>NC_090927.1:1151232442-1156232442 GCF_040938575.1 Ambystoma mexicanum
AGTGCAGTCAAAGTGCCAACAAACTTGGAAATCTCCTTCATAAAAGGATCGCCAAATAGTAGCCCCTGCGCGGCGGCGCCGGATTCCATGTTTGCTAATTCTGCAGCTTTGCATCAATCTTATATAGTATGCCCTTTCTGCGCTCAGTGGAAATAGCGCAGCTTGCATTTCCCAGTAGGCAAATGGCTCTTTGGGCCCAACCGGAGAGAATAGCTGGATCGATCGAAGTTGAGGAGGTGGAGGCTCCCTCTGCCAGCTCCAATATTTTTGCTTAGGACCAGCCACGTCCAATAGTTTATCCTGGCAGGATTTCCAGGCTCTATCTATACCCTTTCTAGGGTCTTTCACATGTTTCGCCATTAATGTGATCATTTTTTAGTCCAATTCTGGTGTCATAGCCACTTTGTGTGGTATTTTAGGTTGTGGAGATTCCGCTCTGAGCCTCGCTCTTATCTCTTTTGCCAGAGGCTTACGCAGCCTGTTAAACATGTAGTCTGTTGTCCTGACTGATGGTTCCCAGTCCGTGGACCTGGGATGTATCAAATCTTCCGTGGCGAACATCCCCTCGGTAGGGTGCTGTTCCTCGGAAATTCCCTTGGGGATGGGGACTGCCGCACTCCCCGAGGTTGAGGGTTTAGAATCCCAATCCTTGGTATCATCTTCTGAAGAAGAGTGTGATGATTCATCATCATATGTTCTCGGATTTACTCCATCTACAATGTCCTGATTTTCTCCCTCTGGGCATGAGGGTCTAACACCCCTGTTTCCTTCCTCGGGGGTAGAGGGTCTTTCAAAGGAAGGGGTAACCTTCCTGGTCATGAAGGCTTGTTTCAGCCTGGAGAAGGCGTCAGATAGGGCAGCTGTGGCAGGAATCAATTGGCTCGGGGGGGTCAGAGAGCTTTTCAACCTTACGAGCCGGACTATTTCCCCCTTGAGTAAGGTGTTTCCTTTTCTGGGTACTCTTTCCTCTCTTAGGAGAATGCTCCCTCATGCGCTCTTCCATGTCTTCCAGGTGCAGCTGTATTGGCACGATCATATCAGTTACCGCCTTTTGTATGCTGTTTTCAACAGCGGACCCTAGGACCTTTTGTAGCCTTTCCATTGCCACCTCATCAATGTAACAACAGTCTTCCTCTCCTTCAGACCATTCCTGGTTTTGTTGAGGGGAATATTGTGCTGCCATGTCAAATCAAAATAACACCTTACACTTCCTTTTTTAAATGTTTTATTTTTTTATATCCTGGGCTTGACTACCTTCTCTCACTGCCCAGATGTTTCAATATGCCAGACTTATTTTCATCTGAGTAAATCCAGTGTAGATAACACACTTTCATTATCTGGCTAAGGGGCTAAGCAGGCCAAGCTATATGCTATGGATGCTGCTAGATTCCCTCTTTTTTTCTTTTTCTTTTTTTTCTTAGAACTGAAACTGATTGTGTAATTCACTAGGCTCCTCTTGCTCCGGCGCTCGCACGCGCATTAATCGTTCCTCTCGCAACGGAAATGCTTGCGCGAGGGCCAGAGCTTGAGAAAAGGACCAGGGAGAGCGGGAGCTCCCCCTGGTGCCGCGTGGGCGTGTCGCGCCCTTCGTGAGGCACGTATTCCTCCCCGGAGCTCGCAAGTAATACCGGGCCGGGGAGGCAAATAAAATGTAAAAAGAACGCGGCGCTGCGGCTCCTCGCTGTCGCGAACTAACAGAATCACGATCTGTGAAATGTAACGATCGTGTTATCTCTGTTGACATCGATGTCAGCAGGAAGCAGCTGGCGTCGGTGAACAACGAAGGGGAATATGATAAGAAAAAACACCTATACACAAGCATAAATGCTTTCACACCGCAACAAACACTTGTACAAGCAGCGTTATACCAATATCAACCAACACTGCAAATAAACAGTTCTGAACAAGAAATGACTTATCTCTTGCTGTGAGCAGCTAAGAGACGTTAACCCAAGCTGGGATCGATACACTCCACTTTGGAGCTCATTCAGTCAGAGGTGCCATGGCCTCAAAAGCCTTTCAGATTGGCGTTCATCTGGAATACATCATGAAGATGGGCGATTGGGCAGGCAAATCTGTCTTTAAAGAATTCTACTTAAAACCAGTAGAACAACCTGCTTCGATAGAGGTAAGTAAGCTTTGAACGAGCATAATGTGAGCCTCCGGTCTTGACATAGAATAAAGATTTTCCATAATAACTTACTAGAAATTCTTGATTCTTTTAAAGACACCTAGGCGAGCATTATCCCACCCATCGAAGAAAAGCATATTGCGTGCTGCTTAAGAATGACTCTGACATTGTTTCAATCTGTCGAGCTAACTTTTTATATTGTGTAACAATAATAAGATGCTATTTTCTCCCACCCCTTTAAGGGAACTAGGGTTGTCATACGCAAAAGTTAATATATTTTATTTTTTCTTTGACAGCATCTGCAGACAAGTCCACCTGATGTGCGTGCCAACAGATCCTTTCATTTGGTTAAATGAAGTTTAGATCTCTATTATCGAAATCAGCAAGTTTGCAGCCTCGAAAGAGGAAGTTATTTCTTGTTCAGGACTGTTTATGGGACCATCTGAGTATCCATTGGAGGGACAGTACCACATGACCAAAGACACTGATGACCTTTGGAGCATCATTGGACTTGAAGTTTTTTCACGTTATTGTGTAAATATTGTGAACTTTTTTATGTATTTTGAACAAGTTTTATGTTACATATTTTACTTATGCACTTTAGAATTACCTTTGTTATATTAAGTGCATAAAATACCTTGCTGCTGAGCTTTCTTTATTTAAAATAATTAAAAGAAAGAGAAGCATAAGGTGAGCCTCCGGTCTTGGCATAGAATCGCTTTAGCCTTAATAAAATCACCATTCATATTTAAAGAAAGGGAAAAAAGACATTAAAATTGAGAGCAGCTATAACAGTGCCATAATCTCAAATTACAACCTTGTCCAATAATTACAAGCTTTCCTTAATAATTCATCATACAAATGATCAATTAAGTAGTGCATAATTTAAACATTTAAGAGCCATTCTCTGGGCCTCATAACGAGTGTAGTGGTAAGGTAACAACGGCGCCAGTATCGCTTCCAGCACTGTTGTTACCATACCACCATACTACGAGTTCTGCTCGAGGGTGCCCTTGCAGCCACCTGGTCTGACCAGGTGGCCGTAGCGGCACCTGTGAGCAGAACTTGATGGTAATACTGGTACCGTTATTAACGAGACCGGTGCTACCACCCTTCCCATTCCCATTGAGCCCTATGGGGCTGTATGGGGATTGGGAGTCCCTTATTACCGGCACCCGCAAATGGGCAATTACCGGGGCCGCCAAACTTGGCATGACCCAGTAATTGCCCATTCGCGGGTGCCGGAAAATAATGGATACCGGCGGCAGCCGTGCCTGTACTACAGGCATGGCTACCGCCAGCCTCGTAATGAGAGCCTCTATCTTATTTTGTGCCTTTTTCCACACACCAAAGGCTGCATTGGACATTACCAAAGAACTAGCTCCCATCAGTAGACTCCAGAATTGGTCTCCTTGAATATTCAGCATATCTTGTACACATAGATTGTATCCTTTGTAATATTGCTCAGAGAGAAGGATGCACTGTGTTAGTATATGTCTAGCAGAGTCTATATTTATCTTACAAAGTCTACATATTCTCCTATCTCTAGCGATTCCACACTAAGCCCCTTATGTAGGAAGTATGTTGAAGCGAAGATAGCTCACAAATCTTCGTAATTCTTTGTTACAAAGCTTGACAACATATGTGCAGAGTTTATTATGTAGAAAGCCTGGCCTGCTATAATCAAGGTATCTGTTTTTATTGCTGAACTTGGCAATAGAGTTGGCCCTGTCCCAAACTTGCATTTCGGTTTTTAGTTTAGCATATATTTCTGGGCCAATTATACTGAATCTGAGCTAACTCCAAATGCTAGATTGATGTTATTGAAATGGTCATGTGCCATTTTCCTTAAGGCACCCAAGAAAAGGTTTGGGTTAGGTGATTGTAAACCTCCAGAGAAAAGGCCAACTAGGGCAAGGCCAGTATCGGGAGCAGTTTCAGGGCTATGTATAATCTACAGCATTTTACACACCAATTTGCTCTTAGTGACTGTACTCCAGTTCAAGGCGGAGGGCCACCAAGGGAAATGAACTGGGTACACCCAGTATTGATCTAAGTATTTTGCCCTCCAGTCTTTCCAGCCATCCTATGTGATGTTCAGCAAGGAGTTCCAGCCCATACAGTAGGCCTGGTGTTATACTGGTAGTGTAAATGGTAAGAAACCCTTCGATGTTACTCCCTCCGTGTATGGAAAGATATCTTCTAATAGCCCCCCCATTTCTTCAAAACTTTCCCACTTATATGTTCCTTGTAAGCCATTTGGGTGGGAGCAATGTATATCGGAAAGTAGAACACATTCACCCTAAGTAGTAGGTGCTAACCAACAATTTGACACCCCACTTGCCCTCCCAACAGATCGCAAATAGAGTTTGAGGTGTAACTTTTTTTCTTCATTGTACGAGTGGAAGCTAATCCCATTGTCTATGAAGATCTCCTGATGTTGAAAAGAGTGGGTGATAGTGCTGACCCCTGAAGCCTCCCACGAGTAACGTTGATGATTAAGGAAACCACCCAATGCCACCTGCTTGGTATGATGAGCAGGAACAGAGGTAACCCATTTCATTCTATGTCTTTATAACCCTTAGGGACCTGCAGTGTGCATATTACGATTCATGGGTCAATTGCATTATATGCTGCAGATAGACCCAGCAGGATCAAGGCACACACGGGGACCTGCCCTGCAGCCACTCCTCACTGATATCAGAGGGATGTTTTGGTGCAGACACAGGGGTGGAAAAAGGAGTGCACATCACTGAGTAGTTACTTTAACTTGAGATGGGCAGAGATTACAAACTTCACTGCGGAAAGGTGGGGGTTCTTAGATCTCATGGAGGTTGCTAAGAGTGACATCAGATGGCAAAGTATGGAATCTCAATAGGCTGTGTGACTGTGAAAGGAAGCCTTCATGTGAGCAGTGTAGAGCTGTTATGTAAAAGAACGTGAGCTGAAATGGAAAGGGAGCATCCAAAATATCCGTAAAATCATGTATTCTACACTTTTCTTGTATGTAGGTGGGAGCTATGCGGCTTTCAGGTGTTATTTATGTACATATATTCAGTTAAATAAAACATTGGTTAAGAGAGAGTTAAGGTGATCAGATTTTATGCAACAAAACCCCTGCAAATCAGCAATCGCATTTCGAGCAAGTCCATCTTAATTATGCGCCCCCCCTATTAGGGAGTGTATGACCACAAAGATTGCATCATAGATGGCATCATTGAGGACATCAATCATTACATCATACATGACTTCACTGATATCAGTGCTTTGATTCATTGTGTTTTGAAATATGACAACTCTGCTTTGCTACATACCATACATATAAGTATTTCATAATTACACAGTACATTTTAGTCTGCACATGTGTCTTAAAACCTTCGTCTGTGGCCACTGTACTTGTTGCACCAATAGGTTTGTTTGGGGTCCACCAGCCATGGACTTTGGCCATGGCCAGCGGCCTCCGGTTTCAGCCATGGCCACTGTACATGTTGCACCAATAGGTTTATTTGAGGAAGACTAGCCATGCCTTTGGCCGTGGCCACTGTATGTGTTGCACTAATAGGTATCTTTGGGGCTCACTAATCATGGCGTTTGGCCATGGCCACTGAACATATTGCACCAATAGGCTTCTTTTGGTCCCACTTTCCAGGGCCTGGCCGCAGCCACTGTACATATTGCACCAATAGGCTTCTTTTGGTCCCACTTTCCAGGGCCTGGCCGCAGCCACTGTACATATTGCACCAATAGGCTTCTTTTGGCCCACTTGCTATGGCCTTTGGCCGTGGCCACTGTATATATTGCACCAATAGGCTTCTTTTGGTCCCACTTTCCCTGGCCTTTGGCCGAGTCCACTGTACATATTGCATTAATAGGCTTCTTTTGGTCCCACTTTCCGTGGCCACTGTACATAACGCACCAATAGGCTTCTTTGGGGCCCACTTGCCATGGCCTTCGCATGATGCACTTTTTTGATTCTCAATCCGATCTAAAATCTTGATTCTTATCGAATGGCAAAAGAAAAGATGAAATACTTCATAAATATAAAATAATATGATGTGACATGCACAGTATATACTAATTGGGGGTAGAGAAGTATTTTAGTTGATTTAGAATAAACAATGAAGATCTCCATTTTTTCAGGCAGTCAGAACAGAGGATTTTGATGTTTATCGAGTAGTCAAAGAAAAGATGAAATACTTGAAGCTCATGCTGCGTGCATAGCCTAAGAACACATTTGATAACAAAGGATATGATATCAGTTATGAGAGCAGAATAAAAAAGGTAGAATTACAGATAGTGTGAGATATAGCATAGGAAAACTCTTGAAATTCAATGAAAAACTTTAGGTAAAACACAGTTAAGGTGAACAGGTTCAGTGCGACAAAAACCCTGAAATTCAGTGAAAAAACGTTAGTTGAAATGACATTATGGTGATGACTTAATGCAACAAAACGCCAGAAATTTGGTGTTGGGAGCTAGGCCACCTTAAATATGAGCTCCCCTCCCCTTTGCACAGCTCCTAAGCACACTGTTGACATCACTGATGAAATCACTGATGACATCACATATTGAATCCTTTATACATCACTTCATACGCCCGATGTACTGATCAGAAGCTCAAGTTACGAAGAACAGACCACATGCTGTTATTACAGCGAAGAGACCAAATGCTGTTAATAATATAATTGACAGAAACTGTGTTTTGGATGCAATGCTTAGCACAAGGGGTGGCTATTACTTTGTAGAAGGGCTATTTGCTGATGAGATTACTCAATGGTATTCAGATGGTGTCACTAGCGTGATGCTTAGCTGATTCAATCCTCCTAGGCAGGAAAATATGTTCAATTCCGTTACATGGGAAAATTGGCAGATTCCAGGCACAAATTGCCAAATCTGCCAATTTCGCCTGTGGAGCGGAATTATCAGTTTGAGGACTTTTCGCAAAAGGTTTGTCTTGCCCATTGAAATTTAGTTTTGGCCAAAATGTCGTTTTTTCTGTGTGTTTCTGACCACAAACATGACCTTTCGAGGGGGAAAAATAAAATGTCTGCGGCGAAAAGCCCATCCGGCGGAATGGAATTGTTGACACATTTCACCAATTCCATTTCACCAGCAATAATGCTGCTCACCTCTACTCCAGGGGAGATCTCAGACATACGGTATGATCTTATACTGAAGGGGTGATCATGTGCTGATGCATTGATTATGAACTGGGTGGGATCAAGGTGTGATGAAGTGCACAAACATGCAGGTGGGAACAACAGACTCCAAGGGGGTTATCCTGAACAGATGGGATTGAGTGTGGGATGACTGAGAGATTGTAGGCTGGTGAGATATCGCCAATGCTCTTTTAAAAGTGAGTGCAGAATTTGGTATATTATTTCACCATTTAAAAGAATCATCCTGCTACTTCATGCAAAAGGTTTTGCACTTTTTCAGTGAGTCAGTGTTCTCCAGTAATAAGGGGTTTGTATTGAATATTTTACCAGATTGCTTTCCACTCAAATATCGACAGAATTTGGTATTACGTCAAAAAAACGAATCCAAAAACAACAAGTCCGAAAATAGAGATTTTTTTAAAATTGAATTTTTGTGGAACTTTTGCTGTTTTTTTACAAATAATAGAGGGGGGCTGAGTTTGGGTATAATTTAAAGTGGGGGAATGTGGGGGTGAATGCGGGGGGGCGTGTCCCCACATTAAAAAAAGATAATAGTGCCAGAAAAAAGCAAAAACATATTTCCAAAATTCGATTAAAAACATTTTGTTGTTTTTGGGCCTCGTTTTTGGGGCGGCATTTTAATGTGTACTTAAACTCTGAACCTGCCCTCTGTGCAGTCTCCCTTGTCAATGTTGTGTTCTAAGCTCTGATTTCCAAATTTACTGAATCTTCGGCTCAATTGGAAATCTGAGATTGACCAGAGCAAGAAGAAGTAGGCTGCATATCTCAAATGAATGGATCCTTTTTGCTTATCCCGAGACCAATAGATCTATCATTAGCGACCTGTCATGGTTCACATTCGATCTCACGCCAAATGCAATTGCCGGCAGCTTCACAGCATCACTGTAGGGGTTTACTCCTCGCTATACTGAGTCTCATATGACTAGCGGCACATACAAACCCAACACTACTTTCACCGTCAACTCACCGATTTGTATGCTGGGTATTGTGTCCTTTTGCTTATTGCAGAGCGGGCTGATTTCCAGGTGGAATTTCTTCTCCAGATCACCTATCGAAGAGGAAGGGTAAGCAAAGCAGACATCGGTCACTCGTGCAGACGAAGTTCATGGATCAAATTTAGACAGAAAGAAGCTAAAACGCTTGGTGGGATCCACACACCTGTGTGCTAGAAGACAGGGTAGACTAGGAGAGAAACATGCTCAGAGTGTGTCTTCAACCAAGTTGCCAGAAAGGAGGTTCCTCTGCTTTTTACTAATTTATTTCATTAACGAGCCCTCCGTCGCTTTGTGGTTCATCCATTCATCCACCCTGCCATATTTTATTGTGTGTCACAACAATGAAAATGCCAACCACATCCCTCAGTTACTACAGATACCCGTTCATTTATTCCACCACCTATTTATTTCCTTTAAAAGTGACTGCACTTGTTAATAGCCCTGGGCACCTAAGGTTAGTATTCCCAGCACCAAGCTAAACTATTCATACTTGAGGAATGCCACGCAGCATTGGACTGACTAACATACAACAAGAATCAGTCTAGATTACTCACTTTATGGAATTTTGTCACAAGAGACCTTATTACATATACAATAAAGCTAGCGGAAATCACCACTCCGCTGCTGCAGACCGTGTTGCAATTATACATTGCTGCCAGGTGTATGTCAGTAGCAGAGGGGGTGAATCCCAAAAAGGGGCGATTACCACTTGCAGTACAATAGAACACACTTTTCCAGCAGACATACACATGCAGCGTCATTTATAGATCCTACTTTTTGGGAAGACCATCTTAAAACTGGTTTTATATTGAGCAGTAAACACATACAATTCTTGGCTGTGTTTTTTTTTCACAATGGGGATTACTGTCGGAAATAGATTTTTGCTGGCTGTATTTTTACCGCCAGCAGAAAGTGCACCCTTGGTACACAGAAGATCAGGATTTACTGGCGGAAAATATTTCCAACTTCCGTATTGAGAATTCCACTAGTTGGCCGTAATCCTGCAATGCATGGGCGTCAGTCTTAAAATGTGTGTGTTGGCACAGTGAGCTGTGGGAGTTTGTGTTCATGTCTTAGTATCAGGACATTGAGTAGCGGGTAGCTTGGTTTTGAATAATTCTGCACAGTACTTCTTTTGGTTATGCAGGTGATGTATGTCAGGCTGCTTCTGACCTCCCTTGTGGGGAAACTGTTTCGGGGACATGCTTCTCTCACGGTTTTATCATGGCACTGAGTTATCATAGAGCAAATTAGTTCCAACTAACCATACGGGGCGGCATGGTTCTGCATGTGGTCAGGTCTAGTCACTTATGCTTAAGCTTTGGAAGGACCTTGAGGTGAAACATGGTGGCCAACTGAGCACTTTGCGGCCTAAACTAGGATTGGACAGCGTGGAAACCATGACAATGTTTCTGGTATTATGGAGTGTACCCAGTACTATATTAGGTTTATGGTCTTTCCATCTAATGCCATTGCATCTAATGCCATTCCATCGAATTTATTCCATCTAAAAACTTTGCTCACCGACAGCCTTGTTTCTGGACCGCCACACTACAAGTCTGCCTGCTGGGGCTGCTGCGCCCGATAAGTCTGACCCTGCAGGGCACAGGGGCCACGGTAGGCAGAGCCGTCACTGAAGTACCGGCAGTGTTATTAACAGTGCTGTTCCTTCCATGAAGCCATACCCGTGGATGGGGACTAACATTTTCCGGCACCTAGCTTCCTGGTCCTCTGGTACTTGTAATGTCCTGGTGGCACCGGGAAGCTAGGTGCCGGTAAAATGTTACGAGTCTGGCGGCGACCCGCCGGAAGCACCGGCAGAGTTATCGCTGGACTTGTAATGAAGCAGTCACGTTTTATTTGAGCAAGGATCCTACCTAGAGCTGATCTTTTGAAATCTCAAAAAACGGTCTGGAAGTGGTTGGCCAGGAATTTTACAGATGTCCTCCACCATTTGGCCTCTGAAACTCTAGCCGCAACGGTGGTAAGAACAACAGTAGTCGGTCTATTCCGACAATACAAAAAGGTCGCTGTTTAGAAAGGCCACTCACCTTGTCTGTAGAACTCCTCACACACCCGTTCACTCCACAGCTTGCTCAGGTCCCAAATTCGACAGGGATTGCAAATATCTGCACACTTTAAGGCAATCTATAAAAGGCAGAAAGCGATAGGGTGAAGTGATCTATTTACAGTATCAGGATCAAATCCCAGACTATCAAGACTTCAGAATCGGTAACAAACATGGAGGTAGAGTATTTGAATGCCCTCTGACCTAACCTCGCCTGAGAAAAAGCTAATGAGATTGGGCCTCATTCCGAGGTTGGAGGTAGTCATGGCGCTATTAGCGCCATGACTACCTCCAATACCGGTACTGCGTCCGCCCTCGTTCAATGGGGACTTACCGGTGTAGTCCGACCTTTGCGGGACCGGTAAGTCCCCATTGAAAAAGCCATTCCCCATTCCCATTTCAGCCCCCATAGGGCTCAATGGGAAGGGGGAAGGCGCTAATAACGGTACCGCAAATTGCGGTACCGTTATTAGTAACGGTACCGCAAATTGCGGTACCGTTATTAGCTCTGAAGTCCCTTAACGGGCCCGTCCATAACGCCTGGTAAAACCAGGCGTTAAGGAAGGGACCCGCTAAGGGACCTCAGAATAGGGCGCAAAGGGATTACTGGCACCGTTGTCCTTAACGGTGCCTGGTATCCCTTTGCGCCCACCTCGTAATGAGGCCCAATGAGTCTCAGTGGAGGTGATTTGTATTTGTATTGGGCATTCTGAAAGCCTTACTGTGAAACTGTGAACTCAAATAGCTAAACAATAACTCATATGACATATTCTGGGGGGATAACTGTGTGAAAGCATAGCACGGAAGATGGGGAGGTAATCGTGCTCATCTAATAAAGGCTACTTGGAGCCATTCTGCTGTAAATGGAGAGTTGAGTGGGGAGTGGATTTTCCCATAACACATGCTGGATATTGAGTAGAAGGTGACTGCGCCCCCAACAAGCAAAAATTAGAGATAGATAGTAAAAGTGTCTATTCCTCACAAAGCAGAAAACATGCCTTCTCTTCCTACGCCCCAAGACTATGGACCTCCTCCCTGTTAGCATCAGACTCACTCCCACACTCCTACAATTCAGAAAAGAACTCAAGACCCACCTCTTCAAGGAATATCTCCAACTCAACACCTAGGCTATCACATCGCCCCTAGCGCCACCTGACTCGCTAGATGTTGCCCGCCCCTCTGATCCCCGCCACTCGGTACAGCTGTGCCCTTCCTCTGTGCTCCTCTATATCCCCTCACTGTATATCTGTTCTGCTGTTACCTCTGTAAAGCACTCTGTTATGCATCTGTACTGTTGTATACCATGTATCTGTATTGTTTTGTACCGCTGTAAAGCGCTCTGTTGTTTCGTGAAGCTAGGTCTGCGCTCAATAAATAAGATAATACTAATAATAATAATACAAGTTGTAACAAGTGAGATCAATGTCTAGTTTGCAATACAGATGTGTTCTGGCTAATTTGGTGAAAGCTCCTCAGTGAACATCCTCCTGCTAGCTGAAAGAGTGGCACGGGCAGGGTAGGCATCGTGGAGCGCAAGCCGCGGTGGTCGTAGGAACGTGTATGTTCAGGCGTTTTCTGCAGAGATTTATGAGCTGAAAAAAAGTTTCACCCTACCACTGCAACTGCATTTGGGTTTTGCTAAGTTGGCAGAAAAATGACAGAGATATTTTCTTGAGCAGGAACCTATCTGGATGGGCAGAGAAATAAACTCTGTCATCGGTAGGGGATCAAGGCAAACTGTGATTTACATTCATTTATATGAAGATAAACTGTATGCACAAACACCAATAGAAAGGAAGGGTGAATGAACAGCACATCAAAAGTTGTGATGAAATGAGGATGGTGATAATCATAGTGGCAGAAAACACATTATAAGTTTGCCGGTACTGGTAAGCTTGCCGGTACTGTTGTTTCCTGACCGGCAAACTACGAGTTCTGCGAGCGGGTGCCTTTCAGCCCACCAGGTCTGTCCTGGCGGGCAGAACGCACCCACGTGCAAAATCTCGATGGCTGCACCGGCACCATTCATTAATGAATGGTGCCGGTGCTTCCAGCCTCCCCAATGGGACACAAATGGGAATGGGGAGTAATATTTTCTGGTGCCGGGAATGGGCTATTACCGGTTCTGCCAGGGTTATAATGCCCCGATAATTGCCCATTCCCAGGCGCCAGAAAGTTCATGACTCCGGTGGCAGCTGTGACGGTATTTACCGGCATGGCTACCGCCAGGGCCATAGTGACCCCCAGTGCATTGCAACAAGGGAAGATAGAGAATGTGTGTCTATTTTTTTATTTTTTGTGATTTGGTTTGCAAGCTTAAACCTGTTCACATATTCCACATCATTTTCACAAACTAAGTCCATAACAAAAATCTAATACAATGATATATACATTAAAATAGTAAATACAAAATTACATTAATCCTAAAAACCCATCAATTTTATAAACAGAAACATTATAAAATTCATTATAACCCTATTGGTACAATGGCCCTCATTACGACCCTGGCGGAAATCGAAAAACGATGGCGGAAATGCAATACCGCCATCGAATAGCGCTCGGTGCGACTATGACCCGTCACCGCAAAGTACGAAGCCATTAGCGACACCGTAGTGAACGCCAACGCTAACTGCACCAAGCACGCGCGCGCGCGCCATGCCAAACCGCAAACACCACCATGGTGCAACGGTACGCCAATTCCGACCCTAGCGGACATGTACCTAACGCCATCAGGCATGGCGTAATGTACCATTCCGCCATGGCGAGAAGTACGGCATCGCGAATCAACCGTAAACGGCCCCACTGAGTGCCTGTACACCGCTCCCTGCCCACAAAGTACAACCCCCCGTAGGTGCAATGAAGTCACAATGCAACCATTGAAATGTACAAGTCACCCATGCATGCCAACGAACAAAAGAAACACAAGAGGGGCCAATGGGAGCTGCAGGGCACAGATGGCACGAATACAGAAGCAATCCCAATGGACATGACCACAGTCCCCCACCAAGAAACGCACGCAAACACAGGCACCTGTGACCAGCAATATTCCGATAATCACATCATTCCACCAGTCCACCTGGCCGACCGGCATCTGTTACACAAAACCCAATCCCCCGCCCCTGAGCATGACAACATTCAAACTGTCATATAGGCAGCCCCCATCCCTGACCTCACGGGCTTAGTAGGCAAACGCGCCCAGTACAGTACCACGCAACTAAACCCCGAAGCTGGAACCCAATGCAGATCTCCTCACAATACATCGCCCCCCAAATAGGCATATGCCACATCACTTGCAAAGAAAAACGCTACACGGGCCAAATCAGAATAGAAATTTATGCACATCAAAGTCACCAAGCCCATACAGCCATCAGGCCATGAACTCCAAAACACTAATCACCATTGTGGGCTGCATCCGCAAGAAATGACCAGCCACTACTTGTGTGTCGCCCTGTTCCCCCATGGTACACAGAGCCACATTCACGTACGAAAAGGCAACATGGAAGCGCACAGAACCGCAGGGCCGTCCCAATGGGGAGGCACTAGTCCAGCTGAAAGGCCGAAATGTTGCTCCGAGCCACCAGTACTGCGTAAGGGCATGTGGGCCATTGGCGATCGTCCCATAAGATCGTAATGCTGCTCCACTGATTAACACGAAGCAGCAGGTGTCGGGAGTAAAATCCATCTGCAGGAGTGGCATACAGATGGCAGTGGCAAAAGGGGAGGAGATACCTGTCAACCAAAAGAAAAGAAAAAGAACAGAATGGCCATCAGAACCACATTCGAACAACTCACTTCAATGATCACACGAAATCCACAGCCATATGCATGCTAGCCCACTCAAAAGGATCATCACCACCCCAAAACCACTTGCGACTCATAAACATCTATATCGAGGTGCAAACACCATCACAAACGAGTGTACCTGTGCATGCGTCTGTCAAAACAGAATCCATCAGATGGGAATGTTAACGTGCATGGACACAAGTGTCTGAGTGCGCCTCGAGACAGGGAGGGCTCAACAAGGCCAGATAGACGATGGTCCCACTATGGCAGCCCTGCATCACATAGCGTAGGGGAGGCGGATAGATCCCAAGAAGCCCTGTACATGGCAAACTCTGTATCAAATCACCTGCCCATGCATCCATTCATCATTCCCTCATCCCGGGATCAAAACGCCTGAATAATTACTCACATAACATTAGAAACATCCATTGAGTCTGTGCGTTATGCAGCCTGCAAAATCCACAGTGCCCCAGCCCGTAATTCCAGTGTTGTGAAGTAACATGTATTTGGGAACGGCCGGCCTCATCGCCCACGTAGCTATTGCGCATCCCAAACTATTCATATCAATCATTGCTCCCTCGCCATGGGCCCTGTCTCAAGGACATTGAACAATAGAACGTTATATTTGCAGTCAGACCTGTGGGCATCTCCTCGCCGCTAGCTGGAAACCGAAAGCGCCGCCCTTCGAATTCCTCATTTGCAACACCACGTCGGAAAGACATCTGTGGCCGTTTGAAATCACTAATTATTCCATCGAGTGCGGCTGTGTGTGAAAATGGCAACTGCCTTCACCCACGAATGGGACGCCCCGCCCGTCGTTGCAACTCGGTACAGTGATGCATGAGGGCCCACCGTTACTCGAGTACTACGTTCCACTGACCCTTCACAAGTCTGTTCGCGACTGCACAGATAGTATGGGAAACAATGGGACCACAGCAGAATGAACATATCAATCCAATCTTACACGGCCATCGGGTACAAATACATGATAGCAATAGCAAGATACCATTCCCCGAATTGCAGCGTTGTGCGCGTGACGTGCTCGGCCAAAGGGGAGAGCAGTTTGCACAGGTGGAATGAATCACCACAGGTGGAGGCCATACAGCCTGAAAACACATAAATTGCACAGCCAGTCTCCTCCCACAACCACACCGAAATGCTACCGGCAGGACTCGCGATGTTGGCCCTGGGGGACCTGATAGCACTGCAAGTGCTCCAACTCCAAGAAGAAGACGAACACCAACTACAACCAGCCGCACGGAGGAGACGCAGGAGGAGGAGGAGGCCAAGGCAGGGCCAGCAAGGCCCACCAGCACAGCCACTACCACCACGCAGGCAGCCCGCAATACCACGCCTCCGAGCCCATCCGTTCAACCTCACTGATGAGCAGATCCACACCCTCTACCGTCTGGACCGGGACACCATAGCCGCCATTGTGGACATGACACAGGCTGACCTTGTCAGCATGATAGATAGCCCAACCGCCATCCCACCCCTACTGAAGGTGGTGTCTGTACTCCACTTCCTGGCCACAGGCACCTACCAGCACACAGTCGGACAGTTGCATGGCATTTCTCAGCCACTGTTCTCACGGACACTATTGCAAGTGCTCGATGCCCTCCTGCAGCACGCAGACGACTACATCTCCCTACCACGCTCGGAGCAGGAAATTACAAACACGAAAGTGGGATTCCATGCACTTGCCGGCATACCGGGTTGCATTGGTGCCATCGACTGCACCCATGTTGAATTGGTTGTCCCACATGCCATGGAGGCCCAGTACCGCAACCGAAAACAATTTCATTCCCTGAATGTACAAATGGTGTGTGACTCCAACAGGATCATTACACATTGTTGTGCCCGATTCCCTGGATCAACCCATGATTCTATGGTCTTGAGGAACTCTACAATACCACGCTACATGGAGCGACACGCAGGGAACAGATCCTGGCTACTCGGTGAGTCTCATTACATGCATGATGATGTGGGGTATGTGAATTGCCAATGACCTGGCAGGAAGGGGGGGGGGGTGTGCGTACGTATCAATGGCATTCCACATCATACGTTTCTCGTCCACATACAGGTGATGCTGGATATCCACTGAAGAGATGGCTCCTCACACCAGTCCGGAACCCACGGGACCAGCATGAGGAGGACTACAACCATGCCCACTCACGTACCCGTGTAGTCATAGAACAGGCATTCGGCCTACTGAAGGGCCGTTTCCGCTGCCTCAGCAGGTCTGGCGGGGCACTCCTGTACCGCCATGAGAAGGTTGCAAAGATGGTGATGGCATGTGTCATGCTCCACAACATGTGCGTACGTAGAAATGTGCCCATGCCCCCTGACGCAGAACTGCAAGCACCTGAAGATGGTCATGATGAGGGTGGGGATGTGGCAGCACCTCATGGAGTCTGCGAGGCACCGGAGGCCCGTGACATTCGTCAGCATCTCATTGATGTATGCTTCTAGCACTCACGCCTGGTGGCTGATACATGGACACGGGACTCGTGGCACTGCGTGTGTCTGGGACATGCACAACATGGACTGTACGCCTATGATGGCCTAGTACACAAAGATCAATGTCCACACATCTCATTGGTTGATCGTGCACTTTTAATGGCATATGTGATGTCATGTTGAACACCCTATCGACCCGCCACCCAAGTGAGCCCAACACACCCCCTCCACCCTCCTACCTCCCCCCCGAACACCAGTGTCCAAAGATGCTCATTGTCAGTGGGCTGTCGCTATTGCATGCCCCCTCTGCGGGTATCAGGGGCACCCCTGCCTGTGGAGCGCAGGTTCCTCCCAGATCTACGTTGGGGGCTGCCCTGGACGGAACTTGCAACGGATGATGTGTCTGCCTGCTCACGTCCATGCATGTCCCTAAGGGTTTGCGAGAGCTCAGTGAGCACACGGCGCACTGCGGCAAGTTCGGCACATACGTCCTTGGCCGTCGCATGCAGTTCCCCCCTGAGGCTCTCGGTGCTACTCTCCATTTGGACTCTCAGGCTCTCGGTGCTACTCTCCATTTGGACTCTCAGGCTCTCGGTGCTACTCTCCATTTGGACTCTCAGGCTCTCGGTGCTACTCTCGATTTGTGCCCTAAGTGTCTCAGTTGATGTTTCTATGTCTGCCTTAGTGCCCCCACATTCATCGGCATGGTCCTTGAGGAGCGTGGCCAGTTGCTGCTGTTGTTCGATCAACTGGTCGAGGGACTGTTGCCTCTGCTGGGCCATGGCCATTTGCGGGGGTGTCACAGAGGGGCTGTTGTCCTCATGTTGCCTTGCCACAGGGCTTGTGGGGGATGGCCAGTCGTCGTCTTGTGGGTGCCCCTGCGTGGTATCCTCATGTTGTACGGGATGGGACAGACAGGGGGATTGGGACAGGTCATGGATGGATCTGACTTCGGCATCCCCGTTTTCTGTGTACGAGCATGCTGCCATCAATGGGGTGTCACCTATGGTGCTGCTGCCACCAGAGGCAGTGCCTTCTGTGGCATCCATTGGGGGGACCTGTGGTGGTGGTGTTGTGGGCATGCTGGCTGCTGGGGTGCCTGTTGATGTTCCCTCCTCTGTGCTGCCACCTGATTTGTGCTGCTGCCGTGTCTTGATGCGTGCAGCTGAGGTGGAGGGTCTCTGGCCGTTGGTCTTGGCCCTCTTTGCAGGTGTGCTGGTAGGGGTGTCCTGTAGCTCGTCGTTTGGATCGGACCCTGTGGTGGAGTAAAGGAGGGCGAGGGTTATTGATGGGTCTGTGGGAATTGGAATGGCATTGTATCACATGCATTGGGGTGGTACCTGAGGGTGATTTGGGTCGGGGCCTTGGAGGTGCTTTGATTTGTGTGTGGAGTGAGGGTGCAGTTGTTTGGCAGCCTGCAGTTAGGGTGTGCCTGCTGCACGTGTAGTGCGTGTATTTGGGGTTTTTAATTATTTATGTATTTATTGTGGGTTTTAACGTGCGCTATCAGGCCGATGTGTGTGGGCGTTCTCCTGGACATGTGTTTCTGTTGCACTATGTGGACCCATGGTACTTCACATGGATGGACTGTGTGGATTTGGCATTGTTTTATCTGGCCCACCTACCTGAATCTTCGGATGTCTGCACTCCTTTCTCCATCCCTCCGACTCCCTCTATGCTCTCCATTCCGATGGTGGAGGCACAGATTTCTTCCCAGGGGGTCAACTTGATGGGTGATTCAGGACCTCCCCCGGTGGCTGTGGCAATGTTGCGGTTGGCAGAGAGTATGCTGCGGACGCGTATCCGCAGGTCGTCCCATCGCTTGCGGCATTGCTGTGGGGTGCGGGGTGCGGTCCCCACCGCACTTACCCGCTGTGCCACCAGAGCCCCTATGGCCTTCTTGTTTGCAAGTGCCGTCCTGGTCATTTGCGTGCAGAAGACGACGGCAGCATTCTCCTGGAGGGTCTCTGTTAGCACGGTGAGTTCCTCACGGGAGAAGTGGACCTGCCGCTTGCGGTCGCACGCTTTCTTCGCTACTTTTCCCATTTTTCTTGGTTTCGCTAGGGTGGTTGACGGGTTGGGGTGTGTTTCAGGGTAGTGATTTTAGTGGTTGTGTGGTTTTAGTGTATTTATAGGTGTACGCCGGGATGTTTCCCGTTCCGGCCCCATGTTTTAACTTCCGTTTCCGTATATTTCCGGCCACCGTACTTTCCGGTAGGCGCACACTGCGGTGACCGCTAAGTGGGGTGGCGGTATTGCACCTAGGGCGCCGTACGGCGGCGGTGTGGGCCGTTTTGGGGTCATTTCCGCCATCGCGGACTTTGCACTTCCGCCATGCCGTGGTGCTCGTGCCCGATGGGTCGGAATGGGCCGCACTTTGCTCCTTCGTGCAATGGCGGAAACGCTATTTACGCTGTGGCGCTCCGGTCAGTCGCTTTCCGCCAGGGTCGTAATGAGGGCCAATGTCATATTAGATCTGAACTTTTAGTATCTTAAATATCTCCAATGGCACCCAGTATAAGCCTACTAATTGCATAACATTGTGTCCTCTGCTAAGGTGGGTGTGTGTGACTATTAATGTTTCAGCATGGACGAACTTGTGGGTGAAGGATTGTGTGTGAGATGAGAAAGAATGACAGTAAATACCAAAGGGGCGAGGTGCACTACGCTACTTACATGTGGGGTTGCCTACTGGCGACTGTAGGTTCTTACTTCCTAAAGAGGTACAGTAGCCAGGAGGCAGGATCATACGCCATCATGCGTGCGCAATGCTGGTATAGATGAGTAGTTACGTCAGTGAGTGGAACAGGCCAAGACCTCAATAACCATAAACAGGCAGAACGCTGCTTGGCCGCAGAGGACATCGAAGCAGGAAACTAGCTAGGGTTCCAAAAACATCGCAAATTATTCATGCTATTTTAGGACTGTCATTTTATGATTTGCGCTTTCCAAAAATGTGAATGAAAAACTGATGGCGATGAATAACAAGCATTGTTTGTTTACAGGCGGAAACCCCACATTGAGGCGCCACAGACTCCATAAATCATTCTGAAAAGGCTGGCCATGTGTTCTCAGGCGGGGCTAATGAACCTTCTTACTACAAATTACATCAAATGTGAAAAACCTCAAAAGGAATTACTTATCAGAAGAGGTTTGGATAATAACCCCGACTAAGCAGTTATTAAGTAGCACAGTAAACAAAACACAGTTTAAAAAATATTTTAAGTGCATGTGGATTTTCCAGAGTGGACAATCAGTGATTTAAGTGCAGTTTGCAGCAGAAGCCAAAAATAGGCCTTTCACATCAAGGACATGGGCAGGTCGTGTTATCGAGAACAGAGCCTCGGTATCTCCCGTTTCCAAAAATTGATATTTGCTCCGAGTACATGACTGCGGCAAAGAGTTGTGGATCATTTATAAAAAAAGCGCACGCGAACCTCTGCGGACTTTGGTTACCTGAAGCATAAAGTGCCGGTGTCCTGCGTCCTCCAAGGTCAAGTTTTGATTGTCGAGATGAGCTTTCAGGCGGCCGAGGAACTCATTCTGTCGGTTGATGTCTGTCGCAAGTATCAAGGAACCCAACTGCTGTTCGATATCCTGTCTATAGTCAACAGAAATGGAAGCTTTAATCCCCAAGCAAGGTCATACATTCCCCAGGCCAGGTGCTTGAAAGACCCCCATACCATCACATCCTGTCCAATGCAGTGCAATAGTGATCTCCCGGAGTAGCAGCAGACTTTGGGGAAAATCTTGCGGAAACCATGCATGGAGCATTCACCAGTGTTTCTATGTTACTTTACTTCTGCAGGTGCCAACCGAGCAATATTACTCTCCATAGGTAACGTATGTATTTTGGCACTAAAAATCTATAAGCGACAGGGTGGAAATACAGAAAATCTAATGATGACAGAGGAACAATAACAAAAGCCTTGAATATCAGAATACCACAAAAAAGGTCAGGGTGAGCAAACATTGGGGCTCATTAAAGGTTTGGTGGTATCCCACCGGTATTTCCGGCAGGATACCACCAAACAGAGTTATCGTTACCGGCGCCTGATCTTCCGGTATTATCGGCAGATTACAGGTGCCGGCAAGGGCAAGTAAATCCCCATTCCATGGAGTCCCGTACTCCCTGGAATGGATACCGCCTGTCTTTTGCCACGAGGTGCCTGACTTATCCCCAGCTTTTAGCTGGAGGTAATTCAGGCCAACCCACCGGCAAACATGTAGTATACCGTTCCGGAAAAGTGCTGGTATACGTTATTACCTGCACTTATTTTTCAGACCGGCAAACTTGTAATGAGGCCCATTGTGCTCAAAAAGCAATTTGAGGGCAGACACTATCGCCTCAGACTTTTATAAATAAGAGTTTACGAAAACTGAGTTTGCATCGCATCGTGCCGAAGAATCGGGGTTGTATTTCTTATTACAACCTGAAGACCCTTCTGACCAGCTTTCCAAAAGTTACACATGTTCCGGAGGTATAGTCGCTCGCTCACGGCTCATCCTCCGCCAGCTCAACTGAACCACTTGAAGTGCAGAAGATCCCTCCAGCGGCACTTCATCTGTTCATGCTACTACACTTTGACTTTGGGTGTCTGCTATCTGAGCCGCCAGGCTTCCCTGTCATTGCCTAGTTTCCTCCGCTCCCGCAGCCTTCAGAAGCAGCCAATAGATGGTGTAACTGCTTCACAAAATCCTTCAAATAGTAAGTCAATATAGACTTGCAGACTGCTCAGGTTCTGAAAAGTGATGTCCTCCATCGTATATTGGATGCCGCATGGGCACATGAATGCATGCGGAGCAGAGAACACAGCAGACCCATTTAATGTTCAAAGGTGCATTTTGACATTGCTTATAACTAATCCGCATCAGCCCTTGCTTTCTGAAATGTCATGGTCCACTGAAATGGGCAACTGCTTAAGCTGCGTAATAGATACCCGATACCTAATAGATACCCGATATTAAGAGTGAATCATAGAGTCCTCAATGCAATGCCTGGATTTTTTGTGCACAGGTTAAAATCTATCTTTCCTTTTTTTCAAAAAGTGTGTATAACAATGACATGACAAAAGAATCTCACACCGGTTAGAAATATTGTATGTTTTTGAACTAAGGGATTGGTAAACACTATGGACTTGGGGTATTTCCCACAGTATTTCTGCAGCAATATCGCCAAACTCAATTAGTGTTAGCGCGACTCGGTCCGGCGCATCGATGGCTCGATTATGAATGGCGGTCTGGCCGTCTTAATAACCCATTTTTGGAGTCTATTGTTCAACTGTGGTTTTTGTATATTTACCTTGGACATTCTAACCACAGTAAATCTGCCACATTTTGTTGGTGAAATGGATGCCTTACATTCCTTCCGCTTAACCACTTTAACTCTAACCGTGTCATATGTAGGTGCAGGAAAGTTGTGGTAAAGTGGCAGTAATGGAGTAATTGCCATTCGACTGCCACATATTCCTGCTCTGCCAAACTTCTAATGAGGCACCTGGTACAGAATTCATATGCATAGGTTGCAAGGGCAAGTAAGACAAACCCCATAGTTCAGCATATGTTTGTTATTTCATGAGATCACATGCTCTAATACAATAATAGTTAAACTCTCATGAAGGACAGCAATCGACATGAAATGACTGCTTTCTATTTCAGTCAATATGGGTTTTAATATGTTCGATGGCGTCACTGGATGTCTCCTCCAAGTGGTACCTACGTCATTTCCTTTGGCAGGTGAGCGAGGAGCCTCGATTCTCGTAGCATGCCAACAGTGGACCGCCAGTGATGGTTCTCTAACACAGAGACATTCTATGGGGACAGAGAGAAAAAGAGATGAGGCACAACACATGCATGGAGCACACCCATTGGTCATGGGAGCCAGCCACGGTCCATCATTTATTTTATTCGGCAAGATATATGAAATTGTGTATGGTTTGCTAGAAAGGTCACTCACATGTGTAATGGGCATGTTCACCCTGTTTTCGAATCTATGGTAAATAGGTCAAAAATATCCCAGTGGGCAAACACTGTGCTCCATTTGTGGAGATGAGCTATTACTGGACTAGTAAGGATTTTTAGCATGCCACATTCTAACAAAAAGTGCAACGACTACATGCAAAGTAAGCACACGCACAGCCCTTAAACGAGCTATCTCCACAGGGCAAGGTATGAGTTAGAAACCTTTTGAGTCTGTTACCCGTAATATAGCCTACATCTAGTTATCAAAGCAATAAGGCATCGGAAGAGGGGCTAAATGGGCAAAGGTATACTCCTCTGCAGAGCGTACGGCAAGAGCAGCAGAAGAGGAGGCACACTGTAATCAAGACTGTGACCTGTACCAACGACTGAGACATCAGTGGGTGACACAAGAGGAGGGGTGATGAAGAAAGGAATTGCCAGAGTGGGGTTTTTTCTTGCTGCCATATAAAGGAAAATAAAAGAATTGCATATTAGGAGCCCCAATGCCATAGCATTGAACACAAACATGATTGTTTTTTTTCATTGTCAATGTTTCCCCAAACGAAAAATGTGAAATTTGGGGCAGAGAAATGCTAGAGCAAGCCAATCAGGTGGCTAGGAACGTGGGCTTGAACTGCCGGCATGCCGGCCGGCTCACCCACTGCCATCTTCCCCCCACCATCCGTCCCCGTTTTTATTTTACCCCCTACTCCCCTAATTACCTTATTTTGGCAGCAGTGGTTGCCCGCAGCATCCGCTCCTTCCCTTTGCCTCCCGCTAGCCAACATGGAAATGGAAGAGGAGCTCCGTACAGAGCCCTGCCTTCCCTTTCCATGGTGGGCATCTTGGAAAAGGATTTTCCTTCCTCCACGGGACGCTGTGCGGGTTGTAGGAAGGAAAATCCTTTTTTTTAGCACCCCAGATTACTGCTTTGGTAATCCAGGGTGCTAATTGTCTCCATCCCCCATTCCAGGGGCTGGAACGGGGCACAACGGGCCAGATCCTCGCTTCGCTCGGGCCGATAACTTGGGCTGCCAGGCCGTTTTACCCCGTTCCAGCCCCTGGAACGGGGGATGAACCCCACAGGGATATTTTATGGGAGCCTGTATTATTATTCAATGGGCAGAGCTACAAAGACTGAGCTAATACCCACGTCCTCACAGTGACTAAATTGAGTTATATCTTGAATCATGCCTGGCAGTCTAAGAGCAGACACATACACACTGCATGCGGCCCACAGGCCCTCAGCTCTCGATGCTGCCACCTTTAGATTGAATCTTAAGCAAGGGCTACTTGTAACCTGTCCTGATCTTGAAGATGCTTCTGGGATCCTTCGCACATCTGGGCCTGCAATTCTCCTGCATTTAAGGCATAATGCTGATCTCCTCTCCATTGGAAATGCATGTACACCACCCGGGCCCTAACTCTCCCTCTCTTTATCTCCCTTGCTCTCTTTCTCACATTTCTCTGTCTCTAGTTCTACCGTACCTCTTGCATTTCACCCATCTGCCACTTTTCCTCTTTGTCAGTTGGACTTCTTATGCTTTGCTTTGTTTTTTCATTCTCTCGTTCTCTTTTAATTCCTTCCTGTCTTTCCCCATATGCTTTCAACCTCTCTCTTTCCTTTACTCTCCCGGAACCACTCTGTCCTTCTCTTTCTCCATACTCTCACTTCCTAGTTCTGCCTGGCTCTCATTCTCTTTTATATCTCTATTTCTTTCTTCCTTTACTCTTTTGCTGTGACCCTTCTTTCTCCTGTGTTTTTCTTCTTTCTTTGTTCTATTCTCTTTTCTATCACCCCCTCCCCTACTTAGTTTCTCTATCCCTCCCTTCTCTCTATACTACTCTCACTTTCTTCTCTTCATTGTCACTCACTCTCTTCTTTTACTGTTCCACTCTCTCCCTCTCTTCCTCTGCTGCCTCTTGTATCCGAGTTTCACTAATTTCCCTCTTTCTTCCTCTTTATCTGTATAAATTCCCCTTTGCTCTGTCACATTCTCTCTTTCTCTCTCTGTTCTCATGTGTCCATCTGTGTCTATGGCACTTGTTCTTTTTCTCTTTCTTTGTATCCTTCCATTTGTCTTTCGACCCCTTCAATCTGCGACTAATTATTACATACAATTGAAGAGTTTGAAATTGATGGACACATGCACTTCCTAGCTCAAGACGCTGTGGTGCACAGGTTTGGAAAGGTGCATTTTCACATTCTCCAAGAAGTTTGAGAGATGACTTGATAACATTAATTAGTACCCGGCGAGGGCGCAATCAGAAGGAAAGAACCATTCTGATTGGCCCTCGCCGAGGCATTACCCGGCCGGAATCCCTCAGCCCGGGATTCCACAGCCATTGCTCCCGGCGGGGGGCGTGGTAGCCCCTCAGCCAATGAGGAGGCTCGAAGCGGGGCCATCCCCACTCCGAACCTCCCCATGGCTGAGAAGCTGCCTTTGCCCACCGCCGCGGACTCAGGTATGTTTTTTTTTATTTGCCCTCCCACTCTCTTCCCTCCCAACCCCACTTACCTTCTTTTTTTTTTCAGGAGTGGACGCGCTGGGAATGCTTCTGTTCCCAGCGCGTCTGCTCCCGATGGCCGCCATGGAAAGGGAAAACGGACTCTGTTTTCCCTTTCCCGGTGGCCATTTTCTTGGTTGTTTTTTTTTTTGTCTGTCCCGAAACGCTGCAGCGTTTCGGGACAAAAAAAATGCGTTTAGTGCCCCAGTCACGCAGATCTTGCGGGCCGGGGTATTAATAGCTATATGCCCCTCGCGACTCAGCTAATGCCCTGGGGCCTTCATTAAGGCTGTGGTGGCCTGAAGGAAGACAGGACACAGGTGGTGCTGGAAAACAGTGTTTATTTAGACACCTTCATTAACTTGCTGTACTGGGGATAAGCAAGGTCCAGGGCAGGGGCAGAAACAGTACTCACATGGGTATGCAGTCCAATGCATGCAGTTGCCTCACTGCCTGCTATGTGTGTCAGGGGTGCACACATCACACACCCAGAGCACCCAGGTGGCTGCCCTCAGCCATGGAATTACGCTCTGGATGTGTAGGCCACACGTGTCAGGGCCTTAGAGTAACTGAGCTCCTGATCAGGAGGAGCGCTGGGGCGGTGTGTTCACTACGCTGCCCTCTGGATTCCGCCAGCAGCGCGTTGTTCCGTGCTTCTCGTTTCCGAGATCTCGCAATATCGCCTTCCTGCGATCTCGCGATGAGAAGTCCCCACACACCTCTTTTGGTGGGAAAAAGGATGGTTACTCAGTACATGACAAAGTCTGAGAATCTGCTGGGTTTTCTTCTTTCTCGCTGTGGTCTGCCTCGGCCGGAAGGCGAAGTTGGATAACAAGAAGTGACGTGGGGAGATTCAGGTGGATCAAGTTCTTGTGTTGTTTCTCTCTGTGATTCCCCTGCCGAGGGTAAGGGGCTCATTCCTGAGAGTTCATCATGATGATGTATCTCCGGTGTGTCTCCCTTTGGATGATGGGGGTTGCCGGACGAACCTCGCTGGGCTGGTCCTTCTCCTGCTTCCGTGGATGGGTGGTTTATGGATTCTCTTCTGCAGTACATGGCCACTCTTTCCAAGTTCCATCGCTTACCGTCACTGGTGCAGATGTGGTTGGATCCCTTTGCAGTGACCTCTATGGGTCTACTGTATTTGGATCCGGTCGTGATGTCTTTGTGGGGAAGGCGTATTTTAACTAGATTGCCTTCGCGGACTTCTGTACGGTGAGCAATCCTGCGTTTGTCACCTTGGGCCTTCGTTGCTTCCTTGTTTCGCTGCATGCGGAATACTATGTCTCGCATGTCCACGTCTTCCGTCTTCCCTTACTTGGTGAAGCCAGGGCAGTACCAGCGTGGATGCCGCCCTTCTCCCTCTCAACAGATGGAAGGGTGAAACATCAGTAATGGTTGTTGGGTGTGATGCGGTGGGCCACACAGCCTCCTTTGCAGTCTTGCTGGGGTCCAGGCCCGACGCATGCGCCAGCTGCAGCTCTCCCTTGATGAAGCGGTTCGCTCTCTCCACTAGCCCATTTTCTTGCGGGTGGTACAGACTCACTCTCAGCTGCTGGACGTTATGCCTTTTTAAGAATCTTTCCTTTTCTCGGGACACCAGCTGCACAGCGTTGTCGGTCACAATTTCCTCAGGGAGCCCTTCACGCTGAAAGACGGTGGTGAGCGCCACAATGACTGTGCTCATGGTGATGTCTGGGGAAATTTCAACCTCCAGCATGTCTATTCCATACTTGTGCTCTGAGGACATGCCGTCCAGTAGGCCAATGAAGTCCAGGCCTATTTTGTGCCACACCCCTTTCGGGACTTCGGTGGGCATCATGGGGGCTTGTCTCACAGACAGGCGTTTGTCTGTTGATGCATTTGTGGCACCTTTCGATCATTGCCCGTATGTCCTGGTCCATGCCGGGCCACCAGTAGGCATCGCATACTCTGCGTCTATTCATGTTGCTTCCTAGGTGGCATGAATGTGCTCTGCACAGGATTACTTTCCGGATGCCTCTTGGGGGAATTATACAGTCGCCTCTCAGAATGAGACCGTTCATGGTGGTAATTTCATCGCTCACCTTCCAGTAAGGGTGCAGGCCTTTTGGGGGTTTATAGTGATTGCATCGAATGCCAAAGCATCGAATGCCTTAGCATCTAAAAAAAAGCAACAAAAAAAGCATTGAATGCATTTTATTCCCATTTTTTTTAATGGGGGTGTCCCCCAAACCCCTGTTTTGTACCCCTTAAAACCCATTATAATTAACATTAAACCTTTAGCTTTGAAAAAAATGCATTCAATGCTTTTTTTGATGCATTTTTTTTTCGATGCTTTGGCATTCAATGCTTTGTATTCGATGCAATCACTGGATACCCTTCTGGGACTGCTCTTTCGTTTGGCCATCCCTTGCAGATCCACACCGCCAAGCGGCATAGGGCTTCGTCCTGCTCATATTCTTCCTGCCAGTGGCACTTTATAGTTCCATGAATTTGCCGTTCCTTAGATCACTTATGGAGGTCGCAACGCATTAGTCTTGAAGGAATGTGGTTCCTGGGGTATTTTGGTTTAGGAGCCTGACATACAGTCTGCCTGAGAGTTCTTCCAGCCGGCAATGTGGGCTATTTCGTAGGTGTACTCTTGAAGTTTTGCAGCAATTCTGGCCAGTCTCGGTGTGGCGGTCTTTGTGCCACCTGGGCTCAACATGTGTATGAGGGGTTTGTGGTCTGTGACCAATCGGAATTTTGTACCCCAGACGTATGATCTTTAATAATCGATGGCCCAGGCACACGCCAACATTTCCTTTTCCAGTGTGGAGTAGTTCTTCTCCGATGCTGATAGGGCCTTTGAGGCAAAAGCTACTATGTTCTCTGTGTCAGCCCTTTTTTGGGTTAGTGTGGCGCCTAGCCTGTAGGCGTTGGCGTCTGTTGTGATACATGTTTCCCATTCAGGGTCGAAAGGTTTCAGACAGGGTGCGTGCAGGATCCTCCTTTTGATCTCTGCGATTGCTTTGTCCTGCTGGGGCCCCCATGTGTAGATTGCAACCTTCTTCAGGAGTTCCCTCATGGGGGACGTGGTTTCGAAGAATCTTGGGACAAATTTCGCGTAGTACTCCGCGAGGCGCAGGAAAGACTGGAGTTCATCTTTGGACATCGGGGCCAGGGCGTCAGTTATGGCTTCGAGGAGATTCTCCTTGGGTCTCATCCCATCCTCGTCGGGTGCACACATCACACATCCAGAGCACCCAGGTGGCTTCCCTCAGCCATGGCATTACGCTTTGGATGTGTAGGCCACACATGTCACGGCCTTAATGTAACTGAGCTCCTGGATCAGGAGGAGCGCTGGGGCCGTGCGTTCACTACGCTGCCCTCTGGATTCCACCGGCAGCGCATTGCTCTGCACTTCTCATTTTCCGAGATCTCGCGAGATCGCCTTCCCGCGATCTCGCAATGAGAAGTCCCCACACCCTCGTTTCGCTCGGGCCTTTAACTATGGGCCCCGGGGCATTACCTGCCACTCGGGGCATATTGCTTAATTAATAACAAATACAGACAATAATTACAAGATTGAATATTGAAAACGGGACCAGTTTACAAATCAATGCAGCATCAGGTGCCTGGGTGAGATGTACAGTCCACATGAAGGGGCCCTCTCTCTCGTTCACCCACCTACTCTCTCCACAAAAGGAGATATCACTATAGCGGGATGCGGCAAGCATGAGGACGGTGCGCTACTCCTACTCCAGGGGCTGGCTGTACTGAAGTCAAGAAATAATCTATTTAGGTTTCCCAAATGTCCTTCGGCCTAGAGGAGACAAGCAGTAGGTCACAGTAGGCACCCTCCATAGAACTACAAAAGGACGATGATCTACAGCTAGGCTTGATGGCAGGGCCCTGGACACTTATATCATGCTTTGCAAAACTACGCTTAGGTAAAACTTAAAAAAAGACCCACACATCTCCCTTATGATTTACGCAGATACTGAGTACACCCCAGCAGGTCAAGCAGGGGAGGTCACTGCATTGGATCCCCGCCATTTCGACAATCAGTTTGAAAATGACGCCCAGAAGATCCGCACAGTGGCGCAGTAGCACACTAAATGCATGCAGTCTGCTCTGTGTCACACAGAAGAACAGGTTCAACACCAGGCCCACTTAGAGATAAAAGATAAATAAGGCTTTTATTTAGGGAATTTAACTGTGGGTCAGGCTAACTGCACACGTCCAAGTTTCTTTATCCCCCCTCTTTCTGAACCAGGGGTGGGCAAATTTAGTAACAAATCAAATTTAACCAAGGGATTTGTTCACTTGGAATTTAATAACAGCAAACTAAGTCATTGCCTCTGGTAGAAGAACAAAGTCTCTGATTTTGAGGAAATCTCTGGGTTTTCAGTTCTGAATCCAAAAGCGGGTTAAACCCTTTGCCGACAGGTCTCTTCTCACCATCCTGTGAGTTTTAGTGTGCCTGCATCCCGTTGTTGCCCTTCTTTCTGTTGCCTCAGGCCTTCTGCTACTCCGCCTCTGCTTCTGGGCGGATCTCTCCACCTGGGCCTCTGGGACCTACGTATTTCGCATGCTATGCCATAATCATGGCAGTAGAGGTTGCTGGATACCACTAGGCTAAGCCCCACAGCAACGACCAGAAGGACGGCCAATTTAGCTCCCCAACTGGTTGGATCAGAGACGGGTTATCTAATGTCAGGCCCCAAAACTTCGACTCATAGACTGGCCATATAAACCTCTCTGGAGCTGGAGACTAGTTGACTTAATTTCTCCCCTGACTCTGGTTCTAGGCTATAGTAACCAGAGCCCCATCATTATGTGCCACCCCAATGAGTCATAACAGTATGATAACAAAAGAGGCCTTTTCTGTACTTTCTGCCTTCTCTTCTCCACTGTCCTTCCTCTTTACCTTCTCCTGGGCCTTAGCCGATACCTCACAATGCACTCTTCTCTCCCCCACCTTTCAGGCTAATAGCATGTCTGTTTCTTTCTGTTACTTCTTCCACTCACCTCTACGCTCTTCCTCTTCTCATGCTTTCCTTTTCACTTGTGCTGTTCTTAGCCCCGTCTTGGGTATGTTTTTCCTGAGTTATTCCATCTCCTTCCACCTGATGTTGCCTCCAACCACCTCCTTAGGGACCCATCCCTCTCATCCTGATGTCCTCACAAGCCACATCCTCAATATACCCCCTGATCTTTTCTCTCAGTTCATCCACCTGCCAAGTTCCCTACTTCTACTGATCCTGGTGACCACCTCCTCCTCATTGTCCGTATCCCTCCTTGTGCGGTACGTAGTTATTTCCTCCTTCTTATGTTTTCCACCTCACTCCTTCTGGCTGCCACTATCCAGCATGCACCTTCCTGCTCCACCTGCTCCTTCTCTTTTCATATCCACCGCCATCTCTCTCCAGTGCCGCACTGCTTTCTCAGTTCATCATCCCTATTCTCTCCCAGCAACAGACTTACATAAAGATTTACCCACACCACTAGCGACCGCCCTGCTTAGCCGTACTCAGGTGTGGATTGCAATTGTACTGAACCTCTAATTGGTGGTTAACTTGCTTGGGTGCATGGCCTTTCTGTGGATCGGTGTGATTATTGCGACGGTCGAAAATGCTGACTTTTTTTTGAAACCCCTTTACACCACATATATTTCCGGGCGGAGAGCCCCCGCTGCCGCCCCATATTAGTATTATATTCTATACCCCTCCACATATATATGTGGTGGAAGGAGGGGTCCCAAAAAATAAAAGTCGGCATTTGCAGCCGTCATAATTCTCAGGTCGACATTTTGGTACGATTCCCCTTTCCGTCTCTGCTGGCCACGCACATTTATGGCCGATCCTTTATTAAGGTGGCCCCATCTAGAATCAGCATTCGTCGACTATCCTGTTAGGGATTCTTTTCCTCAGAGGTCGAATTTCAGCTCTGTGTGTGCCTGCGCTCTGCAATAGAAAGGAGTCTCCTGGTGTGTGGTCACTTACCTCCTAGGAAGTTTGGGGGCGGGCGGTCCATTACGCCAAAGGCAGACGCGGAGGGAAATTGCCTGCAAGATTTCACGTGGATGTCTGAGCCTGGTTATGTTGGATGCCTTCTTAAAGGGTGTTTGGGGCACAGGGTGAACTAATGGGTTAAACCCCTGACAAACAGCTGGGGCATGTAGGGTTCGCCGGGGGATTCTGCCCACATTAGCCCCGGGTCCAACATCACTTAGCTGATTATAGCACCTTGCCCCAATGATTACCCTGCCCACTGCCTGGAGAGCAAGGCAGGGGCCTTTTTTATACTGATCACACTACAGACACTAGACTACGTTGGGAAAGATGTACCTGGCTCAGAAACTTAAAGGGTAGACTTTTATGTTTATAATGAATTGAAACCTCTTTGATCTGCTGGCATATAAATAGCTATTGTTCATTGTCATTTCAGCAGCTGATATCCAAATCGTGTGCCTACCTACACCTCACCTTACAAGTTGGGGTTTCCCTACCAGATATCACAGCCGCGTGTAGCAGAGGTAGTACTGTACCACCCCACACCCCCTCGCAAAAATGAGTGGAGTGAAAGGACAATATGTTTCAAGTTGCTCAGGGAAATCTTGACAGCATTTCCCAGTTCATGTTTGAGCATAAAGTACACAGCAGTGTATGAGCGGCAATCGCTGCCTGACATTTGAACTGCTCTACCGAGATGAATAAATCAAACGTCAAGCGGTCTCTCTCCATCGTAAGACCAATCAGGTCGAGTATTTTAGGGAAAAGAGGATTCCTGGGAGCTCTGTAATATGTAACATGGGGAACAGGCCTTCAGTAAGCAAACGCATCCATCAATTTATTTCATATAGACATGTATAGATGTTTTTAAGTAGTCTCATGGAACACCACTTTGATTTGATTGCCACGTGCCACGTGCAACCCCCCAATAATCACTTGAATTTCCAAGGAGCCACACTCTTGCCTAAAAACCCAAGAGAGCCGTTTCCCCAGATGTTCACCCCCTCTGTACTTCCTTGCAGTGACAATCCGCCCCAGAAACGAACTTCCCGATCAGGGGCCCTCCTAGACTCTGCCAAAGTTATACCAACCTCTTGCAAGAGAGAATGGTTGCCAGGCCTCTAAGCATGTCCTCAAGGCTGTCCAGATCCCTAAACAACTACTGTAACGCCCTGCACACCGTGATATAAGCACCCCTCATTATACACTCTGAAGGCCTCCAACATGGTAATTGTGGAGTCGACTGACATGGTGTTCCTAACAAGGTAGTCTTTGCTCTAATTGTTCCCAATTTTCCTAAATGAAACATCACAAACCCTTTCACCCTCAAACTAACTCCCATCCCTGTGAAGGAAGATCAAACCATCGATTTGAAACTGCGGCCACCATCGGTCAGTGATCTGGCAGTGGACGCGGTAGGATGATGCAGTCCTCAACCTCATACACTGCCCTTCCAGCGAACCAGAAAACATGGTGGACTAAGGAATAGAGACGTGTATTCCTTCATCGCAGCACGCCTCTATGTCCAGACACTCACCAGGCCAAGAGAACCCCAATCTGGGAACAGTGACCTGCTCACTACACTCATGCACCCCCGCCCCCACCGCCAGAATACCGTACCCAGCGTGCTCATGCGATTTCCTTGAAGAACTCAGGGGAATATTTCAGGAGGACCATACACACTAACCATTGTGATGCAGGTGTATCCAAGGGAGCTGCCACTAATAGGAAACCCCCATTGCGATAGCCAATCACTGCATGAACCTTGACATTCAGGGACGGGAGCATGATTGTGACATCACTTGCACTCCCAGAATTCAATGTATGGAAAGAGCAGTGTTAGTAGCAACACCCCCCATTAGCCAATGTATTTTCTACTGCCAGTGGCAGAATTCTTTGCGCTCTGGTCCATGAGCCCTTTACCAAGGCCCTTTCATGAGGATCAGCAGCCAAGCATGCTAAGAACCGGAATGCGTCTCGGGAGGATAGCTCAGCGGCAATGTGCTCGCCTTGGAAGCAAAACGACACAGATTAACACAGGTTCGATCCCTGGGTCAGCGCTTACAAACCTCTGGGTATTAAGGGCGTTATAAATAACCTATCATATCAATGGGGGACATGGACAGCGCCTCTGAATGCCCCATTAACAGAACCTTTGATGCCACCAGGGACATATCAGGTCTGGGCAGGATTTGCCAACCGGGAGGTTAGGGAACTTTACAGAAAATGTTATTTTGCACCCGGCTCCCTCACCTTGGGGATAGGGGGTCTGGGCTTTTTAATTTATTATTACGTTTTCAATATGTTATGGTCAATTTTCGGACCAAGGGTGCACTTTACACAGCTTGGATCTTTTGGTTTTCATGAACTTCTGGCAGCTGGAAAAATATGTTTAAAATGGAGCAATTGATTTCATGAGTGATCTTGTCTGTTTTTCTCAGATTTTGACGCCCGGTTCTTTCTGCTTTATACAAAGAATCTAGCATTCTCAAGGAGCTATTCCAACCCTCTTTGGGCCCTTCGCACTTTGCAAAATGTTAAAACAGCTCTGCGCGCCTTTACAAGTGTAAGTCTAGCCAGGGCGCGATTGCCAAGATCCCGCAGCCTTAATGGTGTTCCCTTTTAAGACAATGGGGCAGGCACTTCAGACTTGCCCTGCACTCGCTCAGTGTCTTTTATAAAATGTCTGATCAGTGATGTTGCAAGATTAAAGTGATAAGAGCAAGGGAACACGGTGTGCCCTTGTGTGTGGGTCCGGCTTCCATGGTGCCCTTGAGTGGCTGTGAAGGCCCCTTCACTGACCACTCCACAGTGATGCGCTCCTAGGGGAGAGGCTGCTTAGCAATGGACAGAAAAGGCCAGTGCCATGGCGTGATGGCAGGTGGAAGCGTAAGAGGGACGCTCTTCAGCAGGTGATCTGCCGAAGTAGACGGCGTGACTGACCAGTCAGCGAGTCTCCGCCCCATGGCCAGCAATGGCAGGTCGGCCGCCGTGGCACCCATGTTTCGCGTCCCCTTAAACTCATCTATGGCTCCCTGGATCACGTGGCCACGGGCTGCTTCTTCCTTTTGCTCGGCAGGAAATTACGCAAGATAACATTTGGAGACGTTGGCCTGTATGGGAAGATGTCTATCACACCTGTGCTTTTCGATTGGCTGAGTCGCTCCCAAAATGTTGGCGTGTCTCCTAAGAAACATGACTTTACCCATATAAGTGCGGACTTCCTGTGAACACTAAGACATACACATATTTTTAAAGCATCCCAAGACACCAACCGAAAGTTAAAGTGTTTGCTTGACATTTGCTTGTAAGGAATCCTGACCTGTCTTCGATTTTGTACTGGATTGTATTTCAGACAAGGGATGGACATTTCGTTTAAACTCTAACCACCTGAACACCTAAAAGATTGCACTTGGAGATCGTTATTGACCTACTTTCAGCCAATCAGAATGTTCAGAGTACAGTTAATTACTACTATTCACACCCGGGAAAGGCGATCTGACCAATCAGAATCCGCCTTTCCAGGGCACGGTTCTGCCTTCAGCGCCCATGATGGCGAAAAAAAAAAAGCAAAAACAGCGGCCATTTTTTAACATGTCTTCAATGGCCGCCGTCATCTGAGAAGGGACCTAGTCCCTCATCCATTTTAAGTTACGCAAACCAGCTTATGTGGGAATCGTGGCCTGCGAGCAGGAGCAGTACACCTCGCCCTCCCTGGAGAATTTCATTGGATGCGTCCCTGACTAGAAAAGTTTCCATCTACAAATGCTCAGCAAATACTGGATAGCTTCAGATGGCCCCAGTAGAAACATTTACATGAGCGGAACAGTCTCGGGCGCAGAGTCCACAACTGAATATGTTGTCTAGTTCTTTCGCTCCTTTTAATGTCATTTAATTTCATTTTCTATCAAATGCATCTGTCAGTGTATATTCTGAGGAAATCGTATGCAGGTAAATAAGCGTCGCAACCAGGAAACAAAAATACAATGTCAAAAGCAAGCAAGAGGAAGAAGGCCATATTTTAGAAAAGAAGCGACATGAGACGAGGAGTCTTTAGGGCCATTGAGAGGCAAAAAGCGGACATGGTATTGGCCATGAGGGGGAAGAGGTGACGTGAAACCAGATGAATTTGAGAGATAGGATAAATCAGGTGGCATAGGGTGTAAAGAGCAAATAGGAAGGAGAAATAAAAAAAGGGTTCGGTCATGAATGTACTTGAACACAATATTCAAAATTCGAAGAGTAAACAAATAGGCATTATATTGGGAGACCTATATGACTAGAGTGTGAGTTTGGAAATGTTGGGTAATAGAAGGAAGAGGGCCACAGATGTATGGTGGAAGAACCGCAAACAAGTCACACCAGTAAAGAAAACAAATGTACCAAATATTAAACTATGGATAGAAAATGGTCCAATCAACAGTTGAAATAGGATCAGAAAAAGTCAGAGACGGAAGGAACTGATGGAGCCAAGAGCTGCCACACCCCCCTGTCTCCCACTGCCAACTTGGCCAAATGTTCCTTGCAATATATGTATGCCTTGTGCATTTCTCTTCTCGACAGTAGGAGCCGAATCGGAGGTGAGCTGCGTTGCATGCGTGTGTTTGTTCGGTGGGGAGGTACACAAGAGGGGCAGCCTATAATGGCGGAACCCGAGGCTGAGGGAAGCAATTCGTCACAAGGAGGGGTAGCCGCCTAGCAAAGTTGAGACATAGTATAACTTCTGTATGTAGTTAGTTATATTAAACTTGGTGGAGTATACAACATTTCACCAATGATTCATCCTAGTGATGTAATCTAGAACCCCCTGGGGAGGTGTGGACAAGACAATGTAAATTGTATTGTATGGGTATGCTCTATGTTATTTAAGAGAGACCACTCTAATGAGGTGCAGTTTTATTCAATTATTATTGCACTCCGTTTTCTTTATCAAAACAGTAAAAGCCAAAAACAAATTGGGAAAGCAAAAGGTACAGGCAAAAATAGAGCATAAGTCTCAGACCTGTTCTGTAAGCAAAGAAATAAAGTAACCAAAAAAGCAAATTAACCAGATAGTGATAATACATTTTAGACCAAATCTCTGCATAACATCATCGCTTGAGTGGTAAAATTATTTACCAAAAACAGCAGAGGTACATTTGCATTAATTACAAAAAGATAAACAACAATTTTTTCCCATTCGGGGAATTCTGCAACAAGAGCAAAGCAGGACAGACTGGTGCGTGTTAGTAACTGGTGTACATTTGCATATAGGTAAGGAGCAATTTTCCTTGCAATATCAATTTATGAGTCCTATATAGTTGGACACTAATTTTTCGATCTATGAGTGACCAATCCGACTGAGATGCTCTATTTTTGCCTGTACCTTTTGCTTTCCCAATTTGTTTTTGGCTTTTACTGTTTTGATAAAGAAAACGGAGTGCAATAATAATTGAATAAAACTGCACCTCGATAGAGTGGGCTCTCTTAAATAACATAGAGCATACCCATACAATACAATTTACATTGTCTTGTCCACACCTCCCCAGGGGGTTCTAAATTACATCACTAGGATGAATCATTGTTGAAATGTTGTATACTCCACCAAGTTTAATATAACTAACTACATACAGAAGTTATAGTATGTCTCAACTTCATTTGTTCGGTGGGGAGACACGTATTTATAGTGTCAATACTGGCATATATGTGGGTGCAGTAGAATGAGAAAGGGCTTTACAGGGCCATGTCCACATATTTTGTGTGCACCTTGTAGAAAGTGTTTGACAGTGGCATCAGTGGTATATATCTGGACACAGGCAGCATAAAGAAGTGTCTACAGGGCCATGCAGGAATATATTGTGGCCAGGAGCTAAGCATCATGTGGATGTTCTTTACAGTGGACCTGCTGCCATATATTGTGGGCAGCATCATCAAAGTGTTTCAAGTGGGAATGCAGGAAGACACTGTGGGTGTGTGATCATAAAGGTGATTTACATTGGGAATGCTGGCAACTATTGTGGGCACAACTTTGTGAAAGTGTTAAAACTTGTCCTGTTTACTGTTGGGGACCAGTCTACTATGTTTGGCTATTATGGCTTATTGCCACGATTTTCACACAAATTGTGGTGTAGATTTCACCCTTTCAAACCATTATTTTAAAAAGGTATACAAAGAGAATCTCCCAAACACACCTATACGACATAGGTCTCCCTCCCTATGTTCTGTCACTCATGCTAATTACAGTGGGATATGTTAATGCCCCTTGACCGAAACTTTTCATGGGTGCCACTAACCTGGAACCATTTAAAATTCAAGTGGCTCATCAAACACCAGCCTCCCCTGGCCCCAAGAGATGCCCCTGCAACTGGTGAAAGGACTTACTTCAGTCACGCCACAGAGGTCGCAGCGGTGGCTACTGGGGTGGCAGTGGGCCCAGGGAGGGCACCTGCATGCAGCTGGCACTATAAATGTGCAGATTCTTATAGCACGGCCATCATGGTTTAATCATAGGAGCTACATGCAAAAGTGAGAATGGTAGGTGATATTGTAAGACTCCGATTAATTTGCAAAATATCTTAGGCCTAGTTATGTGATGCATTGCTCTGCTGCAGAAAAGTGGCACATTCCATTATTGTAGGTAGTGGCCAGTGGAGAGTTTCTGCAGAAAGCATTCCCATTGGACGAGGTGTAAAAGAGCCAAATGTCGGCTTCTCTACCATCACAGTACCCCTACTGCTGGAGGATGAGCGCCATCACACTACTGCTAACGGATGAGCGCCATCACACTACTCCTACTGCTGACTGATGAGCGCCATCACAGTACCCCTACTGCCGGCGGATGAGCGCCATCACAGTAACCCTACTGCTGGCGGGTGAGCGCCATCACAGTACCCCTACTGCCGGCGGATGAGCGCCATCACAGTACCCATACTGCTGGCGGATGAGCGCCATCACAGTACCCATACTGCTGGCGGATGAGCGCCATCACAGTACCCATACTGCTGGCGGATGAGCGCCATCACAGTACCCATACTGCTAGCGGATGAGCGCCATCGCAAGTCTCACCCATGGACGTCATTTAGGGGTAGTTAAGGTCACCAACTGCTACCCCTGGAAATGTCCTTCGTCCCCATGGCTCTGCTTCTGCGACCCTTGGCCCTCAAACTTAGATATCAAATGAAAACATAATCTTGGCCTGAAATAAATCACTTGGCACTCTAGTTTTTTTTTCCTTCAAACACATGCTAAATGCAGGGCACCACCAACATTTGCTGCACTTAAGTGCAGTTGGGTGCAGTTGGGTCCCCTCCATGCAATTTTGAAGAGGATAGAAGATGTTCCTCCCCAGGTTGTAAACAAATCCATGCTTTGCAGGTGGCATTTATCAATGTATTACTCCGGCAGGAATCCATTCATTTTATGCTTGCATGAAAATGTCATTCAGGCGTGGAGCGAATCGCACTGACAAGATGGGGGCGGTCCGGTGAACCTGGCAGAGATCTTGCCTCCGCGCCGTGCCCCTCGGGGAAATGGGACGAAGAGTTCCATCAGGGCATACAAGCTTTGCGTCTTGCTTTCAAGCCACGACGTCCCACTGTGCCCCGTTTAAAGTGTCCCTGTGCCTTTATTTAGTCCCACTCCCCTTTTCAGAATGATAACTGCTTGCAGAGTGGGAGCCACTGCAAGCATTTCCTGAAGGGGTGCCTCTTTGCCCATTTACACGTGGAAAGTAAACATTGCCTGGGTCCTTCAGAATTATCATTGTAGGGGTAGCTGCATTCCAAAGTAGGCATTTTGTTTTTGTGCGTGTGTTTGTTGCTGTGCACGTGCACCTGCGTGTTTGTGGGATGCTTTATGTGTTATGTGCGACACTTCATTGTAAACTGTGCAAAGCAGTTATTTTGATGCACTTTTGCACATGGAGGATATGATGTTTTTTTCATGCAGGATGTAGCAATGAATGGGGATAGCTCAGGGAATCAATGTACTGTGTCCTCCTTCCTGGATCCCACCACAATAAATCATACTTGCTTCACCCAACTGGCTTGGATTGCTATTTATTTTGTGTTTTCAGATTCATTTAGAATGCATTTTGGTGCTTTGCATATCTGCATTTATTTCTAAACAAAAACGACTGTTTCTACTATGAAAGAACACAAAACAAGCATATTAGTATGTTGGTGGTAAATGAAAGATGGTATTGTAATAGACGTGGTCTCCTGGGTAGATTGAACACAGCAAAAGTCCTGGCTTCTTCGCCTGACCAACGTGTGTGATCCTGGGCGAATTGCTTTACCTTATGGTGTGTGACGTCTCAAACTGAGAACATCAAAAGGGATTCGGTTAAGTTTGCACATTAAAATAAAGAAACAAGATGAACCAAATATCTAGTATTCCAGGTTTTGCCTGGCATAAAATGACAGCACTTATGTGATTGAGTCTGGCCTTGATAACGATCGATCGCAGCACTTGGACCTGTGAGTCTGTGGCTTCCATATGATGACTATACACGATGCATGAGGCGTAAAATAGCATAAAATGGCACTATATGGTATATTGATTGATTTATTTATTTATTTATAGAGCGCCTTACACCAAGGCACTGTACAATGGAACAACTAATACAGAGGACAACAACAAACATTGGGAGCAAAAATTACATCATGAATCATTCTACAACAAAACAGTGCAAAGAGCAATTAACTGAGGGGAAGGGGAAGTGGAGTGGGAATAGGATTGGTGAGGGGGGACATGGGAAGGATAGAACGAGTGAAAATGGAAGGGAGAGAGAGTGAAATAGGAGTGGGGAGAGAGGAATTAGAAGAGGGAAAGAAGGGGGGAGAAGAGAGGAGGGGGGTATATAAAGTTGCACTTAGCATTTAATAGCAGTGCCTGGCACGTGAGGCAGTATTTATCATTTATTCCCTATAGCTTGCATGCATGGATTTGATAGATACAAGATGGCAGTGACTGGCCCTATGAAGCAGTACTGGCATAAGAAAGCAGTGCTCCTGGTCTAAGATGGTTCTGCTGGGTGAACCCCTGACATAGCATGCATGACGGCACCCATTATATATTGGGAAAGCACCACACTTAAAATAGGGCTGCAAGCTATCCTAAATGTTTGTCTGTTTTAGTACTACTTGTTATTTTAGGAATCAGACACATGTTGTAGTTCATTTTGCACTTTTGCAATGTCACTTCATGTGATGTCACCAGGATAAAAAGGTCATATGGCATCACTTCCTGTGACATAATCTGGGGCATGGTGTCACTTCCACTTCCCCCAGGCATCTTGGTGAACTGACAGGCCTACTGTCAAGTAATACGAGATCCTGCAGGAAGGTGGGAAAAGTATGCGCACCTTCTGCTTGATGTGATTCTGAAAGCCCACAGACGCCTCCTGCACAGAGGCTGCCAGCAAGACAGGCGTCGACACATTGAAATATATATGTTTTTGTTTTTTTTTTTGTATTTTTATTTTAATCTTTAAGATTTTTACAAAACGAAAATCCTGGTCTAAGCCTGAGTCTCTATTGAAATATATCCAGCTGGCGGAAGGGCTATGTGGCTGTATAGCATGCATCATAAAGGTTGAACAGCTCCTTAAAATGGCTGCCATCGAATCCCTGAGCCTGCGCTCTCGATTGAGCGCCATAATGGCCATCTCTTCAGCTTTGCTGAGCTTCCAATAAGCCTAGGGGGCAGCTCTCATAACTCTATTGCTGTGATCCCTCTGCCATACCATTTAGGCAACTAACCTCCAGAGCTACAGTACATGTAGGTTGTGTTTACTTGGTCTATAACTTATTCAGAGCAGGTAGATGATTATACCACAAATGCCCCGACCACAGTTTTTGAGCACTGCCGTAACGAACGTCATCCCTGGAATCCTTCCTATATGTTGTACACGCCTTTGGTGCACGGCATGTGGCCCACTGGTGGCGTGCACGAGCCAGCCGATACGTGTTGGTCGTCAACACAAAGCCACGACGAGCCAGTGATCTGGGAGCGAACTTTCAACCTCCAAGAAAAATAGCTATTTCACAAATGTCTGCATGTCTTCAACCTCTTTCAGATACTAGGCCTAAAAGACATGCATGGAGGCCTGCATTTCGTCGGGGAAGCAGGCCTTCTACTGTGTTCTGCAGAGGGCGGCTGTGAACGAGGCTATCACTGGTAGGATGGAGGCGGAGCGCCCGCTTTTCTATTCTGTACTTGCAGCTAAAGGGTCTAATGTGATTCCTGCGCGAATGTCGAATACATTTTTCGATTTTTTGCACGTTGTCTCGCAAATAAAGACCCCCCACAGTCCTCCCCGTGTCCCATATGACTAATTAATACCCCAACCCCACCTACCATTTATATTTGCGAGAAAAAGTGCAAATATTCGACCCAAAAAACCCCCTACATTTTCGGGTTCGCAGTGATGGCAATCGCCATGTTTGTCCTGTCCTCGGCTAACCTGTGTGCTTCTAGAATGGACGTCTCGTGGGCAGAGGCTGAACCCCGGTGCTTCAGTTACCGTCTAGGGAGAGGAAGTCATCAAATTCCACACAAAAAAACCTCTCGGGGGCATTCCATGGTTTTGGAAGTCAAAATACTTCCATGCTTAAAGTTTTGCGAACGGATGACTTCCTTGTGGAGAAACCTCGAAAGACATACAGCTCACAGCAACATCATTTTGCAAATTAGCAATTGAATCAGAAAATGTCCTAATCTGTCCACAGTGAGGGAATGGCGTGACCCCGGAAACAGAAGAAAAATAAAAACAAGGTCAGCGTGTTTAAGAATGCATCTGAGTTTTCCACAGCTGGAAGGCATATTTTTGACCGGTACATGTGTTCCCAACCAAGACTCTCACCTGGTACAAGTTGGCAAGATGGTGTTTGGTTTTGATGAGAAATGGCTGATTGACGCCTGGGTGGTCCACATCGTGGGCTGCAGCGGCCAGCAGTCCCAGCATGATGTCCAGAGGCGTGAGGAAGCGGGCGAGCTGGCAAAAGTACAGCACACATTACAGACGTAGCAAACACGTGCACTAAAGTGATTAACATTCATCCTTTGTGTACATGCCCGCCAATATTTGCATAGGTCTCCAAGTGGTGCTGCAAGGTTAGAAAAGGCACTGGGCAAGTAATCAGTATGCATAATACTGCTATGCATGCACTATGCGCGCACGCGCAGACACCCACTCCCCATTAGACCGCTTCCACTATGCACAAGTGCCTCACATCCACATCCTAGATAATTTGATCTTGGGCACCTTGCTTAAGAGAGCCTGGGCATCTTACTGAGGGGATTCAGCATCTTGCTGAGGGGGACTTGTGCACCTTGCTGAGGGGGGCTTCTGCATCTCACTGAGGTGATTTGTGCAAACTGTTGAGGGGGGCTTGTACGCTTCGCTGAGGGGGGGCTTTTGCGCCTTGCTGAGTGGAGCTTGTGCCTCTTGCTGAGGGGGGGCTTGTGCACCTTGCTGAGGTGGGCTTCTGCATCTCACTGAGGGGGTTTGTGCAAACTGTTGAGGGGGGCTTGTACGCTTCGCTGAGGGGGGCTTCTGCGCCTTGCTGAGGTGGGCTTCTGCATCTCACTGAGGGGGTTTGTGCAAACTGTTGAGGGGGGCTTGTGGAGCTTGTGCCTCTTGCTGAGGGGGCTTGTGCACCTGGCTGGTGGGAGGGGGGGCTTGTGCACCTGGCTGGTGGGAGGGGGGGCTTGTGCACCTGGCTGAGGGGAGGGAGGACTTGTGCACCTTGCGGACAGGGGCTTGTGTGCCTGCCTAAAGGGGGTTTGTGCACCTGGCTGAGGGGGGCTTGTGCACCTGGCTGAGGGGGGCTTGTGCACCTGGCTGAGGGGGGCTTGCGCACCTGGCTGAGGGGGGCCTGTGCACCTGGCTGAGGGGGGCCTGTACACCTTGCTGAGGTGGGATTGTGCATCTCACTGAGGGGGCTTGTGCAACCTGTTGAGGAGGGCTTGCACGCTTTGCTGAGGGGGGCTTGTGTGCCTTGCTGAGGTTGGCTTGAGCCTCTTGCTGAGGGGGACTTGTACATCTTACTGAGGGGGCTTGTGTAAACTGTTGAGGGGGACTTGTGCAACCTGTTGAGGGTGGCTTCAGCGCCTTGCTGAGTGGAGCTTGTTTCTTTTGCTGATAGGGGCTGTAAACCTGGCTGAGGGGAGGTTTGTGCACCAGGTTGAAGGGGGGGGGGGCTTGTGCACTTGGCTGAGCGTGGCTTGTGCACTTTGCTGGGTGGAGATTGTGCATCTTGCTGAGGGGGTTTGACCATCCTGTTGAGGGGGCTTGTACGCTTCATTGAGGGGGGCTGTGCACCTTGCTTAGTGGAGCGTCTGCCTCTTGCTGAGGGGGGCTTGTACGCTTCGCTGAGGGCGGCGTGTTCATCTGGCTGAGGGGGGCTTGCGTATCTTGCTCAAGAGGGCATCTGCATTTCACTGCAGGAGGCTTGTGCATTTCACTGGCATGCTGTCTGGCTATGCTTCCGCATGCCACAGGTTCAGATCTCAGCAAGACCATCTCAGTCTTTCCTTCTTCCACGGTTGATAAAAGGACTACCCTTGAGTGTGCCAATGGGGTACAAGGCTGTTAAATCAACTGTAATTTTTTAAATGTTTTTTTTTCCTGAAATTTCTTTTGAAAAATATAGGTGGGTAGGAAAGGGAATATAAGGTTTGGGGCAGGAGTAGTGGGGAATAGGTAAACAAAAACAATAGGGGAGGAAGGGCTTGGAGAGGGAGCCCACCCCCAAAAGAACAAGTTACTTTCTTACCTGGTAACGTTCTTTCGAGGGGATGTTCCTCCAACGTATTCCACATCTATGACAGTAATCACCACAGCTGTGCTGCTTCTGAAAAATTTTCTGCGTCGATGACGTCGATACGCTGTCCCTCGAGGGCCTCCGTCGAACCTAAGTCACCGGATGTTATATATAGGACGCATGACGCCTCTAGCCTCAGTTGTAGTTTTTTCCCAGAACGTGTGGCACCAATCTTCTGCAAGTATGACTACAGAAAGCCTTGCGGAAACGTAAGCTGCAATCGCATAAGAAATTCTGTGGAGGGGCAGGCTGGGAGGGTGCGATGTGGAATACGTCAGAGGAACATCCCATCGAAAGAACGTTACCAGGTAAGAAAGTAACTTGTTTTTCAAAGGGATTGTGTCCTCCAATGTATTCCACATCTATGATAGACTCCCAAAGCAGTACCAACGTATGGAGGTTGGGAAAGAATTTAGAATTTTAGAATGCCCAATCAAATTGCAGAATAGAGGACCGCCTTACCAAAGGCTAAATCTTGGCCATGGACAGAATACAAGAGTAGTGTCTTACAAAAGTATGGACAGAGGCCCATGTGGCTGCTTCACAGATATTATGAATGGGAACACCCCTCTGCAGAGCAGTAGAGGCAGCCACACCCCTAGTAGAATGGGCCCGTAAGCCTACCGGAGGGTCCTTACCCGCCAGACGGTAGCATTCAGAGATTGTCAAGATGATCCAACGGGACAAGGTCTGCTTAGAAACAGCTTGACCTAAACGCCTTCCAGCGTATCCAACAAAGAGCTGATCGTCCCCTCTGACCCGGGACATCTGTGAGATGTAGAAACTTAAAGCTCTCCTAGGATCAAACCTATGGAGCCTCTCCTCTTCCTTACCAGGATGCGGAGGAGGATAAAACGCTGGAAGAATTACCTTCTGGCTCAAATGAAATTCCGACACAACCTTCGGAAGAAAAGGAGGACGAACCCTAAGGACAACCCTGTCCTTATGGAACACCGTGAAAGGTGGCTTGGCGGAAAGTGCCTACAACTTACTCACTCTGCGAGCGGAAGTTACCGCAACTAATAATACAGTCTTAAAGGACAACAGTCTCAATGAACAAGAATGTAAGGGCTCAAACGGAGCTCCCATTAGGAACTTTAGAACTAAGTTCAAATCCCATTCCGGCACCTGGAAAGGTGACGGTGGAAACACATTATTTAGCCCTTTTAGAAACTGAGAAATCAAAGGAATCTTAAAATAAGAACACTCCTCAGACGAGCACTTAAATATGGACAGCGCCGCCAGGTAACCCTTAATGGTACCCACTTGCAGGCCCTTGTGGGCTAACAAAAGCAAAAAAGACAGAACCACAGGAATGGCACATGAAAAAGGATTCACATTCTTTACCCTGCACCAGTCGCAGAACTTTCTCCAACGGCAACGGTACAGGGGCTTTGTTGAGGCCTTCTGGCCGAAAGCAACACCTCCATCATGTCTTCAGGGAGGTTCCAATCCTTATATCTCAGCTTTTCAGATGCCTAGCATGAAGGCTGAGAGACTTGACCTCTGGACGGAGAACCCGACCCCCCTCCCATGAGAGCAGATCGTCTCGGTAGGGAAGACGGTGTGGAGGACAGATGGACATAGCGAGAAGGTCCGGGTACCACACTCTCCTGGCCCATGCTGGAGCAATGAGGATCATTCGGGAACCGAACGTCCGTAACCTCCGCAACACTTGCTGTCATAGATGTGGAATACGTCGGAGGACACAATCCCCTCGAAATATATATTTTAAAAATGCGATGAGTGTTTTCATTAAAAACATTTTGGAAAAAAACATTGGAAAAAAGACAGTCGCTGTAATAACATAGAACCGCTGATAGGAATTTATGGTATTTCTTAGCCACCTTTAGACCCTTCAATGAGATCTACTGTCTGATTCATGGAATTATTTGGTGAAAAACGCAGATTTGCGCGCCTTTCTGCCCGAAAATCCCCATACTTCAAACAGGGATTTTCAGGCAGAAAGGCGCGCAAATCTGCGTTTTTCACGCAAATAATTCCATGAATCAGGCTCCTTGTCTTTTTCCAATCAGTAAAACGAATATGGAAGGCATCACATGGAACTGTAAACCGACTGTGTAGTAAAGACAACGAGGCAACAGGCTCTCTGAGTTTAAAGTTTGCCTTCCATGGGAATGTTCACTCTATGTTTCTTGCTCGTTTCTCTCGCTTTTCAAGCTCCTTTGCTTGATTTTCCTATGTCTAAAACCCATTCTCCTCTGCAGCTACTTATAATTCGCACCTGCCTCCTTCTCTATCGCCCTAAAACTCCAACCCCCAATCTTTTTAAAGAGCCATGCACAATAAGGTCCCTAAAATGGCAGAGTTGCAGTATAGAAGACCACTTTACATTACATTAAGGACCTCGGGGCTGAAGAGGATCTTGGGGAGTGGTCCTTGCTTGTTGTGTGCTACAGTGGATGTTGTGTCCCCATTCATTTTACTCCTCATAACATTGAAGTTCTCGGTAATGGGATGCCAGTAATCACTGGTTCATGTTCTCGGCATTGCCCCAGTGAGGTAACTTGGCTGAAAATGGTGAGGGAGACACAACATCTAAAAGAAAGGGGCCTCTACCAAAGGAGTGGCGCAAAATGGTGTGCCACAAAAGTTGGGGGGGACAAACACCCGCGCCCCCCCCTAAAATGACACCCATGCATGTCACTGGATGTCTGAAGCAGTCCAGAGCAATGCTGCAAACAGATTTGTGCAGAATTGAATAGCGAATATTCCTGGAGAAGGCAAGCTACCTCTTTCACATTTCTGATTGCATTTGTCCATGCTGGGCTGGCCCAGTGCTGTGTCTGCTAACCGTACCCTTCCTCAAGCACCACCTAATAGCCAAAACTAATGAACGGGCCCTCTACACATCGCCGAAACTAATGAGCGGGCTCTCTACACAACTGTGCTAAGGGATATGATATAATATGTCATTTTATAGCATTTATAACACACCTATACACAAGTGTTTCGAGGCACGACGAGGCAAGGGCGGGGGACAGAGAGAAGACAGATAGCGATCCTACTAGGCCACATGTCATTCAGATTACGAAAGTGCCTGGGAAGGGGAGGGAGGAAAAGTACAGGGGGAAGGTGGAGAGGACATTGTAGTACAAGGGATAAGAATAAATAACAATAGTAAAAGTACGGCCAACCGGTGGCAAGTACAGGGTAAGTGCAGACATCAGGTGTCAAGTGCTGGAAGTGGGACAGTAGGGATACAGAAACAATCCTGATATTTGCTCTACCCGGAGAAACAAATGGGCAATGTGCTCATGCGAGTCTTGGAAATGTGCACCACTCCCCCCTTGCAATGAACAGGCTGGAGGACAGTCCCTTAACCCCCTAGAAAATTGAGGTCACAATGTCTTAAAACTACAAACAACCTCCACTACACCTTCTGGAAGGGCCTGAGCCGTTGAACTGTTGTGAGCTGCCACATGCGGCCTGCTGTCTTACCTTTGCTTCCTTTAAGTAGCAGTGCATAGCTTGGGTGACATCAGCAGCGTGGACCGCGTTATGGTACGGGTTCTGGCTATGGTAATCTTCTTGAACCATGACTGCAAAAGACGGAGAGGTCCTCTGTTAGCCACACACACCACTCTCATCATTCGCAATAGAGACACTTCAGAGTCGGAAGCCTTGGCGGTAACGGGTGTTCACACACGCTTATTGGAGGCACTCCTGCTTGATTCTTTCAAACTTGGTGGACATCTAGGTGTCAATTTCCCGATTCTATTCCGAGGACTCTGTAGGGTTTCAACTCTACTGCCCACATTTCCCAAAATCTTGAGCTTATGAAAAACACATTACCAAGGCAAACACAGAACTCATGAATGCTCGACTTTAGTATAACCTTGCCCGGGTGCATCAGGTGACAGTAGTTCATCTCCCCAAGGCAGCCAGCAATCATATTACATGCATCAAGGAGCCAATGCCGCACGGCCTTTCCATCACTCATTCATTTCCCAGTTCCAGGCCCTTTAGACATGAGGGACCTTGCATTGGGCACAACCTAACATTGAAATAGCTCTCAAACCCGAATTGATCTCAGAACAACTACAATGCATCCAGCATCTTTAAGCCCAGGGAGTAATGGAGCTACTTTGGAGATGTCGCCGCCCAGAAAGTTGCAAAATGTGTGGATACATAACAATACGGCTCTTCTGTGTCTAGACATCAATCTGTTTTCCCAGTTAGGTGTGTCAGAGAATTACCTTATATCGGGCACAAATAGGCAAGTTTTACTCATTGGGTTGACTCTGTACTCCAGTCACTATATATTTGCTGCAGAGAAAAGGTTGTCATTTCCCTTAAGACAAATGCGTGATGACTGTGTCTGAGGGGGATCAACTACAGAGCGATACAAACAAATGAATAGACAATATCAAAGAATGTTTTCTCCAGCTTCTATCTCCTAGCTCCTTTCTGCAAGAATGTTCCGGTGTCTCTGGTGCTCTCCAGAAATACCTCTAGCTGTAGCATCCTCCTTCAATCCTGCAGGCCAATCAGCTCTACTGTGAGTATTCGGGTAAGACCTTCATCAAGTTCCAGAACGCGAATAGAATTCCAACACCTTTGTGTGAAATGCCAGTGTCAGGATTGGAAGATCTGCAGCATATCACTACATTTCAGGTGACAATTTGAGACAGCGCTTTGCGCTTGTCCAAGAGCACTCCCTAGACCACTGACTGAAGCGGAGCTCTGCCTTGTTAGCTTACTGGGGAACACTACAAAGAAACAACTACATTTTTTGGGATCAAATTGATTTATGATGGCGTTGTGCTGTAAGAAATACAGTTATTCGAGAAATTGACTCGCCTCCGCCCCAAGCGGTTAAGACATTCAAACACTTTAAAAACATGATCACTCACTGTGATTTAGCTGCTCAGTGTGAGAATTGAAGAGCTCTGGAAAAGTTGGTGAAATATCCTTTTCATTTATTTGGTCGTTTGTATCACATCGGATGCACGCAAGATGCTTCCGAGTGTTGACGTGATCCAGAAGGCGAGCCGGAAGGGCATGGGAAAAGGGAGAGGTCATGTCAACATCCTGTGGGAGCCACTCGTGCCCCGTGCACAGCCCTTCTGCAGCGTATCTCAGTCAGAAGTGGCCCAAAAGAATATCTGGGGTTCACCTTCGATTGAGTGAGTGGGTGAGCAGGGGCAAAGGTCAGAAAAGTGAAGCTGCCCGCTCATATTTGCCGAATGGAGTTATGGTGGGGGGAGAAGGGAGTTGACATTAGCTTGTCAGACGCAAGGCAGCCGACACTGGTTTGCTATGCTGAGGGGGGAGGGAGCTGGGTGGATATAAGCCCAGCTCTAGCATTCAACCTCCGCTCCGAAGTGCACTTATGACCATGGTGGGCCGGGAGATTTAATTGGATTAGTCTAGCTTTTTATTGGAGTAAAACGTCCCTTAGTATCCAGGGCAGGGCACTAGCCAATCAAGAATCTCAGAACACGGGCTGTATCCCCTGGCATACGCACATATTTCAATCTTCCCAAATGCTGCGTGCCGTGTCTGCCCGCCCGCCTATGGCTCACTTATTCCCCCTTCCCCCAACGCTGCCTTTGGCACCAGCACATGTAGTTGCTAAGCGCTCAACTGAATGTTAAAAAAGAAGAAAAGCACCCTTTCGTTCTTGTGACGGGCCACTTTAAGGAGAGAGATTCTGCATTCAGTGTAGATTATGTCATCGTAATCAACACTGAAAATGGACTACCTCTCTCAGAAGCAGCATCGCAGGATCGAAGGTACTTTTTTTTGTTATTTGTTTTAGCACATGCAGGTGCTTTTTTGCAGGTGCTAATGGCGATTTAAGCTTTTGGCGGTGGCACCAGGTATACTCCTTCAATGTTTACAATAACTCTTTCTAGTGGAGCTCTTCTAGCTACCATGGAGACCTAGGACTATGTGCGCAACCAATAGGCAGGCTCGGACTGGCCTATAGGGCAATAGGGAAAAGCCCACGCAAAATGCTAGTGTTGGCCATTTTTTGGGGCCAAAGTGGGCCACTTTTTTGGCCAGTGAAGGCCAGTTTGATGAGTTACTTCACCATGCGGCTAGTTGTTTTGACCATTATTACTGAATAACTATTCTTTAAAATGCACAATTATCATCACATTTCATCCAAACTCCCCCCCCCTTGGGTACTACTCAAACAGTCTGTCACAAAAGGAATGGATTGCCATTTGCAACTGGGGGCCACTTTTTGATTGGTGCCCCAGGCCGACCCGGCCAATAGGGATTCTCGGTTACCTAATGGTGTAGCCTCCTGTGAACTTGGCTGCTTGTGGCCTCTCCCTGCTTTCCTTCTGTCTCCCACATCCTAGTCCTTTCTCTTCTGTCCACAAGTGAAACGCCTGCACTTGGCTTTCACGCCGCCACCCATGCATCCTTGCTTTGGACGCTCCCTCTGCTCCCGCCATTTGCTCTTTCAGGACTTGCATGAACATGGAGGAGCGGAGCTGTCTGGCATTTTCAGGGCGACCATCTCATAGTTATTGGATGGAAACATGGGTCACGCAATGCACACATCCCATTTTCCCCAGCCCTCAGCACCCTGGTTTGGAGCTCAGCGTTGATCCAGGCCGGCTAGCGACCCTCCGGGGAGCTCGGTAACAGCCCTCATGTTGCTGAAGCCCTTACTGCAGGCTGACTGGTTCTTGCAGGCGGATTCATACCACCCTTGAAGTCTTTATCACCAAGTTATTACATTGGCAGAGATGTTGCTGGGGGTGGGGGAGGGGGCTGTAGCCCTGTGTCTTTTGGGTTTAGCCCCGGATAGAAGCTCAGGGGCTACAACCAAAAGGCTATAGCTAGCCCCGAGTCCCGCCAGTCCCGACATTACCATTTCAACAGACGCAGCTGCCCCTAAGAGCCCCAGGGGGCGCTGTGGTGGTGCTTGAAAACAGTGTCTCTGCAGACGGAGGTTCCCTTGAACCCAGAGGAGCCATGGCATCACACTCACTCAGGAAGGTGAACAGTCTGTGGCTCAAAGTGACCTCTTTGCGGGTCAATCCCACTGCCTGCTTTCCAATGTGACTTTTCAGATGGCCACGAGGCCCCGGGGCAGCCTTTCCTTCACACTCGCCTTGGCAGACCATGGCATTTATAGAGCATATGAGCCTCGCTTTGACAGGGGGGGGGGGGAGTGCTGTACATAGAGCCCGGAAGCAGTCGCGCAATAGTAATTTATGTGGATGCTGGGGGCAGTTTGTAGCGTGTTTGCAAGCACTGAAAACATGTTTGGGAAATTACTAGGGGTGGGGCCGATTGGGAAGATGTGGGAACTCCCTGCACCTTAATTAAGCTTTATAGAGCTGGCGCGTGGGCCATGCACTGGTACGGCCCGAGGGCAGGGTCTCTCAAGCTATTGTGTGCTTTGAGGGGGTATTTATTCAAAAAGTAGGTCTGTCTTGTGCAGTTGCTGAGAAATTGGCAGTCCCCAGCAACCAAGAACGAGGAGGGAGAGAGGCGGCAAGGCTTAGAATAAGTCAGGCCACGTTTTTCATGTGTAGCCTGGCTAAGCTTTCAGGCAGTAATGGGGGTGGACAGCCGCCCCTACCCTAACAAGGTAATAGTGGTGGAGATGGGGCGACTGATTTCACGTGCCTAGGCCACGTCTTCCAGGTGGAACCCAGGCGAGGAGGAGAGTGGTTCTGCCAAGGGAGACTGAGACCCTCCACCCTAAGCAGGTAAGGAGTGGGGGGAGGGGGTGGGGTGATTGAGGTGCCCCGGCTGCGTCTGTTAGGTGGGGCCCTGGCAAGGAGAAGAGCTGCATTGACTCTGTGAAGAGAGGGAGCACTGCGCTGAGAGCTATGGCCGCATGACTGTCAGCGCGGTGCTCCGGTAATGAAAGGCAGCACCACATTTAGAGACATGCAGTGCTGGCAGCTCCAATAAAGAGAGGGAGTGCCGCGCTAGGAGCCTTGCGCCAATGACAGCATGGCTGTCATCATGGTAGCCCAACGCTGAGAGCCATGCGGTGCTGGCGGCATGGCTGTCAGCTCAGCGGCCCTGTGATAAGAAGGAGCGCTGTGCTGACAGCCATGCTGTCAGCCCATAGAGACTGGGGGAATGGCAAAGGTTTGCTGCATTGCCCATTGCCGGCTTATATGGATTTTCCCCAGACATATCGGCTCATATTGCCAGGAAATTAGCCAATGGGGAAGTGCCACAATTCCAATGACCCTTGCTTGTGTGGCAATGAGGCACCTTGTTGGGGATAAGCCGTTTCTGAAGCAGCTCTTCCTTAGCCAAAGCTGGTGCTGTTGGAATGATTTAGTTTGGGAATAATCAGACGGTCTAAATTGCCATGCTATAATCGTAGCCTGAAAGCAGGTCACTTAAGAAGCTGCAATGACAAACTAATATCGCTCTCCTGGAACCCGCAGATACACACCTCACAGATATGTATTTTTCTCCTGAATGACATGACATACATGCACCTGAAGCCATCATAAAACAAAGGTCTTCATTATGAGTATGGAGGTAGCCATGCCGCTTTTAGCGGCATGGCTCCCCCATACCGGGTACCAGGTCCGGGTTCCTGAAATAGGGAATTACCGGGCCATGACGACTTTGGCGGGCCTGGTAATTCCCATTCTCGGGACCCGGACCCGGATACATCCCCCATTCCCATTTGAGCCCCCATAGGACTCAATGGGAATGGGGAGGATGCTAACAATGGGCCCGTTGTTAGCATCCTGGCCTGCTAGCCCCGCTAAGGACGCCTGGTTTTACCAGAAATCCTCAGCGGGTCCCGCGAGCAGACCTCGTAATGAGGCGGTAGAGGGTTAACGGCGCCGGCAGCTCTACCAGCGGCCGTTAACCCTCTACCGCCTGGGTCGTAATGAGGCCCAATGTCCTTGGCAAGGCGTTGATGGAACTCACAATTGTGAAATGTATGTTATGTGGTGCCTGGGTGCATTGCCGAGTTGCTGTCCTGCTACCAGCACTGTGTGTGCACCCTGGCCTCAAGACACAACCATTGCCACAAATAGTCACAGTCCTAAGTAGAGAGCTTAAGATCCTATGATGATAGAGGAACAAAGGAAAATGTACGTCAAGCAGAAAAGTGGAAAAAAATGGCACTTACCGAAAAACCTGTGCAACTTTACCATATCCAACTGGAAATGGTGGATAAGGCCGTGGGCATTGAAGAGGTGGCAGAGCAACGTTACCAGGCTGTTCCCTGGCGAGAAAGAGAAGAGCAGAGAGCAACGGCATCACAACATGACACAAGGCAAGAAGCGGGGGTCATCGGCAGGTCAATCACTTGGCCAGAGGTACATTCATCATTTTAGTATTGATGCTACAGGGGTAGGTGTGCACCTTAAAGACTCAATAAAGCATTGCAGGCGGCCGAATCGGTCTACTGCATAACGTGAGCAGATTGACCTCGCTAAGATATTTATTTATTTATTTATTCATTTATAAAGCGCACTAAGCTTGGGGGCATCAAGACCCTGTTACGACCAGTTACACATACGGAAAATAGAGATTGTAGGGTCGAGGGTGCAATGTTACAGTGTTCAGGTCAAGTTAATGCATCCCATCAGTGTAGTTAGGCAAAAAGCAAGGTTTTTAGTGATCTCCTGAATACTCCGTAGGATTTCTCCACGCTCAAGGACAGGGGGGAGAGTTCCATTGTTTTGCCCTGAAGGTGGGGAAGCTGGCACCACCCGTTTTGGAGCATTTGAATTTGGGTTGCAGTAGTTTATTGCCGTGAGCTGCTCTGAGCGGTCTGCTCGACTGATCCCGCATGATTTTCTGGGTGAGATTGGGTGGGTCATTGTTGGATAGACATCCATGCCAAATAGATAGAAATGTAAAGATGATGCACTCTCTGATTGGGAGCCAAGGGATATTTTTCCTGGCAGCAGAGATAAGTTCGCGTTTTGGGATAGTCAGTGCAGCTCGGCCAGCATTTTTTTGTATCACCTGTAACTGCAATGTTCTTGCAAGAGGTGCCAGCAAACAGGGCGTTGCAGTAATCCAACCTTGAGCCTATGATGGCCCGGGCAATAGTGAGACAGCTGGCCTGGGAGAGAAAGGGCCTGGCAGCGTTAATCAGCTTAGTAGTATGTGCTGCAGACGAAGCAATAGAATTCTCTTGTCGTGTGAGGGAGAGAGTAGAGTCAAGATAGACGCCAAGGGTTTCCACTAAAGGTGACACAGTGATTTGGATGCCGTCAATGAGGAAGGAGGAGTATTGGGCATCAAGGTTCTTGATTGTGACTTGTAGCCCCACCAGGTGGAGCTCTTTCTTTTCATCATTAAGACAGGTGGTGAGTGGTCATCGATGCCTGCATTATGGAGTAGACATTGTTTAGAGCATCAGTGTCTTCAAGGTAGGTGCCAGAGAGGAATAGGAGGACTTGGGAGTCATCCGCGTAGTTAGTGTAGGATATGCCAATGGAATCGAGTAGATCAAAAAGGGGTCTTGTGACTATGTTGCAGAGCATGGGGGTCACACAAGAGCGTTGGGGGACTCTGCAAGGTATAGGGGCAGATGGGGGCACTGTGGTTCTCAGCAAACACTCTCATAGATCTGTCTTCAAGGAAGGAGACCACCCAAGCAGTGCCTTCCGGCGAGAAGCATGCTGCAGTGGTCATGTGCTGGCAGTCGATCTGGTGATCGACCAGATTTAATGCAGCTGAGAGGTCCAAAAGCAGGAGGAGGGCAGTGGTGCCCTGATCTCTGATCTCATCCACCTGTTTTTTCGGTCAAGTAGGGCAGATTCCCTACCCTGGCCTGGCCAGAATCTAGATTGTCGTACTCCTAGGATGTGGTGGGTTTCCAGAAATGGTTGGATCTGTATATATGCAGCTCTGTCCAGATTCTGTAAGAGGAACGGGACAGTGGTGATGGGCCAGTGATTGTTGGGGACTGCTGGATCGAGATATGGCGTTTTGACCAGGGGGAGTACCCATGCTTCTTGTTGGCCGGCACTAGGCCTGAAGAAAATGAGGCATTAATGAATTTAGTGATGAAAGGGATCAGTTAGTCTGCACAGTCCTTTCTGACGGGTGCAGGGCAAATGTCGCCTTTGCATTTGGAAGGTTTTAAGACTTTTGTGAAGTGCAGTTGGAGTTGGGTTCCTAGTCTAGTGTGTGACATTTTGTGTGGGTGGGATTCTGGACACAGTGTCGGAAGCTAAAGGCACTGAGCGAGTTGGCTATTGTCGATGCATGCAAGTCTGACAGGTCGTTAAGACACAAGTTGAAGTCCCCTACGAGAATAGTTCTGGAGGTGGGCTTAATGTTAGCTCCCACAGCATGAGTCAGGTCCTCTTCGAATGCAAGAATAGGGCCAGGTAGACAAGAAAGATGGTCATGGTGTCAGTGTGTGACAGAGACATCTTGGCCGAGAGGAGGTCACAGTTGCCCGCCATAGGTATTGTGGTGTGAATAATAGGGATGGATTCTTTGCCAATTAATGCCACCCCACTGCCTCTAGCAGATGGTCTGTCAGTCATGTATATGGCATAGCCAGAAGGGATGGCAAGTGACAAAGTCAGGCCGGCGGAAGGGTGCAGCCAAGTTTCCAAGACGGCCACGAAATCTAGGCTATGGCTGCTGATGAGTTAATTTATGTCAAGGGCATGTGCGGGAATGGATCTGGCATTGATCGGGGCCCATGTTAGCAGCTAGGTGTGTGCGTCTATCTTGTTGAGTGCCAAGGGTGTGTTTGTGCCAAGGTTCAAGAGAGTCTATGCGTTTACTTTCTGGGACCTAAGAGGGCCTTCCCGTATTGGGTTGGGGATTTTGGAGAGCTTACAGGGCTGTGACCGGAGAACTTTAGGATGCTTGGTGGGATGTACCTCGTGTCTAGGCCAGGTGGTGTTGTGTGGGCCGTTTGGTTTGGGAGAGACGTTCCTGTGGGGTCTCAGGGTCCTAGCGGGATAGGGATGTTCACCCAGATGACTGTTTCTGATCTGACTAGTTTGAGGGCGTGATGTGGCTGGGGTGCGGCTGGTTCTGAAGCTGAGCCTACTGTTCTGGTGTGCCAGGCTCATGGGAGGAAAGTCATGGTAAGTCATGGCAGTGTGATGTTGTGCTACCAGTCTGTAGGACCTCAGAGGGGTAGTGACGTAATGTCTGGTTAGGTGAGTGGATATATGGGGGGGTGGCTAGCCCTGGAGAAGGCTACTGTGGCTCTTTTCCTGAGGATGGTGTTGGGCAGGTTGGGGCAGTGTAGATGAGGGGGTGGGTCATAGGTGGTGCGGTTAAAGGTGCCATGAAGTGGGTCAGTGGTGCAAGCAGTCCAGGGCAGGCAGGGCTGGCATTCTGAGGTGAGAGGGAGGAGTGTTGTTTCACGTGAATAGCGTGATGAAGTGTGAGGTCATCACGTGCATGGAAGAATAAAAGGGCCGACTTTGCGCTCTTTTGGCCAGAGCAGAGCCAGGCCTTGTGAAGTGAAGAATACTGTGTCTGTCATTCTTTATCCGCAGCGTTGCGCTCGCTAGGCCCAGGGACAGAGCTCCATAACATGGCCTACTCATAACTATTTGTCTTGGGAGGATTGCCTTGGAAGCAAGATGATGTGGAGTAACACAGGTTCAATCCCCGGGACTGGGCTTAGAAACCTCTGGGTATCAAGTGTGTTACAAGTAGCCAATTATAATATTCCAATGAGCTAGTAAAAATGTATTCTTTTTGGTCTATAGATAATGACAACATCTTTTTTGGTACAACCTACCAGTGACTAATTTGCTCATCCCGGGTATTAATAATTTGTGTCCCGACATATCGCTTAATGCCGGATTCCTAATGATTCAAAGCGCTGTCACAACAGGCATTATTATTACCCAATTTAATAGTACACAATTTATCGACATTCCAAGAATGAGAAGCTGAGCCATCCTTGCGGCGGGATTCAGACTTGAGATGGGCAGGCTGGTCCAACGTCTGACTGAGGGGACCAACAGCAATTGACGGGGCTAAAGCTATTTAGCCTCGGCCAAAGCCAAAACGATGTAGCCTTACTTGGTGGCGTTAAAGCATAATCTATGCAACCTAAGGACACCTGCAGCCTTTTTCCACTTCCTGAATGCCATGTTGTTCTCTATGCACTCAATACCAATATTGTATCTTCACTATATGGAGCTAAAGCACCAACTATGAGCCAAAACGAATAAGAGTGCAGGGCGACATTGGGGGTCATTATGAGTTTGGCGGTAAGGGATTACCGGCACCGGTAAGGAGACCGGTGCTGGTAATCCCCTACCGCCCAATTCCGAGGTCCCTTAGTGGGAACCGAAAGGGACGTGTGGTCGGACCACATGTCCTCTACGGGTCCCGCTAAGGGACCAGGGCGCTAATAATGGGCTTGCCATTCTCAAGCCCGTTATTAGCGCCCTCCGCCCTATATGGGCTCAATGGGAATGGGGAATGGATTGTTCAATGGGGACTTACCGGTCCCTCCAGGGTCGGAATGGACCGGTAAGTCCCCATTGAATGAGACCGGTGCCGGACCCGGTATTGGAGGCAGCCATGGCGCAAATAGCGCCATGGCTACCTCCAATCTCGGAATGAGGCCCATTGTCTTTGAGGTTCCTTTCGTACTGCTGTCATTCGTACATCAGAAGAAGAAAAAAAACAATGTCATTGACTGTGCAATGTAATGCTTCAAAATTGGAGGCTCCATCAACACTCAAATGCATTAAAACACATTGGGCCTCATTATGACTCAGTGCCCGGGAATGGGCAATTACTGGGGCATTACAGCCCCAGCGGACCAGGTAATTGCCCATTCCCGGTCGCCGGAAAATTTTACTCCCCATTTCGAGTCCTATTGGACTCAATGGGAATGGGGAGGTCGGATGCACCGGCACCATTCGTGAATGGTGCCGGTGCATCCAACATGGTCTGCTCGCGGGTGCCAGTCCGCCCGCCAGGTCAGGCGAAAAGGCGCCCGCGAGCAGACCTTGTAGTTTGCTGGTCCGGTAACAACGGTACCAGCAAGCTTACCGGTACAGTTGTTACCGGACCGGCAAGCTTATAATGAGGCCCATTGTCTAGAATGCTTTCATTCAATTAACCACAGTGAGGAGGAGGTATTCTAATGAAAAGCAGCGCAGACCGTCGGAAGAGGCTGGCTGACTCTCTTGGCAAGAGGAACATATGTAGTATGTGGCATATGCGCTCCTGCTTGGGATTTCGGTGCCCATGAAATACACCAACTACGTTTGATACTGTTAGGAGTTGGGGGGTGTCTTAAACCTAATGTTTACATGGGAGTATTGGAGGGAATGAGTATAGCTGCACTGCTGCGGCTAACACAGGCAACCAGAATCATCGAGAGTGGTGGTTTTATTTGCAGAGGAAGTAAAAAGAAAGCCATTGGGACAATTCAAGTTATGTATGAAAAGCCACAGTCTATGGGAGGCCCTCAGTAACTCTGCATTATTGGGGGGATGGAGGTTCAAAGTGAGGGTGCATTAGAGCAGGAGCAAAGAGAGTATCCAGCAGGCTTTCTAGGCACAGCCCCAGGGAGAGAAGCAGGGAAGACCTCAAGTGGTCTCCCCAGTGTGGGACTGGCCTGCTCAGCCTTCTTTGGGGGGAGCCTCTTACACGAGAGTCTAAACTCAACAAATATGGGCAGTGAAACGTGTGCAGCACCATGCATCCCTACACAGGGCAAATAATAGGGAGGGAAGTAAGGGCACTGATTGGGTTCACTCCCCCCGGGGTGATGGCCCTGTACCAGTAGCCTTGGCCTGATTAAGGAACTGTCAGCTGATCTATCTAGAGGTGGACTGCTTGGCCGGCCTCAGCTGTTGGTTCAAGCTATTAGCTTCCACCGCCTTGGGACTGTATTGACTCGAGACTCTGCATCCCCGGGGAACGGGCTCTTACGTGGGTGGCTCTTTCCTCTGAGCCGAGCGAAGGCCATGTAGCCAGGCAGCTCGCCAGCAGGCAGATCAAAGAGGAGGGGGGATCCGGTGGCCCGAGCCCTGAAAGAGGCGCGTGCGGTACAGGCCCTGTTAAGTCGTGCTTCTGCCTTTCTCCACGAGCATCCTTTTCCCATCATCCAAATGCAGGACATCCGCCCCCTCAAGGTGTGTTAGTGTCACTAAGGGTGGATCAGGAAGCAGTTGCCAGTTACCGATGCCCAGGACAGAGATGCCTGGCATTTAGAGTTTATCCCCATGAAGACACCAAGACTCGGAGCTCTTGCCATGGGTCCCATCTCAAGACTCTCCATGTACTGCTAAGGAGAAGGTTTGCAAAAATATGTATGCATTTAGTTTTACATACTTCAAACCTTACTGGAAAGCAACGGAGCGCTGTACAACACACGGATAGACTAGTAAGGGTACAGTTAGCAGGATGTGTACTGAGGGGCTACAGGCCAGGGAAAGCAGACCCAGTCTAGGCTGGGGAGCTTTTTCAGATCTGCCCCTGTTTTATTTCTGCATATTTTGGATATTTCCATAAGTTTCCCAAAGATCTGCTCTTCCTCACTGCGGTGTCGGGTCTCTGGGTCTGCAGCAGCAATCCCCTCCCTCTCCTTGTTTGATTATGAGAGAGGAACGAAAGGTGTTCCCTTTTAACCACCCAGGAGACCCTAGAAGTGCCAAATCAATAGGCAACTCTCACGTTTTTACCATATTTCTCTACACCGTCGCCAAAATTAGTGCCGCCCCCCCCCATGATTCCACACTTCTAATTGTCTTCAAGTATTTCGATTTTCAATCCAGTTAGGTTGCATATAATCAGGAGAAAATATCCACCACACAAAGAAGCACTTGCAGTACTTAACGCCATGTCTTCTCTGCGGAAATACTGAAATCGTACTGTAGCGTGATTCCCAGCACTTAGACCTCACCAAAGGGCAGCACTTATAGACATGAACGCTGCACGGCCTCCTGTTGAAGCTGCAACCTGCCGGCGCGCCAGATATTTTGGACTATGACTCCGATTATCACTCAGCATGGCCAGTGCTGACGAGGGTGGATGGGAGTTGCATCCAAAAACATCTGGAGAGCCCGACGTTGCAGACCCTTGAGTGTGTTAAGGATGTAGTTTACTCTTGCTTATATAAAGGCGAACAGGATTATGGGCCTCACTCTCAGTCAGAGGTGTGGGAATAAATGTGGCGTTAACAGAATTATCACTTTTACCGAATTCCAATTTTCTGCGGCAATGTTGATCAAAAAACTCCAGAACAAGACTGAAGGTTTTTCCTCCACATTACCACCAAGACATTTGGCCTCATTACAACTCCAGCGGTAGCCGTGCCGGTAAAACCGTCAGGCTGCCGCTGGAGTTGTGATTTTTTCTGGAGCCTGGCTCCACGGAAACACTGGGGGATTACGACCCCAGTGTTCCTGGAAGTCCGGCACCGGAAAAATGTAAATCCCCATTCCCATTGAGTCCAATAGGACTCAATGGGAATGGGGATGACAGAAGCACCGGTACCGTTAATAACGGTGCTAGTGAGTCCCGGAAAGTCTGCGGGCTGCTGCCGTCCCAACTGCCGGGTCAGACCGCCGAGCAGCCGCCCGCAGACTCGGAGTGTGCCGGTCCAGTAACAACAATGCCGGTAGGCTTACCGGCAACGTTGTTACCGGACCGGCATGCTCGTAATGAGGCCCATTGAGTATTTACTGCAGGTTTAATTACCACCTGAACTACTAGCTCCAAATCCCCAATGGAGTACTATGTACTTCTTGGATGAGGATTAACCCAAGTTACTGCACCTTGTTCTTAGGCAGATTCACTGCCAAAATGAGATGCAGAGATGGTAAAACATACAGCCAATCCCGTATTGGGGCCTTCTGTATTACTCATGCTAAATTTCACACTTGAAGTGTTGAAAGATGGTTTGGAATCACTGATGCCTCAGGTATGTGGCAGGTGACCTGCCTTATAAAACGATGGTTGTGGTCTTCTTCTGTATGTTAAGTCTAGTGTAGTAAATCTCACCAGCACAGGCTGGGAGTGGGACATTGCCCAGGTGGTGTAATGTTGGTTACTCTCTAAATGTGAACACTCTAATGTATTTTTTTGCAATAAAGTGGGTTACAAGTCCCGAGTTTGTCCTTTTCAAGTATTGGTGGGAAATGGGTTATGCTGCTGTGCACTGCTAAAATGGTGCTTTCATGTTTGTGATGATGTTTGTGGCCTCTGTCCATGTATAATATTCCTCGTTCCTAACACAATTTACCAAGGTGGAGACATCAGCTGCCATTTTAGGTCATGGCAGGTGACTGCCCACCCTCTCAGAATGAAACAAACAGCCAGTGAGACTACAGCATTTGCTCAAGGGAGGGACAGGTGAAAGGACAGAACAACGCTGAAAGGTGCTAGCAAATACTGTGGCCTTTATTTTGAGTATGACAATGGTCAAATAAAATATGGTAAACTGTGTGTACATATTTTTACGCTGCACGAGAAAAAGCAGGCAGTGCATGCAGAAAATGCTGTGTGTGGTTATTACCGCAGAAGGACAATGCGGCATTGGAATTCTGTGCTGATGCCTCACACTTTTACCTTCAATCAGACAGAGGGGTAACATGAATGAAACATGTTCTGGACAGTAAACATGGAAAAAATGCACAAGCAATTTCTTCTATGCCAACCATAATCCAAAACACCCTCAAACCACCCAACTTCCATTTTCTCCATTCCACTCTAACACAACACACTCAAGAACAACTCAAACACCCCTCTCTTCCATCTTCTACCCATAACCTAGCCCAACAAACCTGTAGTAACTCCAAAAACACCCAACCTTCCTACCCCGACTCTACCCTAACACACCTCCAAGAGCACCACAATTGCCCATTTCTACCCTAACCCAACACACCCTCAAGAACGCCGCACATACCCAGCTCTTCTACCCCCTCCTATGCCACATAGACCCAGAAAAACCACAAATATGCATATTTCCTAACCCCACCATTACCCAACACACCCCCAGGAACACTCCAGATACCCATCTCTCCAGCTGCCACCTAAACCCACACTCACCCTCAGGAACAAAAGAACAATCTAGACCTCCAGACTTCCCACCCTGCCCTATTTCAACACACACTCAATAACACTTTATTATTTTTTGTTCACCCACTCACCTCTGCGACTATGGACTGGACAGCAAGCGTGGGGCATAAGGGTACAAGATGACTTGCAGGAACTGGGGCACATATTGCCAAGGTACAGCCCCAATCCCTACCCGCTTCTACTGCAGCTTCATCCACACAGCAAAGTGGCACTGTATTTGCTGCCCCCAGGCCTGGCACAAGGCCTTATTTTTGCTTCTTTCAATGCTGTGCACCTAAATCTTCCAGCATATGCTACAGGCCTGGCACCCTTAAATGTGAGGGGCTCTCGTGATCAGGACGAGCCTTTGTTCCTGCCTCAAGTAGTGCCCGGCTCTCCCTGGCTAAAGGGGTGCACCTGGGCTCTGGCGGTTTAGGGATATGGACTGTGTCTGCTCTTCATAGAAAGAAAACCATGGTGGCAGCCTGTTATTTGTGTTACTGTTAGGTTCCATGATGCATAGCAACGCAGTGACTTGCAGACGCCTGAATTCCATTTGACATTATAGAGTAAAAATAGTAGACATTTTAAGATAATTCCAAATTAGCAATGAGAAATGCCAGGGCATCAATATTTTCCTTTGTAAATTAGAACGTGTATCTAGGTACTACTGCCAGTTAAATAATCCAAAATAAAACCTTAGAAACTTCACTGTTAGCCATTTCAGTTTGGGAGATTAGGACGGTTGTAATCCACAATACAGCCATACCCCTTTGCCCCTTCCCCCCGTAAAACCCCTGTAGGTACTGGAGAGTTATTTTGCAATCAAACAGCAGAAAGTCCACGGACACGGCCCATTTCTAGGGCCATATTTAACCTGTCAATCACAAAGGTCAATCCAGTCTCTTGCACGTATGGTGCCCTTTGTTCCACACTCGGTAACATGTTACAGAGGCGTCGCTAGGGGGTGGGGGGAGTTCTGGGAGTGCCAAAGCCCAGGGTACTTTGGTTGTAGCCCCAGATAGAACCTCAGAGGATACAACCAAAAGCTAGCTAGCCCAGAGTCCCGACAGTCCCGTCATTAGCGTAGCCCCAGATCTTTTCCAGACCTAGCTACACCCTTCAAGAAAACATTTAATTCTAGACATGATTAAAGATGAAGCTCCCCCGTAAACCTTCGCTGATTGAAAGAAGGAAAGATGCCCAAAGAAATAGCCTAAGGCTCAAAATCCTGCTCAGGTTTATGAAGAACTATCCAAATCTGAGAGACTGAGAGACTAGGATATTCAAAGTGAACTCTTCACAGTCCCAGGAGGACATGGCTTCAAGCCCAGTGTGTCGGCCACATCCCACTGGCATGTTTGCCAATGTCTGGTTGTGCCACCATGAGGGCCCTGCCTATTCACCTCTGCCTGTCTCTGTGCTCATTTATACCCAGCGGAGCACACAGGAAGGCAGTATTTCTCCCACATGTCTATTTGCCTGCTATGCACAGAAAGCAGTGTGTTTTCTGGATCGCATTCCTGGGTGTCTTTGTAGTGCAATGTTTTATACATTCCACTGCGGGACGTTGTGCGCCTCTGACTTGATCGCCTGGTTAATGAAAGCGCACAAAGAGCCTTTGCCACGTGCTTTATTGCATTGTGTAGAGCTTGTCACGTGCATCTCGCCATGCCCCTTCTCCCGCCGCCCTGTCAGTCTCATTCAGTGCAAATGGTTCTGTCTTGCTCGTCAAGTTGTTTAATTAGACATGCCTGGCCTGGAAAGAAGCCTTTTCTGGGGCGCGTTCGAGGAACATGTTCCAATCTCACACCTCGTTTACTGTGGCTGGTCGCCCGTAGGTCCCCAAGGGTTGGCAGCCTTGCTTCGCACACACAACCTATTTTATTTTGGTTTTGAAAAGTAGATGTGCGGCCAAAACGGGGTCCGCTAATCCATGTTCTGCCTGCCAAAATGGCAGCATGCTAAGGCATTAATACCATGAAATAAGAGAAAATGAGGAATACCAGGAATGCCTTTATTTAATCAAAAGTGTAACAATAAGGTGATTTTTGCACTGCTTATCCATTAGCACAATGTAGGGCTCACCAAGGGAACTAGCTGGGAATGCAGGCAACTCCCCGGGTACCCCTGGCACTGCCCGGGTATCATCTGGTGCGGAACAGTGCTTGCCTTCAGCTGTTCTCACTCCTTGTTCTTCCACAAGGTCCTACTGGATCCCTAATGGCGGATGAGGGGTAGAGTGAGGGAGAAGGGTTAGAAACTCCTCTTGACACCCTCATTGGGCCGCACAATGTGTGAGTAGGAAAACGAGTAGACAGCGGGAGGAGTAGCAGCTGCGAACGTCAACGCCAGCCAGAGCAGTGGCGTCTTTAAATGAAGAGTGGGTGGCAGCTGCCTGTGAATTCACTACGGGACTCTATGCGAATGGGGACTTACAATTTAACGGCGCCTGATTTCAGAAGCAGTGAAACAGCAGAACACATTTATCTGCATTCACGAACAGCCATGCAATTCCCCAGCAAGATTTCTTTAAATAAGGCACCCCTGCCCTTCCCCCCGGCTAGTATCTTTTTTTTCACTGCAACTTAAGTGTGACAGGAAACATCCAAATAAACATACCAAAGTGAAAGCTAAAATATGGAATCATTATTACAATTAGATATCGAGTAACTGTTTATTTTTACATTACACACAACTGCATGCTAATAGTATAGCTGTTTCAGTCCAACGAAGATCGAAAACTAAAATGCTTACCTTATGAAGACAAACTTGTTATTTACATACTATACAATAAAACCACATTTAATTTGCTAACAAGCTTTGTTGATTTGTTTTATTCACAGAAATTAGCATTTTTGACTTCAACATCACAACCAGGGAGGTAATTTGGAGGTCGCTAGGGGGCGCAGCCGTGATCTCCCTTGCTACCCCTACAGTCTCCCTTGCTACACCTGTAGTAAAAAAAGTAATATTTTTTTAAATGGAAGCTCCTGCGCACTGGAGTAGCAGGGGCCCCTTGAGTGTTTGGTGCTAGCAGGGGCCCCTTCAGTGTTTGGTGCCCCATCCCAGTCTTCCCGGCTGGGCTGGGAACTTGCAGCGCGAGAAGGAAGTGCTCAGTAGGGGTTGGAGCTGACCGTGACATGTGGCACGCGTCACATGGCACATTCAGCTCCAAGCCCTTCTCCTCCAGCTTCCTAGCAGCTCATATACAGGAACCTGGAAGCACTCCTAGCTTCCTGGTTCCTGTGTGTGAGCAGCACGAAGGAGCCGAGGGTGGCCTGGAGTGACCGATCGAAGCTGGAAGAACAGGTAAGAAGGCTTTGAAAAGGAATTGTGGTGTTTATTTTGCATGTGTGAAGTACGTGTCAGATGTATGTATGTACTATGGGTCAGTGAGTGGTGGGTGAATGAGAAGAAATGTGACATTGTGTGAATTTGAATTTTCTTGGTGGGTGTGTACCTGTGTGTAGAATGCACTGACATTGGATGTAAGAGAAGGTGTATGGGTGAGTGACTGGTGGGTCTAAGAGTGGAAATTACATAGTGTGCTTTTTAATGGTCTGTGTGGGTCGGTGTGTGCCTGTGGATAATGCAGTGAGAGTGGATTAAGAAAGGGTTTATGAGTGAGTGACTGGTGGTTAATGACTATGAATGTGAATGAGAAGGTGTATGCGTCAGTGAGTGGTGGGTGAATGAGTAGGAATGTGATAGTATGTGTTTGAATGTTCTGGGTGGGTAGGTGCGTTCCTGTGTGGAGAATGCAGTGCAAGTGGACATGAGAGGTTTATGGGTGAGTGAATGATGGATGAGTGAGTAGGAATGTTTTTGTGTGTGTGTAAATGTTTGGGGTGGGTGCCAATGTGAGTGCATGTGAGAGAAGGGATATGAGTGAGTGACTGGTGGGTGAATGGGTATGAATGTGATTGTGTGTGTGAATGTTCTGGGTGGGTGGGTGCAGGCCTGTGTGGTTGAATGCAGGTCCGTGTGTGTGTGTGTGTGTGTGTGTGTGTGGAGGATGGGGATCACTAGAGCATTATTGACACATCCTTTATTGACTTTTGCATGTTTTACTGGTATTTTCGGGCAAAGCCAAGTTCATGTCTGCCATTACCCGACTAGACTGGCATTTTGATACAGCCAGTCTAGCCATTGCTTACTGTGGCATGACATTTATTACTTGGTGTCTTTAATAAAGCAAGCAGGATAAGTAGTATTCCCTTGCTAGACTGATGTTTTGGTGTAGCTGCCTGTATATTTCTTACTGTAGCATGTCTTTTTCTTAACTGAGCATCCATGATGAAGCAAGGATGATAAGTGGTTTTATGGGTCTAGACTGGCTTACATTGGAATCAGTTTGGGCATATTTTCTTATTGTGACATGTCACTTTTAATGGCCAAACCAACAGGAGTATTTTCTTACATAGGAGTACTGGCATATATTGGCAGAGTCAGCTTTGTGCCTAGTGCCAGAAATGATACTATAAAAAATATCTCAAAGCAAACATGAGTATGTTCTTATATGGGAATACTAGCATATGTTGGTGGAGCCAGCATGGAAATGAATGGGCACAGCCAGCATGAAAATGTTTGTTATACTGGCATATATTGAAGGGACCGGCATGACAATGCATTGGGAAATGTGCTTGTTCACTTTTGGTGACTTGCATCAATTGTACATTTTTTTATGAGTTACCCTACACCCTACAAAACCAATTGCAAAGTGTCTGGCATTTTATTCAAATTTTCACAGAAAGCGTGCCATGCAATGCACCATTTTAACCCATTATTCAAAACATTTTCTCATGCGAGAGGGAAGAATCCCCAGATCCCTCCACACCCGTTTTCGTTAGTTTGTGGCCCCCACATACTTGTAGCAAATATTTACACCCTCCGATAAAACAACTCACCAACCACCACTGGTGGCTGCTATATTTGGGCACCAGGCACCGCCTCCTTCTTTCTACATTAGTTGAAACATTTAAGCTTTGATTAAAAAACATATTTACTTCTTTCACTTGGAGTAGTGCATGCCCCTGCAGCAGCATAATCTTCATGGACATTGCACCCACGTGGTGGTCCGGGCCAGCCTGGGACATGGCGTGCCCTGTGCTTTGTTAAGGATCTTGGTGGGGGCGTGAAAGGACCCCAAATATTGTGCTACACCACTGATTGGGCTCTGCTTACCTTGAACACATTCAAGTGTGATGTGAATGATTGAGAGGGGCCGCAAACTCGACCCGGACCCTGCTTTGGTGCAACACTGTTTAAGAAAATTAGCACTGGACATGGAGTCTCAGAAGTGAGAGAGCCATGGAGTGACCCACCCCTCCCTACTGAAAGGGCTTTGTGGAATCTGCATTCATGGGCCATTCCTGGAGGGGTCTTTGAATAACACACCTCGCACATACAGCTCTGAAAATCGTAGATGCATTGGGTCTGGACTGTGGGGGACAGCATATGGTTGCTTGTCACATAACTGAAAGGTAAATGCACACAGAGACAGATGGCCTCAGCTTACACCCGGACAATAGGTTTCTTCTATCGTAGTGGTAGAGGACAAATCACGCCTCCCTCTGTGCCTCGGTTCTTAAAATCTGACTGAAATGAGAGCGCCTGGAAACAAGGGTGTTAGATGCATCTGAAGGTTGTGTGCCATCACTTCCTGTGATGTCACTTGGGTCAGGCCAAATGACATCACTTCCTGCGATGTCATCAGAGGTCAAGTGTCATGTGATGTCACTTCCGCTACCCCAGGCATTTTGGTAAAATGATGTCCCTGATCACAACTCCATAACCAATATTGTTATTAGCACTGTGTGCAAATAGCCTTATTGACCTCGGAGAGGTCATTATCACCTGTTATAGGCATCATCTTCACATCGGGCCATGACTTGGGGCGGCAAGTATTTATCTGACGATAATAACTCCTCCCTTTGTCTCAAAGGCAATATTAGCACTAAATGTGGGTGCGCAGACCAATCAGTTTGCTTGGTTCGTTGGATGAAGCTAATGATCCATGCCTGCTTTCGACATGAGGTGAGTGCTCCATGCACCCACTCACCCACTTAGATTTTCCTGCACATCACATGTCCTTCATCCCTCCCATACCGCAGATTTTTGGCTTTCTCAGCAGATGTACTTCGAGTCCTCCACTGCCCCTTTGGATCTCTGCTTCCGCCACAGCCAAGCCATCTGTGCCTCCACCGGCCATGAAAATGTAAGAAGGGTTCTACGCAGTGGCCCTTTTAGTTCCATGCCAGTCATCCCTGTCACAACCTGCATGCTTATTCTATCTCCTTTTAAACATGTTATTAGTACCCCGGGGGTGTTTAATTGCAAGAATACCGACAGCCAAGTGCTTAATCAGCCGGTGACGGCGGCAGGACCTGGTGTTAAGGCCTGAGTAATACATGTGGTTCCCCTCAGACTCTATTAGGTGTTATGGGCTCATAAACTAAATTAATTACTGAGCATGAAAGTTCAATTAGCACATTCATTCCTTTACAGGCTTCGTCATAGCCAGTAAGATTGCTTTCAACAAAGTCTCCAATCTCTGGCATAGACCTCATTCCAAACATTCTGATTTGAGCAGCAGCCTGACAAGCAGCACAGAAACAACTGTCTTCAGCTGTACAAAGGCAACGATGGGCATGCACAGTTCAACTCCCCAAACTGTTTAGCATCAATAAAACATAGAATATGGTAAGTTTATTGGTACTAGTCCCTTATTCATTAAATTAACATTAGAAGTCACTTATTTATTTATTTTTACATTTGTAAAGTGCCAAAGCTTGAGGGCACCAAGGCGCTGTTTCAGGACCAGTTGCTCACAGAATGACTTCACATAAAAAAGTGGGGTGGGGGAGAAAGTATTACAGACATGTAGGAAGATTCACAATGTTACTTGCTGAGACAATCAAGGGTTCTGCCTCATGGTGTCCATAGTTTTAGGAGAACAGCAAAGATTTTAGGGCTTTTCGGAAGGCCCAGTATGATTTCTCTGCTTGTAGGGCATGAAGGGGGCGTTCCAATGCTTGGCTGCTATCGTAGGGAAACTGGAACCACCTCCTTTGACTCGACTGAATTTCTGAATTGCGAGGTGCTGTGCGTACAGTGATCTGGTTGGTCTGTCTGATTTGACTCTAACAATTTTTGAGCATGGTATACTGGCACGGTATCCAATAAGCATTTGTGAGTGATCGAGAGTGTCTTGAATTGGAACCGTTCACAAATAGGGAGCCAGTGGGCTTCCCGTCTGGCAGCTGAGATATGTTGTCTTTTGGAGATGTTGAGTGTGCAGCGCAGGGCATTGTTTTGGATTATCTGCATGTTTTTTATGTTTTGTTGGGAGGTGCCTGCAAAGAGGGCATTACAATAGTCTAATCTGGCCCCTATTACAGCGCTGGCAATGGTGAGGCAGCTGGGGGGTGTCAAGAATTGTCTGGGAGCATTGCTCAGCTTGGTTGTATAGGCCGATGAGGAGGCAACCAAATTCACTTGTCGTGTGAGGGAGAGAGTGGCATTCAAATGGAACCAGAGCGTTTTTACTGAGGTAGAGACACGGATCAGATGTCCGTCTATGGTGAAGGAGGCCAATTTCGTGTTAAGCTTCTTCTGTGTTGCTGGTGATCCAACCAGTAGGATCTTTGTCTTGTCATCATTGAGGCATATGTGGTTTGTGGCCATCCACACCTGAATTGTTGAGTAGATTTTGTTGATGGTGAAGGAGTCGTTGGGCCTCATTACGACCCATGCGGTAAGGGGTTAACAGCGCTGTAAAAGGTGGCGGTGCCGTTAACCCCTTACCGCCTAATTACGAGGCTCCTCTGCGGGTCCCGACCTTAACGGCTGTTTTTTACCAGCCGTTAAGGATTGGACCCGCAAAGGGACCTTGGAGGTATTTACGGTACCGCAATTTGTGGTACCGTAATTACCACCTTCCCCATTCCCATTGTGCCCTATGGGGGCAAAAATGGGAATGGGGAAGGGCCAATGGTGAATGGGGAATTACCGCCCCGCCAACCTTGGAATGGGGCGGTAATTCCGCCATCCACCATGGCGCAATCGTTAAAATACCGGCGTCAACCATGGCGCTAATAGCGCCATGGTTAACGCCTGGGTCGTAATTACCCCCATTGTCATAGATGCCAGCCAGGGACAGAAGGATTTGGGTGTCGTCGGCATCATTTGTGTACAAGATGCCGATGGAGTCCAGGAGGTCGAATGGGGAACTGGTAAAAATGTTGTATAGGGTAGGAGAGACACAGGAGCCTTGAGGGACCCCACAGGGTTTGGGAGCAGTGGGCAGGGGGCACTGGCAATATCTGAGAAGACTTTCATTGACCTTCCTTCCAGAAAGCAGGCCACCCAGGGGGTCGCTTCTTGGGAGTGGTTGGCGGCTGCTGAGGGGTGATGACGTAGTATATTGTGGTTGCCTAAATCAAAAGCAGCTGATAGGTCAAGGAGCAGAGGTGTGCCAGTATCCCCTCATCTCTAAGGTTGTCAAGTTGGTTTTTTAGGTCTTGTAATGGTGATTCTGTGCCATGTCCAGGCCTGAAGCCTGATTGTTGTGAGCCTAGGATACGGTTGGTTTCCAGGAAGTCTTGTGTTTGGATGCATGCTGCCCAGTCCAGTATTACACGTCCATGTGGCCCTACAGAATTTAATGACTGGTGATTGAAATAGGAGTAACATCAGCTCTTGGAATTTTCCTCCCCAGAGCTGTCCTTTTTATTGTAAAGCATACCACTCATCAAGACAAAGGAAAGGAGGCTTAGTTATTTATTTATGCAAGGGAATGGCGGTGCAACACTACCATGAAGCGTGCTGATCTGGAGAAGACATGCGCAGATTTATTTTACCTTTATTGCTTCTTCAGTAACATCACGCTTGGGACGCACACTCTGCTTTTACGTACTTTGAAAAAGCCCATTGTCTATTGGGAAGAAAGGTATTTTAGATGTGTTATTAGCTCGTACCCCCCAAGTGGACTCGCTGGATTCTGCAAGCGCGGTCACTCCTGCATATACTGGCTCATGATAAACTGTGTTCCTGGATCAGAGCTAGAAGTGGGTGGTAACAGGGTCGACATTAGCTGGTGTAGCGTGCCCGGCAGCAAAACAAAGATTTGGTGGCACCCATCCTCACCCCGCATGCCACTGGTCAGGGGCGAATGGGGCGTGCCACATTTGTCAATAGGTGCTGACGCGAGAGCATCAGCGCCCTATTGTTATTAAGGAGTGTATTTCAATTCAATAGGGCGCCTGCCGCACCTTCTCCCACTACGCCAACTCGGGGAGACCTTGAGAGACTCCCCCTAAGCTGGCGTGGCGGGGGGCTATTGGCACCCTGGGCCGTCCCCCAGGGGGCGTTGCCCTAAGACCAGCCCTGGGTGGCAACTAAAGGGTATGAAGCTCCCCTAGTTTTCAGAGAGCTACATCATCGTTCCCTTACTTTATGTAACCCAGCACTGTTCCAGGATGGCAGGCAAGGGCATGTTTGCTTTTTTTACTCTACCTCTCCCTTACTGGGGATTCGAACCTGGGCCATGCTTATAACCCTGCTGTGCCCCATCTAACTGAGCAATTTCACTGACAATGGAAAACCTTTATTTATTTTCATATATTGCGTCGGACATAACACCAATTCCCGAGTGTCACAAAACCCTGCATGGAATGCGTTTGTCTTCTGCATTTAAGTACAAAATTGATGCAGACTCAGCTATCTGTACAGGTAATGCCACGGGAGGTGTGACTATAGACCCAGGCATGTCCCTTAAAAGGTGCAAATAGTGGGTGATTAGAAAGGGGAGGGTACATAAAGCTGCACGCTGTGGGCAGTGGCGTATTTAGGCTTTCTGCTGCCCTTTGCCCAAATAAGTGCATATGCTCCCCTACCCCTTAACTTTACTCCACCTCTGCCAGACTCTGCACCTTCACCAGATTCCTCCCTTTCAACAAACTCTGTCTGCGCAGTCCAAAACTACACCCCTTCACCCCCATTTTGTCCCCCATGTTAGCTCCATAACATTATAAAGACGTTTTTATGGTTGCATGAATTAGAAAGTTATTGCTTCCTCTCTATTAATTCATGCCCGTCATCTTCTATGTTATGTTAGTTGAGAGAGTGTTTTCAGATCTCTGCTGCCCAGGATTTGGAGAAGGCAGTGTGTTCTGCAGTTGAGTGCACTACAGGTAATTGTTACGGCTAATTGTCTACTTTTGGTTAAGTCTGAAAACATTATTTTAGGGGACGTGATAAGAACATAAGGTGTTTGATAACTGGACACAAGCGAGAGAAGGTTGGGACGTAGAATTTTGTTTTCAATGCCAATATCTGGTTTCTCTCACATATTGCCTGATGTCACTCTATGCGAAGCACCTAGACTAGTCTGTAATATTAATGCAACATAACTACATTTCTACATCCGGTTTTGTCAAATGGTAAAGTTTACATATGAAAAAAATTACAAGTTGGTACAGGTACATCTTATAAAAATGGTGAATAAAAAGAACTCAAACCCCTTCTCATGGTTAAAGCTATGGTGTTAGCAGGGACCAAAATTGAAATAAGGCAAATTACCTGCTGCAGCCGATGTGCCTCCAATCTCTTGGGCTGGAACGCCATTACAATATTGCAAAACCACAAGTGAAATGTTTAACCTCTGAGAGACCGTGAACATTTATGGGTGGGAAGCAACAGCATTCCTCATAGCTGCAAAGTACAGGTGCATTTCATAACAAATGAAATGGTACATACTGTTGACATCATTGCTAGTTGTGCAATTGTTCAAAATACCCAACACTGCAAGAGAAAACTGAGCATTGGATCGGGCGTTCCAGCACAATATCACCTTTGTGGGAGTGGTTTAGGTAATGAATCTTGCCAGCTTGCGTTTCAGGTAATTTAAAATGTCTGTTAACTCCACAGAGTTGGTTGGACTGTACAATACGTAGGAACATTTTGAGATGTGTGGGTATATATATAGATGCCCTGCTGTCATTTTAAGTGCTGTTTTACAGTAACATTCCTAACTTGCATTTAAAATATAATTAATGTTAAGATTACTTATAGGCATCACAGCTATGCATTGTGGGACATACTGTGCAGTTGGTTCTCCTGGTAGTACTGAGCGTGCAGCAGAATGTCATCAGAGAGGCATGATAAACCCAGCAGGGAGGACATTTGCCTGCTTAGCACTGAGCAGCTTCTGTAAAGATGGCTGAATGGATATCTTTTTGGAACACCTTTACAGCTGTGAACGAGTGTGTACCTTTAGCACACCATTTTTCTTCTCATCCTCCTATGGCTATGGGTATCTTTTCACAGGTTTCTTGATGCACTTGCGCATTCAGATTTCCTCTTCACCATTTTAACTTCTCTAGGATCCATTCCATACTTGCACCTTTTGGGCGACCACAGACCTCTGAAATATTTGTCCGGGGAGGGAAACTGGTGCTTGCTACTGAACATCATTTTAGTGTCACCTGTGGGAACCCTGTGCTCGACTAAAGCATAGGCATGTGTTTAACATTGTAAAATTATGCATCATTTTTAACCTTTACTTTACTGAAGGGAAACCCCTATATTTTTGCGACAGTTTAAAAAATGCATGTCATGTATTTGAATATAAAATTGATTGCTGAAAACAGTGTATGTGTGTATTGATTAATAAGAACTTCAAAGATAATGTGAAGTGCACCAATAAAACCAATGGGGTTTTGGCTGTTTTGCATATTAAAGAGCAGTTTGGGAAGGATGATAACCAGTAAATTTGAAAATAAAATGCAGCGTGTTTGGCAATCTGCTGCCCTAGGCCTGGACCTAGTTGTCCTTGTTGTAAATTTGACTGTGGGGGACAATGACGGAAATTGTGGTAATTAAAAGCATTTATTTTCTTCCACTGTGTTTTCTTCAGTCTTGATATAACTGTTGTAAAACACAACTTTGTGAGGTGGTGGAAAGGCATGACCCAGGCATGGGGTTTGAATATGGTGGGGCGTGAGGGGGGGAGTTGAGGGTGGCAGGTTGGGGGCGTTCAGGGGAACATAGTTCCACTCTTTTTTACACTATAACCCCTGTCCTGGATACAGCATGTGACCACCTGCAATAAAGGCACGTGAACCCTAGGGTGACCAGTCATCCCGGGAGCTTTTTCAATTTAGAAACCTTGTCTGGGGTTCGCATGGCTGGGTGGCTACATTAATTAAAATCGTAATTATTTTTCACAACACTTACAGAAATTTGCAGTTGGAGGTTTGCCTTGAACCCCTAACCTTTCAGGTACAGGTCACAACCCTTCCTGACTGTGCCACAGAGACTGATCTGGAAATCATTGTACGTCAAGCCATGTAATATAAATCAGAGTTAACGCTTGTTTTGAATGAACATGCCAGGATTCACAGACAAAACTGCACAGATTAGATCATAGACAGTTTACAGAAAGGAGAAGTGCTGGAAATATGGTTGGGTGGTGGTTGTGGGGGCGTGTTGGGGGAGGGGCGGTAATTGGTGGGCTGGGATGGGCTAGTCGCTCTTTTATGTTGTTGGTCGTCGTCCCGGTTTTTCGTTTTGGAAATCTGGTCACCCTAGTGAACCCAGAACCGCCCAGTACTTTTTTTTGTTCACCACTAGTGCAGAAAAGTGCACAGAGAGTGCCAAGGTCATGCAAGGATAGCAGGTGCCGTCTCACCACGTGCGCATTATATGAAATGACGATGAAGGTGGTCTCTTTGAGAAATGGTTACTGAAAAACACCTGGTGCTACACAGCTAACAAGGGAAGAGAGTGGATGAATTACCTACTGCAGGGGAGCAATATTGGTAAACCGTACTGGTCAATCCACTGGATAAGATTCTCTTCTTCCCACTAAAACAGTAACTATATTTTTTTAAACAAACGAGCAGGCTCTTACCCAATAGTGTAGGCTGCATGCCCACCCATAGATGTTAACTTATGCAAAAACACTCCTTAGACACACAGACCGAAAAATGACAAATGTCGCGCTTCTTACCATTTGTCAAGCGATCAAACAGGAAGATGTCGAAATTCCACATTCCCACCTTAGATAGCATATGCTGCGAAGAAAAGACAAACAATGACAGTGAGTCCGGGGCGACAGGCGGGCCGTGTTTTGTGCAGTAACAGACCATGAAAGCACATTTGCTGTGAAAGTGCGTGGAGAAATAACCAGCTACTTCTCATGCAAGCGGACTTCCCTCGAGCAGGGCAGACGTGGGTGAGAAGCGCATAGTACTGTTTTGTTCTGCCAGCTTTGCCGTACACATTTACACATATAATATTATAACAGGTCTGCGCGGATGGCTACGCCGCCTTCCATTAACATAGAACGTTCTGGCTCAGTAGAACATCCAGGTAAAGCTACTGAGCACAGCTTTAAAGCACTGTTAGATCACGGAACAAAGGGCCGTAATAAGAATCGTATTATGTAAGATCGGGAGAGGGCCGGCAAGCTCCACAACACGTTGCTTGCCCGGAAAAGGTTGCTTTAATGTGGCAGGACAGAAGCTTACAAATCACGTTAACCTCATAGTTGCCAAGTTTCCCAGTTCCAGGCAGAATCTTTGAGCCAGTCCTGTGCTTTATTGCGCACTGCGTGCTGGGACTTGTAGGCCCAGCCTTGCAATGGGAAACATGAAACTACAAGTTCCAGCCTGCAATTGGAAGCAAGAATCAGGACTGGCTCGAGGTGTCACGCATGGAACTGGGAAACTTGGCTGGGGGGGTGATTACCACCCAAACATCAAAGTAATACAGAGTTTAATGCTGGCTCATCCCACTCCCCTAAATTGTACACAACGAAACCTGGCCCGCAAATCCCTGGTCACCACGATCCTGGGCTGCTCTGTTCTCCCAAATTCCACGGGGGAGAAGGAGACTCATATGCCCCCCTCCACTCCCAGGGATCCCTTGTGTGGCTTGGACAGCCCAAACAATGTGTATATTATGACATAGGCCCTCATTACAAGTCAGGCGTTAAGGGTTTAACGGCGCCGTCGGTGCCGTTAACCCTTAACGCCTGATTCACACTTTAACGCCTGCTTTTTGCAGGCGTTAAAGTCCAAGGCGCTAAGCGACCTTGGTGCTAATTACGGTACCGTAATTTACGGTGCCGTAATTAGCGCCTTCCCCATCCCCATTATGCCCTATGGGGCAAAAATGGGAATGGGGAAGGGCAAATGGTGAATGGGGAATTACCGCCCCACTCACCTTGGAATGGGGCGGTAATTCCGCCATCCACCATGGCGGAATCCGGCATGGACCATGGTGCTAATAGCACCATGGTCCACCGCCTGACTTGTAATGAGGGCCATAGTGTTGGCCGCAAAACCTTTCCCAGTACGCCCACCCGTAAATGAATGCTGACCTTAAGGTAAACAAGCCATGGTTGAGCGGGGCAGGCCTATTGCTAGTTTATAAGGTCACTAGAACCACTTCTGCGAAATATGTATTTTCGGGGAAATGAACCAAGTAATGTTAATAAAACGCATAATAATGGCAAAGAATATATTGGGCCTCATTACGAGTTTGCCGGTCTGGATACAACGGTACCAGTAAACTTGCCGGTACTGTTGTATCCGGACAGGCAAACTCTGAGTTGTGCTCGCGGGTGCCTTTCATGCCGCCAGGTCTGAATGGAAGGGACCCGCGAACACAGCAAGCCTGTAGCACAGGCACCGTAAGGATTGGTGCCGGTGCTACAGGCATCCCCATTCCCATTGAGCCCTATTGGACTCAAATGGGAATGGCGATTACCCGATTCTGGCACCCGCAAAAGCGCAATTACCGGGTCCGGCGGGCCGTAATACCCCGGTAATTGGCCATTCGCGGGTGCCGATTTTTTCGCAAGTTTGGAAGTAGCCTGCCTGTATTGCAACTGAACAGGAACAGAAATGGAGACCGTCCTGTGAAATCATAGACAGGTATTCTGAAAGGAATCATACCTGTAGTTTAGTATGAACTTAAGTGCAACCTACAACGGCACTCAAGAGGAGGTAGTGATCTTTACTGTTTTGTAAGATTGCTTTAATGGAGGTTTTTCTACAAATGAATCACTTGTACCATCGATTCCATGTGCCTCTTCACTGCATACCTTCCTTACCTTCCTTACTTCCTACTGTGTCGCTGTGCTGGCTCCTGGTCAGTTCAGCGGCGCGTTAGGCCACATTAAGTAACACGCCACAGTGTATGTTACTACCCTGGACCCAATGTATAATAAATTAAGAAAAAGGTACACCTCTGGAGCCTAGTCCTGACTTCATTTGTACGCTGAACAGTCATATTTCACAAACCCCGGGAGAAATGTGTCTATTTGCTGCAGTAAGCAGTCAAAAGCTCCATATAGAAAACAGAGCGACATTGGTTATACAAAGACAATACAATCACTAGACCTGCGGAAAGGCTTGGAAAAGATCTTAGGTTTCTGCCTGGGTTACAGACTGCGATGCAATTCAGGGAGATGGTTAGCGCAGAACTCTTCCCAACAAAAAGGCAAGTGGTTGAGGAAAGAGGGGACTCTACTCCATGTCTGTGTTGAGGGACATTTGTTTACTATACTGCATGCCAATGTCTATTTGAACTTGGGTGTTATAATTGACCCGCAGGCCCGTACTAACAGCAGACACCAACTCTTCCCTATAAAAATGGCAGTGTTTGAGTAAAGAGGAGACTCTAGTCCATGTCTGTGTTGAGGGACATTTGTTTACTATAATACTAAATGGCAATGTCTATCTGAACTTGGGTGTTTTAATCGACCCGCAGGACCATACTAACAGCAGACATCAACTCTTCCAAACAAAAAGGTAAGTGTTTGAGGAAAGAGGAGACTCTACTCCATGCCTGTGTTGAGGGACATTTGTTTACTATACTGCATGCCAATGTCTATCTGAACTTGGGTGTTTTAATTGACCCACAGGCCCATACTAACAGCAGACACCAACTCTTCCCAACAAAAAGGCAGTGTTTGAGGAAAGAGAAGACTCTAGTCCATGTCTGTGTTGAGGGACATTTGTTTACTATAATACTAAATGCCAATATCTATCTGAACTTGGGTGTTTTAATCGACCTGCAGGACCATACTAACAGCAGACATCAACTCTTCCAAACAAAAAGGCAAGTGTTTGAGGAAATAGGAGACTCTACTGTTTGAGGGACATTTGTTTACTATACTGCATGCCAATGTCTATCTGAAGTTGGGTGTTTTAACCGACCCGCAAGCCCATACTAACAGCAAAAAACAACAAATCTGCTATCTTCCAGCAAGTTTGTGAGGTGCATAATATCAGGCCAAGAGTCTAAGGGCCTCATTAGGAGGCAGGCGGCCACGTAATGAATGGGGCCGGTACGGGACCGGCACCGTTCATTACGGGCTGCCCTATTATGAGCACTGCTGCGGGACCCGCTAATGAACGCCTGGTCAGACCAGGCATCCTTAGCGGGTCCCGCTAGCAGTCCAGGATGCTAACAACGGGCCCGTCATTAACGGGCCCGTTGTTAGCATCCTCCCCATTCCCATTGAGCCCTATTGGGCTCAAATGGGAATGGGGAATAGTTTTTTCCGGAGCCCAAAAAAGGGCAATTACACGGTCCGCCATGGTCGGCATGACCCGGTTATTGCCCTTTTCTGGGCCCCGGAAAAAAATAATTACCGGCGGCAGCCGTGCCCTTAATAAGGGCACGGCTACCGCCAGGGTCCTAATGAGGCCCCAAATGTAGTTGATGATTGGTCCCCACAAGGATAGTTGACTGAAAGCCACACATGTCAAAGAGGGGTTGACGTATCTCAGCTGCCATCTTACGAATGCTAGTGACAAGAAGTGACTATCAGAGTAGTGCTGGAAGAGCAAGGAAGGTAAACTATCCATGTAATATATACGTAAAGGTGTTTTAACTGTAAATGTTTTGCACATAATTGAGAGATATTTTTTCTTCACAATTTAAAAAAAATATATATTTTTAGCTCTTTTGTATGTATTCTTATCAATCAATCAATACTTTATTTCGGCCAGTAATAGGTCATAAAAGTCAAATACACAGAAAAACAGTAAAATGCATTGATACAATAAGACCATGGAAATAAAAACAAGGAATAAAACAGGGCACATTAAAAGATCAGATACAATTGTACATTTAAATACAGCTCATAAAACGTGCCCTCCAGCAGCCATATGCTAAAGTCGCGTCTCCCATGGCAGCAACTGAAAATGCCCCATGCCAGAAAACACGATTGGATTGCCAGACAGACAGAAGCACAGTACCAGGGATGCCCTATGAGAGCTTGAGAACATAACCAGGGGTAACAGATATTTCTTCCTAGCATTTTTATATGCTGGACAGAAAAGAACAAAATGCTCAATGCTTATGACCGCACTGCGGCAAAATGGACGAATAGCCAAATAAGACGCATTCCAAGAATGCTTGAGAGATGCCAAGGGCAGGACGCTGATGAGCAGCTTCCTGTATAGGGTCTTTGGTAGTTTAGGTGGCATAAAATCCGAGTAGCATTCAAATCCTGGGGTTAATTTCCTGGCCAAATAGGGAGCTAGACTGGCTGAGTGTGCAACCATTGATTAAAACGAATCACAAAATAACTAATCCAATTACAACAAATCCAAAATAACTAATTCCAAAATAATGAATTTGGAAAAAAACTAAAAAAGGGGTTGGGATTGGGAATAGTGGTTTTGGGGGTGGGAGAAAAGTACTAGCAACAGAAAAAAAGTGTGGCTTTGGGGGGCAACCCCCTCAAAAACAACGAAAAAGGAATTTATTTTGGAATTCGTTATTTTGGAATTCGTTATTTTGGTATTAGTTGTATTGGGTTATTTATTTTGGATTCGATGAAATCACATGTAACTTGCATTACAGTAACTGTATTGCACCCAATATATCCAATGGCAGACCTAAATTGGACAGGGCGGCCCACAGACCTGCCCTCGGTACACTGTCAAAGGCAGTTTTCAGATCTATGAAGACCGCATAGATTTTCATAGATTTTAACACTGTATACTTTTGCAATGTCAACGAAAGCCGCAGTACCGGATCAACCATGCTGACACCACTTTGGAAGCCAGCCTGGATATGATGAACGCCCCCCCACCTCCTGGCACCAGGCCTCCATATGACCCAGCACTGTCTTTGCAAACAACTTCTCCCCTGCATCAAGGAGGGAATTGGCGACAATTAGCCAGGCACCCCCTTCACCCTTTTAAAATATGTGGACAAGGATTGCCTGGGTCCAAGAATAGGAAACCCTGTTAGCGACCAACAAAGCATTAACAAACGTAAGCAGACATGGAATTCATATGGTAGGCTCCAGTCTAAACCAATCAATAGGAACTAAATCCGGGCCAGGAACTTTCGCCGGCTTCTGGGCCGTTAACGCCCTCTCAATGTCCTGTAACGATAGCACCAATGGAGGGGCAGCCTTTTCATCTGTCATACAGAGGGCAGCAGGCACCTGGCTGAAGCCTTTAGAGGCACTGTCCCTTCTATACAGGGATACAAAGTGCGAGACCCAAGCGACATCAGAGATGGTATCCTGTGCTGGGAAGACCACCCTACTATTTCCTGTGTTAACATGAGGCCAGAAACCTTTGGCATCTCCGGATTTTGCTGTTTGGAGAAGGTTATCCCAAAGTTGCGCAGAGTATTCCTCCTTTTCCCCTTAAGTAATTTGCGGTACTGTCCTCTTGCAACCACAAGGGCCCTCATGCCCTGGGCTCTAGAGCGCCTGGCAGACTCGATAAGGACCCTTTTGGCGGCTCAACAAGCCCCATTATACTAGGGTGTGCTACTCTTCCCCCTGCTGTTCGTGGTAGTCTTGGCTTTGCTCAGACCACTGCCAAAGACAATACTTTGATACACTGGCAACAAGCAGTCCATATTGGATCCCTTCATAAGGTAAAAGGACTCCAGCAGAGGCAGGATTGATGCATACAACCCTGGGATTTTCAATTCAAGGTTCGATGTGTGACACTTTACGAGACACCTTACTTTGCCTCCTGGAGTTGACTCAGACCTGGGGTCCTCCCCTTTGACACCAAAGAATGACCCTTTGGCCATGGCTATGATCATCGGATTGTGGTAGCTCTCTGGCCTCTTCAGCACCCTAAAATCACACAGATGAACCGAGGCTTCCACGATTACCAGAATATTGTCTATCAAACTGGAATTTGCGTACATGTCATAGGTCTTGCTTGCTGGCTGATCACTTTGGAAATGTCTGTAGCATGCACTTAGTCCCAGCGTCATAAACAGGCTTGCTGCGTGTCATGCAAATCTGTGCAACCTCCTGGGATAGTCCGCCACCAAGCCTCCCACACGCCATCTCAGGTCCTCGTCTTCCTGGAGGCCTGCCATAACGACCAGTGGTTCAAATTGAATGTTAAAATCCCCACAGATGATAATTTCTGATGGACCAGGGTGACTTTCCCTCCACCCGATGATTCTGTCCTCTAATAACAGCAATAGGGAGTTATTGGCTGAGGTACTTTGGCGGTTGTAAACATTGATACACAGGAGCCATGATCCGTCACGGCAACACATTTGGAGCTCCAATAAATCATCCGAGACAATGGGACACATGCCGATTGACGAGAATAGACCCACCTTTACCCATCAAAGTAGGCCGCTATTCAGGTGCCCTGTCTTCCCCTTTTCCGCTGGGATATGGAAAGAAGCGAACATGTCTCCTGCATGGCTATCAAATCGTGAGATTACACCAGATCTAACCATTCTGAATCAACCATATGTTCCATGACAACACACGTTTAAGGTCTGGCTGATCCACCAAAGGGATTGGGGGTAATTTAACAAAATTCGGGCCATTTGTCACACCCCCGGGAGGAGAAGTACAAGTTGTCTTTACATACTGTCAACTTCCATATCTCATGGGGTGCTCTTCCCTTACCCCCTGGGCAACAATAAGGCCTAGTGGCACCAGGCAGAGCCTTGGGGCCCCCACACAGCACGATTTTCCCTGATGGGCGCATGGCCAGCGCCATGATTACAAGCTGGGATAGGCAGACGGTCACCGGGGTTACCTGAGTCGTGGGGCCCTGCTGATTGCTGGACACAGACAGTCAATTGGAAGCCCCAAGTAAACAATAGATCCCTATGCAAGAACAGTAGAGAGGGTACAACAGGAGGGACACATTCAATCAGAGCCCAGTTCATAGCACTAAACCAATTCGGGAGTACAACTCGCAGAAGATCTGCGGTGGATCTGTTTCTGGGATCTGTTTCCAGAGATCTAACAAACTGGATCTGTTCAAAAACGGTCTCTCAGCGTTTGGCCAAATTCCCTCGAACCTGAAAAGGTTCCCAAAAACCGCCCTCTTGCTGTAGTCACCAATTGTGGAGTCCCGAAATAAAGTTAGGGGTGGAAGATTTGACCAGAGGGGAGGAACATTCCTCTGTCATGTCAAGCAGGCTGGTGCCGCTGCGCTATCACTTGAGCTCCCCCGAAACTCACATGGAACGCATCTTAGGGATAACCATGGTTTTAGCTGTGGGGGACTTTGCCGTTGGATACATCCATTTGTCCAGGGGCCTGCGAAGTATGACTTTATGCCTAGAGCCATCGCCCTGGGCTCTAGTAAAAATGTTTGTTTATTGTAGGGCGCTCAACTTGTTGGCCGGCTAGATGGATATAGTCCAATAGATTTGCTCTGAAAAGAGACTTGTTTTTGTCCTTCGGCATCATCAACACCAGTCCCGTGTCGTGTTTTTGCAGGCATCGACGCAGGAGGGGTGCAATTCATCATTGAGATTTCATTGCACACTGCTTCCAAGGCATCGTTTTCATTACTTCCAGCAATGTTTACAATCTTTGAACAAAAAGGAGTTGGTGTACTTAGTGGTGCTCCACCTTCACTTAGTAAGTGTGAATTGACACCTTTTGAGAATGTTCTCATTGGTCTTCGTCTGATGGCTGAGCCATAGGATTGGCTGAATTAACCAAAATGATGTCCACCATTTTTGCGGTTATACTTTTCAGGTTGTGCTGTTCCGTGGCCATTTCTGTACAAAGAGCAAATAATGCCTCAGTTTTCGAATAGACGTTGTCAAGTAGGGATATTGTAGGCATTGTCCCCGTAATATGGTTGCTGCCCTGCAGAATTCCCAAAACTTCATCGTCATCGTTAGGGGCTGATTACCCGCACTTCAGGATTCAAACTACTGGACAAATTTGTCCGTAGTTCATTGGCATAACGATCTTCAGGGAATCCCATTGAATTACGTCTCTGACATCTATGCAAGACAAACAGACAGCCATTGTTATCGAGTGGTTGCGGGAGACCCGGCAATTGTCTGTCAGGCTCTTCTGTCAAGCCAGTGGTAGTAGTGATAGTCATTATACTGGCATTTGGCAGTGGCTGATGGGCATTTGTCCCGCTGCCAATATCCTGAGTGTCCAGTGTGGTCTTGTCAGGGTGGAAGGGTTGTGGCCTATCAGTTATAGGTGGGGCCCCATGCTGACCTACTGCACGGAAAAAACAGGGTGATCATGGGCTAAGATGAAAATCAATGCTCGTTAACATGTGTCGTCCCCTTCCTTTAACGCTTCTTGGTATTTTGGTGCATGTTTAGGGCCTTAACGTGGGTTCAGGGGACTCCGGGCTCGCTTTCCTGTCTTTAGGGTTTCACTCCAGAGGCCCGCTTGGCGCAAACTCTTAGTTTTCATTCCGATATGTTTCTGCTTATGCTGTGAGAGGCTCAAATGCAGATGTTGCTGATGTTACTGATCTTACTAGCATGTGTACACTTTTGCATACCCTTTTATACTCAAAGATGTTTTTTCTTCACAATTCACAATTTTTCAAAAAAAGATTTTTTTAGCTCTTTTATATTTATTCTTATCATGTACGGCACTACTTATATTTGACAGACAAAAAAGAATCTGAAAATAAAAATAATTCCCTTGCCAAATAACTTCAAAAGGACAGCTGGTAAAAAAGAAAGTGAAAGGTATAAAAAAAAATCATCAGTCTCTGCATTAAAAAAGAGTTACAGTTTCCGATTAGGGGAATTTGCAACAAAGGGTTGCTGACCATATGGTATAATATGATAGGTTATTGATAACGTGCTTAATACCCAGCAGTTTCTAAGCGCGGAGCTGGGGATCGAACCTGTGTTGCTCTGTGTTGTTTTGTTTCCAAGGCGAGCACGTTGCCGTTGAGCTACCCTCCGGAGAGTGATTTTTCGGGATGGGATATATAGTAGTAGCAGGTCGAAATAGAGCATGAGTATCTCAGAACTGAAGTGTTATTTTAAGTAAAAATACATTTATTAATTTATTGTTTATACACAGATGAAGTGCTTCAAAGCGCTTCAAGGCGGAAATGGAACAAGGGAATAAAGTAATCATTCTTAGGCCTTGAAGATTCCGAATGATCAACACAGATATACTAGAATACTAGGCCTGATGACATTTCTCCTAGTGCAAGTGCATGCAGTGATCATTAGCGACCATGCTCGGGAGGAGGGGGGACGAGAGACGGTGGGGACAGGACAGGCATCTAACTGGTATTAGTACATTTGGGTAATGCATACTTAAAAACAGAGGTGAAGGGAACATAGGGGATTGGCGGAACAAAACGAGTCCAGTCCAGCAGGAGCTATAAGAAGCCACGGCTTGGAGGATAAGAGGTAAACGATGAACAAAAATAAGTATTGGTGATAGGAGAGGAAGCCAAAGAAGCGGACGAGAGAATAAGCCTGGAGACTCAAGAGAGTTGGCCCAGATGTGTATGTAAAGATGCTTTTTAGGTACATGAAAAGGAATCAGACAGTGGGTCTCATTACGAGGTGGGCGGAATGGGTTTGCCGGCACCGGTAATGGTGATGGTGCCGGTAAACCCATTCCGCCCTATTACGAGGTTCCCTTGCGGGACCCGCTCATAACGTCTGGTCAGACCAGACGTCCTTTGCCTGTCCCGCAAGGGGACCAAGGAGCTAATAACGGGCCCGTTATTAACAGGCCCGTTATTAGCTCCATCCCCATTCCCATTGAGCACTATGGGGGCTCAAATGGGAATGGGGATGGGTTTTTTGAATGAGGAATTACCGGGCCCTCCAAGGTTAGAATGACCCGGTAGTTCCTCATTCAAGGAACCCAGACTCGGACACGATTTTGGAGGCTAATAGCACCATGGCTACCTCAAAACCTGTAATGAGGCCCACAGTGAGTGGAACCAAAAGAGGACCTGGAAATAATGTTCAAAGTGGCCCCATATTACACATTTTCATCAAGCCCAACCTTTTCCTATGAGAAAATGTAGAAATAAAATAGGTTACCACACAAACGAGGCACAGGGTGCAGAGGCCTAGTGGGAAAGGTGAAGAAAGTCTGAAAGTAAAGGATGGAATAATTGATTTTTGTTAAGATAGAATGTTTAGACCTTAGGAGTAGAGATACAAAAGAGAAGGGGTCCAAGGACCGAGCGAAAAGGAACACCAGAGAGAAGGAAAAGGTATTACCCCCTGATATTAAATTGCAAAGGTTGGCCAGGTAGGTGAAAAAGTGGAACGCGCAGTACCCAAAAGAGAAACTGGGGAACGATGGCCAAGAGGAATAGGGTGATCCACTGCGTTGAAAGCCATGGAGAGATCCAGAAGCATGAGTAGACAGGAGTGCTTAGAGAATAAGAAGTTTTGGGGTAGGGTGGCAGAAGTAATGGCTGCCTTCCTTGCGTCAGCAGAATAGAAGCCAGACTGCAGACTGTAGGGGTGGAGAAGTGGATGAAGGCCATGGTAAGCAGACGATTGAGAGTGTCTAACATTTTGAATGCGTTTGGCTAGGAATAGGAGGCAAGTGATTGAAGGAAAGTGAGATTTGGGGGTTCGGGGCGTCTTTTCAAGGAGGTGTATAATGACAGAGCGCTTAACAGAATCAGGAACAGAATCAAATATGGGACATATTTAACAAAAAGGTCCGGTGTGGGATAATGGAAAGATTTAGCTAGGATAAAAGGAATCATGCACGTGCTAATTTGACATTATAAAGATCAGGTAGGGCACGATGAACAGGCATTAAACTATCTATGATGTGTTAACTGGGTACAGTGAAACTGAAAATGCTGTGCTAGCAGGGTACAGCAGAGAACGGAAATTAGGTGCCAACCTGGCATTACAGAAATTGGAAATGATGTGGTAAGTGGTTTTATTGAAAGTGAAATAATTTGACAAATGTGCTTAATGGAATGTTTCAAGGATGTTACATTAACACCTTACAGATGCTGATAAGTGGATGTTATGGAAAATTAAAATGGTGCACTAATCAGAGCTATAGGAAACTGCAAATACTGTACCAATTAGACATAAAGGAATGTGAAATGATGTTCTAATTAAGCATTTATGTAAAAGGACAATGAATGGCATACTGGCGATTATGTGCTAGTTTGGGATTATGGAAAACGGAAATGATGTGCAACATAGAAGCTGGCAACGAGGTGATAACTGAAACCGGCAATGTAATTTTTTGTCATTATATATGGGATAATGTATCCACTAACGTAAATTATAATGATATTGCAAGTCACCGGTGAGTTTTGTGACCAGAGGTCGATGGCCAAATTCCTTTATAAAGGTCCCGGACCTCCAAGGTGACTTGCAATATCCTTTTTATATATCCTAAGGGGGATTTTACACCTTATATTAGTTCCGGGCGAGCGACTATGATATTGTAACAAAGAAGCTCATTGGCACTCGCTGGATCATTACCAGCCCGACAAAGCCTTTGTTGCTGCACTGCTCGCAGCTGTGTCCCTCCTTTTGTTTAGTTTTTTCTTCTTTTTTCAATGGCCACCATGGAAAGGGAGAAGGGACCAAGTGTAGTCCCGTCTACCCGTTCCATGGTGGCCATCGTTTTTGTTTACTTTTTTCTTCGTTTTTCAATGGCCGCCATGGAAAGGGAGAAGGGACTATGTATAGTCCCTTCTTCTCATTCCGATGTGGCCATTTGTTTTTTACCTTTCTTTTTTCAGTAAAAAAAGTCACTACTAGTACCCTGGTCTAACGTGCTGGGGTACCAATAGCAATAAGCTCTGAGCCGGGGGCAGGGGCACAGGGCGGGCCTTACCGCATCAGATAATGGTCTGGGGCCTTTAGATAAGGCCCTGGTTTCGCTTTGGCCTGTAACTATGGGCCCCGGAGCATTTCCTGATGTGGTAATGCCCCCCAGCTCAGGGCTTATTGCTTAATATAATATAAGAGATATTCCATTTTCTGATCCATATAATCAAATCTGTTTGAAATTTAAAAATCAAAAATGCAGCTCATAATGTATTGCTGAAAAGTAGTTCAAGCAGTTTAATAAAAATGTATTGCACAAAAACGTTCATTTTGTGCTTTAAAATAAATAACATGCAGATTATTGCTCACATGAGTTAAACTCCAGCAGTGCACACATTAAGCATTCTTCCATAAACAGTTCCTTGACAATAACTGGCTGTAATGTATCACAGAAAACTATTCAGCAAGCAAAGAATTTGAAAAGCTTTTCATGTCTTTAATTAAGTGCTGCAATTCCCTCTGCTGGCTCAAGCAGCAGGCATTTTGACATCACAACTGAAGAGTAATAACTGATTACAGAGTAGTTGCGATGTCATTGGGCCTCATTTACGCAGTAGGTGGTAAGGGATTACCCGCACTGTTAAGGACACCGGTGCCGGTAATCCCTTACCACCCTATTCCGAGGTCCCTTAGCGGGTCCCTTCCTTAACACCTGGTTGGAAGGGACCCGTTAAGGGACTTCAGAGCTAATAACGGTACCGCAATTGCTATTGCGGGCCCCCTATGGGGGCTCGAATGGGAATGGGGAATGGTTCCTGGAATGGGGATTTACCGGGTCCTCCAAGGTTGAATGACCCGGTAAATCCCTATTTCGGGAACCCGGACCCGGAATGCGGTAAGGGGGTAGCCATGGTGCTAATAGCGCCATGGCTACCTCCTACCTCGTAATGAGGCCCATTTTCTTATTACAGGTCGATTATGATGTCACAACTAACCTGTAATAAGAACATTACTTCCAGGCTTTTATACAGATGTTGCAGGCCATGCATTATACTGGGATTGTGAACCAGAAAACTGTGAGCATGCCTAGAATGAGCAACCTGGAAGTGTAAAAACTGGGGCTAAACTGGGATCGTGGACATTGGGAGTGCAGTGGGCTTTTATAATGTGTTTGAATGTTGTGGACAGGTCATATAACATTTGCAGCATTGGCAGTTTATGTAAAGTAAGAAATTAAATGAAAACCGAGTAGAGCGCTTGCTTTAACATCCGCGCAGACCCTGCTGACACAGGTTCGGATTCCGGAAGGGCCAAACTCAGCCTTTCATCCTTCCGAGGTTGATAAATGAGCACCACCCACTGTGGGTAATAATAAGCAGCGCTCAGATGCCTGAGGGTTGATAGTGCAATATAAATGAAAAATTATTATTATTATTATCATTATTATAAAAACCATAAATAGTTGCTATTCTAGTCTTTTTTCTAAGGTGTTCTTCTTTTACATTCTGGTCACGCTTCAATGTCTGTGGATTCAGCATTTTAGACCTTCTGCACCTGTAGCTTTTTGCACATTTTAGTCTCTCTTCAATGTTGTTTTAGTGGCCGGGGCTCTATAGCACTTACCCCAATTACCAGCAGAAAGACACCCGGCCCATCAAAAACTCCCCACCGCAAGAACGCAAGACTCAGACATGGGGCAAAGTTTACTGTCTTTATTATATAATAAGCGACAGGGATCAAACTAGAAAAACATGAATTCTCCAGGGTTCTCGTCTTCTGAACGTGTGTCATCCGGTTTTATCCAGGTGTGATGTCACAAAACCAAGCTCAGTCCCCAAAACGGGCATTCACATTGGTCAGTTTAGGTGAACTAGACATATGTGTCACAGAAAACTATTCTGCAAGCAAGGAATTCGAAAAGCTTTTCACGTCTTTAATGAAGTGCTGCAGTAACAGCTGGAATTCCCTCTGCTGGCTAAAGCAGCAGGCATTTTGCTCTGGTGGTATCCCATCCAGGGCCTCTTCCATTTTTTGATGATGCATAGTTCCCTCTTTTCACTCTGGTCAACCCTACAGATCTCTTCTTCCTTTGGCAAGCATCCATTTTGGGGAATCCGTCTGCTTGTATGTCGTTCCGGGGCACTACCAATGTTGGTGTGTTCAGCTGTACGAGTGAACATATTCCTCCCCAGTTGGGTGGCAGTTGCAGGTATGCTTTCTACCTGCAGCCCCAGTAGTGATCAATAAGCAATGCAGTTCTGACCTTCAAGCCTGGTACATCCGAGATCTGCTTATACCCCTTATTCTCTCCAACCTTTAATGGACCATCATTCTGGAAACATGCCTTCAAGTGGCCCTGCTTTGTTTTCCACCCTTATAATAGCATCTGCGGACGTTCCCAGCATCCTGGCATTCCTCCTATCTCCTTGGGTCCTGTCTTGGGTCACTGTAACTCCTTTCATGTCACTACCCTTGTTTCTCCCTTTTGCGGGCATTCAGTGACACATTCTATTGTCTTGTCTGTACTCCAGTAAGCATCCATCATTTCTTGAGTCTTGATGTCACTATTGTTATAAGGGAACGTCATTCTGGACATCCATCTTATTTTGGCTCATCTCCATTGGAATCATCCTCCTGTGGTGCAGAGTGATACATGCATGAGGCATTGTGCTCTGGCCTTTGGAATTTCAGTTGCTATGAATGTCCTGGATGCACTCATGGCATAGGGGATGAGAGAACAGACTTGCCAGCTCTCTCTGGTGGTTTGTTTCCCTACCTTGGCAATGTGTTTATACCACATGTTTTTGAAATACAAGCCAAATCAGTTAGATGCAAATTTACCTGGCCGAAGTCTATGTCTGCACTGCACCTAACTCTCTTTACTTCTTTAGCAGTGCTTATCGCCTGCCCAGATATGGCTCCCATGATGGCATGCATAGGGGTTATGTTAGTAGGGGTTAAAGCTTTTGCATGTGAAAATAGCAGTCTTCGTACAACAAGGAGGGTAAAGAGATAGAAACAGCAGAAGGCACAAAACATAATTACAGGTTTTTGAATTACATTTCCCATTTTGTTATTACTGAGCATTTTCTTGCGTTGCTTCAAGGGTCTGTAAAACTCCCCCAAAAAGCCTAAAAAATGCATAGTTATGAGGTTATTGAGTTAGGTCTGTAGTATTGGGCGAGTTCTGCATTGAACAATTGCTCCCACACTCTACGGAGTTGGTCAGTTACGGATAGGTCAATGATGGATGGATCCCCACGGGTTAGCTGTGCATAGGTCTGAGCTACATAAAGCAGAAAAGCGTGAACAAACTATTGTGAAGGAATCAGCCGCTCTGTTTCTGACTGTATCACACATTTAATGAAACACTCTTGAAAGGACATATGTTGATTGGGGCCCATATATCTCGGACAGTCTGTACTTTCTCGATGAATGCCTATTGCAAGAATAAGATAATGTGCCTAATCTAGGTGTGCATATTGTGCTTCACTAACTCTTTGGTCCTGGAACGGGTTAGCCGCGGTTGTGGTTCTTCTTCTTTGTCTTGTTTTCTTCTTGCATCAAATCGTCTTGTTTGGGTGGGAGGAGGTCTCAACTCGACAGGGCTTAACATCTCCAATGTAGTTCCAGATCTTCTTACCGCTCAGTTTAACTGCGCGATCTGTGGCCTGCTCTACGATGTATGGCCCGTTGAACCTGGGTTTATACCAAGGTTGAATGAAGTTTCTCAACAGGACAGTGTCCCCAGGGTAAAGTAGTGGTGGCTTTACAAGTCCTTCATTCCTTTCTGGGGTGTTACCTTCTTCACTGTTCTTCACCCTCTCCCAACTTGCCTGCAGTCGGCAAGAAATAAAAGAGGCACTAGCCATCAAAGAAGCAACATATTCATGCATTTAATTTCCAAACACGTCAGAGGTGGCATGCAAATCTGTCAATGCCCTAGTGGGAGGAGCCAGGGGGAGTCGCATGCACCCTCTAGTAATCACCTTGTGGGGTGTTAAGTGGTGGTCGGATCCGGGCTGATTGCGCAGTGCGAACAGGGCTAAGGGCAAACAGTGGAGCCATCCCTTTTTTAAGGTGGCTTTTATTTTTGCAATCTTTTCTTTGAGCAAGCCATTGAGGTGCTCACAGATTCTGTTCGCTTGCGTGTGATAGTCACAGGAGAATTTGTGCTGTATCCCCAATCGAGTTGTGATGTGCTGAAAAGTTGCAATTACGAAATTAGGTCCATTGTCAGACTGCAGGCCCTCACACACCCCCCATTGTGGGAACACTTCTCTAACGAGAAATTTCGCGGCTCTGAAAGCATCAGAATGTGAGCAGGGACTGGCTTCGATCCATCAGAAAAGCAGGCACACAACTATTATGTAGCAGTAACCTTGGCACACCCATATCATATCTATGTATTCTATGTGGAGGTGTTGGAAAGGCCCAATTGGGCAGGATATGGCTCCTCTCACTACACATAAAGTATGTCCAGCTGTACATTTTTTACAGGCGACATGGTTTTCCATGAATACGGCTATATGCTCTGCATATTTGGACAGAACCACTCTTCCCCAATGTGTGCAGCAAGTACGTTGTTACCCAGATGAGTAGGATAGTGCAATTGCATGAGCACAATCTGCAATAGTGCTGTTGGAATCACTAGCTTGCCTCTGCTCTCCTGTCGCCACAAAGCATCTGCAGGGGATATTGAACATCCTCTTCTCACCTATAATTCTTTCTCCTCTATTGTTGCCCTTCCCTGAAATTCCATTATTTGCGTGGCTGGCAAGGTATTATATCCTTTCTTTAGAATCATATTGCGCACACAAATACGTGTGTTTGATGGGGTATCAAAGTTTGTGAATTCAGAGAAATATGCTGCATGCTTTGATTCCATGTCTGCAGCGTCATTGCCTGGGAGACAAGGTCCTCTCCCTCGTGTGGGTCTGGCCCTTTATGACTGCTATGGCTGATGGGAGTTTCAGCACGTCTATGAGCCTGCCCAAAAGCGGTGTGTGCTGCAATGTTGTGCCATCAACACGTTGGAAGCCCCTCCTCTGACATCGTGACAGCCCAGTGTGTACTGTAGATGCCACGTAGGCGGAGTCGTAATACACTGACTTCCTGTTCCCTGTATGCTTCTAATGGTCATTATGGGAGCCACTAATTCTGCTGCTTGCACTGAAAAATGTGAAGGCAACCTCACGCCTGCTATTACTTCGGCTGTTTTGTCAATCTTTATTATCACCACTTTCGTCCCCGTATGTCTATCTCCCGTTGTCTGGTCTATCAGTGAAGACCTGTCAATATAAAGCACTTGTCCCCCATCAAGTGGCTTCTCCCCCATTTTGGGAAGGTCATCATACATCATAGTCTCCCTCCTCCACTGGTTCAGTTAGAAATGTCACATGGTTTGCAGCCGTGCTCCTTACCACCTTTATTGCTGGTTTCAAGATAATTACCTCGTATCCAGAATCTCTCTGCATGGTCAGCGTACTCTTGGGCCTTTCAAGGATTGCAAAGAGAGAATGCTCCACGTAAAGCATGGTGCTGCATCCCATCGCAATACTCGTTCACATTTCTACCACGAATATGGCAGCAGCCAGAGCTTGTTCGCATGGATTATGTCCTCTCATCACTGGGTCTAATCACCCACTATAATAGGCCAGTGGCTTGTGCTTTAAGGTAGTCTTCTGCATGAGTACCGGAGTCATTAATACTCCATTGGAGTGTGAGAACAAATAGAATTCGTCATGGTGGTCTGGGATCCCTAACACTGGGGCTTAGCATATTGCTTTTTTCAGCTCCTTGAAAGCTTCAATCATTTCATGTGTCCATAGCACTTGAAGTCCCCTCTCTGTTCCTCCCTGTGTCCGTTTAACAAAGGCTCACATATGTATTATAGTCAAACACAAAGGCTCTGCAATAATTGCAGATGCCCAAGAACTGCTGCATTTCTCTCACTGATCACCTCCGCCCTTTCTGGAATCACTTTTCACCCTCCCTGCAATATCAGTTGGCTGATATATAGCACTTCCTTCTGGCAATATTGTAATTTTGCCTTGTCAACCTTGTAAACCTTTTCTGCCAGTACTGTCAACAAGTATTCTGAGTCATTTCGACACTGTGCCTCTGACTTGCTACAAATCAAAATGTCGTCCACATACTGTATGACGGTGCTCCCCATCTGTATGTTGCCAAGATCCATCAGTAGGGCCCTATTGAAGATAGAAGGTGACTCACAGTACCCCTGTGGTAATCTTGTGTGTTTCCACTTCCGGTTTCTATATAAAAGGAGGCCAAGTTCTATGACTCTGACTATTGCTGTGAAGTGGGTAGCTTCCATCGGGATGCTACACAGAATTGCCACTGGATTATTAACTAACGGGAATACTGCTTCAACGATTTGGTCCAAGGGACGCCCATCCTTGATAAAATGCCACAACCACCTGATCGCCTTTTTTACAGGGTACACTGTGGTGTTACACTGCGATTCTGAGCGTACCAGAATGCCTTGCTTCTCTAGTGCGGCGATCGTCCCATAAATATCTTTGTCTGCTTCCTTTGATAGGGGATACTATCTCACCCTTGGTAACATAGCCCCTGGTTTGAGCTCTATCTTGACTGCCCCATCCCTTTTAGTATACACATGTCATAGGGAACACTGGTCCATATGATGCTGGGTAATTTCCCCAAGTCTTCCTTATGAAATGGTGGTGGTGCTTTTTTTTGCAACACAGACATTCTCTGTGGCACTTCCCTGTAATGGATTGTCACCCAGTATGTAATGCTTATGTCAAATACCACCTTGTGATCTGATTGATTGTCCTGAAATAGTTCCTCATCTGTCACGTCAGCCAACCTGTATCCCTCCCCCACTGCAATCACTGTTCTCCATGATCATCCTGTGTTGTCAGTCTCATGCAATGCTAGTGTCTCGTCTCTCACTATAACTGTCTCCAGTTCTATTGGCATCCCCTTTCCTTCCTGTTCATTTAAGGGAATCTCTGGTCTAAATAAGCACTCGTTTGGTATGGGTAACAGCCTGCCCTGTCTCCCTGGGAGCCACGCTATCAATACCTCCACTCCATATTGAAACAACTCAGTGCCTACTGGTACCCCCTCTGTACCGTCTACCCGCAATATGCCTGAATGAGTACCCTCGCGTTCATGTAATGAATTCTTGGTGTCGAGCACACTATCCCCTGGTCTGTGAATGCAATGGTCATGTTATGTTGGCTCATCATGTCTCTACCCATTATGTTCAGCAGTGTATGTGGGGGGTATAACAGCAGTATTGTCAGGTCGTGTTCTCCCATGGAAAGTGGAAGTATGTCAGTAAAGGAACCAAATCCGTAGCCCCAGAGAATTCCTGCGCATTCATGGTGATGCCTGACATTGGGTATCTTCCTTCCCTAATACAGGACCGAGTCGCCCATGTATCCACAAGAAAGGAGAAAGTCTTGTCATCTATTGTCACCCCTATAGGTGGTTCCTCAGCTGGATTGGGTGTGATGGATAGCATTGAACACACCAGGTGTCTGTAGGCTGTCCTTTTGTGGGTATAATGACATTCTCATCCCGGTGAATGGATTGCCCCCTACAACAGTCGCTCCCCCCAGCTTTCGCATAGGAGTCGGCATCATGGAGTCTGCGTGTGTCGTGGTTATGACATTCTGCAGTGCTTGTGCCTGCTGTGGTGTTTGTGATGGCTGCATGTGTCCCTGTATTTGTGATACATGCGTCATGGGCTGATATGGCTGCAGTTGCATGTCCTGTGTGTACATCTATCACGGAGCGTATGTCTGTGCTTGCCTGTGATCCTGGGCATAATAGTCAGTCTGCTCTGTCTGATATGTGAGTTGGTGGTGCACTCCCCCATTCTGGTGCATCCCACCCATGTTCCTACACACTCAAGATATGTGGGCCATTTGTCCACACACCCAACATTATATGGGACTCCGGTCAGTATTTGCTGTCCCCCAGGAAATCCCTCTGTGCTCTGTTGCATTTGATAACCAAACCCTCTCCCCTGAGGTGCACCTTTTCGTCCCTGTGACAAATGATTCATATCCATCCTCCCTGAAAATCCTACCCCTGCTATTTGTGATCTGTTCTGCATATGCCGAGTAACAACTCCCTCCCCACTCATTAGCATTGCCCCTTCCATTGTCTACTTGGATAATTTATTCTGCACTAACTTCGATTCTTCTTGTTTTCTTTCCTCATGCTTCTTCCTTGCATTCTCTTGCATCAGTCTACAGTAGTGCCCTATGGTTAGCTAAAATTCTATCCAATGCTTAGCCTCCATCACCACTAGCTTCCTAAGCTGTTTTTGCACCTGCTTGGGCAACCCTTGACATAATATGTGGTACAATTACCCCACTGTTTTGTCCCATGGCTCACTCGTCTCGAGGTGCCATCGCTCTTGAATCTCTTGAATATATTGAAGTGGGTCTTCATCCTCACGCATTTTGCGTGCCATAATCACGCTTATATCCGAGGTGTCTGGGTATTGCACCCTTTAGAGCTTGCCATTAAGCCGCTAGGCAGTTATTGAATGGCATGCCATTGTGTGCCGTGCTCTGTGCAGCTACTCTGGGATACCCTGCCCTTTTCCATACATCGTCTGCTACCTTCCCAAGAGTGGCTGAAAGTAAACTCTTCATGTCACCCACCACTCATGTCATCCCCGCTGTCAGTCTTTCAAGCTCATGAATCCATTTCCCAGGCCCAGCAGTCAACAACCGTAGCTTGAATCTTAAATTGTCTTTGTACATTTGCTACCACTGAATATACTGAGGCCGCCCACCAACCTTCTTCAATAATGGGAACTGTGTCAGTCTTGTCCCTGCACCCTGTCTACCCATGTCCTTAGTGGAGGTGAACGGCCTTGCAAGCTCTGTCCATTTCCATCCTAGAGGGCTTTGAGCCTCTGCGCATACAGAGTGATATCATCCATGTTGCGCGATACACCCTTAGGACGGGGCACTCGCCCTTCAATGTCCTCCTCTCCTCTGTCCATGTCTTCTTCGCCTCCCCATACTGTGTCTCTATCTGGGCTTGCACCCCTGGTGTGACGAGAGGATCTTTCCTCTTCGTCGTCCTCACTCTGCTGTGGATTCTCGTCTGACCCCATGTTCCTGATACTACTGTCACTGTCCCCTTCTCCTCGTCCTCGAAGCTAAGCCTCCTTAACATTGGGTCTTCCCGCTGCTTTCTCTTTGCTCGATATGTACTCTCGCATTCCCCCCTCCCTGACAGTCCACTAGCACTCCTACCTGCCCGTAGGACAGCTGCACGGTTTCTCCTACTCCTATAGAGGTCCCAACCTTCTTCATATCCCTTCCCCATCCTCATCATCTAAACGTGCCAAGATCGTCTTAATCTCCACCGCCCTCAAAGAGCGACTCACTCTGCTCTCGTCTCTGTCCCACTTGCATATCCGCTCCTCTTCGTCGCTGCATCGGCGTTCTTTAACGAGCCGCTCGACTTCTAACTTCCTTTTCTCCATTTTATTTGCAATTGCTTTTCCCACTCTTCTTCAGCTTTCCTCCTTGCTATGTCCTCCAGCTCTGTTTTCTTTTCTCCTTTTCTTCCCTTTCTCGTGCTTTTGCTCGCTGCCTCTCTTTTTGCAACCTTTTGCTTTCCTCCTTCTCTTCTCTACACCTTCTATGTACTTCCTCCATTATCTCTGCCCATTCTTTAGCTTCCTCCTCCACGTCTTTACTACTCATTAGTTCCTTTCCCACGTGCCTTGTCTCACTTGCCGCTTTCCCGTCCAGTTTCAGCAATATCTGTCTGCCTACCCAATCATTCGGGACCATCCATTCTTGGTCTTAGCTGAGCCCTGTCTTCCCCAGGTCATTCTCCTTTAGCTTTGCATGCAGTTTGCTGCACTCCTTACAATCGCTGCTTATATATATAGCATTTCTTTACCCATTTGCTTTGCGCCACTAATGCATCCCTGCCATTATACACTGGACATGCGAAAGTGCGATTGGTGTATCCCGCTGCTGCTTTTAACTCCTTTACGGGGTAAAATCTCTTGCTTTCTGTTGGTGCATCTACGTCTGGGGTTTGAGGAGGAGGGGGAGGCAAGGGCCGTTCACCTTCCATATCCCGCTGACTCAGCATCCAGTGCCGCTGGATCGAGTCCCCTTCCTCGTTCTGAAACCTTTTCCATAACTCTAATATGGCCATTCACTTGCTTAATTTTATCCCCTTATATAGGCTGTATGTAAATAAGTGTTCAACTGTTGCTGCACACATTTGGAAAAGCTTCTGTCTTTGGGCCATGGCTTTGCCAACTTGACCTCAGTACTGCAAGTCTATTCTGCTCTATACTTGCATATTTTGTCTCGATACCGGAGGAGAGACTTGCATAAGAGTTGGAGAGATGTATCCCTTATTTTGTCACCTTATGTAACACTTGTTAATACTTACTTGACCTCAAATTGGGATTTCGACACATCCAACTTTACCTATCAATTTTGCAATTCACGATCTCAATACTGTCTCTCAGATACCATGTATTCATATCATAACAGTGCAATTCAAACTTTTCTTTAGCCTCTCCGGCTCATCACCATCATTGCGGTGTGCTCCGTGCACCACCCCACTGCAGTCCTTCGCCCTGAAGGCTAAAATCACAAGTCCACTTCTGCGCTTTTCAAGCTCCTCCACCAATGGCCCAACACTAGTTCTCAAACTGAATCGACAGTCTAACCACTGAAATCCACCACTTGCAGTGCACCTCAAGTCCTTTTAAACAACCTCACCAGTGACGTCACCGAAACCTTAGACGAAGAATTCTCAATGCCTGACCCTTCAGCATATATGTCCGCTTATTAACTACCCAAACACAATGACAAACATGACGTAACACATACATGACCATCTTCCTTCCTCACTAACAGGGTAAACCATTAAGTCACGTGGTCCCTATTCTATTGCGTCACCGTTTAGGAATACATCCCAGAGAGATAAAATAGGAAACCACCTTCTGTGATATAAGCTACTCACTAACGCTAACACCTATACACAGGTAAACCATTCATAATCATCCATAAAGCAAGCCAAACCCACAGGAAAACAATTATTTATTTATTTATTCAAAGTTTTTTTCATCTGCAAGCTAAGCTGACAACCCGAACTGACCGTCTAAAGAACAGGTAATTGTTACACAGAACGAAAAGCCCACTACAAAACATCAAGCTGAACATTTCCTTCCCCCTACCTTTGCCATATAGTTGAGTCTTTACTTACCCTCTGTGGTTTGTTGAAGCCCCTCAGATACCGACTCTCCTACAACCTACCACTCTGCCGTCCGGTCTGCTAGGTGTCTCACGGGAAGCGGGCAGGAATTTCCTCCAAAGGCAGCTCCTGTCGACCTCATCACCTTTTGGCCATGCATGGTTTTAGGCATCCGTTTCCACGGGTAACCGCACAGCCCCTCAGGCATGCAGCAGGATGAGGCAGCTTACTGTCAAAAGGTCTTAGTGACCATCCCTCTGCTACCACTTATTGTAGCGGCAGAGGCTCTATAGCAGTTACCCCAATTACCAGCAGAGAGACATTCGAGCCCATAAAACACTCCCCACTGCAAGAACGGAAGACTGAGCCATAGGGCAAGGTTTCCAGTCTTTATTATCTAATAAGCGACAGGGATCATACTAGAAAAACATGAATTCTCCAGGGGTTCTCGTCTTCTGAGCATGTGTCACCCAGTGTTATCCAGGAGTGACATTGCAAAACCAAGCCCCGTCTCCGAAACCTATCGGCCATTCACATTGGTCAATTTAAGCGAACTAGATATATGTCCTATAGGGGTTCATTCTTTGATTGGATTGCCATATCTGGTGGCTCCTCCTCAGACCACCTCTGCATATTTCAATCTACAATGTTGCAGGGTCACAGGAAGACCATTGGCTCCTGCAACATATTATGTCTTCACGTGAAAGGTGACTCTGGATTGGGTAGAGTGGATCCTCCTAGCCCTGGGACCCTGGACGATTACCAGACTGAGTGTACCTTCTTAAGGCAATGAGAATGATCATGGAGGGGCTTTGTGTTCCCTAATGATGCCACTTCTGCTCACCTAAGCCTGGGAGAGTGCATTCAATTGGCAGTTCGTAAGCAACACTTGTATCTTTTCAGCTCTGATTTGGTGGGAACAGCTTCCCTTCATCCACCTCGATTGAATGGGCATTCCCATGTTTTACTGGGTCACATGTGTCGAGACCACGAAATGTAGCTCTCTTGCCTCTAATTATGAGGATTTTAATCTGAATTTCTCGCAGGTGGCTTATGGTCTTGTTAACCAGGAACTTTTCGTCTCCACTCGCCCTTGGCTGGGTGGATCGTTTCTGCTTGCCTCTGGCTGCAGCAATCATGCAAGCCCTTCCATGTACTCAAAGCTTGACATAGAGATATGTATGTCTGTCTGTCATCTACCTGCGTGAGTCATAAGCATTTGTTTTGTGTCTACATGCAATAAGCTAATGAATGTTTGTGTAACTTTGTGAATGGATGGCTATGTACTTCTTGTCTAAGTGTGGCTATGTCATGATGTCACTGATGACGTTATTGATTTCATGATTTCCAGTAGTCGACTTGTTCGATTGATGGCATCTCCATCTACTCCAGATCATCGACTGGTTATGGCCTGAATTGCTGTCTGAGAGAGTAATGTTTCCCACATCTGCGATACATCGATGATGGCGGTGAAGGGCCTAAGAGTGAGGTGCATCTGTAATGTCTCAATCTTTGGGCGGAGAGTCGTGTAGGGGTCATGATGGCTACACTTGGACCTCCGTTTTCAATGTTGCACGGAAAATTGCAGTCAGTGGTTCTGGTGACCTTTCACAGTGTTTTCCTTTGGAAATCTGGACAATTATGTAGGTGGTGGGAAGGTATTTGAGTGTGTGAGGGAATGCCTGAGTTAGTGATTAGTTGAGTGGATGAATATGTAAATATATGGGTGAATAAGTGTGTTATTAAGGTACGTAAGGATGTGGGTCATGTGAATGAATGAGATGCACACGATTAAAGAGTCTGTTGATACAAACACTCACAAAGTCATGCACAGACCCACTCACACACATTAAGGTTAGCAGACAGTTGATGAGACACAAACTCACTCACGCCAAGAGTGAGGGGATTGGATGGATGGGTGAGGGAAGAGTGTGAATTAAGAGACCCACAGCACCTCACACTCAGTGTGAATAAGTGAGTGGTCACACACATTAACACGCACAAACACACACATGCACACACACACTCTCTCTCTAGCTCTCCCTCTCCTTTCTCTTCAGGAGAGACAATGTTATATTATGTTACTTGATATTTGTATAGTGCCTACTGACAGTGATATGGTCTCTAAGCACTGTCTGTTGAATAGTCCTTCGACAGACTGTAGTCTGAACAAAAAACATAAAAATAAAAGACCATTTTATTGCATGCAAATAGTTTTTAGAATTCATGCTACTGTTCAATTAATAGGATTGATGAGTTTAGAGAGATTACATTGCATGGTCAGTATAGAGTGTTGAGGTGCAGAAAGAATTGCTACGTCAATGAATATGTGACAGATGCAGCAATATTTTCATTGGACTGTGGGTCGCATTGCTAGTGGGGGAACAGTCTATTATAGATTAGTCTATTAACCCAAAGGGCAACTGTCTACACTTGAGGGCTCTGCTATACTTTACATGTAGGACACATGCACACTGAATAACACACAGTCATGTGAAAAGTACATGCCCATGTGTCAGTTATATCAAAGATACATTCAATGCAAGCCCATTTGTCTGTAACATCGTGTTAATGTAGAAGCATTTTTTATATTGTATGAAGTGTTGCAGTGTTGAACAGGTTGATGCAGTAGACATGTTTTATATTGGATGCAAATATAGTTCTGCACTGTTGAATGTCGTGAAAACAATCTTTAGTATTTGTAGTAATATGTATACATCAATAGAGAGAACATACAGCCTGAGCTGTCCCTGGAGGCTGAGTTAGTTAGACTGCTGAAAGGCAGAGGTGGATGAGAGGCAAACATGCTAGGTAGGGGAGATCGGCCGGATGCCTGTCTTTCTGTATGCAGGGAGTCCGGCACCTTTCTGTTGTGTTATGTTACTATGCTTTGATTATCACCTTAAGGCTATGAGATGCTTTGTTGCTTCTACAGCTCTTTATTCTGCAATAAGGTTACCTTATAGGACAGAGGGGCAGGGAGGGAGTCTTTACAGTTGCAAGCCAACAATGTGAACACCAGTGCGCCTAGAGATTAGCACTGAGCGTCTCCCCTGCCAGTCAAAAAGCCAAGGTGGAGAGAAAGGGCATGCCACGGAAGTGAATGTGCTTCAAAACGGACTCACAGGCAAGAGCAACCTGCCACAGAAGTGAATGTCCTCCACAGCGGACTCACAGGCAAGAGCAACCTGCCACAGAAGTGAATGGGCTCCAAAACGGACTCACAGGCAAGAGCAACCTGCCACCGAAGTGAATGTGCTCCAAAACGGACTCACAGGCAAGAGCAACCTGCCACAGAATTGAATGTCCTCCACAGCGGACTCACAGGCAAGAGCAACCTGCCACAGAAGTGAATGGGCTCAAAAACGGACTCACAGGCAAGAGCAACCTGCCACAGAAGTGAATGGGCTCCAAAACGGACTCACAGGCAAGAGCAACCTGCCACAGAAGTGAATGGGCTCCAAAACGGACTCACAGGCAAGAGCAACCTGCCACAGAAGTGAATGTGCTCCAAAACGGACTCACAGGCAAGAGCAACCTGCCATAGAAGTGAATGTCCTCCACAGCAACCTGCCACAGAAGTGAATGTGCTCCAAAACGGACTCACAGGCAAGAGCAACCTGCCACAGAAGTGAATGTCCTCCACAGTGGACTCGCAGGCAAGAGCAACCTGCCACAGAAGTGAATGTCCTCCACAGCGGACTCTCAGGCAAGAGCAACCTGTCACAGAAGTGAATGTCCTTCACAGCGGACTCTCAGGCAAGAGCAACCTGCCACAGAAGTGAATGTCCTCCACAGCGGACTCTCAGGCAAGAGCAATCTGCCACAGAAGTGAACGTCCTTCACAGCGGACTCTCAGGCAAGAGCAACCTGCCACAGAAGTGAACGTCCTCCACAGCGGACTCTCAGGCAAGAGCAACCTGCCACAGAAGTGAACGTCCTTCACAGCGGACTCTCAGGCAAGAGCAAAATGCCACAGAAGTGAATGTCCTTCACAGCCGACTCACAGGCAAGAGCAAAATGCCACAGAAGTGAATGCCCCCCACAGCCGACTCACAGGCAAGAGCAAAATGGCACAGAAGTGAATGTCCTCCACAGCGGACTCACAGGCAAGAGCAACGGTGATCTGCACAGCTTGTACATTTGGAACCCTTTTAATGAAATTTTTTTAGGATTAGTGGCCAAGGTGAGAGGTGATGGGTGAGTCAGGAGGAGTACTCACACTTTCATTCATGGACACCTATATGCACACACAGAAACTGGTTTTGGCGACGTGAACACGAAAGTGTGCAAGTCTGTACTTTCCCCAGGAGAATAGTTATTTAACAGTTTTGCAACCAATAGAGCTTGACACTCGTGGATCCAATTGTTTGTCCTATCCATGTGAGGACTGGCACAAGTACAGTCCATTTAAGCATGCAAAAGATCTTTTAATGGTTCTGCCACAGAGGTAGGATGGCATGAGCAGACAATAAGAATATTTTGAATATGTGAGAGTAGGGACATTTTGGAACCCATGAAAGCTTCTCTGAGCTTAAACTGCCTCGTCCAGAACCTGTTTTACCAAGTACCAAGGCAGTCATCAGTATCAACAGGCCATGAAAAAAGGAGATAGCTGCAATTACAAAAGGTGGGCAAGATGCAGCATTTTGGAGAGATGAATATGCAGCAAACTAAAGTTTTATGGAGAGAGGTTATGCATGCTTGGTGGGCCATTGTGGAAACAAGCAGGGCCTAATTGAAAGGGTCAATATGAACAAGTGGATGAATTTAGTGAAATGGGCATAGAGCCGCACTGGGACAAAATGAGATATAGTTATATGGGCATTCTGGGGTATTACCAAAACTGTTGTTTTGGGCATACTGCTGCAGCTTGAAACCAGCAAATGTGGGTATTTATTTATTTATTTATTTATTTTACATTTGTATAGCGCACAAGGCAGCTCCTAGACATCGCGGCGCTGTTACTTGTAGTTACACTTAGTTACAGGAACAGTACATTACATTATGCATTTAGGTGAAACAGTACATTACATTATGCATTTAGGCAGGTGTAGGTTAGGGTAGCGGAGGTGTGGCGTGGTTAGGTGAAAAGTAGTGTTTTGGCAGCTTTTCTGAAAGCTAGGGGAGAGCTTTCACCTCGAAATGAAAAATAAATAAAAATGGCAAAGGGTAGAGAGGGACGGGTAAGGAGGGACGTGGGCCCTCGACGGGTCCGCAAGGACCTGAAGGGGTGGGGGGGTTAGGATGCTACTGCTCAGTGCAGAATCCTGAGGGTAGCGGCGAAACAGAACACCTGTAAGTTAACTCCTGACTGTATAGTGAAGTATTAGGGGAAATGATAATGAGGGTATATGGGGAATCCCGCAAACTGGTAATTTAGGCATAATGGGGCATTATGTAAAGCACTAATAGGGGCTTGCTGGTAAATTATGAACAATATAACTACCGGCATATGAGAAGTTAGGGTAGCTGGTCTGTTGATTACTCCAGCACTTATGAAAACTGAAAATGTGGATTTATTTTGGAATAATGGCAATTGATGATGTGAGAATACCGGGGCCATGCAGAAACTACCACACGTGACATAGCAGGGCTTTGTAAAAACTGGAACTCTTGGCATACTGGGAATAGTACGGATCCTGGTAATGTGAGGGAACTGATGCCCTGTGATAAGTGATATTGTAGGCATTCTGAATGCTAACTTGGGAAGTGAGCATGCCAAGGCATTATGATATCTGGTAATCCGGGCAAAGTCGGGAAATTGTGCTTTGGTTATCCATGTATACTGGGCCGTGATGATACTGCCTAGTGGGGCTAAATGCAAATTGAGCCATGTGGTCACTAAGACATAGGGCAACATTGTGCAATCATCATAATGTAGCATGATCAGAAAAGGGCAAACATCACAAATCCCAGTCCCCTACCGACAAATCATATCGCAGAACTAATGCGTTGCATAATAAGAAAGGCTATACTAAGCCCATTTGTCTACCAGAATCTAGAATCTAAGAAACCCAATCTGGCAATACTGAAAGTTTTAAAATGTATCCAGAACTAGAGCTGCACATGGATAAAAATAATAATAATAGTAATAAGGTTACTTCTGCTCAATCCTTGCTCACTTTTTTTTAATTTACCATATATGCTGTTAGAGAGTCAATGGGCCTCATTCCGACCCTGGAGTTAACCAAGGCGCTATTAGCGCCCTGGTTGACGCCGTTATTTTTCCGACTCCGCCATGGTGAATGGCGGAATTACCGCCCCATTCCAAGGTTGGCGGGGTCGGTAATTCCCCATTCACCAAGGGCACTTCCCCATTCCCATTTTTGCCCCATAGGGCTCAATGGGAATGGGGAAGGCGCTAATTACGGCACCGTAAATTACGGTGCCGTAATTAGCTCCTAGGTCCCTTTGCGGGTTGGTTTTTTAACGCCTGCAAAAAGCAGGCGTTAAGTACCAACCCGCAAAGGGAACTCGGAATAGGGCGGTAAGGGTTTAACGGCACCAGTCTCGATAACGGTAACCGTTAACCCTTACCGCCCTACTCGGAATGACCCCCAATATCCCAAGATGACTGAGTATATGCATCACCTCATCTTGATGGAGGAGAATTATGTAATTAGTTTACCACCTTTGAGCTCTTGTCTAGTTTTGATCTAAGAATTTTGAATGAGGTGATAAGTAATCCAGATACTTGGGTGTGGGCAATCCTAATTAATCACAGTAGATACGAAGTTAAAAGAGGTATATGCGGTCTGCAGCAGATGTGGGAGTCAGTGCAGTCAGGGAGAATACACTTTTCAGGGTATATTTCTAGTTTTGATCTAATACACAGAATGAATGAACATCATGTCTAAGTCCGCTTTAGATTTTTTCCCTGCCAATGCCGATGATGTTATCATTGTTGTTGCGCCATTGCAGAGGGGGCTGATTCCAAATGTCCTAAACGAAGCAAATCCACTATTAAAAGGGCCCACACTAGATTCCTCTCCATCATGAGGCCTATTTCAAATGTTCCCCTTATCGGCAAAATACTTGAGGCAGAGGTTACTGCTCAGTTGTCATCACTAATTGAACAGTCTATATGATATGATATGATATGATATGATATTTTATTTATATTGCGCTCATACACAGGTGTCTACATTATTATCTGATTCCCAGGCAAGGTTTTGCCCAAAAATAAGCACGGAAGCAACTGTCCTTCCAATGCAGGAGGAGTTGCTTGGCCCTACACTGGGCTCAACCCTCATGGACTACTGTTTTGTCTGTGTGGTCACTCAGGGAAGGATAACAACCTTACGATTGTCAAAAGGGTAGGGAGAGGGTTACATCTAACATCAATGGCCCAACTTGGCACTCATGTTTTTTCACCCTATGTCAACGGAGCAAGAGGGAGAAAAGGGTACAAATAGCATTAGAGGGAGGAAGTAGGAGCACTAATTAGACTTTAGGATGTATGATCACACCTATTACATTGGATGAAGTGGGGCCCCCCTTGAAGCTCCAGATTTCTCCAGAAACGTGAGAATGCATTAAAAGTAGAATGAGTCCCGGCTGATCTTTTTTAATTGAACGCTGAAATGAGGGCCCTGCTTCTCTTCAGCTTTTTTTTACCTCTACCTTGGACACAGAGGGTTATACCATCTTCCTGGGGTATAAGGTAATATTTTCCCCATAAATGATGTTGCCATACATATAGTCGCCGGGAAACGGCATAGGCGACATTATTTATGGGGACAATATATGGGGTGAACGGGAGCGGTGGTGTCCCCCACTCAATTTTATAAAATGTGGGGTTGGCAGGGGTGTCCCCCGCAGGTTCCATATGATAATGTCGCCGCACAAAAAATGGCACCATTCTTGTATGGTGACATTTTTGCGGGGACATGAACACATGGAACCTAAAGAAGTTGGCAGAGATAGTAGCAATTCCTAAAAAGGGTGTTCATTCCCAAACAGAGAACTGCCAGCCAATGTCCACCCCTATAGATGGAACCTGTCAAAGGTTTGGCAAGAGCAGGTTATTTGAACCATGTTCATTCTCAGTGGAGGGGCTCCCACACTTTCGTAAATCAATGTTTGGCAAGATAGTTCTTGCTTGGATTCAAAGCTGTTCAGACAGGGAAAGGAAGATAGACGTGGCACAAGGGTGGGTTTAGTGTGGCAGAACAAAAGAACTGTGGCGGAGCACACCACAATATAAAGGAGGATCAATTCATATTGGCTGTGTTATACAAATATTCAGGGTACAGAGGAGAAAAAAGCAACTCTGGCTCAAAAGCTGCACTGACAATAGAACAAAACACAGCCTCCTGCAGTAAAGGAGACCCCCGTCCCCCGAACACCATCTAATGTCCTAAACCACCAGATATTGAATATGTTTAATATAAGAAATACATATAGACAATTTTACCAGCTGCAGTTATACGGGTTTCACAAACAAAGATAATTGTGACAACTGCCTACATGGGACTGTAGTCCACTCAAGTGCTGACATTTGGGGTCACCTTCAGACAGCTGCTGTGGGCATAAAAAGACTCAGAGAGTGCTATTGTGTTACAACAACTAGGTAATAAACACTACAAAACCCAAAGTAAAGGTGTACAGCTCCCCTTCTACCAAAGTCAAATTAAAGTCGCTTGCACATTGGGGCGCAAAACTATAAAGTGTATGAGCATTCCTGTGCCTCAGAAAAACCCTACTTTTTATACTTTGAACAGCGTTATTGATATGAACACATTCAAAAAGCTCTGGTACAATGGTGTTGACAACCCTATTTACTAAACTATGATGAACACCGCATGTGAAATCAGCAACATGGAAACCAGAACGAGCATTCAATGGAATTCTACGCATGGAAAACAATTCTTAGCCCTTACTGAAAAGGATCATACGAGCGAAGAGCAGAAACCAGGTAGCCTATCCCATGACAAAGAGTTCTGAAACCTGGACACAAATGTAGAAGTGGTGGGATCACATGAGAGAACATTTCCCTGTATTGTTTACATTCACAATACATTTAACGTTGTCGACACATTAGTAAGTAAGTTGACGCCATGGCGGTGGTCTTGTTTGCCCAGCTGTCGATTAATACGGGTGGGGGGGGGCAGTCTGCGAAAGTCAGATGCCCAAATCTGTGCCGAACTGAGAAAGAGCTGTATCACTGCAGGCTGTTTGTGCACAAACAGCCTGGCGTCAACTTACTTGCACATGGATGACGCTCTTCTTACTCAACCAAGTCCGACCACGACTTGATGTCCTGAAGACAGTTTGGTTCTACTTTGCAGCGCTGCTTCATTTCATCCAGCCACTGCCCTTTGTAACCTACCGTACCAGAAACACCAATTAATGTGTCGACAATGTTAAATGTATTGTGAATGTAAACAATCACTACTTTATGATTACTAACTCACCGATATGCAAACTATAAATGTACTTCAAGTATACATATACTATGTGCCACGGCACATAAAGAATTCTGTAAATATGTCTTCCTGTCAGAATAAATCTTCCTGTTTTTTGAACTCCACAGTGACCTCTTTTTCAAGCTAGTATTCTCCTAGCTCTCCTGAAAGGAGTATTGTGACCCCATGTCACGCCTTAGGCCTGGGTAGCCGCTGACTCTACTCCTCTATATCTCTGATATTGATGCAAGTCAAAGAAATATATTATGCACATTTTCATACCATGAATTCATTTTGTAAAATCAACTGAGTTAATTTTCTACAACACAGACGAAATAAATACTGCAATGCTGATGTAATTTATGATGTCATATACATCTCGGTAATCTAAACATTGCTGCACTGATCGGCCTATGATCTCCTCTTTGATGGTTGAGGTTTTGGTGGCAAAGATTGGACACAGAAGGGTTCCAGGTGAGTGACGTACTGGAGCTCTGTGATTGACATCTCATGCCGCCCGACTCTCCCCTATTCCCATCGCCTTCGAAACTCAATGAGAACTTGTGCTGCTTTTAGACCACTCTCCACCTTCTGGACTCACTTACTAATTACTAGACAAGACCTGCAGCAGTGGGGGTGCAAGTTGCCATTGGCGGCGGGCTACGCGAAACAACACTGTTGCAGACCAATTTAAATGTCGTATATTCAATTTTTTTAAAGAAACAATCTGTACATTTTATCAAAAAAACACAATTGGACAAAACATCATATTGCCTTGAAAATGAGCCGTCGTTACTTACCCGCGCTTGCCCAAGGTAGTCCTCATCCAGTAAGTGCAGAGACGCTTGAGGTACGATGCCGCGGAGCAGCCGTGATGCATGAAAGTACCTCTGGAAGCTTAACAGTCGTTTCACCTTTTTCTTAGTGCCAATTTCCCCTGAGTGTGTTGTATCTGTCAAAAGAAGTTCAAATCAAAACCATCACTGATTGGTCAGACGCAAGCTGAGCAAAGGCACCTCAGACTGCGGCAGTTATGCTTAGGCCAGATGCAAGGATGTATACCCCTCCCATGCAGCGCGTCATCGTGACACCCCTCTCTTACATTGGCCCAGATTTCATGTTCTCAGGGTCAAGGCAGCTCCGACTGGTGACCCTCTACAACTGGTCCCCTGGGCAGCTGCCATGAAAGGCAATGTTGTAGCGCTAACTCTGTCTCCACCGATAACGATGGCCAGAAAAAATGTATCACACATATGTGCACCTTACAGGAATTTAATGTTATGCATTTATTTAAGTGTTTAATACGCCTCAAACAAATCTGCTTATTAGCGGAGCTCGTTGACCATCAGAAAATATAAAACAAGAGTGCAAAAAACATGGTAAAAGAATGAAATAAAAATGTACAATTTCAAGACGCACAAATTTAAAACATGCCGTCAAACGGATATCAAAGCGATCGATTTATGATCTGCAGCGGCCATCTTGGAATGCCAATATTTTCAAAAGCCTTGTGCGAGCAGCGCATGGTAGTGCATGGTAGTTACTTGCCATTAATGGGCATTGGTATATTGAATGTTATTGGTGCAATGGACCTATTAATCCAAGGGTGCTGACCAACCTATCGACAACATATTTTTATGAAAACTTTGAACAGTCACAGACGATATGGAGCACTCCAGGACTACTAACATGTCTACGCGTGACAAATCGGAGAAGAGCATGGTGGAGCTTAAATGCCGGATTTCGATGCTAACTTCCCAGCGGTTAATTTCTCTACAACAAAAAAAAGCAAGCAGGTGTTATTGTCCACCACACATCTTGAAGTCAGAAAAGGAAGAAAGTCAGTATTTGCCATTCCAAGCAGTTCAGCCTGCAGTCCTTCTTTCCACTGCCTTTCCATTCTTGCCTGACCACAACAACAAAGTCAGAAAATGAAAGAAGCATCAACATATGTGTTTAGAGTCTTCCTCCTGTAGTGACCTGCATGGAGGAGATCCAGACAGACGTGACAGTGACACAGCTAAGAAAAATGCTTTGGGAAAAAAGTGGTGGGGTCTTCGGCAAGGTCAGAATCTGTCAATAACAAATCTGAATTATGAATGGGCAAGACTGAGTCAAATCCAATTCAGATTCCAATGTTTCGTCCATTGTATATCTTTGGAGTCATTGGGGACCAACAGAACAGTCCAAGAGGGGCACGCAGGTGACCAGTCCCCTTGGCGCCCTTCTCTTTTCTAGTGATTCACCCCTGCCACCAGATGAGCTGCTGCTGCTGCGGCCTTGGCCATTAAACATAAGTGCACAAGAAGTGAAGCTGCTGAGTGGGCTGCAACCCTCCTTCTCTACTCCATGCACTGCATTGTTTGCAGTTGCCAGGCAAGCAAGAGATGTTCATGGCCCCTGCCGCATACTCCATGTGTTCCCTTTTCCAGTTCCCGCGGTTGTGTGATGATGGTGGGTCCTCCTCCTTTCAACCCCTGCGGCAGAGAGAACTTGAAGCCTGAAGCTGCAGTGGAGTTAAGTTAAAATGTGTTTCTATGAGTGAATGCAATATAGGTGTGCATGTATTACATTTGTGTGTGTGTGCGCAAGAGTTTGAATGAGTGTGTGCATGTGCGCAAGTACGTGTGAGTGATTCAGTCTGTGTGCATGAATGTATGTGTCTTGTGAGATTCAGAGCAACTCACTGACTGAATGAGTGTGTGTGCATGTATGATGCCTACATGTGTTTTGATAGGTGTGGGGGCGTACCAGCGTTCTGAAAGTGAAATGCTTTTACAATTGGCAGCATCATGAAAGTGATTTACAGTGGAAATGCTGCCATGTGTTGTAGGTGGCACTTCATCAATGTGTTTGACAGTATGATTGCTTGTATATTTGAGGGTGGAGATACACAAAAGTGAAATACCCAAGCAATACCAGAGAATATTATGTGCAAAGGACCATGAACGTGATTTGAAGTAGAAAGCCAGGGTTATATTGTGGGTGCAAAATCTACGTTTTTATAGCGACAATGACAGCATATACCGTGGGCACAACATGATGAAAGTTTTTTAAATAGCTTTGCTAGCATATGTTGTGGACACAACCTCTTCAAAGTGATGGACAGTGGCAATCCTAGCAGATATTGAGAGTGCTGAATAATGAAAGTGTTTTACTATAACAAAGGTTGCATATAGTGTTGGCACACCAGAATGAATTATATTTACCTTGGCAATGCCAGCATATATTGTGGGTGCAGCATCATAAAAGTGATTTATAATTTTAGTGCTTGCATGCGGTGTGAGCACAATATCATAAAGGTAATTTACAGCGGTAATGCTGGCAACCACAAACAAAATAACAAGCCCAAAAGAGATGTGCAGACATTTAAAAGAGATATTACACACCCATATTTAGCAGAAGAGTATATCAATATCAGATATAGTAGAGGTTCCAGACAACCGTTTCACAAACACACACATCTTGTGACTCAGAACCTGAAACTACATGTGTAGAACCGGAACTAGGCCCTTCTAATCAGCCGTTTTTAGAGCGAGGAAGACCAAGAAGCAGGCCACAGGACTCGAGGTACCAACAGGACGACAATACAGAGCATTTGAAACCAAAGAAAAACTTCAGTGGTGATGGGACAGAACTTCTCAGTAAGGGGCTGTCATTTGTCCCCGCCTTAAGTACTTCGAATTTGACCCTATAAACTGAACTAAGAACATGTCAAAGGAAAATAAGACTCCATGTTTTCTTTGACGAAACGGACACACAGGTACTTGATCAAACAGCGACTCCCTTTCCGCAGGTCTCTTCTTTTGTTCCCCCTACTAACACGATGCCTAAGGAAGTTCTGATTTTTGAAAAAAGCTATTTTGAATGGCTTCAAAATAATTGCTCAACAAAGAAAATGTGTACCGTTCAATTTAACTTTAGGTGAGAAACAAGCACTGCAGGCCCTTAAACAAGAACATGGGATTATTATCAAAAGTGCGGATAAGGGAGGGGGCATCGTCATTATGGATGGTGATGACTATGATCAAGAAGTCTTGAGACTTCTACATGATGGCATACGCTACCGAGGTTTACCTGGTGACCCCACTCTCCAAGTGACGAATGAAATATTACGCATCACCACACATGGCCTACAGGCAGGCATTCTCACCAAACATGACTTTGACTTCCTGAACCCTAAAGACATCCAAACTCTGTTTTTTCATATCTTACCCAAAGTGCATAAAGACATAAGACATCCACCAGGACGAGTGATTTTCCCCGCTTGTGGCTCAGAGTTTGAACCGCAGAGCAAATATGTTGCCTTTTTTCATAAACCTCTGACAGTGTCTTGCGAATCATATCTGGCAGACTCTAGATCAGTGATCAATCTCCTAGAGGGCAAGCCATCGCACGAGGACAGCGAACTCCTCGTGACCTTCGACACTGAAGCATTTTACACAAACATACCTCAAGAACAGGCTATGTTAGCCATGAAGGAAGCTTTAGATTCACGCCCGGGTCAGCAATCTGTGCCTACACATTTCATTTTGGAATTGAGGTAGCACTCACTAGGAACTTTTTTTGTATTTAAAGAATCGTTCATTTTACAGCTAAAGGGGACCTCGATGGTGCGCGCCTTTGTGCTTGCTCGGCAAACCTCTAGAGGACCAATTTCGAGCGGGCTTTTGTCCTAAATGACAGCAATTCGTAATTGAGTCATCTGAAAACATACAAACGATTTTTTACAGTTTGGTTGAACAGGTTTCATCCACATCTCAAATTCACTTGTTATTCGAGTTGGTCCGATAAACCTTTCCTTGACCTTACTAATAAAGTTGAAGACAAAAGATTGTTCCCTACCCTGTACCATAAAACCACTGACAAAAATACAATTTTAAATTTTTCAACTTCTCACCCACAGGCGCTGCACGAAAACATTCCGTACAGACAACTTCTTAGACTGAGTAAAAATTGTACAACCGTAACAGACTTTAAAATCCTCCAGAGTAATCTATTGACAGAACGTTGGGCAGCAACAGGTTACACTAAAAACGTCTTAAACATGTGTTTAAAAGAGCAAGAGTGGCCCATAGGAGAAACCTCCTTGAGTCCAACAGGCCACAACAGAATGCTAACAGAATAGTGTGCGCCACCATGTTGTGTGCCGATATGCCAGCCATTAAAGGATAGTTCCGGGACTTTTTTTTTATTGTCCCTACGGGTCGGCCATGTGTTTGTAAGCATAAATCGGTAGATCGTAGGAAACTTTCCTATGGACCTTACCCGACTTTTCGCCCATTATCGCACTCGAAATCAGCCTCCATTTTGTGATAATCCTATCATTCCGCCGCATCGACCTGGCTCACCTGCCTTTGCGGCACTAAATCAAATCCCCCGCCCCTGAAACAGACTTTATCAAAACATTCATATTCCCCGCCTCTATCCGTGACGTGACTGAGCTGCGTAGGCAAACGCGCCCAGGCGTCTTCTACGCGACTCCACACAGACCCCGGAAATCAACACAGATCAGCTCACAATACAGCGCACCACAATTCGGAATATGAAACTGTACTTTGAAATCAAACCGCAAGATTGTAAATGTGGTAAAGTACATTTATTTGACATCAAATGTTTAGAGAATATTCAGCGATTTGCATTTTTATTTGCTCATGTTCCAAAAAGTTCGTATTGAGGAACGCGATGGTCCTTTGCTGTACACAGGGTCTTAGAGCATCTCACAATACAGCACCACAATTCGGAATGTGAAACCGTGGTTTAAAAGCAAACGGCAAGATTGTACATTTGGCAAAGTACGTTTATTGGACATCAAATGTTTAGAGAATATTCAGCGATTTGCATTTTTATTTGCTCATGTTCCAAAAAGTTCGTATTGAGGAACGCGATGGTCCTTTGCTGTACACAGGGTCTTAGAGCATCTCACAATACAGCACCACAATTCGGAATGTGAAACCGTGGTTTAAAAGCAAACGGCAAGATTGTACATTTGGCAAAGTACGTTTATTGGACATCAAATGTTTAGAGAATATTCAGCGATTTGCATTTTTATTTGCTCATGTTCCAAAAAGTTCGTATTGAGGAACGCGATGGTCCTTTGCTGTACACAGGGTCTTAGAGCATCTCACAATACAGCACCACAATTCGGAATGTGAAACCGTGGTTTAAAAGCAAACGGCAAGATTGTACATTTGGCAAAGTACGTTTATTGGACATCAAATGTTTAGAGAATATTCAGCGATTTGCATTTTTCTTTGCTCTCGATCCAAATTAGTTCGTCTTGAGGGAAGCGATGTTCGTGTGCAGTACACAGGGTGTTGGTTTACGATAAAAATAAGCTCTTCTGTCGCACTGATAATCGCATGGCTGTTCCAACAACGAGGCACTAGGCCACCACAACGGTAGGTATGTTGCATCTAACCGTTAGTACCGCGTAAGGGCATACTTGTACTTGGCGATCGTCCCATAAAATGGTCAGGGTGGTAACGTTGTTCACGCGGAGAAGCAACTGGCGGCTGTAGAAGCCGTCCGCCGGTGTCTGGTACTCGTGACACAGACAGTAGTGAATGATGTACCTAAAAACATAAAAAATGAAATTAGTCTCACCATCAGATCCTTATTAAAATTATTCATTTCATAGCGAGGACAGCGCTACTGGGTGTACACAAGTGTTTAAAGGCGTGGCGAGGCATGGAGGGGGGGGAGTGGAGTACAAGGTAAGTAGCATAAAATAATAAATAAATAGGGCCAGCTGGTGGCAAGTGCAAGGTAAGTGCAGAACAAGTGCTGGGAAGGGGGGGCTGTAGGATACTGAGACAGTCCCCCAGTGCAGGGGTTGACAGGGAGGCAGTGCAGGTGGAGAGTGGAAGGGCCCAGGACCGAGGTCGCAGACAGTGGACCAGTTGTAGCAGGGGAGAGGGAGAGAGAAAGCAGAAGCAAAGAGGAAGGTTTTGAGGTGCTTCAGTAAAAGCAGATGTTTCTCCTCCAGATAGTGCGCGGTAGAAAACACTATGCCACATAGAACGAACAAGTACAACTGAACCCGTCTTTAAAGCCACTGTATAGTAATGAAATTGCGGTATAAACTCATCAAAAGTTACTTACATTATATTTGCATTTTCCATTGTGTCTCTGTGTAGGGCAGACCCGAAACACCACTCCTTCTTTGCCGACGTTACTTCTTCTAATGAACGTGGCTCATCGTTTCGTTTCTGAAATTTAATTCATTATCTTTTCTTAGTCTTTCAGGATGGTCCCGGCCTGTCAAGGTCAAATCACAATAGAACCTTATATTGGGTCGTGGGCCGTTCCGCCACCCGAGCAAAACATCAAAGCAGCTGACCTTCACTTTGAGCGAGCACACATTTCTAGTTAGCTCCAGTTAGTGTAAGGGCATCTTGTCTGCGTGCCTTTTTTTTTATTGTCCCTATGGGTCGGCCATGTGTTTGTAATACGGAAACATTCTATAATTTTTGTAAAAATGATTTATATTACTGTTTGGTTTAATTGCAATGGGCCTGCAACATGAGGAGACTCGAGAGAACAGACACTCGAATTACAATCATTTAAACCGTGATGTGTATTTCTCAATGAGCTCTGCTTTAGGTGGACATGGAACAGAGGCAATGTTGGGTGGCAATGCAGTTGTCCCCTGCATAGGTTCGTTCACCACTCCATGTATGTGCCTATCGAGGACATCTACGATAAGTCTCTCAATAAACTCATATTGCATATCCTCAAACACTGGTTTGATCACCCATTGTTTACTTCTTTTAGTGAAGGCCTTATTGTAGCGAAGCGTCCCTAAAGTTCCGGTCGTCCTACTTTGTTGACGGCCAACATTATGGTTATGTGCCAAGACCGCTAGAAGAGTCCGATTTATCATGCCTTCCATGCCAAAATGCAATCTTTTGGGCCTGTACTTTAGGCACATATTGTGGAACACCTCCAAATCTCCTGTGTGGCAGAATTCCGTGAGTCCCCTCAAATCTCTTGTTATAGTTTTATCAAATACAATCTTTTCAATGGCCTTGTGAGTGGGTGATGAAGGAATCAACCACTTCTTCTTCCGTGCCTCCTCTGTGGACAAATGGCCATGTTCACATTTGTGGAAATGCTCATTTGTCGACCATCGATGTACGTTGCTACAGTGCAACATTACTGACCGCCATTTTTCCAGTAGAATTTCCAACGACCCTTCACATGTTTTTGAGCTCCACCAAAGATGGTTGCTGATTGACTTGGACCACTGTGAAATACCTTGCATATCTTTTTTTTTTCCTGCAGCCGACAATTTTTTATTGATTGATTTTGCAAGATGCCAAACGTCAAATTGGTGATTTATATTTTTGTACTGTTCTCTCATTGTCTTGGCAATTGAAACGTGTCTGTCCGTGGCTATCAGGTCGATCACCATTCCCCGCGATTGTAGTTCTTGCAATGATGTCACAAAGCCAACTTTCTCCATGGCCACTGAGGATGTACTTTGTGACACCTGCACGACCACCGAACTCACAATTTTCTTACTTTCCATGTCCTGAAAGTGGTAGGTGCAGTACTTGGCTGAAAATCCTGGACTGTCGCATTGTCCATCACCGGCTAGCCTGAAGCGTTTGCCCGCGAATGTACTTTCCATTGACATTTTTTCCATTCTCCAAGCTTCGCTGATGGCTGGAAATAGATAATCGGTTTGGTATTTGTAGAACTGACTTTTCGCAATGAAATGGATTCCCACAAACTGAAAGAAATACTGTAACTTTTTAAAACTTGAACCACTAAAAAGTGCGGCCGCTGCACAAAGTAGATTGCCTGCTGGCAGTTGCCCCAGCATGGGTTGTGCAGACCATGCGAACGGATGATATTGTGTACAGGTGGCATGTATTTTAAGGTTAGTGCCTCGAATTGCACGAGTCACATTAATCAATGGCTCCCCACATACTTCCCCACCAACCCAATGCCCACATTTCATCATCATAATAATATCCATCAAACAGCTATCGAATACAATGAATTTGGCCTCTTTCCTTATACTGTCACTCTGCATCCCAGCTGGTTCGGCCTGTAACGTTGAGGACATGTCACTCGCATGAAAGGTACAATCTCTGATATCGTCTTCCGCTATGCTGAGTGATATTGATGGTGTTTCATTGTCGTCCACTTCATTCTCTTCCATTGCAACATCTGTTCCTTGTCCGGAGATGGGAGAAAAAAACAATGTCTTCAACTTTCGCGTGCTCTTATTTTTTGCGGGTGTGGATTCTGTGAATTGATCTACGACTGCATCCAAACTACCAGGAGGACATTCACTATCAATGGCTGGTGGTGGTATAGCTCCGTTGTCAATCACTTCATATTCTTCCCATTGGCACGATGCATCTCCAGTCTCAAGTCCCTGCCAAAAGGTTTGACAAGCAACATCTCTCGTTCGCTTCACTGTCTGTGTAGATCTAGTTCTTACACCCACTCGCAACTAGAGGACAGATTAGAAAAGGGATGTTCAGTTTAAACACAACTTACAGTATTGAACTATTGACAGTGAAAGACAACATAATATAGTGAACAGGACACTAACCTTCTTTTGCTTTCTTTTCTTTGAAACTTTCTTTCCTCGAACTTCAACATCTGGACGCTGTTGCTCCGACTCGTGTGTGCATGTCTCCACTTCCTCTCGCGCTGCAACGACTATACTTTCATGATAAGCACATCCATCACTCACTGAGGCTCCATCGACTCGCTGAAACATAGAACTTTCATTAGTATGTATAATAATATTGAAAACACAAAATGTACTTGGGGACCAATACCCATACGTACATCTCAATAGCAAAACACGAATGAACGCATTGTGTAGAACATTCAAACGACAATAGTTCACGCATTGTTGATCTAGTTAGATTGAACTGTCAAGATCCATACCTCGGGCTCCGCATAGACTTCCATTGATGATATTATTGAAGATGACGCTTCAGCAACTCCCTGAAACACAGTAATTGCATTAGTATGGTTTTCTATTTTGTTTAAAAGAACATAAACTTTCTGCAGGCGTCAACGGCTCATCTAAATAGACCTGCACAAATGATCAGTTGTCTAAAATAAATAATGGATATCTAAATATGATTCGATTTGCTCCATCGTTGGAAGTGTCACCACCCAGAGATCTGCATCAACTACTAGGGGTGATGTTCTTGTTGAAGAAGCTCCGTCAGCTCCCTGAAACATAGTACTTGCGTTAATAAAGAAGGAAGTATAGCGGATGTAATCACGTCATTTGATCTCGCATGATTGATCTGTCAGTATCCATACCTCGAAATGCATAAGAACATCAAGGGACGCTGTAACTGCGGTGCACACTTCTGCAAGCTGTTGCGCCGACCCGTAACTGCATGCTCCCCCTTCCTCTTGGACTAATGCTCCATCGACTCCCTGAAACATAGGACTTTCATTAGTAATGAACACAATATTGAAAAAAGAAGACACATAGGAGGGCGACGACAGAAGGACATACCAATGGCTAAAAACGAAAGAAACATTGTGTGTAACAATCACGCTACAAGAATGCAAGATCTGATGATCTCCATCGATGGAACTGTCCGGAAACGTACCTCGAGCATCTGAGTGACATCTACGGTTGTCGTCAATGCGTTGGACTCCTCAGCATCTCCCTGAAAGACAGTACTTGCATTATTTTGGATAACAATAATTATAACTGAAAACAAAGACTAGAGGACGAGTACTGTGGTGTACCATTAGGTAAAATAATTACACGATCAATTAAAACTATTGATTTACATGCCTAAAACAAGTCAGTGTCAGAATAGCTAAGTAAGATTACCCGATAGGCGCTTGAAGTGGCTGATGACTGCAATAACGACACGGATGGAGAATCTTCAGCCTTCATATTGAGTGGATACATAAATGGGGAAATTATTGTTAGCTAATGCTACACACTACCGCAATGCCGAGAGATAAATACGTAAACTTGACTCACCAGTGGAGGGATGTGGACGAATAGAGTGGGAATAGCGGTTGAGAGCAATTTTCGCCTCGCTCGCGGTGTTTTCGTCCTTATTAGCAATGATGTGGAGTACATGTCTGGGCTAAAGTGCCTGCTGCAGATGCGGTATCGATCACCCCTCTTGTCCGCAAAGACTTCTAGGACTCTACTTTCTATCTCAGAGGCTGGATATCCGCAATATCGGACCCATTCTCTTATCTGATCTATTGTCTTAGGGAAAACATGCATTATAGTACCTTCAGATTTGTTATGGGTCTTCGAAGGGCAACCGCCAATGGAACAGGCAGGCATTATGGAAAGTTCTGAAAAGTAAAGATCAACAATTCTCTATGAATACCAATGTGTTAAAACATTAAATGACACATAAAAGGTTCAATGCAAGGTCCGTTTTGGTTCTTGGAACTATACATGTTATTCACATGCGGATAAGTATTTCAATAACTTTCAAAAAATAGAAAAAGTAATTTGACTAAACTCAGAACATGTGACTAGTTCCTTGCATGTACTGTCGTGAACGAAAAGAAAACATGGATGCAATTTGATGACTACTAGCAAATAGATATAAATTAAAAAATTGGACGCAAAATGATTATGGTACATGGACTTACCTTGACGAACAAACAGTTAGATGCAGGGATCAGAGTAGTTTCTTGTCGTAGAACAGGGAGCAGTTCACAGGTTGCAAACTGACGAGTTTGCTCAAAGTGGTCACGGAAGTTCACAGAGACGAAGAGCAGATAACCAGCACCTTCACGGGTTGACTAGCAAAGCGCAAAGAAGTTCTCATTAGAAATATGAAGTGGGTTATAAAGAATTCGAAACAGGGGTGTGTTTGTGAATGAATGACGTGTATATGTCGTGGCATTATGCGGTCTGCAGGGGGCCGTCCAGCGTGAGGGGGGATGCTTGGCAGGAGACACGGGGTCTGGAGGTAGACATGGGAACAACAACCCATGCTCTATAGACCACTTTGAAGTGTACATGGTCTTTGGCACCTCTTGGCCTTTATCGCTCCCTGACAGCTCCACTTGCCAGCACAAGTACCTCGGTGCGAACTGCCTTTGATAGGGCGGGGGGTGGATCGGGGCGGTGGTCGTGCAGACAAGACACAGGAAGACTCGTGAATGGAGACACACTTATGTGGATTGCAGGGGGCCGTCCAGCGTGAGGGGGGATGCTTGGCAGGAGACACGGGGTCTGGAGGTAGACATGGGAACAACAACCCATGCTCTATAGACCACTTTGAAGTGTACATGGTCTTTGGCACCTCTTGGCCTTTATCGCTCCCTGACAGCTCCACTTGCCAGCACAAGTACCTCGGTGCGAACTGCCTTTGATAGGGCGGGGGGTGGATCGGGGCGGTGGTCGTGCAGACAAGACACAGGAAGACTCGTGAATGGAGACACACTTATGTGGATTGCAGGGGGCCGTCCAGCGTGAGGGGGGATGCTTGGCAGGAGACACGGGGTCTGGAGGTAGACATGGGAACAACAACCCATGCTCTATAGACCACTTTGAAGTGTACATGGTCTTTGGCACCTCTTGGCCTTTATCGCTCCCTGACAGCTCCACTTGCCAGCACAAGTACCCCGGTGCGAACTGCCTTTGATAGGGCGGGGGGTGGATCGGGGCGGTGGTCGTGCAGACAAGACCCGTTTGCCGCAGGGCCTCACCAAGGAGAGGCCATCTAACTGAATGTAAGAGGATGGCTGCAGGATCTACTACATGGAATGCAGGGGGGTGAGTTTATAAATACCTCACCCTCCCAGGAGAATATACACTAGATTCATTTAAAAAATCAAAACAACCATTGTTAAAATATATGTTGGGCTTTATTTTAGATTTTAATTAAACATAAATAATAAACATTACACATTGTAAAGTTGAGGTTGCAGCACATCGAGGGAAAATCCGCGGTATTGTCCACTGTCACTGGGGAAATGTTGTCTAATGGCAAGTACCGCACAGGCAGGTATTACTCTCCGAACGCGGTGTCCGAGCCTCTCGTGAAGCCACCAAGTGAAGCAACGATAGGCCACCAGCCTGTACCACCTGTGAAAAAAAAAGATGCAAACTGTATTAAACTGACCAAACTTTCTTATCAATGTCGATTCAGGTAACACATGTCATTTTTCTTAGAAAAAAATTATATCTAGAAAATGCACTATATGGAACCAATTTACATGCGTTCGAATGATATGTAAATGTAATTTTATATGTGGGAGACGACCATGAAATAGTGGTGGCATCACTGACATCACAAACAGAGTATACTTACTCGTTACTCGGATTACGCGGACGAACAGTGCCGCGAAGTTCGTGCATAAGCACCATCATCATCCTCAACACGGTCCGTGAGAGGCAGGCTTCCCTGAACTCTGGCAGCTCGGTGATGCATTGCGGACTTTGCTCGCCTTCCTGCAGACTTTGCTCGCTTTCCGAAATGTAGGCCAAGCACCCGGAATTTTCACGGCAGCAGCAGTTCTCCTCCTCAGTTGGCATTAGCTCGCACCGATTGCACGTGCACCAGGTGGAGACGCCGTCCATGCGACATGGTCCAGGCTCTTCATCCGTTGACTGGTCCTCCCAACTGCCGTCCGAATCCCCATCGTTTTCGCGTGCTTGACTTTCCAGTAGTTCTTCCTCGGTGTACTCGGGCTCGTACATATACGGCATTATTGTGGCCATTGTGCGGTAAAGATAGTAAAATAATTTACAGAGATGGTACAGGTGTTCACACGGGCTACAAGCGGCGAAGGTAGCTGACCAGAGCACTGAAACGAGTCACAGAATACTCAAAGTAACACAGAGAGAGGAATGGAATCGAAAATCTGCTGCTGTGTGTTGTGAAACGGTCTGTTTATACTTATTGGGGAAAGAGGCGTCCTGCCATTTCCATGGCAACACGTCAATAGCTGAGGCGCAGCGATTGTTGACACGAGACGTGCTTGAAATGGGCAGTACGCGTCTGCTGATGTCAGGCTCAGGGGCGGGGGATTTGATTTAGTGCCGCAAAGGCAGGTGAGCCAGGTCGATGCGGCGGAATGATAGGATTATCACAAAATGGAGGCTGATTTCGAGTGCGATAATGGGCGAAAAGTCGGGTAAGGTCCATAGGAAAGTTTCCTACGATCTACCGATTTATGCTTACAAACACATGGCCGACCCGTAGGGACAATAAAAAAAAAGTCCCGGAACTATCCTTTAAGAAACGTATTCTTCACAACTGGCACACTGTTGCATAGTGCACTTAGCAATCAGATAATAGGCTTGCATCTATGCATAGGAATGCGCCCCCATTATGCCGCCTAGCCACCCCATAACATGTCCCATCTATGCGATGGCCTGTAATACGTTGTGTCTTTCTTTACTGGTTCAATCCTTATTTTATCTTCCTTGGCTAACAGGCTACAATGGTTTCTTGCAGAGCAGAGCTCTGACGTTTCCCATGGCTGTCCATGGGAGTGCCATCCAGTCCTGATTTTCCCTGGAATTCTGGGACTTTACGTTTTCCTACATTTCAGATGGGAGAGAAAAAACGACAGGGCCCACATTGCAAATGGAAAAACAGGAACTTCATGGCCTTCTCACACGTGGCCCTGAGAAACTTCAGAGTTCAGATAGTTCACTTATAAAATACACATATCTCATATTATAGCAACATTACAATGAATGAATCCTTAGAGACACATGTTAAAGCAAAAGAATATTGTTGTTGCTTTATTTTCCACACCCTAGATGGAAAACTAGAAGGCCCACAATGCAAAATATTACAAGCCTGAAAGAAAATACCTTTTTTTTAGACCAATGCCTTGGATAAAGGTTACTTTTGTCACAAACGTCCAGCAGGCCATTGTGCAACAAGTTAACAGCATTTGCCTATTTCGGTTCCATGTAAAAATGTCCCTTCAAAAATATCACCATGCAAAAAAATCGCTGAAACATTGCCGTTTTTTTGTGGGGACATTACTACATGGAACATGCGGGGGACACCCCCGCAACCTCCAAACCCTTTTTTTTTCTTAATGGGGAGCGGGGGACACCCCTGCGACCCCCGCTGCCCCCGCTGCCCCTATATATATGGTCACTCATATAATGTCTCCACAACCTTTTCCCGGCAATATTATATACGGTGACCATATATATGGGGATAATATTACCTGATGCCGCCTATTCATATAAGGCAACCTTTTTTTTTTACATGTCAGACATCATGGCAAACCTCTAAAAGGGGCGCTTTATTTTAAGTGAACACCATCTTACTAAGATAATGAGCCCATCAGTGGCAAATAAAGGGTGTGCTGGGTAAGAGAAAGGGGCATGTTGCAGGTCAATAAAAAGCCACAGGCAGCCCAGTTCAGGATGCTGCGTGTGGCCTTGCATAAGAATGTTGCGCGAGGCCAAGTGCAGCTGAACATGCTGCACGTGCCTAGCGCCGGCCCTGCCTGGGCCAGCATTGTGTTGTCTTCCGTTACTAACAAGCCCATAGCGGTTGCGTTTGTGCAATATTCTGCTATTACACACGAGTCCTGCGCCTTGTTGCTGGTTTAAGTGGGGGGCACACTTGGCCATACCCTAAGAGTTGAGTTCCGCCCTGTTTATCACCCTGAGGTTGCAATATTAATACAAATCAGATCCCATTTTAAACATAGGGTATGTCTTTTTTCAGCTGAGAGTTTTCCGCCGTTCCATTGACATATTAAAGTGCTTTCATTTAACGCAGCAGGAGCAAGGTAATGAGCTAACTAAGGGCCACACAGGCATACAGATGGCACAGGCAACAATGTGGTTTGTGTGGTACACACCTGGTCGTGGTGCATGAAATGGTGGCACGTTTTGGCACCGCGGTGGATAATTAAGTGGCGCATGGCCACCAGGACACGTGATGTGGTGTGCATGCTTACATCAAGGCATTGCTCGCTGTTAACTTTGGTTAACCTTTTAAGTGCCAAGGACGAGATATCTCGTCCTTGGGATTACCTCCACAGTGCCAAGGACGAGATAGCTCGTCCTTGGCACTTAAGGGGTTAATTAAGGAGAAAATGTTAGAAGGTTTTGAGTGGTGAAATACCGAAATCACCAAAAAGGCCTTGGCACTGGGGGGGAAAACCCATGGCAGTTGGAATTTTGATCCAGTGTAAAAATAGTATTTTTATTTTGTATTACTAACTGGGTAAACATGAGTCGTCGATGTTTGTGGTGACCATACTACTTTTGCTGGTTTGTTTATGACCCCTGATGGAGATTTACAGTTTTGCCATTCATTCCATGATATGATAGGTTATTTATAACACGCTTAATACCAAGAGGTTTCTAAGCGCGGACCCGGTGATCGAACCTGTGTTGCTCTGTGTCGTCTTGTTTCCAAGGCGAGCACGTTGCACCTGAGCTATCCACCCGAGATATATATGTATACTGGAAGTGATCATTAACAATGACCTTCGTCAAATAAAAATAAAAAAAGGATTTACAATGTCATACAATGAGAGTATTTCCTTTTTTAATGGCTTCTTTTGCAGAGAATACACACCATTTCTCAAAACGTCTTTCCTCCTCAGAAAGGGTTGTTGTGGCAAATCAACCACTATCTCAATAATGCAGTCCTTGGCTCAGGTTGGTAAGCGTCCTTAATGGCTGCCGGCAAAGCAGCATATAAGCAATCCACGGGACAGGACACAAAACCAACGACCGGTCTGTATACGGCCCAGCAACCACCCTACCTGGGTGTACATGATTTATATACTGTTTACTCACACAGGGTTTCTATGGAAGGGGGTGGCCCATGCATTGTACAGTGGTAGCTATACATAAGCTTTCAGGCAGTTTCAACATGGCATGATTCTCATAATATGATCTAGAGACATCGGTGAGGCTCTCACACCTTGGGAGAGTAAACTTTGCAACAAGCAGCAGACATTTTCGGATACATTTCTAGCAAGTCATACGGTTTCTACTAGCACTACAGTCCTCACTCGGCTCAGAGAGTGCCTGGCTTGCCTAATGTTGCTAATTCTACGTGCAGAAGCCGTCTCGCCTAGAAAACAGCCTGTTGTTGCCAACGGGTGACCCAAATGCACTCCTATAGCACTTAGTCCTTTAAGCTCAATTGTTATATTTCTTGACAATTTAGAACATGTAAGCAAAGACATTTCATAACAAAGTGCATGTAATTGCACCTTCAGAATTTTTTCTCAACAAGAATGAGTTTTCAGAATACAAAAACAGAAACGTAATGCAGATCCAGCTTGTGGTTTCACATAGGTTGTTCAACTCAAGAACTCTTTACACATAGAACAGCTTGGTATTTAGAGTTAAAACAGAACACACAACTAACTCTCCTTAGTGCCAACGGGTTTCGGATAAATTGCATTATCCATCTTCAGGGCTTCAAAGCTGTCCTTTCTTTTTCTCAAGTAAACTAGACTTCTTCAATATACCTACAAAAATAGTACTAAATTACTCCATTATACTCATGTGTGTTTCATAATTCAATAACGTGTACGTTTGCGTCACTCACCTCTTTTGTCCCCCTAGTGTCAACCTGTACGTTTCCCTAAAACAAAATTAATTCTGTCATTAGTAAAATAACTGTCTGGGATATGATGACAGGGCCCTTCTTCATTATACAATTCATAAAGAAAGCATATAAATGCTCATCCAAATCCACTAATTCAAGCTACACAGCGCTCTGCTGATGTTCCGTTCAACCTCAAGATTATACCCCCTCCACTGCAACAATGTTGGAAAACACAGAGTTTTTAAGTAGTCTGTAACTACCTCCACTTTAACAATGCTTACTCAGCAAGGAATGACAGTTTTATGGAAAGCGAGGCAGCAGACCGCCAAACCCAGTCAGGTGCCCCGCATCAGCGTTTTTAAAGCATTGTTAGTCACATGTTGGCAATCAGCTCAGTGAGTGATGATCAACTTCAAAACCCGATGGCCATCTTGGAATGGCATCCTGTTCTTGCATATACCTCAGTGTCCATGTGGGGAACCTGTCACCCACATATTCTCGGAGTATAGCTGTATGAGCTACAGAAGTCCACTTTTTTGTTAGGGGCTTGTGGGATGTGGTCAGTACCGTATAGACTAGAGAAGAGTTCCCAAAACAAGCTACCTAATGGTGTCACACTTCTAGGCTGGTTATTTAGGCTCGAATGAGGCAGTCATAAATCATAAATCGCAATCTTGTGTCAAAGCAAATATCACAGGATGTACATACAAGCTAGTATTCCAAAAGGAAAGTATTCAATTTTATTTTTCTAATACATGTTAAAAAATGGACAGTAGTGAGTCCGATTCTTAAAAGCAAAAGACAAACACAAAAAAATCACAGTCCTGTTAGAGACAAAACTATTATGGAATAGTCAAGTATGTCTATTTCCTTTGATCAAATTTTACATCAGACCCATTGTACTTTTGAGGTGATGTTAGTAAGGACAAAGTGACTTAACACCATAGACATTATTTTGTGATACTTTTTCAAAAACCCCAGTTGGAAATATGTGCTAGCATAAGCCCATCTGGGGGACGTATTGCTATAGTCATAGCGTACTAACTAATACTCACCTGCACAAATGATACCAATTTGTTTGTCCCCACAACACTCCGATGGTGTCGGAGCTAAATAAGGTGCGGAGGCACATCTAAATGTTAAATTAAATACACAAAATAGCCAATGAGAAACATGCTATACCCAAATAATTCAATTGATTAATGGGCAGCGCGGCTGTAGACCGGGATTCCGGGAAACTCATCCCACTACCTTGCAATGGTCTCACATTCATTAACATTGCACTGGGTCAATATGTGTCTCTAAGGTAGATCCTGCTCACTGTCTACCAGTGTCACCATCATTTCTCAAATAGATATAACATGTCAGCGCCCACTCGCAATTCATTCCCCTGGGTGCTAGGGAATCAAGAAGGTCAATCCAAACAATCTCCCTCTGCATTAGCCTCCTCTGTAAATTACCTCCCCCTTTAGGCATGCTTATTTGATCTAATACTGCACATTTAAGTTCTGCTATATTGTGTCTGGCTTCCAAGAAATGTGTTGACACCGGAGATTTTAGATTCTTAGTTCTATTATTTGATTGGTGTTCAGTACAACAGACTTTCACTTTGCGTGTTGTTACTACTACATAAAAATACGCACATGGCCATTTTAGCGCGTATACCACATTCATAGAATCACATGTGCACGAGTGTTTCAGATCAATCTTCTTGCCCGAATGTGGATGTGTGATCTTATTGCCCTTGATAATATTCCCGCAATGGTGGCAATTGTAGCAAGGCTGTGTTCCAGTATATTGAATACCGGATCTTTTAGGTAGTGCTAATTCCGGACGCACAGCAGTTTTTCATAGAGCCCGACTGTTTCTGTACGCAAAGGTTGGTCAATGTAGGAATAGCCTATGCAACGTTTTGCATAGGCTATTCCTACGTTTATCAGTGAAGTCCAGTGAAGGACTGGTTTTTGGTGGTGGTTTCTGGTGGTCTTAGTGTTAGTAAAGCCTCTCTAGGGGTATGTTTAACCTTTTCTGATATACTGTTGATTAGATGCTGATCATACTTTCTCTCCAGGAATTTATCTTGAAGAAAGTATGATTTCCATTTGTATTCCTCTTGGTTTGAGATGTTATGTCGATACCGTAGGAATTGGCTCAAGGGCACACTGTCTAGTGTGCGTTTGGGATGGAAACTGGTTGCCAATATCAGACTGTTGAGGTCTGTTGTTTTTGTAATGATCCTGGTGTTGAGCATATTGTTCTCACAATATATCTCAACATCAAGGAAATTAATGTTAGTTTGATTGTGCAATGTGGTAAATTTAATGTGGGATGCATACGATTCATCATCTCAAAGAAAATGTTTAGTTCATCAACCGGTCCTGTCCATATGCCAAAAACATCATCTAACTATCAGACAAGCATGGATAAGTGTTGCATCCACCTTGCTGAATTGTTCTGTCTCCAGGTACGACATGAATGTATTTGCATAGCTGGGAGCTATAGCTGCTCCCATACTCGTTCCAGAGACCTGTAGGAAAAACCTATCATCAAACCTTAAAAAAATTGTTCATGAGGACCAGTTTCAGAATGGTTAAGAGGAAGACCTTGTCGGCCATGCAAGCTTCAGATGTAAGAAGAAGCCATTCCATGGCCTCTAGTCTGGCCTTGTGTACAATGTTAATGTACAGTGATGTGGTCGTCAATGGTGAATAGGCCATTACGACCCTGAACAAACTGTGTTGCACCAAGTTCTATTAGGAAGTGGGTAGTGTCTTTAATATACATAAGGTTCCTCTGTATGAGTGGCTGTATCGATGTAGCTAGGTACTGGGCTAATGGCTCAAGAAGACTACTCATAGCCGTGATGATGGCACATCCAGGTGGGTTAATAAGGCTCTTGTATATCTTCGGTAGTATGTAAAATACCAGCATCACTGGATGAATCCTTTGTAGGAACCTTTTAGTACGTTCCGAAATCACTCCTCTCATTTCAGCCTCATCTAGGACCTCCTTAATCAGTTCCCTCGCTCACTGACCATAAAAAAATAAAGCACCCTCTTGGTCCCCAATTTCAAGAGATCTGTGGTTTGTTTCTATGGCCGTACTGCAATACGCAACGGATAGGATGTCTCCAGTAAAATCACGCATGGCAATGTGCCTCTCACCCAAAGAAAGAGATGGGACGGAGGGAAGAAAGACAGTGTGTGGCAGACAGAGCAAGACATAGAATGTCACAGAGCTAGAGAGAGAGAGCACATGTGCATGTACTAGTTTGGTGTATTTATATATTTTTAAAGCGCTCACACAGCCCACGGGCATCGAAGCACTGTTACAGGAATTGTTTTTTTTTTCAATTGCACAATTGTTTTTTTTTGTTTTTGTCTTAGTTGCATATTTATAACGTGCTTAAACACCCAGAGGTTTTAAGCGCGGACCCAGGAATCGAACCTGTATTGCTTGGTATCGTCTTGCTTCCAAGGCGAACACGTTGCCACTGAGCTAACCGCCCGGGACGATAAGTCAGGTACTACAAGTATCTACAAGTATCTCTTGTTAGGATATTTAGAATGTGCAGCATTCCCCTCAAATAGGGAATTGGGTATTTTATTCAATGGGAAACCTAGATTATTTATTATGAAATATAAAGAACATGCATATAGAAGATAATGTTTGTAATGCACAAAATTCATTTATAGGTTCTGGAACCTTTAGAAAGAACTGTTTAAATAAAGCGTTATCAAGGTACTAGTGGCACAAGAGCCACTCACTAGTGGCAACTGATTTCTTATTGCAGGCTTCCCAAGGGTTTGCTGTCACTCAAGACACTCAATGGCTCATGAAGGTCTTCATTTTTATTGAGCAGATCTTGGCATGAAAAAAGCAAATCAATGCTGGCAAATCAGACGCCATTCCAGAATCCCCTATTGCACGGTTCTAGACCCTTATCCTCGTCCTACCAACACAAAATGGTGACTGGTCCTAGGCATCAGACAGAACAAGATAGAGCACAATTAAAGTGTCCTGCCCAGTCACCCAAGAATCTATGGTTGGGTGAGGCCAGATTCTGGCTCCTTTCTAGTCATCACGACATGCTGCAAAATATGAAGCCAGTTCTCGAGTACATCACTACAATCATAAAGGGGTAGACTCTCCTAGACCCTTACAGATGATAGACACACCTCCAGACATGCCACTCTTAGTGGCCAGGTGCTTTGGGGAATATATAGGTTGCCAAACATTGTAATGACCAACCTGATGATATGTGGATGAAGGTATGTGGTCATGACTTTATCTCTAATTAAGATATGTCTGTGTTTAAGTACTGAATATCTGCTAAAGTCACAAGGTGTATACTAAAACATTTGTATTTTTGAAAAAAAACAGATGTTGCAGCCAATGTCGGCTTGAGTTCCTATCTCGAGCGAAGCCTTTGTGCCTCTCTGGTTCCTTTCTCAGATGGCCAAGGGTCTGCACCAGGGGTGCCTGTATTGTGGCTGCAGCAATATATGTACAATTCCGAGAAATAAAGTTGGTACCCTTTAGTGCGCTCCTTGGAAAGAATTACTCAATCACTTGGTTATGTTAATTCCAATTTGTTTATTCAGTATAGGTTCTGGATACTCCATACACTTGAAGTTTCAATAAACAAACTTTGTCTCCCAAATTGTCTCCCAACACGTGTTTCCCCATGACTTTAGCCACGGTTCCTCAGGGGAGATTCTAAAGTGAAAAAAGAACCCAAGTTCATACATTGTATATAAACAGAGACTTAAGTGCATTAAACCTCTAGTTTCATAACCACTTCTATCTGAGAAGAGGACATACACTCACCCTTGTCATGTTTCTCATAATTCTGATTCAGTATTGATTGGTATTCAATTTTCTCTCTCATCGGCTCTCTATTTGTCTTCCTTTTGTTCTTTTTCCCTTTTTTTTCCATTTTTTTTCCTTTTTTTCTTTTTTTCCTATAAGAAAAATGCACAAAGCTCATATGCTTTGGTTCACATCCTAATACTGGCTATTAATGTGTTATATTTCTGAACAGCAAAGCTGTCTTTGCTGTCCTATACAGTGTGCTGTGTCCTTCCTAGCCTATATAGAATGGCATTTTAGTATTGGCCCATTATTACTAGTATAAATTCTGCATTTGCATTGGTATTCAGTTTGATTGAATTTATGCACCCTCTATGAGGTAGCCCTTTACATTTCTAGAGAAAATTATTTTAAATTGCTATATAGTTTACCTTGTGTGTAGATTCTTGTGGATTCAAAGATGTTCCTTTCTCTCGGTACGATTGCCTCTGTGCATCCGTGGTTCCCGGATGCATCTTACCTCAATTCTGCTTCTGTTTATATATCGCGGAGCACGTCGCGTGATGACGTCATCGCGTAATGTGCCGCGATGACGTCATACGCGTCAAAAAACGTGCGGCGGCCATCTTGGATTTGTTTTTTGTGAGAAAAAAAAAAAAAATAATTTGTGTTTCTATGTTGTAGCCTTATTTTTAAAGAACCCCTAAGCTAACACTAATGTCTTCTTTAATTTAATTGTGTCTCTAAATGTTGTTGTATCTATGCGTATGTGATAGCATCAACACGTTGGATCCAGCTTTCCATTTACTATATTTCAGTGTATGTGGTATAGAGTATATAGGCTCTATGTATAAATGAACAACAAGTTGCTTATACATGCTTTCAGTGGTAGACAGAGAGGTACTTAGGATGATGCACATATACAATCAATAGTGTTTTTATAACCAGTTTGCCATCTCTGGATCTGTGTTTAGACCAGTTTGGCATGTATCCATTATACAAATCCATTTTGACTCCATTCTCCTTAATATAAGTTCTCTGTCTCCTCCTCTTTCAGGTTGCTCGATTTTTTCCAGTCCAATGATTTTGATGTCCTTGATGTCTGATTGTTGGTGTTCTTTTGCAAAGTGTATGGCCATTGGGTACCTTGCATCCCCGTTCTTGATTGCTCTAAGATGTTCCAATATCCGTATTCTAATTTCTCTTATCGTGCTCCCGATGTATTTCTTGTTGCAAATGCATTGTATAGCATAGATTACATATTGACTTCTGCAGTTTATAAATTGTTTGATGTCAATCATTTTTCCATGCCAAATCATTTTAATTTGTTTGATTCCATTTATCATGTGTGAACAAATTGAACATTTGCTGCATTTGTAGGATCCTGTTGGTGCCGGCACTTTCAAAAAACTACTCAATGAGTCCTTTACTGGGTTCCTTAGATGACTCGGACTTAATTTCTTTTTCAGAGTTGGAGCTTTTCTAAATACCATTGATGGTTTTTCTTCAATAATGGTGCTGAGTGTATCATCTGTGAATAGAATGTTCCAATGTTTATTCAAAGTTTTCTTTATGTTGTATATTTCACTACTGAATGTTGTAATGAAATGGGTTTTCATTTCTTTATTCTTTACTTTTCATTTTTCAATTAATAGGCTGGTTCTTGTTACTTTTTCTGCTTTCTGAATTGCATGGTTAAGAGAGTCTTCTTTATATCCTCTCTGTATAAAGTTTTCTTTTAGATCTGTTAGGTGTTTTTGGTACCTGGTATCCAAGCTGCAATTACGTTTTATTCTAAGTATTTCTCCATATGGGATGTTCTTTATGGTGTGTTTTGGATGGTTGCTTTGTGCATGTAGCTTGTTGTTGACTGCTGTGGGTTTGATATACAAGTCTGTTAGTATCTTGTCACCATCTGTGTACAGTTGTAGATCTAAAAATTCTATTTCTTCTGAGCTGATTTTTTCTGTGAATTTGATATTATGATTATTGTCATTAAGATAGGCAATATATTTCAGGAGGCTTGTTTTGTTTCCATGCCATATCACAAGGATATCGTCTATGTAACGACCCCAGTAGACAATTTTATTTTCTATGAATGCCTCATGTTGCCAGGCATGGATTAGTTCAAAATGGCCCATAAATAAATTCGCATATGCTGGGGCAAATTTCGCCCCATGGCAGTTCCTTGTTCCTGCTTGTATAGGACTTGATTAAACAAAAAAATGTTGTTTGACAGAACGAAGATTAGCATCTCTAGAATCATATTATTCTGATTAAGAAATGAAATAGACCTTGTTTTCAAGAAGAATTCCGTTGTTTCCATTCTTTTTGTGTGTTGGATGCTGGTGTAAAGTGACACCACATCCAACGTCACAAATAAATATTCTGCTTCCCACGGTATACACTCCATTTGTTGTATCACGTGTTTCGTGTCTCGTAAATAAGAAGCTAGCCCTGTTGTTAGGGGCTGTAGATATAAGTCTATATATTCTGAGATTCTTTCTGTTAAAGAACCTATCCCATTAATGATGGGTCTACATGGTGGAAACGTCTTGTACTTTTTATGTATTTTTGGAAGGAAATATATTGTTGGCATGACAGGTTTGTCTATTACCAAATACTTTGTTTCTTCTTCCGTCAGTAGGCCCATTTCTTCCCAATGTTTTGCCATTTGATTCCATTGAGCTTGTAGGTCTCTAATTGGGTTATTTTGTAGTATTGAGTAACATTTGGTGTCCTTTAGTTGTCTGGTTCCTTCTGTTATGTAATCTTGTTTCTTCATAAGCACAATGTTCCCTCCTTTATCAGCTGACTTCACAACTATTTCCTCATTTTTGGAGAGTGTATCTATTGCCTTTTTCTCAGCTTTCGTTAAATTGTATTTGATGTTGGTTTGCTTGTTTTCAAGGTATTTTTTTCGTAAATCATTGCTTACAGCTTTTTGAAAAAGATCTATACCAATACCCAATTTAATGGAAAATAATGCCATAGATCTTTTTCAAAAAGCTGTAAGCAATGATTTACGAAAAAAATACCTTGAAAACAAGCAAACCAACATCAAATACAATTTAACGAAAGCTGAGAAAAAGGCAATAGATACACTCTCCAAAAATGAGGAAATAGTTGTGAAGTCAGCTGATAAAGGAGGGAACATTGTGCTTATGAAGAAACAAGATTACATAACAGAATGAACCAGACAACTAAAGGACACCAAATGTTACTCAATACTACAAAATAACCCAATTAGAGACCTACAAGCTCAATGGAATCAAATGGCAAAACATTGGGAAGAAATGGGCCTACTGACGGAAGAAGAAACAAAGTATTTGGTAATAGACAAACCTGTCATGCCAACAATATATTTCCTTCCAAAAATACATAAAAAGTACAAGACGTTTCCACCATGTAGACCCATCATTAATGGGATAGGTTCTTTAACAGAAAGAATCTCAGAATATATAGACTTATATCTACAGCCCCTAACAACAGGGCTAGCTTCTTATTTACGAGACACGAAACACATGATACAACAAATGGAGTGTATACCGTGGGAAGCAGAATATTTATTTGTGATGTTGGATGTGGTGTCACTTTACACCAGCATCCAACACACAAAAGGAATGGAAACAACGGAATTCTTCTTGAAAACAAGGTCTATTTCATTTCTTAATCAGAATAATATGATTCTAGAGATGCTAAACTTCGTTCTGTCAAACAACATTTTTTTGTTTAATCAAGTCCTATACAAGCAGGAACAAGGAACTGCCATGGGGGAGAAATTTGCCCCAGCATATGCGAATTTATTTATGGGCCATTTTGAACTAATCCATGCCTGGCAACATGAGGCATTCATAGAAAATAAAATTGTCTACTGGGGTCGTTACATAGACGATATCCTTGTGATATGGCATGGAAACAAAACAAGCCTCCTGAAATATATTGCCTATCTTAATGACAATAATCATAATATCAAATTCACAGAAAAAATCAGCTCAGAAGAAATAGAATTTTTAGATCTACAACTGTACACAGATGGTGACAAGATCCTAACAGGCTTGTATATCAAACCCACAGCAGTCAACAACAAGCTACATGCACAAAGCAACCATCCAAAACACACCATAAAGAACATCCCATATGGAGAAATACTTAGAATAAAACGCAATTGCAGCTTGGATACCAGGTACCAAAAACACCTAACAGATCTAAAAGAAAACTTTATACAGAGAGGATATAAAGAAGACTCTCTTAACCATGCAATTCAGAAAGCAGAAAAAGTAACAAGAACCAGCCTATTAATTGAAAAACGAAAAGTAAAGAATAAAGAAATGAAAACCCATTTCATTACAACATTCAGTAGTGAAATATACAACATAAAGAAAACTTTGAATAAACATTGGAACATTCTATTCACAGATGATACACTCAGCACCATTATTGAAGAAAAACCATCAATGGTATTTAGAAAAGCTCCAACTCTGAAAAAGAAATTAAGTCCGAGTCATCTAAGGAACCCAGTAAAGGACTCATTGAGTAGTTTTTTGAAAGTGCCGGCACCAACAGGATCCTACAAATGCAGCAAATGTTCAATTTGTTCACACATGATAAATGGAATCAAACAAATTAAATTACCCACTGGAAAAATGATCGACATCAAACAATTTATAAACTGCAGAAGTCAATATGTAATCTATGCTATACAATGCATTTGCAACAAGAAATACATCGGGAGCACGATAAGAGAAATTAGAATACGGATATTGGAACATCTTAGAGCAATCAAGAACGGGGATGCAAGGTACCCAATGGCCATACACTTTGCAAAAGAACACCAACAATCAGACATCAAGGACATCAAAATCATTGGACTGGAAAAAATCGAGCAACCTGAAAGAGGAGGAGACAGAGAACTTATATTAAGGAGAATGGAGTCAAAATGGATTTGTATAATGGATACATGCCAAACTGGTCTAAACACAGATCCAGAGATGGCAAACTGGTTATAAAAACACTATTGATTGTATATGTGCATCATCCTAAGTACCTCTCTGTCTACCACTGAAAGCATGTATAAGCAACTTGTTGTTCATTTATACATAGAGCCTATATACTCTATACCACATACACTGAAATATAGTAAATGGAAAGCTGGATCCAACGTGTTGATGCTATCACATACGCATAGATACAACAACATTTAGAGACACAATTAAATTAAAGAAGACATTAGTGTTAGCTTAGGGGTTCTTTGAAAATAAGGCTACAACATAGAAACACAAAAATGTTTTATTTTTTTATTTATTTTTTTTCCCACAAAAAACAAATCCAAGATGGCCGCCGCACGTTTTTTGACGCGTATGACGTCATCGCGGCACATTACGCGATGACGTCATCACGCGACATGCTCCGCGATATATAAACAGAAGCAGAATTGAGGTAAGATGCATCCGGGAACCACGGATGCACAGAGGCAATCGTACCGAGAGAAAGGAACATCTTTGAATCCACAAGAATCTACACACAAGGTAAACTATATAGCAATTTAAAATAATTTTCTCTAGAAATGTAAAGGGCTACCTCATAGAGGGTGCATACATTCAATCAAACTGAATACCAATGCAAATGCAGAATTTATACTAGTAATAATGGACCAATACTACAATGCCATTCTATATAGGCTAGGAAGGACACAGCACACTGTATAGGACAGCAAAGACAGCTTTGCTGTTCAGAAATATAACACGTTAATAGCCAGTATTAGAATGTGAACCAAAGCATATGAGCTTTGTGCATTTTTCTTATAGGAAAAAAAGAAAAAAAGAAAAAAGGGAAAAAAAGGGGAAAAAAAGGGAAAAAGAACAAAAGGAAGACAAATAGAGAGCCGATGAGAGAGAAAATTGAATACCAATCAATACTGAATCAGAATTATGAGAAACATGACAAGGGTGAGTGTATGTCCTCTTCTCAGATAGAAGTGGTTATGAAACTAGAGGTTTAATGCACTTAAGTCTCTGTTTATATACAATGTATGAACTTGGGTTCTTTTTTCACTTTAGAATCTCCCCTGAGGAACCGTGGCTAAAGTCATGGGGAAACACGTGTTGGGAGACAATTTGGGAGACAAAGTTTGTTTATTGAAACTTCAAGTGTATGGAGTATCCAGAACCTATACTGAATAAACAAATTGGAATTAACATAACCAAGTGATTGAGTAATTCTTTCCAAGGAGCGCACTAAAGGGTACCAACTTTATTTCTCGGAATTGTACATATATTGCTGCAGCCACAATACAGGCACCCCTGGTGCAGACCCTTGGCCATCTGAGAAAGGAACCAGAGAGGCACAAAGGCTTCGCTCGAGATAGGAACTCAAGCCGACATTGGCTGCAACATCTGTTTTTTTTCAAAAATATAAATCTAAAGGCTTCCATTCGAGCAGAACCTGTGCACAACTTCAAAATGACAGACATATTTGACAAAAGGGATGCAGAAGCTGAAGAGCTTTTCTTAAGGCATAGACAAACAGGAGTAGTAATGGCATCCCAAACATCAACTTCATTAAGAAATCTTTTCGAAAGATTGGAAGCAGCATCAAAGAAAGAACTGTCCAAATGGTGGGAGATTAAAACAATGAAGATGTACATGGAGGTAGGGAGGATACCTCGTGGATTAAGAGTTTGCATCTTCCCATCATTTGAACACGAGGACACAGAAGCACTAAAGGACTGGGAGGACTATTTAACAGAAATCTCAAAAGGTTTGATGATAAGGATTATTAATCATTCTGCCCTGATCCATGAAAAAACATTAAAGGAAATCGAGGAACTTAAAGAAACAATAGAAAAATTGAATTTACCAGAGCTGACATTTAAAAACTACCAAATACTAGATGAATATCTTAACAAATTTACTGAAGAGATCAAGAACAAAAAACAGAAAACCTTCATAAGGGATGAAATAGACTACAAAACTGGCAGAATTTACACCTATCAGAGGAAATATGACACTAAAGGAAACACTAAATTTAAAACAAAAACAAGTAGAGATAATATTACCACACCAACAGAATCGTCAGAAACTGAAACGAACAGCGAATCAGAAAAAGAAAGTAGTTCCAAACCAAGTACATCAAAAGACTTGCTAGGCCCCTCGTCTTTTTTGGAAGAATTTCGGAGACACAAATCAACAAATCGACCATATACCCAACGAACAATGTTCCCGAAACCACCTCTAAATCTAAACGTAGGCGGAAATACTACAATAGGTTCCACAAAACCAAGAGGGGAAAGAGAGGAGGATCGAATAAACACAGGTATAGGACAAAGAGGAATGCTAACGAGATCCAGGAACAGAGAAACCAGAGGGAACCAGGAAATCTAGTCCTAAACCTTTCCAATCTAAATATTGATGAATCTCTCAAGACAGCACTTAATAGAGGACTGAATTTCTGTCCAGCCAATAGGACGGATTACTTCCAAACACAAGTAGACCTTTTTAAATTTTGTCGGAAACTAAAACTTAGAAAATATTTCGCAGAATCACCTATGAAACTCAAAGAATGCAATATCCAAGACATTTCACCCCTCACTGTGGAACAAGCAGAAGGATCAGTAAACATAATGAATTTAACAGAAACGGATTTCTCATTGGATACCTTCATGGCGGAACAAAATATAGATCCGTTCCAGACTGAGGAAACACATTTAAGATCTAAATCGAAATTCATACCCAATTTAATGGAAAATAATGCCATAGATCTTTTTCAAAAAGCTGTAAGCAATGATTTACGAAAAAAATACCTTGAAAACAAGCAAACCAACATCAAATACAATTTAACGAAAGCTGAGAAAAAGGCAATAGATACACTCTCCAAAAATGAGGAAATAGTTGTGAAGTCAGCTGATAAAGGAGGGAACATTGTGCTTATGAAGAAACAAGATTACATAACAGAAGGAACCAGACAACTAAAGGATACCAAATGTTACTCAATACTACAAAATAACCCAATTAGAGACCTACAAGCTCAATGGAATCAAATGGCAAAACACTGGGAAGAAATGGGCCTACTGACGGAAGAAGAAACAAAGTATTTGGTAATAGACAAACCTGTCATGCCAACAATATATTTCCTTCCAAAAATACATAAAAAGTACAAGACGTTTCCACCATGTAGACCCATCATTAATGGGATAGGTTCTTTAACAGAAAGAATCTCAGAATATATAGACTTATATCTACAGCCCCTAACAACAGGGCTAGCTTCTTATTTACAAGACACGAAACACGTGATACAACAAATGGAGTGTATACCGTGGGAAGCAGAATATTTATTTGTGACGTTGGATGTGGTGTCACTTTACACCAGCATCCAACACACAAAGGGAATGGAAACAACGGAATTCTTCTTGAAAACAAGGTCTATTTCATTTCTTAATCAGAATAATATGATTCTAGAGATGCTAAACTTCGTTCTGTCAAACAACATTTCTTTGTTTAATCAAGTCCTATACAAGCAGGAACAAGGAACTGCCATGGGGGCGAAATTTGCCCCAGCATATGCAAATTTATTTATGGGCCATTTTGAACTAATCCATGCCTGGCAACGTGAGGCATTCATAGAAAATAAAATTGTCTACTGGGGTCGTTACATAGACGATATCCTTGTGATATGGCATGGAAACAAAACAAGCCTCCTGAAATATATTGCCTATCTTAATGACAATAATCATAATATCAAATTCACAGAAAAAATCAGCTCAGAAGAAATAGAATTTTTAGATCTACAACTGTACACAGATGGTGACAAGATACTAACAGACTTGTATATCAAACCCACAGCAGTCAACAACAAGCTACATGCACAAAGCAACCATCCAAAACACACCATAAAGAACATCCCATATGGAGAAATACTTAGAATAAAACGTAATTGCAGCTTGGATACCAGGTACCAAAAACACCTAACAGATCTAAAAGAAAACTTTATACAGAGAGGATATAAAGAAGACTCTCTTAACCATGCAATTCAGAAAGCAGAAAAAGTAACAAGAACCAGCCTATTAATTGAAAAACGAAAAGTAAAGAATAAAGAAATGAAAACCCATTTCATTACAACATTCAGTAGTGAAATATACAACATAAAGAAAACTTTGAATAAACATTGGAACATTCTATTCACAGATGATACACTCAGCACCATTATTGAAGAAAAACCATCAATGGTATTTAGAAAAGCTCCAACTCTGAAAAAGAAATTAAGTCCGAGTCATCTAAGGAACCCAGTAAAGGACTCCTTGAGTAGTTTTTTGAAAGTGCCGGCACCAACAGGATCCTACAAATGCAGCAAATGTTCAATTTGTTCACACATGATAAATGGAATCAAACAAATTAAAATGATTTGGCATGGAAAAATGATTGACATCAAACAATTTATAAACTGCAGAAGTCAATATGTAATCTATGCTATACAATGCATTTGCAACAAGAAATACATCGGGAGCACGATAAGAGAAATTAGAATACGGATATTGGAACATCTTAGAGCAATCAAGAACGGGGATGCAAGGTACCCAATGGCCATACACTTTGCAAAAGAACACCACCAATCAGACATCAAGGACATCAAAATCATTGGACTGGAAAAAATCGAGCAACCTGAAAGAGGAGGAGACAGAGAACTTATATTAAGGAGAATGGAGTCAAAATGGATTTGTATAATGGATACATGCCAAACTGGTCTAAACACAGATCCAGAGATGGCAAACTGGTTATAAAAACACTATTGATTGTATATGTGCATCATCATAAGTACCTCTCTGTCTACCACTGAAAGCATGTATAAGCAACTTGTTGTTCATTTATACATAGAGCCTATATACTCTATACCACATACACTGAAATATAGTAAATGGAAAGCTGGATCCAACGTGTTGATGCTATCACATACGCATAGATACAACAACATTTAGAGACACAATTAAATTAAAGAAGACATTAGTGTTAGCTTAGGGGTTCTTTGAAAATAAGGCTACAACATAGAAACACAAAATTTTATTTATTTATTTATTTATTTTCTTCACAAAAAACAAATCCAAGATGGCCGCCGCACGTTTTTTGACGCGTATGATGTCATCGCGGCACATTACGCGATGACGTCATCACGCGACGTGCTCCGCGATATATAAACAGAAGCAGAATTGAGGTAAGATGCATCCGGGAACCACGGATGCACAGAGGCAATCGTACCGAGAGAAAGGAACATCTTTGAATCCACAAGAATCTACACACAAGGTAAACTATATAGCAATTTAAAATAATTTTCTCTAGAAATGTAAAGGGCTACCTCATAGAGGGTGCATAAATTCAATCAAACTGAATACCAATGCAAATGCAGAATTTATACTAGTAATAATGGACCAATACTAAAATGCCATTCTATATAGGCTAGGAAGGACACAGCACACTGTATAGGACAGCAAAGACAGCTTTGCTGTTCAGAAATATAACACATTAATAGCCAGTATTAGAATGTGAACCAAAGCATATGAGCTTTGTGCATTTTTCTTATAGGAAAAAAAGAAAAAAAGAAAAAAAGGAAAAAAAAGGGAAAAAAAAGGGAAAAAGAACAAAAGGAAGACAAATAGAGAGCCGATGAGAGAGAAAATTGAATACCAATCAATACTGAATCAGAATTAGGAGAAACATGACAAGGGTGAGTGTATGTCCTCTTCTCAGATAGAAGTGGTTATGAAACTAGAGGTTTAATGCACTTAAGTCTCTGTTTATATACAATGTATGAACTTGGGTTCTTTTTTCACTTTAGAATCTCCCCTGAGGAACCGTGGCTAAAGTCATGGGGAAACACGTGTTGGGAGACAATTTGGGAGACAAAGTTTGTTTATTGAAACTTCAAGTGTATGGAGTATCCAGAACCTATACTGAATAAACAAATTGGAATTAACATAACCAAGTGATTGAGTAATTCTTTCCAAGGAGCGCACTAAAGGGTACCAACTTTATTTCTCGGGACTAAAACATTTGTGTAATGATTGTGTATTTATAGAGCCAGCCCTGAAGAAGGACATATTGTCCGAAATGCATCGGCAATGGCCTCTGCACACAATAACGAAATATGAAACATTAAAGAGTAGATTTGCACCCACAGTACTGTATATATATATATATTAAAATAAAACAGTGTATGTGTTATAATATACAGTAGTATTTGCTACACCCACTGGCGTCCTCAGGCCTAATGACCATTTAACCAGAAATTTGCTCTGTTTTTTGTACTGATGTAGAGTACATCAGGTCTCTGAAGGACGCCTTTAAGTTTTCAAGCATAATTGTATTTGATAATCATAAAATTACAGGACTGACGTGGTGCCCACCCCATATCTCCTCTGAAGTTAAGGCACAGGTAATGGTAACTTGTGGATATTTTGTATGGGATTTTGGATAGAGGATATTGTGCACATTTTGGAGAATACATTCATAGAAAGTTTCTTGGGTATCCTGGTGTCAACCCCCTTGCGTGCTCTACATGCATCTAAGGTTAAAGCAGATCTGTCACAAAAGCTTCTTGACAACATACTGAGGTCGGAAAGGGGCTACTGTCTTCCACGGATCAGAAATTAGAACTGAAATGATCAAGGTTCGCACCTCAATAGAGTTTAACGAGCCAACTAATATTGCGCAAGCATTATGCAGCAAATGGCAATGAAAATAAGAGCAGAGCTCTTGAGCATTTATGAGCAGTCCAAAGGATATCTGGAGTCTGCAAATCCTTCAATGTTGCTGATGAAACCAGTTTTCAATCCTCTAAGCATACAGATATACCCTCTTGTGGATGCTACTTTTCGTACAATGCAACCTTGTTACGAGGTATTGGCATAGTTGACCTAATGCAAACATGACCTACTCCCATTTGACTGCATCTTTTTGACCTAATTCGGTAGGTTAAATGGTACATTTTAATAAAAAAATAGTTGTAGGGTGGGATAAGGGGATAGGTTGAGGTAGGGGAAATTCAGGGGGGTCTGGGGATATCCCCCCACATTAGGGGAGGTTGTGGGGGGTCTCCCTCTGCGGTAGGTCAAAACGATTTGGTCAAAAAAATAAATTTGGTCAAATGGGCAGTAGGTCAAGTTTTTTAGGTCAAACAACCCAAATCCTTTTAGGAGGCTCGGGTTTAACCGGCTACATAGTAACACGGTCACGGATTTGTGGGCAGGTAAGGATAGATTAAGAGTGCAATTGTCCCTTCTGCCCAACAGAACTTGAGACTGCTATGCACTTTACTCCGTCTTGTTATGAACGTCAGTTTGAAACATGGCTCCTCTTTTATATATTTGTATGTGGGCCTCTACTCCCTTAGCAATATGGGCCCTTTAAGGCTTTCTCTATGCTGCTTTACACATGCCTAACATGTTCAGTTCAATTAAGACACTTTTTCCGTAATTTCTTTTTATAATTTTTATGCTGAATCCAACAGTTGCCATTGATTTATATATCAATTATAATGTATTTAATATGATTGTATGTGATTATATTTTGTGACTGCACTGCATATTTTTATGGATTGATTATCTCTTCTGAAATAAAGTTTTGTTACTGATAAAAAATGTCAGTGAGGTGAGATTATAGCTGGTCAGTCACAACTATATTCTGTTACATTCCACAGAAAACGGATTTGCAAGCAGATCGTCCCACGTGAGTCGGGGTGATGGCACACAAAAAGAGGGCCGCCATGAAAAAACTCCAGTTAGAATCAATCGCCTGTACCGAGGAAGACCTAATTTCAAATCCATTGAGAGTTAAGAAAAAAATGGAGGAATTGGACTGGATTAACACCCAAGAGGAAGCTGCAAAAAACAAACTGCTGACCCATCTCCCTACGACAGTTAAGAAACTAAATCAAGTTCAAGATTGTATCAAAAGATTCCCAAATAGGATCTTGAGAAATACTTTAATGAGAGCCAGATTAAACCTTCTCCACTACACATGAAATTTTGGAAATAAGATCCATTTCAAAATCAATTGAGTGTAGGGTGTGCACAGACCAACACCAACGTGAGACAATAACGCATTTGCTAATGTCCTGCCCGGAAACTAGATCTCTTAGACTGGAATACCTGACCCCGCTGTTCTCCGTTTCCAGACTCTGTGAAGAGGAGAATTGGTGGGGATGCCTGATCTCTGGGGTAAAGACTAGATGGACTATTGCAACGGCAAGCATCCTTAAGCATTCCATGAAAAAAATCGAGAACTGCAGCAGTTTATTAGAGGTTTTTCTTTTCACGTCCTTGTAAAATTCTTTTTTGATTAAACACAAGTAATAAAAAAATAAAAAACAGTTTCTAACCTGTTGCATGCACAGCTACTTATTAAGAAATCTGAAGCTTACGCGGGAAATGAGTGACAGATGGAGCACAAAGCAGTGCCACAATGACACCCGGCACCTGGCGGACCATACCTTCAAACCTAAGAAAACTATTTTGCAGCTACTAGAAAACGAAATATATATGGAAAAGAAGCTGTACAATATCAATAATTAATTGCTGGTAACCAAGGACACTTTCTAGCGATAATGCACAGCGTCGTCGTGCCCTTTAATTTCCCCAATACAAGCCTAGCCAACAGAATAGCTCCACGTTCCTTAACAGACCAATTGAAATGCAGACAACAGAAACAGGCCACAAGCCCTTACTGTCAAATCTTCACAGAACTCCACAGTACTGCACTCATCAAAACGGGGCCTTGTAGCCGCTAACGCTAATGTTTGCCTCTTGGCCCACTTTCTACTCAGGCCAGCCTCTCTAGACACATCCTACCCTGGGAACACCGACAACTTTCAGAGATTACCGACACCGGCCTGAATGAAGCAGGCAGGCCTACGAACCTCTCACTTGGGTGGCACTTGGGTCACTTGGCAGCGCATTCATCAACACTGGACATATCAACCAAAGCTGGGAGCATTTGCTGAAGAAAAGAAAATGGCTGCATGACAGTAGTAAAGTCTTTGTGGGAACCAGACGAGACTGTGTTATTCATGGCGCAGGGTTCACTGGGCCCTCTTTCCGGACCCCTTGCATGACTTCTCTTCTGCCTCCGTACCCCCTCGCCTGAGAATCAAAGGCATGAAGCCGCCAGCGCAGGTGAAAGCAATCTGAACATGGTCCCCCGCGTGTGACCTGGCAGCAGGCACTGTGGGTAAGGGGTCTCATAAAGGTATACACGCATTTCACTGCAGTATTTTTCATCGCGTGTTTTTTCATCGCCGTTTTTATTTCGAAAAAAAACTCGTTTTTTTTTTTTTTGGGGGGGTTAAAAAATAAAATATATGGTTGTGAGTGTAAGGGAATAAAAAAAAACAAAAAAGGGGGTTTGAGGGGTAACCCCCCCAAAAAAACAAAAAAAAACCGATGAGTTTTTCGAGAAAAAAAAACGGCGATGAAAAAACCTGCGATGCAAAATACTGCTGCGAAATAACATAGAACCCTCATAACAGTCCCTCACCTCTTTTGATGTGTGAACGCATTATGTATTTGTGAGTGTTTTGTAAAATATTCACAACGTTATACTTGAAATATCTATCAGTGAAAAAGGTATAACCCAAATTGATCGAAAAGATTTCAACGAATGGTAGAATTAGTTTGAATCTTTTCAATCAATTTGGGTATGAAAATACCGAACATGAAGATCGGGGATTGTAGGGGTGTGTCCGGCACCCCATGTTCGTTATCTTCAGGCTGGGAGGGTTGGTGCGGGTGTCCCCTGCATCCTTAACATTGCCGGTGGGGGACAAAAATTGTCCGGGTCCCCATTTTTAATGAACGGTCAAAACGGGGGCCAGAGCTGTTTCACAACAAAATGTTCGAGGGCAGACAACGCAGATCCATGAAAAACACTGGTTTTAACAAACACTACTCTCATTCTGAGGCAGCTGGGGCACGGGTGTGGGGCAGTGGGGGGTAAACAGAGCAGTTTCGGACCTCATCTGTATCCATGTTCATGGTCTACTCATGTACATTTTGATCGTTTTCTGCCTAGAGTGGATAATGGCACAGAAGCTGGGGTGGTCCCTGGGTTGCCATGCCAATGTCCACCTCAGATTGAAAATACACCTAGGTCCTTGGCACAACCATATGGTAGTAACGATGGCTGCCATGGAAGAACATGGCAGACGTCTTTAGCACAGATCCTTATGAACTGGTGCTGCTCTTCGCGTCTGCAACATCGCAATCTATGGCCTTTCCACCAACATCAAAATTGAAAATGCGATTAAAATCCATGCACTGAGTGGAGAAACGCTCAGAGTTCAGGTGTCCTGCTCCGTGCCCAACTCCATCCAGGACATCTTGAGCAAATCATCCACGATGCGCAGAAACACACAAAGGTGGCCTCTACGCGTTTTAACGCATCCAGCCCATTTCACAGCCTCATCAAAATGAGACCCAGAGCTTTTTCATGTTTTTGCATTGGACGTCCTACATGACTGTGGTGCTTCAAATTCCTATTATAAGGGACAGAGATCATGTCTTCTTCTGCCCAAATTGTATACCCGAGAATTTGGAAACTAGGGCTCAGATCCCAGCTACCCCTCTTGTGGTGTGACCTTGGACAAATTACTTCCTCAAAATCACGTGTGATACAGGGTTCTCCCTCACCTCCTCTCACACAAAAGTTAAAACAATGTTTTTATTTTGTTATTTGGTTAAAGAACATTTTCAACCTTAACAAAATTACATACAATTTCCATTCATCCCATGATAAAAACCAAGTTAGCAAAAGATTAAAAGAAACAATTAATCCATACAATTCATTAAAAAGGAGGGTAATACAATCTACCAATCAATCCCAATCACAGAACATTAATTACTTTGTCTTGAAGGTTCAAAGCGTCTAGAAAATCTAAGGTTGCAATTGCTAGCACCACTGGAGTGCCATATAAATAACGCCTCACTAAAAGCAGACCGCCTGTTACCAATAGCAATACATTTACCAAAGTGAAGTGTGTGTTTTGAACTTAAAAATTCACAGCGCAGAACCAAATGTTCCATTCTTTCTACTGTGCCCTCTCTACAACAACATCGGCAATTAGTCATATTGACTTTGCGTTCCATATAGAGTCTCACAACTTCTCTTGTTCTAAGTTGATTCCGTCGGAATTTTGGGAAGACTGGACGAAGCCTGGTACACGGGAACAGATTCCAGTCAAAGGCAAGGATTCCCAGAATTTTGTGTTCATGCGCACGGTGTTGCATGCTCTTTCAACGATCTTGCACCAGTCAAATAGCGTGTTAGCTTTTTTAACTTCATGAGGGGCCCTTACCAAATCCACTCTCGAGTAACCAATTTCTGTTAATAGAAAGTCACAATGTAACTCAAAAGCGGACACCATTTTGTCCTCCGCTGTTACCAAGATTTTTTTGTAACTCTTCATATGATGAGTCGGGACAAGGTACCAGCAACCTCTATAACATTGTCAACATTTTCCATCGAATTAGGGAAGTAAAACTGTTAAATCCTAGGTCAAATAAAATTGCAGACATAGGAACGGCATTAGAAATACCCAGGACCTTTCTCCAAATCCTGCTATCCATCCTTTGTAGCATTTGTAAGGTCTCTTCCGGGTGAACTTCTATGCCGTCGATCACCTTGGGGAGTACAGAACTGAGATAATATTTGACATGGGGACGCAAACAGAATTTACAATATTTGTTTTTGATCAAAATCATCTGAGTAGTCAAGGGGTCTGTTCACGGTCTAAAATATTCCATTGTTTTTTTCCTTATTAAGATTAGCAGGGATATAAAAACCAAAATACTTAAACTCTAAAACCTTTGTCAAAATGTTCCCTTCAATAGACCAGGATCCTCATTCTACTGACCTCTTAGGGCCAAAAGGTAAAATCTTAGTTTTACTGACATTGATTTTCAGGGAATTCAGTTTGAATAATATTCAAATGCATTTAATAATCACTGCAAACCTACCCATGTGCAGTCCGGTAATAAAAAGTCATGGGCATAGGCAAGCCAACTGAGCCTTAAGTGTCCTTCTTTAAGTGACGCCAACCCAACGCTTTCTAGTGATTCCCCTACATCTGAGACATATAGATGAAATAAACATAGTGGTAAAATACACACCTGCCTTAATCCATTCTCGACTGGGAGCTTTGCCACATTTATCCCATTTTATTTAAACTAACTTGGATCACGGCAGTTGTGCAACTGAATGACGAGCTTCAATAGGCCAACTAGAATCCCCCATTTGTATAATTTTGACCATATTAGGTTTCGGCTGACTAGGTCATGAACCAAACTAGGCTAAATTGTAACAAGATGAATGGGTTTATATACACCCCCCTTGATCAATTCTTGGCAAAATCTAAGTAGGTATCCATTTAAAGTTCTTCTGTGTGACTTCCGGAATCCCATCTGCCATTTACTGAAACGGCCCGCCTTTGCTGCCCAGGATTCTAGATGCCGTAGCAATGTTGCTGCATAGATTTTACTGTCAGCATCTAGAATCAATATGGGGTAATAGTTTTTAGGATCTGATCGAGTTCCTTGCTTGTATATCGGTATTATGAATGCAATACTCCAGGAGGCTAGAAAGTGGCCCCTTCATTCTATATCCAGAAATAAAAGAGACAACATTGATTCCCACCCGAAGGGGTCGCCCTTAAATAGCTTGTTAGAGAGTTTATTTGGCCCTGGGGCTCTTGAATGACTTGGACTATGAAAAATGTCTACGGCCGTCTCAGGGGAAAAATCCATCCGCTACTTGTTGTCTCCTCAAAAAATTATACGAGCTGTACCTTCTGTAAGGCTGATCTAGCAAATGGAAAACGATTTTCCTGATGCCTGCCTCCCTCTCTTTCTGTCTCTTCCACTATCCCCACCCACTGTCTTTTTCTCTCCTCTTCGCCATCTCTTTCGCTCCCTGCCTCTCTTACAGCGTTCACGCTGCTCTGTACCTCTCTTTCTCTCTTGCTGCCACTTTCAATCTCTCGCTACCCCGCTCCCTCTTTCTCCCTCGCTTCCTCTCCCTCTTGCTCCCTCTCGCTGTCGCTACCTCGTTGAAGGTCTGTTCCCTGCACACGATATTGCACTGACTCTCTTACCCTCTCCCTCTCACCATTTGGATCTTTCCCTCTCCTGCGCTCTTTCCCTTTCTCATTCTCCGCCTCCCTCTTCCACTTCCTCTCCCTTCCTCTCTCTCACCATCCCTCTCATCCTCTTCCCTTCGCTGCCTCTGAATCTCTCTCACTCCCTCTCTGGCATCACACTCTCCTTCTCACTACTACACTCTCCCTCCCTGTCCTTCTCTCTTTCCCTCACTCACTCTCTCACTCTTTCTCATACTCCATCTTCTTCTCTCTTCCACACGCTTCTTCGCTCCCCGCCCTTCAACCCTATATCCCTCTCTCATCCAGAACCAGAGCGTAATCAAGGTATTTTTCCTGGATTGTGCCAGTGTGGGCCTTCATTGGCAGATTCTGGCAGACAAATGTGCCACCTTTCAGTCCCAGGTCAAGGAAGAACTTAAGACCTTGTTGAAAATAAAAACTCTTCACACAGGATGTTTTAAGAAGGCTGGTTGACAAGGATGGATGTACTGTGGATTCTGTTCACTGTCAGGAAAACTCAGCAATTCTCTGGAAAGTTATACCCACTTGACTGTTATATCCCAAAAATCCATGAGATGTTTTGGATATTCTCAGATGACTGGGAAGAGCAAGAAACCCACAGACTAAATCTAGCTAGATTTGCCAAGAACACCCAGAAGGAGATGTGGCTCACTAGAAGCATTGCCTGTGAAAATACACTAAAAGCTCAGGACAAGCAAAATAATTGGTATGATAAGACGATCCATCTTCGAACCTTTAAACTAGGAGATCAGGTGCTTGTACTACTCCTTGCATGCAAGAATGAACTCTTGACGCAATGGAATGTACCGTATACTACCATGAAGACCTGAACGATCAGAACTATTGAGGTGAGCAACCTGATCACAAAAAGAAAAGGCAATTTTGCTGCAGCGAAATGCGGCTAAACTGAAAGCTCCCACACACACCCATAAACTCCCCCACCCACTCCCTACTTACCTTTTCGGCATCCGCTCATCTTTTGACCCTGCAGTGTCGGATCCGTACCTCCTACGTGGGTCGGATCTGATCCCGCAGGGTCTGCTTTTCTTTTTTTATTTCTTGAGTTCCCCCGCATTCAAACTTCCAGAAGCAGGGACACCCCTGCTACTCCCAAAGGCCATCACTACCAAGCATGGGGAGCGGGGGACACCTCCGCAACCCCTGCTCCCTATGTTTGGTAGTGATTACCCAAATTGATAGTTTGAAACGATCGAATGGTACTGGCCGAATTCGGCCAGATTTACCATACGGTCAATTGGAAATGATCAGTTTGGGTACTACCAATACTTCGCTCTCATAAATGTCAGCTCATTTACTTAATCTAAAAGAAATATGTACTGCGTGTGTTGCTTATCCTTGTTCACTCCCCTTGTATCCATCAGTAGCTTCTCGCTGTGGCATGCTTGATCTCGGGCCAGCAGCTATTCTTTGTTCATGCGCAAATTTGTATTTCCAGCCTCTGTCAGCTATGGTCTCTCTCCTTCGAGATCTTCGCCTACTATCTTTGAGAGCCCGCGTTCATCTTTTCAACATGTCTGCTTCACCCGTGTTATGTTTTCAAGTGCAGCAAGCTTCTATATGGCTCATCTACCTTGGGTTTCTGCGCATATAAATTCACTACTCACCTGGTTACTTATCCTCTTTGTATGTATGGTTTCTTTTTACTTGTACGTATGTTTACTCTTGTTTATTCAGTTATATCTTCATTCTTTAAGTATTCTTTGTTTCAGTGTGTCACTGTATCTTTTCCTTATGACATCACTTTGCACCTGTCAGATTTTTTTTACAACTCCTCGATATTCAGTGGATAATACCTGGTGTCATGCACAGCGCCTTCCTGTTATTCATCCAGTATGATGGAGGTGAGGGGGCAGAGTATATCAGTGACATACATATCGGCAACTCTACAGCAACATACAAACGCAGAGGACAAGAAGACTACAACCTATGCAGCGGTGGCCCTGTTCAAGGATACAAACAGTCCCTAGATCACCCGGCACAACAAGGGAATGTATCCTCAACCCACTTAAATCAAGGGCACCAGTACACAACACGACCAGGGACAATTGTCTTACTGGACCATCATGGCTGTTCTACGGTAACCCTGCATGAGGAAAGTGGGCAGGGCTTAGCTCACATTTGGCTGCACCCACACTCCCTGGGTGGGGAAGATAGGGTCAGATTGGCCAGGCATAGAGAGCCAATTCCATCAAGAGGAGGGGTGTATGTCCAAGACACAGGAAGCAGGAAGGGTTGGCAATTTGGGTGAGGGTGGATGTGGAGGATGACCAAGATATCAAAAGGGGGAAGGAAGCAGTGGTGTTATTTGGAGGCGATTGGTGGAGCAGATTAAGTATTGGCTTACGAGTGAAAGTGATTCTGCAGTATAGTGTCCATGGTTGGTTGGCGAGTAGTTAGACAAAGCAGGGCAAGGAGTGATTGGGACAAAATGTTACTGAGTGAAAGGAGGTTGTTTGAGTAGTGGACGGAGGTGTAGTGATTTGGAGGGAGGAGGGAGGTTTGGAGGTAAAAGTAACAGTTTCGAGGTAAGAATAGTGGTTTGGAAAGAGGGTAGTGGTTTGGAGGAAGGAGCAGTATTTTGGAGGGAGGTGAGGTAGTGTGGAGGAGGGAGGAGAACAGAGAAGTGTGCAATAATAGAAGGAAGACTCACATTAAAGGGAAAAGATAAGACCTAGGAGGTGAGAGAACATCGAAGGTGAAGGATAGTGGTGGGTGGAGTGAGGCAGAGTGGACAAGACGAATGAGTAGTAAAGGAAGAGGTAAGAATGAGCGTGTTAGACAATGCCCTGAAAAAATGCAAGTGTTTGTAAGGCTCCAACTCAGATCTATTAGACCTTTAATAATTGAATAGAGTAGGGACAATTATGAAGGCCATGAGGTAGTAGAGACAGCTGGCATTTAGATCATCACCTCTAGCACAAGCCAGCCTCTAAACAATAGGGGGTCACCATTCTGTAGCACTAACGGGGAGTTACAGATGCATGGGTTACACAGGAGAGTCATAACAAGACGAGGGACGGCCCTAGGCTCCACAAAGGGTAACTTAAAAAACCTTGAACCTTCTCTGCGACTTGCTGTGATTATTGGCCCATCTGTGACACAGCCTAAGAGACGTGGGTCTGACAGGCAATTGAGCTCAATAAACCTTAACCGCTTCTTCCAGTCATTATTTAGGATGAGGTCCAGAGAAAAGAGGTCCTCAAACCACTGGTATCAAAAGTACAGGCAATTCAACAAGTAGATGTCCCAGAGAGACAGAAAGGCTGTAGGTCCTTCTTAAGGATAATCAGATAGTATCTGAGGTTTCTTCTGAATATTTCCAGTGGAACTAGGATACTTATGCATATGCTATCCAATAACTGTCCTACTGTTTTAAATTGGGCTCCCAAATCATTGTCAGCCTTTCAAGATCTGAAAAATGAATTACACAATCCACATATCCTTTAAACGTCTGATTTTTCACAGCATTTCTTTCCCCAAACTGAAGAATCTAAATTTAGATGGAGAAGCAAGTTCTCTTCATTATATTAGTGCAAAGTTCTTTCTTTGAGGAGGAAAATATGAAACTGCTGAATTGCAGTGTGCTGCTATCAATTGGATTGTAGATGCCCTGTGTTACTAATTGCTGGGACATGGATTTGATCTCATTAACAAACATGGGCTTCTGCTGTGGCTGTACATGCATCAAGATCACAAAGCTAGGATCCTGAAGTGGTTCCTGACTCTTTTGCAATTAACATTTACACAGGACCTACAGAATGAATTCATATTGCACGTATCACTAGAGACCAGTCTCTAAGTGTGCGACTGGGTTTTGAACCTGTGTTGCTCTGTGTTGTCTTGCTTTCAAGACAAACTTGTTGTCCCTGTGCTATGTTCCCTCCCCAGACAGAATCCAAACATGAAAACACATTCTTTATGTATTGCATCCCCCGCCAGACAATAAGGATGTTGAAGCTAATGTAGATGTTATGTAGAGGATCAGGTGGACACGTATCCCTAGCTCCCACCCCTTCACCTCCATCACATTGGAACAACAGGAGAAGAGCCGTATGTGGGACCCCAGGTATTATCCCAATACTGCATCAAGTGTATGAGAGATGATATGCACTCAGACAACCGTTTCAAATGTGCTCTCGCACTGAAAGAGTGGAAGGATGTTTGTGTACACCATCGGACATTGAAGAGATATAAGATAAACCGGACGAGGGCAGAGTGGCATCATGAGGGAAAGACACTAAGACATACTGAAACGAAATGCAAATACTTAAAGAATAAAGATGTAACTGAAGCAATAAGAGAAACATGTACTCGAAGACCAGTAAAAATCATATGTACTAAAGGAATAAGTGAGGAGAGATGAGGTGAATGCATATACGCTGAAACGCAAGCTAGTTGAGACATATAGAAGCTTGCTGCAGAAGAAAACATAACGTGGCTAAGGCAGCCATTAGAAAAAGATGGACGCCAGACATGTGTTGAAACGAATCAAGCTACTTCAGAGACGGACCAGGGCTGCAGAGTCACAAGAAGCTGAAAAAACAGTTTCGTTTGAGGAACAAAGAGGAGTCTATTGGCCTGGGATCAAGGATTCCACATCAAGGAATGATTGCAGGACACAAAGGGAGTTAAGGGGATAAGCCATGTACGTAAGACATATTTCTCTTAGATTAATCAAAGAAGAAAACATCTGCAAGCGCCACGTATTGGACAATCAAAGATGTGAAATGCTTTTGCAAGATGGAGTGAGCAAGTCTCAGGAGGCCAAGAAGAGTAATGGCACCTAGCCTAATTAAATCAAATAACAATAAATAAAATCTCAAAATGGACAAAATCATGGTCCCACATGTGATTCAGAAGTAAAAAAACAAGGCCTATTCGTTAAGCTCCAGACAAAGATAATTGTGTACCTACACTCCCTCAAAAGTCCCAGAACAGAGAGCAGTCTGCAAGGTAAACTCTAAAGAAAAAGCCTTGGCTTGGGGCCTGACCAATGAGAGAGGATGGACTAATTGGGCAAGTGGGTAGTAGTCTAATGTTGCTCTCTACACCTGAGTTTCGTTTTGCTTACCTGCTGCTAACGAGATGAAAGTCCAAGGTTGGGAGAGAATGCCAACCAATCAGAATGTCTATTCAGAAGCTTACTATACAGTGTTGCACAGGCCAACCTGCTGCTGTTATTCTGCTATCATCCATATTGTACGTATTTAGTGGTGGGTCAAGGCATGCCTACCAGATAAGGGTCATCCAGTAATATTTCTAATACGTATATGCTATATAGGCACATATGTTCCATTAACCAATCCCTCACTTCAATAGGTTTTACAGTTTGCCACGCAGGATGACGTAATAGCTGACGCTTGTCGAGGTTAAAGCCTTTGTAAAATCGAAATTGAAGTGTGAGTGCGTGGACTACAGTTTGTGCTTTTGTCAGATTGCACTACTTTATTTTATGCTGATAATAACGTAGCACTTTGCCATATTGTTTGAGTCTGTCCGGTTACCTGGGTCCAAGATCATTATTGGTAATTACATCCAGCACATGAGACTTTCTCAAGGTGCTAGAGCACTGTTATGTAGTGGATCACTCCCCCTGGCCATTTATAACAACCACACTTAATTTAACAAATGCATAGCTTGTGTGGCTACTAAAGGAAAACCTGCGCTCTTGCTTGAAAAAACCAGAGATAGCTGGAGTGACCGCTGGAGATAATGCTGGGAGACAGTGCTGCTCACCAAAGGGCATTCTCTTGAATGAAGAGGTGGAGAAGTGAGAAGCTGGGAAGCTGCATGCTGATGCTGAATGGTAAAGTAAAATTCAAAATGGCGGATTGGGACTGTACTGCTTTCTTTCTCTGCCTTATTTGGTGACAACGCACACAGAAGCCCAAGAAAACAGGATGGTGGGCTTTAGCTCAAAAGAACATATTGGAAACTAGGCAAGCTCTGAAAAGCCCAATAAGCTAAAAAGAGGAGAAAATGGAAAGAGAAACCCCTTGCTATATGAAGACAGACACAGCGTCAATAGGAAGGTTTGACTTTGGGAAGCAAATGGAGAGGACACTAGATCTGCAGAAGTTTCCTGGGAGCCTAATGGAAAGCTCCAAAGGAGACTGCCGAAAGTCACCCCTTCAAATGAGTTTGTGGAGAGACTGGACAGAACTGTGGACACCATATTCCCAGACAAAAGAGATTGTGAAGATCTCACAGAGACTACCGAGTCTCATTCTCAACAGAGGAGCTTCTGAGAGGCTACGAGACTACTAGACTCTCACAACAATCCAACACGCTGAGAGAGCTGGAGATGCCAGTGAGACTGCTACAGTGTCATATTTAGACTGCGTCCCGAGAGAGCTGACGACACCATTAAGGATGCTTGAGTCTCACAAATCCTTTACATACTTGGAGGATTGAAGAATCCATTGAGACTACTGGAGTCTCACAACTGCCCTGCATCGTGAAAGGGTTGAAAGACCTTAAGGGACTGTAGACGTTTACACCTTCCCGAAGGGGTGGATAAGCTCATTGTTAGCAAAAGAAACTTGTCAATCAGATTCCTACTAGAAAAGGAGAAGAGGCTAATTTGATATTAAGATATTGGTGGATCACAGGTTTCCTAAAAGGGTAAGGGAGTCTGGCATAAGACTAGGGGACTGGTACAACTCACACACTTGTGAACTTAGAAGGGATTTTGCAAAACATGAGACAATCATTCCTTAAATCTTGATAGAGCAAAGAACATCCTGAGCCATTTGTGGTTTTCTTATAAATGTTTGGAACTGAAATCTAACTGTTGTGTTCATGCACAGTGATGCTGCGACAGAACCCCCCACACTTGGAGCACAAGCTCCTCTTATGAAGGCATATTGTATTGTAGTAGTCATTTATATAGTGCCTGTTCCCTTCAGTGTGCTTTGTGGTAGGAACGCCCAAAGGACCGAAGTGTCCAGGTATGGGAAAGTTCTAAGAGGAGGTTTAAGATGTGTGTGTGCATTTGGCCAGGATTAGGATTCAGGAGTGCTGGCTAGGCTTCAGTAAGCAACCCAAGAGGTCAGGCACGTGGGCGGGTGCTGAGGGAGGTCACGACAGAGTGCTAGTGCTGGAGACTCGATATGTGCTCAGCTAGACTGAATTTGCCATAGCCTGTCGCTGTATTCTTATGGCAGAGGTGTTGGCGCAAATCTGGTGTTTTTGTACGAAGCGGTTATGTGATCAGGTAGACCTAATTTTTCATAGTCATAGCGGCATTCTAAAGTGTGTGGATGGATAGCAGTGCCTGCGGCAGATGTTCACCGAAGGGGTGCGTTTATACATACCTTAAACTCAGATTAATTTTATCTTTGATGTCCCTGTGTCGTCCGATCTTTTGCGAGGAAGAAAAAGCTTTGTAGGCTTTCCTAGGCATTAAGGGTCGGATATGATATGATGTGGCATTCATAACGCGCCTGTACACAAGTGTTTCTAGGCGCGACAAGACAAGGCGGGGGAAACAAAGGGAGGACAAAATAACTATCTTACTAGGCCTTGTGTTATTCAGGTTGCGCAAGTGCAATAGACTAGTTGTCCTAGAACATCTTCTAGGTGGGACAGAAGGCTACCATAGAAACTAGGCTAATGGGATCCTCTGACCCCAGGTTCCTTCCCTTCACTTAAGTCTTAGCTGCATCCTCCATAATTTCCCAAACAAGAGCAACAGTAATGCTATTATATGATATGATTCCATGATTCCTGCTACTGGTGGATTACTAGTTAGATGGAACAATATGAAAATGTATAACAATATTTCAACAAAGCAAATATATGGTGCAGTAGCATGAAGAGGAGAAGGAAGAACAGGTAGTAGACTGAAAATGGCTTTGAGTCCTAGGCATATGATAACTGGCTCATAGTAGCAGCATCCTTAGCTGCTTCTCCTAGCTCAACTCTGCCATGCCTTTACCAGAGGACAGAGGTGAGGAGTGGCTTGGCACGGCGCAAATGCCAAAGCACCTGAAAGGGGAGAGGACGTCACGTGAACCTGACGGTTCAACTTCAACAAGTGCATGGTGTGATATGATGGATGTTTTCTCCCTGTACTCCAAAGAGAAAAGTGACTCCCTTCATCTCCCTTGGCTCTCTTCTGCTCTCCACTCACATCCAGGAAATGACGCTAACCTGGCAGATCAGTAAGCAACGTCCTAAGAGCCCCAGCATCAACACTGGTGCAGCTGAGTGCTCCACAGCATGTGCAGTTCTGCAGGGGAGCAGCCTAAACCTCGCCACATAGGTGGCTGCTTCTGCACCGCTACTCCATCTCCTTGACAAGGGAGCAGAAAATTGTGTCTACCTTTCCCAACCCATAAAATCAAGGCTTTTAAATGACCTATTCGGTCGCCTTTCTGTGATCACTCTTCATAGCACACAAAATCTATTTTCACACTTAAATTCAGTGGTCGAAGTGAGTGGGAACGGTTGGGAGTGGTGTTCCACTACTTTTATTTTTTACTGTTAACAGCTCCACTAATTTTTGCAACCATTTTCCCCATCCTGGAACTGTTCTTTGTGAATTTAAAGCACACTTCCCCATTTTACCACCGGATATCAGTTGCTAAACTGTAATCTGTTTCAACTCCGTTGACTGTCAACCAGCATGGCTGCAACCCTTGAAAAATGTGTTGTACGTTGCTCCTTTTCTTACAACTCTGTCCCCTACCGGAGTCACAGTTCCACTACTTTTTTGGTGCACTTCTATCACTGCTTAAATTCATACTCCATTGTGCATCGTTAATGGATCAATGTATCCCATTGTGATGTAAACTATGCATTGGTTGATTTAAGTGGGTTCCTCTGTAAAAATTGAAATCCACAACCTTACATTTCAAATAAGTCACTTATTACCCATCCTGTGGAAATGGCCTGGCCTGTGGGAAACTCCAGCAATGACAAAAGCGACACCAAGCAAAGATAGAGTGCAACCAAGTCTGTATTTGAACGTAGTCCCAGGATGGGGTTGACGAACTGCTTATAGGTCCTAGGGAAATCACCGAAAACTAAACAGAAAAACTACGCCATATGTATTAAAGACGGGCCAGCACAGAGTGAGGTGGTCAAGGTGTTCCCAACCTCGGATTTGGTGTTTAGCTCTAAAAGAATCCAAACCTATTTTTAATCAGTCCTGGTCCCATTAGAAGATCCAGAGACCCTCTAAGCTATGTAAAAGAAAGGGTTCGCCACAAAAAGGAACACATTCACATCTGCAATTGTGAGCCACGTTTCATGTCCCCGATTGATTCTGTAAAGCGTCCTCTGCACATTCAGTGTGTGTGTTCACTACAGGCCAACTTGTGTTGTGATTTCAGTTTTCTCTGGGTATACACTGATCATTTACAGTAACAGAAGTTGAAAATGCATATTGATACGTTCGAGAATCTTGATGGTTAATATGATAAGTGTGTGTTAATCACTTGCTGAAGAGAGCCGTGTTCCCACGCCAGATCACACAGATCACAGTACCAAATCCCGGCAAGGCTGTTGAAGCCTCTCCTCACTCTGAGGTAAATAAAAGTGAGTATATAAACTATGTTGACCCTAACACCTACGGTACCACAAAACCACACACTGACACCTCAAAGCACTAGTTATAAAAAGTAAATAAGGGTTGGCATGGTGCATGACCAGGGCTTAGCGTTCCAAATGAGGATTGTAAAAGCAGGGCATCGGGACACAGCATGGAAATATATTTACCCCCCACCAATGAAGATCATCAGTCATTAGTCAGTAGAGTTAGTTAAGTAGCCAGTAAATCACAGGGTAAACAGTTTGCTCAGTTCTAGATTGTGCTTTGTGCAGCTTCACATTATCAATAACAATATGCAGCTGTGTGTCAACTTTGACTATAAGCAGGTGGTCTTACCACACAGGTTCTTTTGTTACGCCTATTTAAACATTCAAAATAGTGGAGTGTTCATCAGATGAGTTTTTTGGCTCAGATCAATTACGATTCTGCCCCCGGTTGCCTTTCATTTAGGATAGAGAAAATAAATCTACAGTTATGTTTGTTGTGCATAAAATGTTTTTATTGCATACATTTCAAAACATGGATACTTTGAATTTTTGAAAGAGACATGGGTGATTCTTTTGCACTGGAATCGCCTCTTTTAGTTGGCTATGTGGTTTATATCATCCCAGCTCGCTAGAACAACAGAGGCAGATGCTAAGGGGTTTAGCAATGTTAATCAAGGCCTCCTTGGACTGCAGGGTTGAAGTCGTTGATATCCAGTTGAAGTTTTTACAGATGATTCTGATGACTATTAGTAATGGTGTTTCTATGTTGATATTAAACTTTTATAATAATCCTCCCCAATGAATAAGAACAGGTTTGCATTGCTCAGGGGGTCCATGGATTAACCAGTTTTTCTGAAATTAATAAAAGATATGGTGCTTCTTTTGGGGGTGGGGGGATTTTAATATGAAAATGGGTAATGATATTTCTTCTGATTTGTATGATGTGCAGGAGGAGAATGTGCTTACAATCGGGTACCCACGGATGTAGGACACACAGACTTGTACCAGTGGTCTCCAGTTTTCCCTGTGGCTTATTGAATGGACGTGTCTCCCCCGAAATTCCAGGTCTTCCCGCCTTTTTGAATCACTTAGGTTCCGCTACGATTCATTCTTTCTGTTTCTCGGCCTAAAGATGAGATTTGATTTTAAGTGATCAGTAATCCCTGCAGTGATCATCGTCCAATCCAATTGAAACTTTCTGGGCATTTTAGCATTAGCATAGGGGTGGTCAACAAATTACTGGATATAGTAGAGGTAATGGGACCTGTGGACTCAAAATATGTCAGGTAAATCAAACCAGAAGCAGAGAATCAAGGCAATCTGTTAAGCAGGCAGGGAGGTTTGTTACCGTAAGATCATAGACCGGCACAGTTCCGTAATGCAAGGCAGTCCGTAGAGCAGGCAAGGAGGTTTGTCGTCGAGGAGTCCAAAAAACAAGAGCAAAATCAGCAAAAATTAGCAATCCCGACACACGAAGGTCAAGATCGGGACAGAAATTATTGCAGTAAACAAACAAGACACTAACTTCAATCAGAAGCGTTTTGCTTCCTGAACGAAGGTGCTTTATGGAAATGAGGGCGGGCCAACCTTACGCCGCGGAGCGACACAGCGGGTCACATGATCATTGTGAACCCAAGCCGTGCAGAGATGGAACGTATTGTGGAAGGTTGGCGTAAACGTATTCCATGACTGGCTAATCGCCATGGCAACCTCCAACGCAGAAGGAACTCGGAGGCCCGGAGCCGGGAGAAACGAAGCAACCACTTACGCCAGGTTTAAATGCCTGTTTACACTTCGTAGTGCATGCAACTGGAAATGCAGGAGGCATACACCAGCATTGAGGAGGTGCAAAAAGCTAGTGAGTTCCAAGGATAGCCATAGTATCCATCTACATCAACATCTTATGCGGTCATAGATGCTACTGAGTTAGTAATGATGGGCAGATGAGGCTGGCAAATTCGCCAATTAGAGTTTGCGGCCCAGATCTAGCAGCCAATCATAGAAAGGCATGAGTACAAGTTTCAGGCCTGTTTTATATGCATGCCTTTTATGAACCACATCATAAATAATTGCCCCTTATTTATTTCTTGCACAAAAATCTGTTCAGTTGAATGGCTCTTTAGCACCCTTTACAAATCCGTTATCGGCCATGTCCCCCTCCCTCCAGAAGATACTTAACTCTGCACTGTCCTGGGAGGATAGCTCAGCGGCAATGGTTTCGCCTTGGAAGCAAGACGACACAAACCAACACAGGTTCGATCCCCGGGTCTGAGCTTAGAAACCTTTGGGTATTTAATCGTGTTATAAATAAGCAGCCAAGACAAAAAAAAATTACGCAACTACAAAATAAATATATATATAACTATTCCTGTAACGGCCCTTGATGCCCATGAGCCCCATGAGCTGTGTGAGCGCTTTAAAAATGCAAATAAATAAATAAATTATGAAACTCTGCATTCCTGCAGTTTCAACGTTGCATGGCTAGGCATAATAGACTGGGCATAAATTGCTCTAGTCCAAAAAAAACATTATTTCAATGTATTTGTGGACTAGGGTAATGTTTGCCTACTGGTAAGTGAGCACGTCATTAGTGCTAGGGCAAACATTGCGCTGTTTCAAAAATACACTGATGAAATACATATTTAATCTAGGGGAATTTTTGCCCTAGTGCTATAAATATTCAAATTGCAAGATTTCCTGGATGAGGGCACTGGCTAGTAAATGTCATCAGTAGGCCTGGGGATAGTTTACTAATGCCAGCCCTTACCATGTAGAAAGTTTCCTAATGTTTCGTGCTCAGAAAGCATCTGAGAGAGCCGCATTCATACAGAAGTCTAGAAAAGAGCTGGAAATCCGATCAAATGCGCATTCCAAATGACTGTGAAGGGGAATCCGATTTGGGAAAGTGAAGAAATGTGCGCTATGTGTGGCGAGCATGAGATCTCATTCCATAGCACCCCACAGTCGAGGCCCTCCATCGAGGCCGCCGTCCAGCTCGCGTCCGCTGCCTGTTTACCCACTCTCTGTGGAGTTAATCTGACACTTCCAGGAACAGTGGCTCCAAAGAGATCAGGGCTGCTTATTTAATTCGGGTGGTCAAGCAGGCAGCCACAGGAATAAAACTCAGACATTGGATGCAAATGATATTTTCTTTGCTTGAGGTTTATCCGTTCGTGTTCCCTTACAAACGTTTCCCGCCGTGAACTTCAGAAGGCATCACAGGTTCCGCAAAAGAAACAGACTATCCGGGGCGTGTAAGTTTCCTATTGAAGCAATGTTGTCGTTTGCATTTTATAAATGAGGCTAATGTGGCATAGGAAAAAAAAAAAGATTTGCTACCTGGATAGGTGGTTTGTGTCCACCATAAAGAATCTGTGAAGTTTGTGCATCTGAATAAGTTTGGGTCAGCAGCTACTTACGCTGCAAAACATGTGCGACTGCAAACATCTGCATATCCTTTGGCTGCGCGGCTGCGGGGATAGGATGGGGTACGACTAGGAGTCGTGGAATAGACGGCTGGGGCAGAATGGGAAGGCAGGAACTCATCAGCAGTGGAGCTTACCAACTGGTCAGACAATGGAGGTTCGGGGCATGGACAGAAATGATGACGTGGGCAAATGAGGAACAGACACACATGAGATCAGGGAAAGTGGAGGAGTACAGCAGAGGGAAGGAAGAAGCAGAGGGAAGCCCTGGGAAGCTAATGAAGAAAACAGGGCAGTGAGGAAGGACAGCTTCTAATATGATGGAAGGAAACAAAACAGGCACATGTTCTGGGGGATTGGTAAAGGAATGGCACGAACGCGGAGAAGGTAGAAGACAAGGCAAAGTAAAGGTCAATGTTTGTCCTTGTTCCCCGGATGAAGACGTCTGTTATTTCAATGGATTAAGATCGCTATTTTACCAAGACCAGAATGCGCCACTGGATTGTTGGGTTACTTAGAATTAGTGGACAAAATAATAATAGTGAGTTGTGTTATCAGAGATACCACATAATGGCCTGGTAATTGTTTCTGATTTACATTTTTTGAAATACCCCAGATAAATATTTCATCAGTGAATCAGGATAGACGATTCTTTCTGCACGTTCTCAATACTTATCACATCTAACTGGTGTAAGTGGATATGAGGACATTCTGATGGGAGCCGCTCGGGAGACTGGATCCGGTCGAGATTTTACATAAAAATGAATAGTAAACATTCTAAATAAATGCAACAGGCCATACGAGCAATTGTTCCTATGCGTAAATGGGGCCTGCAGATTCGAGACGCATGCTGCTGCCTGAGAACCGCATATACTCTGCTAAAGTGACAATTTCCTGTGTAGAGCAGCATGCTTTGCAAATTGGTAGGGAACACAAACAACGGACATTTTAACAGGAATGTACCTTGAGCTGTTCGATATCATGAGGTATCAAAATACATTATCGCTGCTTCGAATTGGGGAAAACAAGTCACATATATTTTGAACATTTGTCCTTGATGCATCTTAGGCAAACCCAAGCAGACTGAACTATTTCCTAAAATAGAAGAACAGCGTGTATGTTATATTAAACTGCAAACAGAGTTATCTGCTCACCTTATAAACCAGCATGCCCTATAATCAGTGGTAGTCATACTGACGAAAATGGCCCATCAAGCCAGGTGAAATGTCACATCCAAGACATCATTTGGAATGACACAGCCATTAAAAAGCTGGATCAGGCTGAGAAAGACTTGAAGGAGGCGGTTAAGTATTATTCCCCCGAAATGTAGATTTTTCCAAACTACTGTAGGAATGTGGCTCGGACATTGCCAAAAGCATTGGAAACCGTGCATTTGAAAACATTCTCAGTTCGGATCAGATAATGAGCGGTATGTAGTCTCTGGTTGCCACAGATACCTCAGACATTTAGTGAAGGTGTTCTAGTAAATACAAAAAATAGCAAATGCCCGGCATCCCTGTGAGGCGGTCGCATTCATTTAAGTATATGTCTGTCTCTTTCAAGTGAATTTAGGCTGTTCATTTTATTTCATAATATACTGATCTAATATTTGGTATAGGCCGATATAACCTGAATATGAATTTTATTGAATGTGTTATACAATAATAAAATGACTATATATTTTTTACAAAAATGGTATGAAATTGTTGGGCGATTTTCTTGGTACTTTGGTCTCGCTCTGGGGTCTTTTCTTATTTATCTTTGCCTATTCTACACTCATGTACTAGATTTCAATTCTGTTCCAATTGCCAGGTCTTTCTGGAAGGATTTTGCCAAAGTGAAGCACTGGAGGAAAGGGTGCTGAATTGATGCACTTGGTCCTAACTTTACTAAGTATGTACATGCCTTACTATTATATTCCTCCAAGCTTCCATTAAATAAATGAATGAGCATTGTTCAGCAGATGCAGGGATGGTAGAAGATGGCACCACTGTCCCAAATCAGGATTTAGGCCCCTGTCCGAGGACCGCATTACAATAACTTCTCAGAGGACAGAAGTCGGCGCACGGAAATAATAAAACCGTAACATCCGTTAACGATAGAGATTCGTAACCAGGACAAAATCAGCGATAGACTGGGACAGAGTTTGCAGTTTCGGAAGGAGTAAGAGCAGACGACTGATATATATTGGATCTGATTTTACCTACATAAACAAGTCTCTGAATCGCACACAGGTTTTAATCATGCCATCTGAAGCAGGACAGAACAATGATATAGATGCTATAAGTGGGTAAATCCCCGGAATGTGTGCATAGTCTTTTATTAATAATTGCAAAATTCCCGGTAAGAAGTCGAATCTGATGTCACATACATGTCTTACTTCAAGAAGAGGAGAACAACGAACATGTGACCATTCCCTAACATGTAAGGGAGGTCTGAAATCTGAATACTGATATACTTAGTCTGCGGGCTTCCGACAGGCGTATAGGTAGAGAATATTCCCCAAAGTAGAGTAATCATTTCCAGTTTAGACTAGCAAAAATATGGGTTAATTCCAAGCCAAGTAGAGAACCCCTTCGTTAGAGAGTAGAGGTTATCATGATATTAAATCCTGAGCCAAGGGGAAGACATGGGGGAGAGGGAGAAAAGGAGACAAATCAAAGAACGGAAAAAGGAATCAGTTGAGATAAGGACCTGTGAAGGATACACCACTAATGAAGATCCACGGGCCAGATTTAAAGCAAGAACCACGATCCAGATGAAAACAGAACAGAGGGAATCCCAGCACCTAAAGACATAGATCACCCAACAAGATTGAAGATTACAAAATCCAGTGCTTCCCCAGGATCCAAGGCAATTCCGATACCAGGCCAATCATCTGTAGGGGCAAGGAACCCAGGAGGCTACCAAGATAGAGGGACACGGGGTTGCCAAGAAAGATCCCAACAGACACACCTGCCTAAACTGAACTTCGTTGTTCTGTTGCCAACTACAGCCCTTTTTAAACTAGGGAAAATAATAGCATCCCAGTGTTATAAACATTGTTAAATCAATTTAGAACTTGCTTGACTTCATAGGGTAATTACCTCAATGTAGTAATATTAACACCTTAATTTTCCAGGCAATTACTGGAGCAAGGATACATTTACATCTGTAACTCCATATGCCTTTAACGTCACAGATTAAAAACTGAATAATAAAACCTGTCACTCCTGTGAGAACCTTAGTCATAATCATGTCCCTAATAAGCTTATTTTTTATATATCGGTGGCTGGGGCGGGTGTCGTATTTTATAAAGGAGAACACACAATAGCGTATTATTTTTCATAAATGGTTAGACAGGCTGCATTATACGATTGCTTGTATTAAGATAGTCTGAATGCCTTTGAGAATGTTGCAAGCAAAAAGAAATTATATCAGACAAAGGCATCACTGAGAGCCATCATTTATAAGCATTTTCAATTAAAAGAATCTATAACAACGTGCATTGTGCAATAGCGATGTCATTTCTGACACATGGTGCTTGGTCATTCATCATAAAAATCTTTATTTCGAAAGTTAAAAACCATCATAAAAGAATGCAATACACATTGATAAAAATAGTTTAACACAGCAATTAACACAACAATAAAAACCTATACAGAGATCATAAAATCTGAATTGTTCTTCTTGCAAGGTTCTTTATTTAATAATAGTACACCTTCAATGAATGAATAAATAGCCTAAGCATCTTGTTTGTTAAGCACTGAACAAAGGTATTTTATTGCTTCATTAATTGTTCTAAGTTGTTGCTTTTTAGTAACGGAATCAGGAACCTTGCCCTGAGGTTGTATGACACTGTGGATAAAAGTAGTAAATGTATGAGATTGCCCAAAGATGTATGTAATTTAGGTAAGCATGGTTATATCTTGAGTCCTCTCTGCAGCACATGGGCAGAGAGGACTCAGGTAATGACCATTGTTGTCTACCCGATGGCTCCGCACTGTGGAAAACGGTAGACCCCTAAGCTAAATAACACACTTCTCTTTCACGGGCTCATGAATCAGTGTACATTGTTCACTTTTGCCTTGTGGCAAACGTAAGCAATGTAACGGGACATTGAGTACATCTTTGTCTCTACTCTGAGGCGCGGGGACCTTCTCTGTTCCATGTGTTTCTGTCAGATCAGAGTTACATCCTTTTTCGTTATAGTTGGAATAGAACTAAATAAATTGGGAAAACCGAGGAATCAAATTTCGTCTTTAGTTGGTTTAGCCAGGGAATTTTCATCCCTACTTCAAAAACCAGTAGTTCATTGATGATATTGTGTGTTAGATGTGGCTTTGTATTTGACCATAGTCCATTCCATAAAAGTAATATTTTAAGACTAATCAGGTTACCTATGGAATCCAGGCCCGCTTCTTTATGTAACAGATATGTCAGGGCACTTTTTGCAACTCCAAAATGGTAACACAGTACATTATTTTCTTTAATCTGGATTGAGTGCATTGGGGAGAACCCCCGCACCTCAGCCCTGTACGCAGGTTGTGATAGACCTGGCCTGGTATATAGGAAGTACAGAGTCAGAAGTTAAACCTCCCATATCCCTACCCAGCTTGATTAGGGAGTCGTTAGCCTGGGCGAGTTTAGTGGCTGATCTATTCATTAGATTGTGCCAATTCAGGACACTATTAAACACTATCCCAGGGTATGTGAATTTGTGAACCATTCTAGTTTCTGTCCGATGCAAGGATACAAGGTAGAGTGCCACGAGACCTGCCCATACACATAAACTTAGATTTGTCAGCATTCGTGGACAGATCTCTCGAATCCATGTGCCTGGCATACCCCGCAATGAGTTTCTGAAAGGCCTTCGGGGTGTGGGCCACTAGGACAGTGTAATCTGCATAGGATAGGACACATATATTTGTACCTGCAATTCTATGCGTGCGCTTTGTTGATTCTTTTAGCTCTTGCGAGAGTGTGCTGACATAGATTAGACTATTGCAATGCGTTATACGCAGGCACTAAGATTCCAAATATCAACAAGCTCCAAGTGATCCAAAACAAGGCACTAAGAGCAGCCCTGAACATGCCTACAAAATCACGTCTCTGCAACCAGAAGGAACATTCATTGGCTCCTCATCTCTGCTCGCATTCAATTTAAAACACTTGCCCTGACACACAAATGCATACACAAATGGGCACCGAAATACCTCACAGATAAATTCACACCTAAGCACTCTACGAAACCTACACACCTGGCTTATACGCACTGCCTCGCCACACTGAGATTCAAGCGCCAGAATGCAAGGGGCATCAGCTTCCCTGTGGTGGCTACTAAACAGTGGAATAACCTACCAGTAACAATGAGAGCTGGAAGCTCCTACCGGGCTTTCCAGAAACAAGTCAGCTCACGGGTTATTCACCCGTGAGCTGACTAAATAACTCTGTGCTCACTGTTCATACATACTCATTATACCATCGCTGATAACTCATCACTGTTCTGCACTGCACCATGTCTTTGCTACTGGTTCCACTGTATTCAACTCGATACATGCATGCGCTCACACATATTATAATTACCAAGAAGTACAGCCCTACGTTTCCCATTCACTTTTGTTTTGTATTGTCTCTTGTCTGCAACATTGTAGCTAATTTGTCATGATCTCTTGTGTGCTGTATCATATAGCTTGCAATATTGTAACCATGTTATCACATTGTAACCCTATAACTCGCAACATTGTAACCACTGCAGTTCCCTCTATATGTTGGCTGTCAAGAAAAGCACCCAAATGCCTTCCGGCTGGGAGCGCTATATAAATCACCAAACAAACAAACAAACAAACAAACAAACAAACAAACAAACAAACAAACAAACAAACAAATAAATAAATAAATACATAAATAAAAAGAGATTGAATAATAATGGCACCAGCACACACCGTTGGCCAGACACACCAAATGGTGAAGTAACCCCTCCTTGGTCATTGAATTTAGGGAGATTTAAACAAGTAGACAGCATAGCAGTTTCACTGTGTCTCTGATTAAACTCAATTTTGGCAAACAGGGAAATATATTATCTTATCCTACTTGGCTAAATACTCCACATATTGTAAGAGTTTCAAATCTGACATACTAAACGTTGTTACAAAGCAATTTGTGTCGTGTTCCCGAATGTGGTGTAGGATACTTGCATTATGGAAGCGCAGAACTGGGGGGTGCTCTCATTCATTCAAGAATTCAAAACATACAATTCAGGGATTCAACTTTGGTGTCAGTTGTTAAATTGAACACGGGTCACCAAAATAATACCCGACAACTCCCAACTTCTATCTTTTGAGTTCTTATGCATTCTGCACCCCTCATGCTCAAACCAACAGCTGCACACTGGCTTCCCCTTTACAGAAGCTTCCTTGAATGTAGTTTATTAAACTCAGCTCATACCAGTGTACATCCCGTAACCAGACATTTTTTGGGAAGAAATTACATGATTGAAAACAACAACACCAAGGAAAATGTATGAAGTAAAAGGAAGCCACACAATAGAAAGTCACAATTAACCCGTAAGTGCAAGAGTTTAAGTACTGAGATGACTACCCAAAATTCAAGGAATAAATAGTTCCCATTGCCGCAGAAAAAATTAACTTTAGTTAAAAGTATCGTGTTGAAACTAGGATTAGGATTGGAACTTCAACTATGTAAAGGCTAGGAAGGGCATTTTAATTTCTCTCACAAATGGTGACACTAGGTAACAAATGCAGTAATCTCTTTGCTACTCACGATATGGTATGATATGATGGGTTCTTTATAACGTGCTTAAAACGCAGAGGTTTCTAAGCGTGGACGCAGGGAGCGAACCTGTGTTGCTCGCTCGTCTTTCTTACAAGGCGAGCACGTTGCCCCTGAGTTATCCTCCAAAGAACGTAGGAGTTCACATGGTTGCTCAAAGTACGTGGGTTGGTGAAGATGTGAATTCAACTGAATGCACTGCACTAGACAGTCTAGCTTCTCTGGTGATGTTACAATCAAGTCCTCAGCAACACTGTGGTGAGAGACAAAGAACAGTCTAGCGAGCCCCAGAGCAATACCAAAATGACTCTTACGCTCCTGTCCAATTAGACATTATAATGAAAATATCAGCTCAATTAGAGGGGTGGAAGAGCCAACGGAAAAGTTGATAACAATGTTATACACCTTTTTGAAGGTTAAATATCCCATCCTTCCAATCATATACTTGCTCCCCAAGGAACGCAAAAGGCACACTGTGTCTTCGCAACCTCCAGTTGTCCCATCATGTGGATAACGATTAATTCATTCACAAATGTATTTGTCCTTTATTTACAAGACTCGCAGATTCCCTTTGAGGCTTGAAGATCTCCCATTGGCTCACTCATGCGCACGTGCACTGGCTATCCCCATGGCACCAGGCGTGAGAACGCCAAAAGATGCTGTGAGGTACTTTCTTCACGACCAGAGTGCACCAGATATGCAGATTCTGATGACCCTCTTCTTTGCGCCAATTAATATTATTCACCTATGAGGAGAAGACGAACGCACTGTTTTGCAGAACCAAGGAGTGCGCGACATTCGCCCCACTTCTTCACAAATCTGTTGATGAGTAAATGGGAACGGTTGTAGCATGGTGCTTTAGGCGTAATCAATATAGGGGGCACTTAGAGTTACGACACACACATATAGGTGGCCGCCTGATTATTTGTAAAGGTGGCATTCCTTTTTTAGATGACTTCGTTACCGAGTTGCACCTTAATGAAGTGAACTTGGACTTCACACATGCTATTAGCAAGGTGGAAATTGATCACCTAGACGTTCATGTATTTCTTAAGAATGGCAGCCAACACACAAATACCCGGGTTAAGAATAGAGAAAACAATTCAAAACTGAACAGAAAAAGGGCAAACCTGCTACACCTTAAATGAAACATTGCCAGGTCCACATGGAACCCTTCAGTGCATGATAGTGGGCAGAGGAGTAAACTCCCTACATTGGTAGTGGGCAGAGGAGTAAACTCCCTACATTGGTAGTGGGACAGAGCATTAAACTCTCTATTTTGGTAGTGTGGCAGAGGAGTAAACTCCCTACATTGATAGTGGGCAGAGGAGTAAACTCTCCACATTGGTAGTGTGGCAAAGGAGTAAACTCTCTACATTGGTAGTGTGGCAGAGGAGTAAACCCTCTATATTGGTAGTGTGGCAGAGGAGTAAACCCCCTACATTGGTAGTGGGCAGAGAAGTAAACTCTCTATATTGGTAGTGTGGCAGAGCAGTAAACCCTCTATATTGGTAGTGTGGCATAGGAGTAAACCCCCTACATTGGTAGTGGGCAGAGGAGTAAACTCTCTACATTGGTAGTGTGGCAGAGCAGTAAACTCTCTACATTGGTATTGTGGCAGAGGAGTAAACTCCCTACATTGGTAGTGGGCAGAGGAGTAAACTCTCTACATTGGTAGGGTGGCTGAGCAGTAAACTCTCTACATTGGTAGTGTGGCAGATTAGTAAACTCTCTATATTGGTAGTGTGGCAGAGGAGTAAACCCCCTACATTGGTAGTGGGCAGAGGAGTAAACTCTCTATATTGGTAGTGTGGCAGAGGAGTAAACTCTCTATATTGGTAGTGTGGCAGAGGAGTAAACTCCTTACATTGGTAGTGTGGCAGAGGAGTCAACTCTCTACATTGGTAGTGTGGCAGAGGAGTAAACTCTCTATATTGGTAGTGTGGCAGAGGAGTAAACTCTCTACATTGGTAGTGTGGCAGAGGAGTAAACTCTGTATATTGGTAGTGTGGCAGAGGAGTACACTACCTACATTGGTAGTGTGGCAGAGGAGTAAACTCTCTATATTGGTAGTGTGGCAGAGGATTAAACTCTCTATATTGGTAGTGTGGCAGAGGAGTAAACTCCCTACATTGGTAGTGTGGCAGAGGAGTAAACTCTCTATATTGGTAGTGTGGCAGAGGAGTAAACTCTGTTTATTGGTAGTGTGGCAGAGGAGTAAACTCCCTACATTGGTTCGTGGGCAGAGGAGTAAACGCTCTACATTGGTAGTGTGGCAGAGCAGTAAACCCTATAGATTGGTCGTGTGGCATAGGAGTAAACCCCCTACATTGGTAGTGGGCAGAGGAGAAAACTCTCTACATTGGTAGTGTGGCAGAGGAGTAAACTCTCTATATTGGTAGTGTGGCAGAGGATTAAACTCTCTATATTGGTAGTGTGGCAGAGGAGTAAACTCCCTGCATTGGTAGTGTGACAGAGTAGTAAACTCTCTTTATTGGTAGTGTGGCAGAGGAGTAAGCTCTCTCTATTGGTAGTGTGGCAGAGGATTAAACTCTATATTGGTAGTGTGGCAGAGGAGTAAACTCTGTAAATTGGTAGCTTGGCAGAGGAGTAAACTTCCTACATTGGTAGTGTGGCAGAGGAGTAAACTCTCTATATTGGTAGTGTGGCAGAGGAGTAAACTCTCTCTATTGGTAGTGTGGCAGAGGAGTAAACTCCCTGCATTGGTAGTGTGACAGAGTAGTAAACTCTCTTTATTGGTAGTGTGGCAGAGGAGTAAACTCTCTCTATTGGTAGTGTGGCAGAGGAGCAAACTCTCTACATTGGTAGTGTGGCAGAGTAGTAAACTCTCTTTATTGATAGTGTGGCAGAGGAGTAAACTCTCTACATTGGTAGTTTGGCAGAGTAGTAAACTCTCTTTATTGATAGTGTGGCAGAGGAGTAAACTCTCTTTATTGATAGTGTGGCAGAGGAGTAAACTCTCTACATTGGTAGTTTGGCAGAGTAGTAAACTCTCTTTATTGATAGTGTGGCAGAGGAGTAAACTCTCTTTATTGATAGTGTGGCAGAGGAGTAAACTCTCTATATTGGTATTGTGACAGAGGAGTGGACTCTATGGGCCCGATTCATGGAATATTTGCCTGGTTCAAAGTGACTTTGCTCTGTTGAAAAGTGACTGTGCACTGCCGACACAAACCCTGATTCATGGAACCGTGCAAAGTGTATTTATGCCATGCAAAGTCTGTTCAAAGTAATTTTGTACTGCAGAAGATGACTATGCGCTGACTTCACCCGGACTTTGCACAGCAAAAATACCCTTTGCACGGTTCCATGAATCAGGGTTTGTGTCGGCAGAGCAAAGTCACTTTTCAGCAGTTCAAAGTCACTTTTCAGCAGTGCAAATTCAATTTGAACCGGGCAAAAATTCCAAGAATCGTGCCCTTAATTGGTAGTGTGGGCAGGGCAGAGGAGGCTTTACTCTATGGAGAGGGATGTGCTGGTATCAAAGTACAACTGAGCCGAGATATATAAACAATACAATACACCACCCACAGTGCACTGTAAATATATATACATATTTATTTAGTAGAGAAAAATTTCTAAACCGAGGTAAACATCTTTTAAAGTCCCTTTTTAAGAGTCTCCAACGTTTCCAAAGGTTTCTCCCACAGGAATCAGTGGGTCAAACCCGACAGGCCTGGAGCGGTTATGGGAAACAGTTAGCTACAGTCATGCTCTTACCCACAGGCACAGCAGGAGGGGCAACCAGTCAACTGGAAAGCTTGTGAGACCCTCTAAAAAAGAGCTCCAGCAGGCCAGGGAGATCTGGGTACAGAGGAGCCCAAGGCACCCTTTTTCCTATGCTGATCAGCTCCAGGATCTTGGAGAACGGGTCCAAAAATAGGTTCATGGTGTTGGGATCTGGGGGATACAGCCATGGCTGCTGCCAAAATGGTAGGTGCACAGGTAGGTTTTCCTGTTGCAAGTAGGTCCTACTAACAGTGGATGGGGTCTCCGAATGAAGGGACTCGGAAACACGGCACAGTCTGGACTGAGATGCAGGGAACATGAAGAAGCAAGGCACCTGGACAGATGACCCACAAGGTGAAGAACATGTAAGCAGTAACAGTAGCTGAAGGAGCACTCTGTGGGATGCAGCAAGATGCACAGGTCAGCCCAGGAAGGGGGAACAGGAGTGTCCAGCCAGGGGCAGACTGGGAACCAAAAGAGGCCCTGGATATAATGTTCAAAGTGGCTCCATATTACACATTTACAGCAAGCACAACCCTTTTCATATAAGAAAATGGGGAAATAAAATCAGTTACCACACAAAAGAGGCCCAGGGTGCAGAAGCCTGCTGGGAAATCCCCAGAGTTCCCGGTAGGCCAGTCCACCCCTGTGTCCAGTCAGCCAACTAGGAAATGGTCCCATGAGGAAGACAGCGGCTAGAGGCGATCGCAGCATGAGGCATTGGAGATGAGGTGGAGCAGCTACCAGCCACTTGGATTTCCAGACCAGGCAATGAGGGGAGCCCCCTACCTGCAGGCACTTGTACCAGAAAGATGTTACCAGGGGTACAGCAACTGCAGGTGAGGAAGGGTATAGCAAGGACAACTAGTTAAACCAGCAAGGAAGGATGAGTAAAGGAAGATTCTAGCAAGGGTTTGCACCAGCTCAAGGGAGTAGGGGTGCAATGACATGGGAACGGGGCACAGCCAGCATGGCCACACAAGGACCATCTGCAGCAGTCCATTTCAGCAGCAGTCTTCGGGTGAGTTCAGCAACTTATCTGAAGAATGCACAGGGTCTCCTACTAATATTCACATTCCCCCATGGGATGGCCTAAATCATCCCACAAAGGTTTGAATAGACAGTGTGAGGAATACGATCATCCGCACAGTGGATGTGCATTCGCCTGTGATTTTTGAAATTGTAAAAGAAATTGAATGATGGGAGATCAACCTCAGGAAAATGTGTGGGGGTAATCTGCACACATTTTCCTATGCTCACCAAACGACATACACATAGACCTGTGTACTCTGGGGGAATACAGCCTAGATGTGCAGTCACCCCTGTCATATTTAGTCGGAATATGACAGCCAAGATTACACCATGCCATCTCAGAAGGGGAAGGGCAAAACCTTCCCCCTGCCATGGTCAGCCTAATTAACTATCAAAGGCTCCGTGGATCCGCCCTGTCCTTTTGTTGAGCCCTGCAGAATGGTGGCAGTGATTAACATAATTAGTATAGTAATAGAGTATACTTCAAACAGGCCCACATGGGGCACGCTGCAGAGGTTAACAAAGGAGACAGGAAACCCCAATAACCTTTGTGATGGACTGTGTCAACCTGAAGCCAGCTCCCACCATAATATCAATGGACAGTGAAGTATCATGTCTGGAAACTGCATGTTTACAGTAGTCATCCCCAGAGGGGTAACCTATTCAGAAGGTATGAAAATGTGGATTGACAGAGACAGAAAGTCTGTTGTCATTGTAGCTTCAAGGGAGACCTGCCGCTTTAATCAGGAACCACAGATAGCGCCATTAACTAGAGAGACCCTATGATTCACAACAGACAGGAAGATGGGTGGGTCTTATTATTACATGTTTTCACCCTTTTACCTTTTCTGTTGCAAAACACTCTGGTTATGACTTCATGCATACAGGAGAATGTTGGTGGGGGCCCAGAATTGGTTAATTAAGGTAGGCTTAGCCTACACCAATCCCTGTGGTCCATTTGGCTTCAAAAGAGGGCTGAGACCCTCTTTTGGCAGATCTGAAGACTTTGCAGGGAGTAGCAAGAAGAACTCAGCATTGGACCCTGCCTCAAGGTACAGTCTGCCTAACATCTTCCACCAGTGAAGGAATAGCCAGGACCAGCAAGAGGGAAGCAAGATCCCTCCCCTAAACATCTCCCAGGCAACAGAGGGAGATACTGAATCCAGAAGACCCTCCAGCAGCTCCAGAACGGGGCCCTCCTAGGCACTGAAGCAAGCTTCCCGGGTGGGAAGTGCCAGAGAGTCTCTGAACCAAACCACGCACAAGGCAGCTGCCTGCAACACTGTTCAGCTTTGGGCCGTATGCCTTAAAGGAGGACACGAGCCGAGTGAAAAAGTTAGGAAAAGTGCATCGACATGCATCTACTGACATCCGCCCTAAAGGACATTTGCGAGCCAATCGAGCCCATTGAGCTGCAATCGACTGCACCTCTGACTGTTGTTACGCCGCAGTCGCTAACACCATCCGAGATGCCTCGACCAGTGCTTCAGAACCACCGGCCAGCACTGAGAAAATGATTCCTGCCCCAGAGCTGCTGTGTAGGCCAGCCTGCAGCTGTTTATCCAGCCTCACTCACTGAACTGCCTGCCACCTGGACCTGCAGCTATCTCCGGTCTTGGAATCTATCGCAGAAGCTGCAAAGCGCAGTGAAACTGACTTGACCCTGTCCAGCACTAAGAACATCTACAGCACAAGGTACATTGTGGTTCTGTTCCCCTGATCCTTCTCCGAAGGCGCCCAGTGACATTTTGCGACCCATGCTCCCTTTGTGTTGAGACCAAGGATCCTTGAACTAGTGCGACTAATTATTATACCGACTACCCTCCTATCAGTTTTCAGAGTACATCCCTTTTCCTTCTAATAAACTGTCTGACCTCTGCCTTCCTTTACAGGGTGGGTTATATTTTGTAGTGTTGCTAGAACTGTCTGTTCTGATAATAATGAAGTAGATATTTTTATACAACCTTGACTGGACAGTCCATTTTATCATTGGGCAATAACAGTATTTTCGCTGTGTTGCAACTAATCAACGATCCACGACCTTGCTGAGATAAGCCTGACGTTCTGTCCATATTACCAAAATTATACAAGGAGGTTTATAATTGACTTGTGTTTCCATCTGTTTGGATCCCTTCTGGAGTACTAGAGGTGTGGAGCTTATTGATGGTTTAGACACTAATAGTCCTCCCTGGACCGATAGTGCCCCGGAAGTGTATTGGTCGGTGTGCAGTCATAATGTCGAAAAAAAAATGTCGACAGACAAAAATGTCGACAAAAAAATGTCGAAAAAAAAATGTCGACTTTCTCTTTTTTTAATTATATATTTATTTTAGGGGTTTGGGAGCTAAAAAAAAGGGAAAAATTAAAAAAAAAATTAAAAAAGGGGGGTTGGGGGGGGAACCCCCCCATATAAAAAAAAAATGCATTGAAAAAAAAAGTCGACATTTTATTTTTCGACATTTTTTTTTCGACATTTTGACTGTCGACATTTTGACTGTCGACATTATGACTATAAACCGTATTGGTCACAGAAAGCCAATCAGGACTGGCTAGAAAGAACACCATACACCCAGGCATTCCCACACAGGAAGAAGATTGGAATATCACTCTGGGGAATTTAAGATCAGGGATGTATTTGTCTAAATCTAAAGCGAGAGTGCCTTTGCCGGCTCAGATTGAGTATACATCAGCAAAAAGCCATTTTGCCCGTGCCACGTGGTCCACGTGAAGAAAGGCCACTAAATAAAAGGGCCTGGGGACAGGACTAAAAACATACATTAGTACCCCAATGGCTACCATATAGGCACATTGGACTACTAATAGTACAGCATAAATAGCTACATCCCTGATGTAGCCAAAACAAATGTACAGCTGGTTCCAGCCGAATCTCCAATGCACTTTCAGATATAATGACCACAAGACCAAAATAAGGCGCTTAAAAGCATCACAGACCCTGGGAGCCATATTGGCTACTTTTAAAAAAAATTCTATTGATTAAGTACATATGATTGTGTTATAAAAAAAAAACGTTCACACTACGTTTTTATTAAAAGAGCAAAGTATTAAAATATCACAAATACATGTTTTCATCCATATACAGATTTCATATCGAGTCAGCATCATCTAAATATAACACTTCCAAATAACACATAGCTGTTATCTTAACATACAAACAATGTCAAATCTAAATAACAGTAACGTATCGTGCACTGTTCTATAGCAGCGAAGACACCTCTATCATGGCAATGGCCCTCAGCCACATATATGAGCAGTGGATGTCACCACTAATGGTTCAGCACCAACTATCATACTCCAAAACTGGCCAGACCCATACATCTTACATGTAGAATTGCCCATCTCATAAGCCACCCTAAGATCCTTACATTGCGCAAGTATGTGGCGCGTTGTTTCCACTTGAGACTTGCGCCCAGATACCTTTGGGTGGGGAGCGCTATATAAATAAAACAAACAAACGGTCGACCGAGCGAGCGGCTGATCCATCGAAAGGCCCTTCCAGGCTCCAACATTGGCTAACACAGGTAAAGGTTAAAGCGTAGATAAAGGATACAGCGAGACAAAGCCGGTGTACGCAGTGTACCTCGGTAACTGCAAGCTGCTTCTCTCAGCAGTCCCTGCTGAGAACACACAGCAAATTTACGCAGGTTAGCCAAATGTCAAAGGGACAACACACGATCATGTACTCGGGTTTTAGATCCTAATTTGCTTAAAAACAGAGCCACCTCAGAATCACACGTGCAAGACAAACCTATAGCCGAGCACTGACGGCCAACTAAATTCTCCATGTCCTGGTACCAAGTACTTCGGGAAAAGCGCTTTGCATGATCTATCATGCAACTCAAACGCGTGTTGCCAGAAAGATGGCCCAAAGAATGTTCACTTTTAGCTCCAATACATGAGCCACCCCCCTCCCCACTCCCTTAAGATGGCCTGCTATCGGGGGAGAGGACAAACGGAAAATAAGAGGGCAGCCATGCATATCAAATGGCGAAGTTAGCCAGGTCTCCCAGAGCAAAAAAAGACGAGCCTGCATTATCTTAGCTCGACCCCTCAGGTTGGTAAGGAAAGAATTAAGAATGGTGGCCCTGTGGGTTCCATGTAAGAACATGAAAAGGAACACCCTCAGCGAAGGAGCTGGGTCAACGCGGCTGGTTCAACACTTTTAACTAATTGCCAGGCAATCTAGACTGCGCATGCGTCAGACCTTGCCCATTGGCTGCAGGTGTGAAATGACTAGTGACATGTCTAGTATTTGTATAATCTCTCACGTGGCCCACGGACATATGTTGCAATGCAGTAGAACAAGCTGGCTGTGAAGCAAGTTGAGAACCTGATACCTCAAAACCCATCTCATGCAAAAACCTCGCATTTTTACAGATCAGCTCTGCCACAATGGGAGAGACGAGAGACCAATACTCAGTTGGTTGAACTAGTAACAGTAGGCAGGTCGAGACATTCAACAGCCTCTGATGAAATAATGCGCAGATCAGGAATGTAGTGCGATGATTCAAGAAGGCATGAGTGGCTTAAGAATGACGGGTTCATTTTTACAATTTTGGTATATTTTGAGCCAATCCGCCACGTAATGTCTATGGGAGGTTTCGTGTAGCCGGGGCGCATGTCCCGACTGTAGCAAGCAACTTCTTCCACCCCAGTTTTGGATATAAGCAGAGTATCGGCGGCGGGGAGTGGGGTGCGGGGGGACTAAAACCGTTAGAAGGTTCAGAAGTATTGTGTGAAGCAGCCTGTGATCTATCAACGTTGACCGGCTCCACAATCGAGGCCATATGGCTTGCTTCGGTCTAAGTATAGGTTGCGTCAAGTTTTGAAGGAAGAGAAGAGGAAGATCGCATCCATTTATCGAGAGGGCCCTGTAACAGGGCCTGTCTGGTTGAGCAGTCACTTATTTCATTTGAAATGCTGCAATGACCAATGAGCAGTCACTTAGTTCATTTGAAATGATGAAATGTCCAATGGTTGAAGTGGATACTTTGGGGGCAGCATTTTTCTGTTCAATTTTGGTTATGGGTGATTTTGCTGGCTCGGGCGGGTTGTTTGTTGTCGTTTTTTGCTGCCTCTTTGTGGCACGACTATTAAGTAAAGACTGCACGATGCGTAGGGCTTCGGCTGCTTGCTCTTCCGTCTCTGCAATTGCTTCAGCGGACTCTTGGTGAGTGGCCACACCTACAGAGAGCATGGGCATGAAAGCCGTTACAGCGGGATCCGGAGCCGCTCTGTGCAAGACGGGAAGCACTACCTTGAGTGCAAGAAGGGTTACGTGTCGGAGTGCGCCTTTCTGATGAGCATGCACTATTAACACCCGAAACAGTACTAGTCTTTATGCGAGAAGTAGAACTGGAATCGATAAGAATATCCACAACAAGGGCTAGGATCAGTTTCAGCCCACGCTGCTCTTCCGCCAATTTCTTGCAGAGAAGGAATAATGCAACAACTTTTGAAATTATAGTGTTCAAGGAAGAGGAGAGACACACTGTTTCATTATTTAGCCCCAATGATGAAAGATGACTTAATATTGTAGCTTCCTCCACACTACCACCTTCACAAAATGAATACTCCGAAAGAGAAACAAGCTTCTCCAGGTCAGGGCTTGCAGAAAGTTTGGAGCCTATAATCTTGTCATAAGTTGTGCTATTAGGACCAAGGGAGTTTCGCTGCAAGCTTAAGCATAGATTAAGGAGCGATCCATTATTGTCAATCGTGGGAGAACAGTAAAGAGCGCTTTTATAGCCGGCTTGATTGTATCTCTTTTGCGGAGAACATCTTCAGTTGCCAGTTTTCCTGGGGAGTTTTCACCTTCGACCATAACTACGTCTTTATTGTTAAAGTAATCCATAATTGTCGGTTGTGTATCATTCTTTGTACCACTTTTATCGGTTTCGTCTTTTTTTGGTACAGTGGGTAACGTTTGAACCAAAAGTGCCACGCGTAGGACTGCGAGTGCGTTTGACTTTGCAAGATGCAGCACTGCGTAAGCCATATCTTTGGTGCTTAGTACTTTTCATTGAACTAATATATACAGTTGCGTTCAATATAAATGTTACTTATCGAAGCTAAAATGGGCATGGTGGGAGCAGCTACCAAGTAGGGTGAGGCAAAGGCAGGCCATTGAAAGCAAACTCTGCAGTAGAAAATAAAATCATTATCCACCAATACTTAGGTACCAAACTCACCTCACGCTGTTTGATGAGCAGAATCTGCCTCCCTCCTCCTGCTCTCTGCATGTCTGCACTCGCTGATGCACTCCAAGGAATACACGAGCGCGTATGTGCGCAAACTCCCAATTTAAGTTCTTCCTGCTGAGGGGGCGGTACTTCCAGTCAATAGACCAACGGGGAAGGAAGAAATTCAGACCAGCACAATGTAGCAAGCTGGAGCACAGTAATCTCCACAATCAATGGAGAAGCCGGTCTGTGTCTCTGCACTCGCCGATGCACTCCCACGAATGCGCGCCTATTGTAGTATTGGTTACTAAGGGCAGTACATCAGGAAAAGGGTTGCAGTGGCAGGGGGGCTTCAGTAAAAGTCCCTCTAGCCACATCAACAAGGTCAAAAAACCATGGAAGCAGGACAATATTTAGAGGATTATCAAATTTTGCTTGAGAACCTCAAAAATGGTATCATGCCACAACACACATCTTTTGGGAACCTCCAGATTGACTAATACATGTGTTCTACCTTGGGCCAGGAGTTCTTTCACCAATTAGTTGCAACATCTGATCTGACCAAATATGGCGTTTCTTCTCCACTACTCTTCGTGTTCCGACCTTTGGGCAGGAAAGGGGGCCCACAACACAACAAATACCTGAACTGAAAGCTGCACCCAGTGAAGACCCCTCTTCGAAAGTTCAAGATCATGTGCTTTTTGGTTAGCATTTACTCTAATTTTACACACAGGTCCTGCCACGTCGGTGCAGTGCAACTTAAGAGCAACAGAATGGTGAAAAGGTAAGACAAACCGGGGTCCACGAGCATGGGGAAGAACATGGCTGAGGGACAAAGAACAGCTAAGCCGTAGGCCACTCCACCAGGCTAAGATAGCAAGTTAGATGGATCCATGAATAATTCAAAATGATGACTTCCTGTGCAACTAAATCTTCATGTGCTGTCTTGGATCTTGGTTCACTCAAAAAGGTACTGTGACAAATATAGGCATGTGCAGAGTTGTGGTGGGATTTTAAGGAGCACCGGTACTGGTAGGCATTGCATCATAAATCCCTAATATTTGTCCTTTGCTCCTACAAGCTCCTGAAACTCTGAATGATAGCCAGATAGTGGCCACGGAGGAAAATGCCCCATACCTTGTGCAGTATCTATGAGGAAGGCTGTACACCACAATACAGCACCGTATTCTTTATATCCCCACAGCAAAATGCACGCGTAATAAGAAAGTCTCAGTGTGTGAAAGATTGATTTGCAATCATCCCAGTCCCTTTACCACTGCCCTGGATTACCGCCAGATTTGCAATCATCCCAGTCCCTTTGCCACTGCCCTGGATTACCGCCATTTGCACTCTTCAATTCTTCTAATCTCTGACATGTGTAGGCTGCACCTCACAAATCAGCAGTAGTTGCCTCTGTCTGCTTGTGCATGCTCTTTGCATTTATGCATGAAATGGATCCACCAAAAAACCACTCTGGTTTTCCTGGTTGGGCACTGGTCTAGCTCCTGGCAAATGCCACCATATTGAAAGTGTATGCATAGGATCCCTGGCACTGCACCCTCTCAGTGTACCTCACTGTGGATATATTTCAAGGCTAACACTTAACCACAGAAGCCATATTTCTGTTTACAACTAGAAGTTACGCTACAGGAATGAAATAAGAGAGGAACTTGCAATGGGGTTGCCATGGCATACATTGTGTCTTCTGGCGCAGTATTCATGGCTGATGTAATTAAATCTCCTGGTATAAAATGGCATACAATGAATGGCTGCCATTTTCCACAAGGGGCAATGGCGCACTGTATTTTGCCATGCTTCAGTGGCATGGCACAAGTAAATGTCTCCTACGAATGCACTCCTTTTTTGAGTAGGCACAATTTTCTGATCGGAACATGCATGATTTGCTGATGTGGAAGGAATTTCACTGTTTTGAGGAAGACGCATCCTCTGAAGTATAAAATGTCTGTTTGAACATCATACCAATTTGCCTCCATATTTTGGAAATGTGTGCAACAAAATGCAACATTTTGTCTCTTTTTTATAGACTCCTGGGGGATAGTCATGCTGGTTTGCATTGCTTGCTCATTCCCATTCGGGCAACAATTTTTGCCCCTCTTGTTTTAAAGTTTAGCAGCCACCCCTGGGGCTGATTTATAAGGCAGCTTGGAGAATTTCTCAGCTTGGTGGATTATTGAATCCACTGCACGTGTCTGTGTGTAACCCCTCATTGACAGGTTTGAAACCTAGTAACTCTGCCAGACCCACCAGGATGTAGCGGCAGGAAATGTAAAAATCTTGTGGCATGAATGCAAATTTGATAGCAGAAAATTGTATTTCTTGAACCGTAAGGACGATTTTGTTGGGCCATGTTCCCTGTGCCGTCATGAGTGATATATCAGCAGCAGTGCTTTGGCGATTTATATATATATATATATATATATATATACATATATATAATTGTATATTATGTTTCGCATACAAAATACCGGTTACATTTGAAAAGCCACTTTGTTTTACATGGGAAACGTTCTGTAGGCTAGAGGCAAACCCTTTTGCTGGCTGTTGGACACATTTCACAAGGAACTTCAACACTGGAAGGCTGGCATCCTAGTGTTTACAACTGCAATAAAATGTGGCTTGCTCTGGAAGGTGTGGAAAGCCAAGTGTTCTTTAGAGTGGCTGTCTCTGCAGGACCATTTCCTCTGGCTGATGCATGACCACAATGTAGACAGTAGGTGTGAAGAGGGGAGCTGTGAAGACAATTCAATTAAGGGAGTCTGAACCTCCAACTTAAAACAGGTAACCCACTTCAAAGAGACTGATAAAGAAAATAATCTGGTTACAGGCAAGCCCAGTGAGACCATATGCTCTGAAGGCAGGAGAGTTGCCATTTGCCCCACATGAAGATTTACTGTTAATTTTAAAGCACTATAATCATTTAGGCCTTTTTCCCAGTGTTAGAATATAATAATAATATGCATCTTTCTGAGCCCTACGCTAATCCCTTTTTGTGAAAAATCCCATTCTTTTAGTAATATTCAAAATGGTGTCACATTTGTTAGTCATTGAGTAAAAACAAAAATGTGTTCATGGCTTCATTACAAGAAAAGGCTGGGTCTGTGCAGAGGGCATGTGGCAGTCGCCTGGCCTTCACCGATAAACCTATGTTAAATAACATTAAGGACAGGTGCTCATATTCCACAAAGAAGGAAAGGCTATTCCAATATGGCTCTATTCTCTTAACTAAATGTTATGTAAAGACTGGCTGCACTAAGCAGAGGTTAGTTACACGACGAGGCCTAGTGTTCAGCACTTCTACTTTGTTAACTGCATAAAAGATATCTTTTAAAGGTTGTGTAAATCGGGTGGCCATTGTTGGAACAGAGGGCAAGTGGATTCTGTGTTTAAGGCCTCAAACATAAGTCACCGTCCGTGAACTAGTGGAAAGAGCTTGTAATTAAAGCCATAAGCAAAGTTGAGATTCTTGACATAACAATAACATCTGTTGAATATGCAATGTTTTCTGCCTTCTGAGGATTATAGAAACGTTGTGTATGTAGACTCAACATATTTGTGTTGTTATCTTTTGCAAATGAATAACAAATTAACTATGCTGATACAGGCTTCATTTTTTGTATAGATTGAGACACTGTGTACTATTCAGGCACTTCACTTCTCCACTCTCCATGAAATACTGGTCGTGGTTGAACCTGAAGTCCGCTCAGGCACTTCACTTCTCCACTCTCCATGAAATACTGGTCGTGGTTGAACCTGAAGTCTGCTCGAGTGTATGATATGCGCAAAATAAATCTTACCTTGCAATTTTTAAACTCTGTCTAAGATATTCTACTTTGTTTGATTTATTAGTCTCAGAAGACTCAAAATGGCAGTCCAACGTGTGGTCCCACCGACGATGAGGGCACCTTGGCTAGATGTGACGGAGAGAAACCTTCCGAATGGACTGCTTGGTTTCGGGGATCCATGCCATTATAGAGAGCTGAATACTCCCAACTGGCATTAGCCTCCATTGACAGACCTCTCTCCATAGACACCCTCTCCCAGCTGGGTCCCCTCGAATTGCATGCGATATTTCGTCCAGGGCAACTGAGACAGTACTTTGTCAGTAAGTATAGCTGTTTGGCAGGTAAAACTTGGTTGATGGGATTAAACTGAAGATATTAGCAAATACCTTGTTTTGCCAGGAAAAATCTGAACTTTTATGATGCCTGTTCCCAGTAGACTTTATAAATGTTGGTCCAGACTGTGTTGCGCTCGCTCTGCAAACGATTTAAAATTTGGTCAGCCTTCACCCCCAGAAGGTACCCCAGCATATGGGAGATAGGACAAATATGGGTTAGGGGCAATTGTATTTAACAGTTCATGGCACAAACAGACTGAAGATACACCTAGCTTACAATGGCCAGAAATCGGCTCTTTTGATGTATCCATAACTCAGCGTTTAGAATCTGTATTTTTAGAGAATAAGGCTAGAATCTCTGCGTTTGATGTTATTAGCCATTGGCGCAAAGAAGCCACGCAGAAGGTCAAGCGCGAACAGAAATTTGCTCAAAGACATATGTCACAGCTTGATAAAGCTTTAGTTCATGATCAGCAGAAATACCCAAAATATAATCGAGAAATAGATAGATATTGTCAGCTGCAAAGAATAGGAATTTACCCTGTTATACCTACTACTAACCAATATCCTGTAATAGAACAGATGATTAATAACCTCCTCTGTATGGTCAACCACAGAACCCATTAGTAGTGGGGCTCCCGGGCCCTAAACTTCCTCCCACTCTCCCTGATCCCCAAGATTTGCCCCCCTCAATAGAAGAAGTTGATGTATCAGATTCAAGCCTAAATCCTCACAGTGAATATACATAGCCCGTTGACTAAAGAAAATCACAGAAATTAGAACCTTTTATCAGGAATACATGAGCCACGCAGGATATTGAGGGAGCAGGCTATTCGGTTAATATCGAGAGGAGCTAAACAGAATGTGGTTGAGGAAGTACTTGAAACCCCAGGTCCTGAGCGACTAATTTTGTTAGAATGTTTGGGTGATAAGATTTGAATCCAATGGGAACAAAAATTGACTTTGGCAGTTCCTAGGGAATTACAAGATTTGAATTTAGCAGCCTTCTCTTGTCATACGGAGAAGGATGCATTTTCACATGTTAAAAGAATTTGGGAGATATTTGATGAAATGAAGGGACTAGAGAAAGCACGATTGGAATTACAAACTGAAACTAATACTTCTGTATATGTCCAACAACCTGTTATCGTTACAGCATGTAAAGAATCGTGTGTGTCAGATGAAGAATTACAGTTAATAGCATGTCCCACTCTTAAATGGGCTACCACTTTGATCCCTCTTTCAGTCATTACAGTCATTACAGTACTTTCTGTCAGTATGTCCCTCAGATGCATGCTATGAAAGTAATGTTGGATGCAATTGTGCAACAGAATGAGGAAGTTGAGTTAGAGAATTCTGCGGAATTGCAACACTTGAAACTTATAATAGCTAATGCATCCCTTATGAGTATCCAAGAACAACTAATTCAGTTAATGTCACTTTTAAAATTACGAAAACAACCTAGTTGCCAGCTCCCTATGCGAGAGGTGCCGCCGGTTTATTTTCCACAACAGGCTATGCTCGGTGCTCAAGGACGCCCTGCCCTTGATAATCAAGGGAAACCAATTAGGCAGCCCTCTAAATATGATATTCCATTTGTTCATGTGCCCTTTTCCAGGCAATAATTAAATGCATTAAAGCAGACAATCCCTGACAGGAAAAATCCTACAGTGTTTTACAAAGAATTAGAGGCCATTTTGAAGACCTCTGTCTTCACCAGTAGGGATTTGGAAACTCTGTTCTCAGTGATTTTGCCATTAGATATTTGGACACCAATTAGGAATGTCACTGACCCTGTGACTTTGGGGAGAACATGGGACACTCTTTTTCAGCTTGACGCTAACAGGACAGCTGGCGAAAGGCCCGCTCCAGCACACTTAATCTTCCAACTATGATAGTTGCACAACTCAAAATGGTGGTACCCAAAAAAAAGATTAATTGGGATAAGCTGGACGCATGTGTCCAGAATGAAAGTGAAGCGGTAACAAAATATTTTAATAGGTCTGAACGATATTTATTGATTTTTCAGGACAATAAATGACTACGCTGGCAGGGAAACAACTACTTGTAGATAAATTCGCCCGACAATTGTTACCCGAAATTATCACCCTTATAATGCAAACAGAGAGTGCTTGGCAGACTAAAACACTGTCAGACATTTTGCATATGGCACAATATTATGAAAATAGAGTAAATGTGGCGAAAGAGAAAGCAGAAAAGAAAAGAGTGGATCTTAAAACAAGAGTGTTAATAGAGCAGGTACAACAGGGGACTATGGGAGGGCCGCTTATTGGCTCAAGAGGATGAGGTGTTGGTCCATTTGTACCATTTTCACTGCCAGGGCCTAATCAGTGTGCATATTGCAGACAGGAGGGCCACTGGAGAGCAAAGGTTCCACCCTTGTTGAATAGGGGAAGCAGAATGAATCAAAGAAGGGGAAGAGGACGTCAGGGGGGACAGGTAGGACGTAGGGGTGAATGGGTACCACCTGGACCAGCGATTTGCCCTGCAGCAACTACTACAGTCCCTGTTAACTCTAATGTTTTCGATAATCCAAGCAAATCTTTTGCCACTATTCAATACAATATTGAGTATTTCGCTTGGGATTTCTCAGAATAGGACAGCCTTCAAATGAAAATGGAACCAATCAGTCAGGATCCTACGCTCACATGAGAGTTCGGAGACAAGAGCATCAATTTCTAGTAGACACAGAAGTGCAAAAGAGCTACATAGATCATGCTAAGTTTCCAGATATTCCTTTGAGTGAGCATACTCATATTACAGTAGGGTTTGCTGTAACACCTGTAGTTAGTAAATTATAGGCCGCAGTGCCTGTCCTTTCAGGACCAGCAGCCAGTGAGATACCATTTGTATTAACTACACAGTGTGGAGATCATTTGTTCGGGTTAAATATAGGTTGAAAAAGTTGTGTGCTACTTTTTATTGTACACCAGATAGAGTACACAGTACAGTTGTCAGTCGAAAATGAACCTGTTTTTAGCAAAACCTTTGCCACCTGAGTTTGATAAAACACCTGATACCTTATGGGCAGTATTGGATAATGACCTTGGTCTCATTGATATTGACCCAGTAAAAATACAAATAAAACAGGGAGCAATTTATCTGCGTATTCCGGTGTATAAGGTATCCCCTGAAGGTTATTCAGCCCTTGAAACAATTGTCTCAGACTTAGTAAGACATGAAATCGTAGAATAGATAACGGGGAGTGTGTGCAATAGTCCCATTTTACCAGTGGTCGAAGTGGGTGGGGCGGTCGGGATAGGTGCTCCTCTACTTCTTTTAATTCAGGTGTACTGTTCCTATGCTTTTATTTTAAAAAGAAACCGTTCCAGAATGGTTTCATTTTAAAAGAAAAGTGTAGGGAGTAGTTGAAACTTGCACTTTCAGTGCACTGTACTGAACGTTCCCCTAAACAGCAGGTGCATGTGTTTAGGGATGTGTATTGTGTGTGGGAAGAGGGGTGGCAATGGGGTTTGTGGGCAGTGGTCTAGGCCAGTAGGGAACATAGTTCCACTACTTCTTTTCGTACACTTTGACCACTGCATTTTACCTGTTTTTAAAAAAAGAGAAAACAGATCCACAGATCTACCATATTGTCTTGTTATTGATTTAGGAGTGATTAGTGAGATTGTAGTACCTCAGTTTCCAATAGTTCCAGACATTATTACCATTCTTACCATGATACCGCCATTTGCAGAATATTTTTCAGTAATTGACTTTAAAAAAATCATTTTTTAGTATACCGTTACATCCACAAAGCAGATTTATATTTGCTTTCGCTCTTGGTGGCAGAGCATATACTTTCACTAGAATAGCACATGGTTATACAGAAAGTCCAAGTATATAAAGTAGGGCACTTAAGGAACAATTGGATTCTTTGAACTTGCCTGAATCTGATAAATTGATTCAATATGTTGATGATTTGCATATAGCAGCTCCCATGGAGGACCTCTGTAAGCATGCAACTATATTTTTATTGTCATATCTAGCCTGCCATGGGCATAAAGCATCTTTGCAGAAATGTCCGTATTGTAGACAGGGGGTAGCATATCTTGGGTACCTCCTGTCTAAGGAGGGTAGGAAACTAGCTCCTGATAGAATACAAGCGATTTCTAAAATGCCACAGCCAAAACCGCAAAAACAAGTTAGAGCCCTTATAGGCGCTGCCTCCTATTGTAGGCAATGGATACCCAATTTCTCGCTTATCGTCAAACCTTTCATACAACTTAAGACTAATAACTTACAGGATCCAGTGCCATGGACTGTTGAACATCAAGAGGCATTTTCTTTGTTGCGCATAGCGCTTTGTTCTGCTCCCGTTTTAGGGACTTTGGATTACAATAAGGAATTTGTTTTGTTTGTTTATATAGTTGATGGATGTGCTTTGGATTTTTTGAACAGAAACAAGGAGGAAGGAATGGACAGTGTGGCTATTTTTTCTCCACGTTAGACCCTGTTGCATGTGCTTTGCCTAAATGTATATGTGCTGTAGTAGGTGCAGCTTTGTCCGTAAAATAAATCTTACCTGGTAATTTTGAAACTCTGTCTAAGATACTCTACTTTGTTTGAATTATAGCACTTAGAAGCAACCATAAGACAGATTTTCTTAATTTAAGTGCCATTTTTTAGGTAATTCCAGACGATTTTGGAGATATAAATTCATGCACCTATGAGTTAGGGAACTGTAATGGCCTGTTAAACTAGGTTCCTGGCTGATCTGAAAATTTCCTGAATGTAAGATTTGGTGAACTGGTGAAGGGTAAAATTAGGAATACGGGTACGAAATTACAAAATCATAACTGTTATGCTTTCTGTGAACTCCACATGAATAGTGAAATCAGAAGATATAAATATTATGGTACTTAGTAGTAAAATTATGAAGTTTTGCCACGTAACTAGATTTTTGCAAAAATTTGACATGAGAACAAATGGGGCTTGCATCTGGGTGGAGCTGTCTATTGCTAGGAAGGCCTAAATGCTGACTGGGTGCTATGGTGGAGAGTGTCAGGCAATCCTTGAGAGTGGAGTGACCAGACCCCTGTCCTATCTTTCCAGAGGGTCCTGATATGCTGTTGGCTGTCCTGAACTTTAAACATAGGCTTTGTATATGAGTAGAACTGCGCCCTTGGAAACACAAAGGTGGGGAGTCTGTTTGCCTTAAATCCTTTCCCTTTACAGAGTCATGGGGGAAGACTGTGTAGATCCTTAGACTATTTAAGTAAAAAGAATAATGTAATTAACTCCCCGGTTGGTGGAACACTACAGGATGATTCTTGTTAAAATTACAAATTAACAAACTTCACTTCCCAGTGTGCACTGAAAAACTATAGCCTATAATTTAATTGGGTAATAATTTTTTGTCCTGGTGACCCGGACTTCTTTAAGGAAGAGGAGTGTCTTGGTGCTTAAATCAGTTCTATTTTTTTGTCCAACATTCCCCTACACAGGCCTTTCAGTGGAGGGGAGTCTGAATCCAAAATTCCTCAAATCATTCAAATTTTTCTGTCCGACTTCCCCAACACAGATCAAAGTGGTGGTGGGGTCTGAAAAACAAACCGCTAAATCACTGTGTGTTTATTTGAAACAGAAAGTGTGGGTGAAATTATAATTGCAATATGTATATGTACCAATCTTGAAATCCTACTGCTAGCCTTTTAAGCCCACAGGAAAATCAAAATAGTGCAGCATTACCTCTATAAACGTGTTCACGGACCAGCGCTAATTATTTATTGTAGAAAGTAAAGAATTGTTATTTGTGTTCTTTTCAACTCACTTTTATGGTTTATTTATGTACAGAGAAGTTTATTGTGTTGTGCCACGGATAAAATGGTGTTAGACGTTTTCGCGCACATTTCTATTACTTTTAATTTAAATAAGTACTAATATATTTCCTGTACATTGGCCTGGTTCTTGGCTCATTGTTAGCTTAGGGGCTGGGGAAACCCAAGGGACATGATATGCGTCTGAAGTAGGGCTGAATAAAAGAATCCATTAAACAGTTTGTTGCGTGATACCTTCAGTGGGGAAGGAAGGGACCTCCTGTGTTGAGGGTGGCCTCTCAATAAACCCTTACACTACAAAGCTGCAACGTCATTCTGAGAGACTGTCCATCACTACCAAGTAATGTGTGTGGTCCGGGAAATTGGCAATCCTAACCACCTAGGTAAACTCACATACAAGATTACACTCCGGTGTAAACCCTACAACCCTGGGGGAACAGACTCACTCTAACAAAAGAGTGACACCACGAGGGACATTACACTCGGGTGTCGGGAAGGTTGCTTTACCAACCAACATAAAGACACAGGCTCACGCTACCATTCACATGCTGGTGTGGTGCAATGCCTCAATGCCGCACCACCACGAGAAACTACTTTTGTTCTTTTATGGCACAAGAGTCTCTTGGAAGTTGCAGGAATTCTTGCTACGTCTTCCCCATTTGGGTATTGTTTCCTCTGGAAAGGTCTTCTTGGGAAGACCAGTGTTCAATTACCCCAGGAGTGGTCCGTGCGAAGAGGCCACGCGCATGGTGCCCATTACGCAAGAAATGCTGTCTAATGAGGCGGTGACCACCCGGTTGGTGGGTTGACTTAACCAGAAACAGCATGCTGCTCATTGTAAGGGCTTGAGGAAATAAGGACGCTTAAACTAGATAGAGGGTGGGGCTATATAGATGTGGCAGGTAAGTTTGCTATTTCATTAATATGCTAAACACTTTTTTTTTAAAAAGGCTTCAGTGCCCTCTGGTAACACTTGTGGTTGCCTATTGTGTGGGTGTGAAGTGGCAATGGCTGCAATACTGGTGGTCGCACAGCTATCGGGCTGCTGCGAACGCGCCCATTGTGTCAGGGTAATAACTCCCGTGCTCTGAGCAGTCTGATTGGTACATCACACAGGGGGCTAATATGACACAAGAAGGGGACTGGCTACTTTCTGGAACTTCTAAAATGAGTCAGTGCTGTTATATATATTATTATATTATCCCGGGAGGATAGCTCATGCAACGTGTTGGCCTTGGACACAAGATGACACGAAGCAACACAGGTTCGATCCCTGGGTCTGCACTTAGAAACCTCTGGGTATACAAGGGCATTATAAAAACGCAACTAAGACAAAAAACAATTACGCAACAAAAAAATATAACAATTCCTGTAATAGTGCCTCGATGCCCGCAGGCTGTGTGAGCACTTTAAAAATGCAAATAAATAAAATTAAATAAATAATAAACCAGCTAGAGACAAAACAGTTCTTTGTTTTGTACACAAATCTATTGAATAAGTATCACCCCTTCACGTGCATAAATGACTCGTTAAAGTGAAGCCCTACGGTAAAACTATTATTTGACATCGTAGCATTCGTGACAATAGCAGGAACATATTCCGTTTAGTGGGAAACTTTGAGCGTAAGATTCTGTATTGGCACGAGCACGTGGAACAGAGTCTAGCAGGCCAGGCCTGCAAGAAAGAAGAGTCTGGTGCCAAAACTCCCCTGCTGTGCTATACACAATTCAACTTCCTGGACAAAAGACTTAGATTCATTCAACAAGCACAATCTGCGGTCTGCATCAGACGCGTCCCCTCCTTCCTTCCACATCCTGGGCTGAACAAAGCCGCGTGGCGATGGCGGCGGCGGGGCAGCTCAGCGGGGGTCCTGGCACGTCTGCAGAGGACACGCAAGCCACGGGCGCGCGCCAAGTGCCTAGCAGGGCCAAGCAGGTGAACCAGAGGTCAGAGCGAACCGCCGGCTCACCTTAAATACCCTCCGCGAATAGCTGGGGCAGAAGTTGGCCGGGCAACCACAACACACTCTCCTAACAAGCACGGGATAAAGACCGTGTCTGATTGTTCAAGTGGCGTCCGAGCTCAGAGCGCATCACAGGGAAATCAATCCGTCGTCAGACATTAGGAAACCAGTCGTCGCCGCCATTAAAAGCACAGGAGCGGCCGTTTAAAGAAGCGCTGCTTTATGGACCTGCCACCACCACAGGCAAAGCAAAAACAGGCCCTTGCTTTTAGAACGGGGTGCCCTTGGGTAACCCCGTGCAATGACAAAGGAAGCAATTGAACACAGGTTGGCCGGGCAACCACAAACCACTCTCCTCGCAAGCATCAGATAAAGGCCTCGTCGGATTATTTAAGGGAAGGCAATGACGCATCATACACCAGAGAATGGGCGATTGGAGCCCGTGAAAGAAAGTATAGGACGCCCATACATAAAGGAGTGGCTGCATTAAAGATAAGAATAGGCTCAAGCAACCAGAGCCAGGAGCCCTTATGTGACTCTGCCCATTGGCTGGTTGGTCGGCGGTGCTGCAATCACGGCAAGCAGCCATAGCGAAGAGGTCATGTTAGTTGACATTTCCCTGTAACGTGAAGCATATGCCACCGACATATGCCCTAAGCAAAGAACTCTGCTGAAAATGGACTGCTGGGCCTACTGTGAAATACCTGAGAAACATCCAGGTTTTAATGATTCTGTAGAAATACAGTTGGTTTCAGAATGGAGGGCTTTAACTAGGCTGGGGCTAGCTGGGGCAGAGCCCCAGCAGTCTCCAAAAAATGGTTCTGATACGGGGCGCTGACGGTGCCCCCTAACATCCCCTGGCAGGCCCAGTAGATGAGGCTCGTAAAGACCAAGGCTTTTTCTTCCATATTGGTGGCACCTGCTAGGCCTCCCTTTAACCAAGAGATATGCGGGGTCCGGTGCCACCATTTTGGAAGAAAAGGCGAGGTCACCAGAAGCAGAGGCCTTTTATTCTAAAGCCTGAAGCTCTCGCTCATTTGGGAGGGCTTCAGGCGTTAGGGAAAAAGGACTTGGCTTCTAGATGCCTTGCCTTTTTATCCTTCATGATGGAGCCGCCCCCCGCCAGGCATCCCTTAAACAGAGAGATCCAGGGATCTCTCGGGTGACGGCTGGATTTCTTAGTTAAAGGGATGTCTTGCAGGGCCCACGCCACCATGAAGGAAGAAAAGATGTGGCACTGACCCCACCACACATCCCTTGCTGTAAGAGATCATCACCCTCGCACCTCAGGATAAGATGTTGACGATCGATACAAAGGGATGCCTGGCTAGGGGTTGGGGTGGCACTTACCTGCTGCCCATTGCGCCATACCCCCTTTTTGTCCCACCCATTCACAGAGCCCCCCTCGATTTCATATGGAAGTTAAAGCACCGGGTGCATCTACAGTTTAGTGGCTTTCCTATAAATGAAAACGAAGTCTGCTCCCTCCATCAGCCCCTAACACCCCTGCCATGTGAATGAGCTTAAAGTGCTTTTATCGCCTCCCCTGCACTTTGGCCATGAAAGTAGCTGGTCCCAGGTACATCATTTTTTTAAACACAAATTGAAGCTCCTGGGCTATGGCCAGTGCCATGCGGCTCTTTGTTTCTGGAGTGGCTGGCTTTCTTGTTCAGGCCTCTTAAAAAAACAGGGGGTTCCACAAGTGTAACAGTTTGAGCAGTGACCCTAAATAAGAAAGAATAGGAATAACACATCATTTGTCTTTCTGGAATTCTAAACCACAATTGCTAGACTCATTAAAGGTTTATTTCAGGCACATTTCAGGAGGTGAGTCACTGATTTAGTTTGTTCTTAAACACCTCAAATTCCCAATGCAGAAAAAAACGTCCAAAAGCATTTAGAGTAGAATGAGCATCCATTTCGGACTATGTATTGTGCTTTTCGCAAGTTGCAGTTACTGCATGTTTTTTTCCTGCCGTTGTCTCTGTTATGATCATCACAAGACATTCCATCTCGGTGTCCTGGTCACTGTGCCTAAAAGCGCATGCACAGTGTAGAAATGTTTCCCCATGCTGTTCAGCATGTTTGTTTGCATGTACTAGGTAACGAATGCCCATAGTACGGGATGCTGTGTGAGTGCGCTTCTTTACCTGCGCGACTCTAAATTCTTTAATACACATTTATGAAACCTCCCAATGCTATGTATTTTGCCAAATTCTGAAGCCTGAAAAGTAGATCCACGCAGGCTTGACATGTGGCCAACTTTGCACCAGAACTGCAGATGAACTGGCCTGCTGTTAAATCTCAGTTACCAATTTAATGGTATCCACTACAGAGTGTAATTTGCTTTCTGACTTTGAGAACATTCAGACATGTAATTGCTCATTTTACTGTAGCTGGTAAGATAGCACTAGCTGGTAAGATAGCTCAGTGGGTTGAGCGCTCCCTGCTGCAATGTGTGTGTGATCTGCAGGTTCGATTCCTGGCAAGGCCAACTCAGCCTTTCATCCTTCTGAGGTTGATAAATGAGTATCAACACAGGTTTGGTGATATTGTATGTATATTTGTTCTATATAAAGCATGTAAGTGTTATATAATAACATGTTAATGTTAAAGGACATTTGTACCGTGCACTATCACCACCAAAGTGGTCCCCTGGCACCCTGGCGGCTCTGAAAAAGGGGAGAAGAGTGTGGGTTAGTGGGAATAAGCTGGAAATGTGCAAGAGAGCAGTGATGTGCTGTTGGCAGCCTCATCCCGGTGGGTCCGTTGGCTGGGCTTGGGGTGTTTTATGGTCCGTAGTCGTCGTGTGCTGTTGTGCAAGTCTATGTGTGGTTTGTTTTGTTGTTGCATTGTTGTGAAGTTTGTGCGGATTGCTGCGTTTTAGGCTTGTGGTTGTGTTTGGTTATAGTTTGAGAGGTGTATGCAGAGGGATGGAATTGTTAGTTGGTTGGTTAGTTGGCATTGCTGTCCTTGCAATTGTGGGATTCCATCTAGGTGCGGTACATACTAAAAGTCACATTTCTATCTAGATGCGGCGCAAGCTAAAGTTCAGAATTCCATACTAGTGTGGCACATGCTAACAGTCACATTTCTATCTAGATGCGGCGCAAGCTAAAGTTCAGAATTCCATACTAGTGTGACACATGCTAACAGTCACATTTCTATCAAGATGAGGCGCAAGCTAAAGTTCAGAATTCCATACTAGTGTGGCACATGCTAACAGTCACATTTCTATCTTAATGCGACGCAAGCTAAAGTTCAGAATTCCATACTAGTGTGGCACATGCTAACAGTCACATTTCTATCTTAATGCGACGCAAGCTAAAGTTCAGAATTCCATACTAGTGTGGCACATGCTAACAGTCACATTTCTATCTAGATGCGACGCAAGCTAGGTTCTGAATTCTAAGTGTGGGGCATGCTAAGAATCACATTTCTATCTAGATGCAACGCGAGCTAAAGTTCAGAATTCCATACTAGTGTGGCACATGCTAACAGTCACATTTCTATCTAGATGCGACGCAAGCTAAAGTTCAGAATTCCATACTAGTGTGGCACATGCTAACAGTCACATTTCTATCTTAATGCGACGCAAGCTAAAGTTCAGAATTCCATACTAGTGTGGCACATGCTAACAGTCACATTTCTATCTAGATGCGACGCAAGCTAGGTTCTGAATTCTAAGTGTGGGGCATGCTAAGAATCACATTTCTATCTAGATGCAACGCGAGCTAAAGTTCAGAATTCCATACTAGTGTGGCACATGCTAACAGTCACATTTCTATCTAGATGCGACGCAAGCTAGGTTCAGAATTCTAAGTGTGGGGCATGCTAAGAATCACATTTCTATCTACATGCAACGCGAGCTAAAGTTCAGATCTCCATACTAGTGTGGCACATGCTAACAGTCACATCTCTATCTAGATGCGACACGAGCTGGGTTCAGAATTCTAAGTGTGGTGCAGCTAAGAATCACATATGCTAGCAATCACATTTCTGGAATTCCATCTAAGTGTGGCATATGCTAACAATCACATTTCTGTCTAGATGCGACACAGACTAAACATCATTATCATTTGGCCTGGGACGTCTGCCTGCACTCACAGTAATTTGGTAATATGGGCCTATACGCACTGATACTAACGATAGATATGGTCCTGAATTCTTTCATGAAATGTATATCACATTACAGTGATATTGTAACTATATTTTTCATGATGCCCCTTCCTGTTTTGTGAAGGGGTGAAAGGTTGTGTTCCATCGCTTCTTGTGATGTCACTCCGGGGTGGGGTCAAATTACATCACTTCCTGTGATGTCATCAGAGGTCAAGGGTCGTGTGATGTCACTTCCGCTACCCCAGGCCTTTTGGCGAGATAACGTCCCTGGCTGTTCCCAGGGAGGTTAGGCAGGTGGGCATCAGGGATTGATTTTTTTCTAATGATATGGTTGTTCCACTTCCGTTTCTTAGCTGGGGAGGAGGTAGGTGAAGTATTTAGGTGGGAAGCCAAAAAGACAGACTTTTATTCTAACCCACACTGGATGCTATGAGTTCATTCATCAGGGACGTGCTATGGGGAAAATCACAGAATGGAAAGCTTTTTCAGGAGCCTGAAATTATGGAAGTTGGTGCGTGATGGAAAAGAATGTCATATGAGTCAATACAAAAAAATGAAATTGTCCATGCAAGTTTGAAGATAGACTATTATAAATGTTTAGCCAACATTCCAAACACCAAAGTTCAGATCAGTTGCAGAAGATTACTAGCTGTGCCTTTGCCTGGACGAGTTTCAGCAGGTATTGTGGCATCCAACACTGGTTGGCATGAAGGAAGTCCCTGTATGGTAGTGTGCTTTCCTTCATTGGTGCCCAGTCTGAGGGGGATCTACGTAAAATCCCCAAATGCATAGAAAAACAAACCAAAATGAGAATACGCGAAAAATGAGAAAAGCACAGTTTCGGGAAGATGACAAAGGCACTATGATTCTGGGTTGGTTTTTGTTAGTGAGGAAAGAGGTCATAGCAGAAAGGGCCAATAGACTCAAACTGGCCTGATAGAGGTGGTCCAATATTACATCATGGTCGAGTGTTAAAAAGCATGTAAGAGATTATGGTAATCAACCCTGCATCAGGGGTGGACATGGCCGATAACGGCCTGCCAGCCCGAGCCTAGGTAGGCCCTAGCGAAACTAAGGCCTCAGTGAGGGCTGTGGGCTGTTACCGGTCATGTCGTCCCCTGACAAGGGGTTGATAGTCATTTGCACCCCCAGGGTTTACCTGGGATGCGAATAGTTTTCCCTTTTTTGTGAGATGGGCTCCTTGGGTATTGCGCAAGCTCATTCTCCTTGTAAAAAAAAAAGATGGGCATTGCCAAAGGAAAAGGGATTTAGTCCCTTTTCTACTTCTATGGCCACCACGGGTGGGAGGAGTGCGTGACCCGAGCACAAAGCTCCGGTCCAGCAGGTAAGTGGCGGTTGGGTGTATTTTATGTTTTTGGGGGCAGATGGGAGGATGAGGACGTGGGGAGGCAACAGCAAGATGCTCCCTATTGCCTCCTCACAATCAACATGGCGCCACCTGGGTAAGGGCTTCCGGTGGCTGGAAACAGCGGGTCGTACACTGTGTATTCTCACCCGCTGTTCCACTGGATTGGCTGAGCGCACTTGCCCTGGTGCGAATATTGTTTTGAACAGACTGTTTCAGTTGGTTTTTACCACTAACTCAGACTCCTTGGTCAGAAAAAAGTATGAAATACACCAATAGTTGGCTGTATTGGTTGTTTCCAGACTGTGCTTTTTTTAATCAGTGTTATAACACTGGAATGGAGACCTGACAACAGACAAGTGAAAAAAAAAATCAGAGCCTCTAACAGTTGGGTCCTGGGAATTTCTCTGAGGTTCTCAAGGGCAGGGAAATGGGGCAATGCCCAAAGTGCAGGCCCAACATGCTAGTGTCGCCCCGTTTTTTGGGTCAAAGTGAGCCCCTTTTTTGACCAAAGTGGGCCAGTTCGATGAGTCACTTCACTGTGAAACTTCACAGTTTTTACCAATTTTACTGCACAGATATTTTTTTAATGCAGTTTGCAACACATTTAAAAAAAAACGCACCTTTTGGTACGACTCAAACAGGCTGTCACAAAAAGGAAGAAATTGTCATTTGCGAACTGTGGGACACTTTCATTGGTGCAGAAGTCCGTGATATGCCCCAGTCTGACCCTGCACACAAGGGTTGAGAAGATTTCTGATTAGAGCCTGAACAGTGACTTTGGTTCGGGAGCTTTCGATATTGTGCCTTAGAAAGTGGGGGGAATGTCTTCACCGCAGGAACCGGTAAGGGAGAGGGGCACACAGCCTTCAGCAAGATCTCCGGAGGCGGAGCTGTAGCTCCTGCTCACGTCCTGCTGGACTGCTGAGTTTTTGGAGATCTGGATGTGAAGCCATTCACTCATCCGATGGGCCGGCACACAAGTGGAGAGCCTGCGGGGGGCTGCTGTGGTTCATTTGTGTGATGAACCTGGGCAATAATCTGATTGGGGGAGGGTGAAATGTACAATGGACATGGCATACTGGACATGTTGGTTTAAAAATCTGGGTGAGGATAACCTAGTACAGGGCATAGAGTTGGAAGTGACGGTGGGCATGCAGAAAAGGCAGCAGCGGCCTGGGACAAGGGAGTCTCTCAACCCCCTGTCGGGTGAGGGGTTGGAAGGGTTCCCATACAAAGACTTAAATGAGCGTTCACCAAGTATTCATTCGAGGCAAGTTGAGCCCCACCGTTAGTCCCATTGAAATTGTCAAACAAGTTGAGCTCTCCGATTTGAGCACTTTCACTAAACCAATGGTCAACAAACTCTCAATGTGTTTAGATGAGGACTTGTTGAAGTGTAGTTGAGCTTTAAAATAATTTGCATGTGAAAATCTCAACCAGTGCTCAATTTCAGATCAGTTGAACAGTAGTTGAAAGCTCCTGGTCGAGTGCTCTATTGATTTTTTGGAAGGGTCGCCTCTAAGACAGCAGCGTTTGACAGGGAGTGGACAAGAAATAGGACAAGAAATAGGGGTATTAGCAGCTTTGGAAGGACGATGGATGCAATACTTGGTGCACATGAGGATCTAGTGTTTTTGGGGCACCTACTGTTTAGAGAAACAAGATCTACTAGTGAGGGCTGGAAGAGGTAGCGGGTGGAACAGAGAGCGCATTGTCGGGGCAGGGAGCTTTTCTGGTGGACAGGAACCTTGCCAATGAATAGCAGTAAGCTTTATAACCTTCTGTGATGTCAGCTGAAATGGCTGAGGCGGGAGAGAGTGAGGAATGAAGTTAGAATTGTTCTAGAGCAGACATGGCCGCTGAGCCCTGTAAGCCCAGAAGTCTGGTCAGAAAAGCAGGTGGACAGTACCTGCGGGGAGAAGATACTGGAGAGTTGCTTAAACCGGTGCTGGGGTTCTGGTAGGCTCTAGAGGATGGGTGCTTGATGGAGGAGGTGGGATTAGGCATTAGTTATGGGCCAGTTTGCGGTTAGTGCAGACTCACGTAGCGAGCAGATCAGGTAAAGCGGTATACTTTTAAAATGAGATTGGTCCCATTAAAATAACCTTTATCATGATAAGAGCTGTGGTCTACCACACAAAGGGCCGGATTCATGGAACTTTTAGCACAGTGCAAAGCTTTGAACTGGTGCAAAGTGACTTTGCACTGCCAACAAAAACCCTGATTCACAGACTAGTGCAAAGTGTATTTTTGCAGTGCAGTCACTTTGCACTGCACAAGTACTCGTTGCACCATGAATTAGGCTCATTTAGCACAGTGCAAAGAGTACCTTTGCAGTGTTGTACTGCACTAAAAGTTCCACGAATCAGGCCCAAAGGTGTATTTAACAGAGGCCCTTCTCAAAAAGCAGTTTTTGGGTGCCTTTGTTGATTTGATTAGCGAGGCAGTGGAGGAGTCAAGGATGGGGGTGAGCCCTCGTCCTAGGTCTGTGTTCAGATCCTGATACCCAGCACAGGGAATGGGCAGGAACAACACACATTGGCGCTCTGGCAAAGAACATCTTGCTGGAGCACCACTCCATCCCCTGTTGAGTCTTTCCTATAAGTCTTTCCTATATCCTGCGCCTCAACGAACCGGTTTTGTGCACAGAAATCTATCATTATCGCACTTATTGCAAGAACAAGCAACTTCTTCAACCAGTTCTCAGAAGGCTCGGCAATGGAGCCTGCAGACAGAAACTGCCAAAGCCTCACAGACAGCACTGCACCTGTTCAAACTAAAATAAATGTTCATCAATTTACAGACATCTCTTTACTAGGGTGAATATTGTGACCAATCAAAACGAAGAGTCAATTATTCGCTTAAAAGGGTTTCTTACTGAATCACTATAAGACATGTTTAACATTTAAAATTGTGGACATTATGATGTTCCCATAATGCACTTTGTGTTTATGCAAATGTCCAGCATTCCTTTGGGTTCTATGAAGAGATACTTTGTTGCCTCAACCTGGCCAGAGGCCACACCCTCGGTCCCGCCCCTCCTTCCCACAACCCCGCCCCTCCAAAGAGGCGACAGTTCCCACATTGAATGTTTTCGATTTCTCACACTGCATACCCCCTCCCCACCATTGCCGCCCACTAAATAGATAAATGTCATGGGCGGGTGTCCCAAGCGGAACCCTTGGTCCCCTCTGGCACCCAAGCCTGCCCCTGCCACTGCAATGGGAGTGCATGCCCGCGTGCATTGCCGCACGTGTGCGTCACACGCCCGGGGAGCCAAGCTGCTTTCTAAGGATCTCTGAGTGCTTGATGTCTGCAGGTTGACATCTGTGCAATTCAGGCTCCCCTCTCCGCTGCCAGTGGCCACTAGTAACGTGAAACCCATTCGAGCCATGCCCCGAACGCCGCAGGAGGTTGGATTGCAACGTGTCATGATGTGTAACCTTCCAGGGGCGTGCCTAGAGCTGGAGTTGCACGCGGAGCATGTCGGGCATGCCACCGTGCCATCTGTCAGGCGCGGTCACGCAGCACCCTGCGCCTTCCATTGTAAATCATGCGATGGCCCGTGGTGTTGGATGGCCGGGCCTCGTGCTGTTTTGCTCTGCGCAGATTACGCGGGTTGGCTTATTTTAGAACATTGCACAGCAAAAGCCATCCGAGGCATCTGACGAGGGAAGGCGCCTTGCACCCCAGTTCACCACATAAGGTGAAAATGCGTGCCAACATGCACGTCTTTCGGTACCGACCCTGTGCTTGTAAGATAGCTCAGCGGGTTGAGCGCTCGCTGCTGTGAACTGTGCGGGATCTGCAGGTCGCAGGGTCGCAACCCGGCAAGACCAACTCAGCCTTTCATAGTGTAGGTAAACATACCACGTATATACTCAAGCACGTGCCACGCTCCTTGAGCTTAATCTTTCTGCTCCGTTAATTACTGAACTGCACTGCGAGCATGGCAGGCAAGTGATGTCAGTAAAAGAGTGGGTTTGACCGTTTCATGCGGATCAGGTTTGTCCGAAAAATATGAGGTTCAACCCTCTTTCCTCAGCAATCAAGTGACATATTTGGAATGGATTTTTGGTTTAGTTGGAGTATTCTACTATGCTTTCTGTAGCATGTTTGTGCACAGGGGTGTTGCTAGGTCTGGAAAAGATCAGGGGCTAAACTAATGTCGGGACTGTCGGGCCACGTGGCTAGCTAGCATTTTGCTTGTAGCACCTGAGCTTCTTTACAGGGCTAGAACCAACAGTCTCTGGGCTATAGCCCCCGATCCCCCCAACCTAGCAACGCCTCTGTTTGTGCATGTATTCTTTCTTTGCTCGCTGGTTTAAATGTTAGCAAGCCACCCCACTGTAGTCGTGTGACTTGTTCTGCCTTCTCAAAGGCGTGTAAATGATGTTGCCTCGATTTCAGTCCAGTTGTCAACTTGCTGGTCATGTGATGACGCGCTGCTCTCTCGCTGGTGACGAGCCTTAACCTCAGAAACCGAGTGTAAGGTAAAGCGCGCGATAGGCCTTGCGGATGAACACAAAACGCTCACCCCAACAGTGAAAGAGAGTACCTTAAAAAGAGAAACCTTGAAGCATTTACCCCAACAACTCCCCACCGCATTGCCCGTCCCACCTCTGAAGGCCACCCACTCCAGGGGTGTTTGGTCATCTCTGTCTGTGGACATTGTGCATCTAATACGCCACACGCTGCTCATTCCCGGATCTGCGGGCAGGGGTGGCATTGCGTGACATCTAGACACAGGGTGCTGTGCTGCAAGCGGGCACTTGGAAGGGTCTCCCACGCCTTGTGGAGCCCCGCAGGGTAACTCTCTGGCATCTGGTAGCAAGGGGCCTATACTTTTGCTGGGTATTGATTTTGACTAAATCCTTTTCAGGGAGGTATTTTTTAACCAAACTATAATAATGAAAAAACACATTTTTAAAAAGGTTTTTTATGCATGGGAGTGGAGTAATGGGTTGAAACTGATGGGAAGTGGACTGGGGTGGGTTTAAAAGCATAGGGAAACTGTAGGGACCCCCAAAATAAAAAAAGAAACAATTTTTTTGTTAAAAATGTTTCGTTAGAAATTACCTCTCTGAAAAACAATTGGGTAAAATCACATAGAACCCTTTGCGGAGCATGCCATTCTGAAGGAAAGGTTTGATGGCAGTGGGAGCTGTGTCCATAGTTCCCATGTGCTTGTGCAGAATCTGCAGAAGGATGGAGTGATCTACCGCATCATACCCTGTGCCAAGGTCTGTCGGGATGAGGATGACTGCTCAATCACCATCCAGCACTCTGGGTGATTCCTCTCCAACAAGTAAGGCAGATTGAGTGCCTCTTGTAGGCCTGAAACTCGGTTATGGCGCTGAGCTCTGTCTTTGCTCTAGGCCGCCGCCCTCTTCGGGATTGGCGGTTCTGTAGGTAGGTCTGCCTTGGTGTACTTCAGCAAGGGAGTGATCTCAGCCCTTTTTGGGGTGCTTGCAAGCCTTCATGGTTCATTAGCAGCCCACAATCTCTGTGAATGCAGGGGTCAGTGTGCCGGTGATGAAGCTCATACGGGTGGCAAGGCGAGGTTTGAGCTATCAAGACCTTTATGTAGCTCAGCAATTATCGTCAGGTTCGATGGACACTACAGTGAAGGGCTAATTTAGAAAAAAGGGCACCCGGTTAAGGCCCTGCTCTACCCAGGTAGGTAAACATTCACAAAACACAATTGAGCAAGTTCCAGTCATTCAAGGCGAGGGGCTGCTCAACTCCCTCGCTGACACACGGATTCAATTTGCACGAACCATGCGCGCAACAACCCCATTCTGAGACATTGTGCTGTTTCCTCGCATGATTCCACACATATATGCCTCCTTCCTCTGACTTACCCAGTCAACTGGCACCCAGAGTATTTGACCCTGGCTGGAATTTCTTACCCCACGTTTGATGATTTGGACATTTAGACCGTTGCCTTGCTGCAAAACATCACAAAGCCATAGGACACTTCGTCTCTATAGTTCCCCCGTCCTGTTGAAGGCCGATCAAACTACAGCTACACCAACCTAGCACCTATAGGCCGAAACACAGTTGTGTTGACCGTTGTCTTAGCATTTCACTGGTGCACCGTCTAGTTCAGTTACCTGCACCCTATTGTATTACAAATGCACTTTTGTTTCTCATGTCTTTCTTGAACAAAGAACCATAGAGAATGCTTTTGTTGTAAATCATGATCCAAAGAACTTGTTTTGGATGAACACTGTCTGTACCATGTTGTGTACGTTATATGTAAATTGCTCGAGTGTCCTATAATTCTTCATGTATTAACGACATATGCTTCTAATGTATTACATTTTGCAAAAAAGTAGCAGTCATTGTCACCATTTGATTTTATTGACAGGGGTTAGTGTATATTGTGATTCCATAACCTTGCTCAATTGTGTTTTGTGAACACTACAGTGAAGGGTGCAACTCTTGGGACACCCTTGTGGGATGGGATGGTTAAGGAGACTGACATTGTTGAATTTGATACCTTAATTTTCTCAGTTTTGATGGTGAAGGAGGCTATGAGATCACCCACTGGTTTGTGGGGTGGATAAACCTTGCGGTTAACCAGGGCTACTTTTGATAGTTTGGTTGAGATCAGAGGGAGTTTTGTTTTTATATTTGCAGCTTTTGCAAGGCAGCTGTTAGCAAATCCTTTTTTCGGATGGAGCGCTGGTCTTTAGTAGCCCATGATGTTAATTGAAGTTATTATTTCCTCCATCATCATTCCATTACTCTTCCATTCTTTTTATTTTAGATCAGCAAGCTTATTTTTTTGTGGAATTTGTGAACGATGTTGTTTGGCAAAGGGTGTCTTTGATAATTACTGGTTGAGCATGAACTCTCAGCAACTTTTTCTGATGCTAGATTGGTAAGTTGACTATACCACAGTTCTTTGTATGGGATTTAGCAGATATGTGGCTTTCGGTTCAGATTGTGCAGGCAGCCCATGATCAGCACATGGGATAAACTGAATAAGGGGATGAATCCCACCTGAGCAGAAGATCAAGTCAATGATATGCCCCCCTCAGTGCATTGGGGATCATGCTAACTGATTGAAACCCAGGTTGGTGATGTTTGTGATGAAGTCCTGGGGTGAATTGTTGGAAGTGTGACGAATCTGGACACTTTGTCTCTTCTCCCCAGAGGGAGGCTAGGGAGATGATCGGGCTATGCAAGACCCTCCCTATGGATCTGGGCAAGTGGGACCTCACTGGGATTGATACTGCTCTTGGGGACAAGGACTCTCATTTCGATAAGGAACCCCCAATCCAGTTTAAATTATCTGCCTACATGAGAAGTGGAAAGTCTGGTGTTACTTCTATTTTGAATCCACCGAATACTGACATTTCTTCAATCTCTTTGGATTCAGGTAATGCTGGATCTCTCCTGAACACCACAGTCAAAGAAGGAGGACACACCCTTTTTGTCTGTGTTGACATACATAAGACCGAGAGGAACTTTGACTCAGAGAAACTCCTATCCAGGGAGGAGAAAGACTCCTAAGCAGAGGTGAGCCTCTGACGAAAAGAAGACCCGCAAGGGCAGAGCCACACTAGACCGCAGAGCCAGCGGTGGCGTGGAGAGTGAGAGAATCGCCAACAAGACGCTGGAAGGCTTGCGTCCTGACCGACTGGGAAGCCAGGGTCGTGAACGAGATGGACACAGAGAAGTAACCGTCTAATCTGGTGGCGCGACCACAAGGATGCCATGGTGGGCTTGAGGCCTGGCAACTGACGCTAAAACCAGGCTGCAGAAGGGAGCCCCGATCCCTGAGCTCTGCACAAGAAATGCATTTGATGCTGAGACAAGCAACAGCAGGGCTGCAAACGCTCCTGAGGAGAGAACACAATTGATAGGTATGCACATTGATAATCAAGGCTGGGGAAGCTGACGAGGTTACGGGAGCCAGAAAAACCCAAGCAGAGGGAAAGCAAGCCCATCAGAGGGCCATAGGGCTTTGGAGAGCCCACAGAAACTGAGAGGCTTTTGAGGCTGGACAAGCTGACGAGATTACAGGAGCCAGAGAAACCCGAGCAGAGTTAAAGCAAGCCCATCAGATGGCCATAGGGCTTCGGGAGCCCAGAGATAGTGAGAGACGTTCAAGGCGGAGAAGGTTATGGGAGCATGATAACGCAGAGGAGAGAAAAAGCAAGTCTATCAGAGAGCCATAGGGCATCACAGAGCCCTGAGAAATTAAGAGACTGTCAAGGCTAGGGAAGCCGAAAAGGTTATGGGAGCCTGATAAATCTGAGGATAGAGAATGTGAGCCTATCAGAGGGCGAGAGGGCTTCCGAGAGCCCTGAGAAACGAAGAGAGTTTGACATAAGGGAAGCAAAAGCTCCTGAAAAAGTAATGCCGTTGAGCGAGGCATACAGCCACAAGGGTTACAGGAATCTGAAAAACCCAAACGGGCAGTTGCTGTACTGAGCCCCTGCTAAAACAAGCCTGACAGAGGGCCGGAGGAAATTGCGAAGTCCAAGAAACCTGAAATATAATGTACAGATTTGGGAGCAGAGCGAATCTGGAAGGTTTGAATATGAGAACACTGTCAAGCACCATGGGGGAAATGGTGTAGTTGTCTTAAAGAAACCTTGTTATTCCTAAGGATGAAGGAACTGTATGGAGTTTATTGAAAGCTGGCACACAAAACCCGCAAAGATGTTATGAACTGTGAATCCTACGGACAAGATTGGGCCAGGTAGAAGTCACAGATAGAGGCTATTGCTCCGGCCTCCTTCTTTCTGTTAGGTTTTCCTAAGTGGTAGGGCCAGTTAGATGTTAGGATTTTGGACTAAGGACTATTTTATTTTGAGCAACATTAGTCTTAGTTGAATTAGGTATGGAACATACCTCATAGCGGTAGGGCTAGGTAGGCATTTTCCTTTTCATTTAAATAAAACCCCTTTAAATGGCACACAATAGTCAGAATCCTTCTTCTGGTTTGCCACATATGGTGTTAGAGGTGGGATTTGCTTACCTGCCACACCGACATCTGACTCCAAGCCCCTGCTGCGACCGACGAACACCATCCGATGGGAACGCACCCGACGAGAAGGAGAAGCCACACATACATGCCGGACAATCAACTCTACGGGCTGCAGATAGCCTCCCCCAGCACCACGAGGCTCCCCTGTACATTGGGGACCATCATCCATCATTGCTGTGCCAGGTAGACCCCACTCAAGCAACGAAGCTCGCGGGGTGCTTTAATTGCAGAAATCATAGCGCTTCACTGCAACATCCAATTGTTCACTATTTTATACTTGAACAGTGCGAGTGCACTGCTGCTTTTATTCTTTTCCATCATTGGGCCATATAACATTGTTGATTTTGTGGGTTGAGCGCTCGCTGCTGTGATCTGAGCGTGATCTGCAGGTCGCAGGTTTGAATCCCGGCAAGGCCAACTCAGCCTTTCATCCTTCCGAGGTCGATAAATGAGTACCAATTTCGGTTGGGTGATATTGTATGTAAATATGTTCTCTGTAAAGCGCTTTGGATTAAGGTACTATATAATAACACATCATTATCATTATCATTATAATATTGTTGATTTTGGACCTTCCAAAATGGCCGCCGGAATAATGTGCAGACCAGCCCTACCTGAAACAGCCTGATGCTGCCGTGATTGCTTTGTGAACACATCAACTTGGCCAATCAGGAAGATCGCAGGCGAATGCCGGCCCCCCTCACCAAGGCCCCACTCTTTGGCTCCTGTGCCTTATCCCTCACTTCACCTCGTTTCCATCTCAAGCCAGACGATCGACTCTACGGGTTGCAGATAGTCTGCCTCAGCACCATGAGCATCTCGTGTACATTGGGGACCGTCACCTATAATTCCTGTGCCAGGTAGGCCCCAGTCGAGCAACAAAGCTTGTGGGGCACTTTAATTGCAGAAATCATAGCGCTCGACTGCAACATACAATTGTTCACTATTTGATACTTGAACAGCACAAGTGTGTTGCTGCTTTTATTCTATTCCATCATTGGGCCATATAATATTGTTGATTTTGGACCTTCCAAAATAGCCGTCGGAATAATATGCAGTCCAGCTCTACCTGAAACAGCCTGATGCTGCTGTGATTGGCTTGTGAAGACATCAACTTGGCCAATCAGGAAGCCAGCACCCTAACGCCGGCCCCCCTCACCTAGGCTTCACTCTTCGGCTCCTGTCCCGTATTCCTCACTTCATCTCTTTTCCTCCTGAAGCCGGACCATCGACTCTGCGGGCTGCAGATAGCCTCCCTCAGCAGCAAGAGGCTCCTGTGTACATTGGGGACCATCATTCTCTAACTGCTACACAAACACCTACCCTCCCTCTCTCATGAAGTCTGGGAGACAAAAGCACAAAAAAGACATCCTGAGTGCCAACTCTGGCCTACCCATCATATGACACCTATGTCAGCGCAACCTCCAGAAAGGTCTTCACAGATATCCTCTTCTCTGTGCCCTCCCCAACTCTATGGACTCCTCATCTCATCTCTACTCTCTGCCCTTTTGACATCCTCTCTCATCTGGAAAGTACTCTTGGCGGGCTTCTCATCATCACGCTGTATCATTAAATTCTACCATATTGGCACTATCTTGGTTCAGGATCCTCAAACCAACCTCCTTCTCTTTGACCGGCACCTGCCATCCCTCATTAACTTTCTTCCCTTACATGTCTCTCCCCCATCCACTCTCTCTGTCCCTCACCCTCCGACTGGTGTACCCCACCCCTGTATCCCTCCTCGGAAAACCTTCAAAGGCAGAGACCTCTTCACCTGGCCACACGTCACGCATGCTCCGCCGACATCTGCCTCCTTATTGAAGACTTTGACCTCGACATTCTCGCTCTTACCAAGGCATGGTTCAATGCCAGCTCAGTCACTGCTTTTGACTCCCTTCTCCCCGATGGCTACATAATCATTTCCAAGCCACAACCTAACTGTGCTGGTGGTGAGGTTCCCTTAATCTTCACTGAGTGGATTCCTTCCTCCCTCATACCCATCCAGCCTTACTCTTCCTTTGAGAGCCTGGTTTGCAAGTTGGTCATCTCTCCCTCCTCTGACCATTGCCACCATTTACAACCCCTTCGGCACTACCACTCTATTCCTCTCTGAATGGGCTGATTTCTGCTCCTCTCACCTCTCACCCACCTCTAAGCTCCTTCTCTTGGGTGACTTAAACATCCATTTGGACTCATCTGTCACAGCATCCACTCTCTTCCTTGACCTCTGCACCTCGTTCTCCCTCTCCATTCTTCCTTCTGGTCCAACCCACTTGGCACGACAAGCTCTTGACTCCATCATCCACTCTGATCTTTCACCCTCCCCCCAACTGATCACACTTGGCCTATCTATACCACCCCCTTTCTTGAGAAACTCCTGGAGAAGTTGGTCTTCCCCCAACTGACCCATCACACTGAACTCATTGGTTGTCTTCATGACCATCAATCTGGATTTCGAGCATCCAAAGGCACGGATACTGCTCTCCTGAACACCCGTGAAAAACTGCTTACAAATCTCGATTCCAACTCTCCTGCTGTTCTCATTCTCCTTGACCGCTCTTCTGCCTTTGAAATGGTCAACCACTCTATCCTCATAAAATGGCTCCAATATACCCTTGGTATCTCAGACTGGGCACTGGGTTGTCTGACCTCCTTCCTCACTGAGCGTCCATCCCAGGTGCACCTGGCTTCTTTCTCCTCCCCACCACTCTCTCTCTACATGTGGTGTTCCCCAGGGCTTTATACTCTTGCCTTGCCTTTTCAACATCTACTTGACACCTCTCACCCACCTGATCTCTGCCTTCTCTCCTCATTTCCAGTGTTATGCGGATGACACACAATTCTTCCCCCGGCTCCCCTCTTCCTCTTCCTCCTCCATCATTCCCAATTGCCTGCCTGCTATTCAGTCTTGCTGTGCTTCGAACGACTTGTGTTTTAATGCCAGTAAGACAGAGATTCTTCCGATCGGGGCATCTGCTCCCAGTTTCCCTCCAGCACTCTGGCCACCCTCTATGGGCTCTCCCCCTTCTTCTTCCACTGAGGCCAGCAACCTTGGGGTCATCTCTCTCTCCTTTACTCCTCACATATCGGACCTTGCCAAGAAGGCCCACTTTCAACTTCACCTCCTCAGAGGCACTCTTCCTTTCCTTACCTTCCCACAGAAGATCAATGTCTCTAGAGCTCTGGCCCTCTCCAAACTGGATTACTGCAACAGCCTCTTCCTTAACCTGTCCCTTTCCTGCCTTTGCCCCCTTTAACTGATACAGAATAGGGCTGCAAGACTTATCCTTGGCCTCAAGCCCAGGGATCGCATCTCTCCAGCTCTAAAATCTCTCCACTGGCTCCCGGTGGCTGCAAGGATCAAATTCAATACCCTCTGCATCATCCAAAAGGCTTTCTGGGGCCTGGGACCACACTATCTGCAACTTCCTCTCACTAAATACACTCCTTCCAGATCACTTTGATTTTCTAGCTCCAACTCTTTGCTGATCAAACGTTTCTCTAAGCGGAGAGCTGAGGGCATATCTCTCTCCCCGGCTGGCTCCCTCCTCTGGAACAGCCTCCCTCCCTCTCTCTGCCTTGAACTGGACCACCTCAAGTTCCGCAAACAACTGAAGACCTTTCTTATCTCCACTGCCTTCCCTCTCTCCCTCCCTTGTCAATCCACCCCACCACTGCTGAGACTGGCGGCCTAGTCCCTCCTGCATCCAACAGGGTCCTGGCCATCTGCCCAGTCGCAACCAGCACCACCCCCTGCACTGCCCGCAGGGCCCCCACCTGACTGCTGGTCGGCAGGCATCCACCACCTTGGATCATCCTTCCACCCCTGCACTTACGTGTTGCCTCCCCCACAGGCAACTCTAACACTTCACCCCACCGACCCCCCGGGTGACTCCTCCAGCACGTATCCCCTTCCCCTTTTTTTCCATGCACTTGAAAGTTCCTAATGTCACAAGGACTAGTAGGACCGCTTCTAGTTTGTATTATTTATTCAGTGTCCTTGTTATTGTTTTATTTTCTTCCTTGTTCCCTTCCCTTTTGCCTTGTAGTGCCTTCAAAAACTGGTCTGTTGTATAGGCGCCTTATAAATATCAATACATAAACAAATACATTAACAAAGAGGCCTCTGGCGCGAGCCCGATTGCACCTATTTACAGACCAGGCTGTCAGACACCCCAGAACCGCCCAGGACTCTGTACCCTGTTTCCTTGAACTTTGAATTCACAGCACTATAGAGCTTAGAACCTATTGTCTAAATACCGCAAAATGCACTTCTATTCGTTGCGGACTCGGGGTCCTTTGCCGAGGTACCCGCACAGGGCGTGCACGGGATGGCAAACACTACTTTTCTCAGCGAGGGCGCTTTCTTGAACTCACACCCCGAGAGCCGGAAAAGGTAAAGGCGCAGTATAAATAAACAAGTCTCCGGAAACTCTCCGGCCCAGCTTCCTCATTCCTGGGCCTGCTGCCCAGTGGCCGCGGTCACTCCATGAGGCCGCGCACTTCCGCTCGTCAAAACAACACGCGCAGGTGACAGCAGCAAATCCGTGCTCTTCTTAAACAAGCTGTGGCACAGCCAAGCGGTGGGGGCTGCCATGCGCCAAGAGCAGCCTTTTAGCAGCACACACTTTAATCTAGCCAAACACTGGCAATGCCAACAGTGTTGACTTTTGAATAGGCGTTGGATTGCCACACACGCATGCCAGCTGTTTCTTCCTTGGGGTCAGGAATTAACATCATTAATCATGCATTGCCAGGATAGGACCGGGCCATCAATTATATTTCCAGCCAAGTATTTGGTCTCATTCCGAGTTTGCTAGTAATTCATCAATTTGTTTACAGAAGGACTGCCACACTCGCATGCCGTTACTGCCACTGGGTCCAGGTGCCGCTGAACTTTGGCAGGGTTAGTGCCCATTTTGTTGGCATCATAGGACTCCCTGGGGATTTTGCAAGATTTAGCACTAGTGGTAATTTATTTGCAGTAAATCAGACGATTTGGGGAGGTAAAGTGGAGGACTTACCTCTAGCATATACCTGGAGGTATATATCCTCCACCACCGAACTAGGAGTTTGGCAATATGGTAAACACTGTTAGTAGTTTCATTGAAGTCAAAAAATGTAAACAGAATGACTGCCATTTTTTTTTTTTTTTACTGCGCGGTCGAACCCCGAATGAGGCCCATTGTATTTATGATACCTTCCTTTTTTAAAGTCATTCTAGAGATGCCATAGACATGCAGGGGCTGCTTTGTGCGCTATACAAATGTAAAAATAAATAAATAACATATATGCAAGGCGAAAAGGGATTTACGCATCACTCAAAAATCTGCCACGTTAGCATGGTAACAGTGCAACCCATGCTGCATTAGTCCGCTTAACCAAGCAAAGGATTTCAGGCGATTTGGAGAGGAAGATGTCATTGATGAAAATGAGATGTTTCAAGGTTTTTCTTTTTTTAATGAACGCGTGGCTTGCATTTCTCCCATGTTAATATTTGTAACGAGTGATAGAAATGGATTTATTGAGTGAGAAGCACAGACCAGACATTGCTCTTGTAAATGAATCGTGCAGATTGCAATGAATTAAAAATGCTGTTCAGTTCTCAGTGTTCACAAGTGATTATATTCTCATCACTGGTAAAACTTTTAAGGGCAATATGAACACCCCGGTACCATCATGCGCATTTATTCTGTGGAAAGGCACACACTATGCTCCAACGATGCTCTGAGTGAAGCATTTTACATTTCCTGAAATGAAGTTGCCCTTCGGTCTCACTGGTTTCCCGAGTGGCACTGGTAACACACTGTAACGTCTAATGTCAACACAATTCCACATTTGCAACAATGAAAACGCTTTCACAACTTGACTGTCCAGTAGTGTCCGACTCCCACACTCCGGCATGTTTCGGTTTATTGCAAGAAACATTCAAACTTTCCTCATTTACAATAATAGCCCTGGTTTCATAACATCACTTTGTCATCCTGTCTGCCTCCCACTCGATAAACAGGCACTGGCTCCTACCAACAAACACTAGAAGAAAACACAGCCCTGGCCTGCCAACACGGTCATCAATACTGGAACAATACTAATAAAATCAAGCAATAAATAGAGTTCCGCTACATTGCTTTCATTCCCTTCATTTCACCACTCTTACAATCCACACAAAGGGCTATGGGGAATTACAAGCAGACCCCCCCCTGAACACATTTCACCTAAGTGAGCATGCCTTTTCCAAATACAAATACAAATCAAACTCAAATGAAACACATCTGGCACTATTTACAAAGCCCTGACACCATGTCAGCCAACACATCAATGTTGTGTGATATTAACAAAGATAACAGAGACTGATTCAAAGTGCCCAATTCGAACAAATCAACTCAGTGTGAGAAGTGCTTATGTTGACAGGGATTACTTTCAACTTAAATAAAGCACTGCTCCATTCTGCAAATGCAAGGAAAGAGTACCACAATACTACAGGTCTGCTATGGTTGTGGATACTGTGCCCCAGTCTCTGCTACCTTTAGCTGACGGCCCCACCAAAGGGACCATTGTTCTACTCCTAAAATGGCTACTCCCGTCCCGGGAGGATAGCTCAGCGGCAACGTGCCTGTCTTGGAAGCAAGATGACACAGAGCAACACAGGTTCGATCCCCAGGTCCACGCTTAGAAACCTCTGGGTATTCAGCGTGTTATAAATAACCTATCATACAAACCGCTCACTTTGTCAATATATAGGACATTGACAGTATCACGGACAGGAGGAACCATGGATTCATAACTTTCTGTGGAGGGTTGTGCTTGTCATAAGAAAGCCACTTTGCTCCTGTGATGGCACATCAACAGTTTCATGATGTATGTAGTCATGTCTTTTAGTTCCGTGGGCACTACCTCCAAACAGTGGCATATTTAGGCTTTCTGCTGCTCTAGGCCCAAATAAGGGCATGCACTCCACATCTGCCAGTCTCCAGATTCCACCCCTACAACAAGCTCTGTCGGCGTTGTCCAAACTACGACCTTTCTCCCCATTTTGACTGCCATTTTGGCTCCCTAACATTGTAAGGACGTTTATCGGGGTTGCAGGGATTAGAAAGCTGTTGCTTCCTCTCTATTAATTCATGCCTGTCATACTCTATGTTATCTTAGTTGAAAGAGTTTTCAGATCTCTGCTGCCCAAGATTTGGGGAAGGAAGTGTGTTCTACAGTTGAGTGCACTAGAAGTAATTGTCACGGCTAATTCTCTACTTTTGGTTACGTCTGAAAACAATCTTTTAGAGGAAGTGATAAGAACATAAGTTTTTCTGGCAACTGGATGCAAGTGAAAGAAGGTTGGAATACAGAATGTTGGTTTCAATGCTAATGATATGATATGTCATTTATAACGCGCCTGTACGTAAGTGTTTCTAGGCGCAACAAGTCAATGGAGGGAAGACAAAGGGAGGACAAGATAAACGATCTTGTTAGTCCTTGTTTCATTCAGATCCTACACGTGTGCAGGGGAAGGGACAAGGGGAAGTGCCAGGAAGAGGGAAAGGGAAGTGCTGTCAATACAGCGTCACTCTGAATAAGTGCAGCCAGACCAGCGTGGCTCTGGTTAAGTGCAAGGAGGCAGGGGACTGTAGAGTTACAGTTACAGCCCCTAAGTGCAAGGCAGCCCCGGAGACAGTGCAGGGGAGACTGATCATGGAGGAGCCGGGTACCCGGTGAGACGCTGAGGGTCGCCAAGCAACCCGTCGGCACAGCAGACAGGTAGGTCAACAGAGGCGAGAGAAAGAGAAGGCAGAAGAGAAACGGAAGGTATTGAGCTGATTCTGGAACTTCAGGTGGTCTGGCTCAAGTTTGAGAGGGGCAGGGAAGCCATTCCAGTCGGAGGCACCTGCAGAGGAGAGAGAGATCTATCCCCCTCCCCCCACTCTCTGCCCAAAGAAGAGTCTGAACCTCAGAGAGTTTGAAGTAGCTGAGCAAAGGGCTCGAGATGGAAGGTATTTTGGAAAAGAGAGTTGGATGTAGTGCAGGCCCTGGCCCCAGAAAGCCTTGTGGACGATGCAGAGGGTCTTGAACTTGATCCTTGCAGCCACTGAGAGCCAGTGGAGAGATTTCAGGGCTGGAGAGATACGGTCCCTGGCCTTGGGGCCAAGGACAAGTCTCACAGTCCGGTTCTGGATTAGTTGCAGAGGACGGAGAGTAGAGGAAGGCAGATTGAGAAAGAGGCTGTTGCAGTAGTCCAGCTTAGAGAGAACCAGGACTCTGGAGACAGTGTGCTGGTGGGGAAAGTGAGAAAAGGAAGAATACCTCGGAGGAGGTGAAGCTGGTGGTGGGCCTTCTTGGAAAGGTCATTGATGTGAGCAGAGAAGTGGAGGGTGGAGTTGAAGCATTAAGGCAGAGATCGTTGGAGGCGCACCAATCCTGTATCGCTGATAGACAGTCGGGAATGAGCGAGAGAGGATAGGAGGATGGGGGGAACCTGCAAGAGAGCTGAGTGTCATCTGCACAACACTGAAAGTTAGACCAGAAGGTAGAGATCAGGTGGGCCAAAGGGGTAAAGTAGGCATTGAAGAGCCAGGATGAGAGGACAGAGCCCTGGGGAACACCACATGCGGAGAGAGGTGGTGGAGAAAAAGGACCCAAGTTGGACCTGGGAGGATCGAGCCAGGAGGAAGGAGGTCAACCACTCTGGGGCCTGATCCGTGATGCCCAGGTTCTCATGGAGTCGATTGATGATGATGGCGCGATTACCTGTGTCAAAAGAAGAAGAAAGGTCAAAGAGGATGAGGGCAGAAGGAAGGCTGGACTCAAATTTAGTGAGCAGATCTTCACCTGTGTTTTTGGAGAGCTGTTTCCGTGCCTCTGGCTGCTCTGGAACCAGACTGATGGTCATGGAGACAACTAACAGATTAAGTGTGGAGAGTAAGCCGAAAGATGGGCAGCTTTTCCAGTAGTTTGCCCCAGAAAGGAGTGACAGAGATCAGGCGATAGTTTGCCGGACAGGTAGGATCGGCAGAAGACATATTAAGGGGGGGTGCACGAAGAAGTGCTTGAGGAGAGAGGGAAGTATCCGGTGGCAAAAGAGTGGTTGCAGAAATCGGCAAAGGCTGGAGTGAGGGTGTCAATGTGGTCCTTGATGGCCCTGGAGGAACAGGGGAGCACCTCTTTGGAGGACACTTTCATAGATCGCACTAGTCTAGAAACATTGTCAGGTGCTGTTGGAGAGAAAGAGAAGAAAGGAGGTGGAGAGGGAGAGGCAGCCAGAGCAGGGGGCCGAGAGAGATAGAGGGGGGGGGGAAGAGGAGAGAGAGAACAGGCTGTCCTGAGCTTTAGTGGTGAAGTGAAAATCCAGAGCCATTCAGAGGGCCTCAGAGGGAACAGGCGAGGTGGGGACTGCAGAAGGATTGGCCAGCTCCTTGTAGATTTTAAAGAGTTTGGCTGTGTTGTTAGAGGCAGCAGAGACGCAGGCTTGGATGTGGACTCTCTTCTTGGACAGGACAGAGAGTCTGTATTGCCTTTGGAGCAGGCGGCGGGTCAGCTTGTCAGAGGATACACCCGAAGCCCTCCACATCCTCGGAGCCACCCTGCACTTGCATTTCAGGGTGGCAAGGTGGGAGTCATACTAAGAGTTGCACTTCGAGGTAGGCTTCACGCGGATTCTTATGACAGAGGCACGGGCATCCATAGTGTTGGAGATAGAAAGATGCAGGTTAGAGAGGGCTGTGTCAGAGTGTGAGTCAGCCACAGGCATAGGAGGAGCAGACAAAGTAGAGGCAAAGGCAAGTCTCACAGACATACGCTTCATCAGCTGAATGATCGAGAAGGTAGGTGGCAGTACTGGGGTTGGCTTAGCCTGAGGGACAGAGAGTTTCAGGTGAGAGGAGAGCAGAAAGTGGTCAGTTCAATAGAGAGTTGTGGTGAGAGGGTTAGTGAGGGGGATGTCTGAAAGAGAACATCCAAGGTGTGTTTGGCAGAGTGTGTCAGACCAGAGGGTAGAATGGAAAGAGTGAGAGTGTCACAGGGGTTGCGGAAGAGCCCAGAGGAGGGATTACAGGTATCCAGGTGGATTTTGAGTTCTCATAGGAGAAGTTGAGAGGCAGAGGCAAGGAGAGAAGAGGAGAGGTCTTCCCACTCTGAGATGGTGGCCAGAGTCAGAGAGACGCCAGGAGAGATAGGGAGCCTGCAGACCAGGCATTCAAAGGAGGAGTAGGTCTGCGTAGGAATGACAGAAGCAGGGACCCACTCTGGAAAGATCAGAGCTACTCCATCTCCAGGTGGGTTAGTTTGGGTTCAGAGAGGATCCTGTAGCCATCATGGAGGAGAGTGTCAAAACTTGTGACACACCTGGCTGTGAACCATGTCTTGGTGAGAGCGAGGACATCCAGGTCAGGTTCTTTGAGGAGGTGGCAGATGTCAGAGGAGTGTTTGACAGCAGAGCGAGAGTTGAAAGTAGGGACATGGAGCAGGTTGCCACCTTTGAAAGACTTCCAAGGATGGGGTGCAGGCTTGAGGTACGCCCAGCAGAAGTGGTAGAGGGGCCCACGAGTGGGCAGAAGTGGAAGCAGGAGGTGGCATAGTAGCCAGAGAGTTGGAAGGTACCAGAGAGATGGCGGGAGAAGGAGGTGACAGAGGAGCCCGAGAAGAGCCAGTAGGAGTACAAGGAGAAGGAAGGAAGTTGATAAGACGCAGGAGACACCTACCGAAAAGGAGGAGATTGGCCTGAGGGCCCTGGACCAAGACTGTGCCATTCAGATAAATATTAATGACGGTCTTGGAAGAGCGGAAGGAGGATAGGAGGGTCTCCCACCGAGTGCCACCATTAATGGGAGAGGAAGAGTTAGCAGAGAGAGCCAAGACCATATGAGGGGTCCATAGGTCAGGTGAGGGAAAGACAAAGAGGAAGTTGGTGAGTCTGTCTGGAGGAGGCACTGATGTAGGTATCAGCGATAGGGAAACCTGGGGTGGAGACCAGTATGTCCCTCTTGAACTTCTTCCTTCCAGACTTAGTGAGAGGGATACGATAGGAAATAGAGTAGCATTTAGAGAAGAGAAGAGAAACGGAAAGCACCATATAGGGTGCAAGGAGGAAAGGAGGAGGAGGGAGCAGAAGAGAGAAGGAGAGATGCATAGCGCAGCACCACACAATGCAGGATGTGCATAGGGGGGTCACGTAGTAGGGAACACACAGGAGGAGCAGACAGGTGACACACAACAGTACAATGGTACCCCCAGCGGGGTGGGACTTAGAGAGTGGGAGAGAGCCTAATGGGACACAGTTCATAGAACAACAGTAACCACAGATGAATGGGGACCTAGAGAGGGCAAGATAGCCTAATGGGACACAGTTCACAGTGTAATAGTAACCACAGTTGAAGGGGACCTAGAGAAGGGAAACAAAGCACAAAGCATGGCTAACCGCTAGAGGGGAAAGCCTAGGTTTGCACAGAGAGAGAGTATATTATATCAGATGGATTTGTGGAGGTACGCACAAGGGCTGGGTAGTTTAGTAGGGAGTACTCGCACTCTGCGCCACTACCCCATCTGGTCACTGATGGTCAATGGCTGCACAGCATGCTCACACTCTGTGCTGCCAGCCTTACGGTCGCTGCTGATTGACGGCTGCACAGCATGCTTGCACTCTGCGTCGCTACCCCTTCGTCGCCAAACATCTGCGGCGCACAACACCGTGGCCTTGTGTTGCGTGGGCTTTGCCGCAGAGGGTCAGATCCTTGCTTTATAAAGGATATGCTGCATCGACACAGTCGGCCTTGTTGTAAATATATCTATGCCTCCATTCCAATTCCTGCCCACAACTCTGCTTATCCAAGTCAGCCCCAATGTATACCCAACCCGGCAGGATGATGGGCTGCCTGACATGATCAAACCACTCTGGCATGCCTTGGATTGAGAAGATCCGAGCTGTGAAGATACATGTTGCTGCAGCCGTCATCCACCTGGGTTCCCAGAGTCCCCCCAAGAGGCATGCTAGAGGACAATCCTCCAAAGAGCGCCCCAAAGAGCAGGTGGCACTACAGCACTCTTATGTAGCACCTCTCAACTTCCTGTTTGGTGCAGCTCTTCTGTGGCCCCATTCCACCTGCGCCTCAGCTCCCGGGTCAGTATATTCTTCTTTTTGGCGGTCTCAGCCAGCTCCTGAGCACCAGGGAGGACTCTGCTGCCCCACTGACACACATAAAACAGAGGCCAATAACATGACAGCCAGAGCGCTGTGCCCTACTATTGACTTGCAGGCAGGGGTACCTTGGTGAATTTCTTTGGTAAGGCCCTATTCAACCCTAGGATTACCAAGGCGGCGAAAGAGATAGTAAATCGCCACTGAGCAGACCCTTGGCTGGCCCTTGGTAGCCTACCTCGATGGATGTGGTTGGATCCTTTGGGAGGCAGTGGCTGTCAGGTCTTGGCTGCTCCCCACCACAGCGTCTCACCTCTTGTCAAGTCCTCTCCTAATTGAAAATCACCCCTGGTCGCCAATGAAATGTTGTGGGTCTGTTGTAAGATACAGAAGCCTCCGGGTCCGATGCACAGGTAGCTTTAATGCCCATTGATGCGCCAGCACATAAGGAAAGAAATAAGGGCAACACCAAATACATACAAGGACAAAGGTACAACAGACCACTGGCCATGCGCACCCATGCAGCCTCAGCTCTGTCTGTCACTCTGTCACACAAAGAACATCCCACTCTAACATCAAAGGCATGGCAGATGAAACATGAAAGTACACCATACTTCATTCCTGGCGCGCGAACGCTTTGTAAGTCTAGTACAAATGTTAAAGTTGCAAGACACCCTGAGCCGGCCAGTCTGTAGAGGTTTTCCACAGTCCACAATAGTTCCTTGACAGAAAACAGTTCCTCAAGTGAAGTGTACGGTTTGTGATCCCAGAGCTTGGTATGCCTGAATAAAGGACGAGGGGCCATGGGGTGGATGGAGCTTGTGCAATCCACTTCCCTCCTAGCCGGTGATATATGTCAGTAAGAGATCCTTGTTTAACTGCGGGCCAAAGCTTCATGTCCCAGCCGAGCCACCGTATCCTTCTGACGTTGATGACGTGCGTGCCTTTGTGGTGGGTGATGTCTCCAGTACTGTAAAGCTATGGCGGCAGGCTCATTCCAAACACAAGTTATTGACGCAGCGGCACTCGTAGCCACATGTAAAGGGGGCTGGAGGGACAGTGGAGTCCACTTAGCATTTCTGGATGGGCGCCATTACCCTTCCTTGCAGCTTTTAACCCCGCCTATACCCAAGGAAACGGCCTCTAGGCATCATACAGCTTTTTCATTATTTAGTCAGCTGGAAGTGATTGCGAATGTGGAGCGCAGAGCTTCCAGGAGTCTTGCATGTTATCTTCATTTAACTATGCTACAGTCAGCAAATAGAAAATCACACGTCATCACGCAACATTGTGCGGTGTGACTTCAAAGCTCTCATACTGTGCATCGTCCCAAACCGGCATCCACAGTCCATTCCTGGTTAGAGCATTTATCAACAAGAAAGAGAACATTACTCTTTCCAGGCCAAATCCAGATGCGAGATGGGAAACCACAAGCGGACTAAATGTTCCCTCAGAGGGCCAAAGTTCCTTCACGCTTACACAGCTTCACCTGTGTCCTGACGCAGATCTACAGTAGCGTTATTCTCTTTTTAATTTTTTGCCAATCAGGTGGCCTCAAAGCACTCCCTATAGGACGAAACTATCACACTGGAATGCAGCTATGGTGGGAGATGGGCTATAAGGAGTGTCGCAAAGCTTGTAGGTGTTGTTTGGTTATTTCCCCACCCACTGACTGCCCGTGGCCATGTTAATCCACAAGGCCATTCCCACCTACTTCCTGCCACTCCCCACACAACACACACCCTCCTGTGATACCTTTGAGCTAGCTTTCTCAAGCAGTAAAATCAAACTTTGTGCTAAAAGTGCCTGCCAGTGATATTTCAAAGCAGTCATTTGAGAGTTAATGGCTTAATTGGAGCTGTAAATGTTATGCCGCTGTAATCAAAATGTCTTCAGCCACTTGTTATGTAAGCAATATAAGACCTTGGCTTGTGCATAGGCAGTGGCTAGGCATTTTTGCAAACCACTGCTGTTAGATGCTCAGAGATTCATGCCATTGTGTAGCTGCTACCATTGTTTTCTGTGCCTTCCTGTGTCACCTTTCTGTCCCGGCCTCCCTCCTCGGTCCCTTCTTCCCGCCCTCCTCCCAACCCGCCCACCCCTCTGATTGACTCACTTAGCCCGGTGTTGTGGGGTAGTTTAACGCTGCTCACCCACGCTCGCCATTTCCAACTTGGACGAGCGAGGTGAGTGCAGCGCAAGCGAACTGTGCTGATAAGAAATTTGCTGCCCTCCTGGGCTTTGTGATTGGCATTGTTTTGGAGGATATAATGTGTTGAATTGTTTGTTTTCTGTGCCTTCCCGTGTCTCCTTTCTGTCCCGGCCTCCCTCAACCCACATCGGTCCCTCCTTCCCGCCCTCCTCGCAACCCCCCCCCCCGATTGGCCTCCCCTTCCTTATCTCTCACCTTCCCTGGGCAGCCCCACAGCTAAGGGCCTCTAGGCAAGGGACGGCTCCTACTTGGCGGCTCCCTGTAAGCGTCTGCAGGTGTCCGCAGGGGACGCCTGTTGCCTGACACCTTTCTTCTGATTGCCTTGCTCACCCCCCTGCAACCTTCAAGCGGTCCTCCACCCCTTGTTCGAAATTGGACTGTATCAGTACCATGTAACAATTGCATTGTGTAAACTAGGCCTTTCGCCCTTTATTCAGGATTCTCAAACTTAGGTGTGTTTTTCCTTCCTGTCTAAGTTTGTGCATTTAGTGAGCTCTTATCCTGAGTGTCGTGTCTTGTCCTCTTGCTCACCTTACCTACTTCTCGCTGTCTTGTCTGCCTACTCTAGTGTCTTCCCCCCCTCCCTTCTACCTCCCTCCTCTCCCACCTACTCTATGGTGCTCTCTGTCTCTCCTATCTTTTCTAACTGCTTCTCTATTGACTATCCTGCTCTCCTCACTAGATCTGGTAAGAAGAAGTTTAAAAAGGGCATCCTGGTCTCCAACCCAGGCCTCTCTATCGCTGACGCCTACACCAGTGCCTCCTCCAAGGAAACTCTCACCAACATCCTCTTTGTTGTTCCTTCACCAGACCTATGGACCCTTCATATGGTCTCTGTGCTCTCTCCTTTCTCTTCTCCCATTAATGGTGGCACCCGCTGGGACGCCCTCCTGGCCTCCTTCCACTCCTCTAAGATCGTCATTAATGTTTACTCTAATGGGACAGTCTTAGTCCAAGGCCATCAGACTAACCCTCACCTCTTTGATAGACGCTTCTTGCGTCTCATCAACTTCCTTCCTTCTACTGCTGTCCCCCTTCCCTTTCTCTGACCACCTCGTCTCCCCCCTCTGCCTCCTCCTTGGTTTCCTTGCCTTCTCTTTCCCTCTCTGCCCCCTCTCGGGCTCCCTCTTCACCTCCAAAGGGCGTTCCTCTGACCTGTACCCCTCCCCGGAAGTCCTTCAAGGATGGCAACCTCCTCTATATTGCCACTCTAAAATCTCGCTCTGCTGTCAAACACTCCTCCGATATCTGCTGCCTTCTGGAAGAACTTGACCTCAATGTCCTCGGTCTCACCGAGACATGGTTCATGGCCAGCTCTGTCACTAGCTTTGACACGCTCCTACCTGATGGTTACAATATCCTCTCCGTGCCCAGGTCCAACCGATCTGGTGGGGGTGTAACCCTGATATTCCCAGAGTGGATTCCTGCCTCTGTCACTCCTAAGCAGGCCTACTACTCTTTTGAATGCCTCGTCTTCAGGCTCTCTCTCTCTCCCTTAGCCATTCCCTTACTGTGGCTACTATCTATGGGCCACCTGGTCAGATCTCCTCCTTTCTCTCTGAGTGGGTGGACCTCTCCTCCTCATTCCTGGCCTCTACCACTCAACTCCTCCTTCTTGGAGACCTCAACATCCACCTGGATGCCTCCAGTCCTCTCTCTGGACTCTTTCGCGACCTCTGCGACTCTCTCACTCACTATTCTCCCCTCTCACCCAACTCACTCTGCAGGGCACACTCTGGATGTTCTGATCTCCTCCTCTTTCTATCCCTCGACCACTCCTCTCTCCTGGAGTGATCACTGTCTCCTCTCCTCCTACCTCACCTTCCCTACTCCTCAGGCCAAGCCAATTCCATCACTGCCACCCACCTTCTCGGTCATCCGACCCATGAAGCGAGTGTCAATTGAGGCTTTAACCACAACCTTCTCACTCCCTCTTCCCCTTTGGCTGACTCTCACCCTGACACAGCCCTCTCCACACTCCACTATGCTATCTCTGATACTCTTGATATCCTTGCCCGTCATGAGAATCCGCCTGAAGCCCAAAGCCAAGTGCAACTCTTGGTACGACTCAGACCTCGTCACCCTAAAACGCAAGTGCACGGTGGCCGAAAGGAAATGGCGTTCTTCAGGAACATCCTCTGACAAACTGGCCTGCCACATGCTGCAAAGGCAATACTGGCTCTCTGTCCTAACCAAGAAGAGAGCTCATATTCAAGGACGCGTCTAATCGGCATCTAACAACTCGGCTGAACTCTTTAAAATCTGCAAGGAACTGGCCAATCCTACTGCAGTCTCTACCTCTCCTGTCCCTTCCCAGGCCCTCTGCAGAGCACTGGCTTCTCACTTCATCTCAAAAACTCAGGACATCCTGTCCTCTCTCTCTTCCTCTCCCTCCCTCCCCCTACTCCCTGCTCTTCCTTTGGCCCTTCTGCAGCCACCTCTCCACCCTCCTTCTCTGCATTTCCCCTGTTCTCTGCTGACAAGGTTTCTAGACAAGTTCGATCTATGAAAGTCACATCAAAAAAGGTTCACCCCTGTTGCTCCAAAACTATCAGGGACCACATTGACTCCCTGGCTCCTGCCCTGGCTGATTTCTGCAATCACCCCTTCACCACTGGAGTCTTCCCATCCCTCCTGAAGCACTCCCTTGTGCACCCTCTTCTTAAGAAACCCTCTGCCGACCCCTCCTGCCTGGCTAACTATTGCCCAATCTCTTATCACTCCCTTCCTGGGCAAGCTCCTGGAGAAACTGGCCATCTCCCAGCTTAAATTCCACATTGAATCTGTTGGTTGTCTTCATGACAATCAGTCTGGCTTCAGAGCTGCCAGAAGCACAGAAACTGCTTTCCTGAACATCCGTGAAGACCTGCTCTCCAACCTTGACTCTCACACCCCTTGCGTCCTTATCCTGCTGGATCTCTCTTCTGCCTTTGACACTGTCAACCATGCCATCCTGCTCAACCGTCAGCATGATAACCTGGGTATCACTGGTCAGGCTCTGGTATGGCTGAACTCTTTCCTCTCTGACCGATCATCCCAGGTCCAACTTGGGTCCTTCCTCTCCGCTATCTTTTTCTCTACCTGTGGTGTCCCCCAGGGGTCTAACCTCTCTCCCTGGCTGTTCAACCAATACCTGGCACTCCTTGCCCACCGCATTGCCGCTCTCTGCCCCAACTTTCAGTGCTATGCGGATGACACCCAGCTAATTTTCAGGCTACCCTCGGCCTCCTCCTCTCCTTCCCTCATCTCTGACTGTCTGTCTGCTATCCAGGAGTGGTGTGCCGCCAATGACCTCTGCCTTAATGCCAGTAAGACTGAGATTCTCCTCATCGGCACACCTGCCTACTCCTTTCCTGTAGCTCTCTGGCTGGCCTCTCTTGGTTCTCTGCCTGCTCCCCCCTGCAAGGCTAAAAACCTTGGGGTCATCTTCGACTCCACACTCTCCTTCTCTCCCCACATCTCTGACGTCTCTAAGAAGTAACACTAGCAGTTGCACCTCATCAGAGGTATTCTTCCTTTCCTCTCCTTCCCCCAGAAGCTCACTGTCTCCAGCGCTCTGGTTCTCTCTAGGCTGGACTATTGCAACAGCCTCTTTCTAAATCTGCCTGCTTCTACTCTCCGCCCTCTGCAACTTATCCAGAACAGGACTGAGAGACTTGTCCATGGCCTCAAGCCCAGGGATCGTATCTCTCCAGGACTGAACTCTCTGCACTGGCTACCAGTGGTTGTGAGGATTAAGTTTAAAATCCTCTGCATTGTCCACAAGGCCTTCTGGGGTCTTGAAACTCAATACCTTTAACTCTCTCTTCCCAAATATCTTCCTTCTCGAGCTCTTCGCTCATCCACCTCCAACCCCCTCAGGGTCAGTCGCTTCTCCAAGCAACAAGTTGTTGGTAGATCTCTTTCTTCGGCTGGGTCCTCCCTCTGGAACAGCCTCCCTGCCTCCCTTAAACTTGAGGAGAACCATTTCCGGTTCCAGAAGCACCTCAAAACCTTTCTATTTGCTGCTGCTTTTTCTTCGTTTCTCCTCTGCTGACCTTCTGGGTGTATCCGGTACGGCACTGGCTACGTGGACACCCTCTGACCGCTGGCCCAGGTCCCTCCCCCGCGAAGCATCACACACCTGCACTGCCCACCTAGCAACCACCACACTTGGGGACTGTTTCTGTATCCCTTCAGTCTCCCTTCCAGCCCTTGACACCTGATGTCTGTACTTACCCATGCACTTGCCACATGCTAGCTCTTACTTATTGTTATAATTATTCTCATGTATTGCACTGTCCCTGCCCCCTTCCCACGAACTTGCATGATCGGAGTGACACCTGGCCTAGTAGGATCATTGCCTGTCATCCCTTGTTCCCCTACCTTGCCTCGTCACGCCTTGAAACACTTGTGTATAGGCGCGTTATAAATGCCATATCATATCATATCATATATGATATATATGATATGATATGATATGGCATTTACCATTACATGATATGATATATGATATGGCATAGTACCATTACAGCAGTGCCTGGCAGCTACCTAGTCTATGCCTACACAAAAGCCAAAATTGTTGGCAGTGACAATGCTTGTTTCTGTTGTGCTTTGCTGAGAAAGGCCCTAGGACTGAGTAATATTAGCTTTGGGATGTTGGGCCCGGGGTTCTAATTGAGGCATCAGGGCATATGCCGGCTTGCCAGCAGGCTCCCATACGAGGTTCCTTTAGACATGTCATGGGACTTGAGGAGTTTGGGTACAGTTACGGACAGCCATATCTGTGGGACTTGCAGACGAAAGGGCCTAGTTGCAATGGCAAGTACTGTGGGGTACAGATCCAGTTTGTTTATCACCTAATGAGTGATCCCATATGCTGATGGAGTAGTAAAAGGGCAAGTTTCAAAGGTTACTATTGTATAGAGGGTTTATCCGTGATCTTTGCAGATGTGGTCCCTGACCTTTTAGTGAGTCGGGGCTAGCCACAAAGGATACAAGTATTGCCATTGAGTCGGTGCGCTGCCTGGGCTCAGCGGCCTGATTTCCCCATGCTAAAGGCAAATGAAAAAATGGTTGAAAGGGATTCCTAGCGAACTAGTCCGATTCACTACATTCCACACAGTGTTAAACCATCTCCTCTAAACATGGCAGCTTACAGTGCCTATTCAATACAGTAATAGGCAAAGGGAGTACATGACATTTTAATTTCCCAAACTTTCTCTCACAGTCCCCTCCTATGTGACCTTCTCTTCAGTCTCATTACAAACGTCTCTGAGGTAACACACATCACATTCTGGCATATCGTAATACCTTACATCTTTGGTAACATGACAGTAAAACACTTGAGCCGTTTGCAAAACCTCCATACAGGTATTGAAAAACTGATAATAGAGACACTTGCAAAACATCAACAGATAGGACCGATTTAGGATTATGACGCACCTAAGGGTCCCAATAGACCTACAATCCACGATTCAAAGGTCAAGGAAGACACCAGATCCGTGTGAAGGAGACTTACAGTATGGCGAATGTGGGTAACAATGTCAGTAATATTACTTAACGTACTCTGGTGTGAAAGTACAGCATTCGCTCTTCACAAATGAACAGATGCCTCCTGGTGAAGTCCGGACAATATCTAGAGCCATGCGATTCTGAAGCACCATGGTCCGGATGGCTACTTGTTCGTGGGACAACAAAGCCAGGGAGGATGCAGTGGCATTTGTGATATCCTCCACTAACTGTGACAGCTGGGTCAAACAGTCTCTATTTATCCTGCCCCTAAGTGCTGATATCACATATCCCATCATTGCGACAAAGTTTTCCCAGGCAGTGCTTCTCTTAGGACGAGACAGGGAGGGAAAAGTAGGGGTGTAACACTGCGGGCAGAATATACTCCATATAACAACTCCCACCCCAATCAATGGACAACCAGGGGTAAGCTTTGTCCCCACAGCTGAAGTAAGTTGCTGAATATTTAGCGTACCCAGACCGGGGGGAATGCAAACTCTAATTCAAATGCAAATGCGAAATTATTAATCACTACACTAGAATTAGTGGACAGATAATATTGACATTTGCTAGTTCCTGTGAACAATGACCCTTGATTAGTATAACAAATGAGACCAATTGCCGGGAAGGAAAGCTGAAGTGCTGCTCGTTTAATGCGTACATGCTATGGGGTGGGGAAATTACAAGGACCAGTAAAACCCAAGTGGGTCCTGGGCCCTGGGACTGCGTAACCAACTTAAGATCCAGACCGATATCCCCCCACTTAAAAGGTATGGGTGCAATAGGAAACCTGGACGATAGATCATGTGGCAGATGGGCACAAACCCAGCAATCAGTAAGATTAAATATGCAGGCATACTGCCAAGAGAGGTGTAAATAATTATTTTAACTGTGAACCCAGGGATGTGCAGAGGGACCGTCATTCTCACGGCAAGTGGTACGGAACGTGTCTGTCACAGTAAAATGAGAATATCTCCCTATTCTAACAACAACACCAACAATAACAGAAATAAAGCCGAACATTCTGCCCACCAGAGCCACTCCTCAACTATCCAAATTCTGAAATCGACTCGTTCCCTCAGGGCAACAGTTTCTGGCTTGCAGACAAAATTCACTTCTGGTGGGATGTAGGCCACAGGCCACAAGCAAGGAAAATCTGTTCAACCAATTTTCCAGTTCAAAGTTTTCCTAGCTCTGTGCAGATGCACCACAGCATGTAACAATATTCCAAAGTTTCACCAGTACTCGGATGCTGGACCAGGAAGTGTGTGGCTCATAGTTCTTGATTGAAAATAACTCCTAAGCATCAAAACTACCAATATCTGAGATACCAGAGCCAAACAAAGATAAGGGTCATTTTAAGGAAAAGAATGATCAACAAATGATAGCAGTAAGGGCCATATCCTGCAGATGCTGGTGAATCAACAGCAGTGGCACCTGCTTTTTGCTGGCGCATCACCGCCACAGGGGGATTAATTGTTGTTCATGGGACAAATACAGAGGCGATGTGTCTCAGCCAATTGCTACTTTGTTCAAAACTGCTGACTCCCTGGTATCGTTCATCGGGATCGCAGAGCGTACCTTGAAGGTTGCATTGTGAGATCCAGAATTGTCAGACACTGGAGATGGTATGCCAACATTAGGGCCTGAATCGGGGTTGTTGATAAAGGAGCCTTAGCAGCAGCTCCCGCTGAGACCTCACGGTGTAAAAAAGGCTCAGAAGCTGCGAATTCTTATTCAGCACATGAACCTATTGACTAATGACGGGCCGTGCACTCGCCTTCTGATGCTGGTCGCTCAGTTCGAGGAACCCTGGAAAAGTCTTACATCGGCAAACACTCAGAGACATCACTGGTTGCGGAGGAACTGGAGCCAACTCAAGGATGATCGGTGGACATTGAGGCAATGTCATCGGCTGGGGCAGCGACTTTGTGTCAATGTGCCGTGTGGATCCAGGCCGGGATGTTGGCACATTTCACTGCAGAGTTGTAGTCAATAGAACCTGGAAGGGACCACGCCCCCTCAGCTGAAGTGCAGACTTCCTCTGGTGATCTTTCACCAGGACCCAGTGTCCTGGCTGTAGAGGGTGACAAGGTTCAGTAGTCGGTGCAGGCAGGACTTCACAAACTTGGGCTTGAAGACATGGAACGGTTTTAATCAATGTGACAAACTTTGCATGTAGGGAACTGCTGAGGGTGCAGTTCCCATTCTCATAGGGTGACCAGTAATAATCTCATGAGCAGACAGTGTGTGTTCTCGCTGTGGGTTATTTCTCATTGCAAACAAAACCAGCGCCAAGGCTTGAGACCATTTCATCCAAGTCTCTTTACACACTGGACAGCCTGAACTTGAGGTCAGCGTTCTGGCTTTCCAATGTACGCTTGAGCACAGGTGACAGGCACACAAGAACTGTTGTGTTATTCCTAAAGCTTTTCACACTTCTCCAATAACCTGACCAGTAAAATGGGTACCTTGGTCACTGTCTACACTGAGGGGCAATGCAAACTGAGGTATACACTCAGCTAACAACTCCTTGGCCACAGTAACAGCATCTGCTTTTCTACAAGGATACGCCTCCACCCACCCCGAAAACAAATCTACCAGGAATAGGTAGTACATGCAAGTCATACATGCGGGGAGCTTACATGGAATTTCCAGTACAGGACGTGCAGGCAGCTTTGTGGGTACTGCTCTCCCGGTGTTATATGTTAAACCTATTACACAATTTTCACAGTAACATTGAGCCATAGAGGCTAAACCAGGAGCCATCCAATTCCGATGTAACAAAGCAATCATGGCATTTTTACCTAAATGAGCTACGCCATGTGCTTTATGGGCAAGGTAGGGGAGAAGTGCCTTGGGTGCCACTAGGCAGCCATCTGTGGAATGCCACAGGGAATCTTCTCCCAACCTACACTTAAGTTGAGTCCAGGTCACCTTTTAGGCTACTGGAGCTTGATCTTGGAGTATCGCCGGGCTGGACAGGGAAGGGATAGGTGACAGTGGAACTGCAATGCAAACAAGACAGTCTTTAGGACCCAGGGGCCTTCTCAAGGCTGCTGAGTGAGCTGCACCATCAGCTAAAGCATTTCCTTGGGATGTAAAGACTGCGAGGGATCATGCCCCTTACATTTTATGATGGCTACTGCTGAAGGGAGGAACAATGCATTGATAAAGCTAATACATATTGTCCATATAATATTGGGGTGCCCATAGACGTTAAATATCCATGTTGCTTCCATAAAACCCTGAAGTTGTGGACCACCCTGTGGGCGCACCTGGAGTCGGTATAGATTGTGGCTGATCTATTTTGAGCCAGAGTAGATGCAGAGGCAAAAGCCACAAGCTCGGTACCTTGGGTTGATTTTGCCAAAGGTAATCAATATGCTTCTAGAACAGAAAGGGGGGGTACATACAGAATATCCAGAAACCAATTCCCCCGTTACCGAACACATGAATACACGATCCATCAACAAAAATAATCAAGTCTGGATTCAACAAAGGTACACTGGACAAATAAACACGGGGAGACTATGGTGTCTCCACAACAACCTAGCAGTCATGTGATTCCCCATCCTCAGAGGTTGGTAACAAAGACGCAGGATTCAGAACTGTACAGCGACCCAGGGTTACGTTGGCAGCAGAAATGAGCAACTTCTCATATCGGGTAAAGAAGGAATTTGACACATGTTGTGTCTTCCCTCTTAGCAATAATGACAATACAGCATGGGGAAATCGCAATCGTGACAGGATGCCCCTGTACCAGGCAGTCAGTTTTCTCTAGCAATAGAGCAGCAGTGTCGACGGCTTACAGACAAGCTGGGAGTCCTGCGGCTACTGGATCCAGAGCTATGTTGTGATATGATACGGCTGGTGTTTATCATTGTGCATCTGAGTCAACACACCTTGAGCAAACCCGTTGCACTCATCGCAAAACAGGACCAAGGGCTTGCTGTAATCCGGACCGACCTTAAGCCAGAGCCATTGCAAGTGCTTGCTTAATGGTGACAAAGGCATCATCCTCGTCCTGGGACCATGGCAAGGGTTCAGGAGTCGAATCATGCATGAGGTTCTGAAGGGGCTTAACTATATATACATACCCCGGGACCCATTGCCTGCAGTAACTGACCCTCCTGAGGTACCCCCTCATCTGCTTCCTTTTCTGGGGCTTAGAAACTTCCTGGATCGCTGGCACATATGTCTTTCCCGAGCAGAAAACTCATGGCCCAGATATCGCACACGGGGCAGGTACCAATGTACTTTGTCTTTAGATGCTTTGTGACCCTCCCTTTGTGGGATCCACTTAGTACTTAGGGGAATACACGTTCTAGTGTTACATTTGAGCAGCCACCTGATTTTGTTTTACAGTGCTTTGGGACAGTGATGTTCCTATTTGAGAGATATATGTTTCTACATTGGATGTTTCTGGCTGGGGGGGCGATCTCACGTTCGAACTTCCACCTTTATTGGCGTTGTAAGTAAAATAGGTTTTCTTTTGCTTGTAGGCAGTTGGATTTACATTGTGCTTTTGCACTTCATCTTAGGGGGTTTTGTTTTTTCTAGGTCAATAATAGTGGATGGGCTCAGTTGCTTTACTGAACATATTGGAATAGGTATGTTTTCAATTATACACAGAATAGGTGTCTTTATCCTTCTTCACATTGTTGTATTGAGTTCTCTTTCTGAAACATACTTGGGGTATGGAGTCGTTTCTTTTCATTTCTTTCGGGATCCTGGGGACTATTTATGCATTTTGGAGAGCAGGTCTGGTAATCCAATAGGGATTCCACTATGATTGTTATGCAACATTACATGTTAATGTACTATTTGTAGAAACTGTATGTATTCCATACAATGGTATTTCATTTGTAGCTAGAGCTGTACCTCTGCTCCTGAAGAAGGGGTTGTCTGCTCGAAATGCATTGAGCACCTTACATTATAAAGAAGCTTTTGATGAGCATTCTTAAGTCTGCGTTGTGAATTGTTTGTTGTTTAAAACATTTTTGAAATACTATTACTATATCATCATTGTTGGCTGTTATTACAGCATCTAAGTGTGCAGGGGACGACAGTCCTCATTTTTAGGAGACCATCATTATAATAACATTTAAAATAGCCAGGTTATAAGTGTCCAAAATATTTTCAGGACTTTCCTTTAACTGGGGCCCCCCCTTGGGGTATAGAGTATAATTGTTTGTACCCGGTTTTATGGGCCGGTACCTGCAGGTTTGAGTGCTCAGTTTTCAGAAATATTAGTTGCTTCTGGAGCATTTAATTCCCCAAACTTTCCCCCACACTCCTTAATGTACACCAACTCCCTTTGGAAGGCCTCCGTCCATTAAAACTCTAGTCCATTTTTGCTCAAAGTTCTGTTTTCCTTTCCTTAAATCTATATGCAAAGTGCTCCATAAATGTAGCATAGTATTCTACTGGACCTAAAAACGACAAAACTCCCTGTCTGTCTTTAGGTTTGTCTAGTTTCATGATGGCTGACACCAGCTCTCGTTTCGGCTTAACTCCTTGTGCACTTAACTTGTGTCCGGAGTATGAAATCTCAGCCATTCATAGTTTATATTTCTCCTTCCTCAAACCCACCTCCTTGATGATTTTCAAAACTCTTTTTAAAAAGCACATGCATGACCCTTTGGGAAAAAGCAATCACCGAAACCAGTCCAAACGGCATCCTCCTAAACCAATACGTGCCATCCGATGTGATGAATGTGGTACAATTCCTCAACTGAGGATGTAAATTAATCTGATGTTAGGAAAAAACTAAATCAAGGGTGCTAAACGCCTTACCTCCTCCCACCAGGTTCATCATCTCTCTGATGTTGGGTAGTGTGGGAGCTTGTCTACCATGACATTCCTGTTGAGTCACCTCAAATTCATGCACAACTGGACTTCTCCACTAGCCTTACTCACTACCACATTTGGTGAGACCCTCTCGGAAGCTTCCAACTGTTCTATCACACCCAACTGCTCAATTTTTCGCAACTCTTTGGACACTTCCACCCTGAGACAAATGTAACATTTCTATCTTTGCTGCTTACAGGTTACATATCAGGATTGAGCCAAATTAGATGTTGGTGGACACCTCAGCCTCTCTTCAAAGACATCTTAAAATTCATCCTCCAGCATTCCTTTCACACTCAACTCTGTAACCATCACCATTCTGGAAACATCAAAGGTGGGAATGATGCCCATCTCACTTTGTTCATACCACTCTAATAGACACCCACCACTCTTAGAGACATATATCCCAGTAGTGGTTGAACACCCCAAGCACTGAAGTTTGCCTTCAAACACTCCCACCATCTCAATTTGTACACCTTCATAGGCACTGGCATGTGTCTTTGGTGTGCACAGTGTGATACCACTCCCTTTAAAACGAGACATCCATGTATTCCAATCCACAATTGTATAGTCCGACCCAGAGTCCATCTCGTCAGCCAGTGACTGTGCTGCTGCTGGGGAAGGGGCAGGCGTGGACCCACCTGCCATTGTGGTCTTGCACTGTATACCGGTTAATTTCCCTGCTCCTTCCCGCTTTGCATGACCAGCCTGGCACTGCCATTGGCCCAGCTGTCATCACCATCATTGGCCCGGCTGACGTCTGGGTCACGTGAAGGATCACGCGCCTTGCCCTAGATCTCCATCAGTCTAGGATGTCATAAACCCTTGGGTATCCCATTCAAAGGGTGGCCTTCTAAGGGCTTTGACTACTCCTGTTTGCCCCTGTTTTTGCCTGATCATGCGCCAATCTCCTATCCATTTGTTCTTCTATCTACCTTTCATATCCTCTGGTGTTTCCATGCCTTGTCCTACCCCATCTAGGAGAACCCACCAAACCTTTCCTCAATTATCTTCTGCTCACACCCACGATCACTCCAATCTTTTCTGTCCTCTAATTACTTCTACTGCTTTGCCCCTGTTTAATTTTGGCCTCCTTAACGCTCGCTCAAACCGATTTATTTTGTTGCTATAATTTTCACTTTCTTTGTTTAACCGATACGTGGATTACAACTGATCATTCTTTTACTCCAGCCTCCTTTCATACTGCCTCTACTTCGTTTTCCCATAGACCTCGCCCATCTAGGCATAGATAGTACTTTAACTCTTCCTGGACTTTCTTATCCCCCCGGTCTCCCAACCTTTCCCTCTTTTGAATACCATTTTTCTTCCTTTTCTAATCCCTTTTCTGTCTCGCTTCTTGTTGAGTATCACCCACCTGGTCTAGCTACAGATTTTATTAAACATTTTAATCTTCTCCTATCTTTTTTTCTTCCTTCTTCTTCACCTCTTTTTCTTCTTCGAGACTTTGAACTCCCCTCCTGTAATTCATTTTACCCCTTGTTGTTTTCACTCACTGATTCCTACCTTCTGCATTTCCTTCCTTCTCCGCCCTCCCATTAGTCTGGCTTCTGCCTTGATCTAATCTTCACTTCATTTCCTTCTTCTTTTCCTGTGCCTTCCTGTCCCTTTTATTGTTCCAATTCTCTTCTACTTTCTTTTTCTGTTTCTCCTCCTGCTCTGCTTACTTCTTCCTCTTCCTCGACTATCTCCACTTATCATAATCTTTCTTCCTTTGACTCTGTACCTTTTCTTTCTTCTTTGCACTATTCCCTTCCATCCATCCCCTTTTTCTGTTCCCTTTCTCCTGATACGGCTAAAAGCACTGTGCACTCTTCTCTGCTATCTGTACTTGACTCAGTCTCTCCTATGCACCCCCTTCTCCTACTCGTATAGCTCCTCGGCACTGGCTTTCTCCTGACCTTATTTCCCTCCACCGATGTCTGCGTAAAGCCGAATGGCAGTGGAAAAATTCCTGATCTACATCTGATCTTACTGCGCTCTCAGCTTTACATTCTTTTGATTCTGCCTTACTTGCCGCAAAATATTGTACTTCTTGGAACGTACACTTTCTCTATCCCATCTCCCTCGATGACTTTATCAACTTCATCACAGTAACTTTGTCCTCCCAACCTCCTGATCCATCAGTCTTCTCGTCTCTTTCTTATTATGACTTTGCCTACTATTTAGCATCTAAAGTGGCAAATCTTGGCTCAGTCTTTACTCCCTCTGTTAATCCCCTCCTCCTTCTCCTAGTCTATTTCCACACTCTTTTACCTCGTTTTCCACTCTTGTTGATTCTGACACTTCCTCTTGTCCATACTCAACCTACTGCTTCTCCATCTGATCCTCTTCATTTTTCTCTTATCCCCCAGGAATGTCCTCATCGTCTTTCTTATCTTACTTCTCTTATTAATTCTTCCTTTGCAAACTCCTATTATCCGGCTGCTTTTAAGCATGCACTTAATCTTCCTATTCTGTAAAAATCTACACGCGATCCATCTATTCATGCCAATTATTACCCTATCTCGCTTCTGCCATTCCTTTTTAAAATCCTTCAGTGGGCCGCTTACGCTCAGGTAATTCATTATCTAAATCTTCACTCTCTTTTCCCACCTCTTCAATCTGGCTTTTGTCCCTCTCACTCCACAGAAACTGCCCTCTTACAAGTCTCTAACTCTTCTCTCCGCTCGTCACTCTAAGTTTTCTTCTATTCTCATTCTTCTTGAACTTACTGTGGCATTCAATATTGTTTATCACTCTCTTCGTATATATTCACGGTCTACCTTGGGTATTTCTGGGTCTGTTCTCGAATGGTTCTGTTACTATCTTTCTCAATGGTCCTACTATGTATCTTGGGCCGGACACTCCTCTTCCTCATTTCCACTTCAATATGGTGTCCCTCAAAGCTCTGTATTTGGTCCTCTCCTCTTTTCTCTTTATAATGCCCCTCTCTCTGCTCTTATGTATTCATTCAAACTGTCCTTTCATCTGTATACAGTTGACACTCAGATCTTTTCTCCTTTTCTTTCCTTGATTCAGCTTTGCACTCGGCAGTGTCTAATTGTCTTTCCGCTGTTAAAAACGGGATGTCTTCTCACTTTCTCCACCTCAACCCTTCTAAGACTGAGGTTCTGTTTCAACTGCTTTAACTATTCCTCCAACATGTCCTCCTCCATCTCTCTCCTTTCCTCCTTCTTCTATGCTTTTTTCCTGATCTGCGTGTAACTTGGGAGATATTTTTGATCCTTTGCTCTCCTTTTCGCTCCACATCTCTGCTATTGCTAGTTCCTGCCATTATGCACTATTTAACATCCATCATGCTTGCCCCTATCTTTCATTTCATGCTACTAAACCTCTTCTCTTCTCCCTGGCCTTGTACGCCTTCATTATTGTTCATCCCTTCTGCTTAGTCTCCCTGCCTCACATCTTCTCCCCATTCGTTCTGTTTATAACTCTTCGGTTTGTCTTCTTTTTTCTTTACCTGCTCGTTCTTCTATTACATTTTCCTTACCCTCCATTTCGTTGCTTCCTTTCGAATCACGTCTCCTCTATACATTTTTTTCAATTGTCTTTAAATGTACCCATGATCTGGCTCCTCCTTATCTTTCCTAGTTAGTCTCGTTCTATGTTCCGTCTTGCTCTTTCAGATCACAGAATGTATTTCTTCTTACTGCTCCTGAACGCACCTGTGCCTCTTCCCGTTTCCGTTCCTTTGCACTTCTAGCTCCTAAACACTGGAACTCTCTTCTTCTTTTTCTTCGCTCTGTTACATCTCTTTGTAATTTTAATTTACATTTGAAAGCTCATCTTCTATCTTCCCTTGACACTTAATTCTGTTTGCCTTGATCCTCTTCTGTTTTTACTTAATCATTTCTGTTCAGCGCTTTTGACGAAAAGTGCTATATAAATTTAATAAAATGAAATGAGTCGATTAAGATGGGTATTCCTATCCGGTTATTCTTATTCCCTACTTGGCAAATATAAAACCTCACACCACCCTCATCCACTCATCCACACCCATCAGTCTCATCCTCATCCTGCGATATCGCTTTGACACCCAGTTTGGAAAAGTTATCACAACAAAATGCAAAGTGCCCCCTTTTTCCACACTTTTGACATTCCGCATTCATCCTCGGACAGTTTCCTGAGTTGGCAAAGTGGAAAGTGCTCCTGCATCGGAAAACATCCCTTTACTTCCCTGCTACCCCCTTGTGATGCCCCTCCTGTCTACTGCCTCCGTTTGCCTCTTATAATTGTCTGTTGCTCCTGGAGGATGTATCCTTTTCTCGCACTCCTACCTTCCTATTCCTTTAACCTGGGCTACTAACCCTTTGACACATCTTATCATTGTTACATCCGGCCCCTCGGCCCTCACATGCACACACGCACGCACACAGACCAAGGAGGACACGGGACGCGATGTTGCTTGCTACGCGTCCCGGCGGCAACTGCCGCACGGACGCAGTTTATTGAACTGCGCATGCGCGGGTCCATAACGAGGCCTGCGCATGCGCGCTACACCCAACTGGGACGTCACAATCATGTGCTCAATCCTTTTAGCTGAGTCCAGGACTTCTTCTAGACTGAGATCTCCTTTGGTCCAAACTTCTTCTCTTCTTCTCTTATTTTTTGTTCTCTTTAGTGTGACATAAATTGGTCTTGTACGTGTTCATTATATTTCTCGCTGACGTTGCATTGAAAGGCAAGTTCCCGAAGACCAGTCACACCGTCTTTCACAGACTCTCCTTCTGCTTGGTCTTGTACCCCATAGGATGGGACAAACCTTGTTCTGATAGCGCAGGTTCAATTTAGTTATTTAGAGACTCTCCTCCAGTGCCCGCTTGACTATCACCTGCCCCGCTTGTTAATTCTGGCAAACCTTTCAGGATTCTACGGCTCTCAAATCCTAGAGAATGCATGAGCCGGCCCCTTTCCTTTTCCTGTCCTGTCTTCAAGGAGCTCTTTGCTGGTCGCCAATGTTATCCATGGGCAGCACTCACAGAGGTGACGAGGCAGCTGTGGGCATAATCTGGCATTGGTAAAGGTTCTTGCATTACATGGGTAACAAGCCCCTTAAAGCATCCTCCTCCTCTGTATCCAGCTCTCTCAACTCCCCTCCTTTGAATCCCCCGCACCCTGGTGGACCAGCAGCCTGGACCCCCAAAGGTTCATCCTTTCCGCCACATTCCAGTGTAGACTCTTATTCACCCCACACTCATCCCATATATAACACGTTGCGTTGTGATATTCTGCTACCATGCATTGACTTTATGACTTCTGCAACATATTATATTCAAATCTGTCATTAGAATTAATTCATAAAATGAGTGAATACATACCAATCATGGATATCCTTCAAAAGAACCGAGGAATTGGACCCTCCTTTGACATATTTTCATTTAATTTAGTTTTCTATATTTGATTTTAGTCAATATGTTGCCTGCTGATTAATTATGTTTACCAAACCTTTTACACAAGATTCTACTTCCTTTTAATGCCATATACAAAAAATTAACAGCATGCCTGAGGCCGCTCCCTTGACTACTTGGCCCACGGGTCTTCTAAAGGTGCCTTAGATACATGCGATTCCTGGGCCGCGCGACACACTTTTTAGGCCCTGCCCCTAAAGATGGTTATGTGATTCGTTGGGGCCACGCTCTCGGCTCCTTATCCTACACAAAGAGCAACATGTTCCCATGAACTAAGAGAGCCAAAATCTGCTCAATATTATCCCAAAATCTGCTCAAATGTATATCAAATGTCTGAGGGGAAACATATATGATCTGTGGCTATATCAGATATCCATGCAGCTGACAAACAAACTATCTATGGATTTCTTTATGAAATGCTTGACGTAACAAGAGATGGACGCAGTTGCCCAATATGTGTGTTCTTTCCTATTTGTATTTGATGGAGCCCAGGCCTGGATCCCACTTTGTGTGAATCTTGTTACGCAAAAACACGACCGACGTCTGCTTCCTTTTGAACGATTCCTACATATGTTACCCTGCAGCGGCTTACACTTCAAACATCTGGGCAGTTCCTGCATCCTTTTTCGTAACTCCTGGGATGTCCTCCGAGACCCACCTGGTCTGGTCCGACATCCATTCCCATTCTTCTTCAGCTCAATGCCATCCCTGCCCCGTCCACTCTTTCTACTGCCAACGCTGAAGTGCACATTTTTAGTTTTGGCTATTAGGTGGCGCTGTAAGCCAGGACAATTGCACTAGAGTGCAACTAGGGAGAAATGGCATTTGAGGAGAGACACACAGTTTGTAGGTGTTGTTTGCCTATTTACCCACCGTTCACTGCCCAGGACCATTCTAATCTCTATAGCCATTCGGCCATTCCCACCCACTTCCTGACTCTCTCCACCCAACACATATCCTCCTGGAATCTCTTTGAGCTAGCTTCATCAAGCCTTACCATCAAACATTGCACTCAAAGTGCCTGCCAGTGTTTTTTCAAAGGACTCTTCGGAGAGTTAATAACATAATTGGAGCTGTGAATGTGCTGCTTGTGCAATAAAAATGTCTTAACCAGGTCTGCCTTCAGCTACTCGATTTATAAGCACTATGTGTGTCCTCCACTGTTAAAAACAAGCACTGGCAAAGCCAACAGCTCTGGCTTGTGTAAACGTATTAGGCATTTGCCAAGCACTGCTATTATATGCCCCTCGTGCACCATTTTGCAACTGCAACCATTGATGGGCAGTTAATACCACTACGCCTGTGACTGGAAAAATAAATTCCCATGCCTACACAAAAACCAAAACTGTTGGCATTGTCAATGCTTGTTAGCTGGTGTCATATGCCTCCCTTCTTTCCGAGCTTGATGGCCGCCATGATGCGCGAAGATGGCCTCACTCTCCGAATCAGGCTCACATTTGCCTGGAAAACACTAAAAATAACTCAACACTGGGAGCTGTGCACTTTTGTCTAGTGTTGTATTCACAGGCGCAGGCCCTTTCATTTTGCACGGTGGTGATTTGCCCGAATCATATTGGAATATGGAAGAATCAGTGAATGGCATTTGGCTTCCTGGCTGTAGGCACTAAGATGCATTCTGGTGGGGGGAAACTGGACAAGCAAGATAGGTTGCATTCCATTCTCTTCAATGATGCCATTTTGTGTTTTACTGTGACTTGAACGAGAGTCTCCACTCTAATATGTAAACAAGTTTTCTGAGCTCCCACACATGGGCAGAGCCATCCAGTGTTTATGAATTCCCATGATGAAGAACATATTGTTTTTTTGGGGCAAGTGGCCAGTGCATACTTTAGGACATTAGTCCACACATGTCGCGAAGTGCCCATGAGAGGACAGGTGGAGAATCATGAGAAAAACGGTCCGGTCCAAAGGAGTCACTGGCCCAGAAAAGAAGCCATTTTGACAGCTGGCCTGATCTGATTCAGCAGAGATGCCGGCCTCACTGACCTGGGGAACACCTGCACAGAGAGCGGGCACCACTGAGCGATGATGCGTCTCAAGCAAGGAGACAGCTTGGATGGGGAGCAGGCTTTTAGCTGGTGTCTGGAGAGGAATGGATGGATGTTTTGATGTCTGTTGATATGAGCCTGCCTGCCGGCTGCCTCTTTTACTCCGGTACACCTGCATGTCTGATGTAATGTTTTACAACAGTCAATCAGGGGCTGCTTTTACTGGGCTCTGCTGCACCAACCCCAGGTGCACACAGCAACAAATTACACCATATATTCTTAATCCTGTTCATCTGTTTGCTACTTGTCTTTACCCTCCTTTGATCATTGATATTACAACCACAAAAGTAACAGCAGAAATTCCTAAACTATACAAAAAAGGCCCTTTCCAGCATCCCAATCAGCATTACAATTGTATACCCATGCAAATGGCAAAAAAGACTGAGTATTTGTACTACCACACAACTCCGTGCCAACCACGGGTCGGCTGGCCTATATGGAACTCTGGAGGCTTCCCAGTAGGCCTCTCCACCCTGGGCCTCTTTTTAGTGGTATTTCCAAATGTTCCTATAGGAAAAGGGTGTGACTTTCTGAAAATGTTGTGCTCTAGCACCTTGAAGCGTCTCGTGTGCTAGATGGAATTACTAATAGTGATCTCAGACCCAAATAACCGGGCAGTCTCCAAGAATATGGCAAAGTGCTACTTATTATCAGCATAGAATAAAGTAGGGCAATCTGGCGAGCAACAAGCAGTAGTCCACACACTCACACCCAAATTTGATTACACAAAGGTTTTATACCTCAATGTGCATCATTTATGACGTCATCCGATGTGGCAAACTAAAATCTATTGAAGGGAGGGATTGGTCAAGGGAACATATATACCCATATATCATGTAATTATTAACAACATTACTGGATGCCCCTTATCTGGTGAGCACCCCTTGAACTACCTCTAAATACATATAATACAGATTAAGCAGAATAGTGGCGGCGGATTGGCCTATGCAACATTGTATAGCATGTTGCTACATAGACCCTCTGATTGGTTGCCATGCTTCCCCAACCTTGGACTTTCAGTTTATTAGCAGCACGTAAGCAAATGGATCCTAGGTGCCAAGAGTAACATCAGACTACTCCCCACTTGCCCAATTAGTCCATCATCTCTCATCGGTCCGGCCCTAAGCCAAGGCTTCTCCTTTGTAGTTGACTTTGCAGCCTGTTCTCTATTCTGTGACGTTTAAGGGAGGGTAGGTACACCTTTATCTTCATCTAGAGCTTAATGAATAGCCCTTGTTTTCAACTTTTGAATCACGTGTGAGGAAACCACGAATTTGTCCATTTCGACCTTCTATTTAGTGCTATTTGATTCAATTGTGCTTGGTGTCATTGCTTCTATGGGCCTCTAGAGACTTGCTCACTCCACCTTGTATAGGCTTTTCGCATCCTTAATTGTCCAATACTTGGCCCTTGCAGATGTTTTCCTCTTTACTTAATCTAAGCGAACTATGTCTTATGTTCATGGCTCATCCTTTTGACCCCCCTCCCCCGCAATTATTCCTTGAAGTAGCGTTCTTGATCCCAGGCCAATAGACTCCTCTTTATTCCACACACAAAGCTGTTTTTTTCAGCGTCTCCTGACTCTTCAGCCCTGGTCTGTCCCTGAGGTAGCTTGATAGGTTTCAATAAGAGTCCGAAGTCCATCTTTCCATCATAGCTGCCCTAGCCATGTTATGTTTTCTTCTGCGGCAAGCCTCTATATGTCTCGTCTACCTTGTGTTTCTGCATGTATATACACTTTTTAGTCAGCAGGTTCCTTTATCTTCATTGCATATATGATTCTTCATATTCGAATACATGTTTCTCTTGTTACTTCAGTTACGTCTTTATTCTTTTAGTATTTGCATATGATTCCAGTACGTCTCAGTATCTTTCCTTCATGACGTCACTCTTCCATCGTCAGATTTCACTTACAGCTTTATGATGTCCAGTGGTGTGCGCCGACATCCTTCCACCGTCTCATTGTGTGGCTACATTTAAAACAGTTATCTGAGTGCATATCGTCTCTCATACACTCGATGCGGTATTGGGATGATACCCGGTCTCCCACATAGGTCTCTTCTCCTGCTCTTCCAGTATGATGGAGGTGAGGGGCGGGAGCTGGAGATGACGTGTCCACCTGCTCCTCTACAATGTGTAATATGGGCCACTTCAAATATTGTTTCCAGGGCCACTTTTGGATCCCAGCCCACCCCTGGTGCCAACTATACAAAAACAATCCCCCCTGAAAAACTCATTAAAAAACGTCAAAAGTTACAATCATGCCTCCCCAAGAGGAGCAAAGGGGGAACATTGAAAGATTTCACTCACAACTAATAGCAGCAGGAAGTGCCACTAAATACAGAAACCACATTGACCCGGAAGGGGGAAAGCCCAAGGCAAGAAGCTTGATGAAATTCACGGAGCTGCTGTTTACACTCATGCTGGCGAGTTCTGATTGGAGAAGCAAGAATGAGCGTCTACATACTTTGTACACAATCAATCATTCAGATCAATACATGGAAGGGGACCTACAAGCCCTACACAAAAGCCCACAACAATCGCTTGAAGGGAGTATCTCTAGAATACAAAGCCGATGCTTCAAGCAAGGAATGTGGGAGGGAAAGTACATTTCGATGCAAAGATGGAGCGAATGATATGGCGGCAGAACAACCTCATGAAAGGGGAAAGAATAGAGTTAAAATGATTGCTAAGAATATGCCTACAGTGGGGTTTATGGAAGAGGTGGGAGGGTGGAAGGGGTGAGGATGCAGGCATAGACTCATGAGACTCAGACTCAGACGAACTACACCTAACTAAGCAACACCCTGACAACTCAGACTATCTATCCAAGGCAGGACCGCAGAGTGCCTCAAGCAAGGCCTCAGTTACTGTACGCAAACCAAGACAAAGCCACGCGCATCCTTCATATCGACACCGATATGGGTTTACAGGCTGTGGTGGTGGGGCAAGGACGCGGGAGAGGTCTAAACAGTACACATCCCAAAATTCAAATGGGAACTGTAACTGCAATTGTCTCAATAGTTTTAGCCACTTGAAGGCACGCCCGTCCCCCCACACAGGATCAATAGAGAAAATATAAATTTGTTAGTGCATGGGTAGGCATGAGACATGATGCTATAGCAATGTGCACGTGAAATACATCAGACTCTGTCACAGAAAGCTAAAATAAACGTTTGCAATGAAAATGACATAGGCTTAAGGGGGTCATTACCATCATCCCTCAAAATCAGTGGCAAACAAAGTCTTCTAAATAGAAGCAGATAAACTCCTAAAGGCCTGTGATTGGCTGAACTTAACAGATGTCGGACAGATGCAGAGAGATAACAACACTGTGAGCCTGCTTTCTATTTTCACAATTCTGTGGGAAATACTGTTTTAGAAATAGTAGAATTGAATAATAATTTCTACCAATGTATTTGTATTTGTTTATTTATGTTGCACACCTTGCCCTGGGGCATCTGGGCGCCATTTTACAAGTTAATGGGTACATGGGAGACAAAGCTTAACGAAAGTGAAATACACAGCAAGAATGCATGTTACATACATGAAGGTGCACTATTACATTAGTGACTCAAGTCATGACAGGTGGTAATGCAAAAGGCAAACCACAGAAACACTTGCGAAGGATGAGGAGAGGGGCATGAGGAGAAAACATTGTTTTTGACCTTCAGAATGGAGGATTTGTAGAACCATTCTTTTTGTTTTTGCCATTCGGTTTTTAGGAAATTCAAGGATCTTTAACCATACATAGACAGAAAACAATGTTTAACTACATATCAACCTCCTTTCATGTCCATTTACAATCAACAAAGTAACGAATGACAGTTTGCCCGCGTAACAGTCTCAGGTATACTCCACAGGACATTGCTTTCGGAAAACTTTCACCCATTCCGTAAGTATGAACGCGTAATACAAGGACAGCAGCGTGTACTTAAGGTAGTGTGAAAGATCACAAGTCATGAGGTTTAGGACGTACCCCTGGATAATCATGCGTATTATCGAAATGGATGAACGTTCCCATTCCTCCAGTTATTTCAGTAACTCCCCCTTAAGAGAGGCGTCCTTTATTTTGGACATTGCGGTGACAAACGTTACATTTGCCCGCCATTCCTTGATATCTGGCACCATCTGATCTTTGTCCAGTTTCGGGCAATAATAAGTCGAGCAGCTACCAGGATATGGGTGGTTAGTTTGGAGGTCTTCACTGTTAACTTATATTGCCCCCGCTGATCTTCATCCCCTAATAGGGCCACCATCGGGTCTAGAGACAAGGCCACCCCATTAATTAGTTTTATTTGTGCAAGAATCTCCTTCTGGTATGGTTGGGTGGGGGAGCAAGACCACCAGATATGCAACAGTGTTGCCAGAGGCTTGGCCACATCTCCAATATCTGGACAGAAGCTCCAGGTTGATCTCATTAAGCTTCTCTGGAGTGAGGTACCACCGGTACCACCTGAACAGTACTCTATAACCATTCTCCCTTAGCTGAACACAGCTAGACGATTGGACCCCTCTGGTCCCCATGTTATACCAAGCCATCTCGTCGATTGGGGCCCCCAATATCTTCCTCCCATCTTAACATTTATGTGTGTGGGGGTTTCAAAAGACTGGCATTACACACCTTTAATAAAGACGAAATTCTCTTGGTGGGGGATCTCTCAAGAAAAGGTCTTCAAATGGCCTTGTTTCTCTCCCAGCATGTCTAGTATTAGCAATCCAGTGGCTAAATTGGATAAACCTGTGTCCCTTATGAGACATTGTTGCTTACAGTTTTCGAATGATATGATAGGTTATTTATAACGTGCTTAATACCCAGAGGTTTCTAAGCGCGTACCCGGGGATCGAAAATGTGTTGCTCCGTGTAGTCTTGCTTCCAAGGCGAGCACGTTGCCCCTGAGCTATCCTCCCAAGACTAAAAAATAGGCATACCTCCACAAACAATTGACCCAAAGGTGATAACCCTCCTTCTATCCAATGGTTATAACACTTAGATGCAGCACTGGAGTAAATTCTGGGAGTTCCTAAATTCGAGTGAGGGGGGATGGGTAGGTGGTTGTGCTACATTTCCTTATTGCCTGGTCCCAGTATATCATCGTGGGCCGGGTGGATGGGAGTAACCACAGAATGGTTCACCTAACAATAGGAGGGCACCAGCACCAATCATTTAAAGCAAACCCTACCATTGCTCGTTCTATATCCATCCAGTGTTTTGGGACCCCATCGGATCCTTTGCTGTCTAGCAATGGGGCCAGCTGTGCTACATGTACATAGCCTTCCAATGAGGGTACTCTTAGCCATGCGTAGCCACTAAACATGTTTTTTCCCACCATTTATGCATGCCGCGATACACTGGGGAATTTCTCAGCCCATAAAAAATTAAAACACCCAGTTTTGGAGATCCTTTATCACCTTCTTAGGAATTAAAATCGTCAAGGCTTGCGGGACCTACAACCATCTCAGCAGTAGAGTCATTTTAACTGCTGCCATTCTCCCCACGCATGACATTTCAGTCTTGTCCCCTCTCGATAAGTCTCCCCTTAATGATTTCATCGCCTCAGGAATATCACATTGATACAATTGACTATGATCAGGCATAAGAGAAACCCGTAGGTATTTCAGCTTCTCAGACGTCCGCTGGAAAATGAAGGCCCCCTGCAAACCCGTTACAATGTGAGGTAGTTCTGATACATAAGGATAACTGATTTATTATAGATTATTTTAAACACCGATGTTTCGCAGAACTGTTCTAGCAGGGAGGCTATGCTGGGCAACGTAGTGTCTGATATTGCATGAAGAACAAGAGATCATCTGCGTATAATGCCAATTCATGATGAGTGCCTGCTATCTTTATACCCTGGATATGCGCAGATGATTGCACCCTGCATGCCAAGGATTCCCTCGATAGGGTAAAAAGTAGGGGTTATACGTGGGCATCCCTGGCGAGTTCCTCTTGATAACGGGAGTGAGCCAGAAAATGTCTCGTTCAATTTAATTATTGTAGTTGGCTAAACAAAATTTGCTACCACCTGTTTGATAAATGTAGGGCATAAGCCAAACCCATAAAGCACCTCCGTGAGATATGCCCAATCTATTCTGTGAAACGCTTTTTCAGTGTTGACAGATAATATCGCCAAAGATAGATTATTATGCTTTGCCCAGTCAATTACATCAATAGCCCGGTGAATATTGTCATGTGCGTGTCTACTAGGAATGAACCCATTTTGATCTCGCTTTATGATGCTTGGGGGAATGCCTGCCAATCGTATGGGCAAGATTTTTGAATAGATGCGTGCATCATAGCTATGAACTGAGATTGGCCTATAGGAACCGGAATTAGTTGGATCCTTACCTGATTTTGCTCGGAGTGTCAGCATAGATTCCCCCATAGTGGGTGTAATAGCTTGAGTGTCTACAAAGTTATTGAACGAGGATGCCAGCTGTGGGGCTAGTATGTTTACAAACTTTTTTTTTTAAACCGGGCTGAGAATCCATCTGTGGCAGGGCTTTTATTATTTGGAAGAGATCGGATCATCTGGGAGATTTCATCTATCGATATTGGGGCTTCGAGCATAGCTCTGTCCATATCTGATATCTTTGGAAGGTTAGCTTCTCGGACAAAGGCCCGTTGGGCAGCAGCATCCAAGCGTTCAAGTCCATTTAATGTGGAGTACTATTGGGTTAAGATAGCCATCTTAGTGGGTTTGTCTTCATACAGAATACCTCATTCATCCCGCAATTGTGTGGTCGTATTTTTATTCTGCTGAGCCTTCAACTTCTACGCTAATACTCGCAAGGCCGTGTGCAAAGGGCTGAAATAGAACTGCTTGGTTTTCAACAGCTTATGAGAAATATCAGTCGACCATAACACCTTCAATTCTGCCCTGGCTGCTTGCATCTGGCGAAACACCCTCTTTGAACTCTTTTCCTTGTATTAAGAGGCCTAATTCCTGCACCTTTCGCTCTACTTCAAATCTTTGTGCCATCTACATTTTCTTCAGTGCTGTTGCTAAACTAATACATTCCCCTCTTAAGGTAGGATTAAAGGCTTCCCACTTTGTTGCTATAGATGTGTCCGCCCTTGAGTTCTCTTGAAAATATAGTGAGATCCTCTCAAAAAAAATGTATTCACTGTAAGTTACATTTGTTACGAGAAAGTCACTAACCTTCCATACGGTCGCCTTCCTTGGCTGAGATGTGTAAGAAATCCATTTAGATTGTGGTAGGGGCATGGTCCAAGGTTATCACCAGTTCTATAGTGGCGGCCGAGACAGTGGGCAGGAGAGTCCTTGACATAAGGAAAAGATCTATCCTGGAGAAGCTATCGTGGGCATGTGAGAAATATGTATAATCCCTTGTCTGAGGGTGGAGGTGCCGCCATGCATCCACTTGGTAGGTTTTAGGACCATATGGGTAAAAGTGAAAGGAGAGATTAAGGTCTCCAAAGCGTAGTAGAATCAAGTAGGGGGCCATCATGTAAAGGGTGAGACGCAGGGAGCTCTGCAGAGGACCTGGTATGGAGGGCAATCGTTTAAGGCAGACTCCTTGCTCCGGCTCGTGGAGGAAGGACTTCCAGCAGGAAAGTGTGGGGCCTGCATCTCCCTCCAGTGGTGGATTGAAACCTTTATAACAGGGAATTGTGCGACGCAGAGCCAAAGATCCATTAGATGAGGCGCATCATAAGCAAGTTGCTGTCTGTCCTTCGTAAGTGAGGATATGGTCTCTAGTGACCTGAAATACAGGACCTTCCGATTTATGGGACAGAAGCTTAATTGATAAGGACGGAGCACATCAGCATCTACAAAAGCTTTTTCTGTCACCACAAAGATTGAATCAAACAAATATGATCTTTGGTGAATAAAATGTTTTCAGGAAAACAAATTCAAACATATACATTACAAACATGTGAAAACGTATACTTTGCTATTCAGGGACTGTTTGATGATACTAAAGACCACCTTCTCCTTGCCAGTTCTGCACTGGTTTCTGATGATCCGCAGCATTCCCTAAAATCCACCACAACCTGCTCCCTAGACACGGCTGAATAAAAGCCAAGTAAAGGTATTCTTCAAAGTATATTATTACACGCAGGTAACGTAACAGGGCCTTGTATAGCGCAGCGTCTGCCTCTGTGAAAGCCTCTCGGCGCTCGCTTCTGCACGAGAGCAGTAGGGCTGGTGTAAGCGCTGCGAAGCACCCTCTGCCTGTGTGTCAGTGAGAATCTAGGTGAGATGGGTTGGGGCGGCACATGTTTTTTTGCCATAGGGGGATCCAGGCCTTGTGCTCCATTACATCTCCAAGAGATTACCCCTGAGATCATGGGTAGTTCTGGTAATGTAAATGGTGAGTGTGTGGTAGGGAGCTGTATGATATGATATGGCATTAATAACGCGCCTATACACAAGTGTTTCAAGGCGCTGGTAGGCCGTTGTGGGATAGCCAAAGAATAGCTTGCAAACGTTGCTCTCCCATATCTGATCAGAAGAGGTTGTGTGACCTCGGCCTCTGCTGAACTGCCTTAGCCTTAAAGAGCCAATAGATTTCAAGAACATCTTTGCATATGTCACCAAGTGCCATATGGCAATATAAAAACAAGCATTGGCAATGCCAACAATTTGGGCTTTTGTGTGGGCATGGGAAAGGCACTTACCAGGCATAGCTACTGGTATTAACTCCCCATTGTTGGCAGCAGCTGCAAAATGGTGCGAGTACCTGGGCATCTAATAGCAGTGCGTGGCAAAAGCTTAAAACGTATGCACCAGCCAAACATGTTGGCGTTGCCAATGCTTGTTTTAAGCAGGACTTCAGCGGCTTTGCCAATGCTTGTTTTTAACAGGACTTCAGTGAAGGACACGCAAAGTCCTTATGAATCAAGTGGAAAAATAAATAAATAAAATGAGTGGCTGAACTGGCAGGCTTGGAAAGACATTTTTACTACACCAGGAGCGTGTTTAGAACTCCAATAAAGTCATTAAGGGCCTGATTCACAGAAGGTTTTCCTATGGGATTGCGCCATTGTAAAAACACTTCTGTGAATCAGGCCCATAGTCTCAGAAGACTGCTTTGAACAAACACTGGTAGGCACTGTCAATGCAAAGCTTGATGGTAAGGCTTGATTAGAGTGAGCTCAACGAGTTCCCGTGAGGAGGAGCTGGCAGAGGCAGGAATGCGTTGGAATGGCAGCAGTGATTAGCATGGCTATGGGCAGGCAATGGGTGGGCACACAGCCAAACAACACCTACATGCTCTGTGCCCCTCCTCATACACCATTCCTTCCTATCTGAACTCCAATGTATTAGTTCCGGTTTATACGTGTCGCAAGCAACACCTCACGGCCCAAACTAATGATATTTGATGCCCAGCCGAATTCACCACTCATTCACGAAGCAGGTGTGAATTAAACACATGGCGCCAACCCTTTTGCTTACAGGACATGTTCACCTCCTCATATCCAGAACCCATGTTTTTGTTCCTGCTAGGGCGATACACGCTTGCCTAACCCGGTGGCAGGATGGATACGTGTAGAGGTCTGTTTTGGACAATAGTACACCCTTGTGCTGGTGCAAAAAGTGTAGAATGAACGTGCACACCCCTTGGACGATTTCCTCGTGATCTGGTGTTAATTCCACTGGGTCTGGATGCCACGGGGAGTTCTGGTTAGTGGCAATACACTGAGAATCATGCCTGCAGAATGGGGGTGGGGGAGGGGCGAGTTGCTGTACCACATTATGAATTCTTGCGAGAGACCGATTAGTCAAAGAAAACCAACATTCCATGCAAAACGGGGGGGTGGGGAGGGATTTGGTGGTTCAGGCAAAACAGTATTTTGCCCGGAAATGCTATCAGGGATGGACTGGGAACCAAAAGAGGCCCTAGAAATAATTTTCAAAGTGGCCCCATATTACACATTTTCAGCAAGCCCAACCCTTTTCCTATGATCCTATGAGACAATGTGGAAATACCACACAAAAGAGGGCCAGGGTGCAGAGGCCTACCGGGAAATCTCCAGAGTTCCCTATAGGCCAGTCCACTCCTGGAATGCTATGTTTGGCTTCTGCATGAAACCATTCCTTCACCCCAGTTTTGCGAGCACGCATATACAACATAATAAAGTTTCATCACTGCTAATGCGTTTATATTTTCTTAAACGGTAACAGATCACTCGTCATCAGGCGCAATGAGGACATGCTCCTGGAACTTTGCACGGTTGCAAGTGCAAATGTAAACACTCTCTCTCTCTCTCTCTATGGGCAAGAGGACCACCCTGCGTTGTTTCAGGAAATTTCTTGCACCAGGGCGATATGGCCCTCGTGCAAGAAATGTGAAAAATTGGCCCACACTAGTCCAAAATGTCTGCAGTGCGTGATATGCTATTCCCATACATGCCAACATTCAGATGCACCTGGTAGGGAGATTTCCACAGGGAAATCGGGAGACACATATTTCCCCATAGGAATGCATTGGGGCTAAGTTATTTTAGGCGGGAGACTGTGAAAAATAGCAATATTTTTAATCTCAAAATCGGGAGTCTCCCGCCTAAATCGGGAGGGTTGGCATGTATGCATTCCTGTCTAGTGCCATATAAGAAATCCTTGGGCATTTTGCGTGTTTAGGTGGAAGGTGGTGAGAGTGTCTGGAAATCATGAAGGGTTGACCCCCCATCAGATACTTGGGGCGAAAGGTCGCACAGGAGGCGGCCACGTGCATCATTGACCTTGGGTCCCTTTAATTTGCGGGATATGAATGTCTATGCAGGGACTCTTTGGGCCCGATTCATGGAATATTTGCCCGGTTGAAAGTGACTTGGAACCAAGGTGGGCCTGGGCCATAATATTGTCTCGGGCACCAATGAAAAAGTGGCTCACAGTTGCAAATTGCTATTCATTCCTTTTGTGACAATGTTTGAATAGTATCCAAGTGGGAGATGTTTGATAAAATGTGATGCAAATTGTGCATTTCAAAGAATATTTATTCAGCAACACTGGTTAAAACTATTAGCCGCATAGTCAAGTAACTCATCCAACTGGCCCACACTGGCCAAAAAAGTGTCCCACTTTGACCCAAAAAACTGGCCCACACCAGCATGTTGCGTTTGCGCTTCGGCCATGGGCCCATTGGCCAATAGGCCAGTCCGACCCTGGATGAAACCGTGCAAAGCATATTTTTGGCAGGCAAAGTCAGTGCATAGTCACTTTTCAGCAGTGCAAAATGACTTTGCACGGCAAAAATACACTTTGCACGGTTCCATGAATCAGGGTTTGTGTCGGCAGTGCAAAGTCACTTTTCAGCAGTGCAAAATGACTTTGCACAGCAAAAGTACACTTTGCACGGTTCCATGAATCAGGGTCTGTGTCGGCAGTGCAAAGTCACTTTTCAGCAGTGCAAATTCACTTTGCATGGCAAAAATACACTTTGCACGGTTCCATGAATCAGGGTTTGTGTCGGCAGTGCAAAGTCACTTTTCAGCAGTGCAAAATGACTTTGCACGGCAAAAGTACACTTTGCACGGTTCCATGAATCAGGGTTTGTGTCGGCAGTGCAAAGTCACTTTTCAGCAGTGCAAAATGACTTTGCACGGCAAAAATACACTTTGCACGGTTCCATGAATCAGGGTTTGTGTCGGCAGTGCAAAGTCACTTTTCAGCAGTGCAAATTCACTTTGAATCAGGCCCTTAGCAGCTGGCCCAGGCCTGTGTATCGCTTGGATTGTGACATGCAACCCACACTGAGCACAGCATGAACGCGACACACCCTGAGTAAGGCGCGGCAGAAGAAGAAGACACGGCCATGGAGTACTTACTGTTCAAGAGTCGGAAATCTATGAAAGGGTACGAGCCACGTCTTTCAGAGAGAACCCCCGTTGGACCTCTCTCTCGTGCATCTCCTGCAAAACACAAAACAGGAACAGCTATTAGGATCTGCTGCCGTCCAAGCGCTTTTGCGCCTACATCCTATTAAAAAGGAGAACCTGTTTTTACGTGAGTGTGTCTAAGCTAAAAGCTGTACATTTTCAGACGCATACTTTTGGGCTTTTTGTTTTTTTTTACTGTTGGTTTAGGAATCCTAACATGTGTTACATGACAAACTTAAAGATGGGCACTAAAGAATGCTTGATAAACATTGGCGACTCAGTCATGGTTGAGTAATGGCGCCATGTGGCTTTTTCCATCTTGTTGCGATCCAGTTCGCTTTAAGTGCGCACGCACGCACGCACGCACACACACGATAATGTCACCAAAGACATGCAGAATTGTAGTTGAGTAATTACCAACAGCAGGAGTATATCCCACTGAGGAGTGGCAGCTGATAGAAAACAAATGCAAAGCTAGGGTCGTCTGTCAGAGCCCTTAGAAGTGAACTCCACTGTTGATAGTTGTCAATCTACATCTTTTTTTAAAATAGTTTTTTTAAATTTTGATTTGTGAATTTGTTGAATGCAGCACTGCAAACCTAACTGCTGCTAGGCACTAAGAGCAAACGCATCCATGGCTGTCGGGAGGGAGTTGCAGATTCAGCGAAGGAGAGGAGTTTCTGAGGGTGCCCCTAAGGAGCAGCTTATAGTGTGCAAGCTCCCCTCCCCCCCAGTGCCCACTTCTCACCCCTGCACTATCCCCAAGGAGTGGCTGGGTAAGGGGTGAGGTGGAAGGCGCGAGGGATGCATGGCTAACCTTGACCAAAAGAAGCATCTGGGGTCCAGCCACCCTTGACCACCTCACTCTATTGCCACCACCTTCACCCACCGAACTACCAGGGAAGGGAGAAGAAAACATGGCCATTCCCCTCCTATGAGCTCATGCCAGATCTGTGTGTGTGTAATCTTGCTGCGGCCAAACCTGAATGTGTGTTTGGGGCACTTTCACCGGCGCTTCTGGGACTTGCCGGTCTTCGCTGGATATTTAGACAGTAATTCTTCTTGGCCTCCTCAGGTATTCTTATTGTAGCTTTGCGCCTCATTTACAGCAAGATTTGCCTTACGCAGATACACCGCCTATTGTTTGAACTGTATCCATAGCATTGCACTGTTGAACTGAGCTCTCGTGTGCCTGCAGTCAATCGTACTGTGTGTGCCGTGTGCTTGTTAAGCAGATTGATTTGGAATTCAGTGTGCAATTATCAGTAAAACTGCTTTGGGAACTGTACCCCTCGAGTAAACGCAGAGAGAAAAGCACTCTCAGAGGAGTTAATGGAGTAAGCTCCGTGTGGGAATTACACTCCCCACAATCCTGCATGCCACATATCTAGAAATGTCAGGCGCTTCTGGGACAAGCCGGTCGTCGTCGGTCATCGACATGCATAGGCATCTTGGCAGCACGCTCTTTCACCACCAAACAGGTATCCCCTTTATTTCTGTAACGCCACTACACTCCCTTTGTTCTAAAGAATTATGGGTAATCCTCATGGATGCTCAATCACCTTGGCCATGCACCGAGCGGCCCCGCTAGCTTACATCAACAAGCTTAAAAACACAAAACTAGACGTACTATCTGCCCCACCTCTAGACAGCAACTGGTTTTGTTGAGGAGATCAGCACCTTGGAACTGAAAGATGTGCAGGATGTTCCTTTAATCTCAGTAGACACTAGTACAACAATTGTGCCGAGTGCTCCTCAACCTCCCCCAACAACCGTCACGTACCTCCCTACCCTCCCGACCCAAATATTTACTCCCAGTTTAAGCGGCCCAGTACCGATGTATACATCTAGCTCCGAAAGAAAAGATGTATTTTTAGCCGACTGACATGCCACTTAAACCAATATTTAAGGTCTTGGAATCTCCAGGTCAAACACTGAAATTAGCTCTGCTTAACACCAGATCGTTAAATAAGCACGCTCAGGACATTCACAATCTTATTGAAACGAATGACTTGGATATACTTTTTCTTACAGAAACCTGGGTCACTAACACCAGCGGTCCTAGCATTGACCTTGCTGTTTTCAAGGGTTACTCGATCATTTGCAAAAACAGAGAGTCAGGACATCGCAAGGCTGTAGCAATTATTGCAAGGAACACTTTCGATCTTTTTTCCTCTCCTTGTTCATGTCAGGGCTGTGAGACTGTTCCTGCAAAAATGATCCTTTCTAACCACTTCTGCCTTAATTTTGTACTTATTTATCAACCACCTAACAATATGCCTGATTTCAATGATGAACTAATTCAAATCTTGAATAACCTCAACGGTCCAAACCGTATGACTCTCCTTCTAGGAGACTTTAACCGCTGGAGGTAACAACTTGGACCCCCAGAATCTGGCTCTAGAAGCTGCCCTGAACAACATTGATTATCATGTTCAAAATAGAGACCCAATGACAGGGAACAATAACCTCATGGACCGGATTGTGACCAAGAACTTTGACGTAAACATCAAACAGACCAAGGCTTGCATATGGTCAGATCACTTTACAATTGATTTCTACATCTGCCCAACTAATCCCCCAATGAAACCCAAAAATCGAACCAAGACTGTTTGCAGTCATAACTTCAAAAAGGTATCATTGCAGGACTATCAGGCATGTTTTGATTCCATCATGACCAATACCTCCTCCAGTACCCCTGCCTGTGAATTGGTTGCTGTATTTAATAGATATTTTCAGACCATGCTGGATAAATGTGCTCCTATGAAATCAAAGTTGGTAAGAGAAAACCAAGGCCATCAAAAATGGTTTACCCCACGACTCGTAATATTAAAAAAGGAAAAACGAAATCTGCAGTCCCGATGGCTGAAGTACCCCGCGGTGGAAAACAAGACCGCCTGGAAGAAGGCTGATATAGACTTTAATTGAAGATATGAAAAAATACTTCTTTTACTCCCAGATTGACCACTCGGCCAACCACACAGGCAAACTCTTTGAGATCCTTAAGGTGCTGGAAAAACCTGAAGCGGCCCAAGTCTCGTTTCAACCTACCAATCACGACTTCCTGAGAGTTCAGAAGGCTTTTGAAGCTAAAGTGAATACTGCCAGATTTAAAATAAAAAACATGCAAACTCAGACAAATGAATATGATTCGGTGGCAGAACCTATTCGGTGGGCCAGTGAACATGCTAGTTTCAGGCTATCCTCTATTTCTATCACAGAAATGATAAAAATGCTTTCATCCTTGTGCCCTAGTTCCTGTGCCGAAAATCTTCTTCCACTCAAGTTTACTTTAGCACATAAAGACCTCTTTGCCCCCTTTTTAACCAGGTTTGTAAATGTATTTTTTAGGATTAGTCAAGTTCCGGCTTCCATAAAAACCGTGACAGTTAACCCACTTTTGAAAAAAAACCATCTTGACCCTAAGGAACCCGAGAATCGCAGGCCAATTACCAAGTGTAATTTTCTCCTGAAAATCTTAGACAAGTTTGCTACCTCATAATTCCAAACGTTTACTGAAGCCAATCAATCCTACACAACAGACAATCAGGTTTCCAGCCTACTTTTAGCACTGAGACTGCTCTGATGGATTTGCAGACACACTTGCTGCAAATTATCGATGAGGGAAGTCCAGGCCTGTTGATGTTGCTTAACTTGTCGGCAGCGTTCGACTTGGTGGATCACAACCTCCTCTTGAGCACTCTCCATGACCTGAGCCAATGCACTGACGAAGCCATCAGATGATTTTGTTCTTTCCTTATGGACAGAGAATCAAGGATAACATGGGGCCCGGCTTGCTCCCCCTTAGCTCCCATAACATGTAGAGTCCCTCAGGGGGTCTGTCTTTCGCCCCTTCTGTTTAATCTATATATCAGATCTCTCTACACGCTCCTGAAACGCCAGGGTGTGGTGTTTACTAACTACGCCAATGACACCCAGGTGGTCTTTAAGTTAACAGGGGACTACAACCAAAATCAGGGTAACGTGTCTATAGTGTATAACCACATTAAATCTTGGATGACCACAAATTGTCTCTGTCTGAATGGAAACAAGATGGAGCTCCTGATGGTGGGTTCCCATCAGGCTTTCCCCAAACTGAGCTCTTGCTATAAAGCCTTTGACCTAGGCAAAAATTCCATCAAGGTTCAGAAACATGTTAAAACCCTTTGCGTACAGACTGGTTCCTCCCTTAGTGCTGACGCCCACATCAGTAGGCTGTCCCGCACTTGTACCTACCACCTACGTTTACTTAGGACTCTGCGCCCTTTTATCTCTGAAAAGAACTGCGCCACTGTTGCTCGAGCCACAATATCGTCCAGATTGGACTATTGTAACTCCTTGTTGATTGGAGCCTCCTCGAGCAACCTAAAAAAATGTCAAACATTACAGAATGACACGGTTCACATCACAAAAAAGATCTCAAGAAGATGCAGCATTAAGGAACACAGAAGGGCCCTGCACTGGCTTCCAGTGAATGAGCGAATTACCTTCAAGAGCCTCACCATTGCTCACTGATGAATCTTCGGAACGGCCCCAAAGTATTTAAAAGCCTGGGTGTCTCTGTACATCCCATGCAGAACTCTGCAACCCAGTCTCTGTTTGTCTGTCCACGTTTCAAGCGCTCAAGGAGCGGAGGCAGATCATTCCCGGTTAGAGTGGCAAGATCCTGGAACTCCTTGTCTCCTGCCCTTCGACTTGAAGACAATCTGGGTTCTTTCACGAAATTCCTGAAAACCTTCCTGTTCAAGTAGCTCCTATCCGTGCCTCTCCTTTGAATATCTATCCTACTTGTCCTGTCTTTGATGGTCGTTCCCTGCATGTAACTGTGCGCCCCGGTGCACACGGGCTACCAGTGTGGTACAAATAAATAAATAAAATAAGTAAATCCCTTCAAGTTCCCGTGGTGTGATGTCATATCGGGAAGATACAGCATTTAGAAACAGATGAATGGAAGCGTGGCTACCCGTGTAAGCCACACACAACAGCGGCTTTTCAGAGCGAACATGGTTGGAGCACAGCAGCCAAATGCAACAAGTTCATGCGGAAATTGTGCAACAGCCAAGAACTTGCCGAAGTCCTCTAACGGGAACCCCCTGAGAAAGAACCTGTCCTCCTCTCGGTATCTCACCTTGTCTGGGTGAAGTGCTGAGGGCGTGTATGTCCGTCCTGAATTCCCATAAGGAGTCACTGTAGGCTCCGCCCACTCCCGCAGTTTTTCATAAAAAGTCTGCCCTGCAGCTCTTTAGACCCGTCCAAGTCTGCCAGTGGGGGGGACAGCTAAGACTCCATCAGCACGTGGAAAGCAAGTGGTAGGTCTTGGCAGAGTCAGTACGCAAGGCCCTCGCAGTGATGAAAGGTAACGGCAGGCGGAACTTATTTTTTTTTTTCTTGTTCGAATTCTACAACAGATATGTGTTCCATTCTTTAAAAACAGATTGCAAATGGTGCTGTGATTTCCTACAAATTATATGGTGTCATGTTTTCAATTTCAATTTTCAATTACCATTGTGTGTTATCTTTTGGTGTTGCAGTTATGGGGTGAACCGCAGAATTCAATGAATGGAATGTAGAATGGGAAGAGAGGGACATTTATTTGGTTTTGGCATCTTGGAGGGAATGAGTTATGCTCCAGGAACTACATGCTCCCATCTATCCTTCCTATCATCATTTCCATATTTTCTTTCTTACCCTCCCCCCGCGCTCTCTCTCTCTCTCTCTTTCTCTCCCCTTCTCCTACCTCTGTCCCCCCCCCATACCCTGCCTCCCCATGAGGATATGGAGGATCCTGCGGGCCCAGCAGGCAGGAAGGAATCACACAGACACCGACACCTCATGCCAACAAACCCGGATTACAGTGTGATGAGGAGGGTTGTTAGGTTTCTGTCCCCCCTGACAGATCTGTCCCTTCGCCTACCCTGAAAGGTGCATCATGACTTTAACCCCTTAAGTGCCAGGCTATTATGCAAGTCTTTGCAAAAAGGATGAGCATACTCGTACCACACAGCTCATGAACTGACCGGCACAAAGGTGTGTCAATGGCGGAAAAGGTGTGTAAGTGGCGGAGGTGCGCTGTACACATCCCCAGTAACATCACATACCTGTAGACCTAAGGATTAAACACACACACACTGCTACTTGTGTTATATCAACATGATATGATATGATATTTTATTTATATCTCACCCATAGACAAGTGTTTCAGAGCGCGACGAGGCCAGGGAGGGGAACAAGGGAGGACAAAAACAACGATCTTACTAGACCCAGGGACATTGAGAACGCATAAGTGCAAGGGGAGAGGGAATGGGGACAGTGCAACGGGCAGGGGAGGAATGGAAAGTGTTAAACACAGGATCAAAACGATTAGAGGTAGTGCGGCCAGCAGGTGGCAGGTGCAAGGGTAAGTGTAGACAGCGGGTGTCTAATAAGTGCAGGTAGGGGGACTGTAGGGTTGCAGATACAGACCCAAGTGCAGGGGTTGCCAGTAGGCAGTGCAGGTATGCGGCTGGGTGGGCGGGGATCTGGGCCCAAAATCAGAAGGTAGTCGGGTGCCCAGTACCAAGCAGCCAGGAGATCAGCAGGGGAGAGGAAGAGCGAAGGCAGACGCAAAGAGGAAGGTCTGGAGGTGCTTGCGGCACCGAAGATGGTTCCTTCAGGCATGTTCACACCAATGTGTCCATCATTCTTCGCACTGCTCTGCAACAGCTGGCTACTCATCATGTGACACAGCCGCCCACTCACAACCGTTTGCCAGTTGCAAACCGTGTGGCCTCCACAAAGCTGTGCTTCCCTCATTCCACATTCTGACAACACCCACCCCCCCACAACTCCCCTCCCCCTGGCCCACGATAGAGGTCCATAAAGAAGCTCCTAGAAGCTTTTCTGAAACACTGCCATTTGTGTAGGAGAAAACGGACTGACATTATACATGTTTTAAACACTTTAAAGCTATAATTGCTCACCACTGAATTCGGCCTATATTTCAGTACCTGTATTTAGGTGAGCAAATTAAGCATTTGTGAAGACAGCAGGAGCAACGTTGTGATATCATCCCAGTGAGCACAAATACATCAAAACAAAACCTGTTGACTACAGGTACCTTGGGCACATTGTCACCAGAGATGGACTGGGAAGCAAAAGAAGCCCTGGAAATAATGTTCAAAGTGGCCCCATATTACACATTTTCAGCAAGACCAACCCTTTTCCTATGAGACAATGTGGCAGTGAAATAGCTTACACAAAAGAGGCACAGGATGCAGAGGCCTATCAGGAAATCTCAAGCGTTCCCCATAGGCCAGTCTACCCCTGATTGCCGCTCAGTGCCTAGGGCTGCCCTCCCCCAGTAAAAGGTCCTCTGCCCCATTTTCAACAGCACTCTGAAGGGATTACCTTATTTAATCATGCGAATCTCTAATGACTTACAGAAAGTATGCCATACACGATAGAAGTCAACATATGCCTGAAAAGGTAACCAACAAAGGCGGGCAGTACACAGCGGAAGGCCTCCCAATCTGGAAATCATTATGACACAGGTACACAGAATGTATTTATTTATTGTGAAGTTGTATAAAACACCACAATTGTGGTGCAACTGCTTTAAATTCCCCAGTGAAGGGGACCTACGAGTCCAGAGGAGCTGACACAGAATGGGGCCTAGACAGAAACCAGGCAATCACAGGGTCCCCCCAGAGTATACAGCGATTATAACGAAATGAAATTAACAAATAACTTTTATAACGAATAATAAATAACGAAAAGATATCGAATTATTTGTTAAAAGTATGTATGGGGGGTGCAGTAAGGGATTAAAAGGGGTGGGGGTTTGAGGGAGTATTAAAGCTAGGGAAACGGGGGGCTCGGGTGGGACAAATTTAAAAAGAGAAAAAAATTCTATGTGTTTTCGTTATTTATAATTCGTTTAAAAGTTTTCGTTATTATTTCATTCGTTATTATCACCTGAAACCAGTTCCAACATGAGCTGGGATGGTAAATCCATCCCTCTGTTATGGCAGGTGCATTGAAGAAGTAACATTTCATGCTTTTGAGTGTAGATTTTGAGTGCGGCTTCTGCTTCAGCCTCCACCTCCACCTCACCAGAAAAATGGAGAGTTGCCCCCCCAGGGGTGTTGCAAATGCATTCCCGTTTGAAAGCAAATCCATCTTCAGCAGTTCCACTCGGGTATTTGCCATAGATCTGGGGGCGATGGGGCAAGCTGCGGGGGCTAGCTGGCATTTTAGGCAGTTGCCTGGCTATTCACCTTTTACTGGCATGAGACAAGCAATGACATCGACTGCATTTTTGCCAGCACAAGGGCCAGCACCAAAACGCAAACCAACCATACCCCTTTACGAAGCAATATCATTTAAAAATGGACGGCACTCCCAAAGTCCCATGAACATTCTAGGAACCCATGCACACCGGGCTAACTGTTAGGGAGAATTCTGAGACATGTGCTAATTCCCTGCTACCTTAGGGACCCCCAGCTCTTTTGCTGGACTTTAGGACTTTTAATGTTTATCCTGAAGAGACAGTGAGACTTTTTTTACCACTCATGCATTTTTTTTGATTTACTGTGTTTCTTTTGGTTGTGGAGTCTGACAAACTCTGTATGTATCATCTTTTTACATTGTGACACACAGCACCCTCAGTGCAGTGTCACAGAGAAATCCTTTCTTTTTTCTGCTAAGGTTTAAATACCTTCTCTTGGATAACTACTGTTTCCAAGAGCTGTAAAGTGAAATTGACTTTACTTACATTTTCCTCTTTAAAGACCCAGCGCACACTATCTTACAATAGGGTACTGGAGGGGTTACTTAGTATCCCCTTTGTCTAACTTCTCGTTAACATTCTTATGTTACCCTTTCTACAATTAATAGCTGGTGGCAGTGGTTTACTTTTTCCTCCCATTGTGTGTGTTTACCACGGGCTGAGTTCTGTGCCCATTTTGTAAAAATGGCCCCAGTCTTCTTTTTTCGCCTTTTCTTGTTGGAACGGTCCTTCTTGAGATTTACTCTGCGTGCCAAAGCAGGTTTGGTCCCCTTTGTTTTGTCTTTGCCGGGATTCACTGGTGAATCCCGCCTCTGCACCAGCATGTCTGGCAGGGCAGGAAGCAAGGACGGAGCCCGAAACTCCCTGTGCATAGTCTCCTTGGTTACCCAATGGTGATTGGTAGGCTGGCTGTACTTGGAGGACGGCCACCCTGCTGTGTGAGTGACAGCAAGGCTGGGAATGAATGGGAACGACTTGAAAAAAAGGTGAGGTCTTTTGCAAGGAAGGTAGAGTCAACCACTGGACGAAGGAACCAAAGAAAGAAACTGGAAGAGAACCTTGCTGCACCTCCTGGGCCGTTGGTTTGCCCGGTGAAGCCCTGCTGCAGTGCTGAAGCTCCTATTTTGACATCAACTAGAGAAGCCCGGAACGGACGACTTCTCCCCTTGGGTTGGTGGGACCAATCGACCCCAAGACAAACTCGACTGAAACCCCTCTCTCTGCTGGTTGTACTTCCATTGCTGCTGCAGGAACCGAGTTCCAGGGGATAGGAACACCAGAATCGAGTGCATCGTTTTTAAGTCTGGCCCAAACTCCAGGTAGATCCTCCGGACTCCCTCGAAGCAGGGCTGACCAAGCCTGAGCCACCTCAACAGAGTGCTGGACCGCAGAAGCAAGGAAAGTCCACAAGGTGTCCAAGAACTGTGTTGGTGCTATTTGCGAGTAGCTGAAACCGCAAAGTGCCGCTGATCTGAATTGCACTCATTGCTGCCACCAACCTTAAAATCATAGTGCAGGAGTCCCCAAACGTCCTCCCTCTTGTCCCCATGACTGAGGCCCAGGAACAACAAGATCTGCTGGAACAGAAGCCAGCTGGAACCATTTCTTCAGACCTAAGGTTCTGTGAACTACTTACCTCTTGTGTGTGTAGCTTGCTTGCTCTCACTGGAGACTTGCATTTGCTGCCCTTTGCAGAGTTTCTTGTATCTTTGCCCTTCACAAGCCTCCCAGCTTGTGGCCCACCAGTGATTTCTTTTTACAATAAAACTCTTTTTAACATTGTGCAAGACTTTTACCTACCTTCAAGAAGTGCCTCAGCTCCCCTAGACTTTGCTCAAGTGACATTGGCTGTCCTGGCTCCCTGAAGACTCCTCTTAACCTCTGACTCTATGTTTAACTGTCCCTGAAAAAAGTCATACATACCTTACTTGTACAGCTGGGAAAGGGTTAATTTACATTGCATTGGGGGTGGGGGGGGGGTTCAAAAGTGCTTACCTGTTTGGGAAGCTTGTTAACCATTGTTTCCTTCCCCAACCTTTTCCTTTTTGCCACAACTTCAGTATTACCTTTTAAGTGTATAAAATGAAATATTAATGTCCACAGTGTCCTAGCAATTGAAGTCACCTCAGGGTGTAGGCATATCTGTGTGCCATCCCAAAAGGGCATCTACTTACTTTATTGAACTGAAGGAGTGTATTTTGAAGTGTATTTTTATTGTTGCCAATTGCTCCCTTCTAAAGAAGGCTTATTTTAAAACTGACTGTTAAATTATTAAATAATTATTTAATCAAGAAACTTTGAGCATAAGTGTAATTTGGGTACTTGTCACTGTGAAACTGCATGTTGCAACCCTACAGCTCACATTGACCCATCTTGAGATAAGTCTGGGTGCACAGTCACACTACCAACTTGTGTAGTACAGGCATATACCAAAGGTTGGGTTACCATATTGTCAAGAGGACAAGGCTGGTGTAGTCTCTCACAGGGTTACTACATACAATCTTGCCTAACACTAACTAAGACCACTGAAAAACACAAATACGTCCAGGTCAGATGCTGTGAAAAAGAAAGAGACTCAAATGAATACTAACTCACGTGCTTATCCTGCACAGACTTTCTCCTTTCACTTGAAGGGTTGGATACCTTGTGCTGACAGTGGACAGAGTCTAGAACTCACCACCCGAGGGCAATTAGCCTCAATTGTCAAGTTTGCTTGGATTGCAACACTATTCAAGTTTTGCAGAATCACGAGAGTTTGTTATAGAAAAGGAAGCACTATAAATGAAGGAAATGTATTAGGACGCAACACAGCAGGGGTGCTTGCCATTGCAAAGATTCTTGGTGACTGCAAATGTTTCAAGGAATGCGGATTCCTCTATGATCACTGCACTAGATGTTCTGTCAGACACCAATGGTGTGTGTTGCCCAAGTTGGGCTATAACCTGACACACAATATGAGTCCTTATGCCTTGATAAAACCTTAAGAGGGTGAAACACAATACACGTGCACCATTGGGCTTGTGGCGGCAATATTTCATGTCTGGCATTTTTTCTAATGTTTGAATGAATTGCATTTCTTTGTTTGCGTTTTCCAATGTTAATGTGTTCATCGGGACTATTCCTATCATTTCATTCAGATAATAATAAATTGTTTGGTAAACTATTCGGTCTAGTGAAATGCTTATTATTAACTGTAGTTCTAACTGTACTAACTTGTGTACACCTAGTTGTTACCAACGCTGCGCAGGAAACGGAGGCATGTGTTTTATGGAATTTCAGGTTCTGTAGCTGCAGGGAGATTTGCAGCCATACCTTGGTTCATGCAGCTGGGGCATTAGTAATCTATTGATGAAGAATTAATCTCAATAATGTAGGCCCCCTGCTTGCATTTTCACCACTGGCACTTCTAAAATGAATACTACCACAACCTGCCATCAACTTGGCCTTCTCAACCTCCACACAGGTCACCAGTCACTTCAACCCCAAATGGTGCCTGTCAGATCCGTCAGAATCCATACAATGAAACCAAACTTTGACCCTTAGTGTAGCCGTAGAATTCTTTCTACAAATGTAACCCTCTGCACATGCAAGTTAACATACAGAGGGATATATTAGTTGAAAGACAAGGAACACCACATGACGACCAGGCACTGCAAGGAAACAAGACAACAACTTAGCCTTGGAGTCAATACACTAAGCAGAAACGATACAGTGTTACCAAAAGCACTAACCAGAGTTGAACAAGTCTCCCTAGATGCTCTGATCAGAAAAGGGAAGAAGACAGAACGGGATCAGGATGTGATCTATGAAAACAATACAAATATCATGAAGTTGGGAAAGAGTCTAAGATCATAGAGGGGCAAAGGATAGCAGAGACTTACCACATATTCCTGATGATGTTGCTATCCCAACGTGATACCCAGTGTACTCCTACCCTAGACCGATGGCACGAGGACGCCTAATCCGAATGAGGCAGTCCCTACTCCAACCCTATCCCGTAGGCACGAGGACGTCTAACGACTTAAGCGCAGTTATGGCAGTCTCAAGTTCAGCGTTTTTCTTCTTGTACACTAGGTGTCTGTTGGAAGCTTCCCAGTGTCGGGTACTGTGGAACGGTGGAGAAGTAATCCTTATTAAGGTAATCCAGACGGGGTAAGTGCACTCGTTGTTTTACAGGCCGGGTTCAGTCAATCCAAACCGAAAGGCAATTGTGTTGTCATACAGTAGACCAAGTTCAATGCACAGCGAAGAAAGCAGTTCAAATCGGCAGACAGATGCGGGGTCGTAGCAGTCTGAGTCCGATACACAGTGAAGCAGGCAGTCCGAATTGGCAGGCGGGAGCAGGGTCGTAAACAGACCGGGTTCGATACACAGTGAAGCAGGCAGTCCGAATCGGCAGACGTGAGCAGGGTCGTAACTAGACAGGGTTCGATACACAGAAATCAACAATCCAAGTCAGCAGGCAAAGGAAGGTAGGAAAGCGGTCTGGGTCACAAAGCACACAAGGTAGACAGAGGCAAGGTAGAACAGGATGCAAGATAGCAAAACAGAACAAAACTTGCGGCTGATTCAAAATCAGAAGCGAGGAAAAGAACAACCCGGAAGTGTTAAATAGGTTACCATAGAAACTCACGCCCTCAACGCAACACACTGTGAAGAGGGCGTGATGGACGCCAGAGTCGCCATGGCAACCTGTAACCACGGAATCTATAGAATCGGGTATGGCGAAGACTTGTTTCACGTTCTTGGGCTTATTACCATGAGAAAGGGAACTAATCGACGTAAAACCAGGGCGAGACGTGACAGTGCCCAATGCCTCCTCCATCACATGTAAACCTACTTTGTCTACCCCTCCTCTTCTCCCAGATTAACCATCTCTTCTCTAAAATCTTCTATCGCCTTTCACTACACACCCACAAACAGCTGCCACGGGCCATTGTATATGCCACATCTGCAATAATCAAGCTATGAGCACGTTATCCTCTTTAACCCTATCATACTACCCAACATCGATGGTTAACCTAGACTCCAGCATGCTTAACCTGGCCTCTCCCTTTCAGATAACACGTTCCCAAGTGTTTTCTGCAAGTTGACCTGCTTTCCACTGCACTACGTCCTCAGGGCAACAAAGTTTATGCAGAGCTCGCCAGAAACAGTGGTGAGGATCACACGTTTGTTTGTTTGTTTATTTTATTTGTAAAGCGCTCCAGACCCGTGGGTAGATGGGCGCATCAAGAGTTCTGTTACAGGAATGAGGTATACATTCTACATTGGTGCAACAAATACAATTTACAGCAATTTACATTATTTACAGAACTTCAGCAGTTCATAGGAGAATCAGATGTGAATAAGTAAAGTAAAGAGTAATGAGTAAAGAGTTCAATTACAGGAAAGAGGTATTCATGTACATGGTGCGACAGTTACAGTTACGGCAATTTACAATATTTACAGAGCTTCAGTAGGTTTATAGGAGAATCGGAGGTGATCACTACTCTTTGTTCAGTAGCCAGCGAATAACCTGTTTCCTAAAGATTGGGAAGACCTCAATGGTTTTGATATGGAGGGGTAGGGAATTCCAGAGTAGAGAGGCAAGCACAGTGAAACTGGAGCCGCCTGCTCTATTTAAAGTGAATCTAGGCACTACCAAGCATAAGGAGTTGGGTGACCTGGTGATTCTGGGAGCGGATTTCATAGTGAGTTTGTTGGTGAGATATGGTGGGGCTAGGTTGTTTAAGGCTTTGTAGGTGAGGCAGATAGTTTTGAGGTCAATTTTTTGTTGTATTGAGATCCATTTGCATACTTTCCTAGTTGTGGAAATGTGCTCTCGTCTTGGGATGTTGAGTGCTGCGCGCAATACATTATTCTGGAGAACCTGGAGTTTGTTAATTATTGATTGGTTGGCACCTAGGTATAGGCTGTTGCAATAGTCCAGTTTGGACTGTATGAGTGCTCTAGCAAGTGTGAGGCAGCTATGGGGCGAAAGGAAAGGTCTGCAGGCTCTTATCAGTTTGCCCGTGTAGGCGGTGGCTGATGCGGTCATATTAGTTTGTTTGGTGAGGTTGGCGTTGGCATCGAAATGCCTAGAGTTTTCACGCTGTTAACAATGGGGATGGTGTTGCCATCGATAATAATGTTTTTGTAGTGAGGACTGAGTTTGGACAGGTTGCTGGGAGAGCCAACTAGGAGAAGCTCTGTTTTCTCATCATTTAGACAGAGGCAGTGAGTGGCCATCCATGCCTGAATGATGGAGAATATTTCATTGATTCGGGTGACGTCTGTGTTGTAGTTACCTGAGATAGTGAGGAGTATCTGGGTGTCGTCTGCATAGTTGGTGTAGGTGACACCCAGACGGTCCAGTTTATCCATAGTGGCTTTGTAAATATGTTGTACAAAGTCGGGGAGACGCAAAAGCCTTGTGGGACTCCGCATGTGATGGGGATGGGGTCTGCTGCTGATGTGATGGTTCTGTTCGCTAGGAAGGATTGTATCCAGGCGGTGGTGGAGGGGGAGAAGTGTGCTGCGCTAGATAGGTGGCTGCAAAGGATTTCATGATCAACTAAATCAAAGGCTGCCGAGAGATCTAGTAGGAGTAGGATAGCGGCCTTGCCTTTGTCTTTAATTTCATCAATCTGGCTTTTAAGGTCCACAAGGGCAGTTTCTGTACCATGTAGAGGTCTGAAGTCAGATTGACAGATACCTAATTGGATTCCAGGTGCTCCTGGATTTGGAGGTAAGCGACCTTGTCCAGTATTTTTAGCAGGAATGGGACGGTTGTGATGGGTCTATAGTTTGTGGGTATCGCTGGGTCGAGTGATTGTTTTTTAGCAGGGGGAGAACCCAGGATTGTTTTAGATTGCTGGGGACTAAGTTATTGGCGAAGGAGAGGTTGATAAGTTCAGTAATGAAAGGGGAGAGGTCTCTGGCTGCATCTTTTACTATCTGGGCGGGACAGCTGTCCCCTTTGCAATTAGATGGTTTTAAGGAGGCAATGATTTTTTGGACTTCTGTAGTAGTGACTTTTTTTGAAGATGAAGCCTGTATTAAGATCGGTGGGTGAGGATGAGCTAGGGCTGGTAGACTTGCTGCTAAGGAGTTGTTGGCATTTGTCCTTAATTTTAGTTTGGAGTCCTAGGATTTTGGAGTTAAGGGCGTTTTGGATGCTGGTGCACCAGGGCTTGTCTTTTATGCAGGTGTCTGCGGATGGTTTTGGGTTGTCTAGTTCCTTTAGAATTTTGAAGAGTTCTTTAGTGGAGGAGCCTGCCTGATCTATCCTGACATTATAGGCGTCTTTTTTTGTACGAATTATCTCCTTTTTGTATAGGGCGGATGTATTCCTGAGGTTGGATTTGTTTTCGGCTGATGGGTTAGTCTTTCATATGAGTTCTAGTTTAGCTTTTTGTTTCTGTCACGCTCACCTGATTCCCACGGAGGCGCAGGTCTGGCTTCGAGTGCTGATGCTTCTTCAATGGTGAAGCGCAGCACTCTGAAGATGGACAGGTAGGGCCCCTCTACTCTGGCTTCTCTGGCTCGTAGGAATATTCCCCTGTGCGTGGAAAGGGAGTATTACCTACTGACGGAATAATGCTCAAGCCTCCCACTTCCTTCCAACCCTCCACGATACCCTTCCACGATTCCCCGTGAAGTCTCACCTTAGGGTCTGGAAGGATGAGTTCTCCATCCTGCTTCTGATGCAGGGGCGCGTTGAAACCCAGTTACTTCACTGGATTGAGGTTTGATGGAAGTTCAAATAAGCTTGACTATTCAGGTAAGGCGCTGTAAGAGTTCTGTTGCAAGTTCAAAAGTTCAAGCTTAATAATAATGTTCATTGTCTTATTGCAGCAAGCGCTAACGCTTATGTCTTTTTCCCCTTAGGGGCCGGGGTTCGGAATGCCGGAGATATGGCGCCGACCCGAAGTGAAACGTGCAGTTCCAATAAATGACAGGTAAGTTCTGGATGAGCGTTCGGGTAAAGTCTTTGCATTCGTTCATTCAATGTCTTTGTCTTTTTTCCCCATAGGGGCCGGGGTCCGGAATGCAAGGAAGCGGCAGGACCGGAAATTAAATGGGAATGACCCAACTGGTAAGTCTTAGAAGGAAACTGAGCTTTTCCTATTCCCTTCCTTCTCTCACCTTGTGTTCTTGTCTTTTTCTCTCTAGGCACTGGGAAGTGGCTGCGGATCCGGATGATCGCTGCTGAAGATGGAGGTGCCCAGGAAAGGTGAGTGAAATGCAGCGCTGCAGCGATCGAAACGAAATGCTTTTAAAAATGATGTCTTCCCTTTCAGGATCGTCGGTGTGATGTCTCCGTGATACAGCTTTAGCAGGTAAGGTCCTCTTTCCCCTCCCAATTCTCTCTTATCTCCCTTTGCAGGTGACCCAGGATGCTGACAGGCGTGGCTGAAGTCCAGATGCAGGAGCTGACACGGTGAGCGTCCAGCTGCGAGGAGCAGAACAACGCGAAGCAAGAGTTGCTGATCGGGCGTGGTTTAAATAGCTTTGGAAGAAGTTCCAGGTATGTATCCTTCCACCGATCAGGTATGTATCCTTCCCCGACCACACCCAGGTGGAAAGTAGTCCCACAGGTAAAGTAGTTCCATTCAGGCCTCAAGAGGGCCTGGATGTAGCAGCATGGTCTGCATCAGGTAAGTGCACATTGAAACACTTGAACACATGTCTAGCTTTATGAGCCTGGCGCCTAAGGCGCCAGGACAGGGGTCCAACATGAGCCTGGCGCCTAAGGCGCCAGGACTGTGTCCAAAGGGCCCCAGCTTGGGCCCGCTGGCACTTCCCTGGGGGGAATGATGCCTGCCTCTGGGGTTGCTGGGTCGGACTCGGCTCAAGTACCCCCCCTCAAGGCCCCTCCCAAGGTTGTTCCTTCCGGGGGTCTTGGCTTGTTCGGAAATCTCCGGTGGAACCTTTGTATTAATCGAGGTGCGTGAACATGGTTACTAGGCTCCCACGATCTCTCCTGAGGTCCATATCCCTTCCAGTCAACAAGATAGAAGAGTTTTGACTTTAACACCTTGGAGTCTAAAATATCTTTAAGTTCGAATTCTAATTCCCCTCCAATTTGAACTGGGTCTGGAGGCTTGGACAGTCGGGTCCCTGGTTGTACTGGCTTCAAAAGTGATGCATGAAAAACTGGATGAATACGCATGTTTGACGGTAAATCCAGTTTAAAGGCCACGGGATTGATTATAGCCTTGATGGGATAAGGTCCTATGAATCTGGGATTGAAGGTTCACGGGCCCTTGAGGGGTAAATGTTTCGTTGCTAGCCATACCTGGTCTCCTACTTGGTAAGGAGGAGTTTTACTTCGGTGCAAATCAGCGTTTTCTTTATACTTTTTCTTGGCTTGCTGTAAATGAGTTGCAGCTTCTTTGAAGGCTCGGGTTATTGTGGAATGCAAATGATTTACTGCGGGCATTTCCAGGGTCAGAGGTGGATCTAGGTTAGAGGTCCGAGGATGGTGACCATACAAAGTATAAAAAGGAGTTTGTCCGGTTCCAGAATGCACTGAATTGTTGTATGCATATTCTGCGATCCAAAGGATGTCTTTCCAATTTAACTCGGATTGGTGTAACATGCACCGAAGATATTGCTCGAGAGTCTGATTGGTTCTCTCGGTTTGTCCGTCGGTCTGGGGGTGGTGGCTGGTGGATAACCGCACATCTATTTGTGCTAGTTGGCAACACTTCTTCCAAAAATGGGAGATAAATTGACTTCCACGATCCGAGACTAATATGGAAGGGAAACCATGTATGCGAACTATATTCTCCAGAAATTCCTTGGCCAAGGTGGAAGCTGAAGGCAAACCTTTTAAAGGGATAAAGTGGGCCATTTTGGAGAATAGATCCACAATTACAAGAATAGTGTTGTAACCAGCACAAGGAGGCAGGTCAGTTATAAAGTCCATTGACAAGGTGTGCCATGGTGCCGGTGGAATATCCAAGGGTTGAAGTAGGCCGGCTGGCCTTTTCTTTTGACCCTTGTTTTGGGCGCAAATTCGGCAAGACAATACAAAAGACTTTATGTCTTTTCTCCAAGAAGGCCACCAGAAGTGGCGTTTGATTTTTTCCTCCGTTTTAGCGATACCAGGGTGTCCTTCCATTATTGATTCATGATGATGGGCAATAACAAGTTGTTGCAATTCTTTACTTGGCAGAAACAACTGCTCCTGGAAGTAGGGTAAATCATCCTTAACAGTGTAATGAGGACCCTTTTGACTCCATTCCAGTAAGGCTGAAGAGTCTAGAAGTTGTTTTACTTGCGTTTGGATGTCCTCAATAGTTTGCAATGAAGTTAGGCCTAAGATTCTTTGTTCAGGTATGATTGGCACAGGTTCTAAACTCGAATTGGGTTCTTCCATGCCAATCCGGGATAAGGCGTCCGCTTTACCATTCTTGCAGCCAGGGCGATAGGTAATTACAAAATCAAATTCCGCAAAGAATAGAGCCCATCGGAGTTGTCGTGAAGATTGAGCTTTGGCCGTCTTTAAATACTGTAAATTTCTGTGGTCCGTAATTATGGTGATGGTGTGTCGTGCCCCGAGAAGGTAGTGACGCCAAGCCTTGAAAGCAGATTTAATAGCCAGTAACTCTTTGTCGGTAATTGCGTAGTTGATTTCAGGAGGAGAAAATGTCCTGGACCAAAAGGCCACTGGGTGTAGTTGGTTAGTTTCTGGGTCTCTCTGCGACAGGACAGCTCCCATGGCCGAACTGGATGCGTCGGTTTCCACAATATAAGGGAGATCTGGGTGCGGGTGCTTTAATACAGGTGCAGAGGTGAATTTGGTTTTCAGGTCCTGAAAGGCTTGTTCGGCCTCAAGAGTCCATTCAAAGCGTTTGTTTTTCTTTAGGAGAGCTGTGATGGGTTGGACTGTTCGGGAAAATTCTGGGATGAATCTTCGATAGAAATTGGCGAAGCCGAGCATGCTCTGAACTCCCTTCACCGAGCTAGGAGATGGCCATTTGAGGATGGCGTCCACCTTTCGCGAGTCCATTCGGACTCCTTGTGGTGTCAGGATGAATCCGAGAAACTCAACTTCTGTGGTATGAAAAACGCATTTTTCGAGCTTTGCAAATAGTCTGTGTTGGCGCAATTTCTCAAGAACTGCCCTAACATGTTTTCTGTGATCGGATTCTGAAGAAGAGTACACCAGGATGTCGTCAATATAAACAATGACACAGACATCGATAAGTTCCCGAAGAACATCATTCATAAAGTACTGAAAGGCGGCAGGTGCATTGCACAAACCGAAGGGTATCACCTGATATTCGAAGAGCCCAAATTTGGTGCGGAATGCAGTCTTCCATTCGTCGCCTTCTTTTATACGTACCAGGTGATAAGCTCCTCGAAGATCTAACTTGGTGTACACACAAGCGTCTTTCACCTGGTCGATAAGCTCAGGGATCAGGGGCAGAGGATAACGATTCTTAATCGTTATTTGATTTAGGGCGCGATAGTCTATACATGTTCTAAGGTCGCCCTCTTTTTTCGGCACGAAGAACAAAGCTGAGGAGACAGGAGACTTGGACGGGCGAATAAAACCATTGGCTAGGTACTGATCTAAATACTGACGCAAATGCAGGTTCTCAGGTTCCGTAAGAGCATAAATCCTACTACAAGGTAGTTGAGCATTGGGTACCAGATCGATTTGGCAATCATAAGACCCATGGGGAGGTAACGTGTTAGCCTGTTCCTTCTGAAAAACGTCTTGGAATTCTTGGTATTCTGACGGTAGCTGTACAGGGGTGGAAGTTGCTGAGGCTAGACCCATAACTGGATTTCTTGGATAACAAGTTGGTTCACAATCAGGAAAACTTATCTTCTTTGCTCGCCAGTCAATTCTGGGATTATGTGTTTCTAACCAAGGAATTCCAAGAATTACTTGAAATTGTGGGGCCTTGATCACATCAAACACGATTGTTTCCCTATGTCCATCCTGACCCACCAGTGTCATTTCAACAGTGGAATGCATTACAGGCCCTGAGGCTATTTCGGTTCCATCTACTGTAGTAATGACATCTTGGGTTACTTTCGGGCGGAGAGGGAGCTTAATCCTGGAAGCCAATTCACGGTCTATGTAATTTCCAATAGCTCCACTGTCGATGTATGCTTTTATAGCATGCAACTGCTGAGGCTGTTTTGGGTCCACAAGCACCATTGGCATGACAAAATGCGAGGTCAAAGAATCTGTTTTCAAGCTCGGCAAGCGGACCCCTACGCTTGTCGGGCTAGGTCGTTTCCCGAATCAGGTGTCAATAAATCGTTATCAGTGGCTCCAACCACCTTCTTAGGTGGTTTAACCGGACAATTTCGAAGAAAGTGACCGGAAGTCCCGCAATACAGGCAAAGTTGCATTTGCCGTCTTCTCTCTCGTTCCTTCTGCGTTAATGGTCCTTTAACACCGCCGATTTGCATAGGTTCGGATACGTCGGTACTCTTGAAGTTGGCGTGGGTTTTGATCAGTACTCGGGTTTCGTACTTGAACCGATCTGCTTTTCTATTTTGAAGTCTGTGATCAAGTTGAACCACCAAGTCTATGTAGTCTGCGCAGACCTGGGGTGGATCTACTATCTGAGCTAGAACATCCTTAAGCTCTCCGCGCAGGCCTCGATGAAACAATGTGATCCTTTTGTTTTCTGGCCATCCAGTTTCCACAACCAGTCTATTAAAGTTGGCAACGTAGGACAGGAGATCCTGATTACCTTGTCGTAAGGATAGCAGTTCGTTATCAAGGGCCTGTCCTTGAGAGTGTCGAGCAAACAATCTTTCCATGCTGGCCTGGAAACCCTAAAAATTCTGGAGAATGGGATCATCCTGATTTACCAATGGAATAGACCAATCGGCAGCACTGCCACTGAGGTAAGATAGTATAAAGGTTACCTTGGTCTGGTCGTTAGGGAAGGCCCCAGGTCTGCATAGAAAGTGTAAACGACATTGGTTCATAAAGACGGCATATTTCTTGGGATCCCCCGCAAAACGTTCAGGCGGGGCCAAAGGCATGTGTCCAGGTAGATTGATTTGTACCGGGTTATTCAAACCCATTGATGTGGAAGTACCTCCGGAATTAGGTAAAGGAGTGTGCCCTGCCTGGGCCTGCAATAACCTTTTGGCCAGGTCATCTGTTCTTTGCTTGGATAGGATCAGTTCTCTTTTGAGAGCGTTAGTCTCCTGGCAGGCTGAGTGCACTTCTGCCCGTAATTCTCCCAAAAGCTGGGCCAGCTGATCTGTCTCGGAAGTCTCCATAGCGCCCGGGTGGGAAATTGTGGGTAGGCTTCGCGTTCTGTCACGCTCACCTGATTCCCACGGAGGCGCAGGTCTGGCTTCGAGTGCTGATGCTTCTTCAATGGTGAAGCGCAGGACTCTGAAGATGGACAGGTAGGGCCCCTCTACTCTGGCTTCTCTGGCGCGTAGGAATATTCCCCTGTGCGTGGAAAGGGAGTATTACCTACTGACGGAATAATGCTCAAGCCTCCCACTTCCTTCCAACCCTCCACGATACCCTTCCACGATTCCCCGTGAAGTCTCACCTTAGGGTCTGGAAGGATGAGTTCTCCATCCTGCTTCTGATGCAGGGGCGCGTTGAAACCCAGTTACTTCACTGGATTGAGGTTTGATGGAAGTTCAAATAAGCTTGACTATTCAGGTAAGGCGCTGTAAGAGTTCTGTTGCAAGTTCAAAAGTTCAAGCTTAATAATAATGTTCATTGTCTTATTGCAGCAAGCGCTAACGCTTATGTCTTTTTCCCCTTAGGGGCCGGGGTTCGGAATGCCGGAGATATGGCGCCGACCCGAAGTGAAACGTGCAGTTCCAATAAATGACAGGTAAGTTCTGGATGAGCGTTCGGGTAAAGTCTTTGCATTCGCTCATTCAATGTCTTTGTCTTTTTTCCCCATAGGGGCCGGGGTCCGGAATGCCAGGAAGCGGCAGGACCCGAAATGAAATGGGAATGACCCAACTGGTAAGTCTTAGAAGGAAACTGAGCTTTTCCTATTCCCTTCCTTCTCTCACCTTGTGTTCTTGTCTTTTTCTCTCTGGGCACTGGGAAGTGGCTGCGGATCCGGATGATCGCTGCTGAAGATGGAGGTGCCCAGGAAAGGTGAGTGAAATGCAGCGCTGCAGCGATCGAAACGAAATGCTTTTAAAAATGATGTCTTCCCTTTCAGGATCGTCGGTGTGATGTCTCCGTGATACAGCTTTAGCAGGTAAGGTCTTCTTTCTCCCCAATTCTCTCTTATCTCCCTTTGCAGGTGACCCAGGATGCTGACAGGCGTGGCTGAAGTCCAGATGCAGGAGCTGACACGGTGAGCGTCCAGCTGCGAGGAGCAGAACAACGCGAAGCAAGAGTTGCTGATCGGGCGTGGTTTAAATAGCTTTGGAAGAAATTCCAGGTATGTATCCTTCCACCGATCAGGTATGTATCCTTCCCCGACCACACCCAGGTGGAAAGTAGTCCCACAGGTAAAGTAGTTCCTTTCAGGCCTCAAGAGGGCCTGGATGTAGCAGCATGGTCTGCATCAGTTAAGTGCACATTGAAACACTTGAACACATGTCTAGCTTTATGAGCCTGACGCCTAAGGCACCAGGACAGGGGTCCAACATGAGCCTGGCGCCTAAGGCGCCAGGACTGCGTCCAAAGGGCCCCAGCTTGGGCCCGCTGGCACTCCCCTGGGGGAAATGATGCCTGCCTCTGGGGTTGCTGGGTCGGACTCGGCTCCTTGGAGGTAGGCATCATGACAGTTTCCTTAAGTGTTTAAGTTCAGGGGTGTACCACAAATTTAAATGGGCTATTGGTTTACTTTTGCTTAGTTTCAAGGGGGCAATGGTATCGATGGCAGTGGCCATGGACTTGTTTAAGGTGTCGACCAGTAGGTTTAGTTCAGCATTGACTGGTAGTGCGTTTAGGGCTGGTAGGACTAGTGGTAGCAATGCCTCAGCCGTGATGTTGCCTTTGTTTCTGGTTTGGTAGGCGGGTGCCATAGGGCATTTTTTGGGATCTACCTGATAGATGTTGATTTCGAGGGGGATAAGGAAATGGTCTGACCATGTGAGGGGTGAAGGGACGCTACATGTGGTATTGCAGTTGAGCGTTGCCACCCAATCCATAGTTCTACCTTTCTGGTGAGTGGGTAGGGTACTGTGTTGAGTGAAACCGTGCTCGGTAAGAGCGTTAGCTAGTGATGTAGCTGGGGCATCATTCGGGTCGTTGTAGCCAAGATTAAAGTTGCCGAGGAGAATAACTTGTGCTAGCGGTTTGGAGTTTTCGGCAATGAGCAACGTGATATCTTCTTCAAAGACTCCAGGTGGGCCTGGTGGTCTGTAGATAAGGTGAAGTGTGATTGTACTTGTGGGAGAGGTTTGTAGCTTGACTGTGAGTAACTCACAAGATTAAAGTGATGATGAGGAGACTGATCTACAGCCAAGTAGTGATTTAAGGATGAGTGCTACGCCACTTCCCCTACCGTTAGGTCTATCAGCTCTGAGGATGGAGTAGTTGGCGGTGATGGCTATAGATAGGTAAGGTCCTGATGCCTCATGTAGCCACGTTTCCGTTAAGGCAAGGAAGTCAAGATCATTAGTTAAAATGGTATCGGCCACTTCAGTAGGGTGTGCTGCCAGGGATCTGACATTGAGCAGGGCTCCTTTAAGGGGCCGTGGATCGGGCTTGTTGAGGGTCTTTGGTGACTTCTGGGTTGTGGTGTCGTAGTTAGCAGAGTGTCTGCTGGTTTTCGGATGGAGTCTTGTGGCAAGTCTGTTGTTGCGTGCTATGATGTTAGGGTTAGCTGTGCATAGGATTTTGTGGGCAGCCTTTGGGATGGGGGGCTTAGTATTAAGTTTGGTTTGGTTAGGCTTGGTGGTGTCCGGGACACTGCCTAGGACAATGGGTGTGCAGTGATTGTAGGTTTTGTTGAAGATAGAGTTGGCTGGGAGGCTAGAATCTTTGGCTAGGGTATGGTGATGGTGTCCATTCGGTGAGAAGGGTGGCCAGGAGGGTAGGAACGGTGTGGGGCAGGGGATGGGGTAGTGTCTGGGACATCCGAGGTTGGCTTGGCCGTCCTTGAAGGCAATGAAGGCATTGCCACTACAGGGAACATTGTCCTGTATGACACAGAAGGGGAACATGGTTAGAGTGAGCCAGGTGAACATGGTCTAGTCACAGGGTTGCGCAGTGTGAGATCAATGCGCAGTGTGAGATCAATGCACTTTAGGTTGGGGTGCGGTGGTGGGGCAATGCCTAGATTTGAGAGTGCATTAGTGGGCTGAAGTGCTGTGAGGCCGTAACTAGTGTTGACATTGCACTTAGGCTAGTGCTGCAATAGAGCGGCAGTTGGAAGTGTGGGCGCAATGTTAGGCTGGTATACAATAGGCGCGAGCGTTGGCCGTACACTCTGAGCTGCTAAGGCAATATGGCTAAAAACAGTAGGCAACCTCTATAAGACGTTATTAATTAAGCAGTTAACAATATTACATTGCCATAGAGTATAATGGGGAGTCAATGTAAACCGCATTAGTGCACATGCTGGACAAAAATTAGCCCATGCTATTACAACACTCAGACAGGTATACAAAATAGGCAGTCATCATGTAATGGTGCGGTAGATGCATATGCATGCATGTGCTCGGTGGAGGTGGCTACAGGCGAGATAGGGCTATGTTAATTCGCCAAGCAGCAGGTTGGGCTTATCATTTTTGTTTTACACGCCCGTGTGGGCCTCCGAAGGTCTGGTCATAATGAATAGAGGGCTAGAAAGCAAGGCTATGTGGTCTCATATGAGGAGGCAACAGGGTCATATGATTAAGCGGCAGACAACTATGCAGTTTACGTGTGAACGCGCACCAACAGCAGGGGTTTACATGTAAGTTAATGGCTACCAAGTTGTCAACACTAACAATCAACATACCAGTGCTGCAGCATGGCTAAGGCCATCGCTAGTAAGTAGCCACTAAATGTCAAATAGGTAATAGAAGTATAGTGTAAAAGTCTTACAGTTAGTACTGCAGGCTTGCAGTACACGTTAGTACGTACAGTACACGTTGCTTGTTAGTGCACGTTAATTGTATTTCTTAGAAACCCACAGGGCCTCATTACGACCCAGGCGGACTTCGCGGTGCTAAATGCACCGCGAAGCATGGCGGAAAGCCGCCGATAGCGCCATGGGGGTTGGCGGATTTACCGCCCCATTCCGACCTCGGCGGAGCGGTAAATCCCCAATCCCCATTCTGCCCTTCCCCATTCCCATTTTCGCCCCATAGGGTATAATGGGAGTGGGGAAGGAGTTAATTACGCCACCGTAAAATACGGTGGCGTAATTAACAACGAGGTCCCGTAGCGCCATGGTTTTCTCCGGCTGGTAAAACCAGGCGGAGAAAACCTCCATGGCGCTACGGGAACTCGTAGTATGGCGGAGAGGTACGCCATGCACTACGCTGGCGTAATACCCTCTCCGCCAGGGTCCTAATGAGGCCCACAGGGATTTATCCTGAACGGGCTTCTGACACAGTGAGGTCAATCCTGGTGCCACCAAGGACCGGGTATGTCGTCACTGCCTGCAGCAACCGCGCCCAACTAAATAACAGATTGAATAATATGGTGGACAGTATAAGATGGAGGTTGACATCTGTCCTCGTCCTGGTTTTAAGTTACAAGACAGGGGGACGAGTGCCCATTCCCAGCCAATTGAATAGTCGTACCACCAAGTTCTCTACCTCTTGGTCACTTGCTGAGCACTTGAATAATAATGAGATTCCAAATCAGAAATGGCGCAATCATGGAGGCAAATACAGAGAGTTAACAGCGACAAAGAGCTCAGAAAGCACGAGTGAGACATGCGGGCGGGTGGAGGGAAACATCAGGAATTGGGTAATGTGTTGCAGGACGAGAAAGTGAACCAATTTAATGACTCCCTGACAAGGAGTCAGTCCTTGTGTACATATTTAAATGGCATTTCATTCCTTTGTGACAGACTGTGTGAATAGTATCAAAGGGGGAGATTTCTGATAAAATCTGATACAAATTGTGCAATTTAAAGAATATGAATTCAGCAACCATGGTCATGATGAATAGCAGCATTGTAAAGTAACTCATCAAACTGGCCCATATTGGAACTTTTTTTAGCCCACTTTGACCCCAAAAAAACTGCCCCACGCTAGGATTTTGTGGTTTCGGTTCAGACATTGCCCTATGAGCCCGTCCGAGCCAGCACAGAGGGCTGCATGCGGGCGATGTCTTATTGCAGTACATCGACATTATGGACATGCAATGACAGGGCACTCACTATTTTTCTCTTATTGCCAGTATATGCCCATGACCTGCCATCATTTGCGGTGGTACTCACTCACTGCGTCTGTTTGGCACAAGTGCGGGGGGGGGGGGCGGACAATTCATGAGAGAGTCCTTTCTAACCCTCTTATGCACTTCTTTAGAGTGAAACAAGAGAGGTAGAGGTTTTTGAAAAGGAGATTTGATGATCAGGAGCTAAAACAACCCAGTTGGCATGAGCTAACGATGGGGAACCAGGAGCGAGTTCCCAGCGCACAATGAACCCACCTTCTGCATGAGATGCGCACTTTAACTCTGTACCCATTATGAACGGTCCATTACGCTTAAATATATACTAGATATTAACTTTGTGCATTTCAGAATGCTAAAAAAGAAGAATTTGGACATGTCACATATGCATGTTTGTAAGGCACCAGTTGGCCTGGGGAGCCAAAAGTAGCTCCTGGTAGCTTTCGGTTTCACAAGCTCACCAGGCTCTCCTAGGCTAGAAGCAAACCCTGCAGTATCGACCCACTGTTGCCCCACTCACATTGCTAGCCTTCAAATCATGATAGAAATGTTTTTGTCTTGTTTCTGTGTCACAGTGACAGGCCTTGAAAAGCACTTCCAGCACCCATATGTGAGCTGGGAGAAAACCATACATTAGTGTAGGGAGCATGCTCCCGACATTCGTGCATGCAAGGGGGGCTGGCCAGCACATCCGCAGAAATGCACAGAGCACCTTGGTCCATAAGGCGACCTGTGCAATTCTTAAAACTGCACGAATAAATAAAGTGCACCCTCTGCACTATTTTCACTACAATCGTGCCTAGTATTTCATATTGGAAACAAACTCGAATGTACAATTAGATGCGTATGGGGGCAGAGGGGAGCTGCTTTTGAACCCATTCTAGAAAAGACTTGACATGAAAGCCAAAACTAGTAATTCTGGGTGATATAAACGTGCGCCTATATGATAAGAGTGCTGGAATTTTAGAGGAACCTTCTATCTTGAGTTAGTTCATAATGAGTCTAGCATGCGCACTCATTTACTCATGCCTGCGGTGTATTGAAAAGAAGGCCTTGTATAGAGTGTCAATCGACCGAAAGCTGGGCCGTATTGATCAATAGTTCACCCTGGAGTAAGAAAAGGGGGGCCTCTTTGTTTAACCAAGCCCTGCTGAAGCATTGGCGCAGGCTTCAGCCCAAGACACCCACTGTCCATGGCCTGTTCGCCATAGCAAGTACCAACTCTCCGTGTGGTGCCCAGCTACCCGGAGCAAAACATTGTGGGTACATACCAACCAGTGCCATCCATGGGCAGCCGTTAAAAAAAAACAGTCATCAGAGCGCGCACCTTTCCTGTGTGCCTTATATGTCACACAGGTGTCTAAGTAGCACATTGTGATGAAATATTGCAACTTCTAAATTCTCTTTCTTTTTGGCCATGAAAAGCAGGCTGTATGAGGGACATCTTTTCTCACGCCTGTTACCTTGACAGCATTGAGCAGGAGCCTTCCAAGCTATAAAAGGAAAGCTGTGCTTTTTGTGGTTTTTGATACATTTCATTTAATGAACAGAAGTCACATAAGGACAATATTTTCACAATAATGAGGGAGTGCTGTGCTTTTCTTTGCTTTTGGTTGTGTCTCGCAACCTGCTACACTCTAGACCACACAATGTCTTCTCCGCTAAAAACAGCCGGCCTGGTTCACAAAGAAAGGTAGTTGTGCATGCCAAATAACAATAATTACACTAAACACAGTCAAGCACACCTTACAAAAATAACCGATGTCTCTCCTTTCTGCCTGCTGTTTCTGAATAATGCAGTTTGAGTGTATGATGTTTGTGAATTCTAGTAAATTAGCGTCAGCAACCTGCCTCCGTCTCCATCAACACCGTTCCTGGTTTTTCCTCTGTTGGGGCCCGTGCCTGTGCCGGCCAGGGTTTCAGCACCATATGAAAACTCATAGTATACATAGAAACAGTGCTTTTATATATGATTGGTACCCCTTTGTACATGATCTTGCCGCCGCCTGGGGCGCATCTGGCCTCGGTGAGGGGGTGCACTGGCTATTAAAAGCTTTTCAGCTGGCTGCGTCACAGCGATTCCTCACACGACTTACATCTGAACGAAACAACTTATGGCCTCTCCCTTAGCTCAAGCTGTTGCCATAGGCCTTGTAGGGGACGTACAAGCTTCCAAACAGCCACCCGACGTAGCCCCAGACCCAAGGCCCCTCTCATTGGATAGGGTTCTTGAGGTTGGTGCCTCCAAACGTACCAGTCTATGAATCTGGCCGCTCGTGACTACGTGCCACCCTTTTAAAGGTTGCTTAGCACCTGTCCATGTCTTGTGTCTAAGCACCCCTAGTTAATGCAGATGGGGAAGTGGAGGAGAATAGCCTCCACCCACTAGCTGACCACACTGTGACCCCTGTGCACTCTACTTAAAAACTGGGTCCCATTATCAATCAATATGTTGGCTGCTCGACATGGGGTCCGAGCGTCCCCTTGATGACGCCCGGCTGGTGGACAAGTTCTTGGAAGTCACCACACGTATCACTGATATCATGCGCTTCCAGAATTGAAATTGCTACAGCAATTTGTCTTTAAAAATCCCTCTGATCAAGACCTCGAGGGAGAAAATAAAGGTGTCCAGGCGCAGGGGCAACCTGTAGCAGACTTTCGACAATTAGAAATAATGGATAGAGTCCAACATGGGCTAAAAAAGGAGATGCCATTGGTTATGGGTGATAATGTCACCATATTGATCCAAGAACAGTAATATTATAAGGCCATTTAAGTCCTAATATCATCATGATTTGCTTTATGAAAGGCACAGTTGGTTGTTATGATCATTGCTTTAGAACAACTTTGCACCGAAGGGCGGCAATCGATAATCAGAATGATAGATAGGTGTGTACATTATCTATGACAGAATCTGGCCAAGACATTGAAGGTGGTCCCCCATTTGGGACATTTGAGAACTTTTTTTGTTGTCAAAATGCAGTTCATGGTCATGTAGTTATGGGCTTGTGGCGGCCCCATAGTCGATGTAAGTAAGATGGGCACTACAAGCATGAATAATGTACTGACACACAGTGAGGTCATCGTGCAAATGTGGCGTGATGTATGGACACCCGACGTACGCCCTGGAGACCGTGTAAACCAGGCCTTCCGCTTATTTGGACGCCAGCCTAACATGGAGCATGGCCGAGTCCGGCTGGGGTGTGTGCAAGTTGAGCAAGGTGAATATTAGCATGGGTACGTCCAGACCGAAATCTCTGACAAGTAATCGTTGCATTCCTGCACCTCGTTTGGTTAAATCTTTATTGATCAAGATGTTCGTGTTGTTGTCTATTTTGGATGGTTGGTGAAATAGCTTTGAATACATTCCTGTAATGTATGGAGCCTGTCCCATCACTATGTTTTTGCCATAGGAGGACAGATAAGTAAGTAATCCAATGATATCACTATTTTCAAATCAAGTGTAGGGATTCAATTTGAGTGTCATTTATTTAGTCACATTTTGTTTTGCGTTTTCCTCTTTACATGTTGATTTGGTTCAATGTTTTAGTCTATCTTTATAAGGCAGATGTTCACTGACTGCTTTTGAGGTGTGTTTATTTGAGATATGGCTATGGTAGATATGACTAGACATCTTTGAACAGGCTACGATGACTTATGACTATCCATCTTTAATCAGTCTACAGAGACTTACGACTATCCATCTATGATCAGGCTATAGAGAGGTATGACTATCCATCTTTGATTAGGCCATAGAGACTTATGACCGTCCATCTTTGATTAGGCTATAGAGACTTATGACCGTCCATCTTTGATCAGGATAGGGACTCATGACTATCCATCTTTGATCAGGCTATAGAGACTCAGGACTCTCCATCTTTGATCAGGCTATAGAGACGTAGGATTGTCCATCTTTGATCAGGCTGGGCTATAGAGACTTATGTCTGACCATCTTTGATTAGGCTATAGAGATTTATGACCGTCCATCTTTGATCAGGATAGGGACTCATGACTATCCATCTTTGATCAGGCTATAGAGACTCAGGACTCTCCATCTTTGATCAGGCTATAGAGACGTAGGATTGTCCATCTTTGATCAGGCTGGGCTATAGAGATTTATGTCTGACCATCTTTGATCAGGATGTAGAAACGTATCAATAGGCAAACTGCTCTGTTTAACTGCACCTGATGGCGCAGTAAAACCTGCTATGAAATTACCAGTGATGTACTTTTTCTACGCACTTTTCATGTTTTTTTTAACTATTTGTGCATATTATTTTCTAAAAAAAAGATTAATTTGGTGATATTTATTGTATTATATTGTAGTTGTGCTGCTCTCTGATGCCCTGATGAAGCTGACCCGCCTTGTGCGTTGGTGTGAATGACTGGAGTCCAGTGAAACACATGTTGGTACAAGATCAGAATAATTCCCACGAGATTTTTTTTTAGCTGATTGTGAACTGTGGTTTGTATTGTAACAAAATGTATGTATGATGAAATGATGAATGTGTGTTTTGTTAGTTACACAAAGGAACGATAGAAGTTGTCTGAAAGTAAGGCAAAGAGGACTTTCATTGTTGATAGATCTTGTTTGCACTCTTGTCCTTCTTTCATAAGTTGTGCTCTCTATGCGTGTTCCTAGGAATTCAAGAAGAGGCAACGAAATGTTAGTTCAGAAGGGCAACCCATCAAATTCACACATGCCACGAAACAGGACAAAACGACCACGCACCGTTGCAGTGTTTACCTGGCCTGCTTAAGCTCCATTTGTTAACACCCTGTTCAAAGGCCAAGGTTTATTGCTTTGACTCGGCGGGCTGTTTGACCCAAATACGTGTTTTTAGTATGTGTTTGTAGGCGAAGGGCGCAGCAGGTCCCTGCAGTATCTGGACTGGGATTCCAGGAGTTCTTAAGCTAGTTTGTCGTGCACACAGGCTGGCCCGCTCAGACCCCAGGAGAAAATCAATATATGGTGCTTCTGCCACGCCACACACGTCAACTACAAACACTTAGATTTGACAAATGTTTGAAATAGATCAATGTAGGACTAGACGTGAAACACAAACAAAAACATACAAAACGTCACAAGCGATGATGAGCAAGTACTGGGCAATGAACGCCAAAAAAGGCAGGCAACCGTGTGTCCTGAAGAAGCAATTATTCTGTCACAAGAAACAGTGAAACGTACACCTTTTTTTTAATAGGAAATAGGTGGCCATAGGGCCTGATGCTGGAGTGCTGGAGTTGGGCCAGATTTCACCAGATGCTTAAACCAGCAACATGTATCCCCCCAGACTCATAATTAGGGGACATGTCAAGCTCATACCTGCAGGGCTGCACACAGCTGCTACCCCCCGAACAGCAACACACCAGCGCCAGGAGATCCCAGAAAGACTACTGACAAGTCATCCTCTGGGCCACACTGGGGAGGAGGTTGTCGCCTTGGGGACCCCGTTGGGCATGCTCGGGAATGCTGCCGGGTGATAATGGGTAGCACTGGCTCCACGAGTTTCAAAGATGGGGAGAAGGAACAAGGGTGCTTGCCAGATGTCCCCATATGAACAAAATCAAACTCAGCAGTGACGAAGGAGCAGCAAGTTGTCTGCAGCAAAGGGGCACCCATCCCAGGGACAATCGATGAAGGCACGGCCAGCAGCTTCAGGGAGATGGGAACTTGGGGAAGGTACGTTGCGTCTGCTGTCACTGCCAGAACAGTGGGAAGGAGGGTATCAGGTAATAAAATTGCGGCAAAAATGCCGCCGGTAAAACAAATCACGGCAAAAATGCTTTGGTTAGACCCGGTAAAGGTGTACCCCATTATACCATTTAAGGGGAGCTGGGTTGCGGCGGTGTCCCCCGCATCCCATTAAATGGTATAATGGGTCTGGGGGTTGTAGGGGTGTCCCCCGCATCCTTTCCATGATTGTGGCACAAAAAACCAGGGCATTTTTGCTGCAATATTTTGTAATCACAGCCATTTTTGCTGCAATTTTAATACATGGAACCGGAAGGAGTGTCACAGTTAGTTCCTTCTGGGTCGCCGGGGAGGCAGAGCTTCCCCGTCAGATTTCCCGGGGCACTTGAGATGCTGGTGAAGAGCTTCAGTCCTCTTTCTCTGTCAGCAGACCGTGTAGGGATTCACGGTTTTGTTCCAGAAGCAGGACAGCTATCTTCTTTCATTCGAACATGGGAGACTGTGTGCAACCCCAGGTTCTTATCACGTACATTTTTCGGCCAGCCAATGGCTGGCTACCAACTCAGGCAAACCCAAGAATTCTGGAAGGGGTTTCTGGATACTGGCAGCAGGGTAGTCGGTAAAGCAATTAATCGCAATAGTTCAAGAATACTTGGTTTCAGCAAAAAGGGAGCAATTGGTCGCAAAATGTAACCAGGGGCCTTCAGAGAAGGACCAGGGGGACAGAACCACAATGTACCTTGTGCTTGTAAAAGTTCTTGGTGCTCGACCGTGTAGAGTCGGTTTTAGGGTGCTTTGCAGTTTCTGCAACAGAGTTTAAGATGGAAGATAGCTGAGGGTATCAGGCAGCAGGCAGTTCAGCATGTGAGGCTGGATGGACGGCTGCAGGCTGCCCTACACGACGGCGCAGGGTCAGGAATATTTGTCTCAGTGATGGTCGGCAGTCAGCGGTGCAGTTGGTTGCAATTGGAGTGGTTCGAGTGGCTCGAAAATGTCCTTTAAGGCGAACGTCAGTAGATGCCCTCCTGGCTTCTTCACTGGGCCTGTGTCGTCCTTTAAGGCGGACAGCTCAAAGCTGAGGAGAGTGTTGCAGGCAACTGCCTTGTCCTGGGTTTGGTTCAGAGACTGGCTGGCACTTCCCACCTAGGAGGCTTGCTTGCAGAGCCTAGCTGGGCACGCTGTTTTCTAGCTAGGTACCGGTACTGGAGTTGCTGGAGGGTCCTCTGGATTCAGTATCTCCCTATGTTCCCAGGGAGATGTTTAGGAGAGGGATCTTGCTTCCCTCTTTGGAAATCCTGGCCTTCCTTCACTGACGGACGCTGTAAGGCAGACTGTACCTTCAGCCAGGGTCCAATGCTGAGCTGTTCTTGTTACTCCTTGCAAAGTCTTCAGATGATCTGCACAAGAGGGGCTCGACACTCTTTTAAAGCCAAATGAGTCCGAGTGATTGATGTAGGCTAAGCCTACCATAATGAACCAATCCTGGGTCCCACCAACAATATTGTGTATGCATGAGGTCATAACCAGTGTGCTTGGCAACAGAAAAGGTAAATGGGTGAAAACATGTAATGCTAAGTCCCGCGCATCTTCTTTTTAAAAACATTTTTTTTATTGGTTTAATCAAACCTTTAAAAAAGGATGACATTACATTTGACTGTTCATATCTATACTTATCGCTATTAGCGAGTAGAAAACATCAAAAACATTTGAACAATTAAAATAATAAGAGAAATCAAATGAACAATGAATTGGGCAGAGTACATCACAGATTGCAGACCTATATTTGAGTCAATTTTTTCTTGTGATTTGGATAGTTCTTCATCAATGTTTTTAAGGAGAAATGTTAGAGCATATGTTAGTTTATTGTTTACGTCTCTAAAACATTCTTCCACCATTCTTCCATGGTATGATGAGGTTTGTTTGCCACAATTGATTCAAACAGTGTCATTCTTATCGTGGAGAAGGCTTTACAAGTAAGAATCAGATGTTTGATGTTTTCTTCAAAATGATCACAAAATCTACATTTTGGATTCAACTTCTCATATTTGGTCCATCTCATAATTACTTCTTTGGTCTTAAACTGGTTGAGCCTGAATTTCATTAGTAAGATTCTTTTTTGTTTGTCTGGGCATTTTTCAAGATATTTATAGATTGAATTGTAGGCTTTTCCTTCAGAGGGAACATTCTTCAAGAGTGAGTATTTAGCTCTGTTTGTGCAAGTACTAATCCAATCATTTCCCATAGCATTTTCTTTACGGCTTCAGGATTTTCTTTCAAAGTGAGTACATCACTATTTATGTCCGTTAGGATCAGGTGACATTGATCTATCCAGGCTGAAAAAACGGTGTTTGATTGTTTATCAGCCAAATCATGCAAAATGTTCATTTGCAGAGCACCATTTGGCAGGATAATCTTGCGAAAGACAGACAGAGTGTTCCATGTAACCTTTGCATTTAAAGAGATTAACCCCAATTTGTATAGTAATATTGCTGCCGGTATTCCTCTAGCAACTTTCAAGATTCTGCCCCAAAAGATGTTTTCAAGGCTATCCCACAAACTGGAGGGGCAACCAAAGGCAGTTTCTGCAGCATAGATTAAAGCTGGGACTGCTTTTTGTTTGTAAAACTTTAGAGTGGGAACCAATGGGAACTTGCCATATTTTTTATCTAAAGCTGTAGCTTGAGCACTTAGTTGACAACATTTAGCTTTGGTTTTCTCAACCCAAATTTGATCATTTATGTTTGAGTTCAACCACATACCCAGATATTTTACTTTTTTTTACCTGGTGTAGAGGTTCACTGTCAAGGTGCCTGTTACATTTCTTGAATGTGCTTTTGGCAAGATTCTGTAATGTTAAGATGACAGACTTACTTGTATTTATAAGTAACCCATTGACTTGAACATATTGTTCCAACACATGAAGTTTTCGTTGTAAGCCAATGGGTGTAAGATCCATGAGTACTAAGTTGTCTGCATACAAAATACTGTTCAAAGCAGAATCCATTATTTTAGGATCAAATCCTTTTGCATTCCCAAGGGCCTCACCGATGTCTGAGATGAAGGCATTGAAAATTATGGCTGCGAGTGGACACCCTTGTTTGACTCCACAGTTGGTGCGAATGGGTTCAGACAGAGTGCCACATGTGTCCAAACGAATGTAGATTTTAGCATCAGTATGCAGATCCTTGATAGCATATCAAAGGCTATCGGGACAATTCCAGGTTTTTAATTTTGTCCAAAGGATTTCTCTGTCTATGCTATCAAAAGCATGAGACAGGTCAACAAATGCTAGATACACTATTGATTTTTTCATTATCATATCCATTTTTAGTATGTTAATGAGCATTAAATTTAAGCAACAGCCAACACCTTTCACAAACCCACTTTGTCTGACATCAATATGTTTAGTTGAAACTAACCATTCCATCAATCTATGCTGAAGTTGTGCTGCATAAAACTTGCCTATTACGTCTAACAAGGTAATAGGCCTATAGTCCATTGGGTTTGATCGATTGCCCTTTTTGAAAATCGGAACAACAATGGCTTTTTTCCATGACAGCGGAGTAGCACCTTCCAAGGCAATTTAGTCAAAAAGAACCTTACAGAACCTTACAGAACCAGGTTTCCGTATCAGATTTCAACATGGCATTAGTTATGCCATCTGGCCTTGGGGCACGAGAATTGAGAGCTTTTTAATGTCTGACAAAATTTCATCCTGATCAAACTGGATATCCCAATGTGAAAGGGCTGGCATCGGGGTATCGGGAATGTTACCTTTTTTTGAGAACAGGGTTGAGAAATGTTCAATCCATTTATTTTCAGTGACCATATTTTTATTTGAAGCCAGCTGTGTTCCGGATTCGTTATTGATGATTGACCAGAAATCTGAGGAATTTTTCTCTTTTAGGCACTTCATTATATTTTCAGCATCATGTTGTTCTGTTTGGGCACGATGTGCTATTAACCAGTTCTTGTAGTTCTGTTTGATCTTTTTCTTAAACTTGAACTGATCCACTTTATTGTCATTTTTGAATTGTCGCAGAGCCCTGCGCATTTCTCTTTTTCTCATGACAATTTCAGAATTGTAAATATGTGAGTACTTGTGAGACAGGATACCATTCTGGTTTTTGAGGATCTTATATTGTTCTAACAAGGGGGTGTAATCTACACCCAACAAGCCAATGCGTTTCTCATATTCATTTTTCAGTGTACACACTTGATGTGAATTGAGTTTTAGTCTATTACTACTGCAGTTAGATGTTATGTCCCAATTCCAAGTTGTTAATAATGGTTGCTTGGGTATTTCCAAATATGCTGTTATCATATTATGGTCGCTGACTTGTGTATTATGAACTTCAAAATTTAGAATCCTTAATGATAGGTTTTCAGAAACAAAAATGTAGTCCAATATGGATTTTTGATCGTTCCTTTGCCAGGTCGTTTTGGCAGGTATGCACCTTCGACATTACCATTCAGCCTGGAGATTCTCCGTAGAATTAATTCTTCAGACCATTTTTGCTTCAAATTCTGTTTTCTTGGTAGTTCATTCTTGCCATTCTCGATGAAGTCCAAATTAAAATCTCCACATAAGACCAGGCTGGCACTGCTATCTTTGATCATCAATTCATCAATTATATCCATAATGTGTTCAACAAATGCTGATGTGCCTGCCTTACTATGATGCCAGTACAGGTTTATGATAAAAAGTGTCAGACGGTTATTATCATCATTGCCATTCCGTGTGACGGTAACCACTTGAATATATGGAGCTATATTATTATACTCTTTTATTCTGCACCAGATGCTTTTTTTACAAGAGTGAGAAGACCTGTACTTGGACGACCTTTGCTTCCTTTACTAACGGGATTAAATGCTATTTCATAGTTCTCTGCAATTGGACAGATGTCCAACCAGGTTTCTTGCAAACATATCAGGTCTATCTCACTAACCCACTTTTCTTTGGAATTAAACAGGTGAGAGAAACCTCTTGTATTCTATGAACCAATGGCTAGACGATCATTTTTTGGCTTCGATAAACATTAGCTTTGTCTGTTATTTGCCATGGTTGCTGCTATCCAATTCCACTCACTATGAGGTACTTGATTTTCTTCTCTTCCATTTATTTGTATGGATTGGAGAGTGTTTTTTACTGTAATTCGGATTAGTTCAGATTGTTTTATTTTTTGATAGCCGGACTGCTCTTTTCGAACCTGATTGAATTGCTTATAGTCCGATTTCCAGTCTCATCTACCATTGATTGAAGGTTTGACTGTGTTTCATTCACAAGTTCTTTTTGCTGACATGTAGGCGTAAGAACTTTGTCAATTGCTTTTTTAGACATAATGGTAGTGTATACTTCAACAATGTCGAAGCCACAAGGTAATAAGGCTGCAGCACCTTGCAGTAAAGTTTCACACACCAATCTCGAATTCACATATAAAAACACTCTATCCAACGCAATGTCATCCTTGAATTCAACAGCCTGAATGTTACTGGACTCGATGGTACGTAGAACAGGAACGTGATAAAACAAACTTAGAACATTTTTCCTGTTCATTATGAGTCCATCGTTGATATTTCAAATTCTTTCAAGACTTAGGCAATATTTTGCTTTTGTTCTGTTGGCATTGCCTTTCTCACCAATTGTGTTGCCATTTTTTCCTTGAGCTTTGAAAAGATCTCCCTTTCCTTTATTGAAGTTCCGATCTAATGGCACGTTAATAATCGTTGATTTTTTCATACAGGACAGTTGATCTTCTTCCAATATTTTTTTTTCTACGTCAACAGGTTTGTAATTAGACGCCATATTTATTGATGGTGTTTGGTTAACTTTGTTTAGTTTCAATAAAGTGAGTTTTTCCCTTTTTTCGTCTAAAGTTTTAAAGGGACTCACTATTTGTTCGTGTGAGTCAGAGTTGGAGATTTTAGGTTCAGTCACCCATTTACAGAGACGCCCAGATGATGGTACATCCTTACTCTTTATAGGCTCAACGGCTCGGTCATATTTTTCTTGTCATATCCTGTTCGTGTAACTTCCTGTGAGTCTTCATATGTTGAGAGATTCATTAAGGTTTCAATGTCAACTGATTCAGACTTCATTCCTGAATCTTGATCTGAGGTGGTGGACATTGGGATTTCCGTTTGCATTTTGCAGGCCTTTAAGGGAGTTTTTATTTGCTTTTCTTTATATGAACATCCATCCGCGTTATTTTGCAATGTACCGCAGCTATTGGCTGATACGTTAACAGTGACTGATTTCAAGTTTCTTAAAAATGCTCGGGCTCCATTTGTTATTTTTCCTTTCTTTTGATTTTTTGATTTCTTTAATTGCAGTACTCCTTTTGAAACTTGTTTTGATCTATTTTTTGCAAATATATCAAACAACCCTTTCGAAGTTTCTGCGTTTTTTTTCCTGCAGATCATCAATCTCACTTGAGATATCCTTATCCATCTTTTTTACTTTTTCTTTCATTATTTTTTTTGTACCAAGGGTTTCCTTTACATTGTCATTGATGCTAATTTTGGTCTGATTTTCACTGACATTTTGGGCATCTTTTATTTTGATTATTTCAATTATTTCCTCCGCTTGGAGCTTCTCTGAGCTTTCACAAATTCTGTTTTCAATCAATTTGGAATTTGTAGTACCACCACGCTCCTTTGCTAATTCGGTCTTATCATTTTTGGGTATGTGCATCCTTTTCTCTTGTAGGCCATCTAGTAAGATCACGCGCTCAGCCCTGGGGACAGTAAAGGATTCCTCTGAAAGTGGGTGGCATCCTTGCCAAGCTTTATCCTTGTCTTTTTGTCCGAGCACGGATGAATTTTCCTTAACTTTTCTCTGGAGCGAGAGATCTTTTTTTTCAATTCCTTTTCAACATTTTCACGTTCAGAGTTTTGTTGAGCTGTTGGGAGAGTCTTTTGTCCTACATTAGAAGTACTGCAACAGCTGTCTAAATTATCGCTACTATTCGCATCATCCTTTGAAGCAGTCAGACAAGATTTGTTAAAAAGCTTTAGGGTTTCACAAGCAACTTCAGCTATTAATTTCTTGTCCTCTCGTGAGTTTTGATTAGAGTCTAATATTAAGTTCAAAAAGTTGGCATTTTGAGTTTTTTCCTGTCTCAAAATGTCATAATTTCTATGTTGTTCCATTTCCATGTTAGCCACTTTGGTATTTACCAGAGCTATTAACGTAGTTAGATCTTTAATATTACCATCCATTTGTTCATACAATTTCAGATATGGAGAGAGAACGATGTTCATAGTAGACATAATCATTGCTTGTAAGTCTGGTATATTTCTTTCCGGTGTATTATGTTTTTTTTGTAGATTGGACTTTTTCTTATTCCAATATGCTCGTCTTATTTTAGGAAAAGGTCTTTCCATTATGGAAGAATCGTCAATGTCAGAGGTGGAAGAAGACGAAGATGATAATGAAGTATTTCTTCCCTCATTGACAGGTGTTGACATTTCAGTTGGTGTTTGATTTTTTGTTTCAATCGCTGTGAATCTTAATGGGGAATGCAGCATATATTGCTGCTTTGGTGTTCTTATCTGTGAGCAGGCAATTTCACCCGAATTGCTAAGTCCGCTTCTTTTCCTTTTGCGTGCGGGGCTATGTATGACTTTGGTAGAGCCAAGGTTAGCCAGGACATTTCTTTCAGCCTCAAAATTGTTTGCATGTGCAATATCAAGAGGCAACAGCCGTGTCATAGCACTCCCTTTATTTAAAGTAGATACGTTTTTTAATTTGTTATTAGTCCAGTTATTAAAGTCCAAATTCATTATTAAAAGATCTTTCAACAGTTTGTCTGCCACACTGATTGAATCCCTTCTTTCAATGTTCAACTTTTCACTGTTTTGAGTAGGTGGTTGCAGCTCCAAGATGTTGTAAATGCCGAATTGGGGCTGATTGTCATCACTCTTTTGCTGGATATTTTTTTCAGTCATGTGATCTGTTCTAAGTTCAATTTGTTGTTGTTTGTCAGACATAAAATCACCAAGATGTGGTATGGAAAACGATTTGTTCCCCCCATATGTCCGTTGTACGATTTTTGCAGTGAGGACACGCATTTGGGGAAAAGTGCTTGCTGATACCAATTTATTACCGTCTGTACTGCTATCAATTGGGAACTCGGAGCATGAGTAGTATTTACAACCTTGGGTTCGATTTGTAATGGCAGTGCTAGATACAGGTGCAATACCCATAGTACATAGAGATTTATTTGTTTCAATTGTCTCAATTGTTTCCATTTCGATTTCAGTGTCAGCAATAAAGCAGTCGTTGTCACATTCATTAATCAAACTATTAGTCAAATCTGCAACAGGCTCATTTTGCTCGTGTTCACCATACTCACTGCACTCGTCTCGCACATTAATTCCACTAGCCTCGTCATTCTTACAATGCTCCAGCATACCCTTCTGCATGCAAATCATTGTACCACCACCCACTAATAAGTGCGTTTTAGGAGCATTTGTTAGAACAGGACAATTTCTGTCAATTGAGGCAGTGGGAGTGAATTAATTAATTAAGTCAGCACCTATTTTGGGTGCAGAGGTTTTCCTCCTTACTGCAGTTTTAGTAGAAATGCTGCCTCCGCGACGCAGACCAGACCGGGTCTGTGGTGGTTCCAATAGCTCGCTCGTTCCCATCAAGATGATTAACAAACCCGCACTTGCTTGAAGAGCAGGCAGGAAGACAGAAAGACATAAATAGGAGTACACCCGCAGGGTCTGCAGAACCAAAGGCACCAAGGCACCAAAGACACACAAGACTCTGTGCCGACTCAGGAGAAATCAATGGAGATAGAAACCAGATATAAACCAGATAATGTCAAATAATTCCACAATCAGCCACCATCTGCAGAGGATAAACAAACGGACAGGGCGGATCCATGGAGCCTTTGATAGTTAATTAGGCTGGCCATAGCAGGAGGAAGGTTTTGGCCCTCCCCATTGTGAGATGCATCATGTACTACACCTGTGAAATCCCAACTAAATATGACAGGAAGGACTGCGCCTGTAGGCTATCTCCAGCCAGAGTACACGGGTCTATGTGTATGTTGTGCAGCGAGCATAGGAAAATGTGTGTGGATTAGCTCCACACATTTTTCAGAGGTTGCTCTACCATCATTCAATTTCATATAACATTTAAAAAAGACTAGGTGAGCGCACACCCACTGCGCGGATGGTCGAATTCCTTACAGCCACTCCCAGAGAAAGGCTTTGGAGTAAGCCGGCCTGGGAGGAAAGGGGAGTCAAAAATCAAATAAATCAGCAGAAAGGGTCGGCCGTTCTTAAGAGTTAGGCAAAAAAGCCCCACAACCGGAATTCTGCCCTAATAATTACAAGTCAACTTTAAAAATAAATAAATAAACGGTATATTTAAACAGTAATTCTCAACAGACAGTATCACTTTTGGTTCTTCATGACGGCCTAGCTCACGAGTGAAGATGATTCTGCTGTGGCCTAAAATACTTGTGTTCCAAATTGGTCAAGAAAAAATGGTTCAGGAGACTGAAACGTATTTGATGCGCCAAATTAAATAGCAGAGTCAACTCCGGTGATCCGCCTGGGATGTCCTGTACATCTTCACCATAATGTTCCAACCAGTTATTACGCCCTGGCCAACACTGTATTTATTCTAATCACCACTTGAGAAGTTGTGCAAATACACAACGACCAAGGCGTGATCACACCTCACTGAAGTGATTTTCATTACAGTAACCCACCTGAGATGCACTGCTTATTTAAGGGAACGTAGTAATGTAATATCCTTCTGAGCTAAAAAGCACACTTAGAATATATAACTTCTTTTTAATCCAGAGCAGAAAAATCCCCGTGTTTAATGCAGGGCAGAACAGTGTGGCGTTTTCATTTCTGGAAATCATGCAGAGTGCAGCGCGCCCCACAAGATGGTCCGGGTACGCGCCATGTCCGCAGTAAGGGCTGCATTTTGGGGAGATGGGGGGCAATTTGCACCTTCCCAGTTTACAGTCTGATCTCTTACTCCCAATAGACTGGCCATGATTGCAACATGGGACAGCAAAATATGCGCTGTCCCACTGAACGTTTCCCTATATCTCAAACCCTTCCCTCACATTATCCCTCCGTTTCTCTTCCTCGTCCCAGTCCGCAATGATGTGAGGTGAACCTCACCGCAACCTTGAGGACTCAGGTGAGGAAGCGTGATGTACATGACTTGTAACTCATCCGGGCAGTGGCTAGTAAGGTAGCTGAACGGGTTGAGCTCCTGCTGCATGTGTGTGTGACCTGCACGTCACAGGTTTGATTCCCTGCTTGGGCAGATCAGTTGGGCGTCTGTCTGATAATTTGATTCTCAATGAGTAGAGCAATAGAATCGCTTGTTCGCTCATCAAGGGTTAAGCGTTGTGCGAACGCAAGCCTCAATTACGGTTGATCAGGTCCAGCATTGGTGGAGGGAATACGGAAGTTTGGTTGACATGGGGCATTCCAAAACACTTAAAGTTGGCGGCAGTGGTGGAAGTGGAAAAATAGAACTAGTGGTACCCTGGCTGCATCCAAAAAGGAGGGAGTGGGATGGCCAGGCAGATGGCGGGGGGTTGCAGGTAGCGGGACCAGATTCACAAACCATGGCTGAACAGTGAAGCAGAGATTTTAATCCACCTTGCAGATTTGACTGCATACCTTCCAAGCTTTACTCAGTACAAACAGTTTGGATTTCAAGGCCTGCAGTCAGAGTGTCTTCTAGAGTTTACTTACCAAACACAAATTGCATAATAAAGCCACATGATACATAAGTCCTTATAGCAACATGTTAAGCCAAAAGAAGATCATTGTGACTTTCATTTTCACCCCCTTGATGGTAAACTATAAGACCCAGAATGCAAGATAATGCCAACCTTGAAAATGTAGTTAAACCCACTGTACTTTCACTGATTTAAGACAGGCAATAAAAGAAATTGTGTAATAAACACCGACAGCTGTGGAGATTCTTTGCAACAAACCTCCAGCTCGTTGTTCTTCATGATGTTTAAAACATTTGATTAATAACATAAAACAACTTTTTTTTGCATGTCAGGATAGTAGTCATCATGGATATAAACACATCTTTAAATGGGTTCATCTGTGCCTCCATTTATAAAAATCCTTCTGGGTTGGGTGTACCTCTACATCTGTTCACCCCTCTTGCCAAGAGGGGTGCACAGATGTACAAATACACCAAACCCAAAACGATTTTTAGAAATTGAGGGACAGACATGTTTTGCATCTGTGCCTCCATTTCTAAAAATCGTTTTGGGTTGGGTATACCTCTACATCTGTGCACAGATGTAGAGGTATACCCAACCCAAAACGATTTTTAGAAATTGAGACAGATGCAAAGCAAGAGCCTCTTCTGCCCCACAATTTCTAAACATCATTTTTCCCCGGCTTTTACCCAGGTCGCCAGAGAGAGACACAGTATGGATGGAACAAAGGGCCATCCATACTGCGTCTCTTCTCTCCGGCCTGTGTGGTGGGGGGGGCTCAGCCCCGTCTTCATTCTGCCGGTGGGGGGGCCCGGGCCCCGCAACCCCCCGTACTCGGCGCCCCTGGGTGTGTGGCCATGTCACTAGGCCAGAAAACATCTTGCATTCTTTATTTCGTTCTCTCATTTACATCACCATTTAGTCACTGAGAATAACATATGCTTTGTGTGTGCCTGAACGAACATTTGACACAGAAAAAAAACAAGCATTGGCAATGCCAACTGTTTCGGCTTTTGTAGCGCTATTAACTGGCCATTGGTGGTTGCAGGTGGGGAATAGTGCGTGCACCTCCGTCAATGGCTGGAAAACATCCATACCCAAAGTATATTAGATACCAAGGACGCCAAAAGACTAAGGAAGACACTGGCTATGCCACTTCCAGAGGCATAGGAAGGGTAGGGCATGATCGGGCAACGCCCACCCAAAATCTGTAAATGCCCACTTCAATAGCAGCGCTGTGTGGGCATTTACAGACATTAATGCCACCGTGGTGGGTCCAACTACATTAGCTCCGGCCCCACTTGTTAGACAATCATAGCTACGCCTATGGCCACCACAACCCTAAAAGCCCCTGGCTGCCAAACGAGGACCCTCAGATCCAGCTTCAACACTTTCCGTGCTGGAGAGGTACCCAAGAACCTTGCAAATGCTTCCCAGGGACTGGGGGGTGATGCTGACCACAGTAGCCACAGGAGACGGGCAGTTTCGTTTCTGCTTTGCAAGCACCACAACTTATTGCAAACTGCGAAATCGTTGTAGTGATGAAACGCTGCATGTTGGGAGAGTGAGCGTTAAGCCCACTGCAACATGCTTCAACCACTAAACCATTGCACAGACGGACAATGTATACAAGCTGTAAAACCTATATCGAACTAAGGACGCGGGATTACTTGGCTGCTGCAGGCGGGTCAACGGTGTGTCAAATCTCAGGGGAAACTGAGAAAGGACTTAATTCTTGATACATTGCCTGCTGGGAAGCTGTTAGTCCCCACAGCGCCATCGAGACACCATTTGAGTGTTGTTGGCACGCTGTAAATCGGGAAACGGAGGGTTAAAGGCAAAGCCCACAGAAAGAAAACTATTTACTGAAAGATTGCCCCCAAAGAGCCGAGGGACCCACTGCATGTTGCCGAAAACACGTGTTTAAAAAAATACATCTAAGTGAGAAGGCCTTTGATTAATGTCACGCATGGCTGGGGAAACTGGGAGTTATTGTCTGCAGAAGTTGAGAACCAGATTACTGGGAATAGCGAAAAGCTGCATGCAGAGAAAACTGAACATTACAAAAGCCATGTCTAGTGTGAAAGCATTTGCAAGCGGAACCACTGCTTATTGGAAAACTGAGTGCCAAAGCCCACATTGTACTGAGAAAACGTGTCATGATTGGACCGCTGCACGTTGGGAAAGCTGAGTGCTAAAGCCAAGGATGGCGTCAGGGCGTCTCAACCTTTTCAGTTGAAAGGGCCTACGAGCTTCAGGGGGCCCCCAGCAAATGCCACTATTTTCCCAGTCAGCAATCTTAAAACATGGCAATATATTGCTTGCTATATAACGGTTGCTTTGGGGCCTAAAATGAGCGCTTTGCAGTGCTCGCCTTAACAGCGGCGTTTGATGGAGCCCTTCTGGCCGTCACTTCCACTGGGGTATACAGAAATGTTACCACGTTGTTGTCTTTTATCACTCGTTCCTCCACATCAGCCACTTGCTGACAAAGAAGGATTTATAGTGTTTCAGTGTGCATTTAGTGTTTAAGCTCCCTGTTGGCTGGCCGTCCCGTGATGATCGTCGGCTATTAACCTCTGGCTATATTTCTTTGTCCCCATTATAATGTATGCACCCTACGGGAGCCTCAAACTATTTTCTGCTCTAAGCAAACGGGGGGCCCCAACCATCAGGTTGAAATGGGTCCCCACGAATCTCAAGCCGGGCCCGGCTAACGCTCACAAATAACCGAGAAAGCGTTGGATAAGCGAAACGTTGCATGGTGAGATACTGTGGGCTAAAGCCACAGCCGACCAAAAGACCCTTTTGAGAGTTGTAATTGTCTGTGTTGAGAAAATGGAGCCTATAACCCTAGCACCTACTGTAAAACCATCCGAAGTCTGTCAGGATGACTAAAGGGCGGGATGATTAGAAGACGAACTGCGTAATGACTCTAATTACAATACACCTACCTTACACTTTTGAGTCTCTTATCTCTGTTGTCATTCATGATGAACCACACGATACCTGGGCAGAGCCAGCGCAGAAAATGGGCCGGAACTCCAGCAAAACATGTCTTGTCGCCCAGTCCCCAGACCCAGGAGTTATAACATGCATGAGCCAGCCACATTTCAACAAACACTTTCATACAGAAACAGCCAAAGCCTCACATACTTGTGGCAGCAGTCGCGACTGATATATATGTCCTGCAATGTAGAGACATTTTATTTAGGGTGAGTAGTGTGACCAATTAAAACTGCAGAGCCCAACTTCCATTATTCGCTCAAAAGGGTTTCTTACTGAATCACAATAAGTAATTTTTCAAATTTAAAATTCTGGACATACTTATATATTCCCATAATGCTCTTTGCGTTCATGCAAATCACCAGGATTGGGTTCTATGAAGAGATACTGTATTGTGTGACCAGGATTGGGAGGTATACAGTTCTTTTGCCGCGGGATTTTTCGTCGCAGGACTTTTCATCAGCTTTTTTTTTTGGGGGGGTTTAAAAATTAAATAAATATTTGTGGGTGTAAGGGAATAAAAAAAAATAAAGGGGGGTTTGAGGGGTAACCCCCTCTAAAAAAAAAACTGTTTTTTTCGATAAAAAAACAGCGATGAAAAGTCCCGCGACGAAAAATCCTGCGGCAAAATAACGTCGAACCGACTGGGACTAAGCCCCTCAGCCCCGCTTCCTCCTCCTCCCCACGGCCCTGCCTCCTCCTCCCCACGGCCCTGCCCGTCCAAGGATGAGAGGGTTCCGCCAGTAAATCTTTCTGATTTCCAGCAGTGGGCAAGGAATACTATACCAAGAACTTCTCTACCTTCCTGAATTTGTGTGACAGTGGGGGAAGCAGGGCATCAAGCCAAGGGACACAAAGTTCATTAAACCCTGTCCCTGCAGTATAACTCTGTGAGTCGCATGTTCCTGGCAACACAGAGCAGGGCACAGGTTTGAATCCCGTGAGGTGACCCAAGCTTGACCTCTTTCTCCCCTCGGGCGGCTGTGGCCATCCAGAAATCCTGGAGTTCTGCCTTTCTCCGTTGGAGACCCAGTGGAAAGCTTGAAACCCCAGAGTCTCTGGGCCAGTTCCGGAATGTAAGCAGCCTGCCGTCAGGGCCAGACCAGGGGGAGTGAACAGCACACAGCGCCCGATGCTTTGCTCCCTAGCCTAGACTCAGGGTCCCGGAGCACGAGAGCCGGCAGTGGTTCATCACTAACTTGTCAGATAAGCATTGTGGCTCTGCACCTTCACAATTGAATAATGGCCCCGGGAAAAGCACGTGCTGTGTGGGGTTCGGGGTTATATGTCTGGTGGCTGTTGCACTTCAGTCTTAGCAGCCATCACAGGAGCAGAATCGCCTTCTGGTACCTTTGCACCAGGTCCATCTCACAGACATGCTCCGTCAGGCAGTTTCAAGTCACTGAGACCCTTTTGAAGCTAGCACTACCAAGTGCCATAGTCAGCAGCCTCACCTAAAGATTGGTCACTTGTTTGCCCGGCAGTTGACCCTTATGAGATCAAGATAAAGGATACATACTCAGGGCATCTTTTGACAGTAGTTGGGTGGGGTGCCAAACCCTGTTTGATATGGGCGCTGGCAGTTTGTTGAACAATTCCTAGGAGATAACCTTTGTACTGAGTTTTGCAAGTGTGTTGAAATTATCGGCACATTCCTCTGTTTGTTTTTCATCCATATTTTAATGTATTTATAAACATGTGTCGATGTCTGGCAACATGAGCCATGTGAGGTGGAACAAAGCCGACGCGCGTTTCGACCGTAGTCTTCATCAAGGCATGCAATTGTTGGTGTCACGGGTGACGGTTAGAACGTGGGCGGGCATCCCAGTTAGGGACCCGGATATATGCTGGATAGCTGATCTGATGTGGCTGCCGGGCGACTCGCTGCCGTGGGATTCCAACAAATCTTTTGACAGTTAGCTCTGTTATTGGATTATGAGTTGCTTTCTAATAATTGTGATATTGGATGTTACGCCGTCTTTACGTGAATAATGGCGGCGGTGTAGATAACTAATTGTTGTGCATTTATGTCTACTATGAGACGAGTTTTTGTTGCTGTTTACCACATTGCACTGTTTGTATATATGTATATGTTTTGTATATGTAAAGTGAAAATGAAAAAAAGAATGAAAAATCATATATCAGCTAATTATTAAATGCTGATAAAGTTTCATAGAAACTACAAATGTCTTTGCAGGATTGCATTAATGAATGCATGGTTATCTCTGCTGAGGGGCAGAACAGGCGGATTGATACATGCCTTTAAATCAGAATAATTTAAGAAACGAATACAAAACCTACATGAATTAGAGGAAGGTAGAAAGAACGAGTGGCAGGGCGCCATACTGTTTCAAAGACAGCAGCCGAGCTGCCTCAGTGGCCTGGCTTCTTTTCTTTCATTGATGGGGTACGTGGACATCACTGAAACCCCAGACTGCCTTGGTGTTTGCATGGTTCCATGTCATTTCATCGCGGAATGTTTTTTCGGGGGCTTTTTTTCCGCTCATTTCTTTACGAAAAAACTCATTGAATTTTTTATTCTTTTATTTTTGGGGGTTGCCCCCAATCACCCCATCCCCTTTAATTTTGTATGTATCCCTGAACACCCAAACCCGATATATATATTTTTCCAACCCCCCCAAAAAATTCGATGAGGTTTTTGGCAAATAAATTGCAGTAAAAAAAACCCCACAAAAAACATCCTGCAATGAAAGGATGTCGTACGGTTTGCATTATAGCAAAACACAAGAGGTGATGGTTGGAAGGTTTAGAGTTAATCATAACCTCTGGCATTGCTCTGGGCAACCCTCCAGACCATCGTTCATTGCCTACCAAGCCATTACAAGAGGGGAAAGACCATATGTAAACCATGCTTGGAACCATCCCAAAAGGGGCAGCCCAGCCCAAATAGACAGCTTGGTCGCATCCCTTCTGCATGAGACCACAAGCATCCCCAAACGTGTCAGCATTTGCATTATGGTCTGTTGAGCAGTGAGGGCAAGAGGGGTGTAATTACCAATACTTAGCTAGGTGGAGGGCCAGACCAGCCGACAAGGACCTGCCTGCCATACTGGGATAACCCGCCTAAGTGAGGTGCAAAAGGCAAAAGGGCAGTTGTGCCGTACCAACTGCTATGGCTTCCACTGAACGTATTGTGTCCATTAGTATCCCGGCACAAGTCTGTGTTGCTAATGGTTTCACTTTTGGGGGTAACAATGGTAGGGGAGGTTTGGCAAAGCATATCTTCACAAACAATATAACCACTACAAACAAGATGGCAGTGAGGCAAATAGGGGAGCCCTGAGGAGAGCCCATTTTCCATTTCTATGGCAGCTAGCAGGTGAAGGAGGGTGCATGGTTGGGGTGATGATCAGAGGGGACAGAAAGTATGCAAAAAAGCTTCCATTCCTTTAATTTAAGGTGGCAGAAAGAAAGCAGGGGGGGCGGAGGGTGGGGTAGCGAGCTTCAGCGGCCAGCCGCTTGCTTAGAATTCAAACTTATACCGTTAGACTCTACATTGGCTTCGAGCAACTTTATTGTTTGCTCACCCTAGCCCTCACCACTGGAATCTGATGACATATATTTTGAAAAGTATGCTTTGATAAAAATTACAGGTGTGGGTAACCTTGATGTCCACACCATACTGCGACAAAATGATTACTGCTCTGTGGGAGTACAGGGATGAGCCGTGCAAAAGTTCCTGCCCAGCCCCACACTTCTACTAGACCAGCAGTGATCCCAATCATAGAGGTGAAATAGGCGCCGCCCTACAGGTATACACCTTCTTCTTCAGGAGGGATGTGAGCTAGCACAGGCACAGAAAAAACAACAATAGTAAGTACTGCGCTACCAAGACAAAATCCCCAACCAACGTTCAAGACACAATAGGCACTTTAATGAAAATAGCAATACATTCCAACTAGTCAAAAACACTATCACCCACCCCTGTGTAGAAAAGCACAGAGAATGCAGACTTTGAAATATGGGGGTCTCTCTGTGCTGATGACATGAATGCACAGGTGCTGACTGCTGCAGCAAATGTAAGAGTCTGGTTATTGTCTTTAAAAAGGTAGAGTGGGGCCTCACAAACCACTAGGACCCTTTGGGGTGGGCCAGTGAGACTGGTCCACTTCAATTACCTCGGAATGCTTGCCTTTGGGGCTCAACAGCATTGAGACAGGCTTCTAGGTGCTTGCAATGGATCGAGTTGGCAGCAAGAGGTTTTGGGTCAATGATTCCCACTGCATCATGCACGTCCAGATGGTTGTATTCGGCTCAAGGTGGTCCAACAATGTGGTGCACTCCTAAAGTCGTGATCTGCTTGAATTAAGATGAGGAAACCAGGCAGCGATGAGTCGAGTCAGTATCTGAAATTGGTCGAGTCAGCTCAAAAGGGTCCCATGATACAATTTTTTGACAACTGTGACCAGCTTGAACCAGTGGAGCAGTCAGAGGATGGGTTGAGTCAGCAGATCAAAAAAGTGGTATATGTCAAAGGCAGCTCCAGATGCTTGCAGCGGTTCAAAGAGTGTCTCAGAACTGTCAAGATGGCTCATTAAATGGGCTGAAGTTGCAAAACAGTGTCTCCAGAGACAAAGAAAGCCCAACTAGGAAGGCTAGCAAGAGAGTACTTGCAGGGTTCTGTTACCCCCCCTCCCCCTGGTGAGCAGGTCCTGGGTCCTTAGGACTCAGTCAGCAGCCCCCCCATATATTCCCGTGGGATGGTTAAGGAGAATAGCTAACCTCTTCCTTGGTGATTTTGGTCGTCACCTCTATAGCAGAAGGATTTGGAGTAGACAACCAGGTTCCAGATGACTCCTTCTTCTACAAGTATCCAAATAAGAACCACTCTTTATAGGCAAGATGCCAAAGTGAATTGGGCCCTTTTACCCTTTTATGGGGTCCAATTCTGAAAGCTGTTTCTGAATCTTATTTCCTGGTGATGTCATACCCAGAGGGCTTTGTCTGCAAGACATGAAGACTGGGAAAGGAAGTTACAGGATGATGATACCCCTCCAAGGACTGCAGCATGCTCCTGGGATACTTTGACTCTGCTCCCTTCCTATTTCTGCTTACATCAAAAGGTCTCCAGTACTCAGCATCCTGGTGTGATTTGCCCATTGATATATGATATGATAGGGCATTTATAACGTGCCTATACACAAGTGTTTCAAGGCGCGACAAGGCAGGGGAGGGGAACAGAGGAATGACAGACAACGATCTTACTAGGCCAGGTGACATTGAGATCGCATACATTGTACTGACAGGTCGGCCTTTGAAGGACTGGTTCCTGGCTAACCCCCCCCCCCACCCCCCCTCTACCCCCATGGAGAGTCCCAGTGTCCCGGAGAAGGTGACAAGCCCTCTCAAGGGGAACAAAGAGAGGATTTTCTGGGTGGGACCTAAATGGTTCCTTTGGGTGAACGTAGCCCAAATACACAGCAGACCCAGTCACTCACCAAGGTGACAATAAAATGACATGAATAGCTAATAACCAGACACGGTTTACATGTATATTCGACATCTGCTACCAGATCCCATGGGCCACAATTATGTATTTAATGTATACACCAATTGCTCACAGTTAACAGGCAGATCCTGCCATACTAGTCTTCTGCTTCCATCGGTAGCTGCTAGGAATACTCATTTCACTTGGTGACTACAAAGTTGTGAAATCACAAGGCAGCTGCTAAAAGATGTCAGTAGACAATTGCAGCAACGCCACGTCTGTGCAGTATGCTGTTCTAGCATGCAGCATTAGGAAAGGGAGGGGCTGATTAGCAGACCTCACTTTCAGAGACAGAGCTGCCCGCATCATTTTATTAAGAAAAGCTAAAAAGGCCACGTCCGTCCTCCCATATGGCCTTTTGTAACATCTACCAAAGTAAATGTGTTGTAAAATGGTGTTTAAATAACAAAAATAAAATGAAAACAAAAAAATCCATCAAGATACATGAATAGGGATATCCAATGAGCCTAACTTAAGAATGTAGCCCTGGATGCTGGTACTCAACATTGGTGATGTAGTCATTTATTCAATGTAAACACCAATTGCCCACAGTTAACAGGCAGAACCCCACAAGTGTCCTGCATCTGAGGGGTATGGCTCCATGCAGACAAAAAATAATAATCTGTGTGCATCAAAGAGAAAGGGGGAGAGGTGAAGAAAGGAGTCCCGGGGCTTTCCGGCCATTTACATGCCTGTCCCATTGTAGAACACGCGGGGTTAGGATGCACACAAGGGTTTAACATGTTGTTGATTGCCCTTGGACCAGCGCCTCTCTGTTTCCTTTCAGTGCCATTGAGGAACAGCAACAGCCGTATATGAAGGATTCATTAGTGCACTGCCACAACTTCATTAATCCAGTCCTGTATTTTTCTTTGCATTCTGGGACTTGTAGTTTTGTTTTCCCCACACTCAATCCAGGATTACAAGTACCAGAAGAACGTAGAAAAAAACAGTACTGGGCGAGCACCTCCCGAGTGATACTGGGCATGTATGTTGAACTAAAACACCTCCCAGCCCACATGCTGTAATTGTATCCTTTTATATCCAGTCCTCGGTTGTGGTCCTTCTTCTGTGTCCACCCTAGAACCCTGGACCGCTGCATACACATCTGTGTGCCAGATGAGTGTGAGCAGGGGTTTGTCAGGCGATCTTGCTCTGGAAAGTAAAACCAGGCCAGGGTGCCCCCTGTCCACGCTGCTCTAAAGGCAGAATGCCACTATTCACAGAGGGGTTGCTGGCCTGTCTGTGAGATATGGTCATGTGATGGCATACAAAAAGACTTCCCTGGAACAAAATATAACTCAAATACACAGTACGGAATACCTGTAACACAAACACTGAAATAAAAATCACAACAACGTGTGAAGCAGTGCCATAAAACGTGAGAAAACACAAAAAGGACTATACAAAACATCATTACAATAGTAACTCCATATTATGTTATGTGGTCCTGGAAAATGTCAATTTTCAATACAATGTGTGTAGTTCATTGTCAGAATGTAACATGTGGGTCTCTAAGTGCCTATGGGCCTCATCACGACTTTGGTGGTAACCCTTAAATCCGGCGGTAGCGCTATTGCCGCCGGATTTAAGGGTCCGCCGAATCAGGGCTTCGGCGGATTTCGCCCAAGCTCTGAGCTGGGGGGAAATCTGTCGAAAATTTGCGCTATTACCGCCGGCGGGAAATCCGCCGCCGTTATTAGCGTGAAGATTCCCCATTGAGCCCAATGGGGAATGGGGCATTCCCGAATGGGCTCAGTGGGGAATGGGGACTTACATTACCGCTGAACTCGTGATCCGGCGCTATTAGCGCTGGGGAGTTCAGCGCTAGGGCTAATACCGCCCACGCTAATAGAGTTACCATTACCGCCCAAGTCGTGATGAGGCCCTATATAATTTCAGCTCAATATGGCCTAATTTTTTATACTTTAGAAGATTATAGGTCTCTTGCATGTTTCCACTATCGGGGACCATTATGATGTGGGCCAAGGCTTCTTCAGGGCTTGTCTTTCGGTGCTCAACGCCTCAAAGTTGAAATCACTCTTAATGCGGAGAGTAAGGGGCGGGGCCCAAAGATGTGATGCAGGTGGTGTGCATGTGCACGCCTTCAGCTTCATGGTGGGGGACAGTACCTGTTGCATGTTTCGAAGGCCAGCTGACGTGTTTCCGGCATCAGGGCTCCAGCGCGAGGTGTAGCAGTTCCAGGTGAGGTGTGCACTCTGCTACTGACGGGAGGGCGTGTGGCCCAGGGAGAGGGTGCGCTGAAACACGTGGTCTGATGGAGGAAGTTGGGCAGAACAGAAATGAAGGGCTCTGTTGACTCCATTTCGTGAACAGTTCTGGGCCACTCTTCTAGGGAGGCTGGTGTTTTAGAAGATGGCGGATGGGGGGGAAGGGCTCAGATGTGCCAATCACAGTGGGGGTGGATACCAGGATTCATTTTGTGCATTTAAAGTATCATTATTACTATCCTACTGCACAGAGGGGTGTTTTTGGTCCAATATGTTGCAAATAATGCATTTGAAAACATATTTGCTTAGTGACATTGGTTAAAGCTAGTAGCAACCTATGAAACTGGCCCACTGCCGCCAGAAACTTGGTCCATTCTGGCTTATAGGACTGGCCCATACTCGAATCCTGGGCTGGCACTTCGGGCATTGCCCTGTTGCTCTATAGGCCAGTCCAAGCCAGGTCCGATCCCCTTCTGCATAGTCTGGGCGCTAAATAAACCACTTCAAATCAGTGGAGTACCGCTGCCTTTAAATTATGACCTCTTGCTTTGAAACCCTTGAAGCGAAAACATTGGTGTTTCCGTCGTTCACAACCTGGCAAAGGGGTGAGTGGCGCGTGGATGATACATGGCTGCCAAGTGGCGCAATGGCATGCGAGTCAGTCCTGTTTTCCCCTCATTGCATGCTGGGACGTGTGGGCCAACAAGTCCCAGCATGCAAAGCCAAGACTGGTTCTAGGTGTCACACGTGACATGGTAACACTTGGCAGCTGAGAGGGTAAGAAGCAGCAGGAAGGTTTCTTTTCTTCTTGCAGTTGCTGTGGATGTTTGTACTTGATATGATAGGTTATTTATAACGCGCTTAATACCCAGAGGTCTAAGCACGGACCCGGGGATCGAACCTGTGATGCTCGGTGACGGCTTGCTTCCAAGGCGAGCACATTGCCCCTGAGCTATCCTCCCGAGACAGATGGCAAAGCTAAAATTGCTCGGTATTGTTAATTATCTAAAGCTCTGTTTTCAATATGAGTCAAACAAATATTATTTCATCTAATTAAAAGTGGTGGGTTGCTTTTTTAGAAGGCAATTCGTGCACTGAAAACAGGGTCGACCTCAGAGACAAATCATTTTAACCTCATTCTAAAAAGAAGGGGGTCTCAATCAGTCGGTGAGGAGGCGATACCCTAAAAAAACAAAACTGCCCAGGGACAAAGGGCAGGAAACTCCCGTAGGTTTGTTTTTGTTTTCTTCAAGAATTGGGCCATTGCTTATGCACTGCATTGTTACCCCTGACAACAGAGCAGCCATATTGCCGATCCAGACAATACATTCTGACCAATCAGCCACAGGATCCTGAATATTATGGCTGCACTCATAATCCGACCTGTCAGGTGCTTCAGGGCTCGAAATTGGCGGAAACAGGTGGCTATTTAGCTCCTGCTTCTATGGCTCACCAAAAACCAAGAGTTACCAGGAAAAACTTTTGGCTCCCCAGGACAACTGGTGCCTTGCAAACCTCTATATGTAAAATGAACTTTGAGTGTTTTAGAATGTAAATAAAGAAGAATTAGGACACATTTAAACATAAAGGATCATGCATAACGAAGTAACAGTGTGCATCCCATGTGGCAGTTAGTGCTGTATGGTGCATGGGTGCACCGGATATGTCTGGATAGCTCAACTAAACCCATTTTCTGAAATAGCTGCTTTAAAATCACCTAAATGAGAGAGTCATTCGGGTAAGGAGCAGCTTATATGTCTTGAAACAAAACCTGGCTGCTTTCCAGGGGTATCAGGTATTAATATCGCCACATATATGGTCGCCGTAAATAATATCGCCGGGGAAAATGTCGCGGCGATATTATTTGGGTGACCATATATGTGGCGATAGGGGCAAAATTGGGGGTTGCGGGGGTGTCTTACATTACATGGAACCTTTTCAGAGAACTGTTTCTAGAGGCCGAAACAGCGTTTGTAAATCACCTAAATATGACAAGCATTTAGACAGCACAGGGAATCTGAATCTGGTCTGGGTACTGCCGTATATGTATCCAACCCAAAAATGCCAGACAAACATGCAGAGCCCACATACACTTTCTATACCCATTTATTTCTCCAAAACTAAAAATGGCCAGATTTAAGTCAGGGGTGGAAAAACAGTGACGCCACCTACCACAGCGGCATGGGGTAGGAAGCGAGAGCAGGAACGCGTAGAAATATTCTGCAAGTGGAGAGGGGCATTTTATGCATTCTAAGGGGCTTTAACCCTTTCCATCCCATTTGGTTTGCCGCTCTTATGCAAATAGGCTCATACACAAAAATAAGCCTCCTCACTTAGAACCTGAGCGCTTGAAAAACACAGCCCTCTATAAGTGGCCATCAAAGACCGTGACATAGCTAGGAATACAGATGAAAGGCTAAAACCATCCTCTATCCGCAGTGCTCTAAGTGGGATGCAAAACGGAGAGGGTGCTCTGACAATGGGGGGAGGGGGGAACGAGTGGTGGTCAAAGTATTATGGACATGGCCTAATGGAGGGCCAGGAGGCTTAGGCAAGTGGCACCTGCCTGGGAAATTACATTCTGAGACCCTGCAAACATGCATTATGGGTCGCTCGGCGCTGTCGCAGGTGGTCATGTGTGTCTCCTGTCTGCATAATGTAAATAAAGCAGCCTCTGGCTCTGTGTCATCATAAATGGCTCCCTGCTGGCTCCCTGCTGGCTCCCTGCTGGCTCCCTGCTGGCTGCCTTCTCTGTTCTGCCGTGCAATGCCCAATGAACCTTTCCCGGGATAGTCTGCAGCCCATACACCCCCGCCCCCGCCCCTGCCCGCATTGTCTTACAGATGATTTTGCCACTCAAGGAAGCCGCAAGGTGGGTCTGATATTAAACACATAGTACCTGGGAGGACCGGCCTTCTCAAACTAAAGGCTGCCTTCCAGGTGAAGGACAGGCCTATTTAAAAGATGATGCCTTGTCACTGACCTGTTTGACCTCGGTTTCAGCTCTTTGGTGTGGGGCAGGTAATATGATTGGAGATTCATTAAGTTTCCTCTGCAATGGTCAGAAACCACAATAGCTGAAATGACCATACTACTTCCTAAACACAAAGGAAGTTGGCTTGCCCTAATAGTCTTATATATTTGGAAACCACACAACATACATTTGAGAATGAATCGCTGGATAAAGCATTTGACTGACATGGAGCGAGTAATAGCACTAGTGGGTCTTTATAGCTAAGCCTCACAAACCACAATCGGTCCATATCCAGTGATTAATGTCGTTGTGAAAATGGCTGCCAGGTGGCGACATTTCCCTAAAAATGCACCCTCCAGACACCCAAACACGGAGCAGGACGTTTAGTCGCAACCATTTGGGCACCAAACATTCTGGCGCGGCCGTTTTGCCGCAGGTCCACTTTCGGTGCACACTGTTGGCCGAATGGCGCAGGAACCATTAGGTGCGAGTATGTTGCGGCGCACAGAAACATGCCATTAATAGGACACGTACTCTCTCTAGTGGTGTGCAGGGTAATACACCCACACACACAGGCACACAAATGGAGTAATAAACACACACCAAAGCTCCTGTTCTCCTTTCAGAAGTCTTTTGCTTACAGATGCTTTGCATGGTACTGAAAACCCTTGCTCCAGGAATACATTTCTAGTTTTTCATGCATTGTAGTGCCATTGTCTAGCATTAGGCTTCCACCTCATCAGAGTGGGTTTGAGTAAGAACCGAGTCACCTGGACCCTGGCTCAGAGATCTTATTGTTAACTGTGTAACTTAGATTGGACTTTTAAGAATAAATGTGAAATCGCGTCACTTCATGATAAGGGTGATTTATTAACACACTTAAGCCGACACGTGTTTTGACCCAGCATGGGTCTTTTTCAAGGTTTTCGTGAGAATACAAGGTAAAGTTTACATTTGTAGTTATAAGCTAGATCCTGAGTGGGGGGAACCAATGTGATTTGGATGGAGGTGAAACGTGTTCAGGCTATGAGGGTTGGTGATAGTGTGAAATTTGAATATAGGTATGTCGGTTTGATGCATGAGGCATGTGTAGGCATGTTGATTGCTTTGCATTGGTGGGTGTGATTGTGGTGAGCAAAATGTACATCAGATGAGATGGATGAGACAATGCATGAAATTGCAAGTTGCTACAGTATACTAGATGTTGGCATGATTGAGTACATAGCAGTGGGAGCAAACATTAGCTTGCAAACACAGATGGTTACATAGCCAACACATTTTGATTTACAGTTTCCCATCTGCACTTGGGTTAATTATCCCCCCACCCCCACTTATTGGCCTCCATCACCCTGGCTTCTAAACAGGAATCCCCTGGTCACGCCACCTACTTTGGTCGCGTCACAACCACAGCTCCCTCTACATGTACTAACGCCGGACCGACTTCTCCCATGATGGTTGCCGCACCATCCCAACCACGTGTACTCGCGTCGCACACCCATGCCCCACCAATATTCCTTCAACAGTCGACTCCTGGCAACACTTTGCAGCTCCACCTCTACACCACACTAGTGCTCTTGTACACTTCAGATGGGCCCACGCACTCCCCCGCACTCCACACAGAGCTCCAAAATATATACTCCGCCACCCCCCCCCCCTCTGCCCCTGCCCTCCTTAGATTCTCATTACTGACAGATGTGGGCTTCATACAGCCAACCCGCAATTTAGTCCAATGCACTGCAACGACCACAATGCATCAAGCACCATTTTCATTACACAGCACTACTCTGTCATCAAGGGGCCCATTCCCATAGGCTAGACCCTGAACCAATTAGAAGTGAGCATTCATCTGACCACTCACTACACTCCTGACAAACCTCTGTCACTATTTATACTGCATTGAAAGATGGCGGCCATCATCAAAAGATCGCTGTGACCGCCCATCTTTATGCAGAGGCCCTACTGGCCTTTCAGGTAAGTGTGTGCCCAGTATCACCTGCTCAGCTGCCCTCCTGGACAATCTATATCCCGCATTTCCCTCATACTGCAGGAATTTTGCCAACTGGCCTCTTCATTTCATATTTCTGGCAGACTATTGACTACAGCGTTAACACATCTACCATGCCCCCACAGCCTGCCCAATACTGTCCTGTCGCTGCTTCTTACTTACCGCACCAACACTTCTCAAGGTACTCCCCTGCTATGCATGAGATTTGTCATGTGCGGAGAAATAAGCATGCAGTTTATTTATTTTTACTGCTACATGCACCCCAGTACTCACCGCCCACCAATCACAGCCCCGGGGAACCCCCATCGCCTCTCTCCCATGTGGTGACCCCACTCGTTGGCCCTACCAGCCCACACCTTCGTCTGGGCATGCACAGTGTACTAGTTGTATACTGAATACTTAGGCAGACATCTAAAATGATACCCCTCCTAGAATACTTGGGGGTGGGGGGGGAAATGTTAGGCGTCAGGAAAAAAAAGTTACCCACCGGGTGAATTTTTCACGGCGACATTATCCAATGGAACCTATCGGCCCAGATTAACATGAATGCTGCCGCCCTCACTGGGACATAGGTTAAAGCTTCATCCAATTGAACTCAAAAAATCTTCCTTCTGAATCCCTTTTCTCAACAATCCACTCAAACCCTGAATTCACTAAGGTACTAAAGGATATGAGATACAAAACAAGAGAGAAGGGAGACGTAGAAGGGACGGTGGCAGATTCGGGGGCCTTTCATCGACGCAAAAGAGACTTTGATATTGGAGGAGTGTCTACAATATTGCCAGCTGAAACGTTGAGTTCTTGACCCAAAAGTAACCGAGAAGGTGGATGCTAGGAAGGGCAAGACTTATTTACATACGTTTTTCCTCCTAATGTTGGTATTGCAGACTGACATCCTTTGTCCTCGAAGGTTGCCCAGAGCAATTCCAGTGGTTATGATTCATTCAAAACTTTTCAGCCATCACTCTTTACTGTGCTAATCTCACTTTCAGTGGCACGGTGATGCCCCGATGCGCGTCCCAAGATGGCTGGAGCTAGAGAAACAAGCTACAACTCACCGATGAGGCCAAATGAGGCTGAAAGAGGTCTGGGTTTGCTTGGGGTCTTGTCCAGAAGGGATGTGACCCAGAGTGGAACCAAGACTGATTTGCATATGTCCTTTACCATTCTATAATGGCGCGACAGTTTGAAATACAATCATCTGAGTCATTGCCCATAGTAATGCAAGTGGCTGTGGTGAATTCATAACCTTCCAGCCATCACGCTTCAGTTTTGGTAGGGAGGCGAGGCCATTTAAACAAATGATTCTGACCTCACACATCTGCAACACTTAAAAAAAATGTGGAAAGGCCTTGCAGTCATACTGGAAGAAACCAGTGCTGGAAGTGTACCGGAAAAAGTAGTGGAGCTGTGGCCTCGGCAGGGCAGAGGGTAGGCAGAAGCCTAGTTCAACCTGTGGCAAGGCGTTGCACCCGGGGCATTGTAGTAGTCTAAGTGACTAGTAACTAAGGTTCCTATTACAACTTTACACTTGCACAAGGACATGAATGGACAAATCCTCTGTATAAAATGGCGAATATGGTCGTAACAAATAGAGGAATGGTAAACTGAAAAAAATAAATGTAGTGGAACACCGCTCCCGACCGTTCCCGCTCACTTCGATCACTGGAAGAAACTTGTAAAAACATAAAGACTAAAATGTGCCTTTGACCTACATGCAGCCCTCACCTTGGTTAATAAAGTGCTGCACAGGCCATTCGCCGGGTATCTTTAGAACAATTCCGTTAAAGATCTCCAATCTTAGGCCAAAGGTATGGCCGCCACCCCATGCTTCCATTGTGTCAGGCCATGGGGTGCTCTTACCAAGTCTTGGCAGCGGAACTATGGCACTCCCTTCCAGAAGACACTCAGCCAATCAGATAGCACAGTGAGCTAAGCGCCCACCCCTGATATCTGTGCGCGGCCTGTTGTGGCAGGTTCGAGTCCCTGCAGCGCCAACTCAGCCTTCCATCCTTCTGAGGTCGATAAATGGAGTACCACTCTGTGGGGTAATAATGTCTTCTGTTATTTCAGCGCTCCGAGAACTATGGGTGTGTAGCGCTGTATAAGAAATCCATCATTATTATTATTCGGCACATTGACCACCCTTCCCAGCGCTTAGGGGTCAGTGGGGCACATAGAAATAAGAGGGGGGGGGGAGCTACATTTACAAAGGGAATAATAGACTCGGCCATTCCCACAGGAGGCTTTGACATTAGAGTGCGGCCCTACTGGCAGCGTTTAGCCCTGTATGTCGCGCAGCAAGGCGACAGCATCCAGCGTCGTATGGCGCCGCTTCCACGGGTAGTTGGTCCATAGCAATGGCCAACTTGAGTTCTAAGGACCCTGCAACTCTTCACATGAAAGCGGAGAGCACCCAGGGAAGATCTAACGGCATCCTCGGAAATGTAAAGTATCTGGCATATCGACACATAAGGAGGCAGGGAAAAAAAGGTCAATGGGCAAAAGTAGCAGGTCCAGGCCGACTTGGAGGGATAAGAGAAAACGAAATATGCAAGCTGATATATTGTTTTATAAAAAAGCAATAACACATTCTAAAACGTAATAAACTCACCCCCACCTCCTCCCCCACCAACAAATAGTGTTCTATTTTTGGTTTTCCGATGGTTGGTATGGGCGACCCCCGCTGCATCTCGGGAAATGTGTTGCCCTTACCTTCCTTTCTCCAGTGCATGCCAGCATGGTAAGGCTGTGTTTTTATATGTGGCGTGTTGCTGGCTGTGTCGGTTAGGTCAAATTGCTTGTCTGGCTGCCCTGTAGCGTTGCCCCATGCAACGCTGAGTGGAGATGTGGTTAAAATCTCTCTCTCTCTCTCTCTCTCTTTCTCTCCGCCTTCTAACTGTTGTTCTATCTGCGTAAACTGTAAGAAGCGCCTAGACACCCACGGGTTAGGTGCGCTCTCCAAATGTATATATAAATGAATATGAAACAGACACGTGCCCCTGCCGCCTTTGTTAGACTGCATGTTGGCAGAATCAGAGCCATCTCACTTGGCCTGGCCAGCGCGTCTAGTTGTTTGTCCCAGAAATCTTCCCCAGTCTCTGCAGCAGTCCGGAACCACACAGAAGGTTCCGAGTGCCAAAGAAAACACCCCTACGACCAGTGGCGGAGCCCGGTGTGGCAGGAGGCCGCCCCCCCTTGCTCACAGCTACTAACCAGTGCACCCCCAGCCTCCCACTGGCGCCCTATCACCCCCTCTCCCTCCATGGCACCAAAAGCTGTCTCTGCTCCTGCCTACCACACCACACTCAGACACAGGTCAAAGGGCCCTTCGCTCTCCCGAGGCGGCCCTCACCCACATGGTGTTGACGATGCTTCATTACGAGTTGCTGCGAGGTGGCAGGGGCCCATCCGTGCAGGGAGCCGTACAGGAATTCCCAACTTGGACTCTAGGAGGGCAAAGTTCAAAGAAGAGTCCACTCCGATTGAAAATGAGAGCGTCTGACAGGGAGAGTGGGGCTGCTCAGAGCTGAAAGGGCGAGCCCTAAACACTGCAATCCTGCATTCACATCATCTCGGCCGCCTTCCTAGGCACAGATCTCATTGGGAAGTTATGCTCAAGAGAGGTGAGAATGAGGCCTTGCACAAGGCTGTAGGGCGATCGGGAAAACATGGCTTTGCCTGTCTACATACCGAAATCCAAGGAATGTGAAGACTGCCCATGGCTCTGTTGAACACCACCGTCGGTCACAGGAAAGATGCTCTTGGTCTTGTGGGCCAGAATACTGATGAATCCATGCCTGCATGATGTTCTCCACGGAGAGGACGGTGGGATGCGGAGCGGGAAAGATGCTCTTGGTCTTGTGGGCCAGAATATTGCTGAATCCATGCCTGCATGATGTTCTCCACGGAGAGGACGGTGGGATGCAGAGCGGGAAAGATGCTCTTGGTCTTGTGGCCCAGAATACTGCTGAATCCATGCCTGCATGATGTTCTCCACGGAGAGGACGGTGGGATGCGGAGCGGGAAAGATGCTCTTGGTCTTATGGGCCAGAATATTGCTGAATCCATGCCTGCATGATGTTCTCCACGGAGAGGACGGTGGGATGCAGAGCGGGAAAGATGCTCTTGGTCTTGTGGCCCAGAATACTGCTGAATCCATGCCTGCATGATGTTCTCCAAGGAGAGGACGGTGGGATGCAGAGCGGGAAAGATGCTCTTGGTCTTGTGGGCCAGAATACTGCTCAATCCATGCCTGCATGATGTTCTCCACGGAGAGGACGGTGGGTTGCGGAGCGGGAAAGATGCTCTTGGTCTTGTGGGCCAGAATACTGCTGAATCCATGCCTGCATGATGTTCTCCACGGAGAGGACGGTGGGTTGCGGAGCGGGAAAGATGCTCTTGGTCTTGTGGGCCAGAATACTGCTGAATCCATGCCTGCATGATGTTCTCCACGGAGAGGCCGGTGGGATGCGTAGCGGGAAAGATGCTCTTGGTCTTGTGGGCCAGAATACTGCTCAATCCATGCCTGCATGATGTTCTCCACGGAGAGGACGGTGGGATGCGGAGCGGGAAAGATGCTCTTGGTCTTGTGGGCCAGAATATTGCTGAATCCATGCCTGCATGATGTTCTCCACGGAGAGGCCGGTGGGATGCGGAGCAGGAAAGATGGTCTTGTGGGCCAGAATACTGCTGAATCCATGCCTGCATGATGTTCTCCACGGAGAGGCCGGTAGGATGCCGAGTGGGAAAGATGCTCTTGGTCTTGTGGGCCAGAATACTGCTGAATCCATGCCTGCATGATGTTCTCCACGGAGAGGCCGGTGGGATGCGGGGTGGGAAAGATGCTCTTGGTCTTGTGGGCCAGAATACTGCTGAATCCATGCCTGCATGATGTTCTCCATGGAGAGGCCGGTGGGATGCAGAGCAGGAAAGATGCTCTTGGTCTTGTGGGCCAGAATACTGGTGAATCCATGCATGAATGATGTTCTCCACAGAGAGGCAGGTGAGATGCAGAGCAGGAAAGATCAAATGTCGAGGAAAGCATCCTCAAAGCGTCCCGTGAAACAGTCTGTTTAGTCCCTTGTCCTAGAGGAGGCTGAGAGGCAGCAGGAAAGCAAAGCGACCAACAGGCTGTGGAGAGAGCAAGCTACCGCCTCAGCACTGCCTGGGTCATATTTCTTAACCCAAGGGCAGGAATGCCCAGCACGCACTGGGAGCCCAGAAAGAGAATGCACTCCAAACACTACAATCCACATCATTCTATCATGGCTCTGTTGTAGAGTCTTAAAGGTAAGGACCCTGACCTAGATGCAGGCTGATGATCTAGTTCCCGAAGTGGGTTACATGGGCAAGTGGGGTGTTAAGAGCACTAGGTTTGGCAAATCCCTTTGTCGCGAAAAGGAATATGGTAAACGTTACCTCTAGGATAGTGGGAATCCAGGATTGATGTTCCCTTCTGCATAGTAAGACTGATTCATTCCAGGGAGATCCCTGAGGGTGGGCTGGAAAGGTTAGAAGCAGGGCCAATCAGATATACAGATGTGTTTATAAATGCAGCAGCAAACATTTTGCTGACGAGTCCTTGTAGGCGCCACAAAGATGTCTACAACATTGTTGCTGTCTACTCAGTTGGTCAAGTTGGACATTGTGACTATCGGGTAGCATTTCTTTTTAAGTCCGAGGCAGAGTTTGGTTCCTAAGGTCGCCAAGAGCCTGCAAGTGGGAGGCAGGGATTAATGGCGTCACTGGGATCTTGGATGCAGTCTCTGCATTCATCACTACAGGGGGCCTTTCCACAGTCTGCTCATGCACTGACTTCCCATCTGCTGTGCACTGAGATGGCTGAGGGTAAGATGGCCAGGTAGAGCCATGGGAACAAGGATGCAAAGTGGTTGGCAGTTTTCCAAGGATACTTAGAACAATTCTACAATACAAGCCCACATGGTGGTGGCAACCCTCCAGAAACTTTGGAGCAATCAGTCTATAGTTATGGAGTAAACCTGTGCTTTGTTGCCCGCCCTCACAGACACTGCCTTTCCTCACTATGGCTGAACTTGACACAAAAAAACTCATCCCAACAGGAAGGAGACGGGTAGGGAGGAAATCAGAATCCAAGTTTCCCACAGTTAGCTGCAAGAAATATAGACAACCACATGTTAGCAAAAGGCTAGAACATGAGTACCAAGGTAATGCAATTCCCCCCTCCACCACCTGCTCCCTTCCATGTGACAGCTGATGGCCTAATGGCGGATATATGATAACAGTGGTTACCGAGGACAGTTCCTGCGATGTAGGAGAAAGGGCTTTCTGGTTCTCAGGGCAGGGGTCGAAGGCTGCTGGCCTGTGACATGAGAATGCTAACGCAGACACCTAGTGGGTCCGTGGGCAAGTCAAAAGTTTACATCAAGATTCCAAACCAGACGAGTAAGCCCCAAAACAGTCCGAGTCAAATGAGGCCTGTGAAAGCCGCTAAGAGTTCAACTCCATAGGGTAAGGGGAAAGCTGTTCGGAGAGTGAGGTCAGAGTCCTGTTAAGCAGAAGTTCTAAACGGAGAACAGATGAGGTACAGGGATGGGAGGAAGATGAGATGGGGACAAAAGGGGACAAGGTCCTGGGGAAACAGAATACAGATCTCTAGCGGTGGACATCACACAGCTCCCACGAGAACACAGGAAGAAACTGCGTTGATGAAAATCTAGTCCGCAGCTTCTTGCTTGGATAACAGAGGCACGCTCTGGCAAGAGATTTTTTTCCGCAACTCTGCTCCGTCTTGTTTGACCCATTTCCTGCCCTGACCAGCATATCCACGATCAAACTCAGAAAAGAGAACGTTTACCATCAACCATTTTAAACCTCGGTCTTCTCTTTTTGTCTGAAAGCTGCACGCTATCTTCCCTCCTTTATTGCTGTGCAGGGGTTTGTTGGGAGGCAGATGAATGTGTAATCTGTAGCGTCTGCCCCTCCCCCGGCTCAATACCGCACAGGTGAGAAATGTTACTCACTTGAGGCAACCGTACCATCCTTATCCCAGGCAGGTACAGTAGGACATCGAGCCAATGTGGGGTGAAGATGGCAAAAGCAGTCAAGCTACTATTGTAACAGTAACACACGGATGCATCAGACAGAAAGCAAATGTACACTCAACATGAAGAACAAATACACAAGAAACAATGTTCATTTATACATGAAGAATATTAACAAAGCATCCACAAGACATGAGGAATACTAACATGCCTAATGTACTAGGCAAATGCAACATACACAATAGGCGACTAGAGCTCACTAACATAGTCACAAGAATGTAATTGTGCAATCACTTTCTTTAAAACGGAAGACGCAGCCTGCCTTGAATTAAATGAAAGGCAGCAAGACCTCGAGAGAACTCAAAGCGCTGAATCCACAAAAACAGATATCCGTGCAGAGCTCAGACAGGAGTTGGAAACTAGTGTCAAGGTTACGAGGATATAAAGGAGGGTCAGAGCAGAAGAACAAAGGCATAAGATAGTCATTCCAAGGACGTTGGCTGAATACTCCCAGATTACTTAAAAGTTATAAGAGACCAACCAGCCTTTGTAGGCCAGGTGCAGTAACACAGCAAGCCAAAAGTCTCCTTGAACGATAACTGAAGTGTTCGTGGTGGCAACAGAAAATACAGCCCACGCATTAGTAGTAGCTGAAATCCCAATAACTAGGAGATCAGAAATCCATTCCATTTCATAAACGGTCCCATCACACATGACCCATAATCGAAGAACAATGCTTATTCATTAGAAACGAACACAGATAGGACACCTGCCATACTCCCTACACGTACACACAGACACGAGGCACCACCCAAAGTCAAATACAAAGAGATTGCCTGGTCTCATAGCCTAGGAATGAGGCATTGTGACTTATTTAATGAACAACGAACATTCCATGGGGCTCTCTCCCCCTACCACTTGTCCTGCTCATGTCTTGATGGCCTGTCAAGTATCCAAGGTTGGTCAGCAAGAAGCCAGTGTTATGCCACCCATGAAGTAAGGTGCGAGCCATTTACCTATTGTAGAAATTAGGTATTTTTACCTTTATCAAAATAGAGGTGGTCTCAGGAGGAGCCATCAGATTATCTTAACCCAATGAAATGTTCTGTACATAGAGTCAAATCATGAAAAGAGTGCATAAATCCTGCAAGGGCCGCACGCTAAGAACAACACTGTGCTAGCCTACGCGCAGAATAAAAAATGCTTGCCCCCCGTATTCATGGAAATTTGAGCACAAAAAAAGTAACCGCATATGCAATTCGTGGACGGAACACCCCTGACACGCCCACACGCAAACTAAAAAGTAGCCAGTACAGCTACCTTTGTGTGTCCTCTCTGGTGCGAATACATGCACCCTTCAAACAGTGCGTGGGGTCACCTATAAACAGGCCTGCATGTCGAGAACCCTGCGCGGGGTCCCCTGTAACTGTTACCGGAATCCAGACAACATGCGTACCATGTTTCGTAATTCTGGTGAAACTCAGAAAATCTGTGTGCGAACTCCGTAAACCATTCCTGCTCCACACTACACTGTGTGCATTCACACCTAAGTCTGATCGGATCCCCGGCTGCATACACATCCCCCTAAATCAGACATGCAAACCCACCTACGCTCTGCGATTGCTATGTGCAAGTGTACTTACTCCTGTCTTCAGGTGGCGGAGACAGAAGGGATTTGCGTGTACGTTTCACAGGCGCAAGGTTGGGCAGTGACATCCATGGATACGCTTTGTCGTGCGCATTTGTGGGAGTGCTATGAACTGCCCGTCCTTTGTGACGCCCACTTTTTCCCTTGTTCTTCTTCATTTTCCGAGTTCTGCCCCCTACTCCCTCCTCTGCGCAGGCTCTCGTCACGCTCTGCGTGGTGTCTCGCGCAAGGCACTCAATCGCTCGAAGAGATGTGCTTAGCCTGCGCGAAGTCCACGCAAGTTGGGAAACAGTGCAGTCGATTCCATGAATTGACGAACAGGGTTTTGCATGCAGAATGGCGCGCACATCCCTGATTTTACACGCAAATAATTCCACTAATCGGCTCTTAAATGTAGTCAACACCACTAACCTATCCCCGTTCCCCATACGTTTTTGTAGCTAAGATTGTGTTATGTCAGTAATGACAAATTAGTAGTATTTAAATGACTGTTTATTATCTGCTCTCCGAGAGAAACAAGATTTGAATGCTTGTTTGCTGCCCCTGCTTTATTTGGATGGTAATATTACTAGATGTTACCTTGTACTTTCTCTACTTCGTCCTTGAGTCCGGTTTAGATGGACTCCAGTCCTCTGGGTAATTTGGGACTTTCCTGGGCCGTCTTGATAGGTTAACAGTTACCCCTCTGGAAACCATTAAAATCTTCTGCCTAGCTTACACATTCTGTAAACATCTGGCATTGTATATTTGCATGACGTATGCTGTTTTGTTGGACGACATTTAATGCAGCCCTCTGGGGTAGACGAGCCAACATCTGTAACTTTAAGTTCAGGGAAGCATTGAATTCCAGTCTGCTTGAGGAGGTCGTTCTCAGATTTCCAATTAGGGAATTCACGCACATATGCTAATTGATCCTCCTGTGCATTTTCTGACTTTCTAGGTTTTGTTTGTTCAAACTTGAATGGCCTGCCTACACTTTTCTGGTACAGTAACTGTAAAAGTACTCTTACACTGCAACCGCACCATAAAGCAATGGGCGGCCATTTTGGCCTCAAAATCCCCTGTCCATGAATGGATTGGACATTTTATTTTTAGCTTTGGCTTTCCCGTGGAACTTCCAGGAATTTTAAAGTTTGGATAAAACAGGTTTAGTGGGTTTTGAGTTATATATGATGACATTATTCGTGCGTGTTTACAGGCACAACTCAAAAATCAACTGGATTATCTTCATGTGTTTTTGTTCATACTGACACACGTGGATGTGTTATATTTGTATTCCTTTAGTATCACTTGGAGGCAGTTTCAAGCCATCTCTGACAGGATGAAACACCCTTCTGACCAAAAATGTACCTTTTTTGAATTTTGAGAGGGGGAGAAGAGGGTCGAGACTGCAGTGAGGACCCACAATCAGACTAGCCTCTCCCATAATTCGCAAGCCGTGAGGCACATGTACAATACCTGAATTCTCACTGCCTGGGCTAGTAGAGACATAGGCAAAGGGGCTTTCGTGTCACAATGGGTTCTTAAAAAAACGAAATAAGTGCCTCACAATTGTGCGTTTGATCTTTCTTTTAAAAATGGTCCATTTGAGAACGAGCCACATTACACACCCACCGTACCACTTAAGTAAACACCTCTGGGGCCGTGCAACGTGTTTGGGTTTTTACTGGTGCACAATCAGAGCCAGATCCCTGCCCTGGAGAAAATATGCAGGGGCCAGAGGCTGAGAAGGGCTGGACCACTGCAAGGAGAACAGCGCTCTCTCTCAGTTGCAGTGAGAAACTAAGGAAACCCTCTTGAGCTACAGAAAGGCTGGTTTGACACAGGGGACGATTCTCTGCATCCCTATAATTGTGGGCTGCCGCCTTTAGGCTACCAGCGCATGCGCAGTATGCCTGACCCCATGAAGAGGTGTTGCAATATAATGCCGTTGCCATGATGATGCCATTGTGGGGGGTGTATATTTGTGTGTGTGTGTGTTCGCCAGTGTGTGCATGTATGTGCATGTGAATGCAGTGTGCGTTCAGGCCAGAGGGCTCGTGCTTGTCAGAGAGGATATGGGCGGGGGGGAGAGGAGGGGGGAAAGGGGGTGGTCATGGAAGAGAAGACAGGAAAAGTAGGTGGAGAGATGGAGAGGTGAGGGGGGGAGTTTGTGCTGGTGCAGGCAGATTTTCGGTGAGAATCCTGATTCCTGTCATGCTTTGGGGACTCTAGCTGGAAGACCGTGTCAAAGGGCAATGGGCTGGTTTATTTTGACACAGCCAACACCAGAATATCTTATTACAGTGGCACTACGCCATTATTGGACACAGCCACCACTAGTCATTTATTACATTGGCAATACTGACCTTAATAGGAACACCGGCCACACGTTTGTACTTAAAGTGGCAATACTGGGATACATTGACACAGGCAACATGAGTGTGCTCTTACAATGGCAATATTGGCATATATTTCTATATTATGTTACACATCTTTTATTCTGCACTGAGTATCCACAGCAGTGGTGTCAGAGAACCTAGACTTGTCTTGAAGCTGGGGTATAATGCTTCTGCCCGGGGTAACCAGACCATAGTCTGTGGCGAAAATGAAGAAGGGACAGAGGTGCAGAGGTGTGGAAAAGCAGGTAAGGATACAAAAAGCAAGGATTCAAGTCATGGCAGATGCGAGGAAAGATGCTTGTGATTTTTATGGATGCATATGATCAAGCAAAACGGGCATTAGAACCGGAGCATAGAAGAATTTACAGAGTGCATTCAAAGTTGTTGGTCAAAGCAGGGAGTTTTGAGAAAGATACATAAGTATTAATAATTGTAGTGCATGTCTGTTTGATGGACGCGCAATGTGCTTAAGCGAAACCCTTTGTAGTGTACTTTTTGTTGTTGTCAGGGAATGTGTTCACTTTCTTCAACCAAGAGAAACTCCAGCAAAGTAGGACTAGGCCCCTTGCTGCCAATGGCCTGCACTCCTCTATTGTTAACTCAGTGCACCATTTCTTCTGCTTCCCTCACTGTGTTCTTCCCCCTATGATTGTACAACACTCTGTTGCTTCCTGAAGCTAAGTCCACACTCAGTAAATACCATGAGAAGAAATGATAATAATATTAATAGTGGGACGGCCAAGCTGAAAGGCCAATAGGGGCCACATTAAGAATAGACTCTGTGATAGGTGAATCTGAATAGAAATGAAGGGGTAGAGGAAAGAGGTAGGAATAAGTCACTGACCCTCTGTACGCAGTGGAAGCCTGGCATCCTAAATGTTTGGAAAGGTACAGCATGGCGGTTTGGTAAAAGAAAACATGACTGTTCTTAATTGGCAACACTGGCATATATTGGCACTGTCAGTATGAAAATGACTTCTTAATCTGGTATTATACTGGCATATATTTTTGTTGAAGTCATTGAGAAAATGCATTGGAAAATGCTCCTGAATACGGCTGGTGACCTGGCATGTATTGGACTTTTCATGTGTCACAGAACCGACTAAATTGTATGCCCTTTTGTGCATTTTTTCACAAAAGGTGCGCTGTGAAATGCGCCATTGTAAATTACTATTTAAAAAGGTTTCTTGAGGGGAGACACTCTGCAGCACTCTGATTGGTCTGGGAGGACTTTCTCGCTGTGCTCAGTCATTCACAGGCAATGGGGGCAAATATTGATGCCCCTCCAATGAACACATTCCCCAGCCGCTGCTGCACATCAGTGACTACGGTGCAAGCAGATTGCACACAATGAGTGCACATCAGTGCTACTCACTATGTGTAGTGCTACAGTGTGCACGTTTCTTTGGGAGTATGAAATCCGCCCTGCTTTTCCAACCAAGTACATGTTTGCAACATATGACACACGTGCCTACACTGGATTGAGGTCCGGGACTGTCAATCTTAATGAAAAATATCAGTAATTACAGTATTCATAATGTGCACGGACAGAAAAACTTGCACCCAGAGCAGAACCCTTCTCCCCAGTGAAAAAACACCACCAGGCTGGAACATACCTCCGCCCTAAAAATGATGTGTAGGAGAAAAATCCAGTTTGGTCCTGTTTTTAAAGGACGTGAATAACTGGATTAATAATAAGGGCTTAATTTAGAACAAGCACATTTAAAGTCAGCTGAGCCTTTTCTTAAAAGAAAGCCTATAGCATGAACCCATGCTTGTTTTTGCTAACTAGGAGGACAGACAGAAATTGCTTTGTTGACTGGCAACAGCGACAATCTCCACTCCTGAAAACTGCTTTTTGTTCTGCCCATGAACAAGAGCAATCGCTTCATGAAAGATGCAGGCAGCTTTTATCCTAGAAAGCGAGACTGCTGCATGTGCGAGGCTATTAAAGCACGAGGCGCGCTTACGAGACAGTCCCTCGGAGCTCTTGTGGTTTTGTGTCGGAACCTCTGAATAGCATTAGAAGACAAACCCCACAGATTGACCGCTTGGTGTGAAGGCTCTGAACTGAGCCTCGTTAAGTAAAACAGTACTTTACTAGCACCTAATCAGAACCTGATTTCGACATTTTATGCTGCTGCCTAGCTGACTTGGTTGCTCATTATGACGCCACATTGTCTCGGGAGGATAGCTCAGCGGCAACGTGCTCGCATTGGAAGTAAGCGGACATGGAGCAGCACAGGTTCGTGCCACGCTTAGAAACCTCTGGGTGTTAAGCGTGTTAAAAATAACCTATCATATCACATAACACAAATAATAGTGCCTATCTAGTACAAAAGGCAACAAACTGTTGTTTTAAGCAATACATCTTGAGTCCATGGACTTCACTGTCTGCCATTGATCTGCGGGCCAAATTAGAGGTCCCTGGCACCGATATCAGGAGGTAAAGTCTGCCCCCCAGCCGAGGAGTTTACACCGATTAGTACCCCGGGGACACCAGTGTAAAGTGGCATGTCCCAGTTTCATGATTTATCTGGCATAGCCTCGTTACCAATGGTGGCTCGGCCACAATGGATGAGTGGGTGCCAACTGGCCAGTATGCGTGCCCATTATGGAGGAGCTGAGCCTGCCCAGTGTGAACTCTGAGGACTCTGCCGGCTGCTTCCTGCAGCGAAGAAAGCACTCATGTGCTGTCTAAAACTGTCAAAGAGAAATTAAGTTTCCCTTTGACAGTTTTTGTTCCCCAGTGTGCATGTCCAATGCACCATGCAAAGCCAGGGACGTATTGCTACCCCAGCCTTGCATGCCCCATTGGGGATGTAGGCTGGAGAACGGAACTTTGAATGTGCATTGGAGCGCTTCTGCGCCTCCCCGTACATTCAGAGTGTTTGAAGCAGAGACATGGCAGTGCCCTGGCGACTGCAAGCATTTGCAGGAACCAAGTAGCACTCCTTCCTTCTCGGTTCCTATTTGTGTGGCTTGGGAGACAGAGGGCTTATGTGTTTCCTGGGAGGGACGGCATGCTGCAGGGAGCTGACCGAACCGGGCCTGAAGGTAATGAATGTATTTAATATGTGTGTGTGCGTGTGTGAATGAATACGTGTGTGCTGCACGGGTGGGTGCTGTGTGCACGTAGGAATGAGCGAGTGTAAGATGTATGGATGTGCAAGTGAATGAGAGAGTGAATATTGCGTGGATGTGTGTGGTGGGGTGTGTTTGTGTGTTTGTGCCAGGCCACCGATGGGGAGGCAGGGTGGGTCAGTAAAATCAAAGATGCATAGTAAAAAAAGGATGCCAAGAAGGTGTCATTTTTCACTGGGCATCTTTGATAAAGCAGACATGATAAACGTTATCACATGGCAGGACTGACATTTTGGTGCAACCTTTCTAGATATTTCTTACTGTGCAATGGCTTTTTGTACCAGACATATTTGATAAAACAGACATGATAAGTGTTTTTACATGGCTAGAGTGGCATTTTGGTGCAGTCAGTCTAGCTATTTATTACTGTGGCATGGCATTTTTTATTAGGCATCTTTCATGACGCATACTTTATAAGTAGTTTGACACAGCCAGTCCAGCAATATTTTTAGGCTTACTATTTTTAACTGGGCATTTACAATAAAATGCACATGATGAGTGTTATGACATGGCTAGACTGTCATTTTGGTGCAGTTAGTGTATTTCTTTGGTATGGCATTTTCTTTACAGGGTTTTTATGAAAAAGCAGGCATGAGGCGTTATTACATTGCTAGATTGGCATTTTGGTGCAGTCCGTGTAGCTATTCTTACTGTGACATGGCATATTTTTACTGTACATCTACGAAAAAGCAAGCATGATTTGGAGGCAGTTTGGACATGTTTTCATATTGTAGCAAGGCATTTTTAATAAAAGACAACTGGAGTATCCTCTTACTTGGGGATACTACCATATATTGGCAGAACCAGCATCAACATGTTTTCTTATAGTATCAATACTGGTGTTATGCTCAAAGCAAACATGCGTATGTTCTTATATGAGAATTTGGGCATATATGCATGCAGCCAGCATGGGAATGTATGCGCACAACCAGCGTGAAAATGTTTTCATACTGGCATATAGTGTGGGCAAAGGCATCATGAAAATGCTTTGGGAAATGCTCCTGTGCACTGTTGGTGACTTACATATATTGGCATTTTTAGCCCACAAAGCCAATTGCAAACTCTCTGGCTTTTTACACAATTTTTCATTTAAGTGTGCTGTAAAATGCACCATTTCAACACAGAGGCGTTGCTGGGGGGGGAGGGGCTCAGGAGCCTATAGCCCCGGGTATTTTGGTTGTAGCCCTGGATAGAAGCTTAGGGGTTACAACCAAAAAGGCTAGCTACCCCCCAGTCCCAACAGTCCCAAAATTAGCGTAGCCCCGGATCTTTTCCAGACCTAGCAACACCCCTGTTTGAACACATTATTCAAAAAGATGTTGCTGCGGGATAACCACTCTCAGCCCCCCGAAAACCCATTGGTTGTTTCAAACTCCCTTGCTATGCTCGGTCGCTATGGAATATTTGGGGGGAATATTACATCCCACTGCTGTTAAAAAATTCACCAGCTGTCACTGCTCTTTACGGGCACAGGTTGGAGCGAGCTGGCAGAAAAGTGTTAGTGGGATTTGAAGCTGAGGAGGGACTGCAGTGCCAGAATGAGGAGGCCTTCTGGGCTCAGACTGGCTACGGACTCTTTGAGGTGGCAGAGCATTGCAGTGGGATGCAGTATGAAAACTGGTGGGGGCCACAGAGGCCAGCAGGGGGCTGATGCAGATGCAGAGAAAAGGTAGGAAGCCAATGCTTTGAGCCGGGGGTTGGTGACATGGAGCACAACAGAGGAACTCTGAGCTCTCCCTTCAAGTTTCACCAAATAGGAAGCACCACATCCCTGACTGGGGTTACTATCTGGTCCGGGGGGCAGTGTGCGTTGGTAAAGGGCGTCAGCCCTAGTTTAACAAGGTATGCAGTGAAGTTACTGGTCTGATGGCAGGGGGTGCTTCATTTGTTAAGAACTCCTTCATGCAACAAGCAAGACATGCTCAGAGGGAAACATTTCTTAAAATATGAAAAGAAATATAACTGCCATGGAAAATTTAAAGGGAGCTCTTTTAAAAGAGAAAGAGCCTTTCTTTTTACATTGTGGCCCATATGCAACAGAAGATTGGCTTGCAGCGTGTAGAATGTTTATTATTGCTATACTAAAACCTTTTTAGTTTGGCTAGAGCACCACCAATAAGACACAATGATTGCATTAGAGTACAGATGGGGAGAAATGGTATTTGAGGAGGGACACAAAGCTTGTAGGTGTTGCTTGGTTATTTATGCACCCATTTACTGCCGCTGGTCATGCTAATCCCTATGGTCATTCCCACCCACTCCCCTTCACCCAACATACATCCTCCTGGGGCTAGAGTTATCAAGCCTTACCATCAAACGTTGTGCTGTAAGTGCCTGCAGGTGTTATTTTCAAAACAGTCTTCTGGGAGTTAAATGGAGCTGTAAATGCTCTTCTGGTGTAATAAAATGTCTTAACCAGCTCTGCCTTCAGCCACTCGATTTATAAGCACTATCTATGAGTGTCATTTATGGAAGTCCTGTTAAAAATAAGCATTGGCAAATCCAATAGTTTTGACCTGTGTGCACGTATTAGGCATTTGTCGGGCACTGCTATTATATGCCCAGTTGCTCACGCCACTCTGCAGCTGCTACCATTGATGGCCAGTTTATGTCACTACACAAAGGCCAAAACTGTTGGCATTGCCACGTGCGTCTCATTCAGTGAATGAAAATACTTACCCAAAATGGCCACCATGGTTGTAGAAGGTGGGGCTCCATACGGAGCCAATCCTCTATTAACATGGCAGTCGGAAAAGAGAGGAGGGAAGCTGGTGCTGCTGCCGCAACAATCGGGTAAGTAGGACTAGGGAGGAGGGGTTTGGGAAAGGTTTTTAAAAAAGAGTGTGGGGGAAGACTGCAGGGGTCGTCCTGCGGGTTCCATGGAACGCGGGCTGAGATTAGTGGTTTCAGCACGTGCGTGACATAGAGCCTGATTGGCTGCTTTTCCCCCTGCCACCCACCCCCAGGTGCTAATGGACGTTAGTTCGGCCACACCCATATGCATATAAACAGGAAACTGGCTGCACACGTCAACGGTTTTACCATTTTCAGTAGTTAATCTGTAATTGTGGAGCCACTCGGTCAAGCAGATTTTAGCAGGTCACATACACACACAGGACATTTTGCATAAAAGATAAACGGCTTCACGCCATTGCCATGTCCTCAGTTCACAGTTCCTCATGCAGACAGGGCCTCATCCTGCAACCCTGTCACCTCATCCTGGGAGCCCATCATAAAGAGAACAGAGACGAGTCCGCAGCCACAGGCAAAACATACTCTGATCATACAGAGTACCAGCCCTTTCATGCATCCGTGTACCGAGAAATCGGGCACACCCAGGGTCGGATTGGCCCCTCGGCCGGGCCGAAATCATCCCTGGGGAGTGGGGCCGGTTTCTGGCCATCCCTGGGCTGGTTTGGAAGAAAGAAAAATTGAAAAAAATAATATTTTTGTTTTTTCTAATTTGTTTTCATTTTTTTTTCAAAAATCCTTTCATCCTTCTTAGGTCGATAAATGAGTACCAACATAGGTTGGGTGATATTGTATGCATATTTATTCAATAAAAAAAGAGCTTAAACGTAAGTGCTATACAATAAAATATTATCATTTAGCCTTGGACGTCTCCTTGGATTCACAGTAATTTAGTGTACTTAGGAACAACGCTATTTGATTCCACTTCCTGTTTTATCAAGGGGTGAAAGGTCGTGTTTCATCGCTTCCCGGGATGTCATTTTGAGGTGGGGTCAAATGACATCACTTCCGGTGATGTCATCAGCGGTGAAGGGTCGTGAGGCGAGGGGTGGGCCCCTTTTTTTTGGTTGACCAGGCCTATTTCTTGCCCCAGTCCGACCCTGGGCACACCAACAATCGGAGCAGGTGACAGAGCACAGCCCTTGCTACATGCGCCTGGCAACCATGAATAAATGGAAATACAAGCCACAAATATACCTAATGCGAGAGCCAGCCATATGTATACACAGCCATCCCATACCTCATCAATGGTTGATCCGTACATTCAGATAACACCTCTCCATCCATGAATGAACAGATCCAAAACGATCAACACACAGACAAACACCGACATCAGAGCACATGACCCAGTGCAAGTTGAACAGCAATATACATTATTAAGAGTATGACATTTGAAAGTTATAAAACAACAAAAAAAAGCACTATTAAAAAACTACAAAACACATAGAACAAACACGGATCTGAAAAAACCTTAAAACGCAATTTTTAAACATAAATGTACATGTATTTACAGAACCAACTTCCCCAGTGGGTCAGACAACACCTGACGCATGGACAATGGGCCGTCGTCACACCAAACTGGTAAATGAGTACTTAAAACTGGAGCAGGAGGAGGGGGAGTCTGAGGTGGACGCCACCCAAACAACTGGTGATTCTGGCCTGGGGGCGATCATTTAGGGATTTTTTGAACTTGACCCTAATTTGGGGGGCCTCCACCTCTTTGAGGAGGGATTGCTAAAGGAATGTTAAAGGTTTAACTTTGTTTAACCAATAAAACAAAAATAAATAAATAAATAAATGAGTACTAACATTTTTAAAACAGGCCAAAGGAATAAAAATACACACAACTCACTATAGCAGAGGTCTTCAAACTGTGGGGCACACCACCCTCCCAGGGGCATGGCCTGATGACCGGGGACGCGGGACCCCAATCTGAAATTACCACAACCGCCCCTTTTTTTAAAAGGATGGATAGAAAAAGCAGATGTGGATGGCCCCAGCCGCACATGCACAGTGTGATGGGGCCAGGATTAGGGCCAGAGGGAGTGGCTGACCCAGGAAATAGACACCCTGGAAGCACAGTCTCTGTCCCTTTCCAGAGAGTGCACTTCCAGGGTCTTTGAATCCAGTCACAGGAACAAAACGGGACCAGGATTATAGGACGTCAGGAGGGGGCCCTGGGGTTGGTTTTGGAGTCGGCGGGGGAGCCCTGGGGTTGTTTGTGGAAAGGTTGAGGGGCCTTTTGGGTTGTTTTTGGAGCGGGAAGGGGAGCCCTGGGTTATTTTTGGAGCAGGTGGGGGGCTTTGGGTTGCTTTTGGAGCCAGTTTTTTTTTTGCGGCGGGTGGGTTAACCCTGGGGTTGTTTTTGGAGAGGGTGGGGTAGCCCTGGGGTTGATATTTGAGCAGGTGGGGGGGGCTTAGATTTTTTGGGAGCGGGTGGGGGAGCCCTAGCATTGTGTTTGGAGAGGGGGGGGCCTTGGGACTATTCAGGGTGTGGGGTAGCAGGAGCCCAAGGACCATGCAGGGAGTGTGGTAGGAGGAGCGGGGCAGGGGGAGCAATTGGACTGTGCTGGGAGGCGGGTGGGGGAGCCCAGGCATTGTGCTGGCAGTGGGGTGGAGGAAACCAGGGGATAGTGGTGGGAGACGGGTGGGGAGAGCCCAAAGACGGTGGGGTGGGGAGAGCCTAGGTACTGGGCTAGGAATTAGATGAGGGAGCCCAGAGACTGTGATGGGAGCGGAGAGGGGGGCCAGGGACTATACTGGGAGCGGCGTGCGGTGATGGTGCGTGATATTTTGTAGCCTTTTGGACTTACTAGCCATCTGGCATTTTTGGAGGAGCCCAGTCTGCCCACACTTTTCTTAGGGGGGGCCAGGCCCAAGAAGTGTGAAGACCACTGCACTATGCAAACACATACACTAAACAAGATACCATGCTGTTCACTTCTCAGTGGAACAAAAACATGCAGAAAGGAAACAAAGACACAGAGAACAGACACAGCCATTAAAAAGAAATGACACTACAAGAAGCCACTCCCAACTGTCTTCACAATGCATAAGAACCCTATTCGCAGCCCACCCAATAAAATAACCTTGATAACACAGATGACCATTCCAAATACCACACCCCCGACCATTCCTAAGCCTTGACAGATTGAAACAACCAATATGACAGACAGAGTGAAGTCTGTCTCCGGCCTGGCCCGCTGGACCCACCGGGTTTAGTAACTCCTGAAGGTTACGCGAGGCCCTGCATTGTGTATTGTGCACGACGCCTTCAACTAGAGTTTGCTCCGCTGGGGTTTGGTGGAGGACTTTCATACCAGGGACTATTTGGTCAGGTTTCCTGGGGTTAAGACATGCTCCCAACTCCCTCCACCTGCAATATTGGCACTTTCTGGATTCGAGATTGTGGGAGGCCCGTCTATCTGGCGTTGCAGTGATCTAATCTCACAAACCGTCAGGACCCACAGGGATCCCAGTGTATCCACCAGGATCTGAATGCGAGTAGCAGATGCCCAGACGAGAGCAGGAAAAACATGGAGCGGGTGTTTGACTCCGTCCAGGAAAATCCCATCAAAATGGCCGGCAGGTGGAAAGACATTGGGCTTAATTATGGAACGTTTAGCGCGGGGCAAAGTGGCTGCACTGAAAACGTACTCTTTGCACTGCGCTAAATGGGCCTAATTCACACAACAAAACACCAAGCCCGTGCTACTTAGTGCTTTTTGAAATCTAGGGCCCTTTAGCGCGCTGCAAGGAGTACTTCAACGTGCTTGCTGGCAGTGCACAGTCACTTTGCAGCGCGCTGAGCGTTCCATGAATTAGGCCCATTGTCCCTGTCGCCACTGTGTCATTGTCGAGCACTGGTGGCTAAGTTATGGAATGACCTTTATGGTTGACGGAGGGGGCAAGAAAGCCACCAACGGTTCGTGAAACATTTGAAAATGGCCCCTTTCAGTCAGTCATTTGGCGGCTAGTGATATAACAATAGGAATCTCCTTCAGGGGAGAGCCCACCCAGTCGCCCTTCACATGGATGCTTCTATATCGGGGTAGATTTGACCGAACCAAACCACGTGATTAATCAGAGCGCTAGGCAACGGGCTCATCTGCGACACCACGACACACACAACACCACAATCTGCAGTACCAGCAGCCCAGTCACTCGGGGCTGATGGACAGCGCTCACTGAAGAGGACACAGTCTCCACTGAATGAATAAGTGGACTTGGTTGTCTGTCCTCTTCTTTGGCCTTTCAGTTTCCTACATACATGGATGACACCCAGGTCATATTCCTCCGAGGCAAACTCATGGCTACGGAAGTACCCACTAAAAGAAGTGCCATCCTGATGTTTCCATGTACATAAACAACTGGAAGAAGTGAAAGGCCTCTAGGACGGATGATATTTATATTGGGGACCACCCTGAACTATGGTCACAGGAAATCTAGACGTCAGATCTAGGCCTGGGCCCAACAGTTGCCACAGCAATAACAGAATGTGGGGTTTGGCTCGCCTGTCAAATGCCTCTCAATGGCCAGCAGCAGTTTCTTCCATTTGAAGTCCCAGGGAAAATCTTGTGCATGGTGTTCCCGAGTGAGGCTCTGTGGTAAATGCGGTGACGGAATCCAACAGAACTGTACACAAAGCTTGCACCATCTGACCCAGAGACACCACCAGGAGCTGCATGACGAATGACGTACCAGGAGAACATATTCCTAATCTTAAATCCTTCGACAGATACTCGCCAGGCAGTCTGCTTTGCACAGGGCTCGAGTCGAGGGTACACGCGGGTGGACAGAGTCTACTCACTTTTTTTCAGAGGGTGGACTCCGTCCCCCCCCCAGCTAAAATGAGAAGCAGTGAATGTTTTCATTGAATTTATAAATTAAAGCCGACGTCGGCGGGCGAACCGCATTCGCCAGGTTTGCAGGCCGGACACTTCACCACTGCACTATACGACCGGATGAAAAATAACTAACAACTAAAGGTACAATGCCCCATTTCGGTACTGCAAGTTCCAGTGAAAACATTTGTATTGGTTCTTAGAGTTTAAAACATGCACACCTTTTAACATTTAGAAGAAAATATCCTCTCTTGGTTTTCTGTGTGTGCTCATTATATGAAAGGCAAATGCCATTCGTCCTGCATAATTTGGGTGGTTATGCAAAGCTAATTTAATGAAATGTGCATATTTCACCTTGATGTGCAAATTTCTGGCGGATCACATCCCATTGTGCTTGTTGATGAGTCCCCCCACTTTTATTTTTAGGACTTGACCCCTGGCTTTCCACCCAATTCTTTTTGCACAGTACAAATGGTCATCGACCATTAAGGACCGACCTTACTGTGTGAAAGGTCCAACACTATCATTTGAAGTCTCTTACACCTTCATCCTTCTAGACCACTCTTTAAAAGGGACACTAAAGGGGCAAAGGGCAGTGAGTTTTCGATGCAGGCAGCCACCCCTTGGAATGTCCCTCCTTGGCCTATCTATCGCAGCTCTTCACCCATGGCCTCTGTAGCCTTTTTCTGAAACCTTAATGTTATGTTATGTTATGCTATGTTGATTTATACCGCACACCGCTACCACCCAGGGGCAATCTCCAGGTGCGCTTAATGATCTAATTTCTGTGGATGTTCTGGAAGCGCTCCGCTAGTGTCTACAGCTATCGATAGCCAGTGGCGACACAAGCACCCAGGATCATGTCCGAATGGATTGCAAGCTTCAGCGTGCAGCGCGCCCTGGCAAGGTTTGCGCGGCTCCTACTTGGACATTGATCTGCCGGTAGAAGGTGACTTGTTTGTTTGTTTGTTTGTTTGTTTTATTCACTTTTTATGCGCGCCAGACCCAGGGGTAACAGGGCGCAGTGGCAAGGAAATACGAAACTTACAGGTTACATCATAGCAAAATGTACATTAAAATTACATTGGGTTAGACAGATCAGGCATACAGTAATTACAGCAAGTATACAGGTTCAAGGGGGTCAAGATGCTCGTAGGACGTAGGCGCCCCCGGTCAGCAAAGGTCAGTCGAGGTGAGGAGTTGAATAACTTTTTTCCTGAAGCAACGGTAGGGCATGTCTACTCTCAGGTCTTGTGGTAGAGAATTCCAAGTTTTAGCCGCCTTTACTGGGAAACTGTTTCCTCCGATAGTGTTCAGTCTAAAGTTCGGTATTGTCAAACAGTTGAAGTTACCAGCTCTGGTGGGTCTGGAAGATGTTCTCCTATGGAGTTTGTCAGACAAGTAACTAGGGGCAGAGTTATTGAGGGCTTTGTGGGTCAAGGATAGCATCTTGAGTTTTATTTTGTTCTCTGTAGACAGCCAGTTGTGATGTCGTCTGGTGGACGAGATATGGGACTGTTTGTTAATGCCTAGTGCCGCTCTCAAGGCATTATTTTGTAATGTTTGTAGTCTCTGGGTTATTTTTTTATTAGCTCCAGAATATAGGGCATTACAATAATCTACTCTGGAAAGAATTAAGGCTCTGGCCAGGATTAGACAACTCTTGTTGGAGAGGAAAGGTTTACTGGCTCTAATCAGTTTGCACGTGTAGGCCGTGGAGGAGGCAAGGGATTTTGGCTGTTTATCAAAAGATAAGGTAGAATCAAGATAGAATCCCAGGGTTTTAACATCCTTGGATACTTGGATGGTGTTCCCGTCTATGTTGAAGGAGGCAAATTCCTTTCCTAGTTTTTTGATATTGGCTCGGGTGCCTAAGATGATCAACTCTGTCTTATCATCGTTTAGACAAAGGCCGTGAATGGCCATCCACGCCTGGATGATAAGGTATACCTTGTTCACCAATTCCGTGTCCTTAGCATGATCCCCAGAAAGCGGGAGGAGGATCTGTGTATCATCTGCATAGTTAGTGTAGGTGATACCAAGATGATCCAGATCGTCGAACAAGGGCTTGGTGAAAATGTTGTATAGAGTTGGGGATACGCAGGAGCCCTGAGGGACACCACACGAGATCGGGGTGGGATCTGCCTCTGCGGAGGGGGAGAAGACTCGCATCGTTCTCTCGCTCAGGAAAGACTTGATCCATCCAATAGCTTCTGCCGAGAAATGAGCGGCGGAGTCCAGGTGGCTGCAGAGGACTCTGTGATCCACCAAATCAAAGGCCGCTGAGAGGTCCAGGAGTAGTAGGAGTACTGTTCTCCCTTTGTCTCTTAGCTCATCGATTTGGGACTTCAAGTCTATAAGGGCAGTTTGTGTTCCGTGTAGGGGTCGGAAGCCCGATTGTCTTTCTCCTAGTAGGTTGTGTAGTTCCAGGTGCCTTTGAATTTGGATATAGGCAGCTTTATCCAGAATCTTAAGGAGAAACGGTACCGTCGTGATAGGGCGGTAGTTAGTAGGGATGAGAGGGTCTAATGTCTGCTTCTTTAGGAGAGGGAGAACCCAGGACTGTTTAAGGTTGGCCGGGATCGTACCTGAAGCGAAGGAGGCGTTGATCAGTTTAGCAATAAAGGGGGATAATTCTCTGGCAGCGTCTTTTATCAGCTGTGCTGGGCAGATGTCACCTTTACAGTTTGAAGGTTTAAGCGACAGGATAACTTTTTCTACTTCCAGGGTAGTCATTTTGGAGAAATGGAAGGTGTTACTATGCCCCAGTGAGTTCTTGGTATGAGGCGGATCCTGAATTTTGAGTGCATTTTTTTTTTGCTTGATTTTATTTTGGAGTGTGATGATTTTATTGGTAAGGGCTTGCTGGATATCCGTACACCAAGGTTTGTCCTTGGTGCAGGTGTCCTGAATGGCAATGGGGGACTCAAGTTCCTTTAGAATCGAGAAGAGCTCTTTCATACTGGAGTTGGATTTCGCTATGCGGTCGTCATATGAATTACGTTTTGCCTGGCAGACTTCTTTTTTATACAGTGAGGAGAGAGTGGAACGTTTGGCTTTGTTGTCCGCTGATGGGCAAAGCCTCCAAGCGGTTTCACTCTTTCTTTTTAAGATACGTAGATCTTTTAACTGTGGAGTAAACCATTTGTTTAGATGAGCTTTCGGCTTACTCGGTCTAAGCTTGAGAGGGGCCACTTTGTCTAAGGTAGTGAGCATGATGGTGTTAAATTCTTGCACTAGGATACTGGGGTTTAGGTTCTCTGAAAGCGCATTAAGGGTTGGTAATATAGCTGGGATTACTTTCTCTAGGGTGATGCATTTTTTATTTCTTGTTAAGCAAGGAGGTGCTGGTAGAGGGGCCGTGGGGTTGGGTCTGGCGGTAACTAAATTAAAGGACACCAGGGAATGGTCTGTCCAGGGTAGGGGCATTATAGATGAGATAGTCGTTGTACAGTTACAGTCAGCTATCCAGTCCAAGGTTCTTCCCTTCAGATGCGTAGGCTTATCAACTCTTTGAGTTAAGCCGAGTGAGTGAATAGAATTGGCTATCAGTGTAGCATTAGTATCTGTAGTATCATGGAGGCCTAAGTTGAAGTCCCCAAGAAGGATCGATTGAGAGCAAGGTTTAAGGTTATTTGTAAGTAAGATGTGGAGGTCATCTTCGAAAGTGCCTAATGGACCAGGAGGTCTATATAGGAGGTGGATGATAAGGGTTTGGTTATTATTTAGTTGGAGTTTAGCCGATAGCGTCTCACAGGAATGAATCGATATGGTGGGTACTAGTCTAAGAGAGAGGCTTATTTTAGAGATTATCGCAATGCCGCCACCTCTGGCTCCTACTCGGTCGTGTCTAACTATCGTATAGCCATCAGGGATGGCTAGCATGAGCGCTGGTCCTGCTGCATTATGAAGCCAGGTCTCAGTGACTGCGAGAAAATCAAGGTTGCCTTCTATTATTATGTCGGCAATGTCTAGGGCATGGGCAACAAGCGATCTCACATTGAGGAGTGCTCCCACAATAGTTGGGGTTTTAGTGACCTCTGTGGCTTGAAGAGGTGGGGTAGTAGACATATTAGGTGTGTTTAAGATATTGCATTGAGTTGGAATAGGTTGTAAAGGTTGTCCGGTATAACACGGTTTGCCAGTTTGCTTGAGGTTAGTTTTGATGTTGCTAGAGGGCAGGGATCTGCGGGTGGGTTCATGCAGTTTCGAGAGTCTAGCACGGAGTCTTAAGTTCCTACAGGGAGTGTCGCATGGGTGCGATATCACAGGGGGCTCATGACTCGCGCATACATAGGAGTCAGGAAGGTTAGTGTTGGGGTGTACTGTGGGCTGAAGAGGTGGCAAGGAGTTACATGCGTTGGAATTCGGCATGGTGAGTAGTTGTAGGATAGTCCTCAGTAAGGTTGTGTAAATAGCTGGTAGATACATAATTGTATGGAGGTAACCTGTCTAAGGTACCACGTTAGTAAATTACAGGCTAGGCAGTACAGGCAATCAATGGCTCAATGAAGCAATACTCAGGTGTGACAGGCTAGGCAGTACAGGCAGTCAATGGCTCAGGATGCAATACTCAGGTGTGACAGGCTAGGCAGTACAGGCAGTCAATGGCTCAAGGAGGCAATACTCAGGTGTGACAGGGTAGGCAGTACAGGCAGTCAATGACTCAGAGAGGCATTGCTCAAACATAGTTGACTATGGAGGTCCACAACAGACAGTGCATGCACTCATGATTTAAGAAGGCATTGCTTAGGTCTGGATAGTTCAGGGCGTGCAAATGCAGGCATTCGGAATCAGGGGCATTACTCACATGCAGATCGGTTGTGTGGTGGATAGTGGATGGTGGATAGATAGCTGCAGTGACCAAAGTATTAAGGGCCAGTGGAAACTTGACTGGGCAGCTTGGAAACGTTAGGTGCACTTATTAAACAGGTAGTGGTCTTACCCGATGGTCTAAGTCACTGGTAGTCACTCGGGAGTGGACCTGTGGAAGCAGGACCTTCATGCTGGCGCTTTCGATAATGGGCCAGGGGGACTGGCAGAGGCAGAAACGGCACGAAACAGGCAGCAAACAGGCGATGTCCTTAGGCTGTGGTCCTTGGTGCTGGTGGGCCGGCTTCGCCTGCCGGTGACCAATGGCCACAGTAAATGGGACGGCGGCCAATCAGATGCAGGGGTGTGAGCCTAGTTAGGCTTCTGTGGTCGGCAGCGTTGGTCGGGCGGCCATATTGGACTGCATTACATCCGCATGTAATGTAATGGCGAATGTGCACTTGCCTCGGTACAAGAGCCTGATTACAGGTCGAGAGGCAGTCTGCTTCTTTTTTTATTCATTGGAAATTGGTTGATTTATTTATTGCCTTTAAAGAACATGTTTTTTTCATAGAAGGAAATGTTCACGACTGGGGACGCTGCTCTACTCTCGACGTCAGATCCTAGGAAGTATTTTTATTTGGCTTCAATACTCGGCGCCTGTGCTTGAAATGGTAAGACAGTCGTGCAGGAAGGAGGCCTTATTTGGGGGCGTGGCTTGCATGATGGGCGTGCTCTAAGACTTGATGGGCATGACCTGAAGAAGAACAAGTAAAAAGGCATGGGGTGGTCTGGCCTACATAGCTAAGTGTGTATCGCAACACAGTCTGCTTGGTACATTCCTTAAAGTATAACGATATATCAGAGCTCAACGTCATTATTTATTGGAATAATAACTGGGGCAATTGACAGAAGGTTAGGTGTGAGGTCCATTAGCAGGTTCATTAGCCTCCCTGTACGCAGGTTGGGCAAGACAACCCTTCAAATCCATACACTGCAGAGCCATGCATAAAGTGGAAGATGGCGCTATACAGAGAACCGCAGAAGGTGTGAGCGGGGCAACGAGCCTTGGAACCAGGTTTTCCAATTACCATGTGGCTACCCATCGCCTACCGGATGTTGCGCTGGCATGGCAGGCCACCACTGCACAGTCAAGGGCCAGCGAACAAAAGCTATGCAATACAGCCACCGCGTCGCGCATGGCACAGCACAATCATTTGTGAACTGCGCATAGCAGCAATTATTATGTGCACCTCGCACATGGTATAGCGTTGTGGCAAGCATTGCAGAGTTATTCTGAAATGCAGAGCAATGCGCATTCTCCTTTACTGCAATGCAGGCTGTGCAAATGCCATGCCACGCTCTGCTGAGTCTGGTCCTATTAGGATTGCCCCTGCAGCCCGCATCTGGCGTGACATAACATGAGGAGGTGTTTTGGGTGAGGAGGGGCAGGGTGGGAACAGCCATAGGGATTACCAAGACCATGGGCAGTCAGAGGGTGGGCAAATAACTAAGCAATACCTACAAACTTTGATCTCTGTGTTATGTACTTAGACCTGTTTAGCCCATGAGAGCGAGGCCAAAAAACAGTCATGCTCTGCTGAGAGTAGAATGCAAACACGTGATGGTTTAATGGCCCGACGACCTCTTATCATAATCTACACCGCAAGCAAATCACCCGCCCGATTCATTTCCATGGAAAAGAGCAAGCCCAAGACTCACAAAACATACATTGGAAGATGACAAGGGACGTAACGCACCTGCGACCCCTGAGGTCTCCCTTGCTACCCCTGAGGTCTCCCTTGCTACCCCCGAGGTCTCCCTTGCTACCCCCGTGGTCTCCCTTGCTACCCCCGAGGTCTCCCTTGCTACCCCCGTGGTCTCCCTTGCTACCCCTGAGGTCTCCCTTGCTACCCCCGAGGTCTCCCTTGCTACCCCCGTGGTCTCCCTTGCTACCCCCGAGGTCTCCCTTGCTACCCCCGTGGTCTCCCTTGCTACCCCTGAGGTCTCCCTTGCTACCCCCGAGGTCTCCCTTGCTACCCCCGTGGTCTCCCTTGCTACCCCTACAAAAAGAAACAGTAAAAAAAAGTCTTTTTTTTTAATTGAGGCTCCTGGGCTGTGGGCAGCAGCATGTAGTTCTGCGATTCTTGAGTGGCTAATTTTCTGATAGCTATAGATGGTAAGATAGCTCAGTGGGTTAAGCGCTCGCTGTTGCAATGTGTGTGTGCTCTGCAGGTTGCAGGGGCGGCTTCCTGCAAGGACAACTCAGCCTTTCATCCTGCTGAGGTTGATAAATGAGTACCAACACAGGTTGGGTGATATTGGGTGTATATTTGTTCTATATGAAGGGCGTATGCATAAGTGCTATATGATAACACATCATTGTTGTTTGGCCTTGGACGTCTGCTTGCATTCACAGTAATTTGGCAAATGGGCCTATATGCCTCATATTAACGATACATAGGGTGATCCATTCTTGTATGAAATGCAGATCACTTTAGTGATATCCACTTCATATTCTTCTTAGTGTACTTCGAAACAATGCTATGTGACGCCAGGTCCTGTTTTGTCAAGGGGTGAAATGTCATGTTCCATCGCTTCCTGTGATGTGACTTCAGGGTAGGGTCAAATGACATCACTTCCTGTGATGTCATCAGAGGTCAAGGGTCACGTGATGTCACTTCCGCTACCCCTGGCATTTTGGTGAAATGATGTCCCTGAAGATGTCGCAGGAAAAAACACAGGAAGAGACCAAGGAATCATGTTTCTTATTGCAGATTCAGCAGCAAAGATGGCCACTTGACCAAGCAGGATGTTTCATGTTTTTATTTCTCCAGTCTTGGAATCCGGCTTTTCGGGGCACGACTAAGGTGGCCCTTCAGATTATTAAACACTGTGACGCAGATGCACTCACTATCAAAGAGACGTGCCTACAGGTGGGCAGAGTGGAGATGCAGGCCGGACTCACTCCAGACACTGCCTGTTGCAGGTTCAGCCAGTAGAGGCGAGCGCTCAGGAGAGAAGTAAATCCCATGTTTGCCTCAACCAGGTAAAACTGCAACAGCAAAGTCAGTTATAGGCTGGAAGTCACCTGGTTGTGACTTCTCGTCTGGCATTCGTGGGATCCTCTTGGTGATGGTCGTGGCAGGGACTTGGACTCTGATCAAGGTGTGTAGCAGGTAAGGCCAGACCAAAATGATGCCCCCTTTTAATCGGGGCTGGCTGCCTGGGCTTGGGGCCGCAACTTCCTCTGGTGACCCCTTGTGAAGCTTATAAACTTCAATAGCAGTTTCTGGCACTTCCTGTTGCGATGCGGTTGGCTGCTACTGCTGTGACTGACAGAAGTGCCAGCCGCAGCATTGCACAAACTGCAACTTCCTCTCGCATACCGGTCGTGAGAGGAAGTTGCAGTTTGCGTGACTCTGTGGCTGGCACTTCTGTCAGTCTGATGTTTTTCGTCATGGTGACGGGCAGCTGCGGCGGTTTAATGTCCCGCCACAACGTTGTGACACCGGGGGACTCTGGCAGGGCCTCGGCTGCGCCTCACGTTTTGGACATTTTCGCCGCTCAGCCCCGGCTAACCCCAGCCCACTTAAAGCCTTGACTCTGCCAATCACATTTTTAAAAATGCAGTTACTCAGAAACCGAACTTCCCTCCCATTTCAAGCCCCGCTCTGCATCGGACAGTGCAAAGTACCCAAATGAGTGGAGGAAGGTCTGCCGGCCTTATTCAGTCCAACTCTTTCCCAGTTATGGTGCCTGGACCTCCAGATGGCATCCTTGGAGGCAGACAGAGCTGGCTCATGGGCGATAAAAGTCTGCTTAACAAAGCACACTTTTGTTTCATATCCAGACAGTGTTTGTCAGACAAGGACATCTCAAGGAAGTCTCGTCTGATTTCATGTCCCATAACCTTCAGACTCAGACATTCACTTCAACAAATAACTAACTATGTCCTTGGAGTGACTTTTTTTTAAAAAAAAAAGGACAGCCGGAGAAAAGAAAATCTGGTTAAGTGAAATATTATCCAGGGTGCCACATGGTGGGTAGCGCATGCATTGGCTTGGCAGGTGCACTGTGTACCTGTGCAATTTCTATCGTAGTTTTAACATCTTGGATCTGCTTGTCTCATTGCGATATTCTTGTTTACTGCTGTTGCTGAGCTAACGCCTTGAAGCGGGCCTTCTTGGATGAAGTGCACTTAATAAACATGCAATCATGTCAGGTGCACACAGCGGCAACACGCCGTAGAAGGCCCCTGATTTGCAATGATGGTTTCCAGTTCTGAGTGCTGGCAGCAGCCTAGGTGCGAGTAAAGGACCCGCAACCCCAATAACCTTTTGAACATAGAACATTTTGCTGTAATCCAGGCTTTATGTGCAGTTTGAAGTTCAAGTTCTTGAAAAAGGTAACTATTTTGTTGTATCTCAGAGCACCAATTCGGATTATGCAACACCAATCTATTGATCTGAGGGCAGGGTAGGAAATGGGCTGGAAGAAGACGGGACTGAAGGTAGGTTTGTCTTGCAGGAGGTCCACTCTATATCCCCCCACCCCCTCTCCTATTCCTTCCCTCCCTGCTAGGCTATTCCAGTGGCCCCTCACATCCCAAGACTTGGCCGCATGCAATCATGCACAAGCAGCGCTTCAGAGGACTCCCAGCGAGACTAGTCTAACCTATGAGCTTCCCGCAGAATATGTACAGGCCATCCGCGCAGGTAGGACTCACTGCTCCATCCCTTTGCTCCAGCTGTCACACTAGTGAAACATTTCTTGCAATTTGCAGACATTTTTTCTGTTAGTGTGAGTTTGGAGACAACTGAAAAGAGCAAATAGTGCGGCTTGCGTAACTTACACATAAGGGTTTCTTTCTGAAACACTAGTAGACATATTTCAAATCAAAATGATGTGGTTATTCTCATGTTCCCAGCATGCTTTTTCCTTTTATGCAAATCGCCAGGATTGGAACTCCACAGAATCCCCCCCCCCGCGCCCACACTCGTGCCTGCCGCGTTCTATCTCTTTCAGATTGGAAAATTTGCCTTTGTGTGGGGGGTGCAAGAGGGTATTACCCAAATTGGCCTTTTACAATTGACCTTTTGTCATAATTGACCTAACTATAGTGGTCCTAATTGACCTTCTGCACAATGAACCTTTATATTATTTTAGTTATTTTAGATATGTATTGGGTGGGTTTTGGATTATAAATAATATAAGGGGATTGGGTGGGTGGTTGCAGGGGGTTTTGGATTGGGTGGGGGGTTGCGGGGGGTTTCCCCCTGCATATACGTCCTAATTGACCTTTTAAATAAGGTCAATTCTCCTGAGGTCATTTATCCCGAGGTCAGTTGTGAAAAGGTCAATTAGTATACATCCGTGCAAGAGAGGCCGGTACATTGCTTCTCCAGTGGGATTTGTAGGGCGTATTTAGACATGGCTGGTACTATGTGTGGACGAAAGTGGCGCGGTGTGCAAAGGACAATGGTTCGACATGCAGGTGTGTAGCTTACTTAAAAATATTGAGAGGGAGGGGCTCTGAGTTTTTACCAGCACGGAAAGTAGTACACCCAACTAAAAAGGAGAGTGTGCCGATTTAGGATCCGGCACTTGACTATGGTCTTTCAAATTAAACATTAGCTACATTTTACCATGACTGCTGTGTCTCCAGGCCATTCATTGGGATGCTCTGCGTTTGCAGGATGTATCTTCGTCATAACCACACCCTTTCAGGCCTCAAACCCAAAAGTCTGAATGGTTCTCGAATGGTTCTCTCAAAGGTACCCTCGGCCATCCTACATACGCCTAATAAACTTTGTAAAAAATAGTGCATATCGCCCCTCTGTGAGAACGAACACAGCCCGTTGACCTGTTCTTTGGGAAGGCACCCACTCGAGAGTCCGCAGCCACACTTTAGCTCACTGTACCTTTCACAGATGGGAAATATCCATTTGCATATCAGTCTTTGTCCCTCCACCACCGAAATGCTATAGCAATTCTCTTCTGAACAAGAGTACCAACAGCAAACCCATACACGTGTTTCAGCCTTGTTGGGCCTCATCAGTGAGGTGGAGCTGTGCCATCCCAAAGAACAGGTCATTTACCTGTGTTCGTTCTCAAAGAGGGGCGCCTTTGGACTATTTTTTAATCAACTTTGTAGTACAATTGAATTACTTTAAAATACAATCATAATTGATTCAGCCATGAGGTACATAAAAGGCATTTCAGCCGGTCGCATGAATTATATAAGCAGTCAATATTAATAGTACATACATTGCAACACTGTTGTAGGTAAGCCAGTGCATGCATGACTCTATTTTTATAATACACACCTAAAATGCATAACTTCCAGGTAACAACAGTTTTGTCGAGTTAGGAAACTACGGCACAGTGATGTAAAATGATCTTGGCCAGTATCACTACTGTGGTCAAGTGGAGAAGCTGGGATTTGATGACAGATTTCATGGATTCTGCAGCTTGTGCTTCAGGGTGTAGACTACTCCTCGCCTCCTGGCTTTAGCTTGACATCAATGTGCAGTCCTTTCTGCTAAGGGAGGACTGGGTCCTCTAGCAAATCACAAGGATTACACATGATTCTATGTCATCCTCCACAGCGCATGAGCAAAAAGGCAAAGAGGGGACAGGTATGTGCATGTTACAATCTGTGAACCTATAAGTAGCTATTCGAGAAGTTGGCAAGCATGCTGGGAAAACATAGTTCGACATTTAATTTGGGGATTGATTAATGTAGTGTGTATTGGTACAAGCGCCATCACCTTATCATTCAAGAAAATGATGGAAGCCAACGCCCAGTGGGTTGAGGGCCTGCTGCAAAGATGGTTCGTGTGTGTGTGTGTATGTGTGTGTATTTGCGTCTCAGGGTTGAATTTTGGTTGTCCAAATATGGTATTTCTTTCTTCTGAATTCAACAAAAGAATGATCAAGTCAGGCAACCCTAATAGCTGCTAATGACAGAGATTATAAAATCTTGCCACCTGCTTATAATTAACGCTCCCTGGTTTTATGGTATTCATTTTTCTGCCATTTCCATCTGTATTTATCCATATTCATTTTTTGGAATTTTTCTGTACTTGTTCACATTTATTTTTGGCATATAAAAATATAATTCGCCAACCAGTATTATTCTACATTTATTCTAATACAAATGCATTTATTAAAGCACACATGCAGCCATATAGGAAAGAAATGCTAGCTCCATTTTTTCCATAACAAAAAACGGTTGCTCCTGTGACTGCTGCTGCCTTAAGATATATGCTGTCACAATTTCAAGAACTTAAATGCTATTTTTACACAACTGCCAATCTGCAATGCAATTGGTCTGCGATGTATGAGTGACATCATAGAGAACCAGTCAGAATGATCTGTTTTTCGTTTTTTTCCCATTTTTATAAATAAATGCATACAGAAAGCAAATTGATTTCCGTCTGTATTTATGTGTAAAATCAGTAAACATGGAAAACTGGAAGCCTTACAATACGCACACATTCTGTCTCTATTCTGCTGCCAAAGGCCTACTTCCAACAACATTCCATCCATCAGATCCACCACCCAGTGCTCTTGGGGAAACCAGGAAGGGCAGGTCACAGCCTACTGGGTTATAAAGCACTGCCACGGCACACCTTAGGGAGAAACCTTAGGGTTGTAATTACAAGATTGACCAACTAGCTATTGGGGAAGCAGTATTTACTGGATTTTTGTAGAGTTGTCTTCTTGCCAAGTAACTTCTGAGTCCGAACATTTTGAAAGCCAGTAATGTTGGCAGACTACTGGCCACACTTGTCATCGAAGTTCACTCTTTCATTTGCACTAATTTCTGAAAAATATACACACCCATAGCGACTGTATTGTCTGATGGCAGATATGAGATTTTGCAGCAGCCCTTTTTTTTTTAGCTCATGCCATTTTTCTGCTTGACACTGTAGTGAACTTTAATTTTTCCCAGATCTGCAAGTGGCAGATTTACCCACCCATCAGCCTTTGTCAAAATGTCCTTCATGGGCATCAATAGAATGCGCAAGGGCAATCCCGCGGCGTAAATATATGCGCAGGTCCCTATGAATTGCTCTTTGTAGTTTGGACAGTCAGAGCTCATCACGAAAAGAGACAAGTTATTTGTCAATGAATCATTGTAGAACTGGTGCAACTTGCCAAACCTTCTAATACATTACACCTTTCTAGCGCAGCTTATGATCAAATTGGACATTATTTAGCTTGGTCTTCAGATGCCTCAAGTAAAAAATGGCTTAACAAGGCTTAGGTTCAATATATTACCTGTTGGCATTACCAAGCTAGTTGTAGGGAATAGGGAATAATCACTTATGCAAGGAGGGTGAAGAACCAGTCATTCATTTTGTGTTATTTTTCCAATAATAATATGACCACAGAAATATTTGACCCCTTTTAAGGAGTAGTGGCAGGGATGTCAATTGGGGGTAACCAGGGGTTGCAATTGTGACCTCTGGCAACTCCTGTGCAACTCGTGGCTATGCCTCTGCGACCCGTGGGGTCTGCAGGAAACCGAAAGTAAAGAGGGCTCTCAGACGAGAGCCCTTTTTGCATTCATTTCTTTTTTAAGCCAATCTGACTTCAAATATAACCCTCTTCCCCACCCCCCACAGGACATGGAAGGCTTTGTCTCCCCTGATCTGCGCACAACAGGGACCAGAGCTGGTTCCTTGTGTGCGTGGAGCATGGCAGAGAGGCCTACCTGCAGAGGAGTTCCTTATTGGTGCAGCAATTGATTTGGAAAAGAAAGTGTTTTTTTTTAAAAATGTGTTTGCATGCGTGCAGGAAAGGGTGTGTGTGTGTATGTGTATGTATATTATGTAATGTTTGTGAATGAGTGCATGATGTATGGGTGGTTGGGAGTGTGAGTGAATGGTGGATGGGTTCAGTATAAATGAGCATATGAATGGTGTGCTTGTGGTCAATACCTAGATTACTTACCTGTAATCTTCATTACCCCTAGTCCTGCTCTTCCTCATCCCAGTACTTGCGTATGAAGCACCTTGCCTCATACTTAAGTACTGGGACGAGGAAGAGGGATGTGGTGGTAATGCTGGGCCAAGGGGCTGAGTGTGGGATTTGAGGAGGGTTGGAGGGATAGGGGACCTGTCAGGAGGGTGGGGCAGGTGGGGGCATGATATGTGTTATTAGTGTCTAGACTCACATTTTGGTACAGCGAGTCTAGCAATTTCTTAATGTGGCATGACATTTTTACAGGACATCTATGATAAAGTGAGCATGATAAGTGATATTACCTGTCTCGACTGGCATTTGGGTGCATCCAGTTTAGACATTTCTTACTGTGACATGATATTTTTACAGGGCAACTCTAATAAAGTAAGCATGGTATTATTATCTGTCTAGACTGATATTTGGGTGCAGCCAGTGTAGCCATTTCTTACGGCGTCATGGCATAATTTTCTGGGCATCTATAATTAAGTAAGCATCATAAATGTTATAACGTGTCTAGACCAGCATTTTGCTGCAGCTAGATTAGTCATTTCTTACTGTGGCTTGTCATTTTGTACTCGCAACCAGTCCTTTCTGTGGCATTGTATATTTTTCTGGGCAGCTATAATAAAGTAAGCATGATAAGTGTTATTATGTGGTTAGCTTGGCATTTTGGTGCTGCCAGTCTAGGTATGTCTTACTGTGGCGTGGCATTTTTTACTGTGCATCATCAATGCAATAGCAACCATGGTAAGTGTTATTACGTATCTGGCCTACATTGTGCAGCCAGTTTTGACATGCTTTGTTATGGTGGCATTGCATTTCTAATAGCAAAGCAGTAAGATAGCTCAGCGGGTTGAGTGCTTGCTGCTGTGATCTGTGTGTGATCTACAGGTCGCAGGTTAATATCCCGGTAAGGCCAAATCAGCCTTTCATTCTTCCGAGGTTGATAAATGAGTACCAACTTCGGTTGGGTGATGTTGTATGTATAAGTGCTTAATCTTAAAAGCTATATAATAACACATCATTATCATTTGGCCTTGGATGTCTGCTTGCATGCACAGTAATTTGGTAATATGGGCCTATACACACTATACACACTGATCTTAACGATACACATGGTGATCTATTCTTGTATGAAATGTATATCACATTACAGTGATATCGTAACCATATTTTTTGTAGTGTACAATGCTATGTGATGCCACTTCCTGTTTTGTCAAGGGGTGAAAGGTTGTGTTCCATCCCTTCCTGTGATGTCACTTTGGGGTGGGGTAAAATTACATACCTTCCAGTGATGGGAGCTCAAGAATCGTGTGATGTCACTTCCTCTACCCATGGCATTTTGGTAAAATGACATCCCTGATTGCTATCACTCCTTCACACATGGTGTTAGAAGGGTGATTGTAAGGATTTCCCAGGAGGACCTAAACTGACCGACTAGGGGCCTTGGCAGTGGGGGATGAGCCAGAGTATATTAGCAAAGGTTCAACAGCATCATTCAACTGCAATTAACACTTCACCTGCCTGTATTATCTCTGCTGATATTCCAGTATTCATATCAATCTTTTATGTAGACCCAAAAAGCTGAAAATATCTCAAGTGTGGATAAAAACCTCATGTATGGTCACCAACAACTGTTGTAGATGGCCTGGCTATAGCTCGCCAAGTACAGATGCAGGCTCAACAGGGAACAGCAACCACATTGCCGTTGAGCAAGCAATGAACCGAATTTCCAGGCACCTCTGCATAGGAGAAGGTCACCTAATCTTCAGAAAAACCCTCAAAACCTCAATCACATGACCAAAACAGACATACTGGCACATCAACCTTAGAAACAGACCAATCATGACAAGCCTGATCAATCTCATCCAATGACCATCCAAGATTCGAATGCAAAGACACAAAGGAAACAATCAGACAAAGAAAAACAGACTTGTAAGATCCAAAAGGCAAACCACCCAGATAGTTACTGCACAATAGCCATCACAGACCTGAGACCCAAAGGAGCTACAGGTGCAAAGACGCGTCAGAACCTCACCCTCCCAAATGAGAAAGAAAGCAGAGATAAGGCTGTTTTCGGTCAGCTCCCCCAGTACATGCTGTAGGCCTGCACGGAATGCTTTAAACAAGAACATTGGGAGATAGGACTCAATCAGATCAATCTCCACTGCTCCTGCCCATCATTGATTAGATTTCAATACCACTCAACAATCATTACAAAAAGGACACAGAATAGTAAGAACTCCTCACTTCAAATCTAATAGGAGGAATTCTTATTAATCCAAACTCTCCTCTCCTGCCCCCAACAAATAGACTCCCCTCTCCATCTGCTTGCACCTTTACACCACACATGCAGAACACCACACACATGGCAGTTTATACCACATTAACATTAGCGGAGTAATGCCTGAGCTAACTACTTTTGCTGTATCACCCCTCACCCCAGATCAGTAGCTAACTATGTGTAACAGTGCTGGGTGCTCCCATATGGACTCAGGACTGGGGTACTTCCGACCTGCACTCATCAACCCTTCATGCTTCGCATCTGCCTCCGCCTCCACTGCATTGGTGCCCCATCCCACCCCTTTACCTGCAAAGCCACGTGCAATGAGGCAGCCACAATGGCAGAGGTGCACTATGCAAGACCACATTACATTACATTGCACAGGAAGACATTACCCACCATGCACCTTGCCTCTGACATTTTGTGCTGGCTCTGCCAGCATGGGCACAGTGGCATCTAGAGATCCCTTACAGGGACCTTTGGATTGGTGTAAAAAGGTATCATTTAATATCTCACTGGGGGCAGTTCCCCAAGCATACAAAAAAGTGGTTTTGTAAGATACAGAAACATTTAAAATTGCTTCGGTCAAGGGCCGGTTTCTGAATTGTAATCTCACACTATTCCAGCTAGAAAAATAAACAAAGCTTCAACTGGGGTTTTATGAGTTTGAACTATTTCTATGCTAATGTCTTGACTGGAAAATCCCTTTCTGAAATGTCACACCCGGCCTTCACCCAAGAAGGCCACCTCTGTGATAATTACGCAAAATATGTCCCCCTGTTGTAAGGAGATAGCCCCTCTGAGTGACAGGGAAGTGCACTTTGCCCCGGGTGGAATGAAGGAAGGGGGTGAAGGGTGGCGTTCACTTGACCTTAATTTCTGGGCCTCGGCCGCCAAAACAACGTTCCATTCCCATCTTGCGGGTCAGCCTCCAGAGGAGTGGAATGAAACCCTAGAAGCTGTGAGTCTGGAGCAGGCAGAGCCCCTAATTGTGTAATGTAGCCTGTTCCTCTTTCAGCCCATTAGAGTTAGTCAGCCATATCTCACACTTAGCCCAACTGTGCAAGGTAGCCTTATTCTTCATTTAGCCTAACTGTGTAAAGTAGCCATCTTGTGCATTTATCCCATTGAGGTTGTTATCCATATCCTGCTTTCAGTCCATTTGGGTAAGATACCCATTTTTCTTCATTTGGCCCAGTGGAGTTAATTAACCATGCTTCGCTCTCAGCCCAATTGCTCAAGGTAGCCATACTTTTCGTTAGCCATACTGCATGAAATATCCACTTCCTGCTTTTAGCCCTCTTAAGTAAGTTCGCCATATTTTGCATCTAGCCTAATTGTGTAAGGAAGCCATATTTTGCTCCGAATCCACTTGTGTAAGTTAATCATCCTCTGTTTTAGCCCAATTTGAGTTAGCTATATTCTAATCTGAGCCCTTTTGTATTAGTTAGCCTTTTTTAGTCTTTCAGCAACATCTTGCATCTGACCTATAACATTAGCTTTGAATCTAAGTGTGTTAACCAGCCTGCTTGCACCTAATCTTGAAAGGTAGCCATTTTGGCCTAATTGCTGTCGGGTAGCCTTCTCTAGAAGGTATTTTCCAGATGTCTTCACTCCTCACTCTTCACTCTACATCTACATCTATCTACACTTTTCCAGGACCTGCTCTCCCTCTGTCTGAATCTAGTTACCTTTTCCACTCCTAACCAAGTAATTCCAAGGCAAGAGGAGCCCTCTGGCGCATCAGGAACCAGAATCCCACCCCTCCAACCCATCCTTCTCTCCCCCTACCAGTGCCTCCACCCACCTTCACACCTCAGATTGTCCCCTCCCCTTCCCTCACTGAAAGACCTCCTTTACTCTTCCCGCTCCTGCCTCCCCCTTCCCACACCTCCTTCTCTGAGCACCAACCCAACCCTGCGCAAACCCTCCCCCTGCTGCCTGGCATTCCCCCCATGACAGCTCCTTCTTCTAAACCCCCTATGTCCGTCCCCGCCACCCATCCTCCTTTCTTGCCCAGCCCAAACACCTCCTGTACAACACTCAACTTTCCCTTCCCTCAGCGCAGCCCGCACTGCCATTGCCAAATCTCCCCCCCGCCCCCGGTACCCACCCCGCAAGCCAGGCTCATAAGACCTTCTCTTCTGCAGCCATCCCCAACCCCCTCCACTATCTTCCACAATCCTACCCCCTTGATTCCACCTCCTTCCTCGCTACTACCCCTCTACCCCGCTCCCTCTACCCAACCCTGTCCATACTCTCTTTCTCTCCCCTGATAACCCCCTTGCCCCTGTTTCACCCTGCACTCTCCACCCCTGGCCCCGCCAACCCCCCTTTCTCCCAGCTCAATCCACCCCGCCTGGGCACTCAACCTTTGCCTCATTAAGCACAGCCTGTACAGCCCTGGACAAAATTGTGGACTCTGCAGACCCCCCATACTCACCCACACACCTGTGGCAGCCTCCCATTGGTCAGGCGCAGAAGACTTTCTACTCACAGCCACCACCAGCCGCACTCCTCCCCCTATGCCCCTGCCACCACGTTCCTCCCCACTCTGCTACACTCCGACCCCCTCCCCATGCCCAACTCTGTCCATCCTCTCAACCTATTCCCTCTTTCTCCCTCCCCTTCTTCTTACCCCACCTATGCCCCCCAGGCCCACCCGCAGCATCTACCTCCTTAACACCCCTGTTCAAGACTTTGCCCCCCTCGCCCCATCTCTTGCATCCTCATAAACGCTAGATCAGTTGCCAGAAACAGACACATGATTTTTTACTTATCTCTGACGAAAAAATCCTGACATCCTTTTCATCACTGAAACCTCGTTTTCTAACGACTTCCTCCCCTCTGCACACAAGGCTTTCCCGCCAGGCTACTCCTTGATCACCCACAAAAGAGCCAGCAGAGCAGGTCACATAGCCATCCTCCACAAACCTCACTTCACGCCCATACAGGTCGAGAAACAACCCTGCAAAGATGACTTTGAATCCCTGCTAGTTAAATTCCAATCCACTCCTTTCTCCCTCTGGATCCTCCTCCTTTACAGACACCCGGGCTATAACAGAACCTTTGCAGACTCTGTATCGGCCACAATGCTCTCTCACCCGACTCTCACTGTTCTTGGTGATCTAAACATCTTGGTTGACACCCCCACAGCACCATAACCTGTCATCTCATTGACAACATGGAAGCCCTGAATCTGACGAAACTCATACATATCAGGCCGCACACACATTGCAGGTCACACCTTAGATCTAGTGTTCCGCTCATCCAGCCTGGTTTCTTTACTCCTCCCCTGCACACTTATCTGGACTAATCACTCTGCTATCCTCTTCTCAGCCCTGACACCGGCGCCCCCTTTCCCTCCCCACCTTCCGCCCCCTGCTGCTCCCATGGGAACACGCTCTGGAACAAGGTAACCATCTGCCCTGATCTTTCCTCTGCCGTACTATCCTCCCTTCCCAATCTCCCCCTTCAGGTAGGAACCCCCTCACCAGTCCTTTTCGACCAATGGCTCTCAGACGTTCCGTCCCTCTTAAACTCCACAAAACCCCCATCCCACTGCACAGGTCCTTCCCTCATGTGGTTCAGCCCTTGCCTCAAATTCCTAAAAACCCTCAACCATCACCTGGAACGACACTAGAGGACCAACCCTTCCACTCCGGCTAGAAAGACGAGAGCCTACAGATCCGAAATTAGGAAAGCCAAACATGCCTTCTACACCTCCCGCATCGCCAATGCAAACAACCTATGCAAAGAACTTCACAAGATCATCTCTGAGTTCAGACGCCCTAATGTGCTTCCTCTCTGCCCCCGTCTCCCAGGGACTGTGTGAAACACCCTCTCCAACTATTACTTCAACATAGCCATTGAAAGGAACCGCGTGTGAGGTGTACCGACAGAGGCACATGACTGCTCTAATCTGTGTTTCTAATTGCAAGTGTGCCCTTGTGGCAAACGCGGCAACATGACAGTCAACAAACAAATGCAGGAGGACTATTGCAATTGAAATCTAAGAACCAGAATGGAGTTGTCAACTTTTGCCAAGCAAACCATGATATGCAATAGGCTCCAAAGAGTGGGCAGCAAAAGACCTTGTTACATAAGGTTGCCAAGGCCACCTGAAAATGTGGATGAGGACCCATTTTGATTGATGCCTAGTGGGGCAGTCTAGGGAGGTCTGGCTATACGGAACCATAACCACTCATCGAGCCATCCATCTATCTATCCGTCCAGCCATATATACTCAATAATCAAGGAAAGGATCAAGGAAAATGGCCGTTAACACATAGACTGCCCCATACCGATCCTACGATTCCTTGCCCGTCTCCCCTCTGCCTGTATTGCTTTTGTACATAATTTGTATATATATATATATATATGTATATAACTGTACAGCAATGTAACCGAAGCTGAAAATGTTCTTGGTGCTCCTTGCGCCCTGATACCCTCGGGTCTGGCGCGCACTATAAATAATAAAACAAACAAACAATAATCTCAAAAAGATTGTGGAAGTGGAAGATTCAGGAGGGATTTACAGTGGCCATGCCAGCATATATTGAGGACATACTTCATAAAAGGAATTTAGAGTGGCCATGTAGCATTGATTCTACATGCAGTTTAATTAACGTGATTTACGGTGGCCATGCATGCATATATTGTGGACATACTTCATAAAAGGAATTTAGAGTGGCCATGTAGCATTGATTCTACATGCAGTTTAATTAACGTGATTTACGGTGGCCATGCATGCATATATTGTGGACATACTTCATAAAAGGAATTTAGAGTGGCCATGTAGCATTGATTCTACATGCAGTTTAATTAACGTGATTTACGGTGGCCATACCATACCAGCATATATTGTGGCCATAGCTACACAAAAGTGATTTAGTGACCATACTGGCATAGTTTGCGTGTGCAATATTAAAATGATGTATACAAAGAATGCTGTCATGTTCATGGGCGTACCTTCATGAAGTGAGTTACAGTGCCACTGATGACATACCATTGACACAGCCACATGAAAAGTAGTTTCAGTGGCAATGCTGGCATATGCTGAGGACACAGGCACCCTCAAAATATTGTGAAATGTTCCTGTGTGCTGTTGGTGACATGGCATATGCTAGATTTCTAATGTATTATCCTATTTATACATTTCCTTGGGGGAGACCAGCCGAATGTCACAGACACCCTTTCTATGCTTGCCCACTTTCACCAATTTGTGGGCGATGCTAATGTCCCTCCACTAAAAATATTCACCTGCCGCTAATGACCTTGAATCGTTTACAAAGCTGCTTCCGCTTAAGGAGCCACCTGCCTCCTCGGCCCAAATGCTTCATCCAACACTGGCATGCAAATACATAATAATGTTACTGGCCACACACAGTGCTTTCTGATTCATTTGCGTGCCAGACCCCACTCCCCTTCTTTCTACACTAGGCTAAAGATGTAAGTTTTGATTGCAAAACCTTCTTACATCTTTCCCTTACTGCATAGTATGCCCCTGCGGCAGCATGATTAATATGCGCTGTGTGCATGAGTGCTGGCCCAGGACGGCCGGGTAGTCTCTAGCTCAGTCTGTGCTTCTTTAAGGAGCTACGTGGCGTCCTTCAGCAGGTCTTGCTGGGGTGCCCACATCATGTGTCATGCCCCTGCACAGACACCCAGTTAATTAGAAAAGAGCAAAACACCCAAAGGAGACCTGAAGATGTGAGCTAGTAGGCCGACACTACATCCCTGTTTGCGCGGCCCTCAATTAGCATCTCAGGTTGAGAAGGATAGGCAAGGCTTGATTAAGCAGCTCAAGGTCCAGAGGTATCCTGCCTCCCACACCATTATAACCATTATCATGATGCTCCCAGCAGGCCTCAAGAATTCCCAGGTCCATAGCATTGCTCCCAGAGGAACCACAGTTCAAAACCCAACCTCAGTTAAACGTTCTCTTGGTTCCTCACAACTCTCCTGTCTTTAGAACCACCTAAGGGCATTTTGCTCTCCGCTTCTCTTGTGTGTAATCTCAACAAATGCAGGCTCACCACGACAATTGTGGAGGGCTTAAAAAAATGAACATTTCCAGGCTCTTCAATTGGAAACCAAGAGAAGGAAAGTGTTGTTGCTGGGCCAGGGCAAACATGGAAAACGAGGGCTCAGTTCTTCTTCAGAGAATCTGATGCAACGGCGCTATTACGCAGAGTATATTGCGGTGCAGGGCTGAATTGGTCCTTTGGGAATTGTATCCTATAACTGCAAGTTGGACACAGTCTTCTGAAGCGAGCACTTAACTTGCTAAGATAGTCTTCCCGAATCTCAGTGTCGTGGGCACAGGATAGCGGCGGCAAGCCTGAGCTCCCGAGTAGCCGCATAAGTGGGAGCATGCAGAATGGAGCACTTCATCCACTGGGGCAGTCGCATATATTGCATTGGAAGGACTTCACTCTGTGATTCAGTTCCTTGCTTGCCACTTTGGCAGGTATTTTGCACCATTTCCAAGATTATTAATAGTCCTTAGAACAAAAAATGAATCCTCGTGCTTTATGGATCCTCTCCAGATGCGAGCGCAGGTGGTTTAATAACTCTTCTTCTCATATCTTCATCGCTTGAAGGGTGGCACTTAAGAAGCACTTTTGGGCCTTCTGTGTCCGTTCCCCCCACCGATAGCAGCAGTGGCACACTTACCCGAGCCTTTTATCAGGAGACAAAAAGACTTTTGGAAATGGTATCATGCTTCATGGTTTCTGTAGATCTATTTGTGCGTCTAGACTTGGGCCTGGTAGGAACAGAGGTGTACATGAATTGTAGCATTGGGACCACAGCACTGATTGCTGGTGTGCTTTTCGCTATGAATCAAGGGCATCCAGGGACGTCATTTAGGGGTCGCCAGAGGTCGCAACTGTGACCTCTCAGGTCTCCCTTGCGACCTCTAAAAAGTAATTAAAAATATAATTTTTTTAGTTTTTTTTAATAATGCAAGCTCCTGGGCTGTGGCCAGCATAAAGTGGCTCTTTGCTTCTAGAGTAGCTGGCTTTCTTGTTCAGGCCTCTTAAAAAAAAGAAGAAAAAAAGAACAGGGGTGCCACAAGACCAACACTTTCAGCACTGGCCCTAAATAAGAAAGAATAGGAATACCAAATAATTTGTCTTTCTGGATTTCTATACAATAATTGCTAGACTCATTAACGGTTTGTTTCAGGCAAACTTCAGGGGGTGAGTCACTGATTTAGTCTGATCTTAAACACCTCAACTCAGACTTTCATCCTTCTCAGGTTGATAAATGAGTACCAACACAGGTTGGGTGATATTGGGTGTATATTTTTTCTATATAAAGCATCGTTACCATTTGGCCATGGACGTCTGCTTGCATTCACAGTGATTTGGTAATATAGGCTTATACACACTGATATTAACGATACATATGACAATCCTTTCTTGTATGAAATGTATATCACATTATAGTGATATCGTAAACATATTTTTCGTAGTGTACTTAGGAACAATGCTATGTGATGCCATTTCCTGTTTTGTCAAGGAGTGAAAGGTCGTGTACGATTGCTTCCCGCGATATCACTTCGAGGAGGGGTCAAATTACATCACTTCCTGTGATGTCACCAGAGGTCAAGGGTCGTGTGATGTCACTTTCGCTACCCCTGCCATTTTGGTGAAATGATGTCCTTGAGGGCATCTTTAGGGCAGTGATCACTGGGGAACAGCAGCCATGCATATAAAGCAGCCCACCCAGTGATATCACGCCTTTCCTTGTTCACCCTTCCTTAGTCTACCAACATTCACAACAGCAAACAATATACGTTTGTCTCATAACACTAGCATCACTGAAGAGCATGCGAGGCTTGGACATTGAGACTAGCTCACTTTTCTGTTCAGGTTCAAAACTTCCCGTGCACAATCAAACAGCTCCCAATCTCTTACAATCTATGCTCTATAGTATCCATGGGTAAGGGGCTGAGGTTCAGTCTGATTATAGCTCCATATTATTTGGTTGCCATTGTTGTTGCAATATTCAATATAATGCAATGAAGACAGCAATGAGCTTCATTAAGAGTTTGGAGGTGTGGGTAAATATGGTGGTGAAAAGTCAGCTCCTGCCACTTTAAATACGAGTTTGGAGGTAAAGTGGAGGATTCACCCTCAGCAAGAAGCTAGAGGTGAATCCTTCACTTTACCTCCAGGCTTACCACGCACGATAAATTCGACTAAATCCCTAAGGAGTTCTAAGGACTCCAAAAATGGGGATTATTGCACTTTAACATACTTAAATGCAAAACAAAAGAAACATCACCACAAAACACAGCAGTGCTCTTCTTGGCTGCAAATGCTTCAGAGCGATGCAAACACTGATGCTGTCTCGACCACGCGCTTTTGGTTTCCCTGGTTCCAGGCAAACCATTTTTGCTGGATTCTGGATCTGGGGAAATCCAGCTACTTTCCTGCACTATATACTTTGTCATTCAGCAACACCTCCATTGTGGGTCCAAGATGCTGCACCCTTTGTGTTCTGAGACATGCAGTGGATAAAAAAAAGGGAAGAGTTGGGGATGCACTACTTTTCAGTAAAAATATAAAATGGTCACACTATCACATGTAATGTATGGGGCTCTGAGAAGATCCCAGGATGGGGGATAAAGTACCACTGAAAAGCAGCTCTTTGAAAACAGAGAACCCCAGGCCCACAAAGGGGAAAACTCCTGAAAATATTTCCGAAACGTCTTCAATCTTTGTATAAAATGTACTTGTTGGAATGTATTACTTTACAAAATCATATCATGACTCATGAAACACATAATGAAATTACTTGGTTTGATTCATACAGATCAATTATTTGCATTGCCCGCAAGTGCCAAAACATCAACCGTACAACCATTTTCATTTAGAAAATATGATATAATGCTCCAGACAGTCCACAGTGTGAGAACTTTACTAGAGAATAGCTGAATGTGCTACCCGATATAATTGCTGCAACATCTCACACCATCACAATGCGTTTCGGATATACACCCATCTTCAGGTTGCTGTAGACCGCCTCCCTATAATAACAAATTAAACTACTATTATTAGCTAATTGACTAATCAAGATAAGCTCAATATTTGTAAGAGAATTGTTCAACTAACCTGTTTCTAAACGGTACAACACCTACCGTGACCCGACTGTAGTTAGATTCCCCTCTGAAAAATAAGACCCAACAAAAATTCTTTAAATATTAAAATCAACATACATTTGTAACTAAAGTCCTGTTCACACAGATTGTCACTCACCCTTCAATGATCAGAAAATCAGATAACAGGTGCTCCAGCCCTCATGCTATTCCTGCTGCTAACTGTTAAACCTCCCTGTTACAAAAGGAGCCAACATGAATAACCACTCTTCTTGTTACTGCAGGGGTGTTGCTAGGTCTGGAAAAGATCTGGGGCTAAGCTAATGTCGGGACTGTTGGGACCCGGGGATAGCGAGCCTTTTGGTTATATCCTCTGAGCTTCTATCTGGGGCTACAACCGAAAGACCCAGGGCTACAGCTCCCTAAACCCACCCCTAGCAACGCCTCTGCTTGTGAGAAACACCTTTAAAATGTTGAGGGATCACATAGCGGTAAATCAAGGTCACCTGTCGGAGATGTAAATTATAACAAGCAACGGGACAAGATCAGCTGGAATGAAACCAGTCTCCTGCTTCGCGCTCATATTACTTTCTATGATTAATCACGTGATACTGCCAGTCACAACGTCATGTAATGACATTGTGGGTATGTGGATACATGCTAGCAAGATGTTTACACATAAATCACATGGTTCTAGAGGCACAAACCTCACATGATAGCATAATGCGTGCGTAAATGCACAAAGTAATACATCCATTCCCGAATTAAATGTCTAATGGTTAGCAATACATTTTTATTATTACCGAAAATAGTATAATATGAAAAAACATACTCCGATTACGTAGAATATTGATCATTTGTGATTAAAAAACGATTACCTAGTTCCCGAGATCAGATTGCCATGTGATCAAATTACGCATGCCCCAATCCCTCTTAATGTTGTAGATGTACCCATGTTAAAAAAAGAGTTATCGGGTTATTATCAATCAATTAGGATTAAAACTACGTATATAGAATATCCAACAAATGATATCATGAAACTCAAAGAGACTCTAGTAGGGTTATTTGTCACAGTGAATCCCACAGCTGACTTATGAAAAAAATATAGACTAGTAGAGCGAAACACAATTCAAAATACTCATAAGGAAAAATCACCACAGATACAATTTGGAATTCCTATCCCATGCATTGGTATACCATACAATATCAACCTCCTGATATCATGAAACTAAATGACACAGGGTAAGACACATCCTAAATGATAAATGAGAAATAACCCAATAGACAGCATCACAAAATATATCAAATAATTGACCTCTCTTCAAAGTAATACTCTAAGAGACAAATCAAATACAGTGATGCACTCGCCCCTCTTAAATCCTCTGTAAAAAAAAGAAAACAATCCTTCTTATACCCCTTTTTCAGTTGAGATAATTGAAGCTCATGCAAAAAAAGCCAACTGGAACGATCATGGTGAAAGCATCCGTCTGAGAGAAGCGTTACCTGGGGATAGCTAGCCTTTTGGTTATATCCTCTGAGCTTCTATCTGGGGCTACAACCGAAAGACCCGGGGCTACAGCTCCCTAAACCCACCCCTAGCAACGCCTCTGCTTGTGAGAAACACCTTTAAAATGTCCATAACAGTTTTATTAATAAAACTTCTACTCACCAGAATAATATTAATGCCCAGGTTAAATGAATCTCCAACCCCATGACCCCTATAATAGATAGTACAGAATCTGTCAGGGATTCCCCTGTCTTTTCCTTCAGCTCAGTTTCTGCAGAAGAGGTTATTGATGTAGTCTCTAAGCTCAAACCTACCTCGTGCAAAGGGGATGTATTTCCTGCCACACTATTTAAAGAATGCATCATAACCCTCGCTCCATGGGTGAGTACTTTCATTAACCGATCTTTCCATGAGTCACGTGTACCTGAAAATATAAAGGAAGCTTGGGTTACACCCCTGGTTAAGAAGGAAAACCTAGATCCAGCAGAGGCTGGTAACTATCGGCCAATCACAAACGTTCCTTTTATCCTAAACATTTTGGATAAAATTGCCTACAGTCAATATCAGATTTTTGTTGAAGAACAAGACATATTAGCTACACAACATTCAGGCTTCCGACCTAATCATGGGACTGAGATGGCATTGCTGGATCTGAAATCACATATTGCCGGCATAGTCGATGAGGGTAACACAGCCTTACTGTTGCTTTTGGATCTGTCCGCCGCGTTCGATCTTGTTGATCATCAACTTTTGGCAGACAGGTTAATGTCAGTTGGCAACAGTACCAAAGAAGCAACGGCATTGGCTTAAATCCTTTCTGGGTCCAAAAAATATGATAGTAACCAAGGACAATGCCTTTTCCATTGCCTCTACACTATTATGTGGTGTTCCTCAGGGATTGTGTCTTTCGCTCTTGCTTTTTAATATCTACTCACGTCTCCTCTGTGCTCTCCTGTCGGCCATGGGCATATATTTTGCCAATTATGCCGCCGATACTCAGATTGTTATCAAAATCACTGGCGAGTATCAAAAAGATCTAGAGCATATCAATCACATCTTTGCAGAAATCCAGAGCTGGATGGCCTTGAACTCCCTGGCTCTTAATAATGTAAAAACTGAGTTGCTTATTTTGGGTACTCAGCAACGGATAAAGAAGCTGGATATGAAATACGACAACTTTTCGATTGGTCAGCATGTTATTCACGTATCAAAAAATGTAAAAACTCTTGGGGTCTTCCTGCTACTTTTACATCCAGCTCCTTTGGCAGATTCGGCCCTATCTGTCCAGAGAAAATCTTGCATTGATAGCAGCTGCGATTGTGAACTGTAAGCTGGATTACTGCAACAGCCTCTTGATTGGCACATCCGAGACCAATCTTAGAACACTACAGGTGATCCAGAATAGCGCAGTGAGAGCTGTGCTTGGACTCGGGCGCAATATGCATGTTTCAGAAGCTAGGCGGAGCCTGCACTGGCTGCCTGTTCAACAGCGGCTGCAGCATAAGGGGCTATCCATTGTGCACAAATGCCTGCATGGCAAGGCCCCGTCATATTTTATGGCTAGGTTAAAAATGAAACCTGTTGGTCGTTTATTACGATCAAATGGCAATTTCTCTTTGGTCCAACCGCTGTCTATTCTGAAGAGATTTGGAGTAGCTGGTTTCAGTTCTTGGGCTCCTGCCCTATGGAACTCCATGCAAAAATATTTGGCTGACATCAGTTCAATAACTGTCTTTAAGAACCAACTAAAAACTCTCTTGTTCGATATAGGCCATGGGTAATTCTCCCTCTCCTCTTGCTACTGATATTCATCCCTACATTGACATCTTTGTGTAACATCATATGATCTCTTCTTTTCTTTGTGGGATGAGTATTGCCTTCCTATCATGTCCTTCTTGAATTTTATGTTTTTTTTTGTCTGTTTCTTCCCTTCTCTTGTGTGTGCCCTGAGGCCTTAGGGTTAGTAGCGCAATACAAGAACACAGACAGATAGATAAATAGATAGATAGTGAAATGTCTTTCACCGAAATGAGACAAACTTATGCCCTTTCAACAAACCTACCATCTTCAACTCAAGTACCGTACCCATGTATGCTTGAGTATTTTTTTTAAAACGTAATAATGTTTTCATACGAAACACAAAAGGTCCCATTCCAAATTCATGACCCCAGGGGCTAATGAATCAAGAGTTTCTATCCAGTGACTTTCTTTCTGGGACAACGATGTGTTGATGTCACACCCTCTCATGGTAGACACAATTTGCTCAAGTATAATGAATAATGAATGAATTGTATAATGACCTGTTGAAAATATGTAGTAGTATCCTGGTACTTAGAGTGGTCAAGTCCAGTGACCTTGCTTTTGTAGAACCCCTGGAATCTGTTAATAGAAACTTTGCTTGTGTCCATTGTACCACTGCTGAAGGAGGTTTACTTATACATAGCCAACATGCGATGATTCTATCAATGGGCTATATTATTGACTGTCCTAGCCATTCGTCCCCCAGTATTACCTGTGCCTATCACCACCTTCTCAGAAGTTACGAGAGGTGGCGTAAGTCACGGGAGCCAGGGGGTAGCATCTGCCATTAAGCCATTGACTGAGGATGCACAGGGGTGGGACTGGTTTCGTAAATTTCTTATGACACAGTTATTAGAAAACAAGTTAACCTGGAAGCTTGCAAGCTGGAACACCAGGGGGTATAAACACTGTTTGTCTAAAGAGGGGTCACTGTCCTTGCTGCTTGCCTTTGACATATTTCTCCTCCAGGAGACTTGGTTAACCTCTTCTGTGGTGTTTGACGGGTATGTTGTACACCAGCAACTTGCAGAAAAAGGGGCTAGAGACCGCTCGTACGGGGGTTTGATTGTAGCCATCAAGCAAAATGTGGCAGTTCAATCTACCAAACTAACCTTTAACTTCTGTAATGTCTTAACGGTCGAGATATCCCTGAATACAGGGTGTGGGTTACAGGATATTCTAATCCTAAACATCTATAACCCCTCTGATGTTTCCAGCTTGGATGAGATCCAAACTAATATCGACACAATATGTGCCGATTGGTTAATGGGAAGTGGGCATGAGATTATTTTTCTAGGGGGAGACCTTAATGCAGGATGTATAGACAGGGATGAGTGTGCAAAATACCGCTTTGTCAAAGTTAAAAGCATAATGAAGCTCCAAAGGGGAAACTGCAAGGGAACGCAATGGCTTGATTTTTATAAAGGATTGAGAGTTAATTATGTTAAACGGCAGAACAGTAGGTGACGCACCGGGCCAAAGTACATGGATGGTAATGAACAGGGCGTCTACTCTTGACTACTTCTTCTGCAGTAACAGCAGCGTTGAAAGGGTAGAATCATTGAGGGTTATAAATATGGAATATAGTGATCACTATTATAGAGCTATTAATCAGTATGCCGGAGGAAGAAAAAAGAATGTTAGGTGCATGGGGGCTAGAAGTTAACCATGCTGGAAATTGGATCAAATGGTCCGAAAAGAATATATACAATTCATGTAACCTGGCGGGTACTTTGATATCTTTGGAACTTGGGGGACTTGCCCTGGTAGATGTAAATCAATTTGAAGAGCGCCTTAAACAATTAGCCCATAATGCAGGGATATTGGCATCCCGGGGGATGACCATTATGACTAGACAACATCTGAACCTCTTTGACAAAGCTATCAGAGACGTAAAACAGGAAATGCGTAGGAAAATCAGGTGGGCCAAAGCGTCTGGGAATTTTGATGACAAACCTATGCTAAGATTAAAAATATTATGTTAGAATATGGGGCCTGGTTAAAGAGATGGAGGTACTCTGCCAATAACATATGGTGGCAGTTGATGCATGAAGCATTACGAAGTAACTCCTCTCGTACCATATGGCAAATTCTCTCACTGGCAAAGGGGATAGACATGCGAATATTGTAAACTCCATTGGTGTAGAAAAGGGGTTAGACTTTATAACAGATAAGTCCAAGGTTCTTGGCCCCAAACCTGTGAGAAGGGTAGAGCTGTCCCATGGGAGTTATCGACAGGCTGGGAAGAAATATATATATCCATCCAGGGGTTGAAAATTTCCCGTGCTCCAGGGTCCCTGACAGTGGGCCACAATATTGAAAGTGCTATTTGATAAGGTTTGTGAAGAAAGAGAAATTCCAGTATCATGGCAACAAGCAATATTACTGACAGTATACAAAAAGGGGGACAGAGGCCTCCCAGAAAACTGCAAACTGCTTTCATAGCTGGATGTAACCGGAAAGTTATTTGGCACCTTTGTGTTGGCAGCATTGGAAAAATGGGTTGCCACCTCTACTGTACTACATCCAATGCAGGCCGGCTTTAGACCAGGGTCGGCTACCACCAACAATATCAGGTTGTTAGACAAACTGATCTAGGAGGCCAGCACGAGACGGAGCCCATTGCTGTACCTGATTTTTGTGGATTTCTTTGCAGCTTTTGACTCTGTGAATAGGACAAATCTTTGGCAGAAACTGCGAGAACTGTGCTGTCCGGAATGGCTTGTGTCAATTCTCATTATGCTACACATGAATACTAACATTAAAGTGCGACTACCTCTCAGGTAGAATGGGAAGTTGTAGGGGGGGGGGGTGAGACAAGGTTGTGTGTTGGCCCCCCCTCCTATTCAATTTGTACCTAACTGATCTCCTGCAACACCTGCTAAAAGTTGCAGGCTGTCCTGTGAAGCTCAGCAACACCCCGCTGGTAGCCATGCTATATGCCGATGTTCTTGTTTTAATGGATCGCACAATTAGTGGGGTGAAAGCTAATTTTGCCAAATTGATAAAATAGGCAACAGATGATGACCTGGTAATTAGCATGGCCAAGACAACGGATCTGGTGGTGTCTAGCCGGAAATCTTATCGCACAGCACTGGGGTCTGAACTGGGTCCTCTCAAGTATGTGGACCACTATCCCTATCTGGGCCTGGAGTTTGATGATCGTGGAGATTACCATAACATCAAAGAAGCCAAAAAGCAAAAGGCGAACAGTATGACTACTGCTATTACTAAATTTGCTAAGAGAACAACAGGGTATTCTATGAAGGGCATTATTATGCCATATAAGTAGAGTTTCTGCCCAGCCATATTGTACGGACTAGAAGCCCTAGCCATGAAAGACCTTAAATGGCTTGATATACTTGAAGGGCTTTTTTGGCGAAAGATGCTAAATCTACTGCTCTCCACACCCATGAAACTCCTACGCCTCGAGTTGGGTCTAGTTTCACTAAGCAGTCAGGTGCTGATACGAACTTGCTCTTTGTACATTAAATCTAAATCCAGCCCTCCTTGTCCTATGCTTAAGATACTAGGGCCCCTGGAGGAGCCTACCAAGTGCAGTAAAAGGAAAGATAGTTTTTGCAATATAAACAATGCCTGCTTTACATCGGTCAACTGGCTACCTGATTTTGCAAGGGGTATGGAATTTTGAATGCTAAAATTCATCTTGCAGAAGAAAATCGAACAATGGGACTGATTACATAATTTCGAACACCTAAGCACCCTCAAGAGCTATAAATACATTACTGGAGTGCTTTATGATAACCTTAGACCTAGGATGTACAATCCCCGAACTTAGCCATCCGTAACTTGATTTTATGATTAAGAACTAATCAATAGCCTCTACGAGCGGTGTTGGGGGCTTCTTTAAAAATACCTGGCAAATAGTGCTTTTGTCAGCTATGTAAAATAGAGAACATCGTGGAAACAGCAAAACACATGCTCACGGAATGTTGTAGGATTGGTCCAGTTTATATGTGTTTATTGGGACAGATTGTTAGTCATTATGATTCTGTCAAGTCTGACAAGTTCTGGAATTATTTCATTAACTCTGCGTTCGTTACCCTGCATATTGTACTTTACAATGTTTGGCTTTGTGTGAGATTGCTCCTGAAAAATGAACCAACTGACTGTTTGAATGCTGTTTAAAGTTCTCTGCCAAATGCCTTCTTTAGCATTAGGATATATGAAATGGTTTGATATTATATCAATTTGATAAATGTTATGTTTTTTATATGATGAAATATGGTGATTTGTACTGTGATTTTCTTCAACTGTATGTGCTTCCCTGTATGTGGGTGAGTAACATAGTTCCCTTTGATAATGCAGCTGCAGTGTTGACAGTTGTTACATGGACATTTTCCTACATGCATATTGGATGTTTCGTGAGAGGATACTAGATTCGCCTTGATTAGCAGATCTCTTAACAATCAACTTTTTTGATTAGCAAACACAGGAAGATCAAGGAACAACCTCACTAGTGTAGGATCTAACTTCAACAACTCTGAATGACGTTACAAGATGTTCTTTATTTTCTGACTCTTAGCAGAATAAGTAGTCACATAGACCAATCGAGGAGAAGATCTTTCCGTTTTTGGACTATGGGCTATATCTCCAGAAATATGAGTTACTTATTCTGCAGCTGAATTCACTTCAGCTGAATACTTCAGGAGAATATCCCCTCTGAAAAAAAGTTTCTTTTAATTCACAAGACTTACCCTCATACTGTTAGGCAGAATTATATGCAGTACCCTTTGGGAACACCACACACACAATTAAGACTACAAGTGTAAGTACAAATTCACCATTGGTACAACATGTAATACACAGTAAAGTGGTAGCGATGGCTGAGCAGCCAGACTTATCTCAAGAGTAAAGTGAGCAGTATCAGAAGTTACACAAAGGCGAGCAGTTACCATGGTTCAAATAAACACTGATTCAAGGTTTGAGTAAATATAGTGAATATACATTTATTTACACCATCAGTTATAAAACAACTCACTAATATAAAGCAGCAGAGAATCACAATCTTAATACCCTAGAATAACCCCCAATCAATTCTGGACAAGTTAGGCTCAAAATGAAGTGTGAGCAAAATGGCACTCCAGTATTTTAACTAGCTTCTGCCATCATGTGTGAGATTCTCCTCCGGAGACCTATCACAGAGTCAGTCACTCTGACTGACTTGGGGGAAGGAACACTCTCCAACCCCTCCTTAAGCCGGGTTTATGGGCCTCTGACTAGATGGCCATTGAGAAGTTCAAAGGGACTATATCCAACTCCCTCCTGAGGGACTTCTCTATAAGCAAAGAGAAGGCATGGCAGTAGAAGATCCCACTTTCTTTTAAGGGGTTCTTCTAGAGCACCTATCATGCTCTTCATAGTATGATTAAACCTTTCAACCAGTCCATTTGTCTGTGGAGGGTGGGCTGTAGAGAACTTGTGACACCACAGTTTTTCCACACGGCTTGCATGTAGTGGGACATACAATTGGACCCCCTGTCGGATATCACTTCCTTAGGAAACCCTACTCTGGTAAAAATACCAAGAGCCTGAGCTGTAACAGTTCTCATAGGTATTGCCTCAGGATATCTAGTAGCATGGTCTACTACAACCAGGAAAAACCTGTTTCCTGAAGGTGTGGGGGGGGGTCAAGGGGACCAACAATGTTGATTCCCATTCTCTTAAAAGGAAACCCCACCACTGGGAGAGGCACCAATGGTGCCACATACTTGGCTCCACTCTTGCCAGAGGGTTGGCAAGTGTGACAGCTCCTACAGAATTTGTCAACTTCTGCACCCATCTTAGGCCAGTAGAAGTATAAAGAGAGCCTTTCTTTGGTCTTTTTGAAACTCAAATGACCAGCCAAAGGTATCTCATGCGCCAATTGTAGGAACAGGAGTCTGTTTTCTAGGAGCACTACAATGCTTTTGCAGTCCCCAGGGATAGACTCAGTCAGTTCACTGTAGAAGAGGCCATCCTCCCAGTGCAACCTATGCTTCCCAGGCTCTTGCCCATCGAGCTGGGAGGTTGCCTGTTGTCGAAGACCTTCGAGTGTAGGACACTCTATTTGTCCTCTGCTGAAGTCTGCCCTGTTGGCTCCACCTTCTGCCAGTAAAGACTGCAGATCAGGGTGGTCAACAGGATCCAGATCTCCAACTAGAGTAAGGTCCTCTTCCAGATCTGACTCTTCATAAGCTGGATCAACCACACAGGGTTGTACCTCACACTCAGCCTCAGCTGGTGGCGGAGTCACAGGTGTGACTTTGGACAATCTTGGAGATGTCCTTGTTGGTAGCACAGGAGTGCTGTCTGCTTACTTCTTGGAGATCTTAGGTTTCCCCTTTGCCTCTTTCTTTTTGGAAATAGCAGTTAGTAAATTCTGGGGACTGGGGTGATAGTTTCCTCTATCAATTCCCCTGGAGAGCCTCTCAAGGTCCTCTCCCTTGCAGGCCTAGTGAGTTCCTGTCTCCTTTTACTGGGAGCCCTGGGGGTACTTGACACAACTCCCAGAGTTTTAAGGTCATTACCCAACAGGACTCTCCCAGAAACTTCCCTCTTCACACTAACATGTATCTTGAATGTCATGTCATTGCACTGGATGAGAGCTGGTAACTGGGGAAGCATTTCCACAGGGCCTCCAGCTAACTTGGTTAGGTGTTTGGGTGCCTTAGCAACATCATCTACCTTGAAAAATAATTCATCAACCACAGTTATGCTGGCTCCAGTGTCTCTGATGGCAGGGGTCTCCTGGCCATTCACAAGAACACTATCTCAATAATACTCTTTAGTATTATCTGGGATGGAATTATAGACATCTAAATTATGTTGTTCCTACAAACCCAGGGACACTAAAGAAACACTAGCTGAGACTCTCATGGGTTCATCAGCCAGTAGGTGAAAGTTTCCACTTGCCATAGGTACTTCTTCCTCTGGGGAGAAGGCTAAGGAGACAGTGTGGACCCCTGAAGATTTACCCTTACATCTGGGATCATCCCCTTTCACATGGTCAGTTGACCCACAAACATAACATTTCCCAAATGTGTTGATGAATGGGGGCTTATTCTGACCTCCTTCTGGTTGGAGTCTAGAAGGTACACTAGCCTGATTCGGTTTCCCTTGTGGCTTACCCTTGTTATATTTGGGGCCCTCTTTTGGATTGGAGGTATTAGAATTCTCCTTGTTATCTTTCTTTGGCTGTTTTCCCTCATCCTTCTTCTGAGTTGTCCCAGAATCCTTGTGAGTAGCCCTGTTGGCAACCCACAAGTCAGCAGCCTTAGCTAACTTCTTTGGATCTATCTCCTTAGAATCAGCCAAGTGCTGTCTGAGCTCAGGAGAGCAGACATCATATATTGACTCCAACATAACAAGATTTCCCCATACCTTCATAAGTGTTTACTCTGTAACCCTTAACCCAACCATCTAAGTTTTATAAACATTCACATACCCAGGTAGCCCAAGGGGTACCATCATGGTTTTTGAGGGTCCTAAACCTCTTAAGGTACTGGGAAGGGGTCTTCCCAAATCTAGCAATTAAAGCTAGCTTCACACGCTCATAATCCATCCTATCCACCTCCCACAACTCCATCACAACATCAGATGCAACAGTGGGTAGCCTAGAGAAGAGCCAAGGAAGCAACTGATTCCCTGTAATGTCTTGAATCCCTTGGTTATACTCAAACATTGCAAACCAATCCAAAATATCAAGCTTAGCCTCATACATACCCACAATTTCTTTAGGCATACAGGGTCTCTTAGGACTGGAAGACTTAGAAGACTCTGGGAGAGAAGCATTCTCAATAGACAATTTCTTCATTTCTAGTGCATGACTCAACTCCATTTCTCTGAGCTTAAGTTCTTGATGCTTTTGTTCAGTTTGAGCATTAATATGTTTCAATTCCAATTCAAGCCTCATCATTTCTAGAGCAATGAATTCAGGAGTGAGTGTAGGACCTGATGGGGTCCCAGTGGGCAAGGGTTGAGGTTTATGACTAAGTAGAGGAGCAATAGGGCCTACAGTGTGAGACTCTTCTGCCTCATTTAACTCATCAATAATATTGGAAACATTATGTTCCTCATAACTTTCCACATTTGCTGGAGGGGCAGGCGTTTCAGACCCACTCCCCAGACTTTGTTTCACCAAAAAACTTTTCAATTAAATCTGACTTTTTGCCTTTAACAGAGAGATTCCCATCTCTACACATATTTTTCAAATGATCAACTGTGTAAGTAAGGAGGGTCCCCTGACTGTAGCTTTCCATATCAGACATGATTAAAATAGCTTTTAGTGGTGTTTAGCCTTGTGGTTAGTTGAGCCAAGGTAATAGCAGCACTCTAAGTGTAATCACTATACTTGATCCTCACCGCTGTACACCAGTGTTAGGCAGAATCATATGCAGTACCCTTTGGGAACACCACACAGTTAAGACTGCAGGTGCAAGTACAAATTCACCTTTGTACAAGCCTGTGCTACACAGTAAAGTGTTAGCAATGGCTGAGCAGCCAGACTTATCTCAAGAGTAAAGTGAGCAGTATCAGAAGTTACACAAAGGACAGCAGTTACTATGGTTCAAACAAACACTGATTCAAGGTTTCTGAGTAAAAGAATATACATTTATTTACACCATCAGTTATAAAACAGTTCACTAATATAAGGCAGCAGAAAATCACAATCATAATATGCTACAATAACCCCCAATCAATTCTGGACAAGTTAGGCTCAAAATGAAGTCTGAGCAAAATGGCACTCCGGTGATTTAAAAGGGAGAAAAGACAAGGTTATCAACAATCAAGCAGCACCAACAAATAATAGGCAGGGCAATCTAGAAAAGGCTTACTACAACTAGGATTCAAGTCAAAAGGCCTGGGCCAATGTTAATGGTTCAGAGTCTTTGCAGAGGATCACACGTTCAGAGTAGTTTGCGGTTAAGTCTTTGCCAAGAGTTCAAAACGAAGTTGGTCGGAAGAAAAGTTATTCAAAGGAGTAGAGAAGGACCAGCCTTCGGAGAGGTTAAAGATTTCAAACACTTTCACCACGGTCGGACGGAACGACCGACCGAATTGGCACAGTACATTAAATGAAGAAGAATGCTGTAGCTGAGGCGGTGGTTTCTGACAGTTCCTGCAGGCTCATGGTTCCTGAAGTGACTGTTGTGGTGACAAGAAGGAGGAAGACTGGTGAGTACTGCACTGCCCAGGGAAGAAGCCAGCAGCAGAGCACAGCGTTGAATAAAAGGTGCGCTCCTTAAAACCCAAACAGGTTCCGTTCCTCCTGGCTATCCGGTTCACTGCAGCGATGCACAGCAAATTCAACCAGGAGAGGAAGGCCAGCGTTTGGTGTTTGGCAAGCTAGTTGGTCCCACTAAGCTCAAGGGAAGAAGATTCTTGCAGATCTACTCTGTCGTCGGAGTTTCGGGGGATTCGGACCTGCAGCAGGGCTTCACCGGGATGTCCAGTAGTTGCAGCAGTCCTCTTCCTTCAGCTCCTCATTGGTGCTCTCGTTCCAGTGGTGACTCTGCCTTCCAAGTCCAAGAGACCTGCTATTAAGCCGATTTCCCCCATTTACACAGCCTGGCTGTCAATCACACATCAGGGTGGCTGTCCTGGCAGGAGAGCCACCTAGCCAATCAAACTAGAGTGCGACTTGGGTCTCCAAGGAGACCCTGTGAAGTGGGCCTCAAACCCCCCCCCTCACATCCTGTCCACCCAGACACTCAGGCGCCTAAGGAGGGCTTCTGTGCAGAAGGCCACCAAACGACAGCGGACAAAGGAACCAAACCTAGTTTGGGGCGCAGAGTAAAACACGAGAAAGAACTTTACAAAAAGAAATGGTGAATAAACCTGACCAGAACCAAATAAAAATAAAAGGGGTCCAGCGGATTAGAATTTGAGGCTATCACCATAGCCTCTAACAGTACTGAGGCTATTTTCATAGCTCGCGGCAAAATAAAAATGGTAGATACCACTGCCACCAGCCAAATCTTAGAGAAAGGGGAACAAAATAATGTTCCATGAGAATCAGACAAAAAAAGGTATAACTATTAACCCTTCCAGTACTCTATTGGAAAATAGGTTGTACTGGGTCTGCAGATTTAAAAAAAGACTAGTAAAGTTAATGGCAACTTTACATGTTCTGGGAGACAGTAGCCAGTCCCAGAAAATGGAGTTTAAAGCAGGAAGTCTAAAAAGACAACCCTGTGTCACTGCACTAAAGGTGCTGTGTGACACACAGTTAAAAGATGATGCCTATGGAGTGGGTGAGACTCCATAGTCCATGAGCACAAAAATGTACAACACATAGCCAAAAACACATGTGAGACTGGGAAAAAGGGCTCACACTCTTACCAGGTGAAAAATATAAATCCTAGAAATCCAGCATAGACCAATGAGGAGAAGATCTTTCCATTTTTGGAGTATGGGCTATATCTCCAGAAATATGAGTTACTTTTTCTGCAGCTGAATTCACTATTTCAGGAGAATATACCCTCTGAAAAAACGTTTCTTGTAATTCACAAGATTTACCCTCATACCTCTGTGTATCAGAGATGAATCTCCTATACTGTAAAAATGGACTTTAAGGGATTGACTGAAGTGTGCTTTTTGGATGAAAACTGTGAGGCGACTGGATTCTATTCCTGTCAGTGGGTTTAGTGTAAATAGTGGTGTTCAGCTGACCATGCTTGATGAAGATCTCAACGTCCAAAAATACAATATTGGTTTGACTATATTTACTGGCAAATTTGCTGCGAGATTCCCAACTATTCATAAATTCAAAATGGTTGATGAGGTCCTCCACTGGACCATACCAAATGGCAAAGACATCGTCTATATACCTGTAGTAACATTTTAGATGTGGAGTCCATCTTGTGATACTTAGAACCTTTTCTTGTTCCAAATAAGACATGTATGTAGTGCAGTGGATATACCATATTTTCCCTGCCATGAAAGCTCTCTGTTTTGCCCAGTATGTGGTGTATTTGTCCTCCTCATTACATATCATTTTAATATATATAGTCAAATAAGGAGGCCCTAATGCACACCACAGGTGAACAAGCCCAGATCGGTATGTAGATCCCGCTCCTTTAAGACTTCAATGCTTAGGGGGGGACTCTGTTTATATCTGCACCCAATTCTCGATACTTCGACATTTTGGAAGCCACTTTATACATACATGTTCTGTAAATAGCGGTCTGATTTCCTGCACATACTTTCAGATCAATTAAACACCAAGATACTCTTTTTAGTGCTTGTTGCACTCGACAGGTAATCAGAATATAACATAGCATGCTTTACGCCAGACCTGCAAGGCCTGCCCTCGGACAAATTCCCGTCCCTAGAGAACCCTAACAACAGAGGAAAGTGTCCAGAACCAGCCTCCCTGTGGGAGTTCCACTCCTAGAGCAGGTCTTAATCTCCAAAGCCCTATTTCACACTCCTGCACCACACATATAGTCACCAGAACTACAACAGGGAACACAGGACATCGAGAAAATAAAAACAAGTGGAAGGGCCAGACCCGCTACTGGAAATCTTCTCCGGAGGAAAGTCAGTTCCAGTAGATCTTAACATGCTAAAACCAGAGCACACCACCACTTACCAACCGCATGTACCATCAGATCCTCAACTTACCACACATGCTGAAGGGTTGGGAAAGTTTACAGGACCCAACCCGAAAGGAATCCATCCCAGGGAAATCAAAAAAAGGGAAAATATGAATCACACACATCTACACCGCCCAGGTCTCATCACACAGCTCATGCAGAAAACAGACTTCACACACATGGGTGTTGGAGAAAGTGGGAAGACCCAACGCTGCCATCCGGAATCTGCACCATGGGAGGACAAACCACAGCAGATCCTGCTCAGCTAAACCCCACTCAGAACACAAAGCACAGTGCCATTCTACCATGAGCGCACTGACCTACCACATACTCCAGAAGTGGCATCAAACACCTGGGTTTTGGGGAAGATGACAAGACCTGAACCCCCCCCCCCCCACCCTATTGCAAACCCACCATACTGAAAACCAACATTTGCAAATTGTCATCTGCCATGAAGCCCATTTGGGTACACAGAGCCAAAGTTAGACATCCTCCAATGCCCAGAAGTCGTGCAAAATAGTGAACGCTGAACTTTAGAAATCCTTTGCAACTCGCATTCCATCGCCCGAATGATCAGCGTCACGTAAGAAAAGATTAAGTAAAAAATGTAAGTAAATACCAGCCTGGGCGCCCTAGCACAGGATGTTTAAGCATCACACGGCGAGCAAAGATATCTAAGCTGCTTCCCGGTAACCACAGCCCCACTGACCATGAGCAGCATGCCAAGGGCATCGCTGATTAACAGCGCGTTCCTTTGCGGTGACTGCACGAGAACCATAAAGTCTGATGCAGCAGGAAAGAGGTGTCCCTGCTGGAAGACAACACGCTAGCCTGGATTGTAATTAGAGAAACAGGTCATACTTTTACAAGAAGACTGTAGGAAGGAACCTTCACCTAATCACACTGCTCTCCAAGACCTTGGCATATTGCTATAGAAAACACTGCATTTTGCTAGTTTTACAAATGGAGTTGCACACCATCTTAGTGGCAGTGTGTTTAAAATGCTTCTCATAAGGTTCTTCCAGTCACACACAGAAAGGCCAATCGGGAGGTCTGTGGCGGTGACTGGCAAGGGTCTCGCATGGGCGTAATTTATAGGGGACAAGGGTGGTTGTCCCCACAACTTTCGTGGCACGCCATTTTGTCCCACTCATTTGGAAGGGGCCCCTTTCATTTAGATGTCATGTTCCCCAAACATTTTCAGCAAAGTTATTCCACTGAAGGTCTGGGAGGCTCTGTGGCTTTCAGCCGGCAGCCCTGAGGTCTTGGTGGTGGGGTGTGGCAGGCATAGAGGCCACGCGTGCAGAGACTGAGCCTCAGAGAGGGCTGCGGGTAGGGGTGCCAGGCGGTGGGTGAGCATCCGAGCTTGTCTGTGCCCATCCGTGCGAGCCCACATGCAACAGATCAAAGGGTCCATGGTAAGGGACCTGCAATGACACGTTTTCAGGCGTACACCAAAGTTCTGCAGCAGGTGGCTTGCTCCACGCGCTGTCAAACTCCAAATGGATGAAAAGGGCGAGGACAGCGAGAGGTTTGCAAGGAGATCACTTATAGCGAGCGGGGCAGAATTGACATTCTTAAATGACCCAAACAGCCGTTTAAGAGCACATCCTGTTTTCAAAGTGCCCTTTTCCTCTGATTGGAAGTAAGGGCACAGCGCCATTCATGAATGTCCCAGGCGTGGGCAAGAAGTCACACAGTGAGCAGGTCTTCCACATTCTGCACTGAAACTCTGCGACTTTCCAAATCCGGTGCATAAGATGGTTTTTAATGCTTAAGTGTTAGTCACGTAGTGTGGTTCATATGGTGCGGGCATTATATTCGGGTCGGAAATTCTGAAAGGGGATGTTGCGTTGTAGGGTTCCGTTATTTTTCCCAGTGAGATGTAGCAGAATGGGTGTGGACAGGTCTTGTGGGATACCACTGCCTAGTGGTGACTGACAGGCGTGGAGAGGGTAGGGCCTGAGCAGGCAAAGCCCACCCAAAGTCTGTGAATGCCCACTCAGCAGCACTGTGTGGGCATTTACAGATGTTAACTACATTAGCTTCAGACCCCACTTGTTAGGCAATCCTGGTTACGCCTCTGGTGACTGAATGGGTTTTGGAGAGGATGGGTTTGGTTAGCACACTACTTTTGGTGATGAAGAAAGGGTATAGGCCTTGGGTGGTACGTTCAGCAGTATAGCTCTCTGAGAGCGGTTAGATTGGCAGGTCTTTTCCTCCCCTGCTTTCATCTATTATTTTTCTTACAGCCAGTTTCCTATGTTTGTCCTACATCTGTCCACGTGGTTGGTGTGGTTATCTTGCTAGTAACTTAATAAAGTGCTGGGCTGTAATGTACTCTTCATGTTGTGTAGGCTTCTCGTCTTCAGCTTTTTAGTTGATAGCTAGATTTCTAATGCCTTTCTGAAGAGAAGGTGGCCTTGCGGGGATTCGGACTCCAGCAGGTAGGGAGTTCCACAGTTGAGTCATCATAACCCCAAAGCAGGAGCCACCTTGATGTTTTCTTCTGCATTGTAGCTCCCAGAGTAAGGCAGTTTTGAAGGACCCAAGTGTCCACCTGAGTTAATGGAGCTTGATTGTATTCTGGAGGAAATTGGTCCCTTTATCCTGGATGGCAAGATCGGATATACATAATGCCTTGAAAAGGATCCTGCTTCTGACTCATAGCCAGAGTAGGGCTCGAAGTGCTGGTGCGGTGAGATCTCTCCCATCCAGATGCAGTAGTAGCCTTGCATCAATGTTTTAGATCTGAAGCTGTCTCAAGACATATTCGGGTAGTATGAGGTGAATGCAGTTTTCCCAGTACAGCCCTGAGAGAACCCTGAGCGATGAAGGCCAGTGGGCCTCATAGCAGGTTCGGGGGTGCAGGACAAGCTGTTGCCACTTCTTTTTTAGGCAATGGAATTACCACCATTTTACTGCACCACTGAACTATGGATTTGACCTCAAAGTGGAGGATTCTCCTTCAGCATCATGTTAGAAGTCAAGCTGCCACTTTAAGGTACACAAATTGGTGGAATTGCCTTCTTAAAATTACCACTCAAGGTAATTCCTCTGAAATCCCCATGGAGCCATTTGGACTACAAAAATGAGGACTAACAAACACCAACCACAACTTGTAACCCAGTGGTAAACTCATGGGACCAAGTGGCATTAACAGTAAGCAAGTTTGCAAGCAATTTGGGGGGTTTACAACCGAATTACCACGAACCTCGTAATGAGGCCCAGTGTGCAGTGGATCAGTGGGTACTTCAAATTTGTTGGGATTGAGCTTCAGTCGGCATCAAAAGGACTGATATTTCCTGCCGGAAGAGGGCAGGAGAAGGGTCTGTATCTGCCTTCTCTGCAGATTATCTTACATTGACAGCCCTCTGTTCCTCTGAGCGATTTGAATGCTACCTCTGCCTGAACCAGTATGTGGTGGATCCAGTATGTGGTGGATCCAGTATGTGGTTTGTTGCCATGTGCTTGAGAAACTGGAAGCAGACTATCCTCTCCTGCAGTTTTGTAGGGTGTGGAATATCAAAACGGGGCAGTATTTGGGTGGATTCTGTGGGTTTCACTTGATGCCCTTCATTAGGGGCTCAACGTACGCTGCTTTGAAATCTTGTGGCGCGATCACACTCAAAAGGATGAGTTGAAGAGTTGCATGAACTTGGAAGATGGAATTTGCCATGTGAGAATGGTTTTGTATATATGGGATACATTACTCACCGTAATCGTATATATTAAATTTCAATTGTTAGCAAAAGTATGGCTAAGGCCAGGGGACTCCGCAAGATGCTTCCGACCAGTATGGCGGAAAAAATACAATCTGAGGATCCTAGACGCGTGAGGGATCTTGGGTACACTGGACGTCACACTAGGGATAGTATTACTGGCACGCCTGTGTCGACGCCCATTTTCGAGTTTCGAAAAACAAACTGTAATACTCCGCAGCTTCCACTAGATGTCGGCCTATGCACAGCATGTGATCTAAGCAGATTCCACAAGCCTCAGAAATATATATATGATAGGTTATTTATAACGCGTTTAATACCCAGAGGTTTCTAAGCGTGGACCCGGGGATTGAACCTGTGGTGCTCCGTGTCGTCTTGCTTCCAAGGCGAGCAAGTTGCCCCTGAGCTATCCTATCCGGTGAGCAGCAAACCACTAGTGTGTCTATGAGTTGTCTGTTGTCATGAGGTTTGCGAAGTCTGCTTCGGTGACGGGAGTGCTTTTGCTGATAGTATCATCTTTCTCCCATTTTGCAAATTGCTTTCACACACTGAAAGAGGAAGTGGCTTTGATGAAAGGTAGGAAGTGCAGTTTGCTGATCAATTGCAATAACAAGGTTTCAAAGCAAAGTAGTGTTTTTTTCTTTATTTGCTAAAACCAAGTTGACAAATGTGGTAACCCAACTCCCCACCACACACACAATGAACCTAGGGATACTACCTTCACTATCCCCCTGCATACACATATATATATATAGCTGACAAACTTGTCACAATACTCACATTAAACTATTGCTACTAGCTCTAGTGGCATTCGCAGCAATGCCATCTGTCTGACTGGTACTGCAGCTAGTACTAACACTATTGCCAGAGCAACTACTGCTATTGCTGCAGGTATGAATACTTCTGGTCCTACTATTAGCAGTAACACTTTAATACTACTACTCAATGAAACAGTATTTCCATTACAACTTTATTTACTACTACCCCGTCCTCGAGGAGATGCATTGCGAAGCCGTTCCACCTTTCAGCATGCATCGTGTTCAAGATAGCCTGCATCACCTACAACGTGGTCACAACCAAAACCCCACTCCACTTGGCCGAGAAACTCGCAATCTCTTGGGCCAATGCACCCACAGAAGCTGTGGCATGGCCAGACTGGAATCAAACGCCTAAACTCTAGGAAATAGGCTTTTTCCTGCTGTGTACCTGGTGCATGGAAAATGCTACCAATGGGGGTCTGATTGCCCATCCATCACACACTTCAGGAAGGACCAGAAGAACGTACTCTTCCAATGCACATCTCGCCATTCATGACCACCCCACGCAACACTACACCTCCCCCTCGGGAGCACCCTCCCTCTATCCCAGCCACCCCCTTGTATCCCGCAAGTGCACCCGCTAAGTGCAGTGCTCCCTTGCTCCCCAGCTAAGGTTGTGCTTTATTAATCGCATACATACATACATACATACATACATACATACATACATGCACTGGCGCTATTATGAGTTCTCATTCCAGAGCTACTCCCTTTACTGCTGGCAGCAGCATTTTTTGCCTTAGCTGGTCTATTGCTTTACTGTATTAGCAGGGTGACCATTTGTTTTATAAATTCCATGCCCAATAGGTTTAGGATTAGTTCCACCGCAATTTCCCATTGACATTCGAGAGGATGTTTAGTAAAGGCACTTACAGTAGCAACACTTGCGTACGAGCGCGATAGAAATAAAATATCAATATCAATAACCAAGATCTTGACATGTAGAACAGACCGAGCGTGCATGGCAATCATACAATGTTCATAGATAATAGCAGGCCGAGGTAAGAGTTACTCTGTTAAGCAGTCAATTAAGTTACTCGTCAATTTCACATCTTGTGGATCCGAATCCGGCACTTGGTTGTTTGGTTGGTGCAGCTGGTAAAATGGCCCAGCAGGTTAAGCGATCGCGGCTGTGATCTTTTTTTGATCTGCAGGTCGCAGGTTCAAATCCCAGCAATGTCGACTGATCCCTTCATCCTTCCAAGGTTGATAAAGTAAGTACCAATTTCGATTGGGTAATAATAATAATGTATGTAAAGTGCTTTGGATCAAAGAGCTAAATAAATATCTAATTATTATTTACACAGAGTTTAAGTCGTCTGCCAGTGTCATCCAAACACATTTAAACATGTTTCACTCCTCGGCAGGAGCTCCATTCGAATCCTTTTTTCTTGTGTTAAAAATCACAAACAATCTCCACTGAAGGGGGTTTTTGTAGCTCATTGGGGCGCAATGGCGATATGTGCTACGTTTTATGTTGCTGCAGGTCGCACACTTCATGCGCAGTCAGTAGCACCTGTGCCTCCACGCTGGCCGCGTGAAGCCTTGTTTTGCTTTTCGACTGCAGTGCTGGACAACAGAAACCTGCAATGCTTGGAATGCACGCTATCCCAGGTATAAATGTTTCTAAAACTAGTTAAAAACCTCGTTTGGACTCAAGAATTGATCGATAGGCTATGCTTTATTTTCATTTATGATTCTGGTTTAACAAAACATGCATTGCATGGGAAAAAAACACCCTATGGTATGAAACACGTGTCAGCAATGTGATCCAACTAAATATGAATGCTGTGTATGATGGAGACTGCATGTGATATGTTACGTAAGGAAAAGTATGTGGCAGCTACTCATATGGCTTTCATGCCCTGCCAAGAGGGCAGGCATGGCCTTTAAGGGCCCGCCAGCCTGAGCAAAGGCAGGACAGACTGAAGTGAGGGGCTCAACTCGGACTGAGGGCCGTTAAAGGCCATGTCTGCAAATCCTGGCAGGGCATGAAAGCCATTCGCACCCCAGGGTTCGTCCGGGGTGCGATTGGCATTCAAAATTTTTCATTGGGAGATCCGTGCTGCTAGTGCAGCCGATCTCCCGATGAAAAATGAAAAACAAAAAAAAGGAAAGATGGCCGCTGCCATATGGAACAGGGACTAAGTCCCTTTTCCATGTCTATGGCGGCGGCTAGACGGGAGGAGCTTCGAGACCAGAGCACAATGCTCTGTTCCCGCAGGTAAGTGGAGGGGGTGGGGATAAAATGATGACATTTTTGAAAAAAAGGAATGAAAAAAAGCACCACCTGGGGAAAGGGCCTTGGGTGGCTGGGACAGCAGGCGGGGATTGCCTATGCTCTCCCGCTGTTCCAGCCACCTCATTGGCTGAGCGCCCTTCCCCATGTGCGAATGCTATTTTCATAAGAGCAGAGCATTTTTCTTTAATCTGCCCACTGCTGGTTTAATGGGACAAGCTCAAAACCATCCTGCATATCAATGCTCAGTCTTCAGTGTCTACTGTTCTAAATCTGTCTGCACACTTGGCCATTACTAAATGGCTGTCAAGACGTCAGGCTCGGGGTTTGGATTCTGCAAAGGGCAAGCAGCAGTGATGTCCCGAATCGTTCCATACTGGATGCTGTGCCCACTATCGCCTTGAGGCTGCCCGGGATGCTTCCAGGATAATCCATGACAATAGTTGGCTGAGGCTCAGTCCAGTAACCGGGTCTTTTTGTAGAGGAAGCTGGGTGACGCAGAGGACCATGCCCGCTAAAACATGTGTGTCCATGGTCTTCGTGCAAATGTGCCTGTTTTTTGTGAAGGGGCGTGTGTAAGTCAGGCACATCCATCCTGGCTGTCCCTGGTTTCTGTGCCTGATTACACGCTTCACAAAAACATATCCTGATGTTGTCTGTGCACAGTGGATGGCATTAACATGGATCCCTGTGGAATCCGCCTGACCGCAGTAGCTTGGATGCTGCAACCTGCCTCCTGCTGCGAGTTCATGACAAGTCAGGTCACCCACCTGACTTGTTAGACAGGTAGCCCTCAGGGAATAAGCTCCTTGACTCCCTGTACCTTTTCAAATCTCAAAAGTACCTAAAACTCGGGCACCCCCATCTTCTCAAAGCTTCTGGTACACCAAATGCCCCAGCGTTTCGGGAATCTATGCAACCTGACTTCCTCTGGGTGTGCTGATTCTGTGAATATTTCAAATGTGAAGTACAGGGAAGCGGCTGAAACTGGTATGTTTCTGTAATGAACAAAAAAAGGCCCATTCTGGGACTAACAGAACTAAGAATCGAGTTGAGCTTGAATTTAGGCACCTAGATTAAGGCTAAGTATCTACAACTAAGAACACAGCTCGGCTCGGGGGGACGCCTGTTCACTGGCCGGCCTTCCTGTCAGTCAGCGACAAGATGGCTGATCGAGTTCATGAGGCCTAACAGTACAGCGCATTCTCAGCACTGGCAGTCGCTTAAACCTGCCGTTACAAGCCTTGAGGAGAGAGACAAAGAGACTGAGTTATTTGCCTCTATGTCACAAATAAGTCATCTGTTATTCCCCTTTGTGAGATTTGCATATCACACGACCAGCCCACCCTGGCTGCTTTTCACACTTAACCACTAAATGAAGCAACAGTCCTACAGACATGGATCTTAATTAGCTTTAATAAAGATTCATGTCTGTAGGAATGTTGCTTCATTAAGTGCCTGGTCCATGGAAAATGCTACCAATGGGGGTCCGATTGCCCATCCATCACACACTTCAGGAATGACCAGACCTGCGTACTCTTCAAATGAACATCTCGGTATTCTCTGACCACCCGACTCAACACTACATCTCCCCCTCGGCAGCACCCTCCCTCTCTCCTCTGCTCCCCCAGCATCTTCGAGCTATCCCAGCTATCCTTACAATGTTCCTTGTCCCTTCTATTGTCATGTGTGATTGGAAAATGTGTTTCATTGTACAGCTTAAGGATCCCAACTGCTTCAATGCAGCATCTACAGGTGTCCATTTCCTACCGTGACCTCCTTTCATTGCCGTCTGTGGTTTCAGAAAGCTTAGCAAAGTCATTAGGAGTGTTGTGCCCTCTGAGCCCATCTGTACCACGCCTCCCATCCCCCACCCCATATGGTCGTCAAGCTGTGCATCCTTGGCTCCCTTTTTAGTTTTCACTATTAGGTGATGCTTCAGTACCACTTATAAGTCAAAACTATTCCATTGCAATTCAGTGAGTAGGGAGAAGAGATGTTATGTTATGTTAACGGGCTTTTACATTGCTTGAAGAAGAACACACAGCTTGCGGGTGTTATTTTCTTAATTGCCCATTCCTTGACCGCCAATGGCCATGCCAATCTCTATGCCCATTCCCCCACTCCCCATCCCTCCTTGCCCAAAACAAAGCCTCACTGAATCTCGGTGCGCCAACGCTATCAAGCAGTCACATCACGCTTTGCGATGTATAGGGCCCACTGGTGTTATTTCTAATCAGTCTTGTGAGCGTTAATGGCTTAGGTGCCGCTGCCAAAATGCTACCGCTGTGATAAAATTGTCTTAACAAAGTGTGTCATCAGCCTCTTGGTTTATAAGCAGTATGTGTATCCTCAGCTCGTTCCTCACACTGAAGTAGTGCTGAAACAAGTGTTGTCAAAGCCAATAGTTTTGGTGTGTGTATAGGTTCTATGTGTACAGGTGAGTGCCTGGGCATTAGGCATGGCTGTCAAATGCCCAGGCACTCACACCATGTTTGCAGATGTTGACTGCAAGGTAGAAGCATTATGGCAGTGTCTGGAAAATGCCTATAGCCCGCCTCCACAAAAGACACAACTGCTGGCTTTGCCAATGCTTGTTTTACCTAGTTTCTCTCTACCCCATTGCTTGTGGAGTAAGAACTGGGGGGTCTAGCTGGAAATATCCCAGGCCACCTTTCTGCTTTCCCCACTTCACCCCCATCCCATCCCATCCCAGGGCCCTTCCAGGGGAGTGCTGCTATTCCATGACTTTTCCCACTGCCACCCCTCTTTCAAAGTTCTAACCGCACTTTGAAGCGCTTTCATAAGGCAGTTTGGCCTGTTACAAAATAGCGATTCCATGTTTTGTAAGCGGCGGTCAGCCCTCTCTGCTAGCGCGGCGGCACTTATCTTGCCCTCGCAGGCCTTGGAGGGCACTGGCGAGCACCCACCAGTCGCCGGGCCCCCGAGGTAATCTCATTCCCAGGCTGGAACGGTCCCTTTATCCTTGAGCTTGCAGGACGTCGCTGGGGCTGATAGAGACGCGCTAAGACGTCACACGCTACCGCGTGACCTTGAGGGCTTGGGCAAGCCTGAGAGAAAGCAGGAGATCGGATCAGCGGCTACCTTTTGCCGGCCATTGCCCGGCGCATGCAGAGCGGAAGCCTGAGCAAAGAACCGCAAAAGGAAGATATCAGATGCTAGGCGGCTGCGACACTTTGCGCCTAAAACCTTTTCAAGCCTGACTTCCATGATCTCATATGCAAATTGCGATGAATATGGGTCGGACTGGGGCATAAAAAGAGCTGGGGTACACATAAAAAAGGGCCCACGGTTACAAACAGCAATTCATTACTTTCATTATAGACTGAGATGTGCCCAACGGGTAGCTTTTCTGGTAAAATCTCGTCCCCAAAACCTGGCCCACACTAGCATTTTGAGAATGAACTCTGGTATTGATCTATTGCCCAACAGGCCATTAGCACCCTGGAAGGGGGCAGTGGCCAATCAGGATGCTCAGAACGTGGGCTGTATTGTCTGGTACAGAAATCTTGCTGTGCGGTAGTTCACCTCTCCGTGATTTCCCAAGCCCGTTTTCAATGTTGATGTTGTCACGGTCCTCAACATTAAAAATGGACTTGGACCAATGGTGCAGTAGCAACGCTGAGGCCCGGGACGGTGAATGACGGAATCCTGTGGCGATGACCCAGCTACGGGGTGCATTGAGCCATCCCTCCCCCGGCATGGGGGCCAATGACAGATGTCTCCGGAGCCGCTCCGGGGCATAGCACGGGTCCGTAGAGGCACTGTTGGTGTGGACCGCAGTGCAGATTTCACTGGTGGCGAGTGGCGAGGAAGGTTTGCATGCAGTATCTGGTGTGCAGCTGAGTGGGGCTGAGCAGTCGACAGGAAAGCTGTGCGTGGTGCTCACCAGGTGCTGGTCTCTGGACAGATGGTCTGCTGCAGCTTGCTTTGGATGGTGGCCATCTGCATCCTGAGGCAGCGGGACACATCGGGAGAGTATTGCACACCCTGTGTACAAGCCAGTAGGAGCCGTCTGGAGTGCGTGGAGGCTTCCGGCACAGCAGGCCTGCACAAGGGGTGCGCTGGAGCTTGATTCCGGCACACTGGTGTATCCCTGTTTGTGACAGCGGGGGCTCCTGCTCTGCTACATCACGCTTGGGGCCCCTAGCTGAATTGGCTGGGACCCCCTGTCTCAGCCCCCATCCAGTGTATGACTAAGGCGGGCAGTGTGGGGGGGCACTCTTGCATCTGGTAGGGGTGGGAGCCCAATAATGCTACAGGTAGCCACCGAGTGATACTCCTCTGCAGAGTGGCCTTTTGAAAAAAGGAGGCCCAGTGCTGAGCGGATTTGAGCTGAAAGGCATATATCTCGGTGCGTGAAGTTGACCCTGGGTAACTGGACTGAAGCAGTTCGGCGCTCCAAGTCAAAGAACAAGTGGCCTCCCAGTCCATTGTAAAGTGCCCCAAGATCTGTGTGGCTCCACGGGCAAGGTGAGGTGGTTGCAATCCCTGGGGTCATAGCCTGATGGTGTCCCCGGAACACAGAGCATAGTTCCTGCAGGGGGAAGCAAGCACAGCACAACAGAGATAGTCTGTTGAGAGTTTTGTGGTCCTAGTTTACACAACACTTGCATAATTCTCTCGGACAAAATGGGGAAGCACAAGAAAACGCAATCCAAGCTTCCATATGGTTCTCCATCGCAATCAAAATCAGCAGCACAAGGAACTTGGGAGGCTGTGGACACGGGTCAGCAGAGTTTGGAGCCGCCGCCGGACACACTTAGGGACATTAAATGCATCCTGACCCAGCTGCAAAGTGGCATCACCTACCTAGACAACAAGAAGGACACACATACCTGCAAGGTGGACCATATGCAGGTTCGGCTCAACAGACATGGGGACAGGCTGGATGAAGCTGAACAACGGCTACCCACAGTGGAGGATGCGTCCTCCACAACATCTAGGTAGGTGGTCCAGCTGCGGAAGGCGGTCAAGGAACTCCAGGAGAAGCAGAAGGACCTGGAGTCCAGGTCCTGCTGAAACAATCTCAGGATAATCAGGGTCCCGGAGTCTGCGGATAAAGGACCCATGGAGCAAATGGTGGAGGCGATGCTGTGGGAAATGCTGCAAGAGTCAGGATTTTCTTCAGCCTTTGTGATCGAGACAGCCCATTGCATTCTGGGGGAGGCGGTTGCCTCGTTGCCGGGAGCCCTGGCCAGACCTATCATCGCCAGACTCCTTATCCATCTCTTCCCTGATTGTTCAAATAAGGGGCAGACATCACGGAAGAACTTCCTTGACGTAAAGAAACGACTCAGACATAAAGGATTCAAATACGCCATGCTGTTCCCAGCGTGGCTGCGGGTCGAGCACAATGGCAAAGCCCTGTTCCTTCAAACTCTGGAGGAGGCAAGCGACTTCCTAGACGTCACCGAAGAAGGGTCCAGTCTGGAAAAGAGCAGACATGGGTGGGGGAGGGCCTTGCCACGAGACCCAGAGTGACATATAGATTACGCAGCGGTTCTCCATTTTGGCTACCTTTTATTACATTTCTGTGGGGGGAGCAACCAGCAAGGTCTTGAACTGTGGTTATGGCGTGTTACGCCTTGAGTGGCTCCTATGCTTCGGCATAAGGTTATTTTGTTGGATGGGGACGCAGGGCTTTACTGGCAGGTTGGGGTTGTCGGTGGGGATGGGGGCAGGGGGGGTGGGATATTACTGTTGGTTCATTGGGTGGGGTTGGTTTGGTTTTCTCAGCACAAACTCTTTCGACCTCTAGTTGCAACACAGACAATTTACGGTGGTAGGGCTTCGTTGAGATGGCCATGAGCGGGAGGAGCTGTGGTAGGCCTGAGCCGAAGGGCACGGATCTTATCTTCAGGCTGAAGGTGAGGCAGTCCAATCCGCGAAACTGGTGGAGTTTTCACCCTTCGGGGCTCGAATTCATGGTACATGGGGGCATGGCTGGTAAGGGGGTTAAGTGAATGACTTGGAACGTCAGAGGGTTGAACTGCCCCTAGAGAAGCTAGACGGGTTCTACTCTATATGCAACAGCATCGTGTAGATATCGCTCTACTTCAGGAGATGCATCTCTCACCCGCCAGTGAATCCGCCTTTGCCAAATCCTGGGGTTGCCACAGATACTTTTCATCATATTCTAGATACTCATGGGGGGATTGTATAATTATTATGAACACAGTGGGGTTTCTTTGCACTGAGGTGGGAAGGGAACTACTTTACCACCAATACAGGCTCAATCAAGACATTAGAATTCATCGAAAACACCTGAGGAAGAACCCTGAGAACATGGTATGTTGGGCGGGAGACTTCAACGCTGTCATGTGTAATTCCCTGGATAAATCGGGTGGGCATAGCAGAGGGGTGTTTAAGGCTGCAGGTAAGCTGTTGCAGATCTGTGCTAATGAGAGCTTGGTGTATATTTGGAGGGCTAGGCATGGTACAGGGGGCAGTGGTTCTCACCGCACTGCAGCAAATCACCAAGGTGCGTAATATGGTTGAACTGACGTGCCGCGCATGGAAGCCTATTGAGGGAAAATCGAAGGATGAGTTACTTTATTCCCCACTCCTCCCTATTAAGCATGTACCAGGGATACGTCTTACGGGGGAGAAGGTCTTCGTGCAAATTATGAATAGGTTGGGTTTAGTATGTTGGCGAGATCTCTTTCCGCATGGGCAGTTCCTGATGCTGGAAGAATTTAAGGCCAAGGGGGAAGTGTCTGCACTGGAAATCTTTATTTACTTCAGGCTGCAGATTGAGCTGAAGGTCAGGTTCGCCGACTTCCCACAGGAATCCCCCCTGTTGCTCCGTCACTGCATGAAATGATTAACACGGGGCTAGGATCAAGCTGGTTTCTAGGCTATACTCCACTATAATTGACAGATCCACAATGGCTAAATGGGAGGAAGCGCTGGAAGTTCCCTTAGTGCATGATGTTTGGAGATACTGTTGTGCGCAGACCCGAAAGGTGGCGATCAACAGCAATTTCAAGTTAATTCATTATAAGTTTCTGCACCAGTTTTACATGACCTCAGTGACTATTCACAGTTTTTTTCCTGAGTCGCCGGCGGTGTGGTGTCTCTCCCTCAAATTACATACATCTGGCTTGGTCCTGCCCCCAAATACATTCATTCCGGACGCATGTGTTTGAAACGGTTGAGGGAATTGCTGTAGTAAGGGAAGCTCCGTCCCCGGTTGTAGCACTGCCGGGCCACACACAAGAGTTGCCAAAACATGCCAGGATACTTTTTGGGTTCTTGTTAATGCTGGACACAAGGAGGGTAGCTATGGTGCGGGGGGGAGTTTGCCCTCCTGGATACGACCAGTGGAAGTCGGATATCGCTCATTGTCACAAACTGGAAACAGACTGTGGTGCCATGGTGCACCCAGCCTTGAAACCCAAGGACATCTGGGGGCCATCTGTTGCTTATCTACTGTCAAATTGTAGCAGTGAATCTGGGGGTTCCGATTGCTAAATTGTTACTTCTATCTGGACTGAATTAGCCTAATCTCTCCTTGGTTGTATTTTTTTGTCTTGTCCCGTATATTTGTTGGGTGGGTGGTGTGGATGCTGGGGGCAGGGGCAGGTCGGTGCTGGATTGGTTTTCGTTTTGTACTATGTATTAAGAATTCAATTAAAAACATTTTTTTTCTTAAGTTGGATGTTAAGACACCCCTGCTCACATTTTAAGTGCTACTGGTTGTGACTGTTGACCTAGTATCCAAAAAGATGTCATACCAGATTCAACTTAATACCATTCATTACAAGGCGCATCGGGGTGTATAATTGTTCAGTTTCATTGGCAGAGTTCCGCAAGAGGGTGGATTCAGAAGATAACACAGGCCACACAGGGGGTGTGGGTCTTATTGCACAATTCTTCACACCATCCATATTTAATCAATTAAATATGCAAATATTCTCGTTACTGAAGCCTGGAGTTTATTTTACATATTGATATTGATATTGATATTTTATTTCTACCGCCCTCATACACAAGTGTTTCAGAGCGCGACAAGGCAAGGGAGGGGAACAGGGGAGAACAAAATCAACGATCTTACTAGGCCCAGTGACATTGACAACGCGCATGTGCAGGGTAGGGCGGAGAGGTAGAAGTGCATGGAAGGGGGAAAAAAAGGAGAGTGCGGAGCGAGGAGGAAAAAACATAAATAATAATACATTAATAAATAAAAAGGCAACAAACAATGGTAGTGCAGCCAGCAAGTGGCAAGGGCTGGGTTTAAGGCAGCAGGCCGGGTGGGTCTGATAAGTGCAGGAAGAAAAGGGGAGGGCTGTATGGGTACAGATACAGACCCCAGTGCAAGGGGTGGCTAGGAGGCAGTGCGTGAGGGTGGCAAGATGAGCAGGTATCTGGGCCCGGAGGACAGACGGTGGCCAGGGGCACGGTGCCTAGAGAGAAACAGATCAGCAGGGGAGAGGAGGGGAGAAGGCAGACCCAAAGATGAAGGTCTTGAGGTGCTTCCGGAACCGGAGCTGGTTCTCCTCAATTTTTAGAGTGGCAGGGAGGCTGTTCCAGAGAGAGGTCCCAGCCAAAGACAGAGATCTAGCCCCAGCTCGTTTCTTTGAGAAACGACTGACCCTGAGGGAGATCAGCAGGGGAGAGGAGGGGAGAAGGCAGAGGCAAAGTGAACATATAGAATTTGAAAAGCTGCATGGTAGATGAGGATGTTGTGACTGGACGAGACTCTCCCGGGTAAACTATCAGCGGAAATACAAATCTCCCAGACATTGCCAGGCCCTATAAAAACATGAACGACAAATGCCCATAAGCCTCTGGAACAAAGAAACCTTCCAAGTGGCTAAAATCAGGGGCGTGAAACTAATATGCTTGCGAATGACCTGTGCATATATCGCTATAATCGCCAGAAAGGGTAATTTCATCAACACATGGCTAAAAAACTAGGTTGACCAGACTTTGAAAATAAAAAACTTGCACAGACCAAAAACATAAAATGATATGTCACTAGAGCGCTTTGAGGAGCTTTTGCTTTGATTCCTGTTACGGTCTTTGCTACGCTCGTTTTTTTAATCAGTCTCTGCAGCGGAATCAGTAGATGCATATGGTTTACGACCAAAAAGTTTGGCGGTTTGAGGCTACCCAGGTGATGCTGGGAAAATGGTTATTATGTAAAAATGTCAGCCTGAATTGTTGAATTATTGCAGCGGTCGCCCTCAATTTCCCAAAACCAGGACGTGGTTTTTAAATTAAAAAAACTCTCGGGACAGGGGCGGGTCGGTCAGGACAGAGGGCCTAATTCCCAGACGGTCCCCGTAAAACACAGGACGTCTGGTGTCTCTATCTGAAACATCCCTTAGATGTGACCTACAGTACATGAGGCCCTCTCTGTCATTTTGCATCTAGGTGTCTTCTTGGCATTTAACAAGGATCATCATGCCCGCACATTAATCATGCCCTGCCACAACGCACACAACCACACATTTGCAGAGTTCTCAGGCTCACAAGTCCTCAGGGGCATGTCATATCCAGATCATTGATGGACTAGAGTGTAGAACACTAACCACTACAGGTAGCCGCCAGGAGTGCTGGGTTCGAGCCTCATCCCTGATGCTCTTCTTTCACTTGTTTTTCACCTATTTTTTTCTAGTTCAGTCATTTAACGAAAAAAGAAAATAAGGGCTACATTATGGGATTCAGTCAAAATGACCAAATCCAAATGACCTACACCACCAAATTACCTTAAATAGATACTACTAAATGTCCTACTGACTAAATGTTCGTAGGACATTTATAAGTATCTATTTGGTGGTGTAGGTCATTTTTTAAAATTATTGTAACAGCTGCGGGGTGTCCCCAGCAATACCCCGCTCACTACACTCTACAGTATACCCCTGCAGCTGACCCGATCCAAAAAAAAAGAAAAGGAAGCTGCGGCACTGGTTCTCGATCACAGAAGTGAAAGGTAACTGGCGTCGTAGGGACCAGCAAGACGGAAGGAAAGGTATGTAGGGGGGGCGTGGGTAGGTTGGCTGGGAGGGGGTTAGGGTAGATTTGTGGTTGTTTTACCTTGGATGACCGAATGGGAAATGTACGAACAATTTTGTATTACGTACATTTCTCATGTGGTCTCCTGCTAGCAGCCAGAGCATGTCTGACAATAAGCTGAAAAGCCAAATGCCTCCCTTCAGAGCAAACATGGGCCCGAAAAGCCAGGGAACTCTACAAGATGGAAAACATCACAGGAGCCATTCATGGAATATCCCTGAGCAGAGAACTGGAATGTGTGCCATTGCTGGAGATCTATAAATGACACAACACCACGTCGAACATCAAGATCTTCCCAGGAAAGAGATCGCCCAAAACTCAAGATCATCTGTCTGCATCACGCCAAGTCTCCATAGGGGGGGAGTTGTGAGGGGGGATGGGATTTAAGACTCAGTTAAATGTTGAATGACTTTCTAGTCGGGAGCTTTGCGGAGCTAACCTTTCGAAAATTGTCTTGTTGATGCTCGACTGTTCATTTACTTAAAATGATCGAATAAACTAATTTTGAAAAAAGGAAATATGCATTTATACCTTAAAGCTCCTCTTCTGATGAGTCAGTAATAATATTAGGGCTCCACCATTGATCTGACAAAGCCATGGAGCTCTGTGGGTGAAAGTGGGGGACGGCTACTATGTGTATATTGTGCCTTCTTTTGATCTCTAATGGCAACACTATTTGAAAACCATTTCCCACTTATCTGTCTGTCTGCATACTGACACCTTCCTGGTACCTTCTAATCTGCATCCACTATCCATGCTATGGTATGTGTATCTTTCTCCTTCCTACCAACTGGTCTGCTCCATCCATGCTTGAGCACGTTTGCATGCTGTGACGCAGCAAATGGGAGTTCTCTGTCGATTCTGGGTTGCATGTACCTTTTACATACAGTCCTGCCTTAATACTTCAGGCTGCATACCTTCCTAGATGCGATTGATAAAAAGTCTCCTGTCTCTATGCTAGAACAGAAGTAACCGCTTCATAGACTGATAATGTTGCCTTCAAATGGTACTTGTTTATCAGTCTGATTAGAGCAAGAATTAAGAGGGTAAGGGGACTTAAAAAGGAGTAAACATCCTTATTTTAATGCTGTGAGGCAGCATATCAACCTATTTGGTTGTGATTGTGGCAGTGAGGGCGCGGGTCAGATTTCCTTGATCACTTAATTCCTTTGGTTTGGTGGAGGGGGGCCCCAAAGATGTCAGTGCCCAGGGCCCTAAAAGTGTTTAAGATGGCCCTGGGAGGGACCCCTGGCGGCAACCGAAAATACGGTGATGAGCTGGAGGACGGCGGCGCGCCTGTGGAATCTCCGCAGCACAACGGGTCCACTCACCCCGATCTGGAGGAATCCAGAATTTACCCCGGGCTATAACCCCAAGAACTTCACGAGGTGGAAAAATGGAGGGCTGGAGAGGGTGCAAGATTTCTACGAGAAGGGAAACCCCCTTGACTTTGAGGCCTGCAAGGCGAAATTCAACGTGCCGGAGAGCGAAAGATTCAGATATACCCAGCTCCGATATTGGCTCTCGAGTAGGGATATGAAGCGCCTCGGAAGTAGAGACCTCACTGCCCTGGAACTCACTCTCACAGGATCCCCACCAAAGGGCAGAATTTCTACCCTCTACAGGCTCTTGGACAGAACTGACCCATCCCGCAAAGAGCCGTACATGCTGAAATGGGAGAAACACATTGGGAGGCCCATCGAACTGGAGGAGTGGAACCACATCTGGACGAGGGCAAACAGAAGCTCGAAATGTGTTTCCAACAAGGAGGGGGCATTTAAGGTATGTTTCAGGTGGTACTGGACCACAGAGACACTTAACAAATGTAACCCGACAATTCCTCTGGTGTGCTGGAGAGGATGTCCAGATAAAGGCACACTCTACCATTTGTTTTGGACATGTCCCAAAGCCACCCAATTCTGGAGATCCGTGCTGGATCACATCAACAGGATCACAAGACTCACTATGCCATGGGATCCGGGCATTGTTTTACTGGGTGCAAGCAGGGAGGGCCAATTCCCCCTTTCAGGGCACAGAGCAGAGCTATGCTCTCACCTGCTGACGGCCACTAAGATTTCTGTGGCTAGGCTGTGGAAAAACCCAGAGGGCGGGCAGGGGTGTTGCTAGGTCTGGAAAAGACCCGGGGCTATGCTGATGTCGGAACTGTTGGGACTGGGGGCTAGCTAGTCTTTTGGCTGTAGTTCCTGAGATTCTATCCGGGGCTACAACCAAAAGGTCAGGGGCTATAGCCCCTTTAGCCCCCCCCTAGCAACGCCCCTGTGGCCCGGCAGTACAAATGTGGTGGACGAAATGCTGGGATATAATTGCAGCGGAAAAAATAACTGCCCTACGGTTCGGGAACAGAGACAAATTCCTCCAAACGTGGGCCCCCTTCCTGCACTACGCCCAGAAATGCCCAGGCTTGGCCCGACAACCTCCCTCCTTACGATGGATGGACAAAACTGAGTCGAAGCAAAGGGGACAGCACATAGCAGAGGATCCAACCAGGGTAGCTGCTCGCCTGCTCGTAAACCCAGGAACGAAACATTGAAGGCCGGGTAGGCCGGTGATCCCCGCTTTCTGCCCATTGCCCCGATCCCAAAGCATGCACAATTCCCCTTGTCCGCCCTCATTTAACTAATACTGTCTATCATGGCGCCACTGCCCTCTTGGTTCCCCCCACGAACATCTCTCTGACCTGTTGTTGTTGTTTTGTTCTTTTTGTTTATTACATGCACCTCTAAGCACGACTGCGCTGCCTGTAGCGCTCTTCAAGTACCTGCCACACTTTGATATAATGTATGTATAAAATCAATAAAAATATATTTTTTAAAAAAAGATGGCCCTGGGAGCACAAGGGGCTGTTTGACTGAGGTCAGGGTCCTACCACCTGCACCTCAAAGGTCTGAACTCTTCAGTTTCACCCATGGGAGGAGCTCTAATGTGGGTGCTGCCAGGCAACCCCAGCTGCCCCTCATTTGGTACCCTGGAAGCACAGCTCCCACTCCACACTGCAGCCTCCCCTGCACTCACATGTCCAGTGTATGGGCAGTTCTTCCTCCTCCAGGCCTTCCAGGTTCTCTCCAGCTCAATTGGTCTCTCTCTCTGGCTTCTCTGCACCCTCCAGCATCCCCAGCTCGCCCAGAGTGCGCTCCTGTGCTCTGCTTTTATACTGGCAGGGAGGTTTAACCAGTTTCAGGTGTGGGTGCTTGAAAAGGGAGGCCTGACTCTGCCTGTCCTCGTTAATGGGACTGGATGGAGATTGCCCATACGGATCCATGGTACATTGGGTCCTGTGGGCAATCTTCATGGCTCTGTTCCTCTTCTTCTTCGTCCCAGTGGTTTTCGAAATTGGGGCAGTGGAGAAAGGGTAAGATTCATAATATCCCGCTAGGGTTGGAAAATAATGGGATGTTTGATAATTAGGGAAAGGGGAATACTGCGCCTCACCCATGGACATCCCACTCCTGATTCCCAAGGTCCCTCCACCCAGGTGATCCTCCTGCACTGGTCCACCCCCAGGGTCTGGATCCAAAGGTGTTAGCCGTGCCCTGGCCACATGAGCAGAGGATCCAGGGGAAAAAGAAGTGAGAATACCCTTGGGTTTCTCACACAGCCTATGGGAAAATAGTGAAAGCCCTTGGATATAATTGAGCAACATTTTAAAGTTCAGTGATCTTTTTAATTTATAAAGCAATTTTGATTGCTTAGTGAGTGTTCAGGCTTTGTTTTTAAAAGGACCAAGCCCCATTGAAAACATAGTGCTTTTCTGTAACTACTGCTTGGCCTTTCATGGTCATGGCCAGGAGTGAGATTTGCCTTAGCTCGGGTGCCACCTGCGTTTGCATTCCAAGTGAAGGTGGGGAGCATGATGGACTTAACTATGAGGTTAACTATAAGCTGTCAGAGGGCAGTTTCTACTGGCATACAATCAAGGCCATGTTGCACTTCACTGCACATCCTGAGTGGGAAGTAGGCAGGAATTACTTGTTCCCTAGTCGAAAGGCACTTGAGCACGCCCAATCCAATGCAATTAGCCCTAAAGGCGACGACGGTCTTGAATAATTGCAGCCCCTTTCGACTGTATGTCACCAGCCATGAAGGTGACTTTGCATTGCAAGTGTGGGTGTGCACCTATATTGCATATGCTTGCCTAGAGTAATTAGGGAGCTGGTAATGAACCCGTATCCCACATTAAAGCATAGAGAATTCACATTAAAAAGACATTGTGCATGTACAGGACTCAGAAACATGCAGGGTAGATTTTAAGCTTCGAATCTGTGTTTTACTTTTGGGTGATGCTCCATTATGCTCCTAAACATATTCGGTATATATATATATATATATATAAACAATATTCCATTATGCAACCCCCTTAAATCTAATTTCTAGCATGTGTGATGCTCTGTATGCTTGATTTATTTATTTATTTAAGCATCATATTTCTTCCGTATGAAAAAAGAAAATACATACAAAGAGCACTACCGGAGAAGTTCATACCCAGCTCCCAAGACTGAGTGTTCAAACCTCTACATTACCAACAGTCTGGCTACAAAGCATGTAAAGGCATGTATGAATTAAAAGAGTGCATGCTACGTCTGTACTCACCCGGGAAGCATTGTGAGGATGGCATTTAGTGCGGGACAGCAGATAAGGTGACAGGCGTGGCTAAACCTGGGCGCTTGGTCAGTGCGGTGTGTGTCTAGGACCACACCAGGGGAAGAGTGGAGTTGTCCAGTTGGTCTTATTTTAGGCAACTCCACGAAAGGGGAAAAAGAAGTAAGCGTGTATCGGGGTGGCGTGACGTGATGCAGGTTACCGTATCCCAGCATAGAGCACATTGCGTGTCACAGAGACTGCACATCCCATGGCAAGTACTCTAAAGCCCCTGATTCTGAAGAGATTATGCAAACAGCATCTCCTCCTGGAAACATGAATAAGTAGAACATGTCCCCAAGTGATAAGGCTTGAAGTTTCCACAAGCCCAAGAAATGGTACTGGGAAGGGCTTATTAAAGCACTGTGGCCCTCATTACAAGCTTGCCGGTCTGGATAAAAGTGCCCGTAACAACGGTTACAGGCACCTTTTCCAGTGTGGCAAACTACAAGTCTGCTGGTAGGAGTTTTGAACTACCGGCAGGCCTGACCTACTGGTGTTTCAGGCCCCTAGCAGCTGATTTTTCACTAAAGCACTGGCACCCTTACTAATGGTGGCGGTGCTTCAGGGTTCCCATTCCCCTGGAGGGTTGGGAACTTACCGTTCCTCAGCCGCCCGTAAACATCCTGGTATTACCGGGATATTAGGCGGTGGGAACGGTAAGGGCGAGTCTGCCGGTAACACTGGCGGGTTACCGGCAGACTGGTAATGAGGGCCATAAACTGGGAATAACACACAAATGGGACACATAGACGGTGAGCTTATTTGCTAATGCAGGACTAACTGTTGAGGAATCCCTAATACTTATGGGGAACATGGCAAGGAAACGTATTTAACATTTGTGCGATAGGCTCGAAAATAGGCATATTGAATGGCGTGTAAGCCAATTTTGCTTCTTATCTTTTTTAAAATAGTACGCGTTTCATCAAATACCGAATTAAAGTGCTCCTGTTAAAAATCAGCTATCAGAAGGATATGCGTAAGACAGGGCAGACATAGATGAGAGATGGCGTGATTATATGACTGCGTTACAGGTCCCAGGAAAGCACATAATCTAGAAGACATCTTATCCTGTAATTTTCGAAGGTGGCCAGTCTCTGTGAGCAGCTGAACTGGATGGCAGAGGCAGGACCAGGGGTGGACTGGCCTATAGGGAACTCTGGAGATTTCCCGGTGGGCCTCTGCACACTGGGCCTTTTTTCTGTGGTATTTCCAAATGTTCTCATAGGAAAAGCATTGGGCTTGCTGAAAATGTGTCATATAGGGCCACTTTGAACTTTATTTCCAGGGCCCCTTTTGGTCCCCAGTAATTATTTCCAGGGCCTCTTTTAGTTCCCAGTCCAGCCCTGGGCAGGACACACAGCTAAGCCCATGGCCACACAGCTATGGCACATGAGAACTGCAACTCAAATTGACATCATCCAGGGATGATCGGTTCATGGCCAGGCACAGCCCCAGCAACATTACAATTAGGCAGGGATGAGGGACTATAATTACTGGTTTGGGATCGCTGTTTTTTTTCTTCTCTTGTCTGTGTTTACATATCAATAAAGTTGAGTGGAGGCTACAGGAATCTGCCGAGGGTGCTAGGCAAACAGGTCATTTTGTGACTTTAAAACATTCTTCAATCCTGAATGTACAAGTACCCCACGGGGTCAGTGACCTGCAACCTTTGGCTTTTCAGATGTTTCAAACTACAAATTCCATCTGGCCCTACTTGGCTTAAATAAGGGGACAGGGATAACAGGAGTCAGAGTGCAACACATCTGCAGAGTCGCAGGTTGCAAACCTCTGCGCTAGCGGAAAACTGTCGGCCTGATAAAATATTTGGGTCCTACTGCACTGGACTGTGGCATAAGCAAGCCTTATAGTCGATTCCTCTAAAATATCAATTAACCAAAATGCAGAGGTACAGACTTTACCATTTGCTTTGGGTAGAAAGATCTTTGGACCGTAAGACCTAGGTTAGAAAGAGTTCACAGCTCAGTACTCCGACAGTCCTCCATCTTATTAATATTATATAAAAACAACAAAAAACATGTTTTAAAGTATTTTTATTCGTGTAATTGGCAGTGTCTTGATAAGCCCACCAAGTCGGGCTGTTTGCTTGCTATGTCAGCATCCGACCACACTGCGAAATGAATGCTGCAAGCTTCTCCTGTCACCTTACATGCTGTAAATCGCTTGTGGAAGGTCATCTAGGGCCTTTCTTCTAAAGGTGCGTTGACGCGCCATGCCGCATCATCTGGATAATGCATGTCGGATACACTCTACGCACCCTCTTGAATCTTGAAATCGATCCCTCCTTTGCTGCTACCGAGGGGATGCGAGTTGGAGTCCCAGAGTTGGCGCGTTCCCACCAGACCCGGCTCGTGTCTCCCCAGGATGTATGCTGGCTGGGAAGGTCACAGTTCTCCTTTTCCTTGTGCTGCAGCATGCACAATATGGCTCGCGACAGCTGAAAACTACTCCGCTGCGCTCCTCCCACCGAGCGCAGCCACGGGAGTGCAAATAATAAAACAATGCTCTAATTGACTGAACCACTAGTGAAATATATCACAGAATCACCATAGGTTACCATATTCATAAGTTAAATATATCACAGAATCGCAAAATGCTTCCATTCACACATTATTATATCTCCCTCACGAAGCTCAGAGGAATCAGTACTTACCAGCTTGAGAGCAGCAAATAGAAGAGGAAAGGACCTAGTCAGGACATGACATGTTGGAAAGGAGAGGTCCTTTCAGACAGGGAAAACTACCTCAACGGGAAGAGACTCATTTGAAATGGAGTTCTCTTTGGACAGTTCCAAGTTGTTTTTTTGCAATGAAGTTTCATATGTGAAGTTTTAAGATTTAAACGGCTGCTGGAGAGTGGCATGAAAGGTTAAGCATACTGCTCTCCTCCGTGTCTTTAATAGCGTCAAGACTCCCTGCGCTGTAAGCCTGGGAAATCTCCATTCCTTCCCTGTATCGAATTTGCCTGGTGGCATAACTTGTATAATGTTTCCATTGAGGGCTACTGGGCAGTAGAGGCAGTGGATGTATTTTGCTTGAAGGTAGTGGCATGTGTAAGCGTCTGTGTGGGTTTGTGTGTGCGCATGTGTGAGAGAGACAGAGAGCGGGAGGGGTTTGGGCAGGTGTATTAGGTTTTCTCTCTCATTTCCCCCTACCTACCTACCCAAACATCTCTGTGTTATCTTTGATTCCTCTCTATCTTTCTCTTCTCGCATATCTAACAATGCTTGTGCCTGATGCTTCCATCACTATAATCTCCATCGTAGCCACCCCTTTTTTTTATCATCTTTGGCTGCGTCTAAACTCCTCATTATATCTCTGATTTTCTCACACATTGGCTATTGCTCTGCTCTGTTGATTGGTCTCCCTATGTCTTGTCTCAGATGTCTGCACTCAGTTTGCACTTCTGCTATCCATCTCTTCTTGTAACGCGTGCCTCTATCACGTCCTTTCTTCTATCTTGTCTTGTTCTCACCTTCTCTTTGATTCTTCTCTTCTTTGCCACTTACTTACCGTTGTCTTCAAGTGCATCCGTGCTCTCTTTCCTCTGTCTCTCCGGGTCTCTCTTGCTGCTTTTATTGGTCCTGTGCTATTATGAATTTGTGTGCAGGACGATGTGTGTGTAGTGTGCTGCTTTGTGTTGAGCTGAACACTGCTACATGGAATGCCTGTGATGTCATATGTAAGGGTGATCAAGAAATGGTGGTTTGATGGCTCAAATGAGTGTTCTATGTTCGTCAGTTGGAAGAGAAAGCATGCAGTCAATGCACTGTCACTCAAATGTGTGTCCCACACATGTACTTTTGAACTTACTTGTAACTAAGGAACAGGGAATAAATATACCCATACAAGCAGCTGGCAAGTTAAGCATGCATCATTAAAAGACAGCAAACTTCAATATTACACTAAACACAAGACTCGTAACTCACATCCTCTTACATGTCCCCAGAATGTGGCAGCACTTAGTTAAACACAGAAAAGGACAGTACATTAAACACCACCAGAAAAGCTCGAAGTTGACGCTTCAGGAGATACTTGAACCCACATTCCTAGCCACCAGAATCTGTGCCAGCAAATGTGAAGGCCTAGGTTGCATTCATTCTGCCCAGTGAATGGGTGCACCCAATAGGAATTAGCTCTGCGCTCGGGAATCAGATCGCAACCCCTCAAACTTGGTAGCGTCAAGTAAATAATGTGGTTTACAGATGGCAAGTGACTTGGAAATGGTGCATACATATGTAGGGGATCTGCCCATTCATGGCGCTTTACCACAATAAAACCTATATAAAAAATTAGCAAAATCTCTCTACACAAGGCCACAAAACACATTCATTGTATGGACCTGAAAGGAAAGCACCACAGGAGACCCCAGCATCATTAATTGGAACGAAAAGGAAACTGCTTGCAGCAACAAAGGGTGGGCTCTAAACAGGAGGTTTCATTACCAACAAAGCTAATCAGCTTCCTCTGATTTTGTGGGTTAAATACAGCGATAATTGGCCCTGTTATGAGCAAGCTGATGGCTGTTCTACTGCGCCCCCCCTGCTTCCGTAGACATCCTCCCCTACATGCCCACTTTGGATCTCCCAAGGAACAAACTCCTACACTTCCTCTCCAATACCAACTGAGTCGCCACATCGGCCCAAAGGCCAACACGAAGATGGAAGAGACCCTCATCTTTGAGAGTCCTTTACAATGTGCCTGGAGGCCATCTTGTTTGTAGGTGTTTATTTTTGTAGGAAAACAGCTTGTGAGGCCCCCAATGAGCCTTTCTTTCGCCACAAAAATAAAATAACAATTAGAAACACAATTGTTACTTCCAGGGGCTAACAGCGTTAATAGCTGCTGCTGCTGGAGGTTTTCTGGGCCGATAAAGGGCATACACCGGTGTTGAAGACCATTGCTCTGCTCCATGAACTTGAAGCAATACTCCATCGACATCAGAAGGCCATCTTGTAGGATCAACATGAGAATAAACTCCTGCTTCGACTACACCGACCCTGCCTGCGGTTGGGAAAAATCAATGAGTTTGTCCTCAAGTGTTCCAAAATGGCATAGCAAGACCAGCAACAGGAGGGAATTTCCTACATGTCCTGACCATACACCAACACGCAGGAGGTCTACAAATTCTCCAGCCCTGCACCAAAGGGGCTCCACAGAAGAATCCAAAAATACATAGGCCAGAATATTGAAGGCTTCACAAACGGGAACTGTGTCTGCTCAGACATCCAAAGCTTACGACAGTTCAACTCAAATGGCGATAGATGTCTTGCAGCCCGCAGACTCCGCCTGCAGAAGGTGCTCAGTGCAAACATCTACAATGCCGTCAATCACCTTGGATTCAGATACAACTCAAAGTTCATCTTTTCTGAATCATTCGCCCAATCTTTCACCCTGGCCTAACAAAGTCCGAGGCCTTTAGTCAGACTTCTGTGCTATGCAATAGGAAGAGCATAGCTCAGACACTTAACTGCCTCTTCAAATAAGGCACTATGTTGGTTTATTAATACATTAAAATCCAGTGGTGCTATCATACAGGTATGTTCATAACAAAAAACATTTCATTAGATAAACTAATAAAAGAATCAGGAATATATACACTTGCAAATAAGTCTGCTGTATTCGTTGTATTTTTTTTTTGTTTACATTTCCATCTGTATTTATCCACATTTATTGTTTGGAGTTTTTATCAGTATTTAGTCAATTTTATATTTTGCTCTGAAACAGACAAATGAAACTGCTGTACTGCTGCATGCATTCGAATCAAAAATGTAGATTAGTGCTTGAGCTCCTGTAGATCACGTTCTCCCTTTTCAACTTTAATACATAAAGACGCAGTATTTGGATTAAAAAACACATGGGGTATACATGGGGCCGGACTCCTGAAAATCAATGCAACCTGCGCTTGCACTGCTACTAGAAACGCAGCATTTTCACCCTAACAGCCAATGGCTATTCCTGTGGCAGTCACTGATGTGAGCCAACTCCCCATATTTAAAAAAAAGGCAATAATGTCCTTTTTAAAATTGTCCATGCTGTCTGCCTGCACAGCGGCCTGCGAAGCCATGCCCGACTGCCAGCTGAACCCAAGCAACAGGCCCACATTCCTGTTTTTTGCAAATAAATAATGAAAGGAAATTAGTTGATTTCCATCTATATTTATGTATAAAAAACCGGAAAACCGTGAATGCATATAAATAGTCTATAAAATCGAGGGCGCCCTGTCGAAGGCCCTTTTTCGCACTCATGAGAAAGTGTGCTTATGTTTTCTTTATCCAATCTTTTCCTCATTAATTCGCACATATTTTTGGCCGGCCGTCACCTCATTCCGGGCTTTACTGAAATGTTTGCTGAGGGGAATTAAGAAATAACAGAGGAAAGAAACGCGCGCCTTTGCTCTGCTGCTATGAAACCTCACCGCGGCACATTTTGGAGCGACGTTAGTCTGTCCATAGCCCCGCGATGGTGTGAACGTACCTCATAGGGTTCGCCTGCCCAGTTCCAGCTCCTTAATTGCCTTAACTACTCACAGGTACGTCTTTGTATGTTGCGCTTCAAGGGGAATGTCAGGGAGGGAGGCGGGGTTTGGGAGGAAAGGGCATATTTCAACTGCCTGCAACGACTCTTTAATGGGGCACTGGAAAGTAGGCCTGGGCCTGGTCTCTCTAATTAGAAAGCCCACCCGAATTGGCAGTTTAACGATATGGATTAATGGGCATTGGGGTTGGCTACAAGGTTGGAAAATTATAGTGCAGCGAGAGATAAGGAGACTCTCTCAGCCCATGTAAAAATATATACAAGCACAACAAACCCGCTTGCAATCTGTTCGACTTTCTGGAACTCCTCCAATGCTCATACACTGTTTGAGGATTTGGCAAGGCCTGTAGGAGCCAGAGTCGCCCACATCTGCATTTCCAAGTAATGCTGTGCCTTATGGAGCTAAAACTAGGGTGACCAGATTTAAAAAAAAAAAAGCGAAACACCGGGACGGAGCAACTAACATAAAGGTAGGACTAACTCTTGAAAGTGGCTGTCCAGGCAATACACTTCAGTAGCATGTGGAGTAGAAGGGGGATTACGTGTTACTGTTCCAAGAAACACATATTATAATTAATTTATCACAAAGTAACACTATCTTAAACTGTAAAATGCAGCATTTCCTCTGTGTGAGATGGTGCATTCCTGCCTGCCAGCCATGAAGACCTACTACAAAAACACCGCTGCAGTTTCCAATGGAAGCATAATCTCGAGAAAGGAGGACAGAGCACCACATTCCGGGACAGTCCCGGCAAAACCGGGACGTCTGGTCACCTAGCTAAAACCCGTGCAGCACCCGTTTGTTTCTCTTCCTTACATCTACTTTTCACTCCTCAGTCCGCCTCCTCCTCTCTCATCGGTTTTCGTTCATGTTTTTAATGTTTCATACCTGAGTGATCAGGAGTGGGACACTATGAATCAGAATGAAGATTATTGAGTGGGGAGAATGAGAGTGAGAAGGAGACATGAGGAGGAGAAATGAGGATGTCCTAAAAAGGAAATCCGCACCCCCCACGCTAACAGGCTCAGCTGCTCCTGAGACCTACGATCTACAGGAAGTAAAAACATGTCCCAACTTGAACTCCGACCCGTGCAAGAAGGAAGGGACCAGAAGACCGGCCTTCTCTGTCTACATCCGCAAAACTCTGGAATCTCCTCGCCTACAACACAAGACTCGGCTCTTTGCTTCTACATTTCTGATCAGAGCTCATTACCTTCCCTTTAAAGGACTAGCTAACAGACAGGTCCGCACTCATTCTCCACCCAACAATAGACTGGGCGGTCTGCATACCTGTTTCCTCCCCAGCTGCTTGTGGATCCTTTGCTGTCCTCCATTTCCCTCTCTGTTTGGTCCCCTCTCCCTTGTAACTCTGCTTACCTCACTGTACTTCTCCACTATGCCGCATAAAGCGCTCCGTTGCATCCTGATGCTAGGTCCGCGCTCAATAAATACCACGATAATGGTAATAATATACCTTTTTGAGACGTAGATTTGAAATGAGCAGAGAAACAAGGGGTGTAGGCCGAGCTTAAATAGTTGCGGTAACTCATAGCACAAAAGAAAAGCTTGCATAAACGGACCACAGGCTCTGCCATAAACAAAGACATAACCCTGTAGTTGGCTTTTCAGAGGGTGTAGAAAGTGAGGGGGGCATAACAAATGCTGGATTCAGAACGGATGTGTAATGTGGGGCCGTTCCAAGTGAAAACATCTTTTTCAAAAGAGGTTTTCACTAAAAGGTGGCTTTAGAAAGACCGCACCGTGACCGCACGGAGAGGCCTTTCTAAACCGAACTGTCATGCACCAGCCGTACACGAGGGTGCGCAGGGGCTGACTGGCTCGGCGGGACCAGAAAGCAGAGGGCGAGGAGAACGGGTAAGTGTGTGCGTGCTTGTGTGTTGTATGTATGTGTTTTGGTTTAGGGAGTAGAGGAGTGGGTGGTCTGGGACTGAAATCCCACAGTAGCGGGTGCGGGATGGGGCTGGGGTTGAAATCCCACGCGAGAGGGTGGGGGAACAATGGCAGGCTCAGGGGTGAAACCCCCGAATATTATTAAAAAAAGGGAAACCCTCATTTTGAATATCTCAAGAGAAAAAGACCTTCACAATGACGGTTTTTCGATCAAAAGAAAATCGGTCCAAGTACTCTTGAGAGGTTTAAAAAAAGTTCATTTCACATCGAACCGCTGCGTCGGTGTTCAGTCACAGCATGTGCATGGTGAGGGTGGTGTGCATGTATGTAGCGTGCCAGCGCAGCCGGGGCCAATGTGAAACAATGTAATCCCGGTGCACACATAACAGCAGACTCTTACCGCTGTTTCTATCCTCTTTCAGACCCATTCCCATTGCTAGACCCCATCCCCCCTCTGACCATGGAAACTAACCTTCAGCATTTTACATTTTTTTCTGGAGATTCTGTTTCACTTGCACAAGCTCAACGTAAACAAACATGGACTATTCCTTTCCTGTAGTCTGCAACAAGCCACAGTAAGATAAATACCGCCAGCTTCCTCCACGCTTCCTGGGCAGAGTTTATAACAGAGTAAGTTGCTTATTAAAGTTCTGAAATATCCTTTAAATCCAGGGATCAGTAGGGGTAGACAGGCAGAGTGGGGGCCGGAGGGGGGTGGTGCAGAGGAAGCACATGCTAAATAGTTTAGACAGGTCTGCTTGCGCCATCACCTCCAAGCGGCCTCTCTCATAATTGTATGCCATTCGCCGCACCACGCACATTTAAGTCTGTCAACACATTTCTCTTTGTTTACTGGCCTGCTTTCCTGAGCCTTTTTCGTGAATATAGTTCTGATTTTTGGCATTGCTCACTGGGTTGCCCGGAGTTGGGGAAACTAAAATCCCGGTCATGCTGAAAGAGCCTTTACATCTCTCCACTAACGACACAGCAGAAAACGCGCAAACAGTTATCGCTGCCACCATTGGTGATAATCTTGTGCTTCAAGTGTTAAAATGTTAAATGTTAAAGGTATTTGTACCGCGCACCGTCACCAACGGAGTTGGTCCCAAGGCGCTCTGGCGGATCTGCAAACAAGAAGGTAGGGATGGGTTAGTAAGGTGAAGAGGGAGTAGGATAGGGAAAGGAGTGGTGCTCTGTTGGTAGCTTCAACTTGGTATACACTGTGTGCTGAGCTTTGGTGCGAGTATCGGAGCGATGTCAGTCCTCGTGTGCTGTTGGTGCAGTCTATTTGTTATTGCGGTGTGGTGAAGAGCATGCTGCCTGCGGTGCAGGAGGTGGTTGTGTTCGTTTTTGAGCGATATAAGTATATAGAGAGTTTTGAGTTTTTGGTTAGTGGGTTATATGCTTTGCAGCTAATCATAGTATGCCTAAATGCCGGGTTTTCGGGAATCCTGCCTGGTGCGAAAACGGCTAAACTTGAGAGTCCCGTATAATGGGGGAGAGGCCCACGCCCAACAGAGCAACTGAGTAAGTGTGGGAAGTAGCAATATTTCTTTGACCTATTTTTTGACCCGTTCATTCCATTTTCGAAAAAAATGGGGACTGGTGCACCTACATCTAAAATATTTAGTAGTGAGCAAAAATGGCAGGTTATAAATGTGCTTTTGAAAGATGCACTATTCTGCTTCCTGATCACCTCCTCATCCCCCGCAACCTAAGACCGAACTACGCAAGACTACAATGCACACAGTGCGGCGAAGGTCATGCACCTTTTCTGCCTTTTCCCCACAGCTTATAATGCCCATCTGTGCTCCCCTGTCAACAACAGCTACAAGTGGGAACTGGGCACCTGGACGGCCCTGATCTCCCCTTAAAGAGACCGTTGCCACGTACTAGATGTTTCTCCAACTTCTTTGAGACTCAACTACGAGCGATTGGTCCACACACATTGACCGTGGTAGCCCGCACAGCCCCCGCCAGGCCCTACAGACCTAGGCACAGAATAGAGATGGTGAGGAAATGCCTTTGTAGAGGTTTCTGTCCATCCCACACTTGCCTAAGGACTCCCCTATTCCTCTAGTCAAGCACTGTACTTGATGACCGTGTATTAGCACAGTAGGGAGCAGCGGGATGCACAGCAGAGTGGCTCAGTGTGACTGAGCTAATTCCACGCTCTCCCTTCCTTGTCTTCCCTTGTGTTACAGGGTCCCCAAGAAGAAGAGACTAGGCAGAATCCAGGGGAGGGGACAGGAACCTCTGTGGATGCAGGATCTTCATGCCTAGAAACACTTGTGTACAGCCACGTTATAAATGCCATATCATATCATATCACGGGCAAACATTGGAAATTAGGGCTGTGCTGCTGCTACCTCGGAGTGAGTGGCAACCACTTTTGGTGTGAACTGGTGTTATGGTAGAGCAGTGGCCTATGGCCTTCAGATTTCATTGCAGTACCCTGGTCAAAATACCAGTATTGAACGCAAAAAAAGAAACAGAAGCAACTGCTCTTGTTTCCCAAAAACTATTCAAGAGAGGAAGGTTCTTCCTGCCACCCACCACCAGGTGTTTCAGAATAATGCAATACAACTGGTTTTAAGGGGAGAGAGAGGCAGATGCAAATACTGCAGTGTTGATTCTTGCAAGTTGGAAGTACCCGAGTGTTGAGGGCTGGTGTGAATAGAAGTGGTGTGGCGAGTCAGAAAAGGACACAACCTCTCTGAGGACATGGAACACAATATTGTATTAAAGTATGATATTAAGGCCTAACGTTCCCTACCACTATGGGTGGTCCCTACCTATGTTACGAAGGTGCTTGTCAGCTAGTCATGACTATCCAAAGAAATAAGTCCGTAGCCCAAACTACCCCAAATGACCGTACCACTGTGAAAACTAACTTAGGTCAGGAGAATGACTCCCTTCTCCTTAGGGTACTTCTAGGGCCAGTCTGTAGGATTCTTTTTGATAGATAATCCTTAGTCTCTCATGACTTCCTGTATCAGTGTATGTAACTCTTCAAATGGTCTATTGAGTGTTCCCTCCTCTTTGGGAATCCCTTTTGGGGATCTTTTATAAGATCTATATTCTTGGTTGCTGGTCACAGCGTATTCGTGGAAGGTACTATTTCTCTGGTAGACTTTCCCCTCCGATAGTTCAGCTTGTTTTGGTCTACTTGACTTTGTATATGGCTCAATTCTTTAGTTCCTCTAAACTCGGGTTCATACCGTTCTCTCTCTTTGGTATTATATTAGAATATTGAGTTACTTTCCCCCTTTCCCAGGGTATTGTTATCCACTGCTCTTCTCTCTCATTATTCAGACTTTCAGTAATTCATTCTCCTGCATCACAACATTTTATCTTCATGGGTTTCAAGATTAATAACTTTGCCATTTCCCCGGGTATTGTTATCCACAGTTTTTTCTCTCAGTATTGAGATTTGCAATAATTTTCTCTTATATCACAACATTTTCAGTTCATTTGTTTCAAGGTTAACTTTGTCTCATTGCTTCTACTGAGACACTTCACCTGTGCTGTAGAATGATTCCCTCGGGACCTCCCATGCTTCCCGGGCTCCCCAATACCTTTGCTTCTGAAGGAAACGTCTTCAGGAGCCTGGTTCCTCAGGGACCGTCTCTCTTGTCATGGACGTCTGCCGCTATATCCTGCCGCCTTATCTCAGCTGTCATTTCTGTCCTGGGAGTCTCTTGGTTCCTCACGGTGTCTCAGTGCTCTGATGCTTGTTCGGACACCCTGTGGCTCTCTATTGGCGGCGGTATCAGCGATGGCTTGTGGACCAGCTGTACACTAAGGATGCTCCTTCGTGGTCTCACCACCACCTTCCTCCTGGCTCCTGCCCTTTAGGCTTCTCGCGCTTTGGGTTTGCCGTAGCTCTGGGGTCCTACTCTTTGGTATCGAGCGAGTTTGAAACTCGCAGGCTACCTGGCTTACACCTTCTACAGGTGTTATGCAGTTTGGGGCCCTGCATATGTGTTCCTCTCTCTCTTCCCTCCCCCTTCTCGCTCTCTGGCTCCTCGAGTGCACGTTCATCAATGTACTCGTCCCAGTGGTTTAGCTATTTTGACTTAACGGGACATGATCTTTTTCTATGCGATAATGGCATCTATTAGGTGTCTGTTTCTCCCAGTCATGGTATTTAAATGTGTCTGGCATCTTAGGGCTTCAAACAGTGGTCAAAGTGTACGAAAGGAAGTAGTGGAACTATGTTCCCTGCTGGCTTGCACCCTCTCCCCACAAACCCCATCACCACGTCCCCTCCCACACACAATACACCCCCCAAAAACGTACACCTGCTGTTTTTGCGAACGCTCAGTGCAATGCACTGAAAGTGCAAGTTTCAACTTCTTTCTACACTTTTATTTTAAAACAAAACCATTCTGGAAAAGTTTATTTTTAAAATAAAAGTATAGGAGCTGTAAAAGGTAATATAAAAAAGTAGAGGGGCACCGCTCCCGACCGCCCCCGCTCACTTCGACCACTGGCTTCAAATGTAGGCCACAGTAAGCACAGCTTTAGGGAGTCTCTCATGGTGAGGTCCCACTTGCCTCGACCCCTAGGGAGGATGTCACAGATCAGGCTTACCTCCCTAGCCTCACAGGAGTGGGGAGGCTCCCCCATGGGGGGAAATGACAACTTCATGTGATTAGTCACAGGGGGTAAAAACGAGATCACCTTGAGTATGTGTTTCCTTTAGATGGCAGAACCCAAGGTCAATCACTTGGAAATAGCACTGCCAGTGCCTATTTCACCACTCCTGTGTGTGGGGGTTTGATTCTGATAGAAAAGTGGAACAGCGGAGTTGCTCAGTTAGTGTGCAGTGTGGTGGTCGGTCAAAAAACCGAAAAAAAATATCGAATTACCAAAATCTCGAATTTGGAATCTCGAAAATAAAAATCTCGAATTATTTATTTATTTATTTATTTATTTATATGTATTTGTGGGTTCAGGTAAGTATAAAAAAAGGGTAAAATAAAAAAAAATGAAAAAGGGGTTTTGGGGGGGAACGCCAGGGGGGAACCCCCCCATTTCGAAATAAAAACGTATTAAAAAGAAAATTCGAGATTTTTTTTTCTCGAGATTTTCAATTTGATATTTTTTTTTTGAGATTTTTTTATTCGGTTTTTTGACTATAAACCGTGCAGTGTATGTCTTAGTACATGGGGTCTTACTGGGTAAAACATGTTCATAGGTTCTGACAGTGGCCTTTGCAGGATTTTGGAGGGGGTTCTCACAATATGTGATCAAAGCATGGGGAATGGAGGGGATATCTCAAACAGGAAAGGGGGATACCATGTCTCATCTGATGATGACTGTCCATACCTCTGAAGGTCACCTCCCCTCATAGGATCCTCCCTCGCATACGCAAAAAAAAAGAGGTGATGGCTGGAAGGTTTGGAATTAATCCTAACCTCTGGCATTGCTCTGGGCAACCCTTCAGTCCATCGTTCTTCGTCTACCAAGCCATTACAAAAGGGGAATGACCATATGCAAATCAGGCTTGGACCCACCCCAAAAGGGACAGTCCAGCCCAAACTTCTTAGTCGCATCCCTTCTGCACAAGACTACAAGCATCCCCAAACATGTGTTTGCCTTGTTGGGTCAAATCAGTGCAGAGTTACTCGGGTCTCTTGGCCCAGCAGGCACGGGACACATGTCTTGGCATACCCGTCCCACTTGGGATGACATACGCAAAACAAAAGAGGTGATGGCTGGAAGGTTTGGAATTAATGCTAACCTCTGGCAATGCTCTGGGCAACTCTCCAGACTACTGTTCTTCTCCTGTCAAGTCATTACAAAAGGGGTAACACCATATGCAAATCAGGCATGGTCCCACCCTAAAAGGGGCAGCCCAGCCAGAATTGCTTGGTTACTTCCCTTCTGCACGACACCACAAGCATCCCCAGACATGTTTTGGCCTTGTTTGGCCTCCTAAGTGAGGAGTAACTTGGGTCTCTAGGCCCAGCAGGCACGGGGCCCACGTCTGGGCATATCCGTCCCACTTGGGGTGACATGTGCAAAACAAAAGAGGTGATGGCTGGAAGGTTTGGAATTAGTCCTAAACTCTAACATTGCTCTGGGCAACCCTTCAGTCCATCGTTCTTCACCCGCCAAGCCACGATCGAGGCTAGAACAACAACAACCAAGGATTCACTGGGTGCTTACTTTGTGTTACATCTATTTAGGACATGTTTAATTAGATGCATCAGTGACTTACAACTAGAGGGGCCTCTGACGATGAATGCTGCCAAGAATGGGGCGAGGAAGGGGTGAGGAATCGAAGAGCAAGGGCACGAGAGAAAGAATGGGCAGGAAAATGGGCCACAGTGGCTGCAAAGAAGGGAGTTGCGACAAATAGTAAAGCTAAGTGGAACATACTGACATTCAGGGAAGTGGAGTAAATGTAGCCTTGCAGGTTGGGTACACCGGAGCAGTGGAAGGGCATTTGAATAGGGAAGGTAAGAGGTGGGGAACAAGTCTAAGGGCTGACTTCAGATATCCAGTGATGTTTGAGGAAATTCCAACACAGTGGAATTGAGAAGGGAGTATTCCAATATGGGGCCAGCACGTGACGTACATCTGATTTAACCGGATAACAGGCATGTGTCCAGCACGTAAGCTATCCATCCATTTTCTGCTGTAGCGGCCACAAGAAACCATGCGTTGGCAATATTGGACCGGAATAGGATTTAGATTGATGTAGTACCGTGTTATAACACCAAACTCTGGAGCTCTCAACTTCAAACCTTGGACTGCAACCGAGCTTGCAGAAAAAAAGTCGGTTGCACTGTGTGGCATGTGCGCGCCATCATTTCCCTAGTTTCTGCTTTGCTTGCACAAAGGACTGGTGGTTGCAGATCCCCTGCCAGGAATGGAGAGGCATGTGCTCTTTCTTGCAAGACCCCCCTCACGGGGGATTACTCACCATGGAAATGTTGGGGGGCACACAGGGCCAGATGAGTGCAAGGTTTGAAATGGCCCAGGGTTGAGCCTATTCGTGGTAGCACTGCGCAATGTGTACTTGTGGTGGAGGAGGATTAAACTGCTAGAGTTCTCTCTAGCTGACAGGGCACAGCTGGGGCTCTTACTGTAGCACTGATGGTGGATTTCTGCTCGACTCCTAAACCAGTGACAACCTGCTTCTGGGCAAAGCTCACATCGTACAGGTTCCGAAGATAGAGAACCGCAGGAAGTGGTTATCCTTCCCTAACCTTTGTCCATCCACCCACCAAACATGGTAGCACATTTCTTGCAATTATCTGTTAGGAGACAACCTATTGACACTGCAATGGGTGAGATAAGAAACATTCAGCCAGTAATATTCACTATGCTAATGTGCTATGTTAAACGTCAATATTAGCATCTAAGGAAACTGAGGCACTGTGACATAAAATGATTTGCCCTGATCACACACTTTTGTTAAGCAGGTAAGTCAGGATTAGCTCACACATTTCCTGGTCTTAAAGTTTTGAATTTAGGGAGGATAAAATACCTCCTCTCATTTCAACTTTAATTTCACACCCACTTGGGTCAAGCAGGGAAGTCAGGATTTGGTGCCACATGTCCTGGTCTTATAGTTTTGAATTTAGGGGGGATAAAATACCTCCTCTCAAAATTTCAAATTTAATTTCACACCCACATACAATACTGTTCAATAAAGGTGACTCGCCACTAAATCACGGAGCAAATCAAACTGGTAGTATATTTCCATTGAAAAATGATAGGTAGAATAAGTATAAATTAACATAAGAAGGCAAAAGCCCCCAGAAAAGTAAGCAGATTAAAATGCACCCATGTCATTCTCCACAAATGCAAGGAAGGGAAACTACTTGTTTATGTTAAACCAGTGCACTCTACCGATTAGCCATGAGGAAATACTTAAGAAGTTTACTTGCATGGAAAAAAACACACTTCTAAGTATTATTTAATGACTGATCAGTTCGGCATGCTCAGATAGATGCAGCAGCCCATACCTTAACATGTACAAAATGACAGTAACATAGCTCCGTGGGTTTAGAACCTGCCGCAGAAATTTGTGTGAGCTCTTGGTTAGAGCTGTGAGTCTTGGTATGGCCGACATGGTGGTTCCTCCTCAGACGTCAATAAAAACGAACAACATTGAGACAACTCATAATGACATCTTTTAATAAAATGCAGATTCAATAGAAATGTGGGGTCTGTTTATAAAGGGAAAACATTCGGGCACTATGCAGAGCCAATCCTGAATGCTCATGGGAAAACAAGGAAAGGCACTACTTGGCTGATTAGGGGATAAACTACTGCCAGGGGCATATCTTCGTTAAACAAATACAATTATTTTTATTTTATTTGCATTTTTAAAGCGCTCACACAGCCCGTGGGCATGGAGGCACTGAACAATTATGATATCTTAACTAACCATGAGGGGCAGTGATGTCCCTTGCATTGCTAAGTTGACAACATAAAGAACTGCTGTATAAAAATGTTTAAGGCCGTTAAAGCTTGTAATGTTGAGAAACTATCACCACTTCTTTTACACACTTTTTTTTAAAAACAGAGCTTCTTTTTTGCCCCAAGTAATATTTGACATGTTCTTCCCATCTTGATTTTGCGTTCATGTCATTTTGCCTACTTATAAAATATTGAAAGCTTCACTTTCACATTACAAATGTAGACTAAGAAATAGTGGATTTCATGTGCTGGGTGATGTGGGATCTGAGCCTGGAAGATGTGGAGAGAGGGGATGGAAATCCTACGAGGCTTTTAAGTATCACCGAGCAGTCACATGACACCTCAATCCAGCCCTTGCTTTTCAGGCTGCAGCCTCGCGCAGTGCGGGAATTGTTTTGCTTTTCCCATAAGATTGGGCGATTCTATTCTCAAATGAAACGTGCTGGTCACTAAAGGGCAAAGACAGACCACTAATCAGCTTCTTTCCTACTTCTACCAGCATACTCTGCAAAGAAATATTTCCTCGCACCATCTCAGGTATGAGTGGTTATTTATCGGCTTCTTATGACGTGATTAATACCGATACGAATTCAGCTTCTAAGCGCGGATTCGAACCTCTGTTGCTTGAAGACCAGCACGTTGCCCCTGTGCTAACCCCCGCTCACAGATACATCTTATACCATGAGAGGTGCACAACTATTGCAGCCAATATGCTAAGAAAAAAGCAAATCTGGGCTGGGTGGCCCCCTTTGTTTGTTTGTTTGTTTATTGATTTGATAATGCGCACCAAACCCTTGGGTAGCTGGGCGCAGCAATACAAGAAATCTCGAAGCTTGATTACCGCGCCTGTCTCTGGCGAGTACATGCGTGTGCATACATGCGTACAATACAATGCATACATTTTCATGTCAAGGAGCATAGAGTATATAGATATACATATATGCATGACAAAACAGTGCTTGACATTGCATATACTATGAAGGCAGGCCTACGGCCAAAGGAAATACCTTGCCAGTGATAGTGGGAGCTGTCTGTAGTATCCATAGGTCACGGCGCAGAGCAGAATCACAAGTATTGAATAGAATGTGTAGACATGTCATAGCCCAAATGATCTCACCATGGTAGATGTCAGGGCTGAGTGACCACTCCTGTACTCTCGGATTCTTTGCAGTCCGATTCCAGTGTGTTTTTGGTTTCCACTATAAATGCAGAGCTGCAAGTGACAAAATGGAGGCAAGGGTCGAAGTGCTTGCTATCCGTTAGTGAAATGGGGAACTGCAAACTCTCCTCAGGGTTAAATTATCCAGAAAAATCACATACATCGATTTTGTTTTAAACAGCTATACACCTTATTGTTATGTATTTTGTTAATAAATTGTGCAGTGCTGCAAAAAAAAAGGAAACAAAGTTTTGTTTTTGAAACAATCAAAGAGCTTTGTACATTTCTGAAAGTATTAATTTTAACTTTTGCACTGCAACTTAATCAGCCACCTCTGGGCTGTGGAGGGGACTAGGCTTTATAATTCAAATGACCCATTACATGAATAACATCTCGAAAATTGTCACTTTTCAGAAGATTTGGAACCTTTAGCACAAAAAGCCATGATATACAAGCCTGGCTTCATGACTCATAAACCATTAAATGATGTGTCGCAAAGCTGGCTGGGATCAAAACCACGCCACATATAATTTACCTATTTTAAAAGCTCTTTATTATCGTGTCTGACAGGGGAAAATCAAACTAATTATATTAAGAGGTAAGCATGTACAGAAAGTAACTTATTTGTGGTTAAAGTGGTGGTTGCCAGCCCTCAAACATCAGTGTCTCTCCGGGAAGTACACAAGTGTTCAAGCGCAAAGTTCTTCACTTCGAGTGCTGCTCAAACCCCACCGGCTGCTTAGTGCAACAAAGCAGATGTGAAAAGAGCATGCGGGGTGCTCCAAACAAAACCCACACTATTCCAGACGAAACGTCTCTTGCGTTTCCTCTCCTTGCAAACACAACACACAGGATTCCAAATGAAACGCCTCTTGCGTTTCCTCTCCTTGCAAACACAACACACAGGATTCCAAATGAAACGTCTCTTGCGTTTCCTCTCCTTGCAAACACAACACACAGGATTCCAAATGAAAGGTTGCACACAAATCCTTGCGTGGCTTGCCTGCTTCACCCCTCGTCAAGACCTCCACTTGGAGCTTGAGTTCGGAGTATTAGTTTGCTGGTTGGCTCGGTAGGCAACCTTACTTGGGAGCTGGCCTTTCTAAAGGGCCTCAGGCGTAGGAGAACAGGACAGGCTACGCTGCCTGGGCTCTCCTACAGGGCCTTTCTTCAGCTCCCTCTCTCCTGGTCCTGGTTCTATGGCTTACCCAATCCAGTCTCGCTCTCCTCATTGACCTCTCTCCACAAGCGTGTGCCTCCACCCTCCACAGGCTCCTCCTTTTCAGATTCACAGCACTATTTTAGCTCTGACTTGCCCCCCCACTACTAACACTATCCTGCTATCATCCTCTTTTAAATTCTGCTATATTGTCCCTTCGCTGCCTCCTTTATCCACCTCCTGGTAGTGGTATTCTTCGCCCACCCCTCCTCTCTGGTCACTCGTCTTTTTAATTGCTCCCTTCACTTCACTTCATGCGCCTCTATTTCAGATATCACCACCTTCCAACTTTACACCACTGCCTCCTTAGCATGCACCACCTTCTCCTCAAGTACCCCGGTATGAGGAGACATATTCCCTTAGCTATTTGCCTCCTCCTTCTGATTCCGGTTTCCTGGGCCTCTCCTCAAGCAAACCATCTCCTTCTCTTCCCCCAGCCTTCAGGACTCTGCCTCCAATCCTCTGCGGTCCCCTTCCCCCCAGCTCCTGGCGTCCACTTCTCCGCAGCTCCTGTGGTCTACTTCTCCCTGGTCTCCTGCCTATACATTTCCCCATGCTGCTAGCTCTATCTCTCTGCAGCTTTCTGGTTCTTGCTTTCCTCTGGCTCCTGGGTCTGCCTTCCACCAGCCTCCTGGGTCTGCCTTGCACCAGCCTCCTGGGTCTGCCTTCCACCAGCCTCCTGGGTCTGCCTCCCACCAGCCTCCTGGGCCTGCCTTCCACCAGCCTCCGGGGTCTGCCTCCCACCAGCCTCCTGGGCCTGCCTTCCACCAGCCTCCTGGGTCTGCCTCCCACCAGCCTCCTAGTTCTGCCTCCCACCAGCCTCCGGGGTCTGCCTCCCACCAGCCTCCTGGGTCTGCCTCCCACCAGCCTCCGGGGTCTGCCTCCCACCAGCCTCCTGGGTCTGCCTTCCACCAGCCTCCTGGGTCTGCCTCCCACCAGCCTCCTGGGTCTGCCTCGCACCAGCCTCCTGGGTCTGCCTCCCACCAGCCTCCTGGGCCTGCCTCCCACCAGCCTCCTGGGTCTGCCTCCCACCAGCCTCCTGGGTCTGCCTTCCACCAGCCTCCGGGGTCTGCCTCCCACCAGCCTCCTGGGTCTGCCTCCCACCAGCCTCCGGGGTCTGCCTCCCACCAGCCTCCTGGGTCTGCCTCCCACCAGCCTCCGGGGTCTGCCTCCCACCAGCCTCCTGGGTCTGCCTCCCACCAGCCTCCTGGGTATGCCTCCCACCGGCCTCCGGGGTCTGCCTCCCACCGGCCTCCTGGGTCTGCCTTCCAGGGTCTGCCTTCCACCGGCCTCCTGGGTCTGCCTCCCACCAGCCTCCTGGGTCTGCCTCCCACCGGCCTCCTGGGTCTGCCTCGCACCGGCCTCCTGGGTCTGCCTCGCACCGGCCTCCTGGGTCTGCCTTCCACCGGCCTCCTGGGTCTGCCTCCCACCGGCCTCCTGGGTCTGCCTCCCACCGGCCTCCTGGGTCTGCCTCGCACCGGCCTCCTGGGTCTGCCTCCCACCGGCCTCCGGGGTCTGCCTCCCACCGGCCTCCTGGGTCTGCCTCCCACCGGCCTCCGGGGTCTGCCTCCCATCAGCCTCCTGGGTCTGCCTCCCACCGGCCTCCGGGGTCTGCCTTCCACCAGCCTCCTGGGTCTGCCTCCCATCGGCCTCCTGGGTCTGCCTTCCACCAGCCTCCTGGGTCTGCCTTCCACCAGCCTCCTGGGTCTGCCTTCCACCAGCCTCTTGGGTCTGCTTCCCACCAGCCTCCTGGGTCTGTCTTCCACCAGCCTCCTGCGTCTGCCTTCCACAAGCCTCCTGAGTCTGCCTTCCACCAGCCTCCTGGGACCAGCCTCCTGGGTCTGCCTTCCACCAGCCTACTGGGTCTGCCTTCCATCAGCCTACTGGGTCTGCCTTCCACCAGCCTCCTGGGTCTGCCTTCCACCAGCCTCCTGGGTCTGCCTTCCATCAGCCTCCTGGGGCTGCCTTACAGCAGCCTCCGGGGTCTGCTATCCACCAGCCTCCGGGGTCTGCCTTCCACCAGCCTCCTGGGTCTGCCTTCCACCAGCCTCCTGGCTTTGCGTTGCCCCAACCTCCTGACATTGTTTTTTCCCAAGCCTCCTGGGTCTGCCTTCCACCAGCCTCCTGCGTCTGCCTTCCACCAGCCTCCTGCGTCTGCCTTCCGCCAGCCTCCTGGGTCTGCCTTCCATCAGCCTCCTGGGTCTGCCTTCCATCAGCCTCCTGGGTCTGCCTTCCATCACCCTCCTGGGTCTGCCTTCCACAAGCCTCCTGGGTCTGTCTTCCACCAGCCTCCTGGGTCTGCCTTCCACCATCTTCCCGGGTCTGCCTCGCACCAGCTTCCTGGATCTGCCTCGCACCAGCTTCCTGGGTCTGCCTCGCATCAGCTTCCTGGGTCTGCCTCGCACCAGCTTCCTGGGTCTGCCTCGCACCAGCTTCCTGGGTTTGCCTCGCACCAGCTTCCTGGGTCTGCCTCGCACCAGCTTCCTGGGTCTGCCTCGCACCAGCCTCCTGGGTCTGCCTTCCTTCCACCAACCTCCTGGGTCTGCCTTCCTTCCAACAGCCCCCTGGGTCTGCCTTCCACCAGCCTCCTGGCTTTGTGTTGCCCCAACCTCCTGACTTTGTTTTTCCCAAGCCTCCTGGGTCTGTCACTACACGGTCTCATGGCTCTACCTCAACCCAGCCTCCTAGTTCTAATTTCCTCCAGCCATCAGGGTCTTTATCTCCCCAATCCCCCGGGGTCTCTCCTTTAGGGGCTTATCTTCTCTTGACACCGGCCTCTTGGATCCTTCTTTCCCAGTCTCTGGGGTCCAGCCTCTGGCCTCCTGTTTCCTGCGCTCTCCTGCTCCCTCTTCTTCTTCTGTAAAAGCCCTTCCTGTTTTAGGCCAGTGGATACAACCTCGCCCTGGCGTAAGGGAAGCCAGGCTGGTCTCCCTCGGCAGCTGTATGGGGATTAGCAGATGGCTGGCCGGGGGAATGGCTTGCATCTTTCATGTGGGACTTGAGTATGGTCAGTTCTTCCTCATAGGCAGTCTTCTCTCTGCTTGTCGTGCCTTAGCCTAACCAGCCTTAGGTAAATGTGTGTGGAGACCCTCTCAGTTGACTGTCAGTTGACTGATCAATTGCTTGAGTTGTGTCTTCTGGCTGAGGTCTTGCTCTTTCTCCCTTTATTTTCTATAGGATTTCTGCACCGGTACCAGGGGAGCCACGTGTGCAGAGGTGGTCAGCTCCAGGGGCTCGCTGCTCCTACTTAGTTCCCTTAAATGCTCAGTAACGTCTAAGGTGGCAATGTGAAGAGCCCGCATCTCCCCTGCATGGCACAATGGGGGATGCCAGGGGATCCTCCTCACGCCAACCCTGGACTCACCTGGCTTGCAGTCACATCTGGGTCCTTTGGCGACCCCGCAATCCACCAGCAAGGTCCGGCAGAGGAATTTGTCACAGATGGTTAGGTGGCAGCCCTTAGCTGTCCCAAAAGCTATACATCACAGCACTTAGCAAAACAGACAGAATGAAAAGGTAATTTAGAGCATAGCAGGAAATCCTCACGACGGAACCCCAGTCGGGTATGCTCTGGACTGGGTGCACACCTTTCGACGAGACATGACACTCCTCACCGGAGACGACGGAAAACAGAGGGGAAGGCGGGCTAAACATTATCAGAGCACCGCCCTACTACGCATAACTGTGTGTTCAAAATGTAACTGCAGTGCCAGCATGAAAAGGACGTTTTGAGACAATTTGTGCACCTTTCAAACTTTGAGGAGGGCAGGGCCCCCTGAACCTCTTCGCTGATTGCGGCTGCGTGCCCGTAACACAATGCTGCAGATCTTGAAGAACATTGTTCTCTTCTCAGGCTTTCATGAGTGACTGAGGGACACCCATGGCACTGACCCTCCATCACACTCGACAAACAGCAGCATGCCTACAACTCCATGGCCAGAGTCCTTCCCCATTGGGGCCACATCTCACTTGGCCTAAATGTACTTACTTGGCTACTGGTCAGTCATTCCATCTCCTTTAAGAGCATATGAGTTGCAAACAGAGCACCCAATGGCATCCGATTTACATTCCTATTGTTCAGACTGCAAAGGCGTGAACACTGTCCCAACTCAAGATTTCACTTCCAGATGGGCAGTGCTTGTAACTGCTAGCTTGTCTGCAAGGAACAAACTCACCAGGCTCTCCACAAGAACCAAAGACGTTGGTGCACAGGCCCTTTTCGGTCCCACACAGTCTCCACTGGGCAAAAGGCAGTAGCTTAAAAGGCAGGGTGGTCCTGTGGGTGGCCCCACTAACAAGAGGCTGCAACCCTCTCCTTTACTGTATGGGGTCCCCAAGGATCCTGTGTATCACCCACATTATACAATATGTTTACCAAGCCCCTTTTTGATATTCTCGACTATTTGGGTGTCACTTACACTAATTGCGCAGATGACATGCAAATACTCATTCCCATCACAGAAGACCACATAGCATACTTCAAAGCACCAAACAACATTTATCTGGTCATCCAGGCCTGGATGGCACAACATGGGCTCTGTCTGCACAATGATAAAACAGAGCTACTCCTCCTTGGTTCCCAACCGAGACTCAATTGACTTGACACTGCCTTTAACTCCTTTATCATCAATGGAAACCTCATAAAAGTATCTAGTGACACAGAAACCCATGGCATTTATCTGGATTCCACTTTATCTTTAACAAGACAAACCAATGCCATTATATCATCTACAGCCTACACCTACAAACTTATCACTGCGTGCCAACCATTCCTCACCCCATTCAACTGCATCACCCTAGCTAGAACCCTCATCATGTCGAAACTCGACTACTGCAATCCGCTCTATCTACGGACCAGCCAATGGAACCTAAACAAGCTACAAGTAACACAAAATAATACCATCAGGGCAGCCCTCAACATTCCGAGAAAGCACCATATATCTGATACTAGAAGAATCTTACATTGGCTATCAGTCAACCAAAGAATCACTCTCAAATCCATGTCACTTACACATAAAGGTCTTGCCAATCAAGCTCCAATATACCTGTCCAACCGATTCACACCCACCTCCTCTGACTGCCCCCGTCGAGCAACCCAAGTACAGTGCCTTTTGTTACCTAGATTCAAACTGCAGAAAGCAGGGGGCTGCACTTTCCTAGTGCTAGCCACCAGGCTATGGAACTCATTACCTAACTCCCTTAGATCAGAACCGTCATTCAATTCATTCAGAGGTAAAGTCAAACCATGACTTGCAGCGCAGGACCAGCCTAACCAACACTAGAAACACTGCCCACATCTAGCACTCTCTCCCATCTGCGCCTCTGCTATGCCTGTTAAATAGTGTACATGTATTGAAATATGTAATTTGTATATGTTAAACTGTGTTATATATGCATTACGATATACTTGCATGCATCACAAAATTAATGTAAATCTATTTAATCGTCACCTTACAAAATCTGTCCAGATGCCTTTGGGCCAGGCGCACAATACAAATAAACAAAATACTAAATACAAATCAAATCGTAGACTACAACAGGAAGTCAAAGGATACTGCAAGAAATGCTCAGCCGAGGGACTGGTAGATGCAGCGGATGTTTTGGACTTGCAAGATGCGATTGGCAGGGAACCCCTGAAGGACCTCATTTTTAAAATATGTATTTAGCTAGCAAGAAGAGCTTTGACAAGAGACACTTATGGATGGATGGCTGGGTATTCCCTGGACAGGGTGCCCTACAACAGTGCAAGAGTAGTGACAGCAGATACATTGACTAGCAGAAGTATGGAGGCAGTGGGACAGTAAAAAAGGGACAGCCCAGACAACACTAGATAAAAACATATAAAGCCCAGGGTCGTTAAATGCAACTGACGACTGACAAGGGACCAGCAATTTATCAGAGCTAGACGGGGCATAATTGGGCTGAAGTGAGAGAGAAGCAGAGGACAACTCCCCTCTCCAGGACAAACGGGGACGAGTGGCCAAAGTGGTAAAAGGAGCCAGGGCAATGACTGTGGCAACCACCAATGAGAAGGGAGACAAAAGCCAAGATGGAGCCATAGCACGAGGACACTGAGAGGACTGAAGGGAAAGGTAGCAGGCAGAGAGAGATATGGGCTAGACCGAGGATCCAAACATGTTGCAAGGCACATCCCTGCCAACACAGTTGTGTCATGTAGGGTTGTGGCATGTGTCGCCTGCATTGCTAATGGGCAGTAAGTTAACCCTAACCACGCCAGCCGAAGTGAAAGGTCCCTGACAGTGTCAATTACTTCCAAGGCTTGGAGGGCTACATGCTAGCGGAAGAAATGCAACCATGCCCACATCCACATCAGAAAACTCACAAGAGGCCAAGAGCAGGAATGTTCTAACAAAAAGAACTATGAGTTTCCAAAGGGGGACTATCTCACCCAAAGGGAGCCAGGGAGGAGCTATGGAAGTGGGAATGGAAGTCGGTGGGGATGCAGTCCCAATGGCAGCAGTGGGAGTAGTATTACATGGGAGTTTTTTTACTGGTGCAATTTCACAGATGATTGATGGTGCCTAGATTCCTTAACTGCAACCCTAAAAGTCACCATTCAGGATCACAACATAACCCTGGGCTAGTTCTTTAACACATTTTCCTATAGAACAAAAAACATGAATGCGTAATCGGTAGAAAAACGGTAAGACGTTATTACATCGCCAGGCTTTTTTTCACGGCGTTTTTTGACGGAACTTTTCGGCCGAAGAACTCATTGAAAAATATAATGGGTGGGTGGATAAGGGCATATAAGGGGCAGCGGGTTTGTGGGGTATAGGGACTTCAAAATAGGGAAGGGGACCCCCCCAAATATAAAAAAAATAAAATTCGATGAGTTTTATTCAGCCAAAAATGTTCGGCACAAAATTCAGCGAAAAAAAGGCTGCCTATCTCAGAACATAGAACCTTTGAAACATGGACAATCGAGTTTGCACATGTATGGTGGTGTGCACAACCTGCCCTACCTAGCACCATTTTCAAGGACTGTGACCACTCTGCATGTGTCCACCCTTTCTCCTAGGCAGTCACAGATAACAATGGCAATCTATCGCCACCTCACGACTGGTCATAGTTGCCCATTACAATGCGGTACAACGTCCTTTCATAGTGGGATGTTTTCTTGCTGGGTTTTTTACTATGATTTTTTTGCCGAAAAAGCTCATCGAATTTTTTTGGGGAGGGGTTAGAAAAATATATATATTGGGTGTGGGTGCTCGGGGATATATAAAACATTTAAGGGGATGGGGGTTTTGGGGCAGAACCCCCCAAAAATAAAAAAATATTTTTTTTATTTTTTATAAAAAAAAACTGCGGTAAAAAATCCCACGAAGGTGGAAAAAAGAAAAGCAGCTGGTAGGTAAGGTAACTAAAGAACAAGGAGAATGGGTAATTCCCAAGTTTAACACTTTTAGGTCAACTAGATGAGCCGAGATTTTAGTCCAAATCTTTTGGTTCCAAAGTTAGCAACTTCATCAAGATATTGTCCCAATTATCTCCTTGCCCACATTTTTGACGTGATTTAGCACTTCGTGTTGGTGTTCAATATATTTCTAAGCAATCACACATTTGTCATATCACAAATCTGAAGCGGGGGCGGGCGGTGTAAGATATTTGCCCAAGATCACATGATTATGATCTATTGGGAAAATCTGACTTAGAGTCAGTGTTGCAACTTCAACAAAGCCATACATGTCACAGATCGTATTGCGCGCACAACGCTCCATTACATCATAGAAGGGGACATGAAATGATTCGCGAAGCCAGATGATAGGCCAGTGTATCATTTTTAAACTAGAGTTTTAGGAAATCTGAGACTGCAGAATGTTGATACCTTAAGAGGTAATGGACATAAACACACAGGTATTAAAACTAGACAGGTTGGTTGTCAGGTTGGCTAAAGCAGTCCACAGTGATGTCCAAAAGCAACAAACACTGGGGGCAGTGATTGCTACACTGAACTGATGCTATGTTTATAATCCACACCTGCTTCTGTCAGAGCAAAGAGCACACCTAGGCCACATTTCTCCTCACCACTCTCTGGTCTAATGTTGTAATCTATGCTGGTGTTGGGCCTGTTTCTAAACGCTCTCACATTTAACAGATTAAGGAAGACCATTAAGAGAAAGGAATTTGCCCAAAATCAAACAGTTTTGGTCACAGAGTGAATCCAGCATTTCAATGTGCTTCTGCGGGTTGCACTGTTGGCATATCTGTGCCCTTATAGCTCCTCGTAATGTTTTTGCTTTAATGCAGCACACAATACTGGTGTTTGGTTTACTCCTCAGCCTCACCACGTTTGGCAGATAAGGAAACTAGAGTAGAGAGAACTGCCCAAGATAACATGTTTGGTCAAGTGGAAAATCTGGCATTGTAACATAAAGCTTCTGTCTATTAGCGCTCTTCCCTTTCTCTGCAGTTTCTCCCCTCCATCTTTTCTCCGCCACTTGCATCTATTTGCTCTCCTACGCTCTGCATGTGATCAGGGGGATAATATGGAGGGAAGGTGGCCATGTTGTTGTGGTGGTATGGATGGAAGGTTATGTGTGTGTGCAGTTTGGGGGTGGGATTTCGTCTCAGAGGCTGGAGATGTCCTTGTGTTTTAGGGTGGGCATGTGCCTGTAGGGTTGTACTAAGAGATTAGTGGTGCCACGCCATGTGAAGTTGGGGGTTGGCTAGAGAGTGGGCAACTGCCTGTGGGCGGGGCCCTGTCATTTGGGGTCGATGAGGTCAGGGAATGCTCCTGTGGGAATGGGGTCGTAGGCGGAGCATTGGAATGCATTAGTATGGCAGGTTGAGTGGCGCGAGGGTGGACATGTGCATCTGGCGATGGATATGTTGCTATGAGCATATGATGTGGGCGAAGACTGGGGCTCTGTCATGTCTATGGGAGGTGGGTGGGTGGAGTGTTCAGATGTGTCTAGGGGAGGCCGGGTGGAGGGAGTGCGGAGATGTGCATGTGGGACTGTTGCTGGACGGTTGGGTTGTGCCTGTGAGGGGGGATTGCAGCTATGTCTGTGAGGGGCAAAGGGGAATAACTGTGAAAGCAATGTCTGACCAGCCTGATTTGTCATTATTGCTGATCCTGCATAAGATCATTGGGGGGGATCAAGTCTTATCAAATGGCCACATTGCCAATACCACACCTGCACTCATCAGTGCGTATCCCCTATACCTTCAATATAGTAGCCTCCTCCCTGCTCCTCTGTCTTTCTTCCCTAGTATGATCATTGCTGCTAACGCTGCCAGCGGTCAGTATTGCTGATCACTTGACAGCTCTCCTAGGCGCTGATCACTTGCCTCCTGGTCAGTGTTGCAGGTTCTGCATGATGGCCCTCGTGGATCACCCCTTCTGATAAGCGTCTGTGCTAACCCTGCATGATCGTAGGCCATTGTTGCTCTGTGAGAAGCAGTGGCATTGATCTTCAGTGACCAAGGAGCTTGTAAAATAACCTTGCAACGGCTGAGCTTAAATACATGTAAAACGCGTGAGGAGAGAAAACTCCTTAAACTACCTGAAAATGATCATGCTTGCCCGTCCAGTGGCCCCCATAATTGTCACAGAGTGGGAAGTACTTCAGAACGATCAATGCTTTGGTGGACATTTTTTGTTTGTTTGGTTGAAGATTTTGCAGAGCTGTTTCTGCCTCTTTTCCTTGGGCTCCACAATGAGCAAAACAGTACTGGCCCACATGCCACCAGAGGCTTCCGCAGCATGCCTGGGTCGGTGTGAACTCTCGAGCAAGAAATGGGCAAGCTTGTCTCTGTGTCGCGCTGCCGTTTCGTGGTTAATGGTACTGCCACCTGCCTGGTATCTAGTTCAATGTAACTAAGAACCACAGACAGGTCCTCAGGTCTTCCCTTTCTAACCAAGTAAGCACTGCTGTAACAGCGCCGCGATGCCCCAGGGCCGCCTTGCGTGCTTTATAAACTCAAATAAATTAAATAAATAAACAATGACTGACATGGATGAACAGGGGAGCCTTTCGGAGTGGTCTCAGTTTAAGTTGGTAAGGAGTGGTAAATTGTTCCACAGATTTGCATCCTGGGCCGCCCGCCATGCTTTTCTAAACGTGAAGAACAAAGGGTTCTTCCCATGGTTGCAGAACCCGTTGCTCTGGAGTTGTGGTGATTTTTTACTCTACGACTTAAGAACTTTTGGGCACGTAAACACAATGCCATTTGCACATGGACATTGAGCTGCTGGCTGCGTTGATCTCACATGGTTTAGACATGCGGCACACGGCTCTTGCTGTGGGATTGTTAAGTTGATGACTACGTACGGTCTCTCCACATGGGAAGGTCTGTGCATGACCTCATTCCTAGAGTAGACCCTTCCAGGGAAGCAGGTCCCATGGTCACCCATGCAGTTGGGCCTCTGTGGTGCCACCAGAAATACCGCTGAGTCTTAAAACAAGCCTTAAATTCCGCCTTTTCAATGAAAGCATCAACCACTCACGCCAATCGGATGTCATGCGATATTGTCCCGGGAGGATAGCTCAGCGGCGACGTGCGCGCCTTGGAAGCAAGACGACTCGAAGCAACACAGGTTCGATCTCACCGCTAAGAAATCTCTGGGTGTTTAAGCGCGTTATAAATACGCAACTAAGACCAAAAAATCAAAGAAAACAAACAATTCCTGTAACAGCGCATCGATGCCCGCGGGCTGTGTGAGCGCTCTAACAATGTAAAATAAATAAATAAATATGGCGAGCGCCGGCAAAACAAAGCCTGAGGAATCCAGCAAGTAGCACCATTTTACAAACAGGAAGGCGGGGTTATGTCAGCACAGCCAGTGGGATGAGCCCTCCGCCTGTTTGCAGGACTGAAATTGCTGTGTTGTCTGAGGCCTGTGGGCAGAGACACGCAGTAAGAGAGAGAACACTATAATTAGGAGGACCCTGCCTCCACTAATTGGTGAATCACTTTGGAAGGCGAGTTCCATGGCGAGCTCTGCGAGTTGGAGACTTTATATGAAATGGCTACACGAGCGAGCGCTCAAAAGGAGCGTTTTGGCGGAATGCAGTGGAATATCGACCAGGGTGTGAAACGTGCGATTAGCGACAGCGAATGACTGTGTGGGTGCTGCTCGGTGAACCGCACAATTAAATAGGAGGCATATTGGAGAATAAATGGCAAGGCCAAGAGAATAATGAACTTTACGAAAATACATTTTGAGGTGAAATGCGAGCCGAACTGGCGACTACATTGTGGGGGGAGCTACAAAACGCCGAACAGTGAGAGCAAGGACTTAAGGGCATGGGAATCTCTCACAAGGTGACCCCAGAATTAATTCTGACACTCAGAGGAGGCAATGGGTAGTAACGGACCACTACCCAAGTGAACACAGGCGGTGGGTTCTTTATATCTGTATGGACCACCAATTGTGTTATTTTTGCTATTAGCACCCCAGGGCAGACGAGTGGCTGATAAGTGCCATTTTTTGTGAAACAAAAAAAAGGCCACTTCGACAGCATGACTCATGCTTTTACACAAGAAAAGAAAATACATTCAAGATGGCCCCCATGAACATGGCCGCCAGGTCTCCAGCTGAATGCCCTCGTTCGTTTCCATGGTGGAGAGCTGCTGGGTGAAGAGACCACAGGGAGGCTATGGAGTAGGAATAGGTGTGGGGTCATCAGGAAGTCGGGAGTGGTACAGAGGCACCTGGGTTTCGGGGTGTTGAGGGGCAGTGCAAAACAAGAAGGTGCCTGTCACTGGGGTGAAATGAATGCCTGGATCAGTAAATAAAGCCTGTGTTCTATGCCTTCACATTGGCCGGCACCAATCCCCTGGGTGTTAATATATAACATGAAGTCCATCATTTGCTGTGAGGCGAAAAACAAAATGGCTCCGGCTCAAACACGGGAGTATGTGCTGTGCGCCATAAGTTGATATTTAAGCGGTGCATGGGGGGGGGGCAGCAGGGGGGCACCATTGTTGCAAGTTAAACAAGCGCACTTAGTTCCTTCAAACTAAACAAGCAACACGCAAGGATGATGGCTTCGGAAGAAGCACACATTTTGTTTTGCAAGCTTCCATGATGACCTACATTCCTGCTACATGAAGAGGAGGTCTATTTCGTCCTGAATCTTGGAAAACAAAGTTTAGGTTGACCTAGCAAAAGGCTCATCCTTTCAGGATTGCTTTCTACTTGTTAGCGTTTTTTTGCCAAAAAGGCATTTACGCATCAGGAATAAGGGTATTTCGTTGGGAACCGGCTGGGGACGACTTACTGAAAGACGTCTTAAGAGGGAGAGCGGGCATGGATTTGATTTGAATTAGTGATTTCCATGTTTGGCCACTTGGAGAATGCACTTTGAGTTCAATGCATGCTTGATCTTTGAGATGAAAAAAGGGAAAGTGTAGGAAAAGGGTCCAGGAAATAGGCGGGGATCTTTGTACACAGGTTCCATACTAAGGAAGCACTTGGCAAAATGAAATGAACTGTGTTGATGGATCGAGTGTCGGTTTTAGATATTTTCACTTCGCTAAATTATAAATCCTACATTTTCTATAGAGACCAACAAAATAAGGGTCAGCAGAGCTGACGTCTGACATAGAATATTGTATTGCATAAATTATATCACAAATTTGGGGAAACTGCAGCCTGAGGTGTTTCAGATTATACGATTTGATGTACTGCATAGAGCGAGAGGTTCTATTTGAACAGTGCTTGTATAAGCCACACAGCAATCCAGATGAGGTTACCAAGCAGCGTGTCTGTCCCTTTCACTGTGAAGCACAGTGCATGACCCTATATTTAGGGTCATAGGGTTGCTGGCACCGGAAGTGTTAACTCCTCAACCACAGTCAGAATGTCCTGCCTGAAGGTAGCCTGTGCTCCACAGACCCTTTGTGAGAAAACTGTGATGAGGGTCTTGCTGCAGTAGGTGGCAGACCAGAAATACCTTGGGAGGGGCTGGTTGCCCTGAGAAATAACATCCAGTCAGAGGATGAACCCATCCCAACTGCAACAGAGATTGCAGAGAGGGGTCCAGCGATAGTTCCTGACAGAAACAGAGCCCAGACAAGCTTCAGTAGCTCCACCTGGGGGAGCCTGGTATTTCATTTAGGGACTGGCTCTGCTCAAAAACTCAGATGGGGAGATGTATACATTATACTGCCCTCTAACTTGAGAGCTGCAGGCAGTAATTGTGTGACAAAACCCAACAAAGAGACCGTGCCTCCATCAGGAAGATCAGAGCTTACATTGGGATTTTGGCTTCACGGGTCAAAGGATGACCGAGAGAGTCTAAGGAATGATCAAATGACTCCCTAGCCATTGACCTTAACTACTCCTGAATCGATGCAGTGCCCACTGCCCTGCAGAGGAAGCAAGGGGAAATACATTACACATAGACCCGCCCAAATATGGACCAATAATGTTCTTGGATGTGGCCAGGTATAAAAATCGCCCAAGGGAGATCCGAGCCTTGCTCTCCTGCACCCTTTGTAGAAGAGGAAACCAGAGGTCTCAGTGTGAACCAGTTTGCATGGATGTGGAAGTGATGAAAACGTGATATCCAATAATCCGTTAATAAGTTCAGATATCACGTCCATATCATAACTTTATGCATCATATGATAGGTTATTTATAACACGCTTAATACCCAAAGGTTTCTAAGCGTGGACCCAGGGATTGAACTAGTGTTGCTCCGTGTCGTTTTGCTTCCAAGGCAAGCACATTGCCCCTGAGCTATCCTCCCAACTAAATAGAGGGTTGCCCAACAAGCCACCAAGTGGTATCAGCAGTTGGTGTTTAATAAATGGCGATACTACACAGAGCTTAAATAAAAATCAGAAACGAAATCTTAATAAAGACACTAGCAGTGATGTATTGCATCTGTCTGCTGCATACTTTATCCTATGGATATCAGGTGACGAGGGCGTGTTGTTTGCTGGGATGGAGAGGTATTACAGAAGGTGTAATCCAATCTTGCTCCACCCGATGACTTGGCACACTTGGGGGGTCTGAATACAAAATCATTAAATGATAATGAGGCCGAAATAAGGTAGGTTGGCATTGGAAGCACAAAAGGCACTCACGCAGGCATGTGCCATCCACAACATCCAGGCAACTCCATGCCACATAATACAGGAGTCAGAGTTGACACAAGGAAGCCGATCGATCCAGTTTAGCCAGCTTAAATGGTGCTTCCTGCAGAATACTGTATGCACGATAGCCACCATTCTCGCGCTCTCTCTTCTGTCTTCGGCTCTCTAAATTGGATTCCGTGTTACTACACATTAGACCTGATTCGCAAAGTCTAAACTAGAGTCAATCTGGATATGCCTGGGGCCCTGCTGAGATGCAGTGAGCAGAGCTTTAGCAAATCTTTGTAGATCGCACTTGCATGTGACCATCTCAAAGATGTTTCAGGCATTTCAAGATTTGCTCAAGTTTTGGGCTTTATGAATCACGTAGAAGGTAGCGGGGTAGCAGGTGCAGACCTGATTTGCTAATGAGCATCCCCCCATGTCCACCATCCACCAGCTGTCCTCGCCTTTCAGCAGCTGACTGTGCAATGTGTCTCACTTGGGGACAGAATGAGGAGCAGTAAAGACACTGGCTATCATTACGAGTTTGGAGGCAGCCATGCCCTTAGTAAGGGCATGGCTGCCTCCAAACTCGGGTCCGGGTCCGTGGTCCCTGAATGGGGAAATACCGGGCCATTCCGACTTTGTAGGGCCTGGTATTTCCCCATTCAGGGAACCCGGACCATCCCCATCGACATTTGAGCCCCCATAGGGCTCAATGGGAATGGGGAGGGAGCTAACAACGGGCCCGTTAATAACGGGCCCGGTGGCAGCGGGCCCGTTGGTAGCTCCCTGGTCCCCTCGCGGGACCCGCAAAGGACGTCTGGTCTGACCAGACGTCGAGAGCGGGTCCCGCAAGGGGACCTCGTAATAGGGCGGAATGGGTTTAACGGCACCGGCAGCTCTACCGGCGCTGTTAAACCCATTCTACCAGGGTCGTAATGAGGCCCACTGTCATTAAGCCCATGGTCAGATAACTACTCTCGGCTGCATCTGACTGTGTTGGGACGATGCCCCAGAAGCATAAATACGGCAGGGCAGGTTTACTTTGCTCCCCGGAGTAGGCCCTGTCCAGGAGATCACTGGCCCGGGCTCAACTCGAGGGAGTAGAGAACAGCAATTCCCCAGAAGCAACACAGGGACATCCCTCATGGCAGTAGCTTTCATGCTCAAGTCCCGGCGTCGAAAAATACTTATTTCACTCATGGCAGCATTTTCTCTCCAAAGGGTTTAAACATCTTACTCTGCCTTGCCTTGCTGGATTGCTGGCAGGTGTGCTAGGATTGTACAGCTATTACAACAATGGGTATCGTTTATAGCGCAGCGAAGAAGACATTTACCTATATTTGGTATTTATCACAACAAGTTCAGAAGAAAAACCTACCTTACAAAGAACAGACTCTTCCTTCAGTGCCCAGGGTCATAGAGCGCTGCGCATCACAGCGGCCTAAGTATGGAATCCGATTCTAGGAAATTGCTTTGGAGGGGCCTGAGTTATTTTTAGGCCTACACACTGCATCATTTAGATCTACTCAACCCACTTCTCTATTAGTTTGAAATGTAGCATTCAGACTCCAGACTACACTACAGAACAGCTCACTCCACTTTACAGCACCACATCAATCCTCCTTTATAGGAAAAAAAAACTTAGCAGAAGCTCGAATACACAAGTGCAGGCATGTAAAAACAAATCACTACTCGCCAGTTGTCCTTCTCAGGAAGCCTCAGAACAAGCTGCTATTCTCACTTCCGGTCTTCGCCGTGCCACATTCACAGCGACACCTTTCTATCGTGGGTGTGTAACGTGGCTCAATGGGGCAAATGGGGGGTGTGGCTGGAAGTGTCTAGTACGGCTTGGACAGGGAAACAGGAACGTGGTGGCAGGGACGTCGTTTCACCAAAATGCCAGGGGTAGCAGAAGTGACATCACATGACCCTTGACCTCTGTGTGACCCCACCCAGAAGTGATATTGCGGGAAGCGATGGAGCACAACCTTTCACTCCTTGACAAAACGGGAAGTGTCATCAAATAGCATTGTTCCTGAGTACAATACGAAAAATATGGTTATGATATCACTATAATGTGATGTACATTTCATACAAGAATGGATGCCATATGTATCATTAGGATCAGTGTGCATAGGCCCATATTACCAAATTACTGTGAATGCAAGCAGACGCCTATGACCAAATGATAATGATGTGTTATTATATACCACTTAAGCGTAAGTGCTTTATTTAGAAAAAAATATACACCCAATATCACCCAACTTGTGTTGGTACTCATTTATCGACCTCAGAAGGATGAAAGGCTAAGTTGAGGTGTTTAAGAACAGACTACACCAGTGACTCACCCCGTGAAGTGTGCCTTAAATAAACCTTTAAAAAATCTAGCAATTATTGTATAGAATTCCAGACAGACACATTATTTGGTATTCTTATTCTTTCTTATTTAGGGTCACTGCTGAAAGTGTAAGACTTGTGGCACCCCTGTTCTTTTTTTCTTTTTTTTTGAAGTTGCTTGTACAAGAAAGGCAGCCACTCCAGAAGTAAAGAGCCACATGATGCTGGCCACAGCCCAGGAGCTTGCATTACATTTTCTTCTTTTTTAGGGGTAGCCAGGGAGACCACAGGGGTAGCAAGGGAGACCTCTGGTAACCCCTAAATGACGTCCCTGCGTGGTGTGAAGGGGGTGGCAGGAAAGTGAGCATGTGTGCTGTATGGACAGTGGCAACAAGAAGAGGAAAGTGCGAATGGGGAAGTGGTTATGGGGTTCACTCACTGGAGTGGTCCATTAGAAGGGTCACTCAGTGCAGGAAAAGACCCCCATTGATGGAAAGCTGGAATCTCAATCCTTCACTTCCTTCCCTCCCTTCATTCCTTCCTTCCTCCCTTTCTCGCTTCTCAATCTACACCACCCTGCAAACTGTCTCCTTAGCGACTGGTGAAACACCACGCCCGAAGTTGTGCCATGTCATGTATGATCTCAGCTTTAGGGGGTCGCAGACCCATTCTGTTCACAGAACCATTAGCCTACTATAGTAGTTCAGGACTAGGGCCAGAACTGCAGCTGTAACTGGAGAGGAGGATGTCTGCAAATGTGGTGTCATTGTTTTTGATGCAACAGTTTATGGTTCCATGTGTTAAAATCGCGGCAAAAATGGCAGTGGACACAGAATTTCGCTGCAAAAAGGCTGTAGTTTTGCGGCCACAATCCATTAAGGATGCAGGGGACAGACACCCCCACAACTCCTGGACCCATTATACCATATGAGGGGATCGGGGGGCACCACCGCTCCCCCTAAATGGCATAATGGGGTACACCTTTACTGGGTCAAACCACAGCATTTTTGCAGCGATTTTTTGTACAGGTGACATTTTTGCCACGATTTTATCACTAAATACCCAGTTTATCACCTTTATTGATATGTGAGAGCATGTTTTTTTCTACCAGGTTTGTCAACTTATCAGCTATAAATTCAGTGGCATTGTACTGTGGAGATGGAGTTTTAGTATTTGAATCTGCATACTTTTCTGAACTGCCCTTTCAGATATGCAATTTAATGGGCTCTTTGGCTTTTCAAAGAGAATCATGCTTGTTTTGTCTAACAGGCTCCCATGAGGAGTTTTCATTTTGTGTGGTTCATCTGTCATGTGGTTGGTGCTTTGTAAGCCAGCTTTATTGAACTCAACGTGGTAATTTAACTCTTCAAAGGAAAGTAGACATAAATCAATGTACAATGGTGTACAACTAAAGATGGGCTGCGAGGACATCTAGCCCACTTCCAAGGTGCAAACTGAGCAAGAACCGACTCGGTGGAGACAGGAGAGGCAATGCTATCGCCATTCCTTTCTTCCTATCCTTTCCTGAAAACATTTTGTAACTTCTTTTTTCAACTACCACCTTTTCAAAGGCGCTTGGAGATCCTCAGGGTAGGGCCAGAGCTAAACAAAGATTACAATAAATAAAATAAATACTTCTAGAGTGGTTTAAGAAAAGGGTCAGGAATAGGCATCATAGAGTCCATGTAGCATACCTATAACTTGCCGCAGCAGAAGGCTTGCAGAGAGCGACTGCGGCGCAAGCGCAAACGATGGGGCATTGACATGGGTCTATTCAAACCCCTATTTCTGATGTATACTTACACCTCTGAGTCCATTAGACTCTCTGTGGAAGGATTCTTTTCACCAAAAACATCTCTACCGTTCGAGGTCTTAAACAGGAATGTGTGTTAGCTCCAACTTTGTTTATTCTATATGTGCTGGATCTGCTGATAGTGATAACAGAAGTAAAAAATATTCCACCTAGAATGGGACGACACAAGATTCCTTGTTTATTTTGACGCAGACGATTTTCCAATATTTGATATGACACCTATTGGATTTAAACAGCCTCTCAATTAAATCTATACTCTTGTCAGCAAAAATTCAAATCATGCGCTTTTCCCCACAAAAGAAGTTATAGGAAATTTATTTGGTCCCTTAACAAATATCTGTTGGAGGAAGAAAAGGGATATTTTATATTTTGGATACTTAATAATGAACACCAGATCTGAAAATCAAGTGTTACATCGGGTCCAGAATAAGATCAAAGTATTAATGACCTTCATGAAGGGATTTGACTTTAAGCTTTGGCGGTTAGTCGTTCATTCCATTGTCAAAGCTGTAGGAACGGACTGTGACCTCTACCATTTTACAAATTACAGAGTTCTTGTTTGTTTGTTTATTGATTTGTATGGCGCACCAAACCTGGGGATAACTGGACGCAACAGAGAACAGAAAATCATGGACACTTAAAAGCTTAGTTACAAAGTGAGGCCCAAGATACATATGAAGCATTGCAGATCCCTAGAACATATATACATATATACAGTCCGATTAGGTAAGATCTATAGGTATTAGTTGCAATGAGTTTAATCCTGGGAGTCGTTGCAATGTAGCCATGTGAGAATATTCCGTCTGAAGCTATAGTAGGATTGGTCTGTTCTAATGTCAAGTGGGAGAGCATTTCAGTACTGGGCTGCCTTGACCAGGAAGCTGCTGCTGCCTAGTTTCTTTAGTCTGAATTTGGGTATGTGATGGCAGTAGGAGTTGGCAGTTCTGGTAGGGCGGGTCGATGTTCTTCTCACTATTCTTATTGCAAGGCGGGGGGCTGCGTTGTTGAGACATCTAAAGGTAAGTGAGGCTACCTTGAGTGACATTTTTGAGCGTTGCTTTCGAGTGGTTGCACAGGCTAGAGCAATGGATGCTGCACTATTGACTACGTTTCCCATAGGGCACTCTAATTCAAGTGGTCGGGACAGAACTTTGGTTAGCTTTACTCCAAATTTTGGCCAATATTAGGAAACCAAATCTATGTAGGAAAATGATGTTGGCAGAAGCTGACTCCATAGTTGGGATGCAAGCGGACACTTTGCGGTCCGTTTCCTGTTTACAACTGAATACTTGTATGTATGTGACTTGGTAAACAAATATTCCAAGAAATTCAGATCAATGCAAGGCATGAAATTATAAACTGGTGCCCACCTAAAAGAGCTCAGGAAAACATTGTACGACTGGGATTGGCACCGTAAGAGTTGTCACTTGGAAAAGGAGACCAGTTTGTCTGAGTTTTTAATGAATCTGCTCATCTTGCCATTCCCCTCCAGTAGCCGAACAGGCGAGTTGCCGCCACCTGTATGAGATTGAGGTTAAAGTTAAGAAACACACCCAAGGACAACAGAGCTCGAAGGGGCACTACAAGAGACTCTCGGCTTTGGAGATTTTACGGGGATCCAGCTAAAGTAGAAACCTTGAAACATCTTATGATTGGTTGTATTTGGACTTTAAAGAGACACGTCTTTTATTTTCAATAGTATGTGCACAATATTGATTCACTTTATAGACACTCATTTTGGCCTGCACTTATGCAAGGTGTACAAATATCACTCTCAGTTGGCCTGTAATTAAATTACAATTTTACTGGATAACTTTAGGAACATTTTTGGGAAAGTATTTAGGACAGTGCACAGTTATATTTTGAAAATGTATTATATAAGTTAAGATTGTATTTGTGATCGGTTATATTTTAGCCAGAATACAATAAAACAATAAAAAAGCGACTTTGAATCAATAAAGAGATGCACGAAATGTGCAGGAACTCAGGAACGCCACAAGGAACACAGTGATATTGAAAGCGACTGATAAAGAAATATTATACATTGGAAAACTGAAAAACGACATCAAAATAAATTCAGTAAATTAACATGAAGCAGACATGTCTGGGGCAAATACAGACTGGAATCCTGAGGCAAACAAAGTGTGCTTTCACTTCCTGCCGCGAGAAGGACCAAAAAGACAACCGTTTCTTTGCAAACACACAGCTCCTCGTGCCAGAGCCCAGCTAATAATATTTCATGGCCTTGTGGCACAGCTTGACTTTCAAATGTGGATTGACTGCTTTCAAACGAGAGGAAAGGGAGCGAGAGTGAAGGAGGGGTGTGCACGTGTCATGATTTGGCATTCGATGCAACGCCCTGACTCAGTAATTCTGCAGGTATGTACAACTTGTCATGAGTGCGTGCGAGCGGTGGGGTGAGGGCAGGGTGACCGGATTTAAAAAGTAAAAAAAAAACGGCAACTAACATAAAAGTAGGACTAACTCTTGAAAGTGGCTGGCAAGGCACTACACTTCAGTAGCGTTTGGAGGAGAAGGTGGTTTAAGTGTTACTGTTCAAATAAACACATATGATAATTAATTTATCACAAACTAACACTATCTGAAATTGTAAAATGCAGCATTTCCTCTGCTAGACTGTGCGTTCCTGCTGCCAGCTATGAGGACCTACTACAAAAATACGGGACCTCTGCAGTTTCCAATGGAAACATAATCTTGAGAAAGGGGGAAGGACCAGCAAAAACCAGGACAGTCCCGGCACAACCGTGACGCCTGGACACCCGATGTGAGGGGCCGACATTCCAGTACCTTCTCCCCTACGATCCAACTGATGATTCTGGTAGATCACGTGACGTCTCGGTTCCCATACCTTCCAAAGTTAGGAGCACTTGGAAAAAAAAGTAGAGTGCTCTATGAAGAAACGGTTCTAGCCATGCCACCATAATGCAGTGGGCATTCTGATCCTGGCAGCGCCAAAGGGTGAATGCATTCATGAAGTTTTGTATTTTGGTTTTGAGTAATGCGGTGGCAATGTCTGGATGTTTGGAGACTTAGCAGTGAGGTGAGTACTAACAGCAGCTATAACACAAAACCAGGCATAGCTCTTGGAACAGAGTAATATGAACCTGCCTTCAGACACAGGCTCTGATAAATGAAACATTTTCGGCAGGACAAGGGTCGCCCTATGCAAATTAACCACCCTTTTCCCCGGTGCAAATGCAGAATGGCACCTACCAATGCCCTCTTGCATTGCTGCTTTTGCCTTTTATGAACATGTGTGTGTGTGTGCGCGTGTGTCCACCACTCCAATGAGACGCACACATGAAAGGTTTTCCCTGAGTTGCCCCTTTGCAAGCTTGCCCAGCTTGCCTGTCCAGAGCAGGAGCTCCTCAGCCGCAGTGCTCTGAGTGGGAAGTCTACCTCCTTCCTATTCCTACCTGAAGTAAATGACCAGGGCAGCAATAGAGTTGCACTCTTCAGTGTGGGATCAAACAAGCAGGCAAGCACCTTGGAAAGAGAACTTCATTGTGGGGGACCATCCTTGAGCCCGCGTGGTGTGCTTCCTGTCTCCCCAGAGGAATAACAACTAATCCTAGGAGCAGAGTAAAAACTCTTCTGCCAGGTGGAATCTAAAACAAATTAGAGAAGAAACTTAACAGCACCTGTAGATAAGACCACAGATGTGTGAAGGTACTGGTTAACATGGTACTCATCTGTCTGAATTTGGACACAATCCGAAAGAGGAGGCCAAAGAAACTACTGGCGTAAACTGGAATTAGAAATACGAGAAATTATGATATTCTCACTGAGTAACCTTCATCAGGACTCACCATGCAAAGTTCATCTGGAAGATAAGAAACCAGGTCACAACCACCCATGAGGATGGGACAATTAAAAGAGGATGGGGACACATCAAGCTGAGAGAAGAAACGAAGTGGAAGGAAGGAGAAGTAGAAACGTGCCGGAGAAGAGCAAGTATCATTTCCAGATAGGAGTCCAGTTAAGAGAATTACAAACAACCCTTTCATCAATAATGATGCTCTAGTGAATAAGTCCCTTCCCTCTGTTTCCCTCGTGGCATCTTATATACGTGCCTGTTTAGAGCAGCATGCTTTCCTAATGGGTCGCCTGCAGCTAACCACTGCGCTCTCCACCGGCGTAACATGCAACCATGCTACAAAGTGGAGCAGCATCACGCTACCCGCCTGCAGCCCACTTATCCAGGATTCCCCAGTTTGGCCCCAGGCCTTTGTATGTCTCTAGATGGTGGGATTCTCAGGGACCCTTCGCCATATTTTGTGTAGAACCCCTATCATTTTGTGTCGTGCAAATGGGTTTCTCGCCGACCGATCCACACCTCGTTTAGTGCTCGCTTTCTCCTTTGATATCAGGCAAGAGCATTGCATGTTGACGATGGTCCCACCTGTTAGCAGTTTACACATGTATGTCTTGTCTTGTGGGTTGCCATTAACTTTTGCTTTGGCAAGAAAGGCTGAGCGAATGTGTATATAGTAGATAAAATAGACCATGCTAATTGAAGTACAATCCAATGTGTGCCCTGCATGGTCTTTGAATTGCGCATTTGCCCAACAGTCGCAGAATCAGCCGCCCAGAACACAAGGCAAGCTCTTCACAGCTTCAAGTCAGCGGTGTGAGCAGGAATGACACATCGCCTCTCCTTTTCATTTGAACACCGCCTGGGCCGCCAACAAATTGTCTCCAAATGTAATGGTGGTTAATCAATGTAGTCACACCGCCCCGGATCCCCCATCCTTCTTCCCTAGGGTCATTCGGTGAGGGGGTGAGCAGGATTTACTCTTTGAAGGTTGCAGGTTGATGCCAGGGTAGAGCTGGTGTGTCACGTCTAGATTTATGTTAAAAAATTTAAAATCCCGGTTTCTTCTCTGAAAAAGCATGATGATCGGGGAGAACAATGCTGAGGGTGATCTTTGGAAACTGATGCCTGCCCGGGAAGGCTCCCGATGCAATGCTGAGCTGGATTTACTGAGCATCGTTTTGCCACTTGCATGACCTAGGGGTCTCCAGTTATTGTGGAAGTACTGGGGAGGTGGGGTACAGACCATGAAAGGGGGGGGGTTGGCAGGCACCTACATACCGTCCCCCATCTCCTACTTGTCTATGATTGTTGGCGTGATGTATGTGCTTCTGTTAGGTAAGGGACTTGAAGAGGCGTTCCGCAGCTCCAACCGGTGGGAATGCACCAGCGTAGGTCTGCGGAGTGAGCGAGGAGCACGATCCTAGCAGGGAGGTTGGGTACGCCACATCTCCTACCTGTTCCTGGTTATTGAGGTGATATATGAGTGATTGCTGTTGGGTGCCTAAAAGCCCTCCCCATCGCCTATTGGTATCAATGTCATGTTGTAGTTGTGTACGGTCAGTGAGGCGGGTGATCCTAGCAGGGCCTTGGGTAACTAATGGGCCATCTGGTTTGCTTTGGAAAGTTTATGTGTGAGTGTCAGTGTAATTCTTGTTGGCTGCTGTCAGGTGATGGGCTCAGGTACCTCTACTCCCTCCCGCCCCCCCTCACCCCGAACCTCCTCATATCCTACCAGTAGGAATACAATGGTCGGTTTATGGGGTGAGCATTCGAGTATATGCAGAGGGCTACCCTTTTCAAATCTGCCCTGGTTGGTTTCTTTGATGCCTGAGTATCTGCAGGATTCCTGTTCATTTCTGTCAGGCAGGTGTGGTTGCTTGCTTTCAATGTAAAGGTCAGTGTTTCATGTAGGAATCAATGCTGGTGTGCAGCCTTTTCTAAAAAATAAAATAAAACACTGAGAAACAACGTGATTTACCCAGGATCACACTACTCAGTGATGTAAGTACGCCAAGATCTGTAGCGAGATTCTGCCAGTTCCGCACTGGATACCATAACCACCAAACCACACCTTCTAAATTGCTGAAAGGTTCAAAATGGAGTAACATAGGTTGCATCAAGTCAATCTAAGGGGTGCTTGCCCAGGAACTGCTCCGATCTCTATTTGCTGTGTCGAGGAGCAGTTATTTTACACTGTAAACATGGTGTTGTGTCATGCTATTATTATTTCACCATCCTGCAGATTACAGGAATGTGACGACCATGCAGTGGATTTTTTCAAAGAAGGTGAGTGGAAACTAGCCATGTTCATAAATCATCACCCCCCCCCCCCCCACCCCATGTACCTCTCAAACACAACAGTAACATGGGAGAGCGTGTACCTGAGTCTCTTCACCTCAGATGTACTGTCATGTGGAGAATCCTGCGTATTCTGGATTTACAAAGGCCGGAAGTAGAGACAGGGCATCAGTTGTACAGCCCGAGCAAAGGCAGTGGTCAAGTGCAAGGGCCTTCTTCATTGCGTGGTGGGCTTAGGTAAAAAGTGTGCATAGACCCTGCAACGTTTGCGGGGAGAGAAGCACTTTGCCTGCCCCGTTCACGCATGAGGCACGTGTGCGAGATCCACGTATTCATGGAATGTTCTCTGCAAAGTAACATTATGCGTAAGTCGCGTCCGAAATGCCCCCCACACACCCACTGCAAAGCAAATGTTGCAAAAAAGACCTACTTGCGCATGGTCCGTGAGCGCGAACTCATGCATCCCGGTAAACCTGTGTGGGGTCCCGCGCAACTAAGCCAACACCCTGGCGACACTGCATAGGGTCCCCTGTAACTATCCAGATTACCACCACAACATGCGTACCATGTATCATAAAAGTTGACATTTCCCAGGAAAATATGTGTGTGACACCCTTTAAACCATGCCTGCACTCTGCTTACACTGCGTACGTGCACCCCTAAATCCGATCGGAACCCTGACTACGTGCACGCACCCCTAAATCAAACATGCAATCCTACCTCTCCATGGTGATGCCCGTGCGCAAGTGTCTGTACGCCTGCCTTTGGGTGACATTAGATCAGGAGGGTGACGTTAGATCAGGAGCTTTGCATGATTTGTTTTGCGCAGTTGTGGGCGTGCGATCTCCTCGCTGCAGGTCATCCCTCGGCACGCCCACATTTTCCCTTGTTCTTCCTCATTTTGCATGTACCGCCCCCTATTTTGGACTCTGCGTAGGATCAACCCACACTCTGAGAGGAGTCTCGCGCAAGGCGATCGACTGCTAGCAGAGACGTGCCAGACCTGCGCAAAGTCCAAGCAAGTCCCGGAAAAGTCCTGCGCAGTCGATTCCATGAATCGACGAACAGGGTTTTGCGCGCAGAATGGCGCGCACATTTCTGTTATCACGCGCAGATTATTCCATGAATGAGGCCCTAAGAGTGCAAGTACGCCATCAACCTTCATCCTCTACCCCTTCACGAGATCTTCAAAGCGCCTCGTCCACACATGGCCTTGATTATCTCCACAAGTCTCAGGCAGAGACTCCATAAACCCCAGGTTTACTGGGCACTGGCAGCTGAAACGTGCGTCTTAAGAAGCCCCCAGAGCATATCGTTTCGTTTGAATCGTCGTGGTGGCACGCCGTGAATGTCGAAGGCTTGAAATGAAATCATAACTTGCACATTTAACCTGCCGTGCCGAGAACCGCCCTTGGAGGGCTGTAAACATTCCCTGACATGCAGCATTATGTTACAGTGTGAGGGAGGGGGTGTTGTCTCAATAGAATTGGACACACATCGTTTAATATCTGCTTGAAATGCTGACGGGGGTACCCTTTGCACCCCAAAATACTTGTCTGATGCTACGTCTGCAGAAAAAGTTTAAAAACATCACAAGCCCATGACTTTTTACACTACAGTTTCCATGCATTTACCCTGCCACATGCACAATATAATACCTTGTGGTGATAAGAGTTTGTGATTTGTTAGGTTAGGCGTTTTTATATAGCTCACATTTTCACTTTCCCACACAGCCAATGTCAAGGTGTACCTCTCTCTCACTCTCCCTCCCCCTCGCTCACTCTTAAATAGACACATTGCAGACAGAGTGCAAAGAGGTGCAGGAAAGGTAGGCCGTAGGGATGACTGCCTGGAAACTCCCTATGCGCAGTGCATGCGGTGCTAGGTGGCGAGGTGGCAAGAGCTTTTTGATTGAGAAAACTCCCCAGAGACGCCCATTTCTCCTTCCTTGTATGCAGTGGACAGCAGAGGCGTTGCTAGGGGGGTGGCTAAGGGGGCTATAGCCCCTGGTCTTTTGGTTGTAGCCCTGGATAGAATCTCAGGAGCTACAGCCAAAAGGCTAGCTAGCCCCCAGTCCCAACAGTTCCAACATCAGCGTAGCCCCGGGTCTTTTCCAGACCTAGCAACACCCCTGGTGGACAGGCTGAGAGGAGCCCCCACCCTCACCCTATCTTGCACAGGTGCCATGCTGTACCCAGTAAGGCCTCCTGGGACATTTGCCATTGAATAAAGAACTAAATTTGCCCGCCATCCACTGGCCGATCGGAGTTGGGGACAGAATCCTTGACAGTTGCCCCAGAAATCTTCTCCAGTGCATCAAACAAGTCTGAATCACGTGGATACACCCAATGGGGTTGGGTTCTTCATAAGTATGGCGGTGCGGGAATTCAGGAAAATCGGAGGAATTACTGCAACAGTAATTCTGCAGAAATCCCCAACTGAGTCCTCTGGACTCCAAATTAATGGAGACTAACACCGCCACCACCACTTGTAATCCAAATACCGCTCACCTCGGAATGAGGCCCAGTGTCCTTTGTGCCCAAAAGAAAGCTCTCCTGCATAGCCCGCGCACATGCACTCACTCACACAGTCCCCCTTGATTTTCAAGCATACTGGTCTGGGATACCAGACCCATCACTGTAGGGAAAGAATGCCCCCAGACCCCCAACATGGCCATGGCTGCATGGAAAGTGGGGAACAATAATTACAATTGAATAGGTCCAAGAAAAATAGGTGCTCTCAGAATACTCGTGTTTTTTGTCAACCTCTGCATAAAGAAAGAATACAATTCTTCAAGCTCTGTTGTGGAATCAGTCTTATTCTTTATCTAAAGTTATACAGTTCACCATAAAATGGACGCTCCAGAGTTGACATCAAAAAAAGGAGAGGTTATTGACCGGAAGTACAGAAAATATTTACAACACACGGAACCAAAGGTTTCTTGGTAAAACAACCACTTTGTGTGTACAAGACAAAATCAACTTCAAGTATCATTTGTCATGAAGTTCACATGAGAGTAGCAAAGATATAGACATTTGGACATTTATAACATCACATAAACATTTAAAAAAAAACAAGTCATTTTCTCTGTGTAAAGAAGCATAAGTACACTGCAGTTGGGGACAATGCGTCTACACCACGGTGTTTCAGCCGTTTCTAGGTGGGCTTAGTATGCCACATCTGGTGTACGGCCTTCATCAGGGCGGGGGTCTGTACTGTATGATGTCTGCGCTGCAGGGGGAAGGGAGACAGTTGTCAGAGGAGTATTCATGCACCAATTATTTAAAGAAGAGTAAATCATGCGCTGTGTAGTATTGAAAACACACACAGCTTACCTATGGGTGTATTCATTCCACAGGTTCTATTTTTTAGAGGATATATATGCCACAAGGGCTAATCTCTGTATGATCCTATTATGAAAAACAGAAAGATTGGGGTTTCTTATTAGTATGAAAAACACCTTCGAAGGGATTGGAAACAACTTGGTCAAGGCGGGCACTATTTTGGTAAAATAGACTCTTACCTCTCAGCCGGAGGTGAAATTTCACTTTTAAGTGAGCCTAGTTTCTTTTTTTCTTTCAAGTGGCCCCGCGGGCAAAACCTACGTGGAGCGAGAATATCTAAGTAGTATTTTATAGTACTAAAGGCACCTCAATGGTTGTGAATGCCTGCCGAGTGCGTGCAAAATGGCCTTACCTGTCAGGGTGCAGGACCTGCTCTCAGTCTGCCGCTGTAGCATTCGAACCGCTGAATCATTCTACAATTCACAGCGACCTGGCTGAGGCGTTAGTAACGCTGTTGTTAGTTCTCTGTGATCATTTATACTGCGGCCATCTTAGATTGGGGTCGGTTGCCGCAGATAGTAAAAACGAGTGATAATGGTCCATCAATCGCTCGGATTGTAAAACGAAAGTATTTACATGGGTCCCCATGTCTGTGGGATCCAAATGTGTAATTTAGACACTGTGTTAGTAAAGGTTGCCATGGAAACCGACAATGAGCCTAAAGAGGCGATATTATTGTATCAATCGCTCTAATTGTACAACGAAAGTATTTACATGGGTCCCCATGTTTATTGAGATTCAAAAAGGGTAATTTAGACCCCATGTTAGTATAGGTTGCCATGGCAACCGACACTGAGAGCCCAACTATAGGAGAAAGGGCAAAGAGGTTAAAAAAAGAGGGGGGGTCAGGTTAAAGGAGAGTGATTCTGACCCTCCCCTTTGGCACTGGGGGCGGGACCTTATCACTAGGCATGGATATGTTGAACGAATGTGCTTCACCAATACAGGTGAAGTTCTTAAAGCAGCATCATAGCAAACACTAAATAGTGCAAAAGGATCCCATACATAGGGCCTCATCACGATCTCGGCGGTAACCCTTAAATCTGGCGGTAGCGCTATTACCGCCGGATTTAAGGGTCCACCGAATCAGGGCTTCGGCGGATTTCAAACCAGCTCTGAGCTGATGTGAAATCCGCCGAGCATTCGCGCTAATACCGCCGGCGGGAAATCCGCCGGCGGTATGAGCGCAAAATTTCCCCATTGAGCCCAATGGGGAATAGGGCATTCCCGAATGGGCTCAATGGGGAATGGGGACTTCCAAGTCCGCCCAACTCCTGATCCCGCGCTATTAGCGCCGGGGGCTATGGCGGTCGCGCTAATAGCCCCCGCGCTAATAGCGCCACCGCTACCGCCGAGGTCGTGATGAGGCCCATAGTCTAATACAAAAAATACACATGTGTGCAAATAACATTTGCATTGTCTTTGATAGCTTCTTGTACAATTGCATCGTCAAATGACATTAGGACAAGTTGTTTAGTAAAGACAGTAATGGCACATCAAGTGACTATTGTTCGTAATTGCCACAGTATACATGCTTTCATGCTGGTCTTAGATGAACAGACAGAATGTATTATGCTCATATACATAGGATCACAGTTCTGTTTTATCACCAAGGAATGGGATTTCATAGGAAAGATTTCCACTCGACTGAGATGTTAAGCCCAGCCTGTACAGTGTTGAGTTTGTGAACCCAGTGTTGTTCTAGTTGTGTTAGTGTTTTGTTCAGGTCTCCACCGCGTTTTGCTGGTTTTACCTTTTGAAGGACAAACCATCTCAAATCAGTGTCCTTATGGTTCTTATGGTTCTTGTGAATGAAATGTTCAACTAAGGGCTAATGTGTATTTTTTGTATTAGACTATGTATGGGATCCTTTTGCACTATTTATTGTTTGCTGTGATGCTGCTTTAAGAACTTTACCTGTTTTGGTGAAGCACATTCGTTCAACATATCCATGCCTAGTGATAAGGTCCCGCCCCCAGTGCCAGGGGAGGGTCAGAATCACTCTCCTTTAACCTGACCCCCCGTCTTTTTTTAACCTCTTTGCCCGTTCTCTTATAGTTGGGCTCTCAGTGTCGGTTGCCATGCAACCTATACTAACATGGGGTCTAAATTACCCTTTTTGAATCTCAATAGACATGGGGACCCATGTAAATACTTTTGTTGTACAATTTGAGCGATTGATACAATAATATCGCCTCTTTAGGCTCATTGTCGGTTGCCATGGCAATCTTTACTAACACAGTGTCTAAATTACACATTTGGATCCCACAGACATGGGGACCCATGTAAATACTTTCATTTTACAATCCGAGCGATTGATGGACCATTATCACTCGTTTTTACTATCGGCGGCAACCGACCCCAATCTAAGATGGCCGCCGTATAAATGATCACGGAGACCTAGCAACAGCGTTACTAACGCCTCAGCCAGGTCGCCGTGAATTGCAGAATGACTCAGCGGTTCGAACGCTACAGCGGCAGACCGCGAGCAGGTCCTGCACCCTGACAGGTAAGGCCATTTTGCACGCACTCACAACCATTGAGGTGCCTTCAGTACGATAAAATAATAATGTGATATTCTCGCTCCACGTAGGTTTTGCCCGCAGGGCCACTTGAAAGAAAAAAAGAAACTAGGCTCACTTAAAAGTGAAATTTCACCTCCGGCTGAGAGGTAAGAGTCTATTTTACCAAAATAGTACCCGCCTTGACCAAGTTGTTTCCAATCCCTTCGAAGGTGTTTTTCATACTAATAAGAAACCCCAATCTTTCTGTTTTTCATAATAGGATCATACAGAGATTAGCCCTTGTGGCTTATATATCTTCTAAACAACAGAACCTGTGGAATGAATACACCCATAGGTAAGCTGTGTGTGTTTTCAATACTACAGAGCACATGATTTACTCTTCTTTAAATAATTGGTGCATGAATACTCCCCTGACAACTGTCTCCCTTCCCCCTGCAGCGCAGACATCATACAGTACAGACCCCCGTCCTGATGAAGGCCGTACACCAGATGTGGCATACTAAGCCCACCTAGAAACGGCTGAAACACTGCGGTGTAGAGACACTATCCCCAACTGCAGTGTATTTATGCTGCTTTACAGAGAAAATGACTTGTTTTTTTGAAATGTTTATGTGATGTTATACATGTCCAAATGTCTATATGTTTGCTACTCTCATGTCAACTTCATGACAAATGATACTTGAAGTTGATTTTGTCTTGCACACACAAAGTGGTTGTTTTACCAAGAAACTTTTGGTTCCGTGTGTTGTAAATATTTTATGTACTTCCGGTCAAAAACCTCCCCTTTTTTTGATGTTAACTCTGGAGCGTCCATTTTATGTTGAACTGTATAACTTTAGATAAAAAATAAGATTGATTCTACAACAGAGCTTGAAGAATTTTATTCTTTCTTTATGCAGAGGTTGACAAAAAACAGGAGTATTCTGAGAGCACCCATTTTTCTTGGACCTATTCAATTGTAATTATTGTTCCCTACTAACCCTCCTGGGTGGACTAGGCTCCCAACCAGGAGCTCTAATTTGTTTTATCCTGCATGGAAAGTGGTGCTTTTATATAAGACATAGGATCGAAAATACAAATAGATTGGCTCCAAAAGGTCATAACGGAAAAGTCACCTTTCAAGCGGGAGGAAGTGGTGTTTTGTACAGCAAATGAGTTCAAATGCCTACATAAAGAATTTGAAATGACTATAAAAAAACCTCACAGTTATAACTCAACAGCTGCAGGATGCAGAGGAAAGTAGCACTGCTGCTCACCAAAACAAGTGAATGGTGTACATCTTGTTGGCGCCAGTAGGAGCACAAACTTTATATAACCATATTTTGAAACGATTTAAGGGGGAATACAGGATGAAACGCAATTTCATTTTTTTATTTAATTTTGAGGATTTTTTTTTTATTCAAGTTTAGCATGCTGTGGGTTTCGCAAAGGCCGAAATGTTACAATTGCGTCTTACTTGGGCCTTTGCAGGGTGCTGCACTGACACTGGTATGGTTGCGCAGCACCGCAGGAAGCGCATTGCTACATGGCTTCGGGTTACCTGTGGACTGTAGCTGACAATGCATCGACAATGCATCCCAATGTGCTGTGCAATTGGTACTGTTGAGTGTGTGTACAGTGCGTGCTCAGGCGCTGGGTGCAGTCCATATAGTGGCAGAGTGATGGCGGCAGCATTCCCGGGCATGGGACGGTGGTCCGTACGGCAGATTGGTCACTGTAAAACCCAAAAGAGAAGTCAGTGCTTAATTTGTAAAGAATTGAAGTGCCAGTGCCCAAATATTTTCTAGCACTCCCCTGACACTGAGGGTGGGCACCACTGCTGCTCCCACCCATAGCTGCTCCCCACAGTGACATCTTTGGGGGTACACTACAGCTGGCACCTGCTCATTGTGTTTAATGGGTGCACTCTCACCACTTCATAATTAATGTGAGTCTGAGACAATAAGTGCCGGGGCTCAAAAATAAGTGCCAGTGCTCTGCCCTGGCAAACACTGCCACAAATTAACCATTGGATATACGTTGGATTGAGAAATCTCTCCCATAGAATGCTTTGAGTATTTGGGGCCTTTTTGATATTAGTCCACCTTATATCACTGTGGAATACATCGGTACTAGTCCACCTTATATCACTGTGGAATACATCGGTGGCACCCTAACAATCAAATAGGATCATGTGCGCCAGGCTACATTTCAGAACCGTCGGCCACACCGATAGCAACTCTCCTTCTACTTTACAGGGGATGCTACTCTCCATCTATAAGTCAAAACTATTTTAAAACCCCAGACAGATGGCCAAGGAAAACAGGGTAACAGCAGCTGTTGACAGTCGACCGATGTGTCTCGGAAGGCTTTTCGTTGTGGTGGGAACCTTATTTAAATCTCAGCTGAAGAGAAGGAGCCAGAAGGAGCCATTGGGAACACACGTGTAATGCAACGAGAGCAGGGGTGCAGCTTACACATAGCCGAGCAAGCTTACGACAGACCGGCCAATCGCCAGGAACCAGGGGTGTTGCTAGGTCTGGAAAAGATCCGGGGCTAAGCTAATGTCGGGGCTGTCGGGACTGGGGGCTAGCTAGCCTTTTTTGTTGTAACCCCTGAGATTCTATCCAGGGCTACAACCAAAAGACCCGGGGCTGTAGCCCCCTCATTGTCCCCTAGCAACGCCTCTGCCAGGAACCACCCGTTTTCTGTTCCTCCAGTGATGGGTACTTGGTGGAGCAGTGCTGTCTGTGCCTTAGTGGCTGACATTGTCTGTTCTATCCACATTGCAGGCTTTTTTTGTATTGCTTTTTTTAAAGCCGTCACAATATTAGAGGCTACTCTTTATCTCAAATGGAACTGAGTGAAGTTCTGATGCCAGTGGAAAAAAGCTAAACGAAACATTAAAAAGTGTAACACAATATATGCACCCAATTAAAGTATAACTGTATCCTGTTCCACCTGGCACATCCTGTTTGATATTGTTATTTTTTTATTTTTGGATTTTCAGTGAGTCTTTGGCGCCAATAAATGACAAATCAAGGAATAGGGAGGACGGAGGTGGTCTATGAACAGTACAAGCTATTTGTAGTGGCCATCCTCCTGCAGTGCTGCAAACAGCAGATTGTGTGTGTGTGTGTAACAGGTTCTGTGTTTCAAGTGCATACACACGTATGTGCTCGTCCGTCTCAGCTTGACCTTCTGAGGGCTGCAGGGGGCATGAAGCCTCACCTGGGTGTACATTGGCTAAACATGGCCATGTGAGGCAACACTTGGGCCTATGAGGAGGATATCTTTGTGCATGTGATGGTTTGAGAAGGGCATGAGGCTTCCCCTGGAACATATGAGATCACCTCTCGGCCTTTGATGGCTGACGATGGGCCAGAGGCCTCTCCTAGGCATTTGATGGTAGTGGACTGAGCAGGTGGTAGCGGGCAAAGGCCGACGGACGCATGAAACTAATTTGAAGATATGATGGCCATATTTATTTACATAAAGAAGCAGCACAACCCACAAATGTGACCCGTCAGTGGCACAACCTGTAAACTTTTTTTATACAAAAAGAAAGTCCAGTATTTCAAACGGTGTCACTAAACACTCTTACCCCATCAAAAGTGGAGTCAATTATCACAAAACTTTATTTAAATCTAATGCATTTCATATAAACAATCATAAAAATGATCATAATACATAAAACATATACAATATGTTAAAACCACACAAGTAAGCACACCCTAAGTGAATAATGTTGTGGTCATTTCTTTAGGATCATACACTCTGATTCCTATGCCACACTACTGATGGCCTATTTCCTATTGGTGTAATGTAAACAACATAAAAATGCCCTTCTTTCCCTAAGGCCTCTCCCGCTCAGCAAGGCTCCTCTGGGCCAACCCTACGCCTGCCAAGCCTGCCGCAAGGACACTGCACCAACACACCGCCTCCTAACCGGAATCGAGTCCCCCGAGCCAGGGTGGTGTATAAAACTCTACAACTCCGTACACGACCCCAGAGGACACGGGCAAGAAGGCTACACATAGTTTCGGCGGCAAAAGCAACTCCAGGAGGCGGCAGCAGCAAGAATCCAAAAATGCGTCCTGTGGGGCGCCGTCACAGCAGACGGGGACTGGGACCAGTGGTGGGTTCTCCAAGGAGGAGTAAGCCGATTCTCTCCCCCTCCTCGGGCCACCCTTAAAAGACGGTTTTCGTGCCGCCCACTGCTCCCCGCACCACCAAGTCCATGAAAATGGCGTGCCCGCCCCTCCCGGCACACCTGGCCCAATCCGACCTGGCGCCTCGAGCCATCACTGTACGCCGAGAGTAGAGGTGGGGGAGCCCGGATGCGGCGGCAGGCCCGGAGTTGAGAACCGGCACTTCCCCTACCGTTGCCTCCCCAGCCCATCCGACCCATCTGCCCCTCTGGTCGGAGGGTCTAACCTATGGATGTAACCATGAGGGTCTACATCTGAGCCTTTAATGGATGCATGCTGACCATGAGGCCTACATTGACTATAAAAAAGCAGTATATGACAGTATGAGAACCAACTCACTGAGGTCTATATTGGCAGCAGGTGAGCATGAGACCTCATTCAAGTAGGTACACTGCAGGGTGAGGTTCTGCTTGGGCCCATGATGGAAGAATATGGCTTTGATTTGATTTGAATTTGTAAGGCGCCAAAGCCCACAGGCATTAGGCCACACTTGGATCCAAGATGGCAGTGTATAATCTATTAAGCAAAGGATGACTGCCTCGCCTGAGTAAATGAGAGTAGTAAATGACAATAGCATGCCACCCCTGAGCCTATGATGGCAGTAACTGGACATGGGGATACCACCTCTCTTTGTTCAGTTCCACACCCAATAATAAATTCCTTAGATGAAGCTCGAGTTGTAATAACTTTGAGAGCAGAGGGTGTCACAACTAGTCATCATAAGGCAATGCAGCGCCTGAGAAGGGGGGGCAGTGATGGGGCCGAGCCCAAAAGGACATAACTCCATGACAGGCTGTTCTATAAACAGAACTGGGTGGGATGAAGTCTCGAAATCGCGCTGCTGGACTGGTCTGCGCGCCCACGATGATACTGCAGAAAACAGAACTGAAAAACGGGGATCAACTTCTTTTTTTACATTTTTTTTATTAATTTGTGTTCCTGGTTGCACTAAGACAGCCTTACACAATGTGAGAACAATCAATCAATCAATACAAATAAAAACTATCAAGTCATCACAATTCACCCCGATCCAAAAAATCTTAAAAGCAGCATGTAGCGAATTCGTCAACCACATAAACCATCTTCATACTTAGGCTTACATAATCTTAAGTTTATCAAACTTGCCTCTTGTAAAAATTTGAACACAGCAATTGTACATAACATTTTCTCTCCACTGGAGATCCTGGCTAAAAAAGGGATCAGTGTCCAGGACTGCTGGATTGTACATAAACCGAGTTCAGTATAGGGATCTCACTTGGGCCAGTGCCGATGGGTCCAACTTCTGCTAAGAAGAAAATGGGAGGAACAGCCCCAATTCACGTGGTAACATTGTGGCTGAGGGCCCTTGCCAGGACTACTGCTCCCGCGCATACAGGGCCCCTTCCTTTCGTAGCACGCGGGCCAGGTGTGTTGCTTGTAGGGTCAATCTGCAGCGTCCTGGGCTGCCCCCGCTTGCAGGAACACAAGCTGAGCCTAGAATTCCCCTTTCTGTTGGACGGTTCCGCTATGTGTTCTTAGGGTTCACTTGTGGGGGGCTGGCTGCAGGGCATGACATTTGTGGAGGGCTGCATGTCCAAGTGATTATGTTTCGTTATTCGCTGTGTGACATTGTACAATCCTAAACACATACAACTAGGAAGTGAATACATGCATAAATAGAACGAGGTTTTGGGCTTTTCATTGGTTAACTATAGAGTCTTTTTACTACCGGAACGCCTCCTCTGCTCCTCGATGGTCCCCCCAAAAACCCCTTTCAGTACCCAACGTTTCAACACGTCACGTGTTGCTGAAGCGCGGGGATAGCTTCCTGGCACGTGCACCACGGAAGCAACCCTGCGCTTCAGCCAAGGCAACACGACATAACCTCTACGAAAACAAAACAGACGAGAAAGGGAAGACGTGTGTTGTCACACTTACTTTCGCCTTTGGGCTATTTCTTGAAAGACGACAGCTCCCGTCAAAATATTAATTTGGGCACTCGCTAAGTGTGGCCTGACAAACACTGGCCCAGTGTGTGGAGCTTCCCACACGCAGCTTCAGTTGAAGACTCCCACCCAGAAAAGAGCACCTTCGCCTTTGGCGCGGGCAAACACACACACACACACTGCGTGGTGATGTGGCCACATTGCTGAGCTTGCGGACGCCGTGCCAGGATTCGCGAATATGACTGGCCACAAATCACTTGCACCGCCACACTGTTGTTTGGAAAGCTGCACCGCCTGAGCCTGTTTGGCTACAGAAGGAGAAGGGGTTAAACGCTGAGTGCATTACGGGGTGACACGCTTTTCTTGGTGCTACTTTATTGACAAGATTGTGCAAGACTCGCCTCTGGCTTGAATGGAAAGTTGGGTCCCTTTTTGCTGGAAGATGTACACATTTGGGAAGGCTCATGGCGGTGGTCCAGCGTTCATTATGTTCATGGCTGTGATAACATTGGCCTTGCACTGTATGTCGTGCACCTCTTAGAAGGAAGCTAAACATACAGCAACAAGGCCAAGGTAAACATTGCAACATTGAAGCCAAATAATGTTATACAATAGTTCATACTCTATTGCCAAGCACACGTGCTAACATATTGTTTCTCCTGAGCACAAGAACTCGTGGTGAAGTGCTCCAACCTCAACTCCACGTCTCGCTGCCGCCCTTGCCTGCTCCGCTGCTGTTTTTCCCACCCTACATGACTTTTTTTTTAGACGGCACAATGCGTGCCATCTAGGATCACACTACCTGTCCTCCATAACAACACACCCTCTGATGGAAGGTCCCCTTGACCCCAACACATGACAACAACAGCCTCCTCAGACCATGTGATCTGGTCAACTTTGCTCTGTGACAAACGTAGGGCCTCCAGCATCTCTGGTATTTTTGGCTATCTCGAGGATCACATGACAACATTGGTCACGTGTTTCGCGCCCTCTTGCAGGCCTCGACAGGCTTTCATTACTCAGGAATCCAAAGCAGAGGGCTACGAAGAAAAGGTCATCTCCTCTATAGTCCTGCTTTGGCCTGGTAAGAACTTTGGGTGGTAACAACCAATCCAATCCGCCACGGTAAGCCACACTATGTGCATCACCACACACACCCTTTCTGCAACATTGACCTCCGCCAAGCATGCAAACATTCCCCATGCACTCAGCGAATGTACCTCTTGCATTCTCGCAACCTCATCTAAACTCCACCCACTGTCACCCATCTTGCACTGTCCAAATGCTCACACGGCCTCGTGCTCCTCGATGCCGCAGACCGTGCCGACCTGCCCACTGCCCACTCGCTCGACTCTCACATCTTCACAGAAACTTGTCCCCCCACCCGCAACCACACACATCACCAATGTGCACGTCCCCAAAGGGCACAGCTTTCACCACATTCCCTGAGGCGGGCTTGCAATCATCCACAAACCCCCCTGGCCCTGCACAGGCCAAGGACTTTCTTTACTGTTCTCCATGGAACACTATGCAAACACTTTCCAAGTACACTTACAGACCCCCAGGGTTCGAAATTGCCAGGAGCTGGGAGTGTTTTAGCCCCTACTTGTAACATCAGCCTCTCTCTTACCCTCCTACCGATTCATGAGATATACCCAATTGATCTGCAACTCCCAAACCCAGGAAGACTTAACTACAGTCTTATGTGACAGCTGAACCACGTGCTATGAAGATTATGGCTTTCACCCCTGCCTCGGTACGTGGACGTGGCCGGTAATAGCCTGCCAGCCTGAGCCTAGGCAGGCCCAAACAAAGCGAGGGCTTTGGCTCTGGCCGGCAGGCTATTACCGACCATCGCCGCCCGCCGACGTGGAGGTGAAAGCTATTCGCACCACAGGGTTTATCCTGGGTGAAAATGTTTTTTTTTAGTCAGGAGATTGGTGTAGCACAGTAAAAAAAGATGGTCGATGCTACAGGGATAAGGGACCAAGTCTCTTTTCCATTTCTATGGCAGCTGAGCGGGAGGATGTGTTGCAGGCAAGTGGGGAGAGCGGAGGTGGGGAAGGAGTATGGTTTGTTTTGGGGGCTCCCTGTTGTCTCCCCACACACAAGGAAAAATAAAAAGATGGCGCCACCCGGGGAAGGTAATGTGTATTCTCGCTCACTGTTGCAGCCACCTGATTGGCTGAGCGCCCTTCCCCAGGTGCGAATACACATTTTAGCATATTGTCAGTGAGATAGCACAATGTGGGAAGTTCTCGCCCCAGACGTCTGAATGTGGGAAGTTCTCGCCCCAGACGTCTGTGTTCGTCCCTTGCAGGGTGCAGCCTCAAACCCCAACAGGGACAACTCAGCCCTTCAAACTTGTGAGATTAATTAAATTAGATGATAACAAGAACAACTATTACAGTCCTTGGAAGGGTGGGTAACGTGCCATGAAGAGCTATGTGAAAATGTGATATTATTATTACCAGAACCCACCACAGAGAAAGACCCTTTCCCAGCTGCTTCTCAAAATCAGGGCCTCCCTGATAGGTGGCAGCCTTACTGGTGAACTAAAGGCAGTCCAGATCCTCCCTCTTATCAGAAAGATGGTACTAAGTGAAAACATAGTTTTCAGGGACATAATTTGGGGGTCGCCAGAGGTCGCAAGTGTGACCTCTGAGGTCTCCCTTGCGACCTCTGTGGTCTCCCTTGCGACCTCTAATAAAAAAGAAAGATTATTATTTTATTTTTTTTGGATTGCAATGCAAGCTCCTGGGCTGTGGCCAGCACCATGTGGCTCTTTACTTCTGGAGTGGGTGGCTTTCTTGTTCAGGCCCCTTAAAAAAGAAATAAAATAAGAACAGGGGTGCCACAAGTCTAACACTTCCAGCACTGACCCTAAATAAGAAAGAATAGGAATGCCAAAAAATGTGTCTTTCTGGAATGCTATACAATAATTGCTGGGCTCATTAAAGGTTTATTTCAGGCACACTTCAGGGGGTGAGTCACTGATTTAGTCTGTTCTTAAAGGCCTCAACTCAGCCTTTCATCCTTCTGAGGTCGGTAAATGGGTACCAACACAGATTGGGTGATATTGGGTGTATATTTTTTCTATATAAAGCGCTTAAGCGTAAGTGCTATATAATAACACATCATTATCATTTGGTCAAGGACGTCTGCTTGCATTCACAGTAATTTGGTAATATGGGCCTATACACACTGATCTTAATGATACATATGGCGATCCATTCTTGTATGAAATGGACATCAAATTATAGTGATATAGGAACCATATTTTTCATAGTGTACAATGCTATGTGATGCCACTTCCTGTTTTGGCAACGGGTGAAAGGTCGTGTTCCATCACTTCCCACGATATCAATTCGGGGTGGGGTCAAATGACATCACTTCCTGTGATGTCATCAGGGTTCAAGGACGTGCAATGTCACTTCCACTACCCATGGTATTTTGGTGAAATGACGTCCCTGATAGTTTTCACTTGACTGAAAACTAAAAAGATCGATTTAGAATGACCGCTTTGTGACCGCACAGAGCGGTCATTCTAAATCGAACTGTATGCCCCTGCTGCACACGAGTGTGTGCAAGGGGCTGACAGGTGAGTGTCTGTGTGTAGGCGCGAGTGTTTGTCTGCGTGAGTGTTTGCGTGTACGGATGTGTGGACTTGATGTGTGTTGTGCTGGGAAGGGTGTGGTGGGAGGGTAAAGGGTTGAGTTCAGTTGGTGAAACCACCCCCCCCGTTTTACATAATACCCAGCAGAGAGGGTGGGGAAGGGAACACCTTGGAGAGGCAGGGGGTGGGTGGGGGCAATGTCATATTGCCGCATTTTAAAGCCGACACAAAGAAGGCCATTTTATTTGTGTCTGGTCTTTAGAATGAGGTAATATCACATAGAACCAGAAAGCCTACTCTCAACCCAGAGTCAACAAACTACCCCCCCATCACAGTCACCCACCCCCTTCATTAGCAATACCATCAAGAAGCTATCACGCAGGCAACCCTAACCCTTCAAGTGCACTGATTGAAATAACCCCATCTTGAGAGAGTCTGGGAGTTCTTTTTTGGAACCATAAAGTTGATCCAAAGTAACTGGCCCGTTCAGAGTAGCATAACCCCCCAATAATGAAACTGTTCCCCTCAGCTGGAGAAGGCACAGAGGATGAAGTGCCAAACTGGAACTCTGGGTCACGCCTTTGACTCATATGTGTTTGTACCTAAATAATAAACACTCAGGAATGGTTCAAGGAGCCGAGCTACCCTATATCAGACCACAAATATGTTGGCCCGAGAAGACACAATCACTGGGCTGGGCTTTAAGATATTGCGACAGGTGAAAACACAGCACTTCCCTGCCCATCAAACCCTATGAATTCTGAGAAGAAAAAACACGCGTACTTTACGGTCTACGGGATAATATGCTCTTTCAATGGAGAGGCAGTGTGAAGGGCCAACTGAACTCTTCCGGCACCCGTAGATCTCTTGGCAACGTGTGAAAAAACTCTCTGAGGGTAGCCCGCGAGGAGGATGCGAGCAGGCCGGGATAAGCTTACCTTGATCAACGCGATGGCTGCCAAGGCCTGAGCCAAAGAGCACACATGAGAAACAATGATAGGGCCTTTCTGGGCCTCAGGCGTGCAGATCTAATAATCGCGTGAATATCAAACGTCAGGGACAGCACTACACCGCAAAGGTTCCATGTGAATACGTCGCCGGATAAATGTTGTCGGGGAGGGACATTTCTTTTCCTGACCCCTGAAATGCTTTCCCTTAATATCCTAGAAGGGGTGTCATTTACGATTATAAACTCCAATCATAGAATATTTGGGGGAACTGATTTTACTGAGGGTGCATATTTGGGGAAATGTCGCCCCCTGGCTAGAGGGAGGCAGAGATGGAACCAAGATTCCCCTACCAAATCGAGGAAGCATTGGGGGAGGAGTGCAAAAAGCACTCTATACGGACCGCCGCGGCACTCAGTGCAAAACCAACATAATCATAAACCCAAACCCACATCCACACCCACACAAACTCGGAAACTGAAATAACTATGCACTAAGACAGTCATAGTGCTACAGCCTGGCTTGCGTTTAAGACAGGTTCCAACCAGCCCATTATTATTAAAAATAAGAGGCTCAAACTTTGGAGGACAAGCCCCTTAAAAAGAGAACATCTCCTTGTGCCTACCACCAAAATGGTGGGCACCTCAAACGAACACTGCTGGCAGGTGTCCCCTGTTCTCAGTTTTGAATGAGGCCTATGCCACGCGCCGGGCCTGCCTAAGGATTCTGGATTCTAATTTAATATTTCAGTTCAGGGTTTACTATATGGGTCTAACCAGAATAAGTTGCAAAATATCAAGCTTAACTGACTATGGGTGAGATTAGGTCACAAAGGGCCCCAATTAATGGCTTCCTTCCCGCCTTTAAGATTATGATTATAGAAAACAAACTGCAGCGTCCTAGTTCATTCAAAGGAAAAGGGTGAGGCTGAGGGGGGTGCCTGCTCAATGAGATCTTGCAGCACACGGAGGGCCCTTAAAAGACGAACCGACGCACTTTAGTGACGTCAACGCATTGGGCCCTGTTACAACTGCGCGTCACCATTGGCGTCTGCCTTTGCTGCTGATCAGGAGGGTCAAATGAATGGCCAAAGATAACTCTCGGCCTAGAGGGCTGCATCTGGTGGGGCACACCTGGAGTGGCAGCTTGCAGCTGCCCTCCAGAAAAGGGGCACATTTTTCCTCCTAGTGAATTTGTTTTTTTATTCTGTGCTCCAAGTATTTGTCTTTCTAACTTCTAGTAAGGCAGATTGTTAATGTGTGCCTCAACTAATTCGTAACTTTTATCATCTTAAAGGCATGTTGCATTTGCAAAAAGAATGCTATATTTTATATGGAATGGTTTGCCTGTGGCATGTCCCTGGTAAGCTTTTGAGCAAATGGGGTCCAGATTGTGGTGAAGCTTTGCAGGTGTGTTTTTTTGTTGTTGCAAGGTTTTAGGCTTTATAGCTAAGCTGAAGTGGTTGGATATGATATGATAAGTCATTTATAACGCCCATGTACACAAGTGTTTCTAGGCGCGACAAGGCAAGGGAGGGAAGACAGAGGGAGGACAAGACAAACAGTCTTACTAGGCCTTGTGTCATTCAGATCGTGCAAATGCGAGAACGAGAAGTGCAAGGGGAAAGCGAGGGGGGAAGTGCAAGGGAGAGAGGAGGGGAAACAGCGCAGCAATGCTTTGAGTAAGTGCAGCCAGGGCAGCGCGGATCTGGGTAGTGCAAGGAGACCAAGGGACTGTAGGGTGACAGTTATAGCTCCTAAGTGCATAGTGGGCCCGGAGGCAGTGCAAGGGAAACTGATCAAGAAAGAGCCTGGTACCAGTGAGACTCTGAGGGTAGCCAAGCAACCAGTCAGCACAGCAGACACGTAGGTCAGGTAGGTCAGCAGGGGAGGGAGAGAGAGAAAGCAGAGGAGAAGAGGAACGTTTTGAGCTGCTTCCAGAACTTCTGGTAGTCTGGATCAAGTTTCAGAGGGCCAGGGAGGCCATTCCAGATAGAGGCACTTGCAGAGGAGAGAGATCTACCCCCCACTATCTCCCTGGAGAAGTGTCTAACCCTTAGAGAGTTGGAGGTAGCTCAGCAAAGGGCTCGAAAAGGAAGGTATTTTGGAAGAGATCATTGGATGTAGTGCGGGCCTGGCCACAGAAAGCCTTGTGGACAATGCCATGGGTCTTGAACTTGGTCCTCGCAGCCACCGCGAGCCAGTGGAGAGATTTCAGGGCTGGAGAGATACAGTCCCTCGGCTTGAGGCCAAGGATACATTTTGCAGTCCTGTTCTGGATTAGTTGCAGAGGGTCAGAGAGTAGAGGAAGACAGATTGTGAAAGAGGGTGTTGCAGTAGTCCAGCCTAGCGAGAACCAGGGCTCTGGAGACAGTGAGTTTTTGGGGAAAGTGACAAAGGGAAGAGTACCTTTGAGGAGTTGCAACTGGTAGTGGGACTTCTTGGCGATGTCTGAGATGTGAGGCGAGAAAGAGAGAGTGATGTCAAAGATGACCCCGAGGTTTTTTGCCTTGCAGGAAAGCGAAGGAAGAGGGCCCAAGGCGGATGGCCAGAGTGAGAGAGGGAAAGCAGGGGCAGGGGTCGCCATGAGAAGGACTTCCGTCTTACTGGCAATAAGGCAGAGATTGTTGGAGGCGCACCAATCCTGAATCGCGGATAGACAGTCAGGAATGAGCGAGAAAGTAGAGGAGGCTGAGGAGACCCTGAAGGAAAGCACAGCGTCATCTGCATAACACTGAAAGTTAGAGGAGAAGGTAGAGATCAGGTCGACCAAAGGGGCCATGTAGAGGTTGAAAAATCAGGGTGAGAGGATAGAGCCCCGGGGAACGCCACAGGTAGAGAGAGAGGTGGCAGAGAGAAAGGAACCAAATTGGACCTGGGAGGGGCAGTACAACAGGAAGGGGGTCAGCCCCTCCAGGGCCTGATCCGTGATGCCCCGGTTCTCAGGGAGTCGATTGATCAGGATGGCGTGGTTGACCACGTCGAAAGCAGAGGAAAGATCAAGGGGGATGACGACAGAAGGAATGCTGGAATCAAGGTTAGGGAGCAGATCTTCACTGATGTTCAGGAGAGCACTTTCCGTGCCTCTGGTAGTTCTGAAGCCAGACTGATGGTCATGGAGACAACCAACAGATTCAGCGTGGAGAGTAAGGTGGGAGATGGCCAGCTTTTCCAAGAGTTTTCCCAGGGAAGGGGTGATGGAGATTGCTCGATAGTTCGTCGGGAAGGTAGGATCGGCAGACGGCTTCTTGAGGAGGGGGTGCACAAGGGAGTGCTTAAGGAGGGAGGGGAAAGTTCCAGTGGCGAAAGAGTGATTACATAAAACGGCCAAGGCTGGAGGAGGGCGTTAATATGGTCCTTGATGGTTCTGGAGGAGCGGTATAGCCATACTGGTTACATGGCTTAAAATTGTGTGCTGTACAAATATGTATTCAAATGAGTTTTCGCAGGATGTTATAAATTCTTGTCCAGATGAGGCAATAACACAGAACGTCCTATCGGTGCCAGTGGCAACAAGTGTTAAGGCCATGGCGCCTTTATCATGAATAATATTATTTTCCTTTATCAAGGAATAATGTTAAGATCTGCATGCTTTTGTTCAAAGACACCAGATGGTCCCGGTAGGATAGCGCAGCGGCAACGTGCGCGCCTTGGGACCAAGACGACACGAAGCAACACAGGTTCGATCCCGGGTCCGTGCTTAGAAACCTCTGGGTGTTTAACCGTGTTATAAATACGCAACTAAGACAAAAAAAAACAATTACACAACTAAAAAACAAACAATTCCTATAACAGCGCCTTGATGCCTGCGGACTGTGTTAGCGCTTTAAAAATGCGAATAAAACAAAAAAAAATATGTCTGTGCACTTCATAATTACAGCTGTGGTCCTATCCCAATGCAGGAGTCGTTAGAGGGTAACGTGACATACTAGTGGGTTACTGGACTGCGGCATCAATGCAAAGTTTTGTGCAGCGACACCCCTTTGCCAAAGGTGGAAATAGTTTTTGCTACAATTCCAAGTTAAGAACGAGTCGATACCTGGTTTCCTGCCAGGTCATTCACTCAGTAAATGTGCCACGTTAGTGTTGGGGTCCCCTGGAGCCGCGAACTGATCTTATTCGGGTCATTTGCCAACGACGATGCGTTGCAGCCACGTTGGGCAGCCGCGTCCTTGCTAGAGGCAACGGACACACGTCAGCGGGTTGTGCCGCGCGTGCGCAGTTCCACCGACCAGTGGACCGTGCCATCATTACCCAGCTGTGATGCGCAACTTTAGGATTATACCAGAATACTGCGCCCACGAGGGCACATTACGAGACCAATAAAAGTCGCGTTAGTGGTCCGCGCTACATGAAGCATTAGGACGCAGGAACACCATGCTTCTTTAATATAAGCATCATGTATGTTAAGGAGGGATGCTAGTCTACCTCATGGCAAAGCAAAAATGTGGAACGTGATTGGCCAATATACAAATCCACGGAATGGAATGTTAATGAAAATGTGTAGATGAATGTGCCAGTCAATCTTGGCCCTGCCAGCAATGGGAGTGGTCCTGCCCACACTGCAGGCCCATGGCCGCACTGGAGGAAACACTAGCCGCCCATGACCTGGCCTTGTGGGGCGTGGTCAGTGAGGTGTGGTATGGTTACCTTTAATGAAAAGGAAAGTGAGATGTTTTTTGGAAGGGAAAAGAAAGGGCAGCAAATGGAGCAGATTAGGAAACAGTGATGGGCCTGGAAAAGGGATGGGCCTTGGTCGAGGAACAGGGACAGGCCTCTGGCAAGCCGAAACAATGAGCCTTGGGCAGGAGTCATTCTGGGCCCCAGGCTAGGTGCGCCTGGAAGGAAGAGCAGGAATAAGCCCCGGTGGGGCAGATTGGGATGGGTCTCGGATGTGGAGTAGGGATGGGCCTCAGGTACAGAGAGGAGAAAGGGCTCGGATGCAGTGCAAGGATGGGCCTCGGATGCAGTGCAAGGATGGACCTCGGAAGCAATGCAAGGATGGGCCTCGGATGCAGTGCAAAGATGGGCCTCGGATGCAATGAAAGGATGGGCCTCGGATGCAGTGCAAGGATGGGCCCCTGTTGCAGAGCAGGATGGGCCCCTGTCCAGAGCAGGGTGGGCCCCTGTTGCAGAGCAGGGTGGGCCCCTGTTGCAATGCAAGGATGGGCCTCGGATGCAGTGCAAGGATGGGCCTCGGATGCAATGCAAGGATGGGCCTCGGACGCATTGCAAGAATGAGCCCCTGTTGCAGAGCAGGATGGGCCCCTGTTGCAGAGCAGGGTGGGCCTCGGGGCAGGGGCGTTGCTAGGGGGGGGGTAAGGGGGCTATAGCCCCTGGTCTTTTGGTTGTAGCCCCGGATAGAATCTCAGGAGCTACAGCCAAAAGACTAGCTAGCCCCCAGTCCCAACAGTTCCAACATCAGCTTAGCCCCGGGTCTTTTCCAGACCTAGCAACTCCCCTGCCTCGGGGGCAGGGCAGGTTGGTCCTTGAATGCAGAGGGTGCGTAGGTGTTGGTGGGTTTGAATCGAGGATGATGATGGAGTGCTGATGCTTGAAAGAGCTGGGCAGTGAGACTATGCAATGAGGGTAGAGATAGTGGATTATACTTATATAATCAGATAGATCAAAACATCACGAATTAACATTTCAAAATATTTACCCCAACTGTATTATATGGCTTATACATGACCTGATGTCACTTTAGAGTATCCCAAAGCAACCTCCATGAAATGGCGAGTGGGGGTGGCAAGCGCAGCCTACAAACCCGTTGCACCCAGAAGGAGACTATACGGTGTAGTTGGCAACTCCCCCTGGAGAAGAGTAAACAGGAATATCGAGTTACACACCTCGTGTGATTCACGGCAGCACGGGCTCGTGGCATAGGTGCGCGCGCCCGGGCACTTGCCGTCCCAGGCAGAAGAGCTGTCAGCCTCGGACGCTGTCACGCGCGGCACTTTTCTAGCACAACGCTGTGCGTCACGCCGTGCCGCGAAATGAGGGGGGCACCCCCCTGCAGCTCGAGGGCACAGGCCCTTGAGCTTGGGGAGCTGCCCACCGGGGTACAGGGGTGGGAAGGCGGGAAGAAAGGAAAGGAGGCCATAAGGCTCACACACCTCTCCCCTTCCCCCTCCTGCGTCCTCTCCCCTGGTGCAGGACTCACAAGCAGGGCCTGACTCGGTCAGAGCATAACACAAAACAAAAAGGTGCTAACTGGCGGTGGGCGCCAGCACTGAAACCCCCAGTGTCACCCCCTCTTCAAAGGGGGAGAGAATATTCTAACCAAAAGGTGAGGGAAGAGGCAAGAAGCCAAGCACCTAGGTGCTAAGTGGCTGCCAGCACAGGCATGGGCGTAATTTTAGAGGGGGACGGGGGGGGGGGGGGGGGGGGGGCGTTTGGGGGGGTGTTTGTCCCCCCCAACTTTCATGGCACATGATTTTGTCCCCATTCATTTGAATGGTGCATTTTTTTCAGATGAAATGCCCCCCCCAACATTGTCCCCCCAACTTTCATGGCACACGATTTTGTCCCCATTCATTTGAATGGTGCATTTTTTTTCAGATGAAATGTCCCCCCCAACATTGTCCCCCCCAACTTTCATGGCACACGATTTTGTCCCCATTCATTTGAATGGTGCATTTTTTTTCAGATGAAATGTCCCCCCCCCAACATTTTCAGCAGCGTTACTCCACTGGGCACAGGCCCGGCCAGTTGGGTGGCCAGAAGCCATATGAGGGCACATTTCCCCTCTACGGGCAGGCCTGCTCTGGGCTCTGCACTCCCAGACCCAGTTTCTCGTGTGCCCAGAACCCACCCCTGGAAAAGGTACATTTGGGCAAGCACAGGACAACGGTGGCTGCCTGAACGTCGTGGAACAGAAGAAACGGGGAAGGCGGCATGGGCCTGGAAGGAATCTGCCAGCAGTCACACGCGTGCTCACCAGCCAATGTACAGGTCCCAAACACACGGACCTGGGAGCTCACGCGCTGGGGGTCGTGGGGGCGGGGGGGGGGGGGGCACCCAGAAGAGCAACTTGCAGTCCCTGGCCCAAGCGCCCAAAAATACTGAACTAAGAAAACACTGCACACCTGTTTGCTGGGAAATACCAAAAATACTCAGTCATGCTTTATTAGTGTTATTGCCAACACAAAAGCAGTTTCCGCATATTGTTTTATGCACGTATTGTATAGAGTGTATGACCCGCAGCACTAGCCGTTCCACGGCTTATGCAATTCCTCTAGCTCTACAATACAATGACACCGGAAAAGCTGCAGGAGCATTTTCAGTACAGCGATGGCATAGGTTATACTTGCGTCACTCAGGTGTAAGAGCCGTTCACTTAAATATGTCGCACTGGTCCATCTGGAAAAGTCATTTTATAAGAAGTTTCTAGACCCTCGCTACCGCTACTTGCGGGTTTTGCCCAATCGAGGAAAGTGGGGGGGTGCTATGGAGATTTTCGTTCCACGTGATAACCACTGGAAGTATTAAGGGCGAGGACGGGAAGTCCCAGGCCCAGTGGGCCGGATCCACAGAACGTATAAAACGCTTCTGTGAAGCCGGCCCATAGCATGTGGGTTCTGCAGAGTGTGTACGGTGAAAGGAAACACTATTGAAAGAGGAAGCCATCCATTGGCATACGTCCAGGATTAAGTTTTCGGGAACTGTGTTTCGGGAAATGTATGGACGCATTTTCTCTTCGGGATTCAGACGCCTTGTGGCTTAGATGTCTAAATGATTTAGAAATTGCACGTAGTTTAGTCATCTTGGCTTTCTGGTGGTCCAACGTTTTACAAGAACTCCCCCGATTTAATGCATTGCTATTGTTGAGCTATCACTTATTAGATTGTAGTGATTGTTCTTGGCTGTGTTATGGTATGTGTGCAGGGATACATTCTTACATATTTTAAGACTGAACATGCCACGTTTTATTTATTTATTTACTTTTGCATGGAAAGTTTGATGTAAACCACATCACACGTAATAATAAATAAAACATAATCGTGCATATATATATGTATACATTTAGATCAGCAGATTCTACTCTTACCTAAATAAAAGGCAAGGATGTTATGCTCTTCAATGCTCATATTGTCTTGCGAAAGCAAACCTTATACACTACATCCACAATAAACGACATATCACAAAATCCATCCTAAATTACGCACACTACATGATTTGTACACAGAAAACTTCGAGACAATTATTAAAACAAATTTCCTAAAAGGGCTGATACCGTTTAAATCCGTCCTTAAAAGCATCTGATCCAAGAGCCTGCTGTCTCAAGAGTGCCCGCACTTCTCACACATGTCCCTAGCCCTCTTGGAACCCAGAACTCGGAGAACATGCACAGAACGCTGCCGCTGGCGCCTTTACCCACTGATGTATTTCAGCAGGAGTGACTGACGATTGCAGCGTGGCCGGGGCGAGCCTGCAGCTTGAACACAAATAGGGGCTTCAGCCCCACCCCACGCCCTCCGGTTCCGCGTGCAAAGGCGCGCAGCGTTTACCTGGTGCGCCCCCCTGAGCGCTCTCCGGCTCCAGCAGAAGGTCCCGGGGCCGCGGCCCCTGCAGCGCGCCCTTGGATTTCCAGAGGAGCCTCAGCACCCGGACGATCTCCGGCAGCTCCCAGGGCCAGGCGGCCAGCCTGCCCCCGGGGCAGGACAGCGTCTCCTCGGCGGCCCCCCACCTCCGGCCCAGCTCGGCTGCGGGCAGGCACCGGTCCAGCACGGGCATCCCGTGCGCCCCCCGTCCCAAGCCAGCTGCGGCCGGGGCGAGAGGGGAGCGCCCGGCGGCAGCAGCGAAACTCCTTCCACACAAGAAAAGCGAGGGTGGGGGGGCTTCTCTACCTGGGAGGAGGTGAGAACAGATACAGCAGCAGCTGCTCCCCAAAAACACACGCACACGTGACACGAGAAAGGGAGGTGTTTTGCCCCCGGGGCTCGGGGCAGGGGGAGACCGTGCCGGACCACGGGGCGGCTCGGAAAGGCGCCCGGTGCTGGGCGTCAGGGCTCCGGCTCGGCCTCTCCCCTCGGGCTCCGCAGCGGGCGCTGCTCTGAAGGTGCGCCGCGTCTCCTGCGCGCCCTCGGACTCATCCCCCCTCGCGAGTTTTCAGCATGCCCCCCCCCCCCCGTAACAGAAAGCGCCAACCGGCTGAGAGGATGCATGCGAGGCGCCCGGCGGCCGAGCTGTCTGTGCGAGCCCCCCTCCGCGGGTCCAGCGCTAGGGGGCGCAGCCCGCAGCTCCCGGCCGCCGCCTCCGCCCCGTCAGGGTGGCACGGAGCCAGCCAGCCATGCCCGCCTCCCGCGGGAGCCTGCAGCGCGAGCTCAGCCGGCCGGGGAGGTTTCCAGGCGCGGAGGGGCGCCTTGTGTCGCCCCCCTGGCCCGAGGCACGCGCTCCCTCCAATGCCCCCCCCCCCCACCCGAGCGCGGCCAGGTTAATACACCCTTCCCCGCTCCTGTCTCACCTCAGCTGCGGGGGAGGGGGGGGGGTGCTAAGCCCCAGGACTAGGCCTCGGGGTAACTTCCAAACGTGTCTGGGGCAGAGAGATGAACGGCAGCAGGGCGTGCGAGCTGAAATGGACAAGCAGTCCTGCTGCTCAGCCAAGACGCTGGCCTTGGGTTGGGGGGGAGGTGGGGTGGGGGTGCTGACTGGAACATCCAGAATCCGCATGGGGGAAGGTTATGGTTTTTTTTCCAGGCAGTTCAGGAAGGTGAAACTATAAATTCCATGCGTACTGGGGCCCAGACAACGTATTGATACAACTTCTACAGTAACGTACTTCCCAGGAACCCACCTGCTGCTTATTGGGCATGCTCAATGATAAACCAGGAACATTCGTTTCTAGTGCCATGAGTATTGGGTCCGCACATGTCTGTTTTGTCACGACTGTGTAAAGCCCAGAGACGTACCTAGTGTGAGGGCCTCAAGTACATTGGCTGTGCGCGCGTGGACTGGTGTGGCATTGCATGGCCCACACTGGTAACCTCGCCTTCCAAGATTCAGGCTTCCATATATCATCAAAGGTGCTGATATTGTCCAGTCCCTCTTGTGAACCAACAGGAAGTGACCCAAACTAAACCAACACATGTTAAAGAATTCTCTTTCCACTTCAACTGTGTTGCTTTGACATTTTGTAGAGAGTACAAGGTGTCGTCCCATTGTCCCCACAACCGCTCTAGTTCGCTCCCATGGGTTGGGGAACATTGCCATTAAACAGAGGCTTTTCTGCCCTGAAAATTGAGAAAGGGGTTTATCAGGTCGCAGGACGAAGAAGGAACCCGCGGTTTTTTGTGGCTTTGCCTCAGCTATACTGGAGTTAGGCACTGACATTCCAACATCTTAACTTGTGCAACTCTGTAGGCTGCATTTGAAGCAGACTGTCCCTGTTCCACTGATTGCATTTTGTAGACACTTTTATTTTTAAGACTTTGCGAGTGTAGTTTAGGCTGGTAGGAGATTTTAGCTGGGTGTAGGTTCGTCGGCAGAAGGGTGCTGGGTCATGTAGTGGGGGGAAAGTGTAGGGCGCCCTCTAAGTAAATGGTACCACCCGGAGAGTTGATTAGGGCAGCCTGCTGGCTTTTTGTTGTGGTATTCATTCCATACCATTTCGGGGGCGTGGAGTATTGCCCTGGATGAGTCCATTCCAAAGTCGTCTTTATTGCGGACAAAAGGGTTTGCGTGCCCCAGGCCCCCACCTTGGCAAGGGCACCTACACGGCTGCCTGATGCAAAGAAGTCAGTGCCCATTTTTTACAAAACATAAATGACGCATGCCATGATATTGTTTAGGTATCTGCTGACGCTTCGAGTCTGCTACCTGGCTGTTGATTTAAGATATCCTGTAGTGCATTCTGCCTACACTGTAGTACGCACAGTTGGTGCATTCACTGTAGCCCTTCTATCGTTCTGTCGGTAATATTTTTGATCATGTACAATAAGCAAAGTTGAAATGCATTTTGATCAATTTTTATAGCACAATGGTTCAGAAGACAGCTCAGCGTGTTAAGCGCCAGTTGAAGAGATTTGTGCTCAGATGTCATATCACTGTACCAAACACTGTCAAAGCCAAATCAGCCTTCCCTCTCTCTGAGGTTGATAAACATGAATACATGTGCTTTGGGGGTAGTAACGCCTACTGTGCTACAAAAAAGTATCTTCAGCGGATAGCCAGGGTATGGAAACTAAATCGCATCAGTACGGTGCAGGCCTAGAGCTTGGCTACTCCTAACGAGAGTTGTACAAACTAGGCAGTCACGTCAATGACCAGCATAAACTGTTAGCCGAGAGAGGTGATAGAGGAGCGAATTCGAGACCGGAAGGAAGGTGTTGCGACTCATGGCCCAGCTTTGCTGCCGGACGGTACAGTGATCCTGCAAAAGAGCAGCTCAACTCACAGGGCTGTCTTCTGTCAGAAAATGTGCCCTTTCACACACTGGAGGAATTGTTAAGTCATTGCCTGCCCATTGTTTTCCTGCAGGCCATCTGAGTAGATGGGCTCCTAGACAAGAGACAGACAACAGATTGTCATAGGCCTCGGGCAAACATGTCTTCAGGTTTGCTTATTTGACTCCGGAAACTGCTTGATTTTTTTGTATCATTTCGAATGTACTACTTCACACCATGAATGAATAATCTGCTTGTCTGCGTGATGGGCGTACTTAAAGCTGTCAAATTCAGTAGTAAAACTCAGCTGAGATGTATTGGGGCCCCATCAATTAGTATTATGACACATGTATACTACCATTGATGACAGAGAAAATCAAGCTAGAAACATGCTCATTTTGCGTTACGCTTCTAGACGTTATTTTAAAAAACATTGTCATGTTGTGTCATTATGTGATTTGCTTGAATACCAAATCAGGTCTGCAAAGCGGAGTCTTCTTTAAGTTCATGAAAGTCAAACATTACTGGAGGATTTCAGAGTGGAGCAGACACCGCTACAAGAGCTGGAGAATTCAAAGCTGCTTGAGAAGGGATGTTGAGATATTTTTGTGTTGTTATGCGGGCTAGGTTCCAGAGAAAATGGGACGGGACCCGAAGCAGATCTTAAAATGGGCTCACTGGTGATAGGTTGAGGACATGGCGCATCATAGTGCGCTATCTTATGTTACCATGCTTTTGAATTGCTCGGAATCACCACTGTAGTTGTTTCAAAATGTTGATCCTTGTCTGTGTGGTGGTATTGTGGCCCTGCCTGGGGAAGCCAGACCTTCATCTGCTGGAGAAGAAGAGTAAGAGAGAAGGGAAGCGGCAAAGGGGCTTGCAAATGCAGAGATGGTGTCATGCGGGTGGGGGGGGCGATTTCTATTATTGGGGAGGCATGTAAGTCCATTCTGCATTGACTATCTTCTAAAGAGATGCGGCTTACCAAAGTAAGTTCTGAATTACTACGCCCTCGGATCCCAATGCAGCATTGGAATAATTATTGGCTAGAGATCAAGTCATGGACGTCATTTAGGGGTGGCCAGGGGTTGCAATTGCGACCCCTGAGGTCTCCCTTGCTACCCCTGTGGTCTCCATTGCTACCCCTAAAAAAAAAGCATGTCATTTTTTTTTTAGATTGAGGCTCATGGGTTGTGGCCAGCAGCATGTGGCTATTTGTTTCTGGAGTGGCTGGTTTTCTGATAGCTATAGCCAGTAAAATAGCTCAGTGGGTTGAGCACTGGCTGCTGCAATGTGTGATCTGCAGCTTGCAGGTTCGACTCCCAGCAAGGTCAACTCAGCCTTTCATCCTGCTGAGGATGATAAATGAGTACCAACACAGGTTGGGTGATATTGTATGCATATTTGTTCTATATAAAACGCTTAAGTGTAAGTGCTATATAATAACACATCATTATCGTTTCGCCTTGGACTCTGCTTGCATTCACAGTGTTTGGTAATATGGGCCTATGCGCACTATTTAGGATACATATGGCGATCCATTCTTGCATGAAATGTATATCACTTGACAGTGATATCGTTATAGTAACCATATTGTTCGTAGTTTACTTAGAAACAATACTAATGATGCGACTTCCTGTTTTGTCAGTGGTGAAAGGTCATGTTCCTTCGCTTCCTGTGATGTCACTTCGGGGTGGGGGTCAAATGACATAACTTCCTGTGATGTCATCAGAGGTCAAGGGTCGTGTGATGTCACTTCCGCCACCCCTGGCATTTTGGTGAAATGACGTCCCTGGATCAAGTAGTGCTGGGTTCTGAGCATCCTGACAGATATGTTGTCTTAAAATAGCTGCAGGGTCTATGTATGTTACTGCAAGTTCCTGAATAGTAATTCTGGGACTGCCAAGCTGACTCTGCAAGGTGGCGTACTCCAGATTAAGGCGTGTGAGAAGGAGAACGCTGCTCCTGCCATGGAGTACTGGGCCACAGACGTCCATCCAAGTCTCGTCGCAGGAATGAAGGCATGAAGAGCCCCCTGAACCCGGCACGTCAGACCCTCAAGACCCTCCTCGCCTGAGGAACCGCGCAGTTTAGTGAGAAGCATCTTCATGCTGCTAGCTCAATGCGATGGATTAACGCTGCAAGGGCAGGTCAGGATTACACTGGCATGAGGGAGGAGGGCATTGGTCTAGAATACCAGTGCCATGAAGCATTCATTGGCTGTTCAGTTACAAGGGAGACCGAACAGACCGTGTGCGTGAGCATCAACGTCTCACGGAGGCCTTGAATAGGTGAGAGCAGGCCGCGTCCCCTCGAGCGCCATCTGCTGGTGCCTTTTGGTAAAGCACAGGTGTGAGGCGCTGGGCTTGTGATATCTTTTCCCCATCTCTTCGTAGACCATGGGACGCATAGGGGGTGTTTCTTTCTGCTCATTATGCAAAACATATGCTTCATGCATGCAGCTACACGCAAGCAATGTCATGGGATACACAGTTGCTGCATAAATGTGGTGTTTCCAAATGTTTGTATACTTTTTTTTTTTGCCCTGAGAAAAGCAGCACACACAGGCAGACGTCCCCCCACTTCACTCTCGCAGTAACTGCACTTCCGAGAAAGGCACAACGCCGATTTGCACACAGGGAGAGTGTACATGGGGAAAGTGTATAGGTAAAATTTGTAGGAAAAACAGTAAGGCAACATTGTTTTGCCTTCTTCGCAGGTCAAGATTCTCTGCCAAAAATAACAAGGGTGACAAGGAAAGCTGGCTCCAATCTTTGCAGTCATGACTGCTTTTCTTATTTGAACCGCGCCAGATGCGCGGGTGGCATGTATGATGTTTACAACTTCGCATGGACTGATCGTTCTGGGTCTGTGAACTGAAACATAGGAAGTTAAGGTAAAACCTTTCTTGAGAAAGAAAGAAAAAAAACAGGACAGTTTTCAGACCAGAAAAAAAAGCAGTGATCTGCTTAGAACTGACGTGTGATGGAGAGAGAGCAGCCCGTCCTGGTAATAATAGCACCGGGTGGGGGGTGGGGCAGAGGGGGACATGGGCATTACTACGGTCATTCGGGAAAGGAGACTACTCGGAGGCGGAGCCAGCCTCAGAATGTCCCGGGCAGGGGAGAGGGGGGGGGGGGTGCTGGATTGCAGTTTTGAAACCTGTTAGTGAGACGGGACATTAAACACGTTGAGCTATTGACTCCTCCCTCCCTGCCCTAGTCCCCACCCCAAGCCCAGGAGGCTGAGCAGATATTACTCCTTCCTGTGGCCCATTACATGTATCTTTCACCAGAGGCGTAGCCAGGATTCTCAAGTAGAAGGGCCCACACTAAGAAGAGCCCACAGAAGGAAGGGGGAAGGTGGAAGGGGGCTTGTTTGCCCGCGGCCAAATGTGCAGAATTGACTTAGTTGTGAGGGGGTGGGGCGGCGAGAGAACCAATGAAGGGGGGAGGGCTGAGATATATTTTTTAAATGATGGCAGTACACTTTTTGTGATAAATTAGGTAAACAGCCACACAGTTTACAATTTTATTTATTTATTTGCATTTTTAAAGCGCTCACATAGCCTGTGGGCAACGAGGCGCTGTTACAGGAATATGTCTTAGTTGCGTATTTATAACGCGCTTATTAACCAGAGGTTTCTAAGCGTGGATCCAGGGATCGAACCTGTGTTGCTTCGTGTTGTCTTGTTTCCAAGGCAAGCACGTTGCCGCTGAGCTATCCTCCCGGGACAATTGGTTTTGTAGGGTAAACTCCATTAGATGCCAAGTCACCAGCAGGGCACAGTAGCATTTGCCAATGCATTCTCATAATTCCTGTGCCCACTACAGGACAGTTCTCTGCAAGTGTACACAATGTTTTCATATTGAGTGTGCCCACAGATGTCCATTCTGGTGCACCTACCTATGCCAGTGTTCCCACATAATAAAATACTCCTGTTTGCTTTGTCCATAATGCCAGTAAGGATACTATAACAACACACGTTTTTGCTGGCTCTGCTAATATATGCCAGTATGCCCATCTAAGAACATACTCCTGTTGGCGTTTCCTTAACGCCAGTAAAAAAAGCAATACAACAGTAAAAAAAAAACATATGTTTGCTGGCTACACAAATTCCTTCCTCCCCGATTTAAGAAATCTCATCATGTTGTATTTGCTCCCTGAGAGTAGTAAACATGTCATGCCACAGTAAAAACAACACATTGCCTTGCAGTCTGCTCAAATGCCCCCACCCTTTTGTAAGAACACTTATGTTTTCCTTTGGCCTTAACAACAGTAATAAAAATGCAAAGCCACAGTAAGAAAACACGTCCTTCCTGGCCAGCAGGTAAGATAGCTCAGCCTGTTGAGCACTCGCTGTTGGGATCTGGATGTAATTCGCAGGTTCAAATTACTGCAAGCCCAACTCAGCCTTTCATCCTTCCGAGGTTGATGAATGAGTAACAGTTTCGGTTGGGTGATAATTGTAAGTAAATATGTTCTCTGTACAGTGCCTTGGCGTAAGCACTATATAAATAACATAACATTACACAAATCCCCCCATATAAGAACACTCATTGCGACAAATTAACTTCCGGGGCACCAGTGGTCCAGGGATGAATATCGGTTTCTAAACCATCAATCAGCCCCACACCTCTAGTAAACCAGAAGGGATCCGAACAGATTGGAAACACAAGCAAATTATGAACCTCCTTGTCCAATTTCGGTAACATGGACGAAACGGCAGGCTTAGCTCCAAAAGGTTGTGGATCATTGGTCAGTTGAAACACAGTGAAAATTTAATTATTTCCCAATGATAAAAGGGTCTGTCCAGTCAAGGTTGTATAAAGATATCTACTTTATTATTATCACAACAGACAGTTCTAGTACACTACAAAATACAACCCAGCCTGTAAAGGAATGCAGATGACACACAGTTTCAAAGGAGGAAAAGGGATGCACTCTGAATACTAACAAGGAGGTTAGTCGGTATAGTAAATAATCGCAATAGTTCAAGGATATTTGGAATCAACACAAAGGGAGCCATAGGCCGTAAAATGTCACTAGGGTCCTTCAGAGAAGGACCAGGGGGACAGAGCCACAATGTACCTTGTGCTGTTGGAGCTCTTGGTGCTCGACAGGGTCAAGTCGGTTTCTGGGCGCTTTGCAGCTTCTGCAACACATTTCAAGATGGGAGACAGCTGCGGGTATCAGGTGGCAGGCAGTACGGCGAGTGACGCAGGATGGATGGCTGCAGGCTGGCCTACATGGTGGCTCTGGGTCAGGATTCGTTGTCTCAGTGTTGGTCGGCGGTTCTGAAGCACTGGTCGAGGCTTTTCAGACGACTTTAGAGAATGCAGCATAACAAAAGTCAGCAGTGCAGTTCCAGGGGCTCGACTGTCTCATAAAAGTTCTTTAAGACAGACGTCAGTAGATGCTTTTCGATGCACTCCTTCTAGCTTCTTTACTGCACTTGTTTCATCCTTTATGGCGGACAACCCAAAGCTGAGGAGAGTGTTGCAGCAACTGCCTTGTCCTTGGTTTGGTTCAGAGACTCTCTGGCACTTCCCACCTAGGAAGCTTGCTGCAGAGCCTAGCAGGGCATGCTGTGTGCTTGCTGTGTACCAGTTCTGGAGCTGCTGGAGGGTCCTCTCGATTCAGTATCTCCCTTTGTTCGCTGGGAGATGTTTAGGGGAGGGATTGTGCATCCCTCTTGGAGTCCTGGCCTTCCTTTACTGGTGGTAGATGTAAGGCAGACTGTACCTCCAGCCAGGGTTCAATGATTAGTTATTTCTTCTGCTTCTGGTGAAGAGTTCAGATGATCTGCCAAAAGAGGGGTTCAACCCTCTTTTAAACCCTAATGGGCCACAGGGATTGGTGTAGGCTAAGCGTACCTTAATAAACCAATCCTGGGTCCCCACCAGCAATCCCCTGCAGGTATGAGGTCATAACCAGAGTGCTTTGCAACACAAAAGGTAAATGCATGGAAACATGTAATAAGTCCCACCCATCTTCATGTCTGTTGTGGATCAAAGGGTCCCCCTGGTTCATGGAGCTTTCTGTGGTTCCTGATTAAATCAGCAGGTCTCTCTTGAAGCTGCGGCGAGATCAGACTTTCTGACTCTGCCAAACCACATACTAGTACCTTGTGAATGCCCCCCCAAGCCCCCTCCGGGGATAACTACTGTAAACACGCAGTCCCAGACATGACATTTCACTGTCAATCGATACCGAGGGTGGGACCTGGCTTCAGGTTGACACAGTGCATATGAAAAGGTGTTGTAGTGTCCTGTCTCTGCATCTAGTCCCCATGTGGGCCTGTTTAAATTAAACTTTGATTAGGATCTGAATGCCGCCACCAGCTACATGGCTCAACAAAACGGGTGGATCCATGGAGCCTTCGTTAGTTAATTAGGCTGGCCATGGTGGGGGAAGGTTTGCCCCCCTCCTCCTTCTAGAGAAGCATTGTGTACTACACCTGTCAGATGCCAACTAAATATGACAGCGGGGGGGGGGGACTGTGCCTGTAGGCTGTACACAGAGTACACGGGTCTAGTGCACACAGAGTACACAGGTCTATGCATATGTTGTGCAGTGAGCATAGAAAAATGTGTGCGGACTAGCCCCACACATTTTCCAGAGGTTGATCTACCATCATTCAATTTCATTTAAAATTTTAAAAAAGCCCAGGCAAGTGCACACCCAATGTGCGGATGGGCAAATTACTCACACTCATGTTGTACTCATCATGTTTTATTTGCCCTGTAACGTCAGTAAAAAATGTCATGCCAGAATAAGAAAACATTGCCTTGCCGGCTGCACAAATGCCCCTCCCCACACCCTTGCCCATGTAAGAACACTTATGGTGCCGTTGACCTTAACACCATTAAAAAAAAAAGCCAAGCCACAATAAGGAAACATGCGCCCCCATGTAGAACACTCATCATGTTGGCTTTGCCCTTAATGCAAGTACAAAATTCCATGCCACACTAGGACCCAGTCAGCCCCACTGTAGTACCCTCCCCCACTCCAACCCCCCCTTCATATAATAACACTCAAGTTGGCTTTGCCCAAAACCAGCAGTAAAACATGCCATGCAGGAGCATGTTCATGCTCCAACGCCCTTCCCAGATTCGCATACACGGACATACACATATACACACAGGTAAACATACAGCCACTGAGATATACACACATTCACCCACCAGTCACGCACCCATACAGTTTATCTGTCATTCACACCAGCCCCCAGAACATTTACACTGCACTCTCATGCCGACGCGCAGTCGCAGCCATGTACACCATTCACACTACCTTCCTTCATATGCGTGACTAACAGACACTCCCTCACATACAAACACGCATCCGCGTGCACTCTCTCGCTTGTATGCATGCATACATTCATACATACGTGCATGCAATCCATGTATACTCTCAAAACACCGTTTTTAGTTAATGCTAATTATTGGAGGCCTGGGCCATGTAAAAGCCGAGCCCAGCAGTTTACGTTTGCTGTTGCCCGCAGTCATGTTCATAACTGTTTTCTCACCTCAGAGAGCAGTGTATTTGCTTTCTTTTGAAGTTGAAACGTAAGCAAATACACTGCCTCCGAGGTGAGAAATGTGCCAGGTTCTTGCCTTCTGAGCCCGGGCTGCCCGGGCGTCACAGCAGAGTGATGCCTGCTGCCTCAAAGTAGCAGGGCTCTAGCGCTCCCAAGCCCTAGCCTGGTGCTGCCCACGAGACTTCTACTCCCGAACTCCATATATGCGTGACAAGGACGCTCTGCTATTAAGTTTGATTGAGGGTCGGCGAAGACTCCTCTCGCTAATTCTAATGAAACACATTGCTTGTTGCAAACCTACCACCGTGTGGTTTCTATACCTTGCTGGAACAAAGCTCATATTGACGTGATAACACTGATTACCACAACACCTTTTCAAATCCCAGGAAGATCTGTGAAAAGGGTACAGTCGATAAACATAACATAATTAGTTGGCTGTGAAACCTTATAACATGTATAATTGATGCATTCCCTGTCTTTGTAGCATCTGCTTCCTGCTTTTCATCCTCTATATTCCCTCGCTTATTTCCTTCCTTCCTGCAGACTACGCTCTGGATAACCCTGCCAGCGGTAGAGTACGCCACTCCATGGACATGCCTCAGGGCTCTGATAGTACTACAGTGGTGATTTGGTGCAGTATAAGAGCATATTACCCTAACATGACATATGAGAAGGCATTTATGACAGTATGCTTCCACGAAGCAAAATACCAAATGCACACAGTGTTTATGACCCAATAAAGTCTTCAATGGTGTGGTCATGCATGGATGTGTATCAGAATTACATTTGCATGGATCTAAATAAGAAACACAACACACGTAATTAGCATCATAGAGAAGAAAGGTCACATCTGCCAGAAAACATAGAGGCCACAGACTAGCCGCAAAGCGAAGCGTGCACAAACACACGCATGGTTGTAGCCGAAGGCCCAATCCCCGCCAAGCAGAATCTCTGTTAAGCTTATGGTGGGCTCTCAGCCAAATATTCTCATTGTTCCCTGTGCTGGTGGCTTGACTTTCACCCTAAGCACACAGGCATTTTAATCTACAACAGAGAAGAGGGTGCTAAGCAACGTGTCCAGCAGCCCTCCACAAAGGCCTAGCATTGAAGCAAGTGAACCTAGATGTGGTTGTTGAACCTAAGTGGGAACTACCCCTTGGTACAAGGTATTCAGCCATGTTCATTCTCAATCGACGGGCTCCCACATTTTTGCAAATTTTGAATAACTTGGGGTTTAAGCCTAAATTAATAAGGGTATTGAAGCCGTGGGCCCATTGGAGAGGCCTGCCCATTGATATACTCATTGGAAGGCACAGTGAGCTAAAATGTGGTTTTAGACCCTCCTGAGTGGGGACCATCCCACAGAACAGGTTCTTTGGCCGTGTTTGTTCTCTGTCGAGGGGTGCCCACATTTTCGTAAAACATTAATTTATACATTATCTCTTTCTTAAAAAGGTAGCAGCACCCTATATTTTAAAAAAACAAACAAAACAGAAAGTCATTTTCACCTGTCACTCTTGCACAGTCATTTCTCATTCGTGCAAAACACAACACACAACTTTGTCAAAATAGTTTCCCATTGCTGTGCCGATATCTTGCATAAACTATGCACCCTGGATTTCCCAATTTTCCTTTTATTTTACACAGATGCAAAACTCCTTTGATATCTTATGACCTCATTCTTGACCAACATACCATGTTTTGACTGCAAGCTATCTGTTTAAGCTAGTCTTCTTCAGGGTACGATGCCAATGTAACATCATCCTATGGGTCCCTTCTTTAAACCATATTGGCTGTGAATCTAAAAAGTTGCAGACAAATTGGTTGATTGTGTATGTCAAATTAAAGACTATATAGCAATATATATCCTGCACAGTTAGACGTCTATAATCGCCATAGCTAGCTAATCTCAGGTTTGTTTTGATCAAACTAGCTCCGGCTTCAAGTTGGAACATGCATGTGGTGTTACAAATGTCAAGAGGGGTTACACATATAGCTGTAAACTAGTCTTGTATTGCAATGTACCCTGGATTGCTCCTCTAGCATTTTTGTAGAACAAATGTGAATAGTTAACTGTATGGCATATATGTACATGCCTGTATTGCTTATACATACTGTTAGAGGTTGCGTCAAAGAAGAACATTACTTTGTTTTTCCCCCACCATATATGGTGTCACTTTCTTTTAAAGAAAAATGTATAAGAAATCATTTTTGTATTTCTAATACGCTAGGTGTGGGATATATTATTTCATGTTGAGAAATCAGTGTGGGAAATATGCGAACATTATATCATACCTGAAACTATTTTAAAAAAAATAATAATGCTGGAACAAACCTCTGCTCCAGTCTTCAGAGTCTGACCCTTCCTTTTAAAGATAAGTAAGGATTCTGTGACAGGATTTTAAGGGAAAGCTAGTCTGGGTGTTGGAGTCAGTGACTGGGACAATGGACATTACATCATATGCTGGATGTACACACTGCAATTTCAACTGGATTCTTTGATACACTGGCAACCAGTGGGATGATCTTTGCCTCGTGTAATCTGATCACCGGGCTCTGATGTAATAATAAACATGAAACAAGATTTTGGACACTTTGGAGTTTATCTATAGAATACTTCATCAGGCCCTGGTACAGAGAATTATAATAATATAAACAAGATATAACTAAACTGTTTAGCAGAATGGTGCAGGCATTCAATGAAAATGATTTAAAGGTTCTACAAAGCCTCATTAGTTGAAAAAAGGCTGAATGGGCAACTTTATTTATTTAATTTATTTATGTATATAAATCACAGGGAAAGCTGTGCATTTTTGTCACAAAAACACTTACAGAATGTACCAATGATAACAGAGCAGAGGACACTAATCCTTTACAATGGGGTGAAAGAATATGACTTGAAGACCAGATGTTGCAGGAGAAGGTGGAAACATAAATCAGGGACGAGGACAGGATAGAATGACATAGGAACGGGTTGGGTTAGTAAATGCTGAATTAAGGATGGAGGGGTGATGGAAAAGTGCTGTAGGGTTGTCCATGAAGGGTAGGGAGAGAGGAAAACAGGGTGACACAGTAGCATAGAGCGGTAGGAAACAGGTTCTTCAGAAAGAAGGATAGCTTTGAGGTTGAATTTGAATAGTGGTAGAGTTGGAGTACTGCAGAGAGGGACAGAAAGAGCATTGCAGCGCCGGGGAGCGAGGAGAGAGAGCGTAAGTGAGAGGGAGCACAGGGTGCTTAAGCGGTGGCAAGGAGGTGAGCTTAGGATGATCTCAACGTGCAAGGAGAGTAGGGAGTGAGATAGGTAGGATGGGGTGAGTCCATGGATAGGTTTGAAGATGATGAGAAGAAGTTTATACTTTGTTTCATAGTCAGCCTTCTGGTAACGAGCAGAGGAGGTAGAGGTAAAGCGAGAAAGTTTGAAAAGTGGGCGGACCGCGAAGTTGAGGACTTTGTCCAGAAGTGAAAAAGCATAGTCGGGAAAACCATAGAGGGGACTGACACAGTAGTCAGATCTAGAAAAGAGTAAGGAGGAGATATTTAGCAATATTGAAAGGAAGCTGATAAGGGATTGTTCTGATATTGAAGAGGTTAAGTCTGTTTCAGTGGCAGATTTTGAGATGAAGAGCGAACAGTTGTGTGATCGGTCAAAGATGAATCCAAGGGTACGGTTACTAGCGAAAGTAGAGTAAGCTAGGTAGACAGGAGAGAAGAGAAGAAGAGGGGAGAGGAAGAGATAGCCTGTTTCGCTGGGAAGTAGAGAACTGATGCAAGTTGTGCACCAATAGAAAACATTCAGTCTATATTTACTCCAAAAGTCTTTAAAAGCAACACTGGAGTTGAAGGAGGACCCATACACGCTGGTGAGACTTCATCAGACCAAGAATGTGTCTTATCATTTAGCAGCAAGATCTCAGGGTTACCGCCATTCCGCTTCAATGTATTCCAACACATACATCTCTCAGTTGTCACCAGGCAATTCTTAAGGGTACAGGCTGTGTCCTTTACCATTTTATGTTTTCTAATATGCTGAATTATGATTTAAGTATCATCAGTGTAGGTATAGAAACAGAAATCAAATAAGTGGATAATATCTGTCAATGGTGACACATAGAGGTAAAATAGTAGGGGTTACAGTGCCGATCCCTGCAGGACACCAGAGGTTAGAGCACAGTCTTGGGATTGAAACCCAACAATAGCAGGTTTTTTGAGCTTGTCCCAAAAGATGCCATATCATTAACTTAAAAAAAGTACCTTAGTAAATCTAATAGTGAAGTGAGCACGTGAGCAGGCCACGATCTATGGTATCGAAGGGCGCAGAAAATCAGAGCTGCCGCATCCCCATCACCTGCTATTTTATGCAGAGGTTATCCATGACACTGTGGTATACGGACTCAATGCCCATTCCAGGACAAAAGCCTGCTTGTGCAGGAGATAATTTTTCAGCAGAGCGTTTGATTTGAATGGCTACTTCCCTTTCTAAGAGAATAGGGAAACTGGAAAATTGGCTGATAATTTGATGATAATTTAGGATCCAATGGCACCTGTTTCACTAGTGCACTAAGTACAGCCACCGTTACTTCGGAAGTCACAACACCTTGAGTTAAAGAATTTTTAATAACATAAACTAAGTTAGACAGAATTTGTCACCTAATTGACTTCATAACTGGACAAGTATCCAAGGGTGAGCAGATTGATTTGTTGGCCTGAATGTCTTTTCTCATTCAGCCTCCGACTGAATAGAGAATTTTATTAATGGTGTGTTTTATATTTTGAGGCACCAAATCTCTTTTTGAAAATCTGTGAAAGTGGCTTTGTATGCAACCATATACATAGGTACAGATTGAAAATGTTGTGCTAAAAAACTGCCAAGAAGATCACATAACTCTGGGGAGGCCGAGATAGACGCCTCCATGGCCTCGGGATTAGGAAAGTTTGTTGTTGGACCTTAAAGCTTCTTAAAGAGGATGTTCTGGCAGGTCACATTTTCCAGAATAGTTTTAATTTTTTTTTTGCCTTGGCCAATATTTTATTATCATCTTTGTGCTATAGAGTACGTTTTCCCTGAAACCTTGCAGTTTGTTCTGCAATTTCATTTTTAGCTTTTTCAACTGTAGGCAGAAATCCACAAACACTGTTGCGAACCAAAGATTTCTCGGCTTAGATATTCATGCTTTGAACTCTTTTTCAGGAGCAAGCTGAACAAAAGTATTAGTTGGAATTTTATTAACCAATGAAAGTGCCTCAGCAAGCATCAGTGTACCATCCATAGAGGTTTGCGGATAAGCCAAACTTGTGCCGGGGTTATCTGCCCCCAAAGGCGAATCATGAGCTTTTTACAATTTGCTTGAGCTACATTTCGTTTATATTTGAAGGGAATTTCAAACTTAGCGGCATAATGACCGGTCCATGCTAGATTCAAAACCTGAGATATCTTGACTAGTAATTGGTAGAATATTTGGTCAAGACAATGTCTGTGGGTGTGCATAGGAGTAGCTACTAATTGAAATGATCCAAGTGAAGAAAGTTTATAATACATAGATTTGGCTAAAGAATTTGTCATGTGCAAAGTCATTTTTGCAGTACAAAGTGACTTTGAACTGACTTTCAATGCAAACATACACTTTGCACAGTTCCATGAATCAGGCTGTGTGTTGGCAGTGCAAAGTGACCTTGCAGCAATAAAAAGTGACTTTGACCCTGCTAAAAGTTCCATGAATCGTGCCCTAAGTGCATAGCACTGACTCAAGGAGTTCCGGTTACCGATTGTAAACACAGCAAACTATGGATTACACAGAAATATGCTGGTCGGGCATTTTGGGACAACCAAGGATGTTGTAAGATATCCCAGTTTGAGAATAAGTATAAAAAACGAAATTGCAATTAGCAGGGCTGGCCTTGCTCTTCATCACAATAAAACAGGCTCGACTGGACTGTTGGGCATTCGGCCCAAGGCCGAAAGAGTCGACTGTCTAATTTGGGTTCTTTGTTTTGCTAATGCATCAGGCATTAAGGGGTCTTGAAGCTGCAAGCCCATTGGAGGGAAAGCTAGAGTGGTACAGGATGGTCTCATGGACTCAAGCTTTACATTTTTACAAGATATATATTTTTTTGCTAGCTTGTCTTATTTTTGTCAATTGTGTAATCATGTTTATCCAATAAGACAATCACACTTGCAGGACCAGATTTGTGAGTGTCGTGAATAGCAAGACCCAGCATTATAGAAAAAATGTTCAGTTTCACTACTCTATGCCGCTTAGTACAGTGTAACATTGTGCAGTATTTTCCCATGTTTATTTGTATTTATGTGAAAGCAGCGATGAATGTAAGCACCAGATACACACATTAATAAACTGCTGCCTTAGGGCCTCATTTCGAGTTTGGCAGTAAGGGGTTAACAGTGCCGGTAAAGGTGCCGGAGCCATCAACCCCTTACCGCCCTATTACGAGTATGCTTGCGGGACCCGCAAAGGGTGCCTGGTAAAACCAGGCGCCCTTAGCGGGTCCCGCTAGCAGACCAGGGAGCTAACAACGGGCACGTTATTAACTGGCCCGTTGTAAGCTCCCTCCCCATTCCCATTGAGCCCTATGGGGGTTCGAATGGGAATGGGGATGTACCAGGTCCGGGTTCCTCGAATGAGGAATTACTGGGTCCTCCAAGGTTGGAATGGCTTGGTAATTCCTCATTTAAGGAACCCGGACACGGTACCCGGTAAGGGGGTAACCATGCCGCAAATTGCGGCATGGTTACCTCCAAGCTCGTAATGACCCCCTTAGTCTCTTTGCAAATCTGCATTGCTAATTTCATACATATGCATGGCTCTGTCAAATAATGACCATAAGCAGGTGACCGTATCACACTTTTCTTTGTTGCAATTCATTGGCAGAGATGCCCAAAGGGGTACATGATTGTGCTGTGTGTATACAGCATTGCCACAGCTCAGGACAGGGATGTGTTGCGAGTACGCTCTGCAACGACTCGCGATCTAGGGTGTTCCCCAATCATTGCTGGGCTCAGAATAGGGACGCATTACCAGAACCACCAGATGTGATGTAGGGCTGTTTGATGAGCTCTGTCCCAGTGCTGCAGGCTGCGCCACCAATGCCCCAAACTCTAGGCATACTTATGCCCTCTCTTCCTGGAACTGAAGGCCTGGTAGATTGAATCCTAAGGGCTAGCCTCATCATCTCCAAGGAACAGGTAGGCCAAAAGCAAGTTGCTTCCTTGTCTTATATACAGCATATGCTAATCACATAACCTCAGGTATTCAGCAGCATATGTAGCAAAGTTTTGGTTAAGTGTGCAATTTAAAGACAAACGACTTAAAACAACATAACACTGATGGATGTCCCTACTGACTATAGAAAGGGAAAGAAAGGTGCGGGAAAAGGTGACAAAGGAAAAAAAGAGAGAGGATGGGTCGAGGGGAAAGGGATGCATAGTACTTGCAACCTTCTCATAAAGAAAAACACAAACATGTTGCCTAAATAGAAATTGAAAATGTTGCTTAATCCTCAGGAAGTTGTGAAAAAGTATAATTCATATTTCTGACATGCAACCAATCCCACATGCTGAGGACTGGGAGCCATTAGGTGCTGTAGAAAAAGCAGCTTGTTCAGTAAACTGATGTTTCTGATTCACCCAACTGCCACCTGTTTACCTAACTAGGCAGCTGCTGCTGCTTAGGGAAGTGGTTGGTAAGTGGTGTTTTTATGCAGGCTATTCCCAGAGAAGCTCAGCAATGGCTTAAGATCAGGCCGGCCTCCACAACACCCAAGGAATCCTAAAAGGTTTGCTGGAATGCCCCAATGAAGGCTCGGGTAGCAGCCTCAGGGCTGTGTCCTCGGCAGAAAATCTTGACACTGAAAACCAATCTAGCCTGGGAGTGTCTACCAGGCCATCACCTTTCCCTACTATAGAACTGCCTGTCTGGAGCAGAGAGACCCTTCAGTGCTGGTCGCTGGGGAGGTGGTGAGGGGTATCTCTGGCCACTTAACTATTGGCTGAAAGAGTCATTTCACGTTCCTCTGTGCCGTAAGGTGGCCTTCAATCATGTCATAGCTTTATATAATAATAATTTGGCATTTATATAGCGCTACAAACCCTCGGGTATCTGAGCGGTGCTTATTATTACCCACGGTGCGGGGTGCTCATTTATCGACCTCAGAAGGATGGAAGGCTGAGTTTGGCCCCGCCGGGATTCGAGCCTCTGGTTCTGCACTGATGTCAACGCGAGCGCTCTACTCGCTGTGCTATCGGACCTGCCATGTTACCAACAGAGCCCACTGGCACGGGAACCATGGGCTGTGCAAGCGACTGCGCTCTCGGAAAATGTATTATGAGAGTATCACATTATTCCCCCTGCCTTCTGAGTCCCAGGCTTGCAACACAACATCCACAGATCCATAGCAGCCGGTTCTAAATAATTGTTCTCAAACAACATTCACCTTTCACACACTATTCTAGACGGCCACATCTGGCCTCCTAGACTGGCAGACACTATTCTAGACAGCCACATCTGGCCTCCTAGACTGGCAGACACTATTCTAGACAGCCACATCTGGCCTCCTAGACTGGCAGACACTATTCTAGACAGCCACATCTGGCCTCCTAGACTGGCAGACACTATTCTAGACAGCCACATCTGGCCTCCTAGACTGGCAGACACTATTCTAGACAGCCACATCTGGCCTCCTAGACTGGCAGACACTATTCTAGACGGCCACATCTGGCCTCCTAGCTTGGCAGTCCTGAATTACTATTCCACAGTATGCACAGTGAAAACATTTAAACTCTTTGGATACCATTCTCTGGATAAGCCTCGGCACTCTTAGACCACTATTGTGGTGATTGCCGCAGTAAAAGTATATCAATGAAATCTGTTTAAAAAAACACCTCTGAACATAAAATAATGTACCGAACACCTTGGACATGAACCTTTCTGTTTTCTTATGTATCCTCCCTTTCAGTCTCTGTGATTTCAGACAGCGAAGACCCTTTACGGGATATGCAAGAAAGATGTAGAGGAGCAGCTGTCTGCATCTGCAGGAGATCCCGCCCCCCTACCTCCCGCGTATTGGAAACATGAGATTGTACCGTGTCTACCACCAGCTATAATGCCAATACTGCAGCAAGTGTTTGAAAGAAGATAACCACTGAGACATCCCTATCGAATGTACCCTCGACATGATGATAACCAACAGGAGGAAAATCCGGAAGGAATATGAAAGGAACCCAACCAATGCATTAATGACATCATAAAGAAGTGTGCACGACATCCCGAAATACCGGCTGTATGGATCCTGAAGAAACTAATGACGAAGTAAAGAATCGAGTGAGCTTTTCAATGTAACAAATGACGATTACATGTGCACAAGGTGCCGCAGAAAGACAATCGTTAAACAAATCTACAGACGCTGAAATGCAAGGTAGAATAAGTCACCATAGAAGCTAGCTATGAGTAGTGAATAGAATGCAGGCAAAGCAACCATTGCACAGAAAACTGGACATTGGTATCATGAATTTAGTAAGCCAGAGCCCATGAAGCAAGAATGGAAAACTGTGTCGCAGCAAAATAGTAGGCTCATGGAGCTGCATGGCGAGGCTGTCTGGCCTGAAGTCAAGATCGAAACAGCTATCTATTCTGAAGAAGAACAAGTATGCAGAGGATAAACCTTCTCACATTAAGGTGCAAGATAGAACCCAAAGGATACCATACTTTAATCCAAAATTGACAAAATCGTGGTCTCCTGTCATGTGAGCCAAGGATGGAAATAGAGTTTGAACTTGGACTTCCAGACACGATAGCGAGTGCCCGCACTCCCGTACATTCTCAAAGACAAGGATGCTCAGCAAGGCCAAGTACAAAGACAATTTCATGGCAGTAGGCATGGGGGATGAGAGATTCTGGGCTAATTGGGTGGTGAGGTAGTTACATGCCCTATCTCCTTGCACATGGGTCTGGAGGTATGTGCTGCTAACTGAACCGAATGTTCCAGACATGGCACAAGCCTGCCAACCAATTATATCAGTCCATATAACGAAGGACTTTGTATCTGTGTATCTAATGTTTCTGAAATTACATATTCTTAGAGGTAGACATACATTGTCCACCTGATAACCGACAGCCAATAACAATCCTAGCTCCTATAGAAATGTATACTTAGATGTCTCACTTAACCAATCCCGACCCGTGATCTGTTTTTTTACTATTGCCCCATAGTATGATGTCACTCTGATGCATTTTGTCTATAAAGGTCTTGTTTCGTGAGGAGATCATTGAGAGACTGAGTGTACGGCTGTTGATGTTCGTTGTAACCTCACTGTTTTAGATCATTGTTAATCAAACAGTAATTTGCCATCTTCCTGAGTTGGTTCCATTATTTGGACTCAGAATGACTCTGGTGTGATCCCATCCATTATATATGCATGTTCCTAAAGTGCCATAAGCTCACATGGTAGTGGTACAGATGGTTTAAAGATCCAAGCTAGTTCAGCTCCAGAGTTTCAGATGATCAAGCATCCTCCGCCATTAGCTGGAAGATTTCAGTTTCCTGTGGAGAGAGCGGCTGATAGAAATAAACTTGCAAGAAGAATCGAGACGGTGGGCAGGTCCCTCTTTGAAGAAATCCCTGCTCGGGTTCCACAGGCCCTCTGCGGACGGAAGGCAAAGTGGTCGGATTGAAGGAGGAGTCGATACCGAAGGCCTCGAGTTGATTAACGAATATAAGTAGAGTAAGGGAAATGGCAATATAAAGGGGTGGGATTGTGATATTTCAAGTAACGGGAAATATTGTACTGACAAAGATAGCACCTAGAAATCCTAGTTCAAGGGAATTGGAAGAAGACATTTCAAACTCCAAGGGGAGTAGGTGATAATAAGAGAAAATGCACAATCAGGACCGTGAATGGTGATGTCTTAAACCATCTATAGGGTCAAATAAGCAGAGGCGAGAGAAGTATACCGCTTATTATAGATGGTTAATAATAAGGGAAGGTGATCACGGGGGGGTTATTAATGGGTAATGTGTGAATATTTCAAGCATTGTTTGTTGTGTGAAGTAGTAAGAAATAACAGAACTGTGAAAAGTTGGAAGCAGCAGTGTTTTGGAGTTAAGGTGCAGTAAGTGATTGGCGCCAATCAAAAGATAGATAGGTACCCGAAATAGACGAGGATTGAGCAGCGATTGATGGTGCTTGCTCATATTTCTTGGTTTAAAACACTAAAGGTGGCGATTTGAGTTGAAATAAAAGGTTTATTTAACGATTTGGTAAATATCGACAGTCAATTGAGACTTGTCATTATGGCAGACACTCCTCTCATGCACCTTTGTAAAACACCGCCAAAACATGCGCCCAGGCTCAAACAGTATCGTGCAGAATGGATAAAGGGAACAGTGGATAAAATGTTCATGCCATGGCCACAAGGGGGATTATTGCCACACATGACCACATATGTGCATGCTGCGTACACAGGAAAGAATTTAGAGAAAAGACGGGCAAATTTAGAACTTTGAAAGATCATGAAGAGGAAAAAGAGGACTCGCCACTGGAGGAGTGGATGCTTAACCAGCATAAGGGAGAGGGTGTTGAGCCCTCAACTCCTCTTAGCTAGTCTGAAATTAAAAGTGTAAATCGAGAAGAGATAGGAGTTTATCCTTTGAAGGAGATGAAGGCCGCAGAAGGGTATACTTCCCCGACATATGTACCCCCCGCTTACAGTAGTGACGACAGTCCAGAAGAGAGTAAAAGAAAGGAAGATGCTTGTAAGTCTATACGAGATAAGTAAGAAAGAGGTGACAGGTTGAATTTGTCGACAGACATAAATCGAGAAATTAAGCGATGGAAGGGAGAAAAGGATAGGGCTGACGAGGTAACGCTTGTACAGAATGAATGGATGGGAGGACAGATACTACTCAAGTTAGATGGGAAAAGCATTGAGGAAGTGAGGCAAAGAGAAGATAAGGATGATCAAGAAAAGAAGTCCAAGAAATGAGAAAGAAGATTGAGGGAGGATGAGCAAGGGAGATAGATAGACTAATAGTGGGATATGACTATGGGATGGGATTCACACAGTTCCCACTGCTAGAGAAGGGGGAGCAAGACCACAATACATCCCATGGCCACATATGGATAAGGATCATTTAAAATGTAAGCTCCCTAGTTTGACTTCGGGGGGTGGGAAAATGGACATATGAGTTAGAGAACATGGCAGTAGGAAATGCGCTGGCCATAGGAGACATAAAAGGTCTCTTGCCAGCCATTCTTGGGGAGAGGGCTGAAGATATGTGGAGAAGAGTGGGGTATTCAAGTGTGACTGCACAAAACATGGCGCATGACAGAGCATCATTTAATAATTGTAGGGTAGATGTTTGGAGGGCTCTTAGGGTACAGTATTCTGCCACATCAGATATGTGTGCAATTATGACACGAAAAATGAAGGAAGATGAAGACCCTATTGTATATATTCAGGATATTCAGGAGAAATCGCAGCTTGAAATTTGCAAGCCGTGTTAAAAGACAGTGGCATTATTTTAACACATTTTATGCCAGGGTTTACCAGGTTCAGTGCAAAGACAGATGAAACAACAAGTGGGGATGGAAGCAAAGACATTGGCTGTGATACAGTTAACTATAGTACATCACTGTCGGTTATCACAAGAGAAGAACAAAAAGAAGGATGAAAATCAAAAAATCGAGGAAGCGAAATTAGTTCGGAAGAAATTGACCAAATTTACCATAGAAGGGGCTGTATTGACAAGCGGAGAAGGACTGGGAATGCAGGAATCAATAGGTACATCGCAGGCGGATAATTCACGCCCGATAGATCAAGGTGGGTATGGGTTTGCACCGTGAGGCAGAGGCATGAGTTTTAGGGGAAGAGGAGGCGGATTTCAGAACAACTAAGGTGGATTTTAAAATACTCAGAATGAGAGCCAGAGTGTGCAGGGAGAATATAATCATGGAGGGCTTGTTAGAGGGTCACCTCCAGTGTGTTGGAATTGTGGAATTACAGGATATATTGCGCGTGCATGCAGGAGCCTAGAGAGTGTACAAAATGGCCCCAGTTTTCAAGATGGGGGACAGTTTATCCACCACCATACAGCACACAAACAAGAGAGGGCTTCGCCGAGGATCACACATCCTATCAGGCACAGGTGCCATAAATACAGCAAGCGCAACAGCAGGGACAAGTACAAATGCACACACTGCAAGGGCAATCACAACAAGCACCTATGCAGGTATAACAATATGCAAACACAGGGCAATTATTGACACCAAGAATAGGAGGCGTCACCGTGGTAGGAGGAAATCCTTTACAGGGACAGGAATGAGCTTGTACCCTAAATAGGACAACTCACACCAGACCCCCAAGAGGAACCAAGGGTCGATGTGATGATAGGGGGCAAATGATTTGAATTGCTTGTAGACACTAGGGCAACTCGCTTGTGTGTATGGGTGGGAACATACCCAAAGTCAGGTATTGCAATAAATGCTCAAGAGTTCTCTGGAGCTACGAATTTAGTTCCTTTTACTGATAAATTAATATTCACGATAGATACCAGTTAACATTCTGGGAGGAGATTTAATGACAAGACGTAACATGACGATTTCATTTACTGATCAAAGAATAGTGTGCCCCACTCCAGGAATACACTATTTAAATGTGGGAATTTTCATACTAGCATTCACAGGGCAAGGGCAATCACAACAAGCACCTGTGCAGGCACAACAATATGCAAACATGGGGCAATTATTGACGCCCAGAATAGGAGGCGTAACCGTGGTAGGAGGAATTCCTTTCACAGGGACAAGGATGAGCTTGTTACCCTCAATAGGACAGCTTGCAGGGTGACTTGATGTGTTCACTACTATCTGTGACACCAGAACCCCAAGAGGAACCAAGGGTCGATGTGATGATAGGGGAAAACCTATTTTCTTTTCTTGTAGACACTAGGACAACTCCTTTGTGTATACGGGTGGGAAAATACCCAATGTCAGGTATTGCAATGGATGCTCAAGGGTTCTCTGGAGCTACACATTTAGTTCCTTTTACTGATAAATTTATATTCACAACAGATACCAGTTAATATTCTGGGAAGAGATTTAATGACAAAATGTAATATGATGATTTCATTTACTGATCAAGGAATAGTGAGCCCCACTCCAGGAATACACTATTTAAATGTGGGAGAGTTCATACTAGCATTCACAGGCCAAATGGTGCTGCGAGGCGTCCCAGTAGATCTGGAAGTCTTTTTATATGGAGTAAGCATTTTGCTGACAAGGCTACCTGGTCTGGTTGGGAAGATTGTGAGGATACCTGATGAATTGTTATTTAGACAACAAATACATATGGATGAGGAAGATGGACAGACTATCCCTATAGAGTTGGAAGCAGCTATAGTTCGAGGCGAGATAGCAATGCTTGAACGGGTAGATGACAAAGGGAGATCATGGAGAACAGTGATAGCTCTTGAAGAGGGGTATAGATTGGCTGACAGAACAGATGATGGTATGTTCAAAGATGAACATGTCGATGACGAAGTGGTGTTTTTTATGAGCATTACATACTGGATAAGAATTGAGAAAAGAGAAATCCTGCAGCGAATGGCGATAATGCGGCAATGACCAGCATTTCTTCAGGAGGATCTAGAAAAGGTGCCAAGTATCCTATGGACCATGGGCCCCTATGACGGGAATAGGGGAGGTTAAAACAAAACTTAAACTAGGAGCAATTTTACCCCAAGCGAAACAGTACCCCATGTACAGAGAAGCTGATGAAGGTATATTTTAAACTATTCCAGCACTGATGAATCAGGGGATCCTAACGCCATTGGAGTTATTGTGCAATACCGCAGTGTATCCAATTAAAAAATCTAAAGGAGGGTCGTGGCGATTTATCCAGGATTTGCAACCTCTTAACCAGATTGTAGAGGCAGAGTTTCCTTTAGTTCCTAATCCTGCGACAATATTATACAGCATCCCAGTCGAAGCTCAGTATTTCACGGGGAACGATTTGAAAAATGCGTTTTTCTCGATCACGTTGCATAAGGACTCACAGGATCTGACTTCCTTTACATTTAGACAAAAAAAGACTAAAACATACATATCTTCCTGTAAGCCCCCATCAATCTTTAACAGGGTCCTACGGATGGATCTAGGCAATATCGATCTCAAGAGTGTGGTGATACAGTACGTAGATGACATAGTGATTTTGTAGTGCAACAGACGAAGAGTGTAGGCAAGACTCTGTCTAACTAATAACTATTTTAGCAGGCAAAGGATATACGGTTGACAAGGAGAAATTACAGTATTGTCAGGAAGAGGTGTTGTACATAGGTCAGTTGATTTCACGTGAAGGAAAGAAAGTGACACCCGAAAGGGCTGAGGCAATTATGAAAACACCGAAATCAAACACAGTGAAACAGATGCAACCGTTTCTGAGTTTATGCAATTACTGCAGACCCTGGGTGTTTGATCACAGCTCATATACCAAGCCACTTTTGCAAGCGTCAAAAAAGGCACAAGTTGGCAATGAAAAGATAGAATGGACTGAAGAAATGGAGGAAGGATTTGAGGAGTTGAAAACAGCAATTTGTACAGCTCCAGTTTCAGGGATTCCCAACTATGGTGAGGATTTCTATCTATCCTTGCACACAAATGGGGCCGTCATGACAGCAGTGCTTACACAAAGGACAACATTGGGGAGCAAACCTTTGACGTATTACAGTGGGATTCTAGACCCAGTTATGAGAGGACATTTCCCTTGCAAACAATCTTAGGCGGCTGCCGCATTTGCAATTGAGAAGTCTACAAGTATTGTAATGGGCTGTTCTAAGACTCTTTACGTGGAGCATGCCTTATTTGCCAATTTAGAGAAACCCAAGGATATGTTAACATCCCAAAGAGCTTCAGCATATGAAGTAATGATTTCCAGTCCAGCAATTAAAATATTAATATGTAAAATAGTGAATCCAGCCACGTTTGAAGCCGAACCTGTTGAAGAAGGTGATCATGTGCATAACTGTGCAAACTATGTTGAATTCTATGATGACATACTCTGTGTGAAGGAAAGTGTTTTGGCGGGAGGGGAAATTCCGTTCATTGCTGGTTCTTCGAAAATTGATCAAACTAGTGGGGAAAGGCATTCAGGCTCTTACACCTCTATCTAGGGTTAGGAGTGATGCCATAGTGTGGCAATGACTCTAGGTGGTGAAATGCACGATTATTTGACATGCATGATTAGCAGTATTTCTTTCATTTCAGATCAAGCCAAGCATCGATGGGAGAGGTCTAAGAACACAGAAGAGGATGAGCCGGTGACCAATCCAAGTGAACTATTGCTACCACCAAAATTATATGTTTGGGACCTGATTTTAATAAAAAACTTTACTCGACGGTGGCACAAACCTAGTTCAATGGCCCCTTTATCGTTGAGGAACGCTCCCCTTCTGCAATTAAGCTATCGGGAAGATGAGCTTGGCTGATCTTCGTGATGTGAAGGCTTATAAAGGCGAAACCACCCCTCCAATGGTTGCTGACCCAGTAGCAAGACTCAGTCGATGACCAAGAAGAGGGGCGATAAGATAGCGAGTGATTAGCACATATTTTCTTCAGACTGGAATTCAATGGACACTCCTTATATATTTTAGCAGGAAGTGCAAAAGACTTACAGAGGAATTCCAGAGGCTGAAATAAACTTTTAGAAATATTTTTGAAGAAATACATGTTGCACTGACATCATGCCTAAACATCCATTTTTGATTAGAAATTGGGAGAGGCGTCAGTATCCAGATTCATTTTGTGGAGAATATTTGTTCTAAAATTGATAAAATACATGATACCTGCCGACAGTGACACACATCTGCTTGTGGTGGCTATTTTTGTGTTTACACTTCAGTCTTATCCTGCTCTCGTCAGAAGGGATGTTAATAGTCATACCTTTTTTAGGATCCTAAGAAGGGTCCAGTGATAAGAAGACTCCTTCTCGCCAAAATTGAACAGATTGTGCAGTAACAAATGTAAAACGAATTAGCTATTTTTATTAAAAATGATTTGTGAGGAGGAAAATGTGATTATCAAGAGAGCACTAGCTCAGCAAGCGTTAGGATGGCACAACAAATGGTTCTCCAGAATTATATGCGTAATATACATATGTATGTGTATTCTCTTTATTTTCTTGTACCTTACATTTCATAGCCACTATTATCCTAATGGTCCTGTTGAAGAAAGAGCTACTATGATTTTCCCTACTATGAGTACAAACGACAATCATTTCTTTGATCTCTATGGGTATGGTAGACAACACAAAAGGGATGCAGAGGAAGATAACCAAGGGATAAATACCTATCTAGATAATTCAGCTCACCTGGGGAATAATATGTTGTATCAACACATGAAAAAGGTGGGAGAAAGAGCATCTGATGAGAATTGCTATGTCTGCTCTCTCATCCCCTATGCCATGAATACAGTTAAGACAATCATTTTGAACGAGGTGTCGGCATCTGATGAAAAATGCCTTAGCCATCTTGCAGCATGTACTATGTGATGATTATTCTAAGGGAGTTGGGCAACCCTGCGATGGAGAACAAGACAGTCGTTGCCATATCAAGATGACTATATCAAGACTACTCAGATGGAGAAGGAGCCTAGATGGACAGACAAGATGCATGTGTATCCTGCAGGGCAAGATAAGGTGATTATCAAAGAAATGAAGAGGATGAACTGTTCTGATATGACAGAAAAGGCTTGGATTCCTGGATGCTGTGAATGATCACAGCTGTTGAACTATGGGTGAGTTAGTACAAGCAAAGGATGGGAAGATGGAATGATGTCCTGTGCAGCTAATTTACTGAGGAAGGAAAACATGCAAGGAATACAGAAGGTGAATGATGAATGCCTGTAGGCTTGGGATAAATACTCTAAATTATTGACATGGGTGGAAGTTGAATCCGGCCCAGTGGCCATGTTTCCATTAGTTAATGCTACAATGTGTGTTCTGGGGTCATGGAAAGAATTACATTGGACAAAAAAAGACTGCAAAACCATGATCGACCTTCCAGGAATGAGGAAAGGGACGGCTGTTCTGATGGATCGATTTTAGGCCTGTGGATAAAGAGCATATATGAAGTTGCCAAAGAACTGCGGCAAAGTGTGCTCCTTGGTGTTCTTCCATGTTCCAGCATTGGTGATTCCTCAAAGCAATCTGAAAATTGATGAGTTCCCAAAAGTGGATGATCATTTGAGAAAAAGAAGGGTACTTGAACTCCGACGGATGAAAAGAAAGAATTCCTCCTCATCTAAATCAATGAAGGCCTATGAAGCTATTCCTGATTAACATAAATTGTTCAGCAATGCTGCCATGATAATGACATCTATATTTATGTCTGGGCTTCAAACAGCGGTGAATGACAAATGGTTACAGATCACCAGGTGGGAGCTTCTCCAGACAAATAATGCTACTATAACAGGACTTAACGCATAAGAGCTAGGGCCCATACCACTGATGACCCTCCAGAACAGGTACGTCCTCAGCATGATCACAGCAATGGAAGGAGGTGTTGCGCCGATGTCCTGTCATCATGTTGCACATTAATACCTTCTCATGATGGCGAAAATGGGACCTTGACGGAGGCCATAGCAATGCTAACTGACTTGCACACAAAGATGGAGCAAGAAACAGATGGCATTGAAGATGACAGCTGGTTTGCCTTCCTGTTTTCATGGATTCCTCATTGGATGGCAAACTTGTTCAAATTCCTTGGAGCAATACTAGTGTTGATCATGTTTGTGTTCTGTGTGATCCAGATAATAATTGCACAATGCCAGAAAATGGCAAAGAAGGCAGTAGTAATGAAGATCATGATTGATTCCAAGGGCGAGCCAGAAGCCAATGAGCTGACTGATGATGCTGTTGGCGATTACACAAAGGCCAGCATTGTAGCACCTGAAGGAACAACGTTTTGGTACTCAAAGGATCACAAGAAATATGTGGGGCCATGGGACTACTATACCCCAAATGGACAGTGTTATTACATGATCTGGAACGTGGATGAACACATCAAAAGAGCGGGCACTCTGAGGGGGGTAATGAAAATATAGATACTGAAGAAACACTTCTTCAAGAGAAAATACAAGGACACTGAGAGAATCGAGGAGGTGGTGAAGGATTCGATCAGAGGGGTGAATGTAGAGGAGCAGCTGTGTGCATGTGCAGGAGATTCCACCCCCCTACCTCCCTGGTATTGGAAACATGAGATTGTACCTTGTCTAACACCAACTATAATACCAAGACTGCAGCAAGTGTTTTAAAGAAGATACCCATTGAGACAACCCTATCAAATGGACCCTCTACGTGATGATAACCTACAGGAGGAAAATCCGAAGGAATATGAAAGGAAGCCAACCAATGAATTAATGATGTCATAAAGAAGTGTGCACGACGTCCCGAGATACTGGCGGAAGATAATGTATGGATCCTGAAGAAACTAATGATGAAGTAAAGAATTGAGTGAGCTTTTCAATGTAAACAATGATGATTACACATGCACATGGTGCCACAGAAAGACAATCGTCAACAAATGTACAGACGCTGAAAAGCAAGGTAGAATAAGTCACCATAGAAGCTAGCTATGAGTAGTGAATAGCATGCCCGTGAAGCCGCCATTGCACAGAAAACTGGGCATTGGTATCATGAACTTAGTAAGCCAGAGCCCATGAAGCAAGAATGGAAAACTGTGTCAAGCAAGAATAGTAGGCTTGTTGAGCTGCATCGCGAGGCTGTCTGGCCTCAAGTCAAGACTGAAACAACCAAGGTCAGCTATCTATTCTGAAGAAGAACGAGTATGCAGAGGATGAACCTTCTCACATTAAGATGAAGATAGAACACAAAAGATGCCAAACTTTAATTCATTTAGAGCATTTAAAAGCTGCAAAATGCACCAAGTCGTGGTCTCCTGTCACGCGAGCCAAGGATGGAAATAGAGTTTGAACTTGGAGTTCGAGACACAATAGCGAGTGCCTGCACTCCCGTACATTCTCAAAGACAAGGATATTCTGCAAGGCCAAGTACAAAGACAAGGTCATGGCAGAAGGCATGGGTGATGAGAGATGCTGGGCTAATCGGGTGGTGAGGTAGTTACATGCCCTATCTCCTTAGACCTGGGTCTGGGCTTACGTGCTGCTAATTGAACTGAATGTTCCAGACTTGGCACAAGCGTGCCAACCAATTATATCAGTCCATATAACAAAGGACCTTATAGTTCAGAGACCAATAAGAAACTGTGTATCTAATGTTTCTGAAATGACATATTTTTAGAGGTAGGCATACGTTGTCCACCTGATAACGGACAGCCAATAACAATCCTAGCTCCTATAGAATTGCATACTTAGATGTCTCCCGTAACCAATCCCGACCCTTGATAGATTTTTTACTATTGCCGCGTAGTATGGTTTCACTCTGATGCATTTTGTGTATAAAGGTCTTATTTTGTGGGGAGATCATTGAGAGACTGAGCGTACGTCCATTGATGTTTATCGTAATCTCCGTTTGAGATAATTGTTAATAAAACAGTACTTTGCCATCTTCCTAATTGGTTCCGTTATTTGGGCTCAGAATTACTCTGGTGTGATCCCATCCAATACATATGCACGTTCCTAAAGGGCCATAATCTCAAAGCAGCAAAAAAAATAGAGATCCACACCTTATTAGTGCAAATTGACTTCTCAATGTTCCACTTTAGTACATTACAGAGTACCAGGTTTTTCCTATAGAATTGCATACTTAGATGTCTCCCGTAACCAATCCCGACCCTTGATAGATTTATTTACTATTGCCGCGTAGTATGGTTTCACTCTGATGCATTTTGTGTATAAAGGTCTTATTTTGTGGGGAGATCATTGAGAGACTGAGCGTACGTCCATTGATGTTTATCGTAATCTCCGTTTGAGATAATTGTTAATAAAACAGTACTTTGCCATCTTCCTAATTGGTTCCGTTATTTGGACTCAGAATTACTCTGGTGTGATCCCATCCAATACATATGCACGTTCCTAAAGGGCCATAATCTCAAAGCAGCAAAAAAAATATATACAATTCGACAGTTAGATATCCACACCTTATTAGTGCAAAGTGACTTCTCAATGTTCCACTTTAGTACATTACAGAGTACCAGGTTTTAATGAAACCTCACCTGGGTTTTGAACAGATTTGTGACGGACTATCTTTTCCCCATCCATACTGCTGCTGGTAAAGTAACTGTGAGTCTGCTTTGGAGGAAATCAATTTGTGTTTTGACAGGTTTTAATACAATACCGCTGGCTTGCAGTCAGAAATTTGAAAAAAGAGTGAGAGCCCTAATGCGACCCCTGTTTTTCTTTTTACACCTTCGGTCAGCCGGTGTTACTACCCCCCTGATCCCTGCTCCCAGCACACACACTCCTGTTTTACTTCCACGTATTTCCCCTCCTTATGTTTTATTTCAATTCTTCCTTCCAAATTTTAACTTTGATGCCCAAGGCCATTTTTCACGTTTATGGGAGTTTTTGTTTTTATTTAAGTGAATACCTACTTATCCCCCTTTCAATTTTTGGATATAACTGGTTTGGTAAAACGAGCGTGTTACGACGTGCTATGATACATTGTGTTATGCAATGCTATATTATATGTCATGTTTTGTTATGTCATATTTGCATTGTCATGTGACATTTACAAGGAAGGCAAGAGCTCGGAAGAAGACAGACGATGACATATAGCACTCCACAGAACCCCAACAAATTAATTAATACATGGTAGTGGCACTCAGTTCAGAAAAAGGGCCAAATTGCTGATTCTAGACATACAAAAACAGACTCTACAACCCTTTGAATAAAAAATTACCCTGCTGCCCTCTATTAGCAGGTAGAGGTAAATGCCACTCAGGTAGACGGCAGGGGTAGGCTAGTCTGGATCATGAACATTAACTCCCAGAAGAGCCCAGCCTCAGGCCAAGAGAAATCAAACATCCCACAACAACATTACTAGCCACATAAAGTTCCTAGTACATCTCAAGAACTTTCATGTTGCTCAGTCCATGCCCTTGCTTCCAGTGGAGCAATAGACCAAAACCCACTCTCATTTAAGAGTACCTTTTTGTTCCTCCACCATCTCACGTTTGTACAACCTGGGCATCCAGTGTTTACGGAGAAAGTGGAAGAGTGTGTGCTCTCCTACTCCTTTGCGCATTGCTTGAAGACCCCTTGGTAGCGCAGGAAGGCCTCAAAGCATGTACTTAAAGTGCCAGACAACCTTTCCATATGGGCCTTTTAACAAACAGTTGCCCTTTTAGAATGATGACCATGGTCTGGAGCAGTGGACTATATAGCTGAAGCAGCAGGATTGCTTCTGTTTGCATTAAAACCTACATGGACAAAGGGTGTTGTTGTTTTTTTAAGCAATGGATGTGAGTAAGGATGGTGGTGGGAAGCTGCCTATCTGGCAAGGGAAGAAAATAACCTTGATCCGATTAGGATCTGGTCTTGCCTTTACTGTGTGCTTCTAGGGCAGGATCAGCCTGCTTAATATGGTGTAACATTACAACAGATGTTTGAGATAGTGTGGAAATTCAATGCCCCTTCTCTGCTATTAGATTAGACTTATATTCCCTTTATTTTTGAGTATTACACGTGCAGAGGACAAATGCACCCGATTAACCCCTCTCCCAAACCTGGACACTCTCATTAACACTCACACATGACCGGTTTCTTGGTGTATACCCCATCATTCTAAAAATGTATTACAAAGCGGGGTTGATAGCTGGAATCTTCTTCTTCCAAGTAGTCACCCCGATCCATCATGCCTTTCATTATAGTTAGGAAAGTCATAGCTTTTCTTGAACTCCTCATGCATCGATACAATACTCCCACATGTCATTATTTACCTCCTTTTCCTTCAAGTGCTCACACATTTCAAGTTTCCTTCCATTTCTCCTTTTCTACTTTCTTTTCCGATACATTCTTCTATACTTTCTCTCCCATCTTCCTCTCCCATCTTACTTCCCTTATTTTCATTTTCCTCTAACAGACTAAGGTCTGATGACCCTGGGGAAGGGACACAATACACCCTAATGCTTGGGCAACTATAGGTGCTTTGAGATCACTATGGTTTTTGTTCTACACATTATAAAACCTCAATAATTAATTAATTCATTATAAGCATCTTTGGCGGGTAATCTACCCATAGGATTGCTCCAAACCCAGGCTAAATCTTCCGATCTAGGCCCAGGTCTGGAGCAACTCAAGCAGTGGAGAGGCCGGCCGGCCGGCCCTTTTCCCTTTCTTAGCCCGGCGCGCTATTACAGAAGGGGAAAGACCGTGTGTTAATCAAGCTTGGCCCTACTCCAAAAGAGGCACTCCAGCCCAAATTGCTAGATCACATCCCTCCTGGACTACAAGCAACCACAGAAATATTTAGCCTTATTGGGAATTGGGAATTGGGAATCATAACAGAAATGTAGCTTCTGTCTCTGAACACAACAAGCTTATGACATGATATGATATGGCATTTATAACGCGCCTATACACAAGTGTTTCAAGGCACGACGAGCCAAGGAAGGGGAATAAAGGGAGGACGGACAACGATCCTACTAGGCAAGGTGTCATTCAGATCGCGCAAGTGCGTGGGAAAGGGGCAGGAACAGTGCAGTACATGGCAAAAGATGATAACAATAAGTAAGTGGCTGCCAGCATGTGGCAAGTGCATGGATAAGTGCAGACAACAGGTGTCACGGGCTGGGAGGGGACTGTAGGGATACAGAAACAGTTCCCAAGTGCCAGCAAGTGCATGTATAAGTGCAGACATCAGGTGTCACGGGCTGGGAGGGGGACTGTAGGGATACAGAAACAGTTCCCAAGGGCCAGCAAGTGCATGGATAAGTGCAGACAACAGGTGTCACGGGCTGCAAGGGGATTGTAGGGATACAGAAACAGTTCCCAAGTGCTAGCAAGTGCATGGATAAGTGCAGACAACAGGTGTCACGGGCTGGGAGGGGGACTGTAGGGATACAGAAACAGTCCCCAGGTGTGGGGGTTGCGAGGAGGACAGTGCAGGTGTGAGACACCGGCGTGGGAGGGACCTGGTCCGACATCAGAGGGTGTCCAGGTAGCCAGTGCAGTTCCAGTTACAGCTAGTAGGTCAGCAGAGGAGAGGAGGAGAAAAGGCAGAAGCAAAGAGAAAGGTTTTTAGGTGCTTCCGGAACTGTAGATGATTCTTCTCAAGTTTGAGGGAGGCTGTTCCAGAGGGAGGCACCAGCCGAGGAAAGAGATCTACCACCAACTTGTTGCTTGGAGAAGCGACTAACCCTGGGGGAGTTGGAGGCGGATGAGCGAAGAGCTCGAGAAGGAAGATATTTAGGAAGAGAGAGTTGAAGGTGTAGAGGCCCCGGCTCCAGAAGGCCTTGTGGACAATGCAGAGGGTTTTGAACTTAATCCTCGCGGACACTGGGAGCCAGTGCAGAGATTTCAGTCCTGGAGAGATACGATCCCTGGGCTTGAGGCCAAGAACAAGTCTTGCTGTCCTGTTCTGGATAAGTTTCAGAGGGCGGAGAGTAGAAGCAGGCAGATTTAGAAAGAGGCTGTTGCAATTGTCCAGCCTAGAGAGACCCAGAGCCCTGGAGACAGTGAGCTTCTGAGGGAAGGTGAGGAAAGGGAGAATACCTCTCAAGAGGTGCAGCTGGTAGTGTGGCTTCTAGGAGACATCAGAGATGTGAGGAGAGAAGGAGAGTGTGGAGTCGAAGATGACCCCGAGGTTTTTAGCCTTGCAGGTGGGAGCAGGAAGAGGGCCAAGAGAGGCCGGCCAGAGAGCTACAGGGAAGGAGGGAGCGGGTGTGCCGATGAGGAGAATCTCAGTCTTACTGGCATTAAGGCAGAGGTCATTGGCAGCACACCACTCCTGGATAGCAGACAGACAGTCAGAGATGAGGGAGGGAGAGGAGGCCGAGGGTAGCCTGAAAATGAGCTGGGTGTCATCCGCATAGCACTGAAAGTTGGGGCAGAGAGCAGTGATGCGGTGGGCAAGGAGTGCCAGGTGCATGGCCAGCTTGTGACCCACACCTGGGCATATGTGTCTGAATAAAGGTGACTAATTGAAAGCTCAAGAGTGATTGACTGTAGATTGGGTTCTATGTGGTTTCCTCTCCACCATTATTTTTATAGTGGACTGTATGATCATTTCAATGTCACTGTTGCCATATAATCGTTGTCTTCTATATTATAATGGGGGTAACCACATACCCCTCTCTGACCCCCCCGTTACTATCCCCTTTCCCCCTTGGGGGAACAGTCAGCTATAAAAATTGCAGAGCTGACAACTCTGCAGACCGGAAGGATGCATTCTGTTCAGTAGCATAATCTCTGAAGACTAGCTATGCAAAAGTCTGATATACGTTAAGCATTATACACTTGTTACACTGTTGGTTGGCTAGGACCCCGCACAGTAGTAGCCGATGCAGATTCTTACATTTTGGTTGCTTATGACCATGCACCCTAGTACTATATGTGAAATATTGAATTTTTAGTTGCCTAAGGTCATGTACACTGATATACTATACAAACCAGTGTATTTTGGTTGCCTATGACCCGCACTCTACTACTTATGTAGAATCTTGCATTTTAGTTGCCTAAGGCCCTGCACACTAGTAATGTATCTAAACATCTTGTGTTTTCGGTTTCCTAAGGCTCTGTGCACTTCTGCTCGATATAAACCCTGCATTTTGGTTGCCTAAGGCCCTGTGCACTACTGCTGTATGTACAATCTTGCCTTTAGTATGCCTTAGACACTTTTAATGTATTAACCATCTTACATTTTGGTCCCTAAGTCCCTGTGCCCTTGTATTGTAAGCAAAGAATTGCATTTTAGTTGCCTAAGGCCCTGCACACTAGTAATGTATCTAAACATCTTGTGTTTTTGGTTTCCTGAGGCTCTGTGCACTCCTGCTCGATATAAAACCCTGCATTTTGGTTGCCTAAGGCCCTGTGCACTACTGCTGTATGTACAATCTTGCCTTTAGTATGCCTTAGGCCCTGCACACTTTTAATGTATTAACCATCTTAGATGTTGGTCCCTAAGTCCCTGTGCCCTTGTATTGTATGTAAAGAATTGCATTTTGGTTGACTAAGGCCCAGAAATGTACCACTTTACTGAACGTCTACAGTGCTATCTCAGGGTCACTGCTTACACTGTTAACCCAAGTGCCCCACTACCCTCCACCAAACATCACCCCCTCCCGGTGTAGACAATCTTCCTCCATACATCATCCCCCTTTTGCTCTCAGCTCCCATCCCTACTCCTGTAATCCATCCCTCACTCAACCTATTGTTTCCCCTTTCCATCACCCTCCAATCTGGGATCTCCAGATATTTTTGACTACAACTCCTGTGGTCCCTCACCATTTGCTAAACTGGCACGGGCTGATGAGAGTTGTAGTTCAAACATCTGGAGAACTAAAGGTTGCAGACCCTGGTCATACTGATGTTCTCCCCGTTGCTCATTCCCCATATCTCTTCCTCCTCATTCCCCACATCTCGCCATTGCGCTTGTACCCTTTGCATCAGTCATAAAAGGCCCACCTGGCCATCCCACTTCCTCTAATCTTATCTGCCCTCCTTGCCACTCCAGTAGAAATGCTTGCTTCTTCCTACCCTCTCCCCCCACTCCCAAGTGGGCTCTTACAATAAAAACTCCTTCATAATGGATCACTCTGATTCCTAAAAATCCTCCTTTGGTAGATATGGGCATTACTGAGACGTGGATTACTCCATTTGAGGCCACTGACATTGCCATCCTAATTCTGCTTCCTTCCTGCACTCTCTGTGCTCTTCCAGAAATAGTGGAGGAGTTGGCCTTATGATCAACAAGGCTCATTCCACTGACTCCGTTCCACCATCTGACATTTTCCCACGCACCTTTGAATTCTCTGGCACCCAACTCTCACCACCGACATCTCTCACCACCCTCCTTATTTACTGGCCCCAGAGCCATCTCAACTTCTCTGAAATGAACCTCCTCCTTGACTCTATTCCCATCAATGCCCCAAAATCTCTGTGTCCCACATATTCGACGTGACTCACTCCTCTCTGACCACTCACTTGTCTAACTCCAAAACCGACCAACCAACCACAGGGTGATGGCACAGGGTGAATTTCTTGACCTTCTATTACTTTCTTGTCTCACCCAATCAAACAAAATTCAAACCAAGCTTCCTGGTCCCTTATCTAGCCGAAGTCCGGTCCTCCCACCTTAACATTCCTACTCTCCCGACCTACTCGATTAAATAAGACTTTTCTGACTTTAACCTAGCTGTCACATTCACACTTTGATATCTACTAACCCTCTTCCACCTTTATCCCATCAATTCCCCACTCCCAAACCTGGCTAACTCCCCTGATCAGTTTCCCCAAACACAAAGGCACCTCTACCTCCAGCAGTGCTGTAAATGTCGGGCCCCCCTCTTGTTCTTGCCTGTACGAATGCCCTTGTATCCTTCACTATGGCCATGCACTCTACCAAAACATGCTTACTACACCCATTTAATTACTACCCTATGATCACACCCATGCAAACTCTTCTCTACATTGCAATGCACATTGACTCCTCCTCGCACTTGGGGGATCTCTTCCTCCCTCTCTGCTAAAGACTTTGCCGACTACTTCCCTCCAAAAATCAAAATAATCCATGACACTCTGACCACCATCCTAACCCTCCATCTCTTTGCTTCTTCACCCCCCGCCATCCATTATTACCTCCTCCTCTTTATGCTCTTTTCTTTCTACATCTCCTCAAGAGCTCGCACCTGGTGTTAGGATTGCCAACCCTTACTGCACCAGCCCTCACATCAGTCCTGCTGCTACTTCTCCCCTCTTCAACCTCTCTCTTTCCATTGGTGTAATCACAGCCGGCCAGACAATGACTTTCTAAATGTTCTATCTACCCTGAAGAAGAGCATGACTGATACCAAATACCGACCTTTCTATCTCCGCCGCCACTATTCTAAAACCCTTCAACACTTCATCAGGTCTGATCTACCCCTCAATTTATCTGACCTGTGCATTCACTTTAATGTTTCCTCTCTCCATATCTGCCTTGACTGCCTTTTATATATGGACTACTCCTCTCTCCTTCAGTCCCTTGTAGACCTCGGCATCCAGGACATCACTCTGGACTGAGTTGCCCTAATCTTTCACATCAGTCCATTATTATCTCCTGGGACAGACCCCCGAGCCCCTCTGAATAAACCTCCATCTCGGAGTCTACAAAGGCTCTGTACTGGGCCTCTTACAATTCACCCTCTGCACTTCCTCCCTTTGTCAAATCATCTCCTCCTCTGGGGTCTCCTTCCTCCTCTTTACAGACAATACGCAGATCTTCTCGTTTGTCCCCATTTTTACAGCTGAACTCTTAGCTCTTATTTCTGCTCCTCTTTCTGCGATCCATCGCTGGATGGCACTCCACTGTCTAGTTCTCGACTCATCTAAGACTGGCAAGATTTAGCTTCCAGCATCCTACGCCCCTGCTCTCCTTCCTTCACCTATCACTTTTTCACACGACTTACTCTCCACCGCTCATAAGGCACACAACTTTGGGTCTTTTTTGATAGTGACCTCAACAGTCTCTACTTTATTACTTCTACCTCTACTGCAACATGGGTCGGTCTCTTCATCTACTGCGTGGCACTCGACCCAGGATTGTCCCATCGACCGTTGTTTTCCTCTGTAAGTATATCTGACAAGACACCATTTCTCCTTCACCATCAATAGAGACAATAAATCCAAATACTTAAGCTGCTCCAGATCCAAGAGCCGCAAAAGGAAAATGTTTAGGACAGGGATTACATTTCAATTTGTTCCCTGAAGAAGGAGAAAAGAAGTGCCAGATCAGTGAGAGACATTTGATCAGGCTCCAGAAAATGAATTGAGGCCTGGGGGAGAGTGGCAGTGCCAACTGTGATATGATTAGTGCCCCTGAGGCATATCATGGCTGGATTTTAAAAGATCACAAAATTAAAGTTAGAACGCTGAATGTAAAAGCCTAGAGATGTGTGGGTCCTTTCCTCCAACATATTCCAAGAGGGGATACATTTCTATTCTAACTGCAGTCCTGGCCAATTGGTAAACGTCCTTTCATTTTGGAGCCCCTGTGAGGGCGTGGGGGGCATGTAGTCTCTTTTAGGATGGATTTCTTCCAGTTTTACTAGTTTTCCCATCAAGGAGAAAAAATTCATATCAGTTTGGCAGGGTGGTCTGGTGATTGCTCGGGGCCAGGCATGACTTGAGGAAAAGTTGGCATTAGCAGCGGCCTAGTAAATCCAGTAGCCACAGTGCTTATGCTGGCCTTTTCAGGTAGCTTTCGTGTAGTCGTCAGAGCCATTAAATTGGGATATGGAGTATTTGTCTGGACCGAAGATACCCACTTATCCATCGGTCCGTGCAGAGAAACTTAGCGTGTAGTGCCATCACCCTAATCTTTTGTGACCACCCGATTGCCAACAGCATGTGATATAATTGGAGTATCAAAGTTATCAGATGGGCAGCTTATAAATGCATCCAAGAGAGCTACCCTTTTCTTATTTGTATCACTGCTGTAGGCATTTACAGGTTGATATTGTTTTTATGGCGACTATCAATCATAGAAATTTCATTGCATAGCGCATCGATGCCATCGCGTTTCTGAGGCTACCACGATGTTAAGTGAATCAGAGTGGATAACCGCGTTGTTGGTTATGATGCAGTCCGCTGAATGCTCCACTTAATTTAACTAGTTGTTGTTTTCAATGGTTCCCTCATCGGAAAACCAAACAAAGTCTTGGTCAAGTCAGGATTCTTATTTTGTAAAGTATGCCTGTTTATTTTAGTATCAATTGGTGTGTATTATTGCTGAATGCACTAAATGTTGCTTCATAGATAATATGTCGATCATCATTCTGTATGTTGCTGTTTTACCAAAACCTATTACACCTGTTAAAAAATATAACATTTTTTATTAGATTGTTTAACTGGTTAACTTAACCAGGTATATACTCTTGCAAACAAACATTGCTAAATGATAATGATATGTTATTTATATAGCGCCTTAACCCAAAGCGCTTTACAGAGCACATAGGCTGAGTTGGCCTTGCCGGGATTCGAACTTGCGACCTGCAGATCACACTCAGATCACAGCAGGGAGCGCTCAACCCGCTCCTCATTTAGTGTACAATTAACTCTAGCCCTTAAAAACTGTTCGAAAAGAAATCTCTTTGAAAACCTTGGAGTGGTGCATGGAGAAAAGTAAAGATGCGTTCATTTTGGTCGATTTCCTAAATTAACTCACCATGATTTTCCATTGCAAGTTTCATTACTGGGCCTAGAAACGCACTCCTTTCTGAATTAATCAGAGGCGAATCCATGGTTGGACCCTGTTGCGTAGTGCATACGCAGTGTGCGCATGCGTGAGCCTCGTTCCTGGCCACGCATGCACATTGTTAATAAAGGAGGTCCCGACAGCAGTTGCAGCGGGACCCCGTACCAGCAACACGTGTCCCGTGTACGTTCCTGCATGCATGCATACGAGCATGTGTGTGTATGCGGTGGCCCTGGGGGGCACATGCAGCCTCTAACACTGGCGACGAGGAACGGCGATGGTGGGGAACGCAACATTGCTCCAGCTGCTGTAGAGTCGGAGATAGTGCGTTCTTACCCCACGCGGTCGCGAACCTACGCACGTGTCCGGTGGCCATCTTGAGACACACGCGGATCACGGCGGTTGTGGCCCACATGGGTGCTTGTGCGCCGGCTGTGATCCGGATCAGCCTTTGACAATTTCTGGACACTCCATGGTCCTTTTGTGGTAAGGGCCGTGGCACATCTTTATGAAAAGAAGGTAAAGGCTGAAGGCATCTCCCGCACCTGCTGCAGGCCCACCTCGCCTCCATCCAGAGCTTTTGGTGCCGGGACAATATCCTAGACACCGGAAGGTCAGTGCAGGCAATCCAGGGCTAACCCTCCACCTAGTCACCACCATGGGAGAGTAGGGAGAACAGGGAGTCCCAGCGCCATTCCATGCAGGTTGCACAGTACTTTGGCGCCCATGCCTGAATTCGATACCACAGGCCCACCATCCAAGCTGGGGCCGAAGTGGCTACTGTGGGTGAAGAAGCTAGAAATGTTCTTCAGGGTCTCAGGAGAGACGGATGATGATGCGAAGGTGGCCACGATGGTATATTTGGCTGGCACAGAGGTCCACAGTATTTATGACTCACTGGATCTTCAGGTGGTCACATATGATGCAGTGAAACAGGCACTCCAAGACCACTTTCTCCCCATGGCGAATGTCAATTTCGACAGATGTGTGATGGGTGCGGAGAAGCAGAAAGGGGAGGAGTCCTTGGACCAGTTCTGTACACGGCTGAGACACCTTGCGAGCACCTGCAGGTGGGTGAATGAGGAGGAGATGGTGAGGAACCAGTTGATTCAGGGGTGCAGCTCAGGAAAGCTGAGAAGGCAGATGCTTAGGGAGCCAGGCCTGACGCTGCCGCAAATCCTTGACACTGGGAGAGCGTATGAACTGGCAGAGTCCCGAGGGGCGAAAATGGACGCAGCAATGCACCCAGGAAAGGGTGAGGACGCCTTTGCCATCGGGCGCTCTGCCCCAGGAAGGCCGCGCTGGCCCCCCAGAAGAGGAGACAGTCCTCCTACGCCTGGAAACCCCCAGTCGTGTCCGTACTGTGGATATGACTTGCCACATGCTGGGGAATGCCCTGCAAAGACAAGAGTCTGCGGAGGGTGTGGCACACCGGGACATTATGCAAAAGTGTGCAGGGCCTCAACTCCAGTGGTGGCGTCGAGGGGGCCAGCAAGGTTAGTCGGGGCAATGCCCGGCGCGTGAGGGGTGTGTCATCAATCGAGCAGGGCGTGCAAGATCTGGACATCGCCGAGGAGGAAGAAGAGGAGGAGGAAATCGTTTTCATCTCAAACATTGCCACCGGGCCAAGGCAGAGCAGGCATCCGACATGCACGGTGAACATTGGTGATGTGCCCACCCCAGTACTGATAGACACAGGGGTATCAGTCTGTGTGCTGGCCACTAAACACTATGAAGCCCTCCCGGGCCCTTCCCAGTTAGAGGAGTCCAAAGCCTGGATTTACTCCTTTGGAAGGGATACGCTGCTGCCTATTGAGGGTGTCTTTGTAGACCCGGTGTCGCATGGGTTGTACAAGATCAAGGCGAGATTCTTTGTGACGAGTGTGAGCCCGCACTCCCTATTGAGTTGTGCTGCTTCTGAAGCCCTTGACATTGTGCACTTCACTCTAGCGGTGTACCACACAGACATTGATTGCCTGCTGCAATTGTTCAAAGACATCTTTCAAGGGTTAGGGAAGCTGAGGGCGACCCAATCAGACTCCACATTGATGGGTCCGTAAGGCTGACGGCCCTCAAGCATCAAAGAATCCCGTTCCACCTGAGGGCGCAGGTGGAGAAAGAGCTTCAATCACTCATAGACTTGGATATTATTGAGAGGGTGGAGGGCCCAACTCTGTGGGTCTCGCCCATAGTGGTGGCACCGAAGCCCAAGCAACCAGGGGCTGTCAGCATCTGCGTGGACATGAGACTGCCAAATGCCGCAATTAAGAGGGAGCGTCACCTGACACCCACGCTGGACGATATAGTGGGCGAGTTGCAAGGAGCAAAAGTCTTCTCCAAGCTGGATCTGAGGTCGGGGTACCATCAGCCTGAACTCCACCCGGAGTCGCGGTACATTACCACCTATACGCCCCACGAAGGGCTATACCCATTTAAAAGACTCCGTTTTGGTGTCTCATCAGCGGCGGAGGTCTTCCAGAACGTCATCTGGGGAGCCCTGGTGGGACTCAAAGGAGTAATAAACATGTCGGACAACATCCTGGTCTTCGCACAGTCAGCGTCTGAACACCTGAAGAGACTGGAGCGTGCCTTGGAGAGACTTAAAAGCTTGGGGCTGATCCTGCACAGAAAGAAGTGTGAGTTCCTCAAGGACCGGATAGATTTCTTCAGGTTCATATTCCATGCCGGGGGCATATCACCAGACCCAGAGAAGGTGAGAGACATTCGTGAGGCGGCCCCGCCCGAGTCACCGACAGAGATAAGAAGCTTCCTCAGCATGGTGAACTATTGTGGACGGTTCATCCGCGACCTTGCGTTGCTGTCTGAGCCTTTGTGGGCCCTGATGAGGAACGATGCTACATGGGCATGGACGTCGAACGAACAAAAGGTGTTTGCCGAGATCAAGAACACTCTCTCGGGCCAGGAAACCATGGCGTACTTTAGCCCGGATAGGGAGTCCGAGATAGTTGTGGATGCCAGCCTGGTGGGGTTGGTTGCTGTGCTCATGCAAGCAGACTCTCAGGGCCCCATGCGTCCCATCGCATATGCCAGCAAGGCGCTCACAAAAACAGAAAAACGGTATTCCCAGATCGAGCAGGAGGCCCTGGCCATCCTGTGGGGCTGCAAGCACTTCAGGATCTACATTCTGGGCAAACTGGTCGTTGTGATAACAGACCACAAGCAACTGATTCCAATCATGGCGGGTGCCTCCTCTAAGCCACCGCCACGCATCGATAGGTGGATGCTGTCGCTGATGGAATATGGGGTCAAGCTGCAGTATCGCCCGGGCACCCATAACCCGCGAACATCCTGTCCAGACATCCAGGGGCCGGGCGCACCCGTGACACAGCCGAGGTGGTGGACTGCGTCGAAATGGTGCACAGCATTGTGGAGGCAGCCCTGCCAGTGGCCCTGTCGCGCCAGGAGATTGCGGACGCTTCGAATGAAGATGAGATGTTTCTGATCATCAAGGAGGCCATGGACAGTGGAGAATGGAGAGTGGTGCTCAATAACAACGCCAGGAGGGGGTCCGGGGCCCAGAGAGATCTCCAAGGGCTGTGGAAAGTGCGCAAGAGATCTCAGTTGCGGAGGATGGCCTTCTGTTGAGAGGGCGCCAGATCGTCATCCCACGAGCCTTGGTGATGAAAGTTCTGTAGCTGGCCCACAAGGGGCACCAGGGAACCGCGAAGACCAAGGCACGCCTAAGACTGAAGGTGTGGTTCCCGGACCTGGAGCAAAGGGTGGACGAGTTTGTGCACTCATGCGTACCATGCCAAGCAGCCAGTCCGGTGGAAAGAGGTCCGCCGATTAGAGCTGTAGAGGAGTTCCCAGACATGACCTGCACCCCTGCCCTTCCTTTTGAGGTACCAGGCAGGTACTCGCCAAGGTACGTGACGTATGAAGAGCAAATTAACCAACAGAGAGCCGCACTGGAACTCTGCCCAGTGTACATTAGAAGATCTGTACCTGTTGAAGCGCCCATAACCAGACAACCCTGGGCAGCACGGTACGCTATCAGACAGCCATACCAGCCGCTGATACGAAATGAAGGGTACCTACATACGGTCCACGAAGAAACCCCAAGAGCATTAATGGAGGGCCAGTGGAAATGGCACAAGGGCCTGAACAGGCACGTGAGTGAATAAGACAGCTATCGAAGATGACACGCTAGAACAAGCAGTTATGACAATAGATGTAATGGACACATGAAAGAGAAGATGTCAAAACATAAGGAAACGTGTTATAAGACAAGATGGAAGTAACCAACCAGTTAACGTGTGTAAATATGCTTTGAACGCAAGAAGCTAAGAACATGGTACTGCTTGCTATGCTTAGTAGAATAATAGAAGCGGCATGCGCCAACTAAATATCTTCCTCAAGAAACACATTATACAAGTGCGACTCCATTTTGTAAAGCAGAAATGTGCCCAGGCTGCCAGAGGCCTAACAGCCCCAGTTTCACACCCAGCCATAGTCAAGGGGAAGAGCGGAATCGAAACTTAACAAAGAGTGGCTCATGCCTGTGAAATCGAGGTCATCCAGAGAAAGGGAGGAGAGTGTCAACTTGCAAGAATCAAACTTCAGAGGATACCAGCCCGCCCGAGAAGGTCATGATAAGAGAGGCCCAGGCAGGTGGCAGGGCCGAAGCAGAATTAAATATAATAAAGCTGGAAACTGAAGCAGATTCATGGTGAATAGACACGTGACCAGCCAGGCGCGAAGAGGTACCATCGCCTAAGGTCATCCAGAACCCGAGGATGCCATAACTTTTCCTGATAAGAGGCTACAGTTCCGAGGCCATACCCAGCCAACTAATTGACCATAGCCCTAAGATACTGATTGATGGAAGGGAGGCAGGGTGAAACCTGGGACAACAGGCACCTGGGTGTCCATTCTGCATGCTGCTAATTAAAATGGGGATTTATGTCTAGGGGTGTAACCTGCCCAATCACAAGAGACCAAGTTATCTGGGTCCTATAGATAATAGAACCAATAGGACGTCGTACTTTTAGTGACATCAATCACGTGTGATGTAGAGGGAGGGCCGTAGACGCCCACCCGATAAGAGTTATCCAATCCACAAGCTCTATTACCATATACAGATATAGCACCTATACTTAAGTTACCTTTCCTAACCAATGATAGGGCATGACGAGTTTTGTAGAGTTAGACGTCAATGATGACGAGAATCTGCTATAGAGGTTACTGTTTGTATGAAGAAGTTGGAAGTTGGAGCGATATAGGTGATCGCAACAATGCCGATTCCCTTTTGTTTCCCTGTTTGATGTACTTAGTCATTAAACGGACTTCCCTTTGCCAAACTACTGAGTCCTCGTTATTGAGTCGTGTTGGAGTAAGTGAATTCTGCACCCCCAGTCCTCACATTGTGCAGCTATCTTGTATTACAGGTACCAGAGGGTGCGCACTGATCTATCGGCCCGTCAGTGTCATTAGACCCTCTGTACACTTGGTAGTGTGATGATGGTTACGGCCATTGATCATTAATTATTGATTATATAATATTAAGACACCTTTAGACCGACGGCACAAAGTAACTCTAGGCCTTCAGCAATATCACAAGTCATTTCGCCATTACGGCTGAGTAGACTGAGAAGCTTCCCGTGGACAATGATAGAGTAAAACTTCAAAAAACTGCAGTGGGTCTGAAGGAACCTGCCTTCTAAGCATAACCCTTCTCATTCCCACGAGCAGCCAATCGGACGAAAAACCTTAAGAGGCTGGAAGAGGACGGGGCGGTGATCCCGAAGTTCCAGAGAGGAAAAAGATGTGAGCGGTGAGTGAAATGTCTTGTAGGCATTAGAACAAGTAAGGGAAAGGTAACAGGGGTGGTGGAAAAAATTAAAATAATTAGAAGTAGAGTAGGCTGTGTATATATATATATAGAGGGTAATGACTCGAGCATACGAAATAAAAGAGTGGATACCGGGGGGACACCCGAGCGAAAAACAAGGGATACCGGGGGGACACCCGAGAGAAAAACAAGGGATTCCAGGGGGACACCTGAGATAAAAACGAAGGATTACCAGGGGGGCACCTGAGATAAAAACGTAAGGATTAGCCTTGATCCTGCGCTTTAATACAGCGGTCAGAAGAAATGTGAACTCATAGCCCACAGAGGGGGGACAATTAAGCTACGGTGACGGTTAAAGACGTCATCAAGGAAGTTTGTTTAGACCCCATGACAGGGTATTGATTAGAAGGCAGGTATATGTATGACCAGCTGGTGTCCTTCTAGTCTGTCAAGTGTCTGTCATATGTGTTCCGTTGTACGTCGAATGTAAAGTGATTGCGTCATCGATAGTTTTAAATGTTATTTGGCTTTATGCGATTCTGTAACTAAGAGAGAATCGCCAGTGAATTGATGGGTTTTGAGTAAATTGATAGTATACATTTTGGCGGGACAAGATTGGATTGGAGCTTGCGTATTTGGTGCTCGCTCATACCATTGGTAGGTTAAAAAACTGTATCAATCTTGTTGGTGACGAAATTAAAAAATGGAAGAAGTTACCCCGCTTGCACATTTGTGCAAGCAGCTGCCCAAGCATGCACCAAAACTCAAGAAATACAGCACAGAGTGGGTTAAAGGTACTGCCCACAAGATGTTTATACCGTGGCCCCAGAATGGGTCCCTGTCTAAAGCCATCTTACAGCACATGCCACGTATACCAGCAAGAAGCGAGAAAAACGCCTTGCTTTTCTCAAACTTTGAAAAATGTTCGAGCAGACGAAGGAGGAAGAGCTACCCGCAGATTGGATATTAAATGTATGTACAGAGGGGGGTGAGACGCCTACCGTGCCACCAGCCCCGCCTGAACCAGTGATCGAAGGAAGTAAGTCAGAGGGTCTGTACCTGCTAAGAGAACTCAAGGCAGCCACGGGTTATAGCAACCCTGCATATGAGTCACTTACGTGCAGTAGTGACGAGATCAAAGAGAAGGAGCAGGAAAGTAATCTAGCCTCTGCAGTCCCAGGGGACAAGGAGAGACGCGATGGTGGAAGAAAGGCTCAGGCACAGACTAGTTCACCTCTCGAGAAAGAGAGAGAGGGAAAGAAGTGGAAAGGAGGTGATGAGTTAGCATTCGCAAAAGACGAATGGATGGGAGGACAGATACTATTGAAATTAGATGGAAAGGGAAGTGATGATGTAAGGCCGAGAGAAAGGCCTGATGAAGCGCAGAGAAAGGAAAAAGAGAAAGAAGAGGAAATGAGGGACGAGAGGATAAGAAAGAAGGACAGGCTAAGGCGAGAACAACTATATCGCGAAGAGCAAGGATTATCGCTCAGTCGCACGCAGTGTGCAGCCTATGGGAAATACAGGCAGAACATGCAAAGGTTGGAAGAAGAGCAAAGAGCACATGAGAAGAGAGCGAAGAGAAGAGAAGACGAGGAAAGTAGAAGGGCAAAGGAACGTAGAAATGAACGGATGAAGGAAGTATATAAGGCTAGAGAACAAGCAAGGAAGCGAAAAGAAATAGATGAGGAAGCAGAACATAAGCGCAGACAGAGGGCACGAGATCTAGAATATTTGGAGCGGGAAGTTAAAAAACCCAATCCTGTTGTAGAATGGGAAGATGTAGAAGAATGTTTTCCTGCACACGACTAGGTGACACATGCAAGGTATAAGCGGGACAAATATTGATGATGACTTCAACACCAGAAGCATCAGGGAAACGATTGATAAAATATATGATGAGATGGGGTTAGAAGAGATATCCCATGGTGAAAGGGAAGACGGCTTGAAGGGCACTCAGCTGTATGACACGGACGATGTCACTCAAAGTAGTGGGAACAGGGGGCTGTCCCTAGACAGACTAGAGATAAGGCAGAATGAAGAGGATGCAAGGAGTTGTGTAAATTGGGAGCACTCAGAATCTGACTCCGGTGGGGAAACGGAGGATGAGACATATGAAGAAGGGAGACGGCACGAAAAGTGTCTCCCAAGGGACCAGAGGGTATGGTGGTCAGACGCTAGTGGGACCGTAACAAGGACACCAAAGTCTGCTGTACAGTTCAGCCGACATGAAGGAGCACCCCAAGGTAAGAGGGGGGCGTCAGCACCAGCCTATACAGACAGATTAAGGGCATTGGCAGGTAGACGGCAAGGCGGGAATGAGACCCTTGCGATAAACCGGAGAGCTATGGGGAAAGGGAAGGAGGACTGTGCATTCCAATTCCCGCTGCTAGAGAAAGGGGGAGTAAGACCACAATATATTCCATGGCCACACATGGATTGGGAGAACCTGAAAAATAAGCTTCCAATGCTGACATCGGGAGCCGGGAAGTGGATACATGAGTTAGAGAAAATGACAGGGGTGTCACCTTAGCCATAGGGGACATTAAGGGCCTCCTAATTTCTATACTTGGTCAAAAAGCAGACGATGTACGGAAGCTGGCATGCTACCCTAGGGTAACCATAACCAACACCTCCCATGACGGAGCGCCATTTAATAATGCAGAGCAGCAGTGTGTAAAGCGCTTCGAATGCTATTTCCAGACACGTCCGATAAGGGAGCTATAATGACTCGAAAAATGAAAGATTCAGAGGACCCGTTGATTTATATCCAGAATTTTCAAGACGCATGGGTACTCAAAACGCATGAGTCTTGGACAAAATCTATCCCTGTATTCTACCATATATTGTGAAAAGGGTTACCAGAACTGGTGCAAAAACAGCTCAAGAAATTGGTAGGAATAGAAGATAAACCATGGGCCGGAATACAGTTGACAATTGCACACTACTGTAGATTGTTGCAAGAAAAGAACCGGGAAAAAGGAGGCAACTCGTAAGGGCGAGGAGGTGAAGCTGGTGCAAAAGAAACTCTCAAAGTATGCTCTCGAGGCAGCCATGTTGCCAAGCACGGCTGAGCCAAGTGCACAGCAAGCAACTAACCCATTGCAGAATAATCAGGGTAAAGCGGGATTTTACCCGAGAGGAAGGGGTTTTGGAGGAAGAGGATGGCAGAGTAATCAGGGAGGGTTTCGAGGTAACCAAGGAGGTTTTCAGAATGTTCAAGGTGGCTTTCAGAACGCGCAGATGGGCAGTCCAGCTATGCCAGATGGACAGATGGCCCGACCACTGCCAGTGTGTTGGCTGTGTGGAATGACAGGACACGTAGCGCGCCTGTGCAGAAGCCAAGGCATGTGGCAAAACAGCCAAGGAATGGGGGCAGGCATGGTGAATCAGCCTGCTGTCTCGCAACAGGGCGGTGCACAAAATCACACAGCGCAGCAGCAGGCGTCAGGCTTGCAGCAATGTGCGCAGCAAGTGGTTCAACCCTCGAACATAGGGAACTTGCCACAGGGACAACCCCAGTAGGCACCGCCACAAATGGCTCAGGGCACTAATTCCGAGGGGGGAATTAACCCTGGAATTGGGGGGAACCCACAAGTATACAGTGGGCTGAACCTATATATGAAATAGGACAGCTCACGGGGGACTCTGATGTGCTCTATCCTATCAGTGACACCAGACCTTAATAGGGAACCTAGGGTGAATGTCGTTATAGGCGGGAAAGAATATTCCTTCTAAGTTGACACGGGTGCAACATGCTCGTGCATACGAGAAGGCAAGTTTTCCTTGTCCGGTGAGGCTATAGATACTCTGAGTCTCACTGGAGCTCACAGCAGACTTCCCTTTACAGACACGCTTCCAGTCTCAGTGGGAGAGCACAAAATGAATGTACCCCTTTTATATTCACGTCAGACCCCAGTAAATATTCTGGGTCGGGACCTGATGACTATTTAAACATGACCATCTCGTTTACCGAGAATGGTAGAGTGTGCTCCACCCCAGGAATGCATTATTCAAACGTGTGCGAAATGATCAGAGCATACTCAGGACGTATAGTCATGAGAGCTATACCGTTAGAACCAGAAGTCTTTGCATATGGCGTACGAGTGCTTATGGCGGGACTGCCAGGCCTCGCAGACAAAACTATGAGAACCTCTGATGAGTTTCTGTTCAAACCAAGAATACCCATGCACGAAGAGGAGGGACAAGTATTTCCCTTAATGATACAATCTGCCACAGTGCGAGGGAAATTGGTATTGGTTGAAGGACATGATGACGAAGGCAGACAATGGTGTGCGATTATCACCACTGATGAAGGGTATCAAGTGACTGACGTCACGGATGAAGATCTGCTCGAAGAGCACCCTGACCTAGAAGAAACAAGGGTGGAAGTGAGTCTCATATTTTGGGTCAAAATGATCAAACGGGAGGTGCCACAGAGAATGATGTTGGCGCTGGTACGTCCAGAAAACTTCGATGACAACATGGCCCAAGTGCCTGCCGCAGTATGGACTACAGGGCCCTATGACGTAGGACTCCTGAAGGGGGCAGGTGAAGTGAAAATTAAACTGAAACCGGGAGCGATTTTACCACGAGCACGACAATATCCCATGTCCAGAGAGGCAGATGAAGGGATCGTAAAGACAATCTCTGCCATGATGGAGCAGGGCATCCTAGTGACATCAGAATCACCTTGCAACACAGTGATTTACCCTGTCAAAAAATCAAAGGGAGGGTCTTGCCGTATAATCCAGGATTTAAGAGCATTAAATGATATTGTTGAAGCCGAGTTCACTCTTGTCCCTAATCCATCCACAATACTATGTAATGTACCCACTGAGGCAAAATATTTCACAGTGATCAACTTGAAAAACACATTTTTCTCAATTCCGTTGTACCGTGACTCACAAGACCTGATGTCATTCACTTTCAGACAAATGAGCCTGAAAAGCACGAGGGTGCCGCAGGCGTATTGTGAGTTTCCATCTATTTTCATCAGAGTCCTGCAAATGGACCTAAGCAATATTACAGTAGACAGTGTTGTTTTGCAGTATGTAGATGACATTATGATCTGCAGCACCACTGAAGAGCAATGCAGGTGCGACTCTGTCCAGCTACTAACTATACTGGCTGAGAAGGGGTACAAAGTTGATAAGGAAAAGCTACAGTACTGTCAGCAGGAAGTGTTGTACATAGGGCAACTAATTTCTCATGAGGGAAAAAGGTAACCCCAGAAAGGGCTGAAGCTATCATGAACACGGCTAAGCCGCTTACAATAAAACAAATGCAAAGCTTCTTAGGCCTGTGCAATGATGTCAGAGCATGGGTCTTCGACTACAGCTCGTATACCAAACCCTTGCTTCAGGCCCTAAAGAAGTCCCAGGCGACAAGGGAAGAAATCGAATGGACAGAGGCAATGGAAAAGGGGTTTGCAGAAATCAAGAGGGCAATTTGTAAGGCCCCAGTTCTCGGGATTCCTAATTATGCAGAGGAATTCTACCTGTTCTCACATACCGATGGCAATTTTATGACGGCAGTGCTCATGCAGCGAACATCGCTGGGGTACAAGACTCTAGTTTATTACAGCGGGAGTCTGGACCTGGTCATGAAGGGCCACTTCCCATATGAACAAAATCTAGCAGCTGCCGCATTCGCTATCGAAAAGGCATCATCCATTGTGATGGGGTGCACCATGACACTGTATGTTGACCTTTCGCTGTTCGCCATATTAGAAAAGCCAAAGAGCACTCTGACATCTCAGAGAGCATCCGCCTATGAGGTGATTATCTCTAATCCATCGATCAAAATAGTGCAATGCAAGACGGTAAACCCTGCTACGTTCAAAGCTAAGCCAGTCACAGAGGGAGAACCTATACACGACTGTGCAAACTATGAGGAATTCTATGATGAGATCCCCAGGGTAAAGGAAAATGCCCTGGCAAGTGTAGAGATCGTCTTTATTGATGGGTCTTCAAGAATAGACCAAGAAGACGGACAAAGGTATACAGGTGTGGCCGTGGTGGAACACCTGGCGAATGGAAAGTTTCAGGTACTCGTTAGTGCACGAATACCATCTCACTATTCAGCCCAAGCTGCAGAACAAGTGGCACTGATACTCGCCTTTGAAAATCATGCAGACGAGGAAGTAACGGTGTACAGTGACTCTGCCTATGTGACGTCTACCGTGCATGCAGGACTAGTGTGCATGAAAAGGAAGGGCTACCTCCAAGCAGACGGCACGACAGTGTAAGATGCAGCCTTATTGGACAGGCTGATAAAAGCACTACAGCTCCCAGTGGGCATAGCGGTCGTGAAGTGCGCCGCTCATACCAAGGGGACAGATTTCATGTCACATGGAAATCATGAAGCAGACACGGAAGCCAAGCGCATGGCATCCAAAAATGAAACAATCATGGACGTGGAGGTGGCACGTACCCATGAGAGGATGATGGTAGCGTGAGCCACACCAGAAGCCTATAGCAATATGGGGCAGACTCAGCTAATGGAGCTCCAGGGGGAGGTACCTCAGGAGGAGAAAATTTGTGGAAGCGTCAAGGGTGTTCTTTAAACCCCTCTGATGGTTTGTGGAGGCAAGACAGCACTGGTAAACCAGTAATTCCTGTCGCCCTTCTAAAAGTAGTGTTAGAGCAACTGCACTACCCTATTCACATGTCAAAAGAAAACCTAGCTGCAACGCTCGCAGAAGACTGGTTCACGCCGAATTTAGCGGAGCATGTTGCATTTTTCATGGTGAACTGCATAATCTACCAGCAATTCACCGCTGGGCAAACATTAAAAGTAGTGAGAGGAATCATCAGCAGACCGAATGGGCCATTCCAGCACTTACATATCGATTATGTCGATATGATTCAAGTATGCAATGGGTACAGGCATTTAATTGTGGTGGTGTGTCCATTCTCTAGATGGATAGAAGCAGGTCCCTGTACACACCGCAACGCTACCTGTGCTACAAAGTTTCTGGTGAGGGAAGTGTTCCCTAGATGGGGGGTGTGTGAGGTAATGAGGTCAGATAATGGGGCCCACTTTATAAACTCAGTTTTTGAACAGATCAGTTTGTTGCTTGGTATAAAGCACAAGTTCTTGTCGCATATCATCCGGAGGGGAATAGTATATGTGAGTAACTCAATGGCCTCTTAAAGGAAAGGATAGCCAAGTTGAAGCTTACATTAAAAAAAGGGATGGTTGCACTGTCTACCACTGGCATTGTATGCTCTTCGGAACCAACCCGGCTCCGACCATCATCTCACGCCGCACGAGATAGTCACTGGCAGAAGGATGAGGACCCCTCTTACCCCCTGAGATAGAGCTAGATGTGATGCCCAGCCAACAACAGAGGTCTTGGGAACAGAGAGGCAGGAGTATCTGAATTGTATGACATCCCGCATCTCTGTCATTACAGGCCAGCTGCAGTGACAAAGGAAAGGGTGCAACGCAGCACAACTTACAACAGGAAGTGCTGAAGCAGACACCTCGCAAGGTCTACATGTGCCCCTCATCTTTCCTGGTGATGTTGTGTTGGTGAGAAACTTTACCAGGAAGAGGTGGGATGTGCCTCGATTCAATGGCCCTTTCATCGTGGAGGACTGCACACCTTCCACGGTCAAGCTCCAGGGCAGGAGGGCATGGATTTTCATAAATGACATTAAAGACATTAAACCTTATGTAGGAGAGAGCCCTCCAGCTGCATTCAACAGCAAAGAAACCACAGACAACGTGGAAGAACCTCAGCATGTGCAGACAAGATCCAGGGCAAGGAAGAAGGATGCATGAGCAGCAAAACAACGGCAAAAGAATCCAGAAAATTGTGGCTTTTAAAACAAGACATTTCCTTGAACCAAGTGAAGGGTGATAAAACGACAGTAATACGAACACTCTGTGCACTACAGTTGCAGGGTAAAGAGAAGCACTTCCAAAGCCACAGCAGCATTGATAAAATGAACTTGTGGAAGCACGTCATGTCCAAATAATACAAAGAATCAAGACACTGATAGACTGCAAGTAAGACATTGCCTGAGAGCGTAACACACTAGCCTGAAGCAATCGGTTTCAAGACTTTGAGCACAGAACTCATGGTATCACCTAGCAGAAGCCTCAAGTGGGATGTGCTTACATACTTTCAACTAGTGGTGCTGTCCTACCCGTCACTCATAGGGAGAGAGACCAGTGTCACAGATTTTATTCTTGATCCTGCCAACAAAAAGGTAATCCAGCAACTACTGACTGTTATCACGGAAGCCTTCATCAAGCTACCCGAGCACCGCAAAGAGGACACAAATGCTTCCACCGCCAACAGACATTGATGAACTCACGTTTAATTTGTTCTTCCAAATAATCGAGAAATGCCCAGGGCTCGTCGGGAGAACAACTGATACATGCACTTTTATCAGAGATCCAAGAAACCTAGCTCAGCTGAACCAGCTGTGGACTAAATTAAATCACCTGGTGGTAATCCACGCAACGGGAAGGTGCAAAGACTGTGCGAATCAAAAGAAAAGCTTGTGATCAGGACACAGCAAACAGGACAAATGTCCCTATCCCCAGAAGACAGTAGATATGCATACCATGTCTTCTTTCACATCATTGAGGACTTTCCTAGGCTAGTGGGGAGACCTAACAATGTTGACGTGCTTGCATTCCTCGGAGACCCAGTAAAGAACGCACAACTAAACATGCTCCTGCGAGCCATCATAGCGCAACTGAGAAGTAATTATGTTCATCAACTGCTGAGGAGAGCCTTATGAAGAGAAGATCCCAATAAAGCTTTCCGCCGTGGGACAGATCGTGAAAACAAAGAGACAGTTCTTCAGCTTTCTGCCGTGGACAGATCAAAGAGAAAGAGACACAGTGCGTCAGCTGTCCGCCGTGGACAGATCAAAGAGACTGAGACACAGCTCTTTAGCTTTCTGCCGCAGAACAGTCTGAGGAGAGCAGAAACGAGAACTACACCATCCTATTTTTTCATCTTGCTTTTTTCCATTTTTTATTTTTTGCTTATTTTTTTCATGTTTACTTTTATTTTTATTTTTGTTTTTATTTTTACAGCATTCTATTTTTCTGTGATTTTTAGCAGTTCCATCTTTTCTTTCCTTCGCATTGAACAGGTTCCAGCATGCACTCAGGACCAAAACAAATTCGAGGGGTGCACTGGGACCTCACCTACTATATATATGCATAATGAATGTGATGTACCAAAGTTGCTAGCCTAACCTTCATCCATAGTCTATCAAAGGAACTGTACTCCCTTCGTAGAGACTACCCGCATCACCCACAAGAGGGGGAATGCTCGAAATGCACGCGTCACTTTAAGTATTGATAAACTCTGGAGCTGTGAGATCCGAATAAAAAAAGAAATAAATAACTGACTATGGACTTGGTCGAAATGGGGGCCCAAAATAGTAACTTAGTTCTACCACCAGGGGAGGGGCGCCCCCACTTTCCTGGAAGAAAATGCTGTAAACTCTCTTTCCGAACGATAATGTGCATATGTATAGTTATTGTTATTGTTTTTCTGTCATTAACAATCAGAACTGCTTTCTTTATTGATGCACGAAGCGTCCCAATTTCAGTGCACCCACCAGATAATGTACATACGAATCCCATGAAAGTATCTAGATCCTATGTAGTTATCCCAGTTCCAAGAAAACCTGATGGTAAAGCTACGGAACTAAAATTGAATGTAATTAGCAGTGACACATACACATTTGAGGTGATGAATGGAGAGAAAAGCTGGAGACAGGGTCAGCGCGGAATGGGTGATAATGTAGCACTGACCACGGCACGCACCCACAAACAGAATGCACACAAACAAGGGCAAGTGTCAATGGCTACAGGGCCTCCAACACAAGACAACAGAGAAAGAGAGACTGCCTGCCGAACATTCAGTGCCAGAGAATAGTGGAAATGACCAAGAGAAGCCAAGTGAAATACCAAAGAAAGAGGGAATAGCAAAATCCCTCAAAATGTCATGATGCCTACTCCCGGGCATCCAGACCAAGTCCAGCAACCCCGGAAGCAGGCATCATGTTACCCAGAGAAAGCCCAGCAACCCTTGTTAGGGGCTTTATGGGTACAGTCCTGGCGTCTATGGCGCCAGGCTCATATGTTAAAACTTACCTGATGCAGACCATGCTGCAAGAGATCCAAGCCCTTGTGAGGCTTGGAAGGGACTACTTTACCTAGGGACTATTTTGTTACTCGGGTGTGGTTGTGGAGGAATACTTACCTGGGACTACTTTGGAGGCTATTTAAACCACGCCCGAAGGGCAGCACACGGTCGCGTTATTCTACATCCAGCAGCGTAACGCTCACCGGGCCTGCAGTCAGCATCCAGCCTCGTGCCACGCCCGCCTCGAGTCCAGAGCGCCTAGAAAGAAGGGAAAGAAGAAGAAAGTTTAGAACGACAACATTATTGGGTTTCTTACCTGATTCCGGATTCATCGCACCTTTGAACGAGAAAAAGACTTTATTTTAAGCACGGCGCTTCGCCAGCAGCAGCGCCGCGCCCTACTCACCGTTCCTCGCAGCATCTCTACGATCCAGCGCTGTCTCCATCATTAAGTTGCCGCATTCCAGCACCTAAGGGGGGCAAGAAAACAGCAAGGTGAGCGAGGGGAAACAAATAAGGACAATCTCTTGCCACCATATACTTACCTGATTTTACCGTCGCAGGTATTATTCACCAGCACGCCAAATCTTCTTACGCTGCACCTGTAAGAAAAGAGACGGCAGCGAGTTAAACTTTGGCATCATTTAACGGACAGTGTGGGATAGCACAGACTCTTACCAGAACGCTTTCAGCTGCCACAGAACTATCTTCATTTGGGTCTAACCTGCAAGATAAACAAAGGAATTCGACAATTTCTTCAGTGATTATTCAGACATTTTTTAACTCTTTAGAACTATATACTTACGGCCCTTCGCCAGGAGTTTTGGAGCCAAGATTTGTCTAGAACTCTTCCAATATCCTCAAGCCAGTGAAGTAACTGGCCATCAACGCGCCCCTGTGTTCCTCGCAGGATGGAGAGCTCATCATTCAAAACTATAAGGTGAGCTTTGTGAACGGGAATATCAGAGGTGATAAATGGGGATGCAGTGAGGGGCTATTACTCAACTCCACGGGTGGCTAATTCCCTTTCTCCGCCTTTAGGGGACTACTTCTACGGGTCAAGCAGACAAAGCTAGGTGGGCCAGTCCAGTCAGTCATCTCTGCACTACGCATCACGTTGATGGAGACCACGGCTGTCCAGTTCCGCCCAACACCCTGTGGGAACCAGGTGAGCGTAACACAAAAGAACAGAAGTGGCCACGAAAGAATTCACAGAGAAGATACAAATGCTAATAGATTACTTGTTCCCATTCATAGTGCGATCAAAGAAACTGCATGAGGAGCTGAAAAACAGGACTATAGAGACTATAACAGCAAGCACACCTGTTCCAACGCATAGAACAAGCCATAAGCCTACAACACAGCCACGCATTGGGAGGTGGGTAAACCAATGGTGGTTAGAGGAAGTCTATGATAGACTAAAAAAGGAAAGGAAAGGAAGCACAAAACCTTCTCCTACCACAGCGATGCAGTCGAGGCAGCCTGCTCCACCGAGATACCCAGAGGGGAAAAGCAGCACAGACGCATTTAGAGACATAGTCATAGCAAACTACAGAAGAACGCTGAGAATCAAGAGAAGTCCTCACGAAGATAACAATGAACTTAATGATTACCTGGACAGTACAGCCCATCTTGGAAATAACATATGGTACCAGCACATGAAGGAAGTAGGACGAAGGCAGTCAGAAGGAGAATGCTTTGTCTGTGCTATACTACCATACAGCATGGGAAAATACAAGATCTTCGTGGCCGTAGAAATTGATGTCCCTACAGCACACTGTATGTCACATGTAGCAATGTTTAACACCAGAGGACAATTTATGGGAAAAGACGCCTCGTTGATATGAACCAAAGAAAAGGATTACCCGGATGAAGATGGCTACGTCCAGGATATTAAAAGAAGAAACAGGGCGCACACCAGAAATCATGTGATCAGGTACGAGAACCCTGGCACCAAAGGATCAGGGATAAGATGGGAAATAAACCCGAGACAGAACGTTCAAGGAAAAACTGCAGAAGAGGCTCAAGTCTGGAAGAACAGAGGCCAAATGCAGATCTGGGGGTCAGTGGTCTCCCCAGATGGATGGGAAGATGGAATAGTAATTTGCCGATCATGGATGTTCCTTGGAGCCTGCAAAGAAGCAATAGAGAATTCGCAGAGGTTATGCAAACCTCTGTGGCCAATGCTGCTTTAACTGCTAACATGGGTCGAAGATAGAGGAGGACCACTGCAAATAGTACCACTGGAAAGCCCGAAACTATGCTTCAGAAGTAATGGCACGAGGAAGATGGGAGAGAATGTAAACTGCGGTTGAATCTTTGAAGCCCCAGGAATGAGACAGTCATCATGGACCATTACTGGGCGTGTGGATCCAAGGCATATAAGATACCGAAGAATTGGGGAGTTATATGTACACTGGTGAACGCCCATGTTCCAGCACTAGTGATCCCCAAAAACGACCTGAATTTGGACACTTTCCCAAAAGCAGATGCTCATCTGAGGAGAAGGAGATCTGCGGAACTGGTGTCTAGGATGAAAAGAGAAAACTACATTTCTGCCAAATCAGAAGAGGCATTTCATGCAATCCCTTACGAACACAGGTTATTCAGCCTCACCTCAACAGTGTTCACAACATTGCTCTTGCCCCACATCCAAGTTGGGGTAAACACTAAATGGTTGCAGATAACCAGATGGGAGTTATTGCAGACCATCAATACCACTATAAAGGGATTCAACGCGATCAAAGAAGAACTAAGAGCAATCAGACTGATGACCCCCCAAAACAGATATGTGCTTGACATGATCACCGCGATGGATGGAGGTGTTTGTGGAAAAATCGGAGAATCATGTTGCACATTTGTACCATCACATGATGAAGGAAATTGAACCCTAACAGAGGCCACAAGTATGCTGACAAGCCTGAAAAACCAGTTGATCGTTGAGACTGACGAAGTGGGCGATGACAGCTGGTTTGGAGCTCTGTTCTCATGGGTCCCACAATGGATGGCAGACATATTCAAGTTTCTGGGAGCCCTACTAGCAATGGTACTGCTAGGATTCTGTGTTATCAAGATAATCATCACACAGTGCCAGAAAACTGCAAAGAAAGCCATTGGAATGAAAATCATGATTGATGTTGAACCAGGATGGGAGCCTAGAGACCTGACTGATGAAGAAATAAGAGACTTTGTGAAGGCCAGCAAATTTGCGCCAGAAGGAACAAAGTTCACATATCCTAAGAAGGGAAGAAGATATGAAGGTAAATGGATCTACTGCAGCCCAAATGGGCAATGCCAGCTAATGACCTGGAACAAAGATGAACATGTGAAAACAGCAGGGAGTTTGAAAGGTGTGATAAAAATATGGACTCCGAAAGACGCATGTGTTCACGCCATCATGAGCCAACCCTGAAGACGATGAACAAAACACTGAAGAAATAAATATAAAATATGAAGCAGAAGTGGTCAATGAACCGACCAGAGGGGGGAGTGTAGAGGAGGTCCCAGACATGACCCGCACCCCTGCCCTTCCTTTTGAGGTACCAGGAAGGTACTCGCCAAGGTACGTGGCGTATGAAGAGCAAATTAACCAACAGAGAGCCGCACTGGGACTCTGCCCAGTGTACATTAGAAGGTCCGTGCCTGTTGAAGCACCCATAACCAGACAACCCTGGACAGCACGGTACCCTATCAGACAGCCATACCAGCCGCTGATACGAAATGAAGAGTACCTACATACGGTCCACGAAGAAACCAAAAGAGCATTAATGGAGGGCCAGTGGAAATGACACAAGGGCATGAACACGCACGTGAGTGAATAAGACCGCTATCGAAGATGACACGCTAGAACAAGCAGTTATGAAAACAGATGTAATGGAGACAGGAAAGAGAAGATGTCAAAACATAAGGAAACGTGTTATAAGACAAGATGGAAGTAACCAACCAGTTAACGTGTGTAAATAGGCTTGGATCGCAAGAAGCTAAGAAAACGGTACTGCTTGCTATGCTTAGTAGAATAATAGAATATCTACCACAAGAAGCATATTATATAAATGCAACTCCATTTTGTAAAGCAGAAATGTGCCCAGGCTGCCAGAGGCCTAACAGACCCAGTTTCACACCCAGCCAGAGTCAAGGGGAAGAGCAGAATCGAAACTTAACAAAGAGCGGCTCATGCCTGGGAAATCGAGATCAACTAGAGAAAGGGAAGAGAGCGTCAACTTACAAGAATCAAACTTCAGAGCATACCAGCCCGCACGAGAAGGTCAAGATAAGAGAGGCTCAGGGAGGTGGCAGGGCCGAAGCAGAATTAAATACAATAAAGCTGGAAACTGAAGCAGATTCATGGTGAATAGACACGTGACCAGCCAGGCACGAAGAGGTACCATCGCCTGAGGTCATCCAGAACCCGAGGATGCCATAACTTTTCCCGATAAGAGGCTACAGTACCGAGGCCATACCCAGCCAACTAATTGACACATATCCCTAAGATACTGATTGATGGAAGGGAGGCAGGGTGAAACTTGGGACAACAGGCACCTGGGTGTCCATTCTGCATGCTGCTAATTAAAATGGGGATTTATGTCTAGGGGTGTAACCCGCCCAATCACAAGTGACCAAGTTATCTGGGTCCTATAGATAATAGAACCAATAGGACGCCATACTTTTAGTGACGTCAATCACGTGTGATGTAGAGGGAGGGGCGTAGGTGCCCACCCGATAAGAGTTATCCAATCCACATGCTCTATTACCATATACAGATATAGTACCTATACTTAAGTTACCTTTCCTAACCAATTATAGGGCATGACGATTTTTTTTAGAGTTAGACGTCAATGATGATGAGAATCTGCTATAAAGGTTACCGTTTGCATGAAGAAGTTGGAAGTTGGAGCGAGACAGGTGATCGCAATGATGCTGATTCCCTTTTGTTTCCCTGTTTGATGTACTTGTCATTAAAAGGACTTCCCTTTGCCAAACTACTGAGTCCTCATTATTGAATCGTGTTGGAGTAAGTGAATCCTGCACCCCTAGTCCTCACATGGTGCAGCTATCTTGTATTACAGGTACCAGAGGGTGCACACTGATCTATGGGCCTGTCAGTGTAATTACACCCCTCTGTACAGAGCGATGGAAAGAAGTGAACAGACGTGGGGGACGGTGCACGCCGACTTCGGATCCACAGGCTGAGGACTGTATTTTCTCGCAGTGGTCGACCAATGGTCATGGTATCCCGAGGTGGAGCTGGTAGAGTCAACGGCCAGTGACCATTCCATCCTGGCACTGGAAAAGATGTTTACCACCCACGGCTTCCCCACTGTACTTTGTTCGGACAACGGCCCGCCATTCCAGGGGCAGCAGTTTGCAAGGTACTGTGAGGAGAGAGGGATCACCCACCGGAAGGTCACCCTGCTATGGCCCAGGACGAATGGTGAGACCGAGCGCTTCATGCGGGCACTCAATAAGATTTTCCGAATCTCATTGGATGGGGAGGGGAATTACACCAAAACCTCTTCGAATTCCTGCGTAAGTACCGCACGACCCCACATCAGTCTACCGGGGTCGTGCCGGCCGAGGCCCTATTCAAGCGGTACCCCCGAGGACTGCTGCCGGAAGTGGAGGGGCGCTGCCCGGGGGTGATTGACAATAACTCTGTACGCGTAGAGCACGAAGTAAAGAACAAGAACGAAAGCGCCCGCAGGAACCTGCACGAGAAGACGTGGCAGGGGACAAGGTTCTGGTCCGGAACAGGAGGCCGGAGGGGAAGTTGTCACTCCCGTATGAGGCCCAACCGTTAGGGGTGACCCACATCAAGGGGTCCATGGTGACAGCGGCCAATACGTGGGGAACCATCACACGGAACGTCTCGTTCTTCAAGCGGATTGAGACCTTACCAAACCCTGTGCTGCCTGAGGCGTCCTCTCCAGGACCAGGACCACCATCACCGGGGGACCAAGAACTTCCAGAGGTCCCAGGGACACCAAGGCCACCTCGAGAGGAGTCCAGAAGGTACCCGATCCGTGAGGGTCGACGGCGCCCTCAGAGGTTCCAGGACTTTATCATGGACCAGGCCTCTTAGGAGGTCAAGAACTGCGCCGGTGTTCCCAGGTTGGGTGTGTTATTTGTTAATGTTGGACTGGTTCATTGTTTGGGGAAAAAGAAGGGATGTTGCGTAGTGCATACGCAGTGTGCGCATGCGCGAGCTTCGTTCCAGGCCATGCATGTGCATTGTTAATAAAGGAGGTCCCGACGGCAGTTGCAGCCGGGACCCCGTACCAGCAACACGTGTCCCGTGTACGTTCCTGCATGCATGCGTGCGAGCGTGTGTGTGTATGCGAGGCACACGCAGCCTCTAACAGGCCCCATATCGTAAGAGTCGGATGTTTGTGTAAGCTCTCTCTGTATATATCTGCCTCCTCAACAGTAAACAAAAAATAGGTTACTTCCGTGATGCCTCTGAAAACCGACCAGCCCTCCCGGTCTAGCGTCCAGTGCAAAGTTCAAGACAGGCATCAAAACAATTCACGACAAGCACTGTAAATCACTTCCAGGTCAGAGCCCATCATTAGCCGTAGAGGCGTCGTGCTTCAAAAACGCGACTTGGACAAATGGGAATCACATTTTATGGAAATTGAATGAATGAGGCTGAAAAAAAGAATAAACAAAGGGGCGGTGACAACGAAAGAAACCCTCAGCATCTGGCATTCTGGAGCCTTTCACAGCATGACGATAGTTGCGTCTGATCCTCTCGCAGGAGAGCCTGCACGCAGGAATCCGAGAGTGGCCCTGTTCACAGATACTTGGTAGAATCGTGGCCACGTGCCATTAGCTCATTTATAAAAGAGCATCGGAAACTGCGAGCCTACTCCGGCTGCTTGGTTCACTCTACGTTATGTGTTCTGTATTGTATTACATGATCGCCTTGCGACTGCTTTCAAAACACAGGCCCTACACCGGATGCAGCAATTCCACCATGCCAACCATGCCCGTACAATAGCACCTCCCACTGCAGTGTACCCTCAAATAGTCAACAACCAAACCAGTTGGTAGATAATCAAGTGCCGCAGCTGCTTTACTGGGGAGTTAACTTACAGGTGAGCCGTAGGCAGTGGCAGGCGCTATACTGATGTCGTGTTCGACTGCCCGGCCTGTCCGTAGTCCCGATTCCCACCATGCGGTACCCCAATTTTATCTTTACTAACCTAGTGGTGGGCATGGAAAAAAATGTGTGGGGATCCCACAAGGGCCAGGTGGGGGCAGAGTTTGGGGGGCGTTGCCCGAGGAGGCGGGGTTAAGTGGGCGGAGCTGGCAGTTGAACTCCGATCAAAGTAAATGTCCAAAATAATAGTTTCAAACGGCCCTATTTCTTTCATGCTGCTTCTTTTCCAAATTGTATATCAATTCCACTTTAAACCACTTCTATGGCAATGGTGACGAGTTACTTCACTATGCGGATTGTAGTTTTGACCAGTGTAAATATTCTTTAAAATGCACAATTTGCATCCCATTTTATTTTTTAAAAAACGTCCCCTTGGGTACAATTGAAACACAGTGATTTCTGTTCGCCATAAGCAACGTTTTCCTTTACTTGAACCACACCCAAAACAGCTTCAACAGCTCCCATCTGAAAGCAGTTGGGTGGCTGCATCCTGTGTAATTAATAGGGGTATTTATTTATGCAATGTTTGTCGGATACCTGTATATTTATTTATGCAATGTTTGTCGGATACAGGTATCCGGCAAACGTTGCATAAATAAATAAATAATCCGTGCCCATGCATCCGACAAACATTGCATAAATAAATAAATAAACTGGGTATTGTCTGAGGACTGGGTCGTGGCTGAGGACTGTAACTTCCTCTTTGCCCTGCATGGGGTCACCAGAGGATGTTACAGTTTTCTCATGGGCGCTTTTTCTTTCCCCCAGCGCTGACCCTGGCCGGATCCCGAGATCCGGCTACACATCTGGTGCCGGATCTCGGATCCGGTGAGAGCCGGCCCAATGACCAGCGCTGTACTAACCGCAATCGTTTCATTCTTGCAATGGCCAGTTACTCTGTCTGCGAGAAACTTGCACTCGACAACTTCACATCTCCTATTCCTCTTGGATTGACATGTTTCCACTTGTTTGCTTACAAAGGCAAGTCAGCCTTCATTTTAGCAATGGCCAACCTCAAAGAGCTTTCTTTTAGCCACAAGAATCCCCCAACAATAAACCTTTCAAGGGATTGCTTTTCACTTCGATTTTCTTGTACTGGTAGTTCTTTCTTTCCCTGCCCCATGTATCCTCAAGGTCGTATATCCCCGGTTGCGTATCGTACGCACCCCCAGTGACTGCTGGATGCTTTTGGACCTGACAGCACAATAGTCATTGGACAGGAGTCCAAAGCTCTTGCCTTTCAGAAATGTACCCAGGCTCACATTTAACCGCTTTCTTGATTCTTCAACTGCCCTGTAGGAGTTTGTGCCCCCTCCAGTTTTGCCTTGCTATCCACTCTGACCATTTAATCTCCGCTTCACCCACGTGCTGCAGCAAATGACCTCTACCCTTTGCTGTGAGATCGTTGCCCCAAGGTGAACCGCTAAAATGTGAGGCCTCTCCCACCTCGCCACTTCCCCGATTCCACATCATCCCCGTCCCATTCACTCCGCCCTTGTTGGCTTAAGTCCCATCTCCCTGCTCCACTATTCCTACTAAAAGCCCCTTGCTACTCTGACGACAGACCCGTGTGTCCTGCCACCCACGCTTCCACTCATTCTGACAATATCATGAAACTGTGATTTTATTTTAATGCCTTAGGCCCTGATTCATGGAATTCTTTGCACGGTTCAAAATGAATTTGCACTTCTGAAAAGTGACCTTGCACTGCTGACACAAACCTTGATTCATGGAACTTTGCAAAGGGTATTTTTGCTGTGCAAAGTCACCGCAAAGTCATTTTGTACTACAAAAGTACTGACTTTGCACAGCAAAAATACACTTTGCCAGTGGTGGACATGGAAAAGAATTGGTGGGGATCCCACAAGGGCGGGGTTGGGGGCAGAGTTTGTGCGGGTCTGTGCCCGAGGAGGCAGGGTTAAGGGGGCGATCACAGGAAATGTCCAAAATAATAGTTTTAAACGGCCCTATTTCTTTCATGCTGCTTCTTTTCCAAACTATATATCAATTCCACTTTAAACCACTTCCATGGCACTGGTGATGAGTTACTTCACTATGCGGAAGGTAGTTTTGACCAGTGTTGCTGAGTAAATGTTCTTTAAAATGCAAAATTTGCATCCCATTTTATAAAAAAAACTCCCCTTTTCAAACACAGTGATTTCTGTTCGCATAAGCAACGTTTTCATTTACTTGAACACACTGTTAGGCGATCCTCTGCACACCGATCCACTGCACACCAGAATACTGCTCACATTTCCCCAACACCTCCCTCCAGGGTTCGAGGCTCATGTGATTCGGTTTTCCGAAAGGACCGAAAGCTCCGTAGCAGGTTTGATTTACGGGTTCGATTGCAACCCTTCCTGCACTGGCAGTTGCCATGGAGAACATACAGCAGAAGAGGCGGCGTTACATCTCCACGCCGATCGGTCACTTGCTCACGTGATCCAGAGTGGCGTTCCTCACGTGACCTTGGTGGACGTCACATGACCCCGAAACGCTCAGTATATAAGGCTTGAGACACGGAACACTCATTGCTTCTCAGCTGTCTTCAGACCCTGTTTGGCGTTACGTTTTGGTTTGCTTTCCTGGTTTACCTTGACCTTGGAACTCTCTCTTGGACTCCTTCGGATTACCCCTTTGTACCATTGCTTGGAACTGTTTACCTGTTGCTGGACTTCGGACACGACCCTGACTTGCCTTTGGATCATCCCTTGGTACCTTGTTGAACTTTTACGCCATTTCCCTTTTTGGGATGCAAGTCACGCCTTCAGTCCTACAGGTGGTTTATCCTGCATCCACACTTGTCTGTGGTCCTCATGCTCTAGGGACCACCTCATCTGAGTCTCGAACCTCCCTCCTAGGTTTCCTGGGTTTTTCCAAACACCTGATAGGTAAGGCTATTCAGATCCTTTGGATATTGTGATTGTATACTGTAATTGCCTTGTACTTTACCTCACTTTTTTTGACAGCAGCATTGGTGTTCCAGAGGTTCCGTGGATCCGGGAAGTAACATCTCCCACCTATGGCCCCAAAGGTCGCACAGCGGGTTTCTTTTAGTTCCCCTATGCGTCACTTGAGGACGGAGGTTTCAACGGTCTACACGACACTCAAGTCAGAACAGACTGAGAAGCCATATAGTCGTGTTAGACAATGCAGGGGTCCACGGAAGAACCCATAGCTGCTTTAGTGCAGGCGATTACAGTATTAAGGGCAGATATGGCCGCCGCTAATACGGTGATTCACCAGAGGTTAGATTCTATACAGAGTGTTCAGCATTCTCTCCCTGCAGACCCTGAATTCGGGGATGCTAGCACTTCAACCACACCGCCTCCGTTGGCAAGTACCCCAACTCCGGCTCCGGTGGTCCTCCCAAACCCTTCCCCTTTGGCTGCTCCTGAACGTTATCAATGTGATCCCAAGAGGTTCAGGACTTTCATCAATCAGTGCAAATTACATTTCTTGTGCAGACCTCTGGCATTTCCTAATACCACCGCCAAAGCCGCTTTTGCCCTTTCCCATCTGGCCGGGACAGCTGCCGCTTGGGCTAACCCTTTATTGGAGAACAATAGTCTGGTTCTTTATGATTTTGATTTGTTAGTTCTAGAAATGTCTCGAGTCTTTGATACCAGACACAAGGCACAGTCTAGCGATTTGGAGTTGTTAGAACTAACCCAGGGCAGAGGGACTTTGATAGATTACATCACCCGGTTCAATCAATTGGTTGCCGAGACATCATAGCCAGAAAGCAAGCGGGCAGTTATATTTTATAGGGGGTTGAATAACGCAATGAAAGATGCCTTAGCAGTGATTCCTTCCATGCCCACGCAGTATCAGGAACTAGTGGATCTTGCCCTGCAGGTGGATGCACGGCGATCAGAGCGCAGAGCTGAGTTGGGGGTTTCTTCCCACCCTACAGTTGTCAGGACCCCTGCTTCCAGTACTGAAGAACCTATGCAAGTAGGAGGTTTACGTAGCCCTATTACAACATCTGAGAGAGAACGTAGAAGGGTGGATAATGCATGCTTTTATTGTGGCACCACGGGACATTATGTGAAGGAATGTCCTCGACGTCCCAGGAAGAGTCAGGTTTTTCGGACAGCTCGACCTTAGATCCGGAGATCAGGTCGAGTGTTCAGTCTTCATCTCCGGGCACCCCTCTTGCCTTTGCTCGTGTCCAGCCCATCTTTGTACAGGCCACTCTTTGTCCCTCTACAGGTATTTCTCATGCAGTCACGATCATCATTGACTCAGGTGCCACTGACATTGCGTTAGCCCATTCCCTCAATCTACCTTTAGTGGTAAAAACCCGACCTGAACCTGTTCAGGCCGTAGAAGGCACTGCACTCGTCTCTGGTCCTGTTAGACACCAAACTGCACCTCTATTGTTGACCATACAAGACATTCACTCTGAGACGTTAAGTTTTGATTTGATTACCACACCTCAATTCGGTATCATATTAGGAGTACCATGGTTACGTGAACACAATCCTCTGATTAATTGGCAATCAGGCACGGTGCTCTTCGAGTCTGAGATTTGTCAGAACTATTGTCTCCCAACCCATCAAGCAACCGACACTCCTTCTCGGGCCTTGGGAGCCCTAGCTCAACTCACGTTGAATGATGATGGATCAGAGGTTGTGAATTCCCATACCGTTGGGGGGGTGGTGTCAGGGATTCCATCTGAGTATAAAGCATTCGAATCAGTTTTCGATCGCGGTTCTTCCGAGGTACTTCCTCCACACAGCCCATATGACTGCCCAATTGAATTAATCCCTAATTCCACCATTCCTTCGGGCAGGATTTATTCCTTGTCTCCCTCGGAAGAACAAGCATTGAAACAGTATGTACAGAACGCCCTACGATTAGGACATATCCGCCCCTCTACTTCACCAGCTGCAAGCCCTATATTTTTTGTACCTAAGAAAGAGGGGGACTTACGTCCTTGTGTGGATTATCGGCGTCTTAACGCTATCACGAAAAAGCATAGATATCCAATTCCGTTAATCACACCTCTTTTGGACCACTTATCCCATGCTTCTGTTTTCACCAAGCTGGATCTTTGTGGCGCATACAATCTAGTGCGCGTTCGCGAAGGCGATGAGTGGAAAACTGCCTTTTGTACCCGTTACGGCTTGTATGAATATCTAGTCATGCCCTTCGGTCTATGCAACGCCCCAGCAACATTCCAGCGTTTTATGAATGACATATTCAGGGACATTCTGGACGTATACATGGTTGTTTATTTGGACGACATCTTGATCTTTTCACGGAATCTTGATGACCATGTAAAGCATGTCCGGGAAGTATTGTCCCGTCTGAGGGAACATTCCCTATTTGCGAAACCCGAGAAATGTCAGTTCCATAAAACGTCTGTTGAGTTTCTGGGCTTCCACATTACCCCTGGGGCATTATCCATGAACGAATCCAAGGTTAAAGCAGTCCTAGATTGGCCAGTTCCTCAAACACTCAAGTCCTTGCAGGCCTTTTTGGGCTTCGCCAACTTTTATAGACGTTTTATTTCCTCCTTTTCCACAATTGTTGCCCCACTCACGGCCCTGACCTGCCCTCAGGTACCCTATCGATGGCAGAGGGAACATCAGGAATCTTTTGAGGCTTTGAAAACCGCTTTCACTACCGCACCGGTGCTCCAGCACCCCAATCCCGATCTTCCGTTCATAGTTGAGGCGGATGCCTCTTCTTTTGCTCTTGGTGCGGTATTGTCTCAGACATGTCCTACAACAGGCAAGTTACACCCGGTGGCATACCACTCCCGTAAGTTCTCCAATACTGAGACCCACTATACCGTAACGGAGAAGGAACTCCTGGCTGTCATGGACGCCTTTCGTGTCTGGCGCCATCATCTTCTGGGGGCTAAGCATCCAATCTCTGTATACTCAGATCATCGAAATCTACAGGATCTGGCCTCATTGAAGTGCATCAATAGCAGACAGGTCCGGTGGCATCTTTTCTTTTCCGCTTTTGATTTCCATATTATGCATCGTCCTGGAAACTCACATGGAAAAGCGGACGCTTTGTCACGTTCCCCGGGTGGGGTCGAGTCGCCAACCTTCCCTGACACTGTTCTCGGAAAGAGTCATGTGATTTGTCTCTGCACTCCCTCTTTGTCATTGTTAGATTCTGTACGAGCTTGGACTAGCAATCATTCCGACCAACTGCGGGATTGGGACCCCGTTTATTCTGAGGGTTTGCCTTTCGTGCATGAACGTCTGTTTCTTCCCACACCTAAAACTCGTAACTTGGCCCTTGAATGGTCTCATGATGCTCCCTTCAATGCCCATCCCGGTCAAGAGCGCACTTTGGATCTCCTAAAGCGCTGGTGTTGGTGGCCCTCTATGAAGCGCGATGTGGAATGCTATGTCAATTCATGCGCTGTTTGTGCTCAGGCTAAACATCGAAGAGGACGACCGGTTGGGCTGCTGCTTCCGCTTCCGGTACCTCCAAGACCTTGGCATACACTGACAATGGACTTCGTAACCGATCTCCCCAAGGTACGAGGTTTTGACACCATCTGGGTGGTGGTGGACACGTTCACAAAAATGGCTCGTTTTGTTCCTTGTAAGGGTATTCCTTCGGCCCCAGTCTTGGCAGACTTGTTTTTTGAACATGTGTTCGTGTTATTTGGACTCCCTTCGGTCATTGTATCCGATCGAGGGTCACAATTCACCTCTCGTTTTTGGAGGTCATTGACTAAATTACTTGGCATTGATACCAGGTATTCTTTGGCCTATCATCCTGAGACTGATGGGCAGACCGAAAGGACGAATCAATCAATGGAGCAGTATCTTCGGTGTCTTATATTACAGCAACAGACCTCCTGGTTGAGCGCTTTACGGCTTGCTGAGTTTGCATACAATAACGCGGCTCATTCTGCTACTGGTTTTTCTCCTTTCTACGCCCTCTACGGCCAACACCCCAAGGTCTTGCCTGTCCCTGATGCTTCTGTTTCTTCGAATCCTGCGGCCACAGCTTGTCTTAGGGATCTGTCTGCTGTTCATGCTAGTACTGTGGTCCATCTTACTGAAGCAAAGGCTTCTATGAAGGCTTGTGTTGACGGCAAGCGCCTGGCTGCTCCTCCCCTGGTGGTGGGTTCTAGGGTGTGGTTGTCTTCACGTCACCTTCGCCTAGTGGGTTGCCGGAAACTTCTACCTCGTTTCGTTGGCCCGTATGTGATCTCTCAGGTTGTGAATCCAGTGGCTTTTCGTCTAGTTCTCCCAAGTTCTTGGCGTATCCATCCTGTATTTCATGTCTCTCTCCTCAAGCCTTGTCCTGATTCTTCCCGCCTCCGGGCCCCTGTTGCTCCGGTGTCCCTGGCCTCTCCTGATGTTTTTGAAGTGTGGGCCATTTTGGGTTCCCGTTGGTTTAGGGATAGGCTCCAGTATTTAGTGGATTGGAAGGGTTATGGACCGGAGGAGCGTTCTTGGGTTTCCGCTTTGGATCTTGACGCTCCTCGGTTGGTAGCTCGCTTTCATAGGGATCACCCGTCCTGCCCACGGGGTCGTGGGTAAGTTGGGGGGGGGCTATGTTAGGTGATCCTCTGCACACCGATCCACTGCACACCAGAATACGGCTCACATTTCCCCAACACCTCCCTCCAGGGTTCGAGGCTCATGTGATTCGGTTTTCCCAAAGGACCGAAAGCTCCGTACCAGGTTTGATTTACGGGCTCGATTGCAACCCTTCCTGCACTGGCAGTTGCCATGGAGAACATACAGCAGAAGAGGCGGCGTTACATCTCCACGCCGATCGGTCACTTGCTCACGTGATCCAGAGTGACGTTCCTCACGTGACCTTGGTGGACGTCACATGACCCCGAAACGCTCAGTATATAAGGCTTGAGACACGGAACACTCATTGCTTCTCAGCTGTCTTCAGACCCTGTTTGGCGTTACGTTTTGGTTTGCTTTCCTGGTTTACCTTGATCTTGGAACTCTCTCTTGGACTCCTTCGGATTACCCCTTTGTACCATTGCTTGGAACTGTTTACCTGTTGCTGGACTTCAGACACGACCCTGACTTGCCTTTGGATCATCCCTTGGTACCTTGTTGAACTTTTACGCCATTTCCCTTTTTGGGATTCAAGTCATGCCTTCAGTCCTACAGGTGGTTTATCCTGCATCCACACTTGTCTGCGGTCCTCATGCTCTAGGGACCGCCTCATCTGAGTCTCGAACCTCCCTCCTAGGTTTCCTGGGTTTTTCCAAACACCTGATAGGTAAGGCTATTCAGATCCTTTGGATATTGTGATTGTATACTGTAATTGCCTTGTACTTAACCTCGCTTTTTTTGACAGCAGCATTGGTGTTCTAGAGGTTCCGTGGATCCGGGAAGTAACATCTTCCACCTGTGGCCCCAAAGGTCGCACAGCGGGTTTCTTTTAGTTCCCCTGTGCGTCACTTGAGGACGGAGGTTTCAACGGTCTACACGACACTCAAGTCAGAACACACACCCAGCACAGCTCCTGCAGCTCCCCTCGGAAAGCAGTTGGGTGGCTGCATCGTGTGTGATGTTAATAGGGGTATTTATTTATGCAATGTTTGTCTGATACCTGTATATTTATTTATGCAATGTTTGTCGGATATAAGTATCCGACAAACATTGCATAAATAAATAAATAATCTGGGTCCATGTATCAACAAACATTGCATGAATAAACCGGGTCGGCTGAGGACTGTAACTTCCTCTTGTGACCTCTTGCATGGGGTTTGCCTTTTTTTTTTTCTTCTCCCCAGCGCAGAGCAGGGGTTTGGGGCGGCTGACTCTGGCCGGATGCCGAGATCCGGCTACACATCTCCTGCCGGATCTCGGATCCGGCGATAGCCTGTCCAATGACCAGCCTGCACTTTGCACAGTTCTATGAATCAGGGTTTGTGTCGGCAATGCAAATTTTCAGCAGTGCAAAGTCACTTTGGACCATGCAAAAAATCCTGTGAATCGGGCCCAACATGTGTAGTTTTCGTATACATTTACATGCACGCCATTAGTTACATTTCAGTATCTCCTTGCCCACATCCCTCTTCTCTCGCAGCCAGCTTTCGCCTGAAGGCGAGTCTCCCCCTTAATCTTCTACTTCTTGCACTCGTGTTGCCCGAGACCTTGCACACACCCTAATCACCTTGTTCTGTGCAGGTGGTGGGTGCCCCCTTCCTGCAAGCCTTAAGCTGGCGGTCATTTCATCCTCCCTCCCTTGTGTTGCCCGCGTTCTAATGTAGCTCCTAAATAGGGTACGACCTCCGCCTCCCCATATCCATGGTCCTCTGCTCCTCCAGACCCTGCCCGTGGGCTGTTACCACAGCCCTTATTCTGAAGGAGTTCCCTGCGTAGTCCTCTGGCGTCAAAGCCCAGCAGACCCCAGCACCAGCTTTGATAGCGACATTCCCATCATCCTTCTGAACTGGAACTGCGTCACTTACCATCTCTTTTACAACGCCACCATAGCACACGTGTTCAGGTAAAGTGCCAGGAAAACATTCCGCACTTAGCTAGACGGGCTCTCCTCCATTTAACTCCAAAGAATGGGGGATCTATTGCAGTATAATAACCCCCCCAAAGTAAATGCTCCAAAAACCCAAAGGAATCCTATGGACTCCATGAAAGGGAGCACCTTTTCTGCCAACACTCTTCCCAGCACTCATTTTCTGGCAGATTTAACAATAAAATGGTTGCTGCTAATGGTATTGAAATGTGATGACTTTACCAGGGGAAGGAGGAAAAGCGCAACGAGGCCTCTGGCTTGTCAGAGCCCTGTTATGTGTAGACCAGACCAGTTACTTCCTCTTCCCAGTCTGGACTCCCCCGATAGCCAACCCTCTTCCTACCCTCAGTAATGCAAGCGCAGCATCGGCTCTGTGTTCATGCAGACAAGATGGCCGATGAAGGGCAGATGCCAATTTCTTTTTGATCTGAGATTGGGTGGAGGGATGGCCTCGGCAGCGTTCTCACAGCCCACCTGTTGGTGATGGCACTGCTGCCAGGAAGAACGGGGAGGCTGTGTAACACAGACGTCGGTGTGCGTAGGGCGGTGATGGATTGAGAGAGCCAATTGACCACACTCTTGAATTGTCCTTCTTTCCTTTTTGCTCATTTGTGTATAAATGCCACCTTTGAGTCATTCACCAGCAGGCTCGGGCAGGCCTTTAGGGCAACAGGGCAATGCCCGAACCAAAAATGCAAAATGCTAGTGCGGCCCGTTTTTGTAGTCAAAGTGGGCCACTATTTCCACCCATGTGGGCCAGTTTGGTAAGTTACTTCCCCATGCGGCTAGCAGTTTTGACCTGTGTTACTGAAGAAATATTTTTCAAAATGCAGTTTGCATCACATTTTATCAAAAACCTCCTCCTTGAGTACTACTCACACGGTCAGACACAAAAGGAACAAATTGCCATTTGCAACAGTGGGCCACTTTTTCATTGGTGCCCGAGATAATGTCATGCCCCGTTCTGACCCTGTTCCCCAGACTCCTGTTTGACAGCAAAGTAAAATGTCCCCAAGCCAGGAGCCAGTTCAGGTCTGTGGAATTATGCATTGATGCACCACGTCCTTACCCAAGCATTTCTGCTTCACTCCCACCAAACTATCCAAGAAGCCTTTCTACAAAATGTCTCTTCTCGACTAGTTTCACTACCGGCAATGCAGTACAGCAAGAACAGAGTGGTTCTCACCATGGCTTTCTTCCTCCAGCACCTCCAGTTGCAGGAGCGGAACTGGAACTGCCCCGTGTTCCTCAATCTGCTCTTTGGACGATACCTGGGGGTGATCCCACCACTCCTCACCTCGTGGGATATCTCGCATATTGCCACTGGCTAGAACAAAAGTCTCACTATCCATAAACAGCCCAGAAGATAGAGTATCAAAGGTCGCCATCAATAAATATGCATCAGAAGTGCTGATGGGCTAGTTAGGCCAACTCACCAAGCAATGGGACGGCCATCGTTTTCTCTCAATATCTCCCTCAAACTCAAAGCGAGCTATGGACAGCAAATGTTGCCAAGTGCCCAGTTTATTTCTGGACTACTGGTTTCCACACGTTGGGCTCGTACTTCTTAAATGTCAGAGTTATTCCCAACATGAACATACAACGACAAAAACATGCCACATGCAACAGCCCAGACTCTAGAAAGACACTGTCAGAATATCGGTTGCTCTACAACCACGTTTTGCACAAGCACAGAGGGGGGGAGGGGATGTCTCACAAAATGACGATCAGATGACAACATCGGATTTTGACTAGATGTACTCAGTATCACAACATGTGACAATGTTTGCAACCTCTTGGGCTCATCTCCTTGGCTGTTTTTCATGTAAGCGTGGGCGTGATTCCCTCACCCCCACCCCAGCACATCCATACTTCCACAAGTACTTTTGTAAACAATGAAAAAGACATGTTATTTGTTCAGCAGTGTCTGCCTAGCAAACGTATCGAGTCAATCTAGCGCTTGTATCACCATTTGCAAAATATCTGTGATTGTGCCACTGTTCGGATTTGTGTATCAGTCTGTAGGCAGCGATCCGATTGGAGAATTGGGAACTCTGAAGCGATGGACAAGGAGCAACCAGGCCTGACTCCAGCAGGGGGCCAACGGGCCGGGGTGCCAAGGGGACCAGGCCCCCCCAGAGCCAGCCTCTGCCCCCCCTAGAAAGGAGGCCATGTCAGTGTTGGTAACCGAGGGAGTGGGGGGGGGGTGGATGTCACTCTTAACATTCAGCAGCAACCTCAGAGACATCATTCTGAGAGGCTGAATTGCAGGAGGCCTGGCCAGGATTTGTTTTCTTGCCCTAGACAATGATTTATGCCCCACGCCATGAAAGTACAAATGACCAAGGATATGGAGGGCCATTCATACCTCTAAGTGAGATAGCACACTTATTCAAGAAGGCTGCCTACAACTATTTTCTCAAACCTAAAATCACAATTTGGTTTCTGTAATTTCAAGTATGTTTATTTTTTGTGGTAATAGAGTAGTTTTTCACATCATGCTTAATAAAATGGTTAACTATATCAAACAATAAATGACAGGTCAAGTTGCTTGAACACAGATTTCTGCAGACGGTGTGTCAACTGACTGGGGGCCCCTACAAATGACATTCAAAGTATATATTCTGCTGCATTAACTACTTGAGTATAAATGAAACAATAAGGTTGGTAGTAACAAAAATGTAATTCTGGAGGGGAGAGTGTAGTAAAATCAAAAAGTGATAAATGCCAGGCTTTGAATTAAACATTATCACTAGCATTGCTCTGCGCAACATTCCATGCCATAATTCTGTAGTATGTCAGTGCAATTAGAGAAGGGGACAAGCCATTAGCAAATGACTTTTGGTGCTGCCACCAAAAGGAGCAGTTCAATCTCAATTGCTAGGCCGTGTTCCATCTTCACTGGAACACAAGCAACCATATGAATGTTTAGGCCCTGTGGTCTAGCAGTTTGGGAAAAGCTTCTGACATTAGTGACAGAGTCATGGCTGAAATGCAAATGGTATGGAAGGCTGGCCAGAGCAATGACGGTGGTTCTAATTGATTTAGAGACTTTTTACCTATTAGGTACAACCAGAACGCATGCTGTGGAACACAGATAGGATGGCAATAAAATGTGAGGAGAAACACACATCCTATGGGTCTGTCTGGTCATTTACCGACCTAACGACTAGCCGTGGCTATGTCAATGCCTCACCACCAAAAACAAACCTTTCTAGAACTCTTTGAGCAAGCTCCATCACAAAGTAACACCAAACGCCTTGCTGTATAGGGCATGCCACTGTTATATCTAAGCATTGTTTTGAGTGTTTAATTACCTCTGTAAATGAGCTCCTGGTGTAATAACATTCTCTTAATGTGTGTGTGTCTTCAGCCAGTTGATTTTATAAGCAATATGTTTGTCAATGGCTCTGTGACTTGCACTGAAGTCATGTCTTAAACAAGCAATCATGAAGTCGGCAGTTTTGGCTTGGTATAGGCACCATTTTCCAGCTGTTCCCATTTTATGGCCAGGTGGTACCCTTATGGCAGTGCCTGGCAAATGCCGATCCATCCCTAATCAAAAGCCCAAGACGTTGGCTTTGCCAATGCATTTTGGCTTCTGTTTGACTCCCTAAGTGAATGTGTATATGCCCAGATGTGGGTATCTTGATTGCTACTCCTAGGGAATCAAGCTGCACCTCACTGAGCTGGTCCACCAAGGCCCTGCCTGAAAATGATGAGGCTAGGTTGGCAAATATTGACCAGTTTCAGATCTTCTCATGTATACTTACAGTGGGGCTCCGACCTAAATAGAATGTATCTTTCTTTGGAAGGCTAGTCTACTCTGACAGAACGTTTCACGATTCAAAGTGATAAGTACTGACTTGAAAACCTCATTCTGTCTGAATAGCTTTACAGAGTTTGCATGCAAACAGAATATGTCATGTGTGTTGTGGGATTTGTTTGGAAAGTATGATGTAAATCCTGGGTGCTGGGTGTTTAGGCAGTGCCGGAAATGAACCATGAACACTCGTAAAATAACAAAAAAGAAGAGCGTTTTCTATAATGTTGCGCTCAAAGTATGAAAGGTGTACATCTTTTATAACTAAAAAGCAGTATTTAAATATTTCCGAAAGAGTGCAATCAGAGGTGGATTTAACATTTGGACCTGGGACAAATGCCCATGCCCCCCTGCTCTGCCTCTCTCCCCCAAATACAAACAGCCAGTACCGCACAGGCCCTCTCACTGAGGTCGTATCTTTTTAACGTGTCTCAGAGGAAGATTATTTACAAAGGGCAGTGATTAGAGATAAGAAAGGTAAAAAGGCAGTGACTGTTGCTGTGCCACTTTAAAAAAAAATATATAGGATTTTAAGAAGCTATTTAAGTGTGATTGTTGGGTGATTAGTAAGGGGATACAGAACAAGCTCTGTGAAACAATAACCTTGTCATGCATTTCATTTCCCTTTTGTGTCTGTTTGAGATTTTTTGTAAGTGCTCATTAATTGTTATGCTGGAGCTTGTAGGCTTCCATTCAGGATGGGGAAAATAAAGCTACAGTTATAGAGGATCATGTTCCAGGTCAAGCGGAGTGGAAGAAGTGACGCTAAATGCATGTAGCTTCCCTTTTTATGAGCTGCAGGCTCTTGTATAATTTCACAGGTGAAGTTGGAGAGCAGATCACACTTAACAAGGTCCCCCTGCCAAATCCAATTGGTATTCCACCAGCATGTATTTTTTACGTTGGCGGAAAACCAATAGGTTCCTATGGGACCTGCCTGACCTTTACACCTGAAAAAAGTGGGCAGAGTCCAAAGGAATCCCTTTTGGATGGCTACCCCAATCGTTAATTGTGCAAGTAATTTACTCTTTTCCAGACACGTAGTGGTAAAGTAAATAGCAAAGGCGATTTTCGCCTGTGTTTTACTCTTTACTTTTCCAGTACTTGCTGGAAACAATTAAAATTAATGAATGGCCCCTTTTGCAAAAATAGGCACGCAGGAGAATTCTTATTTGTGCAATTTAGAATTCACAACAAAATGCCCCCTTAATCTTTTCATCAACATGTTTCTACAATGATTAATAGATTGTCGGGTTGGTTTATCACGTGACATGTGCATTTCTAAAGTAATCTTTATACAATCTAGTATTATTTTAGTTATTCAAAGCCAAACTTCAACACATATTTGTACCAATTTGAGCTTGGAAAATGTCACATATCTAAATTTCAGGCTAGGCTCAAATTATGGCTTTGCCACTTCACCAAAATGTGTCATCCTGGGCATATTTTTTAATTTCACTATGCCTTACCTGTTAAAATTAGGTGCCCCTAGACGTGATTCAGTTAGCATTATAAGCTATTCCAAAAAGCCTAACTTGCGGTTTAATAGATGGGCAGCACAGGCATTAGGACACACACACATCTAACTTTGAAAATATCCAAGCCACATTTATTGAACGCAATTGTGTCAGTCAATAGCAAATCAAAGTAAACACATCAAACAAAGAATCATCATGGACAATTCCATATTGTAACCAGTATGTAAACAGTATGTACCAGACAATGATGTACAGGGGCACGCCCCACCAAGAGCAATACCAGGAGGCCGCAAACCCCTCAACCAGCACCGTCTGCCTCCTGATGCAGCCCTTACAGACCTAGCACTCCCTTGCACTCTCAACTCAATTAAAATGTGCTGCACAAATGCAACAAAAAAATAACATTTTGTGTTTCAAATGTAATTTTGGACATGAACCATTGATGGGAGACATTCAGAATGGGACTACTGTATGGGTTTAGTTGGAAAGAAGGGGGGAATGAGTTTGTGGAATGGGTACGTGAAGAGAGGTTTGGATACATGTGTATGTTATCGGAGGATATGCTGGTGTGCTCAAAATATTGTTAAGATCAATAAGACTACCTGCATTGAATGGACATGGTATATTCTGTTCTTGAAATTTAAAGAAGTTTGCATTTTTTAAAGATTTTGTAGTAAACAAAATCTCCTAGTCCTTGCTTCAGTATTCTGGGTGGGGGTCTATCTTTCACAACAAGATGGAGGGACCACAAGCATCTCCTCCGGGGCCTGCTGGGAGTAGCCACAGTGCTCAGGAAGGTATTGTTGGGCGGACACCATCTGAGATGGTAAAAAGACTGGGGGCCTCACTGCTCAGCCCTCTCAGAGGAGGAGGAGGCATCACCCTCAATTCTCGCAAGCCATTCCAGGAAAGACATCCTGGGTGCTGGTGTGAATAGGTGGGAGGGGAGGTAAATGAAAACTGTGGTTAGGGCAACTGAAGGAAGGTGACTGGGCGGTGAAAGGTGAAGGAGGATCAGATATAACAGAAAGGGGAGAGCAGATGGGAAGGGAAGATGGGTAGATTGATGTTGCAACACTATTTTCCTCGCTTCTCTTTTGAAATGAAAAGTTTTTTATAGAGGGATGCAAATGTATTTTTGCAGATCTGGGAAGACATTTTGTGCTGGATCACGGATCAGTGAAATCAGGATCAACACCAGCACTTTGTTGAGGGTACTCCTAGACCCACACCCAATGGAATATGGGCCCCCCTGATCAAAACCCTGGCCCGCCCAGATAAAAGTTCCTGGAGACGGGCCTGGGAGCAACTTGGATGCTATGATATCAGGGGTGTTGCTAGGTCTGGAAAAGATCAGGGGCTCAGCTAATGTCAGGACTGTCAGGACTCAGGGCTAGCTACCATTTTGGTTGTAGCACCTGAGCTTCTATCCGGTGCTACAACCAAAAGACCCAGGGCTATAGTCCCCTTACCCCCCCCCAGCAACACCTCTACTACGATTCCTTATATAATGTAATAAGACAGTGTTTTAGATTTTGCAATTCTCTATTGTGCCGTGTTGCACCAATATTCGCTGCATAGCACTTTCCGCTACATGAATGGGTGCTAAAATAAAAGGGATGGGCTACAAAAGAAGATGAGGCCACAAAGCCACTGGAATATTGTGGCCACCTAAACACGAAGCTGGCCATGTAATTGCAAAGTTGGCTCCCAGTTCCACGTATGCATGTTTTAGAAAGCACCTATTAAGTGGGGTTCCGTGTAATAATGTCCCCTCAAAAATATCGCCATGCAAAAAAGAATCGCAGGAAAATGGCTGTTTTTGGAGGGTATATTATTACATGGAACATGCAGGGGGCACCTCCGCAACCCCCAAACCTTTTCTTTTTCTTCAATGGGAGCGGGGGACACCCCCGCAACCCCTGCTCCCCCTGTCCCTATATATATGGTCACCTATATAATGTCACCACAACCTTTTCCTGGCGACATTATATACGGCAACCATATATATAGGGATATTATTACCTGATACCTTTTGTGGTAGTCCCATTGGAGATGAACAGTCTTAAAACCGCCCCTGCGGACCTATGTACATGCACTGGGCTGTATTTGTTCGGGCCATGCACCACATCACTGCCACCCAGCCCCAGCGTGGTTACTGGAAAAGTAGCACACGTACACATACTGCCCAGGGGCAGCTGAGCTCAAATTGCCCCAGCTCTGACTCTGTAGCTCACCGAAAACGCAAACCTCTATACACACAAATGTTCTTAAAATATTAGTAAAACAGGTGAATTATGCGGTACAAGTATGGCTAAATAGGCCTTTTAAAAATGCAAGGTGATGGAGGCTTTGTGGGTTCAATTTATCTGATGCATCATTAAAGGCACAGTTGGACCTGAACATTGGCATGCCATTGCACAGTACTATCAGACTGCCAATATCCTGCTTTAGGCCTTACTAGCACAAAGTACCCATACTTCGCCTGGGTTCTGTAGATAGACATGATAACACTCTCATCAATTGTAGACAACCAGTGATCTTGTAGTTCCCTGTTGTGAGTTGCTTATGAAAATCAATGGTCCTGTAGGTCCCTGTTCCGAGTCGCTTACCGTTTGATGTGCTTTGCACGCGGATGTTGAGGGCACTGAGAATGGGCACATGTAGCTGGATTACATACTCAAGAGCAGACATGGCGGGGAGTTGAGAGTTGGCGTCCTACAGCATGAGGCGACCTTCTGTGCACTCTCCCAACCCGTCGTCTCACCCTGGCGCAGTGCAGTGTGTTTCAGTGCAGATATCTTGGAAACGGTGCATCCTAGGGCATTGAAATGAGGTTTTCGAGACCTTGGAGTTTCCTACTTGGTATTGAGGCACTTAAAACTGAGCATTGTCTGGTCCTTTTACACCACATTGATGTTTCACCGATTATGTGCTTTGCAGTGCCAATATCTCGAAAACAGTGCATCCTAGGGCCTTGAAAAGTAGTTTTGAGGCAAACTTTGAGTTTTGTTCCTGGCGGCGAAACCCTTGCAGTGAGCTATGTCCGGTCCTTCTGCGACCACGTTGATGTTTTGATGATTTTGGCCGTTGCAGTGGACATATACTCATACTCTGCATGGGCTCTGTAGACAGACATGATGACACTCTCATCAAGTGATGAAAATGAATGATCCTGTAGGTCGCTGTTATGAGTCGCTTATTGCTTGATGTGCTTTGCACTCTGAAGTTAAGTGCACTGAGAATGGGCGCGAGTAGCTGGCTTACATACACAAGAGCAGACACGGAGGGGAGGTCAGAGTTGACGTGCTGCAGCATAATGGGACCTTCTGGGCACGTTCCCCACCTGTCACCTCACCATGGTGCGGTGCAGTGCCCTGCGGTGCCGATATATTGGAAATACAGCGTCCTAGGGCCTTGAAACATGGTTTTCCAGGTCCCATATAGACCTTTGACTTGTGTTCCTGGCATTCAGATGCTTAAAATGAGCTTTGTCCAGTCCTTCTTGGACTAGGTTGATGTTTTGTGTCTTGCAGTGCAAATATCTTGGAAACGGTGCGTCCTAGGGCCTTGAAACTTGGTTTTAAGAGAAGACCCATAGGGACCTTGAAGTTTTGTTCCTTGTGTCCAGATGCTTGAAATGAGCTCTGTCTGGTCATTCTACGACCACCTTGATGTTTCACCACTTCCAGGCAACTGTCTCATGTGTGCAGGGGCTTAAATCCAGGGAACAGGCCGAGCTGTCCACATGTAATGTAGCCATTGACGTCCAAAGTGTCCTAACAGGTAATTATGCAAAATGTGGTGCAGATTGGTGGAATGGTGTGGAATTGTATGAGGAACAAACAGATTTTCCGTTTCATATATATAGAAGAAGATTATTATATTGTGCGCATGTGTTTATTTATTTATTTATGGTGCTTTGTACAGCGTCAGCATGATGTCTTATGTATGTTTCAGGGCGCTCAAGGACATTATATGCATATAAACCTGCAAACAACCCCACAATATTATACAAATATCTTTTCTTTGGTGGTGGGCGCACAAGCGTAGCCAGAAAAGTCATTTTACTAAACGTGTCGCTGGTTTGGGGAGAGCATAAAGGAAGGCTTTCTTCGGGCTTTGCCATGTGGTAGCTGACAAACAATCGTATTGTTCTCTTTCCTTGAAAGGGATTTCACAGCTATTTCGGAGAATGCCCGTGGACCATCTTCTAGGAAAGGCCCTTACTTGTTTTGGTGTTCCTGTTGGAGCTGGGACGCTTCCAGTATAAACAGAAAGAACCGGGGACACCGGGGCGTCAGCCGAAGGAAGCGATTCCTTAATCCGAAATCAAATAGGATTAGAGCAGTGCAGGCGTGACATCTGCACGCTATCGCGAGCAGTGCCTTCCAACCCACCCTAGAGCCCTTTTACTTCGACAAGAGGTGAGTACTTCTGGTAGCATAGAAAGACATTGGGGCTGATTCACAAAAAAGTTACTGGGAGTAACTCTGACTTACATCTGGCTTACTCCTGAATAGAGACTATCCAATTGAGAAAGAAGTTAGGAGGGCAAACCCTGACTTACTCGCGGAAAAAAGATTCTTTGAGTTACAAAGAAGTGAGTAACTCTGACTTACCCCTGGAGACAGTCTTCTCCTTCCAGGAGCAAGTCAAAGGTCAGCCAGAGTTACTACAGGTGAGGTACTTGTGAATCGAACAGTAGTAACTTCTACCTGAATCGGCCCTGTGTGTTCTCCAGGATGCAGATTCTGGGGCCTATATGTAATGTTGCTAGGACTTACACTCTGCACCGCTGCTAGTTGCGTGGTCGCGGTGGTGGATCTGCAAGTGAGGGGGGGTCAGTAGGTACAGCATCCGAGACACCCGCTGTTCAACACATGAATGTGTTATATCAGTATCAACGTTTAGACACCCATAACCGCTGAAAAGGGGCAAGAGTACCCACAGGCGCCGAAAGGCTGCAAGATCAGTGCTCCCTTGAGTGATATAAAGGCCATCTGCAGGTCACAGGTTTGAATCCCAACAGGACGACTTTTGACTCAGAGTTTTGACCTTTACTTTTGCGCCAGAATCTCAACAATTAGAAAAGAAAGTCTCTTCCAGTAATTACTGCAGTACACATCCTAGGTTAGGAACAGGTTCTGGCCATGTATTGCCACCATATCTCAAACTGCCACTAGTTATGATCGCATACATCCGGCTTGTGTTTCGCACTCTTGCACTTTCTCAAGGCTCAACTCAGAAATGTGCATTATTAGCTGGCCCAAAGGAGGAATGCAGGTGCGTGGGGGGTTTCCCAGACTTTGCACTCACTTTTCAATTATCTGATCTAAATAGATAAAAGATTTATGCCACCAAGTATATTGAGATGGAGGAGTTCCTCCGGCAGAACGGGCAGTTTCAGTGCTATTTTCTTCTGGTGTCATTATTTCAATGTAGGCCTTGCTAGGGTCAAAGTCTGAAGAGGGGCGGTCCTCCTCTGGAAAAAAATGATTTTCTGGAGGAACTCCTCTACTTTAATAAACTTGCAGACCGGATCAAGGAAGAATAACAATTAGAATGCTCGTAAAAGCGAGAATACTTTTTTTTAGGGGGGAGGAGGGTGGCCATATTAGCTCCCCCACCATCTTTGCAGTTTCGAATAAGAAACAGATATCACATTGTGAGGGGACGAGGGGGTGAGGGGTAAGGGTTAAGATATTGTGGGGCTGGTTCTACAATCCCGAGGAAACTCAGCTGCTCCCATGACGCAGCGGCAGGGAACCTGCAGAATTTAATATGGCGGCGGCCTGAGAAGGAAGAAAGAGCTCGCCTTATCCGTTTAATATCGAGAAGACTTTCCCTCGGGGTAACTTGGCGACGCGGCAGTAACCACACAGGCGCCACATTCCTTCCTCGAGAGCACTTTGTCATGTACGACGAATCTTTTACGAGCCTCACAATTCCAAGAAAAAAAAAACAGGATGAGGTGCTTGTCTGCTCTCCGCATCTGAACGTTGATTGGTTGCCCACAAGATATCAACAGAAGAAGCCCAATGACATAAAGGTGGCCATGTCCTAAGGTTGCACAGCATTGGCTGGCGGGGTTAGATACCGGGCCTAGAACGAGTGTGTGTGGTGACTTTTACATCTGGGCCTGGGCTTTGGCAGCGCTGTTCTGTTGGAAATAGGTGCGTGGGTCTGTCCCCAGCCCTGTTTCACGCATCAGCAGCCACAGGCTCAGAGTCATGTCCTGCTGTGAGCACCTCAAAGTGAGTGTGAATATATATTCACTGAAAAAAGCTTAGTTAAGGTGTGCAGATTTAACGCAACAAAACCCTTGAAATTCAGCAGATATGGGAAGTCATGACCAGTTTAACTCGGCGCGCTCCCGTTGATGTCCCCCATAATGCCGTTTTGTCAGGGATGGAAATGGGGATTTGTTGACCAGGAGCAAAATGCAGCTCCTGGGCATCGGGCATAACCAGTTGGGCAGGAGATACCTCTGGGGAACCAGGAGCTAGTACATAGTGCACAGTAAATCTAACTTTGCGCCAGATGCAAACTCTAACTTTGTGTCCATTTTACACTATCCAATATGCTGTAACTGTCCCTTAGGCGTGTTCTTTATTCTCCTTTATATACATTCCCAAACATACACAGTTAATATTGCATAGTTACGTTTGTATGACACCACATGCCTGTGGAGTCAACAATAGCTCCTGGTAGCTGTTGGTTTCAAGCTAACCAGGCTCCCCTTGGCTAAAGCTAGGAGCTAAATATCTCCGAGCTCCTGGCAATTTTCAAACCCTGTTTTGTATGTCATGGTGAATCCCTTCTCTCACAATATGTATGTGCTCCTGGGCTTTGCAACGGGAACGCGCCGAGTTAAGCTGGTTATGACTTTCCACATCTGCTGAATTTCAAGGGTTATGTTGCGTTAAAACTGTGCAACTTAACTGAACCATGACTGAGGTTTATTCAGTGAATTTCAAGGGTTTTGTCATACCATTGTTGTTTTACGGCTGAAAGGCCTTGGCCAGGGTGGAAACCACGAATATTCATGAATATCACTCGCATCGAGCGAAAAAAGAAATTGCAGCGTTTTCATTTTTGAAAAGACTATCTGCTGCAAAGCACCATGGGAGATGTCACTATCATTTTGGGAGAAGGGAGCACCCCGTTCTGTCAAATATAAAAAAAAACGACTTGACGCAATAACTCCAGACCCCACCAGGAAATCGAGTCAATGCTTCGTACACAGGTTGTTCAGTACCTGGTGCAGTTCCATCCAGCGATTTTCGCTGTATGCTCGAGCAGAAATGTTACATTTTCTTCCATAGGAAAATGAATGGTAATTGGTGACTAGGCCAAAACTGTGTTTTTTTATTTGTTTTTTAACAACAGATCTTTCCCAAAGTTTCCAGTGTCTGGGGGGAGGGGAGGAGAAAGGGCAAGGGTTGTAAGTATAATTTTGTTTTCAAAATTTCAGCCAAATCTGCCCTGCAAGTGCAAAGTTATTAGCAATTCATGTTTCAGGTTTGTTATAGAAGTCAATACTTAACTATAGTGCGGCGACCGCTGCACTATAATATAAATATATATATTATAATAATCACATGCACAGTGCACACTGCAAACCTATCGACCTCAGTAGGATGAAAGTCTGGGGGTGTGCTGTCAGGCTTTGAACATGCAACCTGCAAATAGCGCACATGGCTCCGTAGGTGGCACACAACCCACTGAGCTATTTTTACCTCCACGAAAGGTTATGAAAGCTTACAGAGCCTGAATGAACTTTGAAGAAACCGTTTCCCAATATGAATTCATCCCCTCTCCCCGTTGCTTTGCCATCCCAGCAGATAGTGATACCTGGCCACATTGACTCCCACTCACACAAAGGGACTGGTTCATGGACGAAGGCTATGCCCTGGGAACATAGTTTACTGCCCAGGCTCAAAAGCCCTGCCCAACGGGCCCAAGGGGAGGTTGGAGATACCTGGGGCATGCTGCCAGGGTTTGTCTAGTCCAGTGTGGCCACTGGGCACGGCTTCTGGAAATGCCTGGTGGGGACATTAGGCTCTTGGAGGGTATGTGCTGGTACGGTGTCCCGTGGGCATGCCCATCGGCCCGGTCCACTGGACACTATGGGTTGTCTTGGAAGTGCATAAAAGTACCCACTGGGCATGGCCATCTTGCCAACAGTACTATATGCCTTCAGCCAAATATGAGAAGGCCAAATGGATGTCTTGCTGGTTGGCGTCTGGGGCTGGTCAAAAGCCACGCACAAGGCACATGTTGCCCAGAAAATCAGTTTTCTATGTAACTTTTGATCATGTCCATGCAGGCTCACCAAGTGTGGCACATACATGTGTGGCCACTTCCAAACAAACATAGAACATTTAGTTACGTTTATGAAGGCTTTCATTTTGAAAAAAGAAGGTGTGAAAAGTGTGTTTTCCCATAAGCACAAAGAATGCCTTGCGGGTTTCAAATTTTTCAGCTTTGATTTTCGAAATATTCTATAAGTTTGACATTGGTGCGTGGAAAAGAAATGTGAAAATCGCATCAGCAAGCTCGAGGTATTCATTATTTTTAATTGAGAAAATATGTATCTAATGCAGCCAAAGTTGTGGATTATTTACGAATGCCGATTCTGAGACACACACACACACACACACACACACACACACCCACCCCCCCCCCCCCCGCCCCCGCCTCCTGCATTTAAAATAAATACTCATCCTTCTGGAATCCCTACCATGACACAGACCTTGCATACATAAAGTAGGGATCCTTCCATGCGTATTGTAGCCCCCCTCTGCCAGTCCCGTTTCCAGGGGCGGCCGGAGGGGATGTCCGCTCGGGGAGCAGAGCTTAAGGAGATCAGGGGGGCAGGGAGGAGGGCACAGGAACCGTCCGTCCAAGACAGGCGCTTTTGAGTTTGCCTGCCGGAAAAACGTTCAGCATGCCTTTGTTTCAAATATAGGAATGTATATTGCGAAAGCAGACTCTGACGTGCTCTGGAGACACCCCTCACACCCTCCCCAGCGTCCATGCTCTTTGTGTTGATAGAGCCTTAAAGGGGGGGGGGGGGAATGTGTAAGTGATGGCTTACTTAACCAGCCATTGCTTTTACACCACAGGGATGAGAACTGAGCATGGGACATTTTTATTCTGAAGGCCAGCACAAAGCATCAGTTAGCTCACAAAAATCTATGCATTATAACAAGAGAATTAACATGCCACACAGAAAAAAGTTTCAAACTATGTTCTTTATTTTCATGTATTTTTATTTCACACGCAAACACATTTTTTGTGTATTACGTTTTAGTTGCATATGGTGCATGCCTGAGAAGGTTAACTGTCATTTTCTTACCTAAGTGGTCTAGTGGCTGCTTTGGGACATGGACTAAATTCATCCCCTCGGCATCAAAGAACTTTCCATTTCTTAACACGTCGACCACTTCCAGGTGGCTCCTTAATGTGACTTGGCACCTTGATTAGGAAAGCAGGGTCCATTGTGTCACTGTGCAGACAGACGTACGTGGCCAATCAATGCAGTGCTATGTGTGCAGCAATGATTGGTGCGCCGCACAAGTAACCACCCTGTTTGTTAAGGCGTCAAAGGTGCTGTTACATAGAGGAGCAGCACATAGACTCTTTTTGTTTGACGTGTCCCATGTCCATACAATAGCGCATTGGAACGGTTTGTGTATGTAGCTCTAACGAGTGTGCCGTAGTGTGCCATTTTGTCCACACACTTAAACACTTAAAGCAATGAAAGAATGTTTCTCAAACTCTACATCCATTAGGGCAAACACCCTTTCTACACCGCTACACCTTGATTTTCACTAGCTGCAGGCCAGCATTAATATGAGACGCCAATGCCAGCTCTGTTAGATAAAGCATTGGCTCTCTCTTTTTTTCAGAAATAACCCCTGAGGCCTGCACAGTGGTGAGAAGGTAGTGGCTGAGGAATTGTGGAACCGACACCACGTATCAGAAGCCGGTTTTGTTTAAAAAGCTTCATTACTGGTCAGGCTAACGTTTGTAAGAACTACAATCCTCTCTGTAAATGTTTCCCTCTTTGTTGGATGTCTCTTGTAGTGTATCCATTCCTGTCTAAAGCTATAATTCCCTAAAGATGTTTCTTTATTGGGGTCTGGTCTCGCTCAGAAAGGAGCCCTTATACCCCATTTGAGTGACTGATGTTGCAGCCATTTTATCCTCAAATCCAAAAACGTAAGATGTCTGAATGAGTATGTATGGTTCATGGTTACACATATTTTAAAGTTAGGGGGAGGGTTGCAAACAGTGACGTGAGCACCAGGCCATGTGTCTGTTGTGTTTTTACTCTGATTCACACGTACAACCGTTTAATCACAGACTTGCTTATTAAATACAGAGATCTCTGATCATTGTTATATTCCCAAAAGGCTATGCGATAAGCAGACAGGAACCCTTATTGGTGCTATTTGTCCCCTTTTCCCTCTCTCATAGGGATATTTTGAGAGAGTACAATGGGAGTGTACCAGACTGTCCTCCTTGGAATGATAACCTTCTATCAGAAATTAATTCATATGGTTACTCTAGTGTTACCCCTTGAGAAATACAACTAAGGTGGTTCAAATAGATGCCTGCAACACAGAGCCAGTGGTCCGTGGGCCCTTAGACCCAGGTAGGCTGGCCACACCACAGTGTGTCAGTACGGGCAGTGTGAAACTGCATTCAGGCAAGGCCTTCCCTAAGAGCAGGTGACAGAAAACCATTTACTTGGGCAGCAACAGCTGTGTTTTCAGATTCCATTTGAATTACAATGAAATGAAACCAGCTTCATCTGTTTAGCAATAATGTATTGATATTGAGGAGGGTTTTGCCACGTGACACAGAGGTGTAGTTTGGAAGTGACGTGTGCCAGTCAGGGGGGCACATTCTAGTGTTTCACCCTCCTATGCACCAAATTGGCTAGAAACTGTCCTGCCCGCTGCAGATATCCGGAGCTGGAATCCCCACTTTGACATACCCACACCTCTGCGTGCACAATCTTTATCGACACAAAATACACATACACCAACAAACGGATGATGCATGGGCAAAACACACATACACCACCAACCACAGGATTTCTTTGGACATGGCCACAGATATGATTAAAGTATGCAAAGCCGCACACATAGGGCCTCATTAGACGGTAGGTAGTAAGGGTTTACCGGTACCGGTAAGGGCACCGGTACCGGTAAACCCTTACCACCTTACTACGAGGTCCCTTTGCGGGACCCGACCTAAACGGCTGGTGTAAACCAGCCGTTTAAGTTGGGACCCACAAAGGGACCTTGGTGCTAATTACGGTACCGCAATTTGCAGTACCGTAATTAGCTCCTTCCACATTCCCATTATGCCCTATGGGACAATGGAGAAAGGGGGAATTACCGCCCCGCCAACCTTGGAATGGGGTGGTAATTCCCCTTTCCTCCATGTGGTACCGGTATGGTACCGGCGGCAACCATGGTGCTAATAGCACCATGGTTTACCGCCTACCGTGTAATGAGGCCCATAGACACACTCACTCACGGGCATGTGGAAACAGGCATGACACACTTATCAAAAAAAGAGGGAATTCATAGATTTTTTTTTCAAGGCGATAAGGTTACACGCTATATAAGTAAAACGGACTAATTCAAGAGACACCAGCATTAAGAATACTCCAAGCAAAGTGTACCACAGTACAAATTAAACCTTAAGTGACACCACACCACACAGGGCCATGCTCAACGATAATTCCAACGTGTTCATCACAGGTAAACCTTCATGGTAGTTTAGTTCACCATAAAGATCTGAAAAGTTTTGAAAATCTGTCCTGCAAGACATGTAAAATTCCCTGCTTGGAGCCACCACGCAGAAGACTATTGTTTTTGTAAACAGTTCGCTTTCCCCTCAGCTTACAGATGTAATCAATTTACATTACCAAGTAGGTCTTGTCGGATGCTTGGCTTCCTCCAGCATTCCATGAGTCCCCCCCGGCTTGAGAAAATGGAAGAATCCGACGCACGAGGACAACTGTCGAGGAACAGAGCTCCGAGCGCACTGTTTAAACAAGCTCTTGCACGCAGAACCTGTGTATTGAAATACTTCCTGCTGAATCCGTGCCCAAACTATATCTTCTTTCACTGTCGTCGCACAGTGTGAAAGGGGATGTTTCTCTGTCAGTAACTTACAGTTGGGCATGTGTTTATTTGAAATATTTGCTATAGCGAAGGCCTCCCAGGAGTGGCGGAGCACCTCACAGGGAACATTGATTGCATCTATTGAAGGGAGGCAAGGAGGCATCGCGTACACGAGACGCTGTACATAGTACAGCCTGGTATGTGGGTCCTGCTTGCGACCAGAGTCCATAAGCAGCAATGCCAGGGGGTGGCCGTAAGAGCATTGGGGAGCAGAGGGGTTATGCAATGTAGGACAATACCAAAGTGTGACACCTTGTTGTTCCCAGGCTTAAGTTGCCTAAAACCTTAGTTCTGGGGTAGGCAACCTGCTGCTCTTCAGCTATAGGCCTACAACTTCCTTCCACCAGCCCTAGAGTGTGGAGCCAATGGCAAGGGATCATGGCAGTCGTTGGCCAAAACCCGTGGGGATCTGCTGGTCGCTTTCCCCTGTCGTAGATCAAAGTTTCCGAACTTTCATTTCAGACAGTCTCTGTTGTCTCAAATAATTTTTGCACATGTATTTCCCAAGTGACAAAAAACGTTTTGAAGACCAGCTAAGTTAGTGAGTATCCAGTAGCGGAGGTAGCTATCTATGCTTGGGGAGGCATATGTTCTTTAAGGGGAGCACCTTTCTCCACAATGTATGCCATCTTTGCCCCTGATATCACAATCATGAAGATGGACACACAATATAAGCGGCATTGCCACTTTAAATTACTTTCACAAAGCGGTGCCAATATATGCCAGCATTGCCTCTGTAGAGGACTTTCATGAAGCTGCAGCCACAAGATATGCTAGCACTGCCACTAAATCAATTTCTTGAAACTGCCCTCCCCAATATATGCTAACATAACTCTGTATCACTTTCCTGATACTGCTCCGACAATATATGACAGCATTCCGACTTAAAATCACTTTGATGTTGTGAACAGAGTATATGCTGTCATTTCCACTGTAAATACATTTGATGGCGGACAGGGGACCCACCAAACAAACATCTGAAAGCATTACACTTAAATAGACACACAAACTGAACATGTATAACTATGGGGCAGTCTGAAAAAAGTAAACACAGTGATTGAACTTTAGCACCAACATATTTTATTCCTTGCTAGGCAATCATAAATAGTGCTCTTTTGTTCATAATTAAAAACAAGCAAAGACTGACACTAGTTCAGTTTTATTATTAGATCAGCCTCAATTTAGTGCAACAGAACTTGAACATTTCCCTAGGCATGAGTGTTTCTGCCTACCTGTACCAAAATCGAATTTAGGTGTTGCCACTTTAAGTCCAGTATGTTATGTGTTATATATTAGAGTTGTACCAAATGGTAGCACACTTCCTTTTAGTCACTAATTCAAATCTAAATTTGACTCTAGTCACTAGCAAAACAGCCCCAAAGGTGTAGTACTACAACCTACCTTAATATCCAGACTGGAACTACATTCAGCTGTTAATACATAGTTTTCTTCTGGCACTGACACAAAATGTCCCCTACCTACGTTTTTAAAGCTGCTCAAACTCTACTACTTACCTTTGCCATCTTCACTACTATGGCCACCACTACCAAAACATGCCCCCCCCAAGGATAGAAATACAAGACTTAGGTCGAGACTACCCAGTATCTATGAACCTATATGTGACCACCCCAAATAACGCCAACAGACGTACTATCACCCAACCTAAGAACTTCCGTCCAACAGGAATGCAGTCTACCCATACTAGGGATCTAACCCCCACTAAGACTCATGCAACTCAAAATACCCACTCACCTAAAATGTGTACATTAGCCAAACCTACCAGCTCCTTAACACTAGTAGGATCACTCATTAACGCTAGATCTGTAGTAGCCTATGCTACTGAAATTGCAGACATTCTAAACAATGATAACCTTGACCAACTGGCCATAACAGAGACTTGGCTACACGAGGCTGCAGGACCAACCCAATGTTAGCAGTGCCTGACGACTACCAAATTCTTAGAGCTGACAGACCTAATACTAGAGGCGGTGGCCTTGCCATCATTTTCAAATCCACCCACTCTATCAGACTCGCTGCGTCAGCTTCCTATTCATCCTGTGAAGTACTCTCAGTCAAACTACCCCTCTCTAATAATCGCACACTATCTATCCACCTGATATATAGACCCCCTGGACCTTTAGGTACTTTTGAAGATGACCTAACTAGCATTATAGCCAACAACACCAAAGACCACTCTCAAACTTTACTGATGGGAGACTTTAATCTCGGCTTCAATGACTCCAGCCACAAACATGCAGAGTCAGTCGCAGCTCTGTTGAAAGACCGTGGCCTTAACCAGAAGGTCCTCTCCCCAACCCACAATAAAGGAAGAACCCTTGACTGGGTATCCGAACTGAACTGCAATATTAACATAACCGACACTGCACCACAAATATGGACAGATCAATATCTAATAACCTTCTCCGCCACATTAGATCTTATCAGTCCCAAGACCAACAATATGGTACCCCCGCTTATGACTAGAAGCAAGAAGGATATTACGGCTGAAAAACCTATCCCTATTTTCCTCCCTGTTATCTCTGGCTCAGGCAGTAATGACCCGGACACATTGGTAAATACCTTTAATGATGCAATGACCAATGCACTGAACGTAATTGCTCCTGCCAAACTGTGCAAAGCTAAACAGGAAACCCACTTAAATGCCTGGTTTACCCCTCATCTGAAATCTCTAAGACTACAAAAAAGAAAACTCCAATCTACTTGGTGCCACTCCCCTACTGAAAAGTACAAAAACAACCTAACTGAATTTGCCAAATTCTACAAAAAAGAAATAACTTTAGCCAAGAAAAAATCCTTCAATGATAGAATTGCAAAAGCTAATTCTAACACTAAAGAGTTATTTTCTATCCTTCGCAAATTGGAATCCCCAATTCAACTCATAGACAATGCCCCCAAAAACAAAGTATGGTGTACTAATATACAAAATGCCCTATCTAACAAAATATCCTCTCTCCAATACAAAATTGCAACAAAAAAAGACACATTATCCTCGTCTGATCAACAAGTACCTCAACTTCCTGAGACTAGAACAACCACATCCTTTAGATTCAAAACTATCTCCATCATTGACACAGAGAAAATAATACTTTCCCTTAAACCCTCAAATTGTAAGGGTGACATCTGGCCAGCACAAATCATAAAGGACGCAGCCAGGGACCTGGCTCCTTTTATTTCTAAACTCATAAACTCTTCTTTTAAATATAATACAGTACCTGCCAACCTCAAAGAATCCTGGGTTCTCTCCTAACTTAAAAAACAAACCTTGGACCCTACTATCCCCACCAACTATAGACCAATCACTACTGTGCCATTTTTACTGAAAATTCTAGATAAAGCTGCATACATACAAATTCAGGACTACCTGGAAGTAAACCACCTACTCGGTTCACGGAAATCTGGCTTCCGCCCCCTCCATGGCATGGAAACAGCTCTGCTAGACCTCAAGACACAAATTGAGGAACTAAAGGATAATGGGGAAAACAGCTTTACTTCTCTTACTACTTGTCGGCAGCCTTCAACTTGGTGGACCATGTAGTACTATGCAATCATCTCAAAACTGCTGCCAACTTCACTGGAGACGCCATAGCCTGGTTCCAATCATTCCTAGCCAACCGTACCATGCAAGTCTTCTCCACTTCTGCCTCGGCTGACCCCATCAAAATAACCTGCGGTGTCCCACAGGGATCCTGTGTCTCCCCGACTATGTACAATATCTTCACCAAGCCTCTGTTTGACAAGTTGGACAGGCTGGGTGCCACCTACACGAATTATGCAGACGACACCCAGATCCTCATACCCCTTTCGGGTAACTTCGAGGCAGACTCAGCCTTGGTGAACAAGATCTACACCCTCATTCAGGCATGGATGGCATCTCATGGCCTCTGCCTGAATGACGATAAAACAGAGTGACTAATTTTAAGCTCTGAAATAAATATAAAAAAACTAAGCCCCAACTACTCATCATTCAACATTGATAACAATCCTATCAAGGTGATGTCAGTGGTTAAAACTCTCCGATTCTACTTAGACATGCCCCTCACACTAAAGAAACAAGTCAATTCCCTTGCCTTCTCCACTACATACACCTACAAACTTATCCGAGCAGCTAGACCATACCTCTCCATGGCCAGCTGAATCACACTAGCACATGCCTTGATTATGTCAAGATTAGATTACTGTAATGCCTTGTACTCAGGAGCTAACAAATACATCACCGATAAAATTAAAAAACTACAGAACAATGCCTTGAGAGCAGCATTGGACATCCCCATACAGAGAGCACATTACAAAATTTAGAAAAGGGGTCAATTGGCTGAAGATAACGGACAGAATCCTCCTCAAAACAGCCTCCCTTACTTCCAAATGCCTGAATAACCTAGCCCCCCCCTTACCTCATGGACAAAATTACAAGAAGAACAGCCACCCGCCCTACTAGATCTGCCAATACACTCATGCTAGAGATTCCTAGGTTCAAACGATCGACTGCGGGAGGAACTAGCTTTCCTGTCAAAGCTGTGCAATGCTGGAATAAGCTACCACTTGACCTGAGATGTGCACAACCCTACCCTAAATTCAGACACAATATACTCAATGGTTACGCGCCAACGACACATAACCAGATCCACACCTCCCCCACCACTTTCGGCCTCCTACTTACCCTGCATCTGAGGTCTACATACGTACTCTAGGTAACGTGCATGTATGAGCACCCTAATGGTTGCACATGCTGCAGAATTACACAATATTATGATGTACATTTTATAAATATGATTTGTATATATGCCCTTACAGTTAAATATGTTATAGTTTAGTGTTCCTTGACACATTAACTTTGCTTTGTACTTCTGCATGCCTGCATATTTGTTGTATATACCTTATGATAAGCACTGTAACCAAGCTTAAGACTTCTTGTTGCATTTGTATTGCTGTGCCCGGCTACCCAAGGGTTTGGTGCGCATTACCAAATAAATAAACAAACAAACAAACAAAACATAAGAACTCCTGTAGATAAGGCACAAAGAAATAAAATGATTGCCCAGGATCACACATTCGCTTAAGTGGTAAAGCCAGGATTGGAGACCAGTGCAGAAGTTAGAGACTTGACCACTTATCTCCTAAGGTGTAGTTGGTATGCACGTGTTAATGTTTGGCTTTCAAGAATGCTCTCTTTTAAAAAAAATGCCTTGTAAAGCACACAACCCATAATAAAAACAGACCGACAAATATGCAAATACACAATTTTCAAAACATCTTAAGCAATGAGTGCAATCGTAGCTTTCTTTCTGCCTAGCTGAATTGGAAGCCTAAAATTGCCAGGACGTGGTTGGGTAAACTACTACAGAAAAAGGCATCCTCTGGAAGCCCGTCACCACCTATGCGGCTGCACACTGTGCACCGACAGAGCTTACCTGCCTCTTTGAAGTTGTGTGGTAGTGGGAGGAAGGGCAGTCATGTCAAGAAACCCAAAACTCACTGCAGACTATACTGGCAGAATAGCTCAGATAGTGATTGTTTAAAAATGGCGTTACGCCCAGAGCATACAGGCTCGAAGAGTTACTGCTCCCATCTCCACAAACCTTTTTTATTCCTAGCAACCATCGGGTCAGCACACAACGCCCAAGAATACTGCTCGCGCAGCTCAATACGTTCATTTCGGAACTTTTCTGTGCACAGATAATTTCTGACTTTTTTATTCATGGTATTGGTACATTCAGTGCGAGGCCAGTGGGAGGCAAGGGGCGCCCCAGGCATGGTCAAGAAGCTCAAGGGGGCACCGGCCTACCTGCCCCTTCACTCAGTGGCTTAACACAAACTTTCGGCACCCCCTGTGAGCAATGCTGAGGGCCCTCCTGCCCCCGACTCAGCAACAAATCACGGGTCACGCCACACTCTGGGCCGGCCTAGATTACCACGCTTGAGCAATATGCAGGAATGTGCTGCTGCAGGGGTACACCACACACTGGTATTTGTATCTAGAAGAAAGGTATAAATATGTGTTTTAATGCATTATATAGCATGCGTTGTTAGAAAATTGTCTAAAAGGCCAGAGTGTTTGCAATTATTTTGTATGGTAACACCAATCCAAAATCCAATACATGCAAGTCACAAACAGTGCACAGGAACATTAATGGTTTAATTAATATAATGCTTTGATATTAAAAATGCCATGCCACAATGAAAACATGTCCGTCTGGCTGCACAATGTAGACTAGTCTAGACACGTAATAAAATATTACAGTAAAGCATGCCAGGCCACATTTCGACATACCTAGACTGGTTGCACCAAAATGCCAGTCGAAGCAATAACACTTATCAAGGTTATTTTATCACAGATACCCAGAAAAATGTACAAGGCTGCAGTAAGAAATGGCATCACCCAAATGCCTGTTCGGTCCGGTAATTACACTTAGCAGGACTGCTTTATCAGAGATGCCCAGTAAAAAAAAGTCAAGCCATACTAAGAAATGACTGGACTGGCTGCACCAAAATGCCTCTCTAGCCACTAATAGCACATATCATGTCTGCTTAGCCTGGACATAGATGACCATTACGATTTATCGCACAATACCTGCCCCTCCTAACCCCCCAGCACACATCTCCTCTCCCTTCCAACCAATGCCCCAAACCCCGAAATTAGCTTCTCAGCCCAGAATTAGCTCCACGTCCCTTTTCCTTGTCCCAGTGCTTACGTATGAGGCTCCTTGTCTTATAGGTAAGTACTGGGATGAGGACGAGTGGGGCTAGGACTAATGGAGATTATAGGTAACTAAACCAGGCATTACCTCCATGACCCTCTACCTCATTCTAGTACTTGTGTATGAGGCAAGGTGCCTCATACACAAGTACTGGTACAAAGAAGAATAGGGCTATGAGTAATGAAAATTACCAATAAGTAACCAAGGGATTAAACCCAAGTAGTGGTGCAACACTATTGAGTTGACTGGCCTCAGCCTTCACCTAGACCTCCTTTGAAATGTTGGGCTATATTGACTCGACCTGGCTGACTTACAGAGCCGTTGCCAGACAAAAATGACCCAGATGTTAAACGGCACCTGGGCTTCGCGGTTAACAAAGGCCCGGCAATTACTAACGTACCTGCATTCAAATGCATAATTCTTTAGGCAATTGAAATCTTGATGCAGGTTTAGTACTTGCATGCCAGGGAAGTGATTGGAAGGCTAGAGAGTCGACAGGAGACCGCTTATTCTCACAGCAGTCTACGAGTGGGTGCTTTCAGACTTAAATGAGAGATTTAACTGCTTGTAACAGTGAATTTGCACTAAAATAGTCTCATTAGAATGCATAAAGAAGTTAAATGCCCCCACACAAATAGGTTTACTCCTCCATCACCACCCGTAAAGTTAGCACCTCTCCCAACATTTGAAGGGTTAGCACCCCCCACCCTGAAATGTAGGTTTTGTTGCAGCCCTGAACACAAGCACACACATCCTTCACCATACAAACACACCCAGTCACCCATACATTTAAGTGTGTACTCTTTCACCATACAGGCACACCCAGACAGCCACCCATACATTTAAGTGTGCACCCTTTCACTATACAGGCAACTGAGGCAGCCACCTATATGTTTTAGTGTGCACACTTTTACCATACACACACAGGCAGCCGCCTATTCATTTAAGTGTGCACCCGTTCACCATACACTCACACAGGCAGCCACCTATACGTTTAAGTGTGCACCCTTTTACCATACACACAGGCAGCCACCTATTCATTTAAGTGTGCACCCTTTCATCATTCAGGCACACCGAGGCAGCCATCCATACATTTAAGTGTGCACCCTTTCACCATACACTTGGCATGCACACCCATCCACCCATACATTTAATTGTGTAACCTTTCACCATACACTCACACAGGCAGCCACCTATACATTTAAGTGTGCACCATTTCACCATACACTCACACAGGCAGCCACCTTGTCATGTCCCGCTGTGGCGCTGGTCTTGGTGCCACAGACAGCAACGGTATAGGGTGTCTTTGGCCCTTTCCAAGATAGTGCTCGGAACGGAGCGTAACGTTGCAGTCTCTGGCACTACGCAGATTGCCACAATGGCTACGCCCCCACCAGTTCCATAAACTGGATATCTAACTGCCTGCAGCTTGGAATCCTTGCATCGCTACTCCCATTAGAGACGCTCCGCAAATGACCCGTTTTGTTACCTTGCTACTCCCAGACTAATTGCAATCTCTTTCTAATTCTGTCTTCTCAAATTCCAGTTTCCTTACCTGCGGCGTCTCCCCTAAGCCGAGCACAGATTAATTTCCTTTCACTCCGAACCTGCGCCTACAGACAAGCGGTGACTGCGCCTTGCAGATCTCCTCCGTAGCAGAATATTACATTGCTTCCAACACTCAGCACGGTAGGCTTGTTACACCATAGAAACATTCCCCGTCTCCAAAACGTACAGTACTTACAGCTGTTTTATCTACAACCCAGACACAGTCTACTGCAGCGCACTGAGCAACACGCCTCTCGATTACAACAGAGCTCCAGTCAGGTGAGGGCCTTTCCTGTCTTCCTTTTTCACCTCTAGTCAGTTGTTGGGTACAAGCTGACCTCTTTCTCTCTCGCCAACCAAGCACCCACCAAAGGGAGGACATTCTCCTGCATCTCCCGGACTCCCAGATGAACTCCAGTGCACTATAGGGTACGATATTTACCATTTGGACCTTCCTGTCAGGTAAAACGGTGGGCTAATATGTCTATACTCTTTCCCCCAGGCCGTACCTTCTCCAGTTATGGGTCGTCTTCACCACATCAGCTCCACGGATCGGAACTAGACCTGGACCTATACCACAACCAGAATACCGTCCATCAGGGTTTTCTACCCCAGAGGGTTTCCCTGGGGGCGCTGCTCCTCCCTGACCTCTCACAGGACGCAGGGGGAATAGGGCACTGAGGGGAATTTCTCATTGTCATCCGTTGCTGAGGCTGCTCCAGGATAGCGCACGTTATACTCACAGTGTATCTCTGTCTGTGCATAATAATCCCATGACACAAATATACATTTAAGTGTGCACTCTTTCACCATACACTCACACAGGCAGCCACCTACACATTTAAGTGTGCACTCTTTCACCATACACTCACACAGGCAGCCACCTACACATTTAAGTGTGCACTCTTTCACCATACACTCACACAGGCAGCCATCTACACATTTAAGTGTGCACTCTTTCACCATACACTCACACAGGCAGCCATCTACACATTTAAGTGTGCACTCTTTCACCATACACTCACACAGGCAGCCACCTACACATTTAAGTGTGCAGCCTTTCACCATACAGGCACACCCAGGCAGCCACCCATACATGTAAGTGTGCACCCTTTCACAATACACTCGACACACACACCCAGCCACCCATACATTTAATTGTGCACCCTTTCACCATACACTCACACATGCACACGTCATGGGGTTGAGGGGAGCTCTATTACTTCAAAAAGAAATGGTTTCTTTTAGAAGCCACTCCGACTTCATAAAGAAATTATTTCCATTAAGGACCGAACCATAATGGAAATCATTTCTTTATGAAGGCAGTGTGACTTCAAAAATAAACTATTTCTTTTTAAGTCATAGAGGTCTCCCCACCCTATGACAAGGAGGCCTCCAGCATAGAGGCGTGCATGTCATGGGGTGGGCAGAGCCCTCGGACTTCAAAAATAGATAATTTCATAAAGAAATTAATTTCTTTATACAGGCAGAGTGACTAAAAAACAAAAAGAAGTGTTTCGTTTTTAAGTCCAAGAGGGCTCCCCTCCAAGGACATGTGGTGGGGGGGCCCCCGCACTGCGGGGGCTGCAGGGGCCCCGGTTACGCCAGTGTCTTCACTGCCTCTGGGTGTATCACCATGTTCCAATAGAATGTGGAACTATGGTTACCCCCCAATCCATTTCACTTGTTCCCTGCTCTTATTACACTTATTTAAAAAAAAGTTATCTGTCATTTCTGCTATAAATCAAGCACTAACTATGTCTCCGACTAGCACTGAAGCGTGCTCTCTGACTCATAATGCCCACGCAGCAGAAATCACATCCAATGTTGGGACCGCAGCAGCAAATTAGTGGGCGGCTGGTGCAGCGGTGCCCTGGCTCGGGAGCAGGTTTTGGAAATGGCCAGGGCTCTTCGATTCGCGTCTCCTGGCGCTGTAGTCTTTTTCACTGCCCAGTCCACTTTGTTGCTGTGCTTTTCCAGTCTTTATGTGTTTTTTGCCCCTTTGGCATTTCTACAGGGAGGTGGTCTTCCATTAGCTCAGGAAGTGTTTGTTGCTTGATAGGAAACAGATAGGCCCTGATGAAGGATTTTGGATCCAAAATGTTTTGGCCTTATCATTCTGTTTTCCTCTGCACGTTATCACTCCGCATTTTCTATGATTAAAAGTGGCTTATGTGTCATTTACACAAGCACTCCTCCTGTGAGCTTTTCGTGATCTGTTTAATTTCATCTCGTACCATACTTGTGTGCAGACCTTTTGAGAGCATGCAGCATTATAGCTATCTTGCTATAAGCCTTATCCAGGGCTTTGATCTGGCATGCACCATCCCACTTAAAGCCCTTTGCACGTGTTTAGAATGAAGTAGAATGCAAACATGCCATGTTGTCGTTCATCAGGGCTTTATTCAATTTGCTCGAGGGCTGGATCCATGTCAGGTTTCAGGATACCCCTCATTAATATTCATGAGATAAATTTACATACAATGATTCTTAAATGCGCAGTCAGTTCACCGCTGGTTGAACCTTTGACTGTCGGAAGCGACTGTGTACTGTGTCCTGTGCTGAATCCTGAGTTCCTTGCAGTGCTGCTGCTTGACGGCAAAACTTGAAAATGCTGGGGCCTTTCCTCTAGTGCAGCCGTGAGCGGCTCAGCAGACAAACGGAGCGGAGCTGCAGAACGGAGCTTGGGGCAGCTTTGCCGGTCTGCACAAGGCAGTTTTGGAACTGGGGGCCAGGTGGTAGGTGCTTCTAGAGCAAGAGGTGAGTAAGAGGTGGGGTGCAGTGAGGTGCATTTCCCCCAAGCAAGAGTCATCCTGTTGAGCTGCTCTGCAGTGAATCCAATCTGTACCCTGCAGGTTGGCTGTCCTACGGTGTTGAGGCAAGTTGTGGCGTGTCGTGGGGGGGTCAATCTCTTATCAAGCCCCCTTTGACCTACAGTGCCTCGCAGCACCAGCACTAGTGACTGGGAAAGCCAGGGAGAGACACGAAGTAGCTGCAGAGTGGCAGTCCGCGCAGTTAGTGCGGGCTGTGTGGGCTGTGAGTCTCGTCTCTGTTGCTGCGTTCTCCCAAGAGAGCCTGTCGGAGGAGGTGAGTGTTTAATCCTTCAACTCAAAGGTCCCGAAATCCCGATTGTACTGTTTAGCAAACAGGTTATCGTCTGACTAACGTGTTATTCACCTGCTACATGGTGAGTTTGCAAAGTGGGGAAGGGAGGAAGCTGCCTCCTAAGCCCTCTGCCACGATAACAGACGGTGAGATTTTGGCAGCAGTGAATATGCCAATTCTGCGCTTTCCGTTGGCCGAACAAGCTGCCATAGAACAAGGTTCGCCTGGCTTGGTGGTCGTGCTGCAGGGACTAAACCATGGGAAATCTCCTCTAGTGGGGGAAGTTAGTGGGAAAAAGGGGGGACTATAAACCCGCAAGGTCTGATCATTGCATTCTTCTCATCAAAGGGAAAACAATCTCAGCTTGCACACCTTAAATCCAACTTGTTAAACCCAGAGGTCTGTTAACCCCCGTCCCTTGTGTGACAATTCCAGTCCCATCTCTATCTATGGAAAGTAAGTACGACTCTAGTTTCATGGACTCTCCTCTGGATGTGAACCATTGCTATGAGCTGCATTTTGAGTTAACCCTTTTCTCAATTGGTTCCCCGCCCACAGTTACAGCAAGGGGAAACCAGGATCTCCCGTTTATGAGACAGATCAAAGATTCACCTCCATGGGCGCATTCGTTGGTGGAAATTAATCAGGTCGGTCCTACATGAACTTGTTTCACTCTACAAGAGCCTCAAGACAGAGGGTAAATCAAATTCAGTGATGCTTGACTCTCTGCTGTTTAAATATGACAACATTAAATTACGGGAAACATCACAAGAATTCCTATTTTCACAAGGCCTGACCAACATCAACAACAGCCCTACTTTAAAAGCGAGGGTGGTCAAAAGTATGCCAAAACAAGGAGATATGGAAATTAATGGGAAGACCACTACATTGAAGCTACCGGTGCCCATGTAGGAAAACGAGACATGCCCACCCCCTGATCCTTTGCGAACGGTTAACAATCTGTTGGAAGGTGTCATAATCTACGAAAAAGTCAATATTGCTCTATCCAGAATACCGGTAGCTAGTAATATGGGTGGAAGGGAAACTCGGGGGGTGGTTAGGGGCGAGATAAAGTAGGGGAGGTGGTTCGGCCTCAATGACCTAAACTGAAATCATGTAAATGGAAGCGTGTTCAGAAGAAGAAAACCCAAAAACATACAGCAGTGAATTTGAACTCACAAGTCTCTCGGTTTTTTCTGCAATCACTGTTTCCCCAATTGGTCTCTGGACACAGTGAGCCTCCAGGGTATGTAAAAATTGTGATTACACCTCAGCCTGAAGTCTTGCCTCAAAGTGGGAGAGCTGTGTCACTGGAAGCTATCACAGGTACCCATGCATCTCCTGTTGTAACTTCTGTGGGGGTCTGAAGGGACAACATTGAGTAACTCGCAAAGTTTGAACACCCTTGCCCAACCATTTCAGTCACACGGATCCCGGACCAGTCAGATACTACATTTTGATTAGGCCAGGGAAATTTCCTCTGGGCCATCCCGAGTGTGGGGCACCTGTCAGAGTCTCCAGTCAATTCAACTGGATGTGAACCCGGCAGATAGTCATAAAAGCACGAGATAAAATTAGATTGAAACCTGCGTGTGTTATGAACAATGGGGTGTGCGGGCAACGGCATTGTATTTGAATCTGTCATTCCTGAGAATATGTGGGTGAGTTTAAACCGCACATATGTTGTACGGTTGTTGTCTGGAATCCCAAACCAGAAAGGTATATCATCAGCCGAAATTAACAGGGTTCATTTTCCTGTAAAGCACAGTATTGTAAGATCAGTGCTGTATTGTAATTCTAAACTGGTGGCAGACCTGGTCCTGCATGAAAGAGATTCAGTCAGGAAATGTGGCTTTGATCTGGAAGTGTTTGTGGGTAAAAACACTCTGGGGGTGAAACCCTAATCAATCCAGGCCGTGATCATCAATTGTTGAATGTGGTTCAAGTGTTAAAATAAAAAATGAAGGCATCGGGAGCCACTAATGATTGGTCATGGCTGCTTAGAACAAAACAGAATGAACTAGTTGCCAAGCCACCGCCGAATAAAGAGGGGAGGGATTCTTTTTCCCTCCTCTCATGGAATACCGGAGGCCACTCTAGACTTTTTGATAATCAGGAAGTGGGGCATGAATTAAAATCCCACTGTGTAGTTTGCCTTCCGGTGATGGATGGTTATATTGTCACCAACCAGGCGGCTCAGAGGGGTGAGAGACGGTACCCGTTTGGGGGCCTCCGAACACTGGTTAAACCCTCTGATAAAGTGACGGTGGTGCAAATAGATGGGAAGTTTCCAGGCATCTTATTCACCCATGGGGAAATGTCAGGGGATGGGTCAATCCACCTCTTGATTGTTAACAGATACGGGTACAAGAATGTATTAGAGTTGATATTTCTGGAACACCTTGTGAGCACCATTAATGACTAGTGTGGTAATATGGTGGTGGCCAGGTCATCTTGGCAGGGGACCTAAACTCAGATTGTGTTACTTATCGTGGGTCAGGGGGTAGTTTGGGGAGGGTAGGACCCACATCCCTAAATACACCTGGAGGCCATCACTGGCTGAGAAGATGGAAGGACCGGGTTTGCATCCATTGAACAGGAGGGTGAAGGGTAACATTCCCCATAAATATACCTGGTCCAATGGGTCCTCATACTAAACAATAGATTACATCTTCACTGCAGATTGGCTTCTAGAAAGGTTGCGAGTCACTTACGATTCAAGGGACACCCAACAGTGATCACACTAGGTTGACTGCTATGTTTACCTGGGAGTTTTTTTTTCACAATCTACTGAGAGATGTGCAGTGAATCGGGTTGTCAATTCAGTTGGTACATATGTATCCTGGAATCAGGCACTGGCTGTGTGAGTCAATAAGTCCCTGATGGAGGTCCTGGAAACTACTACTACGGAGTGGAAACTACAGGTTTTTAGTCCGGCTAACTTTGAGGAATTCTCAACTGACTTAATTTTATAACATCAGGGAAAGGGTCACGGGGTAGACTAATTTAAACAAAAAAACACGCCCATGCATGTAATAAGGAAGTGGCTGAAAGGAAAAGAGTGCTGAGGAAAGAACTAAGATATATACGGCATAGACCCGATCTATTCCCTTGCTCCGTAGTGGCTCTGAGAAAACATCTACGTCAGTCACACTGGAATTGGCTGAGATACAATAGGAGCAAGAGAAGCCAGGTGAATGCTGAAGCTCTATTGACCACCTCAAGAAATAAGAACTTGCACAACTTTTGGTCATTGATGAACTCGACTGACAACTCTAATTCCATGAAACAAATCAATGTGGTCTCTGAAAATGACTGGTACCTGCATTTTTCTGCCCTTCATGCACAGCCCAGTAAATCTATTATGTCCACTCTACCTGACGTAGGGGCATTTGACGAGGACAGAATACTGGATGTCCTGAAGAGGAATAGACCCTCGAGGGCTCTGGGTCATAATTGCTTATCAAATTATGTGTTTAAGGTGAATCCTCCGGCATGGGTAAGGGTTCTGAGTGTTCTGTTTAAGAACTGGGTTGACCTAGAACAGGTTTCCAGCTTCCTGGTCTACGCACACACATTTCCCATCTTTAAACGAGGTCTGAAATCAAGTCCTTTGAACTATCGGCCAGTAGCCCTCCTTGATGCGGGCAGCAAAGTATTTGCATCCATCGTGCTGTTCCAGCTGGAGGAACGGGCAGTAGCGGCCGGTAGGCTGGCCGAACGGCAAATGAGATTTCGTCGAAACATGGGAACCAGTCTTAACGGGACAATTGTCGAACTTGTCCATCACTTAGTGTGGGATGGGAAATATGAAACAGTTTCCATAGCCTCCATAGATTTAACTGCTGAATTTGACGCTGTGGATTGCCAACTTCTGTGGTCCAAGTAGCACCAATGGGGGAGGTGCCTCTGGGGCTATTAAGACTCCTTATTGGCCTCCATGCACAGTGCGAAATTCAGGTGCGGATGAACAGTGCAGGGGCTTTGTCATGCCATATATCCACAAGTAGGGACATCGGACAGGGTTGTGTTTTTGCACCCTGTCTGTTCAACCTTTACTTTTCAGATATTGGAGAGCATCTAAAATCTGCCAAATTTGTGTCTCCTGCAATTAACCAATGGAGGCTGTATTGGTTGTCGTATGCAGATGACTTACTCTTCTTTGATGTCACGCCGGTAGGATTAAAAAGGTTGCTCGATTAATTTGCTGTTTATACTTACTCCCATTCTCTGGACATTAGCCTCTGCAAAACCAAGATCCCCCAGTGCTCTAGGGGTAGGAGTAGAGTTAACCATAAATGGTGTCTTGGGAGTGAGCCCATTCCGAGTGTGGACTCCCTGGTATATTTGGGCTTTATCATCCAGGCTACCCGAGCCCTACCCGTGCTCTTAAATGATGGTGTGCCGCAGTGGGCCTGTTTGTCACCTTCTTCATATAACACTTTTCACAGTTCCCTTTTTTAGCCTATTGGAAACAAATGGTGTGACACACAATGTGTCATCCCGCTATTCGGGATATATATGGAGGAAGAAAGCATCCTCAATAAAATATATGATCTTATACAAACATGGATGATATGTAATGGATTAGCGCTCAATAAAGAAAAAACAGAGTTAATGGTGGTAGGGACTGAGAATAAAATAAGAAAACTTGGTCCAGACTACAACTGTTTTTCAGTTGCAGGGTGTGTCATTGCGAGAAAGAAGAAAGTGAAAACGTTAGGAATTGTTTTAGATCAGAACCTGAATATGTATGCTCAAGTAAGCAACCTGGCTTCATCCTCGGCCTATTACATAAAATTGCTAGCTTAACTTAGGCTATATATTTCTCAAGCCAAATCTGAGACGATAGCGAGAGCTATTGTCGTGTCAAAAATGGACTATTGGAGCAGTCTTTTAGTGGGAATCTCTAAATCAGAATGCCATCGTCTTCAAGTTATTCAGAACAGTGCAGTGAGAGTCATTACCGGAATCAAACGGAGGAATCATGCCTCTGATGCTAGGCGTAATTTGCATTGGTTTCCAGTTGAGGCAAGGATTCACTATCGCCTGTCACTGATCACTCTTAAATGTCTCCTGGGATCAAGGCCAGTCTATCTGAGTGATGTGCTGACTGAGAAATTTAGTGCAAAGACCCTCAGGTCCGGTGGCAACTGGTGAAGTTGAAAGGTGGTGGGGCGTAAATGTCTCTGGGCGAATTTGGGAGCGAGCGAGCGCACTGAGCAAGCCTAACCCACATCCAGGGGGGGGCAGAGGGGGAGGTGGGTGTGATCTCTCCCGTGAACATTTGGGAAAAATTGCTTCGAAAATGCAATTTACTGTCCAAAACCTGCAGAAATATGACATAAAAGCATTAGGTTTTACATACTAATGGTGGTAACATTATTCTTACGTGTGCAAGTGTGATGGTGTATTTCAAAGAAGCTTGTATTGAGAATATTTGGTACTATGCTGCATGCATAAAGAAATTCATTATATAGATATCCAGTAATGATGGAAAAATATAATTTTGTCATGCTGTCACTGGGATTCATATGTGTTCATCCTCTTGTTAACGTGGGATTTTAGGCATTATCTAAAAGGGGAGAAACTAAGCTAAAATATTACTTGTTTAAAACATATTGGGAACACAGATCTTTCAGTTAATTCTCACAGCAATCCTTAAGTGTCTGGTTTCTGACCTGAAGGACAGAGTTAACTGCTTGTAACATTGAAGCTGCACCCTAACAGTCTCATTAGAATGTGCAAATAAGTTAGATGTCCCCACACACAGACAGGCACACACACATATGTCCCGGGAGGATAGCTCAGCAGCAACGTGCTCACCTTGGAAACAAGACGACACGAAGCAACACAGGTTCGATTCCCTGGGTCTGCGCTTAGAAACCTCTGGGTATTAAGCCTGTTATAAATACGCAACTAAGAGACATATTCCTGTAATAGCGCCTTGATGCCCCTGGGCTGTGTGAGCGCTTTAAAAATGCAAATAAATAAATAAATAAAATATGAACAATGAGAACAGGAGATGACAGCTGCAGTTCTGAGGATACTCATCTCGGCTGCACAGTGCACATGTCAGCAGGGCAGGGTTTTAAGATATCAAAGCGGCATGGCGCATGAGTAAATAGACCATAATTTCCTGTGATAGAGGCTATAAAGAAGACTTGGGTTGTGAGACCCGAACAAACCCCACTGCAAAATGATCACGCTGCAGAGTCAGCAGAGAGCCAGCATTAAATAAAAAGCAAATGCAATCTTCCGCCGCTCCACCTTTATTACGGGGCCGGGCTATTGCTTGTTTTTATTTAATGCGTTTTTATCGGCTACGCGGATGGTTGTGATAGGGAAGCAATTTAACCTGAAAAACAAGCAGCGTGAGCAAATTACACGGTTTTAGAGATAACATTTACCTTGCGAACTTCTACGCCACAGCCTCTGAGAACCTCAGGCACTGTGAACATAACTGGGGCAGGACATGTTGCTCTGAACTCGCTGGCCAGCATGTCTTCAGTCTCACCAAACAGTGGCACGTCATGGTGTTATTTCCACTTCTTCATTGACTAGAGACATGTGCTACTATTTGCTTCAATGCCGGGCTACCATGTCCTTCATTAGTTAAACATTCTTTCTCCGAATAATTACTTGACTCCCCTAAACACGTAAAAACTAATCTTGTTGCAATTTCTTCCACTTTGGACTTCAAAATTAATTAGGAAACCTAAATGAACCTGGAAATGATTCACAGCACTTTTATTAGGTCTGGTTGTGGAGGGCTTTAGGTGCAAGCCTAATGAGATAATTCACCTGAATGCATGTCAGTCCAACGGCTCACCCGGTGTACAGAAACACTGTGGCAGCTGCGATGACATCTGCATCATGTTTATACAGACACCCCTGGACAACAGCAGCATCACCTTCAAAATATTGAATTTATGGCCCTTATTAGGTATCGTGCAGTAGGTGGGATGCAGAGTAACTCTTACACCAAATAACCAAACCAACTCAGCAAGACAGCAAAGTGCGTTTACTGTTTTACTATCAATTATCTAAAACAGGGAGTTACAATGGATATCAACGGACTTCGTGGAGCATATCTCTCAAAGCATTTCATAAAAAATTATACTTTTATAGCAAAAACTCGTCATATGTGATGTCATACTACTTGGCAAATAAGAAAAACCTACAGGGAGTTGTGGTTGGCTCATGGGGAACATCTAAGTATACTTTCTATGAGGGATCGGGTTATGATTGTGTCTCTACAGTCAGGTGGAAAACTCATGCCCACCGCTAGTGCAAGTCATCGTCATTAGTAAATAGATACACGGTTCATCATTGGCTATCAAACTATAAGGATCTTTGTTATATGGCCTTCTACAATTGGTTGGCACGCTCGTGCCCTTCTCGAACATTCAGCACTGGCAGCACGTAAGCTCGTACACCATGTGTCAGTGGGTGGACTTGACCATGTCTCCCGACCCAATTAGCCCAACATCTCTCATCATCCATGCCGTCTGCCATGCATATTGTCTTTTAACTTGGCCTTGCAAAGTATCCCTGTTCCTGAGAATATATGGGAGTGTGAGCATGCGCTATCTTGGTCCTGGACTGCATACCCAACTTCTAGGTCCATCTTTAGCTCACGTAACAGGAGACCGTAATTTGTCCCTTTTCCTAGCATTTAATTGTATTAAATGAATAAACTTGACTCTCATGGCGTTCTTTCTTTGCACCTTAACAAGGGATGATTCAGCATCTCACGCTCACTGTTCTTCAAGGATAGATAACCAGTTCTTGGCTGCTTCAGTCTTGACAGCAGGCCAGGCAGTTATTCCAGGCCTTTCCTCAATCTTAGCTGTTTGTTTGCTGCGACACAGCTTCTGTCTTTTATCCATGGGTTTGAACTTACTAAATTGTGACACTGATGTCCTGCTTCTAAATAATGGCGGCACCACCTGCAGTCTATTCACTACGTATAGGTTGCCTCTAAGATTACTTAGTCTACTTGCGTTGCCGCATCTGTACAGTTATTGAACAATTTGCATTTTCTGCAGTGCTCTTTACATGTGCGATCCTTATCTTGTATACAAAAGGTTACTTGATTCTTTACTACGTCATCAGGTTCTGTAAGCTCCATACATAATCTTCGTCTGCCAGTATTCTCAGTGCATCACGCTTCTTGTGACATCATCAACTTCTCTTTCTCTCATTGTCATATTCCTTCAGGGACCTCTTCCAAGAGACTGTCTTTTCTACGAGGATACAACAGATAGGGTTTTCGAAGGCTCTCAGCGGAATAGTCGTAACCACTGGTGTTGTGCATGGCCTGCACTTGCGCGATCTCAATGTCACCTGGCCTAGTAAGATCGCTGTCTCTGTCTTCCCTCTGTTCCCCTCCCTTGCCTCATCGTGCCTTGAAACACTTGTGTATAGGCGCATTATAAATGCCATATCATATCATATCATATCATGGCCGATATCTGGCTTCCAGCATATAGGAAGGAGGGGGGTGGGACTTCCTGCAGAGGCATTCGACTGCTCTTCTACATTATGTGAAGACGAAGGGCAACGTCAGCAGCACTAATTACCTCTGGTGTTCAAGCGGTGTGACAGCGGCAGTACTATGAACACCAGATTTACAGAAACAGACTAATAGCAGCACTAACCCTATCACTGTGAGGTGTGACTGCAGAACTAATACCAGAACGAGGTGCATGGAAACGGCCTTCCAGCATCAGCACTGACAGGCAAGATGACTACAGAAAATATGAAACCAGCAGTACAAACTACACAAGCCCCACTGAAACTGTGTAACACCAGAAGGACTGCATTCACGGGTGTGCAAACAGTATGGCAGTGGCAATACAAACTGCACAAGTTGGAAACAGCACCAGATTCACAAAAACAGTATCTCAGCAGCAGCTGAATGAGGTTTAGAGGCGCTGTGGGATTGCCGCTATTCTACCAGCACCAGGTTTATGAACGGTTCGACAGCAGGAGCCCTATAAACTAGACACACCTAATTTTCATTAGCAGCTGTACTTGCTCCTTAAAAAATAAGAAATACCTCTTTTTATGGTCAATTTTTGTTGTGTACAGTAAATGTCCCTTTTTTCTTTTGAAATCATCTTCTGCATTTCAAAGGAATAAAAGTTATGAACCTTTTAATCCACCGCAAAACACTAGTATTCACGTCTGTATTACGTTTGCCACAGACCAGCGAGATTCCCGCTAGGGGAGGCTGAGGCCGCGAACAGGAACATCGCGCCACTTCAGCAATCCCATTCCCCAATCGCAACATCAAATAGATTATATTGTGAGCCGAGCGTCGCTGCAGGCTGCAGCAACGCTCGGCTCCCACTCAAGTGCTTCATACATTCCATCCATGCTAGGAGGAGGCGCCTTGGATGTAGGTCCTCCTCTTATAGGACATGCATGGTCTACTAGGCCCTCCCTGGCCCTGCTGCATTCCCATGGGCAGGTCTCGCTGCATTCCCATGGGCAGGTCTCCAGGACGGTCTGGAGAGCACTGTCCTGGGGAATGAAGGCCGCCCCAGCACAAAGTCTTCCTTAATCACTTTACTTACCAGAGTAAAGTTGGCAAATCGGTCGTGCACATCAAGTTGGCCCTCTGCTGTTGACTGGCGTGGAAGCTCCTGCAGTCAACCACTCAAGTCAGCACGAAGTGAGAGAAAGTGCCAAAGTCACCCACACGGGTGCGCCCATCAACCAACCCCACACACACTGATGAATATCTTTGGCTGGCAAACAGCCAATGACATTCAGTGAATTACTATGTTGCTATGACACAATTTACACTAAGGCTGGTGCGCTGTTTGTGGACAAATCCTGGGGGCCACCCCTCTAGCACCCTGCCAATCTCCTACATTGTAATAAGTAACGTAGAGTGCATGGAGGTATGAGCTCCACGCATTTAAAGTAGAAACAAGATGCGTAAAAGTGGACCTGACCCTGTGTGTCAGTGTGGCAGGCCCAATCAACATTGCAGATTAATTATTTATATTTTTGTAACATTGATTTCATTCGTCGCCATGCCACGCTGCTAAAAAGAAAATCGAAAGCAGAGAACTTGATCTCTGCAGAGAACCTGTTCTAGGTAGAGTGGGGGCCGTGGCTGGGTGAGAGGGGTGGCTCCCCCCGCCCTATGTGAGCGGCCGCCACAGATATGAACCCTAAGCTTACAGTGACCCCGGCAAACTTATTGCACTACTGCACGTTCCTACAACCAAAAGTTTGCGTAGGAATAATACAGCAAGCAAAATACGTGACTGACATTTGTTGAGACCACTGAGGTGAAATAACAGTCGAAGACTGGAGCTGCGCACCTTCCGGTTGCAAGTTGGCGAAGGAAAAGTGCACACTGCGTTCTCTCAATACCGATGGGGGCTGTGGTTGGCAGGGTTTCCCATGGCTTTCAAACTGTGTGACTCGTTCTCATTAGCAGACAGCCCAAGATGTCAGCTGACCACCAAGATGTCAGCTGACATCGAAGATGGCGTGCACGCTGGAGACCCAGGGCTGGATAGCCGAGGATGCGTCCCAGCGTCCCTTCTTCCCAGCATAGTTTTCTTGGACGACGAGCGTGTGACTTAAACACATTGTGGTGCTTTTTCCGAGAACCCTGTCAGGAAAAACACGTCTCTCACACAAGACCACTCAGCTGACGCACCGCAGGCCTTATTCATCAAAGTCAGTAAAAAATAAGAAAATGCTTCGAGGTATATTGAGGAAGCCATTTTCTGCTTCAGTTTTCATTCCTGCATGGTCGTACAGCACGGCGGGGGGAGGGGGGGTTCGAGGCTGTCCTTTTCCTTCCGATCATCATTCGTTTGATCCTCTACCAACAATTGCATCTGGATCCCTAACGTGTGCCTTTCCATGTGTTCATTCATTTCTACAGCCTACTCGTGTTTCTCTTATCCTCTCACCCTTTTCCTATTTCCTTTCCTCCACAGACAACGATCTGGCCGGGGCACAGTAGGCCACCATCTGGACTATCCTTGGTACTGTAAGACCACTATGGTCTTTATCGGAGCAGTATAAAAGCTTTTTAACATAATAAAATAACTCAGAAAAACGTCTGATGAAGTCTCACATGCCATATTCATGAAGCACTGGCACCCAGGCTGACATGCGCCAGCTGAACAAGCCTCATTTTGTTCAATATGGCCTGGTGCCGACTACAGGCTTGTCTATGGTCGGTCAACAAAATATTCAGCAGCGTTCATAAGGTTTAAGTTACTTACCTGTAACTATTGTTCTCCAGCATGGGATCTGGCATGGATTCACATGCTCATGAATATTCCCTGTTGTCAGGCTGGGAATCCTTGGTAAAAGAAAAAACAGTTTCACTTTCACTTAAAAACTGTACTTCTCTAAACCAATCACTGTCGTGTGGGTAATACTGCCCTCATCCAATGACATTCCTCTCCCTAAATGCTGCCTCTGGTGGCCATCTTCAGATATGGTAAGCACGGAAAGTGGCAGCATGACCAAGAGGAGCCGCAGAGGGACCGAAGGAGGGTTCACATGTGAATCCATGTCAGACCCATGCTGGAGAACAATAGTGACAGGTAGGTAACTTAAACCTTTTCCAGCATGGGGTCTGGTATGGATTCACATGCTCATGAAAAACGAATACATAGCAGTACAACGCTACCAACCACGTGAGGTGACAAGGCTCAACAGAAGCAAATAACTCTTACCTCTGGAACAGACTCACCTTAAGCGAACAGGTTGCGTAGCACTGCTTGACTGACTTTAGACTCCTCCCTGGAATCCCTGTCGGCACAGTAGAACTTTGTAAAGATGTGCATGGACCTCCACGTAGCAGTCCTGCAGACTTCCAACAGGGCACACCAGACAGGAACGCCATCATCACAGCGATCGCTCTGGTGGCGTGGGCTCTGGGACCGCTGGGCAGCAGTCGGTTCGCCAGCTGATGACAGTGCGTGATGCAGCCGGAGAGCCACCTTGAAATGGAAGCATTGGAGAAGGCCTTCCCATGGGTCACAAGAAACAAAGTTCACCTACAGTTGTGAGGTCTTCTGAAAACTCTATGTGCGCGTGACATAGAAATTCAGGGCACGACCAACGTTTAGCGAGTGCAAGCCCCTTTGCAAAGAAGGTTTCGGGAAGAAGACCGGTAACATTAAAAGCTCATTGAGGTGGAATTCAGATGGAACCTTCGGTATGAAAGAGGGGTGCGTACACAGTACCACCCTTGATTCGTGGAAAGTCAGGTACGTTTGCTTGCAGGATAAGGCCTTGACCTCACCTACTCATCTGGCATAGGTGATGGCCACAAGGGAAGCCCTCATCCACGAGAGAAATTTGAAGCATAGGTTCGAAGGGGGCCCTATGAGCCTCGTCTGAACCATGGCAGGATCTGTGGAGCAGTGACCCTCAGAGGAGTAATCTTCTGTGACCGGCACCACATAGCGAAACGCTTCCACTTATGGCCGTAGCCCTTCAAGGTCAATGATGCCTTGGGCTTGGCGAGGACCTCCCTGCAGTCTGCTGGCAACTCATAACCTTGAAAACCCTAAGGCTGCAGGAGCCAAGCCCTCAGGTCCAGCGATCCTGGGTCGTGATGAAGGATTGCACCTCCCTCTGTGGTGAGAAGATCCGAAACCACAGGTAACTTGACTGGAGGCGACGCTGACAGGCAGAAAAGGTCCGAATACCAAATCTGACCCGGCCATGCCGGGGCGATGAGTATCATCTTGCATTGACACTATCTGAGTGGGCTGATGACTAATAGCAGGAGCAGGAATGGAGGAAACGCGTACAGAAACCGCCCTTCCCACCGGAAGGAGAACATGTCCCCCAGGCTCCTCGGCTGTTGGTATCTGCTGGCAAACCTCTGGCATTTGGAGTTTGCTGCCGTCGCAAACAGATCGATCTGGGGTCTGCCCCATTTGATGAACAGGTGGTCCACCTGATCCTGATGAAACTCCCACTCATGGCAGAAGCGCAGTTTGCTGCTGAGGGAGTCTGCAATGGTGTTCTTGACTCCTGCCAGGTGAAGAGGGATGAGGAACAGCCCCTGTCTGACTCTGCTTGGAGAGTGCCTGGTATCGAGTGCCCCCTTTCTTACTGAAGTAAAACGTGGTGATGGTGTTGTCCATGAAGATCCTCACCACCTTGCCTCTAAGAAATGGTAGGAATGACTTGAGGGCCCAGAAGACTGTCTGAAGCTCCAGGATGTTGATATGCAGATCTTTCTCCTCCGGCAGCCACAGGCCTCTGGCACGCAGGCATCTGGTGTGCGCTCCCCAACCTTCCAGGGAGGCGTCCGTGGTGACCGTCTCCTGGTATGGGGGTTTTGAAATCCCGTGGCTTGTCCAATGTTGGAGCAGACACCCCACCACTTTATCACCTGTCGGAACACCTCATTGGGAGGCAGCTTGTCTGAGAAGCTTCCGGACAACTGTATCCAACGGGCATCCAGGAATTCCTGTAAGGGTTGCATCTGCAACCTGCAGAGATGCATGAGGTCGATGCAGGACGACATCATAGCCAGTAACAACTTGATGGCCCACACTGTGTCCGTCTTCATCAACGACAGCCGTTGCACATTTACTTGAATGGCTGCTAGCCTCTCCTCTGAGGGCGATGCCAGGCAAGACACTGTATTGAGTCTGGCGCATAGGAACAGTGCGTTCTGCGATGGCGTTAATTAGGTGTTCGGTTAGCTGATGGAGAAACCCAGATCCGTCAATAGTCGGACGGTTGTCTCTGTGCGTTCATTGGCCAGCTCCCACGAGCGGGACTGTATCAGCCAGTCATCCAGGTATCGGTATACGTGTATGCACTGTAGACATAGATGGGTTGCCCCTGGTGCCAGGCATTTCGTGAACACTCTTGGGGCCGACTTCAAGCCGAATGTTAGGGTCCTGAACTGATAGTGCTGGACCTGCACCACAAAACGTAGACATTTCCAATGTTTCTTGTGAATAGGGATGTGGAAATAGGCATCCTCCAGTTCCAACAATGTCAAGAAGTCTCCTTTTTGCAGTTGGCCGAGCACGTGCTGCAACGTGATCATCCTGAATTTCTGGGACTTTTAGTATTTGTTTAGGCGTCGTAGATCCGTGATGGGTCTCCAGCCCCCTGTCTTCTTTCTGACTAGAAAGTATCTGGAATAGACTCCAGAACCCCGGACCCATTTTGGAACTAGCTCTATCGCTCCTTTCCGTAGCATGCCTCGTACGGCGTCCAAGAGCTGAGGGATGTGCTGCTCCTGACAGGGAACTGGAGGGATCCGTGGACACCTGCATTGGAGCTCAAAAGTGTATAATTGGGTGGTGATCTTTCTCCACTCGCTGATGAACCGTGTCTGCCGGCCTCCCACCGGGGTGCACTAGTGGGGGCCCTACGTCCTGGCCAGTTCAGGCTTGCTTGGGTTCCTGCGTCCTGCCCTGCGGGTGACAGCAATGTTGTCCTCTGCTACCGTAGGCCTGGGAGCGCCTCTGTAGGCTTCTTACATTGAAGATCGGGAAGGCTGTCTGTACGACGTGGAAAACCTTTTTGAAGACCTGCTCGATTTTCGAGCGAAAAGAAGACTAGCGGTGCTGCTGGAGAGTGCCGAGGGAATGGGCTGTCTCCGTATCCATCTTTGAACAGGTTATCATGCCGTGTTCTTTCGAGAGAGGGGCACCTGCTACCTTTTTTGTATTTTTGGAAGGAACTTGGGGTTGGTCACCCTAAGTTACCTGGGGGCAACCAGACATGGTCTCTCTGCTCACTGTGCTCAGAGAGGCGCAGCTTCACCTCACTGATGAGGCCAAACAAGGCTGAAACACATGTATGGGGTTGCTGTTGGTACTCTTGTTCAGAAGGGAATTGCCATAGCATTTCAGTGCTGGACTGCCCATGTGGGCGGGACAAAGACTGATATGCAAATGGATATTTCTCATCTGTGAAAGGTACAGTGAGCAAAAAGCAGATGGCTGCGAACTCTCAAAGTGGTTAAAAACCACTAAACAGGTTATCATGCCGTGTTCTTTCGAGAGAGGGGTGCCTGCTACCGTTTTTGTATTTTTGTAAGGAACTTGGGGTTGGTCACCCTAAGTTACCTGGGGGCAACCAGACATGGGACCGAAGATGACGAGGACGGGTTAGTTGAGCATTTCCTCATGGCTACCAACACCACTGAGTCTGGCGATGGTTGCGACCTCAGGCATTTGGGTGCAGATTCCGACACCCTATACTTTTTTTACAGTCTATCTCGCTTGGCTGGAGCTGTGCAAGAGTTCTTCTTCCCAAATATCATTCAGAAAGGGCATTGGCCTCTCACCTTTGCTACAAGAATTCCTCCTTCTTGGTTTCCTTGTGCACCAGCTGGAATAGCTCGGGGGCCCTGGCGATCATGGAGTGGAACAAACCCTCCTCGTCCGGTGGGGAAACCCTATGCGGGGCATCCAAATGTGGTGACTCACCGTCCGCTGCAACAATGTCTTTGTCGTCATCCGTCATTGTGGCTGTATTCGTTCCCGCACCTGTGTCTGGATCTGCTGGGGGAGTTGGATCCCGACAAAGTGGAGGAGGTTGATATGTGGGCATCAGATGACGCTTCCTCTTCTTTGGCAGAGGCTGACCGGTGACCTGGGGGCCCACAGGTACTGCTGCCGGAGGCATTCTCATCTGGATCTCTGACACCAAGGTGTGGAGAGTCGACAGAATATCCACAGAAATGTCCCTCGGCTGAGAAGGCAACAAAGGGAAATTAGGCCATGCGTTGTTGTCGCCTTCCTCATCCTCACGGACCATATGCATGGACTTCTGATCTTAATTGTCCATGGAAGACACCTCCATGGCTTGGGAGACAACCTAGGAGGGCTGTTTCGGAGCCTCTATGCCCCCCCTTTTTCCTCCTTGAGAGTTCTGAACCAGGACCTGAGCTGGTACCTTCAACCCTTCCGGCATACCTGTAGGCTTTGCCAAAATCTCTGTGGTGGTGTTGCACCATGGAGGCAAGAAGGACACTTTCTGTGCCGTGGGAGCCACCCTCATAGGATCAGCGCCCTTAGCTGCTGTGTTAGTAGTAGCCATCGAAGGAGTCGCAGATGAGATCTTTGCCTGTGCCAGTTGAGGCTGCGTAAGCTGCGCAGCCTTTTTCTCCTCTGCCCGTGGCTTCTCGGATTTCTCCCGTGGCTTATCCGGGGTAGACGACTTCCTCTTTGAAGAGGAGCTTGATGGTAGGCTGGCAATGCAGGCGGAAGGTGATGCTGATTGTGCCCTATTCATCTTGGGACCTGCTTCCGCTGCAAACCCGGTGGACTCGGACTTGCAGATCTTGGCCTTATCTTGGGCCCCCACGGATGAGGCACCCTCAAAGGACTTAGAAGAATGGCCTGTTCTGGACGAGGCATGACCCTGCTCACAGCACAGGTCAGAGGCCTTGGTGTTAAGCAATGCCGTCAGCCTACTATTCCTGTCCTTCAACATTTTCTTGGAGAAACCGAGACATATCTCACACTCTACCTCCTTATGGTCAGGGTGTAGGCAGTAGATGCATTGTAGGTGCATGTCCTCCACAAACACATTCCGAAGCCCGCATTTGGTGCAGGGCCTGAAGAGGGACCTTCCCACCTTCTCCTCTGTCATGGTCGGAGGGCGCTAAGTAGGCCCAAGATTGCCTTCGAGAATCTTTGATGAATCCTAGCCCTTGAGGGATGCAAAACTTCACCGACAATGGGTCGCCACTGTTAGCAGATGAAGGAAAGCGCACAGTCTCTTTGAAACAAAAAAGGAACTTTTCTCGTCGAAAACCACAAAAAAAACGTACAAATAGCTTGGAGAGCAAATTCGAGGACTCACAACACTGAAGCGTGCAGTAAAAATCTGAGGATGGCTGCCAGAGGAAGGGCTTAGGGAGAGGACTGTCATTGGATGGGGACAGTATGACCCAGAGGACTGTGATTGGCTTAGGGGAGAAATCAAATTTTGAATTGAAAGTGAAACTGTTTTTTTCTTTTACCGAGGATTCCCAGCCTGACAACAGGGAATATGCATGAGCATGTGGCATGCCAGATCCCATGCTGGAGAATCAATAAAAACAAAAGCTCATGAAAATGATAGCGCTTGCTTAGAAAGTGTACGTTTGCACAAGGTGCTCTCTTCCCCGTTGTAAAAATGCAGCCATGTTGAAGACCAAATAGCAGACTTGCTACAGTCAGGGCTTCACGTGAGCCAGAAGAACAAGAGTGGGTCCTGTTTTGGTGGGTGGAATCTTTGCCTGGCAGATCACTGCAGCCGGCACAGTAACATCTTGAGCTATCTACTAGGATGGGAAATTCTGCCCTGTGGGTAGTTCCATACCTCCATCAGCAGCAGATGCTTCCACTCAAGCTATTTCACAGGTATCAGGATTTTGAATCAGTATTAAGCTATTTTGATTTGGTTTCAGTTTTATGTTTAAATCTTTTAATTTCAGTAAAATTTTTGATCGCTGGCTAGTTTTATATGTACCATACGTGTTTAAAAAGATGTTGCTCCCTTTAATGCTAGGTTTGAAAGCTCACAGGCCACTCCTCTTTTATAGGTTCCTCGGCTACTTGCGATGGTTAGGTCATGCCAGGCGCTTCTCAGGCTCTACGCCCTAAATATTGCCTTGTGATCCGTTAGGCACCTCGTCCATTTCTTATCCCACTTAAAGCACTGGGTGCAGTGTCCCACAGAGCAAGTCTTCTGAATGGCGTGAAGCTGGGTGCAATGTCACAGGTAAACATGTCCTGTAGAGCAGCAGCTTCTCTGGCATAGAGAGGTTTCATCGCAGGACATTTGGTCAAGGCCAAATCCATTTAATTTTTCACAAATATATGTGGGGGTGGGTAAATATAATGAGCAAGGTGGAGGGGGAAAGGGGGTTGGAGAGGGGGTATCCCCCACACATATTTGCGGCCAAATGGCTTAAAAGAAGAAAAAAAATTAGGAGTATTTGGATTCGCCCACATCTCCTTAACGAAATCCCATAGAACCGCTTCTCGCTGTGAGATATTAATAAATACTTGTGCGGGCATATTTGAGTTGGGCTGGGCAGAAGATGCGAGGGAGTGATGTGCTGTGAGCACAATCTACAATGCAATACAGCCCCTTTACCCTGCTGGGTGGACATCTCACAGCTTCAGCACTCGCCTCCGTCAAGAGGCAAATTTGCAGTTTGCAAGTTCGAATTTACAGGAAGATCGACTCAGCCCTAAATCCTTCTGAGGTGCATACATTCAGTACCGTTAACTTGGGTAATAACAGTGCTCAGAAGTGGGTTGAAAGGTACAGGTCACGCTGCAGAAAGCGTTGGTGGTGTGATTGACTTTCGGCATTACATTGCTTTGATAGGAACACCACGGGACATCTGCTGGTGTGGACAGAATCATCTCATTCCTATATTTCACGTGTGTGGTCCTGGTCTGGCATAGCTACACAATGACCGCTGGTTGGGAACCATTTTGTTTGTTACTTCCAAACAGGGGCATTGGACAAGTAAGTTAGGCTTATATTAAAAGGCATTTAAATCCGAACTAGATCTTGTCATATCCTCCACAACGCGTTACTGCTGCAGTGGGAGCCAGCATGAGGAAGGACCCAGGCAGAGGCCTTCAGAAGTGGGGGCCCGTTCGAGCATTGCCACGGAAGAACCTGCACTGCAACAGCGGTTCTTACCACAAAACCTGTTCTCAGTGGAACTACACTTAAATCCGTACCACACGCAAAAAACACGTTGCGTGCTATTTGCTGCGTGGCAAACTCCCTGGCAACGTAACACCGTATTTTCGGGCTTTTACCACAGAACATTATGGACAAGTATAGTTTCGAGCCTAGGGGAATTGCGGTCGGTTGTATGATTTAAATCATGCAAAGAATCTCTGCGAGAGCTCCTGAGTAGCCAAAATGTGCTTCTGTACTGGGAACTTGTCCTTCTTTTCCAGGAAGCCGGCAGCATCGCCGAGCATGCCAAGCTCCCTCTGCTGAGATCTTTGGGTCACGTGCATTCACAGATTGGATTCCAGGTGAGTCTGCGTAGCTTGTCATACGTCAGAGGTAGATAGAATGAGTACCATTGACTTGGCATATTGAAGACTCACTTGTTATAGATCTTAAAATGTACCATCTATGGTAGTAAATTCTATAAACCTATTGAATTACTATGAATATTATTATAAGGGTGGCTACTGAGTGCAGACCTAGCAACAGAGAACTTCACAAATGATAGACGAAGGAAGCAGAGATACAAGGGAGCGGGGAGCTAACAACAGGGGACGGTGGGGACGGCAATTTACGCAACAAGGGATCAACAAGCAACCAGGGGAGGAAATGGTGGGGAGCAGCATTACATGCATGACTTTGACTAGAATAACCAGCAGAACTCAACGAGGAAGGAGGATACAAACAAACTGCTCTCTGGCAAAAGCAGTTTAGCAACAGAGACTACGGGAGGATAGTGCAGCGGAAATGTGCAGCCTTAGAAGCAAGGCGACACGGAGCACCACAGTTTCGATCCCCGGGTCTTCGCTTAGAAACCTATGGGTAGTAAGCGTGTTTTAATATCATATCATACACAAACTGGACTTGAGGACTGGGGTTGTCAAAAAGTAAGTTGTGTTTTGCATCAATGGGGATCTGACTAGCTTCTGACTGCTCTGCACATCTTCATACACATGTCCGTGGATTTAGTAAGCTTTATAGATGTAAAAATCAATGATGCGTTTCCAGGAAGACAGAGCAGTAGCTTTGGCATAGACAGAATGAGTAATGGCACTTTATAAGAAACTATGTCACTGCCCCTTGGGACGCATGCACACAATTCCTAATTTCCCCATGAAAGAATTGCAGTCCTGGCAGTGGAAGGGTTAGTACATTGATAGAGACATCCATGCCTGGCTCTTGTCTCTCATATGTTACAAATAACTGTAACTTTTTGTTTGTGCAAAACAAATTCAATTCTAAAACTCCTTGCAAATTGACTATGAAGTTGTAATGACATAGAGTCAGTGCAACATGTATTTTGAAGGGAGGATTATCTTTTGGCTCCAATGATATCCCAATATTGTATGGTTTTATGAACTTGCATGGCTCTTTAGCCGAAATAAAGTATTTGACTGACTGACTGATATCGCAACAGTCATCCATATCTAAGTTGGGCGTTTGGATGCGAGTCGGGCAGACTTGAATCAATCGCTTGCAATGGGAATAGAATGGGTCGGCCAGGTGAACTCCAGTTCCAGTTACAGCCCCTAAGTGCGTGGTAGGCCCGGAGGCAGTCCAGGGGCTACTGGTCGTGGAGGAGCCTGGTACCTAGTGAGACACTGAGGGTAGCCAGGCAACCAGTCAGCTCAGCAGACAGGTAGGTCAGCAGGGGAGAGAAAGAGAGAGAACGCAGAGGCAAAAAGGAGGGTCTTGAGCTGCATCCGGAACTTCAGGTAGTCCCGCTCAACTTTGAGAGACACGTGAAAGAATCCTTTATTTGTGTCACGCACGGTGTCATGGGGCATTGAGAAGGCACACTGTGGAAAATATCCCTGGAGAGATGCAGAATACTGAAAACGATTTGGTAAAATGTATGGTTACGGAAAATATCTAAGGTAAAAATGAAGCAAACAAAAACATCCCAACTTTAATACTTAATAGAAAAAAGCATACAAATAAATAAAACAAAAAGAGAAAGACTGATGGTGTGGATCAGTGTGGTACAGAGGAGGAGAGGAGAGCAGCAGAGGGCAGAACTGGTGCTTGAGCTTTTGGGGGGATCCTCCAATTGGAAAGTGTATGTTCAAAGGAGGTAAAAGGTAGGTGGGATAAAGGAGTGATTAGTTCAGCTGGGGGTGATATGGGGGATATCCTTGATTCTGCTAAATCAAGAGGATATGCAAACACCCTATTAAAACAACACATATATTTGCACCGAATTTGCTTTTTAAGCGACAGACACAAAAAGGATACATTTTTGGTAATTTTATTTTCCTTTAATTTTTTTTATTTGTATTGTTCACATTACTTTGAATGTAAAATTAGTTATTTTTACCTCTTCATTATTTCTGCTTCATTTTCAGCGTGAGATATCATTCCCAATATATTAAAAGATAGAAGTGTGAATGGTGTGTTGTCTAGTTGACATGTATTACATGTTGTTTTCACTCCCACACGGGCTCAAGCTACCTTTGTAGTGGGCCAGCAGAACCACACAGCCCAAAAATACGTTCACCCCTATTTTTTCTTAATCAGTGGTGATTAATGTGTTATAACAAAATAAAAGTCAAGTCTTTTGAATGGTTCTGTGCTATAATATCTAAATTGAGGTATGTGCTGACGGATAAATAGCAGCTATTAGCAAAGTTGTCCAAGCTAGTGCCAGGAGCGCAACTGTAAGGATGTTAGATAAACTTTAGGGCCCAGTCACGCTCAGCCAATCCGGTGGCTGGAAATGTGGGTGAGAACACACAGTGTACCGACCGCATCGATTCCAGCCAAGCGAGGCCCTTGCCCGGGCACATCTTGATTGTGGGGAGCCAACAGGGGGCCCCTCTCTGCTGCCCCCCCACGTTCCCATTTTCCCCCTGCCGCCAAAGAGATCCTCCTCCATTTCCCCACTGCCTCCTTCTTGACTTACCTGAGGGACCGAAGCTTTGTGCTCCAGCCCCGGCACTCCTCCCACCCACGGTGACCATGGAAATGGAAAAGGGACTAAGCTCCTTTTTCTATAGCGGTGGCCATCTTGTTTTTTACAAGAGGATGGGCTTGTGCAATACACGATGACCCATCTCCCATTAAGAAAAAAACCTATTTTCACCCCGGGGTGCATATAGCTGTGAGCCCTGTGTCGTGGGTGTGTACAAGGCTTCGCTTGGGCCTGCCTTGGCTCAGGCTGGTGGGCTGTTACCTGACTTGGGGGGTGATTGTTATAATAACAGAACATACTGTGAAATGTACATAGTAGTAAAAGCCATGTGTTTTGGCTGTTCTTATTGACTGCTTCTTAATGTCTGTGGCCATGTATATAGAGCACTCCAAATGCGGAACTGTGTCTTGAAGCTTGGAAACTGGTGCCACTGCTGTTGCCCAACACAATGGCGCTGGTTTCTTTAAATCAGTTCTGCAGGGGCGTGAACCTCACCCGCAGGGACGCTCAGCCAACTGAGACTATCGATCAGGAATTTTTGAAGGTACCTGCGACCTTCCCCTTTAGTTGTTGACTATAAATTGAGGTGACCTTTTCAGTGTAGGGCACTGAAAATCTGTAGCGCCACAATGGGAATGGAAATGTGAGGAGCTATGCTAGTGGTCCGTGCGACCATGGGAATTAAAATGAGTGCAAAACCAGTCAAGAATAATCTCGTGTTGGAATAAGGACAGCAACCGGGGCCAGGATGTCTGAGAAGAAGCTCAAATTGAGCAAGCCCCATCCATTCATTGGTCATTCATTTCATTTGCATTATAACTGGAATTTTGCAAAGCGCTTCATTCTTAGCTTGTTCCTTCAAAGCACACGCAATGCGGGAGGACGGAGATGGGGGTGGGAACGCAAGATACCGTGAACATAGAGCTCATACTTTTGCATGATTATAGCAGTTTAGAACTGTATTGAAGGGCCCGAAGGTTGGCCCATCAATGTTATGGGTGTGATCCACCAGCACACCCTTGTCAATAAAGTGATTTCATGCAGCACTAGCATTCCCAAATCCCCTGGAGAGAGGCCACATGAATAATGACCGTTAGCCATGCGAAATAAGCATGGCGGCTCGTAATCATTTGTGTCCATGCGGAGACAGGCTTGGAGACTAATGTAATGCGTATCCAACACATACAGTGACAACAGCTGCATTCTTTGCAGCTGTTGCCAGGATTGGAACTTTCCCTAATAAGGGATGTAACCTGCTTATTAATGTTGTGGCTGACCCTAAAAGGCACATCCTAATTTATTGAGCTTGTTTTGCCCTTAGGAAGTATTTGTGCGTCAACCGGTCTGTGAGGACTGGCAGGGATTGGCATCCCTCAGTGCCCAGAAACCTTTGGGCATAACTTTCAAGATGCCCCTTGTCCAAGAGTCGTGCTACCTGCTCCAGTCGTGCCAATGTGCCCTCCCTTATACCAGGGACGTAGTTTTACCAAAATGTCAAGGGTAGCAGAAGTTACATCACACGACCCTTGACCTCTGATGACATCACAGGAAGTGATGTCATTTGACCCCACTCCGAAGTGATACCACAGGAAGCGATGGAACACGACCTTTTACCCCTTGACAAAACAGGAAGTGGCATCACATAGCATTGTTCCTAAGTACACTACGGAAAATATGGTTACGATATCACTTTAAATGTGATATACATGTCATACAAGAATGTATCGCCATATGTATCATTAAGATCAGTGTCTATAGAGAGACCCATTACCAAATTACTGTGAATGCAAGCAGCCGTCCATGGCCAAATGATAATGATGTGTTATTATATAGCACTTATGGTTAAGCACTTTGAATAGAAAATATATACATCCAATATCATCCAACCTGTGTTGGTACTCATTTATCGACCTCAGAAGGATGACAGGCTGAGCTGAGGTGTTTAAGAACAGACTAAATGAGTGACTCACACTCTGAAGTGTGCCTGAAATAAACCTTTAATGAGTCCAGCAATTATTGTATAGAATTCCAGAAAGACACATTATTTGGTATTCCTATTCTTTCTTATTTAGGGTCACTGCTGAAAGTGTTAGACTTGTGGCACCCCTGGAAAGCCGGCCACTACTGAAGCAAAGAGCCACATGGTGCTGGCCACAGCCCAGGAGCTAGCATTTAAAAGAATAATAATAAGATTTTTTCTTTTTTAGGGTTAGCAAGGGAGACCACAGGGGTAGGAAGGGAGACCTCACGGGTCGCAATTGCGACCCCTGGTGACCCCTAAATGAAGTCCCTGCCTCATACTATACCTTGAACATATTCGGGTTTAAGGTTAAACCAGATGTCCGCCATTGACTATTTGCATTCATAAACAAATGATGTCATTTGCGGTCTTTGATCAATTCACTGGTCACTAGCAGTGTCGAAGTGTACGAAAAGAAGTAGTGGAACTATGTTCCCTTCTGGCCTGCCCCAGCTCCCCACAAACCCCATCGCCATGCCCCTCCCAGGTGCAATCCATACCCCCAAACAAACACCCCTGCTGTTTAAGGTAACGTTCACTGTAGTGCATCGAAGGGCAAGTTTCACCTGCTTTGGGGGCTGGGATGCAGTTTAGTGGGGGTATGTGGGTGCTACCTTAAGTTAGGGGGCCGAGGCGCAGTTTAGTGAGGGGTACGTGGGTGCTGCATCAAGTTAAGGGGCTGGGGTGCAGTTTAGTGGGGGTGCTGGGATGAGGGCTTGTCGGTCGCAGGAGTGGAGTGGGACTAATGGTGATTAGTAGTGAGTAATCCATGATTACTTTTTTCCATGGGTCTGGCGCAAAGGTTGTACGACACCGCTATGTTCTGTTTGTAATGTGGGCGTGTTGGCAGCATTCCGGGCGCTACTTATTGCTCTTTGCACTGCAGGTTTCAGTGGGCATCTAACTCCAGGAAATCGGCTCCCGGCGTTAATCTTTTTGCTTGTGCAATGTTCTTTTTCGCGATAACCCCTTTTGCGTGAACCTAGCGCATTTTTTGTAAATTTGGACCACAGTCATAGACCCAGCAGCCTGGTTGTCTGGTCCTTTTCAAGGTCTGTCAGAACCCCAGCATCCCCCCCATGCAGAGTCAAATAGCAACTCCTGTCCCTCCCACATACCGACAATGTGATCTCGATGTAAAAGTGACATTCCTGCAGGACACATTCAATGACAGCTCATGTCTCCAAGCACCAAGGTGGTTCCACCTTGGGGGAGGTTTCTGTCATTGCTGCTCTGATTCTACACACAACACAGTACCCCTCTCCTTCGAAATATCTGTGCTTTTTTGCTGATCACACTGATGTCAACATTGCTGTGGTGGCTCTTCCAAAGATTCGCGGTAGAGCGCAAATGTCAGCCAGCGCGAGAGAGAGACAGAGTCGTAGAGTAAAACAGAAAGAATGAGAGCAAGAGAGAGAGAGAGAGAGAGAGAGAGAGAGAGAGCGAGAAAGGACAATACGATTCACCGGGCAAAGCTGGCATTTATTAGACTGTCCGGGAACTGTCCGCTGATGACGAAGACTCTTGGATTACTTTGGAAGATATAGGAATTGTGGTATGGAGGGTCGTTTAGTTCATTTTGTTAATTGTGGTATTTCTTGGGCCCTGACCTAGCTTCAGGAGGCAAAGGAGCACATCGATACAGTTTACATGCACTCATTACCCAGTCCCCACGGCAAAAGTCCTCATAACCTAGTCTTTTTCCCACCCGGCACACCATCAGGGTCCTGGGGACCCGCTAGCGTTTATAGGTGCAGCGAGTGGGGAACATGTAACAGCTCTAACTAAATGTGCATGCAATCCTCTTACTCTTGTATCCCTTGGACTATTATTATGTATTTATTATTTATGTATTATTTATTTATAATTTATATAGCGCAGAGCCACTACCTTAAGGCTTAAGGGCGCTAACAACAAACAGAACAAATAGGACGTTGCATTAAGTAAGTTTTGTTACTCACAGGTGGCGGCGCACAAGAGGAAAAGCGGTAACCACCAAACATGCAAGGAAAGCATGAAAATAAATGTCTTGCCAGTAGGATATTGATTATAAATCGGAAATGTTGAGAGGAAGTTGAAATGGAAGCAAAGGAAGCGAGCCACCACCTGAGTTTTGCCCTCTCACGTTTGGGTCTATGTACATAGATTACCACGGTTCTTTTCATTCCTGGACTGTGCGGGTTAGATGGGGGTCATTTCGACCTGGGCGCAAAGGGATACCGGGCACCGGTAATGACACCTGGGACGGTAATCCCTTTGCGCCCTATTCCGAAGTCCCTTTGCGGTTCCTCCCTTAATGCCTGGTTTTACCAGGCGTTATGGACGGGACCCGCAAAGGGATACCGGGGTCAATAACGGTACCGCAATTTGCGGTACCATTATTGCCGCCTTCCCCCTTCCCATTGAGTCCTATGGGGGCTCAAATGGGAATGGGCAATGGCTCTGGTGAATGGGGTATTACCGGTCCCGCCGACCTCGGACTGGACCGGTAATTACTCCCTTCACCAGGCTGGAGTCGGACCGATTTTGGAGGCAGCCATGGCGCTAATAGCGCCATGGCTACCTCCAAACTCGGAATGAGGGCCATAGAGCTGCTCCTCCTCCAACACATCCCACAGTAGCCTCCGCTCTGACTAGAATACACCTACGCCTCACTTCCCTACATCCTGTGAAGTGCACTCTGCCGCAAATGCTCAGTGTCACGTGCCGGGCAGATAACAGTTGCCTGGCAGATAACAGCGATTAGTTTGTGCGTGTTGTCGAGGCGGGAGCGGCACTGCACTCCCCATGGATGCTGGTGGGCTATTGAGTGAGATGATTTCTATATAGGGTGACCAGATTTTCAATACGAAAAACCGGGAGGGCCAACAACATAAAAGAAGGACTAGCACCCTCACAGCCCGTTCCCCCAACCCTGCATTACCCCCTACCCTCCAAACCACCCCTACCCTCCATCCCACAGTATTTATTTACATGTTACAGGCCTTGCTGTCCATTGGTTTACCACTGGTCTGATGGAAGAATGAGTTAATGCGTGAGGCTGGTACCTGTAAGGTTGGGGGTTCAAACCCCTCCTGCCATGCAAAAACTCTGAACGTGGTGTGTAGTTGATTTACTTTATAATTGTTGCCTACCCTTCCTTTCACCAAAACCGGGGATTGTTAATTAAAAAACTCTTGGGAGAAGGGACGGAGGGCCAAATTGCAGGACTGTCCTGCCTTCCCTGTACAGTGCCTTGGCTTAAGGCGCTATATAAACAATAAATCAATACAAATACAAACCCGGGAAGTTTATATAGCGCACGCTACAAAATGAATCGGCTTTCGCGCTAATCAGGCCTCATTACGAGGTTGGCGGTAACGAATCCGGCGCCCGACTTCCCGGTGCCACTGGGAAATTACAAGTCCCGGCGGCACGGGAAGTCAGACGCCGGATTTTATAACTCCCCATTCCCATAGATTTGCATAGTACTGTATGGGAGTGGGGAGACGAAAGCGCACCCTTGTTTCCGGACCACCACCCTTGTTTCCGGAACGCCACCCTTGTAATGAGGCCCCTCATCATTGTAGAGGACAAACTCAATTCGAAAACAGCTAGGATTTCAGCAAGGGTCTAACTCGCGTTGAGGCTTTTCATGTCCTATTCGGGTCCATGCTCGAGTTGGCTAAGCACTCTGGTCCTGCTCTAAAGATGACTTTCTGGTGGATTGCAATGGAAAAAGAACGAAAACTCTGAAGATGCGAGGAGGAAACTAGAAGGGTCTGGCCAATGGTGCTCTCACAATGCACTACGGCGAGCAGGTTGGTAACTGTGCGTGCCGCTGTGAGCTGTTTCTGTTGTCAGTTCGTGGGAGCACCCTGGAAGCTGGTGTTTGTTGGGGGGTCATGCGGACCTCTGCCACCATCCTGGCATGAGGGTCCCATGGCAACAAGGCCTGCAGGCCTGTGCCGCCCCGTGTAGGCCTCCAGCCTACATCAGTAAAGGAGACACGGACTCAGACCAACCTCTTATGGAGTCTGCAGCCGTTCTGCCGCACGTGCCTGCAGGGCTCCCTTTTATTAGCTTGGGCCATGACGCAGTCATGGCCCCTCTTAAAAGGGCAATGTAAGGGGAAGGGACACATCCCCTTAAAGGGGCAATACACACAGGAGGGTTCACCACCTCACAGTGTTGTTCCAGACCAGCTCTACGGCGAGCAGGTTGTTAACTGTGCGTGCAGCCTGTGAGCTGCTTCTGTTGTAAATTCGTGGGAGCACCCTGGAAGCAGGTGTTGTTGCCGACCAGCTCTACGGCGAGCAGGTTTGTAACTGTGCGTGCAGCCTGTGAGCTGCTTCTGTTGTGAGCTCGTGGGAGCACCCTGGAAACAGGTGTTGTTCCAGACCAGCTCTACGGGCGAGCAGGTTGGTAACTGTGCGTGCAGCCTGTGAGCTGCTTCTGTTGTGAGTTCGTGGGAGCACCCTGGAAGCAGGTGTTGTTCCAGACCAGCTCTACGGCGAGCAGGTTGTTAACTGTGCGTGCAGCCTGTGAGCTGCTTCTGTTGTAAATTCGTGGGAGCACCCTGGAAGCAGGTGTTGTTCAGCTCTACGGCGAGCAGGTTTGTAACTGTGTGTGCCGCTGTGAGCTGCTTCTGTTGTGAGCTCGTGGGAGCACCCTGGAAGCAGGTGTTGTTGCCGACCAGCTCTACTGCGAGCAGGTTGGTAACTGTGCGTGCAGCCTGTGAGCTGCTTATGTTGTGAGTTCGTGGGAGCACCCTGGAAGCAGGTGTTGTTGCCAACCAGCTCTACGGCGAGCAGGTTTGTAACTGTGCGTGCCGCTGTGAGCTGCTTCTGTTGTCAGTTCGTGGGAGCACCCTGGAAACAGGTGTTGTTCCAGACCAGCTCTACGGCGAGCAGGTTGGTAACTGTGCGTGCAGCCTGTGAGCTGCTTCTGTTGTGAGTTCATGGAAGCACCCTGGAAACAGATGTTGTTCGAGACCAGCTCTACTGCGAGCAGGTTGGTAACTGTGCGTGCAGCCTGTGAGCTGCTTATGTTGTGAGTTCGTGGGAGCACCCTGGAAACAGGTGTTGTTGCCGACCAGCTCGCTTCCACGCGCTCTTGCCAGGCGAGGGCCTACTGCTCCCCGGGGTCTCTGCCTCGAACTTTCGAGCTGTCCCTCTCTGCGGTCTGTCTTGGAATTCCTGACTCTTTCGGAAAATCCCAGCGCGGAAGGCACATCCTATTTTGTCTGCAAACATCCTTTCGCTGTGGGGGACGGGCTCATGAGAACCGCTGTGTTCTTGCTTTGTCTGCAGAGTTCGGCACGCACACAGCAGCTAAACCTACACAAGGCCTGTGTGGATGCGACTTCAAGGCTGAGCCAAGAGACGGGCGAATCAGAAATTAAATATTCACTTCGTGCCTCCGGTGGCGTTTCCCATAGGATCCCGCCCATGGCTGCTGCCTGGAAATTAAAACCCGCGTGCATCTCTTTCCCAGGAAGTGTATGCATTACTTCGAATCCAATGGACTGCACTGTTTGCTCTTCATGACACTTATTCTAAAAGTCTTCAATGCCATAGAAATCCATGCTCAATGTCCAACTAGTATCCGAATGCAGCACACAGATTTTTTAAATGTGTTACATGCGAAACCTTTGAATTAGCTTTTTATGAAATCGAAGGCAGGAAATAAAAGGGGGGGGGGTGGTGCAGGGGTGGACTGGGAAACAAAAGAGGCCCTGGAAATAATTTACAGAGTGACCCCATATTAAACATTTTCAGCAAGCCCAACCATTTTTCTATGGGAGCATTTGGAAATACCACACAAATGAGGCCCAGGGTGCAGAGGCCTACTGGGAAATCTCCAGAGTTCTCTATAGGCCACTCTACCCTTGGGGGTGGGGGATTTTGTGCATAGAGAAATTACTTTCTGGATGGAAAAAGGTTTCATTCCATTTGAGTGCAGCCAGGGAGTGGCCTGTCCCTTCTTATCCGCTAGAAACCATTACCAGGAAATGGAAGGGGGAAAAAGTCTGTGTATTCACCAGTATTTTCTGGAGCATAAAGATCGAAAAAACTGTGAAAAAGAAAAAGACTCACCTTCCCCTAAATCTTTAGGATATTTTGACTCTATGCGCCTCTTTACAAGTATAGCAGTGTAATTAAAATGGCAGTAAAGTGGCAGCAATTCCGTTACCGCCAATTTACCACTGCGCTACTGTACCCACATGCTACGGGTTTGGCAGTCAAGCATTTTGCTGGAGGTACCTCCTCCACTTTACCTCCGATACTCTGCGGATTTGTCACGCGGTAGCGGTAGCAGCGCTCATGGTAAATTCATTGCCAACCCTCATGCCGTCCTATGGACTCCAAAAACGGGCACTGACGCCACCTTCTCATCACTCGTGGCCAAGTGGTAATGCCACGGGACCGAGTGGCAGCAACGGTAACCAAGTTTGGTAGTAATTCCGTAGCGTTACTGCCACTTTACTGCCAATCCTGCGAGGAGGCCTTGCATCTTGAGTGAAAGCCTTGGGGGGTCATCACGGTTTTGCCGTTAGTGGTAAAGCATGTGGTATTTGAAATCAAGCATGTTTAATTTGTCCACCCATTTCTGAGATTTGAGCCGAATCTCTCCTTTTCCAGCTGCTTTTATGTTGCGGAAAATACCAAAACACAAACACACTATTGATGTCCCCAGTGGAGTCCTATGGTGCCCAAAATGGGGAATAACAGAAGGGTCCGAATGATCATAGTCTTACCGCGTGCAGTAACGGTAACTCCGTTTGGGTGACGGGTGTACTACCACACCTGTAATGACTTGTAATGACTCCTGCCTGGTATGACATGGGTTCTATGTTCTTTCATCGTCGGGCAGTATTACGACTGCCTTTTAAACGTATATAACATTTTGAAAAATGTCATTAAATACATTTTTTTGTGGGGGGCGGGGGGTTCGACTCCACCAAACCTCCACTCCCACCCCTATTTTTAACTATTCCCGACCCCCCTTAGCCTCTTATCTACCCTTTTCCAAACCCCTCAAAAAAATGTGTGTCATTTTTCGTGATTGTATTCACGTTTAAAAGGCAGTCGTAATACGATGAAACAACAGTATACGATGACATAGCTCTCAACCATTTGTATTGCAAAGGCGGGTGAAAACACCCGATTTTATTTTTGGCGGGTGAGAGGCCCATTGAAATGAATGGGCGTGCAGGAGGCTTGGCGGGTGAGTCAGCTGTTTACAAGGCGGGTGACACCCGCCAAAAGCGTGTGAGTTGAGAGCTATGACGATGATATGATATTTTATTTATAGCACGCCCATACACAAGTGTTTCAAAGTGCAATGCACTGTTGCGCCCTTCGAAAGCTTGCGCATCACAGGAAGTGCCAACACAGGACTTTTGGCATGAATGATGAGGCACTTGACACATTGTTTTTGCAACATTATTTAAAACACTTCCGGGTGAATCATGTTAACGGTGGGTGAGCGATAACAGACGCAGACAACCAGCCAATAATATTACATAAAGTGAAAGGCTCCATTATTGTAAAAGGTCAGTGGTCTTTTAAATCACAGTGGTGCAAAACAGCAACAGAGAGGTCGTATTTACGGTATCACTCGTTTGCTGCGATGCAAAAATACTGAATGCAAAAATGCCTCCGTTTTTTCCCCTCAAATTTTGGCACAGTTGTATGTCGGGGGGTGGGTAAGGGTAATTAATTATGCAAGGGGAATAAGAGGGGGGAAGCAGCGGGGTCTCCCCCCCGTATATAACGTTGTGAATCGCGGGGGGGAGATCAGCATTTTTGTTTTCTGTATTTTAAAATCTGACTAATCACATAGATCCGTGTTTACTCTACTTAGGTAGGGCCCGATGTGCTGCGGGGAGTAGGGGCTGCAGGCGCAAGCCCCGGCAGCATTGCGTGCTACTGCTGCAGACCCCGCAGCGCAGAGGGGTGACTCAGGAGTAATGGCTTGGGCTGCACTTTCTGGGCAGAGTGCCCAGTGTGCCTCTAGCGCTGTGCTGCGCTCTGCCAGTATGCCTTCTCACGTGGAGCGTGGCAGCGGCGGCAGATCACGCACACACACAGACAAATATTTACATTAAAAAGAAGAAAAAACACCCAGAGCGCTCTGCCAGCATTTAAACTCATGCTGCAAAGGCAAGCCAATGTGTCAGGCGGGAGGCCCTACCTCATTGTTCTTGCATGGGCTCCACACTGCTATTTTGCTATGCTCCAGCTACATCCACTCTGAATCGAAATCAGCCTCTAGAGGTCGGCTCTATTCGTATCTGGCCGCCGCCTATGCCAAAGTGCTTCAGCGCCAAAACACGCCACCTGCTGCGCCTAGCAGTGGCGCATTACGAATAAGCCTCTTCACTGCACATTGCAGGTCCCTGCACACAAACCCGATGTTTGCATAGCGGAAAAGTTATGCCGAAAGCAGGTCTCCGCAGTCGTCATGGGTAGCCATGAGTTGTCATCATGGGTCGCCATCAGCTGTCGTCATGGGTCGCCATAAGAACATCGTCATGGGCCGCCATTAGCCCTTGCTTCGGCATGTCGAAGCGCACCGCAAAGTGAATTTCTTTGCGTGGCCATGGCGTTTCAAGACACTTTTACTAGTGATCGAAATTGCTCGGTCAAACGCCTGAAATGGAGTGCTAGGATTCCGCCAAGATCGCCCGATTAGTTGCCTCCAAATGACGCCTTGGTGCGCTGTGGTTCTCAGTATGGGCGTCATTTTAGGGTTGGGGGACAGGGGTGTTTGTCCCCCCCAACTTTCATGGCACACCATTCTGTTCCCATTAATTTGGCTGGGGCACCTTTTCACCAGATGTCATGTCCCCCCAACATTTTCAGCAAAGTTACTCCACTGGTTCTCGGTAGCAATATTTTGAAGGTCTGTCTGGAGTCGAATGAGCCAGGAGCAAAATACCTTGTGTATTGTCACAACACAGAGAGCAGGACATCTCACGTGCTTCTTTGGCGTGGAATGCAATGCTGGACCACTGTTCTCTGGGACCGCACACCGTCTTCTCCTCAGGGCTTCGAGCCCATGTCAGTGGCAGATAAGAATTCCATTAATGCCCCACAGCAAAGCTTGCATATCCGGCTCCATTGCGAACCCACGGTTATCTGGCTCCAAAACTTGGTTAACCAGCATTTTCTTCACCAGAACCGTTACTGGTACTGGCAATAGAGGTGCTGGTTAATGAAGCCTACCAGCTAACAAGGGCTCATTTTACAAAGCTTTAACTGTTTCATGTTGCCACACATTTATAATAATTGTCCGTCTTTACTTCACTTGCAGGGGATAGCTGCTGTGTTTCCGGCCTCTTATTTATTCCTTTCATTACCACCAAAGTGGGGTGCACAGTCACCCTCCGTTCCATTCCACGTTACCTGAGAGCAGGGCGACACCGCTGCCTTCATAACCCGGAACTCAGTAGCTTATTTCCTTTCCCAGCCAGGCCTGCTTGCAATTATTGCACTTTCCGCTGAAGGGTTAAGTTAATGGCGCAGGTGGGTACACAAAGACACAAGCAACTGCCCCCTCACCTCCATGTACCAACATCACACGACTTGAACCAGTCGTGCGTAGCTTGTACGCCTCTGAGGCAGAAATGTTGAGGTTTTTAGGGTGGGATAATGGCTGGATTATAAAAACTATGAATTCATTTTGTTTTTACACTCAATTTGTTACCTAACAGCCAGCTTTCTGTAATTCATGGGGCTTCTGCACTGTGCACCCCACTGTGCACCCCACATCCCTCCTGAGAAGTGGGCGTACGGTTTAATGGCTTTCCAATCAATCCTAACCGAATAACCGAATGTGTCCCTTCTGCCTTGAAATTCCAATGTGGTCCATGTTGAAAGTTTCCGCAGTGCAGTCGGGGACACCGCCATGCATTGGATTTCTTCTTTCTCTCTGTGTCACTGCCATCCTCCTTTCAGGATATGCTTCCCCATATGAACGATCCCTAGAATTCCACCTCATGTACCGCCCCAGATTTATTTATTTTATTTTGTCATTTGTAGAGCGCACCGAATCCAAGGGCTTCTAGGCACTGGTTACAGTAAAACCATGACACCGCCAATACTATTACTTGAACGCACAAGGGTTTTACATACACTCTAGAACGTGGTAACTTCGATGGATTAAGGTTCTTGAGTGAATGGCCATGTTTTGAGGCCTTTGTGGAAGGACCAGAAGGATGATTCAGATCTTAGCGATAGTGGAAGAGTGTTCCAGTGTTTAGCAGCCACAACTGGGATACGTAAAGATTCAATTTCGAGTCCAGAACAATGGAGAACCAATCCTATCCCTACATGAGCATCAATCGATCATGGCCGGTGCCGTCATTCTCTGGATTCAATCTGTCACACTGAGTCTATCATAGCCGGTCACACCCCGCATCCACAACATGGCTTCCAGATCTTTCACCTATTTGCAGTCCCCTCCCAGCCTCCAGTGGAATTTAGCTGACATGGTGGATCAAAATGAAGTTTATAGGAAGCATTCAGAAGTATGCAAATATAAACCCTGAATCTTACGCCGGGTTGGCAAGGAGGTCTTCAGTATGAAGCGCACTTGTAGGACGATATCTGCTCTTTGCTCACATCTGGCCGTGGACTGGCTATGATGCATTTTGGGAGTCCCTTTTCCATGGGGCTTTTAGAACTGGTCTACTTGCGAATATGAAGTCCTGGGCTGACCTCAAGTGGCACAGCACCCACAATGTACTCTCACAGTCCAAGCAATGGAGAGTGCCACTCCCTTCGTCTGATCTCATTTGGATGTCCACCGTTCTCACAATCTCTCTTTTAGGGGGGAATGCTCTCAAAAATAGTGTTACACCCCATCAAATAATAAAAGCAAACATGATTATTCCATTACTCCTCCCTACTCCTGTGGGTGTAGGTGGGGAAAAGGCATTTTGCCCCGGGGAAAAAGCACTAAGGCAATCAGGTGGCTAGAACAAAGGGCGAGAATACACATTCTCCGTTTGCTGCTCCAGCCACCTGAGGCCCTTCCTCTGGTGGTGCATCTTTTTTTTCCAATGTGGGGCGGCAACAGGGAGCCCCACCCTATTGCCTCCCCCTCCCACCCAAAGCAAACCAAGCCCCTTCTCCATGCCCTCTCTCCCCACTTACCTGCTGGACCGGAGCTTTGGGATGAAGTAAGATTTGGTCATTGAAGAAGAATACTTTCTTCTTGAGGGCTATTGTCATCCAATCTTTAATGAAGCCTGCAGGTACCCTATCTTGAATGTGGTACTGGGTAACATGATCTCATATGCATTCTATGGCCGCTTCTTGTGGAAATAGCAAAACAAAAGAGGTGATGGCTGGAAAGTTTAGAATGAATCTTAACCTCTGGCATTGCTCTGTGCAACCCTCCAGACCATCGTTCTTCACCTGCTAAGTCATTACAAAAGGGGAAAGACCATATGCAAATCAGGCTTGGTCCCACACACAAAGGGGTAGTCGAGCCCGTATTGCTAGGTCACATCCAGTGGTTAAGATTCATTCTAAACCTTCCATCCGTTACCTCTTTCTTGTGATGTCCATGGTGTCCAACAGGTTAGTTTGGGGATCAAATATATGTTCCCAAAAGTATCAATTGCGGACATGGTGTCTTTGAGATACAAGGTGGTAAATTGAGCCTAAGAGGTTTAAGGAAACAATCAACACATTTACAAGTCGGTTCCAAAATGGAACCACACCCAGCCACTAGAGCTGTACCAGGTGGATTTTGTTGATTTTGTTAAATGTATTTTGGGAATTGCATAAAACGACGGTATATGTTCCTGCAAATTCTTTAAATACTCAAATTCGTTTTTCGATATCCAATGTCTCTGATTCCCAAACAGAGTAATCTCTGAGATTATTTGTTTTATCTACTGTGTAGGGTCCTTTCTCAATTTAGCGGAGTTAGCAGTGTAACGGAGGAGATCGAATAGCATCTGTTTATATTGATCAGTTTTAAACACTACAATCCCTCGGCCTTTGTCTGCGGATTTGATTATCCACTCAGCAGATGCGAGTTGGAACTTTATTTTCCTGATGTGTAAACATTGGCTACTCTTCATTATACAAAATGGTCTCTCCACCACTTTCTTTGAAAAAAAATGTTTATTTGAGGCAGTCGCCATTACGTGTTGCTTTGGACTTTTCTTTAGTAATGTACGCATACTCCTGTTGTGCTTTTCTATATAGGGTCCTGACAAAGGCTTTTATGTAACTGTAGGCGCCGAAGTTAGCATTTACATTTTATAGCATTACGTGGCAGTGCATTTATGCCATTCAGACCCTGTTGGATTGTGAAAAACTGATGACTTCCTAGTTTTAGAACCGAGTAGTAGATCCCTGTTAGATCAGCTCACGACTAAGTAGCCTACTTTAGTACCTTCTTTGTTTACATGTTGGCACATTAAGCACTTTTTGTGAATTTTGCATTTTGTCAGACTGTGTTATGATTAGTACTGTATACATCGTTGTGTGATGAATGTTTTTTACCCTTTTTATGTGTTTTGTATATATTTCATTTGTCATATTCACTATGTTATGCATGATTGATATGAATACCCTCTATGTTTCGTTGATCATTGGGTAATGTAAGTTTCCAATGCACTTGAAAGCTAAACAATATTAGCTGGGCTAATGTAAGGTAAATCAGTTTGTTTATCACTGCCTTATAAATAATGCACGACGAAGCATGCAACAAAATGATCTGCAATTGCTAGAGTCAGTTTCTATGGCTAGGAACAGTTTTCTGTTATATTTATTTCCCCACGACCAAAGCGCAGGCCCCGTATTTGGCATCCTACCACTCCAACACCCAGAACTCAAGCCGCATACCGGACATCCTACCTCCCCACTACCAGAGCCCAGGCCAGATACCTGGCATCCTACCTCCACAATAGCCAGAGCCCAGGCCTGATACCAGGCATCCTACCTCCCCACTACCAGAGCCCAGGCCTGACACCTGGCATCCCGCCTCCCTTCCACAAGAGCCCAGGCCTGATACCTGGCATCCTGCCTCCCCTCCACAAGAGCCCAGGCCTGATACCTGGCATCCTGCCTCCCCACCACCAGAGCCCAGGCCTGACACCTGGCATCCCGCCTCCCCTCCACAAGAGCCCAGGCCTGATACCTGGCATCCTGCCTCCCCACCACCAGAGCCCAGCCCTGATACCTGGCATCCTGCCTCCCCACCACCAGAGCCCAGGCCTGATACCTGGCATCCTGCCTCCCCACCACCAGAGCCCAGGCCTGATACCTGGCATCATGCCTCTCCAATAGCCAGAGGGTAGAGTACAAGCCCCATAACTGGCATACTTCCTCCAAAACAACAGGTCTCAGGCCCCAAACTTGGCACACCCCCAACACCCAGAATGCAAGCCCCATATATGGCATCCTGCCTTCCTCCACCATAGCCCAGGCCCATACCAGGCATCCTGTCTCTAACCACCAGAACCCAAGCCCCATACCAGTCATCCGGTCTCCCACCACCAGAAACCAAGTCCCATAGCTGGCATCCTTTCATCCCAACTCACATGCCCCATACCAGCCAGTATACCGCCTCACCACCAGAGCCCCATACCTGGCATCCTGCCCCCCCAATAGCCAGGGGACAGAGGGCAAGCCCTATACCTGAGTGTTTGGAAAGATTTCCATGTATGTGTAATTTTCCCTCCAGTTGTGTACTCCCCCCCCCAAACTTTTGCTGCTGTTTAACACCATAGTCTGCTCTGACTTTGCCAGGGGAGCACAGCCTGCTGCTGCACTCCTCTGGGGTTTTTCTGCTCACTTTTTATGGGGAAACTGACATGCCCTTAAGACAGTCAGTACTGGGAGACTTTGTTTCCCTTAGTCCTTTTCCAATGTTGCAACTTTTCTGCAACATGTAACAAGTGTGCAACGTACCTTCCAGTACAGCACACTTGTGTAGGAGATGTGCAGATGTGTCACGGACAGGGCTGGTACCATGCAAAGGGTACAATTTTCATTGGACAAGTACCAGCCCTCTAACCATTTATAATTTATAACTATCAAAATAAAACAATTCCTTCCACTGGAGAAGGGCTATTTATACACAATGATTTGTAGACAAAGGCATTAATAATACATTGAATTTATTTTCTTGTTTTTAAAATCAAAACCAACATCATCATAAAAAATAAATTTGTAAAAAAAAATGGACAATTGTTAGTTGAACAAATGTTAAAATCTGAATTGTCAAACATGCAACACACAAACCAGTGACCTTAGATTTCAACATTAAGCTCATACTCTTTCATTCCCATTCAACCCAAATTCATTCATACTTGTGCAAATCAATGCAATCTCTATTGTGTGTCCTGAACACAGAACAACCAGTCTATACCTATAGACCTTAAGACGCTAAACCATGTTTGTCATCTCATAAAGTGCATCAATGTATATTCTAAGGATGTTATATATTAACACATTTCCTTCAATATATACATTTACTACAATGCTTCTGTATAACCCAAGTAGAGTCCAACTCCAACCTGGAGTGGGACCTCTGGTCTTGTTGACTCGAGTTTCTGGCAACTAGTTGGTAAGACTATTTCCAACTAGTGCACCTCCTCAGGACATACAAATATAAAAATACATTCTTAAAAATGACTACAAGTTGTTGTGTAATAAAGTGCATTTCTTCGATGTTCAACTGTGTTCATTCTTGTATATTTCAAACTCCAACCCTTCAATGGGCCTAATAATTTAACAGAAAGAAAAGCGGCGAAAGAAAAAGAGTAAAAAGAGAAAAACCGAGTCAAATATGTCAATCAATCTCTGACACAAATCAATCTCTCACACCAATCATTATATATTGTACACCACTAAGAAACCTTAAAAATCATGAACCATATGCCTTGCCTATTCGGTGCCCCACATATTGAGGCATCATCTACATTTAATTAGTTGCAAATAAAGAGAACAGGTAAAAAAATGTCCTTCTGTATTTGGGAAGGACCGTATTGCTGACCACTGCCCCAACCAGTCCAGGAGAGCCCCAGCCACATGGCTGGTGGCAGCTTATCTTTTCATGTAATTTGAACCCTTTCCTGCCAGGTAAACCGTGATTACCGCGTTTGGCACAAATAGGTGGCCTGACTCCAAAATGACCATGCCACGAGGTTCTTTGTCCTGTCCTTTGGCCATCTTGCCCCTTCCACTTCCCCAGGTCGAGCCGACCAGGCGCAGTCCTTATTTGGTCATACATTTTCCCGCAAAACGCCAAGCTTTCACGGGCTTCTGCATGCCTTGCGTGTGTGCCTCCAGGATGTGGGCTGGGGTGTCTGTCCACAATACACATTCTGGGTGCCAGAGAGTCTGGAGTGCTGTGAATGCCTGGGACCACCGTGGTCCGTGATTGGTCCACGTGTGGTATGCTTGTATGTGAGCAGATCTCCCATTGGGTCCTCTTTGTTTTGGCGTGAAGGAGATTCTGGATAAGAGGAGGCCCCAAACAACCATACCATGTCAATCTCTGGAGTTCTCACTGAACGAAGGATAGGATCCATGTATCCTGAAACTAAGAAGCCTAGTAGAGGAACCGCTGGTGACCCGCTGGAAGGTTTGGCACCCTGAGCCCACTGTCGTCCCGTGGGGCCCCTCTCCATCTGGTCATCCAAGAAGGTCTGCGAAGACGCTTCGACCCATTGGAATAGTGGTACCAACTATTCTCAGCACTTTCATCAAAACCTGTAAGTAAGCTTTCTCAGAAGTGTCCGAGGGCCTACCGGTGGGATGACCTGCTTACGCAGGACATTTGCTCTGTCTCTGCCGCTGTTTTGAGGAGGCCCTCAGAACTTGGTATACTGCTAGCTTTGTGTTCACGGCTCCCTCACACCAAATTTCATACACTTGGCATTCCCAGGTCTGAAGTGAGAGGAGTGCGCCCCGAACCGGAGCATACGTGATTACCGCGTTGCCCAGCCGTGGTGCGATCTCTGCAGGCGCACTGCATTTGTGCCCCTCTTGCCCCTGAAGCCTGCTGCAGTGAAACTGGCCTGATCCATCCACCAGGAGCAGAGAAATTGCTACTGTCCCGTTTGCGAATCATCGCTGTATCTTTGTCGCTGAAAGCTACAGATCCGTCATATTGCCACATATGAATCTGCAACCGAATTGGACTCGACTGGCGAAGTTTGGTCCGGAGTGCACCGGGGGTCGGTGAGTAATCGCAACCCTAGCCGGTTGCCCCTAGCGCCTCCACCCATTTTTACACATGAGTGACCCCTAGGGACCCCTCTCCTTACCACTGCTAGTGCGAACTAGCGAATTATTCCCAACTCTTGGAATTAACTCTGCCCTCAAGTGGAGACCCTCCTCGAATAGTGGGAACCTATTCTTCATCGCCTCACCCACCTTCCTGAGCTTCTACAGACCCCTGAAGAGGCCCCGGTTTGCCCATTGGAAATACTGCATGAGATTGGATTGCATGTACTAGTGAGCATTAGGCTCCACTCTTCTTAGGGTCCGGACTGCCTCTTAGTTAGGAGTGTGTTGGATGCAGAAGGGGACTAAAGACTATTTGCACTGTCTGTTTCCTTCCCTTTTAGGTTGTGAACCCATTTCGTGCATTAACCCTTTAGACCCCATTGGTCTTGTATATATTTTGTATTGATAGGATTTTGTTGGTTTGCTAGTGTTACTGTGATTCTTTTACTGTGTGTTGAAGTTTAAAGGCCTTGTTATAAATGTGTTTATATTTTTGATATATACACCTGTCTGGGAGTAATTTGTAAGTGTCCTTGCTCTGTGTACTCATTGAGGTTTTCCAGTCACCCTCACCCCTCCTGAGACCTAGTCTTGAACGCCGCCATAGCTACCTTTATTGGTCTGGCTTGTCCAGAAGGTTACCCTGTTCCAAGAAACTAGGCTGGCCTTCTGAACCTCTGCCCACCAGGTCAGAGTTCAGACATCCATCTTAACAAATTGGAGTACAGCGGTGGGATAGGACTGAAGGCATCCAGTGTTGCACACTAGTTAAGGCATTTCAAGTTATTCCTACCCAGGACACATAGTGAATTGTTGTAGTATAACTGAAAAAGGCCATAGACCTATCTAACATAATGGAAACAAGTACCTTGTTAACCTTAAGTGCTTCTAAATATGAAACATTAAGAAAAATGTGCGCTGAGAGGGGTTTACCTGCTCAAAGCACAAAGATGGAAATGATCCAGAGAATCATTGAGTTGCAACTCTGTGCCATAGCTTCTGATGAAAGTGCAGAAGGAGGTGGGGCTGCTCTCACTGGCGGAACTGATAGTTCTCCTGCTGCACTTGTTCATGGGAATCATGAGGATTTGGATGATGTAATGTCCAATGTTTCCTCTGCCAGTGCTGATGCTGAGGCCATGCTTGAATTCAAGAAGCAAGAGCTGCTGTTTAGGCAGAAGGAGCTTGAGTTTAACATGACCAAGCTGAAGATAGAGCAGGCAGAAAAACAGAAGGACAGGGATCACCAGTTGGAATTGGCCAAGCTTCAAGTTTCAAATGGATCCAAGGCATCTGGACATGGGTGTGGGTCCTCCTCTCATCCAAGGTTTCCTAAAGATCTGCTCAGTGTGTATGATGAAAAAATGACATTATGGACTGGCTGAATGCTTTTGAGTATGCATGTGAAGTCCAACCTGTTGACAATGCTGATAAGATTGCCTGGTTACTCAGCAGACTGCCCCATTCTGGCTGTAGTGCCATTATGGAAATGTCAAAGGCTGAAAGAGCAGACTTTGCCATGTTGCAGCAAACTCTCATCTTAAAGTTTGGAAAGACTCCTGCCCAATACTTGAATAGATTCAGAGAGTACAAAAAGAAAGAAGGATGTATTTGGGTGTTTTATGTAACTGATTCCTTAAAAAACTTGACTGGCTGGGTTGAAGGATAAAAGGTCTCCACCTTTGAGGGTATGATATGTCTTGTTGTGCTTGAACATATTTTAGCTTCTTGTTCCCCTGAGTTTAAGCAGCATTTGGCACATTCAAGGGAGTTAGATCCTATAAAGCTGGCCATTGCAGCTGATTTGTGGGTGTCACATAGAGTGTCCCATAAGCACAAGACTCATCCTGGTAAGCAGGAGGAGCGGAAAAAGCGCAAAGATAAGGAGGGTGGGGGATCTGATAAAACATCCTCCCAAAAGGGCCACAAAAAGAAATTTAAGGGTAAGGCACAAGAGAACTCACAGGGTAGTGGAGGTTATCCTCCAAAACAGAACTCAGGTTACAACAAGCCTCCCTATGTCCACAGACCCAGTGGATCCTGTGTGACTTGTGGAGCTAGTGACCATGTGAAGGGGGACCCCAGATGTAAGCTCTAAACCTTGGGGATCCATTCTGCTAATCTGGCCTTCTCCTCCTATGTTATGTTATGTTATGTTACTTGCCATTTATATAGCGCTTTATATTTCATTGGTATGACCTCAAAGCGCTGGTAGGTTGAACGCCCCCGGGAACCGTAGTTCAAGTTAGTAGAGAGAGATAGTGTCGTATGGTGCGTGGGTGCACCGGATATGTGTGTAGCTGGTGTAGTTGTTGGATGATAGCTGCTTTCTAGCGATAGGTGTGGTTCTGAAGATATCAGTTGGATATGTGCAATCTGGTTGGTGGACACCCAGACTTGGTTCTGGCTTCATTAGGCCTGAGGAACGCATATGTGAACAGCTAGCCGTAATGTGCTCAGATAGCTGCGTTTTATTAGGGTGATGAGGTGTTCATGGGGTCATATTCGTATGTGTTCATGGGGTCATATTCGTATGTGAACAGCTAGGCTGTATTATCAGGGGTATAGCTGTGTTGTAGTTGAGTGATGGTGTATAGTAGAAAGTAAGCGCAGTGGTGTGATATGTGGTTATCTGTAAAATCGCCTTAGACCTTAGACCTGGCACGTGGACAGGATGGTGGGGGCAAACATAGCGGCATACGGATATATAACGACAGGGGTGGATACAGGTATATATGGTACACAGGTATACATGGGGATTCAGATATACATGGGGATACAGATATATAGCATATATAGGGGGATACATATATATGACAACAACATGGGAACAGTTGCACAGTGATACAACGTGTGGTACATCCACTCAGTCCAATTCCATCCGCTCTGTCCAATCCCATCTAACTCTTTCCAAGTCCATCCACTCTGTCCAGTTCCATCCACTCTGTCCGGTTCTAACCACTCTGTCCGTTTCCAACCAATCTGTCTGGTTCCGTCCACTCTGTCCAGTTCCATCCACTCTGTCCCGTTCCATCCACTCTGTCCCGTTCCATCTATTCCACTCAGTTCCATCTACTTTGTCCAGTTCCATTAGTGTCAACCGATTCCATCCACTCCATCCATTCGGTTACTCTATCCACTCCGTCCACTCCATTTGCCTTATTCATTTCCCTCTAATACCACCTATTTCCATCCATGTCGACTAGTTCCATTCCAGTCATCCAATTTGTCTACTGGTCCACTGCGTCACTCCATCCACTTCATTTCATCCGCTCCATCCGTTCCATCTCCTTCATCTACTTTCTCTGTTTCGTCCACTTGTTCTGTTTTGTCCACTTGTCCCATTTCGTCCTCTCGATCCGTTTCCTCCACTCCATCTGTTTCATCCACTCCATCCGTTCCATCCGTTCCATCCATTCCATCCACTCCACCTGTCGGGGGGAAATTCTCCCGGGGCCGGCTGGGCCGTCCGCCCAACTCCTTCCGCGTATCCCAAAAATGAGTATGAGGCACACGCAAGAAGCAAGGTGATTCTGCTGTTTATTAAACAAACGGCAGGGATGGGTCAAGGATCGTACGCGTCCGTCCTGACACACTCTCTCTAATCATGGGGCTCGCAGGCCCTTTTTACCTTAGTCTGACGCGCTACTTGCGTCACCTGGGAAAAGTTAGTAAAAAACCTATCGCCACTCTGGATTGGTTCCTCGAGTGGTAGGGTTAGTATAGCATACGTATAGAGAGCGTTGTTAGTGGTCGAGGGTCAGTCAGGTGGTATACTTGGGTTGTCCCTTCAATTTGATACATGAAAATTGTTACACGAAGACCCCTGAGGATTGGCTAATGTTAATGGCGTCAGTGATAAGAGCCCCATGTTCTGATTGGTCCACTCGGGAGCCCCTAGTCTGGGACCATCGCTGTTCCCAGCTCACGGTGCACCTGTCATTTGCAACAATGTATCACTATGGGTATGTGCAGACAATGTGAGAATTTATTCATATGCTGGAAGGTAGACTACTCCCACCGCCGCAGATGTCCATTGAGTCACTTAATTGTATCTGTCTGTGTCTTGAAACGTGGGATCCAGGCGCCTCCCTCCTCCTGGGCCTGGCACCCTGTCAGGTTCGGCTTGGTCACGTGAGGAGAGACCGTGGTTGAGGCAGAATTCTGCATATTTAATATTGCATTTTCCACTGTGTGCCTGGCTTAATTTGCAGGTGTGACCTTGGCGTCGGCTTGCGGCATGCGAGTTTGCAACATTGTGCCCTTGACTGTCTGCTCTCGCCGGGCTCATTCTGCAGGGTCAGCAACTGTACTCTTGCTCGTTCAATGTTCATGGAAGCTCTTGCTTGCGGCCTACTTGGGCCTGGTGCATAGGTGGAGACGTTTGATGCACGGCGCTTTAGGTCATGGTATCATATTGCTTTATCCCCAGTATCATGTCTTCGTTATATTTCTCATTGCAATGCATGGGTTTAGGAGAAGCGTGAGCAAGCATTTTAGATGAGTTCATTGTTCGTCTTGCGTTTCTGCATTTTGAAAAACCTATGTGAAAAATAATAAAGATGCGCGTCAGTGGGTGTGTCCGTTACCTACGTCATAGCACTGAATATGTTCTTCGTGTGGATTGGTGTGGGAGTGTCCAGTGTGCATGTTTGCACGGGTGTGCTGACCGTTGGCTAGGTCGTCATGGCATCTCTAACGATGTGTTCATTTACTGTTGAATGGTTCAGTCGAGTTCATCCATGCCGCAGGTGTCGGCATGGGCAGGGCAGGCTGGTGGGCAGGCTGGTGGGCACATCCGTATGTTCCTGTACCAGGGTATTCGGTCGTCTGGTAGATGGGCAAACTCCTCTCGTGGCGGGTGTCTGGGCCGCGATCCTCTAGGCCAGGGGTGTGAGGGGATTGGTGGGAGCCTTTTATTCCATTCTCCCACTTCAGTCCCCCCTCTGGTCGACTTGTCGACCACAAACATATCCTTTTCCTTATCTCCTCTCACTCTCCATATTTTAGTTACTCCTCCCAAATGTCCATAGTGGTTGACGTGGTCTTCAAATGACCAATACATATATACACAGGTCCCTCCAGGTGTGCAGTATACCCATTTCCCTATGTATCTCCTTGGGTTTCTTGGGTTTTCGAGAATCACGGATTGTGGGTCCAGGTGGTTGGTGATGATCTGTTTGCGCAGTTTTTCTCTCTATTTTATTATTGTGTCTGTGTGCTGGCCATCATCTGCCGGCATCAAGGGGTGCATACCAACCATTTCGATCATTTCATCTGTGGTGCGTGCCTTCCGGGCCTTCCAAAATCTAATTAAGATCAGTGTAGCTCCAGCCAGTATTATGCATCCAACTATAATCTTCAGTCCGTCCGACAGCCAAGATGGCATCCATGACCATAATAGTGAAAACCAGCTGTCATCCTTCTTCACTTCTCTACTTTCATCCATCATTTTGGAGTGCATCTGGGCCAGTTGTGATACTGCTTCTGTCAGTGTACCATTGTCAGCATCGTTAGCAGGAATGAATGTGCAGCATGATTGTCCTATCTTTGCGCAAACTCCTCCTTCCATTGCTGTGAGGAGGTCCAGTACATATCTGTTCTGTAGTGCTACCATCATCACTGCTCGCAGTTCCTCCTTTATTGCGTTGAATCCATTTACTGTAGAATTAATTGTCATCATTAGTTCCCATCGAGTTATCTGGAGCCATTTTGCGTTTGCGTAAGCTTGTAGTCCCGGATGTATTATTGAGGAGAAGAACATTGCTGCTCTGCTGAATAGTCTGTGTTCTGGTGGGATTGAAGTGAGTGCTGTTTCCGACCTTCCCCATAGGTAATTTCCTGTCAGAGGCTCTCCTTGTCTTTTCTTTCTATTCAGAACAGTGTTGTTGCTGTTGTTTTGGCTCTCTGGCCCCTTCTGAGGTGGTACAGATCTCTTCTTCCTCTTGTTTCCTTCATCCATTTTATGGAAGTTCGCCACGTTCACATGTTTCTGGGGCACCACTAGTGATGGTACATTAACGTGTACCATTGTGCAAACACCATTCCACAGTGGGGGCAGTGTGTGGTATGCCTTGTCTCTGCAGGCCCAGTAATGGTCCATTAATACTGCTGTTCCTGCTCCCCCCTCAGGTAACTCCATCACGCTTGCACAGTTGGTGTTGTATCCCACGTCCACTTCTCCTCTATGTAGGTAGCATACCTTGGGTCCAGACAGCGGCAGTATTGTTATTGGGTCTTCATCCTTCTCTATCCACGTTAGCATGGGTACGTACTTGACCCAAGTCATCCAACATCTGTCATTGTGTTCAGCAATAGTTGTAATATTTTCTCTCGTTACCATGTTGCTGCCAACCACTCCTGTGTCCCATTTGTTGTCCAGGTACACCTTCCCTGTTATTGTTACCTGTGGTCTTTCCCAAAATCCTTGTTTACCAGGAACTTCAGTGGCGTACCAATCACATGGTAGGTATTGTAGTGTTACTTTCTTTGTTTCTCCTTTTTCAGGGCCACTTGTCATGTATCTGAACTCTTCAGCATGTAAACTGGTCTTGTGGTAACTCAAATAAGTCTTGAGGAAGTTGTTTTCGTATGGATATGTGTCTCGCGTTTTCCATACCAGGTGCACCACCGTCCCTTGAAATCTCCCTTTCGTTTGGAACAGTGCCAAGTATACTATACATCGCGCTGTCTTTTCATCTATTTCCTTGGCAACGAAAGTTCGAGAAGCGCTCATGGTGTATGGGATCAATGAGCAGACGTAGCAGCTGTCCTCTGTTGTCTGCTTACCTATTTGGGTCATGTGTTGGTACCACATGTTGTTCGAGACGTGAGCTGAATCTTGTATGTAGTTGTCAATACCTTTATTATCTGAGTATGTGCTGCGTTTAACTCTATTTCCCTTGTGTGGAATTTTGCTAGTACCACCTGACGTAACACCTGTTGCAGCCGTGGGTGGGGGTATATTAGGTTTGGGTACAGCCAAAATATTGATAGCATAACTTTTCTGCCATACAGAGGCAGCCAAAAACCCGGTGATCATTAAAATCCCTATCATTTTTATTACAGAGGCTAGTCTCACCGGCATTTTGCTCTTACCTTGCTGCAGTCCGGCAGCTTATTCTTGCGACGTTAAAGTTGCACGCCTGAAAATTCTCAATATGCTTGTTATTAGTGTTAGTTGTTGTTTTTAAGCTCTCCCTATCAAGTAGTCGTTCAGTGCCCAGGCGAAGAGCTGTTCCCACGCCAATCTAAGCGATCTATCTCTTAGGGCAGGCAAGTGTTGGTGAAGATGGGGCATTGATTGTTCTATGGCCAAGAGAAATGCTGTGTAGTAGACGCGTACCCTCCTTCTTTTTAGGTACTTTGGCCTTTTTATGTGATAGACAAATTGGTGCGATAGCTCTTCAGGGTAGTTATCGTCTGGGGGTAGCATCTACTCCTGGGCAATGAACTTTGTTAGTTATCTGTTTTCTTAGCAATACAATAATACGCGGTACCTGCATGTGCGAGAAAGAAAAAAGAGAACATTCAAGTGTTTACATGTGTATATGTGCAAGATAATGTCCTTCAATTGGGTGGTTACTATAGTGGGTAAGGGGTCGATGGGCAGAGGGTTTGGGGTTCAACTGGCGGAAGTCTCTTTACTCTTTGATCGTGTGACCATGGGGTGGGCGGTATAGGAATTACCAGTTTCAGTAGTTGTCTCTGGGGAATCTGGGGGGTGGCAGAGTATGGAGACACTTAGGTCGTCAGCTGTGGTAGAAGTCTCTTCCTCCGTGGGTGACGCTGTCGTTGTTCTTCCAATGGCCCTGTCGGTGACGCTAGGGCGGGTCTGGAGTTTGTAGATCTTTACGTCGTGTAGGTGATTCCAAGCACGTTTGTCCTGCAACTTTACTGCTCTCGTAGATACCTCCTCTACAAGGTGGGGACCAGTGAAGCGTGGGCTGTTCCACTTCCTATTGAAATTGCGGAGTAGCACGTGGTCACCTTTAGCAATTCTGCACAGTTTTTCCTTTTCCGGTCCTTGGTCCTCGTCTTCTTGTTGGCAATTCTTAGACCCGCCCCCCGTGCGCTCGAGCTGTTGAGACACAAACACTACACTAGTAACCAAAGAAGACACATATTGGTACATTTCATCACCAAGAACAGTTGCAGTGTTTTCATAGTCTGTGAATGCCCTTGATGTTGGCGTTAGAGGAAGGCGCATTTGTCGTCCGGTCACCACCTCATGAGGAGTGAGGTGGTGGTCGGAGCCTGGTCTATTCCTCAGCTCAAATAGAGCTAGCGGAAGGCAATACAACCAACTCTTCTTTGTTGTTTGCTGTATCTTTGCAATTGCCTCCTTCAGTAGGCCATTCAGGCGTTCGCATATACCGTTGGCCTGTGGGTGATATGCACATGCAAATTTATGCTTGATGTTCAGTAAGGATGTGATGTGCTGGAACATTTCATTAGCGAAATGCGGGCCATTATCCGACCGCAGTACCTCGCACACTCCCCACCTGGGGAAAACCTCCCTCACTAGAAATTTAGCTGCTCTAAATGCGTCTGGATGTGAGCAGGGTCTTGCCTCAATCCACCTGGAGAATGGGCATACTACTACAATCATATACCTATTTCCTTGACATACGTTGATCATATCAACATAGTCAATATGGATGTGCAGGAAGGGTCCCTCTGGCCGGGGTATAGTACCTTTTATCACTTTCAGTGTGTGACCAGCCGTAAACTGTTGACATGTGAGACAATTGCTGATAAAATTTGTCACATGGGAATTTAGCTCGGGACAGAACCAGTCTTCCCTAATTCGTGCTGCAATAACTTCCTTGCCTGTGTGGGCTGGGTGGTGGAGTTGGCTCAGGGCGGTGTTCAATAGTGCCAATGGCATTACCATTTTTCCAGTGTTACCCTGGCGCCATAGTGCGTCAGTTGGTGACATTGTACATCCTCTTTTTACCCATATTTCTTTTTCTGCCATTGGTGCAGCCGCTTGTAGTTCCATTACCTGTGTGGCTGGGAGATGGGTGTACCCTTCTCTTATCAACATCTCTTTAGCTATCCCCCTCCCTCTCCCTCTCTCTGACTCTGGGGGGTTCCATATCTCACCAAAATATGCAGCATACTTCGCATGTGCGTCTGCTGCTGCATTTCCATTTGAGATATGATCTTCTCCATTAATGTGTGCGGTACATTTGACCAAAGCTAATTCTTGGGGGTCATTTATTACTTCAATTAGTTCAGCTAATAAGAGAGCATGTTGCACTGGGGTGCCGTCAGCTCTCCTAAACCCGCTTCTCCTCCATTTGGACAATCCTGAGTGGACAGTAGACGTGACATATGCGCTGTCAGAATATATAGTCACTCTTTTGTCAAGGCTTTCCTTCAACGGCAAGATCAGTGCAACCAATTCTGCTGCTTGAGCAGAGTAATGTTGTGGTAATTGTACACATTTCACCGCCACACACACCGGTGCCTCTGTCATTTTTACCACTGCTGCCCCTGTTCTCCTTATCCCATCACTTTGGTCAATTGTTGATGACCCATCAATGAACAAGAGCTCTCCTCCATCTAGTGCGTCCTCTTCAACTTTTCTAGTACATGAGTACATTTCGGTAGTCTGTGTACAATCATGTGCATAGTCTCCTTCCTCAATTACTCCTGCTATAAACCTTGCAGGATTAACTGTGCTGCATCTAACAATTGATAATTCTGGTCTAGATAAGATGATCTCATAACCTGACGCCCTCTGCGTGGTTAGTGTGGACTTAGGCTTGTTTAATATTGCAAATAGTGCATGTTCCACAAATAGTGTGGTTGGGCACCCCATTGTTATTGATGATGCTTTCTCTACCGCAAAGGCAGCTGCGGCGATACCTTGTTCGCAAGGTAAATGTCCTAACATCACAGGATCCAAGTGGCCACTGTAAAACGCTACTGGTTTGTAACCCATGCTTGTTTTTTGAGCCAACACTGCTTTCATTACTGCTGAGTCGCAATGTGAAAAGATAAAGAATTGTCGTTCATAATCTGGGGTGGCCAGTACCGGAGCAGTTGATATTGCATCTTTCAGTTCATCAAAGGCCTCTTTCATTTCCATTGTCCACCCCAATTTTTTCTCCCCTTTGTTAGCTTCTTTTAATGCCTCAAGTAGGGGTCCTATGTATGAGCTGTAATCAAATACCCATGCTCTACAATAGTTGCACAGTCCCAGGAACTGCTGCAGTTCCCTCACTGTTTGGGGCAGCAGCGTTTTTGAAATAGCCTGTGCTCTTTGTGGTGCAATCTTTCTTCCGTATTGGGATATGAGCTGACCAATGTATAGTACCTGTTCCTGACAGTACTGTAACTTTTCTTTGTCTACCTTGTAACCCTTTTGAGCCAATATTGTCAGCATCTTCAATGAGTCCTCTCTGCATTTTTTTTCGCTTGTGCTGCAAATTATTATGTCATCAACATACTGCAACACTGTGCTTTCCACTTCAATGTTACCCAAGTCCATCTGTATTACTCTGTTGAAAATTGAGGGTGACTCGCGGTACCCTTGTGGCAATCTGGTGTGTTTCCATTTTGTGTTTCTGTACGTGAAGCTTGTTAGATCTTGTGAGTCTGGGTGCAGGGGTATTGAGAAAAAGGCATTTTTGAGGTCAATCACTGTGAATCGTGATGCCTCTGCTGGAATGCCACACAATATTGTGGCCGGGTTTGCTGCTATGGGGTATTCTGCTTCCACTATGTTGTTCAAGGGCCTGAGGTCCTGGATGAAACGCCAAGACCCTCCTTTAGCTTTGCGCACTGGGTATACAGCTGTGTTACATGGTGATTCTGATGGTACCAATATGCCATTATTTATAAGGGCCGTTATTGTTTCATATATGCCCTCATCTGCCTCTTTTGATAATGGGTATTGCTTCACTCTAGGGAGTATTGCACCTTTTTTCAATTTTATTCTTACTCCCCCTATGCTCTTTATGCACCCCACGTCATAGGGACTAGTAGTCCATAATGATGTTGGTATTTTTGCCATATCCTCCTCAAAGAAGGGAACTGGAGTGGATGTGGGTGCTTCAAGTGCCATTGCAATTTTATGTGCCACTTGTTTGTATGTCACTCTTAGCCATATTTCTACACTCATCATAAATACCATTTCACCTTCTTCCTTTTCTTCTGAGAAGAGCTCCTCGTCTGACACCTGGGTGAGCCTGCATCCCTCTGCTAGGGCTATCACTGCCCTCCATGCTCTTCCTTCTCTGTCTTGGGCATGTACTGCAATATAATCAGCAGTTGCTATAATGCTCTCTGTGCTCACTGAAATCACCTTTCCTTCTGGTTCATTGGCTGGTGTTTCTGGTCTAAACAAATAGGCTGCTGGCCTCCTCCAGATCTTTCCTTCTATTCCTGGCATCCATGCAAATGCCATGTCTGTTCCGTACTGGAACAGTTCACCGTCTACTGGCTCAGCCCTAATCACTGTCTGTCCACAGTATGCTTGCATAATTTGTCGTCCAGTGAGCATGTTTATTCCTGGAGTGGAGCAAATTATGCCGTCCTCCGTAAAGGAGATCGTCATATTCAACCTGCTCATTATGTCTCTCCCCAGTATGTTTACTGGTGAGGCCCTAGAATATAAAAGCGGGACTGACATGTCATAATCCCCTATTGATAAGGGAATGTTATCAGTAAAGGGAACCAACCCCCTAGCCCCAGAGAATCCTTGGGTGTTCATGGCTTCACCTGACATCTTAAATTTACCTTCCCTTATGCAAGACCGGGTCGCCCCGGTGTCAACAAGGAATGATAATTTTTTGTCACCTATCGTTACCTCTATGCGTGGTTCCTCCGCACTATTAGGTGTTACCGACAGGATGGGACACACCAAGGCCGTCTGTGGGCTGTCCTATTGTGGGTATAATGATTGACCACTTCCTGTGTAAGGGTTGTGTCCCAGGACCGTCACCCTTCCCAGTTGTGTTTGCTGTAGTTGTGTATTGGTGGAGGTTATGTTATGGTCTTGAATTTGGGCAGGTTGCTGTACTGCCTGCACTTGGGGTTGTTGTGTTATCGCTACCTGCTGTTGTGGCAGTGAATAGGTCTGTGGCTGTTGTTGTGTTACTAGTTGTTGCTGCCCATTTCCCGTTTGCAATGCCTGCTGTTGCTGGATGCCCTGCTGTTCCTGTGTAGGCCCTTGTTGTCCCTGTTCTCCCCACGATGGTGTGCATGGTCTCATTCTACATGTGCGTGACATGTGCCCTAGTAATCCACAAATCCAACATACCGGTGGTTCCCTGTTCTGTCATGGAAAGCTCCCTGAATTGTCCTGGTATACTGGTTGCCCGGTGGGGTAGACATTTCTGAATCTTCCCCCTTGCTGTTGTGTGTTATAGCCGTATCCCCTCCCTCGCATCATTCCTCCCCTTCCCCTGTTATAATTATAATATCCAGCTCCTTGCGTTGAGTATCCTCCTCCCATGTTAGTCGTGTATGGTTGGGGTGGTGGCAACTGTTGTGCTACAAACTGTGATGATTGTATTTGGGAGGGATCTTGTGCAGCCACTACTTGTGTGGGGTTTTGAGTCATTGTTGTAGGTGTAGTTATTAGTGCACCTTCCATCGTGTATTTAGTAAGTTTTTTCTGTACCAATTTAGCCTCTTCCGCTTTTCTATCTTCTTCCTTTTGTTTCATCTTTTCTTGCCATGTCCTACAATGATGTACTATCGTCAGTTGTATTTCTGGCCATGCTTTTGCTTCCATCCCTACTACCTTCTTCAGTTGTTTCTGAACTGCTTCTGGGAGCCCTTGTATTAGTATATGATAGAATATTGCTGGTGTTTTGTCCCATTGTTCTCTAGTTTCCCTACGCCACTTCTCTTGAATTTCCTGGATATAATCAACAGGATCTTCGTTGTCACGCATCTTGCGTGAGGTAATTGCTCCTATGTCTGATGTGTCTGGATACTGTACCCTCAGCGCTTGCCATAATGCATGTCTGCAGTTTGCAAAGGGTGCCCCATCGTGTGATGTGTTTGTTATTGTAACCCCGGGGAAGCCTGCTCTCTTCCAGATGTCATCTGCTGCATCCCCCAATATTGATATTAGAAGGCCCTTTACATCCCCCACTGCCAGTTTCTGTCCTGCGGTGTGTTTTTCCATTTCATATATCCATTTTCCCGCACCTCCACTTAATGATGTGAGCCTGCACTTTATATTTTCCTTGTCTGCATGCTTCCAAGGGACGTATTGTGGTCTAACCCCTCCTCTTTCCAGAAGTGGCATTAAGTTGTGTCCTGTTTGACCCCCTGGGTTCCACACCCCTCCTCTTCTTCCCTTTCTTCTACATCATCAATTGCGTCCATATTTCCCCTGCTCGTAACTGTTTCTCCTCCATCTCTTCCCCTTCTTTCATCATTCCCTTTATTTAATGTGGGCGTGTGTATTCGTTCTCCCTGCCTGCGTCCAGGGAGGTCTCTAAGCCTGCTTGCATAGGATGTCAGTTCGTGGGAGAAGGGTGCGAGTTTAGGTGGGCATGTTGTACGTAATGAGTGTGGGGTGGTGGAGCATGTTGGACGGGATGATGAGGGTGTAGCTGCACGTATCTGCCTTCCCGCCATTCCTTGCTCTTCCCCCTCACTTCCTTCCAGTTCTTCCTTTCTCCTGCAGGCCCATGGTGAGTCTCTATTTGTCCGGGTGATATATAATTTATCTAGGCTTTCCCTTTCACTATTTCTTCCTTCCTTCTCCATTCCTTCTTCTTCCTCACTACAAAAGTCATTCGTGAATGGCAACCCCCAATCTGTCTTTTCCCCCCTAATCGTTACTGTTTTTAAGTCTATTAGATCCGTTCCTCCCGTTTCTTTTTTACCAGTTGCTCCCCTTTGTGCTGATGTTGTTGCTACTTCTGTGTCTCTGTTTACATACCTCCTTACTTCACTCTCCCCTCTCCTATCTTCTCTTTCCCCTTCATTTTTTTTTAGCTATTACTCTACCAATTTCCTCTCTTTTCTTTTTTAATTCCTCCATTACTTCACTACTCATCTTTTCCAATATCCTTTCATCTTCTTTCTTCCTTTCCCATCTCGCCCTTTCCCGTTCTAATATACTCTCTATCATCCTCCCTTCTTCGTATTTCCTTGTCGTTTCTGATAGTAATCTCCTCTTCCATATTGCCATTTCTTTTTCTTTCTCTTCTTCCTCTCTTTTCCTGTCACGCAGTGCTGCTCTGGATACCCTTTCTGCTACTGCCTTTACCCTTTCGGCTTCTCTCTTTTGCTCCTCAGTTCGTTCCCTCATTTTGTCCAACTCATTCTTGCTTTCCTTCCTTTCCCGGGCTCTCTCTCTTTCCTCTCTCTTTAGAGCTGCTTGATCAGTGCATTCTGCTCATCCCTTAATTCTGCTAATCGTTCCTCCAAAATCTCTTCCTTTTGTCGTAACAACTCTCCCTCCTTCCTTTTCCCCTCTTCCCCTTTCATTTCACTCTCCCTGGTATTATCCTCGTCCATTTTCCTTACTACCTCCTTCTCTTCTCCTGTTAATGAACCTCGTAATTTTAATAGCACCTGCGCAGCTACCCACTCATCATGTCCTATTTCCGCTATCCGCTCTTCTCCAGTCCTCCCCTCCCCTGCGGGCATCTTCCTATGAGCTGATTCCATCGTACTACTCCGCTCCCCTCCCGTGTGGCCACCTGTAGCTGTATATGGTGGCGGGCTGTATGCCGGGTTCGAGTACCCCTCAGCTGCCCTTAATTGTTCTCTTGCTATTTCTCCTAGTTCTCTTAAAGGATACAACCCCCCTCCCTCCCTTTTCACTATCTTTGCTAGGGTTATATCGTCGCTCTGCTCCTTTTTTATTTCATTTTCGCTTGAGTTGTTACTCTTTTCTCCTCCCTCTTGTCCGTTCCCCGTGTTCTGTGTGCCTTCAATCTCCTTTTCCCCATTCTCCCCTTCCTCCTTAATCTCCTTTTCTTCCGTTGTTTCCCCCACAATGAACATTCCCTTTGGTCCCGGTCGGGACCCTTGGAACATCCTCCATAAGTTAAAAACCTCCACGTGGTGTGTCAACTTCTTCCCCTTGTATGTGTTATGCAGATGGGTTAATAGTGAATGTTGGGTATATGGATCGAAACTGCCATTAGGCGGCCATGGTGTCGTCATTTTGTTGCCGGTCCCCTGTGTCCATTCTATGCTGTATTTGATCAGTTTCTCCCTATGGGGTGACAGTGTTTTACATATATGCTGCAGCGGGGTAGTGAGGGTGTTTCCCCACCCTCCCGATCCTGTCCCGTGTGACATAGTAGCACTTCAATTATTATTCTCCCTCTATATAGTAGTGGTTATCTTGCTAATAGTGTACGCTATACAATTTCAGATCCTTACCTGGCCCCGTAATTTTGGGTGCTTGGATTGTCCGCTAAAACAAAATAGTAAAATATAGCATTTGCATTTGTATATTCTTTTCTTTCCTTTTTTCCTTTACCAAACACCTTTACGGCCCCCTGCGGCCGAGGCGCACGTAGCCCCCTGCGGCTGCGTGCCCCGTGTGACGTTCTTGTACAGCCGTCCCACTTTCTTTTATCCCTCCTCCTCTTTCTTCACTTGTCGTGACCGGCGTTCTCCGTGCGCAGCCACGTCCCACTTTTCACCTTACCCCGATCTATTCGTTACCGTTTATCTCCTTCTTCATTCCCTTACCATTATTCTGTTCCCCACCACTCTCCGAAAAATTCCTCGCATTCGAGATATCCTATGAAAGCCCTACTGGTGATGTCACCGATCTCTTCCAAAACTACTGGTAAGTTCTTTTCATGTTTTTTTTTTAAAGTTCAAGATACGCTTGTAATCTACCCCCGTAAACCCCACAGCTGTCTTCCTGTCACGCCTGGAACAAGGTAATCAACAATATAATCGGACTGCGCATGCTGCGTCGCCTCGCGTGTGATACGCCCCTCGACAGGAGGGCTTAACCAGCCAATTATCTTCCGTATTAGGCAACCAGCTAGCTACCGCCTACAGGGAAACGTCATCTATCTATCGAGTTTCCTGCTCGATCAATAGGGATCCTCATCTACTCATTGATCAATAATCACCAAATCGTAGGAAACCGCACACACACACCCTTACACGTGGTCGCGACCTAGGCCAATCAGTGTCTACGGGCGGCCGCACGTGATGTTTTTGTGCTCCGCCCCCTCCTCTTCTATAATGTGGCGGACTGCTCTCGCACTTGTCCAGCTACCATTCACTTCACCGACAACACTAATTTATCAAACCTTCGCCGCGCACCTGTGTAACACCTCCCGCCTCCCGTATTCTATTCCTCCCCCCTCCCTCACAATTTCACATTGCTTGTTGGGCGTGGCTCTTGATGCGGGGCCGCTCGACTGCGTGCACCCCTCCAAGCGGCTCGCCACCTCCCCTCGTCTGGACCACGTCTGGACACTCGCCAACCGCGGGCGGGATACTTCTCAACCGGCTCCCGAAGGCCAATATCCGGATTGCGCTGTCTGGTCGTCTCGCAGTTCCGCGATGGTCCTGTAGTCCTCAAAAGGGGGCAGCGGCAGAGGGGGCCGCGCCGCCGGGCCTCCTCGCAACGGGAGCACTCGGGAAAATAAAATAAAAGCAGATCTTAAACAGATCTCAGCAGTGCCTCCAACTTGTCGGGGGGAAATTCTCCCGGGGCCGGCTGGGCCGTCCGCGGACCTCCGGGCAGGGAGGCCCCAACTCCTCCCGCGTATCCCAAAAATGAGTAAGAGGCACACGCAAGAAGCAAGGTGATTCTGCTGTTTATTAAACAAACGGCAGGGATGGGTCAAGGATCGTACGCGTCCGTCCTGACACACTCTCTCTAATCATGGGGCTCGCAGGCCCTTTTTACCTTAGTCTGACGCGCTACTTGCGTCACCTGGGAAAAGTTAGTATAGCATATGTATAGAGAGCGTTGTTAGTGGTCGAGGGTCAGTCAGGTGGTATACTTGGGTTGTCCCTTCAATTTGATACATGAAAATTGTTACACGAAGACCCCTGAGGATTGGCTAATGTTAATGGCGTCAGTGATAAGAGCCTCATGTTCTGATTGGTCCACTCGCGAGCCCCCCAGTCTGGGACCATCGCTGTTCCCAGCTCGCGGTGCACCTGTCATTTGCAACAATGTATCACTATGGGTATGTGCAGACAATGTGAGGATTTATTCATATGCTGGAAGGTAGACTACTCCCACCGCCGCAGATGTCCATTGAGTCACTTAATTGTATCTGCCTGTGTCTTGAAACGTGGGATCCAGGCGCCTCCCTCCTCCTGGGCCTGGCACCCTGTCAGGTTCGGCTTGGTCATGTGAGGAGAGACCGTGGTTGAGGCAGAATTCTGCACATTTAATATTGCATTTTCCACTGTGTGCCTGGCTTAATTTGCAGGTGTGACCTTGGCGTCAGCTTGCAGCATGCGAGTTTGCAACATTGTGCCCTTGACTGTCTGCTCTCGCCGGGCTCATTCTGCAGGGTCAGCAACTGTACTCTTGCTCGTTCAATGTTCATGGAAACTCTTGCTTGTGGCCTACTTGGGCCTGGTGCATAGGTGGAGACGTTTGATGCACGGCGCTTTAGGTTATGGTATCATATTGCTTTATCCCCAGTATCATGTCTTTGTTATATTTCTCATTGCAATGCATGGGTTTAGGAGAAGCGTGAGCAAGCATTTTAGATGAGTTCATTGTTCGTCTTGCGTTTCTGCATTTTGAAAAACCTATGTGAAAAATAATAAAGATGCGCGTCAGTGGGTGTGTCCGTTACCTACGTCATAGCACTGAATATGTTCTTCGTGTGGATTGGTGTGGGAGTGTCCAGTGTGCATGTTTGCACGGGTGTGCTAACCATTGGCTAGGTCGTCATGGCATCTCTAACGATGTGTTCATTTACTGTTGAATGGTTCAGTCGAGTTCATCCATGCCGCAGGTGTCGGCATGGGCAGGGCAGGCTGGTGGGCAGGCTGGTGGGCACATCCGTATGTTCCTGTACCAGGGTATTTGGTCGTCTGGTAGATGGGCAAACTCCTCTCGTGGCGGGTGTCTGGGCCGCGATCCTCTAGGCCAGGGGTGTGAGGGGATTGGTGGGAGCCTTTTATTCCATTCTCCCACTTCACACCCGTTCCATCCACTCCACTCGTTCCATCCACTCCACCCGTTCCATCCACTCCATCCTTTCCATCCACTCCAACTGTTCCATCCATTCCATCCACTCGGTCCGTTCCATCCACTCTGTCTGTTACATCCACTCCGTCCGTTCCGTGCATTCTGTCCATTCCATACATTCTGTCTGTTCCATTTACTCTATTTCTTCCATCCACTCTGTCCATTCCGTACATTCTGTCCATGCCATGCATTCTGTCTGCTCCATTTACTCTATCTGATCCATCCACTCTGTCTGTTCCATCCACGCTATCCATTCTGCCCGTTCTATGCATTCTGTCTGTTCCATTGACTCTAACCGTTCCATCCACTCTGTCTGTTTGATCCACTCTGTCCGTTCGATCCACTCTGTCCTGTACATTCTGTCTGTTCTGTACATTCTGTCTGTTCCATACATTGTATTTGTTCCATTTGCTCTGTCCATTCCGTCCACTCTATCCCTTCCATACACTCTATCCGTTCCATCCATTCTATCCATTCCATACATTTTGTCTGTTCCATATACTCTATCTGTTCCATCCACACTAGCTGTTCCATCCACTCTAGCTGTTCCATCCATTCTATTCATTCCATCCATTCTGTGTGTTCCATCTATTCTGTCTGTTCTCTCCATTCTGTCCGTTCTATTTGCTTGGTCTGATCCATCCACTCTATGCGTTCCATCCGCTATGTCTGTTCTGTCAACTCTATCTGTTTCATCAACTCTATTTGCTCCATTTATTCTGATTGCTCCTTGTTATATTTGTTCTGTCTGATCCATCCGTTCTGTTCTTTCGATTCGTTCAATTTATTCCATCCATTCTATCTATTCTATCCATTCTATCCGTTCCAACCACTCTAAGCATTACATCTAACTTATTAATTCCATCTATTCCATCCATTCATCAACTTTATCCAATTCCAATCACTCCATCCAGATTCCTGTTGATTTTATCCACTCCCTCCACTCCATTGACTCCTCTCAGTACATCTGATCCATCTGCTCACACACTCCATTCGTTCCATCGGCTCCTTCTGCTCACCTAGTCCTTGTATTCCGTCCAACTGATTCCGCTCATTCCAGTAATTTCACTCATTCCATTTGACCCACTCTACACACTCCATATATTCAATCCGATTCTAGCCAACTCCATCCACGCTATCTGATTCCATCCACTCCACACACTTCATCCATTCATTTGGTCCACTCCATATATTCCTTATACTCCATCTAACTCCGTCCACACCATATATCCTTCTACACCATTGAATTATATCTACTCATCGGGTTCTATCTGCTCCATCCACTCCATTTACTCCTTTATTCCTTCATTCCATCAGCTGTGACATTCCGTCCACTCCATTTATTCCATCTATTCCATCCACTCCATCCACTCCATCCATCCATCCATCCCATCCACCCCATCAACTCCATATACTCCATCCTATCCCATTGGTAGGATTGGAGGTTTCGAACACTAGGTAGAATAGCTCATTGAATGTTTCGCTATTGGGTTGCTGGGGATTCAGACACATCTTTAGGGTGGTCATTGGTGTTACGGGAAGAGCCATGTTTTTAGTAATTTGCGGAATGACAAATAGTCTTCGGTGTGTCGGATGTGAGGTGGAAGCGAGTTCCATAGAGTGGGGACCAAGGCTGAGAATGAGGATCCTCCGATCCTGACCGAGTTGGTGGTTGGAATCACTAAAAGGAGGGCGGAGCTTGATCTTAGGGTCCGCAGTGGGAGGTATGGTTTTAGCTTGTCTTGCAGGTATAGAGGGCTGGTCTTGTGCATTGCACAGTGAGTGATGCATAGGGTCTTGAAAGTGTCCCTTTGTCTAACTGGGAGCCAGTGGAGTGTTCTGAGAGCTAGAGAGGTGTGGTCTCTTGGGCCCTGTGCTAGTAGCATTTTTGCAGCGTTTTGCGCTCTTTGCAGTTTAGTAAGTTGGTATGCTCGGACTCCGAGGTAAAGGGAGTTGGCATAGCCTAGTCTTGATATTATAATAGACATAACAGCGGCTAGTATACTAGGAAAGGAGAGGTAGGGAAAAATGTGTCTGAGAATTTTGAGATGGTAATGAGATGGCTATGAGGAAGAAGAGATTACGGGGGCATCCTTCTCTTCAGATTCCTTCCCCAGTGGGATAGATTCTGGGGTAGTTTTAGTTTCCCTGGGTTCCTAGGAGCCTAAAGTCTTAGAGGCTTATGTTAGGATTCCAGACAATACCAAGCACTACTTTGAAGACAGTGTGCTGATCAATGGAGTAGATACTCCTGCTCTTAGGGATAGTGGGTGCAGTCGAACTGTAGTGGATTCTACCTTGGTAGACCCAAAGGAAGTTGCCAGAGCTCCTCTGATGCCCACTAAGTTGGCTCCTGGCCCACCTCTCCAGTTCCCAGTTATACCTGTAAATCTAACTTTAAATGGTACAGTAGTCAGGATTCCAATGAGCATTCAGAGAGATGTCCCAGGAAAGGTCTTGCTGGGAAATGATCTCAGGGCCTTAGGGCTTGTGGGAGATACAGCAGAAAGACCCTGCCCAAGATCTCAAACAAGGGCTGCACTGGCCAAGACCATTGATTTGCCCAAGCCAGGGGAAACCCAAGGCTAAAGGAGTCAGAAAAGACAAAAGAGGGAAATAGAATATTCCCCCTAACTCACCTACCACTGAGGTGGAGGCAGTTGGTCAAACACCTGGACCTGACGAGGTAGAGGTGTTACCTGAAGTATTTGACCCCAATGCCCATCCTGAACTAAAAGACTTATTATTAGAAGATGGTCCTGACAGGGAAGAATTCAGTAAGGGCCAACGTGAGTGCCCATCTCTAGAAGGCCTAAGGAAACAGGCCTGTGCCCAGCTTGAGGATGAACCTCCTGGGACACATAGGATTTATTGGGAAGGTGGGCTCCTCTACAGTGAGCCTACAGAGTCTACAGAAGGAGACCACAGGAGGTTGGTGGTTCCCCTTGCTCTAAAACCCTTCCTCCTGCAGCTGGCACATGAAGTGCCCCTTGCTCGACACCTTTGAATCAAGAGAACTAAGCAAAGGTTATCCATGCACTTCTACTGGCCCAAGATGGGGGTGCAAGTAGAAAGTCACTGCAAGAGTTGTGCCACCTGCCAGTTATCTAGTAAGAGTGGCTCATCAATCCAAGCTCCACTGGTACCACTCCCAGTTGTGGGGGTACCATTTGAGAGGGTAGGGATCGACATTGTTGGTCCCTTTGAACCCCAGACATCCTCAGGTTTATTCTGGTGCTGGTCGACCATGCAACCAGGTATCCTGAGGCCATCCCATTAAAGACTGACTGCCAGTCAGTTGCAAAAGCTTTACTTGGCATATTTACTAGGGTTGGCTTCCATAAAGAAGTTGTGTCTGATAGGGGCAGCAACTTTATGTCAAAGTATATGCAGGCCATGTGAAAGGAATGTGGTGTCACCCATATGTTTTCATCCGCATATCACCCACAAACCCACAAATGGTCTTGTTGAAAGGTTTAACAGAACCTTAAAAAGTATGATTGCGCTCTGGAAGAACCCCAAAGAAGAAAATGGGATCTTCTGTTACCATGCTTACTGTTTGCCTACAGAGAGGTACCACAGAAGGGTGTTGGCTTCAGCCCCTTCGAGCTTCTGTTTGGTCACCCTGTAAGGGGACCCTTGGCCATATTCAAGGAGGGATGGGAGATGCCCACTCCCCCTATCACTACCAACATAGTGGACTATGTGCTAGGGCTCAGAAAAAGGATGGCACTCCTGATGGGTCTGGCTAGTGAGAAAATGAAGGCAGGGCAAGCACTGGTCAAACATTGGTATGACTAGAAGGCTTACCTCATCAATTTCACACCTGGTCAGCAAGTCCTGATTATGAATCCTATAAGGCCTAGAGGTTTACAGGACACATGGTCAGGCCCTTACACAGTGGTGGAGTCACTGGGTGAGGTCAACTATTTTTTTTTTTTTTATTGTTTTTTATTTGGTTTTTATACAAACCTTTAAAAAAAAAAAACTAAAGTAGCCTTATAAGACTTTCCAAACGACACATAGCTTTACATTTTAGATTTGATGTGTATAACAACATCCCACGCTCATCAACAACCCCGTGATTTAAGCCTCGTTTTTTAAAGTTATCGTAGCGTTTAAACGCTCTTTAGCTACCTGAAGAAAGGATACAAGAGCATACAGGACAGGTTTGTTAGACCCGTCAAACAAGGCTTTCCACCAATCGTCGCGAGTTAAGCATTTGAAGTTCTTTGTCACTGTACTAAGGATACGATTTCTATCTTGCTCAAGACCAGAGCATGACATCGTCAGGTGCTTCAAGGTTTCGTTTGTGAAGTTACAGAAGCGACACCTGAGGTCTAAGTCCGGTCGTTGGGACCAATAGCATAGCCGTTCCTTCGTCGGCAGGGCGTTCATTCTAAATTGTAGATATAGGGTACGCAACCACTGATCCGGAAAACATGACAAGTATGTCGGCACACAACCATAGGCTCTAGCTTCTCCAGGGACTTCTTGCATTGACCTTGATGTCGCTCTTTGGTCACAGGTGTTTATCCAATCCGATCTCCAGAGCTTCAGTTTGGCAGCATCAGGATTTTCTAGCAGTAGTTGTGGCGTAATGTCATATGAGGTAAGAACCTCCTGGCACAGCTCATTCCATTGATAGACAATTGACGGCGCTTTGTCAGACTCTGGGTTTTGGAGAATTGCAGTTTGAAGCATAGGTTTTGCTTGGATTAATTTCCTGTAGAGATTTAGCAGATTCCAAGCAACCCTTGCTTGTAAAGAGATATACCGAAGCTCATATCTAACACAAACCGTTGAAGTACCTTTTGGGAGATGTAGAACTTTAGACCAAAAGATGTTTTCAAGAGTGTTCCATACTTCGTTCCCACAGCCAAAGGCATTTTCACCAGCATAAATCAATGAGGGCACAGCCTTCTGCTGAAAGAAGTTTAATGTCGGTTTTAAAGAAAATTTACCAAATTTTCTGTTAATTAGAGACGCTTGACATGCCAGTTGGCGGCATTTTCTCTTTGCTTCTTCAGCCCATGGAGCATCATTTCTGCTCGCACTTAGGCGCATCCCTAAGTAGCGGGTATTTAGCACGCGCCCGATGTGTTCTTTGTCTAGATACCATTTAAATCTCGGCTTGTTTGTTTTTGCACCTTGCAATTTTTCAAAGACGATGACTTTGCATTTTCCCTTGTTGATGTTTAATCCATTATCTGTTAAGTATTTTGCCACAGCAGTTAATTTACGTTGTAGACCTATGGGTGTTGAGTCTAACAAGATGATATCGTCCGCATAGACTAAATAGTCTACGTGTGTGCCGTGAATTTTAGGTGGGAAAGTGCGTAAGCCGTTGAAAGCGTCTTTGATGTCAGATATAAACAGGTTGAAGATACTTGCTGCTAGGGGACATCCTTGTTTCACACCTCTAGAAGTGACAATGGGGGCTGATAGCTTGCCCTTTAGATCTAATCACACTCTAATTGAGGTGTTTGTGTGGAGTTCACTAATGGCGGCCAGCAGACTTGGCGGACAGGCCCATTTGGACATTTTTCCCCATAGAAGCTCTCTGTTTATACTATCAAACGCCTGAGATAGATCTACCAGCACAGGATAGATCTTAGAATTCGAACGAAGCGCTTCCATCTTCATTAAATTCAATAATAGGAGATTGACGCAACAACCTACGCCCTTTACAAAACCTGTCTGTCTAAGGTCTACCCGCCGGTTGTAAGAAGACCACTCCAGCAATTTTTGCTGCAGAAGGGTTGCATACACCTTTCCCAGCACGTCAAGGAGTGCAATAGGTCTGTAATTTTTAGGGTTGTTGCGGTCCCCTTTTTTGAAGATTGGAATGATCACTGCAGATTTCCATGAGCTAGGGGTCTTGCGACACTCAATGATCCTGTTGAACAGTGATTCACAGAAGGTTGCCCAATGTTCGGGCTGGCGCTTGATCGTAAAGTTTGTTAACCCATCAGGGCCTGGCGCTCTGGAGTCGTGCACATTCTTGATGACTCTGAGGATGTCTTCATATCCGAATGCGAGGTCCCAGTGTGGTAAATTTGGGGGCTTCCAGGTGTGATTGAGATTGTCCTTGCAAAAGAGATCAGCATAAAAAGTTGTCCATTCAGATTCAGGCACCAAATTGGCCTGAAGGGCATGTTGTGGAGCAAGGTGATCGTTTATGAGTCTCCAATATTCGACTAGGTTAGCAGACTCCATTTTTGCCAGCATGAGCTCTGCGTCATTTTGCAGCATAATGGCCTTGTGGGACTTTATCCAGTTCTTATAGGCTTGTTTAATCTTTTGAGCTTGGCTTCCATCGTCTGTAAGAGGATTTTTATGTATCAATCTCAACTGCCGGCGTAGAAGGCGCTTCCGTTGTTGTACCTCAAGGTCGAATTTGTGTTTAGGTGTGAATTGGGTAAGTCTTAGATTATTTTTTTTTTGTTCTTGGTATTGCGTCAGCAAATGGTCATACTCCAGAGAGTGAGAAGACTGGAATCCCATGAGAATGTTGCTCACCTCACTTGGTTCAAGATTCAAACGGACCCGGCCGGATCCTGTTCTAACAGAATGAGACCATAGAGCCTGGGAAAGGTGAACTTTCGAAGTAAATTTCTGGACCACCATATCGTGGTCACTGTGAGTCATTTTAATGACAACGAACCTGTCAGTTCTTTTATGAATCGTTTCAGATACAAAGATGTAATCAAGTGTAGACTTTTGTACACCTCTTCTCCAAGTTGGAGCCGCTGGAATATCCCCTTGAGTTTGTCCGTTTAGCATCGTCAGGCCACGTAGCTCCATTTCTAAACACCACTGCAATGTCAGTTGGTGTCCCAAGTTGTTTAATCTCTTCTTGTTTCCCAATGGGTTTAAGTGAGTGAGGCAGTCGATGTTAAGGTCGCCGCAAATAATCAGTTCGTGTTGTGGGCCACCTTCCAGAATCTCGTCCAACGCAGTTGTGACTTCATCTATGAAGTATTTAGACTCAGCAGCTTCATGCTTCCAGTAAAGATTGACGATGTGAAGATTTATGGCCAAGCCATCGGCTGCCTTTTCAGAGACAATCTTTACCACTTGAATGAACGGAGAAATGTTAGCAGAACTTACAATCCGAAAGCCTGAGTCCAGCTTAACAGCCACCAGTAGGCCTGCCATAGGTCTGCCCTTACGCTGTTTAGTTGCAGGGTTATGGGCAAGTTCAAATCCTTCTAGTATTGGTTTGTCGCAAAGCCACGTCTCCTGCAGGCAAGCAATATCCAATTCAGCAGACCAAGTAGTATTAAAAAGATGGCTGAAGCCCCTGGTATTCCAGGATCCTAGTGTGTAAAGTTTGGATGGAGAGGGAGCCTGGCGTTAACATGACTGAACATTGTTTAAAGATTCAGCTAGCCAGGACCAGTCTTTTCCACTCGTTTTATACAGCAGGCAGTGATCGGTTGCTTTGGTTTTGGAGTGAGCTGGATCGGCTCCTTGAATTGTGATTCTTATCCGATTGTTACTGGATGGGTCGAGAACTGGCTTCCAATTGTTTACTGCAGTGCATTGTGATTTGTCGCAAGAAGCTATTTTGGCAGAATCAGTTGTCTTCATGTTATGAACTTGATCAACTTTACCATCATGTACCATGTTAAAAGCCACTTTTGGTGCGCCAGTGAGTGCACGGGCCGGTGCCATGGAGATGTCAAAACCCAGCGACAGTAACACCGGGCCGGCTTGAAGAAGTATGTCAACTATCAGTTTGGACTGCACGTGTAAGATGACTGCATCATTTTTCATCTCGTTAAAGAATTCCACTATTTGTATGTCTTCGGATTCAATCGCTCTAAGGCTTGGAACGAGATGACATAACCATAGGACGTTGTGCCGATTCATGATCAAATCATCTGCAGTGTCAATAGGTTCCAAGAGCACCCGATGAAGCAGTGGTTCGCTTTTTTTATGAAGCAGTGGTTCATTTTTTTTAATGCGAAGATTGACCTTATTGGAAACATTTAGTAGGTCATTTCTTAACGGACTTGATGATGGACTCACATTTGGGGTCGGTTGCAGTGGTGTGGGCAAAGTGGAAACCCCTGGGACATTATTTATTAATTCCAAAGTAGCAGGCTCAGAAACTGGCATCTTACCACGAAAGTCCAACGCTAACTGAGCACTGGTCTCATTTAATTGATAAGCCAGCTTGTGGGGTAATGTTGACAATCTCAAGCGCTTTTCGTCTAGCGTCAAAAATGTGTTCTTTTGACGGTCCGAGTTGTCAACTGGAGCAGTTTTGGTCTGTCCAATTTCACATAATGTGACCACTCTGTTCGATGGCTGAGATGACTTGTTTGAACAAGGCAGGTTTACAAAAGCGGCTCCATTAGTCTCTGGATTTGCACAGACCACTACCATGGAGTCTGAGACGATCTCTGCCAAATCTTCTACCTCACCCAGATCTTCAGTCTCTACATCCTCATATACTGACATGTTTAATAGTTCGTCAGAAGTGTCACATGAGTTAGTTTTTGCTCCGATTAATTTGTCCAATTCAATGACAACATTTCCAGAATTGGAGTCCGACACTCCACTTTTTTCTTTCAGGATCGTCTTATTGACAGTTACATTAACTGTTTTCAAGTTTCTCAGAAATTTCCTCGAGTCTTTGCCTCGTTTTGTTTTTTTCAAGGGCATGTTTTTAGGTTTTTTCAGCCCGTTTTCTCGGCAAACCTTAACACTGGGGCCAACTGGAAGAACCCTCTTGACAGATTTAAAGATGTCAAAGACGGCCGAGGCAACACTATTCGCCTCTTGCCCCACAAGTATGGGCTCCTCACCGACCAAGTCTGGGTTTTGGAACTGGGTCGAGGAGGAAGCCAGTTGAGGATCTAATAAAGCCAAGTTTCCGACGGCATGAGTTGCCAACAGTATGTCCTGGAACTGTGTGGGGTTGCTTTGATCAGGCCCGACTGAGACTGAAAGGTCGTTACCTGTTTGAGCCCGAGGTTGGCTGTCAGCAGAAAGCGCCACCACATTCATCGAGTCATGAGTACTTGTCGAAGCAGCTTTGTCCACTGTGATCGTCGGAATCTTACGAACTGTATGAGCTATTGCAAGATTCACCGCAGGCTGCATGCGGGCGATCTCAGTCAGACTGTTAGAGAGACCGAGAGACGACTGATGTAAGCTGCAAGAGGACCCGTTTCCTCTGTCGTCTAAGAGGCCATTGCACGAGTAGTTTGTTGACTTTTGATGGAACAGGTTAAGTGCTTGTTTCGCCACGTCAGCCAGAAGTTTTCTGTCTTGGTAGACATTTTTGTTGCAGTCTGTTAGGGCCCCCAGAGCCATTTCAGCCTTCGTGTTGGTGTTCAGAACTGCGTCCATAAGAGACGTGTGTGTATTTTCAAGCGTGGCAATCTTTATGTTTATTCCAGAGACAGCTGCCATCAGATCTTTTAGGCTATCGTTCAAATGTTCGTACATTTTGAGAAAAGGTGTCAACGACATCGTTGTTGATGACATGATGATGGTCTGGAGTTCTTGCATATTTGGCGTTTGGCAAGTGTTTGTAAATGGCTCTGTTATATGTCCTAATTGCCGTTTTTTGCTTAACGGCAGTCGTCTGATTTTAGGAAAGGGTCGCTCCATCAGGGATGAGTCAGAGGATGAAGAGTCAGTTGTGGATGCAACACTCCCATCGTCAGTTTGAGGGCCACACGCAAACATTTGCGCGGTATTCGATGAGTAGGTTTGCTTTTGCGTTGCAACCGCAGAACCTATTTTAGGGAGCTTTCTCTGTGAACATTGTACGCTCGGGGATAAGCTCGAGTAAACTCTTCTCCTTTTCGTCAAATTCTTTTTAAGAGGGCTCTGCAGTTGGCATTTGCTTGCCACTGCCTGTGGATTGGGGTTTGCCACCATTTCAGATACATGTATATTTGCCATGTGCGAACGTTCCGAAGCAGCCTCCCTTGGTTCAGCATCTCCCATTATAGTGTCTTTTGTGGTTAAGGTAGAGAGTCTTTCTTTATTTATCTGCTTCAGATCTATTAGAAGTTTGTTAACGATGTCTAAAGAGTTTCTGCGGTTGGAAACACTTTTGTCTTCCAAAGCCTTCGATGTGTCCAGAACAGCTCTTAAGTGACAGATTGGGGTCTCTGGACACGGCTCAAAGACAAGCTCCACAGCGTCCCTATGAATGGAAACAGCGCTATGAGAGATATCAGCCTGGGCCCTATTGGGAGATGAAACTGGCGAAGGTATTAGATTGTCATACGCAGTGTAGAATCTTGGTCGGTGAGAGCCCGTACTTATTTCTTCTTGATCTGTGTTATATGTTTTATTCAAAGCACATGTGCTCGATATATGAGCTTGATCGCCAGTAGTTTTGCACGTTGGTATTGTGTTTACAGATATCAGGTCAGTCTCAGATCGCCGATCGCTCATTAGAATACCAGAGAGCGACTTGGTGGGGCTGTGACCTGTGGCCGCCGCAAACACTTTTCCTCGGGCTCCCTCTTGGGTGAAGTTTCCGTTTGAAAATGGGGTAGATGGCATCTCTAGCGTGTCGCAGCTCTCCAGGATGGAGGCAGAGTGTACGAGCGGTTGTCTTGAGGGTACAGAAGCGTCCGCCGCCAAATCACACCACATGCCCTTGTCATCACTGGCCCTATCACCCAACACAGTGCAACCAGCAGAAAACACCAACGCTGATATCGATGAGGTATTCACACACTCACTTACTTTTGTGAGAGTCGTTGTTGTAGTCTGCGTCGGCTCCGGTCGTTCTTTTACCGGAACGCGGTCGTGCTCAGCTGTGACGGGAGCCGAAACCGGCTCGAATGCATCTTTAGGAGTCACCTTCCGGGGGGTGTCAAGGGATTCGGGGGAAGCCGCCGATGACCAAGATTGTTCCAGGTCAGTGCCCAGCGTGCAGGGCAGCTCCCGCACTCGCTTCCTTTGGGCCTGTGTCTTCATCAATGTACACGCAGCTTTGCCTTTGGATGTGGCAGCAATGTTTACTCTCATGATCGCGGTAGCAATATAGAGCAGGCAGAGAGAAGGAGAGACCACAGGGGGGGGTCCGGGAATCCGCGGACTTCCTCGGACTCCTCAGACTCTGCCAGACTCCGCGCCCGCTCCGCGGGGATCAGCAGTTTTTAAGGGCACTCCCACAATAGGCAGTAGAAAGAGTAGAGTTACTGGCAATCACTCCTCAGACTCTGCCAGACTCCGCGCCCGCTCAGCGGGGATCAGCAGTTTTTAAGGGCACTCCCACAATAGGCAGTAGAAAGAGTAGAGTTACTGGCAATCACTCCTCAGACTCTGCCAGACTCCGCGCCCGCTCCGCGGGGATCAGCAGTTTTTAAGGGCACTCCCACAATAGGCAGTAGAAAGAGTAGAGTTACTGGCAATCACTCCTCAGACTCTGCCAGACTCCGCTATTTGGTGGACCTTGGAAGGGCTGGTCAGGCTCCAAAAGCGTTCCATGTAAAAAGACTGAAGGCTTTCATCCCAAAAGTTGAAATCTCTGTACTGCTGCTGGCTTCAGATGTTGAGGAGGAGGAGTCAGAACCTCTCCCTGGCCCGTTCCAGCGCAATCCTTCAGACAGCTCCATTGAGGGTGTCCATGTGGCCCCTCACCTGCCTGATGATCAACAAGAAGAGGTGAAAAATGTGCTGATGCAATTTTCTCCCTTGTTCTCACAGTCCCCTGGTTGGACACCTTGGTGCAAACATGACATTGACACAGGAGACAATGGAACCTACCAAAAGTAGGGCACACAGGATGTCAGACAAACTAAGGTCTTACATTAAGACAGAGGTCAGACAAATGTTGGATATTGGGGTGATTGAACCCTCTAGTAGTCCTTGGTTGAGTCCAGTGGTATTGGTTCCAAAAGCAGGTACTTCTGAGTTGAGGTTCTGTGTGGATTACAGGGCTCTGAATGCTGTCAACAAGCCAGATGCGCACCCCTTGCCTAGAACAGACAAGCCAGTGGATACTTTGGATGCCTCCAAATACCTCAGCACATTTGACCTCACTGCAGGCTATTGGCAAATAGCTCTTGCAGAACATGCCAAGGAGAAGACAGCTTTCTCAACACCAGAGGGTCTTTACCAATTCAGGGTAATGCCTTTTGGGTTAAATAATGCCCCTGTCACTTTCCAGAGGCTTGTGAATCATGTGTTGAATGGGTTGGATGAATTCTGTCTTGCATATCTGGATGATATAGCAGTTTTCAGTGCCACCTGGGAAGACCATGTGAAACACCTTAGGATTGTGTTTCAGGCTCTTCAGAAGGCCCGCTTGACCATAAAGGCCAGTAAGTGCCAGATTGGACAAGGTTCAGTGGTGTACCTTGGAAATGAAGTAGGTGGAGGGAGGATACAGCCTCCAACCAGTAAAGGACAAGCAGTACAAGACTGGCCACCCCCACTACTCAGACCCAAATGAGAGCCATTTTTTCATGGCAGACTATGGCACCATAGGTGCCCCTCTGACTGCTCTGACAACTCCTAAGAAACCCAAGAAGATAACTTGGTCTGAAGAGTGTGAGAAGGCCTTCAATGGCTTAAAAGACTCCTTGTGCCAGACCACTGTTCTCAGGGCACCTGATTACCAAATACCTTTTATTGTGCTGACAGATGCCTCTGACGCTGGGATAGGAGCTGTACTATCACAAGTAGATGATAAGGGTAAGGAACACCCTATTGGCTTCATTAGTGGCCAGCTTAAGGTCAGAGAGCTCAGATGGTCCACAGTAGAGAGATCATGTTTCTCTGTGATGTGAGCCCTAAGGAAGCTGAGGCTCTACCTCTATGGGACCCACTTCACTGTGCAGACTCACCATAAGCCCTTAAAGTGGCTAATGAACATGAAGGGAGAGAATCCAAAGTTGCTGAGGTGGTCCATAAATCTGCAATGCTTCGACTTCACTATTAAGCATAGGCCAGGTGTCCAAAATAGCAATGCTGATGGGTTGTCCAGAATGTTTAACTGACCTGAACATGAGACTCATCTAGGGGCGGATTAATTCCCCCTGTCCTTGGTCTGGGAGGGGCGAGTGTTAGGAAAGATTTCCATTAATGTGTAATTTTCCCTCCAGTTGTGTACCCCCCCAATGTTTTGCTGCCGTTTAACACCATAGTCTGACTTTGCCAAGGGAGCACAGCCTTCTGCTGCACTCCTCTGGGCTTTTTCCGCTCACTTTTTATGGGGAAACTGACATGCCCTTAAGATAGTCAGTAATGGGAGACTTTGTTTCCCTTAGTCCTTTTCCAATGTTGCAACTTTTCTGCAACATGTAACAAGTGTGCAACATACCTTCCGGTACAGCACACTTAGGTCTCTTAGTCATTTCCAAAGGCCCTAGATACTCTCAAAGGATTTTTTTAGGATATGTGCAGATGTGTCACGGACAGGGCTGGTGGCAGCTTATCTTTTCATGTAATTTTAACCCTTTCCTGCCAGGTAAACCGCGATTACCGCGTTTGGTTCAAATAGGTGGCCTGGCTTCAAAATGGCCATGCCACGAGGTTCTTTGTCCTGTCCTTAGGCCATCTTGCTCCTTCCCCTTCCCCAGGTCGAGCTGACCTAGGGCAGTCCTTATTTGGTCATGCATTTTCCTGCAAAATGCCAAGCTTTCGCAGGCTTCTGCATGCCTTGTGTGTGTGCCTTCAGGATTTGGGCTGGGGTGTCTGTCCCCAATACACATCCTGGGTGCCAAGGAGTCTGGAGTGCTGTGAATGCCTTGGACCACCGCGGTCCATGATTGGCCCACGCATGGTATGCTTGTATGTGAGCAGATCTTCCATTGGGTCCTCTTCGTTTTGGCGCGAAGGAGATTCTGGATAAGAGGAGGCCCCAAATAACCATACCATGTTGATCTCTGGAGTTCTCACTGAACGAAGGATGGGATCCAAGTATCCTGAAACTAAGAAGCCGAGTCGAGGAACCGCTGGTGACCCACTGGAAGGTTTCGCACCCTGAGCCTGCTGTCATTCTGTGCGACCCCTCTGCATCTGGTCGTCCAAGAAGGTCTGCAAAGACGCTTCGACCCATTGGAATAGTGGGACCAACTACTCTCGGCACCTTTATCAACACCTGTAAGCAAGCTTCCTTGGAAGTATCCCTGGGCCAACCAGTGGGCTGACCAGCTTACGCAGGACCTTTGCTGTGTCTCCACCGCCGTTTCGAGGAGGCCCTCGAAACTTGGTATATTGCTAGCTCTGTGTTCACGGCACCCTAACACTGAATTTCGTACACTTGGTATTCCCAGGTCTGAAGTGAGACGAGTGCGTCCGAACCGGAACATACGTGGTTACCATGTCGCCCAGCTGTGGTGACGATCTTTGCAGGTGCACTTCATTTGTGCCCCTCTTGCCCCTGAAGCCTGCTGCAGTGAAACTGGCCTGATCCATCCAACAGGAGCGGATAAATCGCCACTTTCCCATTTGGGAATCATCGCTGTATCTTTGTTGCTGAAAGCCACAGATCCGTCATATTGCCGCATTTGAACTTGCAATCGAAGTGGACTCGACTGGCGAAGTTTGGTCCGGAGTGCGCCGGGGGTTGGTGAGTAATCGCAACCCTAGTCGGTTGCCCCTAGCGCCTCCACCCATTTTTACACATAAGTGGCCCCTAGGGGCCCCTCTCCTTACCACTGCTAGTGCGAACTAGCAAACTATTCCAAACTCTTGGAATTAACTCTGCCCTCAAGTGGAGACCCTCCTCGAATAGTGGGAACCTATTCTTCATCGCCTCACCCACCTTCCTGAGCTTCTACAGACCCCTGAAGAGGCCCCGGTTTGCCCATTGGAACTACCGCATGAGATTGGATTGCATGTACTAGTGAGCATTAGGCTCCACTCTTCTTAGGGTCCGGACTGCCTCTTAGTTAGGAGTGTGTTGGATGCAGAAGGGGACTAAAGACTATTTGCACTGCCTGTTTCCTTCCCTTTTAGGTTGTGGACCCATTTTGTGCATTAACCCTTTAGACCCCATTGGTCTTGTATATATTTTGTATTGATAGGATTGTGTTGGTTTGATAGTGTTACTGTGATTCTTTTACGGTGTGTTGAAGTTACAAAGGCCTTGTAATAAATGTGTTTATATTTTTGATATATACACCTGTCTGGGAGTAATTTGTAAGTGTCCTTGCTCTGTGTACTCATTGAGGTTTTCCAGTCACCCTCACCCCTCCTGAGACCTAGTCTTGAACGCCGCCATAGCTACCTTTATTGGTCTGGCTTGTCCAGAAGGTTACCCAGTTCCAAGAAACTAGGCTGGCCTTCTGAACCTCTGCCCACCAGGTCAGAGTTCAGAAATCCATCTTAACACCTGGCATCCTGCACCTCCACCATCAGAGCCCAGGCCCCATACCTGCCATTTTGCCTCCTCAACACCAGATCCAAAGCCCCATACCAGCAATCCTGCCTCCCCACCGCCAGAGCCCAAGACCCATACCTGGCATCCTGCCTAACCACCACCAGAGCTTACCCCCATACCTGCCATTTTGCCTCTGCAACACCAGAACCCAAGCCCCATACCTGGCATCTTGTCTCCTCAACAGTCAGATGCCAGAATGCAATCCCCAAACCCAGAATCCTGCCTACCCAACACCAGTGCCCAGGCCCAATATCTGACATCCTGCCTCCCCACCACCAGAGCCCAAGCCCGATACCTGGCATCCTGCCTTCCAAACACCCAGAACCCAAGCCACATACCAGCCAATATACCTCCTCAACACCAGAGCCCCATACCTGGCATCCTGCCACCCCACCACCAGAGCCCATGCCCCCTACTTGGCATCCTGTCTCTCCATCACCATATGGTAACAGTAACTACCTCAAAGTCATTCAACACCCCATCCCCTAACACACAGCACATCTTCATATAGAACGCCTGACTGAATCAATACATATTAAACAATGGATTGCATAACACCCTAAGAAATACCCTAAACAGCACACTAGCCTACCACAGATACACCAATACAGTTCCCACATTTCTTATTTATTTATTTTATTTTATTATGTATTATGCGCTAAAATCCGTAGGCGTCAAAGCGCAATACCATAACTCAAAACAGACATTTCCATTTTTTCCTAAAGGACAAAAGTGAAGACTCAGACCTCATGGAGGAAGTTAGAGAGTTCCACAGTGCGGGAGCTAAGGCATGAAATGATTTACCACCCGCACGGATGCGTTTACACAGCATCAGAAGTTGAGCCATCGGACGCAATTCACCGGTTGGTTTCTACCACTTGAGATTCTCTTTGAGGTATGCCAGCGCGTTGCCATATAGGCATTTCTGTGTTAATGTTAATGTTTTGAATTTAACCGGTTGGGAAATTGGAGGCAAATCCAATTTATTTTTGCACTGGTGTGATGTGCTCACAACGGCCCGTGTTGGATATTATTCTAGCTGCAGCGCTTGGCATTATCTGCAGTCGGGCTATTCCATATGCTGGGGTCGCCAGCAGCAATGCATTCCCGTAATCCAATTTTCTTCCTATGATTGCTCTGACAATAATTGCAGCATTCGAACTGGTGATGAATGACATAATCTGAGTAGTCTAATACAATAGTGGCAAGTGCTGTAGGCAGACTTAAACACAACGACAGACACCATTATCACAAACAATTTACGTTACCAACTTGTAGCACACATTAACCACTGCTCCAGACAACTCACAAAATATATAAAACATGCTCACCAAAGAGAACCCTACCTTTTGAGATCATGCCCACATCCACATTACAACAAGTCAACTTTGCCCTGCATTATTCTCCTACCAGACCTCTTGAAGATCTTGAAAACCCCCAAAACTGTGAAAATGGTAGACTGTGTGCTGTACAAGACTCAATAACATAGCACAATATGGCATAGCAAAACCCTTCACCGATTTTCCTGTGGGGCCATACCATGGACGGCCCATGCCATTTGTCATTTTGGTGACTAGGTTTGCTCTGCTGAGTCCGGTCCTGTATACATGAAGAGATTACATTATTTGCCAAGGATTGCACACTTTAGTTAAACAGTGAAACTGTGATTTTAACCCAATCTACAGTTTAGGTATTTGAACACATTACTTTGAAGCTTAACTTGGTACGAATATGAATATTTTGGTTTTGAAAGCCTATAATAAAACTGCCTTAAGGAGCAGTGTTCAAGTTTTCTGTGACCGTGCGTGAGAAGGTGATCCAGACCTGTTTATGCTTGTAATTCTGAGACTTGTAGTTTTCCTAAATTGCAAATGGGAAAAAAAGGAATCCAAGTCTCAGAATCCAAAGGTGGGAAAAAAAAGACTGGATGGCCTTCTCATGCCTCACCACTGGAAACTTGAGAGTTCTGATAGTTTACTTGAAGAAATACACATTTCTCAAATTAAAGTAACCATACAATATATACATCCTTAGTGAAACATGGTATGCCAGAAGAATATTGTTGAAGTTTTATTTTCCACATCATGAAAAGAAAACTAGAAGTTGCAGAATGCAAAATAATGTTGCCCTGAAAAAGCCCTTCCTTTTACACGACTGTACTTTTATCAATTTAAGAATCACTAAATAAGTTTTAAGTAAAGTCACCAAGATTAAGATTACATTCGTCACAAACCTCCAACTTGTTATTGTGCAACTTATTAAGAGAATGTGGCTATCCCTAGAAAGGAATACGATTTTTCCATGGTGAAGTAGTATCGGGTGACCAGACGCCCCAGTTTTGCCAGGACTGTCCCGGAATTGGGCCCCTGTCCCTCCGTCCCGGGAGTTTTTAAATTAAAAAACAATGTCTTGATTTTGGGGAAAGGAAGGGTGAAAGTCCCCGTTTTCAGGAAATGGAGGGAGATAACCATATTGCCATTAATTATAAGCTAAATAGCTATCATAATATCTTCACAATTATTACATGTGAGGATGGCCTTGAACTGCCAAACTTGTACTCACCTATCTACATGCATTTACTGCTTGTCCCACAGAAACTAGCAGAAATATGAGGAAATGAAGCAAGGCATGTATTGTTAATTACAAATGCTCCTTTGTAATTAACATGCCGATATCCACAGACAAAACCCCGCAATTTATATGCAGATACTTTGGAATGGGGGAGGGGGAGGTGGGCTGGATTACAGGGGGCCGATGGAATTGGGATATTGGGGGGCAGGAGGGAGTGGGGTAGTGCTTCTTTTATGTTGTTGGCCTTCCTGTTTTTTTCCCTTGAAAATGTAGTCATTCTAAAGTAGTAGACTTAATTACTAACTTTGAAAAAGGAAGGATCGCAAGGTTTCCTGTGGAGAGCGGCCGATGTAGAATTCTTGCAATAAAATGGACACAGGTGGGAAGGGTCCCTCTTTGATGAAATCCCTCCTGGTTTCTACAGGTGCTTTGCGGACAGAAGGCTAAAGTGGTCGATTGGAGGGGGGAGTCGATACCAAAGGCCTCGAGCTGAAAGAGCGAATGGTTAGAAGACTAAGGAGAATGGCAAATTGACCTTTGATGCCATGGAGGAAACTTTGCCTAATGATTTCCACTTTAATGCAGTTTTAGACAATCTGTTTCTGTCTGCTTTGAACAAACTCCATTCAGCTTCCCCTTTGGATCCCATCCCGGTTGTTGTGCTTCAAGAGGCTGCTTGCAATGCTATTTCTCTTTTCATGGTGGCACTTGATCATTCCTTTACCACTGGGCATATCCCTGCCCCTCTCAAACATGCAACAATCTCTCCTCTGCTAAAGAAGCCCCATCTTCATCCAGCAGTGGCAGCTAACTATCGTCCCATCTCCCTTCTCCCTCTATTAATGAAGTTGATGGAAGCAATTGTGACACCTCAACTATCTGACTCCCTGGAGGCCAACGGCCTTCTTCATCCTTTCAATCCAGATTCCACCCTGTTATGGGGGCGGAATCCATAATGGTGGCACTTATGGATGATATTGCCTTGCTTCAAGACCGCGGAGAGGTGGGAGCTTTGATTCTCCTCGACCTCTCTGCGGCCTTTGAAATGGTTGACCACCAGAAACTGTTGTCCTGCCTGTATGATGCTGGAATATCAGGCATCCCACTTAAATGGTTCTTCTCTTTCTTATCGGACAGGCCCCAATCGTTTTCCCCTTCCTCCATTTACATCTCCTACTAGTGGGCTGCAGTGTGGAGTCCCTCAGGGCTCTGTCCTGTCCCCACTTCTTTTTAATCTTTATATTCAGGCACTTGCCAAACGTATCACCAGCCATGGAGTACATTTCTTTTCCTACGCTGACGATACCCTGATTCTGTTTTGCCTCAACATGCCTTCTTCTGATCCTCCCTGTAAATTGAAAAATTGCCTGAGTGCAGTTGGAGAATGGATGGCTAATAAATGGTTAAAACTCAACGGTGAAGAAACAGAGGTTCTTTTGGTTGGTTCAAATGTGGCGAGTCACATGTGGTCTCCCGACTACAGGCCATCTTCACTTGGTCTTGTCCTGATCCCTCGCCCATGGTTAAAAGTCTTGGGATCAAACTTATGACCACTGGCTCGTGGGAAGCTCAGATCTTGGCAGTTTGGCAGACTGGCATCTCAAACTTAAGGTTCTAAAAAAAGTTCTCCCCCTCCTCCCACATGCACTTAGGGCAAACATTGTTAAAGTTTCAATTATGAGCTCTCTTGATTATTGCAATTCAATTTACCTCAGGTAGCCAGAGAGGTTATTACAATGATTCCAAACTCTTCAGAATGCTGCTGCTCATCTTGCTCATGGAGCCCCAAGACTTTCTCACTCTCGTGAACTTTTACACCAACTTCTTTGGCTTCCTATCAGGGCCGAATTAAGTTTAAGGTTCTTTGTATGGTTCATCAGGCAAATCACAATGAAGGGCCTAAATTCCTGCGGTTATGGATTCTGCCTTACACTACTAATCGATTACTGCACTCAGCTACAAACTTCTGCTACATGTTCCCAGATTCCTTCGTGCCAGAGCTGGAGGCAGATCCTTTTTTTTATTGCCCGCTACCCTTTGGAATACTCTGACTCTGGATCTTCGCAAGCTCCATGAGTTCCTCCCATTTCGAATGCTCTAAAGACCCTTCTATTTTAGTTCTCTGACTCCCCCCTCTCCCATCCCCCCAGCGCCTCAATACCTCATGGTCTTAGTGCACTTTATAAATACCAAATAAATGAATAAACGAATAAAGGGGATGACATGGTGGTAGTTTAAAAGTAACGGGTAACTAGAAAGTAACGTGTGAGTTTTCTGTGTGTAATTGTTAGAGAAGGGCCGAGAATCCTAAACCAAAGGGATTCAGAAGGAGTTGTTATACACTTCAGTCGGAGTAACTTAGGCGACGTATTGGACAGGTCCATATAAGATAGCAACACAAATCCTGTGATCAGGGTATATCTAGGGGCAGAAACAAGAGGGGTGATCACTGAGGATAAATGTGAAGAGTCGACTAGTTTGTCTGTTTGTGTATTTGTGGTATATGAAAGTGTCGAAGAGCGACAATTGTGTAAGGAGAGTTGAAAAAAGGTTAAAAAGATATAGCGTCTATCTGGAGAAACTGTTGGTACCGACTTAGAGGTAGAATGAGACTATTGAAAAAATAGAGGTTTGAGCAGCGATTGTTGGAGCGCGCTCATATTTGTTGTGTTCATAAAGGTATATTGTGTAAACACTGGTAAGTATTGACAGTCAAATGAGACTATCACAATGGGAGCTATTACTCCTCTGATGCATTTATGTAAGAAATTGCCAAAACATATGCCCAAGCTCAAACAGTACAGTGCAGAATGGATGAAAGGCATGGCAGATAAAATGTTCATGCCATGGCCACAAGGGGATCATTTTTTACGAAAGCAGTATTGCAACACATGACCACATATCCCAGGGAGGTTAGGTCAGCGGCAACATGCTTGCCTTTGAAGCAAAACGACACAAAGCAACACAGGTTCGATCCCCGGGTCAGCGCTTAGAAACCTCTGGGTATTAAGCACGTTATAAATAACCTATCATATCATATCATATCATATCATATCATATCATATTATACTTGCACACTGCGTACATGGGAAAGAAAGTGGAGAAAAGGTTAGCTATTCTAGAGATTTGGAAAAATGTACCAGGAGGAGAGGGAGGATCCGATACCTGAGAATTGGATTCTTAATCAATGCAAAGAGGAAGGTGTCGAGCCTTCTGCTCCCCTTGCCTCGCCTGAGGTAAAAGGGGATAACGCAGAAGACGTAGGATTGTATCCATTATAGGAACTAAAAGCAGCGGCAGGGTATAGTAATCCGATATACGAACCGCCTGCTTACAGTAGTGATGATAGTCCAGAGTAGACTAAGAGAAAAGAAGAGAGTTTTAAGGTCTTACAAAACAGGGAAAAGAAAAGTGAGCAATCAAATGTATCGACAGAGATAGAACAAGAGATCAAGAGGTGGAAAGGAGAGACGGATAAAGCAGACAAAGTAACGCTCATACAGAACAAATGGATGGGAGGATAGATATTACTCAAGATAAATGGGAAAGTATCGAGGAAGTTAGGCAAAGGGAAGATCAAGACGAACAGGATAGAAAAGACAGAGAACGAGAGAGAAGATTGAAAGAAGACGAGCATAAGAGGAAGAGCAGACAGCGGCGAGAACAGATGTATCAGGAGGAGCTGCAAAAGAAAGAAGAAAGGGCAGAGGAGCAAAGAAAGTATGACAACAGACAAAGAGCAATGCAAGAACGGGATAAGCAAGAAAGGAAGAGCGAAGAGGAGGAAGCGCAGAAACTAAGAGATAGAAGAATACAAAGACAAAGAGAAGAGGAAGAAAGAAGAAAGGGGGTAAGGAGAGATGAGATGAGAAAGGAAGAAGAAAGAGTTAGATGGGAAGCAAATAAGTGAAGAGAAGAAGATGAAGAATTAGAATGAAAGAGGAGACAGCAGGAACGCAATATTGATCACATTCAAAAGGAATTAATGGAGCCAAGTCCAGTAATACAATGGGGCAGGATAGAGGAGTTCCTCCTGTTAAAAGGAGGAATGTCAGGGCCATCCAGAGTAACCCTAGAAGAGAACTTCAATATAGAAAGCATCAGAGATAGGATCAATAACGCCTATCAGGACTTAAGAGAAGGTGGCAAATCGGGAGGCCAAGGGAAGGGAGAGCAAACCTTTGTCCTCCAATCATGAAGCGAAGAGATTAATCCATTCAGTCTTGAGCCTTTAAGCAGGCTGACCTTAGATAAAGTTGAAGGGGATGAGAGCCATACTAGTTGGGGACTAGATGTGTCAGTCGAGGAGAGAGAATTCTTCCATGGGGAAGAGGGAGGAGGTGAATGTGCCCCAGAGGGAGGCCTGCAGCCAGACAAGGAAGTGAGATTGTCTGATCTAGAGCAATCTAAAGAAAGGGCCCCAGATCCAATAGCATGTCTAGATCGCCCTAACGGAAGATCGTATAGCTAGAGGGGGGAGTCACTGCCATATGTAAACAGATTAAGGTAATTGCCAGGAAGCAGGAGATCAGGAACTGTTGTCCTTACTAGGGATAGGCAGACGATGGGAGCCGATTGCGAATCAAGATTTACGCAGTTTCCCTTATTGGAAAAAGGGGGAGCAAGGCCACAGTATATTCCATGGCCACAAATGGATAAGGAAAATTTAAGGTGCAAACTCCCCAGTTTAACGGCAGGTGCAGGAAAATGGATCTATGAGTTAGAAAAATGATGGGAGGAAATACTTTGGCAATAGGGAATATAAAGGGTCTCCTAGGAGCCATTCTTGGAGAAAGAACTGATGACATTTGGACAAGAGCAGGATACTCAAGTGTCATGGCAGAGAACACGGCGCGCAATGAAGCGCAATTTAATCATTGTAGAGTAGATGTCTAGAGAGCTCTCAGAGTACAGTATCCTGATGTATCAGACATGGGTGTAATTATGGCACGTAAAATGAAAGAGGACAAGCATCTTCTTGCTTAGATTCAGGATATTCAAGAATGCCGGACTCTTGAAATGCGCAAGCGGTGGGGAAAGACAGTGGCAATATTTTAGCACATTTTGTGTCAGGGATTGCCAGAGCAGGGACAAGGACAACTAGAGAAGTAAGTGGGAATAGATGAAAAACCATGGTCTGAAATACAGTCGACTATAGTGAATCATTGTCGACTGATGCAGGAGAAAAACAGGAAGAAAAATGATGCTAGAAAGATTGAGGAAGCCAAGTTGGTCCAGAAGAAATTGTGAAAGTACGCCATAGAAGGGGCAGTATTGACAAGCGGAGAAGGGATAGGAGCACAGCAAGTAGTGGGTACAGGTGAATAATCAGCGCCCGATGGTCCAAGGATGGAACGGGTTTATACCACGAGGAAGAGGCATGGGTTACATAGGAAGGGGTGGATTTCAGAATATACAACATGAGAATCAGAATATGCAAGGGGGGGTTCAACCAACGGGGACTAGTCAGACGAGGTCTTCCTATATGTTGGACATGTGGGATGACAGGGCACATTGCATGCACACGTGGAAGCCCAGGGTATGTACAAAATGATCAGTTCTCAATTGCGGAAGACTGGGTCGTACCGAACCTGTTAGAACACATTGCATTTTATGCAGTAAATTGCATTATAAGTCAAGAGTTTACTGCTGTGCATACACTGCATACGATTAGAGGAGTAATTCCACGACCGAATGCTCTTTTTAGCATTTACATATAGATTATGTTGACATGCTGCAAGTATGTAATGGATACACGTATCTGATAGTGGTGGTGCGTCCCCTGCCAGGTGTATCAGAGCAGGTCCTTGTACACACCCTGATGCCACTTGCACAAAGTTTTTAGTACGAGAAGTCTTTCCTAGATGGGGAGTGTGTGAGGTGCTGAAATCCGATAGTGGGCCACATTTTGTTAATGATGTATTTGAACACATAGGATTATTACTGAATATTAAGCACATGTTTTCTTCTGCTTATCACCCACAAGCTAACGGAATATGTGAGAGACTCAATGGCCTCTTAAAAGAAAGAGTTGCCAAGCTTAAGTTCACACTGAATAAGGGATGGCTATATTGCCTACCCCTAGCTCTATATGCCTTAAGAAATCAGCCCAGGTCTGACCACCACCTCAAACCCCACGAGTTAGTGACAGGAAGAGGAATGAGAATGCCTTTAACTCCTCCATAGAGGAGTAGAAGTGATTCCCAGAGCACTGCGAAATTGCTAGGAAATGAATTCAATGAATATTTGACATGTATGACCGCTAGTATCTCTGTAATTTCAGATCAACTCATGCCTCGGGGGCCGGTCTCAGAACACAGATGACAACAATTCAGCAACCAGACTTTCAAAATTATTAACATCACCTGAATTCTTTGCCGGAGATACAGTGTTGATCCGTAACTTTAGTAGAAAGTGGCATGAGCCACGATTTGCCAGACCCTATGTTGTGGAGGACATTGTCTCTCCACAGTAAAGGTTCAAGGCAGACAAGCTTGGATTCATCTCAATGACGTCAAACTCTACACAGGTGAGACCGTCGCACCCCCAATGATTGATCCAGAAGCAAGACAAGAAGATGAATTTCAGTGTGTGCAGACTCAATCAATGACAAAGAAGAAGGACAACAAAACAGCAGATTGATTTTAAAAATGCAGATTTGCATTTGGACTATGGTTCTCATTGGACACTCCTTGTAGATATTATAGCAGGTATGCAAATTCATTTCTTGAGCCACAGAAGTGTTTCAAAAATGAACATTAGAAAGTTATTTATGCATCAAAATTATGCCTGAGTTGGATTTTGAATTTGGCTTTGACAACTGGAAGAGGGAATAGGCCCCCGATTCGTTCCTTACTGAATACATGTTCTACTGAGTTTATGGTTATCCCCGAGAGTAATGTGCATCAAATTGTGCTTGCTATTTTTGTGTTTATTCTCCGAGCTTATCCTGCACTTGTTAGAAGAGATGTTGATGTCCACACATTTTTCCAGGATCTTAAAAATGGCCCTATAGTAAGGAGGATGCTTGACGCATTCGTAGAGGAGTTACTGCAAATACTGAATATACTACAATTGCCGGAGTAGTGTTTTTCCATTCCTTAAGAGTATAAGCAAAAATGAGGAATCTTGAAAATGGCATGATTTCAGAGAATGAGCAAACTCAAGAGATACCAGAGTGGCACAAATGGTGGGGATTACTATGTTGGTTTACAATATATATGCACAGTTATGCTTTGTGTCCTTTTGTTCCTTATGATTCATCTTTTCTATTATTATGATCCAAAGGAGGCAGGAGTTCCTTTGATTCTCCCCACTCCTGGAACTAATGTTTATTTACCCATTGACAAGGAGTCAAGGTCTTGAATGTTTTCGGCCCTGAGCAGAGCTGCTTTAGATTTATTTCCATGGGCAGCTAACATTTTAAGGGGAAGACACAGGAGAAGTACAGAGGAAGAATATAATGGGATTAACACATATTTTGACAATACAGCACATTAGGGTAATAACCTGTGGTATCAACACATGAAAAAGGTGGGAGACAGAACTTCCAAGGAGAGTTGCTATGTTTGCGCTCTTATACCGTATGCTATGGGGACTTACAAGAAATTCATAGCTACAGAAGTAGCAGTACAGAAAGCTCATCGCATGATGCATCTCACACTCTGACAGACATGAGGACAGTTCTAGGGTCGAACAGCATCCTTGATATGGGTGACTGAAAAGACATCTCAGAGAGAAGATAATTACTTGCAAGATTTAAAGACAAGAGAGAAGTCAGAAACACACAACCTAGTGATAAGATATGAACAGTCTGGAATAAATGAAGCAGGAATCAGAAGGGAAGAAAACAAGATGCTAAATTGTCAAGGCAAGAATCAAGAAGAAATACAGAGATGCAAGGAAAGAGGTCAATTGCAAATCAAGGGAACAGTGCTGACTTCGGAAGGATGTGTGGAAGGTCTAATTATGTGCAAAGCATTAGCACTAACAGGATATTATGAGCCAGTTATAGATACTGCAGAGAATGAATGCAAGCATCATTGGCCAGAAATTGTGAAGTTGCTGACATGGGTCGATGATAAAGGAGGACCATTGCAGACAGTACCTCTGGCCAGCGCAGCTCTTTATTTATTTATTTAAATTTATATAGCGCGCAAGTAACCCATGGGCATTGAGGCGCTGTTACTTGCAAGAGCTTAGTTACAGGCAAAGAAGCATTCATCAGTACATTATGTATTCAACAGGCATAGAGCTGCTGTTTTGGTTGGTACAGTTGGTCATTACAAACAGTTTATGCACTGGAACATAGGAGATGTATTCAGCTGGTGCGAGGAATCTTATGTGAATAAGATGGTTTTTATGGATTTGCGGAAGGTGCAAAGGGAGGCCTCACCTCGGATTATAGGAGGTAGGGCGTTCCAGTGAGTGGGTGCGAGATATGGGAAGCTGGAGCCGCCAGCTCTGGCTTTTTTTACTAATGGCACAGAAAGCATGTTAGTATATGGTGATCTGGTTGGCCTCGTAGTAGAGACGGGGTGGATCCTTTGGGAGAGGTAGTCGGGGGCAGTAAGGTGAAAGCACTTGTGAGTCAGTGTCAGCGTTTTGAAGATGATCCTTTCTTTTATTGGGAGCCAGTGTGCTCGTTTTCTGGCTTCCGAGATGTGTTCTCGTTTGGCAATGCCTTGGGCTGCCCGGAGAGCGCTATTCTGAATGATTTGTAACCTCTCTAGGTTTTTGTTGGATGTACCTAGGAAGAGTACATTACAATAGTCAAGCCTAGATCCAGTGATGGCTCTGGCTATGTTAGTGCAGTTCTCTTTGGAGAGAAAGGGCCTGACTGCGTTGATTAGTTTGGCATGATATGCAGCTGCAGAGGCTATAGCGTTGACTTGTTTAACCATGGATAGGTTGGAATCTAAGTAGACGCCAAGTGTTTTGACTGATTCTGAGACAGGTATTTTGATGGAGTCTATGGTGAAGTGACTGAACTGGGAGTCTAGATTTTTCAGCGTGTCGGGTGAGCCTACCAGGAGGAGTTCAGTCTTGTCTGAGTTGAGGCATAGTCCATTGTCTGCCATCCAGGCTTGGATGGTGTTGTAGAGGTTGTTGAGGGTCATGGAGTCAGTGTCATAGTTGCCAGTGAAGGTGAGGAGGATCTGTGTGTCATCAGCGTAGTTGGTGTATGAAATGCCCATGGCGTCAAGGATGAGAAAAAGGGGTCGTGTGAAGATGTTGTAGAGGGTGGGTGAGAGGCAGGAGCCTTGGGGCACACCACAGAGTATGATAGTAGGTGAGGCGGATGCTAGGTCCGAGAATACTTGCATGGTTCTGTCTTGTAAGAAGGAAGTGATCCATGCTGTGGCTTCAGGGGAAAATTTGGCCGTAGAGGAGAGGTGGTGGCATAGGACGTCATGATCCACGAGGTCGAAAGCCGCGGATAGGTCAAGAAGTAGGAGAAGTGCTGGTTTGCCCATGTCTCTGGCATCGTCCATTTGGTTTTTCAGGTCAAGTAGGGCAGTTTCGGTCACGTGTCTGGGGCGGAAGCCTGATTGTCGGAGTCCTAGGAGTTTGTTCTCTTCAATGAAATGTTGAACCTGCAGGTATGCTGCTTTGTCCAGTATTTTGAGGAGGAAGGGGACAGTGGTGATGGGTCTATAGTTGTTGGGGGAGGTGGGGTCAAGGGTGGGTTTTTTTAGGAGAGGGCGGACCCAGGCTTCCTTGAGGGAGGCAGGGACTTTCCCTGTAGCAAAGGAGGCGTTTACAAAGGCTGTAAGGAAGGGAGCTAATGCTTCGGCGCAGTCTTTGATAATGGTGGCTGGGCATACATCACCTTTGCAATTGGAGGGTTTGATGTTCCTCATTATGTTGGTGATGTCTTTTTCTAGAATGGGTTTGAATGAAAAGGGTTGGGGGGTGTCCGAGGCAGGTGGTGGGACAGGGGTGTGTGTGTTGGGTAGGGCTTGCTTGGTGGCTAGTATTTTGTTTTGGAGCAGACTCAGTTTATTTTTCATGGCTGCTTGTATATCATCACACCAGGCCTTGTCTTTGGTGAAGTTCTGGGGGGCAGGCGCGGGTGTCTCTAGCTCCCTGAAAATGGCAAAGATTTCTTTAGTGCTGGATTGGGCTTCAGAGATTCTGGATTCAAAGGATTTGGCCTTAGCTAGGGTGATTGCTTTTTTATATCTAGTGGAGCATGATTTAAAAGTCATCTTGTCTTTGTCAGAATGAGACATTTGCCACTGAGTGAGGGCATTCTTTTTTTGAGTGCGGAGTGCGAGGAGGTCTGGGGTGAACCAGGAGTTGGAATGGGTGGTGGGTTTGGCTTTGCGGGGTTTAAGGGGGGCAATGGAGTTAATGGCTGCTTTGATGGCAGCTTCGTAGGCTGTTGCGAGTGTTTCTGGGTCTGTGGAGAAAGGGGGTCTGAAGGCTGGGCCTTGGAGGAAAGGCAGTAGCCTTTCCTTAGTGAGTTGGCGGGAGCTTCTGGCGAGGCAGGCTGGCAGTGGTTGGGGTGGGGGGGTGGTGGAGCAGGTGGTAAGGATGCTGAAGGTGATGATGTGGTGGTCTGACCATGGGGTGGGAAGGTTTCCAGTGATGATGAGTGGGCAGTTATGTTGCGCAATCCAGTCAAGGGTTCTGCCCTGGGCGTGGGTTGGGCTAAAGATGGTGTTGTTGTAGCCCAGAGCCTTGAGGGCTGAGTCAAGAGATTTGGCTGCTGGGTCCTTCCTGTCCAGGAGACCTAGGTTAACATCCCCCAGGAGAATGGCTTGAGATTGTTTCTTGAGGTTGTCAGAGAGGAGGTGGATGAGAGAGGCTTGGAAGTCACCTGTTGGGCCTGGGGGGCGGTAGACAATGTGGACAGCAATGGTACGTTGGGGAGATAGGTTAATTTTGACTTGGAGGTAGTCACTGTTGTGCAGGGATTTCTCTACTTTCCTGATAGAAAAGCAGTCTTTGGCAATAATTGCTACACCTCCCCCTTTGGATAGCCGATCTTGTCTGGTGATGGAATATCCAGGCGGTAGTGCGAGGGTGAGTGCCGGGCCAGATGCATCGTGAAGCCATGTTTCAGAAATCATGAGTAGATCGAGGTCATGGGTGGTTAGGAGGTCGTGGATGTCTAAAGCGTGGGCATTGATGGATCTAGCGTTAATCATGGCGCATTTAAAATGGGGTTCGGTAGTGGCTGGGGAGTGGGTGGACATAGGTGGTAAAACATTTGGCACAGTAGCATTCAAAATGGTGGTAGAAGAATTGCTAACCACAGATTTTACACTGGGGGGCCTAGTTTCAGAAGTGGTGGACACAGGTTGTAAAACATTTGGCACAGTAGCATTCAAAATGGTGGTAGAAGAATTGCTAACCACAGATTTTACACTGGGGGGCCTAGTTTCAGAAGTGGTGGACACAGGTTGTAAAACATTTGGCACAGTAGCATTCAAAATGGTGGTAGAAGAATTGCTAACCACAGATTTTACACTGGGGGGCCTAGTTTCAGAAGTGGTGGACACAGGTTGTAAAACATTTGGCACAGTAGCATTCAAAATGGTGGTAGAAGAATTGCTAACCACAGATTTTACACTGGGGGGCCTAGTTTCAGAAGTGGTGGACACAGGTTGTAAAACATTTGGCACAGTAGCATTCAAAATGGTGGTAGAAGAATTGCTAACCACAGATTTTACACTGGGGGGCCTAGTTTCAGAAGTGGTGGACACAGGTTGTAAAACATTTGGCACAATAGCATTCAAAATGGTGGTAGAAGAATTGCTAACCACAGATTTTACACTGGGGGGCTCACTTTCCGTAGAAGTGGGCACAAGTGGTGACAAGTTTAGTACGGTTGTGGCACACCTGTGGATGTGGTACAGTACTTTATTGTCTGCTTTATTGTCTGTATTAATCGACGCTGTGTGTTTCAGAAACAATGGCACGAGGAAGGTTGGAGTGAATCATCAGTGTGGCTGCAGTTTTGATGTACCAAGCATGAAGGATGGGACAGTAGTTCTAATTGATCACTACTGGGCCTGTGGGTCCAGAGCTTACATGAAGCTGCCCCAGCATTGGCGAGGGATGTGTTCCATAGTGCTTATTCATGTTCCAGCATTAGTGATTCTCCAGAGCGACTTGAACATTGGAGAATTCCCAAAAGCAGATGCCCATTTGAGAAGGAGGAGATCACTTGAATATCTCAACTGAACAAAGAGGGAGAACATTTTTTTTGCAAAATCAATAGATGCCTTCAATGCTATGCCGTATGAGCATAGGCTATTCAGCAAGACTGCCTTGATCTTCACGACTATTTTCATGCCAGGGATCCAGATGATGGCCAATGCAAAATGGTTACAGATTACCATATGGGAGCTCCTGCAAATGATCAACACTACTATAAAGGTATTCAATGTGATCACAAAGGAATTGAGGGCCATTATTCTGATGATCCTCCAGAACAGATATGTGCTTGATATGATTACAGCAATGGATGGAGGTGTTTGTACCAAAATCAGAGAATCATGTTGCATGTTCATACCTTCTCATGATGACGACAATGGGACCTTGACAGAGGCCATAATGTTGCTAACGAAGTTGCATAACAAGATTGAAGATGAGACAGAAGATATTGCAGATGACAGCTGGTTCGCATCTATCTTCTCGTGGGTTCCACAATGGATGGCAAATATCTTAAAATTCCTGGGAGCAATACTGGTGATGGTGATGTTCGGACTCTGTGTGATCAAGATAATAATCACACAGTGCAAGAAGACAGCAAAGACGGCTGCAGGAATGAAGATCATGATCAATGTCGAATCAGGGTTTGGACCCATGGAATTGACAGATGAAGAAATCAGAAAATATATAGAGGCCAGCATCCAAGCAACCACAGGAAGTATGTGGCACAATGGACTTACTGTAATCCAAATGGACAATGCAGCCACATGACCGGGAGTGGTGACAAACATGTGAAATCAACAGGAACCCTCAAGGGAGTAGTGAAAATCGGGACTTCTAAGAAGCATTTTTTCAAGAAAGAATACCAAGATGTGGAGACTGGTGAAGGATTAGTCGATAAATCAACCAGAGGGTGGAATGTAGAGGAGGAGCCGAATGCCTCTGCAGGAAGTACCGCCACTATTTTGCCTATATGTTGGAAACCGGAAATTGCGACATTAGCACTGCAGTAATGGTACCTATACCGCAAAGAGCCTTTGAGATAAGGTATCCATTGACAAAGCCCTACAGGATGTATCCCCAAAGAGATGACGGTCTCCCGAGAGAGAGAGTCCCGAAGAAGTGTGAAGATGTGAACAAGAGACGCTGGTGATGTCACAAGAGATGATCGTGACGCACTGAGAAGGACGACCAGAGAAGAGAAGGCATAGACCTTATAGAATCTGATGGCGAAGTAAAGAATCGTGAAGACGTTGATGTGCGGAATGAAGATTGCACATGTGAAGAAGCACTGCAGAAAATGCAAGTCGTTTTTATAACTTTACAGATTTTTGTAAGCTCAACCCACGGAGAAAGGAGGAATGATAGCTGTGTGTGTATGTGTACCACAGCTAAGAATAAGCCGAAGCTCAAAGGTGGAACAAAGGAAGACTGCTTGTCTTGGTGTAAAAGGCTAAGAGCACCTAAAACTGGTTATCTGTTCTCAAAGAACAGTAAAACATGAGAAGCAAAATTGTCTCTTGTTAAGTTGTGAAGAGAGAACACCACGAGAGCCAACTTTCTTCATTTAAGACAATTAAATGCTACAAAATGGGCCGATTCATGATCTCTGATCCCCGTGAGCCCAAGATGAAAATAGATGTGGGCATGCAAGCCTGAACCTTGATAAGAACTTGCTCACACTCCCTTATATTCCCAGAAACAAGAAGCAACTACAAGGCCAAGTTCAAATACAATCTGAATGGCAGACAGCATGAGTGATGAGATATGATGGGCTAATTGCGTAGGGAGGTACAGGCAAGGCCACACGCCAGCACCTGGGGTACCAGCTTACGTGCTGCTAGAGAATCGAATGTTCCAGAAGGGTACAAGCATGCCAACCAAGTGTAGAAGGACATATAGTGAAGGGCCTTATAGTTTGATAGCCAATGGTGTGCCATGTAGCTAATAACTGTTGAAGATGACTTGCACTAAGGGAGGGTATGAGTTTCCCACCTGACTATAGAGATCCAATCACAATCTTATCCCATATAGAAAAATTACTTCAATTTTCCCCTTAGTCCTATCACAATCTCACATAGGTTTTTGTAGTTTGCCATTTAGTATGACATCACGTATGATGAGTTTTTGCTATAAAAGTAATGTTTTTTATGCAATGCATTGAGATCATTCTGTGCGACGTCTGTTGATGTCTGTTGTACTCCCTGTTTTAGATAAATTATATGAAAACAGACGTGTTTGTCAACTTGCGGAGTCAGTCTTCTTGTTTGGTGTGAGAGTTATTCTCCATCCCATCCATCGTACATTGTGTTACCTTAATTAAAAGGACCATAAGGGTTCAAATGTTTATCATTTTTTGAATCGATGACTTTCAGGAGGTATTTTATTTTGTGGTGGGTTATACAAACTGCATTTAGCCCATCAGTGTTAGGGAGCAATATCTCGCATTTAGCCCATTTGTGTAAGCGAGTTAAAATCTTGCTTTTGACTCATCTGTTTTAGGGAGCAGTATCTCGCAATTCAGCCCCCCTTGGTTTACTGGGCCTTATCTCACACAGACAGACAGCGGGACACAGAGAAAACATCATCCCTGGAGGAACCCGTGCAGGTGGTAATTGATGCACACCAGAATGTATGACAGGGAAAAGGCTATGGGCCGTATTTAGTCAGCACCATGGGGGTAGGAAAGGTACTGCCTCTAACTAACCCTCATAAAAACTCACCCTGCATACACCTCTCAAACTCTGAACTAAACACAACCACACCTCTACAGCACAACAAACTGCACGCACTTCACAACACCACAATGAAACAAACCACAGATAGTCTCGACAAACCCCACACGTGGCTATCAACTTAAAAACACACGTACGCTCAGTGAGCCGTGTCACCGAACTGAAGCTGCCAACAGCACATCACAGCTATCTTGCTCTTTTTCCCGCTCAATCCTACTAACGTACCTGCCTTCCTCCCTGCTTTACAGATCCGCCAGAGCGCCAAGAGACCACGCAGGTGGCAACAGTGTGTGGTTTAAGAACCTTTAACACAACATAATATAACATATGTTGATGTTTGCATTGCTCTGTCTTCAGCGAAAATTAAAAAAAACATAAGTAAAAAAAAAAACCCTGCTTGAGTTACGTCCCAGCCAAAACCTCTGCAATCTCTGAACGAGGGTCTGCAAGGGTGATGGAAACACTCAGGCCAAACCATGTATGGACTGACCGCTCTCTAGCCCATTAGCAATGTGAACTAGCAGTTTGGGATGGGATGAGGCGACCCTTTTTTTGGTGCTCCCGGCACTTGTTTGCATATGTTTTTCCCTCTTCTGTGATGGTACAGCAGTATGGAAAATTAGTTAATGCAAGACTGCCCAGAAATAATTCCAGTAGTTATGATAGCAATTGAAATTTCGATGAAATTATCATTTTATTTTAAACCTGTTCATATGGCACTGCATATTGCTTTATGGTGCCTAATGCTTGGGCGGTGAGAAGGGTCGAGTGAGCAGCGTGCTCATTTGGTGTGTGTGTTTGTTCCTGTCAGTTGAGTCCCCTGCTGTTCTTGTATTGTGTGTGACCCAGCACTGCATAATTCTTTATTAGGCGCGGCAAAACGTTTCTCCCTGTCCCTCAGATCACTAATTGACAGTCAATTAGTGATCTGAGGGACATTGAGAAAAAATGTTTTGGTACGCTCTTGCCCCTCTGCCAAGGGGACAGGGGCGCAACAAAAAAACTCACAGGGCGCTGGGTGGGTTGTTTGCCAGGGCTGAGGAAGGGGCAAGCCAGATCCCGAGATCCGGCTAGAGATCTGATCCCGGATTTCAGATCCTGCGAAAGAGGCGGCTCATTGGCTGGCGCTGGGTTCTTGTCGCAGTCAATAAAAATATGACCATTATTATGAAAGTGATCAAATACGGGTAAGTGAACTGCAGAGACAATACAGTCTTGCGGCCTGCTTATAATCACAACGTATGGCAAAAATAATTGTACCTTGCATGTTATGTGTCCATCGGCTTCTCTCTCTGCACCCATCTTCTCTGTGTATCACCCTGTTTTGTCTCTGTGGACAAGAGGCATGTTGTTGTTAGAGCCAGCTCAGCTGTTGCTGACAGCAGCAAGAGAAGAGGAAATGCACAGATGTTGTGAAGGACGGGGTGCTTTTTTTTCTTCTTAAAGTGAAATAAGTGCAGCAGCTTATTTAATTGTGCTAACATGTAATCTGGCTCTTTTCAAAATTGTAACATTTACTTTGGCAGTGGTGAATTCCAGAATATATTTTTGTGGTAACAAAAATGTGACATTTATCGTTGTGAACAAATCACAGTATAAAAAAAAACCTAGAATAACCATATACATTATTTTCTGGTAGAAGTTTATCATTCCAAAATGGACAATCTGGCACACTCATGTAATCTTCCAAAATACAGCAATGAGAATGGGGAAGGTGACAAATAGCACAAGCAAGGGTTCCTGGATGCTTTCCATAAACATAAAGAGCTTATTGGTGTAGAGGAGCAGGTGGACGCATTTTCCCTAACTCCTGCCCCTCACCGAAATCATGCTAGAAGAGCAGGAGAAGGGCCCTGCGTGAGACTCAATGTGTTATTCCCATACCTCATCGAGTGTATCAGAGACGATATGCACTCAGACAACCGTATCAAATGTACCCTCAGACTGAAAGTGTGGAAGGATGCCGTATGGAAGCATTGGACATCATGGAACGCTGAGTAAAACCTGACATGGTCAGAGTGATGTTATACAGAAGATATACAAAGCCATGCTGAAACGATATGAAAATACTGAAGATTGATGATGTAAAAGGTGGGTGTGAATAGCTGAGGGGCAACACGCTCGACTTGGAAGCAAGACAATGGGCCTCATTACGAGGTGGGCGGTAAGGGGATAACGGCGCCGTTAATGGTGCCGGCGCCGTTAACCCCTTACAGCCCTATTACGAGGTCTCCTCGTGGGACACGCAAAGGCCGCCTGGTAAAACCAGGGGTCCTTAGAGGGTCCCGCGAGGAGACCAGGGAGCTGGGGATGTACCGGGTCCAGGTTCCCTGAATGGGGAAATACCGGGCCCTCCAAGGTTGGAATGGCCTGGTATTTCCCCATTCAGGGAACCCGGGCCAGGTATGCGGTAAGGGGGTAAGGGGGGTAACCATGCTGCTAATAGCGGCATGGTTACCTTCTAGGTTGTAATGAGGCCCAATGCAGAGCAACACAGGTTCAATCCCTGTGTCCGCGCTTAGAAACCTCTGGGTATAACTAATATTAATAATAATAATAATAATAATAATAATAATAATAATAATAATAACTGAAGCAACAAGAGAAACATGTACGAAACAATAAAGTAATCATGAATGCAAAAGAAGACTAAAGTAACTTGCTGACCAATAAGTGTAAATACACATTAACGCAAGTTAGGAAAGATACATAGAAGCTTGCTATGGAGGAATATATAATGTGGCATGGACAGCCATTATTGGAAAATGAACGCCCGGTCATGTAAATATTCAATTCAACTACCTCAGAAGCTGATCAGGGTTGGAGAGTTAGGAGATGCTGGAAGAACAGCTTTGTGTGCAAAACAAAGAGGAGTCAATGTTGGCTTGGGAGAAAGGAGGCTATTTTTAAGCAATAGCTGTAAAACACAAAGGGAGGCAGACGGATGAGTCATGGACGTTAGACATATTTCTCTAAGATTAAAGAAGTAGAAAACCTTTACAAGAGCCAAGTTTTGGACAATTAAAAGTGTGTAAAGTCTATGCACAGTAGGATGAGTAAGTCTCTAGAGGCCAAGAGGAGAAACGACACTCAGCATAATTAAATCAAATAGCAGTAAATAAGATGCTCAAATGGTTACAGTTGTAATCTCTTCACATGTGACCCAGAAGTCGAAAATAAGGGCTATTCATTAAGTCTCGAATGAAGATGGTGATGTGCTCTCACTCCCTTGAATGTCCTAGAACAGAGAACAGGCTACAAGGTCAACTACAGACGGGAAACGTCGGCTCATGGCTGGACTGGTGAGAGATGATGGACTAATTGGGAAAGAGTAATCTGTTGTGTTCCATGCACATGGGTTTCGGTTTCCTTACATGCTGCTAATCGATTCGAAAGTCCAAGGTTGGGTGAGAATGCCAACTAATCAGTGGGTCTATTGAGCAACCTGTTATAGAACCGGCTATACAATGTTGCATAGACCAATCCGCTGCTATTTTATTCGCTACACTCAGTATTACCCGTATTTAGAGGTAGTTTGAGGGTTGTCTTACAGATAAGAGATAGCCAATAAAGTACTAACCTGTATATTTTCTCTAAGTGGATATGTTCCCCATATCCATTCCTTCCCGCAAATAGGTTTTATGGTTTGCCATGTAGGATGACATCATAGATGAGGCATATTGGGGTATAAGACCCCCGTGTAATGAAGTTTGTGTGTGTGTGCAAGCATCAGTCCGATGTCTGCCAGAGGACCCACCTTTATAAAATTGAGAATGAAGTAGTACTTTGTCATATTCCTTGAGACTGTCCAGTTATTTGGTCTGAGATCTGTTATTGGTTATTCTATTTAGCACAAGAAACGCTTCCAGGTGTTAGAGCCCATTGGGAACATGAGAATGATAAGAGCTCTTCATATCGGACAAATATGTCTGTGATAAACGTGGTGTATGCTTAAATCACTGAGTTCATAATGCACACCCTGCTTGGTGATCATTTTATTTCTCACAGCACTTACCCAAACATCAAAGTGTTTGTAACCACAAGCCATATGTACCCTTTAGACAGCCTCACAATTTCGATGCAATGATAAAATGGCTGTGGCATCTGATATTCTGTTGGTAGATAGAGGGCATCATTGATCCAGAATTTAGAAGAGAAGGGGCTGAAGGGAAGCTGTGTTGTGCTATGGCCAGTCCCCAATACACACACATCCTTAGAGGGCATGATACAAATGGAAAAGGTTACTTTTCACAAACTGACATCTATTAGACCCAACCCCCATGCTCATTCATTTATTTTTGTCATTTGTATAGCACCTTGTACCATAGTTATGGTCCCAAAGCGCTGTTGGTTGAACACCCTCAGAGGGACTGGAGTCCAAATTTGGGAAAATTGGGAGGTGCTATTATGCGCGTGTGTATTTCCGTCATTAAAGTTATGTGAGGGTGGCCAAGACCCTGCTAGTCACCCATCCCCGAATGGTGTGTGGATGGGTGCAGCAGAGGTATACTATGGACTGAACAGGGGTTGGTTGCGTTTGTGGAGATAGGGTTATGTGGGAAGCTACATTTCAATTTGTATTTGTTCAAGGTAGCTTCATTGTTATGGCAGAGGTGTTGTGCAATAGTGCTTGTGTTATATGTGAGTGCAGGGTGTGTGGAGTGAGTCTGTGCCTTCTGCTAAGTTACAAAGGTACGGTGTGCGGGAGGATAAGATTGGTTAGCTGTACAAACAACAATGTCTACATCATGGGTTCCATCTATGTACCTTGCACAAATGGGCTAAATGCAAGATATGGAGCACTAACCCAAATGGGCGAAAAGCGGGTATGCCTACCTTACTCAATTAGGCGGAAAGCAACGCTTGGCTACCTTACACAAATGGGCTAAATATACAAAGCATTGTGGCTAAAAGTATATTATAATTAAATAAATAAATAAAAGCAAGGAAAGGCCCATCTCACCAGCCAAAGATTCCCAAAGGGGATTACAAGAACAACAATACAGACCAAGGGTATTTCCCTACAAGCGGTTGGCAAGGGGGATACTCGAGGATGGGTGGGAGGTTGTATAGCACACTACCAATATGACAGGTTTTCAATCATGCCATTTTGTCACATCCAAGGCACAGTGAACGCTATGCACTCATGAAACCAACTGCACCCTCCCCATCAACCAACCAAATAGCACACTGTAGGGTAAGGGGAGATCTGAAAGATTGTTGCTGTTTATCGATATCAGCTATCAAGTTGCCCTATTGCAATTGAGCTTCTGCACAATACTGTGCATGCTGTGCCATATGTCAAGAAAAACAGACCACACACCCTCACTAAAAAGGTTCTTGTAACAAATCAACTTCCAGGGTACCAGTGGCCCCGGGATGAAATATCGGTTTCTAAACCATCAATCAGCCCCACACCTCTATTACGCCAGAAGGGATCCGAACAGAGTGGAATACAAGCCCGTTATAATCCTCCTTGTCCAATTCTCGTAACATGGATGGAATGGCAGGCTTATCTCCGAAAGGTCGTGGATTGTTGACACAGCTAAAATACAATTATTACCCAATGATAAAAGGGACTGTCCAGTCAAGGTTGTAACAAAAATATCTACTTTATTTATATCACAACAGACAGTTCTAGCAACACTACAAAATACAACCTACCATGTAAAGGAATGCAGAGGACAGACAGTTTCGAAGAAGGATAAGGGATGCACTCAGGATACTGACTGGAGGGTAGTCGGTATGGTTAATAACCACACAGTTTAAGGTTACTTGACTTCAGCACAGAGGGGGCAATGGGTCATAATATGTCTCTAGGGTTCTTCTGGCAAGGACCATGGGGACAGAACCACAATGTACCCTGTGCTATAGGTGTTCTTGGTACTCAACAAGGTTGAGTCAGCTTCAGGGGACTTTGAGGGCGTCTGTGACAAAGTTCAAGATGGGAGTCAGCAGCAGGTGTTAGGCGGCAAGACAATTCGCGAGCGAAGATGGCCGAACAGCTGCAGGCTGGCCTACATGCCGGCTCAGGGGAGGGGGATCATTGTCTCAGTGATGGTCGGTAGTTCTAAAGCACTAGTCGAGATGTGTCAGATGTCTTTAAGCGACTGCGGCTTGACAACGGTCTTTTGCAGCTGGTTGCAGCTCGAGGAACTTGAATGGTTCAAAAATGTCCTTAAAGGGGGATATCGGTAGAAGCTTGTTGAGGCACTTCTCCCAGCTTCTTTAATGGGCTTGTGTCATCCTTTAAGGCGGACAACCCAAGCTGAGGGGTGTTTTGCAGGCAGCTGTCCTGTCCTTTGTTGTAGGTTCAGAGACCTTCTGGTGCTTCCTACCTAGGAAGCTTGCTGCAGAACCTAGCAGGGCACACTGTGCACTGGCTGGGTACCGGTTCTGGAGCTGCTGGTGGGTATGCTGAGTTCTTCATCTCCCTCTGTTCCCTGGGAGATGTTTAGGGTAGGGATCTTGCCTCCCTCTTTTGAAATCCCAGCTTTCCTTCACTGGCAGAAGATGTAAGGCAGACTGTACTTTCAGCCAGGGTCCAAGATTGAGTTCTTCTGTGTTACTTCAAGTGAGGTCTTCAAATGATCTGCCAAAAGAGGGGCTCAGCCCTCTTTTAAAGCCAAGTGGGCCACATTGCTTGCTGTAGGCTAAGTCTACCTTAATGAACCAATCCTTGGGTCCCTACCAACAAGCTCCTGTATGTGTGAGGTCATGATCAAAGTGCTTTCCGACAGGAAAGGTAAAGGGGTGAAAACTTGTAATACTAAGTACCACCAAGCTTTCTGTCTATTTTTGATCAAAGAGTCTCTCTGATTAATGGATCTTTCTGTGGTTCCTGATTAAAGCAGCCAGTCTCCCTTGAACCTACGGCCAGACCAGACTCTCTGGCTCCTGCAAACCACATTCTCGTACCGTATGAATGGGGTCCTCCTACCGGGGTGGGCTACTATAAACACGCAGTCCCAGACTTGACAGTTCATGACACTGAGGGCAGGAGCTGGCTTCAGGCTGACATTTACATATGAAAGGTTGTTGGGGTTTCCTATCTCCTTTGTTAACCTCTGCAGCCAGGTCCCATGTGGGCCTTTTTCAAGTACACTCTATTAGTATGGTAATCGCTGCCACCACCTGGAAGGCCTAACAAAAGAGCAGAGGGGATCCCTGGAGCCTTTGTTAGTTAAAAATGTAACCATGGCAGGGGGAAGGTTGGCCCTCCCCTTTCTGGAGATGACATGGGGTACTCCCGGCTGTCATATCCGAACTAAATATGACAGGGCGGACTGTGCCTGCAGGCTGTGTCCACCCAGAGTACCCGGGTCTATTTGTTTGTCGTGGTGTGAGCATAGGAAAATGTGTGTTGATTAGCCGCACACATTTTCCAGAGGTTGGTCTACCATCATTCCATTTAATAAAACATTTTTAAAAAGCTCAGGAGAGCACACACCCACCGTGCGGATGGTCGGATTCCTCACAGTTGTGCTCTAAACCAAAAAAGCAGCCATACGTGGGAACGGTATGCACTAATTGTGTTTTAGAAATTTCTGAACTTCTCGGATTACAGCACAGATTAGCATGATACCAGGGTCGGACTGGGATAAGAAATAGGCCCGGACACTGAAAAAAAAGTGGCCCACCCCTCGCCTCACAAAAGTGGCCCACCCCTCGCCTCAAAAAAAGTGGCCCTCAAGCCATCATCTGTGAATCGTGTCAATTCACGACTTTACAGAAAATGCTACTTATGGAGCGTTCATGAGTTTCCCACATTACATCACAGCTCATAAAATATCGTAACTTTGCATACAAGAATGGATCACGATATGTATCATTAATATCTGTGTGTATAGATCCATATTGTCAAATTACTGTGAATGCAAGCAATCGTCCAAGGCCAAATGATAATATGTTATTGTATAGCACTTACGCTTAAGCTCTTTTTTATAGAACAAATTTGCATACAATATCACCCAACCTGTGTTGGTACTCATTTATCGACCTAAGAAGGATGAAAGGCTGAGATGGACTTGCTGGGATTCACACCTGCAGATCGAACACACATCGCAGTAGCGAGCGCTCAACCCACTGAGCTATCATATCGGATATAGTAAAATGAGCAATTATTATTTGGTGATACTGACAAAGCCTCACACAGTTTTGCAGCTGTTCAAACTGGTATACATTTCTTACATTTTACAGACAGTTCTCTGCTTAGCTTGTATAAAGATGCTTTTTATATTCTGCAAATTTTGTGGTTACACTTTAACTGTACATACATGCCTATCATTGCCATTTTTTTAATCACTCTTTTAGTATATAGAATCTTATGACTGTAATCTGTTTGTTTTCATTTCTGTATATTGCCCTGTATATCATATTTTATGTCAATCTGCCATGTAACCTAAGTGATGCGCTCAGATGCCCGAGGCCAGGTGCGCTTTATAAATAAAATACAAATACAATTATCTCTTTATTATGGTGAATATTGTGACCAATCAAAACAGAAGAGTCCATTATTCGCTTAAAAGGTTTTCTTAATAACTCAATATAAGACATGTTTAACATTTAAAATTGTGGACATTATGTTGTTCACATAATGCTCAATGCCTTTATGCAAATCGTCAGGATTGGGTTCTATTTAGAGATACTGTGTTGCACAACCTGCCCCCTCCTTCCCAAAGCCCCGCCCCTCCTAAGAAGTCGGTTCCCCCAATAAATGTTTTCCATGTTCAGCTGACTGGGTGCACATCAAGGACACCATACATGAAACCTTACTAACTCACAGCACTAGACGTTTTAAACCACGCGTTCGATTACTATTAACCTTATGCAACCCAAACATTTCCAAGTTGCTTCAAATATGTTGAAACAGGCTGCGGTTGTATCAGACTGTAAAACAGAAAACTATTATATATGCATGTTCTCCTTTAGCAACTTAAAAGTTAAATCTATAACTTCCGTTCCGTTAAATTAACCGTGACATGTCCGCTAGGTTTGTCAGTTTGATTTATAGAAATCCATTCAAATGGCACATCAGATTTTAGTCCTTACTTCCAGCGACACGCTGTGAACAAGCAAGGTCCCTTGCACACCTTACTAACATGGGGCTGCCGCGGCATAGCATCAATCACAGTACCTCTTGGCGCCAGTAGAAACCAATTCTCCAAGGACAGCGCAAAAACATTTTCTTTTTCTTTAATCTCCAAAGGTATCCCGAACTCCAGGGAAGCCTCTTCTCGAGTACGCCTCTTACGCCTGTCACTTCTTCTTTACTGTAAGGTTCCATGTGCGTCGCCACGCAAAGAGCGTTAAGAGGGCCCTTCCTCTAACGAAAGGAACTCCTGCTTGCCTGCAGTCGAAGGATCGCCAATGGTGCCGGGCTGTCCTTGGGTTCCAGCAACGGCAGGCTCCAGTGTAATGCAAAACACTGGGAGGGATCAGGCCGGGCTGAGGCAGCTCCGCCCAGCATTGCCGCTCCCTCCCAGTGTTTTGTAACACTGACTGCTGCTGGCGTCAGGGTGTCGCGGCCGGGCCGCGGCAGTTGGCCGCCGGCCCGCCGCATTTATCAAAGAAAGGTAACACTTCAGTGTTACCTTTCTCTGCATCTGCGGCGGGCTGGCGGCGGCGGGCGCAGGGCTGCAATTGCAAAGGATCTGTAAGTTGCTTACTTACAGATCCTTTGCAACTTGCATCCATCCGTCCGGCGAGGCTGAGGCCATGGGGGCTGGTTCCTGAAGTGTGAAGGCTTCACAATGAAGCCCATGCCTGGGCCGAAACCGGCCCACATGGTCTTCAGGAACCGGCCCCCAGGTCTCTAGCCATGATTTTGCATCGGCCACGGGCCGATGGGCCGACGACCCAATCCGACCCTGCATGATACCCCTTTGTTTTGGCTGAATTGCCCTTCGGGTGAAAGGGTACTCTCTCACTACCTGCATGGTGAGTAAGAGCAACAGTAATGATGTCGCCCGAGATCACATAAATGTACCACATGACTAACAGGACTACAATCGCTACATTGCACTGTGGCACCTTTCATTCACATTCAGCCAGGGGGATGTGGTGTTAAAAGGGGCAAAGGTCATGAACTCCCACCACTAATAGATCAAATCGTTACAATGTAGTCCTTTTGACATAAGTCAACTTGTCACTCACCCTAGGTATAGCCCTTAGCAAGGTTTGGGTGAAAGCTTTTATTTCCAAGGAGCCTTCTTCAAGTGCATTCTTCAGAGGCTGAAAGCCATACAATCCTGTAAACACTATTCTATGCACCTGGCTCGCTCGCTCCCTACATTTGGGGGGTTTGGGCGGTAGGAGGGAGGTAGCAAGGAGAGTCTTGGGAACGTTTTCAAGGGAAAAGATCCTTAGTCCTAGGCCATATTCAACTCTCCCAATACCAGAAAACATCTGCTCTTGCCAGGCTCCAGGGAGTTAGCGGTCGCCCACAACACCTGCCATTTACACTCTTGGCATTGGTTTGCTCATTCCAGGAATGGGCCCTCCAGTTACGCAAACATTGCCATTGAGGTAGGCTGTCCAATGAACTACAATTAGGTCAACAAGGTCCAGGAAGTCAGGAACATTAAATACCTGTCACACAGCAAACAGCTCACAAAGGAAAATATTGTATAGTGTGCCTGTTCATGTATTTTCCCTGACTGTGGCTAGCCCCAAAATGACCAGGGAGTTACAAGCACATACGAGCACAGCTCTTTTCATACTATCCACACATTTTTCGCATTCTGTTCTGCATGCTTGTGGCTGGGTATTGAAATGGGTACTGCCTGCTTCTCATGGGAAAACAAAAAAGTTAGATATGTGCTGCTATTTGACAGGGACGTCGATTCACCAAAATGCCACAGGTAACTGAAGTGACATCACCGACCTGATGACATCACAGGAAGTGACCGTTGACCCAAATGGTATCAGTTCCTCTTTAACCCTGGTGACATTACCGAAAGTGGCTTGCAGGACTAAAAAAAGCAGACAAGAATATTTTAGATACCAAACACATTTTAAAAGGGTGCTGCCTTCATATGCTATGGATGGGGTCATGATATAATAGAGTTAAACCAAATAGTACAACATAGGCTGAGGCACTATTTGTTCCAACATTGGGTTCGCTATTTTATGATTTGAATATATCTTTAAGCAATAATTATGACAAAGCATTGAGCAATTTTGGGGAGTGCTGTGACCGATTCTTGCTGAAATGGACTCAGACAAGCTTACATTGATGGAAAGCCGGTGAAGATGTACAACGAAATGAAAATTGTAAAATTGGGAAAGATAAACAGAGAATGTCTTTGTTTAAACTACAAAGGGATCTCACTATGCACCTGAGGACATATCAGGAGATGCGGTCCACTGTGATGAGATTCCTAGGGCCGAAATATCGTTACATTTAAATGCACTTTCGTCTTAACTTACTAGGCTCCCTGCAAAGGTGGGGTCTCACAGGAGGGATCCCTTGGCAAGCAAGAAATTGTTGGCTCTGTAAAAAGCCTGAGAAGGCAGAAATGCTAAAACATTGGCTGATTGGCTGTAGCGCAACACTAGGGCTGAGCAAAATGTGGTTGGGAAAGTTCATAAGGTGATTAGAGTATTTGAAACAGTGACATCAAGTGGGCTAGTCTCTTGTACGGATATTCTATCTTAATGGCCATTGCTTTAGTGAATAGTTTAACAATGATACACGAAACGTTGGGGGGGAATGTTTTTCTCGATTAGTCCACTATAATGGAGTAGGGAATGGAGTAATTTGTCAGGTAGGGGGAAAATGTAATATTGGGGGTTAGAAAGGGAAGGCCTGATAGGTATGCAGTATATGATAATATATTGTGTTGTGTTGAATGAGTTAATGTCTGTAATGTTTGTTTGAGAATGTTGGGCTGAAGTAATTTATTTCCATTTGAATAAACTAAGAGTTGTGAAGTATATGATTAAAACTACAAACCCCCCAAAAAAGTATGGCCAGTTACTTCCATATTATGCCAATTATAGCTGCATGTCGAGCATTGCCATTATATGAAAAGTAGATCCCCTATATTGCCAGTTGATGCAATAATACAGTATCCAAAAATCTAATAGATGAAAGTCATAGTCAGTGCACAGGAGCATTACTACTTTAATGGTAATGATTTGCTATTTATATAACGTTTTCGTCAAAGCGCTGTACATAGCTCATATTTACATTCGATTATCATCCCAACCGAAATTGGTACTCATTTATCAACCCCAGAAGAATGAAAGGCTGAGTTGGCCATGCCAGGATTTGAACCTGCGACCTGCAGTTTGCACACAGATCACAGCAGCGGGGCTCCACCCGCTGAGGCAGTTTACTGTTTTGCTATTAAATATGCAATGCCACCATAAGAAAGCATGTGAAAACTGGCTGCAAAATGTAGGACAGACCTTATAACAATTATCATGTTTGCTATAGCCTTGATGATGCACAGTAAAAAAATGCCATGCCACAGTAAGCCATACCTAGACTGGCAGCTGCAAAATACCAATCTATCCACATAACAACACTTATCATGCTTACTTTATCATAGCTGTGCAGAAAAATATACAGTGCCACAGTAAGGACTGGCTGCACCCAAATAGCAGTCTAGCCAGGTAAATACGCTTATTACAATTGCTTTATCGGGGTTATGCCCAGTACAAAATGTCAAGCCACAGTAAGAAATGGCTAAACTAGATGGAACAAAATGCTAGACCAGACACGTAATAACACTTATGATGCTTACTTCATTATAGATGCCCCGAAAATAAAGCCATGATGCAGTAAGAAATGGCTAGATGGGCTGCACCCAAATGTCAGTCTAAACAGGTAATAACACTTATCATGCTTCCTTTATCATAGATGCCCTGTCCAAATGTCATGTCACATTAAGACATTACTAGACTTGCTGCCACCTTCCAGACACAACCACCTATCCCTCCAACTCTTCTCCTCCAATCTCCAACTGAGCCCCTTGGTCCAGCATTACCTCCATGTCCCTCTACCTCATCCCAGTACTTGTGTATGAGGGAAGGTGCTTCATAGACAAATACTGGGACGAGGAAGAGTAGGACTAGGTTTAATGAAGATTACAGGTGAGTAATCTAGGTATTGAACCCAAGCACACCATTCACAAGCTCATTTACACTGCACCCATCCACCACTCACTAACACACCCAGCCACCCATACACCATGCACTCACTCAAACACATTACATAATATACATATACATACACACACACCCTTTCATGCACGCACACACATTAAAAAAAACACTTTCTTACCTTTTTCCCAATCCATTGCTGCTCCGAGGAACTCCTCTGCAGGCAGGCCTCTCTCCCATGCTCCATGCACGCAAGGAACCAGCTCTGGTCCCTGTCATGCGCAGAGCAGGGGAGACAAAGCCTTCCATATCCTGTGGGGGTGGGGAGAAAGGGTTCTTTTTGAAGTCAGTCTGACTTCACAAAGAAATTATTCCCTAATGGAAATAATGTCTTTTTGAAGTCAGACTGACTTAAAAAAGACACGAATGTAAAGAGGGCTCTCGTCTGAGAGGTCTCTTTATTTTCGGGTTCTCTCTGCCTCTGCAGACCCCAGGGGTCGAAGAGGCAGAGCTAGGAGTCACACAGGAGTGGCCAGGGGTTGCAATTGCGACCCCTGACGACCCCCAATTGACGTCCTTGCTATTTGATAAACCACTCCCATAGGCATATCTTAGGCCAAAACCTTGTAGTGTAAACATGATATAAATTCCCAAATGGTAATGTGTGGCAGCGATATACCTTGGAACATTTAGCCATATTCTGCATTCTAGTAATGTTGACAAATTTCAGCCAACTTTTGTTATTTTATATCATGCCATCAACTACAATAATTTCTCATAAATATGCAGTAACAGTTCTGTTTTGTCCCACGTTAGATGGAGATGTTCTACTGGTGTTTGTATTTTGGGATTTTGACAGACATTATTTTGCTTTCTCATACAAAATTGAAGTTGCTTTTTTTCAACATAAATCCAAGATTACAAGTAGTGGATTTGAAGACAGGGTGAACGCCCCAAAAAGTAATCTGCAAATGTTCCTGGATCGCCTTTGGGCAAAGGGGGTCAGACAAGCCATTCCTATCAGCCAAAACACCCCTATAGCCTGTTGCCCCCCAACACCTCAGGGCCCTTTTGGCAACATACAGCCCACACGCCAGGGGAGGACTGGCCTACAGGGGGGATCTCTGGAGATTTCCCTGTAGGCCTCTGCATCATGGAATGCTTTTGTGTGGTTACCCATTTTCTTACGAGAAATGGGTCGGGTTGCTCACATTGTGTAATATGGGGCCACTTTCAAAACATTTTCCAGGGCCGTTTTCGGTTTCCAGTCCGCCCGTGCACATGCCTTTCCCAACTCACTTATAATCTTACTAAAATGACGAGCACGGGTATTTCTGATTTATACACGTCAGCGCAACAGGTTCCATATCTTGCCTCCGCCTCTTTACCCCATTCTTGTCAACTCTTCTCTCTCCCTTTCAGGACCTATGACCAAGGGACCAACCAAATGGCCATTCTATGCAAGGCACAGATGCTTTGCATTATGTTAAAGCTACATATGTATCAAAGGGACAGTTCATCCAAAAATTGTATTCTTTTAAAAGATGGGCCATAATAAGAAATATACATAAAACATATATTTTTTAAAGATCATATGTAAACTTTTTGGCAAATGAGCCTCAAAGTGTGCACTATGGGGCATCCATTTTGTGAAATGAATTAGCCTCCCTCTGCTCTTGCGGCAATAATCAAGCAAAAGCCCCCCATGTTGCTTATTATTACCGGAGAGCAGAGGATGCTGGCAGGCTACAGCCTGCCAGTGCTTTATTGATAATTGTAGTTACTTTCTTTTTAAATTTCCAGGGGAAACCTGGAAACTTAAAAAGAAAGTAACTGCATTTATGAACACTACGCTGCCCGCCGATTGCGGCGGGCGGCAGAATATTAATAATTGCAGTTACTTTCTTTTTAAGTTTCCAGGGCTCCTCTGGCCCAGGGGAGCCCTGGAAACTTAAAACAAAAGTACTGGCAATTACTAATATTCAGTGGCCCACGGCATCGGCGGGCGGTGGAATAATTATAACTGCAGTGATTTTCAATTTAAATTTACAGGGCTCTGGAAACTTAAAACTAAAGTACCAGCAATTATGTATATTCCAACACTCGTCGATGCGACGGGCGGCGGAATATTAGTAATTACTTTGACTGTCCTTTGAAGTTTCCAGCGCTCCCCTGGACCATCATTCTTTGCTGCCCGGCAGCAACAAGCAAACGCTCCCAGTAAGAGTTAACATAAGCACAGAAGGCTCATTCATTTCACAAAATGGATGCCGCCTAGTCTTTAAATGTTTGACTTTGTGCCGTTTTTATGTATATTTTTTATTATGGCCGATCTTTTAAAAAAAAACCATTTTTGAGTGAACTACCCCTTTAACAGAAGCCACATCTCCCCGTGTCAATTACCTCATACTGGACCATAAAGCAGACATGGGGGTCATTCCAAATTAAATGTTAATTTCATACAAGGGACCACCCACCTTTTCACATACATGTTTTCACCCTAATCCTGCTCCTCCAACACAATCCACAACCACTATACACGACTATGGGCTAGCCATCTACACATACACACACACCAAGCGTTAATTAACTTTTACACTGAACAAACTTCAGAGACACTGGACCTAACTTCAGACCGAACATACCAGTGTACACAATCCATAAAACCCCAGCCTTACCACACACAAACACTCTGAAACACACACCAACACAACTCCTTCAGCCATATAACAAACAACCACGATGCTGTACTCCCCCTTATGGATACAACAAACCAGTGCGCACCATTATACTTCCACCCTAACTGCACACAATCCACACACCCAACATAAACACTAGTACACAACCGAGCCACTGAGTCCTACCCTTACAAGCCGGGCCGCACAACCAACTTGCACGCAAGACAATGCACACAGACGCCAGCTTCTCCTGGTTCTGAACCTATCCTATCATCCTATCCTCACTACCACAGTCCGCCCTCTTTTCTTGCAAAGCCACGTGACCGCCTGGAGAACACCCCTGAATGGTCGCGGTGCATGGTATAAACAACATAGCATAACATAACACACCTTGCATGCAATTTTAAACATTTGCGAAACAGAGTGGAGAAGGAAAGTGTAAAAGAAAGGAAAACTCGCTTTTTCACTTTCATTTTTCCCTCCGTCTTACAAAAAACTAAATACTGCCTACAAATAAGCTTTGCAGGTGGCGTTTACTAATGGCTTTGGATTCTGTCTGATTTTGACCCGCTGCAAAACCAAGGTGGATGCTATAGGACTCCATTTGTTTCATGCCTGCAAGCGCACTGACAAGACGGAGGAAGAGTGCACGGTGGGTACCTTATCTCCGTTCCGTGCCCGACCCCTGCCTCGTCACTGCATCAAAATGAGGCGCAGAGGTACATCAAGGCGGAAAAGCATTACGCCTTTCTTTTACACGCTGATTTACCACTCCACCACATTTAAAAGGATTCTGAGAATGATTGGTTGGACAACTTAGAACAGAATTGCCTCCCACCCAGAGCACTTAATGTGTCAAAGAGACCCGCCTGACCTCCCCTAACCCCTTCCCCAGTAACCACAGTGAGCCAATGGGGGGCTTCAGATTGATGATGGAGATGATGAGTGACAACTAGTTGGCTGGGGCATCTTCTTAGACTCTGACTGCCCGTGCCATACAATGGGTATTGCGGCTTCTGCTAGCCCGGCTATGTCCTAAGCTTAGGACATTTGCTTGAGTAGCATCTTTGCCCGGGCAAAAGGTGAATGTTTGCCTTACGAGCTGTGCAAATGAAATAACTGTACTATAAAAATGAATTGGGGTCAAAAAGCTGCATATGTATCGAGTTGCCATATGGAAAATATGTTGTTGAGTAAAACTGACATGTGGCATCAAAGAGAAATACGTCTCACAGATCTCACACTTCCACCCTGAGTGCTGCAGCATCTGCAGTACCTTCCCAAATGAGCCGGTAGGTAGAACCTATCTGCCCCTCTCATTCCCAACAAAGGGAAGTGCCGGCCCTGGCGGAATCCTTCTTTTAAGTTCAACCCATGATCTTATCCATTGACTCATCGAGCTCCTTCTCGCTCTTGGCATCTGCAAACCTTCTTTTTTGGCATGCTGCCCAGGTTCATATTGGACCGCCCGTGTCGGTGTAAAGGGTCATTTCCGTACGCATGCAAGGGCAAGTGAAATATCATCCCAATTTGCATTCTAAATCTGCATGCTGTGCTTTTACTCACTTTTAGCCATGGTGCCCATTCCCAGTGCCTCTGCCCCTCTGCCTGGTCTGCCCCCTTGATGTGGCGCGGGGATCAGTTCTACTCGGGCAATCAAAGGTCTCCACAGGGTTACAACTAGACTGTTCCAAAGCACGTCAATGTAGACCCCTTGCGTTATTGTTCCCTCTCGTAGCTCTGTAACTTCTGGCCATCTTCCCCCGCCCCCCCCCTGCTATAGTCGGGTCATGTGATGCATTATATCCGAATCTAATGTGGCCTGTTTCTACCTCCAGTAGATATCCCGCTCACATGATGTACCACTGTTATCATACGTAACAAAATAGACCCAATCGACTCAGCACTGTCAAGATGACTGTTATTTTAATAAAGTCAGCAGGGTATTACATATTAATATACATCTTTTCATCGATGGGTATCCCTACTCCAGAGGAAACAACGATGTTTAAGAAAATATTTTATTAACATTCAATAATCATAAAAGAACATTCATAGACAAATATTCAGCATTATCTCTTAAATAAAAAAAAAGGATTTGGCCACAAAGTGACTTGCGCAACCAGTGGAACTTGACTTGTGCAATAATCTTAAAAAATACATTTAACAATCAATATATTAAAAAAGGACAAGCATAGCTCAAAGCTGTTTGCTACCCAAAATTCAATGTTATATTTCGGACACGTGCTAATTATTTGTGGCGTGACCCTATTTTTAGTTTCATAGTACTAAAGCTACTAATCTGTAGCTAAAATTCACCTTCAATGTACAATTAAAACAACTGCTTCTAATGCAGTTGGTATCCGCCCAACATGTCACGCGCTGATCCCCCTGGTGCTTGTGGTCTGCTTGGCCGCTGTTCCACCATTAGGATGTTCCACTACGCTCCCGTTCTTCCGTGAGTTTTCTGTTTCCTCCTTTAAAGCTCTGCCCGCTGGTTCCGCGGTGCGTTGCAACCCCTATCTTGTGTTCTGCTTCTGAGTTAACACGTCTAGTGCTTTCTACTCTCTCCACCCGTGTTAAGTGTTCTTTGTGTTCTGTGTGCTATCCTTTCTTTCTCCGCTTCTGTTCTGCTTCGTCTCCTGCTTGCCTTCTCCTTCCCGCTGTGGCCGAGATGGATCTCCGTCCGTCTCGACTCCAGCAGCCTCCTTCTCTCTTGGCCGGGTCCCGTCCCGGTCCTCTCCGTCTCGGCTCCGCTCTTCACTCTGCTACCTTCCTTTTGGGATTCTCCTCGCCTCTTTCCTTTGCCCTTTGGTTTTTCATCTTACCTGTTTACTTCCGGGCCGGCGCTCCGTCCGTACCTGATTTCCTCTATTGTGCTCTTTTCGGATCCCTGTCTGTTTTCCTCCGGTCGGCTTTCTCTGCTTCCGGCTCCAGCGGCAGCTTCTCCTACCACTTCGGGCCAGCGGCCTGCAGTCTCTCCTGCTTCCGGCCCTCCTTCAAAAGCGGTGCCCCGCTCTGCTCATTCTTTCTCCTTGGACTCAGCACCGCAGTGTGTTTGGACTTTACTGATTGTCAACACCCCAACAACTTCTCCATCCTGTGTTTTTCCAGATACATACACCTCAACCTGCTACATCTCTAGTGCCACGCAAGAAGCAACACAAGAGTTTGTTTCTGCCCACAGCTTTTTCCTCTCTCAGGCACTTTCGGGAGGGGGCCCTTTGATTGCCATCACCAGAAAGTTGGCAGAGTAGCTTCAACCCGAGGGAGGCCGTATCTCTTCAGGAAAAAACACAAGGACCGAAAGAAGAAGGGGAACAAGGCCAGAGACCTCCACAGAAGATACAGGTGAGGAGGAGGGGGACATTGAATTAAGTGACGACCCAGAAATCTTTGCTAAACGCGACAAGTTTGACAGTATCACACAACTGGCAGAACTTCTTCAGGGGCCAGATCTTCTAAACAATGGGATAGCTTTCTAAAGCACAATCTCTGGATTCAGGATTATTTCATACTGTTCTTGATTTCAATCAATGGATACAAGTTCCTTAATATCGCTGTGATAAGTCACCTAAAAAACAGTGCAGAAACAGCCTAAAAGAATTAGTGCTGTTCTTTTAATATATGTCATTAGCACTATTTAAAAAAAAGAATGCAAGGGTGCTTACCACCAGTTTTCTAAATGTTCAGTTAAGGTGGGTAAAGAGTCTTTAAAGTAGACAATTACATGTGAATGAAAACAAAAGGTGTGATCAGACATCCTCATCACTCTCAACTAACAAGTGCATGACATGCATCTGCATGCACTTGCACTTCATCTGGGTGTTACTATTTTTTTTATTTTTTATTTTATTTGCATTTAATCTATTTAGATTTTTACAAAGACATTTTGATCCTGTTGGTAAGTATATTAGTGTATTGACTTACTTAGACCGGGGTCTGATGATTTAGGAATTTTCAAATTATGTTAGAACCTGCAATTCTTAATTACTCCGATTCTGGATGCCCTCAATAAAACGAATATCTACAAAGGAATCAACACAGGAGGGGAGAGAGAGAGACACATTACATTAAGCAATTAATGCGCGTGTCACAGAAGAGTAAAATAACTTCAACACTGTGGTGTAATTTAGATTCTCACTTACTACTGTTGTATCCAGTGTCACTTAACGGAGTACAGTTGTGGTTAAAAAAATGCTGCACCCCGCTTTACAGACTGTGTCTAAATATCATTGCTCAGTTCAGCGCCTGACAGGAGACAAAGAGACGCACGTATCGTGCTCTCGATATCATTTTCGCAGGTGCGGCTTATATGAAGTGTACTATATCAGGAGCTCAATGCAGAGTCTTACCCGTCGACCATAATGTTTTGGTATTAGGTCAAAAGACCTCTTTCTAAAAAATTGTTCAAGAAGATCAATTTAGAGAGACCGCTATGTGACCGCACAGAGTGGTCATAATCTGCTTGAATTAACCCTGCACTCCCATCCACCGACCCGGGCCCAGGCAGAGTTTGCCTAGAATATTTCAGTGGCAAATAATAGGCGCAGATTGAAATGGAATGACCCTTTGATTTTCAAAAAGTTGAGTGAGGCCTACAACCAGGCAGCACTGGAATTCGGTATTGCGATGTCAACAAGTCCGGAAGATATCAAAGTAATCTTTGAGGGCTATATTAGAATTCCGTCTATCTTCGGCAAATGGCTCACATAACCAGTAAAGGAAATAAAAGTAACCCAATTGAGAAGAGAATGGTAGCATGAAAAGAATTGCAGGGCTGCAAAGCTAAGGCTCGGGTGCATTAAAGACTAGAATTCCAAGAGAAGGAAATGAGGTCAGAACCCTGAGAAAAGAATACAATATATTGTTGGGCAAGAAAAAAGAATTATACTTCTGGGGGCGTGTGGGGCTCTCTCAAAAATTCCTTAATTAGCAATGACAGCAAGAAAGTTTAGAGGATTGCATGGGGGGTGGCGGTCCTGCCGAACAATCCCTCCAGATAGCTATCCCTGAAAGGACTTGGCTTGACCATTTTTCTGGGTCATGCAAAGAGAGCAGGCAGAGCTTTGATGCTCAGGTAGGGTTTCCCCTCCATGCTGATCATGGACCTACACTAGTGCTTGCGATAAACCTTGAGCAGGTCGCTTCAGCTGTGGGGTCCCAGGTCCAAGGAAAAGCACCAGGGCCAGATTACATGATAGCAGATGTGTACAAAGACAAACCGTAGGTTTGGGTCCCTTTCTTGCATACATTTTTCAGCGCTATCCTAAGAACTGGCTCAAAACCAACTTTATGGAGTATTGCAGAGATTGTGCCGATTTTCAAATAAGGTGGCGGGAGGCTCCCGGAAACTATCAATCAATGTCCCTACTTTGTGTGAGCAGCATTATGTATAGGAATATTTTGCAACGAGGCTAGATGATTGGGTTATTGAGCAGGAATCATTGAGCCTTTCGCAATTTTCGCAAAGGGACAGGGTACACTTGAGCAGATTTTAAGATTAAACTTAATCCATGGTTAGGGGGTAACCTGTTTCATCTGTTCATTGACTTAAAGGCTGCCTTGGACAGCTTTCCACGTTCATCATTGTGGATAGCGCAGCGGGACAAAGGGGTTCCTTTAAACATACTGAATGTAATAATGGATTTATATGCAGACTCTGTAGCCAGAGTCAGATGGAGTCTCGAGAGGTGTGGGGGGGGCACCAACAACTTTGGAGTCAAGAAGGGAGGAAGATTTCCCAATGGACATCTGGGATACCCCGTTGTTGGCTGGTGAAAGAGCAGGGATTTTGTTTTTTGCTGATGATATCGTCCTCATATCTCGCACCACTATGGGGTTGAAGAAGCAGGTTACACACTTCACTGATTTTCTCCAAGCGAAGGGCTTGGAGGTGAATGCCTTGAAAACAAATTGTATGAAGTGTGGCAAGTCCCGAGGGCTCTGGACCAATATGGTCCTGCATATGGATGGGCCTCGGATTACAGAGGTCAAAGCATTTGATTATTTGGGGGTCACATTTTCAAGTGATGGAAAATGGAGGCCTCAAGTAGTGAAAGCTGATGCAAACCTCGGAAGGAAATGTAATGGTGTTCTGGCCTTCGAAGGTAGAGCAAAATGCTATGTAGGTACTCCAGCTGTTCAGATGTATAGAGGCCAAGTGCAAGCAGGTACCCTACAAGGACCAGAAGTGTGGGGTTCGTCTAACACGAATACCTTGGCAGCGCCAGAACAATTTCCTTAAAAGGCTCATGTGTACCGAGCCTGCTCCCCCAACATTCCACTCCACATGGAATTTGGTCTTTTGTGCATTTTGGATGTGATTGCCCTTAAGCCTATTTTGGATTCGGATTTGGTCGGGGAGAATTTCACGCAAAAGTCAGTGAAGCTATAAAAGACGTATTGGCCCAAAAGGGCGCACATGCTATTGCGTGGTTCCGCCATATAAAAGCACTATTGTTCAGAATGGACTTGAGGGAGCTCTGGTTTTGTTCAGAAACTAGTAACGCTTGCCATGAAAAGATTGCTTTGGAGACCATTGCACGGTGCAAGTGGGGCGACTACACGACTAAACGCCTTCATGCATCCACGGGGTCTGAGTATCTAACATGCAAGGACTCCTCCATGATGGAGGAGTACTTATGCTTGGAAGACGATCCACTAAAGCAGGGGTCTGCAACCTTTGGCTTTCCAGATGTTTTGGACTACAACCCCCAAAACCCCTTTGCTAGCATATTCTATAGTAAGGGATTATGGGAGCTGTAGTACAAAACATCTGGCGAGCCACAGGTTGCAGACCCATGCACTAAACTGTATCGCTAATAATGCCAATGCGGCTGGGCAACCTACCACAGGCAACTGGGAAACCAAAGTGGAACAACAATCTTTCTTCAAGTTGCCCTTTCTGTACCTCTGCGCGGGAAACTTTACAACAGCTTCTTCTCACATGCGCCCTCGTATGGAGGCCTAAGAGAAAGAAACCTAAGCCCCTGTTTACGGAATAGAGGCACATCATCACTGTTGGAGGCAGAACTAATATGCAAAAGTCTAAGGTCGCCGGATGTTATCTTGGCAGTCTCAACTTTTGTGGGAGCGCATGGCAGGAAAGAGGTAACCTCCTGAAACTGGTACAATGATTATAAGGAATTCGACTTTTAACATGGCTGATTGTCTGAATCTCTATATACTATGTGCATCCATGTTTTAATATATTTGTATTTTCTGCCTTTTATGGTTTTGTAAATTTTATGGAATTCTTTTACTGAATAAAGTTGATTGATTCATTCATTCAAAACCTTCCAGCCATAGGCCTTAATTTGTGCAAATGTCACCCTGAGTAGGATATGTATGCCTAGGGGATGGGTCCAGAGACTGTTGGGCGTAGAGACCCACGCTACATCTCACTGATAATGTCCAATGAAGTTGACATAAGTCTGGGGTTGCTTATGGTCTTGTGCAGAAGCAGTGTGGCATAGCAGTTCGCACTGGAATGCCCCTTCTGGGGTGGGACCAAGCCTGATTTGCATATGGTTTTACCCTTTTTGTAATGGCTTGGCAGGCAGAAAAAAGATGGTCTGGAAGACTGTGCAGAGCAATGCTAGAGATCAGGATGAATTCACAATCTTTCAGCCATCAATCTTCACTTGTGCAAATGACAGATATGGCAACCATGACAAATGCAGATTGCCACCCTGAAAAATAAAGAAATATTGAAAGCAGCACGACCAAGGAATATATGTGTGTGACTGCTGACCCATGAACACCCACTCGTTGCAGGTGGTGTTACACCCGGAACACCCGCAATAAACACAATGTCCTGCAAATACCTTCCAACCACCAACCAAACACATTATATAGCACTGTCCTTATAAAGTGAAACATATGTGAGCGAAGGATAGCACAGGGGTAACGCCCTGGTCTTGGAAGCAAGACCCCGCAGAGCAACAGAGGTTTGAATCCCCCATCCACGTTTAGAAACTGAACTCAGGAACTCAGGTACGGTAGTGGGCGCATTATAAAACACCAATTAAATACATAAATAAATATAAGACACTTCAAATGCTGGAGGCAGATCACACTATAACCCATGGGGACTGGAAACATTTTTATGAACTGTGAGGTGGTCAGGTTCGACACTCAGAGAGAATTGAAACAAGACACATCTGGCACACGTCGAGGGAAAAATTAGTGCACTAAAGTCACCCTGGCACACAATGTTGTGACTGGTCAGTCCATTGCTCCTATGAAGGCGACAACCCAAAGAAGGAAAATGCTGCACATTAACAGCAAACGGCATCAACCTTGGACACAATCCTTTATTCCCATCCCTTATCCCCACTTCCCAGACAAAGCTCTAGTTGAAATCCTACACTTGTACATGATGGGAAGGGTGGACACATGTCCAATGTGGCGCAATACAAGTTTATCAACATATGCTCCTAAGTACCAGCAATCTCACTGCTGAAAAGGAACCCAATGTGACACCCTATGGACCTCCACCAGGAGGGTACAGCTTAGCAATGCTGTGGACATTCCCTCCACACGCTGCCAATCATCCTGCAAACACACTGGCCCGTCAATCATCCTGCAAACACACTGGCCCGTCTATCATCCTGCAAACACACTGGCCCGTCAATCATCCTGCAAACACACTGGCCCATCAATCGTCCTGCAAACACACTGGCTCGTCTATCATCCTGCAAACACACTGGCCCATCAATCGTCCTGCAAACACACTGGCCCGTCTATCATCCTGCAAACACACTGGCCCGTCTATCATCCTGCAAACACACTGGCCCGTCGCAACACTACTAAGAAGTGCACTTCCCAATCAACTGGAGGCAGCCAGGCCGCACAGGTATCATGAGGTGAGTGTGTTATGTTATGGGTGCTTATAAAGCGCCGGCAGCCCGCAGGCATCAGGGCGCTGATAACAAACAACATGTAATGGTCACATTTGGAATTAACGTCTGTCTCACCAGGTTCTTATTTTGCTAAGCATTAAAGTTTACTTGAAGAGGCAAGTCTTCAAACTCTTCCTAAATGTTTGATAGTTCTTTTCTAACTGTAATTTAGGAGGTAGTTTGTTCCACTGTTGCGCCGCGCAAACAGTGAAGGATCTGCCCATGCCTGTTTTGAGCTTGTATCTTGGCACGTTTAGCAGTCCTTTATTTGCTGAGCGTAGTTGTCTCGAGGGGCTATATCTTCTAAATTGTTTCTTGAAGTATAGCGGGGCCTCTCCAAAGATACACCTGTGAATGATTGTCATTGACTTGAAGTTCACTCTGTCTTCAACTCTTAGTCAATGCAATGATTTCCTTGCCTCTGTTGTGTGCTCCCTAGTTTTTAGTTTCTTCACTAGACGAACCACGTCATTTTCCATGACTTGACATCTGGCAATGTCTTTCTTTGTTGCTCGCAACAACAATGCATTTCCATAGTCTAGTCTGGATAGTACTATTGCTCTAGCTAGAGTTGCAGAATTCTCTTCGCTCAGATAGGGTCTAAAGGCTTTAATGATCTGTATATAGTATGAATTGTTTTTGTGTAAATAGTTGACCTGAGCCCCTGAGCTCACCTGGGCATCTACCATCATCCCCAGCGTCTTAACCTTGCACGAGACTTGGATTTTGGCCTCTTTGATAGAGAAGAAATTATACTGCTCTCCCAGTTTCGCTCTGGCTGCGCTGGTTCCAAAGATCAAGAGCTCTGTCTTTGTGTTATTTAGGCACATCCAGTTTTGCTGCATCCACTGGTGTATTATGTGGTAGATTTCCGCTATTTTTGCACTATCTCTTGTGTGATCGCCCTCTAGTTCTAATACCAGTAGCGTAACGTCTGCGTAATTAGTGAAAAAGACGCTGACTCCCTCTAACAGATCACAGAGACTTCTCATATATATGTTGAACAACAACAGAGATAGGCTAGCTCCCTGCAATACACCGAAAATAATTGAGATAGCCTCGGAAAACATTTCCCCCCAATGTACTCTGGCTTGATGCTCCGAAAGAAAGGATATGAGCCAGTCCAAGGCAATCGGGGAACATCCCGCTATTATTTTTAGCGCTTTTACTATGAGCTGGTGATCTACCAGGTCGAAGGCTGCACTAAGGTACAACAGCATCAACATCCCAGTTTTGCTGCTGTCCACTAACTCGAGCATATGGCTTTGCAGGTCTAACATGGCCGTTTTCGTACTAAGGACTGCCCTGAAGCCAGATTGTTGTGGCTGGAGTACTGCTTGCTCCTCTATATGTTTCTGTAATTGGATCAGAGCTATTTTGTCCAGTATTTTAAGGACAAAGTTAGCATTAGTAATGGGACGTAAATTAACTGGGTCCTTGGGCTCAAGACCAACTTTTTTAACCAAAGGCGTAATTGTGACTTTTGAAAATTTTCTTCGGTATTGAACCTTCTTTAAAAGATGCCTTAATTAATTTAACCAAAACAGGTGCAAATATTTTCTTATTTTCTAGTATAATTTTGAAGGAAGTATATTTTCGGCACATCCTGTTGGTTTCATTTTGTTTAGTACCACCAGCAGTTCTGCTTCCGAGACTGATGTGAAATTAAAGGAATCAGTGACTCCCTGATTAAAACAGTCTTTCTCCGGCATGACTTCTGTTGATTGTTCTCTGGCTTTAACTATGTTGTCTCTTGCCTTTTGTGTTTTTGTTGTGAAAGCATTTTGGACTATATCGCAGTCTTCCTTAGAAAAGGGCGGAGTAAGGACTTTGGGTTTTTCTATGCTTTTTAATATTTCAAATATTTTGCTTGTAGCATTTGATGCTGCTGCTATTTCTTTATTGTAATGATTAGCCTTAGCTTCTCTAATGCTTTCCCTGTATTTTTGTGTGGAGTGTGCCGGCACCAGAAGCCGACACGAATGCAGGACCACAGAAGACAAAGGCCCTGAGGATCCGCCAGGGAAGCAGAGGAAACTGAAAGCAGGAGCATGGGGAAGAGCAGTGTAGAGGAGGGGGCCATGGACCAAATGTCAGCAAAGTGCCCCATTCTGAGAAGGAGAGAGCGGGCGGGGAGATGTCAGGAAATTGAATGCTGTCAGTCACGTCACACACAGAGCCGAAAATGTATGTAAGCAGTGGAATGACTTGAGCAGGGAGGCAAAGACAAATGAGCAGGGGTAAAGTCGAGGGTACACGCGGGTGGACGGAGTCCCCCCACTTTTTTCAGAGGGTGGACTCAGTCCCGCCCAGCTAAAATGAGAAACATTGAATGTCCCCTTTGAATTTATGAATTAAAGCCAACCTCTGAGATTTAACGACAGTCGTCAGGCTTGCAAGTCAGACACTTCACCACTGCACTATATAACCTCATGAAAGACAACAAACAACTTAAGTTGAAATGTCCCATGTACTGCAAGTTCTAGGGAAAACATGTGTAGTGGTTCTTGAGTTTAAAACCTGCACACCTTTTAACGTTTTCAAAAACACTATTCAAATAAAATATCCTCTTTTGGTTTTGTGTGTGCGTTGATTTTATGAAAGGCAAATGCCATTCGTCCTGTACAATTTGGGTGGTTATGCAAAGCCAATTTATTGAAATGTCAATTTTTCACCTTGATATGCTAATTTCTTGCAACGTCACTTCCCATACAGTTTGTTGATGAGTCCCCCCACTTTAATTTTTAGGGCTTGACCCCTGCAAATGAGGCTAAAAGATTCGTGGAAGTGTTCTTACTAAATCCGGCTAAATCCTACTACCTACTACTAAATCCATATTGTTCCACCCTTCGGCCAACAGTCACAGTTCTGCACTACAGTCCAAAAAAGGCCATGCTCAATGCCGGCTTCCACAATGCTCTCGAGCTAGGTTTGCGCTTTAAATTATCAAATAAAAATACTAAGTAAAATTCCAGACTGCTGGGGGAAGGCCTTCCCTGACACACCTGACACCGAAGCGGCCCCAGCAGCCCTCACAGAAGGGAAGCTGTGAGACGTTGACACTGAACAACTAGTTAAGTAGATTGTCATAGCATTCGTGTATGCTAAGTACTTGGGGCATGTCCATGTCTGGAACGAACCTTTCAACATACACACTGCATGCAAAAGTAAACATGTTCTACATGTCAAGGTTCAAACAACGAAGAGCCACGCAGAGACGCTTTTGGGTTTGGAACACCCCACCCTTCGGCTCCCACCGCACGGCACACTTATTAAAGAAATATAAAATAGTTGATTTTAAAGTCTCGTTCAACTATGATGTTCTTGGTCGCAAGTGTTTAGTAGCCAGGTGGGGGCTTAGCACTATATAAATGTAACAGATATGTAGAACACATGGAGAACCCCCCCGCCCCCCTCCCCACATGGTGTGTACTACATATAATCCAGTTGCCTCTGGAGGGGAGTACTGTGAGCTGCTGCCACTGGAGCCCCCCTGAGAACCCTCGCATCCCACAGTCTCCCATTGGTTGAGGCCTGAGGTGCAGGGCAGGTAGGCAAGGGAGCAAGCTCGCGCAGGGTTAGGAATGCTAATATAGGCAGCAAGCATCATGGACATCTTCCTGCAAGGCGCCACACTAAGCTACCAATGAAAACTGGTACAATGGCTGCTGGCGTCGTGTGCACTCCAGAGCCCTCTTCTGGTGTATTTCTTTGTATTTTCTTTTTTTAGATACAATACCTCTCTTTAAGCAGACACAAAAGGAGAACTATTGCAGAGGACAAGCTTTTTTTTGTTGGTGGCGCACTTCCCATGAACCCTGTCAGAGCAGTCAGCGGCACGCAGCCTCTGCAGTATGCAGCCACAGTTGGTATGCATCAATAAGACAGGTATCCACCCTAGTCAACAAGGACAAACCTCTCACCTAAGAAAACATGTCATATTCGATGTACTTGCATTTATTTATTGAATACGTATATCAATGAGAAATGTAGGGGTCTACAACCTTTCGCTCTCCAGACTTTTTGGACTACAACTCCCATCAGCCCTAACCTGTGTAGTGTATGTTGAGGGATCAGGGGAATCGTAGTCTTGAAAACCTGCAGACACTAAGTTTGCAGACCCTTGCCTTATAGAGAGTACTCAATGTGACACATATTCACGTGTTACACAAAAGGAAGTGAAAATGGGCAATGTACGGAGGTGCTTGTGACGAATCTACTTCGGGGGCACCAGTGGCCCGGGGATAAATATCGGTTTCTAAACCGTCAATCAGCCCCACACCACTAGTACTCCAGAAGGGATATGAACAGATTGGAAACACAAGCACATTATAAACCTCCTTGTGCAATGTTGTTAACGTGGACGGAACGGCAGGCTTATCTCTGCAAGGTCGTGGATCGTTGGTTAATTGCAACACCGCGAAAATACAATTATTTCCCAATGATAAAAGGGACTGTCCAGTCAAGGTTGTACAAAAATATCTTCTTTATTATTATCACAACAGACAGTTCTAGCAACACTACGAAATACACCCACCCTGTAAAGGAATGCAGAGAACAGACAGTTTTAAGAAGGAAAGGTTATGCACTGTGGATAGTGACAGGAGGGCAGTCGGTAACGTAATTAATCATATTAGTTCATGTATACTTGGTTTCAGCACAAAGGGAGCAATGGGTTGTAAAGTGTCACTAGTGGCCTTTGGAGAAGGACCAGGGGGACATAACCACAATGTACCTTGTGCTTGTAGAGGTTCTTGGTGCTCAACAGGGTAGAGTCGGTTTCAGGGCACTTTACAGCTTCTGCAACAGAGTTCAAGGTGGGAGACAGCTGCGGCTATCAGGCAGCAGGCAGTTTGGCGAGCGATGCTGGATGGACGGCTGCAGGCTCGCCTACACGGCAGCTCAGGGTTAGGAAACGTTCTCTGAGTGCTGGTTTGCAGGTCTGAAGCATTGGACGAGACATCTCAGACGACGTTAGCAACTACGGTGTGACAACAGTCAGTAGTGCAGTCAGTTGCAGCTCGAGGGGCTTCAGTGGCTCAAAAATGGCCTTTAAAGCAGACGCTGGTTGATGCTTGTCGAGGCACTCCTCCTAGCTTCTTCACTGGGCTTGTGTCGTCCTTTAAGGCGGACGGCCCAAATCTGAGGAGAGTGTTGCAGGCAGCAGCCTTGTCCTTGGTTTAGTTCAGAGACTCTCTGGCACTTCCCACCTAGGAAGTTTGCAGCCGAGCCTAGAAGGGCACGATGTGTGCTGGCTGTGTACCGGTTCAGGAGCTGCTTGGAGGGTCCTCGGGATTCAGTATCTCCCTATGTTCCGTGGGAGATGTTTAGGGGAGGGATCTTGCCTCCCTCTTGGAAATCCTGGCCTTTCTTCACTGGCGGAAGCTGTAAGGCAAACTGTACCTTCAGCTAGGGTCCAAATGAGTTCTTCTTGTTACTCCTTGCAAAGTCTTCAGATGATCTGCCAAAAGAGGGGCTCGACCCTCTTTTAAAGCCAAATGGGCCCCAGTGATTGGTGTAGGCTAAGTCTACCTTAATGAACCAATCATGGGTCCCCACCAACAATCTTCTGTTATGTGTGATGTCATAACCAGAGTACTTTGCAACAGAAAAGGTAAAGGGGTGAAAACATGTACTAGTAAGTCACACCCATATTCCTGTCTGTTGTGGATCAAAGGGTCTCTCTGGTTAATTGAGCTCTCTGTTGTTCCTGATTAAAGGCAGGTCGCCCTTGAAGTTGTGGCGAGAACATATTTTCTGTCTCCATCAAATCATATACTCTTACCCTCTGAAAGGGGGTTGCATACTGTAAACACACGTACCAGACATGACAGCTCACTGTCGTTGATACTAAGAGGTGGGAGCTGGCTTCAGGTTGACACATATGCAAATCAAAGGTGTTGGGGTTTCCTTTCTTTTGTTAGCCCTGCGACCAGGCCACTTGTGGGCCTGCTTAAATTAACTCATCAGTATGTGTTGCTGCCACCAGCAGGGCCAAAAAAGGATAGGGTGGATCCATTGAGCCTTTGTTATTTAATTATGCTGACCATGGCAGGTGGAAGGTTTTGCCCTCCCCATTTTGAGATGCCTTGATGTACTCCTGGATGTCACATTCCAACTAAATGTGACTGGGAGGACTGCTTCTGTAGGCTGTGTCCACTCAGAGTACACAGGTCTATGTGTATGTTGTGCAGTGAGCATAGGAAAATGTGTGCAGATTAGCCTCACACATTTTACAGAGGTTGATCTACCATCATTCAATTTCATATAAAATTACAAAAAGCCCAAGTGAGCGCACACCTACTGTTCGATGTTCGAATTCCTCACAGTGCTTAGGAACCATCGAGTGAAGGGAACAATTAAACAAGAAGAGCCAAGGTGTAAAGAATGATAAAGTTAAAGGCAAAAAAACATTGTTGACAGGCATGAAGTTTATTAGTGACTGAAGTGGAACAGGGTCGTGTTTTCGTTGGTAGCTTTTGGGTCATGGGAAAAGTTGCTTGCAAGCTCTTTCACTCCAGTAAAGAGGGGGATGGAGAAACAGTGGTCAAAATCCTGACATGACGAAGGAACCCCTAGGCAGTGTAAGTCTTTGGGGGGCTTGCACATTATGAGGGAGGGGGGAGAGTAGCAGAAGACCATTTGAGAAAAATGGTGAAGTAGGCCACGGACCAGGTGAGAACTATGGCATGGAATGCGTACTGTGATCTGTGGTACGTGGAGAACTAGTCTCTTTTATGTCTCTTTTAATGGTGAGCCCCCCAACCCCTTCCCGGTGACCAGTGTGCGCTCAGTGTGGCCCCCCCTGACCCATTATCTGCCCCCAGCACCAAAAGCTGCCTCAGCTACTGTATGGAGGTGTAGCTTTGGCTTGGACACGCAAGTGCGTTTGCTGTCCGATGATCAGGAGAAGGTTCACCTGGTGAGGCAAAAGAGATGGTTGGGATTGCGGAGAACGAATGCGGTGAGCTGGGTACAATGACGTGTCAGGCGGATGTACTAAGAGGAGCTGAGAAAGGTAACATCAGGTGATTTGGCATTTTGGTAAATGAGGAATGCATGGTGAGCAGCCAGTGAGTGGGATGGAGGAGTCTGCAGGGCTTGAAGAGCTGGCAAGGGTGTTGGTGAAAGGAGGACATGAATGACTGAAAATAGGAGAATTGTTTGGACAGGTCAAGAGCAGAGGAGGGGGGGTGGCTGAGATCTTGAACATGTCAAGTGTTTACTGGACTTCGGTTCATGCTGTACTTGCAGAGGAAGGCATGCATGCCGGCTTCCATTCCACGGATGGGATAGCAGGGGTGATCCAAGGTCGCGCCTAAGGTAGATGGGAAGGAACAGGCCAAGTGGTATGAGGCATAAAAGGCAGTTTCTGAAGCAAAGCTGAACGAGCAACTTGACACATGAAGAGGTTGATCTTGCAGGTTGGATAGCGCTGGAAATGCTTGGATAACATCAATAGGTGACTTGGAATGCTGCCTGGAGAAAATATACATTTAGAAACCAAAGTAAGAGTTGGGCTGTTGAAGGAGATGATGAGACATGGTTTCTAATCATGTCATCACCTCAGATGACGCGCTTCCACGACATTTAAAAAGGGGCCCCGCTTGCTCATAGGAGAGCATCACATTTTAAGCGTGACCTGAGAGGGGATTCGCATAATTGACCTAAAAACATTTGACCTAAAACATTTGATGGAATTTTTTTTTTAACCTTTTTTTATCACATTTAATTAAATATATATATGGGGTGGGTAAGGGTATAGATTAGGTTTAGGGAACGTGGGCAGGGTTGCAGGGGTCTCCCCTCACATTTTAGACTGAAAAAAGGTCAAATAAATTCGATGAAATGCGATTAGATCAAATGTTTTAGGTCAAATAGACCCAAACCTGGGTAACATGGTGTTTGATATTTGTCTTTCAATGAAGATGCATTAAGTAGGTTATCAGGCAAATAGTACAGAAACACCAAAGATTTGGTTTGCAGTTTATAGCGCGGAGCTTTCAGGTGGGGCTCATCAGAAGAAAGTGAACACTCTCGTGTGGTTTGGGTCTATTTGACCTAAAACATTTGAACTAATCACATTTGATCGAAATTATTTGACCTTGATGGCAACATACGTTAATACTTTCGGACGGATTCTCAAAAAGTAGCGCACATAAATGGAGTGCAGACAAGTGCTCATGTCATTTCCAATACTTTCAGAAATGCGCCGCTCACCCAGAGGGTCTGGGACAGTGCCGCAAAGATGCGCTGTGCAGCCTCCCGCAGGCACTAGCGTTAGGAGTGCGCGCCCAGCGGTAAGGTACGACAGGCTCCCAGCTAACACAAGCCTGCCGAGAGCACATTTCACAGAGACGGACCCTTAGAAATGCTAAACAAAAATAATTTCCATCCCTGTTTCGGGATGCAAAGGCAAGTGTGACAGCATGCGGTTTAAACCCTCAGTTTAAACCGCATGTTGTCACACTTAAAATGTATGTTAAAAAATGGACCTATGATCTGCGCCTCCTACTACACCTGTTCCCATAGGCGATGAGGGTTGAAAATAAGGTCTGTGCATTTAAAAGCGCTTTTTGTTTGTGAATCGTGGATGCACCTTTAAATGCGCAGAAACACATCCAAACTCGTACGTTCACACTTAATATAGAGTGCTCCAACAAGACGCTAAATAAAACAATACAAAAATAAAAATGGACTGATTCATAGAAAATCAGGCAATTAAAAAAGGCAGAGGTTTCGCTTTTATAGATGCCTGATTTTCAGTCATGCACAGGTCGACCTATACACAAAGGATGCACAGTTACACATGATGACCTAACCTGGCACCTTGCATACATTATTAGTGTCTGGAGCATGCTGCTGACATATTAGTATGACAGGCCTTCAGCACCCGCATGGCTTAATGTCACGTGGCTCTGTACAATGATGACAAGGCCTGTGAAGCAGCAACAAAGCACTCTACAAAAACAACAAAATAAATAAGCAACACAGACCAGCGGCACTCAGTTCATAAAACGGCGCGCCATGCACCACTGCCCGGACCGAAGATTCCCTGCCTGCCCTATTTCAACAGGATTTTGCAACCTGATACAGATTAACTCACAGAAGAGCCCAGCCAGGGCCCACTAGGAGTCCAGCCTCCCATACCACTATTCATGTCTCACAAAGACTTACTAGCACGTCTAAAGAACTTCCACATAGACAGGTTCTAGTCAATTTACCAGAAGCATATCAGGGTAGTACATTTCACTGAAGACATAATACCGAAAAACACCAAAGATATTAAATAAATATATATAGGGTAGTGGGGTAAGGGGTTAAAATGGGTGGGGATGGGGTTGGGGTCGAGTTGTAAAGATAAAAAACAGGGGATTTGGGGGGGGTTGCAATGAAAAGTACCACTCTGAATTTTGCGTCGTTAAATTCATGGTTCTTGAGGGCGTCACAGTTCAGTGACCTCAGTCCCTCCCATGTTTCCTATCTACAGAATCTGGTTGTTTCGGGCCAAGCGTGTTAGTAGAAGAATGAGCCCTCTTCTGTTCCCTTGTGTGGAGGTAGAACAGTTCGAGGCGGCACAGGGCGGTCTCAATGCCTAACCACTCATGAGCCAATGGCATATTTGGACCCGTAGAACAGCAGTTACGTGTAGGCCTTATAATTGATAATTACATCCTAGAGTGTTGTCCGTAAGCAAGTATTTCCTTAGGCTTAGCAGGCCGGCGTGCATTACTGTACAACCACACCTCTGAGATTGTTAATACTCGTGAAATAGTAAACTCCACCATTCTCAGTGCCTTAAGTGGCACTACAAAATACGCTGGGGCTCAGCAAGGGGGCATGGCCTAGCGGTGGAGGTCCTGCTGACCCATAAGGCCACACCCCCTGCCGAGTCCAGGCTCAATGGGCTACTGGCACCCTTGTCAGGTAACCTTTTGTCGAGATCAGCACCCTCTCCCGGCAGGGGAGAGGGTAAAGATCTCTGCATTTATTTTCTATAGGCTTAGAATTTAGAAAACAAGGCCTCTGCTTCTAGCGGCCTCACGTTTTGCTCCAGGGCTGCCAGGGGAGATTAGTGGGCCCCGGCAGGGCCCCGCCTCAAAACTAGATTTTCGGAGCTTGCCGGGGTCCAGCCCAGGCAGGCCCCGGTTTCCTTAAAGCCCTGACCATTCTACCCCATCACACCCAACCCTGGTATGTTGCCCCGCATGAATGGCACTCTGGGAGATGGCATGCACTCAGGGCTTCTTTTCCCTTCTGTGTCCACAGCCCACTCTGACCGCTTGATGGCCGAACGCAGGTGAGGTCTGTAGGCTCTGACAGGTTACAGTAACACTCAACAAACAACCAACTAGCCATACTTTTACGGGGACGCTGCAGCACAACTCAAGCCCGCCACGCCACAACCATTCACCGACTCATTTCAGTACTCCTAGTATTAGAAACTGCCCTGGTGGGTTGTTTGCTCGCGCTCAGGAACATTTTGAGCGATCCTTTTCCTGATCGGCTGTAAGCCCTGATCTTTGTGCATTGACTCCACATTATTCAGACTATTCCAACCTCTGTTCCTTGATTTCACAACCCGCACTGAAAGACTGCAGTGGTGACAGGTGCACTATAAAAGGCTAGTAACACCAGAGGTCGAAGTGGGCGGGAGCGCTGCTCCTCTACTTCTTTTAATGAAGTTTTACCGTTCCTATACTATTATTTTAAAAAGAAACCATTCCGGAATGGTTTCGTTTTAAAATAAAAGTATAGGAAGCAGGTGAAACTTGCACTTCAGTGCAGTGCACTGAACATTCCCTTAAACTGCAGGTGCATGCGTTTGGGGTTTTATATTGTGCATGGGGGGGTGATGGGGTTTGCGGGGAGCGGTGCAGACCATGTTGGGGGCTGCCTCCGGTCTCCGGGGCAGCCCTCCGATGCCGTCAGGATCACCTGATGGCTGTGGGCACATTGGCGAACCGCCGGCGTGTCTCGAGTAGGGGAGCACCCTACGGCACCCGGTGTCACCAGGCGCAGGACTCACGGTGCGGGGGTGCCTCCCCCTGACTCCAGCGGTTGCAGCTCCGAGGGCACTCGGACCGCACTGCACACACAAGGCCACGACCACGTGGCAGGCCCACACCGCACACAGACAACACACACACACGAGTTGCCACTTCCTGGGGCTCTGCTGCTCTGCCCTCGGAGAGCCAGCAGAGCCCCTATTATTAAAGGAGCACGTGAGCGTCATGACACAGTCACGGCGCTCACGTTGCCCAAACAACTAGAACCCCACACAACATCCCTTCTTTATTATAACCAAACAAAATTAGACAAAAACCCACCACAAACGTTTGGTGCATTCCAGTCCGCGCACCACCTAACCGCTACTCCAACCCAAACATTTTTCTCTTTTGACACCGCAAAACAAAACAGGTGTGCTCCAGTCCCCACACCATGGGGCCCTATGACGGGGTCCTCCCACTCAGAAAATTCCGGGATCAAACTGGCCCTCGGCGCCGCTGCAGGACAAGAAGAATACATTCTCGTCGTACTCCTCCCCCACATCATATGGTGCTTCTCGGGGACTCTCCGGGACACCTGGAGCTCCGCCACTTTGGGGGTCCTTCTCCCCTTCACCTCACTCCCCCCTGATGCCCCTATCATGCCGGCTGGGGCTGGAGCGAGACACACTCGTGCGAAATGGTCTCCTTTCCCGCACCTTCCACAGATTTGTCCCATTGCCGGGCAGTCCTGCGGGTGGGGCAGATCCCACCCACAGTGTTGATATATTGTGGCGTTGGGGTCTCTCTTCGGCCAGTCTCCCCTCCTCATCACTCTTCCTCCTGGCCACCTGCTGACAGCCGCCACCTCCTCAAACTTCACTCTGCGTGGGGACCTCCATCTTTAGGTGGTGTCTAGAGGAGTCCATGACCGAGGCCCGCACCTCCGCCAGTTCCTGGGCCCGGCCAAGCTCGAGTATTCGATCGAGGGTCAGCGTTGGGTCCTTCAGAACCTGCTTGCGCAGTTTGGTGGAGCTGCAGCCATAGAGGATTTGCGCCCGGATCTCGTCCTCCTCAAAGTTCCCCAGGTCACAGGCCAGTGCAATGCCGCGCAGCTTCCCATGGAATGCATCAAGGCTTTCCCCTTCCTCCTGCTTCGCACACCTCATCCTGAACCTCTCATAGTCCCTGTTGACCATGGGTCTGAAGTATTCGTTCAGGGCTGCGACGGCTGCACCGTACGATTGATCTCAGGGCTTTAGTGCCTTGAACAGTCTCTGGACGGCCAACCCGGCAGAGTATAGGAGTGTCGGGCGTTTGGCTACGTCTTTGATCTCCATTGCCTCGAAGTACAACTCCAGGTTTTCCACCCAGGCCACCCACTGGGCCCCCAGGCTTGCCGGCGCACCGAGGACATCAAAATGGGGTATTGGTGCCAGCTGACCCCTACATACCCCTTCATCGTCCAACATGCTGTTGGCAGGTGAGGACGTCATCTGCCACTCACTAGTCTTGATGTGCGTTTGCCGTTGCCGGGCTCAGGTAGCTGTCGATGGGTGCCTGGCGTTCTTCCTGCCCAGGGGCGCACGAGCACTCCAGGTGGAGCCGCTACCCTCGGGCTTGGCACAAATGCGGCCTGTGGAGGGGTTATTGTCCCCTTTCTTGGACCCTTCCCCCCCTTCCCACAGAGAGTTTTCTCCCGTTCTGGGCCGCCCAGCCAGCCCGAGATCCACTCCTGAGAAAATGTTTTTTTTTTTTTTTTTTTTTTTGTAGGCCCGGATGTTGATGGGCTTTCCTTTGACTAGGCCGTTCACCGCTGCGGCCTGGGCGTGGGGAGTCCTCCCGCAGGCTCCGCACACGAGACGGGGACGGGCCCCGCCCCTTTTCGATCGCGGGGCTCGCAAGTGGGCCACGCCTCCTTGCGCTCCTCCCCGCCGGTGCTTGGGGAAACACAGGCCCTTTGTGAGGCCCTGCACACGAGCCGTAGGCGGGAGTTCCAGGCCACGCCCCCTTTCCGCCCTGCGAGGAAAATGACTCCTCTCTTCCCCTTTTCCTTTTTTTTTTCTTTTTTGAACACCAAAGTTTTCACCCGTGGCAGCCCGGGCGCTCAGCGGGTGTTCTCCCTGCTCCGTACCGCGTCGCCGCGGGTCGAAGCTCCAGGCCCCGCCTCCTTCCTAATGGAGGGCCGCTCCGTGCGTCTTTACACGGCCGCCGACTGCGGCCGTGTGCGCGAGTCCTCAAATTCGCCCGCCGCAAGCACCAGCTGGCGGGCACGACTTCCTCGTCGCCAGTGTTGGGGGCTGCCTCCGGTGCCGTCAGGATCACCTGATGGCTGTGGGCACGTCGGCGAACCGCCGGCGTGTCTCGAGTAGGGGAGCACCCTACGGCGCCCGGTGTCACCGGGCGCAGGACTCATGGTGCGGGGGTGCCTCCCCCTGACTCCAGCCGTTGCAGTTCCGAGGGCATTCAGACCGCACCGCACACACAAGGCCACGACCGCACACAGACAACACAGACACGAGTTGCCACTTCCTGGGGCTCTGCTGCTCTGCCCTCGCAGAGCCAGCAGAGCCCCTTTTATTAAAGGAGCACGTGAGCGTCATGACACAGTCACGGCGCTCACGTTGCCCAAACAACTAGACCCCCACACAACAGACCAGTAGAGAACATAACTCCAATACTTCTTTTCGTACACTTCGACCACTGAGTAACACAAAACATCGTTCCTGTCCATTCCATCACATGTCGTCTGTGCCACCAAAGTACCGGTCCGCAGAAAGGGCGCTCAGTGTCATTAGCCCCTCTGAGAGTCCAACTCAAGGCCCTACGGCACAGCTGCTCGAAGTCCTTATGGCGCACTAATCCCTCTGCCGCTTGGTGAAGGGCTCAGTGCCGCGTGTCTCTCGATGCTTCGCAGCCCGCTGCTGTGGTGCAAGGCTGCACATTCTTGGGCAGCAACCTGCGCTCTGCAAAACATTCCAATGCACAAATCCACATTCCAAAAGCCACCGGATCTCTCAAAAGATCAAACGTGATGCCGTTGCCAGTTTCCTCTGTTCTGCAGAGCAGGAGGCGTCCCTCAGCGCCCTGAAAGTTCTCCTGTAGGTGGCGCTTCAGAACTCCAGATAAAACGCAAGAGCGCAGCCCCCCGCGGCGGAATGGAGTACAGGCGTCAAGCGACGTTTCCTCTTCAATCGAGTTCTTCATTCTGATTTTGACAGCCAACGTTCTGAGGAGTGACACCTACACACCTGGGGGGGGGGGGGGGGGTGGCATGTAAGGAACAGGGTGGGTCTGGAGCAGGTTTACTCAGGAGCAGGGGGGGACGGGGGGGGGGGTGGTGTGCGTGTGTGTGTGTGTGTGTGTGAGAGAGAGAGAGAAAGAGAGAAAGAGGAAAAGGAAGTGAGTGAGAGTGTGTGCGCGTGCGTTTGCGGTGTGTTTTTCGTCCAAATGAATCTTTGCTGGAAATGTTTAAATGAAATTGTTTTATAATGCGCCCCTTTATTTCGCTTTTTATGGGGTGTTTCTTCTCTCCAACCCACACACTCCTGTTGAACTTTCTGTGCTTGCCTCTCTGAACCTGCACCCAACCCTGCTCCACACGTGTTTTTATTGTTAATATTACCTTCTTAATTTCAATGTTTTAGCCAAACGACATTTTTCAGTTTTGATCATTTTTATTTTTATGTATTTGTTTGTTTATATGTTCACCCACCCAACTATTTATTTCGGCATACTGCCGGCATACAACAGTTTTTCATATTAGCATGTTATGCTACGTCATGTTATATCATGTTATATTTGATGTCTGGTCTTTTATGTCCTACTCTGTATGTGAAAGCGCCTGGAATTCCCTTGGGCTGTGGCGCTATAGGATTGCATTAAGATAACATGACATGCCATTTCCCATTAAGCTCATGTCACTTTGTACAAGGCTGACCAGCTCTGTGAAGCAACTGGAAGGTGACATTTAGCACGCCACAGACACCCACATGAATAATCCATGTAAGCGCCACTCAAATCATGAAAAGACCTAGAAAGCCCAAATAAACCTGCAAAGGTGAGCTGTGAGCCGACTCTACAACCAGGCTAAATCTAAAATCCCCCCCACTGCCCTCTTTTAAAAGGACAACATAACTCCAGTTCAAATTGAGAAGGATAGCCAAGGCCGGATTATGCGGCCTCCTAAATTGATATTACCACCCCATAAAGCTCCTAGCAGGCATCGAAAACGCTCAACGCGCCAGACCCCGGGCAATTTTCCCACAGAAGAGACACATTTCAAAACCCACCCGCATTCAAGAGTGCCCAAAGTTCCTCCCAGCTTTCCTGTCTGTAGAAGCTGGCCATTTCAAAACCCACCCGCATTCAAGAGTGCCCAAAGTTCCTCACAGCTTTCCTGTCTGTAGAAGCTGGCCATTTCAAAACCCACCCTCATTCAAGAGTGCCCAAAGTTCCACCCTCATTCAAGAGTGCCCAAAGTTCCTCCCAGCTTTCCTTTCTGTAGAAGCTGGCCATTTCAAAACCCACCCGCATTCAAGAGTGCCCAAAGTTCCTCCCAGCTTTCCTCTCTGTAGAAGCTGGCCATTTCAAAACCCACCCGCATTCAAGAGTGCCCAAAGTTCCTCCCAGCTTTCCTTTCTGTAGAAGCTGGCCATTTCAAAACCCACCCGCATTCAAGAGTGCCCAAAGTTCCTCCCAGCTTTCCTTTCCTAGAAGCTGGCCATTTCAAAACCCACCCGCAGTCAAGAGTGCCCAAAGTTCCTCCTAGCTTTCCTCTCTGTAGAAGCTGGCCATTTCAAAACCCACCCGCATTCAAGAGTGCCCAAAGTTCCTCCCAGCTTTCCTTTCTGTAGAAGCTGGCCATTTCAAAACCCACCCGCATTCAAGAGTGCCCAAAGTTCCTCCCAGCTTTCCTTTCCTAGAAGCTGGCCATTTCAAAAAAACCCACCCGCAGTCAAGAGTGCCCAAAGTTCCTCCTAGCTTTCCTGTCTGTAGAAGCTGGCCATTTCAAAACCCATCCGCATTAAAGAGTGCCCAAAGTTCCACCCTCATTCAAGAGTTCCCAAAGTTCCACCCTCATTCAGGAGTGCCCAAAGTTCCTCCCAGCTTTCCTGTCTGTAGAAGCTGGCCATTTCAAAACCCACCCGCAGTCAAGAGTGCCCACGGTTCCTCCCAGCTTTCCTGTCGGTAGAAGCTGGCCATTTCTACCTTTCAGGGATGAGGGAGTAAGTAGAAGAGCGGGTGATCGCCTGTTTCTTTGTGCATTGGCTAAACTCACCCTGCTGGTATAGGAAGGCCACGGTGCCGGAGTGCTCCTGAGCTAAAGGACTGGCCCTGGAACATTTCACACACTAGGGGCAGGCTGTCGGTGCATGAAATCTTTAGGATGGACAGCATCCTCCCCTGAGTGTGCACTCCCTTCTACTTAGCTAGCCTGCCAAGCATATTTTAAGATGCATGAAATGATGATTTCTATTGATTTTCTAGGACTAATTTTAATTCTCATCTCAACTGTAATTTTATTGCTTTGATTGTTCTCATTGTGTGTTTTAAACAGAGATTTTGATGAATTGTTATTTAACTGGTGTCATGCTACATTGGATATTTAATTGTAAAAGTTGTAGTTGTAAAAGTTGAACTATGTTTATATATAATGAATTAAACAATATGTATATATTTTACAACCTTATCCCTAAGTTAATTCTCTCACAATGAAATCCACCATCCCACCCTTATCACATCTGATCCCCTAGCAGTCAACGCCGAGCAGGTATGGAACTCTGGCCAAGGGTCTGAAGCCCTGATTCCTCTTCCCTTTTCTGCCTAGTGCTTTCAACTTGAATACAGTCCACTCTGGGCCTCTGTCCCTATTGCCTCTTGCTGGGCGATCCAAGGTTGTTTGTTCTTGGGTCTGGTGGGATACAGTAACACCTAACAGATCATCAAGCCAACCAAATGTAAAGGGTACGCTGTAGCACAACTCAAGCCCATGATGCAACCACTCACTAACTCATTTCAGTACTCCATGCCCAAGCGGGATGCGCGCTCTCTCTCGGCAGCGTTACCAGTGAGCCATTGCCCTGATCAGCTGTATTCTCTGAACTTTCTGCACTGATATGATATGATAGGTTATTTATAACGCACCTAATACCCAGATATTTCTTGGCGCGGACCCGGGGATCGAACCAGCGTCACTCCAGGCCGTCTTGCTTCAAAGGCGAGCACGTTGCCCCTGAGCCATCCTCCCGAGACAAACTGACAGCACATACTTTCCTACTATCGCAAGCTTCCTTCCGTCCTTTCATCCCTCCTGTGGACGCTACAAATCTGTTACGTTTTTCTAAAAATCTGCTCCACCTTCACCCATCCTCTTAGTTTTCCACTCCTCCACAGACTGAGGTCTGGAGAACCATGGCGTGGGGCACAATACGTAAAACCACTACGATGGTGACTGGTGCATTATTAAAGTCATGTAGCATAACATACTAAAATAACTTCCAATTAACCAATGACACGTCACTGGTTCTAGGTCAAAGTTTCGAATGCAAAGGATCGAATGACCAAAGGGTCGAATCAAAAGGACCGAAAACCAAAGGGTCGAATATTTTTTAGAATTTATTTTTGGGGGTCCCCCCATACCCACTTTTTGTGGTAAACACCACATTTTTTCCCAAAACGGAAACCCCCCCAAAAAAAAAAAATGTAAAAAAAAATATCGACCCTTTTGTTTTAGGTCAAATTGAATCTCACCTTTAGCATTCGATCCTTTTGAATTCGGTACTTTAACTGGACACCCACGTCACTATGCGATCCTTGCCTTCTGCATTAGTTTCTATCAGCACCTGCTCCCACACCACTGGTATTCTTACTTCTCAAGCATCACGACTGAGATCTAGTGCAATGGCCATCTAAGGATGCTGAGACTTTGCTGGACCCTGTTTGTGCCTAGACCCCGGTTGAGAGCATATTGCTCTGTGAGACAGACTAGCTCTCAATATGACTTATTCAGAATGAGTAGGAGGAATTGATTATCAAAATTAGTACATTTTTCACGTGCTTGTCTATATCATTTAATTAGGGCATGGGGATAATGTGGCATTAACCCCACCCCTCCCCCCCGTTCCAACGGCTGGAACAGGAGTTACAACCCAACAACACAAGTTGATGGGCCGAGCGAAGCAAGGGCGGTTAAGCAGGGCTTTGTGCTGCTACCCCCATTCCACTCCTTGGAATAGGGTGTTAAGGCCATTAGCACCCCAGGTTACCAAAGCAGGGTGCTAAAAAAAAGTATTTTCAATCATTGAATGGGACACTGCACGTCCCATTCAATGAATGAAAATACTGCTCCAAAATGGCCACCATGGTTATAGAAGGCAGGGTTCTGTACGGAGCCCTCTTCTATGACCATGGCGGCTGGAAAAGGGAAGATACTGTGACAGCGGTGGGCGGCTGCTGGCGCAATCATGTAAATCGGAATGGGGAGGGGGTATGGGAAATTTGTAAAAAAAAGATACAGGAGGGCGGGCGGGCTTGGGGAGGGGGGATTAGGGGGCTTTGGCAGGGGAGGCAGCATGTGGGTTCATAAGTGTCAGCCCGCAATCCATGTAAACCTGATATGATGCGCCCCATGCCCCGGGTACTAATGTAAGATAATTCACTACCCAATTTTGTACCACTGTCTACATAGCCTACAATTAAAGCATCATTGTATGAGTAACTTTGACTCAATTAACTGAACTGAACTGTGATGATGTCCCATACTGAAAGCTTCAGGAAGAGAGTGGGGCAGCAATGGGGCCGGGGACCATCCCCTGCCACCTATCGCAGGCAAATGAGGCGATATAAAGAGCAACTCTCAGGCTCTCCATTCCATCCTATCAGGCATGTGATAGGGATCAAAACAATAGACACGACCGATAGATCAATTACAGTTTTATTGGGGGACCTGTCAATGTATATGACACATTATTGAACAGGGATGGATTGAAATGCAACTAAACTGTCAGGATCACCCAAGCGTTCAAGGCAGCAAATGTTAAGGGAAACTTAAAGCTCAAGGAAAAAAAAGATGAGGATGGCTTTTCCTTAGTTGTGGCTTGCCTCTGGGTTTCCATCGGGCTAAGCTTGTTTCAAAGTTTCGCCCAGCCCCTCTAGCTTCTTTTGTGCTCGGGGACCCTCCTCTATTCACAACCTGGGTCTCAAAGGCTTCCAAGAAACTTCTTCTGCTATGTTGTTTCTGGGCCAGTCTCTCTCTCTCTCTCTCTTTCTCTTTTAATAGTTTCAAAGTGCTTTAATCTCCTCTTGCCCAGTGCTCATCCTCTTCCGAGTCCCTTGTGGATGACACAGTATGTCCCAAAGCCCCAAGCGTGGGCCAAGAGCACTAGTAGCCCACGGGCATCGAGGCGCTGTTGCATAAGATTGTCTTGGTTACAAGAGATTGTCATAGTTACATCATGATACTTGGCTCTTGGTTACAGTGAGCATGATACAGTAGTTTACCATCTTCCATCTGAAGTGCCACACCCTAGACCCTCTTCATCCATGTTAGCCCCTTGTGCTCCCCATCCTACACTCCCAGAAGGAAAGTTCTGCCTTCGTCTCAACCTCCACCTGTTATTCTCCTCTCCTCGCTTCTTTTCTGGTGTTCTCTTTTTAACCACTCCCCCTTTGCTGTTTTTGTTACTTCTGACTTCCTGTCTCCCTTTGAGCCCTTTCTCCACAGCTGGATTCCTTATCTCCTGTTACTGATTACTTTAAAAACAGCGGGTTACCTTACCCTCACCCGGGCTGCTTTCCAATACTACCCCATAGTGTTTCTCCAACCAAACTCCTTATCTTTCCTTTACTTTAACTTCTTCTGTCACCTCCTGTTGTTCACTTTCCAACACTACTGCCAGGTTTCCACTTTTTGTTGCCACCTGATGGTGTTCACATTCTGTTACAGCCTCCTAGGGTTCACTTTCCGCTACCACCTCCCTAAATCCCCTTTGGGCTACCACTAACCCAGGCTCCAGGATATGAATTCCCTCTTGATCATTTTATATTCAGTCACCACTTTCAACCCACTTGCCTCTCTGGTTAACTGGGTGTGTCTCCTCCACCAATCTCCTGGGTTACTGCTTCAAACTCTACTTTATGGGGTGGTGCTTGTACTTCAACTCCAGCCTTCATTCCTCCTGCTGCTCCTTGCCACTCTCCCGATTGGGCACAGGCTCCAGCCCCAGCTTTGGCTCTTTCTCCCATTCCTTGAAGCTTCTCGACTCTTGTTCGTTCTTTCAGGATTCTCAAAACTCCTCCCAACCCCTGCTCTAAACACCCACACTGCAAGACTGAGCTTGGTGGCTTTTTTGAGGACTTTGGTCCCACCTTTTAGCCTTCCTGTTGTGAAAGAGGAATCAGGTGTGTTAGCTGAGCTGGGGATTGGCTTTTGGGCAGCGCCCCTGGCAAAGGCGTGAAGCGTTGATAAGGGACTTGGGACTGACTTTCCCTTCTCCTTGTGTGGTCCTTTCTCTGCCTGGCACACCTGGGCCCTTTCTGCCAGTCTCTCTCTGGGGAAGGAGAACTCAGCTGTGTCTCCTCAGGCAGATGTTGTAGGGTCCAGGCAGTGGGCCACACCTCACAGGATGTCTTCCAGTTTTGATGTGGGACTTGGGCTGGCTAGTATCTCTTCTTGGTTGTTCCACTCTCTGGTTTTCACTCCATTCCCTTGGGTAGACTCCCTTAGTCTAACTGATTTTAACTGTATATTCGAGTTGAGGCCTTGCTTATTGGATGGCTGGCTAACTGCTGAGTTTCTTGCTCTAATTCATGTCCAACTCTTTTCCTCTGTATATAGGATTCCAGCACCCACATGAGGGGAACGGAGCATGGTGCTGCAGGTTCTGCAGGAGAGCCATACCACGATGCTCTTAAAGGGGCAGGGGTGTCTTTGGTGGTAATCTGGCTGCCCTGAGATGGGGAATAAATGGTGGTGACAGGGGATCCCCTCTCCAGATCGCCCCTTGCCCATCATTCACTGGTTTGGGGAGGCACCGACCCCCTTGGTCACCCCACTGGATTTAGGCAAGGCAGGGTACTTTGTCACATTCCATTTACAGGAGGTACCGGTGTGCCCAGAACAAATAGATATCAGGAGGGAAATACCAAAAATGATAAAGGGAGACCCCTGGTTCACAGGCTCAAACCCGCAGATATCTGAAAACCCTTCAGAAACACGGTAATGTTACTAAGGCAGATACTTGCAGTTCTCCCAAGCAGGAGGATTTGTGAAATCAACACGACATATGTACAGGCTTCTGCAAATGTACACATGAAATCAAGAATACTGACTTTTCCCGGATCCCAGGGCGATGGAGGGGAGGTCTGGTACAAAGAGTGTGCAGTATGAGCCAACTTGACGGCACACTCAACTATTGTAACTTTCCCCCAGCAGAGACAAAGCCTGATTTGCAAATGGTCTTTCCTCTTCTGTAATGATGGTCTGGAGGGTTGCCCAGATTAATGTCAGAGGTTAAGATTAATTCTAAACAGAATTTCCAGCCATGACCTCTTTGTTTTTGCTTTCTCACCCCGAGTGGGACGGGTATGCCCAGACGTGGGTCCTGTGCCTACTGGGCCTAGAGACCCCAGCTACTCCTCACTGATGATGCCTAATAAGGCTAAAACATGTCTGGGGATGCTTGTGATCTCGTGCAGAAGGGATGTGACCTAGCAGTTCTGGCTGGACTGCCCCTTTTTTGGGTTGGACCAAGCCTGATTTGCATATGGTCTTTACCCTTCTGTAATGGCTTGGCAGGTGAAGAGCAATGGTCTGGACGGTTGCCCAGATTAATGCCAGAGGTCAAGATTCATTCTAAACCTTCCAGCCATCACCTCATTTGTCAGAACAAATAGATATCAGGAGGGAAATACCAAAAATGATAAAGGGAGACCTCTGGTTCACAGGCCCAAACCCGCAGATATCTGAAAACCCTTGAGAAATACTATAATTTTACTTAGGCAGATGCTTGCAGTTCTCTCAAGCAGCAGGATTTATGAAAGCAACACGACATATGTGCAGGTTTCTGCAAATGGACACATGAAATCAAGAATACTGACTTTGCCCGGATCCCAGGGCGGGAGAGGGGAGGACTGGCACAAAGAGTGTTCAGTAGGAGCCAAGTTGACGGCACACTCAACTATTGTAACCTTACCCCAGCAGAGCTGTGGGCCGACCTGCTCATCCATGCCTCAGAGCTTGGAACGGTGCAATTAGAGAAGAGCCCAACCAATCATACAACACACTCATGCTACACACACAGATGCTTCCTTCCAAAAATGACATGGCCCGTAAAAAAGCTACAACAAGGGACCTGAAGGGAGGGAAGGTGTGGGAGTTAGGAGAACAGAGTCTGGGATGCAGAGTAGAATGTGATGACATGGCAAGGAAGGAGAGAAAGGAGCATAGGAAGAGGGATGAGAGGAGCAGAAGGGCAGATAGAGAGAGGAGAAAGGAAGAGGCAACGAGAGCAAAGGAGGATGAATGGAGATAGAGAGGAGGGGAGTGGAGGATGCAAGGAGAAAGAAAGGAGTGGAGGAGGAGTCAAGGGAGGAGCGAGGAGATGTTAGAGCAGAGATTAAGGAGGAGGGAAGAACAGAGGGGCGAACCTGAGGAATAGGTATAAAGGCCAACAAGAAGGGGGAGAGAGACAACAGGGAGGTGAAGGAGAACAGACTTAAAAGACAGTCATGCCAGAGAACTGGACCCTGCTAAGATTCCTCATGGTGTGGTGGAAGGGGTCATGGGTTTAAAGTGGGCCACAGTTAAATGGAGGTTTGGTGTCACACCTGCAAAGTATGCTTTGCAGGTAGAGTTTTGATATGGATTCCTATGGAATTTGCCTTCTATTTGCCAAGAGTAAATGCAAGGCATAGTCCATAGCAATCCACTGGGTTTACGCCTCTGCATGAAAATCTCATGCCGGTGTAAAACTGGGTGCTCTTCCAAACAAGCATTGGCAATGGCAATAGTTTGTGCTTTTATGTAGGCATGGGAAAGGCACTTGCCGGGCACTGCTGTGGGGGAATCAACTGGCCATTGGTGGTACCAGGTGCAACATGGTGCGAGTACCCGGGCATCTAATAGAAGTGCCTGACAAAGGACTAATACTTATACACAAACCAAAACTGTTGTCTTTGCCAATGCATGTTTTAACAGGAGTTCAGTGAAAGACACGCATACTGATTGTAAATCGAGTGGCTGAAGGCGGACCTGGTTAAGACTTTTTGTTAGTGGGCTTACAGCTCAAATTAAGCCATTAACTATCAGAAGACTGCTTTGAAAAAACACTGGCAGGCACTTTGAGAGCAAAGTTTGAAAGTAAGGCTTCATTAAAGCGAGCTCAAACAGTTCCCACAAGGAGGTGTTCGGGGCAGGGAGTGGCAAGGACTGGGTGGGAATGGCCATAAAGGAAACTCTGACTTGCAGCCATGTCAAGTGTATTCTTTTGAAAAGTAATGTGATCCACATTCAAGAAATGATTTGCCTACCATACCCGATGAGGACTGTGGAAAACACACCAGCAGCAAACACTTCAGAATTGTAAACCCTGGTAATCCACCATGGGATGACTCCCATTGGTCTAGGAATGTCTTCCCAGACATGACATACTTGTAAGAATTGTGGCGCTCAGATACAATATTTGAAAGTGATACACCTTCATAGGATTAGCTCAAGCCAACTGTCAACATAGAATTTCACTGGGTCTTGCAAATGGTTTTTGCCATTTACATGGCCTGTGGCGCTCTAGGTTCTGCAAGTACATTGGTGGCTTTATCGGGGGGTACATGGAAGCAGAGCAAATCTTGGTGTTAAATGTCTGTGCCAGCAAAGACATGTTTTATCGTTGCATGTGTGAAGGTGATTTGTATGATTTGTGTGCCGTGTGCTTAGAGTTTTTCTGCGTGTTGGTGTTCAGCAAACCAAAGCCCGTTGCCTACACGAAGGGAGCTACAAGGGTATGTTGAGGTGGCAAGAGTAGGTGGTAACGTTGGACAGTTTAGCGTGTGACTGATTTGTGTGATGACTGTTGTCTGGAAACAGCGGGCGGGTGGAAACTGCTTTTATAGAGTTGGTGTGGTGTCACTTGGGGCAGGAGGTTGAGGTATCTGTTAGCTACAGAATAGAGTGCACATTGTTAATAGCAGAGCAAAGGTTGCAGACACCATGTCAATCACCAGTTTTAAGGTCTGTGCTTTAGTCCAGACCATACATCCGTTCTTTGAATGCCGTGGGTATCACGATGTTGCGTGAGATAGCCCTTCAATGGAGTCATGGCATAAATTGAAGTTAGGAATCTATTAGCACCCGACACTCACGCAACAGCAAATCAAATCGCTCAGGAAATGGGCCACATGAGAGACCATGAACAATGAGATAAGTAGCACAGGCTAGCACACACCCATCAGTAAGGAATCACTACGATTGTTAACCAGCATCGCTCACTCAGGTAATTCTCAACACTAGCAATCGCCCACTACAAATGTACTCCCAAATCTAGGTATAACAAACCATTGGTGACTGTTATATTACGGAAACCTATTGTACTATATGCTGAAACCTACAGCCTTGTTTGTTTGTTTGTTTATTCATTTGTAGTGCGCGTCAGACCCGAAGGTATCAGGGCACAGAAGTTACAAGGATATGCAAAGCTTAGGTTACAGGAAGTTGCACATGGTGAACAGAAATAGTAAATAGTACAGGCACAGAAATGAGTATGAATCAATAAATACACGAAGGAGCATGTATAGGTACACAGGTAAAGGTCGTATATTGGTACAATGAACAGGTATAAGTCAATAAATACAATGAGGAGTAGGCAAAGACCGGGAGGTAGTGTGTTAGCCGTGGGTGGACTCTCTGGTCGTTATGTGGCAGGTAGGGGACGAGTGGGCCTAATGATCCGTGGACTTGAGCCAGTTTATGTAGTTAAATCTGAAGTTCAGGTAGGTTTCGGCTTCTCTAATTGAAGGTGGCAAGGAGTGAAGTGAAGCCTAGACCCCCCCCATACAGGATCCTCAAATCCACGTGTAGCCTCCTTTCTTTGTAGCCTGCTTCTTTGTTTATTTTATGATGAAGCATACTACATTGGAAACTTAGGCCTTGCTCCCACTATACAGGATTCTCAAATATAAGTGTATCCTCCATATTTGTTTACTGTATGATGAAACCTACTGCATGGCGCAACCTAGGCCTCTCTCCCACTTTTCCAGGATTCTCATATCCAAGTGTAGCCTCCATCTTTGTTTACTATATGCTGAAATCTGCTGCATTGTGAAACCTAGGCCTCTCTCCCATTATGGGAGGACTCTCAGGGACTCTCAAATCTAGGTGCAGCCTCTGTCTTTGTTTAATATATGCAGAAACCTGCTAGATTGTGAAACCTAGGCCCATTGGTATAGGACTCCCAACTCTAGACCTGGACAAATATTGCCCCAGCGGAACAATCTCATAGCTTACTGTACATCTACCTCACACCACTAGTGTGGACAAAGGCCGCAGGCACGGCCCAGCATCCATGCATGATAGAATACGGCTATAGATATGCACATCCGGTCTAGCATTACACATAGCCGTCCAGACTGAAACACCTGACGTACCTCAACACCTCTGCCACTAGCATACAGCGACCATCGCCCAAAAGGAACCCAGTATAGCTGGCCTCACATAGACTCTCTCAACAATAGCAATCTATCTCTAACCCTTAACAGCACCCACCCACGTGTCTGACCTCTCTCTCTTGGGGTTGCTTAGTCGCGCCTTGGCAGCCACCTAAGTCTTAGAACGGCAACCTGTATATATGCCAAACCCCCTAGAATTTCCAACCACATTGACTACAGTCACCAAGGGTGTTCCAACTGAGAATAAAGCGCATTGAGGCCACACAAGTGGGGAAAGAGTGCTACTAAATAACCAAATACAATACAATACAATACAACCAATAGGACAAGCATGCATTCTGAGCAAGATGATGGCTGCTCATGCTCAACTTTCCCCCATGCTGCCCGTTCTAGCGTTCCCCCACTGGCCAACGGTCCCATCACTTCCCCCACATCATTACTAATACCCTCAGGTTCTTCTTACTCCTTTGCCACCTTTCACATCATGCGGCTCCTCCTCTCTAATTCCTTGGATGCCATGAAAAGAGAAAAGGGACTCTGACAGAGCTCCTGCTTCTTTTTCCTAGTAGCGATTTTGTTTTTAGTTTCTTTTCCAATGGGAATTCGGCGGCTCTCAGGCAAAGACTTTTGGCAAATGTGTTCACAATCACTGTTCCTTGCAATCAGAAGCATTTTGGTTCAAACTATTAAATGGTTCCCATATCTCCTTGATGATTGCTTTTGTGAGATTTGTTGCCAGAATACATTAACAAAGGGGAGAACAAGTCCTTACAGGTTGTTTTGAAATTACTAATGTTTGTGAATGATTAATTCATTTATTTAAGTGATGATTATTTTTTCTTAAATATTTTAAATGTGAATTTGATTATGAATTCTGTAAGTCTTATGTAATTGTTAAAGTTAACTGATGTCAGCCCTGAAGAAACTTAGAGCGATTCTATGCTTATTTGAGCTGAATTGGAAAATGAAAAAATAAAGATTACAAGGCCGCACTCTGATCTCCTAATACTGAGGCTGATCAGTATCAAAAATGTTTTGCACAAAACAAATGAAGAATGGAGATCAAGGAAATTGAGCCAGTGAATTATTTATTCAAAATGCAGTTTTTGTAAGTTTGCAATAATTGTGTTTATATGTGCAATTTCTTCAATTTCGAGTACATAATAGATCGCAGCTGGTACAATTTTTGGTTGTGCGCCTCAGCAAGTGGCCTTTCAAGTGGCCTGTTTCGCCTGCGCACGCTGCCTGTTTCCCATGCGCTCGAGTGAACAGCTGATATAACGGAGCCCTACGGTGCCCATGGACTTTGACTCTGGCCACGCCCCCTTTTGAAGAGGAAGTTTAAATCTACGAGGCCGAGCGCCATCAGCGCGTGCGCCTCTCAAGTGGCCTGTTTCACCTGCACACGCTGCCTGTTTCCCATGCGCTCGAGTGAACAGCGTCAAAGTCCTACGGTGCCCATGGACTTTGACTCTGGTGATTATCAAGCAACCTTGCTGTAACTGCTTTATAAAAGCATTTATTTCTCATACATGGACATTTCATAACGTTATATTTTTGGATCCGCAGGCCACGCCCCCTTTTAAAAAGGAAGTTTAAATCTACAAGGCCGCGCGCCATAAGCGCGCGCCTCAGCAAGTGGCCTCTCAAGTGGCCTGTTTCCCCTATTTGGCTTGTGAGGTTTGCGAGGTTTCACACTGCCTTAGGTAGGCGTTTTGTCTCCCTCAACACTTGAGACGAAACGTCTTTATGAGCGAACAATGGGAAACTGTTATCCACGAGGGTAAGGTCTTCGCAAGCAGCGGCTCTTAAATGCAGATTGCTGAACTGAGGGAGGGCGTTACTTTTGTTGATTATGCAGGTTGCTCTTCTTTGTTGTTAAAGCTGAGTGCCAACACGAATGATCTGAAGGAGGGCGTTACTCTTGCTCGTAATGTTGTTTGTGGGCTACAGTTGTTAGAAGCACAGTGAATTTCACTGCTGCTGCAGGCGAGTGTATACTGGTGGAAGCTTATTCGTGCTGCAATGTGTCTTTTGAGCTGTAGAATTTATACTTAAAGAATGGCCACAAACTTAAACAAACCGAAGCGCAATCTGAATACACTAAGAACAATCATGACTAGACGAGCCAGCATGGCGCTAGCAGAGGAGACATTAATTGCGCTCTCGTCTGATACGGACGAAGATAATGTAGACTGTGCTCAATCGCTTCCTATTGATTCGGGTGAGCTATCAAATGTAAATAATGAGGAGATAATAAACAACTCCCAATGCTTATATAATGAAGGCTCTAAACAATCGGAACCAACAGATGATAATAGCACAATGAATTCAAGCTTACTGTAACCTAATACTCCTCTTATATTTAGTACAGGTGAGATAACCTTATTAGGTCTTTCTCAACATCTGGATACTATTGAGGAAGAAGGAGCACTCCAGGGTGGAAAACGTAATACACATAAATATGATAAGGAAGTGACATACGAAAATATAAATAGCCTGATGTTTATAGAATTAAAAAACCAATAAAGGATGCTAAACGAAATAGTCATGGCAATTACTGCTTTACCCGACCTTTGCCGCACGTTAATAGCTGAATGGTATGAAGGCTCAAGTAAGAAGCTTAATCGAGAAGAAAGGTACCAAGAGTCTCCGTCTTCTAATGTAGAGACTGAGTCCCAAGTGGCCATTAAGACAGTTGACATTAGCATGACATCAGACATGTCTGTGTTATTAAATGAAAAGGAGTCAGTTTTCATGGTTGACTCAACAGCCAACTTGGGGGTGGGTACGACAGGGATTGCAGCAATCACCAGCTGCACTGTCAAAGAGGTTATTAAACCTCTTAAAAGGAAGGAAAAAAAAGGTAATCGCAAAAATGCAATAAAGAATGGGAATTTAAACATGTCTTCTCGCAAGTTCATGCGTGATGTGGATCTGCGAAAGGACATGGAGGATTACCTGTCAGTCAAACAATCCACGCAAGAAGAAACAAGAATGATGTCAGATACTACAGGAAAAAAAAGGGAAACCCGTAAAGTTACCTCTCAGTGTCCCCATGAAAGAATACACAGAAGGGCCTCAAAAACTGGCAGATGTATTAAAATAAAAAGAGGTGTCTGACAGAATAGATACAAATTTAAGAATGCTGGAAAGGGGTGTGGCCAACATTTTTGACATCTTCAAAAATCCAGAGATGATTTCCTGAGGTAACACTCCAGTCTCAGCGGGCCCTACTTATCTTAACACTCTCAACAGTGCTAATGATCAATCATTAATCTGCGGGGACGAGATGCAGCAAAATGCAGAATCCAGTAATAGAGACGGAAATAAGGTGAATATCCCAAATTTGGCTAATAATGGGTGTGTGTAGGAAAATCCTGCAGGTGATGTAAAATACACAGACACAAATGAAACACAGTCGCTAAAAGAAGTGATTAATATGGGTATGTCAGAACAAGCATTGAGTGAAACTATTGATAAAATATTAACCAACAAAATGGCTTTGATTTCACAAAAATCAGAGGTAAAGATTAATTCTGCGGTGACACAATCGGGTCTAAACAGTAATCTGCAGCAAGCAAATAGCTCAACATGTAATAATGGCTATGGCGAGCAAGAAAGAAGCATGAACGATAGAGGTGCAGACCATATCTACTCTGATTCTGCTAAAAATGATATATGTTACCTCAGAGCTCCAGTTTATCCCAACGAACCAAGCCTTATAATGTATTACATCTTTGAGGAGGGAGGACCCAGAGCCATGAACAGACCATATATCTTAAATCTATTTGGTGACATTCCTGAATTAAGCTTAATAACTACCTCAGACATACAATTAGTTGACTTCATACATAATTATCAGTATGATTATGTGCGCCTCATTATCAACTCACCTTTGGTTAGAAACCTTATCCTAAAAGAAGCAGGATCTCTGCAAAAAAAAGGATTTGATATCTTTCCATTTCCCAACGATGATTAAAAAAAAGTGGAAATTAAGAGAACAAACAGTAGAGATGGAAATGATGGCAAAAATAGTGATACATGGTCTGTTGCTAGTGATGGGTTCTCTGTGGTGTCTGAAACAAAGGCTTGCTTAAAAGATATGGAGGAATGGAGGCTTTTGGCCACCTTCCTTAGAGAGTCCATAGAGCAACTAAACTCTGCCCAGAAACCCTTTTAACAAAGAGTTCCACTACCACTTAGTCACCTGGAATTCCAGGGGCCATAAACAGTTGCTTAGGGATGATTCTGACTGTATAAAGCTGCATGAGTTTGATTTCATTCTGTTACAAGAAACATGGGCCACTTGCAAGCTATATATAGATGGTTACCATACTATAGGTTTACCAGCAATACAGGGTTCACGTGGAAGACCAAGTGGTGGTTTGGCGCTCGCATACCGGATAGATGAGAGCATTGTGTTGGAACAAAGTTTTACTGTCATGGGCTGCTCTATAGTAGCGAGCTTCCAATTGCTTACTAATGCTTCCACAAAGCATATCCTGATGTGTAACATTTATTGGAATGCCTGCATTATGAATAATGAACAGCTTGGAGAATTATTTGTAGGTCTCAATGATATATATGATAATTGGCTAGATAGTCATCCTATAGGTTCCTTCATTATAGCCAGAGATTTTAATGCAGACTGCAACCAATCCAAAGATGATATGCTACGGAATAGAATGATTATGTCTAATAGTTCTGACAAAATAAACCGAGGAAGGTTATGGCTAGAATTCTGTAAAAGCTGGAATTTGACACAAGTTTTTAATTCAAAACCCACATGGCTTGCTCGAGGCAAGAGTGCAATCCTAGACTACATATTCATGACTACACAAGATACTTGGAGTTGCAACAAATTGGATGTATTCTCTTCTGTAAACAGTGATCATGCAATGCTTGGCCTAGTTCTACCATGGGCAAGAAAACATGTGGTAGTCCCACAGTTTTCTACTCAGATAGAAGTAAGCAATAATGGGAAATGCGTGAAGTGGTCTAGACACAAAGTGCGGGAATTTAACAGCATCTTGTCTCAAGATTTTGAATATTCTACATATGATATAAAATGTGCCACATACTCGGTAGACCTATTCACAGAATATATAGATAACACACTAGTACGTAGTAAAGCTCTTAATGGAGTCAAGCCAGGGGACCACAAATTGCATATTCACTCATTTAGCCAGGCTGTAAAAATAAAGAAAGCAGCCCTGAGGAAATCCATTCGAAATATAAAGAAAGAGTCTGGTGATGTAGTGACGCTTAATTATAAGATCAGGTCAATTAAACAGAAATACAAAAATTGGCATAAAAACATTAAGGCCCAGATTGCCCAAAACGATGGAGAGACGATGCTCAAAGCAATGAGTGTCGCTAATCCACATAAGTATTGGTCCATTGTAAATAGCTCGCAAACAGCCCAACATCAAGTTCAAGCGAATCCTATTGACTCTCCAATATGGATTGAACATTTTAGTACTCTTTACAAAAAGTCACCAGAGTTGTGGATACTAACAAATGGTGAAGAGGAAAGTTGGTCCTTGAACATCACGGACGTAAACATCTTAAAATATATTAAAAAATCAAAATCCACCTCCACACCTGGACCGAACCACTTATCATTCTTAACTCTGAAAAGTCATCCTTTCATATGGTCGAAACTCCTGCACATACTCTTTAGCAACATTTGCATGAAAAAGAAATCCCACAGTCATGGAAAATGTCATATGTGTTATTGATATTTAAGAAAGGGGATAGGATGAGTCTGAAAAACTATAGACCCATTACCCTCCTAAACGTTGAGTCCAAGATATTCGCTGCCATAGTTTTGGAGAAACTGACAACATGGATGGATGACAAATCGATTTTGGATTTTAGACAGATAGGCTTTAGAAGACACATTGGCACCGATGCAGGAGGTCTTCTCTTGTACCAATTAATGAGCCTAGCGAAACAAAAAAACTTTTGAACAGCTATATGTAGCGTCAATGGATCTGACCTCGGCGTTCGACTTAGTCGACAGACCTACATTATGGAAAACCTTAGTGTCTTTAGGTATTGATAGCGGTCTATTGAATGTAATCATTCATCTATACTCTGATACCGTTATGCGGGTGAGGTTAAATAATAAAGGGTTACTATCCAATGAGATCACAACTGCCAATGGTTTAAAACAAGGATGCAGACTGGCAGCAACTCTTTTTAATCTGTATGTTGCGGAAGCTGGAAAAAAGTTAAACTCTAGTGGCCTGGTTGGTTTCAGGTTTGGAGGGTACACCATTAGAGGGATAGCATATGCTGATGATTTTTTAGCGCTGGATGGCTCAAAAATAGGCTTGCAAAGATTGATAAATGATTTTGGGGCCTTTATTGATGAAAGAAAATTAAAAATTAATCCAACGAAAACTATCATCTTTCATGGTGGAAGTAAAAAGGTGACTCCTGCATTCTTATTTTGGAATTGTGGTGGCGCAAAGATTAAGAGTCAATTGGTACTAAGATTTTTGTGCTACACAGTGTATAGTTCCAATCCTAATGGGTTCCTGAAAAACACAAAAAGCTACAAACCAAATCAAGTCTATAGAGTTTATACCGAAATGCACTCCCTTTGAAATGATCAGGTATGAACTAGGCTTAACCTCAATTTCCTGCATTATGCATTTAAAAAAAACTAGCATTGCTCAGAAAATGCTTGATTGCAGATAGAAAATCACTATACTGCTACCTGAAAGTAGTAGAAAAGGGAAACGTTATGTCGGATTTAACATCAGCCTGTGAAACCATACTGGTGAATGTGGGTTTATCAGTGGAGACTTTGTTAAGAAACCATGGGAAAGTCAAAGAAACAGTAAAAGCGTATGATTGGTTGGAAAACAATGCTGTACTGCTGAACTCAAAGTTATATTCTCAAATAGTCTCCTTCTGGAAATGGTTTCCGATTCCTGAAAAAAACATAGTAAAATATCCATCTAGGATGTTTAGGAATAGAATGATGAGATTCAGATTTAATGTTGTGAGCACTAATGAAATCCTGACAATCCGTGGTTTAAATAAGCAGGGGAAGGTTGGCTGCAGATTTTGTAATCTAACAGAGGAAAACGAAACTCTGATGCATTTACTACTGGTCTGCCCTAACTTAGCTCAACAAAGAACTGAAAGTTTTTCAAAATTGGTATTAGATACATCCAATGTTGATCGAGATAAGCTGTGGAAGCAAATGTTACATGGAAATTCAATTGCCTTGAAAATGAAAGTGCATACATTCTTGTTTAACATCTGTGCCTTAGAATGATCAATCAGGCCGTACCTTTGATACAGCAGTGTTCGTTGCCTGAGGCCTAATAATGACATGTAAGACTTGGAAGCTATTCTTGACTGACGTAGTTATGGCTCCAACTGTAGACATGATGTGGAAAAGAATCTCTAGATAAGTATGCTTAATGTGCTAGTCGTACCGTACCAAAATGCATTCAATCGGGGACAACGATCTGTGAATAATATAATGTAAAGTAACAGTATACTTACTTTTAGAAATATGTTTAATATCTTTTAGGAATGTTTCTTGTTTTTATTCTTTTATTGATGTTTATTCATGAATTTTGTAAAATTTTTGAAAATATTTGTAGATTTTGTAAAATTGTAAAGGTTTATAAAAACCAAAACAATAAAGATAATAATAATAATAACAATGTTTGGTTGTGTGTCCTCAATTGTGTTTCATTAGTTCCCTCTATTAAGTTGCATAGAGGAAATGTTTCATAGAAAACGCTGTTGGCAAATTAGATTCCTTTTAGTTCCCTCTATTGAGTTGCATAGAGGAAATAAAATTCTCTTTGTTGGTTTGCTTTGAGGTTTAAGAATTTGCTCAATTTTGTATTCACTATATCTTGCAGTATCCACTACTATTTAAGCAGAGTTATTTCCGTCCTTTAGATTAGCAAAGTCCTCATAAAATCTTCTTTACTCAATTTTGGTTGCACTTGGTCTTACAAAGTCCTCAAATGATTTGGCAAGGTTATGCCGTCTATAGACGGCATAACCTTGCCAAATCATTTGAGGACTTTGTAAGACCAAGTGCAACCAAAATTGAGTCTATGTTGTGATTTCTTCTTGTGTTTCATGGGTGTCTCTTCTTTGGCTGTACTTGTAGATAATCCATTTTTGAGTGTTTTTTTTCTGATGGAGAAGTGGTCTTGCAAAAATCTGGTTCTCTTAGGAAGGGAGTTCCACAGTTTAGTCACCATGCGGGCACACGTCTCTTTGATGATTTCGGTTATATGCTGGTGGCAGGAGTAAGGCAGCCTTGGCAGAGGTTGAGGATCTATTCGGTTCCTAGCACTGGACTTTTTTTCTGTGTGATGTTGAACCCCTCACTCTGCATGGCACGTTGGGCAAAGCATAATGCAGTGCAATGGGCCCTGCAGCTCACTGCTGGTCAGTAGAGTGCACAACGTGGTGTGTTGTATGATTATGCTGATCCCGTTCGAGTCGAATTCTCGCAGCAGCGTGTGTACTCTCTCAGAGTGCCTCATGGGATACTAAGGAAGTCCTAGGTAGGTGCTGTTTGCGTAGTCCATCTTTGAGAGAAGCTGGGAGAGGATGTTTAGTGCCCTTGTGGGAATGTGAGGAAGCACATGATATCCCCAAATGATTTGAGGTAGAAGAAGCATTTCCTGACACAGTCATTGATTTGTGATTCCAGCATGTGTGTGATGGTTGTCCATTAAGATGTCCATGTTGTTGACAACCTTTGATGTCTGGGGACAGGAATCAATTTTTGGCCATGGAATGGCTGTGAAGATGTGTGCTTTTGCTCTGCATATTAGTACTTAAGTGTTGTTGGGGTTGTGTTCGAATCATCTACCGGTCATCCATTTCCCCATGTGTGTGAAGCAATTGTGAAGTCCATTTATATGTGTCCAGATGGGCCCCGTTGAGCTTGAAAATTATTTATGTTGATCAGTGTAGACAAAGCTTGTCGGGTTAATTCTTTTGTGCTGCATCATGTTGATGGGTAACGGGGGGGGCGGCGTTGTGGTACACTGCAGGTGATTATGCGTGGGGCTGATTGCAAAGTTGGCAGGTATGTTGTATCTTTCTTTTCAGTTGTTGAAGAATGATACCCACAGGACTGCTGTGCCTGCCAGCCCCACGTCTTTCAGCCTTTCCTTAAGGGTGTTCTGGCTGACTGCACCAAATGCTGCTTATATATCTAGTAGGATGAGGTAGCAGGGATTGGATGTGTCTACTACATTCATGGCTGGTCCTCCAGATGGATTAACGGGCTGATCCCATTTCTCTGGGTGCTCTGAATCCTACCTGTATTTGATTCAGCGTGTGGTTTGCTGCTTTGTGCATGGGGAGCTGGTGCTGGACTATCATTTTCAATAGTGCAGCTGGGTGGGGGATGTTGGATATATAGGACGGTACCTTTGTGGTTCTTCTGGCTTTCTCTTGGTCTACTTCATGGCGGCTTGATGCAAAAAAACAAGAGGCAATTCAATGGCAACCTTAGCAGTCCAAGATGTATGCACCTGTGCAGGAGCATAGTGGCAAGACACACTTTAGGAAGAGCAGCCACAAGGAGAGCATACAGGCTGTAGTATAGATGTAAGACACAGACCAGTAGCTGTATGAAAAGGGTACACATGCCCCTTCATTAAAGGGCAACTTGGATTAGCAGCCTCACAGAATGTACAATTGCTCAAGCATGGATGCCACAGACCAATTAGAAGCCACAACGTACAAATGCTATAGCCTAGATAGTGGATACATGGTAAAAGCTACCAGGAATGCCCACATATCCGAACATTGACTGGGGCTGCAAGGGGGCCATAAGTGGTGCCGTCAATAGTGAGCAAGCAAACAAATTACTTTGTGTTGTGCAATATATATAAGGTCAGTAATTTCCTATATGAACCAACCAGGCTTTTTGGGAGAATACCCTGAGAGCCAAATCACTCTTATGAGCTCACAATTTTAGAAGGTTTAGGGATTGATAATTTTGACAGACTGGTTGGCATGAGATTAAATGTGTTGCCAGGATCACCCACTTTGATGAAGTGTTGAAGCTGGGATTTAAGCTCAGTCTGCATTTTCATCACTTGGCCACATTGTTTCGCAGTTCCTTTTGTACGCGAAGATGCGATGATTTGTGAACGTTTTACTTTCATGAACTAAAATAATACCCAATGACTTGGAAAGTGTACAATTTGCATAATAACCCACCATGACAATCATTTTTCTAAACACTAGAGAAAGTGATTTTGCAAAAGGAGAATAATTGTAGCTTCATTTTCAACTGATGTACACAAGTACAGGGATATTAACTGATGTGAGCCTAAAAATATAATTTGGTTTTACTATCATAATTTAAAACGTAAAATATACCCAACCTAAAGACTTGCCAAATATTATCCATGATTTGCAGAAGTATATTTTAAATTGTACGAAACAGCAAACTGTTTTTTTATGACTAACAAGCAGACTTGAAAATATGCCTGCTAGATACATGTGACATTTGGTTGGTGCTCTCCTGTCTACAACCCCTTCCACTCAAATGGCCTACATGAAAAGAAAGAGCAGGTAATGGGCTAAACAATGCCACCAGAATTTGAGAAGGCTAACCTCTTCACAGAAGACAGCGAGATAAGATGATATGTCCAAGATCACTGCATCGTCCAGTAGCAAAGCCAGGATGAGAGCCTCAAAACATTGGTTTCCCAGTCTTGAACGTGGCTATCTAGTTACCTCAACCAATTAACAACACTTTTAATTGGGGATGGCTGCGAGTTTTTAAAACCGTGCGGGGGTTCAAATTAAGCCCCAAGACAAAAGGAAACTGAATTTGGCTGACTGAGGCCTAAAAATGCAGAAATACTTTCATGTAATTTGAAAGCACATTGTTGACTTGCAGACCAAAAGGTCAGCATGTACATTTCAACACTGCTACATAGCCCAACAGTGTTGTCAGAACAAGAAAAAAACTAAATTAAATGGGCCCTTTGCTGAAATGATAAGGCCAAAAACCAGAGGCCTGCTTTCCATTAAATGTAACTAATGCCTAAAGTGTAACTTTGCAAGGGCAGACACAGTTACCATGGAATGATGTGCATTTTGCAGCTTAGCACAGAACAAGGACAACATGGGAAACACATCTCCATTGCCAGAGTAATGTGAATATGGACATATTAAAGATGTAAAGATGAACATTGATGGCATGATGCAAGTTATTAAAGCAGCAGGCCAATGTGTAAAGGAAATGCAATGTATGAATAAAAGCTGTACTAGCCCAAAATGACAATTCTCATGAGATTTGAAGGCCGAGGCACTGGCCCCTATCTTTATCTGAAAGAAGATCTTTTTGAAGCTCCCAGAGCCAAGAGAGGGGGAGGGGTTTGTTCCAGACTAAAGGGTTGATGAGGTCAACAGATGGCTCTTTCAAAACAATAGGCCCAGTTAATGGAGGTGAACTCTGAATAATTCCCCAAAATGCAAGTAAATTTGTGGTCCCTTCCTGGCCTGGCTGACAAACGACATGCCACAGGAGACTGCCGCTTGATGCTGTGGAGACAGAGTTACTCCATCTGGCTAGAAAGATAAGATCACTTCTGCAGGCCTTTGACTTTGCAAAAACTGCTAAGTGCTTTTATGGCCGGCTTGGGTCAACAGAGGCTAGGCCTTGACACATATCCTGGGAACAAAGATCTACCAGTTAATAGAAGGGAAAAAATGCATGTCATTAATTTTTACATGGGAGTGTATGCAGGGTCATACTTTGTTCATTTTCTCAGGAACCATAAATCGCACAGATATGGTTGAAGTATCGTTAAAAAGCATGTGGACAGATCTATCTGTAGTGACAACTCTACAAAAAACCTCTGGAACCTGGGAACTAAAGTTACAACTTAAAATATGTTTCAAGCTCCCCAGAAAATGTCATGAAGCAGAGATTATGGGAGACAGTAGCTTGGTGAATTATTTAATTGTATTTAAAATGTTGTGGCACTGACCTTTATCATTTCTGAGTCATTTACGAAAAAACCGTCATCCGAACCCAAGATCTCGTGCTGACATGTGACTAATTTCAATATGTCCAGCTTGATTAGGACTTTTCAGAAACATATAGTTTCTGACTCATATTTATAAAGTCACAAATTTTGCTGTGTTGTAGTTTTTAGGTCATAACTGAAGTGGAAGAAAAGCTATTTCAAAAGCGTGGTGTTATCATTCAAAGGGAGGATGCCTAGTAACTTCAGGAACCAGTTGTTGCAATGCGAGTCACAATATAAGTCCAATCCAAATCAAGAGCCAATAAGCTGACACCTGATAATTTAGACATTTGTGGGAATCGTTTAGATTGCATAAGGTGTTGCACAATGGGAATCAGAAAGAGCTGTCTGATATCATCTACGTTGGAACTGCTGACCAAATTGCAGGAGGAGACCAGGGAAACACTAAAAGCTGGCTGTGGCCCATACCAGGAGAGGCAAATCAAAGAAGATTGATGCTGGAGGTATTCATGACTGATCTGGAGATGCCAGCTGACCAGATACCGGTCCTTTCCCTATAAGACGGAAGCATGAGAGATTCTAAGTAAGTAGCCTGTCCAACCAGAGCAAATCTTGTGGGGATCTGTTTTATTTAATATCTTTCCTTATTGATTAGGTGGGCAGACTTAGTAGACCTTTAGTATTTGTACTAGATAATTTAATTAACTGCCCTATAGCCAACTAACACAGGGTGATTTTGTTCAAATTTGAAATCAACAACATAGATTCCAGTGTGAATCAGCCTGTTAAAGTAATTGGGCAATCCTATTTTTTTGTCTCCCCCAAAGGGTGATGACTATATACTGAACATCTGGGTTTTGTTCGTGTTGGGGCAGAAAAGTGTTTTTTCCAAAATTAAATAATGTCAAGTCCCTGATTGAAAAGCATACTCTCTTCTGAGAATGGGACAGTGACTCCTGATAGAAGAAAGATTGTTTATTGCATATGGGTGAAGGAAGAAGGCTTTTATATATCATTAATTCATGTTTTGTTCTAAAAACTTTTGCTGTGCTATAACACTGCCAGCATTGACAATTGCACACTGAGATTAAATAAATAGTGCTGTGCCTGTCAACATTTAATTTACCATTGCAAAGTGCTACATGTGATTTAAGTTAAACCGTATGGAAAGAATTGCCACGCCTATGATCGTGTCATGTTTTGAGGTGCTGCATCATTGCTGACATTAAGGAATGTTTGTGTGTGATGTAGGGATTGAACTGTTTATTTTGACCTATGCTTTATTTACATGAGACCCAAAAGTGAAAACGCACATGTGGTGTAATATTAAATCCTTTCTTAATGTCTGTTCCCAAAAAGTGAGTTCTTGGCATTGAAGCTTTGTTTTGTGCCACAGAGAAATCGGTGTATTGTGTGATGTGTAAATATCAATTTTCCTGATTGATTAATAAGTATATATTCTTTCTATATGCCGGCTTGGTTCTTGGTTTACCTAGTGCTAAAGGGTAAGGGATCTACATGGTGCTATATGAATCACAGACAGGACTATATTGAACATAAATGGAATATTGCTGTGGTGCTTTTGTTGCCGCATAAATATCTTCAATAACTCTCAATTGGAGGAACCTCATTCTGCGCCTGTGCATACTGATGTGTTCACCAAAACTATGTTTGCTTTTATAACTAGTGCTAGCTGATGCAGGTCAGTTTATTTTATTTTATTTTTTTAGTAAAGAAGGTGTTACAATAATTAATTCATTCTAAACACTCAAGTTTATTGACCACAGGGACAGGAGAAAGGTTGAGTCAACCTTGTTGCACTATGGGACTGTGATCAGGCATATGAACACAGATCTCGGCAATGAGCGATTACCAAACTGAGCTATCTTCTGTTCCAATGTGGCAATCAAATGTATTCTAATTTTTCAATTTTGTTTAATGCACATTATCAATGCATTAGACATGGAAGAGTGAAAATGGTTCACGACTGGTGCTATAGTGAATGCACAAACTGAATGTACCAGAGTGAACACCATATGCGTTATAGGGTGAATTGATGTGATCAGAACACACTTGTGAGCAGCCTAGCATCACATACAGACCTTGAGCATCACCTTGTCGTGGCTCCTCCAAACGTGGGGGCCTGGCAGGTGCCCCCTTTGCCCTCCCATAAAGAAATGTCTGGTTAACATATGTGTCTTGGACAAAGAACAAACAGTACTCTCTAGTTTTGTCTTGAAAAGTACCCATTTAGGAACAAACACGTTTGACATTGTCATGTTGGAGTCATGATGATATATGTGTTGTGTCACAATAAAATACTACTCTATAACAAGATCATTATATTTAGAGTCACACATAATCAAGTTAAAGACAGAAGTTTATTATATGTGCAATTGTGATCTGCAGTCTGTACATCCTCCATACCATTCACTACCCCGCACACAAGGGGTTTCTTTCTCACTCCTGCTCCAGGACCATCTATGAAGCTGCCTATGTTGGAAATACACGCTTACTGTTCACAGTGTAGAGGCACCCTTTCTCTGCGTATTGGGAGGCCTGCCTTGAAACGATAAAAACAGGGATTACCACTGTCGGTGTGTTATCTGTTATTCATGCTTCTTGTATCTTGTTATCTGTTATTCATGCTTCTTTGACGACAAAATACCTTTCCAGAATTTTGTCGTCAAAGGGATTAATGTACTGCTTGGAAAACAAGAATTGTCAATGCCAACAGTTTGGGCTTTTGTGTAGACATGAGAAAGGCACTTGTCATGTCTACCGCCGTAGTGGTATTAACTGACCATTGATGGTAGCAGGTAAAAATGTGTGCGAGTACCTGGGCATCTAATAGCAGTGCTTGCCAAATTCCTAATACACAACCCAAAACTGTTGGCTTTTCACAATGCTTGTTTTTAACAGGACTAAAGTGAAGGACGCAGGTGGGCAGGTGGGCTTATAAATCGAGTGGCTGAAGGCAGACCTGGAAAATATATTTTTACTACACCAGTAGCACGTTTACAGCTCCAATTAAGTCATTAACTATCGATGGACTGCTTTGAAAAAACACTGGCAGGGACTTTGAGTGCAAAGTTTGGTGGTAAGGCTTGATTAAGGCAAGCTCATAGAGTTCCCATGAGGAGGTGTATTGGACAAGGAGGGTCAGGAACTGGCTGGGAATGGCCAGACTTAGGAATTAGAAAGGCCATGGGCAATCAATGGGTGGAAAAATAACCAAACAATACATACAATATTTGTAACACATACAGTATTTGTGTGCATCCTCATGTGCCATTTCTACCTGTCTGTACTCTAATGCAATAGTTTTGGCTTATAGGTGGTGCTAAAGCAGAACCTAATAGCCCAAACTAAAAGGCCAAGAACAATTTATTGAATGAAGTTTCAGATAATAACAGATATGGAGGTGTTAAATTTCCAAAATTTAATAGATATAACGACTAATTTGTGCAGCATTAGGGTATGTTATGTTGATTTATACCACCCACTACTGCGCATTTATGGTCTCTAGGTGCTGTGAGGAGCCAGGAATGAGACATGGACACAGAGAACCCATAGTTTTGGCTAAACTTTTATTCAAAATAAAAGTGAGTTGGACAATGCCTCGCTGTCCATATTCTATGAGTTGTTTCCCTACCTCAACTAAAACTAAGGGTGTGTCCAATGCCAAGATGTCCAAAGCAAAAAGGGCCTGTCTCTGAAATACTTTTCTCTGCCTCACATTGTAAAAATAACTCAAAGGTGAAAAGGATAATGTCTTTGGCCTTGAAAGTGTGCAAATGTCCAAGTTCAAAAGGAAAGGAATATCCCCAACATAATTCCCAATGGATAAGGTTCACAGTTCCAGTGGATTGCACCCTTACCCAGGTTTTCTCTTCAATATACTTTAATCTCCTGAGGGTATGAATCTTTCTTGGGATTCTCTGATCAACAGAAAAACAACTTATGTATAGAACTACTTGGCTCTTAGTTTCAATTTCATAGGATATTTGGAGTAATTCCCTACCAGGTTTCTTCTCCACTTTAATGCAACCTTTTCTCACAATCTTGGCTTTGCCTGGTGTCTTCTCCTACCAGGAATTCCTTGTGTGATTTGCTTTACACACTTGCCAACTTGACTTGGCCTGGTATACTCTCCTGCAAGGGCTATCCTGTGTGCTTCACTTAACACGTGGGCAAACTTGACTTTGCTTAGTATACTCTCCTGCCAGGGCTTTCTCATGTGTTTCATTTGACACACTTGCAAACTTGTATAAATCTTCCATTCCATCCATTATTTTTCCTTGTTAAATGTTGGGTCTCATATTCCCTTTTGTGTGCTTTCTTTATCTTTATTTGTCCTTGGTAACGTTGCCAAAAGGCGTGCCAAAGTGCTGCAGTGTCCCAGCTTCCCTCCTGAGGACTCACCGGCATTCTGTGGCATCTTTTAAAAAATGTTTTAATTTTTATTTGTGTGTATTCCCAATGGAACTTTACAAAAAACGTTTGTAGGATCGCACGTTTACTTCTAAAATGTCAGTGTATCAGCATATAATTTTTATGGTCTGTTGTAGAATCTTTACTAGTGCTGTTTGCCGGGTTGTTCTGTCCCCGCCGATCATTCTGTGCCACCATTGTTCTTCGTCCAACTGCTGATCGTCGGTGAGAAATTGTTTAAGGTAGGTGGATCTTATTGGCTGGTTTTTTGGGCAGGACAAGAGCCGGTGGCGAATTGTTTCGATTCCTGAGACATATAAGCTACAATCGCTTATAACAGAGATACCTCTTATTTTCTGGATTTCGTTTGTTTCCAGTAGGTTTAATCTGGCCCTAAGAAGGAAGTTTCGGGCTGGTCTACTTGGACATTTTTGTATGTATCTTTGGAGCTCGTTAAACTTACACGTTGTTTGTGGTAGGTGAGCAATATGTTTGTTTGCGGCAGCTGTGTCTTGAGTTGACGACCAGTTGAGGTTTTTCAGTTTCTGGATCACTCTGACTGGATTTGTAATGAGGTCTTCTTCTGAACAGGCGACTGAGGGCAACAGGGTCTTGTTGTCGTTCTTCCATGTAGATAACATTTTAACCGTTTCAGCTTGCATTTCTTTGCCTATCAGTGTGTAGATTTCTTGGCTGCTGTAGATAATACATGTTCAATAGAGAAGTAGGGAATTGATGTTTATTGTGCCCAATAGAGACAGAAGCTACGTTTTTTCGCCTTAGTGCGGGCATCAATGTAATTTTGGGTAGGGACAAAGCTGTCCTCCAGAAATGACCTTCTAACCTTGGGCAGACTTTTTTTGGTATATGGGGCATTGCCTCAGGGCCATATGTGATTGAGGGAACCACTATCATATTGTAGAATTCAATTACTGGAATGGTTGAGAATCTTCCAAATTTCAGATCAATTGCCTTTCCTTGGGCCACCAGCTTTTTTATCTTACTTTTTAGTTTTTCCTGCATTGAAGTTTCTTGTTTTGAGCTGTCGATGTTTACACCAAGGTATTTAAAATCTTTTATTTTTTCTATCTCAGTTTCTTCCAGGTACCATCTGTGTTTTTTGGATCTTTTTGGGACGTTCTCCAGTATCATTATTTTTGTTTTTTCTTTGTTGATTTTCAAGTTATTTTCTGAGGTGTAATGCAGCAAGCTGTTTAGCTGTCTTTGGAGCCCGATCTAGGTCTGATCAAACAGGATAAGATGATCTGCGTACAGGAGTTGACTAATTTTTACATTTGCCAGTTTTGGTGGAAAAGTTCTGATGAGGTCTTCAGTTTCCCCATAGTCGCTCATGTACGCTAGGAACAGAGCGGGGGCGAGTGGGTATCCTTGTTTCACCCCTCTTCAGGTCGGGATTTCTGTCGAAAGATTTCCTTGTTGTGTTAGTCGCACCCTGAGTGTTGTGTTTGTATGTAGAGCTTTTATGGGCAAGGCTTGTGATAAGTCTATGAAAGCTACAAATGTTCTTGGTTTGCCCTCTAAGACCTTGCTCTTTAGGGTGCTGATAGAATGTTAGCTGTTATACCTGCATTTTATTTAAGCCCGTTTGGAAGGTGTCATTACATGGTGCAGTCTTTGCCCAAGCTTGGAATCTTTTCAGTAGTAGGGCCCCAAAAACTTTCCCAATACAGTCAAGAAGAGCTATTGGGCGAAGGTTTGAAGGGTCGCTGGTGTTCCCTTTCTTATAAATCGGGACAATTATTGCCTTTGTCCATGATGGAGGGATGGATTTCTGTTGTACGCATCTCTCGAAGATTTTCCTTAGGAGAATTGCCCATTCGGTGGGGCTGTTTTTGAGGTCCATATTGGTTATGCTGTCTGGTCCAGCGTCTCGTGAATCTTAAAGCTTTTTTGAGTTGTTCAAAGATTTCCTCCTGATCGTCGAGAGGTAGCCATCCTGTGTCATTTATGGCCCTTGATTGGGTTTCCAGCTGCGCAGGAGGTTTGAAAGGGAGGTGAAGTGGTCGATCCATTTTTGCTCACCCATGCAGTTCAGGATCGAGTTTTTCCTCGAAGGCGTGGTTGTTCTTAGGAGAGACCAAAAGTCCCTGGCTTTTTTGCCACAGATTGCTTTCAAGATGGAACCGATGATTTTTTACCCAGTTCTGGTAGGTTTTTGTGGGCGCCAGTAATTTTGATTTCACTTGGTTGGATGGATTTGTATCGACATTCTTTTGATTTTCCACAGTTCCCGCCTTTTTGCTGCTAACTGCATGTCATATGTATGCTTGTGAGAGTTACTGGAGTGGAGTTTGTTTTGCTTTTCATGATGTAAGGCACTAAAACAGAGACATAGTCAGTTTTGATTTTCTTTCCGAGCATCCACTAGGGGAATATCTTTTAGTCAGTTCTCTGACTGACGCTGCGGTGAGTTTTAGGCAGTTTCCCTGGTTATTTGGTTCCACCCTGAGGCTCCTTTGTTTGGGTTGTTTGAAGTAGTTCGACCAGGTTGTTATTAGCTGGTTGTGGTCGCTTTCTGCCATTTTGCGGACCTCGAAAGACGTTGGGCCTCATTACGAGTCCGGCTGTAACCGTGCCGGAAATTCCGGCAGGTTACCGCCGGACTTGTATTACCATTCCGCCTCCGTGATTGCCGGAATCTCCAGGACATTACAACCCTGGTGACCCGGTAATTCCGGCGGCGGAATTCTGTTAATCCCCATTCCCATGGAGTCCTATAGGTGTAATGGTGCCAGTGTTTTCCATGTCTGCCTGCAGGCGGGTGGCGTTAAAGGTCAAACCTGGCGGGAGTGACACCTCCCGCCTGCAGGACTCTTAATCAGCCAGTCCGGAAAGAACAGATTTACCACCACCGTTCTTTCCGGACGGGCTGACTTGTAATGAGGCCCGTTATCTTTTCCAGGAAAGGGCGGGATACGTAGATGTAATCTATGGTAGCTCGCAAATTTTCCTGCTCCCAGGTTGGGGGACGGTCTTTATTTTCAAAGATAATGTTGAGATTTCTCATGTGTCTTGATGCCATTAATTTAGACCATTTTTGTCCTCTCTGGGAGGCCGCTGTAGGTTTATTAATTCTTCCGTTTTTGTCAAGGAAGTGTTGACATATTGCGTTCAGATCGCCGAAGATTATGAGGAAGGACACCTGGTGAGTGGTCTGGATGTCGTCAATCGCTTTTTCCATCATAGACATGTAGATTTTTGGCTCTATGGCCGCAGGGTTCCAGTATGTGTTAAGGATTGCTATAAGTGTGTTTTGTGCTTTCGGCGTTCTTTCCCAGTATAGGAGGACTGTCAGGATTGATAGATTCGACTGCAGAGTTTGTTTTATCTTCAGTCCTTTTCCCTGTCGACACGCCATAAAGAGGCCTGAAGAGGGGCGGCCTAGGGTGCCTTTTTTTGCAGGAGCCAAGACGGTGTCATACCCATCCAGGACCGGGTTGTCTAGTAGCCACGTTTCTTGGAGGCAGATGACAACGAAGGAAGCCAGGTCTGCGTCGCCCGGAGAAGTCAGGTGGAGGTGACCTCGAGTGTTCCATGAGCAGAGTTATAGAGAACTTGGGCTGTGGTCAGCTGACGAATTGTTGTTTTCGTCGGATTGCCGACCAGCGAGTTGCTATTTTTTTCAAGTTTGGGTCAAGGCCTTGGGGAGCCAGGACCAGATGCCCTGAAGGTTGTCTTTTACTCGCAGGTTTTCAGGGTCCTTTTTCTCTCCGATTTCTGGCTACATGGGTTTCGAGCTGCAAATTTTTGGGCGGAATCGTTTTTACTTGAGCAGCTTGTGTTGGGTTTGAGTTTGGGTTCAGCACTTTCGTCGTGGGTTGTATGTCTTTCCTAGTTAAGTTTGGTATTAGTTCAGTTTTTGCTTCTGAGTTGCCTATAGACAGCGTATTGTTTTCTCTTTTGTCGTTAGGTTGGTAGTCGTCATTTCTTCTATTTGTGGTAAGATTTTCTTTCCATCGGTGATACTTCTGGGGCTCAGTATAAAGGGTGTTTGTCCCCGAAGACCTGTTTCGATTTTTGTTGCAGACCTCCAGTCGGGGAGGAGGAGTCATAGTTTGTTCTGTCAGTACGTATCCCAGTTTTAATAATTCATCGGACTCTTTGGTTATTTGGGTTTTCACCCTCCTTGACAAAATGGACAAGCGGCTCTTCAGTGGGAATGGTAAGGGTCCAGGATCTTCAGGTCATCTGGTTTGATCTGTCCAAGGGTAGGAATGAGGTCGAACAGAGTGAGGACTCCTCTTCTGTTGAGAATTATTTCAGCACATTATTCCAGTTTTAATGCCCATGTAGGCTTTTCCGTGGGCCTTGTTGACTTGTGATGAGTCTCAATTCTAGATTTATAGTGGGTGGTTTGGTATTTTTGGATTTCCTTAGGAAGATTTTTCTTTCGGTCTTGGCTGCTTGCTGTCTCTCGATGTGAAGTCTCTGCTGTGTTTCCTGCCTCTCTCGGTGTACTCAGTCAACTGTCGAGGCTCGAAGTCCTGCGAGTCGGGAAGACTGAATTTGTCCTGGATGAAAAGGATACTTTCTGAATTCCAAGGTGATTGGGTGATTTCTCTTTGGGAGCATGTTGTAGATTTTTCCTTCGATCTTCCAGCGTACAGAATGGAGGGGTGGAATCTTTTGGGCTGTCGTTGTTCTAAGTCCGGTATAGAATTTCCTCTTTCGAGGTTTCGTTTTGAGCTTTGTGGTCATCCTGATTCCTGCTTGATGAGGTGCTTGCAGAGTCATTGTCAATGTGTTGACTAATGTTCATTGATGCTCATTGGCTAAGAAATCTTCTGTTATTTTGGGGGAGTTTTGATTACAGTTGGGTTTGGCAAGCTGTAAAACAAGTCTAGTGCCTGGATGAGGGATCGAACTTTCTTTTTTCTTAGAGATGCTTTTTTTTTGGCCTCACCGTCAATGGGGCTTTTGAGAGTTGGTCGGCGTTTTCGACCTGGTTTTCTTTTATTGTAGAGATTATCGAATAAGCTTGGTCTTTGCCGTCTGATTTTGGTTGTTTTTGAGGACTTCTAGAAGGTTTGTCGTCTATGATGTGAATGACTTCCCATGACTCGGGCTTGCTGGTTTCGGCAATGGTCTCAGTGGTTGACTCCATGGCAGATGGTGAAACCTTAATTGGTGAGGTTGATCGGGTTTTGGTTTTTACGCGGTTTGAGTTGGGTTCTTGATCTTGTTGCTGTAGGTAGGTGGATTGATGGTTCCAATTTGTATTCGTCTTTAAGCGTTCGTCTAGTGTGGTGATGTACCCTTCTAAGAAGATTAGTTTTGTGTGCATCATCGCTTGTATTGTGGTGTGATTGTTCAGATTTTCATTTATTGATTTGTATAGCTTTGTGAACGGTGCCAGGGCGATTGTTACCGCTGACATGATGGATAAAATGTCTGATTTCTTTTTTAAGGAGACTCGTTAGGTGTTCCTGGTGGATGAGTGTCTTTTTGGGAAAATAGAGTGTTTGAGTAGCTCTCGTTGATCAGCAGCTTTCGAACTAAGGGACCGTCAGGAAGGCCTATTGAACCACGCCTGTCCCGGTCAAGGCTTTGTTTTCTGTTTGGTGTTTCTCTTGGTTCTCCAGCCTGAGAGTGTCTTCTTGAGGACCGTTTGCTAGTATGACTTGGCCTTATGTCTTGGCTTTTTGCCTGAGGCGTCTGCACAAATATGATGTCTTTTTCGGTGGCCTTTTCTAGTGTTCTGGGGGGTGGTGTGGACAATATTTGCCGGAGGAGCCGCCAGGTTTTCGTGTGGCATGTCAATGGGTACCGGGGTTGTCTCCCCATTTTGTGAGGCGTACCGGGGAGGCGTTATTGGAGCCAGTTAGTCCTCCCTCTTGGTTCAAAAAATGTTGAACGGAAGACCTTGGGAGTGGAGTAAGTCGTGCGGCAGAGGCCGGTGGAGTCATGCCAGATTGTAGCAAGGGGGGTGGGACGTTGTCTTCTGTCCTTGTTTCTTGTGGCAAGGGCTAAGGCACTTGGAGTTCTTGGGGCTCTTTATGGGAAGCATTTTTGTGAGGTGGAGTCCCAAAGGGAGAGTCCATTTTTCTGGACTTTTGTGGAGGTTGGCAGGCCATAATTGCCTCTAGGATTTCTGCGTCTGTAAGGTCTTCTTGTAGTCCCGAGACCTGTGGAGCAAAAGCATTGAAGAAATGGGTTACAAGGCTTACAGCTGACGGTTTGCCAGAGTCAGGTTTCCAGGTTTTTTTGTTGATTTGGTTCAGGATTTTTTGGATGTAATGGGTGTCTGGGCTGTAGTAATTTCTTTTTGTTGATTTATTTTTGCGTTTCCTTTCAGCTTGTGTTGGCGCTTTTTTTCTTTGGCGGGTGAAGCAGTCTGGCTCCAGTGTCGCTTTTTGGTCGGGGGATTTCGGATGCTTTGGGGTTCCTCTGGGAGGTGATGTTGCGGCAAGTCTAACCCATTTGGCGAGGGTTTTTTGGGAGCTGTGGTCCATTGAAGACATGGAAGTGTCCCATTTTGGCCCGAGTCCGAGTGGATTTGAGCAGAAGTCTTTATCCAGGTTTGAGAAACATTTGAGGTTGAGCCTGTTTGGTTGACGGTTGGTCCGGCAGGCGCAGCTTTTTTTTCTGTGGTGAAAAAGTCCTTGCAAAGTTGCCTGTTGGGGGGCACAGCCCTTTTCATAGCTTTTGTTGGTGATGCCTGGGATTGCGGCAGATGAGGAGTAACTGAAGGACTAAGAAGAGTGTGAGTGCTTTTACTTTGGAGTTCATACTCGGACCTTAGTGCATCGGAGGTGTGAAACTCGCTAATTCCTTTCACACCCGCGTCTGCGGCATCCTACAGTGGAGCTCCAGCCTTGGGTTTCCCCGGGACCCTCCCCTTTTGCTCACTGCTTTTGGTCCTCCCTCCAGAGGGATCAAGAAGCTGGAGTGAGGAGGAGGAGACCAGCGGGGAGTCCGACAGAGGCAGTGCAGGGGACGAGGGTATCACCGGCGTGGGTAAGTCTTCTCCAGTGCCCTCGGGGCCCACAGTCTCCGTCTCCTCGGAGATAGAAGTCCTCTGGGACCGAGGAACCTCGTCTTCATTGGGTCCTGAGGTTGTTTTTGTTGTTTGGGCAGTGATTGTCTCGCCGCCTCTTGGGCGCTGGGTTGTGAAGTCTTTTGAAGGGAGACGACTATTGAACTGTAATTTGTTCTTTTGGTCGCGAGGGTGCACGCTGCGGAGCAAGAGTCCTTCTTCTTTGCCTGGCATTTGGTTTTCAGGGTCGGCGAGATTGGTGGAGTCTGCAGTCATGGCAGCCATGACAGCCAAGACTGCCACTCTCCGCCACTCTGCATCCGCTCTACAGAGAAAAGAGAGTTTTATGCAGAGGCAGAGGCAGTGCTAGGGACACGCCTCCAGTAGCAGTAGCAGTGAACACAGGAAACAGACTTAAGATTGAGCAGCAAGACTGCCACTCTCCGCCACTCCGTGGCATCTTTGGTAAAGCTATCAAAGCACCCTGCTGTTCCAGCTTCCCTCCTGAGCACTCACTGGCTTTCTGTGGCATCTGTTGCTTCTCCCGCAGTGAATGTGAAGTGGCTCTTCAGTGTTTGACCCCACTTCCTAGGCTCACCAACTTCACTTGTCGGCTCTCGCATCCTTCGTACCTCCTGTCTGCCTGCTGTGAGCTTCTCCATGTTCAGGCGGTGTGGATACTGCTCTCTGGCTCCTGCGAATGCCAGGAAGTCTTCTCTTCCTCTCGTGGCTCCTATGTGGCGTGCCGGCTCCTGCAGTCTTCTTTCTCTGTCCTTCCCCTTGAGATGGTTGACTCCATGGTCTTCCTTGCAGCACAGTAGTCCTTCAGTCAGCACTGAGAGAATGAGGCTTCACTAGGCAGCGTCTCCCACCTGTTAGCTGTTTAGTGTGTTAAAATGTCCCGGCCCTTATTATGCGCTTGCAACCACTAGAGCACATCTTGTGTTTCTCGTCTTTACTGAACCTCATTACTCCATTCAGCTTTCTCGTTGCAGTACTTTCACATGTATGGAAATCATAGTCAATTCTTGGTAACTTATGTATAGAATATTGGAAGGTATTCTCAGTAGCTTCCATGGGTGGTTTAAGGGAACTATTAGGCCATTAAGGCATGTTGAATGGAAGAGTTATCCCTAAGAAGAAAAGGGGGATACCATGTCTCATCTGATGATGTCTAATGTCAATCCTCTTGAGGATGACCTCCCCCCATGTGGTCCTCCCTCATATGCAGCTGTGCCCTGTCACATGGAGAGAGGTTACAGCCGGGAAAGGAGTGATGACACCATCAGATTCATCACAGTGCTCTGACGGATCTGAAAAGGAAGGAGAACTGGGAGGACATAGTGGGATATAGAGGGAAAGCGCTAGAGAGCTTTGATGTGCTGTTGGTAGCTTCAGTTCGGAAAAAATGGTCACTGTGTCCTGGGTTTGTTTTTAGCTGGTAAGGGCTAGCTGGTGTTTGTTGTACTGGTGTGTGTGGGATGTTTTTGGTGTAATTGCTTTCCTTTTTTGTAGTGTGTTGTGTTTTGTAGGGTGTTGCTGAGTGTGTGCATTTTGTGGTGGTTGTAGGTTTCTGCTGCAGTAGCGGTATGTGTGTGTGTTTTGTTTGTTGTTTGATGGTGAGTAGGCAGGATATTGGAAGGTTTTTATTAGGGTTAGTTAGTGATGTTAGTAGTCAGTGCCGTTCTGTGCGGTGATTATGTTGGTCTGGCAGGGTTCATATTATTCTATGATAGTTTGTGTTAAAATGCTTAATTTATTTGGGGCATCCAGGTTTCAGTTCATTAGGTTTCGGTTGATGTGGGTGTTTCTGTTGTGTTGTGTTGGCTGTTTCCCTTTGACAGTGTTTCCAGTTTAGCTCAGTCAGTTAAAGAGCCATGTTTCTAGCAATTTTCTAAATCTTATGTGGTCTTCTGTTGTTCGTATTTCCTTCAGAAATGAGTTAAAAAGGTTTGCCGAGATTCAGGAGAATACTTATCCACCAAATTTCTGTTTCAAGTATTGTTTTGGTTTGAGGCAAATGTTGTTGTTGGACCTTAGTGTTCGGTTTGTAGATGGAGATTGTTCCCTGTATGAATTCCTCTCTTTGATTTATGCAGAGTGTTTTGAAGATTTTTTTTATTTTTATTTGTAGCCAAAGTAGGGTTTTCAGTGCTAGTGTGGTATGTTCTCTCTTAGTGAGTCTGAGGAGCAGACTTGCTGCTGCTTTCGGTATTCACTGTAGTTTTAGATGAGGTAGTTCGGAATTCTAAAACAGATTCTGTTCGCATAGTCTATTCTTGACATGACAAGGGAGATGATGGCGAGTGTTCTATGTTGGAAGGTGAAGAAAGGTAGTATCCGCATGAGTGTGTGTAGGTGGAAGAAGCACTTCTTTACTACTGCAGTGACTTGCAATTTGAGTGTTAAGCCTTTCTCCAATAATATTCCAAGGTTTTTAACCACTTTGGAAGCTTCTGGTCAATTTCCCATTTTGGTAGGACATGGAATATGATGTTGGTTCAACGGGTCATTGGGCGTAATCATGATTTCTGTTTTTTCCGGGTTGAGGTTAAGGCTGAGTTTAAGGCCGTTGGTACACATCCAATGGTTTATTTCTGTGTGGTACTTGTTAAGAGTTGGGTCCTTTTTGCCACTAGTGTTGATTTTGTAGATGAATTGTGTGTTGTCTGCCAAGTTGTAGCAAGTGAGAGCATGGGCCACATTACGGGTCTGACGGTAATGTGCCAGACCTGTAAAACATTACTGGCACCTGACTTCCCAGTGCCACTGGGCTATTACAAGTCTGGCGGCCGGGAAGTCAGGCGCCGGTAATTTTTTTAATCCCCATGCCCATAGAGTCCTTCTGTGATGACTTATCGTGACCGTTGCACTGGGCAGGGTCATACCTGTCGGGCACATCAGCTCCAGCAGGCAAACCCGTAGTTCGCTGGTCTGGAAACTGGGGTGCCAGTGAGTTTACCGGCACCCTTATTTCTGGACCGGCAAACTTTGCATGAGGCCCCATGCCTTTTGATGAGGTTGATGAGAGGGGTCATGTAGATGTTGAAGAACTGTGGTGAGAGTGATGAGACTTGTGGGATTTTGCCCGTTGTTGTGCGGGGTGCAGAGTTGAAGGGTTTTAGCCACACTGTTTCTGGTCTTTCTGCTAGGAAGGATGTTAGCCATAGTAACGCCATGTTGCCGATTCCTATTTCTACAAGTCTTTTGATGGGTGTTTCGTGGTGAACTGTGCTGAAGGCTTTTGATAGATCTAGTAGTATTAGTGCTAATGTGACGCTGGAGCCTGCGTTGGTTTTTAGATCATCCCATATGGATATTAAACAGGTTTTCGTTCCTCCCCATTGTCTGAAGCCACCTTGTGTCTCGTCTAGTATCCGATTGTTTTCTACAAGTTCCAGTAGTTGTTCGTAAACGTAGCTTTCTAGGTGATTTGTCGGGTACGGGATGTTTGTAATTGGTTGGTCGTTGATTAGGTCTTCCATGTTTCGCGATGGGCCTTCAAGGAGTGGCTTTTTGCATTACTTGATGTAGATGCTTCGCTGGTGAAGATGCAATTAGTTGGCCAAAATTGTACCTAAACTAGAGGGTTTCTTGCGGTTTTGAAAGAACACACAAAATCTCAGCTCTTCAAGTGAAACCCCTGTGTAGTAACGTGTTAAGGGCAGAAATGTCAAATTGCACATTTATTAAATAGACCAGTGCAATCAGCAGTTTGTCATGGGAGCAAACATGAATTCCTAGAGCTCCCGTGTAGCCAACACAGCTACTCGACCTATGATGAGGATGCCAAGAACCGGTCATATTCACATCTGCGTTTATTTCCACTCTGTTTATTGAATCAGAGACGTTCGGGGGAAATCTTGGTGTCGTGAGGTCGTTCTAGATTCCTCGAAGGCGTCGGGGGAGTGGATGAAAAAAATAACATAAGCACCGCAGATAGCAACGGCAGCTTCTTTCCAAGCAGTTCGGGGAAATACCACAGAGGGATTCGGTGACGAGCGCGTAAACAGACTTCAAAAACATGACTGGAAGCTTGTATCCACCAAATGTAAATACGAAGAGACAGCGTTGGGTTTACACCGCTGCCACTGCTTAGTCCGTTACTTTTCTTGTCGAACACTTCAGTCAGTTATTAGCAAAAACCCAGAGTGTTTGCATTGTCCAACACCACCGAGTTCGGGGTGTCGCTTTTGCCGTAAAATGAAGACACAATATGCATTTTATTTTTCTCCCACACTAACCTCTGCCTCTATTCTCCAGGGATAACGCCAGGGACTCGAACAGGGCACGTTTGGGTGACGTCCAAGGCGTCAATGCAGCTGCGCGCTTTTATCCAATCCCGTTCGTGCTCACGGATGCCTGTTACGCAGCATGCGTTAACACAACATGGGCCCAATTAAGTGAAGATGTGAGTGTTTTTTTCCATCCTTCTCCTCCACCCTAGCCCGGAGCAGCCATGTGGTTCTTTTTAATCGGTAATTCTGAATGGCAGCTAGCAATGGAGCTGGCAACTCGCACTAAAGCTTTCATCGCAACCTGAACTATTGCCGGGCCTGAGTAACGGTTATTGCAGGCCAGGCGTTGGCTGCAGCTCCTGCCCTCGAAGTTCTTGAAACCCAAAGAAAATACAAACAATCATGCTCGATGCTGGCACACAGGCCAACACAAAGGTCGGACCGGGGGAGTAGTGGCGATGGTTGGGGGGGGTGGCGTGGGGGGTCGAGGGGATATGGCAGAGCTCTCAACTTTTTTGAGTCATCAGGGCGATGATTTTGTTTACGGTGGAAGAGAGCCCATTGAATATGCCCGGGAAAGCAGCTTGGTGTGTGAGAGGACTGACTTCATGGCGGGTGACACCCACCAAACATGCGAGTTGAGAGGGTATGATATGGGAGGGCAAGATTTCAAGGGCTATTCCTACAAAGATTTGAGACATATGGAAATTATCACATTTTGAGCCCTGCATCTATATGCGCAGCACCCTGGTAATTGGTGCGTAAGATGTTTTATTGTTCTGCCTTATCATCCATACTGTTATATTTGGTAGGCACCCAACCAACTCCATTGTTCCTATCCTTCACTACCCAATGGAAAACGTTTTCGAAGTTTCTAATACAATCCCACTCGGCCATGAGTTACTGGAAGCATAGAGCAAGCGGTGGGTATGTCAAATCTGTCCGGGCAAGTCTAGAGGGAAGCTTGTGAGCATGCAAGAAGCACATGGTTTTGGGACCAGTAGATAGAGGCAAGTAGCTGTGTCACCTTTTTTACTGGATGGCATATGCAGGTTCCCATTCTTTGAATCCACTCCCATGGCAGGAATGGCCCGAAAGGCGAAATGTGGCTGAGATTCAAGGAAAGAGTCTTTTTCCAGATTGCCGTGTCAAATCTGACATCAACACTCACAGTCAGTATCTACACAGATAAACTGTGTAAATGTACAGGGGCCATGCGGCAGCCTTGCCCGATATCTGTGACCAGTGGAGTGTTTCTGCTTTGGGGATTCACCAGCCTGCACACAACAGAACTGTGCACAGCGTGTAATCAGTTTAGGTGCAAACTTCTTTATAACAGCCTTTACGTACAAGATACAAAAAACACGTTATCCATATATTCAACTCTACACATCTTCTTACAAGTTGGCTTGGGAATTCTCCAGTGTCTATGAGGTATATATAAATCACATTAATGAAATGCATCTAGGTCATGCATAGGAGGACTTCTGTCATTGTCACTTACTCTTGCCGCGTGGTTCTGCCAAATATTAGGGGACGGTGGCGGGAGAGTTAGTGGGAACGGAGGGAGAAACAAGATGTACACACCTGATGTGTTGATGGGTGCAAAGCAGAAGAATCTGCCCTCTGTGTGCTAGTGTGCTTCTAGGCAGAGTGGGTTAGGGAGCACTGGCGTTGTGTTGCCATAGAAGAGCCCCAGGTGGTCTTATGCTCCATTGCGGGCCTACAAGGTTTTCCCTGTGATCCTGAGAATCTAATATGGTGGGATGGGTGTAAAGCTGTAGTGTGGTTAGTGTGCGCTCAGCACTTAGTGATGGTGGCAGTCTTTAACTTGGCTCCTTGAGATAGCCGCAAGGGAGGGAGTAACTTTAGTGGAGACACATGCAATAGTCTACCCAGTGCATTAGACCGCCCACAGGGTGCACCAGTAATGAGCAGCAAATCATAGTGGTGCAAATAGCCCCATGCAATAATCAGCTGCGTACAACCAGACACACATCAAGAGGGTGCACGCAGGGGCAAAGACAGTGGTGATAACACATGCAAATGCGTCCTACTACTGTTATCACCTCTGTAACTCTGGAACTAAGCTCTTGCAAGTAACAGCGCTTCAATGCCCGTGGGCTGCTTGTGCGCTATGTAAATGTAATAAATAAATAAATAATATGGGGATGCAGTTATCGGGCATTATCACCGGGCTGAACATGTCACAGTGGAAATCAGCAGAGCCCCATTATCACAGAGTAGGAAGAACCTTATTGCAAAGGAGTAGGGTGCTACAGTGATTCAATGTTTATCCATCCCCAGTTTTTTTCCAGATTAGTTTTTTGCCAAAAATATTTGGGCGAAACAAACAAATCGAAATTCTTTTGGGGATATATTAGAGGGATCCCCCCACGCCACCCTCCCCTATTATTTAATTGCCTATTCCCCACCCCCCTACTCCCTATATGCCCTTACCCAACACCCAAAAACTGGCGGTCAATGAACGTTGTACCACCACAGTGACAGGGGTTACATTATCACAGTGCAATCAGCAGGACATGACAGATGGACTGCAACGCTTGTATCTCACGGCCCTTACACTCAGAGGCAATATCTTCAAGGAAGGCTACTTTGAAGTGCAACATTGTTTTAAAGGCAGGGAGTTTGGGGGGGCTTTGTTAGGATAGGTTCCAAACTAAGAAGCCTTTGCATACTGCCCATTCACTTTGCCTCTGCTGCTATTCTCCTTCATATCTGTAACATTGAGCAACCCATCATATTTTGAAGTAAAAGTGAATAAAATGGAATCTTTCAGAGCAGGGCTTCATAGGACACAGTGGCAAGCCTATTTGAATGAGGTTGTCTGCTAAGTGCATGGTCGGCAACCGACAAACAAAGCAATGCTGGAAGCAGGAATATCATGGGCGTTATTTTAGTCGGGGGAGGGGGGGTGTTTGTCCCCCCCCCCACAACTTTTGTGGCACACCATTTTGCTGCACTCATTTGGCAGGGGCCCCTTTCATTTAGATGTCTCCCCAACATTTTCAGCCAAGTTACTCCCCTGAGAAATGTAATTGGGAAACTGGGAGGTTGTCTTGTAGTCACTGCCTGACCTGACTCTCCCCTCGGGTTGCTGAGACACACACTCAGCAGCGTGGAATGCACTCGGTAGAAGCGGTCTCAGTAGCCATGTAAAATGGCCACCCCCATCTTTACCTGATGCCACATTCAGGAAGGTGATGGGAGGTGTGAATAGGAACGCCAGGGCCTAGGGAAAAGGGGCGGTGCAAGCACATCTCACCATGCTCAAGTCGCACAATGCACACTGCCACGGAAGCCTGCGGGCAGAAATGTATATTTTCAGGACATTTATAGGACATTTTGAAAGTAAATTCATTGATGATGGAAAACACAGAAGCGGGATGTTGCTGGGAATCAAAAACGCGCAGCATAGCGCCATGCTTGCAGCGGTGGCGCCGGCATAGGCCATGTGAACTGTTCTAACATTGCCCAACTCAATAGCAGTACCCGAGAACTTAAAGAAAAGCCCACGAAGTCATTATTGATTTGATTTTTTCAATGATGCTCCTTAATTTCAGAAACCCCGCACAGGTTTAACGTCGGCATACCTTAGGGTGACCAGACGTCCCGGTTTTGCCGGCCCTGTCCCGGTATTTGGTGCTCTTGTCCCCCTTTCTCAAGAGTATGTTCCCATTGAAAACTGCAGTGGTCCCAGTGTTTGGAAGTAGGTCTTCATAGCTGGCAGACCGGAATGTACAATCTCGCAGAGGAAATGCTGCATTTTACAACTTAGGACAGAGTTAGTTTGTGATACATTCATTATAATATCTCTTATTTGAACAGTGACGCTTAAACCCCCTTCTCCTGCAAACGCTACTACAGTGTAGTGCCTGGACAGCCACTTTCAAGAGCTATTGCTATTTTTAGGTTAGTTGTCCTGTCCCGGTTTTTCACTTTTCAAATCTGGTCACCCTAGCATACGTCAACCTCAAAGTCTACATCACTTTCTCCCCCATCGTGAACCGGGCCTCACTTTGCCATTTTCTTTTGCTATTCGTACTTTGGTTTCTTTTATTGTTGGTGTTTGCTGAGTGCAAACCTAGCTTCGGGAAGCAACAGAGCGCTGCACTTAGGCAGGTGTTAAAGGGAATACTTTTGTTGCTTACGACAGAGTGTGAGGGGGCGGGAATGCTCCTTACCGCATAGCATGGATTACCACCAGGGCAACTGGGGATGGTTAACATGTACAGTTAGTGCGGAAGACGCAACAGTGCTGAAAACTGCAACCCTGGCCCTCGAGATTAACTGTGTGATAAACACCGCCATACTTTTACGCGTATTTTCTACGCAGGTGTGTCATGGGATCCTACTTCGATTATGCGGCTAGTGCATACTGCGGGTCTATCGGTGTATGGCGCTTGACGCGCAGTGGGCGAGGTGTACAAAAAGAAGTAGTGGAACTATGTTCCCTGCTGGCCTGCCCCTGCTCCCCACAAACGCCATCGCCACGCCCCCTCCCACGTGCAATCCAAACCCCCAAACCAACACTCCTGCTGTTTAAGGGAACGTTCAGTGCAGTGCATCGAAGTGCAGGTTTCAACTTCTTCCTACACTTTTGTTTTAAAAAAAAGACATTCCTGAACGGTTTCTTTTTTAAATAAACGTATAGGAGCTTTAAAACCCAAAGTAGAGGAGTACCGCTCCCACCCACTCGCGCCCACTTCGACCACTGTTTACGCAATTGGTATTGTAGCACATCACATGCTTTTTAGCATCCTGGGACACGTATTAAAAAAACAAGATGGCGTGCTCTTGTTTGGCTATGAATGGACTTTGTACTGACGCCTCCTTCACTACGACTGACGCGCATTCTTCGGAAAGCAGGATGGTCAGCGTAGTAGAAGGCTGGAGAGTGGGCGCTCTCGTGCGTTCTTCCCACCACTGCCCCTGCTGCTGCCGGGCATCTGAAGCACCTTAATGCATCTGCCAAGCCTGGAGGGCCAGAGAACTGGCATGGAACTGGCATTCAGCCTTCCAGTCTGGCAGGAAGGAGCTCTCACTAGAAGAGGCAAGTGGGCCCTTCTCGGAGTGAGTCGGTATTCACCGTCAGCACCTGGATGTAACTGAGATTGCATGATGCGTATCTGGAGAGTTTTGATTCATTTGCTCAGGGTGTTGTTACATGCTACATGTGTGTGGGCAGGGGCATGGTGGAAGAGCGGGCCTCAAGTTAAACAGTTGCAGAAACTAATGGATTGGCTATCGGTTTGCAGGGGCTATTGAGGTATTTTGTGTGGGGTTGAAAGAGAGTGAACAGCGGGGGGCGGTTCACCAATAGGCGATGCCTCTTCCCTCAGCTGATGGGGTGGGCCCAGTCAGGTATGCCAGGGGGAAAAATGTGGGAGTCAGTTCGCTGCCCGCAGAAAACTCTGCAAAACCTAGACTCCCTTACAGGATGACTGCCAGCCCATGTAGAGAGTATAAACCACTCCTGGTCGTATTATGTGTTCGAAGAGCCTTACACCAGCTCAGGCGAGAGAAAAGTGCTGGGCTCACTCAAGACCCTCCTAACCACCCCATAGGCATTGAACAGCCATGAGCAACCAGGTTCTAGAGGCAGCAGTGCAGGATGTAACTAAGGGCCCTCTTAGCTGAGGATGGCTTTGCTCTGCGGCTCTTCTGCGACCAATGCCTTGAACCTGGTTGCGTCAACGCTGCTGAAGCCTGAGAGTAGGCCTATGGGGACATCTGTAACATTGCTGCAGGCTGGATGCTAGTTCGGTCGGGGCTGCGGGAGTCTGGGAGTGACCCGCACAAGCCATACCGTTGTTGAAAAGCCAGTCTATGCAGAGGCGTAGGCAGGATTGTGTAACACGTGGGGCCTTGAGTTAGTGTTGTGGGGCCCACCCTAAGGGGAGCCTGCAAGTGGGTTTGTTCTGTCCCTGGCTGAATGTGCAGGAGCGACCGAGCACAGCGAGGTGGCATGAACCAATCAAGGGGAGCTTGTGGCGGTTAACCCCCCCGAGATTTCTTTTTTAATAAATGGGTTTAAATGATGCATTTTACAGTACACTTTCTGTGATGAATTAGGTTAAAAGCCACACAGTTCTAAATCGTTTTTTAAGGGTAAGACATGAAAAACATCCTTTAGATGCCGTCACCAGCAATTCACAGGAGTTTTTCGCAACACATTTTCATAATGCATTTGACCACTATATCACAGTACTCTGCAAGTGTAAAAACATATTCATACTGATTGTGCCCACACATGTCCATTCTGGTGCCATTTATAGTATTCCCACATATCAAAATACTCAAGTTTGCTTCGTCCGTAATGATACTATAACAAAACATGTCTATGCTGGTTCTGCCAATATATGCCACTATTCTCACATAAGAATATACTCTTGTTGGCTTTGCCTTAACATCAGTAGAGACAGGCCATGCCAAAGTAAGGATACATGTCCTTGCTAGATACTCAAATACACCCACCTATAAAAATACTCATCATGTTGTATTTCACACCTAACACCGGTAAAACATGTCAATCCACAGAAACAAAAGCATGCCTCGCAGGCTGCACAAATGCTCCCCTTGCCCCATGTAAGAACAAGAACATTGATGTTGTCTTGGACCTTTACACCAGTAATGCAATGCCATGCCACAGTAAGGAAACATGCCCTCCCCTCACCCATGTAACACCACTCATCATGTTGGCTTTGCCCTTAATAAGAGTACAGAGTCCATGCCACAGTAGTACCTAGCCAGCCCCATTGTAGCACCCCCCCAATCCCCTTCAGTCACATAATAACACTCAGGTTGGCTTTGCTTTGCCCATAAATGCCAGTAAAACATGCCATGCCCCTGTAAAAAAAAATGCTCATGCTTCTATGCCCCTCCCTAACCGCAGCCTCACATACACATACAAACACACAGACAGACACACAGAGACACACTCACGCATTCACCCACCCATGCAGCTTCTCTGTCATTAACATAAGCACCCACTATATCCACACTTCCTTCTCGTTCACACAAGCGCTTGAGCCCAGGTACACCATTCACACTGCATGCATTCATACGCGTGCACTTACAGACAGGGATCAAGTTGAGGGTACACGCTGGGGGACGGAGTCCACCCACTTTATTCAGAGGGTGGACTCAGTACCCCCCAGCTAAAAGAGAAACATTGGATGTTCTCTTACATTTTTGAATTAAAGATGACCTCAGGGATCAAACCGCAGTTGTCAGGGTTGTAGGCCGGACACTTTACCACTGCACTATATAACCTGATGAAAAATAACAAACAACTAAAGGTGCAATGTCCCATTTCGGTACTGCAAATCCCAAGGAAAACATTTTGTATTGGTTCTTGGAGTTTAAAACATGCACACCTTTTAATGTTTTCAAAAACACTATTAGAAGAAAATATCCCGTCTTGGTTTTGTGTGTGTGTTGATTTTATGAAAGGCAAATGCCATTTTTCCTGTTCAATTTGGGTAGTTATGCAAAGCACATTTAATGAAATGTGCATATTTCACCCTGATATGCAAATTCCTGGTGACGTCACATCCCATTGCGTTTGTTGATGAGTCTCCCCACTTTAATTTTTAGGACTTGAGTCCTGCTTACAGACAGCCGTTGCACACATTCATACATACATACAAATAAACATGCAATCCTTACACGCACACACACAATCAAAACCTCTTTGTGTTCCCTTACCGTTAAAACCTACTCAGCGCTCGTGAGTGGGCATTTACAGATTTTAGTTCGGACCTGCCCCCTCAGTCCCTAGCATGTCTGTGCCCCTGAGTCTATGTTATGTTCATGGGCTTCTTAATCCGTGTTGTGGATACTCATTCCTCATGTGACGCTTTGAATATGCGTCGGTGTCTTCCCGTTGAAGCTCATCTTTTCTTTCTTTCTTTCTTTAGGGATTGGGTTGAAGAGTCTCTGCGGCTTAGCGCCTCTTACCTTTCTTCTCTAATTATTCTACGTTCCTTCTCGTGGTCCTCAGTCCCTCTTTCTCTCGGCTGTTCCGCGACCCCCTTGTGCCTCCTCCCGTCTTCCCTCCTTTTCTTTACTGGCACAGAAGCACCGTCATGCTCTCCCCTGTCCCGGTGGTCGGTGTGCTCTCGTCCCTCTTCTCAAATCTTGGCCCAAGGACCATCTTCTCTCTAATCTGGCAGCATCCATTTACTGTACCAAATGTTTCAGTTCTGCTTTCAGTGCTTCATAAATACAATCACAAACAATCTGCCTGGGGTATCCAGACCGTAGTCTGCTGGAGTAAAAGAAATGAGAACAGGGATGATAACAGGATGAAAAAGTAGGAAAGCAATGCTACTGACAACGGGAGGAGGATGGAGAGGGGGAAGAAAGTGTTGTGATGGCCGGGGGAATGCCGTCCTTCAGGGCGATGGAAGTCCTGCAAAAGGGAAGCCTGGTAAGTTTGAACATGTTCAGAAACGTTTATAGATCAACCTAAGAGGTGATTTGGGCAGATATAATGAGCTCTCTGGAGCTCATTTTTTCTCCTCCTACTGCCAGACCCCTCTTTCACTCTCTTTTACCCACTCCCCTTCTCCCATAATTAACAGCTGCTTTTGACGCACTTTTGACTGACGATAAGGCATTGTTTATTCCATAAATGTGTGTTCCTTTCTATTTTGTTTTGCCTTTTGCTTGGTACGTGTACACGTGTTATCTTCAAAGAAAAAGTAATGTCATAGTTCATATATGTAGGATTTGACCATCACATACGTGATTGGTGCTTCTGTGCCTCCCTGTGTAACTGCACACGATGCAGTATCTTCTTTGTTCATACAGTAGTAACTAATCGCCCTGGTCTCTAGCCTCATACAACTCAACTACAACACAAGCATTGACATACCCCATAGTTTGGGCTTTTGTGTAGGAATTGTTTAGGCATTTGCCAGACATTCACCGTTTGTCAGCTCTTTTCAGCTGAGGCCCAGGTCCTACTGTGATCCACCATGGATTGCCATGATGTACTGTCGCACCCACATCGGATCCCTGCCACGCGTGTGTTACTCTGAACACAGTGGCAATGAACATTTCAAATCAAATGTTGTGTCCCTTTTCTCGTTGCCTCTCCTGTTGCTCTTTCCTTTGCAGAACAGGCCCCGTAAAAACATTGCTTCCTCCCGTGGTTCTCCCTTCCTTTTCCTATTCCTGGCCCAACATCCCCTGTGCACCGCTCCCACTCAACAATATCCTTTCTACTCCGAATGAAGGTTGGCAATATTTTGTGCCACTGTATTATTGGCACAAATAAGTGACTTGTCATCCTCCCCTCGCATCACATTGGTGTTTTTCTCATGTACCAGCTATTCCCGTCAAACACAAAGGCACTAACATCACTGCCGTGTTTGTCTAGCAAACGCCCACATACTCACACCATGGCCAGAAATGGACATCAAGGGCGCAGGTACCCACAACATTGAGAGGCATTTCTATCAGAATCCAAGGTGTTCGCATAATGTTTCCCACGCTAATATATCAGTACTCACAGCATTGGGTACTTATGTAGTACTCAATAGTAACTGGGCACTCACAGCATTGCTACAGATTGTAATGAGAACACACCATTTGCCCGGTATTACTATCAAATCACCACCTACTCATATCATTGTGCAGCTACGGAGAACATATGGCCAGGAACTCAAGCTACTTGACAGATGTTGCCAATACTGACAAGATACTCACATCACAGTCAAGTAATGACATAACAACCCAGTTACTCATGACAGTGCCAGGGATTGCCAACACGTGCCTTTTACACCCAGTTATTGCATCCACTCCACGTTCCAATATGGTATGTTATAATATCGCTTATTACATCATGGCCAAAACCTGTTATGCCTGGGTAGTACATCATATATATTTTTTATTTGGGATAATTAGTTTGCGAACTTGGCCCAACGTGGAGCAGAGCACTTGACATGGCAAAATGAAAGTGGGTTACATGAAGAGATGGGCTGGTAATAGATGCGTCCTCAGAGAGAACAACATCATGACCAGACACCACAACAGAGGTGTTGCTGGTGGGGGGCTAAGAGGGTTATAGCCCCTGGTCTTTTGGTTGTAGCCCCAGATAGAATCTCAGGAGCTCCAACTAAAAGGCTAGCTAGCCCCCAGACCCGACAGTTTCAACATTAGCCTAGCCCCGGGTCTTTTCCAGACCTAGCAACACCCCTGCACCACAACATTGTCAGATTCCATCGTGCCTGGTTAGCACTTTATGGGAAGCCATTTTTGCTAGTTAGCACTTCAATACCAGATTCTATTATGCCAAGATATCACAGCATTGCCCGTTTTCAGTGTGCCAAGTTAGCCATCTGTTCACATTTCCTTAGGCCAGATGGCCAGCTTCCCACGTGCACCATCAGCACAAAATGGCCAGATTCCATTAGGCCTAGTAAGCACAGCATGGAGGGTTTTCATTATGCTCAGTTAGCATTTCATTGCCAGATTCCATTAGGCCTAGTAAGCACAGCATGGGTGGTTTTCATTATGCCCAGTTAGCATTTCATTGCTAGATTCCATTAGGCCTAGTAAGAACAGCATGGATGGTTTTCATTATGCCCAGTTAGCATTTCATTGGCAGATTCCATTAGGCCTAGTAAGCACAGCATGGGTGGTTTTCATTATGCCCAGTTAGCATTTCATTGCCAGATTCCATTAGGCCTAGTAAGAACAGCATGGATGGTGTTCATTATTCTCAGTTAGCATTTCATTGCCAGATTCCATTAAGCCCAATAAGCGGAGAATATCCATATGTATTTCTGTCAAACTAGAAATTATATCGTGCCTCCTATTGCTATGAATATATGTATATTGGCCTACGCCAAGCTGCTAACAAGCTGCTTATAAACTACATGTGAATAAACTCGCATTGCAAGGTCCTGACCTTAGAAACCAGGTAAACTGTCATTTTGGGTCAAGCCGCCATTTTAGGTTTTCTTGCTCTATAAAGTCACCATGTGAGCTAAAATGGTAGCCTATGTTATTCAGAACAGAACTCGATTGTCATGACCTCTGTACAGCTAATGTATAACTTGCCTGCAGGCCACTTGTTAGGGTCATGAGCTGAGACCTTGTCCTTCTGCTGACCTGTGCGCAATTGATTACCTGTATCACCGAAACTGATCTATAATTGAATGAGAACACCTGCTTAACTATATTGTATAAATTAAGTCCCGCATTGTAATGTTAGGCCTAGAGCATACATTATTACCATTTCTTCTTGTTAATGTATAAACCTAAGATGAACTAGATTTGACCTGGCAAGGGACTCTAGAGCAGTAACTTATTTATGGAATGGTTAACCCAAAGGAGGGCTGAACAACAGGCTGGAGAAATGTATAAAAGCCTGACTGTTTCAATGAATATTTGCACTCACTGAGCACATCGAACCACGCCGGAGTTCGCTGTGTTGTACTGAGGGTCGATAGCTATCTGAATTTTGTTCTGTTCTTTTGTAACTGGATTCAGTATAAAATAAAGTACTTTGTATGTTCCTTTGTAACCTGTGTTTGGTGTGTTTCCTTTTTGGTTACCCTGCCTCATATTATTTCCTTGTTTTCACAGTTGGCGCCCGGAATAGGGACCTTCAAGATTGATGCCGGATTATTGAAGGTTGACGCACGCTATCGGACCGGGATCGGACGGTGTGACATAACGGGCCCGACTGAACGAGACGCGACACCTCAACAGCACTGCACGATCCGTTCCCTGGATGATAGCCGTGTGGTCTGAGACGGCATCTTGACGAGGGTCAATTTTTTGAGGCGGGCAGATTTGCCGAAATCACCATACACAAGGTAAAATTCGTTAGGTAAGTCCTTTGTAAACCGATCGGTCCTCCTTAGGTTTGGTCAGGTGAGTCGTTACCCGACTCTTAATTCAACCCTGACAATTTGAATTTGGCGCATTGTATCTGCAGACACAATTATTGACCAGGTAACACCGAGTATTTGAGAAATGCCTGGGAAATTGTCTAGCTGCTTTAGGGCATTATTCCGCAGCGATAGACAATCTTTGGAATTTAGCCGTCCGGCACCACAGGAGGGGTCACCGGCATGTACTATGTACTGTAAGCATGGCATTGGAAGTGTAGTATTTAATAAAATTTGGCACAGACAAACCAGACATGCCTCCGAACTTCAGTGGCCAGTCAATGGTAGTTTTGAGATCCCTCGTATTGAACATTTAGAGTCAGTCTTGTTAAAAAAGAAGGCCAGACCTGCAGCATTTGATGTTTTGCAAAATTGGAAAAGAGAAGCGCTGCAGCAGCTTAAAAGTAGGGAAAAACATGTGCGCCGTCATAAAACAAATGCTGAAAAGGCGTTGTTATATGATCAGGACAAACATTCTGAGTCGGTTAGGAATATGGACAGGGCTTTCTCACTCGGTATTCAGAAAATCTATCCTTCTAAAGATCTTCATGTTTCTGATGAGTTTATCGACAAATTGTTAAATGAACGAAGGCCTGGTGCCTCTGCACCACCTCCGTATGTTCCTCTTCCTCCTGCTGTACCTCTTCCTGCTGTTATTCCTGCTCTTCCTGCTCAACCTGTTGTTCCTATTCCTCCGGTTGTTGTTCCTCCACCTGCTCCTCTGCCTCATCCCATTGCACCAGTAATAGTACCTCCATTGAATTAGCCTGCACCCTCACTCCCAAGTAGTTCTGTACCGCTTGTAGTTGATCAGGGTGCGGGGTCGAGGATTGTTACTCGTAATACTGTTCCTACAGAAAAGAAACAGGATTTGTTTGCATGGGCTAAGCATTGTATGGAGAGAGATGATCGAGCTAATGTTCTTGCCACACTTTCTAATATGGATAATTGTCCTGAGAAAAATGTTTTCATTGAAGGTTTAGGGATTCATTTATGTGTAATGTGGGGTAAATTAAATAATGCAGACCTCCCACAAGGGTTGAGGGACCTGAATACTTTAGCGTTTTCAAGAGACACTGTGGAGAAGGTACATGAGCATGTTGAGAGGATATTTGAGTATAGAAAGGAGTTGGAAAGGTTACGGAATGAGGATGACGAAGAAGAAAGTATGTATGTACAGAAACAATTTCTTCTGTGTCGTAAATCGACATCTGAGGAAGTGCGAATTTGTACAAAAGATGCGATTAGATGGATTTCAGACATATTGATAACTCCAGTTGAGGTATATGACACATACAGTCAATATACGCTAGAAATGCAGAGGAAAGTGATACAGGTAATGGTAGAGTACCTGCAGGATGAATGTTTAAAGAGAAAGGTTAGTTGTCCCACAGAGTTATTGAGCATTTATAAGAGAGCTTTTTCACTTGACACTTCTTCAACTGCTTTAGCGCTCGATTTAGCTCTGTTGCTTAGTAAGCGTTCGGAGTTGCCTACATCTCAGTTGCCTATGAGAGAGGTTCCTCCGACATTTGTCCCAAAGGTTGAGATTCCTGCTAATGCTGCAGCAGGTACACCTGCTGTGGACATTCCTGCACATTATGTATCGCAGTTTGTTCATGTTCCGTTTTCACGACAAGAAGTGAATACTATTAGACAAACTATTCCTGACATTAGGAAAAATCCGACAGGGTTCTATAAAGAAATAGAGTCCATTTTGCAGTCCTCAGTGTTTACCCTAGGCAACATTGATTTGCTATTCCCTGTACTCCTGCCTGTAGATTTGTGGGAACAAGTTAGAACTATAGACGATGTACCAGGGTTGGGAGATACATGGGCTAACATAGTTAGGCTTGATGGGGAAAGGCCAGCTGGTGAGAGACCACCTCAGGTGATACTAACTTTGCCTGACAGAATCATTGCAAAACTGAAAACTGTAATCCTCGAAAAGAGAATTATTTGGGACAAGCTTACGGCCTGTGTCCAAGGAAAATCTGAGAGTGCTACCGAGTTCTTTAATCGGTTCGAACAGGAATTCTCGGATTTCAGTGGACAAGACTTAGGCACAGAGTCTGGGAAAAGATTATTTGTGGACAAATTTGTACGTGGATTGCTGCCTGACATCCAGTCACAAATGATGTCTTCTGAGAGCGCTTGGCAGGCGAAATCCCAATCAGAAGTACTGCACATGGCTCAGTACTACGAGAACCATGTCAATAATGAAAAAGATAGAGTCGAGAAGAGAAAAGGTGATTTGAAGACTAAAGTATTGTTACAGCAAATTGTTAGAGGCCCCAGAGGGGGTAGTACGCAGTATGTTCCACAAGGGAATGTGCCCTTGGGTCCCATGAATATTAACCAGTGTGCCTATTGTCGCCAGGAGGGTCATTGGCGTGCACAATGCCCCGTCCTTCGACAGAGGTCGAATAACACATTTGGAAATATGGGTAGATGATCCAGAGGTCGCCCGGGTGTAGGGGGCCCTGGTAGAGGCCAGTTTTCGCAGGATCCCCAACAACCTTTTTCACAGGATAATCAGACTTCGAGTGTGGATACTAGAAACATATTTGATCATCCTTCTGCTGCATATCTATCTGAAGAGCTTCCTTTTGATGATATTTTGTTTCGTTAGGATTGCCCGAAGCAGGGTTTGGAACCTACACCTATTCCCGTCAATCAGAAAGGTCCCTACGTTGAAATGGTAGTGGGAAATAGGAAACATCAATTTTTGGTAGAAACTGGCGCACAGAAGTGCTCCATTGATCATTCTCGGGTTCCAAACATTCCACTGTCATGGCAAACCAATGTTTCTGTAGGGTTTTCTGGCACACCAGTTGTTTGTCCGGTTTCTTCACCGGTACCTATTTCTTTGGGTCCCTTTACGGACCACTGTCCATTTCTCTTGACTTCGAATTGTGGAGAGAATTTGCTGGGGTTGAATTTGTTGAAGGAATTAAATGCGGTAATTCATTGTTCTTCTGATGGAGTGCGTTTGACAATTTCACCACAGCAATGTTCTGTTTCGCAATTCTTGACTAGACCTTTGCCGCCAGAATTCAGTAATGTACCAGAGTGTTTGTGGGCAGTTGATGACAATGATGTCGGTGTTTTGCAGATTGAGCCTGTTAAAATAGTTTTGAAACATGGAATTAAGCTGCCCCGTATTCCACAGTATAAGATCTCAGTTGAAGGCGAGCAAGCTTTGAAGAGCATTGTTTCCGATTTTGTGCATCGTGGGGTGATTGATTGAGGAGATTGCAGGAAGTTTGTGCAATAGTCCGATTTTACCCGTGTACAAAAAAGGTGATAATGCAATTCCATTTCGTTTTATAATTGATTTACGTGCCATTAATAAAGTCGTCGCTCCGCAATTTCCGATTGTGCCTGATGTGACGACAATATTAACCATGATTCCAGCTAGGGCTACTCACTTCAGTGTTGTGGACCTAAAGAATGCTTTCTTCAGTATTCCTATACATGAGGATAGTAGATACTTGTTCGCGTTTACCTTAGGGGGAGGCTCATTCACATTTACTCATGCACCTCAAGGTTATACTAAGAGTCCTAGTATTTATAGTAGGGCTTTGAACGAGCAGTTTGATACCCTTGGATTGCCCCCTACTTGTACGTTGCTTCAATATGTTGATGATTTGCCTTCAGCCGCTGACTCTGAGAGCTCTTGTAAAGAGGGCACTGTGTTGTTGCTCATCCATCTAGCTAAGCATGGTCACAAAGCTTCGCTTAAAAAGTTTCAATATTGTTGCCATGAGGTCGCCTATTTAGGCTATCTCCTGTCAAAGGAGGGAAGAAGATTGACACCTGAAAGAATAAAACACATTTCTGGCATACCTGTCCCAAATACACAAAAGGAAGTTAGAGCCTTGATAGGTATGGCTTCTTACTGTAGGTTATGGATCCCAAACTTCTCACTAGTGATAAAACCGATGTTGGCCTTGACGAAGAAGGGTATTTCTTCGCCATTGCCATGGAATACGGAGCATCAACATTCATTCGAGTTGCTCAAGACTGCATTATGTTTGGCGCCAGTTTTGGGCACACCGAACTATGAGAAGGCCTTTGTGTTGTTTGTGCATGAATGTGATGGATGTGCTTTGGCTGTATTAACGCAGGAACATGGAGGGAAGAATAGGCCATGTGGTTACTACTCTTCCGCCCTTGATCCTATTGCATGCGCTTTGCCAGGATGTTTGCGCGCTGTCGCTGCTGCTGCTGCGTCTGTAAAACAGAGTGAGGGAATGGTCCTAGGCCATGATTTAACTCTGATGGTGCCTCACTCTGTAGATGTTCTATTGAACAAAACCCAAACGCAACACCTCACTTCCGCACGACTGACAAGATATGAATTAATCTTGTTTGCTCCCTACATTCAAATTAGGAGGTGCTGCGTTCTTAATCCGGCTGAACTCCTACCTTTCCCGCAAAATACTGTTTACGGTGACGAAGAGTCACATGACTGCCTGTATACTACTGAACAAGATACAAAAGGCAGAGTTGATTTGAGGGACACTCCTTTGGATAACCCACAAGGGGAGCTGTTTTGTGATGGCTCCTGCTTCAAACTACTGGATTGTACATCCACAGCTGCTTATGCAGTCACTACATTGAGTACGGTTGTGGAGACCAAGAGAATTACGCATAACTCTGCGCAGGCCACAGAGATTATAGCATTGACTCGAGCTTGTGAGCTTTCCGAAGGGCTAACAGTAAACATATATACTCATAGCCAGTATGCCTTTGGGGTGGCTCACAACTTTGGGAGACTTTGGTCAGAGAGAGGGTTTTTAACTTCGCATGGCACCAAGATCCAACATGGCTCCCTGATAGTACGATTGCTTTCAGCGCTTGCGCTCCCTAGTCAGTTAGCAATCATTAAGTGCGCAGCACATCGCAAGATTATAGATGATGTAGGGAAAGGGAATGCTTTCGCTGATCGAATAGCTAGACAAACTGCCTCTGATCTCTTCACGGAGATGTATGTTTCAAGGGAGACTGTAGATGCCTATGCAATGGATGAGGGTGTTGGGTCTGTATGGGATATCCAAGCCGATGCCACATTAGAAGAATCCAAGAGGTGGGCTGAGGGCTTGGGGAAACTCGATGATGATGGGTGTTGGGTGGACATGGTTGAAGGGAAATGGTTGCTTCCTAATGCCTATATAGTAATGTTGGTTACCATGGCACACGGTCCCACACATGTGTGCGCTCAACAGATCACGAGAATGTTAGAGAAAGTCTGGGTAAATGATAAGATTTCAAAAATTGCCCAGCATTATGTCCAAAATTGCATGATTTGCCTACAACACAATGTGGGAAAGGGGACAGCAACTCCAAGAGGTAGCTTTGGGCCTCCTTCTGTCCCGTTTGAAGTGATTCACTTTGACTTGATTGAAATGGAGCGATGTAACAATCTAAAATATGTCCTTGTGGTCATTTGCGCCTTTAGTAAGTGGGTCGAGGCTTTCCCTGTTAAAGACGCTACAGCCATGACCTCTGCAAAGACCATGTTAAAGGAATTCTTCCCACTGTTCAGTTTGCCGAGAGTTATCTGGTCGGATAATGGTCCGCATTTTATCGCTGCTGTAATTCTACAGATATGTACGGCATTGCAAATTGACAAACAATTCCATTCGGCCAGACATGCTCAGAGCGCCGGATTTGTGGAAAGACACAATGGTATCATAAAAAACAAGCTCGCTAAGACGTGTGCCGGCACCAAACTAAAATGGCCGGCCGCCTTACCGATCGTGTTACTTTCAATGCGGACAACCCCTCAAACTAAGGCTGGGCTCTCTCCCTTTGAGGTGGTAATGGGGAGACCTGCTAATATTTGGGGTTTGCCTAAAAGCTGCGCATTGCCCGATGTAGAAAATGTACTTCTCTCCGACTACTGTAACCAGTTAACTAAAAACCTGTATTTCATTTATCACCAGGTGTTTTCAGCTTTACCTGTACGGTTCACGGGCCCAGGACACGATATACAGCCTGGAAGTTGGGTCCTAGTGAAGGCCTACGAAAGGTCTTCCTGTCTCGCTCCTCGTTGGAAGGGACCCTACCAGGTGCTGTTGGTCACTCGGACAGCAGTGCGGGTGGCTGGAAAGAAACACTGGATCCACGCGACGCACGTCAAGAAACTTCCTCACCCGACGCCACACGTTACAGAAGAAGCAGAACCACTCGCTGATGCTCCAGTCCCTGATCTTGGAGTAGCAAACAGCGCTGTGAGTGCGTCGGAGAATTTCTCTGAGCCCGTGGAGCCTGGGGAACAGTCCATTTAGTCTCCGCACTCTTTTGAAAAATCACTTCCGGAAAATACTGTTTCAAGCTCTAAGACTTCCGTCGCCTCCGATACGTCGCTTCCCTCAGGAAGTGACGACACCTTATTTTCGGACCAAACAATCTTGGGTACCACCAGGTACAACCTTCGACGAAGAAAATAAAACTACGGCACAGGTTTTTCCATGCATTTGAGAAAGAGAAGTGATCGAAAGTTTTCCTTTGTATAAGAAAGTTTCTGTTGAACAAAAGGGAAAAAAAGGATTGTGCTGGCTAGGGTTGGGAAGGACTAAGAAATCGCGCGACCGTAGCGTCGCCAGCAACGAACATTGGGGTCGTCGATTGAGGAACTACAATGCCTGCCACCTCCACTGCTGCTCCCCGCACTGGACCTGTGAATAAGGGGGTGACCAACTTGGACAATGAACAATGTGCCTGGGCCCCGAAAACGTACAGCTGTGTTTTTATAACGATAATTGTTATTTTTGCAATTACTGCTGTAGGACTTTGGTACTTTGAAGAAATCTATCCTCTAAAACCTTTACTACCGACCGAGATTGTACCGACTGCTTTGACTCCCTCTGTACACCTTCACACTCTGTCCTCTAGAGACTCCCAACATAGACAAAAGTATCATAATAACACTCTAATGATAGTAATGAATGCAACGCATGCCATTTTTAATAAGAGTAATTGTTGTATTTGCACTCATTTACCGCAACATGGGAACAAAGGACTGGGATGGTATATTCACCCTTTACCTTTAACGACTGCTTGCTATGCCTCTCTTAGAGCACTATTCTTTGGCCGTTGGAATGATAGCATCTCAGGGAACTTTGATGGAACTAATTTGAATGATTTCGAGAAACGTGAATTAACTCCCCTGGGATGCTCGCTTTTTGCAAATAGAAGTAAACCTAATGTCGCTTCTATTAGGCCGTCTGATAAACTGTCTCGTCCTTTCCAATCTTTGATTTCCTTTAAAATGGCTCCGATAGGCAATAAGGATGCCGTGCCTCCTTCTTATACTGTTAACCATAGCCCCGATTCAGTTTCTTTCTGCATAAAGAGGAATGGCACCTGGTCAATAGGAGATTTTAAAGGTTGTGCCAACGTTGCAAATTTGACTGGGGAAGACAGACCTTTGTATGTAGGCGAACCTATCTATTTTGTTTGCGGTAATGTAGCATTTCCATGGCTGCCCAGGGATTGGCAGGGAACTTGTTATCTAGGAATCCTGTTACCTGGGGTGTTTATAGCAAGTACTGTAGAGGTTTCGAAGGCTCGTCCACGGCGGGACGAGAATGGCGACACTCCAGTACAGGTTTTAGGAGATGTAGCGAAATAATTCCTTCCATTCTTTGGGCATATAGCGAATTCCGAGGATATCAGGAAACTAGCGCGAGTACTGGAGAGAACCATCAACCGGACCACAGATATACTCTATAATATGACTTTAGAGCAGAAAGCGATCAGATTGGTAGCGCTTCAGAACCGGATGGCATTAGATGTCATTCTGGCTGAACGTGGTGGAGTATGTAAACTAGTGGGGTCCGCTTGCTGTGTTTTCGTATCGGATTCCTCCCCAACTATTTTTAAGGCAATACAGAATCTGCACATTCTTAGTTCAGAAGTGCATGTTCCCGAGGGAAATTGGGATCTTAGCGCTTGGTTCTGGGACTTCTTGCGGTCTTGGGGTTGGAAAGTGCTTTCAGTCTTGCTGATTATTTTGGGAATTCTGCTATTTCTTTGTTGTTGTATCCATTGTCTACCAAGTATATGTTCAAAGCTAGTGGGATGTTGCGCTCAGGCGATAGGTACAATAGGACATAAAGTGTATGCCCCGGATAAAACCTCTAAGGAGTATGTACTGAAAGAGATCTTAGGAAAAGATCTAATGGCGATAGATATTTCTGATAGCTATTCAGGGTGTATGGACGATGACACATGGAGTTATTTGCAGGGAGATCAGAAGTAGTTTAGCACTTGGCATAGACCAAAAGGAGGGTTTGTCAAACTAGAAATTATATTGTGCCTCCTATTGCTATGAATATATGTATATTGGCCTACGCCAAGCTTCTAACAAGCTGCTTATAAACTACATGTGAATAAACTCGCATTGCAAGGTCCTGACCTTAGAAACCATGTAAACTGTCATTTTGGGTCAAGCCGCCATTTTAGGTTTTCTTGCTCTATAAAGTAACCATGTGAGCTAAAATGGTAGCCTATGTTATTCAGAACAGAACTCGATTGTCATAACCTCTGTACAGCTAATGTATAACTTGCCTGCAGGCCACTTGTTAGGGTCATGAGCTGAGACCTTGTCCTTCGGCTGACCTGTGTGCAATGGATTACCTGTATCACCGAAACTGATCTATAATTGAATGAGAACACCTGCTTAACTATATTGTATAAATTAAGTCCCGCATTGTAATGTTAGGCCTAGAGCATACATTATTACCATTTCTTCTTGTTAATGTATAAACCTAAGATGAACTAGATTTGACCTGGCAAGGGACCCTAGAGCAGTAACTTATTTATGGAATGGTTCACCCAAAGGAGGGCTGAACAACAGGCTGGAGAAATGTATAAAAGCCTGACTGTTTCAATGAATATTTGCACTCACTGAGCACACCGAACCACGCCGGAGTTCGCTGTGTTGTACTGACGGTCGATAGCTATCTGAATTTTGTTCTGTTCTTTTGTAACTGGATTCAGTATAAAATAAAGTACTTTGTATGTTCCTTTGTGACCTGTGTTTGGTGTGTTTCCTTTTTGGTTACCCTGCCTCATATTATTTTCTTGTTTTCACATTTCTTACTATTTAGCGCAGCAAAACCAGTATTGAATATGCCCAGGCAGCAAAGTATGGAGGGGGGCAATGCATGACCGGAGGGGGGAGCGCAGGATCACCTCTACCAGGAGTATGGGTAAGAGCCATTGCTCTCCCAGGAAATATACCAAAATGTCACCTCCAGAGTTCTGACTACTGAAAATTCCGACTTTCTTTTTTTTCAACCCCCCTTACACCACATATATATGTGTGGGGGGTATGGGATATGATCCAAGTATGGAGGGTGCAGGGGTTCTCCACCCGCATATGTATGTGGTGTAAAGGGGGTTGAAACAAAAAGGAAAAATAGATCAGCAGTTTCGGTCGTCTGACTTCTGGGGGTCGCAGTAATCGCATAGATTCCTCTTCCCATGCCTCTGGGAACATGCAGACTACAGCATTCCATGCTCTAGGCATCATTTTGCAATCCACAGCTTTGCTTTCTGACAGGATATGCGCAGCATGCAAGGTAAACGTGAAATACTTGGTCCAACCCACCACCCCGCCCTCCTTTACCTTGTACATGACAACAAACGGCAATAGATGGGGCGCCTTCCAACTGGGCAAAACTAACATGTAGGGGAAAGTGATGTGAGCTCGCTTTGGTATTGGTCAATATTGATAACAGATAACTGTTGAAGTTGCCGTTTTGATTATCCCACGAGTCCGACATGTGACACATGCACAGCAATGGTGGCTACAGCGCCTAGTCCATTTTTGTTTTTACTGGCAATTGAGGGTAAATATCAGATATGTACAACCCCTGGTAGCAAACTGGGATCTAAAGCTGTGCATGAGTCCTTGGACTCACATAGGGCAGCCCAAAGGCAAGGCCCCAAAGCTTCGCATCGCCTGGGCGGCAATCCCTAAAGGACCGACTTGCAAACAATCACCCGAAGAGGCCTTCGCTCGGCACAGCCGTTCTTGGACATACTCACATCTTCATCTACCCCCCCTTAAACTGGGATTAAACTTTAACATTTAGTGCTCAGACAAAATGGTAGAGCATTTAACATGTCCGCCAAGCCATGGTAGGAAAACCACACTCTGGGCATCGGCGGTACAATAACAAATCAGGATAACCGTTATTATTAATCAGTTGTGGAACGAACCATGACCAGATTCTTAATTCAATGAGCAGTTCTTCATCATGCCAGGCACATCACCCTACGCGCTCTTCAGGTGGGTTGGGTTTACAACTCATGTACAGCCTAATGATAAGGACCATCCGCACACCCCACAAAAGTGATCCTCAAATCATATGTATCTATTGCTATATTGAAAGCTCAGTGACACGTGAGCATCACTTTTGGGTGCAAATCTAGTGGAACCCAGCCCCAAAGCACCTTTGTGCCCCCTACCCCCACAGTAACCCATGGCTTCCCTCCTCCCCAAATCATACCTACAAATAGAAAGTCCCTTTTCTATGTTTAGCGCAAGTGTGATAGGAATAGTACAACAAAGGTTTAACATGCCCTGGAGAGACCTAACATATTACAATACTGCAGTGGTACATATTATATTGACCTTTTGGAGATGACAGATGGCTACCCTCCACTGCAGGGACTTAATTGGGAACTGAGAGGTGAACCGCAAACTTTTCTGATTTATTTCACTGAAAGGTTGGCGAGATTGGCAACCCTCCGAAATTCAAGTGGTTCGAGTTATCCCCAAACAAGTTCACCCAGGCCTTGCACAGTCAACAAACTTTGTAAATTAAGGAAAATTGAAGAATCAAAGGTGGGGAGGGAATGTTCAGCAGAGCAAGTAAAACCTTCACTTTGTTCCCTGCCTCCACCTCCCAGGCAAACTGGCCAAGTTTGTTGTTTGCATGGCATGATTGGCACCTTGGTGGTTGCGCACAAGGGCGCTGACGATCCTCTGAATCGGCACTAGGTTAAGTGGATTGTTAAAGAGCAGCCTTAAAGATCTATTCACATTTTTTTATTGAACGTGCAAAACATCAACTTACTAACATCAAATCCATTTTTAACATTATGTTACAACATTAAATACCAACAAAAAAAGGAAAAGGGGGGAGGGGACTTTATCATGAGAAATTAAACAATGTACAATGTACGAAATAAAGGGATGAGACCATACAATCAAACATATAATTCATTAAAGCCACACCATACAGCATTATAATCTTCAATGTTATCCTTCTGATAAGAAACCTTTTCTCTAGCAGATAAAATAGCCAATCTTCATAGGGCGGTTTAGCTGCACTTTTCCAAAATGTCAACATCTGCTTTTTCGCTATAATAAGGGCTGTATCTAACCACATCGCTCTAACTCTAGTAAACTCTTTCTGCTGAGGATTCAGTCCCAACACACATAAAGTCGGGATTCTTGGGGAACTGAGACCCATAATCACATCAACCATGCTTATAACTTCCCACAATATTTAACCTTCCCACACCTCCAGAAAATATGCAAGAAAGTCCCTATGTCTTTCTTACAATACCAGCAACTCGCAGAGGATAAAGGTTTGCAAGTAAACATACTATTAGGCAACCAATACAGTTGATGAAGTATTCTCCGCTGTGAAAAGCGAAGATTGAGGTGAACTTTATAATGGCAAGGATTGGCACATATCTTAACCCAAACCTTCACATGTATAGTTTGATTAAGGTCCTTCTCCCATTCATTATGACCACATACTATAATCGTGTTATTGGTTTTGGACACCATCAATATGCATATCGAGGAGGCAGGCAGGGGAGTGGATTTATTGCTTTAATAAAATCCTGGACGTTCGTATATCTTCACCTTCAATATGGCAAACATAGATCGGAATAGCGAACAGAACTTATGACAGTGTGTTCTCTCCCTCCTGTCCAACCTAGATTTAAATTTCAAAAATTCTAAATCTAAGAAATTATCTTTGTCCAATATCTGGATGATTTTCCAGACACCTGCCTTTTGCCAAGTTTTCCAATAGATCATTTGATTATTAATTTTCCGTGCAGGATTTCTCCATAGCAAAACCATTCCTCCCATTTCCAAATTTCCTTTCTTCCATACAGCTATCAAATGTCTAACTGTTGGGAGGATAATCGTCGGGCACCTTCATACTTAGGATACAATTTAAAGGAATTAGATTGACCGAGTTAGTCTCAATCTTCACCCAAGCTGGAGACAAATCCACATCTACGTTACACCAATAATACAATGCTCTAAGTGTGTATGCCCTGTGATATAATGGAACTCTAGGAAGTCTCAAACCTCCTTTACTAGTTGGACTTTGCAAGATATCATCTGGAATATTTGGTTTGACACCCTCTCCCCACAACATTTCTTTGAATGCTTCATCGATGCCACAATAAACCTTACTGGGCAGAGGGAGAGGGATAATATGCAAGAAGAACAGACTTTTAGGTAATAACGTCATTTTAATTGCAGCCGCTTTCCCCCTTTAAGGACAGGTTGATATAATATATCTAATGATCTTTACACCTAAATACAAAATCTCTTTTTTAACCCAGTTAAAGTTTCCTGCTGGCAACAACCCCACATGACAGGAATTAGAGATTGTGAATATTTCTCTTTTGCTATCATTCACTTTAAAATCAGATACTTTTCTCAAACTCGCCAAAACCTGTTGCAGTTATTTAAATTAGTTTCTGGATCCAATAAGAGTACCATAAGAGCATCAGCATAAAGTAAAACGTTTGATGTATGATCACCTATATCAATCCATTTCATCCTGGGGTCTCTCCTAAGTAGAATCGCAAGAGGTTAAAAAATCTAAAAGCAATGGAGACCGAGGACCCCCTTGATGTGTTCCTCTCTCAATTTTAAATATGGATGAGGTCAAACCATTCACCATTACCTGAACTCTGACCTTACTGTAAAGTGCTTCAATTATTGACATACATTTTGGGCCACATTTAATTAGTCTTAACAAAGACTTGAGGTCATTCCAACCCACTCTGTCAAGTGCTTTCTCAGCATCAATGTTGACCGCTAGGGCAGGATCCATGAAGTTCTTGCACAAGTGAATTACATCTATCAGTTCCCTCAGTGTGTCTGGGATGCTACCACCAGAAACAAAACCAACCTCATTTTTATGAATTATTCTTGGTAACACTTTGCCCAACCTACATGCAAATATTTTCACTAAGAATTTCACATCTGCATTAAGGAGTGAAATGGGTCTATAATGTGCATACTTATTCCCTGGTTTACCATGTATGTGTATATCTGTAATGAGTGCTTGTTGCATTGGATCAGGTAGATTTCCTTTTAAGTAATTTCCATAAAGAGATTATGAAGCAACTTAGAACATACATCACCAAAAGCTCTATAGAATTCTATTGGAAGTCCATCTGGACCTGAACTCTGCCCCTCTTGCATTAAACGGCTACATCTCATAACCTCTTCCATGTCTATATTATTCTCTAGAATACGAATATCCTTGTCAGTCAGTGTAGGGATCCCAACCTCAACAAGAAGATCCTGTAAAGGCTCCAAGTCTATTTCTTCCCCTCTTTCATAAAGATCCTTATAATAAAGCACACAACCTTCGCAAATCTCATTGTTTCTATATATTTACTGACCATCATCTTCCATAGCAATAACCAACCTTTCACTCCCATTCTTTTTAATTCTATTCACTATCAATGTCCCAGCCCTCTCTCCATGTTCCCAAAAGAGTTTTCGTGAATAAAAAAAACTCTGCACCCTGCTTGTTCAGTCAAGTTTGCATCTAAAGTTCGCTTAGCCCTATCCAGCTCAGTTCTCAAAAAAGTAGTCGGATATTCAGCATATGCCTGATCTGCTGTCTGAAAACTCTCTTCCAGATCAACCATTTCTTGTCGACTCATTTTAAGCCTGTGAGATGCAAAGGCAATAATGTCTCCCCTAATGGTGGCCTTTATGGCATCCCAAATAAAAAAGCAGTCTGAGACTGATCTTTCATTTACCTTATATGTTCTATGAACGGCACATCAGCTCGCAATGCTTTATCCAATCTCCAATGACCTCGCCATTTATCCCCTGACAGGGGACAAACTAGCACCAAATGAATGCCAGCACAGTCTGATCTATGCGTCTCCCTTCATCGAACACTTATCCCCTTCTATAGTGTGGGGAGGAAACTGGCTAGGAGGGATCCGCCTCTGCATAGTGGGGGTAATAGTAAGGAAGCAGGTTCCGCTGGTTAGGATTGGAAGGCATTATACCGAATCCAGCACAATGCAAGATTGGTAACTTTATGCAATGTGCTTCTGTTGCTGATACCAAGGCCGTCACTGATCAGTCGAAGTCTAGTTAGAAAAGAGCAGAGGGTTTTTTCAGAGTCAATTGTGATCCTACTAAATCAAAACTGAAATGTATTGTCAATTTTCTTAAATGAGAAACATCTCTGAACCTCTAGGAGTGGTGAGGGGGGGATTACTAGGTCTGTGGGAACCGTCAGACATAGTGATAGTGTGCTTGAGTAACGATTATTACACAAAAACTGCTATAACACACTTATTTTAAAAAGCATCACAGGTCTAGTGGACCATCTTTTTCATCTAAACAATCCTCCATGAGAAAGAAATGCAGCACACGCCACGCGTTAGATGCAAACCACACAATTTAGTTCCTGGCCCTGCAGCATCCATTTCAGAACAGGTTATTGGGTTTCGGGTTTCAAGAAGGTCAAAGGCCTCCCACACCGAATAGATATATTAGAAGGGTAGGTGTAACTTGAAAAATCACACGTACACAGCAGTAGTCAATTGAAAGGAGGAAGGAAAACAGTAGATACCTACTGTAGAATCCACCAAGCAGTTACCATAATAAGGTGTGCAACACACATTAACACATTCTAACAATAAACGTAGAGACATGTCAACAATTCATCGCAACAAGTCAACCCTGTCATTAAACCTGGCTGCCTGCTCAAAAGTCTCAAGGGGTAGCAATACCCCGTAATTAAGTTTAATTGAATATTTTGAGAGCAAGGCAAAAAAAGGAAGGCTAAAAATATGTCTTTAAACACAAACCTATCAGTTAGCAGACGCTGCGTGAACATAAGCCATGGCTGTATATGCACAAGGGGGTAACCATAAGGGCCGGGGAACATCCCAGCTGTGCCAAGGCAAGAGGGAGGGTGGAGAGAGGCATGTAGTGAGATTCCTGTTATGACTTGGTACTCTGGGGTCCTTACCATGTGTCTAGGGGTAACCACCCCTACCCCACTATTACCGATTTCAATCACTGCCAATTAGCCAATCTGAGTAATGACCTTTTAAAATGATGTTCATAGGGTTTGATCATTTTAGTAGCTGGTTGTTTATAACTATTATTAATCTTACTTAATTAGCATGCTACAACCTCGAGGTTCAAACAAAGTTCATTTACAAAGAAGTACAACGGGAAGGGGGTCGTTTGTGTGAAGACATTTCCTGTGATATCATCAACGAGCAATGCCTAACCAATAGTCCCAACCTAGCAAACTTCTTGGGCAGCATTCTATGTAACCCTGAATCATGCCTTCGTATGCTCCATTTATAGCGCCTCGATGCCCGCGGGCTGCAGTGCGCTTTACAAGTATAAAAAAATAAGAGGGATGCGATATCGAAATCACAAATGTATTGTGGTATAAACACCTTTCTTAATGACAAACTAATTACTTAGCAGGTGTGCCTAAGAAATCGGGTATCAAAATGTGTGTATGCGCCTTGAAACACTGTTTGTTGTATAGGTGCCTTACAAATATCCAATAAATAAATAAATACATAAATAAATAAATGTCAGACAGACCAGGGCCCTGCTGCTGATCTCCATGGACCTTCCTCTGCCAACCCCCAATGGTAATAAAGGGATGACCTATCCAGCCGCGGGTTACAACAAAAGATACAGAGGCAAACACCCAACTCCCGATCTCCCCGGTTGTGATGTAAAGAGGCAATATAGTAAGTGCCCTAATGAATCAATATATGATATCAAATAGAAGTAAACAACATGTACCTGAAGTATATAGTTTCCAGAGGGAAAACCTAGAAGATTTAGCTGCAGGCAGGAGAAAGGGGGGGGGGTCCTGCTGGGCGGGTCTGAGGAACCACGTCCAGAGAACTGGAAGGAGGGTGAATACATTCAGGAAAGGTTCAAAGTGTACGTTTCCTAGGGACACCCAACGGCATATCAGCCAAGTGCCGTCGATATCCACGGAGAAGAGTTTTGGGAATCTGAGGCCACAAAGTGTGGCGGCGTGTGGATGAGGGCAGCCAGGGGGGATGTAGTAGTAGGAAGCCAGATAAATAGGAGGTCCAAGCTCCTGTAAAGGAGTGGAGTGACAGGAATTTAAGGTGTGGACTATTGGAAGGAATGAAAAAAACAGGTGAAAAGAATGTAGCAGGAAGTAGGAGGAAAGGAATATAGAGGAACCCGAGTCCGAACAGCCAAGGTAGATGCTAAATACGGGTGATGCAATTCAACCCTGAAGAAGTCTGCGTCGGCAGCAATGAGACAAATCGCGCAAGGGAAAACATTGGCTGCAATTACACAAAGCAAGGCTGGTCAACCAGAATCCAGCAACACAACTGTTAAGCACTACTAAATGTCTGCAGAGAAGTCTTTAAGGAGCCCCAATTCGGGCTTTCAGTTTCTTACACGGTACTGGCTGACAAGCGCATGAACAGAACCAAAGAGTGTAGGCTGAGAATCATAATCTCGCAGATATCCATACCCTGATTCAGTCTGCCAAGACATTCATTTTGGAAAGGAACGAATTGGGGAAGAACTTGCCACTCTAACTTCCCATTGAGGTTTCTTGGCTGTATGTGAGGGCAAGAAGGCAGGGTTGTGTAGTGGGGAGCTTGACAGAAAAAAGCCCACACACACTGCTAGGGTGGTTGTGATGTAGCGGATAGAAAGTGGCCACTAAACGGGACATGTCGATGGCAGACACCTGTTCTTAAGCATTTAAATACCCCTGGTACAATACCTTGAATTCATGAGGCCTTGGACTTCATATTCTCCTTGTTCCTGCACTAAGGCAGGGGAAGCCATGCTGACAAATGAGTGTTTAGAAGCAATGGAAGAAACTAATATATTAACTGGAGTGGCTAGTCAATAAGGCCCAATGTAACAAGGTATTACCTCAGGCATTAATGGGATCCATAACAGCAGGTGGAAAGCCATACATAGCCCCCCTTCAGATGGCCCATTGTTCCACACCAATCAGCATAGGTGGTATATCTCTCCTGACTGACTTGGCGGTGTTTTTGTGTGTTGCCTAGATGGAGTTTGTGGTGAGTTGTTCTGCAGAACCGATTTTTCGTAGGCAATGAAATGGGTAGCATGTATGTTTCACACCTAGTTGCCACAAAGAATGGAGATGCCCCTGTTGTAGAGTCTTTGCCGTGAGAGACAAAACAAGTTTCCTGGTTCTGTAGTAAACAATAAGGCATTCATGGCGTCAGCCCCTGCCCGCCTCTATACAGTAAGAATGAAAGGAACGCATCATTTATGGCATCTGTCCCCTCTTGGCCGCCATACAGCAGGTGCAAGAGAAGGCACTCACTAAGAGAACCCTACCGACCTTACCCAGAGCAATCAAAGAAGAGATGAACCGCAAACTCTAGCAGACATGGACATGCTGTAACCAAAGTTGACGAGAGCAAGTGACATCACTGCTGAAATTGATTGGCATTTGTGGATGCATTAGACACCAAGTAGAGATGCACTCACCATGAAGTTACACGGACACTAGGTCAAACTGCATTTTAGACATGGAGAATGTTAACTGCAATCAATAGACACTAGAAGACATATACTCGATGTAAACACCGAAACACAAGACACATAAGAAAACATATAAGAGCTTGCTTAACACAGAAATGTAACAGTAAAGAGCAGACATGTTGGATAAAATGGACGGCGCAGCCGTGTTCGAGTGAATGGGAAGCATCGAAGAAGCCTTGAAGCTGCAGGAAGAGCAGGCTCGCTGAATCAGCCGAAAATACAGGCCAGACAAAATCTGCACAACGCCTGCCAAGGTTACGTTAGAAAAGGGAGATTTGGGATAGCACTGAGGAGAACAGAAGATAATTCCCAAGCGTAAGGCACATTTTCCTTAGATTAAGTAAAGAAACAAACAGCCCTTGAAGGCCAGGTGCTCAGCTAAATATTGGAAAAAAAGTAGCTTGTACAAGTCTCCAGTGTTTAGGAAGGGTAAAGATACCCACATTAAATTGGGATCAAATCCTATTAAAAGTCAAGCAGAATAATTCAAAACGTGTTCTCCTCACACGTGACTTATAGTCGTAGAACAGTGTCTATCCATTGACTTCAGATACAGACAGACTGAGGCCTTCACTTCCCTCAAATTCTCAGAACAACGAAACAAGACAAAGCCAAGTTCAAAGCTAAAAGCCCTGGCTTGTGGCCTAGAAAATCAGAGGCGGTGTGTTATAATCATGCTGCTCCCCCTACCATTATTGTTGCTCATGTGCTGATGCCCTGCCAAATAGTCAAGGTTGGCAAATCCAATGCCAACCAATCACTGTTCTCAAATAATGCTGTTTTGCAACTGTTGCATTACCCAATCAAGTAGTGTAGAGTTGCCATGTATTCACCATTATCAATTTAGAGGTGGTCTCAGGTGGAACCATTAGATAGAGCATTACCAATGGGAAGACTAGCCCATATATATTATACACATCGATTATTCCCCTCACCAATCCCACCTTACCAAAGCTTTTTGTAACTAAGATTGTAGAGCAATATCAATTTTTACATATTTTGTGTTTTTAAACTGTTGTCGAGCCCAAAGAAGATGAGAGCTTGGAGATTGTCTATGTTCATTGCTGTCCCTGTTTTATCTGGATTGTTAATAAAACAGGCCTTTGTCATTTACCTTGACTCTTCAATTTTTGGGCACAGGATTTTCTGGCCTCTCTGCTCGGATGTAGGTGATTTGACCAAATCCATGTTTTCGAAAGAGTAAAGTGACCAGATGCTTTTTTTTATTGCGGTGGAGACCCCCGGATCCACCATCACTCCCCTAACCTTTATTAATATCCCTTACCCCACCCCCACATATATTTTCTTTATGAAGCTTTTTTTCCGTAAAAAAATTTAAAAAACAATTTGGTCACTTCTTCCACGAAAACATTGGATTCAGTCACTTCTACGGTATCGTCTCTAGTCAACATCTTCATGATCTAAGTTAGTTATCGCCTTTCACCCCTAGACTCCTGGGATGGTAGGACTGCCTCAGTTGGTATAATTTCTTACCTGGATGATACCGGAAAGGTGTAGGGATAGGAAGTGGCACTTGCATACTCATCTGAGTAGGGGTGGTGGGCAGTACCTGCACATTTATTTGCCCCATTACAAGATTTTTCGCTACCCCTCTAAATAAACATTTTCATTTCAGGAGATTAATTAATCATTATTTACTTTATTTCAGTATAAAAACCATAAAAGTATACACCAATAGTAAACAAATCTTGAACATACTTAATCACAATACGAACTGCAGACAATGATTCTAAAAATATATTAGGGTACAGTACATTCATAATAAAGTAATTGATCCAGACTAATTTCATCTGGTTCAGTAAAAACAATTACATCCTACAGGACAAATGAAACACCTCGCTGATCATGGTAACAATTGATTATATATTTTCCATTAAAAATGCTGATCTCTTTTTCGAGGCACATCTCATATATCTGAGACTCGGATTTTCTTTCAGTTGGTCATTTGATTGTTTACAGAGGTCCAGTGCACTACCCATATTCCTTATACCTTCTTGCAGTATAAGCGGCTTCAACCATCGAGACCTTAACGTTTTATATAAAGGACAAAAGAAGAGAGAGTGCAGAATGGTTTCATCTCTTGTTTTGCAATAGGAGCAATTCTTTGGTACACTAGAACCCCAGCTAGAAGCAAAATTGGCAACAGGTAAAATCCCCGGTCGTAATTTTAATAACAGTCAAGTCCTAGCATTTTCTTAAAAAGGGGACTCATATTTTAGGCTGCTTCATGAAAATATTGTCTGGGATGAATTATGGGCCAGGTTCTTTGTCAACGTTCTGTGATAAAATTGCTGCCTCAATCTCCATGAGGGAAAAGGGCTAAGTGCCAGGCCATCAGTTAGCTGCAGCAGAATGCCTTGACTGACAGAGGTGTTAAGATCATTTGTTTCACTTTCGTACAAAGAGCTAAAATGAAGGAACCATTCTTCGGAGATGATCTAGTTTGTAATATCTGATTGTGGGTCCCTTTCTGTGTTATGGACCAGTTTCCAGAAAATTCTCGTATCCTTTACTGAAACAGCCATATTCAGTTCTTGCCATACTCTTCGAGCAAATTCTGCCTATTTCCAGACAATTCGATTTTTATAGTGTGCTCTATGCCTATCCACCGACACACGGCAATCCAGCTCTGTTGATTTTACTGCCTCATTCAAGGTCTTTTTAGTTATGTGGCGTTCCGCATCATACCAGTTGCTGTGTGTTATTTTGGGTGTATCATGACGGCCATTATCTACTTTAGTTGTGACTAAAGGCTTTGTCGCTCATGACCTTTTCATGGAATCCAATAGGGTCTTTTGGGAATTAAGGCTCTGCGTAGTCTATTAGAGTTGGTAAAAGGGCACTGCATATGGTTGGGATCAACTGCGATTTGTTCCGTTAAGACCATTTCTTCCTAATACAGAAGTTATTATTAAAGTTAGCAAAACCTGCTAGAGCTTTGTCAGGGAGCGACAATGAGCATATAATAGGGTCATGGTCACTTTACATCCTCTTAGACACCTTAAAGTTAGGAACCATATTCCAGAGACTTAAATCGACAACGAAATAGTCAATCAATGAGGATTTAGAATGAATTCTAAAAGTTGGTTGGTCAGGCATATAATCCTGGAACCCTCCTTTGCATTCCCTGGTCCCCATTGTGAATAGCAAGGAGGCAGCATGGGGTACCCATGAATAGGAATGTTGGGGGTATCAATAGAGGCTAGAGGTAGTCCCCAAAGTGCATTCTCCTCTTCCATTAAAAGATCTAGTTCTGGTGATGGTTCTAACTAACGGTTACCAGACATTTGGTTGAAAAAAATTGGGCGACCAGACAAATGGTCGAACCAATTTGGTCGAAAACCAAATGGTCGAATTTTTTATTTTTTATTTTCACCCCTTTTTTTTTTTTAGGGGGGGGGTCCCCCTCAACCCCCTTTTTTTTCTAAAAACCCATTTTGTAAAAAACAAAAACCCGAAAAATAAATATATAATTAAAAAAAAGAATTCGACCATTTGGTTTTCGACCAAATTGCGTCGACCTAATGTCACTCGACCAGTTTTAGGTCGACCAAATGTCTGGACACCGTTCTAACTGCATACTAAAGTCACCTGCCACAATTAGTTTGTCATCTGAATTCCCATATGTAAGCAGTTGGCAGAAATTACTTGCTAACTTGGCAATTGTCGATTGTTTTGGTCCCAGGCAGATGTTAATAAGGAAAAATGAGAGATAACGAGGAAGAGTAATCCTTAAAGCCTGCATATCGGGTGTGTATACAAGGCTGTACTTAAATATTCATTTTTTGCAGAGTACAGTACTAACAGGCAGTTTCACAAAAACTCTGACCAGATGTTCCAGAAGTCTCGAGGATAGGTCTCTCGACTTTGGTCCAGACAACCCAAGTTCAAATCCTGGCATTAGTATAAAAAAAAACAGATAGATTACATTATTAGAGGGTCCCAGAAGACTTCTGAGATTTGAGTAGCCATTTTTTGCTGGATTGTGGATCCGGGAAAATCTGGCTCAATGACCAACTCTGTGCCCTGAGTTTCTTGCAAATATTTATTTATTTTTCCATATTGCTGGAGTGGTGGTTCTACCATATCTGGGGTCTTAAAAGGGGTCGACAGAGGAGCTTCTGTTTGATGTGTGGCGGGCAGTCCTTCTAAATCTGGGTCAGATGGATTTAATAGGGGTGTGTTAAAACCTCTTTGGTAAGTATGGCTGGAATAGCCGAGGTTCCAAGCAGCAGTATCCTCCTTGAGCCATTGGATTTACATAGTAATCTTCAATGCTTACGAATTATCAAGGGCAGCTCCCCATCATTGAGGGGAGATCTACTAGGGCATGACTGTCTCCCGGGCATAGGCATTGGGAGTTCCCTTAGACATATGCCGGGCGGTTACTTGGGCCTTTCCTGTGACATTCATAAATCGCCATAGGCTGTCTTCACCGGGCTCTACTTTGAGTCTGAAGTCCTGGGGTCGGTCCACTTGTCATAGGTGAAGGTGGCATATTTACTGAATAATGTGTGTTGTATTCTACCTTGGCCTGTTCCTGTGTGGGCCTGTCTATCAGCAGTCGTGATTATATCCTCCTATTGAGGAAGGTGAGATGGGAGGCCAGTCAGCCTGGATAGCGTACAGTAAGCCCCATTACTGACACTGGGCTCCGTCATGAACGTGCTCCGTCATGAACCCCGCCGTCCCGTAGGTTCTTGAATATGCAGGAAGCACATTATTACTCTTATATTCGTTCAGGGGAATTGAAATAAAGATGCATTTTAGTGATCTCGTATTGTCTTGTGCTCTTACTAATTGTGTAACTATTTAAATATGCATCCAAAACGTACACAAACCCAATGAATAAGGCACCGATATCTCTACAGCACAACAAACCACACGCACTTCACGACACCACAGCAACAAAACAAACCACACATAGTCTCGCCCAACCAGTGGTGGAAATGGAAAGTGGAGAGGGATCCCACAAGGGCTGGGGTGGGGGCAGAGTTTGGAAGAGGGGCAGAGTTCTGAGTGGCAGAGTTCTGAGTGGCAGAGGTGAGACGGGCAGTGCTAGGCAGGTGGCCTCCGATCAAAGGAAATGGTCGACATAATAGTTTGAAAATGGCGCAATTTCTTTCATGCTGCTTCTTTTACAAAGTCCACATTGTACAGTCATTCCACTTGAAACCACTTCCATGGCAGTGGTGCACCCAAAATATGTTACCAGCGCACACATGGTCACAATCATGGAAAAATAACCACAAACTCCCACCAGCGTCAGACTGCTTTGTTCCATTCGCTCTCAACCAATGGGTGGGGCAGCCTTTGATCCGCAGTGGCCACATCCATTTTGCCTGGGAAGAGGTGCGCTCACATTGACTGCGGTGGCCTATGGGCCTCTTCTGTGAAATGTGGGCCGTGTGTTAGCTTCACGCAAAAGCAAAACAAATATATATAAACGTTCAAAGAAAACCACAAAGAAATAGGTCTAAATAGCCTTTTCCATCAGAATACGTCAAGTTTAAATTCCACTACCATAAACGGGCGAAATTCAGAATACTTTAACTTAACAAAACGTTTCCTTCACATTTACACCACTGACAAAATCAAAATTGCTGGAGGGGACAGAATCAAGGGAATCCATCTGCAGGAAATAAAATGTGCACTTTGCTTAGAAAATGGCATGCATAGAGAGAGCAGATGATCTCCGAGCCGAGCCCCCACCTTCGCAGGATCTGTAATGTAATCTACTCTCTGCGCACAGTGCGCTCGCACAAAACAGATTAGCTACATACCGTAGCGCGGTGAGCGTGTTTTTAAAAAAATAATCGTGTGCTTTGGTTTGTTCAATGTGCTATTTGGGCTGAGTCTCGTCGGATCCCGAGATCCGGCTACACATCTGATGCCGGATCTCAGATCCGGCGGGAGCCGGCCCATTGTCCAGCACTACGCCCAACACCACATGGTGGCTACCAACTGAAAAACACAGCTACGCTCAGTGAACAGTGTCAGCGAACTGAAGCTGCCAACAGCACATCACAGCTATCTTGTTCTTTTGCCCCCGCTCAGTCCTACTAACTTACCCGCCTTCCTGCTTGCTTTACAGATCGACCAGAGCGCCAAGAGACCACGCAGGTGGCAACAGTGCACGGTATAGAAGAACCTTTAACATAACATAACATTAAATAAGTGTGGAGACCCAGGACATGAACGAAAATTGCTCTTGCTACCAGATGCTATGGAGTCAAGGCCACGAACAGGCAGGCGCAGCTCACAGCGCATACATCACTAAATGGAAGTCAAGTGGAATGTTAAATGACTGGATTAATGAAAAATGCGGCCCACGTTTTAGAAGACGCATTACTAGCGGAGCACGTGTACACATCTGGCTTCAACAGAACAAGATCAAGCCAGGTTGGCGAGCATTCAGCAAAACATATCTTTCATTTTATAGCAATGCTCAGAACGCTTCAAGGCAGATGGAAGACACTGGGGTCGACCAGCGCACAGCAGCAGACACCGGGGAAGTGTCGTTCTGAGGAGAAGCAAATGTTACTTTTAGTCCTTCAAGAAAACGCGCACGTGTTTTCCGTCCAACTCTGGCGCGCCTGCGCACTGAACTCCAGCACCAACTACACAGGGCCTTGTTCTCCTGACGTCTGTGACATTTTGATGCTGTGAAAACGGAGGTGCTGCCGACAGTCACAATTGACGCATTCACGAAGAAAGGAAAGCTCCCGTTTGCCGGGCACGCAGCGAGGACCCCCGAAGCGCAGTCCCCTGCGCCCCGTTGGCACTGAGGAACAAAGATGTGTTTATCCGGGCCTGCGCAGCCTCCGCTTTGCCTTTGGTCTCTCTGCCGCTGGGAGACTGTGGGCAGCTTTGGAATCCCAGTGCCTCGCGACGACGTCAGAGCCTCTCTCACAAAGCCCTGGCCAGGCCCTGCTCTGTGCACCAGGCGGCCCATTCATGGGACAATGAGCCATAGAGTGGGACTGTGGCTGCACGGAGAAGGGCCCGGGAGGTCTCCATTAGCCCAGCACCGACATGCAACAGTGTGAACAGTTACAGTTCAGAATCGAGTGTCCACCGTTTGCATTTCTCAACGCACAGTTCAATCCTGGTGCCCACTACTTACAGCAGGCAGATAACCTGGTCAACGGTCAGTGTGTATAGCATCTGCAACTAATCACAATGTGGCGGTGATAGGGTACCGACACCAGGGGCAGGCAACAGTGGGACCAAGACACTGTGGTAGGATTTAGCAGTGGGAATATTTTAGAGTAGGCAGCAAAGGGGGCAAACCACGGTTTGGGCAAAATAATAAGAAAGCATGGTGCACACACAGGACGTGTCTACTGGTACTTCCCACCAGCTGCCTTGTGGTTTGGCAACATGGCAGTCACCAAGTGATATGTGCATTCCCACCAACTTCTGTTGAAACCGAAGGTCCAGCATGTCAGTATTTGCTTTTAAGTGTGGCCAATCCTGAGCCTAAAGAAAATGATGTAAACAAAGGCGTTGGCCATTTTTTTCCCTTTCTTTTGATCAACCAGAAAACATTGTGTATGTTGAACAGGAATCATAGTCACATGTTGTACTAACACCACTATAGAACTTTTTTTTATGTATATCTAAAAATTAGACGTGAACAGTAATTGTGCTTGAAGAATTTGTTTTTTTTATATGTGAACTTTTTTAACCAAGAATTGAATAAAATATTTTGTATGAAAAAGGTGCATGGTTGAATATAGTGTTAAAAATAATACACAGCCCATACCAATAATGTGGACTCAAGGGAGGGGTAACCAGCATACTCTTATGTTCTATACACCTAAATATAAGCCACGGCTGGTCATAACATTGTGATCTCTAGAACCCCACAATTATATTGGACAACACCTATCGGTGTCATTTTATTATCAGCTTGGTTACTTGCGACCTTCCTGGCCAGGGGCTCCTGTGTATTCAGTATATGGGACTGAATTTCGTCCAAGACAAACCAGTTGGGTTTAGTCCCAGCAAAAGCACTTTTCTTCCCTGGGAACGAGTTGTCACCTCCCAGGAAAGCAAGAACTCACCCGAAGGGGCAAAAATACGTAAAGTGCATGAAAGGCCAGGCTCTGCCAGGCCAATTGAAGTCACATCAGTGTGATACTTAACAGAGACCTATTGATGTAGGCAGACAGGAGGCAGAGTAGAGGAGCACACGAGAGGACATTCCAGTTAGGGAGCGCATTCACCATCTTGGGGTTTCCTAGAGCTCCCACAATTCCTCATACAAAGTACTCCAATTATGCCATCACCAGGCTAGAACATTCTGAAACAGCAGTCAGGATTGGACCCCTTACAAAAAGGCCAGAAGTGAACTCATCCACTGTTTGCCTATATAAGGAGGGGAGAACCTCCCCTTTGTTGAGTCTTCTAAGGGCATAGGTGTGTAAGTGTTTTGTTGCATGGGCTTGGAGTTCTAATTTAGGTGGGAGCTGCAAGAAATCCATCATCCCATCAGTAACCTCGGAATTGTCATTTTCTTTCCTGTATCACACATATCAGTCTTGTAGGAGTCACTCTCCAAAAAAGGGGAACCATTGTCGTCATTTTTCTCTCCAGATGACACTTGGATAGCTTGGCCAAGCTAGTGGCAGCTTCCCAATAAGGGCTTATATTTAATAACTAAGGGCGCCAATACAGCTGAACAGTGTGTTCCTGCTTTACTCTCTTGGTTGGGGATAATTGCACCCAGGGCTCAGAGTAACAATATAGCGCTGTATCCATTTGTTTACCTGTCACTGTGCCTTCCATTACACATGAGGATGGTGCTATGAGGTGTGTGTGAGCATGTGCACGCGTGTGCCTGTGTGTGTGTACCTCACACAAGAGATTTGTGGAGTGAGTAGCCTGGGTAACACTGAAAGGTGAATCATTTTAAGCTGCTTCCATGCAGAGTGCAAGGGTCAAGATTTTAAATCTCCCTAAAAAGCTTGTTTTCAATCTGTGTCCACGTGCTTACACTTTTTGGCAAATAGAAGTGAGGCACAGAGAAATCGTTTTTTTCGTCCAGGATCACACCAATCTTGCTCAAGTGGGGATGCCAGGATTTGGGCCAAGATGATCTATTTAAAGTAGACATCTCATATTTTTCTATACTTCCGGAAATTAGCAAATAGTATAGTAAGTATTATCTGGGCCCTAAGTAGCAGGTTCGAGGCCTAAATAATTTACTCTGCCTTTGATCAATTCATGATAGGGAGAATGACTTCACATACCATAACCTCTTTGTAAGATCAGCTGGTTGTACTCACTGCATGTATAAGTTACTAAGTCCTTAGTTACCTAAATAAAATATGAATTTTCCCCTGCAAACCTTAGACAGGTTGTTTCTGTAAGACAATTAATAGTATTTGCACTTTGTAATGATCTACACATTGGCTCTCATCCTTGGGGTTTAGAACAGTGAGAACTATCGACCGACACTTGTGTTCAAATATTTTCTTTTCTGAATTTTACATTTGTGCCCATTTGTTTTTGTTTGTTTTAAGTTGGTCACTCCATGAATGTAATCATAATTTTACCAAAATATGCACGTGACTTGCAAAGGAAAAAAAACAAACACTTGCATTTTATCTCAAGTGTATACATACATATAAGTATGTAAGTTAATAGCCATTAGAAAAGTGTGGCTCTGACATTTTAACTTGAATGTTCCTATCATTAGCACCCTGGGCGGGGCCGCCCGCCGATCAGGGAGCTTGGAACGTGGGCTGAATCCTTTGGTATAAGTCTGCGTTCTGAGCTCTTCCATGGATATGCACCCCTTGCCCTACGCTGTGCTTGCTCCCTCGCATACCCCATATAACCTTTAGCACCCGCGAGTAACTACAAACGTGTAGTAAAGGCAATGTTAAAAATAAAATGAGGACAAACTTAACTTTATTCCTTCCTGTGAAATCGCGCCGGGAACAGGAGTCTGTCTTCAGTGTTCAATCAACACCGAAGACGGACTCCTGCTCCCAATGTCCAGCGTCGCAGGATATATTAAAGGTACGTTTCTTTTTTTAAACATTTTAACATCGCCATTAGCACCCGCGTGTATTTACGTGTAGCTTTGCGGGCCCTTAACTTGGGTGGTGGGCCGTTATCAACAGGGTTGGCTGCTGCCTCGGCGCATATCGCCTCATTAACATCTGCCTAGGCTAGAAGAAAACTGAATGGCAGGTATTATTCAACTACTAGTGCAGAGTAAGGCCAAAGATAGAGCTGGAGTTTTAACAGAAAATACACGTCTAAGGTAGATATTTACAGTTTCAAAGGCATTGACATCATCCATATCTATATATATATATATATATATATATATATCTATCTATATATATATATATATATATATATATATATATATATATATATATATATATATATATATATATATATATATATATATGTCACAAAAGACTGTTTCTTCTGCAGTCCATTGAAAGCACTCCCCCAGTCAAACAATATCACTCCAGGAAACCGGTGTTCTGTGTCCAAAAGGGTATTCTTTATTAGTTAAAAATGCGCAGCATATGGCTCATAAAAATCCACTAACATCGTGGTTCTCCCAAAACATATGGCCCTCGCATAGCAGAAATGACGCGTTTCGCGGTTTCCTCACCGCTTGATTACAACAGGTGATCCCTGTTACCAAAACTTTAAAATAGCTCATGTGGCATGCTTTTAGGTATAGAAAGAGGACTGACTTTTGTGTGTGGTCACAATTTTCGACAATCTCTGAATAGGCAAATCCCAAACATAGACATTAAAGAGGGACTAGTTAATCACAATTGCAACTATTTGCCCAGCTATACTCCATCCATTTCTGTGAAACCTGTGATGTGGTTATAATTTTCGTTGGTTACCCCTAGCATGTACAATAGTAGCTTAATGCTTAAACAATTAGTTATTGGGAAAATGCATTGTGCAGGAATACATAAAAAGCAATACTTTTTACTTTTAGTAGTATCATCCGAGACATTTTTTAGTGTCTTGGCAGCTAAGTTGCCCTTAACTTCATTTGTCAAATAGAGTGCATAGTGCAGTTCCAATCAAGTGCATATATATATATATATACATATCAAACGTACTTCTTTGCTCTTTCAAGGTTAAAACATTGATTGCGAGAGATTAAGACTCAGGTATTTAGTGCAAGGAATCCATAGTGCATCGCCTACCAAACCAGGATTCTTCACTCCGGGACATTTACTGCTAGTTTTCTAAAGGTGTCCCTTTCCCTCATTCCACCAAGGGCAGGATCATGGTACAATGACGCATGCACAAAGGTTGCGCATCTGCAATTGCATCAGCGCCAGCGCAAATACATTTCATAAATTTCCATGACTGACGTAAGCATATGGATTCCTTTTGAAATTTATTAGCCCACTTTAAGGTTAGGCGGAAAGTTTTGGGGGCGTTCTGGGGAAAGATTTTTGCAGGGTCTTGCTGATCATTCAGGCAGCGGCATTCGTGTCAAGTTGGTAGGGTGGTTGATGCAATACACCACTTGCCCGATTGAACGAGGAATTTGTTGTGCACCGGTGTGATTGAGCACGTGCTTACACTTGACTTGGTTTAGCACGATAGCTGACATGGCCACTGGGATTTATTTTACATTGCTCATTCATTCATTCATTCTGGCCTTATTAGACATTTTCTTTCAACAAATACAAAATAAAAAATACAATAATACAATTCATTTTTTTTAAAACAGTTAAAACCAAATAAAGTTATTATGACTGTTTGATAATAAGGGGTATGTTCTTTCCTTTTCAACCAAGCTTTAATAAGATACATGCACACGCTATATACAACATTAACATCAGTGGCTGATTTGCACTGCCAAATTGCAACTGACACTGTTCGTATTCCATATTTACCCATGATTGATGATAGGTAAATGATGGTAGTAATATAATACGGATATCCCGGATATTCCGGATATTCCGGACAGGAAAAAGAAAATGTTCCAGGGATTCTTTCATGTGTGAGCTGCTTGAACAGGCCTCTAGAAACGCATTGTCCCTGGCACGTTGTAAGGCCGCAAGTGGCAAAGTGCCAAAACACAGCTTTATAAATAGAACCCTCATATATGGCGGGTGCATTTCAGCAAGGTAACGTTAAACGATTAATTCGGATCAGTGTGATCACTGCGCGGCCCGTAATGCTAACAACGAAAATGTCGACTCTCATTACGGCACGGTGCAGTGATCAGATAGATCACATTGGCCCGCATGCTCCACACCGCAGCCCCCGAGTAGCATCCCCCAACCCGCTCCCCCCACTTACCTTTACGGCAGCATACTTCTGTGTGCGCCACCGACTACCCTGGATCCCTGCAGCGTCAGTTCCTCCCACTTACGTGAGTCAGAGCTGACGCTGCAGGGTCCTTTATTTTGTATTTTGTATTTTCAACTTTGGTGTCCCACACTTACCATAGTGGTAAGCGGGGGACACCTACGCAACCCATGACTCCCATTACTATGCCCAAAGGGAGCAGGGGACCACCCCGCTCGCTTGGTCGCAGTAACGGGAGTCGGAATTATGGAAATGCGAAAAACCGCAGAACTGTAGAGTCGCAGTGGTATGGGTAACCTTTTTGTATAATTCCGCTTAATTCCTGCTTGATGATTAGGTAAGAACACATTATAGGAGATTGAGCGCAAAAGTCACAGTATTAGAAAAGGTGACATTGGGAGCTGTCGCCTTGATGAGCTCTTTGGTTCCCAGTGTACTCTCAGAGACATTAGGCCAGAGAGATAACAACCCTAGTTTAGCGAGAACCAGCCTACTATGGTTGCACCATTGCAGTGTTTTACCTCCTTTCTGGGACAAGACATCAGTGTGGACTTCACAATATTTATCAAGGTACTGCAAAGACCACAGACGAGTCCAATGGAGAATTGGCCTCAGGCTAACGTCATCCGGAATGTTCTTCTGGTTCCGGTCCAGGTGGAGCATTGTGTTTTTAGTGCTCTTGGGAAGATACAGAATCCTCTTTAGGAATTTATTTTCGATGCCGTCGAGTTTTATCTGCTTATTGTACCCCCAGATCTCGGCACCATATAGTGCCGCTGGTTTTGCCACCATATTATAATGTCTAAGGGCGGCGGATATAGCCCTGTTCCTGTGTCTTGCAGAGAATCTTAAAATCGCATTAGCGCTCCTATCAAGCTGTAACCCTGATTTCTCTTTCTGTTCTCCACAGGTGCAGTTCCATTATTAGCATTCTGGGTTTACCTGCCAGGTCTATCGCCAGCTTGCTTGCATATTTTGAGCTGCGGCGGCTTGCTTGAACACACACTCACACAAGAATTTTGTGGGCGTAATAACTGGCCTAACAGCGTGAATTCCCTTTTTATATATCAGCACCATTTGAGAGAAAAGGAAAAGTCTTTAGGGCATCTTGGGGCAAACATTTTATCAGGGTCTTGCCGATCACTCAGCCAGTGGCATGAATGGCAAGATGACTGGATGTGTGTTGCAAGACACTACCTGCCTCGGCGGAGGGGGAATTGTGCTAGGGTGGTTTGATTGCATGCACACTCACACAAGACTTGATTGAGCATAACACACAACACTTCTCTACTGCCAGCCCAAAGCTCGCCTTTCCTGCCATCTGACTCTGGAACAAGTGGGAATGGATACCATCCTCCCAGAATGCAAGAGACCGGCTGATACATCCATGTTTTTTAAGGACTCCGTTAAGGAGCCGGCATAGGAGCCACCCAGTGAATCTCTTTAAGAAGGGCGTGTGCTTGAGGAGGATTTGAAGCTGAAGCTCTCAGTAGTAGAGTCATGGTCTATCTCTGGCACACCCGTCAGCAAAACTAAAAATGTGTGGCGGCACACAGTCCTCTAGCAGCAAGACCATCACAGACTAGAAACTAGACTTGTTCACAAGGAGAAAAATAGAAAACCGTCCTTCTCAGGCTCTGCTCTGGTCCTCTGGAACTACATTCTGATGGCAATGTTGACTGCCTCAAGTGTCCCTCAATACAGGAAAGAATTGATGCCCTGGCTCTTCGAACAATAGCTTGGTGTAACCTAGAATGTCGCCATCTTCTGCACACCCCCATCCATACATTGTAATTTGATAATCATTACATTCCTGCTGCCAAGCTTTTGCTTCATGACCTGTACAGCGCTTCATTTCTCCCGGGCTAGGCTTGTGCTTTATAAATATATAATAAACATGACAATAATAATAATTATCCATGTTAGAGGTAGAGAAAGTGTCTTAACCTGACACATCCACTGCATCTCCCTTACCCCTTCCACTCCTTTGGCCTATGTATCCAATGATGTCATTGATGGAAATTAATGTGGTGAAACTGATGATGGCCATGAAATTGACTATACCCCCCTTTGCTGCAAGAGAAGCTGATGGATATATCTGCGACCACTGGTTCTGAGTCAAACCGCAGCTCCAGCAGTGAACCGGAGGAATAGATAGAGGGCCAAGCAAATGACAACTGCCAGCAATCCCCACGCACATGCCCAGATTACAGATATTCCACAAAGCATGTGCCCGGTCTACACTTCCTTTGTGACACCTAGTCAGGGACTCTGAACAGTCCGTAGGGTAGATCGTTGTCGCGCAGCAACCCGTGACACCTCTTGCACCTGCTTGCCTTGCAGGGCATCATGTTTCCTTCCCCCTGCTTCTGTCCTGCCTACAACCAATGACACCTCTTGCAGCCACTCTAGTCCCGCAGCACAAATGTTTATCTGCAACATTTTAGTTCGGGGTCAAAAGCTGCATCTTTTCATCTGTACTCTGTACCAAAAGAAGTCTTGTTTAGGAAACCAGGAACCAGTCTGGGTACCTGCCCAATCCATAGCTTTATAAAGTGACATAATGGACAGGAATGGGACCAACATACACAGCAAAAGCCCTCCAGTGACCACCCACTAGCATGGTGGCACTGCCCCGCTCTGCCACACCTGAAGCGGGAGGTGTGTTAAGCCCACAACAGTGTACTCTCAGCAGCAAGAAAAGCTGTATTATTGTTAGGAGAACAATACGTTTGTGCCAGCTCAGTGTCAGTGAGTCATTTGAGTGCAGGGAATTTAAGCGGGGGTGGTGGTGTCAGGATTCAAGGAACGAAGGAACAGGATTCAGCAGAAAGAGGGGCATGGGCACATTTGAAGGAGTGGTCTAGATGAAAATGGGCACGGGTGTACGGAGCAAGGAGTTTGACTGATTTTGTGGGTTTTACTTAGCACCATTCCATGATGGCCACTCATGTTGACTTGTAGAACAAAATAGAGGAAGGACTACTGACACATGGCAACTCAGTCAAGAAGTGATTGCTTGTCAATGTGTTATTGTAGCTCATCTTCATTCTCAGCCTTCCAGGCCAATGTCCACCATCTCATCCTCTTTGTTGCTATTCTCCATGAGGGAGAGAGGGAGGGAGGGAGGGAGGGAGAGAGAGAGAGAGAGAGAGAGAGAGCGAGAGAGAGAGAGAGAGAGAGAGAGAGAAGAGAGAGAGAGAGAGAGAGAGAGAGAGAGAATTGCAAATTCCGAAAAGCTCCAATTACAAAAGAGCAAAGCCCAATTTGATGCATTCTGCAATTCGAGTTATTCGGAAAGAGCGCCGTTGTCCCCCGCTTTCTCTTCCATGTATGCGAGGGACACCCCAGCCGCCCCCACACCTGAAAATACCGAACCAGGAGAACGGGTGACACCCCTGCAACCCCCGCTCACCCAGTACAGTATTTTCGGGTCCGACCTTTTTTACCTATGCCGAATACGACCAACACTCGCATTTGGCATTTTATATTCGATCTGTTGGTGCAACCCTCCTCATAGTGTGCACAGTAACATGCCTGCTACAGTAACATGCCTGCTACAGTAACATGCCTGCTACATCTTGAATGTCTATGATCATCAGAATGTCGCACAGGGTATGTTGGAAATGTCTCTGCTTGTACATATCACTGTGCCAAGTTATCTGACTCACACACCTAATTTCTGCCGCACTCCCACAGGGAGGGGGATGCACACACAATTTCGCCTGCCCTCCTGCAGAGAAGGGGACACACAATGTGTGCTGCACTCTCTCGGGAAATAAGGCTCACACACGCAAACACCTAATGTTCGGTGCACTCACAGAGGGAAGGGGGCTCACGTGCAATATTTGCTACACCCCCTCCAGGAAGGGTAAACACACAGACACACTTTGGGCCTCATTACACAGATGGCGGTAAGGGTTTACCGGTACCGGTATTTTACCGGTACCGGTAAATCCTTACCGCCATACTACGAGGTCCCTTTGCAGGCTTTTTGCAGGCATTAAAAACCAACCCGCAAAGGGACCCAGGGAGCTAATTACGGTACCGCAATTTGCGGTACCGTAATTAGCGCCTTCCCCATTCCCATTATGCCCTATGGGGCAAAAATGGGAATGGGGAAGGGCAATGGTGGAAGGGGGAATTACCGCCCCGCCAACCTTGGAATGGGGCGGTAATTTCCCTTTCCGCCAAGGCGGTGCCGGTATTTTACCGGCATGAACCATGGCGCTAATAGCGCCATGGTTCTCCGCCATCCGTGTAATGAGGCCCTTTGTGTTGCGCCCCTGCAGGGACGGGACACACGACTAAGTTGTGCCACACTCCCACACCGAATATTTGCTGCACTCTTGCAGGAAAAGGGGCACACCCAATTTTTGCTGCACCCCTGCAGGGAAGTGGGCACACACATTATGTGTGCTGCATTCCCTCAGGGAATGGGGTTCACGTGCCTAATATATGCCAGGCCCACGCAGAGAATGGGGCACACACGTATACCGTTTTTGCTGCACTCTCACAGGGAAGGCAGCCTGTACACAATGTTAGCTGGAAACAAACACCATAGGGGCTGCACACTCCTAAATGTTACTGTACTCCTGCAGTCCTTCGGGCAGGGGGCATAGGGGCGGTGAGAGCACGGACATGTTACACAATTTTCACATCTCTCTCAACAGATATAAACCAAAATGGAGGAATCAGTTTCTTGATTAATTCAATCTCAAGTCTGAGGCAACTACCTTCATTTGGTGGGACTTGTTGAAAAACATCATAACTAAATTTCAGCAAGGCATACTGCACTGCGACCAGAGAGTAAAGTCAAGGGCACAGGAGCAGCACTTTAGCTGCACTTGAACAGGTGCTCTTATTTCCCACAGTCACTAAGCAATCTCTCCAAGGCTGATGTGGGACAATGCTGTCACAATATTTTCTCTCTATGACACGGACACTGGGATCAACATCCCCAGGTTTGGGATGTGATGGTGGAGGAGGGGTAAAGCTGGCATATGGTTCCCTCTGCCACCCTACCAGCTGGAACACACCTAATGAGGGGGATATTGTTTCCAATGACCCCTCCAGGTCCCTGAAACAACAGCCCCCTGAGGTGGGCTGCAAGTGCCTGGGCTCAGGGGATGGAAAGTGCCATGGCGTATGAATAGAGGACAGGGCTATGCTACCCGGTGATGGGGTGGCAGAGATACCCCTCTCTCAGTTTCCTGGCATGCAGGGCTGGCCACCCACTGCTGTCAGAGCTGCTTAGTCACCTCGATATATTCCTTGGACGATTAAGATGGTGTATCTGGAGAGAGGACATCTAAAGTGTTGTACTGATGTGCACCAGAATGGCAGATGTATGAGGGAGTCATTGCCAGCAATACCCAGTGGATGGGTAACATATAGTTGGCATCACTTCACTGACTTCTGCAATTGTCCTCATGTCATAAAAAGACTCAAATGTATTACTTATTAGTCTTTGTTGTGTTTGAAAATGTTAAATAAATATGTGACACCGTGTAACTTTTCTTGTAAAAACACACAAAATTTTGTGTGCAAAACAGCACACCTGACTTTAAAAATGTAAGCATGAAGCATGCCCCCAAGAAGCATCTCTTGTATGACTCCGACCTGGCCACTCTGAAACGCAAGTGCAGAGCTGCTGAGCGGAAGTGGCGGGCCTCAGGCACATTCACTGCCGCTGGCTCCAAAGGCAATATCGACTCTCCATCCACACTAAGAAGAGGGCTCATGTCCAAGCCCGCATTTCTGGGGCCACCAATAACATGGCTGAACTCTTCAACATCTGCAAGGAACCTGCCAATCCTTCCACAGTCTCCGCTTTTCCTCTTCCCTCCCAGACCCTCTGCACTGCACTGGCCTTCCACTTCTCCATCAAAACACAGGACATCCTGTCCTCACTCTCCTTTACTGCCCCCCACATCCCCTCTGCTCTCTTGGCCACACTCTCCCCCTCCCCCTTACTCTCCTCCTTCTCTCCCATTGCACTGGATGAGGTTGCTAGAGGAGGCCGCTATATGAACGCTTCCTCCAAACAGGTGCTGCCCTGCTCCTCCAGAACTATCAAGGACAACATCTCCTCTCTCTCTCCTGCCTTGGCAGACTTCTGTAACCATTCCTTTGCCACTGGCTCCTCCCCAATCTTTCATCTGCCTTTGACACGGTCAATCATGCCATCCTCATAAATCGTCTCTGTGATACCCTGGGCATCACTGGACTGGGCACTGGCCTGGTTGATCCCCTTCCATTCTAGCCGACTTTCCCAAGCACAACTAGGCCCTTTCCTCTCCGCCACCTCACTCTCTACCTGTGGCGTTCCTCAGGGCTCTATCCTATTGCTGTGCCTTTCCAATATCTACCTAGCCCCAGTGGCGTCGCTAGGGAGGGGCCTGGGGGGCCAGCCCCCCCCCCCATGAAACCCTGTGCCCTCCATGTCCCCCCCTACCTAAGAAGAGCAGTGACCATGTTCTCCCCTTACTTTTGTCTGTGCCCCCCTACCTTTGTCTTAGGCCCCCTCTGTGCCCCTCCTAAATTTGATTCCTGGCGACGCCACTGCCTAGCCCCTCTGGCCCACTTGACCTCAACTTTCTCTCCTCACTTCCAGTGCTATGTTGATTGTTGATGACACACAGCTCTCCTTTAAGCTTCTTTAAGCTTGCCCCCTCTACTTCCTCTCACATCCCTGATTGCCTGACCACTATCCAGGCATGGTGGTCTGCTAATAATATCAGTAAGACTGAAATCCCTCTCACTGGGACGCCTGCCCCCTGTTTCCCTCCTACTCTCTGGCCTTCCTCCCTGGGCCCCCTCCCTCACCCTACTGCGTGGCACAAAACCTTGGGGTCTTCGACTCCTCTCTCTCCTTCTCCCCACACATCACAGACCTTGCCAAGAAGTCCCACTTCCTGCTCCACTTCCTCATAGGCATTCTCCCTTTCCTCACCTTCCCCCAGAAGCTCTGTGTCTCCAGATCCCTGGTTCTCTCTAGGCTGGACTACTGCAACAGCCTCTTCCTTAATCTGCCTCTTTCCTCCCTTCGCCCTCTTCACCTAATCCAGAATAGGACTGCAAGACTTATCCTTGGCCTCAAGCCCAGGGGCCGCATCTCTCATGCCCTAAAATCTCTCCACTGGCTCCCGGTGGCTGCAATGATCAAATTCAAGACCCTCTGCATCAATAACAAGGCTGTCTGGTGCCAGGGACCCTGTTATATTCAACTCGCTCTCCCTAAATTCCCCCCTGCCAGAGTCCTTAGGTCGTCTGGCTCCAACTCTCTGCAGATCAGACGTTTTACGTGGGGGTGGGGGTAGATCTCTCTTTGGCAGGAGCCTCCCTCTGGAACGGCCTTCTTGCCCCTCGCAGACTTGAGCCGGACCTCCTTAAGTTCCGGAAACTTCTCAAGACTTTCCTTTTCTCCTTCTCCTCTCTCCCCCTCCCCTGCTAATGTCACCGTACCGCCCTCTTCCCCAGTCTTTCCCAGCACCCCTTGAAGCGCTTGCCCTCGGGCACCCCTCCCTGGCCAGCCATCCTTGCACTGCTGGCCCCTATCCCTTCCTCTCCTGGCACTTGTCCTCCTGGGCTCCCCTCAGCACTTGCCCAGCCCCTGGTACCCCAGTCTCCCTGCACTTATCCCCTCCCCTTATCCTAGCCCTTTTCACCCTGTCTTTTCCCCTCCCCCTGCACTTATTGTCACTGCACTTGCATGGTCGGAATGTCACAAAGCCTAGTAGGACCATATATTGTTGCTGTTCCTCTTCGGTCCTCTTCCCATTTGTTGTCTTGTGGTGCCTTGAAACACTTGTGTATAGGCGCTTTACAAATGTCCAATACACAAAATAAAATAAATAAATACGTTTATAAATCGTACATTTCAAGTTTGCTCTACATTGCCAGGAATAGTTTTTCGAGCCTATTGTTTCCCAATTGAAGACTCCTTATGTATAAGTCTACATATTAGCTCTAAGTGCAATTTTAAGCTGAATTGGGTATTGCAATCATTGCAATTTTAGAGGCGGTGCACTCAGGGAGATGAAAATAGTTCATTAAGAAATACTGATGTTTGGGGACAGCAATGATATTTTAAGCATATTGTACATGTATCTTAAGACCATGTGTGAAGTACTGTACATGCAAAACCACGCATCTTGCTTTCAGATTGTGTTTTTAAATCGTATAGTATATGTTTGCCCTGCATTACCATGAATGTTTTGCTGGATCGCACTTTAAGAATCCTTGCACCATTTTGGATCCGTCTTAGTGTCCGGTGTTGTGCCCTGCAGATCAGGTGACCTGCGTAGCATGCACGCTACTCCTGCATCCAACAGAGTTTACAGGGGCATTCCTCGGCCTTTTTTTCGCGTTTCCCTTTTTTCTCTTTTCCAGTGGAAAATAAAGGCTTAGCTTTTTTGTTGTTGTTACTAATTTGATACTGTGACTACCAGCTGGTCAAGAAATCTATGGGATTATGGAAGCTAATGCGTTGCACCATAAAAGCATAATGTTTGGAATTAGTCCAGTACAAGTTGACCAAAACATAGAAGATCATAAGTAGCCTGTAGATGTGCACAGGTGTGTCTAGAATTGTGTTACTGCCATGAAACATCAGAGTTTGGAACAACAATATTTGCCTGCATCTCGTTGGCAGCCCCAACTATAGAATTACCCGCAGTGATTACAGTATCCAATTAAGCTTAAGAATGGCAGTTTGCTCCTCTGTAGATGTATTTTTCGTTATATGAGTGGCAAAAACGTCAGCCTCAGCATTCCTGTTTTCTTTAAAGGGATACCTCACTTTTGTACCCCTCCCCCATCCATAACTCGGTATGCGGGTAAACAGGAATGCTGCTGTCACATTTATCACTGGCATTAAAAAAACATTGTCAATGCTAACAGTTTTGGCTTTTGTGTAGGCACAAAAAAGACATTTGCAAGGCACTGCCATAGTGGTATTAACTGTCCATTAATGGTAGCAGCAGCAAAATGGTTCAAGTAGCTGGCCATATATTAGCAGTGCCTGTCATGTGCATAAAACGTGGACACAAGCCAAAATGGTTTGCTTTGCCAGTGCTTGTTTTTAACAGGACTTCAGTGAATGACACGCACAGTGCTCATAGATCGAGTGAATGGAGGCAAACCTGGCTAAGAGACATTTTTGTTACACGAGTAGTCGATTTACAGCTCCAATTAAGTCACTAACTCTTCGAAGACTGCTTTGACAAAACATTGGCAGGCACTTTGAGCACAAAGTTTGCTGCTAAGGCTTGATGGGCACACAGATTAGCATGGGCACGGGCAGTCAATGGGTGGGCAAATAACCGACCAACACTTACAAGCTTTGCGTCCCTCCTGATATGCCATTTCTGCCTAGCGGTACTCCTATGCAATAGTTTCGGCTTACAGGTGGCTCCTTAGCGCCACCTAAATACCCAAAACTAAAAAGACAGAAAAGCCCATCAGATTGTAAAACAGAGGAATAGCCGAGGAGCATTAAAACCCCGAGTGGCATCCCAAAAAACGAATCGTGGCCCCCTGACATATTTGGCGATACAGCTCATCAGCCAATCTGGGTGCCCCTTACTAGCGTGGCGCTCCCTGTGCCACACGTTTATGAGTTACACCCCCGAAAAACTCACGCTTTCCTTGTGCAGACACCAAACATCTTGTGGATTTGCAAAGCTTTGCAGGGGCTGCACTAATCCTGTGTTTCATGCAGGCATTTCAAACTAAAAGTGAGATAAAACAACACCATCGGAATAATAAAACAAATAGAATTCCCCAAAACTCATGCTGTTGCCAAAGTGCCTCGAAGGCCAGCTTGATGCACACAACACCAAAACACATGATCCAATCTGTACCATAGAGTATTATTGTTCGGAGCACTGACATGTGCAATAAAATACAGAGAGAATAAAAATGTGAGCAACAATATAATTATACGCCTTGCTTTTGCCAGCTGTGCGGCTGCACGGGCATGCGCCCCGCTGCATTGGAACTGCTAACGCTTTCCACTCACGGAGGAGAAATTCAATGCGGCCTGTGGGCAGCTTTTTCTGAAAACCTTCAAGCCGTGCCTTGATATTCCTTTCTACTGGTTGACACCGGAAGCGGAAGGGGGGCGGCGGGAGACCCCATCTGACAGCGATGCCCAACGACTGCCACCGCAAATAAAGGAGGCCGGGGCTGGCGGCCCGCGCACAGAACTCCACGCCAGGACTCCTGGGAATCCGCTGATGGCTCCCACATGTGACCAAGTCACTTCAAAACCGGGAGTCTCAATTTACGGGGTCTGGTACTGGGTAACATGACAACATGGCTCTCCATTATATCCTGCGGAGGAATCCAATAGTGCAGTGCTCATGTGTGTTATTCGCATGGAAGTAAAGCCGGCACAAAGAGAAAGGCTGTGCTACGAAGGCCAATTGGCTGTAGACACTGGTGGGAAGGCTCTACCTGATCCCTACGCACCCCGCTACTTCGAATACGAAAACTGCGGCTCACAGTGATCACATAGATTACTCTGCACTGTCTTACCCCCTACCTGCAACCTGTCTACCCCTATATACTTCTCCCCTTTACACGTACCATCATTCCGGCGGCTTCCTCTCGCCCGTCTTCGTCCGACCGGGGTTCCTTGGACCTTATCCCTTATGAGGCTCCGCTTTGTTTATTTGGCTTTTTATGACTTAATTCTGCTTCGGACTGCACCCCATGGAGGTGGGGGACACCCCCACAATCCCCGTTCCCATAATACCATTCAAACGCTGCGGGAGACACCACTGCAACCTCTGCTCCCCTTGTTCAGTATTTTGGGATTCGTCCTTTTCTGTACAGCCGAACGTGCAGTAAAACAGCCGAACGTGCAGTAAAACAGCCGAACGTGCAATAAACGTGCGTTCAGCTTTTTTTCCCTGAATTTTTCCATCGATCCCAGTGTGAAATGGCGCTGCACTTGCCTTTTTAGGGGATATGTTATTGGCTGGTTCGTTCTGTAGCTCTGTTTTTATTTACGATGGTGCAAAGGTACTGCTGACTCTAGACAAACATATCACACCCTAACCATCACTATCTTGCCCGCCTATGATTCACCTATATTTCCAGCAGACCCTATGTAACCCCACCCACAACTAATCCCCTCTCCCCCGCTTACAATTTCCTCAAATATCCATACTTTGGTTTATAAGGACTTACCACCCTCATGCAACCTGCATATTTCTCCCCCCTTCCCAACCAAAATCAATTTCTGAATTGTACATGGCCCCATCGTCCACTTTAAATTCCTTCTCTCTTTCCTGGGCCTTCGTTGCCTTTTCATCGAGGATACCCCTTCTCTGCTCTTCCCATCCCAGCTTGTTACTTTGCCTACCTAGCCCAATAGATTTGCACACTTTGGGCCTCATTACAAGTCTGCCAGGCTGGAGATAAGGGTGCCGCTAGCAACATACTGGCACCCTTTGCGCACCGCCAGACTACGAGTATGCCCGCAGGGACCACTGCTCCCGGCCACTGCAGGCATGGTTTCCACGGACGAGCAAGGGTGCTGGTGCTTCGGTGTACCCATTCCCTCGTCCTCCTCCCTAGCAGGAATCAGAATAGGACAAGCGGTGCCAGCAGGGCTATAGATTACATTTTGGGCTATAGATTACATTTTGGGCTATAGATTAAATTTTGAGGTGGGAGTATGTTACTCCCTATTTTTAAAAGTTTGGAGGAAAATTATATTTTAGACAGCAGAAATGACATTCTAATTCCCCATGGAAGATTTGTTAGGTGAATTAAATCTGAAACTGATATGTTTATGTAATCAATTCTTCAATGCACACAGTAACTCACGCTAATTTTTAGAAGAATTTGACCTCACAGTTTCGCATTCGGATCAGGCATTAACAGAGGCCCTTTGGCTTCAACTCGCCCTGAGAAATGTGACACTGTATTCTTTATAAATGCTGCACTACTTTTTGGGCACAAGTGAGGGAGATACGCTTGTGCATACCCCTTGGTTGTGCCCCCAAACATTTTGAGAATCTGACCCAGAGAGCGCAAGTACAGATCACGAGTTGGGTCCTCGTGACGTGTCATCTGTAGGTTACATTTAAAATGTATGTGTCCTCATCTCCTTGCTGAAGTCCTGCTTAGCCAACTAATAACAACAATAAATGGCCCTCAATTAGTAGGCCCAGCTGAATCTTCACTGTGTGGTGGGGGTTAGGGGGTGCGGGAAGGAGTGATGTTCTGGGCAGAGGTGTTGCTAGGGAGGGGGGGGGGCTCAGGGGGCTATAGCCCTGGGTCTTTTGGCTGTAGCTCCGGATAGACTCTCAGGGGTCACAACCAAAAAGGCTAGCTAGCCCCTAGTCCCGACAGTTCTGACATAAGAATAGCCCCAGATCTTTTCCAGACCTAGCAACACCCCTGTTTCTGGGCATGATCAGAAACCCAAAGAATGTTATTAAATATTACAAGAAGGGCTTGAGATAAGGGTTTCCCCTTTTGCTTTTGACCTCAATTTTGTGATATTTGTTAAGGTGTGAGGAGGGGAGAGAGGGGCAGGGTTAGGGTTGGTGGGTGATGAGGTAGGATTATGGGCTAGATGGGTGGTTTGGGGCGACCCCCCATTAAAACAAACATTGGCAATGGCAACAGTTTGGGCTTTTGTGTAGGCATGGGAAAGGCACTTACCAGGCACAGCCGTAGTGGTATTAAGTGGCCATTGATGGTAGCAGGTGCAAAATGGTGCGAACACCTGGGCATCTAATAGCAGTGCCTGGCAAATGCATATTACTTATACACATGGCAAAACTGTTGGCTCTGCCAATGCTTGTTTTTAACAGGATTTCAGTGAAGGACACGCTGAGTGCTTATAAATTGAGTGGCTGAAGGCAGACCTGGTTAAGACGTTTGTATTACACCATTAGTGGGGTTACAACTCCAATAAAGTCATTAACTGTGAGAAGACTGCTTTGAAAAACAATGACAGGCAAAGTTTAATGGTAAGGCTTGATTAAAGCGAGCTCAAAGAGTTCCCATGAGGAGGTGTTTTGGGCAGAAGGGGCAGGAACTGTGTGGGAATGGCCATAGGGATTGGCATGGCCATAGGCAGTCAATGGGTGGGCAAATAGCCAAACAACACCTACTGGCTTTGTGTCCCTCCTCATATGCCATTCACCCCACTCTGTACTCTAATGAAATAGTTTTGGTTTGTAGGTGTCGCAAGCGACACTGAATAGCCCAAACTAAAAATGGTGAAAAGCAAAAAGAGAAAATGTGCACAAGGAAAGTGCACACAAGCAACTAGAAGGGGAGGAAAACACGTATGAACCAGATATTACTGTCTATTTTTGCAATTTGGGTTTAACGGGATTATTCAGGCATGCAGGGAAAGATACATTTTAATTTTAAAACTTGATATTTTCGTTATAACACATACACTTTGTGCCCAGTAATTTCCATACATGTTTTTTGTATCTTGTTGACCACCTTCGGATCAGATCCCACAGGAGTAGAGATCCCCTTTCCGGCAAACACTACTGACGCCTCTGGTCTGAACACATGAACACAGCAGCGGTTTGGGCTCGTGAGAGGATAGTGGTTATGGCAAACCACTGCTATGGGCACAGTTGCACAGTGGCGGTAGAGCAGGCACATGACTCCTGTGCCCAACCTCACGCCAGGCCCTTGTCTCCAGGCCTTCTCCACCTCTAGGTAACCGCTCAGGCCTGTTGTTTTGTCTCATAGGTCTCTTTTTGGTTTTGCCTCATAGGTAGGTAGCTTGTAGCTCTGCGGGAACCGGAGCGAACAAATTACTCATGTTCTATTGGAAGAATTATTCTTTATTTTAATTATTCTTGTAGGCACAAGCTACCTACCTATGAGGCAAAACCAAAAAGGAAGAAAAGGAGGGTGGGGGTGATGAGGCTTCTGCAAGCTCTGATTACAAGGAAATAGCTTATCTGAGCAACACTCGCTTCACCCACATGAACACGTGACCTTAGCCATAAACACAAACAAGGGGACTCTGTGCTGTTGAGGTCACTGATAAAACAAATGTGCAAATGATTCCGCTGCTACCGCCTTAAAAGGTGAGATAGAATAGCTGGAATACCGCTACACCTAGTGTATGGGTATGTGCATACCTATCTTAAAGGGGAAAGGGTCCCTCAGGTGGGTTGAACCACCCTGAAAAGATTGAAAACATCCATTTGAGGTACAGCGGGAGATGAACTTTTCACACTTGAAAAGTAATAAAAAATAGAAATGTGCAGCTCTGCTTTTTTCAAAAGCCTCAACCCCGTCTGCTCTTCCACTCATACTTGTTCTGCGAACTCCCATCCCTGCAACAGCTCGTCACATTGCAGACAATATCACATCATAGCATCCTAGCGCCGTTACGCGAGCCACAAAAGTGGAAATAAACACATCTGAATTAATGTCAAGGCCTGTATCACATGCAAGCAATGCCTGTAATGTATCACCCATGTAAGCTAATGATGTAATGTCTGTAACTTGCTACCCTTGCAAGCAACTACTGTAACCAACCGTCTTAAGCAAAAAGCACCTAGATGCCTCTGGGTTATTTATGTGCGCTATACAAATGACACATAAATACATAAATACATTCTTTAACACAGATATACTTACGAAAATACAAAGTTAAGCTCATTATACATTATTCAGGCTATTGCCTGAGGTTTGATCTGCTAGCTAAGTCTGCAGCTTGGCTTGGTATACCAGACAAGCTCATTCTAACATGAAACTGAATACTTCTATCAAACTTCAAAGGATGACTGGTGACCAGTGAAGGGTGGCCATTTTCTAAAACCTCGTAAAACTGCACAGAGCGGACCGGTTATGCTTGCACTTACATGCAAACATGCCCTGTCTGCGCAATTTTCATCATTTGCACTGCGAAGTGCGAAAACGAGTACAAGCAGGTGCAATTGCCTTTATTCCTGTCAAGTGCATAGGGTGCAATGTCAGCCTGCCATTCGCACTTAGCCAGCAGCCTTTATAACAGATTCATGTGGGATCCACCTGCTTTTAGTAGGTTTAAAAAAGCAGGGGGATTCCATAGCCAGCATCAAATCATGTCTGGCTAGTTTGTGTGGCAGAGCGGGTGGGGGGTGGCAGGCAGAAGAGGTCCTTCCACCCCATGCCTCTTCTGGGCCGTACAAATCAATGAAGGATGGCATAACGCCAAAAACAGCATACAGGTTTTACACGTGCTTTTTACGGATGATTTTTACGTTCCGCCAAGACGGGAAAATGCCAGGTTAATGTTATGATGGTAAAGGCCTGTAAAATGTTGCATCTTTGGAAAGATTTATCAAAGAGTTTGTATTCAAAATCTGCAGTTTACATATGAAAACAACAGTGCCCCCTCAGAGGGCCAACCCAAACTAAAAGAGGGGGGTTCTCATAGTGCGCGCAAACATACTGATGCGCCAAAAAGATTTGCGTAAAACAACCATCAAAATTATAGGGGGGCAGGGGCTGCGCGAATTGCAATTAAGAAACAGCAGACCACAACGTAAACAAGCCTGTCTCTAAACCACACTATATGAAATCATGGGTTGTCTTGTTTTTAGCCCACACTTTATGGCTAAAGTGTCTGTTTGTGAGCGCTCTGATGTGGCGTCTCCGGGTGTGGAAGGCCTTAAGCCACACAATGGACTAAAAACACTCAATGGGCCTGATTCATGGAACTTTTAGCACGGTACAAGGTGGCTTTGCACTGGTGCAAAGTGACTTTACACTGCCAACAAACAGCCTGCTTCACAGAGTACACTTTGCACTGGAAAAGTACTCTTTGCACCGCGCTGAATGGGCCTACACCACGGTGCAAAGAGTACTTTTGCACTGCTCTGTGAATCAGGGAGTTTGTTGGCAGTGCAAAGTCACTTTGCACCGCACTAAAAGTTCCATGAATCTGGCCCAACGGCCCTTATTCATAGAGCCGGGTTTTGCCAATTTTTTAACCACCTCTGTGAATTAGGCCGAATGGGCCTGAGTCACAGAATCATTCAATCCCATTGAAAAACGCTCTATGAATCTGGACCAAGTGCTTTCCACCCCTTAAATTTCAGTATCAATTAAAAATCGCTTCTAGGTACTCCTTCATGTGACAAGAAAAGGAGAATCGTGAACGCCTGGGATCTTTCTAGAACACTGAGGATTACCTTCGGCCCGGAAGTGCCCTGTCCAAGAGAAACATGGCGACTACACCGGACCATACACGTGTCCTGACTGCAGGGGGCGAAGAACTTACCTAGCATGCGAACACAGTTGGCATTCTGATCAGGGCTGTCGAATGAGATTTCTCCAAATCTCTGAAAGAAAAAAAGAAAAAAGACAGTCAGGGCAAAGTTTCCAAGGCAACAAAGTGCGCAAATGTACGACGACTGTTTTGTGCTGCGGCTGCGCCTGCGCCCCACCGCCCTCGCCCGCAAGCACTGCAGTGCATGTGGGCAACGGGGCACCGAGGGTCAGAGCGAGCCGTGCGGTGGGCAGCGCGCTTGGCGGGTAAACAAAACATTTCACTGCGGAAAAATGATCCGAGCGCGGCCCCTCACATAATCAAAGCAGCCACGCAGCGCACAGACGTAAGATAAGAACAGGTTACATAAGACTTTCTGAAACCACTCTCTGCCAGGCAGAAGCTCCTCGGAAATTCAGGAAGGACAGGGACAAAGCAGGAACATTGGCCTGGCATACTGTTTACAAATCCACATCTTTTGTGAGCTGCGCACATCGATGCGCTGTGCATTTTGCCTTTGCTAGGCTATGGGTGTACACGGTAGCCAGGGCTGGCCTAAGGGCAGGGCAGGGCGGGCCGGGCAAACCACCAGGGGTGCCATGCCCCCCCCAGGGTACAATTAGCCCCCTGCCATGCCAGCTCGGGGGACTCCTTCAAGGGCTCCGCCAAGCTGGCGTAACGGGAGAAGGCGCGGCAGACGCCCTTTTGTTATTAAATGCGCCTGCAGTGGCAGGGCGCATTTAATAACAATAGGATGCAAAGCATCAGCACCCGATTCCGATGATGACCTGCCCGCACTGACGCGGGAGCGAGGTGGTTTGCATTGGAATAGGACGCTCATGTGTAAGCATGAGCGTCCTATTCCAGTGATAAGCCCCCTGCCAGGGGCCGGAGCTGGGAGTTAGAAAAAAAATGTGGCGCTCCTGCCCGCCCTTCCCCCTGTTGAGCAGAGGCACGTGGGGAGGGGGGGTGCGCCAATTCCACCAGGGCGCTGCTCCGGCTAGGGCCGGCCCTGCCACATATGCGAAGAGCAATTGTTAAGTAGGATGTGTGTCAGAAACACGCAGAAGCAATATGGGTACTAGTCAGAGCATATTGCACCCAGGGCGTAACACCACAAAAGGACCCTCCACACACACTTTGCTCATCTGCTGCTACTCTGCACCCCTCTACAACATTATGAAATCATGGCAATCGAAATAAAGCTGATATCCAAACAGGAGTTAATTTTCATTATCCCATGTTAATTATTATCAAAATGAATGGCAGTCTCCTAAATGTTGCTGCAGCAAAAGCACCCTTTGATGCAGTGTATCCTATTTTTCTCCCAATGCTGCTCTCCAGTGAAAGTGTCGGAAGACCCGATAGCTGTCTTCAGTTAGTGAGCACCGCACTCACAGGTCGTCGCAATTGCTTCAAGGGGAGAATGGAAGAGGGGTGTGAAACAAAGGGAAAGAGGTCTAGGTGGTGGGACAGTTCCCCACTATCTTAAGAAATTTTAGTTTCCAAAGAGTGCCTTGAAGCTGCTTCAGGGGGCTATTGGGGAGTTCAAGGAGAGTAGGTAGGCTATGAGGTGAAGAAGTCATGTTGCCATATTAGCAGAGTAAACTGGCAAATTATAACAACACCTGCCAAATGGAGTGATGGTGTGAACATTTAATGTCAAAGTCTGACACATGGGGTGAATAAGTGAGCAACGAATGGCAATAGCTAGACAATGGCATGTGTTCTCCGACAGGTGATACCAATAGCTGCCAAATGGCGTGAGTACTTGGGCATATAATTCTAACTTTTGGCAAATCATTGCAAACCGGGTGGATAGCGCATGTGCAACAGGCTATTTTTGGTACTGGGATGATGCCCCAGTGAGACCAGTGGACCAGGCCATTCACCCTTCTGCGGGCGCCGACTCAAGTACCATCTGTGGGTAATAACACTGATTATTAGAGAAGCTGTCAGTCCACACGAAGCTCCATAAAGTCAGCACATTATATCACAAAAATACGAATAAAATAAAACATCTTAACTTATTATTACTGATGCAAGTATAAGAGCAACATATTGAAAAACCTAGTAAATTGTGCAAGTTCCTTTGGTCTGATGGCAAAAGCTGGAAATTTGTGTCAGCGCCTGGCAATGATGCGAGAGCTTTACTGTCTCATGACAATACCTGTAATATGTTGTGAGTATGTAAGCATACCCTGGCAAAAGCCAGCACATGAGGGTAACGTGAACATGCTACAGTCACACACATGCATACGCGCACACACACGAAATTGATTCAGAACTGATGCACAACACCAAAAAAGGCAGTTGTGCCCTTAATTGCAATTCCCTCAAGCATCAAACCTCACTCGGCTCTACACCATTACCGTCCCATTTCTACAATTCCTAACCTCTTTACCCAGAAAAAGGCAGCAGCAAACATAGTGAGTAGCAATGTTGCTTTCCCCCCTTACACTCCCAGTAAACACCATAGGTTGGCATTCTGACTCAATGTCCCATGAACACGAGTTCTCAGGTCCTGGGCTTTCATGTAACAGATCAGCGCATTATGGGAATTGTAGTCTTTTTTTGTTTTCATATGGATTTACATACCAGAAAACAATGATATTGAAAAGAAGTCCAGATGACGTGAGGTCCCTCATTAATCAGCCTAAAACATCACACATGGAAGAGACAGGGCTTTAAGTAGGGTAAGAAATCGAGGGGGGGGCTCATTTGGGGGGCGTGGCTTTTGGGTGGGCGTGGCCTCAAATATATATATATATACATATATATATATATATAAATGTTATAGATGTGTGTGCGTACCTTACTATGGTTTGTGTACTTTGCAAGCCATCTTTTATAAACAGAAATATGTCACATATTTCTGTTTATAAAGATGGCTTGCAAAGTACACAAACCATAGTAAAGTACGCACACAAATGTATAACATTTATATATATTTGTGTGCATACCTTACGGTTTGCGTAGTTTTCAGGCAATCTTTTTAAACATTTCGGGGTTTATAAAAGATGGCTTGAAAAGTACATAATTCAAAGCATCTTTTAGAGGAAACCCCAGGTTCGCCGAGGGTTAAAGACGCCTCGGCGACCTGGGAAAACAAAGGGACAGTAACTGCCTCTGGTGATCCCTCGTGCGAGGGGTCACCAGAGGCAGTTACTATGATTGACGGAAGTGGCAGCCAGTCACAGCGTCGCTGTGGCTGGCTGCCACTTCTGTCAGCTTGAATGAGTTCATGGCGGGCGCATCTACAGTCGCAGCTGCGGCTGCGGCGGGATAATGTCCCCACCAATGTTGCGGTGGGACCGGCTCAGCCCCACTTTTTGGAGACTGCCGGGGGCCCGTCCCCAGGAGGCCCTGGCCCACTTAAAGCACTGGGAATAGATTAAACCTGCTAGAAGTCTGTGAATGCAGCCAATTGCTTCCTTTCTCATATATAATACCATCCTTTGGCCATTTACCTCGGTCTTCCTACCCTGCCCCCACAGGCAGTGTCTGGTCCTTTTGATAACGCCAGGAAAGAAAACAATGCGTGTTTTTAGTCCACCATCAGCTGCCCCAACCCTTCATCCAGGCATGCTAGTGTGTCTAAAAAGTAATCATCATATTGGGCAAGGTTGTGGGGCAATTTGAGATTTGCTTAATATTACAAAGAGCTGCACATTTCTTGGAGGTGCAAGCCTTTAAAAACATAAAATGGAGCAGAATAGTAAGCCTCTGGCTGCATCATGTGGGTGTATGGATGTGGGCAGGGCAGGATTCTGGCCTTTGCAGTCTGTCGCCCCTGGCCGGTCTTTCTAAATGGACCTTCTTTGGTTTTGATTTTAGGAAAAAGATATTTTCACTGGGAATGGGGGTTTCTCATGGAGTGTATACTCCTAATATATATTCTTGTACAGAATGCCCTCAAAGAGCAACCCTGTACTCTTTTGAACGTTTCCTATCCTGAGTTGGAAAAAGGGCACTCGTGCGTATACATTTTCTGAGTTTAATTGCGGCATTTGGACAGCATAAGGAGACAAAATGCAGATGTTTCATTATTGTTCAGCCAACAGTGCCTACATATCAAATTCATTATAAACATAGCAGCAAGGAAACACATCTCCCTGATTTTAAAATAGAATTCGAGGGTGGGGAAATCTTTACAGGCATTTTCGGGGAAGCCACCCCCATGGGTACACTTTAAAGTTTCCATCCTCAGAGTTCTAGAGAGGGACTGCCCTTTGCCCAGTCCCTTAGACCATGGGGACACTGTGGGTTTGAAGCAGACTGGAATTTCCCTCAGCATGAGATTGACAGTGCAGGGCTACCCCTGCAGGATCCTCTCCCATACATTTAAACACGCTCAAAATGCTGCCTGTGATCCTCTGCAGAACCTCAATGCAAGGGAGTCCAAAGCGCAGGGGCAGATCACAAGTTTTGCGACAGTCACCCACAATATTAATCAACTTATTAAAGAAAAGTGGCTTGTTTTGGAAGATTGCAGCCGTAACTATAGTAGACCCTTGATTGCCTATGAATGTAGACCTCCCACATGCCAATGGTTGTCGAGCCTTACAGTGAATTCGAGGAGAGTACCAACACCAGCCGCAGTGGGTAGGGGCTATGTTTCCAGTTTAGGGGCATGGACTCTGTTGAAACGTTATTGCTTGTGCATGTCTGACCGAAACAAGTCATTTCATGTCTAATGGAGTAACTTGGGAGACGGTTCTCTGATTATATCTCCTCTGACGTAATGTGTGCTTTAACCAATGTATGTTGATCTTACATCAGAAACATTTTAATAAGAATCTGTGATCACAGAACCAGGATTCGAGCAGGTAAGACTCCACCAATCTAGTCGGACGCCAATTCTTTGAGGACGGTAATTGAAATTCTGAGGATATCGGGGAGAACCGGCAATCTACAGAGAGCTCTCAAGTTGCGTGAAATGCACTGGATGAACATAGCAAATTCCTTTCAAAATGGAGTCCGAGCTAGGAAAGAATTCTAAGCCTCATAGTGCATGTCAGCCTGCAATACCTCTATAAAAGCTGATGCATAATGCTCAGGTTACAGGCAGGCAGCGACATCGCTGCTCACCTTTAATAAGAAAATGGCATCACCACTGCTCTGTAATAAGTCATTATGCTTCAGTTGTGACATCACAATGTCAGCTGCTTGAGCCAGAGCTAGGCAGAATTGCAGCTGTCCCTGCGGCTCTTAATTAAAGCGTAGCCAAGCGTTTTCCAATTCCTTTATTGAACATTTGAATGTTCTATGACTCTTTACAGCCACGATAAGGAACTATTTATGGTAGTATGTCTATTTTTTCACTTATGCAGTTTAACATATGAGAATGTGCATGTTTATTTTAAAGCACAAACAAAAACATTTTAAAATGCATTTTATTAAACTGCCTATGCTATTTTCCAACAACACATTGAAGCTGCATATGAGTCGATTTGTAATCCAGATTCTACATTGATAATGTGTGTTAGCAACTGGAAGATCTCTTACATTAAGCAAGAGGCTAAGTAATAATGGGGATGACAGCGTGTGGCCATGTATTATGAGGAATGATAGGTACCCTAAGGTGTGTAAAAAGGATATTGCGAGTCACCCCAGAGTTCTGTGGCCCTCGAAAGGAACAATGCCTTCGGCTTTACTCCTCTATTTGGTCACAGAACTCCTGAGCGGCTTGCAATATCGTTATGAAAAAAGTAACTGTGTAGGTGATCCCCAAAGGAATCTTCACACAAGGGGATAAAGATTCTGTAAAACGTTTTGGTTAAAAACACATATGCAAACATACATACATGTTATTTACAAAGTTATATGATGTTTAAAACACAATTAATAATGTTTCCGTCAAGTCACATTGAAGCAAATCACCACTTGTAAGTACCGTCCGAAATAACTAGTGGGGTAGATGACCCACCCACAACTTTCATAAATCAAGTCGCAAGTATCAATGACAACAAAAAAACTCTAATAAGTCAAGTCTACTAGAGGAGACGACAATTATAAAATGGTTGTCTTCTGATTAGAGCTGGTTGAGGAGGCGTCAATGTACTAACCTTCCCTCTAGTTTCAGCATTCAGGCTATAAGTCCCGTGGTTTTCGTCAGGGCATTCGGCCCATTATTACCAATTTAATTAATCTTGTATGAGTATCTATCGTAAAAAGTCTGCGTGATTAATCACAGCTCGGGTGTTCCCCTGGGCCTTCTGCTAGATAGACTGAATCACAATCCTGGCTGTATCTGTCCCATCCAGATTGACACTCTACAAAACGCGGGTAGCATGCCCTTTGCCTTTGTGTGCCTTTCATGGGTCTCCCAATTCCCCTTGCTGCCGCTCCTCTGCTATTGGGAGTTCCCTTAAGAAACGTACTCTGGGTTCCTAAACGCAGCTGCTCTACCTCGTTACAACAGATGGTAGTGGGTACCGTATCCCATATGTCATTTTGAATTCACCTAAATTTCAAATGATACATTTTAGGAGACTGTCCAGGATCCTACACTTTCTTTTATCTGTTTTGTGATCTGTCTTCAATGCCCACCCACTGCAGAGAGCCCCTATGGAAGGCTGCCAACCCAAGACCACTCCACCCCCACAACAGCACTCTTGTACCTTTTCCTCCAGTGGTGTCCACAGACCTTGCCACACTCGGGGGTGCCCCTTCCCTTGCAAACTACAGCTTGCGCTCCGTGCCCTGTTCCGCCCCTCCCCGGTCTTCCTCCCTCTTCCCATGTCCATCCCACCAACATCACTCACTGCGCCCACCCCGCTTTAAGAGCTGCCTTTTGCCACAGTGTCCTGTAGCTGGCGTCGATCTGGCAGCCTAGTGTGCCCCACCCTGCAGCAGCGCCCCCTCCGGCCCGCAATCACTTTTTGGATTCATATGAGCTTGGAGCCCTTGATGTAGCTTGGGTGGGAGGTCTAGGAGTGTGTCTTGTTCCTCCTCGTGCTCTGTGGCGAACACAGATATCACTCATCAATAGGATTCAGAACCTGCGCTCCCTAGCAATTCCTTCAGTCCAGGGAATCTGCATGGTCAGCACCGTATATATCTCTGTTTGCACTATAAACCTAAGTGCGGCTCTCTTTTGGCTACACACAGAAGATTTGAGAAGCCAGGACTGGACGTTGATTCCATTGAATTGTTCGAGCACCGGTAATGCTGCTTAAACCTTGACCCAGGGGAAGTGATTGTAGCAGTTTGAGACTAGTACGTTTCCACTTGCAGTGATCACATTGAGTGCCCTTTGTTCTCCTTCCTTCCTTCCCATCGACAGACAAGCGACCCTAGAATTAAGTTGTAGATTGGGAAGACCCACCCGAATACTGACTTACGCATTACCTTCCGTGAAAGACTGAGCAGACCTTCACATCCACTCTGTCTGAAGTGATTGCAATTTGTTTCCTCCTGTACCTGGACACATTAGTTTCCTTTTTGTGTTGGTCACTTTATCCCTATGAGGTCACAAGGGACTCCCTCTCTTTATTGGAGGAACATGAAATTATTGTTTCTGAATTGGCATGAAGATTCAATTCTACATCTGGTGTGTTCAGTCTGTTGGGTGTTTCACACTAGCCTCCTTAAGAACTGCCCAGGGCACTGTTTCTTTCTAATCAAACACTGTGTGGCATTTGCTGTGCAAGCGCAGAGTTCATGTGGAAGGGTGCACGGATTTTAACCCCATCTTCATTGTGTTCGCCATCAACTTTGCGCACTGTAAAGCACAATATCGGGTCATTGCAGATAGCCCTGTAACTAGCACATTGGGGACCGCTTACGATTGCACTTACGTGCAATTATTTCCCTCCTTGCTATTACAATTCATTTAGCCAACAGTCGTAAATATAACACGGAAATCTGGGCGGTTCCATACTTACACATTATATTTACACCATTAACAAAATGGATCATAAATTCAACCTGAAATGACTGCGCCTGCAACCAGCACACCACGCTGTGGCACTCCGGTGGTAGCTAGGACCAATGCCGCATTACAGGCTTATGGAAGTCGTGTCAGCGAACTACATTTTTAATTTTCCTTTACAAATTACATTTTAGATATGTTCAATTAATATTATATGTGTCAATATAGCTTAAAATGAACTGTCATGAACCGACATATCTTTCATTTATAAACCATTTTATGTCACACAGTGGTACATACTTGTAATGGAATCCTCGTCCTGGAGAAGATGACGACAGAGGGTTAGGTACAACCGCTCACCGCCACTTATATGTAAGTTAAAATTTGGAAAAAGGAAAACCTAAAGCAGCCAACACCTTTTTCAACATCAATTTGATACAAGAAAAGAATCATAAAACTTTGCCAAATTTGGCAGAAAGGTTTGGATGAGGCCAGATCACTTGCTTGTCAGATTGAATGAATTTTCATGGACAAGGTCAAATGTTACAGAGGAAAATGGCTCCTTGTTTTGCCATATGAAGTGTCATGTAACTATATACATATTTATCACAGAGTGGATAACAGCGACCCCGCACTTATGGTTAAGTTGGATGTCCCATAGGAAGAGCACGTTCTCAAATGCTCTTCATGGAAGAAGCCTTCCCCAAAAATAGACACCCAACGCTGATATCTTGTGTACTTTCCCAAAGATCTGTTTCTGTGGGGCAGGTGTGTTGGGGAGATTCCAAAAGTTGCATTTCCCATGCAAACTCCAATAGGGAATATTGAATCTCACCTACAGCAAAAGCCGCTGGATGCATTTACACCAAACCTCTGTGAGAAGCTGGCATCTGGTCCAACTCGTATTAGTCACTAGGTCTGGTATCCCGTGAGTGTCTGTTTAAAAAGAAAATCCATTAAAATCGACCCATACAAGATAGAGCTGTTTCAACCTCAATGGCTAATCCCTGGCCCCACATTTAACACATGTTTAATCCGTTAAATTGATCGGGGTCCATATACCAGTCTATGGACACAAGCAACAGTAATGCAAGGTTTGATTGGTTAGGGAAAGAGAAGAATTTTGATTGGTTAGAGATAATCTAAAAACATTTGTGTCCTTTGCACTCTTGCGGAGGAATGTGGCTATTTTCAGCAAAAAAACACTGATTTTGCAAAGAAGTCAGAAGCTCCAGCCGAGGATGCAAAAACCCCGCGTACCACAAAAAAAGGAAATGAAAAGTGGCACTAGTGGTACTGCAAGGTGCCTTGGAATATGAGGAAAGATACCCTAGTCTTTAAAGATTGACGCTTGAGGCAAAAAACCATAAGCAGGCGGTCACTATCGAGACATGTATCAATTTTGAAGTTACCATATTCAGTGATAATGATTTATTGCCTGCATGGCACATTCGCCACAGACACCTCCTAAGGTGGGCACAGGGCTGATATTTAGAGACAAACATTGCTATCATGTGTGCCATGCAGGAATGTTCCCATGACACAAAAGATGCAATTGTCTGTACGGGGGAGGTGAGGGAGACATTGATAAGTTCTGACACATCTTGTAAGGGACCGGAAGACCAGGATGCAGGCCTAAAACTGAGTCTGTTACCCTCCCTTTTGTGTTACTTATTAATGTCTGTGCCTATTAAAACAAACGCGCTGGTTCAACAGCAGTAACAAAGAATCAGTGCCCAGCCGCAAACTAAATGTTAAAGTTAATTATTTTTTATAAGGCGCAACTCGCCCATAGGCCCTAGTGCGCAGCAGGTAAGAGAGCTCAGGAGAGAGAAGCAAAGGTTAGACCAGGGAGACGCAGGCGTTGATAGGCACTAGTCATAAGAATTAAATAGAAATGTTTTACGAGATTTCTTGAAGGAAAAAAGCTCAGGCCGGGTGCAAAGAAAAACAGGCAGAGAGTTCCAGAAACGCGGGCAACAGAGTCAAAGCTAGTCCCGCCAAAGGGGGCGAGCTAGTAACGAGGTTGCGTAAGGTTATTGGAGTTGTTGGATCGTAGAACGCGAGATGACTGAGAACGTTTAATCCTGCTGTGTTAGGGCTCATATAAGAAAGTGATTATTGTTTTTAATCTGAGTGTGACCCTTTCCAAGAAGAACAGACATTTTGAGAGTGTAAATGGTGTGTATTCAATACAAAAGAAGCTCTCAAAATAGGAAGTTATGTCATTGCACTACATTTGTAAACTGGTTATTTTTTAAATATTAAAATGTTCATTTCTAAGGTTCACTTCCAGTATATACTATATCTATAATAAGAAGATTACACTTGTTTTACTGAGCAAAGCACTTTATCAACAGCCAGAATAACCATACAAATTAATTTCTGATGGAAGGTTATCTTTCCAAGATGGACAGTCTGGTACACTTGTATTGCACACTTTTGAAATACCTCTATAAGAAAGAGGACACAGATACAATAGCACCATGGAGGGTTCCAGACTACTTTGCATGAAATCAAAGAACATTTTGTGAAAAACAGAATCCCCACAGGCCTTTTTATTTGACAGAAAAATCTCAAGTGAAAGGATTGTTTGCTTGAACACTAAGTGCATAATGCACACTGGGCTTCGTGCTCCTTTCATTTGTTCACATCACTCACCCTAACATTAAAGTGTCTGTAACCATGAACCATATATACTAATTCAGTGAGCCTCATGATTTGAACATGAGGACAATGTGATTGAGAGCTGTCCCTCCATTGCGCTCCAAGGGCCCTCTTGATTCTTTTTTCAGGAGATAATGATTGCCCTCCCTCTCCTTTATGACAAATATAAGAAGAGGAGAGAGATGGCCTCTGGGCCTTAGAGTGAGGAGGGCTATATGTATGTGAGAATTATATATAGAGGATAAATGAAACATTTTAAGACTTTATTCAGAGGTAATGCATGAAACAGTACCTCCGGTAGTCATTAAACATCCCTCTCTCCCCACGTCCAGACTTTCACACAAAACAAGAAGCCAATTTACACCAACGGAATCCCGTCAAAACAACCGCCTACCCCCTTACAACCTGCAACTCGCAATTACATTGACGCCAAGATGCCCCATTCATTGCGGTAGATGTTAGACCAGCAACAAATATCACTTATGATGTGCCCATTATAAATTCAGTGGCTGCAACTATGCAAGGCCCTGATTGCTTCAATGACTACTGTAGTCAATGGCTGCTTTACTGTACATGGAAAAATGTACTTATAACATCTTTGAAAATATATGTATGAAGAATTTTTAGTCATGATGGGTCTAGGAAAAATGAATAACACTAACATAATTAGAGAATATTCGTGTGCGGATCAAACCTACTGTTTGCCTTTTGCTGGATTAGCACATATTGGACTATCTTTCTCTGGTGATTTTTGTCCTGCCGCTGCGTCCACTGCAGAGGAGAGTTCCGTATGAAGCATACCGCTTGCCACAGAAATACTGGTTCATGGACTTTTCTCCTTATTTCAGTTGTTCAAAGCTCAGACCTTGTGTCCCTGCCAGCCCCTTGCGTCAAGAGGCTTGCTGCATGTTCCTAACATTGGACAGGCCATTATTGCTTGCAGATTCCTTTTGTTCTTAGACTTTAAACTATGGAACAAGCTTACCTTGTAACTGGGGACCACCTCTGACCTTCGCCGGTGCAGTCCATTCCCCAAAACATTGTTCTACTTGCAGGCCAGGAGTGTCTTTGCTACCAGGTCAATACCAAGAGGCCAACTATTCATGTCTGGATTGGATTTGATATCTATTGTGACCTTCCTCAATGGATATCCCATTTAAGGGTTATGCCAATCTCAGAGATTTGGGTCACACAATGACTGATGTCCACTGAAACAAACATAAATCAAGCCTTACAGAGGAAGTGTTGAGCACTGTTGACATTGGTCTTGCCCACCTGTGAGACCAGCTGTAACAGGGATCAGTATCTACAGGGGATCACTCTTAAGAGGTCTCCATTGAATTGTTAAAGAAGATCCTTTCCAGTCAGTAATGGTCTGCACAGAGGCCCCGTAGCATGGATTCAGTAGAGTGCACCCTAATTATACATTCCATTTTACTTGTGAAATGTTGCACTTGAGTGTGTGTTGGCCGTTTCTTTTTGTGCCTCACCACCCACTTTAGCCACCAGTAGAGCGGCCCTGTTATCCATGTATTAATTGGAAAATGCACTACCCATCTCTGTAAAAAAAGAGTCCCCTTCAATATGTCAGTGATGAAGGAGCACAAGAGATAGTTCAATGTAGGTTCCAATCCATGTAAGATAGCTCAGCGTGTTAAACGACCTGGCGCACTGAGATAAAGTTGGATGTAACCAGCAGATGGGAATTATCCATCCCAGTAATATAGCTCAAGCGGTTAATCCTGGAGTCTACTACTCGTAGCTCTCCAGATGTGCTGTACTAGGTCTCCCTTGATGCTTCACCATTGAGTATGCCGGCTACAAATGATTTGAGTGCTAGTCTGAAACATCTGGAGAGCCAATGGTTGCAGACTCCGGTAATATGACTTCTGTTTGTAAAATACAGGCCACAGCTTCCTACACCAAAACAACAGAAGAGCTGTGCTCGCACACTCTCTATTCCAACCCACCTCCCAAAAACTGAAAAATATACTCCCGATTTTCTTTTCATTAAAAATGCTAAACACATTTGAAAATGTCTTAGAAAGCTGGAGGTCACATTTGAACAAAACAGACTCTGGTGCATCTTGCAGTATGCAGTAATAAAATTGCGGCAAACATGCAGTGGTTTGACCCGGTAAAGGTGTACCCCATTATACCATTTAAGGGGAGCAGGGTTTGAGGGGGTGTTCCCCGCTTCCCTTAAATGGTATAATGGATCTTAGGGTTGCGGGGTGTCCCCCGCATCCTTTACATGGATTGCGGCGGCAAAACCACTGCCTTTTTCCAGCAATTTTTTGTGTAAACGGCCATTTTTGCTGCAATTTTAACACATGGAACCCATCTTGCAGCACTTTGCAGTAACCGGGGAGGTGCTGGTGCACACCATTGGTTCCCTTAGTGTGTCAGTGCCTTGATTGATTGATTGATGGTCAAGTTCTGCGCTGGCGTCGAGGGCGCATGTTGGGAGAGGAGCGGAATCCGATCTCCAGGTCCCCATCTCATGGCTGGAGTTAGACCACGCAGTTTCCACACTCATGGGGAGTCCTGTCATTTAAATGCCCCGCCTGTCCCTCCCACACATTGTGGAGTCCTACAACAAAAGATGAAACAAGTCGTTTAACTGGACTCAAGCTAGGCATATCCCACATCTGGTGTAGTACTAGACAACATTGAGACACATTGATGCAGCTAGTGTCTAAGCAGAGCAGTGTAGGTGTCCATCAAAGTCGGCCACCTTGCCCTTTCTGCATCGCCTATGCCTATCCGGTATGGCCAAATTCACAGGTATTCAGCTTTGCCGGACAGGAAGCGTTAGAATGGGTTGAATGGATTGTCGTTAAAACAAAAATCCTAATTGCCTGAAACCAACGGTTCCTGCAAAGCCTCCATGGCACCCTGTCCAAGATGCAGCTGAACCAAGAAGAGAACATCAAAAGCATGGATGCGGCCGCTTATAAATTCCTCTGAATTCAAACTTATTTCCAGTTAAAAGCCCCGTCAAGTCAAGCGATTCCAAAATGAAAGTCCCTTCCCAATGTATACAATTGGTTCTGCCTCGGTGGCCAGTAGCCTTGTTGGGAAAAGCAAAACCTGACCTGATGGTAATGCGGTGCTCAACGGTCACCACTGCAATTCTGGCCTTCTGGAAAGACGGGGTGTGCGATGCATAGAGGAATGATTGTGCTGCATGTGGAAGCATGGATAGTGCTCACCTAAGACCCTAGGTTGACCGAGTCCCCAGAGTGTGATGTAGCACTATGCATGTCTTCAAGGTCACTGAGTGATGAACTATCATATGTAGTACACCGGCGGACACTTAAAGACCGCTCCAGTGGGAATGTGCACAGTCAGGAAACCTACACCTTCCATTTCTCAATAGGGTGCCCTGCAGTGCACTGCGCTTACTGTGACAACTAGCCTCCCAGAACGGGCAGGTGGCATTTGTTTTTAGCTCTGCCAAGCAGAGGGCTGGCTGCACTGCAAAGCGCTTGCACTATTCTTTTGAAAGAGCCACTGCATCTGATTGTCACCTGTTAAACACAGGAGCCCTCTTGGCAATCAAGATGTCACCTTGCACGGGATAGATCGTCTTATCTTCAGACGCATATGCCTTCCCACTCCCACGCCTTAAAGTACTCACAGCCACAGGAGTCGAGGAACCATGCTTTGGCGTCCATTAGGGACAAGCAAGAGGTAATGGCGTGTGTGGCCTTCTCCAGGCTCAATGGAATAAAGAACCTGAGTGGATGGAGACGTGTGGCTGGTGTTTTTGACTTTGCTGGTTCAGTCAGGATTGAACTGCATTGGTCTGTTGGAAGATAAAGCCCTAGGTCTCTGGCTCAGATTGGCTCACTTCACACCGTACTTGCCGTTAGGCTACAGCCCACATTCCATGCCTATCGCTAACGAGGATCTTAGCAAAGTAATATCTGAAACAAGCCCAGATTCCATGGCAATCTTCAAACAAGGGTTTGAGAGCTGCATTTAGGCTTGCTAACATTGTTCCCCTTTTTAACGTGAACATAAGCAATAGTATGGCACCAGAAGAATATGCTCCTTTTGTGTGTTACGTAAACTTTGCCACAGGTAACAGTAACTGCCCGCTGAGAGTGTGTAAATGATTGTTTCATTGAAAAAAGGAAAAAGAAGTCATTGTCGCAGCCGGTTGTGTATATGGCGTTAATCCCCCGTTTCAAGGGCTGGAAATGGGGGTAACAGTCTGGCAGCTCAAGTTATCGGTCCGAGTGAAGCGAGTACGGATAACGATGTCTCAGGGCTGTTACCCCTCGTTCCAGCCCTTGGAATGGGTCGATTAAGGCAATTAGCACCCCAGGTTGCCAAAGAAGTAACCCGGGAAGCTAAAAAGAAAAGTATGTTCCTTCGTTCAACGGGATGACGCGCGCATCCCATTGAACGAAGGAAAATACTTTTCCAAGATGGCCACCATGGAAACAGAAGGTGGGGATCCATACAAAGCACCTCTTCCCTTTCCTTGGGGCCAGCGGGAGCCGGGGAGAAGGAGCGACTGCGGTGGCGGCATTCGCCGCCGCAGGAATAATATAAGTGGAGGGTGTGGGGAGGGTAAGGAAAAAAAAGATACAGAGGGTGGGGGAAGATGGCTGAGTGGGGAGCCGGCTGTCAGGCGGCATGGAACGCAGGCTTTGATCGCTGGTTCAAGCCTGCGTTCCTAGCCACGTGATTGGCTGGCTCCCCCTGCCAGGGTGTTAATATGTGATAACACTGTGAGGAGACGGTAGACACAAATGCCTGCTAACATTTTGTGTTCCAAAATGGTTAAGATGGCAGGGCCAAACCCAAGCAACGAATCAGCGATTGCAGTCTTCTAGACCTGGTGAACCTCCAGACTCATGCTTCTTTTGCAACAGCAGGGTTTCTAATATGTACTGAACGACCTCTCTCCTCAATCTTGATGTCAGTTTCAGAATGGCTGATGGAGAAGTAGGTGATAAATGGACAGCAAGCAATAGAGGCCCTGAGCGCCGACATATGGAAATAATTGACCATGTATAGGTTGGATGAGAAAAAGACAAGATGGGACTTGGAGAGGCCCAGACATCATTCAGTTAATAACTTAGAATAAAATAAAAAGGAAGTACAACATAGGAAGACACTTATGGGAGACGCCCCAACTATAGAGTCCTGATGAAGGCTGACAAATTGATGAAAGTAGCACACTACCAGTAGCTCAAAGAGGCCGAAACACACTGTGTCGACAATATTTTTTCACAATAATGTCACAGAAAAGTGGAAACTTGACCATAGCCTATATTTTTTTAAACCATACATTGGAGTTAATCGATGTGAAAAGAGGGATACTTGTTTCACTGCCACTTTGAATGTGATAATTGAAACACAGAAAAGGGACGATTTTAAGACAATGCAGTAAAGGGTAGTCGTCAATTTGCAGGGGAATAGAATTTTTTGGACAGAGTGCAATGTGGAAAAGGTGAATAATATGTTGAACAATTGTGGGAGATCTGCCGTTAATTGGTTTTCCCAGAGCCCTTGGGACATTTGCACCATCCTGAATAATCTGGAGATGTTGCCTAGGGAAATAGAGTGGTAATGCATAATCACAAGACCTCCTAGGGACCATTTCATGTAGTTATATACAAGAAAAAGACGTTTCTAAGAGCTGCTCTCCGACAGACTTTTAGGTCTGATACTCATTCTTGGGAGGCTAAATCCTGTCGGGCTGCCTCTTTGCGCACTCGATTTAAAAATTGGTTTCGAATGTATAAGCAAAACCTGAACAACTCTAATTGGAAGCTAATATTTGTCGTTCTTAAAAGACATGCTAGCAGAAAGTTCTGCCATATATACCACACTTTTTTAGCGCAAGATTCGCCCAAGGAGGTTAATTCAATTTCAGAAGGCACATCCCTAGCCTCTATTATGATAACTCTGCATGCTGTGGGGCGAAAGTTGATTATAATAGTATTTCACTCATAAACACTAATATCAGTATTGATTCTGGGAATGTGTTCAATGTAATAGGAAAGTTAACGGCGCCTCTGGCTCCTGAGCCCGATAATGCAGGGAATTTTCTGATCAAAAGAAATCTGCCTTTTTGGGCACAGTTGCTGCATACATTATTTTCCCTGGTATTAAGTTGGGGGTCATATCCCGGATAGCTTGCACGAATCCATTCTGATACCCGTTTTCAAAAAGGGAAAAAGAATGGATCCCTGTAACCATCGGCGGCTGGCCATGATCGATTTGAGCTGTAACATATTCTCCTAAATATTGATGAGCCACTTAAATAAGTGGGTTGAACAAAACAAATCGATATAAATGTAGCAAACTGGCTTTCGGCAAGGTCACAGCACCATACAGAACATTTCAACGCTGCAATATCTGATAGCTGATGCCTGCCGCCATTCTGACAACAGGTTATATCCGTGCTATATTGATTATGCAGCAGCTTTTGGCTTTGTATAACAGATTATGGGAGAAGCTAGCGCATTGGGATGTCGGCCCTACCATCTTGTACTTTAATAAACAGAAGTACATGGACACTTCAGTGGTAGACAGACTGGAACAGGATGGATTAGTCGCTAGATTCTTTAATACCAACCATGGTCTGAAGCGGGGGTGCGTCTTGACAACCCTGCTATTTGACTAATATGTAGCAGACATGGATGAGATTTTAAAGACTTGCCGTCATTTTCTTCTTATAATTGGCTCTGACCGTAATCCCCTGGATTTTATATGCTGACGATACGGCCTTACTTGACCGTGCTCCTATAGATTACATCGGTCTATGAAAGCTGTCTACGCATATGCGCTAGCGAATATGTTGAAAGTAAACTTGAAGAAGACGAAGATCATGGTAATGGCTAATAGTGTCCGTAGTAAAAAGGGTTTTACTTGGACATTGGGAGTTGAAACTCTGCAATTGCTTGACACCTATGTCTATCTGGGCATGCTCATTAAAAACTGTCCAGCGACATTGTTCTATGGTAACTTTTTACCCCCGAAAATGTTTAAGAAATGGCTGGTAATTAAGGACTTTCAGGCCAGGAAAGGTCATTCTATTGTAGGATTCCTGGAAATGTATAAGATCTGTATTTTTCCTGGAATATTATACAGACTCGAATCCCTAATGGAAGGTTTTGTCCTCTGTCTAAACATAGTTGAGGGGAAATTGCTATGCCCTCTGTTGGGTTTACCGAGAGCAGACCCTGTAGAAGCCCCGAGATGCAAATTAGTCCTCACTTCTTTATTGGCACTTTGGAAAATTCCAGCGTTGGAAGCTATTTTCTAAGATGTTCTGGGCAACGGGAAATGCTGACAACTCCCATGATAACTGTCATAATTAGGCCTATCGTGAATTGGAGAGTACTTCTAAGATGCATTTTGGGATCATTAGCATCGATCTTCCTTCTGAGGAACTCAGCCATGAATTTGGTTCAAAGTTGAAAAAGGATACTATAGACCAGGTCTGCTCCCAAAATGTGTTAAAACTCTTGCATAATAAAAGGTATGTGTTGGAAAGCAGCCTCGGTACTCTTGGTAAGGTTCATACATAGGTTTACTGCAAGTTCTCTTAAGCTGTTACATTAGATCTTTTGAGGAACACCACTGGGCCCCATCGCTCAGGCTAGCCCAGCTCCAACTAACATAAGCTAGAACCTTCACACACACTCCCAGGACAACATTCCACGCAGGGCTCCACCATTCTCTCATCTCATGCATTCTTAGATGAGCACTTTACAACAGTATGCTCAGTTTATAAGACAAAGCTTCACGTCTGGTAAACCATGTAGTTATTTGATAAAATACTGTGACACAGATTTGAGCCGCTTTATAGTATAGCGACGCCTTAGCATTCTTCCCACTTGTAAAATATAAGGGGGCATGGCAGGACATTCCTAACGAGGGAAGATCATGTCGACTATGCAGGGAAATAATGTAAGCAACTCGGCACATTCTAACAGACTGCGCTAGCCTCTTTGAGCAATATTATAAAGAGTATATAGTAAGTCTGTAAGCTCACTGTCAAGCATTACTTCTGACCAATTTTGGTCGACTCTTTTCTCTGCAGAATCGTTGGTCATCTCTGCTGCATCTTTTTACACCCGGAAAGTGGCTCTTACTCGATTGATATGACAGCATAAGGTTACTTTTTATAATCAATGGAATAATATATCATTGTAGGGAATTTTAATGGATATGCGGATTTAATTGAGATGTGAAATGTATAAATTATCTAAATTTGAAGAAATGTTTGTGCTTCCCTTTTTGAGATTTAACTTATAAGTTTTTTCACATGTTTTAAATGTGATGTCTTTGTTTAATTAGTGGGATTGTGGATTTGATATAAATTTGATTTTATTCATATCTGTTGTATAAAGAGTGTAAAAAGGTTTCTTTGTTAAACTATGAACACTTAATAAAAAATAAAAAAAGATAACGTAAGAGATGATGCGCCAAAAACTCACTGTCTCAAATGGGGGGTTCGAATCCTAACCATCTTCATTAGTCTAGGGAGGAACAAAATGGGGTTTTGCCTGCAGACGACCCCTAACATTGACACTTATGTGGTGGTGGGGTCCATGCATGCAATTTTTCTACACTTAGCAAGGCGAGTAAAAACCAGCAAAATTACGTTTCCCCTTTTATTTTACTCTCCGTTTGGTAAAGAAAATGAAAATGCCCCCTGCAAATTACGCTTGCTGACCGCATTTACAGTGCAATCCTAAAGAATCCTAAAGAATCTGCGTGCTTTTATCAGGTGCTAAACGCAGGCAGATTTCACAGGAATCCATTCGTTTGATGCCGGCATGAAAATACTTCTGCTCTTTCAAGTTGGAGAAGGAAAGCACAGCATAAATGTTAATTCCCTTTTCTGCTCTTCTGCTGACTCCACATTTTGGGAAATTTCCCAGGGTGGAAAATGAAGGTGTAAATGGCTATCACCTTGCTTTTACATCTCATGTTTGCACTCTGAGGCTTAGAAAATGAGCCCTATAGAGTGAAATACTCCCGCACGTTTTGGGAACTACATACATATTCCACACAAATTAGAAATGTTAGGATTGCACCAGACAGTGTCCTCAAGCAGCGTACCCATAAAACCAGGGTTATCCCAGTGCATCAGTGTAGGGTGGGACTGCATTGCATGCTTCCGTTGATGTGAGGTTAAGGATGACTCTGGTCCTTATCAAGGCAGTCCGCCCTTGACAAAACAGAACATCTTGGCAGAGTTTCAGTTGGCAGTGTATTGTGCTATGGTGCCAGCCTCTCACTCAATACGAGACACACCATTAACTGCTTAACCCATATGCATACATACTTTTTGCCGACCCCATACCCTCACCCAGAATAAATTGGCTCACACATTGTTTGTCAAGTGTTGGCAATAAAAGGCCGTAGGTTTTTATTGTACAGATATGGTTATGGAGATAACAATAATCACATATCATGATAGTAACATACTTTTGGGCACCGGGTCTTGGGGTTACCCCCCTCTGGCTTCTCATGTCCCACGACTTGTTGTGGGCACCGTACTGCCTGCCTGTTAGTTTCCTTAGGTGCTTAGCACCTTGCTGCATGAAAGAAGGGTGAAGTGATTGCTCACACCTCACCCTTCCTCAGTATTGTGTTGCACAGACTGCGTGTCTCTCCGGCTTGGGGGAAGGAGAGGAGCAGAAAAGAGGGGGAGGTTGGACTGCCCCTCTCCAGGCCTGCTGATGGTAACAGCAGTTACCCTGCCTCGCTTTGGGCGGCCCTGCAGCATTGCCCAGAACTGCGGTGCCCCCAGGACCCAACAATTGCTTTGTTATTAGAAACGAGAGAACCTGCCTTACGCCCTTTCAAAGCCTCCAAAGAGCAATATTTGCAAGCTATGGACTTGGACTTCTTGACAGAAGACCCCTTAGGGGACAATGGGTTTATTGCCGGCACGAAGCATTGTTTAGCACCACCATGTTCTTAGGGTAGGCTACATACAGGGGATCTGATAGCTTCTGAGAGCTTCGCATTTGCTCTATTTCGCATACTTTTTATTTGCTCCCCATTTCCTTCCCAAATTGTGCTCCGGCTCTTTCTTGTGGAAGAAGTCAAATGGGATTTACAGGATAGCTCTTTTAAATAATGAAAAAGGGCACTCGTTTCCAGGGCATTCTGAGGCCCTTCCCATTCTTGGGCAACCCACCTAGTAATGCACCTAGGGGTAGTAGTGTAGGGAAAGGGGGGAAAAAAGTAATTTCAAAGTAATTACCGTCGGAAAAATGATATGGTACCACGCTGAGAGTTTGGGCGCACACACAGATGGCCGCCCTAGGCTCCCCACGAAATAAGATGCATACCCTAGGAGCAAAACTGAACGGTCCTAATAACAGTAATTGGGTCAAACAATGAGACCACCGGCAAGGGATCCAATTCTGTATTTTTTATTGATGGCATGTGTGATGGAAAGCGCTTTTTCATCTCGTTCACTTGCACACAAAAAAGTTGCTTATAATTAAACAATGTGATCTAAATGTGCCCACGATGCACTTGCAGTTTTTTAATTGGGCAGCAGCTCTGGGAGCCGCTGCTGCCAGACATAGGCCTTTCCTTCTCTGTGACATGCTCCCCCAGTCAATCACAGCATACACTCCCGACACTAATGCATGAAAGGGGCTACCCAGTGCACCATGTCCCCCGGCCAAAGCCTGCCTAGAAATAAGCTGGTACCCTCACGAAAGTAAAGTGCAGCCTCTGCACCTTTTTTTTTTAAAACGATGTTTATGTTTTCAGATGCGGGCCCAAAGAATGCCAAAATGCTTTCCAGCATGACCCATTCCAATCTGCGGGTCCTTATCCAGTCCTGGTTTTTACCTTTGCATTCTGGTATTTGTAGTTCCACTTTTCCTCATTATAAAACTTGGGCTACAAGTCCCAGAATGCAAAGAGAAAAGCAGGACTGGATAAGCACCTACAGGTTGGAATGGACCATGTTGGCAACTATGCGCACGCAAATCACACATTAGAAGTGCTGTGGGGGCTGCGGAAGAGTTGTCATTTTCATAGCATGACCAGACGTCCCGATTTTGCTGGGAATGTACGGATATTTGCACCTCTGTCCTGAGGTCCTGAGACATTTTTAAGTTTAAAAACCGCATCCCGGGATTTGGGGATCGGGTGGATACCATCCGGTTTTTGGCCCAATGTCATGATTGCATAGCTCTCAACTCACCCGCTTTTGGCGGGTGTCACCCGCCCTGTAAAGGGCTGACTCACCCGCCAAGCCCCCTGCACGCCCATTCATTCTAATGGGCGTCTCACCCGCCAAAAACAAAATCGGGTGATTTCACCCGCCTTTGCAACACAAATGGTTGAGAGCTATGTGATTGTTCCATAGGTCTGGCCAAAAAACGGGATGGTATCCACCCGATCCGCAAATCGCAGACGGGTTTTTAAAACTTAAAATAGTCTCGGTACCCCAGGCGCTCTCCTCACACCATAAACATGACATGGAACAGGCCACCCACATAGATAGAAGTAGGACTAGTTTCACAGCTGCAGCTGTAGTCCTACTTCTTTGTCAGTGGCCTGTCCAGGTTTTTTTATTATAAAATCGGGTCACCCTACATTTCCAGCACAACACATTGTACATATTTGGGGGCAGCAGCAAGCCCAGAAAGCTCACCAGATAAGATATATCCTGCCAGGGCAAAACTCTGAACATCAGAGAGGTTTTTTGGACGCTGCTTGAAGCATACGATGGGAGCGATATTTACACAAAATGCTAAAGCACTTAAGAAGCACGCTTCGCATTTCAACCCCACGATGGGCCCAGATGCCTAACTAGCAATTACATGCAATTGTACACCAGCCCATTTTGTGAAGAGATTTAAGCCAGACCCTAGACCTAAGAAACCTCAGCTGACGTCAAAATGACTTCCAGAGCTCCAGGCAGCTCCTTCCCTGGCCGGGCTTCGAGCGTTCCCGCCTCGCGCGCATTCCCTGAAAGAGCGGCAGCTGTGTCTGCGCGAGGCTGCCTGGCCGCGCGCGGATTCCCTGTGAGGACGGAGGCCGCCTCACAGTCCCACAGAATCCAGTAACAGCGCTCGGCGTTCCACTGCAAGGCCGTACAAGCAAAACAGAGCAAAGGAGCCTTCCGAGAATACCCTGGAGACTGGCCAAGGTCGCCACGAATGTTTCGCAACGTCGCGAAGCATTACCGCCGTCAGAGCTGAGGTGAATGTGCTAAACCGCATTATTGTAGTAATAACAGGCGAGGCAAGGTTTTGCCACCTTGCCGTGACCTGAATCTTTGAGCTGACCCGACATTAGGGCCAGCTCCGAAGAACTTTACACGGTCAGTGGGCGAATGGTGACAAACGGGGCCGCTGACAGACTGGTGCAAAGGTAACTTCTAGAACAAGTGACAGCTGGAAAAGGTCACGAGGTGCTGGCTGATGCAACCGTGGCCGTCGAATATATGGGGGGAAACGTTGCTCTTGAGCTGCATCAAGTTAATATATATCCTAAAAAGTCAACCAAAATGTACTATGCACGCAGCAAGTGACTGCATTCTTTTAACTCACGGAGACATCACCCCAGCACATCATTCACATAATGTGTAGCTAGAGGTAGTATTTAGCAGAAAAGACATCACTACCAGCTCAGATTTCAATGGCATTCAAAAAGAGACAGTTTAGCAGAATAGATATCACTCATACCTCAGTTTCAAATGATAGTCAAGGGGAGGGAGGCAACTGCTCCCTTGCTTCTTTAGCAATGGTTGCAGGAATCTCATGTTGCCGCTATAGAATTGGTTTTGTATGGTAACTCATTAAAAAACCTGATAGACACAAGTCACCAACAGTGCACACAAGCATTTCCCCAAAACATGTTCATGATGTCTTTGCCCACAATATATGCCAATATAAAAATATGTGTATGCTGACAGTGCCCATACATTTCCATGCAGGCAGCACCAATGTATGCACGTATTCCCATGGAAGAACATACTTGTGTTTGCTTTGCGCATAATTCCATTAATGATCCTTTAAGAAAACATGTCCTCGCTAGTTCTGCCAATTTATGGCAGTGCCCCACGTAAGATGTTTGGATGAGGTTGGGTAAAGACCAAAGGACCCGAGAAGAGCATGCAGAATACGGAGCAGGACTTTGAGGAGACTTGAGTGAAAGTTATCTGCAGGCTTGAGAACGTGAGGTGATCAGGAGGTCACTCCACGGGGTGTCGGGTGGCACTGATTCATACTGCCGTGATCGAGAAGGGCTCCAGAATGGTTCACAGAGATAGTGCTGGACGACGGAGAAAAGTGAGAATCTCAAGAAAAGAATCCCATGTCCCCTTGATCCAAAACACACAGTATATGAAGACCAGCTAAAGAGACATCTGAGAAAATGCAATTCAAGAGAAAAACCTCAACCGGTGTACTATGTTAAAGATATAAATTTGGGTTAAAAAAGTAGCGCAGATTCTGTCACAGAGTAGATGAAGGCATTGTGATCAATTCCGATTCACGTTAATCACTGGTTAAGACATTGGTGAATACAACAGTCCAGAAGAAAATTCCTTTCAGTTGTTGTGAATTTGGATACTCAGATTATTCGGAAAGATAACAGTCACACCGGATGATGGGACCTTGAGTCCTGAAACGCGCAGTGTTGGATATAAGAATGTTCAAATGAGAGACCATCTTCATTGAAATTCGACTAATTATATTCCAGATTGTTATCTGAGAGAGCTAGATAACTGATACCGTGTTATCTGTTGGTATTATTCTTATTATTTTTTTCTAAAAACACAAAAGTGTGTCCTTCTTCCTTGATTTAAAAGGTTTTCTGGATGAAATGGATTATCATTATTATATGGATTGTATGTTAATGAATTGAATTGTTGGTTTTTATCAAACATCATGTCTTTGTATTATAAATCCCATGTAGTTAATCTGCTATATTACAAGAAATATATCAACAGTACATGTGAAATTGTGTTCCCCATGAGTGACTAGGTATCTCATCAAGAGATTTGATGGGCTATCGTCAAACACGTACCGCACGTAAGAACATACTCCAGTTGGGTTTGCAATTAAAAATGCTATGCCACAGTATGAAAACATTTCCAAACTGGCTGCATCAAAATGTCAATATATCCACATAATAACACTGATCATGTTGGCTTTATCAAAGATGCCCAATATAAATGTCATGCCACAGTAGGAAATGGCTAGACTGCCTGCACCAAAATGCCAGTCTAGCTACATAGTAACACTTATCATGCTTGCTTTATCAAAGATGCCCACTACAAAATGGCATACAACAATAAGAAATGGCAAGACTGTATGCATCAAAATGATATTCTAGCCACATAATAACACTACTCATGCTTCCTTTATCAAAGAAGCCCAATACAAAATGACATGTCACAGTAAGAATGGATATACTTGATGCATTAAAATGCCAGTCTAGCTACATAATAACACTTATCATGCTTGCTTTGTCATAGATGCCTGGTAAAACATGCCATGCCTTCCCCTAACCCCCCAGTGCTTTGCATGCACACAATTAATGTGAGTCATGATCTTTTTTACTTGGAAACTATCATAGATGCCTGGATGAAAAATGCAATGCCTGGACCCCATGCATCAGATGCACACATTCTGATTATGTGTGCCCTCAATGCACTGGGGGGGGGGAGGGGTCTGGCATGGTATTTTTTATTATGCAGCTATCATAGATGCCTAGTAGAAAAAAGCCTCAGGAGCTGATTTTGGCCAGTGGGGAGGAGAGTTGTGCAACAGCATTTTTAAAATGCCATTGTTGCACAACCCCCCTCACCGGCACAGCACAAACACACACACACACAGATTCACAAAATGTTGACACGTAGCATGCACTCGCTCATTTACACATGCTCCCATCATCATACACTCACTCATTACACACAACACAAGCATACACACACATGTACATGAATTTACCTTCTGCCTCAGTTCTGAAGTTTCTTCCCAGTGCTCCAGCTCTAAGTAGCACAAACAGAATCCAGGAAGCAAATAACGCTTCCTGGTTCCTGCACAGGTGCGCAAGAGCTGGAGCATTGATGGTGAAGTACCCTGCTCTGTTTGTATGTGCCTTAAGGTGCAGCAGTGTCCCCTCCCGCACGTAAACATGATGTTCCCCAGCCAGCATCCCAAATGGGCCATGCAAGGCTGGGTAAGCAAAACTGCCCAGCTTTGCATGGCCCATTGGACATTCTGGCTGGGGAATAGAACTGTCAAACGGGAACCGCGTTTCCCTTTGACAGTTCAAGCCAGCTCAGGAGCACTCCCTCAGCTGCAAAAAAACTGTGTTTACACTGGGCTTGCTCCTTGGCTCATCCATAATGGGCAAGGGTACCGGCGGGTTAGGGCTCCCTCACCTATTATGGATGAGCTGCCACTGTTACATCCTCAATGAATCTATGCACAGGGGCAGTGTGCCTGGAGATGAACTACTGCTGACTTTGAAGTCATGTGCATGAACTTCCCTGTTGGTAATGCAGTGATTTTTAGCACATTAAGGAAGGGAACCATAGAGACGTTCTACAGTAGAAGGCTACCAGGGTACCTCCGCAGCTGGGTGACTGTTGTGGAACTATTATATGTTTGAAACTGGCTGTTAATCTTATGAGTTTTTGCAATTCCTTATTAAAAAACGTGCTATAGTATGGGCCTCATTCCGACCCTGGCATTAACCAAGGCGCTATTAGCGCCTTGGTTGACGCCGTTATTTTTCCGACTCCGCCATGGTGAATGGCGGAATTACCGCCCCATTCCAAGGTTGGCGGGGGCGGTAATTCCCCATTCACCATGGGCCCTTCCCCTTTCCCATTTTCGCCCCATAGGGCTCAATGGGAATGGGGAAGGCGCTAATTACGGCACCGTAAATTACGGTGCCGTAATTAGCGCCTAGGTCCCTTTGCGGGTTGGCTTTTTAACGCCTGCAAAAAGCAGGCGTTAAGTACCAACCCGCAAAGGGAACTCGGAATAGGGCGGTAAGGGTTTAACGGCACCGGTCTCGTTACCGGTGACCGTTAACCCTTACCGCCCTACTCGGAATGACCCCCTATGTGTTCAGCCAGGAAATGGGTTGGGCTGGTCGCTTGCTTATATTCAGGACACGGGTGGGGGAATTTCTGCCCGGTAGTGAAAATCAAATTTTGGCACCCATGTGCCTAGAGTTTAGTTTCCTAATAAGTGATGTCAGTATTTATTTGTGATTAAGCAGTTTGACAATCATGAAACATCTATGTGATAAAACACAAAGGAAGGGGCACAAAAACCACAGGGTATTTGTGTGATGGTCAAATAACTAAACAACGTTTAAAGACAACTCGTGGTTGTAAATTTAAGAAGCAAGTTTCAGTTTGCAAATGTCTTTCATGTTTTTGTCTATGAAAGTGTAAGCTGCCCATTTGGAAAACACTAGATGGCCAGGATGTCGGAAGCTTGCTTTTAACAGCGATGACGCCATCATAGTGATATTCATGGCCTACTGATTCATGTGACATCCCTTTCAGGCTAAAAGAGAGAACACAAACTAAGCAAAAAGAATCTACAGACGCACGAATGCAGGCTGGGTGGAGGGGCCCCTTTAAGACTACTGGAAAGAGCTCTTTGCCAGAGGGGGGCATGCTACCAATTAGCGGGGGCAAATCAGCAAATAAGGAGGGCTGGCAATTGGCCCCTCTTTACCCTCCTCTAGGGAAGCCCATGCCCTTGAGTTAAGATCCTGAATCATTGAAATCCCACGCAGGCTCCTCAGTGAAGAGAAATGGGCCATTTTACCTGTGGGTCTTTATTCCAAGCTAGCTGCCTCTGCGAAACCCACCAGGAAGCAAGACCACACAGAGGAACACAGGTTCGATACCCAGGTCCCCTTAAAAACCTTGTTATAAATAACCAATTAAATATAAATAAATATAAAATCTCATGTTGTATAGTAGGCATTTATAATGAGTACAGTAATGCAAAATGACATGCACAAAAAATGCCAGCATTTACAGAGCATGTACAGAAACAGATTTTAAATTTACTTTTTTGTATATTTTTAATAGAAAACCGTGTTAATGAAGTAGTGATTTTCAGTGCTGGCTCGTCCATAATGGGCAACAGGGTGCATCCCGCCACCCATAATGGCAGAGCCACTGAGTACTTCATATTTTGCAGTTCCCCTGAATGCATGCCCAATGAGATAGGCAAGGAGTGGCAAGGGTTCGGAGAGGGGGTGCTTCTTTCTTTGCATCCTTGAATGGCTTTTTGGGCAAGCAGGCTAGGGTACTGTAGGCCCAAATGTACATAGGGGTCGCTCCTGCACTTCCCCACACAATGGGGTTTCCTGGGGTAGCGGTTTAAGGCACTCCACAGCCACCACACAGGTCAGTAAACAGGTAGGGCCTTCACCTGCTTCTTGCTTCCTATTTGGATGGTGTACAGGAGTCAGAGGGCCTGGGGAGAGGCTTGGAAGTGGCGTTGCTTCCAGAGCTGGAGGAGAAGGTAAGAAGAAATACATTTTTGAACGTGCATGGGTACATGCAAGGGCGGATATGTATGTATATATGGATCTCAGCTATCTAGAGCTTCTGTGTCCTCTTTTTAGGGGCTGTGTGGGTGAGGACTAGTCGACACAAAATATGCAAAATCCCACAGACCAGCTTCCTTTTTCTTCTGTGTTGGCAAGTAAATAGATGCCTATAGACCTATGTGTGTTCACCCCTTGGTCATTAAAAAAGGGCGAATAACCGTGTGTCTTCCAAACATATACATATTTTAATATTTAATCAAAACCATTCACTGCTTGCAATGCATCAATATAAAAACAACAACCTACTGACAGTTCATTTCATTTCAACAATAACATCTACGTCTGAATGTACAGCTCCTTTTACATTCGGCCTTCCCTTGAGCGAGGATACGCGACACTTGGAAAGAAATACAGAGTCGTATGAGACACGACCCATCAGGCCTGCCAACGCAGAAGAAAAAGGAAGCTGGTCTGTGGGATTTTGCAAATTTTGTATGTATGGATCTATGTGTGCAGTGTGAAGGCATCACAAAGTAAGACACAGACAACAGACTTAAAGTTCAAACAAAAGATATTTATTAACTTAAATGTCAGGATGATTGAAGGCCTAACCTGCCCTATGCTAAGGTGGGATTTCCCTACCCGAACAAAACTAAGGAAAGTCTGAGTCAAAGCGTTCAACTTAAAAGTCTGTGTCCAAAACCTTTCCTTGCCCTCACAACTACAGCTAACAAATGTGTAGGGATGTCAAAGTCAAAAGAAATGGTATTCAACTCAAAGTTCTGAGCTTATTCCAGCTCACAGCGTACTTTCAGCTCCCACCTTCCCCAAACACAAGGAAGTTCCATGAAAAAGGCCCATGATTATCTTTCTCCAGTTGAAGGTGCTGTAGTTCAAAATAGCTTCTTGCGATTCCCTTCCCCAAGTTCCAAGCAACAAAGTTCAAAGGAACAGAGTTCAAAACAATAGGGGTCTTGAGACTCTGTTCTCAAGACAAGTGTGGTCCCTTTAACTCCCAGGGTTTCCTTGTCCAAGGCTTCAACTCCACCACTTATACTTGATGCACTCTTTCCGAAAAGTCTCAAAAAAGCATTAGGTCAACCTGACTCACCTTCTGCCTCGCTTCACCAGTTCATATGCAGTGGTTGCATTCGTCTGTTGCTCTGTGTCCTTATATTTCACCATCCAGGGCTCTATGGCCTAAGCACAGTTGTTAGACCGCACGGTCCACCCATTACAGGTTGCGTAATCAGGGCCCTGGGACTCCTCATCATGCAAACAGGTTCCTTGGCAATTGCTCCTGTGCACCAAGTCACCTTCACTTAGTTCCTTGGGTCAGCCTCTTGGCTGTATGTATAGTCTTGCCCTCTTTTAGCGCCTTCTGATTATACTTGCAGTCCTGCCACCTCCTACTAAGCTGTGGCCATGGCGCACTGCAATTACTCATCAAAGTTCAATGTGTGGCTCCATTTAGCCTTGATGTATTTAACTACATGTTTTCGGTTAAATCCTTGTGTAACATACATTCAGTATTGTTTATATTCAATGTGCACTGGTGTTGCTTAATTTGTAATATCTCATTCAGTTCGGTATTTAATATGCACTTACCTGCTTAAAGACTACACACGGACCTCTATTCACTTGTGGTCTTTTGGGAGTGTCCCGGTGCTTAAATGCCCTCCCGCCACTCACCTGCCTTTCACAAGCATTCCCGACGGTTCCTGTGACTTCCTCTATCTTCCTGAAAGCAGGAATCCAGCCGGCGCAAGTCCCGCTCACCTGCCGTGTGCTTCTCACTCTCGCAACACCAGACTTCTCCGCAAAAGCTCCTGCTGCTCTCCCTTGGAGAGGGAGACTGCCAGACCTGGGAAAAACATACAGCCCACTCGTTTTGGGTCCCACAAGTCCTTCGGGATGATTGCAGCTACCTCCTCATAAGGGTTCCTGCAGCTTGCCCTTTTGCTCTTTCTCCTGTCTGGCTGATTTCCTTGTATACACCTGCAGCCCCTTGACAGGCTGCAGGTGTGAAAGTCCACTTAGCCCTGCCTGACCCAAAATTAAAGGGTCATGCCTGACCCTCACAGCCCCTAGCAGGCATCTTCTTGATCCCAGTACCAACGTGGTGAAAAGCCGTATTCTTCACTGCTCTTATTGGTCTCTTCTTCGCCCCAGTACTGTCAAGCGTTACATGTGGAAAATTGAGGGGAACTGGCTTATAATAGCCCATCAAGGTTGGGGTGGGTTAGGTTGGTTGTCAACAGGAAAAGGGGATACAATGTCTCACCCAAGGGTACCCCACTCCGAGTCTTCAAGGACCATCCACCCAGGTGATCCTCTCTCACTTCTCCACCCCGAGGGTCAGGATCCAAGAGCGATGGCCTTTACTTGGTCACCTGCGCAAAGGATCCAAGGGGAGTAGGAGTGAGAATACCCTCAGGTTTCTCACAGCAGGCATGTGTGCCTTCGAGGGGTTGTGTCTGTGTAAGTGCACATATGAATGAGAGTGCAGTGTAATTATTGTGTAAGGGCGTGAATATATGAACATGTGAATGAGTGATTTGTGAATGTTCTGTGCGTGTTTGTGTGAATGAGCGATAAATGTGTATGTTATGGTGTGTGACTGCATGTGTTAATGGGTATGAGTGAGTGGGGGTCATTACGAGTCGGGTGGTAGGGGATACTGGGCACCGGTAAGGAGACCGGTGCCGGTAATCCCCTACCGCCCGATTCCGAGGTCCCCTAACGGGAACCGCAAGGGACGTGTGGTCGGACCACACGTCCCTTACGGGTCATGTTAGGGGAACAGGCCCGTAAATAGCGCCTTCCCCATTCCCATTGAGCCCTATAGAGGCTCAATGGGAATAGGGAATGGTTGGTGCAATGGGGACTTACCGGTCCCGCCAGGGTCGGACTAGACCGGTAAGTCCCCATTGCACCACACCGGACTCGGTCCCGTTATTGGAGGCAGTCATGGTGCAAATAGCGCCATGACTACCTCCAATCTCGGAATGACCCCCAGTGTGTGTGTGTTGGGGGGGCTGGTAGGAGAATAAGGTGGGGGGTGCACTGTAACAGCAAATATGTATGTTTTGTTACAGTGGTATGGCATATTTTACTGGCATCATTGACAACGGCAACATGATTTAGTACGTGCCAATACAGGCCTACATTGGTGGAGCCAGGATTTACATATTTTCATAAAGTGTCAAGGTATTTTTTACTGGTATCATGGCATAGCCAACAGGAGATTATTCGTACATGGGGATACTAGCATATATTAGCAGAGCCAGAACAGACATGTTTTCGTATAGTGTTATTACTGGAATTATGGGCAAAGCGAACATAAATACAATCTTATGCAGGGCTGATTTCATATAATGGTGCAATGGTACGTGCAATTGTACATGCATGGGCACAGCCAGCATAACATTTTTTTTTAACTTGCAGAATACTGGCAAATATTTATTTAATTATAGTATAGTATAGTATAGTATAGTACAGTTAACAGTCAAGTTTTAATACATCAAATGTCAATAATCACAAAAGTAGAAATCTTAAAAACACACAGTAAAACAGTATGGTATAAAAACAATAACCACATAAAAAAACACCAATTAAAAGACAGAAATATCATGCCAAGATAGCCAGAATTGCCACTGGCAAATATTGTGGGCAAAGGCACCATGAAAATGTGTTGGAAAAAACTGCTGATGACTTGGCATCTATTGTTTTTTCATGAATTACAATACAAAACCGATTGTAAACTGTGTGGCGTTTTCCCAATATTTCACAGAAAATGCATCATTGTGAAACATTAAAAAACAAAATCGGGGAGTATTCCCCATCCACCTGTGGTTGGTTCTGGCTCTCTCGTGACACGTGGTCACTCCCGCACATTCATGGGAAATGTGTATGTCCCTCCAATCAAATAAATTCATCAGCCACCACTGGTGATTTTAGGTAAGGAAAGTGGCATAGTGGTTTGACCACATTATTAGCTTCGATGGGCATTAAACATCTTATATTGAGCAAATACTTTGCATGCACATAAATTGATTATTGTTTTTTTCCTGAAGTAACTAATACTTAACTCCCCTAAGAAAGTGGGTTCATCCCATGTTGTCTGGTACACATATATGTAGATCTCCAAGGAGCCTGTGAAACCATATGTTAGAATTCTGGAAGGGCTTATCTGCGCTTTTGTGATAGTAACACCTACTGTGCTACAAAGCAATGTACCTATATGCCCCTTTAGACACCTTAAAAAGAAATCACAGGCTTTAACTACTTCAAAAGTGTATATACAACTTTTTATTGCAAGCCATCATACTTTTAAAGCGTTTAGCTGGTAAGATAGCTCAGCGGGTTGAGCGCTCGCTGCTTCGATCTGAGCGTGATCTGCAGGTCGCAGGTTCAAATCCTGGCAAGGCCAACTCAGCCTTCCGAGATCGATAAATGATTACCAACTTCAGTTGGGTGATATTGTATGTAAATAAGTGCTCTGTAAAGCGCTTTGGATAAAGGCGCTATATAAATAACACATCATTATTAGGGTTAAGAATTCAGTAGGTGCACCAGATAAATAAATATAAAAACAAGTGTCAGGGGTCACTGCTGGACCAGACACGATATTCACAGCATGCGTCTCTTCATAGACACTGTGTCGTGTGCCCCAGAGAAGCTAGCAGAAGGCCTCAGTATAGTGCAGTTTGTTTAGAGCTTGCTATCCATGCTCAAATGTATGAATTTGGACACTTTAAATTCCATATCATCTGAGCTTTTGCACCAGTCCAGCCCTTCAGGTGGTTCCGTGTGTTAATATCCCCGCAAAAATATCGCAATACAAAAATATCGCCATATTTTTGCAGCAATATTGACCCATGGACCCTGCGGTGGACACCCCCGCCACCCCGGCATTATTTTAAAATGTGCGGGGGACACCCCTGCAACCCCCGCTCCCACAAAATATCCCCCCCAAAAGTATTGCCTATGGCGAGACAAACGGCCATATGTACGGCGATATTTTTGGTGGGAATATTTTGTAGGGATACCCTTTGGGTATAGTACGCATACCTGCTATTCTTCATAAGGGTTTTAGATAGAGTGCTCTCAATTCCCGAGTTGCTTCACACAGAAACATAAAATGGGCTACTGTCTCCTCACAGGTGCTGCAGTGTGGATGCATAATATTGTGAATGTAGGCATCTTCAGTGTGCCCAGGCGAAAGCTAATGTATAATGCGCGTGCATACGGCGGGGTGATGCAGTCAAGATATTTCTCAAAAGCACATTCTCTGTTAATCCCGAAGTTACTAGGAGCGGATTTCAATTTGCTAGAGTCTACCATCATGTTCGCTCAATACTGGTCGGCACCGAACTTGTTTTTAATTCTATGAGTACTCATTTGTTGATCTGGGTAGGGCATAACCACAACTCCTGCTCATTCAAGGCGCTCGGGCCTTTTTTAGGGTGCGCGATCCATGGCAGATTCATACGGATCTATGTGATTTTACCGAACGGAAAAGTTCGACTCCCAAAAGTCTGTTTTTTTTTCTTTTTTTCAATTTTCTGCAAATATATATGTGGGGGTAGATCCCCCCAGGGCCCCTCCCCCACCTTACCCCTATACATTTATTATTCACTTTACCCCCCACATATATACATATGTGGAAAATTGGGGGTCCAACTTTTGGGAGTCAAACTTTTGGGAGTAAGTAATTTTGTACAATACCGATTCATACTACCTTCCAGGCTCAGTAGGTGTATTAAATCATTCCTGAAATCCATGATAGCTGAGCCTGCCAGAGCCGCACCCAGTATAGTATGGGTTTTGTTGCAGCAATTACATCAATGCGGCATACATGAATCTCCATATGTAATAGAACATTAGGCATGCCCTGTGATAAATGGAGGAGTGACTTTAAGAAATTGTTTTTGACGGCGGCCAGCGGCTTTACATTTACATACCCCCATAATTCTGACCCATAAAAGGGCAGCAGCTGTAGCCTGCTTTGCAAATAAATACAGGGGTGGTTTTATTGCCTCTCTACTATGTCTATTGAAGAAGGACCGGATCCCACCACTTTATTTCTCCAAGGCGTGCGAGGATTTTGCCACCTGACTTGTCCATTAACCATTTTCATGGAAACGTAACCCAAGACAATCCTACATTACGAACTGTTCCAAAGCGGTCCCCTCTACCATGGCTTCTAGTTTTTGATGCTTCCCAAATTTGGGCTTAAAAACCAGGGTCTTGCTTTTCGCTGTGTTCAAAACAAAACTATCCTCCCACGCACTTTTTTAACGAAGGATGCCAGAGGCTGTCCCATCAGACAGAATCACGGCCTCATCCGCGAAAGAAAGTGAGGGATACCGATCTTGGGCCAGTTTTGGGGGGTCCCGGTCTTCCACCAAGAGGGTGCTGATGACCTCCTATGTGTAGATGCAAAATAAGAGGTAAGCCCAAACACCTCCCTGAAGGACTCCTTTGGCTACCTCAAACTGGGCTGTCACTTCTCTTCCCAAACCAACTTGCATAACTGCTTCGTTGTTATAATATAGGGACTTGGCTATATTTAATCAGCCCTTTAGGCATATTTCTTTTAGCCAGTACTTGCCACAGGAGGTTTTACAGGACGCAATCAAAAGCTGTCCTCAGATCCACAAAAGTTGCATACAATTTCATTTTTTGAGGACCACATTCTTCTGTATAAGTACTAAAAGGCAAAAGCTCTGATCAGTTGTTCCCTTAACAGACTGAAAGAGGGCCAGTAAAGTACTAATAATCTAATTTCCCCTAACCCATATATGCTCCAGCATCACTTTGGTAAACATTTTTGCAGAGCTGTCCAGCAGAGATATTGGACGATAATTTCCCGGGTGCTCAACCCCCGCCCCTTTTTATAGAAGGGCACTAGCTCTGCTAGACACCAGGATTCCGGAACAAGATTCGTTTGAATACATGCTTTAGAGAGTCTCCAAAGGACCGGGGCCCAGACCCGTGGTTCTTCTCTATAGATGTCTATCGGCACCTTATCTAGTCCTGCCCCCTTACCTGCCTTCCGTGCTCTGATGGGCAGTTCCACATCTCTAATACTAAACAATGGCCCATTCTCTACAGCCGAGGGTAGTGGGTACATTAGTCCCTGTGTTTCCTGATCCTGTCCTCGGCAGTAAAAGGCAGAAACACGATTTAACCAATCCCCGGCTGCGATGCTACACTGCGTGGCGTGCTGACGTCCAGTTTGACCTCGTTACCTGACGCCTGCTTCCAAGGCAGTCCAATTGAAGCTTGAGATGGCATTCTTGTTTTTGTTTCGCGGTCCTCTTATATTGGCACCTCTTTGCACAGAGCAGGTCCCTATAAATTAAAGGCCCCTATTCCAATATAGCTTGTTTTTGCCGAGGTACATCCTGCGTCATACCATGCGGCCTTAGTCAGTGCCCAGTGCTTAACTTCATGGCTGGAATATATGACAAAGGGAGTAAGGTTCTCGGATATTTCCTGATAAGCATAGATTCTCTCCCTAGCTTGAATCCCTGGCACAGGTGTTCTCAATATGGGGCAATATTACCTGCTATAGGCTAGGTCTAAAGGCACTTTGCCCAGGCTGCTCCCATCTGATAGCCCTGTGGGTGTGCCCGGTGACAGACAGGGCCTGGTTGGCTGCTGCACATGCCCTTGTCTGTCTATCTAGGGGGCCTAGCTTGAGAGCAGCTGGCAGTGCCCTATGGTCAGAGCAGCTGGCAGGGCCCTATGGTCGCTTTCATGTTTTTCCAAGATTTCCTAGTTGATTATTTTCTCCCAGGCCCCGGTTGTTGTGAAGATATAGTCAAAAAAAGATGTCTCGGGAGGATAGCTCAGAGGAAATGTTCTTGCCTTGGAAGCAAGATGACAAGGAGCACCACAGGTTCAATCCCCGGGTCTGCCTTAGAAACCTCTGGGTATTAAGCGTGTTATAAATAACCAATCATATCCAAGCTGAACCCCTAGGTCCTACACATGTTTTATTTGCCGGTTGGTTACTTGCAAGACTCCCATTCCATACTCTTAACTCGAGTTCATATAGGATTCTAATCATGTTGATCTCTAATGTATGCATTTTCCTGGGGTGGGAAGTTACTAGGGGCGCATATTACATTATATGGACCCCCTTCCATGCTCCTGGCATTTTAGAATGGAGTGATGAGACGGCATAAAAGAGACAATTTGGCAAAGCAGCTGGCAGCAGCGTGGCAAGTTTGAGGCATTACTCTGGCTGTATGTGCCTATGTAAAGTAATACACGTCCTAGGAAGAACTCTACTATCTGGCTGGGCACCTACATCATAATAGCCATCAAGGGCGCAATGTGGGAATGTCATGTTCCTTTTCTAGTGGCAATCCGAAAACTAGCAGGACAATGAGAGTCATTCCAAGTATGGAGGTAACCATGGAGCAATTAGCTCCATGGCTGCCTCCCATACCGGTATTACTCCGGTTTGGTTCAATGTGGACTTACCAGTCCATTCCGACCCTGGAGGAACCGGTAAGTCCCCATTGAACAAACCATTCCCCATTCCCATTTGAGCCCCCATAGGGCTCAATGGGAATGGGGAGGGCGCAAATAACAGGCTCGCGAATGGCAAGCCCGTTATTTGCACCCTAGTCCCTTAGCGGGACCCGTAAGGGACATGTGGTCCGACCACATGTCCCTTACGGTTCCCACTAAGGGACCTCGGAATTTGGCGGTAGGGGATTACCGGCACCGGTCTCCTTACCGGTGCCCGGTATCCCCTACCGCCCACCTCGGAATGACCCCCAATGTATTTACATTCAATGGGTTAACACTGGCCCCATTGGCACTGTGGAAAATGGCATAATCATTATGTTGACCAATTTGAAAATGATAGCAATATGTTTTTGGGCGCTGTGTGAAATTGGAATACACATGTATTCTGGTAATGCAGAGACTAGCATGACAGTGTGTTTAACTGGGAAACACTGGCATTGCATTTTTGAAATTGGCATACAAATGTTATAGAGGCAATGTGAAAATGGCAACAATAATTTCAGGTTTTTATATAACACGTCACGCTGCATTCCACACACTCCTAGGCACTGTAATAATAGGAGTTATTACGTAATTTAATTGTGCTCAATTTATCAACCAAAGAAAGAGGAAGGGCAAAGTTGGCCCTGCCAGTAGTCACACTTGGGAAGTGGAGCCTGGCCTCGTATTTGAGGACACGATTTATCTCATGAGCGACCCTCCAAGCAATATTTTCTGAACATAGCGTGAAACTAGTATAACTATTTCCTGGCTACAGAGTAGAACTAAATGATAATTGGTTTTCAGTGGTATGACGTCCTTTCAAAAACACCCGTTTTTTCGACGGGTGTTTTTACGAAAAGTTTTTGCTTAAAAAACAAATCGAAATTTTTGGGGGGGTTGGGAAAAGGCATATAAAGAATTGGGGGGTCGGGAATAACAAGAAATAGGTAGAGGAGGGAGGGGGGGTTAGGGAGGGAACCACCCTAAATAATAAAAACAAAAATTCGATGAGTTTTTTCGGCAAACATTTTTCATAAAAACACCTGTCGAAAACACTGGTGTCGATGAAATGACATAGAACCGTTTTAGTATGACAAAACTGGCATACCACTATCAAAATGGCATGATAAACAACTGTAGGCAATGTGGGAAGTAGCATGTTGATGTGCTTCACTGGGGTGAAACGAGGATGAACTGCTGAAGCTGGCATGGCAGTATGCAAATGCTGGGGGTAGCATGAAGCTGCCTTGGCACAGCAATGTTTAAGCTGATAAACTGGTGTGCTGATCAGAAATCTGGCAGAAGGAGAGTGCCATGGAGTATTCCAGCGCTGTGAATAAAAGGTGTCCCTATTGCCCGAGCAAGGAATGGGGGCGATTATAGTGTATGCAAGACTGGGCATTCCTGTGGGGGGCTGTTCATTGCATTACATCGTTCCTTTAACATCCATGTGCATTTGCCATGTCGCAAAAGCATTGTTGTGGGGGTCACCATTTTTCTTATCAGTGTACACACTATATAAATGTTCAAGGGGTAAGGGGCACAGATAAACAAAAATATGATAGGCCCACCGTTTGTATACTTAAAAAAAAAAAAGATGCAACAGTTCTGATGCTTTCACAAACTTGCAAATGCACAGCGATGTAAAAGCAACAATGTTAAGACTTGGAACCATGGAATCTTATTAAGAAGTACATTTAGAAAAATATATAGTAATAATATTTATTTATATAGCCACTTTGATAAAAGCAAAGCTTGCAGAACATTCTCATATACAACTATTATTTCCCAACCAAAGTTGTCACTCTTTTAAAGAACTCTTATGTTTGTAAGGCTTGGTTGGCCTTGCAAGGATTCAGACCTGCGACCTGCAGGTCACGCACAGATCTCAACAGCGCGTGTTTCATCCAATGAGCTATCTTACTGCCATTGTTTCCTAATGTCACCTTGTGTGTTTATTGTGTGATTTTTTTTTTTTGTGATTTGTTATCTGCTCGCTGATTTTCAATGCTTGTCACCATCTGCGCCAAATCTTCTAATGGTTTGTATGGCAACTCTGTAACTACCCTCTGCTCTACAACCTGAGCATGTGTGCTGGACTTGGAAGCAATTATACAAGACTGATCTGTATGCGTGTCCATAAAATTCTTCCGTTTAATTCCGGTGGGAAACTTTGAGCTAGGTCTCTGGGATTTAGCCACTGGCACTTTTCGTTTTTTACTTGCTCGTGAGCTGCTGGATTTGGAAGCTACCGTACTAAAAACTTCAAATATATTTGTGGTAGCTGGGGCTTGCAGAGGCCGATCTTTCTTGTTCTGTAACGTGGCCGCAGAAGTAACGATAACTGTGGGACATGTTGAGGCCACTAATGAGGCAGATGTTGAGGTCTCAGCCACCTTAGGCTTGGCCTCCCCCGCAATGTTTAAGTTGAGCGTTGTACTTTGCTCTACAGCGATGATGCCGTGCTCGTTCGGCTCGGTGGTCGGCTGCATGGGCAAAGAGCAAATACAATCGGCCTCAAGTGTTTGCGTGAAAGCTGCCTGTAGGAGTTTGTCACTATTCAGCTTAGGAACTTGCGGGTCCATCTTGGATTGACACTCAATCTTTGAGTTTATTAGAAGTAGTTGCTCAATATAGGCGGTCTGTTTGGAAACTTTCAAGTCCAAGACCTCATATAGTTTCGCAACGGCCAATAAAGCAGTATTCATAGCCGCAAGAGTATTATTCAAGGCCGGAGCCTCAGGGAAAGAACTCCTATCTTTGTAGATGGGATTCAGAAAGAAATCGGAGACCTGGGCACCCTGATCAAAACGAGGTTGCCTTGGTGTAGGGGCTATATATGAGACTGATTCATCAGCAGATTCGATAGGGGGATTTGCATTATTTATAGGTGAGGTTATTGACTCTGCTGCATGCCCTTCACCCTGGGACAGCACAGGCGATAGGGCTTCTATATTTGTTCCGGAGCAACTTTTATCACCGGCTTCCAGCTGAATTAGGTCACCAGTGTTCGAGCAAATATATAACACTTCATTGGTTTCTTCCTCAGTTTTATTTGTGAGGTTCATAAATTCAATGTCTTCCTCTTCAATTTCCCCTATCATTGTCAAATGCGCATGAGCTTGCCTCAATTTTTGTTGGGCCAGAACAGAACACAGAACAGGTTGTGGCATTTTATCACCCGGTAGATCAGATGATAGTGTTCGCGTGTCTTCAGAAAGACAGGTGGCCATTATCGTGGTGTCTGTAGGAGCACCATTCGAACTGCTTTCAACATTTGTGGTTCCTGGTGCGTTAGCCTGTGAGGAGTCAGGACTCATGTTACCATGTGGCTGATCTCCCAGGCTTACCACCAAAGGGACAGATTGGGCAGAATGGAACACACAGTCGACATTGCCCTCACCCTCGCAAACTCTTCTCTCGCTTGGGCATAATCTAATATCGTTAGACACTGAAGCTGAACGCTTAGAACTTGTGCGACCAGCGCTCGGTAGTAAAGTTGTTAAGCAACACTGTTAGAGTGCTTTTCTAGACGTATTGTCGCGACCTTGACCATTCAGTTTTGCTCGTAATTCAGAAATGGGTGGCATGCTGGTGGTCAGAGTATAATGGGTCATTCAGCAGCCGGCCTAATGCAATACTAAGTTATAGTAAATAAACAGATAAATAAATAAACAAATAAGTACATAAATCAATTACTCAGTTCCGACAAGGCTCAACTACTGCTATTTCTTAAGAAGCATGAACCTGGGGAAATAGAAAAAAGGAATGCCGCCTCACAGACCAGCAGCAGCACAATAATAAATTATAATTAAATAAAGAAAAATAAAATAGCATGAAATACAACAGAATAAAAAAATGAAAATGAAGAATAATCAACAATTCCCCGCTTCCTCGCTATCTCACTAGACAGCGAGACAGCAGCCCAAAACACTTCCCCAAAGCACTTATCCAAATGCGCGCGCACAAATGCGCACGCGCAGTGCTTTTGGGTGCTTCCGGGTTGGGGGCGGGCAGAAAACAAAAAAAAACACAAAAAACAACGATAACTATGCCGTTGGTAAGCAACAATCGGTGATAAGCCAATAGGAGGATCTGAGGGACCGTAGGTAAAGTTAGGTAAAGTTCAAATTTCGTACCAGCCAATCAAAGGCTGGATATGTCCGTGGTAGCAGCGTAACACTCGCTTCGCTCGCGATGTCTTCACGATGCTTTCCGTCTGAAAATGACTTGAATCAGCCAGCAGGACAGCGAGGACAGCGAGACAGCAGCCCAAAACACTTCCCCAAAGCACTTATCCAAATGCGTACCTTAAACTTAAACTACTGCCTAAATTATTCCTTATTGCAGTAGAGAAAAATCGCAACCGCAGAACTTCAACTATTACGTACTAAGAACATACCTCATTTCCAGCGCATTATAGGTGGTTTATCAGTATCTTTAAAGCCACACAAGGTTTCGAAGCAAAGTAAGTTATGAATGGCATTATTAAAAGTGTGATAATGTTGACTTGTGTTCTTTTATCGCTCGTCATATTTGCCTTAATTTTCTGGTGAGTGTCATTTGTTATAGAAAACAAGGCTCTGATCCCTACAAACATACCACCAATTCCGGCAGGTGGGGCTACCATGTCAGGTTGTGTGGTAAGCACTGCCAGACCAGTAAGGAGAGATAGGCGCAGTGCTGATGTAGATATAGGAGGGGCCGATTCCTATCTTACTGATGAACCCATGCACATAGTGCCACTCAAAGGAGCAACATTATGGCCCTCATTACAACACCAGCGCTAAACCATGGCGCTATTAGCACCATGGTTGGTGCCGGTGTTGTAACGAGTCCGCCATGGTGAAATGGGGAAATACCGCCCCATTCCAAGGTTGGCGGGGCGGTATTTACTCATTTCCCCATGGCCCTTCCCCATTCCCATTTTTGCCCCATGGGGCTCAATGGGAATGGGGAAGGCGGCAATTACGGTACCGCAAATTGCGGTGCCGTAATTGCCTGCGAGGTCCCTTTGCGGGTCCCTACTTTAACAGCTGGTCCAGACCAGCCGTTCAGGTCGGTTCCCGCAAAGGGACCTCGTAGTAAGGCGCTAAGTGGTTAATGGCACCGCAGCCTTTTACGGCACCGTTAACCACTTAGCGCCTGGGTCGTAATGAGGCCCTATGTTTTCGGAAAAACTGAGCAGTAAAGGTTGGCGAGAACAAGGAATTCAAGCAGACAATAAAAGCTCCAGGCATGAAGGTTGGAATGACAGTACTAATGGATCACTATTGGGCTGGCGGATCCAAGGCGTACGAGCCACTACCACCCAACTGGGGAGGAGTGTGCTCACTGGTACACACCAACACACCAGCATTGGTAGTACCACAGAAGGGCATCAAAATGGATGTATTTCCCAGAATGGACCCGAACAGAAGAGAGAAGAGATCTGTAGAGCTAACTAGGGTGAAATGAGGAATCTACACATCATCAGCAATGGAAGACTCTCTAGACGACATACCACCCGAGCATTGATTGTTTAGCAGGCAGAAATGTTCTTCGCATTCATTGTTCCTGCAGTACAGACCTACACGAACACGTGGCTCCAGATCACGGGGTGGGAGCTGATGCAAACAATAAGCTCGACTGTCAATGGCTTCAACAGCATAAACAAAATTGCTCAAAGTTGTTTTTTCTTGGGATGCCTCAGGGGATTTTAGCAATTCTTATCCATCTTCATGAGGGCTCAGCAATCCAGATACATTTAAATATGGAAGGTAACTTATCTTGTACCATAAAACATCTAATAGGCTTATTCAAGGGCATCAGAATTAGCTGAAGTGCCTATGCAGACGATTTCTTGCTGATGGATGGTACTCCCACTGGCCTCCAATGAAAGCTTGTTGCCTTCTCTCGCTATGTTATGGAAAATGGCCTAATTATAAACTAAAAGAAATCAGTCATAAATTGTTTAACCAACCGAAAAAAAAACTTCCTGCTTCAGATGGACTCTGAATAACTATACTCTGACAAAAGAAAGATCAATGCGCTATTTGGGTTTTTCTGTGTTTAGTGGCACCACTTATCATCTGTACCTGCATTATTTCTTAGACAGAACTGATAAGTTGATTTACCAGATGAAAAAGCTGGCTCTAAAATACTGTAAATACTCTTTAATCCCACTAATCCCATAAATGTAATTTATAAATTAATTTATCGCTTTGAGATTCTTCCCTTTGACTCATCACAACTTCTGTACAAGCTCGAATCCAATCTTTGGTTTAAGATTATTTACCATCTCCCGAAAGGTGTTCCACTAAATGCTATACGCTATGAGTTGGGTCTTTTGTCACTGGACTGCATGGTACTATGGAGAAGAATGGCTTTGTATAGAAATCTTTTTCTGGCACATGAAAATAGTCCTTATGCAATAATGGGCAACAAGTTAAGTAGGGGTGTTTCAATGTCAAAATGGCTACTGGTCCTTCAGATTTGCTGTTTTAAAACACTTGAAAACATTGGACTAACGCAAATAATTCTATTATCCAATCCCGATAAAGTAAAGCGGTTTTTGTATTACAGAGATTGGATGAATACAACGAGAGTGTTCGTGCCTCCAGGATTTACCATCATTTAGTCCCCCATGGTAAGCTCATGGGTAACCCTGAGTCCTATTTTATCAAATGTCCTGATCCTAATTGGCGTATTGTCTATTTGAGATTTCGTTTTAATGTTCTATGTACCGGTAAAATTCTACAAATCCGTACACAGGACAAAGTAAATCATATCCCATGCTGATTCTGCCATAGTCATCTTATAACCGAAACACTTAAACATTTATTGCTGGATTGTGCTTGTCTCAAATTGCAACGTGTGAGTGCATTTGGCAAATTTGTTCATGATCCAGCTCATGTTAACATTGAGGATGTAAGGTGGAACATGCTTCATGGAAAATCAATAGCATTCAAACTGGCCATTGCCAGATATTTATGCGCAGATTGCGGGATAAAAGATGTATCGAATAAAAGGATGTCAGACTTGGACAGTTATGCTTTTTACAAACAACTTTCATTATTTTTTTGATGCACGCATTAGTTTATCGGCAAACTGTGAATATATGAATGTGTTAAACCGAAAGAAACCTGGTCTTGAGGAAACATTATGCTTTTAGTTTTAAATTTGTGTTTAGGTTGGATGGTGAAACTCTACCTGTATATGAATGATAACCAAGGACTATCTATTTTAAGAGGAATCTGATTTATAGTTCTAAGCATTAATGACAGATTTTGTATAAATGTAACTGTATATTGGATTGTAATTCTTTCATGGATCATATTTTTAAGTTTTCTGTTAATAACAAAAAAGAAATAATGTATGATACAATTGTATGTTTTTGTTTTCATTCTCTTTTTTTACTGTTTTGTAAAGGTTTATCATTTGTAAACCATAAACAAATAAAAGAAAATTAAAAAAAACTTGACTGTCAATGGCTTCAACGCCATTAAAATAGAGCTCTGAGCAGTAAGGTTAATGGCCCTTCAGAATAGATATGTTCTGGATCTTCGCACAGCAATGGAAGGAGGAGTTTGCACCAAGAGCGGGTCTTCTTGCTGTACATTCGTCCCACAAATGACAAGGCCACCGGGACACTCACTGATGCAATTACTAAATTAATGCAAATGCATGCAAAATGGAAGCAGAAGCAATAGATGCAGGAAAGGATGAAGGTTGGCTATTGTACATCTACTCATGGATACCAACATGGATGGCGAGCGGACTAAAAGTATTGCTGGCAGCATTAGTACTAGTGCTACTGACCCAATGCATTATCAGAATATGCATCACACAATGCCGAAAAAGGACAGAGAAAACTGTAGGCAAGAAGGTATTGGTAGAAATGGCTTTTGAAGATGACAAGATGCTAGTAGCTGGAGATACCCTAAGAGTACAAATAACAAGGTTTACACTGTTCCTGACTGGAGTAGTGTTCGACGACCCAGACGACTGCAAGGAATATTGGGGGAAATGGGCCAGGCGCAACCCAGAAGGAGATTGCTGTTATGTGACGTTGAGTTTGGATGACAATGCAAGATTGAATGGACACCTAGGGGGAGTTATGAAGATATGGCTCCAGAAGTTGAAGGTGTATAGGTTTGGAGAAGTGGTCGACAAGTCGACCACAGAAGGGACTGAAGAGAGGGTCCCCGCAGTGGCCCTCATGCTACCTATGCGCATGTCAGCCCGAAGGATGAGAAACAAGAAATGCAACGTGCGGTTCTGCCAACCACCAGGTGCACCTGTGTATTCCACGTATGGAAAGAGATACTCTCTCAGACGACCATTCAAACCCTATCTAGTTGACAACTTTAAAAAGACAGGTGTCTAAGACAGGCTGTTTCTGTATCCCTACAGCCCTCTATCTGCACTTGACACCTGATGTATGCACTTATCCTTGCACATGCCACCAGGTGGCCACACTTTTTATTTATTATATTTATTGTTTTTATTTTTATTTATTTTACTCTTTATCCTATGTACTGCAATGCCCCGTCCTCCTTTCCCACCACACTTTTCCTCCTCCCCACTCCCCTCCACTTGCGCAATCTCAATGTCACCTGGCCTAGTAAGATTGTTGTCTCTATCTTTCCTCTTTTCACCTCCCTTGCCTTGTCGTGCCTTGAAAAACATGTGTATCGGCGGGTTATAAATGCCATATCATATGATATCATATATCATATCATCACTGGATCAAGTTGACTGATAATAAAGTACAGCCGTACTAATGTCACTAGTGACAGCATGACATAGCAGGGTTAGTCACGAGGTAATTTGCACCTCTGCACTCCTGCACAAAGTTACGCAGACACAAATTTGCACACAAAGAACATGCTTACACCGTTCTGTAGATAGAGGACAGATACACATACATACAAATTGGGAGAATTTTTCGTTTTATGTTAAGATGTAAGGGCCAACCCTTAGAAGTAATAACTAAGATATATGGTGCCCAAACATTGGCCGTCACCCTGTATGGTGCCCCCATATGGGGCTTCACAAAGGATGGGGACATCCAAGTAAAGGAAAATCAATTTTTCAGACAGCTATTGGGGCTCCCGAACTCTGCAGCGTGCATCTCGATTCATAGAGAACTGGGGATGGAGTTCTGGGAGGATCTCTGGGCGTTGGCTCCAATCTTATTTTGGATCCGATTGTGGGCCAATGAATTTGCATCCCTGTGCCACTTTATTATTCGAACCATGGTGGGCAAAGTGGGCTGGCAAAAAATTCCTTTGCTTTCATATATATCCAATGCTCTCGGGGAGGCCAACCTTAGTGATCTTTTTCCACCAGTCTCATTCATAATTAAGAGTGAGGCATCTAGTTATAAAACTGTGGTGCGAGAGGCCACAGTAAGGAAAAGAACACTTCGGGAACACGGCAACAAATGTGATGAATATCACACTATGATTGATGGCCCTCGGGGATCTAACCCTATTTAATATGGAGCCCTTATAAAAAGGATAGGTGGCTTATCACAAGGGCACGTTTTGACTCCCTTCTCCTGCAAGCAACTTCAGCTAGGTGGAAGGAAACCAAATACGGGGCCGGCTGTCGGGTTTGCAGAGATCAGCTGGAAGATCTGGCTCATTTTATGATCTTTTGCCCGGGGTACGCAGGCATCCGAAGGGCAACTTTGCTACCTGCCCTAAGGAAAACCAAGGTGCGCCATTATAAAGCTGCACTTATTTATTTACTTAGTGCTGACTGCGTTTTTACAGCATGGGCATTGCTTACATTCCTAAAAAGAGCATTGTACTTTAGGAAAAATTTGCTCTGGCTCCAGGAGGACGAATGCAAACTATAAACCATCTTTACAATGGATATACCTCGCATATTGACTTTTATTGTGCCCCTGTTCAAATTGGATCCCACGATGTAATGAATGTTAACTTGCTATTATTCAATTTATCTGTATGTCTCATTTTAACCCCAAGCACTAGTTTTTAGGAATTGTGAATTTTTTATGGATTGTATGTATTTGTGTATTAATTGATAGTTTGATGAATTTTTTTTAAAATTCGAATAAACATGTCTGACTGACTGACATATACATACTATCAAAAGCTTTTCCTTTTCACTAGCCAAATGCCAAAACCCAAGAAAGCTAAGCATACATGGGCCGAGCTTGCAATCGCTTCATCGCAACTAATCATAAGGAGCTACCGGGACGCATAAGGAACCTATAAGGGCTCGATCACTACTAGTCTCCAAAGAAAATATTAGAACATATAGGGAAACCATAGAATGTCTGTAGTGAAATTGCATGAAGCCATAGGCCTCACAATATGGAAGAAGAGATACAGAGTCTGCAGCGCGAGGCACACATACAGTGTTCGCAGGCAAGGACAAGGATGGGGAAATTCCTGATTCCCGAGGCAGTAAGCCACCTGCGAAATACAGAATAAAATTCTCAATGATTGAAGACCGGAAGGCTCAGTTTTGTGGTCTTCGCCCACGTCACCCAGCCGAGCCGATCAATTGCTATTTACTCATGGTGGGAAGAGGAGCTGTTCACAGTGAAGCAGACACGATTGATACATGTGTTGTCTACAGAACGTTGCAGCCTGCAGGCACTCTCCCAGGCTAGGTGGCTGTATCAGTGGCAACAATGGGGACACACAGTCTTTCTCATTACCTTCAAAAGGTACACCAAGTGCTGTGAACAGAACAGGGTCCCAGGCTTGGGGAGAGACCCGCTGCAGCCAATCCAGACGCTCAAGCCTGGGGGTGGTATATAATGTTGCAAGGGCCAATGGTCATCGTGTGACCCTACACAAAGTAATAGATCATTTTTAGGGAAGTCTCAGGGGAACCCACCTGACATGGGAAGACCAATGGAATAACTCACATAGGCGATTTCTATAGGCAGTATCACCTGAGCTACTCAATGGGGATGGCCCTTAGGTGTTTGGGACGGGTTGGTGGTTGTGATGTCCCTAAGGGATAAAAACAGGTGTTCAGATCCTGTGGTTTCCAGAGATTTTGTTGTTTCCTGTATGATCCCTGTCTTTTCGAGAATAAAAATGGTTGATTTGCCCCATGGCTGAGTTCTCCGTGATTGTCGGGGTTAAGGGTTCGGATGGGCCCAGTTACTCTGCTGACCTGTGGCTACAAACACCCCTGCATCCCCTGGTATACTATTACACTTGTTTAACCCAAAGAGAGGAGATGTTATGGTATATGCTCCAGCGTGGTTCCCGAACCCCATGAGTTCGAGAACGATGCCAGAGTCAGTTATTACAGCAGACGTCTTTGTGGACGGCACTGCATCCTGGGGGCTCTGTCAATAAAGTGTGTTTCCCAAATTACACTTACCTCCTGCCGTGCCTTTATACATAAGACACCCCAAATAAAAAATAAAAAACTCAATGAGTTTTTTCGGCCTAAAATTGGCACCAAAAAACTCAGAGAAAAAAGCCCTGGCAATGGAACGACATAGAACCGATCACTTCTAGTTTGGGTCTGGCCGGTGAAATCACTGATCACTGCCCGTTCGTATAGGCTACTGGTGCAAGCAGGCCCTATGCAGGTCACCCTTCTAAGCGCAAGGTACACTGAGTGTTCTGCTCATGTGGCTTCATAGGGCCTCATCACCATTTAGGGAGCTGGCTATAATGAAATAATGTACTCAATTAGCGTTCGATGCAATACGGGAACACTATTGATTTCGACGAGCACTGGCAATAATGGAGAGGAGGGGCAAGAAGATGGCGGTCGCGCTATCAGTGAACTTATTATACTGCGGCATTTATTATAGTTTGTTTTTGTGTTCCGGTGTATTCCTTCTCCTTCCTATGAACATTTCTGTGCAATAATATCGATAACAGGCCCGACACCACTTGGCCATCCGTTTAGCAGAGATGTAGAATAAGAGCCCGCCAAATAGGCTTTTAGGCCCATTATCAAACTCAGTGGATGAGCAACACATGTCGGGGCATACCACAAGAATCACAGCATCTGTAAGCAAAATGTAAACAAGCAGCCTAGCAAATGCACAAAACTCACAATCTGCAAAGTTTCGGAAAATCGGAAAATCGGAAAATGCGTATGGAAGCCTCACAGCTTTGATCTGCTGACGCCAGGCCCGGAGGCACATTCTTAATGCACAGACGCCTCAGATAAGCGGCCTCAGAAAGGGTCTTCTATGCGGGCATGTCATCCTTCGACACATGCTAAACATTTTTCTGCATACAGTACTGTTTGAACCAGACTTACATTCCCTCTTTTGGGAGTTTTTTTTATGGGGTGGTGGGAGGGGGGGTGTTGAGGGGATAGCAGACAACTTGGTTCCTGGAAAGCTTTCAACATCTCGATTTGAAAAGCAAATTTGCATGGCAGCAAAGTAAGCGTAAACCTTGTGAGTCCAGAAAATTGTTAGGCCCCTAAATTAGGGATAAAAGTGTGATTTTTTTCTTCCCGTTTGGTAATTTACTGCCTGATGTAGCTCTCAACTAAAGAATCTACCCGGGATACACTACTTCCGACCGATTTTCAACATTCACTGCACTGCACTAGGGGCCCAATTCATGGCATTTTTTGCACGGTTCAAAGTGACTTTGCACTGCTGAAAAGTGACTTTGCACTGCCGACACAAACCCTGATTCCTGGAACTGTGCAAAGTGCATTTTTGCCCTGCAAAGTCATTTTTGCAGTTCAAAATGACTTTGCACTGACTTTGCACAGCACAAATACACTTTGCACAGCTCCATGAATCACGGTTTGTGCCGACAGTGCAAAGTCACTTTTCAGCAGTGCAAAGTCACTTTGAACGGGGCAACAAATTCCATGAATCGGGCCCATGTGGCGCGATGCTCAGTTCCCCAGGTTCCCACGTGCCTTGCATGCCATGACTGTGCAGTGGATCACTGCGGCGTATGCATTCGCCCAATTGGCCATGCAGGCTGGGGGAAGTACAATGCATGGCTCATTGGGCATGTGCAGCTGGGGTGTGCCTCGTGCAGGGAAACCTTGTATTCCTGAAAGGCCAGCTGGCCCAGGAGAGGTTCGCCTGGTGCACGCTGAAGCTGAGGAAGCCCTCATGGCTCGTACATAAAGATGGCCCGGGGATGCAAGGCGTCCAGTTAAGTTACTAGGATACCATCAAGATGATTCTTCCCCTTGAAATCATTGATGAAGCAGCCTGCCCCCCCCACCCCCCAAGCCTGCTGTCAGGGGCGTTGCTAGGGGGGGGGCTAAGGGGGATATAGGCCCTGATCTTTTGGTTGTAGCCCCGGATAGAATCTCAGGAGCTACAGCCAAAAGGCTAGCTAGCCCCCAGTCCCAACAGTTCCGACATCAGCTTAGCCCCGGGTCTTTTCCAGACCTAGCAACTCCCCTGCCTGCTGGAATCCGAAAAGTAAACAATTGTCATTTCAAGGGGAACATGAGTAGCCCACGAAGAGGCTACTTGTGTCCTGGCACAGATACAGGACTTATTGTCTACCTCGGTAGCCACAAGGCAGGTGTGTGTCTGAAGCACAGATGCAGGAGACACTTCAGCAGCTGTAGGATCAAGGCACACATAGAACTCTGATTACACATCACAAGGAAGGTACGTATTCCACAGTGTATCTTTTGGGTTATGAGTTGCACATTTAGAAGCCACGTGATCCCTAGTGTGGATACGGGCTGCAGATTGGGAGCCATGAGAAAGGTGTGCCTGCTCTATCACAACCACAGGACAGGTATTAGAAGGTATGGGGGAAGTACACAAACATCCCACAGATGCAGGACCCAGATCATGAGCCACACAGAATACACAAGTGCTCAAGCATCACTACAGTAGAAAAAGGGTGCTACATATATAATAGCATACGTAGAGGATATGACTTGGATGCTACCAGGTAGGTGCTCATATCCGAATATAGACTTAGATTAGACGAGGGCCAGGGTTTTCAAGCGGTGTTGCCATGAGGGGGCCAAAACCCAAATGGCCATGTTGTGTGCAATATATCAATGGCCGCTACTATTTTATACGAAAGGACACGGTTGCCAGGTAAACAATGAGTGAGGCATTTTTTCTGAAGAGCGTACCCTAGGAACGGAATCACTCTTTGTGGATGGCCATTTTGACCCTTAAGGGCTGTCAATTTTGGCAGGTTAAGCAATTCGAGATTAAATGAGTGGGCAGGATCCCACACTTTGGTGAAGTGTTGAAGCTAGGATTTGAGCCCAGTAAGAAATGTCAGCACGTTACCCCATTGTTTCTGTATCCAGTGATAAAGTCATCACAAAAAAGTAGTGGCAAAAAAGGCAGTTTTAAAAAAAGGCAGTTTTCTAAAAAAAAGCATTTTTCAACGGATTTGTATGTGGGGGCTGCGTAAGGGTAATACAACATTTTAAGGTGAGAATGGGGGTGCTGTGCTGGGTCTCCCCCACATCTAATTCAGTTGACAAATGGAACAAAATCCAGCATATTTTCGTCCGCAAGATTTTTTGCGGCGACTTTATCACATAGAACCATTGTTTCTCAGTTCTTGCCGTACAGCTGGGTGGAATTATTTGTGAATGTTAGATTTCATAAACTAAAATTAAAACCTGTTTTGCAGACCTGACTTGCAAAGTACAAATATCACATGCAAATCCAAACTGGCACTATTTAGTAGTAAATCCTTTTAGAAACATGGTTTGCTTCAGAAAAGGGATAGAAGCTTTACTTTGGCCATCGCAAATTGAAGTTGACAAGTAACTGTAGAAAACATGTACATTTTTTTTATGTCAAAAAAGCTGGACTGAAAATCTGCTCTGCTGCAGTCCAACTTGGGAATAGATATGTGGGTCGTGTTGGTTGTGTGGTAACTTGAGGTTGAAAAAGGGAGGTGTGCCGCCAACACCTCCTGCATCACAATGCTATCTGTGAGATGTACTCTTGCATATTCCCAGAGGCCTGAGCCATTAGGTCGGCTCTCTCCTTCTAGGGCACCTTCAACTCAAACAGCCAACAGGGAAAGGCACAGCAGGCCATGGGCTGAGCAATGCCCCCAGACTATGAGAAGGTTAACCTTCTTAGTGAAGACATCACAGAGATCTCTCCAGGATCATCAACAAGTTGCAAAGCCAGAAAATGAGTGGTCCAAGCTACTCCTCACTGATGATGCCCAACGAGGCCGAAACATGTCTGGGGATGCTTGTGGTCTCGTGCAGAAGGGATATGACCCAGCAGTTCGGGCTAGACTGCCCCTTTTGGGGCGGGACCAGGCCTGATTTGCAAATGATCTTGCTCCATCTGCAATGGCTTGTCAGGTAGAACAACAATGGTCTGGAGGGTTGCCCATAGCTGTGCCAGTGGCTATGATTGATTCAAACCCTTCCAGCCATGACCTTTAGGATGCGCTTCTGTATTCAGTGGTTGTCATGTAGACTCAATACGTTTGCAGGCTTGTGAGCCAGAGTCATTCACACTCGTCTAATGAGTGAAGCAGGATCATTGTGTGTGGTTACATTTGGACTGGCCTCCAGTCTATCGGGCAAGCGACGGGATCACTGACATCCATGCAGCGGATACACATACACTTCTGCCATGTCAAGACACACCTGCAGCTGGGAGGTGAAAAGGCAACCTCCCAGAAACTGATTTATAGGCAGCCTGAAAGGTGCTTATGCAAATGCTGTAGCAGTGGCTCATGATATCCTCCATTAGGAAGCTATTGGCCTTGAGAGAATGGTCTACTCTTATACAGATGTCTATTGAATCCCGCCCGTATCCCTACAGAAAGATACCGGAGAGGGAAAGGATTACATTAATTAGGAAGACTGCCACGCCCACATTTGTGCCTGACAGAAGAGAGGTTTTAGTCATGTTTCACATATGGTATAACTCCATTGGTAGTTACACTTTTCAGTCATACCTGGTGGCAATACATTCCCTCATGATAAGGGCTCTTAAATATAAAGCAAGGCGCTAAGTTATGGCCATATTAGATTTAAGCAAATATAACGAGGAGATGGCTGGAAGGTTTAGAATTAATCTTTACCATGGGCATAGCTCTGGGCAACCCTCCAGACCATGGTTTCTTCGCCTGCCAAGCCATTACAGAAGGGGAAAGACCATATGCAAATCAGACCTGGGCCCCCTGCAATAAGGGCAGTCCAGCCCGAACTGCTGGGTCATATCCCTTCTGCACGAGACCACAAGCATCCCCAAACATGTTTCGGCCATGTTGGGCCTCATCAGTGAGGAGTAGCTTGGGTCTCTAGGCCCAGCAGGCATATTAGATTTAAGACAAATGCACGTGCTAAACTTGTCATTCACTAATGGGTTGTGAGATAGAGTGCCAGGGGGTAGTGAAAGCAGCCCCCTCACACAACCAACACCAACCAGACTGAGCAAAACTCCAGAGGTCAGAGGGATTGTTGGGGGGTAATGGTGCACTGTGGCATTATTTGGCCACAGTGCTCGTTACCTCCCCTCCCCCCAACCCCCCCAAGCTTTGTGCGAAAGGTGAATTACGAAAAAAGGGACTGCTCTGCTCGAATTCCAGCTTGAAATGTAGGGTTCAGTGATGAGAACGTCCCATAATGAAATATATAATTGAGGCTTCAAATGAAAGAAAACGTTCTACGTATCATAAACGAATGACAGCCCACCAGAGGGCATTAATACATTACAGTAACCTCTTTGAGACGTCTTGTGATCAGGGTCGGACTGGGCCCATACCATTGTCTCGGGCAACAATGAAAAAGTGGCCCACCGTTGCAAATGGCAATTTATTCCTTTTGTGGAGCTGTTTGAATAGTTCCCATAAAATGATAAAATGTGTGCATTTTAAAGAATATTTATTTACCAACACTGGTCAAAACTATTAGCCGCATAAGTGAAGTAACTCAGCAAAGGGTCCCACATTGGGCAAAAAAGTGGCCCACTTTGACAAAAAAAAACTGGCCCACACCAGCATTTGGAGTTTGTAGGTTCGGCCATGGGCCTGTTGCCCTATCGACCAGTCCGAGCGCGCTTGCGATGATGTTACACATATCGTTTTTTCTTCTATTTGGGAGAGTGGTAACACAGCCCGGGCATGGCAGGCTCTCGCCCCCGAAGACTGCCGGGTAGGCATGCATCCATACTCCGCTGCCTTAGCTCTTGCCCGGGATCTCTGTATGTCCCACAAAATACACAGTGCTGTGCAAAAATGATGCCTGTGCGATAGCGCACGGTCGTCATGACAAGGCCGTTGCTAGGCAACGTTGAGGCGCAGTGCCAAGGCCATGACAGTGACTCGCCGCCACCTTAAACAAATATATCACTTTCCCAAAAAAGTGTTTTTAAAGTTTTACTGCTGTTGGAGTGTATCTCCTGCTCCATCAAAACCAACCCCCCACTTAATGGTCGATCAATCGCTTCTGGAGCTGGGGCACCAAACCTGCTCCTGATATTTGAAAGTGTTACAGCTGGCCTTGGTTTAGAATGTGGGCAGCACATTTGTATGCAGAGCGGTATTTATTAAATTGTTGGAAAGATACGCGCTTGTTCGGCTGGCTTTATTTTTACTGCTGGTGGTGATTACCCCTGGGGGATTTACCAGCTGCGGTAATTCCAAACTGGCGGGAGTAGTGACACATTGCACTACTGGTGTCATGGGCAGCCGCTGGAGGAGTTGTCTGGGTGGGCCGTTTCTTTACCACCAGCGGTATTTCTTTCGTAATAAGGGCGCCAATCTTTCCCCATGGCGTACATGGGAATGTTGCCAACCCTGTGACCTGACACCTCGCTCTTGCACGCTGCATTATGGCTTACACCCATACTGAGTAAACAGACACGTGTCTTTAAATTGCACCCCTGTGTAGAACATGATCACAAGGAGAGGATACTCGGTATCTGTGGCAACGCTCTGCTTCTCCCCTTCGCCGAAGGATGACGTATGCATTCCCAGGAGGAGCCATTTTGTTGTGTGTACAGTATCGGGTTTGTAACTGGAGACTTCTCAGGGCGTTGCCACTCCCTACAATGTTTTCACTTTCACATTTTCCAGGAAAATGAGGACGGTTGGACGTCGCCTGTTGTTATTGTAAATAGAAAATATAATGGTTTCACTCAATAGGCATCCTGCTGTGAGGATCATACGACATTAATTGTTTTTTTGGCAACCTTTTCGAAGCCGCCTTTCATTGCTTGTTGCCAATGTCAACATTACAGGATATTCTATTTCCCACCCTTAACCCCGATAAACCTCTCGCGACCTCAAACTGGTTCAGACTCACATAGGATCTATCATCTGGGCTTTGAGTCGCCTGGCAGCGTGTAGTCCTCGAACAGAGCACTGCTGCCTATCTGCCCCAGGCAACCAGATAGGAACCATTGGGGGGGGGGGGTGGGCAGGACGGGGTTGGTCGCTGCGTGCCAGGGCGCGCAAAGGGGGAAGGGCTATGGGCAGCACTTGGTCTGAACGCTGGGGGGGGGGAGGTTACCGCCACTGAGTAGCCCGTTGAGGACCCACTCCTCTGCACGCAACATAGGAGTGGCAAGTGTAGTGCACCAAAATACATGACAGGGGAAGGGACACGTGAAACAGTCAATCAAAACAGTGAGGGTAGGATAGGGTACAGCCACTAACCAACCCTACTACAAAATTCACCCTTCTGCATGAACTAAACACGGCCAAACCTCTACAGCACAACAAACCGCACACACTTAACTACACTTCAACAACAAAACAAACCACATATAGCCTTGCACAACAGCATATGGCGGCTACCAACCGAAAAACACACCTACGCTCAGCGAACGGTATAAACCGAACAGAATCAGCCACATCACAGCCACATCACAGCTGCCTTTTTCTTTCTCCTGCTCAGCCCTACAAACTTACACCCCCCTTATACTCTTGCCTTACAGATGTGCTAGAGCACCAAGGGACCACGCAAGTGGGGATAGTGTGCGGTATAAGAACCTTTAACATAGCATAACATAACATCCATCCCTGTACAGGGCCCTGCCCCTCAACTCACAGGAGCAGCATTTTAATCTAGTATATGGAAGGCTAAATTGAGTGGTCATCATGCCAACATTATCCATTCCAGTCGGGAGACCTTCGTCCAGTACTGGTTTTAACTTTGCATTCGGGGGCTTTATAATGAGGAACTCCAGGATTACAAGACCCAGAGCGCAAAGTCAAAACCAGGACTGGGTGAGTGTCTTCCGAACGGAATGGATAATGTTGCCACTTATGCTTGATGGTTGTAGATAGAAATACATATGAAATTGGGACCAGTGAGAGAGTGTTCATGTGGGGCCTGCCTCAGAGCACTTTTCCCATGCCACATATTTGGATGGTCGAGTGCTGTAGAGCATAGAAACTCAACAACGACAGACTGGCAATGAAGAAAATGGCCGACATCCCAACCAGTTCCTTTCATGGCACAGTCCAGGCTTTGCTAAACATAAATGATCACCTCTGAGAAGTAGTGTACAATGGCCCTTCGACAGCCTTCATGCTACTGCACATGCTGGTAGTCTTTTATGACTTCACACTCACTTTGGGGTCAAGCGGACGGCTCTCTAACCTGGGGCATGCTGGGCTCATAGAAGTCACTCACCAGGAATTTACAGCAAATACACTACCAGTTACATTATCCAATCCCTCAAGAACGTGTGGCCATCTTCTCATCTACCCCATCACTGCATGGTATGTTATTGGGTTTCATACAGCGCTCCGCTGCCATTTTTATGGTCTCTTGGCACTACGGGAACAGCAAAAGGGGTCTCTGTTTCGGTAGCCCGAGACAGAGGCAAATGTGAGCTAGCTTTGCTGTTGTTTATGTGCACACAGGTCAGAAGTATACAGCTCTGCCTGCAGGAGTGTTTCCAGGTGGTTTGTGTGGAGACCACTTGAGCTTTCTGTAATGACCTAGATGCCTCGGGTGGTACAAGGTTGTGTTGGCTGGGAATATATTTTACAAGTCGATGGGGGAGATGTAGAGTTCTTAAATGTATTTAGTTAGTGCTGGGAGGTGTGTTTAATTGCCTTGGGTGGATTGCTTACGTATCAGGAGGTGGCAGGTAGAATGTGAGCGCATTAGCAAAGGGAACAAGCAGCGGAAACCCCGATGGACATTTGCAGTATTTTACCTGGTGTGGCCGTGAAGCCCCTTGGGCCAAAGTCATTGTGGGGGAAATTCCAGAGCACCCCACAGTCGGTGGAAAAGACATCTGGATGCGGAAGGTGGGCATACCTCGGAGCAAAAACATGGTGAGTCGGTGTTGAGTCGGTGCTGAGTCTTTAGGAGAGCAGAGTGAGTGGAAAATTGCCTTTTTTTTCCTGGCCTCTATTGCCAGTATTGGAGTCTGCTTTCCAGCTCTAGCTAAAGGAATCTACACAAAAAAACCTGACTCACCGCGCAGCGGTGCAGAGTCGGTGCTGAGTCTTTAGGAGTTAGTGCTGAGCCTTTAGAGGTCTTCAGAAGATGCAAGGACACTTACCCAAGGACTACATTTTGAACACCTTGAAACCCAGCAGAATGGTCTCTTTGACGGGACTGCAAACACAGATGCGGGCGAAGAAAGTACTTCCTTCGGAATCCTCAGCTGTTGCCGATTCGATGTCACTATGCATTCCTGTCCGCTCAGCATGCAAACTGTCCGGACCGGCACCGAAAGCAAAGCGGGAACAACACGCCGGCTTAAAGGTAAGTGGAGATGTGCGGCATACTGAGACTGATGTGATAACTGAAGATTCTTTACAAGCTGAAGCGCAGTTAGCAAGCAATTCAAGGGAGGGAGATGGAACCGTCAGACATAACCAAACAGCCCCTAGAATTTCGCAGCAAACCCCTACTGCTACAGAGACTGTAACACTAGTTGCCGCTACGGCCACAAGCCGTTCTAATATTTTGCAGTACGGAGAGGATCTTAGGCTTACAGAAGAAATAACCCCAAAAGTTGTGGTAAACGATTAAATACAGCATCTAAATATGGAATCCACATCCTTTGGGGACAAAAAGGACAAGTGACAATGAGAAACCTCACTCCAAGTCAGAAGCGAAGAGAAGCCACCTAGCCAAGGAAATAATCTCTCAGAAGTTGCTCCTTTGACCGATAAATGCCGGAGTGTGGTTGCAAAGATGGGCAATGCAACATCTAATAGAGAAGACAACTAGCAAAGTCCAGCAAAGAAGCATAAGAAACTGTCAATGATTGAAACAAAACAAAAGCATCCAGAGAGCTATACGACGCCACAATCGGCTCAGCGCAAAAAAGCAGCTCAAGCCAAACGTCTATGGCAACAGAAATTTGCGCAGGACATGATATTCACTAATAACTCCAACGAAATACACAGCGGAGCAAGTTGGAGGTTGGCTCGGCTCTCATTAGATATAACAGAAATCGAATCACTGATGCTCAACCACGAAAAAAGACATGCACTATTCAACAATCCAGCATCAATGTCCAGAAAACCGTGAGAAATGGAGATGAATTCAACTCCCATGCATGACTTTAAAGACATGCCACGACAAACGATACTCAGGAACTGGAAACCCAAACCTGAATTCAACCAAGAGGGAATGCAACTTAACCAACCATCAGATAGAGACACAGTAAATATTCCTAGTGAACAGCCACAATTAAGAAGGGACACGGATATGAGTGAGATGTCCCCTGACCATTGCCAATGTAACAGAGATTAGCAGACAACTCCCCCCGCAATTCCAACGACGATGCTTGATTTGCAAAATGCACTTATGGCAGCATCAACACACGCCTTACTGCCCTTTCTAAAATTGTATGAAACAATCAATGACACTATAAAAGACCAAGCTACATTGTTAACACTAGTGCACACAAAGCAAATCTTCTTGGAAACATTTGAAGTTGAAATTCAAGAAAGACTTGATACTGAGGCAGAAGCTTCACTTACAGGCAGGCTAGTCTCTTCGATGTTGCTAGAAGTGACAGAGCAGATAAAGCTCTTATGACATCAGCGCTGATAGAGATGTTAATAAATACCCATAAAGAAAAGTTCCAACTCCATGACAAGATAATGAGACAAGGGATACAAAATAGACTAACATCGTAGAAGCAGAGCAACCAGGACTTGACAAAACTCCTTGGTAGCAAGCCTGGAAAACTGTCGAACAATGAAGCCTGTAGTCAAAGACATGACAAATGACACATTTTAGCCGAACAAATCAGTACACAGCAAAACACGACAATTCCTCAAACGCTTGCGGCAGATGGAATTGAACTTGTGCCTCCCACTACAAACAAGCACCCAATTGAAGCTGGAAACACTCTGAAACAGACACAGACAAACCAATTGGACAAACCAAATATTCAAAGGAAAGATGCCTTGAAAAAAAGGGAAATCTGATGCAGTTCAGAATAATATAGAAAATTCAGCGGATCATTCTCTGACCATTACTGAGACCTTTGCCATATTCGACCCTTGAAAACTACAGATCCTAAAATTGACAAAAGACAGGAACAAAAACGGAATAAACCTGTAAAAAAAGGAAACAAACAATGAGGGGTTCACGTGCATTCTTGTGTAATTTGACATTACCAATGAACCCGATCACTACATAAAAAATCAATGCAAAAATCCATGCAGCCAACCAAAAAAACATCAAAGGAAGATGCTAGCTTTGATTCTCTAACAAAAGACGTAATATTGATTAAAACGAGAGAAGATTTAGAAATTCAAGAACTACTAATGAATTTATCGACATATACTGCAGAAAGAGAAAGTACGCTAATTGGAGTTGAAAGCGCAAGAAGCTCACTTCAAGAGCAAAATGAATCATTATACATTGTAGATGTATACAAACAAAGAAATTCCATGAATACTGAGAAAGATATTCTTTCATGCGAAGATATCTAAGATCTAGCTCTAGAGCTAGCATTAGAAACCTCCTCAGTAAGAGACAAAACATGGAGACAGAATGATACATCTAACAGAGCAGCAAATCGACATCACCACATGATAAAATAAGATTGCCAAATTCTTATAAAAAAAACAGATTGGAAAGGAGTCATGCAGGCACCAGCGAGAGAACTACTGCAGTAGTCTGAAACTGCTGACTTTTATTGATCCACGAAGTAAAACCTGTGCATATATGGTGAGGATTGAATGGATAAAAACTCAAGATGATGGACTAATCCTTAATAGAACTAATATCTTGTGCTTATTACACGCGATCCCCAAAGTTCGTAAAATAAAATCTGAAGCTATTCCCGTAATAAAATGTCCTCTTGAAGGCAAAATGGACAGATTGGTGATACAATTTAAAGTACAGCGAATATATGACCAAGGGATGGACAGCTACGCTCAACTGCGTATCTTGGGTTTTCGTTGCTTAGCACGATGAAAAGGAGAAACAACTAAACAACAGGAAACAAGGATACATGTGACAATAACAACCACAATCCACGAAAAGTCTGACAATATCTATATACTCATGGAACACAAGGGGTTCATCACATATTTTTGGAAACAGTAATGCAGATTTTCAGAACTTTGATGTTATATGTCTATAAGAGACATGGTTATCGCAACAACCAGCATGCGATGGATACATAACCTAGATGAATCTGGCAATCATGAGAGCAAATGATCACCCATCTGCAGGTTTGTTAACTCTTATAAAAGCAGAAGCATATCTAAAGATTGTGGATTCATATAATCCTAATCCATTCATACAAATAACCATTTTAGAGTTAAATCTGACAAAGAAGAACCACAAAGCATGGGATAGTACTGAAAACAGAGTTGAAATAATTGCCCGTGTTAACCTATATTGGAGCACAGCCGCCATACAGAAGTCAACATTCACTGATGCAGCACTATCTAACATTGATGCAATTCAGCTGAAATACAATCAGATACATCTATTTAACACAGGTGGCACTACAATTGTCTATGGAAATCTTGAACCCAAAGCTCAACTATGGGCGAAGGAAATGGATAAAAGAGACATGACACCATTAATGGACTACTTCCAGATGATCTACCAGCCAGACCAACATGGGCGAGTGGTGCTTTAACTGCATATCTGGATTATATCTACACTTCTGTTTTAATGAGATCTAAAATCAAAAAGATGAAAATGATTAGGTCACAAATGAGCGACCACCATAAAGTAACAATGAGTTGGGAAGCTCCATGTGAACGAGCTTTAATAAAACTATTACCGCGACTTGAACTTAATAATGGATTGAATAGATTATGCATAACGGATACCCAAGTCGAATGCCTAAAGGAACATTTTTGCAATACAAGATTGTCAGACAGAGAGAAATTGGATTATGAATTGCTATTAATACCCTTCAGAACTAAAAAAGGCAGAAGACGAAAAGAGATAGTGAAGCATGCTCATGCTTATAACAACCAGATTGTGCAAAAAAAAGGAACTGAGAAAGAAAATTAAATCAACAAGGAACATGGGTCTAGAAGACTGCATAATAGCAACAAAAAACGATTTAAGCAACAATATAGCAACTAAATTAGAAATAGTCAAACTCAGATTGCGCAGAATGATGCTAAGAAAATGCTTAATGCAATGTCAAAAAGAAACACCAGAGACCTATCGAATTTAATTAACAGAAAAGAAAATCAATCTGACCGATTAATCTCTTGTGTCTCCAAAGACGAATGAGTAACATACTTTTCACTCCTATATGGAAAACAAAACAACACAATAGAAGAGGAGAATCTAGATCCCGTGAGAAAATGGGATATAAAATGGGATTATGAGGAAATACTCACCCATATTAAACATCTAAATAGATCATTAGCACCAGGCCCTGGTGGCTTTAGTAATGTAATCCTGAAACAGAATCCAGAAATATGGGCTGTTCTATGCCTACAGATGTTTAACATCAGTAAAGAACTAACACTGTTGCCAAAGACTTGGAAAACAGTGACATTGATCCCAATATATAAGAAAGGGAATAGGACCTCTCCTTCCAACTATCGCCCAATAGCCCTCCTAGGTCCCCTGGGAAAAGTCTTTGCAGCTGAAAAGACTAACTGAATGGGCTATAAGGAAGGGGGCAATATGATCCAAGGCAAACTGGATGTACTAAGAATGTGAGTATGAATGTCAATCAATTGCTCAAAAACCTCTTAAAACAGGAAGCCTTAAGGCAAAAAATGCCTATATATGCAATCTTCGTATATTTACAACTAGAATTTGACACGGTCAATCGACAGAAGCTATGGGAATAATTGTCTCTCTGGAAAGGTTCCAAAGAAATAATGGAACCAATAAAAGCCCTCTACTCTCGGACATCTATCCGTGTTAGGTTATCACAAGAAGGTGTGATGTCATCAATAATCCCAACATGGAATGGTTTAAAGCAGGGCTGACCCTTGGCTGCTATGTTATTTAATCTATATACATCAGATTTGAGAGAGAGCCAAGCGGCAATATTTGCCAACCCTCCGAAACTAAATGCTACTGAAATTCCATACATGGTGTATGCGGACGACATTGTCCTTCTTGATAGGACTCAAGTAGGGCTTCTAAAGTGACTCACCAACCTAGAACAATACACTGAACAGAATGAGCTAACGATCAATAAAAAAACACAAGCCATGGCATTGACAGAACGCCCAAACTCTATGAACAAAGCCCTGGCGGTCTTTATTAAAGAAAAATAAATTGAACTGGTAAGAACAGTTAAATATCTAGGCGTCTCGCTGAACCAACCCGAAATTGCAAAAGATTAGTCTGAGCATTTAAAAACAAAGTCCCTTTCACTAACCTGACAAGGACTGGCAATGCACAAGAAATATGCTAGATATTGATTGAAACTAGTGATTACATTATATCGGCAAAATACTCTAGCTATTTTGATATATGGGAGTGAAATCATGCTTAATCTTCCACGACAGACCTGTAACCTAATAACGGTATTTTTTGGAGGAAGATACTGTCTTTACCGTCGTCTTACCCAATGTCACAAATTAGATATAAGTTAGCCATCCAGTCCTTGGAATCAGTGGTTAACTGGAAACATCTGGACTTATACATAAATAAGCTCTTAGATGATGACATTCCTCCAATTTACAGGCTTATCTCCGAAAGGTTGTGGATGGTTAGTTAGTTGCAACACAGCAAAAATACAATTATTAACCAATGATAAAAGGGACTGCCCAGTTAAGGTTGTTAAGAAATATCTACTTTATTGTTATCACAACAGTCAGTTCTAGCACACTACGAAATACAACCCAACCTGTAACGGAATGCAGAGGACACACAGCTTCTAAAAAGGAAAGGGGATGAACTCTGGATACTGAGAGGAGGGTAGTCGGTATAGTAAATAATCGCAACAGTTCAAGGATACTTTGTTTCAGAACAAAGGGAGCAATGGGTTGTAAAGTTTCTCTAGAGGCCTTCGGAGAAGGACTAGGGGGACAGAACTACAATGTTGCTTGTACTGTAGATGTTCTTGGTGCTCGACAGGGTCGAGTCGGTTTCAGGGTAGTTTGCAGCTTCTGCAACAGAGTTCAAGGCAGGAGACAGCTACTGGTATCAGGCAGCAGGCAGTTCGGTGAGCAAGGCTGGATTGAAGGCTGCCGGCTGGTCTACACATTGGCTCGGGGTCAGGAATCATTGTCTCAGTGGTAGTCGGTCGTTCTGAAGCACTGGTCGAGGCGTCTCGGACAGCGTTAGTGACTGCGGCGTAACAACAGTCAGTGGTGCAGTAGGTTGCAGCTTGATGGGCTCAACTGGCTCGAAAATGTCCTTTAAGGTGGACGCCGTTAGATGCTTGTTGATGCACGTCTCCTAGCTTCTCCACTGGGATTGTGTCGTCCTTTAAGGCAGACAGCCCAAAGCTGAGGCGAATGTTGCAGGCAGATGCATTGTCCCTGGTTTGGTTCAGAGACTCTCTGGCACTTCCCACCTAGGAAGCTTGCCACCTAGGAAACTGTGTGCTGGCTGAGTACCGGTTCTGGAGCTGCTGGAGGGTCCTCTGGATTCTGTATCTCCCTCTGTTCCATGGAAGATGTTTAGTGGAAGGATCTTGCTTCCCTCTTGGAGGTCCTGGACTTCTTTCACTGGTGGAAGATCTAAGGCAGATCGTACCTTCAGCCAGGGTCCAATGAGGAGGTCTTTGGGCTACTCCTTGTAAAAATCATCAGACGATCAGCCAAAAGAGGGGCTTGGCCCTCTTTTAAAGCCAAATGCACCACAGGGATTATGTAGGTTAAGACTACCTTAATGAACCAATCCTGGGTCCTCACCAACAATCTGCTGTATGTGTGAGGTCATAACCAGAGTGCTTTGCAACAGAAAAGGTAAAGGGGTGAAAACATGTAATATTAAGTTCCACCCATCTTCCTGTCTGTTGTGGATCAAAGGGTCTCTCTGGTTAATTGATCTCTCTGTGGTGCCTTATTAAAGCGGCAGGTCTCCAATGAAGTTGTGGTGAGACCAGACTTTCTGGCTCTGCCAAACCACATACTCATACCTTATGAATGGGGTCCCCCTGCAGGGATGACTACTTTAAACACGCAGCCCCAGACATGACATTTCACTGTCAGTCGATACTGAGGGCAGGAGCTGGCATCGGGTTGACACAGTGCATATGAAAGGGTGTTGGGGTTTCCTGTCTCCTTTGGTAGCCTCTACAGCCAAGCCCTGTGTGGGCCTGTTTAAATTACTCTGATTAGTAGGCAAATAGCTGCCACCAGTTACCTGGCTCAAAAAAAGGACAGGGCAGATCCATTGAGTCTTTGTTAGTTAATTAGGCTGGCCATGGCAGGGGGAAGGTTTGGCCCTCCCACTTCTGGAGATGCATTGTGTATTCCTCCTGTCATATTCCAACTAAATATGACAGGGGGGACTGCGCCTGTAGGTAGTGTTCCAACTAAATATGACAGGGGGGCTGTGCTGTAGGCAGTGTCTACCTAGATTACATGGGTCTATGCATATGCTGTTCGGTGACCATACAAAAATGGGTGTGGATTAGCGCCATACATTTTCAGGGGTTGATCTACCATCATTCCATTTAATTAAACATTTCCATAAAGCCCAGGCGAGCGCACACCCACGGTGCGGATGACCAAACTCCTCACAGTATCACTGTGGCCCCTGAAGAAGGGACACATCATCCAGAAACATGTTAAACTTGGATTATGAAGCTCCCTTGCAAATGTTTTATTAAAGTCAGATGTCCTAGAGTGTGGCACAATTTTGTACAGGTGTCATGCTGGGGATTCAGTGAAAAAGGTCCTTCACTTCCACCTTGATTTCATGTTACAAAACTCCTACTACACAGAGTGCTGCACAAACGGAGCACTTACGCTTTAGGGTTCATGGGTCTGTGTCAGGACCACAGGCCGTGCTGCTCAAGTTCCAGATGGGATGGGCTGGATAGGCTACTTATTGAAAAGGCCAGGATTTCCCCTGAGGTGGATAGTGGACATTCAATTAGCACCCAAAACTAGACCTATGCTTTATGTTGCCAAATGCCTGCTGGTCAAACATCTCTAACCAAATTTGATTGGTTAAAATGTCAGCCTTCTCATTGCTTTTGTGAGGCATGGGGTCTGTGTTCATAATGCCCCGCAGGAAATACTTATTGGTAACCTCAAATGCTCTTCTTCCATTTACTCCATAACATGTTGCCTAAGGAACTTTGAACTTGCTGAACTTTGAGTTTTCATTGGCTGGTTAGCCAATCCGGACCCACTGTCTTCTTCATCTGAAGCTGGGTTTACCTTAAGCAACTGCCTAAAACGACTGGCTTTTCTCGAGAAACTGAAGGGTCTTCAGCGCTGGCATTTCGCCCATTCGATCTGTCCTACACCACCTGGCCTGCACGAACCGAAATGAGGACACGCCTGGGTGCTTTGCACAACTCACTCTCAGTGCCTTCCTGGTGGCATTGCTTAGATCTGAAGGTCTTCAGCACTCCAAGTGTGAAGAACTGAGTGGCACACAAGGGAGAGGCTTCTTCCTGGCGTATCCTACACTATCTGAATCTTCTCCCGCCATGCTGCAGAATTGTATGCCTAGTGTAAAGTAGGCGCTGACGCAAAAACAACGGTCTTAAAAAGTACTGACCAGTCAAAAGGTGGCAAGCGAAACAGGGACATCCGTTAATTATAGCTGGAGCCAAATCCAAGCTGTTTTTTTGTGTAATCCAATCATCATAATCTATGCCCTTATGCACAGTGGTCGCAGTGTGCAAAAAGAAGTAGTGGAACTATGTTCCCTACTGGCCTGCCACCGCTCCCCACACACCCCATCACCACACCCCTGCCCCGCACAATACAAACCCCCAAACACATGCGCCTGCTGTTTAAGGGAACCCTCAGTGCAAGTTTGAACTTCATCCTACACTTTTATTTCACAGCGAAACCAGAATGGTTTAGTTTTAAAATAAAAGTATAGGAACATTACCGCCCAGGCGGGGGGAGCCAGCCAATCAGATGGCTAGGAACGTAGGATTGAACTGCCGGTACAAGCCTGTGTTCCAAGCCGTCTGACGTCACTCTTTTTTTTCTTCTCCCTAACCCCCACATCCGCTGCTTCCCCTCGCCTCCCGCTGGCCGCCATGGAAAGGGAAGAGGGGCTCTGCCTTACCTTTCCATGGTGGCCATCTTGGAAAAGGATGGTATGCGTCCCATTGTAGGAAGGAAACACCTTTTTTCTAGCACCCCGGATTACCGATTTGGCAACCAGGGGTGCTAATGACTTTCAACCCCTGTTCCAGGAGCTGAAATGGGGGATAAAACGCCAGATCCCTCGTTGTTGGCCCTCGCTTTGCCGTTATCCCCCCGATCCAGCCACTGGAACAGGGAATGAATGCCACAGTAAAATGTAATTTTTTCTTTTTTTTTGTGTCTTAGCCAAAACAAAATCTTGACTTTTTACACAGAGCATCATAGAAAAAAAATATCGTTTTAAATACAGTTTCAAAAACATACTTAATCATATTACATCATAACAAAATAAAAAGAAACGAAACACATGTAATCGTAAATCTTAAAACAATAAAAAGAGGGCATTTTAGAACTAAAACTAATTGCGAAAAGAAGAAGGGAGGAATTCCGATGAATGGGAGAAAGAAACATTTGGGATAATGGAAACAAAGATTCAGAGAGAGGGTCCCAAGACAGAAAGTAGGTATGTATAAAGTAATAAAGTAGCTTTCTTAAGCATTCATATTTCACAATTTGACTTGGCTTTCTTTCCCGTCAAATTTAGATCTTTCAAAAGATTCACCACTTCAGTCGAGAGAAAAAGTTCATGTCCTGAGACCAGTCTTTCCCAGAATGTGTTAGAGGCTAAGGATCCGACATTATGGACAAACCTTTCATTTATAAAAGTAGTGGATCACCTCTCCCAACCGCTTCCGCCCACTGCGACCACTGCTTATACAGCACTTTGGCCAGACAGAGTGGAGAGGGAAAACAGTGGGGGTGGATGAATGAATAAAACGTGAGGACTGAGGAACGGATGAGAACGAGCAAGGATGTGTGAATGAGTGATTGCACGGGTAGATGAATGTGTAAGGATTTGGCGGTGGAGGGAGGAATGAAAGATTTTGAAAATGGAGACATGAATGAAAAATTAAGGACATATGATAGAGTCAGGATGCATGGCTGGCTACATGAATAATTGGCTTATGGAACCATGGATTATCGAATGAGCACTTAGAGAGGGAAACATGAGAGTGAGGATGGACAAATCAATGAGATTCTCAGCGTGGGTGAATTTGTGAGTGTGAAGGCAGCAGTGGGAAGCCCACAGGTAAACTGTGTCACATGACCGCACTGTATGCGGTGCCACAGGGCACATGCGCTAACTTATTGAAAATCTAAACAATACAGGAAGCATCAAGGTCTTGCAATAGCAGACGGCAATGCCCCTTTCCACAGGTTCAATTGGTGGGGGGAATGGTGGGTGCTCTACAGTTCTCATTTTATAAGCAGAGCTGCCTTAGGATGTGGCAAAAGGAACTATTGTGCAAAGGAATTCAAGGGTCTCCTCAGGGGGCGCCGAGACCCTGAGTGGCCTAAGATCAGTGGTGGCGGGTGAGCATTTTTGTTGGTGGGTCATTGCCATTCCTCTCAAATTTTGCGGGAATGATCAAGCGTGGCAATGGACACCTAAGTGATGTGAGGGATTTCTAGGCAGTGCCCCGCGAGATCTTTAACACACACACACACACTCACACTCACTCATTCCCTCACTCACTCAGGAAAACATACATTGCATACAATTCAAAACACGCACACATGCATGCATGCAAACAATTCATTATCCATGCAGTGATCAATTTCCTCTCCAGTCCGGGGTGGCAGAATTCTGGAAGAGTGCCACAGGTGGCCTGGCGTGGAGGTAATAACAGGCACGTGGCGGCTGGGCTCGGAACTTGTTCGTCTGTGAGCTGCAGTGAGTGATTGGTGCCTTTGTGGCACTGCTGAACTCACAAAGGGGACAGCAGAACCAATTGGCGACAGGATAGCGGGCAAACCAGGACATGAAGGAGGTGCTCATGTGGGTGGCAACCCCCAAACGCCCTCTTGGCTCTGTCACTGTACCCACATCATTATGCGGGTAAGAACAGAGTAAGGGAAAAGGATAAGAGAAAACAGGAATTGCGGTGCTGGCCAGAGAAACACTGGTCACCGGAGATAATACGCACAAAGAAATAGACAGAAGGATTGTTAGCTTACTCGTCCGTATCTATGTATTTATTAGGGGCAACTATAATAAAGATCTTCAAATTCACCTTTTTTCAACCTCCAACCATTACCTTCATGACTATGTAGTACAATTAATTTCCGGGTTACCAGAAATGGAAATGTGTTGTACAAATGGAGTCTGTTGTCATTCAAAGGGTGCTATTGCTGGAAGATTCTTTCCTTGTATCTCAAAATGTTAGATCCCCCTCAGGTTTCACTCTTTGTGGATTTAAAAGACATACGGACTCATTTCGAGCATGCCGGTCCAGAAAAACCTTTGCCGGACCGACATACTCTGAGCCTGCCGGGAGGGGCAGTAAACTACCAGCAGGCATCACCTGACGGTAGTTCAGCCCCCTGCCGACAGATAATCCACTGAAGTACCGGCTTCAGTAGTTCCCACCCCCATAGAGTCCCATTGGACGCCACGGGAATGGGAATTTACCATTACTCTGTCGTCCGTAATATCCAAGCTTACTGGCAACCTCAGAATGAGGGGCTTAGGGTCTTATCCACAGAGTCTTTTTCAATGGGATTGCACCATTATAAATGCTTCTGTGAATCACGCCCATAATGTGCTCTGGCAAGTCGGGCCCTTTAGCTGACTTTAATTCTTTTGCAGAGACGATTTCAACTAATAGCCAACAGTGTTGAAAACAAACCCAGCTTTATCTAAAAGAATGCTGTTCCACGCTGATTGGATCCACACTATTAGTAGACTGCGAGGATTTACCTTATGCAAAAGCTTCTCAAAGGGAGATAAGGCACTGGGAGTTGTCTCGACATATTTACGGAAAGTTCCCAATTCGTACTGGCGATGCTCGATCTTGAGTTTTGGACTTAATCTGCGACCAGCTTGCGGGGTGCTTTCAATACTCTCAAAAACAAAAGAGATCTCGATTCTATGTAATTGATGCGATCCTAAAGGCAATGTACAAACTTTAAAACAATTATTAATATACTGCCCGGCTTTGAAAAAGGTAAGATTTCTGTTATTGGGCAGATTATGGTGTCCACAGATGGATAGGGGACAGATTGTCGGGCGGGCAGGACATTGCATTGAATCTAGCATTATTACATTTTTTAAACAAAATAGATATGCTCTGAGTCAGATGGGAACCAAATTAAGGAATTCGAGACTTCATATGGATTTTTCGACTGTAGGATGATGTTTGATGAGTCTGTATTGTTATGGAAATATTGTAGTGAACATTATTTAAATTTATATTAGGAACCATTCTGAATGACTAATAGACATGAGAAACGATGTTATTTAAAGAATTGTATTAAATTAGGGGCTCTTGCCAATTGGATTATTTCACATTTTGGGTGAGATGAAATATTATGGTGCTTGTTAAGGATGATTGATTAATCTGCTTTAGATTTATGTGGATACCATCTTATGTGATTTGACTATTTGTCATGCATCTTTATTAATGTTTTCTTATACAATGAATTGTAATTTTATCTGTCTATTTTCTTATGTGTAAGCTTAACTTGATTAACCAAATCACAATAAATATAATACATTTTAAAAGAAATGCATTTACTGTCCAAGTGCACCGAAAAGCCAGCCGAAATCTACCACAACAGCATGTCAACCAATCAGGATAAATGTCAGGGGTGTAACATGTGCTCCCTGGCTAGGGCACAGGCAGTACAACTGCACACTTGTTAACCAAATGTAATGTGTATGACGTGGGCACGTAGCCTAAGCAAATAAGCAGGAGCTTTCTTTATGAAAAAGCTCCATTATATTCATGAAGGACTCACATAGGAATCACATGCACAGAAATCAAGGGGCTCATGTGCGGGTATCCCTCCCACTCCACCTCCGCTGTCATTTGCAATTGTGGGGTCACTTTTTGTTAGTGCTCAGGTCAATTTTATGTCACAGTCTGATCCTGAGTCCCTCTAAAAGGTTGTATACGAATTGTTTGAACTACAATTGTTCGAATTACAATTGACCTTTGCACAATTGGCCGAATTGTGAAGGTCAGTTGTTACATATATGCGGGGGGAAACCCCCCTGCAACCCCCCATTATATATATAAATATATATATATACACATATATATAACCAAACCAATATATATATATATATATATGGTCAATTGTGCAAAGGTCAATTCGGACCCTCGACTTTCGGTCAATTAGGTAATTCGAACAATTGTGTTCGAACGATTTGGGTAATACCCTCTAAAAAAGATACCAAAACATGTCTGAAAGCTCAGAGTAGAATACATGCCAATGGCAGAAAGACCGCTGAGTTTTTTCACATAATCTGAACACCTGGCATGGCCCCTACTGGCCAAGAAAGGTGAACCATCTTTGTAGGCGTGAAAATAAGAACATTAATCAAAGCATTAAACATAATCAGAACATGTATATTACAAGGACTTGTTTAACATAAAGTGGGATATGTATTAACAAAAAAAGGCCACTGTTGAATCGGTGTGGTGCGGCGGGATCCTCTCTGCCTGGCGTATACCTCAGTCTTGACCATGCCTCTATCATCCCCTTGACCGTACTTGTGAGATCGGCAATCTGGTACCACTAGGCTAACCCGGATGGGAAAGAGCCGGGGCTCTCAGCCTCGTTACCACTGGTGGTGCTAGAGATATTGCCACCCTATCACAGTCAGCCGTGCTATATCACACAATACTCTCTAACACTAAGCGTGCAAAGAAGGGGCTGAGGAAGACGCAGCTTGGACAACCGGAATGACCCTCATCTCTAAGGATGGGTCTTTGGGGAGAGTCAGGGAGGACAGAAGAGACTCACAACTCTTGCAAGTGGCTGGATATGTGCGATGCGTGAGCGGTCTGAGGTTGCGTGCCTTTAAGGCCTATACACGCACAGCGCACTATCTGCGACATAATATGAGAGAGACCCTTCTAGAAGAGATAGGGCATTTTGAAGGACACATCTCAATTGCTACTTGGTATGGGACGACGTTTTATAATAGTTAGGACAGCTAGACTACAATTTGTTAAAAACAATGGACAACCTAGCACGCAAGCTTTAGGAGGGAGGGCCTCCGCACCCAGTGGGAGTGGAACTCTGGGTGAGCCGGGGAAGGTCCCATGGCCCACTCTAGTCCCTCTGTTCATCCTCACTCGCCGACAATGTCCATGAAAAGGCCGCCATCGTAAGCTCTAGGGCACACCAGAAAACTACTCTCTGAAACCATTTCATGATATCTCTGTTTCGGGTTCAAAGCTTATCAGTTCTGCAACATGGCATGGATAAACAAGAGAACATATCTCCTGTCGCATGTGTTTTTGAGATCCAGCGATTTTTATGAGCAACTCGTTTTTCTTGATATGGAATGGGTTGTTAAGTGGAAATGTTGATACTTAACCCAGAAGATAAGATCACAAAATATTGACACCGTACACTGATCATTCATTTTGGAAACAAAGGTAGGACTCGGCTGATCATCATGTAACGTTACCCTACAGTACCCACGGTATTGCGCTTCATGGGTTTATGTCTAATCTTGAGATTGTGCCGCCGGGCCATATGAGTAGAGGTTGCCAAAAAGAGAAAAAGGAGGCATTGAAGGTGTTTATCTTTACAAGACACTCCCTCCATCTCACGCACAAGGCCCATGTTATGCTGTTATGTCAGGATGATTTATACCGTGCACCACTACCACCCAAGGGCAGTCTCCAGGTGCTCACGTGGCTCTGCAAGAGAAGAGGGCGGGGTTTGTTAAGGAGGATAGGATGATAGGATAGCTCCAGAACCAGGAGGAACTGGCCTCTGTGTGCGTTGTTTTGCGTGTGGGAGTTGTTGTGACCGTAAGGGTATCAGATACACGCAAGCAGAACTGACTTCACAACTGTAGAACTTTCTGCCCTTCTCCCCGCAGGCTTTGGAAGACAAAGCAATCCTTAAAATGCAGCTGTGCTGGAAATGGGGGGTCAGAGCAATCTGGACAGAGCTGAGGAGCAGAGCGCATGACAGGCACGTAAAAGGCTTGTAAAACAAAGTGTAAACAAATGCAGATTTAAACTAACAAAGCGTTTTCAAGAGATGATGTGAAACTTGCATAAATCACCTAATAAACCATCTGAATATATGTAACCTGTTATATTAGCACATTGAGCAAACTGTCTATGAGTTCAGTTTTAGTTCCCCCATTCTGAAAAGTACCAAAAAGCAAAGTAATGCGAAACTAAAAAGAATCCTCAGGTTTTTACAACAGTATTAGCAAGACTTAATAAAAACACAGTGAAAGAGAGTGCATAATGAAATCCTTGCATGTAGTCCTTATTTCAGACAGCATGCAGCTTTGTGCAACACTTCCCATCCTAATCACCCAACATTTGCAGCTCATGCAGCACACCATAGCCATTCCCAATTACGGATGTGTTGCTATGCAGCCATCTAACACTCATCATGGCCCACTTTAAAAGCTCTGCTGGAGTAAAGATGAGTGTTAAAAGGAAAGCTGACTCATCGCAGTGCGAGTGGGGACCCTTAACACCCTGTTTCTTTCATGTACTTAAATGCAAATAAAATAAGGAAAACGGAGCAGAGCTCTTCGGATCTCAGAAGTTCATCTCCAAGATCTGGTAACAGCTGATTCTGTTCTCAGGACACGGACAATGTCCCCTGACTGACCCATAGAGTGTGTATGGGAACAACTGAGGCGTTGGCTGCACCACCCGCTGTGAGATGTATGGCCCGGCAGGCGGTGTGGTGAGGGTCCCCTGTCCATCCCAGAACATGGGGGTTAGGCAGCAGGGGGTGGTCACATTGACAGTGCTGGCCCTTTAAGGGATTGTTTGAGAAGTTATATCTTCAGTGCACTTTAATCATGGACCCGTCGCTTTACAAACACTGTTCCGACATTGTGAGGTTTAGTGCTTCAGCAGCAGGTAGAAACCTGCTTATAGTGTTTATCCAGAAAGAATCGGAAGACAGAGAAAAGAGTGAGGTCCAGGAATGTGTGCTTCAACTTGCACGTCTGAAGACTCCAAAACAGATATGGTGGACCAACCTTTTGAAGGCTTGCCCCACGGTTCCCAGAAAGAAGGAAAGAAGAAACCAAACACACTTGCATCCATTATACCCTTAGGCCCCATCCAATGCTTAATGGGAACTATGATCAGCCTCAGGTGCTGTGTACTAGGCGAGACCCAGCCCGGGGATTCGAAATCAGGAGGTATAAAAGGGGCAGCCATCAGAGTAGCAGTGTGGGAGATTGGCATAGCGGAGTGGTGGGGCGAGCAGGGGCGTAGGAGACAGAGGTCGGTGTAGCAGGAAAGGCCGAGGGAGATGACGTTGCTGAAGGAGGAGGTGATGAAACAGGTGTGGTTGGAGGAGGCCAAGATGCAGCAGGAGGTGAAACAGTAGAGGTTGGAGGAGTTGAAGGAATAGGAAGAGGATGTGATGAAGCAAGAGAGGTTGGAGGCGGGGGCAAGTGGTGGAGGTGACGTAGGAATGGCTGGAGCAGGTGACGATGCAGGAGGACTAAGTGGTGAAGCAGGACAAGTTAGGAGAGGTGAAGGTGCATGGCGAGGAGGGAGTGAAGCACGAGATGGTTGGAGGAGTTGAAAGGGTGGGAGAAGGAGGTGAAGCAGGGAAGGTTGGAGAAAATTAGAGACCTGCAAGGTGAGGTGTGGAAGAGCTAGGAAGATATGAGGAAGTGTGTTGATGAGTGGTATAGCAGTTGCCAGAGAGAAACGAAAGGCAAGAGCTCCCTTGCAGGCAATAGGAAAGCACCAGAGAGGTCAGAAGACAACACAAACCCACCAATTGTCTGGGAACAGCGGGATGGGGAACACACAGCTGGTGGAAAGTCCAAGAAGACAGCAGGAAGAGTGTTTGAGAACCAGACGCTAGAGCTAGTGCAACAGGCTTCCAGAAGACAGAGCAGATTGGGTGAGCTAGCTTGATCCACAACATGAGTAGATAAAGCAATTCTGCGACGCTCCACATCACTGGCCGACCAGAGAGGCAATTCATCTATCTAGACATCAGTTGGCAGGAACACCTCTTGCCAAAGACTATGAGTGATGCCAGAGAGAGACCAGGAATAAGTATTTAGCAAGACACAATACTTTGAGCGTTACCAAGAAGCAAGGAACTTGGCAAGCTGATTTACTGCACAGCCGGTGAAAGGTGATCCCTTGTAGCATCTAAGGGAGCGCAACTAAGCCTTCAACCCCTTGAGTGGAGGGAAGAACCAATATTAAGACTGGAGATCGTCTTCAGTGGACTGCTTCGCACGGTTAATGATCCACTACTGATGCCAGCAAAACACTTACTGGCAGAGGATATTTTGTTGCCAACAAAGAGCAGAGTCTTAATATTCATCACCCCCACGGTGTGGGGAGCATCCAATCAGGTTCCTTGGATCGTGGGCTGAAACCGCTAATCTCAGACCGTGTTCAATGGAACCTGGAGGCTGCTTAAAGTGCCCGCAGCGTCATCTTTCACACACTCCCTTATCTTTAATTCTGTTGTGTTCCCCCCCCGCCCATTTACCAGTTATCTTCAGGGGCGGCGGCACGCTTCTTCTCCTGGTCCTTGACCATCATGGATAGGGAAGAGGGGCTCCGTATGGAGTCCCCCTTCCATATCCAAAGCAGCCATCTTGAGACAGTATTTTCATTCATTGAACAGGACGCGCACAGCGTCCCGTTCAATGAATGAAAATGCCTTTTTTTTATACCGCAGGTTACCTCTTTAGTAACTTGGGTGCTAATGGCCTTAACACCCTGTTCGCCGTGCCTTCTCGGGTGTTATCGGCTGGGGCCCGAGTTAAAGACCCGGAACGGGTGTTAACGCTACATTATAAGATGTCCAGGGTTCAGTAGTTAAACACACATGAGAGAAAGGGGGTCACGGAGGACATACGTAGGGAGACATACGCCTTGTGTTATTCTAGTTTGTCTCTGACTCTGCCCTTCACAGAAGCTCTTATCATTTTTCCCTTTCCTGAATGGTTCTATGCCCCCAACTAAAGACTCTCTCCCTAATCCTATTACATGTCTGGTGGGCCCAGTGTCCTCATGACAACAGGTGCCAGCTTTGCTCACAGAGCCACAGTGTATCCCTTTAGGTGAAGTGTTGTATGGCGGTTTGAGCAAGGGCTATTGCTTTCCCCAGAACCGTGATCCAGAGACCCAATTTTGCTGGATTCTGGTACCTTGGAAATCCAGCATTATTGCTTCACCGGGAAGCAATACAACCACCCTAGACCCCCCATGCCCCCACTACCAGTCTCCATTTCACCTCCCACACAAACAGGCAACGCCATGAGGCCTTACACGTGAAATGGGAACTACCATCACCAGCAGAGAGCACTCAGAAAACACTCTTCCCCCAATAGCGTTGTTCATTGGCACAGCACGACTTTTATATAGCTAGGTTTGTGCTTTCGAAATACTATATCCACATACATACACACATACATGCATACATAAATACTATGTGGCTTTACGTGACACTAGGTTGAGGGGTTTGCTGCCGCTCCTTTGTGGAACAAGGCCTTTGTCGCGCCTTGAAACACCTGTTTATAGGCGCGTTATAAATGCCATATCACACCATATCATAACGTGCTAGGTGGGCAGTAAATAGGTCTGTGTCAGGGTCATTTAAAGGGCCGTTTGGGATGTGCCCTGATCGTGTTATTTCATCAAAACAGATGGGGCACACATTCCTGAAGACAGGGCACCTAATTCCTTCAAGTGCAAGTCGAATGCGAGGGAACTGTTTGCAGGTGTCATGTAGAGGCTGTTCCTCCTGCGAGGGTTCATTCGTAAGTCTGGTACAACTCACTAATAAAGACAACAGTTGTCAAATACATCTATTTTGGTTGCTGTATAGTGACATTGTTTGCAGTCTCACCAGGTATCACCATCATATGCACAGATACACCAGGGCATACATTTCCAAAACCAAATGATCGAATGACCATTTGATCGAAGTAAAATGGTCGGAAAAAAAAGTCGATTTTTTATTTTTTATTTTTTTATTTTATGGGGGTTCCCCCCCAACCCCCCTTTTTCTTTATTAAAAATATTTTTTAACCAACCAAAACTAAAAAAAAAAATATAAATAAATAAATAAAAATATTCGACCTTTTTTCCGACCATTTTACTTCGATCAAATGGTCATTCGATCTTTTATTTTTGACCATTTGACCGGACACCTTCCATCACACTCCATGTATGCAAACCGTATGCCATGTATTACCATCGCAAACAAGGGGGATGCCGGGAGTGTCTCTCTACCAGCCTATATCCCGGGTTAGAGTGTCAACCAGATTCTTTAGCTCACCATCCTTTCACAGAAGAGAAATGTCCACTACATATCAGTCTTTGTCCTGCCCTGGGGCAGTCCAGCATCGAAATGCCAGGAAATTCTCTTCAGGACAACATCCCCAACAGCAACCCCAGACATATGTTTCGGCCTGGTTGGGCCTCGTCAGTGAGGTGGAGCTGTGCCTCTCTAACAATATATATTGCATTACGCCAAAGTGCTTTATGAGAATTAGTGAATTGGTACAGTTGTATTTATTTGTTTACTTATTGGTTATTTGTAATGCGCACTATACAACAAAAATTGTGTTTTGAGGCGCATCAAGACACGAGGGAGAGTAAGGAGGAGGAACAGAGGATAAAACAAAAACATTCTTAAAAGGTCTTGAAACATTTGGAATGTTCAAGTGCTAAAGCATGAGTATAGGGGAGGGGGGAGGAGGGAAAGTGCAGGAAGGGGGTAGAGGCTAACAAGACCAACAAAACATTCTGACTAGGTCGTGAGACGATTTGGAACGTGCATGTCCTGAACATAAAGGGGGAGATGAACAATAAAACAAAACAAGTTAAACAAGTTAACAAAGTGCAGGAACAAGTACGTAAAATGCATGGGATGAGGGGCTACATCATGGATGTGCAAAGCCAATCAGGTTGTAGATAGTAAGTTACAACACAGCAGGTATGCAAAGACAGTCAGTGGATTGACAGGAAGTAAGATGAAGCAACAGCAGGGTGCACGGTTAGAAAGTGGTTAAAGTGGGAGAAGGAGCGGCAGAGAGCGCAGGAAGGGGGACAGAAAAAGAGGGGGAAGGGGGCACAGTGGATGAGAGTAGAACATAGCGAGACTCAATAGTGGGTGAGGACTGCTAAATTAGGAACCAGGAGAGAGCCTACTTAGTGAAGGAAGAAGGAAACCAACTTTGACTGCCGGGGCCAAGGCAGGACAGGCATGAGGATTAGTTAGTCAAGTGGTGGGGGGGGCAGAAGGGCTGTGCAAGGCAATGAGCAAAGGAGGGGAGGGGAGGGTGACAAGAGGGGGGAAAGAAAAAGGAGGTGGCGAGCAACAGCTCCAATTCAGAGGGGACATATGGCAGGGAGTAGGCCACAAGGTGAGGCAAAGTAAGCAGGATCATTGGAGAGGAGGGAGGAAGGGAAAGGGGTTGGAAAGAGCCCCAATCTTCAATGTGGATAAGGAAACCGCCATGTTGGTGGAGCGGTAAAAGCTCAGATGAAGTGGGAAAAAGGCCAGAGAAGGCCATGATCAGGGGCAGCTCCACCACCATGCCGAGGATGGTAGGGGCCGCGCGGTGGTGGAGCTGCTAAGTGAGCACAGACCTGCTTGTGATATGATATGATGACAATAATACATAACACAATACATAACACAACAGGGCAGAAGAAAGAAAAAGAAGAGAAAAGAGGCATTGATAGCAAGAAAATTAATTTATGAACCTTCCCACTGTTAATAATGAAGGTCAAGCATCAATGTGAGCATTGCCAGACAAGGCAGGTCACCCATCAATAATGGAGTTTACCAAACCAAAGGGGTGGGAAGCCAAAACCAAAATTATAAAAATTAAAGAATAGTCAAAATCAATATGTACTACGGTAAAATCATACTCAATACTAAACAGTGGGGAGATGTCAGTTTATGGCCAAGTCACCGTACTGACGGCTGCACGCCATACCCATGTCCCAAGCACCCGTAGAGAGGCAGATGTACATGTCGTCTCTAGTGCTCACCCCCTCACCTCCGTCATACTGCAAGAACAGCAAGAGAGCAGTATGACTGACACCAGGTGTCATCCCAATAGCGCATTGAAGATATGAGAGACGTTATGCAGTCAGACAACCGTATCAAATGTATCCTTGCACTGACGTGGGAATGAGGTCTGCCTACACCACTGAACATAGAAGACCTATAAGTGAACTCGGACCAGAGTAAAGTGACATCATGAAGAGAAGACACTAGGATGTACTAAAATGATATGTGAATGAAGATGTAATTGAAGCAACAAGAGAAACATGCATGCACATGTAAAGAAATCATATATACTAAGAAGATAAGTAAGAAGAGAATCAGCAAATGTATGTAAGCAGAAACGCAAGGTATTTGAAACATATAGAAGCTTGCTGCAGGAGAAAATATAATGCGGGTAAAGCAGCCATGATGGAAAGATGGATGTCAGTTTCGTATAATAGTGAGCTAAGAAGACTTGAAGATAGAGACCAGACCTGAGCTGAGAGGTGCTGGAAAACAGCTTTGTCCGAAGAACAACGAATTACTGTTTGGTTTGGAATCAAGGATGCCACATCGAGAGGCAAAATGCAAGGTACAAGGGGAGTGAAGGATGATACGCTACATACGCTGGACATATTTCTCAACTACAAAGAAGAAACATTAGCGTAGGGCCCAACTGATGAGTGATCGTAGGCTAATTGACCCAAGTGGGCAGTTGTCTGACTTTGTTCCCCGCACCTGGGTTTCGTTTTGCTCACGTGCTGCTAACAAGCCAAATGTTCAAGGTTGGGAGAGAATGCCAACCATTCATGAGGGCATATGAGGCAGTGTGCCATACTTGTTGCAGGGGGCAATCCGTTGCTATGATTCTGCTATTAATCTGTATTATACAAAATAAGAGATAGTTCAAGGCAGGCCAGCCAGATAAGGGACAGACAATTATGTTATTAATAGCTAAACAATGTATAAGTATATATGTTCCCTTTACCATTCCCTCCTTTCAATAGGTTTTTACTATTTGCCACGTAGGATGATGTCATAGCTGACGTACATCAAAGTATAATGCCTTTGTATAATCAAAATATAGGTGAGAGTGTGTGAGCTGCTATCTGTTTGTTCACCAGGTTTCCCCACTTTATTTGAGCTGATAATAAAGTTGTTTTTTGCCATTTTCTTTAAGTCTGTCCGGTTATTTGTGTCTGAGATTGTTTATTGGTCTTTCCATCTGGCACATGGAATTCTCCAGGTGCTACTGCACACACCCATGACCCAAAGCCCTCTCATGCTATTGAAATAACATTGGTTTCAGATTAGGACTCATATACCATGCTCATACTAGTTTTAGCCAATTAACATCTGCTTTGTAAAACTGACACCTGTGACTAAGCATTTTCTTCTTCCATGTGTCATATTTTCAAAATGGCGAATTGTCAAGTCAATTGTTATGTTATCGTGGAACATAAAATGGGAATTATTCAAGTAACGGCTACAATTTCATACTATAATTAAGCTTTACAATCCTATCCCGAGGGCTGTAAAAGGAGTTATGGCCTCTGAAGACTGAGTAAAAGGATTGAGTGCAGCAAGGACAATGAGATATATGGCCCCAGTGGGTCTATAATGCTTTTGTATCCCAAATGTAGCAATACAAATAAACATGTAGGAAACACAAGTCTGGGGACAGAGATATCTGCCCAAGGGGGTTCAGGGAATTGGCTGGGGCAAGGGAGCATATCCAGCATGCACTGTGAGGGATGGATGCAGGCGAGGAAAAGGCTGTGAAGGGTGCTTGCATTTAAAGTGCCCTGCCATGCCTGTGAAGTGTGGCCCAGACAAGCAGTGGAGGGGAATTGGGGGCAGATCAAAGGATTCGGGATAAGGAGGGGAACAGCTGAGGCCGGCCGGGTAAAGATTGGGGCAGGGCTAGCAGCGGGCAAAACCATGGTGCATCTGCAATGACAGGGAGTGCTGTGCAGAGTGACCTGCCAGAGCACCAGTGCAGAGCAGAGAATGTTGAGGGAGAGGAGCTAGCAGTGAACCTGCTGGCTATACCTGTTTGCAAAGCTTGGATATTAGCCAACAATCTGAGGGCCAAATTGGTCTTATCAACCTACTAGAATCATTGTTTTATACATTTAACTGGCTTTAGTGTCCCTGTTGATGGTACATTTGTCTGACATAACCCTGGTGACTCTGGGATCACAAAAGATTCTTTGAACCTCTTTGGCTTTGGCTTATTATACATTTTTATCCTATCCCTGGTGCTTTTGGACACCATAAAGTCTTTTCAAAACCAATCAGCATGGCAACCTCACAACAACTATTGAGGTTTAGAACACATTACACAGCCACAGACAATACCCCAGATGATATGTCAGTGGATTTAAAATACACAAAACATTTTGAGCAAAATGTAAAGTCTCCCAGTCAAAGTCACGTTCAAGACTGTCTACCTCTCCGATCAAATCAGGGACAAGATATTGAATACATCAAGAGAGCAAAGCATGTCAATTGATGAATCTTGAGAGATCAACTGGGGTGAAATTCCTGGCTTGTTGCTTGTGACCCTTGCTTATCAAAGGAATTGAGTTACCTAATCCACCAGGAATTCCATGGAGACAAGGTCACACATGAGGCAAGTAAACATAAGAGCAGTGAACTGTGAAACTCAAAGGTACCTGGATGAGGGATATTTGTGCTCCTCGATGGGCTAGAACCTGATGCAGGTGCAGAAAAACAGAAACCAACATAGTCTACTGGCTAATTCTGTTAATGACGGTATTGCATCTGAATTATATTCCACCCCTTGTCTTCGAGAACAACTAATTGCAAACTGGCACGTTTCATTCATCCACTAACACCTACTATCCTGCTTGTGCCCAACATTATGGCATTCCCCCACTTGGAACCTGCAGATATCAAGGAATTACCCTCTGAAACTCCAGCTCCAATGGCCCCTCTCGAATTCCTCCTACATTGACATGAAATTCCAGCAAATTCCCACTGGACACTGTATCCAGCTGACGGAACAAACCCCTGGACAATCTTGATGATACATACTCCTTGGAGAACCTTTCTGGGCCTTGCAAGAGGTTGTGGATCAAAATGAAAAAGTGTCTCACCAAGAGTGAATTTTGTCAGTGCCCAATTTAGTTGACCAAAGACATTTTTAGGAGGCTACGCTGTCAATAGTGGAAGCAATATTAGTTCATATACATGGCCTAGAATTGGCCCTGGTAGATCAAAAGAACATTTTAGTGGAAATACTAAATTTGTTTAAAATTAATGGACATGCCAGGGACAAAGTCCTTAAATAAACCTCTGACCTTATTATTACTCAAGGTCAGACATTTCACAATAAAGGTGAACTAATGAAACAAACACATGCACATTTGCTATATCGCAAACAAACACAGGTTGAGTTATTGGACATATGGCAGGGTAACAATGAACATCTTGAGCTGGAAAATTTTAAGAATGATAATGAATTGTCTAATTGAAAAGGGCAGTATGAGAAAAAATGTGACTCACATGCCCACTGTGGGTGTGGCGATAATTGATCGGAAACTTGAAACCAAATAGTACATGCTATGAACACATTTGCGTGGAGTGGTGATTAAGCAAGTTCTGTCATTAACATGGATGACATCCTAGATCAAAGCCTAATCTACCATTCTAGTAGCACACATGAGGAGAGTCTAGATAAAGCAAGCTCTAATATTGATTTGGAATAACTTCCAGACCCTATGTCCGATATGGAAGACACCCGATGTCAATCAACTAGGTATGCTATGAGTGCCTCCTTGGAGTTATCAGTAATCAAAATGGCTACTTCTCCCATTGTGATTACATACTCCCCTGGGGCAGATAACTTGAAAGAGCATGACAGCCTCTCCCAATGCAGAATTAGGACCAGATGTAAGAAACGGAATACCATGGAAAAGGTGCCACTAAAGAAAGTCTCTTCTGGGGATTCCAAAATAGCACCAATATTTAAGGGAACAAAAAATCCACCCTGCACCATCCTACACCAAGCTTAAAGGTACAACTCTACACTGGAAAATAGTCATCAAGAGTCTAAAATGATTTCACATGAATGTAAGAATGGTGGAAGTAAATGGGAAGTTAAAAACAAAGGAGTAAATAAGAAACATACCAAGTTGAAAAGGAATGTTCCCACTCAGTCCAATGGTGGAATTCAAATAAATCAACCTACGTTCAAAGCGACACATGAAGACTTTTGAGAATGGCCCACAGTGGCAACCCTGCCTTTTCCAACGGTGAATCATTATTTCCAGCGTCTCAAGTCAAATATGTTAAGTGTGGGTGAAAAAGCACATTTTCTCTGGGATCTTTCTTGATCATCCTAAAATGGATGGATGCTTGAACCGAACAAAAATTTGAAAGTACTTTCAGCTGATTCACTGGCATTGGACAATTTCTACAGAATGACTTGGGTATATTAGTTCTACCTAAGTGCGAGGAGCGGGGCAACACCTCCAATGCATTTTTTATTCAGACTCCATAATTGCACTAATCCTACAACCATCTCAGAAGGCGAGGTATGCATATTACTCCCTTTTGAAAACCCTGCTTCTGGTAATAACAGCAAACCTCAGATGGAAATTAGAGGAACCTGGTTAGCAGACACATCTCCTCCTCAAAAGTTTATAACTCTGGCTTGATGGCTAAGGCCAGAATCAAAAATCACCCTAAAATTCCATCTTTAAAAGTGTTAATGGCCCCTCACCTCTCAGCGATCTGGCTGATAAATTTAAATGGTTCCCATCTGTATTGAAAAATCAAACAGCATTCACATGAGGGAGAGAGGAGGCCTTTAGAAACTATGAAACTGTCATCTCTAAAGGCGATATCACTGACCATGAACGGATCACAGGATTGCTAAATGGTGGAGAAACACATCTTTAATATAATAAAATCCAAGATGTCACTGAAAAGTTGGAACATTCCTGAATTCGGCAGTGCCCTGGCACAACCTGATGTATGCTCAGTACTGATGGCATTTGTTTGCATCTGTCAGAAAGGCGAGTGTGTCCACAAAGAGGTCGTACACAATATAATGTAAGAACAGATGTTATTTAACACAGTAAGATATTCTAATGGGTCAAAAGCACAAAACATAATTTGTCACGGGGGTCTTCTCCCACTGGAGGCCACTCTAGCCACATAATAATAAGACTAATGGTTGCTTTACCCTTGATGCATGGTGGTGTGCATTTAGGGCAAAGCAAAAAAAAAAGAATACCATGCCCTCAGCATTTCCCCCCACCCCCCACACACACACACACAAGCACACACACAACACGTTTACTCGGGCATTCACACATCATTCAAACAACTCCTTTAATGCAAAACAGAAACAGGTACATTAAGAGACATTTCATTTTGTGGTTGTAAATGTTGACCTGCATCCTCAATTGCCGTGGCTCCAATTTGAAAACAGACTTGAGAGCATCATGGAGTCCCTGACAAAATGACGAAAGGATCATGCAAATGTTTGGTGCATTATGGGTGGGAACTAACTTTAATGTGAGATATAACAAAATGGATATTTTGACGGGAGCAAGTAATATGATGCCCACAGAAGATGGCTGTTGAAAAAACGAAAACATTTGCAGTAATGAATAGTCTAAAAAAATACTATATTGTAATGAAAATCTATACGGGACATGACCCTACTTCACAATGTATTTACCTGTTTAACCTTAAAATCAAGCGATAAGCAGGACACATACACATTTTCTTAAAGGAGCACTCGCTTTGTGGCTTCAGGGGTTCAATGCAAAAGCTCCACGTGACGTCATAATGTAGAGACGACAAAACTTTGAACATTGTTTTTATGACCGAAAGGCAGCCCCCTCCCAAAGATGATCATCAACCGCCAATGCTCTTCGGCCTGTTCGGGGCTCATCAGTGATGCCTCTTCCTGACCATAAGAGCCATTCTTCCGGCAAAGTGGCTGTTACAGGTTTACAAAGTCCCCAATCCTTGTATAAATGCACTGCTTCTGCCTCGATCAGGAGTGACAGAAGGCCTGGCTGAGTGTGTCGACTTCCCCGGGGGAATGTATCATTTCTGTAGTATCTTGGAGTGAATTTTATCTTTGGGGGTGTATGGGCTTACTCCACTTCTGAAACATAGATATTTCCTTGCAGTGATCATCCACCGGGGACTTAGAATAGAGCAGACAATGGGCTATTTGGCAGCCGCTCACAGTGTAATGCACAAAACACACTCAGGGCCAAATGCTAGGCTCCTCTGCTGTGGATGAGGGCCAAAGAGCGAGGCCACTATATGGGAAACTATGTCGATGATCTCTGGCTGCCCTTCAGCAATAGCATATTTCAACTAATCCCCAAAACGCAGGTGCTTTGTTCAACATCTGGAGAGCGGGCCGCGGGATTCCAGATGGAAATGTTCTACTTCCCAGGTACTGCAAATGCCTTTAACAAAGGGCTGTGAAATAAATGAAAAGGACACATTCTGCAAGAAGATCAGCTGCAGGAGTACTTATCATAGGGGCCGCTTCACAAAGAAGTTACTTTGAGTAATTGTGACTTACTCCTGACTTAAATCTGCTGAGGGCTAGTATAGTCATAAAGAGGTTAGTATGAGTACCTCTGACTTACTCCTCACTTAAACCTTGTGACGGCTATTTAATTCATAAAGAAGTTACAACAAGTAACTTTGACTTACTCCTGAATTGAACCTGCTGAGGGCTAGTAGAGTCATAAAGAGTTTAGTATACGTACCTCTGACTTACTCCTAACTTAAACCTGGTGAGGGCTATTTGATTAATAAAGAAGATACTATGAGTACCTCTGACTACTGCCTTACACAGGTTGGGGGCTATTTGGTTTGCAAATAAGTTGCTATGAGTAACTCTGTCTTACTCCTGGAATAAGTCGGAGTTACTCATTTCAACTTCTTTGTGAATCACATAGTCCTCTTTGTGGACAAGTGGAACAGATTAGACCCCCACGAGTTCCCCGATTACTCCCTTAAGGTAGTGAGTTCAGCACTACAATAAATGATAATTGGAATAGCTATTCATCCTATCTAAATAACATTTCACACTCCACCATTCTAGAATGTATGTGCATATATTTAATTTTATTTGTAGACACAAGAATACATTTGATCCTGATGAAGGCCGCGATTGGCAGGAGCACCATCTAGCGCTCTATAGACGGCCGAAACACATTGTGTCGACTCTTTAAGAAGCAATCACAACACTGCGACCAAGGGGCAGATCATAGGATAAAGGGACAAGCAAGATTGCAATGGTCCCCTGATGTTCCAGGGGCATTTTCTGAACTTTAGACGTATATGTTGGACCTATGTTTGTTCAGGTCACATGTTGAAAACTGTTGATTTTTTGTGTCTGGTAAACTGAGTAGATTTACAGCTATGTTATGCAAGATGTTGTTGAAATGTCTATGTGTTGTCTGTGAAAATATGTACATTACTCTTTTTACTTTTGATATAGCAATAAAATGATATGTTTTTGAGAAAAATAATGAATGCTTAAAGAAGAAATTGGGTGGAATACGTGTGACATGGAGGCCTTGATGACTTTCTTTTGTATATGTTGATTATAACCTGGAATATTAAGGCCTACCAGACACCGTAAGTGTATAGACCCTAAAATATCATGACTCTGAACAACATTTACTGGACTTTATTTTGAAGAGCTATTAGATTGTGCACTCTTTAGAATAAGATAAGACAAGAAGACTAAACCTTATAAGAAACTCCGAAACAGCACTCAGCCAGCCTCTATGACATTACAACCTCCTGCCATAGGCATTGGCGCACCAACCTAATCGAGAATATGTGCTGCCCGAATGATAACGATGCCTAAAACCCAATGTGCCACTACAATGGTAAAAATGCCTGCTACGCAATGTGATGCCCCATTGATAGAAATGCCTGATATGCAATGTGATGCCCTTTCTGCAGTGTTGCCTGATATGCAACGTGATGCTCCATTGGTAAAAAAAAAACCTGGTACGCTATGAGATGCCTCATTGGTAAAAATGCCTGCTACACAATCTGATGCCCCATTGATAAAAAAATGCCTGATACGTAATATGATACCCTTTCTGCAGTGATGCCTGATACGCAACGTGATGCTCCATTGGTAAAAATGCCTGATACGCAATGTGATGCCCTTTCTGCAGTGATGCCTGATACGCAACGTGATGCTCCATTGGTAAAAATGCCTGATACGCAATGTGATGCCCTTTCTGCAGTGATGCCTGATACGCAACGTGATGCTCCATTGGTAAAAATGCCTGATACGCAATGTGATGCCCTTTCTGCAGGTATGCCTGATATGCAATGTGATGCCCCATTAGTAAAAAAGCCTCGTACGCTATGCGATGCCCCATTGGTAAAAATGCCTGATACTCAATGTGATGCCCCATTGGTAAAAAAGCCTCGTACGCTATGCGATGCCCCATTGGTAAAAATGCCCGATACTCAATGTGATGGCCTTTCTACAGTGATACCTGACACGCTATCTGATGCCCAATTGGTAAAAATGCCTGGCACGCTATGTGAGGCCCCATTGATAAAAATGCCTGATACACAATGTGAGGCCCTCTCTGCAGTGATGCCTGACACGCTATGTGAACATGCCTGGTACATTATTGCCTGAAACCCCATGTGATGCCCCTCATGCAATGATGCCTGAAACCCCATGTGCTACCTCAATGCTGCCTGACACACTATCTGATGCCCCCACAGCAACGCACAGCACCCATTCACAAAGACCAACAACCAAACACAAAACTCACCCAAACACAACACCTTCCTGCTCTTTATAGAGAGCACTAGTCAATGCTAGATCCCTACCTGCACATGCACTGGATATCGCAGGCCTCATCACCACACAATGGGCCTCATTACACGGTAGGCGGAGAAGCATGGCGCAATTAGCGCCATGGTTCATGCCTGTAAAATACCGGCACCGCCTTGGTGGAAAGGGGAATTACCGCCCCATTCCAAGGTTGGAGGGGCGGTAATTCCCCCTTCCACCATTGCCCTTCCCCATTCCCCTTTTTGCCCCATAGGGCATAATGGGAATGGGGAAGGCGCTAATTATGGCACCGCAAATTCCGGTACCGTAATTAGCTCCCTGGGTCCCTTTGCGGGTTGGTTTTTAACGCCTGCAAAAAGCAGGCGTTAAAATCCCCAACCCGCAAAGAGACCTCGTAGTAAGGCGGTAAGGATTTAACGGTACCGGTAAACCCTTACCACCTACCGTGTAATGAGGCCCAATATCTTGACTTACTCGCGATATGAGAAACCTGGCTACATCCTGCCGCAGGCCCCACCTTACCTCTAGCCATCCCACGAAACTACACTATTTTCAGGAAAGACAGATCACACTCCAAGGGCGGAGGGGTAGCCCGATTGCCAAAGAATCACTAGTCATCAGACAAATCAACAGTGGCACGCCCACCTCCAGTGAAGTACCTGGAGGAACTCACCATCTGACGCAAATATAAGCAACTTCCTCTCAATAGCCAAACCTACATAAATGCAATCTAGAAACACCATCCGTCCCCAAAGACAGCTGCAACAAAGACGAAGCATTGTGTGTTAGCATTCAAAACACATTGCTTGGCAAACTGGACTCCCTTACCCCAACCACCCTTACCAAGACCACACCATCTTCATCTGCACCGACGGCATTCCACTTTAAGCCAGTCTCACCACAAGAAACCTTGAGCATCATCCAAAGCCTGAAACCCACAAGATGCCAGCGTGATTCCTACCCACCTACTGTAATCAAGGACTGTGCCATAAAACTGGCACCCTTTATCAGTACCCTGGTTAATGCCTCCTTCGCCACATGCGAAGTCCCCACGAACCTTAAGTATGCATGGGTGCCCCAGTCCCATTCCTACTCAAAATACTGGATAGAGTAACATATCTCCAAAAACAATCCTTCCTGGAAGCCAACAACCTCTTGGGCCTAGGACAATCGGGATTTAGACCAGGACACAGCACACAATCAGTTCTCCTGGATCTAAAAAAAACAGATGGATGAAGCCAAAGATGCTGGCAGGGTATCCCTGCTACTCCTTCTAGACCGGTCAGCAGCCTTCGCCATAGTTGATCATCTGCCAACACCTCGCCTCAGCTGCAAACTTCTCAGAGCAAGCCACTACCTGGATTGCATCCTTCCTATCCAACAAATCCTTCAGAGTGTTCTCTGACATAGCCTCTGCCCCACCCACCCCGATCTTCTGCGGATTTCCCGAAGGCTCCAGTGTCTCCCTTACATTGTATAATATTATCACAAAAACAAAATTTGACATCCTAGACAGTCTCGGAATATCATACACAAACTACGCGGACGACACGCAAATACATATACCCATCTCAGGCAACTATACCACTGACTCCACTGCCCTAAATTCCATCTATCGCACAATTCAAGCATGGATGGCTGACAACATGCTTTTCCTAAATGACAGGAAAGCCGAGATCCTCCTGACAGATTCACAGACCTCCCTCAACAAACTTGATGACAACTACAAAGCCTTAACCATTGATGGTATTAACATAATAGTTTCCAACGTTGTAAAAACACTAATAGGAGTATACCTGGACGCCACCCTGTCACTGAACAGACAGGTCAGCACTATTGCCTCCTCAGTGGCGTACACAAAATAACTCATTCTCACCTCCAGACCATTCTTGTCCCAAGACAGCTGCCTCAAGATTGTGAGGGCCATAATAGGGTCCAGGCTGGACTACTGAAATGCACTCTTTGCAGGCACCTCCACACGAAACCTTAACAAACTCCAGGTAATTCAAAACAACACGCTCAGAGCCGCACTTAACATGCCAAAACATGAACACATCTCAGCGGCTAGGAAAAAGGCACACTGCTTACCCATTAGGCAGCGTATCCTCTTCAAAACACCAGCCAAAACACATAAATGCATAACCAACAAAGCACCTAGATATCTCTTGCAACAAATACTAAAAAAGCAATCTTCTAGACCCACCCGATCGCTCCACTCCAACTGCCTAACCATCCCACCCTACAGACTGAAAAGAGTTGGGGTGCCAGCTTCTCCGCCCTCACTGCGGGACGATGGAACAATCTTCCACATAAACTAACTCCCCCACCTCCCATTCTCTGTGACTGATGTACCACCGCCCTCTCTCTCTCTGGACCTATACATTCGCTTATGTACCGGTATCTCTGTATTTGTCTCTCTCTACACTCCTGTATCCCTGTACCTCTATCGCTATAACTATGTATCTCTGTAATCCTCTATCTCTACGTACTATTCATGTAACCAGCACCCTGATGCCTCAGGGCTTGGCGCGCTATACAAATGTTAAATAGAATTAAATAAATAAATAAAATGACTATGGATTGTATTGCATGCACGGAGGAAAATATGCTTATGTATCAGACTAGACACTCCTATGAGGCAGGACAAATCTGGGACGTAGATGTCAAGGAGAAATGCAGTTCCCTGGCCTAAGAATCCCATAGACTGTCGAAATTCTCCAACCTCAAGAATCATAACAGTAGACATTATTACTAAGATATTGCATGAAAGAGTTACAAAGTTGCACAACCCAGTGAGTAAGACAAGGAAGAGGCCATATATTCTGGTATATACACAGATTAAAGTTTACAGATAAAGGCCGCCATGGAAACGCTAATACCACCACAATCATAGACATTAGCCTATAAATGTGTCCAATTATTCTGGCCAATCACATCTATGCCTGTAAATATATAATACAATATGGGATTTACACGCACAATGCTAAAATTCGAATGTTTACACCCGTGACGTCATCAGCATCACTACGCCATGAAGTCAAATGGTGGCCATTTTGTGGGTGAGCGAGGAGCTCGCTTTGAAAACTCTGCGTTGAAAAATACCAAGTAAAGATCACCTGGAGTCCTTCTAGGACAAGTAAGTGAAGACTAAATAGATTACAACTTGGCACCAGATATTATGTCATATAATGGAACCCTAAACTGAAACTGAGTACATTTATTTGCAGGAATAACCAAATTCCTATATGGAATTAGGAGGCAGACATCTCCCCTCAAGAGAAGAACTACATGTCCACAGTTCGACCTTAATAGGAGGTGAGTGGACCATTTTTATGCTTCTATTTATTTATTCGAACTATCATTCAGTGCATTAAAGACATTCACTATCATATGATATGATAGGTTATTTATAACCGGCTTAATACCCAGAGGTTTCTAAGCGCGGACCCGGGGATCGAACTTGTGGTTTTCCCTGTCGTTTTGCTTCCAAGGTTGGATATGAAGAGTGACAGCATGTCTAAAAACTCAAGGTCTATTTAATTTTAGAACAGAAAAGCCACATAATTCAATGGACTACTGAGGAACATCATACATGACTCACTGCCAGTTGAAACACAGTGGCTGAATATCAGAATCGCGTCCTGACACAAAGTCAGAAAATGGATAGATCACAATCACTTAGCAAGGAATCTGTCTCCACAGGTTACGCTTTGGATAAAATAGTGAATGCAAGAACTCTACCATGTCAAGGAAGCAGGTGAGATAGCGCTGGATTACAATCCTTTGCTGTTCACATAAATCCATGTCCTTCGTAGTTTCCTTAACCTTTCTCTGATTATTATTATTTGATTCACAACAGGAACGACAACTGCTCAAACGAGCGATCAGATAGCCCTTAGAATTGTGTAGTTTGAAAGACTCGGGAAATCACAAGGTACTTGTTACAAAATTACCTTTATTATAGGATGTAAACAGTACGCAACTATGAAACAATTTGTTGCGATATGGATGCCTATTTACAATTTTTCTGGATTATTTCTAGAAGAACTTATTGAAAATGTCCCTGATGAAGAGAGATATTCTCGAAACGCGTTGGGACTTTATTTTCCTTTCTAAATTGAAATTAAAAAATCTTTTCTGCACAAGCAAATATTTGTGAATGAGTGTATATTTGTTTTACTTGAACATTTCTTCATTATATAAAATGTTCTACCTACAAAAGTTTTTTTTAAATATAAGCAGCAATCATATGTATACATATGTATAATTGTTTGGTGGTTTGCCTAAGATAGTGTGCAGGGGACTGGAGTTCCCCGCAACATGCACAATTACATATAAAAACATGTGCAGTCCCTGGGAAATAAAATGCTCCCATCTGGAATCTACCAGTCCACTTTCCAGATCTTAGCAAAGCACTTGGGTTTTGGGGACTTTCCAGGAAGTTGCTATGAGTAACTTTGACTTACTCCTGGTGCACTAGGTGTATGTCAGGAGTAGGTCAGAGTTAGTCATAGTAACTTCTTTGTGAACCGAATAGCCCTCTCCTGGTATAAAACAGGGGGTGCATCTTCTTTTGGCCCCATAATCTCTACAGAAACCACATTGCAAAACAGTAATAAAGTGTCTTTGATTCCTTTATTTTAATATCACTGTTTTGGTCTTATCTGGTGTCATGGACTTTTTAAGTAAAATCAGTGTGTTCTCCTTAAAGTGGTGCATACGTTGGCCTGAGAAGATCCCTTGGGCTTAAGAATCACTGATTAGTTCCGCCTGCAGACATTTATAAATCATTAACACTGTGTATTAACCAGTCAGGCAAGCAGACTCTTGGGTTTGATGTCTTAAAATCGTAGCAAAAATGGCTGTGTATACAAAATATTGCTGCAAAAATGATATGGTTTTGCTGCCACAATCATGTAAAGGATGCAGGGTACACACCCGTAACCCCTGGACCCATTATACCATTTAAGGGGAGCAGGGAGCCGGGTAAAACCGTGGCATTTTTGCTGTGATTCTTTTTACCAGCGACATATTTGCCGCGATTTCATTAACTGATACCGACTCTTGTTAGGGTGCTTACCCCCGGCGTTCTTTATAAGCAATGTTCCATGCATGGTCGGTTCCTTTTTCATTTTCTCTGAGATTCTGTATATGGGTAGGGACATAGCCGAGCATGCTGCTTGTCAGCATGAACCGCTGCGCATCAGTACGCGAAGGATTGCCCATGTCAACCTGCAGTGACGTCTGTGGTGACGCGTCACGCAGAGGTCCATAATTTAATGGGTGCCTTCTTTTTATTCTGACCCACCTGTCTTTTATAATGATTTTGCCCTATTTTAGCAACGGCACCGTGACTTTAAAGCAGTACAGTAAAAAGCACAGTATTGTGTATGTTCCAGAATATTTCATGTGGAATGAGCACTAGACGGCATACCTACGTACTTAACATGCAGCATGAGGCCTGCTTGGTGCACGAGGTTTTCAAAGCACCATTGTTAACCTACCCCTTGTAAGCCAAAATAGTGGAAAGTATTTTAGCACTTCAAATGCTGCAATACAGCAAGAATGTTACCCTATTTGCCCAACCGTGCTAGAGCATTCAGACCCACAAGGGGGACGTAATCAGGTCTTCTCCGCATGATAACGGAATAGCCACAATCAATCTAAGACAATTACCACCTAGCAGCACTGATCCACCCTGACTTGTCTACAACATTCTGGGACCATCAAACCTAAGACTCTCCTCCACTGCCTCCATCACCTCATGGGAGTTGAGATGCAGGGTGTTGGACTAAATGATTCCAACCCTCCCGGACTTCCTTCGCGGCATGTGAAATTAGGGCAACATACCCCAGCACTAACTACCTCAACTTGTGATGTCCCCCAGGGATCGTCCATCTCCCCCAGCACTTCAGCATGTAGATGAAACCACTCATCACCCAAATCTAAATCTTTGATGAACCATTCTGTTACGGTGCAGACAATGTGCAAAGCATGACGCAGCGAAGAAAACGGAACAACCATCCACCACCTCAGTACAAACTCTCAGAAGCTCATTTTGTTAAAATAGTAAATTTCCCAGAGGGGAGTGCTTCCGTTTGCACTTACTTGCAAACAAGCCCCCTTTGGGCAATTTACACCATTTACACTGCAGAATGCAAATGAGAAATTTAAAGAGACGGCAGGCGCCTCATTCTATTTGCACTACACAGTCAACTGAGCATATAAATGGTTGCATGTGTATGCGCATGCATGTATACGTTTATATACATGCTTGATACCATGGGTATTACAGGACACAGTTCACATGTGTGTTTGTATCGTTTTTTGTATATTCATGATATTATGGGTATTGCAAGCCTCACCCATATCAAAGAATTTGCCACATTAATTGACTCACTTTTTATTATAGTTTCATATAATTATTATAATTGTTCTTTTATAACACGCGTAATACCAAGGATTGGTTTCAAAGCGCAGGATCGGGATTCGAACCTGTATTGCGCTGTGTTGTCTTGCTTCCAAGACAAACGTGTCGCCCCTGAGCTATCCCCCCCTCATGGGCCAGACCCTTGGGTTGTCAGGAAAATGCATGAATCCTGGTCATCATAATTGGCCGAAAACAACAAGTGAGGAACATCTCTGGTGCAGAAGAGAGAGTTCAACCCCCCAGACCTACAGGCACTAGCGTGGTCGAGGGGATCGGACATTATTACAATGCCTAGGGGAGGGAGAACATCCTTACATTAATGGAGTACAGGCATTAGGGGGAATAAAGTAAAGTGAGGGTGTGTCCATGGGTTACAGAAATATCACTCACTCAGTCACTCTACAATTGCCAGTAAGCGCAACCAGCAAAACAAGAGAAGAGAGGGATGGGAACACTAGGTTGGCTGGGACAACTGTCTATAATAGGCAATCTAAGCATACATATGTATGAAATGTAGCCAATGGATAACGAGAATTACCAACGATCATTTACGTAGTAAGAGTGCTTCCCAGAGAGGTAATGGTGGGGAAGCCAAAGGTCCATGATGAGGGCAGAGAAGGGATCGGATAAGGATGGGGGCAAAGGTAAAAGGAGGTGTGTCAGACCTGGGAGCACATTTCCTTTTGCTAACTCATGTAACTGCCCGGGACACACTACAGAGCGAACGAAGAGTTAAAAGAAAGGTCACTGTGCAAGCTGTTGTGCCAATTTTTCCAAAGTGGGTATTAAGAGGGTAACGGGTGGAGTAGTTATGTTAAGTTGAGTCATACCATGCACAGCTATCCATGGTCTCCTATCCGCAAGGAATCCAGAAGAAAATTCCATTGAGGCAGGAGAGGGAGTGACGTTTTTAGTGAGTTGGGACCAATGTGTGGACAGGAGGGAAACCATGTGACAAAGTTATGATGAATGAGAGAGTTATCCGCGTGCTTATTGGTGCAGGCTCACATCATAGATTGCAGGGCATAGGAGGCACATTTTTAGATACTCTTGGATCATACTTGGTAATTCCCCCTTCCTCCATGGCCCTTCCCCATTCCCATTTTTGCCCCATAGGGCTCAATGGGAATGGAGAAGGCGCTAAGTACGGTACCGCAAATTGCGGTACCGTACTTAGCACCAAGGTCCCTTTGCGGGTCCCTACTTTAACGGCTGGTGTAGACCAGTCGTTAAGGTAGGGTCTCGCAAAGGGACCTCGTAATCAGGCGCTAATGGGTTAACGGCGCCACAGCCTTTTACGGCACCGTTAACCCATTAGCGCCAGTGTCGTAATGAGACACAATGTGTGAAGTAGTTTGGGGATGCTAAGATAGCAATAGCAGGGGCACGTGCTTTGGCACATTTAGGCACCAAGTGTGAGACATGAATAATGATGGATACCAACAAGATGGGGTTAGGGGTGGTGCTGCTGCAAAACCAGAGGGGCTTGTGCAGAGTTGGTGATATTTTATTCTGCACACTGAAGGGTGCAGAGTTCTACTACTCAGTGATAGAGAAAGAAGCACTCGGTGTGGTGTGGGCCATAAACAGGTTTCTTACATTTCTGAGAGGGAAGAGATTTGCAATTAGAACTGACCATAACCTGTGGTGGGAGTTTTCACAGTGAAGGGCCTGGAAGGGATCTGAAGCAGGATTATGAGATGGGTAACCTCTCTGCAGGGCCATGATTTTTCAGTGGAACATGTGCTTGGAAGGAAAATCTTATCACAGATTAGTTGTGCCATGCCTCAGTGACGAAGCAAGAGGAGAAAATGGAGGAGGAATGGGACAAGCGAAAATAACAAGTGTTTCAAAGTTGTGGTAGAGTGGTAAATAAGGTAGACTGGGGTGAGTGAACCACTGGGTTTGTGTCTCTCGCCCCTGCTGTTCAATGTCTACTTCAGACCACTGTGTGACCTTCTGGTCGGTATGGGTGTACAATTCACAAACTACGTGGATGACACCCAGATCGTATTGGAGATGTCAGGACCCTATATTAAGGACTCAGAAAGGATAAAGAAGTCTTCAATGCCATGCAATCTTCAATGGCTGTGAACTCACCAGCATTAAATCATTTTAAAAAACGAGTTGCTAATTCTTGGACCTGCCTAAAATACATACAGTATTTTTATGATGTCTGTTAACACCATTCAAGTCTCTGAATCTGTAAAAACACTGAGGGTCTTTTTTGACTCTCAATTAACTTTTCAAAAGCATGTTTTACATCTAAACTATTCCTGCTCTTACCTTATTCACTTGCTTTGACAAATTCGCCCCATCTCTCATACCAAAAGGGCTCCGATAGCAGCTGCCATCATTAACACTAAATTAGATTACTGCAATAGTCTTCTAGTTGGCACCACCCAAGCCAATATAAAAAGAATGCAGGTAACTCAACACGGGGCAGTCCGTGCAGTTTGCGGGATTAGACGCCGGTCTCGAGTGTCTGATGCCCGTCGGAAGATGCAATGGCTCCGGGTCAGCCAAAGACTGTGTTTCAAAGGAGCTGTCATGGTGTACAAATATCTAGCTGGTGATGCCCCTGCTTGTCTTTGCACGTGGGGTTAAGAAGCTGCCCAAGAGATGCACTCCGCGTCTCCCTTAAGAAAATTGGTGGCTCTAGTTTTGATGCTTGGGCTCCTGCTCTTTGGAATGTTCTCCCCTCTGAACATCACAATTTAAAAAATGTTTTAAAACATTTTTATTTTTATAAAGAAGTAGATTGATTACATAATGCATGAAAGCATGTGTCGGCTTCTTTTTCTGTTTATTGTTGTTGCGTCTTGCGAGTGCCCCGAGGTCTTCGTGCAAGTGGTGCAAAATAAGAAATCTATAGATAGATAGATAGATAGATAGATAGATAGATAGATAGATAGATAGATAGATAGATAGATAGATAGATAGGATTTTGGATGGATAGATAGATAGATAGATAGATAGATAGATAGATAGATAGATAGATAGATAGATAGATAGATAGATAGATAGATAGATTTTTGGATGGATGGATGGATGGGTAGGTAGATAGATAGATAGATAGATAGATAGATAGATAGATAGATAGATAGATAGATAGATAGATAGATAGATAGATAGATAGATAGATAGATAGATAGGATTTTGGATAGATAGATAGATAGATAGATAGATAGATAGATAGATAGATAGATAGATAGATAGATAGATAGATAGATAGATAGATAGATAGGACTTTGGATGGATAGATAGATAGATAGATAGATAGATAGATAGATAGATAGATAGATAGATAGATAGATAGGATTTTGGATGGATAGATAGATAGATAGATAGATAGATAGATAGATAGATAGATAGATTGATTTTTGGATGGATGGATGGATGGATGGGTAGGTAGATAGATAGATAGATAGATAGATAGATAGATAGATAGATAGATAGATAGATAGATAGATAGATAGATAGATAGAGGTAGAGTGGTATATAAGGAAGATAAGGATGAGGCAATGGGAGAGGATGACACCCTGAAGTAAGTCATCAATCAGGTGGTGCTAAGGAGGTGTGGGGCAATAATTAGGAAGAGTCTGAGACAGTTGTACAAGGCGAGGGAAGAGCTCAGTATTGAAGAGGGATTTTTATGAAAAGAGGGAAGGTTGTACCTCTGATGGGGGTGTGCAAGAAAATTCCTGGAGGCAAGCCAAGGCAGACACCTCAGGATGACTAAGGCCAAGGGAAGACTATGCAGAGACTATTGGTGACCAGGGGTGAATAAGGGTAAAGGATTATGTATAGTGCAGTGAAAGCGACGAGGTTTTGAGAAACCAAGTTCATCCTTTGAGGAAATTGGTAACTAACAAACATGCCATGGGAATACGTGGCACTGTGTGTGTTAGGACTGCTGAACGGGGAGAGAAGGAAGAGGAAGTACCTTTATGTTCTGTTAGATTTGTATTCTAAGTGGGTAGAAGTTAATGTGGTCCATGAGGCTGACTGCAAAGCTGTAGTGAGTATCCTGGATGAAGCGCTTCAGAGGGAAGGGTTTCCAGGGAAGATTCCCATGGAAAATGGTGTGGAATTGGCATCGGGCTTGGTGGAATCTTTCCTGCAAGGGACAGTGGCTGCCCATCACAAGGTGTCTCTATAGCACCCAGAAACCAACGGTGCAGTGAAGTGGTTCTATCATACGCTTCTGCATACCGTGAGTATGGCCGTGAGTGCTGGGGACAGTTGTCTATAGCACCCAGAAACCAACGGTGCAGTGAAGTGGTTCTATCATACGCTTCTGCATGCCGTGAGTATGGGCGTGAGTGCTGGGGACAGTTGTCTATAGCACCCAAAAACCAACGGTGCAGTGAAGTGGTTCTATCATACGCTTCTGCATGCCGTGAGTATGGCCGTGAGTGCTGGGGACAGTTGTCTATAGCACCCAGAAACCAACGGTGCAGTGAAGTGGTTCTATCATACGCTTCTGCATGCCGTGAGTATGGCCGTGAGTGCTGGGGACAGTTGTCTATAGCACCCAGAAACCAACGGTGCAGTGAAGTGGTTCTATCATACGCTTCTGCATGCCGTGAGTATGGGCGTGAGTGCTGGGGACAGTTGTCTATAGCACCCAGAAACCAACGGTGCAGTGAAGTGGTTCTATCATACGCTTCTGCATGCCGTGAGTATGGCCGTAAGTGCTGGGGACAGTTGTCTATAGCACCCAGAAACCAACGGTGCAGTGAAGTGGTTCTATCATACGTTTCTGCATGCCGTGAGTATGGCCGCGAGTGCTGGGGACAGTTGGGAATGGACTGTGGAGAAGAGGGCTTCTGCGCACAGATTGGATCCACATTCCACAACTTGTTTTGTTCCATTTGAGGTGCTTGAGAGAATGGAAGGCCCACACTGCTGTGCACCCTCTGTGTATGGTACATTCCAAATTTGTGGAGTGGGAAGGGAGGCAATTGACAGCGGGAGTGGAGAAGAAAGCAGAGAGGCTGGGAGAGAGAAACAACCATCTGTGGTGCACCAGGAAGAAAAGATTTGAGTGGGAGAGGAGATGTGTGTGAGGGAACACAATATGATCCCTACAGGTCTCAGCAGGTTCTGCGGACCACAAAAGGTGTTGTGAGTGTATGAGGATGCCATGGTCACTGAGGATGGCAGGGACCTAGAACAAAGGGGTGGTGGCCACCAACAACCAAATCTTCTGTCATTGTACATTATTGAAGAAAATGGGGGAGGCGGATATAGAGAGAAGTGTATTAAGCCATGCAGGGTGTTTACATTCATCATTGTGGCGTGACAGGCCTGCAGACTTCCCGAGTGGAGTGCTCTTCATTGAGGGTTACAGAAGGACAGAGCATTCTACAAGGGGCCGTTGAGAAGGCTGTTGGCTGAGAGAAAAGGGGTCCGCTTCTGTGGGCCAGTACCCAGGGACGTCATTTGGGGGTCGCCAGAGGTTGCAACTGCGACCTCCGAGGTCTCCCTTGCGACCTCTGTGGTCTCCCTTGCAACCTCTGTTAAAAAAAAGTTTTATTTTAGTTTTTTTAACGTTTTTTTTTTCTTTCGTTTTTTGTAATGCAAGCTCCTGGAGTGGCTGGCTTTCATGTTCAGGCCCTTTAAAAAAAAAAAAAAAATGAAAAATAAGAACAGAAGTGCCACAAATCCAACACTTTCAGCACTGAAACTAAATAAGAAAGAATAGGAAGCCAAATAATGTGTCTTTCTGGAATTCTATACAATAATTGCTAGACTCATGAAAGGTTTATTTCAGGCACACTTCAGGGGGTGAGTCACTGATTTAGTCTGTTCTTAAACGCCTCAACTCAGCCTTTCATCCTTCTGAGGTCGATAAATGAGTACCGACAGAGATTGGATGAACACGGGTGTATATTTTTTCTATATAAAGCGCTTAAGCGTAAGTGCTATATAATAACAAATCATTATCATTTGGTCATGGACGTCTGCTTGCTTTCACAGTAATTTGATAATATGGGCCTATACACACTGATCTTAACGCTACATATGGTGATCCATTCTTGCATGAAATGTACATCACATTATAGTGATATCGTAACCATATTTTTCGTAGCGTACAATGCTATGTGATGCCACTTCTTATTTTGTCAACTGATGAAATGTCGTGTTCCATCGCTTCCGGCGATATCACTTCAGGGTGGGGGGCAAATGACATCACTTCCTGTGATGTCATCAGGGGGTCAAGGGTCGTGTGATGTCACTTCAGCTACCTCTGGCATTTTGGTGAAATGACGTCCCTGCCAGTACCCACGCTGACACTCTGCTTTGGATTGAATAAAGTAACCTGAAACTAGGGACATGTGAGCCGTGTCGCAACTTGAAAAGGTTTCACCACACAAGGGCTATGTCAAACGGTATGTTAACTCGGAAATTCAACTCAAAGAAGTTGGGTTTACAGTACTTAGCGCATTACCCTTTCTATTAGGAAATTAGGCGACTGTGAACGCTCCCTTCTGACATCCTAGAATATAGAACATAAATACGGCCAATATCAATAATACATCGGAACAATAATTACAATAAAAATGACAGGGGTGAATGCATGGCTGAGATACTGACAGCAATGTAGACTGAATGGAGTAACAATGTTTCCCCCTCGAAACAAAATCATCAACTGTGATGATACGATATGATATGATATGACATTTATAACGCGCCTATACACAGGTGTTTCAAGGCGCGACGAGGCAAGGGAGGGGGAACAGAGGGAAGACAAACAACGATCTTACTAGGTCAGGTGTCATTCAGATCGCGCAAGTACAAGGGAAGGGGGAAAAAGAAAAGTGCGGGGGGCAGGGGGGAGTGCAATACATGGGATAATAAGATAATAACATAAAATAAAAAACAGCCAGCTGGTGGCAAGTGCTGGGTGAGTGCAGACATAGTGCAGTACATGGGATAATAAGATAATAACATGAATAAATAAAGAACGGCAGGCTGGTGGCTAGTGTAGGGTGAGTGCAAACATAAGTGCTGGTTTGGGGACTGTAGGGCTACAGAAAAAACAGTCCCCATGTGCAAGGGTTGCCAGGAAGGCAGCACAAGCGTGCAACTGGCAGGGCTTAGGCCCGAAATCAGATGGGTGGCCAGGTAAACCGTGCAGTCTCAGTAACTTCAGCAGGGGAGAGGGGAAATGAAAGCAGAAGCAAAGAGGAAGGTTTTTAGGTGCTTCCGGAGCCAAAGATGGTTCTCCTCAAGTTTCAGGGAGGCAGGAAGGCTGTTTCAGAGGGAGGCCCCTGCTGAAGAGAGAGATCTACCACAACTCGTTGCTTGGAGAAGCAACTGACCCTGAGGGAGTTGGAGGCGAAAGAGCGAAGAGTTCGAGAGGGTAGATATTTAGGAAGAGAGATTTGAAGGTATTGCGGCCCCAGGTCTCAGAAGGCCTTGTGGACGATGCAGAGGGTTTTGAACTTAATCCTCGCAGCCACTGGGAGCCAGTGCAGAGATTTCAGTCCTGGAGAGATACGATCCCTGGGCTTGAGGCCAAGGACAAGTCTCGCAGTCCTGTTCTGGATGAGTTGCAGAGGGCGTAGAGTAGAAGCAGGCAGATTTAGAAAGAGGCTGTTGCAATATTCCAGCCTGGAGAGAACCAGCGCTCTGGAGACAGTGAGCTTCTGGGAGAAGGAGAGGAAAGGAAGAATACCTCTGAGGAGGTGCAGTTGGTAGTGTGACCTCTTAGAGATGTCAGAGATGTGAGGGGAGAAAGAGAGTGTGGAGTCGAAGATGACCCCCAGGTTCTTAGCCTTGCAGGTGGGAGCAGGAAGAGGGCCAAGAGAGGCCGGCCAGACAGCTGGAAGAAAGACTACAAACAAACAAGGACTTGAAGCTGCCACTACAACACCAAACAAACAACATGTACAATTTCCATCGAGTAGCTCAACTATTTTTTGAATGTGTGCATTATGAATAATGAGCTTAGAATGAAGTTGCCCAAAATACCAACTTTATGAACTAAGAGATGATATCTGGAATCAAGTGCATAGACTATTCGAGGTTTACATTTTATGAGAAAAATGTTTCCTGTTACATTTGTTTTGGTGTGATTAACATGATTATTAATAATATTGTTTTGTTAACATTTTGCCTTACCCCCAGGGTGTGCAACATTTGTCCTCCAGATGTTTTGAACTACAACTCCCATCAGCCCTACCCAGTAATGTCAATGGCGAATGCTCATAGGACTGATAATCCAAAACATGTGGAGTGCCACAGGTTGTAGACTCTTCACTGTATGAACTCCGATATGTGCACTGAAAGTATTTCTTCCATGTTCATTATTAGGAGACATGCACAGGATATACGCCCATAATCCCCTTCTTCTAACTACAAGCTTGAAGGTTGCTGCATAACCAAGACATATGGTGCAACTACTTAAGTGCATTAAGGTAATAGGCCGTCTTCTGGGATTTTCTTACATTTCCTTTTGAAACCCTGCTTCCCATCTCACCCTTAGCTTTCACTGTTAACTTCTTAGATACCTCTCTTCACACAGCCACTTGAATGTAGTCAACATTCAAAGTAAAGTCCACCTTTTCATTATGGATTTTTATGCAATTTCTTTATAACCACTTGCACTTGTAAACATAGTATCACCTCCTGTTGGCAATAAATGAAAAGCTGGTAACCAACGAGCACGTAAGAGGAACCTAAAACGGCACGAAGTCGATCTGTTCCCTATTGTAGAAAAGCATCAGTCAACTACATTTGATGCATGTGCCAAGCAGCTCGATACGTTACTGTTATACAAATATCACAATCAATTCACTTAAAAATGTCCAATGTGCATTGTTCTTAATCTATGTATGTCTACTTATGTATTATCCCCACTGACTGTTCCTTTTACTCCCCTCCACAACCTGGTCACTATGTCCCTCAAACTCAGCCCATTGTAAGAAGCTCACTGCTTCCCATCAAATCTGATTTCTTATCTATTGTGCATTCTTTTGTGATCGAACGAGCATTGTTCTTCCTGTATGTATATGAATAAATAAATAAAATAATTGATGTGCAATTCCATTTGATATTTAAATAATATTGATCAAAAAGTAACACAAAAATAAAAGAATATCTTTTTTGAGCATTTCTCTGATGTTGTCTCTTAAGGCAATTGTGTTTCAAATGGGCTTCCCAAATATCTGCTCATTATGGGTTCATCTCCCAGTTCTGCTTATTACTAATTCCACCATTAACTTTACAAACCATTAATGCCCACACAGATCTGCTCATCTGCAAATGTAACCCCACAATTTATTTCACCCACATTGTCCCACATTCTCACTTACTATTCATTTTCGACAAACCTGCGGTCCTGAATTCTCCATCATCCTGCCCAGAGAGGATTCTTAAAAAGTCCTAGGCACTCTTGAGCACACCTTAAGGCCATCACGTATCCACAACATGATGCGATATAGCATCACCATCACTCTAGTAACTGCCTGCAGGAAAGTTCTGCCGCCCAATAAGGGAGGCACTCCCCCCTTCCAGTCATTACATTTTCAGTTGGTCCAAACACCAAAAACGATACATGTATCCTGCCGATCACCGACACTCACCCGTACGTTTCCGTTTCCCTAGTTGTTGTAACTAAGTCTGTATGTTTTTGTGTCCCTGGTTTTTCTTAGCTTCCCCTTTCCTGCTCTCCTTAGTTCTGTGATCTTTTCACCCCACAGGCCACAGTCTGGCTGCCAGTCTGGGGGGTGGAGGGAGTTTGGTTCACAATTCCCCTCTATAAGGACAAGGCCCGACGCTTGAGGACTACTACATTGCTGATGTGTGCAGTACAAAAGACTAATAAAATCACAATTCAGCCCTCCATGAGCTGCCTAGAAAAGTGTGCATCATGATTTTATAGAGTTCCACCCTCCATACACCTCACATGTATGCCCGCCGTGACCATGTCCTGGGTATGCCCTGCATGATGCGTCACGCTGCTCTTACCTGTTCATGGGGCAGAGTTCTGCTCATCAGGAATTTCAGGCAATTTTATCCAGTGAAAATTCCCTACCATCACGATGATTCGTCTGCAGTGTTGTCATCTGAGATTTTCATTTTAAATCTGTCCTTGATGACGTTCATGCCGTCCAGCGTAGCACGAATTCTTCAATGCGCGGCCCTTCATTGTGTCTACACCTATGGGCCCATCAAGAAGTTCTGCTGCTGATTAAAGTATATGCAAGTGTTCCTAAACCTTATTGCGATTATTGCTTTCTACACCTGCATGCATCATGGTGCCTACAGTTCTACGGGTTTCTACAGGTTTACCCACCGTGAATTGTTGTAGGGTTGGGGGCACACAAACGTTGTCTTCATGCCACATGTGACCTACGCCCCATATTTTGAATGTGGAAGGTACAGGCAGAGCACTCATTACACATGTTTTCAATGGACCTTTTAGAAGACTATCTGGTATTGTCACCATAGAATTATCCCTGCAGCATCAAGGAACAATTGTGCTGATTGATAACGCGTCCCAGATAAATGCGTACGCATGCTTGCTTCGAGTGACAAAATATGGGCAGGTGTGTCATTTATCTTTGGGGCCATTTTTTGAATCGCTGCATAAGGCCTGCACTGGGTGTATGCATGGGGACAGGAGTGGCAGCCTCCATAATCCTCATTGGACATAACCTGAGTCTTGATGGGCACACCGACGATGCCATTCTTATGGGTCGATTCGCAATACACATGAGGGCATGAGGTAAGAAGAGTCTGCTACGTCTGAGGGGACACACTCGCCTGTGCCATGCCCTATATATGTCGGGGAACAAGGCCCATGTTTAGGAAAAGGATAATGTTCTCATTGCCCTTTAAGAATTTTACTGTGCTCAAGAGAAATAGACACGTTACAAAAGCCCTTTTAACATATTCTCTAGTATTTTGTAAGAACCACGTACTGCATGGACCTGATAGTAGGTTATTTCTCTTTAGGGAACATTGCCATGGCATCGTCCACTTCAGTTCCATTACCAGGAGGGTTGGCACGCCTCATCGATTAATATCCCCATAAGAACCCGTGAAACCCCCCCCACATGTGTGATGAAGGTTGAAATAAATGTTTACAAAAGAAAAACGAACCAACCTTTGGTCTTGCAACACCGCTTTCGTGAAAGAAAGTCCCTTTTCAGTGTTGATTATGATGACATAATCAACACTGAAAGGGGACTTCCTCCCAGGAAAGAGGCCTGTCACAGGAACAAAGGTAAATGACCTTTTCCTTTTTCAGCATTTGGTTTAGCCTTTAGCACCCAGGTGTGTTTTTGTAAGTGTGAAAGGCAGCTTAGGTGGGAGGAGTGAGCAAGTGAGGTACAGGGCGCAGCGCAGTGCCCTTGGGAAGCTTGGCGAACATGGTTTTATACCAGTGAATATTGCTTTCGATCCAAGCTTCTTGATTGGCTACCGCCCCAGCCTGGGGTGCTAATTTGCAAAATTAATTTGTTCTTAATTTTCTGTAGTGCACACTTTGCTTAACAAAATCACAATTCGTACGAAAAACGCGGAACTTCTATTGAAGCTACTAGCGGGGCCCTGTTCACGTTTCCAGCTCTGCCCGCAGTTGATGAAGGTGAACAAAGACACAAACTTGCTACTGAGAAGGTTCTATTTCAGCACGAAAATGTGAGCTCGGTTATCTGACAAAACCAAGCTAATCAAAATCGCAAGAACCACCTGGATCTGGTCTTGCATAACTTTGAAAAAATGTAAACACTTTTTCTTCCATTTGGAAGTAAAGAACCCACGTGGAAAATGTTACACTGATTGGGAAAATGAAAAGTGAACAGTGTGTGGGTAAGTTTCAGCTCGTTCACTGTCTTGCGTGTTTGCCTAGCTTTATAAAATTGCAATTTGGTGAAATTTGAACTTGTGCTGCGCATAGGCCCTCATTATAATATTGGCGATAAAGTTGAAAATCCATTTCTATCCCTGTTTGGGGAAAAGACGTGGATTAAGTACCAAATAGGAACGTACTGCTGCTGACCCATGTACATCCATGCACAGGATGGCCAGTAGTGGCCCCTCCATGCATTACATTGGAAAAGGGATGTGAAAGTGGGCGTCTGACATGGCCCCTTTTTGAGACCCCATGTTGGTCATCACTGCACATGTTTTTCTTACATGTGCAGGGATGATTTAGCACATATTTTTACATGAATGAACAAACGTTTTTGAAAAGTTAGGGGGGCTTTTTACATTTTTCCACACATTTTTGGTGGAGGTAAAATTGGCAGATTTTTTAGAAAGGTGTTTAGAAGATATGGTATTCCTATATCTCTGTTTTTAGTGAGATTTCCAATAATTCTGTGCACTGGATTGCTCTTAGAGGTCAATTCTTTCGTGGTGTAGTCCTTTGTTTCTGTTCTTTTTCCTCTCCCCCTCCCATCTTCATAGCAATTGCCTGAGGCAGTCGGGTATCTCGGTCCTTCGTTTTTAGAGCCCTTTCTTACTGCTCTCCCCTGCCTTCCTGGTAGTAATCTATGGCCACCCTGTACAGCCAACACTTGGTAAGGAGTTTACAGCCTGCTTGGTATGCATTTGGAGGGAGTTATCTGTGTTTTTAATGTGATTTCCAATACATTTTTGTGTTGGATTGCTCTTAGAGAGCACTGCACTGCCTTTGTGGAGTAGTCCTTTGTTTTTTCCTTTCTCCTCGCCGCCCACTCTCCATTTCTTAAGCACTGCTCCCAGGGCAGACAGGCCTGGCAGCTGGTGAAGGGCACAGGCTAAGGGCATCTTCCATAGGGCGCCTATGATCCCTGCTTGCCTGTTTGCCATTGGCATCCCAGCCCTGCCAGACGTCACACGCCACAGCTACTCTCAGGTAAGGGATTCCTACTTTGTATCTCGCCACTGTGTATTACCACTACTTGCATTTAGTCCACAGAGTGCCCCAAAAGTAAATTGTGCTGCCTGGTTATCACGCCACCATTTGTATTTTGGAACTGCTTGCATTTAGCCCACAGAATGTCCCAAAAGTTGATTTTGCTGCTTCTTATCACGCCACTGTTTGTATTTTGGCACTACTTGCATTCTGCCCCTAGAGTGTCCCAAAAGTCGATGTTGCTGCCTGAATTTAACGCGACCACTTGTATTTTGGAACCACTTGCATTTAGCCCCAGATTTTGCTGCCTTGTGATCATGTCATTGCCACAACCATGAGACAAGTGCCACAGGGAGGCTTCCACCCCTGGGAAGCCTCAAAACACTGAACAGCTCAGCACCCAATCAATCACAACCATACCAAAAAATACAACCACGAGACAAGACCATGGAGAGAAACAAGCCACCATGATCCTACAACCACAGCAACGCAGATGCCACAGTGTGTTTCAGCACATCGACTTACCCCCGAGACCCGGAAAGAAAGCAACCCAGGAAGTTACCCACCCCTGGAATATATCCCCTCGAACCTATAAAAAACCTGAATCCAAGATTGAGGCAAAAAAGCAAGCCACCACAATCCTACAGCCACAGCGAGGCAGACGCCACTGTGGTTTGCAGCACATCAGTCTATCACGGATATCAGCAAAGAAAGCAACACAGGAAGGCACTTGCACCTGGAATATATTGCAAACCCGATTCCAAGAATGAGGTGAAAAAACAAGACACCACAATCCTACAACTACAGAGATGCACACACCACTTTGGGTTACAGCATATCGACCTACCACTGAGACAAAGAAAGAAGTCGTCCCAGGAGGACATCTTACCCAGAACAAAGGACAAATCAGAAACACCTGGGTAAAAGCAAGCCACCACACATCTAGAACCACAGGGAGGCACCATCCATTACATCTAAGCCTACATCAATCTTCCCAACAAATAAAATGTAACACCACTACTCATTTAGTCAGATCAAAACCAACAGAGAATCAAGCAACATCAGAGAACTGCACAAGCAGAAAGCTAAACACAGAAAAGAAATGTAATCGCACAGCCAAGCCCGCCATACAACACCAAGCCACAACAGCCTGACACATCAAGACCGCAAACATGTCATGATACAAGAAGGACAAAGAAACAAGAATGGACAACAGAATAAGAAAGAGGAATTAAATCATACCGCGTTGAACTGGAACCACCTACCAGAATTAACAACACCTCCAAAATCCCCACTAACCATCACTAAGCGAACCTACAATCCTTCCACAATAGAAAATGACTGAAACTAAGGACCCAATGAATCTTATAGTGGACCCCACCAGACTACCAAACTGCACACCACAAAACACACAACTCAGCAACTCCAAAGACATTTTCAGAAAAAACCCAAATAGAATCAGTGCTAAACTAGAAGCCCTAACCATTCACAACCCTTACATAATCAGAGACTGGAAGAAAGACCATAAGAACAACCAAATATACAACTACAAAAAACCAGAACAAAGAAGCGCATCACTCAACTTAATTGAACTCCTCAACGAAGGGATAGAAGTCACAACTACACAACCCGCAAATAACAGCTTCTTCCAAGAGCGAACTGAAAATCCAATAGACACAACTCCAACCAAGACGCGAGAAATGATATGCAACACAGAACAAGGAAAAATGCACACTACACTGCAGTCTAGTCAATGTAAGATTCATGGCTAAATACAAAACAGAAATATATGAGCTCCAAAGCGAAGGTGGCACTGATGCGCTCTTCCTCACAGAAACATGGCTATCAGACAATTATAAGACAATTGCTCACAAAGCCATACCCGACAACTACAAACTAGTACATTCTAACAGGGAAAACCAAAGAGGAGGAGGAATCACAATAGCGCACGAAAACCACACCTGCTCCACACTTCTCCCCTCAATCGACATAGAATATTGCAAATCACTCCTAATCAACATCAAGCTCAACGATCAATCCAGCCTACTAGTCCTCCTGATCTACATACTGCCATCTTATAACTCCAACTTTGCCATGAATCTCACTGACGCCATTGCCAACCTCTCCACTTATCATGACTACATAATTGTTCTGGGGGACTTCAACATCTAGTTGAAAAGAGAAAATGAAACTACAGCAAACTTCCTCAGCGCCCTAATGGAAACCCTCTATAAACAAATACTAAGCAGTGCCACCCACAGTGCTAGACACACCACAGACGCAATCTTCGACCACCGCCTCACCTGTACCAATCATAAGGAGCGATCACCATATGATATCATTCACTGTCAAAATCCCAAACTTCATCATGCCCATAAACGTAAAACTCCCTGTGACAAACAAAAGAAAGTGGAAGAGTCTTGAACTGGAAATGCTAACAGAGTTACTGGAATCAACCAAAACAAACACATCCCAGCTAAATAGAATGACTCCAGACTCAGCGGAAGACAAACCTGATACCTGAATCACAGACGCCCTAGATCAATTAGCGCCTGCAACACTCTTCAAACCCACCCCTAAGAAAATTGCAACAAGATGGTTCACAGAAGAACTGGGGGAACTCGAAAAAAAATGCAACCTGGAAAAACAATGGAGAAATCACCACAACCAATCAGAAAAAAACAAAAAAGTATGACAGATCAAAATGTACAAATCAGCAGTCCTGAAAGCAAAAAAAAACATATTACACTACAATAATCCAACCAGCAACAACCTCACAAAAAGAATTATTCAAAATCCTCAAGGAAACTAAAAACCCAACCTTGTGCAACAAATGTGTTGCACCATCACAATCCCTATGTGACATCACAACCCATCTAAGAATAAAAATAGAAGCAGTACAACAGACCCTTATTTCAAGCCATCCTACCTAAACCACCCCCAAGAACGGTCAGAAACCAGCATGCCACCAACCACCACAACTCTCAATCACTTTGAACCTATAAACAAAGAAACTTTCAACAAATTAATAAAAGACACCAACCTCGCCGGATCCCCCCAGTAGCCCATACCCACCGGGCGTCTTCAAAAAACATCTCAACCACGTAATGCCAGTCTCATACTTCCAGCTACTAATTAACCTATCCCTAAACACGGGAATAGTACCTAAAACTTTGGAATCAGCATACATCAAGCCCCTCCTAAAAAAACAAAACAGGAAATGCGGAAGACCCTACTTTACTACAGAACTATATTGAATCTAGAAAAAGAGGTTTTGGTGCCCCTCTGCGAGAACGAACACGGCCTAATGACCTGTTCTATTGGAAGGGACCCACTCGAGAGTATGCAGCCACATTTTATCTCACTGTACCGTTCATTAAGGAGGAATATCCATTTGCATATCAGTCTTTGCCCCCCCCCACTTGAGAAGTCCAGCACCAAAATGCTAGGCAATCCTCCTTTAAACAAGAGTACCAACAGCAACCCCAGGCACCTGTTTCGCCATAGTTGGTCCTCATCAGTGAGGTGGAGCTGTGCCTCTCTGAGCACAGTGAGCAAGGGGTCCACATCTGGATAACCCTAGGTAACTTAGGGTGACCACCTAAAGTTCCTTAAACATAGAAAAAGAGCTGCCGGCATCCCTCTGTGAGAACGAAAACAGCCTAATGCCTAATTACCTGTTCTATGGGAACGTATCCACTCGTGAGTCTGCAGCCACATTTTAGCTCACTGTACCTTTCACAAAGGAGGAATATTCATTTGCATATCATTCTTTGTCCTGCCAACTTGAGCAGTCAAGCACCAAAATGCTAGGCAATTCTCCTTTGAAAAAGAGTACCTACAGCAACCCCAGACACGTGTGTCAACCTAGTCAGCCATCATCAGTGAGGTGGAGCTGTGCCTCTCTGAGCACAGTGAGCAAGGGGTCCACCTCTGGATAACCCTAGGTAACTTAGGGTGACCAACCCAAAGTTCCTTAAACATGGAAAAAGAGGTACGGGCACCCCTCTGCGAGAACGAACACGGCCTAATGGCCTGTTCTGTGGGAAGGTACCCAGTCGAGAGTCCGCAGCCACATTTTAGCTCACTGTACCTTTCACAAAGGAGGAATTTCCATTTGCAGATCAATCCTCCTTTGAACAAGAGTACCAATGGCAACCCCAGACATGTGTCTTGGCCTAGTCGGGCCTCATCTGTGAGGTGGAGCTGTGCCTCTCGAGCACAGTGAACAAGCGGTCCACGTCTGGATTACCTTAGGTAACTTAGGGGGACCAGCCCAAAGTTCTTTAAACATAGAAAAAGAGGTACGGGCACCCCTCTGCGAGAACAAACATGGCCTAATGACCTGTTCTATGGGAAAGTACGCAGGAGAGAGTCCGCAGACACATTTTAGCTCACTGTACCTTTCAAAAGGAGGAATATCCATTTGAATATCAGTCTTTGTCCCGCCCACTTGAGCAGTCCAGCACCAAAATGCTAGACAATCTACCTTACTCAGTGAAAATCCTTGAGAACCACATCTACAAAGTACTACTCAACAATGTAGAAAGCAGCAGAATACTCGACCACTCCCAAGTCAGCTTCAGACCCATAAGAGAAACTGAATAAGCTCTTCTCGCCATATGGGACGACCTAAAAATAAAAGCAGCCAATAGCAGCCAATCATTCTCCTACTACTAGACATATTTGCCGCATTTGACAGGATGAAGCACACAACACTCATATGGAGGCTGGAGGAATATGGCATAAACAAACTCTGCACTACAATGGTTGAAATCTTTCCTCACCAACCAAACAGAAAGAGCCCACTTAATGCCATTTAATTCAATAACAAAGAAATCACTTGCGGCATACTACAAGAATCAAGCGTCTCCCTGCTCCTCTTCAATATTTACATGTCCCCACTAATGAAACTCATTCAAACCATGGACTGGCCATAGAAACTATGCAGTCAATAGCCAACCTCCACCCAAGACCCAAACAAAACAACACCCTCAACAAATGCCTCACAGACATATACACCTGGATGACAAATAACAATCTCAAGCTAAAAACGGCCAATACAGAAATAATGATCTCCCCTCCAGAAGACAATGCAACACAGACATACCTGAGCTGGCCACTGTGCATTGAACCCACCCTGAGACATTGTCAGTGATAAAAACCTGGAAATCCTCATGGACAACAGACTTTCTCTAGAACCACAAGTCAACGTAATAGCAAAAACATGCTTCTACCTCCCCAACCTCAGATTCCCACACAGAGCTTTGACAATCATCTCCTTGGTACTACTGAGACTAGACTACACAAACAGCCTCTACCTTGGAATGCCAGAACGCCTCACAAAATAAACTACAACGGATCCAATATACTGCAGCAAGACTAATCCTGAAACTAAATAAAAGAGACCACATCACACCAGCCATCAGAAGTCACCACTGGCTACCAGTAAAAAAAAAGAATCACCCACAAATCACTACATGGACAAGGAGACGATTTTCTCCAAGCTAAATTCAACCGCTACCAACCTGGGAGACACATAAGATCAAGCAACGACATCTAATAGAAACGAAACACCACTAGAAAAGGAAATTCGGAGAAACCACGTTCTACTGTTTGATAGCCAAACTATGGAACTCAGTACCGAAGGAAATAAGAGCGACGGAAGACCACCTAACTTTCAGAAATGACTGAAAATCTGGCTATTCCACTCACTGAGATAAGCATAAAAATGTGCACCCCCACAATCCATACTCTGGGACCAAAGCAAACATAGGACAAGGCAGATTGAAGAACCAACAATAAAACAACCAGACAGCCAGAGCCAAACATAGACCAACTAAACACTCCCCTCCTGTTTTCTACACCTGCATAGCTCTCACATACTACAAACACACAAATGACACACACCACTGCTAACCATGCCACAAGACCAAACAGTTGCAAACAACAAACAACCCAGACACTGGACAATACCCCTCCGGATGCAGCAAGCCCAGTGCACACCCAGAATGCTGACACACACAGACACCAGTTTCTTTTGTTCTGCAAGCATAAATAAAAGAGCACAACTTCCATCCTATCCCTCTTCCATCATGAACTAACCCCATCACTTTTCTTGCAGTCACATGAGCACCTGGAGACAATGCAAATGGCAGCTGTGCGCGGTATGATTCATTATAACATAACATACACATTTCCAACACTGCTCGCTCGTGTTATTTCCAACTGATCAATATCTTGTGCTCTAGCACCTTGAAGCATCTCATGTGCTAGGTGGAATTAATAATTATGATCTCAGACCCAAATAACCGCACAGACTCAAAGAATATGCCCAAGTATTACTTTATTATCAGCTTGAATAAAGTAGGACAATCTGGTGAACAACAAACTGTAGTCCACGCACTCACACAACAATTTTGATAACACAAGGGTTTTATACTTCAATGTATGTCAGCTATGATGTCATCCTACGTGGCAAACTATAAAACCTATTGACGGGAGGGATTGGTTAAGGGAACACATCTATCTATATATCATATACGTATTGGTAATATCACTGGATGCCCCTCATCTAGTGGGCACACCTTGAACCACCTCTAAATACATATAATCAGATTATAGCAGAATAACACTGGTTGGCCTTTGCAACATTGAATAGCATGTTGCTACATAGACCCTCTGATAGGTTGGCATTCTCTCCCAACCTTGGACTTTTGGCTTGTTAGTAGCAGATATGCAAAACGAAACTTAGGTGCAGAGAGCAATGCCAGATTACTACCCACTTGCCCAATTAGTGCATCATCTCTCATTTATCTGGCCCCAAGTCAAGCCTTCTTCTTTATAGTTGACCTTGCAGCCTGTTCTCTGTTCTGGGACTTTCAAGGGAGTTCTGGTGGCAACTATCATTTCAAGCAACCTCGATTCAGGCTGGCTAAGTTTGGAGGTGTTAGCTTTCCTGTACAGGCTCCTAAAGTATGGGATGCTCTTCCATTACCAAAGCCTCTAATTCCTTGCCGGACTTCAAAAGGGAGTCAAAACATACCTCTTCATCTTGAATCTACGACATATTTAGGATACCCCTTGTAAGGCACCTTTTGTTGCGGCCCTGATTGTTCTTTAGCTCTGAAATCTGTTTTTGTTCATCTTGTTTTGTTACTTGTGCGATATAAGAAATAAAATAAATAAATAAATAGTGTAGCTATACCATTATCTTCGTCTGTAGTTTAATGAATAGCCCTTGTTTTCAATTTCTGAGTCACGTGTGAGGAGACCATGATTCTGTCCATGGTGTCATCACTCCTCTTGGCCTCTGGAGACTTGCTCACTCCACCTGGCATATGCTTTTCACATCTTTGATTGTCCAATACTTGGCTTTTGCAGATGTTTTCTTCTTTGCTTAATCTAAGAGAAATATGTTTTACATACATGGCCTATCCTATTGACTCCCCGTATTCCTTGATGTGGCATCCTTGATCCAAGGTCAATAGACTCCTCTTTATTTTGCATACAAAGCTGTTTTCCAGTGTCTCCTATTTCTGCGGCTGCGGTCTGTCTCTGAGGTAGCTTGATTGGTTTCAACACAAGTCTGACGTCCATCTTTCCATCATGGCCGCCTTAGCCATGTTATGTTTTCTTCTGCAGCAAGCTTCTATATGTCTGAGCTACCTTGTGTTTCTGAGTATATACATTACTCACTTATTTATTTGATGCATATTATTTCTTCATCTTCGATTACATGTTTCTCTTATCACTTCCAGTTACATCTTATCTTTTAAGTATTTTCATATAGTTCCAGTGCGTGTTCGTATCTTACCCTCATGACGTCACTCTGCTCTTGTCAGATTTCACTTACAGCTATTCGATGTCCAATGGTGTGTGCAGACATCCTTCCACCCTTTTAGTGTGAGGACACATTTGATACAGTTGTCTGAGTGCATATCGTCTCTCAAACACTCGATGTGGTATTGGTACCTGGTACAATACCTGGTGTCCCACATAGGGCTCTTCTCCTGCTGTTCCAATATGATGGAGGTAAGGGGGCGGGTGCTAGGGATGACGTTTCCACCTGCTCCTCTACATTCTGCAAAGCTTGCCCTTTCCTTACCTTTCACACTCCTAAACTCCTCATTGCCACTCTCATCTTGATTACAGTTCCTTGCTTCTCTTTGATCTACCAGCCTCAGATCTTGCCCCTCTTCATTCTGTCTTCAGTTTGGTTATCCACACTTTCTCCGGTAACTCTTTTCTCTTACCCCTATCCTTCCTTCTCTCCACTCCCTCTGCTGTTATCTTTTGAATCTCCACTGTTATTCCATTTCTTCTGCATTCATTTCAAATGTCTTCACGGTTTGGCTCCTCCCTATCGCTATTCTATCATTTTAATGTATTTGCCCTCCGATCACATCCACATTTGCTACTGACAGTTCCTAAACTATCCTGTGCCGAATCCTGTTTTTGATCATTCTCATTACTTGCACCTAAACACTGGAACTATTTGTCTCTCCACATTAGATCCATCCCCACCTACTCCTTGTTCCGCTCTCACGTAAACCATTTCTTGCTTTACGATATGTCTTACGTTTTGTCCATTTGTCTGTTGAGTTTTATCAAATTGTTTGTCCAGATTTTGTACTGACCAATTTTCTAATTGAGCTTTGGCAAATTTGACTAACAAACTCAATAAATACGAGTACAGCAGGGCAGAACACTAGGCCGGTAAGGTAGAGCACAATATGCTCATTGCACATCTGTGGGTTTTTCTGAACAGAAAAAATACGAACTTGACTAGTAAATCAAAACCAAAATTGAGTTAATGAATACATTTATGGGGAATTTTCAGGACTTCAAATCTGAGGAATGCAAAGTAAATGTGAACAAGAATATACATGTTGCTGGGTTAGTAGTACAAATAAAGTATGAATGCAGTATTTCTTGAGGGCTTATGTCAGTGGCGGAAATGTTTTCCTTGTCATTGGCAATGGTTAGGATTTTTAGGTACCATAAAAACTCTAAGCTGACCTGTCCCATCAGCAACTTTAGTGATTGTTTTATATATTTCTTAACACCTATGATCACCACAATTACAAATTAATTTCTACAGGACAGAGTACAGTAACATAAACGGATATTAGTGCTGGTAAAGAACCTTTTTAGGAGAGGGAAAATAATGCAGTAGACCCAGCATTAAAGACATTGGCTATGGATGTTGTCATTACATTTTCCATGTTTCTAAATAACTAATAATAACATGATTTTATAGTTATATGTTATGATGATGACTTGGTCATTTTGATGAACTGGAAAATAATTACATTTTTGACAACCTTTTTTTCTTTTTGGCTTAATAATTGGCAGCACATCCACACTGATGAGTGGGTGTGCTGCCAACACCCCTACCTCAAACCCACTTGTCATCCTTCACTTTTCCTCTACTACTATGTTTTTCTCCATTTTAGGTCAGGTTATAGAGAGCCAAAGATCTCCACTACGTAGAGGAGCTCTGGTGTCACTCAGCTTCTCTCTGAGTCAGAAAGAGTGCATTACGATGAAAGCTCTGTTATTGTGTCGCCCCTTTTGCAGAAGCTAGTTCCGCTGCCTAAATTGTGGAAAGAGGAGGTGAATATTGATTTAACAAGCTTCTTTTGCTTCTATTGTGCTTCAACCATTAATGTGTGTTCTACTTTTGTGCTGCATTACCTTGATGTTGCTATTTTCTTTCATTTATGATGCTTGGTTACATTGCTTGTTTGGACAATGTGTCCAGATGCACACACCATAAAGATAAACGCTATTGTACAGGTGGACTGGAAAGCCCCAGTCCATGCAGAACAGACAGGCCGGGAAATCCTGCACCCAATAACGTAAATGGTCAAAGTAAATGGCAAACCCCCACTTTATTAACAATCCACACAAAGCAGGGACAGCAGCAAGCACAGAGGTCTCAAAAGCTCTCGAATGTTACAATACAGAACAGTAAGTTATTAACCAAAATCATGTCATCACACTAAAATATTAGTTGCAAATTCCTACGGGGTCTGGGGATTGGTTAAGGGAATTGTCTACATATACAATGTGTAGAGGTTAGTCTTTTCATTGGACATAACTATCTGATGGTCCCACCGTAGACCACCCCTAAATTGATAAAGGTAAAAAAGACACAGGGCCTCATTAGACGGTAGGAGGTAACCATGCCGCTATTAGTGGCATGGCTACTCCCTTAGCGCATTCCGGGCCTGGGTAGGCGGTATGGGGACTTACCGGGTCATTCCGACCCTGGAGGACCCGGTAAATCCCCATTCCAAATAACATTCCCCATTCCCATTGAGCCCCCATAGGGCTCAATGGGAATGGGGAAGGAGCTAATAACGGTACCGCAATTTGCGGTACCGTTATTAGCTCTGAAGTCCCTCAGCGGGTTCCCTCCTTAACGCCTGGTCAGACCAGGCGTTAAGGACGGGACCCGCTGAAGGACCTCGTAGCAGGGCGCTAAGGGATTACCGGCACTGGTGACCTTACCGGTGCCGGTAATCCCTTAGCGCCTACCGTGTAATGAGGCCCATAATCTCAGCAACAGATAATTGGCTAATGCAACATGTACTAGGCGACATCACATTGAGAGTTCTGATTGGTTGGCATCTATTTGACCAACCTTGAACATTTGGCAGTTCATCAGCACATGAGCAAACATAGGAGAAGGGGAGAGGACTCCAGGACTTGGTGTCTTCAAATAAATAAAACATAATCCCGTATTTCCTAGTCCACAAGCCAGAGCATCTAGTTTTGTACTTGACATTGCTGGGCACTGCTCTTCTGGGAATTTGAGGGGAGTCGAGACAGGTGCCTATCTCTGTCTGAAGTTAATAAATGGACAGTGCCTTCCAATTATCGGTCACCTGTGAGAAGACCATGTTTTGAATTAGTCTACCCTGCATTTACCACAATTTTAGCTGATATTAATGCAAGTATTGTTATCCTCTCTGACCACTGGAGACTTGGACGATCCGTTTTTTACTCAACATTGAGCTTCTAATTATATGGTACCTGGCATTCAAAGACTGTTTGTTTGTTCTTTATTTAATCAAAGAGAAATACGTCTTACGCCTTGGGAATTATTATCTTCCGTTCTCTTTGGAGACATCCAAACCTCATTTCTTTCCCCGTAACCTTGGAAAGGGTCTGCAAAGCTACTGTCTGTCCTGCGCGGGTCTATGTTTTAGTGAATTCAGCAAGTCAAACCTCCCTGCAGCTTCAAGGCTTCCCATTCACTCTAATGTGGCTCCGCCGTCCATTTTATTCAAGATGGCCACTCGCTACTGTTGTGTTTCTATATTTAGCAAGCTATATATGCATACCGTTTGTATTGTGTTTCAGTGTATACATTGATTATGTTATTCTTTGTGCCTAAATGCACATTTGACCTAATGTTCCTGTTTCTTCATGGTGAGTGCATATCTGCTTAATGTCTATTGTACTCTTGTGTATCAGTTTGGCAGCGAGGTCACTTTCTCTCGTCATCCTCAGTTATAGCATGTTCATTTATTCTTGTATTTGTCTGTTTATTTCTTCTTCTTATTGTTCCGCGGTAAAGTCGATATGATATGGTCGTCATAAAACAGAACGCCTTTCACCTGCGTAATATGGAGGTGTGGGAGGAGCAGTCGACATGAGTGACGATTCATCTGCCTCTCGATATTCCCCCCTCTGGTCAAGTCCTTGACCACACCTCCTTTAGGGACCACCCCCCAATAATGTACCATGGGGGTCCATATCTTTGTCACCGCCCTCCGGTTTCCTGAATTTCTTTTGTGTTCACCCACACTCAAGGTCATATAGCAGCATCCCCCTTCTGGTTTGCAGAATACCCAACATCCCACGTAATTGCGAGGGTCTCTGGGATAAAAAACATTTTGATCCTGGAGGGACAACAGAGCTTTCCCTCACATGCATAAGAGGTAGAACATTGGTTTGTGTACATTCATGTATTTTAGTGTCTACTTTTATCACTATTTTCATTCATATTGCCTTTTTAGCCATCTTCTTGAATTGGCTTATGGCTATTCTCAGGTTGCAGAATCCCAATAATACTAATACTAGTATGGCTATTAGTATTTTGAATGCATTAGCCAACTAGGAAGGGATCCAGGAGAATAGATAAGAGATCATCTAGGATGTCATCCACTTCCTCTGTCAATTTAGCATGCAAATCTGGTAATAGAGTTATGTTCTCCGTGAGGGTCCCATTTTCCTAATTGTGGGTGGGGGTGTTTGTACAGCAAGGCGGGCCAATTTATGAACACACACCACCCTCAATGGCCATTATCGGGTCAAGGTCAAACCTATTGTGGAGGGTCATGAGTCTTATTGCCATCAGCTCCTACCTTATGGCTTTAAAGCCCTTAACTGTTGTGTGAATTGTTTGCAATAGCTTCCATTTCATGATTTGGAGCCATTTCACATATGCAGTGACTTGCACTCCATGGAGGAAAATGGCCGAAATAAATCTCTGCTTTTTGATAAATAATTTGTATTCATCTAGTATGTCATCATAGGCATCCTCTGACTGTGCTGAGAAGTAGTTTTCTCGTTTCTTACACATGAGAGTGAGGGATCTTTTTTCCTCAAATGTGCATCCATTTTAGGGAAACACATAATTTGTATATTGCTTTGAAGCACTACCATTGTAGGTATGTTTATTAGCACTAGGGAACATTACCCTCCCCAATTAGGGGGCAGCTTCATGTATGGTCTGGATCCACAAGCTCAATAGGGGTCCATCAATACTGCTGTTTCTGTCTTCATGCCTCGCACGTCAAAATGCGCTTGCACCCAATATTTTTCACAACACTGGTTGTACCATTATTTTGGAAGCGTAAGGCAGCATTTTTCAGGGATATTATCTGCATTGGTCCCCCCTCATCGTCGGCTCATGTAAGTAACTTTGTAATTTTGGGCCACTGGTTGATACATAGTGCATTTTCCTTCTTAACCACCTCTTCCCATTGTTCCAAATGTGCTGGTGCCTTACATACCACTAGTCTGTTGGCCCACCCCTCAGGTGTAAGCCCAGATTCCTTTATCTGTAATTGGCCCCACATTTCTTTTCCTGTATTGTCATTGCACTGCAACATTTCATTTTCTTCTATTGTAATACCTGCTCCGTCTGTTCCAAAATGCCCATATCTTATTAGCTTTTGCATTGTTTCAGTTTTTATCATGGATTTCATGTCTTGTACACAATCATGAAACTGCTGCAAAAACAACACTTTACTTTATCTAAAACACAATCACAATGTTTTTGCACTGTGTTCCACAGTCAGATGGTGTTTTCAAACTAAAGTGGCACCACTGTTGTTTCTGGACCGGGTGATCTCGAGTTCTGAGGCGGGAGGTGTCATTCCCACCAGGTCTGACCTGGTGGGTTTAACACCACCCGCCTGCAGACGGACGTGGAAACACCGGCACCATCAGAAGATGGTGCCGGTGTTTCCACTTCCCCATTCCCATTGAGTCCGTCCTATGGGACTCAATGGGAATGGGGACTTACAGAATTCCGCCTCCGGAATTCCCCGGTCACTGGGGTCGTAATGCCCTGGTAATTCCGGGAATTACGGAGGCAGAATGGTAATACGAGTCCAGCGGTAACCTGCCGGAATTTCAGGCACGGTTACCGCCAGACTCGTAATGAGGCCCACATGTCTACAAACTACAACTGGGCAGATATGTGTTGAAGCACCCGAGTTGCATACTGGTCTTAAATACCAGCTTTGTCATGTAACCAAAGTGTGCGCTCTCGTGTATATCACATTATATCCCTGAGGCTTATCTGCCAAAATTAGAAGTTTCTACAAGTGATTCAGCACAAACCACCCACTACTCCAAAAAGACTCTCACTCCTGATATTGCCACCTATGTGTTAGTAACAGTGATTGCTCATATGCCGATTTCTTTGTCTCTTGGTTTTAATGTTAATTCCCATAATTGTGCTGAATATTAAAGATTCATTTTGTAACATATTTTCTACGATTTTACTATACATGCTAATAAGGGGTGTGCACAGCTCTTTGGCCATCCAAGGCCCCACAAATCCTTGGGGCAGCCCAAGATCTGCATCCTAATACGTTCCCTACATAATCTCATGGTTGCATCGAACAGACAGATCAGAGCCTAGGTAGACCTTGTGCCATTGTCTATGCCAGCTGGCCCCATTTCACTGTACCTTGTAATTGGCAGTGTTTCTCGGGTATGTTTCGCAGAGGTGCTTTCGGTGTTGGGACAGTGGCAGTTCTATGCAGGAAACCCTACTGGCAATTAGCACCTGTGGCGCGTGGTTCAGCCAATCAGGATGCTCAGAACAAAAATATTTTACACAGATGTAAGCCTACGTCCCTCGCTGCCTGAGAGCTGCACATGCTTGCCTCATTGCTGCCCCCTGGTCTTGAACATCTCACCTTTTAAAAAAAAAATTTCAACTCATTTACCTGCTGTTTATTCTCCATTACCATCCTTTGCTCCATTCTCTCAACTCCTCACTTGGATGCTGCCAGTGCTGCACATGGAAAGGATTTACTGGGGGACCCTCTCCTCCTTCAGGGGTGGTGGGGCTGTGGGGTGAGAAGACCGGGCAAAGGGGTCTGGCCCCAGGCCAGGTCATGCAACACAGTGGGCCTCATTACAACCCTGGCGTTGGACCATGGTGCAATTAGCACCATGGTCCATGCCAGATTCCGCCATGGTGGATGGCGGATTTACCGCCCCATTCCAAGGTTGGCAGGGCGGTAAATCCCCATTCACCATGGCCCCTTCCCCATTCCCATTTTTGGCCCATGGGCTCAATGGGAATGGAGAAGGCGCTAATTACGGTGCCGTAATTAGCACCAAGGTCCCTCAGCGTGTTGGACTTTAACGCCTGCAAAAAGCAGGCGTTAAAGTGTGAATCGGGCGTTAAGGGTTTAACGGCGCCGCAGCCTTTTACGGCGCCGTTAACCCCTTAACGCCAGGGTTGTAATGAGGGCCAGTATCTCTTCATAGAACTGAAGCCTTCTATTTGGATAAAAGCAAAGAGCATTATGGGAACATAAGAATGTCCATCTAGCATGTCAAGTGAGACCCTATTTTGAACGTCAATGCACTCTAGTTGCCATCTCTAGGGTTTCCGAAGAAAGATTGCTAAAAGGCATGATCGTCATCGGTACCGTGCACTCATTCATTCATCCGTTCACCCATCAACTCATCCATGCCTTCGTGTGCTGGGGTGCAGCATGCTCGCTTCCCCCACAGTACTCAAAGCCCTTGCATTTAAGAGTTTTAATCCCAGTCCAGAGAGCGGTCTTTGCAAAAACACATGCACGCCCTCAAAGTAACATGCAAACATATGTCTTGCACATTTGTGTTCCTAGCATTTAATATTGTGGTTAACCTGCCTTCAAGCACCCCCATTTGTGGCAGAAAATGCAAAAGAGGCCTGGGGGCGATAGAGTAATGTGCCAAAAATCACACTACTTGTTCAAGTTGGGAAGCCTGGATTAGAATGCAGGGGTCCTTGTGCCACGGCCAATCATTCAGCTGCTCGACCACATCAGCTCTGCAAAATGCAGGATCAAAAAAACCAAAACAAACATTTTGATTTTGACAGTTTGCTGTAAACGAGGTTTATGTGGTCCGCTCTCTGGTTTTTTTTAAAGCTGAGAAATAAAATGAATATTGCGAACCCTGTGGGGGGATTGTACGATTCAGAACGAACAGACTAGTCCGTGAATCATTGTTGTTAAAACCACATATCATCCCAGACTGTGAGGAATTCGCCCATCCGCACAGTGGGTGTGCGCTCACCTCGGCATTTTTGAAATTTTAAATGAAATTGAATGATTGTAGATCAACCTCCGTAAAATGTGTGGGGCTAATCCACACACATTTTCCTATGTTCACTGCACAACATACACACAGACCCGTGCACTCTGGGTGGACACGGCCTACAGACGCAGTCCCTCTTGTCATATTTAATTGGGATATGACAGCCAGGATTACACCATGTCGTCTCAGAAAGGGGATGGTCAAACCTTCACCCTGCCATGGCCAGCCTAATTAACTAACAAAGGCTCCATGGATCATCCATGTCCTTTTGTTTAGATCAGTTGCTGGTGACAGCTTCACATACGAATCAGAGCTTAATTCAAACAGGCCCACCTGGCAGCAGAGGTTAACAAAGGAAACAGGAAACCCCCAATATCAATTGACAGGGACATTTCATGTCTGGGTTAGGGCGTTACATTAGTCATCCCTGCTGGGAGACCCCATTCAGATGGTACAAGTATGTGGATTGATGGCACCAGAACGTCTGGCCTCAACACAGCTTCAAAAGAGAACTGCCACTTTAATCAGGAACCAAAGAGAGCTCCATTAACCAGAGAGACCCTTTGATCCACAACAGACCGGAAGATGGGTGGGACTTAGTATTGGATGTTTTCACCCCTTTACCTTTTCTGTGTCAAAGCACTCTGGTTATGACCTCATGCATACAGGAGATTGTTGGTGGCGACCCAGGATTGATTCATTAAAGGTAGTCTTAGCCTACACCAATCCCTGTGGTCTATTTGGCTTTAAAAGAGGGTCGAGCCCCTCTTTTGGGCAGATCATCTGAAGACTTTGCAAGGAGAGACAAGAAAAACTCAGCATTGGACCCTGGCTGAAGGTACAGTCTACCTTACATCTTCCGCCAGTGAAGGAAGGCCAAGACCTTGAAGAGGGAAACTTGATCCCCCTCCTAAACATTTCACAACGAACAGAGGGAGATACTTAATCCAGAGGACCCTCCAGCAGCTCCAGAACCGGTACCCAGCCAGCACACAGCGTGCCCAGCTAGGATCTGCAGTAGGCTTCCTAGGTGGGACATGCCAGAGAGTATCTGAACCAAACCAAGGATAGGACAGCTGCCTGCAACACTGTCCTCAGCTTTGGGCCATCCACCTTTATGGTTGGCAAGAGCCCAGTGAAGAAGCTAGGAGAAGTGCATCGACAAACATTTACTGACTTCCAACATAAAGGACATTTTCGAGCCAGTCAAGCCTCTCGGGCTGCAGCCGATTGCACTGCTGACTGTTGTTCCGCCGCAGTCGCTAAAGCCATTCGAGATGCCTCGACCAATGCTATAGAACCCTGGACCATCACTGAGAAAACAATTCCTGACCCCAATCCGCTTTGTAGGGCAGCCTGCAGCCGTCCGTCCAGCCTTGCTCACTGAACCTCCTGCCGCCTGTTACCCACAGCTGTCTCCCATCTTGAACTCTGTCGCAGAAGCTGCAAAGCGCCCTGAAACTAACTCGACCCCGTCGAGCACCAAGCACTCCTACAGCACTAGGTAAATTGTGGTTCTGTCCCTCTGGTCCTTCTCTGAAGGCCTTTGGTGCCATTGCTCTCTTTGTGTTGAAACCAAGTATCCTTGAACTATTACGATTAATTACTATACCAACTACCTTCCTGTCAGTATCCAGAGTGCATTCCTTTTCCTTCTTTGAAACTGTTAGTCTTCTGCATTCCTTTAAGTGTGGGTTTATTTCGCAGTGTGCTAGAACTGTCTGTTGTGACAATAATAAAGTAGATATTTATATACAACCTTGACTGGACAGTCCCTTTTATCATTGGGTAATAATTGTATTTTCACTGTGTTGCAACTAACCAACGATCCATGACCTTGTGGAGATAAGCCTGCCATTCTGTCCACGTTACCAAAATTGGACACAGAGGTTTATAATTTGCTTGTGTTTCCGATCTGTTCAAATCCCTTCTGGTGTACTAGAGGTGTGGGGCTGATTGATGGTTTAGAAACCGATATTCATCCCTGCACCACTGGTGCCCCGAAGCTGATTCATCACAAGACACTGCTCCCCTTCATTTGCTCGGTGCATTTTCTTTTTAATCCAGAAACGTTAGAAACATCTACCGCCTCCCAGCTTAGATGCTCCTGGCAGAGCCAAAGTGGTGCATTAAGTCTGCTTTCATCATGTTAGGGGGCAGCGCACCCACCAGCACCAGCAATTTTGAAGTGTTTTGTAGTTTGGACAGCCCCAAGTGCTGGAGATCACAATGCCCCAATAAGTGCAGTATTTAACCTGCGGGGAGGTGGTTGGTGTGGGGGGCACAGATTGCCAGAGTGGTGTGGGCAGGACTGAGGGGTGGAGCTAGGTGGCGAATAATGCAGGTGCCCTGAATGTCGAATGCTGTATCCTTTGCATACAAACAAAAGGCATTCTGGGAACATAAGAATGACAGCCAATTTATCAAACATGTTTGTGTTAGTAATTCAAGCATGCATTCCTTCTGAAAATGCAATGCAAACTGGATATGGTGCTCATTTAATGTATCAGAAAACTCACCATAACGGTAAAATGTGCGCAAAGTACAAGACACATATACAGCTTCGGAACACTTTGCTGTTTAGGCCTGGGTGAGCAAAGGATGAATGTCTGAATTACTTACTGGTAATCTTCATTACTCCTGGTCCTACCCTTTCTTGTCCCAGTAGTGAATAGTGAGGTGTCTCACCTCCCACAGAAATTGCTGTTTTTGGCCCCCACTCCCATTCCTGGGAATAACAGCCCACCTCCTCCTGCCACAACATTTAGCACCAACTGCCCGGAAGGCCCATTTGACAGTGGGGGATAGGGAGACAGGAAAGCCATACAGAGACGAGGAAGGATAGGACTAGGAGTAAAGAATATTACTGGTCAGTAATCCAGACCTTACCTCCACTCCGCCCTACCTCATCCAAGTACTAAACAGTGAGGTATGCCAATTCCAGAGAGAATGGGCCTAGGACAAAACCAGACCAGGCATAGAAATGCAAACCGATGAACACCATTTTATGGAAGCACACAGCCAAAGCTGCACCATTAAGTAGGTGATCACAAAAGAGCAGTACCCAGAACCCCAGCCTCCTGACGGTGGAGGGTAAGGCGATAGTGCTCAACAAACGTGTTGGGGTCAGCTCAGGTGGTAGCCATGCGAAGTTCATGGATAGAAGCACCGCCTGCCATCGCCCAGGAGGAGGGCATGCCCTGCGTGGACCTGCCCTGTACACCAGCTGGATGTAGGGAACCCACCAACGAATAGGCCAGGCCAATAGCATCCCGCAGCCACCTACTGATAGTGGGCACAGATGACTGGAGAGGGGCCCCCAATGATGACAAACAGGCTCGAGGTGGATTGAAAGACCATACTCCCCTCCAGATACACCAGGGCAGCCTTCCTAGCATCCAAGTAAGCCCAGCGTTCCTCCTCTGGGAAAGAGGGGGAGGGGAAGAAAGGTAGAAGGACGATCTCTTGAGAGACATGAAACTTGGACACCACCTTATGGTGGAAGGAGAAGTGACACTTGAGGAAAAGGGCACCGGAAGAGACCACCAGGTAAGGGGCTTCAGAGGAGAGAGCATCAATCTCATCCAGCCACCGAGCCGAAGGGATGGCAACCAAGAAGACATAGTGGAAAGAACTTGATTTGGATCTCACCAGAGGCTCAAAGGGCGGGGGCTGCAGAACTGCAGGACCAAGGAGAGATCCCAGGGTGGCAAACTAGAGGCAAAAATAGGCCTAGCCAACTAGAAGCTCTTCGGGAGCCGCCCCACCAGATCCGCCTTAGGACCCCCAAAAGAGCGGATGGTAGTCCACTGAGCCCAGAGGGTGGAGAAGGAGCGCCCCGTGTTGAACCCTTCCTGGAGAAACAGCTGGACCCGAGCCCCCAAATCCAAGGGAGAGGGATACCCCTGTACCAGATACCAGGACAAACAGTGGACCTTGGCATTCAGGGGAGAGGCAAAAAGGTCCAGAACTGGAGACCCCAGCACCCCTCAAAAGGCCACCTCCCGCAGCTCCCAATCCTCTGGTGGAAACACCCTGCTGAATTGACCCACCATAGTGTTGTCCTCACCCATGAAGTAGCATGCTGATAAGGCCAAGAGATGAGCTTCTGTCTGCCCAGGCACCGAACTGCAGTTTCAGGGGCCCCAGAGACCAGGAGCGGAAGCTCCCCTGCCTCTGGTAGTATTGTCCAACTGCAGCAAAACTGTCTTCCCCCTACGCACCAGAGCAAAAGCCTAGAGGGCCTGGAAAGCCATCACCAGTTCCCTTCTGGAAGACCTGGCCGCTACCTGGCTTGACCACAGCTCTTGGTGGGTCTGACCTAAGAACACCGCCTGACCCAAGAAGGCTGGTATCTGTAGTAACAATGATCAGAAAATGCTTTCGGTGGGGAAACCCCTGCAGGAGGTTGGGCAGGTGGAGCCTCCAGCGAAGGTGCTCCCGAAGGGACAGACTTACCAGGATCGGGGACTCGAATTCCAGGGAAGCCTCCCTCCAGAACCTGTCAACGTGGAGCAGCAGGAGCCGTAGATGAAGTCTGGCCCAGGGGACGGGGAAGACACAGGACGCCATGTACCCTGCACCTGTAGGAGGTCCCTGGCCAGAGCCACTTCCCGGGAGAGCAGACGTTCCAGAAAGTCCAGTAGCCGGTGGGTCCTAAGGAGCGGGAGCAAGACACAACCCCTCGCAATCTGGAACCTGGCTCCAATAAACTGAAGGACCTGGGATGCCCGCGGATGCAACTTCAACCAGTTGATGAGGAAGCCCACAGTCTGTAGCGGGGCGCATATGGACTCCACGTGTTGAATCAGTAGATCCTCCGATGGGGCCTTGAGGAGCCAGTCGTCCAAATACCTGGATTCCCCCTCAGGTGAAGAGCAGCCCCAATCAGCCCCATGTCCTTGGTAAAAACATGAGGGGCTGACTTCAGGCGGGAATGCTGCACCCGGAACTTCTGATGTGTCGATCAGATGGGAACATGGAAATATGCATCCTGCAGATCTAAGGTGGCCAGGAAATCCAAGTCCTGCACCAGCAGAATGATCCACTGGAGGCATTCCATCTTCAAGTACAGAGCCAGAATATAGAGTTTCATGGCGTTAAAGTCTATGATGAGCCAGTAAGACCCCGATGGTTTGGGTACTAGAAACACAATGGAATAGACCCCAGACCTTGCTCCTCCCTGAGAACCCTCCAGATGACCCTCTTGGCCTGCAAATCCTAGAGAGCTTGCAGCATGGCCAACCTCTTGGAGGAGCCCTGGGAGGGGTGTCCTGACCATGCCTGAAGGAAGTGGCGGAGACACAAATTGTATCCTTCAGCCCCAACGCAGCAGTCTGTTTGCCCAAGCATCTCCAGAAAGCTGGTTCCTCAGGGTACAAAAGTGTTTCAGGCGACCCCCAACAGGTCTGGCGTCAGGAATTCTGCTGGCACGGCAGTGACGACCGGTTGGGGAGCCACTTCCTCCCTGTCACAGGATGACCCTGAGCACTGGGTCTAGCATGGGAGCATGGGGGCTGTTGAGCTGGGAGGAAAGGTGTGGACACAGAAGTAGGTCTCCTCCGTAGCTGCCATGCATGCTTGTCTGCCTTAAAATCCTGATGAACCTTATATTCAAGGGAATCACCACACAGCATGCAGCCCTCAAAGGGAATCTTCAGAGCTGTGGCCTTCTGTTGGGAATCCGTCCACCAATCCCGGATGTGCAGGGGCCTCCGTCCAGTGATCAAAGAACCCATGGACATGGCCGCAGCCTTCACTCCATCATAAACAAGGTCTAACAGAAACTCCACTTAGGCCCTCACCGCCTGGAGCACCGGAATCGAATCTGAACCTTATTCAGCTGCCTTGATGGACGACTTCAGGCCCTCTGAGACAGTTTAGGCAGTATAGGACGAGTATGTGGCTGAGCCAAGAACTAGTTGCGCACCGCCATGAGCCTTCTTCAGGGTGACATCCACCCTCTTCTCCGTGCGATCGTTGATGGCATCCTCCGCTGCCATAGAAGATCCTTCAAAGAAGATCCCTCAACCAGGCTTAGGAGGATGTCATCCACCTGGACGGCCTGCGGCACGGAGGTCTCCTGCACTTGCAAAGGATGCAGCTTCTCCAAGAACTGGTTGCACCGACGTCTTGTCTGGATCAGTCCATTCCCTCAGGATTTTAGTCTGCATCTCAGTGAGGAGGAGGAGGCCTGCTTTGAGAGTACGCTTGAAGTGGGATGGAGGAGGCTGGTGATGCCCTGCAGCATCTGAGGGGCATCAGAGTTTGAAAACCCCATGTAGTGGGCCACTTGGATAAAGACTTTGGTAGCAGCTGCCTTTATCGAGATATTTCCCCTTAAAATCTTCATACTGAGGAGAAAGTGTGTCGTCAGAGCAAGAGGGCTCTGATGAAGAAGAGGGGGTACACAGCTCTGCTGTGGTGGCCGTGGATACCCTCCTCCTGCAGGGCTAAGCTGAAAATCTGCAAAAAATCTATGCTGGAGCTGCAGGCCATGCACAGTAGAAATAGAGGGCCCAACACTGAAGCATGCGCCGGCACCGCAGTTTGCTTAGCAACCCCTAACCACAGGCCTCCGCCAGAAGCATAACAGAGTATTGTTTTTTACTGGAGTAACATTTTCACTAAGTAATAACGGTGCATCAGTTATGCCTCATGAGCTATGACACAGACGCTGCGCAAAGCGAGCATCCTTGCCACAGGCTGACACATCGATACCAGGGATCCGCTCCGTGGACCTGACAGCGCGGGGTCCATCCCAAAGCAGGAGGACACCCTCAACCATCACCTAAGCTATGCAGGGATGAAGGAGTCCTCTGGACCCAAGCACATGCTCAAAGGGGATCCCCAGAGCCAATGGCACAAGTGAATGACTGTCTTCCCGTCCGGGTCATTCCATCTGTGGAAATGAAGATTGTGTACCCCTCAGCCCTCCGCACTCCGAGCTTATCTCAGGCAGGGGGAGCGGAGTACGACCCAAGGAATTCCCTGCAGGCGACAGGAACAAAAGAAACTGTTGTGGCAGGGGGAGGCGGGCTGTTATGACCGGGGGCAGGAGGCGGGGCTGGCAAAGCATGAAAAGAGAAAAAGGGTTCCAGCAGGAGGTGAGACACTTCACTGTTTATTACTGGGACGAGGAAGGGGGCGTGGAGGTAATGCCAGCTGCAGCTTGTAAATCAGTTGTACACGCCTTGAGATTTCAAAAGTAAATCTCAGCGGACAGGAGACGCGCGACATAAGGGGACAGAGAGCTTCCTCAACTAGCGTGGGTTTGTTTTCCCTGAACGGTGTTCTGGCAAGACAGTTCTTGCCAGAGCATGTCACGCTGCCAAGAAAAGTGAAAATGAGCATTTACGCCAAATGGCTCTTTTTCATTGCTTTGATTTTGGCCGATCTTGTCTCGGAATTTTGTAGAACATTTCACGCTGTGGGTGCGCCCTCGAAGAGCGTCAAGACTTTCTCCTTATGACCTGGTCTCCACTTGGTCATTAGCACCTCAGATATTTTGCTGTGGTGCATACTTGCCAATTCTCCAGATTTAGGCAGGAGGCTGCTGCTTTTGAAGCAGTTCTACCGCCTACAGATTTCAGTGACAGATCCTACTGCTTTTTACAGTGGCAAGTAATGTATGTGATTCTAAGGCAGACTGCAGGACAAAGCATGCAACACATTAATTAGTCTGTCTGTACAGTGGGCTGGTAGGTGATTACTTTGATTGCACTCAGACCAATCCACTGACCTGACAGCTATGTGACTCTGTCCTGACTCTTGCCGGGACAACCCTTAGGTGAACCACGCAATTGGCAGAGTGTAACATCATCACACAGCATCTGCCGACAATTTGATGTTACCATTCAGAATTATACATTTATAATCTTTCAACATCTTTCCATGTTGTATGTTTTGTATTTCCCTGTGATGTCATTGTTATGGGAAATGTTATTTTTCAAACTTGAAAAATCCTACACCTTTTTGGTCACAGAATGTTGGCAAGTATGCATGGCAGTAACCGCTCTTGGTAGTGGACACCGCTCGCTGGTGCTGTTACCGCCCACTGGCCACCTCCTAACATGCCTGGACAGCCTGAGCAGAGAAGCGTGTAAACACCGCCATCGTCTGAACACATGCGGCCCTTGCAGGGGACTCAGATCAGTTACCCCATTAAAGCGCGCGAGGACACGAATATAGATGGCCTTCACTGGCCGTTGGGGCCTGCTCGTGCACTAAACCAAGCCCACGCTTAAGGCGGCCAATGTAGGGGAGAAGTGTTGCTCAAATAAGTCACAGCTTTATGGGAAGGGCACGCTGGGGAGCAAACGTTTCAAAATGGCGTGATTATTACGAGAAATGACCGCCTCTAATAAGTTACAGCTGTTAGGCAGCAGAAGGAGAAAGGGTTGTGTTGGCTTTGTGGCAGCCGCTGAAACTTCTCATTTTGGGAGCGCATGAGCAATCAGCGGTCTGAGCATTCCTGAGCGACTAACTGAGAGGAGTGCTCCCCGCAACTGCTCGTGACTTCTGACAGAAGCGCGGGGGTTCGGGGGTCCTGCGGGGAGCTCCCTCTGGTAGAGTTACAAGCGGGCCGACTCGTGGCAGGTGCGGGAGGGCTGTCTGCATCTGTCAAGCATTGGGAAACCCCACTCCAGGGGAAACGAACTGCTTGTAAGCACTGATTATTTTGGTGATTATGTAAAAGGGGACAGCACACACTTCACCCTGCTCCTGAAGTGGTGCACAGCAAAATAACTTTGCAATGTGGATCAGCCACACTCGAGATATTCGCTTTTTAACAAAACAAATAATCTATACATTTGTTTGCTTTGTGCACAGAAGGGCCCGAGGGACAGCACAAAATGTAACACATGCGAAACACGGCGACATTTAAAATCAGGGGTTAAGTCCTAAAAATTAAAGTGCGGGGACTTATCAACAAACGCAATGGGATGTGACATCGCCTGGAATTAGCATATCAAGGTACAATATACACATTTCATTAAATTGGCATTCATAACCACACAAATGGCACAGGACGAATGGAATTTGCTTTCATAAAATTAACACACACACAGTCAAGTGAGGATATTTGCCTCTAATGGTGTTTTTGAAAGCGAAACGTTAAAAGGTGTGCATGTTTTAAACTCCAAGACCCAAATGTTTTCCCTGGGACTTGCAGGACCGGAATGAGACATTTCACCTGTAGTTTTTTGCTATTTTTCATTAGTTTATATAGTGCCGTGGTGAAGTGTCCGGCCTACAAACCTTCCGACTGCTATTCGATCCCCGAGGTTGGCTTTAATTCATAAATTCAAAGAGGACATGACAATCCATCACAATTCCAATGCAGGAGGACTGGGGGTACAAGATGAAATCAAAAATATACCACAAAAGGAAACACAATGCCCTCAGATGAATACATTTGGAATAACACGAGTGTCAGGCAATTCGGTTCAATAGTCATACGCAGCAGACACTGTACACAAGGTCACACCATGACCAACAACAATACGCTCAAAACAATACACGCAAAACAATAAACTCAGCATTATAGACACAGCATAATCACCGCAGACTACTATTCTGCCCAACAGGCACTGCATGCAAACCCTCACCATGACCAACAGGCATGCATACATGCGGAACAGTGAACTGTAAACAGTACATGCAAAACAACATATAGAGAAAAATACACTTGGAAAGACATCTAGAGTATACAATTCAGCACAACAGTTATACACGTCAGACACCGCATGCAAAACCTCACCATGACCAACACGCATACATACGTGCAGAACAATGAACTGAAAACACTACATGCAAAACAATAATCTCAACACTATAGACACAGCATAATCACAGCAGACTACTATTCTGCCCAACAGGCACTGCATGCAAACCCTCACCATGACCAACAGGCATGCATACATGCGGAACAGTGAACTATAAACAGTACATGCAAAACAACATACAGAGAAAAATACACTTGAAAAGACATCCAGAGTATACAATTCAGCACAGCAGTTATACACCTTAGACACCGCATACAAGCGCACACCATGACCAACACGCATACATACGTGCAGAACAATGAACTGAAAACACTACATGCAAAACAATATACAGAGAAAAATACACTTGGAAAGACATCCAGAGTATACAATTCAGCACAGCAGTTATACACCTCAGACACTGCATACAAGCGCACACCATTTCCAAAACAATATGCTTTAACGACTACACTCAAAGCAACACACTCAGATGCATACACTTGCAATAACTTATGTTGCAATTAATGTAGTGCAACAGTCACAATTACACCAGGTACTATATAAAAGGTCACAGCATGACCAACGGGATGCTGAAAACATTACACTGAAAACAATACTCTCAAAACAATGCACTCAGAACAATGAACTAGACTTTATAGACAAAACATACATTGTGCATACCACAATTCTGCACAACGGGCATACACGCCCACGCAATGACCAACAAGAATATGTGCAAAAAAATACAATAGAAGCAGCACGGGCCAAATCATACATGTGGACTAATACATGGAAAAACGTCCACGGAATACATTTGAGCCCAACAGTCCCTCACCACGGGTACTGAATACAAGCCCACACCATGAAGCACACATGACCACAAAACAATATGCTTTAAAGAATATGCTAAACGCAATACACTCAGAACAGTAGACGCAAAAAACAAGATGCTAAACCATACACCCGAAATTAGACACACGGAGTAACATGCACAGAACACAATTCAGCACAAGTATGCAGTCTGTATTTTTATATTGACTGGTTGAATGTTGTTTGGCAAGGCGTGAGAATAGCGTTTTCGCTTCAGCGCCTAGATGTTCTCGGCTGGGTGCGCTGTATGAATTACAAAATAAATAAATAAAACAGCAATGTTTAATGAATGAAGTAGGCATAGGGTACTTTATTTGGTACAACAAGCCTTTTTTTTTTTAAAAAAAAAAAGTAAATTGCCTTCCTTTGGGAGTTACATCCCTGCCCTGCTGAATTGCTGTCCTGTTCTGCTGCCAGGCTCCCATTGACACACATGACCATGAGTACTATTACAACATTACAGAGATGTCTTGCTTTGCTGTATTGTACATAAATGGACTCTCTTTTAAATATTCCGTACAGCTCACCTTCAAACCTAACCTCAACATTTTGTTTGCAACACAGGTTGAAGCTTTTTGTTGGTGTTGTAGCCCACACAGCATTCATTTTTGCCAATTCAACCTTTACAATATATTGTCTAATGCCAAGAAAATGCATTTAGATGTGTATGTTAAACTGGTAGGGAAGAAACAATGTATTCTGCCCCATGGGTGCCTGCAATTCACTAAACACTGGCAAGGCCCATGCGCCGTCATTGTGTTAGGACTGGTACTCTTGAAATTGCAGTTTGTAGGTTTAAAACCTCTACTTTGTACACCCAGCTGTCACTTTAAAAGCCTACATTTTGAATGTGTCACTTTTTTGCTATTCAACCTGATGAGCGCTACATGATGTGGCAGCTTGTGTGAATGTAATATTTTTCATGTTGTGCTGCGCTGCAAAACAAAACGCACCACAAGGCTTTTTTCTTCTTAAAGTAAATTACGCTCTTTTTGGAGTTGATGTTGATATTGATATTTTATTTCTATCGCGCTCGTACACAAGTGTTTCAGAGCGCGATAAGGCAAGGGAGGGGAACACGGGAGAACAAAACAGCGATCTTACTAGGCCCAGTGACATTGAGAACACGCAAGTGCATGGGAGAGGGGGAGGGGAAAAGTGCATGGAAGGGGGGAGAGGTGGAAAGTGCGAAGCAGAGGAGAAAGAGATAAATGACAATAAATAAATAATAAAGGCAACAGACAGTGGTAGTGCAGCCAGCAATTTGCAATTGCTAGGTTTAAGGCAGCAGACAGGGTAGGTCTGATAAGTGCAGGAAGAAAAATGGGGGTGCTGTATGGGTACAGATACAGACCCCAGTGCAAGGGGTGGCCCGGAGGCTGTGCATGACGGTGGCAGGGTGAGCAGGTACCTGGGCCGGGAGGACAGAGGGTGGCCAGGTGCACGGTGCCAAGAGAGAAAAGATCAGCAGGGGAGAGGGGGAGCAAAGGCAGAAGAAAAGAGGACGGGTTTGAGGTGCTTCCAGAACCGGAGATGGTTCTTCTCAAGTTTTAGAGTGGCAGGGAGGCTGTTCCAGAGGGAGGCCCCAGCTCTCCCGTCCAGCAAGTCTGTTCTGCTGGTCTCCCAGGCGCCCAGTTACACAGAGCTGGCAGGACAGTGAGTGTTGCAAAACATTATAGAGATGTGCTCCTTTGTTTTATTGCAAATATATTGATTCTCTTTGAAATATTCTGTATGATTTGCTTTCAAACCCGTCCCGCCCCATATTCTCTGCCCCTCAGGTTGAAGCCTTGTTGTTGCAGCCCACAAATGGTGCATTTGTGCAAATGCAACCTTCATAATATGCTGTCATTAATACAAATAATGCAGAAAGTATTTTATGTTGAGGTGAGGTTTGACTATTAGAGTGCAGCGTTTTTTTTCCAACTCTTGAAGTTGCTGTTTTAAAGCATGTTTAGTGGAGAAAAGTGGAAATGTAAGATCCACTGTTTTTAATGCTCTACCAATCTTCAGTATAGGCTTTGGTATCCGGTACTTTATTAACTGGAAGTTCTATTGACTGGAATTTCTTTTTGCCAGTAACATAATGGTTAAGGTTAAAAGAAGCCAGATAATATAGTTTCCACACTGGATAACTGAGTGCCCAGGAGGTCGGAAGCTGGTAAACAGAGCACAATGCCGGATAACAAAGCTTTTACTGTACATTTATCAGTGTCTACCAAGCTTCCTATCTAGCTTTTAATGTACATCTATTAGTGTCTACCAAGCTTCCTATCTAGCTTTTACTGTAAATCTTTCAGTGTCTACCAAGCTTCCTATCTAGCTTTTACCGTATATCTATCAGTGTCTACCAAGCTTCCTATCTAGCTTTTACTGTAAATCTATCAGTGTCTACCAAGCTTCCTATCTAGCTTTTACCGTATATCTGTCAGTGTCTACCATGCTTTCTATCTAGCTTTTACCGTACATCTATCAGTGTCTACCAAGCTTCCTATCTAGCTTTTACTGTAAATCTATCAGTGTCTACCAAGCTTCCTATTTAGCTTTTACTTTATATCTATCAGTGTCTACCAAGCTTTCTATCTCGCTTTTACCGTACATCTATCAGTGTCTACCAAGCTTCCTATCTAGCTTTTACTGTACATCTGTCAGTGTCTACCAAGTTATCAGTGTCTACCAAGCTTCCTATCTAGCTTTTACCGTATATCTATCAGTGTCTACCAAGCTTCCTATCTAGATTTTACCGTAAATCTATCAGTGTCTACCAAGCTTCCTATCTAGCTTTTACCGTATATCTATCAGTGTCTACCAAGCTTCTTATATCGATTTTACCGTACATCTATCTGTGTCTACCAAGCTTTCTATCTAGCTTTTACTGTACATCTATCAGTGTCTACCAAGCTTCCTCTCTAGCTTTTACTGTTCATCTATCAGTGTCTACCAATCTTGCTATCTAGCTTTTGCTGTACATCTAGCAGTGTCTACCAAGCTTTCTATCTAACTTTTACCGTACATCTATGAGTGTCTACCAAGCTTCCTATCTAGCTTTTACCGTCCAACTATCAGTGTCTACCAAGCTTCCGATCTAGCTTTCCCTGTACATCTATCAGTGTCTACCAAGCTTCCTATCTAGCTTTCACTGTAAATCTATCAGTGTCTACCAAGCATCCTATCTAGCTTTTACCGTATATCTATCAGTGTCTACCAAGCTTCCGACCAAGCTTTTACTGTACATCTATTGGTGTCTACCAAGCTTCCTATATAGCTTTTACCGTACATCTATCTGTGTCTACCAAGCTTTCTATCTAGCTTTTACTGTACATCTATCAGTGTCTATCAAGCTTCCTTTCTAGCTTTTACTACATCTATCAGTATCTACCAATCTTCCTATCTAGCTTTTGCTGTACATCTAGCAGTGTCTACCAAGCTTCCTATCTGGCTTTTAATGTACATCTATCAGTGTCTACCAAGATTCCTATCTAGCTTTTACTGTAAATCTATCAGTGTCTACCAAGCTTCCTATCTAGCTTTTACTGTATATCTATCAGTGTCTACCAAGCTTCCTATCTAGCTTTTACTGTAAATCTATCAGTATCTACCAAGCTTCCTATCTAGCTTTTACTGTACATCTATCAGTTTCTACCAAGCTTCCTATCTAGCTTTTACTGTAAATCTATCAGGTCTACCAAGCTTTCTATCTAGCTTTTACCGTACATCTATCAGTGTCTACCAAGCTTTCTACCAAGCTTTTACTGTACATCTATCAGTGTCTACCAAGCTATCAGTGTCTACCAAGCTTCCTATCTAGCTTTTACCGTATATCTATCAGTGTCTACCAAGCTTCTTAGATAGCTTTTACCGTACATCTATTGGTGTCTACCACGCTTCCTATATAGCTGTTACCGTACATCTATCTGTGTCTACCAAGCTTTCTTTCTAGCTTTTACTGTACATCTATCAGGGTCTACCAAGCTTCCTTTCTAGCTTTTACTACATCTATCAGTATCTACCAATCTTCCTATCTAGCTTTTGCTGTACATCTAGCAGTGTCTACCAAGCTTCCTATCTGGCTTTTAATGTACATCTATCAGTGTCTACCAAGCTTCCTATCTAGCTTTTACTGTAAATCTATCAGTGTCTACCAAGCTTCCTATCTTGCTTTTACCGTATATCTATCAGTGTCTACCAAGCTTCCTATCTAGCTTTTACTGTAAATCTATCAGTGTCTACCAAGCTTCCTATCTAGCTGTTACTGTACGTCTATCAGTGTCTACCAAGCTTCCTATCTAGCTTTTACTGTAAATCTTTCAGTGTCTACCAAGCTTCCTATCTAGCTTTTACCGTATATCTATCAGTGTCTACCAAGCTTCCTATCTAGCTTTTACTGTAAATCTATCAGTGTCTACCAAGCTTCCTATCTAGCTTTTACCGTATATCTATCAGTGTCTACCATGCTTTCTATCTAGCTTTTACCGTACATCTATCAGTGTCTCCCAAGCTTCCTATCTAGCTTTTACTGTAAATCTATCAGTGTCTACCAAGCTTCCTATTTAGCTTTTACTTTATATCTATCAGTGTCTACCAAGCTTTCTATCTAGCTTTTACCGTACATCTATCAGTGTCTACCAAGCTTCCTATCTAGCTTTTACTGTACATCTGTCAGTGTCTACCAAGTTATCAGTGTCTACCAAGCTTCCTATCTAGCTTTTACCGTATATCTATCAGTGTCTGCCAAGCTTCCTTTCTAGATTTTACCGTAAATCTATCAGTGTCTACCAAGCTTCCTATCTAGCTTTTACCGTATATCTATCAGTGTCTACCAAGCTTCTTATATCGATTTTACCGTACATCTATCTGTGTCTACCAAGCTTTCTATCTAGCTTTTACTGTACATCTATCAGTGTCTACCAAGCTTCCTATCTAGCTTTTACTGTACATCTATCAGTGTCTACCAATCTTCCTATCTAGCTTTTGCTGTACATCTAGCAGTGTCTACCAAGCTTTCTATCTAACTTTTACCGTACATCTATGAGTGTCTACCAAGCTTCCTATCTAGCTTTTACCGTCCAACTATCAGTGTCTACCAAGCTTCCGATCTAGCTTTCCCTGTACATCTATCAGTGTCTACCAAGCTTCCTATCTAGCTTTCACTGTAAATCTATCAGTGTCTACCAAGCATCCTATCTAGCTTTTACCGTATATCTATCAGTGTCTACCAAGCTTCCAACCAAGCTTTTACTGTACATCTATTAGTGTCTACCAAGCTTCCTATATAGCTTTTACCGTACATCTTTCTGTGTCTACCAAGCTTTCTATCTAGCTTTTACTGTACATCTATCAGTGTCTACCAAGCTTCCTTTCTAGCTTTTACTACATCTATCAGTATCTACCAATCTTCCTATCTAGCTTTTGCTGTACATCTAGCAGTGTCTACCAAGCTTCCTATCTGGCTTTTAATGTACATCTATCAGTGTCTACCAAGCTTCCTATCTAGCTTTTACTGTAAATCTATCAGTATCTACCAAGCTTCCTATCTAGCTTTTACTGTACATCTATCAGTGTCTACCAAGCTTCCTATCTAGCTTTTACTGTAAATCTATCAGGTCTACCAAGCTTTCTATCTAGCTTTTACCGTACATCTATCAGTGTCTACCAAGCTTTCTACCAAGCTTTTACTGTACATCTATCAGTGTCTACCAAGCTTCCTATCTAGCTTTTACCGTATATCTATCAGTGTCTACCAAGCTTCTTATATAGCTTTTACCGTACATCTATTGGTGTCTACCACGCTTCCTATATAGCTGTCACCGTACATCTATCTGTGTCTATCAAGCTTCCTATCTAGCTTTTACTGTAAATCTATCAGGTCTACCAAGCTTTCTATCTAGCTTTTACCGTACATCTATCAGTGTCTACCAAGCTTTCTACCAAGCTTTTACTGTACATCTATCAGTGTCTACCAAGCTATCAGTGTCTACCAAGCTTCCTATCTAGCTTTTACCGTATATCTATCAGTGTCTACCAAACTTCCTATCTAGATTTTACCGTAAATCGATCAGTGTCTACCAAGCTTCCTATCTAGCTTTTACCGTATATCTATCAGTGTCTACCAAGCTTCTTATATAGCTTTTACTGTACATCTATCAGTGTCTACCAAGCTTCCTATATCGCTTTTACTGTACATCTATCAGTGTCTACCAAGCTTCCTATCTAGCTTTTACCGTACATCTATGAGTGTCTACCAAGCTTCCTATCTAGCTTTTCCGTACAACTATCAGTGTCTACCAAGCTTCCTATCTAGCTTTCACTGTACATCTATCAGTGTCTCCCAAGCTTCGTATCTAGCTTTTACTGCATATCTATCAGTGTCTACCAAGCTTCCTATCTAGCTTTTACTGTAAATCTATCAGTGTCTACCAAGCTTCCTATTTAGCTTTTACTTTATATCTATCAGTGTCTACCAAGCTTTCTTTCTAGCTTTTACCGTACATCTATCAGTGTCTACCAAGCTTCCTATCTAGCTTTTACTGTACATCTGTCAGTGTCTACCAAGTTATCAGTGTCTACCAAGCTTCCTATCTAGCTTTTACCGTATATCTATCAGTGTCTACCAAGCTTCCTATCTAGACTTTACCGTAAATCTATCAGTGTCTACCAAGCTTCCTATCTAGCTTTTACCGTATATCTATCAGTGTCTACCAAGCTTCTTATATCGATTTTACCGTACATCTAGCAGTGTCTACCAAGCTTTCTATCTAACCTTTACCGTACATCTATGAGTGTCTACCAAGCTTCCTATCTAGCTTTTACCGTCCAACTATCAGTGTCTACCAAGCTTCCTATCTAGCTTTTACTGTATATCTATCAGTGTCTACCAAGCTTCCTATCTAGCTTTTACTGTAAATCTATCAGTATCTACCAAGCTTCCTATCTAGCTTTTACTGTACATCTATCAGTGTCTACCAAGCTTCCTATCTAGCTTTTACTGTAAATCTATCAGGTCTACCAAGCTTTCTATCTAGCTTTTACCGTACATCTATCAGTGTCTACCAAGCTTTCTACCAAGCTTTTACTGTACATCTATCAGTGTCTACCAAGCTTCCTATCTAGCTTTTACCGTATATCTATCAGTGTCTACCAAGCTTCTTATATAGCTTTTACCGTACATCTATTGGTGTCTACCACGCTTCCTATATAGCTGTCACCGTACATCTATCTGTGTCTACCAAGCTTTCTTTCTAGCTTTTACTGTACATCTATCAGGGTCTACCAAGCTTCCTTTCTAGCTTTTACTACATCTATCAGTATCTACCAATCTTCCTATCTAGCTTTTGCTGTACATCTAGCAGTGTCTACCAAGCTTCCTATCTGGCTTTTAATGTACATCTATCAGTGTCTACCAAGCTTCCTATCTAGCTTTTACTGTAAATCTATCAGTGTCTACCAAGCTTCCTATCTAGCTTTTACCGTATATCTATCAGTGTCTACCAAGCTTCCTATCTAGCTTTTACTGTAAATCTATCAGTGTCTACCAAGCTTCCTATCTAGCTTTTACTGTACATCTATCAGGTCTACCAAGCTTTCTATCTAGCTTTTACCGTACATCTATCAGTGTCTACCAAGCTTTCTACCAAGCTTTTACTGTACATCTATCAGTGTCTACCAAGCTATCAGTGTCTACCAAGCTTCCTATATCGCTTTTACTGTACATCTATCAGTGTCTACCAAGCTTCCTATCTAGCTTTTACCGTACATCTATGAGTGTCTACCAAGCTTCCTATCTAGCTTTTCCGTACAACTATCAGTGTCTACCAAGCTTCCTATCTAGCTTCCACTGTACATCTATCAGTGTCTACCAAGCTTCCTATCTAGCTTTTACTGCATATCTATCAGTGTCTACCAAGCTTCCTATCTAGCTTTTACCGTACATCTATCAGTGTCTACCAAGCTTCCTATCTAGCTTTTACTGTACATCTATCAGTGTCTACCAAGCTTCCTATCTAGCTTTTACTACATCTATCAGTGTCTACCAATCATCCAATATAGCTTTTACTGTACATCTAGCAGTGTCTACCAAGCTTCCTATCTAGCTTTTACTGTACATCTATCAGTGTCTACCAAGCTTCCTATCTAGCTTTTACTACATCTATCAGTGTCTACCAATCATCCAATATAGCTTTTACTGTACATCTAGCAGTGTCTACCAAGCTTCCTATCTAGCTTTTACTGTACATCTATCTGAGTCTACCAATCATCCAATATAGCTTTTACTGTACATTTATCAGCGTCTACCAAGCTTCATATCTAGCTTTTACTGCTGTACATCTGGCTATCAATATCTAATAATCCATCTACCTATCCATATGTGTATCTATCCACATAGAGAATCAGAGGGGTGCAAAAGGCGTACAAGAGGTATCAACAGAACATATATAATATTAGATTTAAAAATGGAATTATAGGTTTCCCTTTGGATGAAAGCATTTAATGCATAGGGATGACGGCATATCCGTGTGGTATGTGCTGTAAATCACAAGTACCTGTGTATCTAATCTAGCAATCGTAGTACACAGGGCCTGAGTTTCATTTCCCAAAAAACTGTCAATTCCACAAACATCTCAAATGAAGTCAAGTGAAGAGAGGTCCATTATGTTTTGAACAAAAGCAGACTTCTGATTAGGAAATCAAGCAGAATCGTATTCCCAGTAGCCATCAAGGGAGGGAGACTGACCGAGTAAAGTCAAGATTAAATGTCAAGTTTAACTTGAGTGTATACAGTTCTACATAGTATGGGGCGCGGGAGAAGACGCCATCTCTCGGAAAAGCCTAGTGGCTCAGATTCTACTACGGCAGAGATTTGGCATAGTATAAAAACGAATAACATAACATCATTCACACAGATAAGCAATACATTGTGAAGCTACAATATTGCCATGATTTAATGGTGCCTCCTGTTGCCGAGGAGAGACAGAGCTTCTGTGCGTTACCTCTGATTCCCTTCAGATGGGCTCCCGCTGTGCCGCATAACGTACTGCGCTTGAGGTGGAATGCTTCTTGCGCAAGAAATAAATCCATGCTACAAAAAAAGTGTATTAATCTTCCTGCACCTGTTGGTTTACCTTGAAAGTGTATACGGGGCACAGCGGGTGGAAGCTAATGAAGTTCTTTGCTTGAGAGCAACTAGAACATTTCTCAGTGAGAAATCCATAAGCAGTCAGTCATCAAATCAATGTGCAGACACCGTCTCCGGCATATCTGAGCAACGGGGTGTTAGACTCCATGGTGTGTCTACTCGCGGCTTCGCCGCTGATTTCTTCTAGCCCACTCCTCTGTACGGCCCTCGCTCCCAACCACCAGCCTCACACGCTGTATGGAAAACAGATCCGTAAATTGTTGGATATTTGTTATTCCATGTTTTCTTTTCCATTCCATCATTTCAACTATACTCTGTGAAAGAAACAAAATTATACTCCAAGATCAAGCCCAAAATGGCGAAGAGAAGCATGGATGAAGTAGGGTAGACGCTCGATTGCAATTTGGGCCATTTTAAGATAAGGCAATGCAGTTTGCTGTAATACAAAATATTAATGAATGATGTTCATAAATTGGTAATGCCTTCTGCAATCTTCTCCTGGATAGTCATTTGAGTCATATTTCCCTTTTCCCACTTATCTCCAATATACCTTTCTCGGTTTTCTCTCGCCATATTCTATCATGTGCCTCTCATGTTTTTCACCCTTATCAAGTCTGTTTTTTACGGTGTCTCTCATCTGTGGCTCTGTGACGTTGTCGTTTCTCTAATCCGTATTCCCAGTGACTTCACCTGGACTCTAATGCGTAGGAACGCTTTTCTCCTTGTCCGATAATCAGCAATTCACCAATGCATACACTTTCAAATCTACGCTCCTGTTTCCTTGGAACCTAATTACTTTCTTCAATCTCCGGAACTTTCGCTCTAGATCGCTGTCTTAAACCAATACCTGCAGCCACTTTAGGGCCTTTCTCTCCTGGATCCAGGATACCAGTTACTTTCCTTAATCTTGTCATATGCTTCGAAGCGTTCTCTGCCAGCTTCTATCTTGAACATTTAACAAATCCTTGAAGACACTTTCAGAACCTTCTCTCCTTGTTCATGTATCTTGACTACTTTCCTTAATCTTGTCCTACACACAGGAACATTCTCTCTCTGGTTTCCTATCTTCACCTTTTTGCTTCTACTTAGCTGATAAGCCTTTCCTGATTGGCACATTTGTTCGCCACAAGTGCTAGTACGCCTTATTCTCCACACCACAACTCTTTAGTTAGTGTGTACAGCAAGAAGCCCAGCATGCTTTATTCACTGTATCACACTTCACTGACACCACTGGTCACTTCCGGTCCCAGCATGCCCTCATCTCTGTATCCTATCCTCTTTCTTATAAACATGGAATTTGAACAGTCCTAAGGGAAGTAGTCTTTTCAAAAAACGACAAAGAAAACCAATTTAAAAAGACTGCTGTGTGACCGCACGGAGCGGTCTTTCTAAAATGAACTGTCACGCACCTGCTGCACATGAGTGCGCGAAGGGGCTCACCGGCACTTCAGCACCTGGAAGCGGCTTTGAGGGAGAGGAGGTAGCTTTATGTGCGTGTTTGTGTGTGTGTGTGTGTGTTAGGTGTTTGTGTTGGATTGGGGATAGGGGGAGTCTTCGCTGGGGTGTTGGCGGGGGATGAGGGAGGAGGGTATGGGGTGAAACCCCTCGATTTTGGGTTAATCCCGCCAGAGGGGCAGAGGGGAGGGGTGTTGGGTTTGATGGGGGGCGTGGAAATGTGGGTTTTCGCTTTTGTATAGGTCGCCTAGTACCGTCTGAAAGAATTCGGTCTTTTAGTAAGGCAACCTATGCAAAATCAAAAATATCTCATACAACCATTTGAACGTCTACATTTTAGAATTGTTCAGTTTCACATCACCTGGTGATATTGCACTTTCCTCATGTTAAGATGGCCTTTCAACTTGCAACAGTTTCTCAATTGTACATCTCCGCCCGACTTCTTATTAACATCACACTTCAACCATGCAACAGTTTCTAATCTACTGAAGCATTTCACAGAACCCTTTTCCTGCAGTTCACGTTCCTGCGTGTGCTCGATTGCAACACATGACAGACTCCTTGCCTTCTCCTCCTGCCAGAGTCCCACACTGTCAGCTCACTACTGGCACTAGGGCTGACCTCATTATCATCTCCTCCTTCTCTGGGTTTGCACTTCTTTCACAGGACAGAAATTGTGGTTTTGAGCCATCTCATGCAACCTCTGCTTTGGGTGTCCTACTTCCTCCCCAGCTGGCACCACTCAGGATTGCTCTCTTAGCACCTGCCCGGCAGCTCTGCATACAATGAGGGGATGCAGTTCCCTCTCCTTACCTCTGGCACCATCAGCAACCTCAGACATGGGTCAGCCTTTTTGGGCCCCCTCAGTGAGGTGCAGTTGAGCCTCTTGGAAGCACAGTGAGCAAGGTGTCTGTGTCTGGATTTCCTTGGGTGACTTAGGGTAACACCTCAAGTTTTACAAATCAAGCAAGGTTGTGTGATCCCCTCTACTGAGAACGAACATAGGTTTAATACCCTTTTCTATGGAATTTCTTCCAATCAGGAGTGTCTACAAGACACTCAGAGGAGAATCAGCAAGCATTTCGGTGCTGGACTGCTTTGTGGGTGGGACCAGAGTGATATGCATATGGATATTTCTCCTCTGTGATGGGTGCAGTGAGCTAAAACGTGGTTGTAGACCCTCCATAGTGGAAGAAATTCCATAGGACAGGGTCTTTGATCCATGTTTTTTGTCAGTAAGGGGACTCACACATCCTTGCTTAACATGATATACGGTTAGGACAATGTGTTAGGGTTAGAGTTAAGAGAAGCGACCATTGACACATGCAATAAATGTTATAATTGAGGCATTTGCGAGGCATTTGCAAGTCATTGGCATGGTAAGGCAAAGTGCTTGCACTATTTAACAGTTATTGCCATAATATTCCTAGGGAATACCATGATTTGTCAAGTCAATACTTGTGAAGCTTAGCATATAATACCAATCCATGATATGCATTGGTGCATGTAGCAGATATTGCAATCACATATTTGCAATTTCCATCAAAAGAACAGCAAGATGATCCCTAGCAGGACGCACCATTTCATGTGTTTTCCCATTATTGCTAGACTTGGCAAATGTTACATTACAGTGGGAATTGGTATACTCGGTATTGCCGCAGGAATTACTTTTGGGATGGCCGCCCGAGTTATTGTAATTGTGTGAAATGATTATGGTAACAAAACGAGGGGAAAGAAAGGGGGTGTAATCAATAGCCTAGGGACCACTGAGATTTGGGGATTGTCTTATAAACCTGCACAGAGGTGGGACCAGAGCTACTAGGCAGGGGGATATGGGTCTTTTTAATAATTGGTGCAACATGTACACTGGACACGGCCAAAAGCTGTGGTCACTGCCCATGGACGAAGGCTGCTACAAGTGGACCCTAAGGCCACTGGATAAGTCCTGATGTGCTTTTATTTGGAACAACAAGGACAGTGGGTACAGCCAAAGGCGGGGCCACTGGCCATGGCTAGTGGGCCACTGGTATAGGTCACTGGGCAGTGGATCCTGACACCGCTGACCATGGTCTCAGGCTATGGCTAGTGGAATTTTGTTAGGTACCAAGGAGGGGGTTATGGGCCTCAGCCAGTAATCTGGGATCACTGGCCATGGCGGAAAGCCATGGCTGGCCAGTTGCTTTCCCTCTTTTAAAATCATTGGTGCAGAATGCGCAGTAGACAAGGGCGAATACTAGTGAGCTCAAACAAAATATAGCATAACCACAACCTTGAAATCTAGTGAAAAAACAAGTGATTCTGATTTACCGGAACAAAACCTTTGAAATGCAGTCGGTGTGGGAAGTGATGAGATTTTTAACTCACCATCCCCCCTTTGCAAAGCCCCTGAGCACGTATATCATATCATAGAAGGGATTCAAAATGAGGTACAAAATGACATAATCGAGGACATCTAGGGGGCAGACACAGAGATAAGATGCTCATCACTTCCCACATCCTCTGAATTTCAAGGTTTTTTTTTTGCGATAAATCTTATCACCTTAACTCTCTCTAACCTTAAGTTGTTTCACTGATATATATATATATATATATTATAGTGTAGCGGTCACCAACCTATAGTTGAGGCGAGTCAGACTCCCACAGGAACCTCAAAAAAATGAATTGCTAATAACCTTTGACTAATGTGATGGATTTGGCTGAATATTTGAAGTAAATTAGGGATATGCGGGCCCCCTCAGACTGTACAGTTTGGTAAGCATTTGTTAAAAAATAAAAAAGTTATTAAGAAAAAAGAAAAATCAAAGTTGCGGCTTACTTCCCATTCATTTTCCCATAGACAAAAAAGGTCAATTTCTGCCAGAACGCACAGCCAGACCGCTGGACGGATTTGGACCAGGTCCGAAAAAACATGGGCACAAAGGGCTGACTTGAGGCCTTTTTGTGGTTTGGGATTATTCCGTGCAGTCGTTTTTAAAATATTTGATGGAGAAGGGGGTAACTTCTCTCCAAAATAGATAGCTAGATCTCGAGTAAATTGCAAAAAAATGAGTTTTATTTTTAAATGAAACAGCTGCAATCTTTGTCTTTGCGTGATGTGAGATATAGCCACAGATATATCTGAGCTTATCGGAAAATGAAAGGCATTTGATGAGAGGCCAAGTTGGTCATGAGTATTTACCCACAATGTGGCAACAGAGTTTGCAATTTTGGACACTGGTGCAGTTATTTGCCCCTGATTGTGGCTGCTTTTCAGGGCACAAGTAAAGGACACATGTGGGTGGGCAGCGTAACTTTTTTTTAGGAAGCGTATGCAACCACTTGTTTTTTATAGGTTGGCAAGATTGCTCAAGTATTGCTTACCAGGATTTTACCCAGGATGTCATGTTCCCAGTGCAGACGCTTACCCGCAAGACCACAAGCACTTGTTTAATAATGGGATCTTGTTTTCCAGGGAATAGTTCACAACAGATGGCTGGGTATAAATGGTGAGCACCTGTTATACTTTGCCCGCATATTTTTCATTTTTTAATGTTTTTATTTATTTATTTATAAAGCACAGAAGCCCGCGGGCATCAGGGCACTGACATGAACACAAAAGTGCAAACATACTAACAAGACAGGCATCCAGTCTCAAAAGGTCAATTTAAATCAATAGTTAAATTTAGCAGAAGAGGTATGTTTTTAATGTTTTCTTGAAACAATTCCAGTCAGAGATCCCTCTGACGGATGAAGGTAGAGAATTCCAGAATGTTTGTGCTTTGTTCCGAAAAGACATCCCTAGTCCTCTAGCTCTTTTGGATCTTATTCCTTGTAACATGTTTAGATCAGATGAACGAAGGGCTCTCGCAGGGCGGTATGGTATGGTGGTATTTTCTAAATTCTTAGTGGCTTTTCCGTGCAGAGAGGGATGTATTATAGAGCCCATTTTGAAGTTGATATGTTGCTGTATCGGCAGCCAATGTAGGTCTTTCCTGATGTTAGTAATGTGAGATCTCCTAGGAATGTTCATAGCGATGCGGATGGCGTCATTTTGAATAACTTGGCATGTCTGGATATTAGACTTAGTCGTACCACAAAGTAGGATGTAACAATAGTCTAATCTTGACAATATCATGTCCCTTGCAATTGTTACTGCACTTTTGTTGTTGATATATGGCCGTATTGAACACCATAGCCTCAGATGGTAATTGCAGGTTTTTCAGAGGTTATGAACATGGGAATGTGAGTTAATCGACGCTTCCATAAAGACTCCTAGGGTCTTCATTTTCTCTTGCGTTTTGATCATATTGCTTTGCAATACAAAATGGGAATAGGATGGATCCAGCTTGGACCTAGCTTGAGGGGAGCCAAAGGTGAGAAGCTCCGTTTTACTGCCATTAAGGCAGAGCCAATTTAGGCTCATCCAGTTACTGATTGCCTTATAGATGTTATCTAGGGTGTGAGAGCCTTGCTGATAATCGCCGCTTAGCTAAATGACTAATTGCGTATCATCTGCGCAGTTTGAGAAGAAGACTCCTAGCGTCTCCAGAAGGGTGCCCAAGGCGCACATGTACAAATTAAAGAGACGCGGCGATATTGAGGCACCCTGTGGTACTCCATATTTAATTTGAGTAGTCAAGGAGGTAGCTTTGCCCCCTTAACCTTTGAGACTCTATTAGACAAGAAAGATTTGATCCACTCCACTGCCCTCTCTGAGCAATTCCCTTGTTGATGTAGATATTGTAATAAGATCTCATGATCAACTAGATCGAATGTTGCTGATAGATCCAACAGGATCAACATCCCAGCCTTGCCCCTATCAACAATCTCCAGCATATGGTTCTGCAGATCAAGAAGAGCAGTCTCGGTACTATGGGATGGACGAAAACCTGATTGTCTATAGTGCAGTTTGTTGTTATTTTCCATAAAAGCCTGGAGTTGAACTGTAGATGCTTTGTCCAGTATTTTAAAGAAAAACTGGCTGTTGGTTATTGGGCGGAGGTTGTTAGGGTTTGTGGGATCTTGATTTGTTTTCTTTGGGATGGGCGTGATGGTCACTTTCTTAATATCTAGCGGCGCTTCCCGATCTCGAAAAGAGGCATGGACAAATTGTGTTAAAAATGGTTCAAAAGTGTTTTTGTGTTGAAGAATAATTTTAGGCGGTAATATATTTAGTGAACAGGTGGTAGGGTTCATAGAATCAAGTAAAAGATTCCTGTCCTTTGATGTAATAGGGGAAAAATCGAAACTTGGGTCTTGTTTGATAGAGACTGGGACTTCAATTTCTTTAGGTTCTGTCTTGTGGTTTAGAAGGCCCTGTGGTGTATTCAAGCTCAGAGTGGATACAATTTTGTCCCTGGCCGTGGTGATTTTCTCTTCAAAAGCCAGTAAAATCCTTTCACAGTCTTAATAATGGAAGTTCCATAGATTTAGGTTTTTCCAAGGATTTCACAATATTGAATAGTTCTTTCACAGAATTTGAGGATTGCTCAATGCGGGTGTTGTAGAAGTTTTTCTTAGTGTCTGTTATCAAGTTCCTATATGATTTTTCAATTTTCTTCCATTCTTGTTGGGTGGTATCTGATGGGGTTTTAGTCCAGCACAATCCTAGCACAATTCTAGGGATCTTCTTTCTTTTTTCAGCTTTTCTAGTTCGGGTGAGAACCAGCTTTGATGGTTAGGATTTTCTCTTATCATTTTTGTACGAATAGGGGCAACCTTATCTAGCATTGTTAGGAAAGTATTGTTAAATTCTGATAAAATGTCATTAGTTTGGTCTGAAGGTAGCATTTTAGTCATGACTGACTGAATTCCATTCGTAATGTCCTGCAAGCTCAATTTGTTGAACTTACGGCCTGTAACTGGTTTCTAGTTATTACTGGCCTTAACGATGGCTGTTGGTAGATGCATCAGGAAACTAATTATGGAGTGATCGGACCAGATACATGGTGAGGTGGTGATATCCTCAGTTCCAATGTTCTTAGTGGTTACCCAATACAACATATAAGAATTCTCATGTGTTGGATCCTTGTTTATGATGTTGAAACCATTATCTGTTAATGCTGTCTCTAGCAGTGTTGCTTCCTTATCTTCTGCAACTCCCCACCACTGATTAAGGTCACCAATGAAGATCATGAAAGAGTTAGGACTATCTAAGCCATTTAGCATGCCCGTGATATTGAAACATTTAGTCTCTTAAGTTATTTTTCTGGTGTACATTACTTTTTTTAAAAGTCCAATACTATTGGTCTTGCACACTTTCTTCTAAGTGGAGGTCAATTGAACTACATTTGTATATTTAGGCAACACGCCCTGAGCCAGGGGAGCGGGGGAATTAATGCATTCGGTAATGCCCCCGGGGCCCATAGTTACAGGCCCGAGCATGGTGTAGTATTGCTATTAGTTAGTACCTCGGCCCGTTATACCGGGGTACTAATAGTATTTTCTTCGGTTAAGAGAAGCTTCATGTTTCGCAACCTAAGAAAAAAAATGGCTGCTGCTGATTTTGGAAACTTAGTCCATTCTCCCTTTCCATGGTGCTCATTAAAACAAATGAAAAAAAAGTAAACAAAAAATGGCCGCCTTGGAACAGGGAGAAGGGACTATTTGTAGTCCCTTCTCCCATTCGATGGCTGCCTGATGGGAGAATGAAAAGGAACTGCGAGGGACACGCACCCCGTCCCTCATCTGTTAAAACTGATATAATATTGTTTTGTCCTCATTGTATATGTTGGCCTATGCACAGTCGCTTTGCGAGGAAATCTGTATTGCAAGGTCGTGACCTTAAGTGAATCAAGCCTCCATTTTAGGTTAAATAGTTTAACGCGCAAAGTCACCCTGTGGCCTAAAATAGCCGACCTGTGTTCTCTTGTTCTTGCTTTAACCTCTTCAACCTCTGTAGGAGAGTTAATGTCCAACCTGCCTGCAGGCTACATGTTAGGGTCATGTAGACCTTGTCCTTTGTTGTCCTCGGGATCAGGGGATTACTTAAATTGGCGATGTTAACCTACAAGTATACAAGAACAATAACGCTATCTAAACACGACATGCAAAACATCTGTTTGACCTGTATTAAAGCAATGTGTAAAGAGTGTAAAGTTAAACCCAGAGAATAATAGTGTTTGTTAGCAAATGTATTAAAAAGTAAACCGCATGCACGAGATATGTAAATTAGGAACGAACCTGGCGCGACCCTAGCCCAGTACATGATTAACTTGTAGGAGGCTGGACATCGTTATAAAGAAACTGTATAAATACGCTGATGTCCAGCTAGCAATTCCTGTTCACTGCTCACATTGAACCCTGCTGGTGGTCTCTGTGATGTATTGATGGCCAAATAGCTATTTGTGTACTTTGTTTTGTAAACTGTACAGAATTGCAATAAAGATTCTGGGAATCTTTACAAGCCAGTGTCGGTGTATTTCTCTTTGCATGGTGTAAAAGCATTAATATTGTATTTTCTGATTCCACAGATGGTGCCCGAATAGGGACCCTCAAGATCGACTTCGTCTCGTTGAAGGTTGGTTCGGCTATCGGCCTGGGATCGGACGGTACCAACAGAAACGGCCCCTCTGGACGAGAAGTGAATTCCTCGACAGAACAGCACGATCCGATCCCTGAACGGTGAGCTGTAGCCCGAGACGACGTCTTGACGAGGGTCCATATATTGAGGTGGGTAAATTTGCCGAAATCCCCAGACACGTGGGTCCTTAGAATTGTCCTTAGTAACCCGATCGGGCCTCCCAGTCCTTTGGTCAGGTGAATCGTGACCCGATTCTTAATTTAACCCTGACAATTTGAATTTGGCGCCTTGTACTCGCGAGCACAATTATTTGACCAGGTAACACCAGAACTCTGATATGCCTGGGAAATTGTCTGTCTGCTTTAGGGCATTATTCCGCAGCGACAGACAATCTTTGGAAGACAGTCGTCCCACACCACAGGAGGGGTCGCCGGCATGTACTATGTACTGTAAGAAAGGCTTTGGTAGTATAGCATTTAATGACATTTGGCACAGACAGACCAGACATAACTCTAATCTTCGGTGGCCAACCAATGGTAGCTTTGAAATCCCTCGTATAGAATATCTAGAGTCTGTATTGGTAAAGAAAAAGGCTAGACCTGCAGTATTTGACGCATTGCACAGTTGGAAAACAGAAGCTTTGCAGCAACAAAAGAGTAGAGAGAAACATATGCGTCGACATATGACAAGTGTCGAAAAGTCACGGTTATATGATCAAAATAAACAATTGGAGTCAGTTAGGAACACGGACAGAGCGTTTCAATTAGGCATTCAAAAAATGTACCTTTCAAAAGATTTTCATACGTCAGATGAACTGATTAATAAACTTTTGCATGAACGAAGGCCCGATGCCTCCGCGCCACCCCCATACGTCCCTCCTCCTGGCGCTTTGCCCCTTCCCACTGTTATTCCTCCTCCTATAGTTCCTCCGGTCCTCCCTGTTGTTCTTCCAGTTGTTCTTCCAGCCGTCCCTCCTTTGCCTGCCCCCTTGCCTCCACCTGTTGATATTCAGAATGTGCCTACTCTTCCTCTTCCAAGTGATTCCGCATCGCTTGTCGTAGACCAGGGAGCGGGATCAAGGGTTGTGACTCGTAATACTGTGTCCCCAGATAAAAAGAATGAATTGATTGCTTGGGCTAAACATTGTATGGAGAAGGGTGAACCAGCTGATGTTTTTTCCACACTCGAAAATTGAAAAGGTATTCCTGAGAAAAATGTTTTTATTGAAGTATTAGGGATTCATTTGAGTATAATGTGGAATAGATTAAACGATGTAGATCTCCCACAAGGGTTACGGGATTTGAACGCCTTAGCGTTGTCCAGAGATACTGCGGAGAAAGTATATGAGCATGTCGGGAGGATGTTTGTGTATAGGAAGGAGTTGGAAGAGTTACAGAATGAGGAAGCAGATGGTGTTAGTTTAGGTATTATGTTCATACAGAAACGGTTTTCCCCTCGCCGTGAATTAAAAGGTGAGGAAGCGCAAATTTGTACAAAGGATGCGATAAGATGGATTTCGGATATGTCGATAACTCCAGATGAAGTATATGACACATATGGTCAGTATACGTTAGAAATGCAAAAGAAAGTGATACAGTTTATGGTAGAATACCTGCAGAATGAGTGTGTAAAAAGAAAGATTTGTTGTCCCGCAGAATTGTTGAGTGTTTATAAGAGAGCCTTTTCGATTGATATTTCTTCGACTGCCTTAGCACTTGATTTGGCTCTGTTGCTTAGTAAGCGTTCGGAGCTACCTACTTCTCAGTTCCCTATGAGAGAGGTCCCTCCGACATTTGTCCCAAAAGTTGAGATTGCGGCCGATGCTGCACATGGAATACTCGCGGTGGACATTCCTGCACATTACGTATCGCAGTTTGTTCACGTCCCGTTTTCAAGACAGGAAGTGAACACCATAAAGCAATCTATTCCCGATATAAGAAAGAATCCGACGGGGTTCTATAAAGAAATAGAGTCGGTCTTACAATCATCGGTATTCACCTTAAGTGATATTGATTTATTATTTTCTGTACTCCTGCCAGTTGATTTGTGGAAACAGATTAGGACTGTAGATGATGTACCTGGGATAGGAGATGCATGGGATAACATGGTTAGGCTCGACAGAGAAAGACCAGCTGGCGAGCGACCGCCTCAAGTGATATTAACTTTGCCTGATAGGATTATTGTAAAATTAAAAACTATAGTTCCTGAAAAAAGAATCATTTGGGACAAGCTTACGGCCTGTGTCCAAGGAAAGTCTGAGGGTGCTACCGATTTTTTCAATCGGTTTGAACAGGTATTTTCAGATTTCAGTGGACAAGACTTAGGCACAGAGTCAGGGAAAAGGCTGTTTGTCGACAAATTTGTACGTGGATTGCTGCCTGACATCCAGTTACCATTTATGGGCCTCATTACGACCCAGGCGCTAATGGGTTAACGGCGCCGTAAAAGGCCGTCACTACTTTAAGCACGATTGTGGAAACCTAAAGAATTATGCATAATTCCACGCAGGCCGCAGAAATTATAGCGTTAACTCGAGCTTGTGAACTTTCTGGAGGGCTTACAGTAAATATATATACCGACAGTCAGTATGCCTTTGGGGTGGTTCACAACTTCGGTAGACTTTGGAAAGAACGAGGTTTCTTGACCTTACATGGCACGAAAATACAGCATGGCACTTTAATCGTGCAATTACTTTCAGCGCTCGCACTCCCTGTTCAGTTAGCTATTATAAAATGTGCAGCTAATCAAAAGGTTACAGATGATATAGGAAAAGGGAATGCTTTCGCTGATCAGATAGCTAAGCAAACTGCCACTGATTTTAGTTCAGAAATGAATGCTGTAAGAGAAACTGTAAATATTTGCACTTTTGGTGAAAGTATCGATTCTGTAAAAGACATTCAAGCAGATGCTACAATAGAGGAAACCAAGAAATGGGTCGAGGGTGCAGGAAGATTGGATGATGATGGGTGTTGGGTGGACAATGTTGAAGGAAAATGGTTACTCCCTCACGCCTACATTACAATGATGGTCATTATGGCTCATGGTCCGACACATGTCTGCGCGTGTAAATTGACTAAAATGTTACACAGTGTATGGGCCAATGATAACATTTTCAAAATTGCGGAGCGCTTTGTCCAAGGGTGCATGGTCTGCTTGCAGCACAATGTAGGAAAAGGTACCTCGACTCCAAGAGGAAGTTTCGCTCCACCTTCTGTTCCGTTTGAGGTTATCCACTTTGATTTTATTGAAATGGAACGTTGCAACAATCTTAAATATGTGTTGGTTGTCATTTGTGCTTTTAGTAAGTGGGTTTAGGCCTTCCCTGTTAGAGATGCAACGGCCATAACCACAGCAAAAACTCTGGTGAAAGAGTTTTTTCCTAGGTTCGGGCTGCTGAGAGTCATCTGGTCGGATAATGGGCCACACTTTATCACTGCTGTAATCCTACAAATATGCGAAGGATTACAGATTGATAAACGGTTCCATTCGGCGAGACATGCCCAAAGTGCCGGATTAGTGGAAAGGCATAACGGCATTATAAAGAGCAAGCTCGCTAAGACGTGTACTGGCACCAAGTTAAAATGGCCGGACGCCTTATCGATCGTGGTGCTGTCGATGAGAACAACCCCTCAAACTGTGACTGGGCTCTCTCCCTTTGAAGTGGTAATGGGGAGACCTGCTAATATTTGAGGTATGCCAAAAAGTCGCTCGTTGCGGGATATAGAGAATGTGCTTCTTTCAGATTACTGTAACCAGTTGACTAAAAATCTGTTTTCAATTTATCACCAGGTGCGAGAGGCATTACCTGTACGTTACGAGGGTCCTGGTCACAGTCTACGACCGGGGGACTGGATCCTCACGAAAGTTTTCGAGAGGTCGTCTTGCCTTGCACCTCGGTGGAGGGGTCCCTACCAGGTCCTGCTAGTCACCCAGACTGCTGTGCGGGTAGCGGGGCGAAAGAACTGGATCCACACGACACACACCAAATGGATCCTGCAGCCTGTGCCATACGATACAGAAGACACAGAATCCCTTTCCACTGCTGTAACCAACGTGCCTGAAACAGCAACAACCGACAAGAGTGTATCGGAGACCGTTCCAGAATTCGCAAGGCTAGACAAAACGGCCATCTTGTCTCCGCACTCTCCAACAGTGGTACTTCCGGATCAATCATTTTCTGATCCCATTTCCGTTCATTCGCCACCTCCAGTGGGAAGTGACGACATATTGTTATCCAATCCTTCGGCACCAGAAATTGTGAAATATAATTTACGTCCAAGAAAATAGACGTACAGCACGGTTTGACTGTGCGATTGAGGAAATCATTTGAGGGCTTGCCTTTTGGCCCAACTGTATGAAAGGATTCTGTTGGCTAAGGGTTGTGGGAAAGACATTAAGAAGACGCGTGACTGGAGTCACCAGCAAACAAACAATTGGTGTTTTTTCGATTGAAGACTACAATGCCTGCACCCGCTACCGCTCGTACCGAACATTTAGATAAATATGTGACTAGCAGAGACAATGATCAAGCATGTAATGGGACCCGAAAGTGTATTGTTGCCTTTTTGTAATAATAACTGGGTTTTTAGTAACTATTGGTTTTGCGTTATGGTATCTGGAGGAAGCATATCCGCTAGAGGACGTTTTACCTGTTGAAAATGTATCTGTTTTCCCCACTCCTTCCGTGCAATTGCATACCTTGTCGCCTAGAGATTCTTCGCATAGACGGAACTATCAGAATAATACTCTTTTGTTAATAATGAATGCCACTCATGCAATTTTAAATAGGACCAATTACTGGATCTGCTCACATCTACCGCAACATGGGGATAAGGGGCTAGGTTGGTATATTCATCCTTTACCGTTGACAACTGCTTGTTATGTTTCTCTTAGAGCACTATTCTTTGGCCGATGGAATGACAGCATCTCAGGGAACTTTGATGGTACAAATTTGAATAGTTTTGAAAAACGTGTTTTGATGTCCCTGGGATGCTCGCTTTTTGCAAATAGGAGTAAGCCAAACGTTGCTTCTGTTAGGCCCTCTGATAGATTGTCTCGTCCTTTTCAGTCTTTGATCTCTTTTTTCAAAATGGCTCCTATAGGCAATAAGGATGCCACGCCTCCATCTTATTCTGTTAACCATAGCCCTGATTCAGTATCCTTCTGCATACAGAGGAATGGAACACGGTCAATGGGTAATTTTAGAAAATGCGCCAACGTTGCAAATTTGACTAGTGAGAACAGACCTCTGTACGTAGGTGAACCTGTCTATTTTGTTTGCGGTAATGTGGCATTTCCATGGTTGCCCAGGGATTGGCAAGGAACCTGCTATTTAGGGATTCTATTACCTGGGGTATTTATTGCCAGTACTGCAGAAATTTCAAAGACTTGTCCACGACGAGGTGTAAAAGGGGATACTCCAGCTCAAACTCTAAGAGACATCATGAAATCCTTTGCGCCATTTTTTGGGCAAATTACGAATTCAGAAGATATCAGGGGACTAGCGAGAGTATTGGAGAGAACCATCAACCGGACCACTGACATACTCTATAATATGACGTTAGAACAGAAAGCGATAAGATTAGTGGCTCTTCAGAACCGGATGGCATTAGATGTCATTTTAGCTGAGCGTGGAGGAGTATGTAAATTAGTGGGGTCCGCTTGCTGCGTTTACGTACCAGACTCCTCTCCAACGATCTTTAGGGCTATCCAAAATCTACATGTTCTTAGTTCAGAAGTGCATGTTCCTGAGGGAAACTGGGAACTTAGTGCATGGTTTTGGGACCTCCTACGGTCGTGGGGATGGAAGTTGTTTTCGGCCCTGCTGATTATCTTGGGTAGTTTTCTGTTCCTTTGTTGTTGTATACAGTGTCTCCCTGGTATATGTTCAGTATTAGGGGGGTGTTGCACACAAGCAACAAGTGTATTAGGGCATAAAATATACGCCCCAGATAAGGTTTCCAAGGAGTATGTGTTGAAAGAAACTCTAGTGTCTGATCTAATGGCAATAGATATGTCTGACTATGATTCGGGGTGTATAGACGTTGAAATGTGGAGTTAGTCGCAAAGTGATTGAAGGTAGTTTAGCGCTTGGCATAGGCCAAAAGGAGGGTTTGTTAAAACTGATATAATATTGTTTTGTCCTCATTGTATATGTTGGCCTATGCCTAGTCGCTTTGCGAGGAAATCCGTATTGCAAGGTCGTGACCTTAAGTGAATCAAGCCTCCATTTTAGGTTAAAGCCGCCATTTTAGTTTATCGGGCAAAGTCACCCTGTGGCCTAAAATGGCCGACCTGTGTTCTCTTGTTCTTGCTTTAACCTCTTCAACCTCTGTAGGAGAGTTAATGTCCAATCTGCCTGCAGGCTACATGTTAGGGTCATGTAGACCTTGTCCTTTGTTGACCTCGGGATCAGGGGATTACTTGAATTGGCGATGTTAACCTACAAGTATACAAGAACAATAACGCTATCTAAACACGACATGCGAAACATCTGTTTGACCTGTATTAAAGCAATGTGTAAAGAGTGTAAAGTTAAACCGAGAGAATAATAGTGTTTGTTAGCAAATGTATTAAAAAGTAAACCGCATGCACGAGATATGTAAATTAGGAACGAACCTGGCGCGACCCTAGCCCAGTAGATGATTAACTTGTGGGAGGCTGGACATCGTTATAAAGAAACTGTATAAATACGCTGATATCCAGCTAGCAATTCCTGTTCACTGCTCACATTGAAACCTTCTGGTGGTCTCTGTGATGTATTGACGTCCAAATAGCTATTTGTGTACTTTGTTTTGTAAACTGTACAGAATTGCAATAAAGATTCTGGGAATCTTTAAAAGCCAGTGTCGGTGTATTTCTCTTTGCATGGTGTAAAAGCCTTAATATTGTATTTTCTGATTCCACACATCAGGTAAGTCCTTGTCGGCCGGGTAATGCTCCGGCGAGGGCCAATTAGCTTAGTTGTTACAAGCTCATTTACCCTTACCGGGTACAAATTCACTTTAAGATATATGTTCAGTTACTGTGCGTATCTTCATGGGTGCCAGCTTTTGATTTTCGCTATGGAGGCAAATGTACCTGGACAAATGTCATTCTTCAAGCCGGTCATTTTTTCCTTTTTCTGTGCTGCTTAAATTTGGTTAGTTGGGGCTGTGCGATGTATCACAACAGTAACCAAAAGACCGGCTATAAAACAAGGGACTTGTAGCACGCTGCGTAAACAAAGTATGTGAACCTTGGCAAATAATGTAATCCTACTGTGCATTGCACAATACACTGTGAGTTCTCAAAGACTGCAATCTTTTATACATAAAAATACCAAAGCAATGAGTTGCAAGTGGTTCAAAATATAGAGTGGCTGTGCCCAGCCCACCGTCCATAGCTGCAGGCCATGGCTAGCGGTCTGATAGTGTTTTAAAATGGACAGTGGGCACGACCAAAAGGCCGTGCCAACTGGCCATGGACGATGGCCATGGCTAGTGGTCTGGTAGTGTTCTAAAATATATAGTGGGCATGGCCATAGCCTGTGGCCACTGGCCATGTGCGGAAAAAATCTATGGAATAACAAAACCCTTGAAATTCAAGAAAAACACTTCAGTTGCAACAAGGTTAAGGTGAGCAATATATTGTAACAAAACCTTTTGAAATGTTGTTTTGCAGTTTATGACTGCAATGATGACATCACTGAGTACATCACTAATTAGTTCATCTATGATATACACAAAAGTCAATGTATTAAAAGAGTGGATACTATTTAAAGATTACTTTTACTTTGTACATTATGTGTTTTATTTCAGTGTTAACATGTTAAGCACTTGCAAAAGACACACAGAAAGAAATGTACATCTACATACATGTTTTCAAGCAAATGTTGAACTTGAAAACTTCATTTCTTTGCTATACATATATACATTTAGAGTAATAATCACTTTTTTCAATACCCATGTATGTAAATCTTAAAATATATGCTAATACATGGTTGTTCCTTGTTTTAAAGCACTTCTCATGTCATTTAGAAAATGATACATATAAACATGTTGCTTACAATAAAGTAATTGAGTATTTACATATGTTTATTTCAAAACGTATTAAATAGTTAAGGTTCAACATGTGTCTCTTTCTATTTATTTATACAATTTATTTTGTAAATGTGTATACAGATTATATTATAGTGAACATGTCTTGGCACAAACAGGAACATTCTAAGGAGTTTACTATTTATAATTCAGAATACCAAAAAGGAAAGCTTCCCAGGTAGTGATATGATACATGTGTAACTGTTTACTGTTTTAAACAATCTACAGAAATGCTAATATCACATATGTAGAAACGTAAGGGTGGTATAAATATGGGCAAATACCTTGAGTGATCTTATGTCTGATGCCATTAGTTAAATAATCATTGAAGTCATATGTGATATGTGATGTTATTGGCGAAGTCACCAGTGATGTCATCAGTGATGGTGTCAGTATTGTCCAAGAGGATGTCATTAGTGATACCACTAGTGGTGTCATCAGTGATGTCATCTGTGATGTCATCATTGTGGTCATAGGCTGCACAACAGGGGGTGCAAAGTTAAGGTGGGTTTAGCTGAATTGCAGGGGTTTTGTTGAATTAAGTGCTCACCTTAATGTCCCTGCAAATAAAGTTTTTTCCTTGAACATATATAATGTTTTTTTACAGGGACGTTATGGTTACAAGTACAAAACGAAAAAGCCCATAAATTGACCAGCTATGGTAAGCTAAGCAACCATAACTACCGCCACCACCGTGCACTGCTAAGACAAACACCCAGAGCATGAAAGATGATGTCACAAATGTCATTGATGACATCACTGATGACATCACATATTAAAATGATTGTGATCAACAGTTCCTACAAGGGGTAGTGTTTACAATGTTGGTAACAAGATGTGAGGGGTGATCGGGAGATCTATCATAAACTACTTAATGAGTTAAAGAATGTTCTCATCTAAAGAAAACATAATATTCAAGTGTTATTGTTAATACTGGAACCTAATCATACATACACATAGGCAATGGCTGCAGCATGTACCAAGGAAGTACAATGTTTTGTATCTGGTATTTTCCAATAACAAAATAATAAATGCTACCTGTATCAAAGGTTTCAGTAATGTGAAACCTGGAATACATTCTAACAATTTCAAACTTACGGAACACTTATGCTGTACAAAAAATACATATAAAAACCCAGAATGCATACACAATGAGCCACATACAGGAAAATAAAGTAAGGAAGAAAGAAACAACAGCACCAAAAAATGACAATAACATTAGATTTGATTATCATGTGCATAAATTAATTGTGTGTTGCACTATGCGGTCAAATCAAACTTTATGGAAAGTACTTTAAGAAGATATAAGAAGGTTAATGTTCATATTAATAGCACCTTTTAAATTTGTAAAATTCTCATTGTCAGCAAAAAGAAAACACTAGCCTAGACATGTTAGTGAACAAAAACAAGTGGCCCAGATGTGTGATGTCCTCAGTGATGCCATCAATGACATTTGTGATTTCATCTTTCATGTACTGGGTGTTTGCACAGTGGTTGCTTAGCTTACCATAACAGGCGAATTTCTGGGATTTTCCGGTTTTACTTGTAACCATAACGTTCCTTTACCAAAGGGTTTTCATTGAATTTGATGCGTTTTTATTAGTGCAATTTACCTATAACCTCCCTTTAACAAAGTTTTTTCAGTGAATTGCATGGGTTTTTACCAGTGCAACCTAATTTGCTACAATTTACTAATATCATACTTACCCCAATGAATTAATGGTGCAATCCATGATGCATTCATTAGTGAATGCCTCACGAACATGAAGACCCACATGCTTAGAAACAGAGTTTGGCACCGCACATGCACCAGGCTCACAGTACGCAAACATGCACCCTTGTCTGCACAGCAGTGCACAATTCACAATTCCCTTTTTGGTGCCAGTCAATGCACAATCAAAGTAATGACAAGGCAAATGGCAGAAGGGTATTTATTGTGCCAGAGTAGAGGATATAGCAGTGACAATACCCGAGTCTCCAAAATGGTAGCATATTGTCTCTCCTACAGGGGTCTGCAACCTGCGGCTCTCCAGATTTGTTGGACTACAATTCCCATGATTCTTCACCAATAACTATGTTGGCTAGGGCTGATGGGACTTGTAGTCCAAAATATCTGGAGAGCCAAAGGGTTTCTGCAACCATCCAAACATTGTGACTGATTTCCCAGCAGGACAAAAGAAGGGGAGGGTAGAAAATATTCACTGAGCTCCGGGGCAACAAATTGAACATATTTACATGTTTAAGAAGACCGTTTGGCAAGCGCAAGCATGGTTCTGAATGCGGCATGAAGGGTGCAATGGTGATAGAAAGAGGCGGAATTTCTATGAGGTCTAAGTAGCTGTACTACAAATTTCCTTGATCACCAAATCACAGGAGAATGGCGCTGTTGCTGCCTCAGCTTTGATGGGATTCACACTAATTCTCTCCTGTGAGAAAGGGAAGAGAACAGCAATGCTGCATGCAAGAGGGCCTTGGACCTATTTTCCACCATGAGTGAAGACAACGTTTCGAGAAGACCTAGAAAGATCAACCTTTTCCAGATGGAAGCATAGAGCATGCCACACATCCAGCGCGCGCAGCTTTTACTCAGCTCGGGAAGTGTTGGGGCAAAGCAGGTGTGCCCCACTCAGGGAACCCAGCTCTTGAGACAATGCCTCACATTGTAGGAAATATTTCATACTTGTCAAGTCTTGAAATACATGTTTCAGATGAGCAGGAGCATCTCACTTCATGAACGCTTGATAAAATAACCACATGCCAGGACCCTCCCTAGCTGGCAAAAGATATAATGAGTGTGCTCACTAAACATGCGTCCACCCCTACTCCTTGACAGAGACTGAAGACAAGGCTTGGCTTTCTTCATGTAGCAGCTTTACAACATGGGCAGGTTACAGCTGGCCATTAAAGTGAACCTATGATATTCCATTTTATTGGGGAAAATGAGGGCCATTAAAGTGAACCTATGATATTCCATTTTATTGGGGAAAATGAAGGCCATTAAAGTGAACCTATGATATTCCATTTTATTGGGGAAACTGAAAGAAAACTACCAGATAAGGGAAATTAAACCAAATACGGATGGAAGGGAGGTTTTCAATTAATCATAAACCCTTGCACTCAAACACAGGGAAAGAAAGTTATTTGCCCAAGATTAAAACCTTTTCTTCAAGTCTCGAAGCCGAAACTACGTTCCAGATATTCTAGTTCTAAAATCAGTAACCACGTATCTCCCTTACGTTCCTCTCCTTGACAATCTTGTTTAAATTTAACCTCCCATAATTGTGTTCTTTATTCATTAGCATTTTCATATTTGTGAAAATACAAAAACGTAAGCACAGGAGAAACGTTATTTGCCCCAAATCCCATCATTTTAGTCAAGTGGGGAAACCAGTGTCCGAGCAAGTGGCATTATTTCAGGAAAATCATAGGGGGTGGCAAAAGTGCCATCGTACAGCCCTTGACCCCTGAATTACATCACAGGAAGAAACATCAAATAGTTCTCAACATATGGTATACCGAAAACTGCAGCATGTTAACCCTTATTAGCACCCGAGTCGGGCGGCGTGCATCCAATCAGGCTCCGCGGATCTCAGGCTGAAAATTCGTATCTCAGCCTGCGTTCCATGGAGCCCGGAGGCTGCCTCCCCTGCCACGGGCCGTCATCTTCTACCCACCCTTCCCTTTCTTGTAAAACATTTTTTACCTTATCCCAGCCCCACTTACCTGATTGAGGCAGCGGCACCTGCCACCACAGCAGCTTCCCTCCTTCTCGGTTTGCGGCCACCATGGAAAAGGAAGAGGGGCTCCATATGCAGCCCTGCCTTCCATAACCATGGTGGCCATCTTGGCACAGTATTTTCATTCAATGCACCGGACGCCGCAAGCATCCCGTTCTTTGAATGAAAACACTTTATTTTTTAACACCCCGGACTATTGCTTTGGTAACCCGGGGTGCTAATAGCGTTAGCACCCGTTCCAAGGGCTGGAAAGGCGGGTAAAATCCCAGTGCCCTATAACTCGGGCTGTTGGGCCGTTACCCCCTCCCCCCATACCAGCCCTTGAAACGGGGTGCTAATGCTATAAAATATCCCCCATTCCTGGGACCCCCTCATCCCAGGGAAAAAACAGCATTGATTGGATGATCAGAACTTGGGGGAATAGCCCAGAATTGCCTGTTAACTTTAGTCTGCAGAGGATGCATATATATGCGCTAAGGGCTCCAATGTCCACTTTTTGTATGTGCATAAGCATCTTTAAGGCAATCAAAGGGTTATTAAACAGTGATTGAGAATGGACACACAAACACCCATTTATTAAAACCATTTATTAAAACTACCAAATACCAACAGATTAGTTGTTGGATGGATGAAATCCCAGGGGTTGCAAAGAAGGCAGCGGTGGTTACAAGCCGCTGCACAGGCGTAGCTATTGCTACACTGAAAAGGTGCCCATGTTTACAGTCCAATCCTTCTAGTTGCAACGTTGACGATTTAACCACCTAACCACACAAGTCCTCCTTCTGCAATATTGTACTTTGTTGTGGTGTTTAGTTTCTTTCGAAGCACATCACTATTTGATAGATAAGAAATAAACACGGGCATAACATGTTTGGCCCAAGATCGAACAGTTTTGGTCAAATCAGAAATTTGGATTAGAACACTGAATCTTCTCCTGTCAAATGTGGCACCTGCCGCCTTTCCTTTCCAATCTTTTTGAATGAATGTAGCATATTGTACATGGGGTTCACTGTATTTGTACGCATCCCCATGTCTGGCATATAAGGAAACTGGAGTACATAGAGTTAAACAGATGTTCCAAAGATAACACAATTTAGTTCATGTGGGGATTCAGGAGTCAGTATGTAGATTATGTGGTTCCAAATGTGTCCACATAGCCATTAACCTATTTTTCCCTCTCCTTTTCTTCCCGTCCCATCCTCGACCCCCCCCCCCTTTGCCCTTTCTTTGCCTTGCATTCCTCTGCTCATCTGTGCCTTGGATGGGGAGACAGTGTGGGGGGTGGGGGGAGGAAGGCAAGTGTAGGTGGGGGTGTGAATGGATGGCAACACTGTGTCTGCACATATTGGGGGTTCTTCGGGTGTACCTTTGAGAAGGTAGTTAAGGGGTGCATGTGTGTGGTATTGTGGGGATGAATCTGCAAGGATATGGCTTGAAAGTGGTATCCTCCACGTGTTAGCAATGGGAGTAACGCCAGGAACGGCCTGTGGGAAAGTGTGTGGACTGTGAACATGTGCCTTCTAGGGTGTATGGAGGATAGAGCTCTCCCTGGGAAAGGGAGCGGGTGGAGTGGTGAACATCTCTGGGGGTGACTGGGCGGACAGCGTGTTGAGATGTGCACGTGTGGCCGTTGATGGCAAGCGAGGATGTGTCGGTGAGGGGATGTGAGATGGAGGATGGGGCTGGGCTGGCGGGCACCAGGGATTGGTGGAACGTGGGACTGTGTCTCGGGAAGTGGTTGGGCGGATGAAGTCTTGAGATAGGTAGGTGTAGATATTGATGTGGATCTGGTGTTGTGGCTGTGAGGGGAGGGTGTGGCTATGGCTGAGGCTGAGATGATCTGGGGATGTGTTGGATACCAGAGCAAATAAAGCAGTCTGATGTGTAACCCTGGTTAATCCTGCATGAAATCATAAGGGCTACCCCAGGCCGATGAACTTGACTGAGATTACCATGCAGGGGGGATCAATATTGCTAATGCCCTGCCAACCGATCACTATAGCAAATCCCCTACCTGCTCATCATTACTGCTCAGCCTATAGCTGGTGGTGATCATTGCTAATTCCATGCCTTCTGTCATTACTACTGGAATGGTGCCTGTTGGTCCCTGTTGTACATTCTGTTTGACGGCCCATGTACCTAATAAGATCAGGATCCTATGGTTTTTCTTGCTAATGCTGTTTCACATCTTTATTGCTCTATAGGTGACAGTGAACTGGATCTTATAGACTAATTCACTGCAAGGAAATCGGCTTGAAACAGAGTTCAGGTCCTATGGGCTGACTGATTCCATACTGTGCATCAAAGTCAGAAAGCGTTCTGAGCCACCCTCCATTTTTGGGAAATATTTTGTTTGGCAGGAGATTTTACAAGGGGTGGGGCAAGAAAGATCAACAATGAAAACATGTGTTTATTGAAGTAGTGGTCCCACAATATCTGTGGGACAATGGGGGACAGAACAGATCAGTGGAAGACAGAACTTTTTTTTTTTAGCCACACAGACCCTGTAACGAATTTATTCCTCGGACAGATGCTGTGGCTACCAGAAAAGTGATATTCCAGGACCAGACCAAAAGCGAATGGGGCACAGAATTCCTTGCTGCTGAAACAGATAAGGAGCACCCAAGAGGGAACGTCTTAGCGCCTCGTTTAATAATGAAAACTATTTTGCAGGTCACCTCCTAGACCCGCCTACAGTGGCCCGGTTGTTTTTTTTAGAAGTATTCAGAGACCCATGAGCGAAGCATAACATCATCTACCAAACGATGATTATTGATCATCCCCGCAAGGGCGAAATAGCAAAATGGCAGCTCCTCATTTCTGGCCTATGCTCCCTGGTGGGCTTCTTGGCAGCTGCCGATGACTTAACATGTGTAGGAGATGGGGCTGAGTGTATAAAGGTCGGTTCCGCAGTAACCAAGCATTCCTTCTGAGAGAGGGTACGGTCAAGTGTAGGATTCTGCCACTTGAGCATCTAGAGACTGCCCCTGGGTGGTAGCAGTGCGCGGTATAAATCAACATAACCTTCAGAAGTCAGAGTGCTTGAAGCGACGGTAGTCTCACTACTTTGCTGTGAGCCAGCAGGGGCAGATGGGAGAATAAGAATTGCCAAGGCCATGCTGGTGAAACCTGGATTAGAGTATGACTCGAGTTACTGTTCCTTAATTGAGCTTTATTCGATGAAAGTCTTTAGCACAAGCATCCAGAAAATATACAAAATTCAATAAATAAAAACACAATCAAGCAAAACTCGAGTTAGGGAAGAAGATTAGGGATCACAGGAACTCTGCTGTCTGGTCTACCATACAAATGTCACCAGTGGTATCCATGTCCTTGTGCTGTTTTAGGAGGACAGCTCAGGGGCAACGCGCTCGCATTGGAAGCAAGATGACAAGGAGCAACACAGGTTCGATTCCCGGGTCCGCGCTTGGAAACCTTTGGTTATTAAGCACGTTGTAAATAACCAATGACAATAACATCCAGAAGACAACGTGTTGGCAATTGCAGCTCTCATTAGTTACATAGGAGCTTGCAGTCCCGGATGCAAGGGTGTCTGATTTTAGTCACTGATTTATAACAGCATCCCGCCCGTCTCATAAATCGCGAATGACCATTCTGTATACTACTACATGCAGGGTGGGGGTCCGAATCTCTGCAATGCTGAAGGGTGGAGTGTGGTGGCATGCCTGCATGTCTGTGTTGCTTCAGAGATGACCATCATGGTGCCACTGGCAGTCATGTTATGGGCATGCTTTTTTAAAGAGCCCATTTAATACTGGCTCTTTATGGCTTCCCTCAATTGCCATCTCAGCCCTTTATCCTTCAGAGCAGTGCTGGAAATGGAAGCAATTTACTGGGGGAGCTGTCACCTCTTTGGAGGGGCGGGGCTGTGGGGGACGAGGGGGCGGGGCCAAGTGGCGTGGCCCCTGGTCAGGTTGTGCAACACTGTTTCTCTTCATATAACCCATCCTGGTCGATTTGCATAAAAGCAAAGAGCATGATGGGATCATAATGCCCACAATTTTAAACATGTCTTATGGTGATTCAGTAAGAAACCGTTTTAAGTGAATAATGGACGCTTCTGTTTTGATTGGTCACAATATTCCCCCTAATAAAGAGATGTCTGTACATTGCATGACATACACACCAGTGTTGATAGCATCAGCACTGGTTTTTGGCAGTGTCTACATGCAGTCTCCAGTGTTTACTCTTACATGTAATACAGGTCCAGAACAGATCTGGCTGGTAGTGTTTTGTGCTAGCCCTTTGGGTTAGGGAAGTGCGCTGTGGAGTTATATAAAGCAAGGGTGAGCAAACTGCGCTTCAGCGAGCAGCCTGCTTTCAGAAGGCAGCGCTCTGTGCCGAGTTTTCTCAAAGCGGTCTGCTCGTTGAGGCACAGGATCTGAGAGAGTAATGTGCTAGCCCCTGGGTCTGAGGGATGGAACAGCACTCCAGCAAAACATTTTTTGCCAGAGCGCTGCTTTGTCTTGTTCCGGCCCATTCCCTGCGCTGCTTCAGAGGCCCATAAACTGAGTACCCTTAAGTTGGTTAACAATGAATGATTTGGGCACTTCTCAACGAAAATTGATATTTATTTATTTCTTTTTTAAATGTTTTGGTTTACAGTTCAAACCTTTCATCTTATTAACATATTTTACTTATCTCTTTCTACTTAGTCTCATTTTCACAAAAGTCTCTCATATTTGTCCTTCTTCGGTGTTACTTTGCGTTGGATCCCTTTTGTCTCGCTATCCATGTTGTTCCTCATCTAATTTGTCTATTCTCCATTATGTTATTCTAAAAAGATATCAAGGCAAATATCATTTTTTTCTCGTTTCCTGCAACCAGTGATGCCCATCGATCTTCGGGTGATAGCGACATTTGATTGTTCATGTACCATCCTCTGGATAAGTTTCTTTTTTCGGCTAATGAAAGACATATCATAATGATGTGATAGAGACTCTCAGTTACAGCTCTATCTTTACAAAATCAGCAGTATTTTTCGGATTCAGTGATTTGTTTCCTTGCTGCCATTATTTCTCGTGTTGGTAATATATTTAACCGTAGTCTCATAAAGGTATCTCTTATCTTAGATGAAGGAAAGATCTTCAGATATGTGGGTAGTTTGTTAATAGGGCTGATATCTAGTTTGCATGGTATGTCATGTTGGTACTTAGCTTTGAGCTTATTCGTATTTATCCAGTCGTTCTCTGTAACTCTCTTCTTCGCCTTTTGTGGTCTTTCTAACAGCATCTCGAGGGAGATGCCTTGTACTTCTCTTTTAGCTTCGGTCGATCCTTTCCAGACTTCCAGAGCTTGCTTGTTGCTTCCATCTTTTTTGTTTCTTAGTATTTCCAGTGGTGGCGCATATGATTCGCTCATAATTTTCCGGTATAGATCTAACTGTTTCCACTCAACCATGGATTCCAATGACTGGAGGGCAAGTTCTGCTCGGATGCGAGGCATAGGAAGAGATGCAGTTAGGTTTAATACTTTCCTCCAGAAACTACCTTCCAGTTGTGACCAGATGGATTTGTCGATGTTTATAATTGATTCTGCTCCATATGTTAGAATTGCCGTTACCTTTTGTATGTAGAATGTTATAACAGGGGTCATAGAGAATTTTCCATATTTCCAGTGGAATGTTTTTGCCTGGCGTACTAATGATAGAACTTTGGCTTTAAGATGTTGTGACCTTTCTTTCTCTGTTGGAGATTGTGATATCCATACCCCTAGATATTTTATCTTTGTCACTTGCTCTACTTTTTCCTTTCCAATGTGGAAGGAGAAATTGATATTTAGAGGTGCCTCAATGGCTAAAAAGTTGATACTAAGAGGATGGAAGTCGAGATTATATTCAGAAGTTTGGATGGACGAAATGCTAAAATTGGCTGACATGGAATGATTGAGTTATCGTCGGAAAAAATCTCTTGCATTTTTTGAGAAGTTAAGGTGTAGATTCTTGGACATGTACTAGCTCTAACTATACTTTCTTTGGGGTTTCTGTTGTTGTGGGGGTGGGGAGGGGTTGTTATGACATATTTGACCGTATTTTTCTATCTGCTGAATATTGTAAATGAATAAATTGTTTAAAATAAATAAATAAATTGGTTAACAACAACAGCTATTATAACAGCGTTGAGAAACGGGGCGGGGATAGGTACTAGTTAAAGACCTGTATCATTTCATTAGCAAGTTGTCTCTAGCTTGCTCTTTTCACTTGCTGCTCTTTTCTCCCCTGCTCAAAGGGTCACATGCTTGGTTCTTTGGCATTTTCCGCTACACCGAAGCGTGGAAAGTGGGAGAAGTTGAGGCAAAATGGGAATTGTTCTTCTACTTGAGAACAGGATTTGGGGATCTGAAATTACGCCTGGTGTTGTGACCAAAATTCCATACATATCATCCATAACATTAATGATGACTCTGAGACATTAAGCAGGTATTACTTCTTTTAATGTCTGATCTTAACTGCCTTTTCGCTCTCACCAGCACTACCCTCCACATTCCATTCCCCAGGCTTCCTTTGCCCACATTCCATATTCTAATCGGCCACAACACCTGGTAGATTTAATGTTAACCACACAATGAAGTGAAGACGTCAGGGAGGGACACATACATCCAGGGAAAAGAAGGAAAACATGGCAAAGGTGCTGCTAATGATTGAACATATGCAATGTGGCTTACTTTGTATTTCGTGCATTACACTGATGCAGTATATAAATACACACCGTCCCACCTTTAACCTGGAAATTTCCTGCTCAGTGAGTTACAAACAGGCCATCAATATTTCAGCATGACTCCTACATTATCAAATTAATCTGTTGTTGAAAATGAGTTGGATCATTTTACTCCCATTCATTTTGTGGGTTTGTTTTCCCCACAATGGAAAGCAAGGAGCGAAGAAAACATGCTGTACTGCTAAATATTTAAAGCAGCTCTAGACTTTTCATTCAGACATGACAAAAGTTCCACCCAATCCAAACATCTTTCAGCTGAACCTATATTCTCATTTTACCCTCAGGGTAGAGTAGCAAAACAAGCATTGGCAAATCCCAATGATCTGTCTTTTCTTGTAGGCGTGGGATGAGCATTTGCCAGGGACTGCCATATTGGTACTACCTGGACAGAAGATGGCAACAGCTGAGAAATGGTGTGGGGATGTAGGAATACGATGTCAGTGCCTGGCAAATTCCTGTCTAATACCTATACTCGAGCCAAAGCTTTTGGCTTTGCCAATATTTGTTTGTAACAGAACTTCAGTGCAAGGAAAAAATAGATGCAAGGACACACATATTGCTTCTAAATCAAATGGCTGAATGCACACTTGGGTAAGACATTTTTATTAGTAAAGACCTACTTTACAGCTGTGGTGAGGCCATTGATTTGCAGAAGGCTATTTAGAAAGAACACTGGCAGGTCTTAAACAGCATCACATTTGATCTTATTGTACGATAGAGCTAGCTTGACGAGATCCCACGAGAATGTGTTTTGGGTGTAATGTGGTGAGTAGTGGGTAAGAACGGCTATAGGGATTAGCATGGGCGGGGGGAACACTGTGGGGACTCGTCTCGCGAGATCTCGTAGCCATGAGATCTTGTGACATTATGCGACGGAAGCATGCACGAAGCGAGGGAAGCGGCAGACGAGGATCGGACTGCCAGGGCAATAGGCCGTGCCCCAAGGCTCCTCCTGAGGCAGGGCCCTACACCCTCACTTAGCAGCCTGACACCCTGGTGCTGCATATTACATCCCAGAGCGTAATTCCATGACCATGTGATGAGGCCTCATGGGAGCTCCTGTAAATAGGTTTAGACTTGTGGCTAGAAAGTGTCATGCTAGTGCAGTGAAGCCAACTGCACTGATTCACTAAGGACTGATCAACTGTGAGTATACCAAGTGCTCTGCATGTTACAAGGTGCTGTTAATAAACACCTTACAATCCTTCCAGCACCCTGTGTTGATTGGGCCACCGCATAATTGGCAACGAGGACCAGTGATGAACTCACGTAGCAACCATGTGGAGGTGACACGCTGCCCCCGGCTTTCCTCCAGTCCCCCGACACACCTACCATTTCCTGGATCGGGTGGGAGCCGTTATTCACCACTTACTCCAAGGCTTTGGGAGGTACTGACTATTCGGCTGCCAGGAAGAAAGCCATGCTACTCAACGCAATGGGTGTTGAAGGCCAATGCATATTCGCATGCCTGAAGGGCGGAGCCTTCTGTGGGCAATGGGAACGACGTGTATAAAGAGGCAGTTCGTCGCATCATAAAGCGTTTCTCCAATGAAAAAAATGTGGTCCTAGACAGGCTCAAATTCTATACAAGGAAGCAAGAAATCAGTGAGCCAGTTGATGACTACATTACTCGCATGAGAGTGCTGGCGGCCATGTGCAGATTTGGGGACAATGTGGAGCAAGTGATATGTGACATGCTGATAGTACATACCAATTCCCACAAAGTTCAGGACAAATTTATCCAGGAGAAGGGGCTAGACCTGGACAAGGCAATTCAAATAGCAAGAGCCGAGGAAAAGACATCGAGCAGATGCAAGGAAATGGGTGGATCCCTGACAGCCCCCGAAATGGCGGCTGTCCAATGGAAGGGACGCAGGGACAGAAAATCTCGAGACTCCACCAAAGGCAGAGGACCCAAGTGGAGAGAGCCTCAGAAATGCTACAGGTCCACCGGCACCAAGCACTTAGCCAATGATAAGGACTGCCCTGCAAAGAACAGTGAGTACTCCAAATGTAAGAGATTTGGTTATGTTGCTGTTGCCTGCATGTGGAAAGAAAAGAAAGTCGCATACATCGAGGGCGACAGATGTACGAGTGACGAGGATGATGCAGAAGACCGATCCACAGTGATCATGTTAAACTCGACTCGCACCAGAAGAGAGAAACCTCACTGCATTGTGAAAATAGGCAGCAATGAAACCCGGATAAAGGCCGACTAGGGGTCAGATCTGACCATACAGACCTACAAAAACATGGTGGGGCGTGAATTGGTAGAAATCAAAAGCACCAGGCACAAGCCCACAGTCTTCGGCTGGGTCACAGTGGACCTCTTGGGGTACTCAAAGCAAAACTTTAATTCAAGGACAGACAAACTACAACAAAAGTTTATTTCCCGACTGAAGGCCATGCAGTGCTGGGATGGGATAATCAGCATAAATTGAGTTTGGTTGGACCCCAGCACCGACGACCAAGTGCTGTTGGTCTCCTCAGGAGGAGCACTGAACCTACAAAATGGCTTTCCCATGTTGTTCCCTGAAGTGCCAGGAAAAATAAAGAACTATGTCCACACGATTCGGCTGAAGCTGCATGCCGTCCCAGTGAAGCACAAAGTCAGGCCTGTCCAAGCAATGGCAAGGTCGGCATTAGAGTCTCAACTCCACAAAATGGTTGAAGAGGCCACGATTGAGACAGTCAAATCTTCAGAATGGTTAGGTCCTGTTGTCTTCATGAAAAAGAGATTGTCTAATGACTTAAGAGTGTGCATAGATTTGCACAGCCTCAATTTGGAAGTAGTCACAGACAGTTTTCCCTTGCCAAGCATTAACAGAATAATTCTGATAATGAAACAAGTGAAAATCTTTTCCATGCTGGACATATCCGACACTTGCCATCAGATATACACGCATAAAACTTCACATCCCCTTAAGCCTTCATCACGCTGTTCGTCATATACCAATATACCTGTATGCCCTTTGGGTTGTCGTCAGCCACATCAGCGTTCCAGAGAAAGATTAACTCCTTGCTCTGCGACGTCGACAATGTGTCCAATTTCCAGGATTATATCCTGGTGTAAGACAAAGACGTGATGACCCATGATGCAGTGCTGAGACAAGTCCTCAACAAGCTCCAAGACGCAGGAGTTTGCCTGCACTATGAAACATTTGTATTTGGAGCGAGTGAAGTGGCGTACCTGGGCTACCAGATCTCGAATGAAGGGGTGAGCCCTAAAAAAGACCTTGTATAAGCCATTGTTGATGCCCCAACCTCGAAGGATGAGCTTTGCTCATTTCTGGACTTGCAGAGTATTACGCAAGATTTGTACATAGATTCTCCGAGATGACGTCCCCGCTGAGGGAGGTTCTAAGGAAAAGGGCGGAGTACACGTGGGACGCACAAAAATTGGCTGCATTCAAAGAAGTGAAGAGAATTCTGCATGCCCCATGTTTGAAACCTTTGAACCCTGAATGGGAGACCTATGTGACAACAGATGCCAGTGCCTACGGACTGGGTGCCACCCTCACCCAAAGAAGAGAAGACACAGAAAACAGTTGCCTTTGAGTCTAAAGCACTGTCCCATTTAAAAATAAATTACTCAACGGTCGAGAAAAAATGCTTGCGGGTGCCTGCGCCGTGGAGTACTTCAGGTTGTATGTCTGGGGCACCAAGTTCCGGCTGGTTACTGACCACAAGCCCTTAGTGCACATGCTGAGTCCCAGAGGCACCAAGACTGCAACGCCACAACTGGCAAGATTCACAGCAAAACTACAAGAATACACTTATGAGATCACACACATCGCTGGCTGGAAGAACGCCCAAGCAGACTGCATGACCAAACTACTCAATCACAAAATGCCAGGCACAACGTTACTTGAATATAAGTACATTGTGGCATCCATTCGGGACCTAAGAAAGAGGGAGTTCATGGAAATGAGTGAGTCCCATTGTCAGGAAGAAAAAAGCAAAATGATTCCCTCAGCAGAGTAGCGGAATGAGCCAGCACTGGTTGGCCCAGCGAGAGAGCAGTCCTGCAAGGCCTACGTCCGTATTGGAATGTTAACGAGGAAATTGTAGAGATGGATGGCCTAGCGATGAGGGGATCAGGTTATTGCCCCAGAGGTATGCTGAAGGTCATATTATGTGGAGCCCATGCCAGTCACCTGGGCAGCAACATGACACAGAGTGCGGGATGCCTATTGGTAGCTTGACATGGACCAAGAAGAAACAACAATGATTGGGAGGTGCCACGAATGTGCCAACAGTGACAAAAAATTGAAAGTGAGGCAAGCACGCATGATCCCCACAGAAAATCCCTTGTGGGTGGGGCACAGAATAGGGCTGGACTCCATAGGCCAGTTGGGGGGCATGTCGAGCAACAAGAAGTATGGAGTGGTCATGGTGGACTATCTGTCCAAGTTGGTGGAGGAAGGATTTGTATCGGACATCACCACAGCCAGATTCATGGACGTACTCAATGCAGTCTTTCAAAGAGAAGGGTTTACCAAAGAAATTGGGAAAGCTTTCTCAAGAAGCACAACATTCAGCAATTGAGAGCAAGTCTTTACCACACCTAACCAAACGGGCTGGCGGAAACAGCAAACCGGTTTATCAAAGGATCCCTACAACTAGTGAGTGCCGCAGGGATGGATTCCTATAAGACAGTCAAAGAGGAGGTGGTGGCACACCTACTGAGCCCCAATGGCATCACGGTCGTCTCGCCGTTCCCAATGTTAAGAGGGAGAAGGGCCCCCCATTGGTACCCCCGGGGCTACACAAAATTAGGCAGGACGACGAAATTGACAAAAGTAAAATAGTGTGGAGAATACAGAAGAGCAAGGACGTCATGAAAGCACAGAGTGGCGCCCACAGAACCATACATCGCACTGAACTCAATGAAGGAGATCTAGTAAAAATACGACTGCCCCACAAGGACACCAAAACTAGCTCCAACTATAGCCAGGCCATCGAAGTTACCCGGAAAAGCACAAATCACGTGCATACCAGCAACGGGGAGAGGTGGAATCTAGAGTGGGTGGCCATGTTCAAGAAGAAAACGCTGGCAAGCCGCACCTCTACGGGAGTAGGAGATGCCAACGAATCGCGGGAATCAACCGATGGTCTGCAGCAGCAAGTGTCGGAAGAGAGGGAAAAAGAGAACCAACGTGAGAGTGTCATGATAGCCCTATACCCTCAGTGAGAGAGCAACACCCCAAGAAGCAACACAAATCACCCAAGGCTCAGGAGAAACATCAGGCATGAACACTCCGACCACCAAAGCTGCGATTGGCCAGAATCAACCCCAACGAGAAAAGAGAAGACCAACCAAATACTCAGACTTCGTGATAGAGTGGAACAAAGCTGTTCTAACGAAAGGAGGTGTGTTGGGACTCGTCCCGCGAGATCTCGTAGCCATGAGATCTCATAAAATTACGTGCGGGAAGCGCGCACGAAGCGAGGAAAGCGGCAGTCGCGCAGCGGACTGCCAGGGCAACAGGTCATGCCCCAGAGCTCCTCCTGAGGTGGGTCCCTACCCCGTCACTTAGCAGCGTGACACCCAGCTGCTGCATATTACATCCCACGGTGTAATTCCATGGCCATATGAGGCCTTGTGGGAGCTCCTGTAAATAGGTTTAGACTTGCAGCTAAAAAGTGTCATGCCAGTGCAGGGAAGCCAACTGCACTGGTTCACTGAGGACTCAACTGTGTGTATACCAAGTGCTCTGCATGTTACAAGGTGCTGTTAATAAACACCGTACAATCATTCCAGCGTCCTGTGTTGATTGGGCCACCACAAACACCCGGGTCGCCCTTTAAAATTACGCCTATGGGAATAGGTTTTGTACGTGCTGTGGGACATCCGTCCCCATCTGTAGCGCAATGTAAACTACGCAACGTAGCACGGAGTGGTAAACAGGGAACACATGCTGTGGTCACAAAGGCGCTCGAGGTCAGTGCTGAGTGAATATTGCAGGCCGATGTTGCCCGCCCTTTTCCAGGGAAATTTAGGACGTCGTGGAACCGGCTGCCTGTGCCACGGTGACTGGGAAAGGAGCTTCTGAAAAAACTAATAAACACATATTAATCTTTTATGAGTATAAACACAGCGACATCTGGTTTACATCGAAGTGAAAAACACTTTTATTGCTCACTGCTTTTCCTAAACACAGCTCAGAAACTGTTTACTTTCCAAACGAAAAAAGACGGCCTAATGTTTCGCCGGGTTCACGGCCATCCTCAGGGTGAGGCAGGATTAAACTGGTGCACGAAAGAAAATATGACAACGCAATGTGCACATCTTGAAATGTCATTCATTCAGTTTGTGGAATCAAGCATTTCCCGTGTCCTGTAGGAGATGGTGTCAATAAAGTCTTGATTCATGTAAAATGCGTACATATGGCCAGTCGCCACAATCGAATACCATTTACAGCTTCACGTGCCAGATATAAAGATTACAGGCAAGGAACGGCCTCTCATGACCTGATCAGGCCAACGTATGCCAAGCACGGCCTCCTATGGGCAAGCACAGAGTTCTCAAGCTAGGGAAACTCTCATATGACTGACTGATTTAGGCATCATATGCCGGGGTTGCCATAACTTTCCAAGTGCAGTCTCAATCGCCCCACACAGCCGTCATATGCTAGTACATTCCCACCATGCATGGTGTGCTCACTGCATGTAAGGTACAGCTATGTATCAAGGTGCTGTCACAGTAACGCTCCTACTGCCATTATATGGCAATAAATGGCTCCTATGCCAGGTGCATTCCTCCTCCCCAAGCTTCCTGTCTGCACTCACAGATTTCTGGTCTTTTCCTTCTTCCCACCCTTTCTCCCTTCACACCTTTTCTTCCCCACTCAACAGTCTCTGCAATCTGGGGGGAGGAACGTCATTTCACCAAAATGCCAGGGGATAGCGGAAGTGACATCATATGACCCTTGACCTCTGATGACATCACAGGAACTGATGTCATTTGACCCCACCCCGAAGATACATCCGAGAAGCAATGGAATACGACCTTTCACTCCTTGACAAAACAAGAAGTGGCATCACATAGCATTGTTTCTAAGTACACTATGAAAAATATGGTTACAATCTCACTGTAATGGGATATACATTTCATACAAGACTGGATAACCATATGTTTGTTTAATATCAGTGTGTATAGGCCCATGTTACCAAATTACTGCAAGCTGACATCCACGGCCCAATGATAATGATGTGTTATTATATATCACTTACGGCTTGGCGCTTTATTAGAACAAATATACATAGAATATCACCTAATCAATGTGGGCACTCATTTATCAACCTCGGCAGGATGAAAGGCAGAGTTGACCTTGCCGGGATTCGAACCTGCAATCTGCAGGTCACACACACACACACATCGCAGCAGCAAGCGCTTGACGTACTGAGCTATGTTACTGTTAGGGAGAATTCTCCAGAATGGCTAATTTCCCTTACCTACTGAGTCCCTCGGCAGCTTTGCTGGATTTCTAGGATTCATTTTTTTCAACTGGTAAGAGTGTGAGCCTTTTTCCCCACTCTTACATGTATTTTTGGCTATGTGTTGTACACTTTATGTGTTCATGGACTGTGGAGCCTTGCCTACTCCACAGGCATCATCTTTTTACTGTGTGTCACACAGCACCTTTAGTGCAGTGACACATGGTTGTCTTTTTCTGAACTCCATTTTCTGGGACTGACTACTGTCTCCTAGAACATGTAAAGTTGCCATTGACTTTATTAGTCTTTTTAAATTCACAGACCCAGTACAAACTATCTTCCATAGAGTACTGGAAAGGGTTCATAGTGATCCCTTTTTGTCTGTTTCTTAACATTATTTCGTTCCCCTTTCTTTAAGATTTGGCTGGTGGCAGTGGTATCTACCATTTTTTCCCTAACGCGGTCTAAGAAAATAGGCTTGGTGCTGTTTTAGGCTAAGTTTGTAGCCTTGAACTTTAATCTGCTGGACCCCTTTTATTTTATTTCGGTTCTTATTTCGGTTCTAGCTGGCTTTACTCGCCATTTCTTTTTGTAAAGGTTTTTCTCGTGTTTTACTCTGCATGCCAAACCAGGTTTGGTTCTTTTGTTCCCCGTCCTTTGGCGGGCTTCTGCACAGACCCATGTCGCACTCTGTATGATTGGCTGTGGTGACTGTCCCGCCAGGACAGCCACCCTGCTGTGTGATTGACAGCCAGGCTGTGTGAATGGGGGAAAACTGTATAAAAAGCAGGTCTCTGTGACTTGGAAGGCAGAGTCGCCACTGGATCGAGAGAACCGAAGAGAAGCTGAAAGAAGAGGACCACTACCATGACTGAACCTCCTGGTGAAGCCCTGCTGTGGGTCCCAATCTCCAAACGTCGACGACAGAGAAAATCTGCAAGGAATCTCCTTCCCTTGAGCTGGTGGGACCAACCAGTTCGCCAAACACCAAGCAAGGCCTCCCTCCCCTGGTCGAACTTGCTGTGCACAGCTGCAGTGAACCGGATAGCCAAGAGGACCGGACCCTGTTTGGGTTTTAAAGAGCGCACCTTTTATTTGTTGCTTTGCTCTGCTGCTGGTTTCTTCCCTGGGCAGTGCAGGAACTTCCAGTCTTCCTTCTTTGTGTCAGTCTGACAGTCGCTTCAGGAACCATGAGCCTGTAGGATCTGCCAGGAACTTCTGCCTCAGCTACAGCATTCTTCTGTTCTAAAGGCACTGTGCAAACCTGGTTGTTTGTTCCGTTCAACCGCGGTGAAAGTGCTTTAAATATTTTGCAATCCGAGGGCTTGTCCTTCTCTACTCTTTTAAGTAACTTTTCTTCCGACCAACTTCGTTTCGAACTCTTGGCAAACACTTAACCGCAAACTACTCTGAACTGTGTGATCCTCTGCAAAGACTCTGTTCCACTGACTTTGACTCAGGCCTATTGATTTGATTTCCTCACCGTAGTAGCCTTTTCTAGATTGCCCTGCTTACTTACTTGTTGGTGCTGCTTGATTTTTTTCATAACTTTGTCTTTCCCTCCCTTTTAAATTACTGGAGTGCCATTTTGCTCTCACTTCATTTTGTGCTTAACTTGTCCAGAATTCATTGGGTGTTGTGTAGTATATTAAGATTGTGATTTTCTGCTGCTTTACTTTAGTGAACTGTTTTACAAATGATGTGCAAATAAATGTATATTCGTTTACTCAGAAACCTTGAGTTAGTGTTTGTTTGAACCATAGTGATTGCTGTCCTTTGTGTAACGTCTGATACTGCTCACTTTACTCTTGAGATAAGTCTGGTTGCTCAGCCATCGCTACCACTTTACTGTGTAGTACAGGATTGTACCAAAGGTGAATTTGTACTGTCACTTGTAGTCTTAATTGTGTGTGGTGTTCCCAAAGGATACTGCATATGATTCTGACTAACACTGGTGTACAGCGGTGAGGATCAAGTATAGTGATTACGCTTAGAGTGCTGCTATTACCTTGGATCAACTAACCACGAGGCTAAACATCACTAAAAAGCATCAATAATCATGTCTGACACGGAAAGCCACAGTCAGGAGACCCTCCTTAGTTACACTGTGGATTATCTGAAAAATCTGTGTAGAGAAAGGAACCTCTCTGTTAAAGGCAAAAAGTCAGAATTAATTGAAAGGGTGTTAGAGAAACAAAGTCTGGAGAGTGGGTCTGAAATACCTGACCTTCCAGCAAATGTGGAAAATGATGAGGATGATAATGTGTCAGTTATTATGGAGGAGTTAGATGAGGCAGATGTGTCCCACAATGTAGGCCTTAGTGGTCCTCTACCTGCTCAGCAACTTCAACCTTTGTCCACTGGGACCCCATCAGGTCCTACACTCAGTCCTGAATTCATTGCTCTAGAAAAGATGAGGCTTGAATTGGAATTTAAACGTATTAATGCCCAAACTGAACAAAAGCATCAAGAACTTAAGCTCAGAGAAATGGAGTTGAACCATGCCATAGAAATTAAGAAATTGTCTATTGAAAATGCTTCTCTTCCAGAGTCTTCGAGGAAGAGACCCTGTATGCCTGAAGAAATGGTTGGTATGTATGAGGCTAAGCATGTTATTTTGGATTGGTTGGCAATGTTTGAATATAACCATGGGATTCAAGACATTACAGGGAATCAGGTGCTTCCTTGGCTCTTCTCTAGGCTACCCACTGTTGCATCTGATGTTGTGATGGAGTTGGGGAGGTGGATAGGATGGATTATGAGTGTGTGAAGCTAGCTTTAATTGCTAGATTTGGGAAGACCCCTTCCCAGTACCTTGAGAGGGTTAGGACCCTCAAAAAGTATGATGGTACCCCTGGGGCTACCTGGGTATGTGAATGTTTGAAAAACTTAGATGGTTGGGTTAAGAGTTACAGAGTAAACACTTATAAAGGTATGAGAAATCTTGTTATGTTGGAGTCAATTTATGATGCCTGCTCTCCTGAGTTCAGACAGCACTTGGCTGATTCTAAGGAGATAGATCCAAAGAAGTTAGCTAAGGCTGCTGACTTGTGGGTTGCCTACAGGGCTTCTCACAAGGATTCTGGGGCAACTCAGAAGGAGGATGAGGGGAAACAGCCAACGAAAAAGATAACAAGGAGAATTCTAATACCTCCAATCCAAAAGAGGGCCCCAAACAACAACATAATGGTAAACCACAAGGGAAACCGAATCAGGCTAGTGTACCATCTGGACCCAAACCAGATGGAGGTCAGAGCAAACACTCATTCATCAAAACATTTGGGAAATGTTATGTTTGTGGGTCAACTGACCATGTGAAAGGGGATCCCAGATGTAAGGGCAAACCTTCAGGGGTCCACACTGTCTCCTTAGCCTTCTCCCCAGAGGAAGAGGTACCTATGGCAAGTGGAAACTTTCACCTACTGGTTGATGAACCCATGAGAGTCTCAGCTAGTGTTTCCTTAGTGTCCCTGGGTTTGTGGGAACAACAGAATTTAGAGCTCTATAATTCCATCCCAGATAATACTAAAGAGTATCATAAAGATATTGTTCTTGTGAATGGCCAGGAGACTCCTGCCATCAGAGACACTGGAGCCAGCATAACTGTGGTTGATGAAACATTTTTCAAGGTGGAGGATTATGCTAAGGCCCCCAAACGCCTAACCAAGTTAGCTGCAGGCCCTGTGAAAATGCTTCCCCTGTTACCAGCTCTCATCCAGTGTAATTATATGATGGGCAAAATACCTGTAAGTGTGCAGATTGAAGTGCCTGGGAGAGTCCTGTTGGGTTATGACATGAAAACTATTGGAGTTGTGTCCAGTACCCCCAGGCCTCTCAGTAAAAGAAAACAGGAGCTCACTAGGCCTGCAAGGGAGAGGACCTTGAGAGGCTCTCCGGGGGAAGAGATAGAGTAAGCTATCACCCCCAGTCCACAGGAATTTCTCACTGCTATTTCAGGAAAGAAAGAAGCAAAGGGGAAACCCAAGACCTCCAAGAAGAAAGCAGATAGCACTCCTGTGCAACCAACAAAGACATCCCCAAGATTGTACAAAGTCACACCTGTGACTCCTCCACCTGCTGAGGCTCAGTGTGAGGTACAACAATGTGTGGTTGATCCAGTCTCTGAAGAGTCAGATCTGGAAGAAGACATAACTCTAGTTGGAGATCTAGATCCTGTTGACCATAATGAACTGCAGTCTTTACTGGCAGAAAGTGGACCCAACAGGGCAGACTTCAGCAGAGGATAAAGAGAGTGTCCTACTCTTCAAGGTCTTCGCCTACAGGCAGCTTCTCAGCTCGATGGGCAAGGGCCTGGGAAGCATAGGTTGCACTGGGAAGATGGCCTCTTCTACAGTGAACCGACTGAGTCTATCCCTGGGGACTGCAAGAGACTTGTAGTGCCCCTAGAAAACAGACTCCAGTTCCTACAGTTGGCCCATGAGATGCCTTTGGCTGGTCACTTGAGTTTCAAAAAGACCAAGGAAAGGCTCTCTTTATACTTCTACTGGCCTAAAATGGGTGCAGAAGTTGACAAATTCTGTACCAGCTGTCACACTTGCCAAACCGCTGGCAAGAGTGGAGCCAAGAATGTGGCACCCTTGGTGCCTCTCCCCTTGGTGGGAGTTCCTTTTGAGAGGGTGGGAAGCACTCCTTAGGCACCTGAATGTCTGAGGGGGACAGGATGTGAGGGAGGGATTTGAGACTTCCTGCACCGGGTCTCCTTAGAGACCCATGTTGCACTCTGTATGATTGGCTGTGGTGACTGTCCCGCCAGGACAGCCACCCTGCTGTGTGATTGACAGCCAGCCTGTGTGAATGAGTTAAAACTGCATAAAAAGCAGGTCTCTGGGACTTGGAAGGCAGAGTCGCCCCTGGATCGAGAGAACCGAAGAGAAACTGAAAGAAGAGGACCACTACCATGACTGAACCTCCCAGTGAAGCCCTGCTGCGGGTCTGAATCTCCAAACTTTGACGACAGAGAAGATCTGCAAGGAATCTTCTTCCCTTGAGCTGGTGGGACCAACCAGTTCGTCAAACACCAAGCAAGGCCCTCCTCCCCTGGTTGAATTTGATGTGCACAGCTGCAGTGAACCGGATAGCCAGGAGGACCGGACCCTGTTTGGGTTTTAAGGAGCGCACCTTTTATTTGTTGCTTTGCTCTGCTGCTGGTTTCTTCCCTGGGCAGTGCAGGACCCTCCAGTCTTCCTTCTTCGTGTCAGTAAACGTGAGTCTGCAGGATCTGCCAGGAATTTCTGCCTCAGCTACAGCATTCTTCTGCTCTAAAGGTACTTTTCAAACCCGGTTGTTCGTTCCGTCCGACTGCGGTGAAAGTGTTTTAAATATTTCGCCAATTTGAGGGCTTGTCCTTCTCTACTCTTTTAAGTAAATTTTCTTCCGACCAACCTCGTTTCGAACTTTTGGCAAAGACTTAACCGCGAACTACTCTGTACTGTGTGATCCTCTTCAAAGACTCTGTTCTATTGACTTTGGCTCAGGCCTATTGATTTGATTTCCTCACCGTAGTAGCCTTTTCTAGATTGCCCTGCTTACTTACTTGTTTGTGCTGCTTGATTTTTGTATAACTTTGTCTTTCCTTCCCTTTTAAATTACTGGAGTGCCATTTTGCTCGCACTTCATTTTGAGCTTAACTTGTCCAGAATTCATTGGGTGTTGTGTAGTATATTAAGATTGTGATTTTCTGCTGCTTTACTTTAGTGAACTGTTTTACAAATGATGTGTAAATAAATCTATATTCTTTTACTCAGAAACCTTGAGTCAGTGTTTTTTTGAACCATAGTGATTGCTGACGTTTGTTTAACTTCTGATACTGCTCACTTTACTCTTGAGATAAGTCTGGCTGCTCAGCCATCGCTACCACTTTACTGTGTAGTACAGGCTTGTACCAAAGGTGAATTTGTACTGTCACTTGTAGTCTTAATAGTGTGTGGTGTTCCCAAATGGAACTGCATATGATTCTGCCCAACACTTACCAGCTTTAGCGATTCTCCCGGCTATAGTAAAATGAACAATTACATGTCTGAATGTTCTCAAAGTCAGAAAGCAAATTACACTCTGTAGTGGATACCCTTAAACTGGTAACTGACATTTAACAGCATGCCAGTTCATCTGCAGGTCTGGTGCAAAGTTGCCCGCATGTCAAGCCTGCATGGCTCTACTTTTCAGGCTCCAGAGGTTGGCAAAATACATACCATTGGGAGGGTTCATAACTGTGTATGCAGGGCACTCGTCTCATACATGCAAACATCCTGAACAGCATGCCATGAAGATAGGACATATAGGCACATTACAGCAAAGCATTAATTGTGGCACAAAGAAGTCAAGGGCCATTTGATGTGCTATGGTCAAACATTTCTACACTGTACACAAGCTTTTAGGCACAAGGATTTTGTCAAGTGACCGAGGACACCGAGATGGAATGTCTTGTGATGATCGTAACAGAGACAACGGCAGAAACTAAAAGCTGGAGGTAAACATTACACTTTCCACCCAGACTCAGGATTGAGTGGAGCCGTAATGCGGCGGCAATAGCATTACCGCTGCATTTTTACTGCTCCTACCAAATCAGTGACTCACCCCCTTAAGTGTACCTGAAATAAACCTTTAATGAGTCTAGCAAATGATTTGTTACGTCTATTCTTTGTTATTTAGGGTCACTGTTCAAAGTGTTACACTTGTGGAACCCCCTGTTTTTTTTAAGAGGCCTGAACAAGAAAGCCAGCCACTCCAGAAACAAAGAGCCTCATGGCACTGGCCACAGCCCAGGAGCTTCAATTTCTTTAAAAAAAAGAAAAGAAAAGTAATGTTTGTTTTTTAGGGGTAGCAAGGGAGACCACAGGTATCGCAAGGGAGACCTCAGGGGTCGTAGGCGCGACCTGTGGCAACCCCCAAAAGACTACCCTTGGCACTAGTGAGAGGTGCACCAGGAGGGGGCTAGAAGGAGAGACAGCGTAGAAAGAGGCATGTGGTGGAGGAAGAAAAAGTTTACTTTGGTCGAACAAGCACTGCTTACTTTCTCTCTTCTGTGACATCTAATCAGTGCGTCACCAATCTAGTACCGGGAGTTTTAAGGGGTGAGTTTGCATTTTTAGCAACCCCAACAGACACTGCATTTCATGCATGATGCTTAAAATGCTTCCATTTATTCTCTCCAGTTATCTGATTTGCCTTTTGAGTCTTCTTGAATCTGTTTGTTATAACGTAGTGACGCCACCGCTGTCCGAAGCCCGTATGGCAGAGAATGGAGGTTACCATGGTGATTGGGGCTTCAAGCCCCGGTTACTGAGCGGAAGGCGCAGCACATCAGGACGTTACCCAATGCATTGGTGGTGGTTGCCATAGAAAACGACACTCCGTCATGCTATGGAATATGGAAGATGAAAGGAATAAGACACTTCTGATGGAGCAGTGCTCAACAAACCTTGTTGAGTGTTGCGCATACCTTGAGTTACTTGATAATTGCTCACCCATGTTTGGACCCGGTTATTATATCCATACCACATCACCGCGTACAGCGGGATGTGGTAATAAACGGTGGCACGACTGGACTTCTGGGGGAAGCCGGCAGTGCCGCACACGGAATGAGGCAGGCTGCATTGATTTATTTGAGCGTTCCTGCGGCCGGCGAAGTTCCTCAGCCCCGCACACACTCAGGCAAGGACCTGTCGGGAGCTGTCAGGTCTCAACACAATACTGGCAGCGAAGGGTGCGCATGGCCCACGAATCAAAAAGACAACATACAGAAGCGCTCCACAGTGTGCAGCATTACTACATTGACATAGAAACAACATATACAGATATACACCAGAGGCAACATCCACAGCCAAGAGAGACTGCATAACATCATCCACCCCACTGACATGGGATGCTAGGGAAAGAAAACCCATTTTCATCACCAGGAAAGATGTCTGCCACACTAGGCCCAAGCATACTCGAATATCGTCGAAAAAGAGCTTTCTCACACCAGGGCAGCTCACATGAATACGACCCTACAGAATCTCCAACTCACACCACCGCCCATGATTGCATCAGTTACCAACCGCCCACAACCCAGAAGGGACGACAGGGAGATGAACCACACCATCACGTGGCATCTGAGGATATTAGGCCCGAATGACTTCGGTTGATGCGGCGGACAACGACATGGCAAACGGAATTGCCCATCACAGGATACCACATGTGGCACACGTAGCTGCCTTGATCATTATGTCAAAGTATGCCAATCATCGGGACCACCAGCAACCCAATGCCCACCTGCCCCAGGGCCAATATCAAGGAAAAAGAAACAGCCCAAAGCATGGCAAGTCGAGGCCGAAAACAACTCATCATCGGAGTAATCCGAGGATAACTGAACGGCAGTGGCCATCAACGTCTAGGGTTAAAGAAAGAGGAAAATCCACCTGATATCCGTGCTAGAACAAGGTGAGAGACAATCAAGGAAAATGAGAAGGCCCAGATGCCTCATACAAGTGGATGAGCAAGATGTAGCAATGGCCATAGATATCACAGCCTCAGTAAATGTCATGCCACACTACAATGGATGAACCCCTAACTGACGCTGACACAACACCAATACGCTATACGCATGTGGCAGTAGGAAATCCTTACCCGTTGTAGGCATAGAGTGCCTACACAGCTGAAGTTCAGCGTAGGACCAATGGTTAATACAATTCATCAGTGGCGTCACCGACACAGGCGACATACAAGACTTGTTAGCAAAACACCTCAACATTCACCATTAGATCAGGTGTCTCAAAAGTTGATCAAGTTACACATCGACACAACCATAAAAACCAAGGCGATGTGACATCAGAACACACTGGCCACAAAGGAATTACAAAAACTGGAACAAGCAGGGATAACTGAAAAAGTGACAGGACCTACAGCCTGGGTCTCCCCCATGGTTGTGACCAAGAAACCCAAACAACCAGAAAAGAAAAGAATATGCATCGGCACGCGCCTTCCGAATGCAGCTATCATCCGGGAGAGACACATCACTCAGACGCTGGATAAGGTCATAGCAGATCTCACAGGGTCCAAAGCCTTCTCAAAGATAGAACTAAATGCAGGATACGATCAGCTAAAGCTACATAAAGACTCGAGGTACATTACAACATTCTCGATGCACCTAGGTCTGAGGAGACACAAAGACTAAACTTCAGTTTCTCCATAGCAGTTTAAGTGTTCCAGCAAAAAATACAAACAGTCGTCCAGGGTCTAACAGGCATCCTAAATGTCAGTGATGACATTCTCATCCATGCAGAAAACAAAGTGGAGCACATGCACAGATTCGCAGCAGTCCTCGACCGACTAGATGAAGCCGCCCTGACAAAGAGGTGAATTCTTTTGGCTACATGTTTAACAGAAGGGGTATGTCAGCAGTTCCCTTCAAGGTCTCAGATATCAAGGGAACAACCACGCCCACAGAAGTGCACAGTTATTTAAGGATGGCGACATATTTTGGAAGGTTCATAAACAACCTGGCCACAATTTTGGAACCATTGAGAGCCCTGACAAAATTAGCCGCTACATGGGAATGGAACAAACACTGCATAGACATTTTCGAGTGCATCAAGGCGTCCCTGTCTACCAGCCAGAACCACTATGGCGTACTATGACACCCGTTTACAAACAGAACTACACATCGACGCAAGCCCCATAGGACTGGGAGCTATTTTGGTACAAAACTCCCCCATGGTTAGAATACAGCCAGTGGCATATAAATCCCTGACCCCCACGGAGCAACGATACTCCCACATTGAGAAAGAGGCTATTGCCGTACTATGGGGATGAAGACATTTTCATCTCCACCTGTATGGATGGAAATTCAAAACATACATACATCATAAGCCGTTAATCCCAATTTTCACAGGCTCAGCGCCACTGATTGGAAAGTGGCTGCTACATTTGCAACAATAGGACTTTGACCTCTCATACCAAGCAGGAACTGACAGCTCAGCAGATTTCCTGTCAACACACACCCGAGACACAACGGCGGCTGAAGTCAAAGAGCCTATGGAGACAGAGGAGCACATCTGCCAGATCATAAAATTGGCCAGGAGGATATCTCAGGGGCAACACAGTTTCTATCCCTGGGTCCGCACTTAGAAACCTCTGGGTATTAAGCGCGTTATAAATAGCCAATTATAATTACAATACAAGCCATGAAATCCAAGGCAGTCAGCATGGCTAACATCATGAAAGCAACAAACGCCAACCCATGGTGAAACATGAGATATGGAACTCCTTTTTATAGAATAACCACAACCGCACCACAGCAGCCAAGGACATCCTAGCGGGGTTTTTCACATTCTCATACCACTCGGTCTGCCAGATAAGATCGTCATCAACGCATCATCAGAACAAAAGCACGAATTCGAAACAGAGTGTGGTTGCCACACGGGGAGCATTGTGTTGTTGTTCCTCCCATGCCAGAACACAGGGGCACCCCCGACCTGAGCCAAACCAGTCAACCCAGAGAGGCAACTCGCGATTCAAGGCAGTAAGCATTGGCTTCTGCTCCGTACAGGAAGGGACCGATCTCCTCATAGCCATCGATGACTATTCCTGCTACCCATAGGTGGAAGTGATCTCATCAACGGCAGCGGAACAGCTTAGGAGAAGATGTTTGTGACACATGGGCAACCCAAATCCATAAAGAGTGATAACGGGCCCCTATTTCCAGGGCAAATTATTTGCAAAGTATCTGGATGACCTCCACCCACACCATTACCTTATTAGACCTCGATGGCACCAGGCAAACAAGGATGAAGAGCAGTTTATGGACGAACAACAAAGTCCTCAGGATTGTGAAAGCTCTGAACGACCTATGGAAATTTAAACTATACCGCTTCCTAAGAAACTACAGACTAACACCCCACGCCTTAACTGACACCCCCGGCAGACCTAATGTCTGGTACCATACTCACCTCCTTACACCACTGCTGTAAACAAGCAGAGGTGTTGTGCCAACGACACACACACGCAAAGAGGATCAAAGCAAACTAACACACGAGTGACAAACGACGAGCCAAAATGTCCCACCATAAACCTAGTGACCCGATGTTGGTCCTCCAGAACACCACAAGATCAAAACTGGCCAGCCCTTTCAACACCACATCCTGGACAGTAACACAACGGAAAGGAACCATGATAACAACTGCGAGAGGCAGCAAGACCGTGGAATGCATCATGGTTTAAGAGGGTCCATGCGACAATGTGGAGAGAGAGCCAGGATCGAACGTGCGACGGATAGGGATGAAGAAGGAGAGATAATCAAGGGCAACCAAGGTCAGGAGGAAGGTATGGGACACAGCCCCAGCCCAGACAACTGGGAAAAATTAACAGAGCAACCAGCCCAAGCCCCAGAGGAAGAGCAGGTGGCAAGCACCCCACACAAGAAGGCAGCATGGCAACACAACAGGTACCACCTGAGGGCAGCACCTAGGCCCCCAGGAAAACAAAGTGACTATGCATGTTAGTCTGGGACAGTGAACTGAGAAACAGTAACAAAGGTTAAAGTTATATATAGTTGTCATGGGAAAAAGAGAGGGATGTTATATCTATACCATGTCACCCCGTACGGCAGGATGTGGGATTAAACGGCGGCACATCAAAACTTTCGGAGGAAGCCGGCAGCGCCGCGCATGGAGCAGACCAGGCAGCATTGATTTAGTTCAGGACTCCTGCAGCCCGTTCCCACACACACACCTGGGCAAGGACCTGTGGGAGCTGCCAGGTCCCAACACAATTCTGGTCTGCTTTCTGACCTTGACTCCTGGAATTTCCTTTCGTTATGAGGACTCCTCTTGGATATTTTGTGTCTAATGCTCTCGCTTGCCTTACGACCTGTTAACTGTTTGTCACTTTGTTGTGACGTTCTTGGCTTCCCGGTTTACCAAACCTCTCCCTGTGTGTGGAATCCCCAGTGCCCATGTGGGACTCACGGCTCTTGTGTTTCATCTCAAAAACCCGATCCCAGCTACTCCTGTAGACCCTTCTCGAAAATTATTCAGCCTTGATCTTCCTGGATTCTATACACTCTCCTGGACTCGACTCTGAGGCCTGAGACTGGCCTTGACTCGGACCCTTGCTTAGCCTGTCACATATAGCTACGTCCTCGTGTCATCCAGAAGCGCCCAGCTGACTTATATTTTTTGCAACCTCGTGACGTCCGTGGCAGGTATTCCCATACCACTTTCCGCTTAAGAACGATCTTTGATGACGGTCAAAGCCATATCCCAATAAGGTGAGTCTTCCATTAGTCTTGTGATTATTCTCGTTCATTGACATGTGCTCTGTGAACACCTTATCTTAACACTGTCAGGATTTGGTTCAGCCCAAACATTTACACATTGATCAATCCCCTTTTTTACAGCCTACGGGCCTGTCTTTGTTATATGTCCCATTGGAGGCTCCTATTCATCTACTTCTCTTTATGACGTAGAACCGTCTCTCACTGGGCCTATTACACCGCATAGAGACCAGAGCCTCAGCACATGTAGATAGCATACTTGTACATGTGCAAAACCCCAGAGAATCCTATAGACAACTCTGTCTATTGTTGACAATTTGTTGCACTGTTTGCGTAGTCTCTTATTGACATGATAACTCTTCCCAATCCACATCTACTGCACGCCTGCCACCATAGGTCTCATCTCCATCGCATTTTGGAGGGAGTTACTTCCAGATGTTGCTATCCATTTTAGGAACAGAATTCATACCCCAATGTTGATACAATAATGCAGAGGCGTTGCCAGGGGGGGTGGCTGAGGGGGCTAAAGCTGCAGATCTTTTGGTTGTAGCCCCGGATAGAATCTCGGGGGCTACAACCAAAAAGACTATAGTTAGCCCCGAGTCCCGCCAGTTCCGACATTAACTTAGCCCCTGATCTTTTCCAGACCAAGCAACATCCCTGCAATAATGTACAATTTGAAGACCCTCTCCATCCCCTGCAATGCTGATCCCTTGAGACATTGAAGGCAATGGAAAAGGGACACATGGGGACCCAATATTAACAAACTCTTGTAGATGGTCAACTACCAACAACGAGGTCCATTTCACCTCTGGGCTCCGAGGGACAGCATAGACAACTAGTGCTATAAATACTGGCAGTAGAAGAACCTCAAGGAAACATTGAGCCCTCCATACATCATTTGATGGCGCAGACTGGATGGTAAAGACGATCACCCCTAGTTCAGCATACCTCACTCACAAACATAGCGCCCGCTTCTTACGAAAAAAAACAAGAATGTAAGAGTCAATTCTCCAGAGATCTCAAAGTACCACAAAACCATTCTGAGCAGATAGGAAATGTGAGAGTTGCCGGAGTTGTAAACAACCGCCTACATGAGTTACTTGCTAAAAGCAAGACATACAATAAACAACCCACATGACTTTCTGTACTGCAATAAGCACACTTTTGTTAATGGCTGTGATTGATGGATCCACTGCTGAACGCAACCATTCCCTTTTGCAATATTTGTGTGGGTTACTGTGCCCCGGCACATTAAACGTAGACCGCAGTCCCTGTGTGCGATCACTCGTGCAAAGGCAGCAATGCTTGGCCATGCAGAGGAACTCTGAAAAGCCTGGTATGGCGAGAGGCCTCCTGCTCTGCGTTGAGAGATCGCACTACACTACCCTACCGCACGAGTCTCCAAACACAGCAGGTGACACAAAATCACCCAACCAATGACGGGTGAGTTTGTTATGTTGTCCCCCATGTGTCCGTTTTCCATCACCTGCGCTGCAGCGCTGCAAAGGAAGGAAAGGCAAGGTCAAAGGTAACCACACATGACACAGATAGACAATCAAGCCCCACACCAAAAAAATCTGTCCTGTTGCCACCCCCTCTAGCGCCCTCGTGTTTGATCTCCCTGCCCAAAAAGCAAACAATGCTATTCAGGTTTCGATTTAAGGTTACGTTTCATTACGAGGTTGCCGGCAACCCTGTATTACCGTTACCGCCGCTTGACATCCTGCTGCTACCGAGATATCACTCGTGGCGACGGTACGGTAAGTTCCCATAGGACTCTATGGGAATCAAAACCCTAAAGCGCCGGCACTGTTACTAACAGTGCCGATTCTTCCGTGAAAAACCTGCCGGTTGGGGTCTGAACTCCCAGCGTGTCAGGCCTGCACCCTGCTAGTAGTTCAGTGCCCCTACCAGCAGACTCGCAATTATCCAGCCCGGAAAAGGTGCTGGTAACTTGTTACCCGCACCTTTATTTCCAGACTGGGTCACTTATAATGAAGCCCATAATCCTTAAAACAGCCATACTAAAAACATCATTTTGTTCTCGCCAATCACATACAAAACAAAACTTGGCGTCCTGCCACTCATCCCAGTTTCCCCCAAGTATGCTTCCCTCGAGGCCCCAACCCAAAACAATACCCTGGCATCCTGCTCCCCTCACCACATATCTAAAGCTTCTGCTCTCCCTTCCCTCCAAATCTGTCTCAGTCTTGAGAGCTCTCTGTTTTCCCATCCCCTCCATCCCACACAGTTAAGGGATAGTGTGTGAGTTGTGCACCTGTCAGTTTTACAAAACCACAGTCTGCCCTCTCGAAGGCTTCAGGCCAAGTGCACTCTTTGACAGCGCGGGAGTCGCAGAGGTGTAAAGTTGACAGGGTTTCCTGTACTTTCACAGAGTTTTGCTGCCCAGTCAGCTGAAGGACTAGGCCTTTTCTGCTTCTCTTGGGTTTACGAAGGCCCCAGCAGAGAGGGCAAATGCTGCATTCCCTTGCGTAACATGGCGCATATTATGTCACGGGGGCTCATGTCCAGGTGAGGCCTCCCTGAAGAACAAAAGGACACAGTTGCTTTGTCTGGGCTCAATGCTCATGAATACCTCAGGACACGGGACTGCCCATTTTATTCAGGACACGCCACACTCCTCCTTTTTCATAATTGAAACAAAACAAACACGTGATGTCCACACAACCACAACAGGTGGAAAACAGAACTGTCCAGCGGTAAATGTTCTTTATCAACAACAGCATTGACTGGTACATTGCTTAGGTCAGGGGAGACCTACTTCAAAGTCTTGCAGGTAACTCTGTCGCAGCCTCCTCCTGTCATTCTCTCTCTCATTTACTCTTCTCCTCTTTTCAAACACTGCTTCACCATCAATTAGCCCAGGGCTGCGAGGCGAATGATCTGGCAACAGCCCTCGCAGGAATCGCTAGAAGAGCGCTGCCGCTCGCGGCACTCCGGTTGAGCAATGGGGGGTTGTGCGGTATTCCGACAAAAAATGATACAGGGCCTTTTTTTCACCCTCCCGTTGTCTGTGTGCAATTTGAAACACCTTATTCAGCGTGCGCATCAGCCTTTCCGTTTTTCCGTTCGCCATAGGCCATAATGGTGCCACCTTCCGGTGTCTCCCCCATGGGCATGCAGATATTCAGAAAATCCCCCACATGGGTGGGCCATTGTCGGTACAGAGCTCTGCAGGGAGTCCTTGGGTGGCAAAGGTTATTTCCAATGCAGGCACCACATCTTCCAGTGAAGTGGACTCCACAAACTCCACCTCCGGGTACCGCGGCCACTGGTCCACCAGGACTAGGAAGTGTGTGTCGTGGCACGTGGATCCAAAATACATGTGTACAATCTCCCACGGCAGGAAGCTCTGGTCCATCGACTCAATGCAGGGTTCTTTCTGGTGGGGCATTGCTGCTTGGCACCACACACAGCTGCAGACAAACTCTTTCACCTTCTGTTTGAGACCTGGAAACCAGACTTTCAGCCGAAGACACGCCTTGGTTTTGGCTACTCCTTGATGACCTGTGTTGGCAAGCACCAGCACACGCGGCACTAAGCTTGCAAGGGTTACCATTTCTTAACTTCTGAGAACCAGCCCATCTTCCATAAATGGCGGGGAGTGGCAGTCCTGCAGTCTCCTTTCTGTTTGGTCTGCTTTCTCTGTCTACCTTTACCTGAAGGAGGAGCTACACCATAAAACCTTGGACCTACCGCGGAGCGGATGCGGAGTGGCAGAGAGTGGCAGTCCTGCAATCTCCTTTCTGTTTGGTCTGCTTTCTCTGTCTACCTTTACCTGAAGGAGGAGCTACACCATAAAACCTTGGACCTACCGCGCAGCGGACGCGGAGCGGCCGCGGAGCGGACGCGGAGTGGCGGAGAGTGGCAGTCCTGCAGTCATGGCTGGCATGACTGGACTGACTGCACCCCCCCAGACTCCTCAAGAGGATGAAAATGGACGCTTGAAAAGCTTGCGACCTCGCCCACAGTGCGGCAAACTCCTTCAAGATGAACTTCAAAAATCACCAAGCAGCTTAGCACCCACCACTAAATTAGCTAAACCCACTGTTAAAACTACTGGAAATAAAGTGGGAAAGAAAGCCTCCAAATTATCCACATGGACTTCTACCAAAAGCCTGTGGTCCACATCAAATGGCTTTCAACCTTTCATTGATCCTTTTCTGAAACCAACAGAGGAGTTGGAAACATCGGTCACGCATACTGAACAAATAAATACACTCTAATAGACTATTTTCAGACCGGCAAATATGACCCCAACCGCCAAGTCTCTCCCCGCTCGCTTACCGGTTCACCCCGGAGGGGGTGCTGTGTCTGCAGTTGAGGAGCAGACCTCTCGTGGGTCGGGGTCCTGGTCCGGATCTTGCCGTCTGAAATCACCAGTGGAGACCCCGGTGGCGCCTCCAACATCGCTGGTCCCCTCCGTCTGCCCTGGTACGAAGCCCTCGCTGGGCCTGGCTGATGAGACCACCGGAGATCCGAGGTTGCCCCGGGCCGCCACGGAGCCGGTGGGCGATGGTGTACATGTGACACCTCGTATCGTCCTCGCCCTCATAAATGCGGAGGGTGGGGGAGCGGTGCAGCCGCAGCCACGCATGGAAGGCAGGGAGGCGCCCTGGCTGGAGCCAGAGCCCACTACTGCGGACTGTCAACTACACCTCCCGCCAGAGACGTCATCGGAGCAGGAGTGGCCTGAAACCTTTGAAGATCCTGTTCCCCGCCTCCCGGAAGCACAACTAAGCCAAAACACAAAAACAAGCACAACTAATCCAAAAAAATGCCCACGCCAAACGCAATCGACGTCTAAAAGAAAAAGAAAAAGACATCTTAAAAGCAACATCACTAAACAAAACAACGAAAAAAAACAAAAAAGCACCGCAAATATGAAATGAAGCAAATACAAAGGAAAACCCTCAAGTGAGAAAAATATGGGAGTAAAACTCTCCCCATTATCTCCACTGACAAAGTTTTTCCAAACGAAAAATCAAAGTGGCGAAAGCTGCAAAAGCAGCCCATACGAGCTTACGGACATTGAATTATTGGATGCTGTCCAGGAACTCCAACCACTCAGTAAGCACAGGAAAATCGACGAAAATGAAAAGATTACAACAACCCCCTCAAAAACCAAACAACTGCTCACGGAAAAAAAAACACAAACCTACTGACGTAGAAAGTGGTTGTATGCCAGATAAATCTCCATAGTGATTCCGGATGACTTCATCTTCGGCCAAATTCCACCTTTACCCCAAACCCTAGCCCCTTCATTACCTCCTCCCACCATCCCCCATACTCAACTAACAAATGAGCCACAACGTGTCACAGAGCCTGAGGCCGTCTCAACTGTTCCTCAGCACAAGAAACAAACAGCTACCCCGATCTCTCCTCCAATGTCATCACTGCTCTACTTAGCTCTACAGGATGAAATTACCTCACCTCCTTCATCCCTAATCGAGCAGCATAACCATAATCAACAGGAGCTAGAAAAACAACGAGAAGCCAACAAAACCAGCCACATAAATCCCCTGTCCCAAGAACTTAAAGAAAAGAGAAAATCATTCCACGCCCATGACCCACGCAACGATAGATCAAGCTTTTACATTCCTTCCACCCCAACTCATGGTCAATGCAGGAAACCTTCCACATCTGGTTTCTTTGAAGGTGTTTTACTTGTAGATCTACTGTCATATATGTCAGCATTAACTATTGCCTTGGTTCCTTTCACCAAGCTCTACGAATCTCCCCACGACACACTGAAAGACCAGACGGTACTTCAATCCATGATCCATACGAAACTTATTTTTCTTGAAGCTTACGTCACAGCCCAAAAAGATACACCGAAAATCCCTTGTACGAGCTTGGTTGATATAAATGCACGCCTCCAGAAAATAGAATCGACCATGAGCCTTCTAGAAAAACGATCATCAGCAAATGGAACAATTAACCAACCCAACGTCGCTGCACCAATGATTGATCTCACAGCTGAAAATTTACATAAAAATATCAAAACTGAAAAAACAAATTCAATTCCTTCAAAATCTCAACAGTCATTATTACAACCCATAAACAGATCAATCACCAACATCGCCCTTATAATTGATGACGAAGAAAATAAAAGTAAAGCAGCAAAAGACTCAATTGAACAACCTTATTCAATTTTTGACTTAATTAGACTCAAAAATGTAAACAATCCCTCTATCACTGACACCTCAAACAAAGCTCCTCTGACAACAAAAACCAATTCCAACCTGGGCTCTAAATCTAGTGCATTACCTACAAGTCAACAGACTTTTCAAAACAAACCACCACAACATACTGAAAACCAAATGAGCTCACGATCCTCAGTTACAAGCCAGATCACTATGAGTTCTCCAAAAACAAGTGAGGACTCCGTACTAAACTCTGATTTAATGGATCTCACAGAGCACTTGGATATTACTTCCGATCCGGGCATCCCATCTCATCAACAAGAAAATAAAACCAATCTTTCTAAATTGGACTCACAAACCAAGACCACAACGAGCCACACCAACCCCAAAAAAAAATTATTAGAAAACTCACTGATTTTTCTAACACTTGAACGTAGAAAGAAGAGTGAACGCTCGACGCTAAATAAACAAAAAACAGAAGTCAACATGCAAACCAGAAACGTCAGTTGGAAGGTCGACCAAAAAAACGTGAACCAAGAGTAGAAAGAGGAGACAGTGTCCAATTAGAGTGCACAAACAAATCAGATAGACCAACTACAAAACACTTGTATGATCCATCACGACGAAGTCACGAACGAAGAAAGAGTCCAAGAAATTCACTGTCTACACTACACAACCCAAATACCCTACAACAAACTCACAATACGCTAAATCTGAAAATTCTATGGAAAAATGGGTACTTGAGCTGGAACAAACGAAGGACAATGGAGATGAAATCATACTAAACAGAAGAGGAGTCCTGACCTTGATACATCTTATCCCAAAATTGACCCAAATCACAACAGACGATTTGAGGATTGTCGTACCAAGTCATTATCACGGAAGAGCTAGATGCCAACTCCATATCACCTCAAGAAGGATTAAAAACAAGCTGATAGACCAAGAAAGAGACTTTAGATCTCTGGGATACCACCTCTCACAACAGAAAAACATCTCCGAACGCTCAAGCTTCAAAACCACTGAACCGACACGGAAAAAGCAACTAGAAAGCAATGAAAACGGCCATCACTGAAGACTAAAACACAATACAAATTCAGGCTCATATGAACGCAGACACTCGCATCAAGACAACTCAGAGTCTGGATACCCAAATACCCCACCATCGACTCAGACCAAAGTTGCACCCCAATCAACTCAAACCTTAACTAAGCTTAATGATGATTCCAAAGAGGAGCAGGAAGCAAAAATAGCTTTCCGCAAAGAACGTTATGATCAAAATAGGAATCTCACCAAGACCATCCACCCAACACTAGAGCTACCTCCAACACTCAAAACAAAAAAATCGACTTCAATTGACTTTTGGGCATGGCTCCCAAATACTCTTGCAATGCATCGATCAAAGTAGCAACTCATGGAAAGGACAACTCTGTGAGACTCGACAAATACACAAAAAAGCCCACCTCATGATCTTAGACTCGGATCATGGAACACTAGAGGATTTAAGCACCTAACCTCACCCAGTGAAGTCAACCTGGGATTAGTCGATTTGTGGTGCTTCCAGGAAACCTGGCTGACGAAAACTCCATCTCTCGACGGCTTTGATCTCCGTCTGGCACCGGCATCAAAACCCCCAATTGGTCGTCCGTCCTTGGGCTTGCTCACTGCATGCCGCATCAACAGTGGCCTGTCTATAACAAGCATTATCGTCTCAAATCACTCACTGCTCGCATTATTACTAACATGGAAACAGTCTTTTCCAAATGGGGCACATCAACATCTAATTCCTGTGGCAATACTAAATGTCTATTGGAACCCAGCTGCAATCGACCAAAAAAACTTTTTGAGCCTGATAGAAACCACAGTTGATGAAATACGAACCACCTACAATACGTTCCACATTATAATATGTGGCGACCTAAACGCCCTATGCAACCAGAACTCTACCAAAGAAAAAACACCAAGCGAACAACGAGGTGAAGCGTGGACCAAATTGATGAACTCGAGACATTTGCACAACTTGGACATAGTATATAAAATCAACTCTCGCCCTCCAACATGGGCAAATAATAAATCAGCCTCTCCTATTGATTACACCTTTGTTTCTGAACCTATCCTACACCTAATAACCTCCTTTGACGTCCATCAAACTACATCTAGCGACCACAATATTTTGCTAACAACATGGAAATCATCATATACAAACCAGGACAAGATGGAGTTTGGTCTTGAACAAAACAACCAAAAAAACAGATTACGGCTTTCGGCGCAAAATATAAGAGATCTAACAAATCGGTATGCAAACACAAACGAGACACTAAAATCGGAGGCCACGGACTATGCCCCCTTGCTGATTTCATACAAGACACAGAAAGGTAACCATAACAAATACTCTCAAGCTCCCATCCATTCATATGATAAACTCCTGGTTGAGAGACGTTGCGCCTTTAGGAAAGCTAAAAGATCTATAACAACTCTTCCTATGAACAAAAGAACTATAGCTATTAAAGACCTAACGAGAAAATACAAAACTTGGGTAAGAAGACACAGATGGACCCTACACCAGCAAGACGCTGAAGCTATGTTGAAATCCATCTGCTCAAATAACTCGAAAGAATTTTGGTCGCTATTTAACAAAACATCTTCAACCAGCGGCCCAGAAATCACAAATTCAATCGATGAACTTACTTGGGCGGCTCACTTCAAATCAGTTTTTGAACTCCCAGATGCCTCATCAGAATATACGGTTCTACATCCATCGACGACTGAGGCGAAAATTCTTAAGCAAACCGATACCTGGACAAAGCTGGATGATGTAGATGATATCAGTGACATCATCAAAAAACTGAACAAATCTCGAGCCCCGGGTCCAGACGGCATCACTAACTTCGATCTAAAGTCACACCCTGTCGAATGGGCTAAATTTATAAGAACCGTATTTACACAATGCATGGCCGTAAAATCAATTCCTCCAACATGGCAGTCCGCAATAATGGTCCCGATTTATAAGAAAGGCGACAAACAGGATCCCTCCAACTATCGACCTATCGCCTTACTTGATCCCATAGGAAAAGTCTTTGGCTCCCTCCTCTTGAAAAAATTCCAATCCTGGGCCACACGTGCCTCTTGTAACGACAACTTTGAAGCGGGCTTCAAAAAAACACTAGGAACCACGATCAACATCCTTCTTCTGACCATCTTAAAAAACAAAGTAAAAAAGGCTACCCAAAAGTGTACACAGCCTTTATAGACTTCTCTAAAGCATTTGACAGAGTCGATCGCACCAGACTCTGGCAGAAATTATCCACCTGGGGCTGCCCAAGCGACATCCTAAATCCAATCAAAGCTCTTCACATGGATACTAACATCAAAGTGAGACTAAGCCACCAAGGCAGTCTATCTACTCAAATTAAAACACAGAGGGGATTAAAACAAGGCTGCCCGTTGGCACCGGCCCTTTTTATCGCCTATATGGGAGATTACCAATACTCTGAAAAACTGATCAGATCTTTTCCACCGAGAATAGCACAAACAAGTATCAGCAGACTGCTTTATGCGGACGATCTTATCTTATTGGATCTAACGCCTATAGGCTTGGAACGCCAACTCACCAATTTACAACTATTTTGCAATGAAAATAACCTAAAAATTAACACCGACAAAACGAAAAACATGGTGATGGAGCGCTCAGCCAAAACACAAGTCAAACCAAATTGGTTCCCGGAAAAAGCCAAAATTGAAAAAGTAAAGTACTTCAAATACCTTGTGTAACATTAGACAACTCATTAAAAGATACGGCCATGCAAGAAGCTCTGTTTGACAAAGCCCGAAGCCTAGCTACTAAAGGCAAAGCAATAGACAGAAAATTTGGAAAATGTTCTACCATTCCATTACTGAACTTTTACAAATGAAAAGTGGTCCCCAGTCTAACATACGGATCAGAAGCTATGCCATGCCTACCTAAGACTTTTTGGCCCAAACTGGAAGCCTATTTCTGGAGGATGACTCTCAACCTACCAGACTCAACTCTGATTATACTGATACGACGAGAACTCAGTTTGCTCTCTCTTCAAGGCACCGTGTACTGCAACACACTGATGCTCTATAGGAAATGCATCCTCCCTAACCCTTCCTTCCTCCAAGAGCTAGTGCACAAAGAAATTTTAGGAGGAAGCTGTCCAATCTTAAACCAATGGAAAGAAGAAAATCAGGCTCTATTAAAAACCATCGAGTGCACAGAAGACGACCTGATCAAAAACCCCACAAGAATAACCAAAAAAATAAAAGAAATGGATTGGATCCATACCTTAGATGCAGCGTCCGAATACAAGCTTGTATCTCGCTTACCCTTATTATGGAAAAAACGAGACGACCTCCAGAACTACATCAAAAAATTCCCGAGCAGAGCAGCGCGCAATCTCATAATGAGAGCAAGGCTAAACCTTTTAGACACAAACGAAATCCGTCATATAAGAAATCAATCGCCGACTAATATTTGCAGATTTTGTGCAAAAGAGAAAGAGACTGTTCGCCATCTTCTACTGTCCTGCCGAAATCTGACAGATATTCGGCATCCTTACATGAAATGCATCTGCCAATATTCAACAGTAACTGATGAAGAAATATGGTGGAAAAGAATGATTAGTGGTGATCGTACATCGTGGCAATTAGCAACTTTTAAGATCCTCTACGCCCTAACTGAAAAATTTGCCTTAAAAAGCAAACCAAAATAAACCTTCTGTATTGATATGGACGTCCTATTATTCTCAACAGCAAACAAAATAATCAGTTACTTAAGACTTAAAGCCAAGAGATTAAATGTGATTAAACATGATGAAAAGAACCTAAGATGTTGTAAAAATCTAATTTTTGATTAAATACTCAAATAAAAAAATAAATAAAAACATAAATGTGAGTTCAGTCTGTATGCGTCACATTTGCTTGAGCGCCTGCCTTGCCTCACATGTCAGCCGGTCCAGATTTTCAAGACCCCTCTTCCACTCTCTGCAGGTCCCAGCAGACTGCAGCATTCAGAAGCATTCATCGCCTACCAAAGCTTCTTTCATGTAGTCGATGGACAAAGAGATGGGTGTTGCAGCCATTTCCAGGATGTGTAAGAATTCTTCTATCTCACCTTTCTCCTAGCTCAACTTCTGTTGCCCCACCTCTGCAGGGTGACGAGACAAATACTCAGCCACATTGGCATGTAATCCGTGACGACCGTCACAGCCTTTCCATACATGTAGAGATGGAAGTGCTTCCAGCCCCAGAGCACAGCCAGGGCATCCCGTTCTATTTGCAAGTACCTCTGCTCTGACGCAGACAGGGCTCTGCTTGCGAACACCACTGGCCGATCATTCCCTCCATCATCCGGCTGCATCAGCACTACCCCAAGACCAAAGGGGCTGGCGTCCACAATGACCTCTGCACTTTTTCCTGGATCAAAGACGGCAATGGTGTCGTTGGCGGTAAGTACGCTCTTAATTTCCTCAAAAGCACTCTGTTCCAAGCCGGTCCATGTCCACGCACAGTCTTTCTTTGTGAGGTTTCAGAGGGGCTCGGACAGGGTGGTCAAATTCTGTATAAATCTGCCACAGTACGTGGCCATCCCAAGGATGCTACACACCTCAGACACATTCATGGGAGATCCTGCATCTTGGATGTCCTTCACCTTCACACGGTCAGGATAAATACGCCCTTCTTGGAACACAAAACCAAAGAACTTGATTCTCTTTTGTAGGAAGGCACACTTGTCCTTATGCAGAATTAGCCCTAGACGTTGGATTTGCTTAGGGACACTCCAGAGTCTATCCAGGTGTTCTTGCTCATACTTGGCGAACACCATGATATAGTTTCTTATATTAATGGCCCCCTTGAGTCCAGCCGGGGCTCCATGGCTGGTATTTTGGAAGACTTCTGCAGCTGACAATATCCCAAAGTTCAGGCGCTTGTGCATGTATAGCCCTCTGTGCGTTGTGAACATGATGTGGTGGGATGCTGGATCCAACACCAATTGGTGGTAGCCAGATCGGAGGTCAAGTTTCGAAAAAATATTTTGCTCCCTGCAGATCTGACAAGATATCATCTAACTTCGGCGTGATATGCCTTTCCCTTCTGATGGCCCTGTTTGGGAGATGAATCACTACACAGATGCGTAGTGACTCTGGCTGTTTGGGCTTTCTGGCGATTACAATGGGAGAGGCACATGCCTGTGCTTCAGCGCTATCGGCTGGACGGTGAAATCAATGCGAAGGTGAATCGGGTCACCAGTGAGCTTCCCAATGTCTGAATGTCTTCCAGATAGACGCCAAAGGTGAAATTGACGATGTGTGGTGCCTCTGCAGCGGCGCAGCCTTGCAGTGTTACGTCGCTCACCTTGGTGACAAAGAATCTGACTTTTATGGTTGTGTCATCATGTTGAACAGAGGCTACGAAAACACCCTCCAGAGGCAGTGGGTGTTTTCCTCCAAACGTGTAGATAAGCACTTGCGTGTCTTTCAAGGGTGGGGCCTCTGGCAGCTGCCGGTAATGTTTATCTGCCATGACACTCACCAATGCCCCAGTGTCAATCAATACAGGAACTGGGAAGTGGCAGATGCGGACCATGCATTTAGGTTGTGCTTCTTAGATACTTGCAGTTCTGTCATGCTAAATATAAAGACGACATCCTCTTCATCTTCCTCTTCTTCTTCTGGTTGGTCTACTTCCAGGGGAGGTTGCTCCACCTGGGCAACTTTTCGTACCGGTATTTGGAACGACTGCCTAGGAGAGGCTTGCCCTCTCGAATGTGTGGATGGTGCACGGCAGACACGGCAGACAAGGCAGACACGAGCAAAGTGTTTTTCGATACGCAACATCTGCCACAGATGTGGCCCTTTGCTAGGCATTCTTTGGAGTGGGGAAGGTCATAGCCGCATTGAGGGAACGGGGTCGGATCGCTTCCCAGACCATCCTTCTTGTTCCACGATGGTCGTTTGTCTGTCTTGCGGTATTGTTGTCTTCCCAGGGCACATGCCTCCCCCAGCTTGACTGATTTAATGGTGTCGCACCTCTTGTTCGCCCTGACATCCACTACCCCGTGGGAGCATCCCAGCTCCAGATGCATACCAGGGTAATACCAGGCTTGGGCAGTATTTGTCGCCTCAATTGTATTGATGAACAGTCCTGGATCAGCTGCTGTTGCATCTCGTGCTCCTCATCAGGTCAGGCACATGTCATCGCCATTTGCTGCAGTCTATTGTGGAATGTGTCGAGGGGTTCTCCCTCCTTATGCATAGCAGTCCTCTGAAGAAACCTTTTGTAATCCAGGTTCGCTATTGGCACAAAGTATTCTTGGAGCGCCGTCTTGTGTGAGAGACTTAAGGGTGTCTCACCCGCTAGTCCTTGGGGACTTGTCATACAGGTGGCCAGGACACGGCCATCACTTTTGGATCCAGTTCCTGTGGGTGGACCAGTGCGGGAGAATCACCTGGGTGACGAGTCTTCGAGGAGTAGGGGTGAGGTAGCGGATGGTGAGATGCAGTATTCCTCCCTATTTTGTTTATCCAACCCATCCTATTTGTTAGGATTCTCCGAGGTCCCAACCTCCCTCCCTCCCCCATTTTAACACAAACACTGGGCCAAGGAAGAGGATGACTGAGAGTAACAACATTAACTTTCACACATTGTACTGGGCATGTCCCACTAATCGGGTCAGGCAAAGTCAGGCACTTCACTCTAAGTGCATACCCCTGATACCAATTAGCTCTCCTCACACAAATAAAAGGCAGAACCCAAAGACACACTCTGAGCAAGGCGGAACACAAGCAGGGATTCCGGGACGAGGACAAACCAAGTGGAGCAGAGCGACGGACAAATGGACGAGAGTAGTGGGTCGAAAACCCCAAGAGTTCCCTACTAGAGATCATTGCCTCCGACAGGCTGTGAAAAACACGTGGAGAAGGCCAGATCCCACAAGTGAAGACTCCATTGTGTTTCAAGGACGCCAGTGACCCTCCCGGGTGAAGAGCAGAGTTGGGGAGGCGAGGCCAAGCCGGAGGTACTAACCTTGACTCGTGAATTGGAAATCGCAAAACCAAGCAAAAGACGCACACAGCCGGTGAGTTGGCAAGCAACCTGAGAGACTGGTGAAGTAGCAACAATATATCGCAAGTGAAGCAGCACGTGTGTGTTGCGAGATGCGAAGAAAGGTAGTCCTGTGAATGAACTTTGAAGTAAAGACAGCTGCGCCATCAGGGATACTAAGTAACGGAGTGGTCTGGCGAAAAGAAGTAGCCCACTCGAAAGTCTCTGTGAAAGGTACAGTGTTTGAAGTGAATGAACAGCAAAAGTGAAGTAAAACAAGATTGACTCCTAGAAAAGGCCAGAAGGAAAGTTAAACCGTTAACCTTGAGTCTAAGTGGTCCTGCGGTGGTCTGTAAACAAAGCCACGCACATTCGAACGTCTTCGACATGCAAAAGTGGTCCGAGCCCAACAGAGCCCGACAGGCGGAGACCCGAAGTATAATAAGCTTGGTGAAGGGAGCCCCCTTGCAGGTTTTGTTGAACATTGTCACAAGAGGTCTGAGCCCGACAGAGGGGGACCTACGTGAACTGTGTGGTGAAATGTCTGAGCCTGACAGAGGGGGACCTTTTTGAACTTTTTGATGAAACATTATTTTGGAAGTCAGGAAAAGAGACTTTAACGTGGAAGGCCAGGCGGGCCTCGAGCCATGATTTGGAACTGTTTGTTGTGTTGGAAGCCGAGCCAGAGTGTGTCATCCTGCCTACAGGGACCGTCTTACTCCGTGAGGTCTAACGTGGGGATGAGAGCTGGTTCAACCACATTTGTTCTTTTGCATACACTTCCCCTTTTTACATTTTTGTACAAGAGATAGGGCAGGCATTAGGTTAGCATAGGCTATTTTGATTTGACTGACTCCACTAGGACTGCGTTCTTTGTTATTTGATGGTCGAGACTACTCCTATCTTAGTTATAGGGCAAAGTAGGAGTTTCTCCATCCCCAACAATTTCAATAAATGTTTTGCTAATTGTACCCATTGATGTCAGTGTCATGCTTATGAGACCATGCCTTCCCTACACTTGACAGCGTCAAAAGTGCTGTCAGCAGGTAGTAGGGTCTCAAAGATATTGTGTACGGCAGGACCAGCCGAGTAAAGCATGATCAATGTTTTTGTAGCATCATTGTCTTCACCTGTGGCTGCTAGGAACATCTCCAGACCCATGCAGACCTAATGCCGACGGGGCTCCTGTGATGTCGAATTCTTTCAGCAGGGCAAGGAAGGCTGGAGGGCGTGGCACTCTGGCAAATGTGGGGGCACCCCGGCATCATTCACCATTGTATATTATTAACAGGTTACTGTGCGTGGAGAAGCTCGGCTGGGGCATTTGGCACGTTGTGGCTTCATTAAAGGGGCACACACGACAGTGCAGTCAAATATGTTTTCCATATTTCATATCAGAAGGGTATGCTCATTTGAAATGAAACATATGACAATGCCTTCCCATGAAATACATACACAACATATAGAGTTGTACATGAGTGACTATCAACTATGGGGAAATATTCCACCACGGGGTCCGGAGTAACAGGTGATAGACAGCATGAGACATGATTGAGTTGCCTATGATCTGACACCCTCAGGTGGAATATTTCCCCTTCGTTGATAGTCACCAGTGGTGGACTGCCCTATAGGGGGCTCTGACGATTTCCCAGTAGGCCTCTGCACCCTGGGCCTTTTCTGTGTGGTAACCTCTTTTATTTCCAAATTTCTCATAACAAAAGGGTTGAGCTTGCTGAAAAAGTTTAATATAGGGTCAATTTGAAAGTTCTTTCCAGGACCTCTTTTGGTTCCCAGTCCACCTCTGATACTCACCCATGTACAATTGTTGCTTCCATGTAAAGGACAAAAGGTAAGTTCCTTTACTCTAACAGCTTGCTCACTTCCTGTTTCGAGCACAGATGATAGAGGCAGACTCTTAGGAGCAAGTGAAGGATGCATGAGGAGAAAACGATCAAGCATTTATTTCCTGGAAAGAAACGAACGTATCTGTGTGGGTGTGTGATGGTAAAACAATGGGGAAGTGAATCCACGGATGTACACTAGTTCACGTGACACCTTAAAAAATATGCATCTTTAACAAAATACATAACTCCCCCTGTGACGTCACCATAGTGAAATATGACTAGCTGGGAGTTATGGATTTTTGAATAGTGCGTATTTGCTAAATGGACTCAATGGAACCTATATACAGCATATGCTGCTCTTGGCAACTTAGATAATTATCTTTTCTTTTCGAGTTCCATTTTGCCCTGAAGGTGTCGAACGTGCGAACTAGTGCGCATGCGTGGATTCACTTTGTTTCTGCGTAATATCTTGACAGAACAACCTCTTCACCTATTAAGGAAAAAGGAGCATCGTGTAATGCAGGCCTCCCTTTCTTCCATTAGTGCAAAAATCTCCAAAATGAGCATAAAACAGTCTTATTTCAGATCCTATGCCCACCTCCTGAATACTAAGTACATTAATAACACAGTGCCCCAAGGAACGAGATCAAATAATTGCACGTGTATTTTTTTAGTATTTTTTTTTTTGCATTTGTATTAATTAGACAGAGGGGAATAGTGCTTCTACCATAAACGCCTCACTATGTGGCCAAACAGAGTGGAGCGTTCCCCTAGAAGGGCGCTTGACATTGGTGGTAGGATAACAGTGGATGGAGCAGGAACATTGCTGCATAGCGTGGGGGGACTGCGCAGACACTAGCCCGAAACGTCACAGTGCCATTATTTACAGGAATAAGCCAATGTGTATAGAGATATACAACGGGAATGAAGATTAGTGATGCTGTCTGACCGCGCAGAGCCCCTTCCACGCTGAGGAAATGTTAACATTTGGTATAAGTATAATGCTGTGCATCAATGGAGAAAGAATTCAAAATAAGCAGCAACTAACAGGCCGGCCTCTAACTTCTAGTTCTGTCTCGTACTGACAAAATATGAGGTATGGTTGATTCAAATTAAATGCGTTCAAAATATAAGATTGCATAAGCTCCTAAGGACGTGTACTATTTTATAACTAGAGACATAGTAATCACCCCTTTAATGATAAGCACTTCAAAAATTGATGGGAGTTCAGAAACAGTTTGAACTCGTGTACATGTTTTGCTGGCTGTGCCAGAAACGATGCTGTCATAGCGACCCCCCAACTCCGGACATCTGGCATCCAGCTTGAGTTTGAGTGCCGGGCTGCACAGAGAGTGGTCATCATATCATGTAATTACCTCCAACAGGCCTAACTCATGGAGAAAAGTGAGCTCACACCTCATATGCGTAGGACCATAAGGCCTCCTGCTTCAATCTGGAGACCTCTAGTCGGGTGACCGAGATGGCCGAAGCCTCAATAAGCTACCAGATAATGGGTCTGGTGGCGGTATGGGGAGAATCTGCTGGTCACCCCCACTTAGTCCCCTTCAAAAGGCAGAGGACTGTCACATTAAACTATTTGAGGATAATGTTGATTTAAGGGAAACCAAAGGTGCAATGGGGCAGCTCACTATATAAGAAGGCCATGATGCAACGTTTCCTCCGTCCTCATACACTCAGGGAGCTGGCGCAATTGTTGAAACTGTACCTTTAAGGCAACCAAACTCTGAAAATCAGGGAACAGGTGAAGCATGCAAATAATGTTTCTCTGATACCGATAATGGGAGCCCGCTAAGACATCAGAGGCGACCTGAAATGTTCTGTGCAACTCACAGCATGAGTGCGCTCAGACATCATGGGCACGCTACACGACTCGGAGTGCAAGTCTACACAGACTTCATAGATGTTTCACTTTCTAGAGACACCCTCCCTGTGAAGCTACTCAAAATGATGATGTCGGGTTAAGTATCTGCAGCACGAGCAGTCAGAGATCATGCAGGAAGCCGAAGGAGAATTAACACTTGCTTTACCTGTGTGTTCCTTCCGGCAACAACCCCAGGCTGATTAAAAAGTAACCATAAATCCCAAGTGTAAAAGACTAGGGTGATGTAAAAGTATCCCCTGTGCACTGCATTGGAAGATGCTTGGTGCAGTATAAAGAAGTTCACCAAAAAAAAGGTCAAAAGGCAAAAGGGAAACAGTTTCCCACTACTGATAGTCGGAAGGCGTGATCAGTTTCCCCATGACAAAATGAAGAAAAGGCCAGAGGAGTGAAGCTGAAGGCCTCACTTCCCTGTAAAAAGTCAGGACAGGTTCAAAAACAAAAGCAAAAGGTTTGAGGGTCCATAGAATATGGAGGGAAAGTTGCCGAAAGAGATATCTTTCCTAACAGGGACCTACACTAGGTTTTCATTTGTAAATACAAACCCGTACCGACCCAAGGCTCCAACCTGCTCCCTAAGATTCACCACTCTAAAATATCCTCTGGCCACACCCTACTAGACCTCTTAGAGGTCGTTCCCATGATTGGCCACTCCTTTCTGCTTCTAACACTATCGCTCACTATCAAAGACACTGTATTTTCTTGGATTGCGTTTGTCCCTCTCCGATCGATCTTTCTTCATCTCAACCAAACCTCTCACTCCACTCATTGTCTGGTGGGAGTCCCCCAGGATGCCATCCTTGCACCCCTAATCTTTACCCTCTACACCTCTCTTGGTAATTTCATCTCCTCCTTCAGTTACTATTGTGACTCATTTGCAACGATACCCAAATCTTCTTCTCCTTCCCCACTTCCACTCCTGTCCCCTTCATCCACATCTACCCATTCACTACTAGAGGGTACTTCGGTGCCTTATGCCAATCAGATCCAAAACCAAAGTGATCTACCACCCAGCGCAAAATGTTCTAACCCTCCCCATATTCCTCCTCCCTGACATCCTCACACCTTCGCTCCTTGCCACACAAACTAGGGCTTCTTTTTGCAACAATCTCAAACTTCACCAAATCATCACCTCTTGAGCAACTGCTGCCAGACTCAACCTGCTCAACATCAGAAAACTGTGTCCCCTTCTTACCTAACACACCAACAAATCACAGCTCTTGTACTCAGTCATTTGACTACTGCTCCTGCCTTCTTCTAGATTTTGCTCACTACTCGTTTACCTCTTCAACAAAATGATTAACTTTGCTTTCCCTCGTTAACCCTCTCCACTGCTCCTCCACCTCGGCTAAGTGCCCGATTTTAATCCCTTACCACACCCCCCACATATACCTTTATTAAATTTCGTCATTTTTGTCGTTATTTATGTTTCACTGATAAAGTTTGTCACTATTTTAATTTCGTTATAAACACTGTATACCGATTGGTCACAGTTAGTGCCCTCGCGGTGCTGAGTTTATATCCTATGATTCCTTCAACATCAAGGCTTTTGGGGCCTTGATGACGGTGTCCACTAGACACTTCATTGTAAGCACTGACCCTTTGCCATTTTTCTTTTCCGCTTCTTCCAAAGCAGAATTGAAGGAATGAGGTCATATCACAGCATGATTGTGCGCGGACGCGTGAAGCCCTGTATAGTGTTTTGGTGAAGAGGCATAGTACGCTGGCATGGACCATTTCAGCAACACTGCTGCCGCATATGGCACTTCCGTACAGGCTGAATACCCACTGGCAGTGAGCTGTAAACCAGGGGTATTGTTAGGTCTGGAAAAGATCCGGGGCTACGCTAATGTTGGGACTGTCGGGACTCGGGGCTACCTAGTCTTTTGGTTGTAGCCCCTGAAATTCTATCCGGGGCTACAACCAAAAGACACAGGGCTATAGCCCTCTAAACCCTCCCCCTAGCAACGCCTCTGCTTGTAGACCATGAGCTTGTGTGTATTCAGGAGGGACACATATGTAAATTAGGTCGTCAATTTGTCCATGCCCTCTGAGGCTAAAAACACACTCAGGCACATCAGGGCAACTACCGACACCAGGCACTGCATTGGACGAGGGAAGGCAAATAGTCTTGCTCTGGGTGTCCACTGACGTCAGAGGGGCGCAAGGGCATCAGGGCATTAAAAGGGAAATGAGTAGGTGCAGGAAAACCAGGACCTTCAAATGGATCGTACACTTACCAAAGGGATAAGTATTTAAGGGGACCCCAGGTGCATAGACATTGGACAGGAAGATGGTGTGCAGAAGAGACCACAGGCAACACATGGACTGCATATGGTGAGTTGATCTGAGCACTGACTGATGGTACTCCACCATTTACTGTGGTGCCAACAAACAAGTTAACTGGGTGAAGCCATAGCTAGCTGTGGCCCTTGAGTGGTGGCATCACTACCACCACCAGTTTAACAGTCTACCAACCGATCATCGCCATTGTGGATGGCAGCTCTGGAGCCTGCTGGCACCAACATGAAAAAACGATCCACGGGGTGGAGTCACGTCACACCTGGCAGTAGACTACTGGATCATAGTTTGGGCCCCTTTGGACCTTGGGCAGGTGAGTAGTGCCTTTACTTGGCCATGCCATTTTTGTGTGGCGAAAGAGTCATCTAGAGAGTGGAAGAATCGCCACATCTGGAACGCTTTGTGTGGCAGTTGTTTGTGGCAGGCGTGGAGTCGGTTTGTTGTGTGCCCAAGATATAATAAACTACCTTGGAAATGGAAGGTCCCCATTATTAGCTGGAATGTGACAAATGAAACATTTACATTTGCATTATCTCACCTCACTTATTTTCTTGCTTGTTGTATACGGTCAACCCTAATACAATGGTTTAAGTGGGTGGGTACTTGCAGGCTCTGAGAACCGGACAGCACCAGCACTTCCCAGCAGTACTCCAATGTGTTCAGCTCGAGAGCACCATATCATCTTTTTTATTTATGTAAGCACTGGCATAATTCTGAAGGAGGATGCTCTCTCTGAAGATGTTCACACTCTGAACAGCCACAATATTGAATAGGCAGTGCCAAAGTCAATAGTTTGGGCTTGTGCATAGCGATATAGAGAAACAGTGATCCGGGTTGCCGTGTGTCAAGACCCGCTTTCAGAAATCCTCAAACTGATATAATATACCAGACCGCAACATATGTCAGGTTATGTGATCATATACCCCGAAAGCATGTGCCAGATAATGATTTATGTGTTTGCATAAGGAAACTAAACATTTTCCACAAAAGCACTTATCAAGGCATCGTCAGAATTATTGGTGGGGGATAGCTGTATTCCTATGTAAAGGGTGGTGTCGGTGTGGGCACGCGTGTGCGTGCATGCGCGCGGTCCATCTCTGTGTTTCGCAGTGTACTCAAGTGTGATGTTTTATGGCTTATGTGTGACACTTGATTGTTAACTGTGCAAAGCAGTTATTTCTACGAAATGTTGTACCTTTAGGAAATTAACTTTTTAATGCAATATGTAGAAATGGCTGGGGATAGTTCAGTGAATTAAGTGATTAGCTCTCCTTATTGTTTTTCTGACATGCCATCAAAATAAATCATACTGGTTTTACCCAACAGGTTTCAATGAAGTGTTGGCTTCGGTATGCCAGAGGTCTCGGTGTTACTACGAGCTCAGCGTCTCAGCTCCCACAGCCCAACAACCCTCCCCAGTATACAAATGGAGGACTCCGCCAAGGGCAAGTTAGAACTGTTGTTTATTCCACAAACGGACAGGTATCAAACAGGACATTTGAAAATTCCCAGAATCACTGCTTCCAAGCCTGTGTCGGGCCATTTTGTTGCATCCCTTCATCACAACTGGGCCCTCCCCCGAAAAACCTGGTTGGGTCGTTGGAGTGGTATAGCAGCTATAGATATGGTGTCATTGGTCCTCGCATCTGACATCCAGCTTGAATTGGCTGGCCTGTTCCTTCCCCAAGAAACTATCTATTACATTGTTGCAGGTTCGCAGGATTGCCATTGGCCCATGCCCTCTGCCATCCACCCTGGATTTCTGCTCCCTGATTGGCTGGAACTGGTCTCCCCAGACATGGGACCCAGCTCTGTTCTCAGTGCTTCGTGCACCTTCTCAAGATGATGAGAATGACTATGTGCTCCCAATGTAACTGTTAGCATTACCACTTTTGCCTATGAAAGTGCCCTCAGCCTTGCAACGTTGTTAACAATTCCATGTTTCACTTCATGTCTGTGTTACTGAGAACCATTTGTCTTCCCACCGCGGGTGAATGACCATTGTCTAGCTCGGCTGCATCACGTGGTTGGGTACCACGAAATTGAGCTCTTCCGGTCTGCAATTATGAGGATTTATTCCATTTTCTGCAGATGGCCCGTGTCGTTTTAGGTTTTGAATGTATTGCTTGTCTCTGACCTTGGCTGCGAGTCCTTGCCTACTGTTTTGTGTAGTCTGGTTCTTCTTTCCCTCGTCTCTCATCCTGTGACTTGTGGCCTCATGTAATCCTCATTATAAGTATGCTATGATTTCTACATGTCTATAATGTGCTATGTTTCCCATAGCTTAGTAGTATTTGGTCCTTCCAGTTTTCCCTGTCAAAAACAATTGAAATAAGTAGTCTGAACTCATTTGTCTGAAACGGTGTACTGGATACCTTTCAAATTTACTGGGTACTAACTCCCACATACTTTGAAAGGCTTTATAATGTTTACATTGATCACTGAAGAATTGTTATATAAGAGTATGGTAAGTATGTTAAGTATGTATTATGTTTGTGAGATACAAAGAATCATCCGTTTTTAAGCAAAGGAAAATAATTAAAGAATGCATTTTTTCATATAAATGATTTCTTGGTGTTTAATGTTGGTATTGACTAACTACTGAGATAGGTGACGACAATTACAATAATAGTGATTGTGTAAGGGAGGCGTCAGCCATTTCCCGCTTTATACACTGTATATCCTTCCAGGCTCCTTACATGATCCTGCAGTTCCATAGGCTTAGTTGCCATAAGCATCTGCAAGCTTGCTCTGCAGCTCTTCGTTGCCTTGCGTTTAGCGTTTCTGCACTTGTCTAATGAGAAAATTAATAAAAGCTTTTGACAGTATGTATATGTATTTGTCCTCTATCTACAAAACTGTGTAAGCATGGTCTTCGTGTACGCGCGTGTATGTTTGTTTAACTTCGTGCATGGCTGTGAGTCTACTTCGTGACGAACGTGGCTATGTCGTGGTGTCCCTAATGACATCAGCACAATGGTTTAGTCAATGTCTTCCATCGAGGCATTTGGGTCCATGACCATTCTTGAAGCACCTGTATCCATGAAGACATTAATTGGATACGGTTTGAATGGCTGTCTAAGAGAATATCTTTCTGCATATGTAGATGTCACTGGCCCTCATGGGGCTGCCCGAATAGCAAGTTGCTTTGTGCATTTTTAACTCTTCGGGCCATCATGTTCATGGGGGTGAGGAGGGGCATTCCACGGACCCTCTCTTCAGAAGTTTTTAAATATTTGCAGATTCCTTTAGAATGTGGTTTGGTGCTTGACATACGCTTGATTAAAGACAAAGAACTGTGCCAGCTCATGCAAAAACACAATGGGAACATCTTAGTATGTTACTGTAAAACTGAAGGTGGAGTGGTAGGAGATGTTGTTTCCAGGGTGAAATAGGTACACGTCCCAGCTTCTCCACTAGATCTACATGTGTTATCTTGGGCAAATCACTTTAGGTCACAGAGCCTTATTCTCAAACCAAGACCGACAAAAGTGATCAGTTAACTTTCCATTTGGACTTTTTGAGATTAGAATACTTTTTGGGGAAAGGTATCTTTTGGCTTATGCCTAAACACTGATGAACTCTGGGGAAGATTGTACAGTGTGAATAATATTGCTTTATCCATAACAGTAGTAACCTTCCTTATGAAAATTTATTTGATTTTAAATATTGATAAACTGGTTTAAGCATGTACATATAAAAATATTTTAATTCGAATTTTATATAGGATTGATTTTATAATGGCATGAATATATTGTAACAAGTAAATCATAATATTATGATGTATTTCTTTTTTCTTTTCTTTTTTCTTTTTTTACAAAATCTGTTTTCTGTAATGTCATAATTTTAAGAATATAATATATGCTTGTAATTTGTCGTGTTATGTGTAAAGTTTGAACCAATCAAAACAATAATAATGAAAAAAAGTTTCCATTATTAAAAAAAAAAACAAAAATAAGATGACTCTTGTATCTAGCTCCTCAGGCTACACCTGACATACGATGACAGTACTTGGACGATTGAGTTTGCACTCAGCAACCATCACAAGCCCTTACATAGGAGGACTATACCTTGCATATGAGGCTCACTATATGGAGTATGAGGTTGGATGTACCATTTTATAGGGCATTAACCACTTTTGCCAGCCTACACTTTTTCCGAATTGCTTTTTGCTGAATTTTTTACCACTTTCTTTTTTTACTGCAAAATGCAGATAGTAAGTTGGTGTAAGGTATATAGAAGGAGGAGTGGGGGTGGGCATAAGGAGGTGTGCGGTGGGTGTCTACAATTTTGCATTTAAAAAGTGGTCAATTTGGTTAAAGAAATCAGCAAAAGTGCAGGCCTGAAAAAGAAGTCAGCAAATATGTATAGATCCTTTTATAGTAGTGCTGGGCATGTGAGGCAGTATTTAGCCTATTATGGCCCTGCTTGGCATGTGAAGCTTTTAGAGATAAAAGATGGCAGTGACTGGCCATACGAGGCAGTACTGGCCTAAAAAAGCAATGCTACTTGTCTGTGCTGTATCTGCTGGGTGTGCTTCTGGCATATCACGATTCCACCCATTACATAGTGGGACAACGCCATAGTTAATGTATGGTTGAAAATTAAAATAGCCTTTCGTATACTTTAGTGCTCCTTGTTATTTTTTTAACCTGACACTTATTGTAGGTTTCTAAGCTTTTATGATATCACTTCCTGTGAACCAGGGCAGTTATACGACACACCTTTTTTGTGATTTTCTTAGGGTCAAATGTCTTTTGATGTCACTTCCTGTGATGTCACTGGGTATGTGATGTCACTTCCCTTTTCCCTTGCATTTTGGTGAATTGATGTCCTTGACGGAAGCCCGGGGAGTGAAACACCCAATTGTTGATTCCTACACCTATACAAATTCATGGGGAACAAGGTGATATTTTTGCAACTGTAGCATGTAATTTTCTTCTGAGGTCGGTTGGGCTTCTATCGTGGCTGAACCGCTGCCAGCTGCTCTTTTTAAATGAGATGCGCTGCGGTTGGCATGGTGGAGGCGTTCTGTAGAAGAGGTCAGGCTGCTCTGGTGGAGGTGATCCTGTGCCGAACTGCTGGCCGCGCTCTTGTTCTGCAATTGTGTGTGTCAGCTGGGGACGGCATGCTCTGCCGCTGTGACCTCACACCAGTACACTGACTTCTAAGATGTCAACGTCGTAGGTACCCCTTCGACCACAGGTTTAGGCGCTCTGATAGTATTACTCTACACAATAGCCGGATTGTGGTTCTTCTTGTGGATCCACTGTTGCTGAGAAGAAACATCTTGACAGCGGGATGCCATTGCCACAGATTGCTTCAACACTAACATTTCTCTCTTAGAATACTGTCCAGCCCTTTGTTTATCCACTACTCTCTGAATTGTATTGTTTTTTTCTGCTTTACTGTTTATTGCAAGTGTCCCAAAAGATTTGCCCACCCCGCTATCACAAAGACTGAAATCATGCCTCAAGTTGTCTCCCTGAAGAAAAATCATTAAATTGTTGATGTCTACTTCGGGCAGTATGTGTCTATTTTATTTTTATATTTAAGCATTATGAAGGAGAAGGCAGTCCGTGCTAGGTGCGTGCAAAGAATGCAAACGAAAGCAGGCGCTATCCCTAGGCTCAAAGTTCAGATATTCAAAGAGATGCAAAAGAGTGCGCTGCCTACTCCATTGACAATGAGCGCCTATTGGTTGCTGGTTGCTTGTATGACTTATATCACCAAATCGTGAGTCAAATAACATTTTAGAACAAGGAAGTCTATGAGAAAGGTATTTTAACTACATCAGCAATGTGTGACATTCACGTCACGAGTTGTACTTTATGAGCCTGATTCATGGAAATGCGCGCTGAAATCCTGCAGGGGCAGTGCGTCAAGAGGACATTGCGCGATCCTGCGCACAGATAAAAAAAATGCGTGCCCCGCGTATTCATGGAATTTCCTGCGCAAAGTAACCGCATTCACAAGTCGCGTCCGGGAACACCCATGACATGCTCCATCACAAAGCAAAACAGCCAGGACAGCTACCTTTGCATGCCTCCTGAGCATGAATACACGCACCCTTCAAACAGTGTGTGGGGTCCCCGGCAAGCAGGCCTGCATTTCGGGGACGCTGCACAGGGTTGCCCATGACCATACCCGGCACCCTGACAACATGCATATGAAAAATCGTAACTCTTGGAATCTCGTAAAATCTGCATGCAAACCCCCCTAAAGCATCCCTGCACCCCTAATTTGGATCGGAACACCGGTTGCATACTAGCACACAGAAATCTAACATGCAAACCCACCTTTGCGCTGCCATTCCGATGCACAAGTGTACTTACGCCTGCCTTCAGGTGGCGGATAGAATGAAGGACTTGTGTGGATATTTCACAGCCGAGAGCTTGCACGATCGAATCCATCTATACGGCTTGTGCTGTGCAATTGGGGACCTGCAGGGTACTGTCTGCAGGCCGTCCCTCGGAACATCCACTTTTTCACAAGTTCTTCCACTTTTCTGGTGTTCTGCCTCCTTCCCAGCCCCCGGCGCAAGCCACGCACATGCTCTGTGTGGAGTCTCGCCCAAGGCTCGCAACGGCTCGCAGAGACGTGCCGAGCCTGCAAGAACTCCACGCAAGTCCCGGAAAAGTACTGCACATTCGATTCCATGAATCGACGAATGCGGATTTGCATGCAGTTTGGAGTGCAAGTACCCTTTTTTCCATGCAAATAATTCCATGAATCGGGCCCTGTATGTTCAAATGGTGGTTTTGCCTTCGTATGTTGTGAAATGGCTAACTCTGTCATGAGGAAATCTTGATCTCACGTGGCGCAGAAATCCTGTCCCCGGGCCAGTGTCACGCATGTGCTTGGCAGGATGCACAACGTATGAATTCTTCAGGGAGGATGTCCTCGCATGCAGTGTACATGCAACTCATGTCAGTACAGCCCGGCAGACAATAGTTGCTCATGGCTGCCTCCACATGGGCCGCAAATGCGTGTGGTCATCTTGAGGCACTGTCATTGCCAACTGGGAATTCCGCACCGCAATTTGGTGCATATCTCGCTGTGCATCTAAGGGGGCAGAGCAGGGAAGTATTGCAATGTAAAGTGGGTCGCCGGAGGAGTTCTAATTTACAAACTTTTTCAAGTCATCAATGTGGGTGGGTGGGTGGCTGGCTGGTAGTGGCTGCCACCCATTAGAACAGCCCAAGTTGCACCAATGAAAACTGCACAGAGGACTGTGGGCACGGACGTCTTATTGGCCACAGACCACATGTGGAATGTACTCCTCGCTTAAAATGAGGCTGTAGTCGCTCAGAAGTTGCACACATTTTCTTATTTTTTTTTTTACAAATGCAAAGAAGCATTGCTGAGTGGTTATTGTTTCCAGTCTTTAAGAAACAGTTTTGCATGAGGGGGATTTCTGACGGGTGTGTGTGTAAGGTACACACCCGAGAGGTGTATTGACTATAGAATGATGTTTCGTGTAGTTCGGTTGCTGCTTTCCAGAAACCCTAGAGCGCTTCCACAGGGAGGTGCAATATGGACCTGTCTGTGCAGTCACAGTGACTGTGGGGGCGGGGGGGGCAGTGCTTTGGGGTGTTCTTCCACCTCTAGGCAGCAAAGGAAGTTAGCTTTGGGTCAGAGTGGGGGGAGAAGGAGCAGGCGTGTGTGCAGGTGGTAATCCTAATTTGTGGGAAAGGTTCATATAGAGACACATTGCTTTTACACCACCACGGTGGTGACTGCTGCAGTAACATTTAAAAAAAGCTCTTAACACACAAAATGCCTTTGACATGGACTCGTTTCCGTTTCCCTACTCCTGCTCTCCTCCAGTCACCCTCAGTGCTTTCAAACTCCCTAGACTAGTCCTTGGGGACTACACAAGGAAGCAACCTAATAACAGTATGTGCCCCCCCCCCCGCCCCCGGAAACACTCATTAAATGCATAAACTCAACCTTTATGGAAAGATCTGGGACAGAGTCAATGATATGGACCAGTGGACTAACTATCCTTACATCAATGTGTGCAATGAGACTTGGAGAATTTGGTTGTGATGTTTGCTGTTCTGTTTCTGTGCTGTTTCTCTTTTTTTGTAAATACTTGTAAATATATAATAAATAAAAATAAATCCACACTTCCGCAGTGCAAATGGACTTCTCAATTGCTTTCCTTAAGGACAGGACATAGAACCTTGATGTGTAAAGTCACCACGTTTCCCACCACACTGCAGATCTTCCTTTTTCTCTCCAGTTTTGTTTTTTTACCTCGTATAGGGCTGTGCACTAGTGTTCCATTTCATTCCAAGCACTCTAGAATCTGAAAGGCAAAGCAACAGAAACGGAGCGCTATTGCGGGATTTTCCCATGATCCCACAATGTTGGGCAACTGTGAATCTTGACTGAAATTCAGTATCACATCTGGACATGATTTCACTTGACCACATCTCAGCCCTTCACCTATCCTCTTTTCTTGGCCTATTCTTCTTCTATCATTCTTTGTCTCACCCCCTTTCTCCTCGCCTCAATGAACTCCTCCACCTGGCCTCCCTTCCCATTTCCCTCTCCTCCCTTTCCTCCCTTTTGCCTTAACCCCTGTCCCTCTGTCACATCATTGACCACTCTTCTCTTTCATCTTTCAACCCGTTTGACTCTCCTCTCCTCATGTTCTCTTGACTTCTCGCTGCTTTCACCCGCCGCCTTCTCCCATTTCTCCTGCAACTCCTTCAGAGTGTGAAGATGTTCATGTGGAGTTGTGAATGGTGGGTGGCGTCGCGCGTGCGCAGAGTTTTGGGGTGGATGGATGGTGGCGGCGTACCCATTGTGATGACACTATAGCAGTGTGCTGTGCCTGGCTGCGAATTGGAAGGTGGGGATGTGGCTTAGGAGCTTCTTGTTTGTGGATTGAGGGTGGGGAAATACCTATGAAGAGCGGAGGGGGGCTTGCCTATTGAGGGACTAGAAGAGGGTGGGTCTACATCTGGCAAGTGGTAAAAGTAGGTGGGCTATGTCTGTGTGGATGGCTGAGAGGTCAGGATGTGGAGGATTCCTGGCCCATAAAGTGTCAGACCAGCCTGATGGCTCATTGCTGCTAACCATGCCTCAGGTCACTATTGTGACCAGTAGCTTGGGATCACATTACATTGTCATGTAACTGAAGATTCTTGTAAAAGCCACCCTTTGAAATAGACTTTTGTGATGACTTTAAAACACATTATTTGGGAAACGTTTACATTTCGTGAAAGATATCTTTCTCATGCTGGAACGTGTTTGGTGACGTTCAGAATTTTAAAGGCCCACGCTTGCCATGACCTGCCATCATTTATTCACTCCCAATTTCACCTTTTTAAAGTGTCAGAGAACATCAAAGTTAAGAAACGAATCTCTACATTGACCCAGAGCAAGAAAATCTACAAATAGACACAGAAAACAGTACTGCACGTCAAATAGGTCCATTTTCCAGCCTGAACATCTGGGAAAGTAGCTCATTTCAACAATCGCAAAGCCCTCTATGTATGATTTTGAAGGGACTTGGAATGCTTTTAATATGAGAATCGAGTTTCGGAAAAACTCAAACTGCGTAAAAGAGCTCAAGAAATATAGAGAGTAGAATAACGTTCCGCCCATTACATAGCCACCGATGGGTGAAGGAAGATTGTCCCACTTTTTCCATAAGAGCAGAACCATTTTTGGTAAGGACTCAAATACGTTGCTCCACCTTTCCGGTTAACGTAAGTCCTAGGTGTCCCATCTGAGGTTCCTGCATGGACGCCGTGCATCTTGGTGTCATCCTCCACATTTTCCCACAGTGCTCTTGCAGATGCCTGTGGCATGGCTAGAGTTGTTAGCAAATATAGGGCGTAAGGTGGTTTTGATACTTTTTCCACCATGTATGCAGGGCAAGATGGCCAAAGTATCCCCAGAAGTTGACACGACATTCCCAAGAACTTTTTTTTCTGCTTCCAAAAGAATCGCCGTACCCTCTAAGTGAGCTACACGTACAAGACCAATGCTTATAGTTCTCGTTCAGCTGTATCTTGTCTTGTAATGAAGCCATACTGAGATGGGTAACCAAAGAGGCTGTCCCCCTTGACAAACCATTGGCTAGGTTTAGTGGATGCCTTATATCTACACTGAGCACCGACATTGGGCGGGACCATGGACAGTCCATCTCTGCTTTATTGCGGGATCTGAGAACTCGTACCCCACCCACAATGGCAGGGTTTGTTGTAACCATTTTGTGACACCAACAAACGTGCATTAATTGTTTATAGAGCTCTCCCAAAAGGCTTTCCTTGATCACGGCTCTCCCATTAGGACAATTTATCAGAATCATATGAAATGTGCGCAAGGAGGCCCGTTCTCCTATCTCCGCAGAGAAGCGGTCTACCAGGTGAGGGTAAATTGACTGATGCACAGATTATTTGGATGGATGGATTATGTGTCACCATTCTGATAGACAGGAGTAAGGTCAAAGAACATTCATGACCTTGATTGGATTTGTTCCATCCTTAATACCCACAAGCCTCAGTAATCTAACCACGGATGAGCCATAGACAGGTTTGCTGTTCATAGGCACTTTGCGCACGAGCCTCGGGTGCTGGTAACCATGACGTAAATAAATGACGAAACCAACAAATCTGAGAGTTTTTTTTACTCGCTTTTCAAGGAGCTCTTGCAAAAATGGGCAGATTCGGATTTCTGTTATACAACCCCTGCCAAATGTGGGGGGCCTATGGAAGTAAGTAGAAGGGCTTTGCCGTCTGTGTTTTCTTGGGCACGGCTTCAACATGCCCCAGCTCACCATGCAGTGAGGACATTCCAGAAATGCCCCCTCGCTCAGCAAACACCTCTCTCCTCTTGGTGCTGCATCCCGTAGAATGCAGTTGAGTGCCACGATAAATCTAGTCCCATTATTCATGCAACTCTTCTGCCCTTTCCTTCTCCTTCTCGTGCCTTCCTGTGCATCTTATCTTCCCTCGCCCTTATCCCAACTATCTACCCGACTTTGCTCCTCCCTACCATTTCTCAATGTTCTATCAAACTCCTCCGTTGCCTCCCTGGCAGGCAAACGAATTTTGACACCATGAACTATGGCAGTAGGTGCTAAACAAACATACTAGCCATCTTGTTTTCTTTTCGTTGACGAGCTAGCCGTTTTCCTAAATTCTCAATTTGTTCATATTCAGCCATCCAGTTCACAGACACTAAATGCCTGTCTGCTACCCATAAACCGTTCAGTCCCGGGACAGCACATATGTCCATTCTCTGTGTCTATGTTCACCCTCTTTGTATATTTTGCAATATGTTATGCTGTGCTCTGCTTTGATATGCTATGTCATTACCTTTGGTATGCTCCTCCGTGCTATGCTATGTAGTTTCATTATGCAATACTACTAGAAAGACTCCTTGCTTTGGAAGGCAAGGGAATCAAAGCACAGATGTTACATGGCCCAGACCTTCCACAACCTCTCTTCCATCTCTTGGATAATGGACCAAGCCCCACCAATCAGAGAGCATTCAATGGCTGACCAGCCCACGGCTACGCCAGGCATAGCATCACATTGGCTGATTAGCCGTCCAGGTTGTCTAACAAACATGAATCCCGCCTAGAAACTGTCCACAATTGCTTGAAGGCTCCGAGGTAAGCATTCTACCATGCTACACCATACATATATATGAATAATACATAGAAACAGCGTTCCATCCGTGAAAAGGACCTTATTGACCAAAAACATACCAGCAAAAACTGATTGAACAGGACATTAAAACCCAAACAGCTTCACGCACGATTTTGCGAAATGCACACGGGTGCACACACAATTGACAACCACACGCTCACAAATTCGGAGTTTTCATCTGGACTGAGGACTAATTGCTCCCTAGTAATGCTGGTATCCACCCCAACAGCAGATATGGGAAGTCCTCAACCTTGCAGCTGCGCATGTAAAGGGCAGGTCTCCCAGTCATTCTCACTGAGACCCTGAAGAGCGCAGACGCGGTCCAGCCGGTTGTCTCATCTTAGCACAAGGAGGTAACTGCACCGCAGACAGAGTTTGAGAAAGAGTGCTGTATGCAAATGCTTCCAGTGAGATCACAGCTATGGCATAAGAAAAACCATGCCTTTACAGCACCAGTTGGACTCCAAAGCGAACCTGGCGGGGGTGGGGGGCTGCCAGCAGTACAGGCACACACCCCGGGATTCAATTGGCCACTGAACAACCTAGGTCTGATGATAAAAGACATTGGCCTGTGTTGTATGATACTATCTTAAGCCCTGGGATCATGAGTCTAGACACCATTTCGTGTACATGTTGATGGCTCTTTTGCCTGCACTATAAAAAGCTTGTTCACTTGCTAGATTTACTAATGGGCCAGTTGCTTTTGGATAGAACAGAATTGAAGGAATCTGAGATACATGCATTCAATTGTTTTCTTAAAAACATTAGCATACGGTCATGCTTCTGCAGACTCGATTGGCTGCGCTGATGTTGCATCGAGTTGTACATTCTTGATAGTGGATGCGGCTCAAACTGATTATTACTGATATTGATAACTGTATCTAGATAACTTTCTCTTTTAAGACCAATATTGCACAAGAAGTGAAGTGACACATCGATGGATTTTTGTTTTTAAAAAAATCCTCTAATGAGTCAATGTCAGATTACGACACAACACAACTATCGTTCCTGTACCGCGTCCATATTGTTCCGTCGTGATGTTCATGCTCTCTCCCACGGCTGTCCGAATCTTGCCCTTTGGGGGGGATTTTATCATTAAGCGGTGTCCTAAAAGACCTAAAAGCAGCAGATAGGCAGCAGGTTAGCACTGCATGGAACCCCAATAAAACCAAGCTCACCAATAGAAGAGGTTCCGAAGACTTGTCAAAAGATTTGGTATGACAACAAAGGCCGGCCATTGGACAGGAAACAGAAGGGGATCCCCTCTTCCGCGAAGAGTCTAATTCTAATGCATGCACTCCTGATGCTTGCTCACGCAAAGCAGGAAATACGGCAGCCCCAAGTAAGACTTACGCTGCCTTGACTTTGTTTCGCCGCCTGTCTGTGGTTGCTGTCCCTGCTGAAGTTACCCCGCCAAAGCTATTGCTGCCTAACTACCTGAACTGCTTAAAAGCAACATTAGAAATGGTCTGCAAGTTAGATAACAATATTTGGAATAATTGGCGGGAGCCGGTACCACCACTACAATCTATTCAACGCTGTATTTACATTTGCGTCTGGAGCTGTGGAGGTAGTCGAGGGGTTGGTTTTAAGCCCTGAGCCGACCTCCCATAACAGCCAGTTTTCAATTAAGCCTCCAAATGCAGTTTTTGTTTTCTTTGTGTGCCTTAAAGATGACTGTGGCATAGTTACTTTCATTCCCAACTTAAGCCCGCAAGTGCAGCAATGGGAGTGAATGGGCAGTGCTATATCACCTGCTATTAGACTGCATCAATAATCATAAAGGTTGGGATTAAATACATACCTAAAGACTGCAATGTATCAAGCTAAGAGCGACCATTCAATGATGTATCGCTGTAACTAATATTGCTGTAATTGAAGCAGTGTGTGGAAACTGAAGTGGGTTAGCCCCCACAGAGAAAGAAGGACAATAAGCCCCGCGCGTACATGGGCTCTATCAAAGTCTACTCAAAGGAAGTGGTGTCAGCAGTAGAAAGTAAAACCCAACATGCAGAAATACAACTTATGAAAGAAAATCTCAGGGACATTGATATCAATGGTACAACTGGTCCGCACAAAATGGACTCCAAGGACAGTAACGATTTACCTCCCTCTTGGGAAGGCGTGATTGGGTGGATTTCAGAGAACACTGACATGTTAACAGTCACCCACGGTTCTGGGACACAAGGCATCTACTCTAATCAAACGGGCTTCAGTTCAGACAAGGGGGCCAACGTGCGCATGTTTTACAGATCCGGGTACCGAAGTGATTTCTGCACCTCCCTTAAGTCATTAAGACAGAAAGCCGAGAACAAGGCTGCAAATAGAAAGAGTGTTTTCAGCATGCATGAGAAAGTTCTGCCAGACCCCAAAAGTAAAATTGGCATTAAAAAGCATGAGGGTAAAAAAGCATGCAAGCCAACCTGGCAAAGTTACCAGCGGAAAAAGTACTAAGCAGAGTGCCCGGGTCAGGTACCAGTTGCTATGGCGAAGAGGGTATTCCTGCAGATATTGTCCAAAGAAGGAGCACCTAACCTTCTTTGGGAGCAGATATTTGAGAAGTGCATACAGCAACATTATGATCAACGATTCAAATGACTGCACTTAGTATTGCAGAAAGGATCGCCCACCCCCCCGCCCCCATGTAAACTGATTAAGGAAAAGTCCTCAGCATGCGAAACCTTTCTCTAAATCTACCTCGATTCAACCCGAGGAACAGCTTTTCGCCAACAAACCGGGTAGGCATGACCCCGAGCCAAACAACCTTCAGCCAGAACCTAAGCAGTTAGTGTATCCTTCTGTGTGGTTTATTAAGCCGGTAAAGACTCTGTGACTGTTAATAGGAGGTTGAGACATCAAAATGAATTCTTAACAGCAAATACAATGTAGGGTTGTGTCAAGGCTCCTTTTCACGATTGGTGTGTGTAGCGAATCAAGCCGGCCCGACTAACAGCACTTTTTGCTAAACCAATTTGTTTAGAGGTTTGGGTGGATCTTCTCCCGGCAACAACACCATTAGTTGTTACCCTAGTAAATGTTTCCTGTAGAAGTATCTCTACATGCGACAACGGATATCCTCTGTACATGCGCACATTGCCTTTCAAATACTGTGCAATTCTGCAAAGCTGTTCCAAGCGGCATTCTAATGGCACATAGGCTCCATTGGTCCATATCCACTCAAAGGAATGCGCGAGTGGTGTTGTATCGACATTTACATGCCATGGCAGAGTAGAGTTGATCATTAAAATGGCGAATAATAGTATAAATATACGTAGTTCTCTAATTAAAACAGTACTCATATCATTCTCCCCATTAGTACCACAAAGTATCAATTTGTAGCGATATGAGAGGCAGACATTTTAGACATGTGAAGACTCATTGCCCCACAGAGATCTTCCAGCACCCATTAAGGGGATCTAGGAGTGGGGGGCATGACAGCTGGAGAATGGAGGTAGGGCTCGGGCATAGCTCAGCAGTAATCGCCCCCACCAATGTGGTCTAGACAGTCCCGGGTGAGAACAGTTTCTATGTCCTCCCATCATTTGTGGACGTGGATTGACCTTTACGTGAAAACATGATCAATATAGTTAAATAGTTGTCAGCCCACTGCATTATTAGACCTATATCTAAAAGCCAGCACTACTAGAACTGCAGAAGCCAGCACTGATAGAACTGCAGAAGCCAGCACTACTAGAACTGCAGAAGCCAGCACTACTAGAACTGCTGAAGCCAGCACTGATAGAACTGCAGAAGCCAGCACTACTACAACTGCAGAAGCCAGCACTGATAGAACTGCAGAAGCCAGCACTACTAGAACTGCAGAAGCCAGCACTACTAGAACTGCAGAAGCCAGCACTGATAGAACTGCAGAAGCCAGCACTACTAGAACTGCGGAAGCCAGCACTGCTAGAACTGCAGAAGCCAGCACTACTAGAACTGCAGAAGCCAGCACTACTAGAACTGCGGAAGCCAGCACTGATAGAACTGCAGAAGCCAGCACTACTAGAACTGCGGAAGCCAGCACTGCTAGAACTGCAGAAGCCAGCACTGATAGAACTGCAGAAGCCAGCACTGATAGAACTGCAGAAGCCAGCACTACTAGAACTGCAGAAGCCAGCACTACTAGAACTGCAGAAGCCAGCACTGATAGAACTGCAGAAGCCAGCACTACTAGAACTGCAGAAGCCAGCACTACTAGAACTGCAGAAGCCAGCACTACTAGAACTGCAGAAGCCAGCACTGATAGAACTGCAGAAGCCAGCACTACTAGAACTGCAGAAGCCAGCACTACTAGAACTGCAGAAGCCAGCACTGATAGAACTGCAGAAGCCAGCACTACTAGAACTGCGGAAGCCAGCACTACTAGAACTGCAGAAGCCAGCACTGATAGAACTGCAGAAGCCAGCACTACTAGAACTGCAGAAGCCAGCACTGCTAGAACTGCAGAAGCCAGCACTGCTAGAACTGCAGAAGACAGCACTGCTAGAACTGCAGAAGCCAGCACTACTAGAACTGCAGAAGCCAGCACTGATAGAACTGCAGAAGCCAGCACTACTAGAACTGCGGAAGCCAGCACTGCTAGAACTGCAAGAACTGCAGAAGCCAGCACTGCTAGAACTGCAGAAGCCAGCACTGCTAGAACTGCAGAAGCCAGCACTGCTAGAACTGCAGAAGCCAGCACTACTAGAACTGCAGAAGCCAGCACTGCTAGAACTGCAGAAGCCAGCACTGATAGAACTGCAGAAGCCAGCACTACTAGAACTGCAGAAGCCAGCACTGCTAGAACTACAGAAGCCAGCACTACTAGAACTGCAGAAGCCAGCACTACTAGAACTGCAGAAGCCAGCACTGATAGAACTGCAGAAGCCAGCACTACTAGAACTGCAGAAGCCAGCACTACTAGAACTGCAGAAGCCAGCACTGATAGAACTGCAGAAGCCAGCACTACTAGAACTGCAGAAGCCAGCACTACTAGAACTGCAGAAGCCAGCACTGATAGAACTGCAGAAGCCAGCACTACTAGAACTGCAGAAGCCAGCACTGCTAGAACTGCAGAAGCCAGCACTGCTAGAACTGCAGAAGCCAGCACTACTAGAACTGCAGAAGCCAGCACTGCTAAAACTGCAGAAGCCAGCACTACTAGAACTGCAGAAGCCAGCAGTACTAGAACTGCAGAAGCCAGCACTGATAGAACTGCAGAAGCCAGCACTGCTAGAACTGCAGAAACCAGCACTGCTAGAACTGCAGAAGCCAGCACTACTAGAACTTCAGAAGCCAGCACTGCTAGAACTGCAGAAGCCAGCACTACTAGAACTGCAGAAGCCAGCACTGCTAGAACTACAGAAGCCAGGACTGATAGAACTGCAGAAGCCAGCACTACTAGAACTGCAGAAGCCAGCACTACTAGAACTGCAGAAGCCAGCACTGATAGAACTGCAGAAGCCAGCACTACTCGAACTGCAGAAGCCAGCACTACTAGAACTGCAGAAGCCAGCACTGATAGAACTGCAGAAGCCAGCACTGCTAGAACTGCAGAAGCCAGCACTACTAGAACTGCAGAAGCCAGCACTACTAGAACTCCAGAAGCCAGCACTGCTAGAACTGCAGAAGCCAGCACTGCTAGAACTGCAGAAGCCAGCACTACTAGAACTGCAGAAGTGCAGAAGCCAGCACTACTAGAACTGCAGAAGCCAGCACTACTAGAACTGCAGAAGCCAGCACTGATAGAACTGCAGAAGCCAGCACTACTAGAACTGCAGAAGCCAGCACTGCTAGAACTGCAGAAGCCAGCACTACTAGAACTGCAGAAGCCAGCACTGCTAGAACTGCAGAAGCCAGCACTACTAGAACTGCAGAAGCCAGCACTGATAGAACTGCAGAAGCCAGCACTACTAGAACTGCAGAAGCCAGCACTGTTAGAACTGCAGAAGCCAGCACTGCTAGAACTGCAGAAGCCAGCACTGCTAGAACTGCAGAAGCCAGCACTGCTAGAACTGCAGAAGCCAGCACTACTAGAACTGCAGAAGCCAGCACTGATAGAACTGCAGAAGCCAGCACTACTAGAACTGCAGAAGCCAGCACTGCTAGAACTGCAGAAGCCAGCACTGATAGAACTGCAGACGCCAGCACTGCTAGAAATGCAGAAGCCAGCACTGCTAGAACGCCAGCACTGCTAGAACTGCAGAAACCAGCACTGCTAGAACTGCAGAAGCCAGCACTACTAGAACTGCAGAAGCCAGCACTACTAGAGCTGCAGAAGCCAGCACTACTAGAACTGCAGAAGCCAGCACTACTAGAACTGCAGAAGCCAGCACTGATAGAACTGCAGAAGCCAGCACTACTAGAACTGCAGAAGCCAGCACTACTAGAACTGCAGAAGCCAGCACTGATAGAACTGCGGAAGCCAGCACTACTAGAACTGCAGAAGCCAGCACTGATAGAACTGCGGAAGCCAGCACTGCTAGAACTGCAGAAGCCAGCACTACTAGAACTGCGGAAGCCAGCACTGCTAGAACTGCAGAAGCCAGCACTACTAGAACTGCAGAAGCCAGCACTACTAGAACTGCAGAAGCCAGAACTACTAGAACTGCAGAAGCCAGCCACCTGCCGTATGTTCTTTCCTGGAGCATCGCAAGTCCAGGAAATAAACCTGAGCACACAGATTTGATGCTATTCTTGCACAACCATGACATTATATATTTACAGCAAAACTGCTGCCCAGTCCAACCAATTCTCAACGGCTAATGATTGTTTAACAAAGTGGCACAAAAGAATGCGTTGGTGTGGAAATTGAGTAGGCTTGGTACTTGCGTAAAACAAATAGACTATATCGCCATAGGGGCTAGATCACTAGTAATAGTGAATGATGTCCACGCCCCCGTCAAAGACCTCCACAGCTGCCACTGCTGTGTCCGTGCGCAGATCCTGGTGGCAGGATGGTGAGATTGCAGAAAATTGACAGAGGGGATCTATGCTTTCATTGGAGGCGACTTCAATCTGACGATGGGCAATTGGCCACCAGGAGGCTGTACGGCATCAAGCAAGATTTGCGACCCCAATGGCCAGAAAATCTGCACATTTACGATGGGGTGGGGTCTGCGTGCAAATAATGGCTAAACCGACGTTTAAAAACCACGGTCTTTCTCAACTATTGATTATTTACTGGTAAAGGGAAGTGATTGGATATTGTAAAGGATCTTATCGTGCTAGTTGAGACAGGAAGTCACAATTTTCCTTTGGTTTTAACTGTGGGTTGTGGGAGTGGCCCAGTGACTACATCCTCAGCTTTTAAGGGCACACCGTTCAATGATGAGGTTATTGACAATGACGATATTATTATTTGTGAACGGAGGATGGCACAGGGGCAACACGCTGGTCTTGGAAGCAAGACCATGTAGAGCAACAGAAGTTCGAATCCCGGATTTGCATTTACAAATCAAACTCAGGTACAGTATTAGGTGTGTATTGAGTTTGAGAGTCCGTGCTGTATGCGCGTACACACTCTCCTAGTATACTTTCCTTGTCTTTTAAAAAAATAACATGTATCATTGTTGTGTTAATCACCTCAGAGTTTATTGGTTGCATTGACTTCATTTAGCTTGGATTAACTTAATTCAGCTGTAAGTTTACTTGTATTCAACATATGAATTGACTTCATTCATTTAGTTTACAGGTAACATCTTTTTTCTTGATTCAAAATACATTTCAGGTGACATCACTGTTGTTTGCTGTTTTTTGTTGTATTTTAGTTTTTGTATTCTTGTACACAACTTTGCTTATTTTTGCTTCCCAAAACCTTGTTATGCATGAATGTATGCATTTGTCATCTCCTGTGTATAGATTGACCTGTTTCTTGCTCCCCAACACGTGTTTCCCCGTTTTATGTGTGACGGTTCTTCAGGAGGTGCAATTTGACTTATGTGGTTTTCGATTTGGTGTCTTTATGAATAGTTAGAATTCTTGCTAATCTGCTCTCTTTTCTGATGTGGTTTTGCTTGCTGGCTTGTTCAGATGTGCCCTCCTTATAGACTGTGAGACTTGTGTTTTTCTGTGCATCTTTTGCTCCCTTTCTTCAACTTTTTTTTTGCTCAAGGTACGATTGGTATTAGGCGTGTTATAAAAACCAATAAAATAAAACAAACATAATAATATTAATATTAGCTAGTCGGATTTGATTGCTGAAGGAGTTCTTTCCAAAGGTTTGCGGTGACAAAACTTGAAATTGATGGTGGCTTATGTGATTGTACAGGTAGAAAATGTAACTAATGTTATGTGCTAAAAGTTATTCAAGCAGTGTTCACTAAGCCTTGCATCGCGCATGTAAGTGAAGGCAGCAGACAGACTGATTGCTTTAATGAAGATTGCATGCCTGCTAAAAGTGACCTTCAAAAAGCAAGCCCAGCCTCTGCTATAATGTCGGCTGTTACTTTGAGTTCGAGGTCATTTTAAGAGAGTACGTAATGAGGATAAGCACACTTACATGGTTGGTGGATGCTTGGAGCTTGACGCCACATGCGGCGCCAAAGATAGCAAAAGGTTTTGGAATATGATGGCCGGGCAGCTTAACCTAACACGAGCAATACATCAGCATTTTCTCTCTTGATCACTTTCCCAGTGTATATGATCGCCATTGATTACTTGGTTCATCGCTGTTTCCTGTCCTTGGACCAGTGATACACTATCCCATTGGAAAGGTCCTCTGCTTTCGATTCCCAAACGGCAAACAAGTCCCCGGAGGGGCGATGCAGGCCCATTCGATCTCTTTAGGGCCAATGTGGAATTTTGATCACCAATTATCACATTGTTTTTAAACCCCATTTGGGAATAGGCTTGACACCTCAATGGGGGCATCATGCATTATTATCATTATTAAGCATTTGTTATAGGGTGCAACACGCCCGAAGGCCTCCGTGCGCACAAGTGGGAGAACCTAAGACTGAACCAAAGAATAGCATCAGGAAGTCCAAGGATAAAGAAGAGGGGGGGGGAATAAATCGAATCCTCGGAGTTAGACAGGAAGGTCTTAATAGCTTTTTTAAAACCTGATGTATAGGGGTTATTTCATTTGACCTCTATTTAAAAAGTGTGAGAAGGAATTGCCAGTGTCCTAATGGTCCATCGCATGGTGGGATGCCTCTTCGGAATTATCTGGGAGATTGCTACATCGGAGACAGAATGAGTGGGCAGTAAACATTAAGATGATAGTTCCCACTCCGGGTGGGTACAGGGAAGGGATGTGTGCTATGGGCCAAGTTTTACATTTGTATTTATTGACTGCTAAATATCTCTAGTTGAACATCCCCATTTTTATGGCCTTCATGGATCTCTCCACAGCATGTGATCTTTAAATGGAGTGACATAATGGAAGACTTTAGAGGATCTTAAGAGTACGCCTGTCTGCTTCTCATGACAGAGGCATTGCACTCAGACACTACAACTAGTGCAAGATTTGGGAGGAATGACGAGAGCATGTAGCAGTTTCCAAGAAATTTTGGAGTTCGGCAAGGTTGCACACAATCCTCCCTCCTTTTCAATATTTATATCAATTAGCTTTGGGAAACAGTTACTTCTGTAGGGGCGGTATTCCAGGTGTGAGGGGCGTTCCAGTATCAGGGCCTATGCTGTTGATTCAGTTTTAATTGCTAGAACTCCCCTTGACGAGCAACGATTTATTTATTTATTTTATTGTAAATTTATGATGCGCCTATACACACGTGTTTCAAGGCGACAGGGTAGCGGGAGACAAGGGAAACAGACACACAATCTTTAAGGCATGAATCATTCAGATCATGCAAGTGTGCAGAGGCAAGTGCAGGACAAGGAAGGGTGGGGGGGACAAGAGCAAGAAAGGGGAAATGGGGGATGGGGCGACCAAGTGCACCCAGTCAGTCAGAAGCTGGGGTAAGTGCTGAGAGATGCCACTCTCAAGGGACATTGACCAAGTGCAGTAACAATGAGGCAAGTGCAAGCCCTGGAGGTAAGTGCGAGAGGACTGGCAAGGGTGCCTGGGACCTGTGAGACTCTGAGGTACACCAGGCGGCCAGTCAGCAGACTGTGCAGAAGAAAGGGAGGAGGGATAGAGTGGAGAGAGAGGTTAGCAGGGTAGAGGGAGAGAGAAGGAAGAGGCGAAGAGAAGTGTCGGCAACTTAAGGCAACTTAAGGAGATCCGGCTCAGAGCGGAGAGCAGCAGGAAGGCTTTTCCAGAGGGAGGCCCCTGCAGAAGATAAAATCTCTGCTTGGAGAACCGGCTCACTCGCAGAAGGTTGGAGGTAAATGAGCAGAGGGCCTGGGAAGTACAGTATTTAGGTAGACATCATTGCAAGTAGGTAGGCCCCCGGCCCCAGAAAGCCGTGTGGACAATTCAGAGGGTCTTGAACTTGATCCTTGCAACTACGGGGAGCCAGTGGAGGGATTTCAGTGCCAGCGAGATGCAGTCCCTGGGCTTGAGGCCAAGGATAAGTCTTGCGGTTCTGTTCTGGATGAGCTGCAAAGGGCCCAGGGCAGAAGAAGGGAGGTTGAGAAAGATGCTTTTGCAGTAGTCCAGCCTAGAGAGAACCAGGGCTCTGGAGACAATGAGCCACTGGGGGAAGGTGAGAAATGGAAGAGTACCTCTGAGGAGGTGCAGCTGGTAGTTGGACTTTTTAGAGTTGTCCGCGATGGGAGAGCAGAAGGAGAGGATGGAGTCGAAGATGACCCCAAGGTTTTTTGCCACGCAGGTGGGTGCGGATGCATGGCCAAGGGAGGCCGGCCAGAGCGTGAGAGGGAAGGCAAGAGCAGGAGTCCCAATGCAAACGATCTTGGTCTTACTGGCATTGAGGCAGAGGTCGTTTGCAGCACACCATGACTGAATTGCGGACAGAAAGTCATATATGAGCGAGGAAGAGGAGGTGGCTGAGGGTAGCCTGAATGAGAGTTGCATGTCATCTGCATAACACTGGAAGTTAGAGATGAAAGTGGCAATCACACATGCTTGGGCAGCCATGTAGACATTGAAGAAACAAGGGGATAGGTTGGAACCCTGTGGAACGCCACAGGTTGAAAGAGTGATAGTAGAGAGAAAGGACCCAAGTGCCACCTGGGACCGTCGGTCGGAAAGGAAGGAGGTTAACCACACCAGAGCCTGACCTATGATTCTGAGGGTCTCACGGAGACGTGCAATCAGGATGTTATGGTTTACTGTGTCAAGGGCAGAGGAGAGGCCGAGAAGAAGGGGGACAGAGGAAGTGTTAGTGTCAAGATTTGAGAGCAGTTCTTGATGGGAATTCAGAAGAGCAGTTTCTGTGCATCTGGATGCTCTGAAGCCAGACTGATGTTCGTAGAAGCAACCAGCAGATTGAGGGAGGAGGATAAGCTGAGAGATAGCCAACTTCTCCAGGAGTTTGCCCAGGAAAGGAGTGATAGAGATAGGGTGGTAGTCTGCTGGTGTGGAGGCATCGGCAGAGGGTTTCTTGAGCAGGGGGTGGGCACAAGGGAGTGCTTAAGAGAAGTTGGGAAAGCTCCAGTGGCAAAAGAGAGATTGCAAAGATCAGCCAAGGCTGGAGTGAGAGAGTCAATGTTGTCCTTAATGGTTTTGGAGGGGCAGGGGTCCACCTGTTTGGATGAAGCCTTCATAGACCATACTTGTCTGGCGACCTCATCAGGTATGATGGGAGTGAGATAAGAGAGGAGAAGTGGTGGAGGGGCCAAGGGAGGCTCCAGAGGTGTTGGTGTGTGATGTGGTGTGGAAGTGAGAGAGGAAACTATGTCATGGGTTTTTGCAGTGAAGTGTGCAGCCAGGGCCAAGCAGATGTCATGGGTGGGTGTGACAGAGAGGAGGTTGCTGCAGGATTGGCCAGTTACTTACAGACTTTGAAAAGTTTGGCCGTGTTGTTTGATGCCGCAGAGATGTAGGCTTGAATAAAGACTCTTTTCTTGGAATGGATGCAAAGTCGATATTGCCTTTGAAGGAGGCGGCAAGCCAGTTTGTCAGAGGGTCTGCCTGATGAGTTCCATTTCTGCCCAGTTGCCCTACACTTGCATTTAAGGGCACCCAGATCAGATTTGTATCAAGAGTTGCACTTTTTGGAAGGCTTCAGTCTGACCCTAATGGCAGGGGCAAGGGTATCAAGAGTGTTGGAGATAGAGAGATTGGGGGTCACTACAACCCTGGCGTTAAGGGTTTAACGGCGCCGTAAAAGGAGTCGGCGCCGTTAAACCCTTAACGCCTGATTACGAGGTCCCTTTGCGGCTCCCGACCTTAACGGCTGGTCTGGACCAGCCGTTAAAGTAGGGACCCGCAAAGGGACTTCCGAGGTAATTACAGTACTGCAATTTGCAGTACTATAATTACCGCCTTCCCCAGTCCCATTGAGCCCTATGGGGCAAAAATGGGAATGGGGAAGGGCCAATGGTAAATGGGGAATTACCGCCCCTCCAACCTTGGAATTGGACGGTATTTCCCCATTTACCATTGGCGGACTTGTTACAATACCGGCAGCAACCATGGTGCTAATAGCGCCATTGGTTACCGCCGGTGTTGTAATGAGGGCCATTGACATTGGCAAGGGCTGTGTCAGGGTGGGAGTCAGATGCAGGAGTAGGAGGCGGAGAGTAGGTGGAGGCAAAAGCTGCCACTGTCACTCTTTTCATAGATCTGGTGACTTTGAAACCAAATGGCCGCGCCATGTGTCCAGATGTAAAGGGAGAGGAGAGCTTCAAGTGTGAAGAGAGAAGAAAGTGGTCAGTCCAAGAGAGAGGGGTAGTGAGAGGGATGGAGAGGGGGATGTCGGTAGAGATGAAAGTATCTAATGTGTGGCCCGCTGTGTGCGTGGACCCAGAGGGTAGGATATAGAGGGAGAGAGAGTTGCATAGGTTGCGTAAAGTTCCTGAGGAGTCAGGGGAGTCCAGGTGGATGTTGAGATCCCCGAGCAGGAGGAGTTGAGAGGAGGAGGAAAGAAGAGAGGAGTCCAGGTCAGCCCATTTCCGAGAGGAAAAGAGTGGACTGCCCTTTCCTTCTCCTTCTCCTTCTCCTTCTCCTTCTCGTGCCTTCCTGTGCATCTTTTCTTCCCTTATCTTCCCTCGCCCTTATCCCAACTATCTACCCGACTTTGCTCCTCCCTACCATTTCTCAATGTTCTATCAAACTCCTCCGTTGCCTCCCTGACAGGCAAACGAATTTTGACACCATGAACTATGGCAGTAGGTGCTAAACAAACATACTAGCCATCTTGTTTGCTTTTCGTTGACGAGCTAGCCGTTTTCCTAAATTCTCAATTTGTTCATATCCAGCCATCCAGTTCACAGACACTAAATGCCTGTCTGCTACCCATAAACCGTTCAGTCCCGGGACAGCACATATGTCCATTCTCTGTGTCTATGTTCACCCTCTTTGTATATTTTGCAATATGTTATGCTGTGCTCTGCTTTGATATGCTATGTCATTACCTTTGGTGTGCTCCTCCGTGCTATGCTATGTAGTTTCATTATGCAATACTACTAGAAAGACTCCTTGCTTTGGAAGGCAAGGGAATCAAAGCACAGATGTTACATGGCCCAGGCCTTCCACAACCTCTCTTCCATCTCTTGGATAATGGACCAAGCCCCACCAATCAGAGAGCATTCAATGGCTGACCAGCCCACGGCTACGCCAGGCATAGCATCACATTGGCTGATTAGCCGTCCAGGTTGTCTAACAAACATGAATCCCGCCTAGAAACTGTCCACAATTGCTTGAAGGCTCCGAGGTAAGCATTCTACCATGCTACACCATACATATATATGAATAATACATAGAAACAGCGTTCCATCCGTGAAAAGGACCTTATTGACCAAAAACATACCAGCAAAAACTGATTGAACAGGACATTAAAACCCAAACAGCTTCACGCACGATTTTGCGAAATGCACACGGGTGCACACACAATTGACAACCACACGCTCACAAATTCGGAGTTTTCATCTGGACTGAGGACTAATTGCTCCCTAGTAATGCTGGTATCCACCCCAACAGCAGATATGGGAAGTCCTCAACCTTGCAGCTGCGCATGTAAAGGGCAGGTCTCCCAGTCATTCTCACTGAGACCCTGAAGAGCGCAGACGCGGTCCAGCCGGTTGTCTCATCTTACCACAAGGAGGTAACTGCACCGCAGACAGAGTTTGAGAAAGAGTGCTGTATACAAATGCTTCCAGTGAGATCACAGCTATGGCATAAGAAAAACCATGCCTTTACAGCACCAGTTGGACTCCAAAGCGAACCTGGCGGGGGTGGGGAGCTGCCAGCAGAACAGGCACACACCCCGGGATTCAATTGGCCACTGAACAACCTAGGTCTGATGATAAAAGACATTGGCCTGTGTTGTATGATCATATCTTAAGCCCTGGGATCATGAGTCTAGACACCATTTCGTGTACATGTTGATGGCTCTTTTGCCTGCACTATAAAAAGCTTGTTCACTTGCTAGATTTACTAATGGGCCAGTTGCTTTTGGATAGAACAGAATTGAAGGAATCTGAGATACATGCATTCAATTGTTTTCTTAAAAACATTACCATACGGTCATGCTTCTGCAGACTCGATTGGCTGCGCTGATGTTGCATCGAGTTGTACATTCTTGATAGTGGATGCGGCTCAAACTGATTATTACTGATATTGATAACTGTATCTAGATAACTTTCTCTTTTAAGACCAATATTGCACAAGAAGTGAAGTGACACATCGATGGATTTTTGTTTTTAAAAAAATCCTCTAATGAGTCAATGTCAGATTACGACACAACACAACTATCGTTCCTGTACCGCGTCCATATTGTTCCGTCGTGATGTTCATGCTCTCTCCCACGGCTGTCCGAATCTTGCCCTTTGGGGGGGATTTTATCATTAAGCGGTGTCCTAAAAGACCTAAAAGCAGCAGACAGGCAGCAGGTTAGCACTGCATGGAACCCCAATAAGACCAAGCTCACCAATAGAAGAGGTTCCGAAGACTTGTCAAAAGATTCGGTATGACAACAAAGGCCGGCCATTGGACAGGAAACAGAAGGGGATCCCCTCTTCCGCGAAGAGTCTAATTCTAATGCATGCACTCCTGATGCTTGCTCACGCAAAGCAGGAAATACGGCAGCCCCAAGTAAGACTTACGCTGCCTTGACTTTGTTTCGCCGCCTGTCTAGTGGTTGCTGTCCCTGCTGAAGTTACCCCCGCCAAAGCTATTGCTGCCTAACTCCCTGAACTGCTTAAAAGCAACATTAGAAATGGTCTGCAAGTTAGATAACAATATTTGGAATAATTGGCGGGAGCCGGTACCACCACTACAATCTATTCAACGCTGTATTTACATTTGCGTCTGGCGCTGTGGAGGTAGTCGAGGGGTTGGTTTTAAGCCCTGAGCCGACCTCCCATAACAGCCAGTTTTCAATTAAGCCTCCAAATGCAGTTTTTGTTTTCTTTGTGTGCCTTAAAGATGACTGTGGCATAGTTACTTTCATTCCCAACTTAAGCCCGCAAGTCCAGCAATGGGAGTGAATGGGCAGTGCTATATCACCTGCTATTAGACTGCATCAATAATTATAAAGGTTGGGATTAAATACATACCTAAAGACTGCAATGTATCAAGCTAAGAGCGACCATTCAATGATGTATCGCTGTAACTAATATTGCTGTAATTGAAGCAGTGTGTGGAAACTGAAGTGGGTTAGCCCCCACAGAGAAAGAAGGACAATAAGCCCCGCGCGTACATGGGCTCTATCAAAGTCTACTCAAAGGAAGTGGTGTCAGCAGTAGAAAGTAAAACCCAACTTGCAGAAATACAACTTATGAAAGAAAATCTCAGGGACATTGATATCAATGGTACAACTGGTCCGCACAAAATGGACTCCAAGGACAGTAACGATTTACCTCCCTCTTGGGAAGGCGTGATTGGGTGGATTTCAGAGAACACTGACATGTTAACAGTCACCCACGGTTCTGGGACACAAGGCATCTACTCTAATCAAACGGGCTTCAGTTCAGACAAGGGGGCCAACGTGCGCATGTTTTACAGATCCGGGTACCAAAGTGATTTCTGCACCTCCCTTAAGTCATTAAGACAGAAAGCCGAGAACAAGGCTGCAAATAGAAAGAGTGTTTTCAGCATGCATGAGAAAGTTCTGCCAGACCCCAAAAGTAAAATTGGCATTAAAAAGCATGAGGGTAAAAAAGCATGCAAGCCAACCTGGCAAAGTTACCAGCGGAAAAAGTACTAAGCAGAGTGCCCGGGAGGTACCAGTTGCTATGGCGAAGAGGGTATTCCGGCAGATATTGTCCAAAGAAGGAGCACCTAACCTTCTTTGGGAGCAGATATTTGAGAAGTGCATACAGCAACATTATGATCAACGATTCAAATGACTGCACTTAGTATTGCAGAAAGGATCGTCCACCCCCCCATGTAAACTGATTAAGGAAAAGTCCTCAGCATGCGAAACCTCTCTCTAAATCTACCTCGAGTCAACCCGAGGAACAGCTTTTCGCCAACAAACCGGGTAGGCATGACCCCGAGCCAAACAACCTTCAACCAGAACCTAAACTGAAGTGGGAGAATGGAAGACCAGGCTCCCGTCCTTTACCTCTCGCGCTTGGCCTAAAGGGTCACGACCCAGACACCCGCCACGAGAAGAGTTTGTCCATTTACTAGACGACCAGATACCCTGGTACAGGAACATACGGATGTGTCCATCTGCCTGCCCAGCAGCCCGCACTAGCCATGCCGACACCTGCGGCACGGATCAACTAGACTAAAACCTACACGTCGTTAGAGATGCCATGACGACCTAGCCAACGGTTAGCACACCTGTACAAATATACACACTGGACACTCCCGCACCAATCTACACGAAGAATATACCCAGTGCTATGACGCAGGCGACAGACATACTCACGGACGTGCATCTTTATTATTTTATATATAGGCTTTCAAAATGCAGCAACGCAAGACGCGTCATGAACTCATCTAAAAAGCTTGCTCACGCTTCTCCTAACACCAGTTGCCACAATGAGAGATATAATGAAGACACGATACTGGTCATGAAACTATATGGTACTGTAACCTAAAAAGCACCTGTGCACCAGACGGACCCACTTATACACCAGGCCTAAGTAGGCCGCAAGCAAGAGCTTCCATGGACGTTAAAAGAACAAGAGCCAGATTGATGATCCTGCAGAATGAGCCCGGCGAAGCAACCAGCCAAGGTCGCAATGTTGCAAACCCACATTCCAAAAGCCAATCATCAAGGGCACGATGTTGCAACCTCGCACGCCGCGCACCAACGTTAAAGTCACACCTGCAAATTAAAACCAGACACACAGTGGAAAAACAATATTAATTGTGCAGAATTATGCCTCAAACACGGTCTCACCTCACGTGACCAAGCCAAACCTGACATGATGCCAAGCCCAGGAGAAAGAAAGCGTCTGGATCTCTCGTTACAAGACATAAGCAGATACAACTAAAAAGGCTCAATGGACATCTGCGACAGTGGGAGCAGTCAGCCCTCCAGCTATGAATAAATCCTCACATTGTCTGCACGTACCCATAGTGAAACATTGTTGCAAATGACAGGTACACCGAGAGCTGGGAACAGCGATGGTCCCAGGCTGGGAAGCTCGCGGGCGCACCAATCAGAACATGGGGCTCCTATCACTGACGCCATTAGCTTTAACCAATCATCAGGGGTCTCCATGTAACAATTCTCATGTAGCTAATCATAGGGACAACCCAGATATATCACCTGACTAACCCTCGACCACTAACATTGTTCTCTATACGTGTGCTATACTAACCCTACCACTCGAGTAACCAATTAAGAGTGGCGATAGGTTTTTTACTAACTTTTCAATGTGACGCAAGTAGCGCGTCATATCAAGGTAAAAAGGGCCTGCGAGCCCTACGATTGTGTGTGTGTCAGGACGTACGCTCCTTGACCCATCCCTGCCGTTTTTGTCTAATAAACAGCAGAGTCACCTTGCTTCTTGCGTGTGTCTCATACTCTGTCTCATCTGGGATATACGGGAGGAGTTGGGGCCTCCCTGCCCGGAGGTCTGCGGACGGCCCGGCCGACCCCGGCAGAATTTCCCCCCGACAAGTTGGAGGCACTGCTGAGATCTGTTTAAGATCGACTTTTTATTTTTACTTTTTCCAGGCACTCCCGTTGCGAGGAGGCCCGGCGGCGCGGCCCCCTCTGCCGTTGCCCCCTTCTGAGGACTACAGGACCATCGCGGAGCTGCGAGAAGACCGGACAGCGCAATCCGGATATTGGCCCTCGGAAGCCGGTTGAGAAGTATCCCGCCCGCGGTTGGCGAGTGTCCAGACGTGGTCCAGACGAGGGGAGGTGGCGAGCCGCTTGGAGGGGTGCACGCAGTCGAGCGGCACTGCATCGAGAGAACTTGGTGAGCATGACACGCACAACAAGCAATGCGAAATTGTGAGGGAGGGGGGAGGAAGTAAATAAGGGAGGAGGGAGGTGTTGCACAGGTGCGCGGCGAAGGTTTAACCACTTAGTGTTGGCAATGGAATGAATGGTAGTGAAACGAGTGCGAGAGCAGTCGGCTACGTCACGCGAAAGAGGGGGGCGGAGCACGAAAACATCACGTGCGGCCGCTCGTAGACACTGATTGGCCTAGGTTGCGACTACGTGTAAGGATGGGTGTGTGTGGTTTCCTACGATTTGGCATTTATTGATCAATGAGTAGATGAGGATCCCTATTGTTCGAGCAAGAAACTCGATAGGTAGATGACGTTTCCCTGTAGGCGGTGGCTAGCTAGTTGCCCAATACGGAAGATAATTGGCTGGTTAAGCCCTCCTGTTGAGGGGCGTATCACACGCGAGGCGACGCAGTGTGCGCAGTCCGATTATATTATTGATTTGATTACCTTGTTCCAGGAGTGACAGGAAGACAGCTGTAGGGTTAACGGGGGTAGATTGCAAGTGTATTTTGAACTTAAAGAATATATGAAGAACTTACCAGTAGCTCGAAGAGATCGGTGACGTCACCAGTAGGGCTTTAATAGGATATCACGAGCACAAGGCACATTGGTTTTGAGAGTGGTGGGGAAGAGAAATATGGTAAGGGAGCGGACACGGAGATAAACGGTAAACGAGTGGATCGGGGAAAGGAGAAGGGGGGAGGGGCGTGGCTGCGCACGGAGAACGCCGGCCACGGCAAGTGTAAAAGGGGGAGGAGAACGTGGAAACAGGACGACTGTATAAGAGCGTCGTAAGGGGTACGCAGCCGCAGGGGGCTGCGTGCGCTTCGGCCGCAGGGGGCCGTAAGGGTGTTGTATAAAGAAAGAAAGACAGAAGGGAATATACAAATGTAAAACCCCATATATATATATATATATTTTTTTTTTATTATTGTATAATTTTGTCAAAGGATTGTCGTAAGTCCCCAAACTTACGGGGCCAGGTAAACAATATAAGGTTGTATATTGTAAACGGCTAGTGAGATAAACTGCTACCAGATAGGGGAAGGGTAACAAGTGGGGCGCTACTATGTCATACGGGACATGGTCGGGAGGGTGGGGGAACACCCTCACTACCCCACTACAACACATATGCACCACACTGCCACCCCATAGGGAGAAACTAATTAAGTACAGCATAGAATGGACCCAGGGGACGGATAACAAAATGCTAACACCATGGCCGCCTAATGGTAGCTTCGATCCATATGCCCAACATTCACTGCTAAACCATCTGCACAATACATACAAGGGGAAGAAGCTGGCAAACCATGTGGAGATGTTTAATTTATGGAGGATGTTCCAGGGGTCCCGACCAGGACCAAATGGAATGTTCACTATGGGGGAAACACCGGAAGAAAAAGAGATTAAGGAGGAAGGAGAGGATGGGAAAAAGGGGAGTGAAAGCACAAAGAACACGGGGAACGGAGGAGAGGGAGGAGAAAAGAATAATAAATCAGATGACATAAAAAAGGAACCAAGCAACGAGATACCCATAACACAGGGAGTGAAAACAGAGGGAGGGGGGTTGTACCCTTTAAGAGAATTAGGCGAAATAGAAAGAGGACAGTTAAGGGCGGCTGAAGGATACTCGAACCCGGCATACAGCCCTCCACCATATATGGCTCATAGGAAGATGCCAGTGGGGGAGGGGAGGATTGGAGAAGAACAGACTGTAGAGATAGGAAATGATGAGTGGGTAGCTGCACAGATATTATTAAAATTACGAGGTTCACTAACTGGGGAAGAGAGGGAGGTAGTAAAGAAAACAGACGAGGATAGTGCCAGAGAGAGTGAAATGAGGGGGGAAGAGCTATTACGGCAAAAGGAAGAGATTTTGGAGGAACGATTAGCAAAGCTAAGGGATGAGCAGAATGAATTGATCAAACAGCTCGAGAGGGAGGAAAGAGAGAGAGCAAGGAAAAGGAAAGAAGGTAAGAACGAAGTGGAAAAATTAAGGGAACGGAATGAGGAGCAAAAGAGAGAAGCTGAAAGGGTAAAAGCAGCAGCAAATAGGGTATCAAGAGTAGTGCTGCGAGAGAAGAAGAGGGAAGAAGAAGAAAAAGAAAAAGAAATGGCAATATGGAAGAGGAGGTTACTATCAGAGACAGCTAAGAAATATGAAGAAGGGAAGGTAATAGAGAGTATAGTAGAAAGAGAAAGGGTGAAATGGGAAAGGAAGAACGAGGATGAAAGAATATTGGAACAGATGAGCAATGAAGTGATGGAGGAATTGAAAAGGAAAAGGGAGGAAAATAGTAGGGAGATGGAGGAGAGAAGTGAAGGAGGAAGAGAAGATAGGAGTAGGGAGAGTGAAAGATGGGGGGATGTATATAGAAGAAGAGAAGTAGCGACAACATCAGCACTAGGGGGAGCAGTTGGTAACGGAGAAAAAGGAGAGTTAGACCTAATAGACTTACAAACAGTAACAATAAAAGGGAAAAAGACAGAGTGGGGGATGCCGTTTATGAATGATTTTTGTAGTGAGGAGGAAGAAGGAGTGGAGAGGGAAGGAAGAAAAAGTGAAAGGGAAAGCTTAGATAAGCTATACCTCACCCGAACCAACATAGACTCGCCATGGATCAGTAGGAGAAAGGAGGAGCTGGAGAGAAGTGAGGAGGGAGAGCAAGGACTAGCGGGAAGACAAACACATGAAACCACACCATCCCCATCCCCATCACGCCCTCCCCCATCGCACCCTACATGCTCAACCACCTCACGCTCGCTGCGCAAAATAAAACTCGCGCCCTTCATAGACGAACTGACACCCTATGCATGTCGGCTTAGAGACCTCCCTAGTCGCAGGCAGGACAGACAAATACACATGCCCACATTAAACACAGGAAATGATGAAAGGAGGGGAAAGGATGGAGAAGAAGGAGTTAAGAGCAGGGGTCATAAGGACGAAATTGAAGATGTAAAAGAAACGGAAGAGGAGGACGGGTGTGAGGACTCGATAGTATGGAACATAAAGGGTGAAACGAGACACAACTTAATGCCACTTTTGGAGAGAGGAGGGGTTAGACCACAGTATGTCCCTTGGAAGCATACAGATAAAGAAAATATAAAATGTAGGCTTCCATCATTAAGTGGAGGTGCGGGTAAGTGGATATATGAAATGGAAAAACACACCGCAGGACAGAAACTAGCAGTAGGAGATGTAAAGGGCCTGTTAATATCAATATTGGGGGATAGAGCGGATGACATTTGGAAGAGAGCGGGATTTCATGGGGTAACAATAACAAACACATCGCATGATGGGGCACCATTCGCAAACTGCAGACATGCACTATGGCAGGCACTGAGGGTACAGTACCCAGACACATCAGACATAGGAGCAATTACTTCCCGTAAGATGCGTGAGAATGAGGATCCTGTTGATTATATCCAGGAGATCCAAGAGAAGTGGCGCATGGAAACTAGAGAGCAATGGGATAAAACACCAGCAATATTCTATCATATACTAGTACAAGGGCTCCCAGAAGGAGTTCAGAAACAACTAAAGAAAGTAGTGGGAATGGAAGCAAAACCATGGCCAGAAATACAACTGACTATAGTACATCACTGCAGGACATGGCAAGGAAAAATGAAACAAAAGGAAGAGGACAGGAAAACAGAAGAGGCTAAACTAGTACAGAAAAAACTTACTAAATATACAATGGAAGGGGCACTAATAACTACGCCCACAACAATGGCCCAAAGCCCCACACAAGTAGTGGCTGCACAGGATCCCGCCCAAATACCACCTTCACAGACTATAACACAACAAGCGCCACCACTGCAATTACACACCCAACATGGGAGGAGGGTACCCAATGCAAGGAGCTGGGTATTATAATTATAACAGGGGGAGAGGAGGATTTATGAGAGGGAGAGGATACGGATATAACACCCAACAGCAGGTGGGAGGACTTAGAAATTCCTACCCCACAGGGCAACCAGTATACCAGGTCAACACAGGGAGCTTCCCATGGCAGAGCAGGGAACCACCCGTGTGTTGGAGTTGTGGATTATTAGGACACATGTCACGCACGTGTAGGGTTAGGCCAGGAACACCAGCATGGAATGAACAGGGACAACCTAGGACCTCACAAGAACAGCAGGGCATACAACAACAGCAGACGTTGCAACAGGGAAGTGAACAACAACAACAAATAACACAACAACAGCCACAGACATATTCACTGCCACAACAACAGGTAGCGATAACACAACAACCCCAAACACAACAAACACAATTGGGTAGGGTGACGGTGTTGGGACACAACCCTTACACAGGAAATGGCCAATCATTGTACCCTCAATAGGACAGCCCACAGACGGCCTTGGTGTGTCGCATCCTGTCAGTAACACCTAATAGTGCGGAGGAGCCACGCATAGAGGTAACGATAGGTGACAAAAAATTATCATTCCTTGTTGACACCGGGGCAACCCGGTCTTGTATAAGGGAAGGTAAATTTAAGATGTCAGGCGAAGCCATGAACACCCAAGGATTCTCTGGGGCTAAAGGGTTGGTTACCTTTACTGATAACATTCCCTTATCTATTGGAGATTATGATCTGTCAGTTCCACTTTTATATTATAGTGCCTCACCAGTAAATATATTGGGGAGAGATATAATGAACAGGTTGAATATGACGATCTCCTTTACAGAGGACGGCATAATTTGCTCTACTCCAGGGATTAACATGCTCGCAGCACGACAGATTATGCAAGCATACTGCGGACAGACAGCGATTAGGGCGGAGCCAGTAGATGGCGAGCTATTTCAGTATGGAACAGATATGGCATTTGCATGGATGCCAGGGATAGAAGGGAAAATATGGAGGAGGCCAGCAGCCTATCTGTTCCGACCAGAAACACCTGTTAATGAACCAGAAGGAAAGGTGGTTTTAATGGACATTGAGAGCATTATTGCAACAGCTGATTATATTGCTGTGCACGCCCAAGATAAAGAAGGAAGAGCATGGAGGGCAGTGATAGCACTAGCAGAAGGATGTAGGTTAACCCAGGTGTCAGATGAGGAGCTGTTCTCAGAAGAAAAGGAGGAAGGTGAAATGGTGTTCATGATGAGTGTAGAAATATGGTTAAGAGTGGCTCACAAACAAGTAGCACAGAAAATTGCGATGGCACTTGAGGCACCCGCATGCACCCCAGTCCCCTTCTTTAAGGAGGATATGTCAAAAGTACCCAAATCGTTGTGGACTATTAGCCCTTATGACGTGGGGTGCATAAAAAGCATAGGGGGAGTAAGGATAAAATTGAAAAAAGGTGCCATACTACCCAGAGTGAAACAGTACCCACTGTCAAAAGAGGCAGATGAGGGAATATATGAAACCATAACGGCCCTTATAAACAATGGCATATTGGTCCCCTCAGAATCACCATGCAACACGGCTGTGTACCCAGTGCGCAAGGCTAAAGGGGGGTCTTGGCGCTTCATACAGGATCTCAGGCCCTTGAACAACATAGTGGAAGCAGAATATCCCGTTACAGCAAACCCCGCTACAATATTGTGTGGCATTCCAGCTGAAGCATCACGATTTACAGTGATCGACCTTAAAAATGCTTTTTTCTCAATACCATTACACCCAGACTCACAAGATCTGACAAGCTTCACTTACCGAAATACAAAGTGGAAACATACCAGATTGCCACAGGGGTATTGCGAATCACCCTCAATTTTCAATAGAGTAATACAGATGGATTTGGGTAACATTGAAGTGGAAAGCACAGTGTTGCAGTATGTGGATGACATAATAATTTGCAGTACAAACGAAAGTAAATGCAGAGAGGACTCCTTAAAGATGTTGACAATATTGGCTGAAAAAGGGAACAAGGTAGACATGGAAAAGATACAATACTGTCAAGAACAGGTACTTTACATTGGCCAACTCATATCCCAACATGGAAGAAAGATTTCACCACAAAGAGCACAGGCCATTTCAAGCACTCCAATGCCACAAACTGTGAGGGAACTGCAGCAATTCCTGGGGCTGTGTAACTACTGTAGAGCATGGGTATTTGATTACAGTTCATACATAGGACCCCTGCTTGAGGCTTTAAGGGAAGCTAATAAAGGGGAGAAAAAGTTGGGGTGGACTATGGAAATGAAAGAGGCCTTTGATGAATTGAAAGATGCGATATCAACTGCTCCAGTACTGGCATCCCCAGACTATGAGCGACGATTTTTTATATTTTCACATTGCGACTCAGCAGTAATGAAAGCAGTATTGGCCCAAAAAACAAGCATGGGCTATAAACCAGTAGCATTTTACAGCGGTCACTTGGACCCTGTGATGTTAGGTCACTTCCCTTGCGAACAAGGACTCGCTGCAGCTGCTTTTGCAGTGGAAAAAGCATCAGCAATAACCATGGGGTGTCCAACTACACTGTTTGTGGAACATGCACTATTTGCAATATTGAATAAACCTAAGTCCACCCTAACCACGCAGAGGGCATCAGGTTATGAGATCATCCTGTCTAGAGCTGAACTAGCAATTGTTAGATGTAGCACGGTTAACCCTGCAAGGTTCCTAGCAGAAGTAATTGAGGAGGGAGATTATGCCCATGACTGTACACAAATAACTGAAATATACTCATGTACTAGAAAAGTTGAAGAAAACGCACTAGAGGGAGGTGAGCTTTTGTTTATTGATGGGTCATCAACTATTGATCAAGGAGATGGGATACGGAGAACTGGGGCAGCAGTGGTAAAAATGATGGAGGCACCGGTGTGTGTGGCTATGAAATGTGTACAATTACCACAGCATTACACCGCTCAAGCCGCGGAACTGGTTGCACTAATATTGGCATTGAAGGAAAGCTTTGACAAACGAGTAACCATATACTCCGACAGTGCATATGTTACATCCACTGTCCACTCAGGGCTGTCGAAATGGAGAAGAAGAGGGTTTAGGAGAGCTGATGGCACTCCAGTGCAACATGCCCTCTTATTGGCTGAACTAATTGAAGTAATAAATGACCCCCAAGAATTAGCCCTAGTAAAATGCACCGCACACACCAATGGTGAAGACCACGTCTCAAAAGGGAATGCAGCAGCAGACGCACATGCGAAATATGCTGCATACTTTGGTGAGATATGGAACCCCCCAGAATCACAGAGAGGGAGAGAGAGGGGAATGGCTAAGGAGATGTTGATAAGAGAAGGGTACACCCATCTCCCAGCCACGCAGATTATGGAGCTACAAGCGGCTGCACCAATGGCCGAAAAAGAAATATGGGTAAAAAGAGGATGTACAATGTCACCAACCGACGCACTATGGCGCCAGGGTGGCACTGGAAAGGTTGTAATACCATTGGCACTTTTGAACACCGCCCTGAGCCAATTACATCACCCAGCCCACACAGGCAAGGAAGTAATTGCAGCACGAATTAGAGAAGATTGGTTCTGCCCCGAGTTAAATTCTCATGTGTCGAATTTTATCAGCAATTGCCTCACATGTCAACAGTTTACGGCCGGTCATACCCTAAAAGTAATAAGAGGTACTATACCCCGGCCAGAGGGACCTTTTCGGCATCTTCATATTCACTATGTTGATATGATCAACATATGTCAAGGTAATAGGTATATGATTGTAGTAGTATGCCCATTCTCTAGGTGGATTGAAGCAGGGCCCTGTTCACACCCAGATGCATTTAGAGCAGCCAAATTCCTAGTGAGGGAGGTCTTCCCTAGGTGGGGAGTGTGCGAGGTGTTAAGGTCAGACAATGGCCCACATTTCGCAAACGAAATGTTCCAGCATATCACATCCTTGCTGAACATAAAACACAAATTTGCATGTGCATACCACCCACAGGCCAACGGTGTATGTGAACGCCTGAATGGCCTATTAAAGGAGGCAATTGCAAAGATACAACAAACAACAAAGAAAAGCTGGTTATATTGCCTTCCATTAGCCTTATTTGAACTGAGGAATAGGCCAGGGTCCGACCACCACCTCACCCCACACGAGGTGGTTACCGGACGTCAAATGCGCCTTCCCCTAACGCTAACGTCAAGAGCATTCACTGACCATGAAAGCACAGCGAGTGTTCTAGGTGATGAAATGTACCAATATGTGTCTTCTTTGATTACTAGTGTTGTGTTTGTGTCTCAACAGCTCGAGCGCACACGGGGCGGGTCTAACAGCAATCAACAAGAAGGCTCGAATACAGAAGTGGAAAAGGAAAACCTGTGTAAACTTGCTAAAGGTGACCACGTGCTACTTCGCAATTTCAACAGGAAATGGAATAATGAACGATTTACTGGCCCCCATCTGGTAGAGGAGGTATCAACAAGAGCAGTAAAGCTAAAGGACAAGCGTGCCTGGAACCACCTACATGATGTAAAGATCTACAAACTACAGACCCACCCCAGTGCCACCGACAGGTCCATTGGAAGAACAACAACAACATCACCAACGGCGGAAGAGAGTTCTACCACAGCCAACGACCCAATTGTTCCCATACCCTGTCACTCCCCAGCTTCCCCGGAGACAATAATTGACGAAGAAAGGGGTGATCCCCATACTGCCCACCCCATGGTCACACGCTCAAAGAGTAAAAATACTTCCGCCAGCTGAGCCCAAACCCCCTGCCCATTGACCCCCAAATATAGTAATACCCGAACTGAAGGACATTGCCTGCACAAGTACGAACTAAAGGACATTGTCTGCACAAGTACACATGTAAACACGTGAATGTTCTCTTTTCTCTTCTCTTGCACATACAGGAACTGCGTATTATTGTATTGTTAAGAAAATAGATAAATAACAAATTCACTGCCCAGGAGTAGATGGTACTCCCAGACGATAACTACCCGGAAGAATTGTCACACCAATTTGTATACGAAATAAAAAGGCCGACGTACCTGAAAAGGAGAAGGGTACGTGTGTACTACACAGCATTCCTCTTGGCCATAGAATATTCAATGCCCCACCTCCACCCATACTTGCCGGTCCTAAGAGATAGATCACTTAGAGTAGCGTGGGAACAGCTCTTCGCCTGGGCACTGAATGACTATTTGATAGGGAGAGCTTAAAGAAAAACAACAACTAACATTTAATAACCAGCATTTTGAGAATTTTCAGGCGGGCAACTTTAACGTCGCAAGAATACGCTGCCAGGACTGCAGCAAGGTAAGAGCAAAATGCCGGTGAAATTAGCATATGTAATAAAACTAATAGGGATTTTGATGATCACCGGGTTCTTGGCTGCCTCTGTATGGCAGTACAGCTATGCTATTCATTTTATTGCTGCACCCAAACCTAATACACCCCCGTCCCCTGCTGCAACAGGTGTTACGTCAGGTGATAGTAGTAAAATTGCACCCAAGCAAAATAGAGTTAAACGCAGCACATACTCAGACAATAAAGGTATTGATAATTATATACAAGATTCAGCACACGTCTCAAATAACATATGGTACCAACACATGACCCGCATTGGTAAGCAGACAACAGAGGACAGCTGCTACGTTTGCTCATTAATACCATACCCCATGAGTGCTTCTCGAACATTTGTTGCCACAGAAATAGATGAAAAGACAGCACGGTGCATAATATACTTGGCACTGTTCCAAACGAAAGGAAGATTTCAAGGGACAGTGGTGCATATGACATGGAAAACACGAGACTCATACCCATATGAAAACAACTTCCTCAAGACCTATTTGAGTTACCACAAGAGCAGTTTACATGCTGAAGCATTCAGATACATAACAAGTGGTCCTGCAAAAGGAGAAACAAAGAAAGTAACACTGCAGTATCTACCATGTGATTGGTACGCCACTGAAGTTCCGGGTAAACAAGGATGTTGGGAGAGGCCACTGGTGACGATAACCGGGAAGGTGTACCTGGACAACAACTGGGAGATAGGAGTGATTGGCAGTAACATGGTAACAAAAGAAACTATCTCAACTATCGAGGCACACAACCACCGATGTTGGACGACGTGGATAAAGTACGTACCAATGCTCACGTGGGTGGAGACGGATGAAGACCCAGTAACAATACTGCCGCTGACTGCGCCCAAGGTATGCTACCAGCATAAAGGAGAGGTGGACGTAGGATATAACACCAACTGTGCAAGCGTGATGGAGTTACCTGAGGGGGGAGCAGGAGCAGCAGTAATAATGGACCATTATTGGGCCTGTGGAGAAAAGGCATACCATACACTGCCTCCCCTGTGGAATGGTGTGTGCACAATGGTGCACGTCAATGTACCATCACTAGTGGTACCCAAGAAGCATGTCAATGTGGCGAACTTTCCCAAAATGAATGAAGGGGACAAGAGAAAAAAGAGATCTGCACCACTTCAGGAGGAGCAAAGGAACAGGACCAACAGCAATGATACTGTCCTAAATAGAAAGAAAAGACAAGGAGAACCTCTGACAGGAAATTACCTGTGGGGAAGGTCGGAAACGGCACTCACTTCAATACCGCCAGAACACAGACTATTCAGCAGAGCAGCAATGTTCTTTTCCTCAATAATACATCCGGGACTGCAGGCTTACGCAAACGCAAAATGGCTCCAGATAACTAGATGGGAACTAATGATGACCATCAATTCTACAGTAAATGGATTCAACGCAATAAAAGAGGAGCTGCGAGCTATAAGGATGGTAGCACTCCAGAACAGATATGTATTGGACCTTCTCACAGCCATGGAAGGAGGAGTTTGTGCAAAGATAGGACAATCATGCTGCACGTTCATTCCTGCCAACAATGCTGACAATGGTACACTGACAGAAGCAGTTTCACAATTGGCCCAGATGCACTCCAAAATGATGGATGAAAGTAACGGTGTAAACAAGGATAAGAGCTGGTTTTCACTATTATGGTCATGGATGCCATCATGGCTCTCAGATGGACTGAAAATTATAGTTGGTTGTACTATTTTGGCTGGAGCTACACTGATCATAATAAGATTTTGGAAGGCCCGGAAGGCACGTACCACTGACGAGTTGCTTGAAATGGTGGGTATGCACCCCTTGATGCCAGCAGATGACGGCCAACACACAAGCGTAATAATACAGGAGAGGGAGAAGTTGCGCAACCAGATCATCACCAACCATCTAGACCCACCATCGGTGAAGATCGAGAACCCAAGAAACCCCAGGAGCTACATAGGGAAATGGGTATACTGTACTCCTGGAGGAACCTGTGAATATATGTATTGGTCATTTGAAGATCATGTGAACCACTATGGACATTTAGGAGGAATAACTAAGATATGGAGAGTAAGAGGAGACAACGAAAAGGATATGTTTGTGGTCGACAAGTCGACCAGAGGGGGGACTGAAGTGGGAGAATGGAAGACCAGGCTCCCGTCCTTTACCTCTCGCGCTTGGCCTAAAAGGTCACGACCCAGACACCCGCCACGAGAAGAGTTTGTCCATTTACCAGACAACCAGATACCCTGGTACAGGAACATACGGATGTGTCCATCTGCCTGCCCAGCAGCCCGCACTAGCCATGCCGACACCTGCGGCACGGATCAACTAGACTAAAACCTACACGTCGTTAGAGATGCCATGACGACCTAGCCAACGGTTAGCACACCTGTACAAATATACACACTGGACACTCCCGCACCAATCTACACGAAGAATATACCCAGTGCTATGACGCAGGCGACAGACATACTCACGGACGTGCATCTTTATTATTTTATATATAGGCTTTCAAAATGCAGCAACGCAAGACGCGTCATGAACTCATCTAAAAAGCTTGCTCACGCTTCTCCTAACACCAGTTGCCACAATGGGAGATATAATGAAGACACGATACTGGTCATGAAACTATATGGTACTGTAACCTAAAAAGCACCTGTGCACCAGACGGACCCACTTATACACCAGGCCTAAGTAGGCCGCAAGCAAGAGCTTCCATGGACGTTAAAAGAACAAGAGCCAGATTGATGATCCTGCAGAATGAGCCCGGCGAAGCAACCAGCCAAGGTCGCAATGTTGCAAACCCACATTCCAAAAGCCAATCATCAAGGGCACGATGTTGCAACCTCGCACGCCGCGCACCAACGTTAAAGTCACACCTGCAAATTAAAAAAAACCAGACACACAGTGGAAAAACAATATTAATTGTGCAGAATTATGCCTCAAACACGGTCTCACCTCACGTGACCAAGCCGAACCTGACATGATGCCAAGCCCAGGAGAAAGAAAGCGTCTGGATCTCTCGTTACAAGACATAAGCAGATACAACTAAAAAGGCTCAATGGACATCTGCGACAGTGGGAGCAGTCAGCCCTCCAGCTATGAATAAATCCTCACATTGTCTGCACGTACCCATAGTGAAACATTGTTGCAAATGACAGGTACACCGAGAGCTGGGAACAGCGATGGTCCCAGGCTGGGAAGCTCGCGGGCGCACCAATCAGAACATGGGGCTCCTATCACTGACGCCATTAGCTTTAACCAATCATCAGGGGTCTCCATGTAACAATTCTCATGTAGCTAATCATAGGGACAACCCAGATATATCACCTGACTAACCCTCGACCACTAACATTGTTCTCTATACGTGTGCTATACTAACCCTACCACTCGAGTAACCAATTAAGAGTGGCGATAGGTTTTTTACTAACTTTTCAATGTGACGCAAGTAGCGCGTCATATCAAGGTAAAAAGGGCCTGCGAGCCCTACGATTGTGTGTGTGTCAGGACGGACGCGTACGCTCCTTGACCCATCCCTGCCGTTTTTGTCTAATAAACAGCAGAGTCACCTTGCTTCTTGCGTGTGTCTCATACTCTGTCTCATCTGGGATATACGGGAGGAGTTGGGGCCTCCCTGCCCGGAGGTCTGCGGACGGCCCGGCCGACCCCGGCAGAATTTCCCCCCGACAGTTAGTGTATCCTTCTGTGTGGTTTATTAAGCCGGTAAAGACTCTGTGACTGTTAATAGGAGGTTGAGACATCAAAATGAATTCTTAACAGCAAATACAATGTAGGGTTGTGCCAAGGCTCCTTTTCACGATTGGTGTGTGTAGCGAATCAAGCCGGCCCGAGTAACAGCACTTTTTGCTAAACCAATTTGTTTAGAGGTTTGGGTGGATCTTCTCCCGGCAACAACACCATTAGTTGTTACCCTAGTAAATGTTTCCTGTAGAAGTATCTCTACATGCGACAACGGATATCCTCTGTACATGCGCACATTGCCTTTCAAATACTGTGCAATTCTGCAAAGCTGTTCCAAGCGGCATTCTAATGGCACATAGGCTCCATTGGTCCATATCCACTCAAAGGAATGCGCAAGTGGTGTTGTATCGACATTTACATGCCATGGCAGAGTAGAGTTGATCATTAAAATGGCGAATAATAGTATAAATATATGTAGTTCTCTAATTAAAACAGTACTCGTATCATTCTCCCCATTAGTACCACAAAGTATCAATTTGTAGCGATATGAGAGGCAGACATTTTAGACATGTGAAGACTCATTTCCCCACAGAGATCTTCCAGCACCCATTAAGGGGATCTAGGAGTGGGGGGCATGACAGCTGGAGAATGGAGGTAGGGCTCGGGCATAGCTCAGCAGTAATCGCCCCCACCAATGTGGTCTAGACAGTCCCGGGTGAGAACAGTTTCTATGTCCTCCCATCATTTGTGGACGTGGATTGACCTTTACGTGAAAACATGATCAATATAGTTAAATAGTTGTCAGCCCACTGCATTATTAGACCTATATCTAAAAGCCAGCACTACTAGAACTGCAGAAGCCAGCACTGATAGAACTGCAGAAGCCAGCACTACTAGAACTGCAGAAGCCAGCACTACTAGAACTGCAGAAGCCAGCACTGATAGAACTGCAGAAGCCAGCACTACTAGAACTGCAGAAGCCAGCACTGATAGAACTGCAGAAGCCAGCACTACTAGAACTGCAGAAGCCAGCACTACTAGAACTGCAGAAGCCAGCACTGATAGAACTGCAGAAGCCAGCACTACTAGAACTGCAGAAGCCAGCACTGATAGAACTGCAGAAGCCAGCACTACTAGAACTGCGGAAGCCAGCACTGCTAGAACTGCAGAAGCCAGCACTACTAGAACTGCAGAAGCCAGAACTACTAGAACTGCAGAAGCCAGCCAGCTGCCGAATGTTCTTTCCTGGAGCATCGCAAGTCCAGGAAATAAACCTGAGCACACAGATTTGATGCTATTCTTGCACAACCATGACATTATATATTTACAGCAAAACTGCTGCCTAGTCCAACCAATTCTCAACGGCTAATGATTGTTTAACAAAAGTGGCACAAAAGAATGCGTTGGTGTGGAAATTGAGTGGGCTTGGTACTTGCGTAAAACAAATAGACTATATCGCCATAGGGGCTAGATCACTAGTAATAGTGAATGATGTCCACGCCCCCGTCAAAGACCTCCACAGCTGCCACTTCTGTGTCCCGTGCGCAGATCCTGGTGGCAGAATGGTGAGATTGCAGACAACGGACAGAGGGGATCTATGCTTTCATTGGAGGCGACTTCAATCTGACGATGGGCAATTGGCCACCAGGAGGGTGTACGGCATCAAGCAAGATTTGCGACCCCAATGGCCAGAAAATCTGCACATTTACGATGGGGTGGGTTCTGCGTGCAAATAATGGCTGAACTATTTCTTATCGACCGGCTAAACCGACGTTTAAAAACCACGGTCTTCCTCAACTATTGATTATTTACTGGTAAAGGGAAGTGATTGGATATTGTAAAGGATCTTATCGTGCTAGTTCAGACAGGAAGTCACAATTTTCCTTTGGTTTTAACTGTGGGTTGTGGGAGTGGCCCAGTGACTACATCTTCAGCTTTTAAGGGCACACCGTTCAATGATGAGGTTATTGACAATGACGATATTATTATTTGTGAACGGAGGATGGCACAGGGGCAACACGCTGGTCTTGGAAGCAAGACCATGTAGAGCAACAGAAGTTCGAATCCCGGATTTGCATTTACAAATCAAACTCAGGTACAGTATTAGGTGTGTATTGAGTTTGAGAGTCCGTGCTGTATGCGCTTACACACTCTCCTAGTATACTTTCCTTGTCTTTAAAAAAAATAACATGTATCATTGTTGCGTTAATCACCTCAGAGTTTATTGGTTGCATTGACTTCATTTAGCTTGGATTAACTTAATTCAGCTGTAAGTTTACTTGTATTCAACATATGAATTGACTTCATTCATTTAGTTTACATGTAACATCTTTTTTCTTGATTCAAAATACATTTCAGGTGACATCACTGTTGTTTGCTGTTTTTTGTTGTATTTTAGTTTTTGTATTCTTGTACACAACTTTGCTTATTTTTGCTTCCCAAAACCTTATTATGCATGAATGTATGCATTTGTCATCTCCTGTGTATAGATTGACCTGTTTCTTGCTCCCCAACACGTGTTTCCCCGTTTTATGTGTGACGGTTCTTCAGGAGGTGCAATTTGACTTATGTGGTTGTCGATTTGGTGTCTTTATGAATAGTTAGAATTCTTGCTAATCTGCTCTCTTTTCTATCTTTACTCTGATGTGATTTTGCTTGCTGGCTTGTTCAGATGTGCCCTCCTTATAGACTGTGAGACTTGTGTTTTTCTGTGCATCTTTTGCTCCCTTTCTTCAACTTTTTTTTGCTCAAGGTACGATTGGTATTAGGCGTGTTATAAAAACCAATAAAATAAAACAAAAAAAAAAATAATATTAATATTAGCTAGTCGGATTTGATTGCTGAAGGAGTTCTTTCCAAAGGTTTGCGGTGACAAAACTTGAAATTGATGGTGGCTTATGTGATTGTACAGGTAGAAAATGTAACTAATGTTATGTGCTAAAAGTTATTCAAGCAGTGTTCACTAAGCCTTGCATCGCGCATGTAAGTGAAGGCAGCAGACAGACTGATTGCTTTAATGAAGATTGCATGCCTGCTAAAAGTGACCTTCAAAAAGCAAGCCCAGCCTCTGCTATAATGTCGGCTGTTACTTTGAGTTCGAGGTCATTTTAAGAGAGTACGTAATGAGGATAAGCACAATTACACGGTTGGTGGATGCTTGGAGCCTGACGCCACATGCGGCGCCAAACATAGCAAAAGGTTTTGGAATATGATGGCCGGGCAGCTTAACCTAACACGAGCAATACATCAGCATGTACCTCTCTTGATCACTTTCCCAGTGTATATGATCGCCATTGATTACTTGGTTCATCGCTGTTTCCTGTCCTTGGACCAGTGATACACTATCCCATTGGAAAGGTCCTCTGCTTTCGATGCCAAACGGCAAACAAGTCCCCGGGGGGCGATGCAGGCCCATTCGATCTGTTTAGGGCCAATGTGGAATTTTGATCACCAATTATCACATTGTTTTTAAACCCCATTTGGGAATAGGCTTGACACCTCAATGGGGGCATCATGCGTTATTATTGTTATCATTATTAAGCATTTGTTATAGGGTGCAACACGCCCAAAGGCCTCCGTGCGCACAAGTGGGAGAACCTAAGACTGAACCAAAGAATAGCATCAGGAAGTCCAAGGATAAAGAAGAGGGGGGGGGAATAAATCGAATCCTCGGAGTTAGACAGGAAGGTCTTAATAGCTTTTTTAAAACCTGATGTATAGGGGTTATTTCATTTGACCTCTATTTAAAAAGTGTGAGAAGGAATTGCCAGTGTCCTAATGGTCCATCGCATGGGGGGATGCCTCTTCGGAATTATCTGGGAGATTGCTACATCGGAGACAGAATGAGTGGGCAGTAAACATTAAGATGATAGTTCCCACTCCGGGTGGGTACAGGGAAGGGATGTGTGCTATGGGCCAAGTTTTACATTTGTATTTATTGACTGCTAAATATCTCTAGTTGAACATCCCCATTTTTATGGCCTTCATGGATCTCTCCACAGCATGTGATCTTTAAATGGAGTGACATAATGGAAGACTTTAGAGGATCTTAAGAGTACGCCTGTCTGCTTCTCATGACAGAGGCATTGCACTCAGACACTACAACTAGTGCAAGATTTGGGAGGAATGACGAGAGCATGTAGCAGTTTCCAAGAAATTGTGGAGTTCGGCAAGGTTGCACACAATCCTCCCTCCTTTTCAATATTTATATCAATTAGCTTTGGGAAACAGTTACTTCTGTAGGGGCGGTATTCCAGGTGTGAGGGGCGTTCCAGTATCAGGGCCTATGCTGTTGATTCAGTTTTAATTGCTAGAACTCCCCTTGACGAGCAACGATTTATTTATTTATTTTATTGTAAATTTATGATGCGCCTATACACACGTGTTTCAAGGCGACAGGGTAGCGGGAGACAAGGGAAACAGACACACAATCTTTAAGGCATGAATCATTCAGATCATGCAAGTGTGCAGAGGCAAGTGCAGGAGAAGGAAGGGTGGGGGGGACAAGTGCAAGAAAGGGGAAATGGGGGATGGGGCGACCAAGTGCACCCAGTCAGTCAGAAGCTGGGGTAAGTGCTGAGAGATGCCACTCTCAAGGGACATTGACCAAGTGCAGTAACAATGAGGCAAGTGCAAGCCCTGGAGGTAAGTGCGAGAGGACTGGCAAGGGTGCCTGGGACCTGTGAGACTCTGAGGTACACCAGGCGGCCAGTCAGCAGACTGTGCAGAAGAAAGGGAGGAGGGATAGAGTGGAGAGAGAGGTTAGCAGGGTAGAGGGAGAGAGAAGGAAGAGGCGAAGAGAAGTGTCGGCAACTTAAGGCAACTTAAGGAGATCCGGCTCAGAGCGGAGAGCAGCAGGAAGGCTTTTCCAGAGGGAGGCCCCTGCAGAAGATAAAATCTCTGCTTGGAGAACCGGCTCACTCGCAGAAGGTTGGAGGTAAATGAGCAGAGGGCCTGGGAAGTACAGTATTTAGGTAGACATCATTGCAAGTAGGTAGGCCCCCGGCCCCAGAAAGCCGTGTGGACAATTCAGAGGGTCTTGAACTTGATCCTTGCAACTACGGGGAGCCAGTGGAGGGATTTCAGTGCCAGCGAGATGCAGTCCCTGGGCTTGAGGCCAAGGATAAGTCTTGCGGTTCTGTTCTGGATGAGCTGCAAAGGGCCCAGGGCAGAAGAAGGGAGGTTGAGAAAGATGCTTTTGCAGTAGGCCAGCCTAGAGAGAACCAGGGCTCTGGAGACAATGAGCCACTGGGGGAAGGTGAGAAATGGAAGAGTACCTCTGAGGAGGTGCAGCTGGTAGTTGGACTTTTTAGAGTTGTCCGAGATGGGAGAGCAGAAGGAGAGGATGGAGTCGAAGATGACCCCAAGGTTTTTTGCCACGCAGGTGGGTGCGGATGCATGGCCAAGGGAGGCCGGCCAGAGCGTGAGAGGGAAGGCAAGAGCAGGAGTCCCAATGCAAACGATCTTGGTCTTACTGGCATTGAGGCAGAGGTCGTTTGCAGCACACCATGACTGAATTGCGGACAGAAAGTCATATATGAGCGAGGAAGAGGAGGTGGCTGAGGGTAGCCTGAATGAAAGTTGCATGTCATCTGCATAACACTGGAAGTTAGAGATGAAAGTAGCAATCACACGTGATGGGGCAGCCATGTAGACATTGAAGAAACAAGGGGATAGGTTGGAACCCTGTGGAACGCCACAGGTTGAAAGAGTGATAGTAGAGAGAAAGGACCCAAGTGCCACCTGGGACCGTCGGTCGGAAAGGAAGGAGGTTAACCACACCAGAGCCTGATCTATGATTCTGAGGGTCTCATGGAGACGTGCAATCAGGATGTTATGGTTTACTGTGTCAAGGGCAGAGGAGAGGCCGAGAAGAAGGGGGACAGAGGAAGTGTTAGTGTCAAAATTTGAGAGCAGTTCTTGATGGGAATTCAGAAGAGCAGTTTCTGTGCATCTGGATGCTCTGAAGCCAGACTGATGGTCGTAGAAGCAACCAGCAGATTCAGGGAGGAGGATAAGCTGAGAGATCGCCAACTTCTCCAGGAGTTTGCCCAGGAAAGGGGTGATAGAGATAGGGTGGTAGTCTGCTGGTGTGGAGGCATCGGCAGAGGGTTTCTTGAGCAGGGGGTGGGCACAAGGGAGTGCTTAAGAGAAGTTGGGAAAACTCCAGTGGCAAAAGAGAGATTGCAAAGATCAGCCAAGGCTGGAGTGAGAGAGTCAATGTTGTCCTTAATGGTTTTGGAGGGGCAGGGGTCCACCTGTTTGGATGAAGCCTTCATAGACCATACTTGTCTGGCGACCTCATCAGGTATGATGGGAGTGAGATAAGAGAGGAGAAGTGGTGGAGGGGCCAAGGGAGGCTCCAGAGGTGTTGGTGTGTGATGTGGTGTGGAAGTGAGAGAGGAAACTATGTCATGGGTTTTTGCAGTGAAGTGTGCAGCCAGGGCCAAGCAGATGTCATGGGTGGGTGCGACAGAGAGGAGGTTGCTGCAGGATTGGCCAGTTACTTACAGACTTTGAAAAGTTTGGCCGTGTTGTTTGATGCCGCAGAGATGTAGGCTTGAATAAAGATTCTTTTCTTGGAGTGGATGCAAAGTCGATATTGCCTTTGAAGGAGGCGGCAAGCCAGTTTGTCAGAGGGTCTGCCTGATGAGTTCCATTTCTGCCCAGTTGCCCTACACTTGCGTTTAAGGGCACCCAGATCAGATTTGTATCAAGAGTTGCACTTTTTGGAAGGCTTCAGTCTGACCCAAGGGTTTCAAGAGTGTTGGAGACAGAGAGATTGGGGGTCATTACAACCCTGGCGTTAAGGGTTTAACGGCGCCGTAAAAGGAGTCGGCGCCGTTAAACCCTTAACGCCTGATTACGAGGTCCCTTTGCGGCTCCCGACCTTAACGGCTGGTCTGGACCAGCCGTTAAAGTAGGGACCCGCAAAGGGACTTCCGAGGTAATTACAGTACTGCAATTTGCAGTACTGTAATTACCGCCTTCCCCAGTACCATTGAGTCCTATGGGGCAAAAATGGGAATGGGGAAGGGCCAATGGTAAATGGGGAATTACCGCCCCTCCAACCTTGGAATTGGACGGTATTTCCCCATTTACCATTGGCGGACTCGTTACAATACCGGCAGCAACCATGGTGCTAATAGCGCCATTGGTTACCGCCGGTGTTGTAATGAGGGCCATTGACATTAGCAAGGGCTGTGTCAGGGTGGGAGTCAGATGCAGGAGTAGGAGGCGGAGAGTAGGTGGAGGCAAAAGCTGCCACTGTCACTCTTTTCATAGATCTGGTGACTTTGAAACCAAATGGCCGCGCCATGTGTCCAGATGTAAAGGCAGAGGAGAGCTTCAAGTGTGAAGAGAGAAGAAAGTGGTCAGTCCAAGAGAGAGGGGTAGTGAGAGGGATGGAGAGGGGGATGTCGGTAGAGATGAAAGTATCCAATGTGTGGCCCGCTGTGTGCGTGGACCCAGAGGGTAGGATATAGAGGGAGAGAGAGTTGCATAGGTTGCGTAAAGTTCCTGAGGAGTCAGGGGAGTCCAGGTGGATGTTGAGATCCCCGAGCAGGAGGAGTTGAGAGGAGGAGGAAAGAAGAGAGGAGTCCAGGTCAGCCCATTTCCGAGAGGAAAAGAGTGGACTGCCCTGGTGGCCGATAGCAGGTGGTCAGAAGGAGAGAACATTTAGGAGAAGTAGGCCTGAGTAGGGATGATGAACACAGGTATCCATTCTGGGGAGATCCGTGACCACTCCCCCTCCTGTCTTCTTGGGCTTGGACGCAGAGAGGTTCTTGTATCCTACAGGGAGGAGTGTGTCAAAGCTTGTGACAGAGCTGTCCTTGAACCATCTCTCTGTGATGGCGAGCATGTCAAGATCCATGAGTTCAAGGAGGTTCCAGGTGTCAGACGAGTGTTTGACAGCAGAGCGAGTGTTAAGCGTGGCAATATGGAGCAACTTGCCAACTTTGAAGGTCTTCTGTGGGGGGCGCAGGGGACGGTGGCCCCCCCATAGGTGACAAGACAGCCAGAGGGATAGTGGTGGGTGGCAACTGAGCCAAGGCTGATGAGGGAGCCAGGACAGTGAGGGAATGCAAGGGAGCCTGTGCAGAGGAGGTGGAAGGCACAGTAGGCTAGGGAGCCTGTACAGAGGACGAGGAAAGCACAATAGATAAGGGAGTCTGTGCAGAGGGGGTAGTATGCACAGCAGGCAAGGGAACCTGTACGGAGGAGGAAAGCACAGTAGGCAAGGGAGCCTGTACAGAGGAGGAGGAAAGCACTGTAGGCAAGGGAGCCTGTACAGAGGAGGCGGAAGGCACAGTAGGCAAGGCAGCCTGTGCAGAGGAGGAGGAAAGCACAGTAGACGAGGGGATATGTGCAGAGGAGGTAGTATGTACAGCAGGCAAGGGAGCCTGTACAGAGGAGAAGGAGGAAGGCACAGTTGACAAGGGAGCCTGTACAGAGGAGGCGGAAGGCACAGTAGGCAAGGGAGCCTGTACAGAGGAGGAGGAAAGCACAGTAGGCAAGGGAGCCTGTACATAGGAGGCGGAAGGCACAGTAGGCAAGGCAGCCTGTGCAGAGGAGGAGGAAAGCACAGTAGACAAGGGAGTCTGTGCAGAGGAGTTAGTATGCACAGCAGGCAAGGGAGTCTGTGCAGAGGATGACGAAGGCACAGCAGGCAAGGGAGCAAGTACAGAGGAGGAGGAAAGTACAGTAGGCAAGGGAGCCTGTAAAGAGGAGGAGGAAGGCACAGTAGGCAAGGGAGCCTGTAGAGAGGAGGAGGAAGGCATAGTAGGCAAGGGAGCCTGTGCAGAGGACGAGGAAAGCACAGTAGACAAGGGAGCCTGTCCAGAGGAAGAGGTGGGGTTCTTGGATGCTATAAAAGAAAGTATTTACCGTGGACAGGGACAAAGGCATGTTGTTCATTATATTTGGGAAAAATGTGAATATTTGTGGAATGCTTTTGCTGAAGCGTTCCTCTATTTCCATGTGTGCACTATACTGGTGTTTTCTATGCTGAATCCATCCCCCAAGTATCCTTATCTCCCCGCTCTTGCCTGTTTTTTCTTTTTCCTTTTTGAAATGTAAAAATGACTTATCAATTATACATGTACTGCCTGAAACCAGAATCGTAGTCCATTGAGGGTGCCTTTTGAAAGCCCCCCTCTGCAACTTCTGTGTTCGGCTGCTTCTTTTATTATTTTTTTAACAGTCTCGTGTTAGTTGCACCTGAAGGCAAAATGGCCGCATCGGCGGGAGCGCCTCCTCTTATTCTCACGGTGTCTCCACAATCAAAATGCGTCTGACATATAGTGTTGCAGGGTTTTCTTGGGATTTGGTACATGTGAAGATGCACAGGGTATGGGTGGCACACACATGTACTTGCTGGCGTTCCAGAAAGTCTAAATACATGGCATGCTGCTTGTGGTAGCGTGGTTGTTACTCCTTCAGCTAGGCCAAGAAAATTCCTTCAAGACGAACAAATGCCATCTTCGGAAGTGCCAGTACCCGTGGGTTGTAATTTATGTAACAAGCAGCTTGGCGGAAATTGTTGTGTTTTTGGTCTACACAAATATCCTGCCCTCGTCTACCCCCGGCACGGACTTTATTTTGACTTGAGACGGTCCAGCGTGCTCAGAGAGAAGCACCTGTGGACTCTGTGGTGCTTTTCACAGCTAAGAGTTCTAATGGAAATTAGATGGTGGAAAAGGTGGGGCTGCCTTGGTAATGGCACCTGAGTATAAGCAGAGTACAAACCAGGGAAGGACTAGGTCATAACATTATCTCGGGCACCAATGAAAAAGTGGCCCACAGTTGCAAATGGCTGTTCGTTCCTTTTGTGAATCTGTTTGAATAGTACCCAAGGGGGAATTTTTTGATCAAATGTGATGCACATTGTGCATTTTAAAGATAATTCATTCAGCAACACTGGTCAAAACTATTAGCCGCATAGTGAAGTAACTCATCCAACTGGCCCACACTGGCCAAAAAACCTGTCCCACACAAGCCTTTTTGCGTTTTTGGTCCGACCATGGGCCTATCGCCCAATAGGCCAGTCCGAGCCTGGTACCAACCACTTTTACTTCCTAAAAACAGATAACTACTCCCCCCAAAAATAGAGGGTGAAAATACTCTGACTCAAAATATGATTGAACAGGTAGAGAGAGGAGCTTGCCCCCTATTTCTATCCCCACAGCATAGGTTTGGATCAGTGTTGCCAGCCGCGCAGTTCTATGGTAAAGAATTCTTATATTATTACTGCCTCATCTGAAGTGGAACTAAGGTAACACTATAAGGCCTCATCACAAGTTGGGCGGTATCCGGGCGGTTTTATCGCCAGTATACTGCCTGTGCTAATAGCGTTACGGCCAAACCCCAGTGCTATTATCGCCGGATCACGGATTTAGCAGAACGGGAATTCCCCATTCCCTATTGGGCCCATTTGGGAATTCCCCATTGGGCCCAATGGGGAATTTTCAGCGCAACTACCGTCAGCGGTATTACCGCACGGTAATTGCACCGAAAATCAGCAAATTCACTGCAGATTTACCCCCAGCTCAGAGCTAAGAAGCTCTGGGCTGGGGGTAAATCTAGCTCATTGCTAAGCAGCTCAGAGCTGGGGGTAAATCCTGCCAAACCCATGATTTGGCGGACCCTTAAATGCGGCTGTAATAGCGTTACTGCCACATTTAAGGGTTACCGCCAAACTCGTGATGAGGCAGTATATATTTGAATTTGCATACATTGGGTGCAAACAACTATGGATTACAAAAGATATCTGAGCCTTAACACACATTTTTACTCGGCCAATAAATGACTTGCTTGAAAATGGGAATTACTTGTTTTCCTCCCCAAACATGTTTTACCACAACTTTTAAAACTAGGAAGTGTAATACTCCCATTTGCAAGTCTTATCTGGAGCTCCAGGAACACAACCTCAGCATACCAGCAGCAAGCAGCAGGGGAGCTGTCTCCGCAGGATGGGATGGCACACAGCCGGCGAGACAGCAAATGCACAAGACAATGTGGATGGGTTACAAAAGCTCACCTCCCCAATTATTTATTTACATCGCTTAATGCCAGACTCCTCCACTTTTGAAGCTCTGGACCAGGGTTTGAACCCATGTTGCATGGTATCATCATGCAAACTCATGTTGCAGGCATTGTCTTGTTCCCAAGGCAAGTGTGTGGCCCTGAAACTATCCTCTTACATTGGTATCATTAACTTGCTGAAAGATTGTTTGTCAGAACACATGGAAGTAAGTAAGGCACTTTCTAAGTAACCATAAAATATGCTAAGCACTTTTCCCTGAGAGTTTAAAATAGAACCAGTGCAGGTTTACAGAGAAAAATAAAACAACTGAATGCATTATATATATTTGTAATCAAGAAGGCTCCTATGTTACTGCCCAACACACGTAAAGAAGAACCAGGTATGCACAGGTCTCCTGTCCCTGATTACATGGCTATGAGCAGTGCCAAAAAGGATGTTTAGATGGTTTGCAATGAAAGAAAAAAATAAGGACAGCAATCATGCTGTAACTTTTTTAAATGTGTGTTTGTATCAAACATTATAAAGAAAGGGTGGAAAACGTGGACCACCAGGGCTTTTAGTTGTCCCGGGCTACCCCTGCGCCCTGGCAGTCTCAGAAAAATGGTTCTGAGACAGGCCAGTGCCAAGGCTCTCTAATGTCCCCTGGCAGCCACAGACAATGAGGCAGCTAGAGGCCAAGGCTTTATTTTATAAACGCCTCAAGTTCTCGATGATGTGCGAGAGCTTCAGACTTTCGAAAAAAAAACCTTTTCTCTACAATGATGGTGCTGGCACCTGCCAGGCCTCCCTTTAGCCAAGAGATGCCCGTGGGCTGGCGTCACCATTATGGAAGAAAAGGTGAAGCTGCTAGAAGCCGAGGCCTTTTTTTGTAAAGCATGAAGCTCTTGCACATTCACCGAAGCATCAGGCTTTAGGAAAAAGTGCCTTGGCTTCCAGCGGCCTCACCTTTCAATCCTTAATGGTTGGATCGGCCCCTCACCAGTCATCCCTTTAACTAAGATAAGCAGCGATCACCAGAGGCTGATGATGCAGCGACCACCTGAGGGTGATCACTGCATCTCTTTGTTAAAGAAATGTTTGGCGAGGGGCAGCAACACCATTAAGGCTGAAAACATGTGGTGCTGTCCCCCGTCGGGCATCCCTTTTATTTAAGGGATGCAGGCATCAGCATCCTCACAACCTGGGGTGCAAGGGTGATTATCCCTGTAAAAGGGATGTCTGGCAGGGGTCTGCACCACCATTAAGAAAGCAAAAGGGGGGTGTACCCCCGCTTGTCATCCCTTTAGTTGAAAAAAGCAGAGGATGCTGATGTCTGCAAAGGGCTACTTGACAGGGGTCGCATGCAGCCCATTACACCGGGCTCATTAAGGGGGCGTGTCCTAACTGGCCAGAAGGTGACACCTCCATTAGGCCTTGCCCCCTTGACGAGCCCAGGCTCATTTTCCCATGCCACTTAAGGCACCATGGACAACCCCTCCATTAGGCCATGCCCCCTTGACAATCCCAGCTCATTTTTCCATGCCACTTAAGGCACTGTGGACAAGAATAAAACACACTATGGCCGAAAATTCGTGCAACCCTTCATCATATACATTTGTCGTATCAGCCTGTGTAGTCTCATTTAGATTAAAAAAACGAATTCCTCTTAATAAGCAACAAGTGTCAAAAAGCCATCTCTGGAAATTCGAATTCACAGCCACAGAGCAATGAACAGTGGGTATCCAAATTAAATAAATGCTTACATCGTCTGCACCGAAGGAGATTAGCGTCGTCTTATATTTCGATGCTAAGTGGTTCCAAAAATGCTAAAATTACCTAATTGTTGCACCCTTCCATCAACAATCTCACTCTGGCTTATTAATTCCATGTCACAACAAACCGGGTGTTAAAAACGTCTTTCTAAGGCCTTTTTAGCGGTCCGGATACTGATCGAACATTTCTCGATTTACCAGTGTGCATCAATTGGAGACTGGTTCGATATAAAAACGATAGCATGGCAAAAATGTCCCCTTAATCATTGGCGTCTATAACTAGTTCAGTGAAACCCGGACTCCACAACGTGCAAAGAATCCACTCTTTCAAGCAATTCAAAGTTAGTGGCTTGGATGACAAAAATGGTCCCTCAGACCAGGACGCCAAGTCTGGACTAAGAGGAGTCCATTACGGAAAGCCATTGGCAATACGGAGTTCACAAATGAGCCCATGCCTTGTGGGTCAATGACGACTGCTGAGCTACGACCCAGAACATAACTCTTATGCACACAGTACTGTGAATAACCCCATTCCTTGCAATTCTCCCATTTGTACTCGTCTCCCTCACCCATTGCGCCTTGCGCATTGCCAATAAATACATGCTTGATCTTTGGATCCCCTTGTTTTCTTGACTTCGTAAAGAAATGGCCCATGGACCATTCCTTGTCGGATCACCCAATGCCCACAAATCTATGATGTTTGGACCAGTGGTGGAAATGAAAGAAAATTGGTTTGGGGATCCCACAAGGGCAGGGGTGGGGCAGTGTTTGGGGGGGCGGTGCCCAAGGAGGCGGGATTAAGCGGGATAGAGCTGGCAGTTGACCTCCGATCAAAGGAAATGTCCAAAATAATAGTTTAAAACCGCACTATTTCTTTCATGCTGCTTCTTTTCCCAACCATATATCAATTCCACTTTAAACCCCTTCCATGGCACTGGTGATGAGTTACTCCACTATGCGGAAAATAGTTTTGACCAGTGTTGCTGAGTAAATATTTTTTGAATGCACAATTTGAATTTCATTTTATAGAAAAAACGTCCCCTTGGGTACAATTGAAACATAGTGATTTCTGTTTGCCATAAGCAACGTTTTCCTTTACTTGAACCACACCCAGTACAGCTCCAGCAGCTCCCCTCGGAAAGCAGTTGGGTGGCTGCATCCTGTGTCATATTTACAGGGGTATTTATTTATGCAATGTTTGTCGGATACCTATACATTTATTTATGCAATATTTGTCGATATCAAGTATCCAACAAACATTGCATAAATAAATAAATAATCTGGGTCCATGTATCAGACAAACATTGCATAAATAAATAAACCCGGTCGTGGCTGAGGACTGTAACTTCCTCTTGTGACCGCTTGCATGGGGTCACCAAAATAATTTACAGTTTGTTAGCGTGCACTTTTTTTTTTTCTCCCCAGCACAGAGCCAGGGTTTGGGGTGGCTGATTCTGGCCAGATCCCGAGATTCGGCTACACATCTGGTGCCGGATCTCGGATCCGGCGAGAGCCGGCCCCTATGACCAGCCCTAGTTTGGACAATATTATGCTTTTTTTTTGGAAGAAAGGAGAGTAGGAGAAAGAAACCCTGTCCTTGGCCATCAACTCCCTGGCTCCCTTTGAACATTATCCAGTATTTTCTTTGGCAAAAGAGCAAAATGTTCCAACCCAAAAGGCATATGTAGGGTGATCAGATGCCCCGGTTTTTCCGGGACTGTCTATTTACCCCTTGGTCCCACCGTCCCGAGAGTTATTGGAGATTTAAAACCCTGTCCTGGGATTGGAGGGACGGGTGTCTACTTCCCGTTTTTTTTACAGGAACTGATCAAGAAATCCCGAAATCGGCCCATGGATCACTCTTCCTGCTGGCGTGAACGCTTTTCACGCCCCCCCACTTCCTCTACCTTCCCCTCCCTGGCAGCTCTCCTCCCATGAGAGGAGTGTGCCTTTGAACAAACTCATGTAAAAGGTCAACGACATAGAAGTAGGACTACATTGTTATCGGAGTCCTGTTTGTATTCACGTCTATTTCCTGTCACTTTTTTTTGTTTTATCTAGTCGCCCTAGGCATATGGGAATAATACAGTCTTGCTCAAATCGGCTGGGAACAAACCTGCTGACCAATCAGTGAGTGGCCTACTTCTCATGATGAGCGAGGGAAGCCATTGGGCACAGCTCCTCTTTCACATGCTGCAAAACCCGGCTGTTTAAAAGGCCTGCTATGCTTTGGGGGGAAATTGGAATAAGACAGAAACTAGAAGCACGTCTACGTGGGAGCAACGGGTCTGCAATCAGAGGTGCAGGAAGGTCTGCATTGGCGGCTCAAGCTTAGAAGGCAGAGAGAGATAACTTTAGAGAGGGTGTGAGCGAGGGGGAGGAAGAGAGAGGCCGAGAGAGAGGGAGGGGGAAATAGAGGGATAGAGACTAATGGTGAGCACGAAAGAGACAACAGAGATGGAGCAGAGAGATAGGGAGTGGAGAGACAGAGAGGGGTTAGAGGGGTAGCGAGAACAAGAGTTAGAGAGAGGAAAGATAGATGTGGCAGAGAGATAGGGAGACAATGGGGAGACAGAGAGAGAGATGGATGTAGAGAGAGAGAAAGGAGATAGAAGTGATAGAAAGAGCAGAGAGATAGAGAGAAAGAGTGGAGCGATAGAGTCTGTCTCCTATTCTGCTGCGGGAACAGAACATGCATTGCACTTATATGGCCTCTACATGCACATTTGCGGGGGTGGGGGGGTTTTACAAATGGTCAACTATGAGGTAGCTTTAGGCTCGAGGGCACACAGAGTGTGCCAGTCCCAGCATACACCAGGAACGAAAGTATATATCTTAAGGGCCACCTCAGAAGCGAGAGAGAGAGAGAGATCATACGTTTGCCCCGCTCAAAAGGAAAATCACCAGGCAGCATTAGCACAGGCAGGCCTGCGGAGCAAACCCTCCCTCCCTCAGAACTCCACTCACTCTCTGCTCCCTGGTATTATCCCTCCCATAGTCAAAGAACTTGCTTTCTGGCTGTCGCCAAAGATTAGCCACCGCTTTTTAAAGGGGCATTGTTGAGCACAAATGCGGAAGTTCTGGAAAATATTTCCATCCAGGCCACTAGGAGCATCCACTACTTCACGTGGGCGGTTTGCTCCGAAATCGTGGCGCGGTTCACACAGGAGTGCGCAGGTCAGGCGCACCCGTTTTGGGGGCTGATCAGGCCTGCGCGCATGGGTGTAATTTTAGGGGGGGACGGGGTTGTTTGTCCCCCCCAACTTTCATGGAACACTATTTTGTCCCCATTCATTTGAATGGGGCACCTTTTCTTCAGAGGTCATGTCCCCCCCAACATTTTCAGCAAAGTTTCTCCACTGCCTGCACGCTCACTTCCGGTCAGCACTAGCAATGCACTGGGAGACCGGGCTCCCAAGTTCTCGGCACGCGGGCTGCACACGGCATCGCCGGCCTCACACCTATGCCAGGAGAGCACCAGGAGGATCCACATGTATTCGCCCATTCGTGCGAGCAGAGGCAACGAGCTCGCGCCCAACCCGGGCTGGTCAGGTGGCTCCTCCCACTATGAGGCAAACCAGTGCATTGTAGAGCTACTCTTTTGAACAGAATTTGATTTTTTTAAAAGGCAAAGGAATCACAGGCGACTCTGCAGTAGAACACTTGGAATAATCGGATTTGCCGGATACCAGGACCACAGCGGCAGACTGCAGCATTTCCTCACAGCAAATTCCATATGTATCCATCATTATACACAGGAGACAAAGATACCTGTGTGCCACAACAATGGGACAGTGCCTGAGATATTGAGCTGCTACCACACTGTGAGAAATGGCAAGCGTAAAGTATATGGCAAAATCCCTTGCATTCATTATAAATACTGCGCCAGTAGATTGTCATTGCATGCATGTCACTGTCCCTGTACTGATTAATACAACACAAGTGGCAGAACCTACAGTAGAATCAAAATTGGATGCACGTGTTCTGTCACCATATGCCAGCTTAATCACTATGCCACAGTTCAGCCCATTGTGTGAGCCTGCCACTTTATATATTGTCAAGGCCACTTCTGCATTGTCGTGCCCATTTAATCACGTATTGTCAATGACGTGCTAGTTTCCACAGCACCCCGCATGCTAGTGTTGCTGCAGTAAAACACATCATCATGTCATGATGCTGTTTTACTGTGGCAACTATGGCATGACATTCTTTAGACTTTACAATTCTCTGGAGACAAAGTAGACCCCTCTAAACTGCACCCAGCTAATGATGATGCCAGTCTCAACAACGCCATGCCTGTATTGCCCCAGTGAACCACACTGTCAAGGTGGCATTTTCTATCCCCAGTTAGAGACTGCTGTCCTCTGAATTGGTCAATGCCATTGTCATTGCCCCTATTCCAGGTGAAATCCTACTGTCCCCTGGTTTGCCCTTTCTCACATATTGCTGTGAGAACTGCCACATTGCCCCCGAATACCCTCTTGTTGATACCATTTCTCCTGGCACTACATTGTCACATAATGATGCCCTCTGACTTGCCCCATGTCACTTACTTTGCTCCGAGAACTGTTCTATTGCACACCCCACTGCCCCTGATTTGGCTCATGTTACTCTTGCTGACCCATCAACTGCCCCCAGATGTTCTCAAGTAACTCACAATGCCCCACAAGTAACTGGCACGTTGCCCTTTAATTTGCTTTGCCCACTGTTACTCTCACTGCCCCTAGAACTCATCTACGTCCCATTGCTACCTGGTTTGCACCAAATCGCTCTCATTATCTCAATAGAACAGGTCCTTGCCACATTCCACTGTGCCCTGCTTGGTCCTTGCCACATTCCACTGTGCCCTGCTTGGTCCTTGCCACATTCCACTGTGCCCTGCTTGGTCCTTGCCACATTCCGCTGTGCCCTGCGTGGTCCTTGTCACATTCCATTGTGCCCTGCTTGGTCCTTGCCACATTCCACTGTGCCCTGCTTGGTCCTTGCCACATTCCACTGTGCCCTGCTTGGTCCTTGCCACATTCCACTGTGCCCTGCTTGGTCCTTGCCACATTCCGCTGTGCCCTGCGTGGTCCTCTTGTCTATTAGCACTCAGAACTGCCCCCGCGCCGCCAGATTCACTCTATGTTCCTCTCACTGCCCATGAAACTGCCCCAGTCAAATACCACTGCCCTCCGGTGTGCCCCATGTTTCTCGCCTTGCCCTCTCAGTGCCACTGGTACTGGCTCATGTCGATACAGCGTCTGGTGATGTGTTGCATGTCACTCTCATTGCCCCAGAGCTAAGGCATTGCTGCTTTATTTATGTGTACGAGGCCCATCGCATTGTGCCACGTTTGCTCCATGTCAAATATGACCTGCCATCCGATGCCGCCTCGCCTCTGTTCGCACACATGTGTTTGTAACGTGCATTTCCCACCTGCAGCAGAAGCCCTTCCTCTTTTCCCACATCTCTAGGCTGGACTGGTGCTTGGAAATGGGGGGCACGTACACCACATCTCTGCCCGCATCCCGACTCTGCTGTGATCCCTAAGAGGCCTCAGGGCAGTGAGCGCACCGCCCCGGCTGTGTGCTGCTCTGCGCATGTCAGATGCGCGGTAGTTCAGGCCCCTGCAGGCCCTCTACTGGCCTTGCTCGCTAGATCCGCCCAGTGCCTTGAGGCAGAATGCGCCTGCACGCTCCCGCGTGTAGCTGTGCGAGCTCCATGCCCTGGCATACACGGGAGACCACGGGCAGTCATTCGCTGGCCTCTGGGCAGAGGCCGGTTCAGCTGCCTAGCAAGTTCGGCTGCACCATCTTCAGAGGGATTCTCTCAGCTTTAAGAACCCCCCTGCGTGCCCCCCTCAACACCTCCCTAGCAGAACAACCCCACCATCCACTATGGACTGGTAGCCGCCACTGACCTGAAGGATTAGAATTTCTAAGCACTCGCCACCTCTAATCCGATACAGTAAAAATGCCCCTACCCGCAGGCATACTTGGCAAAATTCCTGCAGTGCCTGTAACTTTGCACTGCTCAAGGAACTCCACAGCAACAGCTTACATATGAAAAGCAAAAAGCGCAATCAGACAAAGACAGGAGCAAAGGCATTAGCAGCCATCCTTTAGAATCACATGGGTGAGTCACGTGATATAATAAACCAACAATTAAACGCTGAGATCGACCAACCACGTCCCATATCTCGCCTTTGTCGTCCAGTCCCCCCTATAACACAAGCCACCCATATTCTTGGTCCCCGATGACCGCATTACCTTAGCACGAGAAAAATCCCTCCTTTCGCTCTCTCGCCTCCCCTCCTCACAGGGGCTGGGGAGAGGGCGGCAAAGGAAACAAAGGAAAGGGCGCCAAGAGCCCTGGAAAGCCTGCGAAGGGCAACAAAAGAAGGAGGAGGGGCTTGGGGGATATAAACGGCGGGCGCCCGGCACAGGATCACTTGCAGCTCTTCCAGCAGCTGGGTGCCCGCCTAAATTGGAGGATTTCGTTTGTTTGTCGTCGTCGTCGTTGGAGAAGGATTTCGTTGGGAGGCCCCTGCGGTGCGACTTACTTTGGAGTACCCGGGTCGAGGACTTCTAGAGACGGCTGACGGACAAGCTGTAACGGCGAGGAGCCGTACGCGAATTGAGGCACCGGTAAGCAAGAAGGAGGAACTGCCGGAAGGAAGAGGGACGCGCAGTCAGCTGATCGCGGAGGCGGCGCAGTCCCCGGAAGGAAGAAGGAAGCACGGCCTCGCAGCCCGTTAACCGTGGTGAGGAGGCATCAGGGCGTCTGCAGCATGCAGAGTCGAAGCCGGTCAGCAGAGCGGGAGAGCAGAACCGCGGCAAGGAGGCACCAGGGTGTCTGCTGGGCACAGAGTGAAGCCGGGCAGCGGATCGGGCGAGCGGAGCGCGGCGCCTCCCCCCCCCTGAAATAAAAGGCAATGTTTTTACGTGTATAAGAACTGTGGTGGGAGGCGGCTGAAAGGAGGCGTGAAAGAGGAGTATAGGGGTGCACAGACAGGTTAAGTAAAAAGTCTGAAAGTAGTAGGATTTATGAATAAGAAATGTATCAACAAAGGGTAGTGTTCAGTATTACAATCAGTCTTATGGTGCAATCGGGCTGTCGTCACAAGGCCACTTGGGACAGAAGAAAGCAAAAGAATCCAAAGCTGTGTATTGCTACACAGCAAGCCCAGATGCACTCAAATAGGGAAAAAGATATCCCTCTATTTCTATTAAAATTCATTAAACATTTGGTGCCAAAAGAGGCGTAAATTTTACGATGTGTTAACGTGTGAACCTCTCTTATTTGCAAAAGAAAGGGTCATTTAGAGCATTTGGCAGTATTATTCAGGATAAAATATACAGTCATAGAGGTCAAACCGATAGAACAATCAGAACGAAAACACTAGAGCTGACTTACGGATTTTAATCTTCTGAGTCCAACAAGTCGTACATTAGTAAGCAAACAGTAGTACAATCAGTGTTCCCTATTTGCACATGGAAAGGACACTTGTAGGTATTCAATATAACAAAGGTGAGAGCAACAAGCGTTTACAAAAAAACACTTGTAAGGAGTAACACAATTGTAAAGCTGTATAATAGTTACAGTGCAAACAAACTCTAGATGTATGGATTTGATCATTCAACAGTTCATAAATGAAGTCTCATATTCAGGTGTGACCCGAATAAGACCGACGCGTTTCGGTTCATGGAACCATCTTCAGGGGATAGACTTCATTTTTATTTTCATAAACATTAGATTCTAACACAGTCTCTGTGGGGTAGGAAAGAAAAAAGATGAAGTCAATTAACATAGTGAGACGAGTCAGAGTCACTAACCTTGCTGATACAAGTGCCAGGAAACAGACAGGTAATCCAGACAAGAAACAACGGATAGCCAAAAACCACAGTATGTTGGGGTATCTATGGAGGTAAGGACAAAAGTTAAGCTATTAAGCCCACCAATAACGGGCAATCAGTCCATAGTGAAGAGAAAGAGAGATTTAGAATATAAGTACAGACAGTAAACAATGACAGACTACGACAAATCGTTAGGCATTAGCCCGTGCAAACGAATGCAAGTAAACTGCATGCGCGTGAGAGCACCAAAAGCGACGTCCATCTTGGTGTGGGCACCAACGAGTGCAGCGTTGCCAAGGTAATGTAACAGTAAACAAGAGTGACACACTGAAAGAGACGGGGCGGTCTCGAGCAGTCCGGAGAAAGGGCTGCACATAACAGCTGTTAAATGACAAATGGTCATTAAGAGAAGGGCAGTACGTGTCCAACATAAGACCTAGTCAAGGGTTTAAAATAACGTGCGCGTTGGGGCAACAACCGTAGTTCAAAGGAACTACGGGGTGCCCCCACGGCGTGGCAAGTGATTAATCATGGCGATCGGTCAGCAGAAGCTAACCAGCATCCACAAAGGTAAGAGAAAAGGTCTAAAAAACCCAAAAAGGAATGGAGACAGTAATCGACAACAATGGAGGAGTCTAATCTCCATGGGCAATTCAAGGAGGCCACGAGATGTATGGAAACGTAGAGGAGAACTCAAAGCCCTGGGCGCGGGCAAGCAGCCTACAACAAGGCAGAAGGGAGAGTCAGATTCATGTCAGAACTTGAAGAATAGCTGACAAGGAGACATCACAAGTCGGAGGAGAACTGAGAACATCGGGGAGGTAAAAGGTCAACAGTCTACCTCGATGAGAGGTGAGGAGGAGCTCAACAAAGCAATGGGGTAACAAATGAAAATACATCATGCGGTAAGTACCGCACTGGATGGTACATGTTGTCAAATTTAAAACACACAAACAATAATGATCGCAGAGTGTGTGAATGGTGCTAATTGGAGTGACATATTAATACAAGCAGAGCATACTAGTTTTCAAAGAGACAACAGGTTTATACAAAGCACAAAAGGTCGAATTCCGTATTCATGCCACGTGGGCTTAGAGAGTCCAACAGTTCAATCCATAAAATCTCACGTTGCAATAGTTTACGCTGCACATCTCCACCCCTGCTTCCTGCTGTGATTTGTTCCAAGATAACACATTTCAATTGAGCAATGGTGAGACGTGCTTCAGAAAATCTCACACCCCCACTCTGGAAAACCTATTTTTCTCAAGCATTCTTGCACATGTGATGCCCAAAATGTTATTTATGCATTTTGATGTCCTTGTGGGTTATACTATGTAGGCATGACGACCAGAAAGTCAAAGTTAGATGGTCTGAGCACAAATCTAATATCCGCACTAAGAGTCCCAAGTCACCAGTATCACTACACTTTTCTGAAGCACGTCACACCATTGCTCAATTGAAATGTGTTATCTTGGAACAAATCACAGCAGGAAGCAGGGGTGGAGATGTGCAGCGTAAACTATTGCAACGTGAGATTATAGACTTATGTGCTTTGTATAAACCTGTTGTCTCTTTGAAAACTAGTATGCTCTGCTTGTATTAATATGTCACTCCAATTAGCACCATTCACACACTCTTCGATCATTATTGTTTGTGTGTTTTAAATGTGACAACATGTACCATCCAGTGCGGTACTTACCGCATGATGTATTTTCATTTGTTACCCCATTGCTTTGTTGAGCTCCTCCTCACCTCTCATCGAGGTAGACTGTTGACCTTTTACCTCCCCGATGAACTCAGTTCTCCTCCGACTTGTGATGTCTCCTTGTAGCTATTCTTCAAGTTCTGACATGAATCTGACTCTCCCTTCTGCCTTGTTGTTGGCTGCTTGCCCGCGCCCAGGGCTTTGAGTTCTCCTCTACGTTTCCATACATCTCGTGGCCTCCTTGAATCGCCCATGGAGATTAGACTCCTCCATTGTTGTTGATTACTGTCTCCATTCCTTTTTGGGTTTTTTAGACCTTTTCTCTTACCTTTGTGGATGCTGGTTAGCTTCTGCTGACCGATCGCCATGATTAATCACTTGCCGCGCCGTGGGGGCACCCCGTAGTTCCTTTGAACTACGGTTGTTGCCCCCACGGGCGCGTTATTTTAACCCCTTGACTAGGTCTTATGTTGGACACGTACTGCCCTTCTCTTAATGACCATTTGTCATTTAACAGCTGTTATGTGCAGCCCTTTCTCCGGACTGCTCGAGACCGCCCCGTCTCTTTCAGTGTGTCACTCTTGTTTACTGTTACATTACCTTGGCAACGCTGCACTCGTTGGTGCCCACATCAAGATGGACGTCGCTTTTGGTGCTCTCACGCGCATGCGCGGGGTTACCAAGACGACGCTGTAGTTTTGGGAAGCTCAGTTACTTCCCTCGCACTGCAGCGGCGAGATGTTCATTGCGTGTTCTTATTGGAAGGTATGCATTTTTTGTTTCCCTGATACCAGTTACACGTTGCAATAACCTGGTCCACGTAACTTGCTTGGTTGAGACTTTAGTATTATATTATTGTACTCGCTTTTATTATATACCTTGGACTTCACTGTACAGCTAAACCTTACCGGTATGTGTTGCTGCACTTGTGCAGTGTTCTAAAGCCTCCAATTCCCCTTGTTCATGCAGTTTACTTGCATTTGTTCGCACGGGCTAATGCCTAACGATTTGTCGTAGTCTGTCATTGTTTACTGTCTGTACTTATATTCTAAATCTCTCTTTCTCTTCACTATGGACTGATTGCCCGTTATTGGTGGGCTTAATAGCTTAACTTTTGTCCTTACCTCCATAGATACCCCAACATACTGTGGTTTTTGGCTATCCGTTGTTTCTTGTCTGGATTACCCGTCTGTTTCCTGGCACTTGTATCAGCAAGGTTAGTGACTCTGACTCGTCTCACTATGTTAATTGACTTCATGTAAATCAGAGAGTTTTTATTGAAATATCTTTTTTCTTTCCTACCCCACAGAGACGGTGTTAGAATCTAATGTTTATGAAAATAAAAATGAAGTCTATCCCCTGAAGATGGTTCCATGAACCGAAACGCGTCGTTCTTATTCGGGTCACACCTGAATATGAGACTTCATTTATGAACTGTTGAATGATCAAATCCATACATCTAGAGTTTGTTTGCACTGTAACTATTATACAGCTTTACAATTGTGTTACTCCTTACAAGTGTTTTTTTGTAAACGCTTGTTGCTCTCACCTTTGTTATATTGAATACCTACAAGTGTCCTTTCCATGTGCAAATAGGGAACACTGATTGTACTACTGTTTGCTTACTAATGTACGACTTGTTGGACTCACAAGATTAAAATCCATAAATCAGCTCTAGTGTTTTCGTTCTGATTGTTCTATCGGTTTGACCTCTATGACTGTATATTTTATCCTGAATAATACTGCCAAATAATTAGGCTTTTATATAGCGCTACAAACCCTCAGGTATCTGAGCGCTGCTTATTATTACCCACGGTGTGTGGTGCTCATTTATCGACCTCGGAAGGATGAAAGGCTGAGTTTGGCCCCGCCGGGATTCGAACCTGCGTTAACAGGCTCTGCACGGGTGTCAAAGCGGGCGCTCTACTCGCTGTGCCACTTGACCGGCTACTCTAAATGACCCTTTCTGTTGCAAATAAGAGAGGTTCACACGTTGTTAACACATCGTAAAATTTACACCTCTTTTGGCACCAAATGTTTAATGAATTTTAATAGAAATAGAGGGATATCTTTTTCCCTATTTGAGTGCATCTGGGCTTGCTGTGTAGCAATACACAGCTTTGGATTCTTTTGGCTGCAAGGAGGCGGCCACTATTTCGGCGGGATCAGGAGCAGAGAGGGAGAGAAGCTCCGGTCAGCTGAGCAACAGCAGAGCTCCACGGGCTATTAAAGTGGAACTGCAGCCTAATTCGGGCCAACTGTGTCGGCAGTTTCGGGCACACAAAAGTAAAAAACAGAACTGGTACTATATAGAAGGAAGGGGAACGAGCGGCAGCAACAAGAACATTGTCTATAACCAGAGGTACATTAGACTATATTAAACATGGAAATGCAAGGTAAAAGCCAGGAAGAGCAGCAGAAGGACGATTTGGAGGCCTTTCTGATGATGGCAAGGTGGGCTGGGGACAGATATGGCACCAGCTGGATGCAGCAGATGGCAGCCCAGGTGGGAGCTGAGGTCGCAGGGCGCAGCCAGCGGTCGGATTCCCCGCTGTTGTTTCCGCCAACACCCATGGAACAATCATGGGTAGAAGTACACTCCCAGGAGGGAGAAGGACAGGACATTGAGGAGCTGGAGGAAGAGGTCGAGCCGGTCTGCAAGAGGAAAAGAGTGATGACCAAGAGAGCAAGGGACAGCCAGCAGCAGGCGGCGGCGGCGCAGAAACGGAAAGCCAACCCTAAGGGAAAGGGGAGGGTGCAGGAGGTTGAAGCCACACCGGCACCTGTTCCTGCTGAGGCTCCAAGGCCAAAGGAGGTCCTCGCGGCGCACCTGTAGCCACACCAGCGGTAGCAGCTGAGTGTCCAACCACCTTGGAGATGGTGAAAGGTATGTTCAGGGAATGTATGGAAGCATGGGGGACTGGTGTAAATGGACAGATACCTTTTAATAATGATCATGCTTTGAACCTAGTGGGTAAGGGGGCTCAAGGGGGAAGTGTGGTCTCGGGACAGGGGGGCCTGGTGGGGAGTCAGCCCGTGGTAGGTGTGAGTCGGCCAGTTGTCGGGGTGAACCCGGGGCAGATGGCAACCCAAGGGGCGAGCACCGCCTATACCCCGCAGATAGGGGGAACACCGTGGTGGGGCGCACAGGCTCTTCCACAGGTGCAAGGGCAAGAGCTGGCTAGCAATAATTCAATATATGGGAGGCCTATGCCGGGGTTTGCACCAGCCAGAGTGGCAATTAATGCATTGGCGTGGCACATCCCGCTGGCATACAAAGAGCGGGTATGGAGGAAAGAGTTCATGGATATTATGGAGTTGTTGGGGATGGTCCCCTCGGGACAGGGGTTCAGCGAGCCAACTGAAAGGGAAAAAGAGAAGAAGGAGAGGGAGAAGCCAAAAAATGAGTTCAATATCCATACCTGGTTGAGGGCTTTCCGGGTATATGCCACTATTATGTTAGAGAAATTCCCTCAGGATGGCGTGGCATTGATGGCGTACGAACAGTATATTCATGAGCAGTACTTGAAGCATGGGGGAGATACATGGAGCAATTATGATAAGGGTTTTAGACTCAAAATGCAGGTATGGCCAGCAATGACCTGGGATGAAGTGGATGTGGGAGGACGCATAGACACAAAAATGGTTCCATCCAGGCCAGTAGATGAGGCTGTCACAAGCGAAAGAGCAGCCCAGGGCAGGGGCAGGGGTTCCTACTCAAGGGGGAGAGGGTCCTTTCGAGGGAACTCCTCTTAGAATAACCATTCCAACTACCAAGGGGAGTTACCGGAATGTTGGTTGTTTGCAGAAGGGAAGTGCTCCTATGGAAATGCATGCAGGTTCAAGCACTCAAAGGGCTCGAGCACAGGGAGGCATAGCTCTGCCAGCCGAGAGGGCAAGGCAAACGGCAGCTCAAAAAGCAAGGAAAAAAGCAAGCATGATTAAAACGCAGCTGCCAACGCCAATACGTTTACAGGCTATGATTCCTTTTCTGAATGCATATTGTGACAAGGGTGATGCAAAGTTGTTGTGGGAAGGTTTCAGGTGGGGTTTTAAGATTCCGTTCAACGGACAAATAGGACCGAGGGAGGCTTGCAATTTGAAGTCTGCTTTGTCAATGCCTGAAGTCTTGGCACTGAAAGTGCGAAAAGAGTTGCAGTTGGGGAGGGTGGCAGGTCCCTTTAACACACCTCCACTGGAAAACTTGGTAGTGTCCCCTTTTGGTCTGGTACCTAAAAAGGAGGTGGGGCAGTACAGATTGATACAACACCTGTCTTTTCCTGAGGGGGAGTCAGTTAATGATGGCATTGCTGAAGAGCAATGCAGGGTTCAGTACGCATCATTTGAAGAGGCGGTGGAATTGGTAAAATCTTTAGGTGAGGGGGCCCTCATTGGGAAGGCCGACATAGAGTCGGCTTTTCGTTTGCTGCCAATTCACAAGGACAGCCACCATTTGCTGGGGTTCAAGGTGTTACAGGAGTACTTCTATGACAAATGTTTACCGATGGGGTGTGCAATTTCATGTGCTTATTTTGAGAGGTTCAGCCGGTTCCTTGAATTTTCAGTGAGGCAAAGAACCAAGGTCGGGGGGATGCTCCACTACCTCGACGATTTCATGTTTATTGGGAGAAAAGGAACGCATGATTGCAAGGAGCTCATGGGGGTATTTCAGGAGTTGATGGGAGAGTTTGGGGTCCCACTGGCTAAAGGTAAAACAGTGGGTCCGGTCATGAGCCGGGTATTTTTGGGGATTGAAATTGACTCAGTGGCAGGGGTGTGCAGGCTCCCGGGAGAGAAAGTGCGGAAGTTGAAGGAGGTCATTACAGGGATGTTGGGCAAGGAAAAAGCCACGCTGAAGGACCTCCAGTCCCTAGCTGGCAGCCTGAAATTTGCAGGCAAAGTGATCCCGGCAGGTAAAGTGTTCGCTAGAAGCATAGAGTTGAAAACAGTTGGCTTGAAGCATGCGGGCTAGCATGTGCGCCTGGGGAAAGAGGTTAAAGAGGATCTAAGAATGTGGGAGACTTTTTTGGACCGTTTTAACGGGGTGTTGGTATGGAAAGAAACCCTGGGGTCGGTGAATGGCCCGAAACTGGTTACCGACTCGTCAGGGGCGCTAGGTTTTGGTGCCATCCTGGGTAAGGGCTGGTGCGGGCAGGCGTGGCCTGCTGAATGGCGGGCTGAGGGGATCACCAGGGACATTACGGTTCTGGAGTTGTTCCCGATAGTGGTGGCATTCAAGCTCTGGCCTGAACAAATGCAAGACAAAAAGGTGATGGTTTGGTCTGACAACCTAGCAGTGGTGCAGATTATCAACCAAGGAACAAGCAAGAATGGTAGGGCGTTGCGGTTTCTCAGGGAGCTTACAAAGTGCTTGCTGCAGCTGAATGCAGAGGTCAGGGTACGACATATACCCGGGGTTAAGAATGTGGCCGCTGATTCTCTTTCTCGTTTACAGTGGGGAAGGTTTCGGGAACATCACCCAGAGGCAAGCACAAGGATGACCCCCTTCCAGGCACAATGGTGGGGATTGGTTGGGGAGATCTGAGCGCACTGATCGACACGGCACTCACACCAGGCACAATGCGAAGATATAAAGGGTGCTGGGAGCAATTCATGGCCTTTCAAAGCAACATCTTGCCCGAGAGTGAGAAAGAAAGGCCAGTGCGGGCCTTTGTGGGATGGTGTTGGCACCAAGGAAGGTCCAGGTCTTGGGTGGCTTAACACCTAGCAGCGGTGGCGCATTTCTATAAATTGGGGGGCAGGCCCGATCCCACCAAAGAGCATTACATTGTTATGGCAATGAGGGGCTGGGCCAAACAGGCGACAGTTAAACCCGACGAGAGGCGGCCCATAGATGTGGGGAAGTTGCACGAATTGATCAGGAGCCTGGTGGTGGTGTGTAGGGATGATTATGAAAAGGCATTGTTCGCAGCAGCCTTCTCACTGGCATTTATTGGGGCCTTAAGGGTGAGCGAGCTGGTGCCTGCCAACAAGAAGGGTAAAGGTGTAAGTTTCCTTAGGAGCTGTGATATAGGGGTACAAGGAGAGCGGTTATACATCCAAGACCGATCAGACGGGGAAAGGCAGAAGCATTGTGTTAGGGGGTACCCGGGACAGTCCGGTTTGTCCAGTAGGATGCGTAAGCAAGTATTTGAGTTGGAGGATTCACACGGGGGAGGAGGCCCCTTTTCTAGTACATAACAATGGGTCAGCGTTAAGTCTGTTTCAGTTTAAAAAGGTGTTGGACATGACGCTGGTGGAGGCAGGGTTCTCGAAAGGAGTTTATGGGACGCATTCCTTCAGGATAGGGGCAGCCACATCGGCGGCAGGGATGGGCCTGGGAGCAGAGGCAATCAAGCAGATTGGGGGCTGGAGGTCCGGTTGTTTTAAGCGGTATGTCAGGCCTGAAAAAATGTAAGTCTAACGGTTCCTCCCTCCTATCTCCTCGCAATAGCATCGAAGAAGGGAAGGCACGGTCCGCCTGGGTGGTGGGCCATTCCTTTGTGTCAAGGGCCAGGGCAAGCTGGTCAACCAAGCAGGAGGTGTTGACCGCCGGGGAATACAGGGTGCAGTGGCACGGAGTGCCGGGTATGAAATGGGCACAGCTACAGGGGCACATGCCCAGACTCCTGAGGGAACATCGGAGGCCCGATGTGTTGGTGGTGCACCTCGGGGGCAATGACTTGGCTGGTCTGAGGAGGGGGATCTTGCTCAAGGAAATGATGTCTTCCTTACAGGAGCTATCGGCGGTAATGGGAGAAACTGAAATCGTGTGGTCGGAAAGCATTTCGAGGCACGAATGGAGGGGCGCTGAGAGTCAGGCGGCCATGGAGAATTCAAGGAGGAAGCTGAATTGGGCTATGGCTAAGTTTTGCAGAGGGAGAGGCTTTCAGCATATCAGGCATGGTTTGATCAATCTTAAAAACACGGAGTATTACTTGAAGGACGGAGTTCATTTGTCAGAACAAGGAATGGACTTGTTTTTATGGAATATCTGCAAAAAAATTACTGGAGTTATAAGCAAGGAAAGGGGGGAGCCACGGTAGGCGGTAACCCACCTTTGGAGTAGCGGGTTGTGGCAACCTATGATAAGACAAAGACTCCGAATGAGCCATTGCTAAACCGGAAGGGGCTTCGCCCATTCTAGACAGCGCCTCCTGGGAGCCTAAACGGCGGGGGTATCTGGCGGTAGCAATTGGGGCTCAACTTCCCCCCAACAAACGGCGCTCCCCCAGTCCGCAAAGACCTGCTGGGGCAGGCGGTTCTCAGACTCGAAGGCCTTGGGGGAGTTGTGCCTGCAATCGACATGGAGGTAAAGGGGGAAGCAGGACGAGGAGCAGTCGCCACACTTTTGGAACTATTTTATTACCTGTTTGCAGTGGTTATGTATATGTAAAAATAAATCTGCGGCCTTGTTATGCCAAACCAAAGGAAATGTCTCATGCAGCACCTTACTGGAGGGTAAGGAAAGGGGCTTACAGGATGAGAAATGTTGGATGCAAATGGCATAGTTTATGGACGAATGCCCAGGTTATCGGATGTCTGTCTTTCCCACAAGGAAAAATGCTGTGACGGACCATTTCATCGCTATCTGGGTGGGGATGAAACCACATACCCCTTTTCAGGGGGCCTTAGAACGCATGAAGTTTGCGGCAGGTACCACGGCTCGTGCCACACACTGTAGGAACCTGCATACCCCTCACCTCCTCTCCGTCTATCAAAAACACCCAACTCCGCTTTATTCCACTTCTTAAAATCCCAGAGCCAGTTACTAATCAACGGTCTCCCAGGGGCCTTTCAGGCACCTTTGGCAATGATTAACCCGAGGCACAGTACTCGAGTGAGCATGTTGTGCCTCTTTTCCTTTTTACAGGGGGAGTAAGCCCAGTATGCACTGCCGGACAGTAGCCTGTACTGGTAATCCAGTAAATGTCATCAACCTGCCTACCACCCATTGCCAGAATACCTGAATCCCTGCACGCATGCACCACATGTGCAGATATGTTTCAACCTCTCTCCTACATCTCCAGCAATTAGGTTCTGACCCATGGGTCATTTTAGCAACCACAGCGGGTGTGGCGTATGCATGCATCACACATGGATCAACTGAAACTATGGATTCTTGGATAGCTGTTTCGCATGCGCAAGATTCCTAACCCATTCACCTTCAGTGAGTGGGTCGCCCAGGTCCTCTCCCCTCCTACTCTGTGGTCGGACCGGGCCATCCAGTCTGGTCAAGATGGCAGTAGCGTAAATCTTGTTTACATGGCTGCCCCCTCTGTTAAGCTCCTCAACGCAATGTTTATCACCTGCATCCCTGGTCGCCCCGGGAACCCATTCCATAAACCTCTAACCTCAGCTATCAACCTGGCAAATTCCTCAAAATTAAGACATATACCCTGATGCGCTTCTCTGAAAGCTGAACATGTGGAGGGCCTATTACCCGTGTACAAGTCCTCAATCCGACCTCCGCATCCCATCCGGGCAACGCTTCCAGCCCTCCTCTTACCCACTACTTACCCTGATCTCTGACAAGAAAGACCAATTTCCTATAAAAAAAAAGGTCATTTCTGTCCTTCCCCTCTGGTTGCCCGTTTCATATTCGTATCAGCGTGGTTACCAGAGAAGGAAGTCACCTAAGTTCCCCTTCCCGGGCACCAATGACCTCAAATAGCTGGAGTGGCTTAGATTCAAAGGCAATCATATCAGTCACTGTGTCAGCCTGAGATTACATAAACCTGTCCACCATGAGCTGGGCGGTAACTGCCAAATAGTAGAAGTGGAGGTCATGCGCACCTACACCACCCCTACCCACTGGCAGCTGCAAAGTCTTCAAAGCCACTCTAGGATTTTCGTCCTTACACAAAAACGTCCCCATTATCTTATGGATCTTCAGAACATTCACTCAGTAGGTGCATGAGTAGGAATTGGAAAACACAGCAGATGTGGCAACGCTATCTTCTTGACGAGCGCAACACGCCTCAAAACAGACAAAGGAAATTTCACCCAAAAATCAGTTGATTTACTGAACACTATCATATCATCTTCCACATTCTGGTGATACACCCATTGCCAATCAGCTCCCACCATGATCCCCAGATACTTAAAACCGTCACTTAGGATTTCCATCCCAAAATGCTGCAGCCTGTCCCCTTTCCCCATAGGCAAGGTATAAATAGCCGATTTCGCGGAATTGACTATCAATCCGAACAATTCAGCATTCTCACCCATCCCAACACAGCCTCCATGTTACGGACCAGGTCCCGAACGTATAATCAGAATACAGGGAAATGCAGAGTGGCACCCCTCCAAACATTAAACCAACAGCCTTGTGCCTTCTACATACCACTTTCGCCAATGGTAACATCACCAGAGCAAAAATCATATGCGAAAGAGGACAGCATTGGCACGTGCCCCTCCTGACCAGACATGTTGAGGAAACATGCCCATTCACCCACACTCGAGAAGTAGGCACCTCATATAACAACTTCACCCATCCCATCAAATGAGAACCCAATCCCATTCTTTCCAGTACCAGCCATTGAAACGTCCAACAGATGGAGTCAAATACCTTACAGCAATCCAAACTAACAATTGCCACCCTTCCAGAGAGTCCCTGTACTTATCACGGATAAGGAAAAGACTCCTAAGATTATGAGCGGTGCTCCTTCCCGAGATCAATCCAGTCTGGTCCGGTTCTACAAGCTCCTGGACCCCTCTTCGAAGACAATGAGCCAGTATAGTACACATAGTTTTGATATCCACATTAATCATGGACAACGGCCTATAGGATCTGCAATCCGCTCCATCCCTGCCTGCTTTACGGAGAACTATTACCACGGCCTCAGCATAGACCTCGGTAACCCACCCAAAGCGAACGCCTCCAAATACACCTCCAGAAGCTTTGAAGCAAGAAGATCCTTATACATCCTATTAACGTCCACCATTAAGCCATCAATTCCCAGAGTCTCACCCAGATTTAGCTATCAATTCCACCCACCACATCCTGCAGCCCTATCGGGGCACCAAGCTCATTCCTTTGTTCAGTGTTCAGTCGGTCCAATCCAGCCTCATCCAACCACCTGACAGACCAATCTAACTCGGACCCATCCCTTCTAGAATACAACCTCTCGTAAAAGTTCCTAAACTCCTTGCAAATTTCCTCATGATCAACCAACATATCCCCATTCACATCCCTTACCCCATCACACAACCCCCTTACCGTGCCCCCTCTTCACCAACCATGCAAGGAGCCGGCCCGTCCTTCCGCCTTCAGAGTCTTGTCGATCCACATATCCTCTCCTGCCTAACCATATCAACTTCCACACTCTTGCCTGTATCGTTTAGTGCTCTGCATACCCCCACCCTAGTGGAAAGACCGATATCCACCTTCAGCGTCTCCCATTCACTACATGGAAGGTCAGTGGACTCCCAGCTATGCTCAAGGAAAGGAGTAATCTCATCTTTAAGAGACAATCTAAACGCGGTGTCCTGCACCCTTTTTTTATGAAACCTCCACATCGGAATAGGGGCCACCCAATGCTGCTTTGATATCTCAAAATAAAGTACTGCATGATTGGATAACATCATATCCAAAAATTATGCACCCACAACCAACCTAGACTCTTCACCCCCACAGAATGCATAATCAATACACGAAAAGAAGCCCTGGACACAAGAATAATAGGATTACCATGCTTTAGTCAGTATACATCACAATATGTCTGATATAAGCCTATAGAATGCCTTAGTTGCCTGGTTCAGCGGCCTAGTGCATTTACTTAGTGTGTTCCGATCTTTAGCACAGTTAAAGTCCCCAAACCACCATACCCCATTCACTCGATGCCCTACAATCAACATGTTCATACCTTCAAAAAAGTCTCTTTGGTCCATGTTAGGAGCATAAAGACCATAAAGAGCCAACAACAGAACTGATCGTACCATGAATCTGCCCAGTATCTCCACATATCTCCCACCTCCCATCCACGTCAATCAATGTGTCATGTATAGCTAAAGGCTCAGAAGTGCAAACCCATATAAGAACTATGCGGGCATAGGAAGAGAATGATGAGCCAACCACATGCCCCCTCCTCCGTGCAAAGGGTTTAGCTAGTTCTGCACTCATCAGGTGAGTCTCCTGCAATATGGGCAAATCAGCTTTGCGCCTAATCAAATACGAATATATTTTTCTTTTCTTCACAGCATTATTAATCCCTCGCACATTCCATCTGATAATTCTTAGTGTGGTCATGCACTCATACCCTGTGCATCTACCACCCCCACAGCAAGGTTTCCAAGATGAAGTACCACTTACCTCATCAACATCTTGGTACTAGCTTCACAACCAAAAAACAAAAAAGACAACAAAGACAATAACAACCCACCTACCAACCCCTGTCACACCTCCCTCACTGCGTCCATACCCCCAACACACTGACTCATACCACCTCCCCACAAATCCCAGGTAACAGGCCCAACACACCCCATCCATTCGACAGTCCCCACCCAACACCAGTTGCCTGCCCGAAAGGGCTATCAACCAAGCCTGGGGTAAGGGAATATGAAGCTGGCTAGTTCGGAGTAGAGAACAGGAAGTGAGACAGCCGAGGCCAGCCCGCCACCTGCATAAACCATCAACCACCTCCTACCACACCAAAAGAGAGAAAACATACCCATTCCGCCATAATGCCAATTTACACATTTATGGAATGGCACAGTAGCGCCACAGCCTGTCTGTCTAAATCACCCCACCAGCAGTACCCCCACCAATATTACCCACACACAACAAGAATCAACACACGGTGACCATTTGGCCCTTAGGCCTATCATTCCACAACCCACATACCCCTCTCAGCCCCGCTGAGAACAAGAGTCCCATCTACATTCACCACCACCCTCCCTGAGGGCACCCCCGAGGGTACAGCAGCAGCAGGTAAACATTCAGGCATAATCCCAAGGGCATAAGCCCCCATCTTCTTCTGTATAAGGTTGCTCTTCATCCAATTCTCCAACCAGTCCCATGCCTCATACAGGGTGTAGAAGAAGAAGGACCTATTCTGTGTCAGAACCTTCAACTGAACCGGGTAGAACACTGCGTGTTTAAAGTCACATTCCAGAAGTTTCCTCTTCACAGTCTCAAAAGATTTCTGTCTCTGCACCTCCTGCATAAAGTCCAGAAATATCAGGATCCTTGATCCACCTACTTCATAAGAGAAGCGCCTCCTGGCATCCTGCAGCACAGCGTTCCTGTCTCAAAAGTTCAAAAATGTTGCAATCAATGCACGTGGGGGGGCCGCAACAGGTGGCCTCCTTGCAGGCACCCTGAGAGACCTTTCAATGGTGAACCATTTCGATATCAGTCAGGTATCTTTTCAAGGCACAGGTCCACTGTGTCCTTCCTCACCTTCCGCCACTCCAAGTATCCTTACATAACAACGTTGTGAGTAGCCCACCATATCTTCCGCTCTGACTTCCAACCATATTGTGGCAGACATTAGGGCATCAACCTTAGTTTTTAACACTGACACCAGACCCTCAGTGTTGCTCACCCTCTGTTCGACTATGGTGACTCTCTCGTTCACCTTTTTAAGATCCGCCCGTAGCAAGGAGACTTCAAAACCCACTGTCTGCACCTTGTTTTTCAGTGAGGTCCTCGAGTCTTGGATATCCACCATAAGGCTCTCCTACTTAATTGTGCCCACTGCAGGGGCTGCTGCCATCAGCTCCTCACTTGTCTGTTATGGCTGCTGCGTGGCCCTTGAAAGTCTCCCCTTGCCGCACACAAACTGATCACCCTAGGCAGTACGTGGGTCATCAGTCACCTCTCCTTCTATAGACAGCCAACCCATCACAGTTCACCAAGTGAAGGCCCAACGGTGTAAACCAACAATAGCACTATACACTTAACAGTGGAACATGTGGAACACAACAGCCACAGCTTGTCAGTGTACCACACAACACTAGCAGCGACAACAGTCCTCAGATGGGCAGTCTAGTAGCACCCATAAGTCGATTGTTCCACTGGTCCCACTTCACGCATCTCAGGACAAGACCACAAAATGCCCGCCATGCAACATGGACGGCCCAATCTTCCCCACCCTAAGGGGGTCCCACGACATGCTGCCTCCACAGGGTCACATCCAAATCATGCCGGGAGGGAACCTTTGTGAATCATTACAAACCAGTCACTGGTGTAGTCTGATGGAGGATATTGTCAAGGATTTATTTGAAATGCATTAACAGAGCCCAGCAAGCTCACATCCTCCTCGTATGGTACCATGCCAAGCTCCCCTCAAGGAAGTCCATGTTACATGCAGACAACTGATCACCACTGCCAGAGACCAACTACTATCATAACACCATAGCAAAGGCCAAAAATGAAAGCAAAGCCCTCTTCAAATCCATCAAGCATAGCATCAACCCTCTGCCCGACCCACCTCCATCACAACCCATCGGAAAGAAATCCATGACCATCAACTCATTGTTCATCAGCATGATCAATATGGTCCAATGATCTCTGCCTTAATGCTAGTAAGACAGAGATTCTTCTGACCGGGTTCCCTGCTCCCGCTTTCCCTCTGTCATTCTGGCTGCCCTCCATTGGCCCTCTTCCTTCACCTTCCTGTGAGGCAGAAAAACCTTGGTGTTATCTTCAACTCCACTCTCCCCTTCTCTCCTCACATCACAGACCTCTCCAATAAGTCCCACTACCAGCTGTGCCTCCTCAGAGGTACTCCACCTGTTCTCACTTTCCCCCAGAAGCTCATTGTCTCCAGAGCCTTGGTTCTCTCTAGGTTGGACTACTGTAACAGCCTCTTTCCCATTCTGACTTCCTCAACTCTCCACCCTCTGAAAATAATCCAGAACAGGACTGCAAGACTTATCCTTGGCCTCAAGCCCAGGGACCAAATCTCTCAAGCCCGGAAATCTCTCCACTGGCTGCCAGTGCCTGGCTGCCAGTGCCTGGAAGGATCAGGTTCAAGACCCTCTGCTTCGTCCACAAGGCTTTCTGGGGCGGGTGTCTGCACTACATCCAACACTCCACTCTCTTCCTAAATACCTTCCTTCTCGAGCCCTTCGCTCTGCTGCCTCCAATGCTCTGAGGGTCAGACGCTTCTCCATGCAGAGAGTAGGGGGAGATCACTTTCTGCTCCTCTCAAACTTGAGCCGGACCACCTGATGTTCCAGAAGCAGCTCAACACCATCCTTTTCTCCTCTGATTTCTCTCCCTCCCCTGCTGACCCACCTGTCTGCTGCGCCGACTGCCTGCTTGGTTACAGTCAGAGTCTCACTCGGCATCTGGCTCCTCTTGATCGGTCTTCGCCGCACTGCCTCCAGGCCTGTCACACACCAGGGGCTGTAACTGTAAACTCTACAGTGCCCCGCTTCCTTTCACTTATTCATAGCTGCGCTGTCCTGGCTGCACAGGGCGTTGCTGCCCTGATTGCACTCTCCCACCCCTTGCACTTCCCCCGTCCCCTTCCCCTGCACTTTGCATTCTCGCCCTTGCACTGAATGATACACAGCGTAGTAAGGTCGTTTGTCTTGTCCTCCCTCCATACCCTCCCTTGTCGCGGACAGAAACACATGTGTCCAGGCGTGTTATAAATGACTTATCATATCAAATGATATCATGACCAATATGATACACCAATCCATAGATGTCAATGCCACAACTGACAGCAAACTACACATCCCATCTCTCAAAATCACAATTACCTGGATAACGTTCAAGACACTCACCATGGAAGCCCTCACTGCGACCCTAGTATCCCTCAAGACCACACCATACACGAATGACATCCTCCCTGCCTCTGCACTCGCAACCCTTCTGACTAAAGCACTCCTCCCTTACCTAACAATCAACAGCTCCCTAACTCAAAGCAAATTCCCCTCGATGCTCAAGACCAGATAAATCCTCTGACTTATGACGAAACAAACACTGGTCCCGGACAACCTCAGCAACTACTGTCCCTTCAGCCATCTTCCCAACCTAGGTAAGATTTAGAGAAAGCAGAAGTCAAGCAACTCCTCCAACACACCGAAGCAAACAACCTCCTTTCGGTACTATCGATCTGGTTTCAGACCCAGATGCACCACAGAAACTGCTATAATCATGCTCTTAACATCCTCGATGATGGCCATCTTTGGCTCCTGGTTCTCCTTGACCTCTCAGCAGCATTCGACACAGTAGACCACCAGACACTTACTGACATTCTACATCTCTGCATGGGTGTCAGCAAGACCATCCTCTGCTGGTTCAAATCCCACCTTGCTAACTGCTACTAGTTCATCCAAGAGCACTCCTCGATCGCCAACTCTACCCATCATCTGTGGAGTCTCACAAAGATCCATTCTCTCTCCTGTGATCTTCAAACATTACATGGAAACATTTGAAACCCTCCTGGCCCCACACAACATCCACATCAACCAATCCGCATCTGACATACAGCTCTACCTCAAGATATCCTCCATAGAAGACATCCAAAGGCTCAAGTCCTAGATGTCCATTGCTTACCTGAAACACGCCCTTCCAAGACAAAATTCCTACTGCTGACCAACAACACAGAACACCCTGACATCCAGATCTGGCTCTCTGCTATGACCCTCGAGGGCTTCCCACCCATCTGGCCACCTGCCCCAAATCTCTTGGGTGTTACATTGAAAGACACCTCTCCTTCAAACAGCACATAGCAAAGAAGACACAAACAACTTGGTACCAACTTTCCGTCATGTGGAAAAGCAAGCCCTTTGTACCAGAAAACAACTTCACATCTGCTGTTCAAGCATTGGTCCTCTCCCACCTAGATGGTGGCAATGCCCTTTTGGAATGCCTTCCTGTGACTACCCTGGCACCCACGAGATGTAAACTACATGCTGTGGCACGTCGCATTAAAGGACTTGGGAAATTCGACCACATCACCCTGACCCTCATCGAACTGCACAATCTCTCGCTGTAAGCACATATCCTCTTCAAATCCTGCTGTATCATCTAAAAGGCTGTCACAATGAAGTGCCCAAGCTACCTCACTGAGAAACTCTGCATCTCCGGAGGCCTGCGATCCACCAGAAGACATGTGCAAACTTGAACTCTGTCGGTGCACAAAGGAAAGAACCAGAAGAGAGGCCTTTTACATCTATGTCCCCCAGACTCTGGAACCTCCTCCCCATTAACACCAGATTTCCCGCTTAGCTTCTTCATTTCAGTATGGTGCTCAAGATCCTCATCTTCAAGGAATGGCTCCTATCTGACACCTAGATCCACACACCTCCACTCCCCACCTAACCTGAGACTGGGTGATCTGCTCCCCCTGTTTCCTTCACAGGTTGCTTGCAGATCCCTGGATGCCAAATTGCAAGACCTTATGCTCCCCTGTTGTTAGTTCCCTGCTCCCTTGTGCAGCCTGTTGCCCAAATAGATCCCGGCTCGATAGGCCACATGCTTATCCCCTAAAGGAAACTGTGAAATAAAGGCTCAATTTGCCCACCATGGCATGAAGAAAATATTGACAACAAGCCACGTGTGGTGGGCGACCCGGCTAACTTAACATGGACCCAGACTGGAAAAGCCAGGCACCCATGGGGCCACAACAGCTGTCAGCCTGCCTGGTGGCCAGATCAGATGGGCCCAATTAAGAAACCGATCCACCCATGAGCTCTGAGCATGGCAGCCAGGAGGAGAAGAAGACACCACACCGTCTGGGAAATGTGGGCAGTGTGGCCCAGATAGAGTAGCGTGGTTGTGTCCCCTTTTCGGCCCACTCATTGTCAGTCTGGGACAGGCCTCACAGTGAAAGTCTTCCTTGGCTGTGTATGCCAGTCTGTCTGGGAGGTAAAGAGAGGTGGAGGAAACCCTACACGCCCAGAGAGGCTCTTCTAAAAGTAAAGCCCCGGGCTGCCAGAGCAGCCCAGGTGAAGAGGGAAGCCCCAGCCACTCTGACATCGCAGCTTCTGTCATCTCAGCTTGGGTGAAGAATACGCAAGCCTCCCCCCTGCATCCCACCGAAGTGATGCAGAGGGGGAGGGGTTGCACGGATTGATAATGAACAAAGATGAAGGAAGGCAGAGTCCACATAGCAACAGGGAAACCGCCTGGACTGAGCATGGTGCCGTGGGTGCGGTGTTGACGTTTGCGGTCCTCAAGGCTGTGGGGCATCCCAGAATATTGGAGAGTGGCTGTGGGTCACAGAGTTGAAGTTGGGCAGAACGATTAAACATAGGGTATATCATGGGTGTGTATCCTGGTGTGAGGGTAAATGAGGCAAGTGGCAGCCTGCCTGAGGCCACTTAGGGGGGCAGGACCACCATCGGAGGCCCTCCACGGACCTCATACGTCATAAACTGGTGCCAGGTGTTTGCATGGAGTTGGCATTAGATAGTCATACTCTATGGGTCTCCCTCCGAACCTTCATAGAAAGGGTGGGCTGATGGGACAGATCCCTACTTAGAAAGAACGCACACCAGCGAGACTTAAGCAGTGGTATTAGGAATGTAGAAATGTTTAATTTAAAAGGTTCCGTGTTTTTTTTTTTTTTAAATAAAGAGGGGTCCCAGTTTGAATCCCTGAAAAACCCACCTTGTTGTCTGTGTCTAATTGAAGTAAAGTAAGAACTCAGGGAGCAGCCCATCTCGTGTTTACAGCCATTTTATTTTCCAGGTTCAGCGCCCCGCCTTATCCGGCTGAAGAGTGGGGGCGGTGGTTGCTATGGGATCGCCCTGTCCTGGGGCTGGGAAGGTGCGATCCCTGACCCAGGTTGTGGCCGGAAAACAGGGCTACACTTGTATCACTGCTTACCTATGATTTGTCAAGTACTCAATTGCTTCCCAAAGCTAGGCCAGCTCTCAATAAATGCCCAAAAATCAATAATAGTAATAATAAGGCGCAGAGTAGCGTATCGCACAGCGTCTCAGTTGCTGGTGGCCTACGTTCTTCCATTTGGTTGGTTCCAAACAGTAGGAAACCACCATGGAGACCAATCAGAGAAAATAATATGGAATTTACTTAGTAACTATGCAAGATGTAAACAGTCAAGCCTAAAAGGGTGCTGCACTTAAAAGTAGCATTCAAAGGTAGCATGTTTATGTTCAGTCGTGCCTTTTGCCAAGTCGCAAATACCATGAATGAACTGAAAGGTATTTTTCATTTTTCATTTTCCCAGAACGTCTCCTGGAGGCCCGCCCAAACTCCCTTCGCCAGATTGGGACTTTTACAAATCCAATTGCTATTTTGTCTTCGATTTCGTTCTCTCACTTGCAAAAACATAAGGCAGGCTCGTTCCACCTGCCTTCTTATCTAACTATTGACTTACATTTTTTGTTTGTTCATATACGTCATTTGCACTATATAATAAAAACCATGATGGTATTTTGACTCCCATAAAAAGAACTTCATCTCGTAACAGGTTTACTGAAGTGCTGAACTCCTGGCGATGATACTTTCATTTAAAAACCCTCAAGCCAATGTGCCTTTAATACTTTAACCACCTAGTTTCAGAAACGCAGAGCTGTTTCATTGGACAGGCTTTACAGCTTTCAGGATCATGGTATCGTCTAGAACCCACAACACATGGTATCTTCCACAGGAACACCGCTTCCTGTGCAAACCGCTCTGTTAGTTACGCTTCTGCCAGTTAGCGGAATTAGCTTTTTTAGGCAGAGGCGTAGACAGGGTAGGGCCTGAGCAGGCAAGGCTCACACAAAATCTGTAGATGTCCACTCTGCAGTGAGGGGTCGGCATTTAAAGGTGTTAATGTTGCTGCGGTGGGCCCAACTACCTTAGATTCAGGCCCCACTTGTTAGACAATCCTGGCTATGCCTCTGTTTCTTGGTGCCCTGATCCCTAGCTGTAGTGTAAGAGGGTGAGCATTGATTTATCCTACATGTTCGATTACTTCTGGTGTCTAACTGTGATGATTGAAAAATATTTCCAGGTGTACAGAGGGGGGCTGGTTGTGAATGCAGTCTTTACATAGTTTATCATTCCATTTGACGTCATCAGGAGTCATTTGAGCATGATTTCCCTTTATCTTCATATATATTGGGCCTCATTACGCGGCAGGAGGTAACCATGGTGCTATTAGCGCCATGGCTACCCCCTTACCGCATTCCAGGTCTGTGTTCCCGGAATAGGGACTAACTGGGTCATTCCGACCTTGGAGGACCCGGTAAGTCCCCATTCTAAAAACCATTCCCCATTCCCATTTGAGCCCCCATAGGGCTCATTGGGAATGGGGATGGAACTAATAACGGGCCCGCTATTAGCTATTAGCGGGCCCGTTATTAGCTCTAAAGTCCCATAACGGGTCCCGCCCATAACGCCTGGTAAAACCAGGCGTTGAGAAAGGGACCCGCTAAGGGGCCTCGGAATAGGGTGGTAAGGGATTACCGGCACAGGAGCCCTTACCGGTGCCGGTAATCCCTTTGCACCTACCGCGTAATGAAGCCCATAGTATTCGAAGAACAGCACTTACACCTGTTTTGCAAATATCTAAAGTGCATTTTATTTTGGGTCACGCCCTCTCCAATGACTATAGTATGTATTTAAAATGATCTTTCAATTCAGAGAAGGTTTTGAAAGTATATTTTTTAATAAATGTAAAACTATTTTATTGGGCTCTCAATTTCCACATGATACTGGAAAATTGTTAATAAAATTAAAAAGGTTTTCTACTTCATTATTCAATAAAACATTTACCAGCACGTGAACCTTTTCCAGGCGCTTGCATTGACACTTTTGACTGAGGAAGAGAAAAGTCAACAGAAAGTTATGATTTCTAAAGTATGCTGAACCCTCCATGTCTGGCAAAATGGAATCTGAAATATGCTGCGCAGGTTGGAAACGTTTATACTGAAGAGGTGTGTGGAATGCTATAGAATTGGCAGCCTGCCTTGACGAGTGTGGAGCACCCTGGGAGAAAACAGCAAAGCATACACAAATGTGTCCACCTGCAAAGTGTTAGGGCCCGCCCCACAGGGCTCTATTGTGTGGTAGGTGACCACCGGCCAAGTCAGTGGTAATATCACAGAGGCGTAGACAGGGTAGGGCCTGAGCAGGCAAGGCCCACCCGGAATCTGTACATGCCCACTCAGCAGCGCTGTGTGGGCATTTACAGATGTCACTGCCACTGCGGTGGGCCCAACTACATTAGCTCCAGGCCCCACTTGTTAGACAATCCTGGCTAGGCCTCTGGGAAACAAGCCAAATGGGAGGGCCCATGACAAGAGCAAAGGTGACCTAACACCGAGTGGAGCCCGATGGTATGGGCTCCAATGCTTTTAAAGCATGTAGAGGGGAGATATAAAAGGGCAGCGTTACCTGGGGCTTCCTATGATGGAACCTGTCCATGTCACCTTGCTCAGTGTAAACATCACGAAGGGAAGCTTGGCGTGAAGACTTTGCAGGCAATTAGAGCCTCCATTCCAAGCTTGCTGATTAGCTAGTGAGATGGAAGCTATAAGCCCAATGATGGTCTAGAGGGTTGCCCAGAGCTCTGCCATTGGATATGATGGATTTGAAACCTTCCAGCCATCCCCTTTTAGTTTTGCTTACGTCACCCTGAGTCGGACGGGTATACCCAGACGTGGGTCCCGTGCCTCCAGGGCCCAGAGACCCAAGCTACTCCTCACTGATGACGCCCAACAAGGCCGAAACATGTCTGGGGATTCTTGTTGTCTCGTGCAGAAGGAATGTGACCTAGCAGTTTGGGCTGAACTTCCCCTTTTGAGGTGGGACCAGGTCTGATTTGCATATGGTCTTTCCCCTTCTGTAATGGCCAAGCAGGCTGGAAAACGATGGTCTGGCGGGTTGCCCAGAGCTGTGCCAGTGGTTATGGTTAATTCAAAACCTTCCAGCCATCTCCTTTTGATTTAGCTATGAGAAGGACACAGGAATGGCGCGCAATGGTTTCTACTGTGGTCAGTGCCTGCATTCCACACCTTGTGCAGAGAAGAAATGATGCTGTAATACGGGATGGCCAATGCACTGCAATGGAACAATAGTCCTTCAATGTTTATCTAGCAGAAAAAGCAGCCAATTACATCTGACTGTAGGGATATGCAGACCAGGACACCTGCTTGCTTATAACTAAGGCTCTAGGCACTGATCGTCTTCCCGCAGGAGTTTCCCCCAAAAGTCCTTGCCCTAGAAGCATCACTGACAGATGTCAGTCGCAGTTGAAAATGTCTTCCTAAAAATCTCTTTGGTCATAGGCTAAACCTAATTCAGTCGTTTTTTTTTTTTACAAGGTTTTTTGTTGGCAGGGTGGGTGCTTTCCCTTACTATCGCTCTGCTTTTCCTCTCATATCTGCTTTTCCTTTCCTTGCTTTGCTTTCTAATTTGAAGTCCTTAAAACCTTGCCCATTGCTCAATATGCGCTTTCAGGCTGATCTTATTACTAAAGGAATTGCTTAAAACACGTCTTCACTTTACTGCGAAGTGTGATTGATGGGACGGCATTCCCGATTGCCAGACTCAAGGACAACCACAAGTTTCTGAAGGCCACAAAAAAGCGTGTGGCCGCCAAGTACTGGAGGTAGTCACCGAAATGGACAGTCGGTAGCAGTTCCAAGCAAATTCTGCTGACCTGTCAAATGTCCAGTAGCGATGGCTCCGGTGTTGTTCGGTGGTGTGAAGACTTAGATGGCTAGGATCCAGGTGTCGCTAGGGCTGAAGTGGGTTGCTAAGGGAGTGAGACTCTGGATCCTCCCCCTGCACCAGAGCAGTAAGTAAGTAGGCTGCGCCCTGGAACCGCTAAGATCCTGCAACCGCGTCTCTTATGGTTCCCAACCCCTGCTGAGGAGAAATGGAGCGATCCAGACTTTTGTACTGCCATCCCGGAGGGGATCTATAAGAAATATTGTACACCACAACCCATCCTATTAATTGATGTTGCTTATTTCCATGTGAATGTAAATAGTTGGCAGTTTTGATTTCCAAGACCTTTACTCAGCTGTGGATACTTATTTTTTGGTTTATGGTTTTCCATACTGGTATGGTTGCCTCTGGGTATTAAGCGCGTTATAAATAACCAAATATAATTATCCACTGACCCCCTCAGAATACAATATTTAGCCCAAGATTGGTGTAAAGGTGTTAATAACTTTCAGTTATCTTTAGAATTCTCCAAAAGGGGCCTGGAGTCAGTATATATACAAAGTGTGACTAGTTATATTAAAGTGAAGTGTGTGCTTAATGGTGCCCCTACAGCCATGGAATGGACCACACAGAGCCCAACGGGGGTGAGAGTTTGGTTATGTTACTGTAATGTCTAGTGCTCACCACCTTCATTTGTGTGGTCTCTAGGCCCTCTCATAGAACTGAAGAGGGGGATGCAGTGTTCGAAGTGAGCGGGAACGGTCGGGAACGGTGTTCCACTACTTTGATTTTTTACTGTTAACAGCTCCACTACTTTTTGCAACCATTTTCAACATTCCGGAACTGTTCTATATTAAGCTATCACACACTTCTCCACTTAACCACCGGATATCAGTGACAGCTAAACTGAAATCTATTTCAACTCAATTGGCTGTCAACCAGCAATACTGCAACCCTTGAAAAATGTGTTGCACATTGCTGCTTTCCTTCCCACTCTCTCCCCTGCTGTAGTCACAGTTCCACTACTTTATTGGTATACTTCTATCTCTGGGGGGGATGATTTAGGTTAGTAGAGAGAGAGAGAGAGGAAAAATGCAAGATAGCTTTGCTATTGTCTTGATACGTGCAGACGTAGCCTGGGACGCAGGCCCGGCTCCAGCAGGGGGGGAAAGGGGCCAGGTCCCCCCAAGAAACTGCTCTGTCGCCCCGGTAGAAAGGAGGCCTCTAGCCAAGAGTTGCTTGTGTACAGTTTTCTTTTCGTTCCGTTTATGAACAAAAAGAAAACGGCACACACACTGCAGACAGTGCGCACGGCAGGCCCGGCTCCAGCAGGAAGGTCAGGGGGGCCAGATCCCTCCAAGAAACTGCTCTGGCCCACCCTATAAAGAAGGCCTCTGACAAAGAGTTGCTTGTGTACAGTTTGATTTTCGTTTCGTTTATGAACGAAAAGAAAACGTTATACACACTGCAGACAGCGCACATGGTGGTCACCAGCTTGGTTTAGGGTTAATTAGGAGGCTTGCAGGCATGCTATTAGATACCAATGTACTCAAACCATTTTGCACCTGCTAGCCAGTTAATACCTCTACCGCAGTGGCTGGCAAATGCTTTTCCATGCCTGCACAAAAGCCCAAACTGTCCGTATTGCCAGTGCTTGTTTTGCTTTCCATCGCTGGGGGGATTCGCTGATCACTTTTCTTTTTTTGTCTTTCGATTTATTGGCAAGTCACCTTGTGGTGCGAAGCTTTCACAGTGGCATGTGGAATGACGCTCTACAGTGCTTCTATCTCTGGACAAGTCAATTGCGCAAGTCCGAATTTTTGAGTAATCAGGCCTGTCAATGTCCTTGGGTGCTTTACAACCACACGGCCACGTAGTTATCCACACAGTAGTTATTTTTATTTCGCCCCACACGCACATTGTTATCACATTTTATTTTGCCCCACACACACAGTGTCGCCGGAACACTGCGACATCCGACCGCTTTAGAGGAGCTCATGATTTTCCAGGGGTCTGAGACTTCTGGTGTGCAGGGTACAGGTGAGCTGAAGAGAGTCTGGTGCTCAATTTGAAATGTGCAGTCTTTCTTTTGAAAATCACAGTTGGAAACGCCTATGCATTTGCAATGACAATAAGCGTAGCAGATTTTGGGCGCAGAGGAATTGCACAATTTTGGGGCTTACTGATTTCTTTAAGGTAGCACTTCCGTACTTTGTCACTGTGCTGTACAAAACAATAAGCAGCACTAATAGGATAGCTCAGGTGAAATGTGTTTGTCATGGAAGTAAGACAACGCAGAGCAACACATAAGGCAAGGATACTGGATCGCACAGCCTTGGCCCACGCCTGCGTATTGATTGAGCAGTGACATTCTGTTATTTCTGCACGTGCCGTCACCATCAACAGGCGTGGGCTAAGCGGCAGTGGCCAAGCCCAAACACCCTTGCTGGCACAATATCGCACTGCAAGCAGTCACGGGGCAAGCTGCAGTGCCTACACTTTACTTTGTAACTTGGTCGAGTTCAGAGTAGGAGTTGCAGGTAGGTGGAGGAGGCAGAGGCCAGTCAGCCCTACCCCGGGGATGGTCAGACGGGAGTTTAATGTTTTGCTTGCTTTTTTTTATTGGCTGGCACTTCTATGAGTATTGAGAAAATGCTCCTCTTGCTATGTAGCAGATAATCCAAATTCAAATAAGAACAACATACTCTTTTCCACTGCTCCCACATAGCATGGGAGGAGTGGAAACGAGTATTTTCTTCTTATGTGTTCTCTGTCGAATTTGGATTATCGGCGACATCGCAAGAGAAGCATTTTGCTTATCCACGTTGCTAAGTTAGCTTGATTGAAAGCACACTAGAAGTGACACGCGGACTAATAATGGGTAGTTACAGGCCATAGGCTCTGGATGCTTGGGGCTCAATGTCTGATGACTGTGATTTGAGTAGTTGAATGTAAGAGAGGCTTACCGGCTTCTGCCCGTTTCTCCCGCAGCGAACTACAGAGAAAACTGCACTCTGTCTCCCGCGCTCCGCGCAGTGTCATAAAATATATGGTTGCTGGAAAAGTCCTGGGCTCATGGAAACCTTTAAGTACTTGTCAGCGGCGCTGTGGCTAATGTCCACACAGCTGTACTGACATTGATTAATCCCTCGCTCATTGAGTGAGCCATGGAGGCCTTGTTGCATGGGGTTTGAAGAAATCCCATACTGCATCCGACTGTATCTCTGGTAGTGACTCCTCACCCAGGCTGATTAGGTCAGCGGAAGTTCGTTTACCCACTGCTGGCACAGTTTGGGGCACAGTCACCGCCCACAGCCCGAGCGGAGGAGCTTGCACCATCTGTGACACTAGGAGTAGGGCGTAGGCGCTGTCTGCAACACTGGGGGCGAGTGCCCCCTCTCTTACTTCCAGCCTCATTCACTTTTTCATCCCTGCCTCTCCATTAGTCTCTTTTTTGGCTGGAAGATATTCCCCCAAACTCTTCATACACTTAGCAACTGTAGCTTGTCTCGCCCTGCCCCGCCCTACTCATCCCCACACGTACCCATGTTTGTGACCTCTTCCTGTCGCCTTACCCGCCCCTCTACACTGCTCTTCCCTCTTCCTACCCCTACTATCCCTGTGTTGTCTGGACTCTTGTTCACCCTGTCATGCCACCTCCCTTGCCACTTTCTCCCATTATTCATGTAGGTGGAGGGGGAAGCATGCATATCCAGGGGTGGGGCAAGGGTCCCGGTGTCACACCAACAGCAGATGCGATGCACAATCAATGTCGGAGAAGAGGCATACGGCCTTAAGATACAAGAGGCGCAGAGGGACATCCCTTCTATTACAGGAACACACTTAAGTGTGCCCCGTGCCCATTCCGGCCCTCATCCCTCACCTCTAGGCCCATGCGCTCCAGTGCTCCTGCATTGTGGGGCATCGGGACTGTCACAGTCTTTCTTCAAAGAGGCCGCCAAGAGAATGGGCTGGAAGGATGCATGAGGGGGAGATTTGCGAGTACAAAGATGAGCCAGGCAATGGTGAGTATGAGGATGAGGGGGCAGAAAGAGAGAAGGGCAGCGACAAAGAGAAGGATGAATGGGGGCAGGAAGATAACAGAAGTAACAAGCAGCAATAGAGGGGTAGGGTAGAGTAGAGCGAATAGGCACTGAGGATGTAAAGGATGGAAGGAGAGGCGCAGGGCAGACAGAGAAAGCAGAAGGAACAGTCAGGAAGACCGTGACAGAGGGGAAGGGATAAGTAGGAAGCGACAGATGGTGCAGGAAAGGCAGGAAGAAGGGAGCAGGGAGAGGGACAACAGAATAAACAGGCAGCAAGAGAAGGATGAAGGAGGCAGAAGGAAAGCAGAAGAGAGAGGCAGAGAACAGGGAGAGAACCAGACTAGTGTACTACTGGGTCAGGACATACGATATGCCATGGATGCACAAAACATGCATGTGCCTACGTCCCTCGCATGCACACACACACACCCCTAGGGCAAGATGGTGAGTATGGGCCGTGTATTTCTGTGCTTCCTGTCGTATGACTTACTGGAAGGTTTCTTACCAAACAAGTGTGGAAGACTGCCCGGCCAGAGGATGTCAGGGCTGGGACTGTTTATAAAGTACTGATCTTCATTAGCTCATGCAGTTTGGGTTACTGTCCATACTGTCTATATGGAAGCAGAATCTAACCTGTGTATTGTTTGTGCCAGAGGGTGGGTTAGGCTACTCTCACACCAACTGGAAATTGGGCCCCCCAATAACACCTTTGGCCCACCTAGATGATACATTCTGGAGCTGGGCCTGTCTGGGAGTAGCCTGAGCTGTGCGTGCAGGACTGTTTCTTGGAGCACCATGCAGAGAGGATAACGTCATCTGTTTGTGGCTTTTGTGTTGTCTGTGGGAGCTTAGCGTTCCTATTGTTCCTCCACTAGCTGCAATAACTGCTTACGTTTCTGGCTGATGCAAAAGTTGGCAAATTCAGAGAGAAGAAAAAGTGTTCCTGACTAAGTTTCGTTTATCTTATTATGATGGCATGAAAAAAAAATACAATGCTTTTGAGTGAAAATGCAGGTGATGGGATGAACACATCCTTTTTTGCTTCAAAACGCAATACTAGCCTACGCAAACACCATATTCTACGGGTCTGTAACCTGCGGTTCTTTAGAGGTTTTGGACTACAACACCCATTCCCCTTCCTCATTGAATATGCTGGCTAGAGCTGATGGAAATTGTAGTCCTAAACATCTGACAAGCCAAAGCTTGCAGACCCATGCCATATACAGGCATACGGGCCCGTTTTAATGTATGTCAGTGCAGTGCGTGCTAACTGACCGGGGAGACTTAGATTACTCATGCTGTTCATTCGTTTGCAGTGTGACCCCCATAACATAGAAGAGCGTCGCTGCCTGCAGGCAGGTACACCCTTCAATGTGGTGCTTCTATGTGCGTTTGCCTCTTTGCACACATGGATGCTGCTCCTTGAGAGTGTGCAGGCAGGGTGTGGGAGGAAGGCACCCGCAGCCTTTGCGAGGTTCGCACACAGTGGCGGGGTGAAGTTAGGGACTATGCTCATTTCAGGCCAGATGCCAACCTCTTCATACATCCGCTCTGAAATCAACCATGGGATGGTCAGATCACCTCAGAAGCGTGCAAGTGTCACCTTAATGCACTAAGACTGGCTACGGCGCACCTTGAAGGAGTATGGAGCCCAGGAGCACTAATGCACACAAACACCTGGAACAGCAGAAGTGAGATGAAAAAGCCGACGACATCACAGCCAGGGCAAAACACTGCAATACGCATAGCTAGCGTCCCCAGCTTTTACTGAAGCAAAATGAGCAACACATGCCGCCCCCGCCGCATGACACGTGGCTTCAAACTGTACAAGGAAACGTGGCTTCTTAGCGACAGTTCTAGTACCCCAGGGCGCATGCCGAATGGGCCGTGCAATGGCAGGGGTGCTTTGCTTTCCCAGCTTTGCATGGCCTTTGGGGGTGAAGGCTGGGGCACTGCCAGCCTTCCTGCACATCAAGAGGAATTGAGGTAGTGTGATGTAGGCGCTCCAGCTCGACGGCTCATGTGCAGGAACCAGAGACAGAGTGGGTGCACCTTCCTGGCCCAGGCATCCAGATCCTAGCCATCCTGTGCAATATACCCAATCTCTTCCTATTTCTGAAAATGCTTAAAATGTACTCATTCCATCTACCCATTAGCGGACAACTCTAAATTAGATGAGTATATGTTAGCAAGCGACCACAATAGTGCCAGGACACCTTCGGCTAACACGATGCGCTTTATGAAACTCTCAAAACATAACAGTAACCTCCCCGGCTCCTGTTTTGCCCTGCGCGGGACCTTGAAGGTGTTCATGGCAGGCATCTTGAGGCTGAGCAGAGTATGGACCGGGGCTGCAGGTAAGAAAAAAACTGTAGGAATGTATGTTTGTGTATGTGTGGGTGTGTGTCTGTATGGGGAAGTGTACGTTTTAAGATTCCGCATGTAAATGAGAGAGTGTATGCATTTGTTGACTGTGTGCACATGTGAATGAGTGAGTGCATGCTGTATGAGTGTGTGGGCGAATGAGAGAGTGCATGCATGCTGCATGGGTGCATGTGTGAATGACCGATTGTAAACTGTGTATTAATCTTTGCATGTTAGTGTTTGTGCTGGGCCGCGGGCCTCTGATTTGCCCCCTCCCCCTCACTTGGAGAGCAGCCACTATGGAAATAATGTCTTACCGTGGAATGGCATATTTCTACCAGGCATTAATGGTAAAGCAGATATGTATTACATGGCTATGCTGACCTAAACTGGAGCAGCTAGTGTGGCTATATTTTCGTACTGTGGCATGGCATTTTTTACTGGGCATCAAAGGAAAAGAAAACATGAAAAGGGCTATTACGTGGCTAAACTGGCTTACTATGATGCAGCCAGTTTGGATTTCTTTTCCTACTGTGGCATGACCTTTTCTTTACTGGGAATCAAGGTTAAAGTAAACATAATATGTTTTATTTTATGCCTATACTGCCCTTCATTGGTGTAGCCAGTCTAAACATATTTTCTTACTGTGGCATGGCATTTTTACTGCAAAGGCCAACAGTAGTATCTTCCTTTGTGGAGATACTGGCATATATTGGCTGAGACGGTTTGGACATGTTTTATTATGGTATTATTACTTTCATATGCACAAATAATACATGTGTATGTTCTTATGGTGGAATACTGGTATACACTGGTGAAGACAGCATGTACATGTATGGGCACATCAAGCATTTCATTTCTTTATATTGTTATATTTCATTGTAACAAGCTCTTGTGCACTGCTGATAATTTGCATCTTTTGGATGTTTTCATGAGTTATCCTACAAAACCGACTGGCCACTATGCAGCTCTTTAACCAGTTTTTTACTGAAAGTGTGCTGTAAAATACCAGATTTTAACCCAATATTTTAAAAATATTCTCAGAGGAAGACCCACCCACCAAAATCACCCTTAGTTAGTTCATGCCCCCTAACAATACTCGGTCATTCCAGCATATTCGTGGGAAACATTTACACCCACTCCACTTATAAGATTCACCAACGGCCACTGAAAAAAACAGCCCGTCCTGTCCAAATCCTGATGGATGGAAACACCAAGGGCCTGATTCACAGAAGCAGTTTATAATGGTGCAATCCTGTTTATGATTTATTTATTTATTTATTTATTCACATTTGTTGAGCGCTCAGGCAGCCCGTGGGCATCGTGGCACTTGTTACAGAAGTTGAAAATGACTTATTTACATGCAGAGAAGTCATTTCTTAGTTACAAGAGGCATTCTGCACGTGCAGATGTGAAAGAGGAAGATAGAGAAGAGAGGAGTTGTGCTAGCTAAACAGTGTAGTTTTTAGTTTTTTGCGGAAAGCAAAGAGAGAAGTTTCTGCTCTGAGTGCGCTGGGTAGTGAATTCCATAGTTTAGGGGCAATGTAGGGGAAACGTATTCCACCTGCTCTAGCTCGTTTGATGCGCGGGACCCTTAGTTGGTTGGTGTGGCACTGTCTAGTAGGTCTGGTAGGATGTGCTCTGGCCAGAGTGTCAGACAAGTAAGAGGGGGCTGAGAGGGTGATACATTTGTGTGTAGTTGTAAGAATTTTAAATGTAATACGCTCTTTGACTGGTAGCCAATGTGCTGTTTTTCTGGCTTGCGTGATATGGTCTCTTTTAGGTATATTGAGGGCGGCTCTAAGTCCATTGTTCTGTGTAGTTTAATTATCTGTGAATCGGGCTCTAAGAGTAGTTTTATTATAACAACAAATAATATCTAAAGTAGACAAGTGGCTATTTTAGTTACTAGCAATATCTTACCAAGGACGATATGCCAGGGATACAGCCACGATATGATCGGGGTACTCCCTGCAGAGTCCTCATAGCCCAGGGCAACTGCTAGTTATAGATTTACATGTTCTGTATGTTCCCAGGTGCAGCAATCCTAGGCTAGGGCAGCCTTAAACCCTGAGATCATCACATCTTGTGCAGGTAAAACATCATATGCAAGTTGTAGTCACTGCATGCAAGGTGCAGCTTCATATATCAGGGTATTTATATAAATCAAGCACAGTCTTAATGCCCCCAATACTGCACACCTATGCCGGTGCAGTAGCCAAAGAGATGTACAGTCATCATTGTAAGTTAAAGCATTACATGTTGAGGTTCTCCTATCAAACAGCAAATACAAATGACAAAGTACTGCTGTATTATGCAATATAAACCCTGATATGGGTTAGTCAAGGGCAGGTAAGGTACAGTTGTACATGTCCAGGCACAGCCATGACCTCTGATGAGACTGAGACAAACCTCCTTTCCATGAGAGAAGAAATCTTCAAGCCTCTCAATAACAACACTGTCTAATATTACTAGACCTATTGGCAGCCTACGACACTGTAGAACAACCTCCCACCATTCTACTTAGTAGTCGCCAACATAATCTGGCCAACGTGGGAGTGGCCTAATCCTGGGTATCATCTTCCCTCAAGGACCGCAGCACTGCGGTCAAACTGGATGACTTGATCATTGGGGTACCCCAAGGGTCCATCATCTCCTCTTGGAAGTTAAAGAGCTCGATGCATCTATTGGCTTCCCGGCCCCATAAGTTCTCTGCATCGTTGCAGATGTATGCAGATGATACCCACATCCTATTCAAATGTACTGACCATAACGACTCTCTGGGAAATGCGTCTGAAAGCCTCATTCCAGTCCAGGAGTCGATGGCTTAAAACATTTGCTTGAATCAACTTTTTGTTTTTTTAATACACAAACACCCAGTTTTTTCAGGTGGCCCAAGGAGCTAGGTTTATGCCCTCCGGTTTCTAAGATGGTTATCCATCCTGTCAGATGAAACTTTGTCTTTCTCACCACAGATCGGGACTCCAGTTAGAAGTGAGCCGGGGGGTGGGAGGGAGAGGGGTACACGTTCCCCCGGGGTGATTTGGGCACTGTGCTTGCCACGGAGTACGGCTGGTGCTAGAGTGCCCCCTTCCCAGTATATAAGGGGGTAAGGAAGGTTCGGGAGCAAGCAATGGTTGGGACTGGTGGCGTGTTTGTCGCTGCTCCAGTGCCTTCCTAGCCTCGTCGGGTTGAGGGTGGTCTTAGGCCGGGTCAGGCCATTTTGTATGATGAGGTTCTGGGGGGGGTTAGCAGGTGGGGGCGGGCGGTATAAAAATACATATATATATTGTGGGGTGTAATCAAAGGCCCCAAACCAACAGAACGGAAGGGCCCACTGGCGATTTGACCTGCCAGCATTCAGAAAACTGCACGCTGAAAATGGGCCTAGTTAGGCAGGCTACGTGGGTGTCTTTCTGCAGTGGAAATCCAGAGAAAGCTAAAAGGAAAATGTAATTTGAGCGCAGATTGGAAAAGCACATCACATTGCAGGCTGAGAAATATTTGCAGCAATTTTCACTGAAACTGTCATCCATCAAAAGGTGGTGCACTGTGACGATTCAGACCCATTTTTCAGCAGAAAAACAAACAGCAGTTAATTAAAAGTGTATTTGATTAATGATTGAAAGGAACAGCCCTGTACTCTCAGCTGTCATTTTAAAAATCACCAATGCTGTGTGAAAAGAAGGAAGAAGTCCATTGATGCAAAAGCAAAGTGAATCCTAATCATTCAATCACACACTATGTCAAAGAAAACAGGCTGATGTCAGAAAATGCAATATGTGGGGAGTGTGCTGATGAGCAGCTACGTGATGACAGCTTAAGCTGTGAGCTCCGGCACCAGGAGATCCAGTTATGCTTAAAATCCTGTTTCACACCACTAAATCAAACCTGGAAGATCCTGTTGTGTGGTGGACTGGTCCAGGCACCAGTAGATCGAGAATTCTTGCAAACCATGAGACGGAAGCAGAGCTGTGCATCGGCGAAGGCTTGGACCATTAAAGGGGGAGGAGCGACTACTCGCCGACTCCGGCTTGCATGACCGGGCTGGGACTGCGGCCTGCAACTCTCTACTTGTGGGGCCGCAACTGTGGATGGTGACCGTTGCCTGCAGCCCCTTTTTGTCAGCATACATCAGTATACACACTCGGTGGCACGGGCTTGCAGAGAGGGTCTTCCGCACCTGCCTTGGCATTTCAAGCACATACCGTGACCCATGTGACCGGCGGTGCAGATTTTGAGCACCGTCGGAGTCCCGAGAGTCACATCCCCTGTTGTGTCGCACAATACCGTACGTCATTAGTTTGTGAACACTGGGCCAGTGACACAGTAAGAAGAGCAGAGTGCTGGAATCCTCATAAGCAGTTAATCCATCACATGCAGCGTGTATCAGGGTAGATATCCCGCTTCCTGGGGTGCCTTTCATAACAGTCACTATCAACCGTACCAGCCACTCGTGGTACCTGCTGCACATTAATGAGTCACTTTTTGATAGTGTGGCCCGGAGTTTGCCAGTACCCAAGATATTGATGTAGCAGGCTGCTGAGACTGAGAAACAGTAAAGTTGTTATATGGGAGACACCACTTGCAGCTAGCTGACTTCGTGTGAGTAAGGGACATCCACTCGGAGACACTGAGCTATCTTGGAGCGGGATTTGCCCTATGTGCTGCAGTCAACATCCGAAACAGCCCTCCTTAGCTCTGTCTGGACAGGCTTGTTAATACTTAGAACCCAGGTTGCCTCGTACAGGTGAAAGGTCAAATTGCAAGCTCACCCGAGCCATGTCCGCGGCACCAAGTGAAAATATACTGTGAGGCCTGCACACGATCTTGTACTGCATGATCCCGGGTTCCATGCTATATATAGTTAGATATAAGTATAGGACTACACTTGCTCCTTGAGAACTTGAACGCAGCACAGACGCCCTCCAAAACAGACAACGTGCTGTATAAAATTAACAGTTGATGCTCTGCGCTCCAGCTCAAAACATGGATGGCACTACTGTGAGTACCCTATTCCAGCTCCATAGAAGCCATAGACATTTGGTTTTGAATATCTGAATTGAATATAAGGGAAATGTAAATGGAAAACAAGCATTGCAAAGAGTCAAATAAGCCAGCATTAATAAGAGTCAAGTTAGCTAACATTGTTATCAGTTCAATGATCAAGCATTGCCAAGAGCCAAGAATAATTAAGCCTGAAAACTAACATAGTAGCAAAGCTGGTATTCAAGGGAATAGGTTTCCTAGCAGGAGAGTCTATTGGGAAGCTTATGATGGATTGTGAAACCTGATCTATAACAGCAACCGCGTTTCCTACCAGGAGAGTATACTAGGAATCCTATGTTGGTTATTTTTTCAAGCGAAAGCTACTTAAAGACTGAATGTTAACAAAACCTGTGATAATCAAGCTTCAAAGGCAGCTGAAAGGACACTGCGTCATACCTCCCTGTGAAGCTGGAACTGTGGCAAGAAACCTATGAAACAGAACCAAGTAAGGTGTGTCAGTTACGTGAACTGTAATGGGTGGACCATGTGGTCCGACATCTGCGCCTAGACCTAATACACCCACCTAAGGAAAAGCCACACTGTGATTAAATAAAGAAAGCCTATGTGAACTGAGATTGATGAGCTGATCTTGAAATTGGTGACAAGTAACAAACTTAAAAAGCTGGGGAATATCCCAAGGAACTGTGTTATGTCGGAATCTGAAATACCACAAGGAATTGAGTTGTTTTGAAACTTTGGAAGACTTGAAAGCCAGGGGAAGGGAACCCCTTTGTTGTACAGTGAACTATTTGAATCATGGGCAAGGGAAAACCCTTTTCCACTTAAGAGCTAGTAAAGGCTCTGAACTAGTGTTTGGAACACTTATCATTTGATGCTGACATCCGCACACATTGTATTTAGCTACATGTGAGGGCAAGTATAGGGTTTGGACACAGACAGACATTTGCTTTGGACTTCCTCACAGACTACTATTAGTTTTAGGACATTCCACCTTAGCTTAGGGCAAGTCAGAATGGTTTATACATTGAACTTCTAACATTCTGTCTGTGTCTCATTCATGCTGTCTTTACAGGCAGATAAATCCTATTATGCCAACTAATGCTATGGTTTGTATTGAACGACCTTACATGCCTTTATGCTGTCCTCATACATGCTGAAATCCATGTTCCCATGGGCCCTGAGCTCCTCTTAACTATTTGACAGAATGTCACGGATGCTGGTGAGACAGAGCATCAGAGGGCCGATTGCTAACGCACACAGGCTCGCTCAGCTGGGGAATGAGACAAACCCTCTCCTTCTGACCACACACTTCTTAGCTCCAATATTTCACTTCCCTCGCCGGCTAGAGCCATGCCTCCGTCACCAAGCACCAAAAGGAAATTCAAACCAGACTCCATGGCACCACACCTGCACCAAGTTCTCTCTTCAAACCCTCGCTCCTCCGCTTGCTCACTCCACCGAACTGGCCTTTAGTGAATTTAATACTGTACTTGCTACTTCATTTGACACTCATTGCCATGCTCATTCCTTCACCCCACTCTTGACTCAGCCCTCAAATGAGTGAACTCCCCCAGTCGACAGCTGAAGACAGCCATGCATCTCCACCTCCACCGCTGGTGCAAGGGTCTCTCCCTGACTCTCCTCAACACCTACAACAACTCCCTTCTTGCTCTCAATACTGCTCTTGACACCACTAAATCCTGATACTACACTGACCTTATATCCTCTCTCTGCCCCTCTCTGTCAAACTCTCATTGACCTTTCAGGCCAAAAAACATGCTCCACAACCTCCTCTTTCTCCACTAACAATGTAACTTCTTTCTTCTCCTCCAAGATCACTAAAATAAGTCACACTCTGTCGACTCTTCTTTCACGCCCTTGCCCGCTCTCCTTCGCTCCACCTCCTACTTCCCCTGCTCTCCACCATCCATTGATGCTTTTACACCACAAATAATCAAGCACCTTGTAACCACCCTCTGCTCCTACCTCTTCTCTCTATTCAATCCCTTCGTCTTCCCTGGACTCTTCCCTCCATGCTATATAGTGTCATCCTCATAATCAAGAGACCTTCATCTGATCCCAAAAATCTCTCTTTCTATCGACCTGTCTTGCTTTTGCCCAGTCACTCCAAAATGCTCAAAAGGGTTGTCTTAAACTAGCTTGTTGACTACTTTGAAAACCACTCACTTGACCACTGTAAATTTGGCTCCCAGAGTGAATAGGCCACCTAGACTGTTCCCACTCACGTCTCTGACTTTCTAACCACTGCACACCACGCTGGCCTCTCCTCCATTCTCATACTACTCGATCTTTCTGTGGTTTTTGATACTGTTAACCATCCCTCCCTCCGTTGAACCATCTTCGCCCTCAGCTTCAGAGACACAGCACTTTATTTGATGGCCTCTTACCTCTCTGACCACTCTTTACCCATTCTCATGGACCTCCAATATCTCCTCCCTTACATGCCTGCCTGTTGGAGGGCCTCAAGGTCAATTCCTAAGAGACTACTCCTATTCACTCTTTATAGCTCCTCCATGGGAAAACTCATTTCTTCCTTTGGCTTCCACCATGACCTCTCTGCTGATGATACCCATATCTTCTTCTACTTTCCCTCTTTACCTTGTCCTTTCGGAGCATATCATCAGCTGTCTCACTTTTTTCCATCACTGGGTGGCTCTACTCTGCCTAATGCTGAACTCCTCCAAAATGCATGTCCTCTTTCCATCTACCTTCAACATCAGCCCCACTCTACCCTCTCCCATCTCCTATCTCCTTTTTTTCACTAGCGTTCTCACTCCCACCCTTAAGGCTTTCAACCTTGGGTCCACTTTGATAGCGACCTTTGACTCCAACATCTGATTATAGCAATTGCTACTACAGTCAAGAGCATCTTCCTCAACATATGAGAAATCCACACGCACCTCACCTTACGTTCTACTAAAACCTCTAGCCCAACTCATGTCTTTAGTCAACTTGATTACTGTTCTAGCCTACTACTTGGCCTACCCCTCTACTCCTTCTCTCCCTAAACAAGGTTCTCAACTTCGATACACATACCCTCTGTAACCTGCCAGGATCTTTTTCCCACCTCATCACTAGGGGTGAGCGAGATTTTTTCGCCCGTGAAGCAAAAAGTGTGGAATCCCCATTGGAATCCGCTCCTGTCAGTTCAGTGAAATCAGTTTTACAGTTCCACCACCACTGACATTTCACCCCAATGTTGTATGGTTTCAAGCAGTGCGTGGTGTTTCGTTCCCATGTTAGTTCCATGTAGTGTGATGAGAACATTTGCACAGGTCTTTTTTTCCGATCCTTGCTAGTTACATGCTAGTTACGTGCAGCGGCATGAGACACTTTGTGCAGGTTTCACTGAACCGCACAAGTTTCACGCAGTGCCCTGAGAAACGTTGGTATCCAGTGAAAAACAGTTTTTAAACAGTTTTTAAAAATGCATTTTTACTGCATTTATATGTGGTGGGTGGGTAAGGATGATAGGTTACAGTAAGGGCAGTATGTGGGGGGGGCGGCCGGGGTCTCCCCCTGCATATAAATTCAGTAAAAAATGCAAGAAAATACCAATTTCAGCCATGACTTTTTTTGCAGGGACTTGTTCACATAGTACCGAAAATGTGCATGTTTATTGGATTCATGATAGGCCCGCGTAGCGACACGAGAAACTTTGTGCAGGTCTTTTTTCAATCCGTGCTATGTTCGCAACATAAGAACATTTGCGCTGGACTTTTTTCGATCTGTGGTAGTTTCGTGCAGTTGCATGAGAAACTTTGCTTGGTTTTCATTGATCCATGCTAGTTTCCCGCAATGCCACAAGAAGCTTCTTGTGGGCTTATTTTAGATTCATGCTAGGTTTGTGACAGAAGAAATTTTGGGTGGGTCTTTTTTTTCAACCGTTACTGGTTTCGTACAGTGACATGAGAAACTTTGTGCAGGTCTTTTTTGATCCGTGATAGTTTCGTGCAGTGGCACGAGAAACTTTGCAATGTTTTCCACGATCCGTGCTAGATTGGCGGAGTGCTAGAAGAAACTTTGCACTGGCTTATTTCAGATTCGTGCTAGTTTTGCGTTGCACCACGAGAAACTTTGCATTTTTTTACAAACGGTGCTAGATTTGCACAGCAGAATGCGAAACTTTGTGCTGCTCTTTTCAAATTGTGCAAGGTTCGTGCAGCGGCACAAGAAACTTCATGCAATTCTTTTCGACCCATGCTAGGTTCCCGTTGCGGCACGAGAAACTTTGCATGCCTCGATTTGGTTCACGGGATGGCTGCTCTTTTCGATACGCGGAGGTGGCAGAACTGTGTACTGTGGCAAAACGGATCAACATCTTACAGATTTCACTTCCGCGGCAGACGGAATGGAATTTCACAATTTCACCCAGCCCTACTCCTAACACCAACACCACAGCTCTCCAAGCACAATCACTCTCTCCTTTAATACCTGTAACTAACCATCCATGGTCTTGCCTCTCCCTACCTAGCTAATTGCATTTTTCTCTACTCTTTACCTCGTACCATGCACTTCATCCTCTCTCCTCAACCTCTCCATCCCAAGGCTCCCCCTGGCCCCATGTGCCTCCTCCCCATGTCTCGCCTTCTGGTTACTCTCCCTCTTCCACTGGAATGCCTTGCCCTCCCATTATCAAAGACAGTCCATTACTATTACTATTTCAGACGTGACTAAGGACACTTACCATGGACTGGGCACCTCTCATCCTTGGATTGCTCCTCAATGATATTAGCCCATCCATACCGGGATGAACTCACAGGCCAGCACTGTATATTAACCTCTAACAGCACAGGGCCCTGCTTTGTTTAGGCTATGTATGCCTGTCTCTAGTCTGTGTCCTCTATCTATCATTCAATGCTACTTTACCACTGACCGTTTCTCCCTCATCCATGTAAGCACCCCCTTAGAGGGAATGCCTTGGTGAGCTGTAGTGCTTCCCAGATATGTCATTTCTGACCAAAAACGACAGCCTTGTTTGCTTAATAAATACAATACGCAGTGCTGCTGCTCCTAATTCTGCTCTTTCCCCCCACAGCGTTCACGGACAGGCTAGCCCGGCGAGTGCAATAAGGGTGAAGAGGTATGGAAGAAGAAGGAGCGTGGCCTCGGGGAGAAAGAGGGGAAGAAAGGTGAGAGGAATTGAGGGGTAAGAGAAGGAAAAAACGGACAGAAATAAATGGAGTTCATGAATTCATTGTTTTTGTTAATTGTTAATGATCAGTAGTCTGTAAGGCCAAAGAGCCAGGTTAGCGTATTACTGTAAACTGTGGCCTGTCACATTAAAGCATGCGTGCACAAAATACAGCCCGCGGGTCAGTTGCGGCCCGCCATGCCGTCTTGTCCGGCCCGCGAGGCACAAAGACTTTCCTAATGGAGGGCGGCCCGCAAGCAGCATCGGCCGCCCTCCATTAGGAAAGTCTTTGTTGTCTTACGGGCTGGACAAAACACTGGCCCTCATTGGTTCAGTGCACACGAACCACGCAGCTCCTACGAGCCACGTAGTGCGTGTGTGCTGCACCAATGGAGTGCCAGCACTACGGCTGGCGTGGCCAGTAAGGCTTGCTGCCGGAAGGCATTTCAACCTTGCTTGCCAAGCCAGCCGTAGTACCAGAAGCCTCGCCAGCGTTCCAGCACGTCTGGGTAAGTACATGGGGGGGGGCTGTATGTTTGTGTGTGTGTGTGTGTGTGTCTGTCTCGGGTCCGTCCTGACTGTGTTTTTTGTTTTTGTATGTATGTTGAGAAGCGGAGGTGGGGGGGGTGTGTATGGGTGTGTTTGTATTTGTATGTCTGCAGTGTATGTTGAGATGCGGGGGTGGGGGTGTGTCGGGGTCTGCTTGAATGTGTTTGTGTGCAAGTGCAGTGTGTGTTGAGATGCGGAGGGGGTGTGTGTGTCGGGTCTGTCTGAATGTGTTTGTGTGCAAGTTCAGTGTATGTTGAGATGCAGGGGTGGGGTGTGTGTCGGGTCTGCTTGAATGTGTTTGTGTGCAAGTGCAGTGTGTGTTGAGATGCGGAGGGGGTATGGGGGTCGGGTCTGCTTGAATGTGTTTGTGTGCAAGTGCAGTGTGTGTTGAGATGCGGAGGGGGTATGGGGGTCGGGTCTGCCTGAATGTGTTTGTGTGCAAGTTCAGTGTATGTTGAGATGCGGGGGTGGGGTGTGTGTCGGGTCTGCTTGAATGTGTTTGTGTGCAAGTTCAGTGTATGTTGAGATGCAGGGGTGGGGTGTGTGTCGGGTCTGCTTGAATGTGTTTGTGTGCAAGTGCAGTGTGTGTTGAGATGCGAAGGGGGTATGGGGGTCGGGTCTGCCTGAATGTGTTTGTGTGCAAGTTCAGTGTATGTTGAGATGCAAGGGTGGGGTGTGTGTCGGGTCTGCTTGAATGTGTTTGTGTGCAAGTGCAGTGTGTGTTGAGATGCGGAGGGGGTGTGTGTGTCGGGTCTGCCTGAATGTGTTTGTGTGCAAGTTCAGTGTATGTTGAGATGCGGGGGTGGGGTGTGTGTCGGGTCTGCTTGAATGTGTTTGTGTGCAAGTTCAGTGTATGTTGAGATGCGGGGGTGGGGTGTGTTTGTATTTGTATGTCTGCAGTGTATGTTGAGATGCGGGGTGGGGGGTGTGTCGGGTCTGCTTGAATGTGTTTGTGTGCAAGTTCAGTATATGTTGAGATGCGGAGGTGGGGTGTGTGTCGGGTCTGCTTGAATGTGTTTGTGTGCAAGTGCAGTGTGTGTTGAGATGCGGGGGTGGGGGTGTGTCGGGTCTGCTTGAATGTGTTTGTGTGCAAGTTCAGTGTATGTTGAGATGCGGGGGTGGAGTGTGTGTCGGGTCTGCTTGAATGTGTTTGTGTGCAAGTGCAGTGTGTGTTGAGATGCAGAGGGGGTGTGTGTGTCGGGTCTGCCTGAATGTGTTTGTGTGCACGTTCAGTGTATGTTGAGATGCGGGGGTGGGGTGTGTGTCGGGTCTGCTTGAATGTGTTGGTGTGCAAGTGCAGTGTGTGTTGAGATGCGGGGGTGGGGTGTGTGTCGGGTCTGCCTGAATGTGTTTGTGTGCAAGTGAAGTGTATGTTAAGATGCTGGGGGGGGGGGTGGGAGGTTGGAGGGATCGGATCTGCCTGAATGATTGTTGTGTGCACGTTCAGTGTGGGGGTGGGGGGTCCGGGTCTGTATGCGTGTATGCTTGTGAGTTTGTTTGGTGAGTTGGAGGTGGGGGGTTCGAGTCTGTATGGGTGCATGGTGTATGCTTGTGGGTTTGTGTGCTGAGTTGGGGGTGGGGGTTCGGGTCTGTATGGGTGCATGGTGTATGCTTGTGGGTTTGTGTGCCGAGTTGGGGGTGGGGGGTTCGGGTCTGTATGGGTGCATGGTGTATGCTTGTGGGTTTGTGTGCTGAGTTGGCGGTGGCGTCTGTATGGGTGCATGGTGTACGCTTGTGAGTTTGTGTGCTGAGTTTGGGGTGGGGGGGTTCGGGTCTGTATGGGTGCATGGTGTATGCTTGTGGGTTTGTGTGCTGAGTTGGGGGTGGGGGGTTTGGGTCTGTATGGGTGCATGGTGTATGCTTGTGGGTTTGTGTGCTGAGTTGGGGGGTTTGGGTCTGTATGGGTGCATGGTGTATGCTTGTTAGTTTGTATGCAGGGGTGGGGGGTTGGGGTCTGTATGAGTATGTATGCATGGTGCATGCTTGGTGGCATGGGGCATAGTGTTTGCATGAGGGGTGGGTGTCATGGGGTATAGTGTTTGCATGAGGGGTGGGTGTCATGGGGCATAGTGTTTGGTCAGGGAGTGGGGGCTATGTGGCATAGTTTTTGCTTGAGGGGTCGGTGTCTTGGGGCATAGTGTTTGCATGAGGGGTGGGTGTCTTGGGGCATAGTGTTTGCATGAGGGTTGGGTGTCATGGGGCATAGCCTTTGCATGAGGGGTGGGTGTCTTGGGGCACAGTGTTTGCATGAGGGGTGGTGTCATGGGCTTAGTGTTTGGTCGGGAGTGGGGGCTATGGGGCATAGTGTTTGCATGAGGGGTGGGTGTCATGGGGCATAGTGTTTGGTCAGGGAGTGGGGGCTATGGGGCATAGTGTTTGCTTGAGGGGTGGGTGTCTTGAGGCATAGTGTTTGCATGAGGGGTGGGTGTCTTGGGGCCAGGGGCGTAGGAGACACATAAAACCTGGGGGGGACAAGAGACATCTTGGGGACTTCGTTTTATTTATTTATTTATTTATTTGTTGTGTTTAGTCAAAGAACTCGACTTTTCACAAAATTAGAATTAAAATAGCAGTACGTATTAAATTACAAATATCACTGCATAAAACAAGAGAAAAGAAGAAAAGAAAACAGAAGAAAATTAAAGGATGCAGCAGCAAAGAACATGTCTTTGTATGTTGCATTTCTGGATTTTTCATCTGACTATTAGCTCATGGTAAGAGAGAGGAAATAACAATTACTTTCAGTGGGCCACAGCACAGCTAGGACGCCAGCTCGTTAAGAGGCAGATCACCTGTAAGTGGACTCCTGCCAAATAAAGGAGTTGCAACCTTTTCTACCAACTGCAAGTTGCTACTTTTTTGTGTGGGGCAAGGAGACATGTGTGTCTCTTGGAATTGAAGGAAGGGGGTTTCAAAGAAAGAGGAAATCTTGTTTGTACCTCTGAGTAAGCCCTGTTATGGGAGTAGAGGGACCAGGTGTGTGATGTTGCTGCTTTGACTGTCCTCCGGGGGGGGGGGGTACAGCAAACAAGGAGGATGAGCAATCGCAAGCCCACCCCCTTATAAGCACTCCCTAGGTCCGCGGCCGGATGTGTCGGACCCAGGGGATGCCTAGTAGGTGGGCTGTATGTGGACCCAGGGGGGTGACCAGAGGAGCAGCCCGCTATGTGGGCTGCCCCTCTAGCGCCCCTAAGAGGGCCGGGCCAGCCTCTCACGATGAGTCTGGTCCCTCTTATTCCATCTCATGCTGGCTTCAGAGCCTAGCCTTTCTTTGGCTTTGGTATTCTGATTGTAGAGCTGGACTCTGTTCCTTTCTCGTTTAACATTTGCTGCAAAGCCTGATCTTTTTTATTCTCTCATATGTTACTAGGACGGCAGAGCATGGGTCCTCTGCCCTGTTACATTATTCAAAGAGCCACTCTGGCCTTTCTTTGCCTCTCCCTTGTCTCAATACATACCTCATTGCTTGAAGACTCAACATATTCTCCCTAACACAGCAATGGCAGCTGCAGTCTGTCTTAACTTCTATTTGTTCTGTGTATTGAATTGGCCTCTTATTTCTGCTTTTCTGTCTGCAGGGGAAAGGCATTTGCCAGTCACTGCCAATGGCTTCCTCGCCCACTTTTACCAGGTTTCATTTCCAAGCAGATCCCAGAGGAATCCCTTTCCTTATTTCCAGCATGAGAATCCATGCTGGCAGTAAGGCCGCATTTGTCTGGTGGAGCGGGAAATACACGGGGTCCTGGTGTGTCCACTCGGCTCCCGAACTCCACCCAGAAAATGCACGAAAATCTGGCCAGTTAGAAAAAGCAACAGTAATAGTGTTTTCCACCACTTTTTCTGAACCAATTGACCTGGAAAATGCTGTGTTGCATCGGAAGCTGAATGCATTCACTCTGCCTATTATCCCACCGGAAGATTAAGACAGGTGCTGGAATACAGGTGTTACATATTCCTGTGCACAATCTGCATTTGGAGCATTAACTAACTGAGCTACCTTACAAATGATATCTCCTCTGGGGCTTTACCGTCTTAACCCCTTAACTGTCATGGGTATTTCCCCCCAGTGCCAAGGCCTTTTTTGGTGAATTCGGTATGTTGCCATTCAATCCCTTGTAAATTCTTTGTTACATGAGATATCTCGGCCAAAGTTGGCCCCTTTTTTCCCCAGATGTAGGCGGTCGTAACACCACCCAGGAATCCTAGTTTGCTGTTGGGGGGTGAGAGAAAATTACCAAAAAGGAGAATATTTGGGTTTTTTCCAGAAAATGCCAATAAAATGTTATACACAGAAGCCTTTGGTGTTTCCCTTGTAAGAGCTAAGAACAAAAGGTTTGTTATGCTGGATTCTCCATTTTCCAGGCTTTCAAGAACAGATTGAGTGGAAACCAAAATAACATATTTTGATATGCTAATCAGCCGTTTTGTGAGAGGTAGGTGATTTTGGTGTTTTTTGTCCAATAGGACATGCGTAGCCGGAATGGAAGAAAAGGGTAGGAAAGCTGAATGGGAAGCCAGAGAGGCATACATTTCTGAAAAGTAAACAATATTCCAAGTTTAGAAAGGGGTGATTTGCGCAGGTCAGGCAACAACTAAGTAGGGAAAGATTCCATAGTTTGGGGGAAAACGGGAAAATGACAGAAAAAAACCCACAATTTCCGCACATTTCACTCTGGTCACCCACCGAAACACCCAGTCAACAACACATGACCTACCTTTCCGTGTTCCCACAGGTTTCCTGACGAAAACGGTACCTCACATGTGTGGGTGCACCTACCTGGGTGCAAAGGGAAAAGCCTAAAACACTGTCTTTTCGCGCAGCAGATTTTCAGGAATTCTGCTCATGTGGACAACCTACAGATTTGGGCCTAGGGTGTCGAAGCCACGAAGGAAAACGGGGAATCCCATGCATTTCCGAAATGAAGACACCCATGGGAATCCACAGAGGTCTGACTTGCGCAAATCGCCCCTTAATTTATGATCCACAATCCCTGACAAAGTCTCAAATTTGGTGGAAAAAACAGAGTGGGGGCTATGGGGCATAGTGTTTGCATGAGGGGTGGGTGTCATGGGGCATAGTGTTTGCATGAGGGGTGGGGGCCATGGGGCATAGTGTTTGGTTGGGGAGTGGGGGCCATGGGGCATAGTGTTTGCATGAGGGGTGGGTGTCATTGGGCATAGTGTTTGCTTGAGGGGGGGTGTCATGGGGCATAGTGTTTGCTTGAGGGGGGGTGTGTTGGGGCATAGTGTTTGCATGAGGTGTGGGGGCCATGGGGCATAGTGTTTGGTTGGGGGGTGGGGGCCATGGGGCAGTGTTTGCTTGAGGGGTGGGGGCCTTGGGGCATAGTGTTTGCATGAGGGGTGGGAGCCATGGGGCACAGTGTTTGCTTGAGGGGTGGGGGCTATGGGGCATAGTGTTTATTAAAAAATTAGGGGTTGAAAAAGCCCCACTCCACGTCTACCGCCCCACCCACATTTACTTTTCGGCCCACTATAGCCATCATGTAGGGTACCTCTGTCAAAATCAGTTGTGCACCCCTGCATTAAAGCAACCTTTTCCACTACATGCAAGTCTGGGGTTTAGGTGCAGTTTAGCCAAAAGTCCCACTTCCACAACCACTTGCTATGTAAACGTTGTCATTGTGATTGAAATGCTGCAAAGAGCAGAAAAAACTAAATCGGAGGTACTATCTTCCTGGGGACATGGTGGGCGTGGAAGGACGAGTTACCACCCCTTGTGGTGCTCTCCTTGATCAATCAGCATTAAATGGGAGCCTTCCGAGGGGTTCCAGAGGAACCAGGGACGAGAAAGGCATACAGAAAGCATGCTTTAGCAACTACATTTGTTTTATGACACTGACGCTCTCTCCCTTTCTAGGGATGAAAAGGACAGTTTATGGGGTAACAAGAAGATTGCTAGTGGCAGCTGCAGGTACTCCTGACAAATTCCAATTGCCGACCATGACTAACACTCTCTGAGATGCACTTGGCATCTCCGAATTTTCTCCAGAGCAAGTCTTAATAAATCTGTCTCACTAACAGAAATGGCGTTGTTTGGCAGTAATACAGCGATAATATGGGCGACATAGAATAAAGTAATGTTATTTTGATGCAGTTATATTAATAAAATATGTAATTATTATCATATGCATTGCGATCCTCTGCAGCCAAGTATGCCATTGTGCAACAAGCTGTCCGGTTCTTTTGGGTTGTTTCAAAAGAAGTCAATCACCAGGAGAGTCCACAGGAGCTCTGGCATGTTGGACATCTTCAGAGGCTCAGATTTATTGGGCTTGGATGTGCACTGACACAGGTGGCAGGCGCCAATCGTGCATTCCACTGTGTGATCTAGTCCTGGGAACCACATGGTGTCTCTCACCTGTCTCTTCGTTGCCACCACCCCCTTATGTTCTTCATGAGCTAGATCTACGACCTGCTGCCGCAAATCCATGGGATCACTATTTTGTGCTCTTGCATGACAAGCCCTTCTGCAGACACTGATAATTCCTCTCCTATGTTCTTGAAGGCCTGAAGTGCTGTCATGGCACAATCACCCACTTGTCTGTTTGTGAAGTCTGTGCCACTCCACCTTCCGGACCTGATCAGGTCCTGTACTCGCTTCAGTGAGACATCCTGTTTAGTGTGTTAAAAGATCATTGTTGGCGTGATGGCTCTTGGGGGCTCATGATTGGTGAGGAAGTTCACGTACTCCTCTGCCATTGAGTTATTGGTGGAACTGTCTAATAGGGAGTGATGCAACATAAAATCTGCCGGATTGTATTACTTCCCCGGCTTGTGAAAAATTGTGAAGTCAAAATCCTGCAATTGCAGGCCCCATCTCTCTATCCGTGGCAGCATCTTGCATTTAGAGCTTCCATAGAGGGTCACCAGGGCCAGGAGAAACATCTGAAAATGCTTGCAAGCCTATACAACGGCCAGACCCTCCTTTTCCGGTTGCGAATATATCTCCAACAGGCTCTTGCTAGCATAGGCAATCACTGTTCTGGGGGATTCTCGCCTAGGTTGATAATGCGCCAACACCGACACCAGGCCAACTGGACTGGCATCAACAATCACTTCTGTGCACATGTTTGGGTTGACGTAGGCCATGCGTTCAGCTGAGGTAATGTCTTTCTTTATTTGTGCAAATGCCTCCTCACATTGCTGAGACCATCAGAATGCCCTGCCCTGCTTTATGAGTTCCCTGAGAAGGGCACTGGTGTTGCAAAGTCTCAGAAATATTGGCTGTAGTAGCTGGCCATCCCTAGGAAGGACCTGACTTCACTGATATAATGGGGAGCTGAAATCTTGGGTGATGGCGACCACTTTGCCTGATCAGGGCTCATGCCTTTGTGTGAAAAAATGTGTCCATAGAATTTAAGGCGAGATTTGTGAAACACACATGTGTCCATGTTCAGTGTCAGGCCGGCCTCCCCGAGCGCTGTGCAAACTTGAAGAGCTTGATCATGCTAAGCGATGGTGGCTCCGAACACTAGGATATCAGCACTGTAGTTGAAACAGTTACTAACATGACAAATCAGTCTCCACAACCTCTCTTGAAATAGTTCAGCTGCCGAGCAAATGCCAAAACTGAGTCTATTGTATCTGAAGAGCCCAATCAGTTTGGCAAAAGTGGTGATGTAGTGGGACTGTTGGTCTATCATGATCTAATGATAGCCTTTGTTCAAGTCGAGCTTCGAGAACACTTTCGCCCCATTGAGCAGGCTGATCATAACATCCGGGTTCATTCCGGGATGCCTCTCACACCCGATGGCGTTGTTCACTTGTCGCATGTCCACGCATATGCATATCTTGTTTGGGGATCCTCTCTTGGGTACAGCCACTATGGGGGACACCCAAGGGACAGTCTGTCCGCCGGTTCAATTATTCCTCCCTTTAGCAAATACTGTGTCTCTTCTTCAACTAATGGTTGCAAATGGACTGGTATTCTCCTCCGGTGCAGAGCCACGGGCGCTATGGATTCATCAATGTGAAGCGTCACAGAGTCTCCCTTGAGGCATCCGATGCCCTCAAACAAAGTCAGGAAGACTTGCCTGATTGACAGTCTGTGTTGCATGGTGTAGGACACAGCTGCAATTTCCATCTCAAGAGCAGTGGTGCGCCCTAGTAGGTTGCTCCAAGGGACCTCCCCTTGCAGTAGGTGAAATTCAGCTCACGCACCTTTCTCCTTGTAGTGGATTGTTATGGAGAACTTCCCATGATTCTGCACCGGTCCTCTCACGGCCCACTGAAAAACTCTGAGTTCAGATGACCTTAACTGGAGTGGAGACGTCATGTTGCGATATTCTGATACACAAATGATGTTTAGGGGCACCAGTCTCGATGAGGAACGTAGCCTGGTGATCACCCGTCAGAAAAGTGATGTCACCCTCCGATGCTGGAGTCATTCCATTCATCATATAGACGTAATCCAGTTGGGTGCCATCTGTAGAGGGTGAGCGACAGAAATCTTCCTGTCACTTGCCTGATATGTCTCACAAGGTCTCTCATTGTACCTGCATCTCCTCTTGGAGCAGTGCTGTGCGTGCCGGATTCCGGTCTATATGGCATGGCGTTGTACCCCTGTGACCGTCCGGGTGGAAAATTGCAGATGACCGCCAAGTGATTCTCTCTACCACACTTGGCACAGGCATATCCAAAGGCAGGGCATTTCGCACCTTCCTGATGAGGGAAAGGAAGGCCACAATGGTAGCATCTTCCAAATGAAGGGGGCCCTATGGGCGTGCTGTTGCTTGTGGACCTGCCTCAAGCTGGATCTGCTGACGAGACCTGATATACTTGTTCTCTTCCTGGAGTCTTGGTGGTTTCAATTTGCGAGGCTTGCATATCTGCTCGATACTCTGTCCTAGCCATTTGTAGTATAGTTGCCAGACGAAGCGGTTCACATAGTAGTTTTTTTCAGAATGATGAAGACACGCCTCCTCCTATGATCCTCAGTCTAATAGCTTCCCCATTCGTGAACTTGTGGAATTCGCAGTGCGCCACTAGTTTACGAAAGGGTGGCGAAAGCATCCATGCATTCACCTGCCATCTGGCATGCCACGTTGAACGTGTGTCTCTCATAGTCAATGTTGGGCTGTGGGTCGAAGTATTTGCTCTGCGCTTCTTTGTGGCCTTTGTATGTTGTGACATCTTCCGGTGGGAAGGTAGGTATAAGATCTTCTACTTCATCTCCCACTAGATTCACCAGCAGCCGCATAGCGAACTTGTCGGGCGCGGTTTTGTTGTGGGCATGCAAGTAATTTTCACATCTCCGGATCCTTCTCTCCCATCGGGGACCCAAGGCTAGCTGGCCACCCATGTGAAATGGTCCAGGCCAGCAAAAAGCTTCTGCGCTACCTGGGTCTTCGAGTTCTGAAATGTTGGCCGTCAGATAACTATGGCGCCAATTCACAATCTCATCTGCAGTGTGCGTCGCTATGAGGGCCTTTGTATTTATTTACTTTGGAATTAGAAATCCCACCTTTGTCTCCATTGTCTGGTTCTTTTGGGTTCTTCCAAATGTGGTCCTCGATAGAAGACAGCATGCAGAGGGAAATGCAGGCACACCCATGTATATATAAGCAGGCCCAGGCCTGCAATAATAACAGGAGCCTTTAGTAGGTTGAACCTTCTTTATGCTTTCCCTGCGGCAAACTGGTCCATATGACAGAGCTCCGAGGCTCCGTTAACTGTGTCCTTGCCAGGACACTACACTAGCCATGGGTAGCCCAGGGGCCATGGCCGAAATTCTCCTTGGAAGGTGCAAGGTTGGTGGTGAAGGCGGAGAAGGGGACCCCACCAGGAAGAAGGAAGCAACCATCCTTTGATGGCTTTATATCTACCTGTTCCCAACAAAGTGCCTGCATCCTGAAGTATCCCAAATGCAGACCTGTTCCCGATCCTCACCCCCTATCCCTATGCTGCGCCGCCCGAGCAAGCCAATGGTGTTATGAAATTGGCGCCAGATGCCGAGTCGACGCAAGGAGGAAGGAATGGCCTACCGTCCTGTCCCTTTCCTGCCAGTCCGGCTCCACCCCTACAATCTGGCTGCTTTGGTGAGTCTGCTGCTCTTGCCGCCATTAATTTAGCAATAACACCAAATCTGACGGGTAACTGCCCGGGGTCCAAGTTACAGGCCCAAGAACAGCAAGGGAGTTAATGATGGGCCCCAGTGCTGTTACCATCTGATCTGGCCAGCCGGAACGGGTGTGATTGATTGCTGTTTGCACCCCAGGTTTCCAATCTGGAAACCCAGGGTGCTGACAGCAATGTGTTTTTGAATGAATGAACAGGGCGCCTCGATGCGTCACGTTCATTGAAACAAAATACTTAAGCAAGATGGCCACGACAGAACTGGAAGACGGGGCTCCAAGCTGAGCCCCTCTTGTATTTTCATAGCGGCCCGGGAGGCTGGAGCGGCGGCGGTTGAGCTGCAGGCAAAACACAATAATCTGAGTGGGATAGGGAAGCGGGGAGGGTTGGGAATGGTGGCCGAGGGGAGGAGAGGGTGGGTGGAAGATGGCAGGGGAGCAGCCATCAGGTTGTCTGGAACGCTGGCTTATATAGGTAGAATCAGCCCGCGATCCAAGTAACCTGATTGGCTGGCTGCCCGCCCTGGGTGCTAATGATAGACATTTTCCCAATGCCCTAAACTTCTTGAATTCGGATTAGTGGGCACCGCATATATAAGTCACCTCTCTGCACAGTAGCATTTTTTATGCCATCAAAACACTATCATGTTTGCTTTTAGGGCCAGTTCCCAAAACACGGTTACGTGCTGCCAAAGAAGCATATCGCTTCTTCTCTTTAATAAAACATTATTTGCCATGGGATCTGTTTGTTTACATTTTCAAAAGAATAAACAACATACACAGTTTGAACACCAGTTAAGATGTTGTTTGGGGTGGCTTTTGAAATAGGTGCGTGGCAACTTTTTTGTTGCTGAGTTTGTGTACTTTACCAAGGCGCCTGAAGTGTGTATCCCAACTTTGAACAGTGTCTGGTGTTTGCCCCAGCAGCAAATGCAGATCTGAAAATGTGGACGAGCCAGCAAATCCACGCTGCACAGCACTCACTCACAATGTGGGATGGCCTGCTCGGTAGTCAATAAGTAGTGGAACTCGAGCTGGAGTGTTCAATCCACGCAGTGCAATGAAATGAACAGGCACGGCGTGGAATTGTACAGGCCCCCTCTGGTGCGACATAGGCAGTGCTGGAATTGGCAGGATTTACTCAGATTCAGAATATGGGAAAACTTGTCTCTCCAGATTTCCGAATCCCCGGAAACCAAAGGTCCATACTCAATCCTCCACTGCACTTACAGTGATCCCCTGTACCCAGCCTTTGAAGACATACCATCTGAGCTAATAGCTTGGCTTCGGTTTGTCTTTCTTTTTATATTTAAGCACTGTTATCATCGATTGCTGCAACCACCGCCTTGTGTATTTAATCAGGGGTGACTATGGTCTGTGACTTGTCCGTAAGTGGTACAAAGGGTGGGTGGCTGGAGAGGTTAGGCGTGACAGCAAGCTGAATGCTGTGGGGAACAATGGGTACAAGCAAGTGTGTGTCGGATGCATTTCATTTTACTGTGTTTCTTTCAGTCTTGATAGAACAGTTGTAAAACAGAGATTCAGAAGGGAAACCAATAGAGATAATATTCTTTTTGCTGAACATGTTACTATTGTGGTTTATATATCCTCAGGTTGATTAATTATGTGATTTCATAGTCTGTTAGTACGTCATTATTTCAGCCCTGTGTTTTCTCACTTTATGCAAGCCTACCACTTGTCTGCCATGACTTCCGCCCCCAAGCCCCACACCGTCACTACCGTACTCAACGTCCGCTTATTTAGGGTAACAATTCATGGATGACCCAATAACACCTGCACGCTGGACACGAGGGGAAAGCTCCTGATAGCTCCTCCATTGACATGCCCAATGGCTCACCTCACGTAATCATTACTGGTGGCAGGTTGCTGTGCTAGCTGGATGAAGACAGAGCAGAAGATATCAGAAGGTGGCAACTCCACGTGACTCGGGATACAGGATCTGATTGGTGCAATCCGGACTCGTTGTGGCCAGCCACAAGCTTGAAAAAGGGTATATGTAGTTAAAGAGGCCAGCAACAGCATTCTCTCTCTCCCTCATACACTGGTTTCCAGGAAGTGGGGCAGATGATGGGACTGGCTACGCTGGCCTAATTTCCGTTGGCATAAATGAACTGGCGGATTCAGAGACTTCCCTGGCAAACGTCCTCATGAGAGAGCACACAGTCAGAAAGACAAAGCCAGTGACGAATTCGTGGATCCTTTTCTCACCTAGTCCCCCATCAATCATGGCGGCCAGGACAGCAGAGCTGGCTATTGCACCTCAGCTCCAGGAGAGCCTCCCAGGGCAACCTCAAAGCTAGGAAAAGCGGGGCGGGTGCTTCATGCACGGTAGCGTCTTTGTTTTCAGCGCTCAGTAAACAGCTTAAGGCCAGGCAGCAGTAATAGTGAATGCGCTGGGCAATTTAGCAGCTGAATGTCAAACCCCCACAGTGCTCGCAGGCAGTTTCTCTATCAGACCGCCAGGTCTCAATCATGCTGGCTAACTACTGAAAGGAAGCCCTTCCTCTTGACATTTCTTAAAACTGTTGAGCCCATGACCATGATGGCATTGCGATTTTTAATTACAGGCTTTGGTCTATGACGTGCTCACTACCCAATCTCAGTTAATGCCAAATAGCCATATTGTTAAGTTAAAGGATATGGTGAGCCGGCGGGTACAGACCGTCCAGAGGCGTCGCTGGTGGGTGGGGGGCTCAGGGGGCTATAGCCCCTGGTCTTTTGGTTGTAGCCCCAGATAGAAGCTCAGGGGTTACAACCAAAAAGGCTAGCTTGCCCCCAGTCCCAGCAGTCCCAAAATGTACTCAGCCCCAGATCTTTTCCAGACCTAGCAACACCCCTGAGACCGTCCAAGAGGATCTCCCAGGCATGACGTTGAAACAATTCAAGACCAAAAAGGAATATGTTTTGGCTGATTATGCCAGGGAGCAATCGATCGTAACCTTGGCAACACATCATCTGTTACATTCAGGAGAGGGAGGGCGCGCATACCTACGTTAAACAATTTATTGGGAATTTCCTGATCTGGGATTATCTGAAAATAAAATGTAATACGGTCCGAGCGCGTGAAATAGTTGGGGCCTGGACTCAGCATACAAGGGAACTGAAGCCATGCCGTTTGTGTGGCAAAAGAATCTGGAGACAGTGAAACATCTTTTGGCACAATGTGAATCTCTGCTAAATTTGAGACCCCTAGCACTTTTACAGGCGGGCTTAGGGGGATCGACCAATGGAAGGAATGTGGTCCTTGTTCATGAGTGGAGAACATGAAGCGTGCATCATTTTTTTTATTTAGACGAAGTTCATTGACATTTTGAAATGTTTTAATGTAAATCCGATTTGATTAGGATTTTAATGATGTTCAATAAGTGATTTTGAGAGTCTTAATATGTTTATGTGATTATGGATTAAGATGTGTTAGGAATAACTGTTAGTTGTTTTTTGTTAGTTGTTTTTTAGTATGTAATTTCAAGGTTTTAGGTTTGGGACTTGTATTTGTGAAAAGTTTGAAAAAAAACGAGTCACAATAAAAGATTTTTTTAAAAAAAAACATTACATCATCAAGCTGCATGCAGGTGTCAATGACTCCCAAACAGAAGACAATATCAGAAAGATTCATCAAGACTTTGCATTTAAGTCTATGAATATAAAACAGAACACAAAAGCTATACCTGCCATTCTGCCCATGCTATAACCCCTCCACGCCCCCTGCCCCCAGCAGCCCGTCCAGCCCACCGCTAGTTGTATCAGAGAGGGTGGAAACCTGTACAATTTCTAGAATTTGTAAGGCCATGTGCAGCATAACATGTGCATGCCACCTACTTTATGCCATTACAATAAGTGGCATCGGTCACAGGGAATAAATGCAGTCTTTTATACTCCAGAGCATCATGAAATGTTACGTTGTAAAAAGTTACCATGATATGATATGGTGTGGCATTTATAACGCGCCTGTACACAAGTGTTTCTAGGCGCGAAAAGGCAAGGAGGGGGAAACAAGGGAGGACAAAATAACGATCTTACTAGGCCTTGTGTCATTCAGATCACGCAAGTGCGGGGAAGAGGGAAGGGGAGAAGTGCCAGGGGGGAGGGGAACGGGGAAGTGCAGTTAACTCACAAGTGCAGCCAGCGGGTGGCTCATAAGTGCAGAGAGAAGGGACTGTAGGGTTGCAGATACAGACCCTTAAGTGCTGGGGAGCCCGGAAGCAGTGCAAGGGCAACTGGACATGCAGGAGATTGTGCCCGAGTTCAGATGGTGACCAGGTGACCAGTGCACGGAGCAGTCAGGTGCATCAGCAGCGGAGAGGAAGAGAGAAAGCAGAAGCGAAAAGGAAGGTCTTGAGTTGCTTCCGGAACCAGAGGTGGTTCTGCTCAAGTTTGAGAGAGGCAGGGAGGATGTTCCAGATAAGGAGATAGATCTGCCCCCAACTCTCTGCTTGGAGAAGCGTCTGACCCTCAGAGAGTTGGAGGTGAATGAGCGGAGATCTCGAGAAGGAAGATGCAGAGGGTCTTGAAGTTGATCCTTGCCGCCACGGGGAGCCAGTGAAGAGATTCAGAGCTAGAGAGACGATCTCTGGGCTTGAGGCCAAAGTCTGGCAGTCATGTTCTGGATAAGTTGTAAAGGTCGAAGAGTAGAGGCAGCAAGATTTAGAAAGAGGCTGTTGCCATAGTCCAGCCTAGAGAGGACCAGAGCTCTGGAGACAGCGAGCTTCTGGGGGAAAGTGACAAAGGTGCAGCTGAAAGTTTGACTTCTTAGAGACATAAGAGATGTAAGGAGAAAAGGAGAAGTTGGAGTCGAAGATGACACCAAGGTTCTTAGCCAACTGGATTCTTCGGTGAGAGCGGCAAATTCCTAAATATACCCTGGGGTCAGGCGGCCTGCATGGGGGAGGGGCTGCCTGGTGCATGGTCCTGTGTTGAACTTCTATGCATCACGGGCCGGGTAGGAGCAGGCCATTGGCGGGCAGTGTCTCCGCCGCTGTCCCTCAAATTGGGACGTGCGAACAACAGCTGACTCCCGCGTGCTGAGCCTTGAGGGACAGGCACGGAGGATTTGTTACGAGGGGATGGTATATGCCCCTGCTTGATGTGGAGTTCACTGGGGCAGCACCTCAAGCTCTGATTGTGGTCTGGCTTTGAGGTAAGGCTCCTGGAGGAAGGGCAGAATATACTTGAGCAAGTGGATTTGTGGCTGGGTGCTGATTTACGGTGCCCTGCTGCATTGCACCACAGGTGTGGATTGGCCAGCTGGCGCGGTCACGGCCCAACCCTTTTCCTCTGGCAGAACATGAATAGGACTTGATGACCCCACATGTGATGTAGCTGAATAGCGATTTGAACAATACCATCTAAGTGCGGAGGCGGTCCTTTGGTCATGACCTGGAGAACTTTGCCCGGTTGGAACACTGATGTGGTGCGGAACAGTGGCTCATCATACTACACCTCCCGGAAAACACTATTTGCTTCGGTGCATTTTGTTGCGGGAATCAAGTCCTGTGCCATAATATTGTTAGGTCTGTGAGAACAAACCACGTGGAACAGGCCGCCGTTTGGAAGACAAGACAGTTACAAAAACCCTGCTCGCGATGATTAAAAGCTGACGGTTAACAGAGCAACATGACTAAAGGAGCTGGTAAGAAATGTGGCCCAATGGACTCATACACTAACAGTTAGGCACCAACCACCGGGCCAGCAATCCTGGAGCAAGGGGGAGGCTGCAATCTCCTGACTGGTGAGGCTCGGGAGGACCATCTGCTGATGGCAATGCAAAGTGGCTACATGTCAAATTGGATGATATTGTGGCAACCATTGGGTCGGTAAAACCCAAACTCAGAAAGGAAAGCCACCGCATTAATGAAGCCCAGGCCAGGATAGGCAAAGTGGAAGACAAGGTGGGCCAACATGATCGTGATATTGCAACATTGAAGACTGAACTTGACCCGAGGGAATGCAATGATCTTGAATCGCGATCAAGGCGAATTAATGTGTGCATAGTTGGAGTGTCCGAAGCAGCATGTAAGGGGCCTCTGGAACCATTTGTTGAGGATCTCCTAAAAGCTTTGTTTGGTGCAGATCAGTTCTCTGCACACTTTCTAGTTGAGCATGCACATCGTACCCTAGTCCCGGTTCCTAGACAAGGAGCCCCTCCACGTACTATCATTGCAAAAATGCTAAATTATAGGGACAGAGACCTCATTCCGAAATTGTCCAGAGAACAAGGGACGCTCCACAACGAAGCTAATAACATTCATATTTATCCTGATTTTGCGGCAGGGGTCCAGGACCTGAGAAGATCATACGATCCAGTGAAGAGACTACTGAGGGCCAGACATGTTCAGCACTGATGTTGCCCGTGAAATTACGCATCCAGTATGGTGGTTTGGCACACTTTTTTTAGAAAATCCTGTGGATGCTATAGCTTATGTGGAGGCTTCGATCCCGCTCCCAATGCCACAACGTGGGGAAGATCAAAATCAGGCCCCAAGGGAAGACACCAGACAGAACGGCATGGAGGATTGATTAGGACACTTTACTTTGGTTCTGCCGAACACTGTGAAATATGCAGGCACAAGAAATTGTTAAAATGTAGTTGGGTTGTGTGACCCCCTGGCTGGCCTACAAGAGCTGTGACTGCTCGCAGCACACCCCAGGAAATGTCCATGGTTATACAGCCACTACATAATCAAGTTGGGGTGGATGGTGAGGGTGAGGAGGCTGGAGAGGGAAGTTTATAAGATACGTTGGGGTATTAGTGTGGGGGCCTTGGATGGGCAGGCTGGGGGTATTTAAAGAGGTGTTCAAAAGCAGGCGGTGATGGGTGGGATGATGGACGTGGGTTGTACTAAATGACAGTTATTTTTCGGAGTCACATGCATGGTCATTGGTTTTGCTTGCAACTAAATGCCAGGTGAAATAATATGAATGATACCGTGGAATGTTCGGGCCTGAACAATCCTATTAAAGCTAGGAAGATTATAGCATACCTGGACCACCACTCCCCCAAAATAGTAATGTTCTAAGAAATACACGTGTTAGGGCAGCTACATGACAGGTTTGCACCCAAATGGGGGCGGCAGAGATATTACACTACATACTCATCTCAAGCTAGGGGAGTGCTTACTTTGGTGCACCGATCGCTTCGATTTCAAGCAGAGGAGATACAGATGGACATTGCAGGCCGATATGTCACTGTGAGAGGGGAGCTGTCAGGTGAAAGGGTCATATTGGTCAAAACCTATGGCCCAAATATCGACAAACCATGTTTCTATAATCATGTATCTGAGATACTGGTGAAGATGGTAGATGCCCCCATTATATGGGGTGGTTATTATAACACAATTTTAGATATCCTTAGGGGCCGGTCAAGTACCACACAGCGAGGATTGACTGCTGCAACTAAAATGATTAGGCAGGTAATGGAACAATTGGGGCTGATTGATGTGTGGAGGGACGAACACCCGAGAGCAGCCGAATATACGTATTACTCTACAGTCCATGATGCTATGTCACAGATTGACTTCTGGCTACTCTCTGCAATATGGGCGCCACGATTGCGTGGCAGCAGAGTTTCGCCCCGCACCTTGTAGAATCACTCGCCGGTGGTGCCGTTGCTGGAACTCAGTGACTCACCATGCCTCCGCCCTGTGTGGACGATGCCAAAGTCTGTGCTATTGGACGGTGTTCTGGTGGATGAACTTCGCAAGAAAATGTATGGGTTTTTTTAGGCGAATGAGAGCTCAGTTCCAGGGTACGCCACAATGTGGGAAACCTTTAAGGTCTGGTTGCATGGCATGATGATTTTGGCCACGAGTAAGGTACTGTAGACTACTAGACAGGAGCTATTGGATGTGAAATGAGAACTGCGTAGGCTAGAAAATGAATATGGCACAACCGTCAATAAGGAGCTCTCGGGGGTAATCAAGGGTAATCTGTTAAAGTTCTGTGACTTAGCAGATAGAGAGATACGGTATATGTATATGGCTAAACCTGCCCATGCCCGTTGATACGGAGTGGAAGAGCGACCTCGACGTCGCCTGGTGGGAGTGGTTAGGGGCAAAATGTCGGTGATGCCCATCACAGGAATTGAGGGGCCAGCGGGGAGGTTCCTGACATCCACTGAGGTGATTAATTATGAGTTTCTACAATTTTATAAGAAGCTCTACGCAAGTGCAGACACCAGTATGGAAGAGGAAGTAGAATTATATTTAACTGGGATTGGTCTCCTGTGTCTCCCTGTTGAGGCCCATGAGGCATTGGATATCCCAGTTACTATTGAAGAAATAGCAGGGGCTATTGCATCGTTATCTTCTGGCAAAGCCCCCGAGACTGAGGGACTGGGTATTGAACTATATAAGACATACAGCGAGACCCTGACATCGCGATTGCTTAAGGTTTGGAATGAATCACTGATGTCTGGGCAACTTCCACCCACACTTAATGAGTCAGTTCATTCGCTATTACCGAAATCAGGGAGACCTCCTGAAGAAGTCGCTACCTACCGTCCATTATCATTAATCAATACCGATGCTAAGATTTTTGCCAAAGTATTGGCAAACAGGCTCTTTCCGTACATGACACATCTGGTACACCTGGACCAGTCGGGCAGTCGGGATGCATTGCCACGCGATCCACAGCCCTCAACCTACTAGGCCTTTTTGGAATTATATCGCAAATTAACCCACACACCCAGGCGGTAGCAGTATCTCTTTAGATGCTGAAAAAGCTTTTGATTCCGTTTCATGGAATTATTTGTTTAGTGTACTTAAACATTTTGGGATGAGGGACCATCTAATAACTTATGTGCGACTACTTTACACGAACCCGGCAGCCAGGGTCCGAACCAACAGGGTGTTATCTCTGTCATTTGCATTGGCATGGGGAACACAATAGGGCTGCTCCTTCTCCCCGTTGTTGTTTGCGCTCACAATAGAGCCACTAGCCCGACTGATGAGGGATCGACACGCACATAGGGTATACATATAGTGTGAGCCCCCTCAAATCATTTCCCTATATGCGGATGACACACTGTTATATTAACGAAACCCTGACGGTAACCCTTGACCGATTAAGGAAGAAGTGGCAAGGTTTACATGTCATTCTGGGTACAAGATTAACAACACTAAATCTGAATTGTTCCCACCTACTGACGGTACCACTACACCAGTGACCTCAGAGGTTTTAGATGGACCCCAATCAGCTTTAAATATTTGGGAGTGGTGGTGTCCCATCCACATCGAACATTGTATGAAGACTATCATGAGACATATCTTAACGCTTTGGCAGTTAAATTAGAGTTATGGGCTAGATTCCCGATTACCTTATATGGCAGATTGTCCCTACTGAAAATGGTAGTGCCCAAACTTCTATATTATTTTAATTCTATACCAATTTGGCCGAGTCGAGGTTTCTTTGCAAAAAAATGACGCGCTGTGGCAGGACAATTTGTTTGGGGAAGCAGGGTGCCCCGAATAAGCTCGGAGGGGCTAGCCAAACCTTATGATAGAGGGGGTCTAGCGGCTCCAGACTTTGAATTATATTATCTGGTCGCCAAAGCACAATACGCAGGATACTGGTATGTTCCTGACCCCGGCCCAATACATCGAGCCTTGGAACGATATGGAGCGGCACCAACAGACCTTAGAGCGGTCATTTTGGATGATCAATGCACAGATTATTGCACATTTGACCCAGTGCACACGACAGGTAATGCATGGGCCCGAGTGTTTAAATGCTTGGGAATAACAACTCCCTATAATAATAAGATCGGACTTTGGAATTTATCCGGAACTTCCTCCCATGTATGACCCTGATATACAGGCATCCTGGGACCCAGGCAAAGTAATGGTGCTGGGTGATTTATTTCCAGGGGAAAGATTTGTGAGGCAAGAGGAATTCTCAGCAAAACTGGGACCTAACCCTGTTAAATGATTGCAATACTTCGGAATGAGGGCCACGGCGTGCCAGAATGGCCGTCATTCCACCAAGAAGCAGAATCATGTGAATGTATAGATGCAATTGCGTTGAGTGACACACAGAGGGTACTGGTGTCAAGGCTATATAAGACTGTACAGGCTGCTCAAGCGCCTCGGAATACGGCAAAATCTAAGTGGGAAAGAGACCTGTGTGTGTGCATAGATGAGAATAAATGGCATAGATATTGCCTTCTAACCAAGGATGTCGCACTTAATGCACGGCTGTGTCTAATTCCATTTAAGGTCTTAAACCGATTACACTATACACCTGCCAGGGTGGCACGGTTTTTTCCAGGTGCAGCGAACAGATGCTTGAAATGTGGATATAAGGGGGCGGACAGGATTCACATGTTCTAGAATTGCCCTAAAATATCACAATTTTGGCAGGAGATTGCAGGAGTGCTACATGTCATGATTGGGATCCCTCCTATGCTCCTTCCTCTTAAATATTTACTGCCCGATAATGGGAAAGTCTCCGCTAAAGTATGCAGATTGTTTAATATGTGCTGTATAGTTGCGAAAACATTTATTTTTCTGAGATGGAAATCCAAAGTGGCGCCATCATATGAGGGATGGCTCAGGGAGTTGACTTATGTAAATGAAAAGGAGGAGAGGTATATTATAATAATAACAATTATATAGCGCGACAAACCCTCTTGTATCTGAGCGCTGCTTATTGCCCACAGTGTGTGGTGCTCATTTATCAACCTCAAAATGACGAAAGGCTGAGTTTGGCCCTGCCGGGATTCAAACCTGCGTCAGCAGGCTCTGCACAGATGTCAAAGCGAGTGCTCTACTCACTGTGCTATCGGACCGGCATGACAGTAACTGCAGCAAATAGAACTAAGAACATATGGGGAGCGTTCCGGGAATACTGAAGAGATGTTTAACCTGGGAATACACAAAGTAATAATCCATGTGCAGAATGGTGATGTGCAATGTGAACCACAGCGTTTGAGGTAGATTCGCAAGCAGGGCCTGTGTAAGTGCCCCCATACACTCCCTCATGGCACGTGTCGATGCCTCAACAGCAGAAGTGTTGGCTGCAATGGCTGTGCTAATGGCCCTCATGGATGCATTCCCGTTGGATATTTGTTGCCGCATGAGTTCGAGCATTGACTCCTGTCGGGCCTCAACCCTTGACAGGCGAGCCTCGAAGGAGTCGTTGGCTGCAGGAGTACTGGTGGGCGGGGTGGTGGTAGGCAGGGTGGTGGTAGGCAGGGTGGTGGATGGCAGGGTGGTGGTAGGCAGGGTGGAGGATGGCACCTGCGCAGGGCCCACGTCCAGGGCACAGTCCTCCTCAAAGAGGGCCATGTCTGAGTCTCCAAGGTCTGAGTCATGGAGGCAAGGGTCGTCCATGCTCTCGGCCTCTGTAGGGTGGGGTAGGCTGGTAATGGGGATTGGGGTGGGTGTGCCGGACATGATGTCACCCTCATTCTCCACTTCATTATTAAGAATCATGAAAACGTGTGCGACCCATGTCCAGTCTGTCTACCTGTATGCTTAAATAAAGTTTCTTTTTTTTTTTAATGGGAGTTTGATTTAGACTGCTCTATTTGTCTTGAGGGAAGTCACAGAAATGGATAGCTAGCTGGGGATGTGTGAGGATTTCCTAAGCAAATGCCCTCATCATGCGCCCCTTGCAGTTCTAATGACAAAGCATGCAGCTAAATTGCCATCGATTAGTGGCTTTTGTTTTGGAGACTAGTCCAGGGCACTGATTGGCATCATCATGCACATGTCGCCAGCTGCACCTTTGTATGTACCTATGCATGGGATTTATAAAGTGCGAGCCTAGCAGGGTGGCGGCGGAGCACTGTGCCTACAGAGGGCACTCAGAGCATTGCAGGTATTGTACTGAGGCAGCCTGAATGGGCAGGGGAATCATGTGAGCGAGGGATCTGCAAGGGTAAAAGGTTTGGAGGGGAAAGGTAGGGTTGAGTGGAGCGATCAGCCCTTCTCACAAAGACTGTGGCATAGGGCTGCCAGGCCGACACATTATTTGGGATCAGGGTAGAAGAAGAGAACTGACAATGATTTTTTGGGGTGTGCCATGGGATAGAAAAGCAACACTTTTGTTTCTTTGTTGCTTTTTGAGGAGCAGACGGAGGTGGAGCAGCCCTCCTGCTTCTGCATTGGTTTAGAAAGGGAGGGCTTAATATGGATTGTACCAGCAGCATGCATTTATGCGAGGTTGGGTACTGTTGAGTTGGCAGTGAAGTGGCAGACCCCACCTGTGGCCAGATTTGAAAGATAAATGCACTTTACTTGTTATCTAAGCAGGCAGGGCTATGCTCATGTTTTGCCCAGTCAGTGGGGTGATAGTCGAGCTAAAGTGAGGCAATAAGCGCTGGCTGCTTGGGGCCCAGGCTTCCCCACCTCTACCCTAAAATGGTGACAGATACTACAGCTTCTTCACAAAATGTTGATTGTGCATTTTCAAAAATATGTAGATTTACACCACTGCCAAATTAATACTTTCAAAGTCTAGCCTATAGACGGAATGTGCAGTTAAATACAACAGTGCACAATTTTCTTTATCAAATTCCTGCCCCCTTTATTCTACCCATGGTTCTTTCTCACCAACCCCGACTGCCTGAGCTCCAATGTTCAAATGTGGCAAGATCCTTTTTAGTTTTGACTGTTAGGTGTAAGCTGAAACTATTGCATTAGGGTACAGATAGGGAGAAATGGCATATGAGGAGGGACACAACGCTTGTAGGTGTTGTTTGGTTATTTACCCACCATGACTACCCAGGGCCATACTAATACCTATGGCTATTCCCACTCACTTCCTGCCCCTCGCTGCCCAAAACACCTGCACCTGGGATCTTTCAGCTAGCTTTATCAAGACTTACCATCAATCTACTTTACACTGCCTGGCAGGGATTTTTTTTCTACATATACATATAACACAATGGGCCTCATTACGAGTTGCCCGGTAAAAGCGGGTTCATTACCAGCATGCCGGAATGAGCGGGTCCGTGCTCGTATAACCCCGCTAACAGCGGGTGATTACGAGTGTGCAAGCACACGCGTTCCCCCATGCCGGTAGTGGCAATACCGCCATGCCGGTAAAGGGCCACCAACCCCCCTATACCGGCATTGCGGGGCCCGCCCATAGCGTTACCGCCTCATAACAACCCCTTAATACCAGCACGGTAATACCGGCACGGTATTACCGTGTACGTAAAAAACTGACCCGGAAATTACGTCATCGCGCAGGAACGGGAAATGGGCCGGCGGCCATCTTTAAAAAACACAATCCATTGCCATCCTCCACAACCACCAGTTGTTTCGTGTTGTTCTGTGGCAGGATAGAAGCAGAATGTCGAAGGCTACCAAGAAGGCGACCCAAAGGAAGAGAAAACAGAGTTTTTCAGACGCTGAACTAAGCATGCTTGCTGACACCCTGGCCCAGCATGCGGACACGATCAGGAGCACTGCCATGAAGCACGCAGCCCAAACCAAAAAAAAAGAAGTCTGGCAGGGGGTCGCACAGAGGGTGTCGGCAGTGGGAACCACCCCAAGGAGTGTACATGACTGTAGGAAGCGGTGGGATGACCTCCGCCTTAGGGTGAGGAAGATCCTGGCGGATAACAGGAGGGCCGCAGGGCCAGGGCCGCAATGGCGACAGGCGGGGGCCCACACTCCCCAGTGAAGTTGATGGCATGGGAGGAGACCGCCAGTACCTTCATTGACCCTGAATCCATCGAGGGATTTGGAGACCAGGAGGTGGGCGCCGCATCATCCACAGAAGAAGGTGAGTGACCCATCACATCCATGTAGGCCAAATCATGATGTGGCACAAGTGATGTGGAAGTGAGACTAGGCAAGGAAATGCATGTCCCAGGCCCACATCAACATATCCAATCAAGAATGTGTGGCACACCCTGCAACACACGCATGCTGAGTGCCAATCCCAATACCAACACAAGTGCAACATGACCCGACCGTGCCCATGGAACTCACCACACAGACACCATACCAATGCCATGCCACCAGCCATGCATTAATTGCCCATATGCCCCCTCAGAACACCAAATGCCACACCCCAGAAATAATTTGATGCATGAATGTATGAACATATCGCAGCGCAATACATCATAGCTGCCATGTGACACCATCACTGATGACCTGCATCTCTTCTATCCCCCAGGCACCGATGAGGAAGATGGATTGCAGGTCAGGGGTGCAAGTTCATCCACTGCACGGCAAGCGACCAGGGCCACCGCCACCCCCAGCCCAAGAAACTGCCCAGAGCAACAGGCAGTGTGCTACACCGGGCAGTAACCCTACAGGAGACACCTGCAGCCACAGTACAGCAGCAGCCGCCCACAACAGTGGGAGGCGTTTCCATTCCCGCTCCGCCAGCCACCGCGAACGTTGTGGATACAGAAGTGGAGAATGAGGGTGACATCATGTCCGGCAACCCCCACCCCAAACCCCATTACCAGCCTACCCCACCCTACAGAGGCGGAGAGCATGGACGACCCTTGCCTACACGACTCAGACCTTGGAGACTCAGACATGGACCTCTTTGAGGAGGACTGTGCTCTGGACGTGGGCCCCGCGCAGTTGCCATCCTCCACCCTGCCTACCACCACCCTGCCATCCACCACCCTGCCTACCACCACCCTGCCTACCACCACCCCGCCCACCAGTACTCCTGCAGCCAACGACTCCTTCGAGGCTCGCCTGTCAAGGGTTGAGGCCCGACAGGAGTCGATGCTCGAACTCATGCGGCAGCAAATATCCAACGGGAATGACTCCATGCGGGCCATTGCCACAGCCATTGCAGCCAACACTGCTGCTGTTGAGGCATCGACACGTGCCATGAAGGAGTGTATGGGGGCACTTACACAGGCCCTGCTTGCAAATCTACCTCAAACGCAGTCCCCACACCCTGGGGCAGGCATGGGACTGATCATCGACACCTCCACTGCCACAACCCCTTCTACCTCGGCCCAATCGAACCCCGTACGGTTGACATGGAGGAGTGCACGGCACTTGACCATGGCACTCCCGGATCCCAAAATTGCTAAGAAACAGAGTGGGCAGACAATGACATTTTGAAAATGTACGTTGGTGAAGGGACCAGTGTTTGTTGGGCATATGGGGACATTTGGGGTTTGTAGGGTGGGTGAGGGAGTTTACTTGGGTATTTTTGGGGTTTGTAGGGTGGGTGAGGGAGTTTACTTGGGTATTTTTGTGGTTTGTAGGGTGGTTGAGGAAGTTTACTTGGGTATTTTTGGGGTTTGTAGGGTGGGTGAGGGAGTTTACTTGGGTATTTTTGGGGTTCATAGGGTGGGTGAGGGAGTTTACTTGGGTATTTTTGGGGTTTGTAGGGTGGGTGAGGTGTTCACTGGGGGTTGAGAGGGGATTTTGTTCACATTATCACGTGTCTTGAAAATACACCCGTTGTGTGCAAGAAAATCATTGGTTGGACATACTTATTTTTGTGCATGTACATTTAATCTGTGATGGTGTACAGTGGGCCAATTCTAACCAAACAAGTGTGCATGTCCACATGCAGACAGTGTGTCACAGGCACATTACATTTATGGTCCCTGCGTTTCAAAAGTATTCGTCAATTAGTGTTTGGCATACAGCATGGCCATCCGTGGCATCACGTACTGGCAGGGGGGCTCCTTCGCCTCCGTCTCCATCCCCTTCATCCTCACCTGGCCCATGCATGTCAATGTCAGGTGGCAGTGGTGCATTCCTTCGGACGCACATGTTGTGCAGCATGACACAGGCCATGGTGATCTTCGCCACCTTCTCAGGCCTATATAGGAGTGCCCCACCAAACCTGCTTAGGCAGCGGAACCGCACCTTCAACAGGCCAAAGGTCTGCTCAATCACAACACGGGAACGAGTGTGCACACGATTGTACTCCTCTTCATGGCTGTTCTGCGGGTTCCGCACAGGGGTAAGTAGCCACGACCTCAAGGGATATCCTCCATCACCTGCAAGCAGATACAAATAGGTGTGTGTCACTCTGAACTGCCACCTTCAGGGAGCACAGTCATGGCAGCAGCTATTTGGTGTGGGCATGCACATGTCCCTGTACGTGTACAAAATAGTCACCTGGATGCAATGTATACTGTAATGAGGTGTGGTACACTGGATGGGGTTCAATAGATGATGCAGGGTGTAATCATGCATGCTCTGGCAGATGTGCTGTGGTAGTGCAAAAATGTTTGGCCTCCAAATCATGCTGTATATTCTTTACTATGCATGGTCACACTAGCCGCATTGCCACTGTAGCTATTCAGTCATGCATTGTTTGCCATCACCATGGTGGCCTGGTTGTGCTTCTTACTTGTTGTCATCCATTTACAATATTTGTGATATGTGGCCCAGTGATGTGTTATGCTCCGTTTGGCTGGTTCAGGTGAGGAGTGTTTAGCTCTGCATGCATTCTCCACTCACTGGCTAGTGCCACCCAGGTGCACTCTCCCCCCACCCCCTTTCCCACCCAGGTACACTATTCCACCCCCTTTCCCACCCGGGTGCAGTTGCCCCCCCCCTTCTGCATCCGCACACATCAGTACCCGACAGCATGGCCATGGCCCTGTTGTGCAACTCACCGAGCAGCCAGGCACGTGGTCCAGCATGTCGCTCCATGTGACGGGGTAGCGTGGAGTTGCGCAATACCATGGCATCATGTGTGGATCCAGGAAAATGGGCGCAGCAATGTGTGATGATCTTGCTGGAGTCACATACCATTTGCACATTGATGGAGTGGTATTGCTTGCGATTGCGGTACACCACCTCTATGGCATGGGGGACTACCAATTCCACATGGGTGCAGTCGATGGCACCAACACAATTGGGCATGCCTGCCAGTGCATGGAAGCCTACTTTGGTTTCGGGTATCTCCTGGGCAGTTCGTGGTAGGGATATATGGGTGCTTGTGTGCTTCAGGAGGGCATCCAGCACTTGGTTCAGCATGCGTGAGAATAGTGGTTGTGAAATGCCATGCAGCTGGCCCACTGTGTGTTGATAGGTGCCTGTGGCCAGGAAGTGTAGCACAGACACCACCTTTAGTAGTGGGGGGATGGCAGTGCGTATTTCTATGTGGCTGGCAATGTCGTTCTGTATCATGTCCACCATGGTGGTGATGGTGTCACGGTCCAACCGGTACAGGGTGTGGATCTGCTCAGGGGTTAGGTTGAATGGGCTGGGTCTGGTGCGAGGGATTGGTGGCTGCCTGCGAGGAACTGGTGGCTGCGCTGGTGGTAATTGCTGGGCCTGTCTCACCCTCCTTCTCCTCCAGCGTCTCCTCTGTGCAGCCTGTTCTTGATGCTGTAGTTGTTGCTGTTGTTGCTGTAGTTGTAGCAGTATAGGCATGTCCTCCAGCGCCATGATTGCAACTGCTAGTGGTAGCATTTTGGTGTAGGAAGGGGTGTGGTGTGTAGGTGTGCTCCTTTTGTACTGGGCCACTCTACATTGCCTACACATGTGGGGTGGGGTGGGATGGGGTGTGGTGTGTGGGTGTGCTCAGTTTATACTGGCACAGCCTCCATTGACTCCACCTGTGGGGATTGTGTGCACCTGTGGCAGCTGCCTTGTATCCTGCTTGCTGTTTGCGGGTGGTCCGCGATGCCTGTATGGTCGGCATCGTGCAGGCCGTGATTACCGGCTTCGCAATGCCGGTATTTGCATGTATGCGTGGGTTGGAATTACTCCCTATTACTGGCATGCCGGTATTTGCTTCTGAAGGGGCGCGTGTACGCGCCCATGCCGCTATTAGCGGCACCGTTGTTTAGTGTGCCGCTAATACCGGGTTTGCGCGTCGGAATGCAACGGGACGGTAAACAATGCCGGTATTACCACACCAGCATCGTTTTTGCCTTACCGGCATACCTCGTAATGAGACCCAATGTCTTCATAGTTTGCATCATTTATTTGAGAGTTCATGGCTTAACTGCAGTTATAAACGCTTCAGCCATTCGATTTACAAGCACTGTGCGTGTCCTTCACTGAAGTCCTGTTAAAAACAAGCATTGACAAAAGCCAACATTTTTGGCTTGTGGATAAGTATTAGGCATTTGCCAGGCACTGCTATCATATGGCCAGGTACTCGGACCAGGTACTCGTTTTCCAGCTGCAACCATAGGTGGTCAGTTAATACCACTACGGCAGTGCCTGGCAAATGCATTTGCCATGACTACACAAAAGCCCAAACTGTTCCCATTGCCAATGCTTGTTGAACTACCAGATCCGCCACTGATCTGGGAAAGCCATGAACTCTAATACCCAAGTCATGTCCTCTCTTGCGTTGTTCTGGAGTGATTGGGAATAGTGAGCAGTCCAGCATTTAATGTTGAGCCACTAAACAGTTCCCGCTTTCCATGAAAGCCTGTGAATTGTTTCTGGAGCAGTGACCTCTGGGTGGGCGGGTCTGCGCCATTTTTGCCGCTTACTAAGTACATTTCACTTCACCTCAGAGCGCTCCCCTCTAAAGCCCGCCATTAGCACGAGGGACCCTTGCTCGCACGCCAATGGAGAGGTGGCTGACAGAGCCCTGAAAGGAAACCGCAGGGGCTTGAAAACATTCCCTAGCAGCCTTGTTTGCTTTCCACGGTTTTGCTTATACAAGACAGAAACCCTCACGGGTAAATAGCTTCTGTCACGGACAGCCGCGAGTGCGCAAGATGGCGGCATAATCCTCTGTAAATGGCAAAATATTATCCAATACCACAAGATTTGTTTGTAGGATTATTGAGAGCTCCTGTTGAGGGCGCGATTAGATTTGGCATATTGTACATTCTTCACAAGGACAAATAAAACACTAGCGGTTTCATGGGCACAAGCGGTACACATTTTCAACTGGTGTGCCCACCCTTTTTTTTTGTTTTACTTTGCTTTTGCCCAGTGCTGGAAGTGGGATCCTGCCAGCAACTACAAGAGCAACCGTCGCACCCTTCTCCCATAAACATTTTTTGCCTTTCACACAGTGGTAGACGTGTACCAAAAAAAAGTAGTAGAGCTGTTACCCAAGAGGGGGGTGGAGTATAGGAACGGAGCAATGTACAACACATTTTTCATGGTTTGCAGCCAGGGGCGGACTGGCCTATAGGGAACTCTGGAGATTTCCTGCTAGGCCTCTGCACCCTGGGCCTCTTTTGTGTGGCATTTCCAATTGTTCCCATAGGAAAAGTGAGCTTGCTGAAAATGTGTAATATGGGGCAACTTTGAAAATTATTTCCAGGGCCTCTTTTGGTTGTCAGTCCATCCACTCCTGTTTGCAGCCTTGCTGGTTGACAGCCAATTGAGTTGAAACAGGTTTCAGTTTAGCTGTAACTGCTATCAGGTGGTAAAGTGGAGAAGTGTGCTTTAACTTCACATCGAACCGTTCCAGAATGGTGAAAATGATGGCAAAAAAGTAAAGGAACTGTTAACAGTAAAAATAAAAGTAGTGGAACACTGCTCCCGACCATTGCCGCTCACTTCGACCACTGCTCTCAAAAGAGTACGGGCGAGAACCTGAAAAATAACCTAGGAGAGCGGTGTTTACTAAAATGTTGCTCGCCAGGTATGCAAGTAGACTAACATTTCGGGTGTGTGGGGGTTGGTGAGGGGGTTGCTAATTCTTCACATTTTGGGAGTAGGGCTAACTTCAGTGACTGTGGGGAGGGACAAACTTGTGTGGGGGAATCTAACTTCTTTTCACATTTTAATTCAACTATTCTGGTTCTTCTGTGTTATGAGCAGTTCACTTTCTCCTTCACGTCTGCAACCACACACTAAGGACAGCTGTGAGATGAGCTGTGTCTCCTGTCCCCTTACCCTTCCAACAACTCCTCTGACATGCAACTACTAACGCCTCCTCTCGCTTTCAATTGCCTAAAAATGTATGCATACGAATGCAGATGCTAACAGTGAAATGCTTTACATTAGTAATTGCTGGGCCTTTATTAACTGTGCAATTGCTGGTACCGTTCGTTGGCTGTTTCCTGTTCTCATGCCACGACTCTGCAGACGAGCCAGGTCAGGTCTAAGTAACCCCAAATTTCGGGTGGGACTTAAAGCCCAACCTGCGCCACTGTTGTTCATAAAGTATAAAAGGTACACACCTTTTAAACTTAAGATACTGTATTAAAATATTTCCTGCAGAATACTATCAGAATGAACTATTTCAGTGGAATCATGAGCAGCCCCTAAAGTGGTCTTGTATGTAAATGTCTCACCTTTAGTCTTAATGACCGGGGCTCGAGTCCCAGCTTTGGCACTGTTTAAACAGTCCTGCACATATATTGGCAATGGTTAAAACAGTAGTAGAAAGTAATAAGTGCACTATCGCACATATCTGTGCCTTAAAATAATCTTGAACTGTTTCCCAAATTACTTTTCTCTTTTGAAGCAGTGTTTGCTTTAATTGTTCTTTCAGTCTTTTTTATCAAGATTTGCAATAACAAAGGGCTCCATTATTGTAAGTTTACTTCCATAATGCATGTTGGCATTTTCCAATTACAGGATCAAAAGTTTTTGGCAATCCAAAAATGTTTTTAAAACATAGAAATAACAATTATCTTTCTGCATGAGCCAAATAGTGTTCTTCCTTAGCCAACACGTGTTTCGACCCCTAGGGTCTTTATCAAGGCTGCAGATTAGCAATTTAATTACAAATCAACAGTGAGTACGAAAAGTCACAATAATAATACAAAAAATAAACAAAAACCACAAATCTACAACACAAAAGTACAAAACAACTTTGAATAGTATTGTTCACTGAGAAAATAAGGAACCAGAACATAGTATTGCCTAATTAGGTAAGAATTTTAAACAAGTGTGGTGATATAACATAAATCATTAACTAGAGTTGCTAACTAGTTCCGGAACAAAAAGTATTAATTGTTTATGGACTCTCTCTTTTTTTCTCACTTGTTTTGTATTTTTATGTTTTTTGTTTATTTTTTGGGATTATTATTGTGATTTTTCATACTCACTGTTGGTTTGTAATGAAACACATGTGATCCCTGAAAGTAGAAAAGTTAAACCTACCTTTACCTGTATTAAAAGCCCATGATCTCATTTCCCCAGGGTGGAAGTAGTGGGATATGTGCCATGTGCCACGCTCGATGCGTGCAGGTCAGAGGGAGTCCAAAAGGCTCAGGGAGGGCTAGTGAACTGTTCACGGGCCTATGCGCTCCTACATAAAAATCGTGGCTACATGGCGATCATGGCACTTTGGAGAGACACTGTCTAGAGGAAGCTGCTCCTCAAGGAGAGTCCCTTCGCCCAGACCCTGTGGATACCTAGGAGGTGCTGGCGAGTGTCAGGAAAGGGTGCATGGCCTTATTGTGATGCCGGGGACCACTAAGTGGCCATACCCCTTAAAGGGCACCTGTGGTGCTCGGGCCCAATGTCCACTCATGACTAAGAGAACAGCGGAAGAGAAATGAGCTCCACTCACGACATATATGATATGAAAAACGCGTGTCTTTTATTTCATGTGACCTTTGACCTGTTCACTTTTAGATCCCTCCAAATATTTCACAGTAATCCTGAAAACAAGAATGATCACACACAGAAGCTGCAAGAATTTAGTTTTTACAGCAATACGCACCCTAAGACCAGACAAGAAGTGGTGAAATGGCGATAATGAACACAACAGTAGTAGCACACATGAGATCCAAGACCTTAGTTTGGCAAATAATGTGCACAAAGGACCGACACATGTTTCGTACTGAGGTCAGATATACTGGCCTAAGAAACACTGCTCAAAAGTCTGTTCATCGCTTAGTGCTGTGTGTCTAGCTAGGCGTATGTCTCGTTATGCAGACCCCTCATAGTGGCAATTGAAGCCGGGGTCGGACTGGGACATACCATTGTCTCGGGCACCAACAGGGTTCAAAATTGCCATAAACTGGGAGCTATTTAGCTCCCTGTTATAGCCAAAGGGAGCCTGGTTAGCTTGAAACCATTGGCTACCAGGAGCTACCTTTGACTCCCCAGGAAAGTGGTGCCATACAAACATATCCATGGGATATTGACTGTGTAGGTTTAAGAATGTGCATTCAAGAGAATTAAGGACACACCTAAGAGACAAAGCTTATTGGATGATATATAATAGACACAAAAATTAGAGTTTGCATCTTGCGTAACATGTACTAGTTCCTGGTTCCCCAGAGGTAGCTCCTGCCTAACGGGTGATGACTGATACCCAGGAGCCACTTTTTGCTCCTGGTAAACTAATCCTAATTTCAATCCCTGCACCAATGAAAAAGTGGCCCACAGTTGCAAAAGGCAATTCCGTCCTTTTGTGACAGACTGTTGGAATGGTACCCTGGGGGTTCAGCAACAATGGTCAAAACTACTAGCCGTATAGTGAAGTAACTCATCAAACTGGCCCACATTGGACGACGACCAACTGGCCCACTTAGCATTTTGAGTTTTTGGTTCGGGCATTGCCCTGTTGCCCTATACGCCAGTCCAAGCCTCACTGAAGCATGTTAGCGGTTAGCTGGTCATTCTTAGTGCTGACGTGAATGGCAGGCCTTCTGTAGCAAATCTGCGATTGGTAGGTGTATCTCCTTTCTGGGGCTGGTTGTCTGTGTGTCACAAACTCCCTAAATATGCAATGCGGAGCGCTAGGGGAAATACGTTCAGTATTCGTGTTTAATGTGAAGAATTTATGGTTAGAATTGCAGAGGAGAGAACAGTGCAATACCCACACTGTGGGCGTTGACTGCTTGCTATTAGCCTTACCTTTGTTTACTTTCCCAGACATGAAAACACACCACACACAATCACACCTCAACACCATATGACGGCTAACGATCGAAAACACACCAACGCTCAGTGACCAGTTTTTCCGAACTGAAGCTGTCAACAGCACACCAAAGTTCTCTTGCTCCTCTCCCTCTCAATCCCACTAACCAACCTGCAATCCTCCCTCTTTTACAGACCTGCCAGAGCGCCAAGAGACCACGCAAGTGGCAACGGTGCGCGGTACAAGACCCATTAACATTGACATTATATGTTAGCATTACAGCACGTGCGTCACTCCCGTCTGACACCAACAGAGAAGAACCACACATGTGCATAGTCATCCCCACCTCATCAGAAACAGACTGGGAGGGGCTAGGGAGGGCCATTATGTCTCCAACCCTTTGCTAAGACAGTCCCTCAGGTTTACAAAATGGGTTTGCACCAGAGCTTGAGCAATCAGACAAGAAAATCTGTGCCACAAGGCATTAGTACATTGGAGAACGGCGCTATACACATCCCACATGGACTGGGACGATAGCTCCGGGGCAAGATGCTTGTTTTGGGTACAAGATCCGGGCATGTAACTTGGGCTCAGTACCTGGTCCTGCAACTAGAAACTGGAGGAGTCTAGAATTAAGCGTGCAATACATGGCCAGCAAAAAAATTAAAATTAGCGTTAGGTAATAACATACATTGCTTTATGTATCGCAGTTGTCTGTCATTAATCAGCACTGTAAATGGCAGCAGGTTACAATGATTAAGGGCCCGATTCATGGCGTTTCTTGCACGGTTCAAAGTGCGTTTGCACTGCTGAAAAGTGACCTTGCACTGCCGACACGAACCCTGATTCATGGAAGTGTGCAAAGTGTATTTTTGCAGTGCAAAGTCTGTGCAAAGTCATTTTGTGCTGCCAAAATGGCTATGCCCTGACTTTGCATTGGGTTGTGTCAGCAGTGCAAAGTCACTTTTCAGCAGTGCAAAGTCACTTTGAACCGTCCAAAAAATGCCATGAATCGGCCCTAAATGTAAAGGTGCTGAATTCACCTCCTTTGGAATAAGTAAAGGCTGTGCCGCAGCTGCCAGCAATCCAACCTGTGGCTTGCAGGTGGAATGTAGATCGCGGCAGCAGGCAGTCCTTAACTCACTGAGCTGTCTAACGTGTAACATACTTGGTTTAACCACTTGCTGGAGTAGAGGTTTCCTAACAGCGCAGGCTACAGCTGCTCACCTTCTTACACAAACCAGCAAATATGCGTATGTTGCCGCCATGCTGAAGTCTTCAGACCGGCTCCCAGTGAAAAAGCAGATGCTGTTTGAGAAGGGAGTACAAGCTTAGCACAAAGTGTTGGGACTGGGGCCCCCGTGTGGCGGTGTGGTGGGCAACAGCAGGGAGAACACATTTATTTATGCATTCATTCATATTTTTATAGCGCACATCAGACCTTAGGCATCGTGGCGCTGTTATAGGTAGTTTTATTGGTTACACAGGGAGGAAAAAGCATAGCATTTACATGAGATTATACATTTGGTTCTTAAGGTTACAAAAAAAAACATTGGTTAAGCTGTTGGCAGTTGGTCACCTGGGTGGGAAGGGCAAGAAAATGGCGCCCACCTGGATTATTTTCCATTTTGACTTCTTCGGCCAAACCAGATTTAGTTTTAGATACAACTGCTTTAATATTTTTGGAAGGTTTCACTCTTGGAAATTCCAGAAAGAATGCAGGGGAGCTGGCCGTTCAGACATATGATTTCTTGCCAACCCTGATGTGACGTATTCTGTTGTTGTACGGCAGTTCCCCAATCCTTTAACGTAAAAATAGTTTGCATTTAAAGTACGCTTGTGAGTCTGCGACCGTTATGACTGCCAAGAAATTTGAGGTGAGGATGAAGAGTCCCTATTTTTTTAATGCAGCAGAATCATTTTGCAATATCTGCCGCTCTTCCCCCGTACAGGCTAGCTAAGATGCTGTTAGAGATAGGGGTGTACCGGACTTCGGCTTCGAGTAAGTATTCGGCCGAATTCTGGCTGAAAAAAAGCTATTCAGCTCCGGCCTAATAGTGCCTTGCTATTCGGCACTTGCCGAATACTTTGACATTCTCATTTGAATACAATGCAACATGAACTCAAAAAGGCAAATATAGACTTCAGTTTGCAAAACTGAATAGAATTAGACCAGACAAATTGCTATCACACAGCTGAAAAATATCTCATATCGTAATCTGCTCTTTAGGGCATGTTTTGTTACAGATTCTTAGACAAAAAAGGTGCTCATCTTTTATACTTAGCCTGCAACAATACAGGAACATCTTTTCTTTTGGCGAATGTTTATATGCAATGTGCACTTTTTTTCGGTTGGAAAAAACAAACTGAAAGAAATGTGCATAGATACTGTCAGTTCCTGTTGTGTCACTTCCCATTGCGTACGTCATAGTCCCCCTTTTCGTTTTTTTAAGGACTTGAGTCCTGAGTTTTACATTATCTGATATTTTATCTGGAATTATAAATTGCATACGTTTGTGTATTGGCGAGAAAGAGTGGCCAGGATAAGTGAAAAGTGAGCAGCATTTGTTTTGGTGGGGTGAATAGTTGTGAGATGGAGTTTCAGATTTCCTCTTGACTTGTGTCCTGCCTGAGCAAACATGAACCATTTAATAAATTTCTATGTGAGCTGTAAAGAAGTTTCGAAACTTGACCGCATCGACTTTGCAACTGGTTAGAGAATGCAATGCATCTGATTCACAAAGGCAGTCCTTTTGCATTTGTTAAGCCTCCTACTTTTACTGGCACTGAATATGCAACAATGTTTTGTACATTTGGTCCATTCTTTTTGGTTAAATCTGCTTTATTTCTGGCTTTTATACTTTAAATAAAGATGCTACATTAATTACAATGAAGAGAACTAAAAGCATAGACTGCATTTAAAATGGTGCTTTATTTGTTTTTTTAATAAGTGTGTTTTTTGAAGTTTGGAACATGATTTATTAAATAAAGCAACTATTCGGCTTCATATTCGGCTTCGGCCAACTAGTTGACAAACTATTCGGTATTCGGCCTAATACTAAATATGCTCTTCGGTACAGCCCTAGTTAGAAATGCTATCATGTTCCCAACGTGCCCCAAAAGTAGCCAGGTTTATGTGAGCCGTAAGCCCACACCCTTTGAGGCAACAAACGATGGCACAGGGGCGCACTTTAATACTGAAGAAGTAACTGAATCCTGTTTGTTTTGGCCCTCATGATTCTATTAGGGTTTTTAAGAAGAAAATCCTTGTTGCGTGATGTGAACAATGCTTGAGCTGGCTCAGTTGTCCTGAAAAAAAACCCACACAATCCGCTTTCTTTGAACGGCGGCCTGTCGGGGCACTGCGCATCAATTTACTGCGCACTGCGTGAACAGGAACAGGCAGCGGACTGTGAGGTAAGGAGGGGGTTTGGTGAATGGTAGGTGTGTGTATGTATGTGCCTGGGGTGCCTGTGCGTCTGCATGTTGTTAGGAATGAGGGGTGGGTCAGGGGAATAGGAGTGCAGGAGACGTGGATAAGTAACAAACAGAAAGAAAAAAAGTAATTAAAACTACAACAAAAATCATCAAAATTCAACATCAATGTACATGGATCTTACAAGACTAATACAGAGATTACAACAACATTGGGCAAATAATCATCTGAATTCAGCATCAGTGTTCAAAGATCTTAGGAAAGTTACTACAGAAAATCACAGCAGAAGTCGTGGATCCCGACAAACAATAGTTCCACTTATTGTCGGCCCCCAGTGGTTTAGACTACTGGCGTACCTTCTAAGGACCCTCTCTGTCTCAGAGCCTGCAAGGCATTGCAGTGCAACAGCGGATGTTGTAACGTTTCCCCTTGTCTCCCACCCTGACAGAATCTGCTGTGAAGAAGCTCCTTGTTTACAGCAGCACATCTAACTAAGACCTCCTTTCTGTGGACAATGTTCAAACGAAAACACATAAAAAGACTCTGCATAGCCTTACCAGATGTTTCACTGCAGCACTTACATCGGGCCGGTCATATTTTTTATTTATGTACAGTTTTATGTTGAAAAGTTGGATTTATCCAGCCATAACAACTAATAATAAAAATAATTTAAAAAGAATGTGATATTGGCACCAACACCTCTCTTGGCCCGACTAGTGCTGGACACCATCTTGGGGAGGCATTGCCACTGGAGGACACCACATGGAGTGTGAGAAAGTTCAAGGGTCAGGCCAACAGACCTACGATATCAGCAACAGAGGGGAGGTGCACATAGTTAGCAATAAACTGGTGGAACACATGAACCTGTCCATCAATCCTGTGATGGGTGGATGTCCACAAAGTGCTGTAACATCTGGCATATGGAGAAGAAGGTCATTTGGATGCCCACAAAAGATGCCTGCACATCCAGGGCTCACTCTGCACCTTCCATTCCTGTATGCAGAGCATGTTCACCAATCTGCACATCTAGAAGCGGCATTCGCACCTCCTGGGGGAAAGTGTCAGCCGGTTAAATCAGACTGTGCAAAAGCAACATAGGGATCTAGCTGAACAGATCCAGCTGCAGCACTGCACACACGTGATTTACAACATATCATCGATGAAAACCCAAGCATGAAGACCCCATTACCCTGACCTGTACTACCATGGCTCGTATCCCAGCAGTCCCAAAGGTCACTTGCCAGTACTCTTTGGACTGCTGCCTCGCCACACCTGTACCTATCAACCCGGCATCCCCATCCTCCTCTGAACACTGCCCACGCAGCCTGACTGTTGCGCCACTGATGAAACCCCTCGTGACACCTATCCCCTTGACAGCATCGCCCTTGACAGCTTCCCCCCCAGCACAGCAACCATGTGTACTGGACATAAGCATCCCAGTAACTCAGAACCTCTGCCCCAAGTGGCTGCCCATTGTAACATGGATCCCTCACCTGTGGGGTGTATTTAACGTGAATGGCAGGATTTTAAACACTGAAACAAAAACCTCTTGGCCTTTGTCTTTATTTTTCAAGTAAATTTAAGAGCCACATGGAAATGGGCCTACCTGTCATTACTAATGGACAAGCAACATTTTTAATTTATTTAAGAGGCGGACGCAAAGATCCCTTTTACATGGAAAATGTGATTTTTAAACATTGAAAACAAAAATGGCCTGCACATGTGTGTGCAAATAAAAACAGTTTGAAAAAAGTAAAAGGGAAGAAAATATCGCTGCTCACAGAAAAATGTCAGGAAAACAAAACATGATGTGTGGGTTGACAAAGAACAATCTATATTATGTTTCATCCACAAAACTCCATTGACATTTGAAGAGCAACTTTGTCTTCATGAAAAAAAAAATCTGCTCAAGGCACACCCTTTTGCTAGCTGTGGGCAAAACTTCACAAGGACATCGCCCACTTCCAGCCTGGTTGTTACACCTCCCGTCTAATGGCCAACCACAATCAAAATGTCCTGCTAAAGTCGTTGACATTCAGTGTCTCCAGACCTGCTGGCTCTAAAAGCAAAAGTTACCCGTGGCTGGAGCATGACTAATATGTGTGAAAATAGGGGACTCGCTTCAAAGAGCAAGCTTCCAACATAAAGGAGACTGATAGAGGCACAGGTTGACCCAGTGAAAACAAATGGCCGGAAGCTGGAGCAGGACCATTTGTCCTACATGAACATTCACAACTAATTTAAAAGGACTATTATCGTTTAGGCTTTTTTCTCAGCCATCATAAGGCGGCTGGATTTCATCTGTGTACCATTTTTTTAATGTAATTTCCAGGCGATTTTGGGGATATGAAATTCATGATCCTGTGACTCTGGGAACTGTAAGGGCCAGTTAAACTAGGTTTCTGGCTGATCTGAACATGTTCCAAATATGTGAGTTGGTGAGCGGGTGGACATTGAAATTAGGGATATGCTTAATAACTTACATATTCATAACCTTTGTGCTTTTTATGGAAAAGGCAGAAAGGTGCCACATGGACGTGGTACATGATACAGATTTGGTGGTCTGCTTATCTAATTCCCCTTGATTAGTAGAGACAGAACATATGTTTAGTATGGCAGTTGTTTGTAAAATTATGAAGTTGTGATACATAACTCGTTTTTGCCAAAAAGTTGAAAGGAGAACAAAGGATGATGACAATTGGGAATTGCCATATGTTGCTCTAAACCCCTAACCAGCCTTGACTTGGAGGCTGGGTTTGGGAGGAGGAAGAAGGTTAACTGTCCAATCCTAGTGGCAGAAACTATTGCAGGGTACCTCCTGAAGATTGTAAAATTGTTGGTGTCATCAATGCTATATAAGGGGGACAGCACTATGACAGGGGGGACAGAAAAAGGAGAAAGACAGGAACAGACAGAAAAGAGACAGACCATCAGGAAGGCTGCTGAAACGTACCACCTGACAGCTGTAAGGAGACACCAGAGGAGATTGCTGAGAGTACATCTGTGTGGAGCTGTCTATTTTTAGGAAGGCCTCAAAGCTGACTGGGTCCTATGGTGGAGGGCGGGAGGCCATCTTTGAGAGTGGAGTGACCAGACCCAGGCCTATCTTTCCAGAGAGTCCTGAGATGCAGCTACCTGTCCTGAACCTTAAACAGAGGCTTGCTATGTAAGTAGAACTGAGCCCTGGGAAACCAAAAGGTGGGGGAGTATGCTTGCCTTCAATCTTTCCCTTTATAGTGGGTGGGGGGCAAAGTGGGGGGAGGCAAAACTGTGTAGATCCTTAGCCTATATAACCCAAAAAATATATTTAATTAATTCCCCATTTCGAAATTACCAAAGCTCACTTCCCAGTGTGCGCTGAAAACTATAGCTTATAATTTAATTGGGTAATCCTTGTTGTCCAACTGACCTGACTTCTTTAAGGAAGAGGGGTGTCTTTTTTCTTAAATAACTCCAACCTTTTTATCCAGATTCCCCAAAACAGGCCTTTCAGTAAGGGGGGTCTGAAATCCAAAATTGCCCAAATCATTCTCATTTTTCTGTCTGACTTCCCAATATAGACCAAAGCAAGGTGGCGGGAGGGTCTGAAAAACAAAGCGAGAAATCACCCTGTGTTTATTTTAAGCCAAAGTGTGGGTGAAATTAGAATTGCCATATGTATTTTTAGCAATCTTGAAATCCTACTGCTAACCTTTTAAGACAGCCTTGAAAGCAAAATCGCACAACATTACATAAGAGCCTTTGTTTTTGATCAGTGTAATCATTTCGTGAAGTGAAATCTGCAGAAAGTTAAGAATTGTGATAGTGTTCTTTTTAAACTCATTTTTGTGATTTATTTATGCTGAGAGAAGTTGATTGTGTTAAGCCATAGATAAAGTGTTTTTTGATATTTTCGTACTAATTTCTATTACTTTTAATTTAAATAAATACCAATATATTTCCTGTACGCAGGCCTAGTTCTTGGCTCATTGGTAGCTCAGTGGAGAGGGACCCAAGGGGCATGATATGTGTCTGAGATAGGGCTAAAAAAAAGAATCTGTTAAACGGTTTGTTGCATAACCACTTGTGTGGGGAGGGAAGGAACTCCCTGTGTTGAGGATGGCTTATCAATAAACCGTTACACACCCATGGTTCCAAGGCAGGAACGTCCTGATGCGCCATTGCCTGACTAGTCATTGCGAGCCGTTACTACGCCTGATGAGCAGGCTTGGATTGGTTTCTATAAACACTCTCCAGATGAGAGGACCCACACTCTCCCCAAACATTTAGTCACATTTTAACGATATAAAGAATGGTATCAAACAAGTCAACTTTTTAGGTCAGACAGCCGAGCATCCCTTTCTCTGGATTGGATCACCATGATTCTGTTTTTCGTTCAAGCAAGATTCCCAGGGACTCATACTGAGCAATTTAAGGACAGGTGAAATTAGTTCTCAGTATACATGGATGGCCATCTTTGCATGGCCACTCACCTCTGTCAGCACTCTTTTCCCACTTAGTAAACCCTATAGGCGGGCAAGTCTCTCTCTTTCTATCTCTCGCTCTCTTTCTCTCTCCCAGATTACCCTTGGCCCAACATACAACAGTTCTCAAACTGAGTAACTCTCACTGACATGCCAAAGAGAATAAACAGTTGTGTACCGCTCTATGACCTGAGTGCTAGGGGAACTGCAGGAAATCAAAAAAGATCACCGTCAACTGACATTACTAAACCTCAGTGGTACACTAAGTAACCTGTGCTCCAAACAATCACTAGGGGCTCAGCACCCCATCCCCAGCCACCATAATTGGTGCAGATCTCTGCAACCTGAGACTATTAAGATGTATTTGACTTCAACTCCTATGATCTCTTCACGTTGACTATGCTGGCTAGGGATTATGGGGGGTGTAGTCAAAAACCCTTTGTGAGCCAATGGTTGTACAGTACAAATCACTCCTGCAAAAAAACATAGCGTACAATGCAGTGAGAGCCCTGCCACCGTCCAGAAAGCTGTACACAGTAAAGAGAAAGGCTACACACCTAGTGTTCTTGTTACAGTATGCACTGTATAGTCACAGTTTCGGAAAAAGGGCCTCACTTATCAGAACGAGATGGACTTATGGGAAAAACGCGTGCACGCTTCTAAAGTCAGCAGTGAAATATACGTCATTGGCAGGCACTATAATTCTGCAATATAAGCAGAGCTGCAAGGCATATCTACAGTACAAAGAGGAAAACCTGCATCACTGCTGCCGATTGTTCCACTGTGCTTTACACTATGCAGTAATGTGGTGTAACTTAAACATGTCTAACGCTGTGTGGTTTGGATGGATGGCTGGGGGGGCATGCCATCTTTCAAAAACAAAAACCAGATGATATGATAAGTTATTTATAACGCACTTAATACCGAGAGGTTTCTAAGCGCGGACCCGGGGATCGAACCTGTGGTGCTCCGTGACGTCTTGCTTCCAAAGTGAGCACGTTGCCCCTGACCTATCCGCCCGAGACAGGTGGTACCTTACTGTACAGTATATCATCCAGGTTAATAGAGTGTCCTTGGAATGCACCAAATAGTGAACCTGCTGGCAGAGGCAGGGATAGCACTTTGCATGGCAGAGGGTTGTACGTGAGTGACATTAGTGGTCATGGCACATAATTGAGTAATACTGTAACCAACCAGTGTTTTAAAATAATAATGTATACCTGGCTTGGCCAAGCACAATACTGCTGCTTTAAAGTGACCTTGGGCCTAGGTGATCTCGGGAAGATAGCTCAGGGGCCACGTGCTCGCCTTGGAAGCAAGAGGACGCAGAGCAACACAGGTTCGAGCCCTGGTCCGCGCTTAGAAACCTCTGGGTATTAAGTGCGTTATAAATAACCTATTACAATTACAGTCAGAACATGGACACAAATATTACACAGTGTGTGCGTGGGTGGCGCCCACACATTAATGTGTATCCTCACAAGTTGCTAAAGTATGCATCCAAAACATTGAGCCTATTGCCATAACAATCAAGCTCAACCACTATGTACACCTGGTAGACACAAATCCTTCATCGAAAAGGTGCAAAATGCCAGCGAGAACAGGACTTCAAATAACAGGAGGTTAGCACATTACTTCATATCAGCAAGGGGGCCCCAAGTCAGTATTAGTATACAGGTGCAGGAAAGAAGGACACCACATCCTGAGACAACTCTGACACACTGAGCAACCCCATCTGGTGTGGTGGTTAGCAGGCGGTGAGCCAGCCGGTAGAACGCAGGCCAGTTGGGTGATGGTTGGCTGGTATATAGTGTTGGTAGACCCAGCAAAGGTCATGCCCAGCTTTCTTTGTGAAATGCATTGTTGCACACATAGCCCTAAATGAAATAATAAAAAAAGAAAAGAGCATGTAGTAGAGGTCCTTATTAATATTTTATTTGTAAAAACAAAACCAGCATTAGTTGGCAAGGTGTTCCCGAGCCCGGGCACTATGAGCCGTGAATGGACTACCTACCTTGAGTTGTCCACTGTGGTATGGTATGGTAATGTTCATTTATATGGTATGGGAAGCACCAGATCTCCTCGGCTATCAAGCCGTGAGGCGAATGGCTGCCCCAAAAATACATATGCTTGGACTCGATATTGTCAAAGAAACGAGGCCAATTAACTAAAAAGGCATTGGAAAATGTGAAAAATGTGATCCCAAATCCCACGGCAGCTCCCTTTTTGGAGGCGAGCAGACATAAAGTAGCACTATTCTACCAATACTGCTCTCTTAAGGCCCGTGCAAATGTGTGTCTGGTTAAGCATGGCACATTCGGTTACTCGGCCAAAACTTATGCATTGAGCGGTGTGATTTGCATCTGAGGCCACCTCCTGGAGACAGTTAAGAGGTATGATATGATATGGCATTTATAACACGCCTTCTAGGCACCACAAGACAAGGGAGGGACGACAAAGGTAGGACAAGACAATTGATCCTACTAGGCCTTGTGTCATTTGGATCGTGCAAGTGCGACAATAGAAGTGCAAGGGGAAGGAGAGGGGAGTGTGATCAGGGCAGCATGGCTCTGAGTAAGTGCAGCCAGAGCAGCGCGGCTCTGGGTAAGTGCAGGGAGGCAGGTGGGCTATAGGGGTTACAGTTACAGCCCCTAAGAGCGCAGTAGTCCAAGAGGTAGTGCAAAGAAAGACTGGTCATGGAGGAGCCTGGTACCCAAGAAGACTCTGAAGGTTACAAGCAAACCAGTCGGTGCTGCAGACAGGTAAGTTAGCAAGGGGGCCAGGGAGAGAAGACAGAGGAGAAAGGGAGGGTTTTGAGCTGCTTCTGTAACTTCAGGTGGTCCGGCTCAAGTCTGAGAGGGCCAGGCAGGCCATTCCAGAGGGAGGCACCTGCAGAAGAGAAATCTAACCCCCACTCTCTGCCTGGAGAAGCATCGGACCCTCAGAGAGTTGGAGGTAGCTGAGCAAAGGGCTCTAGAAGGAAGGTATTTCAGAAAACACAGTTGGATGTAGTGCGCGTCCTGGCCCCACAAAGCCTTATGGACGATGCAGAGGCTCATGAACTTGATCCATGCAGCCACCGGGAGCCAGAGGAGAGAGAGTGGGCTTGAGGACAAGGAGAAGTCTCACAGTCCTGTTCTGAATTAGTTTCAGAGGGCGAAGAGTAGAGGTAGGCAGATTGAGAAAGAGGCTGTTGCAGGGTATCTAGTCATTTATTCTAAAGCATTACCATCAAATACCATTCCATCGACAAAATTGCATCGAAAATATATGCATCAAATGCATGTTTTTTCAAGGTAAAGTGTTTAGTGTTATTTATAATGGGTTTTAAAGGGTAAAAAACAGAGGTTTGGGGGACCCCCATTTTTTTTTTAAATACATTAAATGGAATTTTTTTTGATGCATCTTTTTAGATGGAATGGTTATTCAATGGTAAAAATTCAATGGAATTACCATAAACCCTGTTGCAGAAGTCCAGCCTGGATACAACCAGGACTCTGGAGACAGTGAGCTTCTGGGGAATAGTGAGAAAAAGTAGAATACCTCTGAGGAGGTTCAGATGGAAGTGGGCCTTTTTGGCAAGGTCTGTGATGTGAGGAGAGAAGAAGAGAGTGGAGTCGAAGATGACGTCAAGGTTTTTTGCCTCATAGGAAGGCGAGGGTAAGGAGGGTGACCAGAGTGAGAGAGGGAAAGCAGGGGTCCCAATGGGAAGGATCTCTATCTTACTGGCATTAAGGCAAAGATCGTTGGAGGCACACCAATCCTGAATAGACAGGAATGAGCAAGGGAGGAGAGGAGGCTGATGGAAGCATGAAAGAGAGCTGAGTGTCATCTGCATAACACTGAAAGTTGGAAGAGACGGTGGTACTAGGTGGGAAAAAGGGGCCAGATATATATTGAACAGCCAGGGTGAGAGGATAGAGCCCTGAGGGACACCACATGTGGAAAGAGAGGTGGTGGAGAGAAAGGACCCAAGTTCAACCTTGGAGGGACGGTCCAAAGGGAAGGAGGTCTGCCAAGCCAAGGCCTGATTCGTGATGCCCAGCTTGACACAAAGTCGGTTGATCAGGGTGGCATGATTGATCATGTCAAAAGCAGAGGAAAGGTCAAGGGGTATGAGGACAGAAGGAGAGCTGGAGTCCAGGTCAGAGAGCAGATCTGCACAGGTGTTCAGGAGAGCAGTTTACGTGACTCTGGCTGCTCTGAAGTCAGACTGATAGTCATAGAGACAGCCAAAAGATTCAGTGTGGAGGGTAAACTGGGAGATGGGCATCTTATCAAGGAGTTTGCCCAGGAAAGGAGTGATAGAAATCGGGTGATAGTTTGCTGGACATGTAGCATTTGCAGAAGGCTTTTTTTAGGAGGAGGTGCACAAGGGAGTGCTTGAGGAGAGAGGGGAAAGATCCAGTGGCATAAGAGTAATTGCAGAAATGGCCAAGGCTGGAGCGAGGGGGGCAATGTGGTCCTTGATGGTTCTGGAGGAGCAGGGGAGCACCTATTTGGATGACACTTTCATAGATCAGACTTGTCTAGAGATATCGTCAGGTGTTGTCAGAGTGAAGGAGGAAAAAGGAAGAGGAGAGGGAGAGGCGGCCAAAGCGGGCCTGAGAGAGGTAGGGGTAGAGAAAGATAAAAGCGAGGACAGTATGCCCTGAGTTTTAGTGGTGACGTGAGAGGCCAGAGCCATACAGAGGGCCTGGGAGGGAAAAGGAGAGGTGGACACTGCAGTAGGAATGGCCAGCTCCTTGCAGATTGTAAAGAGTTTGGCTGTGTTGTTAGAGGACGCAGAGATGTGGGCTTGGATATGAACCCTCTTCTTGGAGAGGACAGAGTCTGTGTTGCCTTTGGAGCAGGCGGCAGGCCAGTTTGTCAGAGGATGAGCCTGAAGCCCCCCACTTCCTCTCAGCCACCCTGCACTTGCGTTTCAGGGTGGCGAGGTTGGAGTTGTACCAAGAGTTGCAATTGGAGTTAGGTTTCAGACAGAATCTCATGACAGGGGCAAGGAGTGTTGGAGATAGAAAGATGCAGTTTAGAGAGGGCTGTGTCAGGGTGTGTGTGAGTCAGCCGCATTAGTAGATGAAGCAGAGAAAGTAGAGGCAAAGGTGTGCACTGACACTCGCTTTGTCGGCCGAATGGCCGAGAAGGAATGTGGCAGTGCTGGGGTAGGCTTTGCTTGAGGGATAAGAAGTTTCAAGTGAGAGGAGAGCAGAAAGTGGTCAGTCCAAGAGAGAGGAGTGGTGAGAAGGTTAGAGAGGGGGATGTCTGAGGAGATGAGAACATCCAAGGTGTCCCCAACAGAGTGTGTTGCACCAGAGGGTAGAATGGAGCGGAGGCATTAATTTCTGTTTAGGTCTATCAGTGACAGGAATAAAAGGTACATATCCTCAAGAGGCCGCTCTCCAAGGGTCTCGTATCAGGACAAAGTGCACATTGTGCATATTACAAACGCCGATGACAAGTAGTGTGCCTACAATGTGCCTGCCAAGTAAGAAGAGGAGGCTAGCTTGAAAACAAAAATCTTCAAAATTGTGAAAATGTTTTTTTAAAAAAGTGGCACCGTAAACATTAATAAATAAAAGTAGTGGAACTCCGCTCCATTTAGTTTGAAGCTGTGGGCTTGTTAGAGGAACATTTCACTTATAGGGTCACTTTTGGCATTTATACAGGCATTTACTGCAATCATCTATTGTGTTTTGTGTTTTAGTGACCAAAAATCGATAACGTTACCTTCTGATAGGAGTCTCCCCAGCTTCTGACCTGTTGAAAGCCCTTTGCTTTTCTCACCGATCTATGCCAGCCTTCTCTTCCCTGTACCTTCCTGCACAATCTCACCCAAGTTGATTGGCTTGATCAACTTCTGCATTCTTGAAAGCCCTTCTCTCCTCTCGTAGAGCCACTTCCAATCACATCTCCTTTTGCAAACAGATAAAAGCCTCATCACGAGTTCGACGGTGCGATGAAATGCGGCGGTAACGCTATTACCGCCGCATGTACTGCTCTGCCCAATGCCGATTATGGCCACATTTACCTGCAGCTCTGAGCTGGAGATGAATGCGCCGGCGGTATGGGCTATTTCGGCGCTATGACCGCTGGCGAAATTTGTGCTGCCGGTAATAGCGCCACCCTTCCCTATCGGGTCCAATATACCCAATGGGGAGTGGGGATTTACCACCTTACCACTACTCGTGATTTGGCACAAATTGCGGCAAACCGAGTAGTGGTAATGCAAATTACGGTGGGCAGTATCCCGACGCAATTACCACCTGGATACCGCCCAACTTGTGATGAGGCCAAAAGTCTTGGCTATTAATCTAGCAGCTGAATGTTAAATTCTACTGCAGTTGTGTATTAGTTCTGTAGCTCACTGAGGCAACCCTGCCCTTTACCATAACCTGTTTGCAAAACGTTATAAATCCTCTCCTAACAGGACATGGCTTGCTATATAGCATTCCATAGAATCCTATGATTGAGTATGGTGTGTCACAAAATGGATGATATGGATGGATAATGCCATTCCATGTAATGACATGAACATGAAGTGCTATGCTACGGCATGATATGACATGACATGCATGTCATGATTTGCGTCTCTACTCACTTTCCTCACTCTACTTTTGAGTGCTGCATTCCCTTAATGGCTGGCAGAGTCAATCACTTAATCACTGACCTATTCAAACACACAGTACTCACCACCTAATACATAAAAACGTGTAAAGACGGCATTTGATTAAATTTCTCGTCAAAATCACCCAACACAATTTCCTGTAATGTATTTAATGTAGTTTATCATGTAATGTTGAACTGAATTACCAGCGGCCCATAACGCTTTGAGGCCATAGCATTGGTAGTTAGCTGCTTTACAAATTTAAAATAAAATAGCACTTGCAATGCTTTAACTGCCTTGAGAAATTAGGAGAGGGGCTGATGTGTCATGAAACATAATCAGTAGTTAAGAAAATGTGGACAAACAGTTCTTGAAATTAGAAAATAAAAATCAGTCCACATAGACAAACGCGTATTCCAATCCCTGCTGGATAACTCAGGAAGTGAAAGTACGCATGGTCAAGGCCCGGAGGACACTCTTTCTCCGTTCTCGCTCCGATGTAATGGAACTCTCTTCCTCAAGGTTTGCGAGACATCTGCGCTTCCGAAAATCTCTTAAAACTTTTCTATTCTAGGGTTGCTGATCTTGCTGCTTTCCTGGTCTACTGCTAGCACCCAGATGCCTCGGGGACTTGGTTTTGGCGCTCTAGAACTATGATTACTTACCTAGATACATACCCTGCCAGATAGAATTCCCATCCCTGTGAGTTAGCTCAAGGGGCTAATGTGCTTTCTGCAGTGATCTGTGTGCAAAACGTGGATCAATGCTCAAAGGAAATAGGTGCAGTTCCACTCTCACCATTCCAGCCCTCCCCTAAAAACTGACAATATGCTCACAAAATTGCTGCTCCAAACAAAAAGTGAGATGATCTCGCAGAAAGGTGGAGGGCACACTGTAATAAAACACATATTTTCTTTTTAGCAGGGTTCTACAGTAATGAGCGATGCGCTAATGTCTGGTGGGAGAGCGGGGCGGCTCCTTGGTGTTCCAACAACCACAGGCATTCGAGATTAAGCTCAGCAGCAGCAGATGAGGCATCAGGATGTCAGGTCAGGGGGGGAGATGTCAAGTGGAGACAGTGCCCATAGTCACGGCAGCCAGAAGGTCTCCATCTCCAGGCTGAATGCAAAAAACACTGTGGCAGGGCCCATCCCTGTGGGCCCGGGGCCACCTAAAGCCATGAACAAAAGCCATAATATGACATGACTTCCTATAATGTACCATGCCATGATATAAAATGTCATGTCTGGATATAATATGGGCAGTTATAGAAGAGTAGGGAAGTTTTTACCGACTGGTCAACACTCACGTTCCAAAAAAATGGGCCCCATTATAAGGTTGCCGATCCGGTAACAACGGTTCCGGTAAGCTTGCCGGTACCTTTGTTACCGGACCGGCAAACTATGAGTTCTGCTCGCGGGTGCCTTACCACCCGCCAGGTCTGACCTGGCAGGCATACCGGCACCCGCGAGCAGACCGCGACGGATGCACCGGCACCATTCATGAATGGTGCCGGTGCATCCGTCCTCCTCATTCACATTGAGTCCAATGGGACTCAAATGGGAATGGGAGTAATAATTACCGGCACCCGGCAATGGGGATTTACCGGGTCTGCTGGGGCTGTAATGCCCCGGTAAGTCCCCATTGCCGGGTAGTGGTAAATTCATGACTCCAGCGGCATGGCTACCGCCGGACTCATAATCAGGCCCCATTAATGTGTTTAGTATTACTGTGTATCTTGGGGAAGAAGATCCGTGCATGTAACAGCGTATGTGCAATAGGGTTTTGAGATTTGATGGGTGAGTACTCTAATAATGTTTTTAACACATTATACAACTGTTCCATTGTGTAATGATGATTTGTATAATAAAGATATATATTTTGCGTGAGGGTCCATTATTTCAGGATTGTTCCTTAGTACTTTCGAACCAGGAAGGATGAGAGCCTTCCTTTTGAGTATGACTGAATTATTCTACACCTTTAGGTAGGAAGGCAAATGTCCTCTTCTGTGAGGGTGGCGTTTGAGATTTGGACATAATATGAGACATCATCATTTTCAGACTTTCCACGTGCGTAAATTGACAGGAACTCATGGGGTCCAGGGACGTCATTTAGGGGTCGCCAGAGGTCGCAACTGCGACCTCTGAGGTCTCCCTTGCGACCTCTGTGAACTCCCTTGCGACCTCTAAAAAAAAACTTTTTTTTTTTTGTAATGTGACAAGCACCATGTGGCTCTTTAGTTCTGGAGTGGGTGGCTTTCTTGTTCAGGCCCCTTAAAAAAAAAGAAGACAAAGAAGAACAGGAGTGCAACAAGTCTAACACTTTCAGCACTGACCCTAAATAAGAAAGAATAGGAATGCCAAAAAATGTGTCTTTCTGGAATTCTATACAATAATTGCTGGACTCATTAAAGGTTTATTTCAGGCACACTTCAGGGGGTGAGTCACTGATTTAGTCTTTTCTTAAACGCCTCAAATCAGCCTTTCATCCTTATGAGGTCGATAAATGAGTACCAACACTGGTTGGGTGATATTGGGTGTATATTTTTTCTATATAAACGCGTAAGTGCCATATAATAACACATCATTATCATTTGGTCATGGACGTCTGCTTGAATTCACAGTAACTTGGTAATATGGGCCTATACACACTGATCTTAACGATACATATGACGATCCATTCTTGTATTAAATGTACATCACATTATAGTGATATTGTAACCATATTTTTCGTAGTGTACTTAGGAACAATGCTATGTGATGCCACTTCCTGTTTTGTCAAGGGGTGAAAGGTCGTGTTCCATCGCTTCCCGCGATATCACTTGAGGGTGGGGTCAAATGACATCACTTCCTGTAATGTCATCAGGGGATCAAGGGTCGTGTGATGTCGCTTCCGCTACCCCTGGCATTTTGGTGAAATGACGTCCCAGGGGTCCCGTCTCACACTAGGACACGGGTCTTTGAAATGGCACACAACACCACAAGAACGTTTTAAAAAAAGACGCAAGAATATGCAAAATAAATAAATAACCCTTCAGTGCACATCAACAGACTTGAGTGCCCTTCAATTCGAATGCACCACTGCCAGCATCCCTCTAAGCGCGCTTCTTGTTCCTCTGCACACATCGTTTACTGACAGTGCGCACTTGGCTGCACTTCACCCCGGGCTCTTCGAATTGTTTCTTTAGCAGGAAAACAGAGGCTTGCTTCATAGTTCAAGAGCAGGCGAAGAAAGCGATGTAATGTGCATGTGTGTCCATCTTTAAAATTAACAATTCACATGTTCCTACTCACGCACTTAGCTTCCAAAGGGCGTGGGGGATCGGAATTGCACTCCAGTCTTTGTTTTCTTTGATAAAGTCGGGTCTCGTATTTGGATCGCCTCTACTGTCAGGCATGCATCATGGAACAGCATTTCAATTCAACATGTCACATGACTGAAGGAGAGCCATCACGCGTTGATCAGAATACTATTGTGGCCTTTGCGCCACCAGGCTGAAGGGAGCCCCCTGAGCCCCCGTATGCGTGACAATGGTTGAGAGACATTACTTACTTGAAATTAAGCTGCCCTCTGGGCGGCTTCAAATTACAGGTGCATTGTTCGCGCTGCACTCAAGTGCCCTGATAGTGCTAACTTTGATGATCACATGACACAGAGGAACGTGGCCATAAGAGACCACGTGATAAAGCTAATAAAAGGGAGTCCAAAAGCCTGCGAAGGGACTGCCGCTCTGAGACCGCCAGAGAGTGTGTGTGTCTCCTTCTTTCCTCCACTGTGTGCCCGGGCCTGCAGTGCCCAGCAAGCACTTACAGAACATCGTATTGGCGACGAAGGGTGGCGAAATGCCCCCCCCCCTACCTATCCCTCAGCCCACGTGGAGGAGCACACCAGGCATCCAGGGGCCAGCTAACTCGGCTGCAGAGTTGCTCCTACACCTTGCCTGAGTGCTGGGACAGCTACAACACACGCCGGTGATAGCCATGAGTACGACTACAGCGCCAGCCCTGCCCCAGCCCCTCATACTAGTGGCAACAGCATCCATTCCCACGAGCAGCGCCCCCTAGCTGGCCGTGCCTCGCTGGGATCACTAGCCACCAACGGACCATGCAAGAGTCTGCCACAGTCACCACCTGTCCACGCTAAAGGCCTGCACACGCATCAGGGACACTTCAGAGGTTGCTAGAGCCGGTACACCGCAGGAAACTAGAAAAGGAAGGTGCAGCACCTCCCCCGAGCACCCCCATTAGTGGAACAGTCCCCAGCTACACGTGGCACCTAGTTCTGACCACATCCCACAAGCCCCTATCAAAAAAGTGGTCCCCCTTAGCTCAAAAAGCTACACCCACGTTCTGGGCCCATACATGTGCCACTCTATCTAACTGGTACAACCTGCACCGGCATAAAACTCCATCATGGCTGCTGACCCCGCTGCGTCACCAGCCAGGCTGTAACACCAAAACCCAGAGTCCAGCACGTGGTTGGACATGGCACAGTGCACATTTACGAAGCCTTTTGAACCGTTCGGCCACAGAGCTGCGCTTCGCTGGGAACTGTGGGTCCAACAGTTCGAACTGAGTCTGAAGTTACAGAAAGTTACAGATGATGAAGAGAAAAGGACCCCGCTAATGCTCAACCACTGCACCATGGCATTGAGACTCTTCATCGCGCTCCTGAACAGGGGCACTGAAGAGGACTATGACACGGCAAAAGCAGTATTAACGAGAAAATTCAAACCCTAGCTAAGGTCAGACTTTGAAAGTTTCAAAATGAGCCAAGCGGGCCAGTGCCTGCAAGAAAACATTGATGATTTCCATGGCTGATTCCGGGAGATGGCCATCAGATGCGACTTCCCTGATGAAGAATTTTCAGTCAGGCAACAAGTCATACATGGCCTCTCCTCTCAGAAACTTCACAGAATGATACTGTCTGAGACAATCTCCCTTTGGAAACCATCCTCACCAAGGGGTGACAGCGTAAGAGGACAGACGAGCACATGGTGGAAATGGAGCAGATGATCAGCTGCCTACCGCTTGATATCGAAACACTGAACAACAGCATGACTACCATCAATGCACTGTGGCAGAACAGACCACAACATGTGCCTGCTATGAGAAGACCCAGAGACTGTATGTTGTGGCGGCGAACAACACAAGGAGGAACCGTGCCCAGCATATGTCACCACGTGCTACAAATGTGGGAAGATAAACCACTACACATGGGTATGCCTCAACTCCCGGAAAGCGAAAGAACACCTACCACAAGAAAGGGTCAGAGAATGGAAAAGTGACCCAGGGTCCAAGAATGCACAGCCATTCCGCCCACGGCAGGTAGAATACCGCCTGCGGAAAGAGTCCAATAAAGCACAGAGTGTGAGCCCGCGCAGTCGAAGGAGATGACGCCGACAGCAGCAGCGATGACGATGACCAATCGAGCAGAGAGCCTTCCCCGGGCCTTATAAACTGCCACCACAAGTCAAAAAGAGAAAAGGCTCACATTATCTCGGCAGTCAAGCCAGCCAGCAGCAACCAACCACACAACAACAAATCACACCGCACCTGCATGGTAGCAGTCAGAGACATCCCAGTGAAAATGATGATTGATACCGTTGCCACCGTAAACATAATACCAATCACAAAATTTGACAAGCTCCACCACAGAACAACCCTACAACGCAAACCTGTGCAACTATTTTCCTATGGATGTAAAACACCCCTACCAGTCATAGGATACTTCAAAACCAACCTCAACTACGGTGATAAAAGCTGCAAAACATGCATCTACATGGTAGACGCCGGGATCGAGAAGCTGCTCAGCTGCCCAACTGCCAAAAAACTACAGCTAATCCTTATCACCTTCGCAATCCACTCCAGAGAAATTGACCATTTGGTAGCCAAACACAAGAAGCTGTTCCAAGGCATTAGGTGCCTAAAAGGGAGGACAGTAAAACTCCATATCGACCCTACGGTGGAACCAAGAGCCGTACGGCACTGGTGGGTTCTGTTTCCCATGAGAGTGGCAATAGAGGATGAACTCAACAAGCTTGAAGCTGCAGGATAATCGAAAAGACCACAGGCCCCACACCATGGGTATCCCACATGGCTGTGACAGCAAAGCCCAAAACAGCCACAAGCTGTACAAATGTACATTGACATGAGCCTGCCCAACATTGCTATAGGACGAGAAAAGCACATTACCTCGATGGTAGATGAGCTAATCATGGACCTCACTGGTGCCACCGTATTCAGCAAATTAGACTTAAGACTGGGGTACCACCAGATCCGCTTGGCGAAAGAGTCAAGATACATCACAACCTTCTCGTCACACCTCGAGCTAAGAAGATACCGCCGGCTCAACGTTGGAATCTCCTCCCCGGCAGAGGTATTCCAACATGAAATCAGGAAGGTACTCTAAGACCTACCTGGAGTCACCAATGTCAGTGACGATATACTAGACTACAGCAAAATGGAAGAAGAACACAACAAACGGCTAGCAGCAACACTGCAGAGACTGGAGGAATCCGGGCTGACCCTACATGAAGAAAAATGCAAATTCGCAAAGTCAACACTAAGCTTCTTTGGATAGGTAGTTAATGAAAAAGGAATGTGTCCAGACCTTCACAAAGTTGCTGACATCAAAAATGCAGGAGCTCCCACCAGTGCAACGGAGGTCCGCAGCTTCCTAGGCATGGCAATGTACTACGGGCAATGCATCCCCGACCTGGCCACCATCGGCACTCCACTGCGAGAACTCACTAAGAAGAAGCCGACGTGGGAATGCAGCGAAGTATAAGAAGCAGCGTTTCAGGAAATAAAAGACTCCCGTCCAACACCATTATGGCCTTCTTTGACATGTCGCGGAAAACGGAACTGCAAGTAGACGCCAGTCCGGTTGGCCTTGGAGCAGTACAGACAGAGAGTGATCGGGAGGGAACAGTAGTCCCCATCACCTTTGCCAGCCAGACACTCACTCCAATAGAGCAGAACTATGATCTCATGGAGAAGGAAGCTCTCGCCATCATATGGGGATGCCGACACGTTCATGTATACATTATGGGCCTGGTAGTGAAAGTGCTGACATACCATAAGCCCTTACTCCCAATCTTCAAGGGGTCGGCACTACACCCCCAGCCCAGAATAGAGCGCTGAGTGCTTCAAGGCAACGTTTCGATCTAGAAGTATAGTATTTAGCAGGAGCGATTTTCAGATTTCCTGTCACAGCACCCAAGACCTGCCACCGTGATGGAATGCAAAGTGGCCGAAGAGACAGAGGAGCATGTATGCCATATAATCGCGTGTGCCAAGCCAAAAACCATGAGGCTAGATGAAATAACGTCTGACACAAACAAAGACACTTGCCTCCAAATCGCCAATGAGGCCATACAAACAGGCAAATGGAAAACCTCGCTTACAGCCGTCGCCCATCGATTACCACAAGCACAAGAACTGATGCAAGCACTGTACGGGATCAGACATGAGCTGTCCGTATCCCCGGAAGGACTGATCCTCAAAAGACACCACATCGTAGTGCCCTCCATCCTGCAAGAGCGAGCGCTCCAAATTGCGCACAAAGTGCAGCAGGGGATCGTGAAGACATAAGCATTTCTCAAGTCGCGAGTATGGATGCCACACATACAGCAGAAAGTTATGTCCCTTGTAGAGACCTGCGCATCATGCCCAGCCACTCGCCGGCCAGAAACACCAGAGCCCATGGCCTGCCCAACCAGAAGTGAACGCAGATGGGACACTGTGAGTGTGGATTTTTGCACGATTGCCAATGAGGCATACCTCTTAGTAGCGGTAGATGAATACACACAATACCCGGAGGTCGTACCAGACAACTCCACCGACGCAGCCTCTGTGACAACCGCACTGGTGAAAATGTTTGCCGTCCATGGCATACCCTTGTCACTCAAGAGCGACAATGGGCCACTGTGCAGAAGCAAAGAATTCCAACGCTTCATTGACAACATAGGAGTCCGACATCACCACATCACACCGTACTGACCCCAAACCAATGGAGACACCAAGAGATTCATGGAATCCATCAATAAATGCGTGCGAATCACCAAGGCCAGAGGCAACCATGGCTACCAGAACTGTCCCGGTTTCTCCGGTCGTACAGATAGACTCCTCACTTGGCCACGCAAGTGAGACCCGCAGCCCTTATGTTCAGGGTATCCATCCAGGCGGGGCCTCCCCTCTACCACTCCTGGAGCCCCCCTCAAGAAGACCTTGAACTAATGGAAAAGAAGAGTCAAGAACACAATGCAAAAGAAGATAGCACAAGGAGGGCAACATGTAGCCACCTACAAGTAGGGGATACAGCGCTAATCAAAAACCGAACCCCTTCCAGGAAGATGGCATTCCCTTACGAATCACTACCCTGGACCATAACCCATCGAGACCACGGACTAGGGACCGCATTGCGAGGATCAGAGACAGTCACAAGGAACGCATCCCATTTCAGGCAGATGACAAGCACTACCTGGCTAGAGAGTCACGAAGAAGGTGCCCCCACGGGTGCAGGCCCCTTGACAACGTAGCAAGCACCCCGGGCAGAAGACCGGAGAGAGCCACCAGAAACACCACTCATAGAGAGTATAGAAGCAGAAGAGACTCTGACAAACCCCACACGGTTAACCACCCAGAGGAGAGAAGACGGGGGACGATACTCACTCCGCCGACGACCAGTACCCTCCACTCGGCTACGTGGGTTCATCCTGAATGGCATTTACCGGCAGGCTGGAGTAGTTCAGTGAAAATCCAGACTAGAAGTAAAAAGACTTTAAAGCCGAAAGCTATAAAAGGGAGGCCTCTAGACATGTAACATGGGGCCATTGTCATGATTTTGAAAATGTGTGTTTGTTATCCAAGTTGTGGAAGGGTTAGGCACAATTCCACCAAATATGGCAGCATGCTAGGAAAGTAATTAAGAACGCATGTAAGTCCCTGGCTGATACACTACTATAGAAGAGTATAATCACTTCTTCATTTTCTCAATAACATAAAGGTGTAGAGGAGCAGGTGGACGTGTCATCCCTAGCTCCCGCCCCCTCACCTCCATCATACTGGAACAGCAGGTGAAGAGCCCTATGTGGGACACCAGGGATCATCCCAATACTGCATCAAGTGTGTGAGAGACGATATGCACTCAGACAACCGTATCGAATGTACCCTTGCACTGAGAGGGTGGAAGGATGTATGCACACACCATTGGACATCAAAGACCTATAAGTGAAATCTGGCAAGAGCTGAGTGACGTATTAGAGGAAAGATACTGAGACTCATTGAAACGATATGCAAATACTCAAAGAGTAAAGATGTAACTGAAGTAACAAGAGAAACATGTAATCGAATATGAAGAAATATATGCCAATAAGTTTATATATGCAGAAACGCAAGGTAGATGAGACATATAGAAGTTTGCAGCAGAGGAAAACATAACATGGCTAGAGCAGTCATGATGGAGAAAATGGACGTTGGACTCGTATTGAAACCAAACAAGCTACTTCAGAGACAGACCAGGGCTGCAGAGTAGAGATTCTGGAAAAACAGCTTTGTTTGACGAATAAAGAAGAGTATGTTGGCCTGGGATGAAGGATGCTACTTTAAGGAATAATTGCAAGGCACAAGGGGGGTCAAAAGGATAAGCCATGTATGTAAGCCATATTTCTTTCAGATTAAGCAAAGAAGAAAACATCTGCAAGAGCCCCGTATTGGACAATTAAAGATTTGGAAAGCCTATGCAAGATGGAGTGAGCAAGTCTCCAGAGGCCAAGAAGGGTAATGACACCCAGCTCAATTGACTCAAATAGCAGTAAGTATAAGGTCGGGATGGACACATTTGTGGTCTCCTCACACGTGATTCAGAAGTCAAAAATAAGGGCTATTAATTAAGACCAAATGAAGATGTTGGTGTGCCTACACTCCCTTGCATCTCCCAGAACAGAGAACAAGCTTCAAGGTCAACTACAAAGGAGAAGCCTTGGCTTGTGGCCTGACCGTTGAGAGATGATGGACTAATTGGGAAAGTGTGGAGCAGTTTGATGTTTCTCTCTGCACCTGTGTTTCGTTTTATTTACGTGCTGCTAACGAGCCAATCAGAGGGCCTATTTAGCAACATGCTATACAATGTTGCAAAGACCAACCAGCTGCCATTTTTCCGCTATAATCAGTATTATACATGTTTAGAGGTGGTTCAAAACGTACCCACCACGTAAGGGCCAGCCAATGAAGTTACTAACACTTATATATACTATAGGTACATATCTTCCCTTAACCAATACCTCCCTTCAATAGGTTTCACAGTTTGCTGCGTAGGGTGATGTCATAGATGATGCATATGCAGGTATAAAACCTTTGTATAATCACATTTGGGTGTGAGTGTGTGAATTAGTGCCTGTTATTCGCCATATTGCCCTACTTTATTTTTATGCTAATAATAAAGTAGTACTTTGCCATATTCTTTGAGTCTTTCCGGTTATTTGGGTCCGAGATCATTATTGCTAATTCCATCTAGCACATGAGACGCTTCAAGGTGCTAGAGCGCAAAGGTAATAAAATATCCAATAACAAAACCGTGTTCTTCTGAACAATCAGTGTGAAGCGTAGGTCCGACAGAAGTATAACTCACATTTCCCTTCATCAGATGAGCGCCAGCCTGCCTCTGTGAGACTGTAATTGTCTCTATGTATCTATGTAACTCTGCATCTGTTTCAAGGCTTTCAGTGGGCTTGGACTAGCCGGGGGAGAAACCCGGCAGTCTCCAAAAAGTCTGCCTGAGGAGCGGCTCTGCAGGGCGCCCCCTCATTCGCCCAAGGGCTGCCAACCCCTTTAGGCAGTCATTTCACCCAACAGAACCACGCTGTGAAAAGGCTGGTTGGAGGGGTCGGCACTTACACCCATAGGCAACCCTCCCAGCACACAGCCCTGTTGGGTGGAATGGCAGCCTGAGGGGGTTGGCACCTCTGATTAAGAAACAAAAGGAGAGTCAGCATACTATTATCATACCTTGTGCTGCACCTGTCTTTCCTTATGTTTCAAAATCATAGGCTTTGACTCCCGCAGGCAGCCCATTGCGGCGATCAGAGCCTTTGGTTAAGAAACTAAAGAGAGGTGGGCGCAGCATAAGGTATGATAGCAGTGTGCCCGCCTCTACTGCCTGTCTCCCAGTGTGAGCAAAGCAATTAGACATCTCACTTAAAACACTGATCTGTTTGTATCTGTGCGTTTGCCTGGGTTCGGGTGTGTTTCTATGTTCCTGTGTGTTTATGTGACTGCCTGTGAAGGTGTGTGCACGAATATCAGTTTGTCTTTATATCTGCACATGGGCCTGCGTGTATCTCGGTGTCTTTATGTGAATGGATGTACAGGAAAGCGAATAAAAAATGCTCCCTATTGAGCTTGAGCCACTACGGTTCCAACACAGCAAGGAAACAAACTATCCTTATACAGAAAGTGGCCATCAAAAGAATCCCTGCTCTGAGGCACCCCTTCCTGATATGACCGGTAAGCACTCAGTAACCCCTCTACCCTCAGCCCCACGCCCACACCTACAATCCATGTCACCCTTTTCCATCACATAGACACTCAGTGTAAAACATCCCATCCCATGACAGCAATTACACTGTGATTAAACGTCTCCCCTTGCATATTGTTTGTATTCACAAGTCTCTCCATCTTGGTGTTTTGTTTCTGCAAGGCACCAATTCCCAGGGGGGTGGAGGTTTCTTTCACAGGGAGCTGCTTGTGCAATCACCTCCTGTTAATACACGGTTGCTATCCCTCGCAGTAGCACTCCGATGCTCACAAACAAGCACCCCGAATGCACACCATCCTTTCACCTAAGTGGTCAACATGTGTGCCGAACAAGTACTTCCAATGCAATGGCTTGGCTGAAAGCCTTTTTTAGTTTGAACTCTTAGGCGGCGCTTTAAGCTGAAACTACTGCATTAAAATACATATAAGGAGTAATGGCATAAGATTAGGGACACAAAGCATGAAGGTGTTGGTTGGTTATTTGGCCACCCATTGACTGCCCAGGGCCATGCTAAACCCTATGGTCATTCCCACCTAGTTGCTGCCCCTCCCCACCCAAAGCAGCTCCTCCTGGGAACTCGCTTTAATCAAGCCTTACCAGTTTTACTCAAAGTGTCTGCCAGTGTTTTTTCAAAGCAGTCTTCTGAGAGTTAATGCTTAATTGGAGCTGTAAGTGTACTACTGGTGTAATAAAAATGTCTTAACCTGATCTGCTTTCAGAGAGTTGATTTATAAGCAGTATGTGCGTCCTTTAATGAAGTCCTGTTAAAATAAGCATTGGCAAAGCCAACAGTGTTTGCATGTGTAAAAGTATTAGGTATTTGTCAAACACTACTATTAAATGCCCAGGTGCGTGCACTATTTTACACCTGCTACCATCAATAGCCAGTTAATACCATTACAGCAGTGCCTAGCACGTGTATTTCAGATGCCTACACAAAATCTCAAACTATTGGCATTGTCAATACTTGGTAAATCATTGTACCTTTGGTGAGGGTGCTACAGGAGTGATCGTAAAAGAACACAAACACATGCAAAACGCACAATTAGATTCCATCCATGGCTTTACTTGTCCATTCAGAGGTTGCTGCTGAAAGGTCAAGTGAATAACCGCAAACTGCGCAAGAAGCACCACAGCTGAACTGAAAGCGATATTTCCGACCGACTCTTAGTATGGTTCTCTGCTAATGACCACCTTGCCCGACAGGCTCTTTTTAGGATAACCTGGAGCTGTATCTTGGCTCTGAAGCTTTAAATAACCTCAAATGGTTGATTCTTGGTGATTTTAATGTCAGGTGTAATATTTCTGATAATCCAGATTGTCTTAAACTGAATGAAATACTTTTGTTTCATGAATTATCATTACGTTCAGCATCTGCCTCTCATGATCTAGTCTAGAAAAAAAGCTCCTATAGGAGACACGTCAAATTTTAATAACTCCAACCATATACACATACTCTTCAGTCTTGCAGCTTCACAAACTACTCACCACATCCTGTTCTTGCAGAGAAAGAACTGTATTCTGTGCTTAACAAATAAATGATGTCCCCATTATTACACATCTACCTTCAAGAACACACATTTTTTGTCTGGGTATTACGCATGTATCTCACGTTTCCCTGTTTCCCTTTCCTAACTTGTCTGCCTGTATCCAGTAGCATTGTTCATTGGCGATATGATCCTTATGTGTGGTCCACTTGTGACCGACTTAGCACTACCTAGCACACGTCAGGAAACTGCAACCAGGTTTTATAATTGCTGCTCTTAGTTTAAACGCTATTGTAATCGCTCCTACCTGTCTGTACAGGCCATCCCCATAATCAGACCCTGCAGCCACAGTTGCTATTACTTGTCTGCACACTGTATTTTACCCCAGATAGTGATTTTCGAATTTAGACAGGTTGCCATAGTTGATTTTACTTGTCTGCACATTGTATTTCACCCCAGATTGTGATTTTCGAATCTAGACAGGTTGCCATAGTTGCTATTACTTGTCTGCCCACTGTATTGTACCCCAGATTGTGATTTTTGAATCTAGACAGGTTGCCATAGTTGCTATTATTTGTCTGCACACTGTATTTTACCCCAGATTGTGATTTTCGAATTTAGACAGGTTGCCATAGTTGATTTTACTTGTCTGCACATTGTATTTCACCCCAGATTGTGATTTTCGAATCTAGACAGGTTGCCATAGTTGATTTTACTTGTCTGCACATTGTATTTCACCCCAGATTGTGATTTTCGAATCTAGACAGGTTGCCATAGTTGATTTTACTTGTCTGCACATTGTATTTCACCCCAGATTGTGATTTTCGAATCTAGACAGGTTGCCATAGTTGATTTTACTTGTCTGCACATTGTATTTCACCCCAGATTGTGATTTTCGAATCTAGACAGGTTGCCATAGTTGATTTTACTTGTCTGCACATTGTATTTCACCCCAGATTGTGATTTTCGAATCTAGACAGGTTGCCATAGTTGATTTTTACTTGTCTGCACATTGTATTTCAACCCAGATTGTGATTTTCGAATCTAGACACGTTGCCATAGTTGATTTTACTTGTCTGCACACTGTATTTCACCCCAGATTGTGATTTTCGAATCTAGACAGGTTGCCATAGTTGATTTTACTTGTCTGCACATTGTATTTCACCCCAGATTGTGATTTTCGAATCTAGACAGGTTGCCATAGTTGATTTTACTTGTCTGCACACTGTATTTCACCCCAGATTGTGATTTTTCGAATCTAGACAGGTTGCCATAGTTGATTTTACTTGTCTGCACATTGTATTTCACCCCAGATTGTGATTTTCGGATCTAGAAAGGTTGCCATAGTTATTACCTGCCTGCACACTGTAACCTAGCCTAGGTTGTGATCTCTGAATTTAGCCAAACCCTTTGTCGCTAAAACTGCCCCAAAGTTGTCATTTATGATGCATTTAGCAACCACCTGCCTCTCTATTCGACTGCGGCATTGATTACTGCATTCTGCACCTTGCTGCCCTGCCCTGCGAACACCACCACTGTCAACCTTGATAGAACGCTGCCTAGTAACCTAGTCACCTGACCCCCTATCCGACTGATGCACTGGATTATTGCATTCTGGTGCCTAGCTGCCCCATCTTTGAATACCACCCGGGCATCGAAGATGCACCTAGTAGCTACCTGCCCTGCCATCTGACCGCCACACCCTACCTACACCTACAGAATGTACCTCCCAGGCACTGCTGAGAGTAATTCTCCACCTCATCCATTTATCTGGCCAACATAGCCCTACCTTTAGCTATGCCTCCATAGGCAACATTCCCCCACTCATTATGTATCTCACTACACCATGCAGCCTCACCGCTAGAAACGCCAAACTACGGGCCAGATTACCCAAACTATATGAACCTCGAGCTAGGGATTCTATCCAGTCTAAATTGACTAACCGGACCCCACCTATGTACACAGTCACCCCTACCAACCGCCCCACGGACACACCCAAGCATAGCCTAACTAATACTATGACCAAGCATAAGGCTCACAACTTAACCACTATACCCACCTGTACCAAAACTATCTCCACGCCTATAAAAGGCGCCTTAATTAATGCGCGATCTGTAGTAGCCCATGCCACAGATATAGCAGACCTTATTCTTGCAGATGGACTAGATTTCTTAGCCATCACTGAGTCCTGGCTCCATGCAGCCGCTGGCCCAGCTCTCTCACTAGCCATCCCTGATGACTATACTATCCTCCGAGCGGACAGAGCAGAATCCAGAGGTGGAGGCCTCACCATAATTGCCAGAACGAACCTAAACATTAGACTTGACACCACAAACCTCCTCACTTCGTTTGAATCTCTCACTGCTAAGCTTCCCACTGCCAACTCCCAAACCATCAACATCCACCTATTCTACAGACCTCTTGGTCCTTCGAGGAAGACCTCACCACCATCCTCACCAACAACCTAAAAAATACTTCCCAGAGTCTCCTTCCTGGAGATTTCATCATATGCCTCAAAGATCCCAAAGACCTACAGGCTACCCTCATTAATCCCCTGTCAGAATTAGGCTTTACCTAAAGAGTATCCACCCCTACCCACTACCGACCTTGAACCAACTCTCAGCTACCTCCAACCCCCACCACCTTGTAGAAAGTTACAATAACTGAATGCGCTTAGCCTTAGACTCTACTGCACCCCTCAAACTGAGAAAATGTAAGCCAAAAGAACACCTGAACACTTGGTTCTCTACTGTTACGTCTCCCACTACCCCACACACTTACCTGGGTCCACGTAACCCATTGACCCTCAACCATCCTGTTAGATCACTGCATGGCAGACCCGGCGTTTATCGCCCCTCCCGTTCTTGGCAGCTGAACTGGAGATTGACATCTCGCTACAACGCAAAGCGTTGCCCACGGAGACCCGCGCGTCACGGATCACGTGATTGCCCTTCACGCAGCAACGCTCCCGTGTCACGTATCACGTGACCCCTGAAATGATATAAAAGACTTTCGGAAACAAGGAGCGTTGCTTCACAGCTGTTTTCCTCCTGGATCACGTGACGCTACTTCTACGCTTTTGAAACTTACGGATTGTTTTTTTTCTCGACCACCCTTTGTTTCACGGATTGCCTCGCATTACCCTTCTACTAACCGAACTTTTGGATCTTCAGTTGCCGAACTACGCTTTGCTCCACGGACTGCTTCTGCCTCACCCTCCTGTTCGAACTTTGGTCCTCTTGTTTACTTGACTTCGGCTTCGTCTCTGGACACTCTACGGATCACGTCTGTCTGCTTGGTAACCTGGCCTCCGGCCTCCACTCTAGGTGTTTACCTATCCATATTCCTAGCCTCCAGCAACTCCTGCTCCGGGGTTCAGCCTTTTCTCACATCTCTGGGCCACCTCTTGTACAGATAGGTAAGCAGCACCAATTTACCTGTGTCTTTAGTTGTCCTTCCTGTTCTGTGCATAACTGCTTAACCTTTTGCTTTACAGCGTTCAAGGGGTTCTTCCGGCTGTTCCCAAATCGGCTCGACGGACTTCCACCTGTGGCCTCAAAGACCGCACAGGCAGTATTTCTGGTGTTGTCTGTGTGGTACTTGGGGACGGAGGTATTTATACTCTGCACGACCATCAAGTCCATAACATCTACCCACCTAAAAGCTCTGAGACTAGAGAAACGCATAAAGGAACAAGCTTGGAGAAAATCTCCTACAGATACTAACAAGCTGATCCTCAACAAAATAGTCTCCTCATACAAAAAATAAATCATCCTCGCTAAACAAGAATCATATAACCAGAGAATCTCACAAGCCAAATCCAGCACGAAAGAACTGTTCTCTATTATCAAAGAGTTGGAAACTCCTGTCCTAGTCCCAGACACATGTGTGAAAGATAAACAATGGTGCACTAGTGTCCAAAATGCCCTGTTCAATAAAGTCACAGGCCTTCAAATCAAAATAAACAACAAGAAAGAATCCCTAACCAACTCTACTAACTCCACCAACACTCACCCACGCCCTACACCTCAGAACGATATCAGGTAATAATATCGCCATATATATGGTCGTCGTAAATAATATCGCCGGGAAAATGTTGTGGCGATATTATTTGGGTGACCGTATATATAGGGACAGGGGCAAAAAAAAAACAATTTAAAAAAAAAAAAATAATAAGTTTGGGGGTTGCGGGGGTGTCCCCCGCATGTTCCATGCAATAATGTCGCCACAAAAAAGGCCATTTTTCGGCGATATTTTTGCATGGCGAGATTTTTGCGGCGACATTATTACATGGAACCCTCAGAACCCCATACCCAACCCACCCACCCGCTTCAGCTTCTCCAAAGTCTCTACATTAGAAGTGGAGTCCGGCAATCAGGCTTTAGGCCCCAACATGGGACAGAAACTGCTCTCATTGGTCTTAAGGCCCAAATCGACACTCTGAGAGATAATGGGAAAACTACTCTACTACTCCTCCTAGACCTCTCAGCAGCATTTGATCTAGTAGATCACAAAATTTGATGCAACCACCTGGACTCGGCCACCCACTTCTCCCAAGAAGCCATCGGTTGGATTGAGTCATTCCTCAGCAACAGATCTATGCATGTCTTCTCCACCTCAGCTTCCGCTGACCCCATCCCCATCATATGTGGGGTCCCTCAGGGTTCATGCGCCTCCCCCACACTGTACAACGTGTTCACAAAGCCCCTGTTTGATGATCTTGGCGGTCTGGGTATCACCTACACTAATTACGCCGATGATACCCAGATCCTCATCCCGTTGACGGGAGATTACAGCAAGGATTTGGCCTTGGTGAACAGGGTATACCTCATCATCCAGGCATGGATGGCCTCCCACAGTTTATGCCTGAATGATGACAAGAATGAACTCATCATCCTCGGATCCACCACTAATCTAAATAAACTGGACCATAACTACACCAGCTTTATTATAGACGGCAATCCCATCAAGGTATCTAAAGAAGTGAAAACCCTATGAAACTACCTAGACTCTTCCCTCTCCTTCCATAAGCAGGTTAGTTCCATGGCCACCTCCACAGCCTACACATGTAAGCTCATAAGAGCAGCCAAACCTTTCCTATCCACTCAGAACTGTATTACCGTAGCCAGAGCCCTTGTATTATCAAAACTGGACTATTGTAAGCCCTCTACGTAGGAGCCAACAAACAGGTAACCAATAATATCCAGACCCTACAAAACAATGCTCTCAGAGCAGCACTCAGCATCCCCAAGAGAGAACACATCTCTAACATAAGGAGAACTCACAATTGGCTTCCCACCACCGACAAAATACTGCTCAAAGTAGCCTCCTTAACACACAAATGCCTCAATAATGCAGCCCCCCGCTACTTAGCAGACAGAATAAAAAGATACACCCCTAACAGGCCCACCAGATCCTCCAATGCTAACTTACTTACAGTTCCCAGATTCAATCGAACCAAAATGGGCGGCAACGGTTTCCAAGGGAAAGCAGCCCAACACCGGAACTCTTTACCACCCTCCCTTAGGACACCTCAAACCTATCCCCACTTTAGGCGTAGCTACATTCAGTGGTTAAAGAATAATGACCAATAACTGACCTCGCCTTTACTAATCATGTGACCATGTGTACCTGTAAACTGTATATTACTGCATCCATCGCAACTGTATCAACCTATGTACACACTGTAAATTACTGTACAGCACTGTAACCAAGCTGAGAATAACCTTGCTGCTCCTGCGCCCTCATATCTTCGGGTCTGGCGCGCAATATAAATGAATAAACATAAACATACATTTTTATTATATCAAAAGAGGTTAAAAAAGTTGTTTCAATGTACTACATAACAGTCTCACGTCCACCACAGGTGGACTAATTTTACAAATGTTACGTGATGGGGGGTAAGTGACAAATATATTATATACAAAGCTAACAATACTTCTAAAAACAATAAACCTATAACACAGGCATGTGTCTGGGCTCATAGCTTCAAATTTGTATTCTTTTTATAGCCATTCCCAAAAATCGAATTACACTTAAGTGAATTTCAATGGGCAAATGTAACCGGCAAGCCTGCGACAGATTGATATCAATATCACGTGCTTAGTCTCAGACCCACATAAATGACCTCAATGTACTGTGTATAACACAAAACAAAACAATGTCGACAGATGTTTGTTTTGGCATCTGATGGGGTGGTTTTGACTACCCCACCCCTAAATTTGATTAGGCCTTCATCAGGACAAACAACAAATCACTCCCCATGGTAAAACTGGACTGTATGGCACGTGTCGATCCTTATATTCCCAATCTTTCCTTGTGACTCTTGATGGTTCTCCCCTTCACAAGGCGTGTATGCTATTTAGAGTGTATTATTCCTAATATTGGATTTTCCTTGTCAAAGAACAAATCTTGTCCGTCTTGCAGACTTCCCGAAACAAAAAAGTCTTCTGAGATTTTTCAAAATGTTGAAACTGATACCGTTGTATCTGGTCTATTACTAACTGCCTGCTCCCGCTGTTTCTGGATGCAGGGTCTGCGTCTATAAGTGCATCCGTGAGGGACTGCAGGATCGAATCCCAGATCACCTTTATAACGAACCGATTAAAATGTTCGGCCCGGAGAGTAAAATGCTACTCCTCAGTGAAGCAATCTCGAGCACGATATAACATGGCATTGCTTCACTGAGGAGTTGCCAAAAGGCACGGTCTTTATATTTGGCAGTGTGAATGTCCAATACCTTACCCTCCACTCCAAAGAGAAAATATGTATTAAAAGACATCTCATCCTCCTCTACATTAAGCCCAATAATTATATTCTATTGATGTATTGTAATTTGTCAGTCCTGCAGTTGCAAGGGAAGGAGTAAACTCCACTGTAGCGCCGTGAAAATGTGTGAATCCGTGAATGTGTGTGGCTGCCTTTTTCCGACTGTGCTTCGGTTTTCCATTATACAGGTCTGCAGTCAACTCGGCGACATCCCCTCCCGCATACAAGATATGGGAGAGCAGATTCAGCAATCAGACCTTGTGACTGTGTTTTCGCCTTCCATGTTTTTGATCAGGAGCCAGACTGCAAGTTAACTTTGCTCAACTTTTAGGCGACACTGGACAGGATGGTGGGAGATCACGCACATGCCCCAGGTCACTCAGTACAGCAGAGACTTATGTGCTTTCCTGTCTGTGTCGCGTTGCTGCGTGAATTGCGCGGGTGTTTAATTCATAGTTATCTGAGGCCATGGAGGGAGGGAGGGGAAGCGGCTTCATGGTTTGAAAAGAAACACCACGGTATCCCTGCCAGTGGAGGGCGATGGTGCCCCTCGCAGTGAAGAGACCGGGCAAATCATCAGTGGGAACAAGAGTGCTCCTTCCCAAGAGAATTCAGTTGAACGAGCTTCGTCACAGTCCTTCAGTCCTGTCGCTACTGATGCCCGGGCTGATGAATGCAGATCACTCCGCTCCAGCATTGAAAGTCACATAGACACGTGACATGTGTAGCTTTTTGCTACGATAGAAAATGTAACATCCGCTGAATGTGCTTCAAATAAGATACCTCCATCTCTTAATTTAGCTAATGAGTTGAACCTCTTTTTTACAACAAAGTTAACTGTATTCATTTAAATATTGATTCACAAATGTCAAAATCCCAAACCTCTAACCGAAAGGTTGATTCTCCAAGCCTGTCTCCTTTATTAACTCCTAATGATACGTTTACGTCAGTGACAATAGATGACGTTGAAATCATGATCCAGAAATTTAAACCTCCAAACTACGATTATGATTTTATACCAGCTTATCTTGCAAGACAAAATGACTCACATCTTAAAATTTTTCTTGCAGCCTTTGCGAACGCCTCACCTACCCAGGGAAGTGTGCTTCAAGAGCTTAAGAAATCTTTCTTGTCAACTTTACTAAAGAAATCCTCATCAAGTGCTTTCTAATTATCGCCTCATGGCCGGTCTGTCTTGGCCGTCAAAGATTTTTGGAAACAGTCATCACCATTCAGCTCCAGAGTTATTTGGAGAAGAATCTCATTCTTGAAATGTTTCAATCCTTCCTCAGACCTGGACATGGTATGTGGACAGCCTTAGTGGCTGTTTGGGACAACATTCTTAGGGCCGCTAATGATGCGGACAAGAGCATGTTAGTCATGCTCGACTTGTTAGCGGCCATGTCGATTTCGGGCAGCTTCTGATTAGACTTACTGAGGTAGCTAGGATCTCAGAGATTCATTGACGTGGTTTTCTTCCTTGTTGTTAGATCTGGCCCAGGCTGTTAAACTGGCAACCTTTTATTCTGACAATCTTCCTGTTCTACGTGGTGTGCCGCTGGGGTTGTGCCTTTCCCTGATTTTGTTTAGCATTTACATTAGGCCCTTAATGGATATGTTCGCTAGGTTTGATTCCTATGCGGACAATAGACACATTTATGTCAGATTAAACTCTGCATCTGAAGCTATTGATTGGATATTGGCCCGTTCCAATGCAATAAAAAGTTGGATGCTTGAAAACAACCTCCAACTTAATCCCTGAAAAACAGAGGTTATTGTTTTCGTTCCAAAAACCCATTGACTGATTTTCATGCTACTACTCCCTGTCCTGCCACTTTTGATGTTCCAACCTCCTTTTCATGTAGGGTAAAAAACCTAGGTTGTATATGGCAGGTCTCCTTGGGCTGCCATGCTCATGTTATGGAAGTTGTTAGATCTATTTACTATCAGCGTAGATTATTAAAATCTGTTATGCCACTTATTGCCGTTACAGATCGTGCTGTCGTTGTGGGAACAAGGGTCAATTCTAGAATCGATCATTGCGGAGCAATCTTCTTTTAGGGGCGCCAGTGAGTCAGCTACATCGACTTCAAGTTGCACAGAATGCTGCATTTAGACACATGCACAGTCTTTCTAGGCCTACATCTGTTTCTCTGCATCGCAGGAAGTTATATTGGTTGCCTGCCCAAAAACGAATTGAGTTTAGGAGTCTTTGCCTAATATACAAATGCATTTGTGGCATGGCGCATAGTTACTTGGCTTCTAAAATCAGTCTTCATCATCCGTTCGACTGGGCAAAATGTGTTGTCCATTCCGCCATCCCATTTTGTCTTTCGATCGATGTTTTTCAATCAAGGGTTCTCGTCTTTGGAACGCACTGCCTGTTGAACATCGGAAGACACTTTCCCTGACCCTCTTTTGTAGACAATTGAAGACACACTTGTTTCAATAATCTCTGCTTTTTTATTGTTTTAATGTGCTGCTCTGGGAACTGAACATCTGCGCCTAGATGCAGGTTTCTGCTTGGCTCCGTATGGATGTGAGCCATATAAATTTCAAATAAAATCATTTGACTTGTCATGTGCAAGAAAATTGTGTGCAGAGGAAGGTTGCAACCAGCGTGGGTGCCCCATTTTGTGGTCCCATCTGATGATGCACCATGCATTCGACTGAGTTGAACTCACAAGACCTTAACTGCAGCCCTCCCAAAACCAGTAATCAATCCCATACCACCTCCAGCCTGTGCTGTCATCCCAGAAATCAATGCTCATGTGCCACTGCATAGTGGGCAGTGCCCAAGCAGCAACCCCTTTCCATGAGGTCAGTCTCCAGTCTTGTCTGTGCAAGAAGCATTGCTCAAACAAACGATTTTGAAGAAGTGGATTAAGTGGATTAAGGCATTGCAAAAACACTTGACTGCACAAGACTACCAAAATGGGCAGTCGCAACTGAGGGTACAGCATGCCAACTCCAAAGGGGGAGCAGGGGGGGGGTGCAATGGGCGACGGGATTGGGAAGGAACTGGAGTAGTGTAAAAGGAGGTGGTGGAGCAAATCAAAGGTGCATGTAAAAAACTGGCATAAAAGTCGGACTAACTTTCGACAGTGGCTGCCCAGGCACTACACTTCAGTAGCGGTTGTAGGAGTAGGGGGTTAAAGTGTTAGTGGTCGAAAAAACACATATTATAATTAATGTATCACTATCTTAAATTGTAAAATGCAGCATTTCCTCTGTGTGAGATTGTTCATTTCTGCCTGCCAGCTATGAAGACCTACTACCAAAAACGCGACCACCGTGTTTTCCAATGGAAAAATAATCTTGAGAAAGGCGGGACAGAGCACCAAATTCTGGGACAGCCCCGGAAAAACCGTGACGCCTGGTCATCCTACCTTAAGGTGCCATGGTTGATACGCAACAGAAAGGCATGCTGGTTACATGGTGGCAAATGCAGGAAGTTAAGGGCACAGACACAATGGAAAATCAATTGAGGTGGCTTGTGGGTAGGTGACAGAGGGGAGTAAGTGGGGTGTATCAGGGGGTTGGCTGGTTGGCAGAGAAAATTGAGAAAAGCATTGGGAACATTGTGGAAGATGGGAGAGCAGATGAGATCAGATTTGTGTGTGAGGTGAGGGGAGGAGGTAGAGTTTCCAGAGTGGACCCCCAAATTAAAGAAAAAGCATGAAAGGATGCAGCAGGCTCACAATGCAGTGATGTAAACACAAGAGGCAAATATTTCAAAGGTGCAGTGAAATGTACACTTTGGAAACAGGACTTGCCATTGCCCCTTTCACATAGAAAATATTGGGAAACCTGCAGAGAGAGCCACCAATGTTGTCTAGTGACATCTTACAAATAGAACCAAGGACCACTTCCATGGTACTGCGTGCTCACAAGTGATCTGAAAACAAATCTCAATTTGTTGACCACTTGCCATATTATTTAGTATATAAAGCCAGGTTGCAATAGCTCATTAGAACAGTCGATCCCTGCAGTCAAATCCCCAGTTACCATTACTATTCCAGAAAGGCTGTACCAAAGTTGTACAACGAGGTTGTTTTTGTAGCTGGGGTGGCTCGAGGTTGTTTTTGTAGCTGGGGTGGCTCTAGATTAGTTCAATGGCCAGAGAATATACGCTGCGATCTACACGTGGACCAGTTGATAGACCATTGACTATATATCCATCAATGGACACAGAGTGTTCCTCCCTTCCCCTGCCTGGCAATAAGGGACCTGGGGTAATCAATGGGGGTAGCAGGTGCATACAGTTGACATCAGGACAGTTTTCCAATGCAAGAATTTAATGGCAGAGGCCAGAGGGGTGTTGATATCCAAGAGAAGCTTAAGGAGGCACTGGCCTATTGTCTATCCCCCACCCAACACCCCCGAGAGCTACAGCTCCGCTTTGCTGAGGCTGGCAATGGGTCTAATATTTTTTCCAACCTACCAATTTGTAAGAACATGCATGTCCCTTGCTTTGCTCATGTCCTTCACCTGGTGGTGGCTTTTGATCAGCAATTGTCACACTGTGAAGGAAGTTATTATTATGGGATAAACCATCATCTCACACTTCATCCAGACCTACAGTGGCAGAAATGTGCAGCACCAATTGCAGTTGTGCAACACGCTGCTGCAGCACACTTTGAAGACCTCATCTGCAACCCGTAGGAATTCCACTTTGCAATTGATCGAGCGGGTATGTGAAAATCGCAATGCCATCACTGTTATTGCAACCATCCCATCCCAACATTAGATGGGCCAGTATTTGTGGCATGGCAATGCCAGCTGCTGTCTGTTCTGTGCTGCATATTTCTTGATTTGGCTGCTGTGGGGGCTGCACCACAGCTGGTGATAGGGATGTCCTCTCGACCTTGCACGGGGAGCCAAGCATAGCTGCACTGGAAGGCGAAATTGGAGACCTCCTGGTGACATTTCTCAACCCACATTTCTAGGTTAAAATGTCCCCTTAAGAGCATCATGCAATGGGTGCAAATCCTTACCATTCAGACTCATGAGCATGAGACACAGTACAACATTGCAGAGATGCCTGGCTGCAGCACTTGGAAAATAATTGTGAACACTGAGGCAGAAATATTATGCAACAACCCCTCTGTTCATCACACTGTTGGAAATGTCAAGATAATTGTCTTAATCAGCCGGATGTACCTTCCTTGTCAGCTCCACCACATAAGTCATCCTCTGTGAATACTGCTGATAGACTGGAGAGTCTGTGAGGCACACTCCTCACTGAGTCTGGGATCCTCAATGCTCTACAAGACTTACACGGTAAGCAGGTCAGATGGTGGGTGCTTAGCAATATGATGCATCTGACACGGATGATGACCCACTTCCGTACTCCTGCAGTTAGCATGTGTAAGAATAGCCCTGGGGTTCATTAGCTGCCTCCCTGTCCTGTCGGTGCACAACCAGAGCAAGTCTTGAGTGCTGCCAGGGTTATTATGCCCCTCAGTGTCTCAAGTCGAGCAATTGACATCCATTAAGATGAATGAGCATCAGGGTCGGAGGCGGGCGAGGCTCTGGGGGCTGGTTCCTGAAGCCCACCCTTGTGCCGGATGTCAGTTACATAAAATGTAACTTACATTGAGATCTTCTTGCGATCCTTCGTGGCCCGCCGCGGATGCAGAGAAAGGTAACACCGAAGTGTTACCTTTCTTTGATGAATGTGGCGGGCCAGCGGTCAACTGCCGCGATACCATGGCGCCAGCAGCAGTCAGTGTTACAAAACGCTGGGAGCGGCAGGGCTGGGCGGGGCTAGGGCTCCCTCAGCCCGGCCGGCTCCCTCCCAGTGCAGTGAATTGTATTGGCAACTAAATCAGCTCTGTGCCCGACGGGATGCCAGTGTGGGTGCCACCCGCCGCCTCTGCACGGAGAGCTGCTGTTTCTGTCACCACGCCGGCGAGCCCAGCTGTCACTCCACAGCTCCTCTCCGTCTCTCCTCCCCTCCTCACTCGCCTCAGCCTGCACGTGAAGGATGGTGGTCTACTCCTGGCCTCCACCCCCTGCCACGGACCCTGACTCAGACAGCCCTCCCGCTGGCAGGCTCGCGCCCAAGCTCCCGGGGTGGTGGTAGAGGAAGCCCCTCTCTCAGGAGAAGAGTAAGTGAACGTGGTATCTCGTGGGGACAGCAGGCGTGGCAGCTGCCTGTGCTTGATCTGTGTAGGGAAAGCGTGCACTTCTACTGCCCATGCCATATTCTTTTGTGTGCAAGGCAATCATGCTCTACTGCTGTCCCTGGTGTATGTGCTCTGGAGAGCCTCTGTTGTTGTTGCTGCCTGTGATGTAACTGATTTGTGTACTCAGCGGATGCCTGTACTTCTGCTGTGTATGCGTGAGAGGGGTTTGCAGTTTACTACTGCCACACCTGCTGTGCCTGTTCCGTGTGCAGCTTGCACTGGTTCCTCTGCTGTGCTCAGTGCTTCAGCTAAGCCTATTATAAACGTTAATATGCCCAGGAAAGCTTTTTAAGAAACGTCCAAAAAACAAGAGCAAGGAAGTTGAAGACTTCCATAGATCGCCCAGTTTAAAAAAATAAACTTCTAGTTGTGAAGTCTCCGAAGTATTCTGAAAGATTCAAATAGACCCAATAGTATGTTTAGTTTCCTTGCACATCATTTACAGTCCCTGCCACCATTCCCTATTGCCAGAATGGCACATATTCGTATTCAATCGATACCTTTCTTATGTTTTATTCTCTGTGTATTTTACCTCTCAATTGACATGTAGGTTAGTCCTAAAATGTTACACGTGGCACTATGTTCACTTCCATTAATATGGCAGGCCTTCTACATTGTTAGGCTTGGAATGTTACGTATTCCAAACAGAGGCACTGTCTGTGCTGTTTTTTTGTTTGGGCTATTAGGTGTCGCTTGTGGCACCTATACACTGAAACTATTGCATTAGAGTGCATATAGGGAGAAATGGCATATGACGCAGGGCTCATTCCCCCTCGATCCCCGTGGGCAGAACAAAACATACATGGGCCATTTTCTGATCATGCCTTAAACGTCTTCATAGATGCTATCCAAAACAACTCAGTGGGTTAATGCGCCTGTTGCGGAGATCAGTGGGCATTCATTGTGGCTACAGGTTCAAATCGCCTCAACCTGACATCTTTCCAATGTCCGAGAAATTGAGTGGATTTTGCTGGCACATATTTTAAGAAGAAACAACAGAACTAAAATCCCAGAACACAAAGTGCTGTGTGGGGTGATATATTGTCAGTCAACACGACGACGCATGACTTCAGGGACAGGTGGAGGCTGGTTGGGCTGGGCCTACAATTGTCTCAGGCACCAACGAAAAAGTGGCCCAGGCCAGTTGCAAATAGCAATTCATTCCTTTTGTGACAGACTGAGGAGTACCGGGGGATTTTTTCGTAAAATGTGATGTAAATTGTGCTTTTTAAAGAATATTTATTCAGCAACACTGGTCAAAACTACTAACCTCATAGTGAAGTAGCTCATCAAACTAGCCCACATTGGCCGAGAAGTGGTCTACTTTGACCAAAAGAAACAGGCCCACACCAGCATTTTGCATTTTTGGTTCGGCCATGGAGGACACTGCACAGCGGCAGCAAGTACTGCGCTGTGTGGGAAGGTTGTTGCATTCCCACTGTTACATGATTGGGTGAAAGAGCATCATCATTCAAGACAGACACTGTGCAGAACCTCCTTGTTCCGTTGCTAGTGCATTCATATGAATCCGCATAGAAGAATAAATATTTCACAGTTTATTTATTTATTTAAATTTGTATAGCGCGCAAGCAGCCCAGGGGCATTGAGGCGCTGTTACTTGCATGAGCTTAGTTACAGGCATAGTATCAGTAAGAGGCGAAATACAGATAGGAACAAGCAAGGTTATCATTACAGCTTATGCAGTTGGAAGATACACAGTTGGGGATAGCATGTAATTTTGTTACTACCTACGAACATACTTGCATACATAGAAGTAATAGCCTGTATTTGTTATGCACGTGTTTTAGTGGAACGAGTTTCCATTCAATTTCTTATGGGGCTGCACAATGGCAGCCATGGGGTGGAATTCGAGCAAGTATAGCAGCTTTCAGCAATACTTGGACAAGAAGAGTGACATGGGTGGGACAGAACTGGGACAAGAGGCAGCATGAAAATGTGTTACAGTGGTAATTCAAGCACAGATTGTTAAGGCCGCTACATGTTGTATGTTATCACTTTCTCAAGCGTTTACACAAAACATTACATGCAACAGATACATGAACCCTCCACGAGTAGCTTCTTCTGTAAAGTTGTGAATTGACGCGACTCACTGATGATGGTTTGAGGGCCACTTTTTTGAGGCGAGGGATGGGCCACTTTTTTTGAGTGTCCAGGCCTATTTCTTGTCCCAGTCCGACCCTGATGAGCATTACATTGCAGAAGCCTTTGGCAAGAATATCCAGCCATAGACAAACCAGTACTGTTGATGAAGGTTTGTTATTAACCTTAAGTCACGCACAGAGAGGCGGAGCAGGGTTGTTTGGTTGTGTTTGTATTTGTAAAATGGATAGCACTAGTAACTGACTGTTGATGACTCTAATAATGAGATGGCATTGGTGTTTATGTTGCTGTTGCTCCTGGGCCCTACTGCTGCTATTGTAGAACTACAGTAATGCATAGAGCATAGCTGCTTTCCACCATAACTGAAAGAGTAGCTGTGAGAATGTTTCAAAAGCTGCAAAAAGGATCATTTCGTCTATTGTCAATGCTGCATAAATCATGTTGGGGTTCCGCTGCACGAGTGTCTCCAACAACAGTTCAGGTTCTCCCTCCTGCATGAGTGTAGCACATTTCAGAATTATTTGAGTGCTACATAAGACACAATAGCTGCAACTGCATATATTTCTGTTAATCTCCCTGATACATAATAGCAGCAACTGTGAATATTTCTGTGGTTCTACGTAGCGTATGATAGCTCTAAGTGCAGATATTTATCGGGGTCTCCCTGCTATGAAGTAGCTCCAACTGCAAATATTTCTCTGGGTCTCGCATCAATGCAATAGCTCCAACTGCAAATATTTATCTGGGTCTCGCGACTGTGCAATAGCTGCCACTGCAAATATTTCTCTGGGTCTCACGTCTATGTGATAGCTCCAACGGCAAATATTTATCTGGGTCTCGCGACTGTGCAATAGCTGCCACTGCAAATATTTCTCTGGGTCTCACGTCTTTGTGATAGCTCCAACGGCAAATATTTATCTGGGTCTCGCGACTGTGCAATAGCTGCCACTGCAAATATTTCTCTGGGTCTCACGTCTATGTGATAGCTGCAACTGCAAATATTTCTATGGGTCTCTGCTACTGCAAATATTTCTCTGGGTCTCACGTCTATGCGATAGCTGCAACTGCAAATATTTCTATGGGTCTCTGCTACTGCAAATATTTCTCTGGGTCTCACGTCTATGCGATAGCTGCAACTGCAAATATTTCTATGGGTCTCTGCTACTGCAAATATTTCTCTGGGTCTCACGTCTATGCGATAGCTGCAACTGCAAATATTTCTATGGGTCTCTGCTACTGCAAATATTTCTCTGGGTCTCACATCTATGCGATAGCTGCCACTGCAAATATTTCTCTGGGTCTCACGTCTATGTGATAGCTCCAACGGCAAATATTTATCTGGGTCTCGCGACTGTGCAATAGCTGCCACTGCAAATATTTCTCTGGGTCTCACGTCTTTGTGATAGCTCCAACGGCAAATATTTATCTGGGTCTCGCGACTGTGCAATAGCTGCCACTGCAAATATTTCTCTGGGTCTCACGTCTTTGTGATAGCTCCAACGGCAAATATTTATCTGGGTCTCGCGACTGTGCAATAGCTGCCACTGCAAATATTTCTCTGGGTCTCACGTCTATGTGATAGCTGCAACTGCAAATATTTCTATGGGTCTCTGCTACTGCAAATATTTCTCTGGGTCTCACGTCTATGCGATAGCTGCAACTGCAAATATTTCTATGGGTCTCTGCTACTGCAAATATTTCTCTGGGTCTCACGTCTATGCGATAGCTGCAACTGCAAATATTTCTATGGGTCTCTGCTACTGCAAATATTTCTCTGGGTCTCACATCTATGCGATAGCTGCAACTGAAAATATTTCTATGGGTCTCTGCTACTGCAAATATTTCTCTGGGTCTCACATCTATGCGATAGCTGCAACTGAAAATATTTCTCTGGGTCTCACGTCTATGCGATAGCTGCAACTGCAAATATTTCTCTATGTGATAGCTGCAACTGCAAATATTTCTCTGGGTCTCACGTCTAATCGATAGCTGCAATTGCAAATATTTCTCTGTGCGATAGCTGCAACTACAAATTTTTCTCTGGGTCTCATGTCTTTGCGATAGCTACTACTGCAAATATTTCTCTGGGTCTCACGTCGATGCAATAGCTGCCACTGTAAATATTTCTCTGGGTCTCACGTCTATGCGATAGCTGCTACTCCAAATATTTCTCTGGGTCTCACGTCTATGCGATAGCTGCAACTGCAAATATTTCTCTGGGTTCCCTGCTGTGCAGTAGCTTCAAATGCTAATATTTCTCTGGGTTCCCCTTGTGTGCTGCAGCCTTACTCACTAATATTTGTATGGGCCTCCCTGCTTTGTTAAAGCTGCAACCTTAAGTATTTCTCTGGGTCTCCCTAATACTTGACGGCTCTTTCCTTCTCATTTTCATACAAAGTCGCAACCAGTAGTTCCCGACCATGCTCACTTTACTGGGGGATGTGTGGGTGAGGGGCATGAAGATGAGCCCCCAAAGTATCTTTTACTACATTGTCCTCTAACTCCCACTGGCCGACCACCACCTCGCAAAACAGCCGATGTTTGCCCACATGTCGGTAAAAGCGATCATGCTGCTTGCTGCCATATGGAAGAAACTCAGACCTTCTAATAGAGCTGTGGACGGAGCCAACAAAGGCACAAACGCCTCAAATAGTGCCACTATGCTCGATGTTGAGGTAGGGACATGTCAGCATCTCCTGTCGTGCTGACAATTATTCCTCGGCACTCATGGAAGGTCCAGTGGAGGCGGGGCGGGATTCTGCAGGATGCTTTCAGTCGGCTTCATACCACTCTCGAATGTGGTAAGGCGCTGCCGTCATGAACAGTGCTTAACACTCATGCGTCCTGCTCCGCCTCACACATTTGTTGTAGACCTTGCACGCAAGTGCGCACTCCTGTGCCTATGTAATTCCACTGAGCAGGAGGAAGTACTACTTCACACAGGATAAGCACATCTAACAATATAATAAAAGGCCAGATGTATGTTTGTCTGATGCAGTAGCTTCGCCTGTTGTCACCGCTAGGGGGGAGCTGTTGCTTTAGGATATGAAGTGGTCCTACTGTGCTAATACAAACTTGCACTTTGGCCGTGTACACAGGCTCTTACACTAGTTGTATATATTGTCGGAGCAGTCACATGTATTTCGTATAGTTCTTTGGCCGGCCTTGCCCCTCTACAGGAAGCGAGCCAGACGCATTGTGAACTCTCAAGCCTGGAGGTTGCATTTAATCTTTTTCTTCACACAAAGCAACCGTGCTCCCCTATGCAGTGAGCCAGGTGTCCCACATTTAGATACTATGATTAACCCTCAACTATGCCCGCTGGTTTCCTGTGATCTACTGCCTTCCTAGTCATTGTGTGGCTTCTACTAATATCAATACTTCAGGTACAGATTCAAAACCAGGACTAGCTACGCTTCTCACATCTGACCTGAGATCAGTTATTGCTGTACATTATACTTTGCACTATTAACCAACTCCTTGATAAGTTCTCTGGGATCCGTGTCTGGTTTAACGTGAGAGCAAAAGAACAGCAAAGCCCTGGAGCTGCCCCATGTACATTTGGGGGTATCTCTTGCAGCACAGTCTTTTTCCTTTGCATCCTGGCATGGCACCTATCGGCCTTCGTTTGCAATGGGAGAAACAGAACCGCAAGTACCAGATTGCAAATAAAACCGGGCCTGGATAAGCCATTCAGGCCTGGGAAAACATGCACGAGCTATGTTGTACAAATGACTAGCTATGATATGTTTTGTTGACACAGCTCATGCATGCGGGGATATGTTCTATGTGGAATGCAGAACCTTTCTCAATAGATCTCAGTTAAGCCTGATTCCTTGGAGGTGCTGGGGGTCTTTATATGCTGTGCTTTATTTATTACAATAAAAGTACATTATCGACATGTCCGCCTCATTAACAAGCTGCTATTCCAGCAAATCCCACCAAAACAGAAAACAAGCGTTGGTCAAAGGGGGCAAGCTAGGGAATGTACAACAGTCCTGACCCTTTCACGCCCCATCCCCTGGCTCACATTGAACGCTCAGCAGTTGATTGTCCGCTGCCAGACACATTGGCCCTCATTACGACCCTGGCGGAAAGGGGTTTACGCCGGCGTAATGCATGGCGTACCTTTCCGCCCGACTACGAGTTCCCGTAGCGCCATGGTGATTTTTACGCCTGCTTTTTGCAAGCGGAAAAATCCATGGCGCTACGGGACTTGTTGTTAATTACGCCACCGTAATTTACGGTGGCGTAATTAACGCCTTCCCCACTCCCATTATACCCTATGGGGCAAAAATGGGAATGGGGAAGGGTAAATGGGGATTGGGGACTTACCGCCCCGCCAAGGTCGGAATGGGGCGGTAAGTCCGCCAACCCCCATGGCGGAGTTGGCAGCTCTGCGCCATGGTCCATGGTGCAAATTGCACCATGGATCTCCGCCAGGGTCGTAATGAGGGCCATTGTGTTTTGGACTTTCTCCTGTATTGAGTCACTGATCTTAGGTTGATTACTTGATTAAAACAACCTGCCAGGATAGGACATGTAGGCCTGCATTCAGCTGTTCGGATCCTTGGGTGGTGAAAAACAGCACTCTGTTCTTATATCAGCACGGGCAGTATATTGCTCAAATGCTACATGTTTACAGGTCATGTTATCTCATGAAGCTGGCAGGTAGATTCAATTTAATTACTTGGTTCACAACGATACGTGGCTATTGCACACAACTGGGATCACACGCCAAGATAACCTTCAAAAGGAGGGCAAACAACAAAGAGCTCAGGTATTTATTTCATTTTCAAACTGTAACAAGCCATTATTTATTTCCATAAAATTGCAGCAATTTAGCATCACCGTTTTTTTCGAGTTTCCCAAAGTAAGTTTGGGAGGTGCAAGTAAGTGTATGTGTTGTGGATTTCAGTGGAAGACTAGCAGATTAATGTGCTTTATTTATTGTTTGTATGTCATGCGTTCCCAGAACTGGGATAACCGCAAGTTGTCAAGGTTGTTCAGCCTGCGCTGGTTTTTGGAAATGACATTCATTAATGTGAACTTGAAATCCCAGATTGCAATGCAAGGCGAGATAAACAGCAAAGAATGGCCCACAGCCGTCACCGCACAATGAAAGCAGTCTGCAGTTAACCCTAACTCTTGCCTCGCAGAAAATGAGTTGCCCTATATCAAGTGTGACCAGCCCTTCCAGTCCTACTTTTTCTGCACTCTGTGCTTGTAGTCTCAAAATTAAGATAACGTACAGGACAAAGCGGAATCGCACCACAATATCGAACACAAAATGCCGTCTTAATCAGCACTGCGCCTTTGCGCCGTACACCAATTCTGACTCCAATTACACCAAATAAGGGAAGCAGGAGGTCTAGGGGTGTCCCTCACTCCCCTTGTTCGGTGTAATGGGCTCATGGGTTGCGGGGGTGTTCCCCGCTTCCATTACATGGATAGCAGGGGACAATAAAGAATAAAAAGTTAAAATACAAAGAAAAAAGGACCCTGCAGGGCCAGTTCCAACCCACGTTAGTGGAAGGGAACTGAGGAAAGTTGAAGTTACACACAGAAGTGTGCTGCCGAAAAGGTAAGTAGGTACGGGGCGGGAAGCGGGTAGGGGGATGCGGGGAACAAATGATCTATGTGATCACCCTCAACTCGCCTTAATGGAAGTCAGCATTTTCTTGGTCGACATTTTCAGCGGCGCAGTGATCACGTAGATCCGGACGAAACTACGCGTACCAGAATTAACTGACTAATCAGCCAATTAATCAATTAACCTGCTGATCAGATGGATCCATGTCAGGCGGGTGGAGCACATCTAATACTGTTTTTGCTTATTTGCATTGTAGTCGTTTTAGATATTGTTTTCTCCATCAGAAATGCAAGACTAAAAGCCAATGTCGAAAGGTGGTTTGCATAGTGCCCAACTGTCATTGGCATAACTTGGCAGGAAGCCCCAGAACACAAAGAAAAAAACAGGACTTGATGGTTCGCACAAACCCTTATTTAACAAGTAGTAGACCTCGAACCACTTCTATGATTTAAAATAAAGACCACTTCAAGCCAAAATACTTGATTTTAATCAAGCTAGATATTATAATTACATTATCTGGCCAAAGATCTTACACATTACAACATTTCATCGATCAGTTTTGCACAGAAATGTATTACAACACTTTGGAAGCATCAAAACCAAAAGATTGGCACAATGGCATTATACATATCACACCAGACCCTTGGTGAGTCACATCCCACCATAGATACATCAATACATACATATGAAAGTGCATGCAAATGAGTAGCAGCACTAAGTGCTTTGGGTGATGATCTCAAGAGTAGTCCTAAAGCTTGATCCAGACTACACTAGTCCAACAATGGACTGATTACATACAATAAAATGGCTCTGTGTATATTGGGTGTTATAAAAATTCACCACCTTTAATTTTTTTACATCATAGTAAATCTAATCTCGTTCTTGGTAGGTGAAGCCAACTTAAGTTTCGGCTGTCCTATCATTAGGTGTCATAGACTTCTTCAGGGCAGATTAGATTTGAGGGATGATGTGTCCCATGGAGGATCAGTCTAAAACAAAGTACAAGGCAGATATTATTGTGGTTTTGAGAGAGGCGCTTCATTGCAATATAGCATGTTGTTATTACTAATCGAAAATTACTGTGTGGATTGCTGTCAATTCAGCAGAACAATTTAGTAAAATTCTGAGGTTAAATGGCTAAGAGCCGGAGATGCGGCTGTCCGTTCCTCACCCACAACCCCTTGACATGGGAATTGTTGAGAGCTATGCCAGCATACAAAGGAAACATCAATCCTGTATGAAGCATGAGGAACTGGAACAGAAACATCATCAACATATTATTCTTCTGTCCATGGATTTCCGCAAAAGCACATTTCTGTATATTGGCTTCCAGATACTACCAAGCCAGAAGGGCACGTGTACATGTTCACTTCTGCTGCAATGAAGAATTATTGAGTTTTGTTTGATCCAGAGCAGTTCAATATTCTGGTATGAACACAAGTACAAGAAGATTAATTGATGTTGATTGATTGATTGATTGATTGATTGATTTATAGAGTGGAATAACACAATTAGGCCTAGTTTAAACTGTACAAATCAAACTCGGGTTGCCAGAAAACAAAGTTGCGATACTTTACTTTTGGAGTTCGTCAACGTGTCTTAACTCTTGTAACTGTAACACGTCGATCGATAGGGATGAAATACCCTTTTTGGACACCATTATTACACATCAGGTTGGTCATCTATACACTAAATTGTACCGAAAAGAGATGGACCGCAATTCAATGTTGTTGGATTCGACTAACCACCCACAAGAACTATGCGACAACCTGCCTTCGAGTCAATTACTGAGGATCAGGCGCAATTGCACTTTTAAATCAGACTACACTAAGAAAGCCTATTATTTAAATGATAGACTCCAGGAAAAGGGGTTATTCCTTTAAGCAGTTGAAATGTGCTGCGAAGAGGGACTGGTTCACTGACAGAACTGTACTCTGACATCCACCCACAAACGAGAGAGAATAAAGAGGACCAAAAAGTCTGTGTAAGTCCATTCTCACAACACACTAACCAGATCAAGAAAATTGATCAAGAGACATTGGGTCCTCATACAAGCCTGCTGCGATATCTCCACATAACCCCTTTTTTCATTGAGAATAGGTCGCAACATAAGGGACCCAGTTATTCATTCTGGATACCAACCTACACGAACTACTAATATCATCACTAGTTGCTGGAATTTACAAAGCAACCTCGTAATCAGTCATCATCCTTGCGGACAATGTTCAATGTGTCTGTTTACCAGCCGAACTTTGGTTTTTAGACACAATTAATTCTAGTGGGTCCTTAAAAGCCACACAAATTGCCATTCTAAATTCCTCATTTACTCCATATGTTGTCCGGGCAACAAACTGTACATAGAGACGACGACCAGATCTATAGATGTACAAATCAGTGAACATAGATCAAAAATTTGCACCAAACAAATTCAGGGCTCTCTGGTAAAACACGTTTTAGAAGTCCATCACACAGAGGATGATATATATTGGGTGGTTATAGACCGGCTAACACCCGATCTGCATGACTTCTCTCCCCATCTGCTTAGGAGCTCCATGTAGATTTAGGTTCCAGATTAGGCAGCCCCTGATTCTATTTCACCCAGCTTGGTAAGATACATTTTACGTTATCCTGCCTCACCATAGTGCCTTTGAGTGATGATGACATATACTATGGAACAGTACGTGGACCACCCACCATAGTGATGTTTTCCTCTAGAGAACATTAAACGCTTACACAAGATGGTGCCTGAAGGGAATCAGCACACCATAAAGAGCATTGCATATACACGCTCTTGTGCACCTTTTACATCATACGTCACATGTTGGCACTCTGCGCATACTCTGTGCTTAATGTGTCCTCTTTATCGATCAGCCTTTCCATGCTCCGAACTCCATGAGGGAACCACGTACCCAATTACGGCACAGCAAGCTGCACTCCTCTTGGTTACCTGGTAAGCAATTGGTGGTAGAGTTTAAGCTCCTTGAAGTGCCAGGGGCTTTTGGGACTACTGTGGTCACTCATCAGCAATTTTCTTTATTTGGTTACAGCTCAGACCATGGCCTTGAGCACATCCCTATCCTCCCTGCTGCGCAGCCCAGGGCGGTAAGTCCAGCTTTTTAATTAATCTCTGAAGTCTCTTATCTGTTGCTCTAAATTATGTGTTTTTAACTCTGTACTTTGTTTAACTCTGACATTACAGTAGACTGTGCTTTCTGTAGAGTACTCTGAGACCCATTTAAATGGGGCTGTTCTCTGCAAAAGAGAGCTTTGTGTATGATACCAACAGGAGTGGTACTGGTCCTATCCTCTTTGCTGTTAACAGCCCATAGTAACACACGTGGAGACGTTGTTGACATGACAGCACCTGTTATGCAGTACATGAAATATACAGATACTTTTTGAGATTCTATATTTACTGTGTCTGCATTTTTTTTTATTAAATGCTTTTGAAAACTATAAACTTTAACAGTAGATAGAATAGCATGGCTAACCTTTCAGTTTCTGATTTATAGTAATTTCCATGGTTATACACAAAATACCTGAATAACTGAATCACAAGACCTGATGAAGGCTGAAGCGAATTTTCCTGACACTTGGCAGTCGAAACTTAATGTGGCTATCGTTTTGAAACAAATTACATCAACTATGTGGGTTTTGCTCGAAATGCGACCAAATGTTTTAATGGCTCTCTATGTTTTCGCTCTGTACAAAGTTGAATAATATGGATTAATTGACATATACTGGCTGCACTGCATCTATATCTAGAGTGGTGCCCATGGAACAGTTGATACCCTTTTATAAGAATATGTTTTTCCTTCAGTATTGTGATGTGATGGGCTCACTAGAGATGTTTTAGATTTTTTTTTTGTTTATCCGTCAGTTTGGGGATATTATAGTCCTTGTGACTTCTAATGCGCCGGGTGGTTGTATAAATTGTGGTTTCAGTATAAATTGATAATTGTTCTACTAATGAGAATAAATTCAATTCCATTTTTTTAACAAGTGTGTCAACTGTTTGTGATATGGTGTTTTGTCTATTGTCTCAAAACTTCATTGTTTGTTAAATAAGTTTTGGTTCTCTCTTTGATGAATTGCATGTTGTGCTGACCCCTTGGACCCTGACACAGATTGAACTTTGGGTGGCCCTCCTTTTTGTGGTCTTACCAAGTTGTGTAATGTCAGGCCAAGTGTTTCCCTATGCATTCTCTCGCTTGTAGTCCTGAATTTTAAAATGGAAATGGTACAAGCAAAACAAAAATATAATCACTGGATTCCTCATATAGGACAACTTGAGAGCTCTGCTCATCCCGTTGTTATAAAGTCTAGCTGTAGATTGATTCAGGGGTGATGGAATGCCGACCCGCGACCATCATGGAGGAGTCGAAGCCGGCGCCCATTTAAAATGTGAGCGCTCCCTCCCCTGCAAAGTTCAGCTGAGGGAGTACTCCTGGGTAGGCTGTGTTGTAGCCACACAAGATTTCCCTTGGGTGAAGTCACCCAGCTGCGAATGGGCAATGAGGCATGCAAGGCTGGGGCAATTTGCTTCCCCAGCGTTGCATGGCTCACTGACTGGAGTACTGCACCCTCACAATGCCCATGGGGCACTCCTGTGCCTCCCCTTGGATTATGAGGGCCTGGATTGACCAGCCCCTGCCTCTCCACTTCACTTACCAGGCACCAGTAAACAGTTAGTGGTATTTGATTGAAACCTCTCCCTGCTTCCTGCTTGGAAGGTTTCAAGGGAGGACCTTCCAGAGCAGTTATGGAGTGACCAGAATCCTGGAGCCGAGCGGACAAACAGATTAGCATTTTAAAGCATTTTATTTTATTTTTAAAATTGTGTATGTATGCATGCGTGCATGTATGTGAGTGATTGTGTGTTTGTGAATGTGTGCAGAGTTTAGTATGTATGTGTGAGTGAAGGTGTAATGCTTTTGAATGTGTGTGTGAGTGGATGCAGATGATTGCTGAATGTGCAAGTGAAAGAGTGAATAGGTGCTGCTGATTGCGTGAGTGTATGAGTGGAGAATGTGCAAGTGAATGAACTCTAATGAATCTGAGAGAGAATTAATGCTGCTGATTGCGTGAGTGTATGAGTGGAGAATGTGCGAGTGAATTAACTCTAATGAATCTGAGAGAGAATGAATGCTGCTGATTGCGTGAGTGTATGAAAGGGGAATGTGCGAGTGAATGAACTCCAATGAATCTGAGAGAGAATGAATGCTGCTGATTGCGTGAGTGTATGAAGGGGGAATGTGCGAGTGAATGAACTCTAATGAATCTGAGAGAGAATGAATGCTGCTGATTGCGTGAGTGTATGAGTGGAGAATGTGCGAGTGAATGAACTCTAATGAATCTGAGAGAGAATGAATGCTGCTGATTGCGTGAGTGTATGAAGGGGGAATGTGCGAGTGAATGAACTCTAATGAATCTGAGAGAGAATGAATGCTGCTGATTGCGTGAGTGTATGAAAGGGGAATGTGCACGTGAATGAATGCTGGTTAATATAGGAGAGAATAATTGCTCCTGATTGAGTAAGTGTATGACTAGCGAATATGTGAGTGAATGAACACTGCCAAATGAATGCTTGTGATTGCTTGAGTGTATAAATGGGGCATGCGGGAAAGAATGAATGCTGCTGATTGTGTGAGTGTATGAATGGGGAATGCACAAGTGAATTTTCCGTTTTTGTTTTTGTTAATCAACGTGAACGTTTGAATGCATGCATGCGAGGCGCTCTATGAGTGAGTGGCTGTTTGTGTGACGAATGGGTATGAATGCAGGGCACAAGTCAAGGGTACACATGGGTGGACAGCATCTGCCCACTTTTTTGAGAGAGCGGGCGCAGTTCTCCCCTGCGTGTTTCAAAGGAATTTTTAAAAAATGTGCTGTCCCCTGGGGTGAGGTTGGGTGATGTCTGCACGCAGTAAAGACATGTTTTCTTACAATGGCATGGCATTTTGTTATACTGGCTTTAAGGGCAAAGCCCACATGATGATTGATCTTACATACGGGGGGCTTTTGTGTTGCCAGCAAAGAAATGTGTTCTTACTATGGCATAGAATTCTATACTTGCGTTAAGGGCAAAGCCACGTTGAGAATTCTTACATATGGGGGGCATTTGTGTGGCCAACAAAGGATATAGCATGGCATTTTATACTGGCTCTGAGGGCAAAGCCAACATGATGATTGCTCTTACACATGGGTGTGTGGGGGCATTTGTATAGCCAGAAAAGGCATGTTTTGTGACTATTGCGTGGAATTCTATACTCATGTTAAGTTCAAAGCCAAGAGAAGTGTTCTTAGCTATGGGGGCAGCATTCGAGTAGCCAGCAGACATGTTTTCTTACTATGGCATGGCATTTTACACTGGTGTTACGTGCAAAGCCAACATGATGAGTGCTATGACATGGATGGCAAAGCATTTGTGCAGCCAGCAAGACATTGTTCTTGCTGTGGCATTGTATTTCATGTTGGCATTAAGGGCAAAGCCAACATGATGTGTGTTATTACATGGAGGGAGGGGGGCAGTATTTTTGCAGCCACCAAAGATATGTTTCCTTACTGTGGTATGGCATTCAATACTGGCATTCAGGGCAAAGCCAAAATAATGATACATTTCACCAGTCAGCAAAGACATGTTTTATTATTGTGGCTTGTCTTTTTTCCCGATGTTAAGGGTAAAGCCAAAATGGTGAGCATTATTATGTGACCATACTGGCCTATGTTGGTGCAACCAGTCCGGGCACTTTCTCCTGTTATGGCATGGCATTTTTTACTGGCATTGAGGGTCAACCTAACAGGAGTATGTTCTTAGTTGGGGGTAATGGCATGTATTGGCAGAGCAAGCTTGGACAAATGTTTTGACAGCATCATACCTGGCATTATGGACAAAGTAAAAAATGAGTGTATTCTTATGTGGAAATACTGGCATATATTGGTGCAGCCAGCATGGACACATATGGGCACATGAAAATGTTTTTACATTACCATATAGCGGGCAAATGTATCATAACAATGTGTTGGAAAATGCTCCTGTCCACTGTTGGTGATTTGGCATCTCATGGATCTTTTCCCATCTTACTCCACAAAGCTGATTGTAAACTGTGTAGCCGTTTACTCAATTGTTCACATAAATGGTGCTGTTAAATGTGGCATTTTAACCAATTAATTTAAAACGTTTTCTTGTGGGGAGAGCCCACCCAAGTCCCCCTAGCTAGGTTCAAGCTCCCTCGCTACATTCTGTCACTTTCATATATCTAGCATTTGGTGGAAGATTGTTGTTCCTTGAGACTCATCCTATAGTCAAGCTTGATTCAATGCATACCAGCCCTCATGATCTCTGCAATCCTTCAGATTCCTACTGCTAGCCAAAGCAAGGTTTCAAAAACAACACATATATGGTCACAGATTTGTAGTGGAGCCCCTAGCCCTAAAGAACACTCTCTGCATTCCTCCCCTCTCCTCTAGTTCATTTTCATCACCCTAATTCCAAAACCTCAGGCTGCTGCTCACTACCTCCAGGACCTTCCTGGTGGGCGGTGTCTTCAACTGCACCATTAAGGATGATGAGCATGATGGCCATGGCGCCATAGGAATGGATGTGACATCCATGCTGCTTCTGGAGATTGTGAGGGAGGCTTAATTTAGAGGTGTGATTGGAATTATGGGGGTGCGCTCCAGGAATGACTTAATCTTCACCTCCCAGGTGGCAAAGCCTATTCTGGGCTCCATGTTTGACGTCCACTTCACTGACTGCAGGTGTATCGGCTACATAGGGAGCTCTCAGGAAAGTTCATGGAAGATGAATTGCAATTCACTGTTGGACAATGAGCGGACCAGGGCACACCTCTGAGAGGGATATGGTGGGCGGAGGGGCATGAGGGGCTGCTTTCAAGCCACGGGAAGTGGTGAGAGGAGGTGAAGATCCAAGTCCATAGCCTCTTTCAGGATGCATGCAGAGCTCCTGAATGGGAAAAGAATGGAATGTCCAGGGAGCTATAAAGCAAACTTCAGAAACTGTTCAAACTCGAGCTCTGAGGCTGGGACATGAAGGACAACCTGGCTCAAACCAGGAAGAGGTTTGTTGACTGCTTGCAGGCGGAATCCAGGAAAGTCCTGCTCTGTTCCAGGGTTGAGTGCCTTGAGAAGGACGAGACATGTAACTCATTCTTTTTCAAGAAGCTACACTCCAGCACCATGTCTCTGGTGGAACTCCAGGACACACAGGGTAAGCTCTGAGGATCCGAGACGTTCAAAATATTTTAAAAAGTGGGAAGCGGCAGTGTTTTGACATGGCATATTTAAGGCTGTGAAATTCACCCCAAGTGTTACTTAGTAGCTAGTAACAACACAGAAATGTTACACCCAAAATGAGTTTTAATGACCTTCTCCTTCAAAATTCAACAAATGGGGTTTTGCAAGAAGGTCAAATCAAGCATTCAGAATGGCATGAGCCATTCTCAAAGTATCAGATGAGAATGACCAATTCATGAAGTAGCCACTTTTCTTACAAGAAGTACTGGAAATTAAATAAATACAAAAGTTATGGTTTTGGGTGTCTTTTTTGCTGAAATACCACATGAGCTTGCTAGCTTTTTGGCTCGTACTGTTTAATGGATCCTTTCTTCCTTCCTTCATTATTTTCTTTCTTTCATTCTTTCTTCTCCCTATATTTCTTTCTTTTTCTGTAGCAGATAATCATGAACAGAATGAAGAGTGTAGGTAAATTCCATCTGGTGGTACACGTGGTGACACTTAAACAGGAATATCTCCACCGGCCTCCGTCTGGTGCGGTCTAAGTTTAGACACCAAGTGCACTGATTGTGGAAGTTATGTCCCTTTATGTCAGCCATTGACTGTAATGGATGTACGAGTACAAAATGTACTTCTTCAAAAATTCAGTAAAGCCTTTGGCATTTCACGAAGGAACAATGAGTGGTAGAAGGAAGGTTCAAACCGGTGGTCTGGGTATGTTCAAGAAAGCATTTCCTGTTTGAAGTCTAGCCCTTTGGGTTGCTGATCACATTAACCCACTGCCATAGGATTCTCACGCAGGTCTCACACAGCCTGGTTATCATGTATGTCAACTGACTTGTACACATCATTTGGCAAAGACACTAATCCCAAATCACACACTTCAGCTTCCACGAAGATTAACTCTGGAAATGAAGTAATGATCGTTTATGGATCTTGCACTCAGAAAGGATGTACTGGTGTCAGGGCTTCAAAACATGATAAGAAAATCGGTCAAAACAGCATGTAGGATAAGGCAGTGAGAATATTTTTGAATCAGTTAATGTTCCCATATCTCATGAAAAACAGCGTCCTGATGAAGGCCTGAGTGTTTCCTTAGGGACCAGAAACGTCAAACAACTCCTACCAGCGAAAATACACTGTGTCGTCAAATATTATTTATAGGTCCAGGGCTCAATCCAAACTGAATGTGTAGAATGTGGAGCATCGAGCTAGCCCTTTGGGGGCACATGTGGGGGCTTCTGACTGGGTGACTTATTTTGATACCCTATATGATGATGGCAGAGCCAGAGAACAGACTAAGAGTGGGGGTGTAGAATTACGTTTCGCTCTGGAGGAAGTAACCAAGGCTATCGGGGCACAATCTTGTAACCGAGCACCCGGGCCTGATGCCATACCTGCAGATCTTTTCATGAGTCAGCTCGACCTTTGGGCTCTGTTGCTGATGAGTGCTTTTAATGTCTGTCTAAGTACGGACCACTTCCCCCCCGCCCGCCATGGAAGACAGCTACAATTTTATCTATTTTCAAAAAAGGGGTTATAACTAAAAGCTCCTCTTATCGTCCCATCTCACTCTTGGAAACAGCATTCAACATTTTTAGACGGGTTTTGCCAGGGAACTCTTGGCATACCAAGAGTAATGTCCTCAAGGACATTCAATTTGGTTTTCGCCCAGGTTTGGGGACTATGGAGCAGGCCCTCAACCTGTATTTACTGATATCAATTTATTTTTGCAAGCGCAAAACGGTCTACCTTGCTTTCATGGACTTAAGCACAGCTTTTGACAAGGTAGATCGCACCAAGTTGTGGGCCGTGCTTGAGTCCATGGGCTGTCCGGCTGACTTTGTGACAGTTTTCGGGATAATCCATTTGAACACCAAGGCCAATGTTCGGTTTGGTCCAGGGGAAGGTGCACCGAGTGGTTTGAAGTGATACTGGGAGTACGCCAAGGGTGTGTACTGGCACCGCTTCTCTTTACCGTTTACATCAATGGGTTGCTGCAGGCACTACTAAACACTTTTGTGGATTTTTTGCATCTGGGGGTTAGACCATTCCCCGTCTTGCCGTACGCTAACGGGGCTCATGGCCAGAACACCTAAGGCATTACAGACATTGGTCGATTGGTACGCCTCATTCATGACAAGTTTAGGTCTAAAAATAAACTCAGTAAAATCAGCGGTCATGAGTTGCAGTGGTAGTAAAAGGATGATCAAGATGCGCCACATTGTTTGTGTAGGGGATATTATCCTGAGGGTAAACGAGTATGATTACTTGGGTGTGAGGTTCTCAGAGTGTTTCTCGAGTAAGGTATGTGTTACAAAACAATCCTTGAAAATGTGCCAATACCTGGGGTGTCTTTATCGTTTCTCCTCTAGGTGTAAGGGTCAACACCTGGAATCTGCACTCAAGGTCTACTCCATGCAGGTCAAGTCAGCCTCCCTTTATGGTGCAGCCCTTTGGGGGTTTCAAAAGCCTGGTGACATGCAGGCAAGGGAAATCTGCTACTTTAAAAGACTTTTGGGACTCCCTGGCTTTTCTTCCTGTGCATCTGTACGTAGAGAGCTGGGGATGCCGTTTCTGGAGGATGAGTGAGTTGCAGCACCTGGTTTACTATGGCTCAGAATTTGATTTGGGGAAATCCTAAGGCCGAGTTGTGCCAGTTTATAATTAAATCAACTATGAGTATGGATTTGTGGCAGAAGATACCCTGGCTCAAATTTGTACACAAGCATATGTCCAGAGTAAATTTGGCGATTATGCCACCTGTAACTAGGTTGTTTGAAGCTAGAGAAGTAAACTCCTTTAAGACAGTGGTAATCAGGGAACAAGTGGCAACTCGCACTAATGCAGTGCGGCCCTCGCTGGCTGATGTGTATCATCAGCTTATTAGTTGTTTGCCCTCAATTCAGCCGTATCTCACTAAGGCTAGGGTGGGTCACCACAGCTGGTCTATCACCAGGGCTTGTTTTGATTGCCTGCGCTTGAGGGGGAACACAGCAAAGTGGACAGGCTACTCGGACAATCCAAGCTGTCCTGTCTGTGGTGCCCCCTCTGAAGATCTGGCTCACTTTATTTTGTTCGGTCCTGGTTATTCAATCATTAGAGAGGGAACCATTTTGCAAGTATTGAGATGTACTGGCGTGCGCCTATATAGGCCAGCACTGATGTTGCTACTAAAGGCAGAAACAACATTTACTGCCTGGGCCCTGCTTTCATATTTGAAGGTTGCAATGGGCCTCATTCCGAGTTCGGAGGTAACCACGCCGCTATTTGATGCATTGCTGCCTCCAAACTCGTCCAAACTCCGGCCTGGTGAATGGCGTAATTACCGGTCCATTCCGAGGTCAGAGGGACCGGTAATTCCCCATTCACCAGGGCCATTCCCCATTCCCATTTGAGCCCCCATAGGGCTCAATGGGAAGGCGGCAATAACGGTACCGTAAATTACGGTACCGTTATTGACCCCGGAGTCTCTTTCCGGGTCCCGTCCTTAAGGAAGGACCCGCAAAGGGAACTCGTAGTAGGGCGGTAAGGGTTTAACGGCAACGGCCTCGTTACCGGTGACCATTAACCCTTACCGCCCTACTAGGAATGAGGCCCAATGTCTTTGAGAAGGGGTGCCATACGAAGATGTGTTTTAGTATCTTAAATCATCTTGTAATGTGTGGATTTGAATTGTATAGATTATCTTTGCATTTTAGCAGACTAATGAATTGCCTTATTGTGACATCTTATTTGTGCTTATGAAATATATTGTAGAATGTTTTATGTCATATACTAATGTTCCATTTTAGAGACCAATGTATTTGTTATGTCTTTTTATTGTGATATTTCTAGACATGTGTTAAATGGATATTGTTTTGTCCGAATAAACTTTTCAACAAATAGAGTTGAGTTTGTTTTGGTGTACCCATGACAAAGGGGTTAATGGGAATAAAGATTTGATTATTCATGGGCCCACAACCTTTTGCTCCCCAGATGTTTTGGACTACGTCTGTCACCAGCCCTAGCCAGCATACTGGAAAGTGAGGGATCATAGGACTCGTAGTCCACAAGATCAATAGAAACACAACCGTGGAGTAAAATTCATAGGCAAGTGATGATCTCTGATCAATTGCATAAGAATGGCTAAATATGTGTTATGTCAAAAGATGTATGATGTTTGTGCCCCCGCTAACATTAGTCCATCCCTGATGATATTTTTATCGTTTTGCTTTAGATAGATTAACTTTACCAATCATAGATTACAATGGGTAGCCCTTGTCCTTCTTAGAGATCCGTAAATCAGCCATTTTCCAAGTGCTGCTAGTGTATTGAAAACACCACTGACACTTTCAAGATCAATGGAGATGACGGGGCAGAATTGTAGACACGGCATAAGGTTATCTGAATCCAGTGTTTTGGATAACTTGTGATGAGTCTCAAACATCACCATCACTATGATAAAGTACAGTCTTTCCATGCGCATCAGTTATGTACAGCATGATTAGTCTGTGCCTAAAGATTGCCATACCCTGTGCCTTTTCCATGGTTCTCTGGGAACGGGTCACTTTACTATAGAAATGTAACTGCGGTAAAGGATTTCACAACCAGATATAAAAAAAGAAAAAAAAAGAATCAGAGTTACATGCAATGAGAGGGAGGACTAACAAGTGACCCCCTCCCAAACATTCAAGGAGGAGGGAAGAATAGTAGCAGAAAAAGGGGTCACAGAAAGAGGACTTGTGAAACAGTGACACCAATCCATTTCTTCACTAGTTCAATACCAGGAAACTTTCCACATTAAGAGCATAATTCACAAAGTTTGGCACTTAATCAAATCAAGAGACCTTACATCAGGTCCGCAAAGCCTGCAACCGCAGTTAATCTGCATTTGCCTGGAGAATTTAGAAGATGCCCATGGAAAAATACGATTCTCAAAGATCTGCTCAAAGTCATGAGTGAAATACACCAGCCGCCTCCAGGCCTGCTCCTGCTCCAATGTCAGGCTTTGTGAATCTCGTCTAAGGTAGCAAGTGCAAAGCAGACACTCACGAATTTCAGCAGAACACAGGATGAAGTGTCACTGTATGCCAGGAGTGAATTTCTATAGTTTCCGGGTTGAAATTTAAGTAAATGTTTTAGTATACAGAATGCATCAAGGGTTCAAAATATTGGGGGAACCAAAACATTGTATTATGAAGGGGTAAACTACTTCACAAAATGGCAAATTCCACACATACTCAAGCTATGCTCCACCTCATCATAGAAAACCACAGTCACACATCCTCTCAAGGAAATCACTGTCAATCCTAAGGATCTGGGGCCACATTGCCAGAGCCAGCCTGGTCTGGTCTGCTAAATTTCAGACCAATCTCAAATCTATCCTATTTCACTGGATTTCTGGATGTTAAGTTTTTATTTTCACAATACAAATAATAACAAAAACAGCAGTAATCAATTAAACCCACCCATATTCAATCAAAGTCAAAACATAGTAACCAATTCAACACAAACCAATTCTAAATATCGTAAATAAGAAAAAGAATAAGGTGGATGAAGAGGAGAAAAGAGAAAGAAAAAGAATAGGAAGAAAAGAAAAGAGAGAAAACATATGAGCCAGGGACTGAACATTACAATTGCAAGAAACTATACAACAGACACAAGAATATTACAAAACCATTACATAAACCATAGGTAATCTTACATAACAGTAATGTTCAAAGATAGGGACATATTATCCCACATCAAAGTTCAGATTTATCCATAGGCATCAAGAAAGCAGCTCCAAATGTCTCAACATTTGTCAGTGTCACCAGTGAGTTTGCAAATGGCCCTTTCATACGTTGAAATAGTAAGAAGCTCCTCCACCCAATCATCAATATTAAAGGAATTATACGATTTCCAGGACCTCAATATGAACTTTTTAGCAACCATGCATGCGCGCAGCAACCACATTTTCTTACCAAATTCAATTTCATCCAGCAAGGAGTCATTGCCCAAAATCAGTAATGGCGCATTCAAGTGACTGAGAGATCCTCTTGAGCACGTACACTTCCAACAAAGATTGTTATCCAAAGGTTGCCTCCTGAACAGCTTCTCTGGCGTCCAATGGGCCCTAAAAAACAATTTCGTTTGAGAAGCTCTGAGGCCCCAATCCAAACTCACCAGGCGAGTGTTCTCACAGCACCTCTGCCAACATCTGAAGTTCACATCTTCCCCCAATTCCTCTGCCCAAATTGCTGGTAATTCCGGATCACCCTTCCGAGTAGCTTTTATGATTCCATACATGCTAGAAGCAGGGTGTGATGCACTCAAGCAGATCGTTAGAGCGGCCCAGGAGGGACTCTGAACAGTCAACTGCGGCACCTCAACACAAGATGAAATAATAATCTTCAATTTCCTATATTCAGCAAATGAGCATTCTGCCATGTCATACATCTGGCCAAGCTGAGTGTACGTTAGCCACTGTCTCCATCAAATAAATCTCCAATGTATTTGATGCCAGCCACAAACCATTCTGTCCAAAACAGGGCCTTACCCCGATACTTCAAGGCTGGATTATTCCATATGGAGGCATCTGGGTGCAAATATGGATTAGCACTCATACGGTTCGAGAGCTCACACCAGCAGTCTTGCAAGAACAAAGTGAGAGCACTGATTCTTTTTGATTTACTCCTCTGAGTAGTTAGCAGCACCTTCGGGTCTAACTGGGAAACCGCACTGCACTCCCAAGAAAAGAGGCTACTATTTCCAGACTGTACATCTTCAGAGTCAACAATTCTGCACAAGTGTCGAGTGGAAAACGATAAATGGTAGTCTAAGAAATTAGGCAAGTTCATTCCCCCCAATTTTAATGGGAGTTGAAGTTTCCAAATTGCAAGACTCAGAGGTTTCCCATTCCAAATAAAGTTCTGCATAACCCTAGCTTCATTTTCAAACAGTTAATTCTGCCCCAGGTTGACAACTTCAAAAGACACCACCTCACCAAATTCGATTTGAGATTCGGGAGGATCCATGCAAAGTTAATGTCTGGAAATTTCACTATGTCTGCTCCAATCCATATGCCAAGAGACTTCAATTTTTCAGCACACCACCTGAATTGAAATTGAGCACATGCATGTCGTTGACACAAACCATTGACTGGTAGAATTTCGGATTTACTACAATTAATCTTATATCCTGATATCAAAGAGAAGGAATGAATGTCTTGCATCAAATAAGAAATACCAACAGAAATAGTAAACAACCAGATTCTGGATTCTGTATCCTTGCCTAGGCATCCGTTCTTTCCAGTCAGGCTTCTTCCTGATAATAGATTGATTCTGAACTGCTAATTATACAAGAAGACTCATCACTGTTTATTTTACTGCTGTTAGATTTATGTTCAGTTTCCGTAAAAAAATGGTACATCGTGGGATTTCTCTTACTCACAGATTCATCTGATGCAGGACAAAGAGCTAGATTGTTTGTGAGACATCGCCACGTACATTCCAAAAGAATCAAGTTATGCCAATGAATTCTAAATAGTCGTTCATCAACGTTGATGCAACAACATCCATTTTACAAAGCCCAACCATACGCTATGTATGTTCAAGTGCTGGCCAGTACTAAATCAGAAGCATCGCGAATGGGATCTTGAGACTTTGAATGTATCCCTTGCTCTGTCACCATTAGATGTCCACAAGGCCCTGTTCTTCCTCATCCCATCCCTCCCACTTTCTTTCCCACTGCCTCCTCCCTTGATCTTTCTTGCTCTCATTCTCTCTTTGACACTCCCCTTCTATGTGTGTGTGTCTCTCCTTCCCTCTGTGCCTCTCGCACTCCCTTTCTTCCTCCCTTTCCCTATTACTTGTTCTCTCCATCGCCCTGTTTCTCTCTCTTTCACTCTGCCACTGTCCTCATCTCTGTCTGCCGCGCTCTCTTTTCATGCTCTTTCTCTCCATCTCTTTTAAGCACCAGTCTTTAGTTGGACTAGTATTTCTCTTTCTCTTTGTCTCTAGTTTTTTCTAGACCTTTCTTCTGCTCTCCCTTTCTCACACTCTCTTTCTTGCTCTATCTCTCAGCCTGTTTCCCTATATTTCACCCCAGCATTTCTCTTGCTATATCTCTCAACATCCATCTTTCTCTCTCCCACTTCCTCTTTATCTCTTTTTATGTCTCCCTTACCTTTTTCTTCTCTCTCTTCTTTCCTCTTTTTCTCACTCTTTTCCGTCTCTCTCCCAAATGTCCTCTCTCATTTGCCCCCAACTCTCTCTCTCTCTCTCTCTTTCTTTCAGCCCCTCCCCTTTAGGTAGCAGCCTGCTGATAGTCTGGCAAGCCATGCATATAGTGTTGGCCTTGCTTGAAGCTTATTGATGAGACTGCAGTGCATGTATGTATGTCTCTCATCCAGCGGCACAGTATAAAAGACACATAACATAACATCTTTAGCATTAACTCTGGATCATATATATGTGCCACTTATGAACCAAAACTACAAAGGCTTAGAAAGAAACCATTATGCTGTCACCTCTACCATAAGTGCTCATCTTTCTGATCAAGAGCAAAATGATTATGTGCTCATAAAGACGGTCTTGGCTATTACAAAAGAATGCACTGTGTAGCTTGTTGACATGATGGTGAATTAGTACACAGCTGGGGCGGGGGCGCTGTGGTGGCCTCCCAGCCAATCAGAAGGCTCGGAACAGGGTTTTTACCATATGCACACCTGCCCCGAGCCTCCTCGGAAGTGGGATGCAGCCATTTTATCCGCTGGTACTGAGGTAAGTGCACCACCCCAATGGCTCCTTTCTTCTCCTTCCCCCCACCTGCAACCCCAATTTTCACATCCTCCACCCCATCCCCATTTACCTTGCGCTCCTTTGTCCCTGCTGGTGCTGGAAACACTCTGTGTTCCCTGCACAGCTCTCTTGCGCAATGGCCGTCATTGGAAAAGGAGAAGGGACTACAGGTAGTGCCATCCCCCGATCCATGGTGGCCATCCTGTTCTTTAGTTTTTTTAAAGTTGAGAAACGACAAACGGTCCCTTTCTCAACTGTCATAGATTCCTAAATGTGCTAGAAGAAGCAATGTCATGTCATTAAGAACTCTACAACAAATGTTCTCATGGCTATTGGTTGTGAAAAAAAAGTACTTTAAAGAACATTAGTACATGGCTCTCGGGTAGGGGAGTGACGGCCTCCCAAACAAGCAGGATGCACAGAACAGGGCGAGCCTCCTCTGAAACGGGAGCCTGCCATCTTCCCTGCCGGTACTGAGATAAGTGCGCTTCCATGCCCCCTTACCCTCCTTCCCCCACCCCTAACGTCAATTTCCACATACCCCACCCACCCCCACCCCACTTACCTTGTGCTTTTTCATCCCTCACTAGTGCAGGGAACACTGTTGGGCAATGTCTGCATTGGGAAGGGAGAAGGGACTATGGTATCCAAGCGGTAATTCCACCAGGATTCCGCCAGACTTGTGATAGAACCCTATTTGTAGTTCCCTCCCTGATCAATAGCCATCTTGTTTTGTAGTTTTTTTCAGGTTGAGAAACAGCAAACACTCAATTTTTCAACTTGAAAAAAAACGATTGTAAAAACTAGGATAATGATAGCAATAAACCCCTCCGGCCAGGAGCATTACCAGGGCAGGTAATGCCCCCCACCCATCTGGGTTTATTACTTTAATAATCGTTGACTTTAAGGTCTTTCTTGAGAATCTGTAATCACTGATGACATTTCAAATATGTGCTCTCCGAAAATACTGTTTAGAATTTGGTTATCGACACATGCACATTTTAACTAAAATGAATTTAAATACATCAGTAGTGTTTTATCATAAATCAACATAAAGGGAGCAGCCAACATTTCTTCTGTTCAAAATACAAATTCTTACCACATAAACACATCAAAACGAAGCTTTAAGTAGGTCATGAAAATACCTCGTAAAATCGATTGCTACAACATTTTTATATCAATAGTGCTAAGTGCATCCCTGAGAAATCAACAGCAAAAAGGGAATAAGAAATCATTTTTTTTAAAAAGGGTAAAGAAACAATAGGGAGCACAGATAAATGTAACCCCAAGTGAAACAGAAGGCAAGCAAAAGATTTGGGATGAGTAAAGCACCCCAAGAATGAGATCAGCAAACAAACAGCAAATATCTGTATGGATCCTAAGAATTGGACAATTGGTGACTGATTGATGGAAAGGTATTCACATAGATAGAGACATAATGTTCTACTCATACACCCATAGAGACATAATGGTAAATTCATACACCCACCGAGACGTAATGGTCTACTCATATACCCATCCATTGGGTCTTCACCACCCTGAGACAAGCAGCTGTATCCTGCTGGCTGCAGCTGAAGCTGAATCAAACATCACAGCTGAGAAGGTAAGCCCAGAAGGGGCTTGGGAGTGCCAATTTCACACTTACAGTATGTGTGGTGGCGTGCGCAAAAATAATATTTTCGGCATTGCTGGTTTCCACTGCTTTGGTGCTACGTACCCCTCCACCCCTGTGTGTAGTTTCTGCTGTGACTGTGTTCTTGGCCAGTGGACCATGCAGTGCCTTTGTCATCCTCGCACCTTCAAAATGGCCCCTTTATTCCATCAAGCACAGAGTGCTCAGCCACCTGGCTCTGTCACACTCTGATTGGCCTTCCTTCTGCATTTTAAGCCAATCAGGAGCCAGAAGGTGAATAGCCGGCCCCCAATTTAAAGGCCCATCTGCTAAGGACCCAGTATGCATCTGTATGGGCCTAGGAAGGCTGGGAGGGCCCCCAATCATTCTATCCCGCCACAAACTATGCTGCACCCTGCTGGGTACATCCTGCTCTCCCATGAACTTGGGCCTCAGCATCGCTACGAATTATTAAACCTCTAGTGAGTGATGGCTGAACTTCTTTCTTTTTACCTCCTCCACTAGCATCCTGTTCTATATCTATGCCTATCCTACTTGCTCATTTGCAATATTCTTTCTCTCTGCTCTCTGTTCACTGCTCAAAACCGTTTTCAGCTGTGTGTATTTTTACACCCTAAAACCTAATTTCACTGCATTTGTTCCTTTTTTTAGAAAATCGAATTTAGCTGTGTATTTTTACATACTGCACCCTAATGTCACTGCATTTGTGCCTTTTCTTAGAAAATCGAATTTAGCTGTGTATTTTTACATACTGCACCCTAATGTCACTGCATTTGTGCCTTTTCTTAGAAAATCGAATTTAGCTTTGTGTATTTTTACATACTGCAACCTAATGTCACTGAATTTGTGCCTTTTCTTAGAACATCGAATTTAGCTGTGTGTATTTTTACATACTGCACCCTAATTTCACTGCATGTGTGCCTCCATCCTGCATTCAAATGTGCATTGCCTTTTGTTCACCTTTTTGTTACAACGAGGCCACCTGTGAGATTAGGCCAGAACTGTGCAGTGCAGTCACCCTTCACCCTTCTCCTTTCAACTTCCCTCTGTCACCCTAATGCCGCGCACATCTCTACTATCTTCTCTAATTGCTACTCTATGTCCTACCCCACCTCTCTCACTAAGTCTGGAATGAAAAAGCTCCAAAAAGACAAACTTGCGTGCAAACCCTGGCCTTCCCATCGGTGACACCTATGTCAGCGCACCCTCCAGAGAGGTCTTCGTGGATATCCTTTTCTCTGTCCCCTCGCCTGATCAATGGACTCCTCATCTCATCTCTACTCTCTCCCCTTTCACTTACTCTCCCATTAACAGTGGCACCAACTGGGAAGTCCTCTTGAATGGCTTCTCATCCTCACGTTGCATCATTAATATCTACCACACAGGCACTATCTTGGTTCAGGGTCCTCAACCCAACCTCCTTCTCTTTGATCGGATCCTGTCATCCCTCATTAACTTCCTTCCTTCTGCTGCCTCTCGCCACACCACTCTCACTGCCCCTTCCCCTCTGACCAGATGACCACATCCCTGTACTCCTCCTCAGAAAATCTTCAAAGGCTTAGACCTCCTCCATCTGGCAACTCTTAACGCCCGCTCAGCCAACAAACACTCTGCTGACATCTGCCTTCTTCTTGTAGAAAACTAACCTCGACATTCCCACTCTCAACGGGACCTGGTAAAATGCCATCTCAGTCACTGCTTTTGACTCCCTCCTCCCTGGCGGCTTCAAAATTATTTCCAAGCCTCGACCTCACTGTGCTGGTGGTGGGGTTGCCTTCATCTTTCCTCAGTGGGTTCCTTCTTCCATCATACCCACCCAAATCTATTCTTCCTTTGAGAGCCTGGTTTTCAAGTTGGTCATCTCCCCCTCCTCCACTCTGACCATTGCTATCATTTACCAGCCGCCAGGTGCTACCACCCTGTTCCTCTGAATGGGCTGATTTCTGTTCCTCCCTACTCTCAACCACCTCCCGCCTCCTCCTATTGGTTGACTTCAATATCCAATTGGACTCCCCTAACTCAGCATCCACTCTTTTCAATGACCGCTGCGCCTCTCTTTCCCCCTCCATTCCCCCTTCCAGTCCAACTCACTCGACTGGACACACATTGGACACCATCATCCACTCGGACTTCTCTCTCTCGCTCCCCCTGTGGTCACCCCTCTTTCATGGTCAGACCATTCTTTCCTCTCCTCCCATCTTGGTCGCTTCGGCCCTCCGACCGCTCCTTCCAAAGCCCTGCCATACACATTCTCGAACATCCACCCAATTAAACGAGCCTCAGCTGCTGCCTTTGCTTCATCCTTCATCCCTCCTCCCCCCCACCTCCGGCTCTACCACGACTCTGCTCTCAGCAACCTTCACTCAGCCATCACCAATACTCTTGACATCCTTGCTCCAGTCATGAGGATCCACCTGAAACCTGCCTCTAAGTATAACACCTGGTGTGACTCCAATCTTGCAGCCCTGAAACGAAAGTGCATAGCAGTGGAATGGATGTAGCAACCCTCAGGGTCACCCTCGGACAAACTGGTCTGGCGCCTGCTTCAAAGGCAATACAGACTCTCCATCCATGCCAAGAAAAGGGCCCACATTCAGGCATGGGTATCTGGTGCATCTAATAACATGGCCGAACTCTTCAAAATCTGCATGGAGCTAGCCAACCCTTCCGCAGTCTCCTCCTCCCCTCTTCCTTCCCAGGCCCACACACTTTACCTGCAAAACTCAGAATATCCTGAACACCCTTGTCACTCACCCGCCAAACCCATCCCACTACCCCTTGCTTCCCTTGGCCACTCACCTTCCTCCTTCCTCCTTCTCCTCCTTCACCCCTGTCACACTTGAAGAAGTTGCCAGAGTTGTCCACTCTTTGAAAGCTTCTTCCAAACAGGTTTCCCCTGCTCATCCAGAACCATCAAGGACAACAATGGCTCTCTTGCCCATGCACTCACTGATTTCTGCAACCACTCTTTCGCCTCTGGTTCTTTCCCTTCTTCCCTCAACCACTCCCTTGTGCGTCCGCTCCTGAGCAAAACATCAGCAGACCCTACCTGTCCATCCAGCTACCACCCTATTTCCATCACCCCCTTCCTGGGGAAACTGCTGGAGAAGCTGGCCTTGCCCCAACTCTACTCACACACTGAACTTGTCAGTGGTCTCCACGACCATCAATCTGGAGTCTGAGCATCCAGAGGCACGGAAACTGCACTTCGGAACACAGGTGAAGAACTATTCTAACTCCCCAGCGGTGCTCATCCTACTTTATCCCTCCTCTGCCTTTGACACTGTCAACCATTCCATCCTCATATAAAGGCTCCACAATACCCTTGGTATCTCAGAATGGGCTCTGGAATGGCTGACCTCTATCCTAACGGGCTGCTCTTCCCATGTCATCTTGGGCATCTTCTCCTCTCCTACTTCCTTTGCCACCAGTGGTGTCCCCCAGGAACATATCCTCTCCCGCGAGCTCTTTAACATCTACCTTGCTCAGCTGGCACTCCTCATCTCTTCCTTCTCTCCCAACTTCCAGTGGTATGCAGATGACACTCAACTTTTTTTCAGACTTCCTGCTGACTCACTTGCACCTTCCTTCATCCCTGACTGCCTATCTGCCAACCAGGCCCGGTGCACTTCCAATGATCCCTACCTCAATGCCAGCAAAACCGAGATCCTTCTGATTGGGATCCCTGCTCCCTCCTTCTTCCCTTCTCTCTGGCCTCCCTCCTTGGGCTCGCCCCCTGTTTCTTCTTCTGAAGCCAGAAACCTTGGAGTCAACTTCAACTCCTCTCTCTCCTTCCTCCCTCACACTCAGGATGTTGACAAGAAGTCCCACTTTCAACTCTTCCTTCTCAAAGGAATTCTCCCTTTTCTCAGTTTCCCCCTGAAGCTCAATGTTTCCTGAGCCCTGGTTCTCTCAAGACTTAACTATTGCAACAGCCCCCTCCTCAATCTTCCATCTTCCACTCTACGACCCCTTCAGCTAATCCAGAATCGATCAGCAAGACTTATCCTTTAGACCAGGGACCACATCTCTCCTGCCCATAAAAGTCTCCCTGTTGGCCTGTGGGCGCTTTGAAACGGAATGTATTTGCTTTATAAGCAACTAACAAGCAAACAATAACCTAAACCAATAAACTAAAGGCAGACTGACAGGTTAAATTAACTGGCATAAAAAGACAAACATGGATACTGGATTACAGATATATAAGGTACTGTGACACTCTACAACACCAACATGCATAGGTGTAGTGGAGCAACAACAACCTGAGTGTTCCTTTCTATTAAAAGGGCTAGATTAAAAAGTGCTGGGAAACAGGACTTTAACCTTGTGACCCCACCTACAGGGTTGTTGTGGTATATGAGGGCTGCGCCACTGCAAGTTTAAAGTCATGTGGTCTGACCCAAATTAAGAAAACCCGTACTTTTTGCCCAGCCTGCCAATACATGGAAAAATACCTTAAAGAAACGTGTTAAGCAAAATTATTGTTCTTGTAGCTTTCACAATCTCATTGCAAATGAAAGACTACAAGTACAAGAATGCATTGTGATGTTAGCTTAAAAAATCTCCTCTAGGTTTTAGTATTGGACTTTAAATACTAATAAACACTCAACAAAAATAAACTGTGTGATGAAATAGCCTGTTTATAGTCATCGCTTGGAGTCAGATGCACTCATGGTAGTTTATTTCAGGAAAATATTAGTACCTATTCAGAAGACATGTCCTAGTTAATGGCTAATCCACAGTGCACCATAGATGTGAAAAACGTACCAGGCCAAAGCGGGGCCGTGCCGCAAGTGCTTGGAAGTTATGTCTACAAAAGAACCACAATAGCCACATTATTAGTGAGGGTTGGAGTGAGAATTGCAAAGCCCCCTTGAAACTGATAACTTGGGAGCTGCCCGCGGCAGGAGTGAAGTTTTGCAGATCTGGCTCATATGGTCCGGGTCTCTGGCAAGACAGGTTTTCTGGGAATGCTGTTCCAGACTCATTGTTGCACCAGTGCGGACTGGCCTATAGGGCAATGCCCCAACCAAAGAACGCAAAATGCTAGTGTGGGCCAGTTTATTTGGTCAAAGTGGACCACTTTTTTGGTCAAAGTGGGACAGTTTGAGGAGTCCAGTTACTTCACTATGCGGCTAGTTGTTTTAACCATTGTTGCTAAGTAAATATTCTTTAAATTGCACAATTTGCATCACATTGTATTAAAAAAAACATTGGGTACTATTCAAACAGCCTGTCAGAAAAGGAATGAATGGCCATTTGCAACTGTGGGCCACTTTTTCATTGGTGCCCGAGACAACTTTATGCCCCAGTCCCACCCTGTTCTTGCACTAGGTTTAAAGTGGGAACAAAAGACAACATACCAAATTAAGAAAAACAGATTCTTATCACTGCCTTTTTATCTAAGCTTTCTGTGGGAACACAAAAAGGAATGTTCTTGAAAATAGTTTTCCAGATGATGCTGGGTTTCAAATAGCACCTTTTTAATAATGGCTCATAGAGGTGGCACTTGACACCTGTGTGAGGAACATATTATTGATACATAAAGTATATGTGGGCTTACCACTTTTTAAAAATGTGTGGAGGGGAAAATATACCCCTGTCGCTTTACCAGTGGCCCTTTCTATGTCATCTAAATTATTGTCACATCAAAGTGGTTTACCGCAGCCATTCTGTGCGATAAGCAGCTCTCCGAAAGGGTAGGGCTTCATTGCTGCTATTAAGCAGCTCCTGTATGGTACATATTTCCGAGTCAAAAGCCTTCAGACCTTTGATTTCTAAGTCATGTAGCACCCCAGCAAACAATCCTTACCTCGAGTTCTTAGCTTGTCTCCTTTGTATATAGTTTTGAAGTCCAAAGATAAAGACTTTGTTATTAATTTGGATAATTTGTATAAAAGTGTGAAATATAGAGGATGCAATCTTAAAATCATATGAATAGGGGGAACATGTTTGCCTAGAAAATCCAGAACTGATAGCTTCGCCATTTCTTGTCTAAGGTGGTGCCCATTGGCAGATGGGCCTAGCCCTTCTTCTTTGAATGGAGGGTTTACGAAGGATGCCCGCTTTACACTAGCAACAGCAAAAAGCTGCCACTACGCCCCTGCGACTCTCTCAGTTGGAACATTCCATTCCTGCTATATTCCAGCAGCCTACACTGCATCATTCCCGCTCCGGAGGCAGCGAAGAACAGAAAACAACTCAACAGCCCTCGCTGGGCCACATGCATTGGAAAATCTGCCCAGCCGGCTTCACTGCGAGCATTCAAGTGTCTCTCCAGCCCTGGCTTTTGAAAGAGATCTGTAGAACGCAGACACTGAAGATGGCGTTCATTCTGAGGACAGAGAGGACGAACGCGGCTATGATGTATATTTAAAAGTGTCAATCACCTTGATTGACGGAGCGGGCTGCAGGCTGAGCCCAGCTCAACACCTTTGAAGCTGTGCTCATTTCAATCCATCTGTTTTATCTGGGACAGGACAAGCTCTGCAGCGCATGAATCATTCACGCTCTCAGGAGGACTGCGAGTCAATGGCCGAGCTCTCTGATCTGCTACTTTGAACTGGCGTGGCATCAGGGTTTATTAAGTCCGTCACTGCCTGGATCCACATAAGGCATTGTTTAGCTTCTTCCCAATAGGCTTGCAGGGAAGTATCAAGCTTGGCAGGAGTGAGTTATGGGGGCGGAGGTGTTAAGACGGATTTCTGAACTCTGTCCTGGAGGGGCAGAGGTTCAGAAGGCCAGCCTAGTTTCTTGGAACAGGGTAACCTCTGGACAAGCCAGACCAATCAGGGTAGCGATCGCAGCGGTCAAGACTAGGTCTCAAGAGGGGTGAGGGTGACTGAAAGCCCGCAATGAGCACACAAAGCAAGGACACTTACAAATTACTCCAAGCAGGTGTTATATTAAAAATATATACACATTTATTACAAGGCCTTTGTAACATTGACCGTAGCGAGAAATCACAATAAAACTCAAGTAAACCAACACATACCAAACCAATACAATATATATACAAATACAAACGAGTCTAACGAGTTAGACACACGAAATGTGTAGACCACCTAGATGGGAAGGAAAACAGGCAGTGCGAATAATAATTAGACCCAGTCCGCCTTCAGAGGCACCTAACTAAAAGGAAGCCCAAGCCCTACGAAGAGTGGAGCCTTGTGCTCGAAAGTACCTGCACACGCTGGTGCCAATGGGCAAAAAGCGGAGTCTCTTCGAGGGAATCAGGCAGTTTAGTTCGGTGAACAAATGAAGATGAACAGAGCTCCGTGACTCAAGCGCAGCCTCCACTGTGGGCAGAAGCAGAGCGCGAGTACGGAAAGGCGTGCTGTTAGACACATCGGGGAAAAGCTATGGGCTCCTGCAGGAGGGCGACCAGTTCCTAGCGATGCTACTCACCGGTCCCCGATGCAAGCAGACCCAGGCTTCTCCGCGTCAGTTTCAGTGCTGGCAGGTTCAGATATGAGCAGGGGACGTCTCGGCGTCGTGTAGATTCCGCAGCAGCAGAAGTTGAGTTGAGGATGTCCCAAACGCAGTGAACCCGCACAGTTTGTTACCACAGCAGGGCAACGGAGCGGCCGGGTGTATTTCAGCCAAATGTACGCTACTCACTTCAGACCTGGGAATGCCAAATGTACGAATCGTGTGAGAGTGACAAGGACTCGTAATACAACACAACCTGATGGCGGTTACAGAGCAAGACTCCTGGGTAGGCTGGTCAGTCTGCTGGATGGCCCAGAGACACTTCCGAAGGCTTACGTGCAGGAGATGGTGAAGATACCGAGAATAGTTGTTTCCACTATTCCAAGGATCGAAGTACCAGTACAGGCCTTCTCGTTCGATCCGAGGTAGAAAGGGTTTCAAAAAGCGAGAGCAGGGCAGAGGAACAGTCCTTCAGCGGGTCACCAGCGATTCCTCGGTTCAGCCTCGTGGTTGCAGGATACTTGGCTACTGTATTCCTTTGTTCATGAGAACTCAGGAGATCGACATGGTAGTGGTGTTTCCAGCCCCCTCTTATCCACGGTTCCCTTCGCGCCAAAACGGAGGGGACCCAATGGGAGATCTGCTCACAAAACACTCACACCACACATGGACCTATCACGGACCACGGAGGTCCCAGGCATTCACACCACCCTAGACCCTCTGGTACCCAGGATGTGTATTGGGACCAGACATCCCAGCCCACATCCCGGAGGCACACACAAGGCCTGTAGAAGCCCGCGAAAGCATCTGTGTTGCGCGGGAAAGTACATGCCCAAATAAGGAAGGCCCTGGGTCTGCTCGACCTGGGGAAGGTGAGGGGGCAAGACGGTCAGCGGACAGGACAACAAGCCTCGTGGTCTGGCCATTTTGGGAGCCAGGCCACCATTTTGGGCTAAGCGTGAGAAACGTGCTTAAACGCCAAAAGGAGCTCAAAAACACAAAGAAACGATCGCTGCCACCAGTCCCGTCCGTGATTCACTTGCACCGTTTGTTTACAATCCAAAGGGAGTATCTAAGGCCTGTAGTAGACTAGAGACCCAAGAGAGCTGTAACTTAGCTTACAGTGCCCTCTTGTGTCACGTTGCCCGAAAGCTGCAACTTGATAAAAGAACTACGGAAAACAACGTTTACCGGTACTGACTGTCTTAAGGGCATGTCAGTTTCCCCGTAAGAATGGAGCGAAAGCCCAGAGGAGTGCGGCAGAAGGCTGCACTTCTCTGGCAAAGTCTAGATCCTGGTGAAAACAACAGCAAAAAGTTTAGGGGTTGCCACATGGAAGGAAAATTACCCACAATTAAGAAATCTTTCCTAACAGGAGGCAACACATGTTAATGCTGTCTGTTGCTAAGAAAAAGCATGATGCCTGTCTCGATGATATAAGTTCTTTGGTTGTAGACCCTGAGATTATATCTAGGGCTAGAAACAAAAGAAAAACCCGGGGCTATAAGCCCCCACTCCCAGCAACGCCTCTGTTGCCTCACTTTCAGTCAGGTTCTGCCCATATTAGATCAAGAAGTCTTTCCTGAGTTCCTGCTTTTTGTTTCCCAAAAAGGTAATGAGGCTTATCACAACAATATAAGCCAGCATTGCCATTGTAAAACACATTTTCAAGCTGCTGGGGCCAAAGAAAATGCAAGGCCTATCTCCAGGGTTGGATTGTCCCCTCGGCCTTTCTGCCCGTGGTTGGGCCAAAAATCGTCCCCGGGGAGTGGGGGCCGGTTTCTGCCCATGCCTGGGCCAGTTTGGGGGGGGGAGGGGATTTGAAAAAAAAAAGAATTTGAAAAACAAATAAATTTGGGGGAAAAAACATGCCTTCACTGGCATAATTCATTAGAACAAGGTAACACATGTTACCTTGCTTTGATGATTGATTTGCATGCATGATGTGTGCATCATAAATTATGATGCATGCATCATTCACATGTTGCAGCAGCATGGAAAGTTGAGGGGTCGTTCCCCCTGGAGTGACTGTGCTGTTGTATTAATGATAAATATGTATTAGTGATATTAGTGATAAACGACAAATATTAGAGTAGAATAAGCATCCATTTAGGACTATGTATTTTGCCTTTCGCAACAGCTTCTGTACAGTGTAGAAATATTTGACCATAGCACATCAAGTGGCCATTGACTTCATTGTGCCACAATTAATGCATTGTTGTAGTGTGTCTATCTTTCCCATCTCCCTGGCATGTTGTTCAGGATGTTTGTTTGCATGTATGAGGTGACAAGTGCTCAGAGTATGGGATATCTTGTGAGTGCACTGCTTTCCCTATTTTGCCAACCTCTGAAGCCTGAAAGTAGATGCATGCAGGCTTGACATGGGGCCAACTTTGCACCAGATCTGCAGATGAACTTAACTGGTTTGCTGCTAAATCTCAGTTAACAATTTAATGGTATCCACTACAGAATAATTGCTCATTTTACTATAGCCGATATGATAGCTCAGTTGGTTGAGAGCTCGCAGTTGCGATGTGTACGTGATCTGCATGTTCGAATCATCTCAGGAGGATAGCTTAGTCTCGGGAGGATATCTCAGCGGCAACATGCTTGCCTTGGAAGCAAGACGACATGAAGCCACACAGATTCGATCCCAAGGTCCGCGCTTAGAAACCTCTGGGGTTTAAGCGCATTGTAAATAACCTATCATATCATATCAATCCCAGCAAGGCTATCTCAGCCTTTCATCCTTCTTAGGTCGATAAATGAGTACCAATACAGGTTGGGTGATATTGCATGCATATTTGTTCTATAAAAAAAGAGCTTAAGCCTAAGTGCTGTGCTATACAATAACATATTATCATTTGGTCTTGGACGTCTGCTTGCCTTCACAGTAATTTGACAATATGGATCTATACACACAGATATTAATGATACATATGGTGATCCATTCTTGTATGACATGTATATCACATTAGTGAAATCCTAACCATATTTTTCGTAGTGTACTTAGGAACCATGCTATTTGATGCCACAAAGGTTGTGTTTCATCACCTCCCGGAATGTCACTTTGGGGTGGGGTCAAGTGACATCACTTCCTGTGATGTCATCATAGGTCAAGGGTCATGAGGCGTGGGCCACTTTTTTGAGGCGAGGGATGGGCCACTTTTTTTTGGGTGTCCGGGCCTATTTCTTGTCCCAGTCAGACCCTGCCATTCTCGACAACATCTGTCCACCTTCCATGCTGCTTCAACCCAAATACAATCCTGCATCCTGACGCAATATATGCCTCCAGTTCAGCATCATGTTGCTTTCAGTGCCCACAAACTGTGCCTTCGCCTCAGACACACGAACGTGAGCACGAACACACAGACATACATTTGCGCAAACACATTTATTTTTAAACATTCCTTTTTCTTTTTACAAGTTTGGATGCTAGGAATTGCTATTTATTTCACTCTGAGATTGGAAAACTGTTGATCTCATTGGACTGCCCTGTAGGTCTTCGGAAGTATCAGACTTATAGCCTTTGTGATAAAGCCCTCTGCTTGTAGTCACTATTTGACAGGGGCACAGTTTGACTGAAACATAGGGGGGGGAGAACAAACGTTCCAAATGGCAGTGGAAGGGATAACTTAAAAGGACGGGTAAACTTACAAAGGAGGGGGGGGCTTCCAGTTCTCCCCCAAGGAATGTTTGTGGGAGATTGGCAGCAAAGGTGCAATCTGAAACACATCAGGCCACTCACTTTAGCACCAGTGGCATGATAGGATTTAAGGACAAATATTCAAATTTGTATTGGTACCTGAAAGCATGGTAATACTGAGGTTGTGATCTGGTATGTGGTTGACTTTGTCAGCGGCCAGTTCATTGTTCACGTCTGACTGCGTTGTACCACAATCTCCCATTTAAGCCAGAGTAGCGCTGTGTTAGGCCGGCGTTAGTTTGTCAGGCGGCAGTCAGGAAGCAACCAACTAAACATTGCGGGCTCCACTGACTAACAAATGTGCTCCCTGGATTTGCGCCATAGCATAGTGTAACCTGACATAGCATGACTTACCCTAACCGTACACAATATAGCATAAAAACTCATTAAAACTAAAGGAATAATGTTTTACATGGATAGAAACAAATGTGACCAACTGTGATGTTTTCAAAGTGAAAAAGGTTATCTCTAGTTATTGGGGGATCTGCTGGGCAAGGTATCCCAAAATACACCACCTCGAAATCTTTCTACCTCCACCGTAACCGAAAACACATCTCAAAATGCAACTCAAGTACTGAAGCGACACAGGTTAACACAATAGAACACAAACCACTCAAAGACCGGCGTCTATTCTAAATTTCCCTAAACACCAAACTAACCTAAAACAGACACATCCACACAACGCTCCAGACCCTTCTCAAACACTACCTTCTCAGACACCGCAGACAACTACACAGAAAATGTACATTAGCAAGCTGAAGCGTGGTTTTACTATTGCATCAGGCAACTCACAACATATCTGAAACCTACCCACCACAGAGAGCCCTACCTTTTCAGATGTCAACCCATCAAATGTACAACAATGCAAACTTGCCATTCTACCTCTCGCCTATGTCAGTGCATGGCAGAAGCTGTGCTAAACAAGACCCAATTGCATGCCACAGCCGTGCAAAGAAAAGCGTTTCACCCATTCTACTGCAGGGCAGAGCTTGGACTGGCCCAAGCAACTCCACTGACAGGCAGCAACAGGGGATTACATTACTGTTGGTTCTGCTGCAGTCAGTCGGCCACACTAGAAACTCTGGTGTATTGACTGGCTGCTGGGAGCACATATCCCCATCTAATAAAGTGATATGGGACTGAGAGGGGTATAGTGCTATAGTAGCGCAATTGATATGATATGATATGATATGTCATTTATAACGCGCCTAAGTGTTTCAAGGCGCGACGAGGCAAGGGAGGGGGAACAGGGGGAAATCAGACAACGATCCTACTAGGCCAGGTGTCATTCAGATTGCGCAAGTGCATGGGAAGGGGAAGGAGGAGAAGAGCGTGGATGGAGGGGGATGAGGACAGTGCAGTACATGGGATAAAAACAATAATAAATAACAATAAATAGAAGTACGGCCAGCAGGTGGCAAGTGAAAGGGTAAGTGCAGACGTCCAGTGGTAAGTGCAGGAAGTGGGACCGTAGGGATGCAGAAAACCGTCACCAAGTGCGGGGGTTGCCAGGAAGGCAGTACAGGAGTGTGACTGGCGGAGGAGTGGACCTGGGCCCGAGATCAGAGGGTGGCCAGGTAACCAGTGCAGTTTCTGTGTCAACCAGGAAATCAGCAAGGGAGAGGAGGAGAAAAGGCAGACGCGAAGAGAAAGGTTTTGAGGTGTTTACGTAGCCGAAGATGGTTCTCCTCAAGTTTTAGGGAGGAAGGGTGGCTTTTCCAGAGGGAGGCCCCAGCCGAAGAGAGAGCACAGCACAGATGCCAAAATAGCACAGATGCATGCCTCATGTATTGTACCAGCAACTTGTTGCTTGGAGAAGCGACTGACCCTGAGGGAATTGGAGGTAGATGAGCGAAGAGCTCGAGAAGGAAGGTATTTAGGAAGAGAGAGTTGGAGGTATTGAGGCCCCATACCCCAGAAGGCCTTGTGGACGATGCAGACGGTTTTGAACTTAATTCTCGCAGCCACTGGGAGCCAGTGCAGAGTTTTCAGTCCTGAAGACATACGATCCCTGGGCTTGGGGCCAAGGACAAGTCTCGCAGTTCTGTTCTGGACAAATTGCAGAGGGCGGAGAGTAGAAGCAGGCAGATTTAGAAAGAGGCTGTTGCAATAGTCCAGCATGGAGAGAACCAGAGCTCTGGAGACAGTGAGCTTCTGGGGGAAAGAGAGGAAAGGAAGAATACCTCTGAGGAGGTGCAGCTGGTAGTGTGACTTCTTAGAGATGTCAGACATGTGAGGTGAGAAGGAGAGTGTAGAGTCAAAGATGACCCCGAGATTTTTAGCCTTGCAGGTGGGAGCAGGTGGGGGGCCAAGATAGGCAGTTCAGAGAGATACAGGAAAGGAGGGAGCGGGTGTGCTGATGAGGAGAATCTCAGTCTTACTGGCATTAAGGCAGAGGTCATTGGCGGCACACCACTCCTGGATAGCAGACAGACAGTCCGAGATGAGGGAAGTAGAGGAGGAGGCCAAGGGTAACCTGAAGATGAGCTGAGTGTCATCCGCGTAGCACTGAAAGTTGTGGCAGAGAGCAGCTATGCAGTGGGCCAAGAGTGCCAGGTGTTGGTTGAACAGCCAGGGGGAGAGGTTAGACCCCTGGGGGACACCACAGGTAGAGAAAAAGATAGCAGAGAGGAAGGACCCAAGTTGAACCTGGGAGGGTCGGTTGGAGAGGAAAGAAGTGAGCCACGCCAGAGCCTGACCAGTGATACCAAAGTTATCACGGAGACGGTTGAGCAGGATGGTATGGTTGACAGTATCGAAGGCAGAGGAGAGATCAAGGAGGATGAGGACATAAGCGGTGTTAGAGTCAAGGTTGGAGAGCAGGTCTTCACGGATGTTCAGGAGAGTGGTTTCCGTGCTTCTGGCAGCTCTGAAGCCAGACTTATGGTCATGAAGACAGCCAACAGATTCAGTGTGGAGATTAAGCTGGGAGATGGCCAGTTTCGCCAGGAGTTTGCCCAGGAAGGGAGTGATTTAGATGGGGTGATAGTTTGCCAGGCAGGAGAGGTCGGCAGAGGGTTTCTTAAGAAGGGGGTGCACAAGGGAGTGCTTCAGGACAGTTGGGAAGACTCCAGTGGCGAAGGAGTGATTGCAGAAATCAGCAAGGGCAGGAGCCGGGGAGTCAATGTGGTCCTTTATAGTTTTGGAGGAACAGGGGTGAGCCTGTTTTGATGAGAATTTCATAGATCAGACTTGTGTAGAAACTTCATCTGTGGAGAACAGGGGAAAGGCAGAGAAGGAGGGAGGAAAGGAAGCTGCAGAAAGGCCAGAGGTAGAGCCGGGAGTAGGGGCAGGGAGGGTATAGGAGGAGAGTGAGGACAGGATGTCCTGAGTTTTAGGGATGAAGTGAGAAACCAGTGCCGTGCAGAGGGCCTGGGAAGGGACAGGAGAGGTAGAGACTGCAGCGGGATTGGCCAGTTATAGGTAATGCCTCGGAGGTCACCTCCAGAGGAGCACGATGGGACTCCATTTCGCTCAGTAAATCTGCCCACTGTAAGCGAGACCTCTTTTAATAGCATGAAGTTAATTACATCTATGGACTCCAATTTCTGCAGTTAAACCACAGTGAGATCAAATTATTTGCCCAGGATCCCACATTTTGGTTAAGCAGAAAAATCAGGATTTTAACTTACTGTGCAATTTAGGAGTTTCACCACATCCCTTCTGAGCTCCAGTTCAGTTATTTAAATATTGGCATTCAAGTAATATAACAATACTGACATATACAGTTTTGTTGCAAAGTGCACACATCCCCTAGTAAAGCAACCTGACAAAATACAAAACTTAATAGAAACTTGTTAAGGTGAAAGAGTATCCCTGTAACTTTTGTTTCCACATCTTGAATGGAAGACCACAAGTCCCAGAATGCAGAACCCTTTTCTTTGCATGTCAAACTAGCAGACAGCATGGATATAAACTAAACATTTTAAATGTAGCATTATTATGTGATGTGCTGTCTTGCTCTGTTCAATGCTGACCCATTGTGGTGTTAGGGCACAGAACATATTTACTCTTCAGCTGAAGCTTTAATTTTAAAAGCGGCCATAACTCTCTCCTACATCTGTGAAACCAGTCACTTGCGGCCTGCAGTGAAGATGGGCTGTCTCTTGCCCCTTTTCACTCTAACAATCTCTCTCTTCGGCCCTAGTAAAAACTTGTTCTGGTTTCTGGGCCACTGCATGTTTGACCTTCAATGGCAATAAGTTGCTGCTTGGGGGCAACTTTGAATGTTAGAATTGTGGCAATGCTCTTGATGTAGGGAGGGAGCCCCCAGTACTAGAGGCAAGAGGGGTGAAGGAGCAGAAATGAGAGACAATATAGAGTGTCTAGGGGACATTGAGGTCAAATAGGGCACTGGGGCAAAGTTTACTAGATGGTGAGAATCAGGAAATATAGGAAGCCAAACAGCGGGTCAAGCAAACTCATAGATGGATGTCAAGACAAAGAGAATACATTTGCAGAGGGATTGACAGTGAATCGTGAGTTAGCCAGCATGAAGGCAGAGGGTACAGGCAGTGGGAGGAGAGAGAGAAGGTATAGGGAGTGTTGGTTGAAAGGTTAAGAACATTATTTAGGTGTTGTAAAGCAGTAGAGAGGAAGGCCCAGAAAGAGGCGTCGACAGTGATTAAGCCGAGTGAAGACCAGAGATGCGTTGAGAGTTATGGGCGAGTGATAGATGAGGAGGGGTGGATCCCCCTAACCTCTAATCAGTTTCAGTCTTGCAGCAGTTGTGGGCTACAAAGAGGGGAAGCTTGATTTCACAATCAAAGGGGACCTCAAGGTTGCAAGCCCGCGAGATAGGTGTGAGATCAGAGAAAAATAATTTTGCGGAGACTAGGAAAGGTGGGGCATTGGAGACATGCATGTAGAACACTTTAGTCTTGGCATTCTTCAGCATGAGATGTTGAAATGCCATCGTGTTGAGGAGAGCCAAGTGACGGCTAGAAATGTGAGCGCTAGTACAGGGGTCAGGGAGAGAGGGGGCAATGTAACCCGCATGTTGTATGGAAAAAGTGGTAGAAGAAGGCAAAAAGGAGATTAGCGTACCAAGAGAGGAGGCATAGAGGGAATATAACGGTGGTCCAAGAATAGAGATGTTCGGGTCTACCACTTGGAAGGGGTGGGATTGGATGTGTGCAAGTTCTGTGGGATAGGGAAGGAATAGTCGGACATCCAGGCTTGACAGATATCATAATGGCCAGGTCAGACAGGGTACGGAAGAGAGAGTAACAGTGTAAAGGCCGCCGATGGGTTGGGAAGGATCATGAGCACTGAGGAGAGTTTCTAGTGGTGAGCATTATAGGCACACATGGAGACGTAGGTGAGGGCCATTAATGTGGAGAGTCTGCTAAGTCACTCAGGCTGAAGAGGGTTGCAGAGTTTGCTGACCCCCAGATAGGTGATGATCTGGCTCAACATGACCCACTCCAGAACCTTTTAGCAGCGTGGGGGAAGAGAGATAGGCCGGTAGATGGCAGGGTTGTTGGGGTCAGCAGTGGGCCTCTCTGGAATGGGTTGTAAACTAGCTACTTAGAAGGAGGAAGAGAAAGGGCCAGTAGTAAGGGAGCGGCTCGAAATGGGAGAGTGGTATAGGTAGATGAAAACAGGAGGCAAAGGTCGCAGTAGGAAGTGAGCGGTTAAAAGGGGGCAAGTGGTAGGAATAGGTGAGCGATTAAAGTTCATTAAGTCTTTACGGTGCAAAGCAATCCCCAGGAGCACAGGATTGGCTGGCTGCCAGTAGGATAGGTCCTAGTTGAGCTGTAGCAGTGGGAGAAAGTGAGACAAGGACAAATAGGGTAAGTATGGCGGGCGTTGGGGGAAGCAAGATATATTATTAATAGGTTATTGATCCTTCATTTCTGTTCCATTGAGTAATCAACAGGATTGCTCAGGGGATGCATTGACATGCCAACAATGTTTGTTTTTATGTAGCAATTAAATATGGCGGGCACTGGCATAATGGTGCTACCTGGCCATAAGATGGAGACAGCTGACAAATAGTGGGAGTGCCTGAGACATGCCTTTCTGATAGCTTCACACTAGTCAAACCGTTGGCTTTGCCAATGCTTGTATTAGCATGAATGCAGTGCAGGAAACAGTTTGAGGATGTACGTGTTGCCTACAAAATAAATGGGTGAACGTACACATGATTAAGACATATTTATTACACCATTTACAGCTGAAATTAAGCTCTTACCTCTCTGAGGATTGGCTACAAATAACCATGATTACCCCATCAAAGCACAAAGTTTTATGTTACTGCATGATAAACCTAGCTCAAGGAGATTCCAGGAGGGTATTTGGGAAGAGGAGTGCGGGACAGTAGATGGTAATGGCCACAGGGATTATCTAGGACAAGGGTCTGAAATCGTTGGCTTGCCAGATATTTTGGACCACAAATCCCTGTAGTCCTAGCCAGCATTGTCAATGGTGATGGATCTTGGAATTTGTAGTCCAGAACTATGCAGATCCCTGAACTAAGCTATGTGCAGTCAATGAGTGGGTTAAACGCCAAGCAACACTTTCAAGCTGCATGCACCTCTTTGTAGTGATTTATTGGCAGACCACGCTCAACATAGGGAGTTCCTCCCCCCAATGAAATGAGACCACAACACACCATTGGATGGGATTCAACACGTCCCCTATCTATGACTCATGTAGAACCATGTAGATCCCTCCCCCTGTGCTAACAATGAGCCAGGAACTTGGCAGGAGGATAGGCAGAATATATATTTATTTATAATTTATGTTCAATTAATATTTCATGATGAAAGATGCCACCTTCTCTGGGGCACATTAAACAGGAAAATAATACTTGATAAAATGTAGAGTGAAAACAAAGCACTGTTTTAACATGAGAACACGATACACATTGTACATGCCATCCTTTGTTTAATGTCCTGTACACTTTTAAAATGCTTGCAGTTTTGGAAACACTGATTTGGACAAATGCATGTGGTAAATAGCACCCTGCTTCCTTTTCACCCCAAAATAATCTAAAATCATTCTGCTAGCAGGGTCACTTACTCACTCTCTGGAGAGAGTGAATATTGTTCAAAGGAAATTACACTTTCACTTTCAAAGTTTCACTTTGCAAAACGCCTCTCCCCGCAGCACCAAAAACCCAGGCATCAGTGATATGCAGCACCCCTCTGGTTAAATACAATGTTTAAGGAGTAACAACAATTGGGAATTTCATTTTAGACAAAAACACCTTTCACTGAGCGGGAGGGTTTTGGAAAGTGGTATCAGTTGGGAATTTTGTTTTAAGGACAAGGGCCTTTTTGTTTTAAAGGCAAGGTTTGGGAATGGAGACAATTACACATTTCGTTTTTGTGGCACACCCCAATTACGTTATATAACATCATTCCTGTTAGAAGAGAGGGTGGAAGTTTCAAACTCTTTCAATCTCCCCCATACATCAACCTATTTAGGAGTTAATTAAACTAATATACAGTCAGATATGTTAAGGGTCTACATAATTTGCACCCCCCCCCAATCCACTATGAAGCAAAAATATTAAGGCAGGCATGTCACCCACACAGTTGGTTTCAAATGGTTCAATTCTACTTACATGGTACCTCTGTTTTGGAACACCCAGGAAAGACAGCCAGGCTCCTCTTTGGACAGCATAAGGTCTGGTTACTTCAGTCAGAGATTGCCACAAGCTTTCATCCCTCATCTGGCTTTTCCTTAAGGATCAGGGACTAGTCAGCTATTGGCTTCCCCAGTTTCTTTTACCCAGGCAAAGTTTAAGGCCTCTCAGTGTTAAGGCCTCTTCATCCAAGATGTCAGGCAGCTGTCTCAGGATCCTCCAGGTGGATTAGGGGCAGCTCTTGGAAGATGTTTGGCAGCTGTCCCTCAAGGATGATTTGTAAGCAGCTTTCCTCGTTGTCTGATCTCCATCTGCATAGAGCAAGTGCTGCTTTTTAATGCATATGCGACACCTCCAATTATTACAGTTGGGAGGCGCCAGTTTATTGGTGTTAACACTCCGATTGGAGGATCATTTTCCCCCTACTCCTCCCAAGAGCCAACACCTCGCTGGGGATAGGCTAGAGGAGTTCTGTGATTGAAGTGAAGAGGTACACATCTTTTATCATTTGCATTATTTTAACATGACAGCCTTTTCCCTCAAAATGTCCCTGCATGGCAAATGTTAGTAACTTGCTGATAAATGCCATTACATAGATATTAATATTCCCTGCCTCATTACGAATTGGTAGGGGTAACTTTCATTTTGCCATGCTATAGCATGGGCGTGCTATGGTTTTTCGCCCTTTATTCGAAAACGAAAATAGTTCGGAATATGAAACTTCCCTAAACAGAAATTTAATTTCATACGTCATCAGCTCCCCAACTTTCAGATTCAGGACATTAGGGGGGCATCTAGAAACACCTTTTTCGATGTAACTATAAAACTCCAAATCGCATCAAAATGAAAGTCACATTAATACCTACCGTCGCCTGAAAATGTAGCTTTAAAATGAGATCTGCCCCAACCGCCTAAGTCCCTCAGTCTCAGAAAGATTAAATAAAAGTTGCAATGAAAGTCAATGACCACATAATTAACATGGGCAAATGTTAGTTTCAGTTTTCCATTTGCCTGAACCCACTTTGTTCAGGGCTGTCCATTAAGCTAGCTGTTGGTTCAAGGCCGAAATATAATGATCAATCACTCTTGTAGAGCCCAAAAATTGAGCTAAAGTATACAGCAATGATTGAATGTTCTCCTTATGGCATGCCATCCCCCAGTGAAGCCAGGAATGAGTCGACAACATTTCTTCAATTTGGGGTACTTTTCAAAGTTCAGCTTCACTTGATCACAGCCTCTGTTTATACAGCCCACAAATAAATATCTGTCATGCTCCGACTACATCCATCTGCTTGGGCTCAAAAGGTTCAAAGCAATTGTTTATCAGCTGGGGAAGCCCCAGCAAAGCCAGGTGTGGGGGAAGTTCATTTTGAATCTCTGTGTTTGAAGTCAGCCCCACTGTCCATTAGAAATGTCATTTTGGCTAACCCAGAGTCTTTTGTTTGGCTGCTTTGCACACAGCAATGTTTATTTTTTGGGTTTTTTTGTTTTTGATGGTTTAGTTTGTTTGTAAACTTTTTCATCATTTGATCGTTTCTAAGTGGATCTCATGGTAGTTTTTTGTTGAGTTCCAATATAGAGCTTAAAAAAAGAGTGATTGTGTATTTGTATTTGTTGTTATGTCCACTGAGTAGAGCCGCCCATCTTTCTTGAGTGTTCATATGTTGTGCTGAAAGTTGAAAAAACGCTCCAAATTGTTTACGTTGAGGAGAGAGTGATTGGCATTCCATGACAAGATGAAAGATGGTTTCTGGGATCTCGTGATCGTTGCAGAAGCGACAGTAGTTGTTTGTGACGTCGATATGTCTTGTTGTTGATAGATATGGGTTTGTAGGTAGGATGTTCAGAAGTATTCTTGTGAATATTGTTCTAATAGTATTGTCTGGAAAGAGTTGCAGGTATAGTGGTAACTCATGAATTTTCCTGTTATCTTTGGTAGACCGGAGATTCTGTTTATAAGTGCTTTTCTTCTGAATGGTCTTTATATAGTCGTTCTGGAGAAGCTTTGTTTTTGCGTGTTGTGGGCGGAGGGTTAGTAGTTCTTCTGTGATGTCTTCACTTTCCATTTCGTTCCTCATTGATTGTTTCCATTTTTCCATTACTGAGGTATTGAAGTTGTTTTCTTGAAATCGAAGTATTTGCATTGCTGGAGTTTTTTGATCAGCAAGTATTTTCCGAAAAATGTCTAGTCTTTTCCATTGTACAAAAGATTCAATTGACTGGGTTGCCAATTCATACCAGATTCTTGGCATTGGGTATGACTGTGGTAAGTGAAGAATTTTGTGCCAAAAAATGTATTCAAATTTCATCCAGTTAATTGTGCAGGCGTTCAGCATTGCTTCTGTTCCATATGTGAGTATTGGAATGTACTTTTGCCTATAATAGGTGATGATGGGTTTGAAGGAAAACGTGCCATATTTCCTGTGAAGTATGCATCCTTGTCTTGATAGGGTTTGTGCAGTTTGTTCGATTTTGTCAATCCATTGCTCTTCTGATTTGGATTGGTTTAGTAGGATGCCTAAGTATTTAAAAGTTGTCACATTTTCTATTTGGGTCCCGTTGATATTGAAGATTGGTTGCTGTGTTTTTATTGTGAATGGTTTGGTTAGTGTAATTGTCTTGGTTTTTCCAATGCGAGAGTTAGTTCATTTTTTTCCATATAGGTGCTCAGAGCTGTTAGAGATGATTGTAGTCCAGTGGGTGTTTTGTCCATCAAGACGATATCGTCTGCATATGCCATTGCAGGAACTGGTATAGAGTTTATTTTTGGAGGGTTTGTTTTGTTGGATTTTAGATCTTGCTCGATGTCGGCCGTGAACAGATTGTAAAGTGTTGCTGCTAAGGGGCAGCCTTGTTTTAGGCCATTTTCTGTTGGTATTGCATCGGTTGTGGCTCCTTTTTTTGATAGTCTCACTTTTATGTTGGTTTCTGAGTAGAGGAGGATAATTGGTTCAGGATATTTGGTGGACAATTCCATGCTCTGAGTTTTGTCCATAGTTTGTGTCATGAGATCGCATCGAAGGACATTTTCAGGTCGATAAATGCTGTGTATATTGTAGATTGGGAATTAATGGCTTCATGCTTTATTAATTGAAGCAGTATCAGATTGACATTTGTTCCAACATTGGCCGTGAAGCCCGTTTGCCTGGTTGAAAATTTGTCATTTTCTTGTGCCCATGTGGTTAGCTGTTTCAGAAGTATCGAGGCAAATAACTTCCCTAGCGGGTCTAATAGGGCAATCGGGCGGAAGTTTTGAGGATCTTCTCTAGGTCCTTGCTTGTGGATTGGGACAATAATTGCCGACTTCCAAGAGTTTGGTATTCAATGGAGTGTATTTATCAAGGTCGTTATGTGGCACATGAAGTTCGCCCAGGCAGATGGGTCTTGCCTGATGACAGCATTTGATAGTCCATCAGGTCCAGGTGCTCTAGACATATTCAGGTTTTTGATAAATTGCATGAAGTCTTCGAATTCTGCATTTACGTGCCAGGTTGGTTTGGTCTGGGTTAGTTGCTTTTGAGGTTGCGTTTTTCGTGGTCCATAAGTAGTCGAATAGTGCATTATCCAAGTTTCCTGTGGCACGTTAGCTGTTAGCTTGTGCTATTTTTGCATGTTGTCGTTGAGCAGGTTCCAGGGCTCTCTGGTATTGTGAGTCTTGTGTAGTTTCATTATAGTTTCTGCATCTGCTTGTTGTAGGATTTTTTGTTGGGAATTTGTCCAGTTGGTATGTTGTTGTTTCAGTTTTTTAATCTGTTTCGTGTTTTCCGCAGATGTTGTTTTTTTTAGATGTCGTATTGATTGGTTCAGGTATTTTTTCTTTTCTGCTATTTCTTTGTTGTATGCATGACGGTGATCTTTCTCAGGGTGGTTTTTAAGTATTTGTCGAAAAGGAAGTAGTATCCATTCATAGTTAAGTTTGTCAGAGTCTGTCAAAGAAGAGTCTTGCAATTTCTTAGGTAAGTTCACCATGGCTGCTTGTGGGATCCTTAGTCTTGTTGTAGTACCGTGAAGTTCTACGGAAATTGATGGTATTGGTTCACATTGATTGGTTTATGGTTGAGAGTGAACATTGAGTTGGTTATGGTCACTTTTATCGGTTATTATCGTTTGCACTTTTGTGACTCATTCATGCAGGTTGTAGGATAGGAATATATAGTCGATGATTGCATGTGTTGTTCCTCTGTTCCAGGTTGGAGCATAAAGTGCAGGGTTGTTTTTTGCATGGCTCAGAAGTATGAGGTTGCGATTTGTAATTTCGTTTATCCAACTGCTTGCTTTCAGAGAGAGGTTTGAAGGAGTTTGGAGAGGCCCGTTCTGATTGTATAACTTTATGTCCAGGTCACCACAGATTATTATTTCTGGTAGTTTTTGGGTTGACACGACCTTGTCGATTGTCAGGAACACACCGTCGATAAATGCATCCGTTGCTGCAGGGTTCCAATACAGGTTTAGGATTACGAGTATTGAGTCACTTTTACTTTTTCCATTTAGATGAGTGTTGGTACAGTTTAGTTTGTCAGTTGAATCCAGGGATTTATATTTTCAGAGCTTAGTACTTTACAGTGGGGGTTTATCTTGATTAGGGTAAGGAGGCCTGATGCTGGTCTTCCCTGTTTTTGGGCAATAGCTGGGTTGAGAAATGTGAGAAAACCATCACAGGCTGGAATTTCAGTGAGCCAAGTTTCCTGGAGGCATATTATTTGATATTGTTCTAGGTCTGTAGAGGGGTCTTTAAAAAGATGCAAGTTCCCTCTAGTGTTCCACGAACAGAGTGACCACGTGTATCCCAAAAGCATTGATTGTTATGAGCTGGAAAGCGTTGAGTCTTCTAGAGATGCAGTTTCTATGGATGAAGTTTCTAGATCGTCAGTTCTTCTGATCGGGCGGTCATCTCTGCGTGACTGGTATATTTGTTCTAGTTTACTCCGGTTTCTGTCAGCTCTGCTTTGATCAAGAGTGGAGTTGTTCATTTGTGGTCTCGGTTGATATTGTCTGCTTTCGTCTCTGTCCATTTTCCGCGAATTTTTTTGTTTGGTGGGCAGTCTTGTGATGGTTGTTGCCCAGCATCTGAAACCACGTTTTTGTAGTTGGGCACGTCTTGATAGGATCAGTTCTTGGTTGTTAGAATCAGATGTTCTATGAAAATCTTGTCTAAGTTAAGTTCGTCTTTGAAAGTTATGAGGTCATTGTCTTTTGTCGTTATTTTACTCAGCTGCGGGATTGCTCGGAACAGACGTAACAGATTGCTTCTGTTCAGGATTATGGGTTCCAATCTGTGGGTTTCGTTTTCAATATGGATTTCGTAAGTTTTGTTTTGTCGTAGTGGGTTGACAAATGCTGGGAGCAATGTTTATTGATTTGGCAAACTTAAGTTGAAGATCTGCTGTTCAGTTTGATCTCTCACAAATGTATTTTATTTGCATGATGTCCATTTTTGTGCTGCAAAGGGAGACTTAGTCACCTGAAATTAAAGGTTCTAACATAGGGGGTCATTACGACCTTGGAAGGAACCATGCTGCAATTTACCGGCGCCGTTAACCCCTTACCACCAAGGTCCTAATGACCCCCATAGTTTTGAATTTCGCAAAGCGAGGCCCACTTTGTGCACTGAGTTGTCACAGTGCACAGCATTTTGAAGTGTGGCAGTTACCATGACAAATGCTGCTTTTTGTCTCTCAGTCAACGATGTACCTTTTCCATAAAAAGAATGTATTTCACAGTAAGGCCCAACATGTTCTTATAGTTCATTTTTCCTGGGCTGAAAATATCCCACAGACACAAGCGTCATCTCCCTCTTGTTTGTAGTCCTATGCAAATAGTTGTGGCCTCCAAGTGGCATTAAAGTGCCACCTCAAAGCTAAAACAAAAATATGTCATTCTGCACGGTCACAGCCAGTGAAATACTCAAGAGCATGTGGTTCTTACAAAGTGAAAGTTGCAGGTGTGGGTTTTATTACCATGATCACAAAAATTAATTTAGTAGTTAATGTTCAAAGTTTGCCAAAAACAAAAAACAGGGAAGGCGGGTCTCTCAAATGAGGGGTAACAGAAGGAAACAAGGTAACTAGAGATGCAGGAGCTTGGCACGCCTCCCAGAGCAGAGGCATGGGGAAGAGCTTGTCAAGGAGGACAGAAAACATGGGACATAAGCAAATAGCCATCTGATGTAACCATTCCAACGTTCATAAGCAGTAACCTAATGTAATTTGCAACGACTGCAACCCCAGACAATATGTAACTACTGTAACTGTTTTTATAAAGCAACTAAATGTAACATGTAACTACTGTACCTTTAAGACAACATGTAACTATTGTAACCATCAACCAAATGTAACATGTAACTACTGTACCCTTAAGACAACATGTAACCATTGTAGCCATCAACCTTATGCAACAAGCACCTAGATGTCTATGGGTTTGGCACGCTTTACAAATGCCAAAATAAATAAATAAATAAATACCCTGTATTCTCTATTAGGATGGTTGTGTGTTTTTATGACATTGTTGCCCATAATGGCGATACCACAATGCTAAACGAAAGAACCTGTAACATTGTAAGGAGCCCCATTTACAACTTGCCATGGTTCTCTCCTCGGCAGAGAAGTGTACATCTCTGAACACGAAAGTAGCGCTTATGGCATAGAATATGCTATAATAATGTAATTAACTACTGTACTTCCCTGCCTTTTTTAAAAGCTAAGGAACATTAAATATCATTATTTTCCCTGAAAGAAAGTTCTTGCTTGTGCTCATGCAGTAAATTCCTGTGTGAAGCCGGAGACACCAATCCCTTGCTTTGTACACTCAATAAGCTGTTCCCTTTCTTTCCTTCTTTACCTTCCTTAAACATTTACCTGCTCAGGATGGTTGGAGTGCTGGTAGATAAGGTGGGTTCAGTCTCCAACCTTAACTTAATTTAAGAAAGCTCTCCTGGTCTCCAACCTAGGATTGCCAATTGCTGACACCTATGTCAATGCCTCCTCCAGGCAGACTATCAGCAACATCCTCTTTACCATCACCTCTCCCAACCTACGGACTCCCCATATGGTCTCTATCCTCTCCCCTTTTCCTCCTCTCCCATTAATGGTGGAACTAGATGGGACGTTGTCTTGCCAGACTCTCATCTTCTAGGTGCATCATTAATGTCTACCAGAATGGCACTATCATGGCCCTGCACTCTCAGCCCAATCGCCTCCTTCTTGACAGATGCCTCCCATCTCTCATTAACATCCTCCTTTCTCTAGTCTCTCCACCCTCTGCCATCCCTCTTGCCACTCCAGCATCCGCCAACCCTCGGGTCACTCCACCTCCACCGACAGATGTACCTCATCCCTGTACCCCGCCTCAGAAGACCTTTAAAGTTGGCAACCAGCTGCACTTAGCTCCCCTCAACTCCTGTCCTGCTGTCAAACACTCCTCTGACATCTGTCCCCTTCTTGAAGACTTTGACCTAGATATCCTCGCTCTCACCAAGACTTGGTTCAATGTTAGCTTTGTCACTGCTTTTGACACTCCAAATCGGTCTGGAGGTGGAGCGGCTCTTGTCTTCCCTGATTGAGTCCCTGCCTCTGTTCTACCCACTCAATCCTATGCTTCCTTTGAATGCCTTGTCTGCAGGCTTGGCATCTCTCCTACCATGTCGCTCACTCTTGCTACCACATTCCATGCCCCCTGGGCCGACCGCCCTCTTCCTGTCTGAGTGGGCTCACCTCGCCTCTTGTCTTCAGATCTCGACCTCTAAATATCTCCTCTTGTGAGATTTCAACTTTCATCTCGACTCTCCTGATGTAGCCTCTTTACCCTTCCACAACCTCTGTGACTCTCTCTCCGTCACCATTCTTCCCCCTGGTCCAACTCATTCAGCCGGGCACACCTTGGATGTGCTCATCTCAGTTGATATCTCCCTCTCTACCCCTCTCACTATGCCTCTCTCCTGGTATGACCATTCTCACCTCTCTCTCCATCCGGAGCTCCTAGGCTCCCTGACTAAACCTGCGCCTGCACTGCCATCCTCCTTCTCTGTTATTCGACCAATGAAGCAAGTGTCAGTAGCTGCTTTTGCTTCCTCCTTCACTCCCCCACTCCTGTTGCTGACTCTGACATTGACGCAATCTCTTGCTAACCTTCACCTCTCCATCTCTAACACCCTTGACATCCTTGCCCCTGACATGAGGATTCGCCTGAAGTCGCCTCCAAGCTCAAAAGTTGGTACAAATCTGACTGAAATGCAAGTGCAAAGCTGCAGAACAGAAGTGGCTGGCTTCTAGCACATCCTCTAACAAACTGGCCTGTCGCCTGCTCCAAAGGCAATACAGATTCTCCATCTGCTCCAAGAAATTAGAAACTGGCCCATATCCAAGCTCACATCTCTAGGGTCACAAACAACATGGCTGAATTTTTCAAAATCTGCAAGGAACTTGCCAACCCTACCGCAGTTTCCACCTCTCCTCTTCGCTCTCAGGCCCTCTGCTCAGCGGTGGCCTCCCATTTCATAACAAAAAACCATGATATCCTGTCCTGTCTTTCCTCTAATCCCCCCTCCTCTGCCTGCCCCCAGGCCTCCGTTGGCACCCCTCCCTCCTTCCCCCCTACTCTCCTCCTTCTGACCCATAGCACACCAGATGAGGTCACCAAAACAGTCTGTTCTGTGAAAGTCTCCTCCAAACAGGTGCTCCCCTGCGCCTCTAGAACTATCAAGGACAACATTGCCTCTCTCGCTCCCTCCTTGGCTGAGTTTTGTAACCGCTCTTTTGCCACTGACTCCTTTCCATCGTCCCTCAAGCACTCCCTTGTGCACCATCTCCTAAAAAAACCATCTGGTGACCCTTCCTGCCCTGCTAACTACCACCCAATCTCCACTTCCCCCTTCTTGGGCAAACTCCTGGAGAAGTTGGTCATCTCCCAACTAATCCACCATACTGAATCTGTTGGTTGTCTCTGTAGCCACCAGTTTGGCATCAGAGCAGCCAGATGAATGAAAACTGCTCACCTGAACACCTGTGAGGATTTGCTCTCTAACCTTGACTCCAACACTCCTTCTCTTCTCATCCTCCTCGACCTGTCCTCTGTCTTTGACACAGTTAATCACTCGATCCTCATAAATCGGCTCTGTAATACCGTCGGCTAGGCACTGGACTGGTTGTCCTATTTTCTTTCAAATCGGCCCACCCAAGTACTTTTCTCTCCTTTCCTTCACTCTCCAGTTGCAGCGTTAATCAGGGCTCTATCATCTCTCTGTGGCTTTTCAACATTTACCCTTCCCCTCTTGCCCACCTACTCCCAATCTTCTCTCCTTGTTTCCAGTGATATGCTGGCAACACTGAGCTCTGGGTGTCATTTCTGATTTCTCTCTCTCTTTCCTGCCTCATATCTCTGACCTTGCCAAGAAGGCCCACTATCAGGTTCACCTCATCAGAGGCATTCTCCCTTTCCTCACCTTCCCCAAGAAGCTCAATGTTTCCAGAGCTGTGGTCCTCTACAGGTTGGACTACTGCAACAGCCTCTCCCTTAATCTTCCTCTCTCCTCCATCCGCCCTCTTCAACTAATCCAGAATAGGACTGTGAGACGTATCCTTGGCCTCAAGCCCAGGGACTACATCTCTCCAGCCTTAGAATCTCTCTACTGTCTCCCGGTGGTTGCAAGGATATAATTCGAGACCCTCTGCATCATCCCCAGGACTTTCTGGGACCTGAGACCCCGCTATTTTCAACTCTCTGTCCCTAAATACCTCCCTGCTAGGGTACTCCGGTCCTCTAGCTTCACCTCTCTGCAGATCAAATGCTTCTCCAAGTGGGGGGTAAATCTTTTTCTTTGGCAAGAGCTGCCATCTGGAATGGCCTCCCTGCCCATCTCCGACTTGAGCCAAATCTCCTTAAGTTCCGGAAGCTCCTCAATACCTTCCTTTTCTCCTCCTCCTTCCCTCTTCCCCTTCCTTGTTAGCCTCCACCTGTTGGTGCGACCGGTTACCTGTGTCCCTTATGAACCTTACTGGGGTCAGGCCCTCCCTCGACCTGTCTCCCCCACACACTTATGAGCACTTGTCTATGGGCCCCCTTCCCCTGACTTGCCTTGAAGCTGGTCCACCCCTTGCCCCGCAACAAACCCCCCCTATCTTTTCCCAAGGCACTTACCCCCATGGCCCCCCAGCACTTGCCCAGCCCCTCGGCCCCCCTCCTGCACTCTCCATCTCCCCTTCCTTTTCCCTTCCCTCAGCCAGACCAGCACCCTCCCTACACTTCTAGTTACTGCACTTGCACGATCTGAATGTCACAAGTCCAAGTAGGAACATTATTGTTATATTCTCCTCTGTCGCCCCCTTTGTCTTGTGGCTCTTGGAAACACTTTCTACTGTATAGACGTCATACAAATGCTCAATAAATAAATAAATAAAATAAACTTGAAGGTTATCAGAGATGTCCCTGTTTTAGAAGTGGACATGTCACTTTCCCACAGTGAGATTGGGGTTGTACCATTGAGCCGCATAATAATGTGGGCAGGATCATTGTAAACAGTGGGCCTGCAGGGGGCCTTAACCATTGTTACAAAGTATGATGTTTCTCTCCCAACATTCCACCCATTGCTCATTGTCTCCTTTAGCCAACATTCCACCAGGGCAATGCTCACTGCAAGTTTCTAACCTGTTCTCAACCTGTTTCTGTGATTTAGACATATCATAATGATCTTACAGGCCAGCTCATTATGTGCCCTCAGCTTTGCCTTGGGCCCATAACTCAGGTGTGGGCCAGTAACACCTGTCTAGAATTCTACCCAGGAATTGAATGCCTCATTAGAGCATGTTTTTCTCCCTTTAGACAATCAGAAAGTGAGGAATGCAGGCTCTAGCCACTATTAGTATCGGGCAAGGGTCAGTAAGCTCGTAAAAAGCAAGCTCATTGGCCCTCACCTGGGCCATACCTGCCTGACAAGGCTCAGAGCCATGCTGCGTCCCGAGTTCTTTCACCGAGTGGCCACCATGGAAAGGGAGAAGGGACTATGTGTAGTCCCTTCTCCCTTTCCATGGTGGCCATTATTTGGTTTTCTTTTTTTTACATTTGTTTTAATGGACGCCATGGAAAAGGAGAAGGGACTGAATGTAGTCCCTTCTCCCTGACCTCTAGCGGCCATTTATTTGTGCTTTTTTTTCTCAAGTCGAGAAACAGTTGCAGCGCCGTTTATCAACTTGAGAAAAACTGCTATTAGTACCCAGGTACGAAGTGCTGGGGTTCTAATGGCAATATAACCCCACATTTAAGACCTTGCTTTGCTCGGGCTTCTAACTACGGCCCCGGGGGTATTACCCTACCAGTAATGTCCCCCTCCTCTGGTTTTATTGCCTAAAGTAGAAGGCTGCGCTCCATGCATCTCCTTTGTTTTTCTTGCTGTTTCCAGCTCTCACTTAAACCAAGCTTCTCTTTGTGGTTTGCACACACTGCACTCTTGGCAAGATGCCCCAGGTGAGGTTTCACATGGCATGGGACACTTGACAGCTAAACCTACTGCTAGCATTTAGGGACTAGTCAACCATGCGAGTCGTCCTTGAGACCCACTGGAATATTCCAATTTCCTACTTCAATGTGCACTGAGGAGGGACTTTTCCCATATTCAAGCAGGTGTGCCCAAGGAAACCGTGGTAGGACCAGTGGCTACCTGAGGAGTGGGAACCAGCATAGCCAGCGGAGCATATGGGCTACGTGGTTGAGGCTCTGATTTTGGTAGGACACTAGCACTGCACCAGAGGAGCAGGTGGTAGAGGGTGTACCGTGGTCTGTACCCGTCTGTTTTGTAATAGCTTCTTGTGTTACTGTAATTACAGACCGTGGAGATCCGAGGCAGTAGTGGGGGAATAGCAGTGTCCGGCACCTGTTTTCAGACACACCACCCTGTAATTCCTTCTGCGATCGGTCTCCAACCTGCCTTCGTTTAAGACATTTCTGAAAACTATTCTCTTTGCTTAAATCCTCCAGTGACCTTATATCCTTCGTCCACTGTCCTGTCTTCTTCTCTCTCTGTTGTCTCACGTGTCTGTGTGCGCCCGGAGGCCTGCAGGCTCCGGTGCATTATAAACAAAATAAATAAATAAAAATATTAGGAAAAGCCACTTTGCCATGTCAGGCAGGGTTCAGAAGATTATGATGCAATTCTTCAATCAACAGTTTTAACACTGGAACTACAGTGCACATAATCCTTCATATTCTGTCCACTGCACAGAGAGATGCATTGTGTATTCTCTTCCTGTTTAGCCGCCATATTCAGTAAATCAGTTCCTGTCTTTTCTAGCTGTTGCTGAGAAACAAAGATGAGTATCACTCCCCTTAATCTCACCTTGTTAACCCTAGCAGGCTGGTACGAATGCCAGGGGGTCAAGCTTCCCTAATTTGTTTACATCAGTGCAGTCTTGCGGCAAGGGCGGTGTGATCAATGCCACACATATGCGCAGTGTCACTGGGCCATAACCTCTGCGTAATGAAAAACTGCCAGTTTCATCAATGGTGGAAATCGACTTTCTTTAGTATGGGGGCAAGAGGGAGAGATTTCATCAGAGTGTGAGGCCAGGAAGGTTTTTTTTAGTCACCCCCATAAATATTTGCCTCTCAGCCCCTCGAAAGATGAATCACGAACACCTGGCAAGTATCCGAATTTCTTATGTTGTCAGCAAAGTACAAAATGTGCACTCCTGTTAAACACAAAAATACACAGTATTTCCTGTATAGTGCAACATTGGGATGGGATTTCCGAGCACTCCTGGTACGACCCTCGAGCGGTCTTCTGGTGAAGGGTCTCGCTTCTCAACCTCGCAACCACGGGTCAATTCCCAGCCCTAACACGCACTCGAAAATAGATGTGAAGTGCACAAAGATTCCCCAGGATTGGGGAGACATTTTTGCCGGATCCCACATGCGGGAAGATCATCCCATGACAGCACTGTATATAATCCATAATACATTTGCCAGACTGTTAAATCAAGCCTCATCTTTTTGCTACGCCAGCAGTATTAGCAGCGCCAGCTTAGCGTATTCCTAGTGGACTCTCAACCCTCATTGGTTAGGAAAATATATTGGACGCTTCTATCTCCGATGCCCCGGGCAAGACAATGGCCTCATCGTTATCTGGATTTTGAGCATCGTTTGGGAATTCCCTTTCCTCAGCGTTTGCTCAAAAACAATTTCCCCTTCACTGCCACCCAGACTCCACTACCCAGAGGCATGAGCAATGTACATGTTGAGAAAGGGTGCTCATCCAGGCCCCATACATTCATTCACGAGAGGAAAAGCACAGAATGCACAAGAGAGGAGTGCAGAGTCACCGCCTCTTCAGCCTTCTCATCCCAGGACGCTCATGGAGGTTTCCCTATCCAAAAGGGAATCAGTTGCTTCCGTGTCCTCTAGCTACAACATAAGAGGACACATATCTCCTGCTCCGGTCAAATCTCCCTTACACCCAGAGGATAGGTTCTCCACTATTTATTATGGTCCTATAGATGGGGCGGGGCTTACTAACCCTGACCAGGCTTCCCAGGGTGTTAGGGCCACAGGTCCTAGATGCATTAAGGACCTACACAGGGAATTCATTATTATTATCATTATAGCTTTTATTGAGCGCGGGTCTAGCTTCGTGAAGCAACCGAGCGCTTTACAGAGGTCTACAACAATACAGATGCATAGCGGAGAGCGTTTCAGAGGTAACAAAAGAACAGATATACAGCAAGGTTGGGATACAGAGGGGCACAGAGGAGGGGTACAGCTGTACATGGTGGTGGGGAGAAAGGGGGGGCGTCTTGTGGGTCAGGTGGCGTGACGTGATGGCCTAAGTGTTGAGGAGGAGATTCATGTTTGAATATTTGGCCCCGATACACCCACATACATTGGAATTCAATGAGGTCCAAAAGGGAATGGATCAATATAAGTACACAGTGATAAGCTCTCCTTGTGTTTGTATATGATCCCTGCTATTTCATTTCAGATTCCCTTGATGCAGCAGGGCAAAGAGCGGGGTATATTCTCCACACGTTTCCCATCTACATGAGGGAAACCTACGGCCGTCCCACCCGTATCTAAATGTAAGGCAGGACGAAAAGATGAAATTCAATTTTACAACTGCAAACCGCTGGGAGAGTCCATAGGGATTCATTGCAGTGATAGCCGCCATGCGGATACGTGGCAGACACCATTACCAATCATTTGTTAGCCAGGCGGACAGTGGTGGAAAGTGCAGGAGTCACTCAGACTGGCATACCTTTTTAACATCCCTACCAAAATCCGCCAAAGTGGACTGCAAAAACGTAGAACGCCCTCAAAGTTATCCTAGAAGCTGGATAGTGCAACTAGCGGATGAATGGGGACTGACTGTCCAAGGCTTTCTTTGCCATGGAAATGTATGGCAAATCCGACGGTTGAGCCGAAGATAGATATTTTCCTTTCAAAATATGTAGGGAACCCTAGAAAAGGAATGGAAAGGGCATAGTTTGGATGCCAAGTTAAAACTCTAGACACTGTGGGACCATTGGTAACAAAGCAGACATTTCTGGAACGGATGGCAACACTATTCATCAGGATGTTCTGAGTTGTTGGCTGTGGAGGGCTGTCTACTTCCTAGGTGACGCCAGTGCTTTCCTCTGTGCAGAAGAACGCAAGTGTGTCCTACTGAATATCAAACTCAAGCTTGGAAACCTTGCTGACAACCAGCCGGCAAATACTAACTGGATTTTATTTGGAGAAGGTTCTGTCAAAGAAGTTAGTAGTTATGTCATAACTTTGATGATTCTGCAATTTTTTTGGGGCCGAATTACAATTTCACCAAATTTTGTTTTGCTGATTTTACATCTTTTTGTACTGCAACAAGTGGGGGGAGACCCCCACAAACCTCTCACCCCAAACATATCCCCTTCTACATACCTAACCCAAATTTACCATCTATATTTTTGCTCTTAAAAAACTAGTGCTACACAATTGGTAAACACAAATCAGCGAAAATATCATTCGGCAAAAATGGGTAATGCCGTTACGTTACTACCTTGTCCTACCCTGACCAGGCCAACTCAACTTTCCAAAGAATTTTCTACCCCATTGCTTTTTTAAGGTCTCGTTGAAGCAGGGACCTTTCAACTGGTCAAAGGCAAAGATTATCAGGCTTTGGTGTGTTCACCGAGGGCATGGGACCTCACCCCTGGATATCATGGATGCCCGCCGTATGTCAACCACAGCCCATCTTCTGCAAACGTCAAGTAAGGGGTCTATGGAGGTCCTGATCAGCAAGAAAATGCAGCTCTCCCGCAGTTCCCATGCAGCCCCGGGCTGCTAACACTCGGTAGAGACGGCACAGTCTATTGCCATGATGGGCGGCGGCATACTGTATTTTCAGCAAAAGTGGCGTACACCCTTCCGTGAGTCACTTTGAAGCCCCATCAAAATAAAAGTGACACAGGGAATGGTTGTGCTACTTCAGCAACGCAAGGGCCACATCAGAATCAGGGCCTTAGGTGAAAAGTGCAATAAATTCAGACTCCGTTTCTTTGTCCCTCCGTACTCTCCAGATTGGGCACGTCTTTTGGAATGCTCCAGAACAGACAGGGCTGGATATTAAGGCAGGATTGCTACCACCAGAGCAGTCCCAGGTGTCTGGCCCCCTGGTAAATTCAAGGGAAAAGGCTTGAGTACATGCTGGTCTGTAGGAGTTCTGGGAAAATCAGGAACATATCAGTTGACGACTTTGGGGAAGTTGAGGCAGTTCCTGAAGTTTATGGTTTTTCTTTGAGAATGATCACATTGCCTTAGTGAACTTTTCCTCGAAGTTTCATGATCTGTCAATCCTTATCGACAAATGTAATTAACAAAAATACTACAACTAAACACTTTTTATTTGACCATCAATGGTCATGCACTCATCTAAGCAATCCTTTCATATTGTACTCCCCGTTCGAGCTATTGAAAGAATCATGTGTCACATCAATGACTGCGTATCAATGAGTAGATTTCATTATAAGTGTCATTATTCATGCGAGATGCACCCCCTCAAGAGTCTTTGTTACAGCTAGATTATTCAATTTTTTAATAAAAAGGAACTACTCTAAAGGAAAATTCAGAAGCACTAAATGTGCCCTATTTTTTTCAATTTGCTTCCAGTAATGATCTTTACAACACCCAGTATGGCGTTAGAGGCCATTCCGGTGGGCTGTACCGGGTGGCAACGGCCCGCCACCGACAGTAATTGCCAAGCAAAGCGAGCACCAGTTGGCTCTACAGATGCCAGAGAGCTAGCGTCTGTTCATAGATGGCACCGCGTGGGCCATCTATATTTGGAGGCTTGGCGGTCTGTAATGGCAATTGCCCAATGGGGTGCGGTTTGCATGGCACATGGCACATATTATCTGTAAAAGTTATTGAAAGCAAACAGTTTGCAGTATATTTTAAAGTGAACACATAATCCCAAAGTAAAGATGGCTGGGTAATAACCACACTCACAGACTATAATAACAAAACGGTTGTGAATGTCTGCTGCCTTGTTTGGCAATCGGCTTGTGAAAAATGTGCTTAAATAACTCTAATGCGTTGTACTGTTGGCCAGAAAGGTTCAGCCACCGTAATGGCCTTTGCCCTGAGTTGTGAATATTTGTAATCTTGTCACAGTTAACAGGCTCTTGGTCGGTGGTGCTGGCATTGTGTTGGCCTTTACCTGTTGACTTCGCCCACCAGGGAATAGGGTTGAATGTTAGGCTGGCTGCTCTGTGTACCTGAATCAAAAAAGTTATGAATATTTCGTGGGAAATAGGAAGCCAATGAACAGCCTCAATCCTTGGAGGGAGAATCGTGTCTAAGTGTTGTCCTCCAGTTAAAGCGGCCAGTGGCGTCCCCCAACGTTTTTCCAGTAGGAGGGCTGCTGCTGGAGTGGCAGTCGCTATAGTATATCTAAATATCCAGAGTGTTTCCTCTGAGAACATATAAGGTCAAATGTGTTCCTCACGCCTGCTTAAGTCAAGAGGAACTCTGGGTTCTCAGCACGTATTGTATCATAGATTCAGGGATGACCATGCTGACGCAAAAGAGAGTCATGGGACTGTGGGGGTGGGACTTTATGCAGCTTAAGTTTAGTGAGTGATTTCCTGTGCCTTCACCATTCCAATTGGAATCAGACAGGAGTGTGCTGATGTCGGTGCAAAATGCTTGTTGAAAGGTCAGACACTATGCTCACGGAAATGCCACCCCCCCCAACACCAGATCTGGAAAAGGGGGTTAAATAGACCCTTCAATTATAATTGTTCTTTTATAACATGCTTAATACTAGCGATTGGGTTCTAAACAAAGGATTGGGATTAAGGCTTGTGTTGCGCTGCCTTGTCTTTTTTCCAAGACAGAGACGTTGCCCCTGAGCTAACCCCCTCAATCATGTATTGACCCGGTGCACCCATATCTTTGCTTTCCATTGATGACCGAGACAGGTCAAGTTGATGACATGAAACGTATTGACAATGCTTGATCAATGGTGTGAACTCCAGTTTTGTTTTCCCTACTAGGTTCTGCATGCAAGGATTATGCATTACAGATTTCCAGTAAGAAGGGGTTGAAAGTTGCATTGCCTTGTACATACACAATGTGCACTCGCGTCGCACCTCTGATTGGGCTACTAACAAATGTGGGGCCTTTGTCCAATAAAAATGGCAATAAGAGGTATTACTTTCTGACCTCTGCTCACTGACATGAATACACACTCTGTGGATGAAGGTAGCAATAAAACATACAGCTAACGCATGGTCAGATAAAACAATGCCCATTTCAGGCTGCCATTGGACCTATTTGCGGTTAACAAGTTACTTCTGGTAAATCTGAGGGGATACCACCAAACGGTACTACCGTTCCCACCGGCGGATATCCTGAAATTACTGGGAAATTACTGGTAGCAGGAAGGGTGGTAAATCCCTATTCTATGGAGTCCGGTAGGACTCCATGGAGGGGATTTGCCGGTAACACCGGCTGTTTTTTTCTGGTGGCAGCCTGATTTAACTCCAGCTCTTGGCTGGGGGTAAATCAAGTAACCGCCACCGGCAAACGTGTACCCTGCCGGTCTGGGAAATTGCTGGTATTGAGAGATATTGCCACTATTTTCAGGGACCGTCAGAGTCCTAATGACCCCCAATACATTTTGGAGCAAATGTGTCGTCTAACAAACACCACATGATCTGGGAGCTCTACTTTGCAAGCCACAAAAGCGACACTTCTGAGAATGACTTGCAGAAGGTTTCAAGAATCTGCATGTGCGTATATTACAGCCAGGTTGGTATTACCCAAATTGTTTGTTTACAATTGTTCGAATGAACAATTGACCGAATTTAAAGGGTCACAATTGACCTTTTCACAATTGACCGTATATATATATATATAAATAAATATATATATATATATATATATCTGTTTGGTAATATATATTTATATATATATGGGTTTTGAGGGGTTTGGCGTTAGGTGGGGGGTTTCCCCCCCACATATATGGTACAATTGACCTTCACAATTCAGTCAATTGTGAAAAGGTCAATTGTAATTCGAACAGTTGTAAAACGAACAATTCGGATACAACCGGCCAGGTTTAGGCAGGACATTGATCAAGGATTTACAAAATGAGCAATTTGTTGGCACCTCCACAGAAAGCCAGAAAATAAGTCAAAGGGAAAGGTCTTCTTTAAAAAAGATGCTTACTGATTTAGGCAAACATATCATAAAACAGAACAAAAGAAAACCAGAACACAATGCATTCCAAATAATCCATTGAAATGAGTAAAACATCGCTTTTAAATTGAAAATGTTTTCAGGCAAGCCATTACACTTAAAAAGGGAAAATATGTCGCTTGCCTGCTTTATTGCTGCAATTAAGCTAATTATGTGATAGTGCCCACCATTATTTCTGCGCGTGCGATAAGTAGCGTTGCTCCCTCACGCTGGAAGTTTAGCTAATGTTGAACTTCCACGTAGAACCGGCTCATGAGTCCATGATGACCTGTGGAGTTTCTCATATCCAGCAGAGAGCTGTCATGACTCATTTCCTCCCAGGAAATCGGGGCATCCTGTGCTCCACTGAAAGCAGTGAAATATGGACGGGACGTGCTGAGGAAGCAACGCCGATTGCATGATGCGACAGTGAGGCCACATGTTCACAGAGACTTTAATATTTAGTTTACAAAAGATCAAGACACTGGTAGCAGTTGCTGCATTGGCAACTGACGGCCCTACTATGGATTTTTTCGCTTTGGAGGCTACTTAGAAATGAGCCAGGTAGCTTTGGCATGTTGGGTTTTGATTCAGAGTAAGGGGATACCTTATCCCTTGCATGGTGGCAATGTTTACTTTTTCCACGGGGACATGGATGATAGAATCTCCAGGATTCCCGCACCAAAACTCCTTAGACTAACGGCCTCATTTTGAGTTAGACGGAGCGGTATAAAAGGCGATAATTCAATTACTGCTGCATTTAGCCCTCTGCCCAATCTCGTGTTGGGCGGAAAGTGGGAGTTTTAGCTCCAGCTTTTTGCTGGAGGCAAAAGTCTACCCTTTTGCCCGTTTTCACCGTTATTACCGCAGTGCTAATTGCACCGGTGCTAATAGCACTAAGGCCCCCCATATGGTCCAACAGACCCAATGGGAATGGGGATTTACCTCCCCTCTGCAACTCGGGATGCGGCGCATGTTGCGCCGGACCGAGTAGTGGTAACGCTAATAGCGTTGGTCAGTAGCACAACTCAAATCCTTTCAATATCCAGACTTTTGTTATATGCATTGTTTTGCATACTGTCTCCTTAACGCTGCCTTTACTGTGTTCCTTAAATGCATTCCAGTGAATGGAATATCACGTGTTCGCATGGAACCGCAAGATGGAAGGAGACTAGGGCTCTATGCAAAGGTAATCTGTCAGGAGGCTGCATTTACCATGGCCGCCGATAACTTTCACTATGGTGTACACAGATGCCCGCTCCCGATCATGATATCTATGTCGGAGCAGGACCTACTAAGAGGGGGCAGACTATTAAATTAGAGCGATAAATCATTGTCTTCTGTTTGGGGGTGTGACCAGTGATCTGAAACATCACAGGAAACACCATAGAACAAAAGGGGGGTCATTTTCTCACCTGGCTGAGTGTAAAAGTGAGGTGGTAGACCCAGACGTAAATGGGATATTAAAGGTGTTTTGTAGATAGAGTGGGGAACGGAAGGGGAAATCTCCTCCCTAGTCCCACTCTGCTTGCAAATCCACCCAGTTTTACACCTGCAGGAAAATGTCATGCAGGCGTAAAATGAATGGATTCCTATGGAATCCGCCTTCCTTTAGCACTTGCGAAAAGCAGTTGGATTCCATAGGAAACCATTGAAATGCCATCTGCAAAGTGTCATTTGCATGCAGCAATGACATTTTTCAAAAAATGTTAGAGAAAAAGGAATGTGTAAAGGTTAATTGGCCTGTATTTACTCTTTCCTTTTGCTCTATGTTTTCTGAAAGTGGAAAATTATGTACGTTGGCAGCCCCATGCATGCAAATAGTACTTTTAATAAAATAAACCCCCCAAAATTTCATTAGAACGCCGTTTGGAATTGTCTTTCCCTGCAATATCTATGGGAAATATTATCATGTGACCAGTGTTAGCCTCTCAGAAGAGTGGCAGTCTCCTCCCCTGGGTACAACATCAGCAAGGACATTCTAAATGCCAGGAATCTTTTGGGGGGATTATAAATATCGGAAACGTGCACCTGGCTTGTAAAATGGACGTGGGAGTGCAGGCATCTGCCTACAGTGCTGCTTACCTGTCACATGAACCGAACCCCAGTAGAAGCCCTCATCAGGAATGCAATGCCAGTGTGCAGCTATGCCTGCTGGTAGAAACATGGCATGGGATGCCCATTCCAGGACCTACGTGCTGGGTTGTGTGAGAATTGCAAACGGTAGCGTCACATGGCAACATTTGATATCCTGCAGTGGCCCTGGAATGAATCACAATTCGTCATGCAATACTGCCTGACATGTATATTAGAAATCACATGTATGAATGAAATGCATTCCAAAGGCGGATTCTAGTTCTGAATCCAGACATGATGAGTTGCTAAAACCCCCAGTGTCTGTCATCTCCACTATATACCCTTATGACTTGAGGTGGGCAGCCTGGCTCAGCTGTCAAAGAGGTGTACACGTGTTGCCCATTGGCACTCGGAGTTGTTGTTCTGCAAACTAGTTCTATGGAAGCTCTCGATTGCCATGCCCATGTGTTCACACATCTGTGCTGATGGTGAGCACTAAGGGCGGTTTGCTCTCCTGTGATACCTACATCTTTGGACTCTGCGCCAGGGCTTGCATTGCACTCCTTGTTCTGTCCCACTATCAGCTCGGTATGGTGTATTTTCAGGGTTGCCTGTGAGCTGTGGTGGTCGAGTGCCAGGTCTTAGGTTTTGCTGGTTGGATTTGTTTCCACTACTTTTGTCTTCTAACCTAACTCTGGTGGTTCCTATTTTCAAATTCTTTTCTTTCTGCTAGGTTCTTGACTGCTTTACTGCATATTTGGGTTCTGTTTAATTGCCACGTTGGCCGGGAGGATATGTGAGAGATCTCTTTCCTGCGCAAAGAGTTCCATGTGTTAAAATCGCAGCAAAAATTGCTGTTTACACAAATAATCGTGGCAAAAAGGCAGTGGTTTTGCTTCTGCAATCCATGTAATGGATGTGGGGGACAGCCCCGCAACCCTGGGACCCATTATACCATTTAAGGGGAGCGGGGACACCCCCGCAACCCCTGCTTCCCTTAAATGGTATAATGGGGTACACCTTTACCGGGTAAACCACAGTATTTTTTCCACGATTTTATGTACAGACGACTTTTTTGCCACACTTTTATTACTGCATACCGCATGAAGTCTTGCAACCCCAGTCAACCTAATCGATACTCAATCCCACACATCAAGCACACGGCGATGGAAGTATGTGATCCTCCCTTAACCATAAGACCGACCATAAGCATTGACCACCCACTGCACGTACCATCTCCCACCACTGCTTTTCCACATATCTCTTACACCATTCTGCCATGACCCTGAGTGGCGTGGGACAACAGGGGCAACACCTGGAATTGGCGTGCCTCCATCGCACCATGCTGGAGGATCCTAATGGATACTTTGGGATGTTCCTTACTCCATATATGCTTTGAAATGTATGTTTGCAATTTAAGGTTTGTTTTAGGAAAGATAATCACTGAGGTTGAAGGAGGTACAGCAGATGTGGTAGAGCAAACATTTTAATGTAAACAATTATGGTGTGTTGTAAGGGCAATACTTGGTGGAAATGTATAGCAAGTTAACACTGGGTTGTTACCACTAGGTACAGCCACAATAAAAGTGCCATTACTACTATTAGCGCCCGGGCATGATAAGGGCCAGTATAAGCAGTAAAACACTGCCTCCACCTGGCCGATGCTGGCAAGTGGCAGGTGGCCAGTGACTAACGCTTGGGCCAGTGAGGAGGGGTGCCTCTGTCAGGGAAGGAGGAGGTAAGTATGGGCAGGGTGGCGGATGAGACAAGGGCAGCAGTAAGTGAGGAAGCAAGCAGAAGGTAGCAGGGAGTGCGAGCAGCACACAGCTTGTTCAGAACCCAGGGTTTCAGCTGTATATAAAGCCCATATTCTGAAAAACCTGACTGTATGCCCCTACCGCCCAGGCTTCAAATTACATTTACTCCACCTATCCAGCAAATCAGCTTCTTTTGGGAGCCGTTTAAGGTCCCTACAAATCTCACCAATCAGGGAACAGTATATAGCCCTCAAAAAAGCATTCATTCTATTTGTTAAACGTATTCCCGAATGGTTGAGTAATTTTCTTTTAGCCCACTTGAATCGCAAATGTTCTTTGATGACGCTCATAACTGCACCATGCGCACTTTCATTGGGTATCTGAGAATTCTGTCAAATTATTTTAAACCGCTAGACCTGTGAGAAACCTTCCAATTGCCTTGTTAAATGAGACAGTCAGATCTCTGGATCCACAAGGAAGAGGAGAATATCACCAGCGAACATTCACAATCTAAATACTGTTCACCTAAATTTAACTCTGCATATCTCAATGTTGGCCTAATTTTCCTAAGCGGGTGACCCATCGAAAGGGCAAACGGGAAGGGAGGAAGTCATCACACCCTACGTGATCCCCTTGCTAGTTCAAAGAGGTGTGTTAGTTGACCATTAATCAGGACTCGAGATACTGCCAAAAATGTATTTGTGGATGCTATCTCCAAAGCCCATGCTCTATAGAATTGTTGCTACAAGCCTTCAGTCGCCCATGTCAAGAGCCTTTCACCATTGAAGGTAATCTACAGAATCTGGTGGTTTTATATATGATGTGCATCGTCTGAACCTCATTAAATGTTTAGCTGTCCAAGATGGAGCCTGATTGGTCCAGATTGACCAGTGCAGGCAGGAACTTGTCCAGTCGGTTATCTGGACGTTTAATGTCATTGTTTAAGGATGCTACTGGCCAGAGGCATTGCTAGGGGGGGATAAGGGGGCTATAGCCCCTGATCTTTTGGTTATAGCCCCGGATAGAATCTCAGGAGCTACAACCAAAAGGCTAGTTAGCCCCCAGTCCCGACAGTTCTGACATCAGCGTAGCCCCGGGTCTTTTCCAGACCTAGCAACACCCCTGCTACTGGCCTATATGAGGCACACTCATAAGACCCATTCCTCGGCATGGGAATAACTTTGACCGTGGCCTCCATCCTTGGATCTGTGAAGAAGCCTGTCATCAAGAAAGAGTTAAACATTGTGGGATATATTTACCCACTCAGCCATACTTCCCCACATCATTAAGCTGCGCATCTGCAGTCAACACAAAAAATGGCTGCGCTGGCTCCTGTGAGCACCATGGCCTCAAAACTGCATTTTGCCGTGACAAAGGGATGGCTGCACCACCTTGCCAAACACGAAATGGGCGAGTTGCAAAAAGGAGCACACCGAGAAAGGTGCATGTGTGTGCTCTTGTGTGCACCCAAAAAGAAGCAAATCAAAGCGGCCCTGCTCTACTGTTTGCAAAACATCCCCATTGAAATGGGGATATTTTACCTTGAATAAAATGCTGCTCTGATGCTAGTTTCATCTGTTCTTCATCAAACTACTGTTATTAAGAAGGTCCTGCCATGCCCATTCATACCCCATTGTGTTTCAGCAAAAGAAAGCATGACCCGGGAATGACAGGCTCTGTCAAGCTAAATCTGAAAAAAGGCCCAAGAAACTTCACGCTGTTCTTTTTGGACTACAAAGTGTCAAGGATCAATAATTCAAAGACATTCCAGCCCAGTGCATCTGTGTTTCAAACAAGCTGCTGCCTACCAGAAACTAACTATGGCTGCAAAAACAATATTGGAAAGGCAGATGGAAAAACCGAATTTGAAAGGAAAGTGCTAGCAGCGTGCACCACATGTGTCAAAATGGGCCTTTGAAAAGAAGAAAATGTGAAAGGGGGTTGTGCTGTGAAAATACATGTATGAGATGGTTCTATTCAGCATGTTTTCTTTAAATTCAGAGCAAAAATAAATAAAGTAAATCAAACTGCAGTTGCTACATGGGGGGGAAACCACCCAAACAGGTCTGCTGGGAAGATGCTAGCAACAGAAGGACCCCCACAGTAGATCCTCGAACACACAAGTGATAATTACTAGGCTGGACAGACTGTTGTCTGTGCTCCAGCCTCTTTCAATAGAAGTTCTGGGACACCAAAGTGTGAAGTGAATAAGAGAGAATAAACCTTCAATCAAGCTGGGAAACCCCCATCCTTACTCTGGAAGAAATGACAGTTGGTGGTAGCTGAAGAGAACAAAATGTTCCAGTGAAAGACAAAGGCCAGCCCATTTGTTTCCAGAGACTATTTTATAAACAAACTTAGAAGACTTTTATCTTTGCCATAGGACTTTGCAAAAATTAGAACATTTAACAGTTTAAATATGATTTTATGGGCTTTCATTTAAGACATCATAGGATCCATGAGGCCATTGTGAATTGTCATACTTACATCCCTTATGATAATCCACACATATGTATAAAGTTATGGAATTTTAGGCCGAATATTTCTCACTAAAAACAACGAAAACCAGTTAAACGGATGAAACAATGTCTCGCAGACTGGAGAATCGTACAGCTATGCTCTACATAAAATATATAATCTGCCCATGTGATTTGTTACTGTGCCACAACTGTACAAATGTGTAAATTCTGTTATTACTGATTTTTGGCAAAAAGGACTGTGGGAAAGCTCTGTACATCGTAAAGTACAACCCCTAAACTGAGTCACATCCTGAAGGAGGCAATCAACATTGATTGTCCAATCCAGTTGTTGAGAGGCATGCTTAGCTAAACCTACCCCACCATATACTATATAATGTCACTATGCATTATAAATAGGAGCCCCTAGCAGAACTCTAGACACACTCTCTCCTGAATTCCTGCGCTGCGTTCCTGATCTGCTACATTCATCTTCCTGATTCCACATTTCACTGCAAAGCCAAAGCATAGCTGAGTCCTACTCCAGCAAGGCCAACGCATTGCTGATTTTCTCCCAGCAAGGCCATTGATCCAGAAAAACCCACTGAATACCATTAAAAAGGGGTTAGCTGTGGTACCTTAAGCATCCTGAAACCAGACCAGCTTCTTGCCACTAACTGCATGCCCACTGACCCTTAGCATTCGGCGACCAGACCTTGCCCAGCTGTCTTTTGCCAGGAGAGTCCGCATCCGGTGTCCAGAATCGCTTGTGACCAGAACCTGTTGACTGTCCAAAATCCCTACACTTAAGCGTGGACTGTTAGTATAAAAACCGACCCCATAGAAACACATAGCCTACCTTATCTTGACCCTTCTGTCTCTATCCTACTCTCTAAGCAATCCAATCTTACACTGGTAACTTGTTAAAACTGTTAGAATTATCTGTGTACTCTGGCCTTCATTTCTAAGTGCTAGCACCATCTCTTTATTAATTTTGTCTTGTGTAAATCCTAAGCCATTAGTCATATTTTGAGTGGTCAGACTGGTTTCCGCATAAGGTTGAGTGCTGGGGTGACAAGGTTGACGTTGCAAATCAACATTGGGGCTTACTGTGTCCCTCTTTGGCGGTCTAGTCTGAATACTCTAGTTTAAAAGTAAACCTGCTCTTGTCTTATTTTCTTTAGTATTTCACGGCTTCATTTTACTCCAATCGAACCTTTTTCTATCTTGCATATCTCATCCAATTTCAGAGCTAGAGACGTCCTTTCACTTTGATACTGTCCCTGTGATATACATCTTTCCCAGACCAAAAACCGCATTGCGATTTTCAGTATTTCACCCGTTTTTATTAAAAACTGTTTGGGTCATTTAAACAGGAATTGTGAAAATTGCAACTTTCTAATGTGTCATTTGGCTGCAGCATGTTTTACGTTCCCACTTGTTTTCGAATTGCATGCTTCTTGTTGATCCCTTGCCTTGTGATTATTAGTGGTTATGCATTCAGGCTAGTGCAAGAAATCAGATGTGCCTCAAGGATTTAACCACACATTAATTATTTATTTGTCAATTTCCGAGTGTCATTTCATGCTATTGAAAAGGCTTGAAGATCTGCTTTTCTTATCTTGTGAGGGAAGGTCAGATTTTGAATCTGTTTGCCGCCTATTATTCCTGAATACCTGTTGCTTCTTTCTATCCACTCAGCATTTGATTATTTGTGGGTTGAGGGAAACTTGCAGGGGGAAACTTTACCTTGGGTGCTATCTATCCTAATTCAAAAAGTGCTGCTATTCAATTGTGCTTTGTATATGTTCTACTAGAAGGTTAACCAAGCGCATTGCTTGTGTTTCCATTGTCATTATCACCCCATTGGTGATTGCTGTCCAATATTTTAATGTGTGTGAATTTTTGTGAGCTTTAAAAATAAAGAAATATTGTATTTTCACCAACCGGCCTGGTTCATGGTCCATTGTGGCCCGGGGTATTTGTAAAAAGGGGGTGTGAGACGGGTCAGGTATCGGCTCAATTCGAATTAATTGAAATTAAAGAATAAGCATTCCTATTGAGCGCCACATCACAGGATAAGACCAAGTGTCCTGGTCCGGTGTGTGACGCCCGATTGGTACCCTAACAACACCAAGGGAGGCGGGCCAGATGTTTACAGGCATATGTTGCACAAAAGAATAGTGCTTCATTAATTGTATGGGATCTTTTAGCCACCAGTACCTCTACCTCGGTAACGGGGAAGTGAAAGCCACCCTTTGTTCTTCAGATTTCAGGATTTCAATTGCTTTTCCCTGTGCCTTTGGGTCAGCAGTGTGTAATGTTTTGTCAAAGGATGTGATCATCCTTAGCATCTCACCTCCCGCACAATTACTAGAGTCTTCTTTAACTTTAATGCAACTTATATAAAATTGGCTATTCCTGGCTCTAAGATAGTGGCCTAAAACGCTACCTTCTTTATTGCCTTTTCGAATAATGGCCAAAGTGTTCTACTGTCACTTAGCAGAGCTTTCTCAAATGAATAATTCTGTTTTAGCTGATTCCTAACTCCTGCCAGCTCCTCCTCCAGGGTTTCCCAGATAATATTCTCACACTTTTTGGTCATCCAGCCTGTCCTACTGTTGCTGCATCCCACCTTCTTTATTTGCCCCATAAATCCCAAATCCATCGATAAATCCTTCTTTCCTCCGTAGCCACCCCAATTTCTGCTGGATGGTTTGCGAGGGTTTCTGTTATGTATCTTCTGGCATTGAAGGAGATGCTGCACAATAAAACACGGAGCCAGGCAGTTCAAGTCCTACCACTTTTAATCATACGCAGTAACTGTCTTCCTTCGGCGGTAGCCCCACCCACACATGTGCACATCCACGTATGTGCTCAGTATAGACAGAGGACAAGTCACACCACATGATTATGAAAACAAACATAGGACACTACAGTTTCCAGGCCTCATCCTGCACTTAAAGCACAATGTGTAAAAAGTGACATATACGTATCCTTCCTGGATACATTCTAACATTTAAATTGACTAGGTTCCTCAATATGAACTTGAATAAACAATATTTTCTTGTAATGGTACAACATTTGGCACCCTAACCTTTGGATTCATCCTGTCTAGATAACTCCAAAGAGTTACTCAGGATTTTATCCCTGCTAAATCCCTCCGACTAGCTCCCTTCTGCGTCCCAGCCCCATTCCAGGACCAGGTCTGGCCAGTTCTGGTTTTCTATCTTGCTTTCCCTGCTTTGCCTGCTGTAGTTGGGCACATGAACTTTTGGTTTGCAGGCATGGTGCAGCTTTGTCTGTTGTGTTGAAATAGGGTTGTTTACCCTACTTTGTACAACAAGAACATACCAAATGGATACGTCACTGATATTTCACATTCTCCTTAATGTTTTCCGTCAGGCTCTTCATACTTTGCCATTTGTCGCACTTCAACAGGGAAACACCCTGAAATAAGCGACAAAGTCTAGGGTACACACAGTGGGTTGGAGTGCACCCACTATATTCAGAGGTTGGACTCAGTCCCCCCAGCTAAAAGAGAAACATTGGCTGCCCTCTTTGAATTTATGAATTAAAGCCGACCTCAAGCAAATCAAACCTCAGTTGTCAGGTTTGTAGGCCAGACACTTCACCACTGCACTACACAACCCGATGAAAAATAACAAACTAAAGATTAAGTATCCCATTTTGGTACTGCAAGCTCAAGGTTAAACATTTGTATTGGTTCTTGGAGTTTGAAACATGCACACCTTTTAATGTTTTCAAAAACACTATTAGACGAAAATATCCTCTCTTGGTTTTGTGTGTGTTGATTTTATGAAAGGCAAATGCCATTTGTCCTGTTCAATTTGGGTGGCTATGCAAAGACAATTTAATGAAATGTGCATATTTCACCTTGATATGCTAATTTCTGGGGACGTCACATCCCATTGCGTTTGTTGACGAGTCCCCCCACTTTAATTTTTAGGACTTGACCCCTGGGTGTAATTAAGTGATTTCGCTGCTTTCAGCACATTTTCCTGTACCCTGAAATCATGAACCGTCACTGGTACATCGATAGATTTTCTGTCAGCATGTTCTTTTCCTTAGCAGCACTACTTCGACTCTTTTGAATTTTAGATTGGTTGTTGAATCGTCTCCTAGTATTTCCCTAAAAAAGCCTTTGACAAAAGCCTCCAGATTTTCACCTTGAGCCTCTTTTGTCAGGTCTCAAAAAACCTTGCATCATCAGATATCAGCCTGTTTTTGAGGTCTGCCATTTAAACGTGTTTTAAAGGGCCCTGTTTCTTTAGTTTCCATAGCCTTTCTCTGAGTGGACCATTCTCTGTCGCAAGTTCACACACAGCTGTTTCCTGGGTTTCAATTCTATCACCCAGGCCGCCCCCATTTTCATTGGTGGCTTCCATTTCCTCCTTCAAATTCTTTTTGAGATCTGATTGGTCATTCTAAAAGTCTGCATTTCTATTTGACCAGCGTAGTTCCCCTACACAGAGACCTGGTCCTCCTTCTTATAAAAAGCGTGTTGTCTGCCATTGCTACCAGATGTGGTTCCTCTGCTCTGGTCAACATTTGTGATGGGGTTTGTTTCTCACAATATGTTGGATATCCTTTTCTGTTTAATTCTGGTCAGCCTGGTGTACAATGCTGATTTATGTGCTCTAGGGACAGTCTGGGAGCACTCTATGCTGAGGGTGCTGCAATAGGCATGGGGATACCTTCCCAATACCCGCAAACAGTGGAGTGCAGCCTTTGACAACATCCAGCATGCTCCTAAATATCCTGCCCCAGAGGATGAAAGTCCCAGGCACCGTTCTTGACTGGTTCACCTCCTGCCTCACTGACAGGAAACATTTAGTCTTCATGCCCCTCTATTAATTCAACCACACCGCAGTTAAGCAGAGGCTTCCTCAAGGATCCTCCCTTTCTCCACTCTGATTCAACCTATATGTAGAAAAATCCCCAGAAAGATCCGTAGCAACCATAGCATCCGTTTCCACCACCACCCTAACGACACACACATATACTTACAGATCCCATCACCCTCAAAACTACACACCCTGAAAAGCTCTCTCTCTACCATCACCGCCTGAATGGCTATCCACTTCCTCAAACTCAACCCTTCCAAATTGGAGTACCTCCTCATCTGCCCCCACAGGCACAACCCCTACCTCACCCCTTGGATCAAAGAACGCACCACAGACAACCCACACGTATCCCTCTCCAACCTGTGAAATCCTTGGCTTCGCCATCAACCCCCACCTTTCCTTAACACACCTCACAGTTGCCGTTCCCAAACCAGGCCTACAATTACAGCACACAGCGGGGAGACTCATCCTGCATCTATCCAAACACTCACATATCTGCCCATCTCTCACCCAGCTCCACTGGCTCTCTGCAACCCCGATAATTGCCTTCAAAGAAGTATGCCTAATACACAAAGACATCAACCTCCAAACTCCCTCCAGCAAACTGAACCCCGTCACCCACACAAACACCAGACACGCTCACCAGAAATCCCTAAACATTCCACTCTGAAAATTGACATACACACAAAAACAAGCATGCAACCAGTGGCCAGCCAGTGCCAGAAACACCCGACCACTCCACATCTGCAGTGATCCCTCCATCACCACTTTCTGAAAAAGGTGGTCTGGAAACATACCTCTTTCCCCTCACCTAATTCTGCCTCACCACCTCCCTGCCATCACGTCGCCCTATTCTGTCCTGAAAATGTGTTGTGACTTCTGTTTCACCTTTCACCTCTCTAACTTCTGAACTTGGTATGGCGCTCCAAGACCCCCTGGTCGCGAATGAATTGCTTGGAAGGCCCCGGGCAGGATCAGGTACTGGCTCACATCCGCACACGAGCCTCTCCCCCACTGCTTTTAGTACCGCTTCCATTACTTCTTGTGTTGTGAAGGGGTGGGGGTTAGCACATACACCACAAAGCATGCCTCTTAGTCACACAGACTGTCCGATTTCACTAGTGCTTCCATGTCACTGGACAATAGCTCGAGGATCTGCACTGCATCAGAGTCCAGCTAATGTACCCTGAACCCAGATTCCTTGCATCTTCAATTCATCATTGGTTTTCAACATGCGGTCCCCCCTTCTTAGCACGAATCACAGGAAGCAGATTGGAAGTTCCTCCAGATCAATGCATTTCACCCCTCTGTCACTCACTGGGTTAGAGCTTTCTTTGCACAGACCCCGCTCATCAGAAACCTGTGATATGCAACCTTTACCAATCCTCCGGTGCCGGGGGCCCTCAGTGAGAGGAGGTAGGAGCCATCTTTGGATGAAACTCATTCCCTGTGGACTGTGCAAACCTATGGCTGGCCTGTGTCCTGTGCCAGCTCGTTCTGTCTGCACGTCATCACCTGGCTGACTTCTTCCACCATCCTTGCCACATCCGGGTCTTTTAAGACATTACATTGTACTGCGGTTCGGCCGCTGTAGGTACAGAGTTGCTGGGGAGAATGGTAATGTACCACACAGAGTTACGTTTCGACCCAGTGCCGGTAATACTGGCACAGCTCGGAATTCTAGGATTGGAGGTAATAATATTTCATTATACCCCTCATAGCCTGAGGTCTGGGGGCCAGTGGAGCCCAAGATGGTGATGGCTACAGCCTGGTGTTCTATGAGGCGAAGGATGGCTGACAGTGAGGGCTGGCTACCAGCGTTAAAGCAAGTAAAACAGACTGTTGTGCTCATTTCAATGTCACAGCCAGCAGAGCAGACCTATGTCCTCTAATCCTTTCTTCAATGCTTCCTACTGGTGCGGTGTTCCCCAAGCAAAAATGTATATTGCCATGCCCTGATCCGGTTTGCAGTCGCTTAAGCCAGTTCCATGTAAAGGTGCACAAGCTAGTGTATACTGTGGCGCTGCCAGTAAAGCGGTCTTCCAGCACTGAGGCTTGTCCATGGGTTGGCAGCGTATCCAGTGATGATGTTGCCGTGAAAATGGCTGCCAGGTGGCAACATTTCAGTACACATGCACCCTCCAGACAAACACTTTCCACCAAATATTCTAGGATTGGAGGTACTGATATATAATTATGCCCCCTCCTAGAATATTTGGGGAAAGAATTTTAGGGGTCAGGGAACAAAGTCACCTACCTTGTGATTTGTTTAGTGCAAGAATGTCACATGGAACCGTTGGCAGATTGTGTCCCCACCGAGGGTATCCAGACAAGGGAAAGAGGAGGGGAAAATCAAGAAAGCATGAAATAGGGCAACGTGGGAGCAGCGACTACAAATAGAACATGAATTCTTGATTATGAGGCATAAAATAGTTAGGAAGATGGGGTAGCCCTTCTTTACACTTGAGTGCTCGTAGATTTAAACGTGATGACTTGGGTCGGTGGAATGTCGAGGAGTAAGCCAATAGCAGAGAGATAAATGCTGGAGGCGACGATAGCTGTGTGGCAGACTAGTGGTACTGATATTGTACGTACAGTTAGTAGGTCTGCGGTTATAGGCTGGCCTTGACATGTGGTCAAGCGTTATCTTGAAACACGGAGGCTTGAGATACAAATCATGGTGGTTGATGAGGCAAAGTACATATTTTTTTTCTCTGACGGAGTTCATAATGTCCTTGACCCAGAATGCATCTCAAAGAATATCTCGTTATTTTAGTCATCAAGTTTATTTAATTTGTTTAAAGAATCTTTAGATGGGAAGTTGCTAAGGTGGAAACTAAAATGCCCAGAAGCATACAGTGACGCATACATTATTCAAAATAAAATGTGGAACTATGTGAAAGGGCAAATTTAGGAGGAGATAATTAGACGTGACATGCACCAGTATACTTTCACACAGAGCAAATAAGTTATTCAGGAAGATTTGGCCTCATCGGCTGAGCACATGGATCAGGGTTAGCCAACCTGTCACCAACTAGATGTTTTGGCCTACATCTCCCATCAGCCCAATCAAGGATAGTTAGTGTTGAGGGATCATTGGAGTCGTAGGCCAAAATATCTGGTCAGCGACAGGTTGACCACCCAAGATATGACTTAGTGCTGCCCACACTGGAGACGAGCACCATAAACAAAGAAAAGCCAAGCATTTCTGCTTGCCCCACGATGTGGTGTATTTACCCACATAGAACATCCATTGCACTGAGGTTGTGAGTATGTAGTCATGGACTAAAACCTCCCACCTTGTTTGATATGGCTATGTCAGGCAATTCCTTTTAATCAAATCGAAATGTATCTTTTTATATGCATTTAATAATGGCACACCAGCAACTAAATAGAAGAGACCACATCACACCAGCACTGAGAACTCTACACTGGCTACCAGTACAAAAATAAATTTTCTCCAAAGCCCTCTGTATCGCCCATAAATTGCTACATGGGCAAGAAGCCAAATTTCTCCAAACTAAAATCAACCAGTACCAACATGGAAGAAACCTAAGATCGAGTAAGACGTCCAAATAGAAACGAAACACTCGGAGCAATGGAAATTTGGAGGAACCCCATTCTCCTGTTTGGGAGCCAAACTATGAAACTCAGTAACGAAGGAGTTAAGAATGACGGAAGACCAGCTAACTTTCAGAAAATTACTGAAAACCCGGCTATGCAACTCACAGAGACTAGCATAAAAACATTCACCCCCAAAAACCATACTCTGGGACCAAAGGAAACATAGGATAATACAGATTGAAGAACCAACACTAAAACCACCACACAGCCAGAGCCAAACAGAAACCATCTAAAACCCCCCTCCTGTTTTCCACACCTGCATACCTCTCACTTAGTACACACGCCCAAAAGGGCAAGCAAATCAACATGCAAAACACAAACAACCACATACCCACCACAGTCCACACCACAAAATCAGACAGATGCAAACAACAACCAAGACATTGTACGCTACTACTGCGGACACAAGTCCAGTGCACACAACAAAAAGCACACCCAGAAAGCTCAGACGCACATATACCAGTTTCTCCTGCTTATGCAAGCATCAACAGAAGAGCACAACCTCTATCCTATCCCTCCACCCTCACTAACCTACCCCACCCACTTTTTTACAGAGCCATGTGAGCACCTGGAGATTATGCAAATAGCAGGGGTGCACGGTATCATCATAACATACCATAACATAGCAAATGCTGAATTACTATCGGTTTTATTGTCCTGTTCAGCCTTGGCTCTTACCCCTTCTTCCTCCCCACTCTCCTCACCTGTCTCGTAGTCCTCCAATTCTTCAGGTTTGAGGTGGCGACGTGTGCAATAATCTCTCCTTTCTTTAGAAGACGTTTGGCTACCACGAGAGGAAGCCACAGTGAATGCTTGAAACAAGCAGTTCTGGGCTCCTCTCCCGTAGACAGGCGGCAAGGGAAAAAGCCCCACAGGCAGAAAAAACCCTTTGCACGCAGGGAAACACGATTTCCAGGAGTCTTCCGGTATTGTTGGTAGGAGGTTTACCACGGTTTGGAGATAGGAGATCTTGTAAAGGGAGACCATGGCTCAGAGGAGGATGAGTACAGGAGCCACGAGGAGCGGCGGCAAGAAACCCTAAATGCAGAGATGAGGAGCGGAAAGAGTGACTCGTTCCGGGAAACCTGAGTGAGCAGAGTAGCAACAGGACTGCAAGGTAGGTAGCGAGCGGGAAGAAAAGAGAAAAGAGAGACGGCTCGCAAGGAAGCGATCCGAAAGGGAGTAATAGAGCGGTTTAGGAGCCGTGAAAGCAGGAAAACTAGCGTCATTCACCCAAAGGCAGCAAGCTGGTAACTAAGGGGTTGCAACGCGGCGATCACTGGGAGAGGAGTGGTGAAGTACCTTCCAGCGACCGCCATTTTGGATGACAACTAGACCGACAATGCACGTATGATAAAACAACGTGCTGGGACTACAGCCTACGCCGGAGCCGCCAACGCGGAAGCAACCGCCAATCGGCTCTGTGGCGTATGACATTTATGTGCAGGCTGCCGGGGAGGAGCCATAATGAGGGGAAACTTCTTGATTCCCCTCATATCTCCCTCAGAGAGTCACCACCTAAATGTGAATGAACTCAGTGACAGTGACCCAAAACACTTTGCCACCTCTCATTGGTCCCTAAGCTATCAGCCTACTTGGGAAGGGAGATTTCTTTTTCATCCACTGACGGAGGAAATTTGCACTGGATATCAACAAATCCAGGTGTGCTTTGCAACAGTCTTGGGAGGATAGCTCAAGTGCAATGTGCTCAGCTTGGAAGCAAGATGACACAGTGTAACACAGGTTTGATCCCCGGGTCCGTGCTTAAAAACCTCTGGGTATTAAGAGCGTTATAAATAACCAATTACAATATAAATAACCAATTACAACACTACTCAGTGAGAGGAAGTGATTGTGTGGTGGCAGGGGGTGTCTTCCTCCCCAACCCCTCAAAATCCAAGATACTTTGGTGGAAGTCTAGGCAATTCCTTTCCCTTTGGGACTACAAGATTTCACTGATCCCCAAGTGTTTTCCCGTATGTATGCGCCAATCTTCAGTTTCTCAAACTGGTTGTTTTGGAAGGGTTGTCTATCTTTTGCCAGCAAAAGCTTCCCAACATACATTTGAAGAGCTAAGGAATCCAGTGCACGGCCACCTTGTTTCCAAACCAAGCTGACGGGAGTATTTAAATCTGTGTTGGTTGACCGCGTTGGCATTACTTCCGGGGTGCTGAGATAAGACTCGTCTGCGGTGAGGCCTTCAGGTTTCAGTGGAAAGAAGAATACTGAAAACTGGTGACCTGGAAAAGACTGCTAAGGATGTCTGGATTGCCACTGGGTGCGCAAGAATGTACTGCAAAACTATATGGACACACATATGTGTTTAGGTATGTACTATTTGATTATTCTTTTTTATAGACTGAAACAGTGTTGGTTGCAAAAGCATAAGAATATATTTGAGGGGACCTCGTCTGATATCCCTTCTTTTAGAAATCCTTGGAAATATCGCTAATTCTATCTTTTTGTAGATTTCCTTTTAATATTTAATATCAGTAGCAATAACAAAACACACACATGGCTTCATATCAAGTTAGGTGGTAAAGATGAAAACACCGCCTGTTTTACCACTTTGCACGATTATGGGTTGTGGAACACAAAACACCCAAATCTGCTGCTTCTTATTGCAGGTATTACCTGCAGAAATGATGGGGGTAATGTGGCATCTGAAATAACTGCATGCAGACGTATCGGTGCCCCTCCCCCTCGTGACATCCTAATAACCATAAATCTACCTGGAATTTGCCATTACCTACATACTTATACCAAATCCCTAGCAAAGCCTACATTGCTTATATTGTAATGAAGGTGTGGTGCCAGTGTATTGCAAAGCGTGTGAATTGGGTGACATTGAAAAGTTACTTCGCTGCATTTTTGGTTTGCTATTTTAAGACTCACTGTCAGAAGCCCCGCAGCACCAAAGGCAGCAGCTTAACAAGTTACAATAGAGGGAAGGGGAAGGAGAAGACACAGCTGCAAACTGTTCTTTGGTCAAAGCTAATTCCAGTTCTGGAGCTTTTCCCTTTGGCAGCACAATGGAAATTCGGCACATGAGTGGGAGCAGGTCTGATTCGCAAGCATTTAGAAACCTTGCAGGAAAAAAGCAATGATTGTATTTGAGTATCTTGCTGCAGTGTGGACAGCTCTAAACAACCGAATCTTCACAACATATTATAGGTTTGGGCATTATGACTAGACTTGAATCTTAGAGCCCAATTCATGGAATTTACAGCTCAAAGTAACTGTATTCGTACGTCGCACGCAGAATGCCCTCGACACGTAAAGCACAAACAGCCAGAAAAGCTACCTATGCATGCTCCCCTTGGCATGAATTCATGCACCCTTCAAACAGTGCATCGGGTCCCCCGTAAGCAGGCCTGAGACTTGTGGACCTTGCACGCGGTCCCTGTAACCGTATCTGGCACCCCGACAACATGCGTATAAAAATCGTAACTCAGAAATAACCCAGGAAATCTGTGTGCTGAACCCCCATAAAACGTTCCTGCACCCCGCTACACTGCTTACGCGCGCGCTACGCTAAATCGAAACCCCGTTTGAGTACACGCATCCTGAAATCCGATATGCAACCCCACCTCCGCACTGCATATCCTACGCACAGGTGTAATTACACATGCCTTCGGTTGCGGATCATCTGGAGGACTTGTGTGTCCATTTCCCAGCCATAAGGTTGTGAGATAGAATCCATGAATACGTCTCAGGCTGTGCAATATTGGGAGTGCAAAGGGACTGCCCGCAGACCGTCCCTCGGAATGCCCACTTTTTCGCATGTTCTTCCCCTTTTTTGGTATTCCGCCTCCTTCCCAGCCCTCTGCGCAAGCCACGTCCATGCTATGCGTGGATTCTCGTGCAAGGCCCACGCCGGCTCGCACAGATGTGCTGAGCTAGCGCAAACTCAATGCAAGTCCAGGAAAAGTACTGCGCATTCAATTCCATTAATCGGCAAAGGCGGATTTGCATGCAGTTGCGTGCGCAAGTACCCTAGTTTTTACGCAAATAATTCCATGAATCGGGTCCTTAGATTCCAGAGCAGGAAAATTACATCTTTGCTTCGAAGTGAGAAGTAGAAGGCGACCAAGAGCTAGCATGAAAACCTACCAAGAACGTCATCACGGGACACCTTAAGTAGCAGCTCCTCCTTGAGAAGAATTTCTAGGCCTGTAACCAACATATCGAGGAACAACTGCTCGGTTGATCTGAGGACAACGCGGCTTCTTTGGCCTCCGTCGAGAAAAGGACCCAATCAGAGCAACGTTAACTCCAGATAAATTATTAAGACCACAGCTAATTGGGCATGTGGTATCTATCATGGCTATTATTCGACTAGGGTCTGTCTGTCCCAACCATTCTCAGCCCTGGTAACTCACCATGAGAAAGTCTTCCACAAGCCCATAGTTATTTTTCCAAAAAATGTTCATCATTGATTAACTTGAAGGGATGCCTATCATGTTTGTTATCCTAAGCCTCCGACACTACTGCCCGTTGATCAGTTGTATAGGTTGTAGCAGCCTAGTTATTATTTACTTATTTGGTCAAGATTAGAATTGCCTTGTCTAGATTTTAAGGGCCTCCTTGTGAGTTGGAAGGTAAGCGTAAAATCTGCAGCATTCGCAAAATACTGCTGACGTTTCCACCATTCCGAGCCCAGAGGCAAATACCTGCACCGGTATTCCAATGGAATAATGCATTCGCTATTGGAAAATCTGTCCATTTTCACTTTCCTCCAACAGTGGAGGTGAAATTGTTTTCGTGTACGAAGGGCAAGTGCACATGCTTCCTTTCAACGGTGGATTTTTAAAAAATGAAGACATGGGAGGGGTGAGAATGTAGGCATCTCGGATGTCCACTCTCGCCAATGTACACATGTTGTTTTTTTTTTGTTGTTTTTTTTGTTTAATTTCTTTATTGGCAGCAAACTCATCTACAGACGACGACCACGGCGACCACCCTTCCTGCGAGTGCTGTCTGAGGGAATGGGGGTGACATCCTCAATTCGACCGATCTTCATGCCGGAGCGGTCAAGAGCTCGCAGGGCCGACTGTGCTCCTGGTCCTGGCGTCTTGGTCCTGTTTCCACCTGTTGCAGGCAACTTGATGTGGAGGGCAGTGATACCCAGCTCCTTACACCGCTGGGCCACGTCCTGGGCCGCCAACATGGCAGCATACGGGGAGGATTCATCTCTGTCGGCCTTTACCTTCATCCCACCAGTCACCCGGCAGATGGTTTCCTTGCCAGAAAGATCAGTGACATGGGCGAAAGTGTCATTGAAGGAAGCGAAGATGTGGCACACTCCAAACACATTCTCACCCTCTGCGACTCGAGGGCCCAGGCTGATTACCTGTTCTTCCTTCTTTTCCTTACCCTTACGAGGAGCCATTTTCTGTCACTTCTCACGGAATCCCTACCGGAAGCACCAATGTACACATTTAATGCATAAAATCGTCTGTAATTATACTTTGGTGCATTACAAAAACAATTACAACAGTGGTATGTATTGCTACTGTGCATTAGCCTTTTCCTCCATCAATATAATGGTGGGGCTGATTACAAAAATGCAAAAATAAATATACAGATTGGTATTTCTGGAATATCACCAGTTACCACTGTATCAGTGGTAAACTCTGAAATTGGGTAGATTTTTAGAAATACTGCCGGCAGCAGCGGTAATTACCTAAAGTGGTTTTCCTGTTAACTAAATCTACTCAACACGTAGTGTAGCTCAAAGTTATTTATCTCTGGAGCTAATTGCACTCATGCTGCATTTCCCATCATTTCCAGCAGGTTAAGCATGGGACTGACCATATTATCCAACAATGAACCAGGGGTTCCCTGAGACAGTTCAACTATTTCTTCCCATAAATTAGTTGTCCACAGGTGTGGTGGGACTAGAGCATGAGTATAGCATTGCTTACTTGCGTTATTTATTTAAATGTAGAAGCCGCTCATGCCAAAGCACTATCTATATCAACAACCAAAACTGCAACAGAAAATACATGAGCAAAAAGGGAAACAGCAGGATGCTACATCACCAACAATTAACAACAGCTTAGGGATGAACTTTGAGGTAAGATCGAAAAGAAGTGATAGTGGGGGGGCGCGGCATATAGAGTGGAGAAGAGCACGGCAACATTGATGGGCCAGGAGGCACAAGGGGTGCAAACGGGACTGAGCACAAGGACGATGGGGAAGCAGAGAGTAGAAACAGAGATGAGGACTGAAGGGGATCAGCGGCAGAGTAAATAGAAACAAAAGAAGGGTGATAGTAAGGCCAAACATGCATTTAAAGACAATACAAAGCTAGAAAAACTGAAGGCAGGCAGCAAAAGAAAACTAATGGAGAGCTGCTGGAGACGGAGATAAGAGCACGTGGAGGGAGCAAAGATAGAGGGTGAATAGCAGAGTCAAAAGCAAAGTGAAAAGAGAGCATAGGCAAGAAGGCCAAGAGGAAGTTAGAAGTTACCCTGAAAACGCAAAAGGTCATGGTCTTAGTCTTAGTAGCTGAAAAGATAAGAAAAGGGGGGGTTTTGGAGGTCTTGTAAAGTTATGATATGATATGATATGATATGGTATTTGTAACGCGCCTATACACAGGTGTTTCAAGGCGCGACGAGGCAGGGAGGGAAGGAACAAGGGGAGACAGACATCGATCCTACTAGGCCAGGTGTCATTCAGATCGCACAAGTGCAGGGGTGGGGGAGGGGGAAAAGTGCAAGGGGAAGGGGAGGGGGGGAAGTGCAGTACAAGGTAAGTGGCGTAAAGTAATAAATAAATAGGGCCAGCTGGTGGCAAGGGCAAGATAAGTGCAGAACAAGTGCTGGGGAAGGGGGGGGCTGTAGGGATACAGAGACAGTCCCGCAGTGCAGAGGGGTTCCAGGGCATCAGTGCAAGTGGAGAGTGGCTGGGCCCAGGACCGAGGCCGTTTAGAGTGGTCCAGTTGCAGGATCAGTGCAGTTTCAGTGAAGAATTAATTAGCTGTTCAGCAGGGGAGAGAGAGAGAGAAAGCAGAAGCAAAGAGGAAGGTTTTGAGGTGCTTCCGGAACCGGAGATGGTTCTCCTCAAGTTTCAGGGAGGCAGGAAGGCTGTTCCAGAGGGAGGCCCCTGCCGCGGAGACAGATCTACCCCCAGCTCGTTGCTTCGAGAAGCGGCTAACCCTGAGGGAGTTGGAGGCGGATGAGCGAAGGGCTCGGGAAGGAAGATATTTGGGAAGAGAGAGTTGAAGGTATTTAGGACCCAGGCCCCAGAAGGCCTTGTGGACAATGCAGAGGGTTTTGAACTTTATCCTCGCAGCCACTGGGAGCCAGTGTAGAGATTTCAGTCCTGGAGAGATACGGTCCCTGGGCTTGAGGCCAAGGACAAGTCTCGCAGTTCTGTTCTGGATGAGTTGCAGAGGGCGGAGAGTGGAGGCAGGCAGATTAAGATAGAGGCTGTTACAGTAGTCCAGCTTCGAGAGAACCAGGGCTCGGGAGACAGTGAGCTTCTGGGGGAAGGAGAGGAAGGGAAGAATACCTCTGAGGAGGTGCAGCTGGTAGTGTGACCTCTTGGCGACGTCAGAAATATGAGGAGAGAAGGAGAGTGTGGAGTCGAAGATGACCCCAAGGTTTTTTGCCTTGCAGGTAGGAGCAGGGAGGGGGCCAAGGGAGGCAGGCCAGAGAGCTGCAGGGAAGGAGGGAGTGGGAGTACCGATGAGTAGAATCTCAGTCTTACTGGCATTAAGGCAGAGGTCATTGGCGGCACACCATTCTTGGATAGCAGACAGACAGTCAGAGATGAGGGAAGGAGAGGGGGAGGCTGAGGGTAGCCTGAAAATGAGCTGGGTATCGTCCGCATAGCACTGGAAATTAGGGCAGAGAGCGGCGATGCGGTGGGCAAGGAGTGCCAGATACTGGTTGAACAGCCAGGGAGAGAGATTAGATCCCTGGGGGACACCACAGGTGGAGAAAAAGATGTCGGAGAGGAAGGACCCCAGTTGGACCTGGGAGGGTCGATTTGAAAGGAAAGAGGTCAGCCATGCCAGAGCCTGACCAGTGATACCCAGGTTTTCCCGGAGACGGTTGAGCAGGATGGCATGGTTGACAGTGTCAAAGGCAGAGGAGAGATCGAGCAGAATGAGAACACACGGAGTGTTGGAATCGAGGTTCAAGAGCAGGTCTTCACGGATGTTCAGGAGAGCAGTTTCCGTGCTTCTGGCAGCTCTGAAGCCAGATTGATGGTCATGAAGACTACCAACAGATTCAGCATGGAGGTTAAGCTGGGAGATGGCCAGTTTCTCCAGGAGCTTGCCCAGGAAGGGAGTGATGGAGATAGGGCGATAGTTAGCCGGGCAGGAGGGGTCGGAAGAGGGTTTCTTGAGAAGAGGGTGCACAAGGGAGTGCTTGAGGGGGGAAGGGAAGACTCCAGAGGCGAAGGAGTGGTTGCAAAAGTCAGCCAGGGCAGGAGCCAGGGAGTCGATGTGGTCCTTGATAGTTTTGGAGGAACAGGGGTGAACCTGTTTAGACGAGACTTTCATTGATCGGACTTGTCTGGAAACCTCGTCAGCAGAGAAAGGTGGAAAGGCAGAGAAAGAGGGAGGAGGGGTGACCGCAGAAGGGCCAGAGGAAGGGCCGGGTAGGGAGGGAGGGAGGTGAAAGGAGGAGAGCGAGGACAGGATGTCCTGAGTTTTAGAGATGAAGTGAGAGGCCAGTGCAGTGCAGAGGGCCTGGGAGGGGACAGGAGAGGGAGAGACTGCAACAGGGTTGGCCAGCTCCTTGCAGATTTTAAAGAGTTCGGTGGAGTTGTTTGATGCCGCAGAGATGCGGGCTTGGATAAGGGCTCTCTTCTTGGTGAGAACGGAGAGCCGGTACTGCCTTTGGAGCAGGCGGCAGGCCAGTTTGTCAGAGGATGAACATGAAGCACGCCATTTCCTCTCTGCAACCCTGCACTTGCGTTTTAGGGTGACGAGATCCGAGTCATACCAGGAGTTACATTTGGCTTTGGGCCTCAGGCGGATTCTCATGACGGGGGCAAGGATATCAAGAGTAACAGATATAGCAGAGTGGAGCATGGAGAGGGCCATGTCAGGGTGGGAGTCAGCCGAAGGGGCAGGGGGGGGGGGGGTGAGAAGGTAGCAGCGAAAGCCTCAACTGACACGCGCTTCATGGGTCGGATGACCGAGAAGGTGGGTGGCAGTGAAGAGGGTGGCTTTGCCTGTGGGTTAGGGAGGGTGAGGTGGGAGGATAGGAGAAAGTGATCACTCCAGGAGAGAGGAGTGGAGAGAGGGACGGAGAGGGGAAGGTCAGAAGAGATCAGAGCATCAAGAGTGTGCCCTGCAGAATGGGTCGGCCCAGATGGGAGAATAGAGAGTGAGAGAGAGTCGCAGAGGTCACGAAAGAGACCAGTGGGGGGACTGGAGGCATCAAGGTGGATGTTAAAGTCGCCAAGAAAGAGGAGTTGAGTGGTTGAGGACAGGAGTGAGGAGGAGAGGTCAGCCCACTCAGAGAGGAAGGAGGAAATTTGACCAGGTGGCCGATAGATAGTAGCCACGGTAAGGGAATGGCTAGGAGAGAGAGAGAGTCGGCAGACAAGACATTCAAAAGAGGAGTAGGTCTGCGTAGGAGTGACAGTGGCAGGAATCCACTCAGGGAAGATAAGGGCAACACCACCCCCTGCAGTCAGTAGTAAGACTGAGCTGATATGTAAAAAAAAGCAAAGAATCAAAAATAATACTGACATGGCGGGAGGAAGGGGAGATAATTGGTGGAAATGGTTAAAGGTGAGGTGACAATCGTGAGGGAAAGTTGTGGGAAATAAGAGAATTCCCATCTTGGATGAGATACAGTGAAGAGAATGGGCAGGTGTCCAGAGCTTAATAGCAATAAGACAGTCAGAGATAGAAGTGTGAAGTTGATTAATGAGAATGGGAAGATTAAAACATTTGACAATCATCAGCAGAAAAGGGACAACTTAGACCAAGAAATAGAAAGGTAGAGGAGAGACAAATAGTATAGAGAGAAAAAAAGTAAAGGGGCAAGAAATGTGTCTTTGAGAACACCCAATCCCACATGAAAAGTACAGGAAGAAACTTACAAGAAAGGACAGAGCTAGAAATGTCAAGAGAAAAAGGGATACACAAAGAATAGAATGATCCCCAGTATTTGAAGTCTCACACAAACGCAAGAGAAAAAGAAGAGAAGGTTGCTCAGAGAAGGCCGGAATGGAAGTAAGTTCATTACTGGCACGCAAATGAGCAGTTTTATTGGCGTGAGCAGAGTGAAAACCGGATAAAACGTGGGACAGGAGGTGAATTAGAATCAAGATAGACCGATATTCAAGAATAGACAAGACGTTCATGACGTTTTGAAAGAAAATAAAGAAGAGAGACAGGACAGTGATTTGAATGAAGGGATGGTTTGAGGAAATTTTAAAGAATTTCTAAAATAAGAGCGCATGTGAAAGAAATATGGAAGACAGTACACGAGAGGGAAGAGTTCAAAGGAACTGTCAAGAAAGGAAAAAAAATGAGTAAACACTGAAGATATAAGGGAGGTGGTGCAGAGCCCATGGGGCGTCAGTGGGGTTAGCGCATGTTCGAGCACTAGACTGAAGGAGGCTTCAAACAGAGGAGAGAAGAAAAAGAAAGAAGAGATAATGGAAGGAAACAGCAAGGAAGGGGTAAAGTAGGAACAGAAATAATCAGTTATTATGCTGAAGTACAGAAGCCGAGAGAGAGAGGAAGTCACAGCAGGATTATGGACGAGAAGAGTGAATATGGGGTGAGGATGAGGGGAAAGGGAAGTAATAAGGGGTTGGGAATAGAACTGTGCAGTGTGAAATAGATCAAGATCGTACAAGGATAGGAGAGAAGAAAGTGCTGCAAGATCGGAAGGAAAACGAGATTTCTTCCAACGTCATTCCAATTTAGAAAGGGCGTTGAGTGTAAACTACAAGGATAGAGTTGGTCAAGGATGGGGAAGCCAGGGACGTCATTTCACCAAAATGGCAGGCGTAGCGGAAGTGACATCACACGACCCTTGACCTCTGATGGCATCACATTTATTTATTTATTATTTTTATCTATTTGCTTTTACCGCGCCGAAGCCCACAGGCATCTGGGCGCCAACAACATAGACACAAGGACTTTGAACATACAAGCTACAGGAAGAAACAAATAACGTAGTTTTCAGTCAGGGGGAGCGATCGTAGTCAGTCACTGGTCCTTTGCGAAATAGGTGGGTCTTGATTTTCTTGTGGAAGATGCTATAGGATGTCTCAAGCCTGAGTGATGAGGGGAGTTCGTTCCACGTGGAAAGTGATGTCTTTTGACCCCAGCCTGAAGTGACATCACGGGAAGCGATGGAACATAACCTTTCACCCCTTGACAAAACAGGAAGTGGGATCATTATATACATTTCATACAAGAAGGGATCACCATATGTATCATTAATATCACCCAACCTGTGTTGGTAGTCATTTATCAACCTCAGCAGGAAAGGCTGAGTTCACCTTGCCTGGAATTGGACCTGCACACCACACACACACATTGCAGCAGCACATTGAGCACTCAACCCACTGAGCTATCATACTGGCTATATCTATCAGAAAACCAGCCAGCCCAGAAACAAAGAGCCGCATGCTCCTGGCCACAGCCTAGGAGCCTCAATAAAAAGAAAAAAAAGTGTTTTATATATTTTTTTAGGGGTAGCAAGGGAGACCCCAGTGGTCGCGCGTGTGTTGAGACACCTGGCAACCCCTAAATGACATTCCTGGAGGAAGCGCATGAGAGGGAACACCAGAGGAAAGAGTGCACAGAGAATCAAGCGAGGATCCCACAGCAGCGGCCAAAAGGCCAGAGGCAGAATCGGGGTGAAGGACAGACAAGCCAGCACGCGGGGTGGGAGAATGAGGAGCGTCTGAGACAACGGATAGAACGCTGATGCAGCGACGACTGTGGCGCTCAAAAGAAGAAATGGAAGGAGTTGAAGGAGAGAAGGGAACGCACCACTACCTGACCATCAACCTGCTCACAATAACAGTAAGGGACAGCTTGGAGCCCCTGAATGTTGCATTTAGTCTCTTTTTCCCGTACACTACTATTTCTGTCTCGCCCAACATCCCCACCCTGGGAAGGGTCCACTGGGCGTTGAACCCTGCGCGGGCAGCTATTTTTTTGTCAGTGACTGGGCTTCCACACCCACTTCTGGCGACGTGATCTGACGCGGGCAGCACAATATTTCATAGGAAGCTCTTACCGCATGACCCTCGGTTTCCTTTGACCGGGGCTTTAAATTCTGCCAAAAGGCAGATATCTGGCAGGACATTCTGAAAGCCCCGAGACTAGCCTTTGATATACTGAATGGAGTTGAAGAGCGGAAATGAAAGTGTTGATTGACCTGTACAAGAACCTGAGACCATCCTGGAGAAACTCCCAGTGTACTTACAGTAAAGCACCCTGGCTCACTGATGACTTCTGGCATCATTTCAGGCGGTTGCAAATACTGGAGCCAGCGCCTAAAATCGCCTGAGTTAGCATAAAAGCAGGAGGGAGTGCAAAGACTGGCCATCCTGATCTCTCACAAGGGAGAACAATACATGTTCTAGCTAACATTCAGCTATAACCGCTGTGAGCTGCACCACTTATGCGAAACACAAAATGGACACGAGAGGATAAACATCATGAAAACCCTGTCATCAGTTAGCAGAAGGAGCAGGCCACAGATTAATAGAGCTCCTGCTCTTTGCTTCCCTGATTTCTGTGGAAGAATGAACTCATACTCTGGTTAAGTTTCATGCAACTCTCCAACTTTAAACCTCCATTAATAATGTTGCCAGACAGAGCGCCGAACTTCGTGTGGGTATCATAGTCCACTTGCGTATCTATGCAGGGGGTACTGGCCAATGCCACATGTCAAGGAATAGCTGGAGTTATTGCACTGTCATATAATAGTATGGAGGAATTCAAGAACTCAGTGGCACTAATATGTGAGCCAATCTCACACTTGTTGTCCCATCATGGCACCCATCTTGTATTTATGACCGTACCTGCCAGTAATGCTAGCCAGACCAAGGCAACAGCCTGAGCGAAGTGGCAGCAATCATCAAGAGATACACGTGTTCTCATTGCAAACTATTTACACGTCAGCATTTTAAACTTGGTGTTTTCGCTGGCTCTGTTTCTGCCGATTTCTTTTTTTTTTTAAATGGGGTCCAACCCACAAACCCCCATCCGACCAACCACCTCACCGTGCCACCCACCATTCCCCAATGCCAGTGGCAAAGTCGAGGGGTGTAAATATTTCCCCCAAATATGCCCCAGCAACAGAGCGTAGCGAGGGAGCCCCAACCTTTAAATGGAGGTCTAGGAGGGGGGTTCTCCCTGAGACATTTTACAGAACACTTATTTGAAAACTTGACTAAAAGGTCAAACAGTTTGCAATTGGTTTTGTAGGATAACTCATGAAAAAATCCAATAGATGCAAGTCACCAACAGTGCACACGAGTCTTTCTCCACCACATGTTCATGATGCCTTTGCCCACAATATGTGCCAGTATAAAAACATGAGCATGGTGGCTGTGCCCATACATTTCCATGCTGGCTGCACCAATATATGCCAGTACTCCCATATAATAGCATACTCATGTTTGCTTTGTGCATAATGCCAGTTATGATACTTTAAGAAACCATGTCCTCACTTGTTCTGGCAATATATGATAGTATCCCCACATAAGGACAAACTCCATTTGGCTTTACCATTAAAAATGCATTCCACAGGATGAAAACATGTCCAAACTGGATGCACCAAAATGCTAGTCCAGCCACGTAATAACACTTATTATGCTTGCTTTATCAAAGGATGCCCAATACAATATGTCTTGTCAAAGTATGAAAGGGCTAGAATAGCTACACCAAAAGGCCAGTCTAGCCATGCAATAACACTTATCATGCTTGCTTTATCAAAGATTCCCAATACAAAATGTCATGTCACAGTAAGAAATGGCTAGACTAGCTGCACCCAAATGCCAGTCTAGCCATGCAACAACACTTATCATGCTTGCTTTATCAAAGATGCCCAATACAAAAAGTCATGCCACATTATGAAATGGTTAGACTAGCTGCACTAAAATGCCAGTCACGAAATGTAATAACACTTATTGTGCTCGCTTTATCATAGATGCCCAGTAATAATTCCTGTGCCTGCCCCCTAGTGTGCCAGTGCTTCACACTCACACATAATCACATTCATTATGAGTGTGATTGTGTGTGTGTGTGTGTGTGGGTGTGAGAGAGAGAGAGGGAGAGGGAGAGAGAGTGTGAGGCACCCTGGGGGCTAGGGGGCAAATTCTGTGTGTGGGAGGCTGGGGCCCCACAGCACAGCCATGATATCTTTTACTGGGCACAGATGCCCAGTAAATAATGCCATGTCTGCCCTCCAGGGCAAACAGAACCTCGCAGACATCCATTATCAATTGTGTGTGTGCAAGATGCTGGTGAGACCAGGCATGGAATTTTGTTAATGCCATGCCTTCCACCTGCCACTGCCTCACAAGCACACAATCAATGTGATTATGTGTGTATTTGAGGCTCTTGGAACCCAGTGGTAGGCATGATATTTTTTACAGGGCATCTATCATAGATGCCCAGTAACAGAAATGCCATGCCTGCCACCTGGAACACCAAGTGCCTCACACACACACACAATCACTGTGATCGTGTGTCTATGCGAGGTGCTGGCGAGCACAGGGGGCAGGCATGGAATTATTTACTAAGTGTATATCATAGATGGGCAGTAGAAAAATGACATGCCCATCCCCTGGGTCCACAGTTCTACCCACATGCACACAATCACTGTGATTATGTGTGTTTGCGAGGCACTGAGGGGCTCAGGGGGCAGGCATGCATGTTTTACTAGACATCTATGATGGATGCCCAGTAAAAACAATACCATCTCTGTCCCTTGGGCCCACCAGTGCCCCTGAAAGGAAGCTGATTTTCACCGGTGAGAATGGGGGGGGTTTGTGCAACAAAGGCATTTTTAAAATGTTATTGTTGTACACCCATCCATCTAATTCCCAGATGCCATAAATCAGCTCCTGAGTCCAGCACAAACCCACATACATATTTACACAATATTTACATGTAGCATGCACTGGCTTCCTCACACATGAACGCATCATCATACACTCACTCATAACACAAGCATACACTCACCCATACACATATCTAAATTCACATTAACTTACTTTCTACGCTGTCCTGAAGCTTCCAGCTAGCGCTCCAGCTCCTGTGTAGCACAAACAGGAATCAGGAAGCAAGAACTTCCTGGTTCCTGCACATGCGCAAGAACTTCCTGGTTCCTGCACATGCGCGCAGGAGCCAAGGCACTGATGTTTAAGAGCCCCTCTCAGTTTATATGTGCTGGGAGGTGCAGGTGCCTACCCCACCCCCCCCCGCCCGCACACCTATATGGATGCATTTCCCTAGCTTGCATTCCCAATTATCAAAGGCTCCTGGCCATTACTGGCCAGTACAGCATACCCCATGGGTATTTATTCCCATTAGCACCACAACATTTGGGTGGTAATGGCAGCTTGGAAAAGGGTTTTGTCTTTGATAGAAAGATGCTTGCAAGAGGAGACGCCATACAAGGCCAAATACGAAGAGATCACCCTGGCTCATGGCCCGGAAGTGAGGGGTGGTATCTTCTTTAATTGAAAGGGAAGCAGTCAGTTGACCTCTCTCCCCCTACTCCTGTCTGGCTCATAACTTTATGACCTGTCAGTTGTCCAAGGTTGGTTAGTAAGAAGCCAACCAATGAAAATCTCTAAACTTACGCTGCCCATGAAGCAAGGTGCCAGCCAATTACATTTTGTAGAGATGATGTCTTTATCAATTTAGAGGTGGTCACAGGAGTAGCCATCAGGCAAGTGTTAACTAATTAGAAATCTAATCCCTGTAGAATGTATATGTAATCACCACTATTAGCCGCTCCTCGCTACCCGTAGGTTTTTTGTAACCAAGATTACAGTATGATGTCAATTATGACGAATATTGAATATATAAACCATAGTTTCTTACGTAACCAGCGAGAGCGCCAAGAATTCAATGCGTGTATGCTGTCCCTGCTTTATTCTGATGATAATAAAGGTGGGTCTTTTCCTTGCACTTTGATTATTCCCGTTATTGAATCTGGTTTGAACTGACCCCAGTACCCCTCTTTGTAATTTGGGACTTCCCACGCCTTCTTACCACTACATAATATAAAATCTTGGTTGTGTTGATCAGTATTTTGGTATGCAGTCATTTTGCACACTGTGTTTTGATAGGATTTGAGATCTCAGGCAAGGGCAAGTGAGAGGGCAGTTAATATTTCCAACTGCAGTTGGTCAGCTGTGACGTAACCCTTTCAGCACCATGGCCAGCAGCTGCAATCAAGCACATGCAAGTTAAGGTCTGCCATGATAGAATATGATAGGTTATTTATAACGTGCTTAATTCCCAGAGGTTTCTACGCGCGGACCTGGGGATCGAACCTGTGTTGCTCTGTGTCATCTTGCTTCCAAGATGAGCTAGCTGCCCCTGAGCTATCCTGCCATGACACAACTCCGCTACTTTAGGTTTCTGTAAGTGTGTTCTCCAATCACCTATGACGCTTTGATCCCATATCAGAGTTCAAAATGTCAAAAGCGACCATACAAAATGAAAGCTTGTGTCACCTTGCTTGATGGCAGCTATGCTTTTTTTTTACAGAATGGTGGAAAGCCAGTGTTAGGCCTCGACCCTAATAGCACTCCTTCTGATAATGGTCTATCAGGCTTTGGGGTGTATGCCGGGTCTTTTCAGATCATGTTGCACAAGCAGTTTTTCTCCAATGGCAGCTTGCTCTCCATGCTACTTGGTGCTGATTTGCGATTCTTCACTGTGGTGTACTGAGGTTGCGAAAGCCAGATTATTCTGTGATTGCAAAAATGAGAGTGCGAAAGTACGAAAATAATTTTGTGATTTTCAAACTGGGATTGCACTGGGATTTAGCAAATTAGCTGCATACTAGAATTGTGTAATGCTAAAGTGGAATAATAGTTTGACTGTGTGTACTGAGCATATTGGGAAAATGTTAGGATAATAACTTTTGGAATATGCTAGTTTAGTGCCAACTGGGAATATAGTGGTGTCATATTTGGAATGTATTTCCTTTACTTTTTTATTAATGTGTTACAGTTTATGAATACACTTTTCACATGTAATACAAAGCAAATAAAATAATCATATTGTCATACATATTATTAACACTATTATTCAATAGCCTCAGTAAATACAATTCAATATACAAATCCCCTTATTGTCACAATACTAAAATTCTAAAGGAAGATAATAATTATTTGTGAAAATTCTTTCAGATACATTTTTTGACCATACAAACTTTATAATCAGAATCAGATATCTAAAAGCAAACATTCCTTATTACATTCAAATAGAGATCTCCAAAAGACTTTCTACAACTAACCAAACGTTATACATTGCAATCAGAAACTTAAGATTTGCAGTATTGATATTACGCCACTAGAAGATTGCCTCTTTTACATGCTCCAAATTGTGCACATGTCTACCATACTGTGATTTGTAAATTCTTGACATCTTAGGGCAGCAGGTTAATAGAAGTTTCCCTGTCGCCATAATTTATTTATTCTCTCACAATCTGCAGAATTGCTCTGCTATAGGTAACTGAGTGATTACTCCTGTAGATGCTAAAACTGATAAATGATGAATCCTAACTAATACAATAAATCTTCTTAGTCTTAATGGTGGACATATATTTAAGTATTGTTGTGGTTTCTTGAAGGTATACAACATATATTTCACAAAATGGTACTTGTTTAGACCTTCAAGGTGGGAGTAGTGTTCCAGCCAGTCCCATAGATCTACTTTTTTTGGATAGTGCTGGCTTTACTGAAGGGAAGAATCCCACTGAACGATTACTCCAGCATATTTCTTCAAAATATTTTTCTATGCTTTCCTTAAGGGGAGACTTCCTTGACTCCTTTGTAATTTCCTTACGCATAGATACCAATAACTGGTTGCTTGGAGTACTCATAATGTTCAAGTATAATTCTGCCCTTCTCTTTACTACCATGGATTTCAATGATTGCAGCCCCAATTCTAGCCTGAGAATTGCCATAGGTATACAGGTAGGAAGGCCTAAGATTTTTTTCCAAAGTTTTCCTTCAACTACCTGTAACCATTTAAGGTCTATTGACTGCAGAGCTTCCAGATCATATATAACCATTGGGGCAAGTACCTGCTCGTGCTTCTCCATCAGCACCACCTGCATGCATAACCTCCTCACCCGCAACAGGTTCCGGTCAGGTGTCCATCTCCCGCACAGCGAATCAGCAACTTCCAGGATTCTACAACCTGGCTTCCTCATTGGAAGTCCTTCGGGCTGCTAGTCAACACACTGAAAACCACTTCTCTGCAGCTCACTCAGTCTTTCTCTACCGCCCCCTCTCTGTCACTCCAGCATGCTCTGATATCTCGGAGTCAGCTCACATGGTGCACCTCACAGTCTGCTGCGAGTCAGGAGGACTCTGGTAGGTCAGATTTACGAGCTTCGGCCCACTCTCGAAATCTCTCCCCTTTTCAGCTACCCACTAGACGGGCCAAGTGGTCATGGGCAGTGAAAAAAGACTTCCCATTCTCTGGTTGTACGTGTTCAAATGGTGCCGCTTCTCCACAGTGTACAGTGGGTTGTCAAACTGGAGATATACTGGAATATTCAACTGGGAAATTACAGCCATCAGAAATACTGGAAAATTCAAACTAGGAGTATACTGGGAATGTCAGACTTTGGGTATACTGCTATTATGCTAATAGCTCATGTACTGGAATTATGCAAAATGGGAAGATATTGGGTTTTCAAACTGGGAGTTTACTGGGATTACCGAACCGGGGTTTATTCTGGTATTATGGACATTGGAATACACGGGGAACTTGCAATATACTGGGTTTGTGCAAACTGGAAATGTTTGGGAGGACCTGTAATTATAAATTAACGATGTCACAAATGCTCATCAAAAACAGCACCATTTTAAATATGCATAAATAAATAACGAAAAGAATAATATTTATTCATCAAACCATTTAGGACCTTACTGTCACATTCTGATTTGCATATTGATCTATAATTTGACATGTAAACTTGCCTTTCAAATTACATCAGGTGAAGCACACTTGCTGTGGGCTTTTCAAACCACGTGAAAAGGGTAACATAAATTGCACCTGTGAAGAATGTATAGGGTAATTTCATGGGCACACCGCATTTGTAGATATTGTTCACGGGAGATGGTAGCATTGAACATATTTTGTATTCTGATAGACAGGAGTCAGCAACATTTAGTGCTGAAGATGATTTTTGACTACATCTCCCATAAGCCATAGCCAGCATAGTCAATGGGGAGGGATCATGGTAGTCCTGAGGGATCATGGTAGTCCTAAGGGATTGTGGTAGTCTGGAGACGCACAGGTTGCAAACGGCATATTGTAACACTTGCCTGAACCCCGCATTAGGTGAGGTGGTAAAAATGGTTTACCTTCATGTCATGAGTTATGATGTTTCGATAGATCGGTTGATTACCTGTTTATTTGGATCAGAGTATAAGCTTTTATTTACAGAGATTTGGACTTCGAACTCGTGGAAACAGCACAATATACACATAGGTTATTATTAATATTAGTATGAATAATTTAAAATGCAAATTAATACCATAATTAGCTGGAATCAAAAACACAATGAAGGCGCTGTCAAAACAAAACTGGAGTGCCCTAGTGGAGCAAGATAAGGGCAGGCCGTCTGCTGCGCCGGTCACTGGTCGACCGCTTTCCTTTCTAGAAGCTTCCCCTAATATCCAGGCCCAGCCTGCATTCATCCATCGCACGTTTTATGTCATCAAGGTACATATCTTCGAGCGAAATCGGGAATACGGGCTCGTTTATATAATCTGCCGATACTCTTACACACAGTGGAGCCCTGTCTGTGTACTGCTGGCTCTGCGCCTCGCGGGGCTTCATTATATCTCCCCGCGGCCTCGTTTACGCGCGCTGTTAAAAAGCAAAGTACAGTCCTGGCGCCCCCGTGGGACCTGGCAAGCAATGGAGGATGATGTCAAGGCAGCCGAGGAGATAATTACCTCGCGCGCTCTACCTTGCACAATGGACCACCTTGGTGCGCGGTGGAAACCGCGGCTGCTTTGTGAAGCCGTCCCAAGAGCACTGGCTACTGACCAAGGGAGAGAGCTTCCGCAGCCCCAACTTTTCAGAAGAATACTGCCCATGGCGTCCACCTAGTCCTCAACAGTGTACTATTTACTTGACAGAGCCTTTCCGCGAGTAAGCACTGTCTAAACGTTTTCTCTTTACCTGCCGCAGAAAAGTGAATGCAGAGTATTTTATTTCACTGACCCGCGTATTAAAGTTAATCAGAAGTCGACGATTTACTAATAAAAAAAAAATGTTGCTGTTCAAGAGTTAAAAAAAATGCCTACTGGAAACTCATTGGAGAACACTTAATAGACAATAATAAGGGCAGCATTTTGTGAATGGAGGAGGGCTGTGGAGTTCCAATGGCATGGGATGATAAATGTGGCTTTGAAAAGTATGAAAAGACAATTCAGTTTGTTGTGTACGCTTAATAAATGGTCAGCTTTATTATTAACATTAAGGGCCTAATTCATGGAACTTTGCACAGGTGAAAAGTGACTTTGCACTGCCAACCAACACCCTGATTCACAGAGCGGTGAAAAGTGTATTTTTGTAGTACAAAGTCACATTGCACCGCAAAAGTACTGAAGACGAAGGCCCAAGTATGGCCCTCATGACCCCTACACGACTCTCAGCCCGGAGACTGAGAAACGATGGATGCACCTCACTCTTAGGCCCTTCACCGCCATCATCGATGTAGCGCTGATGTGAGAAACGTTACTCTCTCAGCCATTCAGGCCTTACCCAGTCGATGATCTGGAGGAAATGGAGAGGCCATCAATCGAACATGTCGACTGACCGCAAATCAAAAAATCAATGACGTCATCACCGACATCACGACGTAGCCGCACATAGACATGAAGTACATAGCCATCCATTCACAAAGCTACACGAACATGCCTTAGCTTATTGCATATAGACATGAAACACATGCTTGTGACTCACGCAGGTAGATGACAGAGACACATTCAGATCTTTAAATATAGTCACATTCTTCACCAATGCTGAGCCGCAAGACGCCAAAATATATACGTATACCAAGCTTGCATATGCTTGACTGCCACTAAAGTGGAAAATCCATAAGGACAAATATGGAAGCCCCAGGCCCACTGAAATGAATGAGGAAGGGGAGACAAACGTCGAGTACATGAAGGGCTGGCATGATCGCTGCAGCCAAAGGCAAGCAGAACGATGCACCCAGCCAAGGACGAGTGGAGATGGAAAATTCCTGGTTACCAAGACGATAAAGCCACTTCTGAGAAATTTTGACTAAAATCCTCATAATTACAAGCAAGAGAGCTCCATTTCGTTGTCTCAACACACATGACCTAGCAGAACAAGACAATACCCATTCAATCAAGGTGGACGGAGAGAAGCTGTTCCCACCAAATCGGAGGTGAAAAGCTGCAAGTTTTGCTCACAAACTACCACCTGAATGCACTCTCCTATGCTTAGGTGACCAGAGATGGCAACATTAGGAAACACACAGCCCCTCCATGTCCCTTCTCAATGCCTTGAGAAAGCACAGCCAGCCTGGTAACTGTCCAGCGTCTCAGGGCTGGCAGGACCCATTCTACCCAATCCAGGGTCACCTTTCATGTGAAGATGTAACATGTTGCAAGAGCCAATGCTCTCCCTACGACCTTACAACATTGTAGATTGAAATGTGTAGGGATGGTCCCAGGAGGAGCCAACAGATATGGCCATCTAATAGTAGAATTAACACCTAAAGGACATATACCTAGTTCGTAGAAACTGACAAATGTGAATGCCCAGCAGTTTTCAGGGATGAAGCTTGGTTTTGGGACGTCACACCTGGATAAAACCGGGTCACACGCTCAGAAGATGAGAACCCGAAAGAACTCATGTTTTTCTAGTGCAATCCCTGACGTTTATTAGATAATAAAGACAGTAAACTTTGCCCCACGGCTGAGTCTTCCGTTCTTGCAGTGGTGAGTTTTTGATGGGCCCAAGTGTCTCTCTGCTGGTAATTGGGGTGGCTGCTATAGAACCCCACCGCTACAACAGTACTCTTTACACTGCGCTAAATAGGCCTAAATCACAGTGCAAAGAGTACTTTTGCAGTGTAAAGTGACTTTGCACTGCAAACATACACTTTGGACCGCTCTGTGAATCAGGGTGTTTGTTGGCAGTGCAAAGTCACTTTGCACCAGTGCAACGTCACTTTGCACCACGCTAAAAGTTCCATGAATTCGGCCATATATGTTGTGGTGTGCCCGATCAGTGTCCACCTGTTTTCTACTGAGGCGGGGTCTTGTAATGAACTATTGACACTAGTGAAACCCACTTGCAGTCACATGATTTAGTTCATGTTACCTATTGAGTTGGGACAAGAAAAAAGTAACAGATGTAAATGCTTGTGCCAACGCGTCTCACCAACCTTGAATACCCTGGCCAGAATATAATTGCACATTTTTTTCGCACCTTTGGCATTTCAGAATAGGATCCATCAGTCTTGTCCATTCTGCTGATGGAGGTTTGCCTGGCGGGAGCACTGTTCTGTCCAGGGGGCCAGGGCTAGCCTAGGAAACACCCAGATCTGTTAGCAAGCTGTGCTCTTATCCGCGAGCTGCACATGCGTCAGAGGATAGCGCACAAGAGACTGAATGCAGAAACAGCCAAAGCTCTCCCAGTGTGTACGTTGCCATTCACAAACTTTTTTTGTTAGGGTGAGTATTGCGGCCAATGAAAAGGGCAGAGTCCAACTTCCATTACTCAGTCAAAAGGGTTTCTTGCCGAATCCTGAATCACTGTCACAGATATGTTTCAAATTTTAAATTGTGGGCATTCGTATGTTCCGAAAATGCTCTTGCTTTTATGCAGATTTTCATGCGTGGGTTCCATGATAAGATACTTTGATTTGTGAGCAGACCTGGGGCCACACTGCTCGGCCCCATCACCTCCTCCCGGCACCACCACCCAGAAGATGGAGTGTATTCACAGAGTACATTTTTCCCATTTCTAGCACTGTATGTCCCCAAACAGAAACAGCATTCAAACGCGTGTCGGCATTGTTAGGCCTTATTGGCGAGCCTGACCCTTGTCATTGCGTTGCATCTAGCACCACTGAAGGAACAGCCTCACTGCTCCTCACTGTGTAATCTGCCGCTTGTGATATCTTGTTACTTTCACTGTCTCTGAGCTGCCTCTGAACGACTCTGTCAAAATGGCCGTGGCCTCCTAGTAACTGACTCTGTGACTTTCTCCAGATTCTGAGTGGGGAGTTTGTACAATGCCTTGACGCTGTCCTAGCCTCAATAGTAATCACACCCATCAACAGAAAACAGGATTATGCAGTCACGTAATTACAGTAAATGAAATACCCATTTCCCAAATTAACACTATCAAGATGTTCAATGAAAGACTGTCGGTGGCACTTAAAATGCACAATGGCGCTCACTGACAAATGGACAGCACGTCTTCGGAACCTGGTGAACATACTGCTATGCATACATGTCTACTAACTACATAAACTAGAATAAAAAGGACACCCTCATTTAATCAAAAAGTGTTATGAAAGTAGCACTGACGCTTGTCCAGTGGTAACTCATTGTGAATGATATTCCAGTGCTTAATTTGTGCTGGTGTTTGCCGGTGGCCAACACAAGCACTCTTTTTTCGGCATCGGCACTCTTTTGAGTCTGCAGCTGCAGAGTCCTTGGTTACGGTCAGCAACTTGGGACCGGTCACGCCTCATTGTTGGCATTTATTTTTTATAGATCTAACTTCTCCAGTGCTCCGAGGTAAAGGTGTTATGCCTGTATAAATGCCTCCATTCACGCAACAGGGCATTTCCATTGTTTATGAAGGCGGGGGCATAACCAGAGTTACGTTTCTGCCTCCCTTTTAACCTCTGCCTTAAAAATGACGTGGTTTTATTCCAGCATGAGATGTTCATGCTGGCGTACAACTAATGATTTCCTATGTCATCCACTGGCATTTTACATCAGCAAAATGTAGGCAGATGACATAGGAAATCATCCTAAATGCTGCCTGCCATGCGCTTACTCATTTTGCACTTTAGAGTGTACAAGAGAGGCGTAAAGACGCTTCCGGCATCACTTTACACAGTTACCTCAAACTTTGCACGCCAAAAATAGGGACCATATGCTTTCCTAACAATTGATCACCCCCAAGACCATCATTTACCAACTCTCCATTCCTTTTGATTTTGACTAACTCTTGCCCAGTAGCCTGGACCACCATTGGACTTGACCTCTCACTGGCTCAAAAGAATAATGTTATCTCTGCATCCATGTTATTGTACTTTACCCTAATGCTTCCGAGCAAAGTTTGTGCTATTTATCTCTAGAATAGCATGTAGTGCCTCAAATATCCATCAACAGGTATACCCTCATCCCAGGTACAGTCAGCATATGCTAGACGAAGGCTTCCATGCTTAGGTATTGGTTTTCATCCAAACTGTTCGAGAATAAAATAATGAATGTGTGATTTGGCAGAATTTCGGCCGTTCGAAAAATCCAAACAGCCGAAAAGTTCGACTAAATCACATATTTGTTGCTGAGGGCTGCAGGGGTGTCCCCCGCACCCTTGCTCACTGTATTGTCACTGCTGTCCCGAAAGAAGAAAAAAAAAGGAAAGGACAAAGGACCCTGCGGCGCCCGTTCCCGATCACGGAAGTGAAAGGGAACAGGCGTTGCATGGACAAAGGAAGTCGGAATGCAAGGTAAGTAGGGGGTATGGATGGGGGTGTGTTGGGGGTGTGGGTAGGGGTGTGGGTGGATGTCTGGGTAGGAGTGTGCGCCGAGTCAGTAATGTTCAGGGGACAAAAGACCAAAGATTATTTAGACAAAATAAACTCTGGTCTTTCTCCCTAGAACATTGCTAATTAGGTCTTTCAACCCCAATCCTAGGTGACCTTTGTAATGGGCCATTGTGTTAATTATTTTCTATTTATCATTAATTATTAGTGTGTGTGTGTGTGTGTGTGCGCGCGCGCGTGCGCGTGTGTGTGTGTGTGTGCATGTGCATGCGTGTGTTCATAAACTAACAAATGAGTGGGATCAGCAGCAGTACCAACCTATCAGTAGCCAGCGAGCAAAAATAAAACATTGCTTTCAGGTCAAGAAACAAGTTCATGGTTTTAATCTGAGCATGACCTTTCTGAAGACGGAAGGACATCTTAAGAGACAAAGTCGTATGTATTTTTGTCAACAGAAGCTATTAAAAAGAAAGGAAATTATTTGATTGAGGTACTATTTGTAAACTGATTATTTTAAAATGTTAACAATGTTAATTCCCAAGGCTCACCTGCAGCATTTAGTGTAGTCATAATAAGAACATGACATGTGTTTAGTGGGAAAATTGCATTATCAAAGCCTAGAATAACCATATAACATATTCCCTGGCACACGCTTTTGAAATGCCCCTATGAGAAAGGGGGGGTGGGGACAAATAGCACCAATGAATCTTCCTTGCCCTTTGGATAAAATCAAACAGTATTTAGGGAACATAAGAATAACCACAGATGTTCAGATGTTCTCAGGGTGAAGGATGTAAATGTGTATATACATTATTAAAAGTTGTCCTACTGTGTTGGGTGGGAGTTAGACACTTAATGTTATTGTTCATTCCTGTTGCTCAGTGTTAAGCACAATTAAAAAACAAGACTATACTTACTTGAAATAAACTATCTAGTTTGAGTCTTAAAGTGGCATCGGTCATGCCCCTGGTGGCAGCCATAAGTGTACTCAAAACTGTGACCTGCGAAAGGCCTATCAGAACAATGCTCTTTGACAGCAGGTGAGAAATAGAGCAAACATCATGTTTTAAAAATGATAAGTCTTGCAACCTGAAACACATCAACAGGGCCAGCCTAAGGCATGGACAGTCTGTACCACAGCCTACGGGCCAGCGCTCATGTGGAGGTATCCAGTGATTTTGCAGACAACAAACACTTCCAAGAAATTTACTTTGATGCTATTTCTTCAAAATTATTTGAAATTATGTATATATTTTTGGAGTAAAGGGTAAAAGGGGGGATGTGTTTGTGGCGAGGGTGGGAGTGGAGGGTAAGGGGGCTATGAGGGAGGAACCCCAAAAAATGTATTCGATGAAAATGTTCGAAGTAATAGCATTGAAGGAAATGACTTCACAGTGTTTTCAGTCTGTGAAATGACACGAAGCCCACGGGGATCTGGCGATAACCAGCTGCCACTAGTATACCCAGTAACACGAATTGTATATCACATTTAAAGCACAATCACCCAGTTAACTTTTCACAATTTGTGTTGAGTCTTTAAGTCTTGAAGGTCTTTTACAAAACCCACTGCCAATTTGATAGCCTTCTGCTGAGCTGAATTCTGGTATTTGTAGTCTTCCATTCAAGATGGGGGAAAATAGCGCTACAATCATACTCCTTTGGCTTTAACTATTTCTATACCAATTTACATATTTTAATGAGTTCTTAAGTACGATGCAGGTACTTTTAAGGTTATCTTTATAAAACAGAATGATAAAATACTCAATATTTTACACAATATTGAGTATTTACCGCAATATTTTGCGGTAAATAAAATACAATATTTTACATAATATTTTACCACAATAAAGATGGGGATGAGGACGAAAGGCGGAAAGGACAAGTGAGTATTTATGATTTAACAATGATGTGGGAAAAGACATTGCTGGCCTGGGGACTGGAGGCCTGGACCCGCACTTGTTTTGTTAGCATTTGAAGACGTGTGAAATTGCTTACTCTCACTGCCTCAAGACCTCCCAGATAAATAGACTCTACTTCGATCACACTACAAGGGAATCCTGCAAAAGAAGCACTTTGCCCTGACTGCCCCGGGCACAATCTCTGTCCTAACATCCCTAGAGCCTGCCATCACAGCAGGTGTGTAAACTCGCCTTATGTTTTGAAAATAATAAAATCATCGCTTGGGGACTGAATTCTTTTGACAAGCAAAATAATACTCATTTGTACCTTCTAAAATAAAAAGCACATGGCGAGCTTGATCAAAAGGCCAAAAAAAGACTTCGTGAATATACATTCCATCATGAATCGACTTCAAAGCAACATTTTACTTCAGCTCACGTAATTTTTTTATTCCACAGTCAGATGTTGTTTTCAAACCAAGATGCAAAAATACCTATCAGAACCAACATTTCTACCAAACACAGCTAGGAAGATATGTGTTCAAGTGCCCGAGTTGCCACCTTGCCTCAAATCCCAGCTTCCCCATATGACCAAAATGTGTGCTCCTGGGCAAATCATTTTATCTCGATATGGCTTATCTGACAAAATTAGAAGTCGCTAGCGCTGATTCAGCTCACACTGATGGCTACTCCGAAAAAAACATTCCTCAAAATATTGCCACTTATGTAATAGTGACCATTAATAAACGAATTTCAATGTAACTTCCAATGATCCCCTCGAGTATAAAAGACTCACTCTTTGACGTTATTTCCTGTGATGTCACTGATGGTGCCACTACATATACAAATTAGGGGGCCCACACATCTTTTGCTGCCCAGGACCCGGCAGATAATTGCATCAATGTAAAGCATATCAGGGGGCTGGTGGGCCAGGAAATGTGCAAACGTCAAACACAACAAACGGTGGTTATGGGTGTACCTGCAAGAGCGTCCAAACACTGCAGACATTTCCTTAGGAAACTGAAGCAGAAGCGAGCAGCCCAAGCCCAGCGCCGGTGAAGAAGGAAGTAACACCCCTTCCGTTAGGAAGGAGCAGTATCCGTTGCTGTCTCTGATTGACAGGTCTTATTTTATTGTTCTCACACAAATGGGCCGTATTTCTGTTTTGACTGGTGCACAATCTGTGTGGACCTTTCTGGCTCTCTGGGAGAGCTGTTCCGTGGCACAGCGCTGTAAGGAGGGATGTAAGCGTGGCATTTTTAGCGCAGTGCAAAGTCACTTTGCACTGCCAGCAAACACCCTGGTTCACAGAGCGGTGCAAAGTGTATTTTTGCAATGCAAAGTGACTTTGCACTGACTTTGCATTAGTGAAAACTGACTTTGCACTGCAAAAATATACTTTGCACTGCTCTGTGAATGGGGTGTTTGCTGGCAGTGCAAAGTGACTTTGCACTGCGCTAAAAATGCCACACTTACATCCCTCCTTACAGCGCTGTGTCACGGAACAGCTCTCCCAGAGAGCCAGAAAGGTCCACACAGATTGTGCACCAGTCAAAACAGAAATACGGCCCATTTGTGTGAGAACAATAAATCCTGGGGGGGTGGGGAGGGGGGCATGAAATGTAAAAAGAGCCCAGCATGAAATGTAAAAAAAAATGAATCTTTTTTTAGATTGGAGGAAATGGGAAGGGGCAGCTAAAACGGTTTTAGGCACCAATGAAAAAATGACCAGCAGTTGCAAATGGATATTCAGTGTTTAGTCACAGACTATTTGAATAGTACCCAAGGGGTTGTTTTTTGTTCAAATGTAAACAAATGGTGATACTTAAAGAATATTTATTCAGCAACAATGGTCAAAACTACTAGCTGCATAGTGAAGTAACTCCTCAAAATGGCCCACATTGGCCAAAAAAGTGGCCCATTTTTACTGGCCTACACTAGCATTTTGCATTTTTGGTACGGTCATCTCCCTATTGCCCTATAGGCCAGTCCAAGCCTGCCGGCTCATCCATAATGGGTGAGGGGGCCGCCACCCACTGGACACCACACCCATTATGGAGGAGCTGAGGAGCCAGTCCAGTGAAACACTGAGCACTCCCTCAGCTGCTTTTTCCAGTTGAGGGAGTGCTACTGGGCTGGCTAACCTGTCAAAGGGAAACTCTGTTTGCCTTTGACAGTTTATTTCCCCAGCCGCACATGATCACTGAGCCATGCAACGCTGGGGATGTTTTGATTCGCCAGCCTTACATAGCTCATTGGAAATGCTGGCTGGGGCACTGCATGTATGTATATGCGAGGGGGTGCTCCTGCGCCTCCTCGCACATACGGGCAGAGCAACCTGGAGCGGGGCATTTTAGCAACCACACGAGGTACGTTTATGGCGATTTATTTTTTATTTAAATGTGTATGGATGTGTGTATGCTTGTGTTATGGGACTGTGGTGGGAGCAGGATGGGCGGCAGGACTGGGATAGTGGTGGGAGTAGGGTGGGGAGAGCCCAGGGTCTGTACTGGGAGTAGGGTGCGGTGACGGCACGCAAATGTTCATAGCAATTTCTACATACTGTCCATCTGACACTTTTGGGGGGGGGGCGAGAAGCAGTACTCTCCTGCAGAAAGTATTGAGCCATTGCATGAAAGCACCAGTATTCCAACACTGTAAGGATTGGGTTCCTGTTCAGAAGTCTGAGTACTCTCCCACTGAATACATTACATTCCTACATAGGAGTGCCAGTACTCTCCCACTGAAAGTATCAGACTGTTAAGTAGAAGCACTAGTACCCCACCACTGAGTATTTCGGACTCATGTTGAGAAGTGTCAGTACTCTCCCACTAAACAAATTACACCGCTATTTAGAAGTGCCACTACTTTACCACTAAAAGTACTAGAACCCTGATGTCAAGCTACCGTTTTCCCCCTGAAATTATTACACTCCTGCTAAGAAGCACTACCCTCCCATTGCGAAAATGCACCGGTACTGGAGAAGTGCCAGTACTCCCTCATTGAAAGTATTTAACCCCAATAGTATGTGCCAGTACTCTCTCACTGAAAGTATTGGACCCCTCCTGATATGTATTAGTACTCGCTCACTGAACGTATTTAGCCCTGTTGAGAGGCACCAGTACTCTCTGAAAATATTTAACCCCAATTGAGAAGTGCCAGCACTCGGCCACTTAAAGTATTGGGTCCCTGCTGAAAAGTACCAGTACTCCCTCGCTCCCTCGCTGAAAGCATTTCAATGCTTTGAGAAGTGTGAGTACTCTCTGACTAAAAATATATGTCCCCAATTTACAAGTGTCAGTTCTCTCTCGTTGAAAGTATTAACTCCCTGATAAACCACCAGAAATTATTTTGTATCTTGAAGGACCTTTTACTTGTGCTACAGAAACTCTAAAAAAATGAGGACAAGGGGAGGAATATAAATTTGGTGGCACCCAAGTACTTCAAAAAAATGCATCTGAAGGATTGGCGGGGCCTGACGGAAACTTGGCAGGATGTACGAGCAGGTTTCAATGTCTTCATTTACCTCCATGTGCGATAGTCCAATTTGTCCATCCATTTTTAACGATGGAATTGTGAAATGTAGGCATGGCTCTGAAGTGCTTTTTTAAGACTGTTAGTTGAGGCAGGTACTCGTCTTTCTTCTGACCAACTAAGTATCCCCTTCCATCTCCTGCTGGTACATTGTTACCATGATCCGCAGATTGGGCATTGCCTCGTGAATTTCTGCCCATTGATTGAACATTGACCTATGTGTTTCTATTTTTCAAAATTACGTTGGGCAAGACCTCGATTTGTCATCCTAATGGATGCACTGTGCTAACATCCTACAATGGGACACACATATCTATCACAGCCTTGGCGGTTTCCCGGCGGTAATTGCACCGGGATACTGCCAACGCAAATAGCGTTACTGCTACCCGGTCCGGCACAATTTGCGCTCTGAATGATACCTGGCCTAGTAGGATCGTTGTCTCTGTCTTCTCTCTGTTCCCCCTCCCTTGCCTCGTCAAGCCTTCAAACACTTGGGTCTAGGTGCGTTATAAATTCCATATCATATCCCGAGTAGTGGTAAGGCTGTAATTCCCCATTTTTTAAAGACTCCATAATGCCGCAAACGGGCGAAAAGCTGGAGGTAAATCTCCATCTTTCCATCCAAACTCTGGATTGGGTGGAGCAGTAATGCAGCATTACCACCAAATTGTTTTGCCACTCCGCCCATTCCATGATGAGGCCCACAGTGGTACATAACAGTCCTGGTACCAAGGAAAATATGAATTTATGATTTAGTTGAAATATACTGTGCGTATTATTAAAAGGTTAGCGTGGAGAACGTGATGCAGATCATGCCCACATGTTTGTCACATGTTCTGATACTCACAGGAACAGGATATTTGACAAGAAGTCTGGCCTGCTCTGGGATAACATTGGGGTCTGATCCCCACTGACCAGTCTTGTTGGGGGATGTCTCGACAAGAGGTTTGTTTCTTCATGGGATCATATTGCCTCGGAAGGCAATAGCTAAGAATGGAAAGAGTCGGACACCCTCTGCTCGGAACAATATTTTATGGAATTAATTAGAACCTTCCTTCAGGAACAGCATCTTTTTATTGGACAAGGACAAGGCCGGAGGACGCAACTTAAGTTGTGCTGGGACACATTGGAATCTTATTTTGACACAGAGGGTAGTGGCCAAGGAAACCGTGTAGTATGTGGGCACCACCTCTACATCTCTGTGCATCTGGAACAACACATGCACTTTTTGCACGCTGTGCTTTAGCATTTTTTTCATTCTTTTGGGTCACCGGTTTGTTAACGCTTAGCTTTTTTGCACATTCTGTTCAATTCAGCAAATTGTATTTGGTATGCACCATTAACAGTATAAAACAGCGTAACATTCTAACCCATATAGTAAATATGTGATATGCTTTGCACATTCTAGTTTGCACTTCTATATCACAGTGTCTGACCTGATGGTTGGCACGCAGCATGGCGAGGTTGTGGCCTGTGGGGCAAAGCATACCTTCTTGTCCCTCGAGATGAACTTGCACCTTGACATGCAGGAAAGGAGAGGAATTTGGAGGAGGCAGCAATGTGAACATACTATAAAGGGCAGAAAGGGTCTGACCCAATCTCACAGAGTGGAGCAGACAGTGCAAAGGGGACACAGTCCCCCAAAGGTCTTTGCACCGCGCTTTCTGCAGCTCAGTTTCCTTCATTAGATACAAAAACGAGTCCGTCTGTTGCTTAGTCTTCCCAGGCACAAGAGTGAGGAAACATTCTGTAGCCTGTGTCTGACTGCAGGATGTTAGATGTTCATTCTGCAAAGTACACGTGCACGGAAGCGCTCCTCTGCTACCCCTGCACCCAACCTGTAACCCCCGGGTGCATCCCCTTACCAGCTAGATTCACGCTATATAAATCCCATACATGCACATATGCCTGCACACATACATATTTAGAGCTCTTTCACACATGGAGCACACTCCTATAAAGGAAAGCACTGGGAGCATCAGCAAGAAGCTCTAGCTGCTAAAGACAGACGCAAAGTCTAGTGATAATTGAATATTCCCAGCTCAGACACAAGCGAGAGGCTTTACTGGGAGTCTGTGGAAAGGGCTGTTTACTCTTATTTGCAGATTTGCAAAAATGTTGCACATTATGCAGGGGTCGAAATTAAGATTGGATATGCAGAAGCTGAAGGCAGCTCCTGGGTATCCAGCATTAACCAGTGACCAGGAGCTACCACTGAGGAATAATAGCATTCCACACTTCTATCTTCCACCTAGGCTACAAATCTATCCTTTGTCCATTATTTAAGACCCCTTTATGCTTATAGCTCTCCAGGTGTGGGCTCGCCTATAGGGAAATTTCCCGGTAGGCCTCTGCATCCTGGGCCTCTTTTGTGTGGAAGCCTATTTTATTTCTATGTGCTCTCATAGGAAAGGGGTTGGGCTTGCTGAAAATGTGTAATATGGGGCCCCTTTTTGCATTATTTCCAGAGCCTCTTTTGGTTCCAAGTCCACCCCTGTAGCTCCCAGCTCGCCTCAATTTCGAACCCTGCGTATGCATAGTAGCAAGGTGCTTGCTTGTGTCAAATAATGACTCTCAAACAAGTTGTTCTGGGTGTGTTCAAGTCTGAAAGTCGTATAACCCATCGTTTGCAGGGATCACATTTGAAGTAATAAGCCAGTCCTGGCTTTAAGGCTCACTGCATAATGGAAACATGTAGACCTGTATTTATAATGCATAGAGGAATGCCTATATGGCTGATAAGGGCCTACAGAACGTGATTTGAGATTGTGGGTTTCAGCTTACTTCTTAGAAACAAGATAGGGCATTAAGTACTGATTTCAGATGAGAAAAGCAGACCGTGGTTGCTCCACGTCACTAGTTTCATCAGGCTTAGGAATTCCCATCTTCTGCAGCTGTTTTGAACCTAGACTACTGTTTGAGGAAAGAAGAGAAACCCTGTACTGGTGCCAATTATGTGGGTTTACATGTATGTAGCTCTCCAGAGAGCTTTTTGCTTTGTGCATGCCTGTATGTTTGAATTCTGCTAGGGTTATCTCTCCCTTTCATGTTTATCCAGTGGACGAATTGAATATTATTTGTTTAGGTAAAATGAACATATATTATTTAAAATGTGGTAAAGCTACTAGTACCCAATGTGATGCGGTGGAGTATATTGCTTGCACCAGGTAGCATGTTGACTGTAGTTTCTCCTGAAAAGAGCTTGGGAGCATGTGTGGGTGGATGGCTGGTTAGACAATGGGAGCCCCAGAGTTCCATTAAAACAGATTTGGCATACATTCCCCCACTCCCTCCTGTCCTGGCTACCAGCCCCCTGAAGAGACATAGCAACGAGTGGACACTGGATTCTTGGATTGACAATTGCATTTGTCAAGTTTTCCAAGTGTGCATCAGTGAGTGATCTGAAGTACAATGGTTATTTTGGCCTCACAAACACCACTCCCCACCGTGCAGTTGCAGATTTAAGACAAAGGGCCCCATGGACAGCACCTGATGCAGGGCCCTAGGTGGGCGGGTCTTCGAGGCGGAGCTTTGGGTGGGCGGAGTTAATTGTGGTCACAAGTTCACAATGGCAAACTTTGGGGACAAAAGCTATTTTTTTATTAAGTTGTCTTTATTACAGTTACTTAGATATCTGACTAACTGGAAACAGCTGGGCCTCCTCAGCAGGCTTTGCTATCAATGCTAAATATTCTAAACCTACAGAACATATGCGTCCTTGTAGCAGAAAAGTGATGTCATTCTGTTTGTGTGGGCGTGGCTGCAACCATGCATTGCAAAACGGCAGAATGATGGTGTTAAGCTTTTGCTGCACGGGTTGGAGAGTGAAAACCTCAGTTCTGTATAGCGGTTGGTGTACTGTAGAGTATGGAATTACATAGCCCTTTACAATATTCTCATCAGTCCGTTTACAACCTCTCTGCTCCTCTGCGTGTTCAGTCACCCACTCAGGGGCTGGCCAGTACATCTGCTCCTCCATTTCTCCCTCACTGGGAGCCATGCAGAGGTGCTGGCTCTCGGCAGGCAAAACATGATGCCCCCTGGCGGGAACACTCTACCTGGCTCACCGCTCATAGCATCTAACAGCAGCAAATCAAAGCACCCATAGCACCCCCCTTTCCTTTCACCTCCGCATTCCCCTCCTAAGGACCAGGGAACTTGTCTCATCCAACAGGGGGGGGGGTTGAGGAAAGGGGGCAGAAGGATGAATGGGTGGCATTCCAAAACCGCCTTTAATAAACCCATTAAAGAGCCGTCGAGCTTGTACATACATACATAAATAAATAAATAAATAGATAAATAAATAAATAAATAGGCCGAAATATGCCGCTCAAAGAGCGCCGTTAATGTTCATGTCCTTTTCCAACATTCATCCTCTCCACTTACCCTTTTCTCTCTCCCTCCCCCACCTCTTCTGCCCTCTGAAGCAACTTGTATCCATGCTGGTCCTTACAGAAACCAAATACATACATTGTAACGTGGCATTCCAATAGCAGGGCTGGCAGAAATGCTCCCATTGCAAGCCGCAGAATGAATGTTTTTCTCCATTTTGCGCGGTGGGTGAAATCAGCAATGCCATGCATTTTCCTCGAGGGAAATTTAGTGTTTCGTGTTTTTTTGCGTCAGGCAAAACTGTGTCAAAGGTCACTTTGACTCAAAGCAGCTAACACGGAGAACAATTCGCCTGTCTGCCGAAGCATAACATTAGGCGAATGTTGGCGATGCTGCTTCTTTTGTGAATACTTTACCCACCCCTGGACTGGACCACAGTCTTCTACTTAAGCTGGTAAAGCACGCTGGCACAGAGCTGGTCTACACATGCATATGGACGACTGCGGAGAACCAGCGGCCAACGGCTCGCAGCCCTCCCTCCCCCCCCCGCTCAGACCCGGGGCAGACGGTGAAGTGGATTGCCACTCCTCTTTGCTGAAGCATCCGAAAGAGGAGGACATGTGAGGGGGGCTGAGAAGGAGAAAAGGGGGTGGGGTGAAGGTGCCCACAGCCTTTCCCAAGCTAAAGTTACTATCCCGGCTTGTTAGGAGCTGGACTGTCGTCACAGCAGAATGGGCCCTGTGCTGTGTGGAAGCGGCGGGGCCTAGCACACGGGTCGTCAGACAATGTCTACTTGCAGGTGCCCTTTTCACATAATTTCTTGTGTTGTGTTTCTTCAAAATTTAGGAGATTTTTTTGGATCTCACATCCCTTTGCTTTTCATAGAACGGAAGTGGGTATTTTGTCGAACTTCGTCTCTTAACTATTTACTTAAATGTACACAGAATACGAAAAACAAGCTCAAACTCTGTCTTGGTCCGCAGAAGTGTACCAAAGAAAACGCTTTGATCAAATAAATGCATGTCCTTTAATTTGCTGGGATCCCTGACTTAGGCCCAGGTGTATACTGTGTGTGCCAACCCTGTCAAGTACTCCTGGCCACACCACTGTGTTAGGCGTAGTCTTGATTTTACAGATGTGATGCATTTTAATGCAGAGATGACACTGGCTTCATTACAGCCTCCTGCTTGGTATCGGTTCTAAAGAAAGGGTATTTTTGGAGAGTTTTGATTATTTGATTATGAATGTTCGATTATTAAATCTAAAAAAAGAAGAAACAATTAAACCCTGATGAGAAGTGCCAGTGTTATCTCACTCTATTTAACCACTGCTGTGAAGAGCAGGCAATCTCTCACTGAAAGTATTCCATTCCTGCTGTGAGGCACAAGCACTCTACCACCTAAAGTATTGTAACCCTTGTAAGATGTTGCATAGCTCTCTCGCTGAAAGTGTTTAGTCCTGGTGAAAAGTGCCAGTTCCCTCTCATTGAAGGCATTGCATCCCTGCTGGGAAGCATCATCACTCTCCCACTTTAAGCATAAGTGCCAGTACTCTCTGACTAAAAATACTTAATCACTGCGGAGAAGAGCTAATACCCGCTCACTGAAAGTATTGCATACCTGCTGAGAAGCACAAGCACTCTCTCAATGAAAGTATGTACCCCTAGTAAGAATTGATCATACTCCCTCATTGAAAGTACAGAATCCCTGCAGAGAAACACCAGAGCTCTCACACTTAAAATATATTTACCCCTGGTGAGAAGAGAAGTGCCAGTGCCCCCTCGCTGAATGTGGGTACCCCTGGTGAGAGGTGGCAGACAGTGTTCTCTGCCTGCAAGTAGCGAAGTAAGTAACCACTGCTGAGAAGGGCTTGTGCACTGGCCTGCTAAAAGTATTGCATCCCTGCTGAGAAGCAGGGGCATTCTCCCATTTAAAAGTATGTGTTACCCTGGGTGAGAAGTGCCAGTATGCTCAAGCTGAAACTATATACCCCTGGTGAAAAGTGCCACTACTCCCTCAATGAAAGGATTTTACCCCCGTTAAGAAGTTCCAGTACTTTTTTAATGTATATTTATATAGCGCCCACCAGCGCGTGGGCATCGTGGCGCTGCACTCTCTCACTGAAAGTATCGCATCCCTGCTGATGCCCTGACTCTCAAATTAATGCTGTACTCCAAGTCGCTGAGTACCTGCAGTTTAGCTTCATCTGGCAGGAGAAGGTCAAAAGGTGCTGCCAGGCTTGATGTGTGTCTCACAGGAGGCCGCCAAATGCGTCAAGAACGTGCCATGTCGTCCTGCTGCCGCGCTAGGCACACGTGCACTCACCGGGGCACTCACACTGCCAATATGAAAACGCCGGCATCGAAATGTGGCATAGCCTAATAGAGGTCCCGTTTAACACACACACTTCACAGTATTTCTCCAACAGTGTTGTAAAATCTGTGTCCCACAATGTTTACTTCTAGAAAATAATCGTGTCCGCTGATTCTGTGTCTGATGTTAAATTAGCACGTAAAAAGCATGTGTAAAACATTACGAACTATGTCTCTTTATGATTTGTAGAAGAAAAATAACACTTTTCGCCTCTGACTTTCGGGTGTCTGCAAAAGGCCTTTTAAAGAAACCCACGAATAAGCAGCCTGCGCTGTATCCTTTCCCTGTAATTAGTGTAACTACGGCCGGGACTGTGGACCTTCCTCGTCCCTCTCCAGTTCGGCCTTTGCTCTTTCTGCGTGCAGACACCTCTGCGTCAGTCCTGGCGCTGTTTTTGTGGCTTACTTTCTGGTTTTGCCACCCCTCCCCCCTTCTGTGAGGTGGCAAGAGTTGTCTTCACTGTAGCGTCCTGGGCTCGGGCTCTGCGCGCCTTCCACTCTACCTCAGTCTTTTGTTTTGTTTTGTTTACATTGCATGGCCTCCGAGGGCCACCTGTAGAGCGCGCGCGCCGTCTCCAACCAGCTGCACTAGACGCACGCGCCAGGGGACGGTTCATTGTGTAGTGCGCACGTGCAAATAAACACCAGGGCCGAGCAGCTTCCTGTGGGGGAGCAAAGGGACCACCCCGGCAGGAGACCTTGACTCTGGGCACGGAGGGGGCGGCGTGGTGCCCCGTGTGAAGGAAGGTGCTGCAGGGAGGGTTCCACTCAGGACGGGGACTCGTTCTTACGCTCGCCGGTAACCTGCGACCGGAAATGCCGTGTGCACGCTCCAGAGGGGCCGACGGGCTACGGCTACTGTCTGTATTCTCAACACACGCACCGCTCCTTCCTGCTGGCCACTGCCGGATGGCACTTGCTCATTCAGGGCACACAGCCTTCGAGAACTGGAGGTTGAAAAGCTCCTCCCGGCGACCCAGGAGCTACCAAGGTGTTATCCACCATTTGAAGTACACTTTTATTATCAAAAACCCCTGGGAGTCATTCAGATTTCCAAAGTAACTCACTAAAGAATTCCCAAAGACTTGCCACTAGGCAGAGATGTCGTTATGGGGTGGCTGAGGGGGTTATAGCTCCGGGTCTTTTGGTTGTAGCCCTCGATAGAAGCTCAGAATCTACAACCAAAATGCTAGCTAGCCCCGAGTCCCGACATTAGACTAGCCTCAGATCTTTTCCAGACCGAGCAACACCCCTGCCACTAGGAACTTACCAGCCAGAGCGCTGCCCTTGAACAACAATCCCGCCATGCCTCCCACGTGCGCTTGTTCCTTTTACTCTCTTTTTGCCTCCTGTTTCATCAAATGCCCTCAGCAGGGAAGGAATTGGGCTACAACAAGACTTGAAATGAGCTCCAGTAAAAATTGTCTTGCAAGATCGACGATCCATGTAGACCCAAAGCCCAACTCTCCCGCCACCCACGGAAAGTTAGCGGGAGCAGAGGGCGAGTTAGGTGGGTATTCGGCAGTTATGCTGGGTGCAGAGGTGTTGTGGGGATCGGCAAGGCCACTCGCGCCGGCCCCGCTGGTGCTTGGAGCAGAAGCACTTAAGGTGATGGAGGCACATTGCCTCGGTTGGTTGCCGGGGATCACCCAGTCCTACTGGGATGCAGAGTGGACGGACCCTGGCACGCCGTGCGGACACGGGCTTGGAGGTTGTCAGTGCGCCCATGGATGCCTGGAGCATCCGGTTATGGAATGGCCTCTGCAGACCTCGGCCACCATGCTGGAAAGAGGGCCCCATGGCAACAAGGCCTGCAGGCCCATGTTCACACGGTGAGGGCCTGCTGCAAGGTAATGAGACACAGACACAGTCGTTCCATTCTTGGAGTCTGCCGCCGTTCTAGGGCACGTGTGTGCAGGAGATACCTTTATTTGCATGGACCCTCTTAAATGGGCGATACACAATGGCAGGGTCCCACATAACAGGTGGGAAGTACCATTTTCTTAACAGAATGTACGACTATTCGTGTCATGAGATGAAGGTTTTTTTTTTAACAGATGTGTACATAATCCGAACTGGCTGACCACTAAGGAATTTTGGAACCTGGTTGTTAGTGGTTAGGAGGTGAGTTTGACAATCGCTTTGTTAAAACTATTAAGTAGCATTGGGGCAGTTCCAATTAGAGAAGTGTGATACTGTCGATCCTCCCCATTGATAAGAGAAAAGGAGAGGGAAAGAGAAGGAAAATAATATAATGCCATTTAGGTGACCGGATGTTGAACTCATCTCTTATATGGATTAGCACCAATTTATATGAATGGATAAGAATTTATTTGGCTTAATATGAACGTTTACGTCCTTCTACGTGAATTTTTGCGAATCTCTGTGTATTTTCCTATTTATTACCTGCACACGAATAGAGGAAGCACTTACTGTTTGATTTCACCTATGGATGATTGAATAATCAGCTGGGATTTTAGTACTTTTGATTGTGATTTAAACACTATTGATTGTTTGCTGTGTAAAAAATTGTGTAAGGCTAACCTGGTTTCAGCCAATTCACAATAAAGGGAAAAAATAAACAAAAGTACCATTTTCTGTGTGCCAGTATGAGTCAAGGCGGCTCCTAGTGGTGACAGTTGGGCTACCTGTATAACCAGAGGGGAGAAGCCGGGTGTCCCTACCTTGCTCAATTTGCTACCAGCGGCCAGGGAGAGTAGGTGGCCTGCAAGATGGGGGGATAGTGAAAGATATGGGAGCTTTCCCTCTCCCAAGAAGACAATTGCCGTGGTATAGCCTCTGTTTAGGCGATACATCTTGCATTTATCATTGCATGAGTGCTTTCTAAAATGTGTGAGTCCCTGATTTAACACTGGAAGTTGCACCCCGAGCTCCTGCAACTCTTCCACTGAACTAAACACACCCATGCCAGGGGAAGGCGCAGACGCCCCCAACTAGACAAGATATGCCAGTCGGTTAGAACTGCCCGCTTTCCGTATTTCCATGATCCACAGTCACTGTGGCGGGGCAGCTTTCGGCCTAACACGTCATGTGCAGTTCACCCATGGTCGGGAGAGAGCATTAGAAAAATGTGGCAAGGCAGCGCCAGTGCAAGCGATCACTCCTGTCCGACAGGAAAGGGCCGCCCTCTTCTATGTCATCTGGGCTTTCCATCCATCGTGTTCCCCTTGAGCTGAAAGCTGTTCATGCTTACCAGTCAGGCCTCTGGGATGGTGCTTCATTAATCGTTCCTACTGCTGAGGGCCCCAGTGGAAATCCAGTTGGCCTATTGTAAATATAAATGGTTTCTACCGGACACACCTGTTGCTTGTGGGTATCAGACAAAATGTGAGGGCCAGTGGAACAAAAGGCAAGAGGTGTGCTACTGGACGAATACACATAGCAACTGAAACTAACAGGCACCGTTAGACACTAATAACCAGTTCCAAGATTAAGCTTGAATCAGTAGACAATACATGTTCCAAAACACACTTGCCAGGAACCGGTTTTGACCTACCACTAATCAGAGTCTGACTGGGACACACATTTAAAGATTTAAATAAATATTTAAATTTAAATAATTCTATATTTATATGGTGATTTGATCCAAAGCTTTTGACATAAAAAAAATAGGCACTATGGCCACAAACAAAGTGGTTTATATTTTTTTTTATCAGAATTTGTGATAATTTTGTCTCAAACTATGTGAGCATTCACTTTAATTTAATATATCCTTTAAAGATGTTAGATACAATTTGGGCGCAGGGGAGGAATGCCGACCCTGACACGAGATTGTGATACAAACAGTGACAGATACGAGTCCAGTCTATGAACTAGGCTGTTCAAGCACTGCCATGGGGTTTGCTTGAACACCCTAGTTCATACACCACTGTTGGTTCACTTGTATACCATCGATTATACACCCCTTGGCATGTTGTCACGGTGGACGGTAGTTATACTCACAGGCATTAAAAGTGGACATGCTTTTGGAATAGTACATGTGTCATTATGATTCACTTTTTAAGTTCATCAACTAATTTGGGTCTTCTTTCTCATAGTGTGAATTGCTCTTGAAGAAGGGGAACATATTCCCGAAACGCGTCGAGCACAAACTTCGCTCCCTGGCCTTCTCAGGAATGAAAATGGAATAAACATATTTTGAGTATTACAGTATTTCATCTGAGTATTGGGTATATTATGACTGACTTATGTATAACAGCATTTATATTTTGACTGTTCTCAGTATTTAGGTGTGCAGGGGACGGGAGGGTTCATAGATTTGACAGCATTCATTTTAATAGCATGTGTGGACAGTGGTGCCTTTCCACGCACAGTAGGCCAGTAGCATAGGCCACAGCATACATGCCATTCGGGGCACGCCCATCCTCTATTATTCTTTACATTCTGGGACTTGTGGTTTTGCTTTCCCTAAAATAAATCCATGACTTAAAACCCCACAAGGCACCCACAGAAAGGGAGGGACTATATATATAGAGAGATCTATACACACACACACAAAGTTGGCCCACTGAGAACTGCATCCGGATAAAGCACCAATTCTGCGCTCGAATTTTTGTATGTATGCATGAGATCGGCGTTGCACAACCGTTTTTTACCATATACTACTATATGTATGATATTTGTTCAGCGTTCAAAAAGTTCACGACCCAACTTAAGAAGTTCAGTGTTTTCTTTGCCAGGTGCAGTCGCACAAATCACCTCTAAATCCTCGCGTGCCAAGTGCATTGAAACCACATTGCAGCGCTCGGGCTGCCGCTAACCACAAACCTGCTGCACCATTGGCGGTTGAATGCCGACCGATTACAGAATCACAAATATCGACGGCCCCTCCACTTGAGAACACCTGCCGTGTATTAACGGTGACACGCTACACATCGCCTACCTTTATTACTGCCCATCCATACACCCCCAAGCATCTTCCCCCTAAATAACGCAGCCTGCAGCCACTCTTCACTTCTGCCCCCTCTTCGTGTTGATATCAGCACCATCTCGCCGGCCGAGGCACACGCATGTGTGGGAACAAGACCCGCCAACAATACGGCGCCGATCAAGAGAAAAAAAACCCAGGGAATGCAGCTGTGAACCTGGTTGCTGTGGTAACAACACAGTCCCATTATAATGGTCGAGGCAGCCCAGCGATCAGCACCCTGCTGCAGCAGCAGGTCCTTTGCAGTGGCATTTTACTCTGAGAGATGGAGCCTTTTTGCACCCCAACCTCCCTGGACTACTTCATAGAAATGAGGAAGAAAGCAGGCGCTTGCCCGCCCCGCACCCACGGCTGCCCCCGATGCGCTGGCACTCACCTCAACCATTACACAAGACATTTAACCATAGTGGCAGCAGCTCGGTGTCCTCGGAATGCCACGGAACCTGCCAACGGCGCCGGGGCATTGAGGAGGGTGGCAGAATCCATCCACTGTATCCAGGGACCCGAGGGCGCGATAAAGGGCAGGCAGGCAGGTAGGCGGGCAAATGCAGGGGCGAATAGAAGTAAGTGGGAGGGGGGATGCGGGAGTCAGGGGCAGTCGCCCTCCTGGCGTGCAAAGGTGTGCGGAGCGCGGACTCCCTCCGCCGCCTCCTTTGCAGTGGGGCTCGCAGCTGCAGCGGCGGGTGCGGTGCTGCTGCGATCCGTGCTGCTGCTGAGCTGCTGCTATCCGTGCTGCTGCGGCGGCGGCCGCTGTTCCCGAGGATGGACTGACAGCGCCTGCCACCGGCTCAGGCGGCTGACAGCTCCACGCCCCGAGCTCCGCCCCCTTTTGCCCCCCGCGCTGACGTCAGAGGGCCCGCGGGTCGGTGGAATGTGGCTGCGAGAGCGGGGCTGCCCGAGGCCCGCGAGAACAGTGGCCACTGTGCGCCGAGGGGGGCAGCGGCCGAGCACGCGAATGCAGCGGGGCTTGCTCTAGAAGCGGCAGCGGGGTGAAGGGAGCGCTTTCATCAGCCGGCGTGTGGTAGTGCACTGCTCTGGTGCATTTGGGACACCGGCCAGTAGGCTCCAAGTAGGCTTTTCGCACCCCTGGCGCCCTTTCCAGCACTGTTTCAGAGAAACTCAACCAACAAGAGGGCAACAAGATTTACCTGATTTCGGATGGAATGCACCCGATGCAATGCAATATTTCAGAGGAAAGGGCACTAGCATACACGAGCATTTTTCTGCGGAAAGTAATTTATGTTCCATCAGAGAATGGTGTGCCCAATAATATCAGTGGATGCTCTGCTGCCATATATGGGCGCTACATCATTGACGCAGTGATACAGTATGGCTAGAGGTGGCGGGTGGAGGGGGGGGGCGGTATAAGCATAAATCAATAGCCAATAGAAATCACACCACTATTAAATATTGTACCACTGCGCATGATTAGAAACCATTTGTCTGCTGGGATTTCGGCGTTTTCCTATGAAAAGTTGCACATTTAAATTCGTTTTATAGTGTTATATATAGTTTTGGGAACTTTAAACATTGTGCTATCAAACAGATCTATAATCCCTTTAAAAAAAGTAGCCACTGAATCACATCTTTAACAATCCTTGTAAAATACACACTTCATGTTGAAACATTGCACAATTTAGAGCATACAAGTCTTACCCCAAAAACACGAAACGGTTCTGATCAGTCCTACAGATAAAGAGTGTATCGGCCACTTTTACTCTTTAAAAATATGAAAATACTCCACAAAAATGAAAATGGGGAGTATAAATACTCCCAACAAAAATAGGAAGCCCACTCGTAGAACCCTGTGCCCCTGCTTTCACCCACACAGCTCCATGGATGTGTTTGGAGCAGTAGTGCACGTTCTAAACACAGGAAGAAACTAGCATAATGCCTGATCATAAGAAGTAAACATGTATCTTTTAATGTGCATGAATAACCAGTTGCAAAGAAATATCTATTACAAAAACATTTGTTTTTCAATTAAAACAAGTTTCGACGCTTATAAAATACTCCCATTGGGAATTGGACTTACATTTTTATTCCCATAAAAATCATTTTACTCCCAACTTTATAAAATGAGAAGTAAAATACTCCCACTTCCAAATGTTATCTGGAGTACTGGTTACGATTAGAGTATTATCACGCCCCTTTCATCAATAGACTCCAAAACTAAACATGTGGACACAAGTCCACGCACTGTGGGCAGTTAAAGGGCTAAATATTGTCCATGGTGCTACAATGCATATCATTGTCCCCTCCATACTTAATAAAATACAATCATAATTGCTGTTATATGTAAGAGGGTGCTGAAAAAAAAAATCAAACACCAAAAATGAGCAAGGGAGAGCATGCAATCCATCATAGGCACTGGCAATGCCTAAGGGCTGATTTCCATTCTATCTCTTCCTTTATAACCCATCAGTGGGAGAGCAGTCATATGAAAATCAGTGTTGGCCCTACTCCACTCACTTTTTGGCATGACTTGTGACTAGGATTGGGCGGGTAGGTTAAGGCCTGAGTCCCTCGCTCGCTCTGCCTTGGGAATCAAGACACACTTAAACAATGAGGCCCACCAAAGCTGAACTAAGTCTGGGAGCACTTGTGTTCCCGTGCACAGAGGATGGGGATGGCTCGTCCTGCTCCCATTGGGTGCAGTTCAAGACAGAACTGCATATGTTTGGCTAAACATGGGTGGAATGAAAAGCTGTCTAGAGGACTTTCTAGTGGTTATCATTGAGTTGATTGACTGCTGAAGGAACACCTGTTCAAATACCAGAGCACATACTGCTTTACTCGTGTTAGCATTATGCTGTTCCACAGCATCTGAGGTCTTCAGCACAACTGGAAAGGGAATTCCCATTTGTGCATCTGAAACATACTTTTATTTGAATAAATCCCAAACATGTTCTATGTGACTTCAAAATATAATACATTTTCATGTTGTCAATTAAACATTCTAATAGTGTGTGCCCACTCCGACCCTTCTCTTTTAAAGTAGAAATGCACCTTTTCAATAAACAGTACTACGTTTAAAGCATTTCCCTGAAGTCTATTAGAATTGGATTCTCAGCCACGAGCAGATCTTGTTCTTACTACTTTTGTTTGTTGAGTTTAACTGCCATCAGTATAAAGTAATTCCCTTTATACTAGAAATCTCTAGTACTCCCACTTTGACCTCTTCTGGCCAAAATGTAAATAGGCCTTAACCTGACACGTTTCTGTTTTATCCAGGTGAATATTTCAAAAAACATTCTTCAGGGGTGCATACAATAAATCATTTGAGTCTTCAAGTTTCGAGGGTTTCTAGAATGCACATATACCATAGACTGATCCCCCTTCTCTTTGATAAATACTTGGATGTGAGGAATCTGGTGTGGTCCGCTGTTTCCCCTGTGCACAGGGAGGTGGTCACAAATGCTGCTTGCAATGCTGTGGTTGTAGCACCCACATATTAGTTTATTTGGAAAATGTGTAGAGGCCTTCAGTCAATATCCCCTATATCCATGCATCAAAGTTTTCATTCTGTATATATCTTCTACTAGTGTGTCCATTATTTCTGGTTACATTCTTTATCTTCCAACCAAGCTATTCGACCAATTAAACCCAGCATTCTCCTGACTTTTGGTGATTGCCTAGCATCTCATTGTTATCATGCACCATTCATTTCATATACAGGCTTGCTGTGACTTTCCCCTCTATGCCATAATAGTTTGAATGAAAATATGAGACTATTAAATCTTGAAGGCATTTATGATATGTTTATTTGCTGCAATATTCTTTCTTAAGGGATGCAAAGTCGAGTTCTCCTTCCAATTTCATAGGAGAACATAAATACTATGGGGCCACATGATACACAATGCTGAAGTATGATTCAGTCAAAGTATTCCATCCAAAGCCTCTTGGGGGTCATTTTCCTTTAAACAGTACATTACACAGAGGGGACCACTTACATTTCCACTCCCATGCAACAGAACCCGTCTGTGCAATTTTAATAATTTCCAACATGCAGTGTAAAATCAGGCACAAACGCCTTTAGACCTTTGTTTTTCATTACCTGTTGGAAGAACGTGTCAATACATCCCGCACGTAACGACTGCAGGAGGCATTTGCAGTAGCTTTCTATAGACACCCTCTGCTTTTACCAGGAGTAACGAGCAGACAGATTCCTTAGAAATCCATTTGACTAACGGCAGCATGTCAATGTATGCTGGCGTGAAGCCACAGAGGGTTTTGAGGCATAGCGGGGATGCGTGACAGATGTGGTCGGTCCACTCAGTGCCCCCACTTTGCCCCCAGACAACACAACAAAATCCCTGAATTGGAAAACGAGTTATTAAGACAGGCCTAACACATGTATATCTTGTTTCCCTATCCGGGGAACTTGCAAAAGGACCCCTTTGTTTTATTAGAATTATAATTGTTCATTTATAACACGCTTAATACCAGCGAGTGGTTTCTAAGCCCAGGGATCGAGTTTCGAACCTGTGCTGCCCTGTGGTGTCTTGCTTACAAGACAAACACGTTGCCTCTGAGATATCCTTCCTCCCCGAAAGGGAACATGACTTGTCACAAAGTAAGTCACCTTCCAAAGGATATCTGAGTGTTTTTCAGATAATCCAGTTTGCTGTTTATAATGATGGGATTCTGCTCAAATTTCACAGGGTGCGTGCTACGCGTAACATGATGCTTAATGATCAACTGAACTGCAGCAGGTATACATGACTGGGAACTGGAGTGCACGGCTCATCTTTTTTCTACATGATGTTACAGGAGTCCTGGGCTCCAGAGGCAGTGTCACCAGGGTTAACATGCCCCACCTAGGAGAGCCATATTGATGGTCTCCCCCCCTGCCCGAATTATAGGAAAGAATTGTGCTTTTGGAGGGGAGTTGGTTCCTGGTCACCTAAATTGAAAAAAAAAAATGTGCTATCACTACAGCTAGCAGAATTCCTTGAGACTGAATTTGAAACTAATCAGTAACACCTGAAAAGAAAGACCGCCTCCCTGAAGATTGTTAGAGACATGAAAGCGCTTGAAGGAGAAGATCAACTGAACTGCAGCAGGTATACATGACTGAGAACTGGAGTACGCGCCTCATCTTCTTTTTTCTACATGATGTTTAATGTGATAGACTCAAAAAATAAAGTAACCCCACCAAGTTTCTTGTTATTGTATTTTGTTAAAGTTGTCGCAAGTGGTCAAAGTAATTAATCAACATCTCCATTCCTTTGGCAACAGTCTGTATTTGTATTAAGCTTCATGAGTATAGACACTAGAACAGTGAATCAAACTGTGGTGGGTATAGTATTAGACAATTTACAAAGTTTTGAAGTACGGTTTGGGTTCCTGCTGTGTGTGTCAGGGTTCGGAAAGGCAGTGCCCAACCGTCCTCAAAGGTGATTTAACATAGTTGAAGAGCATACTCTAGACACAATCATGCTGGGTCTTCAGTGAAAAAATAATCTGCTATCATATCCAAAATGGTGTTTAATATAAAGTCATGAGTACAAATGTTGTTCCACAAAGTCATAATTGTTGCAGCCAACAAATTGTGATGTGAAAATTAATGACACTCCCAAAATCAGTCAAAATAATGCTCATGTTGCTGTAATAACATTTTTGCTTGACTGTCACAATTTGGAATCTGTGATCCTTTGTGATTCACGTTTTCAGTAATATAATTGACTCACAATTGATTCATATTGTTACATGATTTCAACATCCTTGAAAGAGACCCATAAAGGGTTGAAACAGGTGTTGGCTGCAACAATTGTGACTTTGTGAAATAATATGTTTACTCATGACTTTATATTAAAAACCATTTTGGATAAGATATCACCATATTCATTTTTTCACTTTAACCTAAGACCCAGAGCGATTGTGTCTACGGTCTGCTGTTCAACTATATATTTGTATAAATCATAATGGCTCCGTCCTCCCAAACTCCTTATCTGTGCATATAAGTACACAAATGCGTGTTCATGTACTTTTGGATACACTAATTATTTCCTTGACATTTATTTTATAAAGCAGAAGCAAAGTGGGGTTAAGTGGAGTTCACTTGAACGAAATCTGGAGCGTTCTTAGGGATTGTACTTGATAAAGCCTGGACCTTGTGGGAGTCATATAGAGGAGGAGGTAACATTGATGATGCTGCCCAGCTGAGCTGAGTACTTAAATCATCTGCTTTCTCTGTAAAGCGGAGCGAAATGGAGTTAAGTGGAATCCGCCGGAGCGGACAATGCACCGTTCTCATGGATTGTACCTGCTGGCTCTTGAACCATGGGGGAGCCCAATAGAGGAGGAGCTAAAATCTGTGAAACTACACAGCTGAGTTGAGTGTTTAGCTCATCCACTTCCTCCACAAAGTGACATGAAATGGGGTTGAGCGAAGCCCACTGGATTCAGCTTGTGCCAAACTGAATCACAGGGGGAATGTCCCTGCTGTTGATGTTGAGAAGGTAACATGCACTACCGCCTTACCAGATGAGACTTCTCTAGAAGGGTAACTGTCTCTTCTAGGGGAGTACATTTAATAGTTCTGGCAACTAATGTATTTGGCTCTCCGCTCACCATACTACCGAGATCTGTTATCCTGGAACCTAGGAGGAGGTGGAGGGTAACTTTCTTGGTAATTACTCTAGACAGTGGTGATTGGCGTCTGTCCCTAGAATAATTCTGACTCGAATTTCCTTGTGAATTTGTTCCTGGGTTCTGAGTATTTCTGTCTGTGTGAGGAACATACTTGTAGCCCAGGATTAGGCTTGAGCCTAAATACTGAGGACTTATGTAAATCTCTGGTTTTGTAGGGTCAATATTTTGCACACCAGGTAGAGTACTAGTCGGCTGGCTTTGAACACAGGGTCTTCTCTGTTAGGTTCTTTAATATCAGAGGAATATGTCTTTGGCCTCCTTTCTCTAAGTCCACCTATGGAGCACTCCTCACCTCAGCTACCTTAATGTGCCTGGAGCAGGCATTTCTTTGGAGTTCCTTTCCTGGGTGTAGTTGGGGTCTGTGCTTCATACATCCTTGTGGCCTGCGTGAATGTCCACTCAAGGGCTCTCGGGTCATTAAGATCACACATTAACTGATTCACCACTTATTGTGGAAGAGCATTGAAGAATGTGGGTTTGAATTCTTGACTTTCACTTTCGACAAGCTGAGAAATGTGGGCAAATGCCTGCTTGAGCTTCATTTGTGCACATTTAATGCATTATTCTGTTTATGTGAATGCATTGAGTTTTCCTTGGTGTGCACCTGAAGCAGTTCCCCACAAGAGGGAAGAGATGACACCCCTCCTAAGTGTTCCCTTCATATGTCACCACTTACTCAATGTAAAATGTCTTGGTTGTGTATACCTTTAATGACCTTTACCTTCACAAATCCAATGTAGCTGGCTAATGCCATGCATCAGAGTACCTCTGCCCTCCTCTACTGACTTCTCCTTACTAATGGATTCGATCGATGAGTTTATGTGAAGTAAAGCATGTGACATCTCTTTGAAAGCAAGTTCTGATTCCATGAGTGCATGTCTGAAGACAATTTATGATGTTGGTATACTCTGTAAACTGCATTGAATACAATAGAAGTGCATCTCAGATAATCTTAAAAGCCACCCGACCTAACTATAACCTTTAATTATTTTCTATCCAGTTGCAACTGGACTGGAGTCCCTGAACTCTTCATGTTTGCCTACACATGAGAACATACACTTAAAATGCAATCTGATTCTGTTCTTTCACTCCAACTCTTTTGTTTTTCATTTCTTCATTATAACTGCAGACCTATCTTTGCGATGTGTACATCACACAGAAAAACAAAATTCAATAGCATTTACATTCCTATCATTGACTTTTAAACAATATAGATTAAATGAATTACTAACATGGCTGAATAAAGGAACACATATATTCTTACATTTACTGGTATACACCATTTGCTGCAATGATATCATCTTTAGATGTGCTTTTCACATTGGAAAGAGACATGAAGAAATGCAAATATAACTTTTGATTAAATGGCTTGTGGTATTCACTGAAAAATAACTTATTTTATGCAGGGCCTGCTTTTCACATGTGTTATGCTTAATTCTGGCAACACTGAAAACCTTTTCAGTTTTTGCTGTTCAAAGCTGCATCCCCCAAATGAATAACATCCTTTGTTTGATATTTTGGGCTCATGATTTCACACATGGCGGAGATATGCTTTGCCTGTGTACTACACAACACATATGCAAGATGGCATTGATAGGAATGCACTTGATATATTTTCTGTGAGTTGCACAATGTCTGAAAGAAAATATGTCACTATACATTGGTTCTATGAAGTCTGGCTTTGAAATAAATTACTTTCACAATCATTTCCCAATATATTGGCGCACTCCGCAATTTCATAGGTGTCCTTTTTTAACATGATAGCAAGCAAGAGGCAGACATGCGTATTAAGCGCCAACGTTGGTACATTTTATTTTTCTTGCCCTTGCCACAAAGGCCTTTTCTCATTTTATTTGTTCTAGGCCATATATTTACTATCTATAATATATGCTACATGAGGCAAAGAGGAACCAATCTAGATGCATGTATTAAGCACATCGGTAAAGTATTTTCATAAATGGTACTAACATTATTGGGGTGCCAGTTGCCTAGAGATTTTATTTATTTGTGCGCCAAACAGAATGGAACTGCGTCTGAGAGTTATAACCCTGATTAAGAAACATATAACCCCACCTTCCTGCATGGGTAACATTTCTTTTTTCACCAAATAAGCCCTACATCCTGATCCGTTATCACATGATTGGAGACTGGGCACTTTTGTAAAATAGAGCTGATAGGGCCTAGGATATAGAGCATGACATTGTCTTCACAAATAGATGCAGGCTATCTCAGCAATTCCGAGGCCTGAAGGATGAACAGCCACGGCATAGAGTAACAGGGAAAGTGGACACACCTACTTTCTTTCAGAAGATAAGTAGTAAATAGGATGGGTATCCCCAACCCTGTGGACCGGGGAGCAATATGTAGAAGAAAAACAGGAAGTCAATTCCTAGGTCAATTCTACCTTTATTTTTGTTTCTTGAAAATGTTTGGATAACTTGTCTAAATGGATATACAATTAAATGTATTTTATAATGTTATGGTGTGAATATAATAAATATTTATATGCTATTATGATGATTGTGATAAATATTATTAAAATATGATGTTTATATATTTGGTTATCTGACTGAGTCTTTTCCCTCTCCACACTTTGAATCAATTGTGATTTATATTAATTGTTGTACTTACCCGTGTGACCCACTTCCTGGTTTTTTCTTTCAGAAGATAGACAGAACAGATCTGACAAAAAGCTATTGGGAATGACTGATACCTTTGGCACACATTATAAAAGGTTTACGAGGTTCTGAAGTTGGCCCTTAAACACTAAAACCGACAATGGCCTGAATGGCTAGTCCCATTAAACTCTGTTGAATGCATTATCAACGTTGAACGAAAGAACAGCATTGCTATCTTCCCGAGAGCTGACCATTAAGTTGAAGTCCTTCCTCACTTCATCATTAGAGGGCAGATTATGTTCAAAGTCAATTTGGCTGGGATACACCAGTTTGGGTAATATACTGCTTATCCTATGTGGCAAGCATTTTTCCAACATGTTTGCATTAGTGTTTATGAACCTAGAGGACTGGCAAACCATCAGATCTTTCCCCAATTTGGGGAATACAATCCTGGTGATTATGAACATTTACAGAGCTAATTATTCACTTTCTAAAGCTGTCATGAAAACCTGCTTGAGATTTAGGCAATTACATCAATACACTTACAAATAATGAAACACTGTAGGGAGTCCATCTGGCACTGTCATCTTTCGCCTTTGCAAGGTCTTAATGGAGAGGATTATTTCTTCTGTTGTAAGAGGTGAGTTCAATAGTTCGAGATCTTCTTCCCCAACTTTGGGTAAGTCCAAGCTCCGGAAGAAATCATCAACGTTTAACCTATCTATTTCTGAGAGCTGCAAATACATATCTTTATACAATTGAATGAAACATTAATTAATACCCATGGTGTATGTTGCATTTTCACCATGTGGTTTTTTTATTTGGCAATTAAATTATTTTGCTGGCTGCACTTTAGGGTAAAACCAGCACTCCAGAGGGCCTTCTATCTTCTTCAAAGAAGCCTATGCAATGGTAGTTAAACACTTCTCAGTGCATGCCTCCGAAAACCACCCCCAAATTGGCTAGCTCGACATGTGACTTTTTCCAGGCTTTTCATTTCTCGGACTAGTGAAGCTTCTATCTCTCTCTAAAAGAGTGAACGTTTTCACGCTCACCCTGCTTTGCACTATCTTCTCAAGAAAGCCGTAAACACCTCAGATGCTACCTATAGGTATAATTAATCACCCTGAATGTTTCTGGCGCCTCCTGTATTTTATCACACATATTATTGTACTTTCTCATGGCAAGATTAAACTTTTGTCCTGAGGAAGTCAATCATTCATTTTAAACAGGACATGATGAGAGATGACCAAGGGTATTTTATTGCAGGATACTGTGTGTGGACTCTGCCCCCTTGTTGCAAACAACAGGACCAGCCTTGTTCCTACAATTTGTGGAGGAGCTGAATATAAAGTGTAATCTTTTTCTAGATCATTTAGGATGTTCTCAATGCCCTAACGCCCTAGCCAACCCAACAAATCAGTAAGGGCTGTCAGAGCTTGCATTGAGACCCTAAGGGCGAATGGTTTATTGCCAATGTTAGAGTGCACTATCACATCAGAGTCCCCTCTAACAGTAGCTGAGATAAGGTGATCATTTCTCCAGCAATTTAATTAAAAAGAGGGTGTTTCATTACCTGAACCATAAACATTTAACACATCAATAGCCTGGCTTCAATCACACCTTGAACCATACGAAACATGCCCACTGGGTAGGTGTCATGCGTGTAAGCCCTGAGACTGAGTGTTGGTTAAATCATCTTTAATAATGGCTGCCCAAAGACTAAAGAAAACAAAATACCAGTGAAGGGTGGCTTGAGGCGTCATGGTGAACGGCGGGGGCAGGCGTAGTTGTATCGACTTCGCCACCCGCGGTAGTTGAGGAGAACCCTGGCTGGACCCAGCGTTGGAGGGCGGGGTGCTCATGGCGCCTGGGAGACTAGGCCCGCACGTGTATATGCAGCGCGTGGGGCGAGGTAGTCGGGCCTAGAACGAGCCCACGTGCACCCAGCGTCCGGCAAAAGGGGTCCACCGCTTCTGTCGATTCAGGCCCCTTTCCGGCCGGCGTCACCGGGCAAGGTATAGGATGGAGGCGCGGGCGGGATCGCTTCCGCGGAGCTTCGGAGGAGGAGGTCCGGCAAGGCGGATCCGGTGGACTGCCGTGTTGCGCGGAGGAGGAGCAGGAGGAGAAGGATCGCTGGGTTGCCCACCACGTGGGAGTGGAGAACAGCGGACTGCTGCAGGAGGAGGACTCCAGTGTGCGGGAGAAATCCTCGTCGCCAAATGTTGCCTAGGGATCTAGGCCCAATGAAGGACGCACACACGGAGAGGAAGGAGGAACGTCTTTATTCTTAAACAACCAAACCCAATCTGGCGCTTACCGCCCACGTGCCCCATAACTCCCTTGCCCAGTTAGACTCCGCCTTTCCAACGGAGGGGGCTCGTGAGCGTCAACCCGTTGGGCCCCGGGTAACAGGGACCATGTCTTCCTTGTCTGTTACTTCACAGGTAGCATCTCAAAGTTATAGTTCCAAAAAAAGACAACTGAAGAAACAGTGTAGCAAAGGGAACTTTGTATGCTATCCAGAACGCTAAAGCTGAATGAGCCTTGTATGGGATTTGTTCAGAAGCAGAACGACTCAGTCAGTCATAGAATTCGAGGGGTGCTCAGTGGTTGGTCTGGAGCTGACTCCGGTGGCCGAAAACATACAAATCCAAAGCTTAAGTGGCAGAAAGGTCAGAGGTCAATACACAAAGACAGGTAGTGTTCTCCGGAAGACACTAGCAAAACACAGGAGCTTGAACTAGAGGAACAAGGGTCCCAGAACCTAACTCCGGCAGGAATCTTTGGAATGCTTTCAGTTGGGAAACTGCTGATTATAGTCAGCGCCTCCTTCTTATAGTAGCGTGAGATAGCGTCCTCGCCGATCCTACTTTCTGGTTTCCACACCTTCATTGACGCCGGACGCCCACTCCGCTTGGTGGTCGCCACCTCCCCCTTAACTTCCAGATAGGGGCGGATGTATGCCTAACAGTAAGTTATAAAATTGGGAGGATGTGTTTGGCAGTAAGTGTAGTGACACGCCTTTTCATGGTGGTGAGCAAGGCAAGAAATTCCTGGCCCACACGTCCTCTTTTGAAAGTTAGTGTCTTAATCTCCATCAGGTATATTTCTTGGAAATATACATCTGCTTGCGGGTTTTTAAGGTAGGCTGGCACCCATTGCTGTTTAATTGGGCCCCCAAAGCCGTTGACATTTAAAGTGATCATGCCAAAGATGACTGTTCATACTACATATCGCAGAGTGCTTAATGGACTTGACCTTACTTCTAAAAATGGCTCATTATTATTCATAAGGTTCACCATTTTGTCAAGACTTATCACAACAGAGGCCCAAGATCTGCTTATTATGATGAGAGTGATGTTGCCTTCTCTGAGCAGGTAGAACCAGAAAGTGTGTATGAATATAACTTGAAATCTGAAAAAGACATCAATATTAAGTTAACTTGTTAAGCATCTAAGTGCGAAACATCTATGAAGGCTAACTCTATTTAAATTCCCTCTAAACATTGTGTAGCCAATTGGAATGAGAATACACCGGATCAAATGAGTGAATCTTAACGCTGTCCAGTCATTTGGTCGAAAGACAAATGGTCGACGGAATTTGGTCGGAAGCCAAATGGTCGAATTTTTTTTTATTTATATATATATTTGTTTAGGTTTTCGTATAGGGAAAAAAAGGGTTTTTTAGAAAAAAAGGTGGTTTAGGGGGGATCCCCCCCAAAAAAGTGAAAATACAAAAAAAAAAAATTCGACCATTTGTCTTTCGACCAAATGGTGTCGACCATTTGTCCTGTCGACCTTTTTTTTCTACCAAATGACTGGTAACCAATCTTAACTAATGGCAATTGCTCTGGAAATCCCTCCAGGGAATTAATGTTTCACTCTGCTGTGCCATTACCCAAAGGGAAAGACCATATACAAATCAGGCTTGGCCTACCTGAAACGGGGCATTTCAGCCCAACGTTAAAAGGCTGAAAAACTATGGTCTGGAATGGTGGCCAGAGCAATGTCAAGGGTGTTGATTCATTCAAAATCGTCCAGATGTCAATCTACCAGGGTCCCACTCTGTCAAATGTTCATACCACACATTGGATCACAGTGCACCAGGGCCCTGGCGTGTGTTGTATTAATAACTCATGTTAACTTCCCAACAATGCCCTTTTATCTGTGGTGGTCCATAGTGGCACACTACAACCTTGTCCTGACTGGACAATGTTCTGTTCTCTAAAGGACCATTCCGCTCTCATTTGGGACCCCTGATGTGTAGAAGAATGCGTGAATAACTTTCTTTCCGGATCATTATAAATTCAACTTAACACCTGCTTTAGTAATGTGGCCCCATATCCGGTTCCCTTCAGACTGAGAAGCTTGCTTGCAGTGTGAAGCTGGGCCATGCTGGCCATCTCGCCGCGGCAAAGTCAGGGCTAAGTGTCTGCACTGCTGTCGGCATGTGTCCGCAGATGGCTGCCACTATTCCACTGTCTATTTTCTACTTGTTTGTCCTGCTCTCTTAGGTCAGATGAGGCAGTTAAGACCTCTCCATCCGCTCAGAGCATTTGGCTTGCCAGCTTCCCCAAATGCTGCACGCCCTGCCTATTCACTTGCTGGTCCAAGATTGTTTTCCATATCAGTGCTGGCTATATTATTACTCCTTCAATCTGACATCACCCTCTCTGTGACTATGGCTGATATGTCTGTTCCTTTCTCTATACTCCATATCCAAAAGCTCTGTGTTTTTCCTCACGAAATGTACTTATCGTATTTATCCTTCTTGCTTCTCCTTTTTTTTTTTTTTACAAACTTTATTTAGTGTTTTCATCTCAAGAGCACTAGTTACCTTCTTGCTTCTCTTACCCTTCTATTCATTTTGCTCTCTGGAATGCTTGTTGATTCTGTAATAAATGAAAAAACAACAGGTGTCCATACACTTATGGAACACTCCCGTCCCCTGCACACCCTTAGAATTGAAAATACAATCAATATTTATAACATTTAGCTTGATTATACGTAACACAAACATTTAGGAAACCAGTTTTTTGTAAAAAATTCTCTGTATATTTCAAATAAATTGTTGCTATAGTCCACCAATTGTTCTTCACATATTATTTCAACAAAACATTAATTTCCGTATTCACAGCATACTAGAAAAAATGCACTTCCTTTTTATGCAATTTCCTTCATTGGTCCTCGTGGGTAAACAATGTTCGTGGCTTTAACTCGACGCGTTTCGGGGTTTGATCCCCCTTCTTCAGGAGTTATTCACCCACTTTCAAACTTTCTTTCTTTAACTTTTTCTCAATCACCTATAACATATAATGCTATAGTTAGATTCTGTATTTTAGTAATGAATACCTCTGTCATATTGTCATAATCACTGGTAGACGTAATGATCGCCTAGATGGTCACCTCTCTCTATGGTAGGTTTACTCAGAGTGTCTTTCAATCTGAAATCTAATGACTTTTAACCAATTCTAAAAAAAACATCTAAAAAACACAAGCTAATTATTTTTTACAAAAAATTGGAAGAAAGGATATATAGAATTATAGTGCCTATAATATCTCATCTCTCAGTCTATCAATCATGAGAACTGTACCAACATTGTAATTACCTCGAGGTGTCAGGTCCATGCCCCCAATTATAGGTATTATGTACATCCAATTGTGGATAACTGGACTCGGTGCAGTGGTTCCACTCAGTATCCAAGTGCTTGGTTTAGAATCCACTCAATGGGGTGTCCCTCACAGGTGTGTATCTTTAGTAGGAATAATCAACAAATCACATGTTGAGTCGAACTCTCTATATGCCGTGTGGAAGTATCAAAAAGTCATGGTAATTAAAATACAAGTTAAAATGCAACCAGTGCATCCCCTTAGATCTAATGTGACTCACCTCTTAAAGAGTAGATAAGGCGTCTGTCCTCTTCATTCGGCGTTCGTGTTAACCGAAAAATGGCCATTTGTTTATATTGTGACGAAATCACGTCACGGCGTGATGACGTCACGTCCGCAATACGTCAGCGTATGACGTGATGACGTCAACGCATGACGGTGGCGTGTAGACCGATCTACTCTGTGTATGTGTGTCTATATGTAAGAATATATTCAAATGTAATCCTTATTACAAGAACATGTGGGTGGCACTCCACAATGGCAATAGTACCATGGTAAAAAAATGTTAAGGAGAGATGTTCAGAGAGACTAAGAAATCGGAACATCTAGGTGTTCATTAGAACTTTCATGACAGTATGCTCACATGCTGCGTTGTTCGTTCAAAAGTTTTAGGCTGTATATTATATGCATGTATCACAATGTTGTGTATAGAAAATAAGAAACAATATTAATAAACAATTTTTCTGTCATAACATATCTGTTACATTATAAATCATCATGTTTTCTAATGCTGTATAGGAACCCTTAACTATTTGTAACACACATATTGCTGCAGTGTAATGACAAAGTGCACCGTTAGTAAGCATGTTATTGTCTTGTATTTACACATCTGTTGCACTCTTATTCATCCTAGTTCGCCACTTTGTGGAACATTGGTTGCGAGAAAAAAAAGGGAGGTCATCTATTGCATAATTGGGAGAAAAGATCTATGAGAAATGGATTTATGGTTTACTATGGCATGATGATGATGCCCAACCAATGGGGTTTTATGTTATTTTCACCTGTATCTTTCTGATTATATTTGTTCCTTCAGTTGTTATGGTGTTTAGAGTGGGGAGGGGCTCCCCAGAAGTCCATCATTAGTGATTTACAAAAAGCAAGCCAAACTATAGTCTTCATTCATTCCATTTGGTGCATGACTGTTTGTTTTTCGATCCAATGGATCTCTCTTTGGTCCATCAGTCTGCCATGGTTGCCTCCTCTCTGGGATTTCTTCACTACTTCAAGTATTATGACCTTTAATTGTGCTATGCTGTGCTTTTTCATAGCAAAGTGTCTGGCTACTGGTGAATGTATGTTATTAGTCCTTATATTGCTCTTATGTTCGTTCCAGCGCTCTTTCGCCTTTCTCTGGGTCTGGCCCACATAGTAGATCCCGCAGGGACAACTTAGTCCGTAGATGACGGATTTAGTATCACATGTAGCAAAGTTGTGTAATTGAATTTTGTTACCATTGTTTGGGTGTCTCACATAGCTGCCCTTCATTATATTGTTGCAATTACCACAACTTAAGCATGCAAAGGTGCCTGCTTTTTTCTTTGTTAATGTTCGTTGACTGTCCAATCTGGGTCTTTCAGCTTTAACTAGTTGATCCCTGAAGTTCCGTCCTCGTTTATACGCAATTATGGGTGGTTCAGGAAAGAGTCTCTTGAGTTGCGGGTCAAGTTCTATAATTCTCCAGTTCTTCTTAATCATTCTTGTTATATGGTGACTTTGAGCTGAGTATCTTAATGTGTATAGGAATGGTATCTCCTTGGATTTGTTTTTTGCAATTAGTAGATTCTTTCTATCCAACTTCTGTGTTTTTTCCTCTGCTTTTTTAATCGTAGATTCTGGATATCCTCTTTTCTTATATTTCTCGGTCATCCGAATATTTTCCTCTTTAAATGTTTCTGTGGATGAGATGATCCTTTTGAGACAAAGAAATTGACTGTACGGTAAATTATTTCTCAGATGTTCCGGATGAAAATGTAGAGTATTGTTAACATCTGTGGGTTTGTGATATATGTTTGTAGTGATACCTTCCTGTTTGATTTCCAGTTCCACATCCAAGAAGTGTAATATGGGTGTTCCAACTTCCATGGTGAATTTTATCCTAGTATGGGCTGAGTTGATGTACTGTAGGAATTCGTCCAGTTCTGTACGTTCCCCCCTCCAGATTACAAATACATCGTCGATGAATCTTTTCCAAGTTATCAGTTTATCTGTCCATTTGGTGGGTTTTAAAATCCAATTCATCTCTAGATGGTACATGAATAGATTGGCATATGCTGGGGCCATTGAGGACCCCATAGATGTTCCTGATGCTTGTAGATAATATTGGGGTTTGTGTCTGAAATAATTATTGATGAGTATGATTTTACTTAACTCTAAAATAAATATTTTGTTTTCTTCACATTCACTTTGTAGTAGTGTCCATTCCAGAGCCTCCAATCCATCTTGGTGTGGTATGGAGGTGTACAGGCTTTGCACGTCAAAGGAAACTAATAGATCGTCATTGTTGATGTTTGTCGGGGTGTCTAGGTGATTCAGGAAATCGGTGGATGTAGTCTGCACCAGTGGTTGTAGAGCCTTATCTACATATATGGCTAAAGGGTTGAAGATACTATCCACTTATACTTCTAGGCGACCTTAATCTTCATCACTCTTCTACACATTCTTCACTTCCATTCTGTCTATTCTTGATTCCTAACACCTTTCTGTTCTTTCTACTCCTGCTTCTAATGTTTTTGGTTCTAGTTTGGATCTTTTTTTTTGTTTCTTCATTATCTGTGTCTTCTGTCTCTGCTTTACCTGTTTATTCTTCAGATCACCATCTCCTATTCTTATCTATTTTCCTTCCACTTCCCTCATCTAATCCAGCCTGTTCTGAGGCACCTACTTATCTGAGTCGTGCTCTTCGTGCCTTTAATAATGCTCTGTTTGTTCCATCTTGTATATTGGGTCTCGCGTCTCATTCTGTATTTGCTGACTGCTCTCCCTTCAGATAATGCAGCCTTTATTCTTTCTTCTTCTCTTTCCTCATCTCTTGATGCTCTCTACCCTGCCTCCTCATTTTTGCCCTTCTCAGAAACCACCCCAACTTTGGCTTGCTCCACATCTTCATTCCATGTGGCCGGTTCTTCGTCCTATTGAGCATCATGGCGTAAACCCCTAACTGATTCTGATCGGCTATCTTTCTCATCCTATCACTTACTTCATGATGAGGCTCTCCTTCCGGCTGAACATTCCTACTATTCTGATCTTTTGTATGCTCAATCTCCTAGTTGTTTGTTTCACCCACTTTCTGTACTACTTTCTCCTCCTTCTCCAGACTATTCACTTACTTCTACTCTAACTGCTTCTGATCTTGCAGTCTATTTCTCTTTTAAAGTGGCTTCTCTTCATCCAGCTATCGTACCGTCTTCTTCTTCTCCCTCATTTTCCTCTCCAATTCAGTTATTTCTTGTTTTCCTCCCATTACTAATTCAGATACTTTCCTTTTGCTTGCTCGCTCTCATCCACAGGCTCTCCTTCTGAACATATTCTTTAATCACTAATCACTAATACCTAAAGTCTATCCTTCTCTTGTCTCTTATCTTATTACTCTTTTTAATATTTCTTTTTTTACTTTGTCCGTCCCTTCTTCACTTAAGAATGCTTCCTATTCTGAAAAAAACATTGATAGATCCTTCTCTCCCCATAATTTCTGCCAAATCTCTCTTCTTCCTTATCTTTCTAAGTTACTTGAATCTCTAGTCTATTCTCAGGTTTCTACTTTGTCACATTCTTCCTTGTTTTCAGTCTGGGGGTTGTCCTCATCATTCAACTGAAACTGCTCTTCTGTCCATGTGTGACTCTTTGCTTTCCACTCGCTACTCTAAACACTTGTCTGTTCTTATACTTGTGGATCCTTTCGCTGTGTTCAACCAGTGGATCATACTTAACTCTCATCTTCTATTTTCCCGCTTGGTTTCACTGGTTCTGTCATATCCTGGTTTCATTTATTTTTCCAAATGCACCTATTCTGTTTCCTGGGCTGAGTCTTCCTCTGATACTTTTCCTCTTCATCATGGTGTTCCTCAAAGTTCTGGATTGGGTTGGCGAGTCTTGCTGGGCCTGCAAAGTGTCTATTATTCAGTAATAGTTATCATGTTATCGTCCACTAGTAACACAGTTTGGTAATCACGTGAATTCATCCAATATTAACACAGCTTGTCATAAACATGTGTAGAGGAGCAGCTGCATGCCTCTGCAGGAAATCCCGCTCCCTACCGCCTATATGTTGAAAGCCTGAGATTGTGCCGTGTTTGACACCAGCAGTGTTCCATTACTGCAGCGTATATTCGAAAGAAGTTACCCATTGAGACAACCTTATCGAATGTATCCCCAGAGAGACGACAATCTGAGGGAGGAACTTCCTGAAGGAATATGAAAAAGAGCAAAGAAAGAAGCCTGTGACGTCATAAGAGAGTGTGAACAACATCTCAGAATAATGGCTGAAGAGGATGCATGGATCTTACAGAAACTAATGACGAAGTAAAGAATCGAGTGAGCTCTTACATATAAAGAAGATTACACTTGCACAAAGTGTTGCAGAAAATCAACCGTTCAATAACTGTACAGACGCGGAAACGCAAGGTAGACTAAGTCATCATAGAAGCTGGCAATATGAAGTGAATAGAATGCAGGCGAAATCGCCATTGTATAGAAGCTGGACATCGGTATCATGAATTTTAGTATGCCAGCACCCATGAAGACAAAGGGACGATTGTGTTGCAGCATTAATAAGCTGAAATCGAGGCGCTGCATGGCGTGGTTGTCTGGCCTGAAGTCAAGACTGAAATAGCCATGGTCAGCTATCTATTCTGGAAAGGAGCGAACGTACAAAGGATGAATCATCCCTTGTTAAGGTGCAAAGAGAGTATGCCAAGTGTGGCAAGTTTTATTCAACTAAGACATTTAAAAGGCCAAGTTCAAAGACAATCTTCATGGCAGAAGGCATGCACAATGAGAGATGTTGGGCTAATTGGGTGGGGAGCTAGAGTCAGGCCCACCTCCTTGCAACTGGGTCTGGGTTTACGTGCTGCTAAGTGAACCGAATGTTCCAGACATGGCACAAGTGTGCCAACCAATTGTAGAGGTCTATATAACGAAGGACCTTATAGCTTTAAGACCAATCAGAATGTGTACTTGATGTTTTTGAAGATGACACCTTTATAGAGGTAGGCATATATTGCCCACCTGACAGTGGGCAGCCAATCACAATCCTAGTACCTATACAATGTGTACTTGGATGTTCCCCTTAAGCCTATCCCGATCCCCAGTAGGTTTTTCATTATTTGCCACGTAGTATGATGTCACTTCTGATGTATTTTGAGTATACAATCTTGTTTTTATGAAAAGATTGTTTAGAGAAATCGAACGTACGCCTGTTGATGTTCGTTGTAACACTATGTTTTAGATATTTGTTAATAAAACAGTACTTTGCCATCTTCCTGAGTTGGTTCGGTTATTTGGACCCATCCATTACATGCACAATCCTAAAGGGCCCTAAACTCATGTGGTAGCAGTGCAGATGGTTCAAAAAGATCCAAACTAGTTTGTCTCCAGTGCTTCAGACAATCAGGCATTCTCCACCATTAGATGGAAGATCGCTGGGTTTCCTGTGGAGAGCAGCCGATAGAAACAATCTTGCAAGAAGAATCGAGGCAGAAGGCAGGTCCCCCTTTGACGAAATCCCTGCCCGGTTTCCACAGGCGCTATGTGGATGGAATGACGAAGTAGTCGGATAGGAGGAGGAGTCAATACCGAAGGCCTCAAGTTGATTAACGAATGGTGAGTAGACTAAGGGGAATGGCAAATAAAGGGAATGGGATTGTGATCATTTTTTAGTAACAGGACATATTGTGAAGAGAAGAGGCCTAGAAGTCCTGACTCAGGGGAGTTAGAAGGCATCTCAACGGGAGTGGAGTGAATTATAAAACGCATAATCAGGATTACGTAATGTGATGTATCAAACCCTGTATAAGGTTTAAAGTCAAGGCGAGAGAAAAGGTGATCACAGTATTTATAATGTGCAATGTTGACCAGTCTGAATGCTGTTTAAGTAGAACTATCAATGAGCTATAGAGATTGTGAAAACATTGAAAAAGTTGAGAAGCAACAGTGATTGAGTATAGCAAAGTGATTGGCACCAATCGAGAGAATAGATATGTCAACCAAGAGAATAGACAGGCTATTGAAATAAGAGGCTTGAGCAGGGATTGATGCTGCTTGCTCATATGTGTTGTTTTAAAAACATAAAAAGTGGTGATTTAAGCCAAAGTGTAAGGTTTATTTAACAATCTGGTAAGAATCGACAGTCAAGCAAGACTTGTCATTATGGAGGATACTCCTCTCATGAACCTATGCAAGATACTGCCAAAGCATATACCCAACCTCAAACAGTATAGTGCGGAATGGGTAAAAGGCACGGCAGATAAAATGTTCATGCCATGGCCACAAGGGGGATCATTGCTGAACACGGTATTGCACCACATGACCACATACTTGCACACTGCGTACACAGGGAAAAAATTAGAGAAAAGATTAGCAATTTTAGAGCTCTGAAAGATGTATCAAGAGGAAAGAGAAGACCTGCCACCTGAGGAGTGGATGCTTAATCAGCATAAGGAGGAAGGAGTCAAACCCTCAGCTCCCCTTACCTCACCTGAAGCAAATGGTGTTGCTACAGAAGAAATAGGTGTGTATCTTTAAAAGGACTTGAGAGCAGCGATGGGGTATAGTAATCCAATAGATATATGAATCCCCACCTTATAGTAGTGACGACAGTCCAGAGGAGAATAAGAGAAAAGAAGAGATTTATAAGATCATACAAGACAAGGAAGAAGAGTGAGCGGTCAAATTTGTCGACAGAAATTGACATGGAGATTAAGAGATGTAAAGGAGAGATGGATAAGGCTGGCGAGATAGCACTCATACAAAATGAATGGATGGAAGGACAGATATTGCTCAAATTAGATTGGAAAAGTATCAAGGAACTTAGGCAAAGAGAAGATAAGGACAAACAAGAAAGAAAGGATAAAGAGCGGCAGAAGAGATTGAAAGAGGATGAGCAGAAAAGGAAATACAGGGAGCGACGAGAGCATATGTATCAGGTGGAGCAAGAGAACATTGAAGAATGGGCAGAAGAACAAAGAAAGTACTACAATAGATAGAGAAGGATAGAAGAAAGGGATAGAAAGGAAAGAAAGAGAGAGGAGGAAGAAGCACAAAGATTAAGGGACAAAAGATTACAGAGACGAAGGGAAGAAGAAGAAAGAAGCAAAGGAGTAAGGAAAGGAGAAGAATATAGACAAGAGGAAGAAAGAATTAGAAGGCATGTGAGAAAGCAAAGGGTGGTATATTAAAAAATAGAACGGAAAAGGAGACAGCAAGGTCTTGATGCCAGTCTCATTCGTAAAGAACAAATGAGGTCGAGCCCAGAAATACAATGGGACAGAGTGGAAGAGATTCTTCCAATAAAGGAAGTAATGCCAGCAGTACCTAGAGTAGTGTTAGAAGAAGAAAGATGTTATGCAGCAAGCATTGGAGAAAGGATCGATAAGGTCTATCAGCAGTTAAGACGAAGTAGCGAATATGGAACTCGAGGGAACAGCGAGCGATTCATGATACCTTAATCACAAAGTGAGGAGGGAAACTCGCTCAGTGATGAACATTGAGCATTGGCTTTGAGCAGTCTGAACTTGGATAAGGGTGAAGGAGATGATAGTCACACTAGTTGGGGACAAGACATGTCAGACGAAGAAAGAGAGTCCGGTCCTGGGGCAGAATGAGGAACAACCTATAGATAGAACACCAGATCCCATAGCATATCCTGAACGTCCGAGAGGACGATCGGATAGTGAGAAGGGACAGTCGCCACCATATGTAAGCAGGTTAAGGTCATTACCCACAAGGAGACAGACAGGGACGAATATCCCTGCCATGGATAGACTAATAGTGTGATCTGATTATGGGACAGGGTTTAAGCAGTTTCCCTTATTAGAAAAAGGGGGAGCAAGAGCACAATATATTCCATGGCCACAGATGGACAAGGCTAACTTAAAATGCAAGCTCCCTAGTTTCACTTCGGGTCCTGGGAACTGGATATATGAATTAGAAAAAATGACAAGAGGAAATATGTTGGCCATAGGGGAAATAAAAGGTCTCCTGACACCCATTCTTGGAGAGAGGGCTGATGACATATGGAGGAGAGCAGGATATTTAAGTGTGACTGCACAAAACACAGCACATTATGGAACACCATTTAATAATTATAGAGCAGATGTTTTGAGGGCACTTAGGGTGCAGTATCCTGACACATCAGATATGGGGGCAATTATGACACATAAGATGAAGGAATATGAAGACCCTATTGCTTACATTCAGGATATTCAGGAGAAATGGCAACTTGAAACTCGCAAGCTGTGGGAAAAGACAATGGCATTATTTTACCGCATTTTATGTCAGGGGTTGTCTGAGCCAGTACAGAGGCAGATGAAGAAACAAGTAGGGATAGAAGCAAAACCATGGGCCGAGATATAATTGACAATAGTGCACCATTGTAAGTTATTACAAGAGAAAAACAAGAAGAAAGATAAGAATTGAAAAATAGAGGAAGCCAAATTAGTTCAGAAAGAATTGTCACAATTTGCCAGAGAAGGGGTGGTATTGACAAGCAGAGAAGGGTTGGGAATGCAGGAAGCAATGGGTGTATTGCAGGCGAATAATCTGCGCCCGATGGACCAAGGAGAATATGGGTTTACACCACAAGGTAGAGGTATGGGTTATAGAGGAAGAGGAAGCGGATTTCAAAATAATCAAGGTGGATTTCAAGGTACACAGAATAAGAACCAGAATGCGCAGGGAGGATATAACCAAGGAGGGACTAATAGGAGAGTTCCTCCAGTATGTTGGAATTGTGGAATGACAGGACATATTGCGTGCGTATGTGGGAGCCAAGGCAATGTACAGAATGAACAGTTCTGTAGAGGGGGGACAGCTTACCCTCAACCATATAGCACACAGACCAGAGAAGGCTTTGCTCAGGATCACACATCTTATCAGACACAAGCACCGTGAGTACAACAGGTATCACAGCAGGGTAAAAGTACAAATGAATTCACCACAAAGGCAGTCGCAACAAGCCCCTATGTAGACACAGCAATGTACGAACACAGGGCAAATACTGACACCCAGAATAGGAGGTGTCACTGTGGTAGGAGGAAATCCTTTCACAGGGACGGGGATGAGCCTGTATCCACAATAGGACAGCACACAGGGTGACTTCATGTGTTCAGTACTATCTGGGCCACCAGATCCCCAAGAGGAACCAAGGGTCGATGTGAAGATAGGAGGCAAATCCTTTTCTTTTCTTGTAGAAACTGGACCAACTCATTTGTGTATACGAGAGGGAAAATATCCAATGTCAGGTATTGCCATGAATGCTCAAGGGTTCTGTGGAGCTATGAGTCAAGTTCCTTTTACTGATAAATTACCAGTTTCCATTGGAGAATGTGACATGCCCATTCCCTTGTTATATTCACGACAGACACCGGTTAATATTTTGGGAAGAGATTTAATGACGAAACTTAACATGATGTTTTCATTTACTGATCAAGGAATCGTGTTCATCACTCCAGGAATACACTATTTAAACGTGGCAGAGTTCATACTGGCATTTACAGGGCAGGTGACTCTGCAAAGCGTTCAAGTAAATCCAGAGATTTTTCTATATGGAGTGAGCATTTTGTTGACATGGCTACCTGGCCTGGTGGGAAAGATTGTGAGAATACCTGATGAGTTTCTGTTTAGACCCCAAATACCTTTGGATGAGAAAGGTGGACAGACTATTCCTAAAGAGTTGGAAGCAGCCACAGTGTGATGGGAAATGGCAATGCTCGAAGGTGTAGACGATGAGGGTAGATCATGGACAACAGTGATAGCTCTTGAGTGAGGATATAGATTGTCTGACATAACAGATGATGATATTTTCGTGGAGGACCGAACAGATGATTAAGTGGTGTTCTTCATGAGCATTACATACTGGATAAGGATGGAGAAAAGGGAAGTCACACAGCGAATGGCGATAATGCGGCAACGACCAGATTATTTTCAGGAAGATTTGGAAAAGGTGCCAAGTGTCCTTTGGACGACAGGCCATTATGGCATAGGTTTATTGAAGGGGATAGGGGAGGTTAAAACAAAGCTGAAGCCAGGAGCGATTTTACCTCAATCAAAACAGTGCGAGAAGCTGATGAGGTTATATTTCAGACAGTTTCAGCGCTGATGAATCAGGGGGTTATAGTGCAATCAGAATAATTGTGTAATCCCGCAGTGTATCCAATTAAGAAATCTAAAGGGGGGTCGTGGAGATTTATACAAGATATGAGACTGAATAACCGGATTGTAGACGCCGAGTTTCCTTTAGTTCCTAATGTAGTGACACTATTGTGCAGTATCCCGGTAGAAGCCTGATAATTTAAGGTGATTTATTTGAAAAATTCATTTTTCTCAATCCCGTTGCACAAGGACTCACAAGACTTGACTTCATTTACGTTTTGCCAAAAAAGACTGAAACATACTATGCTGCCTCAAGGGTACTGTGAATCCCTATTGATCTTTAGCAGAGTCCTACAGATGGATCTAGGTAATATTGATCTCAAAAGTGCAGTGATACAATAAGTAGATGATATCTTGATTTGAAGCACTACAGAAGATGAGTTCAGACAGGATTCTTTTCAGTTGATGACTATTGTAGCAGACAAGGGATATAAAGTAGACAAGGAGAAGCTACAATACTGCCAAGAAGGGGTGTTATATATAGGTCAGTTGATTTTGCATGAAGGAAAGAAAGTGACACCTGAGAGAGCTGAGGCAATTATGAAAACCTCAAAACCAAACACAGTGAGACGAATGTAACCGTTTTTGGGTTTATGCAACTATGTTAGAGCCTGGGTGTTTCATTATAGCACATATACAAGGCCACTTCTGCAAGCATTAAAGAAAGCACAAGTTGGTAAAACAAAACTAGAATAGACTAAAGAAATGGAGGAAGGATTTGAAGATCTGAAAAAAGCAATTTGCTCAGCCCGTTTTAATTCCCACTTATGCAGAGGAATTTTATTTGTTTTCGCACACAAATGGGACAGTCATGACAGCAGTGCTTACACAGAGGACCATATTGGGGTACAAACATTTGACATATTACAGTTGGATTTTAGACCCAGTTATGAGAGGACGCTTCCCTTGTGAACAATCTTTGGCAGCTGCCGCATTCGTGAAAGAGATGTCTACAAGTATTGTTGTGGGCTGCTCTATGATGCTCTTCGTGGAGCATACTCTATTTGCCAATTTAGAGAAACCCAAGGGCATATTAACATCCCAAAGAGTTTCTGCTTATGAGGTAATGATTTCTAACCCAGCGATTAAAATCGTAAGATGTAAAATAGTGAACCCTCCCACATTCATAGCTGAGCCAGTAGAAGAAGGTGATCATGTACATGACTGTGCTAATTAGGTTGAATTTTATGATGATATACCCTGTGTGAAAGAGAATGCCTTAGTGGGAGGAGAGATTCTATTTATTGATGGTTCTTAGAAAATTGATTATTGGGGAAAGGCATTCAGGCGCTGCAGTAATAAGACACAGGTTAAATGGAGAATTTGAAGTAGTGGTGAGTGCCAGGCTATTGTCTAATTTTTCAGCTCAAGAAGCAGAGTTACTAGCGCTTATTTTTGCACTTCAGCAGGAAGTGAAGGTCAGGAAGTGACGGTATACAGTGACTCTGCCTACGTGACTCTGCCTTGTGACATCAACCGTATATGCAGGGTTAACACTCTGGAAAAGGAGCGGCTACCTTCACGCAGATGGTTCTCCGGTGCAGCATTCATCCTTATTGGATAGGCTCATTAAGGCACTATAAATCCCAGTGGCCATAGTGGTCGGTAAATATGCAGCGCATACCAAGTGAACAGATTTTATCTCTTGTGGGAAGAAGCCAAAAGGGTTGCATAATGCCCAGAAACCTCGAGTTTTGACACTGAGAGTATTAAAGACAATTTAGTTACAACAATGCTAGTGCAAGAGGGGTTTAATAAGTTGTCGATAACCCAATTAATAGAGATTCAAGGAAGTGCGCCATAGGAAGAGCAAGAACTATGGAAATTAAGGGGGTGTTCTTTATCCACCACAGAAGCATTATGGCAACAGGACAGCACTGGAAAGCTAGTGATGTCAGTAACTTTATTGAAAGTCACGCTTGAACAGCTGCATTACCCCGCGCATGTAACAAGAGAAAGTGTTTCTGCTACGATTGAAGAAGACTGGTTGATTCCTAATTTGTTGGAAAACGTTGCACTATTTACGGTGAACTGCATTGTGTGTCAAATGTTTACTTCTGGGCATACACTGAGAATGATTAGAGGGGTAATACCTCGACTGAATAGTCAGTTTCAGCATTTACTTATCCACTATGTCGATGTGCTGCATGTATGTATTGGATATAGGTATTTATTAGTGGTGATGTGTCCCTTTTCCAGGTGGATCGAGGCAGGTCTGTGTACACACCCTGATGCCACTTGTGTAGCAAAGTATTTAGTGCCTGAGGCATTCCCGAGGTGGGGTGTGTGTGAGGTGTTAAGATCCGATAATGGGCTGCATTTTGTCAATGAGCTATTTTAACAGATAGGTCTTCTATTGAATATAAAGCACAAGTTTTCTTCTGCTTATAACCCGCAAGCAAATGAAATATGTGAGAGACTCAATGGCCTCCTCAAAAAAAGGCTTGCCAAGATCAAATTGACTTTGAAAAGGGGATGGCTGTATTTCCTACCTCTAGCCTTATATGCCCTTCGGAATCAGCCATGATCAGATCACCACCTCACTCCGCATGAGCTAGTTACAGGGCGTCGAATGAAAGCACCCCTTACACCTCTGTCTAGGAGTAACAGTGATGCCCAGAGCATAGCTAAAACATTAGGTGATGAGATGCATGATTATTTGACATGTATGACCTCTAGTATTTCTTTCATTTCAGATCAAGTCAAGTGCCAGGGGAGGTCGGTCTAAGAACACAGAAGAAGATAATTTCGGCAACCAATCCAAGCGAACTATTACCACCACCTAAGTTATATGATGGGGACCTAGTGCTCTTAATTTATTTTACCAGGAAGTGTAATGAGCCGCTTTTTCATGGCCCTTTTATCATTGAAAAAGTGTCTCCTACATCAGCCAAGATACAAGGAAGAAAGTTTGGCTGCACCTGGACGATGTGAAGATTTATAAAGGACGAGACCTTCCCTCCCACCATTACTGATCCAGCAGCAAGACATGAAGAAGAATTTCAGCATGTGCATACTCGATCGATGACCAAGAAGAAGTGAAGAGGAAAAATCTGAGTGTCCCTTCCCTCCTGATGGGGCCCCTAACTGGAAGAAGCACTCCCGACAGAACAGCTATCGACTATCTGAGATTGCACCCGCTCCCACCGCTTCCAATGTAAGCTCACATCACGACAGACATCTAGCTATCCGCCCGATCAATCCCGCGATGGCAAGAGCCTTAGCCAACACAACCAATGGCAACCAAGACCGAGCTGGAGACGAATATATGGACCAACTCAATTGACGTCCCCGCAAACCATGCTGCAGGTCGTTAGAGACTTCATGATGACATAGCCGCTTTAGACAGGAAGCACACGTGCAGTAGGCACAAATCGGGACACTCACACACCAATCCACACGAAGAACATACGCGTACAGTTCTATGAGCTAGAGGATAGTGACACACATCTTGTCTGCACATTTGTTATTTTTCGTATAGGCCCGCTATCGCACACAGAAACACAAGAAGCCAGAAAAGCTGGTGTATATGCTTGCAGATGCTACTCGCTATTTACTCTATGGATGGACAGGAGTACTCAAAGGACCTGACCACTCATTGCACGCTTTTGACCCTTGAACAATCATATTGGAAGAATAACCAGAACTTAGGTAGGCCTCAAATCAATCCAGCACACTACAACTCCTTTCACTGAGATGTCGAAGCTGCAAGCTGCTGAGCGAGCAGAATCGCCCTGGCAGGGACTATCACCGCCAAGGCCACAATGTTGCAAGTGCCATTCCTCACCAGCTGTGCCACGATGAGCCCGGCTACAGGACAGGATACCGCAAGCTAAAACACAAATCAAATTGAAGTCATTCGACTTCCCTAGGGGTCTCCTCACACGTGATCCGGCCGACCTGACATGATGCCAAGACCTGGAAGCTGGAAAGATGCAGTCATCTCACATCTGAGACTGAACCTTGCCACATAATTGCAACAATTTACCTACAATATGCGCTGGGACTGGACTGCTCTCATGGCATTAGCAAAGACCCCATTGTTACACACTGTCACATAATCACACATTGTTGATACACATTATATGAGAGCAGGTGTCTCGCGGCTGGGAACAATGATGGTCCCAGGCTTGGGGGCCCGCAGCCTGGCCAATCAGGACACTGGGGGACAGGGGCTGGCAGCCAGAATCTCCAGCCAATCATCAGGGGTTCTAATGTAACATTTCTCAGGTAGCAATTTTTAGGGATCAACCAAGTACACCACCTGACATCATGACCACCAATAACCAAGCACCCTATATGTCTCCATACTGGACCTACCACTCTGGGAGCCAACCCAGCATGGCATTAGGTTTGGGAAATGATTTTTGTAAGTGACGACGATTGTGACATCACGAATGTACAAAAAGGGCCTGCGAGCCTGAAATTGCTGAGATGTACTTGTATGGAACTTGATGCCTAGTATGTTGTCCCTGCTCGTTTCATATACTAAAACGGCAGTTATCCTTTACTCCTTGTGTGGACCTCGACTTCTTTGGGACATTGGAAGGAGTTAGGGCCTTCTGTGAGCTGGAGTTCCGCACACCATAGTTATGGCTCTGCTGACCCCAGAATTTACCCTAAAAAGTTGGAGGGACTGCTAAGATGCGCTCCTGAGACCCCGGCAAGATCGCTTGCGATGTCAGCTCGGCAAGGTGCGCCTGCCTCTGCAGTCAGACCTCGGAGGACTGCAGGACCCTTGTGTAATTGTGACAACACTGGACAGCACAACCAGAGATTGGCCGCCGGGAGCCGACTTAAAAAATGTATCCCGCCCGCGGTTGGCGAGTGTCCACACACGGTCCAGAAGAGGCAAGGCGAGCCAAGTAGGAGGGGAGCTAGCAGCCAAGCGACGCCTGCAGACATGCACCTAATTGTAAGTGTGATCCGCACAATGATCAACAACATATTGTGTGAGTGGGGGAAGGATGTGTGCGTAGGTTGGAGTGTGGTATCACATTATCTTAACGTTTGGAAACAAGGTGGTGATCGGCATGTATATAAGTAAAGGGAACGGAGCGGAGGTAGTCCCTACTGGTGCAGGCTAGCGTCTTGGGGGCAGGACAGTGGGTGCCCCGGGAACAGAAAGGTTGTTGCGCTGACAGGTCTGCACAGTGAACACATGTGTGGGGGGGGGAGTATGGCTTTCCTATGAATCGACGTTGTAGTTCAGTGAATAGATGTTTTTCCTACTAATTGAGTATTTTAGCTCGGTCAATAGATGGGTTTCCTATTAATTGAGTGTTTTAGCTCAGTAAATGGATGTCGGATTCCCGTGTTAGCTAGCAATGACTATTTTAAGATTGTGGAAGGTAGTTGACTGATTAAGTTTCCGGGATAGGAAGAGTATCACACTTCGGGCAACGCGACGGGTGCAGTACAACTACAAAAAGAGAAGAAGAGGTTGATGATGTGTACTTCACTCCGGGGAAGTGGGAAGACAGCTGTCGGGATTATGGATTTTGTATGTGGAATAAAAAAGGTGGGGGTATGTGTATGATACGTGCACGAACTGTTAGCGTGAAGGTTTAGCTTGGTGACGTCACCCATAGGCCATCGGCGCTCAACGTACAGAACAAGTGGATTTACCACTGCGCGCAGACAGCTCCAGCATGTGGTCAAGGGGCGTGCAGAGCGGCAGCAGCCCAGTAAAGGCGGGGCGGTACTAGAGTGCGCAGCACTGGTGTATGGTCGCAGGGGGCCGGACACATTGAAGGGGCTTGCCGGGAGGCGGCAACGCCCATGAAAGTGGATTATACTGCATAAGGTATACGGCCGCAGGGGGCCATAGACTTTGGGGGAGTGTGCCGGATAGCGACAGCTCCTTAAAAAGCAGGGTGGTATTAGAGTACGCCTCGCAAGAGGTGTGGCTGTTAAAAGCTACACATAGCACGAATTGAACATTGAACTGCATAACGAAAAGAAATTCCACCCGTGTTCTAACAGCGGAAAGTCGAAACCCTCAATTTGAGGTCAGGTAAAACATACGAGTGAAAGACAATGATGTACCACGGGGGCGGGGGAGGAGCACCATACGGGGTACCCGGGATGGTACTGGCCCCAATACAACACATCTGTAAAACATTGCCTAATTATGGAAACAAAATAGTGAAATACAGTGTGGAATGGACTAAGGGTACGGAAGGGAAAGCATTGATACCATGGCTGCCTAACAGCAGTTTCTCGAGGGATACCTTACAGTCACTACTCACATGCGTGCACAACACATACAAGGGAAGGAATTTAACAAGCCGTCTGGAAATATTTGAACTATGGCGAATGTTCCAGAGGCATTATCATGGAATGTTGAACTTACAGGCGGTAAAGAAAGAGGGAGGGGACACATGCACTCCACCTCCTACACCTCCCAGCATCGCCTCAGACGATGCGGCCGAGGAGGAACAGGGATTATTCCCAATTAGAGAACTAAAAGAAACTACGGAACCCCGGAAATTATCTGCAGCCGAGGGCTACTCAAACCCCACGTACAAACCACCCCTATATGCCCCGAAAGCACATGCCATACGGGCAGAGGTAGGTAGCCCAGATGTTGGAGAGGAAGGGCTGAGACAGGCGAAGAGCGAATTTACAGGGATAGGCCCAGATGAGTGGATAGCGGCGCAAGTGCTTTTGAAGTTACAAGGAACCACCATGGGAGAAACAGAAGGGGCAACAGAAGCAATAAAGGAATTAGAGTTGGGGAAAGGATGTAAGGACAAACAGATGAACAACACGGAAAAAGAGCAATTACGGGAGGAGGAGGAGGCAAAGCTGGAAGCAAGATTGCGGAACCGAAGGAGAAGAGGAATGCATTAGTGAACCAGTTAGAACAGAAGGAATGGGAATGGGAGGCACAGCTAGCATTAGAAAGGTGAGAAAGGGCCGAGCACGAAAGGAGGGAACGGGAGGAGTTGCTAGAGAAAGAACAGAGAGAAGTGATGAAGAGGATAACAACAGGAGGTACGAGTAAGGTAAGTACGGAAGCAAAGTGGCGTAGAACACTAGAGAAAGAAAGGGTTGAAGCTGAACTAGAAATGGCATTCTGGAGATGGAAGATATTGCTGGACAGCGCACGAATGTACGAGGAAAGCAGGCTGAATGAGTTCAGGTTAGCATTGACAGAGGAAGCGCGGAGTAAGAGAGAAAAGGACGAGGAAGCGCTACGGAAGGTACACGAAGAAGTAATGGAAGAAATAGATAGGACACGGGTGGGCGAAGAAGAAAGAGAAGAGCACCAGCCCAGAAGGATACCGACGGGACACACAGGGAGTAGCGTGGGAATGGCCGAGGTGTATAAGACGGACTCTGCGCAACGGAGCACAACAGGAAGAGAAGATGCGGATGCAGCAAATTTTACAAACATTGATCTCGAAAGCGTAACAGTACGGTACCCAATACCACGTAAATTGACCTTCTCGGACAGATTCTGTAGCGAGGAAGACGAAGATAGCAATGATATGGGAAAGGAAGGGCTGAGTAAATTGTACATTACACAAACAGGTACAGGAATGTCATGGGAGTGTAGGACTCAAGATGAAAAGAATGGGGGACAGCACACTGGCACGACTATAGAGGGCGCGGCAGCAACAGTGGCACCACAAACACCCTACACGCATAGGCTCCGAGACCTCCCTGTACGCAGAAGAGATGGGGCAGCAGTTACACAGAACAGGGGACACACCTGTCAGCTGGGCGGACACACAGGACCCCGGGAAGAATCATGCACAACACCCAATATAGATATCACAGACATTGGGGTAGACATCGAAGATGAGAGAGGTCCAATACAGATACAACAGTATAGACGAACTCCAGAGGAAAAGGCTGAATACTCACAGAGGCCATTATTAGAGAGGGGGGTAGGAGTAGGCCGCAATATATACCCTGGAAGCACGCAGACAGGGAGAATGTTAAGAATAGTTTGCCATCACTTAGTGGAGGGGCAGGGAAATGGATTTACAAAATGGAAAAACAGACAGCGGGGCACAGGCTGGCAGTGGGGGGCAATAAGGGGCTGCTAGTATCCATACTGGGTGACACAGCAGATGACATCAGGAAGAGGGCGGGATTCCCAGGGGTAACAAAACAAAACACCACACATGACGGATCCCCATTTGAGAACCGTAGGCACACGGTATGGCAAGCACTAAGGATACAATACCCTGATACATCAGATATAGGGGCAATTACATCACATAAGATGTGTGACAATGAAGATCCTGTCAGTTACATTCAAGAGATTCAAGAGCTTTGGCACCTTGAAACTCGAGAGCCGTGGGACAAAACGCTGGCTATCTTCTATCACATCTTGATACAAGGGTTGCCCGAATCTGTGCAGAGGCAACTCAAGAAATTAGTGGTAATGGAGGCCAAAGCATAGTCAGAGACACAACTAATGATAGTACACCTTTGTAGGTTATGACAGGAAAAGATGAAACAGAAGGCAGAGGACAGAAAAGCGGATGAGGCCAAATTAGTACAAAAGAAATTGTCAAAATACGCCCTAGAGGGAGCACTAATAAGAAGCCCTGTGCCACCAACTCAGACAGCAGTATCCCAACCCCAACAACTACCACAACCACAACTACCACAATTACCACAAACACAACTACAACAACAATTGCCACAGTAGTTGCCACAATACAACACAGCCCAGCAGTACCAACCACAGATGGGGGGGATACATGTGTATGGGCGGATACTTACAGAACTTTAGAGGAAGACGAGGGGGAAATAGGGGAGTGGGATTTGGGCCACCAGCACACTACCCAGGAGGAGGGTTCTGGGATTACCCACAACAGGGCCCAATGTTGGACAGGCAGACTAGTAGGTCACATCTCCTGCATGTGCAGATACAGAGTAGCACAACAATGGTGGGATGAGCAAGGCCACAGAACTACCAAGGAGGTAAGAATTGGTATTATCAGCAGGCAGGACAACCACCCACGGTGCAACAGTAAGGCATACACCAGCCACAGGCACAACATCAACAAACACAAGGAACACTGCAACCCCAGCAACAGCAACAACTACAACACATCCAGACGATACAACAACTAACACAATTACATGATGATATACAACAGCCAATGGACACAACAGTGGTAGTGCCGGTTACACGAATGGGAGGGGTGACTATAATGGGACACAACCCTTACACTGACAACGGACAATCCCTGTACCCACAATAGGACAGCCCACAGACTACCTTACTGTGTCCCATCCTATCAGTAACACTTAACCCTGCGGAGGAACCTCGCATAAAGGTGGCGATAGGTGACAAGACGTTTTCCTTTTTGGTTGATACGGGGGCCACCAGGTCATGCGTACAGGAAGGGAAATACACATTGTCAGGCGATGCATTGGCCACTCAAGGACTTTCTGGGGCTCGAGAAGTGGTTCCATTTACTGATAACATCTTCCTATCTATTGGGGATCATGACTTGTCACTGCCTTTACTATACTCTAAACATGCACCCGTAAATATTTTGGGACGTGATATAATGAGCCGACTGAACATGACCATCTCTTTCACAGACAAGGGTATAGTGTGCTCCACAACAGGCATACACATGCTCACAGCAAGACAAATACTACAAGCATATTGTGGTAAGAGCGTGCAGAGGGGGGAGTCGGTAGACCCGATAGTATTTCAATACGGGACAGACATGACACTTGCATGGCTACCAGGAATAGCAGGGAAAGTATGGAAAAGACCAGGTGAGTACTTTTCAGGCCAGAAACACCCACAGATGAGAAAGAAGGAACGTTTGTGTCAATAGACATTGAAGGGAAGATTGGGTTGCAGTACACGCCCTAGACAATGAAGGAAAGGCCTGGAGGGCAGTAATAGTGCTAGCAGAAGGGTGTAGATTGACTCAAGTGTCTGATGAAGAACTCTTCTCACAAGAAAAGGGAATGAGTGAGATGATGCTGGAAATGAGTGTATACATTTGGATAGGGTTAACACACAGAGAGGTGGCCCGGAAAATGGCAATGGCACTAGAAGCACCACTCTCAGCGCCACCCCTATTCTGCGAGGAGGAATTAGCAAAGGTACCAGCTTCATTATGGACAACAAGCCCCTATGATGTAGTGTGCATCAAAAGCATAGGGGGAGTGAAAATAAAACTGAAGAAAGGAGCAATTCTGCCCAAAGTTAGACAATACCCACTGTCAAAAGAAGCAGATGAGGGCATTTAGGACACGATAAGCGCCCTCATTGAACGAGGCATTCTGGTACCATCAGAATCACCTTGCAACACTGTTGTGTACCCCGTCTGCAAGGCAAACGGAGGTTCATGGCGTTTTATACAAGATTTGAGACCCCTAAACAACATTGTGGATGCAGAATATCCTGTATCAGCTAACACAGCTAGAATACATTGCGGCATTCCAGCAGAGGCTACACAATTCACCGTGATTGACCTAAAAACACCTTTTTCTCGATACCACTACACCTGGATTCCCAAGATTTAACGAGTTACATGTATCGCAATACAAAATGGAAGCACACAAGACTACGCTAAAGAAACTGCAAGTCACCATCAATTTTTAACAGAGTGATCCAGATGGACCTGGGTAATATAGAAACAGAGAGTATGATTTTACAATATGTGGATGACATCCTCATCTGCAGCACAACAGAAGATGAGCGCGGGAAGGACTCAGTCAAAATGCTTACAGTATTAGCAGAAAAAGGATACAAGGTAGACAAGGCAAAATTGCAATATTGTCAGGAAGAGGTTCTATACATAGGGCAAATGATATCTCAAAAAGGCAGACACATAGCTCCACTGAGGGCAGAGACAATACTAAACACAGCACAACCAAAGACAGTACGAGAATTACAACAGTTCCTCAGTCTCTGCAACTATTGCAGGACATGGATGTTTTATTACAGTACATACAGAGGTCCCTTACTTACAGCCCTCAGGGAAGCACAGAGGGGACAGAAAACACTGAAGTGGAAAACGGAAATGACAGATGCATTTAATGAATTAAAAGAGGCGATATCAACAGCACCGATCCTGGGTACCCCTAATTATAAGAAGGAGTTTTATATATTCTCATACTCTGATGGGGTGGTAATGAAAGCGGTACTAACACAAAAGACAAGCATGGGCCACAAACCAATTGCATATTACAGCGGCCAGTTAGACCCAGTAATGACAGGACATTTCCTGTGCAAACAACACTTGGCTGCTGCAGCTTTTGCTGTAGAAAAAGCATCCCCAATAACAATGGGATGTTCCATAATATATGTGGAGCACGCCCGTTTTGTGATTTTACACAAGCCAAAAAGCTCCCTAATTACACAAAGAGCAACAAGCTATGAAATAATCCTCTCCCGACCAGAACTAAAAATAGTGAGGTCCAAAAATGTTAACCCAGCACAATTCCTAGTAGGAGAGAGAGAATATGTCCATGATTGTACAAGAGCTATTGAACTGTATTCAGAAACACGTAAAGTAGAGGAAGATGCACTTGAGGGGGGAGATGCTCTATATATTGATGGGCCATCAACAATTGACCAAGGTGATGGGGTGAGAAGAACGGGGGCAGCGGTGGTAAGATTAAGAGAGGATTGGACAAGCAAGGCAGTAAGATGTGTTAGGTTGCCTCCCCAGTATTCAGCACAATCAGCTGAATTAGTAGCTCTGATAATAGCCCTTACAGAGAGTGAAGGAAAACGGGTCACTATCTATATGTAACATCAACAGTGCACTCGGGTCTAGCAAGATGGTTAAGAAGAGGGTTCAGAAGGGCAGACAGCACACCAGTACAGCATGCACTCCTCCTAGAGTAACTAAGCGAGGTTATAACATACCCAACAGAACTCGCATTGGTGAAGTGCCAAGCACACACTAATGGGGAAGACCCAATATCAAAAGGAAATGAAGCAGCATACTTTTATGCAAAACACATATCATATTTTGGGGAATTATGGGATCTCCAAGAAAGACAAAAAGAGAGGGGAGGGGCAAGATTGATGCTAATGAAGGAAGGTTACAATCATCTACCAGAAACTCAAATTATGGAATTACAGACAGCTGCATCAATGACAGAAAGAGAACTCTGGGTTAAAAGAGGGTGCTCAATGTCCCCTACAAACGCCTTGTGGGGAAAAAATAACACCGGAAAAGTAGTCATGCCCCTCACATTATTACAAAGAGAATTAACACAACTACACCATCCTACACATACTGGGAAGGAGGTGATAGCAGCACGGATTACAGAATCTTGGTTCTGCCCTGAATTAAATGCTCACGTATCAAACTTCATCAGTAATTGCCTCACCTGCCAGCAATTCACGGCTGGCCATACATTTAATGTGATCAACAGAATAATACCACGACCAGATGGTCCCTTCCTGCACCTCCACATCGACTATGTCGATATGATAAACGTATGCCAAGGCTACTGCTACATGATTGTGGTAGTTTGCCCCTTTTCGGGGTGGAAAGAAACAGGCCCGTGCTCCCATGCTGATGCATTAAGGGCAGCAAAGTTCTTGATTAAAGAAGTCTTCCGAAGGTGGGGCATCTGTGAAGTTCTACGGTCAGACAACGGCCCCCACTTCGCCAACAAACTATTCCAACATATCACTACGTTGCTCGGGATAAAGCACAAGTTTGCGTGTGCATATCACCCACAGGCCAACGGAATCTGTGAAGGAAAGAATTGCGAAAACACAACAGTCAACCAAAAAGAATTGACTGTGTTGCCTCCCTCTGGCTATATTTGAGCTACGGAACAAACCCGGGTCGGACCACCATCTCACGCCCCACGAGGTGGTGACCGGTCACCAAATGCACCTCCCACTAGCTCCACCCACAAGGGCCATGTATGATTGCGATGGGTAGCGGAATTATTGGGGAGGGAAATGCATGAATATGTCACTTCACTGGTTACTAGTGCCTCATTTATTTCTCAACAGATCCAACGGACACAGGGGAGGTCAGAGAACGATCAACAAGAAGCCAACAACACTCAACGACAAGCAAAAGACTCAACAATCAAAGAAGGAGACCAGGTTCTCCTATGCAATTTTAGCCGCAAGTGGAACTCACCCAGATTTACGGGCCCTCACGTAGTAGAGAGGGTTGCAGGTAGGGCAGTAAAGTTAAAAGACAAAACTATTTGGTCGCAATTACATGACGTCAAGCTCTACAAAGCATCAACCTCGCCCACCTCAGCATCGACAGGGCCAACGCTTCAGCAACGGATACATCAGACAACAGCAGCGCCCCACTATCAGTACCTATCAGTTTAGATATTTCTAAGGACACGAGTGAACAAGAGCACACAGGTCACTCAATGAACAGGCACTCACAGACATCTGATGTTCCCACAGCAATGTTAATCAAGATTCAGAATAAACTGGACGTTACCACCAATATACGTAGAATTATAATACAAATGATGGTTGTACAAATAAAGAACGCTACAATATAGATAGGGCTATTCAGCACACAGTCACCCATTAGGAATACACCGTGTTACACTGTCTTTGCATGCTCTCTTCTCCCTTTTTGTCTTGCACATGCAGCGTTCTGCGTCTGAATAAATGTTGAAGATAGATTGAAAAGATTAATTTGATTTAGATGTTGCCTCCCGTTGAACACCCTGAGGCACTCTTCCACCAATATATTCATGCCCAGCAAAGACCCACCCATTCCAGACCAAGACCACCATGCATGTATTATAACACGTTCATTGAGTATATAGCACAATCAGACCCACAACTCCACCACGCACTACCCATACTTAGATCAATAAGGGGGATCTGGGAACAGCTTTTTTCCTGGGCATTAAATGACTACTTAGTTCATAGGGCTTAAATATACTTATAAATACTAATACATTAACGCTGATTTACTGCGATTTTCAGGCGGGCAACTATATCATCTCAATGACAACCAGACTATAGTAAGTGCTAATAATGCCAACCTTAATAAAGACTGTAATAGAAATAATGTGGGTAATTTTGTCTACCGGATTGGTAGCTGCCGTTGTTTGGCAAACGTACACAGCTTTGCATGTATCTGCAACACCCCATACTAACATTCCTCCCACCCAAGCTGCAAGGAACACTGTGTCAGGTGGTGTGACAAGCACTAACGAGAAGGTAAGGAGAGGTAAGCGTAGTATTGGTACTGATGTTAATGGGGTTGACACATATCTCACTGGTACAGCACACGTTACAAACAACATGAGGTACAAGCACATGTCAAAAATCGGTAAAGACACAACACGGAACAGCTGCTATGTCTGCTCATTGATCCCATATGCCATCAGCGCTTCCAGAACCTTTGTTGCCACAGAAGTACCAGCAACAACAGCACAATGCCTCTTGTACCTTGCATTGTTCCAAACATGAGGGAGATTCCAAGGGAAAACAGCAACACTGCGGTAGAGATCAAAGGCGACATATCCGTACGAGGATAGCTTCATCAAGACATTACCTATGTTTGATAACTACTGGCAACACACTCAAGCACTACGATGTATGACTGACGGACCAGAGAAAGGAGAAACAAAGGAGGTGACATTAGACTATCTGCCATGCAAATGGAACACCAGAGAAACAGGCAGAGAACCCGGTTGCTGCAAACGCCCACAGATGTTGGTGTTTGGGAAAGTATACACTAAGGAAGTATGGGTGGATGGAGTGGTGGGAAGCAGGCCATTAACATTAACAAAGGCTGCAGTGAACAAGGTCCAGGAAGAAAACGACAAGTGTCTCAAAGAATGGGCTAAGAGCGCAAGTTTGCTGACATGGCTGGGCCACTGACAATCATTCCTCTTACAACACCAACACCAACCCTATGTTACCAGCACGACGGGGATATCGAAGTGGGGACAAACGAGGGATGTAGGAGAATAGAGAAGATAGGAGACATGGGATCAGGCACAGCGGTACTGATGGACCATTATTGGGCATGTGGGACAAAAGCATACAACAAACTCCCACCTTACTGGGGAGGGATCTGCTCCCTCGCACATGTCAATATATCGTCGCTAGTAGTGCCTCAAAAACATGTCATAATGGACGACTTCCCGAAAATGGATGATGGCAATAAGCAAAGGAAGAGATTGCTATCACCCACCACACTACCATCTGGCAATGACATCACAAAAGACACACAATTACGAAGAGTGAAGCGCAGGGAACTACCTATGGGGCAAATCAGAAGCTGCACTGTACCAGCATCACATCGGCTGTTCAGCAGGGCTGCCATGTTTTTCTCTGCAATAATGGTGGGAGCTAATGATGATGATAAACTGAACAGTAAATGGATTTAATACAATAAAAGAAGAGCTTCGAGCTATACTATTAGTGGCCATACAGAACAGGTACGTGCTGGACCTGCTCACAGCAATGGAATGGGGAGTATGCGCAAAAATAGGGAGCTCATGCTGCACGTTCACACCAGCAAACAACAAAGATAATGGAACGTTATCAGAAGCAGTATCGCAATTGGCAAAAATGCACACTAAAATGGAAGAAGAATCAAAAGGCACGAAGAAGGACGGAAGATGGTTCTCATATCTCTGGGCATGGATGCCGTCATGGCTAGCTGATGGCTTAAAAATGCTAGCAGGGGGCCTAATTTTGGGTTTGGCTTCTCTACTTGGGATAAAAGCATGCATGGCAAAATCAAAGATGACTGCAGAAGAAATGATTGGGATGAAACTACTCCTACCTGCAGAAGACGAGCAACAAAGAGACATAATACATATGGAACTAGAGAGGTTAAGACAACAACTAATGGAATCAGATATGTACCCGCCATCAATGAAATTAGAAAACCCAAGGAATCCCAAGATTTATGTCAGAAAATGGGTTTACTGCAAGCCCGGAGGAGGATGTGGTATATGTACTGGTCGTTTGAAGATCATGTGAACCACTACGGACATCTAGCGGGAATTACGAAGGTATGGCGCCTGAGGGATGGCAAGACAAGTGATAATTTTGTGGTCGACAAGTCTACCAGAGGGGGGACTGAAGAGGGAAAATCTGAGTGTCCCTTCCCTCCTAATGGGGACCCTAACCGGAAGAAGCACTCCCGACAGAACAACTATCGACTATCAGGGATTGGACCCGGTCCCACTGCTCCCAACGTAAGCTCACATCACAACAGACATCCAGCCATCCGCCCGATCAATCCCACGATGGCAAGAGCCTTAGCCAACACAACCAACGACAACCAAGACTGAGCTGGAGACGACTTTATGGACCAACTCATTTGACGTCCCCGTAAGCCATGCTGCAGGTCGTTAGAGACTTCATGACGACATATCCGCGTTAGACAGGAAGCACACGTGCAGTAGGCACAATCGGGACACTCACACACCAATCCACACGAAGAACATACGTGTACAGTTCTATTAGCTAGAGGACAGTGACACACATCCTGTCTGCACGTTTGTTATTTTTCATATAGGTTCGCTATCGCACCACAGAAACGCAAGATGCCAGAAAAGCTGTGTATACGCTTGCAGATGCTACTCGCTATTTACTCTATGGATGGACAAGGGCAATCAAGGGACCTGACCACTCATTGCATGCTTTTGACCGTTGAACAATCATATTGGAAGAATAACCAGAACCTAGGTAGGCCTCAAATCAATCCAGCACACTACAGCTCCTTTCACTGAGATCTCGAAGCTGCAAGCTGCTGAGCGAGCAGAATCGCCCTGGCAGGGACTACCACCGCCAAGGCCACAATGTTGCAGGTGACATTCCTCACTCACTGTGCCACGATGAGCCCGGCTACAGGACAGGATACTGCAAGCTAAAACACAAATCAAATTGAAGTCATTCGACTTCCCTAGGGGTCTCCTCACACGTGATCCGGCCGACCTGACATTATGCCAAGACCTGGAAGCTGGGAAGATGCAGTCATCTCACATCTGAGACTGAACCTTGCCACATAATTGCAACAATTCACCTACAATGTGCGCTGGGACTGGACTGCTCTCATGGCATTAGCAAAGTCCACCATTGTTACACACTGTCACATAATCACACATTGTTGATACACATTATACGAGAGCAGGTGTCTTGCGGGCTGGGAATGACGATGGGCCCAGGGTTGGGGGCCCACAGCCAGACCAATCAGGACACTGGGGGACATGGGCTGGCGGCCGGAATCTCTAGCCAATCCTCAGGGGTTCTAATGTAACATTTCTCAGGTAGCAATTTTTAGGGATGAACCAAGTACAACACCTGACATCGTGACCATCAATAACCAAGCACCCTATATGTCTCCATACTGGACCTACTACTCTGGGAGCCAACCCAGCGTGGCGTTAGGTTCGGGGAAGGATTTTTGTAAGTGACGACGATTGTAACGTCACAAGTGTACATCAAGGGCCTGCAAGCATGAAATTGCTGAGATGTACTTGGATGGAACTTGATGCCTAGTATGTTGTCCATGCTTGTTTGATCTAATAAAACGTCAGTTAGCCTTTGCTCCTTTTGTGGACCTCGACTTCTTTGGGACATTGGAAGGAGTTAGGGCCTTCTGTGAGCTGGAGGCCTGCGGACCCTAGGTACGGCCTTCCCGACCCCAGAATTTGCCCTAACTGAAGGACGATAAAACAACGAGTGATTAATACATGCTTTATTTGGACTGTAATTCAATGAACACTCCTTGTAGATATTTTACCAGAGAGTGAAACGACATTCAGATAATTCCCGAAATTTTGAAATTAACCTTTAGAAATACATATTGAAACAGAAAATAATTCATCAGAGATATGCCAAAACATCAGTTCTTGATCAGAAATTGGAAACAAGATCAATATCCAGATTCATTTTTTGGAGAATATTTGTTTTAAGTAATTAAACATATGGTACCTGCCGATAGTGAGGTTCATTGGCTTGTGCTTGCTGTCTTTGTATTCATATTTCAGTTTTACCCTGCTCTTGTCAGAAGAGACGTTAATATTCCCACTTTCTTATAGGATCCTAAAAATGGCCCAGTGGTGAGAAGACTCCTTATTGCTATAATTGAACAGATTGTACAGTTATAAACATAAAGAAACTTGATGATTCTATTAGAAATGATTAATGAAGAGAGTGGCAGGGTTCTAGAAAATGAGCAAGTGCAACGAACAGTAGGGTGGTGCGAGAGATGGATGCCTATGTTCTTATGCATAATATATAAACTACATTTTATTTACTCAATGATTACTATATAGATTTTGGGAGACACAGAAGAGATACAGAGGAAGATAGAGAAGGGATAAATACCTGCCTAGATAACACAGCCCACCTGGGGAATAACATGTGGTGCCAGCACATGAGAAAAGTGGGGGAAAAAGCATCTAAGGAGGTTTGCTACGTCTGCTCTCTCATCCCCTATGCCATGAATACAGTACGCACTTTCATTGCCAGTGAGGCGCCAGAGCACGATGCAAAGTGCTTCAGTCATCTTGCAACCTGTACAACTCAGGGACAATTTCAAGGAAGCTAGGCGACTTTGCAATGGAGATAGAAATTGTCATTTTCATACCACGATGACTATATCAAAATGCTACAAATGGAAAAGAAGCCTGGATGGAAGAGACAGATGCTTGTGTATCCTGCTGCAGGACGGGATGAGGTGATCATTGAAGAAATGAAGAGAATGAATTGCCCTGATGTGACAGAAATAGCCGGATCACCTGTATGTTGGGAACACACTCAACTATTGATCTATGAATGAATGAATTCCAAGAAGGGATGGGAAGAAGGAATGATAACTTGTACAGCTCACCTGCTGAAAACAGATTACCTGTAAGAGGTGCAAAAAGTGAATGATGGGTGTTTAAGTCATGTGCTAAACACTCCAAACTACTGACATGGGTAAAAAGACGGATCAGGCCTAGTAGTTGTAATCCCGTTGGTTAATGCAACACTGTGCTTCCGAAGACACAGAAAGAATCACGTGGGATATAATAAAGAATGCAAAACCACAACTGACGTTCCTAGGATGGGAGCAGGGACAGCCGTCCTTATGGATCGATATTGGCTTAAGGATCTACAGCTTATATAAAGTTGCCCAAAGATTGGGGCGGAATGTGCTCTTTGGTGCTCATCCATGTTCCAGCATTAGTGATTCCTCAAAGCGACCTGAACATTGGTGAATTTCCAAAAGTGGATGCCCATTTGAGAAAAAGAAGATCACTTGAACTTCTCCATCGGACAAGAAGAAAGAATTGTTTCCCAGCCAAATCAATAACAGCATATGACTCCATTCCTGAGGAACACAGGTTGTTCAGCAAGACTGCCACAATATTTACGACTATATTCATGCCTGGGAACCAAACAGTAGCAACTGCCAAGTGGCTACAGATCACCAGATGGGAGCTTTTGCAGACAATCAATGCTACCATAAAAGGATTTAATGCTATCAAGGAAGAGCTAAGGGCCATACGACTGATGACCCTCCAGAACAGATATGTTCTTGATATGATCACTGTGATGGAGGGAGGAGTTTGCAGCAAAATCGGGCCATCATGTTGCACATTCACACCTTCTCATGATTAGCAAATGGAACCTTGACAGAGGCCATAACGTGGTTGACAGACCTGCATACCAAGATGGAAGATGAGACAAATGACATTGAAGATGACAGTTGGTTTGCCTTCATATTCTCGTGGATTACGCATTGGTTGGCAAATATATTCAAGATTCTTGGAGAAATATTAGTGATGGTGATGTTTGGTTTCTGTGTAATCAGAATAGCGATTGCCCAATGCAAGTAAATGGCAAAGAAGGTGATAGTGTTACGTCTCCCACTACCCCATACACTTACCTGGGTCCACGTAACCCATTGACCCTCAACCATCCTGTTAGATCACTGCATGGCAGACCCGGCGTTTATCGCCCCTCCCGTTCTTGGCAGCTGAACTGGAGATTGACATCTCGCTACAACGCAAAGCGTTGCCCACGGAGACCCGCGCGTCACGGATCACGTGATTGCCCTTCACGCAGCAACGCTCCCGTGTCACGTATCACGTGACCCCTGAAATGATATAAAAGACTCCCGGAAACAAGGAGCGTTGCTTCACAGCTGTTTTCCTCCCGGATCACGTGACGCTACTTCTACGCTTGTTGAAACTTACGGATTGTTTTCTTTTTTTTCGACCACGCTTTGTATCACGGATTGCCTCGCATTACCCTTTACTAACCGAACTATTGGATCTACAGTTGCCGATCTACGCTTTGCTCCACGGACTGCTTCTGCCTCACCCTCCTGTTCGAACTTTGGTCCTCTTGTTTACTTGACTTCGGCTTCGTCTCTGGACACTCTACGGATCACGTCTGTCTGCTTGGTAACCTGGCCTCCGGCCTCCACTCTAGGTGTTTACCTACCCATATTCCTAGCCTCCAGCAACTCCTGCTCCGGGGTTCAGCCTTTTCTCACATCTCTGGGCCACCTCTTGTACAGATAGGTAAGCAGCACCAACTTACCTGTGGCTTTAGTTGTCCTTCCTGTTCTGTGCATAACTGCCTAACCTTTTGCCTTACAGCGTTCAAGGGGTTCTTCCGGCTGTTCCCAAATCGGCTCGACGGACTTCCACCTGTGGCCTCAAAGACCGCACAGGCAGTATTTCTGGTGTTGTCTGTGTGGTACTTGGGGACGGAGGTATTTATACTCTGCACGACCATCAAGTCCATAACAGACTGTGAAGCCCTTGGCCGTTCAGAGTATGAATCCCTCCGCCGGGGACCCAGTGACCGCTCTAATGCAGGCCGTAGCGGCCCTTAGGACCGACATGGCGGCAGCTATGACCGCCATTCACCATCGCTTAGACGCCTTACAAAGCACACGTTATCCTTTGCCTGCAGACGCCGAGTTCGGAGACCCTGCCCCTCCAGTACAGCCTGTCCCGGCCCCGGCCCCCGCACCCACACCTGTTTTGCTCCCAACCTCTTTCCCACTTGCCGCTCCAGAACGCTATCAGGGTGACCCGCGGAAATACCGCACCTTCATAAACCAATGCAAACTCCACTTCTTGTGCAGACCCCAAGCCTTCCCCGATTCTATCACAAAAGCTGCATTCCTGTTGTCCCATCTTTCTGGTGTAGCGGCTACCTGGGCAAACCCAATGTTAGAAAATGACCATCCTGCTTTATATGACTTTGAGCTCCTCATAACGGAAATGGCTAAAGTGTTTGACACCCGCTACAAGGCCCAGTCAAGGGACCTGGAATTACTAGATCTCTCACAGGGAAAGCAAACACTTATCGAGTACATCACCCGTTATAATCAACTCGCCGCTGAAACCTCCTGGCCAGAGGAGAAAAAGGCGATCGTGTTCTACCGTGGGTTATGCAACTCCTTGAAGGACGCTCTATCAGTGGTTCCTGCTCTTCCCTCTGTGTTTTCGGATCTGGTAGACCTTGCACTACAGGTGGACGCCCGGAGGTCCGAACGGAAGGCAGAAACCACGTTTGCTGGCCAGGCAACCCCTGTTCCTTCCCCCGCCAGTTCTGAACCCATGCAAATAGGTGGGATCCGAAGCCCAATAACGCAGTCTGAACGGGAACGTCGGAGAACCGACAACGCCTGTTTTTACTGCGGGTTAAATGGACACTACGTAAGGGAATGCCCCCGACGACCAAAGAACAACGCGCCGGGTTTTCAGAAGGCTCGCCCATGATACAGGGGGCACCGGCGAGCCTATCCACGACCCCCACTGAACCCGCCTTCGGTCCTATCAGACCGGTTGTGGTCCAGGCCCTGTTGAAACCTACCCAGGAGATCGTCCATGCCGTTCAGATCGTGATCGACTCCGGGGCCACGGGTTGTTTTATAGATATCACATTAGCCCATCGTCTCAATCTGCCTTTGGTCAAAAAGGAACACCCGGAACCAGTACAAGCGGTCGATGGCACGTCCTTGGCCTCTGGTCCGATTAAGCACCAAACTGCACCTCTGGAAGTGGTGATACAGAGCACTCATAAGGAGAGCCTGTCATTTGACCTCATCACCACGCCACAGTTCGGGGTTATTTTGGGTATCCCCTGGTTAAGGCACCACAACCCTTTGATTAATTGGGGAACGGGACAGGTAACGTTCGAGTCAGAAGAATGCCAGCACTTCTGCCTAACAGAACCAGAATCACTCTCCTCTCCCGCCAGAATCCTCGGGGCCTTGGCTTCCTCCAGTATCAGGGAAATAGCCACTGACACCACGTCAACACACATTGTGGGAGCCGTTATGGCAGGTATTCCCGTGGACTACCATGATTATCATATGGTCTTTGACAAAGTCACAGCGGAAGGTCTACCTCCACACAGACCTTATGACTGTCCTATTGATCTTCTCCCGGATGCTCCTATACCAAGGGGTAGGATCTACTCGTTATCACAGTCTGAAGAACGGGCTTTGAAAGAATACATCCAGCAAGCCTTGCGTTTGGGTCATATCCGTCCTTCCTGTTCTCCAGCTGCCAGCCCTATATTTTTTGTCCCGAAAAAGGAAGGTGATCTGCGCCCATGCGTAGACTATAGACGGTTGAACGCTATCACCGTGAAGAACAGGTACCCCATTCCGCTCATCTCCACGCTACTGGACAGGTTGACAAAGGCGTCCCTGTTTACCAAATTAGACCTGAGAGGGGCATACAACCTAATCCGCATGCGACGTGGAGACGAATGGAAAACGGCATTTTGCTCCAGACAGGGTTTATTTGAATACACAGTGATGCCTTTCGGGCTCTGTAATGCACCTGCAACGTTCCAGCGTTTCATCAACGATGTATTCTCGGACATCTTGGATACGTACGTGGTGGTCTACCTGGACGACATTCTGATCTATTCTTCCTCCTTGAAAGAACATATTGCTCATGTTAGAGAGGTACTCTCCCGTCTCAAGAAGAACGCCCTGTTCGCCAAACCCGAGAAATGTCTGTTTCATACAAGGGAGGTGGAGTTTCTGGGGTTTCACATCACCCCTGGAGGGTTGTCTATGAATGAGTCAAAAGTCCGTGCAGTCACGGAATGGCCAGTCCCTGTCAACCTCAAACAGCTCCAGTCTTTTCTCGGCTTTGCTAATTTTTATCGGCGTTTCATTGCCGGTTTTTCTTCCATTGTATCTCCCCTGACTGCGCTGACTAGCCCTCTCGTCCCTTTCGTCTGGTCCTCCGTACACCAGGAGGCTTTTGAAGCACTGAAATCCAGATTCGTTTCTGCCCCCGTATTGCAGCACCCTGACCCGGACCTTGCGTTTGTAATAGAGGCTGACGCTTCCTCGTTTGCTCTGGGTGCCATACTGTCACAACCATGTCCAACCACGGGTAGTTTGCATCCGGTAGCTTATCACTCACGGAAGTTCACTGTAGCCGAGTCACACTATACAGTGACCGAGAAAGAGCTGCTGGCCATCAAGGACGCCCTCCAATCATGGCGTCACCACCTCATGGGGGCGAAACACCAAACCGTAGTATACACGGATCACAAGAATCTACAGGATCTGGCCTCTCTTAAATGCGTGAACAGCAGACAAGTGCGTTGGCATCTGTTCTTCGCTGCTTTTGATTTTGCGGTTAAGCACAGGCCAGGTCTTGTTCATGGTAAGGCTGATGCCCTATCCCGTTCACCTGGGGGGGAACCACTGTCTTCATTTCCAGACACATTGTTGGGGAAGGGTCATGTTGTTTGTTTGTGTACACCATCCCAGCCACTGCTTACCGCCATTAGACGATGGGTCTCCCAACATCCGCATGCACTCACAGAATGGGACATTGTACTACGAGAGGGGTTGCCGTTTGTTCAGGGCAAGTTGTTCCTTCCCACATGCGATGTGCGCAACCAAGCGCTGGCCTGGTCTCACGATGCTGCCATAAACGGTCACCCAGGGCAGCAACGCACCCTGGATCTGTTACACCGGTGGTGCTGGTGGCCGTCCATGAGAAGGGATGTAGAGAACTACGTGAACACCTGTTCGATATGTGCCCAATGCAAGTCACGTAGAGGATGCCCCCTAGGCCTGCTCCATCCATTGCCCATACCCCCCCGAGCGTGGCATACTATCTCCATGGACCTTGTCACGGATCTGCCACGCAGACGAGGTTATGATACCATCTGGGTTATCGTGGACTCCTACACTAAGATGGCACGCTTCATTCCCTGTACCGGCATACCTTCGGCCCCAACGCTAGCCCGCCTGTTCTTCAGGACAGTCTTTGGTCTCTTTGGTCTTCCACAGGTCATCATATCGGACCGCGGGTCGCAGTTTACTTCCTGTTTCTGGCGTGCCCTTACCAAACTACTGGGAATTGATGCTCGTTTCTCCTCTGCCTATCACCCAGAAAGTGATGGGCAGACTGAGAGGGTAAATCAAGCCATGGAACAATATTTGCGGTGCCTGACCCTTCAATACCAAGACTCCTGGTACAATCTGCTCCACCTCGCTGAGTTCGCATATAACAACTCACGACACTCAGCTACTGGTTTCTCTCCTTTCTATTCTATGTATGGTCAACATCCGCGCACCCTTCCGCTCCCGGATCTCTCCTCCGACACCCCTGCTGCCAACGCCTGTGTTCGCGACCTTGCGGACGTCCATGCTCGGACCCTTGTTCATCTCCGTGAGGCCCAAACATTGATGAAATCTAAGGCTGACCGGAGACGGTCGGTGGCCCCTGCTTATCGCGTAGGGGACCGGGTGTGGTTGTCAACCCGACACTTGCGTATACCTGGGTGTCGCAAACTGTTGCCCCGTTTTGTGGGTCCCTATAAAATCACTGGGATCTTGAACCCTGTGGCTTTCCGCCTTGCTGTCCCTCCTTCTTGGCGAGTCCACCCGGTTTTTCATACCTCTCTCCTCAAGCCTTGCCTGGCCCCTACCCGTGTCACTGCTCCACCACCCTCTGTCTCGGTGTCCTCTCCGGATGTTTTCGAGGTCAGTGCTATCTTGGGTTCCCGTTTTCACAGGGGTCGCCTTCAATATCTTGTCGACTGGGTGGGTTACGGTCCCGAGGACCGCTCTTGGGTTTCCTCCAATGATGTCCATGCCCCGCTTCTTGTTGCCCGTTTTCATAGTGACTGCCCTGCCTGCCCACGGGGTCGTGGGCCTTTGAGGGGGGACTCTGTTACGTCTCCCACTACCCCATACACTTACCTGGGTCCACGTAACCCATTGACCCTCAACCATCCTGTTAGATCACTGCATGGCAGACCCGGCGTTTATCGCCCCTCCCGTTCTTGGCAGCTGAACTGGAGATTGACATCTCGCTACAACGCAAAGCGTTGCCCACGGAGACCCGCGCGTCACGGATCACGTGATTGCCCTTCACGCAGCAACGCTCCCGTGTCACGTATCACGTGACCCCTGAAATGATATAAAAGACTCCCGGAAACAAGGAGCGTTGCTTCACAGCTGTTTTCCTCCCGGATCACGTGACGCTACTTCTACGCTTGTTGAAACTTACGGATTGTTTTCTTTTTTTTCGACCACGCTTTGTATCACGGATTGCCTCGCATTACCCTTTACTAACCGAACTATTGGATCTACAGTTGCCGATCTACGCTTTGCTCCACGGACTGCTTCTGCCTCACCCTCCTGTTCGAACTTTGGTCCTCTTGTTTACTTGACTTCGGCTTCGTCTCTGGACACTCTACGGATCACGTCTGTCTGCTTGGTAACCTGGCCTCCGGCCTCCACTCTAGGTGTTTACCTACCCATATTCCTAGCCTCCAGCAACTCCTGCTCCGGGGTTCAGCCTTTTCTCACATCTCTGGGCCACCTCTTGTACAGATAGGTAAGCAGCACCAACTTACCTGTGGCTTTAGTTGTCCTTCCTGTTCTGTGCATAACTGCCTAACCTTTTGCCTTACAGCGTTCAAGGGGTTCTTCCGGCTGTTCCCAAATCGGCTCGACGGACTTCCACCTGTGGCCTCAAAGACCGCACAGGCAGTATTTCTGGTGTTGTCTGTGTGGTACTTGGGGACGGAGGTATTTATACTCTGCACGACCATCAAGTCCATAACAGATAGGAATGAAGATCATGATCGATATCAAACCTGGACCTAACACCAAGGAGCTGACTGATGAAGCTGTCAGAAATATATATAGAGGCCAGCATCCTAGCAGCTGAAGGAACTAAGTTCCTGTATCGGAAGAATCATAAGAAGTATGTGGGACGATGGGTCTATTGTACCCCGAATGGACTATGTAATCACATGACCTGAAGTGTAGATGAACATGTCAAATCAGCCGGCTGCCTGAGGGGAGTGATGAAGATATAGATGCTAAAGAGGCACTTCTTCAAGAGAAAATACCAGGATGTGGAAACAATTGAGGAGGTGGTCAAGGCCTCGGCCAGAGGGGGGAATGTAAAGGAGCAGCTGCATGCCTTTGCAGTAAACCCTGCCCCCTACCTCCTATATGTTGGAAGCCTGAGATCATGCCGTGTTTGACACCTGCAGTTGTGACAATACCACAGCATATATTCGAAAGAAGGTACCCATTGAGACAACCTTATCGAATGTATCCCTGAAGAGACGACAATCTGAGGGAGGAACTCCCTGAAGGAATGTGAAAAAGGGCAAAGAAAGAAGCCTGTGATGTCATAAGAGAGTGTGAACGGTGTCTCAGAATATTGGCTGAAGAGGATGTATGGATCTACAGAAACTAATGACAAAGTAAAGAATCAAGTGAACTCTTAAATATGAAAAAGTAGATTAAACATGCAAGGTAGACTAAGTCATCATAAAAGCTGGCTATATGCAGTGAATAGAATGCAGGCAAAGCCGTCATTGTATAGAATCTGGACATCGGTATCATGAATTTTAGTAAGCCAGGACCCATGAAGAGGAAAGGGAGATTTGTGTTGCAGCAAGAATAAGCCGAAATCGTGGAGCTGCATGGCGAGGTTGTCTGCCCTGAAGTCAAGACTGAAGCAGAGAAGGTCAGCTATCTATTCTGGAAAGGAGCAAACGTACGCAAAGAGGGAACGCCAAGAGTGGCAGGTTGTATTCATTTAAGACATTGAAAAGCTGCAAAATGGATCTAATCGTGGTCTGCTGTCACGTGAGCCAAGGATGAAAATAGAGTTGAGCTTGGAGTCCTAGACCAACAATAGTGAGGGCCTGCACTCCCATGTATTCCCAGAGACTAGGATCGTTTGCAAGGCCGAGTTCAAAGACAATCTTCATGGCAGAGGCATGGGCAATGAGAGATGTTGGGCTAATTGGGTGGGGAGCTAGAGTCAGGCCCACCTCCTTGCACCTCGGTCTGGGCTTACTCGCTGCTAAGTGAACCAAATGTTTCAGACATGGCACACATGTGCCAACCAATTGTAGAGGTCCATGTAATGAAGGACCTTATAGTTTTCAGACCAATTAGAACTGTGTACTTGATGTTTTTGAAGATGACATGTTTTAGAGGTAGGCATATATTGCTCACCTGACAGTGGGCAGCCAATCACAATCCTAGTTCCTATACAATGTGTACTTGGATGTCCCCTTAACCCTGTCCTGATCCCCAGTAGGTTTTTCATTACTTGCCATGTAGTATGATGTCACTTCTGATGTATTTTGAATATATAATCTTGTTTTAATGAAAAGATCATTGAGATAAATCAAGCATACGTCTGTTGACATCAGCATGTTCGTTGTAACTCCCTCCTTTAGATTATTGTTAATAAAACAGTACTTTGCTATCTTCCTGAGTTGGTTCGGTTATTTGGATGCAGAGTTATTCTGTGAACCCATCCATTGCATGCATGTTCCTAAAGGGCCCTAAGCACACATTGTTTATTTGAAGCCAGGTGGCAATGACTGCTTGCAGCCAATGCCTGCTTGTAGCTGACACGTGTTTCAGGTCGTCTTCAAGGCTGACAGTTTAAACATGAATGTTATACGGAATGCATCATCAAAATAAACAATTACAAAATTGGTAAATAATAAATCACTGTTACATATCATGTTCGTAATTTAGGGCAGGCAGGAAAAGCATTGGAAACAGACAGAAAACATGGAACATAGAACAGGCATATATTAGTTGTGCAATCCCTGATTCCTTATCATTTGAATAGATTTAAGGTTCTCTTTTTAAGTCTGGGCTAGGGCTATAAGTAATTCTTGTCACGCATTGGAAGATTACTCTTCACAGTTTAGTGGCGCACCTTACAAGTGTCCCCATTCTAGGTGCTTGTTGTCTAATCATGCATAAGCATTGGGTGTACACTATATTTAGAAAGAGACTGTGTTGAAAGTGCTTTGTTAACTGGCAGGCAATTAAAGGTTAACGTAGTATTCCCATGTGATATCACACTGTGTTTTCCCGGATAAAGTAGTGCCCTCTGGTGGCTATGTGCTATTGTATTCTACATAAGTGTTCTGGTTGGAACATGCTGACTCACCATAGACCAATCGCTTTGGTTCTCTGTATGAGGAGAAAAGAAAGGATGTGGGTGTAAATATATTAGGCTTGTGAGTCTATATCAGTCTCGCATGGACTGTGTCCTACTCATCACTTACTCTCTGCTTGCAAGTTAGTTCTGCAACATGTATAATATGAACTTTTGTCAGATGTTGTGTCTTCTCAGGGCTTTGGTTTTTATTGCCCTTCCAGTGAAATCTAGGCATCTAAGCTCATGATCTCTTATATAAACCTACAAAAACAGAACCCATAAATTCCATATCCCTGTGTGGCCATGCTCATATATCCACCAAAGCACCATATGTGATTTAGATATAGTAGCTCCCTGTTGGATCATAGCTCATATAATCAGAATACACATATGATGAGTCTTGGGGCTAACTGTTGAGTCTACACGTATATATATATATATATATAGATTCTACTTTTTCAACACTAACCCCTGTTATGCAATGTCCCCGCTTTTATAGACAAGTAACTAGAGAGAAATAAGGCGTAATTTAATTAACGCATTTGCTGCCGTGCTACAGTGCGGCAGAGTGCCACATATATTGCCCAAATAATAGTAAGTTTGCTTTCTTAACAGGTTCTACATACAAGTCCTCATTCCTACCTTGTTGGGTATCTGTCCTGAGTTCAGTAAGGTTTCCCAGCTCCCCGAGAGTTATCGAGCACGCAGACGCCATGTTGCTCACCTGTTTATACATTTGAGCGTGCGCGTGACATCACATTCAAAATTCAGCACACCGCTCAGGATTCATACTGAAAGATAGTTATTTAGTTTGGAATGTAGTGGTCACAACAGTTGTATTTCACAAAAACACATGCCTCTTGAGTTCCGTATTGAGGCCCACTGAGGTACAGTGTACATTGCATATGCGTTTTGATTCCATACGTCTGAGTTTAAGTTTTAGAGGCCCTCCCCTTTTGCCATGTTTGGCCTTCATTAGTCCTATCGACCTGAGATCCTTCTTGTCTTGCATCTGGTTGCATTTCTGCCAGTGTACTGCCAGTGACAGCTTGGGGTCTTGACTACTAAGACTTGCCAGATGCTCTCTTGTCTTATGGTACTTCCTATATTCAATTTCGTACACACGCAGATTATCGCATATATGACGAAAGTTGTCTAACAGTTTATGAAATCCATCCTTCTGAAAGAATGAGTCACAGTCTGCATGTGCATAACTGCACATGCTGCAGATGCCACATTTATGAAAACCTGTTAGAGTCCGCAGCCAGTCCCTGCCACTTCTAGTTGCTCAGTTGCTGGTATCAAGAAACGATGGGCATAATTTATTTCTGAAAGTTGGTGGTTGTGTGAACACAAATTTTGGTTTCTGTGCTATGTATGTTTTACGGTCAGAATCCATAGATAAGATGTGCCAGTGTTTGTGCACCAATTTGTACAGATGGTGTGCATACTTTGATTATGGGGGTGTAGCCTTGATCTTCCCGGAGTGGATTCATGCCTTTTACAATTCCTGCCTTTGTGATTCCTACGCAGGCCTACTCCTCCTTCGAACACCTTGTTTGTAGGCTTTTTCTCTCTCCCAGCCACTCTCTCACCATTGCTACTATCTATCGGCCACCTGGTCCGACTACCTCTCCTCCTCCCATTCCGGCCTCGACCACTCAACTCCTCCTCCTTGGTGACCTCAATATCCATTTGGATGCTTCTTGTGCCTCTTCGGTACTCTTTTGCGACCTCTGTGACTCTCTCACTCTCTCTCTCTATTCTTCCCTCTGGCCCGACTCACTCGGCAGGGCACACTCTGGATGCTCTCATCTTCTCTGACCTCCCCCTCTCTAACCCTCTCGCTACTCCTCTCTCTTGGAGCGATCACTTTCTCCTTTCCTCCCATCTCTCCCTCTCTAACCTGCAGGCCAAGCCTACTCCAGCACTGCTACCTACCTTCTCAGTGATCCGGCCCATGAAACGTGTGTCAGCTGAGGTTTTCGTTGCCACTTTCTCTTCCTCTCCTCCACCTCTGGCTGACTCTCATTTCGACACTGCCCTTTCCAATCTCCACTCTGCTATCTCTGATAGTCTTGATGTTCTTGCCTGTCATGAGGATCCGCTTGACCCAAAGCCGAGTGCAACTCTAGGTACGATTCTGACCTAGTTACCCTTAAACACAAGTGTAGGGTACCTGAGACGAAATGGGGAGCATCTTGTGCATCCTTTGACAAACTGGTCTGCCGCCTGCTCCAAAGGCAATACCGGCTCTCTGTCCACACTAAGAAGAGAGCCCACATCCAAGCCTGCGTCTCTGTGGCATTTAACAAGTAAACTAAACGCTTTAAAATATGCAAGGAGCTGGCCAATCCTGTTACAGTCTCAACTTCTCCCGTCCCCTCCCAGTCCCTCTGCACGGCCCTGGCCTCTCATTTCATCTCTAAAAACCAGGACATCCTGTCCACCCTCTCGTCCTCTCCTCCTCTTCCCTCTTCTTTGTCCACTACCTCCAGCCCCCCTGCAGCTTCCCCTCCTCCCTCTTTCTCTTCCTTTCCTCTGTTTTCCCCTGACAAGATTTCCAGACAAGTCCGATCTATGAAAGTCTTGTCAAAACAGATTCGTCCCTGTTGGTCCAAAACCATCAAGGCCATATTGACACTCTCAATCCTGCCCTGGCTGACTTCTGCAACCACCCCTTTGCCTCTGGAGCCTTCCCCTACCCTCTGAAGCACTCTCTTGTGCACCTGTGCACCCTCTTCTCAAAAACCCCACAGCCGACCCCTCCTGCCCGCTAACTACCGCCCAATCTCTATCACTCCTGTCCTGGACAAACTCCTTGAAAAGTTGCCCATCTCCCAGCTTAATCTTCACACTGACTCTGTTGGTTGGCTCCATGGCCATAAATCTGGCTTCAGAGCAGCCAGAAGCACAGAAACTGCTCTCCTGAACATCCGTGAAGACCTGCTCTCCAACCTTGATTCTAATCTCCCCTATGTTTTCATCCTACTCTGTCTCTCCTTGGCCTTTGACATGGTCAACCATGCCATCCTGCTCAACCACCTCCGTGATAACCTGGGCATCACTGATCAGGCCCTGGCCTGGCTGACTTCCTTCCTTTCCAACTGACCCTCCCAGGTCCAACTTGGGTCCTTCCTTTCCTCTATCTCACTCTCAACGTGTGGTGTTCCCCAGGGGTCTAACCTCTCTTCCTGGCTTTTCAACCAATATCTGGCACCCCTCGGCCACCGCATTGCTGCTCTCTGCTCCAATTTTCAATGCTATGCGGATAACACTCAGCTTGTTTTCAGGCTCCCCTGTGCCACCTCTTCGCCCTCTCTCATCTCTGACTGTGTGTCTGCCATCTAGTAGTGGTGTGCCGCCAATGACCTCTGCCTTAATGCCAGTAAGACAGAGATCCTCCTCATCGACACTCCTGCACCTTCCTTTTCTGTCACTCTCTGGCCGGCCTCCCTTGGCCCGTTCCCTGCTCCCACCTGTGTGGCTAAAAACCTTGGTGTCATCTTCAACTCCACTCTTTCCTTTTCTCCACACATCTCTGATGTCTCTAAGAAGTCGAACTACCAACTGCATCTCCTCAGAGGTATTCTTCCTTTCCCCTCCATCCCCCAGAAGCTCACTGTCTCTAGAGCCCTGGTTCTCTCTAGGTTGGACTACTGCAACATCCTCTTTCTAAATCTGCCTGCTACTACTCTCCACCCACTCTGCAACTTATCCAGAACAGGACTGTGAGACTTGTCCTTGGCCTCAAGCCCAGGGATCGTATCTCTCCAGCACTGACATCTCTTCATTGGCTCCCAGTGGCTGCAAGGATTAAGTTCAATACCCTTTGCATCGTCCACAAGGCCTTCTGGGGCCTGGGTCCACAATACCTTCAACTCTACCTTTGGGAATACCTTCCTACTCGAGCTCTTCACTCCTCCACCTCCAACTCCCTTAGGGTCAGTTGCTTCTCCAAGGAACGAGTTGGGGGTAGATCTCTTTCTTCGGCTGGGGCCTCCCTCTGGAACAGCCTCCCTGCATCTCTGAAACTTGAGGAGAAACATCTTTGGTTCCGGAAACACCTCAAGACTTCCTCTTTGCTTCTGCCTTCGCTCTTCCTCTCCCCTGCTGATCTGTCTGCTTCGGCACTGGACACCTGGCTACCCTCTAATTTCGGGCCCAGATCCCTGCACGCCAGGAAGCATACCCGCACTGCCTCCTGGCAACCCTTGCACCTGGGTCTGTATCTGCAACGCTATAGTCCCTTACTGTACTTATTGACACCGATAGTCTGCGCCTTATTCTTGCACCTGCCACCTGCCAGCTGCACTACCTGTTGTTGTCTTGATCATATGTTTAGCACTTTGCACTTGCCCCTGCCAATTGCACTTTCCCCCTTCCTTCTCCCCTGCACTTGCACGTTCTCAATATCACTGGGCCTAGTAAGATTGTTGTTTTTGTCCTCCCTTGTACCCCTCTCTTGCCTCGTCGTGCCCTGAAACACTTGTGTATGGGCGCGATATAAATAATATATCATATCACATTGTGTGATGATGTCAATCGTTATATTTCTACTCTTAATATTGGATGAATTCATGAGATTACCAAACTGTGTTACTAGTGAACGATAACATGGTAACTATTACTGGACAATAGACACTTTGCAGGCCCAGCGCGACTCGCCAACCCAATCCAGATAAACTCTTAAGAGGATGATTTTCACAGTAAGTGTAGTGACACGCCTTTGCCTGGTGGTAAACGAGCAATGAAATTCCTGGCCCACCCATCATCTTTTAATAGTTAATGCTTCAGTCTCCATCAGGTAGGTTTCTGGGGGATAGGGCACATCGGCTTGTGGGTTGCTAAGGTAGGCTGGCACCCTTTGCTGCTCAATCAGGCCCAGATAGACGTTGACATTTAGAGTGATCAAGCCAAAGATGACTGGTCATCTTATATATTGCAGAATGAGTAATGGACTTGACCTTACTTCTAAAAATGGCTCATTCCAACTCGTAGGGTTCATGATTTTGTCAAGACATACAACAACACAGACACAAGATCTGTTTGTTATCATAGGAGTATTGTCAACTACTCTGAACAGGCAGAACCAGAAACTATGTATAAAGATAACTTGAAATCTGAAAAAGTAATCAATATAATACACAATTATTACATATCTATGTGGGAAACAGCTATGAAGCAGTTACCAGGTTTTGACACAGCTGTTTTCACCGCGGCTATCTTAAACGTGATTTTATGCTGCAGCAGTTTTTGGAGATTTTTTTTATTTATTACAAAAATGTGTTGTGTGTTTGGAATAGGGGATTTAGGGTGGTGAGTGGCAGGATGAGGTGATGGGGTGGGTTAGATGAGGTGGGGTAGATGGAGTGGGTTAGATGGGGTTTGTGGGGGAAGACAGCCCAAAAGACCTAGGCCACGCGGCGGCCTACAGTGAAGGTTGCACACCCTACCCACCCATGGTTAGGTACTCGTTATCAACATTACAGTCATGTAATAATATGCATAGTAAAAAAACTCCTGTATTGGTATTAAATTGTACAAAAACAGTGATCACTTTTTATCAACAAATGTGGACAGATGTCAAAGGACACTGCATTTCGGACCTGATGAGCACCTCTACTGAGAACGAACAGTGCCAAATAACCTGTTCTGTGGGTACGTTCCCACTCGGGAGGGTCTACAACCACATTTTAGCTCACTGTACTTTTCCAGTTGTGTTTACAGTGGAAACATATCCATTTGCTTATCACTCTGGTCCCACCCATTGGGCAATATAGCACTGAAATTCTAGGCAATTCTCTTCTGAACAAGAGTACCAACAGCAACCCCAGACACATGTTTCAGCCTTGTTATGCCACAACAGTGAGGTGAAACTGTGGCTCTCTAAGCACAGGGAGCAAGGGGTCCTTGTCTGGACTACCCTGGGTAACTTAGGGTCAAACCGCAAATCCCAAAACATTCGCAAGAGGGACTGTGAGCCCCTCTATCGAGACCGAACACGGTCTGTGGAACTGTTCTATTCTCTGATTGTCTAACCCCATTGGCCATCACTCTGTGGATAATAGGCTGATGCATAATCTCGGGCCTTTCCTATGAGTGGTCCAAGTTCACTCTAGAAACGGAACAGGCATTGTATCCCTCAACAGCTATATGTTTGTGTAACCCAAACACACAGAACATTTGATGCATAAAAAAGATGTATTTTGTTTGACTGTGGGTATAAACAGTAGTGCTGGGAGTGTGCAATCAGTGTAGGAATTGGTGATGGACAATTCGGCTATTTGTTCGGCTGTCAAATGTAGATCCAATGCAAAATCGTCAGATATCGTTTGCCGGCACCCTGGTGGCACAGGCAGAGGGAATATGGGTCCTTGGATTCTCCACTTCAACGTACAGTTCTCCATTGGCCGTTGGTGGACTACACACAACACCAAAAAACTTCAATTTTGTTGCTTGGCACTGGGCCTTCTGATACTCTGGTGCCTTGTTATGGATACAGCAAATGTACATTGAAATTACCCACTAACTTTGATGTAAATTTCAATGTATGCACCAATTTCAATTTGTAAGTAAAAAAAGCAAGAATTGCCTTGAGAAAGCAATGATAATGATGCGTTACTTACATAGCACACATATACACACAATATCACCCAACCCTAGTTGGCACGCATTTATCGACCTCGTAAGGATGAAAGGCTGAGTTGACCTTGCCAGGATTCGAACCTGTGACCTGCAGATCACAGCAGTAAGTGCTCAACGCTCTGAGCTGTCATACCGGCATAGCAAGTCTATTCTGTGAAACATCGTTGGTCACTGTTTTATAAATACATTTTGTATGACTTGTAATAATGGAATTCTCTTCAAAAATGACTTCTCTTAATTTTTGACTAATGAATATTTAAAGAAATGTTTGTGGAATGCATCCACTTTCATGGAACAAGTCCCAAATACCCTTTAAACAATCTATGTAGATTTAATAATGATATAGGCAGGTGTTTTTTTCGGCTGGTATCCTGCATTTAGTTCAAACTAATACTTACACAACGTGACAGTCACATATCAACCTATGAGCAGCAAAGATAAAGTGCTGAAACACTACACATGCTAGTGTCAAGTACAAAGAAATATTTCAAAAAGTAGCAATGGCACAATCAATATTTGCACTCTTTCTACAAGACATAAACTATATTCTGTATCCAATTCTCAAACATCATAAAGCAAAATATATAGTACAAAAACAACAAAACATTTCCTTCATAAAATCCTACATAAAGACTCGAGTTTATCTTTGATTCAAACAAGACATGTAATTCAAACAAAACATGCCAACACGTGTTTCCAATTAGGGTGTCCAGTTGATCATTCAACTACCCACTATGATGTATAAGTGTGTTTCGGAGAGATGCCTTTCTAAGCAAGGTGGCTTTAGTATACAAGTAGCCGGACACGACTACCAGTGAATCCCGTGGGCCCAGGTAAGACGATTTCGCCAGTGGGGACGGCTGGCAGGCGTGACCGGGGATTCAGAGAGTAGCACAGGACCTAGATGGCTTTGCTGCACTTAAAATCCAATATCACTAGCATTATTGAGACGGGGCACACAGCGTTGCTTATGCTGCTTGATCTATCAGCAGCATTTGACCTTGTGGACCATGCAATCGTTGGTAGTAGGTGATGCTCTGATAGTGCTGCTGACTGGATACAATCTTTTCTTGATCCTTGCTCTTATAGAGTGGCAGTAGATAACTATCGAGCACTTCTGAGCTCTACGATCTACGGAGTACCTCAATGATCCTGCTTGTCGCCCACTCTCGTCTATATTTCCACTAGACCTTTATTTGACCTTTTGGATAGTTTGGGCCTGCGGTATACAAACTTTGCCAATGATACACAGATCCTTCTTGAGTTATCGGGCAACTATATGCAAGACCTCAGGAGCTGTGAACAGAATTTACTCGGCAATCCAATCATGGATGTCTTTTAATGCCTTTGCCCTCAGCGATAATAAAACTGAGCTATTGATAGTTGACTCAGGGACACGACTGAAAAAACTAGACCCCAATACAGTAATTTCTCCATCGCCGCCTGTACAATCGTAGTGGCTAAACAGCTAAAGACTTTGGGAGTATATCTTGACTTACAGTTGTCAATGAAAGCCCATTTCTCCCATCTTCGCTCAACATGTATATATGTTAACAGGTTGCTTAACAAGATTAAGCCCTTTCTCTCTACGGAAAATAGATCTTTTCTTGCCACATCCCTTATTAACTCAAGATTTTACTATTGTAATAGTCTGTTGGCAGGTACTACACATGCAAATCTGCCTGCCCTTCAAACCATGCAAAATGGGGCAGTGAGAGCTGTGTGTGGCCTATCCAAACAGGACCATGTTACGCCTGCCAGAAGGTCTCTGCATTGGCTGCCGGTCGAACACAGATTCTCCCACAAACTTCTCTCACTGATATATAAATGTCAAACTGGCATGGCATCCCATTACCCGATGGATCATTTGACATCTGTAACACCCTCAAGGTTCTTGCATTCTAAGAATGACAGCAAGCTTAATCAGCCATGCTTCAAGCTCGAAAAAGTGGGTGGCACTAGCTTTGATGTTTGTGCCCCTAGGATTTGGAACACTCTCCTTCCTTCTTTGTGGACCTTGTCCTCTTTTACCTCTTTCAAGAGAGCTATTAAAACACATTTCTTCAACATAGGGTTTGATAAACTTTTTTGTTTTCCTACATATGCATTGTATGGACTGCCCTTTTATGTGTGTTCTTTAGTCTGTTGTTTTTGTGCACCGCTATAGAAGAAATAAATAATAATAATAATAACAGACAGAGCAGATGCGGAAGAAGAGCCAACTAAAAATGTGTAGGTTGGTGAGCACAGTTAATTGCATTGCTATTTGATATGTTGTGTTCATTGTTGTTGGGATGGCTTCGAATTACACAATTTATACTATTAATAATTTGCATTGGGGATGAGACAACAGAATAATATTTGGTAAAGCTATACAATGACTTAACATATATAAAATATGAACCATATAGAATATACCAATGTCGGACATAAGGGACTAATTTCTCAAATACTTCTTTTTGTTTCCCGCACCTAGAAAATATTGAAAATAAACTTGAGGAACCAATATTCTATGCCGTGGAATAGACAGCGATGAGAAAACAATAATCATTAAGAGAGACCCAAAAGAACATGAATCAGTCAGTATACAGAGGGGAGTGCAAATCCACATCTTAGTATAGATCTAAATTAGGCAAGAATACTGTGATGAGTTAAATGGAAGGACATCACTATGTAAAACACCTTAGGGATTGTTGTAATCAACAGGAATACATAATAATTCAGAAACCATATGGGTCATACCTGAAAGCAATATATGCGTAACTTGACAGACTTGACTGAAACTCAGATTTGAACAAAATAAACCTAGAGGTATGGGAAATGCAGTTTAAATCCTTTGAACTTTGAGCTATGGATGAAAACAATGTTTATTAAGCGCACGGTATGTTTAAATGGCCCAGCTATATATTACTAACAATAAAAATGTCATGATATATCTATCATGTACCTTCAGTGGAATGATTTATATTGAATACTTTAAGGAATGGTTCGTCCAAAAAATGTTATTTAAAAAATAGATAGGCAACATAAAAAAAAAACAATTGGCGTTTTTTTTTTTCGAAGTCCCTATGTAAAATTTTGAGCAATTCAAGCTCAAAAATTCAAAAAGCAAGCACATGGGTGCATCCATTTTGTGAAATGGCTGCCCGCCTGTGCTGGCTTTTGCGGCACTAATGAAGGAAAAGCCAGCCAGCTGTAGTAAACAAAAGCTACCACTGGGTGACTTTTCCTTCATTGGTGCCGGGACTTGGAGGACGCGGACGGGAGACTACAGGCAGAAAAGCTGCAGCTGCATCTCGGTAAGTGCTATTTATTTTTTTTTTAAAATAAGCACTAGCTGCGTTTTTTTTCTAAGTTTTCCGGGCTGTAGGAGCCCGGAAAACTTAGAAATAAAACCGCAGCTTTAAAAACATTGTATTTAGGTTTGCGGTCGCTTTTAAAGCGACCGCAAACATAAATACAAAGTTATTGTGTTTGAAAACGCTGCGGTTTTTCTTTCTAAGTTTCTCAGGCTCCTCTGAGCCTGAGAAACTTAGAAAGAAAAACCGCAGTGTTTTCAAACACAACCGCGTTGTGTTTCTGCCTAAATCTGCTTTCCTATTTATGGCTTCAGGGCTCCCCACGGGGAGCCCTAGAGCCCCAAATGGGAAAGCAGATTTAGGCAGAAACACTGCAGCATTTAGCATTGCGGAAAACAACCGCATAGTGTTTCTGCCTAAATCTGCTTTCCCATTTGGGGCTTTAGGGCTCCCCACGGGGAGCCCTAGAGCCCCAAATGGGAAAGCAGATTTAGGCAGAAACACAGCGGCATGTAAACACAACCGTGTTGTGTTTCTGCCTGCCTTTGCTTTCACTTTGGGTCTCCGGGGCTCTCCTGGGGGAGCACCGGAGACCCAAAGTGATAGCCACGGCAAGCAGAAACACAATGCGGTTGTGTTTGAAAACGCTGCGGTTTTTCTTTCTGAGGTTCTCAGGCTCATCCGAGCCTGAGAAACTTAGAAAGAAAAACCGCAGTGTTTTCAAACACAACAGCGTTGTGTTTCTGCCTAAATCTGCTTTCCCATTTGGGGCTCTAGGGCTCCCCACAGGGAGCCCTAGAGCCCCAAATGGGAAAGCAGATTTAGGCAGAAAAACAGCGGCATGTAAACACAACGGTGTTGTGTTTCAGCCTGCCTTTGCTTTCACTTTGGGTCTCCGGTGCTCTCCTGGGGGAGCACCGGAGACCCAAAGTGATAGCCACGGCAGGCATAAACACAATGCGGTTGTGTTTGAAAATGCTGCAGTTTTTCTTTCTGAGTTTCTCAGGCTCCTCCGAGTCTGAGAAACTTAGAAAGAAAAACCGCAGCGTTTTCAAACACAACAGCGTTGTGTTTCTGCCTAAATCTGCTTTCCCATTTGGGGCTTTAGGGCTGGGAGCCCTAGAGCCCCAAATGGGAAAGTAGATTTAGGCAGAAACACTGCAGCATTTAGCATTTCCCATTTGGGGCTCTCGGGCCCCCCGTGGGGAGCCCGAGAGCCCCAAATGGGAAATCAGATTTAGGCAGAAACAACGCGGCATGTAAACACAACCGCGTTGTGTTTCTGCCTGCTTTGGCTTTCACTTTGGGTCTCCGGTGCACCAATACGGGAGCACCGGAGACCCAAAGTGATAGCCACGGCAGGCAGAAACACAACGCGGTTGTGTTTGAAAACGCTGCGGTTTTTCTTTCTGAGTTTCTCAGGCTCCTCCGAGCCAGAGGAGCCTGAGAAACTTAGAAAGAAAAACCGCAGCGTTTTCAAACACAATAACGTTGTATTTATGTTTGCGGTCGATTCAAAAGCTATCGCAAACATAAATACATTTTTAAAGCTGCAGTTTTATTTCTAAGTTTTCCGGGCTCCTCCAGCCCAGAAAACTTAGAAAAAAAAACGCAGCTAGTGTTTATTTTTATTAAAAAAATAGCACTTACCGAGATGCAGCTGCAGCTTTTCTGCCTGTAGTCTCCGGTCCCCGTCCTCCGCGTACAGCACCAATGAAGGAAAAGCCACCCAGTGGTAGCTTTTGTTTACTACAGCTGGCTGGCTGGCTTTTCCTTCATTAGTGCCGCAAAAGCCAAAGCGAGCACAGCAGCGGGCATCCATTTCACAAAATGGATGCCCCCATGTGCTATCTTTGAGCTTGAATTGCTCAAAATTTTACATAGGGACTTTGAAGAAAAAAAAACGGCAATCATTTTTTTTTAATGTTGCCTATCTATTTTTTAAATAAAAATTTTTGGGCGAACCATTCCTTTAAAATCTGAATGAAGAGGATTAGATTAAGTATTCCAAACAAAATGTTTAACTGATGTTTGCTTGATTTTCTTTGTCGCATAAACTATTAGCTTTTCTGGGTTAACATGTTTTCATAAAATAGCTGTAAAGACGCCCACAGTGCATAGTAGATTCATTAAATGGGCATCCACTTTGTGAAACACATGTTGACATATTTTGGTTGAATGTGCATTCGTTTGCACAGAATTAGCTTTTTATTTTTTAGGAAAAATGGGATATTATAGATTGGGTTATTTTTATTTTCTTCATTTCGTATGTCTTTATTTTTACGGTTTACATTAGTTTCAATGTAAAATGATTTTGATCTCATCATTTCGCCAGTCCAGGTTAATATTCTAGTGATACAAAACAATCGAACATATCTTGCAGGATTAAGCACTGACAGGATTATGTCTCCTGTCCACGGCGATGAGTGGTCCACCTCCTGCTGTGTTGAATGCCACCTGGCGTTGCTGGGAACCGCTTGGCTTTTTACTTTGTGCTAGAGGGTGCTCACCTGTTGCTGGGGGACATTGCTTTCTTGGTGGGAGGTTGCTACTCACCCTATGGGTGGCTGAATACCCAGTGACATTTCTACCACCATAATTTACATGCTCTCCCACAGGAGAAGTAGTAGAACGTCTGTACAAACTGTTATGCTTGATTACATAGCTGTGTGACAGACCTTTTCTAAGGAAGTGGGTGCAACAACAACTGCCAAATACTAACTCCAGAACCATCCAAGAAATAGCATTATACGGACTGACCCCTTCAGGATAGGGGCAGAGGAAGCAATGTTGGCTATCTGAGTATCAGATCAGTGAGATCGGTGGCATACATATAAAACACTTGCTTTGAAGAGAAGATTATCTGATGTTGGCAGAACAATAAGCCTCTCTGGACTGTCAGTGCACATGCCCCACCTTTTTCTTATTAAAATGGAGGTAGGCAGTGCTCCAGATAAGATTTTGAGGTGGGAGTATTTTACTCCCTATTTTAAAATGTTGAGAGTAAATGTGATTATAAGAGTAAAAATTACTTTTCTCCTTTGCAAGAGAGTAAAATGTATGTGACATCCAGCCGATGTGTGCAAAAACTGTATGGAAATCATTACTATGCTGTGCTTTCTGCACTGTGACAGAATACACCTTTCATTATTTCTCTAAGGTCTGGTCATTTCATCTCTCCTGTATATATTTAAATGTTGAAAACATAAAAACATAGCCAATTACATAGTAAAGCAAGCATGAATTGTATTGTGTGTTTTGAGGTTCGATAGCAGAATTGTCTTTTAAGGTTTAATGAAAGTCCTCATTTCCTGGAGCTATTGACATACCTAATGGTACCATACCTAATGGTATGCCAGTGTTATGATACAACAGTGCAGAGAGGCAAGGACTCCACGCTAAATTCTATATCTAATCTCATGGTCAAATGGTCATTTATATAGCGCTTTTGGCAAAGTGCTGTACATAGAACATATTTATCATAATTATCACCAAACCGAAGTCTGTACTCCTTTATCGACCTTGAAAGGATGAAATGCTGATCTGGCCTTCCCAGGATTTGAACCTGCAACCTACAGATCACGCACATATCGCAGCAATGAGTGCTCAACCAGCTTAGATATCTTATTGGCTAAAATCCTTCAGTGGTCGGTTAACTGAGTATCGACTGAGGTATAATAATCAGTGGCTAGGTGTTGGACGAACCATGTATGAAACGCTACAAAATGTTTATCTATCTGGTCTCTATCTCTAATCTAAAGATATCTGGATTATCACAGGGACCAGTTTTTCTGAATTTCTATTTTAATTACAAATGTAACTTTAATTTGTTTGTTTTTGAACAGCGCTTGCACTTCCGGGAGAGTCGGGTTTTGGATATTTTAATTGTAGTCTTAAAGATATGAGAGACTAGAAGACCTGTGATTGGTGTAATGACAATCACTCACCCTTGAGCAACGCCTCTGCTGCCACTGACCATTTATAGTAATGTACCCCATTGACTGTAAGGTTGAATGGATTTAAACTAGACAGTGCATACTCATCATTTTACGCACTGTTGAAAATTAGAGTGTAAATTAAATTCTACGTGTAAAAAGGATCTGCCTCCGCATGATTATGCACACAGGATCTCTGAAAAATACAATTGTGCAATACTGGTTTGCTTTCACTGGAAAAAAGCATAATTTGTTTCAAAATATTAATTCTCAATAGCAGCTTAGTTTTCAATCATATTCATTTTATAATCCTAAAATGCTAGGAAAATAAATTGCTCCATGAACAGCAACACAGCAGAAGCTGAATGGAAATAAACCATTCCTTTTATCACAGTGTGCAGTTTCATTTTTTGAAATCCTTCAGAGAAATACATTCTGTTTCAGAGGCTTTTATCCAAGGCTTGCAATTACATCCATGTAGATAACAATCAAAACAAAATTTAAAAAATAGTCCATAGGCGTCCCTCTTTGAGAACGAACATGGCTAAATGACCTGTTCTTTGGGATGGTACCCACTCAAGAGTCTGCAGCCACACTTTAGCTCACTATACCTTTCACAGAAGGGAAATACCCATTTGCATATCAGCATTTGTCCCGCCCACATGGGCAGCCCAGCACCGAAATGCTATGGCAATTCTTTTCTGAACAAGAGTACCAACCACAGGGGCGCCTATGGACTATTTTTTGAAAAATCAAAACAAGTCTTCTGGTTTCTGTCAACTAACGTGACCTTTGCACTGCCCTCTGTTCTAAACTAGTGTGTAAATGTACACAGGAAAATAATAAAGCTGTCGTATTTACAAGATTTTCATGCGTAAAAAGGCCTCTTACGCACCTTATCTGGAGGCCTAGAGGTAGGATATGTTTGCCAATAAGAAGAACACTCATCTGCCCAGGAAAGACCGGAGACAACTAAATGATAAAGCTTGCATGAAAACAGCTATGGAAAATAATTAAGCTTAAATATCTCAATACATTTACAAAACGAACGAGGCAGAACGAGGTCTGCTAGCACCTGCCTCCACTAACAGCCTGGTTAAAATGTGAGTGACAAGATTCGCATTTGCAAAGATACAGAATGAACGTCTCCAGCATCTTGTATGGACCTTACAGAATTTCTGTGGGCACCTCCTTGCTGTTGCCACCTTCCTAAAATGCTTATGGGATGTCCTCACTGTCTATGATCACTACCCACAGCAGCAAAGGTTTTTTGTGTTTTGTTCCCTGTCAGTTATTGTAATAATTAAATGGAGCATATGCATGTACAATCATTGCCACAATGTTAACATAAAGTAATTACTCAATAAAATCAAGCTAAAATAAATAAAAGGTATAAATAGTCCATAATCAAAAAAATAATCAATTTCACAAGGCAATAATCAAGACATTACAATTTGGTATAGGGACTTGTTGGCAATGAGCTATGTATGCTTTTTCCCTGCTTTCCAAATGAAGGATGTTATGGCAAACACCATGATTGGGCTAAAAGTTGAAAATGCTCCTAAATAACTATCTTGCGTGTGTAATCACAGCCTCCGTTAATGAATTGCAGAGCCAAACCTTCCTGAGGTGTGTACAGTGTCTACATGAAAAAAAAGAAAGTTGATCACCAGTTCCTGCTCCAGCACATACAGGCAGAAAAGCTCAGTTAGTTGTAAAGATGTTCACTAATATGGGAGTAGGAGGGGTGGATTTGTGGGAATAGGAAATGTAACACATCTAGTTATTATTCGGGGCAGGAAATGTGTCGCACATGGATGCATTTTAGGGGCAGGAATTGTTTTGCACTTAAATGGATTTTGGGGGCATAAAATGTGTTGCATTTAGATGTATTTTGGGGCAGGAAAGATGTGCCACCTAGATTTAATCTCGGGGCAGGAAATGTGTCGAGCTTAAATGGATTTTGGGAACATGAAATGTGTCAAAATTAGATGGATTTAGGGGGCATGAAATGTGTCGCACTCAGATGTATTTTGGGGGAAGGAAAGGTATCGCACCTAGATTTAGTCTGGGGGCAAGACATGTGTCACACTTAGATGGATTTGGGGGAGGGAAATGTGCCGCACTTAGATGTATCTAGAGGGGTGACCGGGCGGCAATTTCCCCCCTTTTGGCTGCTTTGCCCCCCTAATTGATGGCCTGCCTCCCTCTGGCAAATAACTCTTTGCAGGAGCCTTAAAGGTGCTCCTCCGCTCAGGTGTCCGCACTTTGCAGGTCCTATTTGCTTAGCCTGAGTTCTTTCTTCTGGGCTGAAAGGGACACCACAGGAATCAATGTGCCATGAATATCACTCGGGTGGGGGCCATTACTGTTAAAAGCAGGCTACCTACATGCTGGGCACACTATTGTTTTCCGAATGTGCATCTTACACTTGTCTAAAAAAAAGCAAAATAGATGTTTCCGAGCTGAAACATGCTCTTAAACTTACATTCACTAGTTTTCTTTCAAATGTGTTTATTTTTTTGATGGTGTACCACACAAATCCTCTATGATTTTTGTGCCCCTACCTTTGTGTTTTATCACAGTATATATTTCTAAAGCTGTAATATGCCTGTCAACCTGCTTCATCACAAATAAATACTTCTCTTGTGCTGACAGCAGTTATCCGGAAATTAAAATGTGGGTTTATGGGTGCCAGCTTTTGATTTTCAAAATGGGGCATATATCCCCCCTCACCCTAATATAAGCAAACTACCACCCAACCCATCCCCTGGCTGAACACATTTTAAAGCACTTGTTTTTTTTAACGGAATTGCAAAAAGTCATAAGATTTACAGCCCGTTTTAAATATATAACATTTTAGCAACAGTCACTCAACCTGCTGAGCTACCCTGGTAGCCTTCTACTGTAGGACATGTCTATGGATCCCTTAATGTATTCAAAATCGCTGCATTAACAACAGTGCTGTTCATGTACATGACTTCAAAGCCAACAGTATTTAATCTTCAGCTACACTGACCCTGTGCTGGTTCCATGTAATAATGTCGCCACAAAGATCTCGCCATGCAAAAATATCGCCGAAAAATGGCCATTTTTTGTGGCGACATTATTGCATAGAACAATCGGGGGACACCCCCCCCAAGCCCCCAAACTTTTTTTTTTCGCCCCTGTCCCCATATATATGGTCACCCAAATAATATCGCCACGACATTTTCCCGGCGATATTATTTACGGCGACCATATATATGGCGATATTATTACCTGATACCCCTGTGCTCAGATTCATTGACATGTACCAGTGGCGGCTTCTCCATAATGGGTGAAGGGTGCAGACCCACGGGCACCTTCATCCATTATGGAGGAGCCAAGGAGCCAGCCCATTGTAACCACTGAGCAGCCTAGGGAGTGCTCCTCGGCTGACCTGAACTGTTAAAGGACAACACGGTTTCCGTTAGACAGTTCTGTTCTGCAGCCTTGCATATCCAATGAGCCATGCAAAGCCGGGGGCGTTTTGCTTCCCCAACATTGCATGGCTCGTTGGGGATGCTAGCTGCAGAACTGTATGTTTGTATGTGCGATGGGAAATGCTATTGTGCCTCCTCGCACATACAAACAGAACGGGGTAGTTCATCATCAGCGCTCTGGCTCTTGCATGCATGTGCATGAGCCAGGAAGTGCTCTTTGCTTCCTGTTCATGCTACGCGGAAGCTGGATTGCTGGGTGGGAACATCAGGACCGGGGCAGAATTTAAATATGTGTATGCATGTGTGACAAAAGGGGGTGTCTGGGAAACTCTCTACCAGCACGAACACAGCCCATTGACTTGTTCTTGGGTGGATGGCCCCTGGGAGAGTCTCAACCAAGTCTTTAGCTCACTGTTCTTTTCACAGAGAAGAAATTTCCCCGCATATCAGTCTTTGTCCTGCCCAGGGGCAGTCCAGCACCGAAATGCTAGGCAATTCTCCTCTGAACAAGAGTACCACAGCAACCCCATACACGTGTTCCAGCCTTGTTGGGCATCATCAGTGAGGTGAAGCTGCGCCTCACTAAGAACAGTGAGCAAGGGGTCCACGTCTGGATCACCCTGGTAACTTAGGGTTAGCCCCTAAGTTAATTTATGCAAAAAAAGGGGGTGTCTGGGAAACTCTCTACCAGCACGAACACAGCCCATTGACTTGTTCTTGGGTGGATGGCCCCTGGGAGAGTCTCAACCAAGTTTTTAGCTCACTGTTCTTTTCACAGAGAAGAAATTTCCCCGCATATCAGTCTTTGTTCTGCCCAGGGGCAGTCCAGCACAGAAATGCTAGGCAATTCTCCTCTGAACAAGAGTACCACAGCAACCCCATACAGGTGTTTCAGCCTTGTTGGGCATCATCAGTGAGGTGAAGCTGCGCCTCTCTAAGAACAGTGAGCAAGGGGTCCACGTCTGGATCACCCTGGTAACTTAGGGTTAGACCCTAAGTTAATTTATGCAAAAAAAGGGGGTGTCTGGGAAACTCTCTACCAGCACGAACACAGCCCATTGACTTGTTCTTGGGTGGATGGCCCCTGGGAGAGTCTCAACCAAGTCTTTAGCTCACTGTTCTTTTCACAGAGAAGACATTTCCCCGCATATCAGTCTTTGTCCTGCCCAGGGGCAGTCCAGCACCAAAATGCTAGGCAATTCTCCTCTGAACAAGAGTACCACAGCAACCCCATACACGTGTTTCAGCCTTGTTGGGCATCATCAGTGAGGTGAAGCTGCGCCTCTCTAAGAACAGTGAGCAAGGGGTCCACGTCTGGATCACCCTGGTAACTTAGGGTTAGACCCTAAGTTAATTTATGCAAAAAAAGGGGGTGTCTGGAAAACTCTCTACCAGCACGAACACAGCCCATTGACTTGTTCTTGGGTGGATGGCCCCTGGGAGAGTCTCAACCAAGTCTTTAGCTCACTGTTCTTTTCACAGAGAAGAAATTTCCCCGCATATCAGTCTTTGTCCTGCCCAGGGGCAGTCCAGCACCGAAATGCTAGGCAATTCTCCTCTGAACAAGAGTACCACAGCAACCCCATACACGTGTTTCAGCCTTGTTGGGCATCATCAGTGAGGTGAAGCTGCGCCTCCCTAAGAACAGTGAGCAAGGGGTCCACGTCTGGATCACCCTGGTAACTTAGGGTTAGACCCTAAGTTCATTTATGCAAAAAAAGGGGGTGTCTGGGAAACTCTTTACCAGCACGAACACAGCCCATTGACTTGTTCTTGGGTGGATGGCCCCTGGGAGAGTCTCAAACAAGTCTTTAGCTCACTGTTCTTTTCACAGAGAAGAAATTTCCCCGCATATCAGTCTTTGTCCTGCCCAGGGGCAGTCCAGCACCGAAATGCTAGGCAATTCTCCTCTGAACAAAAGTACCACAGCAACCCCATACAGGTGTTTCAACCTTGTTGGGCATCATCAGTGAGGTGAAGCTGCGCCTCTCTAAGAACAGTGAGCAAGGGGTCCACGTCTGGATCACCCTGGTAACTTAGGGTTAGACCCTAAGTTAATTTATGCAAAAAAAGGGGGTGTCTGGGAAACTCTCTACCAGCACGAACACAGCCCATTGACTTGTTCTTGGGTGGATGGCCCCTGGGAGAGTCTCAAACAAGTCTTTAGCTCACTGTTCTTTTCACAGAGAAGAAATTTCCCCGCATATCAGTCTTTGTCCTGCCCAGGGGCAGTCCAGCGCCAAAATGCTAGGCAATTCTCCTCTGAACAAGAGTACCACAGCAACCCCATACACGTGTTTCAGCCTTGTTGGGCATCATCAGTGAGGTGATGCTGCGCCTCCCTAAGAACAGTGAGCAAGGGGTCCACGTCTGGATCACCCTGGTAACTTAGGGTTAGACCCTAAGTTCATTTATGCAAAAAAAGGGGGTGTCTGGGAAACTCTTTACCAGCACGAACACAGCCCATTGACTTGTTCTTGGGTGGATGGCCCCTGGGAGAGTCTCAAACAAGTCTTTAGCTCACTGTTCTTTTCACAGAGAAGAAATTTCCCCGCATATCAGTCTTTGTCCTGCCGAGGGGCAGTCCAGCACCGAAATGCTAGGCAATTTTCCTCTGAACAAGAGTACCACAGCAACCCCATACACGTGTTTCAGCCTTGTTGGGCATCATCAGTGAGGTGAAGCTGCGCCTCTCTAAGAACAGTGAGCAAGGGGTCCACGTCTGGATCACCCTGGTAACTTAGGATTAGACCCTAAGTTAATTTATGCAAAAAAAGGGGGTGTCTGGGAAACTCTCTACCAGCACGAACACAGCCCATTGACTTGTTCTTGGGTGGATGGCCCCTGGGAGAGTCTCAACCAAGTCTTTAGCTCACGGTTCTTTTCACAGAGAAGAAATTTCCCCGCATATCAGTCTTTGTCCTGCCCAGGGGCAGTCCAGCACCGAAATGCTAGGCAATTCTCCTCTGAACAAGAGTACCACAGCAACCCCATACACGTGTTTCAGCCTTGTTGGGCATCATCAGTGAGGTGAAGCTGCGCCTCTCTAAGAACAGTGAGCAAGGGGTCCACGTCTGGATCACCCTGGTAACTTAGGGTTGGACCCTAAGTTAATTTATGCAAAAAAAGGGGGGTGTCTGGGAAACTCTCTACCAGCACGAACACAGCCCATTGACTTGTTCTTGGGTGGATGGCCCCTGGGAGAGTCTCAACCAAGTCTTTAGCTCACTGTTCTTTTCACAGAGAAGAAATTTCCCCGCATATCAGTCTTTGTCCTACCCAGGGGCAGTCCAGCACCGAAATGCTAGGCAATTCTCCTCTGAACAAGAGTACCACAGCAACCCCATACACGTGTTTCAGCCTTGTTGGGCATCATCAGTGAGGTGAAGCTGCGCCTCTCTAAGAACAGTGAGCAAGGGGTCCACGTCTGGATCACCCTGGTAACTTAGGGTTAGACCCTAAGTTAATTTATGCAAAAAAAGGGGGTGTGGGGAAACTCTCTACCAGCACGAACACAGCCCATTGACTTGTTCTTGGGTGGATGGCCCCTGGGAGAGTCTCAACCAAGTCTTTAGCTCACTGTTCTTTTCACAGAGAAGACATTTCCCCGCATATCAGTCTTTGTCCTGCCCAGGGGCAGTCCAGCACCGAAATGCTAGGCAATTCTCCTCTGAACAAAAGTACCACAGCAACCCCATACAGGTGTTTCAGCCTTGTTGGGCATCATCAGTGAGGTGAAGCTGCGCCTCTCTAAGAACAGTGAGCAAGGGGTCCACGTCTGGATCACCCTGGTAACTTAGGGTTAGACCCTAAGTTAATTTATGCAAAAAAAGGGGGTGTCTGGGAAACTCTCTACCAGCACGAACACAGCCCATTGACTTGTTCTTGGGTGGATGGCCCCTGGGAGAGTCTCAACCAAGTCTTTAGCTCACTGTTCTTTTCACAGAGAAGAAATTTCCCCGCATATCAGTCTTTGTCCTGCCCAGGGGCAGTCCAGCACCGAAATGCTAGGCAATTCTCCTCTGAACAAGAGTACCACAGCAACCCCATACACGTGTTTCAGCCTTGTTGGGCATCATCAGTGAGGTGAAGCTGCGCCTCCCTAAGAACAGTGAGCAAGGGGTCCACGTCTGGATCACCCTGGTAACTTAGGGTTAGACCCTAAGTTCATTTATGCAAAAAAAGGGGGTGTCTGGGAAACTCTTTACCAGCACGAACACAGCCCATTGACTTGTTCTTGGGTGGATGGCCCCTGGGAGAGTCTCAAACAAGTCTTTAGCTCACTGTTCTTTTCACAGAGAAGAAATTTCCCCGCATATCAGTCTTTGTCCTGCCCAGGGGCAGTCCAGCACCGAAATGCTAGGCAATTCTCCTCTGAACAAAAGTACCACAGCAACCCCATACAGGTGTTTCAACCTTGTTGGGCATCATCAGTGAGGTGAAGCTGCGCCTCTCTAAGAACAGTGAGCAAGGGGTCCACGTCTGGATCACCCTGGTAACTTAGGGTTAGACCCTAAGTTAATTTATGCAAAAAAAGGGGGTGTCTGGGAAACTCTCTACCAGCACGAACACAGCCCATTGACTTGTTCTTGGGTGGATGGCCCCTGGGAGAGTCTCAAACAAGTCTTTAGCTCACTGTTCTTTTCACAGAGAAGAAATTTCCCCGCATATCAGTCTTTGTCCTGCCCAGGGGCAGTCCAGCGCCAAAATGCTAGGCAATTCTCCTCTGAACAAGAGTACCACAGCAACCCCATACACGTGTTTCAGCCTTGTTGGGCATCATCAGTGAGGTGATGCTGCGCCTCCCTAAGAACAGTGAGCAAGGGGTCCACGTCTGGATCACCCTGGTAACTTAGGGTTAGACCCTAAGTTCATTTATGCAAAAAAAGGGGGTGTCTGGGAAACTCTTTACCAGCACGAACACAGCCCATTGACTTGTTCTTGGGTGGATGGCCCCTGGGAGAGTCTCAAACAAGTCTTTAGCTCACTGTTCTTTTCACAGAGAAGAAATTTCCCCGCATATCAGTCTTTGTCCTGCCGAGGGGCAGTCCAGCACCGAAATGCTAGGCAATTTTCCTCTGAACAAGAGTACCACAGCAACCCCATACACGTGTTTCAGCCTTGTTGGGCATCATCAGTGAGGTGAAGCTGCGCCTCTCTAAGAACAGTGAGCAAGGGGTCCACGTCTGGATCACCCTGGTAACTTAGGATTAGACCCTAAGTTAATTTATGCAAAAAAAGGGGGTGTCTGGGAAACTCTCTACCAGCACGAACACAGCCCATTGACTTGTTCTTGGGTGGATGGCCCCTGGGAGAGTCTCAACCAAGTCTTTAGCTCACGGTTCTTTTCACAGAGAAGAAATTTCCCCGCATATCAGTCTTTGTCCTGCCCAGGGGCAGTCCAGCACCGAAATGCTAGGCAATTCTCCTCTGAACAAGAGTACCACAGCAACCCCATACACGTGTTTCAGCCTTGTTGGGCATCATCAGTGAGGTGAAGCTGCGCCTCTCTAAGAACAGTGAGTAAGGGGTCCACGTCTGGATCACCCTGGTAACTTAGGGTTGGACCCTAAGTTAATTTATGCAAAAAAAGGGGGGTGTCTGGGAAACTCTCTACCAGCACGAACACAGCCCATTGACTTGTTCTTGGGTGGATGGCCCCTGGGAGAGTCTCAACCAAGTCTTTAGCTCACTGTTCTTTTCACAGAGAAGAAATTTCCCCGCATATCAGTCTTTGTCCTACCCAGGGGCAGTCCAGCACCGAAATGCTAGGCAATTCTCCTCTGAACAAGAGTACCACAGCAACCCCATACACGTGTTTCAGCCTTGTTGGGCATCATCAGTGAGGTGAAGCTGCGCCTCTCTAAGAACAGTGAGCAAGGGGTCCACGTCTGGATCACCCTGGTAACTTAGGGTTAGACCCTAAGTTAATTTATGCAAAAAAAGGGGGTGTGGGGAAACTCTCTACCAGCACGAACACAGCCCATTGACTTGTTCTTGGGTGGATGGCCCCTGGGAGAGTCTCAACCAAGTCTTTAGCTCACTGTTCTTTTCACAGAGAAGACATTTCCCCGCATATCAGTCTTTGTCCTGCCCAGGGGCAGTCCAGCACCGAAATGCTAGGCAATTCTCCTCTGAACAAAAGTACCACAGCAACCCCATACAGGTGTTTCAGCCTTGTTGGGCATCATCAGTGAGGTGAAGCTGCGCCTCTCTAAGAACAGTGAGCAAGGGGTCCACGTCTGGATCACCCTGGTAACTTAGGGTTAGACCCTAAGTTAATTTATGCAAAAAAAGGGGGTGTCTGGGAAACTCTCTACCAGCACGAACACAGCCCATTGACTTGTTCTTGGGTGGATGGCCCCTGGGAGAGTCTCAAACAAGTCTTTAGCTCACTGTTCTTTTCACAGAGAAGAAATTTCCCCGCATATCAGTCTTTGTCCTGCCCAGGGGCAGTCCAGCGCCAAAATGCTAGGCAATTCTCCTCTGAACAAGAGTACCACAGCAACCCCATACACGTGTTTCAGCCTTGTTGGGCATCATCAGTGAGGTGAAGCTGCGCCTCCCTAAGAACAGTGAGCAAGGGGTCCACGTCTGGATCACCCTGGTAACTTAGGGTTAGACCCTAAGTTCATTTATGCAAAAAAAGGGGGTGTCTGGGAAACTCTTTACCAGCACGAACACAGCCCATTGACTTGTTCTTGGGTGGATGGCCCCTGGGAGAGTCTCAAACAAGTCTTTAGCTCACTGTTCTTTTCACAGAGAAGAAATTTCCCCGCATATCAGTCTTTGTCCTGCCGAGGGGCAGTCCAGCACCGAAATGCTAGACAATTTTCCTCTGAACAAGAGTACCACAGCAACCCCATACACGTGTTTCAGCCTTGTTGGGCATCATCAGTGAGGTGAAGCTGCGCCTCTCTAAGAACAGTGAGCAAGGGGTCCACGTCTGGATCACCCTGGTAACTTAGGATTAGACCCTAAGTTAATTTATGCAAAAAAAGGGGGTGTCTGGGAAACTCTCTACCAGCACGAACACAGCCCATTGACTTGTTCTTGGGTGGATGGCCCCTGGGAGAGTCTCAACCAAGTCTTTAGCTCACGGTTCTTTTCACAGAGAAGAAATTTCCCCGCTTATCAGTCTTTGTCCTGCCCAGGGGCAGTCCAGCACCGAAATGCTAGGCAATTCTCCTCTGAACAAGAGTACCACAGCAACCCCATACACGTGTTTCAGCCTTGTTGGGCATCATCAGTGAGGTGAAGCTGCGCCTCTCTAAGAACAGTGAGCAAGGGGTCCACGTCTGGATCACCCTGGTAACTTAGGGTTAGACCCTAAGTTAATTTATGCAAAAAAAGGGGGGTGTCTGGGAAACTCTCTACCAGCACGAACACAGCCCATTGACTTGTTCTTGGGTGGATGGCCCCTGGGAAAGTCTCAACCAAGTCTTTAGCTCACTGTTCTTTTCACAGAGAAGAAATTTCCCCGCATATCAGTCTTTGTCCTACCCAGGGGCAGTCCAGCACCGAAATGCTAGGCAATTCTCCTCTGAACAAGAGTACCACAGCAACCCCATACACTTGTTTCAGCCTTGTTGGGCATCATCAGTGAGGTGAAGCTGCGCCTCTCTAAGAACAGTGAGCAAGGGGTCCACGTCTGGATCACCCTGGTAACTTAGGGTTAGACCCTAAGTTAATTTATGCAAAAAAAGGGGGTGTCTGGGAAACTCTCTACCAGCACGAACACAGCCCATTGACTTGTTCTTGGGTGGATGGCCCCTGGGAGAGTCTCAACCAAGTCTTTAGCTCACTGTTCTTTCCGCATATCAGTCTTTGTCCTGCCCAAGGGCAGTCCAGCACCGAAATGCTAGGCAATTCTCCTCTGAACAAGAGTACCACAGCAACCCCATACACATGTTTCAGCCTTGTTAGGCATCATCAGTGAGGTGAAGCTGCGCCTCTCTAAGAACAGTGAGCAAGGGGTCCACGTCTGGATCACCCTGGTAGCTTAGGGTTAGACCCTAAGTTAATTTATGCAAAAAAAGGGGGTGTCTGGGAAACTCTCTACCAGCACGAACACAGCCCATTGACTTGTTCTTGGGTGGATGGCCCCTGGGAGAGTCTCAACCAAGTCTTTAGCTCACTGTTCTTTTCACAGAGAAGAAATTTCCCCACATATCAGTCTTTGTCCTGCCCAGGGGCAGTCCAGCACCAAAATGCTAGGCAATTCTCCTCTGAACAAGAGTACCACAGCAACCCCATAAACGTGTTTCAGCCTTGTTGGGCATCATCAGTGAGGTGAAGCTGCGCCTCTCTAAGAACAGTGAGCAAGGGGTCCACGTCTGGATCACCCTGGTAACTTATGGTTAGACCCTAAGTTAATTTATGCAAAAAAAGGGGGGTGTCTGGGAAACTCTCTACCAGCACGAACACAGCCCATTGACTTGTTCTTGGGTGGATGGCCCCTGGGAGAGTCTCAACCAAGTCTTTAGCTCACTGTTCTTTTCACAGAGAAGAAATTTCCCCGCATATCAGTCTTTGTCCTGCCCAGGGGCAGTCCAGCACCGAAATGCTAGGCAATTCTCCTCTGAACAAGAGTACCACAGCAACCCCATACAAGTGTTTCAGCCTTGTTGGGCATCATCAGTGAGGTGAAGCTGCGCCTCTCTAAGAACAGTGAGCAAGGGGTCCACGTCTGGATCACCCTGGTAACTTAGGGTTAGACCCTAAGTTAATTTATGCAAAAAAAGGGAGTGTCTGGGAAACTCTCTACCAGCACGAACACAGCCCATTGACTTGTTCTTGGGTGGATGGCCCCTGGGAGAGTCTCAACCAAGTCTTTAGCTCACTGTTCTTTTCACAGAGAAGAAATTTCCCCGCATATCAGTCTTTGTCCTGCCCAGGGGCAGTCCAGCACCGAAATGCTAGGCAATTCTCCTCTGAACAAGAGTACCACAGCAACCCCATACACGTGTTTCAGCCTTGTTGGGCATCATCAGTGAGGTGAAGCTGCACCTCTCTAAGAACAGTGAGCAAGGGGTCCACGTCTGGATCACCCTGGTAACTTAGGGTTAGACCCTAAGTTAATTTATGCAAAAAAAGGGGGTGTCTGGGAAACTCTCTACCAGCACGAACACAGCCCATTGACTTGTTCTTGGTGGATGGCCCCTGGGAGAGTCTCAACCAAGTCTTTAGCTCACTGTTCTTTTCACAGAGAAGAAATTTCCCCGCATATCAGTCTTTGTCCTGCCCAGGGGCAGTTCAGCACCGAAATGCTAGGCAATTCTCCTCTGAACAAGAGTACCACAGCAACCCCATATACGTGTTTCAGCCTTGTTAGGCATCATCAGTACGGTGAAGCTGCGCCTCTCTAAGAACAGTGAGCAAGGGGTCCACGTATGTATGTGTGTTTGCTTGTGTTGTGTGTAATGAGTGAGTGTATGATGATGGGTGGGCATGTGAATGAGCGACTGCATGCTGCGTGTGAAGGTTGTACGAATGTGTGTGTCTGTGAGTTTGTACTCAGATGTGGAGCTTATTTTGCCAGGAGGGGGTTGTGTATCAGCCAAAATCAGCTCCCCATGCGAGCCGCTGGGGAGGTCCAGGGGGGCAGGCACAACATTTCTTTTACTGGCCGTCTATGATGGATGCCTAATTAAAAATACCATGCTTACTCCTTTGGCCCGACAGCTCCTCGCATGCACGCATAATCACATTGTGTGTGTGCGAGGTGCTGGGGTACCCAGAGGGAACGCATGGCATTTCTTACTGGGTATCTATGATAAAGCAAGCATGGTAAGTGTTATTATTTAGCTAAACTGGCATTTGAATGCACCTAGTCCAGCCATTTCTTTCTCTGGCATGATATTTTGTATTGGGCATCTTTGATAAAGTAAGCATGATAAGTGTTATTACGTGGCTAGACTGGCATTTTCATGCAGCCTGTCTAGCCATTTCTTATTGTGGTATGCCATTTGTATTGGGCATCTTTGATAAAGCAAGCATGATAAGTGCTATTGTGTAGCTAGATTGGCATTTTGATGCAGCTAGTCTAGCCATTTCTTACTGTGGCGTGATATTTTGTATTGCGCATCTTTGATTAAAAAAAAGCATGAGTGTTATTATGTGGCTAGGCTGGCATTTTGGTGCAGCCAATTTAGCCATTTCTTACTGTGACATGATATTTTGTATTTGGTATCTTTGATAAATCTACTAACAATTTCATCCCTCTGCATACACCTCTCAAACTGTAATCAAACACAACCACAAGCCTAAAACACAGCAATCTGCACAAACTTCACTACACTGCAACAACAAAACAAATCACACATAGACTTGCACAACAGCACACAATGACTACCGACCGTAAAACACCCCAAGCCCAGCCAACGGACCCACCGGGCTGAGGCTGCCAACAGCACATCACTGCTCTCTTGCACTTTAGCAGCTTATTCCCACTAACTCACCCCCCTTCTCCCTTTTTCAGAGCCGCCAGAGCGCCATGGGACCACTCCGGTGGTGATAGTGCGCAGTACAAATATCCTTTAACATTAACATAAAGCAAGCATGATAAGTTTTATTATATAGCTAGAATGGCATTTTAATGCAGCCAGTTGGACATATTTTCATACTGTGACAGGGCATTTTTAATGGTAAAGACAACTGGAGTATGTTCTTATGTGGGGATACTGCCATATTTTGGCAGAACAAGCGTGGACATTATTTCTTATAGTATAATTACAGGCATTATGCGTAAAGCAAACATTAATATGTGCTTAAATGGGAATACTGGCATATATTGGCGCAGCTAGCATGGAAATGTATGGATGCAGTCAGCATGAAAATGTTTTTATACTGGCACATATTTTGGGTAAAAGCAGCCTGAAAACGTGGTGGCGAAATGCTCCTTGCGCACTGTTGATGACTTGCATCTATTGTATTTTTTCATGTTTTACCGTACAAAACCAGTTGCAAACTGTTTGGCATTTTACCCAATTTTAACACCATTTTAAGCCATTATTTAAGAAAAAGCTCTGAGTGGAAAGCTCCCCCAACACCTCTTAATTGGTTTGGGCTCCCTTTCTACGCTCCGCCACACTGGCATATTTTTGGGGAAATATTTACACCCCTCCAATTACAAAATGAACCAGCCGCCACTGTGATGTACAGCCAGAAACTGAAAACTGTGAACAATTCTGCAAGGGAAACCATTGCCAAAGAACCAAGGGAGTAGTTGCCTCCTTTTCCTCTGTACTTGGCGCCTTCATGTGATATTTCATCTGTTAAACAGACTGTCCTTAACTATCATTTGAAGCTGAGGTATGAGGGATATCTCTTCTGTTATACTATTTTTGACTAGCTATTATTTAAAGGTGCACCAGAAATGATATCTCTTCTGCTAAATTCCACCTCAAACTACATTATTTGAAGCTGTGATGGAAGTAATGTCTGTTTGAAATAAAAGAATACAGTCTCTTGCTGACTGCTACAGCATTTTTACAACTGTTGAAAATTAGTAAACTTTTTAGGATGTATATTACTTTGATGCAAAACCTTTATCGCATTAAACTGACTCTGAACATGCTTAATAACACGTTTTTTAAACCAGATTGGTAAAACATACGTATACTTAAACCAGTTTGGCCTGTTGACCCTTATTTGGTGTGCATCCCCCACAGACCATGTTGTATTTTTGCCCCCTGGCTTACCCCCCTAATAATGATTTCTTGTGACTCCACTCCACTGATTTTGGGGGCATGAAATATGTTGCACTTAGATTTATGTAATTTTATTTAATTGTTTTTTATAACGTGCTGTGATTCTGGAAATGCATTGGAGGGACAGGGCCTCCCTGTCCTTGTTCTGTAGTCCTTTTTCATGTGTGTTCCGTATTATTTTTTGCACAGGAGTCCATGTGGGACTCCTGGAAGTGCAGCTCTTCCTCTTTTTGGTTTGGTGTACAGACCCTTGGGATACCCTTATGGCATCCATGGGTGGGGGTACAACCCTGTGCCCCTAGTGTATGTTTTTGGTCACCTCTGTGGGACCCACAGAGCAGGGTATGGGCTGGTGGCAGCTCCATGCTGAATTTGACCGGTGCTCTGGGTATCCTCCATTTTGGCATACCCAGGCCCTGCCATTGGAATCAGTTGATTCCTGATAGGAGACAAGATAGCCCCTGTGGCCTCTTGTTTTCCATTGCCGGTTACCTTGTTTTTCCCAAATTCCTGGAAAGCCCTGACTCTGTTCCTTCCCCCTGACTGGCTGTTGGTGGAAGTTCCATATATGGTATTGTGGGGAAGCCCAGGCCAGACTGGCTGGAGCCTTCCCAGTGGCTGTATGTTGTGGGTACACCCTGTGAGTGGGACCAGAGTCAATGGAGTGTGTGACCAAATATGCACTTCTTGTTATGGGTGTCTAGTTTCTGGTATTGGACACAGAGACTGAGACAGCCCTGCCCGAAACTGGTATGAATCCAGTGTGGAGTGCTGAATGGCTGGGTACTTGTCCCAATACACATTCCTTATTGTGAGTGTCTGAGAGGGAGGAGAATGGCATGAATGCACTGTGAGCCTGATTGGCTGCCTGCCTGATGAATGTTCTTCTGAGCGATTGGTTGTCTGAGTATGACGCAGCAGAGTGAATGAGAGACAGAACAGTATATCTGGGGGCCACTCACTGCTAGAAATCGTTCAGAAGCTGAAGTCGAAACTGATGCTTAATCTCGAAGCTGAGCCCCAAAAAAAAGGTTGACTGCTGTTACCTTCCTTACAATCCCAAAGCTGCCGTGCCGCTGAAACTAATCGAAGAGAGGACCTGGCTAGGAGACCTCTTCCCGAGCTACGAGGGAATATCGTGTACCGCTAACCTTTGGCAAAGCGCCCTGGAAGCCAGCCTTCAAAAGACAATCGGAGAGAGGGACCGCTGAGGAGAATGAAGAAAAGCACCGGACAGCCATCCACCATCGTCGACCAGGGTTTGCAGGTTTGCTATAACCGCTGGAGGCCCGTCGAAGCTGTGTTGCCCAGAAGCGGGAACTGCTTGACGGTGAGCTGCCGACGACCGGAGCCTCAACGCTCCATTGATCAAGACACTTTGAATCCAAGGATGCTTGCGTCAGGACCACCGACCACTTTGTCCCACCGGAGAAAGTCAAGGCCATCGACGGGCCGAGGAGCATCCGCCGGTGGGTTTCCCGCCACCCAAAGACCACAGAGATGCTGGACGACCCAACGTCCTTGCTGGGCCAAAGTTCTCCAGTGGCTCGTTGCAGCAATAAACTACCGTCGTCGAGGTGCACCGCATGTCTCCTCTACGCAGGACGTCCACAACCAAGTATCGACAAGCACCGCCAGGACCGAAGCTGCTGCCTTGACGCCGTTGTTCACCATTTCTCCTAGGGATCTCAACGATCCGTGGCTCCTGCCTAAAGGGAGATGCTCAAGAAGGATCCGCCGACGACCCAATGTCGAACTCTGCTATTTCAGGTACATTGGGATGGTAGAACCATTTTAGAGGGAAAGAAGACTCATAGAAACAATATATGGACTGGCCTTGTGTTATATCACTATTTTACAGGTTGCCCAGGTGAGGGGATCCTCCTACAGAACTGTGCCTTGTGGTAGGGGACCAGTATTCTGCCTATTGTTTTAACCAACCTGCTTTCCTCCAATGTCTATTGTTGGTTCACTTTATTAACTGATTTGTATGACATTTGAACTGAGTACAGTTGATGCATTTTAATGGAATCACAGAGTTATTGTGGTACCACATAGAAACTTTATATATTCACTGTTTTAGATTATCTTAAGCACAAAGTGTGTTATTTTGATTGTGTATATAACGTGAACCTTATTTATATAAAGAACTGTGTTTTCACTAACATAGTGTGTAAACATTCCTTTGTGGGTGCTTGGGGACTACACTGTCCTTAATAACCAGCCTGCATCACCTCCCGAGTGCTTAAGCCTTGATTGCTTGTCCAATGTTACCAAATATAGAATCTTGGCTGAGGTGCTCTGTGCCTCTACTCTGCTTTATAGAGAGTAGGGATACAGATACCCCCCTGCAGTCTTTACACTGGTGGCAGTGGTGGGATGCTAATGGTTTTAAGAATCAGTGTGTAACCTTGCCACTTACAAAATATCTATTAAATTAAGGTTTAGTTGTGTACTAGATAACTACATTTCAAGTAATGGAATCTATTGCAAAAGGTAAATTGACTAGGATGAGCTTAGAGGCTCTCCAGACTGCTTGTGAAGCCAGGGAGTTAGACTTTGAGGGTGCGTCTAGGGCTGAGCTGATAGCTGCCCTAGTGGGCTACCAGACTGATTGTGAAGCTCTTGAAGGGGGGGTGTAACCAATGAGGACCCTGTCCCTGGGGGTGTTGTTGAATCTGATTCTGGGAATGCCACCACTCCTGTTGCCTCTGTTTCGACCTCCAGCAATGTTTCTTCAGGGAATTCCTTGGACCTTGAATTATTAAGGATGAAATTGAATATAAAAAGTTGGAAATAGAAGCTGAGCTTAAGAAAGAGGAGTTGGCATAGCAAGTGATCCTTAAGGCCAGGGATCTGGAACTAAAGGTTAGGGATCTTGAACTTAAGAACAAGGACACTGAATGTCAGTGAATCCAGCTAGAGAAAGCTAGAATGGAGACTTCAGCTAAACCAGTTGAGAGTGTCAGGTCCCCAGCCACCAAATTTATGAAAGATTTGGTTGGTGTGTATGCGGAGGGTTCTGATATCCTCCAATGGATTGAAGCATTTGATATGGCCTGTGGAATCCATGATGTTGATAAAGAGATTGGGCTAGGTGTTTGTTAAGCAGAGTGCCTCAGACTGGATATGACTGTATTCTGAAACTGAGTGTGGGAGAAAGGGGTCAGTATGAGTGCATGAAGTCTGCTTTGGTGCCATGTTTGGCAAGACACCTACCCAATACCTTAAAAGATTCAGGAAATTTAAGAAAAGAGAGAATGTGTCTTGGGTTGACTGGGTGAGTGCTGCACATATGAACACGATGGGGTGGATTGATGGATACAATTTGAAAACTTTTGTTGAATTGTCCCACCTTTTGTTTTTGAGCATTATTCTGAAGCCTGTTCACCAGAGCTGCGTCAGTATGTTGCTGACCAGAACATTTTAGATCCCTTTAAGCTGGCCAAGCTGGCTGACAAGTGGGTCTCCCACCGGGTGTCCCCTAAGGACTGCAGTGGGAAGGACAAGGACAAAGAAAAGGGGACCTCTCAGAAGTCCGAGGAGTCCAGAAGCAGTCACAGTCGGGTAAACCAAAAGCTTCCTCTCCTAAGAGCCAAAAACCTAGTGGGGATAAGTCCTATGTGGGTGAGAGTAAGAGTATTGGTCCACCTGCTGCAAAGCAGGCTCCCAGTGGTTCCAGTACTGTACCTCGCATTCCTGGCACTTGTTGGGATGTGGGGCTCTGGATCACAAGAATGGTGACCCCAAGTGTAAAGGTAAGGCACTTGGAGTTCAGGCTGTCAGCCTGACCTACACTTACCCTATACCTGAGATGGAGGCCACTGTCCTCCCCTCCTCTACAGGAATCACATTCGGTGCTCCTGTAGAGATTTCCCTAGTGTCTCTTGGTGCCTGGGACCAGTACGCAGAAGTACTGGCGACAATCCCACGGAACACCCGTAGGTTTTTGAGACGTGTCCTCTTGAATGGCCAGCCTTCTACTGGTTTGAGAGACACTGGGGCAATCATGACAGTGGTGGACAGGACCCTGCTCAAGCCAGACGACTATGTAGGTGCTCCTCTGAGAACTACCAGGTTCGCTGGTGGGCCTCCCAAATTATCTCCCGTAGCCTTAGTCACACTCATGATTGGAGACAAGACAGCAAAACTTACTGTCCTGGTTTAGGACAATGTCCTTGCAAACATTTTGCTAGGCAATGATCTATTAGAGTTGGGGTTGATCTCTGATGGTCTCTCCATGACTGTTGCGGTCGTCACTAGGTCACAGGTGACACTGGGTCTGATTGAGAGTCACGTACCCAAGCCAAAGGAGAGGCCTAAGGCACGAAGGAGGAACAAGAAAGTCACCTCTGTGAAGGGGGCTCCTTCCCCTCCTGCTGCAACTGCAGCACCCACTGGGATTCATGCTCCGGACGGGCTGGGTCCAGTGGTAAACCCAAACTCAACTCCTGAGGGATACGAGGCAGAAGACCCTCCTGTGGGAGAGGTGCTGAACTCAGAGGACCACCCCGACCTTCAATGACTGTTGGCTGAAGGGTGACCCTCCCTGGCGGACTTCTGTAAGGGTCAAAGAGAGTGCCACTCTATCGAGGGTCTGAGGAAACAGGCCCTGTCCCAGGCACAGGGAGAAGTGCCTAGGACATTCTAGATATATTGGGAGGGTAAGCTCATTGTTAGTGAGGCCACTAAGCCTGAACCTGGTGCCCTCAAGAGGTTGGTGGTACCCCAGATTTACAGGCCCTTCCTGCTGCAGTTGGCGCATGAGGTGCCCCTGCTTAGTCATCTTGGTACTAAGAAGAATAAGCAGAGGCTCCCTGCCCATTTCTACTGGCCCCGGATGGGAGTAGAAGTGGAGTCCCACTGCAGGACCTGTCCAACTTGTCAGTTGTCTGGCCCCACTGGTGGCAGTGTCATTGCCCCACTGCAGCCGTTGCTAGTGGTTGGCACACCATTTGAGAGGGTGGGCATCGACATTGTCAGTCCCCTTGACCCTCCGACTTCAGGTGGACATCGGTTCATCCTGGTCTTGGTAGATCATGCCACCAGGTCCCGCGAGGCTATACCCCTTCGGACTGTTAGTGCCAAGGTGGTTGCCAGGGCCCTCCTAGGCATTTTCACCCGAGTTGGATTCCCTAAGCAGGTTGTCTCTGACAGAGGATCCAACTTCATGTCGAGTTACATGAAAACAATGTGGAAAGAGTGCAGAGTTATCTACAAGTTCTCCACCTCTTACCACCCCCAGACCAATGGTCTGGTTGAGAGATTTAACAAAACTCTCAAAGGCAGGATGGGTGATTTGGAAGAGCCCCTACGGAGGAAATGGGATCTCCTCCTGCCATGCCTGCTGTTTGCTTACAGAGTGGTACCTCAAGAGTGTGTTGGTTTCATTCAGCCCCTTTGAGTTACTCTTTGGACATCCCATAAGGGGGCCCCTTGCCTTGATCAGAGAAGCTTTAGAAGCCACACCTCCAGCGCCTGCCAAGCAAGTGGGGGACTATGAGTTAGGCCTCAGACAAAGGATGACACAGATGATGGGTCAGGCGACAGCGAACCTTAAGGCAAGCCAGGAATTGAAGAAATACTGGAATTACCTTAAAGCATCACAAGTGGATTGGACTCCAGAACAGGAGATCTTTGTGATGGAGCCTACCAAGCCTCGAGCTTTGGCAGATAAGTGGACTGGACCCTTCAAGATAATCTCCAAGATGGGCGAAGTCAATTATCTGGTTGACATGGGAGTCCCTGGGGTAGCTCCTCAGGTTTTCTACATCAACGGGCTCAAGCCTTTCCATAGGCGAGCAGAAGTCTCATGTCTCTTGCTGGCTTCAGAGCAAGAAGAGGCTGAGAGTGAGCCCCTTCTTAGTTTGCTGCATAGCAATCCTCAGGATGGCTCAGTGGAGGGAGTGCATCTCTCTCCATATCTGACTCTAGAGCAGCAGAGGGCCTGCAGGGCTTTGCTCCAGCAGTATGCACCTCTGTTCTCGCTGACACCAGGCCTCACTCAATGGTCCAGGCACGAAATTGACACTGGTGACAGCGAACCTGTCAAAAGCAGATGCTACAGGATGTCAGACACTGTGAAGAACCACATCCAGGCTGAGGTCGCCAAGATGTTGGATCTGGGTGTTATTGAACCCTCAACCCGTCCCTGGTCCAGTCCAGTGGTCTTTATCCCCAAGGCAAGTTCCCAGGCCCGTACCAAGGATTGGAGGTCTTCCATGTACCAGTGGCAGGATACTGATGTAATAATAATACCTTACAACTTCTTGTGGGGGAGTTTCCCATGATTACATTACATTTTAAAGGGCAACAACAACCCTAAACCATTACCTTGGTTTTGGTTCTGTGTATTGCTAGACCCTTTAAAGAACAATAAGACATAAAACTGCCCTTTCGGTTTATGAGTCAAGTTTCATTTTGCGCCCACAGCACCGCACCATCTGCTAAAAGGAGCACCTTGCCTTTGGTGCCACCCATCCTCGGAGGGTCTGCTCCAGCCTTTTGTAATCATCCATCTAAATCATTGATAAATAGGTTAAAGAAGACCGGATGAGGATACATCCCTGCCTCACATCCTTCTCCTAAGGGAATTCCTTTCTTTTCAGTATGCCCACAGCACCAATGGCATGCTCAGCCTCTAGTATTAATAGAGGGAGATTGGATGATAGATACTAATGCAGGATCCATTCCGTCATTCCTTATCATCCCTCAAAGGATATCCTTGTTAACAGAATCGAGGACAGCTCTGAGATCAACAAAGCCCAGATTTAGCTTGCCTTCATACAGATCCACATTTTTAGCTTTCGGCAGGAGTTATATTAGGGTTTTCCCCTTTCCTAAACTTCGTAGATGACTAACTTTTCATGTCTGCATTTGCCAGTTCAATTAAGACTCCAGTTTGTCGACCCCTTAAGGGTTACAGGCTTGAGAAAGCACTCATGCCGCTTCCCCGGCCCCTTTTTGTTGATCTCTCTCTCTCTCTCTCTCTTTCTCTCTCTCTTTCTCTTTCTCTTACTCTCTGTCTGTCTCTCTCTCTCTCCCTCTCTCTCTCTCTCTCTCTCTCTTTCTCTTTCTATCTCTCTCTCTCTCTCTCTCTCTTTCTCTTTCTCTCTGTCTCTCTCTCTCTCTCTCTCCCTCTCTCTCTCTCTCTCTCTCTCTCTCCTTCCTGGATCTTCCATTAAATGAGACACTCAGGATTATTACAAGGTTTAGTGGCAGGGGGGCAGAGTGTTTCCTTGCAAAGTTTTACGATGTTTCATGGTTGTGTTTTATTTTTATTTTCAATGTGTGTTTATTGTTATATGTTTGTATAGAGGTAAAATGAATAAAATAGTTTTTAAAAAAAGAAAAAAGAGAAAGCCCTGAGGCCTCTTGCTTGCTATTGCTTGCTGAGATGAGAGCAATGTATCCAATCCTGCAGATTTGATTTCCAGCACTGTTTTTGCCCAATTTATGCTGCAAAATGCAGGATGAGGGGAGACAATATGGGTTGGGGAGAAGGGGCTGGGGGAGGGCAGACAAGGGTCTTCCCTCACATTTTTGCACAAGCAAAATCATTAAAGGTGTGGTAATAAAAAAAAAAGCTGCAGTGAAATAATGTGATGTAAAAACACATTGAACCGCGAGCGCAAGGTAAATCGATGGGCAGAGCTTAGGGTGGCCATTCATCCCAATGGTAGGAAGTGCTTCTGGCAGCTTGTCCCCCAGGGCTGGAGGGAGGATTCTTTGTCTTTGGGCACAGAGACCCCTCAGGTACTTGACATGCACATCCTATACACTATAGGAAAATGATGGAGCAGCGAACAGAAGTGTGCACTCGGACCCCCGCTTGTGGCCAGTGCTCTCGGTCAGCCTCATGGTTTCGAAAGTGGGAGCTGCTCCTTTGACACAAAACAGGGGGATTCCTCTGCTCCTGATTTGATTTCAATTGATCTTTACAGGAGCAAATCCCACGATGTAGCCCTGTGCCCCCCCATCAACCCTGTTTTGACTATTATTTTGCCTCATGGACTTGCCTCGACTTTAGGCGCACTGCTGCGGTTGCGCCAATCTTCAAGAGGCGGTCCGAGAAGACCCTGCCTGGTATATCCCAATAGCTCTAATTGTTATCAGCGCTAAAGTATCTTTGGAGAGTCATACTATCTCGCTTGCAGGATTGGATGAGGAACCACGATACCACCCCCGAGCTGCAGGGGAGATTTACGAGGGTGTCTATCAGTCTACAACAGGCCTTGCATCCTTTACATATTGTTACCACATTCAACTAAGTCAAGTAAGGTATGCCTTTGATATCATAAGTCGAGCAAGGCTTTGGCATCTCTTGTTAGACCTTGGGGCAGGCCCCCAGCTCACAAAGGCAATTTGTGATCTACAAAGAAACTCTCCCTATGTACGTTTGGTCATGCAGGCTCACCTTCGGAGCCTTTTCCGGTCACTAACAGGGTTGCAAGGCTGTGCCCTGGCCCTCCAGTTATTTTATATTTACTTTAATGCCATTCTTGCTCTTGTAAGCGCCATATGGATGCAACTAAGATTTCAGCTGATACAAGTTCTGCTTTTTGCAGATGACATGGTTTGGCTGGGAATCACCGAACACAGACCTCACCTGCAGCTGAGGAAGCTTCAGAGCTTCTGTGTGGAGTGAGGTCTGATAGGAAGGATGTCAAAGTCTAAAGGGGTGGCCACCGTGTGCAGGTCCCTAGTACCGACCCGGAAGTACTTGAAATTGTTGGCACATCTGATCTGTGGATCAGAGATTGCTCGCTAGTGACTTGTTCCTGTAGGTTTTGTGATGGAAGGGCTCTAGCGCCCACTTTAGAGGCTTATTGGGGCAAAGGGGTTTGCGTCCGTCTTGTACAGTGTAGAGTGTGGGGGCTAGATAGCTGTGGGAAAACACAAAAAAAGGAAATTACATTCCCCTAGCAGCCCATAGGTATGCAGCAAATGCATATATCTTGAAGTTGTTCTTTAGTATACTACTGGACGTTTTGTTGTGTGCTAATTTGTGTATTTGCTCCCCACGGACTAACACCGTTTGACTAAACTAAAAGCTGATTCGTGGAATTTGTGCACCGAAAAACGGGGATTTGTGCGCCATTCTGCCCGCAAATCCCCATTTGCTAAACAGGGATTTGCGGGCAGAATGGCGCACAAATCCCTGTTTTTTGGCGCACAAATTCCATGAATCAGCCCAGAAATCTTCTCGCCTATTAACATGCACTCTAGGGTAAAATGATCATGCTGCAGAACATTGCTAATAAGTCTTCAAAGCGTAACCAAATAATGTAACACCTCAGGTCTTGCCTCAGGCATACCCTGCGTAGCATTTGTAAAATGTACGCAATGCAACTGACAGGGACATCACATGTTGGGAGTTGCCAGAGATAGCAACTGCTATCCCTGGTCACTGAGGCAGTGCTATTGGCCGAAACAGGATAGCACATAAAGGCCGTACTAGGTACCTGTGTTCCTGATCATGCCAAGGATGTGGCATTGCAATGTCTGGTACGTGGTATGTAATGGCATTACCTGGACACACAATGCTGTACTTGGCATTTTCGGACACTGCCCAAGCATGTGAAGTTGTATTGTTCTGGGCATATGATGCTATGCCTGGCATAAGGTAACCCGATAGGAGCATATGTGGAGGCACTTGGCATATGACAGCATCATATGGGAAGCATGTAGTATACACGGACCCTAGCTGCCATTTGTAGGTTGTGATGTCACCTGCCTGTGATGTGCTTGTTCTGAAAGGTCACGCGGCATCTCTTCATGTAATGTAATCAGGGTCAAAGGTCATGTGATAACCCTTCCTGTGATGTCACCTGGGACAAAGAGTGTTCCGCGTACGTGTGTGTGACAGAGAGAGAGAGAGAGAGAGAGAGGGAGGGTAAGAGGGAGAGATGTCTCTTACGCAACCCCTTTCATTTTGATGAATAAATCGCATGCAGTGTTTACATCTGTGCCACCACAATAAATTGCAAATGTCAAGATCCGTGGGCATTTGACCACGTGTCACCCAGGTGAACTTTCCATATCCAGCACTTCAGAGAACTTTAAAAAAAGACACCAAAGACTCAGTAACCCAATGTGGATAGAGCACAAACGTGGGAGCCGCCTGCCCGCCTGGCTTTAATAATTATGCTAGACGAGGATTTCTGACTGCCAGAAAGAGAAGAAAACAATAACTCCAGAGACTGCCCAATGGAAAGGAGCCGGCTTCTATCAAATGATACAGGGCATTAGGGCCTGTAAAAAGGGCTTGATGCTGCTAACAACTGCATGTCAATGGCCACTGTGTCAACGTTGGCCGTGTTCCGCGAGCTTTCCATAGTAATGATCATGTTCCTCACTGGAAACATGCCGTGTTGCACACCGCCATAGCCACACTCCACATTTCACATCTTTGACCTGTACAATTTCCTCTCAGATTGCGATCATCGGCATTGCCACTGTGTGGCAACCTATTAATTGACTGATTGTTTTTTTTTTTTATGGGAGTGCACACGTGAGTACAGAAACACAATGCACGATGGGCGAGTGCAACAGTTACTCCTCAAATGATATCTTAAGGATAGCCTTAGACCGTATGTACAGTAACCCCAGAGGTTGAGGCGCGCATTTGCCGGTCTCCACTGAACCTTAGGCCTTCCGGCTGTTGGCAGAGATGGGTAAGACACTTATTGCAAAGGAAAGAGCCTTGATATTGCAGGACCTGCACCCAAAATTCTGACATCTGTACTAGAATGTCACCAACGGGTCACCGGCACATTTGGGGCAGCTGACCATAGCGCTGAGGCGTTGCTAGGGGGTGTTAAGGGAGCTATAGCCCCTGGTTTGTTGCTTGTAGCCCCGGATAGACTCTCAGGAGCTACAACCAAAAGGCTAGCTAGCCCCCAGTCCCGACAGTTCCGACATTAGCGTAGCCCCAGGTCTTTTGCAGACCTAGCAACACCCCTAACCATAGGGGTTATCTGGCAGGTAGTATGGAAAAGGTGCGTGATGGAAAGACTTGATGCGTGAGGCAGGGAATCTTATCATTTATCCTGTACTTCACTGGCAACCAATGGAGGGTCGTCAAAGCACATGGGATGCGGTCACTGTGCTTCTGCTTGATCTTGCTCCAAACCTCTGCACCCTTTGAGGTATGTGTTTAACTTCTGCCGGGAGGCCGAGTAACTCATATACAACTGTGAATCAGTGACCCAAAATAATTACTGTCATAACAAAAAAACACTAATGATTCATGGAATTTGTGCGCCGAAAAAAAATCCATCAGCAAGAAGAAGAAAAAGCGCCCGCAGTCACTCTGCAGTCTTGCGAACAGGAGATGGACGTGCAGTGCCCCTTCATTGGCCTGGGCTGTTGAATAGCTGCATTTTGGAGCAAGTGGCGAGCGACATCAGTGTGTTGGAAGGAAGGTAGGAGTTGCTTCCGTTTTCTTTCCCCTCTTGGAACTTATGTAGCAGTTCGGCCAGTGTGTAAGGAAGTGGTGTAGAGTGGTTAAGAGACATTTCTGTAAGAAGCACTCTGTGTACGGGTGTCTGAATCTATGGCAAAGATGGCCACCATGGAACACTAGACTGAAAGGTTGAACGTGCAGTCGCCATGTTGGAAAGGTTCACATTCCATATTCCACTGGAAGCAAGGCGCCAAGAAGAGAACAATGACCTAGGACGGTGAAATCTGACAACCGGGTCCGATAGGGCAGAAGGTATCCGGTAGTGGTGAATAGTGCTGACATTCCTGTGCCTACCTGCATAATGCCTAGTAGAAGTAAAAGGTGTAATCTGAGGAGCGTGGACCCGACACCTTTGGATACGGTGTTCTCTAAAGCACTGGAAGTGGCTATAGAGATGAACTCGTATGCTGCAAGTGCCCGTTCTAAAATCACAGCATTTCTTCCCATGGCAACTCCCAGATTATACATCGTTCTGGCACAAGGATCAACTGAGCATGTTGTGACGCCGGGGAGGGAGTGCTCTGTGATCACTGTGGTGGACCAGTCTACTCAGATGATTGGGGATGTAGCTTACCCCCACAACTCCCAATTGGCAAATCTGTCTATAAATATGGGACCTGTAGATCACAATACCTCTCTGTTAAATGCTTGCATCACTTTAGAGGAGGAAACTAGAGGTTTAGATTTACCGGGTACAAACTTGAGTGCCTCTCCTTGTCTGTTTAGGAACTCACCTTCGGCCATTGGAAGTCAATCCAAGTTACCCATGGTGTTCCCTCCGGTGTCACGTGAAGGTAATTTGCATACATCACTTGATCATGGTAGAGAGTCTCAATTTCTTGACTCTTCGATGCTCAGGGTCACTCCCTTGCGGCTCTAAACTTAGTACTACAGGGTCTTGTGCGCATGTATAACATCAGTTACAAGGTTAAATTTCATCCCTTGACCCTGTTGAATATTAAGGAGCTGCTGGAACTTCTACTGAAAAAACAAAGTGTGTGTGAGGGGTGCCCCCCAGTTCCGTAGCTGACTCTGATGATACCCCGAAGGGGCAAAAGCTTCCCTGTGGTACTCTTGGGGCCTGCCTTCTGCCAGTTAAGGGAGTAGGCATGCAAGTCCATCCAAGCTAAATTAAAACATGCTCCCTCGCAGAAACAGAAAAAATTTAAAGGATTTGAAAAATTGCCCAGCGGTGAAAAGGGTGGGTTACTGGACATTTTTTAGAAACATCTTGCGAGCTACACATGTCTGGGCTGCTGCCCCTACAGCTAGTGATGCTGTGCCTTTCTCTAACTCGTTGATTATTTTTGAGCACTCTCAGCAAAAGGAGTCTGTTTAACCACCCAGGGATCTTTCAGTTCTGGGCCCACTGGGGGCACCAGAAGATGCTGCACCTGTATCAGTATCTACGAACTTGGGGAGTCCTCCTAGTTGCAATTTGCAGAAAGGTATAAAGAGTCTGGGTCAGAAGAAACAAATGTTAAGAAAAAATGTAAAGACATTAGATGCTTCTTCCAGTCTTATGCAGAGGAAACTGCTCCTGTATCACTCATTGTGGATGGAGCGTCTCCTGTGACGGGGGCGGTGCTCAGGTGATCCCAGATATCTGAGTCTGATGGGACAAGGTTTCCGATTGATTCATGGGATGATACTGAGACATTAACCATGAGTGATCTTAACTCTTGTCGGATTTCCCAGCTACCAAGTGGGGTAGCTAATTGTCGGCCGCCTGTAATCAAGGGGGTGGTGTGAGTGTAAGGGGAAATAGTGCCTTGGTGGTCAAATGTAATACCTTCTTCTGTGACGAAGTTGAGGTTCTGCTGAATGGAAGTAGAATCTGAGCTCTATTCAGTGGTATTCCTTTATTGGCTGGGATGTCCATGGCGGACATTAGTACAGTCCATTTATTCGTTCGTTCGTTCGTTCGTTCGTTCGTTCGTTCGTTCGTTCGTTCGTTCGTTCGTTCGTTCGTTCGTTTAGTTAGTGATATTGTATGGGCCAGGATCAACTTATAATGTGTGGTTAAGATACTTTTCCACTGGAGCCAGTAGATCCATTGAATGTGCAAGCTGGTGGTTTTCAGTGTGGGCACACCTCTGATGCCGAGGAAGCTGTTGTAAATGTTCGATGTACGGTGGAGAATTCGGGAGTCGACAGATATGTTATGAGAAGAAGGGACACGACTGAAAAGAGTCATGGGAGTGGAGGCCTGATGCGCTGTCCAATTTTACAGGAGAGTGACCGGATTTTAAACCTCAATGTTTTTCTCTTGGAATACCTGGGGTTTTAACATTTTTATGAATGCTGTAATGCTTTTTGAAGCACAATGATTTTATATTTTTTCAAGAGAAATGGCTTGTTCATCACCCGATAATGGATGGTTTTAAGGTTTTTATGAGGAATGCAAAGAAAGGTCCTAGGGGCAGACCAGCGGCAGGTTTGTTGACTGTGATTAAAAACAACTTGTGTGCTTCTTGTGAGGAAGTGTGCACAGATATTGAGGCCTATTTGGCAGTAAAAGTCTGTTTTAGAGAAGAAGTAGAGGTGCGCCATTTGTTATTGATCAACTTATACTGTAACCCGCTTGTGGTAAAGGATCAAGACATTTGGGATAATCTAGATTGTATGTTACGATTATGCGCCTCTAATACAGCGATTACTGGGGTACTCTGTGCAGGTGACTTTGATTGCTTCTGTGAGTTTGAGGGTCAAGTGGGAGCAGAAGACCCTGTCCGGGTCCCCTGTACCAAGTCGTGCAAGGCTATGCCCTTTAAGGGGACGATACCTAGAGGTAAATGATGGCTATTATGTATGCAGAGATGGGGTTTGTGCAGAGTGAACGGTAATGTAATGGGGGACATGCCTATTCAATGTACCTGGTCAGGCCCCTTCTCTGCATCTACCATTGACTTGATCCTTGTTTCCCCACTTTATGATGGATAGGGTGTTGTCTCTGAACGTTGTAAGGGATCATCCTAGAGACCATGCTCGTTTTATAATGGCTCTCAGGGTCTTCAGGCATCAAGGCTTGTCTTCTTCTCTGGCATGTCAAAATGTAATTACTAACCAAGGAGATCATGTTTTGCAATTATGGGGGAAACTTTTATCACATTTTTCTAATTTTGTGGCCTGGGACTGGGGTCAATGGTCTATGTCTAAACAACTCTTTCAGTTTGCTTGCTCTGCACAGTTTTGGGAAAATGCTCTTAAGGTGGCACTAAAAAGCCATGGTTGGCATTCAATGGCAGCAACAACCTTTCCTGGATCAGTATGCTTAGAAAAGGAGAGGGGGGTGGTCGTGCGCTTTACACCATTACAATGAAACAAAGCAAAAGTAGTTTGATATTTAATTCTGAACAGCCGACACGTGGTTCGACACACAGGTCGTCTTCAAGGCTGATAAGTAACAAATGATCCAAAATAAAAGATCAGAATATTGACATACACATGAACAAATAAAGCAACAATTAATGATGTTAAATTCACAACATAATCCAACAAAAACATTACATAGTCAAAAGAAATGATATATGGGTAAGAATGATTCAGTAATACATTAATACATTGTGGCCCGAGGGTCATGGGCAATTATAAGTATCAAAATAAGGTTACATGGATACATCACATACCACATATCCAGTTTGGAGGGAGGGACAGGTGCAGCAATGGTAGTTGTAGAGCCCTCTTGGAAGCCCAACCTTTCCCCCCCCACTTGTCTAGCATCTATCATTTATTTGTTCATACCCCCCTTTTTCATCGCTTTATTTATTCTACTTTCATACTAATTCTGGTTTCTTGTTTTCACCCCCTTTTTTTGCCTTCCTACTCGCCTTCTACCATACTGTTATTTCAAATTCTCTATGTCTTCATGTCCTATTCCGCGGAACTACTTTGTTTACATCCTCCGACACGCGCGCAATGTCATCTGCCCGCGACGCTGCCTACGTCACTTCCGTGACGTACACAGCTCTTTAATCTTCACACTCGCCTTCGCCGGTGGGCTGTTTCTGGGATTTCCCCTTCGATTCCTGTGCTACTCGATTTGACGAGTAAGTTTTCCCAACTCCATCCTCCATTGTGACGATCTTTTCTGGTTCCATTTACTACGCGATCCGTTTTCTGTTCTATGTCCATTTATTGCCATTGATACTTGCATCTTAATAGTACCGTAGTTTCTATTTTTACAGGCGATAAATACACTTCTGCCACTACGGCCTGACATTTCCTTTGTCTGTCAATTGACTTCATTGATCTACTAGAGCCGTTTACCCACACGGCTCTCCATTAGGTATGTACCTGTATTTGTCTTTCACTTCCCATCCCACCACCTGCAGTCATCAGGCAATCAATACAATCCTTGGTTCTTTCTTTCCATTCTATACAGGAGTTTTCTTACTTCTCGTTTGCTTTGGTGCGCGGTAAGGATTTTCATTTTACCACTGACCTTGCACTTGTCCATTACCATCATGGGAATCACTCTCTGTTTGTTATGTTATTTCACTCCCTGCTGGACACTTGAACTTTTTCGTCAGGGCCACTCCAACACGTATATGTACTTAGCCCTGTTGGCGTTTTTTCTCTTCTCATTATTTCCTGTCTCATTGACTTTATTTTCACTGGTGCTTGGTGCTTGGCTTGTTTGCTGGATGATGACGGTTCAGAGGTCATCTCTGGGTACCCCCTATTTCATTCATTCACTGGACATTTTATTTATAATTATTGTTAGTACCATAGCATGTGGATAGACACGTAACTTTAGACTAATATACTAAATACATGATGCGTGTGCCCATTGTGACTTTGTCCAAAACTTTTTATCTACAACTACCATCGCTGCACCTGTCCCTCCCTCCAAACTGGATATGTGGTATGTGATGTATCCATGTAACCTTATTTTGATACTTATAATTGCCCATGACCCTCGGGCCACTATGTATTAATGTATTACTGAATCATTTTTACCCATATATCATTTCTTTTGACTATGTAATGTTTTTGTTGGATTATGTTGTGAATTTAACATCATTAATTGTTGCTTTATTTGTTCATGTGTATGCCAATATTCTGATCTTTTATTTTGGATCATTTGTTACTTATCAGCCTTGAAGACGACCTGTGTGTCGAAACACGTGTCGGCTGTTTAGAATTAAATATCAAACTACTTTTGCTTTGTTTCATTGTAATGGTGAAAAGCGCACGACCACCCCCTCTCCTTTTCTAAGCTTTCTATTTCAATTCCAACCAGGGTGGATTGGTTGGCGGGAGTTGAAGTGCTGCTTGCACCTCCTTTGAATTACTTCTTGATTACAATATACTAGTGATAACTAGCACACAGATACTCAGTTTCGAATCCACACTTGTTCACTGTTTCCTGGATCAGTGCCTGGATTCTTTCGATATTCACATTATAAATCACAAATGGTTTTTGAGGCAAGCTTTGCGAGCCATAACTGTACATGCCAATGGGAATAATGTGTGGATGGCAAGTGCTTACATAAAAGAGAAACAATGTTATGAGAACTGGATTAAAGCCCACAAAATTCAACAATGTTATACACAAAATCAGGCAATTGTGACCAAATTAATTTCCCAGGACTCTAGAAGTCTGTGGTGGGTCCTAAATAATCTGGATAGGCAGCAGATTAGGAGCGAAACGATTTAGGTTCCCGAATCAGAATGGATTACTTTATGCAGAGCATTTTTTTTCAGCCCAGTTTGACTCGGTGAACTAGTTCTCCTTATTTTGTATAGTTCCGTGAAATTGAACTTTAATTAAGATGATTTAGAGGTGGCCCTTGCCAAATTGAAACCTTCTAGAGCATTTGGTCCAGACGGTATATCGATTATTATTTTAAAAAAATATTCTGAGGTATGATCAATGCTTTATGGTGCTTTGCTGACCAAGTAGTGTCCCTAATCGAGTTTCCCCCTTAATGGGCATTGTTTATAGTGGTTCCCATATATAAAAAAGTAGACCGGGCTTCTCCGGCCAATTACCGACCAATATCGTTAATAGATTCAGCCTCTAAAGTACTGGGCAGTTTTGTGTTAAGGGCCCTTGTCCTTTAGGCTAAAAATACCCACAAATTGAGTATTTTTCAAAACGGTTTTAGTAAAGGGGCAGCCACCTCGATAAACGGCGTTTTAATATCACTTTTACAGGCCAGTGTTAAAACCGACAAACAATCCTCACTATTTATAGCCATCCTTGACCTCTCATCCACCTTTGCTAAGGTGGATAGAACTTGACTGTGGCCCAAATTAAATAAGTGGGTGATTCCCCAAGGGCTGTTGTTCATGGTGATCCTATCTCACTCTAAGAACTTGCTGTAAGTCAGAAAGAATGCCAAAGTCTCCTTTTGGATGAGGTAATTTTTAATTTAGGTTTGCGGCAGCTCTGCGTTCTTGCACCCATTTTATTTAATTGATATATTTCTGATGGGCAGGCATCTCCCCTCCAAGGGTGGGCGCCTTGGAAGTCGAGTGGCTTGCGTATGCCGATGACATCCTCCGCCTGGACTACACACCAATAGGCTTGCAGAGAAGGTTAGATCTAACAGTGTCTTATCTAGTGGAAAATGAGTTGTTAATTAACCCGAACAAATCCAACTTTATAGGTTTTAATGCTCCTATAAAATATAGAAATGTTTTGTGGTCTATTGCCAGAAACAGAATTCCACGAGTGCCATTGATAATATATTTGGGTTATTTGGTTGCTCCTTATAACCAAACGTGGTTGGCTAAAAACAGGCTGACTATAAAAGTTGAGGCATATATTTCACAGATGAAAGCGATTCAGTAGAAGTTGTGCTTCTACTCTTTATTGCCTGTGCTGCAATTTATTAGGGCAAATGTTTCGCCGTCAATTCTATATGGCTGTGAGCTCTTGCCTTCGACAATTTGGAGATGGCGCCTTCGACAATTTGGAGATGGCCGTGTGTGAGCGAAGGGAATATGTGGCGAAAGGTCCTCAGTCTTCTGCCACATATCCAAATTGAGGCCATGAGGTTGGAAGTAGGACACTCGTCCTGGTGGTTCCCTTACAAATGGCAGAAGTTACGATTGTTTTTTAAGTTTTATAAAGATGATTTGTTGGATGATCTTTTCTAAACTGGGAGAGTCCACCTCTATTGAACTAATGTGGCACTGAGCACGTTTCACCATGAATGTGAGCAATATATAGGGGAGAATGACTGGGCTGCTGACCTGAAGTTTCCTGTAGGGTCCGAGCTCGGGACAGGAATGAGTCCTGCAGCATTTTTTTTAAATGATCGCTGTTTAATCATCTGGCAGGTTGGACGGAAGCATGTCCGTCAGTATTTCATTCTCAGCCTTACATTATCAAGTCACCATCACTTTCTTTTAGAGATGGACTCCTCAGATGATTGCTATCGCACTGTCGAAGTCCTGCCTGCCACAATTGGGAGAGAGGATTTCTCCTGCAGACTATGTAAAACTAAAGAACGGCAATCCCTGTACTATCTATTATGGAAATGTCATGCTATTATCCCCCAGAAGACTATTTTTTATTTTTTCAATTTGTGGCATCAACCTCGGTAGTTTGTATGGTCTAGATTCCTGAATACTACTTCAATCTCGATGGAGCTTCTGGCTTTGCTGCTGGAAATATTAGATTGGTTGGGGGATCTCTCGCTCCTAGCAAAGAGTCTTTTAAGTTTAAATGATTGATGATCTGGGTACTGTGGGCACTAACGAATTTTGTTAGCATGTGAATGCTGTATTCTAGCCAAGAGTCTTTTAAGGTTAATTGAAGGATGATCTGGGGACTGTGGGGATTGATGAATTTTAGCATGGGAATATTGTATTTTTCTTTTTTGTATTAATTTGCTATATAACAGAGCTTTTTACTAAATTAATCTGTTTTAGTATGGTTATCTATGTACGATTGGATATTGTGAATTGATTGTATAAGATTTCTTAATGTAACCGTATCACAATAAATGAATACATAAATAAATAAATGCTAATGGCACAATACAAGTGTGAAATGACTAGAGTTAACATTGCAGGCACGTGTTTTTAAAGGATACAAATGGAAACATTCTCCTAAGAAGCTTATTTATCTACTGCATTTGGTTACACGGCCAAACCCCTGGGTATCACGGCATAGGTTACATACATCTTGGTGAGCTTGAACTGTTACATGTATCCTGAGCAATAGCATTCATCTTAGGTATCTTGGTTTGTTGCATTTTAGGCATATACATACATCTCGGGCGAATACATATATCTTTGGCATTATGTACAGTTACATAGGTTTAGAAAGGAGAGGTGTGCTCACACAAAAAAGCTTCAGGCAATGGGGATTTCTAGTAATAAAGGCGATCAAGTGTAAAGCTGGCCTCCATCTGGACAGGTATCAGGCAGGGTCCAAGGGTCTGGGGCCAAATGTTCAGAAGCCAGTGGGTAGCGCGTGCACTGACTACTGTAAACTCTGTTTTGGTAAGATGATATTATAGACCATCTGATAGTCGTCCTCCAGCGGGCAGGTTGTGGAGCAAGCTGTGGGTGCTTTTTATGGATGGATGCAGTTTAACTAAATACTGTGAATCATCAGCATAGTTCTATAATACCGCAGATATTATACCTATTGAGTAGTAAGGACCACAGTGGCACACCATGAGAGATCCCGTAGCTGGTATTAATGAAGTCAAATCAAAATGGTGGGGTTAGTACTGCTTGCACTCTACTTATGCCCTTTATCGTGGATTCAATCCTGCAGCGCTGAGTTTGTGATTACATCCTGACCTAGTCTGTTTCAGCATGGTTTGGTTGTTAACCAAGTCAAAAACCACCTTGTCATGGCTCCAACACTGGCATTGACCATCGGAGATCATGGATCATCAAAAACATCGCAGATTCTGTATTGTGCAGATGTGATCAATATATAGGCTGAAGTAAGGATGTTTTGTAAGTCACTGAGTCCTATGAAAATGACTCTTAGCAGCATTCCAGTTTCCTGTGTACATTTGATGCTACCTCTTTCTTTAACATACATGGTACATCAATGATAATTACACAAGTAACATATTTGTTTCCAAGCATAATACCATGATTTTGATGCAGAACACGATAGAGACATATTGTGCATAAGATCAAAGGTCCAATTTCCATTATTCGATGGGCTTCATGGATCAAGGAATGTGTGATAGGAAGCTCCTGCATCTGCTTTGATTTCAAGAGTAAACTGAGGCCTGGAATTGGGGGTCTTTTCCAGGTTGCCCGTCCTGACAGCGATTCCTAGGTCTACATGGTTCACGACTTGCAGCATCCGGGAGGACTAGGAATTTGTCATTCCACAAACGTCCAGTTCACTCTACTTGAAGTGAGCGATTGATGGACTTTGAACAGGTGGCTTCCATTGGGGACCAACTTCCAGCGAATCGAAGGAAGACAGCAACTCATATACATTTAATTAATAAGCAAAATATCTATCTCTTTAAGACGTTCCACCTTGGGCCTGTGTTGGGATGAGTTCCATCAGCATTCCAGCTGATATCTGTCTTTACTGTTTCATACATTATTGTATTTTTGTATATTCTGCATTTTATTTTTAATTAAATTGTATAAATCTCCATGAGGTAAAAGCAGGCAAGCTGACCACAAAATCAGAACAGTTTATGAAAAGCAAAACTAACAAACATTGTTGTAAAAAACAGTAACCCAAGACAGGCCTTTCAAATGAGTAAGTGCACTTTGCTACCATAATCTTTTGCTAATGCCATTACCACAAACTATGTATTCTGTTATTGCACCTCCTCTGATTGCCAATTGATGTCAACCTCTATTCTCTGGAGTATCGCTATTTTTCTATATCTTATTAAGTATAAGATTCCATTCTAAACGACCCAAGCCACTTTATAATTAATTCTTTCCCATCTGCCTCGTCTTCCAACCCTCAAAATGGCCCAGGCCGCCATCTTGTGCCACCAGGCCGCCATCTTGTGCCACCAGGCCGCCATCTTGTCCCACGCTTATCTGCCTTGCCACTGGATGTTCCACAGGGCAAATTAAACACGCGCTCCCTGGAACCTGAAGCGGCCTTCACTGGGTGGTGCACTACCAAGAAATAATGTACTGACAGAGCGTATCTTAATGTCAGCGACAGAGCCGGAGGCCGGAGCCGGAGGCCAAGTCAGGGCTCTGCGTCACTAGAACTGCAGAGGAGACGCCAAAAGAAACTGATGTGAGAGCACAGATCCAAGAGCTGCATAGGCCAAAGCACAAGGAAAGTCTTATTATGCACGTGTGAGAAACATGATGTATTAGGCTGCTGTGCTCGCCAGGAAGAAATGCAAGAACACCCTCACTCGTTTGGCTGCCGCGCTTGTACTCCTAGGGCACGGAGCAGAGCCAGACATTCAGCACAAACCTGGCTCCAGCTCTTAATGATTTCCTCACCTCTGTTGGCCAAAGACCAGGGGCTCAGTGGATTAATGTCTATACCTTCTTGCGTCCCTTTAAGACTTGGGTCACTGCCAAAGCTCTGATCTTCTCAAGTCATTTCAGCCAATCTGAATTACAAGTCATATCCTTCTTTGTTTTGAAATTGCTTTCCCATCTGTTAAAACAAGAGGTGTTAATCGCACACTCTCTGCCAAAGAAGCCGGGAAAAGAGCGGCGTGCGTAACACAGTGACTGGGGGTGACTGGGGGGGGGGGGGGATTAATACTCAATTCCCTCCATGCCTGGCCAGATTTGGGCCCAATATTCAATGGTCCAAAATGGGTATATTTATCTATAGCGTGCGTCAGCGTGGCTTTAATTCGCAAAATATGTGTTCCTGCTAGTGAGAGTTTGTGCTTGGACATCCTTTTAAGGTGAGTGAAAAATGTGTGGCAGAATTTTTGTAATTTTTGTTTTTATTATGAATTGACCAACAAAAGTTGATCTTACATAAACATATAACAGTTTAAGCATTTGAACATTTAGACATTTAAAGATAAAATCAACAAATTATTCATGTATCAATTCAACTCTTCATTTCACATTATTGATCAAATATTGTTGTTATAAACGATCAGTAATCAATCACCAAAGACCTAAGAGTCATCACCCAGCATCAGCATCAACATTAGAAAACAGCAACATTAAAAACAAAAGAAACCATAACAACAAAATGAAACAAGTAATAATCAAAAAGTAACAACGATGACATTCAAATCTAAACCTTCAAATCAATAACTAAATCCCACAGTTTCGATTAATTAAAATAAGTAAAATAAAATAAATACACATCACTTTTCAACTACACGCAGTTTCAAAATAAAAAGAAATGTTATTGTTGGTTTCTAGGAACTGTTGTGTTCCGCCCTGCGTCCCGCTACGCGGTGACGCAGGGCGTCCTTAATAAAAGCCCCGCCCCCGCGTTCGGGGAGCAGTTCCGGGCAAACGACGATCCAGCGTGGGTGTGAGTTATTCAGAGCTCCCGCTGGAGCTGCGCCACGGGCCGCGCGGCCTACACGCGCGATGCCAGCCCCTGCGCGTAGGCCGCGAACCTGAAATGCAACAATGGCGACGAGGAGAGACGAGCTCCACAATAAGCTCGGTGCCCTGAAGGCACCACAACGACGCACAGCCATCGCGGCTTAATTTTTGGACACCCGGTGGGGGTGCCATCACACACGTGACCCCCCACCCCAAAAAAAAAAAAAAAAAAAAAAATTTTTTTTTTTTTCGTTTTCTCTCAAATACCAATGAGCTCTGCCTCCAAGACCACAGATCTTCCCATCCACCACAGGAGAGCAGCACCACAGAGTGTGGGGAGTGCCTGGGCACAGCGGCACCTCCAAGGCAGGTAGACGTCGCAGCACAGAATCGGTGGCTGTAGGAGGCACCCACGACAACACGGATCAGGTACACGCCAGCATGGCGGCCGGCACATCCACGCCTGGGCCCTCCACGCCGTCCAGAATGGCGGCAAACCTGTCCATGACGCCGCCTCCACCTCGAACCCAAGGCACTTCGTCGACACTGGTCCAACCGTTTGACCCATTCACGGATCCGTCGTCATGCGGACCCAGATGGCAGCTATGGATCCAGAAGTTCGAGATGGCGATGGAGTGCAAAGAGATCACTGCGCCCAGGAAACTGAAGGCACACCTGCTACTCAGTGTGGGTGATGAGGTACTGCGCATTTTCAATTCGCTGAACGTTGATGATGGCCTAGATGGATACCGAAGCGCAAAAGACGCCCTCACCGATCACTTTCTCCCTCAATTGAACCCGGACTATGAGACGTTTCTCTTCTGCACCACATTACAGACAGCGGAGGAAACCCTTGATGCGTACCACACCCGCCTGAGGAAGTTAGCCATGTCCTGTGAATTTACAAATGTGGAGAAGGAAATCAGGAGGCAGATCATCAACGGGATTTATTCGGAAAAACTGAGGCGCCTGATACTCAGCGAGAAGGGTATCCCCCTACAGCGTATCCTTGAACTAGGACGCCAGAGGGAACTGGCACACACTAGAGCGGCCAACATGGAGGCCACGCTACACAGGCTGCAACCTGCTCTCAACACGGCTATGGTGGCCCGCATCGCCACCAAACAACCCTCGAGAGACGACAACAGTGGCGGATACGGACAAAACAGGTGGCAACCGCGCATTCCAGGACCCACTGAGTGTGGTTGGTGCGGTGGCCCACGACATGGCCGTCGCAACTGTCCTGCGCAAGGCACCACGTGTGGGGCATGTGGCCGGAAGGACCATTACGCGAAAGTATGCCGATCAACGGACACCCCCATACAGCCTCAGCAAAACCAGCCGGAGAAGATCGCGACCAAGAAAAAGAAGCAAGCCAGTGCCAGAAGGGTCGCAGTGGCCAGCTCTTCTACGGAGGATGAAGGGGACGATGTCTCGGCAATGCTGCAGGCCCCCTCCAAGGACACAGACAGGAAAGGAAGGAAGGTATACCTAGTGTCTGCACTATGCCAGGACCGTGGACCTCGAGGAAAAGCCACCCGAAGGCGCAAATGCATGGTCACCATCCAAAATCAGTGCGTTCAGATGACCATCGACACGGGCGCTTCGGTGAACGTAATGCCTGAGAGCATCTTCCTGACTCTAAGCCCTCCACCAGAGCTGAAAAGCACCGACACTCTGCTCTATGCATACGGCTGTCGAAAGCCCCTGCCGGTGATTGGCAGGTTCCGCACCACACTGGAACATGGGGAGAACAGACTATGGTCCAAAGTCTATGTTGTGAAGGCAGGTGTTGAGAGCCTCCTGAGTGGGGACGCTGCGGAGGACTTGGGAGTGGTTCAATTCGTCTGCCATATCAACGAAGAAATGGAGATCGAGCAGATGCTTAACCAATACCCGGACTTGCAAGAAGGCATAGGCTGCCTAAGAGGCAAAACCATCAAACTGCATATTGATGAGACTGTGCAGCCGAAAGCCGTCCGGCACCGGAGAACGCCGTTCCACATGAGGGAACAAGTGGAGCAGGAACTCAAGGCACTGGAGGAAGCGGGCATCATTGAGGAGGTCACAGGGCCCACACCGTGGGTCTCCCCAATGGTAGTCACACGGAAGCCCAAGCAACCTGGAAAGGTGCGGATCTGCATAGACATGCGTCTCCCTAACACTGCCATAAAAAGGGAACGCCACATAACCCCAACAATTGACGAGATTGTGGCTGACCTCACAGGGTCGAAGATATTTTCAAAGATTGACCTAAAGGCGGGATACCATCAACTCAAGCTCCACAGAGACTCTCGATACATAACAACGTTCTCTACACATCTGGGGCTGCGGAGGTATAAACGCCTAAGCTTTGGAATATCATCAGCTGCGGAGGTGTTCCAGCAGACCATCCAGGAGGTCATCCGAGGCATCCCTGGTGTCCTCAACGTGAGCGATGACATTCTGATTCACGCCCCCGACAAAGAGACACACATCAAGAGGCTTCACGCCCTCCTGGGCCGACTACAAGAGGTTGGGCTCACAATACATCGGGAAAAGTGCGAGTTCCTCAAAACGGAGATCACGTTTTTCGGATACAAGTTTGGCAGCACAGGCATCTCCCCGGACCCGCAGAAGGTCGCAGACATCCAGGCGGCTAGCCCTCCGATGACACCCACGGAAGTGCGCAGCTTTCTAGGCATGGCCACCTACTGCGGGAGGTTCATCCGAAACCTGGCCACACTATCTGAGCCACTGCGGGAACTTACGAAAGCCAACGTCAAGTGGGAATGGGGGCCAACATGCCAGGACTCGTTCGAAAACATCAAGGACTCCCTCTCAGCTGACACCAAGATGGCCTACTACAACACTGAACTGCCTACAGAACTATTCGTAGATGCCAGCCCCGTGGGGCTCGGTGCCATCCTAATGCAAGTCACGAGGGAAGGGGAGAAAAGAACGATCGCGTATGCATCGAGAGCCCTCACCGAGACCGAACAACGGTACTCGCACATCGAAAAGGAGGCCATCGCCGTGCTGTGGGGGTGCCGGCATTTTCACCTCTACCTATATGGACGTCACTTCACGACGATCACGGACCACAAGCCCCTCCTACCAATATTCATGGGAACCTCAGCACACCCTCCGGCACGAATAACCAAGTGGTTATTGCACCTCCAGCAATATGACTTCGACCTCGTTTACCAACCAGGCAGCGGGAACCCAGCGGATTTTCTATCCAGGCATCCGCGAGAGGCCACTCAACAAGAGATCCAAGTAGCGACAGAAACAGAGGAACACATATGCCAAGTGGTGCGAGCAATGAAGCCCAAAGCGGTGAGCATCGAGGAAATCGAGGCGGAAACACACCAAGACCCGTGTTGCGACTTGGTGAAAGATGCCATCCTGTCCGGTGACTGGAAGACTTTCATGAGACATACACACAACAGAACAGCGGAAGCAAAAGGGTTTTTGTCAGGCATATTCACAGTCCGGCAAGACTTGTCAGTCACGGAAGGTGGAATGTTACTTCGAGGAAACCGCATCGTAATCCCTCTCAAACTACAGGACAGGATAGTGGCCCTAGCACATGAGGGGCACCAAGGACTGGTAAGGACGAAAGCCCGCATTCGGCACCGAGTATGGTTTCCCCAGATCGAGGAGCGGGTCGAGACACTCATCACAACGTGCCTAGCCTGTCAGATAACAGGGGGGCCGCCAGACCCGGAACCCATCATATCGGCAGAACGGGGCCGCTCTCGCTGGGAGGCCATCAGCATTGACTTTTGCAAGCTCCGGGAAGGCCTCCACTTGCTGGTGGCCGTCGATGACCACTCCCGCTACCCGGAGGTTGAGATAGTAGAGTCCACAGCAGCTGAAGTGGTCATTCCGGCCCTAGAGAAAATGTTCGCAACCCATGGACTACCCATCTCGATCAAAAGCGACAATGGCCCGCCGTTTACGGGAGAGGACTTCAAAAGGTACCTACAGGACCTCAATGTGAAATATCACCACATCACTCCAAGACACCCCCAGGCAAATGGGGACGTAGAACGATTCATGCGAACTATCAATAAAGTACTCCGAGTGTCTAAGGCCAACGCCAGCCCCTGGAAGGTTGATCTCTTCCGATTCCTCCGAAATTACCGGGTCACGCCTCACAGTACCACCGGCATACCGCCGGCGGACCTCATGTTCGGCACCGTAATCAGATCCTCGATCCCGCATCACCCAAGCAGAACCCCGGACACGGTGAACGAAGAACGCACCGAGAGAAGGAGGAGGGATGCCAACGAACACATGAGTGGCAAGCGGAGAGCGAGGCCGTCCCATCATCAAGTGGGTGACCAGGTTATCATGCTACGTAACCCTTCCAAGTCAAAACTTGCCACAAGGTACGAGGAACTGCCATGGACCGTCAGCAACCGGCATGGAACCATGGTCACTGTGACACGAGGAAACCGCCAAGTGACGAGAAATGCGTCATGGTTCAAAGCCATACCCCGTACACTATGGACTGAAAAGGAATGCCCTCGGGAAGGCATGGACAATCCACCCTGCGAAGAAGAGCCGGAGGCCATCCCTGAGGAGGATGGAGCGCGGGATGGAAGCTGGGAACCGGCGGATGAACCTGGCCTCGAGGACCCGAACAGCGACGATGGAACCGAGTCTGGAGCAAGGGGGAAGGACCCCCGCGAAGGACGATACCGACTGAGAACCACGACGAGACCGCCAGCCAAGCTAAGTGACTATGTGTGGTAGCTGGTGCAATAGTGCCATGAACCCCGATGGCAAGGTGGCGGAGTATTGAAGACTGAGCGTTTATGCTGGATTTGGCCGTTGGTCGGCTGTTTGAGTTGTGTGTGTTTTGTTTTGTTTTATAATAAAGGAGGAATGTTGTGTTCCGCCCTGCGTCCCGCTACGCGGTGACGCAGGGCGTCCTTAATAAAAGCCCCGCCCCCGCGTTCGGGGAGCAGTTCCGGGCAAACGACGATCCAGCGTGGGTGTGAGTTATTCAGAGCTCCCGCTGGAGCTGCGCCACGGGCCGCGCGGCCTACACGCGCGATGCCAGCCCCCGCGCGTAGGCCGCGAACCTGAAATGCAACAGGAACTATGCCTATGGCTCCCAGGAACTTTTGGGGAATTCAGGAGGGTGGCGAGGACCGGAGCATCACTGATCCTGATGTGCCCACCCCCTGACCTCAAAATACGGGCAGTGGGGGCATTCCCGCACACCGAAAGGCATATTCCGTGTTCACAAACTGGACACGTTGTACTGTGCAGCAGAAAGTCATTCTCCTCCCTGCGCGTGCGCGGAACAGGCACACGAAGGCCTGCAATGCATACAAGGGTCATTTCGGACCCTTCTGTCTGTGTTTTTACTCGGACAGCAGCGATATGAGCCGCTGTTGTGCCGCTTTTATTCACATCCCTTTGACAGGGATGGAAATATATTTTTGCATTTTTTGTGTTCATTTCGCCATGACAGTCCCTACAAGGACCCATCAGGGTGAAATGAGCTTTCACCTCTCGCTTGGGTACCAAGAGGCTATCTGGTGGGCGCATCTGCTCATCAATAGGGTGCTCAAGGGGGCAGCCCGCCCATCATTTCTACTGTGGCACTACACGAAATGCATAAAACGCCTTTATTAATGTGACGTTCTGTGCATTCTAAATAATCGGCCATCTAAACATAGTGCCTCTCTTTTGCTTTTATTAGGTGCCTGATTCTTTCGGAATCAGGCCACCGTTTACTAGAAAGCACATTTTTGTTGTGCAAGGGATGGAGATACAGTGGGAATGGCAGTGTAAAGTAAGTCCGGGGGCAGATTGTTGGCCTGCTCTCAGCAATAGCCGCGTTGGCTATATGTGACTTTATTGGTGTATAGTATTGCTATTTTATTTATTTTTAATAGTTTGGGCTAAAAATAAACCTTTTCAATTTCATACAAGCAAAAGTTAAAAATATACATTTAAAACGTTTACAACAAATTAATATACACTTAACTTTCTATAAAAATAGGTTAAAAAAAAGGGTACAACGTCCTTTCATCGCCTGCCTTTTCATCCCCAGGCTTTTCAAAGTGCACACATCACATTTTTTAGTGGGGGGGGGGGGGGGTAGGGCAGATAAGGGTTTGTGCAGGTGGGCAATGGAAAAAAATAAGTATGGGAGCAGGGTTTGGTGGGGTACCCACCCCCCCCCCCTCAAAAAAAGAAAAAAACGATGATCACAAGAGTCAATGCATTTCATCTGTTGGTAAGCTAATACAAGAGTTACTTAATCATGATAAACCACACATTTTTAAAAATTGCACTATTGCTCAAGACAGAGAGACCGATCTGCCCGTCAGCTTATATGACCAAAGATTTTCTCCATCCACAGCTGCCATATTGTGTACGAATTTGCCAAACAGATGAATATGTTCTGTTCTCAAACCCGGGCAAGAAATCAGCAGATGTATTAGATATTAGTGCTGTAGGCACAGGCATTGCTTTATTTTTTATTTATCTGGCGATGCAGAGAAGTCGATGGGTGTATTAATTTAAGTAAAAATGATCTGAGTACCCGGGCCCTTAGACAGCCACTCTCTTGTCGCCGCCCCTTCTCATGCCGGCATTCCAGAATGTGTTAGGGAATGCCACGCGTCAGGGCCTGCGATCACACAGCTCCTCTCCTCCATGAGATGTCTCCTTCTGTGATGTAGTAGTCTAGGTATGGTGGCGTCACATCGGCTCTGCCCTCCCTGGCCCTGACGGCAGAGCGAGAAGTGGTACTGCCGCCTGAGGGTGGGTAATGCCGGCAGAGTCAAGCACTTGTTGGCCGGTCCATCCGGCAGGTATTTCGCCCACCGCTCGCATGTGTTTCCTCATATCTCTCTTGCATTTTCTTCTCACACCCCATCACTCTTTCCACATTCCAGACTCTGCCATCCTGGGCATGAATTGCATTGTGACACACCCGTGTTAGTTGAATGGATTCAGAACACTGACATGGTCCTGCTCCGAGCGGCCCCAGCAGTTTGATCCCAGCCCAATCACTGACTGCCAGGTATCTGGGAAATGTCGCATCCACTCTATCGCCTATGCTCTCTATTGTAGTCTATTATCTTGCGATCTTTTGTAAGGGGCCCTTTTATTTTGAAGGACGGAGGAGACCGTTTCGTGTTAGACTTCCTGGCCCAACTTAGCTTTTTTCCAATCTTCGTGATTATCCCAAGCTCCCTTTATAGTGGGCCTCTTTACGGGTCCGGCGGTAGCCCTGCCGGTGCTACCGGCGGGTTGCTGCCAGACCCATAAAAAATGACTGATGCCTGACTTTACGGTGCCACTGGGCTATTCCAAGTCCGGCAGCCAGGAACTCGGGTGCCGATAATCCCCATTCCCATAGAGTCGGATAGGACTCTATTGGAGTGGGGACACGGAAGCACCGGCACCCTTGTTAATGGTGCTGGTGCTTCCGTGATGGCATTGCCTGTCGTGACCGCTGTGCCCGGCAGAGTCAGACCTGTCAGGCACAGCGGCTCCAGCAGGCAAACCCGTAGTTTGCAAGTCTGGAAACAAGGGTGCCGGTGAGCTTACCGGCACCTTTATTTCCGGACCGGCAAACTTGTAATGAAGCCCAGTATCTTTAATAACTCTCTGAAATCTCCTTATCACCCCATTGGCATGCAGTGATATAAGTCACTGGTGTTCTGTGGCAATATGGCTCAAACTGTTTAATTTCTGAGGATCTGAATTGCACCTCATTGTCAGGAGTTTATTGGGGTACTCTTCCTCATTGAATGTGTCCCCCAAATACTCTATGGGCTCCACTTAGAGTTTGGTGGTATTCAGGCGCTAAATCTGCCATAATCCCACCTGACGAAATTACTGTTACCACTGGCGTCCATAGGACTCCATTGGAGATTTTGGCAGAATTACTGCTGCAGTAATTCCACCAATTTTGCCGATTTTTCGCCAGAAAGCGGGAGGATTCACCTCCAGCATGATGCTGGAAGTAAATCCCCACTCCAGAACCAAACTCGTAATATGGTGGAGCATCAGTTAGCAGAATTGTTTCCCCACACCGCCCCACTCGTAATGATGCCCCAATGGGGCTAATTAAAAGTTTGACGGTATGCAGTAAAAGTGGCAGTAACGGTCTAATTGCCACTTTTACCACACTGCTGAATTAGGGGATGGTGTTAATTCCGCAAACATAATTAGCCCCCGGCAGAATTACCACCAGCAGCAGGGGGAATTAGCATCTGCGCTTCCTAAAAGGTGGAGGTAGATGCATGCAGGTGATATAAAACAAACACATTTTCCAACACCATGATGTCACTAGCTGTCACTAACTGGGACATGCAGCTCCTCCGGTTCCACATTGAGCTGCAGAGGCAGAAACATCAGAACAGGGCACAGAGAGGAAGTGGGGACGCCATGCAAACCAAGTGCACATTCCTCAGGTCAGGCCCTCAACCTGGACATAAACTGATATCCAGCAGATTACCCTGTACCGGCTGAATAGGAAGTCTATTGTAGAACTACTCTTCTCGATCCATGACGACATACAGAGCAGGATTAACACAAGAACTGCCTTACCCCGCTGCTGAAGCTTGTGTGGTTCCTTCATTTCCTTGTAACTGGCATCTACCAGCACACTGTGGGCATGCTGCATGGAATGTCTCAGCCCACATTTTTATTTGTGCTTCAGCAGATGTTGGAAGCACTCCTGCGCCACTCCTCCTGGCACATCTCCCTGCCCACCACGCGGCACAGATTAACGCCACAAAGGCATGTTTCTATGCAGCAGCCCACCTGCCCTATGTAATCGCCGCTTTAGACTGCACCCATGTGGCGTTGGTCACCCCCCAGGCATCAAAGAGACACACCGCTGCAGGAATCAGTATCACAACATGAATGTCCAGGTCACCTGCAATACTGACCTCATGATCACACACTGCTGTGCCCGTTCCCCTGGTTCCACACACAATGCTATGGGCCTGTGGAACAGCACACTGCCTGCCTACATGGAGAGCCACAGAGACCAACAACATGGATACTGGGTGAGTACAAGTGCCATCACACAAAGTAATCTTGTAGCACTAGTGAAATGCTATGTGAAGGGGGGGTCTTTACCACAACTGATCAATGCGTGCCCTGTCATACCCCTGTACAAGCAGGACCTACCCTCTCACCCCGCACATGACAGCCATCAACCCATAGGACTAGGCCATGCAGGACAATGCAGTAGTCTGTCAGCGGTGCATATTGCCCCAACAAGTAAGTAATACACACACAGAGGACTGCAGAAACCACAATGCAAGGGAATACATACCTCCACATCCAATGTCACAGTTCAGCACTGCACAAAGACAATGGGCTTCATCATGGGGTCAGCTGTAAAACCTAATGGTAGGCGGCGGGTTTCTGCCGACCTTGTAACACAGTTTCAACGGTAAATCCCCATTTCCAAATATATCTTGCCTGTGCCATGCTGCACAACATCTGCCTCAGCCGAAAGTCCCCCTAACCCCTGATGAGGACATTCCTTCCCGAGAAGACAATGGGCCTCATTACGAGGTTGGAGGTAGCCTTGCCGGTTTTACCGGCAAGGCTACCTCCAAACTGGCATTGGGTCTGGCACCCACAAATGGGCAATTACCAAACTATTCCGGCCCAGCCGCACCCGGTAATTGCCCTTTTGCAGGTGCCAGGCCCGGTACATCCCCATTCCCTTTGAGCCCAATAGGGCTCAATGGGAATGGGGACGTCGGATACATTTTACAACGGTGCATGAGCATCCGACTTGCTGTGCTTGCAGGTACCTGTCAGCCCGCCAGGTCTGACCTGACGGGCAGTGCGGCACCTGCGAGCACAGCTCGTAGTATGGCGGTACAGTAGCAACGGTGCCGGTAGCGCTACTGGCACCGTTGTTACCTTATCACCATACTTATAATGTCGTCATTAACGGGTCCGTTGTTAGCATTTTCCCCATTTCCATTGAGCCCTATGGGGGCTCAAATGGGAATGGGGATGTACCAGGTCCGGGTCCCGAGAATGGGAATTACCGGGCCCGCAAAAGTCGCCATGGTCCGGTAATTCCCTATTTTTGGGTCCCGGTTTAGGGGTAGCCATGCCGCTAAGAACGGCATGGCTACCTCCAAACTCACAATGAGGCCCATTGACATTTATCTCTGAACACATCAATATTCACCTGCTGCTCACCTTTGTATATAGCCAAGTTTTGAATACATCACATTCACACAAAAAGGATTGTCCTAGCATTGCTTCAAGTGAACTTGTATTTAATAGTGAAGTGTGAAAAACATACATCCACAACACCCATACCCCCAACTACCTCATCCCCAACAGCCATACCCAACCACCCACCCACCTCCCCCATTATCAACACACATACCTGGCCACCTCTATCCCCAACATGCATAGCCACCCACCACCCCCAGCATCAACACACCCACTCCATCGCATCATGCCTCCTCCATATTTCATTGATGGAATGCTGTGCAATGGGCTTTGTGCAATGGGGAGGACTGGGGCTGAAGCCGGGAGAACCCAAAACCCCTGTCCCTGCCGTTTTATGGTCCACTGGCATCAGTGTCACCTTCTGAATCTAGGTCACACTGCACATGTGCCCAGTTGTCTGGCTCACATGACAAGGGAGAGTCATGGGGCAGATGGGTGAGTGCAGTTGTAGATTCCTGGGTTCCAGTGGCTACATCCGGCTCCTCAGACACACCACAGGGGCCAGCTTTGGAGTGATGGTTGGTTGCAGTTGCCTGGGGTGCAGCATCTGCAGCTGTGTGTGCTAAACTGTCATCAGGTGCAGGGCCAGCAGTGTCATGTGTAATGCTGGTGGGTGGGCCACTTTGTTCACTGGTGGGGACTGTGGCAGTGTCTCTACTTTTTGCAGCTGCCATGGCACTGCTGGGCCCTGAACCCTCTTTAGACCCCACCATCCCTACCAATTTCCGCTCCATCACTATAGTACCTTACCTCCTCAAAATCCTGGACCGCATTGCCTACTCGCAACTGCAACTACACCTTGAAAGCCATAACCTCTGTTACGGATGTGGATGCAGGCTCCCATGTTCGTATTAAAGCTCCAAGATCTCATGTGCCATCACCCATTCTACATTAAACACAACGCTTCACTTGTTAGCAACACTTTAGTCAATTGATACTTATAATACGTTGGCCAGAAGCCAATCGCATCATGTGACAAATATCGCAATCCTAGAATCGTCAATGTAACCAAAGGGCATCCATTTTGTGAAATGTCGGCCATTTGCTTTTTTCATTTCTGTCAAAACGATTTGCAAGTGTATTCTATGCTTTAAACTCGCACACCGTGCGAGGTCACGGCTTGAACGCTGAAATACTAACACAGACAGGAATGTCAAACTGTGCAGAAATACATTGTTTTTCTCTCTCACTAAGTCCTTGAAGTCGAGCAGAAGCCGCTTCTAATCAGTAGTCCAGGTGCCGGGTTGTCTCCAAACGCTGTTGTAAAAGGCCGTTAAACATGAATTATATTCTCCTAGTGGTGCTCCTTTGCCGAGAGTGGTATTTTCTGCTTCAGAACTATCTGACCCTTAGCTCATAAGCCGAAGCACACAGATAATGTAGTAAGGAATGTTTCCCTGCTAAGAACACAATATTCTTTCCGAGCCAGAGCTCCATGTTCCTCATAACAGAAAGCTGTCTCTGCTGCCTTTGCTAAAATAACTATGTTTAGGCTGAATGAAGACTTGTCATAACGTGTCATAATTGTCAATCACTGAACCCTAGCCTGTATGACATGTATGAGGGCGGGTCGAATTGCTTTAGCAAAGGATATGTCTAATGTATATATATTGCTGCTTGAGCGCTATTCGCTCTCTCTCGCATCTCACAGTGTTTGGGAACACACGCTGTGAGGCGGTGAGACCCAGTCGGCTGACTGAGAATACTTTGAAATAAACCAGACTTGTTTGGAAAACGAACCTCGCGTCTGACTTATCATCTTAGTATATGGTAATTGTGCCTTAGTTTCCATATGCGGTCTTTATGGCCTAGCACACTGCCCGGCTCCTTAGGCATTGGAAGTTGCCATGTAGACAAGCTGCGGCGACGCTCTACTCCAGGAGTGCCATTGCCATGACTCCTCCACATATCATGTATCACGTTGCCAGAACAGCCAGTGGCTGCCGAAGGTCCTGCCTCCGGCAAGGACATAACAGCTCAGCAAACCCAGAGAGTGCTGCTTCTGTTTGCAGTTAGCTCGCCACTCTTTGTATCATTATCTTGGCTTTCCACTTATCTCCAGGCCATTGCCTGTTTCTACAGACTTCTGCTGGCTTACGATTTTGTGCTGCCCTAAAACCACCACTGCCGACCATTGCCTGCTTTCTACGGACTCCTGCTGCCTTACGATTTTGAAATTCCTGAACCCACCATTACGAATATCTGCCTGCAACACTGAATCCTTCCACTCTTCCCGCTACAGTCTTTCAGACTACTCTTTCCTCAAATGACACTGCTTTCCGTAGCGTCATTGAGGCGGCGCTGAATTTTGCTTCTAACCCAGTGCTTCCGCGAAGCCCTGCTGTGTCTCCTGCCAGAGCCAGTCACACAAGCACCTTCTTCCCTACTATAAACTCTGGACTGACTTGCTGACACGCCTGTAAAGGAATGAGCCCCCCCTCCATCTCAAACTGAATGTAATGAAGATAGATCCACTCCCCCTCAAACCGAACGTAGATAACTTGTTGGGGTGATCAATGACTCAAAATGTTGTAGAAATCAGAAATGTAGTGCCTTACAGAAAAGCGCTTTGGAGGACAATCTATTTTTTGGAGTCAAAACGTCATGTGCAGTAGAGAATGTGTCAGGTAGTACATGTTATGATACATTATCAAAGAAACTAGATTCACATTGGAGCAGTTACCAAGTTTTAAGTAAACATAGGTTGGTCAGGCATTTTGTAATGTGGGCAGCCATTTTGGGTTTGAGACAAAGTCAGGCACTCTAAGATGGATGCTGGGCATACAAATAAGTGAATTTCTGTAGAACCATGCTGAAAGGATAACATATTTACCTCATGGTAGTTCAGTGAGAGTTCACTAGTCAAGGACATGATGTCTGGGCTTCCTATCTCTAATATTGACAGCGATGCACCATGGGAGCGAGGTAGCAGTCAAGGGAAGATAGTGGGTGTTGCACTCAGCTGGTTCAATTAGCAGAGCGGATGCAGCTGATGGCCATATTTGGGCCTCTGGGACAGGAAACCATGATGCAGTTGCTAAAAGTATCTTAGGACTGACGTCAATAATGTTCCCATTTTAAAGGTCAGGTACAGCACACACAATTGTAATCAGTTACAGATGTAAGTATGACATGGACGCTTTTGTGAATTGGCAGCCCTGTCAGCCAACCCTAGAGTAGGAAGGGGCATGTATTGGAGTGCTTGAACCAATGAGAGTATTCTGCATCATAGATAGGGAACTGAGCCAACCTAGAAGTGTATAAAAGGCAGGGTCTTACTCAGAGATTTTAGCAGAGTCTCAGAGATGTCCTGTAAACTGTATGATGTGCCTGCTGGAAGAAATAAATCGGATGGCTTTTTGAAACCAGTCTGAGTGTCATGCTTTGCTCCAGAATGTCTTCTGTGCCCAGAGGTGCCAATGCCCAGGGGAGAGGGTGATGGGACCCTCCTCAACACGCCGAACCCAACGTAGGACTTCCACGTGAATTGCGGCTGCTGGTATTGGCTCATTGGATGTTGTGCACTTCAGGATGCTTTGCAGAAGCCATCCTGCTACTAACCTTTCCTTTCTATTATTTTCCCATGTTTTCATTTGGCCTTTTTCCTTCATCATCCTCCAGCCTCTGTCCATGCTCCTTGGTGGGAAACAGTAATGGGTCTCTTATTCCTACCTACTTTCCTGTACAGTACATTAGTGTTATTGCCTATTTAGAAACCCTTGGTGACACACACCTTGCTTTCTCTGGGAACACTGTGCTGATAGTGCTGCCATTTCAGATTAACCCTGAACACTCCGGAGAGGGAAAACAGGTTATTATAATACCCGAATGAGCATAGGTAGGAGCTAACCTTACACGTTACTGATTTGTAGTTGTTTCACTTTAGCAGAGTCTCAGAGATGTCCTTTAAGCTGTCTGATGTGCCTGCTGGAAGAAATAAACCTGATGACTTTTTGAAACCAGTCTGAGTGTCCTACTTTTCTCCAGAGTGTCTTCTTTGCCCAGAGGTGCCAATGCCCAGGAGAGAGGGTGATGGGACCCTCCTCTACATTTGGCTAGCCCTGCTAGCAGTCCTGAGCTGATGTCTCCAGGACTATGAACTGAACCTGGAAGATAAGGTAAAAGCATGCTATCGGGCCTGGAAGAGGGGAAAAGAGAGAGAGATGAGATGATGGTGGGGGGCAAACTGCGGGCCGCCCACCACTAAAAGAGAAGGGATTTACAGGCCTGTTAGCATGGCATAGGGCCTTGGCACCTGGGGGTTGGAGAAGGCAAATAAATGTTGGCAGTCTTCCTAGAAAAAATATTTCAAAGTTATTTTTGGAAAACTTGAGGGTCTTACAAAAAATTATTTTATTAATTATTTATTTGCCCATTTTTGGGAGACATATTTTAGGGGGGGGAATTCTGAACGTTTTTAGAAAAAACATTTAAAGTCGCCCTTTTGAGAGCACTTTTAGAAGAAATATTTCTTGAGTTAATGTTTGAACAGCTTTTAGAAACAATTTGTATTACTTGTGGGAGACGCCCCTCAGGATTCTTTGGGGAAAAATGTATGTTTTTTTAGCAGCTTAAAATGTAAGGGGAAGGTGGGGTAAATATAACTTGAGAATAAGAGTGTTAAACAGTGAATCGAAATTGACTAGGACAAGCAATAGAGGTATTGTGAGGCGAGATTGCTACGATAAGAGGATATGTACTGTTTCTGCGTTTTAAAGAATGGATCAGAAGTCATCTTAAACCTAAAATCCCATGGTGAAAGCAGTAGGAGACGAGTTCTGGTTAAAGACATACTTAAAGAGGTTTATTTAAACTCTGTATGGAGTATTGATTAGGGGGCAAGACTGGTTTTAGAGAAAAGACAGTAGGGGAAAATATATGTGGCCGGCCGAGTGTGTTTGTTTGTCTGTTTTGTTTTATGTAATTGTGTGTTGTGCACTGTATTTGTGTATATACATTGAAGAAATATGAGAATGCATTTTATTAAGTTTAAGATGAGGGTGCATTTTATTGCGTTGAATAAAAATTGGCATCAAGCCAGAAAACTTAAATATTCAATTAGGAAAATAAATGAGATAAATATATGTTGTGGATCAAAGTAAACATGTTTGCATTGTTTAAATGTTGATAAAAATAATATTTAGTGAAATAAAGAAACAATTGAAAAAAGTGCTTCACTTTGAAGCCTTATAAAAACCAATATCCAGTGACTACAGAGATAATTCTTGTATTTGCAAAAACTAGACAAGTCAATTTACTTAATTAACTTCATACGGCGAAAAAACGCTTCGATCTTGATAGAAGTGACCAGCAGATAAGGCTGACAAGGATTTTAAAAAATTGTGTTTTCTTTTGCAGCTAACTGCGTAGTCAGAAGAGCTGCATTTCTGTCAAAACAGGCTTTCAGAGTTTAAAAGCTATATATAAGGAGAATCGCACAACATCAGGAATATGGAGACTAAAATATATTCTTTTGAAAGGAAATTGATGTGCGTAGCTGACAGAGTGCCAAGATAAGACCGCGCGCACTGCTGGAGAAGTGATAAGTGCTTGCTTTACAACCTACGCAGTTAGATGAGATAAGCTGTTTGGTCTTTTGAATGGAATGTGATTCAGACTGCGTGCGACAGTGTTTAAGGAATTCCAGAAGCTGTTTTTGAATTATAAAAAGTAATTAATTATGTAGTGAAATCATGATTGAAGTCTCATGGTTATTTGAATACTTTTTTCATGGACTGTGTCTCATTGTAAGAACAGCGTTTTGTTCATGTTTGCTAGCTCACAATTAATACTTTTTGAGAAATGCATTTTGAGAAATATGTATAGGTTAGTTGGTTTTAATATGTGGCAAGTCATTTTTGCAAATAAGATTCAAGTTTTTAAAAAATAAATGGGTTTTCTTCTGCGCCATGGCCAGGAGTTGAGAACAGAGAAATGTTGCACTATAATAGTAGCATGAATGTGAGTTTAAAAATGTTGTGCACCAAATAAATTTGTATCGAAGACATGTGTCAAGTGAGGGAGTGATGTTCCCAGTAATATATATTATGTCTGCGAGCTTTGAGGGTATTTGGAAATATAGTGGGAAAAATGTGTCCAAGAGGACAGGTGTAGCTGAGATTCAAATTGTGTTTTTGTTTGCAAGATGCAGCAAAAAGCAGGCCAAAATGTTAGCGAAGATCATTGTGGTAGGCACACCAAATATCTATTGGAGAAGAAAAGGATAAATGGATCAATAGGCAATTTTGTTAGTTGACAAAATATGGTAAATATAGGTCGAAATAAAATCTTTATATTTTAACACAAGGGAAGCAATGAATATTGAAAGAAAGCATGCAGAAGCATGCACATGAGAAGGCATACATACAGATGCATACAAATGGAAAGACATTCATGTAGAGGCATGAAAATGGGAGGCATTTATGTAGATGCACTGACATAAGAAAGAACACACACACATTTGCAAGCACAAACTAACGAATACGCAGAATGTTTTTTTTAATTTTACAGTTAAATTGGTAGCTGGCATAGACAATAGTTGGTCCTTTTGGAAAACTTTGGAAGAGCAGAGATTTGCATATTTATATTTAGAAATATTGAGATTCTTGCAGCATGCAAGCAAGAATGAAGAACAGTAATTATATTTTACTGCAGATATAACCAAAAGGGCTGTTTGAAGTAGATAAGGAAAGCGATACAGGAAAAAGTGGGAGTGGTGGTGAACTCGCAGGACAGGAATATAGCACTGGGCGTTCTTGAGGAAAAGCCTGCCAAAGTTAAAATTGGCTCAGGATAAAGAGAGTTAGGAATGTGGCACTCGTGCATTGCTGGCAAATAATTAAGCAAGCTTTTGTACACAATAGCTTGCGAGGTCAAAGATGAATAAACAGAGAAAATATTCATGAGTAATGGGGAAAATTACAAATCACAAACAAGTGAGTGCATCGCTGGCAGGCTTTGGAATCAACAACTTGCACCAATGCAGATTGAAAATATGAGAGGCTTGTTCTGCCTCAAGCATGAGAGCCTTGTCTATGGTTAGGGTGTTTTAAAATAAAGACCAAAATAACAAGCGTGACATTATTTGGGGACAAAAATATGTCAGATCAAGAAGGGCAGAATATTTTGAGAGAAACAGGGTGCAGAGCCATTGTCCCTTTTATGCGCAGACAAACTGTGGGAGATGAGATGAATGAGAGTTTGAGATTTCACAGCTTTTTCTATTAGAGAAAAGAGGAGCTAGACAATAGCATATACATTTGACTGTAGATGGATAAGGGCAAATAAAATGCAAACTTTACAGTATGATTCTGGCGCTAGGAAATGGATATATGAACTAGAAAAAAATGATAAGAAGAGACAGAGTAGCTACAAGAGACATTAAAGGTCTTCTAGCCGCTATTGTTGAGGGAAAGGGCTGATGACATATTGGTCATGGGTAGGATATTCTAGTGTCACCATGGTTTAACACTGCTCATAATGGAGCTCTGATCAATAATTACAGAGCGGCTGTTGGGAAAGCGCTTAGAGTGCTTTATCTGTACATGTAAAATATGGGAGCTATAATGATGAAAAAGATGCATGAAGGGGATAATCTGCTTGTTTATATTCAGAACTTTCAAGAGCAGTGGGCTTTGGAGACACGCAAGGCTTGCAGGAAATCTATATCTGTGCTCTATCACATACTTTGCCAATGGTTGTCAGACCCGGTACAGGAGCAGCTCAAGAAGTTAGTGGGTATGGAGGCGAAACCGTGGTCAGAAATACAGCTGACCATTGTGCACTATTGTAGACTCTTGCAAATAAAAGAATCGCAAGAAAGGCGATATTAGGAAAAGCAAAGAGGCAAGTCAGTGCAGAAAAACATTTTATTATCCTAGTACGCCATTGAAGGGGCATTATTGACTAGTGGAGATGGATTAGGTTCACAGTGAGCAGCAAGCATGCCGCAGGTGAAGATCGAAAGGCAGTTTTAAAGTAATAATGGATTCATACCACAAGGTAGGGGAGACTTCCAAGGTAGAGGCCTCCAGAGTGATCAGGGACATTTCCAGAGTAATCAAGGTGGGTTTCAAAGCACACAGAATGATAGCCAAAACATGCAGGAGGGGCAAAGTAGGAGACCTCCTGTAGATTGGACATGCAGTATGTCAGAGCAACTTGCACGCATGTGTAGAAGCCAAGCATCACGCAGAAATAGGTAATTCTCGAGGGGGGGCGGCACGCCCCCTAGTGTACAGCTCACAAATCAAGAAAGGTGTTTTTTTGTCCAGGATCAGACATTGTTTCAGACATGAGCGCTGGTAGTGCAGCAGGTACAGCAGCTTAGGAAAGGTGCAAAACCGATTTACTGCAGAGGGCAAGTAAGTGAGCCCACATGTAGGCTCAGTAATGTGCAAACATGAAATAAACAGTGACACGCAGGAGTGAACGTGTTGGGTTTAACAGGGAGAAATGCTTTAAAAAAACAGAGGAATGCATGCATCCAGAGTAGGACAGCTTCATAGGGTGACTTGATGTGTTTAGAATTGTTAGTGGCACTAGGCCACAAAAGGTGCCAAGGATGAATATGGCAAAGAGAGAACAATTTTTGTTCTAGTGGTTCTAGTGGTAGACAGTGGGTCTGTATGTCCATGCAGCAAAGACAGAAAGGTGGTGAATGAATATTGGAAGGTTGAGGATGTTTATTGAAGACTATAAATGTAGTTTTTTGACTAGTGAGAAATTTTCAGTCTCTGGAGGAGAGTGTGTTATGATGAATGTTTGGTATATGTTTAACAGGCACTTGCCAACGGTTTAAGGAAAGGAGTGGGTAATACTCACCTAAGCATGATGATGTTGTTTAGTTGACCAAGGAAAAGCGTGATTTGTTTTGTTCTGAGAATGCACCATTTGAATATGGGCGCATCCACAGTGGCATGTATAGGGCAAAAGATCGATGAGACGGTTCTGGTAGAAACCAATGGTTTTTATGTTTGTAGCAAAAGCACAGTAGTATAGATAACTGTGTGACCTAGTGAAAAAGTAGTGAGAGTATTTGATGAATTTAGTTTCAGACCACAGATATGTATGAACAGAGAGGGGGGACAGATGGCCTCTGCAAAATTAGAAACAGCCATAGAGAAAGGAAACATGGCAAATGATCAAGAAATTAATAATAAAAATGGATCACAAAGGACAGTAATGGTTCTCATAAAAAGGTTTAGATTAAGTAACGTCACGGATGGCGATATATCTAGACAGGGCTTAATGAAGTATAAAGTGGTGCTTTCTTCAGGGATATCACACATTAAAAAGAAGGAAAGGAAACATTTGAGTATATATGGGGATAATGTAGCAGTATCCAGTATGAATTAAAAGAGATTAGAGAGAGTGTCAAAAATGTTAGGTAGACTTTGGGCCTTCTGGCATGGGTCCAGAAAAATGAATTAGGAGAAGATGAAGATAAATAATTTACCTTAAACAGTACAGGAGTAAAAGAGCTCTGTTTCAAAAGAAAAAAAATTGATGTCATTTAAATGAAATAAAAATAAATAAATAAATAAATGATAGGGAAACATTAATGAAGAAATGATTGGATGAATGAATGGATGGATAGAGTACTAAACAGGGAGTATAAAATGGGCAAAAAAATCAAAACAGACAATAAACAGCATCAATGAGGGTTAAAGGTCAACATTGAATAAATTGCACAGAGCAATAAAAAAGCATTAGGGAATGAATGAAGAACCAAAAAAGAGGTATCGTTGACCAAAATTGGGTTAACCAGACAAGGATTATTGTGTACAGAGCCAATTCAAGAAGAAAGTACAAGGGTAAGTAAATTACAATTTTTGGAGTGTCTGTAACGATGTTGGTTTATGTTACAGATAAAAATCATGGACCTTGCGTGAACATAGGAGGAATGTCTGCATGGCCTTAAGTAGAGAGAAAAGAAAAAAGAGGTAAGTACTGGTTCATACCACAGGGTGTGGACACACAGATTATTATTATTAAAAGTAAGAGGAACCAGGTAAGTAACTGAAAAATAGGCAGATAGAGACACAATGCTTTCAATTATGTAGCCATTATTCCCAAGATAGGTGTAAACAGGTGAATAGAGTAGCATATAGATGCTAACATGGCTACTTCAGACAAACACAGGACAGAGAAAACCTCAGATGACAGGTGGGTAACCTTTTATACATTTCAATAATTGGCAGAACGCCAACAAGGGCAGAGTTTAAACATATATAGAAAAATGTTTAGAATAGGCAAACAATGTAGTTTTATGATATAATATGAAGGCACATAGTAAGAATTGGTGCCATAGTCTAGAAAAACAGGGGTAGACTAGATAAATGTAGTGGGGTAAAAAGGAGATAATGTGCAGCAAAACATTTTAGTTTGTCTTAACAGGATAGAGACAAAGCACAGAAGAAAAAGACCATGGTCCAACATGATTAGGAGAAAGATGGCGAAGCAAGGCAGAAGGAAGCATTTACAGCATAGCAGGGAGCATTTACAGCATAGCAGAGAGCATTTACAGCTTAGCAGCAAGCATTTACAGTAGAGCAGACAAATACGGTTCAGTCAAGTAGAGAAAAGGATTAAGTATAAACCATAAGTATTATACAGGGTGGATGAGAAGTAATTTTAGTGTACACCAACTAAAGAACGAGACACCCTATGAGTTAAATGGACTGAAAATAGGGAGAAATGACTGTTAGAAAACATTTTTGTTAGAAACAAGGAGAAAAGGTTTAGGTCAGGAAGAAACTTGACCCACTTGCCAGTACCCGAATGACTTTTGTCTCTATTTCGATTTTCAACAGAGAACAGGGATCCCTGTGAGTAGTGTCCTCTTCTGCTACAGATGCACCTAGAAGATTAGGAAGACGACGATATGCCTTTTTTAATGTTTTTTGTTTATTATGTATTTTACATGTCTCTACCTCTGAGAATGTCGATATATAGAAAAAATGAAAAAGTCCCCTGAAAAAGAAAGCCCAGAAGGCATAAGGGCAGAGGAAATGAGACAGGCAAATGTATTTATTGCCTAAAAAATATGTTTATTGTAAACAAATCAGGTTCCAGCAGGCTGATCACAAATGGTAAAACTAATATGAATGTATATGCAAAAGGGAGAGAATTAGTAGCTTTTTTATACACAGAACTAAATTGTCTGATAGCTTTGTCTAGGAGGCAGGGAGGTCCAGAAAATGTTTAAATGTAGCTTTGGCTAGGAGGCGGGGATGTTCAGAAATGTTTTAAATATAATTTTCCTAGGAGGCAAGGATGTTCAAAAAAAATATATATCGTCTAAAATTAAGTTTGTTTAGAAGGCAGGTGAATTTTGACAGAACACACAATAAGGGTTTCAAAGGGTTGGGTTGAGAAAAAATGTTTTGATAATAGAGACATACTTATTTGTCAAAGGAAACTCATTCAGTTTTATATTACAGGTGGACAACGAGGGACCTGTATGCCTCAGGAGATTGGCAGCATCTAACCACGTGAGGAGAGAGAAGTCACAGAGGAACCCAACTCAATGCCCTGTTAAAGTAACCATTGTTCCAAATGATTCTGCAAAAGACTCCCCCATCCTTGTGTTCCATAGCTAAAATACCCCCTCTTGTGGACTTTTGAACAAAAATTTGAACTATGAAAACGAGTGCTCTGTGGAAAAAGGAGACACTAAAAAGCAAAAGTACCGGCCTTTGAATCAAAGGACCTAAGGACTTGCTGTAAGGCAGCCCAAAAAAGAGGACAAAATCAACAGGACACAGACGGTCCGCGGATGCTAAAACAAGATGAGTCGGGTGGAAGATGTACCAGTGAAAAGGAAAAAAAAAAACGGAACTTTAAAAAATAAAAGAATTTGAAAATCGGCATGGGGCAGAGAATGGGAGCAAGCAAAGGAAATGTCATGGGGTGGGAGTGGCAGAAAGGATGTGGAATATGACTCACGATATGGACAAAATATGTTAACTCAAAGCTTGACTATCTCTTGAGTCTCATAGTGGCTGTAAAATTATCCCACTTCCCCTCAAACCCAACGTAGATAACTTGTTGAGGTGATCAATGACTCTAAATGTTGTAGAAATCAGAAATGTAGTGCCTTACAGAAAAGCGCTTTGGAGGACGATCTATTTCTTGGAGTCAAAACGTCATGTGCAGTAGAGAATGTGTCAGGTAGTACATGTTATGATACATTATCAAAGAAACTAGATCCAAATCGGAGCAGGTACCACGTTTTAAGTAAGCATAGGTTGGTCAGGCATTTTGTTTTGTGGACAGCCATTTTGAGTTTGAGACAAAGTCAGGCATTTTTTCAGATGGATGTTGGGCATACAAATAAGTGAATTTCTGTAGAACCATGCTGAAAGGATAAAAGAATTACCTCATGGTAGTTCAGTGAGAGTTCAGTAGTCAAGGACATGATATATGGGCTTCCTATCTCTAATCTTGACAGTGATGAGCCGTGGGAGCGAAGTAGCAGTCAAGGGAAGATAGTGGGCGTTGCATTCAGCTGGTTCAACTAGCAGAGTGGATGCAGCTGATGCCCATATTTGGGCCTCTGGGACAGGAAACCATGATGCAGTTGCCAAACCTATTTTAGGACTGACGTCAGTAATGTTCCCGTTTTAAAGGTCAGGTACAGCACACACAATTTTAATCAGTTACATTACAGATGTAAGTATGACAAGGAAGCTTTTGTGAATTGGCAGCCCAGTCAGCCAACCCTAGAGGAGGATGGGGCTTGTCTTGGAGTGCCTGAACCAATGAAAGCGTTCTGCATCATAAATAGGGAACTGAGCCAACCTAGAAGTGTATAAAAGGCAGGGTCTTTCTCAGAGATTTTAGCAGAGTCCCAGAGATGTCTGTAAGCTGTATGATGTGCCTGCTGGAAGAAATAAATCTGATTGACTTTTTGAAACCAGTCTGAGTGTCCTGCTTTGCTCCAGAGTGTCTTCTTTGCCCAGAGGTGGTGATGGGACCCTCCTCTACATGCCGAACCCAACGCAGGACTTCCACGTGAACTGCTGCTGCCGGTATTGGCTCATTGGACCTTGTGCACTTCAGGACGCTTTGCAGAAGGCATCCTGCTACTAACCTTCCCTTTCTATTATTTTCTCATGTTTTCATTTGTCCTTTTTCCTCCATCATCACTCACCTTGCTTCCCTGTCTGCTTACCAGATCAGTGAGTAACCGAAATAGAAGCCATGGAAGCTTCTGACACCCTGGATACTCTGATGCAGATGGTGTCAGACCTCCGGGCAGACATGTCCGCAGCGCATAATGCGCTACATCACAGAATTGATGATCTGCAGGACCTGGCCCAATCCTGCATCCAAGGGGGCGAGACTTTCAGGGCTACTGCTTCCGGCTCCAGTTGTCCTCTTCCAAGGCAAGAGCCAACCCCTGTTCTTATGTCCACACAGTTTCCTTTGGCACCACCTGAACGCTTCACAGGTGATTCTAAACAATACCGGCCATTTGTTAATCAATGAAAAGTTGCGGTTCCTCTGTCACCGCTCTGCCTTTCCTAATTCTACCACAAAAGCAGCATTCATCCTGTCCTATCTTGGGGTTACTGCAGCGACTTCGGCCAATCCCCTTCTGGAGACCAACAGCTATGTCTTGTATGACTGCGACACTCTGATCACAGGCATGAACAGGGTTTTCCACGCCTGTTACAAAACCCAAACAACTGACTTCGAGTTTTTGATTCTGTGTCAAGGGAACAATCTCTTGTTAACATACCTGGCCAGATTCAATCAGCTGGCCGCCGAGACGGACTGGCCTGAGGAGAAAAAATCAGCAGTCTTTGACAAGGGTCCCTCTGAGGATTTGAAAGACGTGCTAGCCACAGTTCCTGTCGTTCCTTTGGCATTTGGCAGCTTGCTGGACATGGTTGATAAAATGGGAGCTGAGACATCCACCGTGGTAAGTAAACCCTTTATTGTCCTTGGTTCAGCGCCCAACAGGTTAACGTGGTAGGAACAAGACACACGACAGGATGCCAGACACCGGGCTCCCCACACCCTTTGAAGCCACCTCCAATCTCACCCAACGCTCAACTCCCAACAGTCACATCATGCACCAACATTGTACTGGACTCATAGCCACCTCAAGGAGCCACGCGCACACACACACGCACACACGCGCCATCATGACACATCCTCCTCCATTACACTTATCAACACAAAAAGGAATGGTATGCTGGCCTGCAATGCTCCATCCTAATCACAACACCAAAGACTCCAGCCCTATCACTAAGTGGCCAACTAGGCAGTAGACCTGAAGCACAAAGGAAAAGTCACAACAATCTACACCAAACCAAAATCGGACCACAATACTGCCGGAAAGCCCACCAATGGTAGCTAAAACTGTAATACAGTTCCTACAACTGACAGAAACCACCATGTTGCCCGAAAAGTAACCTAGACACACTCCCTTGCCCAAACAAACCACGATACAAAAGCAGGAAAAGGACCCGCCGACCTGGAGAAAGGGCCCAAAATAATATCCCACCAACTATACCGGACCAACAGGAACCCTTGAGAACAAAAACAAAGCGCAACCACCGGTCTTGAGCTCCCCCTCAAGACCCCAGGCCTGCCACACCTGGACATACCACAACCCAGCACGGGCACTGACCTAACCAACCAAAACAAACAAGCACACACACCTTCCGCCCTGGTCTGCCCCCCAGGGCCTTAGGCCTGCCACGCCAAAGCGCATACCAGCTCGTCACGAGCACACCCAGCACATTCAACCCCATCAGCCCGGAAACCCTGTACCAGTCCACCAATCCACCCACAATACCTTATAAGACAACACCACCTAAACACATCACGCACATCCACACACCTACCAAGCAGTATGTTGTTAAAACACGCTCTACACTCCACCCACCACCTCAAAAACGACCTACCACTCAGCAAAAACAACAATGCTAACAAACTTCCCTTGACAAGCGAAACCGATAACCAAAACACAGCCACCCCGATGACACAACCTAAAGGGAACCTAAACTTAAACCCAGAACACATTGAGTGACAAAACTCACCAGCCACCCAGGGGTCCGACAAACAAGCCGGCAACCCCCCATTCTTTATCCCGCACTCCAGAATGCAATAACTCCCAATACAACATCATAACACCCTGCTAACTGGCCGAAAGCATGCCCCAAATGATACTGGCACTGCAACGGACCCCACCATGCGGCACACTCCATTCCATGCCAAACAGGTAACAGCATCCATCAGCGCACCAACACTATTCATGGACCTATGAATGCCAACAGATCCAAAAATTGATTTACATATGGGTACAAACTCCCCCAACCCACAGTTCAGGACCAGACCCCTAACCCAGAAAGAGATAAATACAATCTAAGTAATTAATAAAAGACCCGTAACCTAACACATGCGGCCACAACATATACACACCATGAAAAACAAATGACAACGGCTGCCCCACGACTAACGCCCCACCCGGGGACTGGAGGTCCTAACCCACAAGCTAAAAGGCCACAAATGAAACACACACATACAATAACCACAGGCCCAAACAACACCTACCTCACCAAAGTCAATTTAAACGTTGCGGCATCCCAGATCCTCAAACCATCCTAGAGCGTGGTCCAAACCGCTCCAATCACGACAATCTTCACCCCCTGCGGGGCACCACTGTACAAAAACATCATGATCCAAACCGGCATGGACACCTCTCCGACTGGACCGGCTGTCAGAGCACGATATCCTGCGTGTCGTCACCTCCATCGCGCAAAGCGCACAACGTCCGCAGGCACACCAATGATGAAGCCCTTCATCGGGTGCTGTTTCCTTCACCATCGCTCACCGCTTCATGGCGCTCATGCCTCTATTTCCCCGCTGCGTGACTAAGGAGTCATGGGCTCTCCAGGGCCTGCGCACCGGCATGCGCGCATCCCCCTTCTAGGCCATCCCTTGCCAACTTCAACTCCTAGGTCTCACTGGGCCAAAACCATGTCCACACAGATGTGAAACACAAACGCTGTGCTTCACCAACTTGGCCCCTCTCCGCTTTCCGACCGCTGCGCATTTTACTAGGCCGCCAAAACGCTGTTACGCCTTACTTAGCCAGCAGTTCTTCCTTGAACTGGGTGCCCCTCCTCAATGCGGGCTACGGACCTAGTTTGACCTGGCAGCCGCACCGTTGCTTGGCTGCCTCTCCTCAATGCTGGCAACGAACCAGCTTTGTCCTGGCAGTCGCACTGTTGCTTGGCTGCCTTTCCTCAATGCCGGCCACCCACCGGCCAACTTCCTCCTTTAGTCCTGGGGTGTGGGAAGCACATGGGGGCAGTGTCCAGTACCAGCTGGCTGCACCCCCCACAGCAGCAATGACACCCATGCCGTCCTTTGACCAAACTCGTCGCCAGTGATAAAATGGAAGCTGAGATGTCCACCATGGTAAGTACACACTTTATTGTCCTCGGTTCAGTGCCCAACAGGTTAACATGGTAGGAACAAGACACAAGACAGGACGCCAGACACTGGGCTCCCCACGCCCCTTGAAGCCACCTCCAATCTCACCCAACGCTCAACTCCCAACTGTCACATCACGCACCAACATTCTACTGGACCCATAGCGACCTCAAGTAGCCATGCGCACACAAACACGCACACACGCGCCATCATAACAATGGTCTTGCAAAAAGACGGCCGCAGAGCTGAAAGAAGGGGAGAAAGAAAACCTGTGACACCGGTCACCCCTGCTTATGAATCAGCAGTTCCTCATCTCACATCACCCAAACCTATCCAGGTGGGGCCATTTGTGGCCCACTGACCCCTGCTCAAAGGGAACATCGCCGTACACACAATTTGTGTATCTACTGCGGCTCTTCAGAACACCTACTCAAGGACTGCACCAAGAAACCCATCAGGAAGGCGGGAAATGCAAAAAACTGGCAATAGAAGGAGTCCCTATGCCGGGGGTGCCTTCCTTGGACTCCCATGAGGCCATACACATTCAGTCTCCTGGTAGTCTTTTCACTTTCATCTAACATTTCCTTCTCAGTGGTGGTCATTATTGATTCTGGAGCTATCATGAACTATATGGACCTCCATTATGCTCTCGCCTCTGGCATTCCTATTATGGCCAAACCCCACCCAGAGGCAGTGAATGCCGTAGACGGCACTGATCTGGTTTCAGGTTTGGTAACCCAAAACACAGCACTCATCCACATGCACACAGAGGGGAGACACGCTGAGGAAATATCCTTTGACCTCATCAAGGCACTGCAGTTTAAGGTTATCTTGGGCCTCCCATGGCTGCAATATCACAATCCTGCTATCGATTGGGTGTTGCGGGCTGTCCAGTTCCCTTCACCGGTCTGTAACGACAAATGACTACAATCTCATGCATTTCCGTTAGGGCCCCATGCCAGGCTATGGTCGTCACGCTGTCACTCATTGGTGCAGTATCGGCCATGTCGGGGGCTTGCATCCCACCTGAGTATTCTATGTTTTGGGACGTCTTTGACAAAGGTAGAGCAGAGACGTTACCGCCCCACCGGCCTTATGAACATCCAATCAACCTGATCCTGGGTACTAAGATCCCTTCGGGTAGGGTTTATTCCCTCACACTCCAAGAAGACCGAGTTCTACATTGACAAATCCCTCGCCACATGCTTTATTCGGCCGTCTAAATCACCCGCTGCCTCCCCTCTTTTCTTCGTTCCAAAGAAGGAAGGTGACCTCAGACCCTGCATAGAGTATCAGGCCTTGAATGCTATCACTATAAAACATCAGTACCTTTGCCCCTCAAATCAGTCCTGCTCGACCAGTTGGGCTCATCAGCTGTGTTCACCAAATTGGACCCCCCACCGGAGTGCTTGCAATCTAGTCCGCATAAAAGATGGGGACGAATGGAAAACCACGTTCAAAACATGTTACATGTTACATGTTACAGGTTATTCAAATACCTGGTCATGCCCTTCGGCCTATGCAACGTCCCAGAAACCTTTCAGTCATTTATGAATTATGTTTTCCATGATGTCCTCGATCAATATGTAGTCGTCTACCTTGATGACATCCTGATCTACTCTCCTTTGGTTGATCAGCACATCACACACGTTCGCTCAGTTCTGCAACGATTAAGGGGAAAACACCTGTACGTCAAAGGCTGAAAAATGTGTATTCAATGCCACAGAAGTTTCATTTTTAGGTTATGACCTGACTAATCATGGCATCAGGCCATACTGGACTGGCCCGTGCCCACGACGATCAAGGCCCTCCAGTCTTTTCTTGGTTTCTCAAATGTCTATCAGCGAGTCATGCACTCCTTCTCTTCCATTTCAGCTGCCTTGGCGGCCTTGACTAGTTCCAAAACACAGTTCTGCTGGAATCCCGATGTGCAGGCAGCATTTATGGCTTTGAAGGGAGCTTTTTCTACAGCCCCGGTTCTACAGCATCCCAATCCGGTCTTTGGCCTTTAATGTGGAAGCCGATGCATCTGGTTCAACAGTCGGGGATATTCTCTCCAAACAGTGTCCTGACTCTGGAGAAGTACATCCCGTTGCCTTCTTTTCCAGGAAGCTGGCACCTTATGAGCAGAATGATACCATTACTTAGCGAGAATTGCTGGACATCAAGGATGCCTTCTCCGAGTGGAGGCATCACCTGTTAGGGGCCCGTCGTCCGGACACTGTCTATTCAGACCACGGTAGCCTACTGGCTTTTAAGCCTATGAAGTGTCTCACTGCCAGGCAGGCCCGCTGGCTTCTCTTCTTTTCACAATTTGACTTCTCAATCACTTACCGCTCTGCCCGTCTCCACGCTGGTGCGGACGCTCTCTCCTGTATGCATCTGGAGTGCCACGCTGACGCTGGGGGTCATCCTTTGCTTCTGCCCTGCAGGGTTGCGTGTGGCTGTACCCCTCAACCTTCTCTGTGGATGCTCATACGATACTGGGTATCCACCCATCCCGAGGAAGTCCTGGGTTTGAAGCTGGACATAGTCCAGGGTCTGTCATATATACAAAGGAGATTGTACGTGCCCCTGAGGGAGGCCCGTGTTCATGCTCTTAGCTGATCTCATGATTCCATCATTGCTGTACACCCAGGCTGACAGAAGACCTTAGAGTTGTTGTGCCGCTGGTCATGTGGCCTTCCGTGTCGGTGACATCATTGACCATCTATCCATGTGCTCGGTCAGTGCCCAATATAAGCCTACTAGAAGCAAGCCCGTAGGTCTCCTGCAGCCTCTCCCGGTGCCACACAAACCCTAGCATATGGTTTCAATGGATTGTGTTGTGGAATTGCCAACTATTCGAGGTTTCAAAACAATCTGGGTTGTGGTGGAGTATGTCACCAGGATGGCCGTGTTTGTTCCCTATGCAGGTCTCCCGACGGTGCCGGTCTTGGCCAGCCCTTTTCTGAAACACATCTTCCGGTTCTTTGGGTTGCCGTCCATCATCGTCACGGACCGGGGCCCCCAGTTCACCTCGCGATTTTGGAAGGCCCTAACCACGTCTCTCCTCATTGATGACAGATACTTCTCCGCCTATCACCCACAGACAGGCGGGCAGACCAAGAGGGCAAATGCCACCCTGGAGCTGTACCTCCAGTGCCTCTGCTTACAGTTTCAAAATACATGGTTATCAGTGGTACAACCTGCTGAATTCACTAATAACAGCTATTACGAGATAACTTCACTCATTAATCCAGTGGTGGTGCGATTGTCTCTTCATCCCTCCTGGAAAGTGCACCCTGTCTTTCACGTCTCGTTGCTCAAACCTTGCCACCCTAGTGCTCGGCTGTTTGCCCGTCCGCTTCCTGTTCAGGTGGCTGGTGATGGTGGGGACGAGTATGAGGTGGCTGGTATAATGGGGTACACCTTTACGGGGTCAAACCACAGCATTTGTGCCGCAATTTTTTGTACAGGCGACATTATTGCCGCAATTTTATTACTGTATACCGTTGGAATCTGCCATGGAGACGAGCTGTGGCAACGCTCTACTCCAGGAGTGCCTTTGCCATTACTCCTCCACGTGGCATGTATCACGTTGCCGGAACAGCCAGTGGCTGCCGAAGGTCCCGCCTCCGGCAAGGATGTAAAAGCTCAGCAAACCCAGAGAGCGCTGCTTCTGTTTGCAGTTAGCTCACCACTCTTTGTATCATTGCCTTTGGCTTTCCGTTCATCTTCTGACCATTGCCTGTATCTATGGACTCCTGCTGCCTTACGATTTTGTACTTCCTGGACCCGCCGTTACGAATATCAGCCTGCATCACAGACTCCTTCATTCTTCCTGCTACAGTGTTTCAGACTGCTCTTTCCACAAAGGACACTGCTTCCCATAGCGGCATTGAGGTGGAGCAGACTTTCACTTCTAACCCAGTGCTTCCGCAAAGCCCTGCTGTTTCTCCTGCCAGTGTCAGCCACACAAGCTCCTTCTTCCCTCCTATACACCTCCAGACCGACTTACTGACACGTCGAACCCAGCTTAGGACTTCCACGTGTACTGCTGCTGCTGGTATTGGCTCATTGGACCATATGCACTACAGGACGCTTTTCAGCCTGTGCACCATCTCGACACTAGTGTGTTCCTCGTGCCGCCTGGGTTAAGCCACCCTGCTACTAACCTTCCCTTTTTATTATTTTCTCATGTTTTCATTTGTCCTTCTTCCTCCATTATCCTCCAGCCTCTGTCCACGCTCCTTAGTGGGAAATGGTAAGGGTTCTCTTATTCCATCCTACTGTCCCGTGCAGTATGTTAGTGTTATCGCCTATTTAGAAACGCTTGGTGACACATACCTTGCTTTTTCTAGGAACACTATGCTGATAGTGCTGCCATTTCAGATTAACCCTGAACACTCAGGAAAGGGGACAACAGGTTTTTATAATACTCGAATGAGCATAGGAAGGAGCTAATCTTATATGTTATTGATTTGTATTTGTTTCTCTTGCTGCCTTGTACCATGGCGGTGTGTTCTCCCCGCACTTTTATTTGATCAGCCCTTTTGTCTGTTCTATTCTTACAGCAAAGTGGCATATCATAGAAAAGAGTTCCCTCAAGCGAGGAGGTCGGGGTTTAGGAAAAACCCAGGCTCTTCTATCAAGTCATAGCAAGAGGAATTTATCACTCACTTCGCTTCTCCGTTTGCTCAGCAGATCGGTGAGTAACAACTAGGTAGCCGCCAATCAGGCTTCAGATCCAGACACAGCACTGAAACTGCCCTCCTTGACCTTAATATCCAGCTCGACCACATTAGGGATAAGGGTGAGCTTGGCCTCCTCCTACTCTTATACCTCTCTTCAGCCTTCAACCTAGTTGTTCATGAAATCCTCAGCAAACACCTCACCACCACTTTCCACCTCGCACCAGAAGCCACCTTATGGATCCAATCCTTTCTATCTGGCCGAACCACTAGGGTCTTTGCGTGCCCAGAGTCAGCTGACCCCATACCTGTTTTCTACAGTGTCCCACAGGGCTCCTGCCTCTCCCCCACCCTCTACAACATGTATACAAAACCCATCTTTGACCACCTAGACAGCCGCAACATTCCATATATCAACTTTGCCGATGACACGCAGGTCCTCCTCAAAATCACCGGCAACCACGACCTACACTCTATCAACATCATTTACGTCTTCAGCATCATACAGGCCTGGATGGCCACCCATCAACTCTGCCTGAAAGATGAAAAAACAGAGGTCCTTATCGTAGGCTCCACACACTGCCTTAAGCTCCTTAGCCCCGCCTACTCCTCCTTTTGCATAGATGGTAATACCATCCCTGTCTCCGCCCATGTAAAAACGCTAGGTGTTTACCTGGACGCTGAACGAAACATGCAAAAACATGTCAAAGCTATCGCCTCTTCTGCAGCCTATTTTACAAAATGTATAAACCTTTTTAGAAAATCCCTTACCTTCAACAACTGTCTCACACTAGCCAGAACCATCATAGGCAGCAAACTAGACTATTGCAATGCCATCCTAGCAGGGACCTCCACCAAAAACCTCAACAAACTCCAACTGCTCCAAAACAACGCTATCAGAGCAGTCTGGGGTTTGAAGCACTCCAACCATATCTCCCTCATCAGACGGGAGGCATACTGGTTTCCCATCAAAGCCTGCATCGATTTCAAACTCCTAACCATCACCCACCACTGCTTACACAACACAGCCCCCATCTCACTAACTGCATCACCAAGAAACACAACATGCGCAATCTCCGCTCTTCCACCACATCAGGCTTGAATATACCCAGATTTGCCAGACAGAAAGCTGGAGGCTCCTGCTTCACTACCATCGCTCCCACACTCTGGAACGCCCTCCCTCAGCAGATCCAAGATGAACCTGCCCACGCCCTCTTCCGTAAAATAGTAAAAACCTCACTGTTCAACAAATATTTGTAATTAAGCTCGGATTGACGTATCTACTCTGAACCGGACTCATGATCAACGATACAATGTAACTACCATACTGTTTATAACTCACGATCTATACCATGTAATACCGTACTGTTTCCATCTAATCCCGATTATGTACTTTAGGGCTGTGATACCTCGGGGTCTGGGCGCTAGCAACAAATAAAATAAATAAATACAAATAAATAAATAGACCACCTTAAATACTAGCGGGAATAGATTTGTTTCTCCCACCCACCCTATTTTTTCTCCTTTCAGTTGGCAATGACTGACAAGATGGGAAAAGAGTTTGGATTATCCTCTTGGCCTGTTTTGCTTCAAAAGGGGGCAATTAAAACGGTTGCCAAGCGCTAAAGAAGAGGAATACAACTGACGGCATGGACATTTATATGTCGTGAGATCTGGTGATTGGCTGGCCTGAGATCAAGCACCTGGCTCACTATGATATGTCATTTATAACGCCCTTAATGCCCAGAGGTTTCTAAGTGTGGACCCGGGGAACAAACCTAAGTTGCTTCGTGTCGTCTTGTTTCCAAGGCGAGCACGTTGCCCCTGAGCTATCCTGCCGAGACAATAATGGGGCATTCATTTGAGATTCCTCTATCATACCCGTTAAAGTTACGCATGAAGCAGTTGAATGTATACTGTTTCTATGCTGCTGGTTGAGTAGCTAAAGAAGCTAATGCATAGTACTCGCCTCTGTGTCTTTGATAGAATCTAACCCCTGACCCGCGGAGGTGAGGGGGATCAGTCATTGGGGGCATGCCCCTTATGCTCACTTGACAGCATGGTGCAGGCAAGCACAAAATGGAGGGAGGGGGCACAGCCCAGCAAAACGAGTTGCACTACTGTGTGGAACGAGCCTCTAACCTGATGCTTGCTGCTTTATCTAAACACACACCCCATGTCCTCAAAACACGAATGGGCCATTACCCTCACATCTCCTGCCAGCCCGTTTTGATGCTTCATGAATTCGGAGTCAGAATTAATAACGTTTTAATGAAACCTAAAATAAATAAATGAAAACTCTGAAGGTCCACGTTTCAAGGGTAACCTTGTGTATGGACTGACTGCCTGTACAGGGCTCGCACTGTTAAATCGTGTAACCATCTGGCACAGTTTAATAGGAATAAAGGTTTTGGACTACCCCGATGTGACACGATAATGGCCGTCGACTGCTGTGAAAATAAACGCCCCCATCACCTTGGCACTTATGCTGCAGCAGACCGCCATTATGCCAATGTTCTGTTCCAATGACATTATCTCTTCGCTAAAGGAGGCGCAATATGCTTGAAATGTGCATATTATTCGCTGGGATATTTTAAGACGCCATAAGGGACACTCTGTACCTTGTAGGTCAGATTATGAGTTACAGCGTTTTACTAGTCCTCCGGGCGGCGTCAGAATGGGAGAAAAGATCCGATCTGGCACGTAAATGGCCCACCTTTTTAAAACATTTTTTTTTATTTAGCTGATTGACATCAACCTTTCAATTTTTTGCATAACTTTAGCATTTACAAAATTGCATTCACATTTCATTGTCATTTCATTACATTTAAAAACAATTTCCAAATGTTGTTTTTCTTTTTTTTGCAAACATACGTGAGCCGCCATTATACATACAGGGTAATTCATAGAAATTCGCACAAAAGTGGCGCACGCGACTGGCGCACAGCATGCCCGTGCGAATGTCTGCGCCAGTCGCGTGCACTAAAATCGATTTCCGCGCACAGCGTATTCATGGATTTTCGCATCCAAAACCAGCCGTGGCGCAGCGTGGCGCAGCGACCCTGCAGCAGCGCCAGTTACGCCCCCAAGAACGCCCTCGCGCAAGGAAAAGCCTTCAAAATCCCCAAATAATCGCAAAGGGCTGCGCTAACCCTGGACCAGTTCACAGGGCTGGCAAACAGCAAACGCCAAGCGGGGAACGTGTATTTCAGTGGTTCGCGGGAAGTTCCACACGCGATTGTCCTGTGTACGTGTGCATCAGGGGTGCGCGGGAAGTTCCACACGCAAAATCAGCAGGGTACGTGTATTTCAGGGGTGCGCGGGAAGTTCCACACGCGATTTCAGCAGGGTACGTGTATTTCAGGGGTGCGAGGGAAGTTCCACACGCGATTGGCCCTGTGCGAGCAGGGTACGTGTATTTCAGGGATGCGCGGGAAGTTCCACACGTGATTTCAGCAGGGCACGTGTATTTCAGGGGTGCGCGTGAAGTTCCACACGCGATTCCATTAGGGTACGTGTATTTCAGGGGTGCGCGTGAAGTTCCACACGCGATTCCATCAGGGTACGTGTATTTCAGGGGTGCGCAGGAAGTTCCACACGCGATTGGCCCCGTGCGAGCAGGGTACGTGTATTTCAGGGGTGCGCGGGAAGTTCCACACGCGATTTCAGCAGGGTACGTGTATTTCAGGGGTGCGCGGGAAGTTCCACACGCGATTCCATCAGGAGACGTGTATTTCAGGGGTGCGCGGGAAGTTCCACACGCGATTTCAGCAGGGTACGTGTATTTCAGGGGTGCGCGTGAAGTTCCACACGCGATTCCATCAGGGTACGTGTATTTCAGGGGTGCGCGGAAAGTTCCACACGCGAATGGCCCCGTGCGAGCAGGGTACGTGTATTTCAGGGGTGCGCGGGAAGTTCCACACGCGATTTCAGCAGGGTACGTGTATTTCAGGGGTGCGCGGGAAGTTCCACACGCGATTCCATCAGGGTACGTGTATTTTAGGGGTGCGCGGGAAGTTCCACACGCGATTGGCCCCGTGCGAGCAGGGTACGTGTATTCCAGGGGTGCGCGGGAAGTTCCACACGCGATTTCAGCAGGGTACGTGTATTTCAGGGGTTCTGGGGAGTACTACACGTGAATTGGCCGTGTGGGTCCTCCCAGTTGTTCGCTCTACAACCTCCACGGCCCCTGCAGGCAGCCCACACCACGGGGGACTACCCTGCACCCCTGCTCATGTCCCGCAGGCAGCCCATCCACCATGGGCATGCCCCCCAGCCAACCCACATGTCACCTTGCACTACTGATCAACAATGCATGAGTGGGGGCTTGGTAGAGGCTGCCCCTGGTGGCTGGGGGGTGAGGGTGGTGGGAGACATGAGTTGGACATGAGTGGGGGCCTGGTGGAGGCTGCCCCTGGTGGCTGGGGGGTGGGGGTGGTGGTAGACATGAGTGGGGGCCTGGTGGAGGCTGCCCCTGCACTGCGGGGGGGTGGGGGTAATAGGGGACATGAGTGGGGGCCTGGGGGAGGCTGCCCCTGCACTGCTGGGGGGTGGGGGTGGTGGGAGACATGAGTGGGGGCCTGGTGGAGGCTGCCCCTGGTGGCTGTGGGATGGGGGTGGTGGGAGACATGAGTGGGGGGCTGGTGGAGGCTGTCCCTGCAATGCTGGGGGGTGGGGGTGGTGGGAGACATGAGTGGGGGCCTGGTGGAGGCTGCCCCTGCACTGCTGGGGGGTGGGGTGGTGGGAGAAATGAGTGGGGGCCTGGTGGAGGCTGCCCCTGGTGGCTGGGGGTGGGGGTGGTGGGGGACATGAGTGGGGGCCTGGTGGAGGCTGCCCCTGCACTGCTGGAGGGTGGGGGTAATAGGGGACATGAGTGGGGGCCTGGTGGAGGCTGCCCCTGGTGGCTGGGGGGTGGGGGTGGTGGGAGACATGTGTTAGTGATCACTAGTGCAAGGTGACATGTGGGTTGGCTGGTGGGCATGGCCACGGTGGATGGGTTGCCTGTGGGACATGAGCAGGGGTGCAGGGTAGTCCCCTGTGGTGTGGGCTGCCTGCAGGGGCCGTGGAGGGTGTAGAGGGAACACCTGGGGGGACCCACATGGCCAAATCACGTGTAGCATTCCCCGGCACCACCGAAATACACGTACCCTGCAGAAATCGCGTGTGAATCTTCCGCGCACATCGGAATACACGTACCCAGGCCAATCGCGTGTGGAACTTCCCGCGCACCCCCACCTAGCCAGGCCAATCGCGTGTGGAACTTCCCGCGCACCCCGTAGTACACGTACCCAGGCCAATCGCGTGTGGAACTTCCCACGCACCCCCACCTACCCAGGCCAATCGCGTGTGGAACTTCCCGCGCACCCCGAAGTACACGTACCCAGGCTAATCGCGTGTGGAACTTCCCGCGCACCCAGGAACACGCGCACACGCTATTTTTCACACAGCGGGTGTCCGTGTTTGTCGGGGCCCCTTTGCATCTCATTTGTCCACTGTATGGGCCATTCATCATGGCTGTATATGGGTGCTTTTTGTTAGCGCACATTTTGGCGCACATTTTTTTCAGTCGCAGGGGCTCTACCGCCTGCTTTCTTGTGGCATACTTGTTTGGCCCTGTGCGCGTCTTTGACCGTGCGCTGGTTTGCCCTATTCGATTCCATGAATACGGGTTGTAGGCGAGCGTGTGGGCGTTCCGCGCACTTGCCTCCTGTACTTCCCCCGTGACGCTCATATTTTCACACGTTGTTCCCCAATTTCGAGTGTTACGCCCCGTGTTCCGCCTACTTTTGTGATGTGCGCCACGCTATGTGGATTTCGCAGTGGCCGTGGCGCACGCTGTTGGATGACCTGTGCGCCGGCGTGCGCGGTGCACATTTTTAGCGCACATCCAATGTTTTTCTCGCGCACGGACTTCCATGAATCGCTGTGCGCTGGTTTTCCTGCGATTTTCGCACTTGCACTGCGATTTTCTCACTTTTCCTGCGATTCGCACGTTTTGGCACCTCTGCGCGGGAATTTTCGGCGCACATTAATTCCATGAATCGACCCCATAGTGTCTTCCATTGCTCAATCTGAGCTCCTGATAAGATTTAAGATTTAAGGTTTATGCAAACCAATTCAACAAGAATAATTCATCATCACTGTTTTTACATCTATACTTGTCAATATTTCCACACATACATTTTTAGTCTGCACTTTTTAACCCTGGCTTGGGCACGGGGGTTCAATGGCTCATACCTCTTTAGCTTTGTCGGTCTTTACCTGGACCTATGCCCTTGATCATTCGCCAAGCTTTAAGGATTTAATGAAAGAAGGTGTGGCCATTCGAATGCTCATCAGTGGAGTAGACAATACTGTAGGCCATCTCTGCTCTGGTAGCATACTGCCAAAGTATGTCAAATGCTTGTGAAAATGAATGGCTCTTGATTTGCTTAGCGCTGGGCATTTCACTATTAGGTGTTCCATTGTTTCTTTTTCTCTTGTATCCATGCAGAATCGGCGGAATGGCCCACATTTAAGAACTGCAATTTGCGACATTTTGAGACAACGTGTTTGAGTAGAAACTGGGGTGAATTTTGGAAGTATTTGATCTGAATGCTGCATTTCAGGGTCTGGTAGGCCAGTAACATTAGTCAGATCGGTCTGGAACACAGGTGACTACATCATCATCACACCGGCCCATATTGGCTAATAAAACGGATCCACGCGGTCCTATCAGAACCAGCCTTTGGGCATCACTCTATTGACCCAGAGGCAAGTCCGAGATTCTTAATACAAAGCAGACGATGACAGATACAGACACACAAGCACACACAGGCTCTTCTTCTTTCTCTCTTTCGCTTTAATACTCTTTTCTAAATTGCCCTCTCATTACCTCCTGATCACCTCCGCCGTCCCCATCATGAGATCCAGTTATAATCGTATGCCCTCTGGCAGGGGTCCACTGCGAACCAAAAGAGGCCCTGGAAATAATGTTCAAAGTGGCCCCAGATTACACACTTTTAGCAAGCCCAACCATTTTCCTTTGAGAAGGTTCCATGGCATTTCTACAAAGTAAATTACTTTGTGGTAATTTACTTCGGTGAAATTACTTTGGCAGTTTACTTCGAAATGCATTTTTGTATGGAGTGTGTCCCTCACTCCCCCCTTCACTATAACCCTTACCCCAAACCCTTGCCCACCCCCTTTTACCTCTTAACCCACAAAAAATACATTTAGAAGTAAACTATGGATGTAATTTCCACAAAGTAAATTACCACTTAGTATTTACTTCGTGCAAACAAGGAGAGACATTTGTGAAAATTTGGAAATTGAAAAGGCTACCACACAAAAGAGGCCCAGGGTGCAGAGGACTACTGGGAAATCTCCAGAGTTCCGTATAGGCCAGTCCACCCCTGCCCTCTGCTCACTACCAGGGCTTCCCCTTACCTGGTGTAAAAGGGTCACTCACATAATGCAGTTCAATGTCTTTTTCTCAGAAGATCGACATGGTGACTAGGCAGAGGGACAGGCTGCCACACTGAACACCTTCCGGCCTACAATCCACATACTCTTATGTTGATAAAAGATGTGTGGTTGATGCCCACCTGTTGGTCCAGTTGGAGCTCGGGCCCGGGTGGAGAGGAGAAAGGCTGAGGAGGATTCAGTGTTTCCCGATCTATCCGAAAACATTCACTGGTGGTGGATAGGAAGCTGGGCACAATATTAGAATAGGCTTATGCGGTGATATGCTTGTGATAGTTCGTACACGTGGAGTGAGCCCACAAACCCACCACTGCAGTTCCTCCTCCAGGAAATCCCAAATAGTGGACAGCCAGCCTATTGATGTTCATGATGTTGGGTTAGACAACAGGAAGCACAGGAGCCAAGTCAAACCTTCAATACTGTGAAATAAAGAGAGTTCATTGGTATTATGGGAAATGGCTGTGAAGAATCCTCTCTCCCGCTAGGCTTCTTCGACTTAGCTATGTGAATGGATGCAAGCAGCAGGAAAGTAGATGAGAGGATGATGTAGTGGAGTCCAGAGACCAAGTTCCAGGTTCCTTGTCTCGGGCAGCACGAGGACACAAAAAAATAATAAAGCGCAAAGGAGCTGACCCGACAGCATGAGGACTCCAGGAAATAGTGATGTGAGGCTGGAACCCTCAGAAAGAAGGAGTCTCAATCAGCTCCAGTCCAAGTTCATCAATGTCTGCAAAGGAGACTGCAACTCAGGTCAGGGGTCCAAGCCATAAGGGCTCTAAGGGGGTTCTAGATAACAAGTCCAGAGCGAAATCCAAGAGCAGGCCAAAGGATGATTACAGATAGCCAAAACAATCCATGTGTTACTGAAAGCCACAATTAGAAGGGAAGATCAGGAGGTGAGCCATGGTTCAGCAACAGGGAGACCAAACAATTCCGATGCAGTACAAAGCCAAATCCAAAGACAGGGTCAAGTGCAAAGCAAAGAACAGCACGGGGATACTGGATACATGCATAGATCACAGAGACCAGACAACATGGTACTTATCAATGTTGTCAACATGACTCCACATCATTCTTTTCAATGTGTCCATGCTTTCACAGTACCCGGAACCACAAGAAACATGGCTCACAAGTACTCACGTGTGCGTTCGCAAGAACTTCTGGGGCTATAGTGTGGTCAGAAGGTGTAATGGCAACCGCCAACACCAAGAGGCAAGAGCCCGGGCACGAGGACAGAGATCTCATGGACATTCTCAAGGGTATCCCAGCTTCATTACTCTAGATCATAGCCTTTCTAATCAATCAGGAGGTGTCTTACCCTTTGCTGCCCAAATATAGCGTGACCTTCAACATCTTATTCCCCTGTATCATAAGCAGAGCAGGTCGAATGGGCAGCCGCTTATCAGATTTCACTGCTTTTAATAGAGTGATATGTAACACAGATGTATTTTTCATGGAGTGTGTAGAGCCAGTTTCATAATCACTAGATTTACCAATTATGTTACATTGTATGGAGCAACATACATGGGCAATAATTTTCAGGTGCCATGAATGTGTTTGTGCTTTGTAGACATCCACATTCGTGACCCAGCAGTCCACAAATGAGCTGCTTTGTGATGTTTATCTGCTTGTGTCTTGCTGGAGTGCTGAATGGCTTGCAAGTGTGTATGTGCTTCATCATGTATCTTTATCAACCTGAAATTGCTGTTGTTAGTGGTGGGACTGATGTGGGAGAAGGGATTTGGGCTGCTAGCATATGGCAATGATCCCGATAGCTTCAGAAAAGGGTGACACCCTGTAGAGGAATGAAAGTAATTTATAAACAAACTACATTATACCCAGCATGGTGCATGAAGTCCCCTGACTTTAAAGACAGAAACACTCCAGCATTGTTTGAGAGTCTGGTTGAGACGTTCCATCGGCCCATTGGTTTGGGTATGATAAGCAGTAGATAACTGATGATCCATGTTTGTAAATGTGCCTGGGCCTGACAAAATCAGGCAGTAAACTGAGGGCCCCATCAAATATCAAAATGGATGGAAGGCAATGCAGACTGAACACATGTTGCATAAGTAGGAACACCAATGTGGGTGCTTTTGGAATACCTTTGCAGGCCATACAATGTCCTACTTTAGTTAGCCCAATCATCTGAACCAATATAGTATTATGTTGGTCAACCTGAGCCCAGCCACTAAAGAAGTCTAGTGAGATCGTATGACAAGGCATACTGTGGCAGTGGTAAGCGACACACTACACCTTTTGGTCTTCCTCATTGTGCCTTGCCCTGGGCACATACTGTGCAAGTGTCGACATAGTCTGAGAATGGTACCACAATGTTGGGTACCTGCACCAATGGTGTAGTAAATCTATCATCTTTTGTTGGCCTAGATGACCCGCCAATGGCGCATCTAGCCACATAGGCTTTAATTGCTCTGAGGAGCCGGAGGTAATATGAAGAGTTTTTACTCACATACGTAACCTGTGCTTTTGCACTCATTGAGGATTCCAAAAACATCCCTAGTGTCGTCACCTTACCCACTACCTGTATGGGGGCGTCTGATGTAGAAGGACTCATATTGGGGAGTCCGTTTGGCCCGAGATTGGTGGGACCCAAAGAACATCAGGTCTGTTTTATTGCCATTTAGGCACCTCCAATTGTTGTCCATCCAAGATTCAATTATGTTAGATAGTGCCTTCACTGTAGGACTGTCCTGTGTGTAGTCACCACTCAACTCTACCACCAGCTGGGTATCGTCAGCATAGTTAGTAAAGTGAGCACCGATGTTGTCTAGAACTACACAGAGGAACCTAAGGTATGAATTAAAGAGAATCAGTAAATCTAAATGGAAGACAGTGGCGGGGGCAGTTTATATACTAGCACAATGCACTGATAGGCCCAGTGTTCATACAGTCTACAGAGCTAACTTTTTTGTGGACATGCATCAGAAGGGCATCCAGTTCATTCCCCCTTTGAATTCTGGGATGTGTAGTTCCCCATCTTTCAAATTGGTGGGAAAACTACAAATCGGCTGATCTTTAACCCGACTCTACTGATCACAGAGAAAGAGCGGTCACAGCATCAAAGCTGCATTAACTAATGTGGCCTCACTTTCCCTATGCTCTTGTCTGCCAAACGCCACATCCCATAGTGCAAGATCCAAAATGCGCAGCACTTGCTTACTGCAGCCTTTCCAAATCAGATTGAAAAAGCTCACTTAATAGCTGCACGCACTAAAACAGTACACCGGTATAAACAACGTGACAGTTATTATAGTTCAATTAAGCTGTTCACGGTATCTATAACGGTATACCTTTATACCGTTACACCCCCCTACACCACTGTAGCGCTAAGACTGCTCTAGAGCAGTTGGGGACAGGTACAGTGCTTCTTGAACCCAAGTCAATCCATTGCATACAATTAACTGACTGGCGCTGATTTCTGTTGGATGCTGTGAGGCACACATTTGCAATCCCTCAAGCAAAGAAGACTGAGCATCTCAGACACAAGGGGCATGACCTGTGGGTAGGATCGGCGTTGGTGATATTGGGGCTTCCCTGTCATTTCAGTACATATGGGACAGAGTATCAGCCCTACAATTGGCAGCAGCTGTGCAATACATAACCACAAAATTAAAAGCAGAGACAAACAGGTGCCAGTGGGCTGGGTGAGTGTTTGTACATTTGGCAGAGATTAACAAAGCCAGGTTCCTATGATCCGTATAAACTCTTACTGTTAGGTGCCCAATAAATTATGCCTCCGTTCGCTGAATGCTGCCCATATGGCTAACAACTCCTTATACATTATGCAGCAGTTCTTTTCGACTGGGGTGAGGTTCTAAGAGTGGAAGGCTACCAAACACAATATACAGGTTTGTAGACATTAATGTAAGAGGATTGCCACAATGGCTAAATCAGACGCGCCAGCCTCCACAATACATATCAACTCTGCCTTATGATGTTGTGAACCAGAACAGTCGCAAAGGACCATTTCTTCAAATCAAAGGCTTCTTGTGCACTAGTGTTCCAGTAAAAGAAAACACCTTTATGGGTAAGACCAGGGGCGAGGATACTACGATATTGGAGAAGCCCTGAATGAACCGAACATAGAAGTTCAAAAGCCCAAGGAAAGCTTGGAATTCCGTCGGATTACTGGGAGTTGGTCACTGCAGGATAACCAGGCCATTTCCTTCATTATTTAAAGTCCAAAAGGGGTTAAGAGATAACCTAAAAACTCCATGGTTCTGGCATGGAATGCCCATCTCTCAGCTTTAGCATATAGCGGATGGTAGCCAGTGATATCATTGTTCCCCAAAACATTGTTCACAAAAACAGAGACAAAAGGATTATCCACACATTTTACAATAGTGGCACATAATGTTGTTCCACGGCACATAATGTCATTCTACATTCTGTACAAAAAAGATTATCATGGCCAAGGGATGGTGGGGGAGGACTACGAGAGGAGAGCGGGGTTGAGAGTTTGCCCCCCTAAAAGGGTTAGTAGACCAACTGCATTCCTTCCTTTCTGTGAGTGTATGTATTCCATTCAGTTTCTTCTGCCATTAAATCAATTAAACATGTTAAAGAATTACTTCACAGTTTAAAGCGCAATGCTGCACACTTTATTTCACTGGCCAGAAACTCTGCATTTCCTGTAAGCCAACAACTTCTTACCTTTGGAAATGTGGCTGTGAAGCAGTGGGTTTCAGTGATCATAAATCTCTCTTCCTAGAGCAGACTTGCCTCAGGCTGAAGAGGTGTGATTCTTACCTCGCTTGTGTAAGCAGTCACACATTTCAACACGGTTTTCAGCTGCACTGCTTGGTTAATCACTATATGGCATGTCTTTGTTCTTTTCACTTCAGGGTTTACAAAAATAACCAATATTTGATTTCCCCATTTCCAGCACATCGATGATTTCCGACGATGTTTTAGGAGCAATGTTTTTAAATGTGCCATTATTTTTATCAGTGCACAATATTTAAGCACTGTTTATATTTTTCAATGGCATTTGTGCAACACAATGTTTAATAAACAATAATATCACATACAACCACAGCCAATGACTCCCAAATGGCTGAGTACCATCTTCATGTGCTCAAAGGAGGGAGAATACATAAGGATATCGGGCAGATAAACAGTAACAATGACAAATGGATCTTTTATATCTCAAAATACCTTGTTCATGAAATGTTGAAAGGATGGAGAGGTGTTACAAAACCAAAATCCCTCACGTTCTATTAACAGAGGCCACAACAGGTGTGGAACAGTTTTCAATTCATCCCTAAGTCAACCAAAAACCAGATAATAGATTTCCAGGAGATCACACTTAGTGAATACAGTCACAGACTGAACCTAATCTAACCACCCATTGTTAAGAGGTAACAGATTACGGTTCTTTCCCATGTTTTCCTTTTTGCTCAAAAGTCTATACAAATATGTAATTCCCCGTTTTCTTTGGCATAATGAAGAGGGATGATGCTACAGATGATTTGGAGTGACTAATGAATCCTTTCCTTAGATTATCTATAAGTATTGATGCAAATGTTGGTCCTCAGCCTGTGTAAAGGGATACATTTTTCCACAGGGCATCAAGGACCTGGGAAGAGATCAATTGGACAAACGTATGAACATTGAGGAGGTAGACGTTGAGCCACTTTCTGATCAAAGGCATTGTCATAATCCCTGCAACATTCACCTATGCTTAGTAACAAGATAGCTGTATCACAAACTGCGGAAACTAAAGCCAAACTGGGGCCATTGTTCTACTACTGTGAGGAATCAACTTCCAGGGCACCAGTGGTCGAGGGATGAATGTCGGTTTCTAAACCATCAATCAGACCCACACTTCTCATACACCAGAAGGGATCTGAACAGATTGCAAACACAAGCAAATTATTAGCCTCCTTAGCCAATTTCGGTTACATAAACGGAACGGCAGGCTTATCTTCTAAAGGTCGTGGATCATTGGTTAGTTGAACACAGCAAAAATGCAATTACTACCCATTGATAAAAGGGACTTTCCAGTCAAGGTTTTACAAAGCAGTGGAGAAGTTAGAGTAAAACACGAGCGAGCGTGCCGAGAAGCGGCAGAAAATCAGGGTCGGATTGCAACCAAGCGCGATAGCCCTACAGTGAATTACGGTGCAATCGTCCAATGTGACATGATATAATTATATCTGATAAAAAGATAGTATAGCGCTGAAGCCTACCTCCTGGTCCGCTGAAGTCTGCTGCCGTCTGGATTGTGCAGAACGCTGCACTGGCACAGTTTACATGGCAACCCAAAGTCCTACTACTATTTCCATTGAGCCTCATCTAGGAAGTCAGGCAAGGAACAAACGAGCGCCATGTTTTGGGCTCATAACCGATGACGTTGTTACAGAAACACCCGTGAAGTGATATTTAGGTGGTTTTTCAAGGGCTTATTGGTTGCAATATATTTACAAAGTGTTTAGTGCCAAATAAGAGTAGCAGGCAGAGAAATGTACACAGAACCTATATTACGTGTTATCCGATATTAATGTATGTCATTATACATAAATTCCTGTTGAGCTACAGATGTCAGATTTATAAGACATATCTTTGGTAAGGTGTGAGAGGAATTTCAATAATGCGCTTTGTTAATATAAAATCCCTGTCATACTATATTCTGCATATCGTATGTTTGTGACGCAGAATAGACAAAAAATGAAAACTTTAAAGAAAATGCGCCATCTCATGGTCTCGGTTCAGACCAAACTCCGTCGCTCTGAATTTGCATATGATGCGGGTTTCACACTGGCGAAGGAGGGTTTCCCTGTCTCCACCTCTCTCACCCAGGGAAGCCTGTCTGAGTCCGATGACCCTGACATCCATTTTATCATCTTGTTGATGTTTGGTTTGCCAATGTTGGGCAAGCGGTAATAAGGAGTCAACTTTACTCATGGCATAAACATGTTCACGTATTCTATATCTTAGTTCCCATATGGTGCTGCCAATATATATGCGCGCACATGTGCATATTATTGCATATACAATATAGTTGCTGCGGCAATTTATGGTATCCTTGATTGAAAAAGTTATTCCTCTCGAGTCCGTGAAGGTCTCTGTATTCGAGTGCACTAATTTGCACATGCTGCATGAACCACATTTCCTGAATCCTATAGGTAAACCAGGTAGCCATAGTTCTTGTCTTGGTGTGGGCAGATTTGGGAGTAGAGTTGGGCTGAGCATGCTTTTCAAGGATCTTGCTTTTTTGAAAATGAGTTTGGGTTTGTCATCAATGAGGTCTTTGAGGTGATCATCAAATTTAAGCAAATGCCAGTTTTTGTTGAGTATTTTTCTAATTTCAAAATTGTCATGAGAGAACGTTGTGATGAAGCTTACTTTATTCTGTTCCTCCGTTCATTTGTGATTCTTGGGTTGTAGAGTTACATTCCTGTCCATCGCGACAGCTTTTGCTTGTGCCACATCTATGCATTTTTCATTTTAGCCTCTTTGACAGAATCTGTGCTTCAAAAGGTTGCATTCCTGAACAAAATCACTGTCATTGCTGCAATTTCTACGGGCTCTTATGAATTCCCCCTTCGGTATGTTCTTAACCACTGTTTTCAGGTGGCAGCTTGTGGCAAATAGGGTTGAGTTGGCCTCTGTTGGTTTACGAAAAGTTTTAGTCACGAGTTTGCCATCCATCACGTATATTGTTAGGTCAAGGAAATCTAAGCTGGTGTTACTCGATGGTCCTGAGAGTAAGATGCCTTCTGTATTGTTATTTAAACGACCCCTAAATTCGATTAGGTCTTCGTCATTGCCATTCCAGATAAGTAAAATGTCATCAATGAATCTGGTCCACATCACAATTTTGTCTTTTGCATTCGGATCCGTGTATACATACTTGTCCTCAAATTTGCTCATAAATAAATTGGCTAGCGCTGGTGCGTATTTTACGCCCATAGCTACTCCCTGTTTCTGCTTGAAATATCTTTTGTTGAAAAGAAAAATATTGCTATCCAGAGTTGTTGTAAGCATTTCTTTGAGCATGGTCAAGTAGTGGTAATGTGAAGCAGTTTCCCCACAAAAAGTATAGTCTATGGTTTCAATGGCTGCCTCGTGTTTAATCGAGGTATACAGGGCTCGTACATCCCATGTAACCAGTTTGTATGTGTCTTGCCAGTCGATCAATTGAAGTTTCTTGATGACATTGGTGGAATCTTTACAAAAAGCTCTGGTATCTGGTACACAGGGGCTTAGTATGTTGTCAATAAACTCACTGATTCTTTCTGTGGCCCAACCAATACCGCTGACAATCGGTCTTCCCTCCGGAATTTTATTAAAGGCTTTATGCACGTTGGGTAGAAAGTAAATGGTTGGGACCACAGGGTGTGGGACAATTAAATAAGCTTGTTCTTTGTCTGTAATAAGGCCTTTCCTTTCCCACATCATGATTTGCTCCAATATCTGGTTTTTGATTTGGACAGTTGGATTTGTCCTGAGTTCCTCATAACAGAGGGGGGTTGTCAGGTGATTTTCGGCCATCTGTATGTAGTCAGCAGGATCCATGATGATGATTTTTCCCCCTTTGTCGGCTTCTTTTATTACGATGGACTTATCCATTTGGAGATTTTTTAGGGCTTTTGCCTCCTCTACAGATAGGTTGTTTTTTTTGGTTTTAAATCTGTTTCTGGATTTACTCTTCCTTTCAAACAGATTCTGGATGTCCGTTTGGACTACTTTTTGAAATGCATCAATCATGCTGTCTTGGCCAAATTGTGGTGCGAATTTGGACTTCACCCTCAAATCGGGTGTTGGAATACTTATAGGTGGATTTTCAAATCATGGAGGGTTTCATGTAATTCCAAATCTTCTGTTTCCAGAGTTCTTAACAAATGGATATTCTCAATATCTTGTATAGAAAGTGGTATTGATGTTGGCCTCTCTTGTCTTGGCTGATATTGTTGCACTTGAGTAGAAGAATTTTTTTAATTTCAATTTTCTGATGGATTTGAAAAGATCAATCTGTATTTGGATATGGTCATATCTGTAGGTCGGGGCAAAGGAAAGACCCTTATTAAGTAATTGAATTTCTTGTCAAACATCTGTAATCTTCCTTTTGCTCGATTTTGTTCCCTTGTGCTTGGTTGCAATCCGACCCTGATTTTCTGCCGCTTCCCGGCACGCTCGCTCGTGTTTTACTCTAACTTCTCCACTGCTTTGTAAAATGATTTAATAAGTGCACGGCAACTTATAGTTTCACAGCAATGTCCATGGCACGCCCGCTCGTGCGTACTCTACGGTAATTTAAACCTATTTGTGCCAGACAAACTTTTTCTGATAGGCACACATATGTTTTTTTGGTGCATATTTTGGTTTGAATAAATTACACTCCATAAACACACATTCTTTCTGTTTAAAAGCTATGGCTTTTTAAACCACACATACCTATAATGTGTTATTTTTGATATGATTTCTCATAGGGGGATTTAACCCATGACTGTGTGTTCCACTCAATTGAAACCTTTTGACTTGAGATTTAGGTAAGGCCGCCAAGGGCAAAAATCTCCAAAAATGTCAATCATTTAAGCAATTGTTTTTTACTTTTGATTATCTATTTGCTAATAACACTTTTGTGTTTTTGCCATTTGTTTGTGTTTATTTGTTTTTTCTCAATATGACTTACCTTTGACTTCCCTACCCTTCACCCCTCCTTATTTCTCTGTGACCACACCACACCATGATTTTGACTTTTTTCGGTATGGGTCGTTTTCAATTTGTTTTATCATGACCTATGATTGTAATGCATATCCGTCTTTTTTGCCATATGTTCACTGTCTTTATGTTACTTATCAGCATTGCTACCAGCCCTGATTTGAAAAAGACACTGGTGTGTCGAAACACGTGTCATCCGTAAAGGGCATTTTCAATTCAATATAATAAACCAACCTACCTTTCACAAATACCCAGTGTGGCGCTTTTTTTAAGTGTGGAGAAGTCCTTTCAACTATCGGTAGATTCTTGTCATTGTACTCCTCCTAGCTTCTTCATTGGGCTTGTGTTGTCCTTTAAGGCGAATGGCCCAAAGCTGAGGAAGCTGAGGAGAGTGTTGTAGGCAGCTGCCTTGCCCTTGGTTTGGTTCAGATTCTCTCTGGCACTTCCCACCGAGGAAGCTTGCTGCAGAGCCTAGCAGGGCACGCTTTGTGCTGGCTGGGTACCGGTTCTGGATCCTCTGGATTCTGTGTATCCTTCTGTTCCCTGGGAGATGTTTGGGGATGGGATCTTGCTTGCCTCTTGAAAGTTCTGGCCTTCCTTCACTGGTGGATGTAAGAGGCTGACTGTACCTTCATACAGAGTCCAATGATGAGTTCTTCCTTCTGCTTCTGGTGAAGCCTACATATGATCTGCCAAAAAAGGGGCTCAGCACCTCTTTTAAAGCCCAATGGACCAGAGGGATTGGTGTAAGTTAAGCCTACCCTGATGAACCAATCCTGGATCCCCACCAACAATTTCCTTTAGGCATGAAGTAATAACCAGAGTGCTTTGCAACAGAAAAGGTAAAGTGCCCCCACCCATCCACCTGTCTGTTGTGGATCAAAGGGTTCCTCTGGTTAATGGAGCTCTCTGTGTTTCCTGATTAAAGTGGCAGGTCTCACTTGAAGCTGCGGCGAGACCAGATTTTCTGGCTCTGTCAATCCACATACTCGTACCTTCTCAATGGGGTCTCCCTGTGGAGAAGACTTCTGTAAATACGCAGTCCCAGACATGACATTTCACTGTCAATCGATACTGAGGGTGGGAGCTGGTATCAGGTTGACATAGTGTATATGAAAGGGTTTTGGGATTTCCTGTCTCCTTTGTTAGCCCCTTCAGCCAGGCCCCATGTGGACTCGCTTGAATTGAACTCTGATTAGTATATGAATGTTGCCACCAGCTACATGGCTCAACAAACGGCAGACCCATGGATCCTTTGCTAGTTAATTGGGCTGGCCATGGCAGGGGGAACATTGGCCCTCCCCCTTACAGAGATGACATGGTGTACTCCTGTTTGTCATATCCCACCTAAATATGACAGGGGGTCCACCCAGAGTATGTGGGTCTATACATATGTTGTGCAGTGAGCATAGGAAAATATGTGCAGATCAGCCCTGGATATTTTCCAGCGAGGTTGATCTACCATCGTTCAATTTCATTTAAAATTTCCAAAAAACCCAGGTGACTACACACTCACTGTGCGGATGGTCAAATTCCTCACATGACCCCCAGCCTCAACATGTGAACCACCACCCTATTGAGAGTCTGGTTCGTCGTCAAGGTTAAAGTACCGGCTGAGGCCATCTGCATTTCCATGCTGATAGCCTGGCTTGTGCTGGATGTCCATATCTAATCCGTGTAGGGATATGGCCAAACGCAAAAGCTTAGGGTTCTCCCCATGCATGGCCATTAACCATCCAAGAGGCCGGTGGTCTGTCTGGATCGTAAAGTGCAACCCAAAGATGTAGGGTTTCAGCTTCGTTACGGCCCACTCACCGCATAAGCCTCTTTTTCAAATATGGCCCAGTTCCTTTCTCTTTTTGTCAATCGCCTGCTAATGTAGGCGACATGTTGCCTTGAGAGTTGAGCTGAGCTAACACTACTCCAATCCCAAAATCACAGGCGTCTGACTGGATAATGAACTCCTGACCATAGTCTGGCACTTTCAGAACGAGGACCCTGCACAATCCATCCTTTAAATCCTGAAAGGAGGTTTGACAGGCGGGGGTCCAAGTTACCTTCTTCAGCATCTTTTTGGAAGTTACATCATTCACGGGCATGGCCATGGCCCCATACCTTTTGATGAATGACAGGTAGTAAACGGTTAGGCCTAGAAAGGCACTCACACGAATCTGTGTGGTGCAGATTTCCCAATCCATCACAGCCTGTACCTTCACTTTGAGAGGCTGTTTCTTACCTCCACTGACTAGGTGGACTAGATAAGTCACTGTGCCCTGCGCTATCTGGCACCTCATGGCCTTGATAGTCAGACCTGCATTCTGCAGCGCCTGAAGCCCTTGTTTCAGGTGGGATAAGTGATCCTCCCAAGTGTGGCTGAACACAGAAATTTCCCATGAATAGGCGACACTGAAGTTTTCCAGTCCAGACAAAACCTCTTTAACCATCCTCTGAAAAGTGGCAGGGGCATTCTTCAATCCGAAGGGCATCACAGTGAACTGTTAATGTCCTTCTGGGGTTGAGAATGCTGACCTCTCTCTCGCTCAATCTGTCAAGCCGACCTGCCAGTACCCTGCCGTGAGCTCAAAGGTACTCATGTAAATGGCAGCGCTGATCTTGTCAATGAGCTCATCTGCCTGGGGAATGGGGTGAGCATCTGTCTTCATAACAGAAATGAACCCTTTGTAGTCCACACAAAAGCAGATTTGAGCCTTCCCACCACTGGTCTTTTTCGGGACCAGTAGAACTGGGCCTGCCCAGGGACTGTGGGATGGCTCTATCACTCCTAGGGGCAACATCTTGGAAACTTCCTCCTTGATAGTGTCACTGACCTTATCGGACATCCAGTGAATCCTACTCTTCACTGGCTTACTGTGTCCAGTGTCCACATCATGGGTGTACCAGTCTATATGACCTGGAGTCAGCGAAACAGACCACAAATTGTCCCAATAAACTGCAACAGTCTGTCACTTGCTGTTCTGACAGGTCCGTTGCAAGGTTGACACCTTCAACTGACCCATCTGTGTCTTTAGGGTGCAGGAGATCTGGGATGGGATCAGTCTCATCCTCAGTTTCTCCTTCAGTCACTAATGCCATGACCAAGTCATCCCGGCTACAATGGGGTTTTAGCCGGTTGACATGGAAGACCCTGCACATTTGTTTAGGTCCTTTCACGTCATTGAGATAATTCACCGCACTGACTTTTTCCAGCACATAGTAAGTCTCAGTTCACTTGTCCTGAAGGGCACTGGGTTTGACAGGCTCCATAATCCACACCCACTAGCCTGGACAATAGACTATCACTGTCATCAGCTCCTGACTGGCCGTAAGGTTTTTCGTTGACTGTTCCATTAACTTTGCCATTCTCGACCGAAGGCCAAGTACATAAACTACATTTCAGCAGAGTTGGGAATAAATGCAGCCGCAATTGGCTTATTCTTGTCATAGAGACAGCAGAGGAAGAATGCAAGATCCAAAGTGATTAATTAGTAAAGTTGGAGAAATGTTTCATTGACAATCAGACAATCCAGGATGCAAAGAAGAAACTTGATAAGCTTGAGGAGGAAATAGCCAAATTCAAACTAACTATCATAGACAAGAAAGTATAGAAATGAAAGAAAGATCTACAGAACTACAGTGAGCAAAAAACATATCCATTACTAAGAGATGGATTCTATGTAGAACAAAGACAAATGGGAGGATATAACCAATGGAATAGATTTGTAACGTTCTCAGAGACCTCAGCCTCCTCGAGTAACAGTGACCAAGGGGAACGAGCATCCACAAGCACGGACAACGTTAATAACGCCCTACAACAACAACAATTTATTCACAGGGGCATTCAAAGAGGGCGAAACAGGAGGCGATTCCAAGCCAGAGGACAGTGGATGCACACACGGCCGTGGTACTCGAACCAATAGCATACGAGACCTTTCCTATTTTCAATCTGTATGGACATATACTCAACACCATGGAAAAGAATCTTTTAGGAAAGGGCCTATATCCCCCCCCCAACAAAAATACATAAGAACCCGACCAACCTTCCATCCAAACCTATCGTGTGAGCCATTGATTCACTTTTGAAACCGCTGTCTCTCTATGAAGATGGTGGTGAAGTTGGTTGCAGCTTGAGGGGCTCAACTGTCTGGAAAATGTCCTTTAAGGAGGATGTCGGTAGATGCTTGTTGATGTACTCCTCCAAGCTTCTTCAGTGGGCTTGTGATGGCACAAAGCTGAGGAGAGTGTTGCAGACAGATGCCTTGGTCTTGGTTTGGTTCAGAGACTCTCTGGCACTCCCCACCTAGGAAGCATGCTGCAAATCCTAGCAGGGCATGCTGTGTGCTGGCTGGGTACCGGTTCTGGAGTGGCTGGAGGATCCTCTGGTTTCGTTATCTCTGTCTGTTCCCTGGGAAATGTTTAGGGGAGGGATCTTGCTTCCCTCTTGGAGGTCCTGGTCGTCCTTCACTGGCAGACTGTACCTTCAGTCAGTATTCAGTGATGAGTTCTTCCTTCTGCTTCTGGTGAAGCCATCAGATGATATGCTAAAGGAGGGGTTCAGCCCTACTTTAAAGTCAAATGGACCACAGGGATTGGTACAGGCTAAGCCTACCTTGATGAACCAATCCTGGGTCTCCACCAACAATCTCCTTTATGTGTGAGGTCCTAACCAGAGTGCTTTGCAACAGTAAAGGTAAAGGGGTGAAAACATGTAATACTAAGTCCCTCCCATCTTCCTATCTGTTGTGAATCAAAGGGTCCCTCTGGTTAATGGAGCTCTTTGTGGTTCCTGATTAAAGTGACAGGTCTCCCTTGAAGCTGTGGTCAGACCAGACTTTCTGGCTCCGTCAATCCACATGCTCGTACTTTCTGAATGGGGTTTCCCTGCGGGGATGACTACTGTAAACACGCAGTCCTAGACATGACATTTCACTGTCCATCGATGAGGGCGGGAGCTGGCATCAAGTTGAAACAGTGCATACGAAAGGGTGTTGGGGTTTCCTTTCTCCTTCATTAGCCTATGCAGCCAGGCCCCATGTGGGCCTGTTTGAATTAATCTCTGATTAGTATGTAAATGCTGCCACCAGATACAGGGCTCAACAAAAGGACACAGCAGATCCATGGAGCCTTTGTTAGTGAATTAGGCTATCCATGGCAGAGGGAAGATTGGCCCTCCCCCTTACTGAGATGACATGGTGTACTCCTGGCTGTCATATCCCAACTAAATATGACAGAGGGGACTGCGCCTGTAGGCATTGTCCACCCAGAGTACACAGGTCTATGCGTTTTGCGTGCAGTGAGCATAGGAAAATGTGGGTGGATTAGCCCCACACATTTTCGGAAGGTTGATCTACCATCATTCAATTTCATTTAAAATTTCAAAAGGCCCAGGCGAGCGCACACCAACTGTGCTGCTGCTCGAATTCCTCACAAATGCACCTGTTCACATGATTCCAAACAGTGCCAAAGACAATAGCAAGATGAGAAGCAAAGTTTTCCGGTTTGCCAATAGATCATAATATTACAACCTTTCCACCCTGCATGGGGGGCTTCAATTCAATCAAACACATTTTGCTGTCAGTGATTTCTCTGGGTTACCAGAGTTAATTCAGAGGTTCCTACAGATAGTTCTTGACCATGGACAGACCCTGCTGTCTTGGGTGTGGATTTAGCAAACCTAGGGATGTGCAGGTTCACATATTACAGCTATTGTAATATTCACTGTTTCACTAGCCTACATCAGCTGAGTGGACAGCATTAAAGGGGACATTGGGTCATGGTCTTGAGAAGAATCGATGGAAACTGGGCTCACCTATGTAATTCCCTTTATTGATGAGATGACACATTTCCCTTGTTCTTAGTGGGGCTCCTAGGGCATTCCTTTAAGTAACAACTGGGATTTTCACGGTAAAAGCACATATTAGCCCTATAGAATCTGTTGCTTTCTTCATGGGAAAGAGGCGCCCGATCAGTGTTGGTTCTGCTGCTGCAGCTAACATCCCTCAATCCAGCATGATACTGGCGGTGAGTGTTGACCCTGATTTTGGCTCACAAGAACCCTATTAGTGCAATAGTCGGTGGTGGGTGCATTCTGCACCCTGTGTGGCAGCTAGGAACTGCAGGGAGGAGAAGGGGGCTACCAGCCCATAGAATAATCCAACGTATGCTTGTTGCGTTGGCTGATAGGTGGCTCCTAGTCTGCTCCGGTAGGAGGCTGCCCGAAAGGTTCTGTGGTGCCTGCTCGTTATCATGGTGTCAAAACCTAAACGGAAGCCCAATGTGAAGAATGCTGCTCTTTCAAAGACTAAGAAAGCCAAACTAATTGTCCAACCTGAGAACTAATCGAGTAGATACACGCAATCTATGATTAGATGGGCACTTCGAAGTCAGAGCGTACAAATAGTAAAGCAGTGTGTGCGCATTCAAGAATTAATCATGCGGGACCGTGCCTGAGCACAGATACTGTTTGTATCCACCTCAGTTTTTCTCCAACTCTGGCTTAGCGGGGTCATCACAGACACAACAGCAACGTCAGCCACACATTTTAGGGGGCAGTGAATCCAGTCGTCCGCCACAGGGCAATCAAGATGTAACGGACAATGGGCATGTTTTGGCCATGCGTTTTTCTCCTCGCACCGAGGCTATTGAGTCCAACATGGATGGTTGTACAAATGGTAACGGAAACGGCCTGAACACCATTCCATCTGATAGATCTATACTAGAAGCTCTGGAGCACTCGATTGATATCTGTATTGTGAAAACTGTCAGGAGGAACTGGTTGTGAACCAAGTGGAGGTGCCACCAGAGGCGTTGCTTGGGGGGGCTGACGGGGTTAGAGCCCCGGGTCTTTTGGTTGTAGCCCACGATAGAAGCTCAGGTGCTACAAGCAAAATGCTAGCTAGCCCTGAGTCTCGTCAGTGCTGACATTAGCTTAGACCCTGATCTTTTGCAGACCTAGCAACACCCTTGGGTGTCACCCTCCCAAAGTATGAGTCCATGAGGATCTGGGGTTACTATCGATCCTGTGTCCCCCTCCCCGTGGTGATCCTTGACAATTAGAGGGTCACAAACATGCTATATAAGGGTCCAACTAATGAGGGATCAGCTTCAGCTTCGATAAGCCAAGCGGCCCAAGCCCCAACCGAAATCACTGGGATTATACGTGAAATATTGCCTGGAAGGGAGCCTGAGGCTCTACCATCTCCGATATTGAAAACATTGGCGGTAATGCCATCCTTTACTCCAAATTTGGAAATACCACTGAGTTCTGGGACAGAGAATCTCAATTTTACTCAGCAGCAAGCTGAGGGGGGTGCCCCATTACCACTCTCGCCCGTGTTTGTTTACACAGACTCATCAAGGAATATAGAAATAGTGATTGAAGTGATTAAGGAATAGTCAATTGCAAGAAATAAAGAACTTGTCCCCCTGGACAAGTGCATCAAAATCATTGAATGGCTGATGAAGAGAACTAAACGGTTCTGTGGTTGTCCCCTTGACACTCAAAGAAATCTCACTCGCATCACCATAGACCCCATCAGCACTCCATCAGTCACAACTACAAGAAGACTGATGCTCGCCAATGTCTGCTCAGTAATCAATCATGCAGCTGACATTGATGCCCTGCAGATCAGTGGCTAAAGCCTGCCAGACTGATATTCAGGATGTAGGTGGTTCCTTCTGACACTCTCCATTGTTGGAATAAATATGCGGGAAAGGACCAGTCGAAAAACTTTGGTTGAAGGCACTCGGCACGCAGGGCCCATGTCATTTGAGCATCCTCCACCGCCAATTGAAGGAGAAATGTCTCTGGTGGTTATTCCGATTGGGGTTCCCCCACAGGACCCTCAGGACAATACTCATAATGTTGTCAAGGACAGAGAAAGCAGGAAGCAAGCATAGTTTACATGGATAGAAATCCTCTGAGGCAGATCCAAACAATGCATGGGTCTATGAAATCACAGAATATTAGCAACATAGCAGGCATAAATGGACCAAGAGTGATCATGCAAACTGACCCCCTTGAAGGCTGGTGACAAACTAATGTAATTTGCACATTTAAAGGTTGGACTCGTAGGAATAAGAGCACCCACAAAATAATTTTGTTAAAAAAAGCCATGTCTGGAATTTTGGTTGTTGACGTTGTCATTCAGAAAAGTTACCACTTGCCGCACCCTGTCAGACTGTATGTGCTGTGGGGGTGCAGTGTAAGCTTTGGAAAATACATGTATTAGGCAACGTGTGCTTGATTGTCAAGATGCACTTGTATCAAGAGGTATAGCAGTGGCCCCGGATACAAGTTTTAATATTTGCCCCTTCCACGATTTGTGGCTAGAAGCCAGTGTTGACCATTTAGCACCTTGCCTTGAAAAACCTTTACCCTCCAGGGATAGGCAGAGCAGCGCGGTATTGCACTGCATAGGTGGGACGGGCAGGCATCCCCTGCGCGTTATCTCTAGGCGAGCAAAACACCTGTTTGCCAATGCATCTCCTGTACTGCCCCCAAATACTGTTTAACACAAGTTGATGGATGCCAACGGATTCAGTGACTTAGTGAGCATGATGTGATCTGTTTGCAGGAGACATGGCTGGACGATGAATTATGTTGGAAAGATTGTTTTCCAAGCTAAGATATTTTTCTGATAAAATCAGTGCACCCCAAGACAGGCAGATGCCAACGGGGTCTGTTGACCATGGTGAAGAAGCCATATAACTCTGCAGTCACGGGATGGTGCCAGGATAACCCAGTTTCGCTAGCAGTGATGCACTCTAAAGGCAAGTTCCCACTGGACCATAAACCTATGGTGAGCAAAAAGCATGTGCTGCAAACTCTCATCTCAGAACAGGTTATCATGCCATGTTCTTTCTGGAGAGGAGCGCCTGCTACCTTCTTTGAAATCATAAACATCTATGTCCCACCTAAAGTCAAGGAAGCTGGTAAGCTTAATGAGGAATGTTCATCCCCATGGGCCCGTCAAATGCTGAGCTGGAAGATATAATACTGAATGGAGATTTTAATGCAAAGTTAGGCCTGAATGAGGCTTTTCCTCATTTGGGTGGAAGAACTATGCAGAATCCCAAGAAGAGATATTAACGGGTGTCCATCAGTGATGGGCCGTTTAATGGACCATTTATGGTCAAATACCTCTTTGTGGAACTGAATGGTAGATGTCTTGGGGATATGCACCCACACCCCACCTTTAAAGCTGGACAGAGGGGAACTGTAACTGACTACTTCCTGGTTGATTGTTTTTCCTTTCATAAGGCGAAGTGTCTTGAAATTCAAGACCGCTCAGAAAGCGATCATAATCTGCTGTTGCTAAGGTGGCAGCTGTGGGCGATTATCCCGCAAGAGGGCCCCCTGGCAATACATTTGATTCAGTTGTAACCAAATGCGAAGGATCAAGAATAGTAAGATGCTAGCCCTGCTCCAAGATGCAGAGAACTACGCAATAACCTCTTAGGGACACAGTCTTATTACGAAGTGGTGGATCTTTTCATGCTCCTACAGGCCCACATTGATAATATTGCACCTTGTGTCTCAGGTGTTACTGGTAATAACTCGGGCCACTCCAGGGTAAACGCACCCTGGTATGATGCCGAATGTAGACAGGTAAAAATGGTACTCCATCTGGCCTCTCTGGAATCTCATACCCTGCCAGGTCATCTTCACTCGCTCAAAATGTCCTACAGAAGTCTCCTGTAATGGAAAAAGAGACAGTTTATAGATGCACAGTGAGACCTTTTGGATAGGACTGAATGAGAAAACCACCCAAAAAGATTTTGGAAGATGGTGGAGAAAGGCTTTGAGGGAGCTAATGAGGGTAAGCGAGGCACATTGCTTCAGACTGCTGCATCTCACATTTCCAAGAGATCCTTTTTGATGTAGAGGTGTGAGGGCAAACAAGCTTTCTTTCCACCTGGAAGTGAGGTTAACAATTAGGCACTATTCAAGCAGGAAGAAATTGTGGCACGCGTAAGAAGCCTCAGGAATGGCAAAGCCGCAGGCCCAGACGGTCTGAGACCTGAAGTCTACAGGGCATCAGACGACTGGTGGGCTCCGGTACTTTTTTAAATTTTTTATTCGATCGCTTGCACCCTTACTCTCCCATTTCCATGGAAAAAAGTTTCATAATCCCTCTATTTAAAAAAGGTAACGCATCTAATCCCCACTGTTATCGGCCAATTGCCTTACTAGATTCCTCCAATTAGATTTTTGCTGGGTGTTTGGCATCGCAATTGGAAGCGAGTGCAATGAATAACAATTTTTCCAGATACACAAGCAGGCCTCCGTAAGGGCTTCTCCACTATCGATCAATGCTTTATATTAAATTTGATTGTGGAGAAGTTTACAGTAAGGAGAAAGAACCATCTCTTTGTGGCTTTTCTGGGTCTAACTAAGGTATTTGATTCTGTAAACCGTGAACTGTTGTGGGCAAAGCTTAGTAGGTGTGTCGGTAATTATAAATATTCAAGGGACTCTAAAACCAATGTAGGGGTGAAGCAAGGCTGACCACAGTCTCGGGAGGATAGCTCAGGGGCAACGTGTTCGCCTTGGAAGCAAGACGACACAGAGCACCACAGGTTCGATCCCTGGGTCCGCGCTTAGAAACCTCTTGGTATTAGGTGCGTTATAAATAACCTATCATATCACTTGCCCCACTTTTTTTTCTCTGTGATTTTAACCCTCATAAGGCCACTCAAGGTTTGATTCCTGCCCTTTTAAATGTTACTGAATTGAGTGCACTTCAGTGCACTACTGTACGCTGATGATACAGTCCTTATGGATTTCAAACCTGTTGGGGTACAGCGGAGTCCAGAGTACTCCCATCATTATTTCTTGAAGTACGGCCTCAAACTGAACCTATTTAAAACAAAGATACTTGTTCTGGGTAAGAGAAAGACGACTTTCAAATGGGTCCTGAATACTGCATTGTTTGGAGGTGGTGGGCGAATGTAAGTATCTGGGCCAGATTTTCACCCAAAGCAGAGGCTCAAGAAGTCATAATGTGTTGGCCAAGTACGCGGCCATGGGTTTAAGTAGGTCCCTCCGATTTTACCACCAATTTGGGGGTAAACCTTTCGACAAGTGTCTTCAGGTGATGGGGTCTAAAGTAAATGCAGCGGTCCAGTATGGTGCAGCGGTCTAGGGTGCACCACCTTGTGGTTGTTTGGATACCGTGCTGAATTCTGGTTTGCAGGGGATTATGGGACGCCCTCCCAGTGCTCCTGGGGATGCCTTGCGACACAAACTGGGGCTTGTTAGTCCAACCCTTAAATGTATTTATTTATTTATTTATTTATTCACATTTATAAAGCGTGCAGCAGCCCTTAGGCATCGTGGCACTGAGCTTTATAGAATTGTTTCTGAATGCTCAGCTGAATACCCCAACACATCCAAATATCATTATTGCAATTGGAGACTCTGCGTTTTGTTAGTAAAGGGCATAAGAGTTGGTACAGTAGTGGGCTCAGTCTAATGACATGTTGGGGGCTGGGTCATGTGATCTAGCGCATACCCAGTGCAGGCTTCTTCTTAAGGAAAGAGCTGTAGAGCTGGAATAAGACGCATTCCAGGAAATCATTTTGAAACTGCACTGATTGAAATATTATTCCCCCACACCCAAAAGACCATGGACGGCTCCCCTTATTTCCCAGATTAAGGCCACCGAGTGTGGTAGACATATTTTTATGGCTAGGCTGAATGTGTTGCCACTCAGAACAAGGGTGCCACGGCTGGCTCTGGGGAAAGTCTGCCTGTGTGGTCTGGCTTATGGTCAGGCCATAGAGGACTTTTTATTGAATTGGACATTTTTGATTAAGATAAGGAAACATTAGCTAAGGCCTAATTTTATTGAGAACTAAATCATGACATGTGCGGGCGATACGGATCTTTTCATGTATAGCAACAAAGTGACATTTTCAACTGATGCAGCTCATTTTATTAAAGATGCCTTATTTGAAATTATTAGAAAGAGGATTTATGTGAAATAAAATTGCTACATGATACATGTGATTGTATTTTTATTCTTTTTATGCTGTATTTTATTGCAGTTGTGTATGGGTTTTGGGTGGCAGGTTTTTAATGTTGTGCTTATTGGTTGTTAATGGATTGTATTTCCGAATACATGTTATTCTCTCTCTCTCTCTCTCTCTCTCTCTCTCTCTCTCTCTTCCCCCCTCTCTCGCGTTCTCTCTCTCTCTCTCTCTCTCTTTCTCTCTATCCTGGGATGCTCCTGGAATATTGGGTCGGTAAGGTGGATGTCCCTGCTCTCCCCGTCTTTGGGACAAACTGATATTGACTTGTAACTACATTAAGTAACGGTACTATAGAGATGGCACACTTGATCACGTCATTCAATCCCTTATAGGATAACGCTGCTTTCTTCTCTTCAGGCCAGTTTGATTCTGCCACTAATTTATTAAACCTAGTGATGCAAATCAATGCATCCTTCTGACCATCAGTTAATTCAAACAACTTTAGAACTATCTCTTGCTCTTTATGCCGGGTATCAAATACACAGGCCATGTGGTTAAAGCATCAAAGTCAATGGAGGATAGCACAGGGGCAACGTGGGTCTTGGAAACAAGAGCACGCAGAGCAACAGAGGTTTTAGACCCGGATCCGAGCCTTGAAACTGAGCTCCAGTATTAAGCGTGTTATAAACAAATAAATAAAATGCACAAGAAGATAATTAATTCCTAACAAAAAATTTGCCAATAAAGGCCACCATTTCTCCAAGGTATGACAGCATAAAGGCTGCCTTTGATCTACCATCTGGAAAGGCAGAGGGATAACAAAAAAGTGAAGTTTTCATTTTTGTTTGGTTAATAAATGTGCGATAAGCATGGGTATCCCCAGAGAAGATCACAGGGGGTGCCAGAGGAAAAAGAATAGTGGTTACAAGGTGGGCTGCTGACAATGCTATAGGAGTTGAGGGCACAGGTGGTGGCACTGCAACACCTTCTGCAACCACAATTTCATCAACGTCAGGAGGTAAAGGATGTTCATGAGCCTAAAGCGAACTTCAACGTGCATGTTGGGTGGCTGTCTTCTCATTACGTACATCAACATCATGAACACTGCATCACAGCAATCTCACCTGCATCATCATAGACCCCGTCAGCACTCCATCAGTCACAACTACAGGAAGACTGATGCTCGCCAATGTCTGCTCAGCAATAAACCATGCAGCTGACATTGCAGACCTCATCACCACACATGACGTAGATGCCATCTTAATTTCTGAGACCTGGATGACATCCACCTCCACCCACATCCTAGATGTCCTCATCCCCATCGGCTACAGAATTCTAAAATGAGACCATCCAAACAAGGTCCTCAGAGGCCTCACCCTCATTCACAAGGCATTATGACCATGCACCCAACTGGACGTAGCCACCATTGGCTCTTTCGAAAGTCTTTCCTTCCACTCCCTGCTCTCCCCAATGGACAGTGTCACTTTTCACCTCATCAACAGACCATCCAAGCCCAACACCTCCTTCATCAGAGATTTCACAGACTTGGTTACCACCACGTCTCTCACACATGCCAACAACATCTTTCTCATTAACTTCAACATCCCTGGCAACCCAGCAACCAAGTCAGTGAAAAAGGATCTGTACTGCCTGCTTAACACTCTGAACCTCACACAGCACAAGAAAGACCCAACTCACAAAAAAGATAATATCCTTGATCCTTGACTGCCCTGCCCACCCTCCATCACAGCTCCCCAATCCAGTTTGACTGGTCAGACCATCTGGTAAGCCCCTTTGAAATTAGTCACACCACACCAGTCAAGCAAACCCATCGGACACCAGCAAACAAGCCTTCTGAACATTCAAAAACTTCACAGTGGACACTCTCACAGAAGACCTTACCAAACTCCACTTCACATGGGCTGATTTCGCTATGACTAACGAGCATTGTGACTCAGTCCTCCAAGAACTCAACACCACCTTCAAAACCGACATCAACCGCCATGCCCCATTGAAACAACACACCCTCAAGCCTAAACCTTCCACACCCTGATACAACCAAGAACTCAACTTCAACAAACAAATCCTCAGGAAACAAGAGAAAACTTGGTGAAATTCCTGCTCAAGGAACTCTGTGCTACATGGAAACGACTGATCACCACGGCCAAGGCAACTATTACCAAAACACCTTAGTCAAGGCCAACAATGAAAGCAGATCCCTCTTCAAAGCCAGCAAGCACTGCATCAACCCTCTGCCCAACCCACCCATACAACACTCCATCAAGAAGGCCACCACCATCAACTCTTTCTTCATTGATAAGATCAGCATGATCCACCAACACAAAGAAACCAATGCTACAACTGACAGCACACTACACATCCCATCTCGGAAAAACCACACCAAACTGGACAACTTTCAAGACACTCACTATGGAAGACCTTACTGCCATTCTAGCATCCCTCAAGGTCACATCATATGTGGACGGCATTCTCCCTGCCTCCGTACTGAAGATGCTTCCAACTGAAGCACTCATCCTTTACTTGACAATCATTAACAGCTCCCTAACTCAAGACACCTTCCCCTCAACCCTCAATACCGGACAAATCCTCCTGCTTCTCAAGAAACCAACACTGAACCCTGACAGCCTTAGCAACTACCACCCCATCACCCATCTTCCCTTCCTAAGTAAGATCCTTGAGAAAGCAGGAGCCAAGCAAGTCCTTCAAAACATTGAAGCCAACAACCTCCTTCAGTCCTATCAATTTGGCATTTGTCCCAGATTCAGCACAAAAACAGCTATCATCAAGGTGATCGACGATGCCCTTAAAATCCTTGAGGATGGTCATCCTTGCCTCCTGGTTCTCCTTTAACTCTCAGCAGCATTTGGCATAGTAGACCACCAGGCACTCACTGACAATTTACATCACTGCATGGGGATCAGCAAGATTGTCCTCAGCTGGTTCAATTCGTACCTTGCTAATTGCCACCAGTTTGTACACATGGATTCCTCCAGATCCCCAACTCTACCCATCTCCTCTGGAGTCCCGCACGGATCCATCCTCTGCCCCATGATCTTCAATCTTTACATGGAACCACTTGGAACCCTCCTTGCTACATACAACATCCACATCCACCAATACGCAGATGACACAGAGCTCTACCTCAAAATATCCTCCACCAAAGACATGCCCAGGCTCAAAGTCTGCCTCTCATTGATCCATTCATGGATGTCCAGTGCTTAGCTGAATCTCAACCCCTCCAAGACTGAATCCCTACTACTGACCAACAACACTGAACACCCGGACATCCAGATCTGGCTCTCTGCTATGAACCTCAAGGGCTTCATGCCTCAGCTTTGCCACCTGCGCCAAGTCCCTTGGGTTCAACATCAACAGACACCTCTACATCAAAAAGCACACAGCAAGGAAGGAAAACCCAGCTTGCTACCAACTTTCTCTCCTGTGAAAAAGCTAGCCCTTCATCTGAGAAAACTTCAGATCTGCTGTCCAAGCCTTTGTCCTCTCCCACCTTGATGGTGGCAATGCCCTTTTGGAAGGCCTTCCGGCAACTACCCTTGCTCCCCTGAGCTGAGTCCTGCATGCTGTAGTATGACTCATCAAAGGACTCTGCAAATTCTAACACATCACCATGACTCTCATCGAACTGCACTGGTTCCCACTGCAAGCCTGTATCATTTTCAAATTCTGCTGCATCATATACAAGACTGCCAAACTGAAGGCCCCCAAGTTACCTCATTGAGAAACACAGCATCTCTGGATGCCTATGATACACCAGAAGTAAATAAATGTACTTACTTGGACACTGTCAGTACAGGAAGGCAAAATAACAGAAGACAGGCCTTCTCTGTTCATGCCTAAAAACTCTGGAACCTCCTCCCCATCAACATCCGGCTCACTCCCTTGCTTCTACAGTTCAGGAAGAAGCTCAAGACCCTCCTCTCCAAGGAATGGCTCCTACCTACCACCTAACTCCATAGGCGGTCCACATCCCACCTTACCTGAGACTGGGTGATCTGATCCCCACTGTTTCATCCCCTGGTCACTTATAGATCTATTGCTGGCTATTGCCTTCCCTCCCCTGTTAGATCCATACTCCCTTATTTCTGAGCTCCCTATCCTTATTCTTCTCCCTATGATTGTAAAACGCTCCGTTGCTACCTGTAGAAAGGGCTGCACTCAATGAATATCCTAATAATAGTACATAAAGTAGCAATGGCCTGTTACACTGCTGGCTTCGGATCAGCTGTGGTATCCATAACTCACCATACAGACATCATGGGCTCAAGAAACTGTTATGGTACTGGTTGGTTTTGACCACGGGGTGGGCTCACCAACCTACCTAGCCAGTTCCTATTCCCAGAAACACAAAAGAATATGACCTATAGGAGCAGCCAGCTGAGCTGGCAGGTGGTAATGATGTCAAGTTGACAAGAGGAACCACATGACTTAAGTCACACATTCCATTGATATACTGGAGAACATCCATCAATAACCCGCTCAAACCGCTCTCTCTATGATTCTTAACTCTTTCTGGATGAATAAATTCAAGCAGCAGGTAGTAAACGAAGGGATTAAGTAGTGGATTTCCGAGACCAGGTTGCACGATCCCCAACCCAGGTGGCACAAGGACTCAAAAGAGGAAAAATGCAAAGAAGTTCGCCAAATGGCCCGCAGATGCAATCTAAGAGGCAGGAGAAATACAAGAAATAGTGGTGTGGATCTGGAACCAAAACGATCCCAGCACAGAAGAATCTGCAATCTGATTGGAAGGTCAGGAGGCGGCCAAAGTTCTGCGAAAGGGAGATTGAACAATTCCAAAGCAGTATGAAGTCAAATCCAAACAGAGTCAAGCTGGAAGCAAAGGTCTACACTGGTATACTGTACACATACAGAGATCATGGAAATCAGAGAATGCGGCACTTAGCAATATCGCCGAGCTTCAAGCTGAGTCTGCAGCGTTTTATCAATGGTTGCTTGCACCTGGCACCCAGAACTACTACAGAGAGCGTGGGCAGTGAGCGTTTGTGGGTGTGCATACTCAAGGCCTTCTGGGGACTGTAATGCGATCACAGAGTTGTCAGGGCAACTGAAAATGTCGCAGACGGGAGCCGCGACATGAGGCTGGAAGCTTGGCGGTGGCTCCCCGTGACATGCAAGCTGAAATCTCTCCTTGCAGACTGGTATAGACCAGGTGTACTTTACCCAACCCATTCTGATGGATCTGGCAAAATTGTAAGATAAGACGTATACTAGAGAGGACTTTGGGGAAGAATTGATGAGAATCAAACAGCAGCCCAACTTTCCTCAGAAACCTCTGTGGATGCTATCAGCGCAGTGGCTATGAATGGATCTGGTGTCATGGGAGCCAGAAGGCAGATTCATATTTGAGAGGGGAAGAACGACTCCATCCAAAAAGGATTGCATTCGTATTTCTTGGGTGGCAAACCTTTTGGAGGAAAGCTAGATGAAATGGTCAAAATGTCCCAGACGGATAGGCCTAACTAACTCTGGCCCAAAAGGAGAATAACTCTCATCTTTGAGTAAGGGGGCGAGGGCGGAAACCAGTGTAATGTAGATTGCCATACATCATTTCGGCATTCTATCTCTTGCCCCCTTTCTTTCTCTCTCTTCCCCCTCCCTCCCTTTTTCTCATCCTGAGTGCAGCATCTCTGTGTTCGCAGGCAGAAAGCTCAGCTCCCATGCTCCCATCACTCGTGTTGTCTTTTGCCTTGCTGCTCGCTCTCAGTGGGCCACAGCACAGTAACGTCTTGGAATACTGATGTTTGTTTCTTCTGCGGGATTCATGTACTCAGAACCCACTGCGGGGCGTCAATGTGCATTGCACAAAGAGGAGCCTAGCGCGAGGCCCTCAAGCATGACCGTGTAGCCAGGCAGCCAGTGCAGTCGGCTTATCAAATAGGTCCGCCTCCAAACTCATTCTGAAGCCAATGTCTTTCATGCTGGTTCATCGCCCTGCTACACATTTCTGACTGGCAGAGCAAGAGAAGTCATCGATATTCCCACACACAAATCTCAGGCTAGGTTCTCATTTTTGATAGTTTGCGTTTTGTCTGCATTCGACCATGTAACGATGAAGCAAATCGGCAACATAAAAGTTATTTCTTGGAAATCATAATTTGACTTGGAAATTTGAGAATTTTCTAGCATACTAAATATCACATATTATACCCTATTTTAGAAGTTAAATGCTTATTCTGACGGGTTTCAGCGTCAACAATTATATTGATGTGATATGTATATAGCGCCTTAATCCAAAACACTGTACAGAGCACATATTTACATACAATATCCCCCAACCGAATTAATCGACCTCAGAAGGATGAAAGTTGACCTTGCCAGGATTCGAACCTGCGACCTGCAGATCACACTCAGATCACAGCCGCGAGCGCTCAACCCACTGAGCTATCATACCGGCTATATCACTATACCTTAACTCCACTACAAAGCTACCCTGTTGTGTAGTAGTGGTATGGTGTGATTTGTAGTTGGATGGACTTTCTTTGTGTTAGGTAAATAGTGGATTTGGACTGAGGTTGTAGCGTGATAACCTTCATCCCTTATTAAAAAAAAGAGACATTTATACCAACTATTTCCTTCTCTTGTTCTTTTTTTATTGTGAGATGTCTGTGGCCATTTCCATATGTCTGGATGTTTCTATGTCATTGTGTGGCATATCTTCCCTGAATGATGGCTAAAATGTATATCACCCCATTCATGTTCCCTACGTATATGTGCGTTGTTTGCACACCCAAATTATGAGGTGACTGTAATAGTATGGCGTGTCTGCGTTTTGGCAGTCTGGTAAGAGCAGAGGGTAGCTACGTATATGCTTGCGTGTTATGCATTCGTATGAGTTTGTATCAGTGCTAAGTGGCATGCAATATCGAGGAGGGACTATCACAGGGTGCATGGCCTAAAGGGGGCATGGCCTAATAGGCTGCATGCAGCTTAGCTAAGTGCCGACTCTGTCAGGAATCCCTTTGCAGCGATCATCACATTCTCACCAGGGGTGTGGTAGGTGATGAACCCTGCATCTCTTAGAGGGATGCGCGGCTTTAGAAAAAAATGCCTTGGCTTCTAGCGGCCTCGCCTTCTCTTCCTTAATTGTCGCACCGACCCCCGCCAGGCATCCCTTTGCAGCGATCATCAGGATGGATTTCTAGAATCTGGCCTGGTGGACAGATTTTAGGAGGCCACCCTAGTTTGGATGAACAGGAAGCTGTGAGAGGTTAGCCAAAACCCTATCAAGGTACATGGATGAGCAGTCAAGGCTTAGTCTCAGGAGAGTGTGTGTGTGGTCAGGGGCCCTCAATGAGTCCACACAATATAGAATACAATACCTCATTTTAGACAGTCATGTTTGAAAATATAGTTGTTTATTATAGGCTTCCTGAAAATTAACTCGAAAATGTATCTAACCAGTAGTATTAACACACAACACTCTATGATACAAATATATACAGACACCAAGTTCACATATGCATCATATCGCTTAAACAGCAGAGCAGGTAAGTATTTTGGATGCAGTCAATGAGAAAACCAGGTCACAAGACAATGGGCCTCATTACAAGTCTGGCTGTAACCCTGCCGGTGCTATGCCGCCAGACTTGCAATATTTACTGGCACCTGCCTTGCCGGTAACACCAGGGGATTATAACCCTGTGTTCCGGGAAGTCAGGCACCGGTAAATTGTAAATCCCCAAATCCCCATTCCTATACTCAATGAGAATGGGGACCACAGAAGCGCCGGCACCGTTAACGGTGACGGTGCTTCCGTTAAACTCTGCGGGCGGGTGCTGTTCCCGCCTGCAGAGTCGTACTGTGCCAGTCCGGTAACAACGGTGCCAGTAGGCTTACCGGCAACCGTTGTTACCGGACCGGCACAGTCGTAATGAGGCCCAATGTCCAACTTATAAAGTCCACACCCTAGGATGAATGGGGCCTTCTGCCCAAAAGTCACAGGAGCCACTATGTTTCTCAATAGAATGATATACTAAGACTAAGGGGTGCCCCTAAGAACAGCGATGGTGGGGCTCAAGTAGTCACAAATATGTGTATATGGTCCCCCCTGTAAATTACTAGAGTAATTAAGAAATTGATTTGTAAAAGGTGCATATCTGTAAAGATATCACGCCAGGTCAAACCTAGGCAAATAAAGATTCATGTATCATTTATGTAATGTTAAAAACTTCATGAGTGAAGGTAATTTTATTCAATATTCCAAAATAAAAAGATCGATATTGTTGACATAATACATAAACATATAAAGTCGAAAAACAAATATTCTTAATCATACTGGTGTAGAAAAAACACTTAATTCATTTAGATATTCCATGTACAGAAAGAGAGAAAGAAAAGAAAATATAAAAGCAATTAATTCGTTTTGTTTCCATATACAATCAGAAAACAATGTATGATCCAGGATCTTAAACCGTGGATCATGAGGCAGTTTATCACTCTTATGGGCATATTAGTTCCATATAAAAGTCCATATAAAAGTCTGCCTACGTGGAAATAAGAATCTTGGCTTCTGAGCAAAACCTCTCTTTTGTAGTTGGGATCCAGCTTCACGTTTCGGCGTGGAGCCAACAGATTGGCATGAATACAGCCTTCCTCAGGGCAAGTGGGCGTACCCTACAGGGAAGCAGACAAAAGAATGAAAAAAGGAAGAATGGCATATAGGTGAATGCCACGGCCAGGGGTGCCTAGACATTGCAGCAATTGCCTGATAATAAATCTAATCCCCGGGTATAAACTCACCCATAATTTATAGTATTCTCTTCACTCAGTAGGCACTATGGCATCCAAATACCATCCTGCACGGTCTTGAGGGAGTCCTATGTGGGCGGAAAGATAGAAGTATTGGGAATGTCTCAAAGCTCAGAGAGCCACACGATAGTCATATTCTAGATGTCTTGAAGCTTCTTAATTAAACTATATGCTGATTGGTATTTAGAATCATATTTTAGTAAGAATAAAGCAGGTCGGATACCTCGTATAGTTAGTCAAGTTCCCTGTTGTGGACTCCTGGGAATTCTGCCTTAAGTTCAATGAATAAGCGGTGTAGAATGATGTCTCCCTAGGTAGGTTTCCATAGACTTGTGTTGGTGATAGTTTTAAAGTTCTACAACTATTTTACCAGAGGTATGTATTGTCCTTTGTTCCAGACCCAAGGCTAACCCAGGGGCAGGATATCCGACCCAGGTTCGCAAAGGTGAGTGGAATGGAATAAGGAGACAAAGGGACCTTTTCCCAATGTTATCCTATGGAAGACAGGGGACAGGCACACTGCGTTTACTTACCCCCCTGACCCTGATGTTTCCAGATTAATTCATGCATTGCCTGGGGTCATTATGTGCTCAATTATCCGCCATATGTTCCTGTGAGAGGTGCCCAGGAGTTGCAGATTCAAGTTTTCTTCTATTAAAATGGAAAAGCTAGATGCAACCCTTTTCAGAGAAGAAATGTAGAATCCACTGATTCAAACCTCTTCACGATACTTCTCAGAATGGAGGAAAGCGGGTTCCAGAGACGGTCTCCACACACACGTGACGATAAGTGTCCTTCAAGTTGCTGTCACAGTAGTTGCTCCTGGACAGGTTCCCTTGAAGTTGGAAAGCTGAAATTCAGATAGAAAGCTAATAGTGGCTAAAGCTGGTGATCACCGAAGGTCTGGACTCAAATGCAGAATTGCGACGCCTCTAGCGAGGTACTCCACGAGAGAGCTGATCAGTCCACCGGGCAGCCCAGCAACACTTCTGAATGCTCAGATGGGCAGTATCGTCGAGAAGGCAGTGAGACTAGTTCGTGCCCCTAGTCCAAGCACTACGCAGGGTCTTCAGAGAACAGGCAGAGGGGGCAGGGCTTGACCGGGCTGTCTTTGGAAGGGATGATGCTGGGATGCCTCAGAAGTCCTCTTCTGACCTTCAGCAATCTGCTGTTGTTCAAGGGATTCTTGGCTCCAACGATGATTTGAAGAAATGGCTTTTATCCAAAATCCAAGCTGGAAGCAAGTCCAAGCGGACCAATGGTAAGGATATGAAACATTCAAACGGGCAGTAGTTGTGCGATGAGGGACATCTACTGGTTTCACATTTGTCCCACAGCCAGACCTTCTGGCACTAGGGATGTGGATTGGAACTAGACAGTTCCAGCCCCCTTCCTGGGCCACACACACACACACACAAAGGCTCACTACCCCTCCAAAGCTACAGCTTTCCCCGGCAAGCGCATGATCTTATAAGGACTTTCCTGGCCTGAGAAGGAAGGAAGAAGGCCAAACTACAATATGGCTAAAGAACAAGCGAAATTCACGTGGCACAGCCATTTTAGGGTACTAGCCGTGTTTGGTAGCCATATGCAGTAAACGGAATGTGCACATCAAAGATAATGCAAACATGGTAAAAAATGTAACTGTTGCCACCAGCTTGTCTTTAGGCACATATAAAAGTAACGAAAAATGTCATGTGTCAAAAGCTAGGGTGATACAAAGGTATCCCCTTTGCACTGCACTGTAAGGTGTTGTGTGCAAGGTTAAAAAGTACAAGAATTAAAACGGGAATCATAGTTCCCCAGAACTAATAGTCTAAAGGACTGATCAGTTTTCCCATAACAATGAGCAAAAGGTCTTCAAAAAATCAGGACAGGATAAAAACAGAGCAAAAAGGATGGGGTTCCATTGGAAACTATGGCAGAAAAGTTTGAAAAAATAAAACCTTTCTCAACAACGGGGTGCAAGAGTAATGATCCCTGCATCACTTAGTAAAAGGGATGCCTGACGGGAGTCAACACCATAATTAAGGAGGAAAAGATGAGACTAACGCTTTTTATCCTAAGGCCTGAAGCTCTCGTACATAAGCGAAAGCTTCATGCTTTAGAAAAAAGGCCTTGGTTTCTGGCAGCCTCGCCTTTTCTTTCTTAGTTGTGGCTCCAACCCCTTCCAGGCATCATTTTGCAGCGATCATCACCCTCTCACCTGGGGTGCGAGGATGGATCTCTGCCTCTCTTAGAGAAAGGGATGTCTGGAAGGGGTCAGCGCAATAATGAAGGAAGAAAAGGCAAAGTCAAGGCCTTTCTTTCTAAAGCCTGAAGCTCTCACTTATGCGCAAGAGCTTCAAGCTTTAGAAAAAAATCCCTTAGGTGGCCCGATAGCACTACATCTCAGAATTCTATTACAGATTTTATCATCACACAACTGTTTGTCTTGGTTGCTAAATCGCCACGCAGGTTTATTAAACCCCATGTAATTGAATTGTAGTTTATTATCATTTTCTTATCATTATCAAAGAAGTTCATTTACAGTGCATTTTTACCCATTTTCCCTCCATATTTTCTTTTACTATATCTCAATTATTTATCTATTTTCAACATGTTATTGTATTTTTACATCTTTAAGGACTACATGACATTAGGTTAGTTTGTACATATCCAATGTTCTACCATCGCTATCATATCTTGTGTCGTAAAAGAGTTTCAAAACACCCTATTTAGTTTTTTTGCGGGTGGAAGTCCATATATGAGTGGAAAGGGAACTTGGCGGGGAAGGGCAACCTACAGGGTCTGCAATGTCTGTGATGGGAAAGATAGGTCTGCTAAAGAAGAGGTCCAACATCTATCGTTAACCAGAGACACCATGTGAGTGCGATCTACTGCACGCCAGTTCCATTTCATGACTGCAGCCAGAGTCATTTTGAGTGGTAAAGCAGCACATAGGACTCCAGATGGAATGCCACAGTGGTCAGACCTCAAAACTTGCTGAACCGAGACTACGGAAATGAGGGTTTCTGCAGAGAAGATGAGGTCTAAAATACCGCCCATCAAGTGGGTTGTTTCCAGTACCAATTGATGGAGGCCAAGGTCAGCAAGTAATTCTTAAAAACTGAGCCAATATCAGGCTTTGAGGGACATTGTATGTAATATTAAAATCTCCCAATACTATTAAGTTAGAGAGCTTAACCTGAAGATAAGCTATCAACTCGACAAAAGGTTTCAGGAAATCAGAGTGTGAGCCGGGAAGCGGTAAATAATGAACAAATGGATAGAGTAGGAAGCAGACACAGCAAGGCGTACCAGCAAAGCTTCCATTTTTAGATTGTGAGAGATTGGAATTGAGGTAAAAGTCAACGTAGATTTAAAAACAATAACTAACCCACCACCTGGGCGAGGAACTATCCGATCAAGTTAGAGTATATCATAACTATCCGAGAGTGCCAATGAAAAGGTAGGCATTGAGTTCTCAGTTAACCAAGTCTCAGTGAGGCACAGAACATCAGGAGAATGCTCCCGTAAAATGTAATATATAGATGTTGCATGTGCAACAAGAGAACGTGTGTTCAATAAAAAGGCATTAAAAGTAAACATACCGACAGCGACATGACTTTCACTAACGGCGAGGACAAGACAGAGTTTTTAGGCAGCTCTGTATCTGGAGGAGCTAGCTTTAACAAAGCTTCACAAGTGTATTTAAGACTAGATGAGAAGCCAAGCCCATCTCAACCGTACTTCAATCGGACGGACCCAGACGGGCTTAACTTAGCGCGACTTCGGCACGCTAAGAGCACCACAGCTGCCTACAACTGCTGCGGTGTCTGTGCAGCGAGCGTCCATAAAGGTGCACAGTATAACCGTAGCCAATCCGCTCATGCCACCAATAGAAGACAAAGACAGACTGCTATCAGGCAGTGAATGCATGTCAGAAAGGAAATGTAATCACGGCAATGACTGAGCCGCGCCTCGGCTGCCAGGAGGCCAGGCACACTCCGCCAGCCATGTCATGACTCTGTAAAGTAGTCATGTTTACATATCAATTCATAGCACAGAGTGAAAATGGTTAAACAGAGAATGTTTTGCTGTGTGTCCATGTATGTAGTTAGGATATATAGATCAATAATATCTCCAGTACGAATAGTAGAGAATATGTTCTAAATAAATGTATTAAACTTACATTGAATGAGAAAAAGACTATAAAAAATCAATAATTTCTCATAAAAAAAAATGTGTGCTTTGCATTGTACGATGATTTTAACCACTGATGCAGTTGACCGTGAACAAATGCAAGGAGCACAGGTCCACAGTTTAATTAACACTCTTATTCTATTTTCTTGAAATTTTGAAGTGTTTTATATCTAATAATATAAAAGTATGGGCATGCCAGTTTTTAAATTTTGTTATTGCTTTGAATGTTTATATCTTTTGTGTTTTTCTCTTTTTAAGTAAGTCAAAGAGATAATAATCACACATTTGCATAATGGCACTCCGTGCATCCTGCAAGGATCTCAGGCATATTGATATAAAAAGGGATTCACATAGAAATAGTTGGTATTTTGTGTGTCAAATCATAATTGGCTCTGTAAGTATGAATTTAGGTTATAAATGTTCATTTAAAATTATAGATAAATCTTAAATATTATATTCAAAATTAACTTTGCGATTCTAAAATGATTACCAATTATTTGTAATGTACTATTACAGATGGGGATGGCATCTGCACATCAACATGGACTGATTCAAAGCACAGAAGAAATTGACAAAAGTATGTTTTAATGTGTTATACTGGATTACCTTGTACGCTTTATGTTGATATGTTTTGTAAATAGGAGAGACTTATTCAATATTTCTTTTTTTATCAATTAAAGGCATAGGAAGAAGAAGAGGAAGCCTCAGACCACACTACCAACAGTTGCTACCAATTGTCTGTCCGGGTTCCATTAGATGTCTCTTCGTCTGATCATAGATCGGTCCCGCATAAGATTAAACATTCCAGAATCCACAGTAGAGCGAACATTTTTCACTCTAAAGTGGGACTCTCTTTAGCTCCTCGGAATCATGGTTCGTCTCTTTGCAGTCAGGAGCTGGAGCACCTAGTCCTGGAGCGGATTCAGCTTCAGGAAGGGCTCAATCGAGAACTGAGTCAAGTCCTGTCTACTTGGCAGCCCAGTTTCCGTTGGCTCCTCCAGAAAGGTTCCTAGAGGATCCTAAGACCTTTCAAACATTCATTAATCGGTGCCGTTTGCATTTCCTGTGTAGGCCTGCCTCCTTTCCGCATGCTACTACAAAGGCGGCTTTTGTTTTGTCTAACCTTGGGGGTACTGCTGCAGTATGGGCCAATCTCCTGCTGGAACAGAGTAGCCCGCTCCTGTATGATTGCGAGGCACTGATTACGGCTATCACCCGTGTTTTTGATACCAGATATAAATCACAGGCAACAGACCCGGAATTGCTTTCTTTACAACAAAAAGACACATTTTTTTTGGAGTACTTGCCAAAATTTAACCAGCTAGTTGCAGAAAATGCTTTGTTCTATAAAGGTCTTTCGGAAAGTTTGAAGGATGTTCTAGCAAAGGTACCGGTTGTGCCTAGAGGTTTCCCGAAACTGGTTGACCTTGTGTTACAAATTGATGCCCGCAAGGCAGAACGAAAGGGTGAACAAAGAACCACCCCAGCTGATCCGCCTGTTTTGACTCCTGTTTCAACCTCCGAGCCAATGCAGATTGGTGCCATTCGAGGTCCACTCACTCCCTCAGAAAGGTAACTCCGAAGGGCCAATAATTTATGTTTCTATTGTGGTTCCTCTGGTAATTTTTTGAAACTTTGTCCCAAGAAACCTAAGAAGGCGGGAAACGCCAAAGCTTGACAATAGACGGGGTCCCTTTGTCGAGTCAAGTTGTCATGGACCCCAGATCCTTGGTTCCTTTCTCAGTCTTGGCTACCTTGTCTTCTACATCTGAGACAACCTGGTCTGTTGAACCTATGCTTGATTCAGGTGCAAATGGAAATTACTTGGATGCACAATTTGTACATGATCATTCCATTCCATTGATTTCCAAGAAAACACCAGAGTTAGTTCATGCAGTGGATGGTACATCGCTGATTTCTGGTTTGGTGATGGAACACACCATTGACCTTGTGTTATCCATTGGTGACAATCATTCAGAGATCATCCATTTTGATGTTATTTCAGCTCCCCAACTCAAGCTGATTCTGGGTCTGCCATGGTTAACTAAACACAATCCTACCATCGATTGGATATCTCGTTCTGTTGAATTTAATTCGGACCACTGTCAGAAGTTTTGCCATGTATCCACGGTTGAATCCGGAAATCCTAGTTCCTTGCTCCTGGATACAGCCTTTACGATTGGGGCGATCACTACAGAGATCCTTCCTAAAGAATATTATTCTTTTAGGGACGTTTTTGATAAAAAGGTGGCAGAAAAACGATTGAACTACTGGCAGAGGCCCGTTTTCCTTCAGGTAGAATCTATTCACTTACGCAAAAGGAGGATGTAGTGCTAAAAGAGTATTTATATCAAGCACTCAGGACAGGATTCATCCGTCCCTCTAGGTCTCCAGCAGCATCACCACTTTTCTTCGTTCCCAAGAAAGAGGGAGACCTACACCCCTGTATCGATTACAGAGAGCTGAACGCAACCACAGTCCGGAATCAGTATCCAATTCCGTTGATATCAGTCCTGTTCGATCAACTGGGTTCTTCCAAGTTTTTTACCAAACTGGATTTAAGGGGAGCCTATAATCTGGTGAGGATCAGAGAAGGCGATGAATGGAAAACAGCCTTTAAGACAAAATACAGTCTTTTTGAATACTTGGTTATGCCATTCGGTCTATGTAATGCCCCAGCTACATTCCAGTATTTCATCAATGATGTGTTCAAGGATTTACTGGACCAGTTCATGGTTGTCTATCTTGATGATATTCTCATTTATTCCTCTACCTACAAAGAACATGTTCAACACGTCTCCACTGTTTTACAGAAGCTGTGTGAAAACAGTCTCTATGCCAAACTGGAGGTTAAAGCGATCTTGAACTGGCCTGTCCCGAATAATGTAAAGTCCCTTCAGTCCTTTTTAGGGTTTGCAAATTTTTACAGGCGGTTCATACACTCCTTTTCTGCTATCGCCGGGCCCTTGACAGCACTAACTAGTCCCAAGTCTCGCTTTGTTTGGTCTGATCAAGCCCAAGAAGCCTTTGACACGCTTAAGGCCACGTTTACTTCAGCCCCGGTGTTACAGCATTCGGATCAAAAACATCCATTTATTGATGAAGCTGATGCCTCTGATTTGGCTGTGGGGGCTGTTCTGTCCCAGAAATGTGAGGATACTGGTCTTCTACATCCCGTGGCCTATCATTCTAGAAAACTTACCAAGTACAAGATGAATTATACTATCACTGAGCGTAAACTACTGGCAATACATGATGCATTCCTGGTGTGGAGGCACCATCTATTGGGTACTATTACACCAGTACAGGTCTATACCGACCACCGTAATCTTCTTGCTCTTAAATCAGTACGTTATACCACCGCACGCCATGCACGTTGGCATTAATTCTTCTCAATGTACAACTTTCAGATCACTTACCATCCCGGCAGTTTACATTCTAAGGCAGATGTCTTATCCAGACTGAATGACGGTGGACAGACGCCTCTCCGGGAAGGGAAGGTTTTACAGCCATCGTTTGTCATTTGTTCTTGTACTGTTGATTCTTCTTTGAAGGGTTTGATTAAATCCTGGATGGCGACTAGTCCTCCTGAACTACATGACCATGAGATGGAAGTCATCAATTCCATGCCATATGTACAAGGACAGCTCTACCTCCGTACATCTGAAACCCGTGTTTTGGCTCTCCAGTGGTGTCATGATGCTTTAATGGCTGCACATCTGGGGAGACGCAAGACTCTTGAACTATTAAAACGATGGGCGTTCTGGCCTACGATGTCTAAAGATGTTTCGGATTACATCAGGAATTGCATTATTTGTGCTCAGTGCAAAGGTACGGTTTCCAAGCCAATGGGATTGATCCATCCTATGCCTATCCCGAAGAAACCTTGGCTAATGATCTCAATGGACTTTGTGGTAGAATTACATCTTGTCGGAGGTTGTGATACTGTCATGATTCCTGCCCCTCATGTCCCCAGCCCTCCAAGATGTCAGGCTGGAGCCAGGCCACGATCACCTACATGGCCCTCAAGGGCCTCTCCATCCCTCCAAAGACCCACTTGGAGTCAGACTTGGCGCTTGTGGCACCAGACTCACTCACTCCCATAGGATAACATTGGGGATTGGACTTGTAGTGCATTGATGGGGACAAGATTGATGCCCCCACATATTTTGGTTCCCAGAACTGCATGTGTAGTCTAGTCTTTTGGGTGTGGTTTAGCCCAGAGACACCTGGGATACCCAGAGACTATTTAAGCCACGCCCAGGCTGAGAAACATGATTTGTGTTTTCTGCACCTGCAGCGTGACACTCACTGTGTTTGGATCGGTCTCCAGTAGGCCTGCATCTTTCTTCTGCGCTCAGCTCCTGCAAGAACAAGAACACCGTTAGGAACAGCCTTACCTTGCGGCGCTTCTGTCCATCATTCATCGCTTCTTCTGTTCTGCGGGCATCTTTGGCGGTGTCATTCCCATCCCGGCACGCCGCTTCCTAAGGAAAAGGGAAAAGAACAGAAAAAAGGCATTAGTAAGCATCCAGCAAATCTTCGCTTATTTTTAAAGACTCTACGAGCTTCAGACGCTTACCTGAATCCCAGCCGCTCTGGGTGAACTGTGTCTCCAGAACTTCTCATCCATCTGCAAGAGGGAAAAGACACTCCAGGTTAGCGTGGAAACATCTAGAGGCACTGCATACCGTGCTTACTCACCGCATTTCTTCTTCATAACCGGCATCCACGCTGAAAAAGTCGCGGCACCTAAAAGACACAGAAAAATAACTCAGTTCAATACAAATACAAAAGGGTTGCATTGCACATCGTGCTCTTACTCACCTTCAGCGCTACTCATCTCAGCAGCACGTCGCCATCCCGGACGCCGGCCATTATCTAAAGAAGGAAAGGAACGAAGTTAGAGAACTGTTCAAAAGACTCATTATACTTACCTGTCAGACTCTTGCCAGTGAAGTAACTAGGCAGCAACGAGCCCGCATCAATCAATGCGCCCCTGCGCTGAAAGCAGGACAGAGAGCACACTTTCCAAGAAAACAAGGCCCAGTCTCCAGTCGAGTAGACTCCAGGGAAGGGTTCGAGGTTGTAAGAGGTCAGAACAGGCTGACAGACGTCCCAGTGGATACTAGGTGAGCATTACAGAACACAAAGCCTCACATCAAAATCCACCTGGGCGTAATGGAAACGTCAGAATCTGACCAGTTAGCTCACATGTTGGGGCAGCTACGTTCCAAAGTACATGCAGGAAGGCAGGAGACCAACACCCTGAGGAGAGAGCTGATAGTAGCCAAAGAATGCCCTGATGATTTAAGGAGGCAACTTCTCCTGTCACAAGCAGGGCATGCACCGTTGCCGGGAAGCGTGCCCTCGATGCCAGCACCATCAGCCAATCCCGTTCAGATAACCCTTCCTGGGGCAGTTCCCTTGGCCCCGCCCGAACGATTTACAGGGGATCCCAAGAGGTTTGCAACGTTCATGAACCAGTGCCGCCTGCACTTTCTTTGTAGACCAGGGGCCTTTCCGAATGACCAATCATGGGTCGCTTTTGTGCTATTCTACCTGACTGGTAGTGCCGCGGACTGGTCTGTACCTTTGTGGCCCAAGACGATCCTTTGCTGCATGACTTCAGGGGCTTTCAGCAGGAGATGGAAAAGCTGTTCGCCCGTCGTACTCATGGGCAGGCATTAGACAACAAACTTCTTTCCCTACGCCAAGGTAATCAAGACCTATTAACATACATAGCCACGTTCAATAGACTCGTAGTTAAAGCAGAATGGCCAGTGGAGAAGAGAACCACGTTATTTCATCAGGGGTTGAGGGGGGAGCTCAAGGATGTTCTTGCACAAGTAGTGAACCCCCGAAAGACTGCTCAGAATTCATTGACCTTGTTGTTCAACTGGATCAAAGGTTGCAGGACCGAAGAGCAGATCGAACCAGACCGGACTCTCGCTCTATGTATGTGCGTTCAAAGGACAATATTGCCCGCAAAACGGAAGGTTCAGGAGAACCAATGCAAATCGGGGGGGGGGGGTCAGATCCCCCTTGACTAAAGCGGAAAGGGATAAAAGGAGACAGAAGCAGTTATGTCTGTACTGTGGAAGGTCAGGTCATTTCCTTAAAGAGTGCCCTGTGAAGCCACCGAGGAAGACGGTAGGGGCCACGGACAAGGAAGATGCCATCAAGGAATCGGAAAACTCCCCAGCCCGGCAAGTGTAGGGGTCCACTTGTTGAGCGAAGAAAGTGAACTACAGACCTCACATTTTGCACTATCTGTGGTCTTGATCAATCACCAACAACCATCTCGGATGCACGCAGTAAGAGCGTACATTGACAGTGGAGCCGTTGAGAATTACATCGACCAGGATCTTGCGGCAAAGATGGGGCTTCCGTTACGCCCCAAATCAACCACCGACACTGTTACCACTGTCGACGGCACGGAAATAGCTTCTGGTCCAGTATCCCAATGCACTGCAGCTTTAACCTTTCTGTGCCAGGATGAACACCAAGAATCTATTGTTTTCGACCTTATTAATGCACCACAGTTCCGGTTGATTTTGGGAATGCCATGGTTGGTAGCTCACAATCCTCTAATCGATTGGCGAGCAAAAGAATTGGCCTTTCCTGACGATTGCGCCCACACATGTTATCGCCAAGAGAAACAACCAATAGACACCAGAACCTCCACGCTTGCGACTGTGGCAATCGGCACCCTACCAAGTGAATACCAGGACTTTCAAGATGTCTTTCAGAAAGAACAGGCTAATACCCTGCCACCGCATAGACCATACGATTGCCAAATCGACCTGATACCTGGCGCACAAATCCCTTGTGGGTGAATTTACGCACTCACGGAACCAGAAAACCGGCACCTGAAGGCCTATCTTGACCAATACCTGGCCAACGGGTTCATCCGTCCCTCGAAGTCTCCAGCAGCCAGTCCTCTATTCTTCGTACCAAAAAAGGAGGGGGACTTGAGAATGTGCATCGACTATCGTACACTGAACCAGATTACCGTAAAAAACTGCTACCCCCTGCCACTGATCCCTGAATTGCTTGATCAAGTCAAAGATGCCCATATCTACACAAAACTAGACCTGAGGGGGGCATATCACCTTGTTCGCGTAAAACAGGGGGACGAATGGAAAAAGTCTTTTCGCACAAAATAAGGCTTGTACGAATATCAAGTAATGCCCTTTGGCCTTTGCAACGCGCCTGCAGCATTTCAATACTTCATGAACGATGTCCTACGGGAATTGATTGATGTCTGTGCTCTAGTGTACATCGACGATATTCTAGTATATTCCGCATCAAAGCAGGACCATGTTAAACACGCCCGATACGTATTGGAGAAACTCTGCCAACACCAGCTCTACGCCAAGCTCGAAAAGTGCTCATTCCACGTCTCCGAGGTGGAATTCCTGGGCATTATTCTCAGCCCGAATGAAATCCGAATGGATGTACACAAGGTAGATGCTATCCTGAACTGGCCATCCCCAAATTCATTCAAGGGGGTTCAAAGTATGCTGGGTTTTGCAAACTTCTACCCTCGGTTCATCCCAGGATTTTCGCAAATCGTGCATCCCATCACGTCATTGCTAAGGAAAAGCAACAAAAAGTTCCAGTGGACAACAGAAGCCGAGGAAGCCTTACAGGAACTCAAAGCAAGATTCATATCTGCCCCAATCTTACGCCACCCTCGCCCTGATCTCCCATACCTGGTGGAAACGGACGCCTCAAGCATAGCTATGGGAGCCGTCCTCTCACAAAAGGACCCCGAAACGGGCCAGTTACACCCTTTTGCCTTCTGGTCACGTAAATTCACACCCCCTGAACTCAATTACGTTATCACAGACAAAGAACTCCTGGCCATTAAGTCAGCCTTTAAGGCATGGCAGCACTACCTCTTGGGCTCCAGACACACAATCACCGTAATAACTGACCACCGGAACCTCCAGTACCTAAAAACGGCAAAGGCCCAATCCTCATGACAACTACGTTGGGCTCTTTTTTTTGCTGAATATGACTACGTGATTACATTTCGCCCAGGGGTGAAAAACGGGAAGGCCGATGCCCTTTCCCGTATGGGGGTGGAAGAGCAAGGGTATAAGATCCCTGACCCAATAGCAATCATCCCGAGTGACAAGCTCCTAGGAATCACAGCAACCATAACTCAGAAAGAATTACATGAAGAAATCCAAAACCTGATGAGTCCGGAGCAATTACAAGCGTGGAGTGCACAAGAACATTACATGATAAAAGGTCAGTTGCCCTACTTCAAGAATTGTTCATTCTTACCAAACCAAGAACTACGAGAACAAGTAATGTCCAGTTATCATGATTCCTTGATCGAGGGCCACCCCGGAATCGCTAAAACCCTAGCCAAGGTAAAACTAAATGATTGGTGGCCCACGTGGCGTAAAGACATTATCCAATTTATCCTATCTTGTGGAGTGTGTGCTCAAAACAAGTCATCCAAGCAGAAACCGGCTGGGCTATTACAACCATTGGAAATCCCACCAGCACCCTGGCACACGTTGCCCCTCGATTTTATTACTGACTTACCACCCAGTCAATGGTTTAAGACTATTCTTGTGGTCGTGGACCTATTTTCAAAAATGGCACATTTCATTCCTCTTAAGGGGCTCCCAAATGCTTCCACTCTGGCAAAGGTACTTCTTGAAGGCATCGTACGGCTCCATGGGTTTCCTTCAGTTTTAGTCTCAGACCGAGGTACTCAATTTGTATCTAACTTCTGGAGAAAATGCTGCTCTATGGCCCAGATCGACATCCGGCTATCCACCAGTCACCATCCCCAAACGGATGGTCAAACTGATAGGACAAATCAGACGCTCGAGCAGTATCTGCGTTGCATGTTACACCAAGCTGAAGGAAGCTGCTCCGACCTATTATGGATAGCTGAATATGCTTATAATAATTCCCTACACACCAGCGCTGGGCAGACACCCTTTTATACCATGTATGGCAGGCACCCACGTACTTCTGAGTTGGACGTTCCTATAACCCTGGAAATGCCAGCAGTCAAAACCTTGCACACAACCATTTCTCAAACCTTTAAAAGGGCAGCTGAACACCTACTGCAAGCTGAGAATCGCCAAAAGAAGTTTGCTGATCAACACCAAGCAAAGACCCCCAACTACCAAGTGGGAGACAAAGTCTGGCTGGCGTCTAAACACGTGTCCATTAAAGGAACCCGAACTTTCCGTCCAAGATACCTGGGTCCATTCACCATCACCTCTGTGATGAATCCTGTGACGGTCAGACTAGCTTTGCCGTCAAACATGCAGATTCATCCTGTGTTCCACGTGTCTCTCCTTAAACCTGTTCAACCTGGGACCCGGGTAGCAACGCCAGCGCACCCAGTAGTAGTCGCTGGGGAGCCAGAATTCGAAGTCAAGGACATCCTGGATTCAAAGTACATCAGATCAAAATTATACTACTTAGTAGACAGGAAGGGGTATGGTCCACAAGACAGGACATGGGAGCCTTGTGAGTACATCCATGCACCTCGCTTGCTTAGACGATTTCATCAAAACCATCCAAACAAACCAGGACCAGACAGAAGAGCCACCTTGAGAGGGGCCTTGGGGGGAGTGCTGTCATGATTCCTGCCCCTCATGTTCCCAGCCCTCCAAGATGTCAGGCTGGAGCCAGGCCACGATCACCTACATGGCCCTCAAGGGCCTCTCCATCCCTCCAAAGACCCACTTGGAGTCAGACTTGGCACTTGTGGCACCAGACTCACTCACTCCCATAGGATAACATGGGGGATTGGACTTGTAGTGCATTGGTGGGGACAAGATGGATGCCCCCACATATTTCGGTTCCCAGAACTGCATGTGCATTCTAGTCTTTTAGGTGTGGTTCACCCCAGAGACACCTGGGATACCCAGAGACTATTTAAGCCATGCCAAGGCTGAGAAACATGCTTTGTGTTTTCTGCACCTGCAGCATGACACTCACCGTGTTCGGATCGGTCTCCAGTAGGCCTGCATCTTTCTTCTGCGCTCAGCTCCTGCAAGAACAAGAACACCGTTAGGAGCAGCCTTACCTTGCAGCGCTTCTGCTCATCATTCATCGCTTCGTCTGTTCTGCGGGCATCTTCGGCGGTGTTATTCCCATCCCGGCACGGCGCTTCCTAAGGAAAAGGGAAAAGAACATTAAAAAGGCATTAGTAAGCATTCAGCAAATTTTCACTTATTTTTAAAGACTGTACGAGCTTCAAACGCTTACCTGAATCCCAGCCGCTCTGGGGGAACTCTGTCTCCGGAAATTCTCATCCATCTGCAAGAGGGAAAAGACACTCCAGGTTAGCGTGGAAACATCTAGAGGCGCTGCATACCGCGCTTACTCACCGCATTTCTTCTTCATAACCGGCATCCACGCTGAAAACATCGCGGCACCTAAAAGACACAGAAAAACAGTTCAGTTCAATACAAATACGAAAGGGTCGCATTGCGCATCGCGCTCTCACTCACCTTCAGCGCTACTCATCTCAGCAGCACGTCGCCATCCCCGGACGCCAGCCATCATCTAAGGAAGGAAAGGAACGAAGTTAGAGAACTGTTCAAAAGACTCATTATACTTACCTGTCGGACTCTTGCCAGTGAAGTAACTAAGCAGCAACGAGCCTGCATCAATCAACGCGCCCCTGCGCTGAAAGCAGGGCGGAGAGCACACTTTCCAAGAAAACAAGGCCCAGACTCCAGTCGAGTAGACTCCAGGGAAGGGTTCGAGGTCGTAAGAGGTCAGAACAGGCTGACAGACGTCCCTGTGAGCGTTACAGATACCACATGGGTGGTCGTTGATTACTTTTCTAAAATGGCCTTGTGCGTACCTTGCCAGGGCATACCTTCTGCTCCGGTCCTTGCGGAATTGTTCTTGCAGAACGTTTACTGTCATTTTGGGCTACCAGAGATCATCATTACTGATCGTGGTTCACAGTTTACATCCTTTTTCTGGCGTCATCTAGTCACTGCTTTGGGTATAGATGGACGATATTCCACGGCCTATCATCCTGAAACAGACGGGCAAACAGAAAGGGCGAATGCCACTATGGAACAATTCCTACGCTGTCTAATCGCTCAGCATGAAGAATCATGGTTAAACGTATTGGGAGCAGCAGAATATGCGTACAATAATTCAGTTCATTCGTCTACTGGTATCACTCCGTTCTTTGCCCTGTACGGCCTACATCCCAGGTCGTTTCCGGAGGATGTGATTCCTACCACTGGCAATCCGGCAGCCCAGGGTTGCATTTGTGACTTCATCTCTTTGAGGGAAACGGTTTTGGACCACTTGGAGGCCGCTCAAAGGCAAGCTAAACTATATGCTGATAAGCACCGGACCCCTGCTCCCGATTATCAACCCGGAATGCTGATCTGGTTGACTTCTAAGAACCTCCATTTGCCTGGTCGTAGATGCCTCATACCTCGTTTTGTGGGTCCCTTCCCTATCAAAGAAGTTCTCAATCCATTAGTGGTTCGTTTAGAGTTGCCTTCCCAATGGAAGATGCATCCAGTCTTTCATGTTTCCCTTTTGAAGCCATGCCCTGCAGGTACCCGCCTCCCTTCTTGTCCTGCACCAGTGATGGTCAAGGGTGTGGAGGAGTACGAAGTTAAAGCTATTCTGGATATGAATAAGATACGTGGGGTTCGTCATTTCCTTATTGATTGGGAACGTTACGGTCCCGAAGAGTGTACATGGGAACCTGAGTCAAACGTGCATGCTCCTCTCCTATTGTCCAGGGTCTTGGCCTCTCACCCCAGGGATTCATCTTTGGGGGAGGAAACTGTCAGGGTTCCATTAGATGTCTCTTCGTCTGAACATAGATTGGTCCCGCATAAGATTAAACATTCCAGAATCCACAGTAGAGCGTACAGTTTTTAATCTAAAGCGGGACTCTCTTTGGCTCCTCGGAATCATGGTTCGTCTCTTTCCCCGCTCCCTTTCAGGGAACGCTATGGGTTGCCTTGGAGAGGCTGGCGCCCTTTGCATTCACGTAGGTGTTCAGGCCCACGACGCTGTGTTATGCGTGTGGTCAGCTGACCGGTATTTAAGCCCCGCCCCACGCACGGCGGTGCTTCTGAATTTGTAAATTTTCTAAGCTACGAATCTTGTTACCTTGTCTTCTGGCTCCTTGAATCCCTGGTTTTCTTTGTGAATTTCCTGCCTTGTTATTGTCATTGCCTTCGTCTTACCTGCTCATTGCCAGACCCGGAACGGCCACGGACTGCATTCGCCTCATCCCTCAAGTCTTACCTTCTCCTTGCTAGACCCGGAATGGCCACAGACTGCACTCGCCTAATCCCCCAAGTCTTACCCGCTCATTGCCAGACCCGGAACGGCCATGGACTGCATTCGCCTAATCCCACAAGTCTTACCTGCTCATTGCTAGACCCGGAACGGCCTCGGACTGCATTCGCCTTATTCCTCATGTCTTACCCGCTCATTGCCAGACCCGGAACGGCAACGGACTGCATTCGCCTCATCCCACAAGTCTTACCTGCTCATTGCTAGACCCGGAACGGCCTCGGACTGCATTTGCCTTATTCCTCATGTCTTACCCGCTCATTGCCAGACCCGGAACGGCCACGGACTGCATTTGCCTCATCCCACAAGTCTTACCTGCTCATTGCTAGACCCGGAACGGCCTCGGACTGCATTCGCCTTATTCCTCACGTCTTACCTGATTATTGCCTACCTCGGAACGTCCACGGACTGTCTTGTCTCATTCCTCACGTCTTACCTGTTGCCAAGACCTAAGTCTCTTAGATTGCTCCAACTACAATCTGTGCTACGTCTTCATTCTCTTACCGCCCAAAGACTTTAAGGAACAGAAAGGACTTTCGCGCATCGGCTCAAGGATCAAAGGACATTAGCGCAACGGCGCAAGGATCAAAGGACATTAGCGCAACGGCGCAAGGATCTATAGACTCCTTAGGCGTCCTCGTTTCGGTGGGAATTGGAAACAGGACATTGTGTTTCCAGGACTACCACTTCCTTCCCAAAACTACATCTGCTGTTTCTACCCAGAACACTCACTTGGTAAGCACATACAGTTTGGTTCTTCCTTTTTCTTACTCTTCTGTCCTCCTGGTAACAGTTACCTTTCTTGTTTCAGGATACTCACCAATCTAGCTTGGAACTATTCAGTCCCATTCTGATTTTCTTGCCTGTGAGTATCAGTTCTTCACCTTGTTTTGAGATGACATTGCCTTAAGCCAAATGTTAAAACTTGGTTAATTTTTCTTGCAGCCAGCTGTCTGAGTACCAGGGTCTACCAATATTTTCGGGCAATACTCACCTCAATCTGTCCTTTTGTACTCTTGAGGGGTATATATTGTCAGAAAGACTCAATTGCATCATGACGTGTCAAGCCACCACTACTGGATTTAGCCCTTGCGCCCTAACAGTGTCAAACTGATGTGACTTGGGAGAACTTTTGTGTGAACTTTCAAATACGCATCCCATAGTTGAGACTCAGTACGCCCATGTGCAGTTCCAAGATTTTAACTGAATATCACCAGCAAGCCATAAAAAGTAATGATGGATAATTGTAACAGCACACAATACCCACCTGAACTGAAAGACTCCACAGAAGATGATTCATCATTGCTTGCCGGTCCACTCACCCAATCTATTGTGTCAAAAGGATTGGTGCTGTTGGTGAGGTCTGGTATGCCAGAGGTCTGGGGTTTGCTACGATCTCACCTGTTCAGCTCCCAAGGGCCCAACAACCCTTCCCCCAGAAAAAAACGGAGGACTCAGCCAATGGCAAGTTAGACTGTCGTTTATTACAAAAACTATATACAAAGTTGCAAATGTCCGTAGACAGATGCAAACCCTCCAACCATTTTCAACAAACTTCGCGTATTCGTACGCCACTGAATCCCTTCCGAAAAATGACCTACTTTCAAAAAGTGTAAATTCTAGACAAAAGAACCTTGTTTTTGTTAAATTTCTTTTTATTTTGTTCGTAAGCTAATTATCATGGAAAAAAATGTACAACATATATAATACCATTTATTATTTGACCATGCTTAAAAATCAAATGTAAATAGACTACATATGTTCACACCAACCAGTGAATACATATCACACTTCATTCATCCCATCCACTTTCATCCCCATTCATACTGACAACCTTTCGTACTTGTGCAAAAGAAGCAATATAATCTATTCTTAAAACAGCATATCTCTATTATAGATAGTTCACTGCAGGATTTTGGTTTATTTTCTAATAAAGTGCATCAACCTCAATCCTGAACGTGGAATATGTTATCAAAACTTGTTTACAACATATACTGATTGCCACACATTTATCTCTATGTGAACCCAAGTCAGAGCCAATTATTTTCAAAAACAGGGCGTTGTACTTTGTCTAGTAAATACCCCAAAACTAACTGGGAGTATCATTTGAACTAAATCAATTTCTATTTGCTACCCTAGAAGAAAAAATCAAATCCACTTCTAGGTACTATACAGAAGGGTTAGTGTGACTGACTGTTACTGACCCCCAATTGGACACAGGCTCACCACATCTCCCAACCAAACACCCACACCATGAATGTGGAAATTAGTGTGCTATATTCATCCTTTATCACATCACCCCAAGTGGTGTCCACAGAGTTACAAAAGGTTATAAGCCACGGGCAATGAAATTGCTGGTGTATCCCCACACCGAATGAGTCGTTAGGCTGTAAACACGTTCCAAAAACATCAATTGTTTGAGTCTTACCCACTGCCTGGCAGATGTAAGCACCCTGGAAGCGATAGTGCGTGCGGGCCCATGCGTCAGGCAGAAGATCTATACCGTGTCACTGCAAGAAGACTTGATTCTACCTGTTGCATCTGTTCAGTGCTCTTTTCCATCTATGACATAAACGTGCATATATCAATTTCGGTTGGGTGATATTGTATGTAAATATGTGCTCTGTAAAGCGCTTTGGATTAAGACACTATATAAATAACACATCATTATCATCATTATATATAATGTCACAGTATTGTGTAAGCCTCATCAGACTGCTATTTAATTAGATGCCAATGTCCAATATATTGTGACCAATGACAAAGAAATGTATTCAAGCGGTAAACCGCATTACCTTGCAACAGAGATGTATTTGTTTCACACGAACCATGTGGCTTGCTTCAGCACATAGAAAGCTGATGGTGAGACGCCCAAGTGCAGGACCAGTGCTCCTCCTATGTTTAGGATGTTACGTGATGGTATTGCCTCTTTTACTGCATTGATGGGTCCACTGTGAATTACTGATAGATCCCACTTCTGCAGACCGAAAATTAAAAAGAGAGAAGGGGGGGAAGAGGGGAGGAGGATGGAGAGATGGGGGGCATAGAGAAGAGGGGAGGGTTGTAATTAGGAAACCATTGTTCCATTCTTGTCCCTACGCATGGCTCATTGATTCAATGCGGCGTAGCTCACAGCCACTGTGCCTGCCCTTGCCGGCCGTGAGCGGCCGCCGGCGCGAGCGTCCCAAAAGGGCCAGCAAAGGGGACGCACGCCCGTGCGGCCCTCACAGGCACACGGTCGGGGACAGAGCAGATGATTCCCAGGCGGCCCTAAGAGTGCTTCCATTCACAAAAAACAATAATTTGCGAGGTCTTGTGATTACCGCATGGGATCACAAGTATCCTCAACCGCAGGATTTGTAAGCCCCTGACCCAAAACAGCTCAATGTACACATATCTCTCACGCTCCCACCTCTCGCTCTGAATGGAGCTGGTGAATTTCTTCTCACCCCCGCCTGCATACGTGTGCGCTGGGTGCGGGTGTTCACTTTTTTAGAGCTCCGGTTGCTGATCCGCATCTTCCCATGCATGGAAAAAGGGGCGTTGTTGTTGACGTTCAACACGCATCTGTTGTCACATGTCTGCCCAACAATGTTTGTTAAAGGGCAAGTAACGCCGAAAAGCAGGCTAAGTACAATTGGCCATGTGTTAAATGCAGCTATAAGAACCGCCCACTTTAAGGGTTCGTAAACTTGCGTGTCGTGCTCATTGTTCAAAAAGCGTGAAGAGCATCTATTATCACATATCTGCCCAGCAATGTTTGTAAAAGGGCAAGTGACACCGAACGACCGGGGCTGAATGCAATTAACCATATATTAAATGCATTGCAAAAACTAACAGGGATCATGCAGGACAGAGTCACTGCTCCCAAAACTGTGTCAACCCTTTTTGATACAGAATGTCATCACAACATTTGCCCATCCCTGAATAAGTATCACACTTTCTGGTTGGGTGATTGGAGTGGTATACAGTATGGATTGCCCCCATAAATCTTAGTCAATTGGCCCTTACATGTCAGGTGGCTGGCCTGTCCCTTCCCCACAGAACTATCCATTACATTGTTGCAGGGTCGCAGGATTACCATTGGCCCTTGCCCCCTGCCATCCACCCCTGTATTTCTGTCCTCTGATTGGCTGGAACTGGTGTCCCCAGGCCTCGGACCCAGCTCTGTTCTTAGCGCTCTGTGCACCTCTTGAAGGTGATGGGAATTACTATGGGTTCCCAATGTATCCGTTAACAGTACCACTTTTGCCTGTGAGAGTGTTCTACATGTTGCAACTTTGTTAACTTCTTCATGTCTGCGTTGCTGAGAACTGTTTGTCTTCCCACAGCGGGTCAATAACCATTGTCTACACCGGCCGCATCACGCGTTTGAGCACCAGAAAATCGAGCTCTTCTGGTCTGCAATTTATAAGGATTTATTCTGTTTTTCTGCAGATGGCCCCTTGTCGTTTTAGGTTTGGAATGTGCTGCATGTCTCTGACCTTGGCTGTGAGCCCCGACCTTCCTGCTCTGTGCAGCCTTGTTCTTCTTCCCCTCATCTCTTGTCCTGCGGCTTGTGGCCTTATGTGATCTTCGTTATACTTATACTATGATTTCTGCACACTTATATCATGCTATGTTTCCTATAGGTTAGTCGTCTTTGGTCCAGCCAGGCTCCTTAGGTGATCCTGTAGTTCCACTGGTTTAGTTGCCATAAGCATCTGCAAGCTTGCTCTGCATCTCCTTGTTTGCCTTGTGTTCAGCGTTTCTGCACTTGACTAATGAGCAAAATAATAAAAGATTTGACAGTATGTATATGTATCTGTCCTCGATATACAGAATTGTGTAAGCATGTTCTTCATGTGAACAAGTATATGTTTGTGTAACATTGTGCTTGGTTGCGAGTGTACTTCATGACTAACGTGGTTATGTTGTGGTGTCACTAATGATATCAGCACAGTGGTCTCTTGGCATTAGTCAACATCATCTATCGAAGCATTTGGGTCTAGAACGACTGTTGAAGCACCTGTATCCGGTTCCATGTGTTAATTCCGCCGCAAAAATATCGCCATATTTTTGTGGCGAAATTCACACATGGATCCTGCGGGGGACACCCTCGCAATCCCCGCTCCCACATAATATCCCCCCCCCAAAAAAAATTGCGTATGGTGAACCAAACGCCCATATCTACGGCAATATTTTTGCTGGGACATTATGTAGGGATTCCCCTGTATCCATAAAGACATTCATTGGATAATGTTTGAATGGCTGTATGAGTAGGGTGACCACATTTAAAATGTAAAAAACCGGGACAGGGCAACTAACATAAAAGTAGGACTAACTCTTGAAAGTGGCTGTCAAGGCACTACACTTCAGTAGCGGTTGGCGGAGAGTTTTAAGTGTTACTGTTCAAATAAACACATATTATAATTAATTTATCACTAATTTATCACAAACGAACACTGTCTGAAGTTGTAAAACGCAGCATTTCTTCTGTGTGAGCTGTGCCTACCATCTATGAAGACCTACTACGAAAAACCAGGGCCACTGCAGTTTCCACTGGAAACATAATCTTGACAAAGTGGACAGAGCTCCAATTTCCGGGACAGTCCCGGTAAAACCGGGACATCTGTTCACCCTATGGGCCTCATTACGAGGTTGCCAGTAAGCGAAAAACGATGCCGGTAAAGGATTATCGGCAGCGCTTACCGCTTCAGCGTATTATGACCAGGCAACCCTCTATTAGCAGCACCCTAAATAACGGTGCCTCTAATAGTGGCATGGGCGCGTACACGCGCCCCTTCGGGGAGCAAATACCGGCATGCTGGTAATAGGAGGACATCCCAACCCACGCGGACATGCAAATACCGGCATCACGAAAGTCGGTAATCAAGAGCTGCACGATGCTGGCCATACAGGCATTGCGGACCACATGCAAACAGCAATCAGGAAACAAGCCAACTGCCACAGGTGCACACAATCCCCACAGGTGGAGTCAATGGAGGCTGAGCCAGTATAAAATGAACACACCCACACACCACACCCCTTCTAACACCAAAATGCTACTACTAGCTGTTGCAATCATGGTGCTGGAGGACATGCCAATACTGCTACAACTACAGCAACAACACCAACTACAACAACAACGACAGCAGCAACAACAGGCAGCACAGAGGAGACGCAGGAGGAGAAGGAGGGTGAGACAGGCCCAGCAATTACCACCAGCGCAGCCAGCAGTGCCTCGTAGGCAGCCACCAATACCTTGCACCAGACCCAGCCCATTCAACCTAACCCCTGAGCAGATCCACACCCTGTACCGGTTGGACCGGGACACCATCACCACCATAGTGGACATGATACACAACGACATTGCCAGCCTCATAGAAATACGCACTGCCATCCCCCCGCTACTAAAGGTGGTGTCTGTGCTCCACTTCCTGGCTACAGGCACCTATCAACACACAGTAGGCCAGCTGCATGGCATATCACAACCACTATTTTCATGCATGCTGACCCAAGTGCTGGATGCCTTCCTGAAGCATGCAAGCACCCACATATCCCTGCCTAGGAGATAGCCGACACCAAAGTAGGCTTCCATGCACTGGCAGGCATGCCCACTTGTGTTGGTGCCCTGGACTTCACCCTTGTGGAATTGGTAGTCCCCCATGCCATAGAGGCGGTGTACCGCAATCGCAAGCAATACCACTCCATCAATGTGCAGATGGTATGTGACTCCAGCAAGATCATAACACATTGCTGCGCCCGATTTCCCGGATCAACACATGATGCCATGGTACTGCGCTACTCCACGCTACCCTGTCACATGGAGCGACATGCTGGACCATGTGCCTGGCTGCTTGGTGAGTTGCACAACTGGCCCATGGCAGTGCTTTGGGATACTGATGTGTAGGGATACATAGTCCACCTGGTTGGGAAAGGGGGGGATGCATACTCCACCTGGTTGGGAAAGGGGGGGAATGCATAGTCCACCTGGTTGGGAAAGGGAGGGGGATGCATACTCCACCTGGGTGGCAATTGTCAGTGATTGGAGAATGCACGCAGAGCTAATGAGACCTGACCTGAACCTCCCGACCCCAACATAAACAAATAATGCATATTGATGACAACAAGTAAGAGGCACAACCAGGCCACCATGGTGATGGCAAGCAATGCATGACTGTACAGGATGCCAACTGTGCCAATGTGGCTAGTGTGACCATGCATAGTGTAGAGTAAACTGCTTGAATGGGAAGCTAAACATTGTCGTAATACCACAGTACATCTGCCTCAGCATGCATGATTACACCCTGCATCATCTATTGAACGCCATCCAGAATACCATACCTCATAACAGTTTCGGATGCATCTAGGTGACTATTCAGCATATGTACAGGGACATGTGCATGTCCACACCTAATAGCAGCCGCCATGACTGTGCTTCCTGAAGGTGGCAGCTTAGAGTGACACACACCTATTTGTGTTTACTTGCAGGTGATGGAGGATATCCCTTGAGATGAGAAGTAAATGGGCAGAACCCTCGTTTTTGAAGAGGGCTTGACTCAAGGGGGTAGGAAGTACACTAAGAGCAAAAGTGAGTCAAAGCTATCCTAACCAAAGGCGTGACACAGGGTCACAAATTAGCTGCGAGCTAGGCAGCTGCTAGCTCAAGAAAGAACACCTTCAGATACTAAAATATCAAAACAATTCAAAAGCTTTAATTTATACTAACAAAAAACAAGACATATTTACAAACTGGGCCGTTGCGTTGAAAAAGTGCATTTTTTAGTCCATTATGGTCTGCATTTTTGTGAGTTAGTGGGCAGAGTGACAGAGGTATTTCATGTATTGCTTGACATGACATTAGCTCCGCTGCTAATTTCTGACCCCATGTCACGCCTTTGGTTAGGGTAGCTTTGACTCACTTTTGCTCTTAGGATATCCCTTGAGGCTGTGGCTACTTACCCCTGTGCGGAACCCGCAGAACAGCCATGAAGAGGAGTACACTCGTGTGCACACCCGTGTTGTGATTGAGCAGACCTTTGGACTGTTGAAGGCACGTTTCCGCTGCCTAAGCAGGTCTGGTGGGGCCCTCCTATATAGGCCTGAGAAGGTGGCCAGGATCACCATGGCCTGTGTCATGCTGCACAATATGTGCGTCCGGAGAAATGTACCACTGCCACCTGACATTGACTTGTATGCCCCGGGAGAGGATGATGAGGATGGAGACGGAGGTGAAGTAGCCCCCATGCCAGTACGTGATGGCCATGCTGTACGCCAAGCACTAATTCACGAATACTTCTGAACCACAGGGACTATGATAGACATGTGTCAGTGAAACACTGGCTCCATGTAGACATGCACACTTGGATTGTAGGGAGTTGGCCACTGAACACCATCACACATTAAATGGATATGCACAAAATAAACAATGTCCAACCATTGATTTTTTTGGCACACAACTGGTGTATTTTTTCAAACAGTGAAAAATGTGCACACTGCCCCCAACCCCCAGTGAACTCCCTAACCCACCCTACTAACCCCAATAAACCCCAGTGAACTCCCTAACCCACCCTACTAACCCCAATAAACCCCAGTGAACTCCCTAACCCCCCCTACAAACCCCAAATGCCCCCAAATGTACTCCAAGAAATAGTTCCCTTCACCTACAACAATGTGTCCCACTCCCATTGTCTGGGCACTCTACTTCCTGGCCTTTTTGTTGTCCGGGGGTGGCATCTCAGAGTGCCGTGAACTTCTCCGGGTCATCCGCACAGGGCTTGTGGGGACAGAGGATGCAGGTGTTGTACCAGTGGATGTGTCCGAGGCAGGTTCCACGCCTGCTCCAAGGCGTGGCCGCTGCATATGGAGCAGGATGGAGGTTAGGACTTGGGTGACTGCCCCCAGACAGTCCCTCATTAGGACAGCCAAGGCATTCACGGCAGCCGTGTTTGCAGCAATGGCTGCTGTGGTCTCCCGAATGGCAGTAGCAATGGCCCTCCTACTGTCCTCCCCATCGGCAATATACTGCCGCATGAGGTCCAGCACTGACTCCTGTCGTGCCTCCACCCTCGACAGGCGTGCCTCAAAGGTGTTAGTGGGGGGTGGAGTGGTAGGAGCTGGGGCGGTGGTAGCTGGAGTGGTGGATGGTGCATCCACGGGGCCTACATCCTGTGTGCTGTCCTCCTCGAAGGGGCACACGTCCGAATCATTGAGGTCGGAGTCATGGAGGCAGGGATCATCACTGCTGTAGGCCTCCATATGGGGCAGAGGGGTGGCCAGGGGCATTGGGGTGGGTGTAGTAGACACAACTGTGGCACCCTCAGGGTCCACATTGACATTCACAATGCCCGCGATGGTTGGTTGCGCAGGAAGGGACACCCCTCCATCTGTTGTGGGTGTGTGCTGCTGGTCCTGATGTGTGTGGGCCACACTGGCAGCAGGTGTTGTCTGCTGGCTTTCCACAGGGTCAGGCACACTGGCTGTGGGTCTGGCCTATTTATAAGGCTGGGGGGTGATGGTGGCGGTGGCCCTTGTCCCATGGCGTGATGTCGATGCCCTTGCACTCCGCTCCTGACTGGCATCTTCCTCATCGGTGCCTGGGGGTTAGAAGAGATGCAGGTCATCAGTGATGGAGTCACATGCCAGCGACTTACAATTATGCTGTTCTGTATTCATACATTCGTGCATCCATGTCTTACGGGTGTGTGGCACTTGGTGTTCTGAGGGGGCATATTGGCAAACAATGCATGGCAGGTAGCATGCCATTGATGTGGGGTTTGTGTGTTGGGTTACATGGGCACAGTCCTGGTATGTTGCCCGTGTGTTAATTATGGGATTGGCACTCAGCATGCATTTCTGTGTGGCACGGTTTGGACGGCAATCTTGACTTGGATATGTTGATGTGGGTGTAGGGACATGCATTGCCTTGCCTAGTCTCACTTCCATGTCACTTGTACTATGTCATGGTTTCCCCTACAGGGATGTGCAGGGTCACTCACCTCTTTCTGGGGATGATGCTGCACCCATCTCCATCTCTCCAAATCCCTCTATTGACTCGGGATCAATAAATGTACTGGCAGTATCCTCCCAGGGCATCAATTTAGCAGGTGAGTGGGGACCCCCGCCTGTCGCCATGGCCGTCCTCCTGTTGCTTGACAGGATGTGTCTCACCCTCAAGCGGAGGCCGTCCCACCTCTTGTGGCAGTCACGCACAGTACGTGGGGTGGTCCCCACGGCCGACACCTTCTGGGCGACCTCCTGCCAGATTTGCTTTCTCCTCATCTGGGCTTCGCGCTTCATGTCAGTGCTTTTCATTATGTCTGCGTGTGGAGCCAGAGTGTCCGCAAGCATATTGAGGTCTGCCTCAGAGAAACGCTGTTTCCACTGCCGGGGGTCGTCTTCCGGGTGGCCTTGGACATCTTCAGGGTTTTCCAGCACAGCAGTACACGAAAAGACTGGTGGTTAGGGAGGATGGCAATGGATTGTGTTTTTAAAGATGGCCACCGGCCCATTTCCAGTTCCTACGCGATGACGTTATTTCTGGGTCCGGTTTTGCGAACCCAGTATTAGCATGGTGGTATTACCGGGCCGGTATTTAGGGGTTGCTCCGAGGTGGTGCCAGTATCGGCGGGTCCCGTGATGCCGCCATCGGGGGGTTGGAGGGCCTTTAGCGGCATACCGGTATTGCCATTACCAGCATGGGGGTTCGCACATGCTTGTGCACTCGTAATCACCCGCTATTGGCGGGTTCATACGAGCACGGACCCGCTCTTACCGGCATACCGGTAATTAACCCGTTTCTACCGGGCTACTCGTAATGAGCCCCTATGTCTGAGAGAATGGGCCTTAGTACAAGGTTGGCGCTCCGGTAATAACGATACTGGTAAGGCAATACTGGCATCCATTACCAGACCGGTAGATTACGACCCTAGATGCCGGTGCTAACGGCATCGACAGGGACCCGCAGTGGCTGTGCACCACCACACTGGCATACGCGTGGGCGCCATGCCAGTAACACCGGCAAGCCGCTAGGAAGAGGACATTACGAGTTGCACGGAAATGTACATACCGGCATCCAGATGCCGGTAAAAAGGGTCACCATGATGCCAGCAATACCAGCATCGCGGATCACCCATTAATAGTAAACTGCTGCCTACCCAACTGCAACAGGTGCACACAATCAGCACAGGTGGAGGCAATGGAGCCTGGCCCTGCACAAAAGGAGCACACCCAAACATCACCCCCCTTCCAAGACCAAAATGATTCCACTTGCAGTTGCGATACTGGAGCTGGAGGACATGCCTGTACTGCTACTCCTTCAGCAGGCAGTTCACCAGAGATTACAGAGGAGACGCAGGAGGAGAAGGCAGGTGAGACCACCCCAGCAAATCCCACCAGTGCAGGCAGTGGTTCCCCGCAGGCAGCCACCAATCCCTTGCATAAGGGTCAGTCCATTCAACTTAACCCCAGCAGAGATCCACACCCTGTACCGCCTGAACAGGGACACCATCACCACCATAGTGGATCTAATACGTGAAGACTTGGTCAGCCTGATCAACATCCACACCGCCATCCCCCCTCTGCTGAAGGTGTCGTCTGTGCTCCACTTCCTGGCCACAGGCACCTACCAGCATACAGGGGCCAGCTGCATGGCATCTCGCAACCATGTTTCTCCGGTGTGCTAAACCAAGTGCTGGATGCACTCCTAAAGCACGCAAGGGCCCACATATCCCTACCGCGGACAGAACAGGAGGTGAATGACACCAAAATAGCATTTCATGCACTGGCAGGCATGGCCAATGTCATTGGTGCCCTCAACTGCACACACGTGCAGTTGGTAGTCCTGCATGCCGTGAAGGTGGTGTACCGCAATCGGAATCTATACCACTCCATCAATGTGCAGATGGTGTGTGATGCCAGCAAGATGATAACACATTGCTGTGCCAGATTCCCAGGATCCACGCATGATGCAATGGTGCTGCGGAACTCCTCGCTACCCCGCTATATGGAACAAGATGCTGCCCGACGTGCCTAGCTGCTGGGTGTGTCTGCCCTCTGGGCCATGGGAGTGTATCGTGTGGTGGGGGGTACATGCATATGCAACCTGTCGGCCCTCTGGGCCATGGGAGTGCATTGTGGAGGTGGGGGGATACATGCATATGCATATGCAACTTGTCTGCCCTCTGGGCCATGGGAGTGTATTATGGTGGGGTATACATGCATATGCAACGTGTCTGCCCTCTGGGCCATGGGAGTGTATTGTGGGGGGGGGTACATGCATATTCAACCTGTCTGCCCTCTGGGCCATGGGAGTGTCCCCAATGGGGTGTCTGGACACTGGCCATGCTGGCAAACACCGTGCCCATAATCATACAAATAAGATGCATGACACAGAAAATGGAGGCCGACATAATTGGCCTGCACACCAATGTGTAAATGTCAGACTCACAATCAGCGCACACCCCTAAACTTGTCCACTGGACATCACCTGACCGTACCCACAGCACCACAATGCACCATCATGCAGTCACAAAGCTGAATACACATGACCGCATCGAAGCACCTCGCAGGTCATGCATCCATGAGTGCGCAGCATGAATTCCCCCTCAGGGAAATCCCCTGTCAATGCCTCTCCCTGACAGTAACACTGCATAACACCATGGCAACGTGTGCAGATGAATACAAATGGGAAAACACATGTGACAAGGTGCCTCAAATTGGACCCATTAAGTATTGAGTGGTGTGGGAATCACCCACAGCACATGAGTACCAGCATGCAAGTCGACATCCTGCATCATCCAAGGAACACATCCCTACACTGGGGCACCCTACCAACAATCATATTGTGCCAATTGTGACTGGTGTGAAGACGTCGACGGACATGTGCATGGCGTCAACAAATATCCAAAAGCATGATAAACTGAACAAGCTGTATCACGTTGGCAATTAGACTAATGCATCAAACATTGCCCAACATGCATTTGGTCTCATCCCCTGCCACACAACCCTCACATGTAAGTACATCATGAACCTTGTCACTCCATCTGGGTGGTTGGTGATTCCGATGTCAAGGTCCCTAAATCGTGTACGTCACCCTAGAACAGCACCATGTTGTGCCAAGTTGTGTACAGGGCAGATAGTTGCGCAGATGTGAAGTCAATAGCTGCCATTCACGATATACTGCATATGAGCATGAACGATGTACAGGCTGAGCACAAATGGAATAGACAAAATACCCTTACACATACCTTATTGTGCTTCCATGCAGGGGATGCTGGCTATCCCCTGAAGCCGTGGCTCCTCACCCCTGTCAGGAATCCGCAGAACAGGCACGAAGAGGACTTCAATTGTGCCCATACAAGCACTTGTGTGGTCATAGAGCAGACCTTTGGCCTGTTGAAGGCACGGTTTCGCTGCCTCAGCAGGTCAGGTGGCGCACTCATTTACAGTCCTGAGAAGGTGAAAACCAGTGAAACACTGGTGTATGAGCGTGTTACAAATAAATAAATATCATTCATTCAAGATCATCATGGTATGTGCCATGCTGCACAGCATGTGCATCCGGCGGAATGTTCCTCTGCCACCTGACATGGACCAGCCACCACCAGGTGAAGAAGAAGATGAGGAAGGAGAAGATGTTGCACATCGGCCAGGCTGTGATGCGCATAAGGGACGTGCTGTGAGCCAATCAGTGATAGACCATAGTTTCTGATGCACTGGGATGCAGAGGGTGATATGAATGTGGGACCCTGGGCACTGTGACAGGGGGAATATGGGCACTGGGTTTGGGGATGAATTCACACTGTACACTGTCATGCAATAAATTGACACACGCTGAAGAAGCAATGCCCATTCATGTGATTTTGTTTTCACAGCAGGTGTGTTGAACAGATGTTATTTACAACATAAATGAACCCTCCACCCCCACACACTTCCACACAGTTCCTCCCACCTCCCCCAACAGCCCCACACCCCTTGCCACCTCCCCCACTCCCCAACAGCCCCACACACCCCTCCCACCTGCCACCTCTCCCCACCCCCCAACAGCCCCACACACCCCTCCCACCTGCCACCACCCCCCCAACAGCCCCACACACCCCCTCCCCCAACCCCCAACACCTGCACACATGAGCACAATATGTGTCTAGATTCACTTTCAGGCAACATGTGCAGTTTACCGCTGCTTCTGGCGCTCACTTCACAATGGAGGGGGTTGTAAGTCTGTGCACCGCATGCTGTCCAGGAACCTGCGCACGGGGCTCGTCTGAGTTGAACTGGCAGGCGTGGTAGTGGAGGATGTGGATGGATGTGGGTCGGTTGCCACAGGACGCCGCTGCTCTATGGTGTTGGCCATCCTCTCCAGTATCTGGGCCACAGTTGCAAAACCCTCATGGACCCGCTCACAATGTTCATTTACGGCCTTGACGATGGCCTCAGTGTTCTCCCTCATCACCCGGGGTGTTGCCTCCCCATCGGCAACATATTGCTTTACAAGAGCATGCATGGACTCTTGACGGCCCTCCATCCTCGACAAACGTCCCTAGAGGTCCCGTATTGCGAGGAGAAGTGGACGTTTCCATGGCTGGTGTGGACGTGTGCAGGGCGGGGCTGTCCTCTTGTGGAGACCAATTCCCCTGGCTGCCCTGGCGTTCTGTCTCATGCTGAGGGGTGCCCTTTGGTGTGTCCTGCAGGCTGAGCATATGTCCACCATCCCCCAACATGCTGCCTCCTTCATGGGTAACCTCCTCATGCCCCGCGTCCTCATCGGCACTATGTTGTGCGGATGCAGCTACCTCCCCAACTGAAATTGTGGCTGCTGACTGTGTGCCATCATGTTCGCTTGCCACAGATGTGGCCTCATCCTGTGTGATGTGTGTCTCCAGGGGTACAGGGGCAAGTGTTTGTTGGACCAGTGTTGGGGTTTGTGCAGCCGGTTGGGCACTGGTGTGTGCCTTGTGAGCCCCTTGGCTCATCCCTGTGGCCCTGTTCGTGGATGGCCTGGTGCCATCGTCATGACCCATGGACCTCTTGGCAGGTGTCCTGGGCTGTAGCGCTGCATGATCCTCATCTCTGTCTGAATCAGTGCCTGTGGGGGACAGAGAGGCAGGGCATCAGTGATGGGAGTACTTGCATCATGCATGCATTGGTGTTTGTGCAGTTTGGGCCTTGTGGTTCGTTGCATGCTTGTTGGAGTGGTGGTCAGGGTGCTTGCAAGATTGTGTGGGTGCGGGGGGTAGTATTGGAATCTCTCAGGTGTAGTCATGTTTTCCATGGTGTCTGCTGTGAGGCCACCAGGTGTGTTGTGGATTGCGTGCTGTGTGAAATGTGATTTTTGTTGGTATATTGTGTGTGAATTGGGTATAGGAGCTGCATGCAGCATGCATTTTGATGTGACAGTGGTGGGTCCAGCTTCTCGACAGGGATGTGTGTATGTGTGTATGATGGCCCAACGTATTTGCTTCCAACAGGTTCACATTTTTGGCCTACGTTTTACTTTGGATGTCAGGTGTTTGTGGGGACTTGTGTGGTGCGCAAGGGGTCAGTCACCTTCACCAGCCAATGATGGGACTCCATACTCCGCTCCACTAACTCCTTCAATGTCCTCCATGTCAATGGTGGAGCTACAGGTCTCTTCCCACCTCGACAGCTTTATGGAGGAGTTTGGACCACCACCTGTTTCCAGCCCCTGGCTGCGGTTGGCCAGTAGGATGTTTCAGACTCACAGGCACAGGTCTTCCCACCGTTTCCTGCAGTCCTTTACTGACCGTGCAGTGGTTCCAACCACGCTCACCTTTCTGGCAGTCTCCTCCCATATTCTTTTCTTCAGTACCTGTGCTGGACGGCGCAGGTCTGCACTGAAAACCACATCTGCCTTCTCCACTAGCGTATCAGTGAGCATATTTAGCTCATTGTTGCTGAAACGTGGTTTTCGCATACGTGCTGCGCCTTGCTTGGTGTTTTTCGACTTTGTCCACCAGTAGGGGTTGGGGGGTTGGCTGCTCAGGTCCTGTCTGCGGAGGATTGCAATGGATTGTGTTTTTTAAGATGGCCACCGGTGTGTTTCCTGTTCCAGCACGATGACTTTGCTTCCGGTGCCGGTAGTGTGATGGTACCATTATTTAGGGTACCAACGGCACCGGGGGAGGTTTCAGTGGATTACTTGATGCCGCTATTGGGGGGGTGGAGGGACTTTACCGGCAAGCCGGTACATCCATTACCAGCATGCCGGTACGAGCGTGCACGCAGACTCGAAATCTCCCGTTCATTACGGTCGTTGTCCAACACGGACACTTTCATACCGGCAGGCCGGTAATGTCGGATATTTACCGCAAAACTCGTAATGAGGCCCAATATCTCTCTGCATATGTGTCAGTCACTGGTACTCCTAGGGGCAGTCCGAATAGCGAAATACTTTGTGTGTTTTTGACTCTTCGGGCTGTCATGTTCATGGGGGCGAGGAGGAGCATTCCAGGGACCCTCTCTTCAGTCCCCCCTCTGGTCAACATGCCAACCAAACCTCCAGATTTTGTCAATCTTGCTTTTGGTAGCCATATCTTCATTAGTCCTCCATGATGTCCACAGTAATTTGCATGGTCATTGAAAATCCAGGTCATATAGCTACAGTCTCCTTCTGGGTTGCACCATACCCATTTCCCCAGTATCTGTTATTGTCAAATGGATTGTTGAATGTTATCATCTCAGTCTGGAACAGTGGGCATTCCTTTATCCTTGCCCTCAGGTTATTTCTCTCTTCTGTGATCTTGTCTTTTTCTTCTTCATGTTCACATCTACTAACACCTTCATTCCTATTGTCTTCTCAGTGGTTTTGCAACATTATGTAATGCACCGCTTTACCACACACATACTAGTATTAGTGTTAGTGCTCCTACTAACACTTTCAGTCTGTCTGCTAACCACAATGGCATCCATATGTATGACAACCAGCTCTGGTCTTTTGCTGTCCCTTTGGCTTCTTCCTCCATCTTGGCATGCATTTCCGATAATCTTGTCACTGCTTCTGTCAGTGTGCCGTACTCTCCGTTATTTGCAGGCACGAACGTGCAAAAGGAACTCCCAATTTTGACGCAAGCTCCTCCTTCCAATTCTGTGAGAAGGTCTAGAACATATCTTTTTTCGAGTGCCATTAACATTACTGCTCGGAGCACTTCTTTTATCGCATTGAATCAATTCTCTGTAGAGTGTATTGTCTGCATCAGCTCCTATCTTGTTATCTGCAACCATTTTGTGTTTCTGTACATCTGGACAGCTGGAACTACTGATGCGAAAAACATCTCTGTCCGGCTGAACAACCGATGTTCAGGTGATACATCGTCTAGTGATACTTCTGATTCTGATGAGAAATAGTTGTCTCTGTTCACTCTGCTCACTTCTACTGGCCGCTTCTTTCTTCCCTTCTCTTCCCCTTCCATCAATCTCTCTTCTTTCTCTTGTTAGTGCCCCTTTTAGGGAATTCGTCTGTCTTCACACCCTTTGGCACTACCAGTGCTGGCATATTGATGTGTGCCAATGTGCAAACTACTCCCCAGTTGGGTGGCAGCTTCTTGTATGCCTTGCATCCACACGCCCAATAGTGGTTCATTAATACTGTTGTGCCAACCTTCACTGCTAGATGCTTTTCTATGTACCTGCACTCTGTGTTATCTCTAACCTTTACTACACCTTCATTCTGGTAACATAATGCTGGTTTCTTCAGTGGTAATATGGGAATTGGTCCAGCTTCATTGAATACCCAGGGGAGCAACTTGGTGCTCGCATCCCATTCCTTCAAGCACCTTTCTCCTTGTACTGTGTTTACTCGTGCTTGCGCTACGGTGTGTGCTTTGCTATCAACTACTCCCTCTTTCCATCCTTCTGCTGTGTATACTTAGCTATCCACGAGCATCTTTGGTTTCTCACAGCATCCTGGTTCTCCTCCTATTTCCTTGACCCCCCTCTTTGGGCAGGATATTTCTTCAGTGTTATTGTTTTCATCTCTCCCTTCTGTGGGCCATCAGTTATGTATTGTATAGCCTGGTCTAACTGCCAGTAATTGTTCATCATGTCAAGAGTCTTTATGTAACTGTCGTTATAAGGGAACGTTGCCTGGGTCATCCATCACAATGTTGCTGTTTTCCCTTGGAATCTTCCTCGGGTTGTGACCATGGATAGGTACATAAAGCATTGTTCTCTTGCTGCTGGTATTTCAGTTGCAATAAACGTTGTGGGGGGACTCATGACATAGGGGATTTGTGAGCAGACATAGCAGCTCTCCCCAGTGGTTTCTTTATCTACTTTGGTCATGTTTTTGTACCACATATTGTTAGACACTCGAGCAGTGTCAGTGAGATAGAGGTCAACCCCTCCCATGTCTGTGTCAGCACTGTTCTTACCTCTCCTTACTGTCTTTACAGTGCTCCCCTGTCCACCTGACATGGTCGTTCCACCTGCTGAAGTTGGGATAATGTTAGTAGAGCATACAGCGGTAGCACTAGATACAAGGAATATTCACCAAAGAAGAAATGCAAAAACACCACTTGGAAATAAGAGACAAGACTAGATCAACATTTTTTTTATTGCCCCTTTCATCGCCTGTGCTGCTTGGATCCCAGTGCAGTTTGAAGTTATCAGTTGCCCGCCTGAAATGCCCAAAAATGAGAGTTACTGTGTAAGTATGGAAGTAGTTCAAGCCCTGTAAACCATGCAGTCTGTTATGCCAAAAATGAATAGTTGTTCCCACACAGCCTTAATGTCATGATTCCTGCCCCTCATGGTCCCAGCCCTCCAAGATGTCAGGCTGGAGCCAGGCCACGATCACCTACATGGCCCTCAGGGGCCTCTCCATCCCTCCAAAGACCCACTTGTAGTCGGACTTGGCGCTTGTGGCACCAGACTCACTCACTCCCATAGGATAACATTGGGCATTGGACTTGTAGTGCATTGATGGGGACAAGATGGATGCCCCCACATAGTTTGGTTCCCAGAACTGCATGTGGTTCAGCCCAGAGACACCTCGGATACCCAGAGACTATTTAAGCCACGCCCAGGCTGAGAAAATGTCATGATGCCTACCCCCAGGCATCCGGATCGAGTCCATCAGCCCCTGGAGCAGGCATCCAGATACTTGCTAAAACCCCAGCAGCCCCGGCTGGGGGCTGTTTGGGTTCAGTCCTGGTGCCATAGGCGCCAGGCTCATAGAGATTACTTACCTCATGCAGACCCTGCTGCAAATGAATCCAAGCCAACGTGAGGCCTGGATGGGACTATTTTGTTACAGGGACAATTTTTTACTCGGGTGTGGTTCTGGGGAACTTCTTACCTGGAACTACTTTGGAGGCTATTTAAACCACGCCCGAACAGCAGCACACGCTTCGCGTTATTCTGCATCCTGCAGCGTAACGCTCACCGTGCCTGCAAGTCAGCATCCAGTCTTCTGCCACGCCCTCCTCGAATCCAGAGCTCCTAGAAAAAGGGGAAAAAGGAAGAAAAGGTTAGATCACGGACATTATTTTAATTCCTTACCTGATTCCGGATCCAGCACGTCTCCGAGCCTGGAAAGGACAGTCTTCCAACACGTGTCGCATCGCCAGTAGCAGCGCTGTGTTATACTCACCAGACCACAGCATCTTTCGACTCGGCGCTGCCGCCATCATTTTGTTCGTCGAACTCCAGCACCTGGGGGAAAACAAAAGAAACAACAAGGTGAGCCAAGAGAGCCGACAAATACAATCTCTTACCACCATAGGCTTACCTGATTTACCACCGGAGGCATTACCCTTTAATACGCCTCATCTTCATATACCGCACCTATAAGGGAGAGAAAACAACAAGTTAAACTCATGCAACTTTTACCGGACAGTGTTGGGTAATACAGACTCTTACCTGAACGCCATCAGCTGCCTCCAGGCAACATTCTTTTGAACCAGCTGCAATTCAACAAGGGAATGGAACAAGAGTGAACATTGGACATATTGAACTCTTTGAACTTTATAAACCCCGGAGTCAATATTCCTCCGGAACTCCTCCAGTACCTTCAAACCAGTGAAGTAACTGGTATATACGTGCCCCTGCATGCCATGCAGGATGGAGAGCTCATCATTTAAAAACATAAGGTGAGGTTACTAAAAGGGGATATTGGAGGTGACAAGTGGGGAGAACGAGAACAGTGGGAGGGGGCCATCACTAAAATCCACGGGTGGCTAAATCCCTTTCTCCACTTGCAGGAGAATACTTCTACGGATCAAGCAGACGAGATTAGGTGGGCCAGACCAGACAGTCATCTTGGCACTACGCATCACGTTGGTGGAGACTGCAGCTGTCCGGGTCCGATCGACGCCCCTGTGGGAACCAGGTGAGCGTAACAGAATGCGAAGCCTATCTACAAATCCCCACCCGGGCGTAATGGAAACCTCAGAAACCGACCAACTAGCCCTATTGTTAGGGGAACTTAGGGCAAAAGTGCACTCCGCTCGCCATGAAACTAATGCCCTCAGGAGAGAACTGATTGTGTCAAAGGAGCGCACTGATGATCTTGCTACACAATTGCTGCAAAACCAAGCTGGGCAAACACCACTACCTGGACTCGGGGGGAATCCAACTCCCGTTTCATCGAGCAATCCTGTGCAAGTGGTTCTGCCAGGGATCATTCCTTTAGCTCCACCGGAACGTTTTGCTGGGCACCCGAAAAGGTTCGCCGTGTTTATGAACCAATGCCGCTTGCACTTTTTATGCAGACCTGGAGCTTTTCCAAACGACCAAGCCAAAGTAGCTTTTGTACTATCCTACCTTAGTGGCAGCGCAGCGGATTGGTCAATTCCACTAGTCAACCAGGATGACCCTCTTCTTCGGGATTTTCAGGGTTTTCAATTGAGCATGGAAAGACTATTCGCCAGACATTCACAGAGACAGGCCCTGGATAACGAACTTTTATCCTTACGACAAGGTAATCAGGATCTACTAACCTATATCGCAACCTTCAATAGGTTGGTGGTGGAAACCGGACAGCCAGAGGAAAAAACGAATTACATTATTTCATCGTGGACTTCGGGGTGAACTCAAAGATGTTTTGGCCCAAGTTGTGAACCCACCTCAGGATTGCGCAGAATATATAGACTTAGTGGTCCAGTTAGACCACCGATTTCAGAATAGAAAGGCTGATCGAGCTAATTTCGAGAATCGGGTGTTGGTTAAACCCAATGCTACCCCCAAAGGAACAGATCTATCAGAACCGATGCAGATCGGTGGGGTTAAGGGACCCTTAACTCAAAAGGAGAGAGAAAGGAGACGGTAGATGCAATTGTGTCTGTACTGTGGGGCCTCAGGACATTTTCTACGGGATTGCCCTATAAAACCATCCAAGAAAGTAGTCAGAGTTGCTGATAGAAATCAAACAGAGCCTGATTCGGGAAACGACCACGCCCGACAAGCGTAGAGGTCCGCTTGCCATGCTTGAAGGAGGATACCCAGACCTCGCACCTAATCATATCAATGGTCCTTATTGATCCAAGGCAGCCATCACGTATGCATGCAGTAAGGGCATACATTGATAGCTGGGCCGTAGGAAAATATATGGACCACGAATTAGCTTCTAGGATGAATCTACCTCTCTGCAAAAAGACCACTTCGGATGTCATCACCACAGTCGATGGAAATGAAATTGCCTCTGGGCCTGTAACTCATTCCATCGCAGATATGACACTGTTGGGTCAGGATGGGCATCGAGAGACTATTGTGTTTGATTTAATCAAAGCCCCGCAGTTCCAAATAATGCTGGGGATACCTTGGTTGGAAACACATAATCCTTGTATTGATTGGCGAGAGAAGAGAATAACCTTCCCGGATTGTGCACACACCTGTTACCCGGAAAACACCTTAAACAAAGGCCTGGCCACAGTCGCTAACCCAGTCGTGCAGTTACCTCAGGAATATCAAGAATTCCAGGATGTTTTCCAAAAAGAACAGGCAAACACCTTACCACCTCATAGATCATACGATTGTCAAATCGACCTCATACCCGGTGCACAACCTCCAGGTAGTAGGATCTACGCCCTTACGGAAGCCGGAAACCTTCACCTACGACAATACTTGGACCAATACCTTGCTAATGGCTTCATTCATCCATCCAAGTCCCCTGCATCCTCAGCTTTGTTCTTCGTGCCTAAAAAGGAAGGTGACCTCAGAACGTGCATAGACTACCACGCATTAAATCAGATCACAGTGACAAAAACCGATACCCATTGCCTCTGATCCCCGAATTACTAGACCAAGTAAAGGACGCTTGCATCTACACTAAATTAGATCTCCGAGGGGCATATCATCTGGTACGTGTAAAGAAAGGCGACGAATGGAAGACTGCCTTTCGCTCCAAGTACGGATTATTTGAATATCAGGTGATGCCCTTCGGGTTGTACAATGCACCAGCAGCCCTCCAGTATTTTATGAACGATGTCCTTCGTGAACTCATTGACGTCTGTGTTGTCGTATACATAGACAATATTCTAGTGTACTCCTCCTCAGAATCAGACCATGTTAAGCACGTTCGTGCAGTCCTCGAGAAACTACGCCAGCACAAGTTATATGCAAAATTTGAAAAATGTGTTTTTCATGCTACAGAAGTTGAATTCCTTGGATTTATCCTGACTCCAAAAGGAGTCTGAATGGACTCTCGAAAGGTGGACGCAATTCTCAAGTGGCCATCACCCAGTTCAGTTAAAGGGGCACAAAGCATGCTTGGATTTGCTAATTTCTACCGCAGATTTATTCCTGACTTCTCACATGTTGTACACCCCATCACAGCACTTTTGCGAAAAAACAAACGCTTCTTGTGGACCGAAGAGGCTGAAAAGGCCTTCCAAGAGCTGAAATTGAAATTCACGTCGGCACCTGTCTTAAAGCATCCACGCCCCAAGCTCCCATACATAGTTCAAACCGATGCATCCAGTTTAGCCATGGGGGCTGTCCTGTCCCAAAAGGATCCTGAAACCGGTCAACTTCATCCAGTAGCCTTTTGGTCCAGAAAGTTCTCGGCCCCTGAGTTAAACTATGCGGTTACCGATAAAGAGTTGTTAGCCATCAAATCCGCCTTCAAGGCTTGGCGGCATTATCTTCTCGGTGCCAGGCACACCATTACTGTAATCACCGATCACAGGAACTTGCAGTATTTAAAAACAGCCAAGGCCCAATCATCGCGTCAACTTCGATGGGCATTATTCCTTGCCGAATTCGATTTCGTGATCACTTATCGACCAGGTTGTAAGAATGGTAAGGCAGATGCCTTATCCCGAATAGGGATGGGAGAAGCATTTTCGAACCCAGAACCTGTGCCTATAATTCCAGAACAAAGAATTCTTGGCATAACTACTCTACAGACTTTAGAAGATATTCATTTAAAAATCCACCAACTTTTCGATTCAGCAGCCCTGCAGAACTGGGTGAAAAAGGGCCAAGATTATTCAGTCATCAATTACTTACCTTACTATCAAGGGCGTCTAACACAAGGAACTACAAGAACTAGTCATCTCCAATTACCATGATGCTCTGATGGAAGGGCACCCAGGTGTTGCAAAGACTGAAGCTAAAATTAAAAGACAAATCTGGTGGCCCACCTGGCGGAAAGACGTAAAGTCATGTGTACTGTCTTGTGGCATCTGCGCCCAAAACAAAAGTCAGAAGAAAAAACCAGCTGGTCTTTTACAACCTTTAGATATTCCACCCACACCATGGCACACTTTGTCTTTAGACTTTATTACAGATTTACCGCCATGTAATGGATTCAACAACATTCTAGTTATTGTGGATCTTTTTTCCAAGATGGCCCACTTTATTTCTTTGAAAGGATTACCTTCCGCTTCAATTTTGGCCAAGGAATTTCTCGAAAACATTGTTCGAATACATGAATTTCCTTCCGTATTAATTTCTGACCGAGGTAGTCAGTACATTTCGCAATTTTGGAAGAAATATTGTCAATTGGCGCAAATCGACGTAAGGTTATCAACCAGTCACCATCCCCAAACCGATGGTCAGACGGAGAGGACCAACCAGACTCTTGAACAATACCTACGTTGTATGCTTCATCAAACCGAAGGTAATTGGAAGGATATTTTATGGATTTCTGAATACGCATACAATAACTCTGTACATTCAGGAACCGGACAAAGCCCCTTTTATACCATATATGGACATCATCCTTGAACCTCAGAACTCGATTCACCCCAGTACTTAGAAATGCCGGCAGTGACCCATCTGCACTCTACTATTACACAAGCCTTTAAGGAGGCAACAGAACATTTCAAACAGACAAAAGAAAAATACAAGAAAAATGCTGATCAACATAGAAGTGAGACTCCACCATATCAGATTGGAGATCAAGTTTGGCTGGCTACAAGACACATACCTCTGAAAGGAACTCAGACTTTTAATCCTAGATATTTGGGACCTTACACCATTAAGGCCATTATCAACCCGGTGGCCGTCAAATTAGAATTACCCTCTAATATGCGAATTCATCCTGTCTTTCATGTCTTACTTCTAAAACCAGTTCAACCAGGGACAAGATTAACCAAACCACCTGACCCCATCCTGATAGATGGAGAACCAGAATTTGAGGTAAAAAACATCCTGGACTCTAAAAGGGTTGAATCAAGACTTTTTTATTTAATCGACTGGAAAGGTTACGGACCGCAAGAAAGGTCATGGGAACCTAGTGACCACGTTCATGCTCCTCGGTTGGTGAAAAAATTCCATCAGAACTTCCCAGACAAGCCAGAACTAAGGGGAAGAACAAATTTAGGAGGGGCTTTCGGGGGGAGTGCTGTCATGATGCCTATCCCCGGGCATCCGGATCGAGTCCATCAGCCCCGGGAGCAGGCATCCAGATACTTGTTAAAACCCCAGCAGCCCCGGCTGGGGGCTGTTTGGGTTCAGTCCTGGCGCCTTAGGCGCCAGGCTCATCTTAGAAACCAGTCCTGGCGCCATAGGCCATAGGCGCCAGGCTCATAGAAATTACTTACCTCATGCAGACCATACTGCAAATGAATCAAAGCCAACGTGAGGCCTGGATGGGACTATTTTGTTAGAGGGACTCTTTTTTACTCGGGTGTGGCTCTGGTGAACTTCTTACCTGGAACTACTTTGGAGGCTATTAAAACGACGCCCGAACAGCAGCACACGCTTCGCGTTATTCTGCATCCTGCAGCGTAACGCTCACCGTGCCTGCAAGTCAGCATCCAGTCTTCTGCCACGCCCGCCTCGAATCCGGAGCTCCTAGAAAAAGGGGAAAAAGGAAGAAAAGGTTAGATCACGGACATAATTTTAATTCCTTATCTGATTCCGGATCCAGCACGTCTCTGAGCCTGGAAAGGACAGTATTCCAGCATGCGTCGCATCGCCAGCAGCAGCGCCGCGTTATACTCACCAGTCCACAGCATCTTTCGACTCGCCGCTGCCTCCATCATTTTCTTCGTCGAACTCCAGCACCTGGGGGAAAACAAAAGAAACAACAAGGTGAGCCAAGAGAGCCGACAAATACAATCTCTCACCACCATAGGCTTACCTGATTTACCACCGGAGGCATTACCATTTAATACGCCTCATCTTCATATGCCGCACCTATAAAGGGAGAGAAAACAACAAGTTAAACTCATGCAACTTTTACCGGACAGTGTTGGGTAATACAGACTCTTACCTGAACGCCATCAGCTGCCTCCAAGCAACATTCTTTTGAACCAGCTGCAATTCAACAAGGGAATGGAACAAGAGTGAACATCGGACATATTGAACTATTTGAACAATATAAACCCCGGAGTCAATATTCCTCCGGAACTCCTCCAGTACCTTCAATCCAGTGAAGTAACTGGTATCTACGTGCCCCTGCATGCCATGCAGGATGGAGAGCTCATCATTTAAAAACATAAGGTGAGGTTACTAAAAGGGGATATCGGAGGTGACAAGTGGGGAGAACGAGAACAGTGGGAGGGGGCCATCACTAAAATCCACGGGTGGCTAAATCCCTTTCTCCACTTGCAGGAGAATACTTCTACGGATCAAGCAGATGAGATTAGGTGGGCCGGTCCAGACAGTCATCTCGGCACTACGCATCACGTTGGTGGAGACCGCAGCTGTCCGGGTCCGATCGACGCCCCTATGGGAACCAGGTGAGCGTAACAGAAACATGCTTTGCATTTTCTGCACCTGCAGCGTGACACTCACCGTGTTCGGATTGGTCTCCAGTAGGCCTGCATCTTTCTTCTGCCCTCAGCTCCCGCAAGAACAAGAACACGATGCGGCGCTTCTGCCCATCATTCATCGCTCCTTCTGTTCTGCGGGCATCTTCGGTGGTGTCATTCCCATCCCGGCACACCGCTTCCTAAAGAAAAGGGAAAAGAACAGAAAAAAGGCATTAGTAATCATTCAGCGAATCTTTGCTTATTTTTAAAGACTGTACGATCTTCAAACGCTTACCTGAATCCCAGCCGCTCTGGGGGAACTCTGTCTCCGGAACTTCTCATCCATCTGCAAGAGGGAAAAGACACTCTAGGTTAGCGTGGAAACATCTAGAGGCGCCGCATACCACGCTTACTCACCGCATTTCTTCTTCATAACCGGCATCCACACTGAAAACGTTGCGGCACCTAAAAGACACAGAAACTCAGTTCAATACTAATACGAAAGGATCACATCACGCATCGTGCTCTCACTCACCTTCAACGCTACTCATCTCAGCAGCACGTCGCCATCCCCGGATGCCGGCCATCATCTAAGGAAGGAAAGGAACGAAGTTAGAGAACTGTTCAAAAGACTCATTATACTTACCTGTCGGACTCTTGCCAGTGAAGTAACTAGGCAGCAACGAGCCCGCATCAATCAACGTGCCCCTGCACTGAAAGCAGGACGGAGAGCACACTTTCCAAGAAAACAAGGTGAGCTGTGGATCAAAGAGACGGGTTGGACCCCGGGGAAGAAGGGGTTCAAGCACACAGAGACAATAGGGAGTTAGACTCTACCAATCCTGTGTTTCAGGCCCAGTCTCCAGTCAAGAAGACACCAGGGAAGGGTTTGAGGTCGTAAGAGGTCAGAACAGGCTGAGTGACGTCCCTGTGGATACCAGGTGAGCGTTACAGAACGCAAAGCCTCACATCAAAATCCACCTGGGTGACATGAAAACGTCAGAAACTAACCAGTTAGCCCACATGTTGGGGCAGCTACGTTCTGAAGTACATGCAGCCAGGCAGGATACCAACACCCTGAGGAGAGAGCTGATAGTAGCCAAAGAACGCACTGATGATTTAAGCCAGCAACTTCTCCAGTCACAAGCAGGGCATGCACCATTGCCGGGAAGCGTGCCCTCGATGCCAGCACCATCAGCCAATCCCGTTCAGATAACCCTTCCTGGGCAGTTCCTTGGCCCCGCCCAAACGATTTACGGGGGATCCCAAGAGGTTTGCAACGTTCATGAACCAGTGCCGCCTGAAATTCCTTTGTAGACCAGGGGCCTTTCCGAATTACCAATCACGGGTTGCTTTTGTGCTATCCTACCTGAGTGGTAGCGCTGCGGACCGGTCTGTATCCTTTGTGGCCCAAGACGATCCTTTGCTGCATGACTTCAGGGGCTTTCAGCAGGAGATGGAAAAGCTGTTCGCCCGTCGTACTCATGGGCAGGCATTGGACAACAAACTTCTGTCCCTACGCAAAAGGAATCAAGACCTATTAACATACATAGCCATGTTCAATAGACTCGTAGGTGAAGCAGAATGGCCTGGGGAGAAGAGAACCACGTTATTTCATCAGGGGTTGCGGGGGGAGCTCAAGGACGTTCTCGCACAAGTAGTGAACCCCCCGAAAGACTGCTTAGAATTCATTGACCTTGTTGTTCAACTGGATCATAGGTTGCAGGACGGAAGAGCAGATCAAACCAGACCAGACCCTCGCCCCATGTATGTGCGTTCAAAGGACAATATTGCCCGCACAACGGAAGGTTCAGGAGAACCAATGCAAATCGGGGGGGTTAGATCCCCCTTGACTAAAGCGGAAAGGGATAAAAGGAGACAGCAGCAGTTATGTCTGTACTATGGAAGGTCAGGTCATTTCCTTAAAGAGTGCCCTATGAAGCCACCGAGGAGGACGGTAGGGGCCATGGACAAGGAAGATACCATCAAGGAATCGGAAAACTCCCGAGCCCAGCAAGTGTAGGAGTCCACTTGTCGAGCGAAGAAAGTGAACTACAGACCTCACATTTTGCACTATCTGTGGTCTTGATTAATCACCAACAACCATCTCGGATGCACGCAGTAAAAGCGTACATTGACAGTGGAGCCGTTGGGAATTACATCGACCAGGATCTTGCAGCAAAGATGGGGCTTCCGTTACGCCCTAAATCAACCACCACTGTCGACGGCATGGAAATATCTTCTAGTCCAGTATCCCAATGCACTGCAGCTTCAACCCTTCTGTGCCAGGATGGACACCAAGAATCTATCGTTTTCGACCTCATTAAGACACCACAGTTCCGGTTGATTTTGGGAATGCCATGGTTGGTAGCTCACAATCCTCGAATCGATTGGCGAGCAAAAGAATTGGCCTTTCCCGAGACTTGCGCCCACACGTGTTATCGCCAAGAGAAACAACCAATAGACACCAGAACCTCCACGCTTGCGACTGTGGCAATCGGCAACCTACCAAGTGAATACCAGAACTTTCAAGATGTCTTTCAGAAAGAACAGGCTAATACCCTGCCACCGCATAGACCATACGATTGCCAAATCGACCTGACACACGGCACACAAATCTCTTGTGGGAGAATTTACGCACTCACAGAACCAGAAAACCAGCACCTGAAGGCCTATCTTGACCAATACCTGGCCAACGGGTTCATCCGTCCCTCGAAGTCTCCAGCAGCCAGTCCTCTATTCTTCGTACCGAAAAAGGAGGGTGACTTGAGAACGTGCATCGACTATCACGCACTGAACCAGATTACCGTAAAAAAAGGCTACCCCCTGCCACTGATCCCTGAATTGCTTGATCAAGTCAAAGATGCCCAAATCTACACAAAACTAGACCTGAGGGGGGCATGTCACCTTGTTCGCGTAAAACAGGGGGACGAATGGAAAACTGCTTTTCGCAACAAATACGGCTAGTACGAATATCAAGTAATGCCCTTTGGCCTTTGCAACGCACCTGCAGCATTTCAATACTTCATGAACGATGTCCTACGGGAATTGATTGATGTCTGTGCTCTAGTGTACATCGACGATATTCTAGTATATTCCGCATCAAAGCAGGACCATGTTAAACACGTCCGATCCGTATTGGAGAAACACCGTCAACGCCAGCTCTACGCCAAGATTGAAAAGTACTCATTCCACGTCTCTGAGGTGGAATTCCTGGGCTTTATTCTCAGCCCGAATGGAATCCGAATGGATGTACACAAGGTAGATGCTATCCCGAAATGGCCATCCCCAAATTCATTCAAGGGGGTTCAAAGTATGCTGGGTTTTGCAGACTTCTACCGCCAGTTCATCCCAGGATTTTCGCAAATCGTGCATCCCATCACGTCATTGCTAAGGAAAAGCAACAAAAAGTTCCAGTGGACAACAGAAGCCGAGGAAGCTTTCCAGGAACTCAAAGCAAGATTCACATCTGCCCCAATCTTACGCCACCCTCGCCCTTATTTCCCATACCTGGTGGAAACGGACGCCTCAAGCATCGCTATGGGAGCCGTCCTCTCACAAAAGGACCCCGAAACAGGCCAGTTACACCCTGTTGCCTTCTGGTCTCGTAAAGTCATACCCCCTGAACTCAATTACGCTATCACAGACAAAAAACTCCTGGCCATTAAGTCAGCCTTTAAGGCATGGCGGCACTACCTCTTGGGCACCAGACACACAATCACCGTAATAACTGACCACCGGAACCTCCAGTACCTAAAAACGGCAAAGGCCCAATCGTCACGACAACTACGTTGGGCTTTTGTTTTTGCTGAATATGACTACGTGATTACATTTCGACCAGGGGTGAAAAACGGGAAGGCCGATGCCCTTTCCCGTATGGGGGTGGAAGAGCAAGGGTATCAGACCCCTGACCCAATAGTAATCATCCCGAGTGACAAGCTCCTAGGAATCACAGCAACCATAACTCATAAAGAATTACATGAAGAAATCCAAAACCTGATGAGTCTGGAGCAATTACAAGCGTGGAGTGCACAAGAACATTACATGATAAAAGGTCAGTTGCCCTACTTCAGGAATCATTTATTCTTACCAAACCAAGAACTACGAGAACAAGTCATGTCCAGTTATCATGATTCCTTGATTGAGGGCCACCCCGGAATTGCTAAAACCCTAGCCAAGGTAATACAAAATTATTGGTGGCCCACGTGGTGTAAAGACATTATCCAATTCATCCTATCTTGTGGAGTGTGTGCTCAAAACAAGCCATCCAAGCAGAAACCGGCTGGGCTATTACAACCATTGGAAATCCCACCAGCACCCTGGCACACGTTGTCCCTCGATTTTATTACTGATTTACCACCCAGTCAAGGGTTTAACACTATTCTTGTGGTCATGGACCTATTTTCAAAAATGGCACATTTCATTCCTCTTAAGGGGCTCCCAAATGCTTCCACTCTGGCAAAGGTATTTCTTGAAGGCATGGTACGGCTCCATGGGTTTTCTTCCGTTTTGGTCTCAGACCGAGGTACTCAATTTGTATCTAACTTCTGGAGAAAATGCTGCTCTATGGCCCAGATCGACATCCGGCTATCCACCAGTCACCATCCACAAAAGGATGGTCAAACTGAGAGGACAAATCAGACGCTCAAGCAATATCTGCGTTGCATGTTACACCAAGCTGAAGGCAGGGACTGAATATGCTTATAATAATTCCCTACACACCAGCACTGGGCAGACACCCTTTTATACCATGTATGGCAGGCACCCACGTACTTCTGAGTTGGACGTTCCTACAACCCTGGAAATGCCAGCAGTCAAAACCTTGCACACGACCATTTCTCAAACCTTTAAAAGGGCAGCTGAACACATACTTCAGGCTAAAAATCACCAAAAGAAGTTTGCTGATCAACACCGAGCAAAGGCCCCCAACTACCAAGTGGGAAACAAAGTCTGGCAGGCGTCTAAACACGTGTCCATTAAAGGAACCCAAACTTTCCGTCCAAGATACCTGGGTCCATTCACTGTCACCTCCGTGATAAATCCTGTGGCGGTCAGACTAGCTTTGCCGTCAAACATGCAGATTCATCCTGTGTTCCACGTGTCTCTCCTTAAACCTGTTCAACCTGGGACCCGGGTGGCAACGCCACCGCAGCCAGTAGTAGTCGCCGGGGAGCCAGAATTCAAAGTCAAGGACATCCTGGATTCAAAGTATGTCAGATCCAAATTATACTACTTAGTAGACTGGAAGGGGTATGGTCCACAAGACAGGACATGGGAGCCTTGCGAGTACATCCATGCACCTCGCTTTCTTAGACAATTTCATCAAAACCATCCAAACAAACCAGGACCAGACAGAAGACCCACCTTGAGAGGGGCCTTGGGGGGGAGTGCTGTCATGATTCCTGCCCCTCATGTCCCCAGCCCTCCAAGATGTCAGGCTGGAGCCAGGCCACGATCACCTACATGGCCCTCAGGGGCCTCTCCATCCCTCCAAATACCCACTTGGAGTCAGACTTGGTGCTTGTGGCACCAGACTCACTCACTCCCATAGGATAACATTGGGGATTGGACTTGTAGTGCATTGATGGGGACAAGATGGATGCCCCACATAGTTTGGTTCCCAGAACTGCATGTGCAGTCTAGTCTTTTGGGTGTGGTTCAGCCCAGAGACATCTGGGATACCCAGAGACTATTTAAGCCATGCCCAGGCTGAGAAACATGCTTTGCATTTTCTGCACCTGCAGCGTGACACCACTGTGTTCGGATCGGTCTCCAGTAGGCCTGCATCTTTCTTCTGCGCTCAGCTCCTGCAAGAACAAGAACACCATTAGGAACAGCCTTACCTTGTGGCGCTTCTGCCCATCATTCATCGCTCCTTCTGTTCTGCGGGCATCTTTGGGGGTGTCATTCCCATCCCGGCACACCGCTTCCTAAGGAAAAGGGAAAAGAACAGAAAAAAAGGCATTAGTAATCATTCAGCCAATCTTCGCTTATTTTTAAAGACTGTACGAGCTTCAAACGCTTACCTGAATCCCAGCCGCTCTGGGGGAACTCTGTCTCCAGAACTTCTCATCCATCTGCAAGACACTCCAGGTTAGCGTGGAAACATCTAGAGGTGCCGCATACCGCGCTTACTCACCGCATAACCGGCATCCACACTGAATACGTTGCGGCACCTAAAAGACACAGCAAAAGAACTCAGTTCAATACAAATACGAAAGGGTCGCATCGCGCATCGTGCTCTCACTCACCTTCAGCGCTACTCATCTCAGCAGCACGTTGCCATCCCCGGACGCCGGCCATCATCTAAGAAAGGAAAGGAACAAAGTTAGAGAACTGTTCAAAAGACTCATTATACTTACCTGTCGGACTCTTGCCAGTGAAGTAACTAGGCAGCAACGAGCCCGCATCAATCAACGTGCCCCTGCGCTGAAAGCAGGATGGAGAGCACACTTTCCAAGAAAACAAGTGAGCTGTGGATCAAAGGGAAGGGTTGGACCCCGGGGGTGAAGGGGTTCAAGCACACAGAGACAATAGGGAGTTAAACTCTACCAATCCTGTGTTTCAGGCCCAGTCCCCAGTCAAGTAGACTCCAGGGAAGGTTTTGAACTCGTAAGAGGTCAGAGCAGGCTGAGTGACGTCCCTGTGGATACCAGGTGAGCGTTACACTTAATTCTAGGGTCTCTAAGGACTGCAAGGACACATGAGTTTCCTATTTCTAGTTGTGGGTAAACTTGGGCTAGGTATGCTATGAAGACATGGAAATACACATTAGGATGGCATGCTCAAGATCTGTTGGATCTTCTAATGAACTGGACAAATTGGCATTGGAAGGTATCAAGTTTTGATCAATGGACAGCATGGAAGAAATGCAATAAAAACAGACCAGACACACTTTCATGATGAATGTGTACGGAAAGAACTCTGTTGCATTTGTTGCCCATATCCTTGATCCCTCCGGGAATCCCCCGTGACTATGCTGCATCTGATGCCCGTACCTGCATCCTCTAGGTGACCCCCTCTTCCTTGGAACCCCTGCTGCGCATCCTCCCACCACATGAATCCGCCTCCCGCGGGCTGTGTCTGTGGTGCCTCTTGTGTCCCCGTGCTTGTCAATACTGCCCCTTCGATGGCATATTTAGATAGCTTCTTCTGAACTAACCTCACCTCCTCCTGTTTTCTTTCCTCACGCTTTTTCCTCACGTTCTCTTGCATTATCATACAGTAATGTACTATCATGAGCTGTATTTCTGATTAAGGCTTTGCTTCCATCCCCAACAATTTCTTCAGCTGCCTTTGCACCTGCTCTGGTAACCCTTTGCAAAATATATGGTAGAATAATGCTACTGTTTTGTCCCACAGTTCTCGCGTTTCAAGGCGCCAATGCTCTTGAATTGTCTGAATGTAGTGTAAGGGATCTTTGTCTTCCCCCATTTTGCGTGCCATAATAGCACTAATGCCTGAAGTGTCTAGGTACTGTGTCCTTAGAGATTGTTATACGCTCCAAGGGGATCAATCCTATTAATTGTTCTCCCATCCCATGGCTCTCCTCACTGTTCTCTCCCTGTATTGACCACCCTATTTTGTACACTGCTCTGTTACTTAGTAACTAGGGTAAGAGTGCAGAAGGAGGTGACTGACACATTTGTGGCATAGTGGTTGCTATAGCCTTTTTTTTCACCAAAAAAATAAAGAGAAAACCTAGCTTTCCCTATTTCTATGAGGGGTTACCATACCTCGACTAAAGTGCGGATGGACCTGTCAGAATGTCCTTGAAAATTAAAAAGTCTGTCGTCATGTGCCAAAACTCTCTTTCTCTTTAACTTGTAACTAAACTAGAAGGTAACGTCAATATTCTTGATCCAGGAGAATGTCTCCCTTCTCCTGAACTGAGTAGCACAGTTCTGGTTACAAGTTTCTAACCAGAGGGAAGACTCCCTTCGCCTGGTCCCAATACTTTCCAGACAAAGGACTGTTAATCGTGTAACACCCTCAATCAGAAAAGTTGCTGTTTCTTCACTTGAGGGGGAATTATTCCCTTGCCCTGGATCATAATATTCTGTGGTTTCGTCCTTTTTTCACATTCAACTAACAGGCTTTCACTGTTTCTCACAAAAAGAACAGGGGGAATGACTCCCTTCCCCTGGCCTCTTAGTTAGATTGTCTTTGTTTTCCTGTAAATTAAACACTACCAGGAGAATTACTGACTTCTCTTGGTATCTTGATTTCACAGTCACTTCACACTCAGTGGTACCTAGAGGGAATGACTATCTTTCCCTGCTGATCCTTGTTTCACACTTTTCTTTATTTCCCAAGTGTTCATGCACAAGTATGATTCTTAGCCCAGGTTTCCCCAGTGTAGTCCACTTAGCCTTCTGGCTTGACAAGTACAGCCACAAGCAAGAGGGTTGTTCTCCCTTGCCTTCTTTGTTTGTTGGTCCCAGACCCGTATTTCTCTATTCAGCTCATCGGATGACCTGGTTCACTATCCTGCAAGTGGTGTCACGTAGAAGATGATTTACAAAGTTTTCTCGACTCACTCTTAATTTATTTGACACACTTGGTTCACTAGCCTGCCAAGTATTGTCACAAAGGAGATGAATTACAAAGTCCTTTTGACTCTGTCTCAGTTTGTGGGGTTATGTACTGTCCCCTCTCCGGGATTCCTCCCCTCTTCCAATCACAATATTTCTCTCTTTCTCTGGGGGTCTTTTATTCCCCCTAGCCTCATGCTGGGTTTCTCTGACACTTCGCTTCAAGTGCCAACACTCCCAGCACTAAGAACACATCTCCATCTCTGAAATGAACAAAGAACATTCCTCCAGGCGACTGTTCAATGGGTCCTAAATATCGAAGAAAGCTGCCTCAACACTAAGCCAAATACTGAAATGTAAAGTTGGCAAACAAAGAATGATTAGTGCAAGCTATTAACTCTGTAATCGAAAAAAGCGAAAAGAAATGTATTTAGATGTATTGACAGCTCCTTGTGTTGATATCCAGCCAACACAGTGCACCTTTGGACATGGGCACCTGGAGTACTTGAGGAAATTAGCACAGAAGAGTTTGCTTGTTGGGCACAGATTTCTGGAGGGCTAATGGTTGCTTGGGGATCTTTTAAATGTGACCTGACTGTATTGGTAAAAGGATGATTAATTTGTTGTGATTTTTATATGCGCCTCTGGCAAGGTTATATGTTTCACGGTGTTTCCAGGGTAAAAAGTATGTATAGGTATATTGGAGTATTAAGATTAACAAGAGACAAAATGTAAAGAGTAGTAGCTGTCCTTTAGTGCCCTTGCAGGTCCGTTCCGTATTGCCTTAATAGCTAAGATGGTTCTTTAGGGGCAATTAAGGGGATTTTCAAATTCCATGGCTGGTTTGCTCTGAGCAGCTCCTATTTAGTGTTCTTTGAAGTGTGCCTGTTTTTGTTCCAATCTTAGTTCTAGTGTGTTGTTATTTCGCAGTGTATCAAACTGACTCACCGGGGGTCGCGCAGGGAACAATTTAATCCAGAGCCTCAGGCAGAACCACAGCTCTCAAACCAAAGAGGTGAGGTCTAACCAAGAGCCCGAACCAACAACAGGTCCATCCCTGGAACAGGAGGCAAGGCAACTATCAGCTGAAGGAGTATTATTTATTGTATTCATTTGTTTATTTCTAATGGCTGAAACCCGCAGGTATCAGGGCGCACGTAAATACAAAGTTACGAACATATAAGACCAGACAGGACAGGATGCTCATAGGGGTCGTCGCAACACCAGCGACAGGGAGTTCTAGACATGAGCTGCCTTGACTGGAAATAAACTGTCCAAACCATGTGTCGGCTTGTATCTGGGGCAACATAAGAAAGCAGTGTCGCCTGAAGGTAGATTCCTGCTTGGTTCATGTATTACCAATATTTCTTTCAGCGATATAGGGGTTTTATTTTAGAGGCACCTATGGACCATTATGGCTGCTTTGAATTGAATACGGGCTGTTATAGAGAGCCAATGTATATCTTTCCTCATAGCTGAGACGTGGTCTCTCTGTGAAACCCCTTTTATAATACGGATGGCATCATTTTGCAGGATCTGGAGTCTATTTAGACACCCTTTATTTGCACCTATTATGAGGGTGTTGCAGTAGTCGAGTCTTGACAAAATGATGGCTCGAGCTATGGTAATGCAGTTGTCTTCTGAGATGAAGGGTTTTATATTCCTGAGTAGCCTAAAATAATATCAGCAATTTTTAGAACCTGATGAACATGTACCTCTGCACTGAGGGATAATTTCAAAGAAACACCCAAGGTTTTTGCTCGTCCAAGTGTAGGGCTGTTGCTGTCTTCAATAATAAAACTAAAGTGTTTAGGCTCTAGATTGGCTCGGGCTTGGGAGAGCCGAAGATCAAAAGCTCTGTTTTACTGCCATTAAGGCAAAACCAGTGACTGGTCACCCAGCGTTTAATCATATTGTAGATGAAGGAAAGGTTGACAGAGTCATAATCCCCATCGAGCACGAGCATTAGCGGAGTATCATCAGCATAGTTCGTAAAGAATACTCTATTCTCGGTGAGTAGATCACAGAGAGGCCTGATGTAAACATTAAATAATGGAGGTGACAAACAGGCCCCCTGCGGCACGCTGCAAGCAATGGGGGCAGGCCCTGAAGTGGCATCAGCCAAGAGCACAGTAGACTTCCGATGGGATAGGAACGACTGGATCCAGTCAGCAGTCTCCTGTGAGCAATTCCCAGACTTGGCAAGGGTGTCCAAAAGCTGCTTATGGTCGTGAAGATCGAATGCAGACGATAAATCCAAGAGGACTAACGACCCTGTCTCTCCCTTGTCCAGAATTTCTAACATAAGGGTCTGGTGGTCAAGCAGAGCGCTCTCCATACTGTGTCCTGCAAAAAAGCCTGATTGTCTAATGTGACGTTTGGTGTGGTGTCTAATTATACCTGTAGTTGCTGGGTGGCCATGTTGTCCACAATCTTTAACAACATGTGACAGTTGGTAATGGGCCTTAGGTTCTTTGTGTTGCTAGAGCCTAAACCCGCTTTTCTTTTTACTAATGGGGTACCTATGGCTTCCTTCATCAGGGGTATGGTTGTAATGCAAGGATGCGTTCTCAAACCGGGCAAGGAAAGGTGAAAATAACCGTTTGTTCTCTAAAATGAAGTTGGAGGGTATAACATATCCAAAGCAAGTGGTAGGGCGCATAGTGCCCAAGGTTTTCTCCATATCAGCCACTATAGTGGGCTTAAAGAAGAATTTGCCGTGGTTTCCATTTGTAGTGTCCTCTGGCTATTGCCCAGGAAGTCAGACCCAAGAGTGACAAAAGAAGAGAGTTTGTTAGCTGCTATGTCTTCTTTGATCTTATCACGTGCTTTGGTGATCTTATCAGAAAAGGCCTATTGAACCTTGACACCGTCCTGATGTGTAGGGGATATAAGTGGTATGTGTGCTTTAGCTTTTCGAGGGATTTTAGAATTTTGAAGAGTGTCCTGGTGTAATTTCCTGCATCACTGATTTGTTCGTCAAAATAATTCCTTTTGGCCTCTTATATAGCTAGTTTTTACAGATTCTCAAGCTTTTTCCAAGTTTCTTTATGTATCTTGGAGCGAGTTTTTTGCCACTTACGTTCAGCTTCATTGTTGATTGTGAGGTTGCGAAATCATGAGTTAACCACTTGTTACGTACAGTATTTTCCCTGACTACTTTCTTTTTTAGAGAAGCCACTTAGTCCAGCATATTTATCATACAAGAACTGTAGGTTGATACCAGGACATCAGGGGAGTTCAATTCATAGAGGCCATCAGTTTATCAAGGCACTCTTATATGTCAGAGGTACGTACGTAATTTCTGAAAGTTACGGCTGGTAACAGTTTTTAGGGCATTGATCAAGTTTTGGTGCATCTGGAAGCAAGATACAAAAGTTGATAAAGAAATGATCTGACCGGATGCATGGCTTAGCACTGTTAACGCATATGTCCAGGTTCCAGGAGACTATCCACTGTAGAATATTTCCCTTATTGGCAGCGGGTTCATTGTTATGGACAAAGTAGTCGATGTTATTTTTTTAAAAATTTTATTTATAACAATTAGTTTGTATTCAAACTTAAATTACAATCAAAATTCTAATTCGTCAACTCTATACAGATGATCACACACAAAAAAGGCCAACAGATTGAATTGATCTGATAAATGAATTAGATTATCAGTCAACCGATAAAATTGAGTGGAGCGGAAATATTGTCGTTCAAGTTATTCTCTAGAAAATCACACACTGCACATGTAAGTGGCACATTGGTGCCAGACAGTAACCTAAACCAACATTTATCGTTATGGCCATTTGCAGGAGCAAATTTCCCAAGATAACGAGATCTAGAGAGCGTTAATTTTTGACATTCCGTAATCAGGTGTTTCAGTGATTCAATTGACTTTCCACAAAACCTGCAAAGATTGTCGGTAATGTTTGTAGTCGATGTTATTAAGGTTGCTCTCCAAAGAGGCACCATGTTTGTCTGTGGCGTTATTTCACCAGCTGTTTACGTCTCCCAGAGAGTGGCACAATTAGGTCTGTTTAATGATCTTAGCAGCTGTATGATGTTTGTCATTAAAATTTGGCATGTATCATGAGGACGATAAAGAAGGAAAATGATGACACAGCTGCAATGTGAGGGGCTAAGTTTCATGAGGAGAATTTCGCAGTTGTAGCAAAGACTAGGAGATTCGAAGAAGTGGAATTTCTTTTTAGCAAGAACAGCGACTCCTCCCCCAGAGACTTATTTGCGGTTTTTAAAGTAGGTGGCATTTCCTTCAGGTGTGGCTAGGTCAATCATGGGTACTCTTGAGTCCATGAGCCAAGTCACTGTTAGGCATAAGATGTCAAGATCATTATCTATAATGTAGTCGTGTATGTCAACTGCATGTTTGTTTATAGATCTAGTGTTTAGAAGTGCAGCTTTGATAGTCTCACTACCTTTTGTGTTCTGGGAGGGGGATTGGAGATTACATGTGTTTTCAAGGTTTGTGGGCAAGTCTACTGTGCCTGTCTCTTTCCCTATGTAATAGCATACATGTTTGGGAGCCGGGGGTTGTTCACTAGCTCCATCAGATGTTCTAATCTAATATAGAGGTTAGTTGGGATTTCTTCCAGACAGGGTGTGATTTGGGTTTGTATATCTTTGGTAATTGATGACCTGAAGATGTCTTTATTCATGTTTTGTGAACTTCTGTTGTCCTGGCATTCGTCACCAGTGTTAGGCAGTGGCTCAGTTTGGTGATAAAATTCTGGGATTGATATATCCGTATCAATATATAACGGTATCAGTGAGCTTACTGGTGCAGTGACTGCAGGCCAGTTGGTTAGATTTAGGTGGCTTTGTTGTGCATTATCCTGAAAGAAAGTTTGAGTGAGGTCAAGAAGTCACCTTTCAATTTGGCAGAGAGGTAGCTATTAACAATAACCATTCGTGCAGTTTTTGGGCTGCTAGCAGAAGGCTCAGTTCTCTTGGCTAATCCACAGTTAACGTAACAGTCGGTTAGATTTCTACTACTGTCCTATTACAGGGTTGGCCAGTTAGTGTTGAAAAGACAGCTGCCATTGATGGAGGGGGGATCCTGGTATGCCCCAATATATTTGTCAGTCAGGCAAAGGAGCACAGGTATCAATAGTAATTTACACAGATTTTTGTTGTCGCTGGGTGTAAACCAATAGTATTGAGTAAAAGATAGATACACACAATCAAGATAGGGGGAGAACCTACTTGGGATGTGTAGAGCAAGGTGTGATAAGGAGAATGCTTGCAGCGTGTAGACGCGTCCACATAGACCAGCAAAGACTGGCTTGTCTTTGATGCGCCAGCGCTGATGCGCCTGATCAGAGCTTCTGCGACTGCTTTGATATGGAGTTTTATCCCATGCATGTGAGCAACGTTTCAGATTAAATGCTCTTCATGCACATTCAGACACAGTTAAAATATGGTGTTATTACAATCCTACACTTCTATCAATGACAATATGTGCGATCAGCGTTTCACTAAGAAATACTTAGTTTCTTTCCAAAGGGCGCTCAGGCACAGTTCACATATGGTGTAATTACAAGTCTTGCCATTTAAAGTCCAGGAAGTGCTCAGGGGGACGGTTGGGTTGTCAGCAAGCTAGTGGGGCTGTAGACAATCAGACACAATCAGACACAATTAGGGGTGGGTCCTAGGATGAGAACAACTCCCTGGAGGCTTGCAATAACCGTCTACGCCAGCACCTGCCTAGGTGGGAGGTTGCACTAACTGGAGGAGGAGCTGACTGTTCTTTGGGTCCAGAAGAGGTTCCTTCCAGGGGTGGAACTGTAGAGCACTGGAAGGATGCGAACAGAGGGAACAGAAAAGAGAAACAGGAAGTCCTTAGCAAAAGGAGAACTGAGGTTCTAGCCATTCCAGGCAGAAAAATGGCAAACTGAGTCAAAGATTGGTGGTCGCAGAAATAACAAGATATTCACACACCGGTACTCTTAACCTTGCACACATGTATTTAAAAGATAGCAGATTGTTATGTTATGTTAAGTTGTCTTATACCGCGCACCGTTAAAGAAGTAGGAAATACGGTACCACCCCATAGAGATAGTACACACAGAGCCATAAGTAGCTGAGAAGAGTAGGAAATGAATATGAAGCAAAGTAGCAGCTGTATATGCTAGAAACAGCCCCCGCCAAGGAGGAAATCACGTGAGGGGAAGAGGAAGCCATGAAAGGGCACCCGTGCATGTCAGGATTGGGGCACGGATGGGAAGGAAAGCGGAGGGTAGAGGTGGAAGGAGTAGTGAGCTGAAGCACCTGGGGCATTGGCTACTATGTTAGGAGGAGCCTCAGAAACTGAAAAGTTCAGGGTAGGTTGGCCAGCATTGCTGAAGCAGTGGCTTTATTTTATTTTTACATTTATAGAATCACATAAATCCCTCTTGCATCCAGGCGCTAGTTACAGTAAAAGTGCAGTAGTATAGTCTACAGTGTGTAGGACCAAGCATAATTGTGAATACTTAAAGATGATCGTATATGCAATTAGGTAAAGCCTCACCTCATGGTGTGGGGGCTACATCTGGCAGGCAAAAGGACATAGTAGGCAATATTCAAATGCACAGTAGGCAACATTCAAATGCATGCACACATTCAGGTAAAGCCTCACCTCATGGTGCGGGGGTCTACATCTGCTGTGCAAGTGGGCATAGTAGGCAACATTCAAATGCATAGTAGGCAACCTTCAAATGCATGCACATTCAGGTAGAGCCTCACCTCATGGTGCGGAGGGCTACATCTGGTGTGCAGAAGGACATAATAGGCAACCGTCAAATGCATATGCATAGTAGGCAACCTTCAAATGCATGCACATTCAGGTAGAGCCTCACCTCATGGTGCGGGGGGCTATATCTGGTGTGCAGAAAGACATAGTAGGCAACATTCAGATGCATAGTAGGCAATATTCAAATGCATAGTTAGGCAACATTCAAATGCATGCACATTCAGGTAAAGCCTCACCTCATGGTGCGGGGGTCTACATCGGCTGTGCAAGTAGGTATAGTAGGCAGCATTCAAACGCATAGTAGGCACCCTTCAAATGCATGCAGATTCAGGTAAAGCCTCACCTCATGGTGCGGGGGTCTACATCAGCTGTGCAAGTGGGTATAGTAGGCAACATTTAAAATACATAGTAGGCACCCTTCAAATGCATGCGCATTCAGGTAGAGCCTCACCTCATGGTGCGGGGGGCTACATCTGGTGTGCAGAAGGACATAGTAGGCAACATTCAGATGCATATGCATAGTAGGCAACCTTCAAATGCATAGTAGGCAACCTTCAAAAGCATGCACATTCAGATAGAGCCTCACCTCATGGTACGGGGGGCTACATCTGGTGTGCAAGTGGGCATAGAAGGCAGCATTCAAATGCATGAACATTCACGGAAAAGCCTGACCTCTACATCTTGTGTGAAAAAGGACATAGTGGGAAAACTGGACTATACAGTGGTCAAAGTGAGCGGGAGCGGTGCTCCTCTACTTTTTAAAATTAAATTTTACTGCTCCCATACTTTTATTTTTAAAAGAAACCGTTCGGGAACGGTTTCGTTTTAAAATAACTGTGTAGGAAGAAGTTGAAACTTGCACTTTCAGTGCACTGCACTGAACGTTCCCTTAATCGACAGGTGCATTTTTGGGTGGTTTGTATTGTGTGTGGGAAGTGGTTTGGTGATGGGGTCTGTGGGGAGTGGGTGGAGGCTAGCAGTGAACATAGTTCCACTACTTCTTTTCGTACACTTCGACCACTGGGACTATACAATAGGGAGTGATATGTACACGCAAACCTATGTAAACTAACATGACATAATAAACCCGCACTTGCTGGAGTCGCATTGATGCACAATTGGGGTGCATGACCAAAGCCGGCAAACAAGGGTGCAGTCGACGATGGTTGAGGCAGTGTCAGTAAGAGTGTGCAAACTCATGAAGTGAGGTTCGACCTGATTAGAAAAGCTGGTGAAGCCGCACCTGGAGTAGATAGGGCCTATGGCAGTTACACGCAGTCTTAGTAGAGGAGTTTAGTCATGTGTGGAATTGGTTTGTGGAAGATTACCTCAGCGTTCACCTCGGTGAGCAGATTATGAAGGTGCAATCATCAACGTGCACCGGGAAGCCAAAAACGACAACAGAAGCAAGTCTAGAATGGGCACCTGCATCCATCACTGGTGGGGGAGGGGCTAGGAATAATGAGATTGGAAGTGGGGAAGGGATCGATAGTAGTGGCAGGTATTGCCTTACATGGTGCATCCTGGAAGGAGTGGCTTGGCGCCAATGGATAAAGAGGAGCTGGCATTCAATGGCAGCAAAGGCATTCTCCTTGTTGCAGATGTGGAGAACTTTCAGTGTGTAGTAGGGCAGTGAAGCGGGGCATCGCAGGCCTGCCGTGGCCGGACAGGGCCAGACAGGTGTTGAGGAAGGCCTTAGTGAGAGGCCTTTATGCTGGGCCGCCGTGATCAGAAGCTCCGGGGAGCAACAGAAAAGTCCTTTGGGATGGTAGTAAGGGCACGAGATGAAGGGAACAATTGTGTTACTAGATGCATTGGGGTCCCTCCCCTAGTACTTTTAAGGCAGCACGTCAACCATGTCAGCTTGACCCCAGCTGTGGAGCCCCCTGTAGGCCAGTACCTGCCCCTGCATTATTAGGGGTCCAGCATTGTTGTTTTTTTTTCCTCCATATGATCTTTGTGTGTTTATGCAAGGATAGGGGCCTTGACCAAAATGTCAGGGGTAGCGGAAGTGACATCAAACACTTGATGGCATCACAGGAAGTGATGACCTGGATGGCATCAGTTCCTCTTTAACCCCAGTGACATCACCGGAAGTGGCTTGCAGCGTAAAAAAAAGTACATAAATGTACAATTTCTAAAATAGAAAATAGCTACTAAAGCAGCCAAGAATATATTAGATACCAACCACATTTTAACAAGGGTTCTGCCTTCATATGCCATGGGTGGTTCATGATATCATAGGGTTAGACCCAGTAGAATCAACATAGGCAGAGGCGCCATAGATTTGCCACTTCAGCATTGTATGGCCAGTTACTTCCATATTATGCCAGTTATAGCTGCATGCCAGGTATTGTCATTGGTGTCCAGTCAAAGGGTCGAATTCAAAAGGGTCGAATACAATACATTCGACTCAAAAGGATCCAAAAAAAACATGATCGAATGCCTTTTTTATATGTATTTTTTTTTAGCCTTGGTATAGGTTAAATTTGTGGTTTTTGGCCAAAAAACGAGGGTTTGGTGGGGCGACCCCCCAAAAAAAAGTGCATTTGATTTTTTTTTTCCGGTCCTTTTGATTCGAAACAATTGCATTTAGACCCTTTGTATTCGATCCTTTTACCCTAAACCATTGTCATTATATAATAGACCCCCTACATTACCAGTTGCTGCAATATTATTATCCAAAAATCCAATAGATGCAAGTCACCAACAATGCACAGGAGCATTAATGCTTAGATTTGTGATAATGATTTGTTATTTATATAGAGCTTTTGCTAAAGCTCTACACATAGCACATATTTAAATACAATTATCATTCCAGCCGAAGTTGGTACTCATTTATCAACCTCTGAAGACTGAGTTGGTCTTGCCGGAATTCGAACCTGCATCCTGCAGATCACATTGCAGCAGTGAGCACTCAACCCGCTGAGCTATCTACCACTTTGCTATTAAAAATACAATTCAGCGCCTCGATGCCTCTGGGCTGCTAGCGCGCTTTATAAATTCAAATAAATAAATGCCACAAGAAGAAAACATGTCAAAACGGGCCGCACAATGTACATTACATAATACACTAATGCACACACACCCACACACACACACCTCACGCACTCATACACTTTTACATTAAAAAAAATAAATGTTCTTACATTCAAGAATTCGTTGCTCCTCGGGAGCTGGTTCCTGCCATGCGCACAGGGCACAGAAGGCAGAGCCATCTATGTCCTATTTCAAAATAAAATAATGTACTTTTAAAGTCACTCTGACTGATTTCAAAAAGAAATTATTTATTTTTGAAAACCGTGCCCTCCTCCAGAGGTCGCAGAGGGAGTGCCAGGGGTCGCACAAATGGGGTTTTGGGGGGTGAAGTGTTTGACATTTTTGGCAAGGTAAAGAGCATATGCCAGAACCTTTTGTGAGTTAGACAAAGTGCCGTGAGAGTGATTCTCTTCTAAATTAGTATTCTAAATTTTTTTACATTAAAAAAAATAAATGTTCTTACATTCAAGAATTCGTTGCTCCTCGGGAGCTGGTTCCTGCCATGCGCACAGGGCACAGGAGGCAGAGCCATCTATGTCCTATTTCAAAATAAAATAATGTACTTTTAAAGTCACTCTGACTGATTTCAAAAAGAAATTATTTATTTTTGAAAACCGTGCCCTCCTCCAGAGGTCGCAGAGGGAGTGCCAGGGGTCGCACAAATGGGGTTTTGGGGGGTGAAGTGTTTGACATTTTTGGCAAGGTAAAGAGCATATGCCAGAACCTTTTGTGAGTTAGACAAAGTGTCGTGAGAGTGATTCTCTTCTAAATTAGTATGGAATTCCGCCTTTTAAGTGATGTGGAAATGTGGACACCATTTTGAAGGGCGTAGCTAAGTCTTGCTTCTGTTTTGACCCAGTTGGGACTGTAACTTGCTTAAGACTAAAGGTTGAGTGGTTTGGGTTCCGTAGGTAAGGGAGGGGGTATTGTTTGATTGGGTGTATTAGTGATTGGGCATTTTTTCATAAGTATGCGTGTTGTTTGAAGGACAGGGCAGTTTCGAAAACTATCCCCCAGGTTTGTAGCCGTACTTAATGGGATCGGAGTAGGGCATCTGATTGCTTGAAAGGAATATCCAGGCAGGGGTTGTTACCTATATTTAGGATGAGTGCATTAGCTACTTCGAAGCAGAGTTTGCTAGCTGGCATCCATTTCAGGATTGAGGAGGGGCAGTCTGCAATGTTTTCGTTTAGTTTCAAAAACTGTCTACCACCCCATAGAGCTGGAAGGTGTAAAATGGCGGGTGCACCTTCCTGTAAGGGCCACCTGTTGGCTCCTCCTGGATGTATGTAGTGAGTGAGGAAGGGCAATTGCCCAATTGGACATTCTTGGTTTCCTAGGCCGCGGGTTGTGTGTTAGAGATGTGTTTTAATCCTTTTTTAGACGCCATGAAACCTTCCATCTGCATTAGGAGGGAGGGCTTCAAGGTTAGGTGTAGTGGCATGGATTGGCCTGCCACCGAATCTTTGTATTTGGTCTTGGGATAGTGACCAGGTTGTGGGAGGCCGATTCCAAGTATGTTGTTGTCTGCTAAGGCAAAAGGTCTTCCAGGACTGCAACCGAGCAGAGGCTTGTGAAATGTTCAAGGGCTCTTGAAATGCAATATTGCGCAAATTAGTAGCTGGTGAAGAGCTTTTAGTGCAGATGTGAAGTGGCGGAAGTGCTGTAGGCTGAAGGATGATGATGTGTGATTGTTCACTTGTGCTATACCTTATTCTTTGACTTAAGACTCGGCAGAACTCTTAAGGTTCAAAAAGTCAACAATAAATAGTGCCGTTTCCCAAAAACCATCATAGAATAAGCGTTGCCAACAATGAGCACGGTCAAAAGGAGTTGGAGCAATCCAGGGACGTCATTTCACCAAAATGCCGGGGGTAGCGGAAGTGACATCGCATGACCCTTGACCTCTGATGACAGCACAGGAAGTGATACCATTTGACCCCACCCTGAAGTGACATCACAGGAAGGGATGGAACACGATCATTTATCCCTTGACAAAACAGGAAGTGGAATCAAATAGCATTGTTTCTAAGTACACTGTGAAAAATATGGCTACAATATCACTGTAAGGTGATATACATTTCGGACAAGAATGGATCACCATATGTATTGGCAGAAAAATACATGCTATAACTGCAACTTGCAAAAAGCAAAATACATAGTCCGAAATGGATGCTGATTCTACTCTGAATGCTTTTTGGAGGATTTTGTCTGCACTGTGAATTTGAGGTGTTTAAGAACAAACTAAATCAGTGACTCACTCCCTGAAGTTTGCCTGAAATAAACCTTTTTTTTTGTAGGTGTAGCAAGGGAGACCTCAGGGGTCACAAGTGCGACCCCTGGCAACCCCTAAATGCAGTCCCTGGAAGAATCATGACACTGTTCTGATACTGTCTCTTGCAGACATGAGTTCGCTCTGGTAGATGTTTATGGGCAGGGGAAATGGTACCCAGCGTTGAGCTGTGAAAGCTGCTTGAAAGTATTTCTTTTGTGCGTGTGTCCTCCATTCTCTACGGGTCTTGCTTACATCAGCTATCCTCATTGGCCCTGTACCCTCACCTCCAGCAGCTATCCTCATTGGCCCTTTACCCTCACCTCCTTTCCCACCAGCCAATCTGAGGTCTTAAAACATCGATGCTATGTTGATTATGGTTCTTGCAGATATAATGGTAATTGTGTGGGTTACACGCACATGCAGCGTCACACACATGCACGCACGCACGCACGCACACACATCTGTGCAGCACCTGTGCTCGGGATCTGAAACTGTGTTAGCCAAGGAGTTGCTCAAAGATGTTTGCAATAGTAGTTGAAAAAGCGTAGTACCATAATTGAATGTTATAAGTCACAATTTAAGATCTATTTTAATTTGAGTTGGCATTTGTGGAAGCACACCCAGCCCACAGGCATCTGGGCGCTAGTTACAATGGGACAGGGTAGACAATGAGAAGCAGAGTGGAGGGGTGGGGGTGGAGGGGAACGGGAGAGGAGCGGGGGAAATGTCAGTTGAAAAGGTGAGTTTGGAGCTTTTTTCTGAAAATGTTATGCGATGGTTCGTCACGCAGGTGGAAGGGAATCTATGGTTTTGGAAAATTGATTTTTGAACCCTGACAATATTCCCTTGTGTGCCACGGAACATGTTGCATCATTGAGCCTGGTTAGGTTTAGTGAGAGTACTTGTCAATAAAGAGAATAACTGCAAGATCTTTTTTGCCCCTTGCACCAATAAGAGCGCCTGTCGAGTATTTGAAACGGATTCCACCGGCTTGCAAGCTGGCACATGGGGGATTTATGAGTTCAGTGGACTAAAGACTATTACATGCTTGTGTAGGTAGTAAGACTGTATCACTTATGCAGAATGTGCTTGTGTCAAAGCGCTGTATATCTCATCATGTATAAAAGGGAAATGTGTGGATATGTGTGCGTGTGTGTCTGTTTGACATGTTCTGCATACTTCCCAACATGATACAAACCTGAAATTCGGCATGTGGGTAGCTTCCGTGTAGACAATGTGAAAAGTAGAAAATATAATTTTTTTCTAAAAAATCAAATTGTAAGCATTTTCTAAGAGGTCTGCAATGCTTGGATATGCGTATTTATTTATTTATTTTGCTTTTTTAAAGCGCTCAAACAGCCCGCGGGCTTCGAGGCGCTGTTACAGGAATTGTTTTGTTTTTTTGCGTAATTGTTTTGTCTTAGTTGCGTATTTATAATGTGCTTAAATACCCACAGGTTTCTAAGCACGGACCAGGGGATCGAACCTGTGTTGCTTCGTGTCTTCTTGTTTCCAAGGCGAGCACCTTGCCACTGAGCTATCCTCCCGGGACAACCTATGTGGCTGTTCAAATACTTCAGCACACTTCCCAGCATGCTACAAACCTGAAATTCGGCATGTGGGTATGTTCCAGTGTAAAAAGTCTAAAATATAAATATACCTTTTTCTAATTTCTTACCGTGCTAGTCGAACATATTCACATACAAGTATCACACAACCAAATTTGGTACTTATTTGTCACCCTCAGAAGGTAGAAGGATGAGCTGGCCTTACTTGAACCTGCAGATCACACATAGATCACAGCAGCAAGATCTCAACCCACTGAGCTGAGCTATTTAACCGGCATGATATTTTGTACTTTGCAAAAAGTTATCCGAAAAGAAACACTAGTTCAAGTTTGTCAAGTTTAGAATATGTTTAAAATTAGAGATCAGAAAGCTCCATTAACCCATCTTTTAACTTTTCTTGATTTATTGTCATGCTCTGTAGTGGTCTTATCTTTAACCGCTGCTTTGAAGGTATAGAAAGGATTTATGAAGATATTAAAGTTATTTTGGTCATTTGTGTAAAAACCAGTGAATCATAGAGTTTATCAAAATTGTAATGGTTGAAATTGTATCTTCTACTAGGGAATTGCAAACATATTAGACCAAGTCTATGAACTGTATTTACCTCAATTACAACCAAGCTTTAGATTGTTAGATTTTATTTGGGAGGTACGAACATGTTAGAATTAAGAACATGACATGTAATTCCTTAATCTATGATGGAGTTTTGCTTACTATATTTTTTAAGTATTTAAGTTTGTTTTTTGGATTTTTAGGAGTATTTATTTATTATGTTATTTATCATGGTGTTGTTGATATTATTGATGTCTGATGAATGTATTTGTTATCTGCATTCATGGATTGATACAATCGGAAATAAAGTTATTTTGACTGACTGACACGTGATATGTCGTGGCTGAAACACCATCATTTTTTTTGGTTGAATATATTTTTATTGAATTTGAACTGAGTTTGGAGCATGATAGAGGGCCCATGTCCCTTTAAGATACAGACAGGCCCCCGTGAACAGGGTCACGTGGGCCATGACGTGGGTGGAGAGAGGAGGGGGAGAGGTTTGAAATTAGTATGCCTATAGCAGTTGAATATAGAAGACGTTCCTTTTACTTCTTGGTGTGCGTCCGTTATTTCCGAAGGCCACTAGGCCTCAGCAACTGGCGACGAGGCTGCTTGCCCGTGCACCAAGGTCCTCCTCCAGCATGCGAGCGATCCCGCTGTACTGTGCCTGTTGCAGCGGTCGTGTCCTGACCATGACCATGGCCGTCATTTCTATGCCGGTCCTCTAGCAGCTGATCAACCCGATCCCGCGCCCTGCCTCATCCTCCTGCCGATGCCTCAGGAAATACATCCAGACAGCACAAATCAAGGAAAGTGCCATCCCACTACCGCACGGCAGACCGCTAGCGGTCGGGGAGCCTGTTCCACAGACCACGTGCAGCTACAGGTGGGTGGACCCCTCCCCTACCATTCCCGCGACGCCTTCAGCATTTAATACAGCACCATAGCCGCTCACTTTAAACGTGGCCCAGACCCCCACCTCAGCTAAGCCAAGCCTGCCCTCCATCCCAGGGCCCCTAGGCTGGATCCTGTTGTCCAGCCTACCACCTCAGCTGGGCCAAGTCTGCCCTCCATCCCAGGGACCCAGGACTGGATCAAGCCTTCCAACATTCTCGCCTGGGCCTTCGCCACACCATGCATGGTCACACAGGCACCAGCACTCACCAACAGCCACCTGAGGGTGGTGTACCCGCATACAAGAGTGGAGAAGTGCCTGTCACGTGGCACAGCCAGGTTCACCAGCCAAGTGACATAACCAAAGCCCACCATCAGCAGCCATCATGAGTTCACCCCCTGACCAGGCTGTGCAGCCCCAGGCGATCCCGGTCGCTCCCATGAGGTCTACAGCCACTGCGTGGTGCATGCTGCCCCCGTTCTCAATGACCCCGCAGGTTGACAAGGGCCCACGATGGGTAGAATGGTTCGAGGACTTTAATAACTTCATTGCTGAGGCAGAGGAAGAAAACTCTCCGGAACTACGCAGCATCTTCCTCAATATAGCCGGCAATGAAGTCAAGACACTGATCAAGACTATTCCGACGGCCGAACACCCTGATTTTGCGACACTGCTCACAACCCTCAACAAGAGACTCGTAATTGAGCCAACAGAGACTACGAAAGGTACATGTTCAACCAGTGTACCCAGAGAGCTGAGGAGACTGTAGATGAATTCATCACCAGCCTGCGAATTAAAGGGGCTCATTGCCAGCTCCACGCCTTCTCGCTGGACGAAGCCATCCGCCTGCGGGTGATTAAGGAGTGCGTGTCACAGACGCTCAAGAAACAACTGCTCAAGAAAGCACTCATCAGCGATGAGGTCAGCGAATGGCCAGGATTTTTGAGAAAGTAAATATACAGGCAACCAAGACAGCAGGCACCATCACGCGTAAGCAAGACAAAAGTGAGCTGGTGGTGGTTATATGATGACTCTGAGGATGCAGCAGCAGTGTTACCGCTGTGAGATGGCATTTCCCCACTCGGGAGTGTGCCCCGCACTCACCCAGAGGTGTGGGAACTGTGGCAGAGAAGGCCATTTCCAATCAGTCTGCAGAGAGGGCAGACCCTTCCCCACACTGTGCATGCCACCATTGCCACAGTACATGACGTACAACCGGACCCCGCAGAACCAGGCATACCAGATGCGTCTATACCAGCAAGGGCCGAAACGGTACGTGAGGGTAGTGGAGGTCCACTAGCCATATCACGATGCCCAAGAATCTGAGGTATATGACCAGAATCCACGGATTCGAGACGAGTACGATGGACCGCTGCAACCCCGCCAAGGGTACTATATGATGGCACCCCAAGGGTCGGAACATGAGAGTGACCAGTATGACCAGTACACACAAGACGAATACGTAAACCTCATCATGGACAAGAGGGGAGCCAGAGAAGATCCCAGAATACCAGTGGAGATAGGTGGCAGACAATTCTGTTTTCTGATCGACTAAGGTGCCACTGTGAATATTATGGGAGGGAAGGAATTTCACCAGATCCCTGGTAAGCCGATGTTGGCCCAGACAATTTCCAAGATCTTCTAGTGGGGTGCTGATATCCTTCTGCACCCCATTGGATCCTTCAAGCACCGGCTCATCCACGGTGATCGGTCCACCACTACCATTATCCATGTGATCCTAAGCCCGACCAAAGGAAGGTGCCTTCTGAGCTATCGGACAGCATCCTGTTTGGGCCTCATTGACATTCACATCCATGAAGGCGACACCATTCACTCAACTGCCCCTGCGAATGAGGCACAAGACCAAGTCTGCACTATGTGGAACAGTCAGTAACCCGGGAACATCATCACGAAAGACATGATCTTGAATGAATTCCCGCTCCTGTGCAAAGGACTAGGCAAGATGAGGGGTCCCCCTGTCAAATTGCACATAGATGCATCTGTCCGACCTGTGCCCCAATACCCGAGGAGAGTTGAGTTCCATCTACAGGCGGCCATGTCAAATGAGCTCAATCAGCACCCGGAGGATGGCGTCATCGAGCCAGCCACTGGCCCGACCCCATGGGTCTCACCATTGGTGATTGTACCGAAGGAAGGGGGTTGCCTGAGACTCTGCATGGACATGAGGATGGCCAACACCGCCATCCAGGGAGAGCGGCACCCTGGACCACGGATAGAGGACATGATTGTCCAACTCAACAAGGCTGTTCTTTTCTCCAAGCTTGACCTCAACCAGGGGTATCATCAGATGGAGCTTCATCCTGAATCCAGGGGCATCACACACTTTGCCACCCATGATGGTCTCTTCCGCCACAAGCGCTTACATTTTGGCATCTCATCGGCGGCCGAGAACTTCCACGAGGCCATCAGACAGGTCATCAGGCCAATGAAGGGGGCGCTAAACTACAGCGATGACATCCTTGTATATGGAAGGTCACGTGAGGAAAATGACATCACCCTGCGCGCAACCTGAGCTGCTGTCCAAGGAGCAGGGCTGACCCTCAATATTGACAAGTGCCGATTCAGCAAAACCAAAGTGAAGTTTTTCGGACATATATTCTCTGCTGAAGGCATGACCCCCTGACCCTGAAAAGCAAAGTCTCCACGATATTTAACCTTCAAGAGCCAGGTCAGGCAGCTGATGTGAGATCATTCCTGGGGATGGCAGGGTACTGTGCCAGGTATATCCCACACTACGCCACCTTCACAGAGGAACTAAGGCACCTGCTACAGAAGGATGTCCCATTCGCATGGTCAGCGGAATGCCAAACGGTGTTTGACTCCATTAAACAGGCCCTGGCCGAAGCCAGGTGGGTGGCCTACTTTGACCCGGAGAAGTCACTAGAATTGTTGTGGATGCAAGTCCAGCAGGGTTTGGTGCCGATGGGATAGACGCTCAACCGTGACACATCATGGCCTATGCCAGCAGGGTGCTGGCCCCACCAGAGTCTGCCTACTCGCAGGCCGAAAAGTAGAGCCTGGCAGCCATATGGGCATCCAAACATTTCCACAACTTCGTGATAGGGAAGAGATTCACCCTCATCACAGACCACGAGGCTCTGTTGTCTCTATTTGGGAACCCCAGGACCAAGATGCCCCCCAGGATTGAGCGATGGGGCATCAGGCTCCAGGAATACGACTTTGAAATAATTAATCGACCCATGGGTGAGAATAACACAGGTGACTATTTGTTAAGACCTCCGACGGGCAAGCCGGTGCCTAGACCAGGTGGCGCCGAATACATCAGTTAAGTCAAGTCGAATGTACTTCCCCCGGCCATCTCGTTTGACACTGTCGCGATTGCCTCAGCAGTGGACCCATCCATGGCTCTGGCGCTTAGCCTCACAGAGAACAACAGATGGAAGTACTACCGCTGTGCCGTGCTGACCCACCCTGGGGCATGCAGAGATTAATTGGAGAGACTAGCCAAGGGCCTCGCTGAGTTGGCTGTAAAGGACAAAACAATCCTCCTGAGAGGGTGCAGACTCGTTATCCCAGCGACCCTCCTGTCCGAAGTAATGAAGACAGCCCATGAGGGCCATTGTGGCGCAGACAACACCAAGAGACAGCTCAGGTGTCACGTGTGGTTCCCGATTTTGGATCCCATGGTGGACCGGTGGGTGAGAAACTGCGTGGCATGCCAATGCACGGCCAGGGCTGAGGCTCCGATCCCACTCCAACAACACAGTTCCCAGAACATCCCTGGCAGAAGGTCACTGTGGACTTCTATGGACCCCTTGAATCGGAGAGTATCTATTACTCCTCATTGATGAACACTCGCGATTCCCAATTGTAAAAAAAGTCAACATCCACAGCGTTTGCCCAGGTTGCAGCGATTTTCGATGAAGTTATCAGCGAGTGGGGAATTCCGGATACAATCAAGTCGGGCAATGGCCCACCGTTCAGTGGACATGAGTTTGCGGCCTTTGCAAAACACATGGGTTTTACTCACCAGAAAATCACACCCCGCTGGCCGCAAGCTAATGGGATGGCGGAGAGGTTAATGGCCTCAATCAAGAAAACCCTGCAGAGGGCCTGCATTGAAGGCAATGACCCCCACCAGGCGCTGTCGGTTGTTACGGAACTACCGCAACATGCCACACGAGGCCACGAACAAGACCCCCGCGCAGTTGATGATGAATTATCAGGTTCACACCCGCATTCTAAGACATCCAGTAAGCCAGCCAGAGGAGGACCAGGAAGTCATTAGGAGAGACACCAAGCGGAAGAGCAAGGCCCGAGTGGAGACAGATGAAAGGAGAGGTGCCAGACCGAAAGAATTCTATGTAGGGGATGAAGTGTTGGTTCAGCAAGCCACCGTTAGAAAGATAGACTCTCGGTTTGCCCCAAAGCCCCTATAGGTCACCATCGTCAAAGGAACGATGGTGACCGCCGTGAACTCTGAGAATAACACTTAATTGTTATTACGTGTTATTAAGAGATAACACGTAACAGTTTGTTGTTTAAACACATTGTTAATGAAGAAGTTGAAAGGTCTCCAACCCCTAAACTGGACCCAGATCCTCGTGAGTGCAGGGATGATCTGTAGATTCCTCCTGGGACCTTGTCTCAACGCTTAGCTGGGACGGCTGTTGGTCCGGAAGCCGATCCAAACGCTGGGCCCAAAACCCGTCCGCAGATAACCATCAGGAAGCAGCTGTGCCTTTTTTTGTCCAGGGGTGTTGTTAGAGGGTCCATGTCTCTTTAAGATAGAGGCAGGCCCACGTGAACAGGGTTACGTGGGCCATTACGTGGGTGGAGGGAGGAGGCGGAGAGGTTTGAAGTTAGTATGCCTATAGCAGTTGAATACAAGACAAGATGCCATCCATTTCTACTAAAGAAAACAGGTAAGACCTTCAGAAGACATTCCCTTTCAAAGCACAATAATTACCAGCTCCACTGTGTGGTATCCCCCCAACATAGAGCTTTCATATACTTATAACAATCTATAGGGCCCCTTCACAATATGGATTATTCTGTCTAAATACTGACATACCCTACAGTTGTTCCCCACCCATAAATCCCCCATCACCCCGTCTAAGCGGGCATCCTCCCTCCTGGTGGTTTCAATCCGGGGAAGTGTTAAGAATAGTTAACAGTTGAACACAGTCCAGTACAATGCCCTCTTCCAATTCCAGTTCAGCTCTATTCTGTAATAGCTCCATCTCTGCCAATCCCCACCACGTGATATCCGCCACCCAATGTTGGAGAAGCGGTCACTGCTCCCTTTTCCATGCTTTTGCAGTCCTCCTCTTTACTAATAACAACAAAAGCTGTGTGATTTTTTTAACGTTATCTTGTTCTTACTATTTGCTCTCAGACCCTCCAGGATATTGCGGCATGAAATGGAAAATTTTGCGGCACAAAAAAGAAAAAATTGCGGCACACAACTGCATTTTTTGCGGCATTATTTATTGTCGAAAAATACATCATTTAACATCTTTTTTATCCAAAAACAGAGAACTTGAACAGTACAGAGTGTTGCACATTGAAACAGGAATGTTTGAGGTGATGTGGAGAACTTTTAACAAACCTTTGAGCTAACTTTTTCGAGCAATAGCATCAAACTGTGAGCCTGAAATGCCCGTCATTGTTTTTTCAAAGCAGTCTTCTGAGTTAATGCCTTCTGCCACTTGATTTATAAGCACTATAATGGCACCGATTGCATAGCTTTCTGAGCACCCCGTCCATTCCTGAGCTACATCAGTTTCAGTACTTGGTCTCAATCCCGTCTCCCCTAATCACATCAGTCCTGACTTGCAGCTCCTCTTTTATTCTGTGGGTTCCTAAATATAGCTCTACCAGTCAACCTCAGTCCTGACTTTCAGCACTCTACGCAACTCCTGCTTTGGTACCTTCATAATGCTTCCCAGCTATAACCCCTGCATTTTCAGTACTGGGATGTAGACACATACAGGCACACACGCACACAGCTCTGCTGATCTACCTAAATTCTAAAATGCGCCCCTTCTGCTATCCCCCTACTGAGATCCTCTCACACAGGTGCGTCCAGGCACACCTTAAGGTAACCCTTATGGTCCATTTCTGGAAGCCCATCACTGCTTCACTACCACTCTTTAGTCATGGCATGTGAACCCAATGTGTACGGGCAGTCCTCCGGGGTTAGGTCCACACATTTCAAAACAATGACATTGAAGTGGAGCTAAACACCCTCAAAGCCTAAATTGGCAGATAAGTACCAAAATCGAAAATTTTAAAAGACTGGGGAGTGAAGCGTTGGGTATAGATAGTGGGTGAGTGCAGTGAAGAAAGAGGAAATCCAAAGATGGCATGGGGGTGGTGGGATCCCTATAAAAGTAAATGGAAGGTGTATCTTAATTAAAGATGACGTCGATACGATAATCTCAAAAAGACTCAGTCTCCCATCCAAATGAGCCATGAGAATCCTCCCTTCAGCGGAGGACAGGAGCATCCTCTGCAGGCCATCTGGCTTGCCTCCAAGGCTGAAGGCACTTCCCTCGCCAGCATTCGTCCCCCAGATCTATACTCCCAGTCCGTTGCTGCGCACTGCTAGAATTGTTTTGCATAAATCAGGGCATTTATGTAATTCCTTTAGCTCTTAGTCTTCACTGTGGGTCACATGCGTCTGAAAATCACCTCCTTCCCAGTTCCTATTCCAGCTTTCTACCAGATTCACTGCTTGCTCCTCTGGAAGCACTCTCGAAACCGCATAACACTCTGAGGTGCTCCCACAGTCGGTCCATCGCTACTAGTGTTCTGTGAGTTGCTCCCAAAGCTTTAATCCTCCACAGCAACACTGTGTTATTTGGGGAAGGGGTCCCTCAAGATGCTTCTTAAGCTCAAGGGATCCAGTAAGCGCTCTTGCCAGTAATCCTGCCAGGTTTCCTGGCACCTTAAATCCTTTAAGTCATTTAGTGCGGTGGACAGGCCACATCACTGGTGAGGGTCACAGCACAGCTGTGGCAGCAATGCGCTTTACAGGAGCTTGCTGCCATGTGAAGAGGATATGGGATACTGCTGTTGCCGAAGCTTGGTCTCGGCAAGCTTGGTGTCAGTGCAGACCCTCCCTAGAATAACTCTGTTACACTTAATCAGGTCCAGTACCTCTGCCAAACACAAAACGTGGGTTCCTTCCCCAAGATGCTTTCTATGAGTGTCCTTCACTGAAGTCCTGCTAAAAACAAGCATTTGCAAATCCAACAGTATTGACTTGATTTTAACATAACTGTGTATAGGAATTGCCAGCTGCTGCTATGGTAATTAATTGCAAGGCCTTTGTCATGTGTGTCCCGTTCTGTCTGGCCACGCTCTTTAGGACAGCCAGGCTGAGTCACCACAGCCTAACATTTTGGGGTGTGGAGGGGGGAGAGGGCTACAGCTCGATCAGCTCCATGGAGGGGCTTGAATTCAAAGGTGTCAACCCTGGTTCACACCTTTGAACTGAAGCCCCTCGGTTTATTTGCTTTTTGCTCAGTGGAGTTGTTAACCTTTGAGCTGCTGCAATTGGCAACCCCTCTGTGGATGCTATAAATCATTAAATGAGCGTGAAAAAGATACATAAAGCTAATGTGTCTTTTTTGCGCTCATTTAATGATTTATAGCGCCCATAGCGGGAAAAGGCAAATTTTGCGTTTTTTTTGCAAATCGCAAAATCGCCATAAGCTGGGTGGTCTGTCTTACCCTCCCAAACAGACATATCATGTGCGTGCATTCCATTGAACAATGAAGTAGAATATTAATTCTGTCCACCACTGCCCTCCAATAGGACTGAACGATTACGCGCTCCCAAACCAAATGCCAAAGGTCTGTCGTGTTCTGACCGCATCTCGGACAGCTGTGAGACAGTTGCGCATTCAAAGCATGGAACTTTTCCAGGCTTGTATACACTCTATGTAAAACGTTTATTGGATCATTTTCAAACACGCATACCTGGATACCTTCTTTACATGTTCCCAGATCACTAACCAGTCCTGTTCCGTTATAGAACATCCCATATCTCTTTCAGATGTGTCCTTTATTTTCAGCAGCACATGAGGTCTCCATGTCCCCAGAGTGCCATACATATGAGAAACCAATCGCTTGCCATCCCCTATCACTTTTTACGGGACCGGCTGCAGGGTACACCCCTGTAATTCCCCCTCACAATCTAGTGAACAAGGGTGCAAGGGGGCCCCCCCAGCCCCCCGCTTCCCCTGCAGCCCTTGCCACTGAATGGGGGATTTGGTCAAACTTTTCGGCCATTTTGAATTTGCGAATGTCCAAAATTCAGCCAAATCTCCTATTCAGTCTTTTTTTTCTGACTTTTTGGACGTTTACCATATTTCAGCCATCCCCCTACCTACCCAGGCATATTACATATCCCCGTGGTATTTTGTTAGTATGTGACCATTGTTCGAACGTGCCTCCAAAGAAGTCTCCCATCGTTCTACAACCCCTTGCATGTAACTTAGAGGGTCCATGTCCTTAAGTATATTCAGGATGTCCCCATCGAAATTCAACAGCAAATCTGGGCGTTAACTGCCAGTCGTAACTTTAATATCAACCTCTTCCACACCAATCGCACAATCGTGACTACGCATGTACTCCCCCTACCGCCCATCGGGTCCCACAATAATTCCACACTCTGCCTATATCTTGGAATGCCTGTAATTAGTTCATGCAGCTCTCCCTCTCGCGATGCATGCCATCAAATCACGTGTTGAAATTGTAGAGCAAAAAAAATAAATTCACAACCCGGGAGTTCCAGCCTCACTTCCTGATAGGGGCTATGCAGCGTTCCCAAAACCATCCTACGTCTACCTGATTCCCAAAGTAGTTCCACTATTTTAGTATCTAACATTCTAAAGAAATTTGCTTTATTAAATACGGGATATTGGTGAAAATATCTAGTAATGTAGGCAAAATGGTCATTTTGCATATTGCAACTCTCCCCATCACTGACAAAAGTAGGGACTTCCAAAGCTCTATCGCATCTCCAATGCCAGTGAAAGCTGTGCCTGTTCTATAGACAAAGGTATCTTCTACCTCTGGAAAAATGTGGAGTCCTAGGCACGTAAAGGATAGAGTTTCCTGTCCCTATCTCTCAGTTTCGCCATTGGAATAAAGTAAGTACTTGGTCTTTTTGATTTGAAAACCTGACAATTCTAAAAATGATCTAATTTAAAAATATATATATTTTATTCATTGTATATGGTAAAACAAACCTTTACAATATTTTGACCAAGATATAAAAAAATAATCATTACAATTCTTTTAAAACAAGCAATTACACAAGAAATAACATTTCAGTCCATAATAACATGTGTAAATTCAATTCCATACATTTATAACAATTAGCAGCTGACCATAAAGAATGTCATTAAAAAAAAAACACCACAATTCAATTTTATAGAATGAATCAAATTTAAAACCGAAATTATCACTGAGGTAGAAAGGCCACACAAGAAATAGGTCCACAAGGAATCACAATCAATACAATCAGAACTATAAATACAACTTCTAAAATATAGCAATCGTTTATAAAGGAGGTCCGTCAAAAAATCATAATGTGTTTCAATGTACCTACAGTGCCTATACTTTTACAATACCTACAAAACGCCCCGGCCCCAACCCAGCCAAATTGCGTGAAAACTCTCTGCGATCCCCAGCCGCACCCCAGCATAATCACGCGATAACACCTCGCCATCCCTGGCCGCACCCCATCCAAATTGCCACACCCCAGGGCAATTGCACGAAAACACCATGAATCCCCAGCCGCTCCCCAGCAAAATTGCGTGAAAACTCTGTGTGATCCCCGGCAGCACCACAGCGTAATTGCACAAAAACACCTTGCAATCCCCAGCTGCACCGCATCCAAATCGGGTAAAAACTGCGCGATCCCTGGCCGCACCACAGTGTAATCGTGTGAAAACACCTTGCAATCCCCGGCCGCACCCCAGCCAAATCGCATGAAAACTCTGCGTGATCCCCAGCCCCACCCCAGTGTAATCGCACAAAAACACCTCGCAATCCCCAGCTGCACCCCAGCCAAATCGTGTGAAAACTCTGTGCGATCCCCGGCTGCACCCCAGCGTAATCGCATGAAAACACCTCGCAATCCCTGGCCGCACCCCAGCCAAATTGTGTGAAAACTCTGCATGATCCCTGGCCACACCCCCACCAAATCACATGAAAACTCTGCGCGATGCCCGGCCGCACCCCAGCGTAATCGTGCGAAAACACACTGCGATCCCGGGCCGCACCCCATCCAAATTGTGTGTCTGCACCTCGCAATCCACGGCAAGCAGACCCGCTCCTGATGGGACACCCACACCCCAACCCCCACCACCTGTGACCCCATCCTGCAGGCAGACCTCCCCACATGGGACACCCCCACCGCAGCTCCCATCACCTGTGACCCACACCATGCAGGCAGCCCTCTCCACATGGCACACCGCACCCCAGCCCCCATCACCTGTGACCCCACCCTGCAGGCAGCCCTCTCCACTCTGTACTCCCTTTATGGATGTCGATGAGGGCCAGTTAAGGATAGCGTCTACCTTGCGCGTGTCCATGTGTACGCCCCGTGGTGTGAGAATAAAGCCGAGGAATTATACTTCTGTCACATGAAAGAAGCATGTCTCCAATTTGGCATATAGGATTTGTTGCCGCAGTTTCTCCAAAACTGCCCGGACATGGTTGACGTGGTCCTCCTTGGTGGTCGAATAGATAAGAATGTCATCAATATAGACAAGAGCGCAGACATCCAACAGTTTGCGGAGCACGTCCTTCATGAAAAATTGGAACGCCGCCTGGGCATTACATAGTCCAAAGGGCATAACCTGGTATTCATAAAGGCCATATTTCGTGCCAAAAGCTGTCTTCCACTCATCTTATTTTTTTACTCTTACTAGATGGTAGGCCCTTCGTAAGTCTAGTTTTGTATATATCTGAGTGGTTTTGACTTGATCCAAGAGCTCAGGGATAAGCGGTAATGGGTACCATTTTTTACTGGGATCTGGTTAAGTGCTCTGTAGTAAATGCAAGATGCAGGGGACTTGGACGGACGAATGAGCTCCAGGTACGAGATCAATTTGGCAGTCATACGGTCTGTGCGGAGGTAGGGTGTCTGCTTGCTCTTTTTGAAAGACCTCGTGGTAATCCAGGTATTCAGGTGTGTCATGATTCCTGCCCCTCATGTCCCCAGCCCTCCAAGATGTCAGGCTGGAGCCAGGCCATGATCACCTACATGGCCCTCAAGGGCCTCACCATCCCTCCAAAGACCCACTTGGTGTCAGACTTGGCGCTTGTGGCACCAGACTCACTCACTCCCATAGGATAACATTGGGGATTGGACTTGTAGTGCGTTGATGGGGACAAGATGGATGCCCCCACATATTTCGGTTCCCAGAACTGCATGTGCAGTCTAGTCTTTTGGGTGTGGTTCATCCCAGAGACACCTGGGATACCCAGAGACTATTTAAGCCATGCCCAGGCTGAGAAACATGCTTTGTGTTTTCTGCACCTGCAGTGTGACACTCACCGTGTTCGGATCGGTCTCCAGTAGGCCTGCATCTTTCTTCTGCGTTCAGCTCCTGCAAGAACAAGAACACTGTTAGGAACAGCCTTACCTTGCGGCGCTTCTGCCCATCATTCATCGCTCCTTCTGTTCTGCGGGCATCTTCGGCGGTGTCATTCCCATTCCGGCACACCGCTTCCTAAGGAAAAGGGAAAAGAACAGTAAAAAGGCATTAGTAAGCATTCAGCAAATCTTCGCTTATTTTTAAAGACTGTACGAGCTTCAAACGCTTACCTGAATCCCAGCCGCTCTGGGGGAACTCTGTCTCCGGAACTTCTCATCCATCTGCAAGAGGGAAAAGACACTCCGGGTTAGCGTGGAAACATCTAGAGGCGCCGCATACCGCGCTTACTCACCGTATTTCTTCTTCATAACCAGCATCCACGCTGAAAACATTGCGGCACCTAAAAGACAGAAAAAGAACTCAGTTCAATACAAATACGAAAGGGTCGCATTGCGCATCATGCTCTCACTCACCTTCAGCGCTACTCATCTCAGCAGCACGTCGCCATCCCCGAACACCGGCCATCATCTAAGGAAGGAAAGGAACGAAGTTAGAGAACTGTTCAAAAGACTCATTATACTTACCTGTCGGACTCTTGCCAGTGAAGTAACTAGGCAGCAACGAGCCTGCATCAATCAACGCGCCCCTGCGCTGAAGGCAGGACGGAGAGCACACTTTCCAAGAAAACAAGGTGAGCTGTGGATCAAAGGGAATGGTTGGACTCCGGGGAAGAAGGGGTTCAAGCACACAGAGACAATAGGGAGTTAAACTCTACCAATCCTGTGTTTCAGGCCCAGTCTCCAGTCGAGTAGACTCCAGGGAAGGGTTTGAGGTCGTAAAATGTCAGAACAGGCTGAGTGACATCCCCGTGGATACCAGGTGAGCGTTATAGAACACAAAGCCTCACATCAAAATCCACCTGGGCATCATGGAAACGTCAGAAACAGACCAGTTAGCCAACATGTTGGGGCAGCTACGTTCCGAAGTACATGCAGCCATGCAGGAGACCAACACCCTGAGGAGAGAGCTGATAGTAGCCAAAGAACGCACTGATGATTTAAGCCGGCAACTTCTCCAGTCACAAGCAGGGCATGCACCATTGACGGGAAGCGTGCCCTCGATGCCAGCACCATCAGCCAATCCCGTTCAGATAACCCTTCCTGGGGCAGTTCCCTTGGCCCCGCCCGAACGATTTACAGGGGATCCCAAGAGGTTTGCAAAGTTCATGAACCAGTGCCGCCTGCACTTCCTTTGTAGACCAGGGAACTTTCCGAATTAACAATCACGGGTCGCTTTTGTGCTATCCTACCTGAGTGGTAGCGCCGTGGACTGGTCTGTACCCTTTGTGGCCCAAGACGATCCTTTGCTGCATGACTTCAGGGGCTTTCAGCAGGAGATGGAAAAGCTGTTCGTCCGTCGCACTCATGGGCAGGCATTAGACAACAAACCTCTGTCCCTATGCCAAGGGAATCAAGACCCATTAACATACATAGCCACATTCAATAGACTCGTAGTTGAAGCAGAATGGCCAGTGGAGAAGAGAACCACGTTATTTCATCGGAGGTTCCGGGGGGAGCTCAAGGATGTTCTTGCACAAGTAGTGAACCCCCCAAAAGACTGCTCAGAATTCATTGACCTTGTTGTTCAACTGGATCATAGGTTGCAGGACCGAAGAGCAGATCGAACCAGACCGGACTCTCGCTCTATGTATGTGCGTTCAAAGGACAATATGGCCCGCACAACGGAAGGTTCAGGAAAACCAATACAAATCGGGGGGGTCATATGCCCCTTGACTAAAGCGGAAAGGGATAAAAGGAGACAGCAGCAGTTATGTCTGTACTGTGGAAGGTCAGGTCATTTCCTTAAAGAGTGCCCTGTGAAGCCACCGAGGAAGACGGTAGGGGCCACGGACAAGGAAGATACCATCAAGGAATCGGAAAACACCCCAGCCCGGCAAGTGTAGGGGTCCACTTGTCGATCGAAGAAAGTGAACTTCAGACCTCCCATTTTGCACTATCTGTGGTCTTGATCAATCAGCAACAACCATCTCGGATGCACGCAGTAAGAGCGTACATTGACAGTGGAGCCGTTGGGAATTACATCGACCAGGATCTTGCAGCAAAGATGGGGCTTCCGTTACGCCCTAAATCAACCACCAACACTGTTACCACTGTCGATGGCACGGAAATAGCTTCTGGTCCAGTATCCCAATGCACTGCAGCTTTAACCCTTCTGTGCCAGGATGGACACCAAGAATCTATCATTTTCGACCCCATCAAGGCACCCCAGTTCCGATTGATTTTGGGAATGCAATGGTTGGTAGCTCACAATCCTCGAATCGAATGGCGAGCAAAAGAATTGGCCTTTCCCGGAACTTGCGCCCACACATGTTATCGCCAAGAGAAACAACCAATAGACACCAGAACCTCCACGCTTGCGACTGTGGCAATCGGCACCCTAACAAGTGAATACCAGGACGTTCAAGATGTCTTTCAGAAAGAACAGACTAATACCCTGCCATCGCATAGACCATGCGACTGCCAAATCTGCCTGATACACGGCGCACAAATCCCTTGTGGGTGAATTTACGCACTCACGGAACCAGAAAACCAGCACCTGAAGGCCTATCTTGACCAATACCTGGCCAACGGGTTCATCCGTCCCTCGAAGTCTCCAGCAGCCAGTCCTCTATTCTTCGTACCAAAAAAGGAGGGGGACTTGAGAACGTGCATCGACTATCACGCACTGAACCAGATTACAGTAAAAAACGGCTACCCCCTGCCACTGATCCCTGAATTGCTTGATCAAGTCAAAGATGTCCAAATCTACACAAAACTAGACCTGAGGGGGGCATATCACCTTGTTCGCATAAAACAGGGGGACGAATGGAAAACTGCTTTTCGCACCAAATACGGCTTGCACGAATATCAAGTAATGCCCTTTGGCCTTTGCAACGTGCCTGCAGCATTTCAATACTTCATGAACAATGTCCTACAGGAATTGATTGATGTCTGTGCTCTAGTGTACATCGACAATATTCTAGTATATTCTGCATCAAAGCAGGACCACATGAAACACGTCCGATCCGTATTGGAGAAACTCTGTCAACACCAGCTCTACGCCAAGCTCGAAAAGTGCTCATTCCATGTCTCCGAGGTGGAATTCCTGGGCTTTATTCTCAGCCCAAGTGGAATCCGAATGGATGTACACAAGGTAGATGCTATCCTGAACTGGCCATCCCCAAATTCATTCAAGGGGGTTCAAAGTATGCTGGTTTTTGCAAACTTCTACCGCCGGTTCATCCCAGGATTTTCACAAATCATGCATCCCATCACGTCATTGCTAAGGAAAAGCAACAAAAAGTTCCAGTGGACAACAGAAGCCGAGGAAGCTTTTGTCATGATGCCTACCCCCGGGCATCCAGACCAAGTCCATCATCCCCAGAAGCAGGCATAATTTTACCTGGAGCAAACCCAGCAACCCCTGTTAGGGGCTATCTGGGTACAGTCCTGGTGCGTATGGCGCCAGGCTCATATGGGACATCAGTCCTGGCGCCATAGGCGCCAGGCTCATATGTTAAAACTTACCTGATGCTGTCACGCCTGCGCCACGGGCGCATCCATTTACGCTCAATATGGACTATTTGTTTATCATTTATTTACAACAGACTCTTGGATCCATCTATATTTACTTTGGGAACTTTATTTCCCATTTGCGAGACTTTGGTGCTTTATTATTTTTTCCAACAAACTACGTATACCACAATGCACCTGGCTACAAGCATCGATTCCTGGCTGTTCCTATTGGTTATCAAAGGAACTACACCCCCCAGAAGCCCTAGGGACTTGCCCTGCTTCCACCAGCCCAGGAACAGAAAGGGAGGTGGCCGATTGCCTGCAGGTGTGCTTAGCCAGGTGCAACCAATTAGCCTGCCTCTGTGCTGGGCTAGGCAGTATAAAGGCTGCTGCCTGCAGTGGCTCAGCCTCTTGCATCTGAGAGTCCTTCCTCCACCTTTCGCGTCTTTCTACGGATCTTTGTATGCTGTTTACAATCTCTCCTGCTTGGATACTGCCTTGCAGCTTGCTACACCCTGCTGCCTACAGCCCTAGCCTTCTGGGCTCCCTGCCTCAGTCCAGCTCCTCTGGGCTTCCTGCCTTGCAGCTTGCTACACCCTGCTGCCTACAGCCCTAGCCTTCTGGGCTCCCTACCTCAGTCCAGCTCCTCTGGGCTTCCTGCCTTGCAGCCTGTTACACTTCGCTGCCTCCTGCCATTGCCTTCCAGGCTCCCTGCCTCACAGCCCTGCTCCTTTGGGCTCTCCACATTGCAGCTGATCACGCTCTGCTGCCTTCCAACCTCCGCACTTGCCCTGCCGGGCTCTCCACATTGCAGCCGATCACGCTCTGCTGCCTTCCAGCCTCCGCCCTTGCCCTGCGGGCTCTCTACATTTCAGCTGATCACGCTCTGCTGCTTTCCAGCCTCAGCCCTTGTCCTCTGGGCTCCCTGCTCTGCAGCCTGCCTCACTCCAGCTGCCTTCAGCCCTTGTCCTCTGGGCTCCCTGCTCTGCAGCCTGCCTCACTCCGACTGCCTTCAGCCTTTGTCCTTTGGGCTCCCTGCTCTGCAGCCTACCTCACTCCGGTTGCCTACGGCCCTTGTCCTCTGGCCTTCCTACTTTGCAGCTTATCACGCTCCGCTGCCTACTACCTATCTTTTTCCGCTGGGTTCTCGGCCTAGCAGCCCGCTACAGCCCTCTGCTACCTTCTACGGTCAGCGGCCCTGCCCCTCAGGGCCCACTCCTTGCCGCCCGGCCCTTCTGGGTTCCTTACCGTGCAGCCTGCTTTACTCTGCTGCCCTAAGCCCTTTTCATCTGGGCTCTCTAACTTACAGCCCTGCTCCTGTGGGCTTGCTCATTGCTTTCCTGCTCCTCTGAGCTCTCAACCTTGTTCCTTACTGTCCTCTGCTATCCTATCCTGTTACACGACTTTCCCTTCATTTCCTTCTGCTAGTTTGCTATCACCTCCTTTCCTGGATTTGTCTGTAGTATCTTCTCTTGTACTGTGTGTAGACCCTTTTGTACAGAGCTTGTCTGTTGGTTCCCATCAGTCAACCTCTGCCCCTTCCCTTGTTTCGTTTCTACATTACAGACACCCATAGCTGCTGTTCCAAGCCATGAGCAAACAGCGTGGGCCTATGTTATAGCAAACTGTGTAGAAGGCTAGAGTATTTCCTAAGGTTCGTGGAATACTCTTTTCCTACATCTGCATACACCCCAAGAGGGAATTCATTCTGTACCTTTTTCCCTTGCTACTCTGGCCTACTCTTTGTTCTCTTTCCTCTCTGCTGTGTGTGTACTTATCTGTCCACTTTATTTTGGCACAACCACCCAAACCCTTTCTGGGTGTCTTGTGCTACTCTTAATAGAGTGCCATCCCTGACAGAATGCAAGAGCTAAAAATTTCTTGTTCCATAGGCCGGAAAGGCACACACAGACCAAAGATGCTTTCCTTTCGAGTTAAGAAATCTTTGCATAAACCTATGGTTTCCCTAAAGACAGCAAACAAGAACCTTAGTCTAAAGGACAGTCTCGCCTTATTAAACAAAGATTTACAAGCACGGTACTATACTCACTGGCTAGCTGACCCTTCTTCCATGTACAATTATTATGACATTTGCGACTATGATCCACAGTCCTTATCTGTTGCAGAGCTACAGCAAGAAAATGAATTCTTACAGATCTTGTTAGACCAAACAGTGAAAAACTTTCCTGCGTCTTCTGACAAGCCTTCTAACACCGCAACAGCTAAGGATATATCACTCATTGTGGGAGACTCTAAACCAGAATACGCTGTTGCCAGAGTGATATGCGCAAGATCAGCTTGGCAAGCCCCCCAGAATGCTGGAAAACCTTATTTGACAGGACAAGGCAGTCATTATCCTGAGGTTTGTGCATCTGGTCCTGGGTACAAAAGACCTATACTAACCACCGGTTGTCTAAATGCTTCCACAGTATCTACTAACCACAATAACCCTAAGGTCAGTCTTCCCATTGCTGCAACCGAATTTTCTACCACACCAGCTTCTGAAGCTTTAGATCAAACAAATGATACTTACCTGCTACAAGAACAACTCCTACGCCTTAAAAGAAAGACCAAAGACCTCGATGATGACTTTGTTTATTTGCATTATCAGAATCTTATGAAGGGACACAAGTTACCAGACCATCTGACACTATGTCCAACACCTGACATCTTATCTTTAGAGATCGACATGATAAGGCCTGGAATTGCCACGCAGAAAAGGATACATACTTATACCAAGCAGATGGAAGACCTAAATGTAGCATATGTATCCCTTCTAAAGACTGACACAGCTCTTCCATCTTCCAGCCACAGTAACTCAGGTTGTTGTACTGACAGAAAAGAATTAACTCCTCCGGTGGTTCAAATCACTCACACAGCCATAACACCACAAAACAAGGGTGGTCTTCTAATTGGAGATCCCTCTGAGTCAAAGGATGGTTCCGCCCTCACCCTTGCCTATTGTCCAGTACTCACACTTACAACCTCTTCTGAAATGACAACGGCAGCTGAAGAGACTGGCACAGTTCACACCGAGCATGCTGAGTTGGCAAGCGGGGCTTGCCAAAGTGTGGCTGTGCTATCAGACAACACTCTTGAGCAATCAACATCTTCAGTTTCTTCGATACCCCCTGAATCGCCAGTGGTTGTGGTACCCGATCTACCAGTAGTTGCAACACCTGAACTGTCTGTAGCTGCTACAGCACCCAAACTTCCAACTGCTATTCATGATCCTCCTGCTGCTATGGCTCCTAAACTCCCTGCCACATTTGAGACACCTGAAGTCCCTGCTGCGAATCTTGAGGTTGCTATAGCTACTGTGATTCCTGAAGCTACCGCTATTTCTGATGCTCCCGATGCCCAGATTTCTACTTCCTTCGCAGCTGTGCTCGCTGCAGCAGAATCCTCTGCTACACAACCTGATCCCGCAGCACCTTCTCTTCCTGATCCCTCATCTGCCATGCTAACTGTTGCAAAGTCAGCAAAGGGTTTCCCTGTTAAGACTACTGTTCCAGTTGTTCCTGCTGGTGTATCCATAGCACTAAGACTGCCAGACTCTACTCTACCAGTCTCAGGTGCGTTCCAGCCTGCTGGTTCTCTCATGGCACCCACACACCCAGTTGCTACAGCCTTGATACTCTCTACAGCCATTCAAGATCTCACTGCTGCTGTAACCTCTGAACTGTCTACTAATCATGGGAAAACCACCGCTGTGACTCCTGAACTCTCTGCGGCTCACCCTAACGTTGTCATTGCTGCTCCGGATGTCTTGGAAAACCTTCCTAAAGCTACCAACTCTGCTGTACCTATGGCTCCAGTTTCCAGCACCATACTGTTGCCCGTCAAAGCAAAATCTATCATGGAGCCTGCAGCAGTTTTCCGCAGTTCCTCTCTTCATGCACACACAGTTGGGGTCTGTGTTCCAAAGAATTCGTCTATTCTTATTTCTACATCAAAAGTTCAGAACATTGGTACTGTCTCTGTCATTCAAGACTCTCACCTTGCAACCCGTTTCTGGTGCTTCATGATGTGCCTTTTTGGATTAAGACTCTTGTACGGTGTGACAGACATTCTTCCTGTAGGTCGGTCTTCGGGGAGCCTGGAGAGGGGCCTGGAGAGGGGCATACTGTCACGCCTGCGCCACGGGCGCATCCATTTACGCTCAATATGGACTATTTGTTTATCATTTATTTACAACAGACTCTTGGATCCATCTATATTTACTTTGGGAACTTTATTTCCCATTTGCGAGACTTTGGTGCTTTATTATTTTTTCCAACAAACTACGTATACCACAATGCACCTGGCTACAAGCATCGATTCCTGGCTGTTCCTATTGGTTATCAAAGGAACTACACCCCCAGAAGCCCTAGGGACTTGCCCTGCTTCCACCAGCCCAGGAACAGAAAGGGAGGTGGCCGATTGCCTGCAGGTGTGCTTAGCCAGGTGCAACCAATTAGCCTGCCTCTGTGCTGGGCTAGGCAGTATAAAGGCTGCTGCCTGCAGTGGCTCAGCCTCTTGCATCTGAGAGTCCTTCCTCCACCTTTCGCGTCTTTCTACGGATCTTTGTATGCTGTTTACCATCTCTCCTGCTTGGATCCTGCCTTGCAGCTTGCTACACCCTGCTGCCTACAGCCCTAGCCTTCTGGGCTCCCTGCCTCAGTCCAGCTCCTCTGGGCTTCCTGCCTTGCAGCTTGCTACACCCTGCTGCCTACAGCCCTAGCCTTCTGGGCTCCCTACCTAAGTCCAGCTCCTCTGGGCTTCCTGCCTTGCAGCCTGTTACACTTCGCTGCCTCCTGCCATTGCCTTCCAGGCTCCCTGCCTCACAGCCCTGCTCCTTTGGGCTCTCCACATTGCAGCTGATCACGCTCTGCTGCCTTCCAACCTCCGCACTTGCCCTGCCGGGCTCTCCACATTGCAGCCGATCACGCTCTGCTGCCTTCCAGCCTCCGCCCTTGCCCTGCGGGCTCTCTACATTTCAGCTGCCATTGCCTTCCAGGCTCCCTGCCTCACAGCCCTGCTCCTTTGGGCTCTCCACATTGCAGCTGATCACGCTCTGCTGCCTTCCAACCTCCGCACTTGCCCTGCCGGGCTCTCCACATTGCAGCCGATCACGCTCTGCTGCTTTCCAGCCTCAGCCCTTGTCCTCTGGGCTCCCTGCTCTGCAGCCTGCCTCACTCCAGCTGCCTTCAGCCCTTGTCCTCTGGGCTCCCTGCTCTGCAGCCTGCCTCACTCCGGCTGCCTTCAGCCTTTGTCCTTTGGGCTCCCTGCTCTGCAGCCTACCTCACTCCGGTTGCCTACGGCCCTTGTCCTCTGGCCTTCCTACTTTGCAGCTTATCACGCTCCGCTGCCTACTACCTATCTTTTTCCGCTGGGTTCTCGGCCTAGCAGCCCGCTACAGTCCTCTGCTACCTTCTACGGTCAGCGGCCCTGCCCCTCAGGGCCCACTCCTTGCCGCCCGGCCCTTCTGGGTTCCTTAACGTGCAGCCTGCTTTACTCTGCTGCCCTAAGCCCTTTTCATCTGGGCTCTCTAACTTACAGCCCTGCTCCTGTGGGCTTGCTCATTGCTTTCCTGCTCCTCTGAGCTCTCAACCTTGTTCCTTACTGTCCTCTGCTATCCTATCCTGTTACACGACTTTCCCTTCATTTCCTTCTGCTAGTTTGCTATCACCTCCTTTCCTGGATTTGTCTGTAGTATCTTCTCTTGTACTGTGTGTAGACCCTTTTGTACAGAGCTTGTCTGTTGGTTCCCATCAGTCAACCTCTGCCCCTTCCCTTGTTTCGTTTCTACATTACAGACACCCATAGCTGCTGTTCCAAGCCATGAGCAAACAGCGTGGGCCTCTGTTATAGCAAACTGTGTAGAAGGCTAGAGTATTTCCTAAGGTTCGTGGAATACTCTTTTCCTAGATCTGCATACACCCCAAGAGGGAATTCATTCTGTACCTTTTTCCCTTGCTACTCTGACCTACTCTTTGTTCTCTTTCCTCTCTGCTGTGTGTGTACTTATCTGTCCACTTTATTTTGGCACAACCACCCAAACCCTTTCTGGGTGTCTTGTGCTACTCTTAATAGAGTGCCATCCCTGACAGATGCAGACCATGCTACAAGGGATCCAAGCATCCAAGCCCATGTGAGGCTTGAAGGGACTATTTTATCTTAGGAACTATTTTGTTACTCGGTTGTGGTTGTGGAGGAATACTTACCTGGGACTACTTTGAAGGCTATTTAAACCACGCCCGAAGAGCAGCACATGCTTTGCGTTATTAACGCTCACTGTGTCCAATTCTTTGATGATAGCTTACCTGAAGCCAAGGACCTGCAGAGAGAGAAAGAACACTACGAAACTTACCTGGAACAGTATCCTGTCTTCAATCCATCGCTGACTTCAGTTCCACTCACCTTAAGGTACGAACTCCATCATCTGGCACCGCATGCATCCTGGAATACCATAACCTGGAAAGAGAAAGAACGACAGCATTAGTAAGTGTTTACTCACATTTCCTCCCGAATGAAGAAAGCCACACAATTCTTACCTGGGTAGTCATCTCCTGGTCAGTATAATTGCTGGAACATTACGGCGCTCGGCGAGGAACATCGCAACCTGCAAGGAGAGAAAAGACACAGGTTAGCAATATAAAAGGCGAAACAGCGCCGCGCGTCGCGCATTACTCACCGGACAGCATCGCGCACACCGCGCTTTTGCCTACCGGCCCATGCTCATCTTCAAACTGCATGACAACACCAAAATACCTTTCCATACCTAAAAGGAAAGACATTATTATTTGAACTAAGAGGAACATAAGAACTGCATATAAAGACTGTAAAGCAGCAAACCTACGGAGTCGCAGCAGGCCTGGATTCCCACAGGGGGTTTGCACCAGTGAAGAAACTTGGTCGCTGCTCGCCCCCACATCTATGCGCCCCTGCCACGAGGAGCAGGACGGAGAATCCACCTTTTACAATATTAAGGTGAGGAGAAGGCCCAATGTGGAGGAAGGAGTTGAGGCCAAGGGAGGTGGGAAAACATAAAGACAATCTGGTATTGAATCCAGATCTCCTATATTGCAGACCCATCTTTAACCAGGGGCATTACCAAGGGACCGGGAGAGGGTTCGAGAGTGCAAATCATCCAACCAGGGCTGGGTGGCGTCCCCGTGGATACCAGGTGAGCGTAACAGAACACAAAGCCTCAATAATATTATTCACCTGGGCTTCATGGAGACTTCAGAGACTGACAAGTTAGTTCAGTTGTTGGGACAATTACGCGCTGAAGTATATTCAGCCAGGCAAGAAACCAACGCTCTTAGGAGGGATTTGATTGTTACTAAGGATCGTACCGACGAAATAAGTAGACAATTGCTCCAATCACAGGCAGGACACACCCCATTGCTTGGTAACATTCCGCCAGCACCTGTACCAACTTCTTCCACCAATCCACTACAAATAACCCTTCCTGAGGCAGTTCCTTTAGCTCCACCTGAACGATTTATAGGGGACCCCAAGAAGTATGCAACGTTCATGAACCAGTGTCGTCTTCATTTCCTTTGCAGACCTGGGGCTTTATCTAACGACCAAGCGCAGGTTGCTTTTGTCTTGTCATATCTGAGTGGCAGTGCTGCGGATTGGTCAGTACCATTGGTAAGTCGGGATAACCCGTTGTTACATGACTTTGGGGGTTTCCAGATGGAAATGGAAAAACTCTTTGCTCGTCATACCCAAGGCCAAGCATTAGACAATGAACTTTTGTCACTCCGTCAAGGAAGTCAAGACTTGCTTGCATATATAGCAACATTTAACAGACTAGTCGTTGAAGCTTGGTGGCCTGAGGAAAAAAGGACCACATTATTTCATCGGGGTCTACGAGGGGAAGTAAAGGATGTCCTTGCTCAAGTGGTTAACCCACCTAAAGACTGTGGAGAATTCATCAACATTGTGCTGCAATTAGATCACAGATTACAAGACCGAAAAGCGGACCGGATAAGGTTAGACACTCGAGCTGTGTACGTCCGGTCAAAGGATAATGTTCCACGTACATTGGAAAACACGGTAGAACCCATGCAAATCGGAGATGTACGGCCCCCTTCAACTAAAACTGAAAGAGACAAGAGAAGGCAACAGCAATTATGCTTATATTGCGGAAAATCAGGCCACTTCCTCAAAGTATGTCCAGTGAAACCACCAAGGAGAACTGTTGGAGCCACAGAGAAGGAAGATAATAACAAGGAGTCGGAAAACTACCAAGCCCGGCAAACGTAGAGGTCCGCATGTTGAGCAAGAAGGATGAGCTACAGACCGCACACTTTGCATTACCAGTAATTTTGATCAATCACCAACAACATCTCGGACGCATGCCATCCATATATAGACAGTGGAGCAGTAGGGAATTATGTAGACCAAGATCTGGCAGCAGAGATGGGGCTTCCCTTATGCTCTAAGTCGACTACTGAAAATGTTACTACTGTTGATCGGACAGAAATAGCTTCCGGACCAGTAACCCAATGTACAGCAGCACTAACACTACTGTGCCAGGATGGACACCGAGAATCTATTGCATTCGATCTCATCAAAGCTCCTCAGTTTCGACTAATCTTAGGGATGCCATCGTTGGTAGCTCACAACCCTCTAATAGATTGGCGTGCCAAGAAGTTGTCCTTTTCTGATGATTGTGCTCGCACCTGTTATTACCAAGAAAAGGGGAAAACAGACTTATGTACATCTGCTACTCCCAGTACGGCGGCGATTGTACTAGGTGTGACTAGTAGTCTACCAAATGAATACCAAGATTTTCAAGACGTATTCCAGAAAGAACAAGCCAATACTCTTCCACCGCACAGGCCCCTACGATCGTCAGATCAACCTCATACCTGGTGCGCAAATTCCTTGTGGTCGAATCTATGCACTTACTGAGCCAGGAAACCTCCATTTGAAATCTTATCTTGATCAGTACCTGGCAAATGAATTTATCCGCCCATCTAAATCACCGGCAGCCAGTGCCTTATTCTTCGTACCAAAGAAGGAAGGAGATTTGAGGACTTGCATCGACTATCGCACATTAGACCAGATCACAGTAAAAAAACGTTATCCACTGCCCCTTATTCCCGAATTATTGGATCAAGTCAAAGACGCCCAAATCTATACCAAACTGGACCTTACGGGGGCGTACTATCTTGTTCAAGTAAAGAAAGGAGATGAATGGAAAACCTCTTTTCGTACCAAATGCGGCTTGTATGAATACCAGGTAATGCCTTTTGGACTTTGCAACACTCCTGCTACATTCCAGTACTTTATGAATGATGTTTTGCGGGAGTTAATCGACGTCTGCGCCCTGGTTTACTTTGATGACATCTTAGTGTATTCTGCTACAAAAGAAGACCATGTCAGGCATGTCTGCTCCGTCCTTACTAAACTCTGCCAACATAAACTGTATGCTAAACTTGAAAAATGCTCTTTTCATGTCACCGAAGTGGAGTTCCTCCGTTTTATCCTCACAACAAAAGGTATCAGAATGGATAGGCACAAGGTAGATGCCATTCTTAATTGACCGTCACCAACTTAATTTAAAGGAATCCAGAGTATGTTGGGGTTTGCATACTTTCACCGCCGATTCATCCCAGATTTTTCCCAGATAGTGCATCCAAGTACATCACTATTGAGAAAAAACAATAAAAAGTTCCATTGGACCGAAGAAGCAGAGAAGGCCTTTCAAGAACTTAAGAAAAAATTCACTTCTGCTCCAGTTTTATGGCATCCTCGCCCAGACCTCCCTTATATAGTTGAAACAGATGCCTCTAGCATGGCTATGAGAGCTGTTCTCTTACAAAGGGACCCAGGAATTGGCCAGTTACACCCTGTGGCCTTCTGGTCACGGAAATTCTCACCTCTCAAACTCAACTATGCTATCACAGACAAAGAACTCTTGGCTATAAAATCAGCTTTCACGACATGGCGACACTATCTCCTTGTTGCTAGACATGCTTTCACGGTCATAACTGATCATCGAAACCTGCAATATCTAAAAATAGCAAAGGCTCAATCATCCCGTCAACTGCGGTGGGCTCTTTTCTTTGCTGAATAGGACTATGTGATCACCTACCGGCCAGGAGTCTGAAACGGAAAGGCTGAAGCCTTGTCCCGCATGGGTGTTGATGAAAAGGTATACATAACTCCAGATCCAGTAGCCATCATTCCAGAAGACAAACTCCTGGGTCTTACGACAACATTGACACAGGGTGAACTCCAAAACAAGATCCAACTCTTAATGGATCCAACTTTCTCACAAGAGTGGTGTACTCAAGGAGAACATTACACCATTAAAGACCAGTTACCATATTTTAGGAACCGTCTATACTTGCCAAGTAAAGATTTACAAGAGCAGGTTATTTCGGGTTATCACGACTCCCTGATTGAAGGTCATCCTGGAATTGCCAAAACTCTAGCTAAAGTAAAACAAAACTATTGGTGGCCCACATGGCGTAAAGACATCATACATTTTATTCAATCTTGCGGTGTGTGTGCACAAAACAAGTCCCAAAAGCAGAAAACAGCTGGTCTTCTCAAACCATTGGAAATTCCTCCCGCACCATGGCACACACTGTCCCTTAATTTCATTACAGATCTACCTCCCAGTCAAGGATTCAACACCATTTTAGTAGCTGTAGACTTGTTCTCTAAAATGGCACACTTTATTCCTTTTAAGAGTCTTCCAAATGCATCCAATTTAGCAAAGGTATTCCTGGAAGAAATCGTACGGCTACATGGGTTTCCATCGGTGTTGATCTCAGATCGAGGTAGTCAGTCCGTATCCAACTTCTGGAGGAAATGCTGTTCAATGGCCCAAATTGACATTCAACTATCCACAAGTCACCGTCCTCAAACAGATGGCCAAACAGAAAGAACAAACCAAACCCTCGAGCAATACTTACGTTGCATGTTACATCAAGTGGAAAGAAATTGGAAGGACTTGTTATGGATAGCTGAATATGCCTAAATAATTCATTACACACCATCACTGGACAAACCCCTTTCTACACTATATATGGTAGACATTCACGTACTTCCGAATTGGATCTCCCAACCCCTTTGCCAGCGGTTAAAACCCTACATACGACTATTTCCCAGGCCTTCAAAGAAGCAGCAGAACATTTACTCCAAGCCAAGAACAGACAAAAGAAATTCACTGACCAACATCGTAGTAAAGCCCCCGACTATCAAAATGGAGACAAGGTCTGGTTAGCATCAAAATATGTGCCCATAAAAGGGACTTGGACCTTTCGTCCCCGATATCTGGGACCTTATTCTATTGAATCCATAATAAATCCAGTGGCAGTTAAATTAGCCCTACCACCCACTATGCAGATTCATCCTGTGTTTCACGTATCACTCCTGAAACCGGTACAACCCGGTACTCGGGTTACAATACCACCAAAACCAGTATTAGTTGACGGAGAACCAGAGTTTGAAGTAAAGGATATCCTAGACTCAAAATACACCAGATCCAAACTATACTACTTAGTTGATTGGAAGGGATACGGCCCTCAAGACAGATCATGGGAACCTAGTCAATACATCCATGCACCTCACTTAATTAAAAGATTCCATCAGAATTACCCAGCCAAACCAGGACCAGCCAGAAGTGCCATCGTGAGAGAGGCCTTAGGGGGGAGTGCTGTCATGACCCTTGCCCCTGGCCCTCACTAGCAAATCAGCCTTCCAGTTAGGACCAGGTCAAAGGCCTTAAAACCTCATCCAAGACTCTCTTGGAGTTAGTCCTGGCGCCTTTGGCGCCAGGCTCATAACCACCATGAAGACCAACATTAGAATGGGACTATTTACTTGGGACTATTTAACTTGGGGGGGGTTCAGCCAACATGTAGGCACACACATAGCTCAGTTACAAGGAACTGAGCTATGCGGTCTAGTCTTTTGGGTGTGGCAGACCTGGGACTACTTTACCTGGACTACTTTGGGTGTGGCAGGCCTGGGACTAGTTTACCTGGACTACTTTACCTGAGACTATTTAAACCACACCAAAACAGCAGAACATGCTTTGCATTATTCTGCTGTGGGCAGCGTAACGCTCACCGTGTCCAGTTCTTTGATGCCAGTTTACCTGAAACCAAGGACCTGCAGAGAGAGAAAGAACACTATGAAACTTACCTGGAACAGTATCCTGTCTTCAATCCATCGCTGACTTCAGTTCCACTCACCTGAAGGTACGAACTCCATCATCTGGCACCGCATGCATCCTGGAATACCATAACCTGGAAAGAGGAGAAAGAAAGACAGCATTAGTAAGTGTTAACTCATGTTTCCTCCCGAATGAAGAAAGCCACACAATTCTTACCTGGGTAGTCATCTCCTGGTCAGTATCATTGCTGGAACATTGCGGCGCTCGGCGAGGAACATCGCAACCTGCAAGGAGAGAAAAGACACAGGTTAGCAATATAAAAGGCGAAACAGCGCCGCGCATCGCGCATTACTCACCGGACAGCATCGCGAACACTGCGCTTTCGCCTACCGGCCCATGCTCATCTTCAAACTGCATGACAACACCAAAATACCTTTCCATACCTAAAAGGAAAGAAGCAAGACATTATTATTCGAATTAAGAGGAACATAAGAACTGCATATAAAGACTGTTAAGTAGCAAACCTACAGAGTCGCAGCAGGCCTGGATTCCCACAGGGGGCTTGCACCAGTGAAGTAACTTGGTCGCTGCTCGCCCCCACATCTACGCGCCCCTGCCTTGAGGAGCAGGAGGGAGAATCCACCTTTTACAATATTAAGGTGAGAAGAAGGCCCAAGGGGAGGAAGGAGTTGATGCCAAGGGAGGTGGGAAAACATAAAGACAATCTGGTATTGAATCCAGCTCTCCTATATTGCAGACCCATCTTTAACCAGAGGCATTACTAAGGGACCGGGAGAGGGTTTGAGAGTGCAAATCATCCAACCAGGGCTGGGTGGCGTCCCCGTGGATACCAGGTGAGCGTAACACATGCATGTGGGTGGGGATGTAGGGGTACCACCATGCCCACCGGTACGCCACAAGAGTGGTCAAGGGAGCGGAAGCGTGACCTTAGCACTCCGAATGTGTGCTCCACTATGGCCCTAGTTGCAGTATGGGCTCTGGTGTATCTTACCTGGGGTGGTGTGGTGGGATTCCGCATTGGCGTCATCATGTAGGTTCTCAGAGGGAAGGAGGGAAGGCACTGTCCCCTGTGGAGGTGAGATGTGTTGTCAGTAGTGTGTTTTTGTCTGTGTGAGTCATGCATGCATTTGCAGGGTCATTTGTACTCACCAATGAGCCATGTGTTGCCATGCAACCCAGATTCCAGGGCCCGCTGTAGGGGTGACATTCTGAATATGAAACTGTCATGGGGTGACCCTGGATAGTTTGCATATACAGAGGTAATGATTCCCTTGGCATCACATACAACCTGCACGTTGATGGACTGCCAGTGCTTGCTATTGCGATAGATGTGCTATGTGGCCCTAGGTGGACGTAGGGCCACATGGGTGCAATCAATGGCACCAAGCACTTTTGGGAAGTGTGCCAACCCGTAAAAGTCCTGGACCACGGCCTGCCTTTGTGCTGGTGTACTGGGCATGTATATGTGCCTGCGGAGTGAGGGGCGTGCAGTCGTGATTCAGCACCTGGTGTAGGCAGCGTGACTGCATGGCTTGTGAGATGCCCCCGACAATGGCAGTTGTTTGCTGAAATGACCCACTGGCCAAAAAATGCAGTACATTGAACACCTTCTCCAAGGGGCTCAGTGCATGGGAGCACAGGGTGGGTGATGTGAGGTCATCTTCCCACTCAATGACCAGGTCTAATATGATATGAGGTGGAAACCTATACCTGCCATAGATCTGGTCATCAGGCATCTCAAAAAGGCTGGTCTGGGTAAAAAAAAATGAGTGCCATGGCTAACCTCATCCTCCTGCGGTGTCCCGCGATCACTGCTGCGAAACATGGGACATTCATCATAGCTGTATACAAGCGTTGTTTTTTTGTGCACTTTTTATGCATTGTTTTTAGTGCGCGGTGACGCTTACGCCTGCTTTCGCGTGGCGGACATGTTTCTGGATTAGCACGTCTATTTCCGCGCGCGGTGAGCGTTGTTCAATTCCATGAATACGTGTTGTTAGCGTGCGTGTGGGTGTTGCGAGTATTTTACTGTGGTACTTCCCGCGTAACGCACACATTTACATTTGTTGTTCCCCATTCCACGTGTTCCGCCCCCTTTTTAGGTGACTGCGCAAGAAGGTATGCGCCTTCGTTGGGCGTCTCGCGCAAGGCATTCGTGGTGTTGCAGTGACGTGTTGGACCCGCACGGATTCAGCGCAAGTTTCCGGTAAGCCCCGCGCATTGTGTTCCATGAATCAACAAACAGGCACTTGCATGCGTTTTACACGCAAGCGCTCCTTTTTCCACGCAAATTAATACCATGAATCGGGCCCATATGTTGGAATATGTAGTCAGAACTAAAAGGCCGATTCATGGAATAATTAGCGCGGCGCAAGTGGCCAAAAACGTGCGAATCGCAGTGGAATAGCGAAAATCGCAGTGCAAGTGCGAAAATCGCACGAAAAGCAGCGCACATCGATTCATGGAAGGCCGTACGCGAGAAAACCATCGGATGTGCGATAATAAAGTGCGCGGCGCACGTTAGCGCACAGGCCATCTAACTGCGTGCGCCAGGCCACAGCGAAAATTGCACAGGCCACAGCGAAAATCGCACATAGCGCGGCGCACGCAACAAAAGTAGGCGGAACACGGGGCGTAACACTCGGAATGGGGAACAACTTGCCAAAATGTGGGCGTCACGGGGGAAGTACAGGGTACAAGTGCGCGGAACGCCCATACGCTCGCCTACAACACGTATTCATGGAATAGAATAGGGGAAAAAAGCGCACGCTCAAACCAGCGCACAGGCACAAACACGACCGCCACAAGAAAGCAGGCGGTAGCGTCTCTGCGCCTGTAAGAAATGTGCGCCAAAAGGTGCGTCAACAAACAGCACCTATATACAGCCATGATGAATGTCCTATACTGTGGCTCTCCAGGACAAATGACGTGCAAAGGGGTACCCACAAACACGGACACCCGCTGACAAAAAATACGTTTGCGTGTATACCGGGGTGCGCGGGAAGTCTCACACGCGAATTGGCAGGGCATGTGAATTCCAGGGGTTTGCGGGAAGTTCCACACGCGATTTGTCAGGGTACGTGGATTACAGGGGTGCGCGGGACGTTCCACACGCGATTTGGCCATGTACGTGGATTTCAGGGGTGCGCGGGTAGTACCACACGCGATTTGGCCGGGTACGTGGATTTCAGGGGTGCGCGGGAAGTTTCACACGCGATTTGTCAGGGTACGTGGATTTCAGGGGTGCGCGGGAAGTTCCACACGCGATTTGCCCGTGTACGTGGATTTCAGGGGTGCGCGGGAAGTCCCACACGCGATTTGGCCGGGTAAGTGGATTCCAGGGGTGCGCGGGAAGTTCCACACGCTATTTGTCAGGGTACGTGGATTTCAGTTGTGCGTGGGAAATTCTACACGCGATTTGGCTGTGTGCTCCCAGGTATTCCCTGTACACCCTCCACGGCCTCTGCAGGCAGCACACACCACAGGGGACTACCCTGCACACCTGCTCATGTCACCCAGCACCCCCACCCCCCAGCATCCAGGGGCACCCTCCACCAGGCCCCCACTCATGTCTCCCAGCACCTCCACCCCCCAGCATCCATGGGCACCCTCCACCAGGCCCCCACTCATGTCTCCCACCACCCCCACCCCCCAGCCACCATGGCCAGCCCCCACCAGGCCCCCACTCATGTCTCCCACCCACCCTCACCCCCCAGCCACCATGGGCAGCCCCCACCAGGCCCCCACTCATGTCCCCTACCACCCCCACCCCCCAGCCACCAGGGGCACCCTCCACCAGGCCCCCACTCATGTCCCCCTGCACCCCCACCCCCCAGCATCCAGGGGCACCCTCCACCAGGCCCCCACTCATGGCCCCTATCACCCCCACCCCCCGCCACCAGGGGCAGCCTCCACCAGGCCCCCACTCATGTCTCCCACCCACCCCCACCCCCCAGCCACCATGGGCAGCTCCCACCAGGCCCCCACTCATGTCCCCTATCACCCCCACCCCCCAGCCACCAGGGGCAGCCTCCACCAGGCCCCCACTCATGTCTCCCACCACCCCCACCCCCCAGCCACCATGGCCAGCCCCCACCAGGCCCCCACTCATGTCTCCCACCCACTCCCACCCCCCAGCCACCATGGGCAGCCTCCACCAGGCCCCCCACTCATGTCTCCCACCCACCCCCACCCCCCAGCCACCATGGGCTGCCCCCACCAGGCCCCCACTCATGTCCCCTATCACCCCCACCCCCCAGCCACCAGGGGTACCCTCCACCAGGCCCCCACTCATGTCCCCCTGCACCCCCACCCCCCAGCATCCAGGGGCACCCTCCACCAGGCCCCCACTCATGGCCCCTATCACCCCCACCCCCCCGCCACCAGGGGCAGCCTCCACCAGGCCCCCACTCATGTCTCCCACCCACCCCCACCCCCCAGCCACCATGGGCAGCCCCCACCAGGCCCCCACCCATGTCCCCTATCACCCCCACCCCCCAGCAGTGCAGGGGCACCCTCCACCAGGCCCCTACTCATGTCTCCCACCACCCCCACCTCCCAGCAGTGCAGGGGCACCCTCCACCAGGCCCCCACTCATGTCTCCCACCACCCCCACCCCCCAGCCACCAGGGGCAGCCCCCACCAGGCCCCCACTCATGTCTCCCACCACCCCCACCCCCCAGCCACCAGGGGCAGCCCCCACCAGGCCCCCACTCATGTCTCCCACCACCCCCACCCCCCAGCAGTGCAGGGGCAGCCTCCACCAGGCCCCCACTCATGTCTCCCACCACCCCCACCCCCCAGCCACCAGGGGCACCCTCCACCAGGCCCCCACTCATGTCTCCCACCACCCCCACCCCCAGCCACCAGGGGCACCCTCCACCAGGCCCCCACTCATGTCTCCCACCACCCCCACCCCCCAGCAGTGCAGGGGCACCCCCCACCAGGCCCCCACTCATGTCTCCCACCACCCCCACCCCCCAGCCACCAGGGGCACCCTCCACCAGGCCCCCACTCATGTCCCCCTGCACCCCCACCCCCCAGCATCCAGGGGCACCCTCCACCAGGCCCCCACTCAGGGCCCCTATCACCTCCACCCCCCCGCCACCAGGGGCAGCCTCCACCAGGCCCCCACTCATGTCTCCCACCCACCCCCACCCCCAGCCACCATGGGCAGCCCCCACCAGGCCCCCACTCATGTCCCCTATCACCCCCACCCCCCAGCAGTGCAGGGGCAGCCTCCACCAGGCCCCCACTCATGTCTCCCACCACCCCCACCCCCCAGCCACCAGGGGCACCCTCCACCAGGCCCCCACTCATGTCTCCCACCACCCCCACCCCCCAGCAGTGCAGGGGCACCCTCCACCAGGCCCCCACCCATGTCTCCCACCAACCCCACCCCCCAGCAGTGCAGGGGCACCCTCCACCAGGCCCCCACTCATGTCCCCCTGCACCCCCACCCCCCAGCATCCAGGGGCACCCTCCACCAGGCCCCCACCCATGGCCCCTATCACCCCCACCCCCCAGCCACCAGGGGCACCCTCCACCAGGCCCCCACCCATGGCCCCTATCACCCCCACCCCCCAGCCACCAGGGGCACCCTCCACCAGGCCCCCACTCATGTCCTCCTGCACCCCCACCCCCCAGCCACCAGGGGCACCCTCCACCAGGCCCCCACCCATGTCCCCTATCACCCCCACCCCCCAGCAGTGCAGGGGCACCCTCCACCAGGCCCCCACTCATGTCTCCCACCACCCCCACCCCCCAGCAGTGCAGGGGCACCCTCCACCAGGCCCACACTCATGTCTCCCACCACCCCCACCCCCCAGCCACCAGGGGCAGCCCCCACCAGGCCCCCACTCATGTCTCCCACCACCCCCACCCCCCAGCCACCAGGGGCAGCCCCCACCAGGCCCCCACTCATGTCTCCCACCACCCCCACCACCCAGCAGTGCAGGGGCAGCCTCCACCAGGCCCCCACTCATGTCTCCCACCACCCCCACCCCCAGCCACCAGGGGCACCCTCCACCAGGCCCCCACTCATGTCTCCCACCACCCCCACCCCCCAGCCACCAGGGGCACCCTCCACCAGGCCCCCACTCATGTCTCCCACCACCACCACCCCCCAGCAGTGCAGGGGCACCCTCCACCAGGCCCCCACTCATGTCTCCCACCACCCCCACCCCCCAGCCACCAGGGGCACCCTCCACCAGGCCCCCACTCATGTCCCCATGCACCCCCACCCCCCAGCATCCAGGGGCACCCTCCACCAGGCCCCCACTCATGGCCCCTATCACCCCCACCCCCCGCCACCAGGGGCAGCCTCCACCAGGCCCCCACTCATGTCTCCCACCCACCCCCACCCCCCAGCCACCATGGGCAGCCCCCACCAGGCCCCCACTTATGTCCCCTATCACCCCCACCCCCCAGCAGTGCAGGGGCAGCCTCCACCAGGCCCCCACTCATGTCTCCCACCACCCCCACCCCCCAGCCACCAGGGGCACCCTCCACCAGGCCCCCACTCATGTCCCCCTGCACCCCCACCCCCCAGCCACCAGGGGCACCCTCCACCAGGCCCCCACCCATGTCCTCTATCACCCCCATCCCCCAGCAGTGCAGGGGCACCCTCCACCAGGCCCCCACTCATGTCTCCCACCACCGCCACCCCCCAGCAGTGCAGGGGCACCCTCCACCAGGCCCCCACTCATGTCTCCCACAACCCCCACCCCCCAGCCACCAGGGGCAGCCCCCACCAGGCCCCCACTCATGTCTCCCACCACCCCCACCCCCCAGCCACCAGGGGCAGCCCCCACCAGGCCCCCACTCATGTCTCCCACCACCCCCACCCCCCAGCAGTGCAGGGGCAGCCTCCACCAGGCCCCCACTCATGTCTCCCACCACCCCCACCCCCCAGCCACCAGGGGCACCCTCCACCAGGCCCCCACTCATGTCTCCCACCACCCCCACCCCCCAGCCACCAGGGGCACCCTCCACCAGGCCCCCACTCATGTCTCCCACCACCCCCACCCCCCAGCCACCAGGGGCACCCTCCACCAGGCCCCCACTCATGTCTCCCACCACCCCCACCCCCTAGCAGTGCAGGGGCACCCTCCACCAGGCCCCCACTCATGTCTCCCACCACCCCCACCCCCCAGCCACCAGGGGCACCCTCCACCAGGCCCCCACTCATGTCCCCCTGCACCCCCACCCCCCAGCATCCAAGGGCAGCCTCCACCAGGCCCCTACTCATGTCGCCCACCCACCCCCACCCCCCAGCCACCATGGGCAGCCCCCACCAGGCCCCCACTCATGACCCCTATCACCCCCACCCCCCAGCCACCAGGGGCACCCTCCACCAGGCCCCCACTCATGTCTACCACCACCCCCACCCCCCAGCCACCAGGGACAGCCCCCACCAGGCCCCCACACATGTCTCCCACCTACCCACACCCCCCAGCCACCATGGGCAGCCCCCACCAGGCCCCCACTCATGTCTCCCACCCACCCCCACCCCCCAGCCACCATGGGCAGCCCCCACCAGGCCCCCACTCATGTCCCCCTGCACCCCCACCCCCCAGCCACCAGGGGCACCCTCCACCAGGCCCCCACTCATGTCTCCCACCACCCCCAGCCCCCAGCCACCAGGGGCAGCCCCCACCAGGCCCCCACTCATGTCTCCCACCACCCCCACCCCCCAGCCACCAGGGGCAGCCCCCACCAGGCCCCTACTCATGTCTCCCACCACCCCCACCCCCCAGCAGTGCAGGGGCAGCCTCCACCAGGCCCCCACTCATGTCTCCCACCACCCCCACCCCCCAGCCACCAGGGGCAGACTCCACCAGGCCCCCACTCATGTCCCCTATCACCCCCACCCCCCAGCCACCAGGGGCACCCTCCACCAGGCCCCCACTCATGTCTCCCACCACCCCCACCCCCCAGCCACCAGGGGCACCCTCCACCAGGCCCCCACTCATGTCTCCCACCACCCCCACCCCCCAGCCACCAGGGGCACCCTCCACCAGGCCCCCACTCATGTCTACCACCACCCCCACCCCCCAGCCACCAGGGGCAGCCCCCACCAGGCCCCCACTCATGTCTCCCACCACCCCCACCCCCCAGCCACCAGGGGCAGCCCCCACCAGGCCCCCACTCATGTCTCCCACCACCCCCACCCCCCAGCCACCAGGGGCAGCCCCCACCAGGCCCCCACTCATGTCTCCCACCACCCCCACCCCCCAGCAGTGCAGGGGCAGCCTCCACCAGGCCCCCACTCATGTCTCCCACCACCCCCACCCCCCAGCCACCAGGGGCACCCTCCACCAGGCCCCCACTCATGTCTCCCACCACCCCCACCCCCAGCCACCAGGGGCACCCTCCACCAGGCCCCCACTCATGTCTCCCACCACCCCCACCCCCCAGCAGTGCAGGGGCACCCTCCACCAGGCCCCCACTCATGTCTCCCACCACCCTCACCCCCCAGCCACCAGGGGCACCCTCCACCAGGCCCCCACTCATGTCCCCCTGCACCCCCACCCCCCAGCATCCAGGGGCACCCTCCACCAGGCCCCCACTCATGGCCCCTATCACCTCCACCCCCCGCCACCAGGGGCAGCCTCCACCAGGCCCCCACTCATGTCTCCCACCCACCCCCACCCCCAGCCAACATGGGCAGCCCCCACCAGGCCCCCACTCATGTCCCCTATCACCCCCACCCCCCAGCAGTGCAGGGGCAGCCTCCACCAGGCCCCCACTCATGTCTCCCACCACCCCCACCCCCCAGCCACCAGGGGCACCCTCCACCAGGCCCCCACTCATGTCTCCCACCACCCCCACCCCCAGCCACCAGGGGCACCCTCCACCAGGCCCCCACTCATGTCTCCCACCACCCCCACCCCCCAGCAGTGCAGGGGCACCCTCCACCAGGCCCCCACCCATGGCCCCTATCACCCCCACCCCCCAGCCACCAGGGGCACCCTCCACCAGGCCCCCACCCATGGCCCCTATCACCCCCACCCCCCAGCCACCAGGGGCACCCTCCACCAGGCCCCCACTCATGTCCTCCTGCACCCCCACCCCCCAGCCACCAGGGGCACCCTCCACCAGGCCCCACCCATGTCCTCTATCACCCCCACCCCCCAGCAGTGCAGGGGCACCCTCCACCAGGCCCCCACTCATGTCTCCCACCACCCCCACCCCCCAGCAGTGCAGGGGCACCCTCCACCAGGCCCCCACTCATGTCTCCCACCACCCCCACCCCCCAGCCACCAGGGGCAGCCCCCACCAGGCCCCCACTCATGTCTCCCACCACCCCCACCCCCCAGCCACCAGGGGCAGCCCCCACTAGGCCCCCACTCATGTCTCCCACCACCCCCACCACCCAGCAGTGCAGGGGCAGCCTCCACCAGGCCCCCACTCATCTCTCCCACCACCCCCACCCCCAGCCACCAGGGGCACCCTCCACCAGGCCCCCACTCATGTCTCCCACCACCCCCACCCCCCAGCCACCAGGGGCACCCTCCACCAGTCCCCCACTCATGTCTCCCACCACCCCCACCCCCCAGCAGTGCAGGGGCACCCTCCACCACGCCCCCACTCATGTCTCCCACCACCCCCACCCCCCAGCCACCAGGGGCACCCTCCACCAGGCCCCCACTCATGTCCCCCTGCACCCCCACCCCCCAGCATCCAGGGGCACCCTCCAGCAGGCCCCCACTCATGGCCCCTATCACCCCCACCCCCCCGCCACCAGGGGCAGCCTCCACCAGGCCCCCACTCATGTCTCCCACCCACCCCTGTTAGGAAAGATTTCGTAATTGTAGGTAATTTTCCTTCCATGTGGCAACCCCTAAACTTTTTGCTGTTGTTTTTCACCTTGTTCTTGACTTTGCCAGAGAAGTGCAGCCTTCTGCCGCACTCCTCTGGGCTTTCGCTCCTTTTCTTATGGGGAAACTGACATGCCCTTAAGACAGTCAGTACCGGGGAACGCTGTTTCCCGTAGTTTCTTTTATCGTGTTGCGGCTTTAGTGCAACATGACACAAGAGGGCACTGTAAGCTAAGTTACAGCTCTCTTGGGTCTCTAGCCTTCTACAGGCCCTAGATACTCTTTTAGGATGGTATTTGATCGGTGCAAGTCATTCAGGGACTCGAATGGTGGCAGCGATCGTTTTGTTTATTTTGAGCTCCTTTTGGCGTTCTGAGCACGTTTTTCGCACTGAACCCAAAATGGTGGCCTGGCTCCCAAAATGGCCAGACCACGAGGCTCCTTTGTCTTATCCACTGACCGTCTTGCTCCCTTCACCTTCCCCAGGTCGAGAGACCCAGGGCCTTCCTTATTTGGGCATGTACTTTCCCGCGAAACGTGGTTGCTTTCGCGGGCTTCTACATGTCGTTTGTGTGCCTCCAGGGTGTGGGCTGGGATGTCTGGTCCCAATACACATCCTGGGTGCCAGAGAGTCTAGGGTGGTGTGAATGCCTGGGACCACCGTGGTCCGTGATTGGTCCACGTATGGTATGTGTGTTGATGAGCGGATCTCCCATTGGCTCCCCTCCGTTTTGGCGCGAAGGGAACCGTGGATAAGAGGGAGCTGGAAACACCACTACCATGTCGATCTCCTGAGTTCTCACGAACGAAGGAATACAGGAGCCAAGTATCCTGCAACCAAGAGGCTGGACCGAGGAATCGCTGGTGACCCGCTGAAGGAATCCTCCTTTGCACTGCTGTCGTCCTGTGAAACCCTTTCCTCCTTTGATCGAACCAGAAGGCCTGTACTGGTGCTTCGACCTTTGGAATAGCAGGAACAGCTATTCCCGGCGACTTCATCAACTCCTGCCAAGTAAGCCTTCGGAAGTGTCTCTGGGCCATCCAGTTGACTGACCAGCTTACAAGGGAGTCCTGCTCTGTAACCACCGCCAGGTTGTGTTGTATTTCGAGTCCTTGTCACTCTCCCACGCTTCGTACACTTGGCGTTCCCAAGTCTGAAGGGAGGAGTGTACATTTGGCTCGAATACACACGGCCGCTCCGTTGTCCTGCTGCGGCAACAAACTGTGCTGGTTTCGTCGATTGGGACGTCTTTTTGCTCTACACGACTACGAGGCGTTCCCTGCTCTTCTGAACCTGCCAGCTGCTGAAACTTACGTGGAGAAGCCTGGGTCTGCTTGCTTCGGGGACCGGTGAGTAGTTTAGCTAGGATCTGGTCGCCCTCCTGCAGTATCCCATTGCTTTTCCCTGCTGTGTAAAAACAGCACCCTTTTGGCCGTACTCGCGCTTTGCTTCTGCTCGCTGTGGAGGCTGCGCTTGAGTTGCGGAACCTGTTCTCCTTCTGTTGTGCACTAACCCGAACTGCCTGACTTCCTCCGAAGAGCTTCCCCTTTTGCCCGTTGGCACCGGCGTGGCAGGTACTTTGAGCACAAGGCTCCACTCTTCGCAGGGCTCGGACTTCCATCTAGTTAGGTGCCTCTGAAGGCGAACTGAGTCTAAAGCATTATCGCACTGCCTGTTTTCCTTTCCTTTCAGGTGGACTACATATTTCGTGCTTTAAACGCTTGCGACTGTGTATTTGTATATATATTGTGTTGATATGGTATGTGTTGGTTTAATATTGTGATATTGTGATTTTTTCGCTACGGTCATTGTTTTAAAGGCCTTAAAATAAATGTGTATCTATTTTTGATATAACAACTGTTTGGAGTAGTTTGTAAGCGCTCTTGCTTTGTGTGCTCATTGCGGGCTTTCAGTCACCCTCACCCCTCTTGAGACCTAGTCTTGACCGCCGCGGTCGCTACCTTGATTGGTCTGGCTTGTCCAGAGGTTACCCTGTTCCAAGTAATTAGGTTGGCCTTCTGAACTTCTGCGCCACCAGGACAGAGTTCAGAAATCCGTCTTAACAACCCCCACCCCCCAGCCACCATGGGCAGCCCCCACCAGGCCCCCACTCATGTCCCCTATCACCCCCACCCCCCAGCAGTGCAGGGGCACCCTCCACCAGGCCCCCACTCATGTCTCCCACCACCCCCACCCCCCAGCCACCAGGGGCACCCTCCACCAGGCCCCCACTCATGTCCCCCTGCACCCCCACCCCCCAGCATCCAGGGGCACCCTCCACCAGGCCCCCACTCATGGCCCCTATCACCCCCACCCCCCCGCCACCAGGGGCAGCCTCCACCAGGCCCCCACTCATGTCTCCCACCTACCCCCACCCCCCTGCCACCATGGGCAGCCCCCACCAGGCCCCCACCCATGTCCCCTATCACCCCCACCACCCAGCAGTGCAGGGGCACCCTCCACCAGGCCCCCACTCATGTCTCCCACCACCGCCACCCCCCAGCAGTGCAGGGGCACCCTCCACCAGGCCCCTACTCATGTCTCCCACCACCCCCACCCCCCAGCCACCAGGGGCAGCCCCCACCAGGCCCCCACTCATGTCTCCCACCACCCCACCCCCCAGCCACCAGGGGCAGCCCCCACCAGGCCCCCACTCATGTCTCCCACCACCCCCACCCCCCAGCAGTGCAGGGGCAGCCTCCACCAGGCCCCCACTCATGTCTCCCACCACCCCCACCCCCCAGCCACCAGGGGCACCCTCCACCAGGCCCCCACTCATGTCTCCCACCACCCCCACCCCCCAGCCACCAGGGGCACCCTCCACCAGGCCCCCACTCATGTCTCCCACCACCCCCACCCCCCAGCCACCAGGGGCACCCTCCACCAGGCCCCCACTCATGTCTCCCACCACCCCCACCCCCTAGCAGTGCAGGGGCACCCTCCACCAGGCCCCCACTCATGTCTCCCACCACCCCCACCCCCCAGCCACCAGGGGCAGCCTCCACCAGGCCCCTACTCATGTCTCCCACTCACCCCCACCCCCCAGCCACCATGGGCAGCCCCCACCAGGCCCCCACTCATGTCCCCTATCACCCCCACCCCCCAGCCACCAGGGGCACCCTCCACCAGGCCCCCACTCATGTCTACCACCACCCCCACCCCCCAGCCACCAGGGACAGCCCCCACCAGGCCCCCACTCATGTCTCCCACCCACCCCCACCCCCCAGCCACCATGGGCAGCCCCCACCAGGCCCCCACTCATGTCTCCCACCCACCCCCAGCCACCATGGGCAGCCCCCACCAGGCCCCCACTCATGTCCTCCTGCACCCCCACCCCCCAGCATCCAGGGGCACCCTCCACCAGGCCCCCACTCATGTCTCCCACCACCCCCACCCCCCAGCCACCAGGGGCACCCTCCACCAGGCCCCCACTCATGTCTCCCACCACCCCCACCCCCCAGCCACCAGGGGCAGCCCCCACCAGGCCCCCACTCATGTCTCCCACCACCCCCACCCCCCAGCCACCAGGGGCAGCCCCCACCAGGCCCCCACTCATGTCTCCCACCACCCCCACCCCCCAGCAGTGCAGGGGCAGCCTCCACCAGGCCCCCACTCATGTCTCCCACCACCCCCACCCCCCAGCCACCAGGGGCAGCCTCCACCAGGCCCCCACTCATGTCCCCTATCACCCCCACCCCCCAGCCACCAGGGGCACCCTCCACCAGGCCCCCACTCATGTCTCCCACCACCCCACCCCCCAGCCACCAGGGGCACCCTCCACCAGGCCCCCACTCATGTCTCCCACCACCCCCACCCCCCAGCCACCAGGGGCACTCTCCACCAGGCCCCCACTCATGTCTACCACCACCCCCACCCCCCAGCCACCAGGGGCAGTCCCCACCAGGCCCCCACTCATGTCTCCCACCACCCCCACCCCCCAGCCACCAGGGGCAGCCCCCACCAGGCCCCCACTCATGTCTCCCACCACCCCCACCCCCCAGCCACCAGGGGCAGCCCCCACCAGGCCCCCACTCATGTCTCCCACCACCCCCACCCCCCAGCAGTGCAGGGGCAGCCTCCACCAGGCCCCCACTCATGTCTCCCACCACCCCCACCCCCCAGCCACCAGGGGCAGCCCCCACCAGGCCCCCACTCATGTCTCCCACCACCCCCATCCCCCAGCCACCAGGGGCAGCCCCCACCAAGCCCCCACTCATGTCCCCCTGCACCCCCACCCCCCAGCATCCAGGGGCACCCTCCACCAGGCCCCCACTCATGTCCCCCTGCACCCAGGTCCTCACAATCACCAACCATGTGCGTAATGGTCAGCCTCCACAGCCAAAAGGCCCTACCAAATAATCCATTCACCCACAAGGAAATGAAAATTACATGTTACACCCCCAACGTACATAAAGCAAATGAACCCATGTCTGTCACACACAATGGTTGCAAATGAATTTGAAAACACCCAACATGACATGCATGAAACCAATGAGATGATACCACACAGTGAAGTATGAAAACAAAAATGTATTAAAAAAATATGAATGCAAATGAAATGAAACAAACTACAATGCAAATGAAAAAAAGAAAAGGTGCATGTAAGTCCCAAAAAATGAAAAACACCAAAACCCAAAAAAATGTACTTCAAAGTCACATTAAAAATGAAATCAATCCGACAGAAAAAAAATAAAATCCAAACACCATTGCTCCATGGAGAAGAAAAAATAAAATTAAAAAATAAAACAATCCAATGAAGAACTATGTACAAAATATCCAAGGGTCCATGAGCCCAACTGAACAAAGGAAACCTACTAAAAACCCTAACAAAAAAGCAACTATATACAAAAAGTGGAGCTGTGTCCGTCGACTCCAAATCATAAGAATAAACAAATGAAACCTAAAACTAAAGAACTATATACAAAGGCGGCGGGCAACTCCAGCGGCTCACTCCCTAGTGTTCCGGGCCAGGGCATCATCAAACTCCTCGTCTATGTCCCGGAGGCGGTCCTGTTCCATGGCCCCGAGGGTCCGCAGGGACGACGCCATCTGCTCCTCCAACCCCCTGCGGATTGCCTCGAGGCACTCGGCCCGCCTCAGGGCCCTCCGCATGGAGTTCTCCGCCCTGACCATCGTGAGCCGCTCCTCTTCCGCCCGCCGCCGCTCCGCACCTATCTGCTGGCCCAACCGCAGCCACACCGAAGACACTTCCTGTCCTGGGTCCTCCTGCCCTCCGGCCGATGCCTGCCCCTCCGATGTTGATGGCCCCGAGCCATGATGCCTCCCACGTTGACTCTGCTGCTGCCTCCGACGCAACTGCCTCTGCCAGCACGACGGCATCCAGGCTGATGGAATCCACCGACGCCGTCGTGCACGTGCCCTGCCTGATGATGCTGGCACATCCTCCATCTGCTGGGGTACAGTTGCTGTGGTGTCCACCCCTGCTTGACCTCCGACTCCCGACTGTGGCAGGGATGGAATCCCCACTGAGCTGGCTGCATAGGTCAGGGCAGGTCCACAGGGGGCCCTGGTGGCATCTGGGCCGGAAGACGGCAAGGAGAACGACTGGCGTATAGCCTCCACAGAGGAGGAGAGGGCCGCCAGATTGGCCGACACATGCAGGAAACCCCCGAACATGGAAGATCCCAATTGGGCCACGTCGGCACGGTGCTCTTCGTGATGATGTGCGTGCTCCTCCCGGGAAGCACGCACGTCATCACGAATTGCACCCGCGCGCATCGCAACCCCAATCAGGACCTTCTCCATACGGACACGGGTCCCCTCGTCCGCAGGTGGAGGGGAGTCAGGTGACATGGACATCCCCTCTACCTGCGGACGGGCCTGGGACGGGGCAACCCTGCTGGTGCATGGTGGTGCACTCACAGGGTCAGGGACAGCGACATGCACAGGCCCCTCCACGGTGACCTGTGCTGCCTCCTGCCCCTGGCCCTGGACTGCACCACTTGCACCAGCAGGGATGCCCCCACCAGGCCCCATGTGTGCCCCTGTGGCGGCCTCCTCCTCCTCTGTAGAAACCACCAACCTGGATGGCTCCTCACCGTCTTCCACCGTAGCAGGCGCCTGTGGGGGCTCACCCACCCCTTCCGCTGCAGCCGTGGGGGCATCCTCGCCGCCTTGCTCCACAGCGCCATCTCCGCCCTCTTCTTCACTAGCCGCTGCGTAGAGGGAGACAAAGAACACAAGCATCAAGGTACTGTACAATGGTCCCCTAGACAGGAAGCAATAGCAGATGAGTACCACTGTCAAAGTACACTTCCATCATGTCCCTCCACAACACATGGGTCAGTCCAGGCAAAACACACACAGTAACAGGCATGGTGCATGCCATGGACATTTCCATACATGTCCAATGGACTCTTGAAACATACAATGATATGGAACTCACATGCATCATGGGTCATGCCTATCACATGCACACACTTCACCTCAGTCACATCCATCTGGCCCCATACACCCCAAACACAGCGGTTACAAGGGTAACTAGGCTACATCAGTGAATCTGTGTATTGTCACACACATGTGTCATGCATCCATGGCATGCACAAGTCACAGACACGCAGGTCAGGCACACAGACATGGCTACCATATATGTACCTGCCATCAGCACCCATCCCTCACCCCCACCCATGTCCAGGAACAGAGACTGGCATGCTCTCATGTCTAAAATCTGCATAGGGCTCCCCATGTGGCATTTAAACACATGCAACAACCATGTGGTTCACACATCACTGGTCGCACATGCATTACCATGATGTCCCTGCACACATACATGCATACATGGCCTATGTCACACATACAGGCAAGTATCAGAGAACCAGCACACCGCAACATGCCCTGTCTCACACAGCAATGCTTGGACACTTACCGCTCAACTCCAGACGGGTCTCCCTCTCAAGGATCTGGGCGTGGAGCGCTGGGCGTACGCGTTCCAGGACCCTCATCTGGATGGAACTCATGCGGCCCCGGCCCCCCTCCACGAGGCGCCGGGCCTTCACGAGGGTCCTGGACCTCAAGTCCTCCCAGCGCTTCTTGATCTTCTGGACGTTGCGGGTTGCCACCCCCTCTGCGTTGATGGCAACCACACAGTCGGCCCAGATCCTCTCCCGTCCTTCCTTGCTGGCGCGGGACGATCCAAAGAGGGCATCATACTGCCCCAGGACATGCTCCACCAGGACACCAACTTCGGTGGCAGTGAAGCTGGTGCCCCTCTGCCCCTCTGGCCTGGGGTTGCCACTGGTGCCAGATGTGGAAGTGCCCGACATGGCAACCCCAGAGGCAGGTGTGGGTGGGCAACTGGGTCCTGGGGCTGGGCTGTGGAGCGATGTAATCCCAGTCGGGAGTCTTCAGTTCCAGCAGGGGTGGACACAGCAACTCGACCCCTGCAGATGGCTGATGTGCAGGCACCAAATGGCAGGGCACGGTGGCAGCAGGCAGGCAGGCAGGCAGCAGCAGATGGCACGTGGGAGGCTGCTCGGGGCACTGGGGGGCAGTAATTCGGCCTTCTGGGCAGGAGCGTGGTCTTCCGTGTGTTTTCGCGTGGCCAGCTTGATACGGAGTGATTTGGCACGTGAAAATCCTGCACGTCAGCGTGAAATTCGAGGAAAGGCCTTTAGCGCGTAAGCGCGTCAGCACGCATACGCGATTCTATTGGACCAAAGACCCTCAGCGCGTAAGCGCGTCTGTGACGTGACCCGCACGGGTGTTTCCCACACAGCACGTGATGACAGAGCACACGTGGAAAGACTGCACGTCAGAGTGTCATCGCGTGTAATTGGACAGCACGTCAGAGTGTCATCGCATGTAATTGGACAAAAGTGCGCGTACACGCGATTGGCCTATGTACGTGTATATCAGGGGTGCGCGGGCACTTACACACGCAAGTACGTCGGCGCACCTGTATCCCGGGGTGCGCGGGAATTTCCACACGCTATTGGACTGGGTACTGGATTTCAGGGGTGTGCGGGTCACACGCTCGCCTTCAACACGCGCAACGCATAAATTTGCGCGCTAACAAAATAACAAGCTCAGACCCAGGATGAACATACCGTTCCTAGCAGCAGTGGGCGTGGGCTACCAAAGGAGGAGGAGGAGGATAGTCAGGGCCAGAATATTCACACCCAGAACCAGCCTTTTCGGGATGCCTGATGACCAGGTGTATGGGAGGTACAGGTTTCCACCACACATAATACTGGACCTGGTGAGTGAGTGGGAGGATGACCTCACATTACCCACCCTGTGCTCCCAAGCACTCAGCCCCCTGGAGAAGGTCCTCAATGTACTGCACTTCTTAGCCACTGGATCATTTCAGCGGACAAGTGCCATAGTGGGTGGGGTATCACAGGCCACCCAGTCATGCTGCCTACACTAGGTCTTGAACATCATCACTGCACGCCCATCAGTCCGCAGGCACATATACCTGCCCAGAACACCTGCAGAAAGGCATGCTGCCGCCCTGGATTTTTACGGTGTGGCACGATTCCCCAAAGTGCTAGGTGCCATCGACTGCACCCATGTGGCTCTACGTCCCCCCAGGGCATCAGAGCACATCTATAGGAACCGCAAGCACTGGCATTCCATCAACGTGCAGGTAGTATGTAATGCCAAGGGAATCATCACCTCAGTATATGCCAACTATCCCCGGTCCACCCACGACAGCTTCATTTACCGAATGTCCACCCTAAGCCGGGACCTAGAAGCTGGGCGGCATGGCGATACATGGCTGCTTGGTGAGTATGAATGCCACTGCACATGCATGCATGTCAGATACTGAGCAAGGTCACAACCCCACCAATGATACCAATCACCACCTCCACAGGGGACAGTGCCTACCCTCTCAGCCCCCACATGATGACGCCAATTCGGAACCCCACCATGCCACCCCAGGTAAGATATAACACAGCCCACATTACAACCCGGGGCATAGTGGAGCGCACATTCGGAGTGCTAAAGTCACGCTTTCGCTCCCTTGACCGTTCTGGCGGCCAGCTGTTGTACGCTCCCCCAGTAGTGTGCAGGATCATAGTGGCAGCATGTGTCCTGCACAACGTTGCAACACGCTGGAGCCTGGCCGTGGACATGGTGGTGGCCCCACATCCCCAACCACATGCACAGCCGCTGCGCATGGGAGGGGAAAGGGCACGGGGGGAGGCAGCCCGTACACAGCTAGTGGCTAATTACTTCACATAGAAATCACACCCCTGTGGAGTGCACACTGACCTGGCACATTCCATCTGACAATCAATGATGACTCAACCTGACAATGATCCTGAATGTCTGGAGAATCAACCGTGAAAACCATATCAGCCTGAGATTGTTAACCTGGAAGTGTTACAATGTGTGCATCCCTACCCACACAGACACCACCAATGCAGTTTTGTGAAGAAACACATTCAAGCTGCTAAAATGAATACCCACTTGCAAAATGCAACAAGAGGACAGTGCCATGTCAGCCAACCCATCCCCAGCACTGCCACACGACACACCGTGCCATGTCATGCTATTTGCAGGTAAACAAAGTAATCCCCACAACATGACACTAGTGTCACAATGTACAGTGTCCCTAATTGAAACTTGCAACACCTGAAATGCTCACAGTAATGCAGGACCAACAACAAACTTGAGCAGGTACTACCATTAACATGACATCACAAATGTAATAAATTAGTATTCTCACCACCTGGAAATGCCTGCACTCCCACCACTACCAACTGTGCAGTGTTGGCGCCATGTAGAGTTGTAGGTGCACTGCTGCCAACATGGACCCCATCTCCAAACTAGAGGGCCTTGTGTAGACATGAGGAAGGGACCTGCAAATTGGGAGGTAGACACAGATGATGAGTTACACATCAATGCAACATGCAGTGTACAACACAACAGCAATATGCACTAGGAATGTATACACAGTATTGACTAGACTACCCACACATGTAGTGGGAGTCCAATGTCACCATGTACGTCAATGTCACTTGGGCACACCCTTTGCAAGCCCATGGAAACGGGAAGCAGGAGGGGTGTGTGTGACTCAAACCCAAGCATCTGAACCAAATACATGACAAGCCTGCATGTGCCCAGCCACAATGCAGCGTATGCCCACAGGAACCACGGAAGGCAACAAATTGTCCCAAAAAAATTGGGAAAAAAATTATTAAAAATAAAAATACAAATAAAAATAAAAATAAAAAAAAATCAAAAATGGCCATTGATGGGCCCGGGGGGGTTGGGGAGGCCACCCAGGAGGTCCGAGGACAGGGTGCACACCAAAACCCACCTGTGTGGATCCTGGGAAAAAAAACACCTCCATGGGCTCATGGCCCACACGGCTACCCTATTGTGGGAGTATCACTGCTGTCGCTATTATCACCCTGTGCAGCTGCATCCGGAGGTGGTTGCACTATGGGAGCCAGCCCACGCAAGGCCCTTGTCTGCTCCTCCATGGCTGCAAGCATGCGGGTGTGGTAGGTCTCGTTCTGGAGGATGAGTGTGCGGAGGTCCCCATGCAACAACTCACGGGATGCCCAGACCTCCGCCCTCGTTGCCTGCATCTCAGCTGAGAGCGTACGGGTGAGACGCTCCAGCTGCTGTTCTGTCCTTTGGTGTGTTGAAGCCTCAAGCTCAACAAGAGTCGTCCTGAGGTGAAGGAGCTCCTGCCTCAGGGCTTCCCTGTGGCCCTGGGACTCTATGGAGATGGCCTCCTGCAGAGTCGCCAGTGCCGCCCGCCTGTCCCTGTTGGACGCCAACATGTCCTCCCTGTGTGACTGGCAGATGGAGTCGGTTGCCTGCTGTAGTCGCTCCATCAGCCTTTCAGGGGGGACAATGGAAGTGGCCACCCTATCCATGGCCTGAGCCATCATCTCGGATGATGCTGCCTGTTGGGTTGCCATACCGTAAATGGATTGCTCCCATGCGGTATTGCCAGGTGGCGTACGGCCACCACGTCGGCGGGCACCACACCTGTCTGGGGCAAGGCGAACTGCGCCTTGCTGTGCCGGCACTGCCTGAGGCTGCAAGACTGCATTCCCCCTCTGATCTGCTGGCCCAGGAACAGGATCAGATGTCGCGGAGTGTGACCCTGCATCCGTAACCACCAAAGGCGTAGCTGCCAACACTGACATCCCGATTGAGGGTTCTGACCCTGGTGCAGGTGGGTGGGACAGAACAGAATCCCTCCCTGGAACACTCACCTGCGACAGCACGTAGGTCTCATCATCCGAATCAACACCTGAGTACAGCTCGGGGGAGGTGCAGCCAGAGACACCCCTTGAGAGCACGACCTGCAGCACTTGTGGGTTCTCACCCACCACCACACCACGTCCCTCACTGGTGGTTGGTCGGCCCTCGGACCCCTCCTGGGTCTGCACCATCTCCACAACCCCAGCAGTATCAGGTGCGTCTTCCCCTGCAAAGACATAAAAACAAAGAAATGGAAACAGGCATTAGCACCATGGCACACAATGAGGGCTGAGAAGCAAGAGAACCAGTACTTGATTGACACATGTCCCACATGACTAAAACCCTCCCATGCATGCACCCTCACTGCGTATGAAGGGGAGGCAAATGGCACACATTGATGACACCAAGATGGAAGATGAACACATTTTCTGCATGCTGCCTGGCAGTGGCATCACACATTGGCCTGTGATTGCCAGGTGAAACACACATGCCATCACACAGATGGCATGTACCATTGCTATTGAGTGAAGATGGAGAGGAGGGCAGCACCTATTCATTCAGTCCAGTTCCCGCATGTAATAGCTTTTCTAATTCAAACAGGTCAGATTTTTCTCCTGGAGCTTCCAGTCCAAAATGGTCCAATTGCACAGGGACATGTGTGAACAAATGATATCCAGGTAACAAAGTCACTCCACTTTACCATAGCCATGTCAGACATGTGACTAGAGGACTGCGAAATGCCTAGTAAAAGTGGTGGAATGCAAACAATCTGACTGAATGAACAGTGAAAAATAAGCAACAATGTTGTGGCAAGGTGACACTTCAAGGGCAACTGGCGTGCAGTTGGGCTAGATGTCTACTGTTGGCAGAAGGGATACTGCTATGGCCAAATGCAGCTGCGCAGGATGTATTGCATGAAGCACATGGCTGACCCATACGACTCAGGCGCACACACTCTCACCTGGCACACAAACAGAAGCCCTCACACACACACCATGCACATGGATGACACACACATGCATGTGCACTCACCGGACAATGCCTCGTAATCAGGCAGATCTCCCACGCCTTGGATCTGTTCCTCCGTGACGTAGGTCCCAGCGACTGACTCATGTGGAGTGAGTTCCATGTCTACTACTGGTGACCCACCTCCAGTCACTAGAGTTGCGGCATGACTTGAGGCCAGCTTACTCTTTGCCCTGCGCTTTAGGTCATTCCAGCGCTTATAGCAATCATTGGCTGTGCGCCTCACGATTCCAAGGGCACTTACGATGTCCGCAACGGTCTGCCAGTGTGCCTGGCGTTGTGCAGGTGTGGTCTTGGATCCTGCAACAATGACCATCTCGTTATCATGTGCGGACACATACTCGACAAGTGCATTCAGTTCGTCATCCGTGAAGCTGGGCTTCCTCGACGGGCCGGACTGTGTAGCCGTGTCTGGGGCATCAGCCTGTGCCGGACGAGCACTCTTCCTCTTCCGCTTGGAAGGTGGTGGTGATCCTGAGTGTCCTGCGCCGCTCTGGACACTAGGGGCAGGAGCCCTGGTGGACTATGTATCAGGAGTGTGGGATTGCACACTCAGCATGGGAGTTGGTGCAGGCATTGGCTCAAGTGTAATGGTGTCAGGGGGAATGTCAGCAGGATGGACTAGGACCGACACTGTCCTGGCTGGGTGTGTGAGAGCTGGGGTGGATGGAGCCGCAGCTGCCCCTGCAGCCTCTCCGCCCTGCCTACTTGGGGCAGCAGATGACCTTGCTGCCCCAGATGCACGTGGCATGATGACATCAACGTGCACCAGCGCACGTGTCATAGGCCTGCTGACCTGGAAGTCAGCCATGGAGTCAGCTAGGTCTGGTGCCACAATGGGCTGGTCCAACAAGGGCTGAGCATGCATGGTGTCAGCCACATCAGCCTCAACGGGAGGGGAGTGGGGGGGTTATGGGTGCCCTTGACTGGTCCTCCACACATGGGGGGACAGGCTCACCCTGCAAGTAACGACCACGTCCCCTACCGGATCCACCACGGCCACCACTTGTGGCTCTTCCACCTTTGCCACCCTTACGGAATCCTCGCCTCCCAGCCATGGCACTGATGTTAATGTGCGTATGGGAGTGGCTGTAAACTATTGTCCTGGGCAATTGGGGGTCAAAGGGGTTGGGTACCAGATGGTAATTGTACCCTAGTGCTTTAGCAAGGCTGAATGTAACCCCTGGGGAAAGATGACGGGTCACGCTACGCACAGGAGCCCCAAAAAAGGGAGATGACGTGCACGCAACCCCTCCTAGACCACGTGTGCAGAAAGAAAAACCTGCACTACGCTGTGGCACCCAGTAACACAAGAATGAACGTATGCGTGTCACACGCAGCCTAGAATGACCTCTGAAGGGGTAGACGACACACGGGGCAAGCACAGATGTTAGATACGTGCGTGACTCACCGTCTGCCAGGTAAAAGAGCGTGAAAAAGGAGCGCGTTTGGTTGGCAACACCCCCGCCAAAAGAAGATGTGTACGATGTCTGAGGAGACAGGACAACAGTAGAAGGGAACACTGTTTGAGGGAACAGGCCCAGGTAAACCAGTAAAAGAGAAAAAAGAGAAAAAGCTGTCAGAGGTAACAGGGAATACGAACTTGAAACGCCGTGAAGTAAATCGCGTGTGAAACGACAAGAAGTACAGAATTCACCCACTCGCTCTCCACGAAAAGCACGTACAAGGAAATGGTGTTCTACACGTACCATTTATACAGGCCCACACGTCCAGCGTCACTTACGCGGCGTGTACGCGCTAGGGCCATTTCCACCAATTACACGCTTTGTCACTGCCGCGTGTACGCGCTAGGCCCATTCCCACCAATTACACGCTTTGACACTCGGACGTGTCTTTCATTTTTTTAACACGCAACATTTTCAAACGTGTGCCCAATTCAACGTGCACGTGACTTCATAGACGCGCATACGCTGGTGACGCCTTTACGCGCTAAGGGCCTTTGGTCCAATGACATCGCATATGCGTGCTGCCGTGCATACGCGCATGGCCCTTTCCTCGTATTACACGCGGACGTGCAGTTTTTCACGCGCGCTGAAATGCGCATGCACGTCTGTACGCGTCACGTCACAGGGGCGCTTGCGCTTGAGGGGCCTTCTGTCCAATGAAAATGCATATGCGTGCAGACGCGCTTACGCGCTAAGGGCCTTTCCTCGAATTACACGCTGACGTGCAGATTTTTCACGTTCCAAATCACTCCGTATCAAGCTGGCCACGCGTATGCACACGGAAGACCACGCTCCTGCCCAGAAGGCCGAACTACTGCCCCCCAGAGCCCCGAGCACGCTCCCACCTGTCATCTGCTGCTGCCTGACTGCCTGCTGCCCACGTGCACTGCCATTTGCTGCCTGCACATCAGCCAGGGGTGCTGTTGCTGTGACCACCCCTGCTGGAACCGAAGACTCCCGACTGGGATTCCATCGCTCCACAGCCCAGCCCCAGGACCCAGTTGCCCACCCACTCCTGCCTCTGGGGTTGTCATGTCGGGGCAAACACCATCTGTGACCACTGACAACCCCCGGCCAGAGAGGCAGAGGGGCACCAGCTTCAGTGCCATCGAAGTTGGTGTCCTGGTGGGGCAAGTCCTGGGGCAGTATGATGCCCTCTTTGGAAGTTCCTGCGCCGACAAGGAAGGACGGACTCGGATCTGGACTGACATCGTGACTGCCATCAACGCGGAGGGGGTGGCAGTCCGCGACTTACAACATGTCAGGAAGCACTGGGAGGACTTCAGGTCCAGGACCCTGAACAAGGCCCGGCGCCTCTTGAAGGCAGCGGATGCCAAGGGGCGCCGGGGCCACTTGTCGGAAGAACAGATGAGGGTCCTGGAACGCATATCCCCAGCGCTCCACGTCCAGGTCCTAGAGAAGCAGACCCGTCTGGAGTCGAGCGGTGAGTGTACATGCATCCTGATTGTGAGCAGTGCGTGTGGTGATTATTCGGTAGTGTGCAGGTTGCACATCTGTTTGTATGGGGTCGAGTATGGGTGGGGGTGTACAGGGCCGTGGGGCTGACACATGCGAGGGCTGTAATGTGTGAGACATGGATGGTGCTTGTGTGTGTAGGCTTGCATGCCAAATGCAGTTGTGTGGGCACACATGTTTGGATGAATGTGTATGTAAGTAGACATGTCCGTGATGTCACGCATGTATGTTGTTTTCGGCTGCATGTATCAGCACTGTGTACATGTGCATGTGTGTGTATTTGACAAGGGTGCAACAGTGATGCAACATGGATGCATGTGACAGCGGTATGTGGAAGCCTGATTGGCAGATGTGACATGGATGCCCGTCTGAACAGTGCGACACTTGGCAGAGGTGTACACATGCATGCAAGTGTGGTGGTGTGTGTACATGTGTGGTGCACTTCCTTTGTTGCATGTGATGTCGGGCTCACCTTTGGCTGCTCATGCTGTTGTATGTGTAGGGATGGTGGTGGCAGTTGCGATATGGCTGTGGTATGGCTCATGTGTGCGAGTTGTAATGACATGTGTGTTGGGGATTGTGATGACATGTCTGAGGTTTGCCAATGCCACTCATGTGCAACTGTCATGTGTGTATGTGTCCATTGTACAGTGCCCTGATGCCTGTGTTTTGTTTCTCCCTGTCTGCAGCGTCAACTGATGAAGAGGGCGGAGAAGGTGCTGTGGAGCACACCGGCGGGGATCCCACCGCCAGCCGGAGACGCAAGGCCCGGCTCCCCTCCCGTGTTGTCATCTCGTCGGGGAGTGAGGAGTCCGGTGCCGCGTCCCAGGCCGCAGCTGCCGGGGGGAGGACTAAGAGGCGGAGGTTGGAGTTGGACTCCTCGGCAGCAGAAGGGGCAGCTGGGACCCCACAGGGCCCAACAGGGGAAGATGGCACGGAGTCATCCAGGTTGGTGGGGGGTTTGGTGGAGGAGGAGGCCGTGCAAGCACCAGAGACGGGGTCTGGAGGTGGGGATCCCACTGGTGCTAGTGGTGCAGTGCAGGACCAGGGACAGGAGGCAGCACAGGCCGCCGCGGAGGTGCCTGTGTGCAATCCTGTCCCCGATCCTGTCCCTGCATCATCTTGCACCAGCAGGGATGCCTACGTCCAGACCCGTTTTCAGGCAGGGGATGAGCTGACGTCAACTGGCCTTCCTCTGCCTGCGGACGTGGCTATCCAGGTCCGGGTTGAGCCTGTCCTGGCTGGTGTGGCGTTGCGTCAACGGGCCATGCGAAGTGACCTGCAGTCTTTTCATGGAGAGACTGCACATCATCTCGAATGGCTCGTTGACCACGTCAGCCTGCTGGGACAGGTCACCCAGGCCGGATTCCTCCGTCTGGTGGGGCTTGCTCCGACCCCCTCCTCAACTGGACCCCTACGCGCCAGTCGTCCTCTGTGCCATCTTCCCACCCATCAGTCACCTGGGTGCCCTGTGGAGCTGCCTCTGACGGTGCGGCCAGGCTGGTGGAGGAGGCATCCCTGCCACAGTCGGGAGTCGGACGTCCAGCAGGGGTGGCCACATCTACGACTGCACCCCAGCCGGCGGAGGATGTGCAGGCAGCAGGAGGCAGTGCACGGGCAGAGGCAGAGCAGCAGCAGCAACATGGTGGGAGCCATGAAGGCTCGGGGCATTCGACATCGGAGGGGCAGGCATCGGCCGGAGGGCAGGAGGACCCAGGACAGAGAGTGTCTTCCGTGTGGCAGCGGTTGGGCCACGCCATAGATGCGGAGCGGCGGCGGGCGGAAGAGGCGCGGCTCACAATGGTCAGGGCGGAGAACTCCATGCGGAGGGGCCTGAGGCGGGCCGAGTGCCTCGAGGCAATCCGCAGGGGGTTGGAGGAGGACACGGCGTCGTCCCTGCGGACCCTCGGGGCCATGGAACAGGACCGCCTCCGGGACATCGAACAGGAGTTCGATGATGCCCTGGCCCGGAACACCACGGAGTGAGCCGCTGGACTTGCCCGCCGCCTTTGTATATAGTTCTTTAGTTTTAGGTTTCCTTTGTTTGTTCTTATGATTTGGAGTCGACGGACACTGCTCCACTTTTTGTATATAGTTGCATTTTAGTTAGGGTTTTTTGTAGGTTTCCTTTGTTCAGTTGGGCTCATGGACCCTTGGAAGTTTTGTACATAGTTCTTCATTGGATTGATTTTATTTTTCATTTGACTTTGGACAACATTTTTTTGGATTAGGATTTGGTGTTTTTATTTTTTTAAACGGACATGCAGCTTATCTTTTTTTCATTGCCATTGTAGTTTGTTTCACTTCTTCTGCATTCTTATTTTTTTTAATACAATTTTGTTTTCATACTTCACTGTGTGGTATCATCTCATTGGTTTCATGCATGTCATGTTGGGTGTTTTCCCATTCAATTGCAACCATTGTGTGTGACGGACATGGGTTCATTAGCTTTATGAACATTGGGGGTGTAACATGTAATTTCCATTTCCATGTGGGTGAATGGGTTACTTGGTAGGGCTTTTTGGCTGTGGAGGCTGACCATAACGCACATGATTGGGGATTGTGAGGACCTGATGGAGGCTGCCCATGGTGGCTGGGGGGTGGGGGTGGTGGGAGACATGAGTGGGGGCCTGGTGGAGGGTGCCCCTGCACTGCTGGGGGGTGGGGGTGGTGGGAGACATGAGTGGGGGCCTGGTGGAGGGTGCCCCTGGTGGCTGGGGGTGGGAGTGGTGGGAGACATGAGTGGGGGCCTGGTGGAGGGTGCCCCTGGTGGCTGGGGGGTGGGGGTGGTGGGAGACATGAGTGGGGCCTGGTGGAGGGTGCCCCTGCACTGCTGGGGGGTGGGGGTGGTGGGAGACATGAGTGGGGGCCTGGTGGAGGGTGCCCCTGGTGGCTGGGGGGTGGGGGTGATAGGGGACATGAGTGGGGGCCTGGTGGAGGCTGCCCCTGCACTGCTGGGGGGTGGGGGTGGTGGGAGACATGAGTGGGGGCCTGGTGGAGGGTGCCCCTGCACTGCTGGGGGGTGGGGGTGGTGGGAGACATGAGTGGGGGCCTGGTGGAGGGTGCCCCTACACTGCTGGGGGGTGGGGGTGGTGGGAGACATGAGTGGGGGCCTGGTGGAGGGTGCCCCTGCACTGCTGGGGGGTGGGGGTGGTGGGAGACATGAGTGGGGGCCTGGTGGAGGCTGCCCCTGCACTGCTGGGGGGTGGGGGTGGTGGGAGACATGAGTGTGGGCCTGGTGGAGGGTGCCCCTGCACTGCTGGTGGGTGGGGTGGTGGGAGACATGAGTGGGGGCCTGGTGGAGGGTGCCCCTGGTGGCTGGGGGGTGGGGGTGGTGGGAGACATGAGTGTGGGCCTGGTGGAGGGTGCCCCTGCACTGCTGGGGGGTGGGGGTGGTGGGAGACATGAGTGGGGGCCTGGTGGAGGGTGCCCCTGCACTGCTGGGGGGTGGGGGTGGTGGGAGACATGAGTGGGGGCCTGGTGGAGGGTGCCCCTGCACTGCTGGGGGGTGGGGGTGGTGGGAGACATGAGTGGGGGCCTGGTGGAGGGTGCCCCTGGTGGCTGGGGGGTGGGGGTGGTGGGAGACATGAGTGGGGGCCTGGTGGAGGCTGCCCCTGGTGGCTGGGGGTGGGGGTGGTGGGAGACATGAGTGGGGGCCTGGTGGAGGGTGCCCCTGGTGGCTGGGGGGTGGGGGTGATAGGGGACATGAGTGGGGGCCTGGTGGGGGCTGCCCATGGTGGCTGGGGGGTGGGGGTGGGTGGGAGACATGAGTGGCGGCCTGGTGGAGGCTGCCCCTGGTGGCGGGGGGGTGGGGGTGATAGGGGCCATGAGTGGGGGCCTGGTGGAGGCTGCCCCTGCACTGCTGGGGGGTGGGGGTGGTGGGAGACATGAGTGGGGGCCTGGTGGAGGGTGCCCCTGCACTGCTGGGGGGTGGGGGTGGTGGGAGACATGAGTGGGGGCCTGGTGGAGGGTGCCCCTGCACTGCTGGGGGGTGGGGGTGGTGGGAGACATGAAGAGTGGAGGCCTGGTGGAGGGTGCCCCTGGTGGCTGGGGTGGGGGTGCAGGGGGACATGAGTGGGGGCCTGGTGGAGGGTGCCCCTGGTGGCTGGGGGGTGGGGGTGATAGGGGCCATGGGTGGGGGCCTGGTGGAGGGTGCCCCTGGATGCTGGGGGGTGGGGGTGCAGGGGGACATGAGTGGGGGCCTGGTGGAGGCTGCCCCTGCACTGCTGGGGGGTGGGGGTGGTGGGAGACATGGGTGGGGGCCTGGTGGAGGGTGCCCCTGGTGGCTGGGTGGTGGGGGTGGTGGGAGACATGAGTGGGGGCCTGGTGGAGGGTGCCCCTGGTGGCTGGGGGGTGGGGGTGGTGGGAGACATGAGTGGGGGCCTGGTGGAGGGTGCCCCTGCACTGCTGGGTGGTGGGGGTGGTGGGAGACATGAGTGTGGGCCTGGTGGAGGGTGCCCCTGCACTGCTGGGGGGTGGGGGTGGTGGGAGACATGAGTGGGGGCCTGGTGGAGGGTGCCCCTGCACTGCTGGGGGGTGTGGGTGGTGGGAGACATGAGTGGGGGCCTGGTGGAGGGTGCCCCTGCACTGCTGGGGGGTGGGGGTGGTGGGAGACATGAGTGGGGGCCTGGTGGAGGGTGCCCCTGCACTGCTGGGGGGTGGGGGTGGTGGGAGACATGGGTGGGGCCTGGTGGAGGGTGCCCCTGGTGGCTGGGTGGTGGGGTGGTGGGAGACATGAGTGGGGGCTTGGTGGAGGGTGCCCCTGGTGGCTGGGGGGTGGGGGTGGTGGGAGACATGAGTGGGGGCCTGGTGGAGGGTGCCCCTGGTGGCTGGGGGGTGGGGGTGGTGGGAGACATGAGTGGGGGCCTGGTGGAGGGTGCCCCTGCACTGCTGGGGGGTGGGGGTGGTGGGAGACATGAGTGGGGGCCTGGTGGAGGGTGCCCCTGGTGGCTGGGGGGTGTGGGTGGTGGGAGACATGGGTGGGGGCCTGGTGGAGGGTGCCCCTGCACTGCTGGGGGGTGGGGGCGGGGGGAGACATGAGTGGGGGCCTGGTGGAGGGTGCCCCTGCACTGCTAGGGGGTGGGGGTGGTGGGAGACATGAGTGGGGGCCTGGTGGAGGGTGCCCCTGCACTGCTAGGGAGTGGGGGTGATAGGGGACATGGGTGGGGGCCTGGTGGAGGGTGCCCCTGGTGGCTGGGGGGTGGGGGTGGTGGGAGACATGAGTGGGGGCCTGGTGGAGGCTGCCCCTGGTGGCTGGGGGGTGTGGGTGGTGGGAGACATGTGTGGGGGCCTGGTGGAGGGTGCCCCTGCACTGCTGGGGGGTGGGGGTGGTGGGAGACATGAGTGGGGGCCTGGTGGAGGGTGCCCCTGCACTGCTGGGGGTGGGGGTGGTGGGAGACATGAATGGGGGCCTGGTGGAGGCTGCCCCTGCACTGCTGGGGGGGTGGTGGTGGTGGGAGACATGAGTGGGGGCCTGGTGGAGGCTGCCCCTGCACTGCTGGGGGGTGGGGGTGGTGGGAGACATGAGTGGGGGCCTGGTGGAGGCTGCCCCTGGTGGCTGGGGGGTGTGGGTGGTGGGAGACATGGGTGGGGGCCTGGTGGAGGGTGCCCCTGCACTGCTGGGGGGGTGGGGGTGGTGGGAGACATGAGTGGGGGGCTGGTGGAGGGTGCCCCTGCACTGCTGGGGGGTGGGGGTGGTGGGAGACATGGGTGGGGGCCTGGTGGAGGCTGCCCCTGCACTGCTGGGGGGTGGGGGTGGTGGGAGACATGAGTGGGGGCCTGGTGGAGGGTGCCCCTGGTGGCTGGGGGGTGGGGGGTGGTGGGAGACATGAGTGGGGGCCTGGTGGAGGCTGCCCCTGGTGGCTGGGGGGTGTGGGTGGTGGGAGACATGGGTGGGGGCCTGGTGGAAGGTGCCCCTGCACTGCTGGGGGGTGGGGGGGGGTGGGAGACATGAGTGGGGGCCTGGTGGAGGGTGCCCCTGCACTGCTGGGGGGTGGGGGTGGTGGGAGACATGAGTGGGGGCCTGGTGGAGGGTGCCCCTGCACTGCTGGGGGGTGGGGGTGGTGGGAGACATGAGTGGGGGCCTGGTGGAGGCTGCCCCTGCACTGCTGGGGGGTGGGGGTGGTGGGAGACATGAGTGGGGGCCTGGTGGAGGCTGCCCCTGGTGGCTGGGGGGTGGGGGTGGTGGGAGACATGAGTGGGTGCCTGGTGGAGGCTGCCCCTGAACTGCTGGGGGGTGGGGGTGGTGGGAGACATGCATTGTTGATCAGTAGTGCAAGGTGACATGTGGGTTGGCTGGGGGCATGCCCATGGTGGATGGGCTGCCTGCGGGACATAAGCAGGGGTGCAGGGTAGTCCCCCGTGGTGTGGGCTGCCTGCAGGGGCCGTGGAGGTTGTGGAGCGTACACCTGGGAGGACCCACATGGCCAATTCACGTGTAGTACTCCCCAGAACCCCTGAAATACACATACCCTGCTGAAATCGCGTGTGGAACTTCCCGCGCACCCCTGAAATACACGTAACCTGCTGAAATCGCGTGTGGAACTTCACGCGCACCCATGGAATACACGTACCCTGCTCGCACTGGGCCAATCGCGTGTGGAACTTCCCGCGCACCCCTGAAATACACGTATCCTGCTGGAATCGCGTGTGGAACTTCCCGCGCACCCCTGAAATACACGTACCCTGCTGGAATCGCATGTGGAACTTCCCGCGCACCCCTGGAATACACGTACCCTGCTCGCACTGGCCCAATCGCGTGTGGAACTTCCCGCGCACCCCTGGAATACACGTACCCTGCTGAAATCGCGTGTGGAACTTCCCGAGCACCCATGGAATACACGTACCCTGCTCGCACTGGGCCAATCGCGTGTGGAACTTCCCGCGCACCCCTGAAATACACGTACCCTGCTGGAATCGCATGTGGAACTTCCCGCGCACCCCTGGAATACACGTACCCTGCTGAAATCGCGTGTGGTACTTCCCGCGCACCCATGGAATACAAGTACCATGCTCGCACTGGCCCAATCACGTGTGGAACTTCCCGCGCACCCCTGGAATACACGTACCCTGCTGAAATCGCGTGTGGTACTTCCCGCGCACCCATGGAATACACGTACCCTGCTCGCACTGGGCCAATCGCGTGTGGAACTTCCCGCGCACCCCTGAAATACACTTACCCTGCTGTAATCGCGTGTGGAACTTCCTGCGCACCCATGGAATACACATACCCTGCTTGCACGGGGCCAAACGCGTGTGGAACTTCCCGCGCACCCCTGAAATACACGTTCCCCGCTTGGCGTTTGCTGTTTGCCAGCCCGGTGAACTGGTCCAGGGTTAGCGCAGCCCTTTGCGATGATTTAGCGATTTTGATGGCTTTTCCTTGCGCGAGGGCGTTCTTGGGGGCGTTACTGGCGCTGCTGCAGGGTCGCTGCGATTCTCTGCGCCACGGATGGTTTGGGAGCCTAAAATACATGAATACGCTGTGCGCGGAAATCGGTTTTAGCGCACGTGCCTGGCGCAGACAATCGCACGCGGACACTCTGCGCCAGCCGCTTGCGACACTTTTCTGCGAAATTCTATGAATTACCCTGTAAGTGTGTTAGGTCGGTTTTATACAAACAGAAGCGTTTTGATTGCTTTCCTGAATGCTGTGTGTGACTCTATGCCTCTCAGTGGGGGTCGAGGGGGTAGCGAATTCCAGATTTCTTCACTAAAATACATTATGAAATAATGGGAATGTGACCATATATTTTCTCTCCCTTTCAATGGAACACGCACAGCCTTCCTGCGCAGATCGTCGTGTCAATCGCTGATGGCGTGCACAGCAGGAAATCATCTGCTTGCGCATCTGGAGCTCGTGAACGCATGGCTTCCCTCCCTCAAGTACACTCGAAGTGAGAAGTAGCTGAGATATTTGGTATTTCCGGCCTACTGTAGTTTTCCTCTGCTTATTTTACGTATCTCCTCCACACCACCTCCTAAATTTTCAAGGTAAATTGGCCAGGTCAGCAAATCGGTGTTATCAAAAATAAAATAAAAAATGTAAATGTTTGTGAGCCATTGATTTATCCTGTATGAATGGGGCTTGTAAAGAGCGACACGTCGTGAATCACCATGCTACAGCTACATTTCTTAATTTAAAACGCAGATAAAGTTCTCCACAGCATCTTGACGATGCTTTTAATGTTGCAATGCTCCGCCAAAAGGTATTAGGAAATGAGTTACCAACAGGTGTGAGTGAATTTGAGCCAAATCAAAGATGTCGGTATTAAGTCGCGGTGGATTTGAACGTGTTTCTCTTACTGCTTTTTCCTTCCATAAATCAGGGTTTTGACAGCTCGAGACAGCCACGCTGTATACCTGCCGGGGCTGCCAACGCTTGGGGGCTGGCCTGGAGATTACTTGCTGGCCTTTTTCCTGAGCCACTTATTCAAAGCCTTGTCTACCAGCGAAACTTGACGACAGGACATTTTCCATTTCCTCCGCTTCCAGTTGCCTTGAGCTTTCTCCCGATGAAGCCCAGTATTGTGCACTACTTGCTCGTCAGGAAATGTAGTTTAGAAGTAATGGTGATGAATTCCTTTGGATTACATACTGAAACCAAAGTGTAATTTCAATAAGCTTTGCAAGCTAGCTTTAAAAACACAACCGTAAATCCATGAAAGGGAGACTGGAACCCTTGTACTTAAATCCTGAATTTCAGTAAGAGAATTTGGTGGAATGTTGGGTTGTAGTTTGCGTGTAAAGTGAAGTGGTCTTTTACAGCACACCTGCTGCCATTTCGGTAGCCTTGTTGCATGCGGCACGGCAAAAGAAAAAGAGGCAGTGTTAGTGTGTTAGTGAAATAGAGGGCTATCACCTACTGCACTGTATGGTCACCTATACCCATCAAGACACCCTTGAGGCAGACGCTTTGCTTGGTTGGCGCGGGTCTCACGCGGAACTTGCTAACTCGGCACCCAGCTATCCATCAGTAGGCCCAACTCCCGTACATCTGCAGAATTGAGGTTTGGCCATTTGGAGATCCCCTGTCCAGGCCACGTGATTGGGTGTTAAAGTTTAGGTCAGACGAGTGAGGGCATTCAGCCCAGGGAATTTCTAAAGGCATTGCTTTAGGGATTTAGCTACAGTCGGGCATTTTTGTCCAAATGTCCTGTCGAAAGAAGGTAGTATCGGCTTGTTTGATCCTATTGAGACCATTTTAGATATGGGAACACAATGGAGTCTCTCTCTCTCAATCATACATTCCAAGCTTACCCCATTTTGTGGAAAGATTCAAGAGCAGCTATAAGGGATCAGCAAATGCCTGCTCTGCTAGGCTACGCTCCATGATTTCCCAAAAGATCAACAGTTAGACCTCTTGGCAGTAACAGAAGCTTGGTTTTCACAACAAAGTCGATTGTTGCTTAATGAGATCCAACGCTCTGGGTTTTTGCCCTTTTGTAGATGAAGGATAGGAAATAGGAGGCCATGTAGCATTTTTTTTATGTCTAATGCTTTTTTAGGCATTTAAGTCAGAAATCCATTTGAACTTTGAGCAGAGAGGTAGGTTTTTCAGCAATTGTTTATGTAATTTCTCATCCATTAGGACACAACTCCAGTATTCTATCACGATTCCAAGATCTTTGAGAGAATTGGCTGAATTTAGAATGAAGAATCACTGCTCACTGAGATTTAAATTTGCATGTTGACGGTTAAGAATCCCCCCAGTGAAGGATTATGTAACTTTGTTCAGTACTTAGGTTTTAAGCAAGGCTTCTCCATTCCTACTCAATCAGTTGGTGATCTTTTAGATTTGATACTAGATTTTATTATGGGCATGAATGTCCCTCTATGGATGCCACTATCATGATCTAATCGTGTTTTAGTACAATTCCCTTGTTCTATTAAACTTAAGCCAACATCAAAGCAGCAATCAAATACTTTCAAAGATGATCTTAAATTGCACAAAGCAATTTTGAAGAAGAGCATTATAATTTATCATTCTTTGCGGATTAAATGGAATGTGTTCCTCTCTCCTGATAGCTTGATACCCTCTTTTGATGATAAGGCTCCCAGTGGTGGCGAAGATTAAGTTCAAAACCCTCTGCATTGTCCACAAGGCCTTCTGGGGCTTGGGGCCTCAATACCTTCAACTCTCTCTTCCTAAATATCTTCCTTCTCGAGCTCTTCGCACATCCGCCTCCAACTCCCTCAGGGTTAGTCGCTTCTCCAAGCAGCGAGTTGGTGGTAGATCTCTTTCTTCGGCTGGAGCCTCCCTCTGGAACAGCCTCCCTGCCTCCCTGAAACTTGAGGAGAACCATCTCCGGTTCCGGAAGCACCTCAAGACCTTCCTCTTTGCTTCTGATTTCTCTCCTCCTCTCCTCTGCTGATCTCCTGGCTGAATCTGATACTGCACTGGTTACCTGGATACCCTCTGATCGCGGGCCCAGGTCCCCTCCCCACCAGCTGCACACTGCACTGCTCCCCTGGCAACCCTTGCACTCGGGTACTGTTTCTGTATCCCTACAGCCCCTACTAGTACTTGACATCTGATGTCTGCTCTTACCCCCTGCACTTGCCTCCAGCGGGCTGCACTTTTATTTATTATTTATTGTCTTTATTTATTTTACTGTTAACCTATGTGCTGCACTACTCCCTCCCTCTCCCCCCGCTCTTTTCCCTTTCCCCCCTCCCCTGCACTTGCACAATCTCAATGTCACCTGGCCTAGTAGGATCGCTGTCTCTGTCTTCCCTCTGTTTTCCCTCCCTTGCCTCATCACGCCTTGAAACACTTGTGTATAGGCGCGTTATAAGTGCCATATCATATTATCATATCAATATGCTTCAATTCTGGACAATAGGCCTCATTATGGGTCTGGCGGTAACCCTGCTGTTGCCGCCGGACCCGTAATAATTTACTAGCGCCTGCCCTGCCTGTGCCACTTGCTCATTACGAGTCCAGCGGCCGGTAAGTCAGGCGCCAGTATATTTGTTCATCCCCATTCCCATAGAGTTCCATAAGACTCTATGGCCCTCATTACGACCCTGGCGGAAATCGAAAAACGATGGCGGAAATGTAATACCGCCATCGAATACCGCTCGGTGCGACTATGACCCGTCACCGTAAAGTACGATGCCATTAGCGACACCGTAGTGAACGCCAACGCTAATGCAAAACCGTAATTACCACCATGGCGAAACGGTACGTGAATTCTGACCCCAGCGGACATTTACTTAACGCCATCAAGCATGGCGGAAAGTACCATTCCGCCATGGTGAGAATTACGGCAACGTGAACCAACCGTAAATGGCCCTACTGAGTGCCTGTACACCACTCCCTGGCCACATTGCACAACTCCTCGTAGGTGCAATGAAGTTACACAATGCAACCAGTGAAATGCACAAGTCACCCATGCATGCCAACGAACAAATGAATGTAGGGGCTCCAAGTGCCTTGTGAGTGGCCATCCATATTTGGCATGTCACCATTGCCGTACTGATGCAGCACAGGCATGTGAAGGTTCAAGTACAGCAAAATGAACTGAAAGATGAGACAAAACAACAACAGGCCCCCATCGCCTGACACCAGTGTAAGGCAACATTCAAAGCAGTATCCTGAGGGAGACTGCACCAGCCCTGTACACATGCCAGTAAACAAACCAACCATCAGCATAAGCATGTACCACACAAGTTGGCAGAGTGACTGAGCAGCCAGGCTCATCTCAAGAGGGGCCAATGGGAGCTGCAGGGCACAGATGGCACGAATACAGAAGCTATTCCAATGGACATGACCTCAGTCTCCCTCCAAGAAACGCACGCAAACACAGGCACCTGTGACCAGCCATTTTCTGATAATCACGTCATTCCACCAATCCACCTGGCTGACCGGCATCTGTTACACAAAAGCTAATCCCCCGCCCCTAAGCATGACATCATTAAAACAGTCACAATGGCAGCCCCTATCCCTGACCTTAGTGGGCTTCGTAGGCAAACGCGGCCAGTACAGTACCACGCAACTATACTCAGAAGCCGGAACCCAATGCAGATCTACTCACAATACATCGCTCCACAAATAGGAATATGCTACATTACTTGCAAAGAATAACGCTACACGGTCAACATCAGAATAAAATTTTAATGCACATCAAATTTACCAAGCCCATACAGCTATTAGGTCATAAACCCCAAAATATCTACATTACTGTGGGCTGCATCCGCAATAAATGACCAGCTACTCCTTGTGTGACGCCCTGTTCCTTCATGGTACACAGGGGCTACATTCACGTTCAAAAAGGCAACATGGGAGCGCCTAGAACCGCAGGGCCGTCCCATTAGGTAGGCACTAGTCCAGCTGAAAGGTAGATATGTTGCTCCTAGCCACTAGTACTGCGTAAGGGCATGTGGCCCATTGGCGATCGTCCCATAAGATCGTAATGGTGCTCCACTGATTAACTCGAAGCAGCAGGTGTCGGGAGTAAAAGCCATCTGCAGGAGTGGCATACAGATGGCAGCGGCAAAAGGGGAGGAGATACCTGTCACCCAAATGAAATGAAAAAGAATAGTATGGCCATCAGAACTTCATTAGTATTACTCACTTCAATGATCACACTAAATCTACAGCCATATGCATGCTAGCCCACTCAAAAGGATTATTTCCACCCAAAAATCACTTGCCAATCATAACAATATAAATCGAGGTGAAAACACCATTACAAACGAGTGTTTGTGTGCATGCGTCTGTTAAAACAGAATCCATGAGATGGGATTAGTAACGTGCATAGACACAAGTGTTGGAAGGCGCGTCGAGACTGGGAGGGTTCAACAAGGGCAGATAGACGATGGTCCCACTATGGCAGCTCTGCATCACATAGCGCAGGGGAAGGGGATAGATTCCAATAAGCCATGTACATGGCAAACTCTCAATTAAATCATGTGTCCATGCATCCATACATCATTCCCTCATCCCGGTATTAAAACGCCTGATTATTTACTCACATAACATTTGAAATCTCCATTGAGTCTGTGCGTAATGCAGCCTGCAAAATCCACTGTGCTCCAGGCCGGAATAATAGTGTTGTGAAGTAACATGTATGTGGGAACGTCCTGCCTATTCGTCCACTACGCTATTGCGCATCCCATACTATTCATATCAATCATTGCATTCTCGCCATGGCCCCTGTCCCAAGGACATTAAACAATAGAACGTTATATTTGCAGTCAGACCTGTGGGCGTCTCCTCGCCGCTAGCTGAAAACCGAAAGCGCTGTCCTTCGAATTCCTCATTTGCAACATCACGTCGAAAAGGCATCTGTGACCGCTCGAAATCACAAATTCATCCATGTAGTGCGGCAGTGTGTGAAAATGGCAACTGGCTTCACTCACAAATGGGACGCCCCGCCCGTCGCTGAACCTCGGTACAGTGCTCGCCCAAAGGGGATTGCAGCTGGCACAGGTGGAATGAATCACCACAGGTGGAGGCTACACAGCCTGAAAACACATAAATTGCACACCCAACCCCCTCCAACAACCACACCCACTCCAAAATGCTACCGGCAGGACTAGCGATGTTGGGCCTGGGGGACCTGATAGCACTGCAAGTACTCCAACTCCAAGAAGAAGACGAACACCAACTACTACAACAACCGGCCGCACAGAGGAGACGCAGGAGGAGGAGGAGGGCAAGGCAGGGCCAGCAAGGCCCACCAGCACAGCCACTACCACCACGCAGGCAGCCCGCAATCCCACGCCTCCGAGCTCATCCGTTCAACCTCACTGCTGAGCAGATCCACACCCTCTACCGTTTGGACCGGGACACCATTATCTCCATTGCGGACATGACACACGCTGACCTTGTCAGCATGATAGATAGCCCAACCGCCATCCCACCCCTACTGAAGGTGGTGTCTGTACTCCACTTCCTGGCCACAGGCACCTACCAGCACACAGTCAGACAGTTGCATGGCATTTCACAGCCACTGTTCTCACGGACACTATTGCAAGTGCTCGATGCCCTCCTGAAGCACGCAGACGACTACATCTCATTACCACGCTCGGAGCTGGAGATTACAAACACAAAAGTGGGATTCCATGCACTTGCCGGCATACCGGGTTGCATTGGTGCCATCGACTGCACCCATGTGGAATTGGTTGTCCCACATGCCATGGAGGTCCAGTACCGCAACCGGAAACAATATCATTCTCTTAATGTACAAATGGTGTGTGACTCCAACAGGATCTTTATACATTGTTGTGCCCGATTTCCTGGATCAACCCATGATTCTATGGTCTTGAGGAACTCTACAATACCACGCTACATGGAGCGACACGCAGGGAACAGATCCTGGCTACTCGGTGAGTCTCAATCCATGCATGATAATGTGGGGTATGTGATGCGGCAATGACCTGGCAGGAAGGGGGGGGGGATGCGTACGTAGCAATGTCATCCCACAAACATCCTTTATTGTCCACATACAGGTGATGCCGGGTATCCACTGAAGAGATGGCTCCTTACACCACTCCGGAACCCACAGGACCAGCATGAGGAGGACTACAACCATGCCCACTCACGTACCCGTGTAGTCATAGAACAGGCATTCGGCCTACTGAAGGCTCGTTTCCGCTGCCTCAGCAGGTCTGGCGGGGCACTCCTGTACCGCCATGAGAAGGTTGCAAAGATAGTCATGGCATGTGTCATGCTACACAACATGTGCGTACGTAGAAATGTGCCCATGCCCCTGACGCAGAACTGCAAGCACCTGAAGATGGTCATGATGAGGCTGGGGATGTGGCAGCACCTCAAGGAGTCCGCGAGGCACAGGAGGCCCGTGAAATTCGTCAGAATATCATAGATTCATGCTTCTAGCACTCACACCTGGTGGCTGATGCATGGGCACGGGACTTGTGGCACTGTGTGTGTCGGGAACATGCACAATGTGGACTGTACGCCTATTAAGGCCTCGTACACAAGGAACAATGTCCACACATCTCATTGGATGATTATGTAATGTTTATAGCATATGTGAAATTATGTTACACACCCCATCGACCCGCCACCCAAGTAAGCCCAACACCCCCCCTCCACCCTCCTACCTCCCCCCCGAACACCAGTGTCCAAAGATGCTCATTGTCAGTGGGCAGACGCTATTGCAAGCCCCCTCTCCGGGTATCAGGGGCACCCCTGCCTGTGGAGCGCAGGTTCCTCCCAGATCTACGTTGGGGGCTGCCCTGGACGGAACTTGCAACGGATGATGTCTCTGCCTGCTCACGTCCATGCATGTCCTTAAGGGTTTGTGAGAGCTCAGTGAGCACACGGCGCACAGCGGCAAGTTCACCACATACGTCTTTGGACGTCGCATGCAGTTCCCCCCTCAGGCTCTCGGTGCTTCTCTCCATTTGTACCCTTAGTGTCTCTGTACTTCGCTCCATTTGTACCCTTAGTGTCTCTGTACTTCGCTCCATTTGTACCCTTAGTGTCTCTGTACTTCGCTCCATTTGTGCCCTAAGTGTCTCAGTAGATGTTTCTATGGCTGCCTTAGAACCCCCACATTCATCAGCATGCTCCTTGAGGAGCGTGGCCAGTTGCTGCTGTTGCACGATCACCTGGTCGAGGGACTGTTGCCTCTGCTGGGCCATGGCCATTTGCGGTGGTGTCACAGAGGGGCTGATCAACTCATGTTGCCTTGCCACAGGGCTTGTGGGGGATGGCCAGTCGTCGTCTTGTGGGTGCCCCTGCGTGGTATCCTCATGGTGTACGGGATGAAACGAACAGGGGGATTGTGACAGGTCATGGATGGGTCCTACATCGACAGCACCGTTGTCTGTGTCGGAGCATGCTGGCATTAATGCAGTGTCACCTATGGTGCTGCTGCCATCAGAAGCAGTGCCTTCTGTGGCATCCATTGGGGGGACCTGTGGTGCCGCTGGTGTGGGCATGCTGGCTGCTGGGGTGCCTGTTGAAGTCCCCTCCTGTGTGCTGCCACTTGATTTGTGCTGCTGCCGTGTCTTGATCCGTGCAGCTGAGGTGGAGGGTCTTTGGCCGTTGGTCTTGGCCCTCTTTGCAGGTGTGCTGGTAGGGGTGTCCTGCAGCTCGTCGTTTGACTCGGACCCTGTGGTGGAGTAAAGGAGGGCGAGCGTTATTTATGGGTCTGTGGAAATTGGAATGGCAATGTATCACATGCATTGGGGTGGTACCTGAGGGTGATTTGGGTCAGGGCCTTGGAGGTGGTTTCATTTCTGTGTGGATTGAGGATGCAGTTGTTTTGCAGCCTGCAGTTAGGGTGTGCATGCTGCACGTGTAGAGGGTGTTTTTAGGATTTTCAATTATTTATGTATTTAATGTGACTTTTAAAGTGCGCTATCAGGCCAATGTATGTGGACGTTCTCCTGGACATGTGTTTCTGTTGCACTATGTGGACACATGGTACTTCACATGATTGGACATTGTGGATTTAGCATTGTTTTATTTGGCCCACCTACCTGATTCTTCGGATGTCTGCACTCCTTTCTCCATCCCTCCGACTCCCTCTATACTCTCCATTCCAATGGTGGAGGCACAGATTTCTTCCCAGGGGGTCAACTTGATGGGTGATTCCGATCCTCCCCCGGTAGCTGTGACAATGTTACGGTTGGCTGATAGTATGCTCCGTACGCGTATCCGCAAGTCGTCCCATCGCTTTCTGCATTGCTGTGGGTTGCGGGGTGCGGTCCCCACCGCACTTACCCGCTGTGCCACCAGGGCCCATATGGCCTTCTTGTTCGCAAGTGCCGTCCTGGTCATTTGCGTCGAGAAGACGACGGCAGCATTCTCCTGGAGGGTCTCTGTGAGCACGGTGAGTTCCTCATGGGAGAAGTGGACCTGCCGCTTGCGGTCGCACGCTTTTTTAGCAACTTTTCACATTTTGATTGTTTTAACTAGGGTGGCTAACGGGTTGGGATGTGTCTCAGGGTCGGATTTTTAATGGTTGTGTTGGGATTCTGATTTTATAGGTGTACGGCTGCTGTTTCCCGTTCCGGCCCCATGTTTTTACTTCCGTTTCCGTATATTTACGGTCACCGTATTTTGCGATTAGCGCTCATTACGGTGACCGCTATGATGGGTGGCGGAATTGCACCTAGGGCGCCGTACGACGGCGGTGAGGGGCGTTTTGGGGACATTTCCGCCATCGCGGACTTTGCACTTCCGCCATGGCGTAATGCTCGTGCCCGATGGGTCAGAATTAGCCGCACTTTACTCCATCGTGCAATGGCGGAAACGCTATTTACGCTATGGCGGTCGGGTCAGTTACTTTCCGCCAGGGTCGTAATGAGGGCCTATGGGAGTGGGGACACAGAAGCACCAGCACCGTTGCTAATGGTGCCAATGCTTCTGTGAAGGGTTTTCTACTGTGACCGCTACGCCCGGCAGGGTCAGACCCGTCAGGCACAGCGGCTCTAGCAGGCAAGCATGTACTTTGCCAGTCCGGAAACAAGGGTGCCGGTGAGCTTACCGGCACCCTTGTTTCCGGACAGGCAACATTGTAATGAGGCCAAATTTAGCTCCTTTTGCTGAGTGAAAAGTTGAGGTGACCAAATCCTTGGCACACCGCAGATTTGTTGTCTCTGAAGAGAGAAGGTAGACCGATAAAACACCTTTGGGGGCAGACACATCTTAATGTAAATTGAGGTGAGGTATATCAAGAACTTTCATCTTACAAAAAGTTGCCTTTGGTGTTACTCCACCATAAGATTTATGTGACACATTAGTTCCATTCATGATCCCCACCATTTCTACTCTCTGGGCGCCGATAGAAGCTCTGAATAAAGTATGTGCTTCCTCTGCACCTGATTTTCATATTGCTTCCAAAAGTTTGAAAATGTTCACCTTTCTCTTTGTTTCTGATAGTTAGCATAGTGCGATGTTTGAAACCAACTTCTCACAATCCCTTTACTGCAACATTTTTTTGAGACCATGTAAGGGCAGCACTGGAAGACCTTGACATTTTAAGTTTTAGCTTTTAGTTTTATTTTCTGTTCATTTATATACAGATAAGAATATGCTCTTTTGATCACAAAAGAATGTACAATAGATAAGAAAGCAGATTTAACGGGAAGCAGTGGGCTTCTTTCAATTGGGTGAGTTAGAGTGACACTCAGGCCAGGCTGTAGAGGGGCTAAATAGAACGGTCACTGGGGGCAATACATGGGTGGCCATAAATAGATTAAGGACAACAATCATTTTTAAGTGAAGGTAGGTGGCAGGACCAGCTGTGTTAGGGAAGTGACCATGATGGATGAAGTGCAAGAGTGGAGGAAGAGAAAGTGAGGTGCAGAGGCAGGTTAGAGACGAGGGAAGCATGTTAGCTTGAAGGCATGTAAGAAATAGGTTAAGAGGGTAACTCGGAGGTGAGTGGGTAGGCTTTCAGTCTGGTTTTGAACAAATCAGTGTGGACTGTTTCTCGGATGTCCGGGGGAATAGAATTCCATGCAAGTGGAGCAAGAATAGAGAATGAGCGGAAGCTAGAGGAAGCACAGAGAAGACTAGGTGCCATAAGGTTAGTCGAGGAGGCAAAGAGGAGATTATGAGATGGGTTGTAGCATTGGATAAAGCAAGATAGATACACTGGTGCCTTACAGTGGATAGATTTGTGAACCAGGAGAAGAAATTTAAATCTGGCTCTGTTTTGCATCATCAGCCATTCAGCCTGGTGACGGTAATAGGAAGTAGGTATGAAGTGAGCTAAGCTGAAACAATTGCATTGGAATAAAGCTCGGGGGTTGATGGCATATGAGGAGGGACACAAAGAATGTAGGTGTTCTTTGGTTATTTACCCACCCATTGACTGCCCATGCTAGTCCCTATGGCCCTTCCACCCCCAGAATGCAACCTCTGGGGAGCTCTGTGAACTAGTTTTATCAAGCCACAACATCAAACTGTATGCTTGAAGTGGCTGCCAGTATTATTTCAAAGTGGCCTTCTGAGACTAATGGCTTGATTGGAGCTGGAAACACACAACTAGTGTAATCAATATGCCATAACCAAGTGTGTCTTCAGTCAAATATTTTAAATGCAGTATGCATGCCCTTCACTGAAGTCCTGTTAAAAACAAGCATTGGCGAGGGAGACCACTAGGGGTTGCAGATAAACATGGCCGTGTGAATGACGAGCTGTGGTACCAGCACACACATTGAGATACACAGCAACTTCCAAAGATTTAAAAGGGAGCTTTGCTACCTGTAACAGGCACCTGGAGCTCCCTATACCGTCCAGAAAGAGCTTTGATCTGGTTCGAACCCCCAAGAGGTGACACACAAGGTCAGACTGCAGGGCCTGTGGGAAATCCGGCACCCGAGAGAGCCTGGACCAGAGATAGTGGGTCACTGAGCCTCTAAAAGGATCGAAGCTGGCAGTGGCAAAAATCACAGTAGGCCATCTACACAGCTGGAGGCCATGGAAGTGGACCACTGCACAGCAGCAGGAGGCAGACCAGACTCTGCCTTTTGGGCAGACCAGTTCACACCCCTAGAGGTGCCTGAGGGCGCACGGAACAGAGGAGGCGGTTTATATCAGTGCAGCCGCTGCTATCGGGCTGGAGCAGGCCCTGAGGGTGCACAAGAAACAACAGAGGAGCTGTGGGGGCTGACTGCACCCCAGCGAACGTGGGGAGGAAGAAAGATGGTGAGAGAAGTCACCAGGAGGTAGGGTGACTGCCAAGCATGAGGAGCTTGTGGCGACCCCTGTAGCGGTTGAGGCCGATGCATGGTGAGGTATGCTATTGCAAGGAGGGCTGCCCTTTCTGCACGGGGGTGAGCCCCCATGAGAATACATCATAATAAGCCTCTCAGAGATCCAGGACCCAGGACAGGGGTGGAGATCAGAGGGGCTGCCACAGGAGAACGTGGGGAGCATCTAAGTGAAAGGCTGACAGTTTCAGGCAGAAGAGTGGAGGAGTGGCTCTCCCAGAAGGTGGACTTCATAATGAAGTCCTGAAAAGAGCGTGTAAGCTGGTGGACACTCCAGCGCCACTTATTTGAAAGACTGACTGGGAAAACATTGAGGTATGCCGGAGCAAGTATGGTGTACACCCTAATATGAGGGAGAGCGAATCTGAAAGGAACGGTGGTTGGCGCAGCTTAGAAATAGACGGCAAATGGAAAGAAGGGAACGCCTCAGGCATGGCAGTGAAATGGAGAAAGAGGGAAATCTTGCAGCAGAGGCAGGAGGCCTAGGCGGCTTGCAACAGGATGTCCAGATGATACGGACTGAGCTGAGCGCCTTCATGGTTGAGGTGCAGCCCTCCATGGGGGCCATTCCTGAGCGAGATCTGAAGTTGGAAGATAGGGAGGTGGCACTAGAAAGAAGCCAACTCTCACCAGACATCATAGAAGCCAAACCTGAAATGAGAATTGTAGAGCTGGAAAAAAAAGAAAGGGAAGCCCGAAGTAAGTTAGATGATGTCGAGAACAGAGAGTGAAGTAACAATCTAAGGATATGGGGACTCCCATGCAAGGATGGTGAATCGCAAAAGGATCTGGAACTACTTTTAGGACAACTACTGAAGAAGCTGCTGGGCCCCACGCATAATAGGGAGATTCCCTTTAATAGGGTGAACAGAGGGGCTGGCTCGGGGGTGCTGGACCCTGCCCAGTAGTAGCAAAATGTAATTATTATCGCGACAAAGAAGGGGTGCTGGAGAATGTCTCAGAAGTTGACACAGTGGAATGGGAAGGATCCTTGGTGAGAATATACCAGGACCTCTCTAACTACACCCTGGACCAAAGACCGAAGTGCAGGCCTTTGACAACATGGCCTCAAGAGGAGGGAGTAAGGTATCGCTGGAGATTCCTTTTTGCCCTCTCCTTTGAATATAAAGGTGAACAATATGTTATAAAACAGGGGGAAGAGGCAAATCAACTACTCCAGGTGTTATGAAAGGAAGAAGCATCCCAAGAGCAAGAAGGACAGCACCAATTGACAGAGCATTTTAAGAATGTGTTCGCCCAGTCAGGAGGGTTCCGGAGGAAAAGCAGCTCAAGAAAGTCCACAATGACTCACATCTCACAGCCGAAAATGGCTAGATGAGAAAATGGACTGAAATAATGTGGGGTGGAGAGCCTCAGGATTTGTTGGTAATGTTTGGAGTATTATAGCACCTTGAAGCGCAAAGGTTTAGAGCACTTTACAAATGTAAAAGTAAATAAATAAATAAATTGCCTCATTGGCTGGAAAAGGAGTGTTTGTTATCCTGGTGACCTGGGAATTCCAGGATGTCTCAGCATGGCTTGGTTTTATGTCCCAATTGAGTATAAGTTGGTACGGGTTTGGCAAGGAAGAAGGCAATGTTAGGGTGGTCAGGAAAGGTCCCAATGATGAAGAAGGGTACATGTTGTGCGCGCCATGTTGTTACTGGGGGTGCAGCAAAGTTAGCATGATGTTGCAATTTTTTACATGTATCCAGTGTAGTTAAATGTGAAAGGGAAATATTAGTTTAGTGTTACTTTTTGGTTAAATTGATAGATATTAGTTTTACACACGCATATAAAAGACAAATGCCAAAACGACGAAATGAAATATAAAACACAATCTAGATATAATGTGCATTGAAGCGCCTAGAAACTGGGCAAAAGGGAGTTTTCATAATGCACATGCAAGGAAGAGGACTTGTCATAGAGAACACACTGTGAAGAAAATATGACAGTTATGATATGATATGATATGGCATTTATAACGCACCTATACACAAGTGTTTCAAGTGTTTAATCCGTTATTAAACATGCATCCACACTATTATAATATTATATTATAATTGGTTATTTATAATGCACTTAATACTGATGAGGTTTCTAAGCTCAGACCTGGGATACGAACCTGCTTTGCTCTGCGTCATATTGCTTCCAAGACAAACATATTGCCACTGAGCTATACTACCCGTGCTGATATACTACACAGGAAATTGGTTATTTTTTTTACAAATGGATTAAAACACGTCAGTTAGGGTTTTTGCAAGGTTATTTTTTTTAAAGTGACTTTGATAAACTGGTTTTGCATAGTTTCAGAAGCCAGAGGAAGTGTTAATGTGTAACTATGACCTTAAGCAGATGGTCAGCTCGGCTAACAAACCTACAAGAGTTTGTTACCTGGTAGTATCACAAAAAGTAGATGTAATCTCTTTCAAGTACATGGAAGCATGCAGAAGGGTTTCGGCTATTTGTTTTTGACCAGCAATAAACACAGTGTGAAGTGATGTCCAAGGCCAAAGTGATCAAAACTCCCTGTGTTTCGATTGTGCTGTGCATGATGAAATGGTAGTCGTTAGATTCGAATTTTCCAATGCGGCCAAAGCATGGGTTGGAGGAGATGGACAACGATAGATCAAAGGGAACGTGTTTATTCTGCTCTCTCTCTCATGTCATTGGAAGTATCCATGCAAACCATGTGCAAATTGCATTTAAGAATAAGATATCACAGACCAGCTGGGACTTGTAATTAATTATGTTTGTATACTGTAGGAAGAGAGGGCTCCCGATGTCTGGTATGGACCATAGTACATCAGATTCTGGTTGTTATTTAGACCTGGCATATTATGGTGAACCCCTCTGCGCCCCAGGAGCAAAACCAAGATACCTAGGACTAATCTAAGAATGTCTGTCACTGGGCTCTATGGATTGGAATTCAGGGACATGGGGTGGTGTTCTCTGTGGAGCCACACCCTTTTGACTGTCTTGTGTATCATTCCTTGATTGAGTTTGGGCTGATTCTAGTGGCATCTTTACATATTTTACCTCTAGAATTGCTGTGTGTGGATTCTTTAGTCTTTGATTTCTTTACTTTAGTTCCCTCTTCTTTCTCATTAAATATTACCTCATATATTTTAGTTGCTTGTTCGATGATCCATTCTAATGGTTTTTCCCTCTCAGGTAAGAAAATGGTTTTGCCACAACATCTACTTTACAGGACCAATGAGCAGGTTCTTGTAAATGCATCTACAATCCACGAATATGTAGAAGAGCTGAGTTTGCACAGCGGAATTTGGAAAAAGCTGCTGATAGTGCAAAATCATACTATTATAAGAAAACATCTATGAGGGAATTTGACGAAGGTGATCAGGTATATAAATTCGATTTCAGAAAAGGTAAACATAAAAATGCAAAATTCCTCGCTTCATGGCGTGGGCCATTTAGAATTGTAGCTAAGGTATCACTTATAGTCTACAGAATCGCCATAAAAGAGGGGGAGTCAACTGTGGAACAATGTGTTCATGTTAACCAAATTAAACCGTTCCACCTAAAGTATGAGATGAGGAGGTTGGAGCAAATTAGAGAAATCAGGGAGTGAGAAATGTAATTGTACCATGAAAATGAAGCTCTTTCCTCTCATAGAGATTCACCATAGCAGGTTGGTAGGTGTGAATAATATAAAAATATCAACTTGGAGTGTAAAAAAGGGGGGGAGGAAGGAGAGGTGCATCATGCGAGTAACTGTGTGCATATTTTAAAATGGTATGTGAAAAAAGGGGGATGAAACAGGTGAGTATTTAAATTTAAAAAATGAGAACAAGGAATATTCCAAAAAAATATATGATGTATATTCAGATAAAATAATAAAAAGATACAAACAGGCTTCCGGGTGACATTTATTTAGATTGCTAAGTATCCCAAATCGATGTGTGAGTATAATGATATAGGGAATTGTCTATTGAAATGTATTATGTTAACCTGCATTTTTACAGTCAATTGCCATTGCCAATTACAATTGCCACAGTATATTTTATACTCAACTCATGTATTATTTGCAGGTCTTAGGAAAGTATCCTTGACTGTTTTGTATATTGTATATTTATGTACATAATCCACCTTTTGATTTCAGATGATATCCAAGGGAGGTTCAGAGAAAAGGGAAAAGTGAATGAAATGATGTACTTAGTTTTTAATTTGTTTTTTTCTCCTTGCTCTAGATATTAACTACTTCTTTCGCTAGCGCTCCAGGAATTGGAATCCCCTGGAGGCAACTGGATGAACCGGAAACCCTGGGAAAAGCCCCCTGGACCGAAGTAGGGGGAGAAGATGGCAACCCTGCTTGCAGAGGACAGATGAAGTGGCTGCATTCCACGCACTGCAGAATAATACAGCAAATGTTTTGGTCCTACTTGGTACTCATAGTTATGATGAGCACTCCATGTAACACTTTAGTGGAAGAACACGTTCTAATAGAATCAGAACCAATCTCAGGAATTGCAGTGGAAGAAGCACCAGGTTTTATACTAGGTAATAGGTAATAGAAGACTTTTGTATCAAAACATTTATACCAGCCTAAACCCAGATTTGATAGCTGGAAGGTTTCTTAATGGATCGGAAATAAGATCTGTGCAAGTGGAGGAATAGGTGTGGCCATGTAAAGAGGGACTCAAAGGTCAATTAAAGAGGTGATGTTACAATTAGAGAAAACATTTATGAGTTCATCTAGCACAGAAAAGGAGGGGGAAAAGTGTGGCAGTTATTTTGGTTGCAACGATTGTAATGACCATAATTGGCGTTTTGGTGGGTACGACAATATCAACAGCTAACGCTTTATCTGTAAACACATTAGGTAGCAAAGCACATGAATTGGGAGATCATTTGGGAATGTTACAACAAGCTTTAGATGGACTTAAGGGTGAACAGAGTGAAGTGATTCGTTATGTGAATCAAACTATTTTGACCCTCAATGAGAAGGCCACAATATTAGAACATAGTAGCAACATTATTGTGAAACATGATAAACTCCTGCATGACATTTTGAATGTGGTAAATCCTTTAGAAAATATTCTGACACAGTTTCGATGAGAAGTTCAAAACGCAGTGTCCCAATTGATTGAAGACCTTAGACCCCTGTATTTTGTGTCACCTGATATAATTCATAAAATGATGGCACAGATTACACAAAGAGGTGAAAATGATTCAGGAAAATATTGCATTTGAAATGGGGAGCGCAATATAATTGTACATTGACATAGAAAGAATGGAAATAGGTTTTCTATTGTGCATTCCGTTTGTTACTCCAGAATTGATTTATCAAACTAAGTTAGTACATAATGTAGGTTTTTGTCAAGAAGACAAATATGTCAGGATTATGACTCCTGAAATGGTGACATTTCAGGCTTGGGAACCTGACTTGTATCTGATTCCGAAATTAGATACCTGTGCGAAGTTGGAAGAGCAGAACTATATAGGTCCAAGGAAGCCATTTATGCCTGACACAGCGGGTGCTAGTTGTGGGTCTGAGGGCAGACCATGGGGTCTCAGAAGGAGGTGAAGTGTCTATAAGTAACCCAAAGAATGAGTAGTACACCCATGCTAGATTAAACACAGGTGGCTCGTGAGTACTTTGGTAACAAATTATACGATTACTCACCTCAATCATGGTTCTTTCATTGTCCAGCATTTACAGCATAATGTGTTCTACATATCTGTCCCCAAAGATACAGTGGTGTCAGTTGGTGGGTTGACCCCGTTCATGCAGATGGTGATTTATGGGAGGGGAAAGTGGAGAACATCAATTTCTTTCAGAAGAATACGTTTCCCATTAACCCTGACATTCAATACTTACTGAGACATAAAAGTATCCACACAATTAGTATGAATTTAAATTAAAAAAAAAATAACAATGAGTGACTTGGGCTTGACAGAGACAGATGTATTCGCTTGGGGCACCTGGACAGAAAGAGGTTTAGTAATAGTGGGGATCTCAATTGTAATGGTTTTGATCTGGTTGATCACACTTACAATCAAGATGGATGTGATGATGTTTGCTTTTGAGACAATGGGAAAGGGAAAGACCCAATTGAGAGGAGCACACATATTCTGAATGTACTGGCTGCATGTTTCTGCAGTGACCCCGCATAAACGAGGGAGTGTAGGAAGAGAGGGCTATGCATTTTAACCAAGGCTCCAAATTTAAACAAAGATGAAAACTGATACCATTTGTCAGCAAGAGTGTGAGACTCAGGTGTGAGACAATGGACCGAATCTAGTGTATGTCAGTATTGTAAATGTGCAAAACACATACAAGCTAAAAAGGGGGTGGCAATGCATAACATGATGTTATCATTTTGCACCAAACTGATGTTATGGACTGAGTGGAAAGAAGCATAAAGACCAACAATTATTAACCCTTAACCCCTATTAACATATCCGTGTACTAAGATTCAAGGTAGCTCAGTCCATAACCTTTGGTACACAATGTTGGTGCAGATTGATAAACTGAATGTGAAGGCATTGGGCTTTGCAATGTTAATTGAAAAGCAAGAAAATAAACATGAAGAATTAGATTTGTTTTGCGGTGAATATGATATGATAGGTTATTTATAATGCGCTTATTACCCAGAGGTTTCTAAGCGCGGACCCGGGGATTGAACCTGTGTTGTTCTGTGTCGTCTTGCTTCCAAGGCAAGCATGTTGCCCCTTAGCTATCCTCCCGAGACGAGTATGTGACAAGATTTAGATGTAAAGTACTCTGTCCAAAGTAGCCCCATTGTTCATTTGCAGAACAGGAAAGCACAGCGCAGAGTAATGTAACACTTCTCATCCATGGCTGCCTTCTAAGCAGCCAAGATAATAACGTGCTCTCTGGAAATTTCTAGAGGGTTGGTTGATTGAGAGGGAGGTGGTTCTGATGGACACAGGACATCACCTTAGGAGGCAATATTTTATTATATTTTATGTAAACAGACATACATATATGGGAGGTGATAGACAGAGGCTTTAAAAAGAGCTATCCCTCAGAAGGCTGCTGTCTCCCTTGGGCACTCTTGATCTCTGGCTGACACTGGGAGTGTGCTGCATTCGCTGGCAGGCAGGCAGGCTGGGGAAACGCCTTTGTGGAGTTCTTTCATTCTGAGAGAGAAGTGAAGCAGATAAGAAAACCTCCCCTGCATGCTCTGTCCAAGCAGACATGGAAGAGAGATTCTAACTGGCTGGGCGGAGAGACAAATTCTGACTTTGCTGTACCGGGGGCTCACAGAATCAAGCATTATCCTAGGTGAGTTTCTAGTAAGTTGAGGTGCAAGGCGAATGAATGATTTTTACAAGAATATTTTTACAGGCAGTTGTAGGCTTGCGAATCTTGTCATGAATTAACAAACATGGGTATTTCATTTTAGATGCTGCGCAGAGCAACCGCTATATTTCAGAGGTCTTTGTTAAGTGTTACAGATAGACACAGCCTAGAAGGGTGTGCTTACATTCTTAAACATAGACAGCTATTTTTCCTGTTTTTTCTTGTGCATGCATTAAGCTTCAGATATGGCAGAAGGTTTATGAGCTTATCTCAAAGAAGAGTATCTGAAGCCTATTTTGAGAAAGGCTATTTACCACGGGGAAGCAACTGCAAATGAATTGTAATTGTGGATATTTCCTCTTAATTTCAAATCATGGGGAATGCCATCTGAAAACACTCTGCATTGCGTGTTTTGTCTTGTATTTTTGCATATGTCTCATTTCTTATAAAGCATAGAAGAAAGAAACAATTTAGCCTCAGTCTACTCATTATGTATCCTGGTTTCTTGTGTTAGCATACAGACTGATGCAAAACAAGTGGTATACTCTTTTACCACAGGCAGTAGTTCACTTTATCGCGTGGTAAAATACAAAACAATACTGGCGGCTGTGAATTGGTTTCCTTCTAAGGGGCTGTTTAAATGAATGACAGTATTCAGATTACATGGTGTGTTCTGAGATACTGCCAAAAAGGCATAGTGTGGGATTGTAAATAAAATACCACATGATGATGAAAATGTGATTCATGGTGCATCAGGTACGGTCTTGGCTTACGATCCTGGTATAATAAATGTGGGGCAATACTGTATTTAGGGCTCACCACTATACCATGAAATAACCCGACAAGCTCACCAAAAACACAGCAAAATACCTCTAACAAAACAAATGTTTAACTGGGTGATTTCATGAACAACCACAGACAAATCCTAAGAAGAGGTGTGTTCTGCACATGAGCTGAATATACTAGTTAAGATAACAACCAATAAGAATGGAAGCATTGGAGAAAGATGGAATTTCTTTTGATAGGTTTTGTCCAAATACATGTGGGGGTGGATTGTAATAAAATATATGGGAGTGTTTTAACTGGAAAAAAATGTATATAATATGTCAATGTATGTGGTTCAGTGAGACTTAGGTTAGTTTGACTTTACAGAGTCATCCAACTCCTCCCCAGACAATTGTACGATAAACTTGCTTTACATACAAATGTACACTCGCTTCTTAAGTGGTGGACATGCTTGGTTAAGGTGATTAGGGGCCCATCCATACAGCTATCAGGGGAAGGGGGTCTATTTCTCATGCAAGCTTATACACTTTATAAGTAAGGTGGAATGTTCACTTATTATGAGGGGGCTTGAAGTGTTATTTCGACGGAAAGGGAATGGATGATGCTAAGGTTGCAATTCTAAATGTCAAGGGGCTAAACTCTCCACCCAAAAAGTTGCGACTGCATGGTATATTCCATAAGTCCCATCCGTCTGTACTTTTTCTGAGACCCACTTCATGCAAGTTGAATAGTTGCGGTTGACAGTCAAAAAAATAGGGCAAATGTTCTGGGCCTCGCACAAGCAGCATAAAAAAGCGGGAGTGGGAGTAGTTCCGGCAAGGTCTTTTCAAATGGAAGTGCATGTCAGGACAGGTTTTGGGAGGAGTTTCCTAGCGATCAAGAGGCTTGTTAGCAGCGCAATGATCACACGGACTCCCTGTATGCCCCGAACGCTGGGCAGAATGAGTTTTTGAGGGGGGCACTTAGCAAGCTGAAGCAATGGGGCGAGGTTTCCATGTTCTTGGGAGGTGATTTTAATATGATTGTAGACTCTTAGGTGGATTGGAAGTCAAATAAGGGAGACCTACATAAGCAATGCATAAAGGAGAACTGGGAGTTCACAAATCTCCTAAAGGAGCATGTCTGGTTAGACATTTGGACAGCTAGCTTTAACCAAGTAGGAGGATAAATGTTCTTCTCCCCACCAAACTGTACATATACTTGGTTAGATCTCCTGTTAGTTCTGCAACCGCAAAGCCACAACATTAGATCTCCTGTGCTGAAAACAATTACATGGTCAGATCATGAGAAGGTCACAGCAATATGGCAAGTAGAGAAGTGCCAGGGGGGCACCAATGATGGTAATGCAATGACGTCCTCCTCAGGGACCCGGTTTTCAAGTCGTTTCTGGGGGAGGAACTTGGAAGCTACTTTGAAGATAACGATACAAGAGAGGTCTCTTTGAAATACATATGGGAAGTGGCCAAAGCAATGGTGATGGTGTTCCTTATTGCATAAGGTGTAAGGAAGAAAAGAGAGAGAGAGGCCTAGTGAAAGGTAGACTGAGGGAGAAAATCAAAAGGCTTAAACTGACCCAAAATCTGGGAGACAAGGAGAGAATATTGAATGACATAAGGGATAAAAGGTAGGAATTGCATTGTCTCCTTATGGGAGAGGTTTTAAAGAAAATGAGATACACAAAGCAGAAATACTATGAAAGAGGGGATCGGGTGGGGACGCTCCTGGCTAATACAGTGTACGACAGCAAGGTTGAAAGGAAAGTGAAGCCAATTAGGGACACCAATGGGAATATAACAGATTCCCAGGGGGATTCCCCAACTGCTTCACTGACTACTATGAGGAGCTATACGACCAGCGCTCTGAAACAGAGGATGCTAAAATACAAAATATCTGGCCGGGCTTCGGCTTCCTAGGCTGACTGCTTGGGAAAGCGATATGCTAGAGGAAGAAATCACAGTGGAAGAGGCCACCTAAAACTAGGCAAAGCCCCAGGGGAGGATGGCTTAACCTCAGATTTCTACAATTTCAATATATACTGGCCCGACCTTTCGCTAAAGTGTTCAATCCAATTAGTGGATTGGAGTAAATATCTCCGACATTTATAGAAGCACTGATTGCGGTCATACCTAAACCCAGAAGGACCTCTTGCAGTGCTCGGCCTATAGACGATCTTACTGCTTAATTTCAACACCAAGTTGTTTGCAAGGGTGCTAGCGTCCGTATAGAAATATATCTCTCAAGGATGGTCCATCCAGACCAGATAGGTTTTATTCAAAATAGGCATGGTTCCGACAATCTTAGAAAGATCCTTCATATACTCGCATCACCAATGGTAAGGAAAGAAGGAGCTCTGATACTATCTTTAGATGCAGAAAAGGCATTTGATTGTGTTAACTGGGCCTTTCTGAGGGAGGTTCTCTCTGCGGTGGGCATGGGACCGAAATGGATGGAGTGGATTACGGCTCTTTACTCAGTACCCATGGCTAAGGTGGTGGCGAACGGAGAAGAGACAAGGGCATTTCCACTGAGAAGGGGTACCAGACAGAGTTGTGACCTCTCACAACTTCGGTATGCGCTTATCATGGAACCATGGCCGATAGAATTGAGGGGGTTCTGAGGATTAATGGGGGTCAAGGTTGGGAATGTGTAATACAAACTGAGCTTCTTTGGAGACGACGCACTGCTTCTTGTAACAGCTCCGAGAGATACCATCCCACACCTGCTACAAGGGCTCTCTACATATGGAACGATGTCAAGATTTTAAATAAATTTGGAGAGGTCTGTGGCATTCCCAGTGGCTCATTTGGTGTTGCAGGATAGGGAGTATTTTGAGAAGCTTGCATTTCGAGATCCAGCCACAGAGTTTTAAATAATTGGGGGCTCAGGATCCCGAAGTATCTCAGTGCCCTGTTCAATGAAAATGTTCCACCTTTGTGGGACAGGATTCAATTAGACTGACAGTGATGGGAGAGACGAAATCTCTCGAGGATGGCACGACTAAATTGCATAAAAATGATGGTGCTTCCTAAATTCCTTTTTCTGTTTCAGATGCTGCCAGTGGTGGTCCCATCAGCGATGATGCCTTCCTTGTCATAAAACAGTGGTCCTACACCTGGGCTGTGCCCTCTCGAGGGCTCCCTTTTATTGGCTTAACCACCTCGGGCATCCTCTGGTTAAGGTTGATTCAATTAGGAATATTCGAGTTACATTTGAGAGCTGGATTTCCTTCCCTCCCCAGGTCAAGTAAGTAATTAAGATAGCTTGCTACTCCCTGTATAACATGAAGATGTTCTGGAACCTGTCGAATGTAGCCAATCATATTCTTTCGGCTACACTATTATAATGTAAAGACAGCAATATTGTATTATGTCTTAATAAATGTGCTTCTACAAACAATCTTTCACCAAATTTCAAGCAGCTCAGAATCGAGCAATATGTACTGTATAATTCTTCTGCGGAAATGTAATCATATTTCTTCTTTTCAAGTGTCCTAGACCTGGATTGTAATGGAGGACAAATTTCACTTCCTTGCTCTGGTTCAGATTTTGGAGATGCTCAATGGGACCTTACCTACGATATTCGTCTAATTTGGCTGAACGATAACAACCTTGACTGTCAATACGGGAAATCAGCGCTGCTAAACTAGAAGAACAGACTTCAGAGAGTGGGAATGGGTGGAAGATCGCTGAGTGTGCAGGAAAGCTGTCTTTGGAGGGCCCTTGCCCAGAACATTAGGGAGTGTAGATCGCTGACAAGATTTAAAAACAATGTAACATATCGTCTGCTAGCCAGTCGAGTGACTTAATGATTTTGAGGTTCTGCGGTTTCATTTTACGCTGGATTGTGATCTATCTCTAAAAATGTATGTTATTTCTATCACTGTATTTGATGTTTTAATATTGTTTTGTTTATTGTATACCATAACCGGAAGCAAGCATTATGATTTCTCTTTCTTTTATTTTCATATCTCAAGCAGGGTTATTTTTGGTAAAAATGTACTGCATGCATCAAACAAAACCACATTTTCCGTGTTCCCGGGCAAAAAAGTAGTAGTGTAATGTGCTTCAACATGCCATTTTCTCCTCTAATCACGTCCTTTTTCTCCCCTGAAAAAAACATCTTGGCTATTCCTAGCTTCCTCTTTCTTTGAGCAGCTAAGTAGTCTTTTCCTCTCCTTGACTGATTCTTGTTATATTTGCTTAGATTTACTTTTATCTGTTATGTCTGGTGTATAGGTGACTTACTGCTGTGCCTACAGCTTGGGGGTTGGGAGGAATGCCGCAAGGTCCGCTGACAGAGTTGAGTGTTCCGAGCTTCCCGCAGCAAAAGGCGAGTTACTTAACTTTGCCTCAGTCCTGGGGTCATCCCCTACTAAACCTGCTGTAGGGGAAGCAGCTCTTCTGTGCCTCAGCCACAGGTGAAAGGTCAATTTGTCCTGGGATTTGATAACAGGGCCACTGAACACCAGCTTGAGTATGTTCAGTGTAGTTCTGTCAGGAGGCCCATGTCTTTCCATAGAGCGGAAACGTGACGTTGCACTGTACGCAAGCTCCAGATCCTGCTAGAGAGTTCCACTTCTGCGGGTATCCATCAATATCATGGCTGCTTGGGAGTCACGAAGCGGTGTAGCTTGCACCCACGAACGCTTTGGATTATGTTGACAAGCAAACTCCGATTTTCAGAGCATTGACCACTCAGCAGCACCAAACTTGTCAGCGACCATGCCGGAGGGCGAATTTAAAGAGGCCCGACAAAAGCGACAGATTATAGATAATTAATTCCAGTAACATAATAGATCTGGATGCTGCGCACAAGCAGAGCTTAAACCCTAACATGCAGATAGAGTGATAGCAGTGGTCAGAGGCTGATGGCTTAATATATGTTAAGAGCAACCACAACTCCTATGGCAGTATGGCAACTGAACAATAGTCAGAGCAAGACCGATCTTTGACTGCAAGCTCCATTGTTAGGCTCCTCGGTGGAGGCAATATTCAGAAGGACAGTGGAGTACATGCAAGCCCAGATCCATTAAAGGCTGGATAACATGGAGGCACATAAGAGGGGAAAGAGTGTGCCAGGGAAGGCAGCGAAAAAAGAAAGCAGGCAGCAGTGGAATCACACACACTAGGATCTTGCTTCCTGCATGTCATTTAACTTTAATAGGCTACGAGAAGCCTATCTCAAAAGAAAGGGTTATTCAGCCAATTGAAGACCCTCAATCCCTGAAGTAGACCCGTTCGGCCAAGATAATGGCAGCTTATCCAATATGAGCCCGGGCACAGAGTCTGACAAGTTTTTGAATCGCCAGAGCTGTGGTCCAGCAGTCTCAAGGAGTGCACACTGGAAGATGCTGGTCGAGGCACTTCCAAGGAGACGTCTGAAGCTAGGGTGGTCATGTTCGACACAGATGAGCTTTTACACCCCAAATCAGCTAATTGATTACACGACACCCAGTAGAGTAACTGCAGACAAGGCTAATCGACAAGGTGATGCAAGAATGACTCAGCGCCAAGTGCCCTAAACCTGATATTGAGTGTAAAGTCTGCTACCTTGAAGATAGATGCAGAAATTATCACATTCCTGGGCAAGGACCGGAAAGATCCCACATGCCTGATGCTAATGTCAAGATAAGTCACTGGACATGGTAGGGCTACTAGCAAGAATGTTGGATTGTGGCAAAAGGGTGGTTAATGGGAGGGCACCAGATGAAAGGGGTGCGCCTTGTGTACCTAGACAACATGATTTGCATGTCCAGAGACAACACTCTTAGTCAACAGGTAAGCATGCCGATCATCCTGCTCCTAGGGCTGGGAATTTTCAGAAACTGGGAGCTCAGCCCAGCTCAGGTGATGGAGTTTTTAGGTTTCTCGAAAGATACAGTATAGACAACTCTCAAGCTGCCCTTAGAAAAAGGGTGCATGATCATGAAAGCGATCCACCTGATTCTGCATAGAGCGAGTTGTTCACTCTGAGTGAGCCAAAGTGATTGGTCTACTTCAATCGAAGCCATCTTTTCAGGGCACCTGCATTGCAGGGTCCTACAGAGACTATAGATAGCACAACTGAAAAGGAATCCATGTTACTTCCAGCCAATCGCTCTCAATCAGAAAACCAAAGTGGAGCTCCGCTTGTCATTATAACATAGGAAAGCCTGGATCGGAAGAAGCATATCAGTTGTCTAGAGCTCTTGGCATGCTCTTTCAAGGTACAGACTTCTGCTAAGAAGAGAGCCAGTTGCTGCAAACTACTGATGATGGACAATACTCTGAGGAGAGGACTATCCATCATCTCTGAGGTGCAAGTCTGAAGTTTCCAACATCCAGGCTTCGAGCAAAGCTGAAGACAGATTTATGGCATTAGTGCCTGGACAACTGGATCTCGATTTTGAGCAGATAGAGCAATGCTGGAGTCTATTTCATACAAACCTATACACATCAAGCCATCTGAGTTTTTCAGGAGAAACCCAATCCCAAAGTGGTGGTGCCAGATGCTTTTTCTACACATGTAGATATCATAGATGAATTATGTCTTTCCCCAATTCTTCCCGATACCCCACATATTTGAGAAGATTTGCCAGGTATAGGTAGAGACACCATGATTTCCCCATGGTGAATGGCACAAGTGTGGTTTGCAGTTGTTTCAATGGATTTTCCAATCCCACTTCCCCACAATCCACTTATTCTGTCGAGTAACAGAGGAGATCCACATCCCCAGATAGTGTCTCTTGCACTGCCTGCATGTAGGAGTCCAGGGCTTGCTGGAGAAAAGCAACCAGTCTCATCAAACGGAGTTGGGGCCCTTGCCTCAAAATGCTATATGGTTTCTTTCATCAAACAGAGTTGGGGCCCTTGCCTCAAAATGCTATATGGCTTCTTTCATCAAACAGAGTTGGGGCCCTTTCCTCAAAATGCTATATGGGTTTTTTCATCAAACAGAGTTAGGGCCCTTGCCTCAAAATGTTTTATGGCTTCTTGGGCAATATCGGCTCGCTGATGTGTGGAATGAAGTTTGCATCCAGTTTCAAGTATTGTAGCAATCATTCATAATTTCTTAGCATCTTAAGCTGAAGAATGCAAAGAGTACAGAAAGATAAATACTTATCACTCTGCCATATCAACAGGCCACAAGGCCATGGACAGACAGCCTGTGCGGGAACACTCTTGAACATAATGAACAGCATCCGCTTTGTGTTCCTTCTGGTTGATCCTGAGAAGACATTCATCTGAGTAGATCGGCAATTTCTGAGGATGGTCTTCATTACATTTGGCTTCAAGGCTATCTTCATCAAACATTTCAGAGAAAATTAAAGCTGTCCTCTGTTTAGGATTCAAATGATGTCAGAACCTATTGGGATATCCAGAGAACCAGACAGGATCCTTGTCCATGCTGCCTCTTGCGTAAAGTCTGAGAGTTCATGCAGGGATGTATTGCCTCACAATATCATGTCTAAACACAAGCGGACATTGTTTGCCAACAATGTTATTTTCCAATGAGGGACTCAGTGGACTTCCTGACTAATATAAAACGTTATTGAACTGTTTGGAGGTAGTGTCGGGATATAAGGCCAAGCATGGGAAATGTAGGACATTTATAACTGAATCTTCAGATTAGATACAACATAATTTGGGAAAAGACAGGGGTTTATTTGACTAGCGCTCCCTCCACCTTATATAATCGTAATGTGTGTAGCGTAATGTAATGGCTGCCATCAGATCTGACAAGCGATTTAGAGTTTTGGGAAACTGAAGATTTCCCGGCTTTGACGTGTCACGTCAACTAAAATGATAATTATCTCCAAACTGTTTTACACCTTTTAGTAGCCTTCTGTCCACTTTCCACATGCCCGATTTTTAGCATTTCAGCGTAAACATCTTCATTTAACCTGCGCAAATGGTATGCAATGGGTGGAATCTAAAACCATTCTGACAAGTTGTCTCAGTTGTGTCCTGGGTGTCCCAGACTTCACAAGTTATCTGCTTGTGACTCAGCTAAGTTTCAGCTTTGTCTGGTTCGGAAGGGCTTCCCATAAAATGTGGCTTAGGCTTAGGCTTAGAACAGGGTTTCTTTCTTTCCAGACCCCTAGAAACCGTTCTGTGGCTTAGCCCAGCGGCTCGACCACATGGGAACTTGGCAGCAACAAAATGGTTGTTGAAGATTTGGGAGAGGACTAGAAGTAGAATGCGAACGAAGAAAGAATTGGCTCCCTTATCTCACTCTAGAACAATCCTAATTTTTCCAGCGTTTTGGGTAAGGATGCCTTTGGGAGGTGGAAAGTAGGGGGCGTCAACGGCAAATAGACTCTGAAAGAAAACCTACATAAATGCATTGATTAATTCTTTCTTCTAGAAGGTGATGATGATTGGTATTTACAGTTAAGACACTGGTGCGCATTACCAGTTCGGCAGAGCAGGAGCAAATGGGGGGAAAATGGAAGTAACGTATTTACTGCCAGTTTCCCAAACCATGGAATTCCTGCCTCGGAGATGAAGTGGAAGATTTACCTCTAGCTATATGCTATGTGCTGGAGGTTTATACTCCGCTTTATAGCCAAAAAGAATACAGAGTTAACATGGCGGAATTACCATTTGCGCTAAATCTGACAAAATCCTGTTGTAGTCCTGCAGACTCCAGAAAGGGGAACTAATAGACAGCCATTATCCCATTGACAATTCTGCAGTAAATTCGCAAGACCGAGTGGCAGTAATGGCAAAGGAGTTTGGAGGTTTACCATCAACCTTATAAGGACGGCCATTCTCCGTCCCACCAAAAGCTCTATAGAAATAGGGATTTAACAGGCTGTATGCATTTCTTGGTGAAACATAGCTTTTCTCTATTCTCTATTATATATCTTCCTTTCGTTGCCCCCCCCCCCGTCCGGTCGGGAGGCCAACGAGTGAACTGAATTGGATAACATCTAGTGGTCTAACATTTGGCTGAGAGCAGCAAATCCTTCCTTATGAATCAGCGTTAAAGAGAATGCGATAATGAGGTGGCACGTGAGTCCGATGAGGTTACACACATTCTATTATGATGTGCTACTCTTTTGCTGGCTGTGCCTGACAGCTATGGCTATACTGTTTCACATCCAGTGAGTCTGTTATCTGGTGCAGCGTTTCTGGTGTGAAACATATAGTGGAACGCACCCTTCCGCATGACCCTAGAGTTGTTTTCCTGAGAGATGTTGACAAAAACCAATTGGGTTTTGCCCAAAGCGCAATCTAGGCTAGTTACTTACACATTGCTGGAAGCCCAATTGACGACATCCCACCCAGCTAGCAGTGACAATCTCTCACCACAACTCTGAGGGGCAAAGTTGTGGGATTCACTAGTGATAGATAAAAGTCTGATGATTTTGAAAGAAGAATACCGTAAATATGTAGCTACTTAGTCGCCTTACATCGTGTTTGTTAGCGATTCCAATGACATTGGATGTTCCACTCTCTTCCAAACCTTACTCATCCTCACCTGATTCTTCAGAGGATGACTTCTTCCTGCGCCCCTGCTTCTTCTGTGGCCTTTTTCTGGAGAAGAGATATGGCTGCCCCCGGACGGAAGCCACCCTGCCTCCCTAGAGGGACAGGGATGCAGGGGACCACCTCCGGAGAGGGCCAGTGAGAGGAAAAAAGCATGTGCTTAAAAAAACCTCTCTTGTCAGCAGTCTCAAGTTGGGCGTATGGATAGTCCAGAGGGGTATTCTGTTGAGCGGATGTCTGTAGTAATGTTCGTAGATCAGGTGATATAATCTCAGGAGAGCCAGATGATAAGTCTCTTTGTATAAATCGTAGCTGGGGTAGAGATGGATTCCGTAGTAGAAGGAAGCCAAAAGAGCAGGCGACTCCAAGAAGAAATCAGGAATACACAGAGAAGAAGAACCGAAAGACAAGGAGTTAAGACCCGGAACAGAAAGAAACCAAGGTATAAACAGAAGGATACCTAAAGAGTCGGAGGAAAAGGAAGAGTACAAAGCGAAAGTAAACAAGGAAGAGAAGGGACGAGAGGCAGAGGTAAGGAGTGGAAGGAAAGAAGGGACGCCGGGCCACAGCAGGGAAAGTGGACGGCGTGGGGCCAGAATCCAAAAGAGAGCAAGAGTGGAGGCTGGAGAAAGAGAAAACAGAGGGGCGGACAGAAAGGCAAGCAGAAGGCTGGCAAAAGTGGAGAGGAGGACGGGACGAGACCCACGGGCGAGAGCAACAGGTAAGGAGACAAGACCGGTAAAGCGTAGGCACCCGGAGCACAGAGCGATGGGTTGCAACGCGCTGAATGAAAGCAGAGGCGGGTTTTAAGACCAGAACCAAAACAATAAACGTGAAAAAGCTGGACCGCTAACATAGGAAAGAGGAAGGAAGAATGGAACCACTTAATGGCGGAGTAGCCGCCATCCCTCCATAAGCGCTAGGACGGAAGACGTGCACGGCGCATGACAGTAGGCCCCTCCTGAGGGGAAACCCCCCCAGCTTACCAGGATGGGCCCGAAGGCATTTCTGCACCAATCTAGGAGCATGTAAATGGGACACAGGTTCCCAGGAGTCATCAGTATGCGGGTAGCCCTTCCAGTGTGTCAGGTACTCCAATCTACCCTTTCTATATCTAGAGTTTCTTATGTTGGCAACCTCGAACTCCTCCGGAGTATTATCCTTGATTGTGGGTAATCTAGGAAGGGCACGTAGATAAGGATCCCCTTGGTATTCCTTTAACTGGGAGGAATGGAAGACCAGATGAATCCGTTTCATGTGCTTGGGTAATTGGAGACGGTAAAATACCGGATTGAGGCGGTCAATGATGACATACGGACCAAGATACCGCAGGGTAAGTTTTGAGGGATGCAACCAGCGAGGCAAACACCTAGTAGATAACCAAACTTTGGTGCGTATGGTCCACCTAGGGGAAGGAAGACGGTGTGGATTTTTTTTATGGCAATAACGTGCCTGACTAGCCCGTAAACAGTCCGAGGAGATCTTATGGACTTCAGCAATGTTGAAGAGACTAGCATCAACTGAGGGTATAACAGAAGCTGCCAGGTGTAAATCAGGAATGAAGCTGGGATGGAAACCATAAGAACAAAAGAACGGACTAAGGTTTGTGGCACTATGTCTAGCGTTGTTGTAGGTAAACTCTGCAGTAGACAGTAAAGAAACCCAATTGTCCTGTTGAGTGTTGACAAAGCACCGTAGATATTGCTCTAAGGAAGCGTTAGTCTGTTCGGTCTGACCATTAATCTGCGGGTGAAAACCAGAAGACATGGCCCTCTCAATACCCAAAGTCTCGCATAAAGTCTTCCAAAAGCGTGAAGAGTACTGTGAACCCCGATCGGATGTGATCTTTTTTGGTAAACCATGTAGACGAAAGATGTCCTTAGTAAAGACAGAAGCCATTTCCGCAGCTGTAGGGGACCCGGGAGAGGAGAAAAATGGGCCATCTTAGTAAAACGATCCACGGTCACCATTATGCAGGAACACCCATCGGAGGGGGGTAAGTCAATAATGAAATCCGTAGAGATTACGCTCCAAGGTCTTTCAGGCAGAGGTTCTTGTTGAAGAAAGCCTACAGGCTTCTGTTTGTTATACTTGGCCCTATTACAGACTGAACAGGCCGTGACATAAGCTGCTGCTTCTTGCCTCATGTCAGGCCACCAAAAATGTCTCTTAAGAAGATCGATGGTATTGGATGTTCCTCTATGTCCCACCAATGGATCGTCGTGTCACCATCTTAGAGCTCTCAAGCGGGTCATTTGATCAGATAAAAATAGACAGTGGTCAATGAAGTAAAGTCTGTTGGTCTTGTGTTGGATATGCAAAGGCTTCGTGGAAGGCGGAGGCGGATGTGTCATGGAACTCTTTCGTACTTCTACCAAAAAAGAGGATACAGCACCTACAAACCTTTTTTGAGGTACAATGAGATTTGCCCATTTCTTGTTGGAGGCATCAGGAAAGGGCATTCTTGAGAGGGCATCGGCTAGTAAGTTCTTAAAACCCGGTAAGTAGATCAGAATGAAGTCGTATTGTGAGAAGAAATGGGCCCACGAGCTTGTCAAGAGTTTATACATTCCATATGTTGGATCACCTTTAAGTTCTTATGATCGGTCCTCAGTTCGAAAGGGTAGGATGCTCCTTGTAACAGATGACGCCATTCTTCACAGGCCACCTTCATGGCTAATAATTCTTTCTCGATTACAGAGTAATGGAATTGGCTGGCGGTTAAGGTTTTAGAAAGATAGGCTACTGGGTATTCAGTGCCTTCATGGTCTTGAAGTAAGGCTGTGCCAATGGCCTCGGCTGAGGCATCTGTCTCGACAATGAACGGTCGCCCCTGATCCGGCTGCTGTAATACAGGAGCCGAACAGAAAGCCTTCTTATGATGTTGAAATGCCTCGTTGGCCTCAACGGACCATAGAAAGGGTAAAGAAGGCTTCTTTTTAAGTTTAGTAAAAGGCAGAACCACCTCAGAAAATCCAAAGATGAACCTTCGGTAAAAATTGGCCAGTCCTAAAGATCTTTGGACGTCTTTGACCAACGTGGGACCGGGCCAGTGGAGTATGGACTCCACCTTGCAGGGATCCATCCTTATGCCCTCTGCTGACAGAATAAATCCCAAGTATGGTACACTGGAGACTTGAAACATACACTTCTCTGGGTTCATAGGTGATTTTCTTTAAGCCGTTCTAGAACCCTGTGCAGATGTTCAACATGGCACTCTTTAGAAGTTGAGTACACCAGGATATCATCCAAATAGACAATGGTGCATTGGAATTGAAGGTCAGAAAAGATACAATCCATAAATCTTTGGAAAATAGAGGGGGCATTCACAAGTCCAAAGGGCATCACCCGGGATTCAAAATGGCCGAATGGAGTCCTAAATTCCGGCTTCCACTCGTCCCCCGCGCGTATGCGCAAGAGATGGTAGGCTCGATGTAAATCTAGTTTTGAAAAAATGACAGCTCCTTGGACGGCCTCCAGGATGTCCTTTATGAGAGGCATGGGGTAGCGGTCTCTGATGGTAATCTGGTTAAGGCCTCTATAGTCGATACAGGGTCGTGATTCACTGGTGTCCTTTTTCGGGACAAAAACAGTGAATCCCCGGCAGGCGAGCGGGAAGGTTGGATTAACCCATTCTGGAGGTTGGCGTCGAGATATTCCCTCAGCACTTTATTTTCCTTAAGGGACAAGGAAAACATCCGCCCAAAATGAACAATAGCATTAGGAACATATCTATGACACAATCCTCAGGTCGGTGTGGCGGGAGCTCTTGAGGTACCTTGTGCAAGAATACTTCTTTGTATTGATAGAGCTCGGTGGGTAATACGTGAATCCCCACAGAGTGAGAGGACAGTTCCTTAACAGCCTGTACCTTTGAGAATTGTGAATCAGACATACAAGCTCTGAGACAGTAGGTAGAAGAGAATGCTATCTGATTCTTCTCCCAATCTATGGAAGGGTTGTGTCTCCGAAGCCAGGAAATTCCGAGAATAATAGGGAAATGGGCAGCTCTGATTAGGTCAAATTGGATGGTATCGGTGTGCCGAAGTATCTTCATCTCAAGAGGTGGGGAGGTGGGGAAGTGTGAGTTATGAGACCGGAACTGAGTGGCTTACCATCCACTCCCTCCACCTTTTGATCGACTTCCTTCCCTCGTCGTTCAATACCTGATTTGTTGGCCCAAACTGTGTCTATGAAGCAACTTGCAGCTCCGCAGTCAATGAGGGCTAGAAGGTCAAAAAGTTCTTGGCAGAATGCTAGTTGAACTGCGACCACCATCAGTCGATTGTCTTCAGACGGGGTGACTGAAGCTATGGACATTGAAACGTAGGGACCAGGTCTTTCTCCTCGGCAACTAGTCCCTAGTAGTTCTGAGGACGAGCGTTTCCCGACCGCCTTGGTGGGACCTCGGGACAGTCCTTTAACAAGTGCTGTTCCGAACCACAGTACATACACAGGTTATTGTCCTTCCTCCCCTTTCTTTATTTGGTTGTGAGTGCACCTCTAGTGGTGCCGATCTGCATGGGTTCTTCTTTAGAATGTAGAGGTAAGGAAGAGGATGGAGCAGGGAAGTCTTGGAGAGCGGGAGTATTGCGACCCTTACGCCTTTCTGAACGTCTTTCAGCTATACAAAAGTCCCATTGTAACACTGTGGACCATAAATCGGTGAGCGTAGCAGGTCGCAGCAAACGGGCAAGTTTGTCCTTCAGCTCCTCTCTCAATCCACGCCGGAAAATGGTGTACTGTGCGGTCTCTGGCCAGCCAGTTTCTGTTGCGATTCTTTTGAATGTTGAGATGTAGGTTAATAAGTCACTGCTTCCTTGACGAATGTCCAGTACCTGTTTGCTGGCCACTTGGACGGTCTCCTTCCTTTCAAAGGCTTCTTTGAACTGGGCCGTAAAACTGCTGTAATCTTGCAGCAGAGGACTTGCACCAGTAACCAAAGGTGTGGCCCAGGCTAAGGCATTGCCTGTTAGGTTTGATATCAGGAACCCTATGCGGGCCTGGTCTGAAGAGAAGGTCTTTGGCCTAAAGGTAAAGTGAATTATGCAAGCTTCCATGAATTCTTTAAACTTACGTGGTGAACCATCGTATTTCCCAGAGGTAAGTGGTAGAGGAGGTAATTCAGTCTGTATCCTCTCATGGTTGTCTACCCTTTGTCTGAGAGCAGCATTCTCTGCCTTGAGATTCTGGAGTTCCTGAGAAAGCCCTTGTACCACCGTCAGCAGCTCCTGAACCTGCTCTGCGGAGGCCATATCTGAGGTTTTTTTGGCATTGCAAACTATCAGATTCAGACGTTCCACTCTCTTCCAACCCCACGCCTCCTCACCTGATTCTTCAGAGGATGACTTCTTCCTGTGCCCCTTCTTCTTCTGTGGCCTTTTTCTGGAGAAGAGATATAGCCGACCCCGGACGGAAGCCACCCTGCCTCCCTAGATGTTATTTAATGGAATTACGACAGTAATGTCGATACCGTTTCCCACAATAATTAGCAAAATGTGAAAAATCTCACCTTGACAGATCGAGTAGACCGCCAGGAAACAACCAAGTGCAGCTGTGAAAGCTACCCTAGGACAGCCCTGCCCTCTCCGACCCGGAGTGGGATTAACCAGGGGAGAGAACAGGGTAGCCAGGGAAACCCTCGATGGGGAAGAAAACCCTGGTAGAATCTGGAAGTGTTGTGGATCCGGATGGTTGATGACTTCTACGAGTGGTTGTGGGCAGGAAGGCTTCGTCTGGATGAACGAAAGGAAAATTATCAGAGTGGTAGCGTAAATAAGGGAGTGGGAAGTGGAAATTAAATGGCACAGTAAAAGGTTTCTCACCAGCGGAGTCAAGGAGAGGATGATTGATTTAGGGCTTCGAAGGAGAAGAGATTGGGAGATGAGAGCTCTACAAGAAATAATACTTGGGTCAGAATCTGCATCGGGAGAGACGGAACGGAGTTCCGAGTGTATGGCACTTACAGCTATTGGGTGTTTCAACAAGGATGCAAGCAGGGTTGGCGTAACCGTGACGCCGATGGATATCCGGGCTTGATGAGAAATCCCGAGAGATAGCGAGACCGGAATGGGAGCGAGAGTCTGGAGATGAGAGCTTAAGAGACAAAAAGGTTACAGGGTTAGTCGAAAGGCAAATGGTAGAGGCAGAGATGTTGAAATCCCTAGAGGCGAACTCACGGAGCGTCTGTAGAAACAGAAGCGACGCGAGGAGTTGCCGGCTTCCGTGTTTGATAAAGGATCACGTGAGCAGGCCGGAACGTCTCGGAGAAACGTGAAGAGTCTAGACCGCTACTTTCAGAACAGAAGTCATCTTGAGAAGGATTCTCGGAAGTCGCGTAGAGAAGAGTACCACACAATCGGTTGCGAGCCCATAGTGACCACCTCCCACAATGTGTAACACTAGAGGGGCAGGGATGCAGGGGACCCCTCCCCCGAGAGGGCCAGTGAGAGGAAAAAAATGTGTGCTTAAAAAAACCTCTCTTGTCAGCAGTCTCAAGTTGGGCGTATGGATGGTCCAGAGGGGTATTCTGTTGAGTGGATGTCTGTAGTATTGTTCGTAGATCAGGTGATATAATCTCAGGAGAGCCAGATGATAAGTCTCTTTGTATAAATCTCAGCTGGGGTAGAGATGGATTCCGTAGTAGAAGGAAGCCAAAAGAGCAGGCGACTCCAAGAAGAAATCAGGAATACACAGAGAAGAAGAACCGAAAGACAAGGAGTTAAGACTCGGAACAGAAAGAAACCAAGGTATAAACAGAAGGATACCTAAAGAGTCGGAGTAAAAGGAAGAGTACAAAGCGAAAGTAAACAAGGAAGAGAAGGGACGAGAGGCCGAGGTAAGGAGCGGAAGGAAAGAAGGGATGCCGGGCTGCAGCAGGGAAAGCGGACGGCACAGGCACAGAATCCAAGAGAGAGCAAGAGTGGAGGCGGAAGAAAGAGAAAACAGGGGGGCGGACAGAAAGGCAAGCAGAAGGCTGGCAAAAGTGGAGAGGAGGAGGGGACGAGACCCGCGGGCGAGAGAAACAGGTAAGGAGCCAAGACCAGTAAAGCGTAGGCACCCGGAGCACAGAGCGATGGGTTGCAACACGCTGAATGAAAGCAGAGGCGGGGCTTAAGACCGGAACCAAAACAATAAACAGGAAAAGGCTAGACCGCTAACATAGGAAAGAGGAAGGAAGAATGTAACCACTTAATGGCGGAGTTGCCGCCATCTCTGCCATAAGCGCCAGGACGGAAGACGCGCATGTGACAGATATACGCTGGCAGTTGATCGGGCTTATGAAAACCACAATATAAATGTACTTTGTTGTATGCTCCTTTGAAACACTACTAACAATAAAACAAATTGGAAAAAATAAATGTGTGCCCAGACAGAACCAGGAGGATTCTTTTCCACTCACAAAAATTCTATTGTTGCAAAGCGCTCAGGGTTTGTCCAGAGGCCCTCTCATCGCTCTACTCACTGTTGGCATCTGTTTTGTATGAATTTCTCAGTCTCAGCCACTTTGATAGAGTCAATAATCGTACAGTGTTCCATAACATTGCATCCTCCATGTTCCAATATTTCGTGACTCCAACTCTCATCTTGAGCTCTATTTTCTAGTCCCTTAAAAGATTTACAGATTTACCGTGTCCCTCTTCTTCACTGATCTCCTAAAAGCGACCTTTTCGAGTGACGAGTAAATAAATGCTTTTTAATATGGAAGGACAGTTGTGATCAAAGTCTTGAAGGGGCTCAAGTTGAGAAAAGACTCTTGGATCCTCTTTTATCTGGTTCCTTCCGTTGGCTTGTTAGAACGTCCCTTATTTCAACAGGGAGGCCCGTTCAGCAAGGGGGCCTTATTTGTCTAATCTTCACCCCTCCAGAATTTCAAGGCTCATCACTAATCTCCAATTCTGGCACGCATTAGCCATAATCTCTGCAAGAGCATCTCAGGAAATATATGGTCACCCACGTTCACCGTTCTCATCAGGCTCATCCACCCCACCAGCACCAACGCATTTGATTTCCTATGCTTAAGCAGTGGTTGTGCAGCATCCATCCTTGCTTATATTGATCCAACAGTTCTTTAAATCATCTCCGGCACTTGATCCCATAGGACAGCAGGAGACGTGTGGGGGAGCAGAGGGAGCTAGGTGGGCAGAGCACTTTGATCAGGTTTCTCACATTTGTTTGTGTTTGTGTTTTTGGGTCCATCCACAGGAGGAGAAGAATGGTGTCTAGAGCAATGCAGCCTTTCTGTGATGAGGGTGGGGCAAAGCCAGCATTGTGCTAATCAAAATTCAGCATTATGGTAGCCTCTAAGAAGGTTTCAGTACACTTATCCGCGTGTGCTGCGGCATGTAACCTGCAATGCATCTTGGGGCACAATTGGTGGTATGGCAAATTGTTCATGCCTACAGATATAGGCTGTTTCTGCTCCCTCACAGCTGTACTGCATTGGTCATCATAGTCCTATGGCACTTTTAGAGTTTGAGGTGGAAGCACCCACTATACAGGGCATCTAATGCCATATGCTTTCTTATTACCAACGACTCCCCTTTGAACCGTTACGGAAGGGACCTCATTTTAGCAGATATGGTAGGTATACGTATCTTTCAACTATGAAGGCATCATGAAGCAAAACACAGACAACAGATTCAAGATTCAAACAGAACACTTATATTAACTCAAATGTCAGGATGGTAGAAGGCCTAACTTGCCCTATGCTAAGGTGGGATTTCCCTACCTGAAGAAACTAAGGCTAGTCCGAGTCAGTAAGTTCAACTTAAAAATCTGTCTGTGTCCAAAACCTCTACTTGCCCTCACACCCAAAGCTAAACAATGTGTTGGGATGTCACCAATAAAATAAATAGTGTTCCAAATAAAGTTCAGAGCTTCTGCCAGCGCTTGGCTTACTTTCCAGCTCCTCTTCCCAAAATTCAAAGCAGTTCCAAAAAGCCCTGGGGTTCCCTTCCCCAAGGCGACAACACATTTCCAAAAGGGCCTTGTGGTTCCCTTCCCCAAGATGACAACACAGTTCCAAAAGTCTTAGGGTTCTCTTGCCCAAGACGTCAGCTCTTCCAGCTTGCCAACTCACAATCAGTTCAAGTCAGTGCATTCTCGAAACCAGTTCCAGGTTTAATACGGCTTTTCAACAGATTTCTCTCTTTCACATTCACTTCAGCAATCTAATTCACAAGTGAAGATCCTTTATCTATACTTTCCTTGGCTTTTTCAAGACAGGGTAGCCTCGGTTTAGGCGCAGTTGTCAGATCACACAGTCCACCCATTACAGGTCACGCGACAGATAACCGTAGGGTTTCTTGCCCACAGAGGTTTCTCTTCCACTGCACCTGTGCTTTGCTTTACATTTGCTTTGGATTTTCCTTGACAGTTTCTTGGCTTTACCACTGTATGTTCTTTCACACAGCTCACTCTGTGGTGCACACTCTCTTCCACCACTTTCCTTTCACACTCTTCATAAGTGCTTATAACTAACTTGCTTTACTGTATTCTAAGTGCTCATAACTAACTTGCTTTACTGTATTCATAAATATTCATTTTATAAGTGCTCATCACTTGCTTTACTGTATTCATTCGTTGTCATTAAATGTTCATTACGTGCGTTGCACAGATGCTTTCTTTTCATTTTCAGGTTTATCAAAGCTTTCCTTTACTTCGGTATTCAATAATGCTTGCTTTAAGTTCCAGTTTCTCTCTTTATAGTTCAGCGTTTGCTCGATGTTCAAAAACCCCTCACTTTGGGCTCACCAACACTTGCACACATGTTTCAGTTAATCTGCATTGGCATATGCCCAATTGTAGCCCCATGAGTGCCCTGGTACGAGTGTTCCCTTCAACTCACTTACCGGTCCTTGGTGGCTCCGGTGAGAAACCTGAAGGGGTCTCACCCGCTAGTCCCCAGGAATCTGTCATCCAGGTGGGAAGGACTCGGCCATCGCTATTGGATCCAGTTCCTTGGGGTGGACCAGTGCAGGAGGATCACCTGAATGAGGGGTCCTCGGGGAGTGGAAGTGGGACAACGATGGGTGTGATGCGGTACCCCCTTCCCTATAACACCTTTTCCCCATCCTACCCCCATAGGATATTCAGAAACCCTACCCCTTCTTTTCCAACACAAACACTTTCCTACACCATGACATACAACGGACTAACACCCGTGCCGTTTACCTGACATGTCCCAACACAAGGGTCAGGCAAAGTCAGCACACCTGACGGCCCTTTCCCTTCCCCACAGGGATAAAAGGCAGAGCACGAAAAGCACACTTTGAGCAGGGCCGAACACACGAGGAAGCAGCTATGCTGGACAGGAGTTCATTTGGAGGAGAAAGGCGGAGAGACCTGAGGGGACGACAAGGAGGGAATTGCCCTCATCCTTTTCAACTCAGACCTGCAAAGCCTCCGAAAGGGAGATCATAAGACTGGGAAGTCCAGCTGGCGTGTGGTGTGACAGGTGTCAATGGCACACAGGGCCCTCCCGCGCTGATAGTCAAAGCTGGGAGAAAAACTTGCCACTGTGGTGCTGTCCTTGACTCCAGAGATAAGAGGCTCCAACAGTCCAGCACCGTAGATGAGTCGGAGAAGACAGATAGTGAAAGCGAACTGTGCTGGGCCCAAGGTTGCAGGCCGCAACCTTGTTGAACAAAGAACTTGTGTGATTGAACTTTAAAGAAACCCTAGTAAAAAGTTCAGAAGCTGAGTGGTCATGTGTCGCGGGGGCGCTCATTCGAAGGACTCTGACTGAAGCCTTTTTGGGTATGGTTTGTTATAGAAACTATGAAGGCCAGGAGGCCATAAGGGAGGCTAGTGTGTCAAAGTGGTCCTACGGGGGTCGAGCAAAACCCCTCATACACTCGAAATTCTTTGACACATGAGAGAAAACTGATTGAACTGTGAAACTGGCAATGTGAACCCAACAGAGGTATGCCTACAAATTGAAAATTGTGAAACTGGCAAATGTGAACCTGACAGAGGGATGCCTGTGAATTGAGAATTGTGAACTGTTAAGTGAGACGTTTTGGAGTGAAAGGCTGTAGTGAACCCGACTGAGGGAGGCAAACGTTGCAAGAAGGATTGGAGCCTGGCTGAAGGGGATCCAAGGGGCGAGGAGCAGTTGACAAGGTGAAAAGATTGTCAAAGGAACTTTTGTTTGTTTATAATTTTGGCACAGCCAGCCTTCTAAAGCAAGAGACTTTTTGCAGGAAAAGAGATTTGGCCAGGGAAGGTTCTGGCATCGTTGAAAGGAACTGTAATCTCGGACTGGCGAGGCCCAAGAGTGTGCTGTGCTCAAAGGTCCTGCCTTGTCCTGTGCTAAAAACATGGGGAAGGGATACCCTGCCATACTATCCAGACTTATCATTTGGTGAACACTTCTTTCTTTTCTTGAGAACATTATCCCACACTATTTTTGTAACTTAGTTGTAAGGATTGGCATTAGGTTTTTAGTATAGGTCTTTTTTATTTTACAAGACACCACTAGGACTGCTTTCTTATTATTTGATGGTCATAGCTTGCTCCCATCTTAGATTTAGGTTTAGAGTGGACATTTTTCTCACCCATTATACAGTTTAATAAACACCCCTGAACTGTGATCACTTATGTCTGTCTTTACTGATGCCACCATGAGTTCCTTAAACTCCTCTGGCATCCTCTCTCTTCTTTCTCCTGGCTTTTGCCGGCTCGGTGCACATGTTTCGGGAGCTACGCAAGCAGTGCTCGCATTCTGCAATCGGATTTAGGTTGTTTTACCGTAATGGAAAAAAGTGCAGATGAAAAAACCATAGCGGTTTTGGCTGAAAATACAGTTTGGCCATTACGGTAAAACAACTCAAAATAAATACATCACCTGCTCCCACCCCATGCCCCTCTTACTTACCTTGCAGTGGCACACTTCGCTGTGTGACACCAACTCACTGTTCCCTGAGACACCTGTTCCCATTCACTTATGTGACTGGAAACCGGCACCGCAGGGTCCTTTCTTTTCTTTTTTTTCTTACTTTGCTCGAACGGTTGCGGGAGACACTCCTGGAACAACTGCTGATATTATAGTGACCAAGGGTGCGGGGGACCCCCTCATGGCCCCCACTGCCCTTGTTGACTATAATGCCACGGAATGAGGGATTTGGTCAAAAACTTTAATCCGTTCAAAATTTTCATACGGGCAAAATTCAACCAAATCTCCCGTCCGGTAATTTAAATTCGGTATTTTGGGGTAAACCCCTGCAATATTCGTTGTAGGTTGCTGGTAGCTCTGCTCTCCACACAAGGGCGCCCTCTGTGGCCTACAGCACTTAGGAGTCTTCCTTGCCCCACTGCTCCGGCTGTGGGCACAAGGCAGAGGATACTCCAACGGCTTCAATCCTCTCCCGGTCTCTCCTCTGCAATCGCTGGTATCCTGGCCTCCAGACTGTACTTTCCTCAGCAGCCCTCTTCTGGGCAGGAATTCTCCCATCTTAGGCCCACAGTTCCCAGCCCGGCTTCTCTCCTGCTGGTTTTTCCTTCCTTGCTGGTGGCTCCAACTTTTATGCACCTGTGACCCGTTAACAGGTTGCAGGTCCGAGCCCGTAAATTCACTTGCCACACCACAATTGCTGGTGTTCTCTGAACATGTCTGACCCCCACAATAGATTCCAGGCCTCTTCCTCGTCTCAGTACCAGAGTGGTGCTGCATATTAGTGTGTACAACTCATAGTTGCCTCTTCCTGGTCCCAGTACTAGAGTGGTATGACTGAGGGGAAATAGGAGGAAATGATTGACAATAACCTATGAATGGATGGGGAGGGTAGGATTTATTATCACAAGGGAAATGGTGATACCATTCCTCACCTAAACACATCCTCTCCCCACTCTCCAAGGACCCTCCACCCAGGTGATCCTCCCTCGCATCTCCACCCCCAGGGTCAGAATACAAAAGCAATGGCCTTTCCCTGGTGTAAGGAAGGCATGGTATCAACAGTAATACAGACTCAAATTACCACAGTTCAAGGGTGCTTATTGAACTTCAAAAACGGTTTGAAAAATGCCTATCTAATACAAAATCTAAAGATGGGAGCAAGGTACGACCACCAAATAATAGTAACGCAGTCCTAGTGGTGTCTTGTCAAAACAAAAGGGTCTATACTAAAAAAAACGATTGCCAATCCATACCTCTAAATACAAATAGCGTGGGAAACAATGTTATGAAATAGAAAGAAGTGTTCAAGAAATAATATGACAGGATAATCAGGCCATTGGCCTCCCTTCCCCACGTTTTCCTCATGGGACAAGGTGGCACACTCGAGCGTAACACAGTATCTGGCTTCTCTAGCATGACAATGCAGTTCAAATATTAGCATTAGAGTCTTCTGTGCCCAAGTCTCTTTGCCTTTCAAAGTCTCAGAGGGCCTGATGCAACAAACACACAATAAGTTCTCTTCTTCCTCTCAAGATTTCACACAAACTCAATTTCTCAGGTGATTCACTATTCACTCAGATCCCCTTCAGCCAGGCTCATATCCCCTTTAACACAATGCTCGTAGGATTTTCATGTATCCAATTTCTCAGGTGATTCACAGTTCACCCCGGATACCCCTCAACCGGCCTCAGATTTGTTTTAACACAATGTTCAATCAGTCTGCCTCTGGCGGAACCAATTTTTTTTTTTAAACTTTGTTTATTGTGCTTGACAATACAACAAGAGAGCCTGTAATTTACGAACAGTAGACTGATATACAATCCTCATACACAGTTTACGTATGACACATACAGAATAGTAGGAGACCAGTAAGAAGTACAGCATGCAAAGTTCACCTGATAAAGTAACAAACTGGACCAATTTAATTCACTGAACCAAAAACTTGCATTAACCCAAAGCTTTCAATTGATCTCCCTCATTCGGGCTCAGACCAACTTTATCTACTTTGTCATCAACTTTCTTGGCAGTAGCAACATCAAAGACTTTCGATTGAGGACAGGATTTTGCTTGGCCCATTCCGTTGTAGGACCACTTCGATGCACAGTTCTTTGCCACTCTTTCACCTATGTCAACTCTCAGTTGGATACCTTACAGAGACCTTCAAATGAACATGGTCGTAGTGTCAGACCACTCCGTATCGTATCTTGATTTTAAAGTTCAATAACTCATTTGTTTTTCAATTCTACTTGCGTTGGCTATAACATGCGTTTCATACACTGCTCACTTCAGCGCTCAACATACAATGTTGCCGCTTGTAACCTTGGCTTCAACACAGACCGGTCTGGTATCGACCTCCCCAACTCACCGGCTGTGTTGATTTCAATGGCGCTGCTTTGTTGTAGGAGCCAAGGACAGTACCACGGGAGCATGCGATTCTCCCGGCCTTGATTATCGACGCGAAAGGGGCCCAGGTACCCCTGAGACACAATGCAGGATTCTTGAGCATGGTTTCCTAGTCTTGCGCTTTCTAATCTCGAGGTTTTGTGAAAATAACAGTTCCTTGACGAAAAGGTCAAGGGCACTTCTCTCCTTGTGATCCCCTTCTGTTTCGCCGTCTTTTTCCTCGTCTTAAACTACCATCTTGGAACTACTGTTTCCTCTTGTGCTTTGCCTCGCTCAGAGTGTGCTCTCGTGCTGCACCTTTTATCCATGTGGGGAAGGGTAATGGAAGTCTGGTGAGTGTGATGGTCTGTGTTTGCCTAACCCTGCCTGACCATTGTATTGGGACATGTCAGGTACACGGCTCTGGTTTTAGTCCGTTTTCTCTCATAGAGAGCTGTCAGTGAGAAAGTGTTCATGTTGTGAAAGGAGGGGCTTGAGTTCCTAAGTATCCTACCTGGCAGGATGGGGTAATGGTGTTACAGGGAAGGGGTTACTGTGTCTCGCCATCCAGTGTTCCACTCCCCAAAGACCGCTCACTCAAGTGATCCTCCCGCACTAGTCCACCCCCAGGAGCAGGATCCAAAATTGATGGCCGTGTCCTGGCCACCTGGATGACAGATCCCCGGGGACTAGCGGATGAGACACCTCCAGGTTTCTCACACTGGCCACCTGAGAAGAGGATCCGGGGGGTCTGGGGAGTAGGTGTGATGATGCCTTCAGAATTTTCACACAACATAGACCCTCTCCTAAGACAGATAAAACAGGATTGACAAAAGGATGGGTGTTATATATACAGGGCCTCTTCAGTGGGAGGAGATTGTTCATTAAATCTTTTTCATAGGAAACTGTTGATCAGCCAGGTCTCTCTTTGGGTAGTCACTCCTCCCTTTGTACAGGATTGTGATGAGGAAGTGGGATGGGGGGTAATGCAGACAGAGGTCCTACAGGTGCATCCAAATAAAGTGGACTCTGCAAGGAGTCAGAGGAGTACACCCTGCTGGAGGAGGCAATTTAGCAAAACCCTATCAGCAGTATTCAGATATTATGGAATTCCTGGAGAAGGACAGCATATGCAGGTAAACCTGCCACGGAAGATCGGGCACTGATCATGTGAGAATTTGGAGAAAGTACTGGTGGGACTAAAGCACCTGGAGCTTCCCGAGGAGAGCGCCTCTTTGGGGATCACCTTGGGGCGATAGAGATCAACATGGTTATTCAATGGTTATTAAAGATCATACAAACCACTGGATTTGGTTATTAATGGCCCATTAATGGCCCATTATAACTATTTGAAACTAAGCATCAGATTACTTAAGCGATGCAATATTATTCTAAGTAAATGGACAAGATATGTTCACTCCAGTCAGTTTCCTAATCTTTTGGGTGTGTGGGCGAAGCTTTTCCACAATTATAAACAGTGCCATGCCACAGTTCCGTTCCTTCAGTCTATTTTTAGTAGAAGAAAATACTCTAAAATAAAATACGTCAATAACGTGTCTTGGTGAATCGAGGGACATTTTACAGCTATTCTATTTAGACTCTACCGCACCATTGGTATCCACAGAGCTGCGTTACGATGGTTACGCAGCTTCTTCATTGGGATAACTCAAACTGTCAAATTCAGATCTTTTGTCTCCATTTAATTTCCAAACTGCACGAAACTCATCCATCCCTCCTGCTAGGTGAAGCCTTCATTGACTTCTCATTTATTTCAAGACTTTGTGTCTCATATTTAAGTGTGTCCATGGACTGGCCATTCTTTACCTCGCCCAACGCATCCAATTGTATCAGCCTTCACGTTCACTTTGCTCCACAAATGCCTATTTACTTAACGTTGCCACAAGTCGCTGTTCCACCAGAAGCGACAGACGCTTCTAAGTGCTTGGTCCAAAGGAACAACTTTCCTCCACATCGTGGACTCTATAGCCTTGTTCCAGAAACATTTAAAAGCCTTCCTTTCCACTTAACACTGAAATACCCAACAGTGCAATCAGTAAAGGACTCGGTTCAGTACTCTTATGAGAACATACTATTTATTCCATCTGAGCCCAGATAGAGTTGACTCTGCCCGGTGCATTCTATGTTATGGGCATTTATAAACAAATGCAATGAAAGATGGCAGTTGATAAGAAGGTGGAACGAGTCAGCTATTTCATATGCACCTATGTTCAAAATCTGCTATGCCCTTATGCTGACACAGCCACTGGCTGCTATCCATTTCAATCAGCAGATCACTTTTTATAGGGCAATCATTATTATTGATATGATTGGTTATTTATAACGCGCTTAACATCCAGAGGTTTCTAATACCCAAAGGTTTCTAAGAGTGGACCACGGGATGAAACCTATGTTGCTCCATGTCGTCTTGCTTCCAAGGCGAGCACGTTGCCCCTATGCTATCCTCCGGAGACAATTATTGACAATTACCTTAAGGGAAGCTATAGTTATCATGCATCCATCACCGCACTTTTCTCAGGCGTTTACCCACTTGATCCCTATCAACAACGTTACTGCGAAGATCCAACAGGATCGGAGTATCATCAATGCACAGCTGACACCGTAGACCAGGTTCCATGATTTACCAGAACAGGGGGGAATATATAAATATGTTTTCTAAAGAAAGGGTAAAACCACTGAACCCTGAGGAACCCCACAGTCCAAGAAGAGAGAGACATAAAAGTAGACGTACGTAGTAGAACTTGTTGACTCCTGCCATTAGGAAAGAACTACAGGAAATTGAAGAGGTGTATTGGTGAAGTTCACTGTAATGGGAGTACGAGCTCGGAACTGTTCACTATGGGTAATCAATCACTTGCAAGCAGGGTCTATCATCAAATTATTGCAAACTATAAAGAGAATACTGATCTGCTGAATGAATTGAATAGGAGACTGGGGTATGAAATCACTTCTGATATATGGCTTGAGTTGTGTGCAAATGTGAAGCTTTGCTCGATAAGTTTGAGTGAACGTTCGAGGCAAATAAAAATTCTCAATAGGGTTTATTGGAGCCCAGAGAGGCTTAAAAGTAGAGGTATGTCATATTCTGATGTTTGCTGGTGCTGCAATAGTGAGAAGGGCAGTATATAACACCTGCTGTGGGATTGTGTGCGGGTCCGAGGCTTTTGGCATGAGGTATGTGATATGTGCCTCTGGGTTTTGAATCACAATGTTGCTTTGGATTTAAAAACAATGGTTTTGGGATGTAGTGCTTTACTTGAGGACCTTTCATTGTCAGAAAACACATTTTTGTTCAGGAGTGCGTCGATTTGCAAAAAATGATTTTGAGAAGTTGAAAATTCCAAATTTCACCAGTATCTGAGGACTGGATTACAGAAATGAACTGCTTGGCGAATATTGAGAAGGCTATTTACAGAAAGATTGAGAAGTTGAATTTACATGCAAAGGTCTGGGGTACTTTCTTGGATATGTACTAGTTCTGCTACATTGATGTGATGTGATGTGTGTTTTCTCTCTCTCTCTCTCTCCTTTTCTTGACTGGTTGTACAACATGCCAATTGATGTGTTGTCATCTGTTCATGTAGTGTTGGTTAAAATATAAATAAAGAATATCATCAAAAAAGGAAAGAACTGATCCAGGTCAGCATCATTCCTCCAATGCCCACCTCCTTATCCAGGCTGCGGAATAGCATGGCCTATGGTGTGAAACGCTCATGACAAATCCAAAAGAATGGAGGATATCATGTGATCTCAGCCCCTCACGTTCAGTAGCTTCTCTCCAATTTCCATGACTGTCGTCTCCGTGCCCTTGTATGGGCTGATAACCAGGTTGGGCATCAGGTAGGAGCGCCTTGTGCTCCCAATATATTTGAAGTTGAGCAGTGATTTCCACCTACATTGGCTTACCCTAAAAAGGACACCTCGAGATAGTCCAAGGCAGCTTTTTTAATCGGAGCAACACTATTGCTTGCTTGGGGGAGGGTGGACATTTTCCTTTTGGAGGCAGGCATTAATCAACCAAGTTTCATCTTCTAATATACTATCTAGATTATTAACAACTCATTTAGCTGGAGGAATATCCATTTGCAAGCCAGATGTCCTCATCTGGCTGGTAGGCTGCCTGATGTCCTGCTGAGATGATCATGGAAAACGTCTAAATTCTGTCTCGGGGCATTTTATACAGCTAGCTCAATGGACAGAAACTGGACCCTCTGGGTCAATATCACTGTGTATAATCTAGATTTTTTTAGCGAAAAAATAGGCAGTGAGTCATAACTCCTGAAAAGGGCTAAAAGCAGATGATTCAGACACTGGTTGCCAATCTCCAATATAGTTTTCCACAGTTCCCATACTGCAATTATAATCCCCAGAAATCGCAGTGAGTACAATTACTGCTCGGCACTAGTATTGCATTTTTTTAAAACCATGTGATCTATTTACAATGCTCTACATCTGCCTCTGAAAGACTCTGCGTTCTAATCAACAATCACTTTGTTAAAGTCCACATATAGGCTACAAAGCAATGTAAGAGAACCGCTAAACCGTCCAGCTCCCACAATAAAGGCAATAAATGTATACTGAACACATCTAATCTAAATCCCTGTAACTCACTAGTTCACCCTGTGGATTGTATCTTGTTCCCCCATGGTTGGGTCAATCCAGTTCTTGCATGTGCTGGTGTGACGCCTACAATGGGAATGTCGAGGTCCTCACCTTTTCCTCACTCACTACTTTCCTGTATCTAAAAAGTAAGTGCCCACTTATTGGTGGTCGATTCTGAACTATATTCTTACTGCCTCCAATTTGTTTGTCTTATTGTTAATAATTATTCAATCCATCTGGTCGGATAATGGTTAAAAAGAATAATTCTGACAGTTAAATGTACTTTCGACTGTTTGTGGTAAAAAAGAATGATATATCTTTGTCAAGCCCTCTTATCAATGTATAGTGGGTATAGGGGTTTGGGTCATCACCCCCAAACTTCTTAAAATGGAAGTTTTGGGGTGATGACCCAAACCCCAATACCCACATTGTAGGGTTGGGGTACCGGGGTTTGGGTCATCACCCCCAAACTGAAAAAGTTTGGGGGTGATGACCCAGACCCTGATGCCCACATTGATAAGAGGGCTCGACAACGATATATAATCGTTTTTTAGCCCAAACAGTTGAAAGTACCTTTAACTATCAGAATTATTCTTTGTAACCATTATCTGACCAGATGGATCAAATAATTATGAACAATAAGACACACAAATTGTAGGCGGTAAGAATATAGTTCAGAATCGACCACCAATAAGTGTGCACTTACTTTTTAGATACAGGAAAGTAGTGAGTGAGGAAAAGGTGAGGACCTCGACATTCCCGTTGTAGACGTCACACCAGCACATGCAAGAACTGGATTGACCCAACCATGGGGGAACGAGGTACAATACACAGGGTGAACTAGTGAGTTACAGGGATTTAGCCACAGGAATAACTTGATAATAAAAAGACTTCTGTCTATATTGTGTTACAGATGTGAGGGCGCAAAAAGGAGAGTGTAGCCCCTGGACTCCAACTTTAAAGATTCACATCCAATCTAAACCATCCAGACAGTCAGGGGACTCTCGGTTAATGCTGGATTTCTTCTCAGCCCAAATTCCCTTTGCTGCTTCTGCGTGTGTGAATTGAAAGGCCTTTGGGTGGGATCGCATTTTCATTTTGGCAAGGCATCCATTTACATTCTCAAAATTAGGATGGACATGTTTTTAAGTGCCTGTTGAGTCCCTGAAATACCGCTAGAGGTATTTCTTTGAACGCACATTCGTTACTGCCATTGCAGCTAATTCTATAACTGACCACATGTTTAGGATTACCATTGGCGGTAATCGTAATTACCACCAGCCTTAATCCGTCGAGAAAAAACGCCCATACTGTAAGGAGGTCATAGGAGCTGTGCTAAAAATATTTCAAACTCAGTTTATACCTACATCGATTTGAAAAAGGCGAAGCACATGAGCTGCAAAAATATATTGGTGAATAAGAGCTTGTCCCACATGGAAAAATTAACATCTTGGCCTTGTCCTCCTCTAACAATATTTGGGCACATTTCGAAAACATGGATTCGAGGCATTTCACAATTGAAGGCTTAATAAGAAGTGCAGCTAATAGTTTCTGCAGAGTCGCCGTTATGACGCACTCGCCAGAAGACGGCGCATGCTTCTGTTTGGAGCGCCAAACCCCATGCAGCCAGAGGCTCTGTGCTCAGTCATTGAGACCCCAGGGCGCAGAAAGGTCTCACGAATGTCGTTTCCTTCCCATGTTTACGCACGAGGCCCAAGGAGCACGCTGGCAGTCACTTTGCTACAATACCTTTGGAGGCCAGCAGCCACGCTGCCACCGCCACGTCAAGATGGTGGCGCACTCTGTGGCTTGGAAACCAGAGGTGTTAGACCCAAATGAATGACATTAGGAAACAACTGTAGACAGGGAGGCTGGCTGTGCAGTGCGGTCTTGGACCAATGAAGATGGAGCCATTTCTGACCTGCCAACAGAGGCGTTGCTAGGGGCAGAGGCGTTGCTAGGGGTGGGGGCTGAGGGCCATATAGCCCAGGGTCTTTTTGGTTATAGACCCGGAGAGAAGCTCGGGGGCCACAACAAAAGGCTAGCTAGCCCAGAGTCCCGACAGTCCAGGCATTAGCATAGCCCCAGATCTTTTCCAGACCTAGCAACACCCTTGCCTGCCAGTCTTTTTTATCAAGTGCTTTAGGTTGGGGAACCTGCATTACCTCCACTTCTCAGTTCTTACTTCTGAGTTGCACATGATAGGAATCAATGTTACAACTTTACAAGTCTGCATCCTCTCCATGGAGAGTATAACAACCCCTGTGTTCCATCACACATAACAGTTTTATTTTTTTCCTGCCAAGCAGCTAGGAACTAAAGTGAAGCTCGCCCACATGCTGCTATAGTAATCCACTCACTGCTGGGCTTTGAAGGGTCAGAGTGGACTTCCCTTGGTTGGAATCCCCTGCCGGGGCGAAAGGAGAAGTAGGACAAAGATGGGAGAATCCCCAACCCCCAAGCGTCTTGCTAGTTGAGTAGCCTCAGCGGAGGGCACAGAGGTTCATCAGTGGTGCCCTGGGGCAGGCACTGTTGAGGAGCTTGAAGCACAAGGTCAGGAGGGAGGATCGGTCAATTGCCCGGCACAAGTAATGAATGCTTGAGAAGCATGATGGGGTCCAGGCTCAGTGCCCCCGCGGTCGCAGAGGCAGCTGCAGTAGGGGGGATCTTTTATGCTCTGTGGTGAATCACAGTGCTGCGCTCCCCACAAGAGACTTACCCAGAACTGTCTGACAGCGATAGTGGTTCTGTCCACTGGAGCGGGACGGTGACAGTAGTGATGCAGCTCATGGCACATGGATGAACAACAGGGCACCCACCCCTCAGCATCCCTGTGATAGGACACCCGGGGGCAGGATGGCAGCGTGCTCTGCTCTGAGAGAGGGAACTAGATGAAAGACACTGGCAGAGCGGCACTGCAGGACCTTGGCGCTAGCACAAGTACACGATGTTCCAAAACACCATGGTAGGAGCCAAGTTTGAATCCCCACAGAGGAACCTGGGGAAATGTAAGGGGTACTTTGATCAAATAAAAACCTGAGCCCCAAGGATCAGACAAATTATATTTAAAAGAGGTCCAAGATAATAGAAGAATAAAGGAAATAAAGAAAGGGAAATCAATCATGATTAAAACAACAGTCCAATTGGTCAATCAGGAGAGGGAGCCTAACAGAAGAGGACCAGAGTGGAAACACCCTGCCAGCAAATACTGTAATCAGGCCAATCAGCAGCCAAAAGGACGAGGAGGAGTCTGGCTATACAAACAGAGCCAGCTCACTCTGAATTTGTCTCAGGTTCCCTATATTTCTCTCCATATGCTGCTGTATGGAAGAGGAGCTGTTTCCTGGAAGAGGAGATGCTGCCTGGTTGAAGGAGCTTGGACTACCCTGGAGCACTGCCTGCCTGGCTGCTACCTGAAGAGCCTGGAGGAAACTGATTGACCCAGAGGGAAGAAAGAGCGTACCCCGGCAACCCACCTATGCCTAAAAGGTGGGAGAGCTGACCTGCCTGAAGAGCCAGGAAGAGGCTAACGCAACCCTTCCATAAGACCCTGATAGACAGACAGGACAGAACCAAGTCCCCTGAAGAAAAGAGGGGTAGGTGGGGGGGCGATGGGTGGGGGGGTACAACAATGTCCCTTGAAGAGGAGAGGGAAAAAGCAAAGAGAAAAGGGCTGCCAAGAAAGAGGTGATAATACCCCACGGACCGGGTAAGAGAGAAAAACTCAGAAGGCCAAGTGGAGGTTGGGGCAACAGACTAAGCAACAAAGGGATTTTGAGATGGATTAACGAACCAAGGGATTCATATAAAGAACCAAAGCACAGGACCCAGCTGATCCCTTGCCTAAGAGGTCCTGCATCTACAACTACAGGTCCCAGATTAGGTTTTCACATAATTGGCCCAATTGCTTGTCTACCCGAGGAAGCCAAGGACAAGACCTCCCTGAATTGATGGATGTTGTTAAACTAGGTAAGGACTTTATGTTAAAGATTGTGACCCCCCTTTAGCCCCCAACACTTTTCCACTTAAGGGAAGGACTTTACATTTTTTTTCCTCATTTCACCATTTGATTTAGCAATTCTAATAACTCACTATTTTAGGAACATTTGATTCAGGAAACCTTTGTATTAAGTTGAGGGTTAGTTGTGATAGGTAAATTTACTTTCAGGTTTTTAGTACTTTGGGCACCTTTTGGGCTCCATAGGTGAAGTGCACCATAAGTTTGTTTTATTCACACAGGGATGGACTTCTAAATCATTTGTGTTGGAACACTTCGCTTTATTCCTCAAACCCTGTTTTCTCTTATGCTTGCCTAAAAGAGAGTTTTCTTTCAAAAGAACCAAAGTCTGAGACCCTTATGTTCGCCATGTCATCACACCAGTCATATCTTTTGTAATCTGCCTACAAAGTATCAGGCCCAAGCATGTCTGTCTGTTGAATTCCTCAATCACTATCTGTTTACAGGCTTCTGGGAGTCTATATGGTTTTAAATGAACCACTTTACCTTTAGGTGTTCTAAAATAGTGCTATGTGCCTTTTACTTTTCCTGGTTTTTCTGAGAATACATCGGGAAATGAGGTAACTACATATTTTAGATCTTCTTGTTGTTGGATAGATAGCTTGGGAGGAGTTAAATCAAAGTTATCTATCTCTTCAGGAACCAGACAGGCTAGTACCTTGGCATGGGTGACTGAGGGGATTTCTTTTCACTCTGTCAATAGATTTACCCGATACAAATGGAGCTTCTGTTTTCTGTCCGGTTGGGCTACTTTATAAGTACAGGCTCCCGTTTGTTCTACTATCTCATAGGGTCCGTGCCACTTGGAGACAAGTTTGTTTTCTGAGGTGGGTAAGAGGACCAGCACCTTTTGTCCTATGGAGAATGATCTTAAGCTCACCTTTGTGTCTTAAGTGGATTTTTGTTGGCTCTGGGCCTTTTCCATACGAGTACAAACTAGATCTCGAACCAATTTTATATGTTCTCACATTCTGGTGGCAGTTTGCGAGATGGGAATGGGCGCCTCTTCTCGTTCTTCCCAAGTTTCCCAGAGCATGTCCAGGACATCTCTAGGCTCTCTACCTGTGGAGGCCTGAGGGGTTTTCCTTACTGGAAATAGTGCCCACAGGACCATTCGGTACCAGTCTTTCCCAAAGTCATCTACCAATTTTTGTAAAATTTGCTTCAGAGTTTTATTGAATCTTTCTACCAAGCCATCAGTTTGGGGATGGTACCCAGAAGTTTGGAAGGTAGTAATGTGGAGTAGCTCTTTGACTTCTGCCATAAGCTTACTCATAAAATTCAAACCCTGGTCTTTGTATTTCCTTGGGAAAGCCGACCCTGGAGAAATACGGTAGAAGGATTTTAAGGATCTGCTGTGGGAATGCTTCGGGATATCGGGTTGCATAGTCCACAATCACAAGGACATATTTGTTCCCTAGTCTGGATGTCTCTAGAGGTCCAATTATGTCCATCCCTATTCCTGAAAAGGGGACCTTCTATGATCAGCAACAGGTTCAGAGGGGCAGGTAATGGGATGTGCGTGCTGGTCTTTTGACATGTTTCGTAAGTCTGGATGAAGGTCTTTATATCAGCGTGGATACCTGGTCAGTAAAACTTCCAACTAATATGTGCCTGGGTTACAAACTGCGCCAGTAAGGGCTATACAAGCATGCATTTATTGTTATGCTGGAAGAAGTGGTTCTGATGATTAGCAAAGAGGTGGTAAGCTAGTCACCTATAGGAAGGATTGGTTCTAGGGTGTGGCCCCGGGATAAACAGATACTTGTGGGTAGGCTGCTTTGGGGGATTCACCAGGGACAGAGAAAGGGCTTGTTAGCAGGAAGGATGTTTATTATGGATTTAGTCAGATATCAAGAGCCTCTGAGGAACAAACTGGAAGGATTTCAACAAACCACAATCAGAGACAGGTCAAGTGCCCCCGCAAAGTACTCCTAGCTTACAAATGGGAAGCCTAGGGCTAGATCTAAATGTACCTGTGCCACATGCACCTGTGATGAATGACCCACCATTACATGTAATCAAGAATAATAATATCATACAGATCAAGAATGTAATAATGAGATTAACAAAGGGAATACATCCGGTCACTTGTGGGAAGGATGGTTTCTGGGATTCAATCAGCCAGGGACATAAAACAGGTCACTCAGAACCAACATGTTTAGTTTCTTCAAACAGGCACATACATGTCACCTGTAGTAAGGACCGGTTCTGGGGAGTCACCCAAGGATATAAAACAGGTCAACCGTACCAAATGCTGGTTCCCACCGATGGGAAAACTATTAAGCCAAGAAAAGATGGTTTCATTTCAAGGACAGAGGGTTTTCCGTATGAAGAAAGAATGTGTCTGAGCATTCTCTCCAGAAGCTCAGGTCTTTGTCTGTAGGAAAGATGGCTGTCTCAGGATTCACGGAGGGGAAATACAACTGGTCACATGCAGAAAGTGTTTGCCATAGACATGCGTTTTAGCCTTGAGGACACAGGTGCAAAGCGCGGCAAGGCCAACTCAGACCTTTACCAGTGTGATGTCTATACGTTCAGAACCATTACAATGGATAATAACACCTAGTACTACATGGCTTAGAGACAGGAGTAACCCAGGGGCAAGTGCTGCACAAACACATTTTCTTTTAATCAAATTTCAGAGAACCTGTCCAAACAGATCTGACCTCTGCAATTAGCACGTGGGTAAAGCACACCGCCTCCCAGGATGCAGGACACAGAGTACTGTCGTAGGGATACATAGGCACCCCCAGGGGACTGAAATGGTTGCCCAGGGGCACAGATCATTTCACATGCAGGCAGTGCAGGATGAGCTCAGTGGATCAGTGCAAGTTGACATCTCTCACCTGAAATAGTGGCTAGGTCTAATAAGAGAGGACGAAAAAAAGGATGTAACCCAATAACAGAGCTTCCTCTGCATGAGAATTGATGGATTCAAAGCTGTTCCCATAAACATGCGGTTTAGACACTGGAACAGGTATCGAGATCCATATCACACCACCCCTAATTAAGCCTGGAGGCATATATGGGAATTGCATGGGATTGCCTAATTCAACACCCCACCCTTTGAAAGGGTCAAGTCAGGGATTGGCCGATCCCGTGCGTTTTGGTCTCTTTCTGGAAGGCTTGCATTGAGATTTTTGTGTTTACATGGCAATACATTATTTGCCCCCCGTCAAAGGGAGTGAACTCTCAGAGGGACTTCCGATGCTGGGCCAATGCAGTGCCTGCGTACTAGAGGAAAGGCTTCTCTTGAGATGAGTTCTGTATTCATTCCTATTCAGGATTTGGCCTCTCGGGAGATATATCTTCAAAAGGTGAGGTGCACACTCTATTTCCTCATATACCCCCTTGTATCAATCCACACCCCGTCACTGAGACACCTCTCCTCGTCTCATTTTCCCTCTCTGACATTCCTCTTGCTCTATCTGTCCGCCCCTTCCCATGATGCCTCTTGAATGGATCCATCAGCATGGTTTATAGTCATTACATCGAAAACAATAATGTTGAAAAAAAAAAAGTCGAATTTCTTTTTCATTACGTTTTTTATTCGAAATGGGGGGGTTGCCCCCCAAATCCCCTTTTTTCTATTTTTTTTTTATTTTATCCCTTTTTCTTTACTTACTACGGATGTCAGCAGTTTAGGAGCCTTGGGAGTAGGGAGACCCAGAGAGAAATACACGTGAAGTAAAACCAAAGAAAGGTCGACTGCAGGGAAGAACAGGTCTTATGAGAAGCCCCAAAGTATTTGATATTGACCGATAATTTCCTTCTGAACACCTGATGGGTGTAAGGGATGCTTGGCTCAGGCAGTGCTTTGTGGGGTTGGAATTTGGAATGTGTTGCTTTCAACTCGAGGATGGGTTGATGGTCACCGGGCTGGGACTGGAGCTGGCTTGGCTCTCTTCTGCCTCAGTCTCCTGTGTGGTGCTCTCTCTCTTGCTCTCTGGCTGTCTGGCCTGGCTTTGAGGTGGTGGGGAACTTAACAAGTGGGATATCAGCTGGCACCTGAGAGCGAGCAGGCATCGCTGCATGATACTGCCAAGCTCAGAAACATTTGATTTGCCTAGGCCCGCCTGAACCAAGCCTCTGTGTGGTGATGTGCTATGTGTTGAGTTTGTAAAGCAACAGTCAGCTGAAGCAGTCGAGACCCAAGAAATGAATCAGAAAAATCAGGAAAGGGTGAGCAATGTATGCCTCAACAATACGGGATGCAAAGCGAAGTGCCAGTTCTAAGGCAGAAATCCTAAAGAACAAAGACAGAAATGGTGCCAACAAGGTCAAAGATGTCTGGCAATCCATGGTCAAGTAGCTGAACCAAAGTAAGTAACCCAACCTTATGCTCTCCCCGCCCTTGCTTCTCTTTCCATTGTAATCCCCCAATGTTGAGAGCATTGACCGAACTGCAAATTGATCTGTTGCTATCCTCACCGAATGAATGCAAATTGGATTCCGAATTACTTCTCTTAAAGACAGGATATTGCATCATATCATGAAGCTTGTTTTAGCAACCCCTGGTTAGATGGAAGGAACGTTTGGGTTGTTTTCATGGGGTGCAGGAGAAGGGTGGTCAGCCTCCGTTAGCTAAACTTGAAAATCCCTTTGGTGATGGGTGCAAAAGACCAGCCTAGTGGGGCGTCCACCAGGGTAGTCCAACATCCTCCCAATGGTGATGTATCGGAGCAGTCTGGCATCACTCTTAGGAAGAGAGTGGACTCATTACAAGGTACGCCTACACCCATACAAGCACACACAACACACTACACATAATGTATTGAAAATATGCAAGTATTGCAATGGGATAAAAACAGACCTCAATAAGTTTGTTTGTTTATTTATTTCTAATGCACACCAAACCCAAGGGTAACAGGGCGCAGCAGTAAGAAAATGTAAAGCTTACATGGTTACATAATTACAAGTGCGGTCACAATAAAACATGGATAGTTACAAATATATTCACAGTGATTGATATATACACATATACAAGTTGTAATCTAGTTTTGACCCGGAGGGATGAGAGGGCGAAAAATCAGTTATTACAATATCGGGAGCGATGGTCCAAGGCATCCTCCTAGATGAGGGTAATGTGGCGGCTCCATAGGCTAGTGGTCAGTGGAATTGAGAATGTTAATATAGTTGCTTCTGAGCTGTAAGCACGGTTGATCTTCGTACGTATGAAGTTCTACAGGGTAAGTAAACACACAATAAATGAAAAAACAGGGAAGAGTTTCAGAAAACCAAACCCACTCAAAACCCTAGTGGACATACAGCGACCACAATATTAAAATAAATAACACGCTTTGTAGGATATAGGGGTGTTTGTTGTGTTTGGTGTTGTGTTTTTGTTGTGTCGTGTCTTTAATTTGGGATATGGGGGTGGGAATTTTATGGTGATGTTAAATGGACTGTTATATATATTCTATAGAAGCGAGATATATAGAATTGCTTACACCCTGTTCTCACTTGTAGGTTTCTCATTTGTAATCTTCGGAATTATTAAATGAAGTTGGTAAAGAAAAAAAAGAACAGTTAGGCAGAACTACTCACCAAACATGTAAGTAACATCAAGAAAATACAGTACCGAGTCTAACTAGGACCCAGCCCCCCCACAAAGAGGTGCAGTGGAGCACAGCTTATCTGCACCACGGTACACTGAGTGAAACGCAAGGGTTCATCACACGAAAAAGGATAGACAATCCCCAGTACACTTTAAAATACACCAGGATTCCAAGGGGGGAAAGGGAAAATGGCAGTTCGCTGGTAAGTAATAGCTAATGTCAATGTTATGAGTTCTCAAAAGTTTGCCAATAGGATTTAATGGGACAAACCAAATAAGTATCTAAGTTGTGGGTAAAAGGCAAGTAAAATTACTTGCAGCCCAAGTGTGTGAGAGGAGTTACACCCACTCGGCAGGGGCGCCCTACGGACCCTCACAAAGGAGTTCCAGACCCGGCCCCAGTGGCAGAGGGCCAGGGGATGGTTGCAGTGTGACAGTCAAGATCACAAAGGTAATATGGCCACAGCGAGGGTGTACAGAAAACACTCGGAGTCAAGAGAGCCTGGTGGATGGGACATCCTCCGCACCAGACGGCCCTGGGACTTACTGTGCCAGTTGCAGAGGACACAGCCCAGGAAGTGAGGGTGTAGACGTCCATTTCAGGATTGGGATTGGGTTGGATTGACTCTGGTTCAGGACTGCAGCGCTGATATGAAAGGCCCAGAAGGATGGAGGAGTTGCAGGACTTTGAAAAGGACTGCGTATCCAAATGGCCACCATATATGCCTGCTAGTCCAGAAAAGATCTTTCATTATCACACATATTGCACAATCCTGACGATAGCCACACTTTCATTCACACAGATACACGCACATTTTCGTGCACTGTCAACAGCCCTATGTTACAGCGCTTAGTTCCACGTGGTCTCATTCATGTGCATGGCAACGGGAATTAGGGAGAGAGCTAACAGACCTCTCCATGCCTTTGCCTCGGCCAAGGAGAAAGCTTGGAGAAGCTGGACGCGCAGCCCCGGCACGCGCTGTTCTGGTCATCCTAGCTATAAGGTCTCACGTGGCTCCCCGTGCTACCTTGTGGCTTCAGGTACGGCAGCCCGACCATCACCTACTTCTGGCAGGGGCTGACTTGCGACCTACCATCACTTAGGAGCTTGCAGGGTTGCTGGCCCTACAAGAACATTCTGGTGCTGGTGTTACACAAGATGCCACTCAGCCAGCCCCAGAACTAATGGGCTCTGAAGCTGGACAAGGGGTGGCCTTGGCTTGTTCCCTCTCAGCCCCGCCGTAATGGGTTGTAGGGCACCACCCAACATCCAATGTGAGCAGGCCACCACCGAACATGTAGCCTAGTACACGACCAGTTCCCCTATTTTGCTGCCTCACATTCATAGGCAACCACCGCACAAGGAGGGCGAAGGAAAAGAGGTGATAGATGCCTCCAGAGAAAAGACCAGAAGGGCCTCATGTTGCCTTGAGAAAGCCCACATTGGGTGAAACACATGCACATGCCCCATTAGGTTGATGTTGTTGGCCTATTGTTAGGAAGTTTATTTTTCTTTACTTAGGTATACTGTCGGAAACGTATACCATGCTGTGTTTTGCTATTTTAAAAAATCCTTATACTAAATAAGAGAAATATATTATTTCAAATCTGAAGATGATGTCTTGATTTTAAAAAATTCACATTTGCTTTAGAACAAAAAGACTCCGTGCAAAATACCTAGCCGTGCATGCTAGTACGTCCCTTAGATAAGACTGTGGGCCTCATCACGAGTTGGGAGGCATACCGGCTGGGGTACCGCCCAACTTTATTTGAGTTAGCATCCACCCGTCCAGCGGTATTACAGCTGGATCATGGGTTAGGCGCTAACCGTTACTCCCCATTCCCCATTCGGTCCATTGGACCGAATGGGGAATTTATGTGCAATTACTGGGCGGTAATACCGCTGAAAATGGGAATTTTTACTGCGTGTTTACCCCCATTTCTGAGCTGGGGGTAAACTCGCTAGACTCGAGATTGGGCAGACCTTTAAATGCCACTGCATTTGAGGGCACCGCCCAACTCATGATCAGACCCTGTCTGTGCATAACAGTCTAGGCCTCATAACGAGTTGGGCAGTAGACCTTAAATGTGGCGGTAACGCTATTACCGCTGCATTTAAGGGTTGGCCCAATCATGAGTTGGGCGGAAAGTTTGAAGTTCAACCTCCAGCTTTTTGCTGGAGGTAAATCTCCAGTTTTCCACCCGTTTTCAGCACTATTACCGCCGGAGGTAATAGCACCGGAAATCCCCATAGATTCCTATGGACTCTTAAAGAAATGGGGAATCACAGCCTTGCCACTACTCATGATCTGGTGCAAATTGTGCCGGACCGAGTAGCAGTAACGCTATTTTCAATGGCGGTATCCTGGCGGTAGTACCGCCGGGATACCACCACGGCCGGGATGAGGCTCCATGTTAGGTACCTGCAGCAGAAAAGAAAAAAATCTGACCAACTAAACAAAATATGACTATATGAAATAGTAGAATTAAATCAGAGGTTGGCGCATTGCATATTATTGACAATCTTTGTTCTTATTGTACAACAACAGCTTAAGATGGAGCATAACGATCCGAACCCACAGGCCCACATGTTGCTTCCAAGGCAGCTTGACAGCAGAGGCAACAGATTTAGTGCCTCATCACGAGTGGGCGGCATTTGGGCTGTAATACTGCCCAACTATATTATCGTTAGTGCCCACCGTTCCAGCGTTATTACCGCCGGATCATGGGTTGGGTGCTAACTGTAAGTCCCCATTCCCGATTGGGTCCTTTCGACCCAATGGGGAATTTTCAGCACAACTACTGCAAGGTAATACCGCTGGTGGTAATTGAGCCGAGAATGGGCATTCTTCCGGTTTATTCACCCCCAGGTCAGAGCAGGGGGGTAAATACGCCAGACTCGTGATAGGGCCAACCCTTAAATGTGGTGGTAATGCCATTACCGCCACATTTAAAGGCTACCGCCCAACTCGTGATAAGGCCCTTAGAATGTTTTTGCAGCACGGAACCGACTTAGTGAAGGGCAACCTCCCAGCAAGAACTTTGTACTTTTAATGCCACAAAAACACTCCAACAAATGTGTCGAATGAAACAATTTAAATTACGTATTTCAATTCATTTCTCACACAGCCCACGTAGTTCACGTGTTAGTCAGAACGTTTATTCACAACTGGAAAATGATATCCCACTCATCAGTGGGATATCCCACCCATCAGGAAGCAGGTGAGTGCTACGCAGGGCAAGCCGACCCCAGATGCCCGCCCACAAAGTATTTTCTGTGCCCCCAGGCCCCTGTACCCTCTTTGCGTCCCCCTCTCCCCGCTCCTTCCTGGATCACCCTGCTCCCGCCTCCCATCCCGCCCCCCGTTCCCCATTGGCTAACTTGGCCCGTGGTCTCGGGTCTAGCGACCCGCGGTAGCCTCCCTGCTTCCTTTACCATCAGGAAGCAGGTGAGTGCTACGCAGGGCAAGCCGACCCCCAGATGCCCGCCCACAAAGTATTTTCTGTGCCCCCAGGCCCCTGTACCCTCTTTGCGTCCCCCTCTCCCCGCTCCTTCCTGGATCACCCTGCTCCCGCCTCCGATCCCGCCCCCCGTTCCCCATTGGCTAACTTGGCCCGTGGTCTTGGGTCTAGCGACCCGCGGTAGCCTCCCTGCTTCCTTTACCATCAGGAAGCAGGTGAGTGCTACGCAGGGCCAGCCGACCCCAGATGCCCCCCCACAAAGTATTTTCTGTGCCCCCAGGCCCCTGTACCCTCTTTGCGTCCCCCTCTCCCCGCTCCTTCCCGGCCATTTCCATCCTGGCCCAGGTAAGCGTGTGTGGTTGTGTTGCCCCTGCCCCCCCATGCCACCATTTTGGAGCTAGGAGGCCCTTGCTGCCTCCCTTCTGCACGGCAGCTTTCCTCCCTTAGTCCCGCCCCCTTTGTCCTCCCCTGGCCCTGATTCGTCCACCTCCCCTTTATCCCCGACTTTCCCAGGGCAGCCCTCTGCCCGGCAGCCCCTGTGGCGAAGGGCGGCTCCTACAGAGGATGTGTCAGCAGGTGTCCGCAGGGGATGCCAAGGAAGCCAACAAACACCAACAAAAACTGTGAGTGTGGCATGGGTGGGGAGTAGAGCAATCACTCTACTCCAGAAACCCCCACCACTCTATCTTACCTACCAATAACATAGAGTGCCATAATACTAGCATGTCCACTCTTAGATGAAATTGTGAATGTTAGCATGTCCACTCTTGGATGGAATTGTGAATGTTAGCATGTCCACTCTTAGATGAAATTGTGAATGTTAGCATGTCCACTCTTGGATGGAATTGTGAATGTTAGCATGTCCACTCTTAGTTGGAATTGTGAATGTTAGCATGTCCACTCTTAGATGGAATTGTGAATGTTAGCATGTCCACTCTTAGATGGAATTGTGAATATTGGCCTGCGTCGCATCTAGATGGAATTGTGAATGTTAGCATGTCCACTCTTAGATGAAATTGTGAATGTTAGCATGTCCACTCTTAGATGAAATTGTGAATGTTAGCATCTCCACTCTTGGATGGAATTGTGAATGTTAGCATGTCCACTCTTGGATGGAATTATGAATGTTAGCATGTCCACTCTTAGATGAAATTGTGAATGTTAGCATCTCCACTCTTGGATGGAATTGTGAATGTTAGCATGTCCACTCTTAGCATGTGAAAGTTGCATTTAGAAAGGTCGCCCTACAGCCTCTCTGTGAATTTAGAAATGTGCCCAATAGCCTCTCTGTGAAAGTTGCATTTAGAAGTGTGCCCAATAGCCTCTGTGAGAGTTGCATTTAGAAGTGTGCCCAATAGCCTCTCTGGAAAATTGATTTTAATAGCGCGCCCAGTAGCTTCTCTGAGGAAAGTTGCATTTAGATGTGTACCCAATAGCCTCTCTGGTAAATTGAATCTAGAAGTGTTCCCAATAGCCTGCCCACTCTGACCTACATTTCAATGGCCCGCAGTATAACATCAACTAATGATTGCTAGCATACGCCACACTTAGATGGAATCTCTAACAACCTCTCTATGAAAATTGAATCTAGAACTGTTCCCAATCGCATTTAGAAGTACCCCGGATAGCCCTCTGAGAAAGATACATTAGAATTGTTTGCATTTAGAAGCTGCCCCCAATTAGCCTCTCTGTGAAAGTTGAATTTAGAATTGTCCCCACCTGCATTAGAATTGTTCCCACCTGCATTTAGAAGTGTACTCAGTTGCATTTACAGGCTGCGCCCGATAGCCTCTCTGTGAAAGTTGAATTTAGATCTGTTACCACCCGCATTAGAACTGTTCCCACCTCCATTTAGAAGTGTACCCAACTGCAGTTGGAAGTTGCGCCGGATAGCCTCTCTGAGAAAGTTGAATTAGAATTGTTCCCTCTTGCATGTAGAAGTGTACCCAACGGCATTTAAAACTGTACCCAATTGCATTTAGAAGCTGCACCCAATAGCCTCTCTATGAAAGCTGAATTTAGACCTGTTCCCACTTGCATTTAGAAGTGTACCCAGTTGCACCTGAAAGTTGCACCCAATAGCCTCCCTGAGAAAGTTGAATTTAGAATTGTCCCCACCTGCTTTAGAATTGTACCCAATTGCATTTAGAAGCTGCGCCCAATTAGCCTCTCTGTGAAAGTTGAATTTAGATTGGTTCCCACTTGCATCAGAATTGTTCCCACCTGCATTAGAAGTATACCCAATCTTATTTAGAAGTTACGCCCAATAGCCTCTCTGAGAAAGTTGAATTAAGAACGGTTACCACCCGCATTAGAACTGTTCCCACCTCCATTTAGAAGTGTACCCAACTGCAGTTGGAAGTTGCGCCGGATAGCCTCTCTGAGAAAGTTGAATTAGAATTGTTCCCTCTTGCATGTAGAAGTGTACCCAACGGCATTTAAAACTGTACCCAATTGCATTTAGAAGCTGCACCCAATAGCCTCTCTATGAAAGCTGAATTTAGACCTGTTCCCACTTGCATTTAGAAGTGTACCCAGTTGCACCTGAAAGTTGCACCCAATAGCCTCCCTGAGAAAGTTGAATTTAGAATTGTCCCCACCTGCTTTAGAATTGTACCCAATTGCATTTAGAAGCTGCGCCCAATTAGCCTCTCTGTGAAAGTTGAATTTAGATTGGTTCCCACTTGCATCAGAATTGTTCCCACCTGCATTAGAAGTATACCCAATCTTATTTAGAAGTTACGCCCAATAGCCTCTCTGAGAAAGTTGAATTAAGAACTGTTCCCACTCGCAACTAGAACTGTACCCCACACCCTCTCTGAGAAAGTTGAATTAGAATTGCTCCCTCTTGCAATTAGAAGTGTATCCAACGGCATTTTAGAAGTGTACCCAATTGCATTTAGAAGCTGCACCCAATAGCTTATCTGAAAGTTGAATTTAGAACTGTTCCCACCTGCATTTAGAAGTGTACCCAGTTACACTTGAAAGTTGCACCCAATAGCCTCTCTGTGAAAGTTGAATTCAGAATTGTTCCCACCTGCATTAGAATTATACCCATTTTTATTTAGAAGCTGCGCCCAATTAGCCTCTCTGAGAAAGTTGAATTAAGAACTGTTCCTACCTGCATCTAGAACTGTACCCTGCACCCTCTCTGTGAAAGTTGAATTCAGAATTGTTCCCACCTGCATTAGAATTATACCCAATCTTACTTAGAAGCTGCGCCCAATTAGCCTCTCTGAGAAAGTTGAATTAAGAACTGTTCCTACCTGCATCTAGAACTGTACCCTGCACCCTCTCTGAGAAAGTTGAATTTAGAATTGTTCCCACCAACATTTAGAAGTGTACCCAATTGCATTTAGAAATTGCGCCCATTAGCCTCTCTGAAAAGTTGCTCAACTCAGTAGTATACCCAACTGCATTTAGAAAGTGTACCCAATTGCATTTAGAACCGTACCAAGTTGCACTTAGAAGTATACCCAATTGCTTAGAAGCACCAATTAGTCCTTGACTAGTTGAGCCCAGAAGTGTACCTATAAGTGTGAGTCACCGACCCTAGAACCACAATCAGAAAACCCCCTAAATCAGCCCAAATCTCACACCAATCATGAGCGCACCAACTCCACCAGTGCCCGTCAGAAACGACTCCCATGGACCCCCTCCACTCTCCGATCTGCCCTCCTTCCCCCCCCCACAAGACAACCCACCATCCTCTGCAATCCCTGCCAGCACCCTCACCAAACACCAAGCCAGGGGGCACGATGGCGTGCCAACCACCCAAGACCACTCATCTCCTAAACCCCACTGCCGACCCGCCAGCACTGCCCATGCCCGCTCCCCCCACTACCACACCCCTCCCTGCAATCACCCACCCCCCGCCTTGCCATCATACCCCTGCCACCTTCCCCCCCCGACTGCACCCTTTCCCCTCCCTAAAAACTGCGCGCCTAGCCCTAGCGAGAACCGAAGCTACCTCCGTCTCCCCCTCTGACCCCCCTACCCTCTCTCTCACACCAATCGCAGCAAAGAAAGCGTGCGGACTGGACGAGTGTGCGGACTGAACGAGTGTGCGGACTGGACGAGGGTGTGAACTTGACGATGATAACGACTGGACGAATGTGTGGAGCGGACGAGTATGAGGAACGGACGAATATGTGCAACGGACGATACTTAATATGCTTTGGAATGAAGGAAACACTTGAAAACATACATCATACCACACCCCACGCTTACTCTCCCCCTTACACCACCACTCATCTAGAACACAGAGATACTATGACACCATTCGGTATAACTGTCCTCATATCTACATTCTCCCGCTTACTCCACATCACTCTAAGTAATCATTGCTGATTTCACACTCCCCAGCCAGGCGTTCTCCTCAGGCCTAACGCAGCCACACTCGTTCTGGGTAAAACCGACCAGAGCGAACACATACTCCTGACCTCTCAACCACCACACCTACAGCTAAGAAGCAGCTACCACTCGATTTCCGCACCAGCTGCACACATACCTGGTGCGCACACACACTTTTGGACTCCCTCTACTCTCTCTACTGACCTGAACTTCGTTTTCCAAGGGCGTTCAACCTACCAGCGCCTTCAGACCATACCAATGGTATATAAGGCGCTATATAAATGCAAAATAACATAACATCAGGAACGTGCAAGGCCTGATAAATATTGACGATCACACCTATCTCTGAGGTTCTTTCAGTTTCGCTTTCTCTTCAGAAATACACTTAAAACTCCAGTACTGTATGTGCTCAGATTTAGAACCCTTCAGGAGACCTATAGAATCACAATATGAGAGCGTATTTGGGACAAGAGCCGGGTGAAATGCCTTGGAAAACTGGCGGATTCCAGGCAAAATTCGCTCGATACGCAGAGTGGAATTGATCGTTTGTGGCATTTTCCCACCTGTTATTTTAAATACATTTTGTTTTTTTTAAATTTCGAGTGTTTCGCCCACTTACATTTCTTTTTTCCCCCTGAAATGTGGTGTTTTGTAGGTGTTTCCGACAATAACATGAAATTTCAGAGAAAAACGACATTGCTGCACCAAAAACAAAGAAGATTTAGGTAGAGAACGCCCGCCTGACGTAATGTGCTTGTTGGCGAATTTCGCCAATTCCATTTAACCGGCAATAATTTGCCCGCCTCGCCCCCCGCCCCCCGCCCCACATCGTTCACACAATATACCTCAGATAAAAAGAGACACTAGGGAATATATGATGCATTTGGAAAAGCGCACTCAAGTTGCTGATCCATGGCTGCTGACATCTGTTGATGTTGCAAAGCTTCTACAATTACCCGGCACTGAGATGGTATGGCAGCAATGGTAGAGGCAGCTACACGAGGAGTGTCAAGCAAGGGCCTCTGGGAGGAACTCGTTTGTCAGGTTTTGAAAACATTTTTATAAACAACTAAGCGGGGCACAACTGCGGGAGAAATGTGTGCCAATTTTGGCCCATATGCTCCTGCTTGGACTTATTGTCTGTGCTGTATTGATGACATTATTGCAGTATGAAAATATGACCAGAAAAAAAAATCACCATACGTTGGGCCAAATAGTAATCTTTTTAGATCCCGAAGTGGAGAGATCAGGTATTTTGAAACTCGGCTAAATGACCGTTAACCCTCAGACGAAAAACTCGAAAGTACAGGCACACTGCATCGCCAAACTTTACCGTTGTTTCAAAAGAATTATATCTGACAAAGACAAGTTTACGGAGGCACAGGACATCATTCAAGAAAAAATCCTAAAACGGGAACATGTAAGCAAAGTAAGAAGAGAGGAGGCTTTGACACGGAAAACCTTGTTCACATTCCAGGAAAGATATGAGTCTATTGTGAAATACTGGCGTATTCTTTGAGATGACCAGAAGATGGCACTATTTGACACTTTAGCACCACTCTTCAACAAAAACATGTAAGAAACATTTGGTATTAAAGAATGTATTTATTTATTTTTGCATTTGTTGCAGCGCACGGACCCCTTGGGTATCTAGGCGCTAGTTACATTGTGAGAGAAAGAATACAGAGAATACAAGAAACAAACGCAAAACACAACAGGGGGCAAGGGGTGTAATGCTGCCTTGGTTCGAGGAGCAGGTGAGAGGAAGGGGAGCAGGTATCAATCTTAGTCTTTTAGCTCAGTGATCTTTTAAGCGAAAAGCCACGTTTTTAGATCTTTCCTGAAGGTCCAGTAGGAGGTGTGATGTCCATGTGACACACAGAGGATGACGTGGTCAGAATAAATCACGTGTGTAAGGGAAATAAAGCAGAGCGTGAAAGCCCACCAACGCAGTCTCCGCTCGGACACTGAGATCACTGCGTGCCTGTGTCCCTCTTTGCGCTGCCGCGTAGCGCGCACTGTATGCAAGGCCCCTGGTTTCCCCTCATCACTTTGGCGACGAAGATGGAGAGACTGAGCCCACCCGCTGAGCATGGGCGTAATTATAGCAGGGGGACAAGTCCACCCCAACTTTGGGGGCATGCCCTTTTGTCCCCCTCATCTTTTGGTGGGAGCGCGGGGGGAGGGGGGGGGGGGACCGCGGGTCGCATTGTGGCCACTGCATTGATTGATCATGTAATTGGACAGCGCAAGACTGGCTGAGGTGCACAGCCAGGCTCACGCTGTCTCATTACATAATGCTGGGCTGAGCTCAGCTGCGTGTATGTTTGTCGAAGGGCTGGGCTGCGGGCTGACCCTAGTGAGGGGTCACTTTTGGGCAATCACATTTGAGGTCAGGGGAGTATCCAGCATTGCAAGCGTAGGGGGTGGGGTGAGCTACAAAATACAGTGTGTCTAATAGTTTCATTCACACACCCAAACTGGCCACCCCTCCTCATTCTACTTTTTTGGTAACATTAGTGGCAGATGTCATTTTTACACATAAAAAATAAAACAGCAGGATCATTGCAGATGCAGCAAACTCATCTATTGGAGCTCTGTCCAGGTACCCTGGGGCAAAATACATGGACACCTCCTAATTTGCATATGGACTGCACCAACAGAAGTGACTTCACGGAATAGGACATTGCAAGGAGCATCACCAGTCGTCGATATGTGGAGGCACCATGGTAGTGACTTTAGAATACGTTGCCATAAGTAAGCCAAGTGGCAAATAAGTTTGTGGTGCAAAATACCTAAAATGCACTATTGTTATATATGGAGCAACTCTAAAGTCATTGGGCCTCATTACACGGTAGGCAGAGAACCATGGCGCTATTAGCGCCATGGTTCATGCCGGTAAAATACCAGCACCGCCTTGGTGGAAAGGGGAATTACCGCCCCATTCCAAGGTTGGCGGGGCGGTAATTCCCCCTTCCACCATTGCCCTTCCCCATTCCCATTTTTGCCCCATAGGGCTCTATGGGAATGGGGAAGGTGCTAATTACGGTACCGCAAATTGCGGTACCGTAATGAGCTCCACTGGTCCCTTTGCGGGTTGGTTTTTAACGCCTGCAAAAAGCAGGCGTTAAATTCCCCAACCCGCAAAGGGACCTCGTAGTAAGGCGGTAAGGATTTACCGGTACCGGTAAAATACCGCTACCGGTAAACCCTTACCGCCTACCGTGTAATGAGGCCCATTAGGCGTTTTTATTATAATAGCATTATATACAAATCAACATTAAAAAAACCAAGATAATGATTATGGAGAAAAAGAAGAATCGTGCTCCGACAGCATTTTGGCAACTGGAAAACACGCTGATCGAAACAGTCCCAAAGTTCAAATACTTGGGGGTAATGCTAGATAACATCCGACAAGAAACGAGCACGCAAAGTTTCATTTGGTCCAAGGCACGCACCATGACAATACAAGCGCGCATGCTGGACAATAAATTCGGCCGTTTTTCGCTGATGCTGGTACTAAAGTACTATAAAGCAAAAGTCATCCCATGCCAGACGTACGGCGCCACGGCAATGCCAACGCTACCGGAGAAGACCTGGCAGATGATCAAAGGCTTTTTCTGGAGATCGGTGCTTTCTGTCCCCAAATCAACCTCACTACCGGCAATCAGGAGAGAATTGGGGCTCATCTCCTTAAAAGCATCAGTGGAAAACAACAGTATGTCATTGTACAGGAAAATTCTTCTTCCAGAATCATCGACCATGTATAATCTGATGAGCAGTGAAATCAAAACAGGCGGTTAAAAAATGTTAACATCGTGGGCTGCAAAAAAAAAAAGAGAAATTGAAGTCAATCGCTTGTTCACATGAAGATCTGTTCTCAAATCCGCTCAAAATAAAGAGAAAATTATAGGCACTGGACTGGATAACCACTATTGAGATGGCTGAAAAGAACAAACTCTTAAGCCATCTGCCACCTCTTCAAAGGAAATTCAACGATCCAGCGAAAATTTATAAAAGATTTCCTAGCAGACCACTGAGACAGCTCTATCTAAAAGCGAGGCTGAATCTACTGCCGACAAATGAAATTTTATACATCAGAGGCGTCGCCACAACAAACATCTGTAGGCTGTGTAAAGAGACGGAGAGACAAATTTATTTGGCAACTGTTTTAGAGCACTCCTTGATTCGTGAGGAAGAGGCATGGTGGCCTCGCTTAATAAGCGGGCAAAAAACTTAATGGGCAATTGCTACAATAAAAATTCTACAACGCGCTTTTGCGTTAATAGCGCAAAGAGAAAGAGAAATAGAAGGACTGCAGACGACAGAAAATTGAAAACAGTAAACTGAAAATGGAACTCTAGAAAAGACAAGTAAAAGACAAGAAAGCGCAAAGAAACTGTCAAAGTGCGCAAAGTTGGCAGACACCTTCGTCTTTGTTTAAACCAAATAGTTTTTGGTAAATACAAATAAAAATGTTTTTAAAAAATTAACATAAGCTTTGAAGTGAATCAGAATCACGTACAGAGCTTCAGATAAGACACAATGTGATTAAATTAATTGCTCAGGATCACACACTTTGGTTAAATGGTGAAACTGGGATGTGGACAGTTTAAGCAACTGTGCACATCTTCCCAGGTTTAGTTGATATAGATATGTATTAAGGTTTTGCTTTACATTTCATGTGCTTACATAATTATTTATAGCAGTGCCTTGGAAGGAAACCACACTACATAATAAGCTAGCCTTTTATTGTAAACTAATTGTACACTATATACATTGTCATATAACTATGTTGAGGAATGAAAGCATAGCTTTAGTTTTATTCTCCCCGTCCTGCATGCAAAGTCACAATAGTATCATGCAGATTAACGTGAGCCTAACAAATCCCCCTTGGGTTTCACAGCCAAAGGCATTATTTCATAAAGCATGCAACATTATACACCTTTCTCACTTCTGATCACTACCTCTCATACACATTTCTAAAGGGACAAAAGTCCCTGCTAATAGTTGCCCCCTCCCTCCCATCAGTGCCTAATGGCTCACAGTGTAATGCTCTGTTGACACAGAGAAACATGAAGACCCTCGCTTCCCGGAGCTCCTTGGGACATTGTCTTGGCAGTTGGACACCGCTATCATTCGGAAAGGATAAGGTGTCCTACTGCCAGGCAATAAGCATGCTGAGCAGGAATTGCTCGGCACACATTGTCCTGCCAATGGGACACATTTCCCGTTGGGCACCCTCTTTGAGGTGCCAAACGGGAGTGGCGTCCCCCTGACAAATGTCCCTGTCTGGCTTCCCGTTGGGTACGCTAGTGCCTGGGGTCATTTGAACACAGGAAAATATACCTTAATGAGTCAGAATGTTGCAAGTAATTCATGAAATCAGAATAAGCAACCTAATGTGCTGTTTTAAAATCGTGCAGGCATCCATTTTGTGTTATGTCTATATGCTTGTTTCAGTGGCAATAATCAAACACCAGCTCCCTTCAGCCTGCTTGCAGGCCCTCTTTAGGTAGACAAGGTCCAGGTGTTTTTGCTGTGGTCAATGCAGTGAATTCTGGTGTTACAAGTGTCAGAAGACTGACATGTCTTTAGAATTGAATTTTAAAGATACGCCAACAGTCTTATGAAAGTTATAACAGAGCGTTGGCAATGGACTCTTGTGGTGTCATAGTTTAGTGTTATCCCTCAGACAGAGCCACCTTCCGCCATTCCTCCACCCTGCCCTTTCTTTCAGTTGTCATATCCCTCCTAACATTTTCAGCAAAGTTACTCCACTGCCGCTGAGGCCCCCACCTGTCAAAAACACAACACTGCATTGGCCGAGTCCCGTGCCCCAGGCATCCTAGCGCCCACAGACTTGTCGCAGAGTCGTGGCCATCACCCACACGGTGCCTGGGCATCGGATGAATACGCCAGAGCATGATAGTAAGTGCTGCAAGGCACTGCGCTTCCGTATCCCTCAATTCTATGTTATTTTCACACCGGCAAGCGTTGCCTCAGCCCACAGGCCACTCAAGGCCCCAGAAGCCGCTACTGGACTCCCAGGCCCTCGCAATCAACCTATAAGTGAACAGCTACCCTGCAGCCCCTGCGGTACACTGCGGCACAGCAGATCACATTGAACTCTGAGTTCTAGCAGCCTGCAAGCAAGCAGCTGCCTGACAGTGCCACAGAGAACACTGCACCCCATCATTAACCTGGCCCATGCTGTAGGTGTGCTGGCAAAACGCCCACCCTGCAAGTCAACCAAAGGCAGTGCACTGCCCAGCACGTGCACTATACGCCTTATGCATCACCAGAAACAGCACAGGGCACTGAAAACCAGCTACACCTGGGTGGGACACAAAACCCCTAAAAAGCACACGGGTCTCCCTGAGTGCCCGGCATCCCAACGCCTGCAAGAAACCGCACCATGGCAGAAGACCCAACAGCGACACAGCCCAGGCAACAGAACCAGAACCCAGACCCCAGCACCTGGTTAGATCCCACGCAGGGCACATTCATGAAGCCATTTGAGCCCTTTGGTCCCCTTGCAGGGCTCCTCCTGAGCTGTGGGTCCAGCAATTCGAACTGAGCCTAAAAGCATGTGACATCATGGTCAAAGAAAACAAAAGGACCTTCCTCATGCTCAACCTCGGTACCATAGCACTGAGACTCTTCAACGTTCTCCCGAATCACGGCACAGAAGACGACTATGAGATGGTGAACGCCGTCCTCACAAGAAAATTCAATCCCCAACTAAGCCCGGATTTCGAGCACTTTAAAATGAGCCAGGCCAGACAACACCCACAGGAAAGCATTTACGACTGCGGGAGATGGCCATTGGCTGCGACTTCCCGGACAACTCATTTGCAGTCAGACAGCAGGTAATACATGGCCTCTCCTCTGGGAAGCTCCAGAGAAACCATCCTATCGGAGACAAATCTCCCACTAGACACTATGGTAACGATGGGGCAACAATGGGAGAGGACAGATGAGCATGTCGCAGAAATGGAGCAGATGATTAGTCGCCTGCCACTGGACACGGAAACACCACACAACAGCATGACCACCATCAATGCACCGCGGAAGAACAAACCCCAACAAGGGCAAGCAGCAGGCAAGCCCAGAGAATGCTTATGGTGCGGCGGCCAACAACATAAAGGGGAACCCTGCCCAGCATACAGCACCATGTGTTACAAGTGTGGGAAAGCCAATCACTACGCATCAGTATGCCTAAACTTACAGAGAACCAAAGAACCCTCACCCAGAGGAGATCCCAGGACTGGAAAGGTGACCCAAGGTCAAAGAATGTACAACCCTTCTGCCCAAGGCAACCCGACTGCCACCAGCGGAGACAGCACAACCGGACCCATGACACACAAAGAGGACGGGCCCGGGCAATCGAAGGGGAAGACGCCAAGAGCAGCAGCGACGATGACGAAGACCAGTTGGGCAGAGAACAGTTCCCAGACCGCACAAACCGCTACCACAACTCAAGACAAGAAAAAGCCAATCTGATCTCAGCGGTCAAACCGGCAAACGACCCCACAACAGTAGATCACACCACAGTTGCACAGTAACCGTCTGAGACATCCCGGTGATGATGATGATTGACACAGGCATCGCAGTGAATGCCATGTCGACTACAAGGTTTGGCAAGCTGAACCCCAGACCAACCCTGCGATGGGAACCGGTACAGCTATTCGCATACAGATGCAAAAAAAAACGTCAGTCGTGGGATACTTCAAAACCACCCTAACGCACAATGGTAAAATCTGCAGAACTTGCATCTACGAAGTCAATGCAGGAATTGAGATGTTACTCAGCTGCCCAACTGCTGAAAGGCTAGAATTTATAATTTTCACATTCGCAATCCACTCCAGGGAAATTGGCCACCTAGCCAATCAAAGGAAGCTGTTTCAAAGAATTGGGTGCTTAAAAGGGAGCACAGTAAAACTTCACATCGCCCCCACGGTAGAGGAGAGGGCCGTCTGACACAGAAGGGTCCCCTTCCACATGAGGGCAGCAGTAGAGGCCGAACTGAAGAAACTCGAGGACCTCCAAATAATTGAGAAGTACATAAGCCCCACACCCTGGGTGTCCCCCATGGTTATGACAACGAAACCCAAACAGCCTCAAGAAGTGCAGATATGCATCGATATGCGTCTGCCCAAAGTGGCAATAGGGTGTTAAAGACACATTACACCAACAGTGGACAAACTAATCGTTGACCTAACTGGCGCCACTGTCTTCAGCAATTTGGGTACCACTAAATCCGTCTGGCAAAGGAGTCAAGGTACATCACAACTTTCTAGTCGCATATTGGGCTGAGAAGATACAGCTGGCTCAACTTTGGAATTTCCTCCGCAGCGGAAGTATTCCAACACAAAATAAGAAAAGTACTCCAGGACCTCCTATGGGTAACCAATGACAGTGATGAAATCATCATCTATGGCAAGACAGAGAAGGAGCACAACAGCCGACTAGTGGCCACACTACAGCGACCCGAACAGTCGGGGCTGACGCTCCATGAAGAAACATTTGAATTTGGAAAATCCACACTGCTTTTTTGGATACATCTTCAATGAAAGGGGAGTGTCCCCATACCCCGGAAAGGTGGGCGACATCAAGAATGATCGAGCCCCTACCAACGCAACGGAGGTCCGCAGCTTCCTAGGGATGGCAACATACTTCGGGCAGTTCAATTCGACCTGGCCACCATTGCCACTCCACTACGAGAACTCACAAAAGTAAAGTCGACATGGAACTGGGGAAAGACTCAGGAGACGGCATTCCAAAAGATCAAGGACTCACTATCCAGCTACGCCACCATGCGTTCTTTGACACATTGCGGAAGACAGAACTACTAGTGGATGCCAGCCCCGTTTGCCTTGGAGCAGTTCTCACCCAAACTGACCGAGACAGAACCGTAGTTCCCATCGCTTTTGCCAGCAAAGCTCTCACTCCCACAAAGAGGATCTACGCTCATATAGAGAAAGAAGCCCTTGCCATTCTATGTGCGCTGCAGACACTTTCATGTATACATCCTGGGCCACCCCGTGAAAGTACTAACAGACCACAAACCCCTGGTCTCAATATTCAAAAAGTCAGTGCCACACCCCCTAGCCAGGATCGAATAATTCGATCTCGAAGTACAATACAGAGCAGGGGTGACCATCCCACATCCTTGCTGTCACGACACCCCTGACCCGCCACGGCAACAGAATGTAAAGCAGCCAAGGGAACAGAGGAGCATGTATGCCAAATTGTCGCCTGTGCCAAACCAAAAGCAATGAAGCTGGACGACATAGTAGAAGGAACAGACAAAGACCCCTGCCTCCAAATGACCAAGGCAGCGATACTAACAGTGAGTGGAAAACATTTCACACCGCTGCCGCCCACCGAACGCCCCTGGTTCAAGAGATGATGCAAGCCCTGTTTGGGATACGACACGAGCTATCCTAGTCTCTGGAAGGCCTGATCCTCAAGGGACACTGCATAGTAATGCCCTCCAACCTTCACAAGAGAGCGCTCCAGCTTGTGCACGAAGGCCACCAGGGAATCGTGAAGCCCAAAGCCTTCCTTAAATCGCAAGTGTGGATGCTGCAGATACAGCAGAAAGTCATAGGCCTCGTCAAAACCTGTGCAGCGTGCCTAGCTACCTGCCGACCCAGACCACCAGAGCCCATGGCCTGTCCACCAAGAAGTGAGCGCTGCTTGGACGCAGTGAGCGTAGACACAATCACCAACGAAGGCAATCTCCTAGTAGCTGTGGACAAGTGTACAAAGTACTCAGAGATCGAGCCGGTCAACTCTATCGATGCAGCCTCTGTCACAACTGTGCTAGAGAAAATGTTTGCTGTCCACGGCATACCATCATCGATAAAAAGTGACAATGGTCCACCGTTCAAAAGCAAGGAGTTCAAACGCTTTATTGACAACATGGGAACCTGTCACCACCACATCACACTGTATTGGCCCCAAGCCAAAGATGATGCAGAAAGATTTATCTAATATCTACAAAAAGAAGTTTAACATTTTTTCTTTAAAAAAAAGGAAAGATATGCCACCACTTACACGGGTACCCTGTCTCAAAAATATATTTTTAGACAAAATTAACCGTAAATACAAATTTTATTAATCATACAAAATTCATTTTGAGATAAAAAATTCATCATAAAAATAATCATGTCACATAAAACAAACAATCAATTTCTAAAACCACACAAGTAATTCAGCTTCAATCGAATCAGATCTCAAAATTGATCTTTTGGTAGACTCGTATGACCCAATCACACTGAGTCCCCTTACTTCAGAAATAAACTTTTAACTAATTCAGTCCTTAGTTTCCCAAAAACCCAACTTGTACAAGTTTCTGTCCCTCTATCACAAACATGTGGGACATTCTTCAGGGGTGTGTGTCTTGTGTAGATCTTATTCAAGATGAAACCACATTTCCAAAGTTCTATCTTCTTGTTAAAAGTCTGTAAACCCTGTTAATACAAAAATGGGGCACTGTATCACTCTCACTTTTCACATAGTTATGCTAACTTTATAACCCTTATCCCCATAAGGGTGAAGAGAATGTAATTAATAACATACCTTCCTAACTCGGGGGTTCTCTATCCCAGAGTCTTCTTCTCAACCTCAATTGGTTCAATTTAGACAAATATCCCGTTGATTGAGGACTTCATGCCTGTATTCCTATATCTTCTGTCCTAGTGCACAAAATATACCCGTGTTAAACTCTTATTACCCATACCTTTAAGCTCATCAGTCCTTATTTATTGCAAGGAGGCATCTTACCATATAGTTTTAATTATGCCACCCGGGATCACTCCATCAACGCTGAAACGTTTCACTTTGTTCAAAAAGCCATCTACCCTTCCAGCTATGTATACCTGAAAGACATCAACACCGAAGCACACAGAACTTCAGTTTAATTCCCACATAATACAGATCTCCTGCATATCTTGTTTAGGTAAACCATCCATTACTTACTGATGACTCCCACTGGGGCTGGATGTCTTCAGTAAAATCCTGTTTGCCCTCTCCAGTGTGCTGTCACCAGCGCTTTACACGCTCTTTCCCTTGGTACAAAAGCGCAGGCTTGGTAATCTCCTGATATCCTGCTCTTAATTTAGCATCGACTTGTTCAAAAAACAACCAGCAAACAACTCCGGGAGCAATATAGGTCTCGCGCATGTCACCGCGGGTAACGTATTGACGTCATCACGTCCCACGCGGGTCGGTGAACGCGCGTCGCGTAGCGATGACGTCACCCCGCCCCGCGAAACACGTGCGTGTGCCTGCAGCTGGGAAATGAAGTCCCCGGTTGCCTATTTATCTACCATGCTAATTCATGTCTGGCCGCCACATATCCCCATATCTGCAATTTCATCTTGAACAAAAGATGATGACGTCAATACGTTACCCGCGGTGACATGCGCGAGACCTATATTGCTCCCGGAGTTGTTTGCTGGTTGTTTTTTGAACAAGTCGATGCTAAATTAAGAGCAGGATATCAGGAGATTACCAAGCCTGCGCTTTTGTACCAAGGGAAAGAGCGTGTAAAGCGCTGGTGACAGCACACTGGAGAGGGCAAACAGGATTTTACTGAAGACATCCAGCCCCAGTGGGAGTCATCAGTAAGTAATGGATGGTTTACCTAAACAAGATATGCAGGAGATCTGTATTATGTGGGAATTAAACTGAAGTTCTGTGTGCTTCGGTGTTGATGTCTTTCAGGTATACATAGCTGGAAGGGTAGATGGCTTTTTGAACAAAGTGAAACGTTTCAGCGTTGATGGAGTGATCCCGGGTGGCATAATTAAAACTATATGGTAAGATGCCTCCTTGCAATAAATAAGGACTGATGAGCTTAAAGGTATGGGTAATAAGAGTTTAACACGGGTATATTTTGTGCACTAGGACAGAAGATATAGGAATACAGGCATGAAGTCCTCAATCAACGGGATATTTGTCTAAATTGAACCAATTGAGGTTGAGAAGAAGACTCTGGGATAGAGAACCCCCGAGTTAGGAAGGTATGTTATTAATTACATTCTCTTCACCCTTATGGGGATAAGGGTTATAAAGTTAGCATAACTATGTGAAAAGTGAGAGTGATACAGTGCCCCATTTTTGTATTAACAGGGTTTACAGACTTTTAACAAGAAGATAGAACTTTGGAAATGTGGTTTCATCTTGAATAAGATCTACACAAGACACACACCCCTGAAGAATGTCCCACATGTTTGTGATAGAGGGACAGAAACTTGTACAAGTTGGGTTTTTGGGAAACTAAGGACTGAATTAGTTAAAAGTTTATCTCTGAAGTAAGGGGACTCAGTGTGATTGGGTCATACGAGTCTACCAAAAGATCAATTTTGAGATCTGATTCGATTGAAGCTGAATTACTTGTGTGGTTTTAGAAATTGATTGTTTGTTTTATGTGACATGATTATTTTATGATGAATTTTTTATCTCAAAATGAATTTTGTATGATTAATAAAATTTGTATTTACGGTTAATTTTGTCTAAAAATATATTTTTGAGACAGGGTACCCGTGTAAGTGGTGGCATATCTTTCCTTTTTTTTAAAGAAAAAATGTTAAACTTCTTTTTGTAGATATTAGATTTTACTCCACGGAGTAAGAGGTTTATTAATCCCCAAACTGTGGTTCTCCACTGTCTTGAGAATAGAGCAGAAAGATTTATGGCATCTATCAACAAGTGCGCGAGAATCGCCAAGGACAAAAGATGACTGTGGTTACCCGAACAATACCGGTTTCTACGATCCTATCGACAAACTCCTCACTCGGCTACCCAGGCCAGCCCCGCAGCCCTGATGTTCAGGGTAGCCATCCAAGCAGGACTCCCCCCTTCACCACTCCTGGCACCCCCCACAAGTGGACCTGGAGCAGATAGTACGAAGAAGACAAGAGTGCAACGCAAGGGACGACAGCTTGACAAGAGCTACACCAAACCACATCCAAGTAGGAGACACTGCACTAGTGAAGAACCGGACGCCACACGGGAAGATGGCCCTCCCCTATGAGTCTCTTCCCTGGACCATCACCCATCAAGAGCATGGGCTAGCCACAGCAATGTGAGGATCCGAAACTGTCACTAGGAACGTGTCCCACTTCAAGCTGATACCACACACCTTATGGGAGGAATTCCAAGAGGACAGAACCCCTTGGAGGGCCCACTCTACGCCGGCTGAACAACCACCAAAGGCAGGAGAAAAGAGAGAAACCCTGAGATGCCAGCTCAGGAGATCCCAGCTCCCAGGGGCAGGGAAAGGGGTCAACCCAGATCGAGCACCCCACGAAGGAGGATGGAGGTCGACACTCACTCTGCAGATGACTGGTACTCTCCACTCGACTCCAAGGGTAGAGCCTAAATGGAACCTACCGACGTGCGTGAGCAGGAACCCACAAGACCTACACCTCGGCGAACACAACCAAAGGCTATAGACATGTTTGAAAAGTTTGTCTGTTTTGTCCAAGTTGGGGAGGGATGCGATGACCACGTGACACACAGAGGATGACGTGGTCAGAATAGAACACATGTGTAAAAGAAATAAAGCAGAGCGAGAGAGCCCGCCAAAGCAGTCTCCACTCGGACACTGATCAATACATGTCTGTGTCCCTCCTTGTGCTGCAGCGTAGCGCGCCCCTCATCACAAGAGGGTTGCTTTCTCAGGGTGATGGAGAGATTGTTCCAGAGCTTGACGGCCATGACAGGAAAACTCAAACCTCCTGCTGTCTTTTTGGTGAAGGTGGGCACTTTACTCAATCCTTTGGCAGCACAGGGGCCAGGGCCGGCCAAGAAGACACCTTGACCATCTTTCTTCAGAAAACATTAGGCCGAATGTATTCACACACATGCAACAGTGAATCATAAATAAGGCAAACTAGTCAAAGTTATTAGTCGTCATAGTTAATTACATATGAACCGTGTGGTCCAGAGCATTGGTGAAGTTGGTGTGGAACGGGGTGGATGGCCGTACTCCTGCCACGACTCCTGGGAGCAGTAGCAGGAGGCCAGAAACACCAAACCCTGGACCATCCTCCTCCTGATCCCACTCCTCCTGTGGACCCTACCGGCTCGGAACCCTCTGGGGAGTGTTGTTTGGACATCTTCACCGGATGACCCGAACACCAGGACCAACCCATGGTGCCTATTACAGCACCTAAGCACATTTGTTTCGTGCGTGCCCATCTGCGCACCCATAACCACCTCCTTTCCTGGCAAGGGGAGGGTGGATGGGTGGGAAACAAGAAGTGGGGCTCCCTATGGAGGGTTGCACAGAGCGCGCAGGGCAGCTGCGTAGCTGGGGGGAGGCGATGGCAACCGCCTCCTGATGCAATGCCGTGTAACCCTCCTTCCCGCCGCCCCCCACAAAATCCCCCAGTTCCGTTGCCGGTCGTCGACGGTGGAGGATCCCACGCCCTGCGCTGCCGGAAGCACCACCTCCTGGTGTGCTCGTTCCGGCGCTCCTATCCTAACCAGGCCTCCCGACATGTTGCAGAGACTGTCCATCAATCTAGGAACACACCCCAGTATTGTTCAAACCAATAGGTGCTGGGCTCTCCTTAGGTCTACTGCAATGCCTGGTTCAGTCACCATATGGTAAGGTATAATCGCACACGTGCATCAGCAGCCTCAAATGCCTCAATAAAAACCTGAGAACAGATTTTTTTTGAATGCATGTTTTGCCACGTATTTGAGTAAATTGGGAGTCACGCAAGTACCCTTTCCTCCTGATGCCTGGTCCTCTTCTGTTTGACCATATTTTGACAATACATTTAACTCCCGTTTGCCCATTGGGGTCAGGGGTCAACAAAAGTAGGAGGTGCACATGTTAGTGTGGCTAGGCTGGATCTAGGAGTTAGATCGTGGCTATAACCAAGAGGCGGCTCAGTGGGCTCTCTATGCAACCCTTTATTTAGAACCTGTCGGCCACGGCCATGCCGATGTTGCTGCGTGGTGTTCGTGAGGATGGGGAAACCTCTCTGCCTCTCAAAATCTGTCCCAGTGCAGCAAAAGCATGCAGAGGTAAGCCTTCGCCCAAAAGATGCTCTCCAGGAAAGGAAACACACGTTTTGCAAGAATGCTGGCCCTGAGAAACAGGCCCCAAAGGGACATCACAGAAGGCCGTTTTCTTGCCAACAGTAGCGAAGATATTGCAGCACCTCGTGCAGGAAGTTGTTAAGTTCATGACTGATGTTGCTCCCACTTCAGGTGTCCTTTGGAATTACAGAGAAGTGATGCTTGGGGCAGAAGGCTGCTGCTGAGGGACATTTTAGGCAAATCGTCTAAAGCAGCAATTTCATGGCAACAAAAATCTATAGCAGTCCAAAGTGCTATAGCCAGATAAAACAGGCATTGGCAAAGGCAATCTGTTTGGCATTTACTGCTTTTATTTGCAATTTGAATGTATAGGCACCAGTGTGCAAGGAGTGCAGCGTTTCAAGGGAGGATGCGAGAAGGGATGGAGGCATGCAAGAGAATGAGAAGGTCAACAGAGGAAGCCAGTGAGAGAGGGGCCCATAGATGGCGAGCAAGAGAAGATATGAGCAAAAAAGTGTGAGGGTAAAAAAGCCAGGCTGTGAGAGCAAGGGATGAGAGGGAAAAGTAAGCACTGCGGGCAAAGGTGAGAGGATGGAGGGTAAAAGAGGGGGTATCTTCAAGGGTCCCAGGGTGAGATGTGCAAAGAGAGATAATGATAAAGTGGGGAAGATGCAGCACGCAGAGTAACAGCGTGCGGAGAGGGAGTGACAGCATGCTGAGATAGTGACAGCACACAGAGCGACAGCGCACAGAGAGAGACAGCGCACAGAAAGAGACAGCGCACAGAGATAGTGACAGCATCCATAGAGAGAGTGACAACAGAGAGAGAGAGTGACAACACAGAGAGAGAGATGGCAGAGAGAGAGAGACACTAGAGAGACAGCACAAAGAGAGACAGCACATAGTGTGAAAGCACAAAGTTTGAAAGCACTCTTAATGGGACAGCGCGCAGAGTGTGACACTGCACAGAGTATGAAAGTGCACCGTGTGTGACAGCACAGGGTGTGTGAAAGTACACAGAGTGTCAGCGCATGGAGCAAGAGTGTGACAGCATAGGGAGCAAGAGTGTGACAGCATAGGGAGCAAGAGTGTGACAGCACCTGGAGCGAGAGTGTGGCAGCGCCTGGAGCAAGAGTGTGACAGCGCCTGGAGCGAGAGCGTGACAGTGCCTGGAGCGAGAGTGTGGCAGCGCCTGGAGTGAGAGTGTGGCAACGCCTGGATCGAGAGTGTGACAGCATTTGGAGCAAGAGTGTGACAGCGCGCAGAGTAGGAGTTTAGAAGTATTTGACAGTGCAAGGCGGGAGTTTGGTGGAGTGTGACAGTGCAAGGAGAAAGACAATGCAAGGAGAGAGACAGTGCATGGAGATAGAGAGAGTGCATAGAGAGAGGCAGTAAAAGGAGAGAGAGTGCATGGAGAGGGGGTGCAAGGAGAGAGAGAGTGCATGGAGAGGGAGAGTGCATGGAGAGGGGGAGCGCAAAGAGAGGGAGAGCGCAAAAAGAGAGGGAGGGTGCAAAGAGCGGGAGAGTGCAAAGAGAGGGAGAGTGCAAAAAGAGGGAGAGTGCATGGAGAGGGAGAGTGCATGGAGAGGGAGAGTGCATGGAGAGGGAGAGTGCATGGAGAGGGAGAGTGCATGGAGAGGGAGAGTGCAAAGAGAGGGAGAGTCCAAAGAGAGGGAGAGTGCAAAGAGAGGGAGAGTGGAGAGTGCAAAGAGAGGGAGAGTGCATGGAGAGGGAGAGTTCAAAGAGAGGGAGAGTGCAAAGAGAGGGAGACAGTGCAAGGAGAGGGAAACAATACAATGCGGGAGAGTGACGGTGCAAGGAGAGAGTTACAGCATAAGTGTTACAAATACAGGGTATACCTGTTACAATTACAGGGTATAACACTAGCACAAATTCAGAAAAGGATACTCCGATGTACAAAAAAGGATACAAGTTGAGTTCCCGTAGAGCTTCTCCCGATTGGCTATTTCGGGTGACTTCTAAGGAGAAGATTTTGATGATTGAAAACCTTTCAACTAATGCCACCCTCAGACTATTGATCAACAAACACAGCCTGATAGAGTAATTAGTGGAAAGGTCCATATATTTGATGGATACCACCAGTCTGTTGGATAAGAACAATAAGTTTTAGTCGCTAGTCAATTAACCTAATTACTATGTAAGGGTTAGATTAAGGATACACTAACCTGTAGTTGTAAGGACTGAAGACTGACGAATGAGTTCCAGGAATACAATCCGAAAATAAAATCCAACGAAGGAAAAAGGGGTGTTAGTAAGGTGACTAACCCGAACGGAACGAGGGCCGCACTAGGGACGGGTTGGTGCACACCGGATAGCGTCCATAAAGTTCAGTGCACTATACTTGTAGGAAGTAGTTGGTTGAGAATCTGGATGGAAAAGGAAATTCCTAGAACAAGATTGTCCAAAGTAGGTTGGGACTGGCTGGGACCTTTAGAGGTTTGAAATGACTCCGGAGACCAGATGTGAAAACAGAGCGGGTCCAGCTGGTAGTCAAAAAGGGAAAAAAGCAGTTTGGAAACCGCTTAGAAGCAAGGTAGAACCCGAGCTCCGGAACGAAGATCAAAGAAACAACGATCAGAAGCGCCGATTAGCGGGAGGCTTCCTGTTTAAATATGAGTCAGCTGACGTAAAACGCGTGAGTAGCGCGTTGACGTCCAGTCATGTGATACTCGCGCATACCTGTGGAATGAAACTGGTAATGTGAATGGTAAGCGCGGTATGCTTAACAAAGAATGTTCGCCCATCCGCAGAAGATAATAAGGTCTGACAATGAGCTAGCGGAAATAAAGGCGTTTGCCAGGAATCTTTCCCCAGAGTCGCCACCGAGTATAAAATGGTCTGGCTGATCTCTGGGCTGTAGGTGTAGGGTGCTGAACTCGAGCATGAGAGGACCTGGCAGGCATGACAATAAGGAAAGTGTGACAAGGAGAGAGCGTGGGACAGTGCAACAGTGCAAGGCGGCAATGTGAGAGGGTAAGAAGGAAGAGGCAAGGCACATGTACACAAGCACAGTCAGTCACACACAGTGACTCACACATGCTTGAAATACATTCTAACATGCATGCATACACTTTTTAAATTTGACTTACAACATACACGTATTTTGCTTACCATCACATGCTGCTGCTTCAGGATCTTCTCTTTGTCGTGGGGTTGAATAGTAACCCGCTCTGTCGTTGGGGGTTTGAACATGTTTTGGGCCTCTTACTAAAGGAATTAGGGCGCACTTTTAATTTGTATGGAAGTAAGTCCGAATTCCCTTAGGAATAAGTCCCCAGAACACTGTTAAAAATTATGCTGATACAGGACTGCACCCTCTCGTCATTGTTAAAGGTTTCCACATGTTTTTGGGCCTTTTCTAAGAGAATTCGGGCTTGCTTCCATAAAAATGTAAATTCTCTTTGGAAAAAGGTCCCAAAACACGTGTTAAAACAGTTAATGCCCGGACTGATGGAAACACTAGTGCTGCCATCACTAGCAGGGGCCCCTGCAGTATCTGCTGTTGGACTGGCCAGGTGGCACCACTTGCCTTGGGTCTCCCGCACAATGTGGGGCTGCAGGGGCCCCTTTTACACCAGTGGGAGAGCAGGCAAAGGAAGGATAGCTACACCAGCACACAGGATGAAAGCATGTGCTTACCAACAAGACTCCTAATTGTGGGAGAAACATCGTACAACACCAATGCATTGGTTTAAATGGCCCAGGCACACAAAACAGAACATTTTCTGATTCAGCGTGTTCCTGCCTTAGCATTTCCAGTTACCATGTTAACCAGATCCTGCTTCTGAACACCCATGCTGTTTATGTTCGCAATGCTTTGCCACATAGGTGACTCTAGTGCCACCAGATGTGCCAAAACCAAACAGCATATGGGCGTGAGGAACAAATTACTTCTATTGGGTAAAGTTCTTTGGTGGATTAGTCGTTCCTCCCACAGATTCTTCATCCTAGCGATATACCACAGAGGCACCTCTGGCTGTGAAACTTCCACCCATCTACCAGTGCAAGAAAAGAAGTCCCACTAGCAGCTGCACCCCCCCCCAGAGGTATTCTTCCTTTCCTCTCCTTCCCCCAGAAGCTCAATGTCTCCAGAGCTCTGGTTCTCTCTAGGCTGGACTATTGCAACAGCCTCTTTCTAAATCTGCCTGCTTCTACTCTACGCCCTCTGCAACTCATCCAGAACAGGACTACGAGACTTGTCCTTGGCCTCAAGCCCAGGGATCGTATCTCTCCAGGACTGAAATCTCTGCACTGGCTCCCAGTGGTGGTGAGGATTAAGTTCAAAACCCTCTGCATTGTCCACAAGGCCTTCTGCTATCTCTTCCTAAATATCTTCCTTCTCGAGCTCTTCGCTCATCCACCTCCAACTCCCTCAGGGTCAGCCGCTTCTCCAAGCAACAAGTTGGTGTTAGATCTCTCTCTTCGGCGGGGGCCTCCCTCTGGAACAGCCTCCCTGCCTCCGTGAAACTTGAGGAGAACCATCTCCGGTTCCGGAAGCACCTTAAAACCATCCTCTTTGCTTCCGCTTTCTCTCCCCCTCTCCCATGCTGAATTCCTGGTTGAAACTGAGATTGCACTGGTTACCTGGCCACCCTTCTGATCTCGGCCCCAGGCCCCGCCAGTTGCACACCTGCATTGCCTCCCTGGCAACTGTTAGGGAGAATTCTCAAAAATGGCTGATTTCCCTTAACTAACAAGTCCCTCAGCAGCTTTGCTGGATTTCTAGGGTTTATTTTTTTAACCTGGTAAGAGTGTGAGCCTTTTTCCCACTCTTACATGTGTTTTGCTGTGTGTGCTTTCACTTTTTGTGTGATCTTGGGCACTGAAGCCTCACCTACTCCATGGCCTCATATTTTTCATGTGTGTTACACAACACCTTCAGTGCAGTGACACAGGGTTGTCTTTAAGACTTCGCCCTGACTCCATCTTCTGGGGCTGACTACTGTCCCCCAGAAAAGATAAAGTTGCCATTATCTTTACTTTAGTCACTTTAAACCACAGACCCAATACACCCCATCTTACATGGAGTAATGGAAAGTGTTAATTCTTATCCCTTTTTGTCTGCGTCTCTTGGAGCATTGTTTCGCTCCCTTTACACCAAGACTTGGCTGGTGGCAGTGGTAACTACCCTATTTTTCGTACCGCGTTATTTTATATAAACGTGGTATTGTTTTAGGCTATTACATTAGTCTCGAACATAAACCCGCTTGCCCATATATATTTTATTTCGGTTCCGTCTGGGTTTATTCGCCATTTCTTTTTGTAAATGTCTTTCTTGTGTTTTACTCTGCACGCCAAACCAGGTTTGGTCCCTTTGTTGTCCGTCTTTTCGCGGGCTTCTGCACAGAAGCCCTCCTTAAGGCGCCTGAAAGTCTGGCTAGGCAAGATGTGAGGGAGGGGTCTTAGGACACCTGCCATGGGTTTGCTTGATAACCCAAGTCGCACTCCTGTTTGATTGGCTGGGTGACTGTCCTTGCCAGGACAGCTGCCCTGCTGTGTGATTGACAGCCAGGCTTTATGAATGGGGGAAAACTGCATAAAAAGCAGGTCTCTGGGACTGGAAAGGCAGAGTCGCCACTGGAACGAAAGAACCTACGAGGAGCTGATGGAAGAGGACCCCTACCACGACTGAACTGCCCGGTGAAGCCCTGCTGCAGGTCCGAATCTTCAGTATCCGAAGACAGAGAAGATCCTCCAGGAAACTTCTTCCCTTGAGCTGGTGGGACCAACCAGTTTGCCTAAAATGCAAGCCAGGACCCCTCCCCTGGTCGAATTTGCTGTACAGAGCTACAGTGGGCCGGATAGCCAGGAAGGTCAGGCCCTGCTTGGGTTTTAAGGAGCGCACCTTCTATTCGTTGCTTTGCTCTGCTGCTGGTTTCTTCCATGGGTAGTGCAGGACCCTCGAGTCTTCCTAGTTCTTGTCAGTCCGACAGTCGCTTCAGGAACGTGAGCCTGCAGGAACTACCAGGAACCTCCTCCTCAGCTACAGCACCCTCTCAGTTTTAAGGTACTGTGCAAATCCGGTTGTTCGTTTCGTTCAGCCGTGGTGAAAGTGTTTGAAATCTTTCTCCAAACCGAGGGCTTGTCCTTCTCTTCTCTTTGAACTAACTTTTATACCAACCAACCTCATCCGGAATCCGTGGCGCGAACTTTACCACAAACTATCCTGAACTGTATTATCTTGAGCAAAAGACTTTTGACCCATTGACTTTGGCCTTAAGCCTTTTCTATCTGATTTTATCAGTGTGGTTCCTATTGCTCACTTGCCCCAAGTACTTACCTGTTGGTGTGGGACAATTTCTATTAATTTTGTTTTTCCCTCCCTTTTAAATTGCTGGATTGCCATTTTGCTCCCACTTCATTTCGTGAGCTTAACTTGTCTGGAATTTAAGGGAAGTGGTGTTGTGTATTAAGAGTGTGATTTTAATCTTGCTTATAATAGTGAAATGTTATACAAATGAAGAGTGAAATGCATGTATATTCTTTTACTTGAAAACCTTGAGTCAGTGTTTGTGCGAATCATAGTAATTGCTGTCCTTTGTGTAACTATCTGATACTGCTCACTTGCTCTTGAGATAAGTCTGGCTGCTCAGCCATCGCTATCAGTTTAACTGTGTAGTACGGGCTTGTACGGGCTTGTACCAAAGGTGAATTTGTACTGTCACTTGTAGTCTTAATTGTGTGCGGTGCTCCCAAAGGGTACTGCATATAATTCTGCCTAAAAGCAACCACCACACTTGGTGACTGTTTCTGTATCCCTACAGTCCCCCCTACCAGCACTTAGGTCTGCACTTACCTTGCCCAAGTTGGCCGTATTTGTATTTCTCCATTTATTCTTTATCCCATGTACTGCACTGTCCCCTCTCCCTTCACTCTTTTCCCCTTCCCCCTTCCTAAGCACTTGCGCGATCTGAATGGCACTGGGCCTAGTAAGATCGTTGTCTGTCTTCCCTCTGTTCCCCCCTCCCTTGCCTCGTCACGCCTTAAAACACTTGTGTATAGGCTCATCATAAATTCCATATCATATCACTGTGGCTCCTCTGGCACCCATGAACCTGGATGTTATATGATGGTGGTATATATGGTGTTGGGTGCTCCCCGTTGGTTCAGTTCTGACCATCTTTCACTGCAGAGTCTGAAGAGTCACCAAAGGACAATATTATGAGTTTTCCATTCAACTGGTAGGTTGGGAGGGCAATGAGGAAGGACAAAATCAATCTGCAGAAACATTACCGGAGCCCATCGTTTCTTATAATTGATTCCTTTCTCCCACAGATTCCTCATTTTAAGAAGACTCCCAAAAAAGTACAAAACCGGGAGGAGAGCGAGGAGTTCTCACCTACGACAGAAACTCTGGAAAATGGCATGCCGAAAGTATCAGTCTTTACCTGATAAGAAATCCAGGCAGTAAAGTTTGTCACCCAAGCAGCTGATTCACAAAAGTCCCCAACAGGGACCCCTCTGCAAGGCAGAGGTAGCAGCCAGCCAGTTAGAACAAGACCCACCGCCTCTTCCTTGTTTGTCATATCCTAGCACTCAGACTTGTAAATAACCCACATGGACAGGATCTGTTTGGGGACAGCCTTGCTGCTCAACCACCAGCACGCTGACAAACAGCCGGTCGTCCTTCCTGGTGTCCGGCATCCGAGAGGTACAAGCCCATTTGCTTGCAGGCCCATTTGCTCAAGTTTTTTTTTTTTACACTTTTTGCCACAAAAGTAGATGGAGGGGGTTAGGTTTAGGTATATATTAAGTTGAAGGGGGAAGGGGGGTGGGGGCTGTTTCCCCCCGCTTTTTTGCAGTGAAATGTGTGCACAAAAAAAGAATTCGCGCAAACGGGCCTTAAACAAATTTTCTCGAGCAAACATTGTAGATGTAGAACCATCCAAGAGACATAGGAACAGTGTCCCATTGTAACCCAGACAATAACAAAAAACTCTCCTCCCTCGTAGATGGCGGAGGGAAGACTAGAACTGGATCTTCTGAGACAGGTCACAGTCTGGCCTTCTTGGGAAAGTTGGACCACCGCCCTCGGAGTCAGTTTCTCCTTAGAGAAGATAATGCGAGGAATCTGGACAGAAGGAGGCTGGTGCACTCACCTAGCTCGGGTAAGTGGTGACCAGCAGGGGAAATCAGCTTAGGGTTCAGCAAAATCAAGGGGCACGTTTACAAACACCGAAACAGAGCCAGCACTAAAATGGTTAGAACGCGATTCCAACCCCGTGCAGGATCAACAAACTACAGTGGTGGAAAGTGATTAGTCGGCCATCTCAAAAACGGAACCACTGTAGGGATTGTGAAAAAAGAAACCTCTCCGGAAGTCCTCTCTATGGCCGAAATAGCAGCCAAGTACCGATGAACAGTACCCACCTGAAGGCTTCCTTTGGGCCAAAGAAGAGGTTGGACTAGCTAAAGGCTGCGGATTCTACTCATAACACCAAGCAGAACAGGTATGCCACTTTGGCGCAGGCCGACTTGGTAGCTCCTGGCCGACAGGGTCCCGTTGAAAATCTCTTTACATGGGTCCCGCTCTCCTTGCACCACAGCATCTCAGAGAAGCACTAACTGATGTGCAGGTCCCCAAGGAAATGAACCTGGGACTATCGAGCCAACAGGCAGAAGCGACAGGGCTACGAGTTGGCGGAGTAAAGGTGAAAGCTGGGATCAGGAAGGCAACATTACAGTAGGGAAGAGCAAGTGAGCCTGGCCCAATAAATGCATGGCCTCTCAGCGAGGGCGAGTTCACTAACGATAGGGGGTTTAGGGATGCAAGGTGCTTACCTGGAGCCATCACCTTGAGGGTGTGATGACCTCTTATCTGCATTGAGGGAGCTGTGATATTCTTTATTATAACTGAGTCCTGTGGCAAAGTAAACATTCATAAAACATCAGATCTCTTAAGCAAGGCATACATGCCCAGTTTCTGAGGCGGGGCGAAGAAACCTCTACAGAGATTGGTGGATGTCAGAGGACACAATGACCCAATCACCTGGCACCAAAAGTATGATCTGCATGTAGTGGGAGTTGAAAGGCCTTCAGGCTCATTCAGTGAGCTCCAGTAAAACGTTATCTTTAGGAAAGGGAAAATAAATATTAACAAAACCTTCAACCCTGTCATGTGTTAGTCTCCTGAAAAAAAGCCTTGTACTGCATTGAGGTCTGGTACCTTCTGGCCTCTTCTCACTTGAAAGTGTGGCTTCAAGTCTGCCTACCTGCAATGCCAATCCAAATGACCCAGATCAAGATGCCAAGTGGATGAGGTTGTGTTTGTTTTTTACAGTATCCATTTCTCAAAGGTTGCCCTCTCAGGCTGGCATGCAGCCAACAACGCCCTATTCACAGCATCCATTCTGTGTGGGCAGCTCCCCCCACATCATGCATGATCACCGCGCACATGATGTGGCCCTGGGGCACTTTACAGCGGTGTAACTGGGTTCCAGGAAAGGTGCATTTAAACAAAACAGGCATATTGGCCTTGTAGATTGCAGTGTAGAACTTCACAATGGTGTGTCATATTCACTCACTCAAATAAAACCCTGTGCCGTGGAAAGTAAAGTCCTCTCTACTGTGCCCAGGGACATGCTGGGATAATGTACCCCCAAGTGTGTCGCTCGGGATATGATATTATAGGTTATAACGCAGTTACTGTCTCCAGGCAGGCTGGCTGTAGCAGCAGACCAGGCCGCGCTGTGAAGGTTGGGACTTGGGGTCAGGTCAGGGCCACGATGAGTGAATGGGCGTCGTGGCAGCACTGGCACCTGCGCAATGTGCATTAGCACACCACCAAGCGCCCCACTTGCCCCCTCATCCGATCATCGACTCGATGGTATGAATGCTGCAGTGCAGTGTGACAACCACGACGCAGGAGTCGGGACAGGTGAGGAGGACCGCTGGACCGAGGTGCCATGCCAACTACACTGCCGACCAAGTAAGTAGTGGTACCAGTGCGCAAACCCACGTTAAACGTGCTTACTTACTTGCAGAACACACGTGCTGAAAAACTGCATTGAAGGGCTATGTGGCGGCTCTGGAATGGGTGCCACATCATGCCCCAAGCAGACTATTCAAATCAACAAAGCCAGAGTCCGTGCCTGCGAGATAGCTCAGCAAGATTGGGGGTGGGGGACTGGGGTCTGGTTGCTGAAGATGGCGGTGTGTCGGTAACGAGCACCGCCGCCGTCAGCAAGACCAGGCCCATCGCTAGGCTCAGCGCTGTCACCCATCCCCGGGGCTCCATGGCCAGGGGCGCGGGGGCATCAGGGGCTGAGAGCGGGACTACTGTGGGGGGCAGCGGCCAGCGTGTAGCCTATGCCCCCTGCAGACTGCAGTCCTCACTCAGTGTGGCTCAGTGGCTCTACCACATGTTTCCCAGGAGCGAGCACTCCAGTGCCACCTAAACCATAGTACTTCCATATGTGGCTCAAAGGCTCCATCAACCTGTGACAACCTAATATTGCCTGAGCTTTACAAAATACTATGAAGACTTTCTCAACAGCTCCAAGTCATTTTAGTGCAGAGAGAATCTGAGGTCTCCATCGTGTGACGGATAAAACTATCACGCCGAGATACAGGTAGTCATAAACCTGCTCAAGAGGTATGTATCCCATCCAGAAAAACTGCCTATCCTTACCAAAGGTCATTATTTTAGATGTATTGTTATTTATTTTGTAATTTATTTTCATTCACAGTATTGGTCAACAGTCGATAATTGAGATTGTAAGGCCCCTGACCAACAGCACAGACTACCTCACATAGCACCAGTTCCCTTGAGAAGCATGGAGTCTCTAGTGGTGCAAGCGGGACTGGCAGACTCGGAGTGAACAGAGACTGGACGTTAACTATCTGACATCACTGATGGTGTCCAATTAGGACTAATCCATTCAGATAGATGAAGAGCTTGGCATCAGTGCGGGGCACTTTTGTTAGAGATTAGAATGGTGGGATCTATTTTGCCCTTGTGCTAAGGGCAATGGCAGAAGCAGGCTGTAATGCCAGGTGGCATAGATCCCGTCAGGGGGCACCAGATCCAGGGAGTACACTTTATTGGTTTGTGAAACTATATGACAAAATGAACCCTAGTCGGAACCCTGCAGCCACTGTCAGTGCTGGGGCTGCAGCGTCTCTGTCGCACACTATCACTTGCGGTGCAAACATGCTCTCCTTTCTGGAGCTGCCGCAGTCTCCTGTCTGGTTCTGTGTTTCTGCTTCTCCATCCCCGCTGCACACTGCACGTTCCTCGCCGCCGCCACCGTCCAAGTCTGACCGTATTCTTGCATGCAGCATGCCGACTTTCGTGTCACTGCCTGGCTGCCAGTGCCCCTCTGTGCCCTGCTCAGTGCTCCTGCGTTCTCCTCCCAGTCTCCTCTGCTCTTCTGTCCCAGTCCTCTCCCATTCTCTCTGCTGCATGTGCAGTGCATTTCCTTCTTTACTCGCACCCTCCCTTGCCCTTAGTACTCTCCGCATCATTCCCCTAGTTCGTCTTTCTGTCCATTTGCCTTTGTGGCTTTGCCTTGTGTCAGCCTAACACCCCCTGTCCTTCTGCCATGCTCCCAATCCAAACTATTGCATCCGAGTGTGGAGCAATTACGTATGAAGAGGGAAACAAAGGCTGTCAGTGTTTGCTTATTTACCCACCCATTGATTACGCAAGGCCATGCTAATCCCTATGGCCATTCCAACCCACTTCCTACCTAAAATGCATCCACTCCTGGGATGTGTTCCCATCTGGGAATGGCTCGACGCACACTGCGGGCCACACTTTGGATGCTCTCGTCACTACTGGCATCCCTCTCTCGATCCCTCTCACTACCTCTCTTTCCTGCACTGACCGCTCTCTTCTCTCAACTCACCTGAATCTCACCTCCTCTCTAGCAGCGGCACACCCACACAGCCACTCGGCTTCAAAGTCACCAGACCCATGAGAAAAATTACAGTGGTTGCCTTTGCCTCCACCTACTCGCCTTCTCCCACTCCTGTGGCTGATTCCCACCCTGACACATCCATCGTTAACCACAATCTCCAACACTCTTGAAACTCTTTCCCCTGTCATGAGGGTCTGTCTGAAGTCTCCCAAAAAGTGCAACTCTTGGTACAACTCCGAATTGGCTGCCCTAAAACGCAAGTGCAGGGCAGCTGACCGGAAATGGAATTTGTCGGCGAACCCTCTGACAAACTGGCCTGCCGCCTCCTTCAAAGACGATTTCGACTCTGCATCCTCACCAAGAAAAGAGCCTTTATTCAAGCCTGCATCGCCGTGGCATCAAGCAACACGGCCAAACTTATCAAAGTCTGTAAGGAACTGACCAATTCTGCAGCAGCCTCTTCTTCTGTCACACCCACCCAGGACTTTTGCTCAGCCCTGGCTGCATACTTCATCACAAAAACCCAAGACATTCTTTCCTCCCTCCCTTCCACACCACAACTTACACCTACACTGGAGCCTTCTTTGCCGCCCCCCCACTTCCCCTCTCACCCGTCTCACCCGCTGAGGTCGCCGGACAAGTCCGGTCCATGAAGGCCTCATCCAAACAGGCGGACCTCTGCCCCTCCAAAATCATTAAGGACAAAATTGACTCCCTCGCCCCAGCCTCGGCTGATCTCTGCAATCTCTCCTTTTCCACTGGAGTTTTCCCAATGGCTCTTAAGCACTCCCTTGTGCACCCTCTGCTCAAGAGACCCTCTGCCAACCCCACCATTCCGGAAAACTAACGCCATATCTCTATCACTCCTTTCCTGGGCAAACTCCTGGAGAAGGTGGCGATCTTTCAGCTGACCCTCCACACTGAATCTATTGGGTGATTCCACGACCATCAGTCTGGCTTTTGAGCATCCAGAGGCATGGAAACTGCTCTTCTGAACACCCATGAAGAACTGCTCTCAAACCTTGACACTAACACTCCCTCTGTCCTCCTTCTCCTTGACCGCTCCTCTGCCTTCGACACAGTTAACCACAACATCCTGATTTCACGGCTCTGTGACACCCTGGGAATCACAGGTCAGACTCTGGCATGGTTAACCTCCTTTTTCTCCGACCGCCCATCTCAGGTGGAACTCAGAGCCTTTCTCTCGACTATCACTCACTCAACCTGTGGCATTCCCCAGGGATCTAACCTATCCCCCTGGATCTTCAACGTCTATAAGGCTGCCTTGGCACGTGTGATTGCCACTTTCACCTCTAACTTCCAGTGCTAGGCGGATGATATGCTACTCAGTCATGGTGTGCTGCAAATGACCTTTGTCTCAACGCCAGTAAGACAGATCGTTCGCATTGGTACCCCTGCTCCCGCCTTCCCACTTTCACCCTGGCCGGCCTCCCTTGGCCCTGCGCCCGCACCCACCTGCAAGGCTAAAAACCTTGGAGTCATCTTAAAAACCACTCTGTCCATCTCCTCTCACATTTCTGATGTCGCAAAAAAGTCTATCAGCTACACCTCCTCAGAGGTACTCTACCTTTTCTCACTTTCCACCAGTGGCTCACTGTCTCCAGAGCCCTGGTTATCTGTAGGTTGGACTACTGCAACAGCCTCTTCCTCAACCTCCCTGCTTCTGCCCTGTGCCCTCTGTAACTCATCCAGAACAGAACCGCAAGACTTATCCTTGGCCTCAAGACCGGGGACCGCATCTCTCTGGCACTGAAATCCCTTCACTGGCTCCCTGTGGCTGCAAGGATCAAGTTCAAGACCCTCTGCACTGTCCACAAGGCTTTCTGGAGCCTTGGACCTACCTATCTTCAACGTTGCCTACCTAAATACTGTCCCTCCCGAGCCCTCTGCTCATCTACCTCCCACCTTCTGCGAGTGAGTCGGTTCTCCAAGCAGAGATTTGGAGGGAGATCTTTATCTTCTGCAGGGGCCTCCCTTTGGAATAGCTTCCCTGTCACCCTCTGCCTTGAGCCTGATCTCCTTAGGTTCCAGAAACTCAAGACCATCCTCTTCTCCTCTTCCTTCTCTCTCCCTCTACCCTGCTAACCTAGCTCTCTGCCCTCTGCCTCTCTCCCTCCTTTTATGTACAGCTTGCTGACTGGTGCCTGGTGTACCTCAGATTCTCCCAGGTCCCTGGCACCTCACCAGTCCTCTCTCGCACTTGCCTCAGGGCCCTGATCTCACCCGACCCTCACTGCCATTGAGAAATTACCCAAGAGAGTGGCTCTCTCTGCACTTACCCTAGTCTCCATCGACTGGGTACACTTGGGCCCCCCCTGTAACCGTCTGCCGTCTGTGCACTTGCACGATCCGAATGCACTGTGTTTAAAGATCGTCTGTCTGTTCTTCTCCCTGTCTACCCCCCCTCCCCCGTAATTTCACTTGGTAAAACTGCAGAATTGTCGTCAGGCCTATTTGCTGTGTCTCAACTGTTAATTGTGTTATTTGCCCTTAGTCTCCCTGTGCAGACTATTATCCTCTCAGAACTTGAAGGGCACTGAACAACTGTTGTTTTGTCCCCATGTTCCCACCCTCCTTGGGCGCTTTGAAACACTTGCCTTGTGTATAGGCACTTTATAAATAAACATTACCATACCATGTCTTTGAGTGTGCTTTACTCAAGCCTTACCATACAACTTTGTACTTGTAGTGCCTACAAATGTTTTTTCAAAGCAGTCTTCTGAGAGTTATTCACTTAATTTGAGCTGTACGTGTGCTACTGATATAATAAACATTTCTTACCAGGCCTGCCTACAGCCAGTCGATGTATAAGCACTATGCTTAAAAAAAGCCTTGGCAAAGCCAACAATTTTGACTTATATATAGGTATTAGGCATTTGCCAGGCACTGCAGTTATATGCCCAGGTACCCGCACCATTTGCACCTGCTACCATCAGTGGCCAATTTATATCTCTACGGCAGTGCCTGGCAAAGGCCTTTACCATGTCAACAAAAAGGCCCAAACCATTGGCATTGCCAATGCTTGTTTCTTTTGTTTTGGTGGTATGGCGCCAAATCTGCCAAATCTGGCAGGGCACCTGGAGCTGCCCCACATTTGTTTGTTGATTTCTTATTATGCATGCTGGCCTAGAAGTCACCCCCTCCTGCAGGGCAATACACACCTCGTGAACACAAGGCTGTGGGGCAAGGGGGAGGGGTTGGTGGGAGGATGGTTGATTGAGAAAGGTTAGGATCTGGAGTGGGGGGTTGGGGAGGTGACAATCTGACAGTTTGCCTAGGGTGGCAAAATTCCTTGCACCGGCCCTGTTAATACCCAGAGGTTTCTAAGCGCGGACCCGGGGATCGAACCTGTGTTGCTCTGTGTCGTCTTGCTTCCAAGGCAAGTACGTTGCCCTTGAGCTATCCTCCCGAGACAAATGAAGTACACTAATGCCTAGTAATACATATCAGTTACCAAGGATAGAGACTGAAAAACATTGCATAGGGCACCCTTCCCCTCAGCACTACCCGACTATGACCATCTCCCTTGTATCCTAAAGCGCCATGGAACGATAAGGTGGCATGTGATGATCTGCACAACTCATGAAATAAATAAGGTGCCCACAGCAGTAAAGTGCCAATCTTATATTTTTGCAATTCTTATTGGACCAGTTGAAGGCACCGTGACTGCGTGTGCCATCTTGCCAGCCGATAAAGTGTAAGACTATTTTTTGTTACGCTACAGAATAAAACAACCTTCTACAGAAAGCTAATACAGGTTTTTTTTACCCCTTCACAGATATGCTTTGCCTTCTGTCAATGTTGCGGTTAACCTCATCAGGTGTGACATAGGAGAGAGAGGAGGAAGGAGGTTGAGAGGCCACAGGAGGCAGGGTGTGGGAGAGGGGTTGGGGGGAGTGGGAAGCAAGGGGACTCAGGATGTCCAGAGTTTTTGTGGTGAAGTGCATGGCCAGTGCCTTGCAGAGGGCCTGGGAAGGAAGAGGGGAGGAGGACACTGCGGAAGGGTTGGCTAGTTCCCTGCAGATTTCAAAGAGTTCAGCTGTGTTGTTGGAGGCACCCGATACCGAAGCCTGGATGTGGGCTCTTTTCTTGGCACGAATGGAGAGTCTGTATTGCCTCTGGAGCAGGTGGCAAACCAGTTGGTCAGAGAGTGTGCCCGAGGTTTGCCACTTCTGTTCCGCAGCTCTGCACTTGCATTTCAGGATTTCAAGTTTGGAGTTGTACCAAGAATTACGCTTAGAGGCAGGTTTCAAGCAGATCCTCATGACTGGGGCAAGGATATCCAGAGTGTTGATAGTGGCCAGGTGGAGGTTGCTGGGAGCAGTCAGTGGAAGGGTCAGGGCTGGAGGAGGTGCGGGGGCTGAAGGTGGATGCAAAGGCAGCAGTTGACACTCATTTCATTGAATCGATGTTCGTGAACAAGGTTGGTGTCATGATTCCTGCCCCTCATGTCCGCAGCCCTCCAAGATGTCAGGCTGGAGCCAGGCCACGATCACCTACATGGCCCTCGAGGGCCTCTCCATCCCTCCAAAGACCCACTTGGAGTGAGACTTGGCGCTTGTGGCACCAGACTCACTCCCATAAGATAACATTGGGGATTGTACTTGTAGTGCATTGATGGGGACAAGATGGATGCCCCCACATATTTCAGTTCCCAGAACTGCATGTCCGGTCTAGTCTTTTGGGTGTGGTTCCGCCCAGAGGCACCTGGGATACCCAGAGACTATTTAAATCACACCCCGGCTGAGAAACATGCTTCGCGTTTTCTGCACCTGCAGCGTGACACTCACTGTGTTCTGATCGGTCTCCAGTAGGCCTGCATCTTTCTTCTGCACTCAGCTCCTGCAAGAACAAGAACACTATTAGGAAAAGCCTTACCTTGCGGCGCTTCTGCCCATCAGTCATCGCTCCTTCTGTTCTGCGGGCATCTTCGCCGGTGTCATTCCCATCCTGGCACGCGCTTCCTAAGGAAAAGGGAAAAAGAACAGAAAAAAGGCATTAGTAAGCATTCTGCAAAGCTGCAAACGCTTACCTGAATCCCACACCGCTCTGGGGGAACTCTGTCTCCGGAACTTCTCATCCATCTGCAAGAGGGAAAAGACACTCCAGGTTAGCGTGGAAACATCTAGAGGCGCCGCATACCGCGCTTACCCACCGCATTTGTTCTTCATAACCTGCATCCACGCTGAAAACGTCCCGGCACCTAAAAGACACAGAAAAATAACTCAGTTCAATGCAAATACGAAAGGGGTGCATCGCGCATTGCGCTCTCACTCACCTTCAGCGCTACTCATCTCAGCAGCACGTCGCCCTCCCCGGACGCCGGCCATCATCTAAGGAAGGAAAGGAACGAAGTTAGAGAACTGTTCAAAAGACTCATTATACTTACCTGTCAGACTCTTGCCAGTGAAGTAACTAGGTAGCAACGAGCCCGCATCAATCAACGCACCCCTGTGCTGAAGGCAGGACGGAGAGCACACTATCCAAGAAAACAAGGTGAGCTGTGGATCAAAGGGAAGGGTTGGACCCCGGGGAAGAAGGGGTTCAAGTACACAGAGACAATAGGGAGTTAAACTCTACCAATCCTGTGTTTCAGGCCCAGTCTACAGTCGAATAGCCTCCAGGGAAGGGTTTGAGGTCGTAAGAGGTCAGAAAAGGCTGAATGACGTCCCTGTGGATACCAGGTGAGCGTTACAGAACGCAAAGCCTCACATCAAAATCCACCTGGGCGTCATGGAAACGTCAGAAACCGACCGGTTAGCCCACATGTTGGGGCAGCTACGTTCCGAAGTACATGCAGCCAGGCAGGAGACCAACACCCTGAGGAGAGAGCTGATAGTAGCCAAAGAACGCACTGATGATTTAAGACAGCAACGTCTCCAGTCACAAGCAGGACGTGCACCATTGCCAGGAAGCGTGCCCTCGATGCCAGCGCCATCAGCCAATCCCGTTCAGATAACCCTTCCTGGGACAGTTCCCTTGGCCCCGCCCGAATGATTTACGGGGGATCCCAAGAGGTTTGCAACATTCATGAACGAGTGCCACCTGCACATCCTTTGTAGGCCAGGGGCCTTTCCGAATGACCAATCACGGGTCGCTTTCGTGCTATCCTACCTGAGTGGTAGCGCCGCGGACTGGTCTGTACCCTTTGTGGCCCAAGACTATCCTTTGCTGCATGACTTCAGGGACTTTCAGCAGGAGATGGAAAAGCTGTTCGCCCGTCGTAACCATGGGCAGGCATTAGACAACGAACTTCTGTCCCTACGCCAAGGGAATCAAGACCTATTAACATACATAGCCATGTTCAATAGACTTGTAGTTGAAGCAAAATGGCCAGTGGAGAAGAGAACCACGTTATTTCATCGGGGGATGCGGGAGGAGCTCAAGGATGTTCTCGCACAAGTAGTGAACCCCCCGAAAGACTGCTCAGAATTCATTGACCTTGTTGTTCAACTTGATCATCGGTTGCTGGACCGAAGAGCAGATTGAACCAGACCGGACCCTCGCCCTATGTATGTGCGTTCAAAGGACAATACTGCCCGAACAACGGAAGCTTCAGGAGAACCAATGCAAATCGGGGGGTCAGATCCTCTTTGACTAAAGCGGAAAGGGATAAAAGGAGACAGCAGCAGTTATGTCTGTAATGCGGAAGGTCAGGTCATTTCCTTAAAGAGTGCCCTGTGAAGCCACCGAGGAGGTCTGTAGGGACCACGGACAAGGAAAATACCATCAAGGAATCGGAAAACTCCCCAGCCCGACAAGTGTAGGGGTCCTCTAGTCGAGCGAAGAAAGTGAACTACAGACCTCCCATCTTGCACTATCTGTGGTCTTGATCAATCACCAACAACCATCTTGGATGCACGCAGTAAGAGCGTACATAGACAGTGGAGCCGTTGGGAATTACATCGACCAGGATCTTGCGGCAAAGATTGGGCTTCCGTTACGCCCTAAATCAACCACCGACACTGTTACCAGTCGACGGCATGGAAATAGCTTCTGGTCTAGGATCCCAATGCACTGCAGCTTTAACCCTTCTGTGCCAGGATGAACACCAAGAATCTATCGTTTTCGACCTCATTAAGGCATCACAGTTCCGGTTGATTTTGGGAATGCCATGGTTGGTAGCTCACAATCCTCGAATCGATTGGCGAGCAAAAGAATTAGCCTTTCTCAAGACTTGCGCCCACACAGGTTATCGCCAAGAGAAACAATCAATAGACACCAGAACCTCCATGCTTGCGACTGTGGCAATCGGCACCCTACCAAGTGAATACCAGGACTTTCAAGATGTCTTTCAGAAAGAACAGGCTAATACCCTGCCACCGCATAGACCATACGATTGCCAAATCGACCTGATACCTGGCGCACAAATCCCTTTTGGTTGAATTTACGCACTCACGGAACCAGAAAATCAGCACCTGAAGGCCTATCTTGACCAATACCTGGCCAACGGGTTCATCCGTCCCTCGAAGTCTCCAGCAGCCAGTCCTCTATTCTTCGTACCGAAAAAGGAGGGGGACTTGAGAACGTGCATTGAATATCGCCCACTGAACCAGATTACCGTAAAAAAGCGCTACCCCATGCCACTGATCCCTGAATTGCTTGATCAAGTCAAAGATGCCCAAATCTACACAAAACTAGACCTGAGGGGGGCATATCACCTTGTTCGCGAAAAACAGGGGGACAAATGGAAAACCACTTTTCGCACCAAATACGGCTTGTACGAAATATCAAGTAATGCCCTTTGACCTTTGCAACGCGCCTGCTGCATTTCAATACTTCATGAACGATGTCCTACAGTAATTGATTGATGTTTGTGCTCTAGTGTACATCGACGATATCCTAGTATATTCCGCATCAAAGCAGGACCACGTTAAACACGTCCGATCTGTATTGGAGAAACTCCGTCAACACCAGCTCTACACCAAGCTCGAAAAGTGCTCATTCCACGTCTCCGAGGTGGAATTCCTGGGCTTTATTCTCAGCCCGAATGGAATCCGAATGGATGTACGCAAGGTAGATGCTATCCTGAACTGGCCATCCCCAAATTCATTCAAGGGGGTTCAAAGTATGCTGGGTTTTGCAAACTTCTACCGCCGGTTCATCCCAAGATTTTCGCAAATCGTGCATCCCATCACATCATTACTAAGGAAAAGCAACAAAAAGTTCCAGTGGACAACAGAAGCCGAGGAGGCTTTCCAGGAACTCAAAGCAAGATTCACATCTGCCCCAATCTTACGCCACCCTCGCCCTGATCTCCCATACCTGGTGGAAACTGACGCCTCAAGCATGGCTATGGGAGCCGTCCTCTCACAAAGGACCCGAAACGGGCCAGTTACACCCTGTTGCCTTCTGGTCGCGTAAATTCACACCTCCTGAACTCAATGACGCTATCACAGACAAAGAACTCCTGGCCATTAAGTCAGCCTTTAAGGCATGGCGGCACTACCTCTTGGGCGCCAGACACACAATCACCGTAATAACTGACCACCGGAACCTCCAGTACCTAAAAACAGCAAAGGCCCAATCCTCACTACAACTACGTTGAGCTCTTTTTCTTGCTGAATATGACTAGGGTATTACATTTCGACCAGAGGTGAAAAACGGGAAGGCCGATGCCCTTTCCCGTATGGGGGTGGAAGAGCAAGTGTATCAGACCCCTGACCCAACAGCAATCATCCCGAGTGACAAGCTCATAGGAATCACAGCAACCATAACTCAGAAAAATTACATGAAGAAATCCAAAACCTGATGAGTCCGGAGCAATTACAAGCATGGAGTGCACAAGGAGAACATTACATGATAAAAGATCAGTTGCCCTACTTCAGGAATCGTTTATTCTTACCAAACCAAGAACTACGAGAACAAGTCATGTCTGGTTATCATGATTCCTTGATCGAGGGCCACCGCGGAATCGCTAAAACCCTAGCCAAGGTAAAACGAACGTATTGGTGGCCCACGTGGCGTAAAGACATTATCCAATTCATCCTATCTTGTGGAGTGTGTGCTCAAAACAAGTCATCTAAGCAGAAACCGGCTGGGCTATTACAACCATTGGAAATCCCACCAGCACCCTGGCACACGTTGTCCCTCGATTTTATTACTGACTTACCACCCAGTCAATGGTTTAACACTATTCTTGTGGTTGTGGACCTATTTTCAAACATGGCACATTTCATTCCTCTTAAGGGGCTCCCAAATGCTTCCACTCTGGCAAAGTTATTTCTTGAAGGCATTGTACGGCTCCATGGGTTTCCTTCAGTTTTGGTCTCAGACCGAGGTACTAAATTTGTATCTAACTTCTGGAGAAAATGCTGCTCTATGGCCCAGATCGACATCCGGCTATCCACCAGTCACCATCCCCAAACGGATGGTCAAACTGATAGGACAAATCAGACGCTCGCGCAGTATCTGCGTTGCATGTTACATCAAGCTGAAGGAAGCTGGTTCGACCTATTATGGATAGCTGAATATGCTTATAATAATTCCCTACACACCAGCACTGGGCAGACACCCTTTTATACCATGTATGGCAGGCACCCACGTACTTCGGAGTTGGACGTTCCTACAACCCTGGAAATGCCAGCAGTCAAAACCTTGCATATGACCATTTCTCAAACCTTTAAAAGGGCAGCTGAACACCTACTTCAAGCTAAGCATCGCCAAAAGAAGTTTGCTGATCAACACTGAGCAAAGGCCCCCAACTACCAAGTGGGAGACAAAGTCTGGCTGGCGTCTAAACACGTGTCCATTAAAGGAGCCAAAACTTTCCATCCAAGATACCTGGGTCCATTCATCGTCACCTCCGTGATAAATCCTGTGGCGGTCAGACTAGCTTTGCCGTCAAACATGCAAATTCATCCTGTGTTCCACGTGTCTCTCCTTAAACCTGTTCAACTTGGGACCCGGGTAGCAACGCCACCGCAGCCAGTAGTAGTCGCCGGGGAGCCCGAATTCAAAGTCAAGGACGTCCTAGATTCAAAGTACGTCAGATCCAAATTATACTACTTAGTAGACTGGAAGGGGTATAGTCCACAAGACAGGACATGGGAGCCTTGTGAGTACATCCATGCACCTCGCTTGCTTAGACGATTTCATCAAAACCATCCAACCAAACCAGGACCAGACAAAAGAGCCACCTTGAGAGGGGCCTTGGGGGGAGTGCTGTCATGATTCCTGCCCCTCATGTCCCCAGCCCTCCAAGATGTCAGACTGGAGCCAGGCTACGATCACCCACATGGCCCTCAAGGGCCTCTCCATCCCTCCAAAGATCCACTTGGAGTCAGACTTGGCGCTTGTGGCACCAGACTCACTCACTCCCATAGGATAACATTGGGGATTGGACTTGTAGTGCATTGATGGGGACAAGATGGATGCCCCCACATATTTCGGTTCCCAGAACTGCATGTGCGGTCTAGTCTTTTGGGTTTGTTTCAGCCCAGAGGCACCTGGGATACCCAGAGACTGTTTAAGCCACATCCAGGCTGAGAAACATGCTTTGCGTTTTCTGCACCTGCAGCGTGACTCTCACTGTGTTCGGATCCGTCTCCAGTAGGCCTGCATCTTTCTTCTGCACTCAGCTCCTGCAAGAACAAGAACACCGTTAGAAACAGCCTTACCTTGCGCTGCTTCTGCCCATCAGTTATCACTCCTTCTGTTCTGCTGGCATCTTCGGCGGTGTCATTCCCATCCCGGCACGCCGCTTCCTAAGGAAAAGGGAAAAAGAACAGAAAAAAGGCATTAGTAAGCATTCTGCAAATCTTCGCTTATTTTTAAATACTGTACGAGCTGCAAACGCTTACCTGAATCCCAGCCGCTCTGGAGGAACTCTGTCTCCGGAACTTCTCATCCATCTGCAAGAGGGAAAAGACACTCCAGGTTAGTGTGGAAACATCTAGAGGCGCTGCATACCGCGTTTACCCACTGCATTTGTTCTTCATAACCGGCATCCACGCTGAAAACGTCACAGCACCTAAAAGACACAGAAAAATAACTCAGTTCAATGCAAATACAAAAGGGGTGCATCGCGCTCTCCCTCACCTTCATCGCTACTCATCTCAGCAGCACGCCGCCATCCCCGGACACCGGCCATCATCTAAGGAAGGAAAGGAACAAAGTTATAGAACTGTTCAAAAGACTCATTATACTTACCTGTCGGACTCTTGCCAGTGAAGTAACTAGGCAGCAACGAACCTGCATCAATCAACGCGCCCCTGCGCTTAAGGCAGGACGGAGAGCACACTATCCAAGAAAACAAGGTGAGCTGTGGATCAAAGGGAAGGGGTGGATCCCGGGGAAGAAGGGGTTCAAGTACACAGAGACAATAGGGAGTTAAACTCTACCAATCCTGTTTCAGACCCAGGCTGCAGTCGAATGCCTCCAGGGAAGGGTTCGAGGTCTAAGAGGTCAGAACAGGCTGAGTGGCATCCCTGAGGATACCAGGTGAGCGTTACAGTTGGCAGGGCTAGCGGAGGTGCAGTCAGGGGGCCTATGATACCCAGGTAAGAAGAGAGGAGCGAATGGTCAGACCAAGAGAGTGGTGTGACCATATGAGGGGGGTCAGTATGTATGATATCGTCCAGCGGAGTGGGTTGGAGCAGAGGGGAGAATGGAGAGGGATAGAGCAGTGCAAAGGTCAAGGAAGAGAGTGGACGCTGTGCCAGGGGAGTCTAATTGGAGGTGGAAGTCGCCCAGTAGGAGGAGATTGGAGGTGGCTGAGAGGAGAAAGGGACAGAAATCAGCCCATTCAGAGAGGAACAGTGTGGTAGTGCCGGGGGGACTTTAAACAGTGGCAATGCTCAGTGAGGAGGAGGGAGAGATTACCAACTTGCAGACCAGGCTCTCAAAGGAAGAGTAGTGCTGGGTGGGTATGAGGGAGGAAGGGACCCCTCTCCAGGAAGATTAGGGCAACCACTCTGCCAGCCTGGTGGGATTGTGACTTGGAAACGATCTTGAAGCCATTAGGTAGAAGGGAGTCAAAAGCAGTGACTGAGCTGGCATTGAACCAAGTCTCAGTAAGAGCGAGAATGTCAAGGTCAGAGTCTTCAAGGAGGCAGATGTCGGTGGAGCGTTTGTTGGCTGAACAGGCATTAAGAGTAGCCAGGTGAAGGAGGTCTCCGTCTTTTAATGTTTTCCGAGGAGTACAGAGGTGTGGTACACCGGTCGGAGGGGGAGGGGCAGAGATAGCAGATGGTGGAGAGGTAGGTGAAGGAAGGAAGTTGTTGAGGGATGGCAGGCGCCAGTCAAAAAGAAGGAGGTTGGGTTGAGGACCCTGAACCAAGATAGTGCCAGTGTGGTAGACATTGATGATGCAGCGTGATGATAGAATGCCCGCCAAGAGGACTTCCCACTTGCTGCCACCATTGATAGGAGAGGATGTGAAAGAGGACAGTCTGTTGGGGGGCGCAATTCCCAGTGGGGGAGCTGGAGATGGGATGTATAGGTGGGGATCCACCCATCCCGAATTGAGAAAAGGATGAGCAGCCAGAGAAAAGGGAATATGCGGGACAGTGCACATGGGGTGGCTGAATTGCCAGGGTGGAATTGGGCAGAGGGATTTAAACAGGCAACAGAATTTGGCAAGCACGTGTTGGGCAGGGGTTCCCCCATAGAATGAGGATTGGTCTAGCTGTGTTTTACGACTGAACTATTCAATTGTTTCTCAAACCCAGCAAAGTAAGTTACTATACTCATTTGCTCAGAAAGGCGTAGGCCTCTCCCCCACTGTGCGGGTCTCTTAAGCCTAGCCATTTCCACACCAAGCAGGAATCCCGAATCCCAGGCATTCAGCCATACTGTGATTAGCTGCAAAACATTTATACCACTAACAAAAAAAGCTCTAAACTTACTACAGACTTATCTTAAACTAATAAAAACCACCTCTCGCACCGCAATCCGCACACACTTCACCACACTGCTACAACACATAATCCACACCAACGGCACACGAGGACTGACATCGCCCGATACTCGCACCAAAAGCTCAGCACCTGGTGTATACCGAGTTGAAACTGCCAACAGAACACCACTCCTCTCACTATCCTACTCCCTCTTCACCCCACTAACCCATCCCACCTTCTCGTTTGCAGATCCGCCAGAGCGCCTGGGGACCAACGCTGTTGGTGACGGTGCGCGGTACAAATATCTTTAACATTTAACATTAACAATCACGAGGATGTGCAAACCCCAAAAGTCAGCAAATGGGTCCAAGTAGAAATGGGATTTTTTTATTTGACAATTGGGCAGTCTATGAATGCTAGATTTCTTCGATGACTTTATTTTGGGTATTTAGTGAGCACAGGCCTACCTCAGGGGAGCAATAGAGCGATGTTAATCAGTAGTAGTGGTAATAGGCACAGGTCAGATGGTTACTTCGGGATCAGTTCTTACAACATAGCATTTATCACCAGCATACCATTTGGGATTGCTGACAACAGCTAACCTTTTCATATCCTGGAGAGCATGTACTGTGCTGAAAGGAAGCTGGGTAGAGTGGGGGGGCCCAGGGGGTGGGTCCAAGAAGGACACTAGGCTGAGTGTGTGCCGCAGGAGGGGGGCTGTCTTGCACAGTGTGGAGGAGGTATTCCTTGAAAAGGAGGAGCTTTGTTTATTTTCTGAATGGCAAGAGGCCGGGGGCGTGTCTGATGTCCACAGGTAGGAGGGGTTTACACTCTGGCGACAGATCGAGAATACCGCGTTCCTGGCTCTTTTTTTGCACTCCTGCTGCTAAACTCCGACCTGGTCCTGAATTCTGGGGATGCGACTGACATCCATGGTGATTGACAGGTAGGCGGGAGCAGGCAGGGTGGCAGCTGTGTATTTACAGCTGATTCTGAAAGGAGAGGCGTGTTGGTAGGGGTAGCCAGTGTGAAATGTGTGGGCCATGGGCGTTATGGTCGCCTTACAGTTGCATCACTATACTCCACTTTGGATGACTTGATGACATTGGATTACTTCCGATTGCTGGTACTGCATGTTCTACGTCACTGCATCACCAGGGAGAATATCTCTGTGCTGCAATGCAAAATAAAACATCCCAATGCAGATTTCCTCATATATCCCCATCCTAAAAGACATGAGAACAAACATACTTTACCAGACGACTGGGTGAAAACTCTGGAATTTTGTTTAACCTCAACTGAGGGCAAGCTATGATGTGCTATTTTATTTATAGCGCGCCTATACGCAAGTGTTTCAAGGCGCGAGAAGGTAAGGGAGGGGAATACAGGAGGACATGACAACGATCTTACTAGGCCAAGTGACATTGAGATTGCGCAAGTGCAGGGGAGCCGGAAGGGGAAAAGCGCCAGAGGAAGGGTAGGAGAAGTGCGAGACATAGGAGAAGACAGAAAAGAAGCACGGCCAACTAGTGGCAGTGCAAGGGGGGGGGGCGGGTTAAGTGCAGACAGCAAGGGTTAGATAAGTGCAAGCAGGGGAGCTCAGGCTGTAGGGTTGCAGAAGCTATGCACTTTAACGCGGTCTATGCACTAGGGTGCTGAACTGCTTTATAATCAAGGGACTGGAAGAGAAGCACTTGTTGCAGAAGTGACTTTTAGTTTTAAAAGCTGCATCAACCCATGGCAGGCCTTTGTGAGGAGCTACATTGGTTATAAATCACCTCAACGGGGCAGCATTTAGAGGAGCAGAACCTTAATGCCAGAAAAGAACTCATGGCTATTATAGACGACCTTTAAATGTGAATAGCACTTTATCACAACGTAGGGCATTTGCACCCAAACTTGGCAGTCTGCACTTAGGTTGGCGTGCGCGCGCCATCCTAATAGTCATCCAGAGGAGCTTGAACGGTTTTGTTTGCATCTATAAAATCATATAAAAATAAATCTTATTACGACAACTATTAATTTTTAAATAGACATTAAATTAGAAGGATATTAATGGAATGTTGAAGGCAACTTTCTGGAAGAAGTCAATGAATAAGTGTACTTAGTTTTTTCTAACAGTGGACAAGAACCAAATAGCACTGATTACGGATGAATTGCCCAAGAAATGTGATGTTTTACAGGGACGTCATTTCACCAAATTGCTTGGGGTAGCAGAAGTGACATCATAGGACCCCTGACCTCTGATGGCATTACGGGAAGTGATGTCATTAGACCCCACGCCGAAGTGATATCACACGAAGCAATGGAACACGACCTTTCACCCCTTTGCAAAACAGGAAGTGGTATCACATAGCATTGTTCCTAAGCACACTACGAAAAATATAGTTACAAAATCACTACAATGTGATATACATTTCATACAAGAATGGATCGCCATATTTATCAGTGTGTATAGGCCATATTACTAAATTACTATTAATGCAAGCAGACGTCCATGGCCAAATGATAATGATGTTTTATTATATAGCACTTAAGCTCAAGCGCTTTATATAGAATGCATAAAATATCACCCAAACAGTGTTGGTACTCATTTATCAACCTCAGACAGATGAAAGGCTGAGTTGAGGTATTAAGAACAGGCTACATCAGTGACTCACCCCCTGAAGTGTGTCTGAAATAAACCTTTAATGAGTCTAGCAATTATTGTATAGAATTCCAGAAAGACACATTATTTGGTATTCCTATTCTTTCTTATTTAGGGTCACTGCTGAAAGTGTTAGACTTGTGGCACCCCTGGAAAGCCGGCCACTCCAGAAGCAAAGAGCCACATGGTGCTGGCCACAGCATAGGAGTTTGATTTAAAAGGGGTAGCAAGGGAGACCACATGGGTAGCAAGGGGGACCTCAGGGGTCGCATGTTGCGACCCCTGGCGACTCCTAAATGACGCCCCTGATGTTTTAGTTCCCAAATGAAGATCATTTTAAGTAACTACAGAAAATGTTCTATGCAACCATTGCTTGAATTTTAGTAGCTAAATGTTATAGCAGCTTTAACCTATGTATAGGAACTGATTGACACCCAACATTGGAGGTGGCTGGGGGGTCGCCAATAGAACCGTTTAGATTCGAGCTAGGTTTGCGTTCAATCCCCCTATAATTATTTTTATTTATTGTTCATTTATAATGCGCTTAATACCAACGAGTGGTTTTCTAAGCGTGGGATCGGGATTCGAAGCTGTGTTGTGCACTTCGTCTTGCTTATGATTGTAGATGAGTCCAAATAGTGAAAGGTTTGATCTAAGGCAACCCTAACAAAATAAAGTGAATATTTTGATGATACAACCTTCTACTAGTGACTTTTCTCTCGTACACGTAAACCTCTGCAAATGCCTTCACCCATCACCATAACGTTAACATGTAATGAAATGGCTGCCGCGGAAACGAGAGTTTGGAGCTAAAACCCAAGGTTGAAACTGGGTTTGAGTGGTTCATGTTGTATTAATGTAATTAAAAGGTATTCATTTCTATCACACACACACACGAATCTTAAGACTTTATAACCGACTTGACAACGTACACGGTGTACCAGAGTAAGCATTCCTGCACACAAATCTACTTGGGGGGCATCTACAGGAGGCAAAAGAACGAATCCTGGACAAGAGATTCGACATAGGGACTGGCAACAGGAGCTCAGGCGCCCCAGGCATTTTGGGCCCGATTCATGGAAGTGTTTTATAATGGCGCAATACTATAGGAAAACGAATCAGGCCCTTTGTAGCAGAGAGACACACTGCAAGTCAACTATGGTTGTGAGATTATCGAATAGCTCAAGACACACCTAAGGAAAGGAGATGGGGAAAGCCAATTAAGAGTTTTGCATTTTTTTAAATCCTCCTAACGGATAGCAATGTGCGGGAGGATTGGCTGGTGCTGATTTGTATGATCACTTTGGAATGTTCCGGAAGCAGTGTGTGATCAGTGTTCCTTTTACGTCTAAGCGGAAGGTTTGACATTGACCCAGAATGCGCTGAAGTGAGACAAACTCCTGCTACGAAGGCGCACTGAAGTGAAATCAGCCGCAAGGGAGGATTGCGTTTTACGGATGTTCGATGGAAACAAAGAGCATAATTTTCAAAGAAGATTGTTACAGGTGTACCTCACAGCACCTTAAACAGAAAGCACATCTGGAATCATTACAACAGTGCTCCACAAACTGGGTGCTGATGCGCCCCATTGCCTGAAAATGTATAAATGAATGCATCAACAGGTATCACCAACCAAGCTCAACTAAAACTATTGCACATTTTGTTGTCAGGACACCATAAAAGAAAATTTTAATATTTGCAAATAAATTACCTGTCAAATAAATAGCAGCAAAAAAAACCGTTTCAATTTCCAGATTAATTCATGCTAAATAATTGGATCAACTGCAAAAGTATAAACACTGGGACATGCCAGTGACCGTGGTCTTAGTCCTAATGCTGCTAAGAGCAAGAGCATGGTATGTGGAAGGGGAGCCTATGGTGCTCCATTGTAGGACTGGTGGTTGGGTGGTGTTAAGTTAGAACAGATGTGGCAATACAAATATTTGGATATTTCCATCAGACCCACTCCATCATCACACCACCTGGCTGGTGGTATATCACATAGGGCTGGGTCTAAGTTGCTTTCCCTTAGAAGAACAATTGACGCACATGCCAGCCGCTCCACAGAGGCAAATATTATAGTTTATAGGTCTTCAATCATTCCAGTAATACTATATGCCCTAGAGGTGTTTCCAAATAAGGTGGTCGCCTGGTTGCAGAAGCTAGAGGGAAAAACATGACAATCCCTTTTGAATCTTACTACTAGAGTCCCGTAGGAGGAAATCAGGCTTGAAGGTCATTATGACATCTAGCGGCATGCAAGTTTTGGGCTAAGATCCATCCATTATTGATCCGTGGATGTGGACTCCCCGTTGGGCCACCGACTCTATGAGGTTTTCTAGTAGTGTGTGGTACAGAGACCTGGAGACAACCGTGAACTCCTACCTGACAGATATAGGGGTGTTTAGTCTTCCCGAATCTTGGTTGGATTTCCATCTAGCCAGGATTTCAGAGAATTCTAGGTTCCGTGATGCAGGACAATCCTTGGCTCATTTATCAGACCTTCGGAGGTTTGGGCTGTATTGACGACACCAATCGTTTTCTTTAGGCCGTCAGAAAGTCTTATTTGGTAAAATTACGCTCACCAGCCTTATGTAGATTAATACTATCGGTCCATTTACAGGCTATGCCAGTTTTAGAAAACACAGAGGCTTTGGTGGGAATCCCCCGTGGAGCCAGATTATGCAGACTTTGTGCTAAGGAAGTTGAAACCGCACAACGTATTTTGACACAGTGTGAGGCACTTCGGAACCAGGCGACCGCCTTATTTGGAAACACCTCTAGACAACCCGCTTTCTCATTCCATCTTCACTCCTTCTTGCAGGTTTCCCTTCTACCGCTGAAAAGTGAGTTACCCGAGTTTGTATCCATTCTTACCTCTTTCTTCCCAGTCCATTTCTGTTACCTTACTAACTTCCTTTCTTGCCATCCTATCAGGAACTGCTGGATGATGATGAAAGCCGTCCTACGTAAGAGACAGGAGAGGTGAGTACTCCGCGGGGATAGCGAATGGACTGTAGATAGAAGGTGGTGATAGATTTAACTTACTGCCAAGAAGGAGGGAATGGTTTCTTGGTTTAAAGAAGAAATAATCAGTTCTCTGCCTCAGATGCTGAAAACAAATCACTGATAGGATGGCCAGAAAGGAGGTTAGTAAGGTAATAGAAATGGACTGGTAAGAATGGATACAAACTAGGGGAACTCACTTTTCAGCGGTAGAAGGGAAACCTGCAAGAGGGAGCGAAGATGGAATGAGAAAGCGGGTTGTCGCTTTAACAAGTGGACGAGGTCTAAAGAGGGAATTGGAAAGAAGAGGATAACAGTCAAGTTCCTGAGGAGGAGAGAGTAACAGACTATAGAATTCACAAAGTCTAGGTGCAAACTTATGAAGCGCCGTGTAGGAGAGTAGCAACGCATTTGCTTGACTTCCTGATGTCTGAATATGGGGTCACGTGACTTCGTTCGTGCATGCTCAGTAGATGTTCGTCGGCAGCTCCGTTGTTCATAGTACAGACAACAGAGTCATCGGCCATGTTAGGTGAGTCAAGCAGAACGATATTGCACAATCGTCAGCGCTGCCATAATGACCAGCCGCAAAAAGGTGTAACAACTTCCTACTTCAGACCAATTTTGGAGCTTAATTTTTGGGGGCGAATCATTGGTGACAACGACGGCGGTTTTTCATGTATGGCAATTGGTTGTCAGCAGATTATCACTTCCGTTACAGAACTAAAATGATGATTATCTATCGAATTGGGGGGGGGGGGATTTAATCTGAAATTGTGCGGCTTTTAATGGAATTAATGGTTTATTTTGTTTTTTAAACATCTTTATTTATTAATCAGAGGCAGACAGAACTGCTTTGTCATAACAGTTTCAGTGAACTCGTAACTTTAAACTATATTTGGCTAACTTTCATTTCTTCCAGTTCTGTGATGGTCCCCTTTGCCTCTGATTTTTCAATTTTTTCCCCCTTGCCCCGTCCCGTTCCCCCGCCCTCCCCCTCCCTATTCCCTCTTGTTTATTTCATCTGTTGGGGTCCAGAGATCAAACAGCATGAGATCGTTCACAGAGGATTGAACTGGGGTTGCGTCCTCGTATTGGGGGGTCAGATGACGTGTGTTTTTGAGTAGTCGTGGTCTGTAAAATTGGGCATCTCTGTCCTTCACCAGTTCATGGAAGGGGTTCTGAACTGTCCGAAATTTTAGGTATTTCCCTGTGTTGAGGGCACATATCTTCTCCATGGCCATCACTCCCCAAACATTGACCCACCACCAGATGGACTGTGGTCCGGCTTCACTTTTCCAGTCTTGTGCGAGGGTCAGTCAGGACAGGAGATGAGTGATTAAGGTGGCTCTCGCCCCGACATAGCATATACTCCCTCTATGGGGGTGCCTAGCAGAATCGTTTTCGGTGACATCAGTAGTTCCGTTCCCGTAATGTCTTTGATGTGGCTTAGTATTTCCTTCCAAAAAGTAAATGCTTTGGGACATGACCACCAAATATGGAATAAGTCCCCCCTCTCGCCACAGTTCCTCCAGCAACGTGGTGAGTAGGTCTTGTTGATTTTGTGGATATGGTATGGGGACATGTATCATTGCAGGCATCATTTGTATGCAGACTCTTTAATTGTGGTGCATCTGGAAGTACTGTGTGCCCTTGCCCATATATGGTTCCAGTCCTCCTCCGTTATTGTCTCTTCCATGTCTTTTCCCCAATTTGCTTTATATGGGAGATTGTCCGTTGGTGACGCCTTGGAGAGTAACCTATAGAGCCTGGTCACCCCCCTCATGGTCTGACCCTCCTGCAGGGACAGTTCAAGGCCTGACAGTGTCCTGGTGCCCACCTTCTTCACTTTAGGATGGGATATCCAGTGTCAGACTTGAGTGTATCTATAATGCTCTTTTTCCCCTATTCCAATCCTTAGCTAGCAGTCTGTGTAAAGCAGTGGGGAGCCACTACTATATAGGTCTTTCAGGGTCAGATTTTCAACGCCTGACCACCGCTCCCAGAACTTCCTCTGGAGACCCGATGTGAAGTCCGGATTGTACATTAGCATAGTACAGAGACCTAGGCCTTGTGGGATGTTCTTCCACCTTCAGGATTTATCCCAGCTTAGCAGAGACAGTTTGGTTGATTCTAAGAGCCTTCCCCCCTTCTGCCGGCTCTCTGCATATAGACCCAGCAGGGCTCGTAGAAGAATTGTCATAGCTGACTGTTCAATCCAACACCTGTTCAATCCGGCACCACAGCGAGGCTGAGCCTCGATCCGGCCCATAATCTACATCCTGCATCCGCCGGCAGGCGGATGCGCCGGCCTTGTACGAAGGCCGTACAAAGGCCCTGTTTGCGCCTGTTCGCGGCCTGGAGCGGTATTGAGCGCCTCCAGAAAACACCTATAGATAGACCCAGAACTGCATCAGGAACTCAAACCGCCCGTTCTCTCCATGCCATCGCTGTTGTTTTTACCATCCAATCTCGGAGCATGTATCTGCAAACACCTGCATATAAGGCTCACAGCACGAAGGTAAATTTATAGGCAAACGCTCAATAGTATCCTTGCAGCTGCCTGATTGTCCCTGCATCCCCGCCCAAGACTAATTTCACAACCTTACCTTCCCATCGGCTGACGTACCGCATTTCTGCTATTGTGATTTCTCTAAATGATCTGCTCCTCCATAGTAGTACATATTGTGGCCCATGGTCATGTCCAATCTCCCTTTGACTTTGCTGAGCTTTGTGTTGTGCCTTATGGTCGCCATTCGACCACATTTAACCTAAACTGAGCTTTGTGTTGTGCCCTATGGTCGCCATTCGACCACATCTAACCTATGCTGAGCCTTAAGTTGGACCTTGTTGCGCCCTAGGCATGCTTCATTAGTGAATGCTAACCTACTTATGCCTCGTTAGCGAATGCCTCACCTAGTCCAGCTGTGCCTTGCTACTAAATTGCCCATTTGTGCCTTGTTAGTGAACGCCCCACCTAGCCTATATGTGCCCCGCCACTGAACGCCCATATGCACCTTGCCATTGAACATCCATTTGTGCCGTGTTAGTGAACGCCCCACCCTGCCTATAGTCCTAAGCACCCACGTGCATATATTTGGACCCACTAAAAATGCTGCATCCATTATTGCACTACAGCACTATAGCTGTTACTCTAAGTTTTATCACCATGACCCAAGACCACCTTACGGCATCTCCTGCCTTGATATCAGACCCGGCCTTACATACGCTGCCCAACATAGTGACTAATAACCCTACCAACTCTCCACCAAATAATATTAGCACCAGAGGTGAAACCCTCACCTCCCTCCCACGCACCTTACTACACAGAAATCTTACACTTCGCGCAAGACTCACACAACTTTATGAACCACCTAGAAGAACCTTACCATCAACCAACCTAAAAACAAATTACCCACATAAACCACACCAGACGGTAACAACAAATATCACTACAATCAAAACACAAAAGTCCAAAACTTCAGATACCAACTCAACTACCCCTAGCCAAGCAAACATGCCCAAAGAGACGCTAGTACTCAAAGGAGCACTCCTGAATGCGAGATCCCTTGTCGCCCATGCCCTTGACATAGCCAACCTCATTACAGAACACAATCTGGACTTCCTGGCAGTAACCGAGACCTGGCTACATAACGCAGCTGGACCATCTCTAATGCTAGCCATTCCAGAAGGCTACACCATAACAAGACAAGATAGGGATGGCACACGAGGTGGCGGAATTGCCATCATTTCCAAATTGAGCCTCTCTCTCAGAACATCCCCTCCTCAAACCCTACAATCCTGTGAAAATATCTCGGTCAAATTCCAGATAAATAACATACAAACCCTCACCATCCACCTAATTTATAGACCCCCAGGTCCTCTCAGTACCTTCGACGAGGACTTGCATAGCCTGATCACCAACAACCTTAAACCTACCTCCCAGCTTCTATTATTAGGAGATTTTAACCTTGGCTTTAATGACCCCACGGACAAACAAGCCTCAGACATAGCCAATACCATCAATGCATCAGGCCTGTCTCAGAAAGTCAACAGACCCACTCACTCCAAAGGGAGAATACTAGACTGGATAGCAGATTACAACTGCACAGCCTCCATCACTTCCATCTCTCCCCAATCATGGACAGATCACTCTCTTGTAACCTTTAACCTATCTACAGCCAGACCCTCTCCGACGGTCCCATTGCTAGCCCCGCCTTGTCTAACCAGAAACAAAAAGAGTATTACAGCGGAAAAAGTCATCCCTGCCATCCTACCCACGTTAAACGCTCTATCGGACAATCTAGACCCTAGTACTCTAGTTGAAGAATATAACAAAATTATGCTCAACACACTGGACAAAATCGCCCCGCTCAAACTTAGAAAAAGCAAACCCAAAGCGCACCTTAACAAATGGTTCACTCCCCAATTGAGAGATTTACGACTCCTAAAAAGAAAAAGTGAAAACTCCTGGAGACTATGTCCCTCTATCGAAAATAAAGCAAAACTATCCTCCATCTCCTCTCACTTCAAAAAAGAAGTGAACCTTGCCAAAAAGAACTCCTATGATGAACGTATCACCAACTCTAATTCTAGCATGAGAGAACTCTTCGCCATACTGAAGGAATTAGAGTCACCAATAGCCATACCAGACTTAGTTACCAAGGATAAGACCTGGTGCACAGATATTCAAAATGCGCTAGCAAATAAAATCAATACACTTCAAACCAAAATACAACAAAAAAAAGATATGCTCAACCTTCAGCACTACCCTAACACCTCTACATATAGTATCCCACCAGAGGCAAACAACAAATTTCAATTCTCCAAAACATCCCCACTAGAAGTAGAAAAAATCATTCTCTCACTCAAACCTTCTAACTGCAAGGGTGATATTTGCCCAGCACAGTTAATAAAAGACGCTGCCAGAGACCTCTCACCATTTATCTCTAAATTAATCAATGCCTCCTTCACATCAGGCACTATCCCAGCCAATTTAAAACATTCCTGGGTGCTCCCACTTCTCAAAAAACAGACCTTAGACCCACTTATCCCAACCAACTACCGCCCCATTACCACTGTGCCATTCCTCCTCAAAATATTGGACAAGGCTGCCTATATTCAGATACAAAAACACCTTGACCTGTATAAGCTCCTAGGAGCAAGACAATCTGGTTTCCGTCCACTTCATGGAACAGAAACCGCCTTAATTGATTTAAAGACGCAGGTCGACGAGCTGAGGGATGGAGGAGGAACAGCACTCCTGCTCCTACTTGATCTCTCTGCAGCATTCGACTTGGTCGATCACAAGGTACTCTGCAAACACCTGGATTCTGCTGCCCATTTCTCTCCTGAGGCCATCAAATGGCTCGAATCCTTCCTCAGCGAAAGAACAATGAGAGTTTTTTCCCCATCGGCCGCAGCTGACCCTACCCCTATATTATGTGGCGTTCCCCAGGGCTCCTGTGTCTCGCCTACCCTATACAATATCTTCACCAAGCCCTTGTTCGATGATCTAGACCTTCTGGGTATCACCTACACTAACTATGCAGATGATACACAGATTCTCCTCCCGCTTTCTGGGGATCATAGGAAGGACTCGGAATTGGTGAATAGGGTATATCTCGTTATTCAAGCATGGATGGCCACACATGGCTTGTGCTTGAATGACGACAAGACGGAGTTGATAATCCTGGGAACACATATGAACACCAAAAAAATAGGTCAGGAATTCTCCTCCTTCAATATTGATGGAAATCCTATCAGGGTCTCCAAGGAAGTAAAAACCCTCAGTTTCTACTTGGATTCCACACTATCTTTCGACAAACAACTAAAATCCTTGGCCTCCACCACCGCATACACCTGCAAACTGATAAGAGCAGGCAAGCCTTTCCTCTCTAATGACAGTTGCATGATCCTGGCTAGAGCACTTATCCTCTCCAGGATCGACTACTGTAATGCCCTTTACAGTGGTGCCAACAAATCTACCATACAGAAACTTCAAACGCTCCAAAATAATGCTTTGCGAGCCGCGCTTGGCATAAACAAAAGAACACACATCTCCACCATTAGACGCCAACACAAATGGTTATCTACAAACCACAAAATTCAATTAAAAATTATCTCCCTGACACATAAAGCTCTTAACAACGCCGCCCCAAGCTACCTCACGAACAAAATGCAAAAAAAACCCTCTATTAGACCTACCAGAGCTACCAATACTAACTGTCTGGTAGTACCTAGATTTAAACTTACCACGGTCGGTGGGAATAGTTTCCCTGTGAAGGCGGCCAAAACCTGGAATCTATTACCCAACAATCTAAGAGCAGACCAGCCGTACTCACTATTCAGAAGGAATGCTATCCAATATCTTATCTCCAACGACCACTAGATTTAGGCTTATAATATTCCCAGACTTGACACTTGTCCCTCTCCTCCTTCCCACGATATGTTATGCGTACCATCCTCTATGTAACTCATCGACCTGCACGATGATGGTCCTGCACATTTGTATACATTTGTATACTATTACTGTAACTTGTATAATTTGTATAATTTGCACAACTTGTATAATATCTATAATATCCATTACTGTATCTTGTATAATATGTATAACTTTTACTGTATCCTGTATAATCTGTAACAATGTAAGTTTCGCATTATCCTACCTGCTGCGCCCTTCTACCTACGGGTCTGGAGCACATTAGAAATAAAACAAACAAACAAACAAACAAACCAACCTTTGTGATTTTCAGGTTTCGCCCATCTCATTAATGGCGCCAGCTATGCCGCCAATATATATCTGTCCACCTCTGGAACGCCTAGGCCACGTAGGAGCGGAGGGCGCATTAGGATGTGTTTTTGAACCCTAGGTTTTTTACCCTGCTATATAAACTTAAATATTGCTGTTTGCAATTCTTTGGTCTTGAGGTGTGGGATTTTCACCGGCAGCGATCCCACCACATAGAGGAGATGGGGGTGGGATTGTCATTTTGACTGCCATAATACGGGCGAACCATGATAGTTCCTGGGCTTCCCATCTGAGCATATCGTCCAGGAGCTGTTTCCATAGGGGTGCTATATTAGACTTGTATAGCTTATTTAGATCCTTTGTTAGGTGAATCCCCAAGTATTCTATCAATTCCCTCACCCAGATCACCAGGAATGACTTCTCGAGCACCTCAAACACTTCTTGTTTCTCAGTGATTTTCATTGCCTTGGATTTGGAAAAGTTACTAGTGAACCCCGGGACCTTTCTGAATTCCTGCAGCTTTATCATGGCTCTGGGCATTTTGACTTTTGGTTCCCTCATGTAAAGCATGATGTCATCCGCATATAGCGCGATTTTGTGGGTCTCCTGGCCACATGTTACCCCTTTGATCCCTGTATCCTGTCTGAACTGTATAGCGCGCGGTTCCATTGCCATCACAAATACTAGTGGGGAAAGGGGACATCCTTGCTGTGCGCCGCGTCTTATCTTGATGACCTCTGACCGTTGAGTATGAAACTTGTTGCCGGGCTCCGGTAGTTAGCCAGCACCATATTTGTGAACTCTTGGCCACACCCGAAGCCTTCAAGAACCAGTTCCAGATATCGCCAGTCCATGCTGTCGAAGGGTCGTTTGGCATCCAGGGTGGCCAGCGCGAACGATTGTTGTGTTCGAGTCCCCACGCCTATCAGGTCTATCGCTCTTCTCACGTTGTCCTGAGTGTGGCATCCAGTGATGAACCCTGCCTGATCATCATGTATTATGCTCGGTAGGAACCTCATGAATCTAGTTGCGAGGATTTTCACGTACATTTTTGCATCAGTGTTCAGTAATGCGATGGGACGATAGCTGGAACATTCACGGGGGTCCATTCCCGGCTTCAGGGGCAATCTGGTCGTAGACCACCCCATGTCGGGTGTTACCTGCCCCTCTTTTCTGATTGCGTTGAAGAGTCTTGTCAGCGGGGCCAGCAGTTGCATACAAAAGGTTTTATAATAGCAGGGTCCGAGGCCATCCGGGCCTGGAGCTTTATTAGCCGGTAAAGCTGAGATGGTGTCGCTGATTTCCTGCGCAGAGATTGGGGCCCCAAGATTTAATGTGTCTTGTGCTGTGATCTGGGGTAGGGGGAGAAGGGGTAGATCGAATGTAAGCGAGTTGCTGAGCTGGATCTAGGTTCTCGCAACGCAGAAGTTCCTTGTGAAAGTTCATCATTATGTCCCTCTTTTCCCACTCTGCTATGCGAAGATTGCCATCCTTGTCGGTTAACTGAGCTATATAGTTTCTGGCTTTTTGTTTTCTCAATTTTGCGGCGATAAATCGGTTTGCTTTGCCCTCATGTATGTAGTAGGACTGTTTTGTGTTTAGCAGGGACAGGGCCACTCGTTCCACCGTGTGGTTCTCGAGCTGGGCTCTGATCTTCCTGATTTCCCGTAGGGATTTTCTTGTTTGTTGGGACTTGTGCTGGGATTTGGCTTTCTCCAACTGGCGAGTTATCAGGGCCCTTTCCCTATAATATGCTGACGCCTGTGATATGAATTCTCCTCTGACCACTGCTTTTCCAGTGTCCCATATCACCCCCCCAGGCTGTTTCCCCATTATGATTCTCTTTAAGGAAGTTATTGATGGTACACTGTTCAGGGAGATTACGTTCGACTCGGCCATTCCTACGTAGGGGGTGGCCTTCTGTTGAGCAGGTTGTGCTGTGGGATTTCCTGTTGCTTGCATCGCTTCTCTCATGCTGCCTTATTCGATCTCTGGTGCGACCTCCTTTGCTCCGGACCCCCTCTCCCCTCCCTCCTCCCTCCGTGCAAACTCCCCCCTTGTGACCATTGTGACCGGGATTACCAGGAATTATTCGACCCCCCTCAAACTCCTTGGGGTGTTGGGTCACTGTACTATGCACAAGTTCCGAGTGCTCTAAGGGTCCCGTGACTCGGGTTGGATTCCAAGGGTCGGGTTTCCTGTCTCCGCACAGGCAATCCTTTAATGTTTGATGAATTAACGTTCTGAATTTACACGACTGTTTGAGGGCCTTGATGGGGGTGCCAACTAGTGCCCTTGCTCTCCCGGCTGTGGTTGGTTGCTATGAGGGCCTAGCAGTTTTTGATCTCTCCTGGACCTGCCTCTTCGGGGCCCTCGTGGTTTTGATCCTCCTCCAGTTTCGCAGGTGGAAATCTTCCTCTGTTTTCCTTCCCAGCTAAACGTTAGGCCGAAGGGGTACACCCAATTATAGGATGTGTGTTTTTCCTGGAGGGCCTTTGTTACTGGACGCATGAGTCTCCGCTTCTGGAGGGTTGAAAGCACCAGGTCTTGGAACAGTTGAATCGGAAAACCATTGATCGTCAAGTCGGAAGTGGTTCTGGCCACCCTTAAAATACTTTCCTTCATTGTGAAGGATGTGAGTGCCACAAATACAGCTCTGGGTCGTGTGCCTGGGTCCGCCCTTCTCGCGTGATGTAGCATATCAAATCCGATTGTTTCTAGCATGACATTGTGTAGCATAATGCTGAAGGTTTGTTGCAGTGCGTATCTAAGGTCCCCTTCCAGTATCGACTTGGGCAGGCCCTTAACTCTAAAGTTGGATCGCTGGGATCTATTTTCAAGATCTTCCGCTTGTAATTCAAGGTTGGTCGTGGCTACTGCTATTTGGTCCAGGAGGAGACTAGACTGTTTGGTTTCTTCAGTTAAATTTGAGAGTCTGCTTTCAACCGTATCTACCATGTCTCCCAGCTCGTTTACCTCTTTGCGGACCACTAGCATGGAGGACTTCAGGTCTTCCTTCAGTTGACTAATCTGGGCTTGAAATACATTTGTCATCCTAGACTCTATGCCCTCTAGGTGGGTCAGCAGTTCCTCTTTGTCGGAGTCCATTGTACTTCGGGGTGTAGTTGGGGATATCTCTGATGGGGTCTGCGGTGTAGGTGGAAGACTCAGCTCCTGCGGCTGCTTTTGACCCCAGCACTTGGCCAGCTGGTTCTCCTGTTTATTGGGGGATTCTTTCACTCTTGGGGGCGCTTTTTGTCCTGGCGCCTGGCATCTAGGCTGTCTGGTTGGATCCCCTGCTTTGTATAGACTCCGCTCAGGACGTCCGCTGTAGCTAGGACCCCTGTCTAGGGAGCTTATGGGCACTGGATTGGAAGCTGCCCGACCAGCTGCGGGGGTGGGGGGTCCTATTTACTTTTTTCTTCCATGGGGTGTCGGCTGGGCTTTCCTCAGTGGGGGAATTCTAGACTCAGTGTCTCTAGTAGGGAACTCCCGGAGGCTTTGTGCGCCGGAGCTACGATTGCGCAGGTGCTCTTGGGCATGCCTCGAACCCGGAGCGGGTGTTATGGGAGAGAGGAGCGCCTCTCCCCTTCCTCCGGTTGTACTGTGTGGGGCAGAGCGTTATCAGTTGGGTCTCCTGTGGATTGCTGTGTCACTGGTGTGAGATGGCCCCCACGGGTGAGATGTCTTTTTTGCTACAGGCTGTTGGGAGCCTGAAATTCCTGCCCAAACTGGTGTAAATTCGCCTTCTGCTGCTAATTAATTCTCCTTTTGAACTTGCAGGTGAGGAGCACAGGGGACGTGTGTCCACTCTAGCTGGCAGCCATCTTGGAATGGAATTAATGGTTTTATGTAGAATTTATTTATATATTTAAACATTGTATATTGTTTTATCATGTGTTTTATAGTAGAGTGTAAAAGGTTTCTATTGTAACCAAATACACTTAAAGGAATGGTTCGCCCAAAAAAATAGATAGGCAACATAAAAAAAAACGTTTTTTTTTCGAAGTCCCTATGTAAAATTTTGAGCAATTCAAGTTCAAAGACAGCACATGGGGGCATCCATTTTGTGAAATGGATGCCCGCCGCTGTGCTCGCTTTGGCTTTTGAGGCACTAACGAAGGAAAAGCCAGCCAGCTGTAGTAAACAAAAGCTACCACTGGGTGGCTTTTCCTTCATTGGTGCTGTACGCGGAGGACGGGGACCGGAGACTACAGGCAGAAAAGCTGCAGCTGCATCTCGGTAAGTGCTATTTTTTTAATAAAAATAAACACTAGCTGCATTTTTTTTTCTAAGTTTTCCGGGCTAGAGGAGCCCGGAAAACTTAGAAATAAAACCGCAGCTTTAAAAACGTTGTATTTATGTTTGTGGTTGCTTTTGAAGTGACCGCAAACATAAATACAACGTTAGTGTTTGAAAACGCTGCGGTTTTTCTTTCTAAGTTTCTCCGGCTCCTCCGGCTCAGAGGAGCCTGAGAAACTCAGAAAGAAAAACTGCAGTGTTTTCAAACACAACCGCGTTGTGTTTCGGCCTGCCGTGGCTATCACTTTGGGTCTCCCCCCATGGGAGCACCGGAGACCCAAAGTGAAAGCCAAGGCAGGCAGAAACACAACGCGGTTGTGTTTACATGCCGCGGTGTTTCTGCCTAAATCTGATTTCCCATTTGGGGCTCTCGGGCTCCCCACGGGGGGCCCGAGAGCCCCAAATGGGAAATGCTAAATGCTGCAGTGTTTTTGCCTAAATCTGGTTTCCCATTTGGGGCTCTGGGGCTCCCCGTGGGGAGCCCCAGAGCCCCAAATGGGAAAGCAGATTTAGGTAGAAACACAACGCGGTTGTGTTTGAAAATGCTGCGGTTTTTCTTTCTAAGTTTCTCAGGCTCAGAGGAGCCTGAGAAACTCAGAAAGAACAACCGCCGCGTTTTCAAACACAACCGCATTGTGTTTCTGCCTGCCGTGGCTATCACTTTGGGTCTCCGGTGCTCCCCCAGGAGATCACCGGAGACCCAAAGTGAAAAAGCAAAGGCAGGCAGAAACACAACACGGTTGTGTTTACATGCCGCTGTGTTTCTGCCTAAATCTGCTTTCCCATTTGGGGCTCTAGGGTTCCCCGTGGGGAGCCCTAAAGCCCCAAATGGGAAAGCAGATTTAGGTAGAAACACTACGCGGTTGTTTTCCGCAATGCTAAATGCTGCAGGGTTTCTGCCTAAATCTGCTTTCCCATTTGGGGCTCTAGAGCTCCCAGTGGGGAGCCCTAGAGCCCCAAATGGGAAAGCAGATTTAGGCAGAAACACAACGCGGTTGTGTTTGAAAACGCTGTGGTTTTTCTTTCTAAGTTTCTCAGGCTCAGAGGAGCCTGAGAAATTTAGAAAGAAAAAACGCAGCGTTTTCAAACACAATAACGTTTTATTTATGTTTGCGGTCGCTTCAAAAGCGACCGCAAACATAAATACAGCGTTTTTAAAGCTGCGGTTTTATTTCTAAGTTTTCTGGGCTCCTACAGCCCGGAAAACTTAGAAAAAAAACTGCAGCTAGTGCTTATTTTAAAAAAATAAATAAATAGCACTTACCGAGATGCAGCTGCAGCTTTTCTGCCTGTAGTCTCCGGTCCGCGTCCTCCGAGTCCCGGCACCAATGAAGGAAAAGCCACCCAGTGGTAGCTTTTGTTTACTATAGCTGGCTGGCTTTTCCTTCATTAGTGCCGCAAAAGCCAGCACAGGCGGGCAGCCATTTCACAAAATGGATGCGCCCATGTGCTTGCTTTTTCAATTTCTGAGCTTGAATTGCTCAAAATTTTACATAGGGACTTCGAAAAAAAAAAAACGACAATCGTTTTTTTAATGTTTCCTATCTATTTTTGAAATAACATTTTTTGGGCGAACCATTCCTTTAATAACAAAAAAAAGAAGGGATAATACGATTTACGAAGGCAGAGAAATGTTGGAGGCAATTAGGCTCTGCAGAATGGCAAGGGCACTTAAAAACATTGCAGAAAAAAGGTGTCACGCTTTGTCTCCACCTTCCCCGACTCCTCCTCACCCGTCTCCTCCAGTACCTCTTCCACCCTGATTGCAGCCTTCTTCTTCTTGACTCTTTCTCCTTCAGCAGGCTTCTTCTCTTTTCTTGTCGGAGGTAGGGACGCGTTCCCTCGGTAGCCTCTGTGATCTGGCTAATGACAGATCTAGGGGATACCCGAGGAGCACGCCCTAAAATGGGGAAAAAAGCAACCAGGCAAAAAAAAAACAATCAGTATTCAGTCCGCCTCGGGATAGGTATCCATGGAATACTGGAAGTCCTGCAGTTGTTTGAAGACTGGACGGTCGATTCCTGCAGCCGCGGAGCTCCGGACACGTAGGAGGAACACCCACACCTTGCTCCGCTCGTTCCATGAGAAAAGCAGTGAAGCAAGGATTCTGCCTCTGGTGTCGTGTGGTCTTGTTGTGTTCCGGGCTGAGTTCCAACCGAGGGAAAGTCTTGGCCCGACGGAATAAAGGAGACACGTTCCGAACAGAATAACAGGAGAAAGCTCGAAGAAAAGGAAAGAAGAGGTAAGGATAAGGACAGAAAAGTAAGAGCAGCAGATAACGCAAACACAAAAGCAAACGCTGAAAGCTCCGGCTGAGAGAAGTAGTAGGGAAAAAATACGTACACGGAAGACGCTTGGTAGTTCGCGTCGTGTTAGAAAGTACAGAGACTAAGATCCTAATCACCTTACCTGAAAACCAGAGAACACCACTTGTGTAAGGATAGTAGATAGGCAAGAAAAGGGACTAGGACTAGAGAGAAAAGCAAATGCTGGAAGGCTTGACGCTGAAAGCGACTAGCTGGGCACGTAACGAATAACGATACAACGTGCCGAAAGCTGCTCTTGCTTGCTGGTTTATAGATTCCGTCGGCCATATTGGAATAAACTAGACCGTTGAAACGGAACGGGCAGCAATCTTAGTAGTATCTCCAACGATAAACAAATCTCCAGGGCTGATGCATGACAAAAGGAAGCTAGACAGAAAAACAGCTAAAGCTACCTATTACTGTACTAGAGGACATACAGGAAATTAATCCTAAGCTCTCTTTAAAAGGGTATGACACTACCTGAACCATCAGTCAGAAGTGAAGGCGACCATTCAGTTAAAAACATTTTTTTTAAAAATCAAGGGAACACAATTCGTTATTGATAGGCCCAAACATATAATAGCTGAAAATCTTATTCAACAAGGCGACCTCTATTGTTCCAAATATCTCACATACAACTGTTCCTAGTCATCTCTTTAAACCTATTGATCAGAGCGATCTTGCCTTAACTATATATAGGCCATGTCATATTGACAATATTGTTCCTGCGTATATTAAAAATGGACCTAAAAGGCCAGCCATTATTACCCACATCCGCATTGTTAATGCCTCTCTGAAGAAAGGGTTGTTCCCTTGAAAAGTGAAGGTGAGGGCTTCCCCTCCGGAAGAAAGCTAATTTGGATGCATCACATTGGGGAATTTATAGGCGGATAACCCATCTTCCCTTTGTGAGTAAAATTACTGAAAATGTTCTAGCACTGCAGCTCCAAAAGGCACATTGATGATGCCAACTTGCTGCAGCATTATCAGTGCTGGCTTAGGCCTAAATGTGGTATTGAACAGCAAGTTTCCAAGTGGTAAATTACATACAAGCGGTGGATGATGGGGGCACCTGCCTATTTGCATTACTATCTCTCTCTGCAGCTTTTCATACGATTGACCGGGGGGCACTCTGTCAGACACTGGAGAGTCAGATGTGTATTAGGGGTAAAGTCCTAGATAGATTTTTATCAGATTTCTCACAATTTGTTCAGGTGGAGTCTTCCAGGTCTGTGGCTCTTCCAATTGCCTGAGGTGCCTCCGGGGTCAAGCCCATATACATCATTACTTAATCTTTACATGTAGTGGTTGGGAGATTTGGTGGCGGGAGGGGTGTCTCCATCCACCACTTTGACGACATTCAATTATATCTTAAAGCATCATCAGTGCAGATGTGCTTTGTCTGAAGAGCCGTCTTGCCTGAATAGGATCATCAATGACCTCCAATTAATTCAAGCTGAAACCATCAAAAAAAGAATTTATATTTTTTCCAACGTGTAAAAATGAGGAAGAAACCGATGTCTGGTTTGGAGCTATGCAGTGGAGCTCCTCTCAACTAATTCTATCAGAAGGTGGCAAATCTTCAGGGTTTTTTTCAACCCATGCTCTGCATTTTTTGTAAGTACACTGTTGAGAGACGGACATAACCAGCTTTTTATTAGCTTTGTTTGCTGTAAAAATTAAACTAATTCTGCCTTCAGAATATTTTTTAACAGAGATGCAGGTGTTGGTGTTGGCTCAGTTGATTGTGGGGGAAGAACAGACACCCTGCTAAAACCGATTTTCTATTTGCCAGCCAAACTTATAATTGTTATGTTATGTTGATTTATACTGTGCACCCCTACCACCCAAGTGCAGGCTCCAGGTGCTCACCTTGCTCTGCAAGAGAAGAGGGCTGGGTTTGTTAGTTGGATAGGATAATAGGATAGGTTCCGAACCAGGAGGAACAGGAATCTGTGAGTTGTCTTGCGTGAGGGAGTTGGTTCGGGAGGCCCGGTGTGTTGTAACCGTATGGGTAGGACTTAGTGCCTCGGATGTTTGCTAGCGTTTGTGTTGGGAGGAGGTTGTGTGATGTTAGGATGGTGTTTGAGGTTGTTTGCACTGGTCAGTTGTATCCATAAGGGGGCCAGAGTCGGTTAGGAGTATGAATATATTGTGTTGGGTGTGCATTTGTGTAGTGTTGATGGAATTATGGTCTATGTGCAAGGGTGTCCCTCTAGTGCTGTTTCCACAGTCTCAGGGAGTTGGTATGGGCGCAAACCTTAGATTAGTTCTCAGTGCGTTTATGTGTAGTGTGGCTAGCCCCTAGTCATGTGTGGTTGGTTATGCAGGAGGAGCAGGAGGGGAGGGGGAGTGTGCTAGTAAGCCGTCGGTTTGACAATGCCTCTGGTGCGAGTCTTGGTTTCCAGCTCAATGGCATCTACCACCGTTCTTGGTTGTTGTCCCTCGGCCAATATTGCCTCCTCTCCGGACCTGGAGGCTGACTTACCCTGTGGGTTTGGTGGCAGAGGGCTGGTTGTTCCTAGTGTGTTCCTGGTTGTTCGTCCGGGTTAGTTGCGGCTGTAGGGTGTGGTGGACCTGTTATGTTGTGGGCTGCTGAAAGGGTGCTCAACCAGGCAACCCTAGTTGTGGGTGGGCAATTTAGGGTGATGCTTAGGTTTTAATGCTTTACCTGTGTGGGTTTTCCTTGGTGCATACATTGCATGTGGGTGTTAGCCCTACATCTGTCTGTTGATTAGGAGGCATTCTCTTCATTGATCACTCAGTTGTTGGGTGGGGTGTAGGGGGAAGGTGCAGTGTTCCGGTCCTCTATGATTTTTGCTGCTGTTATCTGTGAGCATGTCCCTTAGTGAGTTTCTTTTGGTCCTTGATGTTTTGGCTGACGATGTCCCTTTGCGCTTGTCATTGTCTGTTGAATAACCAGGTTTCAGTCATTTCCTAAAGGTGATGCAGTCTTCTGTGGTTCTAATTTCTTTGGGGATGGTGTCCCAAAAGTGAGCAATTAGGCGTGAGAATGCGGTTCCTCCAAATTTCATTTTTTCATACTGTTTTGTCTCGATTTGTAAGTCATCGCTTGATCTTAGGTCCCTTCTAGGATGGAAGCGGCTGATCTTGGTGTGGAGAGATTCACCTCCTTGTCTGTGTAAAGCTTTGTGAGCGATGCAGAGGGCTTTGAATTGGATGCATTTTTGTAGTGCAAGCCAGTGAAAGCTTTTCAGAGCCGAGTGATGTGGTCTCTTCTGTTTAGTCTTCGTAGAATCCTGGCTGTAGTGTTTTGGACCCTTTAGAGTTTCTTGCTGAGTGTTTCTTTCATTGCTAGGTAGAGGCTGTTTGTGTAGTCAATTCTTGTTAATATCAGGGATATGATTCTAAGGTTTCTGTGAGGAAAGGAGAGGTATGGGAGCACTTTTAGTTATTGCGTTGACTAGCGGTTCCAGGGATAGTCTGTTGTCCACGAGTAGTCCTAGGTTATTTACTACATTGGAAGTCTCTGGTTGTGTTCCCATGCCTGCCAGCCAGTCCAGTTGTGGGTTGGTTGTGTTGTTTTCTGTGTGTGAGACCATTATTTCCATTTTTTGCCAGGTACAGTTTGAGGTTGTTTGTGGCCATCCAATTGTAGATGTCTGTGAGGCAGTTGTTGAGGTGGTTATTTTGTTCCTGGGTCATGGTCGTCTTAACAATCAGTTGTGTGTCGTCTGCATAGTTGTATGCAGTTAGTCCATGCCTTCAAATGATTTTCATCAGGGGGCACATGTTGATGTTGTAAACCAGGTGAAATTGCGCAGGAGATGTTTTTGGTATTTGAGATGAAAGGTGGTAAGTAGGTTCTTTATGTTCGATTTGTGCGGAATGTGCTAAGTCACTTTAGTGCGGATTCCTTTATATCACATTCCATAGTCTTTTATTTTAGTGTTGCGTGGCTAAGTGTGTCGAAAGTGCCAGATATGCCCAATAGTATGAGGGCCAATTGGTGCCATTGTCTGCATTTATTTTCAGGTCGTCACAAATTGATAGGAGCGCGGATTCGGTTTCTCTCATTGGTCTGAAGCCAACTTGTCGAGTATTCGGTTTGTTTCAACATATTTAAGTAGGATATTGTATACATGGTTCTTCAAGGTCTTCGCTGGGTAATACAAGTTCAATATCGGTCTGTAGTTGCTTGGGTCTTCTGCACTTTCCAATTACTTTTTTACTAGTGGTTTTATGTATGCTGATTTGAAGGCGGTTGGTACGATTCCTCTTTTGAGTCACCGGTTCATTAGGTTCCAGAAGTGTGTCGCTGGGATTCTGCAGTTGAAGATTTCTTTGAATATGTCTGGGGGCAAGGGTCCCTTGGATATCCTGCAAGGTTGGTGTCCTTGATCAATGTGGGGAAGATTTCTTCTGTGATTGGTTCTAGGCATGTAATTCTTGCTGTAGTCTGTTTCCCCCCTTGTGTGTGGTTTGACGATTGTGATTGTATTCAAGCGGATTGTGTTGATGGGCTGTTGGATTGTTTCTAATTTTGCCCTTAGGTGGTTGGTGATGCCATCATATAGTGCTCGTGTCAGGATGACCACTGCAGGATGAGGGTTATTTTATCTCTGATGATTCTGAAGAGTTTTTTCAGAGGATTATTTGCTGATTCAATTCTTGTGGACTAGTTTCTTTTTGTTGCTTTGAGTACTGCTGATTTGTATATTTTGTGCTGTCTTTGGTATTTAATGTTATCCTGTTGGTTGTAATGTTCTCTCCACATTTTTTTTCCATTTTACCGTTTTTTTTTAGTGCTTTCAGCTCTTCTGTGAACCATTTAGGCAAAGTGCAATGCAAAACCCAGCTTTATTATCATCAAAATGAAGCAGGGACAGCATACAAGCATTGAATTTCTGGAGCTCTCGCTCGTTACATAAAAAATAATGGTTTATATATTCAACATTTGTCATAACTGACATCATACGGAAGTAGGCAAAGAAGTGGGGGTCTGTGGTGGGCTACGCAGCTCTGTTCGTTTTATGGTAGTGAAATTTGCAACAATTAGCAAGAATTTCAGAACAGACTTTGCAGAAGCACAGCCTTCCTTAACTCACAGTGCTGTGTCTTTAAGCAGTGACCTGCAGTGTTTACAGGAAGAGGTGGGCTTGCATCCATAAGACCTTTTTACCTGCACAAAGCATGTTCAGAAATGGGCAAAGAGATGGTGATCTGCAGTGGTCGCACAAGGTCCAGTGATTCTTTAATTGAGGGATGCCGACTTCGGGCTTCGGCAAACTCTATGAATTACAGAAAGAAGAAATGACCGTGTGAACGGTGAGCATCTATTGCATCATCCGTCATCCGCTTCCTTTACATTTCATTGCGAAGATAACTGGCGATATTAAACTGAATAATTACAGTCACAGCAAAATCTGACCACGCTTGTTGGCATAGTAGCTTTATAATGGAGTCAAAAGCTGCAAGCATGGTGCTACAGTTCTGTGATAAATTAATAAAGAAAATAAATGACCGATTGAATTCCCAGAAACATAGTAGCATTGGAATCATTAATAGTGTCTACAATCTCCAGAGTGGCAGCCTCTGCGACGACCCAAAGGCTATCGAAATATATATCATAAAGCCTGGTCGAGAGAAGCAGAGGGAGTCAACCAAGTAAAGCAAACAGATATTAACTTACCTTTGACAACGGGTAATAATAATGCAGCCTCAAGCCCCCTACCCACCAGTGGCAGGCTAAGACAGGGCTTTGAGCTTGGAAATGATTATAGTCTGTCAGCAACATCAATCAAATGAAAGATTACCAACTCAGCCCCCCCCCCCCCCAACGGGCATAGTCAAATTGCGGGGGATGTACGCGATTATGAGCACACAAACTCACTGTTCAAATCTGGAAGGTGAAACTCGGGAGCACGTACATTCAGATCAAGCAGTCCATATGGGTGGTCCAATAAATCTGCTCTTTGATGACCCCAACATGGAGCTTAATTTGAGCTCTATTTCAACAACTCCCGTGATAAGAGATATACAAGATTCAGAGGATCAGCTAAACGAGCGTATTGAAGCTATTGAACTTATAAATCACTCAATACTAGTTCAAACTCAGCCCAAAGAGAACTTAAATGGCCCCAGCGAAGTCCCTGTAACAACGCTGAACTTTGTGCTAAACTCCCTCTTTAATGTTTTTGAACTGTCAAGTCCATTCTGGCACCTTCTTAGAACTTACTAAAGAGGTGAAATGTTGCGATTCTACCTTAGTAGATCATAAATATGTGATCGATGTTGGGAAAGATTTCTCTTTACACCAACTTTCCTTCCATTTGTATGGGCCCCCAAACATTTTGCTTTTATTTTGTATTCTTACCTCCTCTTTTTGCAGTGCAGTGAAGCCTCCAGATTCACTACACTGGCTTTTGGTCACTAGTCATGGGGAAACTGACATGTCCTTCTGGCTGTTAGTACTGGGAACCATTTTCCATTAGTCTTGTTACTTTGTTGCCACTTTTGGTAACTTTTTATCTTTGTACAATGCATTGTACAATGGGGTACACTTTTTGTTTTGCCCTAGACAAACACTGCAAGGATATTTAGTTACTTTGGGTGTGCCTAAGGGAAAAGCTGGTGGCAGCAGTTACGTTTTGCTATTTTTTGGTGTATTTTACTTTAGCCTTACAGCGTTTACCATGCTGGGCTACCAACTGTGGCTAGTATTAAAACATGGCTGTGCCACATGGTTTTTCGTTTGTCCCTTGGCCATCTTGTCACTTAACATTCTTCCTGACCTTTGAGGCCAAGAGAATCCATATATGGACTTAAAGTGCCTGAGGCGTTTTGTGGGCTACTGCACAGTTATGTATCTCTGCTGCCAGGAAGTGGGTTGGGACTGTCAGATCCCAATCCATAAACTGGTTTCAGTGTGCCCGAGTGGTATTCATTCGTTGTGCCAAAAGTGGTCCCGATTGGATTGCTGCTGGGGGGGGGTGTCGGGTGAGCTCTTTGATTGGCTAGTGGGAGTTTCAGCTCTTACCTGGCTTTTTGGATAAGCCGAGGACCCCTGCACCCACTCTAGAGAGATCCTGGAAGGAACTGACGGAGCCAAACATCCTATTCAGCTACAATTGGAAATTGAAAATTTGATTCAGAACACCAGTTTTGATGATATTATACTGACTAGCAGTAAAAACACATATTGGTTTTATGAATGGGTGCCTCATCTATAAAGTGGTATATTGGGATCTACCAAGTTATTTGCCAGAAAAGAAAATATTGTCATGTGGGGAAATAATTACAGTTAGTATTGATTCATTAAAATTAGGAACTCCATGTGCCAGGAAAGAAAAAGAAAACAAGGCAACATGCTATATATATTATGTACCAGCACTTTGAAACTCATTGCTAGTTTTAACTCCATCACTCCTGATTTTTGGGAAGGAGTTTAAGACACTGCTTTTCACTTAATGTTTTCATCTTACAATAAATACCCTTCCCAAAGTGAATCCAATTAGACAATGTCATTGCGATCAAGATTGCTGAAACAGGTTCTGCATTGCCAGGGTCTTTTAATGTTGCTGTAGTTTTCCTTGTGCTTTGCTTGTTTTTATGCCATTTGATGTTTTTAAACTATTAGTCACATTTTAAATGCGTAAAATAAAATAGATACACATCCTCAACCAGTTCCGATTGTACACTAGCTGTTTGAGTAAAACATATCAAGAATATTCAAAACCTGTAAAGAAAACCTTTATAATTTGAAATTAATCCAAATATATACATTGTTTTATGATCATCTCTAGTTGGCTGAATTTGCTAATATAGCAGATCTTTCTGAACACCTCAATGAATTAAACCGCAAGATCTAAGTTTCAAATACAAACCTATTTGGACAAATTACAAAATGGATTCAAAATGAAACTGCAGGTATGGCATTAGGAAGTAAAAAGTGGATCACACAAGACGTTTTAGTGGATACAAAGGTGGATAAACAAGACAAATGTAACCTTTTAGAAGTGACTGAGAAATACAAAAGCAGGATCCAGGAAAAATATGCTCATTATTTTGAGGAAACTAGGATTGAATTGCAATTTCTCTGTGACATTTTCTGGAATCTAAATGACATCATTATCTCTTAAAATGATAGAATAGTTGGCCAACCTTTTGATTAACTGAAGTTTAACAGTGAACTTTAGAGATGACACTCAATGTTTTCTTTTTTTATTTTAAAGGAAAACAAGAATATCCAATAACTTCTGATTCGATTTTGCAATGGTTTTCCAGACCGTATCTGCAACTTTAGCTTTCCAACATTTTGCAAAGCACCACATTCTTTTTTTTTTGTTATAGTTGATCAATCAACTTTTCAAATAATCATTTTGACATAAAATAATATATATCATACATTGACAATAAATAAATACAAAAATGTGTGTAGTTCATGAAATCCAGGATGGTCAAAAACCAATTCTTTACAAATTCTTCCATTGCAACTAACATGTAGACAATTAATTAACAATGTCTAAAGAAGAAGAGAAACGAAAAATACAAAATACCTAAAAAGGGACAAGCTACGTTGAACCAGCCTAATCATAAAATCAATATATCAAAAAGAAAGAGAAAAATGAATAAATGGCATCATGCTTTATAAGCAAACTTGCAATATATTAACCCAGGATATCACTTGTCATACCCAGATAGTTGTTCATAAGGTGCAACTTGCAAGTGCTATTTATATCACGCCAACTCTTAAAGTGTCGATTGTGGTAATACCATAGCTAAAAATTGTGCAATCGCTATCTGAATTGTCATTCTCGGTTTGAGAACAAGAAATTCCAAATTTGCTCCTCAGTCATATAGTTTTGTATAACTAATTTTTCTCAAAAACATTTTTCTCATGTCCTTCAATGTACTGCAACCCACAATAAGGTGCTGTACATTTTCTCTCTGGTCAATATCTAAACAAAAACGACAATAATTCTGTCTCCAAGAAATGTGTTTCCTTCTATACAATATGTCCTTCATTTCATACTGATTCAATCTGAATCTTAGGTATTTACGACAAAGTGACTTAGAAGGGCATTTCAACAAGTAGCCAGACATTATTCCATATCTTTTTGTTCCAAATGTGCCAACATCGAAATCTTTCAATTTAGAACACATCACCATGTTTCCAGCCAAATCGTGTTGGAAAATGTTTGTTTTCGCACGATCAGGGTTGGTCAAAAGAAGATCAATCGTCACAGAAGCATCAGCTGCCATATTTAAGGTGTAATTGCGCCACTTGCTCGGGAAGTTATTTTTGGATGTAAGTAAATTATGGGCTAAGACATTCAAGTATGTAGATTTTCCCAGTCCATCTAACATCTTCCGTAATAAAGCACATTGCTTCCATGTTACTTTCGAATATAAAGACACTAGTCCCAACTCAAACTGCAACAATGCCATGGGAGTTCCAAGAGGTAGCTGTAATACAGCTTTCCAGTACTTTGACTCCATGCTATCCCAAAATTTACGATCTTGAGGGGCGATAGCTTCTACACCATATAAGAGAATTGGAATAACTTTCAAGTTATAAAAAGAGACAATGTGTTTCAACAAGAACTTTCTGTACTTCCTCACAAGTATCTTAGATTGTGATATTAAAGCTTGCAATTTGATTTTGAAGGTCAGGATATCTCGAGTTTCTTTATGCCGAATCGAGACTCCTAAATACTTGTATTGAGGTATTACTGATAGTTCACATTGTTGAAGTAACCATTTAAGATGGTATTTTCTTGATGAGTTATTGTTACACACCAGTATTTGTGATTTTGTGGTGTTGATGATTAGATTATTTGCTGCCGCATAGGTTCCCAGTTGATTTAGCATGTTCTGTAGGCCCATCGGAGTTTGAGATAACAGAACTAAATCATCTGCATTAAGTAGGTATGAAATCTTTTGGAGACCTATGCATGGTGGATCACCGATACAATTCACTAGTACAGGTCCCAAGTCAAGAATAAAGAAATTTAACAAAAAAGAAGCAAGAGCACATCCTTGCTTCACCCCTCTGTGAGTAGAAATTGAGGGTGACAGTTTTCCATCCGAATTCATTTTAACTCGCAGGGATGTGTTCGTGTGTAATAACATTATCAAATTTATTAATGACAAGGGGCACTGATGTTGCCTCAACTTTGCCTGCAGCATTGATCGGTCTATCGAATCAAAAGCTGCTTTGAAGTAGATCAAGCCCAGATAAGGGTAGTCTGCTTTCCAGTTGTTGCGATTGAATCACCGATAGTGCAAGAATATTAGGTATTGTACCCATACCTTTTACGAAGCCAGACTAAAGCGGGTCTTTCATTTGTTTCTCTTCAGCCCACACGTTAAGTTCTTTAAGGATGAGTCTGCAGAATATTTTTCCAGGCATATCCAATAATGATATTGGGCGATAGCTCATGGGCAATTGTCGATCGCCCTTCTTATATATTGGAACTGTGATGGCTTTGGTCCATGATTTTGACAATCTTTGATTTTGATTTATGGCCGAGAATATATTGAATAAAAGAATGCCCCAAATTTCTGGATGTTTTTTCATTGCATGGTTTGAAATGCCATCCGGGCCTACTGCGCGCGAGTTACTATATGTCTTAATAAGTTGCACAATTTTACTCTGATTGAAATACAAATGTATTCCAGGTGTGGTAAAATCGGAAGTGGACAGCTAGGCGGTAGTGCATACAGATGCTCAAAGTTTTGAACCCACTGAAATGTATCCACTACCGATGTTTGTATGTCCATTTGATGAACATTTTTCGCCTGATTTAGTACTGCCCACATTTTGGTATATTTTTCTCCGCAAGAATAGATAGCATGTTAGCACCATCTCTCTGGTAAAGTCGGGCATTGTGCCCCTTTAACCAGTTTTTATATGAAATGCGCACTTTATGGGTGAGAACCTCTCTGAGTGGGAAGGGAAGCCTTGAAACTATTCTTATTTCGGCTCGTAATGCTTTTTTTCTAATATGTATAGATCTATCAAAAATATGTAAATGCTTCCTGCCAGTCTGGGTCGAAGATCGATGTTGACTGAAAGTTTGCATCAGATTACTATAGATCAGGCCCATGTTTGAATCATGACAATTGTCAGCTGAATTAGGGTTACACAGTAGTTGGTTGAAATGAATCAAGGCATTCTCCGTCCATCAGAGGCGGTTCCCCCCACCATTCACAACTAGGCAACCACCCTTCGGTGCACTTGAGGTACATTTGTTTATAATTTTTATACGCCATTCGGCGCACTACAAATTGTGATCACTTACTATAGTCGGGATGACATAAAAAGATTGCATCACTGACCATAATGTGGTATTTACATACACAAAATCAATTGTCGCGGCAGTTGACCCTCTGTGCCAAGTTGGAGCTGGTGGTATATCAGTTTTAAATGCGCCATTTAAGACATGAAAACCTCGGAGAGACATCAATGCTTTCCATCGTGCTAGCCTTAGATTGTAACACTTACCATCATTTACAAGACAGTTTCAGTTTAAATCCCCAGCCAAAATACAATAAGAGATGTTTTCATCCTTAAACACCATATCAAGTAAAATATTAAGATCTCTGAAGAAACACTCAATTGAAATGCCCACAGGGTTCCAATAGATGTTAAGTATTGCATAAACCTCGCTCTCAATCACAGCTCTAACCAACAACATGTAACCATTTGGAATGGCCCACAATCTGGAAGAAGTTCCAGGTCTCTCTTTTACAGCGACAATCAGGCCCGAAGATGGTCTACCGACCAAGGATTTACAGGCCGGATTCAAATGAACTTCCTGATTGGCCCATACCAATGGAGTTGTTAGCCATGTCTCTTGTAAGAGAATGATATCAAACTTACTTAGCTCACTTTCATCATTATTTAAGGAGGCGTTTAAAGCCCCGAGTGTTCCAACTTACAAGAGAAACAGAGCCCTGTAATGCAGAATGAACTAGCTACTTACGGCTTGATTTCTACTTGCAAGTACATAAGTCCCTTGCACAAGGTAACTGTTTCATGCCTTCATTACCAAAAGTTGAAGGCATAGATTTAGGCACATGACTGATGGCATTCCCTGCTGTTAAATCAACCACCTCGTTCTCATCCACAATCAACAAAAAACCTAAATCATGCAGGGGACTCCTCGCCTGCCAAATAAGGTTTTGGACCACCCTGGATTGCAGCCATATTCGTACCGCATTTAAATTGTTTTTGGATATGAACTCTACTAGTGTCAGATCCGCTGATACTATGTCTTCAAGTGACTGTATATCTGAGAAGATAGCCAGGATGGCTCTTCGGTTGAGGTCATATTGTGTGCAAGGCGCCGACCTACATTTCAAAACTAAAGAGCATAAAGCCGGTTGCATAATTAACTTCCCACCTCTCTTTTTATTCTGACTAGTAGAGGAGGCAGCAGGCAGTACCACCACGTCCCTGTTAGAATTGCATCCCCAGGAACCGAGAGCATTTCGGATTAAAAGCAAGACCGCCTCCGAAAGGTCTGATGTAGAGCCCAAATGGTCACATGCAGCGAATTTATCCATACCACAAGATGTAGCCTTTGATGTTGTCCTATTGCCACACTTCACAGGCTTTGAATCAGGAATGACAACTACTGAAGGGACCTCAGGAGACTCGCAAGGACTACCGCTCGTAGGTACCGGCTTCAGGTTTCCTGACATTTGATTACTGCCATCATTAGGCAGAAGCGGCATAGTCACGGTAGCAGGATAGCTACCTGTGCCTAGGCGAGTTAATGCATAACCCTCCATATAGGCGTCAACCACTTTTCTTATTTCCGCTCTATGCAGTAGTGATGGCTAATGCGGAGCCCGTGCTAACATCTTTACATTCAGAATTGGAGATTAACAGCGAATTGGCTGAATTCGAACTATCTGGTGCTAATCGAGATATCTCTTATGAGAGCATCTAAAGGGGGGTGAGACGGAGTTGCAACAGCTCTGGGATCAGTTAGTCTTCTTTAGCTTAACTTGATTTAGTAGCATATACTTTTTCTTAATTGCTTGAGATGCAGTTACGTTCTTATTCCTTGGGGGAACCGAAATTGTCTTTAAAAATCGTTTAGATGCCTCTTCGCCAGTATGTTTAGGAACCAGCTGGTTTTTGGGCAATTTCAATAACACTTTTTTCTCACTCTTTTTCCCTTTATTGTCAGATAATTGCTTATCTAGTATAACCGGTGCGTCCAACACCTTTAAGGACTTACCATTGAGCACTTTAAAAATTGGATAGATCTTTCGGGCTGACACTGACACACCGGACTGCAACGGGTCCTGATGGTTTGAGTGTCGTTCCACATTTTGTATTTTTTGTGTTTGTGGAGGGTTCAAGTCATCATAGAGAACAGACTCGATGCATGGTAAAGCACTCCTGCACTCATAAATTGGAAGGACACTCCAAGGAGTACACATAGTTGGAAATGGACCAGTCACCGGCTCAGTCTGACAGGCTACTGAGACACTAGAGTCTTTCTTTGGCTGGGTGTGTTTTCCCTCAATAACTCCCCCTGTTCCACTAATCTCTGAATCTCTGATCTAGCAGTCGATATAGCCTACTCAATGAGTACACCGCCAGGTTTAAAGCTTGCAAAGAGAGGTCTGTTTGCATTGCCAGAGGTTTAGAGTAAGGAGAAGTGTTGGTGCCCAAAGCGTGTGTGCAAATACTGTGAACTTGAGAATGAATAGATACTTCCACAGAATCAGTAGAGCTGCATGCAGAGTCAGAAAACATCATAGGAGTACAAGACAAATTATCGGACATGCATTTATCTAAATTGATGACTACGGCGTCTCCCACTGACTTAACTGTGTGGGCCAGGCGCAAAGGTTTTTCCAACAGACATCGGTAAATCTAATAGAGCAGTGTCAGATATTGAAATGTCACTAGGACAAACATTGGTACCTTGTGCTACAACTGCAGGCGCCGGCAATGTTAAAAGGGACGCTGGAGGCGAGCAGGGGATGAGCGCAGGCTCTCCATCACTACCCCCCCCCCCACCCGTTGACATGTCCACGGCTTTTTTTTTTTTAGCCCTATGAGCGGACAACGAGCCTTTGCAAAATGTGCATATGTCCACATTGATAAGAGAGATTCTATTACCCGATCCTTTGACGGGGGTGGAGCATTCGAGATGGCTTGTCCGAGATGAAATAGGGGAATTTACTCTCGAAATCGAGAGCGGCACTCCTAGGGGCATACCGGTTTTCAGCGTGTTGAGAATCATTTTCTGCCGTGAGTGAGGTAACTAGCAATCTGGGCAGCACGGAAGGCCTCTCCGCCTCAGCGAAGAGGCAAAGAGGTGCTTCCAGGTGCTTCGACTGGTGTGCGTGGTTTCCGGTTTTTGAAGCCTTGCCCTCTTGTGGGTGGGGCTTAAGTCCAGACAATAATAAAACACTTGTTTTAAACGAGTTTTACGTGCCAAAAGTTCTAAACAAAAAGAAATAATGTTTAAGTAAAGGTTGGAATTGCAATAGTCACAGAAGGATCATATTCAATCCACGATGAGTTTTGAAATACCGTGGAGATCCCGCTGTTGCACTGGCCTTGGAGGTGCAAAGAGGTGCTTCCAGGTGCTTCGACTGGTGCGCGCAGTTTCCGGTTTTTGAAGCCTTGCCCTCCTGTGGGTGGGGCTTAAGTCCAGACAATAATAAAACTCGTTTTTAATTAGTTTTATGTGCCAAAAGCGTGGAGATCCAAGGCCAGTCCAACAGCAGGAGGTGCTTCCAGGTGCTTCGACTTATATTAATTATATTATTATATTCGATATTTCAATATGTGGATTTGTGATACTGGAGAAATGAACTGGAATAAATAGAATGGTGCCAGAGTAGAGTGATACCACAAAAAGGTACTGGTTCGAAAAGCTTTAGCCAAGATTTCAGTTGTGCAAACGTCTAAAATGACAAAGGGTTTAAATAGAACTAAACTGGCATTGCAAGAATAAAGTGAGAAGATAGTAGGTGTGAAAAACATGAGGGTATTTTCATTCCTACTCCACTTGGATTATCTGCACAAGTGTCCAGGGAAAGGCCATCGCCTTGGGATCCTGACCTTGGGTCTGTGTAAGCGAAGGAGGATCACCTAGGTGGAGGGTCCTTGAGGGGTGGGGTACCCTTAAGCAGGATATGGTCAACCTAACCCTCCCCTGACCCTTATGGGTTATTGTAGACCAGATTCCCCCCCATTTTCACACATATAACATCTGACAGTACCAACACGAAGAAGCGGCAACAGAGCGATGAAGATTACCTTGTTTCACCACTTTGGTACTGGGACAAAGAAGAAGCATGTAAAGAACTGTAAGGGTCAGGCATATCCCTCCAATCATGGTCAGGCAGGGCTAATTAGGTGTTCATACTTGGAGCCAGTCAAGGGGCTGCAGGTGTATGTAAAGAGAAAGAGCGACAGGGAGACCTGAAAGCAGAGGAGCAGTAGGAGAACCATGTGGTGAGGCTGCCGTGGTGGTCCAAGACACCAGCAAGCAACCCACAGGATGGGAGGGTCGATGAGGAATACGTCGGAGGAACATCCCGTCGAAAGAACGTTACAAGGTAAGAAGTAACTTGTTCTTCGAAGGGATTGTGTCCTCCGACGTATTCCTCATCTTAGATAGGCTCCCATAGCAGTATTCTATTATTGGAGGAGGGAGTACTGACTTCACGCTGTCTTCTATTGATGAATAGAATGCAGTACAGCCCTTCCAAACCTAGTCTCTTGAAAGGAGGAGGAATCCAAGTAAAAAATTGTAAAGGTATGGACAGACGACCATGTAGCGGCCGCACAGATGTCTTTAACCGGCACGCCTCTTTTGAGGGCCTATGAAGCTGCAATACCTCTGGTCGAATGAGCCCTAAGGTTTTGAGGGGGCTCTTTCCCTGCCAGTTTATAACATTCCAGAATGGCTAGAATGATCCATCTGGAAATGGTCTGCTTAGTTATTGGTAACCCCAGCTTGTGACCTGTGTAACCTACAAACAGCTGGTCTGCCTGTCTTATCCTGGCTAGTCTACTGATGTAAAAACTTAAAGCCCTTCTAGGGTCTAGCCTGTGTAACCTCTCTTCCTCTTTCCCCGGATGAGGAGGAGGATAGAAAGATGGTAGGGTAATCTTCTGAGTGATATGGAATTCCGAAATCACCTTTGGGAGGAAATTAGGCTTCACTTGCAGGACAACTTTGTCTTTGTGAAATATTGTGTGAGGGGGTTTACAAGAAAGAGCTTGTAATTCGCTCACCCTTCTAGCAGATGTAAGTGCTATTAATAAAACAGTTTTAAGGGTAAGGAATCTTAACGAACAAGAATGGAGAGGTTCGAAAGGTGTGCCCATCAGGAAAGTTAGTACTAAGTTTAAATCCCATAGGGGAACTTGGAATGGTCTTGGGGGATAAACATTAGTTAACCCCTTTAGAAACTGTATTACCAAGGGTAATTTGAAATAGGATGGTTCTTCCGCAGTGCGCTTAAAGATGGATAGCGCTGCGAGATAGCCCTTAATGGTGCCAACTTGAAGGCCTGAATTCGCCAAATATAGAAGGAAGGACAAAACCATTGGTGTACCACATGGAAAAAGGGTTGATATTCTGTTCTCTACACCAGCTGCAAAATCTGTTCCAACGGCAGCGGTATAAAGACTTTGTTGCTGGCCTCCTTGCCGAAAGCAACACCTCCATAACATCATCAGGGAGGTCCCAATCCTTGTACCTCAACCTTTCAGAAGCCAAGCATGAAGGTTGAGGGTTTTGATGTCTGGATGGAGAACCTGACCTCCCTTCTGTGAGAGTAGGTTCTCTCTGAGTGGAAGTCGAATTGGAGGGCAGATGGACAAGTCTAGAAGGTCCGGGTACCACGCTCTCCTGGCCCAATCCGGGGCAATTAGGATCATGGTTCTCCGGAATCTTCTCAACCTCCTGATCATTTGAGGAATGACAGGGACCGGTGGGAACGCGTACAGAAGCGGAAACTCCCAGTCCACTATGAACGCGTCTCCCAGAGCTCCTCTCGGGGGAAATTCCCTTGAGCAGAACAGATCGCATTTCCTGAGGGGTTCCCCAAAGGGCGAAGATCTCTTGAAGGACTTCCTGAGCTAGTTCCCACTCGTGGGAGACTGTGCTCTGCCTGCTCAGAGCGTCCGCTGTCAAGTTCTTCTCTCCGGCTAGGTGAACTGCCGATAGAGAGATTCCTTCTTGGATTGCCCAAAACCAGAGCTGCATCGCCTCTCTGCACAGGGGTAGTGATCCTACGCCTCCTCTTTTGTTGAGGTAATGCATGGCCACTGTGTTGTCCGTCATTATCAGGACGTTTTTCCCTTGTACAGCTGGCAGGAACGCCTTCAGCGCAAGTCTGATGGCTCTCAGCTCTAACAGGTTGATATGTAGTCTGGACTCTGATGGAGACCAACGACCGCTGATGGTCAAGTCCTTGGCGTGGGCTCCCCACCCCGTGAGTGAGGCATCCGTGACTACTGTTATCTCCGGCCAGGGTTGCCAAAAATGTTCTCCTTTCAGAATGTTCTCCTGACAGGCCCACCACTGAAGGTCTTGAGCTACTCTGTCGGGAACCTGAAGAAGATCTGTCATTCTCCCTGAGAATTGTGACCACTGAGTCCTCAGTGCCCACTGGAGGGATCTCATTCTCAGGCGAGCCTCTGGCACTAGGAAAATGCAGGATGCCATGAGGCCTAGCAACCTCAAAAAGTCGAAGGCTGGGAGACGTTGGGCATGTTGAAACTTGGTAACCATCTGTAGAATATCTTGAGCCCTCACCTCTGGTGGCGAGGCTTTTCCCAGGGAAGTGTCCAGGATCGCTCCTATGAACTGGAGTCTCTGCGATGGTATCATTTGTGACTTCTTTAAATTGAGGTAGAAGCCCAGTCTGTGAAGGGAGTGGCACATGTGATTTAGTTGGATCTGAGCTTGTTCCGAAGAAACAGCCCTGATCAACCAATCGTCCAGGTAGGGGTAGACGTGAATCCCTTCCCTCCTTAGACTTGCTGCCACTACCGACATTAACTTGGTGAAGACCCTCGGGGCGGAGGTCAGCCCAAATGGCAGCACTCGAAATTGATAGTGAGAGTTGCCAATTGCGAACCTCAGGTATTTCCTGTGTTTGAGATGGATAGGCACATGGAAATAAGCGTCCTGAAGGTCCAGAGATACCAACTGAAGGGCCTGGAGGACCTGAGAAAGAGTGACCATCTTGAATTTGTCTTTTCTGAGGAATTTGTTCAATTCTCGCAAGTCCAAGATGGGTCTCAGTCCTCCGTCTTTCTCTGGAATGAGAAAGTAAGGGGAGTACCAGCCCTTGTTCCTCTCCGCTACAGGTACCGGTTCTATGGCACCTTTCTCTAGCAGGTCCAAAATTTCCTGCAAGAGGAGCAGATCTGGAGCTTTCTGAGAGCTGATCCCCTGTGGATGACTGAGGTATACGTAGGAAAGGCAGGCAGTAACCTTGGGCAACTGTTTCCAATGCCCAAGCATCTGACGTGATAACCTGCCATACCGCCAGATGTTGAGTCAACCTGCCTCCTACAGGTGTCCTGTGAGGGAAGTCCTCAGAGTGGTTTTGGGGCGGCTGATGCAGATGCCGATGGTAAAGAGGCACTTGCTGTTGCTGCGGCTTTTGAATATCTACCCCGTCCACCTCGGGTAGTTCTTCTTTGTCCCCTTTGAGCCGGTCGTCCTCTACCTCTTCCGAATGCGGAGTAGAAGCGAAAGGACTTGCCCCTCGCAGAGGTTCCTGTAGGACGAAAAGGAGTTTGACGGATTGCAGCTCCTAGGGATTTTGCTGCTGCTTTTGAAGTTTGCAGTTTTTCTAAACTGTCATCCGCCTTTTTCCCGAACAAAGAAGAGCCATCGAATGGCATGTTCAAGAGCCTGGCTTGCACATCTGGGGCAAAACCAGACTTTCTCAACCAAGCGAATCTCTTGGTTGATGTACTTGCCGCCATTGCTCTGCTGATACTGTCAGCCGAATCAATGCCCGTCTGGAGGGATTCGCACATAGCGTCTTTACCGTCCTGTATAATATTCAGGAACGCATCCCTTTCTTCTCCCTCCGGGATGCAGTCAGCCGCTGTAGAAGCACACTCCCAAAGTGTATGGCTGAACCTAGCAAGGGTGCAAGTAGCATTAACAGATTTTAACGCCATGCTACATGCTGAAAAGACTTTCTTTGCGATAGCATCATATTTTTTATCGTCCCTGTCCTGTGGGACGGTAGGATAAGCCGTCTTGACATCGGTAGAGGATGCTGCCTGTACCACCAGACTTTCTGGGGATGGGTGTTTAGACAAAAACTCCGGGTCTGTAGAGGATACCCTGTACTTAGTAGACAGTTTTTTATTTACTGCTGGTACGACATCTGGGGTTTCCCAGTTTGTCATGACCTTCCTCTGAAGAGCTTTATGAAAAGGCACCACAGGATCCTCCTGTGGGCCTTTGTCAAGAATATCCGTGAGGTCATCTTGTTGGAAAGATTGTGAAGGTGCAGACCACCCCATGAACTCTGTGATCCTGGCCATTAAGGCTCTATATGGGGTTTCAGCATGCTCCCCCGGGTCTGGCCTAGCAAACTCCACCTCAGGGGAAGTGTCTAACCCACTTGCCTCATGTAAGGAATCATGAAGATCCTTTAACCTGCGTTCTTCAGAGGAAAATTCCTCTCTAATTGGGGTTACAGGTCCCTGCAACTCAAATGTGTCTTCCTGTTCAGACAATTCACCCTCTTCCAAAATTGAGGACATAGTTCTCAATTGTTCTGAACTCATAAAGGGAGTAAATCCCATTTCCAGGGCAGAGGGTGCCGAGCTTGTCATTATCGGCCTCGAAAACGTCGATGTCGTCAACGCCGAAGGCTTCGAGCGTGGCGTCGAAAACAAAGGCGGAGGCTTCGATGACCTCGACAGAATTGGGATTCTACTCGACAATCTCGAAGCCATCGCCATCGAGGACCTGGGGATAGTCACTGGGTGTGTCGTGACCGTGACTTTTCTTGGCGTCGACGCCGGTGTCGAAGCTGGCGTCGAGTCGACAGACCCGTGTGTCGAAGGTTCCTTCGACAACGGCGTCGAAGACACCGACCTCGGCGTCGACGGAACCCTCGTCGACTGCGTCGACGGAACCTTCGAGGAAGGTTTGGAGGTCATAGTCCTACTCGAGGGTTCGAGACGCGCTCGAGAGGTTTCCTTCGCCGGGTACTGCGACTCGCGGCGTTTTTGACCTTCGGGTCTTTCGACCAGAGCATCGCTCTCGGCAGTCTTCGAGGGGGTCGAGGCCGCTTTCTCGAAGACGCTCATCATATTTTTGCGGAATTCCTCCCATTCAGCCCGGGAACTATGTTTCGTGGGGCAAGGGATTATTTTTGGCGAAATAGAGGAAGATGAAGACGGAGAAGGGGATCTTCGACGTCTCCTCTTCGAGTGCTTCGATCTCGAGGAGTGATGGGACCCACTCCGAGACCTGGAGCGCGAATGGTGACGAGGAGACGAATGTCTCGACTTCGTCGACGAAGAAGAAGCTTTAAAAGTCTTACCTTTCTCCAGCTTCCCCCTACGCTCCTTCAGGGCTTTAGCTGTCATGGACATACAGTCCTTGCACTCCGAACAATGATGTTCAGCTCCCAAACACCACAGACAAACTCTGTGAGGGTCAGTCAGCGACATCTTTTTCCCACAATCTCGGCATTTTTTGAAGCCGGATCGAGGAGTTGTCGGTTCCGACGAGGAAGCCATCGAGTACGGATCGAATAACTCGAGGTAAATAAGATTAATCTGACAAGAACTGAGCAACGGTATTCCGAGGCACTGAGTAAGCGCGGAAAAACGGAACTGAGCAACGGACGCTGCGCGCGGCCTTTATAGGCAGGATGACATCGACGTCGATACGGCGGCTGTCGAGGGACATCGACTCGGAGGACGTCGACGCACAGCGCCCTCTAGAGAAAAAAATTTCCGAGGCCAGCAGAGCTGGAAGGAGATATCCAAGATGAGGAATACGTCGGAGGACACAATCCCTTCGAAAAAGAATGTTTTGAATGCTGAACTATATGAAAACTTAACATTGAGTCAAGCAAAATATTGAATATCAAACTCAATCATAGTTTGGCTTTGAAGCAAACAAGTTTACAATTCAAATCGAATATCATTAAGCAATTTAAAACCACTTTGAACTGAAATACAACCATAACGAATCTAGGTTTCACAATGAGTTACACTTAACATACAAGGTGAATATATTCAAGGCTGAAGGAAGCCGAAACAATGAATGATGAGAACTGAATGCAGTGTGGCAAATCTACAACTTGACTAGGGGTGTGTGATGCATGGTGGCAGAGCCAAGGGCCAAGCAGAGAGAAATCAGAGGAATACAAGAGTGCATCCTAAATCGAAGAGGTCAATAGAAGGAGTCAAGTAAAAGTGACTTGGTGCACAGGAGTCCGCACCAAGAAACCTACGTGTGGGCTAAGAAATCCAGGGATCCTGGTTGCACGACCTGTGATGGGTGGACTGTTGTCAGAAATCGGTCCCAGGTTCGCAACATCCCTCCAGTTACCTTGTCCGCTCGCAGGCAGCAGCGGGTGCTTTTAACAGATGAAAGACGGGGGGCGGTGGTGTCTTGTCCACGAACTACCTTTTGCAGACCCCTTCGTCGGAAACCGTGTTTCCGACGCTTTGTGTGGAAGTTACCATGGAGACTACGGCAGTGGACGCGTAGTTTCCCACGTGATTCTTTACGCAGTGGGTCACGTGATTGACTTACTGCCGGTAGCTCGGTATTTAATTCTCCCTCGCCCTCCAGTCGCTGCTTCTGATCGTGTTTTGACAGCAGCTTTTGTTTATGCTTGGATTTCTGGTTCCTTCTGACCTCGGATTACGTATTTTGGATTTCTCGCCCGGATTGCCCTTCTATATTGCTTCTAGGAATTTTGACCTTGGATCGTTCTAGGATATTCTTGCCCAGTGATTTTGTGTTAGTAGGTTTTGGACCTTGGAGGCTGGTGACCGCTTCCTCTCTGATACTTCCTTCTGTTTTCTAATCTCCCTGGGGATTACTTGCTTTCTTGTTTTCTTACTCTCCTATCTTTTGTACCACTGTCCCTCCTTCCCGTGTTGTCTTTAGGCGTCCTCGTGCCGGCGGGCACAGGTTAGGTGCTGGACTAGAGACTTCCCTAGCACTCTAGGCGTCCTCGTGCCGGCGGGAATAGGTTGGGGTGCTGGACTAGAGACTGCCTTGGCACCATAAGCGTCCTCGTGCCGTCGGGACAGGCGATTGGTGATTTGGACACAAACCCGGAACTGGATTGGAATCCTGAGAGACGACAAGGACAAGTACTCGCCTGGGGTCTCACACATCCTGAGAACACTGGTAAGAAAACTTTCACTCTCTTGCCATTTCTCTGTACCTCTTGTTACCTTATTGCTAAATACCTTTTGTTTTCTTGTGGTCTCCAGAACTCATCAGTCTTGAGGATCAATTTGTATGGGACTTCTTTGCTTAATGCCACGTTTCTCTGCAGGTTAGTTTTTGATGATTGTAGATGATTGTAGATCTTTATTAGAGGGTTTCTATATTAGCTGGTAATCAGTTGTACTTCTCTGCAGTTATCTGGAGTACCTGGATATCCTCGAGAGCGTGAAGCAGTTGCGGTTCCAACGAATTTACACCATCTTTCGATCAATTAGTTTCTCAGTTTGTCCTCTTGTACCCCTGAGAATCACATTGATAGGAAGAATTAAATACTTCACGACGTGTCAACAAGGAGCACTTCGTCTAAGGGTTCTGACAGAATCAGAAGCCTAACCTGCAGAGAAACGTGGCATTAAGCAAAGAAGTCCCATACAAATTGATCCTCAAGACTGATGAGTTCTGGAGACCACAAGAAAACAAAAGGTATTTAGCAATAAGGTAACAAGCCGTACAGAGAAATGGCAAGAGAGTGAAAGTTTTCTTACCAGTGTTCTCAGGATGTGTGAGACCCCAGGCGAGTACTTGTCCTTGTCGTCTCTCAGGATTCCAATCCAGTTCCGGGTTTGTGTCCAAATCACCAATTGCCTGTCCCGACGGCACGAGGACGCTTATGGTGCCAAGGCAGTCTCTAGTCCAGCACCCCAACCTATTCCCGCCGGCACGAGGACGCCTAGAGTGCTAGGGAAGTCTCTAGTCCAGCACCTAACCTGTGCCCGCCGGCACGAGGATGCCTAAAGACAACACGGGAAGGAGGGACAGTGGTACAAAAGATAGGAGAGTAAGAAAACAAGAAAGCAAGTAATCCCCAGGGAGATTAGAAAACAGAAGGAAGTATCAGAGAGGAAGCGGTCACCAGCCTCCAAGGTCCAAAACCTACTAACACAAAATCACTGGGCAAGAATATCCTAGAACGATCCAAGGTCAAAATTCCTAGAAGCAATATAGAAGGGCAATCCGGGCGAGAAATCCAAAATACGTAATCCGAGGTCAGAAGGAACCAGAAATCCAAGCATAAACAAAAGCTGCTGTCAAAACACGATCAGAAGCAGCGACTGGAGGGCGAGGGAGAATTAAATACCGAGCTACCGGCAGTAAGTCAATCACGTGACCCACTGCGTAAAGAATCACGTGGGAAACTACGCGTCCACTGCCGTAGTCTCCATGGTAACTTCCACACAAAGCGTCGGAAACACGGTTTCCGACGAAGGGGTCTGCAAAAGGTAGTTCGTGGACAAGACACCACCGCCCCCCGTCTTTCATCCGGTAAAAGCACCCGCTGCTGCCTGCGAGCGGACAAGGTAACTGGAGGGATGTTGCGAACCTGGGACCGATTTCTGACAACTGTGCGGTCCGACAACTATGCTTAGACCAGAGAATTCCAAATGGTGAAAAGTAAAGGACACCACGAAGTAAGCCCCCACAAAACCACTGCAACACTTAAAAAGACTGAAGCAAGTGAAGTCTTGGGGAAGAGAATCATACGACTGGAGGTATTAGACTTAAAGTCCCCAAGAAAACAATCCTTTTTGCTTGGATTGTGCAACTTAAAGCTTGGGGAAGAAAACCCCAAGGATTGATTTGGAATCATATAACCTTGAACTGGATAAGGCAAAACTTGAGACATTTTGATGAAGGAATTGTCATAAGTCTGTGGAGAACTTTCATATACTTGGGGAAGGGGAGCTAAAAGAAAGCTGTGAGCTGTAAAAAGGTCAGAACTTATGTTGTACACTGTTTCTTTTGACTTTGATATCCCTACACATTTAGTGGTTATAGTTATGAGGGCAAGGATAGGTTTTGGACAGAGACAGACTATTAAGTTGCACTCCTTTACACAGACTTTTCTAAGATTTGATCAGGTAGGGACATTCCACCATAGAATATGGCAAGTTAGACTTTCAACCAGCCTGACATTTGAGTTGATGAACATCTTTTGCTCGAATTTTAAGTCTGTTGTCTGTGTCCTTCATGATGCCTTCACATAGTGTAACCAATGAGGTGAAGGGAATTTGTTTTTCTGCACATGTGAACTATAAGTGAGTGTTCATTCCAGATAGCCAAAAGAACTTCAAATGGTGGTAACAAAAGTTTCCAAATCTTACCAGTCTTTCGCATCTCCTCAGAGCGGCTCTCCCCGAACAGGAAACAGTCTACCTGTTCGGCAGGCATGTTTACACACACACACACACACACACTGGCTTCTCCGGTCCACGCCCCCTCTGGTCCTTGTGGCTCCAGCTGCATCCGGGCTTGGACGTGGATGCTTTTCTCGTTCCTTTGCTGCCCAGCCTCCAACATGAGGGCTCCCGGTCCTGCAAAGTCCCTGTTGCAGGTTTTCCTGGGACTGTTGCACGCGTTTCAACTTCCCGGTCTTGTCCCTACATGGCGGATTCTCTCCTCTCTCAATGTATGATTTTGGGCCACACCTTTAATACTCTTTACCATAAGCAACAAGCTGAAGGTGAAGTGAGTTAGACTCAATTGCCTGACCTTATATAAGCATGTTAGTGTAACATGCCAGATCTTCATTTCTGGATGCTCCAGGCCTCTCCTCTTCGTCCCAGTACTAGAGTGGTGTTTGCAATAGGAAGTGTGCACTACTTTTAGCTGCCTCTTCCTCTTCTCAGTATTTGGTTGGAAACTAATGTCCCATGAAGACTAAGGGAGTGCAGGGTAGGTCAGTGTTCATGAAGGGGGGGGATACCCATGCCTCGCCTTCAGGTACCCTCTCCCCAACCCACAAGGACCCTCCACCCAGTTGATCCTCCCACCCTTGTCCACCTCCAGGGTCAGAATCCAAGAGCGATGGCCTTCACCTAGCCACCTGCGCAGAGGATCTATGGGGAATTGGAGTGAGAATACCCTCAGGTTTCTCACAGCGGGGGAAGGGAGTACTTCGGGCACGTACATGTTATATCTTAATGCTGACATATATCAGTGCAGCCATTTATGACATGAACATGTCTTTTATACTGGCATATATTATGGGAAAAAGCATCATGAAAATGTTCCTGTTCACGGTTGGTGACTTGCACCGATTGGAATTTTTCACGTGCTACTGTTATATAGTGTATTACTGTTTCTGCTGTATATAGTTTCAGCTATTGTGAGGTCATGGGGAGTTCCCGGGTTCTAGAATGAGAGGCGGTTGGAGAGTGGGAGCTGAGAGGTGAACAAGGCTGTACCGTACTTTGAGAAATGCCCGGGCTGAAAACTGAATGTCACAAATGTGGTAAGAAAGGACACTTTGCCCGGTGTTGCGAACATATTTTGCGCTGGGCTGTGCAAGAAATAGGCAAAGTGCCTTATAAGGATGAGCAAGATGAGCAGTTCTTATGTGCGGAGGGTGTTAGCTGGTCCGTCAGCCAAGTTGGTTTCAAACCAAGAAAATGGCAGAAACTGCATGCAATTGTGAAAGTTAATGAAACAGGCATTTACATGCTAGTGGCCGCAAGATCAAACTATACCATCATTGAAAGTGATGTGTGGAAAGAGAAGTTTCAGGGTTTGCGGTTGGATCCACCAAGGGTAAAGACAAATACCTATGGTAGTGTATTCATTGAAATTTTAGGTGTGTTCAAAGCATGTTTGGAGTAAAAGGGGAAGAAAATTGTGGCCAATGTGCACGTTTCTGAAAGGGGAGTGAACCTTCTAGGATGGCATGAGTCAAATTGATCCGAGTGTGCCAAGTAATGTGGTTGTGGTGAGTCTTGAGGGTAGCCCCGAGCAATTGAACAGTAAAATATTTACGGAAGAACTACAATGTCACAAGGGGTATCACCACAAGATTAAAATTAACAAGGATGCTGTAACTGTTGTTGCAAGAGTGAGCAATATTCCCATCTCCTTCAGGGAGGAGGTTAAAAAGGAGATCCACAAATTAATGTAGGATGGTGTAATTCAGGTTGGGGAGACCTCAATTGGGTCTCGCCAGTGGTGGTGGTTCAAAAGAGCAATGGGCAGGTACGGTTATGTGTGGACCTTGGGGTCTCAATAAGGCAGTTGTTAGTAGGTTTCCCCTTCTGAAAATAGGTTAGTTGGCAGATTTAGCAGGCGTTCAGCACGCTCGACTTAACCTCATTTTACCATTAAGTTAAGTTACATCCGTACTCTAAAGATTTTACGACCATTGTGACGCATGATGGGACCTTAAGTTTAAGAGAATTACTTTTGGGCTGGCATCAGCTGCCGCCTTCTTCCAGGGGATGATGCATGCTCCTTTGATGGATGTCAAAGGTGTGATCCATTTCCAAGATGATGTGTTGATTACTGGAAAGGATGTGGCGGAACATGATCGGCTTCTCGTGCTCGTTTTGGGAATATTGCCTGAAGCACATCTTACCCTTCGAAAGGAAAAGTGCAGTTTGCATTTGTCATTGATTGATTATATGGGGCATATATTAAGTGGAGCGTAGTAGAACCCAAGGTGAAATTGGTTTCTGCTATAGTGAATGTGGAGTCACTAAAGAACAATAAGGGTGTGTTGTCATTTCTGGGTCTGGTAGAATACTATTCCAAAATTCATTTGCGGATCGGTACAAGGCCATTAGAGAACTATAAAAGAAGGAGTGTGTTTTTGAATGAAATTATGCCTGTCAACATGAGTTTGAGGATATACAATGGGCTACTGCATCAGCGCTGCATTGGGGAGTTTTGATACAGCATGTGAGACGTTTGGGATGACTGATGTCAGTGATACGGGTTTGGGTGCAGTTTTGCTGCAGAACCAAAATGGTGTTGTGCGAGTTATTGCCTTCACCTCACGAGTGGTGAGGAGCCGAACATAAGTTTTTGGTTATTGAGAAGGAGGCGCTTAGTGTGGTCCGGGCTATGAAAAAATGTAAGGCTTTCCTGTGGGGAAGGTCATTTGCGGTTTACTCTGACCATAAGCCTTCAGTGGGTGTGTTGTTGAATAAAGGTTTGGAAACAGTTTCAATGAGGATAATGGGGTGGGTTGCTTCGATGCCGGGTCTTGAGTTTGAAATGAAATATGTGCAGAAGAAAGAAAATATTGCAGATTATTTATCGAGAGGATCTCATTGAGTTCCAGAGGATAAAAGTGTAGAGTACAGTGATGTTGTTGAGGAGCAGGTGTTCCTGGTTTGTGAAGGGACCGTCACAAAGTGTGAGAGGATGGAAACATGGTAACAAGATGTGGATATGCAGTGGGTTGGAGGGATTGGTGTGCTATCACAAAGTCAAAGACGAGTTGAGTATGGAAGGCACAATTCTGTCCAAGGCTAGGCGGTTGGTACCGCCGTTTCGAATGAAGAAAATAATTTTGGAGGTGGCCCATCAATGGCATCTGGGGATGACAAATGGAATGTTATGGGGAGACTATTGGTGGCCTGGGCTGGACGCCAAAATTGCGGGGCTGGTTAAGGAATGTGTCATTTGTCAGGAGGCAGTCAAGATGTTGAGGACTTTTGTTCAGCCATTGACTTCCACTGAGTTGCCCATTGAGCCTTTAGAACTTGTGGCATTGGACAGCTTAGGTCCAATTGTTGGGGCAAGGGGAGTGAAGAGATTTGTCATCATGTTGAAATCTTTTCTGCAAGTGGTTTGGGGCACAAGCTGTGTGCGAGGTGGACTCCAGGGCTGTTGTTGGGTTTTTGGATGATGCGTTTCAGAGGGAGGATTTCCAAGAAAAATTCGAAACTATAGAGTTTCATTTCAAGGCTCATGGAGTCAATGCTTGAAAGCATTGGGGTGACAACATAATACTTCGTTAAATCATCCTGAGACCAATGGTGCAGTAGAGTGGCTTAATCGCACACTTCCCAAGGAATTAGTATGGCGGCCGGTGTTGGCCAGGATTGGGAAGAGATGGTGGGGAAGAGAGTTTCTGCTTACAGATTAGCCCTGCATGCATTGAGGTTCTGAAAAGAAGAAAGCCTCACACTGTGACCAATCCGCCGTGGTTGGGTAGGTTTTGTTGCATGGAGTGATGGGGAGTGGAGAGCGAGGCTACGTGTCAATGAGTTGTTTATAAAGGAATGGTATGATCGACTGAAACACGTGAGGAGTAGAGAGTGCGCAGTGGGGAGCAGAGTGTTTGTGAGGAGGCGTGGAAGACTGTCTAAATGTGAGCCAAGGTTCTGGGGACCACAGAGAGTGGCAAAAGAATTTGACAATGCAGTGAAATTGGAACATGGATGTGTGTGGAACAAAGGGAGGTTGGCTGTAAAGGAGACTGAATTCTCATGAAGGGAGGTAGGTCTTAAGGTTTTGTGGTCTTGTCATAGCTGGCACACTGTATCGAGGGAAGATATGTTTTTCTCAAATGAAAGCAAATGCAACAGCACTGAGTGGGTTGACTTTTCCTTCTTGACCAGCCTGTTTGAGTCAGTAGCTGACCATCTGGGCCCCTTAAAGCCCAAGAAAGCCTACTGCCGGCCCTCTGCTCCATGGTTTATTGAAGCCTTGAAATCTCTGCATTTTAAACAAAGGCTGGCGGAACGCAAATGGCGGATAAACTATTCTCGGCTGCTAGTTTGATTTTTCAGTCAGTCACTAAACACTACCACTTGGCCATTCGAGAAGCTAAAGCTTCCTTTTATAATGATAAATTTGCTAAAGTCTCTGAATCAGCCCAAGGAGCTGTTCTCTATTGTTCACTCACTCTCTTCCAAAAACCAACCCGCTGGCAGGGGTCTCTTCATCTCAGACTTTGTGCAAGACTTTGTCAGCTTTCTTTATTAAAAAACAAAATGAGAATATTAGGAGTTTCATCTCCTCAGCCGGTCTGGCTGCTAACCCCATACCAACTTCTGGTCAGCGCCATTCGTGTACTTGGTCCCTATTTCCGTTTGTTTCACCTCTGACATCCTTGAGGCTACACATCTAAAATCCTCTTCACGCCAGGACTTTAATACAGCTAGATTTATTCAAAGATTATGCCAGCCATTGCTCCACAGGTGTCTGACGTGGTGAACCTTTCCTGTTCCTTTGGCCTTATTCTTTCAGAGCTGAAACACGCACTGGTTACACCTCTTTTAGAAAAACATCTTTAGACCTTAGTGTTCCCTCTCATTTCCGTCCGATCTCTCTCCTGCCCTTTTTCATGAAATAGTTGGAAGCACTTATTTACCCCCTTCTTTCCACCTTTCTTGAGGCCTCCAAATTCTTTGACCCCTTTCAGTCAGGCTTCCGCTCGTGCGATGCAGTGTGTGCTGGTTTCACCTAAGGATGGCCTTGCTTGGTCGACCACAGGGGAAATCTGTGCCCAGATTCTTCTTGATCTGTCAGCAGCTTTTGATACGGTCGACCGCCCCCTCGAGCTCGGCCGCATTGCATCCACCGGCCTCTGGCCAGTCCTGGCTTGGTTTACTTCCTTCCTGGCTGACAGGGTCTAAACCGTGGCCCTCTCCTCGTTTTGGTCCCCCTTTCGCCCTCTATCCTGTGGTGTTCCTCCGGGTTCCACCTTGTCACCTATGTTATTCAATATGTACATCCAGCCCCTTCCGAGTCTCATCCGCTCCTCCAGCCTACACTGCTACTCCTATGCTGATGACACCCAAATCATCGTCCGGCTTGATGTTTCCCAGTCCGACACAGCATCTCGACTTAGGGGTTGTATGACAATGGTAGCGGGGTGGATGGGCAACAACTGGCTGAAATTGAACGGGGAGACGATGCAGGTCTTGGTGGCTAGTTCTTCCTCTGTCTCTTCCTCTCTCTCACTTTGGACCTCCTCATTCTGACCTCCAGTACTGGGCCCATTACCCTCACCTGTTTCTTTGGTGGGAAATCTCAGGTTCCAGTTCTCCTCTTCTTCTTCAGGTTAGTTCAGTTTGTTAGACCGTCCACACCTTCAGCTAAGAATCTTGCGGTAAGTCCTTCCATTTCTCCCGCCCCACCTTTGGGCGCCGCTCGTTGCAGCTCTTGTTCCGAGCCGCATCGACTACTGTAACTCCCTTTACTTAGCTCAACCACTTTATCTTACCAAGCGTCTTCAGCTCCTGCCGAACCTGGCAGCCAGGGTAGCTACTGGTACCCCTTACGGATCATGCTTTGTTCATTTTATTGGTTGTCAGTACCCAAGCAAATTTGGTTTGAAAAAAATCACTCTGTCCCGTGCACAAGACATTCTATGGAGCGGACGCTGAGTATCTTTGGGACTAGTCCACCTTACTGTGTGACTTGTGCTCTGTGTTCCAGAAGTGCTCGGTGGATCTCGATCCCCTGGTTCAGTCTGGCCAGTTTTGGTGGTTGCCCTTTCCCTGTCGCCGCAGCCAGACTATGGAACTCTTTACTACCTACACTTAGGGTCGCGGAAAACCATCTTCAGTTTAGGTGGCTGTTAAAAACCTACCTTTTTTACATTTTCTTTTCTCTGTGACTTCTGTTCTGTTTGTTATTTTTAGTGCCCAGTTGCCCTCTGTGTTCACGCCCTTTATAAATCCATATGACAGAATGCGTTTTGGTTAGTTTCATTTGTTAAGCGGGGCATGGCGAAGTGTGTTATATAGTGGATTACTGTTTCTGCTATATATAGTTTCAGCTCTCGTGATGTCATGGGGCGCCCCTTAGTTCTGCTATGGAACTATTGAGGGATGATATGCTGGGGTGTTTCTAGAATGGGAGACAGTTGGAGAGAGGGTGCCGAGAGTTGAAAGACACTGGGGGCCCTGTTACCCATGTACCGTACTTCGGGGTTATACAATAGAATAAGTGTACCTGACCTTTCTCCAGGCGGCATCGTTTTAACAGCTACAATACAAAACTGATTTGAAATGGTGTGCATTTTCACCAATTTTTCACAGAAAGTGTTCTGCAAAATGCAACATTTGAGCTCATTATTTTAAAAATGTTCTTGAGGAACAACCACCACCTGCACCTCCCTTGGCTTGTTGAGGTTCCCTTGCTATGCTCGGTCGCTCCTGTATAAATCGACGCAAACACTTACGCCCCTCCAATTATAAACGTTACCAGCCGCCACTGCTGCTCGCCTCTGCAGCAAAGTTGCTGGGTCACGCATTGAAACATGGATAGTGAGATTCACAACAGAAATAGGTTTTTACAGAAAGCTACGCCTCCACAGATTTTCATGACCAGCAATATCTTACCTCCAATAACTTTCCATTTAATAGGAGGAGTAACAAACAGGAATACAGGAACGAGTGGAAAAAACGAAGGAAGACTAGGCCGAGAGGTTTTATTTTAAAAGCAGTATGTACATAAATAACTTGTCTTAAAAAAAAAAACTTTAGAAAACAAAATCTACTGTCCCAACAAATGTATTTACATTCTCAGATTGAAATGAGGCATGTGCAAGTAGCAAAATAAGCTGCCATATTGGCCCCTAGAACCGACTTCTCTTCTCAAACGTGAACATGGCACTGAGAACCTTGAAGCATCCCAGGACAAACACATGAAAAGAAATCATGGCCGGCATTAAAAAATAAAATCGACAATGTAAAAATACTTAGCACTGCTGTGTACTGCGAATTACACAGCTGCGCACATGACAATAAATGAACGGGATGTGTGCCGGAGGGGTTCTAGGGAACCCTGTAAGAAACATGTTATCCCATACATCCCTCCGCAGGCATACCAACTGGCTCATTCAAAGAGATCAACACTTTCAAACACACGGGCAAGAATTACAACAAATAAAAACGGACACAACCAAATCACAAAAGCAGTCAGACGCAGGAAAGGCAGTGAGACACTTGGATAGACAACCAAAGAGGAAAGTGCACCGGAAGCAGTTCTATGGTCCTTGGCCCAATCCAGTGCAGTTAGTGCAAGCTTCACGGTCCGCTGCGTTGAAATACAAGTTCATTCTGCTGTTCCCAAAAGTTAAATATGCATTCCGACTTTCCCCGCCGACACATTAGCTGCTTGGTTCGCTCCAAGGTGTGGACGTCTTCCGCTCGGCTTCAATAAATGACGCCCAAACTAACCAAGAAAAACATGAAAGGAATGTTTCATTAATCCTATTCAGAAATCAACTTTCCATAAAGTAGGCTAAACATGAGTGACATTTGCAATAAACATAATTTAAAAAAAGCCCTATTTAAACGTAATCATTGTTAAACACTAAGGGCCTGATTCACAGAACTCTTTCCTATGTGATTGCGCCATTGTTAAAACGCTTCTGTGAATCAGCGCCTAAATGTCATTACATGCCCATCTATTTACAGGTTAAAACGGAAAAAGATTTAAACTGTTAATTAGATAATGAAGACCATTTAAAACACAAAAACAAGGAAAAATCAATTGCATATGTTACAAAACATCCGGTTGATTGTTCAAAATCGTATTGCTTCTCAGAGCTAGTGGCGCACTAAGGTCTTGCGGGAGAGCCCAAGACGCACCTCTCTCAATATAAAACTAAATGCAGATAAGAATTGGAAAAGCCAATAGGCTGTTTAAGTGAAATGTGTTTGTGTGTCATATGAAGATGTGTTGTATGATTTCCTTAAAATTGTGCGTGGGGAGGATGCAGGCACCTGCTAATAGATTGAACCAAAACAGGCAAGGGTAGAATGGTCATAGGGAATAAACTCCATCTTGACCGTACTTAGTTAAAATGCTAACTGGTGAGAAGTGCGAAAACCTACCAGTATGTGTCAGGAGGGGTGCTATAATGAGCTCCCAAGAGAAAGATGCCAACCAATCAGGAGTCTAACAACATAGGTGTGATTAGGCGGCGAAAGTCCACATTCACTTTGATCAGTTAGCATCTTCCTCCACGCAGTCCTCCATCACATGTCCCTGCCCCCAAGCCCCCACCAGCCTCCCCAACTCTCCAGTCTCCCCCTTCCCTGTGGAACTGCTCTTTACCTCCTGCCGCTCATCCTGCTGTGCCCCAGTCTTCCCCCATCGGCCCCTTGCTGGCCTACCTCCTCCTGAACTGCAGACTGTTAAATGTTATTCACCGTACTGACTACTATACTCCTAATTGGACCATGTAGCCACGCATGAGGTAATACACCCTTTCAGGAGACCCCCAACCTCGCTCCGCCAGTCCTTTTCCATTGCTTAGGTCGTACCTGACAGATGTGGAGGAAGGGGTGAGGGGAGGACTATGGACTAGAATCACATTACTCAGTACAGTGAGTAGCTTTTACTTATTCCGACATCCTGTGCCCCTTCCTCCATGCTTATGGGAGATTACAAAGCAGAAATGGCCAAAAAAGGGAGGTGGTCCTAAACAGATTAACCATATAGGTTCTGCAGAACTGCCTGAACAAACCTGCCATCAGCCCGAGTACTGGAATCCAAGCAGTAGTGGCCAGAAAAAACACAGATGGCGTCCCTGGCAAGGACTCCTCAAAGAACATACCCCTGGAAGGTCAGAGACCCTGCTTTTGCTCTTACAGAATGCATGTGGATGCCCTTGAGCGGGGTAATCTTTTGGCACCTCTAACTCACTGATGCAAGAGAACATCAACCTGGACATGGCGGCCTTCCATGCCAGGTGACCATGCCTACATCCACAATTAAGGGCAAAAAGCCTCTCAAAGGACCTGACCTGACGAAAGAAAGGTGGGTACAAGGCACCACCATGTCCCCATGGCTCTCCAAGTGTGGAACAAGTTACTTACCTGTAACTGTTGTTCTCCAGCATGGGTCTGGCATGGATTCACATGCTCATGAATATTCCCCGTCGTCAGGCTGGGAATCCTCGGTAAAGAAAAAACCAGTATCAGTTTCGTTTCTGATCTGTCTTTCGTAGTAATAACCAATCACTGGTCTCTGCGTCATACTGACCACAGCCAATGACTGCCCTCTACCTAAGCACCGCCTCTGGCAGCCATCTTCAGATTTGGAAGCACGTGAAGTGGCAGTATGACCAAGTGAAGAGCCGCAGAGGGGTAGGCGGGAGGGTTCGCATGTGAATCCATGCCAGACCCATGCTGGAGAACAACAGTTACAGGTAAGTAACTTGTTCCTTCTCCAGCATGGGGTCTGGCATGGATTCACATGCTCATGAATAAAGAATATATAGCAGTACACACATGCACAACCACGGGAGGTGGCAAAGGCTCAACATTAAGCATTACATCAAACCCAACATTAAGCACCTTACCTCCTCACCAGGCTCACCTCAGGCGAACAGGTTGCGCAGCACTGCTTGGCCGACCCTGGACTCCTCCCTGGAATCCCGATCGACGCAGTAGAATTTCGTGAAGGTGTGCGTCGACCTCCACGTAGCAGCCCTGCATATGTCCAGCAGGGGCACACCAGAAAGGAACGCCGTGGTGGCTGCGATCGCTCTGGTGGAATGGGCTCTCGGACGGCCAGGCAGCGGTCGGTTTGCCAACCGATGACAGTACATGATACAGCCGGAGAGCCATCTGGAAATGGAAGCCTTCGAGAGAGCCTTCCCCTGATTGACAGGTCCAAAATTCACAAAGAGTTGTGACGTCTTCCGAAAACACTTCGTGCGGTCCCCGTAGAACTTCAGCGCTCTAGCCACATCCAGCGAGTGCAAAGTCCTCTTAGCCGGCGACGAAGGCGACGGGAAGAACACAGGCAACACCAAGGGTTCGTTGAGATGGAAGTCCGACGGTACCTTGGGCATGAAGGAGGGGTGCGTCCTGAGCACTACCCTCGTGTCGTGAAAAGTCAAGTACAGGGCCTTGCAGAAAAGGGCCTGGATCTCTCCCACCCGTCGTGCGGAGGAGATGGCCACAAGAAACGCGGTTTTCCACGACAGAAACTTCAACGGGGCCGAGTGCAGAGGCTCGAACGGAGGTCCCATGAGCTTGGTCAGCACCACGTTGAGCTCCCACGCCGGGGCCGGAGCCTTCACCGGCGGGAACGATCTGAACAGTCCCTTCATGAACTCCTTCACCAGACGATGAGACCACAAGGACGTCCGGCCCGTGGTTCTGGTGTATCGGGAGATCGCAGCAAGATGAATCTTGATGGACGCGTGTGCCAGTCCAGCTTTGGCCAGCGTCAGCAGGTACGGCAGTACCTGGGGAGCCGTAATCCATAGAGGGTTAATCTTCTGTGCGTGGCACCAGACAGAGAACCTCTTCCATTTGTGTCCGTAGCATTTAAGAGTCGAGGACGCCCTGGCCTTTGCAAGAACCTCTCTGCAGTCGGCCGGTATGTCGTATCCTCCAAACTCTAGCGCTGCAGGAGCCAGGCCTGCAAGTTCAGCGATTTTGGGTCGTGGTGGAGGATGGCGCCTCCTTCCCTGGAGAGTAGATCTGCGTCCACCGGCAGCTTGATTGGCGGGGACGCTGATAAGTCCAGAAGGTCCGGGAACCATATCTGCCTCGGCCACGCAGGTGCGACGAGGATCATCCTGCACCGTGACCTCTTGAGCTGGTTGACGAGCCGGATTAGCAGTGGCAAAGGAGGGAACGCGTAGAGGAACAGGCCCTCCCAGGGGAACGAGAAAGCATCGCCCATGCTCCTCGCCTGGGGAAACCTGCTGGCGAACCTCCGGCACTTGGAGTTCGTCGCGAACAGGTCGATCTGGGGTGTGCCCCACCGTCGGAAGAGGCGATCCACTAGATCCTGCCGTAGTTCCCACTCGTGGCACGAGCGCAGCTCCCTGCTGAGTGAGTCGGCGATGGTGTTTTTTATCCCTGCCAGATGAAACGGCACCAGAAACATCCTTTGGGCGACGGCCCAAAGCCACAGGTCCTGCGCCTCCTTGGACAGTGCTGGGGACCTGGTTCCGCCCTGTTTCCTGCTGTAAAACATGGTGGTGATGTTGTCGGTGAAGATCCTCACCACCTTGCCCTTGAGGGACGGAAGGAAGGGCCTGAGGGCCCAGAACACTGCACGGAGCTCCAGGACGTTGATATGGAGGGACTTCTCCGTCGGGAGCCAAAGGCCTCTTGCGTGCAGATTTTCGGTGTGCGCTCCCCACCCTTCCAGGGAGGCATCCGTGGTCACTGTCTCCTGGTGGTCTGGGGTCTGGAGGTCCATGCCTGCCGTCAGATGCGCGGGTGCCCCACCACCGGACCGCTCGGCGGAAACCCTCGTCGAGTGTGATCCTCTCCTCGAAGCCGCCCGTCGTTTGGATCCAGCGCGCGTCCAGGAACTCCTGCAACGGGCGCATCCGGAGCCTGCACATGGGAATGAGGTAGATGCAAGAAGACATCATTCCGAGGAGGGACTTGATGGACCTCACCTTGGCCGCGTCGGAAACCAACATCCTCTGTACCTTGCCCAGGATGGACCTGGTCCTTTCCTCCGACGGGGAGGCCAGAAGGGACACTGTGTCGAGCTTAGCTCCCAGAAACAGAGCGTCTTGCGCGGGCACCAGGTGGGATTTGGCGTAGTTCACGGAGAATCCCAGGTCCGTGAGAAGTTGGACGGTCCTTGCCGTGTGAACCACGGCTAGCTCCCTCGTCTTGGCTCGGATGAGCCAGTCGTCCAGGTAGGGGTAGACGTGGATCCCCTCGCGGCGCAGCTGCGCCGCCACCGGTGCGAGGCACCTGGTGAACACCCTGGGTGCCGACCGTAGACCGAAGGGGAGGGCTTTGAACTGGTAATGACGCCCTTGGACCACAAACCTGAGGAATTTTCGGTGCCCCTTTAGGATGGGAATATGGAAGTAGGCATCCTCCAAATCCAACGACGACAGGAAGTCTCCTTCCTCCAGCTGACCCAGGACGTGCTGGAGGGTGACCATCCGGAAAGGGACGTGAAGTTCTTTCCTGGCCACGGGGGGGACGCGCGGACACCTTCTTTGAAACTCGAGCGCGTGGCCCCGGGCCAAGGCGTCCAGCACCCAACGGTCGGTGGAGATGGACTCCCACACGCTGACGAAGCTCGCCAGCCGGCCTCCCACCGGGGTGCTTCGGTGGGGGCCCGACCCCACGGCCGGTTCAATCCTGCTTGGACGAGGCTTTGCCGCCTTGACCTCCTTGGCGACGACGGCGGGGTCCGCCAGACTTGCCTCGTCCTCTGTAGGCCTCCTGAGACGACGAGCGGGCCGCTTGACGGTAGGTGGAGAAACCGCCGCCGGAACCTTTGGAGGCGCCCTTGCCTCCGCTGCTCCGAAAGGGCGTCCGTCGTTGTTGCAGAACTCCCAGGGCCCGGGCCGTCTCAGTGTCCGCTTTAATGGCCTGAAGGGAATCGTCCACTGTTTTTGCCAAACAGGTTGTTCCCATCGAAGGGCATGTCCAAGACTCTGGTCTGAACGTCTTGACGGAAGTCCGTAGCCTTGAGCCATCCACGCCGCCTAAGGCAAACGCCGTTGCCCAACTGGCGGAACCCAGTGTCGGCGATGTCCGTCGCAACGGTAATGGCGTGGTCCGAAGCCACCTCACCTTCCTGCAGGATCTCCAGGGCCTCTGTCCCCTTGTCGTCCGGCAGGAAGTCCAGCAGGGGAGCCAGTTTGTACCAGAGCTCCCTGTCATAGCGGGCCACGATAGCCAAGGCGTTGGCCGCTTTAATCGTCGTCGCTGCCGACGAGATGACTCTGCGTCCCATAGCGTCCAATTTCTTTCCCTCACCGTCCGGTGGGGAAGTCGATGTGGAGGCCGCACCCCCCCCGCTTTCTTCCTGGCCGCCGCGGAGCTGGCGTCGTGGAAGGGTTCTTGAGGAGGGTGAGGCCCTCATCCCAAATGTCGTCCAATAGAGGCACTGAGAGGACCGTCCTCCTCTTGGCCTCGCGCCGCTGATAAAGGAAGCCTTCCTTCTTCTCCTCAGGGCAGAGTTGAAAAAGCTCGGATGCCCTGGAGATCATGGAGTGGAACGATCCAATCTCGTCGGGCGGAGAAGCCCTGGTGGGAGTCGACGACGGTACATCCTCGTCGTATACCTAGTCGTCCGTGCCCGTCGCTGCCGTGTCAGTCCCCGTATCATCCCCTCGGGTGGACGGGGAGGAGGGCTGAGAGGGGCGCGACGGCTGAAAAGGAGGCGGAGGGTGGATCCTTCTTTTCTTGGTAGGGGGAACACCAGAAGGTCCCGGTTCTGGGTCCCCCGACGGGAGAGGTTCCGTCGGCAACGGTAGTCTCGTCCTTATCTCTGAGCATAAGGACTGTATAGCCAACAAAATGGCCGCCGAGTTGTCTCGCGGCGCTGGCAGAGGGTAATCCGACGGGCGATCAGGGGCCCCGTCGGTACCCTCGACGATGTCGTCGTCACCTGCGTCGGGATCCATCCCGACGGGTCGGTCTTCTTCCACGCCGAGGCCGTGGCTTAAGACTTCGACCAGCTCCTCCTCCGAGGTTGAGGCCGAATCTACGACGACGCCCTGCCCCCCCTTTTTCTTCCCCACGGGGGATTTCACGGGGGTCCTATCGATGGGCACAAAAGATGACTCCCTCCGAGGTGGCAGGGAGACTCTGAGCCCCGAGGTCGCCACCACTGGTGTAGCCTGCACAGGCTGAGCCAGTGCCGCCGCGACAGTTTCGATAGAGGGCTTGGCTGGATGGATTAAGGCCTTCACCACCTTAGGTGCGCTCACCGCCTTATCCTTGAGTGGGGGGACACCGCCTCGCTCCCCCTCCGATGGGGCCTTCGAGCTCGACCGGGGCCTCTCCAGGAGCTTCGCCGGGTGCTCGCCCTTCCTCTTACCCGACCCAGAGCGTTGGCTCGTGGTTGATGGTGCCAGGGAGGGTGCGCCCTGCCTGGCGCCCGTAGAGCCCGACCGTTCGGCGCTCCCGGTGCCAGCGGACTCGCGGTGCTTGGCCTTATGTTGGACCCCCGTCGCAGGGGCGTCCTCAAAGGTCTTAGAAGACCGCTCAGATTTCTTCTTCTTCTTCTCGCCGGACGGGCTCTTCCCTTCTAGCCAGTTGGCGAGACGTTGATGGCGGTCCTTCATGGTCCGCTCCGACATGTTGTCGCAAAAAGCACAGTCCTTCTCCACGTGCGTCTTGTCCTCATGTAGGCAGTAGAGACAAAAGGAGTGTTCGTCCTCCTTGAAGACGTTCTGCAGCTGGCATCCAGGGCAGACCCTGAACAGCTTTCCGGGCGTCGAGCTTCCCTTCTCCTGGGCCAGGACCGGGCCTGAGAAACTTCTGGAGTCCTCCAAAAGCGTAGCTCGACGAATCTTCACCCTTGAGGGGCGCAGACGAATCCGACACGGGTCCCCGTTGATCGGATAGAGAGTCGGTGGAGCTTGAGGCTCTTTTGACCGAAAAAACGAAGTTTTTGAGAAAAAACGTGAAAAAAAAATAGCACTAACGCTCGAGAGCAATAGCACGAGGATCCCAACACATGAGTGTGCGGTAAAAATCTGAAGATGGCTGCCAGAGGCGGTGCTTAGGTAGAGGGCAGTCATTGGCTGTGGTCAGTATGACGCAGAGACCAGTGATTGGTTATTACTACGAAAGACAGATCAGAAACGAAACTGATACTGGTTTTTTCTTTACCGAGGATTCCCAGCCTGACGACGGGGAATATTCATGAGCATGTGAATCCATGCCAGACCCCATGCTGGAGAAATTAGCCTACAACTCCCATCTGCCCTATCCATCATAGCGACCATAAGGATGATGGGAATTGTTGTCCAAAACATCTGTAGAGCCACAAGTTGAAGACCCCTGCATCTATGGAAAGTAATGAACGGTTCAGAGGCAGAATGGGTCTGAAGTACACTGACCCTGCGAGTCAAAGTAATGATGACCAAAAAAGCGGCTTTGTATGCCACAAAACTTATGTCCACATTGAATATGGGCTCAAATGGTTTGTGAGCCAGAGTGGTCAGAACGACTTTGAAGTGCGAGGTTGGGCGAGGCCCTCTGACTGAAGAAAACACCCGCTTGAGCCCTTCCAAGTGTCGCTTCACAACCACATTGGAAAGAGAAAAGGAAACCCAGTCTTAATTTTTGTATGCCGCCAATACCGAGAGATACGTGCGACAGGTCTTGAAAGATAAGGCAGAGTTTGCCAAGTCGGACATGAAGGTAAGGACCGAGCCTAAACCACAGGACAAAGGATTAAACTGTGTCTCAAGACATAATTTAACAAGAAAAGGGACCATTTACTTGGCCGTAGGGTGGCTTCTGTCTCCAGACATTCGCTGCATCTGAACAAATCTCCCTACGCAGGGCAGACCATCGTTGCAAAAAAGGCATGACCCCTCTGATCTCACTGTGCTATCAGCACTGCAATACCCTTACGATTCTTCACTGCCAGCTGCTGAAATAATACTTTTCATCATTCACATCTTCCCTTTCTCCCATCCCGTCTCTTCCAAGTCATCAATAGAACGCTTCCTCCTCCCCTGCTGCCCCCTCAATGGTTTTTAAACTCTCATCCATCTACTTTGCCAACTTGTTTACCTCCAAGGTGGTCTCCTCACACTGCTCATTCTCTTCTACCCCTAGTCCTCATGCCCTACCTCCCGTTCGTCCTTCTAGATCTTCTTCGCCATCCTTTTCTGCATTCTCTACTCTCTGATTCAGATGCTGCATCCATTCTTGCCTGTTCCCACCCCACTGCTTCTTCTCTTGATCCACTTCCCTCACTTCTTACCTCCTCAATCTATGCCTTTTTAATTCCCTCCCGAACTTCCCTTTTCAACTTTACCCTGTCCACCTTTTAAGCATGCTATCATCCCAATCCTTAAACAAAACCTTTTTCGATCCAGGACTGCTTTCCAATTTCCAACCTATTTCCCACCTACCCTGTCACCAAACCTTTAGAAAAAGCGGTTTATTCCCAAGTTGCGACATACCTAAATCTACACTTCTTACTGCCCCTAACCCAATCCAATTTCCGCCCCCACCAACCCACACCACTGAAACCTTGTAATCAAATTTTCTTCTTGGCAAAACAAAACCTCTTCTATCCTCATTCGCTTGAAGCTTTCTGCCGATTTGACACTGTCCACCACCCTACTCTGTTCTCTGCACTTACTGCTCTGGGATTCTAGGACCATGTTATTCGCTGGTTTTACTCATCTTATTCTCATCATACCGATTCCGTCTCCTGGGCAAGTCAAACTTCTACCTACTTTCGGTTACGTGGTCCTCCAAGGCACCATACTCTATCCTTTGTTCTTCTAAATCTATACTATTCCTCTTTTTTCGCTCTATGCCAACACCACCCAGACCATTTTCACCTTTACTTCTCTCTCCGACTCTTCATTCCTCAGGTTCCACTTGTGTCTCGGTTGTGCAATCCTCGCCCCCTTCATTCACAGCATTTTACCTTTTATCTTCCCCTAAACGTCCTTGTTCTCCTTCTCGTCTGTTCTTTCTCTCTTCTTGCCCCTAGACTCTGGAACTCATTGACATACCCCCTCTCCTTTTCATATCTTTTGCCCCTGCCTAAAAACCCCATCTTTGTTCTTCCTTCTCCTTGTTAACACGGGGTGTGTGTTGAACAGGAATGAATAATAGCAACATTACAACAACTCAGCACACACTACCCTCTCCTCCTTTTATCCTTTCTGTCTTCAGGACCAGTTAACTAGTGAATCTTATGACAGTGTGCACATTTCTTCACTGCACACCCGAAAACAAACACTTATAGCAAGAATATATATATAAATCCAAAAGTTTTTTTTTCCCTTGGGTTTACATAAACCTTTCTTCTCCTTTGAATAATTTCTCATAAAAAACATGATGTATGTACCACATAACTTACTGTGCAAAACAGGGGGTAGTAAGTGTACTTAAACTACATAAAAACAATACATTGTTCGTATTCTTGCTTCTAAGTGCAAGTTTCAACAGGGAGTACGAATATCTTGTTTTTTTCCACTTTCACAATTCAAAAAAATGAGGCAGATCTATTTCAGTGGGTGTTTCTAGTTTCAGCTTCCTGTGGTCAGGCCATTTAGTGATGATCGGCGGCTATTAACCCCAGTTGTATTTCTTTGTCATTTCATTGGGTAAAATTGAAGTGACATTTCCTGTGATGTCATCATATGCTACTTACTATTTTTGAAACTTACAGATTTTGGTCACAGAATCTTGGCATGTCACAGCCTTCTTGCAGAAGGCCTTTTAACTATTCTTTCAGTCTTGTGATTAAAGCGCTCATGGCACCTTTAATCACGAGGCTGAAAGAAAATGTATAAGCCTTCTGTAGCATGCTGTGTTATTAGGGCGGGCCTGGGTGCTTGGAAAGCAGGAATCCACAAGAAATTTTAAATCGAAAAAAAACAAGCACAAAAACCCTCAATGACAATCAAGGGAAGCGGGGGTGTCTCCCACACCTCTTGATCGCCATTATGGGTATTCCAGGGGCAGGGGGTATTCCCTGCGTCCATACAAAGGAAAGCAGGGGACAAAGTTAGAATAAAATAATAAAAAGGACCCTGCGGCGTACGTTCCACCTCACAACGGGGAGGCGGAACTCAAGTCGCAGGGTCTGCGTACCAGTGAAGGAATACAGGTAAGTATGGATGTTTTAAGGGCTAGGGAGGTGAAGGGAGCGGACAGTGGTAATGTGAGTCATTATTTCCATTGCGAACATTTAAATTTCAAAACTTTCGTATTTTAAATTTTCAGAAACTAAATAATCACGTATATCCTAGAAAGTGGCAGTAAATAAATATTTCTCCTGCCATCCATACGTCAATGCATATAAACAACACATTCAAAGTAATACATTGATACTGAACTGACAGGCAAAACACAAGTTAAAATCATAACCAACTTCAATGTTGTTAGAAGAGCCATTGTTCAGTAAACAGATCAGTGAGCAATGATTACTTTTTATCGACAACACTGGTTACACAATCCACACAGGCCAACATGCGACAGTTTCGAACATGTATATCAACACTCTTAGTCTATTACAGTCTATAGGGAATAATACTGACAATCATAAATCAGGTAGATTTAAGGGGTGGTATCACCATAATGGGTCGCAATACTTATGTGAATGACTGCAGCAGATTACGAGCAGAGGATTATAGCTATAAAAAAGGTGAAGACCCAACTCCACAACTGCAACAGGAAATACATAATTAGAACATGCTTATGAGAGAGGATGGTTGAGTAAGCAGGAATCTGAATATCTTGTTAAGGAAACACATAGAATGAGTATTAGGTGGTCTCTAAAATACATAAGAATGAAGAGCATAATCTAGGTGGGCCTCTCTTATCTGGAGTTTGTACCATTTTAGAACCACTTGCAAAATACATTGATTTCTGTCTACGACCTTTGATAAGCCAAATGAAATATTATCTTCAAGAATCTAAGAGCTATTCAAGTACTAGAAGGAACCAAAGACGGATGCACGTAATATCTTACCATTGCCTGGATGTTGCGTTTTTGTACACAGCTACACTAGAAGGTTACCCGTAAAGCAGAGGATTGCCTATGGGAAAGAACTGATCATCCAATAACCAAATTAATTTCTGATGTGGCGCACCCAATTGGCATTAACAAAAATGTTTTCCAATTCATGGGCACCATTTATCTTCAAATAGAAGGTCTGACTGCAGCTGCTGCTATGGCCCTCAACTAATTCAATCTTTATTTAGACATTTTTGATAAGCCAGTCCTATGCAGATGCCAAACCTTTTCAACATGTACTTACAGTATTGCTCCGATTGGTAGATAGAGGCTACCTTTATTCCAAATTAAAAGAGGCAGTGAAGCGAGTGTTTAACAATAAAAGAGAAACCCTTTTAGAGACTATTTAAACTAAAGTTGAACAGGTAATATAGACTGGTATGTTTTAATATGTGGGTGAGCAATTACAAGCGCCCAAAATCTAATATTAAAAAAGGATATCAGAAAATCAGATACGAGATTCGTGACTAGAACTGAACAATGGGGCAAGAAACCAGTGCTGGGGCACTTTCCACGTGGCAAATATAAATTAAATACAAATACCAAAAGGCAGACTGACACAGATACTTGTGTAAGGAAGGCATGGTATCAACAGTAGACACAGATACAACGGATACAAGCTTCAAAAACCTTTATTTGGTATTTTGGTTGGGTTGGTATAATTCCTAACTGGCCCCAACTCTAGAATGGGAGTAATCTCGACCATTAAATGAATAACAAACAGTCCAAGTCAGTCTAGTCAAAATAAAAAGGCCTATACTAAGAAAACCTAACCTTGTCTTCCTTCTCAAAATGACATGTGTTAAGGGAATACAAAAGGAAAGTAGGGTCTCAAAAGAAATGTCAGAATGGCTTTAAATAACTCCCTTCCCCACGTTTAGCACGGTACGACGTTCATTCATCGCCGGTTTTGTGCACTTAACTGTTACTAACCCACCATTTATTTATCTTTGTTTTCCCTCGCTTTCTTTAAACATTTGTGTTACCTAGGCCTCTGCCTATTTTGTAATTATTAACTCTTTTATAACATTTTGTTTTATGACATTGCCTCTGTGATCCTTGGATTAGCAAATGTAAGCTATCCTAACTGTAGAAAAGGTGCACCTCCTGTGCGTCTATGAAAGGGGTAGCCGTTGACTCTATTCTTTCTCTTGATATGCTCCGTTTACCCTCTAGAGTCAGGCCTCCATACACAAAAAAAGGGACCCCTGCCACCCCATATCCTTCATTTTGGAGCCAGGCCCCTAACCGTGCTAAACGCGGTAATCGCGGTTTACCTGGCAAGAAAGAGTTAAAAATATGCAAACTGATAAACTGCCACCAGCCCTGTCCAAGGCACATCTGCACTTCTCCTAAAAAATCCTTCAAGAGCATCTAGGGCCTTTGGAAAGGACTATACCCAAGTGCACTGTACTACTGTAAGTACTTGTTACATGTTGCAGAATAGTTGTAACATGGACAAGGACTAAGGGAAACAAAGTCTCCCAGTACTGACTGTCTTAAGGGAATGTCAGTTTCCCCATAAAAAGTGAGCGAAAAGCCCAGAGGAGTGCAGCAGAAGGCTGGGCTCCTCTGGTAAAGTCAAACTCTGGTGTTCAAACAAAGCAAAAAGTTGGGGGGTACACAACTGGAGGGAAAATTACACATGAAATGGAAATCTTTCCTAACACCATGCTATTACACCTGCAACTCCTAAACGCACCAGAGGCACACATTCCATCTGCCTTAGGCTTCCTGCAGAGGTCAGGGGGGCATACAAAGAAGCACAAGCGATCGATCTCCAGACTGTTCATGTGAACTCTCACCCCAAACATCCCCTTTGAAAGGTATTTCCACTTCAAAAAGGGGTTTGAACTGGGCTGAGAGCAACACTAAGCTCATAACACCAGAGGAGCTCATTCCAACTGCCTAAGGCTGGCTTCAGAGGTTGCATGGCTCCCCCACAGGCTCCTGCTGCTAATCAGAGCGTGACATCCTCCATCCAGCCTGCTTCATCAGTCACATGCACCACAATCAAGCAACAAACAGGGCGGCCAGGCCAGGACTCCATCTAGTGGCCTGCCTGCTCTGCAGCCGCAGACCGGTGGTCCCGCCTCACCCTCCCGCCATTGGATGCTCCTCACCATTTCTAGAACTTGAATGATTGCTTCAATTATTTGGGCGGCTCGGCCCCATTGACACAGCAAAGGAGAAACAGACAAGGGCACAGCTCCAGCCTTGTTGTCTTTGAGCTACTGCTTTGCTGTGTCCCGCTACCTGCTTGTGAGTACCAATTGCATTTTTGCTAATCCTAGCCTTCAACATGCAATACTTTTGCTATCTCTTCTTTTCTCTTCTACTTCTCTCTTCATTCTCCTCTGTTCAAACCCATTTCAACTCTTCCTATCCCGACCATTTATTTTCCCCCACACCACACCTCTTCTCGCACACCTACTCCCTCCATTCACAAAACCTCCCACTTCTCACATCTACCCCCAGCACCTCTCTACTTTGCAGACTCAACATCAGTATGCATCTACATCTCAATGCCTACCCAGAAGGCCTGCTGTCTCCATTAGATCATCACTCAACCATCCAATCCAACACGTTGAAAGAACTAGCTTCCCTTGCCAGTGCTGGCACTGTCCTTGTACCACACAAATCAAGGGAAAGCAGCAACCCTAGTATAGAGAGTAGGTCCAGCAGGCCTAGGTTTTTTTCCTGTTTTTGCATAGCAGCTCAACTGATTTCCAAGGAGTTGCAACAGGACGCAGCCACGAGAAGAGTCGGGTATGAAGCGCAGGCCTAACGCAGTGCTGGGCATCTCTCGGCCTTTGATACTGTCAACATACTGACCTCCTCTCAACAAGCTCTCTCCTAGGCATCAGCGACAAGGCCCTCGCCTGCTTTGCTTCATATCTCGCCCCAGACACTTTCAGGTATCCTAGAACAACCTTACCTCCCCACTCACCTCCATTATGGTTGGTGTTCCCCAAGGGTCAGTCCTGGGTCCACTTCTCTTCACTCTCTATATCTATGCTGTTGGCACCTTGACCTCTTCCTATGGCTTCTCCTATCAACTCTTTGCTGAGGACACTCAGATCTTCTCTTTTCCCTCCATATCCGATGAGCTTCTGTCAAAAAATACTGATTGGCATCTCACACCCTCGTGCTCAACTCCACTAAGACTGAAGTTTTCGATGCGCGAGCGACGTATGCGCTGCTAAATCCAACGGCTCCCGGCGGCCGCTGCTAACATCCTGTAATTTTTCCACTTTACGCAGACTAATCTTCCCTCAACCGCCTGCCAGCGGTGGTGGCCCCACCAGGGCTGCTGACGCCGCACTCCGGAGAGAAACCGGAACGGGAGACGCCAGAATCAACCCGCGGACTGCCGGCGGACGGCAGGCGACCATCGCGGCGCGGGCGGAAGAAGAGGACCGCCCCTCCCCCCCGGAGGCGCTGAATTCGCTGGTCCCCAGGCGAGATCGTCGCTCGGAACGCGACCCCACGGCGCTCTCCGGGGGCCATTGAGCGGCCGTGGAGAGGCCCCCCTCACCTCCTCCACCCTCAGGACAACAGTGGCCCACACACTACGAGAGGCTTTGCGGCCTGGGCGCTGCAGCACCGGCCTCACCTGCCGGACCTTCCCCCCCCCCCCATCAGCAAGACTGCGAGACCCGGGGTCGAGCGGCAGCGGAAGCCGTGAGCTGCGCTCCCCCGTTGAGGAAGACACGCTGCAACTAGAGGCACCCACGTGAAGGTACAAGGGAGTGGGGGGCGGACGCTTTGCTTGTTTTTCCCCCCCGCACCCCCTTTTTGCAACCAGTCTGCATTGAACACAGGTGCGCCACAGACCAGCACCAGACCCAGAGCGCTGCTACTACCTACGTGTCCGCGGTGGACCCCAAAACTCGGCGTGAACAGTGGAACTGCCCTGCCTCTCTCTTGGGACCACCCCGAGCGGCCTACCTCACACCCCGAAGCGCAGCACTCGCGGTAGAACAAGGGCACAGTCCTACGCACTTTGGCCACTCGGTATGCCCGAGATAGACAAGGGCCAACATCACGCCGCCTGGTGAGGCCGAGCGACGACACTGCGAACACCCCAAACGTGACCTTGGCCGCGATTCACAGTGCGCATCCCGCGCAGCCTGTACGCAATCGTCCGCCTCGAGGGGGAACAGCTAGACCCCTGCTACACAGAACCCGATCACAACATGGGAAAGGAGAAAACCAGGAGGCAAACGCTACAGAGCAAGATGGATCTCTATACCGTGGGGGCCCCTCCCCAGCGCGAGCCTCAACCCCTAGAAGAAGAAAGTAACCCTGGAGAACTCAGCGACCCTCCTATCTCCTTGTCAGACCTTATGAAAGCGATTGGGGACTCCAGGACGTCCTTGGAACTTAAAATGGGCGGCTTATCCTCAGAGGTGTCCCTCATACGCCAAGACCTCCGCAACTTGTCGACCAGAGTGGGTGAAGCAGAACAGAGGGTGTCCAGCAATGAAGATGCGATCCACCGCATGGAACAGCAGCTCACTGCGATTGCCCAAAAGGTGACCCAACTGGAAAGCCGCGCCGAAGACAGTGAGGGGAGGGCGCGACGCAATAATCTCAGGATCCTCGGTATACCGGAGAAAGAGGAAGGCCCCAGTGCAGAACTCTTCCTGGAAGATTGGCTCACTCATATCTTTGCCCCGAAGAAGCTATCCAAATTCTTCTCGGTGGAAAGGGCACACAGAGTCCCCACCGGCCGGCCTATACCGGGCGCCCCACCCAGAACAATGATCGCACGCCTACTGAATTATCGCGACCGAGATGCAATCCTACAAATGGCAAGGGCCATGGGCCCGATCACATACAACGGCTACAAGGTTGGCTTCTACCCCGACTACACGAAAGAAGTCCAAAAAGCCCGCCAATCTTTTGACTCCGTTAAGAGGAAGCTCCAGTCACTATCCATCAAATATGCCCTCTTCTTCCCGGCATTGCTAAAAGTCCAGTATGAAGGCGCTACACACTTGTTTTACAACCCCAAAGATGCATGGGACTGGCTTGAAACTCACGTCCTCACGGAACCCAACGGGAGACGTGGGCCATCGGGCCCACCCACGCAGCGACCACGACCTGGGAGACCCTCGCCCCCTCGTTCCCCGTCTGAGGCAGACGAAGACGCGTCAAGGACCCCGGCGGGAAAAGGATGAGTACCCGGTGCTGTAGGGCCCAAACTACAGATTGGTAGAGTGGAAATGCTCACTTAGCGGCCGCCGCCCCCTAAGGCTGAGCGTGCGTTACCACACCCGGGTTATCCCGAAGAAGTTTATAAAGTTATAGGTTTAATGTTTGGGCGACAGGTGCTCCCAGTTGGAGGGGAAGTACAGGGTGGGGGGGAGTTCAAAGTTCGTAAAGAAAACGTAACAAGAAACAAGAAGATACGACATATAGAAGCACTGGCAAGGGAGCCAGATAATGGCTATGGGCAAGACCACAGACACGATCATCATCCAGGCAGGAGACATACCAACACGAGAAGACCTTCGGGCATCCCCCCCGAAAGTATAGCGTTGCACAAATCTCGAACGTACAGGACTACCATTGATCCTTCCAGATATCCAGATAAGCGCCCCACGCAGAGAGAATGAACTCCAACAAGGTGACCGTGCTCTCCTGGAACGTTAACGGCCTCGGCTCCAGCATAAAACGAAGACTGGTGCTCCAGTACCTTAACCGTTACTCACCTGATATTGCCCTACTAAATGAAACACACTTACTAGGCACGAGCACAAACTTCTTCAAAAAAACCAACTACTCTCACACCTACCAGGCTGGATTCACAACAGGAGCTAGGGGCACGATGATCCTGGTTCACAAGCGAGTCCCCTTGCAGGTCAGGAAGGTCAAGATCGACCCCCGGGGCCGATATGTTATGTTACTGGCCGACATCTGGGGCGAGAAATTGGGCCTCGTTGCAGTCTACGCCCCCCCCCCTCGCAGACGAAGGAGCTACTCTCCGAGCTACAGAGCCGGTTGCTCGAGGATGTGGCCGATGTATGGGTGATTGGTGGGGACTTTAATGAAGTGATGAACACTACAATCGACAGATCTCACAGGAGGCCAGGTTCCTGTCTTGCCCCCACACCACTCGCCATGTTCGCCGAAGCTCTGGGTATGACAGATGCATGGCGCGCGCTCCACAACAACGAGGCTGGGTTCTCCTTCTCAGGTGTCCACAAGTCATTCTCCCGAATCGACTATGCCTTCATCCCTCGCAATGTAAGTCACAGGCTCCTTGACGCCGACTTCCTCGCAAGAGGTATTTCTGACCACTCTCCGCTCCTACTGTCTATGAAGAACTCTTGTCGTGGTCCGGATCGTAATTGGCGCCTGAACACATACCACCTACGTCTCCCCGAAATAGCGGAGGAACTGGAGAAGAAGACAACAGAATACTTCGAAATCAACGAAGGATCAGTGGATTGCCCGGTCTCGCTCTGGGAGGCATATAAGACTGTCCTCCGCGGAGAAGTTATCTCGGAAGTTTCAGCCTACCAACGAAGACGAATCCGAAAGATCAAAGAGGCAGAAGCGCGCGCCCTGGAGTGCGAACAACAAACCCTGGAACACTCCACCCAAGAAGCTAAGGAGGATTTGATCACCGCACAAGTGGCCCTTAGCAACCTGGCTCTAGACAATGCACGGACAGCCCATCAGTTAGTCCGGAGTCAAATCTACGAACGAGGTGACAAGGCGAATAAGACACTGGCCTGGTTGGAACGGCGCGAGCAGACCAAGGGACATGTGCGGGCAATTGAATCTCCAGACGGAACGCTCCTCACAGACGACTCGGACATTGTTGCAGCATTCGCCGCCTACTATGAAAAACTCTACACTCCACCAACCGAGTACTTGCCTCCCGAACCCACATGCTACCTTGACCGGTTCGAGATCCCGAAGCTCTCACAGCGCCAAACAGACCTCCTGAACGCCGAAATCACTGTAACTGAGGTACAAGAGGCGCTCGCACAGCTCCAACCTGGGAAGACCCCGGGTCCCAACGGGTTCCCTACAGAAACATGGAAATGCCTCAGCGGTTCACTGCCCGCCCACATGCACCGTATGTTTCTACGCAGCAAGGAGCTGGGGGCACTCCCCCCGGACCTCAGGAAGGCAAGCATAGTCGTCATACATAAGCCCGGGAAACCCCCGGAGGAATGTGCCTCCTATCGCCCAATATCCTTGATCAACGGCGAAGCCAAGGTCCTTGCAAGAACACTAGCCAATAGACTGCTGCAGGTTATTGAGACCCTGATTCACCCCGACCAATGCGGATTCATGCCCAACAAATCCACCCGCATGAACCTGCGCAGAGTTCAACTGGCGCTGAGTAGAGCCAAGGAAATATCAGCCCCACTGGCCCTCCTGGCAGTGGACTTTGAAAAGGCATTTGATTCTGTGGACTGGGAGGCCTTGTGGGCAATCATGTCTCGAATGAACCTGGGGCAAACGTTCATATCGTGGGTTAAACTCCTATATGCACACCCAGAGGCCACGGTAAGGGTGAACGGCAGGTCTTCTCAATCATTTCCCTTGGGTCGGGGTACGAGACAAGGGTGCCCCCTCTCCCCGCTGCTCTTTCTATTGGCCATAGAACCTCTCGCAATTGAGCTTAGGACTAACACTACTTGGACAGGGTTCGCCTGGCCAGGGGGGGGAGAAGACCGACTATCCCTCTACGCGGACGACCTCCTCATATACCTAAGTAACCCACGCACTTCCTGCCCGATTGTCTCCCGCATCCTCAGGGAATACCAGCGCTTCGCAGGCCTCAAAATAAACGAAACCAAAACCATTTACTTCCCGATCCAGGGAGGTGAGTCTGCGATCCCTGAAACCTGCCCATATCATGTCTCCATTAGAGAACTCAAATACCTGGGCATAAGACTCGACCCGTCACTAGATGGGTTCCTGCAACTCAATCTACAGCCAATAATTGACCGATTCACTAGGGACACCTCCCACTGGCAATCACTCCCACTATCACTATTGGGCAGAGCGGCGCTATTTAAAATGCTGACCCTCCCCAGACTACTATATGTACTTCAAAACGCCCCCCATATAATCCCCCGTGACACCTTCGCACTCATTGATAGACGCCTACGCACACTGCTGTGGGGAGGGAAACAATCCAGGATTGCCCTGGAGACGCTGCAGCGATCAGTGTGGGAGGGAGGCATCGGTCTACCATGCATTCGCACCTATTACCTTGCAGCCCAGATTGGGGTGGTAAACGACTGGATACATGCTGACCCCACACTCCCCCACATCCGCGTTGAGATGGAGAGCATGACCCCACTAACCCCACTACAGACCCTGTACGCCACCCACGACCAACCCCCGTCCTTACCCAAAATGACACGTCACATTTGCTGGGCCTGGCGGGATGCGCACAAACTGATAGGCTGGAAAGGTAAACCAACGCTATCTCAACCCCTATGGCACAACGCACTCCTCCCAGAAATAGGGAAGATGGGCCCCTTGGGTCACTGGTGCGCGAAAGGGATACACACACTAGCACATGTGATACAAGAAGGCCATCTCCTTGACTTTGAGGCCATGCAAGAGCGTTTCGACCTCGCACCTATGGACCGGTTTCGACATGCGCAAATGACCCACGCCATCCGCACCCAATTCCCTGACACGACGACCATACCCCCCTGTACTCCCATTGAGACCAACATCCTTCCACAACGCATTACCTCTAAGGTCACCTCCACGATCTATCAAGCCCTTAACTCCTTCGGGGCGACGCAGCTAGATGGGCTCAAAGAAAAATGGGAAAGGGATATAGGTCACATGGAGCCAGAGGACTGGGTAGAGGCATTAATGTCCCCTAGAGAAATAGGTATTGATTCTAAACTCAGGCTTATACAACTGAGGATCCTCCACCGCACATACTATTCACGCACTGCCATGGTCAGATGGGGTGGACTGGAAGATGGGACATGCCTCAGGTGCAAAACAGAGCCGGCCACCTTTTACCATATGTTATGGGAATGCCGAGTCTTGCAGGTCTTCTGGGAGAGCTGTACCAACACGATTTCTGCCACCCTGGCGACACCAATCCCTAGGGACCCCAAAATGATGCTGTTGGGAATCCGAGGTGAAGTGGATCTCTCAAAACATGATAGAATATTTCTGACACTGGCACTTGGGACAGTCAAAAGATTGATCGCGGCTAGCTGGGGCTCTGCCGACCCCCTATCTGTGAACCGATGGTGCAATGAGTTGGACAGATGTGCGGCCCTGGAGCGCCGGATTTACAACGCACTGGGGTGCCCCCGCAAATTCCAAAAAATATGGGGCAAATGGCTGGACGCTAACTGAAATGTACCGAGAGGAATAGAAATGTACTATTGTTAACATTGGTTACCTGCCATACCCAACGAATGTCTGATGGCCCTCGGCCCCACCGGGTTCCCTCTGCCTCTTTGAAAACTGCCTTATTATCATGATCTGTTGTAAGCCTTTGACTCACGCCTGTTTTGTTGTTGTGTTACTAAAACGTAATAAACAGAATTATTAAAAAAAAAAGACTGAAGTTTTCTATTTCCCATCCAAACACGCTATCACTTTCACTTTTATTGCCCGACTACCTTAGTACTCCGCTTCTGCTTGTAACCTTGGTGTCGTCTTCAACCCATCTCACAACTTCTTGATCTTAATCTTAAAAATAGCCACTGCGGTCAGGCTTAACTCCTCAACATCAGAAAAATATGACCTCATCTTCCCTTCAATTCCTCCTAAGCACCACATCTCCTCTTTAGTACTCCCTCAATCTGACTACTGTGCAAGTCTATTTCCTGGCCTTCCCAACTAACCTTTTTCACCTCTCGACAAAGTCCTCAACTTTGCTGTCCATACACTTTTCAACCTCCCCTGCTTCACTTCCACCTCACTAGCCCGTTGTCATTTAGGCTGGTTATCTATGAGACAGATGGCAAAGTATAAACTCATATCTATCTCACGCCTTACTCTCCTCCCTCACTCACTCACTCCCTATGATCATCCTTGGCTCACCTCCCATGACCTTTGCACTCTGTGAACGGTCAGCAATGCGAGACGTACAACTTTTGGATGATTGTACAAAATATGCATTTTCCTAAATTATTAATGTTATAAAACACCTCACTATCCCTACTCTCATGAGGATTTCCCTGCCTATCAAAACTTAAGGGAAACACTGACACAGAATGTCTGGCCCTCACACTTAAACACCAAATATACAAAGAAAATGTATGACAGTTCAAATAACGTAAGCAATGATATTCACAGTTTCCTGATAGACTATTAGTAACCTGAGTGAGCTTCTCTTCCCCAGGATCCAAGGTAAACTGAGCTTCAATATTAAACAAAAGGAAACAAGGAAATCCATATATCTAATACAGTCTCAATCCAGTTTGTGATGGCTTCAAAGTTAAAGTAGAGTTTTGTTAACCAAAGTTCCAATAACAGAAAAGGTTCATCTTGGTAATAAGACTTTCCACTCCACCAAAATAGCATCAATGTCATTCCCAGCCACGATGGTTTGCCACAACTTCCAGTTGTCCAAGAAGAATTAGCACAGTTCAAAGGAGAGTTAACATCTGTAAATGTTAGTGAAACACAGGTCTTGGTTAACAGTTAACGTGTCTCTCTTTACAAGATTAGGAGCCAAAGTAGGTTTATTTGTCAGGATGACTTCACAGCACATCTACTTCCACTTAAACAATTTCAACTTCAACAAGAAATGGACCATCATGGCATACTCTTTGGCCTCACAGTATTCCACCTTCATTTGAGCTACTGAAGTCTTGCATCCACTGACCGCCAAATACACCACCACAGCTTCAGTACTTCAACACCTTCAATTAGGCAAGGCACTCTTCATCTAAATATCCCTTTTCCAAAGGGGCAGCCTCTTTACCTCACTTGTCTATCTGCAACCAACAACAACCTAGAATTGCTTTTAAGACACACTTCTCTCTTCCTTCTACGGTCTTTGGCAATGTAGGTTGTATCAACTCCAAAGAATGTCTATAAGTAGCACGTTTCCCTTCCCTAACCATGCCTTTATCCCTCTGCCTACTGTTAGCCAGAATGATTACCCATAAGTCTTGTCACCACTCTCTTGGCTTAAGGTAATGCTTGCACATTTGTATCTTAGTCAATGCTGTAGTTCTGTTAGGCTCAGAGTGTTGTTTAAACTGATTTCTGGCTTTGGGTAAGGCTGGTTTCAGTCTCAAATGGGGAGTAGCAGGTTCACTCTTTGCTTGGGCAATGCTTGCTCTCGCCAACTTAAAAAAAGGTTTCGGAGGCCACCAGTGGGCGCGCTCATCGTAGCCTGAGCATGTGCATCTCTCGGGCAGGGACCGTTAAGCGGCTTGAGCCCCCAATTTTTGGCCCCCGCCTCCTACATGAAACTTGAGGGGAAGTATTGAGGCACACCGAGGGGAAACAGCAGAGCAAAACGCCCCCAGAATCGCTGCGAATGTGCCAGCAGCTTGGGGGCGTATATGGATGCAGAGTTTCCCCGTCACAAAGGTTCGGGAAGGCCAAGCGCAGTGGCCGCCTCCCCCACGAGAGAGACTGGAATTAGTGTGGCGAGAGAAGGATCCCGTCTGAGCTTGACGGGGAGGCGAGTGACCCCCCGATTCTGGAGGGTGCGTGGCCCCAGGTGTGCAGCAGGATGCGCCTCCGTGGCCCCACGGGCTGGTGCTCGCCCGTGGGGGCAGTCGGCGGGGCGGGGTATAAGTGTTTTGCAGAGGACGCTGCCGTGGGGACGCCACAGGGGCCCTGACGTGAATTAGGGGGCACCCCAAGAGCGGGCAGGGTGCCCCCCACACCATTCAGTGGTGATCCCCTGATACCAGGCTGAAACGCAGGCCCGATGGAGAAGGGCGGGCCCACGACGAGAAGGGAAAGGACCCGGAGAGTAAATGGCCTGAGTAATATATTGTTAGAGTGGCTAGAGAGGTGCTCTTAACGGCCAAGAGTGTGAAAGGGAAGCCCCAAGCACATCACTGGTGCCCCAGAGGGCTGACTGGGGGCCCCAAAGTCCTCTCTCTTTCAGGGACTGGCCAAGGGGGTTAGGATGGGCACGAAAACTAGCACTGGGTGCCCTTCTCCCCCAATTGAACTGCTTCGAAGGCACAGGATGAGGTAGCATTAATACAGCATTACCTCCAAGTTTGTTTGCCCAAGTGGGGTCGCCCTGTCACCGAAGTAAAGCTGCAGGACAAGCAGGGCACCCCCACAAATATTCAGCGCTGAATTATACAGATGACCATCATAATGACATGAAAAGATTGATTTTTAGGATACTGTGGGATAGGAGGAACTCGGTGGCCACAGACCACGGTGGGATCCCGGACCACACTGACGTCTTGAGGAGGGACCCAGAGGGCACAACGGCACAGGGTATTCCCCCCAGCCCCACAGCAAACATTGTGAAGAATCTTGGAGAAGGGGTCTCCTGACCTCCGGCGGTCGTGGTGGACCCTCACAAACTGTGCAGGGGGTGTGTGGGACCCCGAGTCTTGGGGTGTGTGCCTGCCTCCCTGGTGCAGGCTGGGATCTTCAGCCGTTGACATAGGAAGACTCAGTGACGATCCTTTGCAGCGCTCTAGGCCACGGGCTCGGCACGTAGGCGCAGCAGGTAAACTGAGTGGCAAACCAGAGTCAGGGGTGTGTTTGAAAAAGGTAAATTGGAGGTTGGCATGAGGTCCTGCACACAAGGAGGAGGGGGGACACTGGGTCGCTGTGCTGAAAGAGGGAAGGCCCCAAAGCCCAGGCAGAACTCTAAGCAAGAGGGGCCGAGTCTGCGATCGCATGAAACAATAACCCCAAGGACTGCCCATTGACATCGTCGTAGGCCCTTAGTGGTGGTGTCCCCCACACTCCCCCCCCCCCCCCCCCCCCAAGTCTGGGGCGTGTGCCCGCCATGGGGGTCGAGGCAGGGAAACAACGCCCCAGACTGGGCAGGTGGCCTCAAAGACCAGGATACTCAAGAGGTGACAGCAGTCATCGGGAGGGGTGAGCAGGAGGAGAGAGGGTAGAGAAGGTCATGCACTGTGAAATGGGCTGCAGTGCATGGTGGCAAAGCTGAAGCTAGCTACATACAAATATACCCCGAACCGTTCTGGGCTGCAAACTTTGGGGCTGCGCGAAATGGCTTCTACATCGGAGGAATCAGCAGCAACTAAGAAGGACGTGGCATCCCTGATGGAGGAAACAGGGAATATGATGGCAGACATTGGAGGCAGGGTTGACAAGATTACCCAAAGGATAGATGAGATGGATGAGCGGTTGGAGGAAGTTGAACACAACCAAACATCCTTGGATACCCTAGAGACACAAATAGACCTGCAGATGTTGGAAATGGAACGCCGCGAGGAGGAATTTCGAATGAAAATGGACGATTTGGAAATCCGAGAAAGGCAGAACAATCTTAGGCTCTTCGGAATCCCGGCTAGAGAGGGGGAGTCTGAGCAGTATTTGAAACGTACACTTCATGGAGGTTCACGAAACTGGTGTTCAAAGATGACATCATTGTTGAGGCTGAGATCGAGAGGATACACCGGCCAGGCGGGGCTGCTGGGGTTCCAGGTCGGTCCTGGCCCTGTTCCATAACTATGCAGACAAAATACAAATCCTACAGAAATCGAAACAGAGGGGCCCAATCAACTTTGGCACATCCAGAATAACAATTTTTCAAGATCTATCATCGTTGACCCTCACAAGGAGAAGGATGTGTGTGCCCCTGACAAAATGGCTTCAGGAGAAGGGTATGCAGTATAGATGGGGGTTCCCATTCTCCCTCACATTTGAACTGGATGGACGCAAACATAGGCTAATGACAGATGATGATATTCGCAGATACACAAGGGAGTTGCTGGGTGTTTGAGGGAGAGGAGAACCAGGGCGAAAGATTGGATGAAGAGAGACAGCGGCACATCAAAGGGCCGAGAAGGAGACTAATTCCGGGATCTAAGAAGTACAGAAAGTTGAATGCATCCCCGGTGGTGGACACTTGAAGCTAACATGGACCACTGAAATGTGGTTAATATTGAAGGAGGTGGTCTTAAATTAAATGGGCTCTGGTGTGGGGGAGACAGGGAGGTACTCCTACAGGCTGGAGGTTGTATGACAGGTTAAAGGGGACTTGTGAGACCCACAGGGGCTGCAAGTAGATGTCGAAGAAATGGCTCTTATCCAGGTGGGGGGTAGGAGGCTCAATGGTTCTGAGGATGAGTTAGTGTCGGACCAGGAGGGAGTCGGTCCCTGCTGGTGGTCCGATCTCAGCCCGGTGATGATAACCGGGAGATGTCAGGCACCTTTGAGGGCAGGGAGGGGCTGGTGGTGGGGAATGGGTTAGGAAAAGGGTCTTCTCGGAGTTGAGTTCAATCGGTTGCTGGTCGGGGGGAGTTCTGGATTTGGCCATCTGGAGAGGGATGCAGAGGTGTGGACAGTGGGATCATATTATGGCAGTAAATTTAGGAACCCATGTGGGTGGTCATCTTAAAATGGGAACGTTGAATGTCAAGGGGTTAAACTCACCCACGAAAAGGTTATTATGGGCTATAGAATTCCGAAGGGCGGGCCTTGATGAGATGCTTCTCCAGGAGACAAAATACACCATGGGTGAGGAACGTAGGGTCCCGGGTGGTGGATTGGGGCAGGAATCCTGGGGCTCCGGGCCCTTGAGGAAAGCAGGGGTTGGAATCCTCATTGGGAAATGGCTTAAAATGTAAGTGACCAAGGTTTTGGCGGATGAAGAAGCCAGGGCTCTCTGGACTGGTGGCACTATACTGTTTACTGCTGCGGTTCCTGTTGAAAACTCTCCCGAAGTTGATGTTGGAGGCTTCCGGCCATATAATATTGGGTGGAGATTTTAACATATGGGCGGTTGTTAAATTGGATAGACAAGCGGGAAACCTAGAGACACAGGATCAACCTGGGAGGGGGCGCGGGGAGATCTTGGAAATGATGGGGGTCTACGAGCTCTGTGATGAATGGCAGCACCGTCACCCGAATGCAAAGAGGTATACCTTCTACTCTGCCCCACACGGTACCTTCACTAGGATAGACCATTTGTACATTTCAAGGGAGCTGTGGGAGGAGATACTGATTAGGGAGAGGGTGAGGAAAAAAGGGAACATGGGTTAATTGAAAATAGGCTGAGGGATGAGACCGTTCATCTTGATAGGAGGGCAAGGGATGCAACTGAAGAGAGGGAGGACAGAGTGTTGGAGACAAGGAGGAAAAGGGAAGAGCTGTAGAAGGTCAGACAGTCAGAAAATTACAGTTCCTGAAACAGAAGTTCTACGAAAAGGGAGATAATGCGGATGCTTTACTTGCTGCCAGGTTGAGGGTGCAGTGGTCTGAGAGATGGGTGGCAGCCATAAGGGGGCGGGGGGGCACAGGCCCGGGGACGGAAGGGATACAATTAGCATTTACAGCATTTTATGAAAACGTATACTAATCAGAGGCCAATCCGGGACGGGAAGACATTCAGAAGTATTTGTCCGGGACGCAGATGCGAGGCTTTCCTGAGAGGAAGCCGAGGCACTGGAAGCCCCAATTACGGCAGAAGAAATTAAAAGGGCGGTGACACGACTACCGCTGTGTAGGGCCCCGAGGGAAGATGGGTTCCTGGCCGGCTTTTATTATAAGTAAATTATTTCCCCCATACTTCCCTACATGGTGGAGCTCTTTAACTATATTCTGGAGACGGGGGAAGCCCCGTAGTCCTTCTCCCGTGCATGAATAACTGCGATCCATAAGGAGGGTAGGGACCGCAGAAACTGTGGATCATACTCCCCCATCTCTCTCCTGAACATTGATGCTAAGATTTACAAGAGGGTACTGGTGGTGAGATTGGAAACAACATACATGCCACACCTGATAAAATCTGATCAGGTGGGATTTATAATGGGCCAACAGGGGACGGACACGATGAGCAAAACCTTACACCTGAATCACGAGGCACGCGAGATTGGGGGAGGCCCGCCCTTCTCTCGGTGGAACCCAAGAAAGCGTTTGATAGGGTAGAGTGGGGATTTCACAAAGAGGTTCTGGGCAAGGTGGGCTTCAGGACCAGGTTTAGGAGGGGCGTAATGGCGACATACACTTCCCCAAGGGCATTTGTGGCGGTTAAAGGTGGGTACTCCCGCTGGTTCGCCCTAAGAAGAGGCACAAGACAGGGCTGTCCCCTCTCCCTAATCAGATTTGCGCTTTCCCATGGGCCTCTAGCTCAAAGAATCAGAGGGGATCCCATAGTTGAGGGACAAACAGTGGGTGGAGTGGATTATAAAGTGGCGTTACATGCAGATGATATGCTCTTGCATATAAGTAACCCCCCCCAACCTCGATAACGAGGATAATCCATCTGATTGAAAAATTTGGAGAGTTAGCCGGATTCAAAATTAATAGGGCCAAGTCAGTTCTATTCTCTTTGAAGGGGGGCGGGGTTAAAGAAAGGGGTAGATTCGCCCCATTGGGATGAACAGTGAAATGGGACACATTGAGATACCTGGGGATTAACCTTACGAGGGAGGTGGGAGCCTTATTTGAAGCCAATTTCCCTTCCGTCATTTCCAGATTTCGAGTCGACTCAAAGTCCTTATACGCATTTCAGATGCTTCCAATCCGGGTCCCGAGTCCTTTTTCCAGGAGAAAAAGGGGGAGATGCTTAAGTTTCTGTGGCAAGGGAAGAAAGCAAGAATTGGGTTTGAGGTCTGCACCTTGCTGAAGGAAAAGGGGGTGGGGGTGGACACCCCCGAATTTACAGCTGTACTATAAAGCGGCACAGCTAAGGGTCCTCATACCACACCCAAGGATGCAGAAGGAATTTCAGTGGGTCGAATTGGACAATCGTAATTTAGCTCCCAGCACAGTGGCAGAGTGGCTGTCGGTCCCAAGAGGTAGACTTCCACGTGGAATCAGGGACCATCCAATATTGGGAACCATTTGGGAAATTTGGCAGGAGAAGGCAGATATGTACGGAATGATGACATGGCCATCTCCCCTTAGCCATATTTGGGCACCCGGTTTCCAGGATGCGATCCCAAACCCTGAGAGATTCCAAGCATGGTTTGAGGCGGGCCTGGAGAAGGTGGGCCAGCTTTGGAAAGCGGGGGCCTTCATAACAATTGTGGACCTAGAAGAGGAATTGGGTATAGGTGCTCTTTCAGTTTCCTCATATCTTCAGTTAAAGGGAGTGCTCATGAGGAGAAAATTGAAAGAGGTAACACAGAGTGACCTCACTCCCTTTGAAAGTCTCCTAGATAAAAGAAGTGGAACAAAGGGCCCAATCTCTGCCATGCATACTGCACTGCTGTCTGCAGGGAAGGGGTCCACAGAGAAACGGACCGAGATGGGAAAGAGATATGGAAAGGGAAATAGACCCGGGCTACGTGGGAGACTGTGTGGAGCTTCAAGGACCTCGATCTCTATTCATTACAAACTACACGTCATGAAGCTTCTACATAGATGGCAATATGACCCAGCCGAGCTCTCGAAGATGTTTCAGTCAGCGAGTCCCATGTGTTGGCGATTGTTTGGGGAAAGGGCTGACTACTGTCATATGTGGTGGGGATGCCCGCATATATGGGTGTTCTGGGACGAAGTGCTGGGGTGGGTTAAAGACCTGGATGGGTTCCACTGTATCAAAACACTGTTCCTGGTATGTTTTGGAATGGAATAAATGGAGGGGGAGCTGAGGAGGTTGACAAGTGTGGCAGCGCCCCTGCTGCTCGCAGCATGGGCCTGCCTAGTTATGAAATGGAAAGGTGTTACGACTCCCGACAAGAACGAATGGATCAATGTTGCTATGAATATATGTGTCATGGAGAAAATAAATGCAGCACTTCATGGGAAGACAGCGCCACATGAGGGGACATGGGGTGAATTTATGGCGAGATACCTGAAGTGCTAGGGAATAAGTTGTGGTATTTGATAGGTTATGGAATGGTGATATTGAATGGCTCATGTAGAGAGAGTGGTGAATTCCACCCCTCCCAAAGGGATTACTCCAACCAGATGAGGTCCCTAAAGAGAGAGAACGCCTCCCATGAGGCGGACAAAGATATTATACAGAAGCAAGTGGTAAGATTCTCTACCAGGTCTCTACCAGGTCGCAAGTGATAGTTTACATGTTGGTTTATCTTATGTTGCAGAAGACAAAGTTTAAGGGCGGGAGAGGGGTGGGAACAGGGGAGGTATGAAATTATTAAGACATCAAAAGGAGTGAGTTTTTGGCTAAGAGGGTGAAAAGGGGGTTGATTATTACTGTCTCAAGTCTTATTTCTGTTGTTGATGGTTTTTGATGTACATAAATTACAATAAAAAAAAAGTCGGTCAACCACTTCATGTGGTTTACAAAGTTTAAATTACTTTCCGTAGCGTTCGCGCTTCACGCGAGTGAAAGAGAGAATACCTGATCACACCTGATTGCTACATTTCAAGTGTCCCATTGTTAAAGTCTCAACAAACTACTTCACCTCGCTTCTATTCTTCACCTCGCTTCTATTCTTATGCAATTGATTATTAAGCTTGATATTGTTGCCGGCAGTGCTCGCGCAAGGAATCAGAACGCCAGGTTTAACTCACCGGCTTCTGTGTTCCTTTTTCCACGTGTTGCACAACTTCTATGACGTCTGGCTTCTCTTGGGACCCACAACCTTTCTCACTGAAGGGGTCTCTGGCCCAGCCACTCAATTAAGGAGCCCCTCTCTGACCGAGACCCACAGCTTCACAACAGCTCCTCGCCCACTGCCTGCAACACGCTTCCTGCTGCACAATCTCTGCAATTAGGCTGACAAGGGGAAAAGCAGCCTTCCTGCATGCCTTCCGCTGAGCAGCCTCTACACCCCAGAGTTTGGGGGAAAAGGCCCCTCACAGGACAAGCAGGTGAAATCTGTGGCATCAGAGTTCCAGCATCCCTTTGGTTCTCCCACTTCTGCCTGGATTGCCAACATTATGCCTTCTTGCTTCTGCCTCTGCTACTACTGCATACATTCCAGCCACAGTTCCAGCTCCTTCCAATTGCCTGCACCCGAGGGGGCCTTTTAAGCCTCTCAGTTTCCCTCAGGTGTGTGTTATCAGGCTTCATTTCCTGACTACTACTACGGCATGACTCTTCAGCCCTCTTCCTCGTCCCAGTACTTATGGGATCATGGGACTTGTAGTCCTCAACAACAAAGTTAGACTTTCTGACTTCTTCTGTTTGGCAAACAACCATTAAAAGTGTGGGATTACGGGGAAAGTTCAACAGGGGGGGTGGGGGAGATGGGGTTCCCAGTCTTCCTGGCCTGTTTTTCCGCCACCCCCCCATGTTATCCTCCCGCAGTACAGCACCAGGATCAGGTAGTGTCTGCCTTTCCCTGCCCACATGAGAAGGGTCACAGGCCAGGTTTCTGGGAGGAATCAATACTGATTCATCACAGCGCCCTCTCGTTTCCGCTCTCTTCCTCTCCTCGCTTCCCTACTCTGGAATGCTCTTGCTCCACCTGGACTACTCCTACTCCATCTCCATTTAAATCCAACCTCCTAGCTCTCCTCATTTGTGAAGAGCGTCTTGCATAGCATTCAACGCCACCACATCTCCCTGCAACCCCACAGCACTTACCCTCACCCCTTAATCCTAAAACGTAGCACTTTCTCCACTATCCCGTTCCTCTATCATGCTCTACGGTTCTTGTTTCTACCTCCCCTGAATCGTCTGGTCTACTATCCACAGGGATTGTTAAGAACACTGGTCCTCCGTTCTGTAAATCAATGTTCAAATGTTTTGTAAGCCTTTTTTGTGCCAAAAATGTATGGTTTTCCCTGTAATTTTCATTCAATAAATGAAATAAAATGTAACGTGCCTCTTCAAAAAATAAAAACGCACAGTGCTGACGCACTCCCCTCTATCTACCCCTGGGATCTCCAACAACGCCCTTCTCTCTCAAATGGAAAATTGTTAATGGATCAGGGAAATTAAATTATCAAAAATCTGGAGCAAAGGAATGCAGACCTGCCGGTCAAGGTGGATGACCTCGAGAACAGGGAGAGGAGATCCAATATACGTATACAAGGCCTCAAGGAAATGCCGAATGAAACCCCATCGAGCCTGGAGAGGCAAGTGAAAGCCTTGGTCAATTCTCCTTTCCCCTCCCCCCCACAACGCCAGACCTGGAGTTTGAGAGAGTGCATCGGGCAGGAGGCCTACCGAACGGTCCAAGGTCAGTCGTAGCCAAATGCCACCAATACAGGCACAAGGTTGACATAGTGCAACGGGCAAGAGAACAAGACCACATTGATTTCGAGGGCTCACATGTACGAATTTTCCAGGACCTGTCGGCATCCACCCTTACCAAAAGAAGAGATTGCCACCCGCTAACCATGTGGCTACGAGAACAAAATAGTCGCTACAGGTGGGGCTTTCCCTTTGCGCTCTCCTTTGAACATGGAAACAAGGAATACAGGGTTGTTTCCGCAGAAGAAGCAAATAGCGTTCTAGAAGGCCTAACTGCGGGAGCAGGAGGAGCGGAGAAGGAGGACCTCCCGTCATCCTCTGAACCACTCAGGAAACCCATGGGCCTTTGCCCCAAGAGAGGGTGAGCCAAGGGTACAAGGAGGTTTAAGAGGTTCAACACCCCATGACATGTTGGGGGCACATGAACGTACATGAAGGGTCCACCTCGCTGCGCAAGGAAAGAGATGAAGACCTTGCCATGCATAATTAATCAATCTGGAATGGCAGGTCCAGTGACCCCGGACAGAAAATGAAAACCAGACTTTTCACTGCTCTCCTATCCTACGTTATCGAGCGGAATTGTTAAAGCATTGTTTATTGAATGTCAGCGTCGTTTAAATGCAAGTCTATTGCTGATGAAAGTTTTGAGTTTTGGGGAGTCACCCGTAGTGTGGCCCTATATTTATTTCTAGGGCGTTGGCAGTCTCAAGGGCACACAGTTTCCCTTCTCTTTTTAGGTTTGGGGGAAGGGGGAATAAGGAGAGGGAGTTCTTATGGGGGGAGGCGGGAGGGTCAAACTCTGGTGAGCTTCAGCAGGTATCAGCTGATTTCAAGTTTCCTTGCAGTGTATGCACATGGGCAGTGCACTGTAATAGGCACCACGTGCACCAAGTCACAGCGATCTCGTACAAGAGGACGCAAACACCGGGGCTCATAACACAGATTGTTTTGAGATTATGTACAAATAAGGGGTATGGCGATTAACTCTGTGTGATTCGGGTCACTAAATGTAAAGGGCCTTAACTCAGAACAGGTCAAATGCTGATAAGGGCATTCAACCATCCAACCTAGATGTTCTCTTTGTGCAGGAAACCAGGTTACGCAGTGCGGAGGAGGGTTCCCTAAAGGGAAGGCAATTGGGAGGAGTTATTTGGGCATCTGGACCTGTTAAAAAGGGAGGCGTGGGCATTTTATATCGGGCATCATTGGGGTTGCAAATCACACAAACCCACAGAAACCCAGACGAGAGGTATCTTGTCATTAACAGCACCAATCCATTCAGCGCTCTTACATTATGCTCAGCATATGCGCCCAACAGCCAACAACTCGCATTCAGTAAAGAACTCTTTGCTTTCCTGGAAGGAAAAATGGAGAACCAGGGGTCTGATCTGGGGGCAAACGGGGGACTTTAACATGATGATGGACCTGGCGCTGGACTGGGTTTCATACAGGGCAGGGGCCGAGCCGCCACAGGGAAAGAGGTCTTTCCAACTCCTTATGCAGGAACATTTCCTGGTAGATACGTGGAGATCCTATCACCCGCAGACAAAGGCCTACACATTCTATTCTCCCCTGCACCAAACACTTACTCGCATAGACTACATATTTCTCGAGGCAGCACTTGAACATATCGAGAGGGAGGCCATTGAGCTAGTGGGCTGGTCAGACCATGACATGAGTACTATAAATCTCGACTTAGGCCCGAGCATGGGGACAGACAAAAGATGGATTTGCAACGACACGCTATTGAAGGACCAGGGCTTTAGGGAATCACTGGATGTAGAAATTAGAGAATTCTTTAAGCAAAACTAACATGGGGGACCCTCCTCGAGCCATAGTGTGGGATGCAGCAAATGCAACGACGAGGGGGCCTCTGATAGTGCAGGGGACATTCATGAAAAGAACTAGACTCCTGCGGGAGACAAAGCTAAAGTGGGAAATAAGAAACAAAGAAGCTGACCTGTCAGGTGGAAGGGGTGACCCTGGTAAGATACTGGCAGACAAAGGAGCTTAGACGAGAGCTGAAAGAAGTGTGGAGCGGAAAAGCGTTAACACACCTCCGACAAGTCAAGCAAACATTTTATGAAAGAGGTGATGAAGCTCACATGATTAACAGCCAGACTAAGAGGGCAGAGAGAGCGCTATATAAAATCAAAAACCTAGAGCGGGGCTACGCTGAGCAAACCCATGGAAATTACGGCACACTTTGCCCAGTTTTATGAACAATTGTACACCTCTGACTGTGCATCCACCCAACAGAGCATAGATACATTCTTAGACGCATCAACGTTTAAACCACTGCAAAGCCCAGATACAGATAAATTGAGCGCACCAATAGTAATTGAGGAAGTGAGTGCGGCTTTTGCAGGGTTGAAGACAGGATCAGCACCAGGGCAAGACCGTTTCACCCCCAGCTTTTTATAAGACTTTCAGCAGCGCTCTGGCACCCTTTCTGTCCCTACTTTTCAATGAAATCATGGAAACGGGACAGGCCCCAGTATCCTTTACGTAAGCTCGAATTATTTTTCTCCCCAAAGAAGGAACAGAGAGGAAGGATTGAGTGTGGTTCCTAAAGCCCAATCTCCCTGTTAAACGTGAATGCCAAAATCTACGCCAGCATACTCGCTAACAGGCTGAGCGGAGTGCTGCCGAAGCTCATACATAATGACCAAGTCGGGAATGTTAGAGGGAGACAGAGGTCGGACAACATCCACAAAACTTTAGACCTGATAGCGTCAATTGACCCTCAGGGCTCAGGCCCCACCATATTCTTAGTAGACGCGGAAAAGGCTTTCGATAGGGTGGAGTGGCCGTTTATGCTGCAAGTCCTGAGGAAGGTGAAACTAGGGGCACGTTGGATTATGGGATCACATGCTCTATATCGCAAGCAAAGGTTCGTGGTCAATGGCGTGGCATCCTCCCCTTTTGCCTTGAGTCGGGGGACCAGGCAGGGCTGCCCTTTATCTCCCCTGATTTTTGTGCTCGTGATGGAGCCTTTGGCCCTAACCATACAGGAAGATGCATCAATCACTAGGATCATGACATTTGGAAAGGAATATCAGCTAGCACGCTTTGCTGATGATGTTTTAGGTTTTAGTTTATCTGACGCACCCGTCCCTGTCCATCCCTGCACTCCTAACTGCAGAAGAGGCATATGGGACCCACTCAGGTTTTCGTATTAATCTAAGTAAAACGGTGATCCTTATGCTGGATTCCGGCGGACTCCACTTAGACGACCATTTGAAAATCTGGGGTCTGAAAGAAAATCACAACCACATGCGATATCTAGGGGGTAACCGTCATGAAACAGCTAAGCGATCTATATCAGGCAAACTATGCCCCTCTTTGGACAGCAGCCAAAAGGGACATCCAAAAATTATCAAAACTGAAACTCTCATGGGCGAGACGGTTCACAACAATTGAAATGAATGTGCTGCCGCAGCTGCTCTTCTTGTTCCAGTCTCTGCCGGTATTACTCCCAGACTCCTTCTACACAGAAGCTAAGCTCTCTCTTTTGACATTTTTGTGGGAGGGGGAAGAAGTCCCGAATTGCTTTCAAAACTATGATTCTTTTCAAAAATAAGGCAGGCATGGTGTACCCGGACCTCTACGAATACTATAGGGCAGCACAATTCCGTGTGCTACTGGACCACTTAGGGGAAGCGGAAGACGAGCAACGGGTTCACCTAGAGAATGGGTACTTCTCACCAGTCACATAGGGAGGATGTCTTTGGGTCCCCCAGAAATCTCAGCCCGAAGAGTGCGTGAAAACCAAATTCATGTTGTGTTGTGGGCCCTTTGGAGAAAGAAACCAGAAATTTTACCACATGTCCCTCTCCCCTAAACTGCATCTGGGCGCCTCCAGTCAGATCTCACAGCAGACCCAATTCGCTTTCAACCGCAATATGAAAGAGTTTGGGGAGGATGGGGCAAATGTGGAGGGACGGGGTCTTCTTGACCAAGGAGGAATTGGAGGTTGGCCAACAAGGCCAAACGATCCAACCACGGTTATACTTGCAGCTAATGGGCAACCTCACAGACATACAACAAACAGCCTTAGAGACGACTTACTCCCTTTGAAAGCGTTCTCTACACACAGATGGGCTCCAAGGGTTTGATTGCAAAACTCTATTGCGCCTTAATAGAATGGGGTCAGCTACCAGCTCCGCACACCAATCCAAATTGATGTACAGAGCACATATTTACATACAATATCACCCAACCAAAATTGGTACTCATTTATCGACCTCGGAAGGATGAAAGGCTGAGTTGGCCTTGCCGGGATTCGAACCTGCGACCTGCAGATCACGCTCAGGACAGTGACCTCACTCTTGGTGTTTGGGGTTGAGCTGATTGAAGATCAATACTGAGTCCTGCCGCACTTGCCCAGAAACCTGCTCCTAGCAGCACGGGTGTGTCTAACCATATGATGCAAGTGCAACCCGTTTCTGCCAAAAAAGGAATGGCTGGGCAAGGCCAAAGAGATTTATGACATGGAAAGCCTCACAGCAACTTTAATGGAAACACACTCGCACGTAGATATAATGTGGCTTCCCTTTAGTATTGGGAACAGTATAAACTAGCGCCCTATATGCTCTGAATGCAAACAATAGCCCCAGTCATGTGGGCCAAACCATACGCCACCCAAAGCAGCTACCCAATCAGCGGCAACGCTATTGAAAGCCGTGAACCACCCATAAAATGTGCACTTGCCTTGTGCCTAATGCTTGCTGTTTTTCTTGAAGTTTTTGTTATGTGCGGGGGTGGGGGAGTTGGTGCAGGGGGAATAAAATTGAAAAATTAGACCAATCTATTGCACTGTTTTCGCAACTGCGATGCATTGTTTTTTGTTTTCTGCACATGTTGGTCTCCAATAAAAATCATATATATATATATATATATATATATATATATATATATATATATATATATATAAATAAAAATCCTAACAGTGTCCATAGAAATGTGAAACCCCTACCTAAAGGAGGTATGCAATACATTTTACCAACTAAGTCAAATTACCCAGTATTAGTTTAAGATATTTAAGTCGTGTGTGTATAGATTTTTAATTGGACAACGTTTGTAGGCAGGTTGCGCTCACTGTGAAAAGGTAAGAAGCTGTACTGCAGAGATGGTTTCAAGCCTAGCCACAGTGGATCTCGCGATCGTGGGGCGCAACTAGACATGTAGATGGCTGTTATAGGAAATTTAAGTCAGTGACACTAGAGGACCCCCTTCAGGTGATCCACAAAGTGGAGAGCTTTACAGTAGCAACGAGGAAGCACAGTGTGACCCTTTACTTTATTTAACCAGCGGCTCTAGTGTAAACACAGGGCTTCAGAACAGGATCCGGAAGGATGCCAAAACGAGAAGCTGCTTGATTCAATAATTGAAGATGAAGTTAATGAACTATGCAGACAATACATCACTGATTTTTAAACTCTAATCTTAGAAAACCCACTGACTCAACTTTTCTGCCTGTCTGATCACTATAGACATTGGATGTCAGTAAACAATCTTAAAATGAAACCCACCAAAATATGAGATTTTGATGGTGAGGGACACTTTCCAGATTATGGTCTTTAGAAATAGGGCCCCAACAATAGCACCCACATAGCCGGTGTCATAGAGAAGGGTTCCTTTAACATAACGTTGGTCTAGAGAATCTTCAATTTTCTTAACTTGCTACACGAATAGTCTGGTTTTCAGCCATCCAAAATAACTTCTCTACAAACTGTATAGAATGTTTCTGCAAGGCTTCTTCTGCAGTTGAGGAGAGAACTAGGGTGAGTAAGCAGGGGTGAGCGAGAAAGCGAGGGCAAGGGTGAAGAGAGCAAGGGTGAGCGAGAAAGCGAGGGCAAACTGAGCGAAAAAGTGGGGCGAGCAGGAGAGCGAGGGAGGGCAAGGGCACGTGGGAGACAGAGAGAAAGGGAGTGGGTGAGCGAGAGAAAGGGGCGAGGGTGAGCAAAAGCAAGGAAGAGTGTGGGCAGATGGAGGCATGAAAGAAAGGGAGTAGAGAGGTGAGGGAAAGGGAGCGGAGGCGAGAGGCAAGACAAAGGCAACATGGGCAACACCAAGGCAGCATCAGCAAGACCAAGGCAGCAGGGGCAAGAGGGTGATTATGAGGATGCAAAAGAAGGAGTGTGAGAGAGTTGCCAGATTTGTCTGTATAAAAGAAGCTGTCAATCTGCTAATCAAAATGTAAACTGGTAATGATGCCCCAAGTGCCTTTTCTGAAAACTGGGAATGTGTTAAACGTACATAATGTAAACTGCCAACGATGTGCCAGCGAGGCTCAAATATAAAGACACAAAAAAATAGGAATTTCTATTATGCTTCAAAATATGTATAGTGACAGAGCCACTTTGAATTATTTTGAGGGATGGTATGAAGATAAAGCTGCATTTAAAAATATAAAAAGCTTCCACAAATCACCTACATGTGAACGTCCCTAAAAACATTTCGTGGCTTGTATAGCCATTGCATCCACTTTCTCTGGCACAAATTCACATATGTGCCTTGATTTTTTTCACGTTTGGAAAAAAATAAAAACATACCACTGGAGTATCTGGGCTCGAAAACGGTGAACTCTCAAATGATTTATTTTCTTTGCCGAATGAGTCATCATTTTTGCGATGTGAAAATTTCTTCTTCAGGGCATATGCAATTAGCTCTGCTGGATCTGAAAGAGAATCCCGCTTTTTCCCTTTTTTCATAACGGGAGTACCTCCCGGTGACCTGCGAGAGAGAATACATTGGCATTAATAAAAGGTCTAGCGCCCTCAACAAATGACACAGGCATCTCCGAACCAAATGAAACTTGAATAGCAGAAACAAAACCCCAGGGAGTGCGATTCATCCCCGATGCATGCAGCATCTTCTCCGACTGGTGCTACCCCAATAAGAAGCAACAGTAAAGTTATCAGTCGAAGGAGAACATCGAACACAAGTATTCCAGCTGATACAATCTGTTGCAAAAAGTCCAATAGCATGCACAAAAAAACGACAAGCGAGTAAAAGTCAATGGGACTTATGTCAACGTGTATGGCATTAAAGGGTCTGTAATAAGAGTATGACGCCATGTAGTGGGCAGTGCTGGACTTTCTGCAAGAATGGAGTACAATCCTCTTAATGGAAATGTGTAGTATTACATACATAGTTAATTATTAGAGTATCAGCCAGGAGCTTGCTTACGAAAAAATTGCTTTCCCACTATGCTGCATTTCCTTGCAGGAATTGTAGATAGTAACAGGGGTTTGTGAAAGCAATAATTAGTTCCTCTTAGCTTACGAGCTATGTGAGGGAGGCTGCCAGAGTCTTTGCATGGACGCCACTGAACAGAGTGCCAGGGATCTAACCTGGGACTGCCTAATGTACCCTCCAGACTTCTTTCTGGAGCCGTTGAGAAACAGTTTTGATACAGGGACTATACACCTGACCACAACAGCCGCAGCAAGAAAAACATGCAGGAATGCAGCAGTGTCCTGCCAGGAAGCAGTGCTGAGCTGAACAAAACCATAAAGCAGAGGGAAATGGAGACCGGATGGAGGTCCCCAATTGGTAATGGGAGTATAAGGGCGTGTGTTGCCAGCCCACCTGACCTTAGAGAGAGCGAGAAGACCCATGTCTATGCCCTTCAAAGGCCATTCCCATGTTCTCAAGGGCACAGCCTGCAACTAGGCAACATTCATCACAATAGCCAAGACTGGTTTTGGCATTCCAACAAAAGCCTAAAATCGAGACAGTGTTAGTAATCTAGCACTGGCAGTGAACGTGGGTGGAAAGGAACCAGAGGAACAGACAACGAAGGACAGACACGGATCCCAACCTAGTCAAGCACTTACAGAGTCAGCGCAGCAAGTTCTTAAATTGACTCAGAATGCATACTCGGAATGTGTCCCACCGGGCTCTAGAATCAGGATTCGGCACTGGGTCATACTCTTGCCTTCATCGCTCACAGTCATCAAGTAGGCGTGACAGCAATTTAGAAAAGCGTGAGCTACAAGGAGGACACCAGTATCTTGACATATGGTAAGCAAAGAGCTAAACATTGGGGGAAAATAGAAGTCAACAAGTGCGTATGCATTAACAAATACTATGTCAAAGAAAGAGGTGATCTACAGATGCTGCTGTACAGCCACTTTTACAAACAATACCCAAAACGTTTGCAAAAAGAATAGCCTCAATCCATGCCTTCTCTTGAATGCCCATTAGCTGTGTGCATTGCAATAGTAGATTACTTCCCAAAAGAAATTTAGAACCTGCATTCTTTGTACTTGGAAGAAAAGGGAACACCACAGCTCTATGTCCCCAAATAGAAGAACACCTCACCTTTCCACAGCACGCAATTGTATCTTATTCAAGTCCTTCAGCACGTCCATCATGCTAGGCATGCTCTCTGCAGTCTCCTTTGCAGTCTGCTTCACTGTCTCGGTTGTGGAAGGATTGCCATTAGCCGCACGGCGTCGCTTTATAAGACTAACCACTGAATTGCTGAAGTCTGGATTTGCTGGTGGCAGCGGAGGCGGTGGAGGTGGAGGGATGGGAGGGTGATGAACCAGAGCAGACAGAGGTGTGGACGTCAATCCTTGGCGTGGAGGAGCAATCATGGGACTGCTGATAAAACTCACAGCTGCACAACCTGGACAAACACCATGATGACAAGGAAGATATCAGTGTCTGAAAATTGAAACACATGTTAAAGTACACAGAAGACGCACAAAACTGTTTCCACAGGTAAGTTTAGCTTCCACCAGCAGAAGGTAGCAAGAAACTCATTAGTTACTTATTCCGAATTCACAAAAGGACTTGGAAGCGATTAACACAATGATTTCTACTAGCAAAAATGGGTTTTCAGAGGTGGTGCATGGTAAACTAAGAGGTGTATTAAGGGTGTTCCTGTATGGGGAAGACAAACAAGTTTATAAAAGTGTAACTTTACAAGTATTCCCTTAGCTTCAAATTGTCGTAGAAGCATTTGTGAGCACACTTAATCTACTATTGAAGGTTCCAGATGCGTTTGATGTGAATTCTATGTCAAGACCGGAGGCTCCCATTATGCTTCTCTTTCTTTATTTAAATATTTAAAGAAAGGCTCAGCAGCAAGATATTTTTGTGCACCAAGTGTCGTATGAGTAACATAGAAAAAAAGGGGTGCACTAAATATATAATATAAGAAGTAAACATAATATAACAGTAGTATTTTTGGAGTTCTGAAGAAACAAACTCCATTTCCCAGAGTTCCCTAGTGTCACCAAAGAAACATCAACATGTGACTTAGTCCTCCAATGGGTGTCCTGATCCCTTCATAAACAGTCCTAAACATGATGCGACTTCCTCTTTCGTTGCTGCTCACAGCAAGAGATAAGTACCTTCATGTTTACCTCTGCTTATGACACGTTATTTCATTTTTCATAGTAATTGACATCGTTATATATATATGTTTAATTATTGTTATGAGCGTACTTTGCCTCTAATTGATTTCCTTTTGGTCATTGCCTTCGTTGTTGACTCCGACGCCAGCTGCCTTCTGCTGGCGTCGGAGACTGCGTAATTCGAGGCCTCGCTTCGCGCTCGCGCTGACACAATCCGTCAGCTGTTTTTCTTCCGCTTCACAAGCGGACCTCTCGGCGGGCTCGCGTCGGCTTCCCCGACCCATCGGTGCTCTCCTCCGGCACGGGGAGGCTGGCGCGGCATTGCTACAGCCCCCAGCGCCGCTCATTAACTCCGTCAGCTGTTTTCTTCCGCTTCACAGGCGGACCTCTCAGCGGGCTCGCGTCGGCTTCCCCGACCCATCGGTGCTCTCCTCGGGCACGGGGAGACCGGCGCGGCATTGCTACAGCCCGCAGTGCCGCCCACTAACCACCAGGGGAGCTCCTGCTCTTCCTGGTCCTTTCCTCTATATTCCGGCGCTCGAGTGCGCATGACCTTCAAGTTATAACGGTCTCTGCGAACTCGAGCGCCGGAATCTCTCCTCAGGCGACAGCAAATACATACTTCCTTCCATCGCGGATCAACAGGAATTCGCACACGAGTGCTGGAAAATATATTTAAATACATAATTTGCATAAATTTAAAAAAAAAAAAAAAAAAAAAAAAGGAGGAGAGAAAATTCTCCCGTTCAGCATTCTCTAAAAGATTATAACACTAAGCTGAACTGATTTACTGGGCAGTGAGAGAAGGCGTTCAAAAGCCCAGAAGACAAGACAAAAAAAAAAAAAATAAAATAAAAGTGAGTAAGGTGCTTTAAACTTTATTATGGCAGCGCAGTACTCACCTCAATCAGATCAGGCCTGGTCTGAGACGGAGGAAGATCACTGTTATATAGATGAGGTGGCGATGGCTAACAGCTTACAAAAGGTACTGGGATCCTCTGTGGAGACCAGTATTAGGAAAGCAGTAACAGACATGCTCATTCCCATTCAACAACGCCTAGAAACTATGGAAGAGCATTTAAGAGGGACCTCCCCTCCTGGGAGGAAGAGAACGCAAAAGAGGAAGCACCTTACGGAAGGGGGATGTATACCGGCTCGCAAGAGCAGAAGCTCTATGACCCCCCCGAGCCAGCCTACAGATGCCACAGCTGCCGTTTCGGACGCCTTCTCCAGGCTGAAACAAGCCTTTATGAACAGGAAGGTAACCTCTTCCCATGAACCCTCTTACCCAGAGGAAGAAATGAGGGAAAATGTACCCTCAAGCCCGGAGAGATATGGACAGGGCACTGAGGACGACCAAAACAAGAGCGTCTACGACGCTGATCCTTCTCAATCCTCATCTGAAGAGGAAATTCAAATGGAGGGTTCAAAGCCCTCTGGTTCTGGGACTGCGGCAGACCCCATCCCCAAGAACACAACCGGAAACAAGCCTCCTGCAGAGGGGATGTTTACTCCGGAAGACCTTATGCATCCCAGATCCACAGACTGGGAACCATCTTCAAAGACATAAAAATACATTCATTTCAGGCTACGTAAGCCACTGGATAAAGAAGTTAGAGCTAGACTTCGAGCGGAATGTCCACGTCCGGATATTGCGGACAAAGTGGCTCTAACACCAGAACTAGATTCAAAGATGATTACCTTCCTAGGTAAAAACGTAAAAGACCCAAGGAAAGGCATAGACCGTGCCTGGAAGTCTTGCCAGGACAAAGTACTAGACGTGGCGGGGCCACTAGCCAAGATTTCAGATCTAGCGGAAGAAGCAATAAACTCCTCTAACCCCATTGACCCGGTAATACTCTCTGGTTGGGTTCAACGGGCAATTTGCCTGTTAGGTAACGCCAGTTGTGCTATTTCGACAGAACGCCGAAAAGGCATCCTATATAAAATAGACGCCAAACTGAGCGAACTGGCAGACACAGAATCCGGTCCAACAGCACAAGGCCTGCTTTTTGGAGATCCTTTTATGAAGGAAATGGTGAAATTCGTGGGAACATTTACAGCATTGGACAAAGCACAAGCCTCCATAAAAAGAGTCTTCGCGTCCAAGGTTTTCACCAGGGCCGGACGAGGCAGAGGTCGCTCCTCCGGCCGTTACTTTTTCGACAAAAGATCTCAACACTCCAGAGGCCAGCATAACTCCTGGCAAGAGCGCTCCGACACTTTCTTTCCCTCAAGAGGTCGTGGAAGAGGGCGCCCCTGGAGAAGAGCGGCCAGATACCCAGCCCAACAACAATCTACAGGTCAGTGTACTTATAGCAGCGCCAGCGCCAATGACTCCTGTAGGTGGGAGGTTAATGATGTTTACAAAGGCTTGGGATACCTTATCAGGAGACGCCTGGGTCAGGGACACAGTTCGGGGCCTACGCCTAGAATTTTTCGAGCAGCCCATCCAGACATATCGCCCTACTCCAATAGTAATGTCTCAGACAGATCAAATCGCTTTAGACAGCGAAATACACAATCTTTGTCTGAAGAGAGCAATTCGCCCCTGTCAAAGCCAGGGAGGGTTTTTCAGTCCCATATTCCTAGTTCGCAGGAAAGAAAAAGTACGACCAGTCATAAACCTCAAAGCTCTCAACAAATACATCATTTACCGCCATTTCAAAATGGAAGGTATACATATGCTCAGAGATCTTCTGAGACCGAACGATTGGCTCATGCGTCTAGATCTGAAAGACGCCTACTTAACGATACCAATTCATCAGGCACATATGAATTACCTGAGATTTTCCTGGAAAAATCGAGATTGGGAGTTCACAAGCCTACCTTTCGGGCTCTCTTCGGCGCCTTGGGTTTTCACCAAGCTTCTAAGGCCTGTAGTAGCTCATCTAAGAGAGCAAGGTGTTCGTCTTATTATTTATCTAGACGACATCATTTTTATGGCACAGTCTCAAGAACTAGCTCAGAAACAGACCAAACTAGCTATAGACTTACTACACAGTCTCGGCTTCCTTATAAATTGGGAAAAGTCAGTTCTTCTTCCATCCAAGAACATGGAATTTCTGGGCTTTGTTGTGGACACCCAGAATTGTCAGCTCCGACTCCCATCAGCCAAGATCCATTCTACCAAAAGGGAGATTCGCAGGATTTTGCAGAAGGACCTGTTCTCTCTTCGAGAACTGGCAAGAGTGATAGGGTTACTATCCTCCTCCATTCAAGCGATATTTCCCGGCCCCCTTCACTATCGCGAATTGCAAAGACTGAAAGGCCAACACTTAAGACACAGTCTTTCATACTCTCAACTCCTAACATTATCTCCTCAAGCGAGGACAGAACTCAACTGGTGGCTCACTCACATGGAGGCCTGGAACGGCAGAGCCATTTTCGGATCTGCTCCAGACATCATCATCGAGTCAGACGCCAGTCGCTCCGGATGGGGAGCGAGATGCAGCTCCATAGTCACAGGAGGGACCTGGTCTTATCAGGAGCTAGACCTGCATATCAACTGCCTAGAACTTCTGGCAGGTTCCTTTGCAGTACGCTCCTTTGCCAGAGGCAGAGCGAGTTGCTGTATCTTGCTAAAAATGGACAACATTTCCGCAGTAAGATACATCAACCATCTAGGTGGCACCAAATCAAGACCTCTAGCAGAATTAGCCAAGGACTTCTGGCACTTCTGTCTGGCACATCGAATCTCAGTTACAGCAGAATACCTTCCCGGCCTATCAAATGTGGTAGCGGACTGGTACTCCCGCCACTCGACAGACTACAGCGACTGGAAGCTCGACAGAGGAGTCTTCCTCCGCCTCCAGGAGATTTGGGGCCCAATGTCCATAGATCTTTTCGCCTCCAGACTCAATACACAGCTACCACGTTTTTACAGCTGGAGACCGGATCCAACAGCAACAGCAACAGACGCTTTTCTCCAACAATGGTCCCAAGGGGTACTCTATGCCTTTCCCCCATTCACCATGATAGCGAGGACCCTGGCGAAGGCCCGTCTGGAACATTCAGACTTAGTCCTCATAGCACCGGTCTGGACATCTCAGACCTGGTATCCAGTCCTTCTGGAACTTTCCTCGGATTTTCCAATCCTACTACCCCAATTTCCAGATCTTCTTCTAGATCCTTCGGGGCAGAGACATCCCCTTCTTCTCAACGGTTCTCTGACCCTGGCAGCATGGAAGATTTCAGGGCAAGATGGAGAACTCCAGGCATGTCACACAGGGCGATCAGTCTCATCGAGGAAAGCTGGGCTCCTACCACCCTTAAGAGATATTCCAACTCTTGGGGCGCCTGGAGCACCTGGTGCCGGGAAAAAGGCTTACATCCAATTTCAGCACTTGTAGAGGAAATCTTGAATTTCTTAGCATCTCTAGTAGAAAGAGGGCTCGCCTACAGGACAGTGAACGCATATCGTTCAGCGATTTCAGCTGGTCACGACCTCATTGAAGGATTACCAGCTGGTGAACACCATCTCGTCTGCAGATTATTAAAAGGAGTCAGACTTACAGTCCCGCCCCTTTCCCGCTATGACAAACTTTGGGACGTTAACAAAGTATTGAATCTTTTCCTTTCATGGCATCATAATGAGGAACTATCACGTACAGCCCTCTCGGGCAAGCTTACTACCTTACTCTGCTTAGTCTCCTGCAGGAGAGTCTCTGATGTCAGAGCCCTTGACCTAGCGGGCAGAACTTTTTCTCCTGACGGTATTGTATTTCACATACGCAGAAGGACGAAATGTAACTCTAGAGTAATTTCTTACCCCGCCTTCAAGGACCAACCTAAACTTTGTCTGGTGAAATGCCTGAAAGTTTATGAAGAAAAGACAGCCCCCCTTAGGGCCTTCCCCAACGGGCAACTACTGATAGCTCTGCGTAAACCACACAAACCGGTTTCCGCCCCCACTTTAGCGCGCTGGGTGCGCTGGACTCTAACTCAAGCCGGGATAGATACACAGCACTTCGGAGCTCACTCTGTGAGAGGAGCTATGGCCTCCAAAGCCTTTCAGGCCGGAGTTCGACTAGAAGACATCATGAGAATGGCAGACTGGGCTAGCAAATCAGTATTTAAACAATTCTACTTGAAACCAGTAGATCAACCGGCATCTATTGTGGTGAGTAAGCTTTAAACAAGCATAATGGGAGCCTCCGGTCTTGACATAGAATAAAGATTTTCCATAATAACTTACTAGAAAGTCTTGATTCTATTAAAGACACGGAGGCGAGCATTATCCCACCCAAAGAGAAAATAATACTGTACATCTCTCCTAATTGTGACAATGTATTATTATAAGTTACTAAAACTCACAAAAGAAATGATTGCATTTTATAGGAAATAAATAAATAACCAATGACATTTTCTCCCACCACGATAAGGGAACTAGGGTTGTTATATACATGAAGTAATTTTACTTTCTATCTCCTTTTTTCGACAGCGCCTGCCGACAAATCCGCTTGATCAGCTGTTCAACAGATCTAACAACTACAAGTGCTACCTTATCATGGACAGCCAAGTTCGCAGCTTCGAAAGAGGAAGTCGCATCATGTTTAGGACTGTTTATGAAGGGATCAGGACACCCATTGGAGGACTAAGTCACATGTTGATGTTTCTTTGGTGACACTAGGGAACTCTGGGAAATGGAGTTTGTTTCTTCAGAACTCCAAAAATACTACTGTTATATTATGTTTACTTCTTATATTATATATTTAGTGCACCCCTTTTTTTCTATGTTACTCATACGACACTTGGTGCACAAAAATATCTTGCTGCTGAGCCTTTCTTTAAATATTTAAATAAAGAAAGAGAAGCATAATGCTCGCCTCCGTGTCTTTAATAGAATCAAGACTTTCTAGTAAGTTATTATGGAAAATCTTTATTGTGTGTGTATATAAATATGTGGAATGAGAAGGTATATGTAGAGGAAACATTTTCAGCTGTGAGGGAAACAACTCTATGGACTTTTATACTTCCTTTGTACATTTTTGTCATCCCATGTCAAACCAACTGTTTGTGTGTTAATGGGCCTTTACTTGTGGGGCAGAAGAAACGCATGCAGGTTTTTCAACAGTAGAAGTTAAATCCGCGAATAGAGCTGGAGGTACAAGTTACGATCACACTTATGAGTAAATTACACCTATAGTATATTGCACAAAAATAGTGTTTTTTGGAAAATCAGCACCAGACTGTCTTTTTATTAAGGTTATTGGATGGATACAATCTAGGTTTCGTAACTAACTAGATAGAAAGCGTTGAGTGGTGGACTAAAGCCACCAACCTATTAAAAATACCTCGGTCCTCTCTAGCCCACCAAGGGCCGATTCTGAGGGCAATATTCTAGCTGCTGCCTTTTTAACAAATCACTTCTTAAATCACACCTAACTTAGGAAGGTTTTACAGATGCCCTTTAAAATATTCCAAATAAGTAGTTAAAAAACACACACACACACATACAGATGCGCTCGAGAGAATTTGGAGAAACACTGCCATCACTTTCACAACATTCTATGCATTCAAAACTATTTCTTTCAATAAAAACAAAAAAGTATTATCTAGCAAAAGCTAGCAGGTTAGACAATAAGTGTTGGCAAGATACAAAACATGTCAAAAAATACCTTTGCAAACTACTGACTTGAATGCAGCCAAGGCTTGCGAGAGCACACAGAACACAAGACTGCCAACATTGCTGTGATGCCCAAGCGGGGACATGTCATTGGCGCAAGCACACCTGGCTCACATCTGCAGGGGGAATTCAGATTTCTAGCCTGTCGGACCACGAGCGTTGGCTACATTGGCGTGCCCGCTTTCCAAAGATAGCTTTTTACTCCCAAAATGTAAGCTCGGGGCCCACTGAAAGAGGGAAATGGCCTGCCCTTCATCCACAAAGGCATGATCCCCATTTTCACTACGGATATCCTGCCCACAAGGGAGATGGGTACTTCGACCCATCTATTGACCCTAGGCGAAATTAACTCCAACAATGCATTCGATTTAATTCCACATGCCCTGGTGATTGCGATTCAGCTAAATATCCAGGCAAACAAATCCCTGTGCAGTCCATTTGATACCCAGCAAAGGCCCTGTTGTGGTTCACAATATGTTAGGGAGAGGATCTTTGACTTGCACCAATTGATTATCAGCCTACAGCAGGACACAAAGTTGGAAATGTATTCGAATATAAGCAGTTTGTTAAATTGTGATTTGGTTTTAAAAAGGACATTTAAACCTTTCATAAACATTTTATCAAAATGTAAAATGCAGTAGATCACTCTAAGGATGTCGCACACATAGAAGCAAATGGTATACATAATTCGCAGGTGACTTTATGAGCGTGATCACCGTATCTCTCTTGATAAACAAAGTAGTACTAAATAACCTGGGCAAGTGACAAGAGATGGGCAACTGCCCTGCAGCACCTTCAGAACAATTAAAAAGGGACACTGCCCTATTGGTAGATCACCAGGAGAAGAGCTGCGAGTGGAGCAATTCAATTTAGAGGTCAGATAATCCCCTGTTCGGATCTTCAGAAGGATCGCAAATAGAAGGCGCTCTTCAGCGAAATCAAATATTTTTCCAGCACCCAATGAGGCAATAACAACAAGGGAGAGATTACTCGCATATAACAAACCAAAGAGGGTCCTTAGGGTGTGCAACGTTGGTCTCCCCATAATAGAGCTGGACTCATTTGGCAGCGCAAGGTGCACCATTTATTTAAGCAGCCCATTGGTGACCACTGACCCATGTTTTTACTATCTAGGTGTCAAAGTGAAAGGAGGAGATATGAGGAATGGTTTATGGTCATAAAACCGAAATTAGAAATCTCGAAAAAAAAAAATCACGAAAAAAAGGCAGAAAAAAAAAATATCGAATTTTTTTTAATGACTTTTTTTTCGAAATGGGGGGGTCCCCCCGAACCCCCTTTTTTCTATTTTTTTGTTATTTTAACCCTTTTTTTTTTACTTACCTGACCCAAAAAATACATATATATATAAAAAAATAATAAATTCTATTTTTTTTTTTCAGCCTTTTTTTTTCGAGATTTTTGTTATTCGGGATTTTTTTTTTGCCCTTTTGACCGACCACCATGAGGAATATTTAAGCAGGGCTTTGCTGGGTATAAACGGGAGCAATCACAGGCTCTCTAGTGCTTGAGGATCAAATATTTCCCTAGAGAGTAATTCTAAGTTACTCACCGTAGTGACTAACATACTCTTAGTCCATAGCCCCTTTTCCTCCATACTGTATGGGCGCCCCTTTCAAGGGACGGGAGACTGAACCTTTTTCGCTGCCCTGACTCCACCCTCCGGCGCCACATCTCAGTCACATCTCAGTCCCCATTGACACATCGGCAATAGATATAACAATGCCTAATGACACCAGTATTATTAGAGGGGAGGTTGGTGGGACGTATGGAGGAAAGGGGACTATGGACCAAGAGTACGTTAGTCACTACGGTGAGTAACTTATAATTACTCTTACGTCCCGCCCCATTTCCTCCATACTGTATGGGCGATTACAACCGATTGTAGCCCCAGGGTGGAGAGGAGACCCTGCTTAAGCAAATAGGTTCCTGAGAACCGCCTGTCCGAAAGCCGCATCAGATCTGGAGCCGGCATCCAAACAGTAATGCTTGCAGAAAGCCAAGGGAGAGGCCCAAGTGGCCGCCCTGCTTATGACTTGCCAAAGGACATGGCGCTGGAATGCGATGGCCATTGCCTTGGCCCTGACTGCGTGGGCATGCATGTTGGCCGGAGCAGCTTGTGCTGGCCCTCGTACGCTTCTTTGATGGCAGAGACCATCCAGCAGGATATGGAGGCCTTAGAGGCCTGATAGCCTGGCCTGGAGCCTCCGAAAGTGACAAACAGAGCGTCCGACTTGCGGAAGCCCTTGGTCCTATCCAAGTAGAATTTTAGGGCACGCCTGACATCCAAGCAGTGCAGCACACTCTGTGCTTCATCCTTGGGACTGGGAAAGAACATAGGAAGGATTATTTCTTCTTTCAAGTGAAATGAAGATGGAACCTTGGGCAGAAATGCCGGGTGCGTCTGCATGACTACCTTGTGAAAGGTGGTATATGGTTCAGAGGCGACCAGCGCCTGGATCTCACTGACTCTGCGAGCCGAGGTAAGACCAACTAGTAAGTCCATCTTGATGACTGTCCATGGACACCATTGGCTCAAATGGTTTGGGCGCCAGGGCGCCCAAGACTATGTTAAGGTCTCACACAGGGTGCGGTCTCCCGATGGGTGGGTAGAGCCTAGCGAGACCAGTCTGATGTTTCACTATAGGGTTGGAGGAGGAAAAGATGCCTTCCTCCGAGTTCCTGCAAGCCCCAATGGCTGCAAGGTATGCGAGGCAGGTGTCCACCTGTACGCCTGTTACGCTCACCTGGTCTCTGCGGAGGCGTTGGGGCACGGTTCAGCCCTCCCTGAACTTTAATCACCCCCTTCAGGCCTCTCCCTCAGTAGAAAAGCTGTGAGCAGTGGTACGTGGTGATACTGCTCCTGCGTGGAGATAACAGTGTGTGAGTGTGCCAATCTGCGATTATTGTACCTCTCGAACCCTTCACCCCAAAGTACGGTTTCTGGGAGCATACGCCTGCCCATAAAGAAGATAAGCGCTCCGTCCTGCTACTTCTGGAAGGGGCGCGTCGAATGCGATCTAGTTCCTTCACTGAGCACTGATAAGGATTAGTCCAGTCCAGCTGCAACTATGCTTCTCCTTGTGATTGGTAAGTCTTTCTTGAGCTCTTGTGATGCTGTTCATTCTGTTTAATGTCTTTATATATGTTGCTCCTATTTATGCCCGCAATAATGTCTCTTCTGTTTTCTTCCCTTGGATGGAAATGCGGCCTCAGTGCAGCTGTGAAACGCGGCCGGATGGAAGATGGATGCTACCGCAATGTTCGACAGCAGGTAAGTGATGGTATAAGGAAAAGCGCTTAGTATGGTGAAGCACAACCTTAAACCGACTGTTTTTCAATATCTAACCTTGTTTTCTGTTTTTCCTTGCAGGCACTGCTGTCGACGATGGAGCGTGTCGTGCTGCAGTGCCAAGATGAAGATTTCGGCGTTCCGGAAAGTGTAAAGATGAATACTGGTTCGCCGAAAAGATGTACAAGTAAGAATAGCTTCCCCCAGTTGGTAAGAATGCTGGCAGGAAGCAGGATCTTCAAAAGGTAAGTGACCTCAGGCGACGGTGAGCGTTACGCTGCTTGCAATTGCAGAATAACACAAAGCATCTGTCCTGAGGATCGGGGCAGCATATATAGTTGAGATTGTGGGCACGCCCATTAGGGCTGGCTTACCAGCCACACCCTGCCACTCCTAGAGAGTGAGCACATACTAAGGAAATCCATTAGCAGCCACACCCAAAAATACACTTGGGCTGCTTAATGGATGGAATGTTCAAGGTTAATGCATCCTGCTTAATGCATGGAATGTTCAAGGTTAATGCATCTGAAAAAGCTTTTTGGTGTTAAATGGATGTTCTTGTTTACTATTGTTCATGAGCCTGGCGCCAAAGGCGCCAGGACACTGTCCACCCAGGTCTCCTGTGCATGCGACCCCTGCATGCCTGTGCCCCTGACTTCATGACCATGACAACGCCTGAATGAGCGAGGTGCGCCGAAAAGGAGAGCATGTCGACCAAATTGCAGGCCAAGGGGTCAATTCCCTTGGTGTCTTCCCAGAGGCAGTATCGGGTCCATTTGCTTTTGTACTGGGCCCTGGTGGTCTTGCTCCTCGCACCCTGTATGATCTCCAGATTGGCCTGCGATAGGCTAAGGTGCCGAAGCGTTACCTGCTCAGGTACCACGCTGTGAGGGCTAGTTTCCCTGGAGCGGGGTGGATGATTCTGCCCCCCTGCTGTGCCAGAAGATGTGCTGAGCCTGTCGTAAGGTGTATGGGGGGGCACCTCAGAGAGGCTGAGTAGTTCCGAAAACCATGGCCTGGCCGGCCACCATGGACCTATCAGAATGATGAGGAGTCGGTGAGACTCCTTGATCTTGCAAATTGCCCTGTGGCTCAGGGGGGTAGGCGGAAAGGCGTAGGCTTTCAGGCCGGTCCACTGGAGGTGAAATGCGTCGCCCAGAGAGCCGGGGACCTGTACCTGCCAGGATGCGAACTGGGGACACGCCTTGTTGTGCCAGGTGGCAAAAAGATCCACTTGGGGGTGACCCCCACTTGTTGAAGATCTCCTGAATAACGAGGTTGTTTAGCTGCCACTTGTAATTGTCCGCTCCTAGCCTGCTGAGCCTGCCCGCCTCCAGGTTGGATTCCCCTGGAGGTGGACTACCGAGAGGCAAATTTGTTTTCCAAGGCCCATTCCCATATGCCGATCACCAGTTTGCACAGAGGAGGGGATCTGGTGCCTCCCTGCCTGTTGACATAGTACATGCTGGTTGAGTTGTCTAACTGGATGAGGACAACCTTGCCCTTGAGAAGGGCTAAGAACGCTCCGAGCGCTAGCCACATGGCGTTCAGCTCCAACCAATAGATGTGGTATTCCTGCTCCTGTCGAGTCCAGGTGCCATGGACCGAGAGATCGTCCAGGGTGGCTCCCCAGCCCTCGAGCGAGGAGTCTGTGGCGATGGCGGCCTGCGGAAAAGGCGGTCGAAAGGGCTTGCCCATCCGTAGGTTGCAGTCCATGGACCACCAAGTTGAGTCCAGGTGGAGAGATGGAGGAACGTTGATCGTCTCGGATTGTGAGCCCTGCTCCTGATTCCATGAGACCGCGAGGTGCAGCTGAATCCTTCTCATCCTTAGTCTTGTGTGCAGCACGGCTAGCAGAACCGCCGCTAGTAGACCCAGGAGATGTTGGTACCACCATGCCGAGGTCACCTCTCTGCTGAGGAAGTGGGCGGTGGCCCTCTTGATGGCCGAGATCTTGTCTTCCGACTGGAAAACCCTCTCTGAGCATGTGTCCCAAATGAGTCCTAGGAATGCCAGAGGCTGCGTAGGGAGCAGCTGTGACCTCTTGAGGTTGAGCGAGAAGCCCAGGTTGTGCAGTGGGTTCATAAGGGGATGCGACGAGTGGTGAACTGCTTCCGGACATGTAGCCCTGACGAGCCAGTCATCGAGGTATGGGTAGATGTGGAGGCCCTGCGCTCGGAGGAGGGCTGCTACAGCGTTCACGAGTCTGGTAAAGACCCTGGGGGCCGAGTTGAAGCCAAACAGAAGGACTTTGTATTGGAAATGGTAGCTCACGATTCTGGCCCACGATAGGAAAGAACAATGGGGCTGCCAAATTGGGGCATGCAGATACGCGTACTTCAGGTCCAGGGAGTACATCCAGTCTCCCTTGTCCAATGTCTCCGATATAAAAGCTGGTGTAACCATCTTGAATTTTTGCAGGGGTAAGGAGAGGTTGAGGGTGGAAAGGTCGAGCACAACTCTCAGGCCCGCATGGTTCATCTTCTGAATGGCGAAAATCCTGGAGTAGAAGCCGAAGCCTCGCTGGGACGCTGAACTTCCTCCACTGCCTGGCTCTCTACGAGCGACCGGATCTCTGCCAAAAGAGTTGCTGTCCCAACCTGTGGGAGTGGAGGGGAGGAGGGAGGAGAGGCTGGGATAGGAAGGCGGTACCCCGTGGATACTACAGAGAGGATCCAGGGGTCCGCGAAATTCTGGCGGCAGAATTGTACATGGAGAGCAAGCCGGCCCCCCCACCAGAGACACGTGGACCCGAAGGGGCGTGTCACGCCTTATTTCCCTCGGAGGCTGAGGAGGGGGACTGGAAAAAGCCATTACTGCCCCCCAGCCCTTTTTGTTGTTTGCACTGGTTCTGAGATGGGGAGTGGTCTGGCTGCCTGGATCTGCGTTCCTGGAAACCGCAGAACCCTCCATATGTACGACCCTTCTCCGAGCGCTGCTGAGATTGGGTGTACGATTTGGACGTGATCTTAGTAAGAATGGATAAACACTTTGCCTTTTGTGAGCTGTTCTTCTTGTCCAGCTCTTCATCCATGGAGGAGTGGAAGAGCCCCCCCCCCCTCCTCGAACGATAGAAGTAGAACGCGCTCCTGGACATCCGGGTTGAACTTCATTGCCCTGAGCCAGGGTGTTCTCATGTCCGTGGCAAAGCAGATGGCATGGCCTGAGATATCTATATGCGCCACTGTGGATTTCATGAGGTTATGCGCCACAATCTTGGCTTCCGCTAGCCCCGCCTTAAAGCGAGATTGGCATTGGGTGGGGAGTTCCGGGAGGAAGTCTGCAATTTCCCGCCATAACTGTTGGTTGGTGGCCGCCAGCATGGCATCTGCGTTGGCCTGACGCAGATGCAAGGAGGCGTTGGAGTAGATCTTCTTGCCGTACGCCTCCAAGATCTTCTCCTCCTTGCTTAGCAGTGCCACAGAGGAAGCGGCTGAGGGCGACTGAGGCTTGGAGTATAGTGATGCCACAGCGATCACCGAGTGTGGCTGAGGGTGGGTCGACAGCAAGAGTGTATCCCCCTCCATCCGGCTGTACTTGGCATCCAGGAGTCGGTTGACCGGCTGGACTGAGTGGGGGCTTGAGCCAACCCTTCTTGGCCAGGGAGACATCGGTTTGCAGTGGAATCCCTGTGTTGGCAGAGGGGCGTCTTGTGAGGACTTCAGCCAGAACCACCTCTGCCGGCTGTTCGACCTTGGGTTGGGGGAGGCCCAGGTACTCCGCCAGGCCAGCAAGACGTTCATGGAAGGCCCTGGCTGAGGATGGCGTGTCCAGATCCTCCCCCTCGTCCGTATCCTGCGGGTCTGGAGGATCTTGTGGAGGAGGGGTAGATGGCACCGGAGGCTGGGGTACAAGGACCGCAGCCTGAGGCTGAGGAGGCGGCGGAGGTTGCAGAGGAGGCAGCTGCACCAAGGTCTGGGGGCCCGATGAAGGCATCTATGGTGCCTCTAGCATGGCAGGGAGGACTTCCCTGACAGCATCCTTGATAAGCCCCATCTGAGGAGACCTCATGAGGCCGAGAAACTTCTCGAAGAGCACTTCCTCACTGGCTAAAGAGGTGGCAGCGGGTACCGAGGGGACAGCAGGGGGCTGCTGGAGCCGCTGCGAACCCAGACTGTATGGACGCAAAGGAAAGTTGCCCGGCGCAAATGAAGGGTTGACTGTAGGCCACGTACCTGGTTGAGGCCAGTACCACCTCGACACTCGTTCTTCGCCGAATTCGTGTAATGGCGTTGGACTGGTGCCCCTTTCTGGTGCAGAGTCCATTTTGTTGAGCTGCCTGCCTCATGCCTGCAGTGTGTTGCACGGCCCACTGGGCCCGGCCTGGTCCAAGACTCTTGCGTGTGGATCACAAGGCCTACCCTGCTCCTCAGCCGGTAGGTGTGACACCCTCGACCCGGGGGTCGGTAGAGCTGCGTTTAGGCATCCCCTCGGATGTACTGCCGGTAACTGGGCGTGGCCCTTCGAATGTGCTGCTGGTAATAGGGCGTATCCCCTCGGCCATTGTGCCGGGAACAGGGTGTTGCCCCTCAGGTGTAGACCCGGTACAAGAACCCTCCGGTCCCTCGACACTGCGCCTGGGAGGATCCGAGGACCCCTCGACCCGAAGGCTGGTAGCTGTAGCAGCCTCGGGGCACATGCCGGTATAAGGACCTGGCCGGTCCCTCCCGTGCGGAAGAGTGCCTGGGAAGGAGTATCCCTTGCGGGGTGCACTAGAAAATATTGGCCCTATCTTGGGCCTGGTTCGATGCTTCACAAAGTTCTTAAGATCCTCTGGAGGCGACCTCTGGAAAAGCTCCCTCCACCTGGCTAGTCTGTTCTTCAGCGCTTTCGAGGACAGCGAGTCACAGGCCGAACATGATTGCCAACCGTGGTCTGAGCCAAGGCAATGTAGGCAGAGGGCTTGGGGGTCTGAAGTTGGGAAGAGCCCGCTGCAGGATGGACACCTGCTGAACCCTGTGGAAGTCGACATGCGCTGGGGAGGAGCTTGACGCCTGAGAACCGAGTACCTGAATGATAGATAAGACAAAAAAAAAGACAAAGAGAAGAAGTATCCGCGCGTGGAATTACATGGCCAATGCCAAACACAGGAGCGTTGGTGAATTTGGCGGTTCCTGTCGACGTGGAAAAGGGGACTGAGGTGTGGCGCTGGAGGGCAGTCAGGGCAGCGCATGCTCCATGGGCCGCGCCCGCGCGTGCCATGGGACAAAGGTTTTTTTATGGTGAAAAAGGATCCGTCTCCCGTCCCTTGGAAGGGACCCCCATACAGTATGGAGGAAAGGGGACGGGATGTAAGAGTAAGGAGGTAGGATAGAGACAGATGCTTCGCCACTCACAAAGACTCCGATTGTGCTCTTACCATCCCCCAAGGGATAGTGGTTTAATAAGGAGGCCTCACTGCTGAGGTTCTATCCATGCAATCTCAATCTCCTTGATAGAGCTTTCAGTTTCTGCTATAGTTTTGAAACATGGAGCCCCCTAAAAGATGGTGTAACAAAATCCTTTTAAGATTATGCCTCTTCTAACAAAATCCCTTCTGATGGTGCTCAGGTCCAAGGCTTCTTTAAAACAGCACGTTCCCTGCAAATAACTTTAAAGGCCCCACCTGTGCTGGAAATACATTCCATGGATTTTCCAATGTCACACAATAAAGGAATTTCTGCTTTCTTTCAACAAGTGTATCAGTTTACAATTGCCATGGGTGGAAAAATTGACTGACTCTACAGTAATAGATATTTATCAATGGCGGAGTAGTCAGAGCACTGGACGCAAAGGAACACCCTCATGCCAAGTCATTGATCAATGTTTTGGATAAAGTAGATCTGACCTGGAAGTCACACTGTACTCAGTAGACTGATTGTGGTTTTCCTGGATTCACCACACAGAAATCTCCAGCTGTGTGACAACTGGAGGCATTCTATAGCCGGCTTCTGTACTCTGGCCGAGTTCATCAATGACCCACTCGGCCCCCCCTGTCACCAGGGAACAATTGAGTTCCAGGTCAAGCAGTTTTTAAATCACAATGCTTTATGAAATACATATGCATCCTTGTACAATTTCATCAAAACAATTGACTATGCCCAGGCCATATTTGTTCCATCAGCATCACTGTGTCACCACTAAATGTATCATGCATGAAACGTCATCAATATGCATCGCAAGAGGCCCTCTTACAGTTAGGGATTCATATGCTACAATGGGGACCATATATGCTACAATGGGGACCATATATAACTTTCCCCGATAAGTGGCAAAGTTCCCCCCCACTTTCCCCACTCCCCATCAAAGCCCTCCTGGAATGTTTTAGGTATATTGGTTTCTTGAATCAACAAGGTCATCATGCTGCTTCAAAGAGGCCTACATCTTGTGGCTTTTAATGCCGTCAAGACCTCGTCTTTTCCAAGTTTATATTTTTAACACAAGTCTGTCTAAGCCAATATATAATTCAAACCTTTTACACATGTCGATATAGTCGCAAAAGAGCCATGGCAACCATACGTACATGGCTGCGGGTGCTGCACCCACATAGTACATTGCATCTGTGTACTACTCAAACATCAGTAATATCGCTAATAACAAGATCATAACATTCTGCCTATTGACTACTTGTACTGCTGCTGTGGGTTTATATTGGTCAGGTTGAAGCTAATGGATGCGTATTCTTGCATTGGTTGCAAATGCACTCCTTTGTCATCTGATAGGGTATCTTTAAAGGAACTGCTTTACAGATGGGGACGAGTATGTCCTTTTTTGGTCAAATGTAAACTTAAAATTTCATTTTCTTTACACCCCTATGTAGTGTTTAGTTTATTCATTTGTAATGCACACCAGACCCGAGGGTATGTGGGCGCAGGAGCAGCAAGGTTATTCACAACTTAGTTACATGTTACAATGCATTACAATAATTACACTGGGATCATAGATGGTTACAGCAGTCACGGTGAAGACAAAGGTAGACATATTTACATAGTGTGTGGCGGTGGTGGGTTGGCTGGAATTAGCGGTCGTTGTTCTTTATCCAAAGTATGTAGTTGCGTCTAAAGTGTGTGTAGGTTTGGGGTGTCCTTAGAGAGGGTGGTAGGGAGTTCCAATGTTGGGCTGCTTTCACCTGGAAGCTGTTGCCACCCATTTTGGTATGATTAAACCTGGGAACTGTGAGTAGGTTGGCGTTGGAAGTTCTAGTAGGTCTATTGGAGGTGTGTTTACTTATTCTGTCGACTAAGTAGCGGGGGGCAGTGTGACTTTTTACTTATGTGAACTCTAACAGTCCAAAGAGAAAAGGCAGGCAAACGTGAGGTATGAGCAATCGATCTACTTGAAGTTCGTGACACCCCAATAAAATCCAAGAATAATTTTCTTGCATATATGTTTCTCCTTAATCTATTTTGAGGCACAATTGCATGTGGAGGGGGTGCATGTTTGAAACTATCTCCATCGATCTTGGTAGCTCTAAGATGTAATTCATTGCCTACAGAGATTGCATCTTATTCTCGAGAGCGATACCCTCCATTGCAATTGCTATCGAGCAGTCTTCGTTTGGATTATTACAGAAAAAAGGCCACTCCCAAAAAAGTGTAGAAGAAAAGAAAGATAGATCGGGCAAACTTCAAACAACCTCTGTGCAGCCTCTTCCCCACCCGCTCACACAATTTGATCAGTGTGATCTGGAGGCATAAATAGCAAACAGACCAATCAGTCATGCAATATACTAAGGCAAAGCTATACTATGCGAACAAAAATAAGTTCCCTGCAGCAGAAAATTGGGAAAAAAACAAGTGGCGGTTGGTACCATCAACCTGCCTGCCAACACAACGATAGCACACTCCATCCCAGCTGTCCACTGCAGATAAGTGTTGGAAGCTGAAACAGCTGATATTCATTTTTTCTCTTTTTTTGAGGAGTGGGGGGTAAATCATGCGCATTTATTTGTACAATGACTTGAAAGAAATAAAACGAACACGTTTCCTTTATAGACAGATAAGTTCAATGTAGCAGTGAATAGGGTTCCCATAAAGAAACGAATGGCAATGATGATAAAGAGACCCTCCATTTTTCAAAAATTAATTAAGTGCTTTCAAAATCTGTAATCTTATGAATAGAAATAGCATATATTATTCCATCAGCAAATTAGTGACTCTCTGGAAAATTATGAAAACAAAAAGTGTGAATTAACAGGGGTGGGTCTGAGATGAAAAAGAGAGCGTCGGAAGCGGCCTCGTCACGCCACTTTGCTGGAGTCTGAGTGTGTGTGTCTGTAGGTGCGGCTTGACGCGGGTATCGAAGCCGTAGGGTACTTTCCTCTAGCAGCAACCAGTAACCAGCGACGAGGTGAAGCGGGCGCAGCTGCAGAAATCAGGACGGACGCCGCGCTGGAGTGGGGGATGTAGAGGGCTGTGGAGGGCCGGAAGAGAGCCGTGAAGCCGAGGTGAGCTACCCATAACCTCTGGCGGGGACGCGGACACGGATGAGTGCGGCAGAGGTGAGACACTGCAAGCGGTGATACGGAGGATTTGGTGGATTGAGCTGGGATCTTCCTCGCCCTCAGCCCCTCACACCTCTCACCCTCTCACCTCGCCCTCAGCCCCTCTCACCCCTCCCCTCCCCCCCCCCTCCCGGGGCCGAAACAGGGATCGCGGAGAGCTGGGAGAGGCGAAAAGTGGAGCGGAGCTGAGCCTAGCTAACCTGAGGCTCAGACAGCTCCCAGAGCTTTTACAAATTGCACTGACGTGCGCAGCGAAGGCGAAGCACAGCGAGTGGCGTTCCGGGGGATTGAGCAGGGATTCTCTTCGCTCTCGGCCCCTCTCGCACCCCCCCCCCCTCAAATTGAGAACCTGGGCCCACCTTTCCCGTTTTCTCCATTGCCCGGTGGTCTCTACTTTCTATCATTTGGCACACGTGTTCTGACATCGCATCCAGCACAGTCGCCTGAACCTTGTACACCAGACGACAACTTCACAACGGGAACCTTTGCATATTCCCCTTGCTCCCCTACCTGCTTTGCCTGTATTTAGAACAACGGCATGTTAGTCAGAGCTTAGGGTAGACGCAACTTAAAGACACAGGCCTCAGTCACCCACATATACTGTGAATCGGGGAAATTTTCGGACATCTGCCCGAGCCTAGGACACATTAGTGGTGCATACTGATTGAAACCTCTATTTGGGTCCCTATAGCAACGGCGCTAACTACCTGAGAATTTGCTCAAATACCCCTAAGATACCCCGTTTGCGTTCCCCAACGTTTTTGAAAGAACCAAGGGAACATTATATATCAGCTAAAGACAACCTTATTGGACATATTGCCCACGGTACATTCCCCTTCTACCCTGACCCGACAAGGAAGCGAAGGAACAGTATCACTATGCTAACTGTCAAGAAGTGTTCTGCCACGAGATACAACCTTCGGAATCAGAAGGGCAGAGCCTCTACCACAGGACCAAATAAGGGTAAGGGTATGAAAACAGTTTCGAAGGAAAGAGGAATGATCACTGACTTTTTTCCACCTCCGCCTACTCCAAATACCATAAGCCCATCGCTAAGCGGGGAGAAGGAGCCGAGTATTCACAGCAGAACGAACAACTCAGCGTGCCTAGGGGAGAGTATAATTGATAACAACTCATTGCTTGACCTCTGTCTGTCTATGCAGAGAGCCATGACTCCGCTACCGCGAAGCAGCACAAGCAATCAAATCAATAGTTACCAACCCCAGACGATAACTTCACAACGGGAAGCGATAGATAGATTATCCGCTTCCCCTAACCTTGCTGTCCATTTAGACTCGCAGGAATCCGAAAACAACAGTGACCTCAGAGAAGGCAGTACGAGCCTGGGGGATTTGCAAGCATCTGTAGCATCTGTACAATTTGCATTAAATATCCTATTGAAGATGTGCGGGAAGATACTTGACGTTACCCTCGCAATCGCAACAAGCGACACTGAGAAAAACAACCCTAAGGAGACCGAGCCGGAACTCATCAACACTAACACGCAAGATGGTTCTGACTCTGGGACCCAGGACCCAAATATTACCAATAACTCGGAAATCTACCTCTCACGTAAACAGAGACGCCTGACAAAAAAGGCGATTGGAAGAAGAAAGCGTCAAACTGCAACAATCATATTACCAGACACAGCAGAGACAGCGGAGGAAATCTTGAGGCCAACAGTAGGCAGCACTCCCAAAAAAGGACAGAGAAAAGTCAAACGGAGAGCGGCACGGGCACGCAAACGCATTGCAGCAAAAGAAGGAAAGCTCACTAGTTGGCTTATTAATGACAAATGCAATACCCCTAAATTAACATTGGCTCCGGAACCAGAATCCTCTCTATGTGAAAAAGAACAGGACGCAAATATATCCCAGAATAACACAAACAATATATCAGCTATCTCAATACCCTTGATCAACGAGCCTCAATTAACAACAGCATCACCAGCTGAGGAAAAGGGCAACTTTATGGTACCTAGAGGCGGAAGAATCTGCCTGATTAAAAATCTCTATCAATCTAGTAACCACGATTGGATTACCAGATCAGCATTGATGACCAGACTGTATACCATTCCGCAGCTGAGAGTGCTACGATCTGAGGACTTTGCATTTGTTGAACCACTAGAAGTGACGAACTCAAGTACATCGGCCCTTCACTGCAAATTTCTAGCCACTGCAGAACTACTGCGTAACTTTAAAACCAACTTGAGGGAAGTTGACCTGGAAATAGATGCTGATCCGAACATCACCGATCCACAGTGGCCGACCCAGATGCCAAATCCAACTATGGAAGAAAGGACCATAATACAGCCACCTAAAGATGACTCTGTACAGTTGGTAGACATACAGAAGGTCCTCAAATGGCTATTAGAGTCCCTACCAGGAACAACAGCAAATCGATGAGATCAAACCATCATTTCTTGGAATTGCCGGGGATTCAGCCATCTATTATCGCCTGATGGCTCAATGCCCTTATTAATGGGCAATACCTGTATATGTCTACAAGAGACGTGGCTTACCTCCCGAGCCCTGCTAAATGGGTACACTATACACCAGGAATTAGCAAAAAAGGGACTAAGGGGAAGACCATATGGAGGTCTATTAACTGGCATCCTGCATCCGCTAAGATCTATCCGCATTCATACGAAAATGGACGAATTCATACTGGCAGTGGAACTGGAGCTCCCCGGCGAAGATAAAACGGAGCATGTCCTCCTGGTTAATATATATAATCCATTTGAATCTTCTCAGAGCGAGACTATCCAGGAAGCTTGTCACGATCTGTTGATCAATTGGCTGACGGAGGCGAAGAAAAATATGGTTATCTTTGTTGGTGATTTTAATTGCCACTTAATTGGTGAGCCGAGCACCAGTAACAACCCCCTGCTGAAGAAAATAGGCAAATTGAAACATGGAAGCGTAAATGCGGAGGGACAACTATGGTTTAATTTCTTTAAAGCATGGAACTTTGAACTATTAAACGGCAGAACCATCAGTGACTATCCGGGAAAATCAACATGGAGAAACTTCATATCCAGTAGTACATTGGACTATATATACGTAAGTCCTACCATGACCACCTGGGTCACAGATATGAAGATCAAAGATAATGATTGGAGCGACCATGCTACTCTCACACTCTCTTTCAATTATATTACACAATTTACATCGTATAAATCTATTGGTGAGTTGAAGACGAATCATGCTCTCTCCAAGATACGATGGTCTGACATCAATATTAAACGAGCCATAGATCATACAATCAACTATCCAAATCTGTGTCATACAGAACTCTTGGCCATGACCAGCAAGGAGATCGAAGAATGGATCGCAGCATTCTCAAACACCTATGCAGCGATTAAAACAAATATGCGGGCCCCCGAGACCAAGACCACTAATATATTTGATATTGAAATCAGAGATGCCAAACGAACTCTAAGAGCTGACCTGAGGAAATTACGTAAAGCTTCCACTACATTGTACAACTATCTGACTCTTAGCAAGAAGCTAAAAAATGCCTACAGAACATGGCTAAAGCAGAAACGCTATGCAATAAAACTGCTCAAATGGCAAACAACCGTCCAAACGTTATGCACGGGTAACTCCCGAACTATATGGGGACTACTGAGCACGGCTCGGGGTGACACCAGCATCCCCTTAACCAATTCAATTGGCATTAGCCAATGGGAGGAATTCCTGAAAACCCGGAACGGCACGGACCAGGTAAAGCCACAGGAGAGGATGCCCCAGGATCCACCTCTGATCCCCTTCAAAGTGTCAGTCGAATCTCTGATTATCAGGATAAAAAAGCTCAAATCCTCAAGAGCTCCGGGACCCAACGGCTTAGCAAATGTAGTATTAAAGAGCAACCCGGAATATTGGGCAGAGGTACTCAAGATCCTCTTTGAAAAGATTCTGAAGGAAGGCCAAATCCCCGAATCCTGGCAGACAGCAATCCTGATCCCTGTATATAAGAGAGGCGACCGCTCAGACCCTGGAAACTACCGTCTACTTTCAATGCTGGACTGCACGGGCAAGCTATTTGCAGCATATCTTCTTCAGGAACTCCAAATATGGGCAGACCTAGAAAAGATCCTTGATTGTTTCCAGTGTGGATTTAGAAGCGGATATTCCACTACACATAACCTGGTAGTAATGGATATTCTCTGTAACAAGGCCAGAACACCAGGTAACCCACCTCTATATGCCTTGTTCATAGATTTCAAGTCCGCCTTTGATTTAGTCCCCAGGGAACTACTTTGGGCCAAACTCGAAAAACTGGGATGTCCTAAAGAAATACTACATTACCTCAAGTTATTGCACTACAATACCACAGTTTCCCTGAAGCTGGACGCAAAAGGGAATATGACCAGCAAGGTCAACCAAAACTGTGGCGTGAAACAAGGATGTGTTACGGCACCAATACTATATAACCTGTTTGTCCATGATATACCTAAAGCACTATCATTGGAAAACAACTGCCCCCCTAAGATTGGATCCACCCATTGTGTAGTGCTAGCATATGCTGACGATTTAGTCATCTTGGACCACACTATCAGCGGCATTCGTAGATCAGCTGAGGCACTATGGTCCTATACTCAAGCCAATGGGTTGGCTATTAATCTAAATAAAACACAGATGGTAATGTTCAGTTCCAAGAAGATAGCAAGAACCGGTCTAAACATATACGGGACGGCAATTAAATATACCCCATATTATAGATATCTGGGTGTCGAGGTTGAGCACAAGGGGCATTACACCATTTGTAAACAAATTAGAACTACAAGAGCTGCTCAAGTAACAGCACTTATTCATCGTTTTTCTACAACTCACTGTGGCTATACCATCTGGGCAGCACGCCAACTATACCTACAGGTCTTAACACCAATGATAATCTATGGCCTGGAGGCATTGCAATTGATAGAACTGGACTGGCTTCAAATCCTTGAAGGAAAGTTTTGGAAAAAATACTCGGTCTCCCGGGCTGTATCCCAATGGCCATCCTTAGATTAGAGCTCGGCCTTACTTCCTGGAAGTCTCTTGTACTCAGGAAGAGAGCCGAATTATACCTAAAAGCAACACCGGACACAGCCAATTTATTGTTAGTGGCGATTCATTGTGAAATTAACAAAGCATCCTCATATCCTTTTATGAAAAAGAACATCGTCAAATATCTTGAAGAGATCGGCTGGATCCAAAAACAACAAGAGGTCTCCACTCCTGTGTTGAGAGCGTTAGCCAAGAAATCTGAATTGCACGATTGGATTAGCAATTTTGCACACTTGGAAAACCTAAAGCGCTATAAATTTGTGCAATTCATGAATTACACTCTCAAGAAGCCATTGCCATATCTGAATCTATGCCCTTCGCCACGGCTACGACGATTTATCCTTTTGTTAAGGATCGATCAGTTGCCTGTACTGGCCATAAGTGGGATTAAGAATAATCTTCCCTTACCTGAACGTTTCTGCAGGTTGTGTAAGGACAGAATGAAATCAGAAACGGGCAAACATGTTCTTACCAGATGTGTCGCTATGATAAAGGTCTACACATCATTTTACACAGATTTTGTCCATAACATGGAACATGTTGGCAGTAATGAATTCTGGCAAAGAGCCGTTAACGCAAAGGGAAACGGAATGAAATTATACATTGCCATGTATAATGTTTGGATGACTGTCGAGAAATTATTGGGCATAAACATATAGCGAATTGTCAACTCATGGATGCTCTCCTTCTGTTTTACTATGAGAAAGTTTTTATTAGGAAAAAACTTTATAATTTTCCCACCAGCAATTACTATTTGGACTTGTAGTCTTTAATACGTAAAACAATTGATATTCATCCACTGGTGGATTACGAACACATCCGTACATTCTTTTAACTTTGAATTTTGAATGTAACTCATTTTTCTTTTTATGCTCAATTCTTTTTTCTTCTTCTCCTTTTTTTTTTTGTTTATTCTGCTTATTTTGCTCCTTATGTTATTATTTTCTTTTCTTTATTCATTTAATATGCTAGTATTTATTTGTATGATCAATTGTTTTTCTTTTGCTGAATGTAATTTCTTATGTCATGTGAAAAGCTTATAATAAGCTGTAACACATTAATAATAAATTAAATTAAAAAGAAAGGGAAGCAAGAGACCGGGGACAAATAAAGATTATGCTACGTAGAGTGTACAGCTATGCACTGTTTGTCCAAAAAGGAACACTGCATCATAGAGTATCATAGAGAGTAAAATGGGTCAAGACCCAAGATTTAAGCAGGAAGAAAAAATGCTTCCCAATGCTACTATGTTCTACAAATGTTTCTTCTAATCAAGGCACAATAACCATGTAAAGAAGACCGTACGCTCACAGTGCCTAGACATGTAATGAGGGGTACCCAGAGAAATGCATGAAGTGAACGCTGCAGCTGATATTCTCAAGAATCTTAAAAAATCTAGATGCAAAAGGGACATTTACCCAGCCACAATAATTAAAGATCGCGCTGAAGCAGTAATTCATTACAGGATTCATCAACGCTTCCTTCTCGTCTAGCTTGGTCTCAGCCGCTCTAAAAGAATCCTGCGTACTCCCCCGGCCCCCCCTCACCCCCTTCTATAAAATCCTCATCTGGAGCCTTCATCACCCGACAACTATCGGCCCATCACCACAATACCTTTCCTTTTAATGATTCTTGACCGGGCAGCCTACATCCAAATACAGTCCTACCTTGAAACTAATCACATCCTGGGGATGCGTCAATATGGCTTTCTGGCTGGTCACGTCATGGAATCAGCGCTATTAGACCTAAAAATCCAACTCAATGCTTTTAAAAGATGAAGGCAAACAAGCATTCCTCCTTCTTGACCTATCCGTCGCGTTTGAGCTGGTAGACCAGAACACATTATGCCACCACCTCACATCATCAGTTAACTTCTCCCGTGAAGCGACTTCGTGGATAGCTAACAGAACTATGAGAGTTTTCTCACACTGCTAGCACCCCTCCCACCCCCATGCCCTCTGGTGTCCCTCAAGGTTTGTGTGTCTCTCTCAATTTAGAACATCTTCATCAAACTCTTACTCAACCTCCTTGACCCAATCAGCATATCCTATACCAACTATGCCGATGACACTCAAATTCTCCTCCCCATGTCTGGCTCCCACTACAAAGCTTCCCTTACCATCAGCAAAATATACTCGACAATCCAGACCTGGATGGCCTCCAACCACCTGTGCTTGAATGACTTGTAAGCTCCCCTGCTATGCTCAAGAAACTCAGTGCTAAATTCACCTCCTTCACCATAGACAGAATTCAGGTACCAGTCTCCTCTGCTGTAAAAAAAAAAAACTGGGTGTCCACCTGAATGCTACCCTTTCACTTACCAAACAAGTAAATGTGATTTCCTCCTTGTCAGCTTATACTATGAAACTTATTAATGCAGCTAGACACTTCCTTTCCTAGGACAGCTGCCTGACTATCGCCCGAGCAATCATCGGAGCAAGACTGGATTACTGTAATGTTTCCTTTGCAGGAACCTCTAAAAAGAACCTTAATAAACTACAGGTAATCCAAAACAATGCCCTCCGAGCTGCCCTGAACATCCCTAAAAGAGACCACATCTCAGCCGCCAGCAACAGAGTATACTGGTTACCAATTCAGGAAAGGATTTTCTTCAAAACATTGTCCATTACACATAAGTGCCTTTCCAACACGGCCCCCCAATTCTTGTGATAGAAAATCTAAGATCCAAACCACCAGACCGGCAAGGTTTGCTCATGCCCAGAGCCTGGCTTTACCAAAGGTGACAAGAGTAAGAGGAGGAGGGACCAGCTTATCCACAGGGGCCGTGAACCACTGGAACACCCTCCCTCCTGACTTAAGGGCAGAGACATCCTACTGGCCTTTCCGTAAGGCCTTAAAAAACTTAGCTATTTGCCCAAGGAGGCCCATATGAAACAACTTCGAGCCCGATTAAAAATGTACGTGTGATCAACAATGCCCGAATTGACTACTGCTATGAATGTATGATTCCGGTAGGGGATTCTTTCACGGACCCCTTTTCTTCTTCATGCCGACGTTCTGTGTAACCGGTTTACAACAGTGCCTTGATACCCTCAATCTTAGGCGGTTTACAAATGTAAAAAAAAATAAAATAAATAAAGCACACAATGCTTTCCAGTACCTACCTACACAACTCCTAAGAGCAAAACGGCATTGTAGCGTGCATAATCATGAGTCCCGAGACATGACCTCAGTAAGGTTAACAGGCCCATTTACTGTAAATCAAAACTGCACATCACATCCTAGAACAGCCACACCATCACAAAACTAATTTTCAGGAGGGATAGATAACTTGTCACCAATTCTTAAAGCTTTCCCTCTAGGAGAGCTTCAAGAAAGCCCAGGTCACCTCGCTATTGGATGTGATCTCCACCCCATCCAAACTTGTATCAATGATTGGACTACAGTGTCTGTCGGGAGATATTAAGAAGCTGGCACTCTCTTATACAAGCCTCAGCTTAGCCAGGAACACAATGGAATACTATACCAAGTCCCAAAGAATCTTCATTAAAGGAAAAGCCTGGCCACTGGATGGTGAACACCCCACTACCGAGCTGAAGTCCCAAAACCAGCCAGCAGTGAAGGCACTTCCAGTTGACCTCCAGGGGTTGCGGCGTTTCATGTGCTTAGCCTACTTTAACTGTAAAGGACAGGTTCCTCACTAGGTGTATTTAAATCACCTTCAAGCAAAGGGCTCATAGTCATAAATTAAGTTTGGGCTCGACATCATCGTGCTGGATCTGAGAGCCATTTGTTGGTCCCAGACTGGATTCCAGTTGAAGGACGACAGAACGGTGGTGGTGCAAACTGAACACAGTTTCCATGCACTATGCCAACAAACATGGTGGTTCTAGGTTCGTTCTGATGTCCAGGAAAACACAAGTAATGTGGAAGTGAGCCCAAAGAGAAAGTTATTCATGAAGACAGAACATCACAGATCTTTCTCTTTGAACAGTGTTCAGTTTGCACCACCACCGTTCTGTCGTCCTTCAACTGGAATCCAGTCTGGGACCAACAAATGGCTCTCAGATCCAGCACGATGATGTGGAGCCCAAACCTAATTTATGACTATGAGCCCTTTGCTTGAAGGTGATTTAAATACACCTAGTGAGGAACCTGTCCTTTACAGTTAAAGTAGGCTAAGCACATGAAACGCCGCCACCCCTTTAAACAGACTGTCGTTCTTGATCTACCACCGTAGCAAATGTTAGAAGCATCAACTCAAAGGTGATTGACCTACAATCTGATGGCTTATCCCCAATGCCCTTCTCAAATCCTTGCAGCAATATACAAGAGGCTTCATGCCAAGGAGGGATATGAATCACCGCCCCATGCAAGTCTTTCTGTATAGCAACTGGTCTGTCAAGCCGCTTAAAGACAGAATCCTTTCAGTTGAGGTCCCCACCTACAGAATGACAGATCTGAAGTCTACTCCTCAGAACTGCACGGTATGGGTTGGAGAGAAAGTTCTTGAAGTTCACACAGATGCAGAGAAGTCTGAGAGCTGCGACTGTTCTGTGTACCCTTCAATTGGCAATGTCCTTCATATGACCCTTTATTAGACGATAGTCTGTGTATACTTGCACTCTTCTCAGGGGCACTACAACGGGCACCATGTACTTCAAAAAGACCATTAAGGAAAAAAGTTCTGCCTACGACAAACCTGAGATCGCACCTGGGGGCTTGATGTACTGGAACCCACCCTCCAAGTCTATTGTCCCCCCCGCCCTCGAACCACAGAATGACATGCTGCAGGGTACAGACACAGAATGGGTCTCCAGCCAGTGTCATTTTTGTGAAGAAGGAATTAGCCGTAATAAGAATCCCTTTCCCCATTAATTCATTTGTATTCTTTCCACAGCTCCCTTCTGCAGCAAACTGGTCACTTCTTGTAGCAGTTCGATGTGCTGAAGGGTCGTTCTTAGGATGACTGGGGGGGACTTTCCAACTTGGTGAGGATGCCCAGCACCTCCTGATTGGTAGTTATGGCATGCCACTGCTTGGCAGGTCTGTCTTTTTGGCAGTCTTCTTCCCTGGCAGGGGTAGGAAATTTCCATATATGGCCATTTGCTTCACATGTTCTGGCCAGAGCAAAGAAAGTAGCCAATCATAGTTTGGGCTGGGTTCGAGACTACAATCAGCTCTATAGCAGGGGTCTGCCACCTTAGGCTCTCCAGATGTGTTTGACTACACCTCCCATGATCCCTCACAATAGAGCATGCTGGCTGGGACTGATGAGAGTTGTAGTCCAAAACATAGGTAGAGCCAAAGGTTGCAGACCCCTGCCAAATGCACATCCCATACCTGAATTCTCTAATGACTGTACCTGAGCTGGGGATCCAGAATTGGATAGCCACTCATGGTTTGAGTATTGCACTTTTTCAGATAGTTGAGCTGGGGTCCCACCAACCCATTTTTTTGGTATATTAATCAGGGATATAGGTACATTAAACAAGTCAACCACTGGAACTGAGAAAGCAAAAGAGGCCATAGAGGTATGCTGGGAGCTATTGATGTGGCAAACATTGTGCTAACCAAATAACTCCAGGCAAAGATCGGGTCTTTTCTTTGGCCTTCTAAGGTGCTTCCCTTGTCTCAACTGGCGGATCTAGCCAGTCTGAGTCCTGCATCGCTGCGACTGTCCTGCTTCAGCTCAGGGGAGTCATGGGGCGATAGCTGCCCTAAATCTACAGGGTGTTAATTTTCCAGTGTACTCTCATCATGGGATCTGGTCTTTGTGGCTCTGCTGCTCTTTAGAAGGAAGGGGGCTTTTAGTGCAGAATTCAATTTTGGAGGGCTCTGCTGTCCCTTTTAGGGACCCTTCAACTGTTGTACTTTCCCCCCTTTGGCTTTTTAGGCTCTCTGACCTCTTTCTGTCATCAGAGGAACATCTACTGAAGTCCCCCTGCCACCTTCACCCTTTCAGAGTAGATGGTTTCATGCTAGCCAATACAGCTTTTTAAGCACCCCATTTTGGCCATAGGGGTTTAGATTACCCTAAATTGTTTTTTATGAAGTAGGCTGATCGCAGCAGTGATTTAGTTTTGGCTTGACCAAGTGTGCAAGTCGAGTTCTCGCATTAGTAGTCGAATGCACCTTTTTGGTAGCCTTAGAGGTAATACTGTATTCTGTTAAGTCATGCTTTTGGCAATTTTTGTTCTTTAGAAATTTCTTTGTTGAGGGAACCCATGGGGCAGACGATGCACACAGAAGCTCACTCTGAGTCCAGTCGTAGGCCCTCTGTAGTGATTTGGATGAGTTTATACCAGTCCCTGTCCAGGCCATTGCACATCCTACGGGCGCGCACCTGAAACTTTGGTGGTTTAAGGGGCCAACCTGATTTGCTGGCCTGTTGAGTGGTTGGCTCATATTGCGGAGATCCTGACCCGGTCCTCAAATGTGCTCGAGATCTGCTGGATTTCTCTGGGAACGCTGCAGGTTTACTTACCTATTGGGAGGTTTCTGGAGAAGAAAAGCTGCTGCAGATTTTTGAGACCAGGTTTGGGCATACTGCCTAGGATTGCGCCTCTTAGCTCAGATTTGGATTTCAGTTGCTGGACTTCTATCCAGAGCTGCCCCCCTCCTCACCTTTGATCCTATACATGTAAATGGACGCCTGTGCTGACGCATATAATAGCTGCCAAACATCTCAGAACAAAGTGCTATGTGCTACACATCCACAATACCTAAAACACAAACAAATCTATATATAATGTATGCATTTAATGTCCATCTGAATGGTACGGTCTTGGTCCAGGGCCCTCAGCCCAATCTCCTTTTCGATAGGAGTCTCCCACGTCTTATCAGCTTCCTTCTTCTACTAGCACCTCTCTGGCTCCATCGCCTTCTTCCGCGCCTCTCTGGCCTCCTCCTCCTCCTCCTCTCTGACTACTATGTCACCTCCTTCCACCTCCTCCGCACACTCTCGGGCCAATCTACCACTTCAGCAGATCATACCTCAAGCCTGCACCCCACGACGGAAGTCTTTCAAATGCGGCAACCTGCTTCACGTCGCTACTCTCAACTCTTGCTCTGCGGTCAAAATCTGACATTTGCCACCTCCTCGAAGAACTTGACCTTGATGTTCTCGCTCTCCCCGAGACTTGGTTCATGCTCAGCTCTGTCACAAGTTTTGACACTCACCTCCCTGATGGTGACAAGATCCTCTCCGAACCCAGAACCAACCACCCTGGAGGGGAGAGGGGGTGGATGTTTGGGGAGTAGCTCTGATCTTTCCAGAGTGGGTCCCTGGCTTCTGTCATTCCAACGCAGGCCTACACCTCCTTCAAATGCCTGGTCTGCAGGCTCTCTATCTTGCCTGGCCTCTCCCCGAGTGTGGCCACCATCTACAGGACACCTGGCCAGGACGCCCCCTTCCTCTCGAAGTTGGCTGACCTCTCCTCTTTTCTCCTTGTCTCTACCTCTCAACTTCTCCTCGAAGACCTCAACATACACTTGGATGCTTCTAATCCCTCTTTAGGGCTCTTCTGCAAACTTTGCACCACCCTCTCTCTTTCCATTCTACCCTCTGGTCCGACACACTCTGCCGGTCATACCTTGGATGTTATCATCTCCTCAGACATCCCCCTCTCATCACTCCTCTCTCTTGGACTGACCACTTTCTGCTCTCCTCTCACGCAACGCCCTCTGTCTGTCCCCAAGGCTAAGCCCACCCGGGCACTGCTGCCTACCTTCTTAGTCATTCGGCACAGGAAGCGTGTGTCACTGGATGCCTTTGCCACTACGTTCTCTGCTCCTCACAAGCCTCTAGCTGACTCACACTGAGAAAAGTTCAAACTAATGTTTTAACATTGATGAATTGACCGTTTTTTTCTGTAATTCCGGTCTTCCTTTTTTCTTTTCGAAATCATTAAGGGTTTTAATTAATGTATTGCATGATCTGTACTTTATGGTTAACATACCAGTTATGAAGTTTGACATTACTTTCATTTTTGGATTTCTTTTTAGTGAAACAATGTTAAGTGAAGGGGACGTAGGTTCCCTAATTGGGAACTTTCTTTTCGGTTTTGACTCACACCGACACAGCCCACTCTAACCTGCATCTTTCTACATCCCACATGGGGGGGGGGGGATGATCCTCCTCCTCCTCGTCCTCCTCCTCCTCCTTGTCCTCTGCCTCCTCTGCCTCCTCGTTCTCCTCCTCCTCCTCCTCCCTCCTCCTCCTCCTCCTCCTCCGTCCTGCAGTCGTTGTCCTTCCGCCTGGATCAGCCCACCCATATCCAACAATGGTCCTTTCTCTCCACCACCTCTCTCTCCACACGTGGTATTCTCCAGGGCTTTAACCTCTCACCCTGGCTCTTTAATGTCTACTTGGCCCCTTTGGCCCACCTTATCTCTACCTTCTCTAAATGTCAGTGTTATGCAGATGACACTTGGATCTTTCAAGCTCCCCATCTGCCTCCTCTCTCACTCATTCCAGTCTATCCACGATTCAGGATTGGTGTGCCTCCAACAATCTCTTGCCTTAATGGCAGTAAGACTGAGATCCTTCTCATTGGACTCCTGTTCCCGCTTTCCCTCTCACTCTGGCCACCCTCCTTGGGCCCTTCTGAGAGGCAAAGAACCTTGGTGTCATCATAAACGCCACTTTCGCCTTCTCCCTTCCCATCACCGACCTTGCCGAGAAGGCCCACTACCAGCTGCACCTCCTTAGAGCTATTGTTCCTTTTCTCACTTTCCCCCAAAAGCTCACTGCCTCCAGAGCCCTGGTGCTCTCTAGGCTCGACTACTGCAACATCCTCTTTCTCAATCTGCCTTCCTCTCCTCTTCTTCCTCCTCTGCAACTAATCCAGAACAGGACTGCGACTTGTCCTTGGCCTCAAGCCCATGGACCGTATCGCTCCAGCCCCAATATCTCTCCACTTTACTCCCGGTGGCTGCAAGGATCAAGTTCAAGACCCTCTGCACCTTCCACAAGGCTTTCTGGGGATGGGAGGGGAGATTGGCTGCACTACATCCAACTCTCTTCCAAAACATCTTCCTTCTCAAGACCTTCGCTCAGTCACCTCCAACTCAGAGAGTCAGTCACTTCTCTAGGCAAAGTATGGTGGGTAGATCTCTCTCCTCTGGAACGGCCTCCCTGTCCCTCTTAAACTTGAGCCGGACCACCTGAAGTTCCAGAAGCAGTTCAAGACCTTCCTTTTCGCCTCGGCTTTCTCTCCATCTCCCCTGCTGACCTACCTGTCTGCTGCGATGACCGTTGTCCGGCTACCCTCTGAGCCTCACTGGGTACCACACTCCTCCATGACTAGTCGCCCCTACACTGCCTCCGGGCCTACCTCGCACTTCGGGGCTGTAACTGTAACCCTACCGTCTCCTGCCTCCTTGCACTTACCATGAGCCATGCTGCACTTCTTGAGCAGTGCTCCCCTGATTGCACTTCCCCTCTTCCCTCTCCCTTGCACTTCTCCCTTCTCCCCCCCACACTCTGCGCCATCACACTTGCACGATCTGAATGACACAAGACCTAGTAAGATAGTTTGTTTTGTCTTCCTGTCTTCCCTAACTTGTTTTGTCGCACCTAGAACCACTTGTGTATAGGCGTGTTATCATATAGTAGCAGCAAAATGTCCGAACAAAGTGCTGTGTGCTAAACATAATACTCAAAACGCACTCAAAATACAATAATCAATTTTTTGTAACATGAGCCAAAAGTCTACTAGAAGAGTGAATTCTCTACATTTATTGATCTTCAAAATTAAGTCTTAGATCTGGGGATTTAGTATAGAAAATGTGGCGGCACCACGGTTTATAGGAAAGTCAAATTCCCACGTTTTTGACATTTGACAGGCAATTTTCCCACTTCACTATGTTGCTCTCCAGGCAGAATATTTTGAGTTTGGCCTCAATTGTACTTTCTACCTAGTTTAGAAGATCAGTTTACCTTTTAGTTTGCAATGTCGTCCAACCTTCAGGTCAGATTGTTATACATCGCTAACTAGAGGGTAGTGTAAGAAATCGCCCCAAAAAGGGCCTTTAGTGTAGTAGAGTCCTTTGTCTTTGTGCCTGCAGACCCTTTGTTTGGTCCCAATGACTCCTCAATTGTATCATCCCGGTGGTCCTCCATTGACATGGGATTCAACACAGAGGTCCTTCACTGACCCAGTTGTTAAAGAAAGCCACCCGTCTACTTGCTACTGTGACGATTCACAGGATCTCTGAGGTGAGGCTGCTACGAAATAGTCCCCCTAGGGGTGGTAGAAGCAGGAGGACCTCATAGGGAGAGACTGCCCTCATGGGGATAAGGACTCCCTTCCTGTGAAAGACCTCCGTAAACCCTCATTCCCAGAAGCCATGGCCCTATTGACTCCTCCCTCCCAACCTGAAACTACTACTGTGTGTTATTGTTAGCCTCTACTATTGCATCTGTAAGAGCAGATAGGAATGAGACAAATAAGAACCAAAAGAAACATACAGAACAATAGAAGGGATTACTAAAGAACTGTGACGAGGTGGCCACTAGGAGGCATGAAGATAACCTCAAAGGGAATGACAACCTCAAAGGGAATGACAACAGTGACGCTACGCTAGGGAGGGCCCAGCAATATAAAGTACGAAGAAGGACTGTGTTCAGGAGCAGGAAGAGCAGTGAGGGAAGCTGGCGTCCGTCCAGCAGGGCCAGGGAAACTGAAACCTGCGCGGCCAAAGCATCGATAGACAGTCGGTCTCTGCAGTAGAAGCCAAAAGGAACCATGTGAGCCCGAGTAAACCAGACTCACTGCAGAAGCAGGAAGAATTCAGCAGTGGTGTGGCCTCTCCGACGTGGACATTGTGGTCCATAAAAACGCAGAGACCGTTGCACCAACGGCTCTGTGGAGCCTCACAGACGAAAGAGGAAAGCAGGAATATGTGCGGAAGGAAGATCGACCTAAGACGCCGGGAAGAACTGGCAGCTTGTCCCAGTGAAGATGCAGATAACGGGAGTTGCAGGAAGGCCGGGTGTGGTTCAGGGACCCCGAAGAGTCAGTAATCCTCAGGAGTCGACTCCCTCGTCACAGTGGGAAACACAACATATGTAAAAGATACCAAAAGAATCAAGAACTGTCGGTGACTAAATCTCCCCAATCATCAAGATATATAAAGTCCTGACGACAAAGCAATGGCAATAAGAAGAATAGTTGATAAAGTCTTAACTCTGTTGTTTGCAAATCCTTGGGAGAAAGTAAGGAGACTTCTGAAGACTTGTATTAAGGAATATCAAGGAACAGTCTTCAAAGCTCTTCCAGATAGACGAGGAGAAGGGATTCAATCTCCTTGTCTAGTTATATTTGGTAAATCAAACCCTGATACAAGAGACTGCAGTGAGGGAGCTAGCTCAGGGGCAGTGCGTTTGACAACACAGCACAACAAAGGTTCGGATCCAGACCCTGCGCTTAGAAACCAATCTCTGGTATTATTATTAAACAATTATAATTATTTCAAAAGTCATTGTAAGACTTGATTATTTCACCATGAGAAGGGAGTCATTCTCCTGGTGGGTTGGATAAGAGGTTCATTGAGCCATTGTGGTCCTTGATTTATTTGTTGATGGCAGGGATAGAGTAGATGGTTAGGACAAAGAACTAGTATATATATATATATATTTCTGAGGCTTGTGGAATCTGCTTAGATCACATGCTGTGCATAGGCTGACATCCAGTGGAAGCTGCAGAGTATTACAATTGCTGTTTTCAAAACTCGAACAGGGACGTCGACAGGGCATGCCAGTAATACTATCCCTAGTGTGACATTCACTGTACCCATGATCCCTCACGCGTTGAGGTCTCCGATTGTTTTTTTCCGCAATGCTAGACGGACGCATATAGCGGAGTTCCTTTCGGCGATAAGCCATTGACTTTGTATAATTACGATAGTTTTTCTTTCTATCCTTTCACCGACTGCCGTAACACCACACCGAGGAAAGAGAAAGAACACTGCCCGTCGGAGACCATCGTGACGGACCGTAAGGCCTTGGAAGGCTGCCCCGGGCCTCGGCCCAGACAGTAAGGAGGGGGAGGCCATTTTTAGAAGGCCATTTTAGAATGCATATTCTCCCCTTCCTACACTTTGTTCGCCCAGCTGCCATTTCCATAACCCATAATTATGGAAAATACTCCATTTAAGTTTTGCCCTAAGTGTAACTGTAAATTCCCCTGGGTTGACAAACACTTAGTCTGCAATTTGTGTCTCCCGAGAGACCACGTCGAGACGTCTTGTCAAGCGTGCAGGCTCTTCAAGCCTAAAACGGTGAAGGACCGTTCAACAAAAAGCTTGGCCCACTATGCCAGGCAACTCGAGGCCATGGAAGTAGAGGGAGCCTTCAGCGATGCCGTACTTCCAGACGGCAAGGGCACAGGAGTAACTTCGCCTACTCAAGCGCATGCCCCCAACCCCATAGGACAGGCCGGCAGCCATGTTGTGGGGACTACACCCGGCGGCGGAAGCGCGACAAAAGCACACACCACCAAGCACAAGCCCCAGTCGACATTCGACAAGTGAGTCGGATACTCGACAACGTTCAACACCCCGTGAACGGTCCATAGAGTCCCGGTCCTCTGGGCAATCCTGTTCAAGATCGCCACACGACAGGGTTCAGACGTCGAAAGACGGCAAGGGTGTCACATGAAAAACACCTTTCCGAAGGCCGTTAGTCTGCGGACCAAGCCTCGGCCCCCACACTCGAAGTTCGACGTTCTTCATTTGGTAAGAAGTCAGGCCCCACAAAGTCTGTTACACACTCCTCTGGGCCCCAGGGTGGTGAAAAACACCATAAAAAATCCTTCAAGACCCCTCATAGGGACAGGTATTCACAAAAGGGAATTGTGTCCTAGTCCATAGAGAAACCCAAGGACTCTAGGCCAAAGCTTATACCTCCTACTAATGAAGATGTGGTGTTCCCAACATTGTTATCCCAAGTTCAAAGGAATGGTCTTCGCAAGATATCGATAGAGTTATGCGAAGAATGACCTTTATGGCAAATTTCTTTGAGAAAAATCCAGATTACCTTGAGAGTTTTCAATCCACTCCTCCAACCTCAGCCCCTTCTGGCTCTCAACCATCTGCCTCTCAACCCCCTGCTAAGAGGGCTCACTATGATGTCGCCACACAGGGCAGAATTATAGATCTGTATGACCCTGAAATAGATCCAGAAGACCAGGAGGATCTTTCATTTGTGGAAACATCTGACCCTCAACTTATTGAGGAGGACACAGACGAACTTTATTATGGGAACAATGAGGACCCAGACGCAGACCAGGAGGCGAACATGTATTCCTTAGATTCTCCTATTAATCAAGACCCTCCAGTGGTAGATTCCCCTGTAGACAATCAACCCCACCTCAACAAAGTCTTATCCAAAGCTGCGGAACACTTCTATATTGACACATAGGAGGTACAGGAATACAGAGACTTTGCTGAACAATTATTGGGAGACAAAAAGACAGTAGGGCAGTTTATCCCACTGCTAAAATCGGTGCAACGTAGAATTCAACCTTCTTTGGAGGCACCTAATCTCACACGGGCCGTTAACGCGTGTGTGGAAAAACTGTTCAGGCCTGCACCTTCAGACTCCTTATACTAAGAGGCCAGTTAAAACCAGACTCTTTGGTTGTTACCACCACAAGAAAGAGAGCAGGCACACCCCTTGCTTCCTCCGAAGCTCCAGGGGATAAGGAGTGCAATGGGCAGAAAAGTTGCCTCTTCTGCCGCCTACCAAACAAGAATTGCTAACAATGCTATACTTTTGGCAAGTTACAACTGCCATAAGTGGGAGGAGGTTTCCGCGTTACTCTCATCCGCACCTGAGCCACTTAAATCTCAACTAGCTCAGGTGGCAGCAGACGGAAGAGCTGTATCTACTTGTCTCCTCAGGTCAAATTTCGACGCGGCTGACAATGCAGGGAGTCATTGCAGAGGGCACTATTATAAAGAGACACGCATGGCTTCGCCAGTCAGGCTTCAGGTCAGAAACACAGGTCACCCTAATAAATATGCCAGTGGAACCCAATGTGCTCTTCAGCAAAGCTGTAGAAGGCGCACTTAAGACAGCAAAGGATGAGTATGACACTCTAAAATCTTCAGGTCAGCTCACAAACAAGCCCACGGGGCAAAGAGGTAACAGTCATTTTCGCCGCTTTGCCCTCAAAGGGGATCAGGATACAACCAAGGCCAAGGTTCCTATGGCAACAACCAAGGACAAGCCTTTCAAGGCTATCCACGAGGACAACATAGAGGTTGTGGTAATCGGGGCAGGGGCCAAGCTCAAGGTGGCACCCCATCCCCAAAGTCTCCATGACGCCCAGGTGGATAATATTATTGAGGCTTTGCGTTCTGTTACGCTCACCTGGTATCCACAGGGACGCCACCCAGCCCTGGTTTTATGATTTGCATTCTCGAACCCTCTCCCGGTCCCTTGGTAAGGCCTCTGGTTAAAGATGGGTCTGCAATATAGGAGAGCTGGATTCAATACCAGATTGTCTTTGTTTTCCCACCTCCCTTGGCCTCAAATCCTTCCTCCCCCTTGGGCCTTCTCACCTTAATATTGTAAAAGGTGGATTCTCTGTCCTGCTACTCGTGGCTGGGGCGCGTAGATGTGGGGGGCGAGCAGCGACCAAGTTACTTCGCTGGTGCAAGCCCCCGTGTGGGAATCCAGGCCTGCTGCGACTCCATAGGTTTGCTGCTTTACAGTCTTTATATGCAGTTCTTATGGTCCTCTTAGTTCGAATAATAATGTCTTGCTTCTTTCCTTTTACATATGGAAAGGTATTTTGGTGTTCATGCAGTTTGAATATGAGCATGGGCCGGTAGGCAAAAGCGCGGTGTGCGCGATGCTGTCTGGTGAGAAATGTGCGGCACTGTTTTGCCTTTTATATGCCTTGTGTGTCTTTTTGGCAGAAACTTTTGCGACAAATTGATTAAGGCTGAAAAACAGAAATCTGGTAATCAAACTGTGCTGTGTAAAACCAAAAGTGGGACTTTTCCATGCCTTAATTGCCAACACTGTTCAAATGTGATTAAAGGCGATCACATCCGCCATGGCAATACTGGCAAAAAGATACCTCTGAAACAATATGCTACATGTGACTCTAAAAATTTTATTTATGCCTTACGCTGTCCATGCGGGAAATATTATGTTGGCAAATCCACCAGGAAAGCAAAGGAGAGATGGACAGAACACAAGTCTAATATTCGCACAAAAAACATTAAATCACCAGTATACAGACACTTCAGAGACCATCAGCATACAGTAGCACAAATGCGCTTTGTAATACTAGAAACTATACATCCAACTCCTCGAGGAGGTAATTTACAGAAGTTACTAGCCCAGAGAGAACTTTTTTGGATTCATTGCCTCGACTCCCTCTCCCTTTTGGGAATGAATGAAGACTATTATCTGGGCCCTTTTTTATAAATTTGTTTATACATTTTATAAATCATGTATCCAAATTTACTGCCTTTCATCATAAAAAATGTAACTTTATTTTATTTCCATTCTTTTGTAGTAGGTCTATTTTTCATGTGACTGTGTAAGATTGTACGCCCCTAGGTGGGCAGGCAGTACATGTATTTTCTAAAGACTCCTCAGTTTTGGACATTTATGACATAGTCCCTGTAGGAAGACTGACAATTTCACTGATCTTCACTTACTTTATCATCTCCATTACTTATTCTTTTACGTAATGAGTATTTTACTGTCTTACGCTACTTCCTTTTCCGTAGTTTTTTACAGCCACCATCACGTTCTGACCCAGATCGTGTCATTATGGTGACGGCGCTATGAGTATTCCACACTTCGCTTACTTCGTAACGCTACTCTCCTTCCTTACGTGAATACTTTTACTTTTTAAGCATTCGCGCATGATAAATGACATCATTCTCATGACGCCCTACATCTTTCCATCAAACGCACACGCATACGCCTTCTTGATACGTCACAGCGCTGTGTTTACTTTCCTTCCTTAGGGTATTGCGCATGTTCGCATATGACGCAAGCCTTATGACGCTCTTGACCTTTTCCTTAGGCGCACGTGCTTTCTTCTGCGCATGCACTCCTTTACACTCCTGTGAGTATAAATAAAAGGCACCCATTGGAACAACGCATCCTACTTTGGTGAGTGAGTGTCGCTCCTCGGCTCCCATGTTCGTTGATCTTTGGCGAATTCTGTAAGTAGCTTAGGTACTTTTCCCTGTACCATGGACTGACTCGTTATTCGAACTAGCACTTATCCTTTTCTTCTTACTTTCAGCTTTTTGCGGTTAGGATTTCTTCTGGGTACCGTTGAGCAGGACATTATTATTGATGTAAGTGTTTATCTATTTTCTTTTACTACATTCCACCGAGGCTCTACTTCTTTTCCTAATTAGAGCTATTACTTATTGTAGACTTAATATTGATCTATTGTTGGACGCGGGGTCCTATCAATCATTTACTTCATGAATACATACACCTCTAGGATTGTTTCCCTATCTAGACACCCACTTGCTGGGGTAAGTGCTGTCCGCTTTTCTTCCGACCATACTGAGTTAAGAACTTTTGACAGCAATCTCTCTGTCTTGACTGCATGTGCGGATTGATTCGATAGAATTCTGGTTATTTTGAGCCGAGCCAAGCTCTTTTTCTCCACATTTCTAATAATAGCTACACTAGCTGATTTACCGCTAGGATATAGAGGACCATGATTGATCTAAGTATGTATTAATACGTGATTTGTTAAAAATTGCTAAAAAGTAGTTACTGTGTTAAAGAATACAGTATTGTTGAATTACAGTGTGAAATTTTACACGAAGATGTTTCTTTTCTACTTTTTAGAAATCTGATGAATTGTGATATTGCCCCTGAAAAAGAGTTTGTGACTCGAAACGCGTTGGGCTTCTTTATTTGTATAATAAAATATTGTGTTTTACTGAAATATTGAAAAAGAGAGTTTCTTATATCAAATTGTTAATTATGCCAAATGGTTAATATGAACTATTGATTACCTACTTGAATGTTTGGTCTGATCTTCAGACATTAGAAAGTGTGCAGGGGACGGGAGTTCCTAAAGGACTCTTTAGGAACAACCACTTTTTTGTTCTTACATATCCAACCTAGATGCCAAGGTTTAGCCTTTGCCCCCCGCACCTCAAAACTCCATATAAACATTGTAGAATGTCTTCAACAATACCCTTGCAGGTATTTAACCAAAAGAACCTTTAAAATAGGTGTGCCTTAGTGTTATCTGCTGTTCTTTTTCTTTCTCCTCTTTCCAGGTTATGGTATTACAGGATCCATGTGGTGCCGGATGATGGGAGTTCGTACCTTCAGGTGAGTGGAACTGAAGTCGGCGATGGATTGAAGACAGTATACTGTTCCAGGTAAGTTTTGTAGTGTTCTTTCTCTCTACAGGTCCTTGGTTTCAGGTATGCTGGCATCAAAGAACTGGACACGGTGAGCGTTACACTGCCCACAGCAGAATAACGCAAAACATGTTCTGCTGTTTGGGTGCGGTTTAAATAGTCTCAGGTAAAGTAGTCCAGGTAAAGTAGTCCCAGGCCTGCCACACCCAAAGTAGTCAAGGTAAAGTAGTCCCAGGCCTGCCACACCCAAAAGACTAGACCGCATAGCTCAGTTCCTTGTAACTGAGCTATGTGTGTGCCTCCATGTTGGCTGAACCCCCCAACCCCTCCAAGTTAAATAGTTCCAAGTAAATAGTCCCATTCTAATGTTGGTATTCAATATGGTTATGAGCCTGGCGCCAAGGGCACCAGGACTGACTCCAAGAGAGTCTTGGATGAGGTTTTAAGGCCTTTGACCTGGCCCTAACTGGAAGGCTGACTTGCCAGTGAGGGCCAGGGGCAAGGGTCATGACACCTTTAACTAAGACTGAAAGAGACAAGAGAAGGCAACAGCAATTATGCTTATATTGCGGAAAATCAGGCCACTTCCTCAAAGAATGTCCAGTGAAACCACCAAGGAGAACTGTTGGAGCCACAGAGAAGGAAGATAATAACAAGGAGTCGGAAAACTACCAAGCCCGGCAAGCGTAGAGGTCCGCTTGTCAAGCGAGAAGGATGAGCCACAGACCTCACACTTTGCATTACCAGTAATTTTGATCAACCACCAACAACCGTCTCGGATGCATGCTGTCGAAGCATACATAGACAGCGGAGCAGTTGGGAATTATGTAGACCAAGATCTGGCAGCACAGTTGGGCTTCCCTTATGCTCTAAGTCGACTACTGAAAAAGTTACTACTGTTGATGGGACAGAAATAGCTTCCGGACCAGTAACCCAATGTACAGCAGGACTAACCCTACTGTGCCAGGATGGACACCGAGAATCTATTGCATTCAATCTCATCAAAGCTCCTCAGTTTTCGACAAATCTTAGGGATGCCATAGTTGGTAGCTCACAACCCTCTAATAGATTGGCGTGCCAAGAGGTTGGCCTTTTGCGATGATTGTGCTCGCACCTGTTATTACCAAGAAAAGGGGAAAACAGGCTTATGTACATCTGCTACTCCCAGTATGGCGGCTACTGTACTAGGTGCGACTAGTACTCTACCAAATGAATACCAAGATTTTCAAGACGTGTTCCAGAAAGAACAAGCCAATACTCGCACAGGCCCACGATTGTCAGATCGACTTCATACCTGGTGCGCAAATTCCTTGTGGTCGAATCTATGCACTTACTGAACCAGAAAACCTCCATTTGAAATATTATCTTGATCAGTACCTGGCAAATGGATTTATCCACCCATCTAAATCACCGGCAGCCAGTCACTTATTCTTCGTACCAAAGGAGGAAGGAGATTTGAGGACTTGCATCGACTATCGTGCATTAAACCAGATCACAGTAAAAAAACGTTATCCACTGCCCCTTATTCCCGAATTATTGGATCAAGTCAAAGACGCCCAAATCTATACCAAACCGGACCTTAGGGCGGCCTATCATCTTGTTCGAGTGAAGAAAGGAGGCGAATGGAAAACTGCCTTTCGTACCAAATACGGCTTGTATGAATACCAGGTAATGCCTTTTGGACTTTGCAACGTTCCTGCTGCATTCCAGTACTTTATGAATGATGTTTTGCAGGAGTTAATCGACGTTTGCGCCCTGGTTTACATTGATGGCATCTTAGTGTATTCTGCTACAAAAGAAGACCATGTCAGGCATGTCCGCTCCGTCCTTACTAAAGTCTGCCAACAAACTGTATGCTAAACTCGAAAAATGCTCTTTTCATGTCACCGAAGTGGAGTTCCTCGGTTTTATCCTCACACCAAAAGGTATCAGAATGGATAGGCACAAGGTAGATGCCATTCTTAACTGGCCGTCACCAACTTCATTTAAAGGAATCCAGAGTATGTTGGGCTTTGCAAACTTTTACTGCCGATTCATCCCAGATTTTTCCCAAATAGTGCATCCAATTACATCACTATTGAGAAAAAACAATAAAAAGTTCCATTGGACCGAAGCAGCAGAGAAGGCCTTTCAAGAACTTAAGAAAAAATTCACTTCTGCTCCAGTTCTGCGGCATCCTCACCCAGACCTCCCTTATATAGTTGAAACAGATGCCTCTAGCATGGCTATGGAAGCTGTTCTCTCACAAAGGGACCCAGGAACTGGCCAGTTACACCCTGTGGCCTTCTGGTCATGAAAAATGCTCACCTCCCGAACTCAACTATCCTATCACAGACAAAGAACTCTTGGCTATAAAATCAGCTTTCAAGGCATGGCGACACTATCTCCTTGGTGCTAGACATACTGTCACGGTCATAACTGATCATAGAAACCTGCAATACCTAAAAACAGCAGAGGCTCAATCATCCCGTCAACTGCGGTGGGCTCTTTTCTTCGCTGAATAGGACTATGTGATCACCTAACGGCCAGGAGTCTGAAACGGGAAGGCCGACGCCTTGTCCCACATGGGTGTTCATGAAAAGGTATACATAACTCCAGATCCAGTAGCCATCATTCCAGAAGACAAACTCCTGGGTCTTATGACAACATTGACGCAGGGTGAACTCCAAAACAAGATCCAACTCTTAATGGATCCCACTTTCTCACAAGAGTGGTGTACACAAGGAGAACATTACAACATTAAAGACCAGTTACCATATTTTAGGAACCGTCTATACTTGCCAAGTAAAGATTACAAGAGCAGGTTATTTTGGGTTATCACGACTCCCTGATTGAAGGTCATCCTGGAACTGCCAAAACTCTAGCTAAAGTAAAACGAAACTATTGGTGGCCCACATGGCGTAAAGACATCATACAATTTATCCAATCTTGCGATGTGTGTGCACAAAACAAGTACCAAAAGCAGAAACCAGCTGGTCTTCGCCAACCATTGGAAATTCCTCCCGCACCATTGCACACACTGTCCCTTGATTTCATTACAGATCTACCTCCCAGTCAAGGATTCAACACCATCTTAGTAGTTGTAGACTTGTTCTCTAAAATGGCACACTTTATTCCTTTTAAGGGTCTTCCAAATGCATACAATTTAACAAAAGTATTCCTGGAGGAAATCGTACAGCTACATGGCTTTCCAGCGGTCTTGATCTCAGATCGAGGTAGTCAGTTTGTATCCAACTTCTGGAGGAAATGCTGTTCAATGGCGCACATTGACATTCAACTATCCACAAGTCACCATCCTCAAACAGATGGCCAAACAGAAAGAACAAACCAAAACCTCGAGCAATACTTAAGTTGCATGTTACATCAAGTGGAAAGAAATTGGAAGGGCTTGTTATGGATAGCTGAATATGCCTATAATAATTCATTACACACCAGCACTGGACAAATCCCTTTCTACACTATATAAGGTAGACATCCACGTACTTCAGAATTGAATCTCCCAACCCCTTTGGAAATGCCAGTGGTTAAAACCCTACATACGTCTATTTCCCAGGCCTTCAAGAAGCAGCAGAACATTTACTCCAAGCCAAGAACAGACAAAAGAAATTTGCTGACCAACATCGTAGTAAAGCCCCGCCCTCCCCCCCCCATCGAATTGGAGACAAGGTCTGGTTAGCATCAAAATATGTGCCCATCAAAGGGACTCTGACCTTTCGTCCCCGATATCTGGGACCTTATTCTATTGAATCCATAATCCATAAATCCAGTGGCAGTTAAATTAGCCCTACCACCCACTATGCAGATTCATCCTATGTTTCACGTATCACTACTGAAACAGGTACAACCCGTACTCGGGTTACAATACCAACCACCAAAGAACAAGTTACTTCTTACCTGGTAGCGTTCTTTCGATGGGATGTTCCTCCGACGTATTCCTTATCTTTGATGGCCTCGGAAAATATTTTCAGTAGAGGGCGCTGCGCGTCGACGTCCCTCGAGCCGATGTCCATTGACAGCCTCCGTATCGGCGCCGACGTCATCACGCGTATAAATAGACTCGCGCAGAGTTCGTTGCTTAGTTCCGTTTTGACGTTAACAGATGTTTTACATTAATTGGTTATTAACCTTGAAGGAGCGTAAGCTGCAACCACAATGGAAGTATTACTGCGGGGATGGATGGGAGGGGCGATAAGGAATATGTTGGAGGAACATCCCATCAAAAGAACGTTACCAGGTAAGAAGTAACTTGTTCTTCGAAGGGATTGTGTCCTCTGACATATTCCTTATCTTTGATAGACTCCCATAGCAGTGGTGTGAAATTGGAGGTGGGAGTAAAACGCCATGTTTCCCTTTAGGAATGAACAGAATGTAATACAGCTTTGCCAAACCTAGTCTCGACTGGAGGAGGAATCCAGGTTGTAAAATCTTGTGAAGGTATGTGCGGATGACCATGTGGCAGCCGCATATATGTCTCGAACTGGAACCCCTCTTTGGTTGAATGAGCCCTAAGATTTTGAGGAGGCTCTTTCCCTGCTAGTTTGTAACATTCCAGAATGTCCAAAATAAACCATCTGGAAATGGTCTGTTTTGTTATCGGTAGTGCCAATTTGTGCCCTGAGTAACCTACAAACAGTTGGTCTGCTTGCCTAATCCTAGCAAGTCTGCTGATGTAAAAGCGTAAAGCCCGCCTTGGGTCTAGCCTATGTAGTCTTTCTTCCCCTTTCCCTGGATGGGGAGGAGGATAGAATGAAGGCAAGGTAATTTTCTGAGTGATGTGGAATTCAGAAACCACCTTTGGGAGGAAATTAGGTTTCACCTGTAGGACAACTTTGTCTTTACGAAAAATTGTATGAGGGGGTTTACAAGATAGAGCTTGTAATTCGCTCACCCTTCTAGCAGATGTTAAAGCCACTAACAAGACAGTTTTAAGGGTGAGAAATCTTAGCGAACAAGAGTGGAGTGGTTCGAAAGGAGTACCCATCAGGAAATTTAAGACTAAATTTATGTCCCATAAAGGAACCTGGAACGGTCTTGGAGGATAGACATTAGTTAATCCCTTTAGAAATTGTATTACTTATTACTAAGGGTAATTTGAAATACGATGGCTCCTCTGAAGTGCATTTGAAGATCGATAGCGCTGCGAGATAGCCCTTGATAGTGCCAACTTGAAGGCCTGAATTTGCCAAGTAGAGTAGAAAGGATAACACTGTTGGTGTACCACATGAAAAGGGGTCGATATTCTCTTGTCGACACCAGCTGCAAAATTTGTTCCAACGGCAGCGGTATAAAGACTTTGTTGCTGGCCTTCTGGCCGAAAGCAACACCTCCATTACATCATCAGGGAGGTCCCAATCCCTGTATCTCAACCTTTCAGAAGCCAAGCGTGATGGTTGAGGGTTCTGATGTCTGGATGGAGAACCGGACCTCCCTTCTGTGAGAGAAGATTCTCCTTGAGTGGAAGACGAATTGGAGGGCAGATGGACATGTCCAGAAGGTCCGGGTACCACGTTCTCCTGGCCCAGTCTGGGGCAATTAGGATCATGGTCCTCCGGAATCTTCTCAACCTCCTGATCATTTGAGGAAGGACAGGGACTAGTGGAATCGCGTACAGGAGTGGAAACTCCCAGTCCACTATGAGTGCGTCCCCTAGAGCTCCTCTCGGGGGAAATTCCCTTGAACAAAACAGATCCCACTTCGTGTTGATACTGGTGGCGAACAGATTCACTTGAGGGGTTCCCCAAAGGGCAAAGATCTCCTGAAGGACTTCCTGAGCTAGTTCCCACTCGTGGGAGACTGTGCCCTGCTGCTCAGAGCGTCCGCCGTCAAGTTCTTCTCTCCGGCTAGGTGAACTGCCGATAGAGAGATTCCTTCTTGAATTGGCCAAAACCAGAGCTGCATTGCCTCTCTGCACAGTGGCAGTGATCCTACGCCTCCCCTTTTGTTGAGGCAGTGCATGGCCACTGTGTTGTCCGTCATTATCAGGACATTTTTCTCCTGTACAGATGGCAGAAAAGCCTTCAGCGCTAGTCTGATTGCTCTCAGCTCTAACAGGTTAATATGTAGTCTGGACTCCGATGGAGACCAACGACCGCTGATGGTCAAGTTGTTGGTATGGGCTCCCCACCCCATGAGTGAGGCATCTGTGACTACTGTTATCTCCGGCCATGGTTGCCAAAACAGTTCTCCCTTCAAGATGTTTTCCTGGCAGGCCCACCACTGAAGGTCTTGAGCCACCTTGTCCGGAACCTGAAGGAGGTCTGTCATTCTGCGACCACTGAGTTTTCAGTGCCCACTGAAGAGATCTCATTCTCAGGCGAGCCTCTGGCACAAGGAAGATGCAGGATGCCATGAGGCCTAGCAACCTCAAAAAGTCGAAGGCTGGGAGACGTTGGGCATTTTAAAACTTGGTGACCATCTGCAGAATATCCTGAGCCCTCACCTCTGGTGGCGAGGCTTTTCCCAGGGAAGAGTCCAGGACCGCTCCAATGAACTGGAGTCTCTGTGTTGGTATCATATGTGACTTCTTTAAATTGAGGGAGAAGCCCAGTTTGTGAAGGAAGTGGCAGACATAATCTAGCTGAATCTGAGCTTGTTCCGGAGATACAGCTCTCATCAGCCAATCGTCCAGGTAGGGGTAGACGTGAATCCCTTCCCTCCTTAGACTTGCAGCCACTACCGACATTAGCTTGGTGAAGACCCTCGGGCGGAGGTCAGCCCAAATGGCAGAATTCGAAATTGATAATGAGAGCCGCCAATTGCGAACCTCAGGTATTTCCTGTGTTTGAGATGGATTGGCACATGGAAATGAGCATCCTGGAGGTCCAGAGATACCAGCCAGTCCTGGAGCTGGAGGGCCTGAAGGATCTGAGAGATAGTTACCATCTTGAACTTGTCCTTCCTGAGGAACTTGTTCAATTCTCGTAAGTCCAAGATAGGTCTCAGTCCTCCGTCTTTCTTCGGTATGAGAAAGTAGGGGGAGTACCAGCCCTTGTTCCTCTCCGCTACAGGTACCGGTTCTATGGCACCTTTCTCTAGCAGGTCTACAATTTCCTGCAAGAGGAGCGGATCTGGAACTTTCAGAGAGCTGTTCCCCGGTGGATGACTGAGGGATGCGTAGAAAAGGCAGGCAGTAACCTTGGGCAACTGTCTCCAATGCCAAAGCATCTGACGTAATAGCCTGCCATTCCGTCAGATGTTGAGTTAAGCTGCCCCCTACTGGTGTTTTGTGAGGAGAGTCCTCAGAGCGGTTTGGAGGCGGCTGATGCAGATGCCGAGGGCAAAGAGGCACCTGCTGCGGCTTTTGTATTTTTAATCCGTCCACCTCAGGTGAATTTTTTCTGACCCCTTTGAACCGGCTGTCCTCTGCCTCTTCCAAATGCGGAATAGAAGCGAAAGGACTTGCCTCTCCAAGCGGTTCCTGAGGGGCGATATGGTGTCTGACGGATTGCAGCTCCCAGGGATTTTGCTGCTGCTTTTGATGTTTGTAGCTTTGCTAAACTGTCATCCGCCTTCTTACCAAACAAAGAAGAGCCGTCAAAGGGCATATTCAAGAGTCTGCTTAGCACATCTGGAGCAAAACCAGACTTTCGCAACCAAGCAAATCTCCGGGTTGTTGTACTTGCCGCCATTGCCCTACTGATGCTGTCAGCAGAATCGATGCCAGTTTGAAGGGATTCGCACATAGCGTCTATACCATCCTTAATGATGTTTAGGACCGCTTCCCTTTCTTCTCCCTCTGGGAGACAGTCAGCCGCTGATGAAGCACACTCCCAAAGTGTGTGGCTGAACCATGCGAGCGTACAAGTAGCATTGATGGATTTCAACGCCATGTTACATGCAGAAAATACTTTTTTGGCCATAGAGTCATATCTCTTGTCATCCCTGTCCTGTGGAACAGTAGGGTAAGCCGATTTACTAACTGATGAAGTAGCTGCCTGAACAACCAGACTCTCCGAAGTTGGGTGTCTAGATAAATATTCAGGGTCAGCAGAAGACACCCTATATTTAGCTGATAATTTCTTGTTAACCGCCGGGATTATCTCAGGTGTTTCCCAGTTTGCCAATATTTTCCTTTGTAATGTCGCATGAAATGGCACCACAGGATCCTCCTGTGGACCTTTAACCAAAACGTCTGTGAAGTCGTCTTGCTGAAAAGCAGGTAAGGGTGTGGACCACCCCATAAACTCTATTATTCTTGCCATCAAGGTTCTATAAGGGGTTTCAGCATGTTCCCCTGGGTCTAGTCTGGCAAATTCCACTTCTGGGCAAGTGTCCAACCCACTTGCTTCATGTAATGATTCTTGGAGGTCTTTCAACCTACCTTCCTCAGAGGTAAATTCCTCTGATACAGTAGTTGCAGATCCCTGTAACTCAAAAGGCCTTTCCTGATCCGAATTCTCCCCTTCTTCATAAATAGAAGATAAGGCTCTGGAATGATCAGGTCTTGAAAATGGTATAAATCCCATTTCCAGAGCAGAAAGGGGCCAAATTCGTCATAATTGGCTGAGAAAACGTCGACGTGGACGTTAAAGGCTTCGAAGCCATCGAAAAAGGCATGGAGAAAGTTGGTAGAGGCCTCGAGGAACTCGAGAGAATCGGAATTCTACTCGAGGTTGTCGACGACATTCTCGTGATCGAGGCTCTGGGTATGGTCACCGGCTGTGAGGTGGCCGTGGGTTTGCCCTTTCTCGGCGTCGATGACGAATCGACTGACCTATGCGTCGAAGAACCCTTCGATAATGGCGTCGAAGACGCAGATCTATGCGTCGAAGGGACTTTCGACGATGGGGTCGAAGACGCGACCTTGCCTTTGCTCGAGGGTTCGTGACGCTCTCGAGTAGCTTCTTTCGCTGGGTGCTGCGACTCGCAGCGTTTTGATTTTTCTGGTCTTTCACCCAGGGTATCACCCTCAGCAGTCTTCGAGGGGGTCGAGGCCGCTTTCTCGAAGACGCTAAGCATCTTTTTCCTGAATTCCTCTCACTCAGCCTGAGAGCTATGTTTAGTGGGGCAGGAGACCCCTTTTGGGGAAATGGAAGAAGACGAGGAAGGGGATCTTCAATGTCTCTTTTTTGAATGCTTAGATCTCGAAGAGTGATGGGAACTGCTTCGAGACCTAGAACGAGAATGTCTTTTGTGATGGCGAGGAGACGAATGTCTCGACTCCGCCAAGGAAACTTTCGAAGAAGTTTTAACTGCCTTACCTCTCTCGAGCTTCCCCTTACGCTCCTTCAAGGCTTTCGCCGTCATGGACATGCAGTCCTTGCACTCCGAACAATGGTGCTCGACTCCCAGGCACCACGAGCAGATCCTGTGAGGATCCGTCAACGACATTTTCTTTCCACAGTCTCGCCATTTTTTTAAGCCGGACCGTGGAGTCGTCGGTTCGGATGAGGAAGCCATCGAGTACGAGTCGGTATTCTCGAGGAATAATGAAGTATATTGACTGAAGAACTGAGCAACGATATTCCGAGGCCACACGAAGCGCGGAAAAACGGAACTGAGCAACGGACGCTGCACGAGTCCATTTATACGCGTGATGACGTCAGCGCCAATATGGAGGCTGTCGAGGGACATCGGCTCGAGGGACGTCGACGCGCAGCGCGCTCTACTGAAAAAATGTTCCAAGGCCAGCAAGCTGGAGATCTAGCAAAGATAAGGAATACGTCAGAGGACACAATCCCTTCGAAACCAGTATTAGTTGACCGAGAACCAGAGTTTGAAGTAAAGGATATCCTAGACTCAAAATACACCAGATCCAAACTATACTACTTAGTTGATTGGAAGGGATACGGCCCTCAAGACAGATCATGGGAACCTAGTGAATACATCCATGCACCTCGCTTAATGAAAAAGTTCCATCAGAATTACCCAGTCAAACCAGGACCAGGCAGAAGTGCCACCGTGAGAGGGGCCTGGGGGGGTGCTGTCATGACCCTTGCCCCTGGTCCTCACTGGCAAGGCAGCCATCCAGTTAGGGCCAGGTCAAAGGCCTTAAAACCTCATCCAAGCCCCTCTTGGAGTCAGGCTCATAACCATCATGAAGACCAACATTAGAATGGGACTATTTACTTGGAACTATTTATCTGGGGGGGGGTTCAGCAAACATGGAGGCACACACATAGCTCAGTTACAAGGAACTGAGCTATGCGGTCTAGCTTTTGGGTGTGGCAGGCCTGGGACTATTTTACCTGGACTACTTTACCTGAGACTATGTAAACTGCACCAAACAGCAGAACATGCTTTGCGTTATTCTGCTGTGGGCAGCGTAATGCTCACCGTGTCCAGTTCTTTGATGCCAGCTTACCTGAAACCAAGGACCTGCAGAGAGAGAAAGAACACTACAAAACGTACCTGGAAAAGTAGCCTGTCTTCAATCCATCGCCAACTTCAGTTCCAATCACCTGAAGGTACGAACTCCATCATCCGGCACCGCATGCATCCTGGAATACCATAACCTGGAAAGAGGAGAAAGAAAGACAGCATTAGTAAGCTTTTACTCACGTTTCCTCCCGAATGAAGAAAGCCACACAGTTCTTACCTGGGTAGTCATCTCCTGGTCAGTATCATTGCTGAAAATTATGGCGCTCGGCATGGAACATCGCAACCTGCAAGGAGAGAAAAAACACAGGTTAGCAATATAAAAGGCGAAACAGCGCTGTGCATTGCGTATTACTCACCGGACAGCATCGCACACACCGCGCTTTCGCCTATCGGCCCATGCGCATCTTCAAACTTCATGACAACACCAAAATACCTTTGCATACCTAAAAGGAAATAAGACATTATTATTCGAACTAAGAGGAACATAAGAACTGCATATAAAGACTGTAAAGCAGCAAACCTACGGAGTCGCAGCAGGCCTGAATTCCCACAGGGGGGGCTTGCACCAGTGATGTAACTTGGTCGCAGCTCGCCCCCCACATCTACGCGCCCCTGCCACGAGGAGCAGGACGGAGAATCCACCTTTTACAATATTAAGGTGATGAGAAGGCCCAAGGGGGAGGAAGGAGGTGAGGCCAAGGGAGGTGGGAAAACAAAGACAATCTGGTATTGAATCCAGCTCTCCTATATTGCAGACCCATCTTTAACCAGAGTGTTAGGGAGAATTCTCTTATAAGGCTAATTTCCCAAACCTAGCGAGTCCCCCAGCAGCTTTGCTGGATTTTTGGGGTTTGTTTTTTTCTCCTAAGAGCGAGACTCTTTTCCTCCCACTCTTAAGCATGATTTGAGGTATGTCTTTGACTCTTTGTGTGCATATGGGCTATGGGGTCTTTTGCTCCATAGGGCATCATCTGTTTTTGTGTATGTGTTACACAGCACCCTCAGTGCAGTAACACAGGGGTGTCATAGTGACTCCCAAACATAGACTCCATACCCTGGGACTGACTACTGTCTCCCAGGGCTTGTAAAGTCACTATTGACTTTACTAGTCCAAAATTGTGAACAGAACCAGTACAAAGCGTCATATTGTGGAAGTACTGGAAGGGGTTAATTCAATTTCCCCTGGGTCTGTTTCCAAGGGGGCACTGTCCGGGGGCACTGTCCAGTCCCCCCATTGTTGAGTTTCTGGCTGGTGGCAGTGGTTACCACGCAAAATATTCCACCGGAATATTTCCTATGGGATTTTCCCATTCATTTTACACGCACCACTTTTTGGTGCAATGTTAAAGATACCGCCGGTTTATTTATTTAATATTAAATCACCGGTTGGGTCTTTTCGCCAAAACTCGGTTTTAAAATGGCATTTGTGTCCGTCTCTGTAACTCTAACCCAAGTCGAGCCGTTTGTTCCACTATTTTGCAGGCTTCTCCACAGAAGCCCTCCAAATGGTGCCACTCTGTCTGGGGTCCACAGGATGTATGGGAGGGGGGAATAGGCACCCTGGCTGCGTTGCCTCGGCAACTCAAGTCGCGCTCTATTCTGATTGGCCCAGTGGTGAGCCGCCCGGCTCACCACTTAGCATGTGTGAGTGACAGCTAGGCTGTTGAATGGGGGTTTTTCTGCATAAAAGCAGGGCTTTGGGGACTGGAACTTCAGAAGTTGCCACAGGACCTAAGAATCCGAAGAGGGAAGAAGCTGAGCCATCTGCAACGACGACACCACTGGTGAAGCCCTGCTGCAACAAACTCACCACTTTCCCAACGACAAGAGAAGATCTTCTGCTGGACGAGTCTTCTTCCTCTGAGCTGGTGGGACCAACCAGTTCACCCCATTTGCCTACCAAAGACGTCTCCTGGTCGAATCGCCCGTGCCAAGCACCCCGGAGGCCGGATAGCCAAGCTTCACCACTTTGATCGCGAATAAAAGGAACGCACCTTTTACGGACGAACTCCGCGGCTGGTTTCATCCCTGTGCAGTGCAACGACTCCCCGTTTCCTCCTCGATGAGATCCTCTCTTCCCCTGGTTGAAACAACAAACTGCAACCACTGCCAGGAACAACTGCCACCGCTGGAGCTTCCTCTCTCCTTAAGGTACTGTGTTCTGCCTGGCCTCCCTTTCTTCGGTTTGCCCAAGGTGACCCTTAAATCCTTGGCTTTCCAACTGGGGTGGCCCCAGACCTTCTAACTTTAACTACTTGAATCACCACAACCTCTTTTGAACATTCTGCAAAGACTTTTAGTGCATTTTAAACCGTGTGATCCTGGGCACATTTCGCTTTGCTCCATTTAAAGTGGGCCTGGCCTATGAACTTTGGCTCTACAGTGCATACTGCCTTTATTCCCTTGCTGAGAACTCCTAAAAGTGTTGGGACCTGTTTTATTTCTATGCTCTGCCTTTTTCTCTCCCTTTAACTTAACTATTGGAGTGCCATCTAGGTTACGCGCTCACATCTGTTTTAACAAATCGAGGTGTTTTAACTCTGACTTGTCTAATAGTTATCAAGGGAGGTGTGTATACTTTACCTGACTGTGTTTTAACTTGCTTTTGATTTAGAGTGCTAGTGTATTGCCTAAAGTGTGTTTTAAATAAATAATTATATACTTTTGATACAAAGCTCTGGTCAGTGTTTGTTTGCTCTACTGTGTTTTAGCCCTATTGTCTATACTCTATATACTACCCTACTCTTCTTGAGGGGAGACTGACTGCTCAGCCACAGCTACCAGGTAAATCTGGGTGGTGCAGACTGCTACCAATTGGGTTTACTGCTTACTCCTGTAGTCTTAATCTTCTTGCAGTGGTCCCCAAGGGAACTGCACAGGATTCTGCCTAACACAGAGGCCTTACCAAGGCACTGGGAGAGGATTCGAGAGTGCAAATCATCCAACCAGGGCTGGGTGGCGTCCCCGTGGATACCAGGTGAGCGTAACACTCGGACAGATGGGTGCTGTCCACAGTAGCAGGGGGCTACTGCATAGTACTACTTCAACGTCCTCGCGACCATCCCCCAACCCCCCCCCCCCCCCCGAGACAAAAAGTCCACTCAGAGGAACATCAGCGGATCCTTCTAGAAGAAATAACAGCGCTTCTATTAAAGGACGCCATAGAAGTGGTCAACCAGGTAAACAGGGGTATTTATTCAACTTACTTCCTTGTGGCAAAAAAAAGATCTAACTATGCGCCCTGTATGAGATATGCGGCCTGCGAACAAGTATGTCAAGCCACAAAAGTTCTGCATGACTACGCTACAAGAGGTAATCCCACTTCTAAAAAAGGGGGATTATTGTAACGCTCACCTGACTCCCACGGAGGCGCTGGCCTGGTTCACGCTGCTGTGACCTCTTCTAAGGTGATGCGCAGGGTTCGGAAGACGGACTGGACCGGGCCCCCAAATCTAGCTTGTCTGGCTCGCAGAAGTATCCTCCTGTAGGCGAAAATAGGGGATTAACTGTCTGCGGGGTAATGCAATCAGCCTCCCACTTTCCCCTCTCACCCTCCTCGAAACCCTTCTGTGATTCCTCGTAGCGTCTCACCTTAGGGTCTGGAAGGACGAGCTCTCCATCCTGCTTCTGATGCAGGGGCGCGTTGGTATCCAGTTACTTCACTGGATTTTCGGATTGGTGAGAACCAAACTTGCTTGGCTTCCAGGTACGTTTTTTGATAAGAGGTTCCCCTTGTGTCCATGCATTAATGTACTAATGCTAGTGTCTTTTTCCCCATAGGGGCTGGGGTACGGAATGCCGGGGAACAGGCACCGACCCGAGACGAGAGGTGAAATCCTTGTAGAAATCAGGTAAGTCTTTAATGAGCGTTTTTTGGTAATGTCTTTTCATTCGCTCATTAACGCTGATGTCTCTTTTTCTCCTTAGGGGCCGGGGTCGGGAAATGCCAGGATGCGACGCGGACACGAAATGAAGAGGGAATGAATCAACAGGTAAGTCTTAACATGGAGATTTAGCTTTCCTTATTCCCTTCTCTCTCTCACCTTTTGTTCTGGTCTTTTTCTCCCTAGGCGCTGGGGCGTGACTGCGAATCCGGATGATCGCTGCTGAACATGGAGGTGCCCTGTAAAGGTGAGTGGAATGCAGCGCTGCAGCGATCGACGCGATGAGCTTTTAAATAAAAGTCTTCCTTTTCAGGATTGTCGGCGAGATGTCTCCAGGATGCGGATTTAGCAGGTAAGGACTTTTCCTTCTCTTCTTCTCTTCCTTTGCAGGTGATCCAGGATGCTGGCAGGCGTGGCAGAAGTCAGGATGCAGGAGCAGACACGGTGAGCGTCCAGCTGCTAGATGCAGAACAACGCGAAGCACGTGTGGCTGTTCGGGTGGGGTTTAAATAGCCTCGGAAGAGGTTCCAGGTATGTATCCTTCCTCCAATCAGGTATGTATCCTTCCCCGACCACGCCCGGATGGTAAATTAGTCCCACAGGTAAAGTAGTTCCTTTCAGGCCTCAAGGAGGCCGGGATCCTGCAGCATGGTCTGCATCAGGTAAGTGCACCCAAGCACTTCCATAATGAGCCTGGCGCCAATGGCGCCAGGACTGATGTCTTTTATGAGCCTGGCGCCATAGGCGCCAGGACACTGTCCAAAGGGCCCCTATATGGGGTTGCTGGGTCCTTCCTTGGGGACTGGATGTCCGCTTTCGGGGACGCAGGGCTTGAACCGGCTCCCCGGTAGCGGGCATCATGACAATTATATGGCAACACTGGAAATGAAAGATGCCTATTTTCATATTTCAATGTTCCCAGTGCACAGAAGATACTTGCGTTTCAAGATAGCGAACCAGCACTACCAATCAAGGTGCTGCCCTTCGAAATAGCCTTGGCTCCAAGGGTATTCACCAAGGTACTGGCGGTGGTGGCAGCGCACTTGCGTAGGGAGGCAATCCCAGTGTACCCTTACTTGGACGACTGGCTCATAACAGGGGAATCAAAACATCCAAACAACTATCAACCTTCTCTTTCAATTGGGCTTCTCAATCAACGAGAATGAGATAAATAAATAAATAAAATCAAGCCTGCTGCCAAACACCTCCAAACAGTTCCTAGGAGCTATCCTAAACACAGAGGAAGAATTGGTCTTTCCCTCAGAGGAGAGAATAAGAAATGTGTTAATGGAAATACCAGATTATCAGGCCAGCCAGATAAGGGTGCGCAAAGCGATGCGTTTAATAGGCATGATGGCATCTTGCATATGGTTGGAAAAACAATGGTCTCAGGCAAGCGGTCAGTGGGACGATCTAGTGGTCGTTTCGCCAACACTGGTACAAAATCTGCACTGGTGGACGAGAGAAAATCTGACTAAGGGCAAACCCTTCTACGACCCACAGATACAGGCAGTGGTCACAATGGACCCCTCACTGGCAGGGTGGGGGGGGGGGCTCACTACCTTCACTACACAGCTCAGGGTCTGTGGTCTCACAGTGTAGCTCAGAACCACATAAATGTGCTGGAACTTCTGGCAGTATTGAAAGCCCTTCAGGCGTTCAAACCCCATTTAACGAAGCTGTCGGTGCAGATCCTGACGAACAGCACCACAGCGATGTTTTATATCAACAAACAAGGGGGAACACACTCTCCAAATCTATCCAAAGTTGCACAGAAAATCTGGAAATGGGCACTCAGACAGAAAATGTTCCTGTCATCACAACATCTTCCAGGGGAACTCAACGCTCTAGCAGACTCATTGAGCAGAGACCCCCTACCAGAGGAACAAGAGAGGCGTCTACACGAAGAAGTCGTAGAACACCTCTTCTCTCAATGGGGTTTTCAAACTATAGACTTATTCGCTACAAGCAAAAATAGTCAATGCCCAGACTTCGCGTCCAGGTTCCCCCAGCCAGGCTCCAAGGGAAACGCCCTATGGATGAACTGGCCAGGGAAGTTTGCTTACGCCACCCCCCCCCCACTCCCAACTCCTCTCATGAGGAAGGTGGTGAACAAGTTACACAAGGAACCGATGACGCTGATCCTTGTTGCTCCTATGTGGGCAAGACAACCGTGGTATCCACATCTGCACAGACTGGCGATGTGCGATCCGCACAAACTCCCTTGCCAGTATAACCTACTCACCCAGCACGGAGGACTAACAGTGCACCCAAAGCCACACTCTATGAACTTGGCAGCATGGCTCCTGAAGTCATAGAGTTCGGATATCTCAATCTACCACAGAGATGTATGGATATCTTGAAGGAATCAAGAAAGCCGAACACTAGGCACTGTTACTATGATAAAAGATTCGTAATTTGGCACCAGAATAAGCAAATCAACCCCATTGATTGTACTCCATCCAACATTCTAACCTATATGCTCCACTTACTAGATGCAGGGTTAGTGTTTAACTCCCTAAAAGTACATCTGGCGGTCTTATCAGTCTACACCATTTCCCACAACAAGGTCTCATGGTGGAAGGTACCAGTCATCAAAGCATTTATGGAAGGGGTAAAGAGACTCCACCCTCCAATTTCTAACCCACCGCCAGGTTGGGACCTTAATGTGGTGCTCCCTAAACTCATGGGACACCGTTAGGGAGAATTCTCATAAATGGCTGATTTCCCTTACCTAATGAGTCCCTCAGCAGTTTGCTGGATTTCTAGGATTTATTTTTCTCACCTGGTAAGAGTGTGAGCCTTTTTCCCACTCTTACATGTGTTTTGCCTTGTGTGTTTCTACCACTTTTTCTGTGGCTGACTACTGTCCCCCAGAAACATGTACAGTTGCCCCAGAAACTTGTAAAGTTGCCATTAACTTTATGTAGTCACTTCAAACTACAGACCCGGTACAACCCATCTTACATGGAGTACTGGAAAGGGTTAATTCCTATCCCTTTTTGTCTGTGCCTCTTGGAGCCTTGTTTTGCTCCCTTAACATTAAGACTTGGCTGGTGGCAATGGTAACGAACCTAACTTTTCTACCGCGATTATATTATATAAACGTGGTATTGTTTTAGGCTATTATATTAGCCTCAAACATAATCCCGCATGACCAAATACATTTTATTTTGGTTCCAGCTGGGTTTGCCATTTCTTTTTGTTAAAGTCTTTCTCGTGTTTTTCTCTGCGCGCCAAACCGGGGATGATTCCTTCGTTTGCTGTCTTTTTGCGGGCTTTGGCACAGAAGTCCTCCTTAAGGCGCCCGATAGTCTAGGTAGGCAGGATGTGAGGAAGGGATCTTCGGACCCCTGCCATGGGTTCCCTTGGTAACCCAAGACGCACTCTTGTCCGATTGGCTAAGGGGACTGGCCTTGCCAGGCCAGCCACCCTGCTGTGTGATTGACAGCCAGGCTGTTTGAATGGGGGAAAACTGCATAAAAAGCAGGTCTCTGGGACTGAAAGAGCAGAGTTGCCACTGGAACGAAAGAACCAACGAGGAACTGGAAGAAGAGGACCTCTACCACGACTGAAATGCCCGGTGAAGCCCTGCTGCAGGTCCGAATCTCTGAATCAGACTACAGAAGATCCTCCAGGAAAGTTCTTCCCTTGAGCTGGTGGGACCAACCAGTTCGCCCAAACTACAAGCCAGGACCCCTCCTCTGGTCGAATTTACTGTACAGAGCTACAGTGGGCCGGATAGCCAGGAGGGTCAGACCCTGCTTGGGTTTTAAGGAGCGCACCTTTTATTTGTTGTTTTGCTCTGCTGCTGGTTTCTTCCCTGGGTGGTGCAGGACCCTCCAGTCTTCCTACTTCGTGTCAGTCCGACAGTCGCTTCAGGAACCGTGAGCCTGCAGGAACCACCAGGAACGTCTGCCTCAGCTACAGCTCCCTCTCTGTTTTAAGGTAATGTGCAAATCCGGTTGTCCGTTTCGTTCAACCGCGGTGAAAGTGTTTGAAATCTTTCTCCAATCCGAGGGCTTGTCCTTCTCTTTGAACTAACTTTTCTACCAACCAACCTCGTCCAGAATCTGTGTCACGAACTTTACAGCGAACTACCCTGAACTGTGTGATATTGAGCAAAGGACTTTTGACCCATTGACTTTGGCCCTAAGCCTTTTCTAGCTGATCTCCTCACTTAGCTGTTGGTTTTGCCTAATTTCTAATAACTTTGTCTTTCCCTCCCTTTTAAACTGCTGGAGTGTCATTTTGCTCCCACTTCATTTTGTGAGCTTAACTGGTCTGGAATTTAATGGAAGTGGTGTGGTGTATTTATGATTGTGATTTTTAACTTGCTTATAATAGTGAAATGTTATACAGCTGTTGAGTAAATACATATATATTCTTTTACTTAGAAACTTTGAGTGAGTGTTTGCCTGAATCATAGTAATTGCTGTCCTTTGTATAACTATTTGTACTGCTCACTTACTCTTGAGATATGTCTGGCTGCTCCGCTACTGCTACTGCTACCACTACAACTGTGTTACAGGCTTGTACCAAAGGTGAAATTGTACTGTCACTTGTAGTCTTAATTGTGTGTAGTGTTCTCAAAGGATAATTCTGCCTAACAGACCCCCCCTTTTGAGCCTATGCACAAGTCTAGTCTCAAACACTTGACTTATAAGACTGCCTTCTTAGTAGCCATCACTTCCATAAGAAGGGTCCGTGAAATCCAAGCTCTGTCAGTGCAGGACCCTTTCTTTACTATACATAAGGACAAACTGGTTTTACGCACTCACCCTAGGTTCTCACCTAAATTAATCTCCAAATTCCATGTAAACCAAATAGTCTATTGAGATACTGTCTTTCTTCCAGGATCCCAAAAGCTCTGCTGAGGTAAAACTCCACACACTAGATGTGAGGAGGGCGGTCCTCTACTACGTAGACAAGACCAGACCGCTAAGAAAGACAGATCAACTGTTTGTCTCCATAGCGCCAGGCAGAGGAGATTACATCTCTAAGAATGCCATCTGTAGGTGGATAGTCAGATGTATCCATCTGTGCTATTCCCTATCAAATAAGACACTGCCTTTTACGCCAAGGGCCCACTCCACAAGAGGTACTGGAGCCACTCTGGCTTTCATTGCAAATGTCCCCTTAAGCAGCTACATGGAGCTCTATACATACTTTCACTCAGCACTACTGCATTGACACTCATTCCAAGACAGATACACAAGTGGGACAAGCAGTTCTAAGACATTTATTCGCTCATGAACCTTCTCACATCCCATCTCCTCCTTCCACTGCTCTCTAGTCTATGCACATCATGTGATCTAAGCAGATTCCAGAAACCTTAGAAGGGATACATTACTCAACGTAATCGTATTTGTGATGCTTGTATCTGCTTAGATTCACATGCGCCCGCCCTTCCTCCCCTCTGAGAGAAGGGGCATGAATGCTTATGAGCTTGTCTGATGCATATCTGCTTGGATACAACTGTACGCATTCTACACTTTATGCTACCTCATGTCAGAAAAATAATCTGAGGGACCTCGACGCGTGAGGGAACATGGGTACAGTGGACGTCACACTAGGGATAGTATTACTGGCACGCCCTGTCGACGTCCCTTTTCGAGTTTCGAAAACAACAACTGTAATACTCTGCAGCTTCCACTAGATGTCGGCCTATTCACAGCATGTGAACCTAAGCCGATACAAGCATCAGAAGAACAAGTTACTCTCTTACCTGGTAACGTTCTTTTGATGGGATGGTCCGACGACGTATTCCATATCTATGACAGTAATCACCACAGCTGTGCTGCTTTGGAAAATCTTTCGGCGTCTGCGTCCTGCGTCGATACGCCGCCCTCGAGGACCTACTCCGACGGCTGACGTCACTGGATGTTATAAGTAGGACGCACGACACTTGTAGCCTCAGTTGTAGTTTTTTCCCAGAATGTGTGGCACCAGTCTTCTGCCAGTCTGACCACACAAAGCCTTGCGGAAACGTAAGCTGCATCGCATAAGAAATTCTGTAGCGGGGAAGGCAGGGAGGGAGCGATATGGAATAAGTCGTCGGACCATCCCATCGAAATAACGTTACCAGTTAAGAGAGGAACTTGTTCTTCGAGGGGATTGGGTCCTCCGACGTATTCCATATCTATGACAGACTCCTAAAGCAGTACCAATGCAAGGAGATGGGAAAAGAAATAATACAGAAATTTAGTATGCCCAATCAAATTGCGGAGCAAAGGACCGCCTTGCCAAAGGCCAGATCCTGCCCACGGATGGAATCGAGGGAGTAGTGATGTACAAAAGTATGGACCGAAGCCCAGGTGGCTGCATCACAGATGTTACGAATAGGAACACCCCTCTGAAGGACAGTGGAGGCAGCCATACCGCTGGTACAATGGGCCCGCAAGCCGACCGGTGGGTCCTTACCCGCCAAGCGGTAACATTCAGAAATTGCCAGAATAATCCAGCGAGACAAAGTCTGCTTAGTCACAACTTGTCCCAAACGCTTTCCAGCGTAACCAATGAAGAGTTGATCGTCCACTCTGACCCGGGACATGCGTGAAATATAAAAGCTTAAAGCTCTCCTAGGATCGAGCCTATGGAGCCTCTCCTCTTCCTTACCAGGATGCGGAGGAGGATAAAATGCCGGAAGAATAACCTTCTGGCCTAAATGAAATTCCGACACCACCTTGGGAAGAAAGGAAGGACGAACTCCAAGGACAACCCTGTCCTTATGAAATACAGTGAAGGGTGGCTTAACTGAAAGTGCCTGTAACTCACTCACTCTGCGAGCGGAAGTGACCGCAACCAAAAATACAGTTTTAAGAGTTAACAGTCTTAAAGGGAACGAATGCAAAGGCTCAAACGGAGCACCCATCAGAAACTTGAGGACAAGGTTCAAATCCCAACCGGGCACCTGGACAGGTGACGGAGGGAACACATTAGTGAGCCCTTTTAGAAACTGAGAAATTAAAGGGATTTTAAAATAAGAACACTCTTCAGACGAGCGCTTAAATATGGACAGTACCGCCAGATAACCTTTAACGGTACCCACTTGCAAACCCCTGTGGGCTAAAGAAAGCAAAAAAGACAGAACCACAGGAATGTCACATGAAAACGGATCCACATCCTTAACCCTGCACCAGTTGCAGAACTTTCTCCAACGGCAACAGTACAGGGACTTTGCTGCGGGCCTTCTGGCCGAAAGCAACACCTCCATCATGTCTTCAGGGAGGTCCCAATCCTTATACCTCAACCTTTCAGAAACCAAGCGTGAAGGTTGAGGGATCTGACCTCTGGATGTAGAACCTGACCCCCCTCCTGTGAGAGCAGATTGTCTCGGTAGGGAAGATGACGTGGAGGGCAGATGGACAAGTCGAGAAGGTCCGGGTACCACGTTCTCCGGGCCCATGCCGGAGCAATGAGGATCATCCGGGAACCAAACCTTTGTAACCTCCGCAGCACTTGCGGGATGACGGGGACTGGAGGAAACGCGTACAGCAGTGGGAATGACCACTCCACCACAAACGCGTCTCCTAAGGCTCCTCTTGGAGAAAATTCCCGCGAGCAGAACCTTTCGCCCTTCCGGTTGACACTGGAGGCGAAGAGATCCACTTGAGGGGGTCCCCAAAAGAGCGAAGATCTCCAGGAGAATCTATTGAGCCAGCTCCCACTCGTGAGAGATCGCGCTCTGCCTGCTCAGAGCGTCCGCCGTCTCGTTTTCGTCTCCCGCAAGATGAACTGCAGAGATCGAAACTTCCTGCTGGATTGCCCAGAACCAGAGCTGCATCGACTCCCTGCACAGAGGAAGTGACCCTGCCCGTCCCCCCTTTTTGTTGAGGTAGTGCATGGCCACTGTGTCCGTCAGGATCAGGACATTCTTTCCTCGCACAGTCGGCAGAAAAGACTTCAGGGCAAGGCTGACGGCCCTCAGCTCCAACAGATTGATATGGAGTCTGGACTCCGACGGAGACCAACGACCGTTGACTACTCGTTGGCATGAGCTCCCCATCCCATGAGGGATGCGTCTGTCACGATCGTCACCTCTGGCCAGCGTAGCTTTCAACAGGCCACCACAGAAGGTCCTGGGTGACCAAGGACGGCCCTGAACAGGGTCCGACATCCTGCCGGAGGACTGAGACCACTGGAGCTTGAGTGCCCATTGCAAAGTTCCCATCCGCAACCTGGCCACTGGCACCAGAAGAATGCAGGATGCCATGAGGCCGAGCAATCTCAAGAACTCGAACGCTGGGAGACTCATGGCATGCTGAAACTTGTGCACCATCTGCTGAATGTGATCAGCCCTCACCTGGGGAGGAAAACACTGCCCCAGGGACGTGTTGAGTGCTGCTCCGATGTACTGGAGCTTTGAGTTGGCGTCAAGTGGGACTTCTTTAAGTTGAGGGAGAAGCCCAGCTTGTGGAGGGAGTGTCAGGTAACGGACAGATGATCCAGGACTTGCTTGGGAGAGCGCGCCCTGATCAACCAATCGTCCAGGTAGGGGTAGACGTGAATCCCCCCTTTCCTGAGACGCGCTGCCACCACTACCATGAGCTTGGTGAAGACCCTCGGGGCGGAGGTAAATCCGAACGGCAGGACGCAAAACTGAAAGTGCGAGTCGCGAACCGCGAACCTCAGGTACTTCTTGTGCTTTGGATGAATCGGCACATGAAAATAAGCGTCCTTGAGGTCGAGAGACACCAATCAGTCCTGAAGTTGAAGGGCCTGGAGGACTTGAGAAAAAGTAACCATCTTGAACTTGTCCTTCATGAGGAGTTTATTCAAACCGCGCAAATGTCCATGATGGGTCTCAATCCCCCGTCTTTCTTGGAAATCAAAAAATAAGGGGAATACCATCCCTTGTCCTCTCTGCTACAGGCACCAGTTCTATGGTGCCTTTCTCCAGCAGGGCTTGAACCTCCTGCACAAGGAGCGGATCCGGACTCTGCAACGAGAGATTCCCCGGTGGATTGTCGTGAGGCCTCTGCCGAAAGGGAAGACAGTAGCCGTGGGCTATGATCTCCAGAACCCACACATCTGAAGTAATGGCACGCCATTCGACAAGATGCTGCGTCAGCCTTCCCCCCAACCGGCGAACCATGGGACATGGCCCCATGACTGAGCTGAAGCGGCTGCGGCGTTGCCTGGGGGCAAAGAGGCAACTGCCTGAGCGGCCTTGGCACCTCGAGTACCCTGCTTTCCACCTCTGGCACTCCTACGGTGGCCCCTTTGACTGGCAGCTCCTCTCGCTTTACCAAAGGATGAGTAATAACAAAAAGGAACCTCCCCTCCATTGCTGTCCCCTAGGACGAAAAGGCAAAGGTTGGAGAACTGCAGCGCCCAACGACTTTGCTGCAGCTTTGGAGGTCTGCAACCTCTCAAGGCTCTCGTTAGCCTTGCTGCCAAAAAGATGTTCACCGTCAAAGGGCATGTTGAGGAGCCAGGCCTGCACATCAGGAGCAAACCGCGACTTCCGCAATCACGCAAACCAGCGTATTACGGTGCTCGCCGACATGGACCAGCTGACGCAATCTGCCATGTTCAAACCCGACTGAACGGCCTCACACATGGCGTCCTTGACATCCTGGACCACAGCAAGAAAACCATCCTGTTCGTCCCCTTCAGGAATATGTTCAGCCGCTAAGGAAACACAGTTCCACAGAGTGTGCGTGAAACGTGACAAGGCACATACGGAGTTGGCCACCTGAAGAGCCATACCCCCTGAAGAAAACACTTTCTTCGCCCAACCATCAAAACGCTTGTCGTCCCCATCAGGAGGGATGGTAGGTTACAACGCCTGCTTTGCTGGGGCCGTAGCCGCCTGCACCACCAAACTCTCCAGAGTGGGGTGGTTGGTCAAGTAGCAGGGGTCGCTACTGGCTGGGCGGTATTTTCACGGCAAAGGCTTGCCCATTGCCGGAAGACTCTCTGGAGCAGTCCAAGTCGCTGCCACCCTCCTCTGTAGAGCCATATGGAACGGCAGTACCGGGTCAGTTGGTGGACCTTGGTCGAGGCTATCCGTGAGGTAATTCTGAAGAAAATCCCCTGGGGGAGCAGATCACCCCCAGTACTCGGTGACCCTAAACACAAGGCACCGGTACGAGGAGTCGGCATGGGTGCCAGGCTCAGGCCTACACAACCCCCCCTCCGGAGAGGTGTCCAGACCACTAGCGTCGTGCAGGGACTAACGCAGGTCCTCAATCTGGCTATGGCCCGAGAGAATCTCATCTGGCACCATATCAGGAACCATGCCATCATCAGAGCCCTCATCCACCTCCGAAATGTACTCAAGATGGAGGAAAGTGGGCACAGAATGGGGAACAAAGCCATGCTTGACCTTGGCCAGAGCCTTTCTAAGGGATTCCACCGTGCCCCGGGGTACCCCTGTCGAAACAGCCTCGAAAGGCGTCGAGTGAATCGGCGTCGACGCCGAACATGGCGCCGACAGCATCGACGGCGTCGAAACACAGGCCTCGAGGGCGGAGCCCCGAGCGTGTCCCTCGACATCCTGGGTGCCGATGGCGTCGACGACCTTGGCGTCACAGGCGTCGACGTCTTCCTAGAAGACATCACAGGCTCACACGGTCTCAAGCGCATCGAGGACCGGGACCTGGAACGGGCATGACTAGAACGATTCCCCTTGTCCGAGCGGGACCGCTCGAGCAGTGTCTCTAGTCCGATCACGACCGACCCCACTCGGAGGCGCGGACGGACCAGTGCCCTGCGATTCGAGAATCGCTAGCATTTTCTTACCGAAAGAAGCCCATTCCTCCGGCGTCGCATGCTTGGTGGGATAAGCGACCCGCCGACGGGCGGAGCCCTTGGATGAGGACGGGGAAGGTGACCGATGACGCCGCTTCCGGGAGTGCCTCGAAGAGGCAGGAGTGGCGGGACCCACTGTGGGACCGAGACCCACTGGACTTCCGATGACTATACAGAGAGTCGCCCCTCAAATCGTCCGTCGAAAGCCCTGTGGACCTTGACTTCCGGGGCTTGGATACCTTACCGACCGACAGTTTCTTCTTGCGCTCCCGCAAGGCTTTGGATGTAAGTGACTGGCAGTCGACACAATCATCCATGTCATGGGCCTCCCGATGCACCAGAGGCAGGCGTCGTGCGAGTCCGTCTCCGACATCTTGGACCTGCAGTCCCCGCACTTCTTGAAGCCCGGACGCAGGGTGGAAGAAGAGGTAGACATCTCGAAGGACTTTTACTTCACAAACAAACAGGTTTGAAGAACCGAAAGAACAGAAACTCCAAAGAGTCGAGGCACGCCAAGATCTCCGAAGTGAACACGTTCACGGAAAAAACGGAACTGAGGCTACGGGCGTTGTGCGTCCTACTTATAACATCCAGTGACGTCGGCCGTCGGAGGAGGTCCTTGAGGGCGGCGTATCGACGTTATCGAAGCAGGACGCAGACCCTGAAAGATTTTCCGAAGCAGCACAGCTGTGGTGATTACTGTTATAGATATGGAATACGTCGGAGGACCCAATTCCCTCGAAATACGATTACGGTGAGATAGATAAATATATGTATTATTATTTTTTTGTTACTTACATCCTGACGAGAACCCAAGTTATTCTGTGTTGCGGCAGGGAAAACTCCTCTAGAAAAAGGGAGAGGTAGTGAGGTAGTTCCTTTTCTTTATTTGAATAAAAATCTATAGCCGAAATGATACGATCTTGTCAGCCTCCTTATTCCATCACACCACACTACCCCCTGGGCCACCAACGCTGCAACCACTGGTGAGAACAGTGGTCCTTGAAGGCCTAGACAAACCCAAGATCAATTTCCATATGGACAGAAAGGATACTTGTTTCTGTGTACCCCGGCCCCATTCAGTTCTATAGTGCTTGAAAGACCACCTTACCATATTCCCTTGCCTTACCTTTGGTGGTTGATTCTAGTTATAAAAATCTCGCCTGGGGAATCCCAAGATAGCTGGATGCCCCGTTCCTACACAGAAAATGTATAATCTCCAGCATACAAAAAGTGTCACCAACGCATGCGACTACCAAATTTAGCCCATGGTTCCTTATGTAAGGAGTTTGGGAATACGTTTTGAGCCCGTTTGGTGCCTTTTGGAGGGATTTATCTCTGTTTTTACTTTGATTTCCAAACCGTTTTTTGAGCTGGTCTGCTCCTTGAGTGCCCTGTCTTTGCGGTCTAGTGTTTCGTTTGTTTCTGGGGTTTTTCCTGTCCCCTCTAATCCTCTATTTCTTAAGTACTGCACGCAGGGCAGCCGGCAAAAGTCACAGGATAATGGCAGCTTCCTTGGGGCGCCTTCCATCCCTGTTTGCCTGGTGCCCTAGCCCTGCCAGACACCTGGCTATCCATCTACAGCTACTTCCAAGTAAGGGGCATCTTCATTAAATCTTATGTTAAACGATATTTATACCGTGCACTATCACCACGGTAGTGTTGCTCTGGTGGATCTGAGAAGGGAAGAGGGTGGGATGGGTTAGTAAGGTTGAGCGGGAAAAGAGAAAAAGCTGTGATGTTCTATTGGCAGCCTCAGTTCGGTTAACACCTTTTGCTCAGCTTGGGTGTGCTTTTTGTTTGATAGCTATGTGTTGTTGTGCAAGGCTATGTGTGTTATGTTTTGTTGTGATGTAGTGAAGTGTGTGTGGTGTGTAGTGCTTTGGAGGTGTGGTTGTGTAGAGTGTGAGAGTTGTATGCAGAGGGGAGAGATTGTTTATTGGAGTTGGTTAGTGGCATTGCTATTTAGAGGCGATGAATGCTAATCTTCACAATCCTGTCTAGATGTGGCGCAATGCCAATCTTTACAATTCTATCTAGATGTGACGCAAGCTAGTATCACAAGTATGTCTAGATGTGATGCAATGCTAACCTTTGCAATTCTGTCTAGATGTGACACAAGCTAGTATAACAAGTATGTCAAGATGTGATGCAATGCTAATCTTTCCAGTTCTGTCTAGATGTAACGCAATGCAAATCTTCACAATTCTGCCCAGATGTGACGCAATGCCAGTCTTCACAATTCTGTTAAAATGGGACGTGAGCTAATATTACAGTTCTCTCTAGATGTGACAGAGGCTAATCTTTACAATTCTGTCTGGGTATGACGCAGGCTAGTATTACAGTTTTGTCTAGATATGACGCAATGCTAATCTTCACAAGTCTGTCTAGATGTGGTGCAAGCTGACATTCCCAAGTCTGTCTAGATGTGACAAGCTAATCTTTACAGTCCTGTCATGATATGACGCAAGCTGAAATTCCTAATTCTGTCTAGGGATGATGCAATCTAGTATTGCAGCTCTGTCTAGATATAACACAAGCTAATCGTCACAGTTCTGTCTGGATATGACGCAAGCTAGTATTACAGTTCTGTCTAGGTATGCTAATCCTCATAATTCTGTCCAATTGTGACGCTGGCATATGTCTGAAATTTTATGTAGACTAGCTAGCACAGAGTATATGTAGTCTACCTAGTTGTGAGATATTGCTCACCAATAGTTATCTTGGTGTGAGAGATCTGAAATAATCAGTGAGAGATCTGGAATAATCAGTCTATCAGAGTGGTCTGCTGGTGCTCTGGCACTTCTGAAAGTTAAGAGGGTAGGATCCGTTGGTGGGTTTAGCAGGATAAAGGTAGAGCGAGATTAGAGGTGTTCCGTTGACCGCTTCAGTTCGGTTAGCGCTGTTCGCTAAGCATGCGTGCGGTTTCCGGATCTGTGTGCTCCCATGTGCTGTTGTGCGATAATATGTGTGGTTTGTTTTGTTGTTGATGTGCATTGAAGTGCTTGCAGTTTAGGGTGCAGGAGAGTGATTGTGTTTGTTTAGCGTTTGAGAGGTGTGTGCCAAGAGATTAGATTTTAGCGGTTGGATTAGTGGGGTTCTCATGCTTTCAGGCATTTGTCTTGTGTTTCTTTCAAAGGTCTTGCAGTCTTTTGGAGCATTCCCCTGCGGTTCATTCACCTGGTTCTGCGCGAGTTGGCGGCCTATATCTGAGGCTGTCTAGAGCTCTGTGGGAGGGGCAGGAGGTGAGCCCCTCCTCCCCCCACACAGGTTTGAGATTGCTATGGTTATTAGATGTTTTTCGGTCATGAGAGTGCGCTCTCTAGCATTGTCTCCCTTTGTTCCAAGGGGGTGGTCCCCTCCTTGAGTTATAAGCGCTGCCTTTACGGTCGGTGTTTGTGTTGAATCCTCCTTCGTCTCTAGCGGCGCTCCCATCCCTTGGATTTAGCCTGGCGAGGGGGCTTGGCTTTGGAGGTATTTGATTCATTTTGGTTCTGTGGTGAAGAGCCAGGTTTTAAGTAGTTTCCTGAATTTTAGGTGGTCCTTTGCATTTCGGATGTTTTTCAGGAGGGTGTTCCAGGTTTTTGCTGCCAGGTGAGAGAAGGAGGATCCCCCTAGCCTTTTCTTTGTGTAAGGTTTTGGTTCAAGGCAGATATCGTTGCATGATCTGAGTGTTCTGGTCAGTTGGTAAATCATTTTCTTTTGAAGGAATTCTGCTCCTTGACCGTGGATTGCTTTTTGTGTTATGCACATTGTTTTGAATGTGATTCGTAGTTTGACTGGAAGCCAGTGTTACATTTTTAGTGCTGGGTGATGTGGGCTCTTCGTGATAGTTTGAGTCTGCCTACTGCGTTTTAGATACGTTGCAGTTTATTCAGTAGGTGTTCTGGCATTCCGAGGTAGAGGGTGTTGGCGTAGTCAATTCTTGACATGTTGAGGGCAATGATTGTCAATGGCTTATGGGTGAAGGACAGGAATAGTAGGATTCTTTTTACTGAGTGCAGGAGGAAAAAACCTTGATTATTGCATTTACTTGTGATTCTGTTAGTGTGTCGTCTTTTAGGATTCCCAGCTTTTTGACTATTTGCGATGGTGTGGGTGCTGTTCCTAGTTCTGTGGGGCATGGGACATAAGTGTTACTTACCAGGTTTTTGGATACAATCATGATTTCTGTCTTGCCTGGGTTGAGTTTACGACTGGATGAACACCAACAGCCTAAGAGTTGTTTGAGACATTCTCCCAGCATTGTGTTCTCTTCTTGTGTATCTTCGATTTTATAGATGATGTGTGTTGTCTGTTTAGTTGTAGCACGTAAGGTTGCGTTTAATGATCAAAATTAGCGGAGCAAGTAGATGTTGAAGAAAAGTGGGGATAGGGATGATTCATGTGGCACTACACCTTCGGTGTCCCGTGGAGCGGATTTGAAGGGTTTTATCCAGTTTCCGTTCCATTTGTTAGGAATGACAGAGAAGGGTCAAGTCGGTTATTCCTGTTTCTTCCATTCTCTTGATGAGGATGTCATGGTTGACTGTGTCGAAAGCTGTGGAGAGGTCAAGTAGAATAAGGGCAGAGTTTGTGCCAGAGTCTGCGTTTGTCTTTAGGTCATCCCAGAAAGATATGAGTGCCATTTCTGTTCCCCTCGTGGGTCTAAAGCGGACTTGCGCCTGGTCCAGCAGGTGGTGTTTTTCTATGTGTTCTTGTGTTCTTTTGTAGATGTAGGTTTCTAGTAGTTTTGCTGGGTTAGGAATGTTTGAAATCGGTCTGTAGTTTGAGAGGTCTTCTACGTCTCCTCCTGCGTCCTTAAGTAGTGATTTGATGTTCGCCGATTTGTATGATCGCTGTATTTTCCCTGTTGCGAGTGACCGGTTAAAAAAGTTTCTGTAGTGTTCCAGTGGTGTGCCCTGTGTGAGGATGGATTTGTAAATGTCTGGGGGGCAGGGTTCCATGGGTGATCCTGCTTTATTGCTATGTCTTACCAGCTTGACAAACGTATCTACTGGTATTTGTAGGAAGCTTTTGAGTTTATACCGTGCTTCCTTGTTTGGTGGGATTGGTTGTGTGTTTGGGTTGACCGGTCTGCTTTGCATAATTTGATGGGTGTCCCTGATTTTTTTTAAATGGTCTGCTAGGTCGTTGCATAGTTTCTGGGAAGGTACCGGTGTGCTGTTGCATCCCGGTGGGTTTCTCATTTCATTTATCATATTGAACAGTTCTTTTCGGGTGTTGGCGGCTTTGGTGATTCTGCTGTCGTAGCGTTTCTTTTTGGCAAGATCGGATCGGTCGTTGGAATTGTGCTCTCTTTGTTTGTTTGTATTCTTTCCTCCATTCCAGTTCGAGTTTGTTCTTTTTCATGGTGCTGAGCATTGGTGTAAACCATTTTGCCATTGCTCTCCTTCGTGAAAGGTTTTTCACTGGAGATCCAGTCAATTGTTTCAGCGATCCATTTATGAAGCAGCTGTGCTTTCCCGTCGAGGTCAGCTTCGTCAGGTTAGTGGTAATTGGTTTTGTGAGTTCAAGTTGTTCTATTAAATTGCTTGCTTTGATAGCTTTCCAGTTTCTTTTTGTGATAGTTGGGAGTTTATCGGGCTGCTTGGCCGCTTTAGTTGGTAGCATGATTACAAATGGGATTATGAGGCGGTCGCTCCGGAGTATCTGTATTAGCGGTGCAGAGGCGATAAGATTTTTGTTGGTGAAGATTGCGTCAAGTATGTGTCCCGCTGTGTGTGTTGCTCCTTTAACCAATCGTCGTAGTTTCATGGCTTTTAATTGTTCGATGAGCGATTTTTGTGAATTTGTGTTTTCTTATTCAAACCAGATGTTGATGTCCCAGAGGATTGTCAGATGTTCATGTTGGGTGGCTATGTTGGTGATGGCTTCTACAAAGTTGTCGACGAAAGTTGTGTCGTATGTTGGTAGTCTGTGAATCAGTGAATTTTTTGTTTGTTTTGGGGTTTACTTCGAGGTGAAAGACCATGGATTTATAGATTTTGATGTTTAGTGGTTGGTCTGTTTTTATTTTCAGGTGTTCCTTGAAGGCTATTGTAACACCTCCTTTCCCCCCCCCATTTTCAGTTTAACTGTGTGCACTTGTCAGGTAGGCAGCTGTGGAGTTTGATTTTCTAGTTGTAATCCAACCATGTTTCTATGATATATAGGACATTGATGCCGTCGTCGCAGAGCAGGTCGTTTATCTCTGTGGTATGTTTTGACATTGACCTAAACGTTGATTAGATTGCAGTGGATTTTTGTGGCTTGGTTTTGTTTGTCTTTTAATATTGGTTTTGTCATGTGGTTGTTGCACTGGTTTGCTCCCATCTTGCTCTCAGTGTGTGATGGTGGTTAAGTCGGGTTTGTGTCGTCATTGAGTAGGTCTTCTAGGTTAAGTATTGGGCTGTTTTTTTCAGGTTCCTCTTCTATATTTTGTTGTAGTTGCGGGAGGGGTCATTGTCTTTGTGCTAAATCAGGGTGTCGATTTTGTTCACATTCCTTCTGGGTGTTTCTGTTCTTTTTCCTGTGCGGCTCTGTTCTGTTGTTGGCCCGTCTCACTATGTTGGTGGAATTGACTTGTCCCGGTGAGTTATTGGTCGCGAGGTATGATGTCGGTATAGAGATTTCTCTTCTTTTGGCGTTTGTTCTGTTGTTGACTGTTTTGTGGGGGGGTGTTCCGCAGTTGAGATTATGTGGTGTGGTTCCATTCGGTTCATTCCTACGCCTGGTTGTTTTTGCGTGATCCCATTTGTTTCCGTAACATGTTGCGTTCTTTAGTGGTAGGTTGTTTTATTTGTTTCTTTGCATTTGGGCTGTCGGTGTTGTGATCTTTTGGGTTTCGTTGGTTTGTAAATTTGTTTGCGTTTAGCTTTCTTTTTCGGTTGCAGGGGCTGCAGCCCACCTGCAAATCTTTCCTGGTTGGAATGTGACAGTTCTTGGCTTCCTTAAGTTTGCGATTGTGGGCGTAATGGTTTAGCGTCGGATGGTCTTATGGCTTGGTATGTCAGGTGGTTGTGGGAGACGGTGGGAAGGCTGTTGTAACATTATTAAGGTTGAGGAGATGTGGCGAACAGAGATGGGGGACCATTGGGACCGATCAATTCCCCTTTTCTGTTTTGTCATCAAAAGGGGATTACCAAAAGAAGTGCAGAATTATACTGTATACTATGAAGAAGGGACCATCAAGAGCAGTGAAGATTATCTATTTTCACCACTTTGGTACTGGGAGGAGCAAGATGCCTACTAAGAGTTGCGAGGGTCAGGCATGTCCCTCTGATTATGGTCAGGCAGGACTAATGAGTCAGCCACACCTACAGCCTATCAAAGGGCTCCAGGTGTATAAATGGAAATCAAGTGCCAGAGGAAGAGAGAAGGAGCCCGAGACGGGGAGCAACATGTGAAGAGGCAGCAGTGGTGCAACTGGAGAAGCACAAGACAGTACACCGGCAAGACACCCAGCAGACTAGGGGGACCCAAAGCAAGTGGGCCGTATGACTTCCCCAAGCCTGGGAACTTCCAGACCCTTGAGAATGCAGTGGGAACTGGTGTGAAGCTGGAGCCGAGAGGATGCTGCCCATGTGCCGCCCGAAGCACTGGAGCTGCCAGCATGTGGAGAGAAGCACAAGGTCGGCGAGCGGGGCTCACGCCAGTAATGTACAGAAGGCCAGTCAGTGTCACGAGGGCAGAGGTGCTCTGGGGCACACCAACAAGGCTGCATCGGAACTCCGGTCTACAGTATAGAAACAACAATGTGGTTTTTGAATACCGAGCTAACGAGAAACTTTACTTTGAACAACTAAAGGCTCATTGATTACCGACCAAAAGGGACACAAATAATGAAATGAAAAAGGTACACATTGAATCCTGAACCGAGTTTTAAAAAAATGTAAATCAGTGCACATTTGAAAACAGTGAACCTTTTGTGAGTGAATGCAGTGTGAAGAGATCACAGCTTGGCAAGGGGGTGAGACACACATGGTGGCAGGGCCACAAGGCTAATAAGGAGAAGCCATGGAAGTGTCAGATTATCCCGAAAGCCAAGAGGCCAATAAAAGTAGCAAGGCAACAGCTCGGCAGGAGGTGGGGGTGGGGGGGGACATATGGTGGCAGGGTCTCGAGGAGAAGCCAAGAAGTGCAAGAATAACCCCTAAGTCAAGAGGTCAACAAAAGAAGCAAAGTGAAGGCGGCTTAGTGCACAGGAGCCAGTGCCAAGTAAACCGGTGTGTGTGTTCCAAGGAGTCCTGGGCCCCTGGTTGCGGGACCTGTAATTGGTAGACTGTGTGGCCTGACAACTGTGCCTAGACCAGAGAGCCCTGCATGGTAACCCCTGAGAACTCTGAATCACAGCATAAGGAAACCACTGCATCAGAGCTGGCAAATTGGGCAAGAAAAAAGGTCAAGTTGACCTGGTGTTTTGTTAAGACTTTTTCCTTTGGAAAGACTATAACAAGTATAGGCGGCAGAATTGAAGTCTTGGGGAAGGGAACCTGAGGCTTATAAGAACCACCTTTGTTGTCTTGAGAGCGGAGTCTCAAGACCCCTTGTTCTTTTGGATTGTGCTACTTGAACCTTGGGGAAGGGAGCCTCAAGGATTGCTTTGGAACTGTCCCGCCCTGAACTGGGAGAAGGTAAACTTTGAGACTTTTTCATGGAACTTTCTTGTACTTGGGGAATGTGAGCTGAATGTAAGCCGTTAGCTGGAAGAAGCTTGGAACTTTAGAGTTGAACAGTATTTCCTTTGGCTGTGACATCCGTACACATTGGTTAATTGTAGTTGTGAGTGCAAGGACAGGTTTTGGACACGGACAGACTTTAAAGTTGAACTCTTTGACTCAAACCTTCCTTAGTTTCGTTCAGGTAGGGAAATCCCACCTTTGCATAGGGCAAGTTAGGCCTACAACAATCCTGACATTTAAGTTAATGAATATCTTTTGTTTGAATGTCAATTCTGTTGTCAGTATCGTACTTCATGATGCCTTCACAAATTCTGCTTTTAAATTTGGCCACACCTCAATTATTCTGATTTGTTTAGAGTTAATTTAGACTTATCGCTCTACGAACCATACACCAGGACCAAAGCAACCATTGGGAAATATAGACGGAAGAACTGACAATAAAACTACTCGACACCCAGAGACCACCAGAAACCAACTAACCACCCACTTCTCGTCTCCACAGCCTCACACCTCTCACCTACTACACAAACCCAAAGGGCTAGTGAAACTAGCTACCAAAAAACTCGCAATCCACACACCCCTCTCGAATCCTACTGCAAACTCAATACCTGAAAACAACTCAGACAATTGACGCCACCCTTAAAGACACAAGTCCAGTGCACCTAAATCACACCCGGAATGCTCAAAGGCACACACGCCAGTTCCTCCCGGTTCTGCATGCATCAACAGATGAGCACAAATTCTATCCTATCCCTCTCTCGCTCACTAACAAACCCTGCACACTTTTCTTACAGAACCACTGAGCACCTGGAGACCATGCAAATGGCAGCAGTGCGTGGTATCAACATAACATAACATGGGACAACTTTGTTAAACACTTGTTTGCAGGTTATGGTTCGATCCAATTTTTCCGACTCCAATTTTAAGTACAGTGTTCAGGGGTGGGGGGGGCGCTGTTGCGCGGCTCGTGTGATGCCGAAGCCTGAGAGTGCTCCGGCAGAGGCTCCACTATATGGGTTAACATCCTGCGTCCCAGTTGCGTATCAATCAGAGAAAAGTACGGCATGCTGTGCCTGAACCTCAGCAGCATAAGAGGATCCTGATTTGAATATCTGGGACCGCGTGGATCCCGAGACCTTGGCCCGCTCCCTCTGGGACCTGGTGCGACGCGGCCTAAACCTGGCGGGCCGCCCTTCCCCCACCAACGGCTGTAATGAACATTGGACTTCGGCACGTGCACGGCTGATCCGAGCGGCTTCCTTCGATGCCGCGCCGCACTTCTCCACTACCATTCTTTGGGAGAGTGGGACGGCCCTCCGCTCCGAGGGCTCCGAGGACCCCCGGACACTTGGTCCTCCCAACCCCCGTGGCCTGACGCAGAGCGAGTCACGGATCCTCTGCGGCTGGAGGGCGGCTCCATTTGGGGATATCGCTGCGGGCGCAGCCGGTCCCCCCTCCCTCAGAGACTTTCCAGCCCCCCACTCGTCTGCCCTGCTGGGGGGGCTCTGTGCCATCCGAGGCACTGGAGCTGCCAGCATGGGGAGCTCAGCGCAATACCTCCTACCAGCAGGGGACCGCAGACCTGTCACCGGAGTGCTCCGGGGCCAGCGAAGGGATGTGGCCCGCGATCGCCACCCCACCCCCGTGGGGGGAGGGGCAGCTTCACCTCCAACACCCTCCGGCCCCCGTCTGAGGTTGCTGCATCAGCATCACACAGTGAGTCGGGATGCCAGGGGAGGAGAGATTATGGGTACTGCCACCCTCTTTCATCACATGGGGTGACCGGAGGACAGAGGTCCCCATCTCCACACAGACTCTTGGGCACCAGCCTACCCCTTCCTAGGTGCCACGGTGCACACCTCCAACAATATGGGTGGAGACTCAGGACAGATAACCCCTGCATAACTGGGTCCTGTACTGGCACTCGTTCCGGGCCCCTGGCTTGCTGAGTATTTCTCTGCCTACAGCGTTTAACTCCTGGTGAGCAAATCCCTCCAGGAGGCCCACTGGTAACAACGGCCAGGCTCAATAACTGCTCCATGGTAACTCAACGCTCTTCATTATTGCGGAACCGGAGTGGCGAGTGCTCTCCCAATTTACGTAACTTGGGGACTATGTGGGGCCACTCAGTAGGGCTGCAACACCTGCCTTCTGCAAGACCCCCGCTTTTTCTACTCTACACTGCGTTGCTCCCTCCGGAGCAAACTGCATGTCAGCTGGATCTGCATTGGCCGCCGGCCCTCCACGAGTGCTCATTCTCCCTCCTTGGGTGCGGCCCAACATCGAACACCATGACCTCCTTCTCCACGGCTCTGTCAACCGGCTGAACCACTTGGGGACCACCAACCACCCAGACCCCTCAGCTGCCCCCCGGGAAGCCTGCGATAAACCCCCTTACTCTCTGCTTGCCCCACGAGCACCGCAATTTCACAACCAACTCGCCCGGCTCAGACCCCGGTAATGGGCACCCAAAAGAAACAAGTGAAGATGGATCAGTATGCCAAAACAGACCCATCACAACAGGAGGTCGAGCCCGGCCCCTCCAAATTTGACATTTCGGCTCTCAACCAAACTCTGTTTCCACTGAAAAACAGTACAGACAATTTGGGAGTCAAAATTGAAGCGCTAACATGTAAAGTGGATGTATCTGCAGTTCAAATTGCAGTACTGCACCAGCTGGTGCACCTAGTTCAGTTGGGAGGAGTGGGAGGGAAACTTCCTCTGGGACCCTGGGTCCATCGCACACCTAGACTCCAGAAAGCATCTCAAATGCCTCAAACCAGACGGAATACTCGCGATTCAACCATTAGGCAATGACCACAATCTAGGCACAACGTGACATACCCCCAGGGGGTAACCACCCAACAAACAAGAACATAACCCTGATTACATGGAACATCCGGGGTCGCACTAATGGTAAAAAAGATGCGCCTTATCTCTAACTATGTGAAGAACCACCACGCTAACGTTCTCTGCATGCAGGAAACCCACCTGGGAAAGGAACACAATCTCCCGGCCCTGACTGGCTGGGGTATCCATAGGTACGGCTCATCTCACAATACCCACGTCACGATATATACACACATCGCTCGCTGGAATTCAAATTACATAAACAGGTGTCTGACGACGAGGGTCGGTTTATCTTGGTGGCCGGGACAATCACGGGTTGGTCTGTCCTATTCATGAATGTATATGGTCCTAACTTTGATTCCCCAGAATTCTTTCAGTCGTACTCCGAACACCTACGCACATTTCCAGAATACGAGGTGAACTGGGCGGGCAATTTTAACCTTGCTCTATCTCCATCACTGGATGGGTCCACATCGGCTCAAACGTCCCTTACCCGGGCGGCCCAAAAATGGAAATCCATTGCAACAGACTACACCCTGGTCGATATCTGGCGCCTCCACCATCCCAACAGCCGCGAGTTCACCTTCCATTCGAATGTACACACCAGCTCCTCCAGAATAGACTATATCTATATGTCCCCAGAACTGGCCCGGACGTCCAGCAGGGCAGAGATGTTACCCCGTACCCTGTCCGATCACTCGCCGGTCCTGGTACAGTTCACAGGCCCAACCACCCCTCTCAGGCAACTCCGATGGAGGTTCCGTGCCCAAGCACTAGAAGATGTAGCATTCCGTGAGGATACACGTCAGGGCCATCGCTGAATTCTTTCAACTAAATACGGGAGCCGTCTCAGACCCTGGGATTGTCTGGGAAACATTGAAGGTGTATATCCGGGGCTGGTGCATATCACAAGAGTGAGGGATCCTGAAATGCATCCGCAGGGCTATCGCATTCAAAGAAAAAGATTTGAAAAGTATTGAGCTCCGGCAGGCCCAGTGGGACTCCCCCCCAACTCCAATCCGATCTGGTGGCCATGAGGCGAGCGATACGCTCGCTGATGGACAACGAGGAAAGATTGATGGGCGGCTACCAGATATGGGGAGGGGCCCCGTCCGAGTAGAGCTTAGGCCTGGGCCAACAGGCAGGACCAGCACCTGGATCCCATAATAGAAATAGAGTCACCCGATGGGGAATCCACTAAGGACTCAGGGTGAATAAATGGCGCGTTCTGACAATACTATGAGAAGCTATATACGTCCCAGTGTACAGCTGGTCACGATACCATAGTCTGGTACCTAGATAGGATTGCCCTGTGATGGCTAGACCCAGAGATCGGGGCCCTCCTCAATGATCCTTCCACGGACGAAGAATTCCTTAAAGTAATACGTTCACTCCCAAATGATAAGGCCCCTGGAACAGACGGCATCGCTGCCAAACTATATAAAGCCTTCCTGCCCCAACTCATCCCCCTATTTACGTATTATGTACGAAGTGGCCATCTCGTCGGATGTCCTCCCGGATTTTACCAGGATGGCCCTTGTGACGGTACTAATTAAGCCTAACAAGGACCTGAAAAAATGCCCGTCATATCGCCCTCTATCATTGGTAAATACCGATAAGATCCTGGCGCTTGCTGACAGGCTTCTGCCTCACATGCCCGCCATGGTCCTCCCAGATCAGGCAGGTTTTATACCGGGTTGCTCCACACAGAATAACCAGCAGAGATTATTCACTCTGATGCATAATGTGGACCCCGAGATCCCGATAGCAGTGGCGACCTTGGATGCGGAGTAGGCGTTTGACTTGGTCGAATGGCCTTTTCTATTCGAGGTCCTCCAGCGCTCCAGTGCGGGCACTTTTTTCTTACACTTGATCAGGCATCTCTACACTGCCCCGCACGCCCTGGTGTACACAAACTGTGTCCAATCCATCCAACTCAGGCCACCAGGTAGGGCTGCCCATTCTCGCCCATCCTATTTGCCCTGGCGATTGTACCGGTCGCCTGTGCACAGATGTAATTCCATGCCCACCGCGGGTTATTTATCCGTTCACACACATCCATTGTTTCGTTATACGCGGACGATAGGTTAATCTACGTAAAGAACCCCCTGAACAACCTAAACCCTCTGATGAAAGAAATCACCAAATTCAGAGCCCTATCCGGTCTTCAGATAAATTGGGTCCAAATCCGAGATACTCCCGCTCACCACAGGTGTATCCCTACAGGACATCAGCGGTGCCGGGCGCCCGCAAGGGATTCGTTATTTGGGCGTTCAGGTGTCCACATCCCCAGCCAGACTGTACGAGGAGAACTATGTGGCAGCCCTGCAACACTTGGAGCACAGGGTGGACACATGGGTCTGCCTACCTATTTCACAATCGGCCCTTATTTCCATCTCCAAGATGGTAATTTTGCCGAAATTATTATACGTTTTCAATAACATTTCGATATGGCCCCCGCGACCTTCTGGAACCGTCTAAAGAGCATGATGATCAAATTGATTTGGGCCAGGAAGCAACCTCGCATTTCACTATACACAATGACCCTCCCATGCTCCCAGGGAGGTCTGGACGTCCCTGACCTTTTCCTATATTATCTTGTGGCCAAGGTCCAATATCGCGCCTGGAGAAAGCCATCGCCCAGTCCGATTACCTCAAAAGGTTTGCTCTGGGCTACCCGGGAGCGCCACATAAGGGCAGAAGTACAACCCCTAGAGATTACCCTCAAAGCATGGGACTGCCTGGCAGAAAGAGCGGGCGTGAGTCAATGGTACTCCCCATTCATGGCCATATACAACGTTCTCGGCATTCCTCTTATACACGAGACCATATTCATGCAACACTTTACTAACCTTCAGATCCACACGTTGGGCGATGTTGCCCCTGGGGGTAAATTCATATCATGGGAAGAGCTCAAGAATAGGGGCTCATAGACCTCCAACATGCTGCTCTTGTACTATCGACTTCGGGAGGTACCGAGGGCCATATGGCCTAATTTCCAGAACGCACCACACACATCCCTGTTGTTGACGTATGCAAATACGCGGACATCCACCAAAAAAATCATCTCTTCCCTATATGGTCTGACCCGAGCACTCGGTTGCCCATCCCCAGCACCGTTTAGGGATAAATGGCAGGGTAACACAGGGAAGTCGCTGTTAGATGACCAGTGGAGCCTAATCCAAGTCCAGACTAAAAAGATCTCTATCAACAATTGGTTCCGCCTGATTCACATCAGATATACTACTTCCCCTTTGCCCTACACAAACTGTTCCCACTTAGATCCCCTCATTGCAAAAGGTGCCTCCAGACCCCAGCTGACTTTTACCACGTTGCCTGGCCCTGCCCTCAGATTTAGTCCTACTGGACGGGTATAGCAGAGGCGATGGACTACATGGTGGATGACCCAATCCCATGCACCCCTGAGATTTGGTTACTTGCCCTGGTTGAATTGAAATCTCGCAGCGAGAAACGCTTAGTGGCCATGGCCTGCGTGGTCGCCAGATTCCTGGTGGCACGTTCATGGGGGGCTGCCAGAGCACCCACATTTCAACAGTACCTCAATCTCATGTCAACATGTGAGTGAAGGAAGACACAGTACAATTTGACGCTCCCACCCGCTAGCAAACCCAAGGACTATTGGACAGCCTTCAGGAGCTCCATCTCCAGAAAACCAGACCAAGAACCTGATACCTCGGCCCAGAATACCCCCGATAATTCCCCTCCGGCTCCTCCGGGGCCGTTACTCCTGTGCACGCCTGCGCGGGTGGACTTCGAGTGGTTAGAGATGGGATCGCGACCCATGGTCAACTGGTTAACTATATTGAGGTTGCTCCTCTCGCGTGGCCTGTGGTACTATTGTGTGCAAGTGGACACTGTCTGTGAATAACGGAAGTTGGGACACTGTCTGTGAATAACGGAAGCAAGTTGGGGGGTGGGGGGGAGAGGGATCTTGTTGCCCTAATAGGCATACCAGTTTGTAATGTTTGTCATGCCAAAAGTTAATTAAAGCAATTTTTTTTTTAAAACTTAGTGTTCCGGTGTCGCTTTATTATTTCATATAAGGCCTGTGATAAATAATCAACATCCTTTACCCACCCACCCCCACCTTAGGGCTTATCAGTAGTATTGTGTAGCACTGCATTTATTCTAAAGTGTGATAGGTGTCCGAATTGGACACCTCAAATAAAATTGTGTATGTAAAATATTTAAAAGAAAGTGGGTTCTGTGAGGCTCTCTACCAGCATGAACACAGCCCATTGACCTGCTCTTGGGTGGATGGCCCCTGGGAGAGTCTCTACCATGTCTTTAGCTCACTGTACCTTTCACAGAGAAGAAATATCCCTGCATATCAGTCTTTGTCCTGCCCAGGGGCAGTCCAGCACCGAAATGCTAGGCATTTATGTAAAATATTTTACTTACTTTGTAGCGTCCTGAAACTTAACTCAACTGTCTTCACAATAAGTAAGCATATTGTAGGTACTTACCTGTGTGGACAATCTATTGCCTTGAAAACCATGGTTTTCATCCACATGCCGGACCTCGTGACTTGCTCTCTGCCGTAGCCTGGCCAGCCCTGCTAAGCCTTATTTGGCAAAATACAAGCATGCATTCTAATCTTACTTCGAGACCACCAACACTTGCTCTGGAGTAGAAACTACTTCCCCCTGCTAATACAATGTTGCTTCATTATTCTGGCAGGTCAGCTCGAACCTTCCCTTTATTCACGGTTTGGTATCATCAAGTGACCTGTTGAAAAAATGATGTCCCGCTACCGGCTTTGAGTGCGGAGCACAAAACGCCAGCTTTGAACAGCAGTTTTGACTCCAGTGCAAGTTCTGTGGAATAGGTTTCCTTGAGTCTTTGTAATTCGATCATCCATGCACTTTCTGCACCCACTAGTCCAGGAAATGTGATTTATGGGGTGCTCTACAGATGTGTGCTGGTACAGAATAACTCCTATATCCTAATGATGGTCCAATAAACCAACTAATTGAGCACGTGGGAGAAGGTGCATCACGAGTTATGGGCCGAAACATGTGTCTACCAGAACAAGACCCTTTTTTGTGGGGTCTTTGTTTGTCCTACAGATAAACATAAGCAAAATAACAACCTGAGATATACCCGAAAATAGAGTTGATGTATAGTTTTGACTAGAGCCGTTGTACAGTTAGGCAGTAGTACAGACAATCAGTCTTAATACTTTTTTGTTGTGTTGTGAATTAGTAAGTCACTTATTACTAACCCCCCAGTCACATTATGTAACTGTTTAGTATGGGTTTTGTTTGTGTGTGGTTCTTCCGGTGTCATAATTATTTTCATACTGAGGTGATAGAATAAAAGTTGTGTGTGAGGTTACTTTTCCTCTCCAGTTTGGGTTCTTACATTGTATGAAGCCTCAATACAAGTGAAGAGTGTGCACACAATTTTATGCAAAGGGAGGGGTAACCAGTTTCCTTATACTGATAAGGAAGAACTAAAGCCAGAGGTGGTCAGTAGCTGTGATATTTGTGTTAGAGAAATGGCCAGGTTCTGAGTTAAATGAACAGCAGCTGCACCAATAGCATACAAACTACCCCAATTGTGCACCTAGTGCAGGAAGGTTTTACAAGTATAAGAGGTGGAAGAGAGGAAATAGTTGTACATATATTCATACCATGAACATGTCCTCCACATACAAACAGAAACAGAGAGGTCCAATGGAAGCTACCACCAAAACCTTTGTAGCACAGAGTGGCCTTGTGTCCAGCTCCAGTATGCCAGTGGATCTTAGTGCTACATATTCTTGCAGCTCATACTTGGCACACCAGCAAAATGAACCCTCCTACAGTGGTACACTAAGCTGCACTCACGCACTATAGAATGAGCTTTCCTAGAGAATGGCCATTCGACAGACGAAAAGCAAAATAACACAAATGGATGAAAGGATCCGGTATTACCCAATTTGATCGATTTTAATTGATCGATTTTAATTGATCGAATAGTAAATCTGACTGAATTAGGCCAGCACCATTCGATCGATTAAAATCGATCAAATCGGGTAATCAATACCGAACACGGGGAGCAGGGTTGCGGCGGTGTCCCCCGCCCCCCATGTTCGGAATTGATGGCCTTGGGCAGTAGCGGGGGCGTCCACCGCTTCCTGAGTATTGGAGGCGGGGGACGGGGAAAACAAAAAAAAAAAAAGAGAGATAAGGGGACCCTGCAGCATCGGATCCGACCTGTGATCGAGGGACGGAACAGACGCCACAGGGCCAAGAGAGCCATTGGCCTTACAAAAGTAAGTGGGGGTGGTGGGGTGTATTGGGGGATGGAGAGGCATAGGTTTGCAGGGCTTGGCTGCAGCAAAATTAGTTTTGCAGCAAAATTTACTAGGGCCAATTCCGCCGCAAACAATTCTGCCACGGCCAAATCACGTAGATCCAAGGATCCATGGCCTCCCAGGTGTAACCCAGGGGTTGTTGTGGGCTACAGTACCTAAAGAGGATATCTTCTTTTAGAGGTCATGCCTGGTGGAAATCATGAAAAGGTCTTAAAAACTTCAATATAGCAGACGCTTATCATTTGCTTTCTTAAATAAGAAACTATTATGGTCTGTCTGGCTACATCCAGGTGTATTGTCCTACAAATTGACTCCACTTTGTTATTTCAAACATGTACTGTGAGAAACCAGAAGGTGTCTCACCCGCTAGTCCCGGGGGGATCTGTCATCCAGGTGCACAGGACACGGCCATCGCATTTGGATCGAGTTCCTGGGGGTGCGGGAGGATCACCTAGATGAGGGGTCCTCTGGGAGTAGAAGTGGAAAACCGGAGGGTGAGACGCGGTATCCCAAGCCCAATAACACCTTTTCCACATCCTACCAGGTTTGATACCTAAGAATTCAACCCCCAACCCCTTTTCTGACACAAACACTTTCCCACAGAGAGTTCACCGTGAGCAACAACGGACTAACACCAGAGCCATATACCAGACATGTCCCAACACCCTGGACAGGCATGGTAGGGCTATTACAGATTATCACACACACACATATGACTTCCCTCACACTTGCTCACACAGATAAAAGGCGGAGCACAAAAGAACATGCAAGCCAAATGAGCAAACAGCAGATCCAAGATGGCAGTTTAATACAAGGAGAAAGACGGCGAGACCAGAGAGTCGCAAGGAGGGAAGTACCCGTGACCTCTGAAGGCCGTTACTTTCGTGAGCCATGGAAAAGACCAGGGACTAAGGCTGATCAAACATGCACAGTGTGTCGGAGGTACACGGAGCTCTCGCGCATCGATAACCCAGGCAAAGAGGAGCGATGGCCACTGTGGAACGGCCCTTGGCTCCTACCACAAAGCAGCGTCAGAAAAGACAGCATAGCTGGTGAGTCTGAGAGACCGATACCAAACCAGCTTGTGTTTTGAACCAAGATGAGAACAGTGTGTGAGGCGTTTTCAAAGAGCGACGCGGATATAATTGGAAACCAAAGGAGTGGTTGAACTTTATAATTGAACTTTTGGAGGACAAGAAAAGATACCATACACAGAGTTGGCCTGGCGAAACGTGGTGCTCATTCGAAAGTCCCTGCTAGGTATCGAACTGATGCAGAGTGTGAGAAAAAGGAATATTGAGATCGAAGTGGCCATGCAACGGGTCAAGCTAAACCCTGTGCACATTTGAAAGTCTTCGATAGTTTAAAGTACATCATAATTGGTCCGAGCCTGGCTGAGGGAGAGTAATTGAGTGAATGAAAGGGATCTGAGCCCGGCTGAGGGGGATAAAGGGTGAACACCCAAATTGAATGCTGGAAAAGGAAAATAACGTTTTTGTATACCAGGCTTCTCCGGGTCAAGAGACTTGCGAGAAGTAGAGGCTTGGACACAGAAGGTCTTGAATTGGGAAAATGGAACTGTACCCTCGTGCCGCAGAAGCCAGAGTGTGTGCTTTGCTCGAGTGAACCACCTTGTCCCGTGCTGAAAACGTGGGCAAGGGAGGCCAACGGAACAGCCTGACTTCTCATTTTGTGAACGCTTCTTTCTATTTCATGAACATCACCCACATTATTTGTATTGGTAGTAAGGATTGGCAATCTTTTTTAATTTTTTTTTTAGTATAAGCCCTTTTAATTCGACAAGACTCCACTAGGACTGCATTATTATTATTTGATGGTCGTAGCTTGGTCCCATCTGTAGATTTAGGTTTACATAGGTGTTTATCTCACCCTTGTTGCGTTTGTCTTAATGCTGATACCATGCCTTCCTTACAGTACATAAATTACAGCTTCCATAAATAGGAAAAGGGAATATTTGGGGAGAACACAAAGAATACCAAGATAATGGCATTTCTAGTCAAATAATAATTTGGGTACACTTACTGTCTCTTGCCTCTTGTTTTGCAACAATGACTGCAATCTGTGCACGGAGCCTAGTCAACTCATCTTCGAGCGCTGCAATTTTCTGAATGGTCTCGTTGTTCTGAGCAAGGTAACTTCCTCCCTGTACATTGTCTTCTGGGACCGCTAACAAGTCTGACATCTCCACAGGCTTCGAATACAAGGTTACTTTGCCATCCTTACTTGTTGAAATTCCATTCCTGCAAGACAGGCACAAAGTAGAATGGACATGCCCTGAAAGGAGCATACGTTTCCCCGACCGGTAGGGAGGAGAAACCACACGAGCTATTCACTGTTTATTCATGTAAACATATTTTTAGTAAACTATACAATATTTTATGACATTTCAAATTATTGTGCATATATTATAAACACCACATCAACACAAATATTGATGATGAATACAATTAGAGTCCATAATGTATTTATTTCAATAGGCAAATGCGCTAAACAGAGAGCATTTTATGCATAACAAACTAACCTTTGGGTTGGCCTTAGGATGCACTATATTCTAGATTACATACATAGGTTAAGCCACCCAATATTTGAAGTGATCATTGTAATGCGAGCCATGCCTTAATAATGAAGAATTTGGCAGTAAAGGAAACAGCAGGAGCTCAAAATTGATCATGGCTACCAAGCATCAACCCAGTAAGCAGGAGCAATGATTACCTAGTACAGACTTCAGTGCAAATCTGCCTTCCCCCGTGAAATACGAACTATGCGCCTGATATCCACACAAAGATGCCCAGAAAAGACAAATGGCCAGGTCTGGATTGCCAAAAACAAATTTCCAACATGCAAGTGTGCTTACGTGTCACAAAGGCATTTTTGAGAATCGGAGGCTGGCAGTTGCAGGCTCTGGGCTTGCAGTGGTACGACAGACACTTTAAAACACTTCCGGATTCTTAAAGAGATGTGCTTTGAACCGTGCCGGCCATGCTGAGCTTTACTTGGTGCCTGTGAGCCCTTGTCAGATCACAGGTGGAGGGGAAAGTGCAATGCCATCAGGGATCTGTACAGACTTCTCGGAGCATCTCCCTTCAATAAATAGAAACTCATGCGCAACATGAATGTTTCATATTTATTTGCCCTCTCGGACTACTGAATGGAGCATATAAAGGAAAAAATACATTTACAGTTATGGGTCCTTTAAGGGGGTCCTTTAAGGCTTGTCACTGTAAAAGCAGTTGGGGATCATGATATTGGTGGAGGGCAGATCTCAACCCTCCATCCACGTGGCAGATGTCATTGAGTGAACACATTAATGGTGAGTGTTCCACAGCCACCAACATATTCATAAAGTGGCCGACGACTTGCAATCTTTCTGAATAAAGGTCTTGTAACTAGCAAGCCCCATTGCACGCACAGATTATGTGGGAGAAGTGCACTTTACATTATTTTATTAGAATTATTGTTCAGCACCGGACCTACTCAGAGGATCTCAGAGTAACTTACAAGTTTCAATGGTTGGAAGGTGGGAATGAAAGTGAAGTTACAAAATATTTTCAGGATAGTATAGGAAGATTAGGAGAAGTGGTAGCAGGGGAGGTGAAGGGACAGGGTTATGTGTGGGGACATATGTTTCTTTTGAGACTCTTTCTGAAAATCGTTATGGAGGGCTTAGCACAGATGTGGAGTGTTAGGGTGTTCCAGGCTCTGGGCACTCACTGGATAAATGCTCGTTTTTGTGTGCATGTTAGTTTACAGAGTAGAATGTATAGGAGATGCTGGCTTGCTTGTCTGCTGTTTGTGTGGATGATGGGTTTGAGTTTGTTGCAAAGGTAAGATCGGATTTTGTGTAAGTTGGCTTTGAAAACCATGCAGAATCCTTTGGAAGCAATTCCCACCTACGTGGAGCCAGTGGAGCCGGGCGAGAGCAGAGGTGATGTGTGAATGTTTGGGTAGGTGGAGGACGAGTCTGGCTGCTGCATTCTGTATGGCTTGCAGGGATATGGGGCAGAGGGGCAGCAGGAGAGTGCAGTAAGGAGAGCATTGCTGCAGTCCAGCTTGGAGAGAATCAGTGCTTGGACTGCAGTGCAGAAGTCGCCAGTAGGAAGAATGTGTCTCATCCTTCATATGTGTAGTTTTAGGTTGCAAGTTTTGGTGATAGTAGCCATTTGGTGAGTGAAGGAAAGGTGGGGGTTGATGGTAATGCAAAGGGATTTGACAGGTGTGGAGAGGATATGTGTGGGTTGTCTGCAGAATGTTCTTTGATACAGGCAGTGAGTTTGGCTACGTGTCTAGGGGAAGGGCAGGGGGGTGCCGATACAGAGATATTCTGTTTTGGAAGAGTTGAGCTTGAGGAGGTGGGTGGCTATGTAAGTGGCAATAGTGAAAAGGCAGCTTTTGGAGGGTGTGGAGTTGAGGTGGGAGGAGATTTCAAAGTATATTTGCGTATCATCTGTGTATTGATGGAAAAGACATTGGGGTTAAGGGTCTGCCCAATGGATTCAACATATAGGTTGAAGAGGAGTGGCGAGAGCGAGGAGTCTTGCGGTATACAGTCCTTAACCGGGGTGGGGTCAGATAAAAAAATAAATAAATAAATTTTAAAAAAAGAGGCATGAAGTTAAATGTGTCCTACCACACTCAAGAAAGCACTTAGGCACTTAGGTATCACTTTGTCTTTGGCACAGGGGTCTCTTTTGCACCTCTTACTTTCTCTACCTGGGTTGGACCAACTCATTACAGAAAAAGAATCCCAAATACTTGACTGCGGGTAGGGCCAGGCGACACTTCTTTGGGTTGGCGTTGAGTCTGGCATGTTGCAGAGTTTTATATATATATAGATGGGCTCCTCCCAAGGTTTACTATGGATGATGATGTCATCTATATAGGCCCCACAGAAACACAACTAGTGTCTTAATATTAGCTTTTGGAAGGTTGCTGGTGCGCCATGAAGGCCAAAGGGGAGCACCTTGAATTGAAATAGTCCTCAAGGGGAGGAGAATGCAGTCTTTTCCTTATTATTAGGGTTTAGATGGACCTGGACCTGCCAATAGACCTTGGTCATATCGATTTTGGAGATATAAACGGTTGTGCCCGATCGATCATGTCATCTATCTGAAGCATGGGATAATTGTCAAATTGGGACACAGCGTTTAATTCTTTAAACTCAATGCAAAATCTCCACGACCAATCTTTTTTTGCCACCAGGACTACTGGCGAGGACCATGGACTCAGAGGGCTCCGTTTTGTCAGCCATTAGCATTTTCTCCACTTCCTGGAGGATTACTTCTTTTCTAGCTTCAGGATTCTCCATGGCTTCAGGTTTACTACCTTTCCCTGAGAGGTACGATCGCAATGATTAAGGCCCTTAACCCTCCATGGTTAATCACTGAAGGAATCTGGGAAATGGGACAATAGATTGTCAAGGTTATGCTTTTGTACGATACTCACGCATGTGGAGAAGCGAACAGCTGAGTTTCTCTGATGGAGCAGGGTGCAGATGAGCCTGTCGGCTCTTTTCAGCAAGCACAGCAATCAAGAGCTCAGGAGGCGGCGTCCCAAATATTTTCTTAAGAATAAGCATGGCACAGCATTGAAATGCCTGCGTACTACGTCCAAGCTTTTGAGGGCAGGGCAAAGTGGTGCTGTACTGTTGTCAGAAGTGGTCCTGTATCAGTGCCTGGCCATGCATATGTGCCAGGAGATGGATACATATTAGTGCATTTGAAAGCAGGGGACAGGAAATTGGAGACAGCTCTAATAGTGTTAGGGAGAGTTTTCTTAAGCGCCATTTCTAGGGCAGAGCTTTATCCGCTTACATTTTATTTTTGTACTTTATTTATTCAAGTTCACGTTCACTGGATTTTACATAGAGTACACAGTGACCATAATTCAAAGTAATTCACAGTCAGTTAACATCTAATAACTCATGGCAGTCATATGAGGGAAACCGACTCTCCGCCGCTGTCTTATGTCACAGGGATAACAAGGAATCAAACTTAACAAGTCTCATATCACAGCAATTTTACAAAGTGAAGTTCTGATCCACCGCCTGCTCTCCCTCTACCACTCTATTACTAGTTGCGTCCCCCAGCAGGACACTCACCGGATCCCATACATCTGCAGGCCTGGATCTAACAGGTTGTAGTGTGCAATATTCCTGTTCAATATCACAGCACCACACTAGATGTTTAAACCACTTTGCTAATGTTGGGACCTCATGAGCAGAGCATTAGAATACATTGTTTCGCTAGTAACATAAAAATGGACAGTAGCTTGGGATCCCCAGTAGCCACCCGAACAAACAAAGAATATTTAGCAGGACTTCGCAGATGATTATTCTCCGTTACTTCAGCCACCTTCCTCCAAAAAAGTTGCCAGGAGCAGGCAATTGCCAGAGGATATGTATAAAATCTGCACTATTGCATTTGCACATAGGGCATCGCCCATCACAGGACCGATCAAATCTCTTCTGCACTGCTGGAGACATGTATGCCCGATGAAGGCTTTTAAACTGTAGGAGTTTAAACCGAGAATTGATCGCCACCTTTCTTTTATATTAGCAAATATACCTCCATCTCGCATCTCCTAAGTCCTCGCCAATATCCGCCTCCCATCTTAACCTGCTAGTTGGTACCTCCCTGGGGGCAGAACATAACGCCAGTCGATAAATTGTAGAGACCACGCCCTTTGTATTAGCAGAGTTAATCAGAAACTTCAAAAGGGGAACAGTCTGTGGTTCCTCCGGAAATGACACCAACCAAGCACGAAATGCCTCCTGAATTCTAAAAAATTGAAATGCCAGCCCAAATGCGTCTCCCAACGTAACTTTAACTTGGGAAAGTGACAAACTGCCTAGCACAGTAAAAATCAGCCATGTTCCGAACCCCAAAGCAAGACCACTCCTCCCTGATGTGGCCATCACATGTTGGGGCCAAACACGGAGTGTCCCAAATCCAATTTCAGGGGTATATGAAAAAGCCATAGACAACCTTTGATGCAACCTCCACCAGGCGTGGACCGCGCATGCCGCCAGATCAAAAAGGTACTTCTCGTTAATTTGTCTAGAAAGCAAGGAACTCTGCAATGAATACGGGGAAGAAGACCTCCTTTCTATCCTCACATGCGGAAACTGTTGGGAGCCTGGCAACCAATACGACCCAAATGACACCTGTGCAGCCAGGAAGTACAATTCCAGATCTGGTACATAATACCTCCCTGATCCCATGTCCCAGTAAGTGTTCCCCATTTGATTCTGGGGGTTTTCTGGTTCCAAACCAACTTAACCATTAATGACATCGGCGTCGCAAAAGATTGAGGCCTGGCCACCCCAGGACATTAAGAAACATATACAATACCGCCATAGGGACAATCACTTTTATAATAGCTACCTTCCCCAAAAGCGAGATTCGAAGCGACACCCACCGGTCAAACTTGCCCCGGAGTGCCTATAGGTAAGCCCCATGGTTCTCTCTAAAAAGCTGAGAGTGACTCCTGCTCACATGGATACCTAAATTACTTTGTAGAAACGTGCTCCCAACGAAACTACTCCGCTCCGGGGGTTGCGAAGTAGCCTCATTCAGTATGAACAGGATTGATTTAGACCAGTTAACCTGTAAACCTGATGCTTCTCCAAACAACTCCATCTCATGTGAAAGAGGCAGTAGATTAATACCTGCTCCTTTAATTACCTGGATATTTAATGTACAAAATAATATCAAGCAAGATCAGTGCCCCCAACCCCTAGTGCAAGCGCCAGTGTTCATAAAAAGACCTCAAATGCACAGCCGACTGCTCCATCGCTAGTGCAAACAAGAGCATAGATAGCGGACACCCATGGTGTGTTCCATGCCCAAGTTTTTACGCTGCCAAGTACCTACCGAAAAGGCCTATCTTCACAGTCACCTTGGAGTATAACACCTTAACGCATGCCAGAAAGTATAGCAGCACTCCGACCTTCTCTAGTACAGCAAACAAATAATCCCAGGCGACTGAGTCAAACACCTTCTCCATATATGATAGCACCCCAATTGCCTGTACAGGGGGATCAATCTGTGCCAATATCCCAAACAACCGCCATAAGTTAAAAGCCGTGGACCGACACGGAATAAAACCAGCCTGGCCAACATGCACAATAGAAGGAACAAAGGGGAGTAATCCATCAGCTAATATTTTGGAGAATATTTTCGTGTCCATGTTGATGAGGGATATCGGCCTGTAAAAGGCACAATCGAACGTGTCTTTATCTGGCTTCAGAATCAAAGATTATTCCTTCTCGCATCGTAGGAGGTAGAGATTCAATTTCAAGGCTCTCGAGCCATACCTGGAGCAAAAATTCTGCCACATTGGCACCAAATTTCTTTAGAAACTCAAGAGTTAATCCAGTCTGACCCTGGTGCTTTGGCTGTCGGGAGGTCCTTAATAGCCCACATAATATGAACTGTTATTGGTGAACCCAACACCTTTCTTGCTTGACTACTTAACCCTTTCAGCTCGACCGCCTCAACAAAGTACCTCATATTATTCTTGTCTGCTCCATCTCTAGCCGCATATATGTTTCTATAGAAATCGCGAAATTTTACCAATATCAACTCACGATCTGAAACCAGAGAGCCATCTACATGCATTATTGCGGGTATATCCGCCTGGCCCCTGGCGCTCTTCACGAATCCGGCGAAATACCTACCCTGTCTCCCTTCTTCCCCATATCTACGCGGCAACTGTGGGATTTCAAGAAAACTCACTTCCCTATCCGCCTCCTCTCTAAAGCGATCTAACGCAGAACGAGCAGCTACCAAAGACCCAACAGAGTTACACTCTGTATTCCCAACCTCCAGAGTTCTAAGCTGGTTCGCCCAGTCTTCTACGAATCACCTTGAGCATCCCATCGATCGAGATGCAGCGACCCCTCAGGTTCACCTTAACTAACTCCGAGAGGGTCCCAGCTGAAGCCACCGATCCCACATTACATGCAAAGAAGGCCAATATAATCTCCCTTTATCTTGATTCGATACACCACATCTATTATCGCTTGACTTTTGAAGCGCCATTGCAGGCAAACGACCGGGGAATGATCGGAAAGCGTCCTCGAAAGCACAACACAATACTCAGTACTGCGAGCCAACGCTGGTACCACCAATATGCAACCAAGACGGGAACTCATGTCGTGCACAGAGGGGTAAAATGAAAACCCTCTCTCATAGGGCTGTAGCTTTCTCCACAGATCTACCAATCTAAGGTCTGCCACCCCTCCCCCCAGAATTGCACTGGTAGTCAAGGAAAGGGATCTTGCACTCACAGTCAATCTATCTCGCCCCTCATGTAGGATCGCATTTAAGCCCCCAGCCATGCACTTAACCCAGAGGGCATCGTAAAACCCAGGATTGTCCACGTTCGGTCCATACACATTGACCAACGTAATGAGGTTCCAGGCCAGTGTCCCCGACACTATAACAAACCTCCCCTCTGGATCCCTCTCTTGATGCAACAACCTGAATACCAATGACTTGTGAATAATAATTGATACACGGCGGGGGTGCGACAAGGAAGAAAGTGCCTCTGGGATGAAAGTCAGGCAGCGGCGGGGTACACACTAAGAAATTCCTGGACTAGCATCCACCATGTCACATCAGTTGATGGGTGCATAGAAGGGCACACTCAGGAGACCGGGGCTGTATCAACAGCCGGTGACTTAGGTATGCCGTGAGCAGTCCCCAATTGTTCCTTGGACGAGAGTCAATTGGCTGCATTTTCGCCCAGTGTTCCTCCATGTCATTAGCCCACACAACATCTCTCAACCAATGTTCCATGTTGGGGACATTTGCACTCGTCCATCGCAGTAGTATGCACCGTTTATTAAGGAGAAGGCACAGTTTTTACAAGTTTGCTTATGCTGCCCATGGGGGGAGGGAGGGAAATCAAATATATAGAACAGGCAGGACAGTGGGATGGGATGAACCTCCCGGTCCATCATTTCCAGAACGGCTGTAATTTCAGACATTCCCACAGTATGTGAAAGTGTTTGGCATCAGGACGATTGCATCTAGGACACGCCCTGGTCCCTTCATTAGAGAACAAGCGTACCCTGGCCGGTGTGTAATGAAACCTGTATAACACCTTCCGTTGTATCAATTGAAATTTGAAGTTATATTAGACTGTTTGTCAGTGTGCACATTTCTGACCACAGGTCATCCGTGATGTTGATTTGCAAGTCAGCTGCCCATATGGAACGGGCATGTACGGTGGTACAGCCTGACTGTTCTGTATCATTCGATACATCGATTACCCCAGACCGCGATTGCCTCCTACCGCCAGGGCGTATTCTAATAGTGTGTCATCTGCAGGCTCCCTTGGGAAGTCTGCCAACATTTTTTGCATGCTTTGCGTAAGCCTGCATATTGTAACCACAGCGATGATGTGTGGTGCATAGGGTCTGGAATGTCACTAGATTGAATTAAATTGCCCTCCTGGTAGAGTGTCCCTAGTGTGTCAAATCCGTGCCTCACCAATTGTTGTGTGAACCGGAGTCCATTTGTGGTAGACAGGGTATGCAACCCCACAGGGGGATGTTTCTATGGTACAGGGGTGATACCCCTACTATATGCCAGATTTTCCATCAAGCGAACGCAGTGGTGCTAGCCGGGTCATATCCGCAACTATCCGCAAAGGCGATTCCTCAGAGTACCAGCAAGTAGCAAATCCTGCCTGTGCGGCCACCCAGTATGAGCTAAAGTATGGACAGCAAATCCTCCCCGGTCACATGGTTGCGTCAGTGTGCTCCACTTCAGGCGCACTGCCCCAGAGTGCCACACGTATTTACATATATCAGTTTATAAGTCTTGGAAGAATGTCTGCCCCGGCCACATCGGTATGTTAAGAAATAAATATAGCAATTTAGGGAGCACAGTCATTTTGAGATGCGCTATTTTGCCCGCAATTGTAATGGGGAAGATTAGCCCATCCTCTGAGTTCATCTCGCAGCAATGCAGCGTACACAGTGTAATTATGGTCATATTACACAGGGCAGTGTCTGGCGATGGCGATTACCAAGTAGCATATGGTCGAGGGAGTCCACCTGAAACCCTGTAGGTCAATTGGTGGGACGGTGGCATTTGGGAGGGGGTGAAGAGTTCTGATTAACTACAATTAACTCTGAGGCACGATATCTCACTGAAGTCTGAGATGTCAGACATGATGGGCTCCAGATGTTTAGAGGGGTCTCTTATGTATAGTAGTGTATTGTCTGCATATAGGGAAATCATTTCTGGTTCCCCAGTCATCCTGATACCCTGGTATTTATGTTTATTTCGTATGAGATCTGCAAAAGGTTCAATGACAATCACAAATATGAGGGGTGACGACAGTGGGCAGCCCTGTCGGGTGCCCCTCTCTATCGCAAAATGCAGAGACAGTGTCCCATTAGTATCGACCCTGGCAAAGTGTATAGAAGACGCAAAGAGGCGAGGAACTCGGTACCAAACCCACATTTCGTCAACACTGCGTACATGAACCTCCAGGATATCGAGCTGAATGTTTTTTGAACGTCTAGCGCGCCCGCAACGCTTGAATTCCAGGGTCTATCTGAGCCAGTATATTAAAGACACCATAGATTCAGTGCGTGAATCTCCCAGGGATGAACCCTGACTGGCCCGGGTAAATAATGTGCGACATAAACGGCATCAGTCGTATGGCTATAATTTTTTCTAATATTTTAACATCTGTGTTGATTAAGGTGAGGGGCCTATTGGAGCCGCACTGTTCTGTCGGTTTATTAGGTTTTAGCAGGATTGTGACAATAGCTTCAACGCATGGTGGGCGGTAATGTCTGCAACCTAAGGGATTCTTGCCATAATTGCAATAAGTATGGGGCTAGGTGGGTCTTTTATCGTTTGTAGAATTCGGCCGTGAGGTCATCAGTGCAAGGGGCTTTACAAGATGTTAAGTTTGATAGTTTTGATATCAGTCAGAGAGATTGGTTGTTCCAGAGAAGTTGTAGAATTGTGGGAGAGTTGACTAAGTGGTAATGCCTCCAGAAATCTATCAATATCTTCTGATGTGCGTGTATCAGCATCTGCATAAAGATCTGTGTAAAATTTGGCAAACAATTTATTGACTGCTTACGGTGTGTGTACAAGGTTACCTGAGGTGTCAGTAATCACCGGCATGTACCCACTGCCCCTTTCCTGGCAGGCTATACGAGCAAGTAGTTTACCCGGCTTTTCCCCCACTCCATATCCCTGTGCTGCCATAGGACTTCACTTCCAGCTCTGCATGTGATGTGCTCCAAGGCGGGTGGTTAGGGGGTGGGGGGAACAGTCGTCAGACCGCCCTCAAGATCCCTCAGTTTGCCCTCGATTTTCTCAATGTCTCGATATATCGCCTTAAGGACACTAAACTCTGTAGACATTGCAGTCCCCTGCATGTATAGTTTGAAGGTTCCCCAGAGTGTGATAACCTGCGCCACAGAACCCACACTGGTCTCAAAGAACAGTTTCACATGGTCATCCATAGTAGACGCGAATTCTACATGCAGCAGTGCCTTTGACTTAAAGCACCAGTTGTTTCGGGGTCTGGGGAGCGCAGATAATGTAAGGTGAAGATAAGTTGGAAGTATTCAGAGTAAGTTCTGGGAAGCATGCAGGTCTCCCTGACCCACTCACCCCCATAAGCACAGCAGAGATTAGCCACATATCGATGCGGGAGGATGAGTCGTGGCCCAATGAGTAAAAGGAGCAAGATCGATTGCTACCGTGAATGCCCTCTCTGATTGTGTAAGGGTGCTCTGAGAGAATGTAGACATGTCTAAAAGGGGGTCAAGGAGAGTGTTAAAATCCCCTCCCCACATTATAGGGACTAGCAGATATTGGGACAGCTTGCCAATAACTTCTGCATAAAATTGGGGGGTCAACAATATTAAGAACGTAGACATTCATTAGCAATATCGCCTGTCCTGCTAAGGTTCCATATACCATGACATACCTACCCAGAGGGTCAATGTCCACGTGTCTGCTCTGGAATGGGATGGATTTGTGTATTAGGGTCATGACTACTCTGGCTTGTGTTGAGTACATTGTGTAAAACCGGTTCCCAACCCACTGCCTAGCAATTGCCTTGCAGATCGCGAAGCGAGCATGCGTTTCCTGCAGGAATAGAATTTTGGCTTTGTGTCCATCTACATACAGATGTATTTTACGCCTCTTAACTGGATTCCCAAGGCCACACACGTTCCAGCTAAGACATATCACGTCATTCATCTCAGTTCCAATCGTGATAGTCTGCCCCACCACCTCGACCCCCAGCTCTTCCCACAACCCCAACCGCAAAGTCCACTAAAACGCCGGTCATTGGCCCAATGTTTGTCATGGGCGATTTTTCTGCCGTAACCTGCAAGACCCGCCACCCACCTGCATCACCCGTTGAACTTGGGAGATGAAACCCTGCCAGCAACATACCCAACAAAAAAAGAAAAATACCAAACTCCAAAACTGTTAGCACAACCTTGCATGTGTGTCTGGCGCATTAAGCAACCCGGACGCATCCCAGACTTAAGCACATAGATAACAGGATATATGTACACAAAATTCTTCCAAGTCCGCAATCACCCATAGGGGTGTCACTTTGCCATTGGTCATGTTGTCATGGTAGAAGGAGCCCTCCACCCCAAGGTAGATTGTATGGTAATGCCACGGTGACCAGGGATCACTAGGTGATCGGGCAGGAAGTTCCCTCGAGGCATGTAGGTATCCATAGTATTAGGCTATAGCACAAGAACATTCTTTAGCCATCACGCATAGGGTCAAGATTTCGTCCAAGAATTTCATAGCTTCCCCTGGTAGCATGATGAAAATAGGTCTCGTCACTCCATTCCACCCGAAGCTGCAGGGAATAGCATGGCATATTTCACCAGAAAGGATTTTCTTTCCTGCTGTACAGCTACCGAAAAATCTGGGTATAAGTGGATCCTGTTTGAGCCCAGCATTAGGTCTCTTTGTTCGCGGGCCGCCTGTAGAATAGCATCCCGACTCAGTAGTTGAGAATACGAGCAATGATTGGGCATGGAGGTGCGCCAGGTTTAGGCTTGGGCGCTAAGGATCTGTGGGTGCGCTCAATGGAAAATTGCAGAGATAGTACGGGATTGCCCAAAAGTGGCAGCAAAGTGTCAGTAATCCATTGTTCCAGGAAGGATTCGGTGTTGCTCTCTGAAATCCCTATAATGGAGATATTGTTTCATCGGGATCTTGACTCTAGGTCATAATTCTTCTTCTACACCTGTAGTACTCGCTTGTAGAGTGTGGTTAGTTCAGCTCGGAGGTTAGACACGCCATCCTCCATTGAGCGCATCCTGGTCTCCGCCTCGTCCAAACGCTGGTCCGTTCTGACTATGCGCGACTTAATGGGGTCAATGGTGCTAGTCATATCATCGAGTTTGCTATGTACCTTAGCAAAACCTTCCTGCATGCAAGCCATAATGCGCTGTGTTTCAGTGGGTTCAATAGGGGAGGGTTCCCCGCTCCATGCCGACGGTTACTTCTGTACTCGCAGATAGTTGAGTGTATTCTTAGTATACTGATTCATGGATAAGAGTTTTGCCGCTCCCTTTTGTCATCCTCCTAATGTGAATTGGGAGTCCCGGCTAGCAAGTGAGCGCTCCTTCAGCGCAGTGCACACTTCCACAATAGTCTTTAGGGTTCCCGATGTGTCACCAGGATGGGAGAAGGATTGGGGCTTAAGTGCCAGGTCAATCAGTTGTTTGGGGGTCTGCACTTTTGTTTCGGTGTGAAGGCTGGGGCACCCACTCAAGGTGCGTATGGTCTGCCTGGTAGTTAGTGGGATGGCCCAGTTTCCCAGCGTCCACAAATGATGTCAATGCTCTGTCCAAGGTTGCCGTGTGAGCCCTCTCTTTCAAATTTGCAGGTGGAAGTCACCATCCCCACACAGGAAAAGGTATTGCAGCGGTCAGTCCTGAGAAAGTCCGCCCAGGCAAGGGTGGATCGGGTGCTCAAGATCAGGCCACCCACAGTTCTGCAGTTGGCAGCCCGGCCACGAAGTGTAAAGCGGGCACCCGGCGCAGACAGGCCAGCCCGCTCCTTTCCTCTGTTAGAGTTATTCTGTAGGTGGTCTGGCCCAAAGAGGATCCCCCCGCGCCGCATATATGATGCAGCTCACCCCCTCCGTGCAGCCTCCACGCCTTGGGCACCGGCGCGTACTGCAAGCGGTCTGGTGGATCTCCGATATACTCGAGGGGGGGCTAGGGGGGGTCAGGTCAGCAATCGCCGACAGGCCAGCTAGCTCCTTTCTTTTATTGGAATTATTCGGTATGTGATCTGGCCTGAAGAGGACTCCCCCTGCGTTGCGTGTATGATGCGGCTCACCCCCTTCCATGCAGCTTCTTCATCCTAGGTGCCGGTGCGTATTATGAGCCGCTCTGCTGGTTCTCCGATATGTTCGAGGGGGGGTCTGGTCAAGAAGTGCAAATCAAGTGTAAAGCGGTGGTCTGGCCCAAAGAGGATCCCCCCCAACCCCCTTCCCATCCATTCATCCATCCATCCTCCCACCCCCGCGCACGGCATGTATGATATGGCTCGCCATCTCCATGCAGGCTTCTAACCTTAGGCGCTGGCACGTCCTGTAAGCTGTTCTGCTGGCTCTCCGATATATTCTGAGGGGGGGCATTTCACTAACTCCTCCCCTCTGTCCAGCGATCACCGCTGATACACCCCCACAGCACGGTGTATTAAGGCCTGTTGGTCGAGCAACAGGGTTGTGGGTGGAGCTGTGCCCGGCTCAGTCGCAGCTTCCCTCGCCGCAGGGAGAGAGACAGCCCGTCTCTCAGTTTGCCAGACACACCGTTCAGGGTCGTGATGCAGCCACAAAGACAGACAAGAGTGCCCGGGTCCAAAGGACAGCTGTATCCACTATGGTAAGTGTCTGCAGAAGGAGTTGTGCGTCCGGATGCATCGCCCAGTGCGGGAGCTCTAAATACAAGCATCCTTTTCGACTGCCGTGCAACAGAGCCCCCCTGGTCGAGGTTTCTGCACTGAGACTCTGTGCGCTCTCTCCACTAAACTTTGAGGGTAACGGGATGATCACCCAGAACTGCCTTGATGAAGGTCTCCATGAACAATTCCATATTGTGTGCTGGTAGCGACTACAGTATCCCCACAACTCTAATGTTGCTGCGTCGGGACCTTGCCTCCAAATCTTCGTTCTTACCTTTGATTTCTTTCACTTCCTTCTGTAGTCCATGAATGGCCAAAGTCACTGCTCATGTCCTCTAGCACCCCCACTCTGTGCTCTGCTTCACGCAAGTGACTGTTCTCCTTCTCTAGTCTCTAGTCTCTCCTGCATGCGATCCATCTTATAATCACACCATCAAGTTTATTATTCACTGACGCCAAGCCACTTTTCATTTCAGCCCGTACCAGGCTCAACTCTGAGGACTGACCCGTTGACTCTCCGGACATAGTCATGATCAAACCGGGCGATGCCACCTCCTCCTGCCAAGTTGAACGAGGAGCAGCCATGGTGTCCTTACACAACGCCAGCCCCTCCTTCTGCTTGAATTGCAGGCAGCCCCGCTTCTTATTCCCTTTGGCCATCTGACAGCAGCACCCAGATCTCCACCTTCTCCTGACCCCTTCATGGCATGGTCAGTCTTAACCTTCTTTCATCCAGTGGAGAGAACTAGGCTCGAGCCCGACGGCCACCCGACATCTGCATATGTTTACTTAAATGTTGCTTACACCCCCTGTCGACTATTATTTGCCCACCTAGCAGCACTGTCCAATACTCCACTGGCATCACATTTCAAGTCATCCAGTCACTTTTCTGAGCCAATTATGCCAGCCCCATGCTTAGGCCTCCTTCACCGCCACCAAGCTAGCAACATGGCAGACTTGCTTCTGCTCTCTCGTGCCAAGCAGGAGCTCAATCACCCTCAACAGGTCAGCCTCTTGGGTTTCCCTGAGGTCCTTAGCTCCACTGTGGCTCTCATGAGCTATCCCAGGTTGCTGGAGTGCCTATCCCAGCTCGCTGATATACAGTAACCTCTTTCAATGTTAAGCAGCACTAGTGCCAATGGGATGGCCAGGTCGTCCTAGCATCTATCACAAAAGGCACTGCTCCATCAACTCCCACCCATGCAGTTTTGGTACAGTTCGGTCCGCGGCTGTCTCCTGACCCCCACTGGTTCCACTACTAGGCCATATGCAACTGATCTTCCACTGTGTATCCGTCTGCCTATACTCTCAGCAGTTCACGGCAGTGTCCTAACCAAGGGCTTTAGTTTATTCCCCCAGCTCAGAAAACCTTCCCACTTCAAAATCACTGACATCACCACTCTTCACTACACAGCGGGCCCATTCATCACGAGCTCCGCATCCATTCACTCGTTTTAACAGTCACAGAGCATGGTCCCCGCCACTCACACAGCTCTGTCCCCCGCGGAGCAGGACCACTCAGCAAAGGCACCCAGGCAGCCCAGGTACTACGATCGCAATCATGGACCACAGGCCCTGCTCCTCACGCGGTCTCTCTGCACTCAGTTGTCGTGTAATCACTGTCAGGCAGGGGCACCCCATTGTCCAGTTATCCCTCAGTAAAGGCTTGCTCGCCAGACCCCAAACTTCAACTGCAGAGTCACCTCTGCTCTCCTCTGGTCTTCAGCTAATTAGGGCTCTCATAGCTGGGCCAGAAAGGACATATGCCCCCTCCTACTAATCTTTGCAGTCAGAGCTCAGAAAGCAGCAGCCTTCTTGGTGGCAACCTCTCGTGCGCCCCCCCCTATCCATTTACATAATGAGTTCCTAACTCTTCCAAGTGGTAGAACAGCACAAGTAGCCAAGGCAACCTTTCAGAAGGAGTGAAATCATTTAAACATACAGTAAATAAACAAACATACAGTAAATATTTTTGACTATCACCTATTAAGGGAAGGTCCACAGAATAAAGCTGTAAACCCAATTCTATATTAAAAGGTTGTGAATAGGAAATAACTGCAAATATTTTGTTAAGTATTCAAAATAAAGTTGCAAAATATGTATAAAAACATAGAAAGTTGTCTCACAAGAAAATTAATTGCTCAAATAGTCCAGAGAAATCCAACGATACTTTTCATAAGACACAAAGATCTTAAAAACGCAATTAAAATCCATGTAACAATAAGTGTGATAAAGCCAGTAATCTGACCTTGTCCAGAGGGAATAGGGAACCCTGCTCAGCCTGTGGTGGGAGGCCTATCAGGGTGGAAAGGGGCAATTGAGAGGGCCTCAGTTCCTGTACTCTCACCATGTTCCAGCATGTAGAGTAATAGTACCACTGTGAATCACCACATACCTCTTCAACCAAGTGTTTGTGCCCATTCATTTTTTCATTTCAAAGCAAAATCCTGGGTGGACTACCCGCAAGAATGCAACCCATCAGAGCCTTCAGGCAGATAACTCTAGTTGTTGGGTTGCTCTGACCAGCAACACGAGAGAGCAGGGCCAAGTGGAGCAAAATAGTAGCAGCATGGCCGCAAGGAATCCTGTTCCTGGCAGCCACACAAGGAACAGCATTCTTGCAGCCACGGAAGGAATGCACTACCAGATGACATCAGTGCATGCCACGCTCGAGCAGCCAGAGTAGGGTTTCACAACAGAAACCATAACGAACTTGCCATGGAGCGGCTTCCCAAAAAAAAAAATATCTCCCTCCTCCAATCCCCCACCAAACACATATTATGGACTTAGTTGCAGAACTGGAACACTTCCTCATGCGGGACACCATCCTTCTGGCATTGTAGACCTGTGTGGCAAAAAGGGGCTTAATCAACCTTTTATGTATTCGATCACTTGCAACAACCCCTGGCCAGGGAAGTCAGGGCGAGATTGGTTAGGAGACGATCAATGGGAGGAGGGGAAATAAGAAGGGGGACAGGAAACCTGAAGTTGTGGGTTGTTCAAGTGAGGTTAGAGGAGGAGGAGGTGGCAGACCAAGTAACGAGGAGGAAGAAGGATGGTGATCTGGAATGTGGAGGTATTTTAGAGAGGTGGTGAGGTATTGGCTGGTCAGAGCAAGTGGTACTGTGTGGTGAGTGTGTGTGAAAAGTGGGTGACAGTATTAGAGAAAGTGGAGCGAGTGAGTGGAAGGTGATTGAGAGAGTGGAAGGAGGGTGAATGAGTAGAAAATGGGTGTGGAGTATTAGTGGAGTGGGGAAAGAGAAGTAGTAGACTGTAAGGAGGCCAATAATAGTAGAGTGGAGGGGGAAGAGTATGAGGGTAGCAAATACTAAACATCAAAGGATGGCGGTGCAAGGAGAGAGACATCGGAGGGACAGAGGAAGAAGAACTATTAGAGAGGGCGGGTGAGGTTGGAAGGAGAAGAGTAGTGGAAGAGGGGTAAAGCAGCAGTGAGACATAGGGAGAAGAAGAACAGGGCATGAACGAAAGGAGATGGCTTGGGGTTAAGGTGTCGAACCACAACTGTAGTGTAGGTCCAGCTTAGGGAGTCACAGTGGGAGGGTAGTTTAAGAAAGGCCTGGTATGAAAGTAAGACAGACAAGTGACCACAGTTCAAGGGTGTTTCTTTCAAAGAGGGTTGATAAATGCCTAGCTAAACCTAAATCTAAGATGGGAGTAAGCTACGATCATCAACTAATAAAGAAAGCATTCCTAGGGGAGTTTTGTCAAATAAAAGGGGTGTATACAAAAAAAACTATTTCCAATCGTTACTACTAGTTACAAATAGTGTGGGGGATACTTAGGCCGTTGGCCTCCCTTCCCCAAGTTTTCAGCACAGGACAAGGTGAATCACTCTGAGCAAAGCACACACTCTGGCGTCTGCGGTACGAGGATATAATGGCAGTTCCAGAATGAGGGCCTTCAGTGCTTAAGTCTCTTGTTTCATCCAAGTCTTTTGTTTCGGAGGGCACCATATACAAAACAAACGTAGAAAGTTCCTTTCTTCTTGTAACTAAACTATCTTGGATGTTTCTCCCTGGATCCCCCTTCACATTCAACTAGTCTCCCTCAGCTGGGTTCGGACCAATTGTCATTCATTTTATACCTATTGAAGGCTTTCGATTGTGCACAGGTTTTACTTCAACATGCTGCAGGACGACTTCAATTTAAAGTTCTTTTCTGACAACGCAGTTTCCCTTCAGTGAGAGATTCACATGAGCACCCTCTTGATGCCAGACCACTATTTATAGGGTAGCTTTCAACAGTTCATTCACTTGTTCGCACTCTTTAACACATGCGCTTCAAAAACAGTCCTGTGTGGAATTTTTCATACAATGTTGCCGCTTCCAACCTTGGTTCAAACAGAGTGATTTTGTATCGGTTTCTTCGACTCACCGTCTGTGCTGCTTTTACTGGCGCAGCTTTCTTGTAGGAGTCAAGGCTAGTACCACAGCAGTAATAGCTCCTCCTGGCCTGGCTTATATACACAGCAGCGCCCCGGATACCTTTGATGCACAGCGTAGGTCTGCTCAGCTTTCGTTCCTTGTCTTTGGTTTCTCACTTTCCAAGGCTCGTGTGAATAGCAGTTTCTAGAGGTCAAGGGTACTTCCCTCCTTGAAATCCTCTCCTGTCTCACTGCCTTTCTCCTCGTGTTAAATTGCCACCTTGGAACTGATGCTTGCTCGTCCTTGCTCAGAGTGTGCTTTTGTGCTCTGCCTTTTATCCGTGTGGGGGAAGTGTGATGGGAGCCAGGTGTGTGTAATGATTAGTAATTGCCTGATCTTGCAGAACTAAGGTGTTGGGACATGTCCGGTATACGGCTCTGGTGTTAGTCCATTGTTGCTCACGATTAACTATCCATGAGAAGTGTTTGTGTCGGGAAAAGGGGTGGGGGTTGAGCTTCCAAGTTGGATGGGGAAAAGGTGTTACAGGAAAAAGTATACCGCGTCTCACCCTTCAGTGTCCCACTTCCACTCCCCGAAGACCCCCCGCCCATCCAGGTGATCCTCCCGCACTGGTCCAACCCCAGGATAGATATGGCCGTGTCCTGGCCACCTGGATGACAGATCCCCAGGGACTAGCGGGTGAGACACCTTCCAGTTTCTTACAGTAGACCGATAAGGTGATGGCCCGACAGCAAGGCAGAACTTTGTAGGGATTAACAAGCGCAAATCCAACCTGGGGAGTAGGGACAACTGGGTTTGAGAGGGCATTGTTTCATCTAGACAAGAGTGTGAGCCACGGGCCTTGGAGCCCTTTCTTTTTTTTTTTTTCAACTTAGTTTTATTGGCATTTTCATAATATAACAAGAGGGCGCAGAACATTTTCACAACTTGTGCGAGTAACAGGCCCAAACCCCCCCCCACCCCAAACACCACCACCCCCCCCCCCCAAAAAAGGGAAAAACCCCAAAAAAAAAAACTTAGTCCTCATAGAACCGTTCTGCTGGGGAGCCACTATGTAAGCTCCGAGAGTCTGGAGCTCCAGGAAGAGCGAGAGCATTAACTATTAGAAATGGCTTATGAACTACCATCGACCCCGGGCCGAGGGCCCTGTCCGCTCTCTGTCCCCCTTGAGGATCAGTGCACATCCCAACCCCATGTCTGCTGTGCCTCGTACCAGTTTGCGTGGAAAGAGCCCAAATTATTGTTCATCATTGCCGTCAGTTTATCCATCAGGTACATGTTTTTTACCTTTTTTAGCCAGACCTCCTTCGATGGGGTCTCCAGGCTCTTCCATTTCTGGGCCAGTGCTACCCTTCCCGCCCTTAGCATTGTCTCCCACATCCTAGGGTATCGGGGAATGTCCGAGTCCTCCGGGGGGAGGCCCAGCAGCATTGTCAGGGGGTTCTGGGGGAGAAGCTCATCAGAAACTTCGGCGATCCAGCCCCTCACCTTCTCCCAGTATGCTTGGGCTTTCGGGCAGTGCCACCACATGTGCCCTCTCGTACCGACCTGGCCACATCCCCTTGGGCATGCGGGGGACACTCCCGTGTACATTTTAGCCAACTTCATTGGATCTCTGTGCCACCCCTGTAAAATCTTGAAGTTGTGTTCCATATCCGCCGTGAATAAGTTCCCATGGAAGGCTATTTTGAATATTCTCGCCCAGGCGTCCTCCGAGATCTCATCCCCCGCTAAGTCATTCCAGAACGAGCGGAACCCCCTTCTCTCCCCTAGGTTGAGCTTTTCGAAGGGGGTCAGCTGTCTTTTCAGGTTCTGGCCCCAGGCCTGGTCACATAGAATACCCTTCAGGCGGATGTATTCAAATATGGAGAGGGACCCCTGACCGAGGGCGTCCCTTAGTTCCTCATATGGCCGGAATTCTCCCTCCCTGAACATCTGCCCCGCCCACTCCATTCCCTTGTCTGACCACGACTGGGCGTTGCGGAACCCCCTGCTTCCCAGTTTGAGGGGGTGACCCCAAAGAGAGGACATCGGTGATGGCCATGATGTTAGGTGTGCCGTCTGGGGACCCTCCCTCCAGATCGTCCAGAGGACTCCCAGGGTTGGGTGGGATTTGAGTCTGTTTGGAATAAACTTGCTAGGGGCACAAAGGAGGTCCCGAATCTTCAGTGGGTGGGCGTCCATGTCCTCCAGGTATGACCAGTAAGTGCCCAACCCCTCTTTCATATGTTCTAGGAGGACGCGTAGTTGGGCTGCCCGGAAATAGAGTTCAAAGTCTGGTAACCCAAACCCTCCCTCCTCCCTCGGTAAGGTCAGGACCCCATTGGCAGTTCTCGGGGTCTTACCCTGCCATATGAATTCCCGCACTGCATTCTGAAGGGCTCTGAAGAACCGGTCAGGGACTACAGATGGGAGGGCGGTGAAAAGATATAGAAGTCGCGGGAGAATGTTCATTTTCACAGCCGTCATGCGGCCGTACCAAGACAGAATCATAGACCTCCACCTCCTCAAATCTGCAGTGATTCCTGCCACAACGGGGTCATAGTTAGCGGGGGCTAGATTGGTTAGGTCCCGAGTAAGGAGGACTCCCAGGTATCGAATGGAGGCCTTTCCCACCGATATTCCCTCCAGGCTGGCGAGGGCGTCCAAGCCCGGGTCCCGGGTTCTCATAGGGAGCAGAACTGATTTAGACGCGTTGATCTTGAGACCAGAGAAACGCCCGTAGGTAGCCATCAAGGAGAGGAGCGGGGGGAGCGAGGATTTCGGGTCTACTAAGTAAGCCAGGATGTCATCTGCACACAGGGATAGCTTAAATTCCACCTCCCCCCTCATGATCCCCTTAATCTCTGAGTGGGCTCTGACTGCTATGGCTAGCGGTTCCATGGAGAGGATATAGATTAGAGGGGAGAGTGGGCATCCCTGTCTTGTCCCCCGCGACAGGGGGAAGGGCTCCGACAACCCACCATTGACTTGGACCCTGGCCCTCGGGGCCCTATATAAAGCCGCCACCCATTCCCTGATGTGTGGACCAAAGCCCATTTTTTGGAGGGTAAGTTCCATGAATCTCCACTCCACCCTGTCGAGCGCCTTTTCCGAGTCTAGGGACAGGACGCTCGCGTCCAGGTCTGACCTCTGGGCATAGTGCATCAGGTCTATGGTCTTCCGGATGTTGTCTGAGCCCTGTCTCCCCCTAATGAATCCTACCTGGTCGCCATGGACCAACTTCGGCAAGACCCCCTCCAACCGTCCCCCAAGCACCTTGGCCAAAATCTTCACGTCAACATTCAACAGGGAGATGGGTCGGTAGGAGGAACATTCCCTAGGGTCCCTGCCGTCCTTGGGGAACACCACAATAATTGCCTCCATCATGGAGTCCGGAAGAGACCCCCCCTCCAGCACCGCGTTGAACACTTTTACCAAATGGGGGGAGAGGGCCGAGCGGAACCTTTTGTAAAAGTAGACAGAATACCCGTCCTCGCCCGGGGAAGTGCCCACCTTCATTCCTCCAATCGCACGCTCTACCTCGTCCTCGGTCACCGGGCCCTCCAGCCCCTCCGCTATCTCCCTGGTCAGGGCCGGGATCTGGATTGAATTCAGGAACCCCACCATCTCCGCCTCCTCCCCATTGTACTCGGACGAATATAATTTCTCATAATATCGGCGGAAGGCTTCGCCAATGTGGGGTGTGTCGTGGCCTACCTTTCCCACCTCGTCCTTAACCTCTTTCACTAATCGGCTTTTCTGCACCTCCCTCAGTTTCCAAGCCAGAATCCTGTCCGCCCTGTCCCCTTTTTCATAGTACTTTTGTTTGACCAGTTGGAGACTCCTCTCCGTCTTGTGGAGGAGGAGATCCTTCAATTGGAGACTGTAGTCGTCTAATGCGGTCACCTGCTCGCTATCTAGGGGAGCCGTGGGGAGACCCCCAGGTTGGAGTCTTGGAGCCCTTTCAACAATGTCTTATAAAAAACCCTGAACAATCTCTGGGAGGTGGCGTGTTCATAAGGCCACCTGTTGGCTCACAAGCAAGGTACTTATGTTATTCTATGGAGTTAAGTAAAGAGTTTGCAAACAGGGCCCTGAAGGCAGTTCGGACCCAAAGAAGAGGTCTTTCATCATAGCACTCTATCGCAAGAGGGCTGAATCTGTCAATCAATAGGAGGGCACTGGGACTGAAAACTGAACCCAAACCTGAAGATTTGCCAGGTTGCTTCACCAGGAGATTTCCACCCCTCCCCGAGCCCCGAAGAGGAATTCCAGAATGGGGATTACTTTCTCTGAAGGCTGGATGGATTGCTTCCAGACAGATGCCAGATAGAGTTGAGCAGGTGTCATCCAGAATCTGGTGCGAGAGAACACGGGAGGCCATCAAGCAAGCAGCCTCTAGAACCATCACACTGTTTTGTCATGGTCCAGAAATAGGTCAAAGTCAGAAAAAACATCCTGCATTCTTTAATCCATCGGGAAGACTCAGGCCACTTCTAAATCCCAGCAGACACCTATGAAAGATCTGTGAAGCAGTCAGGGAAGATTTACTGGGGTTCACATATAGCCCTAATTGTAATAGTATATCCAGTAGCCATCTCAAATTCTGGACCCCTCTTTTGAACTAGTGGCCCGGATCAGCTAAACATCCAGGTAGGGTAGATGTGCACCCCATGGAGTGTGATATAAATTGTTACAGCCATCTGTTTGGTGAACACTTGGGAGCAGAAAGCAACCCAAACAGGAGCCCACTGTAGCAAAACTGCCTGTTCCCAAGGGAGAAGGGCTGGAACTAGCAGTAAGACACCAAGAATGGAACATGGAGTTCGGCATCATGAAGATCCACCAACAAATCCAGTCGCCCAGTCCGACATCCTACCGGATCCGGGCTAGCGTGATCATCTTGAACATCTGACAGCGACATAAGTAGGGGCATCCCAGAACAGTAACCAGGACCACCACTGATTGGGGAGGGGGGGGCAGAGGGGAGACATCACATGAGCGGCCAAAGCTTGAGTGATTGCGGGTGGTGGGAAGTGGCTGGGAATGCATTTTCCTAAATACCCCTTCAATGAAAGTGGCTTAAATATTATTTGCAACAAAGGAATGTTTTTTTTTTTTTCTGGGGATTCTAAGGCAGGGCACCAGGCCCATGTAGACAGGGAGACTGTGTCCAGGGGGAATCCTTTGTACCAGAAAGCCAAATTGGAGGCCGGGCAATGCGACGCTGCACCAACCACTGTTGTGAGGGCTAAAAGGGGTCGCAAGTCACAGTAGTAGAGACTGCTTCATCACTCATTCGTGCAACTCCGGCAGGCCCTAGGAATTCTTGCATCACCAAGTGGGGGGGAGGGGAAATGCTGGTGCACTTTTCCACTCTTTCGACTTGTCGGCCATTTTGTGAACCTGAACTGCATCCGCTGATCTGGACCCTGGCTTTACATTGAAAATCATTGGCAAAACAGTGAAATGAAGGGAAACATCAGTACCAGATTCATGGTGTCTATTCTCTTTTTGAAGACTGTGGAAGCTTTATGGCCCACTGTAACCAATTTAGGAGAACCATCCGTATTTATTTTTAACCCCTTTACATGAACCCTCAGGCTTGGTCTTGTAGGCAGCCCCCGATATGGAAGTCTTGGATGGTCATTCGGCATGAGTCAATCTTCTGGAATTCAAGCCAATGTATGGCAGAATTTGACTGGTCAGGATTTAGCCACTACAAGGGGAACTCACACTCAGCTTTGTGAACCTCAAGTTAACCCCCAGCAAACTGAGAAACACTAGGTTTCCTCCAAGCCCGAGTGGCCACAAGAAAAGTGTCCCCAGGTTCCCTGAAAGAAGTTCACTTACCTGCATTCTACACTTGTGGGGCAAAAGTCCTGGAGCTACTGAGCAGAAAGCCTAGAAAAGAACTGCCCCCCCCCCTCAAGAGACCTCAAGAGAGGACATTGTAGAAAAGCATAATTTCCAACGGTGATCAGATCTAAGGCTCTCCAAACTGGAGCATGCATTGTGAAGGCATCATGAAGCATGACACAGACAACAGATTCAAGATTCAAAACAAAGTAATTTATTCACTCAAATGTTAGGGTGGTAGAAGGCCTAACTTGCCCCATACCAAGGAGGGATTTCCCTACCTGAATAAAACTAAGGAAAGTCCTTAGTCAAACTTAAAAGTCCATCTGTGTCCAAAGCCTGTACTTGCCCTCTCAACTATGTATAGGGATGTCAACAAAAGAAACAGTGTTTAACTCAAAGTTCTGAGCTTCTTCCAGCCCACAGGTCTCCTTCAGCTCCCCTTCCCGCGTTCAAGAAAATTCAACAAAAGTCCCAAAATTACCGACCCACACTCAAGGTAATACAGTTCCATCAAATCTTTGGGGCTCCCTTGCCCAGCTCCAAAGCAACACAGTTCATACACAAAGGTTTTGAGGCTTTGTCCTCAAGACAGAATTTTGAGTTAATCAACTCTTTCTCCAACATTAGCAACGTGTCTCGCAGGTTTAGTCTTTCAAAGGTTCAACATAAATCTAGGTCCACTTGACCCTCCTTCTGGTTCATTTAGGGTGAATTTCTTTAGTTTATTTCACCATGTCTTTCGGTTCTCATAGTTCAGGGTTCACTGGTCTAGGTGCAGTTATCAGACCACACGGCCCACCCAACACAAGTCGCGCAACCAGTATCCCCAGGCTCTTCAGCCCACACAGGTCCTTCTACACCTGCTCTAATGTGCAGTGTTATCTTCAATTAACTACTTTTTTGTTGGCCTCTTGGCTTTATATGCCAGTTCATACTTTTCTGGCTTCTCCTTGTTAGCCTCTTGTCTCTGCCAAAACGTTGCTTCTCCTAGTTAGCCTCTTGCCAACACGTGTCACACACCTCTTGCCAGTCTTTAGCCCTGCCGTACTACATTTACTCTTAAGTTCACTTTGTGGTGGTTGTGCCCAAATTCCACCTTTCTTTTTTTTTTTAAACACTTTTTTTTTTATTGGTGGTCCAGAAGATGCATAACACAATTACAGCTTTACCTTAAAGCTAAAAATAAACATGACAGAATAGAAAAGCAATACAGATATCATACATCTCATCAAGGTGGTACATCTACATAGCTTCTTCTTCATCAGAGATCATATCACACAAACATTCTGAAGGGCCACCAAATGTCTTTAGGTCTACTAGCCGATGGGCGGGTGAGGACAAATTGTTCTTCAGCTTCGTTTACATATGTCAATTCCCAGAGGAACAGATTTACAGTGGGTGGCGCAGCATTCTTCCATTGCTTCAGTATACATTTTTTGGCAACTACACACGAGACATTGAATCATTTTCTGTTTTTTTCGGAGCACTTGCCTATGTCTCCGAATAGATATTTCTGTGGGGTCAATGTCGGGGGGGATTTGTGTGACCTCCTCAAGGAACTCTGCCACCTCTCTCCAAAAGCCAGCCACCAACAGACAGCTCCACTACATATGAAATGAACCAGCCTGATTCGCCCTACATTTGGGACATTCGCTCTCTGGAACAAACTTTGCTATCTTGGCCGGAGTGTAGTGCAATCTATTTATAATTTAAATTGTATAAGGCGTAGCCCAGCGTTCAGGGAAACTCTCTTGGTGAAGGAACAGTACCTTTCCCAGGTCTTATCGTCTATGGGGATTTGGAGATCGCTCTCCCATTTACCTTTGATCAGGTTAGTCGAGGGTGTGTGGGCCTGTATGACAGTGTATAGACTGGACACCCCCAGTTGATTGCCCGCTGTTATCATCTGCACGCATGGGTGCGTAGGGGGTTCATCAGGGAAAGACGCCCAGCATTTCTGGAAGGCCGATCTCATACGATAGTACTGAAGTGTCCTAATAGGGCCCCCTGCCAAGAGCCCCATGCACAGCTGAAGGGTCGCAAATTTCCCATCTATAAACATATCCCCCAGTCTCATCTCTCCGCTGGGATCCTAGGCCTCTCGTAGGCTAGCGTCGTGTGTTGGTATCATATTAGGTTAGTTCCAGAGGGAAATATTGGGGTTATACGGGGCCTGTAGTCCCAGTCTTTTAAATAAAGCTTTCCATGCGCCAATAGTACAGCTCACCGGGTTGAAGTCGCATGAGTCCCTGTAGTGTGTATCGAAGATTACGGACTGTATGTTTGTGGGGGAAGTGGTGAGCTCTTCTACCTCCACATGTGGGGGACCCTCATCCTTGGAATACCAATATTTGGAGAACTGGGCCTGGGACACATAGTAGTAAAGTTCAAAGTTAGGTGCTGCCAAGCCGCCCGCAGGGTACGGTTCAGTCAGCTTTTCCCACCCTATTCTTGGAGTCTTCCCATTCCAAAGAAAGATCGTCGCCATGGATCTAAGTTTATTAAAGAAGGGTTGTCCCGGCCATATCGGAATGTTCACAAATAGGTCCAATAATTTGGGCAGGACTATCATTTTTAGGACCGCTACCCTACTATGCAAAGAGATCGGGAGGCGGTCCCACAACAGCAATTTAGTCTTCAAGGCCTGTAGTGTGGCGTCGTAGTTGTCTGTGTACAGCGTGTGTTTCCCACATGAGACAAGTATCCCCAGATATCGATGGACTCCCCAGACCACTTCAAACTACACATGAAGCCGGGACGGCCTGTTGACGGTGTGAGGGGGATAATCTCCGACTTGTCTCGGTTTATAGAGTACCCCAAGTGTGCGGTGAACTAATCTCAGCCATAATAGTTACTAGGTTGTTTTCAGGTTCACGAATATATAAGAGTGTGTCGTCAGCGTATAGCGAGATAAGCCGAGTAGCCCCCCGAAGGTTAATGCCCCTGTTAGAGTGTCGGAGTCGGATCGCTATAGCCATTGGCTCTATTGTCAAGGCAAATAGTATGGGCGAGAATGGGCAGCCTTGCCAGGTGCCCCTTCCCAATAAAAACAAATCAGGAATTGACTGGTTGGTCAGTACCCAGGCCCCAGGTTCCGTGTAGAGTAACTCCACGTATCTAATGAAGTTAAGGCCAACACCAAATGCCTCCAGCACTGAAAGCAAGTAGGCCCAGGACACAGAATCGAAGGCCTTTTCCGCATCTAATGATATGGCTACTGCGTTTCTGCCCGGGTCTATTTGGGCCATGATACCAAAGAGCCTACGAAGGTTGAGAGCCGTAGATCTAGTGGGGATAAACCCATTTTGGTCAGGGTGTACAAGTGTAGGAACTGCCGGCAGAAGCCTACTATTTTAGCATCTGTGTTGATCAGAGATAGTGGCCTAGATGACGACATGTCCTGGGGCGGCTGGCGCGGCTTAGGGAGAACAGTTATCAGGGCCTCTCTCATGGACTGGGGCAGTATTTTGGATTGGAGGGATTCCTCCCAAACCTACAATAACAATGGTGCAAGTTCTGCACTAAACTCCTTGTAAAACTCAGCACCCAGGCCATCAAGCCCTGGGGCTTTATTGGATGCCAAATCCTTAATCGCCTCAATAATCTCGTCAGTAGTGAGAGGTTGGTCCATTGCCAGGCGGGTCTCTTCAGGGAGTTTTGGTATTGTCAGAGTCTCCAAGTACGCCCTGATTTCCGTGATTGTCTTAGTGTCTCTATTGATATACCGTTGTAGGTAAAATGTAGCAAACTCAGCATTAATCCCACTCTCATTCAGCACAACCTCTCTCCGCCAGACGTATACTGGTAATTCGATTAGGGTGTCTATCCTGTGTCAGTAATTTAGACAGTGTCCTACCCGCTTTGTTACCTTCACCATACCTACGGGCTTGGACCAGGGCCGCCATGTACTGTACTTCCCTAGCCGCTAGTCTGCCAAATTCCTGGAGGGTTTGTTGTATTCCAGCCAGTATAGTCTTATCATGAGTCCGAGAGTACTCGTCTTCAAGTTTCCCCAGTTCACCCTCAGTTTGGGTCAGGTCAGCCCTAACCCCCTTCAGGAGACCCACGGATTTGGATAGAAGTGTCCCCCTAGCCCAGACCTTAAAGGATTCCCATACCGTGGAACATCTAGCAACCGAGCCCATGTTGATTTCGAGGAACTCTGCAATTTCGGTGTGTAGCCCCTCCACCACCCCTGGGTCACTCAGCAACCCCCCCAGGCATCCTCCATCTTCTGGGAGATCTAGGACAGTTCTGAATTGAAACCTCAAGTGTTATCGGGGAGTGGTCAGAGAGTGTACAGGGAAGTATTTCTCACGACTTTATCATAGCAAGCATAGTGGGGGGAATAAACCAATAATCAATTCTGGACTCGGAATCGTGGACCGTAGAGTAGTATGTGTAGGCCTGTCCTTCGGATGCATCACTCGCCAGGCGTCATCAATGGAGAGCTGGGAAAGGACATGTCTCAAAGTTAGAACAGCCCTAGTAGGTGCTCTAACATCCGTGCTGGATCTGTCCAGTTTGGGGTCCATAGCGATGTTGAAGTCCCCACCCCAGACTATAATGGGAATATCAATGGCGGTGTCCTGTCAATTGGTCGACTGCAATTTGGTCGACACCATTTGGTCGAATGCCAAATGGTCGAATTTTTTTTTTTAATTTATATATATTTTTTGTGGGTTTTCGTGTGGGGAAAGAAAAAAAAAAAAAAAAAAAAAAAAAGGGGGGTTGGGGGGAGGACCCCCCCCCAAAAAAAAAAAAAGGAGTAAAAAAAAAAAAAAAAAAAATTCGACCATTTGGCATTCGACCAAATGGTGTCGACCAATTGACTGGTAACCATCAATGGCAGATAGCAGTTGGTATATATTAGTATAAAAGGCGGGTCATCAATGTTCGGGCCATATGTGTTTACCAGTAGCATCCGCTGCCCTGCAATCGAGCCCCAGACCAAAGCATATCTACCAAGGGGGTCTAACTTATGGCCCTCAGGGCAAAATCCCAGATTTGGATGTATGAGCGTGGCGACACCCCTGGACTGAGACGAGTAGTTTGTACAGAACCTGGATTTTCCCCAGCTGGGAAGTATGCATTCGTTGCCAGTATCAACAGTATGCGTTTCTTGCAACATAACAATTTGAGCGCCATGTCTGACAATATAATTTCCAACCTTCTTAAGTCTTTAACCGATTGTTCAGCCCCCTTACATTCCATGCCAACAGTTTAAACCTTAATGCGTGAACCAAGTTTTATGTAGAAGTGTTCGAGTAGCATCCCCAACCTCTTGGATGTGTCTTTCAAATAACTTGAATTGCGTCAGAATCTCACAGACCACTTGTTTAACCAATAAACTATAGCAAGCTCCCCGGACAGTCCTCCCAGTGCAAGGTGCCATAATGCGGGGGGCCTTTCCCCAATTCAAACCATGGGACATAGCATTGGAAACAACCCAATCCAAGCTCCCCAACCCGCCCCCCACCCTCATCGTCTCCCCCAACTTGACGATGTCCGTCCCTCAACTTGTGGAATATTCCCGGGGTAGTCATGTTGCCTCACATGACCGCCATCCCCGGCTCACGTCCAACACCAAACATAGAAGATGGCCATCTTTTGTATCCATTTACCAAGGACCCTGCCGTAGGGACCATACCAGCTGCAACCAGATCAATAGAGCGCTCAAATCTTAGTCTGCCGGCCGGGGTCTATTGTTCGGTGCAGGTCGTTCCCCCCCCTTGGAGGGAGGGGAATAGAGGACTCGAGGTAAGACTGGGCTTCAGACGGGTTTTCGAAAAAGTGCGCCCTCCCTGCATGTTGAATTCTCATTTTAGCTGGGAACATCAAGGCGTACGGGATCCGTCTTGCTCTGAGGAGTTTCTTAACCGGTTAATAAGAGCGTCTATTTGCCTGGACAGAGGCGGAGAAATCTGGGTATACATGTATACGGTTTCCCTCATATTGCAATGTACCGGCCCCCCTTGCCAACCGAAGGATTGCCACGTACGATAATTGCCCGCCTTCTGAATTACAGAGACAGCTCTGTAATTCAGAAGGCGGGCAATTATCGTTCGTGGCGGGGCTCCTGGTTTGGGTACCGGCGCTAGAGTACGGTGCGCCCTCTCCACCAGGAAATGTTCATAGAGCGAGTCGGGCCCGAACAGGGTTTTGAAAAGTTCCGCCACATGCTTCTCCATTTGGCCCCTGCCGAAGGATTCCGCCACTCCGACCACGCGGACATTGTTCCTCCTCGACCTGGATTCGAGGTCTTCACATTTGCTCTGTAGTTTGCTCATCGTGTCTTTAATATAGGATATATCTCGACTGTGGTGGGCAATAGTATCCTCGTTTACACTTATCCTGCTCTCAGTCTCCGTGACACGCGCACTTTCCTGGTCTATTCTGGCTCTCAAGGAGCCAATGGTAGCGACTATTTCGTCCACTTTAGTGTTTACTGCAAGGAATCCGTTCTGTACTAGTGCGGTCAATTTATCTTCTCTGTCCACCACGTCTAGCTCTAGCTCGCCCCGAGCACCCTCGTCGGATGTGTGTCCCCCAGCACAGTATGACTAGTCGTGTTGGTAAACGTGTCCATAGGGACCTTCTTCCTGCCGGCGGGGGTTTTGGATGCCCTTTTTTACTTACTTGGTTCCCCCATGGCCACAGCAAGTCGCGTGTGCAAATTGAGTTTGTCCAAGGATCTCAGGAGGGTCAAAACCTCGGACCGTGGGCGAGGGCCAACGCACCCCTAAGCATCAGGGTCCGTAAAGGAGAATCAAGAGGTTCGGCCAAGCCTGCAGGGCGTATCAAGAAGGGCCGCATAGCCGCAGTATGGGGGCGGTGAGGCACCACCTCAATCAAATCGCCGAGCTACCCGGCACGTTCCACTCGGCCTAACGGAGAGTTTACAGGCCTAAAGAGGCGGGTGGGGATCAGGAGGACCGCAGCCCCCGATTAGAGGATCTCGATGAAATGTTTGCACTGCAACACCCCCCAACCTCTCGCTGGACGTTTACTTGTTTGTCCAGCTCAGCCGCCTGCGGGTCTATGCGTGGGCGAAAGCCATGATACTCCGGGATCAAGGGGAAATGAGTGTCAAGCAGGCCGGTGTAGGGCAGGCCAGAGCTGGGGGCTTCCAAGGATCGACAGGCGCCTCCAACCGCCACCACGTGAAGAGAGCAGGCCGGACAGCAGGGCAGGGCGCGGGCCTCCAGCATAGACTCCGCCCACTCGAGGCCCGCAGCACTCAGCAACCACAGCCCTTGGGTAGATTCCCCTGGAGCCGTGTGTCGGCGCGGCACCGATGCTCGCGTCAGTGGATTTGTTGACAGCCAGATCTCAGGCGTCCGGTACCGCAGCGGGCCTGGGTTTTCACAAGTCATGGACAAGTACACCGGCAATCGCTTCAGCAGGTTTCAGCCCTCAAGACGGCCTATGGACGGATCTTCAAGCGCAGGATCTTGGGGTGATAGAGGAGCGACCGGTTTAGGCGGCAATTTTCTACGTGCGCAACAGCCCCCCTCTGCAAATTCCACCTTTCTATGGCACACTTGCACTCTCATGTATATAACTTTTTTATGGACATTTCTTCTTTAGCTGCATCTTGCTTTGCCCATAGAAATTCTGTTTAATTCCACGTTAAAATAAGCTTAATTGCAAGGTTTCATTCAGTTCTGTATTCACTGGGCATTCGTTAAGCTCGATTTCAAGTTTTCCTTCGATTCGGTATTCAATATGCATTTGGTATATTTACTTCCATCTTCCAACATATTAATTATGTTCAACTTTAGGTTTCCGTTCAGCACTTAATATGCGTTGACTCGGTTCAATGTTAGCCTTTCGCTCAGTTCGGTAACTGTTACCTCACTCGCAGCCTGCTATGCACGCCCCAGTTAGCCAGTGCCTTTCCTTGACACCCACTGGTCTCCGGCGTTGCTCGTCAGTGGTTCCAACTGCTTCTGTCTTCCTCAGCAAGCCAGTTTCTGTAAGACCCACTTGCATATCGGGGCTTGCCGTGCATACGCTGAAGCGCTGCCACCTCTGAACGGACGCGGATGGCGTCCCGCTTCCCTCTGTGAGACCACAGCTCCTGCTGCTGCTTCCTCGTTACAGAGGCTCGCCCAGAGGCTGCTGGTCGACGTCCTGGCTCCTCGACAGGTCCCACCATGGCTGCCTAAACAGGTCCCCTGCTGGTCTTCTCCCCCTAGGCCTCCCCGTTTCTCTTCCCTGCAGTGTTCTCAGACTCTTTTCATACACCTGCAACCTCCTAACTGGTTGCAGGTACAAATCCTTAATTAGGTTTGCCTGACTACAATAATGGGGACATGCCTGACTCGGACCACGCTCTGCAGGCATCTTCCTCCTCCAAGTACCAGAGTGGTAAAATGAAAGGGAGGTGTTCATTCCTCTTAGTCGCCTCTTCTTTGTCCCAGTACTTTTAAAGGTTGAATGGGGAAAGTGAGGGAAGAGGTCTGACAATAACCCATAAAGTAAGAGAGAAGGGGTTGGTTGGTCATAATTAGGGAATGGGGGAAATAGTATGTCTCACCTGAGGATACCCCACACCAAAACTCAGAGGACCCTCCACCCAGGTGACCCCCCCCCTCACTTCTCCACCTCCAGGGCCGGGATCCAAGGGCGATGACCTTTCTTAGGCCACTTGAGAAGAGGATCCAGGGTATTTAGGAGTGAGAATACCCTCAGGTTTCTCACAGCACCCAGAGCAGAAACTGGCAAGTACCAGCTGAAATGAATTGAATCTGGCCCAGTATAAGCGGATGGAATGAGATCATTGCCACACCGAGCACCGGAGCAGAAAAAGAAAAACAAAGGAAGAAAAAGAATCCAAGGCATATAGTAAAAGGAAAACTACAGGGTGTAAAAGCTGAACTGAAAAGTCTCCAGTCAGACCATTGCTCAGAAAGGGACTGCTGGAGCAAGGCCAGTGTCTGGAGGGGCTTGGTGACATGCACATGTAGGCACGCTGCACAGCCACAAATGGAAAATTATAAGTTACTCACCTCAGTGACTAACGTACTCCTGGTCCATAGTCCCCTTTCCTCCATACTGCAAGGAACATTTCACAGCAGAAGAAATCTTCTTCCCCTTTAAATTTAGAGGCACGCGGCCCTGGGAGCATGCGCTCACCTGACTCAGCCCACCGGCGCCACTCCTCAGTCCCCTTTGACTTGTCGACAATATTACAATTGCCTAATGACACCAGTTTTATTAGGGGGAGCAATGGTGGGACGTATGGAGGAAAGAGGATTACTTTAAGTTACTCATCGTAGTGCCTAATGATTACTCCTACGTCTCGTCCCCTTTCCGCCATACTGCATAGGAGATTACAACTGAATGTAGCCCCAGGTTGGAGAGGTGACCCTCCTAAGAAAATAAGCTTCTTAAAAGCTACCTGACCAAATGCCGCATCCGACCTGGAGCTGGGATCCAAGCAGTAGTGCTTGCAAATAGCCAAAGGCGCAGCACATGTAGCCGTCTTGCTGATGACCAGCCACGGAACGTGCCTCTGAAAAGCCACCACCGTAGCTATGGCCCTGATAGCATGGGCATGCTTATTTGCCAGGAGCGGTTTGTGCTGCCCTTCATAAGCCTCCTTGATGGCCGCTATCATCCATCTTGCTATGGAGGCTTTGGAAGCTTGATAGCCTGGCCTTGATCCACCGAAGGTGACAAAGCCTCAGATTTGCAGAAGCTCTTGGTTCTGTCCAGGTCGAATTTTAGAGCGTGCCTGACGTCTAGACAGTGTAGAACCCACTGAGCGTCGCCCTTAGGATCCGCGAAGAAAGGGAGTTGCACTATCTCATTCAGGTGAAAAGAGGATGCCACCTTAGGTAAGAATGCAGGGTGAGTTCTAAGCACCATCATGTCCTTATGGAAAGTAGTATAAGGCTCTGAAGCTACCAGTGCCTGGATTTCACTGACCCTGCATGCAGATGCAAGGCCCACCAGGATGACTGTCTTAATGGGGACTAGTCTGATGTCCGCATACACCATGGGTTCGAATGGTTAAGACAGGGCGTGGCTTTTTGATAGGTGGGTAGAGCATGGTGAGGCCCGCCAGATGTCTTTTACCCACCGGATTAGAGGAACGAAATACCTCCTGCTCAGAGTTCCAGTAGGCTCTGGTTGCCGCCAGATAGGTGCGAGGTGTGCATAGAAGGAGAGGACATCATCCAGCGTGATGGTCAATGGATCGACCTCCTTTGATGCAGCCCAGAGGCAAAACCTAGTACACTTTCTTTTGTACTGGCTCCTGGTAGCATCGCCCCTAGCGTCTTGTATAATGTCTAGGTTAGCCTGTGATAGATGTAGATGCCTTAGTGTGACCTGTTCAGGAACCACGCTGCAAGGGCTAACCTCTGGGGGTGCGGGGTGGATGACCGTGCCTCCCTGCTGAGAGAGGTGGTAAGCTGGGTTCAGCAGAAGGTACACCGGGGCCTGTCCAGACAGGCTGAGTAGTTCTGAGAACCATGGCCTCGCAGGCCACCACAGAGCCATCAGGAAGACACAGAGGTGCCAGGCCTGCTTGCTTGTTGATGTAATGCATGCTGGTGGAGCTGTCCGTTTGACTGAGGATCGTCTTGCCACTGATCATCGGAAGGAAGGCTTTGAGAGAGTGCCAGATAGCCATCAACTCGAGCCAGTTGATGGAGGCCTCCTGCTCCTGAAGAGACCAAACTCCATGGACACTGGCTGCCCAGGGTGGCTCCCCAGCCCACCAAGGAAGTGTCTGTGGTAATGGTAACCCGCGGTGCTGGTTGCCTGAAGGTGCTGCCTATCCGCAAGTTGTAGTCCGTGCTCCACCAGACTAGGTCCTGATGGAGATGGGGAGGAATTCTGACAGGTTCCACCTGGGAACCACTCTATTGACTCCAGTAGGCTGCGAAGAGCAGCTGCAGTCTCATTTTGAGCCTCGTGTACAGCACTGCCAGTAGACATGCCGCCATGATACCCAAGAGGTGTTGGTACCACCATGTCGCGGTCACAGCTCTGCTGAGAAAATGCCCCATAGCCCTCTTGATGGCTGTGATCTTGTCCTCCAAGGGCAAAACTTCGGAGCTTGTATCCCAGATGAGGCCTAGGAACGTCAGTTTCTACATAGGCTCCAGCTGAGACTTCTTGAGATTGATGGAAAATCTTAATTTGTGAAGCGTATTCATGAGGGCGGAGGCGGTGTGATGACTGCCTCCGGAGATCTCGCCCTGACGAGCCAGTCGTCTAGGTATGGATAGACATGGTGACCCTGGGCCTTGAGAAGGGGTGCCAACACATTCATAAGTCTGGAAAGAGCCTGGGGGCTGAATTGAGGGCAAAGGCTAGAACCTTGTATTGGAAATGAAAGCCCATTATCGTGAACCTCAGAAAGGACCGATGAGGCTGCCAAATAGGGACGTGTAGGTACGCATTCTTCAGATCCAGGGAGAACATCCAGTCACCCGTGCAGTGTCTCCGCAATAAGTGTTGGCGTAACGACAGGGAAATCATTTAGGGGTCGCAACTGTGACCCCTAAAAAAAAAAAAAAGAAATACTTTTTTTTTTCCAGGGGGCAAGTCACTGATTTAGTCTGTTCTTAAACATCAGCCTTTCATCCTTCTGAGGTCGCGATAAATGAGTACCAACACAGGTTGGGTGCTATTGTATGTACATTTGTTCTACATAAAGCGCTTAAGCATAAGAGTTATATGATGGCACATCATTATCATTTGGCCATGGACGTCTGCTTGCATTCACACTAATTTGGTAATATGGGCCTATACACACTGATATTAACGATACATATGGCGATCCATTCTTGTATGAAATATATAAATCACATTATAGTGATATTGTAACTATATTTTAGTAGTGTGCTTAGGAACAATACTATGTTATGCCATTTCCTGATTTTTCAAGGGGTGAAAGGTCATGGTCCATCTCCTCCTGTGATATCACTTTGGGGTGGGGTCAAATGACATGACTTCCTGTGATGTCAGAGGTCAAGGGCCATGTGATGTCAGTTCCGCTACCCCTGGCATTTTGGTGAAATGATGTCCCTGGGTAACCATCTTGAACTTTTGAAGAGGAAGGGAAAGGTTCAAGGTGGAAAGGTCCAACACAACTCTCAGGCAAGACTGGTTCTTCTTGTATATGGCGAAAATCCGTGAATAGAAGCTCATACCCCGCTGGGAGGCTGGGACTTCTTCCACTGGCCGACTCTCTACGAGTGATCGAATTTCTGCCAACAGAGTTGTTGTCCAGATCTGTGGGAGGAGAGGGGAGGAGAAGGGAGGGAGGGATCAGTAGGCAGTAGCCCGTGAACACCGCTGACAGGATCCAGGGGTCTGCGAACCTCACGCATCAATATTGTGCGTGAAGGGCACGCCTGCCCCCCACTGGAGACACGTGGACCCAGAGGAGAGCGTCATGCCTGCTTTCCCTCTGAGGCTGGGGCTGAGGAGGAGGACTGAAAAAAGCCTATAGATTCTTGCTTTAATATTTTGAACTCAGTAGTCGAAGTGTACAAAAAGAAGTAATGGAACTATGTTGCCTGGAGGCCTGCCCCGTTCCTCACAACCCCCCCCACCCCCATCACCACACCCCCTCCAACACGCAATCCAAACCACCAAACGAACACCTTCTATCTAAGGAAATGTTCCTTGCAGTGAAGGGCAAGTTTCAACTTCTTCCTACACTTACTTTAAAATCAAACCATTTCATAATGGTTTCTTTTTAAAATAAAAGTATAGGGACAGTAAAACTTTAATTTAAAAAAACTGCCTTGCCCATTGCAACTTATTACACACAATAAAACGTGCTACCATAAACAGTTCCTTATCAATTAATGTCTGTAAAGTGCAGCCCTGGTGTTTGACATTGGCCAGGCAACTGCTTGCTTGCCATCAAAACAAGGAATGAGACACTAAGCTCCCGCCCCCTTCCTCAGACCAGCTGTGAAACGAAACAGTGAATTAGGCAACTTGCACTTTAATAAAGCCTCAGCAAACAGGAGATGGGCTACATCCCGAGCTCTTCGGTCGGAATAAATCACTCTCGACTGCTATTTTTTTCTGCTCCAATGCGGCACTATTATTATGACATCACGGATGACAAATGGCACACTTTTACCACTTTGGTATGACCTTTATTAGCTATTCTCACTCCATTTCCCTCAGCCCAGTCCCTAAAAGCCCCTCGCCCCTGTGAAAAACCTGAGGCACTCACTGCCCAGTCCACAGAGATCCCTTACTCAGGTGGCCACGAAGGGCCAATGCTATGGGATCTCGACCCTGGGGGGCGGAGGGGGAGGACAAGCCTGGGTGGGGAGTAGGGAAGAGACACCCAATGGCGAGACATGATATCCCCCTTTTCCAACTACCCCAGAAACCACTGCCCCTACCTATTTCATGGGTGACTACAACTCCCAGAATTCCTCCCCACTTCACTTTCCCAAATCCACTGAGACGAAGAAGGAGGAAGAATAGGAATATGAGGATGAGGATCATCTCCTACATTGTACAAGATCCATGCCACACTAATGAGGTCAGGTAGAGTCAAGGAAGTAGTTCCAATTGCACACACCTAATGCTTGTTAACACTGTGCAGCACGATAACAGGTGTGGGCACAACCAGAGGGAGGCTGGAGACCGAGCAGTGCAGTTCGTCCAGAGCTGATGCAGCGAGGGTTTGACGCACAGGAGGGCCAAAAGACTGCACAGCAGAAACCCAGAGCAGCAAGGATCCCGATGGGAGTCCCCCGTTACCCAGTGGATGTAGGCATCTCGAGGTGGACGCCGTGTGAGAAGGAAGGAAACACCTCCCATACTCCAAGACGGCCTGCTTCCCTTCCGACCAACAAGCAAGACCAGGGAGGCAATATAGAGCCGCAAGCAACTGCCCCTGAAGGAAACAAAAAGGCGTCGCTGAAAGAAGCTCTGATAACATGGCCGGTGAGTTATCAAAGAGCCGGTCCGTGTTTAAAGTGAGCGAGAGAGCATCACGAGTTGAATGTTGCGATAGAAAAAATGATCACTTGATGGAAATGGACAATTGTTGTGAAAGGCTCAAAGATCCAATAGAACAGAGCAGTCCTGCGAGGAACGCTCGCACATTCAAAAGACTTTGTAAACCTGCATGAAAGTAATGTGAGGAGCAAAATACAATTGGGAAGCAGAGTTAAGCAAAACGAATGCAGAAAAAGTACACAACCTGTGAAATCAAGTCTTGTGAACATTGTGAAGGGCCAAGCGGCCTAAGTGAAAGTTGGAAGTCTGTTCTAGTGGGATGTCGAAATGGTCATGCAAAGGTCTGAGCCAAAATCCTTGCAGTCTCGAAAGTCTTCGATAGTATGTCCCAGAGAACAGAAAGTGATACAAGTGGACACAGACTTTGGCCAGGGAACCTCAAAGTGTAAGAAAAAAGGCAGGCTCGAGCCCGAAAGAGGGAAGTCTGTACTACCCTATTGTGAAGATGTAGTGAACATTATGGTACAAGTAAAATGAACTGGGATTAATATTTGTGAAAGCTAAGAAAGTGAATCTAAATGAATTATGTTGCGACGTTCATGGAGAAAGAAGCCAATTGAAAACTGTGATGTACTGTGAAATTTAGAAGTCCAGAATAGACTATGATGAATAGGGACCTTTTGAGAAAATTGAAAGCAAACTGTCCCAATACATGGAACGGGGAATGACTCCATTGTTTTTTTGACATCCTGTTGGTGAACTGTTTAAAGTCTAGGAAACATTGTGAAATCCTGAGTAGTTCAATCTTGGAGAACGGAGCTGTGTAACGGCTCCAGTGCCATCCTCATATGATATGGCATTTATAACGCGCCTATACACAAGTGTTTCAAGGCACGACGAGGCAAGGGAGGGGGAACAGAGGGAAGACAAAGACAACGTTCTTACTAGGCCAGGTGACATTGAGATCTTGCAAGTACAGGGGAGAGGGCAGTGCAATACATAGGATCAAAAGTATAAAAAAATTCAAACAATAGGTAAAAGTGCAGCCAGCAGATGTAAGTGCAGACATCAAGTGTCACGAGCTAGAAGGGGACTGTAGGGATACAGAAACAGCCCCCAAGTGCATGTGTTGCCCAGGAGGCAGTGCAGGTGTGCAACTGGCAGGGGAAGGGACCCTGAGCCCGATATCAGACAGTAGCCAGGTGACCAGTGCAGTTTATATCAGGAGTTCAGCAGGGGAGAGGAGGAGAGAAAGCAGAAGAAAAGAGGAAGGTCTTGAGGTGCTTCCGGAACCAGAGATGGTTCTCCTCAAGTTTCAGGGAGGCAGTTCCAGAGGGAGGTCCCAGCCGAAGATAGAGATCTACCACCAACTCGTTGCTTGGAGAAGCGACTGTTCTGGATGAGTTGCAGAGGGCGTAGAGTAGAGGCAGGCAGATTTAGAAAGAGGCTGTTGCTGTAGTCCAGCTTAGAGAGAATCAGAGCTCTGGAGACAGTGAGCTTCTGGGGGAAGGAGAGGAAAGGAAGAATACCTCTGAGGAGGTGCAGCTGGTAGTGTGACTTCTTAGAGACGTCAGAGATCTGAGGAGAGAAGGAGAGTGTGTAGTCGAAGATGACCCTGAGGTTTTTAGCCTCACAGATGTGAGCAGGAAGAGGGCCAAGAGAGGCCAGCCAGAGAGCGGAAAGGAGGGAGCAGGTGTGCCAATGAGGAGAATCGCAGTCTTGCTGGCATTAAGGCAGAGATTATTGGCGGCACACCACTCCTGGATAGGGGACAGACAGCCAGAGATGAGGGAAGGAGAAGAGGTGGCGGAAGTGAGCCTGAAAATGAGCGTCATCCGCATAGCACTGAAAGTTGGGGCAGAGAGCGGCAATACAGTGGGTAAGAAGTGCCAGGTGTTGGTTGAATATTACTTTGATTTACACTTTTGCTTTGATCCAATCCGGTGCACATTATTGTAGTAAAGAAAGTGAGGGCAAGTATAGGTTTAACACAGACAGCATTATTATTTTGACTGGCAAACCTTGGACTACCTTTCACTTTAGTTTGATGGTGGAGACTACTCCCATTGTAGAGATAGGGCAAGTTAGGCAGTCTCCAACCCCCTTTCTATTCAATAAAGCTTTTGAAAACATATATCTGGTGTCTGTGTCTACTTGTGATAACATGCCTTCTTCACACCTCCCATGCTGCTTCCCGCTGGTCAGACCCTACCCCTCAAGTTAGAGGACAATTTTCAGAAGCAACCAAACCCACGCCCACAATTGGCCTTTAGTAGGTCTCTGCCTATGTCTTTAAACAAGAGGGCTGTACTCTCATATTGTGTGACCTCTCTAACCGACCAATGACTGCTGCAGTCAGTCTTGGTAGTGTACCCCATGGAGGGACCTAATCTACAATGGTTTTCACCAAATGGCACCCACTAAACTCACACCCAACATCAGCATAACAAACATGGGATGCTTTACTTAGACAGTCCAATCTCTCACTGCTGGATCAACATTCCCCCACTCTGCTGCGGGTCACAGTTGCTTCTTCCCAGCCCTCAGTTGACAAAGTCAATCTAAGTTGACTCTTCGTTTTCAAGTGTGGTGGTGCTCTGTTTAAAAGTCTTCAGCACAGAGGTACATACCCATGCAATCACAGGCACTGCCAAGTGTAAGGAAGACATGGTATCAAACAGTAAGACAGACACAAGTGATCACATTTCAAGGGTGTTTATTGAACTTCAATAGGGTTTGAAAAATGCCCATCAAATACTAAATCTAAAGATGGGAGCGAGCTACGACTATCAAAAAATAACAGCGCAGTCCTAGTCGAGTCTGTCAAAATAAAAAGTGCCTATACTAAAACCTATTGCCAATCCTTACTTCTAAATACAAATTGTGTGGGAAACAATTTTATGCAAAAGAAAAGGGTTGAAGAAGGGAGTAGTTTCTTACCTGTAACTCCTTTTCTCCAGCATTGGATCTTTCATGGCTTCACATGCTTTGAATAGATTATATAGCAGTGCAAATAACCCTTGGAGGCACATGACAGGCAAACCAACCCCAGCCCATAACCACAAACATATCGAATAACATCCAACAACATGCATGATAAAAGAACCAGCAAGTGATAGAGTAAACCACAAACCTCGGAAGGTGCAGGGCTTACCTTATTGAAATAGGCATTGAAGGACCGCCCGTCCCACCTGTACATCTTCCACATGTTGCTGACCCAGACAATAGTGTCTGGTGAAGGTATGCAGCACCGCCCAAGAAGCCGCCTGGCAAATGTCAATGAGCGGGATTGCAGTCCAGAGCGCCGCCGCCGATGCCGTGGACCTTGTAGAATTGGCCTTAGGATTGCCCCTCAAGGGCTTGCCAGCCTTTTCGTGACAAAATGAAATTGCTGACGAGACCCAATGTGAAAATCCTTGCTTGGAAATGGATCGTAACTTTCTGGGAGGGACCAAACGCCACAAACAGCTGGTTCGACTGCCTGAAGTTCTGAGTACGGGCCAGATAAAACTTCAGCGCCCCCTTAACGTCCAGAGAATGTAGGGCTCTTTCCGCCGGCGTGGTGGCCTTAGCGAAGAACAAGGGCAAGGCAATTGTAGCGTGTTTGTGAAACTCCGAAAGCACTTTTGGTATGAAGTGCGGATTAGTAGTCAGGAGAACTTTGTCCCTCATTAATCGCAGGTACGGTGGGTCAATGACTAGCGCCTGAAGCTCCGAAATCCTCCTGGCCGAAGTGATTGCCACTAGAAACGCAACTTTCCACAAGAGGAACTTCAAGGATGCTGTCGACATGGGCTCAAACTGCAGTAACATGAGAGCAGCGAAAACCACATTGAGACAATACCGGAGCAAACCTTTTCTCTGGCGGAAATGTAAGAAAAAGTCCTTCAGAAAGTGCTTAACCAGTCTGTCACTAAACAGAGGAGTAGCATGAAGCCGTCTGGTGAATCTGGAAATGGCCACTAAATGCACCCTGACTGAAGACAACGCCAGGCCCCCTTGCAGCAGGTATGGGAGAACCTGGGCCGGAGTAACCTCCAATGGCCGTACTGCCGGCTGCTGTTCACACCAGGCACAGAATCTCGCCCATTTTCTACTGTAAGAGACATTAGTGGAAGCGCCCTTGCCACCTCAGAATTAGATAGCACTCCGGTGAAATACCTAAATGACCAAACTCTGAGTGGTCAGGAGCCAGGCTCAGAGATGGCGGATGGTGATACCACACTCTCCCTTCGCCCTGTGATAGATCATCCTCTCTCGCCCGAGACGAAGCAGTTTTTCCACCGCTAGATGATGGAGATCTGAGAACCACGTGTGTCTGGGCCAGAACGGGGCGACTAAGAGCATTCTGCACCGGTATCTGCGCACCCACTGTATCGTCCGCCGAAGCAGCGGAAACGGAGGGAACGCATACCCGAAGAGGCCAGTCCACGGGAACGAGAACGCCTCCTTTTTTGACCCTGGATGAGCCACTCTGCTGGCAAACAATGGGCACTGCTTGTTCTTTGGCGTGGCAAATAAGTCGAGAGGGGGGGGGGGGACCCCCATTTCCTGAAGATCTTCATCACTTGTTCCTTCTTCAGCATCCACTAGTGCACTTGCCCAGTGTCTCTGCTGAGAGCGTCTGCCTGCACATTCTGGATCCCCGGCAGATGGTAAGCCGTAATGTGAATTCCCCGAGCAATGGCCCAATGCCACCCCTCCTGAGCCTCATTGGACAGGAGCTGAGAATGCGTGCCCCCCGGTTTCCTTAAATAGAACATTGTGGTGGTATTGTCCGTCAACACCCGAACCACAGCGCCTTGGATGCAAGGGAGAAAGGACTTCAGTGCCCAGTGCACCGCTCGCAATTACAGTACGTTGATGTGCAATCCTGCCTCCTCCCGGTACCACAGGCCCTGGACCTGCGACTGGTCGAGGGGCGCTATGCAACCCACCTAAGAGGCGTCTGCCACTATCGTGAACTGAAAATCCGGCTCCAGCAGGGGCATGCCCCGTACCAGATTGTCTGTGCATGCCCACCATCGCAGGGCTTCCACCAGTCCCTTGGAAATGACCACCTTGTCCGACCATAACCCTCGACTCTGCAACCATCTGGCTGCGAGAAATTCTTGTACCGGCCACATGAACAAGCAACAGTTCGGGATAAGCGGGATGCAGGACACCATGCACCCCAGCAGTGACATGTAACTGAATAGAGACCACCGTTCCTCTGCCCCATTCGGCCGCTCTGGACTGCAGCTTCACCACTCTTTCATCCGATGGCTTCACCAGATTGTCCTTTGTGAGAAACTGGGCACAGAGAAAACAAACTCCCTGGATGGCGTCAAAGGATTTTGCAAAGTTTACTGCGAAGCCCAGTCGTCGTAGCAGGCTCATGGATGCCTGGAGAGACTCCCACACCCTTTCCGGCGACAGCCCCTGTACCAACCAATCGTCCAGATATGGATACACATGATGCGTTTCCCTGCGGAGGAAGGCAGCCACCGGAGCCAGACATTTTGTGAACGTTCTGGGCGCAGACTTCAGCCCAAACTGGAGGACACAGAACTGGTAATGGTCGTCCCCAAACAGGCAGCGCAGAAACTTGCGATGGATTGGCCGCATCGGGATGTGGAAGTAAGCATCCTCCAAATCTAATGACGCCAGGAACTCCCCACGGCTGCACTTCCCCAGATCACATCCTGCAGCGTCAGCTTCCTTGAACTTCAGGCGCTGCAGATTCTTGTTCAACGGCCAAAGTTCTAGAATAGACCTCCATTTTCTATTGGGACATTGGATGACAAAATACCAGGAGTACACCCCATGGCCCTGTTCCAACACCAGGACTGGTTCTATCGCCCCTTTCGCCAACATGAGCTCGACCTGCCTCAAGACAGGCAGGTGCAGCTGCACCACGTGCACTGGCAGAATTGGGAGTGGAGGGCGACGAAACTCCAATGTGTGGCCAAGACTTACCGTATCCAGTACCCAGCAGTCCGTAGAAATAAGATTCCACTCGTCGATGTGTCGCAACACTCTGCCCCCAAGTTGACTGCCCGCATGGCAGTCATTGGCGAGACTTAGATTGCCATCCCTTAGCAGCCGAGGAGGCATGACCCTGTTCACGCTGCGCCAGGTAGTCTTTGCTTTTCTGCGCCATTTGGAACGAGCGCCTTAAACCTTGGGAAGAGTAACCGGGGCGATTGTAACATTGGTCGCGGGAGAAGGCAAATCTGGCATTACCAGCAGCCCCTCTAAACGCCCGAAAGGGGCAAAAAGAGTGGCCCGTTTGCAGAGCCCCCAGGGACTTCACTGTCTCAATGTCTCCCTTCATGCCCTTGAGCGCTTCATCGATCTTCTCGCTAAAGGGCTGTTCCCCCTCACAGGGCATATCCACAACTTTATGCTGGACTTCTGGACAAAGTCAGTGCAGCGCAACCACGCCTGCCTCTGGAGAACACAACAGTTATTAATTTGTTTAAAGCCTGACTCGGTCAAGTCCACTGCAATGTTGCACTTCTCGGTTCCCATTCTGGACCATGTGTGGCAGGAGGGCCTGCGCACGATGCGCCATCCTTTTTCAGAACCAGCCGTGAAGGGACCTCTGGAGAAGAATTTTAAGGCACCAGATTCGACACCCAAGTGCCTCATGTCTCAGTCCACGCCGGAGTCGGTGGTGGCTAGCCTGAAGGCGAGGAGCCAACACAAGTGTGTTACGCCACCAGACAGTGTGGCCAGAAAACAAGATGCTTTCGGGAAGAAAGTCCTCACGGTGGGCGCTACGACAGTGAAGGCTGTGAATTCCTTGGCCATTATGGCCAGGTAAGACAGGGAGATGCGGCACCAGTTGGCCCCGCTCTTGGAACATCTCCCGGAACAACAACGCAAGGATGCTATGCTGCTGGTTGGAGAGGGGGGAGGAGTCCTCCAACCACAGCATCAACATTGCAGTGGACTTGACAGAGTCAGGATTTAAACAAATTAATAACAGTGTTCTCCGGCGGCAGGTGTGGTTGCACTGCACGGACTTCCCCCAGGACGAAACCTCCGAACCAGGTAAGTGCCCTCGTTGAGCCAACTAATCAGCCGGCGGTTGCAGACTGCGTGAGTTTCGGAGAAAACCCACAACAGATCTCACAGGCATCCGCCGAATGATTGGGGTAAAGGCAATAGAGGTAACTTGCATGGCCGTCCCCCTCGAGACCATCTTAAGGCCGCAGGTGGCACAAGGTCTAAACAGTGATTTTTCTGGCCAACAGAGGACACATTTATTTATTTATTCAGATTTATTTAAAGTGCACGTCAGCCCGGGGGCATCGTGCCGCTGTTACATGAATACCTAATCTGGTTACAATGGAAGGAAGATAGTTACAAAGCAAATTTTCTTACATAAAACATTTCGTATCATACGTATGCAAGCAAGAGTAGGCGAAGGAGGGAGGACGTTAGTTGAATAGCATAGTTTTTAGGGATTTGCGAAAGGAGTACAGCGAAGGTTCTGCTGAGTGATTTGGAGAGGGCATTCCAGAGCTTAGGTGGTATGTGTGGGAAACCAATGCCGCCGGCTTTGGCTCTTCTTACAGTGGGTACTCGGGAGTTGGTTGGCGTAATGGCTTCTTCTAGGACGGGTGGAAGAGTTCTTAGTTATAGTTTCAGATAAGTATGGGGGTGCCGTGTGATTATTGCATTTGTGTGTGAGAGTGAGAATTTTAAAGTTGATTCTTTCCTTGACTGGGAGCCAATAGACGAGTCTTCTGGCCTGTGAGATATGGTCAGTTTTGGGGATGTGTAGTGCAGCGCGAAGGGCATTATTTTGCACTATTTGGAGCCTGCTTAGGTTTTTAGTCGATGTGCCTGCCAGGAGGGCATTGCAATAGTCCAATCTGGCTCCTATAGTAGCTCTGGCTATGGAGAGGCAGTTGGGCGTGGTAAGGTAGGGTTTTATGGCATGAATGAGTTTGGTGGTCAGAGCAGATGCGGAGGCGATGGCGCTGGTTTGTCTGGTCATGAAGAGTGTGGCGTCTAAGTAGACTCCTAAGGTCTTGACGGCGGAGGAGACAGGAATGCTGATACTGTCAATGATCATGTGAGAGCAATCGGGGCTGAGTTTGGTTAGTGTTTCGGTGGGGGCTAGGATGATGATGAATTCGGTTTTGTCTCAGTTTAAACAAAGACCATTGATCGCCATCCAGGTTTGGATAGTGGAGTAGATTTTGAGGAGGGCTTCTGAATCTAGGTCGTACTCTCCGGTGAGTGGGAGGAGAACTTGCGTGTCATAGGCGTAGTTAGTGTAGGCTATGTTGAGGGAGTCCAGTAAGTCAAAGAGGGGTTTAGTGAATAGGTTGTAAAGGGTCGGTGCAGTGGACAACCCTTGTGGGACTCCACAATTTATAGTGGTGGGGGGGTAGGGGGGGCGCGCTGGCCTGGTCCGAGTACACTTTCATGGCCCTACCTTCAAGGAAGGATGTGATCCAAGTGGTTGCCTTGTGAGAGAAGTGTGCAGCATTGAAGAGGTGGGATGTGAGAATGCTGTGGTCGACCAGATCAAATGCTGCAGAGAGGTCGAGCAGTAGGAGGAGAGCAGGTTTGCTTGTGTCCATTATCTTGGTAATTTGATTCTTTAGATCTAGAAGGGCAGTTTCAGTCCCATGGCCTTTGCGGAAACCTGATTGTCTTTTGACTAGGATGGTGTTGGTTTCCAGGTAGTGTTGGATTTGGTTGTGCGCTGCTTTGTCGAGGATTTTGAGGAGGAATGGGACGGTGGTGATGGGTCGATAGTTATTAGGGGAGGAGGGATCGAGAGAGGGTTTTTTCAGGAGTGGGCGAACCCAAGCTTCTTTTAGACATTGTGGTACGGTTCCAGATGCGAATGAGGGATTGATGGGGGTGAGGGATTCTGAGCATTCTTTGATTAAGGAGGGTGGGCAGATATCCCCTTTGCAGGTGGAGGGTTTGATTTTTTTGAGGAGGTCCTTGACTTCCATCTCTGAGACTTCTCTGAAGGTGAAGAGGGGTGTTTGTGAGAGAGAGTTGTTAGTGGGAGGTGTGGGCGAGCAGGTGGGGGTATTGAGTGCTTTGCGTTGGGAGGCTATTTTGTTTTGGAGTGTGTTGACTTTATTGAGGAGTGCAGACTGAATGTCAGTGCACCATGCTTCATCCTTGATTTTGCCTGGGCTGGAGGCAGGTGTGGTGAGTTTCTTGAATATGGAGAATATTTCTCTAGATTTGGAGCTGGCGTTGGAGATTCTCTGGTTATAGGTTTCGGATTTAGCGTGAAACATGGCTTTTTTGTAGGTCAACGAGATCTCTTTGAAATCGTTAAGAGAGGATTGGTTGGGCGCTGATTGCCATCTGGATAGAGCTTTGCGTTTCTTGGTGCGAAGGTCAGATAGTTCTTCAGTGAACCAAGAGTTGCAGTGCATAGATTTTTTCCCTTTTTTATCTTCTAGAGGGGCAATGAGTTTGATGGCTTGAGTGAGTGCACTGGCGTAGGTGTTGGCGAGGGAGGTAGGGTCATGGGTAAATGGAGGCTGGACTTCAGGGATGTCGAGGAGAGGGGCGAGGTTGGAAGCAGTGAGCTTTTTGGAGCTTCTTACTTTTGCGGGGGGGGGCATGAGTTAAGGTTTTATGGGTGGGCGTGGTAGGAATGGAGAATTGAATGAGGTAATGGTCCGTCCATGGGAGGGCCGAGATGGAGGCGATTGTAGATGAGCAGTTGTGATCCGCTAGCCAGTCAATGGATCTGCCTTTGTTATGAGTGGGTGCAGTAATTCTGTGTACGAACCCCATGTGTGATAGTTCTTTGGCTAAATTAGCGGCTGCTTTGTCCTTCGGGTCAGATAAACCAAGGTTAATATCCCCTAGAAGGATGCTTTTGGAGGTGTTTTTGAGGTTGTTGCCTATGTTATGGAGGAGTTGCTTTTGGTAGTCGGGGGAAGGGGAGAGATGATCCTGGTGGCCTGTAGGTGATAAAGAAGTTTATGGTGCAGTTAGGGGAAAGGGCTGGTTTAGCGGTGAGGAGATCAGCGTTGTTGTCCCATTGTTGATTACCCATTCTGAGGGCAAGGGTGTCTTTAAAGATGAGGGCGACGCCGCCACCACTTTCAGAGTTTTTCCGGTCCTGTCTGAGAATGGTATAGTTTTAAGGAAGGGCAAGGTGGATGGAAGGGTTGGAAGCTTCATGGAGCCAGGTTTCAGATATGGCCAGTAGGTCAAGATTGTGGGTGGTGATAAGGTCATTGATTTCGATGGCATGGGCCTGAACAGAGCGCGCATTGATGAGTGCACATCTTAAATCTGGTAGTGGATTGTGTGTGTGTGTGTGTGTTAGCGTTGGGGATGTTGGAGGTGGAAGGTGCGTGTTTGGGCGTGATAGATGCGGCGTGAAGGGTGCTAGGGTAGCGAGCATGGCCAGGGAGGAGAAGCTGGGTGACTGACGTATGGGTGCGAGAGCTGAGTCTGTTGTTCCTAAGGAGTGTGGAGGGTGGAGTGCTGCGGGGAGCTAGGAAAGGTTTGGTGCGTGTACCAAGTCTGGAGAGCCTGAGGTGGAGTGGGTGATGTCCGGATCGATTGGTGCGGTGGTCGAGTGTGGGTTGGAGTGCAGACGATGGCGTGGAGTGTATGAGGTCAGGTAGAGGAGTGGGGCCTGGGTGTGCATGGTGGTCTGGGTGCGCCGGCGGCATGCTGCAGATGGCCAGAAGGGAGAGGGATAGGATGAGGATAAGGAAAGGAGATGCGTAAGCACTGTGGGATGTGTGCCAAGAGGCTGCATTTGTAGGCAGCAGATGTGCAACAGATGTGCAGGAAGGCAGGCAATTACGCTGTTAATCAGGGCCGCTAGGGGCCGGCAGTACACAATAGCTCAGGGCCGCTAGGGGCAGGCAGTACACAATAGCTCAGGGCCGCTAGGGGCAGACAGTACACAATAGATCAGGGCCGCTAGGGGCAGGCAGTACACAATAGATCAGGGCAGCGTAATACGGTGGTCCATTATCTTTGTAAGGCTGTTAAAAAGTTAGACTTATGCTTGAGGGCAGCGTGGGAGAGGTGGCGTGGAGCGCTATGCCTGGGATGAGAAAGGCTCAGGGGGGGGCCATTGTTTTGTGGCAGGGGCTGCAAGGAAAGGATTTTTTTTGGAATGGTGTCCAAAAGACTCACCTAAGTTCCTCTGCGGAGGGAGGAGCGTGCGCGAGCAGCATGGCGGCTCCTAAGCGCCTGTGGCGCTCTGTCAGCTCAGTCAGCTGATGGCCTTCTTTCCTTGGCCTTACTTCGTTGGCCGGCGATGCCTGCCGGCGATTGGTGGGTGGAAATGAGTGTTGGCGGGCAGCCAATCGGCAGGACTGAGGGTCAGGCGCACCAAGGGACAGTCAGGCAGCAGTGTGTTTCAGGGTAGTGGCCATCTTATTGTGGTAAGCCTCGTGGGAGATTCGCTCGTAGAGGCATTTTAATTAATGAAATAGCATGAGATGCTATTCATGCGAGGACTTGCGCGTCCGCGGCAGATCTCTGGGCGCAGCTGCTTTGCAAGGCGATCATCAGAGGGGCACAGAGGGGCTACAGGGCCATTTAGCAAAGAGCCTGCTAAATTACCTCAGAGGTTACATAACGGCCAGTAGTACGAAAAACACGCGTAGAACATGAAGAGTAGACATGAGGTGATCCCAAGTGTTTGGAGAGGGTTGAAATCTAAAGGGAAGCCGTGGGCTATTTATACCAAACATCCTTTTGGGTAGCCTAAATCACCCAAAAAAGACATCAATTGGATACAAAGGTGTCAAAGTTTTCCATAGGAAAACGCTAGGTTAAAGTTACTGAGGTTTCCCAGCCTGACGACGGGAAATATTCACAGCATGTGAATCCATGAATGATCCAATGCTGGACAAATGATATGCCAGGATATGCAAGCCGGTGGCTTCCCTTCCCCATGTTTTCAACACAGAACAAGGCGGCACACTGGAGTTTAACACACTCTGGCTTCCCTACCTCGAGGATGCAGTCCATAAACCTTAACATCAGAGCCTTCTGTGCCAAAGTCTCTTTGCCATTCAAGGTCTCTTAATTCAGAGGGTCTGATGCAACACAACAAACATTAAAGTTACTCTCTTCTTAGGATTTCACATGTTCAAGTTCTCGGCGATTTACTGTTCACCCCGGGTCGCCATCCGCCAGGCTCAGACCAAATTCATCTACTTTTCCAAACGTTCTCTACTTCATCAAAATCGAAGACTTTTGACTGTGCGTGTGATTTTGCTGGACCCATTGCATGACCACTTTGATTCACAATTACTCTTTCTCTTCTTGATACAACCCTTTTCCCACGTTCGCTTTTGCCACTTCTCAGCTGGATACCTCACAGAGACCTTCAATTGAGGACCCGCGCGGTGCCGGACCACTCCGTCAAAGGTATTGTATCTTGCTTTTAAAGTTCAATCACTCATCGGCAGTTCAAATTTACTTGCCTCTCTTATCATTTGCGTTTTAACAATGTTTGTTCCCGTGATCGCCATACAATGTTGCTGCTTGCAACCTTGGCTTCAACACTGACTGGTCTTGTATCGGTCTTCCCAACTCACCGGCTGTGTAGCTTTCACTGATGCTGCTTTCTTCTTGGAGCCAAGGACGGTACCACGGCGGCTGGTGCTTCTCCCTACCTCTATTATTGATGCGGGAGGGCCCCAGGCATATCCGACACACAATGCAGGATTCTTCAGCCTGGTTTCCTGGTATCCTGCTCTTACACTTTCTATACCCGAGGTTCCCGGAAGTAACAGTTCCTTGTCGAAAAGGTCAAGGGAACTTACCTCCTTGCGATCCCCTTCCATTTTGCTGTCTTTTCTCTCTCGTTCAGCTACCGTCTCGAGTTTCCTTGCGTGCTTTGCCTCGCTCAGTGTGCTCTCATGCTCCGCCTTTTATCTGTGTGTGGGGACAGTCAGTAATTGCCTGACCATTGTATTGGGACACGTCAGAGTATACTGCCTGGGTGTTAGTCTGTTTTCTCTCAAAGCGGGCTGTCTGTGTGAAAGTGTTTGTGTTGTAAAAGGGGTCGGGGAAGGAGGGGGTTTTGAGCTCCTAAATATCCTACCTGGTAGGATGGGGTAAAGGTGTTACAGGGAAGGGGAAACCGTGACTCACCATCCAGAGTCCCTCTCCCCGAAGACCCCTCACCGAAGTGATCCTCCCGCACTGGTCCACCCCCAGAAACAGGATCCAAAAGCAATGGCTGTGTCCTGGCCACCTGGATTACAGATCATGTGGGTGAGGCACCTCCTGGTTTCTTACATCAGCTACCAATTTTCCAGAGGAGGCGAGCATTCATCCACTGGGGGACTTGCCCACCTTGCTACATGTGATGCTCAGCTGGCCCACCAAGTCACAGCCTGGGCTCCAAGGAGCAACCCTTTGGTGCCATGCCCACTACTTGCTCATCCACAGAGCATGCCGAAGTGTACACTCCTCTCCAGCCTGGTTCCCCCGGCGCCGTTTGATTTCCACCCGGGCCGTCCCGCTGAAACGGCCTGGGCCTTTTGGCTCCTCTCTTCGCAGGCTGTGACATCTGGCCCAAGGGCTTGGCTGATCACTGCCTCAGGTTGCTTCTTCTGGCCTTCTTTTCTGTACCACACGATTCACACAGCCAAAGGTTGGTACTCCTGCAGAACTCGCCAAGCTGCAGAGGACATTGCTTGCTTCTCCACACACACCTCGCATTGCCCTGGAGCAGGCTTCAACAGCTACTGCCCACCTCCTCCCCCCTGAGCTATACTTTCTTCATTCAGGCTGTACTGGGTACTTAACCCCGTGTTTCAGCTTTGGCCAGGCTCATTCGGACACACATGCAGCATGGCATGGCAACACATCACTATGCCCTGGGAAGCAACTCAAGGCTACGACCCCCCCCAGGAACCAGTCGCGCTGGAAGCTCTTTCCTACCAATCCTCACCAACAGTCAATGTTTTCCTTTGTTGGTCCTTGCCCTTTTCTCCCCCACAGGAGTCCAGTCCACTGTTCTGGTCACCAGGGGAGTGTCTTTTCCACTGTGGCGCATTGCTAATATTCCGTTTATCCCATTTGCTGGTGGTATAGCCTACTACCAAAACAGATACATGCAGTACAGCGACACCGTAAGCACAAAACCATACAATTAACCAACTTTGTTTAAACAGCTCGCTCAGGGTGTCAGAGTTCTTATTACTTCTCCTACCCCTCCAATAGGTGTCCATATATATATATAGACAAATGTAACCTCAACCTTGTTTACGTCAGGGTTACAAAATTGTCAGACAACACTATTGTCATGCTTCATGCTCATTCACTCCACTCGGGGTGCTGATTTGGGATCCATTCCCTCCTGGACGTACCTTCCTAACCCTACGACGGTACTGTGGGGATTTCTATTTCACTTGTCCTCCAGTCCCATGCCAGGTTTTTCGCAAGAATTACTAATTGTATACCTTTTTCCCTTTCCTCCCCTTTTAGGGGAGGTTTTGGGCATGTAATTTGTTTTTCCTGCTCCCGTTCCTTGACATTCTCTTCGAGTCTGTTCATGTTTTTCCCTTGCACATCTCCCTTAGTTGCCCATGGATTGTTCAGTGTGGTGTGCTGTTGTGTCAAGCTCCTGTGTGAATGCCATTGTTTTCCTCACTATTCTATAAGGACTAATCCTACTTGTCCTATGTCCATCTATTAAGTTAGCCTTCCTTTGCAGTTATAGCCTTTCTTTGGCCCGGTTTGATCTGCAGGGTTCGTGGGCTTTACTGACATCCCAGGTGGTGTTTCCAATCCTTGTGAGTATTGCCTTTATGTTAGCTTATAGAATACCATCAAGAGTGTCAACTAACAGGCTGTTAAGCTCACCTGGTCTCTGCGGAGGCGTTGGGGGCACGGTTGCAACCCTCCCGGGGTGAGGTTGCTCGGATCCGACTTCGCCCTCTGCGCTTATGTGGTGACTGGTGGTAATAGATGATGCTGCTCGGGACTGCTCCTGCGTGGAGAATAGGGGGTGCGAGGATGCCAGCTTGTGCGTCTGATCCCCTTCAGACTGCTTCTCCCAAACCGTGGTACCCGTGGGATGCACGGTCCCTGGAAAGTTCACCTGTTGATTAGTTTTGGCGAGCACTCCATCCTGCTGCTTCTGGCAGGGGCGCTTGTATGATCTGGACAGAGTTTCTTCACTGGTCCCTTGCACATGGTAGTCCAGTCCTGCTGCGACTAAGCCACTATACTTCAGTTAAGTGTTCCTGTTGCCTTTGTCTTTCCTAGTCTGTTTTTGTTGTATTGTAAAGTTTGTTGTCTTGTATTGCTGTCAGTTCCACTTTTGAGGTTTGCTCTTTTGCTTTCTTCCCTTGCAGGTGATGTTGCCGGCCCAGCAGAAGCTGCAGAGCTCGAGGCGGCAGCCAGAGGGAATGAGGAACGAAGCTGCAGCGGTACAGTAGCTGGTAAATTGTTAACTAAGGAGCGTGCAGGGTTCAAATGCATTATGGCCCTAGGACAGATGTTTGAACCTGGTCTTTCTTCTTCTTCACAGGGTCCGAATTTGTGGATGCGGATTGCGGTGCTGCGGTGTCGGGATCAAGATCACTGGATGTCAGGAGATGAGTCTACAGATAAAGCGATGAAGCACCGGTTTCCTGGAGGGGAGTATGCAGGAGAACGCCAGGTTTCAAAGGTAAGTAAACTGGTCCAAGCAGTGGTGAGCGTCACGTTGCACGCGAGTGCACAGTAACGCAAATCACTGGCCTTTAGGATGGAGCAGCTTATATAGCGGAGGTTCTGAAGCCACGCCCACTGGGTTCAGCCTGCCTGCCACAGCCTGCCACACCCGATGAGTCAGCACATGAGGATGTTCTCTGGAATAAAGGCTTTCAGCTCCTGGAAAGTTCTTGTAAAATAAGAGCACTACTGCACTGAAATAAAGTGTTCCTGCTCACATCTCTATATGAGCCTGGCACCTTAGACCAGCCAGGGCCCCTGTGTTTATGGGTCCCAAAAAGGACATAAGCGAGTCAAGTGACCCATTTCCCCCATCATTAGATGGTGTGGTTTTTGTGTTCTGGGGCCTGTGGCCATGACACAGGCCCTGCCATTGCTTGTATGGTGGCTTAGTGCTAACAGTACTTGTAACAGCAATTGTGGGTGAGGATCTTGCAGACTGTCCTTGTAATCATAAAGAGCTTCCATGTGCTTACCACACATCCCTTTTCAAATATTTGTATCATGTTCTACTCGCACATCATCTGCATTAACGTGCATGTTGTTTGATATTCATCACTCACTGTGTGATCCTGTGCACATTTCCTAGCCATATCCGCTGCCCTTTGTCCTCTCATGACAGCCATTTACCAGGTAAGGAATTTGAAAAAGTTGGTCATGAAGCTTTCATTAAGTGCTTAAGTGACGGCTGGAATTATGCTCTGTGCTGGCACAAGCAGCAGGCAATTTGATTACAGTATGGATGTCATTTTCTTATTACAAGCAAGTAGTAATGTCACAATTGGCATGCAATAAGAATATCCTCTATAGGGGGTATGTAATGCAGGCTGCTATGACTTGTGAGCCTCTGGATGGATCTTCACCAAAGTTGGCATGCATCTGATCCGTATCTAGATGTTTTAGCATGCCTAAATTCGCAACAATTGATGCAGTGAGTCCAGGTGAAAAAAAACACATGTTCTTCAGTTTGTTACTAGATTTCTCCATAGGTCATGCTCAGGAAATTAATTTTACCTATCTAAAACCGTCTACTTTGGTTTTTGTATTTTTCGGCACACATGTACACTTCTCATTTTTCATTGTTTCAAATATTTTTACAATTGCATAAGCCAAGCTTGTCTAGGCTGTAACGTGTCTGGGGTTGCTGTTGGTACTCTTGTTCAGAGGAGACTTGCCTAGCAATTCGGCGCTGGACGTCCTAAGTGGGTGGGACCAGACTGATATGGAAATTGATATATCTCCTCTGTGAAAGGTACAGGGAGCTAAAACTTGGTTGTAGACCCTCCCGAGTGGGTACCTTCCCATAGACCAGGTTATTTGGCCTTGTTCGTTCTCAGTAGTGGGGCTGCCAGAACTTTTTTTTTTTTTTTAAATACATTCTGAAGAAGCCACCGTGCCAGCAGAAAGACTGTCAATCTTATCACCTCCAAGGAGAGGAGCCAACCTCAACTGAAAAACCCAAAAGGGAATAAAACCCGTAGGATGTACTTTCACAGACTCTGGTCAGAGTAGATGGTAACATGCTCAGCAAGGTTTGCAAAGCAGCCAGAATTACAGGAGGAAAAAGAACCAGAGAATAAACTCAACTTGAACACAAGAAGGCAATATAATGAGAAAGGAAAGATCAAGGTAAGGTCTTTGGCAGGAAGGGAGGGGAAATGATCTGGGAATACTGTGGCGAAGGCAGGGTGGGGAAAAAAGGAAGAACAAGCAACAGAGCGAACCTATGCTAATGAGGCATGGGAAGCCGCGCAGTGATCTTCCCTAAATCCTTCTCTATGATGTCATTCTAATACCATGATGCCCCAGAAGCGTAAACGCCCGTCCAAACGATGTGGTCTAAAATCGGCGCATTTTTGGAATGGTCAAATTGGGATGTACCCACGCTGCTATGCTCCAATGCTTCCACAACAGCCAGTTACTGCTTCGATTTGTAACCCATATGAACCTATGATTCCCACATTACAAACCTTACTCCCACCACAACTTCATAGCACTCACATTAAAAACACAGTGTTGTGAAGTAGGAGTGTGGTGAGAGTTAAAAGGTTTAATTTGTAGTTTGTGAAACTATATTTAGGTTCATGAATGTTTAATTTACACACTCTGCTTAAAGTAAACATAATGGAGGCATTTCCAACTTTTGATCGGTAGTAACCTTAACGTGTTTATGTGATCTGTGAGGGTGTAGAAGGAGCCTGATAAGGAGGGGTGGGCTATACACTTATTATATAAATAAAGAAACCCATATTTCCCTATATGTCTAAAGGACTTGCCCTGCTTCAACCTAAGAAAACGTAGGGAATACACAGATTAGCTGTCAAAAGAAATGTTCTTTCCGTCCTCAGTCAGAAAACCCTATAATCTAACCCTAACACTAGAAACATAAATCTAACCCCAACACTAGAAACATAAGCTTTTAACTAAAGTAAAGTTTGTGTTTCCTTCAACAGGAGAATTGCTTCCTTCTCCTGGTCCTTCTGTCAAAGCTTCACAGTGTTCTTTAAGAACTTGAGGGGAAAACTTGATTTCGTTTCTTTAATTCCTTCCAAGAAGTATAGAAGCGCACAGCCTTATTTGGCTTACAGTTTACATTCTGTTGAGGGATACTATTCCAAGGGTCCTCTGTTTTTCTTCCAAATGTCTCCTTATGGGTTTCTCCAAAAGTAGTATCTTGATGAGGGAGATGTCTCCCGAAGCACTCTGCTGTATTTGATGTACCAGTACCACGAGTAGAAGGGCTCCCATCACACTCCGTCTTCTTTATTTTTATTTATGTATTCATAGGGCGCTGCAACCTGCAGGCATCAGAGCGCTTAATGCTTCTTAGTGGTTATTAGGTAGACCTCTGCACCGAGGGAGGGGACTCCTGATGCACTCTGTTTTATCAGTGGAATTTGACAAACCACTGTGCTGCGGGAGATTACTCTAGCTGCAATTGGTTCCGTTCAGGCCACTTCCTGGACCCCAACGGTCTTCCCGGTGTTCCAGTTACCTGCAGTATTTCGGGGACAGGGCTCCGGTTCTTCACGGTGTCGCAGGTGCCGCTCTTCCCTATTCCTGCATGGCTCTGCGGCAGGCTGGTGGTCTCAGTGTCGTCACGCCACCACCAAGTGAGTCGGCTCCTGCCGGGTCCGAGGCTGATTTCTGCAGCGTTCTGGAGAGATGCTTCTACTTCGGTCTTCCCGGTTTTGGTTTTTGTACTGCAGGCTTCCACAATGACACTCTTTTGTCCCTTTTCTTGCTTTCTGCTTTATATTGTTGACTCTTTAGTATTCCTGATGCCTCGCGTGGGCCACCTTGTTACAGTACTTGTAGGGCTTTGTATATGGTTACTCCATATGCTGCTCATGTTCTTCTTCGTTCCAGTATGTCTTCTTACACTTGTCACAGTCATGTATGTGCAATAACACATGGTTCCACCATCAATGGTGAGAAAAAGAGTGACCATGAGGGTAGGGGCATTCTGCGACAGGGTTTTACGGATGCTTTTCCCCAGGTGGATGTCCTTCTCCCCACAAGGGCAGTCCCTCCCTATGAGGTCCTCCCGCGTCTCACCAAATCTGGCATATGCAAGGTTCTTGGGCCCCTTCTTCACCAAGTCTGGAACCTCTTTAAAGCCCAGGGCCTTAAGGCACTTACTTTCTAATCCTCCTTTTCCCCTCCTCTCTTGGATACACCAGCTCCTCCGCCTCCTCTCCAAAGGGCTCTATTGTTTACCTCTGCTCCTCTGTACTCTCTTCCTTCACTCCACCTCCATCCTCTCTACTCTGTGTATTCATCACCTCGCAGCTCCGTCATGATCTCCTTCTCGCCTCCATCTTTCCTCTACATGGCCTCTGCAATTCCCACTACACCACCTGCTCCGACTCTCAACACCCACCCGACAGCTCGCCTGGCCTCTGCTTAGATAGCTCTGTGGGGCTGATGCTAGCCCCTGGGGTCAAATGTGTGAATGGTGCGAACATGTCTACCCACAATCCCAGAAACAGTATGACAGTAGCTCTGGCTTAGAAACCCTCCCAGAAGTCTGCCATAAAGTAGCTTTGAAACCTCTGCATGGTGCAACTCCCGACTTACTCTTGATGTCCACAGGAACAATTAAATGGGTGAGAGCGGGTCCTGCAGCCTTCTCCCAAAATGGCACCTGCAAGTCCATCCTCCTTGGGCAGCAAAGACTTGCTTGGGGGATTGCCCGGGTTTCTTTAAGCTTGACCCACATAGTATATGCCACATGAGCATCTAAGAGTGTACAATGTTCGTAGTGCCCAAAGTAGCATAGCGTCTCAGCAGAATCCTCTCACTAAGAGGGGCTGGATTGCTAGTATTATGCTTCCCTTGTTCCCCATTCATTGCAACGTGGGCAAAGTCCTAGACTGCAGATAAATATGCCGACATTTGGTGGAACCAGAGCCTGGTCATCCTGTCTGGTGTCCCCTTGCACAACTGGGATAAAAGGCTTACCCCTCCTCTATGGGAAACCTAACTTCGCAAAGTATTTGAGAGATATTCCATAGGAAGCAAGAATCGTGGTAGTACATAACATGTACAATGAATTTGTAACAAAACAAACTCCCCCTAAGCATCCAAAATCTCCCTACTGAACATGAACATTGGTGAACTCTGCACCGAGGATCAGGCTTGGACTAAACTTGAGTGTTGGTTTTGCCTTCTATCATTAGGAGGTCTGTTTTACATTAACAGCTTAAACTCCCCTTTAGGTTATTGAGTCAGTGTTGCTATTTAAACTGCATACAGGCATGCATTATAAAGTTGGCGTGTCCCGCAATTTTGACCACCAAACTGAATGTAGGTGTGTATACATTGCTTTCATGCATCTTTTTGCATTTTTGGCTTAATGCATATGTGCTTATAAAATACCTGCGATTTTGTACTTCTCTGTGTAGACAATTATTGCTTGTCAAGCTCTTGTATTGGTTAATTAGATTTTGCACCAAACCCTTGATGGTTTGCTAGCCTAATTTCAAAGAATCAGAGCCATACATGCGACAACTGCATGAACAAGTCCCACTTTGCTTGTGAATGAAATTCATCGCATTTGTGTTGTCCGAATTCCGACAGCCTAGTCCCCAACCAATGAGAGAATCTTTGCAGAATGATAGAAAACCCTAGCCAAAACAGCAGAGCCAATGGGACCAGCACAGTTTTTCTTTCGCCTCCTCTAGTCACAGAAGAAAACAACAAACCATCTAGGTAAGACTAGACACGTATCCTCGAGTGGGTTGCCACACTAGTGAGTCGCTTTGAAAAAACACTTTGTGCCAACCTGAGGGAGGCCAAAGGTCAACCGGTTAAACTGGAATGCTGTCCCTGTAGCCAAACCTCATGCCATGGAATGCAGAGCTCGAATTGTAATTCTAACATGTTGCCCTTTGCCAGGATCGTGAACACCCAGTTGGCGGATGTTAATAACTGCAAAGTTGTTCAACGACTGGCTATTCTTCCCGCCCACAGCACCACTGCGGGAGGAAGGACAGAAGACAAGCCAAGATTGCTTAGCAGTCTGGCGCCTTCCTGCCATAACCAGAATTCTTCCCCTTGATGAGGTCTGAAAAGAAATTATGGCCTCTCATTGGCTGGTGCATGTGCCATGACTCCAATGATGCATGGTACAATCTTCGTGAAGCCATCAAGTCAGCACGGCCTCCATCTCCATGAGCACGACAAGGCCTGAGGACTCCTCCCCCGCTCCCCTCCACCACCATCACATGAAAGGTAAGCCCTGTTGGGCTTTTATGGGGCTTTAATGCACCTCCTGCACAAGTGGCACCCGGTGCGCACTTCTTCCTTGACGATCGACTGGAAAAATGTTCATTTTAATTTCAAAAGACTAACTGTGGGAAACACTTACTGCAGTGTTATGTTGCTGCTGTGTGTTTCTATTTTGCACTGTTGTAAGCATTGGGCCATTCTTCCAACATGGCCGACCCGGATATGCAGTCACAGGAGTTTCTGCCCTGCTGTGGGAAGGCCTACTCTGTTTGGGCCCCTCTTACATCTAGGGCCCAATCAGGCAAACTGGCAGGCTTTGGCCGGGCTGCCTCCCAAGGCCCACATCTAAGGCCCACATCTAAGGCCCACATCTAAGGCCCACATCTAAGGCCCACATCTAAGGCCCACATCTAAGGCCCTGTCTGGGACGAGGATGTCCTGAATGGCCCCTCCTTCTGATCCCCCTGAAGCATGCAGAGCCTCATATTGCAGCCGGTGCCCATACAAACGTGTGCCTGGCACCAGCATGCTCTCCCTACATCAACATGTGAGTGATGGCTGAACTGTCCCATTGCCTCCTCCACTACAAAACCTGAACTTTAACTGTCTTCTCACTGACTTTCTGCCTGACCTATCCTCCTCTTCCTCATTGCATTTGTGTGCCCGGTTCTGAATTTCAGAAACTAGGTGTGTGTGTTTTTATCTTCTTGCAACCCATTTTTATGCACATCATGTAGCTACTAGGCCACCCGGTTAGTTGGCTGGGACTGTGCAGTGCAGCCCCTCTCTCCTTCAACTACCCTCTGCCACTCTGATGGCACTTACAATCTCTCCTATCTTCTCCAACTGCTACACTCCCACATACCCTCCCTCTCTCACGAAGTCGGGAAGGAAACGCACAACAAAAAAAACATCCTTAGAGCCAACCCAGGCCTACCCATCGCAGACACCCATGTCAGTGCAATTTCCAGACAGATCTTCACCAATATCCTCTTCTCTGTCCCCTCCCCAGATATATGGACTCCTCATCTTATCTCTACTCTCACCCCTTTCACATCCTCTCCCATTAATGGTGGCACCAAGTGGGAAGCCCTCTTGGCAGGTCTCTCATTATCACGTTGCATCATTAATGTCTACCACACTGGCCCCTATCCTGGTTCAGGATCCACAACCCAACCTTCTCTTTGACTGAAGCGTGCCATCCCTCATTAACTGCATTGCCTCACCTGCCCCTTCCCCTCAGACTAGTGTACCACACCCCTGTATTCCTCCTTGGAAAACCCTCTAGAGACCTCCTTCATCTTGCCACACTTAACGCCTATTCAGCCAACAAACACTCCGCCGACATCTGCCTCCATCTTGAAAACATTGACCTTGACATTCTCGCTCTTACAGAGACGTGGTTCAATGCCAGCTCAGTCACTGCTTTTGACTCCCTTCTCCCTGATAGCTACATCTTTTCCAAGCCACGACCCAACCGTGCTGGTGGTGGAGTTGCCTTCTTCCGAGTGGGTTCCCGCCTCCCACATACCAACTCGGGCTTACTTTTCCTTCAAGAGCCTGGTTTGCAAGCTGATCATCTCTCCCGCCTCCTCCCTGACCATTGTTACTATCTACAGACCCCCTGAAACTACCACTCTGTTCCTCTTTGAATGGGCTGACTTCTGCTCCTCTCTCTTCACTACCACCTCCAATTTCCTTCTCTTGAGTGACTTCAGCATCCATTTGGAATCCTCTACCACAGCATCCACTCTTCCTGGACATCTGCGCCTCGCTCTCCCTCACCATTCTCCCATCGGTACCAAACCACTCGGGAGGACACACTCTTGATGCGCTCATCCACTCTGGTCTTTCACACTCCACCCCCTCTGGTCACACCCCTCTCCTGGTCAGACCACTCCTCTTCTTTCTGGGTGCCCTGGGCCCTCTGCCCGCACCTCGCCCATCCCTGCCAACCTCTTTCACGAACATCTTTCTGATGAAACAAGTGTCAGCTGCTGCCTTCTCAACCACCTTCATCCCCTTCTCTCGCCCCACCCCTGACTCTACCTCGGACTCTGCTCTCAGCAACCTCCATCTGGCCAATACAAACACATTCTTGTCCCAGTCATGAGGATCCGCCTGAACATGCCTCTAAGCGTAACACATAGTACGACTCCGAAATTGCAGCCTTCAAACGAAAGTGCAGGGCTGCGGAACCGAAGTTGCCGAGCCTCAGGCTCACCCTCTGACAAACTGTCCTGCCGCCTGATCCAAAAGACAATACAGACATCCATGCCAAGAAAAGGGCGCACATCCAGGCACGGATATCTGGTGCATAGATTTAAAATTTGCAGGGAACAAACCAACCCTTCTGCAGTCTTCTCCTCTCCTCTTCCTACCCTGGCCACACATTTCACCACAAAAACACTGGACATCCTCAGTACCCTTGCTACCCTCTCCCCAACCTCTCCTTCACTCACTCCCGTCCTTGCCTCCTTTGGCCTCCCACCCTCCTCCTTCCTCCTTCCTCTCTCTCCTCCTTCTGCCCATCACACCTAAAGAGATCACTAGAGTTGTCCACTCTATGAAGGTCTCATCCAAGCAGGTTTCCCCTTGCTCCTCCAGAACCATCAAGGACAACATTGGCTCTCTTGCCCCTGCACTCACTGATTCCTGCAACTACTCTTGCTACTGGATCTTTGCCCTCCTCCCTCAAGCACTTCCTGAAAAAACCTTCAGCAGACCCTACTTGTCCAACCAACTACTGCCCTAGTTCTAACACCCCCCCTTCCTCTAGAAACTACTGGAGAAGCTGGCCTTTCCTCAGTTTACCTCACACACTGAACTTGTTGGCGGTCTACACAACCATCAATCTGGATTCCGAGCATCCACAGGCACGGAAACTGCTCTTCTGAACACCTATGAAGAACTGCTTGCATCCCTGGACGCTAACTCTCCAGCTATCCCCCTTCTACTCGATCTCTCCTCTGCCTTTGACAGAGTCAACCACTCCATCCTCATAAAACGGCTGCATGATGCCCTGGGGACCTCGGAGCGGGCACCTGACTGGCTGACCTCCTTCCTAACTGACGTTCGTCCCAGGTCATTCTAGGCACCTTCTCCTCACCTACCGCCTTCACCATCTGTGGTGTCCCCCAAGGGCTCAAACTTCTTCCCCTTGGCTCTTTAACACTTACCTTGCTCAGCTGGCCCTCTTGCATCTTCCATCATCCCGCACTGCCCATCTGCCATCCAGTCCTGGTGCACTTCCAACGACCTCTGCCTCAATGCCAGCAAGACAGAGATCCTTCCTATTGGGACCCCTGCTCCCAGCTTTCTTCCCTTCACCCTGGCCATCCTCTATGGGCTCTCCCCCTTCTCCTTCATCTGAAGCCAGGAACCTTGGAGTCATCTCCGACTCTTCTCCCTCTCCTCCTCCCTCACACTGAGGATGTTGCCAACTCTTCCTTCTCAAACAAATTTTCCCTTTTCTCACTTTCACCCAGAAGCTCAATGTTACGTGAGCCCAGGTTCTCTCTGGGCTTGACTATTGCAACATTCTTCTCCTGAATCTATCCTCTTCCACTCTAGGACCCCTTCAGCTACGACCCCTTCAGCTAATCCGGAATAGGGCTGCAAGACTTATCCTTGGCCTCAAGCCCAGGGACCACATCTCTCCTGCCCTAAAAACTCTTCATTGGCTCCCGGTTGCTTCACATATTAAATTCAAATCCCTCTGCATCATCCACAAGGCTTTCTGGTGCACAGGACCACGCTATCTGCAACTTTCTCTTACTGAATACTCTCTCTCTAGACATCTACGTTCCTCTGGCACCAACACTGTGTGTAAAGCGTTTCGCTAAACAGAGGGCCGGAGGCCAAATTTTCTCTTCAGCTGGCTCCATCTTGTGAGCAGCCTCCCTCTTCCTCTTCCTCTTCCTCTTGAGCATGACCTTCTCAAATTTCAGAAGCTCAAGAGTTTCCTTTTCAACTCCTCCTTCCCTCCTCTGCTGATCTCACAGTGACTATGATAGGTGTCCGGGGCCCTTATGTTTCCTTCAGGGTCCTGGCCTTCCAATCGCCTCAGCGTCTGCCTATTCATAGCACTTGCCTCAGCAACTCAGCAACTTACCTACGTAATGCAGCTCCATGCTTCACAGCACTTTCTACTCTAGGCGCTTACATCACCCATGGGCGCTGACATTCCAGCATCTACCCCTAGTACTCTCTTCTCCTTGCACTTGCACGTTCCGAATACTCAAGGCATAGTAGGTTCGTCTTTATCCTCCATTGTATTTATTGTTTCAATCCCATGTTCCCTCCCTGTTGTCCTCTGGGCGCTTTGAAATAGAATTCACTTACTGTATAAGCGCCTAACAAATGCACAACAAATAAATTTAATTGTAAAACGGCTGGTGTTCCAAGTAAGTTGAAGGCCAGCCTCTTTCTCGTGAAAGACAGACAATGACGGGCATCCCAATGGTTAAGGTCTTATTTATGATTTATTGTTATTTGGCTATTCAGCCTTTAACAAAAAGAGTTTTTACATAAACAATTAGAACTATTAAAAACACATTATCACATATAACAGTGCATATAAAAAGACTTTGATCCATAAAATCCAAATTACCAATGGGGGTCCTGGGAGTCCCTCTGCCAGACGTTAGTCCTGGTTACGAGAGACTTACCCAGAGTCTTTAGCTCACTATCTTTCACAGAGAAGAAATATCCCAAACATATCAGTCTTTGTCCTGCCCTGGGGCATTCCAGCACCGAAATGCTAGGCAATTCTTCGCTGAACAAGAGTACCAACAGCATCCCCAGATATGTGTTTCGGTCTGGTTGGACCTCATCAGTAGGGAGGAGCTGTGCCTCTCTAAGAATAGTGAGCAAGGGGTCCACGTCTGGATTCCCCTAGTAACTTATGTCTGGCAGAGGGACTCCCAGGACCCCCTTGTTAATTTGCATATTCAAGTAACTTTGGGTCTCACCCCAAGTTACTAGGGGAATCCAGACGTGGACCCCTTGCTCACTATTCTTAGAGAGGCACGGATCCACCCTACGGATGAGGTCCAACCAGACCGAAACACGTGTCTGGGGATTCTGTTGGTACTCTTGTTCAGAGGAGAATTGCCTAGCATTTCGGTGCTGGACTGCCCCAGGGCAGGACAAAGACTGATATGTTTGGGATATTTCTTCTCTGTGAAAGATAGTGAGCTAAAGACTCTGGGTAAGTCTCTCGTAACCAGGACTAATGTCTGGCAGAGGGACTCCCAGGACCCCCTTGTTAATTTGCATATTCAAGTAACTTTGGGTCTCACCCTAAGTTACTAGGTGAATCCAGACGTGGACCCCTTGCTCACTATTCTTAGAGAGGCACAGATCCACCCTACTGATGAGGTCCAACCAGACCGAAACACGTGTCTGGGGTTTCTGTTGGTACTCTTGTTCAGAGGAGAATTGCCTAGCATTTCGGTACTGGACAGCCCCAGGGCAGGACAAAGACTGATATGTTTGGGATATTTCTTCTCTGTGAAAGATAGTGAGCTAAAGACTCTGGGTAAGTCTCTCGTAACCAGGACTAATGTCTGGCAGAGGGACTCCCAGGACCCCCTTGTTAATTTCCATAAAATCCAATTCATGATAAAACATAATAAATAACTTTCAATTCCAAACTTTCTATAGAACCCATTTACAATTCAAAGAATGTAATAGTCCATACAATAGCACAGTACATTATCCATTCAGTTCTAAAGTTTCCATAAACCCCACCGGAGCTAGCACCATCGAGAAGGTTCTTCCTGCCAAACAATCATACCAAAAACGGTTGCTGCCAATCAGTACATTTGTGAAACGGATTGCTTCCCTATTATCGCTGAGCAAACAGTTATCAAGTGCTTAAGATCTTCCACTGAGTCAACCAAGTCACAAAACCTACATTTGGCTGACTCAGCTGAACAAATGCCATACCATACATGATTTGTTTAGTGCAAGATTCCAACACATTTTCAAAAAGGACTGCCTAACAAATCGATAGGGATAAGGTCTTATTTAAAAAAAACTATGTAGACACACATGAACTTTGTTTCTATCTCACCGTCCTAGCCACAACAGAGTCAGGACCACATGGCTTGTTGCCAAAGCAGAACTGTGCCATATACGAGGCTTTGTTTTTTTGTCTAGACGACTATGCAGTTGAAATAGGAGCTGGTGCCCTGAACACCTGCAGGTTATCTATCAAAACAGGGGGCATTATATGCAGTAACAAAGTTAACTTGCTCAACCTTTTGGATGTATGTCTTCACTTCGCCAGTAATCACTTCCCCATACACTCACTTTGTTACATTTACATTGTCATACCTTTATTTCTTCATTCTTTCACTTCACCATATATTAACTTCATTGTTAGAGGGGGTGAGGGACCCTCTTTACCCCCCCCCCTTTTTAACTCCTATTCTTCCCCCGAAAACCCTCCTTAGACATACCTCATAGCTTACTTTACCATAGCCATTCCCATATAAATGGAGACGAAGTGAAGGTATGTCAAAGCACACGCATAAATAAGTAAATGCATGATGAAATCACGTAGAGGAAGTAAGTGCTGGCAAAGTCTCTCCGGTGAAGAAAAGGGGAGATACCGACTTTGAGGTTCCCAATCAACACAATGTTTTTCCCGAATTTTGTGTACATCCAGCCTCAGGTGGCATAAGTCACATTCGCATCTGAAGATGACTGAGCTGGGGTACATAATTTGGCCTGAACTGTCTCCCAAGTCACCTGTGTCCGTATACGGTCTCACAATTTCTTGCACATACATTTTGTCTGAATATTCAGGGGTATGGCAGTGCAAACCTCTGCCATCAAATTTAACAGAGCAGACCAAAAACGCCTTGTCGTTTAAAGTAGGCAGCACACTGTCCGGCTTCCTTTTACTAGCTCTTGCGGTGAAATGGACGGATGCATTCCATGAGGAAAACCAGATGACAAAGACCGACAACAATACCATTTCAATGTTGATCGATGGGAGCAATGAAATCTGAACCAGCTGCTCGACCTTGATCTGTGAAACTGTATTCCGACAGGACTCCTGTTGATTAATTCAGAGCTAGACATGCAATAACTGTAAACAAGACCTCACTGACATCGATGGTAACTCCAAAAACAACAAATGAGACTGTAAACAATCCTCTGGCAAAGACTCAAAGTGGATGCTCTGGTGCGAGCAGCCCCTCGGAGCACATTAGTACCTCTGCAGTCGCACCTTACTCCAATGAAGGCAGTGGCAATGATAACAGTCTTTTCACCTTTTTAGTCAACTACTCTCTTGACGAACGTGCAGTAACATCACTGCTGTTAAATTTGCTGCAGATTCTAATGCAGGTCTGGGGCCAATATATTTAACTGCATGCTTCTCCTTTCTCTCCCACTCAGCACTGCAGTGCTTTTTTGGGTCTCTGGTGGCCTTCTAGACTCATGCAGCCAGGCCAGCAGTCTCCGCTCTGTCATGCCTTGACCTGGTAGACCAGCCTTTTGACATCTGTCAGACGTCTTCCTCAAGAGATACAGAACTCATGTGGTTCCTCCAAATCCAGGTTCCAAAAACATTTGCTGTAGGTCTTAAACAAGAACATCATCCCAGTTTACCAGTAAGGCCCAGGACTACAGATGATAAAAAGGAAAGTCTCTATAAAACAGCACTCTGGTCCCTGGCACGTGTTGCAAGTGAAAGAACAGAACATGCCTTCTCCAACTAAATCCCGCCACACAGCTAAAGATAGTTGCATGGGAGGTCACCCTAAGTTGTCAAGTTCAACAGATGGTGAAATAAATCTGAAAGGGAAACTGGATGTTTTAGAATAAAGGCAATCAGCAGTGGATACTCTCACCTTTGGCTGTGGGAAGGGTAAAACATGTTGAAAGTGTGCTGTGTCAGACCAAAAGAATGGCAATAGCAGGGAGAAAGACGAACCTCCTGCTGATCGTGGGCTAGCAAGAAGTGCACGAGAAGCATCCCAACAACATTCTGGCAAACATCTGTGCTTTGAAGGTCTTAATTCCTATCATTTGGGGGAAATAGGATCCTGAAATTTACTAACAGCAAAACCATGTTCTACGAGAACAAAAAAGAGCGAGATCCAGTCCCTCCTTTTCCACAATATGGCTATTAAATCGATTTAGAAAACATACTAGGGAGATCAGGTGCAGTTAAGGATAATAAATATAAAACATTGAAGAGAGGGAGACCACCAGGGGGCGCGCAGACGTAATGGCAGCTTAATCCTATGTCTCCCTCTCCAGAGCCGAAGATGGAACAAGTTACTTACCTGTAACTGTTGTTCTCGAGCATGGGTCTGGCATGGATTCACATGCTCATGAATATTCCCTGTCGTCAGGCTGGGAATCCTCGGTAAGGAAAAAAATGAGTATCAGTTTAGTTTCTGATCTGTCTTTCTTAGTAGTAACCAATCACTGGTCTCTGGGTCATACTGCCCCCAGCCAATGACTGCCCTCTCCTTAAGCCCCGCCCCTGGCAACCATCCTCAGATTTGGTAGCACGTAAAGTGGTAGTATGACCAAGTGAAGAGCCGCAGAGGAGTAGGAGGGAGGGTTCGCATGTGAATCCATGCCAGACCCATGCTGGAGAACAACAGTTAAGTAACTTATTCCTTCTCCAGCATGGGGTCTGGCATGGATTCACATGCTCATGAATATAAGAATACATAGTAGTACACACATGCACAACCACGGGAGGTGGCAAGGCTCAACATTAAGCATAACATAAAACTCAACATTAAGCATCTCTTACCTCCTCACCAGGCTCAACTTAAGCAAACAGGTTGCGTAGCACTCCCTGGCCAACTCTGGACTGCTCCCTGGAATCCCGGTCTCCTCAGCCCGGTCCACGCAGTAAAATCTCGTGAAGATGTGTGTCGACCTACACGTAGCAGCCCTGCAGATGTCCAGCAGGGGCACACCAGACAAGAACGCTGTGGTAGCAGCGATCGCTCTGGTTGAATGGGCTCTTGGACGGCCGGGCAACGGTCGGTTTGCCAACCGATGACAGTGCATGATGCAGCCGGAGAGCCATCTGGAAATGGAAGCCTTCGAGAGAGCCTTCCCTTGGTTCACAGGTCCAAAGTTCACAAACAGCTGTGATGTCTTCCGAAAACTCTTCGTTCGGTCCACGTAGAACTTCAGCGCTCTAGCTACATCCAGCAAGTGCAAAGTCCTCTAGGCCGGCGACGAAGGTGACAGGAAAAAGACTGGTAACACCAAGGGCTCGTTGAGATGGAAGTCTGACAGCACCTTGGGCATGAAGGAGGGGTGCGTCCTCAGCACCACCCTCGTCTCGTGGAAAGTCAAGTATGGAGGCTTGCAGGCAAGGGCCTGAATCTCTCCCACGCGTCGTGCAGAGGTGATGGCCACAAGGAACGCTGTCTTCCACGACAGGAACTTCAACAGAGCCGAATGCAAGGGCTCGAATGGCGGACCCATGAGCCTGGTCAGCACCACGTTGAGCTCCCACGCCGGGGCTGGAGCCTTCACCGGCGGGAACGAACGGAACAGTCCTTTCATAAACTCCTTCACCAGGCGATGAGACCACAGGGACGACTGTCCTGCAGTTCTGGTGTATCGGGAAATCGCTGCCATATGTATCTTGATGGAAGCGTGCGCTAGTCCAGCTTTGGCCAGCGACAGTAAGTACGGTAGCACTTGAGGGGCTGTAATCCGTAGAGGGTTGATCTTCTGTGCACGGCACCAGACAGAGAACCTCTTCCACTTGTGTCCGTAGCACTTGAGAGTTGAGGAGGCCCTGGCCTTTGCAAGAACCTCTCAGCAGTCAGCCGGGATATCGTACCCTCCAAACTCTAGTTCTGCAGGAGCCAGGCCTGCAAGTTCAGCGACTCCGGGTCGTGATGAAGAATGGCGCCTCCTTCTCTGGAGAGAAGATCTGCGTCCGTCGACAGTTTGACTGGTGGGGACGCTGACAAGTCCAGTAGGTCCGGGAACCATATCTGTCTCGGCCAACTCGGTGCGACGAGGATCATCCTGCATCGGGACCTTTGAGTTTGTTGATGATCCTGAGCAGCAACGGCGGGAACACATACAGGAACAGGCCGTCCCAGGGGAACAAGAAAGCATCACCCATGCTCCTCGCCGGGGGGGAACCTAAAGCGAACCTCTGGCACTTGGAGTTCGTCGCGAACACGTCGATTTGTGGTTTGCCCTGTTGCCAGAAGTGATGATCCACTTGATCCCGGCGTAGTTCCCACTCATGGCACGAGCGCAGCTCCCTGATGAGTGAGTCGGCGATGGTGTTTTTAATCCCTGCCAGATGAAAAGGTACCAGAAACACCCTCCTGGGCTTCCTTGGACAGGGCTGGGGATCCGGTTCCTCCCTGCTTCAGGATGTAGAACATTGTGGTGGCGTTGTCGGTGAAGATCCTCACCACCTTGCCCTTGAGGGATGGGAGGAATGACTTGAGGACCCAGAACACTGCTCGGAGCACCAGTATGTTGATGTTGAGCGGCCTCTCCTCCGGGAGCCACAGGCCTCTCGCGTGAAGATCTCCGGTGTGCGCTCCCCAACCCTCCAGGGACCGTCACCTGGTATGTCTGAAAATCCGTGCCCGCGGCGAGATGCGCGCGGGTGACCCACCATCCAATTGCATGGCGCAATGCTTCATTGACGAGATCCTGTCCTCGAAGCTGTCCGTCGCCTGCGTCCAACGGGCATCGAGGAACTCCTGCAGAGGGCGCATCCGAAGCCTGCACAGGCGCACCAGATAGATGCAAGAGGACATCATCCCGAGCTGGGTGTTCTACGGCGAGTTTCCTTGTCCCTGCTCGGAAGAGCCAGTCGTCCAGGTAGGGGTAGTCGTGGATCCCCTGCAGGCGCAGCCGCGCCACCACTGGTGCTAGGCACTTGGTCAACACCCTGGGCGCCGACTTCAATCCAAATGAGAGGGCCTTGAACTGGTAGTGCCGCCCTTGGACTACTTTCGGTGTCCTTTTAGGATGGGGATGTGAAAGTACGCATCCTCCAAACCCAACTACAAGTCGCCCTCCTCAAGCTGGCCCAGCACGTGCTGGAGGCAGACCATCCGAAACTTCTGTGCCTTGATGTATTTGTTTAGTCGATGCAAGTCCAGGATGGGATGCCAACCTCCTGCCTTCTTTCTGACGAGGAAGTGTCTTGAGTATACTCCGGAGCCCGGGAACCTCTTTGGGACGAGCTCGATGGCTCCTTTCTTGAGCATCGCCCTTACCTCTAACAGTAGTTGAGGGACGTGGTTTTCCTTCCTGGCCATGGGTGGAATTCGGGGGCATTTCTTTAGAAATTTCAGAGTGTGCCCGTGGGCCAGGGCATCCAGCACCCAACGGTCGGTGAAGATGGACTTCCACATGCTGACGAACCTTGTCAGCCGGCCTCCCACCGGGGTGCTTTGGTGGGGGCCCGACGCGACGGCCGGTTCAGTCTTGCTTGGAAGCAGCCTTGCCGCGCTGGCCTCCCTGGCGACGACGGCGAGGTCCACCGGACTTGCCTCGTCCCCTGTAGGCTTCTTGCGGCGAGGAGCGGGCCACCTGACGATAGGTCGAGGAGCTGCCACCAAATCCTTTGGATGCACCTTGCTTGCCTCCGGAGTTCCAAAAGGGCGGCCACCGCTGCTGCAGAACTCACACGGCCCGAGCCGTCTCCGTGTCTGTCTTGATGGCCTGCAGCGACTCATCCACAGTCTTTCCAAACAGATTGTTCCCGTCGAAGGGCATGTCCAAAACCTTGGCTTGCACGTCCTGGCGGAAATCTGTCGCCTTGAGCCACCCCCACCGTCGAAGGCAAACGCTGCTGCCCAACTGGCGGAAACCGGTGTCGGCAATGTCCGTGGTCACAGTTATGGCGTGGTCTGACGCCACCTCACTCTCCTGTAAGATCGCCAGGGCCTCTGCCCTCTTGTCGTCCGGAAGGAAATCCAATAGGGGGGCGATCTTGTACCACAATTCCCTGTCGTAGCGGGCTACAATCGCTAGGGCGTTGGCCGCCTTAATCATCGTCGCCGCCGACGAGATGACTCGTCGTCCCATGGCGTCCAGCTACTTTCCCTCGCCGTCCGGTGGGGAAGTTGAGGATGATGCCGATGCCCCCCTGCTTTTTTCTTGGCCGCCGCTGAGACGACCGAATCCGGGGACGGCTGTGCCCTAAGGCACAATGGGGCGGCATCGGGGACCTGGTATGTCTCGTACCGGTCCCTCTTGGCAGGTATCGTGGACGGGTTCTTGAGGAGGGCAAGTCCCTCATCCCAGATGTCATCCAGCAACGGCACCGCAAGGACTGTCTTCCTTTTGGCCTCGCGTCGTTGGTAGAGGAAGCCTTCCTTCTCCTCAGACCAGAGTTGAAAAAGCTTGGATGCCCTGGCAATCATGGCTTGGAAGGAGACAATCTCGTCGGGCGGGGACGCCCGAGGAATCGGAGATGGGAGGCCAGTCCCGTCGTCACCGCCGTCGTCATCCATCCCCGTCGTGGCCGTGTCCGTTCCCGTGTCGTCCCTCAGGATTGGGGAAGGCGACAAAGGCTGAGAAGGCCGTGAGGGCTGAAGGGGCACTGGATGAATTCTCCTTTTGTTCGGAGGGCTTCCCGACGGACCCGGTGCAGCTGGGTCGTCCGTCGGGGGCAGGGGCAGTCTCGTCCTCATCTCTGTGCATAAGGCTTGGATTGCCGTCAAAATGGCCGCCGAGTTGTCCTGAGCCTCGGGTTGTGACGGACGTGCCGGAAGCGACGGTTGTTCCTCCACGGGAACCTCGTCGTCGTTGCCACCCTCGCTCTAGTCGTCCCCCTCCTCGGGATTCCTCCCGTGGGGCTGGGCCTCTTCCAAATTCTTGGACAATTCCTCCTTGGAGGATGTGTCCGTGACGGCCACTGCCCTCCCCCCCGCACTTTTTCCACCGGGGTCTTCACGGGGGTCTTCTCGATGGGCCTAAAAACGCGGAGGCAGGGAAACTCTGGGCCCCGAGGTCACCTCTACTGGGATAGCCTCCGCAGGCTTCGCCAGGGCCGCAGCGACTCCCTCGATAGAGGCCTTAGCCGGGTGAATCAAGGCCTTTCCCACCTTGGGCGCGCTGGAGGCCTTCACCTTAGGGGGAGGGTCACCGCCCCGCTCCCCCTTGGCCGGTTCCTTCGAGATCGACCGGGGTCTCTCCAGAAGCTTAGCTAGGTTCTCGGACTTTCTCTTCCCCGAGCCAGAGCGTTGGCTCGTGGTTGATGGCGTCGGTGAAGGTGCGCCCTGCCTGGCAGCCGAGGAGCCCGACCGTTTGGAGCTCCCGGTGCCTGCGGACTCGCGGTGCTTTGCCTTCTGTTGGGCCCCAGTCGCCAGGGTGCCCTCACAGGACTTAGAAGACCGCTCATACTTTTTCTTCTCATCTGCTGGGCTCTTGCCTTCCAGCCAGTTGGAGAGACGGGTCCGGCGATCCCTCATCGTCCGATCCGACATGTTAAAGCAAAACGCACAGTCCTTCTCCACGTACGTTTTGTCCTCGTGGAGGCAGTAAAGGCATTTCGAATGCTAGTCCTCAAACACATTTTGTAGGTTGCATCCCGGGCAGATACTGAACAGCTTGCTGGGAGGCGAACTTACCTTCTCCTGGGCCATGTTCTTCTCGTCCACGAGGTAGGCCTCAGAAACTTCTTGAATACTCCAAGAAGCGTAACTCGGTGAAAACTTCACCCTTGAGGGGGCGTAGAATAATCCGAAACGGGTCCCCGTTGATCAGAAGTAGAAACGGTGGAGCTTGAGGCTCGATTAGACGGAAAAATGAGATAAATCTCTTTGAAAAAGCGCAAAACGCAGTAAAAGCTCGAGAGCTATAGCACGAGAACTCCCAACACTTGAGCGTGCGGTAAAAATCTGAGGATGGCTGCCAGGGGCGGGGCTTAGGGAGAGGGCAGTCATTGGCTGGGGGCAGTATGACCCAGAGACCAGTGACTGGTTACTACTAAGAAAGACAGATCAGAAACGAAACTGATACTGATTTTTTTCCTTACCGAGGATTCCCAGCCTGACGACGGGGAATATTCATGAGCATGTGAATCCATGCCAGACCCCATGCTGGAGAAATGTAGAAACAACAGCTAATATGGAACACATTGAGGTGCTAAGCACACGTTATTGTGTGGGAATATTTCGGGAGACTGCAGACAATGTTTGGTGCAAAACCGCGAGCACCATCTAGGTATAGGCAACTTTGTAAGGGGAACGTCCGGTGCCGCCTCGACACCCTCAAGATGGCAGACTCCCAATACGTTTGAAGCCGAGGAGCTGAGAACCCCTCGGCGCGAGCAGCGGATGAATGGGAAGCGCAGAGCCCATCCACTTCGACCAACTGCATTGCGGAACGGCAGGAGGACACCCGGTAAGGAGCGAGGAGGGACGCGACCAACTCGGGCACGGCACGGGAGGTAACAGCAGTAGCTCCCTCACCACTCCCCCGCCGGGCCAACCGGAAGCCTCACACGGGCCCCCCATTCCCCAGCAGGAGCTCGTAACCAGCTGTGGACATGCCCCCCCCCCACAAACAGAGAGGGGGCTCCCGGCAGCAGTTCCAGCGGACACCGTGCGTCGGCCGTCCTGCACGAGGATGAGGACACTTGCAGGTCGTTCCTAGACCCTTTAGAGCATAGTGAACTCAACGTACTGCACCCTCCTAGCCCTGCATGCCCATTGCATCGCATAAGCGCACCAAGCGGAGCACACTCGGCTGGGAGGCCACATCAATCAACCGAAACGAAATTAAGAAAGGCAAAGGCACTTACAAATTGACACTCTGCCAGCCCAAAGAAGGACCTTAACAGTGCACTCTGTCTCTCCACCACAACTGCCCCCACGTTGATATAACAGAATTGAAAGATTGCCACAGACCGCCACAGCATTCTTCCTTGTTGCTCCTTCCCTGTGCTACTGAAGTGTATTACACAAGGAAGACCAACAAAGCAGCGAGGTGAGCACGACGGGAACGGGAAGGCAGTAGAAAGTGTAACTGTGGGCCACATAACTAACACCTTTTAAGCAACAAACACCGATAGACCAAACCCACAACACGGCCCCTATTGGCATAAAGTATTCTGATCAACGACTGAAATCCCACCCTGGGGGCTGGCAATTGAACGTCCGGACACCCGCATAAGAGGAAGGGTAAATCTGGAGAACCAGAAGGGGAAGCGCCAGTTGCAGCATCGTAGTCTAAAGCACTCTTCACACCTTGGTGCGCGCCAAACGACTCATCACTCTGAGACGCCACCACCTGACTGGGCACAGCACTCCTCAAGGTAACAGCAGTCTGCAATCCCACCAACGAGCAAGCTGGATCCAAGCACCCTAGCAACACTGCGGAAGTTCAGTCGATCAGGCACAGTAATGGAGCTGAATGAAGCACAGAGCACCTCAGAGATTCCAGGCAATGACCTTGACAGCGCTACAAAATCTGACATCCGGCTCGTCCTGGGTGAGATTCGGTCGATCAAAACCAGCCTCATAGAGACAGTCACTGACCTGCAATCAAAGATGGACAAAGTGGAAGACCGATTAGAGACTGTCGGGAGCAACCAGCAATCAGGGTATATTACGACAATGCAGTATGAAGCCAGGCTCAACAGAAAGAACAAGATATCGAGTCTAAGATTGACGACCTAGAAAACCAGGAGCAACGATCCAACATAAGAATTATAGTTCTGGAAGAAGCGCAGGGGGGAACCTCGGCTGGTCTAGAAAGCAAGGTCCAGGCCCTAATTCTGTCTCTGTATGACGGAGTGAACCCTCCCGAGCTCCGCAATTTGACAGGGTGCATAGGGCCGGTGGCCCACCGAGTGGTCCTCGCACAGTCCTCATAAAATGCCACTACTACAAGCAAAGACAGGATATTCTACTAAAGGCGAGAGACAGGGAAACAATAGAATTCAAGGGCTCAAAAGTAAAATTGTTCCGGGGGGGCGCTGTTGAGCGCCAAACAAGATGGCCGCCTGAGCGTTCCTCTCCGTGGCAGGCAGATCTGATGATCCTTCGTTTGGCACCTTCCTGCCTGGTACTCTGCCCTGGAGGGCACAACTCTGCTTATTGAAGATATTGGGCACCATCCGCCCCGATCCCGATCGAAATCGGAGCCGGGAGCCCCGAGATCTGAACGTCTCTCTCCCCTCCCCCATCGGCGCTGCGGCTTCGCGCCAACATCGAGCCTGACGGGGGGAGACTTGCCGGGCCTTTCTCGCCCGCATCTGCTGGTGCATATCCTGCGGGGGCGGGCCCGTTGGAGACGCGGCCCCGTACCTGCTACTGGACCACCCCCGGCTGCTGTGGGGTGCCGCGGCTGCATCCGACGCAGCTGTGCGACCTCCTGGAACCTGCTGTTCGCATGGGGGAGGGCCTGCCGGAGGCTTCGTGGACCCGGCCCGCCTCGCCTGCTTTTGCTGTCCCGCGTCCCGTGGGGACGGGCCCCTGGGAGATGCGGCCCCGCGCCTGCTCCGGGGGTGCTGTGGCCGCTGCTGCTCTGAACCTCGGCACCACATCAAAGGATTCCTACAGAGTCGCCGTGTCCTGGCCGTGCCGGTGGGCCCTCCGGAGGCTGCGTGGGGCTGAGGCGCGCCCCTCAACTCCCACCCCCCCCTGCTGGACTCTGATCTCGCATGCTGGACTGGCACTTGGCACACTTGAACCGCCCCCCCCTGGAGTGCCCCTCTGACATCACCTGCTCGCCTCGGTGGGGGCGCCCTGGACCTCACTTAACTCTGGATCGCCGTCTCCTGAGCGGTCTCAGGTCTGCTATATCACATGGGACCTGCCAACCAGCGCGCCCTAGGACTCCAGGTGCAGACTCGCAGGGGGGACTAAGGTACGTCAAGGGGGGGTGCTGCTGCGCGCCCCCCCCTGTCTGGTTTCGTGATCCTCGGGCAAACCTCGAACACTGATCCTCCCCCGTGCCCGCTGTGCCTGTACTCCCATTAGCACCAACTCTTCGGTGTGCCCCCCTGCTTGGTGGTTCTCCCTCCACTCATTTGTTCTACTGGGGGCACCCCTGGGCCTTGCTGGTCATCCATATCCCCACTCTTGGGGGTCTCCTATCCCCTGGGTGGGCCGCTGCGTTCTCAGAGCTACCACTCTACACAGGTTCTGCCTTTCACCTAGGACCTGCCTCACCCCATATCGCTGCTCCCGGGGCTGTGGCCGGCCCGCCCCAGCTGGGTCAAGCATACCTGAACCCCTACATCCACGGCGACTGCCGGGCAGCATCGTCCCCACTCCTGGGGTCTCCTGCTCTTGTGCTCCCCTGGCATCGCCCCCCAGGCCCCCTGGGCTAGCTAAGCTTCTAAGCTTCTACAATCTGTACTGGCAGCCGCAACATTTCCATTTATTGATCCATAGCCTCTGGCTCCTTCGGGCTACCCCCGGTTACATACCACACTTCTGTATACTGTGCCGCGTGGTCCGCGTTCCCCCCGCCTTTCTCCTTGGGCTGTTGGGCCCCCCCCCTCACCCCGCCCGACCTTCAACACTGCCAGGATGACCAAGGGGGGCGCGAGGAAACAGAGTTCCATCAACATGTTTGCGAGGGCGGCGGTGAGTTCGCCGGAGGAGACCGCTGGGCAGGCCCCTGCCGCTTCATCCGATACAACCCCGGACTCCCAAAACATGATGGACTTTATCCGGGAGGGCTTCACCGCACTCCACTCAAAATTAGATGACATGAACGGCACTATATCCTCTATTAAAGCCCACATCGAGAGAACGGATAGCCGAGTGTCGGAGGTCGAGGCACGGGTCTGCTCCGCTGAGGACGCACTGGGTGCCCTGCACTCTGAGGTTGCCGCTCTCTCCGGCCGAGTCCTTGAGGTGGAAAAGAAGAATGAAGACTTGGAATCCCGCTCAAGGCGTAACAACCTCCGCATTATTGGGGTTCCTGAGAACGAAATCCATGAGCCGATGGAGGATTTTGTTGAGCATACATTGCTGTCGCTCCTGAAATCACCCAAGCTTTCCTCTCACTTTGCTATTGAGCGGGCACACCGTGCCCTGACGGCTAAACCTAAACCCGGGGCTCCACCTCGGCCCATCATAGCCCGAGTGTTGAACTACCGTGACCGTGACGCCCTCCTCAGGGCCGCAAGGCTCAAGGGTGAGCTATCACTGGGTGGCGCAAGAATTCATCTTTACCCGGACTTTTCAACAGCCGTCCAACGTGAACGCAAGACTTTCCAAGCGGTGAAGCCAAGATTGCGAGACCACTCAATCAAATACGCTATGCTCTACCCCGCCAAACTTCGCATAGAACCTGCTAACCAGATGTTTTTCTTCACGATCCCAGAGGAGGCTTCCAAATACATTGACAAACATTTCCCTGGCTGATCCCCCTCCTCCGACCACGGACCCTTTTGTGCCCGACGGGGAGAGGCCAGGCCCGGCCGCCCCCCTGCATCGGGACCACACTGATCCTTTATTCCGTAATCTGTTTGTTCTGCTCATTTTACAAATATGAGCCATACCACCATGTGCAAAAACTTTGCCCAAGTTACTGGTAATTCTATTGTGGGCACCTCTTGTTCTAATGGATCTGCCGTAGCCCAGAGCGACGCGGCCAGTCCGGCCTACAGGCCCCCAGGCGCTGATGCCTCTGGTTTGGTTTTGGTTGAGGGGGGTTGGGATTGTCATCCCTCTGTTTGGGGGAGGGGTGTGGGTAGGACATGTTTGGGGTTATGTTATTAAAAAGTTAGCGCGGCAGCAAGGGCGGACCGCGAAGTGGCACTCAGGTATGGTTGCCGCAGGACTGCGGAACTAACCCACTGGTTATTGCCATTTTCTCTTATTCAAACGCCACTGCATCTGTGACCGAGAGTGACTTGATTTTCATGAGCTGGAACGTACGGGGGTTGGGCAATTATAAAAAGATGAGACAGCTCCAGTTGCAGGCCGAGCGCCATGGGTCCAAGATTCTCTTTCTTCAAGAGACACATGCCCGCACGGAACAGTGCATACGATTTGCCAAAACCTGGGGCCCCCACAGATTTTTCACCGATTTCTCTACTCAAAGCCACGGGGTTATGACCCTCATTCACAAGAGTCTCAAGTTCACCCTTATTTCCTCACAGATTGACCCCCAAGGCAGGTATGTTCTGCTTCATGCCACACTCCAGAACAAGGAAGTGGTTCTGCTGAATATCTACGGCCCTAATCTAGATGACCCAGAGTTTTATGTACAGATCACGTCCCTCCTCGATGGCTTCCCCCTTGTCCCCATCCTCTGGGGTGGCGATTTCAACACAATCTTCGATGTAGCCCTCGATAGATCTGGCACCCAGCCCCATCATCTCTCCAGGGCAGCTTATGCGGCCCTATCATCCTTACCACGCCTGGCCATGGTAGATGCATGGAGGTTCTTTTACCCGGATTCCCGCATTTACTCTTTCTACTCCTCAGTCCACGACTCCTATTCCCGAATTGATAGGTGGGTGATCTCCAACGAATTGGTTAAGAACGTTATACAATTAATGATTCTCCCAGAACCCTGTCTGACCATTCTCCAGTTACGATTACCGTAGGTTGTGGCCCGGACCCCGGCCGGACTCGCTGCTGGAGGATGAAGCCCCTTTCCCTACTGGACCCGGAGTTGTGCTCCGAGCTCGAGGAGTCTATCGAAGAGTTCTTCGGGTTTAACACGGGCTCGGTAACATCTCAGGCCACTCTATGGGAGTCCTTCAAGGCATATATTAGAGGGATTGCGCTGTCCAAGGAGAATGGGGTCCTTAAGTCGATCCGGAGAGATCTTGCCGCGAGCAAATCCAAACTATCGACCCTGGAAGCTACATGCTCACTTCACTCTACCCCGGGTAACCTAGCGGACATCGGGGTGGAGCTAGATAAGTTTCGATCCCTCGCGGAACGCGAACAAAGGTTTTTGGACAATCCCGGTATTGCGAGGAGATACGGGGAGGGTGAACGCCTTGGCCGATTCCTGGCGAGATTGATCCGTCATGAGACGGGGTCCCCACACATACTGGGGATTGAGATGCCTGACGGCTCCATGGCTGTCTCCTCACAGGATATCAATGCGGAATTTTTCACTTTTTATGAAACCCTATATTCTAACTCAGATGAGGTCTCGATTGCGGCGATCTACTCCTTTCTCGATGCCCTTCCTTTGTCGACTCCATCACCGGAGACCGCTGGTTCCCTTGACTCCCCACTCACGCTAGAGGAGCTCTCAGAGGCTATCGACTCCTTATCCTCGGGAGAGCCCCTGGCTCGGACGGTATCCCAGTCGAATTTTATAAGCGTTACAAGTCACTGCTGCTCCCCCATTTGCTGGCTCTATGGGAGGAGTCGGTGGAGGCTGGTGTATTTCCCCTTCACTCCGTGAGGCCACAATTACAGTATTACTTAAATCCGGCAAACCCCCCTCGCAATGTGGCTCATATCGCCCGCTATCACTTATAAATTGTGATGTCAAAATATACGCAAAAGTTCTGGCGCTCCGTCTAGCTCCCCTTTTACCATCCATCATCCATCCGGATCAAGCGGGCTTCATCCCAGGTCGCTCTACTTCCCTGAACCTGAGGCGTCTATTCAACATAATTAACAGAATCAGCCCCGAGACACGCGCAGTGGCGGCCACACTCGACATGCAAAAAGCATTTGACTCCGTTTCATGGCGGTATCTGTGGCGGGTTCTCGAGAGCTGCAAATTTGGTCCCTCCTTTCTCTCCTGGGTTAGATTGCTTTACTCAACCCCTGTGGCCAGGGTCCACACCGATGACCGTTGCTCCCCTCTCTTTGAGATCGCCAGGGGGACTAGACAGGGGTGCCCCTTCTCTCCTTTGATCTTTGCGATAGCGATAGAGCCGTTCACTGATATGCTCTGCCAATTTCACGCTCACAGAGGCCTCCACACTGCGGGCCAGGCGGACATAGTGTCCCTATATGCGGATGACGCATTACTGTTCATACGCTCCCCCTCCACCAACCTACCCCCGATACTGGACGACATCATTCAGTTTGGTCGGATCTCGGGCCTTAAGGTGAATTGCTCGAAATCCATTCTCTTCCCACTCACGGAATGCACCCTCCCCCCCCCCCCTGACACACTGGGATTCACATGGACTCAATCCACGTTTACCTACCTGGGGATAGCGGTAACACGCCAGCAGTCACTGACCTTCAAGGAGAACTATCAAAAGTATCTCACACATCTTACGGCCAAAGTTCTAGTCTGGGACAAGCTCCCCGATATCCTTCGCGGGCAGAATAGGGCTACTGAAGATGGTGGTGTTGCCTCAGTTACTTTACAGGTTTACCAATGTACCCTGGTGGCCAGGTCGGAGCTTCTTTTGTGATTTCATCCGCACAGTTAACTCCTTTCTTTGGCACTCGGGGGCGGTCCGTCTGAAAATCGAGACCTTGTCTACCCCTATGACCAACGGGGGCTTTGGTGCCCTGGACTTCCTTAAATACTGGCTGGTATCCCAGATACAATATACGTCCTACTGGTTCAACACGACGGACCCCCCTCCGCATGTCCGACTCGAGAAGCTGGCGGTCTGTGACCGTGACATCCGTTCTTTGGTGATACAACCCGCTCCCCTGGCACTGGACTCACAGAGCCCGGTCGCCTGCACATCCCTTGCACTGGCGAGAACTTGGAGACTGTCCGGGACTGCTTACGCCTTCCATGGTAACCTCCCTCTTTGGAACTTCCTCCCGGGGGTCCCACGGGTGTCGTCACTTACGGTCCGCCGCAGGGCTGAAGCGGGCTAAAAGCTGCTGCGGGACGTGTTTGATCAGGGTATATTTGTCGAATGGTCTGATCTCCCACTGCCCTTGAGGAGCGGTCACAGTGTATGGCTCCAATATTCGTCTCTCCGCAGGACCCTTAAGCGCAACTACCAAATGTTCCCCGCATTGCCACCGGATGACCGTGCCACCGAGGAACTCACCTCCCCCCTCGCACATGAGAGGCAAAATCTCCAGGCTATACACGATGCTGCAGTCCAGATCTGTCCCAGAATTTGCTAAACTAAAGTGTGCTTGGGAGGTGGACCTGGGTGTTGAAATGTCGGATGAGCGCTTGGCACACTTATGCGAGCGCACACACCGAGTGTCCCTCAACTCCCGCTTTAAACTTATCCAGTTCAAAGTATTACATAGGTTCCACTACACCCCGATCAGACTGCACCGCATGTCCAGTGATCATCCCTCTAGCTGCCCTAGATGCGGTCAAGACGATGCCGACTACATCCACATGATTTGGTCCTGCCCCGCCTTTCACAGTTTTGGGCAGCAGTTTGCTCGACGGTGTCTGCTATGCTCGATCATCCCATTGATCCTTCTCCGGCGCTATGCCTCTTCCATGACCTCCCTGGGCTTTCCCGTAACTCCAAAAAACTAGCTGGCCTCTGCATGCTTCTCGCGGTACGATCAATCCTGCTCTGTTGGCTTCGCCCCTCACCTCCCACTCACACCCAATGGCTAAGGGCAGTCACGTGGGCCTCGGACACCGAGGAAACCTGGGCCCACATGCAACCTACTCACTCCAGGCCTAGGAACGTCTGGCTCAGGTTCCGTTCATACATGTCTGATCTCAACACGACACTAGACGCTTCACCCCTGCCAGCTTCCCCCCCACCAGCTCGGGTCCTCACCCCTTGCATAGCTCTCCCCCACTCCTCCTATTCCATAAATGTGCCCATTAATTGTGTTACGGTGTGAAGCAACCTTTGAATGCCTATATTATGTACACTGTATTCACATTGTAAATGCCTACTGCTGTTCGCCTGTGTTTTGCTGCCACGCTGAATAATAAAAAGAAGTTTAAAAAAATAAATAAAGTAAAATTGTTCCAGGACCTCTCAGCAATGACTTTAACCAAGATAAGAGGATGTCGCCCCCTCACAGGATGGCTGCAAGAGAAGGGAGTGCGCTATCGCTGGGGCCACCCCTTTTCATTATCAGTTGAGTTCAGCGGCGAGGAATTCAGGTTGACCTCAGTGGAAGAACCGGAGCGAGCCCTTCTGCACCTTCAGGGTCCAGACGCAAGCTCAGAGTCTGATTCCAGGAGAGAGCCTACAGGTCCAATACGAGACTTGGCACCTAAACCCTCAAGACGTGGCCGGGTGCAACAAAAATGGAAGTACAAGAGACTAAATACTCCCTGAGGAAAGCGTGTTGTGCTCTTGGGCACAATAGCTTCTGGCAAGGATCCTCCAAACATTAGCCTCAGTTCCTGGTACTTCCCGTCAACAGTTAAATGTTCAAATGTACCGGCAGAGCAGTCCGAGCTCATGCGACATTTGCATTAAGCACATCGCATGCGTTGTTTCTACTAAGCACACATGTTGATATTCACAATTTATCTCTGGAGAGGGGCCTCTATAGTGTGGCCCTTCTTAGTTTAGGGCGTCTCACTTTTTCTTGGAAGAGAATGCTCCTAGAAGCATCTCTCAGAGGGGGAGAGGGTGGGAGGGGGGGGGAGAAACAATCAGTCGCACAGAACAAATATTTCGACCCGCTACGTTAATCTATGCATGAAAGTAGCACTAATGCAGCATAGCATCTATATCCACAGGGAAGAAAGAGGTTGTTCCCCACAAGGACTACGGGGCGGGAGGGGGCAGTTCATACAATTCAAACTAGTAGGCATGGCTTGGCCTGATGGCATAGTCTTTGGATCCCTAAATGTTAAAGGTCTCAATTCACTGCAAAAAAGGTATATGTTGGCTTGACAGTTTAGAAAGTCTAAATTGGATGTATTGTTTGTGCAAGAGACAAAGTATACTATTGTTGGAAGGGAAATGGGAGACACTGTTTGGGCTTCAGGCCCCCAGAAGAAAGGCGGCCGTTAGGAATTTTATATAAAAAAATCCATAAGACTCCATATATAGCACAAACACGCACAGGGACCCCCAAGGGAGATACGTAGCCCTGAAAGGGAGGCTAAGATCACACATGGTAACACTCTGCTCTGCTTATGCCCCCAACCAGGGGCAATCCAGTTTCTTCAAACCATTGTTTGACTTTTTGGAGGGTTGGAGGGAGGGCACTCTGGTTTGCGGGGGGGATTTCAATGCGGCAGCGGAGCGGGAAAGGGATTGGTACACAGTAGGACAAAACATTAACCCCGCCCCCCCCACCCCCAAGTCTCCAAGGTAACAGATTTCTAAGTCGGTTGAAAGAACACCACCTAATTGATACATGGCATACAGCCCACCCAGAAGGAAAGGCCTTCACTTTCCCCCCCCCCGCCTGCATCAAACTTTTTTGAGAATAGATTATCTATTACTGGGAGCTGAAAACGAATGCGCCATATTGGGATCATCCAGAGAAGTAGTGGCCTGGTCCGACCATGACCTATGTACATTAGACCTTGACCTGGGCCCCTTGCCGAAGCGAAGGTGGGTTTGTAATGACTTCCTGTGCAGAGAGCCGGTGTTCAAGGAGACCCTGGCGGAAGCCATCACAAGTTGCTTTGAAATTAATGACGTAGACGGGATGTCATTGAACACAGTCTGGGAAGCAGGGAAGGCCACGATAAGGGGACTTTTAATAGCAGAGGGTGCGGCCAAAAAAAGACTCAGAGGGGTAACTGATAGCAGAAATTATGCGCCTCGAACGAACCCTAAGGTGCCATCCAACCCATAGTGAAGATCTGGTAAGTCAGATTAAGGGGCTAAGAGGAGAACTAAGGGACATATGGCAGGGCACGGCTTTGAGGCAACTTAAGTACCTTAAGCAGAAATGTTTTGAGAAAGGGGACAAAGCCCATAAAATGCTGGCTAATCGTTTGCAAAAGCAAAGAGCTGACAGAGCAGTACACAAAGTAAATAATGAATCTGGTGCCCCCCCTCACAAGTCCACTTGAGATAGTAAGTCGATTTTCAAGGTTCTACGCAAATTCGTACACAGCGGAAGGAAATGGTCACCCGACAGCAATAGAAGGATATCTAGACGCTCTCCCCCGCCCGCCAATAACTAGAGAACACCTCAATATGTTAAATGACCCAATCACTACCCTAGAAGTTCAGGGAGTGATTTCCAACTTGAAGGCAGGCTCAGCGCCGGGCAGGATGGATACACGCCAGCCTTTTATAAATCCAACAGTAGCACTCTGACCCTCTTCCTCAACAAACTCTTTAATTCGATCCTAGCGACAGGCAAAGCCCCCAAAACATTCACTGAATCCACAATCATTGTTATTCCCAAAGAAGGCAAAGATCCACTAGAATATTCTTCATACCGCCCGATTTCCCTTATCAATGTCGATGCAAAAATGTACTCCAGCATCCTGGCGGTACACTTAGCGGTAGTCCTCCCTCAGCAAGTCCATTCTGATCAGGTCGGGTATGTAAGAGGAAGACAAGGGGCAGACAATATCAGAAAGACCCTAGACCTTATGGCAACACTTTGCGGAGCAGGCGACAGCCCTCTCCGGTTATCAATAGACGCTGAGAAGGCATTTGACCACATAGAATGGCCTTTTTACGAGCAGTACTGAAATGGTTATGGCTGGGGGCGGCATGGATCCAGGGAGCCGGAGCGCTGTATCACACCGCCCAGGCCCAGAGTCTCGATCAATGGTACTACCTCAAAACCCTTTATGCTCACGTGGGGCACAAGGCAGGGTTGCCCACTTTCCCCTCTAATCTATGCTTTAGTTCTCGAGCCATTCGCCCAAGCCATTAGGTCATGTCCCTCGATTCACGGTATCCCTAGGGAGGGCAAGGAATATAAATTAGCCATGTTTGCAGACGACATCCTATTATACCTTACCCAACCATCAGAGTCTGTCCCTGCCCTCTTTCAAGAACTACTCCGATATGGGGCCCTATCAGGCTTTCGGCCAATCTACAAATAACTATAGCAGTTCCCTTAAAGTCAAATGTAGAACTACTAGAGCAACTGAAAACTAACTGGGGCTTCCAGGTGCAACCCCACTCAGATATCTGGGGGTAAATATCACCGTCTCCCCCTCAGAGCTCTTTGGAGGCAAATTACGTTCCTCTATAGAACGCCATCCGGGCCGATGTAAGTAGATAGACCAAATTACCACTATCCTAGGCAGCTCGCTTTACCTCTATAAAAGTGAACGTCCTGCCAAGGTTCCTGTTCCTGTTCCAATCCCTCCCGATAGCCATTCCCGAGTCATTCATGGCAGAGTTAAAAACGCACATTGCTGAAATATCTATGGGCCGACAAGAAGCCCAGGATTCCGTACGCAACACTGATTCAGCCCAAAGAGTCAGGAGGCATGGGGGAGGCATGGGATATCCTGACCTGGAAGAGTATTATAGGGCATCCCAGCTACGTGTTTTGCCAGACCACCTTTGGGAAAATCCTGAGTAACAGTGGGTAGCCATAGAAAATGACATCTTCACACCTGTCGCACTCGGGGAATGGTTGTGGGTCCCATTATCAGCAATGACCCGTAGAATCCGAGAGCATCCAGTCCTGAAGGTGTTATGGTCTCTCTGGCGCCCATCTCGAACTACGCGAGGTGTCACTTCATGGCCTTCCCCCCTCAATTGTATTTGGGCTTCCCCATCCGTGACCTGATAACTGAGGTTCATCACTTTCAGCCATGGTATGAAGCTGGGCTTGCGCAAGTAGGCCAAATGTGGAAAAAAGGGGTACTCACCTCCTATGAGGAATTAAGGGAAGCCTTGCAGGGAAGTGCGGTCTCTCCTATGCTATTTCTTCCGCTACGTAGCGTTTTAAGTGATGTAAGGTGGGGCACCTCTCTAAAGCGCCCACTTACACCATTCGAGCAGATACTTAGTGCCCCCCAAACAACTAAAGGTCTGATTGCAGGAATGTACATGGCTTTGATTACGAGAGGACACCTGAAGCACCCAATGTCAGAAATCAAGTGGGAGGCGGAACTAGGTCTCGCGAATCAGCCAGAGGTTTGGGAAGCCATACATAAAGCGGTGTGGGCGTCATCCATCGCTGTAAAATACAAAATGCACAATGCGCGCCTGCTAGTGAGGTGGCATTACACTCCCCTACGGCTGTCTAAAATTTACCCGGGCACATCTTCCCTCTGTTGGAGAGGCTGCAGTGAAAGGTGCGACTATTGGTATCAGTGGTGGGATTGTCGCAAAGTGAAAATGTATTGGAAAGAGGTTCTGGGGTGGATTCAAGTCATAGATGGGATATCTCGAATCCCCTCCCCAGTCTTGGTCCTGTTCGGAGTCGAATCGGAAGAGGATGATTCTAATGTGACACTCACATACATGCCACGTAACATTCTACTGGCGGCAAGGGTCTGTAACTGTGAAGTGGAAATCACCCTCCCTCCCCACAAAAAGACAATGGTTAATCAAAGCTCATGCCATAAGCCTCACAGCAGCCGTGCAGGAATAAAAAATAAATAAATAAATAAATAAAAATTTAAAAAACATAAGACACGATATGGTTGCCGCCCTTAGAATTTTATAGAGCATATTAGGACAATTGCCTAGGCCCATCACTGTGAATAATAAGCAATGCTGATGAAACCACCCCATGTCACCCACCGACCCTCACTTGTGGGCAGAATGCTTGAAATGTTTATGTATGCAATGCGCATGATGTAGATCAAATGGTGCAGAGTGAAGCACTGCCTGATCAGCCCGACTTACGCTTTGTGTGGTAATAAGCGGGGGGGGGAGGCTAATGGGGGGCACTCGACAAGTTTCAGCTTTTCTCTCTCGTTCATTTTTTTCTGTTTTTTACTCACAATCACCTTACAATTACCATACTGGCTTGTGATTGATCTTTACTGCGAAGTAAACATGCATTGAGTTGCACTTGTTGAAGAAAAATCAATACAAATTAATTTAAACAAACAAAAACCATTGGAGAGTCTTTCTGTGCCGTACCATTACAATATGAATTATTTTATAAATAAAAACAATATCATTGGCAACAGGCCCACATGTTTAGGGTGTAAGCGCTACAAGTATTCATATGATATATATATATAAGGACCGAATAAACTTGGACAATTTGTCAATCTACAAGGTGGAACAAATCTCAGCCAAGGACAGTTACTTAGTCCTCAACCGTAGAACAGTCCTAAAAATCTTGGCTAAAGTTGACAAACTGCGACACCTAACTTCAGATGATATAGTCCTTGTGGAACCCTTGTGGAACCCTACCACCGGGACCACAAAGCCAAAGCCTACCTGCATATCAAAAACAAGGCAGTAAAAGAAATCACGGCCGAAGTGGAAAGGGACCTCCGTCGCGTAGGCCTAAAATGCCAACTGATACCCAAGCCTTTATCTGTAAAGTCTCCCAGTGAAAGAGAACACAGGGTCACGAAGAACCTCCCACCCCAAAAAAAATAACAATGCGGCACGACACGACAATGATGCCAGATGGACCAGCAAGAAAAATTCTCACCCCGAAGAGCAGACAGAAAATGGAAGCTTGGCTAAAAAGAAATGGGTATCCTTCACCCACACAGAAAATGGAACGCCAAACAGCAAAAAAGTGGACTACGAAACGCAACACCGAAGGCAAGCTAACGCGTCCCCTCCGAGGAGAGACCATACCGAGTCGTCTGCGCCCAACCCATGGAAGTGGATTTCGGACACCTTTTCTCGATCGCACAAGAAATAGCAGCGACTTCCGTGTCCCATGCTGAATAATTTCAACCAGGAGAGCGACATACCACAACCCAAAGTCAGCACCCTCCTAATGGCATCATGGGACACGTGTGGATTTCGCCACTTAACCACCCCGAATGACGCAAACCTGAGCTCCTTCGACCTTATCTGCCTACAAGAAACATGGCTTCTTAACAAACCTACACTTGACGGGTAGGACATAGAAGTCTCACCAGCTACTAAGGCAATCGCAGGCCGTCCCTCGGCAGGAATATTGACCTCCATCCGCCTGGGCTCGGGTATCACCCCGATGGGAAAGATCGCAGAGGGCTACGTTATTCTAGCAACTCTCTCATCTTGGCATCATTACGATCACTACAACAACTGCTGGACAAACACGGAGCTAGCAATAGGAAATCTATATTGGAACCCAGAGCGAACCACTTGAAAAAACTTCTGCAACTCCATAACTTCCATCATCGATGAAACTAGAGTTGACCGGGGCGTCCCCAACCTGATATGCGGCGACCTAAATGCCAAATGTGGGTTTGGAACCATCACCACTAAAGACACCCTGCCGCGGATGCTGCTGAACGACCGGGGCCGCACTTGGTCAAAGTTAATGAAATCAAGAAATCTACACAACACAGCAGCCCTTCAAGAAAACAAAAGTCAAATCCCCACACGGGAAAGACTAGGGGCATCAGCTACTATTGACCATATTTACATCTCGGAGGGCTTGATTCCCTTCTTTATTGACTTCACAGTGTTAAAAACAACAAACGGTGACCACAACCTTCTCCAGATGTCATGGGGCGGAGCATCTCACAAAAGAACTTATTACCAAGCCAACATGGAATCAAATAATCAACAAAATCGCCTCTGATTGTCTTCTGACAACATAAAACGCTTTGCGTCAAACCTAAGACTGAAGTACGACTCCGCAAACAAAGACCCAAGTTCTGAAAGGCCGGAGTATATTTCACTTCTGGACTCCCATAAAGTAAACTTCACCGGCAAATCTCAAGTTGCATCGAATCACATTCACTCATATAACCACATGGTGATGGAAAAACGACAAGAGATGCGGAAACTCAAAAAATTGGCAATCAAAGAAGGTTCCAACGAATCCTGGGCATCGTTCCAAACAGGACAGAAACAATACAAAGCATGGCTGAAACACTATCGCGCCACTCTATACCAGAAGGATGCAGAAGCAATGCAAAGCACTTGGCTATCAAGAAACTCCAGAGACTTCTGGTCACTTCGAAAGAGCGCGAATGGCCTGAAAACCCCTCCAATTTCCAACTCGGTGTCTGAACAAAAATGGATTATCCACTTCTCAGAATTATACCGGCCGCCACCAACTCCAGTGACACTGCCAACATCGTACCCAAAGGATACGTGGATTGATCTCTCAGACCGCCAAGAAATCTCCAGAGCTATTAAGAACTTGAAAGTATCCAGGGCCCCAGGACCGGACCGGCTGACTAATTTAGACATTAAAGAATATCCGGACACTTGGTCCAAGGCCATTAGCGATCTCTTTACCATATGCCAACAACGGAAGAAAATCCCGAGCACTTGGACCGAAGCAGTCCTTGGTCCGATTTTTAAAAAGGGGGACTCAAGTTTACCGGCAAACTACAGACCAATAGTCCTTTTGGACATTATTGGCAAAATCGTTGCCTCTCTCCTGTTGTCCCACTTCAAAGATTGGGCAAGAAACTCGCCAGCATCAGATACCTTGCAGATGGGATTCTTAAAGGGCGCAGGCACGTCAATCAATCTGCTAATTCTTAACATCATTAAGGCAAAGGTAAAGAGCAGGGCGCCGAAAGTCTTCATGGCTATGATAGACCTCTCTCAAGCCTTCGACCTCGTTGACAGATCGAAGTTATGGGCCAAATTAACATCATGGAATTGCCCAAACCGCCTGCTGGAACCAATAAAGGCCCTGCACGCTTCTACATCTGTGCGGGTGCGGCTTAGTCGTCAAGGCATCCTATCAGGCAAGATTCTTACTGGCCGTGGAGTGAAGCAAGGATGCCCCCTGGCGCCTGCCCTGTTCATAGCTTTCATCGGGGACTTTCAGGACTCAGAAAAAACAATCAGATGTTTCCCCCCTAAAGTGGGCTCTAACGAAGTATCAAGGCTGTGGTATGCCGACGACCTGGTCCTTATGGATCAGACAGCAGTAGGTCTTCAAAGACAGCTAGCCAATCTGACCGCATACATGGCAAAAAATAACCTTCAAATCAATACTGCCAAAACAGAAATCCTAACCATATCTAAAACAGTAGGCAAGAAAAACTCACGAAACGCCTGGTTCCTGGACAAAGCAAAAATCGAAGTAGTCACGGAATACAAGTACCTGGGAATAATGCTGGACAACACACAGAGAAAAATCACTACAAAACTTCCTCTGGACCAAGGCAAAAAAAACTTAACTTCGCAAACAAGAGCAGTCGATAAAAAATTTGGAAAATTCTCCTGGGTCGCTGCAGTCCAATTTTACAAAGCAAAAGTAGTCCCTGCACTAAACTACGGGATGGCGCAAACCTAAATCTACCCACCGAGTTTTCGACCCAGATAGAGGGCTTCCTTTGGAAATCAGTCTTAGGCCTGCCCAAGTCTGCACCTACACCAGCAATTCGGCGCGACCTGAGCCTACACAGTCTTTAGCCTCTGTGGTGACGCAGAGTGCAACTCAACTATACGGGAAAATTCTGACTCCAAATACCCTGCCCATTTTCAGACTCATTGTTTCTGAAATTCGAAAAGGGTCTTGCAAACCTCTAACTATCTGGGTTGAAAAAATCAAATCGAACCTTGAGGAAGTAGCATGCACTGAAGAAATTCTCATTTCCAACCCAGGACACCTCAAAACAAAACTACAACAGCAAGATTGGATAAATACTGTCGATTTAACCCACCAGTACAAGTCTTTAAAGCACGTCCCACCAACTCACAACAAGCTAAAAGTGCCCCTAAAATACTGCAAGAAATTTCCAGAAAAAAACCTAAGGAAGACCTTTCTGCGTGCTCGACTAAACTTACTGCACACTAGGGAAATTCTAGCAGCAAGAGCACTGGCTCCGAAGTATGACTGTCGCCTGTGCGGTGTGCAAGATCAAGTGGAAACGGTTCGCCACCTCCTCATGAAATGTCCAGCATTAACACGTGAGAGACAAACTTTTATGACACCACTTATCAGCGATCCACTAGCACTAGACGAAGAAACTTGCTGGGCCCGACTGATAGCCGGTGACTCTGCAAGATGGTCCAGAACGGCAGCCAAACTCCTGTCGTTGGCCCTGACGAAAGCCAACCAAGATGCTAGTGGCTCCCCGTCTGCTACGAACATTGGAAACTTGAGCCCCAGGATTGGCCAACCCAATGAGCACGCTCAAGCCCTCGAAACTTGATCATTCTTCCTAAGTGGTGTCGTAATATAGCTCTCTTTATATTCACGCAGTACATTCTGAAAGACCACTCCTGAAACTTAACCTTTTGGTTTTTAAAAAAATGCGAAAAACAAAATATATATATATATATATATATATATATATATATATATATATATATATATATATATATATATATATATATATATATATATATATATATATATATATTCCTTGAATCCTTGAATGCAAACGTAACCAGGAGTATGAACATATCAAAGTGTAATATAAAGCATTACTATGACATACCATTATCTTTACATCAGACAGTTGTACCACTTGTTCCTTCAATCATCCCAACCCTCCCCTCCCCCTTCATATTTTCAATTCCTTTCAAGTGGAGTCTATTTAGCTTCTTTTTGATGTGCTTGTTTTCATGATCTGCGCTGGCAATTTGTTTTCTAGCCTATAATGCTGAAAAAGGACCATACACTTTATTTTAGGCAACTGGCTGAAATAGACGCATAAGCAATTTACACTGAAATCAGTCTTGTTTTGGAGGCTTTCGAGAACGTACCACTTGTTCGCGGCCACTCCGATAAAATGTAATTCCCTCTAGCTTTCGTAAGCTCGCACACTGGGTTTCTCGTATCACTTAAAACTCACTACTCGTGTTGTTGCTTCCCACGACTTCTCCGCTCACACGATGCTTTGCAGTTGAGGTCAGTGTCTCATCTCCTAGCCCCTCAGACACTCCTCAGTCCGTTCCTCCGCCCAGGGGAACGAGTACTTTGCAGCCACAACAAAGAGACCAACAATCTCCATGGCTCCCTTCTTCCGATCTTGCCAGCGCCCTGGAGACATGGCTCCTTCGCCCCGCTTCAGCAGACTGCCTCACACTGCATGTCTTCAGCTTCTCGGTGCTCAGCCCTCCACAGGTAGACTCCAGGCGGGACAAGCTTCTCTGCTACTTTCTTCTGACAATGCTCACCTTTCTGCTGTGCGCTCCACCTTTTATACACCCGAGCCCTGTTAAGGGGTTTCAGGTGCAAGTCCTTAGTCTCTCTTGCCTGGCCATAGTTAATACAATGAATGGGACATGCCTGACCATCTCTGTAGTCTTCCAAGTCCCTCTTCTTCATCCCAGTACTAGAGTGGTGTTTTCTATGAAAGTGTTAATTCCTCTTCGCAGTACTTTGTGGGAACTAATGGGGAAAAATAAAGCATAATCCATGAAGGCTGAGGGAAGGGATGGTAAGTCAGTGTTAGGGAAGAGCGGATTCCATGTCTCGCCGTCTGGCACCCTTTCCCCAATCTCCAAGGACCCTCCACCCAGGTGATCCTCCCTCGCTTGTCCACCCCCCAGGGTCGGGATGCAAAAGCGATTACCCTTCCCCGGCCACCTGAGCAGAAGATCCCTGTGGAGTAGATGTGAGAGTGTCTTCTGGTTTCTCGCAAGTGCATGTTTGATGAATATGGGTACTATGGAGGGTTGTCCGCATGTACAATTATGCACTGTATGTTAGCTTACATGTCATGTTCTTGACACAAACATTGAAATGATCATCCTTTAAAATCAAGATGGTTTAACTGATGAGCACTGGCGCATATATTACACAAAAATGTAACATGCGTAGTTTGGAGTTGAGAATATGAAAATCATTTAAGCACATTCTAAATCCTTGTGTCACCCGATGTTGGTTAGCATTTATAGAGTGCACAAGGTAAAGTCCCGATGATTAAAATACCAGTGTTTGTGCCCAGGTTTTAGAATTGCTGTTATAAGAAAAGAGACAAAAACTAGTTTTGAACAAGTTGTTATGTCATCCTCAGGAACACATATAGCAACCTACCTACCTAGATTGTACAAAACGATGTATCCCAACCTTAACTGCTAACCCATAGTTGCGTCAATTATACAAAATCGAAGTGTAACCTGTGCCGTTTTAAAATGATTTCTGGGTAAGCGTTTCATTTCTCTTTACTTGTGGCAAGCTCGTACCAGGGATGAACACTTCTGCAATTGTTAATCACTGCTGAGAAATGTCTGGTCCCCCCATGCCAGCTGCTGTCTCAACAAGGTTTTGACTAGTTAAAGTGGCCGACAAAAGGAAAATATGTGATTTATGAACACAGAGGAATATATTGGCAACTTAAAAAGAACCAAACTGTTCTATGAATATGCTCAATGTATGCAATATGTACACAAAACACGTGCTCATAGGAAAATATTCAGGGGGACACATACCTGAGGACTGCATAAGATTCTCCCCTGTATTTCACAAGCCAGGCAACATCAGCAAGCGATGCAACATGGGGGTTCCTGGGAACACAGTTATCGCAGTCCATAGCACTGTGCTCGACAACACACTAACAGGCGAAACAATGGAAAAACATGTTATTCCCAAGTTTTCACTTGAAAAAGGGCAGGGAGGAAAGCAAGAAAGAACATAACTAGAAGACAATGTTTCAATGATCAGAAAAGGCCCCCCTATCATGGTCAAAGTGCCCTCCATCTAAAGTGTAGCATTAGGGAGCAATACAGGCCACCACTGTGTAAACACAAGTGATATGCTTGCTCTGGTGACCACCAAAGAACTTTATGCTTGAAATCACTACAAAGACAAACAAGCCTTACCTAACGCATACAATAAAGGCCACTTTTTATAAAGGTGTCTCCCTTGCTCACTAGTTCTAAAGCCCATTCTCATCTCCAATGGTAAGTTAAGCTTCCATACAACTTTGTATTCATGGGTGTGTAGTAGCAAGATAATTAGATCTTCAAAACCCAACTCCGTGATTAATGCAAAGCCTGGCAGGTTTGATAAATGCACTTTTCAGACTTGGTAGTAATTAGGAAACTATCTTTCAAAATCCTCTGAATCTGCTTACTATAGTAAGTGACATGATTAAATGATAACCTGAAAACATGAACCTTACCTGAAAACGAGGTCGTGGACAAGAATTTAAAGGAAGAATTGCACCAATCATTCGGATAACACTGCGAGTACATCCATATTCCTTGAAATCCCAGACTGGTATTAACTGGAAACAAACAGATGCAATATTATCCCAGGCCTCTATAGGAATACATTACAAAAGGGGAGCTGATGGGAACAATCCGCCTTATTGTGTAGCTGAATCCATTTCAGGTTCTGCCAAAAGATGCCCCATCCTGTTGTAAATTCTTTTTATTTAAAAAAAAAAAAACAAACAAACTGGGAACTCACAATTTAAAAGTCTAATATCTACGGCATCACAGGCAAGAAGGAATTATTCTAGTGTTAAATTTCTTTGTAGCATGCACCACATCCGAGGTTTGCATTAAGCACCCCGTGACCTCCAGCAGGCATTCAATTTTGCAGAGGCTAAGGTGGTGTTGGTGCAATCGTTGTTTGGGCTAAACGAAACAGCCCAAAGTAAAACAATTTGGACAGGTGCCAGCACAAGAAGAAGAATGCTCATTGTAATTAGGGAGTGGTGGGGGGTTAATTTTAGGATCAAAGATACAGAAGCATCTAAACACAATTAATGTAATAGTCACTCTTGTACACATGGCGCTCTGCAAAACGTCAGGAGAACTCTCTGGAGCATGTCACCCTCTATTGAACGTTGAGACACTCTTTATTGATATTTTATTTCTATCGCGCTCGTACACAAGTGTTTCAGAGCGCGACAAGGCAAGGGAGGGGAACAGGGGAGAACAAAACAGCAATCTTACTAGGCCCAGTGACATTGAGAACGTGCAAGTGCATGGGAGAGGGGGAGGGGAAAAGAGCATGGAAGGGGGGAGAAGTGGAAAGTGCGAAGCAGAGGAGAAACAGATAAATAATAAATAAATAATAAAGGCAACAAACAGTTTTAGTGCAGCCAGCAATTTGCAAGTCCTAGGTTTAAGGCAGCAGACAGGGTAGGTCTGATGAGTGCAGGAAGAAAAAAGGGGGGGCTGTATGGGTACAGATACAGACCCCAGCGCAAGGGGTGGCCCAGAGGCAGTGCAGGAGATTGGCACAGTGAGCAGGTACCTGGGCCCGGAGGACAGAGGTTGGCCAGGTGCACAGTGCCAAGAGAGAACAGATCAGCAGGGGAGAGGGGGAGCGAAGGCAGAAGAAAAGAGGAAGGTCTTGAGGTTCTTCCGGAACCAGAGATGGTTCTCCTCAAGTGCGGCAGGGAGGCTGTTCCAGAGGGAGGCCCCAGCTGAAGACAGATCTACCCCCAGCTCGTACGACTGACCCTGAGGGAGTTAGAGGTAGAGGAGCGAAGAGCTCGAGAGGGGAGGTATTTGCAGAGGGATAGCCGACGGTATTTTGGAACCAGGCCCCAGGCCCCAGAAAGCCTTGTGGACAATGCAGAGGGTTTTGAATTTAATCATTGCATCCACGGAGAGCCAATGGAGAGATTTCAGAGCTGGAGAGATACGATCCCAGGGCTTGAGGCCAAGGACAAGTCTCACAGTCCTGTTCTGGATTAGTTGCAGAGGGCGGAGAGTAGAGGCAGGTAGATTTAGAAAGAGCCCGTTACAATAGTCCAAGCTAGAGACAACCGGAGCTTGGGATACCATGAGCTTCTGGGGAAGGAGAGGAAAGGCAGAGTACCTCTGAGGAGGTGCAGTAGGAAATTTGACTTTTTAGAGACCTCAGAGATGTGGGCGAAGAAGGAAAGAGTGGAGTCAAAGATGACCCAGAGGTTCTTAGCCTCGCAGGTGGGGGTAGGAGGAGGGCCAAGGGAGGCCGGCCAGAGAGTGAGGGGAAAGGATGGTGATGATACTAGCCGCTTCCAACTGCAGAGCACACAGATTGGTTCTTTATACCTTGTCCCTTTACGAAAAACGTAAACATCTGCACCAGTGTCGTTTCCAAATAGATAAACCCGAAAACATACCTGAACGAACACTCTGGGGAAAGGGTTTGAAGGAAGATGAGTACCCACCAGGCGGACAATGTTGCGACTGTTCCTGTAGTATTCCCATAATGAATCAAGCTGCAAAAATGAAAATGTTTCAACAGCTGAAGAAAGGATTTATAACGGCGGAGATATTTAAAAGTTTATGAATATGAGTATGCTCATTATCATTCTCCAAATACTGCATGTTTTAATGTTTTCTCTTTCCTACAAAAGAATGGCACCCCATCACAAACTACAATTGACAAATAACCTTAAGGAAAAAAAAAATTCAGACAAGACTTGCCAAGTTCTAGTTACATAGGAGAGTACCTTAACTGATGAATTCATTAAAAAGCATAGGGATACCTTGGCTCGTCCCATGTGTCCTATAGATACCATGGGATAAGAAGAAAAATTACTTACCTGTAAGGATTTTTCTCCAGCATGGGTCTGGTGCGGATTCACATGCTCATGAATATTCCCAGTCGTCAGGCTGGGAACCCTCGGTAAAAGAAAAAACAGTTTCACTTTCTCCTCTAAACCAATCACTGTCCTCTGGGTCACACTGCCCCCATCCAATGACAGTCCTCTCCCCAAACCCTGCCTCCGTCCGCCATCTTCAGATTTTGTCAGCAAGTGAACGGACAGTATGACCAAGAAGAGATGCAGTGGGGCCAGAGGGAGGGTTCCCATATGAATCCATGCCAGACCCATGCTGGAGAACAATAGTTACAGGTAAGTAACTTAAACATTCTCCAGCCTGGGGTCTGGCATGGATTCACATGCTCATGAATAACAAATACAAAGCAGTACAACATTACACAACCACGGGAGATGGCAAGGCTCAACAGAAGCAAATAACACCTGGAAAAAACCAACCCTCAAGCAACAGGTTGTGTAGCACTGCTTGGCCGACCCTGGACTACTCCCTGGAATCCCCGTTGACACAGTAGAACTTCATGAAGGTGTGCCTGGACCTCCACATAGCAGCCCTGCAGATGTCTAGCAGGGGCACACCAGACAGGAACGCCGTCGTCACAGCGATCGCTCTGGTTGAGTGGGCTTTCGGACGGTCCAGCAGCCGTCGGTTAGCCGACCAATGGCAGTGCATGATGCAGCCAGACAAGGCCTTCCCATGGTTCACAAACAATTGAGAAGTCTTCCAAAAACTTTTTGCGCATCACGTAGAACTTCAAGGCACGAGCAAAGTCCAGCGAGTGCAAGGCCCTTTCCGCCGGCGACAAAGGTTTTGGGAAGAAAACAGGTAACACCAAAGGCTTGTTGGGGTGGAATTCCAACTGAACCTTCGGCGTGAAAGAGGGGTGCGTACGCAGTACCAAACTTGATTCGTGGAAAGTCAGGTACGGTTGCTTGCAGGATAGGGCTTGAATCTCACCTACACGTCTGGCTGGCAGAGGGGAGGGCCAAATGGAAAGACGTCTTCCACAAGTGAAACACGAGTGAAGCCTGATGGATAGGCTCGAAGGGCCCCCCCCCCATGAGCCTCTTCAGAACCACGTTGAGTTCCCACACCGGGGCTGGAGCCTTCACTGGCGGGGAGGGTCGGAAAAGACATTTGAGAAAATCCTTGACGAGTCTGTGGGACCATAACAAGGATCTCCCCAGGGACCTGGTGTAGCGTGAAATGGCCGCCAGATGTACCTTGATGGATGCGTGAGCCACTTTAGATTTTGCCAGGAACAGCAAGTATGGAAGGATCTGAGGAGCTGTGACACCCAGAGGGGAAAATCTTCTGCGACCAGCACTACTTAGAAAAACGCTTCCACTTATGGCCATAGCACTTCAAAGTCAACAACGACCTGGCGAGGACCTCCCTGCAGTCCGCTAGCAACGCATAACCTCCAAACTCTAAGGCCGCAGGAGCCAAGCCTTCAGGTTCAGCGATCCTGGGTCGTGATGAAGGATTGCACCTCCTCTGATGAGCAGATCCGGAACCACCGGCAACACGACTAGAGGCAACGCCGATAGGCTGAGACGGTCCAGATAACAAATCTGCCTCGGCCACGCTGGGGCGATGAGCATCATCTTGCATTGACACCGAGTGTGTTGATGACTCGGGGCAGGAGAGGGAACGCGTACAGAAACAGCGCTTCCCATGGGAAGGAGAACGTGTCCTCCAAGCTCCTCAGCTAGTGGAATCTGCTTGCAAACTTCTGGCATTTAGAGTTCGCCGCCGTGGCAAACAGATCGATCTGGAGTCTGCCCCATTTGACGAACAGGCGGTCCACCTGGTCCTGACAAAGCTCCCAATCGTGGCAGGAGTGCAGTTCCCTGCTGAGGGAGTCTGCAATGGTGTTCTTGACTAGGCGCGACGAGGAACATCCCCTGTCTGACGGCCCCATTCCACAAGGCCTGAGCTTCTTTGGAGAGCGCTGGGGATCGAGTGCCCCCGTGCTTTCTGATATAGAACATGGTGGTGGTGTTGTCCGTGAAGATTCTCACCACCTTGCCTTTCAGAGATGGTAGGAACGACTTTGAGGGCCCAGAAAACTGCCTGTAGCTCCAGGATGTTGATATACAGATCCTTCTCCTCCGACAGCCACAGGCATGCAGCCGTCCGGTGTGCGCCCCTCAACCTTCCAGGGAGGCGCCCGTGGTGACCATCTCCTGGTATGGGGGAGTGAGGGGGGTGGTTTGAAATCCTGTGACTTCCCGATACTTGTATCCAACGGGCATCTAGGAATTCTTCAAGGGGTCGCATCTACAACCTGCAGAGATGGACGAGGTAGATGCAGGATGACATCATGCCCAGTAACGACTTGATAGCCCGCACCGTGGCCATCTTCGCCGACGACAGTCATTACACCTTTCCTTGAATGGCCGCTAGCTTCTCCTCCGAGGGCGACGCCAGGCAAGTCACTGTGTTGAGTCTGGCGCAGAGGAACAGCGTGTTCTGCGATGGCGTTAAGCAGGACTTCGGATAGTTGGCAGAGAATCCCAGATCCGTCAATGTCGGACAGTCGCCTTTGTGTGTTCGTCAGCAAGCTCCCGTGAGCAGGCGTGTATCAGTCAATCATCCAGGTACGGGTGTACTTGTATGCCCTGCAGACATAGATGGGCTGCCACTGGTGCCAGACATTTTGTGAACACTCTTGGGGGCAACTTCAAGCCGAATGGTAGGGCCTTGAACTGGTAGTGCTGGCCCTGCACCACGAAACGTAGACATTTCCCATGTTTCTTATGAATGGGGACGTGGAAATAGGCGTCCTCCAGGTCCAACGATGTCAAGAAATCCCCTTCCTCCAGTTGGCCGAGCATGTGCTGCAACGTGACCATCCTGAATTTTTTTGACTTTTTATTTGTTCAGACATTGTAGGTCCTGGTTGAGTTTCCAGCCCCCTGTCTCGTTTCTGACTAGAAAGTATCTGGAATAGACTTCGGAGCACTGCAGCCGTTGGGGAAATAGCTCTAGCACCCCTTTCCGTAGCATGGCTCGTACCTCTTCCCGAAGTTGAGAGATGTGCTGCTCCCGACGGGGAACCAGCGGAAATACAAGGACACCTGCGTTGGAATTCCAAGGTGTGCCCTGGGCGAGAGCATCCAGCACCCATCTGTCAGAGGTGATCTTCCTCCACTCGCTGGCAAACCTTGTCGGCCTCCCATCGGAGTGCACGAGTGGGGGGCCAGACGTCTTGGCCAGTTCAGGCTTGCTCGGGCGTCGGCGTCCTAACCTGCGGGTGACGCTGTCCTCTGTTACCATAGGCCTGGGAGAAGCCTCTGTAGGCTTTTTGCGTTGAAGACCAGGAAGACTGTCTGTACGACGTGGACAACCTTTTGATGACCTGCTCGATTTTCCCCTGGAGGAGCAAAAAGACGAGCAGTGCTGCTGGAGAGTGCCGAGGGAAGGGGCCGTCTCTGTATCTCTAGGGACTCGTCGACGGCCTTCCCAAACAGATTTTCCCCAAAGGGCATGTCCAGTACCTTTGCTTGGACCTCCTGACGGAAGTTATTGGCCTTCATCCATCCCTGTCGACGAAGGCAGACACCGTTCCCTCATCTGTTGGAACCCTGTGTCTGCGATGTCCATTGCCACCGTGGTCTGACGCCACTTCCCCCTCCTGGAAGAGGGCAAGGGCTTCCATAGTCTTATCGTCAGGGAGGAACTCCAGGATCGGACTTAGCTTGTATGACAATTCCCCATCGTACTTGGCTAGGATCGCCAGGATATTGGCTGGCTTGATTGAGGACGCTGCCGTGTAAATCAACTTCTCCCCAACAGCATCCATCTTTTTTACCCCCTTCTCTGGAGGGACTGACGACGATGAGGATGAGTTAGCCAACTGTTTCCTCGCGGCCGCCGACTCTACCGAATCCGATGGTTGCGACCCCAGGTATTTGGGTGTGGAGTCTGGCACCCTATACTTCTTCTCCAGCCTATGGCGCTTAACTGGGACCGTACATGGTTTTTTCATGAGGGCCGGGCCCTGCTTCCAAATATCGTCCCAAAAACACATAACCATGATATTCTTCCTTTTGGTACAGAAAGCCCTCCTCCTTGGTTTCTTCTGGCACCAGCTGAAATAGCCCGGAGGCCATGGCGATCATGGAGTGGAACGATCCCACCTCATCCAGTGGGGAAACCCTGTGAGGAGCATCCTAATGTGGTGATTCATTGTCCTCTGGGACAAAGCCTTTGTCCTCATCCATGCTCGTATCTGTCCCAGTCCCTGTCTCTGCATCTGCATCTGCTGGGGGATAGAGGCCCAACGTGGTGTAGGAGGTTGATATGGGGGAGTCAGGTGAGTCAGGTGACACTTCCTCTTTTTAGACAGAGGTTGATCAGGGGCCTAGGGCACTGCAGGTATCAGTGCCGGTGGCATTCTCAGCTGGATCTTTGACACCAAGGTGTAGAGAGTTGAAAGGATGTCCAATGAAATGTCCCTTGGCTGAGACGGCAAAGAAGGAAAACTCAGCCCCCGCCGCTGTCTCCCCAATTGTCCTCGTGGACAGTATGCATGGACTCTGGTTCCTCGTTGTCCGTGGACGACACCATGAGCGGTGACCTGGGAGGACTGTTTTGGGGCCTCTCGCCCACCTTTTTTCCTCCCTGAGGGTTCTGAACCAGGACCTGGGCCGGTACCTTTACCCATACCTTTACCCCATCTGGAGAGCCTGCAGTCTTTGCCAAGGCCTCTGCAGTGGTGTCGCACCATGGGGGCAGGGACACAGCTGTGGGAACCACCCTCGTAGGATCAGCGCCCATAGCTGCCTTGGTAGTAGTAGCCGCCAACGTAGTTGCCGACAAGGACTTTTGTCTGTGCCGGTTGAGCCTGCTTGGGCTGCGCGGCATTCTCCTCTGTCCTTGGCTTATCGGATTTCTTCTGTAGTTTAGCCGAGGTGGACGGCTTCCTTTTTGAAGAGGAGTTGGACAGTAGGCTGGCAATGGAGGCGGAAGGTGATGCTGAACGCCCCTATCCAACTTGGGACCTGCATCAGCAGTGAACCAGGTGGACTCGGACTTGCAGATCTTGGCCTTATCTTAGACCCCCATGGATGGGGCGGCCTCAAAGGACTTAGAAGACTGCAACTCGTACCGGCCAGTCCTGGACGAGGCATGACCCTGCTGGGAGCACGGGTCAGAGGACTTGTTTGAGTTAAGCCATGGCAACAGCCTACTATGCCTGTCTTTCATCATCTTCTTAGAGAAACCTAGGCATACCTTGCACTCTACCTCCTTATGCTCCGGGTGTAGGCAGTAGAGGCATTGTGGGTGCTTGTCTTCCACAAACCCATTCCGCAGCCTGCATTTGGTGGAGGGCGCGAAGTAGGCCCGAGATGGCCTTCTAGAATCTTCGATGAATCTTTGCCCTTGAGGGGCGCGGAAATTCACAGACAACGGATCCCCATTGCTGGTAGATGAGGAAAAGAGCACACAGTCTCTTTGGAACAAATATCGAACTTCGTCGAAAAAACATACAAATAGCTCGGAGAGCCACTCGAGGACTCCGAACACTGAAGCGTGCAGTAAGAATCGGAAGATGGCTGCAGAGACAGGGCATAGGGAGAGGACTGGCATTGGATGGGGGCAGTATTACCCAGAGGACAGCGATTGGTTTTTAGAGGAGAAATACAGTTTTAAAGTGAAAATGTTTCTTTTAACAAGGATTCCCAGCCGGATAATGGGGAATATTCACGAGCACGTGAATCCATGCCAGAGCCCATGTTGGAGAACTTAAAGTATATTGTGCAGGATGGGGAAAAATACCAAAGATAGTGCACGTACACCAACTTAACTCCTGGGTTCATCTTGTGGGTTATTCTCATCTGGATTTGGCCTCTGATAAAGTCTCTCATTTCTGTGTCACTCTGTTTTCTCAGCATCTTTCTCCGAGCGTTAGTCTCTCTCCAAGTGCTAGTCTGTCTCACAGAGTGTGTCCAAGTCACTCTCTATCCCAGTCACTCCCTCTGTCTCAGTCGCGCTCCATGATTATAAGAAGAAAGCAAAGTTCACAGTCCCTCGTTTGTTGTGGGTTTATGGATGTCCTAAACCTTCGCCATGCCAAGGTTTATGGCAGTTTGGAGGAGGTCCCGAACCCTTCTTGTCAATGTCTGTTGCAGGTTTGTGGATGTCCCAAACCCACCTACTTTGTCATAGCTACAGGTAGGTTGGTCTCTGGCTTGCAGGATCAATTTGGGTTCCTTAAGAAGGGAGAGTTATATCTCAAACTACTACCAGGACAGCATATGGGGATATATGTCCCTTTGGGGGAGCAAGTACCATGGTGTTTGGCAGAGTTACAGATGGTCCCCTGGCATCCCTGAGGTTCTTTGACTCGTCTCGGTCTCTCAGGATCTTGGTCTCGGTCCCCTGCCCCTCCTCTCTAATCCTGCAGTAATCTCCCAGCCATGTGCTCGCTCCTTCATTTGATTCTTGTGCCTGCCAAGGGATGACCAAGACCACCAGAACCTTCACACGCTACCTCCTCCTGTGGGTCTCTATTCTATATATACCTTCTTGCCACCTTCTCCTCTCCCGCTTGGTGCCAACCTCCTTTCCAAGGATCTTCACATTCCACTTCCTCCAATCTCTGGAAGTCTCTTAGCACACCCTTCCCCTCTGTTCCGGGCACTTTATTTCCTCCACCAACCTCCTGATATTTTCCACAGTAAACCTTTCCAGCTTCAGCAATTCACAACTCTTGATATTATCTACCAGCTGTCCTCTCGCTTTCTCCAACTTCCTCCAAAGTATCCTCTTTATTATCACCAATATCCTGCTTCGGATGTTCAATTCCATCAACGTTGTCCCTTAACCCAGTCAACTTTATCTGATGTAATATGCCAACATCATTACCCTGTTGTATTCCACCAAACTACTCACACTGACCAGGGACCGCAAGATATTCTCTATCAGCTTTACCCTGACCAATCTCTGTCCCCAATATTCTCTGCCAACCTCCTGCTCAGCCTTGAATTCTCGGAACTTCCTCCACCTCCCACTCCTTCGCTTTTCCACCTCCATTCTATGTACACTTTCCTACAGGCTCACTTTCATGCTGAGCATCCACCTGCTCCCTCCAAACACCCACCCCAACTGATGGCCGAGCTAGAGTGTATTGGTAATCCCTTTCCCTGGATTGGATCAGGGAGAGGTTCTGCACCTGTGTTCATAGATTAGGAGTCCCTGTGATGGGCGAGTTCCCTGGAGCCACCTGGGTTGGTTTGTCTAGAGAGGGGTGTTGGACCAAACCTATATCAGGCTCAGCGCCAATCTTGGTTCTGCTTCTGGCGATGGTGATAATGCTGGAGGGTGTGTGAGGAGGATGTAGCCCTCTGACATTATAGTGTGTGTGCAGCTCATTGGCAAATCACCTGGGGGGTGGAGGGGTACTTTCCTTCACTAGTGTTTGGGAGGGGAGGCGTTGGTGATGGGGTTTGTGGGCTATAAGGGACCACTTATACAGGGGAGTGGGGTTTGTGGGCAGCAGAAAGTTGTTAGACCTGCACCTTAAGCCTCGTAAACATGGCAGCAGACTGCGAGAATTTAGTTTTAGAACCAGACTGGCTGCCTGTGTTTCAGCCTCCTGGTGACACTGGATCTGTCTTGAGAGAGCTTTGTGTTTGCTCACTTGGTGAGGTAGACTGTAAGGGTGCAACAAGTAACTGTCCACCTCATTGCAGGGACCAAGGTGGGGTGCCCAGGGAAATCTTCCCCACACCACTCCAATTGGACAACCCCCTTGATACCAGCAGCTTCAGGCAGGGGGCAGCACCACATAGGCTGTACGTCTTACATACCATAGTAGATTGAGCATGCATTCTCCCAGTCTTGGGATATCATGTGTTTTTTCTAAAATAAAAGTAAATTGGATTGCCCCTCATATTAACCCAGTTAGTCACTGAACGCAGATGGCAAAATAATAGCAACTAGTTTGGCTATGGTAGTGTCATTCTGCTTGATCATTTACAGAATGGCTTTATGTCGTATTGGAGCACCAAAGAACTTACCTACATGGCCACTGTTCTTTTGGATTTGCCGTAATAGATCACATTAGCAGTTATGCTGCTTGATACAAAAATACATTGTAGAGTACTGTTAAAGAATTGGGAAGACCAGTGGATTTAGGCCCTTTATCAGTACCCAAATGTTTGGATTTGCACTGATAAACATACCCAATCAGAGAAGGACCGTCAGAGGCAAGAGTAACCACTATTGGCTATGAGATTTGATCTATAATGATATCCTTGGTCATGTGAATTATGGGAGATGTGGATGCATTGCAAATTAGAATAAGGAGTGTAGGGAAAGTCTTCTTAGCAATGAGATTAACGTGTTCTCGTTAGATCTTCACAAAACCGATTATAATAAAAAAATAAGGGAAACAGAGTCTATTGCAGAAATATGTCCAACAGGCAAACCAATGCATTTGAAAGCACCATTTCAATCTCCACAGTGATTTCAGACTATGCATGTAGCCAGGTACTGGTCTGAAGAAAGAACTGTAGGAATTACAACGTTGTTTGATGCAGCAATTGGAGATGAAACAGAGCCGATATTGTTTTTAGATCTACAACAGGGGTACATGTTTCAAGTTGTAAGCTACTAGTGTGAGAGGGTCAGAGGCCTGACCCTGTCAAGAGGGGATGGGGGCCCGCCGGCCCCCTCAGTCTGGGGTGGGAGGCCCCAGAGGAATCTGGGTGAGAGTTTGGAGGGATCCCGTTGCAAACCTTTGAGTACCCCATCCAGCAAATGTGTGATCCATGCACTCTACATGATATGGATATGTGCAGGGGAATTGATTTCATCTTCAGTAAGATGGCGGAGAAGTCCGCACAACTGTCCATTTTAGCACTCTATACAATACTCGTGGAGAAAGTCAACTTACTTTTAGTGGGTGGCAGAGCACTTTATGTCAAGCTTTCCTACCACACGGTGGGGGCATCTCCAAAATGAACTCAGACATTGATTGCAGTGGGCCATAATTACCAATGGCAGGCGGACTCAGGTACGAGAAAAGTGTGGTTCTTACAACTCCTTTATATGTTTGCTTACCTGTAACACCTCCCCCAGGGAAAAGAAGCCAATGGTTGGTCTGGGAAAGCAGCTGAAAGAATCAATTGGGAATGGAGGAGGAGAGGGTGGATAGAAACGGGCAAAGAAACAAGAAGGTGTGTGTTGTTCAGTCAAGGGAGGATAAGGAGAACCAAATGACCAAGCGATGGAAGGACAGTTCTACAGAGCGTGGAGAAGGATTGCTGAAGGAGTGTGCAAGGTGAGGTATTGGATTGTTGGAGGGAAAAAGTGGTACTTGGATGTGAGTATGCATGCAAGGTGTGCGAGTGAGGCTAATGGATGGAGAGTCGGAGGGGACAGTGATAGGAAGAGTGAAAGGAGAGTGACAGTGGGAGAAAGTGGAGTGTAGAGAAGTAGTGAAGACTGGAGACTACAGTAGCAGCAGAGACTGGAGAGTAGTAGTAACAGAGATGCAAGAGTAGTAGAGGGGAAGAGTCATGGTAGAAAGCAGATAAGAGTAGGAGTAAGAAGGAGGAACAATGGAGGGACATAGGGGAAGAGCGGAAGGAAGAACGCAAAGAAGGTAGAAGAGAGGGAGAGGAAGGACAGAATATCAGGGTGAGGAGTACACGGGTGTGCCTGTAAAGGACTAAGTGATACCCGAGTGCTTGAAAGGCACTTCTTGTACCAATTGTAATGTGGGACTATTGTTATCAGAGAGAGAACAATAGGACGGGTATTTGCCCTTAGTTCATCATGATCAGCCAGTTAGCTATTAGACAGTAGGGGTTACCAACCTCTAGTGATCATCCTGGGGTTGAGGGACACCTGGGCTAGTGAGGGAACCACCCAGCATAGATAAGGGAGAGAGGGACGGCCCTTAGTGAGCCCGTTTTAAATTTCACGACATATACTTACAACTCTTTTCTACGTTTGCAGTTCTAATTGGTAGCCTTTCTTATCTTGGCACTTGTAATGTTCAAAATAACTCAATTTAATCGCAGGTCTTTGGTTCTGTTCACTATTCAATAGATGCAACATTTACTTCGTGTTCACGGAACGTTACTTATTGGCGGTCTCTTCGTAGCGCTCCAGTCTCCACGGGGTCTTTTGACACTCACTGGTTCATTGCAGCTCCTCTAGGTGGCTCTCCCTGAATGCGAAAGAAACTGGCAGTTCGCCGGGTAGGTTCTCGCGCACACACCGGCTTCTGTGCTCTGCTCCACCTCTGCTGTACGGCAGCGCCTGCTGTCAGTCTTACAATAAGAGGGTTCCCTGTCCTGCCAAGTCCCTCGAGCAGGTTTCCCAGGATCATGCCAGCTTCTCAGCTTCCTGGTATTGTCCCAACAAAGCGGTTTCTCCCCTTTTTCCTCCTCCTATACAATCTTGGGCTCCACCCTTTATACTCTTTACCATTCTTAACAGGCTGTAGGTGAAGTCGGTTAGACTCAATTGCCTGACCTTGTAGTAGCCGGTTAGTGTGACATGCCTGATCTTGTAAAATAACAGAGTGGCTGATGGCCCGTTCTGCAAAACCAATTGCAAGAGGCACGGACATTGAGAAGTCAACCATATTGTCAGAGTGGCCACGCATAGCAGTGAGAATACTGTGCGCTTGAGAACGTTTTTGGCAAGGCGATTATGATAAGCACCCTGCTGTCGGAGTGGTCACGCATGGGGTGATAATACTATGCAGGTGAGGTCTCCTGACAGGTGAACATTGTGAAAGAAGTACAAAGGTTGGGGAAGGTTGTTCTCCCAGAGCTCTCTGAAGTGGAGCTGTTTAGTTGGAAAGTGTTTCAGCCATGTTTGAAGACAGGCAAGGGCAGCCTGTGAAAGTAACTAAGAAGATTATGAATATCGGTTTGTTGGATTGTGAAGCCGGGTGAGGGAAGCCCGAAAGAATCCATTGAAGAGAACTGTGAAGCATATTTGGACATCGAAATGGGCGAGGGAAACCTAACAGATTTATGGGAAATCTTTGAACTGTGCATACTATCCACCTTGAAGGAACTTTGGAAGAACCCCAGTAAACTGAACTTTTTTTGATACAATCTATTTTCATATATTTTCCCACACTGTGAAACGTGAGGGGAAGGATAGGTTTCTGACACAGGCTTTTACTTTGTTTGACTGACTTGGACCATTTTATTTTACTTTGATGGTCAAGATTACTCCCATTATAGAATAAGGACCAGCTAGGAAGTCTTTACCCCATGTCTGTGTCCTTACTCGTGATACCATGCCTCTCTCACATGACCTTAGTTTAGGAAGAACGAATAACTAAACTCCACAAAGATTAGCATAGAAAATCTCCTCAAGGTCAAGTGTGACAAGACTGACACATGATGAGGAATATCTAAAAATGGCACTGAAGGCTCAATGAAGAGCTCTTACAGGAATGCATACTGGCTACAGAGGATTATATTGCTATTGTAATGTTCATGTTTGGTGTCCTGAGGTTTATGGCAGAAAATATCTGTATGCATTGTAATGAATCCTGTGAAATTATCGCTGATCCCCAGCCTGAGAGCTCCCATATGGCCAGGAGATGGCAGCGCTACCGGATCCTGACCCAGAGGGTGGTATTATGAGGGAGGATCACATGGGAGGAGATGGCCATCAACGCGCTATGGTGACCCCATGAGGGACGGACGCAGTATTTGTCCCTTTCAGAGCCTATAATTCCTAAATTCCTGATGGCACGTGTTGAATTCAGGGTCCGACCATAAATGACTGACACTCCAGTGAACTGTTAACTTATTTACTTAAGTTCAGGTACATCAAATACAGTTCTCAGAGTCAGGTAAGTAAAAGGGGACATAGGACACCCACCGACATCCTCTCTCAGGGCTTCCATCCTTGCAACTGAGAAACCTGGAACACACTCAAACATTCTAAGCGCTGCATTCCATCTCAAGATTCTAGTCACTTGCACCAGATGAATGCAAAGTTAATCACAACACATCTTCCCCCTATAGGGACAACAACAGCAGTAAAATATGAGTGACAAGATCAATATTTCATCAAAAGATTCGTCCAGTAAGGTCCCACCTGAAAAACCAAAAGATTAATCAAAGCATTTCACAATAACCAAAAACAACTCCAAAAAGTTTGGACCTTGTCACCACTTCAAAAATCTATTAACATTAAACATTAATATCCATCTGTGGAATAAAATTAAAAGTCCACCTGTGGAGGGAACATATTAATCTACCTACATGGAACAGCTAATGATGAACACTGTTAACACTCATAACACTAATATCTCATCTCACTCCCTTCACACCACAACCACTGAAGCTACATCTCATACACTTAGATCTTAAAAGTCCATGCACAGCACCACTCCCTACTCCTTCTACATCACCAGTAAGTAGTTTACATTTGCATTGCCATATATATCACATTGTTCTAGCTGAATTTAAAACCACACTGTTCTTGCAAAAGCTAAACACTAGAACGTTGACAGTGCACCTGAGTAAACAACTACCATTCCCCACACACATACCATACAGGCCAACTGAGCATTGATCATGGTAACCAAGTAAAAGAAACGCCCCATCAATGTCCATAAATTCAAGCCTACAGGGCCCTGTAGGAAAATGTAGGGTTAAAGAACCAGTTCCCAAAAACATGTGTTTTGACACTCATCCAACATCACACGTGTGTCAAAGCAAAAACTAAATAGTGCACCAACTTTTAAGCTTTACAGTGGACCTGTGGAGAGAACATATTAATCTACCTACATGGAACAGTGTAGCGTTAAATTCACAAACATCCATTTCGCTAAATGCATCCCTGATAAAGACACGGCTTACAACTGTGGCCAGCTTGCACTCCATTCTCAAAGCGTACTGCTACGGCCTCTTGCACTCATGCTCAAAATTTCAATACTATAGACTTCTCACAACAGCCAATTCCCATCTTAATCTAACGTAACTAAAATGCCAATTGCATGCTGCCAAACGTTTTATCTCCACGTGAAATCGGCACTTTTAAACTTTAAAGTCACCTGTAGAAGAAAACTTGTTAGACACAACATTCCCACCAGCAATCATTGGCAATCATTGTACTGAATACACTGAACCCAACAACCTCCACGTGGCAGGCAAATACCACCTAACTTCAAAACAGGGATCCAGCCCCCAACCAATGTCAACCCCAAAATCAACCAACATCAAACCCACAACACTCCACCAGAAATCCACAACACTCCACCAGAAATCCACTTGCATGAACTTGCATAAAGATTATAGCACCTAGCCTAACACCCCCACTGAAAATAAATACCGTAAATTCCAGTCACATTGGCACCACTGATAACACACCAAACTAGACACCCTTACCTCACAACTTGACCTCACTACATGAGAGAACACCAATTGTACCCTATCACACACCCACTGAGATAAAGCCTCAGTCACGTTGGCACCACTGGTACCACACAACCTTGACACCAATTTGTCAAACAACTTGACTTAAACCATGAAGAGAGCACATAAATTGCACCCTTTGATCCAACACAATGCTATGCTATCCACTCAGACTTGCACACTGAACCCACACACAATTATACTCCACAACTCCCGGAACAACGAATTTAGTATAAAACATGGTTAACAGTAAAACAAAAACGCCAGATAAGAGTCCATACTTTAAACTTGCAGGGTTGATCTCTGAGTGTACCTGTGGACATAAATGTTAGGTTAGGAAACAGTGTCATACATATCTACTTTGAACATTGGATCATGCACATCAAACAACAAACCAGCCAGACTCACAAATGTCCGCACACATGTCTGACCACATATGCCAAATACAAAAGGCACCACATAACCAGGAACTACCTAGTTCACCACAAAACTGTGTACTACCACAGCCAGCTACTCGGGGACCACGTCCCACCAAATTAGTGTCACAGCACAACTAACTAAGGACCACTAGTCCCCAACCTTAGCAGTACATGTCAGCCCCTGTAAAACTCACAAGTATGAGCCCTGCACCATGCTTTGCACCACAAACATACCAAAATGACGAATTGAGCACTAAAAATGGTTTCAAATAACAATAAACATCGCATCACGATACCATACTTTAAGCCTGCAGTGTCTTAATGGCAAGATCCTGTGGAGAAATGCATGGTTAAGTTACTCAAACACTTGTATTTAACTTCTTTAGCGAATTTCACCCATATGGCAATAGCACGAATCGCCAGACTTGAAGTGTGGCCCAACCACAATGAACACTAGAACCTTCCACCAGATGGTGATAAGGAACAAGTTACTTACCTGTAACTGTTGTTCTCCAGCATGGGTCTGGCATGGATTCACATGCTCATGAATATTCCCTGTCGTCAGGCCGGGAATCCTCGGTATAGAAGAAAAAAAAATCAGTATCAGTTTCGTTTCTGATCTGTCTTTCTTAGTAGTAACCAATCACTGGTCTCTGGGTCATACTGCCCCCAGCCAATGACTGCCCTCTCCCAAAGCCCCGCCTCCGGCAGCCATCTTCAGATTTGGTAGCACGTAAAGTGGCAGTATGACCAAGTGACGAGCCGCAGAGGGGTAGGCGGGAGGGTTCGCATGTGAATCCATGCCAGACCCATGCTGGAGGACAACAGTTACAGGAAAGTAACTTGTTCCTTCTCCAGCATGGGGTCTGGCATGGATTCACATGCTCATGAATAAGAGAATACATAGCAGTACACACATGCACAACCACGGGAGGTGGCAACAGGCTCAACATTAAGCAATACAACAACTCAACATTAAGCATCTGTTACCTCCTCACCAGGCTCACCTTAGGCGAAAAGGTTGTGCAGCACTTATTGGCCGACCCTGGACTCCTTCCTGGAGGCCCGATCCGATGCAGTAGAATCTTGTGAAGGTGTGCGTCGACCTCCACGTCGCAGCCCTGCAGATGTCCAGCAGGGGCACACCAGACAGGAACGCCGTCGTAGCAGCGATCGCTCTGGTCGAATGGGCTCTCGGACGGCCGGGCAGCTGTCGGTTTGCCAACCAGTGACAGTGCATGATGCAGCCGGAGAGCCATCTGGAAATGGAAGTCTTCGAGAGAGCCTTCCCTTGATTCACAGTCCCAAAGTTCACAAACAGCTGTGACGTCTTCCGAAAACTCGTTGTGAGGTCCACATAGAACTTCAGCGCTCTAGCTACATCCAGCAAGTGCAAAGTCCTCTCGGCCGGCGACGAAGGCGACGGGAAGAAAACTGGCAACACCAAGGGCTCGTTGAGGTGGAAGTCCGACGGCACCTTGGGCATAAAGGATGGTTGTGTCCTCAGCACCACCCTCGTGTCATGAAAAGTCAAGTATGGGGGCTTGCAAGATAGGGCCTGGATCTCTCCCACTCGTCGTGCGGAGGTGATGGCCACGGGGAAAGCTGTCTTCCATGACAGGAACTTCAAAGGCGCTGAATGCATAGGCTCGAATGGGGCCCCCCCATGAGCTTGGTCAGCACCACATTACGCTCCCACGCCGGGGCAGGAGCCTTCACCAGCGGGAATGATCGGAATAGTCCCTTCATGAATTCTTTCACCAGGCGATGAGACCACAAGGACGCCCGTCCCGTCGTCCTGGTATATCGGGAGATTGCAGCCAGATGTATTTTGATGGAGGCGTGAGCCAGTCCAGCTTTGGCCAGCGACAGTAGGTACGTCAGTACGAGAGGCCGTAATCCGCAGAAGGTTAATCTTCTGTGCACGGCACCAGACAGAGAACCTCTTCCACTTATGACCGTAACACTTGAGAGTTGAGGACGCCCTGGCTTTTGCAAGAACCTCTCTGCAGTCGGCCGGGATGTCGTACCCTCCAAACTCTAGTGCTGCAGGAGCCAGGCCAGCAAGTTCAGCGACTGCGGGTTGTGGTGAAGAATGGCACCTCCTTCTCTGGAGAGAAGGTCTGCGTCCGTCGACAGCTTACTGGTGGGGACGTTGACAAGTCCAGAAGGTCCGGGAACCAGATCTGTCTCGGCCACGCCGGTGCGACGAGGATCATCCTGCACCGGGACCTCTTGAGCTGGTTGATGAGCCGGAGCAGCAACGGCAGCGGACGGAACGCATAAAGAAATAGGCCGTCCCAGGGGAACGAGAAAGCATCGCCCATGCTCCTCGGCTGGGGGAACCTGCTGGCGAACCTCCGGCACTTGGAACTCGTCGCCGTCGCGAAGAGATCAATTTGGGGTTCGCCCCATCGTCGGAAGAGTCGATCCACTTGATCCTGGCGTAGTTCCCACTCGTGGCACAAGCGCAGCTCCCTGCTGAGTGAGTCGGCGATCGTGTTTTTTTTTATTCCTGCCAGATGGAGAGGCACCAGAAACATCCCTTGGGCGACGGCCCAATTCCAGAGATATTGGGCTTCCTTGGATAGGGCCGGGGACCTGGTTCCGCCCTGCTTCCGGATGTAGAACATCATGGTGGTGTTGTCGGTGAAGATCCTCACCACCTTGCCCTTGAGGGACGGAAGAAAAGACCAGAGGGCCCAGAACACCGCGCAGAGCTCCAAGATGTTGATGTGGAGAGACTTCTCCTCCGGGAGCCAAAGGCCTCTCGCGTGAAGATCTCCGGAGTGTGCTCCCCAACCTTCCAGGGAGGCGTCCGTCGTCACCGTCACCTGGTGAGCTGGGGTCTGAAAGTCCGTGCCCGCCGACAGATGGGAGCGGGAACCCCACCACCGGATCGCTTGACGGAACGTCTCGTTGAGAGTGATCCTGTCCTCGAAGCTGCCCGTCGACTGGATCCAGCGAGCGTCGAGGAACTCCTGTAAGGGTCTCATCTGAAGCCTGCAAAGGCGCACCAGATAAATGCAGGAGGACATCATCCCGAGGAGGGACTTGATAGATCCTACCCTGGCCATGTCCGTGGCCAGCAGACGCTGCACCTTGCCCAGAATGGTCCTGGTCCTTTCCTCTGACGCCGAGGCCAGCCGCGCCACTGTGTCGAGCTTGGCTCCCAGAAACAGGGCGACTTGCGACGGAACCAGGTGGGATTTTGGAAAGTTGATGGAGAATCCCAGGTCCGTGAGCAGCTGGACGGTCTTCGCAGTGTGCTCCACGGCGAGCTCCCTTGTCCTTGTCCGGATGAGCCAGTCGTCCAGGTAGGGGTAGACGTGGATCCCCTGTAGCAAGAGCACTTGGTGAACACCCTGGGTGCCGACTTCAATCCGAACGGGAGGGCCTTGAACTGGTAGTGCCGCCCTTGGACCACGAACCTGAGGAACTTTCGGTGTCTTTTTAGAATGGGAATGTGGAAGTAGGCATCCTCCAAGTCCAACGACGACAGGAAATCGCCCTCCTCCAGCTGTCCCAGCACATGCTGGAGGGTGACCATACGGAACTTCTGTGCCTTGATGTATTTGTTCAGTCGTCGTAGGTCCAGGATGGGGTGCCATCCTCCTGTCTTCTTTTTTACGAGGAAGTACCTTGAGTAAACTCCGGAGCCCCGAAGCCTCTTTGGGACGAGCTCGATGGCACCCTTCTTGAGCATCGCTCTTACTTCCAACAGTAGTTGAGAGACGTGATTTTCCTTCCTGGCCACGGGTGGAACGCGAGGGCACTTCTTCTGAAACTCGAGGGCGTGCCCTTGGGCCAGGGCATCCAGCACCCAACGGTCGGTGGAGATGAACTCCCACATGCAGACGAATCTCACCAGCCAGCCTCCCACCGGGGTGCTTCGGCGGGGGCCCGACCCCACGGTCGGTTCAATCTTGTTTGGAGGCCGCCTTGCCTCCTTGACCTCCTAGTCGACGACGACGGGCACCACCTGACTTGCCGCGTCCGCTGTAGGCTTCCTGGGACAAAGATCTTGCCGCTTGGCGGTAAGTGGAGGAGCCACTGCCGGATCCCTTGGAGGCACCTTGTCTGCCTCCGGAGCTCCGAAAGGACGGCCGTCGTTGTTGGAGCACTCCCAGTGCCCGGGCAGTCTCTGTGTCTGTCTTGATGGCCTGAAGGGACTCCTCAACCGCCTTCCCAAACAGGTTGTTCCCGTCGAAGGGCATGTCCAAAACCTTGGTTTGTACGTCCTGGCGGAAATCCGTGGCCTTGAGCCATCCTCATCGTCTCAAGCAAACGCTGTTGCCCAACTGACGGAAAACGGTGTCGGCGATGTCCGTTGCCACCGCGATGGCATGGTCCGAAGCAATCTCCCCCTCCTGTAGGATTTGAAGGGCCTCAGCCCTTTTGGCGTCCGGAAGGAAGTCGAACAGAGGGGCGATTTTGAACCACAACTCCCTGTCGTAGCGGGCTACGATAGCCAGGGCGTTGGCCGCCTTAATAGTCGTCGCTGAGATGATCCGTCGTCCCATCGTGTCCAACTTATTGCCCTTGCCGTCCGGCGGGGAAGTTGATGTCGAGGCCGATGCCCCCGAGCTTTCTTCTTTGCCGCCGGCGAGACGACCGAATCCGGGGTAGGTTGTGCACGAAGGCACAAGGGGGCAGCGTCGGGGACCCGGTACTTCTTCTCGTACCGGTCCCTCTTTGCCGGCGCCGTGGCAGGGTTCTTGAGGAGGGCGAGCCCCTCATCCCAGATGTCATCAAGAAGCGGTACGGCGAGGACCGTCTTCCTTTTAGCCTCGCGCCCTTGGTAAAGGAACCCTTCTTTCTTCTTTTCTTCTGGGCAGAGCTGAAAAGCTTGGATGCCCTGGAAATCATGGCATTAAAGGATCCAATCTCGTCGCGCGGGGACGCCCGAGCAGGGGGGCGACGGGGACACGTCGCCTCCGTCGTCATCTGTACCTGTCGTAGCCGTGTCCGTGCCTGTATCATCCCCGTGGGTAGTAGACCGGGGGGGAAGGCAGAGCAGGCCGCAGAGGTGGGAGAGGTTGCGTAGGATGCGTCGTCCTCCTCTTATGCGGTGGACTCTCCGAAGGTCCTGGCTCTGGTTCCCCCGTCGGGTCTTGCTCAGGTACCTCCGTCGGGGGAAGGGGCAACCTTGTCCTTATCTCCGAGCATAAGGACTGAATCGCTGACAAAATGGCGGCCGAGGTGTCCTGCGGCGCCGGAAACGACGGGCGCGAGGACTCTTGAGGAGCCTCGTCGGCGACACCGTCGCTCTCGTCGCGTCGCCCTCGTCGGGATCCCTCCCGATGGGCTGGGCCTCTTCCACGACTTCGATGAGCTCTTCTTCAGAGATCGTGTCCGTATCCATGATGGCCACCAGCCCCTCCCCCACCTTTTCCAACGAGGACTTTGTGGGGGTCTTCTCAATGGGCCTGAAAGACGACTCCCTCCGCGGTGGCAGGGAGACTCTGGGTCCTGAGGGCGCCTCCACTTGTGTAGCCTCCACAGGCTGAGCCAGGGCCGTGGCGACATCCTCAATCGAGGTCTTAGCAGGGTGAATTAAGGCCATCGTCACCTTCTGGACGCCTGGGGCCTTCACCTAGGGGGGAGGGTCCGAGCCTCGCTCCCCCTCTGCCGGAATCTTCGAGATCGACCGGGGCCTCTCCAGAAGCTTCGCTGGGTTCTCGGACTTCCTCTTACCCGAGCCAGAGCATTGGCTCGTGGTTGATGGCGCCGGGGAGGATGCACCCTACCTGGCAGCCAAGGAGCCCGACCGTTCGGCGCTCCCGGTGCCCGTGGACTTGCGGTGCTTAGCCTTTTGTTGGGCCCCCCGTCGCCGGGGCGCCCTGACAGGACTTAGAAGACTGCTCTGACTTCTTCTCACCTGATGGGCTCTTCCCTTCCAGCCAGTTGGCGAGACGGAGGTGGCGATCCTTCATGGTCCGCTCTGACATGTTCCCACAAAACGCACAGTCCTTCTCCTTGTGCGTCTTGTCCTCATGGAGACAGTAGAGGCATAACGAATGCTCGTCCTCCTTGAAAACATTCTGAAGCTGGCATCCAGGGCAGGTCCTGAACAGCTTCCCGGGCTTCGAGCTTCCTTTCTCCTGGGCCATGTCCGGGGTAGGCCTCGGAACTTCTGGAATCCTCCAAAAGCGTAACTCGACGAAATCTTCACCCATGAGGGGCGTAGAAAACTCCGAAACGGATCCCCGTTGATCGGATGTAGAAACGGTGGAGCTTGAGGCTCTATTTAACCAAAAAATGAGAAAAATCTCCTGAAAAAGCGCAAAAACGCAGCAAAAGCTCGAGAGCTACAGCACGAGGACTCCCAACACTTGAACGTGTGGTAAAAATCTGAGGATGGCTGCCGGAGGCGGGGCTTAGGGAGAGGGCAGTATGACCCAGAGACCAGTGATTGGTTACTACTAAGAAAGACAGATCAGAAACGAAACTGATACTGATTTTTTTTCTATACCGAGGATTCCCAGCCTGACGACGGGGAATATTCATGAGCATGTGAATCCATGCCAGACCCCATGCTGGAGAAACTATACATCACCCTCCTGGTCTGTTCGTTGAGGTTCCCAAAACAGACATCCAACCACCAATGAAGAAAACATCCTCATCATCACAGATATGCATTATTGAATGTTAACTCCAAACATCAATACTGCGACAACATTTCCATCAAAATTAAATTGTGCGCCCCATTTCGATGAAACGTATCCCCTGGCATCTGCAGCAAAAATCTTCAGGAACGGAGATCACCGCCCCAACTGTCATTCTTATGGAAATGCAGTACCACTACGGAACACAAGTCACTAACTTAAACTTTCCCCAATACCTTCGCTGGCTTCCTCCGCATTGCTAGCCACAACAGCTAGTGCTCCACGGCATTCCTCTTTTCCGGCTCCTTTTTGCTCTAACAAAACAGCATCACCTTCGCCTCGCCACGTATCATCAAAGAACAGAACCTAATCACATGCAGATGCCACGTCATGACGACTCCACACGGAGCTGGGTTCCTTTTTCTTTTCCTTTACAGATCCTCACTTCAATGTTCCAAAGAAGCAAACGATGATACTAGTGACTCCTTCGCTCCGCTGTAGTCATCGCCATCCCCCCCTGTATTCTGAATGACATCATTCAGACTGAGACACCCAGGAGAGAGGAGTTCCAATGAACTTTTCTGGAACACGCCCAACTCATAGCCGTGGATTTCTGCCAGCCCCTTCTGTAATCCAGCCACATAACAAAAAGGTACTTCCATTGCACCTTGCTTCCATTAACCACGGCAATGTTCATCCACATGACTCCCTGACACAGATTTTCTCATGTAAACTTTAACCAGTCACTTGAATGTTCAGCTCCTCACAGCGTCTGTAACGCTACACTGAGCTCCAGTCCACTGCAGCTCCTCTCAGCTCCCTGTAGCGCTTCCTTAAGAGTCTAGCCTCTGCCATTCCTAACCAATGGACCTCTTGACTTTCCACTGGCACTTTTAAGCAGCTCCCTTGGACCACCTAATTACTTTTACTCTGCAACGCCGCCTGACAGCCTCTTGTGGTGCCTCACTGTACACTACACTGCAGCACATCAAATAGGGGCTCACTTGCCGTTACTAATGCGCCTCTTCACTTCAGCAAAGCGCTTCACTTCAGCAAAGTGCCTCTTCACATCTGAAATGCCTCTTCACATCTGAAGCGCCTCACTGTGCCATGCAGCGCCTTGCTACCTCTGCAGCACCCCTTATGCAGCGACTCTTCACTGCATCTTGCAGCACCTCAGTGCCCTTGCAGCATCACTTCACTGTCTCAAGCAGCACCTGTTCACTGCCTCATGCAGCACCTCACTGCCTCTGCAGCGCCTCTTCACTGCCTGTTGCAGTGCCTCACTGCCCTTGCAGCACCTCTTCACTGCACCTCACTGTGCCATGCAGCGCCTTGCTGTCTCTGCAGCACCCCTTATGCAGCGACTCTTCACTGCCTCAGGCAGCGCTCCTTCACTGCCCCATGCAGCGACTCACTGCCCTCGCAGCACCTGTTGACAGCCATGGCTGCTCTCTGATTCCAGTGCCTTCACAGCGCCTCTGTCTGGGCCTTTCTTGCACCTCTGTCTGGGCCACGCTTACCCTCAGTGCGCCTCACAGCCATCCAGCGCTCTTACCTGAGAGAGGATCACTTCGCTAAGGGGGGCGGTGGGTGTCTCCCTTTGGTGCTGTCCCCCCAGCACGGCCAGCTTCATCCTCTTTGCCAGTGTTGAATTCAGGGTCCGGCCATAAATGACTGACACTCCAGTGAACTGTTATCTTATTTACTTTGGTTCCGGTACATCAAATACAGTTCTTAGAGTCAGGTAAGTAAAAGCGGACATAGGACACCCACCAGCATCCTCTCTCAGGGCTTACATCCTTGCAACTGACCAACCTGGAACACACTCATAAACATTCTAAGCCCTGCATTCCATCTCAAGATTCTAGCCACTTGCACCAGATGAATGCAAAGTTAATCACTATAAATCATAGGGTAGGGAGTATTGCTGTGCCATGGGTTTTTGAAGCAAGAATGGGTTAATATTATTCCGTAACCTCCCCTTGCCAACCCAACATTGTTGCAATAAATGCCTTCATGTATATCACATCTAGTCCTGTTGACAAAAAAAGTTGGACACCAAAGACAAGAAACAGTCTATAAAATAAAACAATTCTGTATTGGGTTGCATAAGCAAAGGTAGAAAATGTCTGTTAAGTGGTGGTTTCCACCCCAGACATGCAGGGTATGCAACTAGTAACAGTAGTATGAATCAATACAAAAAAACAAAGAATTGCGTTTGTTGTCATTGTATGATAAAATGTGGGGAAAATGTAATGATTTAATGTAATTTGTATTTATATATATATTTTTTAAAAAAAATTATTATTAATGTATGTATTTATTTGGGATTCTGCTTTGATGATGTACCATATGTTATAGTTTTTTCTTATATGATGTTATGTTACCCAGTCTTCTGTATACTACATTAGTTTTGAGATACCTTTCCATGTTGTTGAAGTAAATTTGTAAATTAAAAAAAAACAAAAAAAATAAAGAAAACATAAAAAGAGAAAAACACACACCTAATACATTCATGTTCTTTGATCACAAGTAATAGAAGTTTGAGTCTGGGCGGTGGTGTGGGATAGAAGGGGAAGCATGCAGAGAAGGAAGTAGAATAATTAGCAAAAAGTAGGAGAGAAACAAGTGGTGATAGCAGCAAAAGTGGGACAGAGTCGTTCCTGACCTAACAGAATGCTAAGAACAAATCATTGGGCTAAACACAATTTGTACAGCTGAAGCTAGGGAGTATCACTTTGTTACTCCCAGTTAAGGTCTGAAAAGAGAATGCCAACAAAAAATATAATGGTATTTCTTCTCGGGTGTAGCTTCGTTTTCCTAGGTCAAGGTTTGCCTGAGCAAAGTTAATCACAACAGCACGCTGTCATACAAATCCCTCCAGTTGTAAAACTCTAAAACCTCTTCTTGCCAGACATTCGAGGCAGGATAACATTCACAACTCATATGTACACAACACACACATAACCCATCCTGTCTGATGTTTTTGTGTTATATAAACATCCCAAACAAAATCCCCTTCGAAATCCTATAAAACCTATAGACGTCAACTCCCATGAAGCCTCAAGTACTGAGACAATGAAGAGGAAGGAGTCAATATGGATCAATAGAACCACCAAGCTCAACATGTTCTCCTGAGCTCAAAGATGTGCCCCCCACCCCCACCGACCAACTGCACACCTGGAGGTGTGTGCTTCCTCACTAGTTACACAAAGTGAAAAAGCTGCGATTTTCGAGAAATCTCATAATAATGTTTTTCCAAATTGAGAAACAGAACGAAAATAATGTTATTTCGGACCATAAATCTTCTAACAGTGCGCGTTTGTACAGCGCTGCCTGGCACCTTTCTTCTGTGTGCAACAACTCTGTGTGCTTCGTTTGAGGTGAACATTTGCTGCTGGGTGCCCTTTCTTGCCGTCCTCGCTACAATTTGAATATGGCTGCTCCCTTTGCCATCCTGCTAGACTAGTACGAGGCCTTCCAACTTGCCTCCTGCAATTCCCATTGGGCACCCGGAAAACTAAAGTGGCCAACTGGGGACCGGCAGGCTTTACCTGGCCCCCTCCTACAAGGCCCACTTTCTAAGGTCCGGTCTGTTCCGTTGTCCGTTGCCTGGCCGGGCCGGGCCTGTGGGTCCTCTCCCACCCATCCTCAACGTGCACATGGAGGCCGAGGGGAACTCCACACATTCTGGGCATTGAACTAATGGAATATCTAACTTATTTTTCGAAGGTCAGTTCCCTCAATCTATCTTCATCGACCATCTGCTCCACACCTGTGACTGTCCCACCTCTCTTCACCAGCTGCTGCTGCATTGCCTTCTGGACCTTGTTCTGCCAATTTCTAATCTAGCTGTGCCCAGTGGCTGTACTGTGTTTCACCCGGTTTGCTAAAAATATTTGTTTTTGGCTGTGCCCAGTGGCTGCATTGTGCTACTCTGGCCTGCTGGCCTGTCTCGTTCCTCCATTTCTGGTCCCAACACCCACCCCCTTCCACTCTTCTCCCACTCCTTACATCCCCCTCTTCTCTTCCCCCCTCATCAACCCCACCTATGGTGCTCTGTTTCTCCTATCTACTTCAACTGTTTCTCCATTTATCCTACCCTTCTCACTAAGTCTGGTAGGAAGAAGTTCAAAAAGGATATCCTGGTCTTTAACCCTAGTCTCCCCATCGCTGACACCTACACCAGCGCCTCCTCCAGACAAACCCCCACGGACATCCTCCTTGTGGTTCCTTTGCCAGACCTATGGACACCTCATATGGTCTCTGTGCCCTCTCCTTTCTCTTCTCCCATTAATGGTGGCACCCAGTGGGAGGCCATCCCGGCCCCCTTCCACTCCTCTAAGGTCATCATTGATGTCTACCTGAATGGCACTGTCTTGTTCCAAGGCGCTCAGGCCAAACTTCTCTTTCATAGACGTTTCCCCGAGCCTTATCAACTTCCTTCATTCATTCATTATCCTGCTGTGCCTCCTCCCTATTCTCTGGCTTCCCTTCCCCCACCTCTGCCTCCTCCTTGGCTAACTTGCCCTCTCCTCCTTCCTCTTCTCCCCCCGCCCACCCCGACCCCCAAGGCTCCTTTTACATCTCGGCAGGGCGTACACCTCGGCAGGGCATACACCTCCGCAGGGCGTACCTCCAATTTGTACCCCTCCCCGGAAGTCTTTCAAGGTTGGCAACCTTCTACATATTGCCACTCTTTGTCGCTCAGCCGTCAAACACTCCCGACACCTGCCACCTCTGGGAAGAACTCTACCTCGAGGTCTTTGGTCCCGCCGAGACATGGCTCTCGGCCGGCTCTGTCACAAGCTTTGACTCTCTCCTTACTGAGGACTACACGATCCTCTCTGTGCCCAGATCCAAACGTCCTGGTGGGGGTGTAGCCTTGATCTTCCCAGAGTGGATTCCTGCCTCCGTCATTTCCTTCTAGGCCTACTCCTCCTTCAAATGCCTTGTGTGCAGGCTGCCGCTCTCTCACAATTGCTACCATCTATTTGCCACCTGGTCAGACTACTTCTTTACTCTCAGAGTGGGCTGACCTCTCCTCCCTCCTGGCCTTGACCACTCAACTCCTCCTCCTTGGAGACCTCAACATCCACCTGGATGCTTACTGTCCCTCCTCCGGACTCTTTTGCGACCTCTGCGACTCTCTCTCACCATCTATTCTCCACTCTGGCTCGACTCACTCTGCAGAGCACACCTTGGATGTTCTCATCTCCTCAGACCTTTCTCATCCTCTAGCCACTCCTCTCTCCTGGAGTGACCAAGTTCTCCTTTCCTCCCATCTCTCCCTCTCTACCCCTCAGGCCAAGACAACTCGAGCACTGCCACCTACCTTCTCGGTCATCCGGCTCATGAAGCATGCATCAGTTGAGGCTTTCGCTGCCACTTTCTCTCCCCCTCCACCTCTGGCTGACTCACACCCTGATACAGCCCATTTACAAGCTCTGCTCTTCTACCTCATAATCTCGAAGTTCTTGCCCCCGTCATAAGGATCCGCTTTAAGCCCAAAGCCAAATGCAACTCTTTGTACGACTCTGGCCTTGTCACCCTTAAACTCAGGTGTAGAGTGGCTGAGAGAAAATGGCTGTCATTTTGTGCATTCTCTGACAAACTGGCCTGCCACCTGCTCCAAAGGAAATACCAGCTCTCTGTCCGCATTAAAGAGAGAGCCCACATCCAAGCCCGCATCTCTGCGGCATCTAACAACTCGGCCGAATGCTTTAAAATCTGCAAGGAAATTGCCAATCCTGCGGCAGTCTCTAAATCTCCTGTCCGCTCCCAGGCTTCTCATTTAATCTCTAAAACCCAGGACATCCTGTCTACCCTCTCGTCCTCTCCTCCTCTTGCCGCTTCTCTCTCCTCTACCTCTGGCCCCCTGCAGCAGCCTCTCCTCCCTCTTTCTCTTCCTTTCCTCTGTTCTCCCCTGATGAGATTTCTAGACAAGTCTGATCTATGAAAATCTCGTTAAAACAGGTTCTTCCAAAACCATCAAGGACCATATTGACACCCTCGCCCCTCACTGGCCGACTTCTGCAATCACTCCTTCGCCACCAGAGTCTTCTCCCTCCCCCTGAAGCACTCTCTTGTGCACCCTCTTCTCAAGAAACCCTCAGCTGACCCCTCCTGCCCGGCTAACTATCACCCAATCTCTATCACTCCTTTCCTGGGGAAACTCCCGGAAAAGCTGACCATCTCCCAACTTAACCCTCACACTGATTCTGGTGGTTGTCTCCATGACCATCAGTCTGGCTTCAGAGCAGCCAGAAGCAAGGAAACTGCTCTCCTGAACATCTGTGATTACCGGCTCTCTAACCTTGATTAAAATCTCCCATCTGTCCTCATCCTACTCTCTCTCCTCGGTCTTTGACATGGTAAACCATGGCATCCTGCTCAACCGCCTCCGTGATAACCTGGGTCTCACCGATCAGGCCCTGGCCTGGCTGACCCCTTTCCTCTCCAACCAACCCTCCCACATCCAACTTGGGTCCTCCTTTCGTCTAGCTCACGCTCTACCTGTGGTGTTCCTCGGGGTCTTACCTCTCTCCCTGGCTTTTCAACCAATACCTGGCATCTTTCGCCCACTGCATTGCTGCTCTCTGCTCCAACTTTCAGTGCTATACGGATGACACTCCGGTTGTTTTCAGGCTCCGCTCTGCCACCGCTTCTCCCTCTCATCTCCAACTGCCTGTCTGCAATCCAGGAGTGCCGTTTCCCAGTCAGTGACCTCTGCCTTCATGCCAGTAAAACGGAGATCCTCCTCATCTGCACACTTGCACTTTCCTTTCCCGTCACCCTCTGGCCGGCCCCCCTTGGCCCTCTTCCTGCTCCCACCTCTGAGTACCTCAGGGTCATCTTTGACTCCTCACTTTCCTTTTCTCCTCACATCTCTGAAGTCTCTAAGAAGTCAAACTACCAACTTTACCTCAGAGGCATTCTTCCTCTCCTCACCTTCCCCCAGAATCTCACTGTCTCTAGAGCTCTGGTTCTCTCTAGGCTGGACTACTGGAACAACCTCTTCCTAAATCTGCCTGCTTCTACTCTCCGCAACTCATACAGAACAGGACTGTGAGACTTGTCCTTTGCCTCAAGCCCAGGGATCGTATCTCTCTAGCCCTGAAATCTCTTCATTGGCTCCCTGTGGCTGCAATGATTAAGTTCAAGACACTCTGCATTATCCACAAGCCCTTCTGGGGCGTGGGTCCGCAATACCTTCAACTCTCCCTCCGGAAATACCTTCCTACTCGAGCTCTTCGCTCTCCACCTCCAACTCCCTCAGGGTCAGTCGCTTCTCTAAGAAACGAGTTGGTGGTAGATCTCTGGAACAGCCTCCCTGCATCTCTGAAACTCGAGGAGAACCATCTTCGTTTCTGGAAGCACTTCAAGACCTTTCTCCTTGCTTCTGCCTTCTCTCTTCCTCTCCCCTGCTGATCTCTGTCTGCAATTGCAACTGGGCACCTGGCTACCCTCTGAATTCGGGCCCAGGTCCCTCCCACCCAGCTGCATACCCACACTGTCTCCTGACAACCTTTGCACTTGGGTCTCTATCTGCAACCCTACAGTCCACTTACCTGCACTTATTAGACACCCGTTTGCCTGAGCTTAACTCTTGCACGTGCCACCTGCTGGCCTAACTACTTGCTGTTTGGATCCCATGTTCAACTCCACTCCTCCCCTGCCCCTTGCACTTTCCCCTTCCCTCTCCCCTGCACGATCTCAAGATCACTGGGCCTGGTAAGATTGTTGTCTTGTCCTCCCTTTTATCCCTCCCTTGCCTCGTTGCGCCTTGAAACATTGGTGTATAGGCGCACTTGTCACGACTCGCTCCCTTCGCTCCCGTTCCCACCACTTGGGGGCATGATTTGGGGTTTATTCCCTACTGGACCTTTCCTCCGAACCTTATGCTACAGTGCTGTGATGAATTGGGAGCGCTAAATCCCTATTTTCCAAGCTACTTCCCTTCCGGATCCATTCCGGGTTTTTGGCAGCCAGCATGCTTCTTTAACCAAATGACTATGCTTCCCAGAATGCCTGGCCCACTGCTCCACCTCCACCCTTGCAGGACAAGGTTGGGTGGAGGATAGGTAACAGCAGTGGCTGCAGGTGCAGCAATCAGCACACCTGAGGCGTGTGCTCGTTAAGCAGCTTTAAAAGCCTCAGTCTTACTTCAGTCCAGCGCTGGTCATCGTTTGCAGTGTTCCTGTTGTGACTAGTCCCTTGTTCCTTGCCTTTGTACCTAGTTCCTGTTTTCTTGTTCCTCCGCCCTGAATCTCGGATTCATGCGCTAATTGATTTCTGCTCCCTTGATTCCCTTTTTGTCTTCCTCTGTTTGCAGGCAGCATTTCTCAGTGCTTTCCCCTTTTAGATGCAGCCCAGTTTGTCTGTGTTCTATATTTCTTTGACTCTGTCCTTTGCTGCTGTAAACCCGTATGCCTTAGCCTTCCTCTTAGATTAGCTTCCTGTCTTTTCCTTGGAGAGGTAGGGAGAAGTTTGCATTGGTTATTTCGTTTTTCCCTACTCCTGATCCTTACTTTCTATTGGGATCCATTCCATGTTTTCCATTGCACTTCTGCATTTATTTCCCATTTGATTATTAGGTGTGGTGTGCGGTTGTAGCTAGCTCCTGTGTGAATGCTTATGTTTTCCTCACTAATTTGTAATCACTATTCCAACTTAGGTATTTAGTTTTCCTCCCATTGCTGTTCTAGCCTTTCTGGGTCCCAGCTAGCTGACATTCAAGAGGTTTATCTCGTCCTCGTGAGTACAGTTCTTTAGTTCCCTTATTTAATACCATCAAGAGTGTTAGTTCACAGATCCCGTCATTGCTTGCCCTCCACGTGGGTTTAGCGCTGTCAGTACCTGTAACAGCAATTGGGGGTAAGGCGCTTGCCGACTTTCCTCGCGGTCAGGTGCTTACCCCACATCCCTTTTCATATATTGGTTTTGTTGTCACACTCTATTTGCACTCCTGGGTTCTAGCATACATGAGTCGTTGTTCCTGTGTGCACGTAGTTTAATTCGAAGCTATTCAATGTGTGATTTAGTGCACATTTCCCTTGCCATATTCGCTGCCTTTGTACTCGCCTGACTAATCATGACAGCGCTATAAATAAAATGGTATCCAGTCAATGCATTGAATACAAAGCATTGAATGACAAAAGCATCGAAAAAAGAGCATTGAATGCATTTTTCTCAAAGGTAAAGGTTTTCTTTTAATTGTAATGGGTTTTAAGGGGTAAAAAAAAAACGGGGGGTTGGGTGGGACCCCCTCATGAAGAACATTTTTAAAAAATTCAATTAAAAAAAACAATCAATGCTTTTTTCCGTTGCTTTTTCTTAGATGCTAAGGCATTTGATGCTATCACTATAAACCAATAAAATATATCATAAACATGCAGACTAGTGGCAATAATGAAATCCCACTACATGGGACATTTAAAAATGGTATAACAGAGGGAGAGAGAAGTCAGACGGAAGGAAGCAGATCAGGGCAGAAGGCATAGGCACGGGATTGGACCGTGTTGATGACAACAGGTGTTATCAAGCTGCAGCTTGCAGGCAGTGCTTACCTGCGTGGCACAAGGCCACAGAAGATCCTGCAGGCACCTGGAGAGGACAGCTGAGCTACCAGCAATGACAGCAGAGCTGCCGGAAGCACGGTCAAAACCAAAAGTATCAGGCTTACCAACTGATGCATGCAGAGACAGCAGAGGAGCGGAGAAAGGCTCTGCAGAGCAGAGCACACCATGCCGAGGTGAAACCTTCACCGCAACAACGTGCCATGTGTTGGAGGAACTGCCAGACATCGGTGAGTCGACCCAGAGCTGTTGAGAACCCGCAGGGCATACAGATAGGTGTGGGGACCATCAAGAACTTTGTCTGAACACCGACCAAGTAGAAAACAAAGACAAAATTTGCACAAATCCTCATATATGAGATGTCAATATGGGGAAGATTAGGAGCAAGTATTGCCACAAGCGAAAGAATGTTGATGAAGGAATTCAAAGAAAAAACTTGAACAAATCACCATATATGAAATGTCAATATTGGGAAAGTTGGAGCAAGTATTACTAAAAGTGAATGAAAACTATGGAAGAGGTTAGAAGGGTGAACTTGAACATGTTTCCATAGATGAGATGTCAATGTGGGTAAAGTTGGAACAAGTAATACCTTAAGCCATGACAGACAGTAAAGAAGTACTGTACTAAGATATTGCGAACATTTTAAAAGGAAGCCCTGGTGAAAGAAGTACATCAGGCAGTAAGCATTTGGGGAGAAGATAACCTGGCAGTAGAGTATACCAGGGGATCTGCAGACCCCAGAAAGGAATTCCTGGCAGGGAAGTATACCAGGAAATCCGTTTACTATATACAGAGACTGCTGACATTGTAGACAGATACCTGGCAGGGGAGTACAGAAGGGGATCTGAAAAATCTACTAAAGGCTTCCTGGCAGGAGGCTCTCCATAAGAAGTAAATCGTTTTTGAAAGACACTGACACTTTCACCATCCTTAAAGAACTATTCTCACTATCTTTAGGAAGTAAGTGCTTTAAAGAGACATTGTTGCCATCCTCAAGAAGTGATTATTTGAAAGACATTTGTTCCTGTCTTCAAGGAATCATTATCTTCAAGAGACACTTTTGCCATCACACCGAGACATCCAGGGGAAGATAATTCTCCCTCTGGATTCAAAGGATTACTTTGTCGGATTTATCCATTTGTGTTTTAACAAACAATACACTTTCCTTACACTTTTAGTTCATCTTTATGCAAGGGTCAGATTCATGTTTTGGACACAAGGACAGTGTATATCATTTTGACGACGAGACACTGACTGATCTTTAGTTTTAGTTTCCTAGGTAGGTAAACGCTCCTTAAGATAGGAACAGGTAGGCCTTTATCCAACCCTTTTATTTCAATAGAAATGTCTGATGTTGAAAAAACTACCGCTTTGTGTCCGCCTCTCATTTCTGAGCCCCTCACAGCATTCATGAAAAACCTAGTACAAAGCAATTGGGTTTAAAGTGACGCACATTTGAAGCTGAAACAAACTCAACGTGAATGGAGTGAAGGATTACAAATAAAATTTAAACAGGACATGAGAAAGAAAATAGACGGCGCAATAAGACATCATTAATAAAAAGAGACAAGAGTGTTGAATGGAAATGTCACATATTCTTACCCGCTCCACTGGTATACCGAAATATTGAAAGAGCTGCCTGAGCAGGCCAAGGAGTAGAGACATTTATAGTGCACTGCAAGAACTTAAGATTGGCAGTCCTTTAGCATGTGCCTCCAAAGGCTTTGGGACATCATCCAAGCTGCAAGATTAAATAAAAAAAAGAAGCAGGTCAAGTAAGAAGTTACTGTACATAGAATTTACACAAGAGTTGGAAAATCTACAAAAAGAATAAAAAGTAATTTATGATAAAAACCAAACACATTTCCATTCCAAGTGTCAAATTAAGCCAACAACTGCACCTAACTGAAAGCTGCAGCTGCACATATTCTCCAAGTAGCTTCCTTGTTTTCCGATTGATAAAGCAGACTGGGGTTTTAGCTAGCCATTTCTTTACCGGAAAAAACTATATTTTAGCTTTCAAAAGACCAATGGATTTTCACAATAGGTTACTTAACTTTATTTCGGTCATAAATGTACAGCCACACACATACAATTAAATACAAATCAAATGTCAAACACTATATCTTTCCATAGAGTGATGCGACTGTTACGGTCTCAAAGCCCCTGGGCCCATCCATTGATCAGCGGGCATATTTAAATTAATTTTCCATTCTGCAGGGGTTCCAGGTTCTTCTATGCAGCTGGGCCTTCCCCAGGGCCTTCCCCAGGGCCTCCCCCCACCCCCCCGACCTCCCAACGGTACTGCATTAGCGCCTGATAGCACAACTTGTTGCGACTTGGTTTCTTAATTATAGGCATTGTTGGGCTGGATGTGAGCACTCATTTCAATCATGCCATTGGTTCTTAATCCACCTCTCGTCTTAATACCCAAAATACCAACGTCCACTTTGTGGTCCTAGAAGTCAATTTGTAAAAAGTCAAAAAGGCACTCTGCTCTCCCCTGGGTGGTGTAGTCTGGTGTAGTTTGCAATGTCCTCTCCAATTAAGGAGAGGCAGCCGCACACTGCACGGAACCAATGCGTGCATTTATTTACGAGTCCCTGCCTAGTTTCCTGATGATTTGGGGCCAGTTTAAAAACTTATGGAGAAAGACTGTACTCCCAATATGATCCCCCACTCATTTTGTTGGTTATCATACCATACCCCAGCCGTGATCTACGTGCCCTAGGGGGGGATGCCATGCGGGGCAGGGTTCCATGCTACATGGTCAGACCTACCAGTTTGCTTCTCAACTGTTAAATTGATGCTGGTCTAGATAGACAACTACAGGCTTCTCGGGCAGGTGCACTACTTGGTTCCTTGTTCCTGAGGGGGGAGTCCAAGTAGTTTGGGACTTGGGGTACTTTGTTATCCAGGGCACTGTTGAAGTCACTGCTCTCTGCAGTTGAGCAAGTGGGATCTGTCCCATCCTTGCTGGTACACTTATTAGAGGGAGACGGGGGGAACAAGGTTGAAGTTGGCTATTGCCTCCACAGTTGTTTCGTCTCCCCCTCCCCCTTAAAGTTCGCCATCCCTACCAATTGTTCCCCCAGGTCTCTCCCTTTCACAAGAATCAGCCTCTTTAGGTCGGCCATCTTGGACAGAACATTGCTACATTTCCATTCGATAACCATCAATGCCCTCATGTCAACAGGATCAGGGTTATGCGAGATAGGTGGAATGTATAGAATAGGTGCGCTAGGTGTAATGGGGCACAGACGGGGGCTCAGCAGGGGACCACTCCCATCACACATCTCCTGTTCATTCTTATTTGGAGGTGGACTCCTAGGATTCATGGGGTGAGGGCTGGTATAAGTGGGCACCAACACATTGACCCCAGCCCCCTCAACATTTATTGCATTTGTTATTTGAATTATTTCCATGGATACTGGGAGAATATTAGACTATGGGACTGATGCCATCAATTTGTGAAGGTCCTGTGGAATTATGATCTCACCAGCCTTACTGGCTCTAGTGCGTCCAGCCCTGGAGGCTGCCCCCCTGCCTTGCAGCCAGCTTGGCAGATGTAGAGTGGCCGAGTTTTGTCCTGTAGGTATCCGCATGATCGCAGGCGCTAGGTTGTTGTTGCCCAGGCCAGCTCCAATTAGCAAGCTACTGGGGGCAATGCTACTCAATGCCGAGAGCTTATTGATAGCCAAGGCCTCAATAGTTCACATTGCTGGGGTTCCACTCTTACGGCCCTCAGTTTCCTTTGCCCATAGAGTTTTGTCCACCTAAGGCACTGCGCTGACCAGGTAACAGACCCTCCACCTTATCGATCTCAGCTGTGGCATTATTCACATAGGCATCTTTTTCCCCAATACACAGGGCTACAGATTGCTAGTCTACTGTTGCTGCCGAAGTGTGGATGGTTTCTTTGCCTTATCGGCCAAGTCTGGGTCTTTCATCTCCCAGGCGTCACGATTAGTCCCAAGAAAACTGGCTGATTTCTTTGATTAAGCTGTATGCCAAAACAGCAAGTTCCCACAAACCAGCTTCCTATCCTTTTCACTAAGAGCGAGTGTTCACAGATACCAATGTATCAGGTCATGATAACCCCCTACTCAAAAGAAGGCTGAATAACCATGTAGTTTATCAAAAAATATACATATTTAAATTTTTGAATATTTTCAACAACATATTGTACTCAACAATATTGTACTAAAAACAATTATACAACACCACCATTTGGAATTTGTTTATATATGACTTGTCTATCTGGACTAGGAATTCATATATCAAAAACCCTTTCCGTGCCCCACTAGGGGGGTCTGTGTGTTAACCCTCAATGATATTATTTGTGCCCTTCCTAATTTACATGGGCAAGGAGAGTGTGCCAACACTGTGTTCATGTGTTTCTAGGACCAGCATAAATCTAAATTGCTACTGAAATATATATACGGAATCATCCCCAATACATATTCTGCTGGTTCTGTCTTCAGGGCACTTGTATTTTCCAGTGTGTCACGTGTAACATTGCGTGGTACCAGCCATGGTTCCAATAATTCTAAAGACACAAAAAAATAAAAGCATATAAACATTCTAAAAAACATGGTAATGTAACTTAAAACATGACATTTCATACATTGGATCTGTATCAACTTCATCTCTATTTTCTAATACCAGTGAAAGGATATGTTACATCGTAGTATCTTTGTAGACCACTCAAATTTCATTTCTTTAACATGCGGTATCTTTGTATTTCGCATATATATCACTTATAGCCAATGTGATTGTTATATCAACATTTCCCTGAGTTTACATCCTTTTCTTAACCGTTATCATTGAATGTTCTGAACCCAGGGTAACTCGCGATTCAAACTTCATCGTAATTTACCTAGAAATGGCTTCGTTCGCCAAAATGTTGGGCGGTATGTACACTACATCCGCCCTCAGCGAGAGACATTCTTCTCTGTGTCACCAAAGTGGCTGTTCTTTGCGGTCTGAATTCGGCCGTAAACTCAGGGAAATGTTGATATAACAATCACATTGGCTATAAGTGATATATATGCAAACATTCAAAGAAAGATATAGATATGCGAAATACAAAGAGACCGCATGTTAAAGAAATTAAATTTGAGTGGTGTACAAAGATACTACGAAGTAACATATCCGTGTATATATTTCTGTAGCAATTTAGATTTATGCTGGTCCTAGAAACACATGAACACAGTGTTGGCACACTCTCCTTGCCCATGTAAATTAGGAAGGGCACAAATAATATCATTGAGGGTTAACACACAGACCCCCTAGTGGGGCACGGAAAGGGTTTTTGATATATGAATTCCTAGTCCAGATAGACAAGTCATATATAAACAGAGGAATGAATTCCAAATGGTGTTGTTGTATAATTGTTTTAGTACAATATTGTTGAGTACAATATGTTGTTGAAAATATTAAAAAATTAAAATATGTATTATTTTTTGATAAACTACATGGTTATTCGGCCTTCTTTTGAGTAGGGGGTTATCATGACCTGATACATTGGTATCTGTGAACACTCGCTCTTAGTGAAAAGGATAGGAAGCTGGTTTGTGGGAACTTGCTGTTTTGACATTTAACTGTCCTCACCCACCCAGCCCCTAAAAAGAGGACTATCTGTAGCTCATAAGGACGGATTAAGCTGTATGCCTCCCCCGTGATTCTCGCGTGGCTATGGGGCTGTCCCCTGGTAGTGTCTATATCAGTGCCTGGGGCAGCGGGTCCCACTACTAACTGGCGCTTTACAGTTAGTATTTTGCGCTTTGGTGTATCTTGCATGGTGGAAGAGGGCTAGTAAGCATGTAAAAGGGAACTTGCTTGCACACCAGCCAGCTCAATAGTCACAAAACGGTCACAAATGCCGTTGATCTCTCTCACCTGGTTCTCAGCCGCTTCCCTTGTCAACTCCTGTGTGGATACACCCCTGTGCAGGCTCCACCACCTTCCTCCTGCGATCACCTAACACCCTGCTTGAGCCCAACACCCACGCCCTTTCCCCACAGGCTTTCACAATAGAAAGGTTTAGCATACAGACTCACAGCAACCAACTCTTCTTTAGTATTTTTCTGCATCCTCCTCTAAAACCAAGAGGCGAATAGCTTGGGGAGTATACATGGGAAAAGGGAGCTTATAGTTCACATGCCATTAGACCGAATGCGCCAAACCTCAAATTTAACAATGGGAGTGCTGTGTACGTATGCAGAATAGGCATAGTGGGGTGTGTGGGGGGGGGAGGGCCGAAACATGTCCTTTTCATCTTAGTTTCTTTTTAGGCTTGTATTTCTTTAAAAAAAAGTTAAATTATGTCGACCATTCTGCTAAAAGCATTTGCAACATGAAAAAACATACCAACTTTAAAATGTTGACATACCAATAATTCATCATTACAATTTAGAAAAAGTCCAAGAAAGCCAACTATTATAATGTTAATACAATTTCTCAATAATAAGTAAAAATAAAACTCCTACCAATTCTTCTTCCCGCACTCTATTCCTATCCAATTATTCACTTGGTTTTAGATCTTTAAAATTCTTTCCCATTCATTTGGTCAGGTTTATAGCCACCATTTTTTAAAGTAAAAATCCACTCTGCATTGGCCACAATAGTCTTAAGATTGAAATAAAAACGGTGTTCATCTGAATACTATATCTTGGACAAAACAAAATCAGATGCATGGCAGAGTCGACTGTGATGACATCACAACTGCAAATTAGTTTTCCGTAGTGCTATTGGCACACAAACCAATCAATTGTTGATATGAACTGTGAAATTAGAAATTTAGACTGGCAACAGCAACATTCTTTTAAGGAACGGTTCTCCGATTGCTTGAAGTAGACTGATAGTTTTGCATCCCTGTAACTCGGAACCTTAGAGAGCAATAGCTCGAGACTCCACCTCATAATTATGAGATATGGCATCAACGGATTCTCGTCCCATATAATTAATACATTCTAGACTTGTCCGATGAATGCGAGACACACAAACAGCGTCTTTGGGTTGCGGTAGAAAGCCTCCAAGGTTATGTTTAAAAAACAACCACAAAGTAGATAAGCAGGGTGCAAAATGTGCACTTGCTATTAGCTATTGGCTGGTGATAATGGACTAATGGAGAGTAAGGAATGGGGTGCTGCTCCGATGCATAGAATAGAAGTGGGGAGTAACTTTTTATGGCTGGATAGAAGCTTGCAACTTGAAATGTTTACCCCTGCTCTGAAGTTTCTATCCATTTGTAGAGAAAGTGCATGCATACTTTTTCTTAGCTCGGAAAATGTCACATATGGCCACAGAACACGCCAACACCCAGAAGCATACATTAGTTTTTCATCAACATGCTCCAAAAGTGTCCCTCTCTCGCTCGTCTAGAATATACCAATCACGCCTTAAACCAGGCATCCGTACGCTCCAATTTACTATATGATTTGTCCTTCTCCCTGATCTCTTATAGCTAGCTGGCTGATGGCCTAAAGGCACCTGCCTCATCTAACTAAACTCCCTCCAGGACTTCCTAGGCTAGCCCTACACCATCATTGATGTTAGTTCTAAAAGGTGTTGTGGGGTTGTGCCTATCAGATGCTCAACTCTGACTCTGCCTCTTTCCTCGCACACCCTGATGTCCTCTCCCCATCACTTATCCTCCTCCCACTACGCATCTTTCCAATTCCACCCACCTTCGCTCCTTCATCTGTCCCTCCGATGTGTGGCTCTCCTACCACCACCTTATGATGATGCTACCGTTTCTCCCACTATTCTCCCTACAACTGCTACCCTCCCCACTACTACTATTCTTACACTTTCCACACTACTACTTTTCCTCCTCCACACTACTACTCACCCCCTCTCCACACTACTACTCTACCCTTTCACACTCACTTTTGTTTCACCCTCTACCCTCTCACAAACACCGCACTCACCTACCTGGCATGCACACTCACCTCACAGTACCACTTTCTCTCACCAACCAACAATACCTTAACTTTTCTACACTACAGTCCACTGTCCTTTCTCCTGCCATTATTTATTTACTTATAACCCGCAACAGCCCGCAGGCATTAGGGCACGACACAGACACAAACAGACGAACAGATAGCATGAAAATATTTCATGGAAGACTGGACAGAAGGGTGAATTTACTTAGCCCGGTTTTTAAGGATTTTTTAAAAAAGGTCTGAAAATTCTGGTCTTGCATCCTGGGAAGAGGGAGGGTATTCCAAAACTAGGTAGCTCGGACCCAGAAGGATCTACCGAGACCCTTCTCCCTTTTGAACCTGGGACAGATAATCAGCCCTTTGTTAGACGAACACAGTGCTCTAGCCGGGCGATACTGTGGAATCAATGTTTTCAGGTAGGTTGTATCGTCTCAGTGTACACATCAATGGATGATAATGGCAACCTTAAAATTAATATGCTTTTGAATGCGCAGCCAGTGCAACTCCCATCTATAGGGGGCAATATGAACACGCCTATGTGGGTCTGTTAACGCCTCCTCTGACCTCACCTGAATAACCCACACCTCCCGTTTCCCTTCTTATCCTCCCCTTCCTTCTCTCATTGGGTCCCTCTTCCTGACCTATCTGATGCAGTCTTCCCCACTGGGAGGTGTTACATGGGTCAGCGTTTACAAAACAGGGACTAAGCCCCACCCATTTTCCTTGCGCAGGGCTTCCGTGCTGCATCAATGGCAGCCCACATCGTTGAAAGTCCCAGTTCTTATTTTGTAGCTGCATTCCAGTGCATTGTCCGGTAAGTATTTGGGATGTAGGTTTAATGGCGAGCCGCGCTGCGGTGCAGAAATACAAGTCTCTCAAAGGGTTCTTTGTCTCTGTTCCCTAGAGAAGCGTGCCACTGACTCTTGGCAGTGTGCCTCATTCAAAGCAGCTGCAACACTATTCTGTTCCTTCCGCTCACCATGTCTCACTTTCTGGCAATGCAGAACATTTCGCTGCTTGGAACATTGAAGGCTGTGATGGGTACCATTCATGCATGAAGTCCGCCGGGGTCTCTGGGGCTTGCGCTTGCCTGAATTGAAAGAAACAAAACTGGCAATGTGTTTTCTGACATATGGGGCGATTCAAATATTGGGTGTTCCCTTTCACTTTTACACTTGAGGAGAGGGCAGGACTGGGGGCCTCCTCAACAGCCACCTTCCCCCTATGGAGTAGAACTGGTTCCCACCCTGTTAAGTCCTCCCATCCCCAGGTGAGGGGTTAGTACGCCCCTTGCAACAAGATCAAATTACTGACCCCGTCACAATCAGCATCTTCGTCCTTCCAGAGTGGTGCGATATCAGAATGATCAATTAATCATTGTTCGGCATATGGTGTCCTGGAAATTAGAACTCTATAATTGGCATAGTTTAACAAATGTACTGCTCACCCACAGCTGGAACATCCAGGCTGACAGCAACCAACTCCTCCTGTAGAGAGTTACTGTACAGACTGAAGAAAAGGGGTGGCAGTACAAAACTCTCAAACACAAATGGGAATGCTTTGTTGCATTCCTCTCATGTACTAAATCTCACCCTCACACCTCCGTTTTTAATGTAAAGTGGAATTATACTAGGTGAGGCAGAGTCTGTAGGACCACCCATCGTTTTAACCAATTAACGATTGTAAGGGTGCAGAAAGAGGAGACTGACACAGGTGGCATGGTGATTGCTATAGACTTATTATTCAAGAAAATAAAAAAAATAAAGAGAAAACTTTCGCAATCTCTAAGAGGAGATTCCCTGCCTTGAAATAAACACTAAGGGTTCGGTCAGAATGTCAGGGTAAATCAATAATCCACCATCCTGTGTCAAAACAATACTTCTGTTCCTTATACTAAACTGGGAATTACTCCCTTCCCCAGGTCCCAATTGTCCCCCAACACAAAAGACCAAGTTCCAGCACTTTTCTCTCAGTCAGTCACACTGCTTGTCTTTTAGCACATTGTATTAGTAAGTCTTTAAGGTTCTGCTTACCAGGAGAATGACTCCCTTCTCCTAGTATCTGGATTTTACGGTTCAACACAATCAGGGGAAATGACTCCATTCCCCTGGCGATGGCTATCAAGAGCATGACTCCCATCTCCCGGTATCTTGACTGCAGAGTTGGCAACAATCTTGAGGCAGCGACTCCCTTCTCCTGGCTTCTCACTTTGGTTTCACTATCAACACTTTTAGGCTTTCACTTTGAGGGTACCAGACCCAGGCTTTCCAGTCACCAGACTGGAGCAGAGTTGGCTGCGTCGTCTGCCAAATACTGGCATGAGGAAGATGACTCTTGTTGTCATGTTGATGGGTCATAGACCCTTGCCTGGTGGTCAGTGGCTTTACTTAATCACCAGCCAGAGGGAAACTTCCTCCAATCATCACATTTCTATTCCCGGGGTCCCAGACCCTACTTGCCTCCTTTCCGGGTGTGTATGTGTAACTTTTACAAATTCCTGTTGGGCACTGCAAGGTCTGCTTGTTCCTTTCTTCCTGTCCCCTGCAACCCCTGCTCACCATGTATGGTAATAATTGTAAACGATCAATTTGGGTTATACATTTTTGCCATCGTAATTTCTGAAGTTCAGCCTTCTGAGGTTAGGCATTCTTTAACTTATCAGTTAAACAGGAGGTGACGGTGGAATAAATAAAGGATGAACCTTCTGTAGTAACCGGCAAGTCCTAGGAAAGCCCTCACATTCCTTTTAGTCTTGGGGATTAGTGTTTCTTCAACAGGCCAGACTTTCTAACCATGGCTAAACTATTTCCCACAAAGAAATCAAAGTACTTCCGATTGGGATAAGTGGTACTTCTTGGGGTTGGCAGTTAGGCAGGCTCAAATCAAGGCTCTAGTAACTTCATATGGATGTTACATATGTTCTTCGCAGGTTTGGTTATGATGGACAATTTTTGTCCAGATAAGGGCTGCAAAAACTGGAACAGGGACGCAAAATCTGGTCCATTAATCTCTGCAACGCGGCAGAAGCACAGTGGATCCCAAATTAAAGGACTTTGAAATAGTCCTCTATGGGCAGAGAATGGCGTTTTTTCCTTGTCCTCCGGGTTTAATGGCATCTGCCAAGAGCCATTGGTAAAATCAATCGTGGAGAGGTAGACGGCCGAGCCCAGTCGATCATTTAGATAGTGAATCCATGGCATCGGGTAATTGCCGAACTGGGACACAGTATACAGCTTTCTAAAGTCTATGCAAAACCTCCATGATTTTTCAGGTTTTGCCACCAGGACTATTGGCAAGGACCACGGATTTTGTGATGTTCAATAATATCCAGTCTTCCAGAATTTGAACATGCACATGTCATTAGCATATCCAACCCGTTCCACGACAAAATTGCCTCATGGTATCGATATATTGATGACGTGATCCTAATATGGAAGGACAACGAAGCGAATCTGAATGTATTTTTCAACTGGCTTAACACCAAATCCCAAAACATCCAATTCACCATGCAAAGCAATAATACATCGATCAACTTTCTAGACCTCTGCATTATGGATAAGAATGGAACATTGATATGCGACCTCTTTACTAAAAAAACAGATCGCAACACTCTGTTACACTATAACAGTCACCACCCCAAAAACTTACGGGATAACCTCCCATATGGGCAGTTTTTACGACTACGCCGTAATTGTACAGAACTAGAACAATACAAGAAACATGCTAAAAACTTACAAGAAAAATTGAAGGAGAGAGGATACCCAAAGAAACTCATTAGAATGACCACGAAAAGAGCGAAGTATACGCCTAGAGAAAACTTACTAACACCAAAAGCAGTAAATACACAACAAGATGACATCTTAACCTTCGTCTCGACCTTCAACTCTGATACCACCAAAATCAAGGGCATCTTAAAGAAATTCTGGTCGCTGGTACAACTAAGCTTACCGGAAGAAAAAATACCAAGAATGGCACTAAAGAGATCAAAGAACTTTAGAGACATCTTGACACATGCCAGACTAGAGACCAAGAACCAAAGATCCACCATCTGGAGCATGCGGGAAATAAAAGGTCATCATCCATGTGGCACATGCACGGCCTGCCGGTTCACAAAGAAAATGAACCACTTCAAAATAGAAGATAAGGAATGGCAACTGAGAAAATTCACAAACTGTAAAACTGCCAACGTAATCTATATAATAGAGTGCCCCTGTGGGCTACGGTACGTGGGCCAAACCACCCGGCAGGTCCACAAAAGAATTGGTGAACACCGCTCACGTATCAGATGTAAATCCATAACATCTCCCTTGGTCCTACACTATATTGAAAATCACCATGGACCAGATGACATTCTTTGGTGGGTAATTGATCTAGTACCCAACACGAGTAATGTTACCAACTCCCTGAACCATAAAGAAGCTTGGTGGATTTTCAAGCTTACAAGTATATCCTCAGGACTCAACGAGGCGGAACCAACCAGATACCGCTACTAATAAGCTCCTGTCCCAGTTGGGCCCATAATTACCATGTTTTCCACTAATTAATATACCTACCAGGTATACGCTAGAATCCACACAGGATGCTATTCTACACAACTACTTCCCACTCCTCTGCTGTATATATAGTGAGGCAGCCCGCGATTTTTACATTACTGACCAGGCACCCTCGCCTTCTTCTTTTTTTGTGCCTCTGCAGAACTACCATCCGCAGACAGCCCGCAAGATTCGGATACTGCACCTGCAGTTCTGCCCCCTCCATACCTTTCTAGGGGAACGTACCAAGATCCTATAAAGTTTAGGTGAGCCTTTGTAATCTTCCACATTACATGTCTACTGGTCTGCTTCACACATAACCATGTCTTCCAGCAACCAGTTTTCCACTTCCTTTTCTTCCTCTGTTTTTAACTCCAAACAGCCACGAGCTATACCAAAGCTCCCCTGTGCCCTGGACTCAACACCATTTGCGCATTTATACGTCCAGGCTCTATCCAAGACCTAGACCCCTAAGGACAATATTATGCTTTGCCCACGTGTGTGTTTTGGCTAATTTAGCCCATGATGCCCCACAACCAAGGTTGTTTTAAATGTCATGTTATGTAAACTTCTTACTAATTTTAATTCTAAGCACTAATAGAGTCCCCTGGATTTCTTTCCAGGGAGACCTATATCAGGCCCAAGAAGAAGGCTTTTTGCCGAAACGTCCAAGGACCAGCCTCCCGTCCATCTCTTGCTAAGTCCTTATTAACTGTCTTCAAACGACTCACGATTCAACTCAGGACGTCGACCACGTATTAGGTCACCCCAAGCCTGGCTACAGAAAACCAATAGCTTTTTGTACTGTTTTCAATATTGGTTGTAATATGTTTATATAAGTTAAACTTTACTATCACTTGTCACTAATAGGTGGTGGTCACTATTTAATTCCAAAGCACCAAAATGGAATTATATTTGTAAAAAATGTCTTTGAATTTAAATGAAAAGATAAAAAACTAAATATTTTTGTATACTAATCCCTTAATGTTGAAATGCATAATTAATAAATGCAACTCCATTTTATGTGAAGATGTGAATCTTTAAGTCTATTTGTGTTTAGGTTTCACTTCTACTATACATGAATGAATAAGTGTGACATGACTAAATAACTTAATGTGTACTATTATAAAAAAAAAAATTTTTTTAAAAAAAAAAGAGTACCCCCCCTTAAATCTAGTTGTCAGAGCGAACCCACTTGTGTATCTTGTTCTCTACAGCCCTCTGCTCTGCCACTCCAAGGGCACCTCCCTCTAGTTACAATAATATCCAGTCAGCATTTTCTCCATCTCTTGGAGAAAAATGTTCTTTCAGACTTTGGGATGCGATAGGGTTGAAGATGAATGACTTTCCCGGGCAGGGAGTAAAGGAAATCCCCTTAACTCACCCAGGCTTATAGCTAAAAGGCATCTGTGAATTGAAGGTCTACTGCAGTAAGGTGGATCAGTCTGTCTCTTCTGACAAGAGACTGGCCATTAGCACTGAGGAAGATTCCACTAGGTCCTCTTTCCACTCCTTTAAGAGGACAACCTGATATATCTGAGTCTTAGGTCTATACGTTTGGGAGATAGGATAGTTACAGGGGCCAGTTTGTTCCAATACCTCATAAGGCTAGTGCCAGCTAGACAGCATCTTATCTTCAGAGGTAGGAAGGAGTACTAGGATCTTCTGTCCAATAGTAAATGATCGAGTGACCATTTTTCTTTTTCATACTGGGCTTTTTGGTGTTCTTGGGTCTTAGCTATTTGAGTACGGACTATATCCCTTGCCACAAGCCATGTGCTCCTTTATTTGCTGTGCAGTTTGAGATAGTGCTAAGCTAGCCTCCTTCTTCCCAGGTTTTCCTTAGCAGGTCTAAAACATCCATTAGATCACGTCCATAAAGGAGTACGAAGGGTGAAAAACCGAGGGATACTTCAGAAGACTTAATGGCGAATAGGGCCCACAGGACCATCATGTCCAAGTTTTTACTTTTATCAACTTATACTAGCTTTTTTTAAAAACACTTGAGTATTTTCTTAAAGCATTTAACCAGGCTGGTTGTCTAGATGATATACGTAAGTCTTAAAAGTTTTGATTGGTTTGACCTCTGCCATAATTTTGCTCATGAATGTTGTTCCCTGGTCCATTAGTATTTCCGTTGGGAAACCCACCCATGACAAAAAGGAGATGAGGCATTTTAGAATTGGTTGCAAGGTGTTACTTTGCATAGGAAAGGACTCAGGGTAGCATGTAGCATAGTATAGTATAACTAGGATATACTTGTTCCTGTGTTTTGATGGTGCCAATGGTCCCACAATATCCATCCCTATTTGGGAGAAGGGGACATCCATGATTGGTAGGGGTTGTAAAGGTGCTGGAGGAGGGTTATGTTGGGCTGTCTTTTGACACAAAGAGCATGTCGTGATGAAGTTTTTATTGTCAGCGTATACCTCCGGCCAATAGAATCGGCACACTACTTGTCCCTGTGTTTTTACTGTTCCCATATGTCCAGAAGTGAGTTGGGCGCGTGCGATTTCTAAAACAACCCTGAAGTGACTTCTAGGGACTATTATTTGGGTTCGAGCGGTTCCTTTACTAGTGGCATCTCCTCTGTATAATACCTGTTACAAGAAAAAAAGAATGTTCTGTTGAGACGTTGGAAGCAACTGTGTGCGTGTAGTGCGGCTTGACATTGCTAGTGTCTTTGTCCTAGGTGCTCTCCTTTAAGGTTGAAGGAGGAAGCCTCATTAGAGCCTTGTCAGAGCAGGACGCAACAAAGCTTGGTGCGGCCCGAATCAGTGTGGATACCCAGAGGCCTGTGTTGGTTGCTGCCTTGAGGCAGAGCAGAAAAAAGGCCCAAGTGGCGGTAAGCTGAGGTCTGGTATAGGCACAGTGATCCCAACCCAGTGCGCTTCAACGTGCGCCGCCACAGAGATGACACTCCTTATCTTTAACCTCATACTGTGTCAGTGAGCAGAGTACAATTGGCACCCTGTGTAGGTGCACGTGAGAGTTGGGGAGGAGAGCCTCGCCTTTCATTTCACTGGTGCTTTTAAATTGTCAGGAGTTTTGGCTCTTGCGCGACCAAGGTTCACGTACAAAAGGCATTGGCTACATGGGCGGTTAGGCTCAGCAATGCAGATTGTTTGTACCCAAGCACACTTGAGACGCTGTAGTCTAAGAAGATCTTGACAGGCGAATGCTAAATGGGTCTCTGCATTTGCGCGTGCAACATCTCAGCCACTTAAAACTCTACCTTATGGTTTGGTTGGATTTGGGAGTTTGTTTAACCCATCAAAAGCATGCTAAAGAGTGCCATATAAAGTACCATATAGACTACACTGACTGTTGCTGGTCTTGTGTCACTGGTGGTACTGGAGGAAGATGGTTAATTCCACTGTTAGTCAAGTACTCACTGAATACTTAAAGTCAGGTTTATGAAACACTGGCAGATGTGGAAAATAAATTGTCATTGAAGTGCTGAAGTGTAGTTACTGCAGTTGCGCTCGCCCGTCACTGTGGTTCTAACTGGGCTCATCAAAAGCAAGTGCCTTATGCCTGAAAACATGTATGACTTGCCCAGCAATCAAAGTAATACTGATGTGGAGACCAGAGTGGAAGATGTTACTGCTCCTACCACTCCAGGCTCAGGCTCTGTCCATCCACAAAACATCAATAAATCCTCGGCAGTCTCTTTTGAGGGCGGTGCGAGGAACAATAAAATAACCAGTTATTTTGGAAAAAGTGCAGATAATCTTAAGAGCCTCTAGTTATAATGGATGTCCCTGCAGTTGCTAATGCTATAGAGGGATCTACAACAACCCGGTTCTTCCCTGCTAATGAGCCCCACTCATTTGTTGGGCCTATCTGGGTCTATTCGACCATCAGGGAAATTATCCATCTTGGAGCTGATCTTGTTTTGGACTTCCATCCTGGTTCCAGTGATCTCAGCAGTGGCCTTGTGGCAGGTGGAGGAGAGGGTGGGGCTTTGCCTCCCAATGTAACTAACAATTAAAATAGGAGGAAACTAAATTCTAAAAATCTGAAAGTAACGAAAATTAAGATCTGTGGTTCTAACGTTTTGAGAAAAGTGACATCTCAGCCCTCAAATCCAGAGTATACTGAAAATATCCAAGAATACGGGGAACCACTGATAAAGCTGGGCGAAAAAGAAAGGGGAAGAAAAGGGGTCCTTTGGGCGAGGGGGTTGGGAGTGAGGATCCGTAAGGAGGGAGAGGTACATTTCTCTCCTTTCTCCAGAGACAGTGAAATGCCACTTCCACTATGGACCTTGAAGCTCTATCTGGATATTCTGGCCAGAAAATGGTAGCAGAGTTTGACACAGGCGCCACAGCTCAATACTCACTAGTGGAGGATACCCTCTGACAGTAACAGAGAGGCATCAATTTGGTTGCTATATTAGCAAAGCCACTAATAATCCATAAACTGGTATCGCCAAAAAGGTTTATAGAAAGGGAACAGTGGAACTAGAAAGAACGTTGCTGGTCTGTTAAAGGCAAAGGGATCAGTCCATTGAACCACGAAGGGACCTGTGTTTGTTTATTGATTGATTTATATGGTGCACCCAACTCGAAGGAATATGGGCGCCTTTAACAGAGTTACAAGTATATTTTCAGCATACTTTACAGTAGATACAGTTACTATATAAATAATAAGGCAGAGAGAAATATACATAATAAAGACGAGTGTACCAAATATACAGGTGCAGATGAATATACAAAATAGCATTAGCAGTCAAGGCAGAGGTTACAGTGACAGTGAGTCATACATGTATAGGGCCTGGATAAGCAAAATTAGCCGCTCTCCAGTGGGTGTCTCCGTTAAAGTCTTGGAATCTTGCATGTTTAAACAGGCTTTTTTGCAAACATAATCATCTGGAAAAAAAACTTGGAAGTATGGCCCGCTATCCTCCACAATTGATAATATGGTTTATACTCAAGTTATGGCCAACGCTTGTAATAACTTCTTGATCTTGGACACTGAAAGAAGTGACCACATGATCCTCATGTTAAAAAGTGTGTTTGTAATTCAGTGCACCTCTTGGTCAATAACTCAGGGAATTGTATATAACCTGGCGACTGGGCAAACCTTTAAATAGATTAAGGAATTGAGTGGTTGGAGACCATAAATCCGGAGGAAATGATGAATTGTCTTGCTGCCCAAAACCTTATTGGCTTTGTGATTAACCCAGAATAATACTCAGACACAAGGGGTTTACAGTTTTGGTCAAAGACTTATTGAAATAAAATATGGGTGGGGAAATGCCTCCCTCTCCCTGCACTAGAGGTGCTTCCCTACCTCAAACCAAAACATCTGTCAATTGTAAGAATGTCCAAATCAAAACCTGTCCTGTGTCCAAAGTACGATTCTAGCCCTCACACTAACAAAATAAGCTCTAAGGTGAACGGGATAATGTCTATGGCCTTGAGTGATGAATAATTGTTCAAAAAGGAAAAGGTAGAACTCCAACACAAAAGTTCTAGAAGGATAGAGTTCCTTATCCCAGAGGGTGGTGGATCCCTTCCCCTGGATTTCTCTTACTTCGGATGTAGATTCTAAGATATCAGTTTCTTGTGTTTCTCTTGTTCCATAACGCAACTGATACACAAAACAACCAACTTTGACTCTTTGTCAGAATACCTGCTGTACTCTCCTGCCAGGTTTTTGTCCTTGCCTGGCATACTCTCCTGACGGGACTTTCTTAAATGCATTTTCCTGCAATTGCCTGGTATACTTCTCCTGCCAGCGCTTCCTCAATGCACTCACTTGCAACTGCCAGCATACTCTCTTGCCAGTGCTTTTATCTAATGCGCTCTCTTGCCACTGCCTGGTATACTCTTGTCAGGACTTTCTCAAAATGCATTCACTTGCAACTTTCACTTGCCTTGTGCAGTCTTCTTCCAGGCCTTTTCTTGTGCGGGCTCTGCACACATTCCAAAAGTAAGATTTCCTTACGTTTACTTTATCTGACAGTGTGTTTGCCTGGTATATTACTTTGTCAGGGCTTTTCTCATATGCGTATTGCATACACTCAACTTTGGAAGCGCCTTGCTTTCGTTCAGTTTTCCCTCCTTTAAAAGAAACGCCCACTGCTTCTTTCTCCCTCACATTTCATGTGCTTTCTTTGCAGTCATTCACCCTGGTGTCCCCGCTTCCCTTTCCGAGTCTCACAGGGTCTTGCAGGCGTGCTTCTGTTCTCTCGTGGCAAGCAGGTGGCAGGCGTTCAGTAATTCTTCCCGTCTCACATCTTCATTCAGCTGTCTTCATTCGGCTTCTCTGCCTCTCGCGGTTAGTGCTTGACTCCTCTGCTCTGTGCAGAGTGGCAGTAATGCGAATGATGTCTTGTAACACCTGCGAACGCCCAGAAGCCCTGTGTTGGCTTCTGGAGATCCCACAGAAGAGTGTTTTTCCACTTGGTCAGCCTTCTTTCTCTTGCTTCATGAGCCATTTGACTCTGCAACACCTTCTTCAGCCCGTTGGTCCATCCAGGAGAAGCAGCTTTCTCTAGTCAGCTGTGGTTACAGGTAAGTGCTGAGAACAACTATAGAGCAGCATGTACTAGTCGTCTTTCCTGCTCTGCATTACACGGCTCATCTTCCTCATCCCAGTATTCCCATGGTTATGTGAATGGTAGTCTATCTTTGTGTACATTTTCTTAAAAATCTTTAAGGCAAGTTGGTTCTGAATAATTTGTAAGATGCTGAGAAGATACGTTCATGAATCTTAGAGGACAAGACAGAGCTTGATGGTTTACACACATCTTGTTTGAAGGTCTTCAGTAACTTTCCTAGGGAAATGAGGGCAGGTGTAACTATGTCATGAGGGCATTGGGTATGGATGGGGTATCCCTCAAGGGAGGAACGGGAATACCATGCCTTGTTTGATGGCGTCTCACTACTCCCCCAGAGGTTGTCCCCCCCACACCCTATGTGTTCGTCCCTCATATAACCGCCGCCAGGTCAGGTTCAGGTAGCGGCTGCCTTCTCCTGGCCACGTGAGTAGAGGTCACAGCTGGGTAAGAAGTGATGATACCATCGGATTAAACACAGCGTTTTGACATCTATGGCTGACATTACATTAGGAGAGGTGCAAACCTTTGGTTATAAAAGTTGTAATACTCAGAAAGGTCATGTTCGAGAAAGAAATCCACGCTGCTAAAAAGGCGTTGAGATACCAGCTCTGTATATTGAAAAAAGCAAGCTGTGAAGATCAAGCCCCAATAAAATTGCTTAGAGCTTAAAGCTAGCCATTAAGAACTGGGTGCGGGGGGGGGGGGGGTTCAAAAGAAGAAGGGGAGCGGATGTTATGCATTCTCTGCAAAGGGGATGCAAAGCTATCCTGGAAATTGCTGAATGAAATTTGCTTAATCCCAAAACACCTAGCTTGACCATTTGCAAAAATTGTTTAGTAATCCAAATGAAACTAAAGGATTGGAGTTAAATATTGATGATGATCCTTGTCCTTCTCTTTTGAAGTGGAGGATATTCATTCTGTGTTCTTGGCCTCAAAATCGTACTGAGCTGCAGGTCCCGACAGGATCCCAAACCTGGCTTTTAAGGCGAATACTAATCGCTGGGCTGGATTGTCATCTGTTTTTTAAATTCCATCTTGAAATGCAAAGCAATCCCCAATTCATGGAAAATGGCTAGAAATGTGCCAATCTTCAAAAAAGATCTTTGCTTCACTTTCTTTGGAGCAGTTAAATAAATGGCTAATTAAGTCTTGTAGGCTTGATGAGAACCAGGCCGCATTCCGCGATGGAGTGGGAACACAGGGTAATGGTTGTCTTTAATCTCTCTTACAGAAAGCAGCAAAACATGAAGAGAACTATGTACATGTGTTTTGTAGACCTATCTTCTATAAGGTGAATAGAGGTATACTTTGGGGAAATTGCTCGAATGGGATATACCATGTCACCTGTTAGAGATCTTACAATCCTTACATATAGGATCTAAGGTGAGAATAAGGCACGGCTATGAGGATACATTAGCCAAACCAGTTGATACAGATACAAGGGTTCTGCAAGGTTGTGTACTTGCCCCTGCCCTCTTTAACCTGTATATAAATGAGTTGGGCAATAATATGCAGAGGGCTAAGGCATTTTCCGAATGGCTAGATCAAACGCACATACAGCACCTGGCATATGCGGATGATCTGGTCATTTTTGACCAAACTCCTATAGGGCTACAGTGGTGATTAAACACTCTTGTAGAATTTATGGATGCCCACAATCTATCCATGAATGCTCAGAAAACATGGTCTGTATCAATGATGGGAAAAACAATCTGTTTTATACAGAAGGTCAAGAATAATAGGTTGGATGTGGTTGATAAATATCTATATATAATAAGGCTAGCACCAAATTACATATGAAAATGTACATATGAATAGCATTAAACTCAAGTATTTTTTGTGTCACAAATGAGGAGACTGAACTCAAAATATGGCAAATTCCCTCTACTGCCGCTGGTGAAGTACTTTAGATCTAAAGTTCTGCCAGCTCTTTTGCATGACCCAGATCTGTTGCATGAGGTGTGGGATAAAGACTGGCAGATGCTTGCAGGCCGAATTTGGACAAAGGTTTTGGGACATCCTAATTGCAAGCATGATGCGATGGAAGCAGTAGTTTGTTTGTGCCTACACCTCTTTGCGCCAAATTTCTGATGTAAATGAATAAAAGTACGTAGTCAAGTTTCTTCAAGTATATTTTCTTAATTTATTTGATATATGTTCTGCCCATATGGATGACACGTGTTTCGGCGTTTCATTGGCGCCTTTTTCAAATCCGGGCCTTATTGAATGTAATGCGAAATTTGCCAGAACCAAAACAGGACCCCCGATGCTTGAGCCATGAGTAAGAGAATTTTGTGGGATTTAACCCTGGAACTACCGTGATACACTTCAACTAAAAACTAATTCCCGGAAATAAGGAAAGGGAGATTCGCATTACATTCAATAAGGCCCGGATTTGAAAAAGGCGCCAATGAAACGCCGAAACACGTGTCATCCATATGGGCAGAACATATATCAAATAAATTAAGAAAATATACTTGAAGAAACTTGACTACGTACTTTTATTCATTTACATCAGAAATTTGGCGCAAAGAGGTGTAGGCACAAACAAACTACTGCTTACTTTACAAACGGAGCTGAGGGACTCTATGTCTCCGTGTTGACCTACATCCTTGCGACACAAGAATAAAATAAGAAAATAAGAAAACCATTGTCAACCTTAATAGTACTAACATACGGGTCGCGAGAGTACACCTTATGAGATTCCCACTCAAGAAGTTCCTCACTCAGTAGAATGATGCGATGGAAGTCTCTTGCCTTTCGTCATAAGATAAGGCTTCCGCTGGCCCACTCAGTTCTTAGTAAATTAAACATATTGCTGACAGATGGGAGAACCCTGTGCTCCGGTGATTGACGGGAGAGATGCAATCTTATGCTGGCCCAATGTGATCGATCCTTTAACTCACTAATGGTCATAGATTTGCCACAACTTATAAAAAAAAAAGGTCTTATGTGAGTCTGACTGGTGCAATACAAGGGAAGTAGTCATTAACTACAGTCTCTTCAATGGAATTTTACTTGGAGTGGTGGGGAGTATATGCAGTAGAACCCTATATTAGAAAGTTCCCATGCCAAAACTGAGATCCAAATTCCTGCGTTTAAGGTTTAATCTTTTACAAACCATACAAGTGGAAGGCGCCTGAAGGAGTTTGGATAAATCTCTTAGAGGCCGTAGATGCTGCAAAATTGGTGATCAGGTGGAAACAGTGGAACACTTATTGACGCCCTGGTTATCAACTTTAAAATTGCAACAAATATTTTAATAGATGTATATCTAATCAATATTTTTATAATCTAGTGCATCTTTGGAACCAAATCATGACTGGGTCTGAAATGTCTAATTATTACAGCCATAGGGTGTATTGATGAAATATTGCCAAGTACTCACTGTGTAACTCTGTATGTAAATAGATGGGTTTTTGCATTGCATTTGTAACTCTTCTCAGTCTTTATATATTGGTTTTATGAGAGCTGTGTCTGTTTTATGGTATCAATATCTATGCATTTTTTTTTCCATAATGATCCGAGTAAGGTTAAATTGTAAGCCATGCGCACATCATTAAAAAAATTCTTTAAATGGACACGCTTTCCTTCTGCCCTCCCCCTCAGAGATGACCAAGGGAAGCTTCAGCCAACACAGGGTCATTGCGTTGAGCAAATGCTACACCTGGGATTATTTTAGTCCCCCCCCCCCCATCTCAGTATTCTGTCTGGGTAGATTTAGGTTTGGGTCTGGATCTTGGTCGACTTCCCCCCCCCCAAAACCTTTAACCACCTCTCTCACTGTGGAATGTAGCTCTGGTACTTCTAGGAGTTCAGAGAATAGCGCACTCTCTAATACTCCCTGAGCAATCTTCTCCTTGGTTTACTGTTTTTCTCGGGCAAGATATCTCCTCTATATTCTGGGTCGACCAAATACTGCCACAAGGAAGACGATATGTACTCCCTCTCCTCTTATGGGGCACAGGTGTCAGACTAGTTTTTCTCTTCTTCTTTGAATCAGGGTACTTGGAGCCCTTTCCTCCCACGTACCGCCACAAGGAAGATGACTGGTGTTGTTCACTTGTTGCTAGGTCCTCTGCGCTTCCCTGGTGGCCAGTGGCTTTACTTGACCACCAGCCTGATGGAAATGCCCTCCAACCTTCACAATTCTCTTCTCAGGGTCCCAGAAAAACCCCCTTTGTCTTCTTCCCAGGCCTCACGACCTTTCCAACGTATGGATTAGTCCATTCTGTCCTCCCTAGATCCGACCGTCGCTCCGTTCCCTTTAGGGACTCCTGCACACAGGGGTGGCTCTTTGAGGGACTGGAGTTGGTCGGCTGTTCGTCATCTGCAGTCAGCTTCTCACGTCTGCTTCAGTGATCCGTGACTGCCGGCCAGGTAAGTTTGGCTCTTGGGACCTGTGGTCCGCCTTCTCACAGAGCCTTTATCTTTGCCTGGCCTCACGGTTAAAGGACTGACCAACGTCTAGTCCTAGAGAGCTGCCGTCGGCAACACACCGGCATTTTCTGTCCTCCGGTCTACGCTGTCTCTCTGTTCCCAAGCCTCACAGCTGCCACACCTGCTGTTGCTCAGGGGCTGGCTTGACTGCCGGTTTGTCTTTATCGTAAGCCGACACAAAAGACTAAACTGCTCATTACAGTTTTCCGCATTGCTCTTGTTTGCTCCGCACCTCCTCCCCGTCCCAATACTTGTCAAGTAGGTCTCCCTTGGGTAGTCCCTCTTCCCAGTACGTGCTAATGTTTTGAGACATACATGTAAGTATGGGATAGGGAATTGGGTTAAATGGGATAGGAAGGTGTACAAGGTGTGGGTGGCGGGTTGTCATACTGCGTTCTACCAAGACGTTTTCCTTTATTCTCAGAGGGGAAGTCTCTTGCCACAAGTTCCTCCCACTGAGTACCACCCCCATGGGGACTATCGGGTAGCGGCATCCCCACCCTGTCCTCGTGGGAAGGGGTTCCCCCTCTGGGAGAATTGACATCAATTCGTCACACCATAATGGAGACCGAACCAAGCAAATGAGATTTTAAAAATAATACTTGGCTCTCAGCAAATACAAATTAATGTGTGGTTTCTCAATTCCTAATCCCTCTTGAAACCCACGCTGCCTTTCAGACAGTAGTGTTGCTTGTCACCCAATCGACCAATCTCTGATGGACAAATTTTCTGAATAATTTAGAAGTGGTGTTATATAATGAGATACGAATTACCCCAAGTCATACCAACCAATTTCATTTTTTAAAAGATTGGAATATTAAGGGTGCTAGTTTAGGGTACCCTTGTTGCATAATAACACTACCCTCCGTCCTCCCACCAAACCAAATACTGTATCAGAGAAAACAATATTGCCATGCATTTTTAGACAAGCTAAAGTATGCAAAGACAGATTTCTGATGCACCGACTGTCTTCAATGTAAACATGGGGCCTAATCACTCCCAATCCAGATTTATGCATTGTATGATCAACTACAGGTCAGACACCACAGGGTTACATGCTTGCAGCAGACCTATGTTCACATGTGCCAGTCCCAGAGCCAACTAAGTTCATTTTTATGGGTCTGATAACATTAGCCATTTTATGGTACACACGTTAATCCTGGTTATAGTTCATGCAGCCTTAGGCAACCGTTGGCGAATATCTCCACATTTTAAATTGCAAACGGTTTGATAATTATGGGCTGCAAAGGTTGGATGCTCGATTATTGAGGCTGTCCAATAGAATTGACTTGAATGAAAACTTGAGCTTCCTTGGTTTTGCGCCCCAAATGTATTGCACTGTTTCTATTGCAGTTTTACATCAACTGTTACATATTATCTTCATAAGTCATGCAAACATTGTAGATCAATTTCTTTTTGTATCTTTTCACATTGAGCCTCATTTCATAGCACTTCCTTCTTTGAGTGATTTTTATTTTGACTTTTCACATTTAACCTAATTTCCTAGTGATTCCATTGACATGTGTTTCTCCATCTTTTGGAGATGGTTCATCAGGAAGGGTGCATATTTATAGATCTAAATTTATAAACTGCAAATGAAAATAAAAGTGATTGTATAGATGTTTACGAACTTGCTCATCCTCATTCTCTAAATTATCTAGCAGAACCTATTACTGGTTTAAACTTAACATTCATAGACAAGGGCAAACATTGCTCACTAACACCTTTGGCTACAATTAATACATTTGCTGAGCCAAATATTATCCGTTGAGTTACGGTAGGTAAACCTTTTCTCTTTGGTTTTATGCTTTCCTCACTTTCTTAAGATCTGGTGGAACAAAATCAAATTACTGCTGCTTAATTTAGTGCCTTAAATTCTTTTCCAAATTAACTAATATAAATGCTATTCCTTTACTGAATCACAATTTCTTAGTAACGTTTACCCGTTTTTCTTGTAGCTCCTTTCTTCTGCTAGAGCGTTTTGCATTTGCGTCGTAAAAACCAAGACGGACGCCATTTTATTGCGTACATGATGCCGCGGTCGTGTTTCCAATAAGGCGCTCGCGTCATCACGCCACCTTCCATTTTGCTTTGGGTGATATTTTCGCTTGCGGCATGATTACCGCTTTTCAGTCACAAATTAGTTTCAGGTGTGGCGCAATGGCTTTTCCAATTACGCGCATCATCTTCCATCTTTCTTTGGGTTGAAGTAATCATTTTAGATATGCACTTTTCCTCAATTGGCACGGTGTTCACCCTCATTCTGCTTACATGTGATTTTCTTTAATGATATTACAATTATTCAATATAATGTGTAAAATGTTAAACCAGTTAAGATTATGTTAGTGTGCTAATTTCTGATGGCTGAGCTAGTGCAATAATTGGTATATATACACACAAAATCTGAACAACAGTGTACATAATATCACAAATAATAATTTCTGTATCGAAGTTTAACCCTAAATTGCAACTCTCCAATAAACAGATCCACACTCCTTCTCTTTGTCTCAGACGTTGTTCTCCGTTACCTCCTCTGGGCAGCATACACATTTTCAATTCCAAAATACTTTATCTCATCCATTTCTTCTTGGCCATGTTCTTTTTGAAAGGGATATGCCAGAGGATATCTGTTGCTGATGGATCTTAAACGTTCTGCAATTCTGTTTTTTAATGGACGTTTGTACTGCCAATATATAGTTTGGAGCATATGCATTTTATACCATAAAAACTAATTTTGTATTGCAATTTATACATTCTCAGATATAACTTTCAGTTCCATTGGGCTTTTGAATTGTTTCCCTCCCCAATCCCGTATCTGAATAAGGGCATACCGGTTATTCATCTTCCACTGCAGGAATAAATATGTACTGCCCGGGCTGCTGCTACAGAGCAGTGGCAGACGTTGCCTACCAGCTCTGTGTGATTACCTTCTGTGAAGTTAGGTAATTGAATTCAGTGTTAACTTACCATTCAGAATTATACATTTTAAACATTTGAACATCTTTCCATGGTTTGCCGTTTGTGTATTTTAGAATGCTCCAGTGGTGCCAACAATGTATGCTTTGTATTTTCCTGTGATGTAATTGTTATGCAAAGTATTCTTTTTGAAACGTAATCCTACATCTTTTAGGCCACATAATGTTGGCAAGTATGCCATATGGTGGACACTACACCAGTCCCTTTGAAATGCATTAATTTCTGCTGGCTTGAAGCTTAGTGCGACCACGCTCACGAATTTAAAAAGAAATGTGTCTCTTTCAATAGCCAAACCGGGACATTTGAGATCCGTAGAAATGACTGAATGCAACAACAACAAAAAATTAAAAAATAAATAAACGATACACAAATGGGGATGTTTGTGTATTTTGAGTAAATAATAGGTGGGGTGGGGTAAGGGTATTAGTTAAACAGGGGTGAGGGTGATGGCACTGGTATCTTCCTCCCATCGCCGTCCCCCGCATTCTTCAAAAAGAAAAAAGTACTTTTGTTTTTGGACCAAAACAATTCATTCATTTCACCTTCGGTTTTTTCCCCAGTAATTTCATGGACAACCGGAACATTTGGCAGCGGGGCACTTTCCCGTTCAGCACCCTCATAGTCAATGAGGGTGCAAAATGGGGGAGGTGTCCCTCTGCCAGGACAATGTCCTGCAGAGCTGTGGGCAGCAGAGGGGCTCTCCCTTAATGTGGGTGATCAGAAACGTAAAGGGTGAAAACTGCTGCATGCTTTAGGAAATAATGACTATGGCTTTAAAACCCAAGGGGGGATTTGTTAGGCTCACATTAATCTGCATGATGCAATTGTGACTTTGCATGCAGGATGCAGAGAATAAAACTGAAGCCATACTCTTGTCACGCACCATATTTCTATGGCGATGTATAGTGTGTAAGGCATATGCATATTAGGAGGTTTGTATGCATTTTACCCCACAGAGCCTGGACACAGCGTTAATAGATGCATTTCCTGCATCTGTAATGGTCCTGCAGTTTGCATTTTTTTGGTATGTGTTAAAATGCCATCTGTCACTAATGTTACCAAAAAGTGGATTGGGGGGCGGGAGGGTGTTAGGTTGGGGTTGTGGATGAGACATGGAATTGCGCATACTGAAGTGGAGGGGATTGATGGCGGCGGGGGAGACTCAGCACTTTGTGGGTCCCCCGTCCCCCTCCCCCCCACACTATTGCAATGCTGGATACTCCCACGCCTGTGCTGGCTGCTCATATCAGGAGTGTGTTCCTGGTTTCACAGATTGCTTTGGGGTGGTTTTGCCCAACAAAACACACACATTTTCTAAAAATAAACACACAGACATGCACATCAAACCAAACTCCATTTTCAATTGTAAAATCAACTCAACTCATGATCTTTAAAAACAAATCTATCCTGCAGAACTGTGACATTTCTACAGCCACTACAATTGCTTTAAATGAAAATCACCTCATTTAAAATCACTGGTTGATGGCAGCAAAGCACTTTTTCAAAGAGGTTCTGAATTTAACAAATTGGTTGTTAATTCTGATTTTTATTCTATTTTCTTTATTTGTTTATTCGTGCACGTGAACTAATATAATTGTGTTTTAAATTGCTAAAGGTTCATCTTTTCAACCATTAAAAAAAATAATTTATGTGCGATATGGCGTGCTCTCAATTTACAGTCATTGGCTTGCAATGCAAGACACCAAACTGAGACAAGAAGCCTACTTTACCTTTTTTCAAGTTTTTATAAATAAGTACCGACAGTGACCAGGGTCATCTCCGCCTGTATTTATACGTAGTAAAAAACAATCGGTAAACACGGAAAACAGCTACCCTTAATTAAACCACATTCACATGCTTTTGATGGAAAACCTAGATCCCTGCTGGTTATAGCCATCTCTGCTGTTGGTGCTCAACCAATGAGTTGATCCCAAATACTGGATGTTTTCTTTCATCAACCGATCACTTTAAACCAGCATCCCTGAAGGCACATATGCCTGCAAACTACACTTTTCCAAGTAATTTGTCCAGTTCTCTGCCTGCTACAATGCCTTGCACTCTGTTAGGTCTCGAGCTTTGTATTTTCTCTTACATAATTAAAGCTAACTGGATCTTACACTAAGTAGCGAACAATAATTACATCCAGTCTGTACATCCACAGACCTACAGCCAAACCATACACCATGCTTAGTCTCCAGGCCTCTTTGCTATTAAATTCTGATTGTATTATATATTAGCCCCCTGGGGACAGGTGCTACCCAATCAGGTGGCCGACAATGCAGGCGGAATCTGCACATACTAACCAATCGCATTCCCTGGCCCCTTGCGCTTCTCCCCCAGCCACCATCTTGGTGCCAGTGGGTAGGGCCGAGTCTCCACTGGAGTCCCTCACCTCAATTCCCCCTCCCCCAAAACTGAAACTTCCAGCCAAATCTCCACTCATATGTGCAACTCTCTGCCAATACCTGAAAGTGGTATATATTTTTTTAGATCAATGAAACAAACGCAAGAGCCATCTTGTCCAACTGTCTCTGAAGTCGCCAGTTACCATGCCTACCGTAACAGTATACTCAGTACTTAGTCTCCAGCGCTGACTTCCCTTTAACAGTGTGAACTTTTGGATTTATGACATTTCTGAACTTCTCCTTACACATCATACGATGGGGTAAGCATAAGGTATCCCAGGACACTGACCTGTACAACAACGACTGCAACCAGCTGCACAGAGCCTTACAAAGAAAACTATTTTCACTGCCTTTTAAATCATATTTATTGTGTTCATCTTGAGTACAAATAAACTTCTGGTAACATTACAAATATGAGTAAAACATTACTGATTAAATAAATGAATTTGCTAATCAAGCAAAGTTTGATTAGCAGTCACTGCTAATCAATTTTAGAAAACTAATTTATGCCTTGTACGAAATAGTATTGAAACACACCTACTAAAGTTGGCATTTTGTGTGCAGATTTGCAGCATGCCATGTACTTGCTGCTGGTTCCCAAGAGGTAGCTCCTGCCTATTGGATGATGCCAGATCCCCAGGAATCGGTTTCAGCTCCTGCTCATCAATTCTTAAATTCAAACCCTAAAATATCACCATTACCTAGAGTGGGCTTTCCAATCCTTGGTAAATAGTGAGGTTACGTGCCGCAACTTCCTATTGGCTTAGCACTGCTGATCTCACGTTCCCTCATTCAGCCATCCTCGCACTCGGTTTGTCCATCCATATATGTAGTTGGCTGCCAATCATGTTGACTTATGTGTGCAGGGGAGTTCATGCACAAAGTCACGATTAGGTAGGCGACGGGGATACATTGAAGGGAAAATAGAGTGTTTAAAGGGTAAAGGAACAAAGATGAACGAATGCAAACGTGAGGAATGAGCGAAAGAGGATGTGTTATTCAATGATTATGAGGACTGATGAATAAGGGAACCCCTAAGCACTTCCAAGTAATACGTGGCGAGTAAAAACAGTGTGCCATGTTCACGTGGACAATACAGAGAGCGAGTGAGTGGCCTTTTATGCGTGGCTAGTAGCTTGCAACTTAAATTTTTTGCCCCCAAGTAAGGGTATGGTACCGGAGGGATGAAGGTAAGATTTTGAAGATGGATACATTAATGAAAGTTAAGAGCATATGAAAGTGCAGGGTGGAATCTTTCAAGTTGTAAGCTACTACTTGCATCAGGTTTTACTTGCTACTGGCGAGTGCAAGTTTTGTAGCCTGAAGTAGTGTGAGAATTTAACATCACCTGCATAATGCAAGGCAACCTTCTCCATATACTTCACCAATTAACAGTTTCAATGACCATGAACCTTCTCATCTGCGGCCCTGACACAAGGGTTCCCCTTACACTTAATCCATGCAAGCGCCATACATAAAATATCCATAGTAAACCTCTTTCCGTGCTCACTCCATGTCCCCTTCCAATGGGGTTAGGATCGCTGCACTCTGTCCTACTCCGGTGTCTATGGATCCTGTTCATGCAATGGTGCATCTCTCTTACTGCCTCCGACCCTACACGCTGCAACTTTTAACACAGATCAAAGGGCAGGGTTCGAATGGGAGGGGAGCCATTTAGCTCCTTCTTGTGGCCTAGAAGTGCCGGGTTAGCTCGACACCAACAGCTACAAGGAGCTAGTTTTGGCTCCCCAGGCCTACTGAGCCAAAAATTATATACATATGCTACATTAACTTAATGCATTCGGCACAATCTATTATTGAGCCTTAAGGCACACCTATATGACATTTAAAGTAGAAGGGTTAAGTATAAGGGTTCATTCAAAACGGTCAAAAATAATACGTTAGATTTGCGGAACCCTATGTACTAACTCCTCGTTCACCAGTGGTAACTCTTGCTCACTGGTTAATGCCAGATACTGTAAGGAACTCATGGTGGCAACAATAAAGACAGACACAAGTGATCACAGTTCAAGGGTGTTAACTGTATGCCTGGGTGAGAAAAACGCCTAAAGCTAAGATGGGAGCAAACCACGACCATCAAATAATAATAAGACAGTCCTAGTAGCATCTTGTCAAATAAGAAGGGCCTATGCTTAAAAAGAGTGTGGGATAATGTTCACCAGAAAAGAAATAAGTGTTCACAAAATGATAAGTCAGGATGTTATGGCGGGGTCTCCCTTCCCCACATTTTGATCACGGGAAAAGGCGGAACTCCTGAGCACAGCACACTCCTGGGCCACTCCAGCACGAGGTTCACAAATCTATTTCACAATACCAAAACCTTCACGGGTCATTTCTCTTTCCTCAAAGTCTCTTGCCTTAGACGGCCTGCTGGATCAAAGAGTTCATTCAGCGGTCTTGCACCGTGGGCGATTGCCCTTTGCCCCTAGGATCTCCCTCCACAGGGCTCGGATCCTCTTTGTGAAATGGGCCTCCCTCCATCGGGCTCACTACGGCCTTCTTTAACACAGTCCAGCACCGAAATGCTAGGCAATTCTCCTCTGAACTAGAGCACCAACAGAAACCTCTGTTTCAGCCTTGTTGGGCATTATCAGTGAGGTGGAGCTGTGCCTCTCTGAGAACAGTGAGCAGGGGGTCCACGTCTGGATTCCCCTGGTAACTTAGGGTGAGACCCAAAGTTACCAGGACAAAGACTGATATGCAGGGATATTTCTCCTCTGTGAAAGGGACAGTGAGCTAGACTTGTTTGAGAATCTCTTGGTGGCCATCCACCCAAGAACAGGTCAATGGGCTGTGTTTGTGCCGGTAGAGAGACTCACAGAACCCCCTTTGTTTTGAATATTAAGTAACTTTGGGGCTCACCCTAAGTTACCAAGGGAATCCAGACGTGGACCCCTTGCTCACTGTTCTCAGAGAGGCACAGCTCTGCCTCACTAATGATGCCCAACAAGGCTGAAACACGTGTATGGGGTTGCTGTTGGTACTCTTGTTCAGAGGAGAATTGCCTAGCATTTTGGTGTTGGACTGCCCCTGGGCAGGACACCCCTGGGAAGGCCAAAGACTGATATGCAGGGATATTTCTCCTCTGTGAAAAGGGACAGAGAGCCAAAGACTTGGTTGAGACTCTCCCGGGGGCCATCCACCCAAGAACAGGTCAACGGGCTGTGTTTGTGCTGGTAGAGAGACTCCCAGAACCCCCTTTGTTTTGAAGATTAATATAATTGCCTTTTATAACATTATGGCAATGCTGGCAAATGTTACCTGATAATGTACCTTCAAAGGATGTTTCATGCTGTTAATGTTCAGTGTATTCTGCCCGAATCAGATAATCTCTTACTAACTTGCCCTTCCTGTATGCAAAGTGACAGCAATGACGAGAGATGCAGCATTGAAACCAGTGCAAAATTCTGAAGCAGAGAAGTTGGTGTATGTAAAAACCTACACCCAACAAAGTCAGAAAATCAAAAGAATCATCAAAAGGAACTGGGATGTTTTGAAAATAGATCCTAATCTTGCTCAGTTATTTAAAAAACCACCAACTTTTGCTTTCCATTCCCGGTTCTTCCAATTCTTGTGCCGTGCTCGTGTGCTGCCCAGCTGCAGGGTAAATTGTTCAGTGCGCCTCTGGGAGGCCTCTCCAAGCACCCCCAACTCAGTTTAAAATTGGCCCTTACATGCTTTTCCTGGCCCTCTCGACCCCTGCGGCCTTCCCTTCACCCCCGCCGAACCCTCACCCTGGATGGCTCTCAGGACCAGGAAGCTCTGCTAATCCAGGAGCCCCAGGGCAGCCAAGGGCCAGAGGGAAAGGGCTGCCAACTCCTGAGCAGCTTGTGTTTGCCTGGAACATCCGATGCAGACAACCTACAGCGAATGATAAGACAAGTGTGGTTTGGGCAGGGAGAACAGCCATTACTGTACTCCAGTAAAACCCCACCACTCTTGTACCTAAAATCTCACACCTACTTGTAACTAGCATAATCGTCATTTTTATCACACTGCCAAAGTCTGATTCTAAGTGTTTATTGCCGACACTGATAAAGTTGAATCTAAGTTTTCATTACAGTATACAACACGATATAACACTGTGTAGATTGCCTGCATCAACCCCTGGAAAGTCAGTTAGATGTGTTGGGAGTTATCTGTGTACGGCACTTGGCTGTATTCTGGAAATGGGTTGCACTTGAATGGATTTTGAGGTTGAGTAATTTTGGATTGATTTCTTCGGGTAGGAAATGTGACTGTCATGACCTCCCTCAGCACCCGTCCACATGCCTGACCTCTAAGGTTGCTTACTGGAGCTGAGCCAGCCCAAATCCTAATCTTGGCCAAATGTGTACACACATTTTAAGCCTCCTCTTAGAACTTTATCATACCTGGACTTTGGTCCCAAAAGGTAATTTCTACCACAAAGCACTGAGGCTATACAATTGGGAAAAGGCGCTATATAAATAACTACTACAATACAAAGCTCTCCCTCATCAGGAACGCAAGGGGGGGGCGAACATAGGGGGGTGGTATCAATTCCTGCTCCTCTAGTTGGATCCTGAAGCAATTATATGTAAAGAACTACCTCTTTAAAAATTGGTCTAACTACAAGTCCCAGAAAGAAAAGCAAAAGCCAGGACTGTTTGAGCCAACGCACCTGATATGGGAAAACTTGACAACATGCACAATAATCTCGGAAAGTATGTATTTAAATCTAAAGGCCTTTGCGTGTTCAAAACCGTCAATCCCACATTTTGAAAAAAAACACATTTCGCTTCATCGGTATATTTGTAAATAAATGTCCCTCTCCGCACACACCATTATGATCCCCTCCATGCTCAAAAGCACTGATCAATAAAAACAAAACTACACACCCATTGCTGCAAAGGTTTGGTCACGAGGTAATCAGTGTCTGCTTCTGTAAACCCCAAGCAAAATCTTGATGGAGCAACCACCAGAAGGAAACAGCAAACTAAAGTATGCATATCCGTACTGAAATCCAAAAGTACACACTAGAGTTTAATAGTATACGGGCCAATTCGGCTTAGCCACCTTTCAGCGAAACAATATTTAGGACAATCACTTTCAATGAAAGCTAAAAATAAACTAAGTACAAAGTCAAGTTAAAAGTAAAGCATTTTAGTCACAGTTCGGCAGACCAAAAAAACAAAACAAGACTACTTTGCGTCCTTCCTGTTTAAAAGCCCATACCTGGCTTTGAAGTAGATGACGCATATCCGGTTCACGAGCCTGCGAGAAACCTAAAACGAACTTGGGTTTTGAACAACGTTGCGGAACATTCCACCGCCAACGGTCCGCTCTTGGTATTCCCTTATTGATTCATTCGCGTCACAAATACTAAGCAATAGAGTTTCGGCTGATCTTAACGTGTCCTGTAAACAGAAAGACATACAGTATTCAAACCTTCGCGGCGCTCCAATAGTGCCCCTTTCTCATTGGACCTAATCTTTTTGTCATTGACTAAAAGGCGATTGGTTAGAGAGTCACGGCTTCTGGCCTATGGTAGCACACGAAGAAGTCCTGGGATGATGGTGGTAAATAGAGGACAAAAAAAAGCCACATTCTGCTTGGAAGCGACAAGTTACTTTGTTGATTCTTGTATGTTATGAGTATACTACACATTATGTATAATATATACATCTCAGGATGTCACGTGTGTTAATGATTTTTGTTAAGCACATTTAAAAAAGGGTACGTTTGTTTTTGGTGGTTGCCATCTTGGAACGGACACCGCATGATGCACTATTGTTTAATATCAGATAGTATATCGGTATTCAGATCAAAATGAACAAGGTCGCCGGCTGGCGTCGGAAGTCGTTGTATTCGCTCTCGTTTTCATGACTGCTATTGGCGAAATAGCTCTCGTTTCAAAACGGCTGTTGCCTCACCATAGTTACTGAACGTTGAACGATGGCATTCACTTCCGGTGTATGGATTACCAATAACTGAGTACGAGGGAGGTTTGAGTGCTGCGTTGCCGCCACTCAGATGCACGTGAAGGTGAGAGATTAGTTTACGTGAAGACTTGATTGACAGATGTACATGGCTTGATTTCAAAGTGATGCCGCCCTTCTACCTGCAAAACGATGTCTGCAATCAAAATGCCTTTTTGTGGGGTAGTATAAAGTTTCCAGAAGCAAAAAGAAAACGGTATATTTCATTTATTGTAATACACAGTTTTAATGGAGCAGGCTCTTATTTCTGAGCACTTATCTGATCGCACAATATATAGCAATAAGAAGAATTATCTGTTTTGTTTCTCCACTTCTTAGCATTTCTTCGTTGCTGAACTGCAGGTATCGAATCCTAGACCAACGTTTTGTGTAGAAAGTGCTCCTGAAAAACTACAGTCAGCAAACGTATCAACATTGTTCATTCCATTCTGGAGACCTAGTCCATTACTAATTTTAACTTTGGCTTCTGGGTCTTGTGGTCTGGGATTCTTCTTTATAAACCTTGGACTACACGTTCCAGAATGCAAAGTTAAACCCAGGACTGGATTAATGTCACCCAAATGGAATGGATGATGATGGTGTGTATGTGTGTATACATATATTCCCACAGCCTCATGCTTGCATTGTTTAGCAAAATCCTAGACCGGGCCAGCCCTAGGATTTGTATGACATGGGTGGAAAAAGCTGTGTGGGTACCCTTGATTTGCACCGCAGAAAATGATGTTACAAAATTTAGTCATTACCTCCCCATCCCTCTTCCTCGTTACAGTAGTCACCTGCGAGGCCCTGCCTCTCAAACAGGAACTTTTTTTTTCTCCAGAGGTATAAACCTCCTACTTACCAACAATACACAGTTCTTTTTCGCTGTCTCGGACAGGGACTGGATCCTCTAGGAGCGGGGATCCGGGAGACATGGTGTGGTTTCTTCCGTGGGGGTGTCTCCTGCGGGGTGGTGGGGACTCGCAGTGAGAATTGGGCTCTCCGCAGGGCTTGGGGCCTGGTTGAGCAGGCATTGCTGGCTGGGACCTCCTGCAGGGCTTGGAGTTCTGTTGCATGGCTTATTTCGTGAGAGCCAGGTTCGGCAGCACTATTGGGGCGCCGTGCATTATGGTTTCCCGCCCCTCCCTCTTCCTGCCGGGGGCCTGGTTGAGGGTGGTGCGTTCCCTGGGTTTCTGCTGGCCAGGGAGTTTTCGTATCCTCCTGGATGGCCTGACTGGAGGCGCGGCTGGCTGGCATATCGGTGCAGGTTGCTGCTTTCGCCCTGTTTCCTGGAGACGACTTCTTCAGCGACATACTGCAGGCAGTGGGATTTGGCTTTACTGTTCTGTTTTGATGGGCAGGCATGTGGACTCTCCTGCCATTCCTCCGTGGCTGCGGAGGAGGCTGCCCTTTGGGACCTGGTGGACCGTAAGGCGAAGGACGCATTGAAGAAAGCTCATGTGGATTCCCATCTAGGAATGCAGGCCAATGTCTATGATTCATATACGGCAGAGACGGTTCTCGGGGGCTTTTGGCTTCTCCGTAAGGCGATGGAAGATGGCTCAGATTTCTTCCAGTGCTTGATGAAATGCAGTGTGAAGACCAGCTCTTTTCACGTCTCTGCTCGTCGTCGGCTTCAATTGAGAGACTGGAAACTGACAACTCCCAGAAGGCTGTAATAAGCTTTTCGCAGACTCTGGTAGACAAGGTTCACCGGGTATCATCTGCGCCACAGGTTTGATGTTCTTTGGGGGCTGCACCTCGGAGCAGAGGGTCTGGGGGCAGGCATGGCCAGTTTCATCACTCCAGGGGCTTCCGTCCCAGGCCCGGGGGTCCGAGGCTGGCAGAGGAACATCTGAAGCCCTGACAATTACTGTGGGGTGCCGCCTCCAGCAATATTTTCCCATCTGGGAGCGGTGGTCCTCTGATGCTTGGGTCCTGCAGATTGTCCGGGAAGGTTACCGGATAGAATTTCTGTCACCTCCTCTTCAACCGTCCTGGATCATGACTACTCTGCCCAGGGAACCTGCCAAGAAAGCGGCCATGTGCTCAGCCACTGCCGAGCTTCTGTCCAAGGGGGCCATTGTGCCCAGGGTCCAGTGGGGTCTGGGGTTCTACTGTCGGGTCTTCTTGGTCCCAAAGCCTCAGAGGCGGTTCCGTCTGATCTTGGACTTGAAACAACTCTATGCCTTTGTCAGGGGTGTTCGTTTTCAGATGGAGTTATTGCAGAAGATCATTCCTCTGGTCAGGCGAGGGACTAGATGGTCTCCTTGGATGTACAGGATGCCCATTCACCCGTTGCATTTACAGTTCCTCAGGTTCTCTGTGGGGGGGACATCATCAGATCTGAGTCCTTACCTTTGGATTGAAATCAGCTCTGATGGTCTTTACGAAGGCTGTGGCTTCGTTGGTGGCACAATTGCATCTACAGGGGATCCAGCTGTTCCCAGTCTCGGGTGTATAGCTCAGGGGCAACATGCTCGCCTTGGAAGCAAGACGACAAGGAGCAACACAGGTTCGATCCACGGGTCCGCGCTTAGAAACCTCTGGGTATTAAGTGCGTTATAAATAAGCTATCATATCATACCTGGACGACTGGCTGGTCAAGGCAGATCTCTGTTGTACTGTTCAATCTCACCTTCTCATTGTCTGTCAGTTGCTCCAGGATTGGGGCTCCCTGATCAACTGGGAAAAGTCTCAGATGGCCCCTTCCCAGGACCTGGTGTTCATATGGGCTCAGTTCTGCCCCCAGAAGTGGGAAGGTTATTCTGCCCCTCTCCGACTCCAGTCGCTCCTTTCCGAATTCCTTCGACATCCCTGGGTATCTGCACGGGAGCTCCTGGTGGTACAGGGGCACATGGCTGCTTGTGTTTTTTGGGCCCGCCTCCATCTTCAACCTGTAGTAGCACATCTTTGCTTCACTGGTCCCCCTCCTCCCAACCTCTTGGGCAGATGTACCGATTTCAAATGATCCGAGGGTTTCTCTGGGTTGGTGGTTGATGAATTCCTCCCTACTGAGGGGTATTGAGTCCGATTGTCCCCCATCGTGTGGTTCTGATCACCGACACCAGCTACTTCGGGTGGGGGCCTCCAAGCGGTCTCTGTCTTCTAAGGAGCAGTGGGATGTAGAGGGGCTGTGTCGATCCTCGAATTGGAGGGAGTTGGCAGTCTGGTATCGGTCTCCCCAACTCACTGGCTGTGTTGTTCTCTGTCGCTTCTTTGTTCCTGGAGCCAAGGACGATACCACTGCATCTGCTGCTTCTCCCCGCCTTGGTCAGTTGCATGGGAGAACCCTCGGTATCTCCGACACACAATGCAGGATTCTTCAGCCTGGTTTCCTGGTCTTACGTTTTCTGCCTTGAAGGTTTCTTGAAAGTAATGGCTTCCTGCCAAAAAGGTCAAGGGTGCTGCCCCTCTCGCAAACCTCTCGTGCTTGGCTGTCTTTCCCCCTTCGTTCAACTGCCAACTCAAAACTGCTGGACCTTCATGTGTTTTGCCTCGCTCAGAGTGTACTCTCGCTCTCTGCCTTTTATCTGTTTGGGGAAGTGTAATTGAAGTCAGGTGTGAGTGATTGTCGATAATTGCCTGACCTCGTCCGACTATAGTATTGGGACATTTCAGGTATATAGCTCAGGTTTGAGTCTTTCCCCCAGAGCGGGCTGTCCGTCTAAAAGTGTTTGTGCAAGAAAAGTGGGTAGAGGGACTGAGCTTCTAAATATCCCATCGGGTAGGACGGGGTAAGGTGTAACAGGGAAAAGAGGAATACTGCTTCTCGGCATCCAGTCTCACACTCCCTGAGGACCCCTCACCAGGTGATCCTCCTGCACTGGTCCACCCCCAGGGTCTGGATCCAAAGGCGATGGCTGTGCCCTGGCCACCTGGGAGAGGGATCCACAGGGACTAGCAGGTGAGACACCTTCTGGTTTCGCACAATACTCAATACCCTAATGGCCTATTGCCATACATCTGTAACTCCCTTTTATAGAAAATAGAGATACCTTTTCCCAAAGCCCTTTTAACCAAACGTCTATTTCTGGACAAAGGGGTAAAAGCTCCAAGACTTTCTTTTTCAGTTCTAATTATCATCCATGTAGAGCTGGCTCATCATTTGGAAATATTGCAAGTTGTTGACTGATGCAAATTACTTGAACAATATCAATGGACTTCATCTCCCACAAGTACCCAAGTACTTGAACAAGGAGGAAGAAGAGAGCAATACAGAGCAGAAAGAACCTTAATAAGCATGCTAGTTGTTCTCACAAGCAACCCGTGCACAGGACATTTAAAGATCGAAAACCAATTGCAAGAGGATGCTGGTGTTTGGAGGAAGTCGTCGTACCTCAATGCTAGGCGTGTGGTCCCTGGGAGCACAGACCGGTGTGGCAGAGTCAATGGGTTCACCAGCAAGGAGGCGGAGAAGCGCAGACACGTCGGGAACAAGGGACGATTCCTGGGCATTCGACAGCTAGAGAAAGCAATGCTTTGCTTACCGAGACCTGAAAGAAGGCAGGCCCTCTGACAGGAAGCCGTAAGAGGAACCTGAACGACACAGATGCAGTCCCGAGTGGAAAGCGGGCGGCATAGCTTTGCTGCGTAAGTGTGAACGGGACCGTAGATGCCACACAGAGCCAGTGAGTCAACACAAGTAAAATGGGGATCCCGGGGCGTTTCAGCGACTGCGCCAAACACAATTTGTAAACTTTAAAGCAGCAGAACAGAGACATTAAGGAGATTGTTTGTTTGCAAAGCAAGAAGAGATATTGCAAACACAAGCCCCAGCCAAATATAAGAGAATGGAATGCAGATTTGGGGAGAACCAAGACCGAATGTTGAAACAACCAGACATAAAGAACCAAAGAAGATGTATCCAATTGTTGAATTGAAAGAGGAACTGTTTACCAATGAATGTGAGAAGACTGGGCAGGCGAGTAAGCCAGGCAGTCACAAGTGCATAAGAAACCCTGGCAGGGGAGTATACAAGGAAGTTGCAAATCTACAGGATGTCTCAAGCAAGGACTATGTTTGAAAGAATGAACTTTTGAAAGAAGGAACTACAAGGCTAAGAAGCTTTGTAACAAAATAATTTGTGTGCCAAGAAAGACACAAATAACTGTTATACCAAGAATCATTGGCCTAGTGTTGAAAAATCCAAATAGTATTCTTGTAAACCAAGAAAAACATCAATAACTGTTGCAAATTTGGTTTTAAGGAAGAATTCATGGAAGGGGAATACACCTCTGGTACCAAGAAGTGCTATTCTTGGTGTTTTTTTGTGTTGAAGGGATTCATTAATTTGAGACAGAATCCAGGAGAAGGGAATTCCCTTGGAAGTAAAACCTTATTTTGACTTTGGAATACCTTTTGTATTTGAATCGAGAAAGAAACTAGGGGAAGGCAATCGCCCTCTGGAACCAAGGTTCTTTTACCTTGGAGAACCTTTTATGTTGGAGCTGTTCTATTTTTCCTTTATGAACTCTTTTTGCAATCACCCCAGCTTAAAGACATTTCCCTTTTCACCTTATAATTTGGTTGGTAATGTGCGGGTCAGGGTAGAACGTTTGGACACATTTTTTTTATTTTGACATCCTGACAACCACAGATACTTCATTTTGGGTTTTAGGTAGGGAAATTCCTTTTAGAGCAGGGTCAGAGAGGTATTTAAGTTAATAAAAGTCTTTAACCAAAAACGTGGCACCTTTTTTGTATTTTTATTTTTTAAAAACTTATTTTTTTTTAGAACTCCCCATAATAACCATCAAGGTTGTAGAAAACATTTCAAAATTAACCCCCCCCCCTCCCACACCGGCTATTTGCTCTGTGATCTTGGTCAAGGGTGAGGTGGTACTTTTCTGGCATCAATGTACCTCCAGGATGCCTGCTTTCATATCCTAATACACTGGAGCATCAGAATTGGTTGAGGTTTGCAGTACCAGTTTCAAGCTCTCCCCTTTAGTGTGGAAACAGACTCCATAATCTTTTTACACAAATCCTGCCACCAGTTCTGACATCACTGCACTGGAAATGGATACAATATACTGCCTCTCTGGACAAATGGCTGCCCAGGGCCTCAACAAAGGACTTATTCATAGGCATGCAAGACATTACCCATCTAAAGTGGTTGATAAACTGGAGACAGTCACAATTAGTGCTAATACAACCCTCAGTATATATCGGGCCCATTTTCAAGAGTGATCTGGACACGATCTTGCTTCCACCAGACAGAGCAAACAAATTAAGGAAATTACTGAAAGGGATTTGCAGTTTACTTCAAACATCTGCAGGGCATTTTTTTCAGTCAGAACAACTCCTGGTGGCCTGAGTGCATTTGGTACCATAGGCCAGGTGGCATCTTCACCCGGTGGGGAATCCCCTAGACAAACATTGGGACGTTGGCATTGCAGGACTTCGTAGCAATCCTTCCAGAGGACCACAAACTCGTGGGGAGCTTGTATTGGTGCCAGCTCAGCAAAAACCTGTGCAAATATTTGTTGTTAACCTCTCCGTTCCCGATCACACTATCAAATCTAGGTGGGTAGGGTGGCCTGCTACCCTATGTCAGACAGTCATCAAGAAAAATGAGCCTGTACTTCTCCTGTGCAAGGAACGCTTCGCTGGGGTTGACATCCGAGTTAGAGTGAAGTGTGGCGGTCATGTTGCACAAGTCTACGCTATACGCCAGTCTATTTCAAAGGCGCTTGTGGCTTACTATCAAAAGTATGTTGATTAAGCATCCAAAAAAGAAATCGACGATATTGTAATCCAGTATGACCGGACCCTGCTTGTGGCAGATCCTCGACGGTTCAAGTCCAACAAATTTGGTGGACCTCGAGCACATGCTTGCTACCAGAAAACCTACTGTAAAATGTTTGACACTTGCAATAAATCTAAAGTGCGAATTACAAAAAAAGAAAAATGAGAACTAGAGGTAAAGTACACATCCTCTAACTAGAAGGCGCTTGCAGCTGTGTACAAAGTACTCCAGTGGTTCAGGAATCCATTCCATCAGAAAGCTGTGTGCATATCGGGGTCATAGAGAGCACACAACAGGGGATCATTTGAACAGGCTCTTCTGGCCTCTCAGGAATGAACATTGAAACCATGGGAGTGAAGGGAAATGTGTGCGAGATTTTGGGCCCCTTGGTTGGACCTCTTTGTTGCCCCAGGGAATGCTGTCCTCCAGTCTTTCTGCTCCACATTCCATTACGACCAAGCTTGGGGGCTTACATAGCCAGCAAGGCTGGTGTATGCCCCCCTGTAAGGAAGGCATGGTATCAAGAATAGACAGACAAAAGTAATCGCAGTGCAAGGGTGTTTATTAAACTGTATAGGTAGGTTGGAAAAACGCCTAATCTAAATCTAAGAAGGGAGCAAGCTAAGAACATCAAATAATAATAAGGCAGTCCTAGTGGCGTCGTGTCAAATAAAAAGGCCTATACTAAGAAAAACCTATTGCCAATCCTTACGCTAAAATACAAAAGAGTGTGGGATAGGGTTCAGAAAAAAAGTGTTCAGAAATAAGTCAGGATGTGCTAGCTGGGGATCTCCCTTCCCCATGTTTTGAGCATGGGACAAGGTGGGACTCCTGAGCACAGCACACTCTAGAGCTTTCCCAGCACAAGACAGCAGTTCTGATTCACGTATCAGAACCTTCGGTGGTTATCCCTTTTCTACAAAATGTCTCTTGCCACAAGGACCTGATGGATTACAAAAATAACAAACTAAATAAGTTCTGTTCCAAATGTACATTGGGTGATGGTTTCACCCCTGCGTCTCCCTCTTCCGGGCGCTGACCCCTCAAATAGTTCTTATCAACATCGGGATCTTCGATGGTTATCTTTCCTGCTTCCGAGGATCTGTTTGGTTCAAATAACAAACAAAAAGTTTTTTCGGATTGCACTTGAGGTGGTGTTCTTCACCCCTGGGTCCCCCTCCTACGGGCGCAGACCCCCTCGAATATCAGCCTCCATCCCGTCGGGTTCAATCTGGCTTATTTTCTTATTATTGCCTTCCTGTGTCGATGGGGTGTTGGTTTTCCACCCCTCGATTTCCTCCCCCCACCCTCTCCACCGGGCTCAGACCCTTCTTGAATATTGGCCTCCCTCCCTTCGGGTTCACTCTGGCTTATTTCTAAAGATTTCTTATTCTTGTATTCATGTGTCGATGGGATGTTGGTTTATCACCCCCTGATTCCACCTCTGCCGGGCTCAGACCCTTCTCGAATATTGGCTAAACAAAAGAGGTGATGGTTAGCAGGTTTAGAATGCATCTTAACCTCTGGCATTGCTCTGGGCAACTCTTCCAGACCATCTTTCTTCACCTGCCAAACCATTACAAAAAGGGAAAGCCCATATGCAAATCAGGCTTGGTCCCACCCCCAAAGGGGTAGTCCAGCCTGAGCCGCTAGGTCGCATCCCTTCTGCACGAGACCACAAGCATCACCAGACATGTTTCAGCCTTTTTGGGCGCCATCAGTGAGGAGTAGCTTGGGTCTCTAGGCACAGCAGGCACGGGACCCACGTCTGGGCATACTCGTCCCACTCGGGGTGACAATAGCAAAACAAAAGAGGTGATGGTTGGAAGTTTTAGAATAAATCTTAACCTCTGGCATTGCTCTGTTTGGGATATTTCTCCTCTGTGAAAGATAGTGAGCTAAAGAATCTGGGTAAGGATCTCGTAACCCAGACTAATTTCTGGCAGAGAGACTCCGAGGACCCCCCCCTTGTTTTTTGCATATTTAAGTAACTTTGGGTCTCCCTCTAAGTTACTAGGGGAATCCAGACGTGAACCCCTTGCTCACTATTCTTGGAGAGGCACAGCTCCACCCTACTGATGAGGTCCAACCAGATCGAAACACGTGTCTAGGGTTGCTGTTGGTACTCTTGTTCAGAGGAGAATTGCCTAGCATTTCGCAGCTGGACTGCCCTTGGGAAGGACAAATACTGATATGTTTGGGATATTTCTCCTCTGTGAAAGATAGGGAGCTAAAGAATCTGGGTAAGGCTCTAGTAACCAGGATTAATGTCTGGCAGAGACTCCCAGGACACCCCCTTGTTTTTTCCTTCTCAAATATTGGCCTGCCTCCCTTTGGGTTCACTCTGGCTTATTTCTAAATATTTCTTATTCTTGTCTTCATGTAGAGCCAAAGCTGGTGGCACCCGCTTTGAAGTGTTAGCCCCTAAAGCTTGGAATGCCCTCCTACTCAGCCTAAGAAACAAAAACACACGGCGTTCAGAAAGGCGCTAAAAACCAAGTTATTCAACTAGACTGTACCTATTGTCTCTAATGATGTTCCCCTGTAACCATGGAACACTTCCACAACTTTGTCTTTGAACCCTTGCAATTCTGTTTTTGAAGAATCTGTTTTTAAGTTGTATCCAAGTGAATAAACTGTAACAGCGCCACAATGCCCCAGGGTCGTTGTGCGCTTTATAAATTCAAAAAATGTAAATAAATGTGTCGATGGGGTGATGGTTTTCCTCCCCCTGGATCACCCTCTGCCGGGCTCAATTTTGTCAACGCACTGTTTCTTCGGACTTTAGACTTTGCCCCTCCTTATTGGCATCCCTCCGCCGGGTTCACTCTTGCCATTTGACAATTCCTTTTACCTTCTTCTGATGAAGGATTTACTTCCCTTGTGTTTTCAATTGTCGGTCAAAGACATTCGACTGTACAGGGATTTTGCAAGACCCCTGTATGACCACTTAACTTTGCGTCTCCCGTGGGGCCTTCTGGTATCAGTAGTTCATTCAACGCAGGATCAACCAGAGTCTCTCGAGTGAACACCCACGTGGTGCCAAACCTCCCTGCAGCTGGCCTTCCCGTAACAATTTACAGTTCTTTGAACTTTTCCTCAACGTGCCACCTTACGACTTTCATTCAACATAGTTTGGTTTCTTTATCAGTTCCCCTTCGACTCACCGGCTGTGATGAACCGCTTGGCTTTTCACTCTATCTGAAGTCAAGGCCAGTAACACGGTAGCAGGCGTCTCCTCTGTCCTGCTTATCAGCGTAGGCCTGCTCCCTGTACCATTGACAGCTTCTGCAACACACTTGGGCTATTGTTCGCGGTCTTATGTTTCCTTCTGCGAAGGCTTCGCAGGTCTAGGTCGGAAAGGGCAAGGTCGCTTCTCTCCTTGTCGCCCCTTCGGTTCTCGCCACCTTTCACCTCCTCTTGAACTGCTGTGCTTGGCTAGCTTTCTTGTTGTGCAGTCTGCCTGGCTCGTCGTGTGCTCTTGTGCTCCATCTTTCATCCCTGTGGGGAAAGGAAAGGGCCATCCGGTGTGTGTGATTCTGGTCAATTGCCTGAATCTGCCTGACCATTGTGTTGGGACATGTCAGATAAACAGTTTTATTAGTCCGTTGTCTTTCATGTCGAGAAAATGTTCGTGTCGGAAAAGGAGGGGGTGACATGAAGAATGATTTTCTTTGTCGTAGGGGGTTTGGAAAATTCAGAAGGGTGAGATTAGTATGGTTTGTGAAACAAACAGGAATGACTGGGAAAATGATGGAGGGGAATTATGGGAACGGTAGTGTTTTATCTGAGCAGATTGGGAGTGCGGGAAATAATAATCAGAGCAACATGAACAAGAATGACCGGGAGTATTCCGGTGGGCAACATGGAAACAGGGATTCTGGGAATTGGGGTTGTCGAATATACCAGGGTTTGGGTTCCTAGGGGATGTACCAGATATGGAGGAGTAGTTGGTTTTGGATAAGGGAGAATCTTTAGGTAGAAGGGAGGTTGAGTTGGTGCAACCTATAAAAGCTTCAAGAAGCTTGTCTTCCCAATCACTTTCTCCAGTATAATACTGTGTCTCACCTCTAGGCATTTCCCTGTGCATATCCATGGGTTCCCCTACCCAGGTGATCTTTTCCTGTTCGTCTACCCTTAGGGTTGGGATAAGAGAGGATCAGTTCTTCCCTGGCCACCTGAATAAGGGATTCCCGGGATCTACTTGAAAGTATACCCTCAGGTTTCTCACACCCCCTCCCAGTTTCTTCAGAATAAGGGATTCCCGGGATCTATTTGAGAGAATACCCTCGGGTTTCTCACACCCCTCCCAGTTTCTTCAGAATAAGGGATTCCCAGGATCTACTTGAGAGAATACCCTTGGGTTTCTCACACCTCCCTCCCAGTTTCTTTGATTACAACATGGTGGTGCAAAAAAAGAAGGAATTGCTGGGACTTGATCATTATGATGTCTCCTTCTGGCCAAGCAGGCCATGGTTTACCGTGCTTCTGGAGTCGGCAACGGAACCAGTGTGGCAGTTTCCCCATATCCCAGAAACAGTGTCTGGTTCAGACGTCTGCCTCTTTTGTGGAATTGTGGAGTCGGCGGAGTTTGGAGGTTAAGGTTGGAGGGAAGTTTAAAAACGGGCCTTTCAGCTAAGCTAGCAGTATCAGTTCAGAATTCCTGATGGCCTACCTCCCTTAATGTGTATACCAGGTAATGGAGAAACTTTATAAACTGGGGAAATAAGAATGAGACCACTCTTTTATCCTGTGGTTTGCCCGCAGTGATGCAAACAGTACAAGGCAGATTTACGCACGGGGGTGATTTGCAGGGTCCATTTTTCTTTTTTTGGGGCCAATTCAGCTGCTTTTCTTTTATTTACCACAAGCAGCGGGGGTAGAATCCCCACACTCCCCCTTCCACCCATCACACCATCACTTACCCCAATATACCATCTACATTTAGGTGGTCTCAAGGGGAGGGATTAGTTAACATTTATTGAGAGTTTTCACCTTTTTGTGCATATGGCCCCACAGGGTTAGAATTTGAGATTTTATGAGCAGGAGCTAAAACCAGCTCCTGGGTTTCTGCATCAACCTGTAGGCAGGAGCTACCGCATGGGGGAAACAGGAGCTTCCAGAGATGCTTTGTTAACATTTGTGTCCATTTTGTATAAACCATTGTGGTTAAATGTGTATTAGTTGTGTTCTAATTGTTCTTTATTAACATTCTCAAATACTCAGTTAATATTATATGGAAGCCACCAGGTGGGCCTAGGCACCAAAAGGAGCTCCTTGTAGCTTTTCGTTTCAAACTAACCAGGCTTTATTATGCTAGAAGCAGGAGCTAAATAGCTCCCAGCTACCCTCAATTTCGAACCCTACCCCAGGTGGGGTTACCCCAGGATATACCATTCGGTTTGAAGAGTCTTGAAATCCTGAGCCAGGATTGTGCTGGAAGGCTAGCCAATCAGCCTGCTCTGGCTGACGGGCATGACCTAGTATTAGTTGTCAAGACATTGGCGGCGGTGGAGGCATCAGTATAGTGCGCTGAGTGGTGGAGAGGATCAGATGGGCGGAGGGAGCAAGGGAGGTGGCTGCTGAGATTAATCTTTTAAGTCTTCAGATGAGATTGGCCCCAGCGATAGAAGAGGGCATAAGGCCTGGAAATTAGGCCTGCCTGGTCATCCATGTGAATACCATGGTACTGCTGCTGTAATCGGAATTAAAAATGACACCCCACTGAACCTGCACTTATTGGGACATCTCCACTTTTCAGAACTCTACAATTTCTGTGCCACATGGAGCTCCAGCACACTGGGAGATGCAGTGTTGGCCGGATCAGTTACACAATCTGTGCATAAACTGTTGCAGCCAACTGAGCCCTCCCCTGCTGCACTCAGGTGGAGAGTAAAGGTGACAGCTGCAACAAATGAATAGTAAAAAAATAAGTGACTTGAATGCCCAACTGTCCGCCTAGTTCTAATAAACTTCTTTTGTACGTGTAATGTTTTCATTTGTTGCCATAATGCAATTGTTTTTTCTGGTCCTTGGTCCAGAAGGGAAGTGCACTAATTGGCAAAATAATTGAAACTTGCCCATGTTTGTATCATTGTGAAAATTGCCAACGTCTGTGGCTTTGTACAGCTGGTACCTGCATATTGGACAAACAAGTGGCACAAGAGTATGGAGCTCAATACAATCGTCCCGCGGGGAGGACTGTGTTACCTGCTTTTGTTGAACGCTGACCATGGCCCTTTAATCATATTCAAGGCAGTGTACACAAAAACCACGCCAGGTGCAAAGCGCCGGCCGAGTGTACGGAGCTGAGTCGTGCTGCAGTTAGGTGGCAGGAAGAAAGCAGCGTGTGTGAGACCCAGCTGTGTATTCTGGACGATGGACTCTTGGTATTGTGAGAAACCTGAAGGTGTCTCACCTGCTAGTCCCTGGGGATTTGCCATCCAGGTTGCCAGGACACGGCCACTGCTATTGGATCCAGTTCCTGTGGGTGGATCAGTGTGGGAAGATCACCTGGATGGGGGGGTCTTCGGAGGAGTGGAAGTGGGACACCGAAGGGTGAGACGCGATATCCCCTTCCTTTATAACATCTTTCCCCATCCTACCAGGTAGGATATCTATAAACTCAACCCCCGGCCACTTTCCTACAGAGACACTTTCTCACATGCAGTACATCGTGAGCGACAATGGACTAACACCAGAGCTGAATACCTGACATGTCCCAACACAAGGGTCAGGCCCCAACACAAGGGTCAGGCAGAGTCAGGCAATTACTGATTACTGCACACACCCGACTTCATCACACTACCCCAAACAAATAAAAGGCGGATCACGAAGCACACTCTGAGAAAGGCCAAACAATGAGGAAGCAGCTATTCCAGGATGGCCGTTTAAACCATGGAGAAAGGCGACAAGACCATAGAGGACGACAAGGAGGGAGTTACCCTTGCCCTTTTCAAGAAAGTATTGCGACTTTCAAGAAGCCTCAAGGAAAAGAAACATAAGACCAGGAATTACTGCTGACGAACAGTGTAGTGTGTGTCAAAGGTATACATGACCCTCCTGCATTGATGGCCAAGGCAAGGAGAAGCAATTGCCACTTTGGTACTGTCCTTGACTCCGACAGCAAACCAACGGCAATGGGTTCAGCACAGCTGGTGAGTCGGGATAAACTGATAGCAGACCGGACTGTTATCCTCAAGGTTGCAAGCAGCAACATTGTATGAACAAAGAATTTGTGTGTGATTGAACTTTATGAAACCAAAATGGGTACCAGATACAGAGTGATCCGGCGCCATGTGAGTGCTCACTCAAAGGTCTCTGTTTGGTAACCTCAGAGCATATAAATATTGAACAGTGAAATCGAAGTGGTCCTGCAGCGGGTTAAGTTGAATCCTGTGCACATTTGAAATTCTTGGTCTACAAACTGAAATTGGTCTGAGCCCGGAAGAGGGGGCTCCAGGGTGAACAGTTAAACTCACCCGCGAATATATTGTTGTGGCAAATGTGAACGAGACAGGGATGCCTACGAACTGAAATTGGTCTGAGCCTGGCTGAGGGGGACTAATTGTTTAAAGGGGATCTGAGCCCGGAAGAGGGGGATCTGGGCTGAACAGTAAAACTCGCCTGCGAAGATATTGTTGTGGCAATCTTTGTTTGTTTATTTCTATAGCACACCTTAACCCGGTGGTATCTGGGTGCATTCGACAGTTACAAGTGTTACAGGTATGCAAAGGTCATGTAATACAGAATTATACAATCGGACAGTAATAACGACAATTAATTACATGCAATGTACAGTCCTAGGTTCAAAATTGGAGGTTAAGGGATACAAAATAGTATACAGTAGGAGAACTAGATGGTAGTGGAGTTCTATTTTTCTGTGTTTTTGATGTTAGTACTTGTCGGTTAGCCATTTGATAGATTTACTTCTGAAGTTTGAGAATGACTTGGTCATTTTCAAGGAAAGAGGGAGCGAGTTCCATAGCTGTGCAGCCATGACTGGGAAGCTAACCACCCCCCCTGACTTTTGTAGTTTGTATCTAGGGACTATCAAGCCGAGGGTGTTAGATGACCTAGTGACTCGTGTTGATGATCTGAGGTTGAATTTTTCTGTTTTATAGAGGGGCCACATGGTTCAAGGATTTATACGCGAGGACATCGTTTTGAGTTGGATCTTATCCTTTATCGACAGCCATTTATACTGTCTTCTTGTTTCAGATATGTGAACTCTCCTTGAGATGCTCATAGCATACCTAAGAGCGTTATTTTGCAGGATTTGTAATTTGAGAACATATGTACTTGTTCCCAGGTAAAGTCTGTGACAATAATCCAGCTTGGACAGTATTAATGCTCTGGCGAGGGTAATGCAACTCTCCTTGTAGAGCAAAGGTTTGCAGCCCTGATCAATTTCTACATATAGGCAGTAGCTGAAGCCGTGAAGTTCACTTGTTTATGTAAATTCAGTGTGGCTTTGAAATAAAAACCAAAGTATTTACCTCTTTGGCCACTGGGATCTTATTCCCATCGATGTTGATGGAGGCGTAGTCCATATTCAGTTTGTTCAGGTTGGCTGTAGATCTACAATCAACAGCTCAGTTTTATCGTTATTCAGGCAGAGGGCGTGAGTGGCCATCCATGCCTCAATGATTGGATACATTTTGGTCACTAGTAATACCTCATTGTTGAAAATATCCGTTTGAGGAAGGAGGATCTGGGTGTCATCTGCATAGTTAGTGTAGGTGACACCCCGATGGTCCAGATCATCGAATAAATGCTTCATGAAAATGGTGTACATTGTGGGTGATACACAAGAGCCTTGAGGGACTCCACATGTAATGGGAATGGGGTCAGCTGCTGCTGAAGGAGAGAAGACTCTCATTGTTCTATTATTTAGAAAAGATTGTATCCAAGTAATGGTGTTCTGCGAGAAATGGGCTGCTGAAGCAAAGTGATTGCACAGTACTTTATGGTCAACCAGGTCGAACGCCGCCAATAGGTCCAAAAATAGTACCAGGGCAATTTTCCCATTGTCCTTAAGTTCGTCAATCTGTGCTTTTAAATCAATCAACGCCATTTCTGTCCCATGTTGCGGTCTAAATCCGGATTGGCGAGTCCCTAAGAGGTGGTTAATCTCTAGATATTCCTGGATCAATAGGTAAACTACGCTGTCCAGTATCTTCAGTAAGAATGAGGCGGTGGTAATTGGCCTGTAGTTTGTAGGGATGGTAGGGTCCAAGGTTTGTTTTTTTAAGGAGGGGGAGAACCCATGATCCCTTTAGGTTACCAGGTACTATACCTGAGGTAAATGACGCGTTGATTAGTTTGGATATGAATGGTGCCAGGTCTCTAGCAGCTTCTTTGACGGTTTAAGGGAAGCAATGATTTTTTTTGTACCTCCAGGGCAGAGACTTTGGAGATTTTAAAGCCTTGGGGTAGTTTAGTGGTAGGATATATGTTGTGGTGGCGGTTAACTGAGTTTTGAAGGTTATGACGTTTTTCAGCAATTTTAGTTTGTAGTGTGGCTATTTTGTTGGTGAGAGCATTCTGAATGTTCGTGCAATAGAGTTTGTCCTTTACGCACGGATCCGTGTGGGTAATGGGCGTCTCCATCTCTTTGAGGATCACAAATAGCTATTTGGACTAGAACTAGCTTGATTTATTCTATTGTTGTATGACTCACGTTTAGTATGAAGTATTTCTTCCTTATATTTTGCAGATAAATTAATTAGATTAGTTTTGTTCTCTACGGAAGGGAGGTGCTTCCACATGGATTCCAATTTTCTTTTTTCAGCACGTAAGGTTTTTAATTCTGGAGTGAACCAAGAGTTCAAGTGGAGCTTTTGGTTTACCTTTACGCAATTTAAGGGGGGGCGAGGATGTCCAGTGCATTAGTCATAGAGGAATTGTATATCTCTACTAACTTGTTAGGGTCAGTGATTTCCTCTAAGGAATTCAGCGTAGGGATCACAAGTGGCAAGATAGCATCCACTGTGATGTTACGATTGGTCCTTGTATGACATGCAGGTGCTATCAAGTTTTGTTTGGTTTTTAGAATGTTCACGGAGAGGTTAAATGACAGTAGATGATGATCTGTCCAAGATTGAGGAGTGATGGCAGCAATTTTAGTGTCACAGTTAAGGTCGGCTACCCAATCGAGGGTCCTGTCTTTGGTGTGGGTAGGTTGGGTGACTTTTAGGTTAAAGCCTTGTTCTGTAATGGTGTTGGCGACTGCTAGTGCTTGGTGATTATTCAGGTCGTTCATTCCTAGATTGAAATCACCCAATACTAACATTTAAGAGGATGTTTTGATATTGTACGTCAGCAGCATCACATCTTCCACGAAGGTGCCAATGGGCCCTAGGGGTCTGTATACTAGTTGAATGGTTATGGTACGGGAATTGGCAATTGGTATTTTGGCTGGCAGTAATTTGCAAGATGAGAATTTAGGCGTAGTAGCTAACCTAAGGTCTAGGTTTGATTTATCTATGATGGCGATTCCGCCGCCTCTGGCAACTTCTCTGTCGGCTCTTACAATTGTGGAATTGTCTTGTACAACGAGTAGGAGTGACGGTCCTGCTGCAGGATACAGCCAGGATTCGGTAATGGCCAGGAAGTCTAAATTATCGGTAGTGATTAGATCAGCAATGTCCGTCGCATGCGCTACCAGCGATCTGGCATTGATTAGAGCACCCCTAATAGTCTGTAAAGACTTTGGTTGATTTATTTATTTATAAAGCGCTTTACACCAAGGCGCTGTACAATGGAACAACAAAATACAGAGTAATAACAACAACAAATAACAGTGTGAGCATAGTGGCAACTTGAATCATTCAACAACAAAACAGTGCAAAGAGCAATTTACTAAGAGGGGGAGAAGTGGAGTGCGAACAGGGGAGGGAAGGGAAGGGCAGGGAAGGATTGAGTGAGAGTAGAAGGAAGGAAGGGAGAGAGAGAGTGTAAAATAGAAAAGGGGAAGATGGAAAGGGAGGGGAGGGATTAGAAGAGGGGAAAGATGAGGGGGAGTAGAGAGGGCAGGGGGGCTTCAAGGTGGGGAATGGAGGAGGAAGGATTTAAGGGAAGTGCAAAATGAGATGAGGGTAGTGGAAGAGCGGATTGAGAGGGGGAGAGAGTTCCAATGCAGAGGAGCAAGAAGTTAGAAGAGCTGAAAAGGAAGTGGTCAGCAGACCAAAGGGAGCGAGAGTAGAAGGAGAGAAGGGAGGAGAGATAAGGGGGGGAAAGACCGTGAAGGGATTTGAAAACAAGGCAGAGAAAGTGAAATTTTAGTTATAGGTGGAAAGGTAGCCAGCCTAGTTGAGAGAGTGAAGAGGAAATGGAATCGCGAGAGGTAAGGAGACAGAGAGTTCGAATGGCAGAGTGGTATATAGATTTAAGAGGGGCAAGCTGAGATGAGGGAAGACCGAAAATTATAGAGGAGCAGTATAAGAGGCGGGAAAAGATGAGTGAGGAGATTAGGAGCTTGGTAGCATGGAATGTGAGGGAGGGACGGATTTTGCGAATATTGTAAAGGTGGTATCTGCAGGAGCGGGAGGTGAGCGAAATGTGTTGCGAGAAGGTGAGAGAAGAGTCAAAAAGAACACCTAGGTTGCGAGCATGAGTGGAGATTGGGCGATTGGAAGGAGGAAAGTGGATGAACGGGCGAGGAGAGGGAGGGGGAAGAGAGTTAGCGGGGGAGAAAAGGACTTCAGTTTTATCCGTGTTAAGTGAGAGAAAGCGTGAGGACATCCAGTTCTTGATGGCTGTGAGACAAGAGGAGAGTTTAAGGTGGAGGTCAGGTGTGAAGGAGGAGAAAGAGAGAAAGAGTTGGGTGTCATCCGCATAGAAATGATGGGAGATGCCAAAGGAGGAGATGACAGGGGCAATGAGGGAGGTATAGAGAGAGAAGAGGAAAGGGCCAAGTACAGAGCCTTGAGGAACACCGTAAATCAGGGGGAAGGAAGGAGAGGTCTGGCCTCCCCATGAAACAACAAAGGAACGAGAGGAAAGGTAAGAGGAGAGCCATTTTAGAACAGGGCCTTTGAACCCGAAGGAGGAGAGAGTGTGGAGCAGGAGAGGATGATCGACAGTGTCAAAAGCGGCAGAGAGATCAAGCAGAATAAGTATGGAGGATTGCTTCGCATGGCGAGCAGAGAGGAGCGAGTTGAGAATCGAGGTGAGAGCAGTTTCAGTGGAATGTTTGGGACGGAAGCCAGGTTGGAAAGGAGGAAGGAGAGAGGAAGACGAGACAAAGGAAGAGAGCTGAGAGTAGGCGAGGCGTTCAAGGAGTTTAGAAAGGAAAGGCAGAAGAGAGATAGGTCTGTAGCTGGCAGTGAACAGTGGATCAGCAGAGGGTTTCTTAAGAATAGGAATGATCGTTACATGTTTGAAAGCAGAGGGAAAGATAGAAGAGGAGAGGCAGGAGTTGAAGAAAGTGGTAAGGTAAGGGTTAAGAAGAGGGTACATTTTTGGGATGAGAACGGAAGGGAGAGGGTCAGAGGGGGCGGCTGCGGGGTGGGCTTTGGATAGAAGGGAGAATACATCGGAAGGGGAAACAGATGATAAAACAGACATGCTGGAAGAAGGAGGAGAGGGGGGAGGAGAAGAGAGGCAGTCAGAGAGGGAGTTAATTTTTTGTCTGAGTGTGATGATTTTAGAGGAAAAGTAGTTGGCGAAGTCAGAGGGAGAAAGTGTGGAATTAGATGAGGGGTCAGGAGAGGGAGGAGAGAGGAGGCGGGAAAGAGTTTGAAAAATCCGTCGAGGTTGTGAGGCTTGAGACTGTAAAAGGTTAGAGTAGTAGGTGGATTTGGCCGTAGCAAGGCAAGAGTTGTAAAGTGCATGGTAGGAGATGTTGGAAGTTTGATTAGAGAGCGAGGGAGTTTTGAGCCAAAGTCTTTCAAGGCACCTGAGAAGGCGCCGCATAGAACGAAGATGGGAGGTAAGCCAGGGTTGAGGAGGTTTCTGAGTGGGGCGGAAGAGAGAAAGGGGATAGAGATGGTCAAGGGCAGTGGAGATGGAAGATGAGAGGGAAGAGAGAGCATCATCTGGAGAGAGTAGTGCAAAGTCATGGTGAAATGGAAGAGACGAAGAGCAGGTGTCAGAGAAGAGGGTAGTGTCGAAATCACGCAGGTCACGACGTGAGTAGATTGGAACTGAGGGATTATTAATAGTGGAAGAAGAGCGAGGAGAAAGGGAGAACGAGAGTAATGCGTGGTCAGAGAGATAGACCGGGAGAGAGGAGACGGGGGAGGAGGGATAGGAGGAGTTGAAGATAAGGTCAAGAGTGGAACCAGAGGAGTGAGTAGGGGAAGAAGGAAGGGGGGAGAGGAGGTAGGAATCAAGGATAGAGAGGAGGGGAGAAGATTGAGGGGGAGAAGGAAGATAGATCTTAAAGTCGCCAAGCACAGTTAGAGGGGTGGGGGAGGGAGAAATAAGTGAGAGGAGGTGATCTAGGTCTTCGAAGGAGGAGGAGAGAGGGCCAGGGGGACGATAGATGATCAGGAAGGAAATAGGGTGGGGAGAGGAGAATGATTTGTAGAGGAATTCAAAGGAAGGGAATGAGGGAAGAGATGGGGATGAGGAGGAGGAGGAGGTGTATTTGGAGTTATACAGGAGAGCGACACCTCCACCGCGGCCACAGGGGCGTGGAGTATGGAGGAAAGAGGAGGAAGAAGTCGTTAGGGAAGCTGGGACAGAGGTATTATGAGGAGGAATCCGGTTTCAGTTAGGCAGAGGAAATGAAGGTTAAGACGAAAGAATAGATCAAGTGTCGCCGTGGTTTTATTACAGATCGATCTGGCGTTCCAGAGAGCAGTATTGATGTGGGCGGCATGGTTGGAAGTGGGAGGATAGAGAAGGTGAGGGCGGTGAGAAAGAGAAGGAGGGTGGCTAGGAGAGCGGGGGAGAGGATAGTGGAGGGGGCTAGGCATCAGGAGGAGCAAGGAGAGGAGAAGGGAGAGGAGTAGAAGACAAGGGGGGAAGGGGGAGAGGCGGAAGGAAGAAATGACGGATCGCATAGGGTCAGGGGGAGTAGGTAATGGGTAAAAAAGTTGGGGAGTCCAAGTGAAGATGGCACAAAGGTGGACTCAAGTCAGTGGAGTGAGACAGCCGGGAAGGGCTAAAGGAGTCAGAAGGTGCAAGATCGCTTGACTGAGATTGGAGGAGACCAGGTGATTGAGGCAGGAAGATGGGGAGGAAGATCTGAATTGTAGCAGGAGGTCACAGGTCTAGTGCTGAGAGTTTACCGGCAGGACCCAATTTGGACAAAAGGAGTAAGCACTCATGGTTGGGAAGGTGCTTTGTTTATTCTGTTTTGGTATCTTATTATGGTTAGTTATATTTTTAGTTCTGACTTACCTAGGTACAGTGAGGTTTTTGTGAATATTTGGTAGCAAATTAGCATGATGCGTGTTAGGCAATGCCTGGAGTCTAGCGCAGAGTCTGAATTTTCTGTCTATAGGCGGGCAGGGGTGACGTGAGGACATAGGCTTGTTATGGGATCCATTTGTGTACAGGTGTCAGGAGTGGAGCTCAACTGTATCTCGGTGTCTGATTCACTGGAGGATAATTCCGATCCAGATAGTTCTGTTGTCTCTTCGGAAATTCCTTTTTTAGAGAAGAGATAGGGTCTGTTTTGGGAATGCGCCACAATGGTTGCTATTAGGAAACAGACTGCAATAATTTATGACACTTCCCTCTACAGCCTAATATGGGGGAAAAAGCCAGTGGCATAAAAAACCCCAGTAGTATTCATCTCTGAGACCGAAGGAAGAGGAATGTCCGAAGTCTTGGTCTTGAGATTCCGCAAACAGTACTTAAACAAAGGTTGGGCCGGAGATTTCCAAGAATGTCCTTAAGCAGAGGCTGGGCAGGAGTCTCCCAAGTCTGCAGACTGTATTACCAGGAGCTGAAGCATTCAAAAACCACTCGGTATCCAGATGGAAGGCAAGCCGGTGACACAGGAAGCTTAGGAGGAGGGGCTTCAGGTAAGCAAACAGGCGAAACGAGTATAACAGAAGAAATTGCATAAGCAGAAGAGGAAAGAAAGGAATAAGGAAAGAAAACGGACTAAGAGAAAGGATACCCCCAATCTCCACGGAAAAAACTCACCGAGCCGTGATGAAACCGGAGCCTTTAGAGATAAGAGTGAAAACCGAATGTCGTGAAATACTTAAGCACAGGAGAGGGAGCAGGGGGAAAGAATAGGAGGTGGTAAAAATGGCAGAAAGATGCCGGTAGAAAAGAAAAGCCATAGGGGTAGACCAAACGCAAGCCTGGAAAAAAAACGGAAGGTAACACAGAAAAATACAGATGAACGAATGGAGCTGAAAGTCTGGTAGGCAAAGTGGGAAAGAATCAGATGGGAAAGGAGACACAGGAGGGAAGGAGAATCCGAGGCTGGAAACGCTAGGAGCACTGAAGTATACGGCTTCAGTGGAGCGAGGAAACAAAGATTGTTGCAACGCACTGAGGGGGCGTGGCTAACCTCGTTATGAATGCCACAAAACGTAACTACTAGAACGGCGCGGGAGGCACCGTAATGTGTATGTTAATGGTGCTTCCATCGGGACCAAAGCTTCCAGCCTCCAGCCCTCATGACAGTATGCCTCCTTCTTGGGGTACCGACCCCAGGCTTACCTGGATAGAGGGTATGAAACTGTCGTACACATCTGGGAGCTGAGAGATTAGTCACAGGTTCCCAAGAGTCCTCGGCTTGTGAGTATCCTTTCCACCTCAATAGGTACTGGAGTCGACCTCTGTAGTATCTCGAATCCATTATTCTCTCCACTTCATATTCATCTGCGAGGGGATTGGTATCTTTTAAAAGAAAGGTTCTTCTTTTCCTGTGGTGTGGGTTTGGGATGAACCTTTTCAACAGGGAAGAGTGGAAGACCAGATGTATTCTGCTGAGCTGAGAAGAGAGTTTCAATCGGAAAGCCACAGGATTAATGCGAGCAGTGATGGTATAAGGACCCAGATATTTGGGAGAGAATTTGGAAGGATGTGCCCAACGAGGTAAGTATCTGTTTGAGAGCCAGACTCTATCGCCTACTTGCCAATCAGGATTCTGGATCCGATGAGTATCTGCTTGATGTTTATATCGAGCTCTACTCTCCTGTAGGTTGATAAGAGAGTTCTTCTGTGTTCTGGTAATGTTTTCCAAGAGAGAGTCTATCGTGGGTAGACATGAAGCCTGGACATTATTCAGGGGATAAGAACGGGGATGATGACCAAACACACAAAAAAAAGGTGTCATTTTAATAGCCGAGTGAAGGGTATTGTTATAAGAAAATCCGGCCATAGGAAGAAGAGAGACCCAGTTATCTTGTTGTTCATTAACAAAACAGCGAAGATACTGCTCCATAGTGGCGTTGAGACGTTCCGTCTGTCCATTAGACTGGGGATGGTAACCTGAGGTGAGGGCCCGTTCTATTCCCAGTAGATCACATAAGGTTTTCCAAAAGGTTGAGGTGAACTGAGAACCTCTGTCCGAAAGAATAGTTTCTGGGATACCATGGAGTCGGACGATGTCCTTTAGAAACACCTGCGCCATCTCAGGTGCAGAAGGCACTCCTTTCAGCGGTGAGAAATGGCCCATCTAACTGAAGCTGTCTATGGTTACCATGATTGCTGAGTATCCTTGAGACTTTGGGAGATCTACCACAAAGTCGGTAGAGACATGTGACCACGGGGTTGTTGGAAGTTTTGGTTGGTGCAATAAACCAGCAGGTTTTGAAGTCAGACCCTTGCTCCTGGCGCAGATAGGACAAGAACATACATACAATTTAATGTCAGACAGCATGTTAGGCCACCAGAACATTCGTCTGACTAGGTCGGAAGTAGCTGTTAAGCCCTTGTGACCAGCGATCCGTGATTCATGACCCCAATGAAGGACTCGTGACTGTAGCTTGGTGTTGGGAATGAAAAGCTTTCCTTTGTAGAACCACAGTCCTTCTTTCTTGATTTAATTGCTCCTGAACCGGCTTGGAAAGAGGTAGCATAGCAACCGGAGTCACTTCCTTAACGTCCTGTAAAAATCTTGAGATGGTATGGACGATTCGGACCTCAGGTAACAAAAGTTCCCCCTTAAAGGGTGGATTGACCCAACTGGAGGGGCTACGAGATAGACTATCCGCTAGAACATTCTTGCTGCCCAGGAGGTAAGTAATAAAGAAATCATATTGGGCGAAGAAGTAAGCCCATCGGGCTTGTCGAGTATTTTTACACTCCATTTGTTGTAGCACCTTGAGGTTGCTATGATCTGTGCGAATCTCAAATGGATGTCTTGACCCTTGGAGGAGATGTCTCCATTCTGAACATGCTTGCTTAATGGCCAGGAGCTCTTTCTCTATAACAGAGTAGTTGTTCTCACTAGGCGTAAGCGTGCGAGAGAGATAGGCTATTGGGTGTTCCATACCATCGTGTTCTTGTTTGAGAACAGCCCCCAGTGCCCCTGAAGATGCATCAGTTTCAACAACGAAGGGCCTTCGTTGGTCTGGCTGTTTGAGAATAGGAGCCGAACAAAACGCCTTTTTTAATCCTAGGAACGCTTGTTCTGTGTTGTGATTCCAAACAAAGGGAATATCCTTTGAGTAGAGCCGTTATCGGAAGAACTTGTTCAGAAAAGTTGACGATAAATCGTTTGTAGAAATTTGAAAGACCCCAAAAAGGCCTGTACCTCCCTTACAGAAAAGGGGGCTGGCCAGGAGAGAATAGCCGAGACCTTTTTGGGATCCATCTCGATACCATGTTCCGATAGGATAAAACCTAAATAGGGTACCGAAGGCACTGCAATCACACATTTTTCCGGTTTAGCCAAGAGTTGATGGCGTCTCAAGCGTTCCATGACCTCAGTGAGATGAACCTGATGTTGAACAGGGTTACAAGAAAAGACCAGGATGTCATCTAAGTACACTATAACTGAGACAAATAAGAGATCAGCAAAAAGACGGTCCATAAACCTCTGAAAGGCTGCAGGGGCATTAACTAAGCCAAATGGCATTACTCGATATTCATACAACCCAAAGGGTGTACGAAATGCCGTCTTCCATTCGTCCCCAGCCTTGACCCTTAAGAGATGATAAGCACCCGTAAGGTCTAGCTTGCTGAATATACATGACCCTTCAACTGCCTCCAAGATATCTTTTATCAAAGGCATCGGGTAGCGATCTCTCACTGTGATCTTGTTTAAGCCCCTATAGTCAATACATGGGCGTAGTTCACTTGTGTCCTTCTTGGCTATGAAGAATAAGGAAGCCCCTGCTGGAGACTTAGAAGGACAAATCAATCCGTTTTGGAGGTTTTGGTCTAGGTATGTCCTCAATGCTTGTTTTTCTGTTAAGGTTAAAGAAAACATACGTCCAAAGGGTACAGTGGTACCTGGAACGAGATCGATAGCACAATCTTCGGACCGATGAGGGGGCAAGTCTTTGGGTATCCTATCTTCAAACACAGCAAACTCATGAAAAACGGGGTGAATGTTAAGAACCCGAAGGGAACCAGAAGTCCCTGATGGGCTAGAGATAACAGTTGCTTCCGTCTGTTTAGAAGAGCAGCAGTGTTGGAAACAGAACTCCGAGTCGAATTTTAAGGTGTTGAGGGACCAGTTAATAACAGGATTGTGTTGGCGGAGCCAAGGGATTCCCAATATTATGGGGAAATGTGCTGCTCTTATCACATCAAAGGTGAGGGTTTCCTGATGAAGAGAGATGCATACCTTGATGTCGACTGCAGCTTCTACAATAGGTCCCGAACATAAGGGACGGCCATCCACCCCTTCCACCTTTTGTTCCTCTGTCTTAGCTACAAGGGGAATACCTTCTTGTTTAGCCCAATTGATGTCTAAGAAATTACCAGCCGCCCCGCTGTCAATGAGGGCTAAGGCATTCTTTTTGGGATGATTCCTCCACTGGAGTGACACTTGAAGGACCATAAGTCGGGCGTCTTCTCCTGACGTCTGAGCACAATGTGAGCCTTCCACTGAACCCCGGTAAGTGGCTCCTTCTAAGACCGGGGTCCGTCGTTTCCCCGACGTCTCGGAGGAACCTCCGGGCAATCCCTGAGGAGGTGTGCTTCCGACGCGCAGTACATACATAAGCCCTTTTTCTTCCGTCGGCTTCTTTCTGTGGTTGAAAGAGGACCCCCGGTCGTACCAATCTGCATGGGTTCTTCGCCGGAGCGATGTGACCCCTGGGTGGAAGTAGGTGACGGTCCAGGGATCAAAGATGTCTGAGTTCGGGTTTTCCTTTTCTCAGATTCTCAGATCGTCTTTCCATGAGTCGGTAATCTATCTGCAGGACTAGAGTATACAAGTCGGTTAACGTCGCCGGTCTAGGAACTCGTGGCAATTCGTCTTTCAGGTCGTCATGGAGACCTCTTCTGAAAGCCATGTATTGCACTGTGTCTGGCCAGCCCACTTCCGCCGCCAGCTTCTTAAAGGTAGAAATATAGGACATTAGGTCCATCGAACCTTGTTTAATATCAAACAAGGCTTCTCCTGCAGAAAATCCAATCTCTTGTCTTTCAAAAGTTTGGCGTAGCAGGGTTATGAAGGCATTATAGTCTTGTAAGACAGGATTGTTGGACGTGAACAACGGAGTTGCCCACGCGAGGGCATTTCCGATCATGTTGGATATGAGAAATCCTACACGAGTGCGATCTAGAGCGTAAGTAGTAGGTCTGAAGGTAAAGTATATCATGCACGCATCCAGGAACTCCTTAACCTTTTTGGGTGAGCCATCAAACTTTCCCGCTGCCAAGGACAGTGGTGGTAAATCCGTCTGGTGGGCTTCTCTAGCGACTGCCATTTGACGGAGAACTGCATTTTCTGCCTTAACTCCCTGCAGTTCGAGGGAAAAGTTCTGTACAGCGTTTATTAGCTCCTGGACTTGTTCTGCCGTGGCCATTTTTAGGCGTTGCAATCTGTCAGGAGTGGAGCTCACCTGTATCTCGGTGTCTGATTCACTGGAGGATAATTCCGATCCAGATAGTTCTGTTGTCTCTTCGGAAATTCCTTTTTTAGAGAAGAGATAGGGTCTGTTTCGGGAATGCGCCACAATGGTTGCTATTAGGAAACAGACTGCAATAATTTATGGCACTTCCCTGTATAGCCCAATATAGGGGAAAAAGCCAGTGGCATAAAAAACCCCAGTAGTATTCAACTCCGAGACCGAAGGAAGAGGAATGTCCGAAGTCTTGGTCTTGAGATTCCGCAAACAGTACTTAAACAAAGGTTGGGCCGGAGATTTCCAAGAATGTCCTTAAGCAGAGGCTGGGCAGGAGTCTCCCAAGTCTGCAGACTGTATTACCAGGAGCTGAAGCATTCAAAAACCACTCGGTATCCAGATGGAAGGCAAGCCGGTGACACAGGAAGCTTAGGAGGAGGGGCTTCAGGTAAGCAAACAGGCGAAACGAGTATAACAGAAGAAATTGCGTAAGCAGAAGAGGAAAGAAAGGAATAAGGAAAGAAAACGGACTAAGAGAAAGGATACCCCCAATCTCCACGGAAAAAACTCACCGAGCCGTGATGAAACCGGAGCCTTTAGAGATAAGAGTGAAAACCGAATGTCGTGAAATACTTAAGTACAGGAGAGAGAGCAGGGGGAAAGAATAGGAGGTGGTAAAGATGGCAGAAAGATGCCGGTAGAAAAGAAAAGCTATAGGGGTAGACCAAACGCAAGCCTGGAAAAAAACAGAAGGTAACACAGAAAAATACAGATGAACGAATGGAGCTGAAAGTCTGGTAGGCAAAGTGGGAAAGAATCAGATGGGAAAGGAGACACAGGAGGGAAGGAGAATCCGAGGCTGGAAACACTAGGAGCACTGAAGTGTACGGCTTCAGTGGAGCAAGGAAACGAAGATTGTGGCAACGCACTGAGGGGGCGTGGCTAACCTCGTTATGAATGCCACAAAACGTAACTACTAGAACGGCGCAGGAGGCGCCGTAATGTGTATGTTAATGGTGCTTCCATCGGGACCAAAGCTTCCAGCCTCCAGCCCTCATGACAACAGGTTAGGTAGGGGTGAAGGATGATTCTCGCTGCTCGCTGTATGTTGAATGTTAAGGTCCAAGTTTAACTTGGGTAAGAAGTACCTTGGCCTAATAGTTGAATCCAAGGAGTTACAGATAAGCGCAGATGAGAACGGTGTAGCCTTGATTTCCTTGGAATAGCGAATCATGGTTGGACACAAGTGGTACGTGGGCCAAACACCATATGTAGTAGTAAAGAACTGGTTAGGCGTGATGAATGCGCCTACCAGTGATAGGAGCAAGGCGTACATAGTACTGAGGGATGCCTGCCAATTAAAGTTGGGCCAAACCCTACTGAGGGAGGCTAATTGTGAAAGAAGGATCTGAGCCCGGCTGAGGGGGATCCCGGGCGAAGAGTAAATCGCCCTACTTCATTATTTGGAAAGGAACTTTTTCTTTATTTCTTCAGAGGTCCTGATGTATTAGAAACAACAGAGTTTGAACGAAAGAGACTTGGGTCCAGAAGGCCCTGATGTTGGTAAAAGGAACTGTGACCTTGAGCTGAAGAATCCCAATAGTGTGCTGTGCGCGAGTTACCTGCCTTGTCCTGTGCTAAAACCATGGGGAAGGGAGGCCAATGGCCTAAACATCCTGACTTATCATTTTATGAACACTTCTTTCTTTTTGTGAATATTATCCCACACTATTTTATAGCATAGCGGTAAGGATTGGCAATAGCTTTTATTTTAGTATAGGCCCTTTTATTTGACTAGACTCTACTAGGACTGTATTAATATTATTTGATGGTCATAGCTTGCTCCCATCCTAGATTTAGATTTGAATAGGTGTTATTCACACCCTTGATAAAGTTCAATAAGCACCCTTAAACTGTGATCACTTGTGTCCGTTTTACGTTGATACCATGCCTTGCTTACAGTTTCCCCTGCAGAGCAGACTAGAGAGAGCGGGAGATGACCAGCACTCTTGAGTGCCCCAGTTTTGAGTCCAGTATGTATAGATCCCTGTGCATAAGTTTGAAAGAAGATCAAAGAGGGGGCCCTGATCACTGCTTATTTTGCCATAGCGACCCCCCCCAACCTGGCCAACGATAGATGGCTAGGGGAGTCGAGGGAAGTCACACCTGTGATGGCAGCAAGTACAGTCTTCTCCTATGCCATCCCTTAGGCCAGCAAACCTGGCCAGGATGCCTGATGTACATCTAGGAGGTACTTTGGCTAACTTGTTAAGATCAGATGTTGCCCACATCAGATGTATGATAAGAGATGGCAGAGGCACTGAAACTGTGATAATGAATGTGCGTGAGCCTGATCCCTCCGGAAGGAGTCCTCATTGGTTCAACAGTCGGTCGAGGGACTGTCTCACTAAGGAGCAGAAAGCTGAACTTTGTATGCAAGCTCTCTAGATCTTCCTCAAGCTCGTTAAATTAATCGATGACAGACTCCGAGTCCTGGAATGCCATCAAGACAGGTAAATCCAACTAGAGGAGTGAGTCGGAATCCATTAAGGCAGGAGAACTTCAATATGATATCAGCATTAACAATCACGCTGGCCCCATATTTTAAATTAAATGAATCCATTTATGATCTTAAGGATCATGCAACTTTGCTAGCGATATTGCATTCAGAGATGATTTATATTGAGGGCTTTATCATGGCCATAAAAAACAGAAATTATCCCCTTGATCATCTCCAACTACAGGCTCCTAACCATGACCTGAATGAAAACCGAGGGCAGCGAGATCTTAACGTAACTCCACCTCTGATAGCGAAAAATGCAGGTGCTGGACTAATGGGGAACTTTAATTTACCATACTTGCCAATCGGTTCACGCGACGTGGTGTCAAGGGGTATCCAGGGATGTTAACTGAAAATTGGAGGATGTTTTTGACCCAGTGACCCGGGAAGAACTTGCAGATTCTGAAGAAATGCTGTTGATATGTCTAACGTACTCTTGACTTACTCCTGGCGATAGACTATTTCATTCACAATATGTTACCAGGAGTAATTCTGACATACTCCTTTCCTGACTTGCACCTGGATAGAACAGAGTAGGCTAGCAGATAGTTACTCCTGGTAATTCCTTTAATGAAGTGGTCCCCACATTTGTATAATTGGGGTCTCTCTAGTTACATTATTCATCTTATTGGTCTACAGTTAGCATGCCATGATAAAAGGGCATGGAAGATGTGCCACTTGTCTCTAAAACTCTTAGTGTAATAAAGGTGTGGCTTCATTATCCATATACTGACAACTGTTCAATATCTTTCTTAAATGAGCATCTCAATAATGTGTATTTGACAGGAGACTGATTCCCCATTTATTTAATAAGCGGTCTTGCAGAGCAAGTATTAAAGGTGTGTCATTTCATCCACAATACACTTCCTTCTGATTTGGTGTTGACGATGAACTATGACGTGATATGATAGAAAACTGCAACATTATCATGGCACATTATTGTTTGACATTAATTCTAATTTTTGCAAAGAAACCACTTTACAATTTGTTATTCTTGTTCCTTATGTCCCCTCTCCCCATAGAGTGTGGGCCTTATCAAATCTTTTTGTTTTTTTTTACAGGGCCACGTGTGAGATCATGAACGCTTTGTCTGTAGTGAACCATCTTAGGGACTTGGCATCAGACCCACAGAACCGAGAAGCCATTGTCAAAGATGCTGGATGCCTTCCTGGGCTTATTTTGTTTCTGGACAATTCTGATTCCTGTGTCTTGCGCTCTGCACTGCAGGTTAGTGGACTTCTTCTAATGACTGACTTAACTTCTTATAATTTTAGATGTAAATAGTCCTACACAGCCAATACTCTCACAAAATACCTGTAGCAACTTGCCTTCCAACTTTATCGAACATTTTTGTAATATTGTATTTCTTCGCTCCGATCCCTGAAACGTATTTCAATCTCCATACTGAAGCGAGTTAGTATTGTCATTCAAGTGGTGTAAATTAAATATATAGGGTCTCGATGAGTTTGGCGGTGCGGTACTAAAACTATGCCAATTCCTTTACTGCCAATATCTGGCTGCAATGGAATTACTGCTGTTTTTGCTGCACCTCCGAGTTTGCAGTTAAAGCCTTGTGTTTTCCTCCAAAAAGAAAATTCTGCCAAAATCCCCATGGAGTCCAGAAATGGGGATTTACACTGCCCTACTGCTACTTGTAACCCCACAGGACCAACTGGCAGTAACAGTAAATTATTTTGATGGTAATTCAGCAGAATTACCACCAAATTCATAATGAGGCCCATAGTATTTGTTCATTCCAATTCGATGTCCAAGATTTTGAAGGCAACTGGAGAAATATAAAAAGATGCGTTGTGTATGAAAATCTACATGAGCGGATTGAAGATCTCTGTGAAGAAACAGTAAATCTTCTCAAGCTATGGCAGGTGTTGGAGACCTTTTGACAGCCTTCCTAGTGGCTCACCTTCTCTCATAAAGAAGGCAGTCTGCTGCAGGTCCACTCAGGGATGAGTACCGCTTTTCCACCTATGGTGGATCAGAGGCACGTTTGTCCCCTTATTTTTGAATTCTCTTTTAGAGGCTGTATAAGCCATCCGGGGGAGGAAGAATAGTTCAGGGGCAACGCGTTTGTCTTGGAAGCAAGACATTGCAGCGCGACACAGGTTCGAATCCCGATCCCGCGCTCAGAAACTACTCCTGGTATTAAGCGTCTTATAAATGAACAATTATAACATTATAATGTTTAAATTATATTCTTTACCTACTCTACCTACTCACATGATCCATTCGGAGCCCTTCTGTGAATCTGGGGTGTTGCAGGAAAAACTAAATAAGGAGAGTGCCAAAGAAAGGAAGTTTTCTCGAAGTACATCCTTTATTCCTAAAGCAAAACTCCCTTTCATATTTATTTTGATGTAATCTCCAGTGGCATCTTAGAGAACAAATTAAATAAGAGTGTGGGAACCACTCTATTGAGAACGAACATGGGTGAAACTCTATGGAGTTTCTACCACTCCGTAGGGTCTACAACCACCTTTTAGCTCCCTGCACCCTTCACAGAGAAGATATATTCATTTACATATCAGTCTGGCCCCGCCCACATGGGCAGTCAAGCACCGACATGCCAGCCAAAGTCTCCTCTGAACAAGAGTACCATCAGCAACATCAGACACGTGTTTCGGCCTTGTTTGGGCCTCCTCAGCAAGAGGAAGCTGAGCCTCGCAAGGGCACAGTGAACAAGGGCTCTATGTGTGGATTATTTCCCCTGGTAATTTAGGATTATTTCCCCTTTCCTCCCCTCCCTCCCACCCGCCGCCCCAACTTACCTTCTTGATCCTGCGTCCCCGGCGGGGGACGAGGGAAGCCTCCAGCCGTGTGGAGACTCGGAGCGGGGCCATCCCCGCTCTGCGCCTCCACACGGCTGGGGGCTTCCCTGCCGGGGACGCAGGTACGTTTTTGTTTCTTTTTGTTTTTTTTCTTTTTCCCCCGTCCCACTCCCGCCCTCCCAATCCCACTTACCTTTTTTTTATCCTTTTTCGGGAGCGGACGCGCTGGCAGCGCGTCCGCTCCCGATGGCCGCCATGGAAAGGGAAAACGGAGTCCGTTTTCCCTTTCCATGGCGCCGGGCATTTTATTGTTTGCTTTTTTTTTTCTGTCCCAAAACGCTGCAGCGTTTCTGGACAGAAAAAAATTGCTTTTAGTACCCTGGTCACGCACATTTTGCGGGCCGGGATACTAATAGCAATAGAACCCTCGCTTCGCTCGGGTCCTTACCTATGGGCCCCGGGGCATTACCTGAGTCGGTAATGCCCCCGCCGCTCGGGTTCTATTGCTTAATTAATTGCTATTTTGCACTGACATTTTGCTTCTCTTTTTAGCTTTATTTATTCCTGTTTCTTTTTCCCTCAACTTTCTATTTCTCTTTCCTTCTTTCGGTTTCATTCTTTCTCTTACAATCTTGCTTTCCTTCTAGTTTTGTCTTCCATTTTATTCCTATGTTTTTCTTTCCTGTACATTTTTTCTTTATTACTGTTTGTCTTGGTTTTTATTTCTAGCAATCTATTTTTTCTAGTCATCACTTTCCCTTCCTTTATCTTCCTCCATTCCTATATTTTCTCTTTATTTCTTTTTCAACCTCTCACTTTTCGCTCTTACCAACTTGTGAGTGTGCTCTTTCAATTTGTCCTTTATAGAGACATCAATGATGATGGAGGGCAGGCTTTAAATGAAATGCTATAGTGCTAAATTATTTAATTAGAGCCTTATGTATGTAGGTGAAGCAACACACAGGTCAACTTGCACTAATTATTCTCAAAACGTTCCCCAGGGCCGTTTCCGAACTTTGTATCCCCGGAGCCATAGAGCATAAACTATCAGTTCGGTGTCTTTTTTTTTTTTTTTTTTTTTTTTTCCCAGCCTCAGCGGTTGGTCACATATTCACTATTGTTATGTGATAGATTAGGTTCCTTGCTGAATCAGATTTACGGAAATCAAGGTCTGAAATGTCAGTGTGGGAAGTTTAGAAAAATAAACCTTTAGATTGCCATTTGTTACATTGCCTGGCTTGGGGTAAGTGTGTCCCTGCAGCCCCATCATCAGATTCAAGTTTAAATATTATTTTTAATGGTGCAAATGACCGTGCTTGTCCCCTGGTCCTCCCTATCCCGTGCAGGCTGCTTCGCATCTGGCCCACCGAACTTCTGCTAGGGCCCTGGCCCTTCTTGAGACACCCAGCCAGGGCAGCCCCTGTCAAGATAGCCCTACGGTAAGGGCCACAAGGCAAAGGGCAACTCCACTCTGTGCGGGCCCGTGTTCGCCTGGGGAGCCTGCTGCAGTCAACCGTCACTGGCGCTGCTTTGTTGTAGGAGCCAAGGACCGTACCACAGCAACAAATGATACTCTCCGCCTTGACTACCGACGCGGCAGAGCCCCGGGTACCTCCGATACAGAAGAATAAACCCAGCTACCTCAAAAACAGGCCTAGAATTGCTAGTGGAAGAATTGACGAAGAGGCTGTTTTCATCTGCAGAATAGGGGAGTACAGTGGCCTGAAGTGACGGAGGCTATTTTGAGGGATAGGCACAGAGTGGGGGAGTATGAATAGACCTTGTGCATGAGACATATTTCTACAAAGATTAGGAGGGCAAGGACATTTGCTGGTGCCAATTATTGAAAAACCACAAAAGCAAAAGCCTATGTGAGGTGGAATGAGCAAGTCTCTAAAGGTCAAAGAGGACACTCTGGTTAATTAAATCAAATAACAGAAATTGAGAGGCAAAAATTGACAAAATCGTGGTGGTCTCCTGACATGTGATGAAGAACTCAAAACAATCCCTCAAATGTCCCAGAACAGTGAGCAGACTACGAGGTCAACTAAAAACGATAGACCTTGGCCAAGGAACTGGTCGATGATATACGATGGACCTAATGGGAAAATATAGAACAAATGTATGCAGTTTGAACACCTATGTTTCACTTTGTTCACGAGCCTAAAGTCCAAGGTTGGATAGGGTTGCCAACCAATCAAAAAGGCCTGCCATGCACTTTCATATACAGTGTTGCAATTATTAGCCTGCTGCCATATTCTCTGCTATAAGCTGCTATAATCAGTGTGCAACATGCCTAGAGGTAGCTCAGGGCGTTTCCTACAGACAAAGGGCAGCCAATGAGATATTAACACCTATGTTGTTCTAAAAGTATATATGTTCCCCTAACCCAATCCCTCCCGGCGTTAGGTTTTTGTGAAATGCCACGTAGGATGACATCACGAATGACGTACATGAGACTGTATAAACTCTGTGGACACAAACTTGGGTGTGAAAACAATGATCTACTTTGATAGCTGTATTTTTTTGCTTTTTCATTGAGATTAAAGTTTTACCATCTTTCATTGGTCTCTCTGATTATTTGGTCTGTGATAATTATTGGTACTCACCTAGCACAAAGAAGAAGCTTCAAGGTGCTAAAGCACATTTTTGTAGCAGTGCGGATGGTTCAGGTCTAACAACCTAGATCTAGCCCCAGATCCATACCCCGGACAATTGGCGGCTCCTACCACTAGCCAGACGATCGCAGAGTTTCCTGCAGAGAGCGGAGCATAAAAAGAAAATCATGTGATCAAGGTTCGGCATTGTTTTACAGGTCCCCCTTTAATGAAACTCCTGTCCGGTCCCCGCAGGTGCCCCGCGGACTGAAGGCGAACAGGTTTATTGTGGGAGAGCCGATGCAGAGGGACTTGAGCTGAATGGCGGATGTTAGTAGACCATTGAGTATGGTAAAAAGCAAAAGGGGGAGGGATTGTATTGTGATGTAGAAAATATAGAGCGAGAGAGAAACTGGATTTTTTTAGGGCTTATAAAAAGAAAGAGATGCGATACCTCGATTTCACGGGCCCATGTGGGACGGAAAGAATACATGACATAACTCCATATAGGAGTGTTGAGGGATTCCTGAGGTGTAAAGCCAATAAGAAGGATGTGTATTAATCTCTGAGATGGAACCAATCGGAGATGATATGTTTACTAAGAATAGTAAAAGAAGACGTACGTAGGGGGAAAAGTGCAAATGTATATGGGGATTGATATATCTTTTAAAAGTTTTCTGCATGTTCAAAACTGATGTAAAACAACAAAAATAAATGTGAGTATTGGTACACCTGTTAAGCAAAGGATTGACGTCAATCGGAAGGTTAAAAGCAGATGAAATTAATATATAAAGAAAGAAAAGAACTTTGAGATACTAAAAAAACAAAAACCATATAAAAACTGATAGTGTAAATGAAGGAACAGGAATAGTAGTGGTGTAAAAGGTTTTCAATGTATTTTGATTCACAGATTATGAGCGCCGATTGATGGTGCTTGCTCAAAAGAATTAAAACAATATAGGTAGTCCAAACTAGGAAGGCGAATAATAAATTGGGTAATTATTGACCGTCTGAATTGACTTGTCACCATGGCAGATATACCACTTTCAGACTTATGCAGAACATTGCTGAGACATGCAGTCAAAATTAGAAAGTACCATTCTGAATGAGTCAAGGGCACAACTAATAAAGCACTTATGTCCTGGCCTCAATAGGGTTCATTAGCAAAATCGATATTGCATCATATGACAACATACTTACATGTCACTATGCCACTCAGAAAGGAAAAAAGTTAGAGAAAAGGTTGGCAGTTTTAGAACTCTGGAAAATGAAGCAGAGTGAGAAAGAAGCTCCAATTGAGAGAGCATTGATGCTCAATCAGAATAAAGGAGAAGATGCAACATCTTCGGCTCCTATTTTACTTCCTGAAAAGCAAGATGAAAAAGTTGAAGAAAAGGGTTTTTATCCTTTAAAGGAATTAAAGGCAGCAGTGCGGTACCTTAATCCAACATATGAGTCCCCTGCTTATAATATCGAAGACACCTCGGAAGAGAGCAGAAATAGAGAACGACAAAGTATACTAACACGCAATGAAAACAATCAATCATTGTGATAGAAAAAGGCAGGACAAACAAGTGGAAATGGAGGAAAAACAGAAAGACAGAAAGGATACAGACAAGGGCATGACAATAGTACAGAATGAATGAATGAATGGCAGGACAAATATTGCTCAAATTAGATAAGGGCCTTTATGGATTATGTGAAAGAGAGAAAAAGGAGTGAGAGAAAATAGATGGAAGAAGTAAGATTATACAAAGAAGAAAGGGACAAAGAATGTAAGCAAAAGGACAAAAACGAAAAATATGTGAGATAAGGGAAGGAAAGACAGGAAGAGGAGAAACAAAAAGAGGCAGAAGCCCAAAGATTGAAAGTACATAGGTTGCAATGAAGGCGACGGGAAGGGGAATTAAGAGAATTAAGGAGAAGGGAAGAAATGTACAGGAGTAGTGGATTAAGACATCACAAAGTAGAATATTTATGCCACAGACGTATAGTACTCGTAGAAGCACAAGAATCATTGGAAGAAGAAAGAGGGTCACAACAGCCCAAAGGGATTTGCAAGGAATGCCACAATAAGCATGGGCTGGTACAGGACACAGAAGACGTAGAGCAGAGGCTTGGGAAATGATATAGGCAGATGAGGGATAAAGAAAGGTATGAGACTCGAGCATTGGAAGTTCCCAACTAAAGGGAACTGAAAGCAAATAAAATGGCGCTTTAACAGGCGACCTTAGAATGATGTCCCTAAGTAAGTTAGATCTTGACGATATAGAAGAAGATAACAGCCACACGAGCTGGGGCATAATGATGTCGGATGAAGAAAGAGAGGAGAATGAGAGGGTGCATTCAGGTTTTCGAGGGAGTCGAGCGTAGATTAAGGGGTAAAGTGGTCAGATTTAGAAGACCCCATAGAAAAAACACCAGAAACAACACCATATGTTGAAAGACTGCAAGTACGGTCATGTAGTACAGGGGATATATCCCCACCGTATATAAGTAGATTAAGAGCATTGCCAGGACGGAGACAAACCGGTGTGGACAACGCTGTTGGGAAAATGAGGAGCATGGGTGGGTATGATCACGAACTGTTGCAGTTCCAACTATTAGCGAAAGGGGGAGGTCGACAACAAATGCACACCGTGGCCTCAGATGGAAATAGACCATTTAAAGTGTACGCTCCCAAGTTTAACTTGGGGCGCGAGAAAATGGATTTCCGAACTAGAAACTTTAGCTATAGGTGATATTAAATTCCTATTCTCATCCATCCTAGGGGAAGAGAGCTGACATGTGGAAAAGAGCAGGATACCCCGAAGTCGCTGCACAAAACGCTGCATGATGGAGCACCATTTAATAATTATAGATCAGATGTGTGGCGATCACTTAGAGTACAATATCCTGATACATCTGATATTGGGTCAATAATGACAAGAAAACTAAGGGAAACTAAAGACCCCGTTGCCTTTATTCAAGAGATTCAGGACAGATGGAATCTGGAGACATGTGACTCATGGGATAAGACGGTAGCATTATTTTATCATATCTTGTGTCAAGGACTGACATCCCCGGTGCAGCATCAAGTAAAGAAACAAGTGGGAATGGAAGCGAAGCCATGGCCAGAGATACAATTGCTGATTGTGCACTATTGTAGACATTTTAAGGGAGAGACAAAAAGAAAGCAGAGGGAAGAAAACGGGAAGAGGTGAACTTGGTGCAGAAAAAACTATCAAAATATACTATACTATTGACCTCTCAACCACCACACCTACCGCTAAGAAGCAGCTATTTCACGAATGCCACACCAGCTGCACACACATTCGGTGCTCACACGCACCTTTTGACTCTCTACTCTCTCTACTGACTTGAACTTCGGTTCCCAAGGGCGTTCAACCTACCAGCGCCTTCAGAGCATACCAATGGTACATAAGGCGCTATATAAATGCAAAGTAACATAAGATAACATAGAAGGAGCTGTATTGACAAATAATGAGGGTGCAATGGCACAAACAGTGCAGTTGCCACTGCAGAATAATGTGGCATAAATGATGGAATCAGAATGGTTATAATTTTATGCTGAGAGGCAGAGGGACTGGGCCTCAGGGAGGAGGACCAAGTGGATTTCAAAACCCTCAAGGAAGGGGAGGATTTAATGGTGGACAGCCACCACAATGGTGGGGCTGTGGTCAGTTAGGACATTTAGTTAGAGTATGTAGAAATAGGGGAGGCTTGCAGCAACAGAATTGGCAATCTCCAAGAGGAGGGATGGGATACGCTCCACAGTATAATACAGATTCACAAGGATATTACGCCCAAGATCACATGCAGACTCTGACGTATGCACCACAAGCATAACAAATGCAACAGATTTCAAGGCAAATGCAGCCACCACAGGGGCAGCAGCAAGCACCTATGCAGATGCAGCAGGCACCGATACAACCAGTACAATATATTCCATTGCAACAGACGGGTACATCACAATGGCCCATAGACGCGGCAGCCACAGAAGTGGCTACACCCAAATCGGGGATATAACTGTGGTGGGAGGAAATCCTTTCAATGGTACGAGGATGAATTTATATCCACAATAGGACAGCCAGCCCACAGAAGGACCTGATGTGTTCAGTGCTACCTGGATCACCGGACCCCAGAGAGGAACCAAGGGTCAAGGTGAAGATAGGAGGCAAGAAGTTTTCATTTCTTGTGGACACTGGAGCAACTCGTTACTGTGTCCGTGAAGGAAACTATCCAATGTAAGGTGTTGTCCTGAATGTACAGTGATTTCCTGGGGTGACAAATTTAGTTCTATTTACAGACGAATTACCGATTTTCTGTAGGTGGTGTTTTTGTAAGGAGTGACTATTTTATTATCATGGTTGCCTAAATTGATCGTCAAGATGTTGAGGATACCCGATTTCTGTTCAGGCCAGAGGTTCCTATGGATAATAGGAAGGGCAGATTATCCCTTTAGAACTAGAATCAGCAATAGTGAGGCAAGAAAGGGCGATGTTCATGGGACAGATGATGACACTGGAGAACGCTGATAGCCCTTGATGAAGGATGCAGGTGAGTCCCCCACAATTTTTAACAGAGTACTTCAGATGGACTTGGGTAATGTTCAACTCGAAAACTCCATACTTTGATGACATTTTATTGTGCAGTGAGACGGAAGAAAGTTGCAGAGAGGACTCTGTCAAATTAATGACTATATTGGAAGAGAAAGGGTACAAAGTGGATAAGGATAAACTTGAATATTGCCAACAACTACTACTATATATAGGGCAGTTGATTTCACACGAAGGAAGAAAAGTGAAACCTGAAAGAGCAGAAGCCATTACTGAACAGCCAAAAACAGTAAGACGAATGCAACAATTCTTAGGCATATGCAACTATTCCAGAGCTTGGGTGTTTGACAACAGTACATACATTCAACTGCTTTTAAAAGGACTTGAGGAAGCACAGGTGGCAAAAAATAGACTAGTATGGACAGAAGAGATGACTTGAGGATTTCGGGAATTAAGAAAGGCGATCCGTACCGCCTCTGTGTTAGGGATTCCAAATTAAATGTGAAGAAACCTAAAAGTACATTGACCACACAGAGAGCATCGGGATATGAGGTAATTATTTCAAACCCGCAATTAAAATTGTTAGGTGTAGCACAGTGAGTCCAGCAATGTTTATAGCTGAACCAGTGGGAGAAGATGATATGCATGACTGTATACTGAGTGTTATGATTATATTCGCCAAATTAGAGAAAATGATCTAGGGAGAGGGGAAGTGGTCTTCATTGACGGGTCATCAAGAATTTGGCAAGAAAAGTGGGGTGATGCATACTGGATCGGCAGTGGTGAAACGGAACAGAGAGGGTACATTCGAGGTAATGATTAGCAGAAGATTGTTCCCAAATTACTTAGCACAGGCTACAGAATTAGCTGTGCTTATTGATGCACTGTGAAGCTTTGAGGAGGAGGAAGTGATGGTGTACTTTGGCTCTGCCTATGACGTCAACTGTACACGCAGGCTAGTCACGTTGGAAAAGGAGGGGCTTCCTCTGCACAGACATGCAGGATTATTATAAAAACATATTGAAGCACTAATTTTTCCAGAGACCATAGCGTGAAATGCACAGCCCATTCAAAGAGAACAGATTTAATCTCTTGCGGAAATGAAGCTGCAGACTTGTAGGCCAAAAAAAGCAGCCTATTATCCAACTATATCTGAGAGCCCACTGGCTCCCACCACCCAGACTACATCATCACCAACTGCCCTGGGTAGAATCAGATACACTCAACATTCCAGTCAGTCACACTCCTGGCATTCCAAACATGGCCTCATACCTGCAGACGCACACTATGAATTTGGAGGGAAGGATGAAGCAAGAGGATAAACATATAATAGGAAAACCATTCCTAACACCTCCTTTCCTTCCACCCAACCAGACACTTGCCTAAAATAACACTCACTCAACCCGAGTCCGAAAACTAGGGAAGGTTATTCAAACAGCCGTAACTAACCCACTAGCAGCAGGACCACACCAACAAAACTACTACCCAAACCAACAAAACAATACCCATGCAGCTTCACTTTGCTCCTTGTGACCTCCATTGCTGACTGCAGCCGGCGCGAAGTAAACATTTCACGTTGTAGGGTCGGAACTCAAGTTGGCTCTCCCGTGCATCATCACGTTCACCACACCAAAGAGTCCTTTTCGCTGGTCATTAAGCTTCTTCACAGCAGCGCATCTCGCTTGCCATGGAATGCCTCACAGCGGACATTCCACGCATCCGCCAACCCCCACAGCAGTGAGATGACTTCACCACTCCCACGGAGGAGTCAGAGCTGACCGGAGCTCTGCTAACCAACCCTCATTTCGGTTAGCCTTCACTTCTCACTGAACACAGGCCTCATTCTGTCAGCCTGACTGCACGCTTGCGCTAACTTACAGAAGTACATGCACAACTGCTTTAATCCTCACACAGAGATGCACGCAATAACATCTTCTGGGCGCCTGTGCCCTGTGGCCCGCAGGCTCTCTGTCCATACCACTCACAGATTTTCCATAAGACAAAGATGCAGTGTAGCCTCTGGGCCCCATGTTGCCTGTTGGTGCTGCAAGAAAATCACTGGCACGTTGCCCGTCATAAGTGCATCACCAAACCTTCCTGTCAATACTGCTCACGTGAATGCCAGCTAAACTGTGTCTGGCACCTTGCAGTCACTTGGCCTTGCAGTCACTGGCACCTTTAATCGCCATAGGTGCATTACTGCTCACATTACTGCTAGACAAACTGTCTCGGGCACCTTACAGTCTCTGGCACCTTTACTTCTCCAGGGTGCCTGCCAGGACACACTCACATCCCTGGATGCCTGCCGGACAGTCTTACTTCCCCCTGGGTAGTGGGACTCATCATGGGGGCAGTGGGTTCCCTCTTCTTTCCTCTGGACTCTCAGCTTCCTGCTCCGGACCCCCCACAGAAGTCTTTCTCCTCTCCCTGGCTCTCATTAACACCGGTACCTGTCTTCTCCTGGGTTCTTCAAGGTCCTCACTAAGACCAGCTTGTCATCAATTGTTATGACCAGATGTCAGGGTACTTATAAAGGATACTCAGGTAATCAGCTGTGATCTTCAGGTTACTTTAATCAGGTTACATCGCAAGGAGATAGGAAGAATAGTCTTAGGGAAGCACCACCCAGGCTACATCGTCACCAACTGCCCTGGGTGGAATCGCATACACTCAACATTCCAGTCAGTCACACTCCTGGCATTCCAAACATGAACTCATACCTTAAGACGCACACCATGAATTCAGAGGGAAGGATAAAGCAAGAGAATAAACATATATAATAGGAAAACCATTCCTAACAGTGACTGGATGCCAAATGAGAACTCCTCTAACGCTCCCAAACAAGTGCAAATGCAGACGTCAATAGTGTAGTGAGGGCTCTAGACGATGAAATGCATGATTATCTAAAATGATGACCTAAAGTGTTTCTATTATGTCCCAACAGCTCCAGAATCAACAGGAGGGGTCAAGGGAAAATCAGAAAGATACTCAGCCCATTGAGTTAGAAGTGATGCTCAAACCACTCCGCCTATACCAAGGGGACCAGGTGATGGTGCGTACATTTGTGCGTACCTGGAGCACACCTCGTTTTGACGGCCCCCATGAAGTGGAGGAAGTAAGCCCTACCGCTGTAAAATTGCAAAACAGGCGAGCGTGGATACATGTCCACAATCTTAAACCATATGAAGGACAAACCTTGACCTCTCTTGCAGCTACCCCTACTGAAGCACGTGAAGAACCAGATCCCTGACCAAAGGCCAAGACAAAGGAAGAGGAAACAACATTTTTAGATTAGGATTTCTTAAAAACAAATGGACTTATAGCAATCCTAGAGTAGGTGAAAAGAGAAAAAATGGTACAGGAGCAATAGATGAATTATTGGAGCTTTCTGTGGGTATCCAGTGATTCCATCGAATACAAAGCATAGAATGCAAAAGCATCGAATAAATGATTTTTCTTTTAAAGGTAAAGGTTTTATTTTTATTATAATGGGTTTTAAGGTGTTAAAAAAACAGGGGGTGGGGGATCCCCCATCAAAAAAAATATTTTAAAAAAAATAATTTTTTCGATGCATTTTTTTCAATGCTTTTGCATTCGATGCAATCACTACGAACGCTTTCTGTGGTATTTTGATTTTGACTGTTCTCCTTATAATGTTGGCATTCACACATGCTATAAGCAGCGAGGAGCCAGAAAATAAGACGTCCCCACTAGTCCCATTATTCCTTTTGTCCCCATTATGAACCCAAAAACCCCATTACATTCTGATATTTGTTAAAAACAAACTTTTCCCGAGTAAAGAGGGATGCTGAGGAAGATAATAAAAGTTAGATAAATCGGCGCATTTAGCAAATAGCTTGTGGTACCAGCACATGAAAGAAGTGGGAGCGAGAACATCAGAAGAGAGTTCTTATATTTGCTCATCAATACTGTATGCCATGAATGCAGCAAGAACATTGATTGAAAGAGAAATGTCCCCACACAATGCAAAATGTCTGTCATCTAGCAGTCTGCACTACGAGAGGCCAATTTGAAGGGAAGTGGGCAATTTTAAGATGGTGATCAAGACAGCGACGTGAGGACGGATAACGTAGGCTCAGGACCTTTATCCCTCGTTCCAGCCCCTGCAACGGGGGATGAAGGCCATTAGCGCCTCGGTTTCCCAAAGCAGTAACCCGGGGTGCTAACAAAAAAAGTATTTTTCTTCCTACACCAGGCTATACCTCAGTCACCAAAGGTATATTACTATTTTCTGTACCTACATTATGCTACTTGTTAAAAAAATAAAACACTGGCACATTTGCAAAACCATGCTTTAAGGTCCTTGCCAATGCTCCTTACATGGGTTTGCTGGAAATCCGCCTGTGTTTATTTTTTTCAAAAGTGTCAAAATGTATGTACATACAATAGTCATATAACTTAGCCCCCACTTGTCAAAATCCATTCAGACTTTGCACAAACATTGAAGGTTGGGTCAATCTTTCTGAAGACTTTTGTCCACATTCGTCAAACGGCAACAAAGTTATAAGCCATCTAAAAATGTTGAAACGCCCCCCCCCTAATTTAGCCTCACATTGACAAAATCCCACCAAACTTTAGACCTAAAATCTTATTGCAGACATTTGTGCAGATTTATCAAATGGCACCACATTTATAAGCCTTTACAATATTTTGGGACCCCCCCCCCCCCCCTCTAATTTTTGACAAAACAGCACCGCTTTCCAAAACAATTCAGAATCCTGTCTAGAATAAAATTCCCAAATTTCATGCAGTTTCATTGAGTGGCGCCAAAGTTGTAAGCCATCCAAAAACTGCTTTTCACCAACTCTTTAATGCAAAATTAGTCATAGAACATCACAGGACTGTACCCGAACATCCGGACTGTTCACAGAGATAACCTTTTTTTGGCTTCTTACAGCCATATTCCATCCCATCCTCGTCACCCCTCACCTCCCCAGAGATTGTTTGATACTTTTGGCAAGTGTAATGTTGTGTTTTTACCGCGATGTTCGTGGACACCGGCAGATGTCTGCGAATCCAACATGGCGGGTGTTTCCAAAAATCTGACGCACTTCACGCTTCTCACCATCCAATCGGTGGATGCGTCCGATGTCTGCGGATATCGCGTCACCCTCTAGACCAATGGGAGGCCCATCTGCAGACCGATGGGGAAGTAAGTCTGCGGACCGACCCCAGATATCACAAATTGCTTTTTACCTACTTTTAGACTGTTTAAAAAAAATAAAAATACTGGCCGGATTGACACCGAATTTACAAATGCACGCTTTTGGGGCCAAGCCGCCACTCCTGCCGCTAATTTGGTGAAAATCCGTCCAGCGGTTTGGGCTGTAGACATGAGCACAATTATTTTTCCATTGCATATATTGAAATTTTGGGACCCCCCTCTAACTTTGTCCATCCTTGACGAAACCTCACCAAACTTCGCAGAATCAATCTGACGGGGCCATATACTGTTTATGCAAGAGTTGGTAAGGATTCGTCCAGGAGGGGAAAAGATGTAGGATCGCAAATTGAAGAATTGATGAAGAAGCTGTGTTTTCATGTGCGAAATAGGGGAGTATGTTGGCCTGAACTGAAGGAGGCTATTTTCGAGAGATAGGCACAAGGAACAGAGAGGGATGAATGAATAGACCATGTACGTGAGACACATTTCTACAAAGATTAGGAGGACAAGGACATTTGCTGACGCCAGGTATTGAACAACCACAAAGGCAAAAGCCTATGCGAGGTGGAGTGAGCAAGTCTCTAAGGGCCAGAGAGAGGGTATTGACACCCCGGTTAATTAAATAAAATAACACAAATTGACAAAATAGTGGTCTTCCGACACGTGATGAAGAACACTATCATTAGAGCTTCAAATTAAGATTGTGGTGTGATCAAACTCCCTCAAATGTACCAGAACAGTGATCAGACTACAAGGTCAACTACAAACGATAGATGGCTAAGGAACTGGTTGATGCTCTACAATGGACTAATTGGGGAAAACAAAGAATAATTGGTGCAGCTTGAACACCTAGGTTTCACTTTGTTCACATGCTGCTAAACGAGCCGGAAGTCTAAGGTTGGATAGGGTTGCCAACCAATCAAAAAGGCCTGCCATGCACATTTCATGTATAATGTTGCAACTATTAGCCCACTGCCATATTCTCTGCTGTTATCAGTTTGTAACATGCATCAAAGTAGCTCAGTGCCTGTCCTACAGACAAGCGACAGCCAATGAAATATTAACACCTATCTCATTCGATAAGTCGATATGATCCCCTAACCCAATCCCTCCCGGCGTTAGGTTTTTGTGATATGCCACGTAGGATGACATGACACGTGACGTTCATGAGACTATATAAACTGTGTGCAAGCAAACTTTGGTGTGAAAACCACGAGCATCTACTTTGATAGCTGTATTTCTCCCCACTTTCTTTCATTGAGATTAAAGCACTGTTTTACCATCATTCTTTGGTCTGTCCGATTATTTGGTCTGTGATAATTGTTGGTAATCCCATCTAGCACAAAGAAGATGCTTCAAGGTGCTAGAGCACATGGGGGGCTGCGATTGAGGAATAGATATGGCAGAGAGGCAGTTTCAAGGAAAAAAGGGAGTGTTGGACAGAAGGAGGGAAGGGGATGGGCACACAGATGCCACTATTACACAAAGGCCGGGGAGTCCACAATATGTGCCGTGGGCACAAATGGATAACAATAATTTGATCAAGGCGCTCCCGATCCTTACTTAAACAGATCTATGCATTTGAAAAACAGGCGCAGGCGTTCCTCTAGCTGTGGGGGATGTGAAAAGTTTGCTAGTGGCAGTTGTTGGTGACCAGGCCAGGGAGATATGGGTCAAGGCAGGATATCCGGGAGTGAAATTGGGCGACGATGCACACGATGGGGCACAATTCGACAACATTAGGGCACTAGTGTGGGATGCGCTTTGGCGAACATATCCAGACACCCCAGACTTTGTCCATAATGCAGTACACTATGGGAGAAGATGAGGAGCCAGTGCTGCACATTATTAAAATTCGAGAGATGTGGAGGGCGGAGACGGAGGACCAGTGGGGCCGATCAGTTCCTCTTTTTTTTATATTTTGTTATAATAAAAAAGTGCAGAAGGCACTCGGCAAAATAGTGGGCATTGAAGCGAGGGTGGGCGTAGATTCGGACAATAATAATGCACCATTGCAAAAGAATTTAGGAGCGTGAAAAGGAAGCAGCACCGCTGATACAGGCAGAAGAAGCAACACTAGCACAGAAAAAGTTTGCTAAAATAGCTATAGAAGGGTCAACTGATTGTATTTCACACTATGTGTCAACTTTAATATCAACCGTAGGTCGTGTTAGTAAGAAATGCAATGAGTTCAAAAATGGAAAGGCCTAAAACATGAGGCAAGATAAAAAACAGCCAAAAGGCTGGGGGGCTAAAAGAGGCTCTTATAAAACCTGCACACTCTGTCCATGTGAGTGTGCAAATGAGTGATTTATACAACAATATCTCTTTTCCTCTTGGAGATATTTATTATAGGTCATGAGAGCCCTCATGACCACTGGGGTCGACCGGTTTCAATGGCGTCCGTGGGTAAAGCCATCGTCGTCAGGACCGTGATTTCTGTATCAACCCAAATAAGTAAGTTCAGGTTGGCTGAACTTCAATGATCAAGCGTCTCCTCGGCACAGTGGCATTAGGAGGAAAAGAAGCCGCTCTTTTCTCGTGTTAGGTCAGTCAAGTGGCTTGTGGCGAATTCACCTGTTGAGCTGTACAACGCTGTACAGCAGTCGGCATCTACAGAGCCCCTCGGAGCAACACTGAACAAGCCACTTGACGGACCTAACGCGAGAAAAGAGCGGCTTCTTTTCCTCCTAATGCTACTGTGCCGAGGAGACGCTTGATCATTGAAGTTCAGCCAACCTGAACTTACTTATTGGGTTTGATACAGAAATCACAGTCCTGACGAAGATGGATTTACCCACGGACGCCATTGAAACCGGTCGACCCCAGTGGTCATGAGGGCTCTCATGACCCATAATAAATATCTCCAAGAGGAAAAGAGATATTGTTGTATAAATCTCTAACTCACATGGACAGAGTGAGCAGGTTTTATAAGGGCCTCTTTTAGCCCCCCAGCCTTTTGGCTGTTTTTCATCTTGCCTCATGTTTTGGGCCTTTCCATTTTTTAACTCATCGCATTTCTTACTAATGCGACCTACGGGCGATATTAAAGTTGACACATAGTGTGAAATACGATCAGTTGACCTGTCCACAGGTTGGTAAGATTTAGTCCAGGCAGCTACAGAATCTAATTCACAGTCCTGTACACTGCTGCAAAACACCCATTTGGAATTGCCTACAATATTTATTAGTTTGTTTTTTCTCGTGTGTTATTTGCTCTCAACTAGACGGTTGTCACTAGTATAGAAGGTTAGGGTTAGTCCTCTCCTCTATCACTAGTAGATAGGTGTTACAGTACACGCTACCTAGGGACAGGCGACCCCGGTAAGGACAGGGTGTTCTTCCCTAGGGCAAGATGCGCATAGCTGGGTGGCCCTCTTTTCATCTCGAGTCTGAGCAATCATTTAATTAGTTTTTTGACTCACGCTTGCAGTTAAATCACCTACCCCCTAGAAAACCATTGTTTTTTTGCTACCACATTGTTCCAGTTAACAAGGATTACAACGGCTTGCCCGTGCCTATTAGCTTTCACTAGCTTACCCTGTTTGTTGAAATATAGCTTCATACCTTGCAACAATACTTTGCAGCATCCCCAAGGAAGCAACCCACTTAACTGTGGTGGATCTCCAAAACGCTTTCTTTTCCATTCCACTGCACCTTGAGTCACATGGGGGAATGAGATTTGTACACAAGAGACTGCCTCAAGGGTACTGCGAGTCCCAGAGTATTTTTAACAGAATTCTCCATGCAGACTTAGGAAATATCCAGGTGCCCAGCATTGGATGTTCTTCTGGTGTGCAGTGACAGCGAACACCAGTGCAGAAAAGATTTGATAACACTCTTGCAGCTCTTGGCCCGCAAGGGTTATAAGGTTGACAAGGCTAAATTACAATATTGCCAGCAGGAACTATTGTACTTGGTTCAATTGATATCTGTGAACGGGAAAAGGATATCTGTGGACGGGAAAAGGATAATACCTGATTGCACTGCATCTGTGCACGCCACTCTGTGGCCCACCACAGTGAAGGAGATGCAAAAGTTCCTAGCCTTTTGTAATTATTTTAGGGCCTGGATCCTCGACTATGCAGCCTTTACCAGGCCACTTCTGTAGGAGGCCCAAACGACTGATGATAAAATTGTATGGACAGAAGACCGCCTCACCAATTTCTATGCCCTCAAAGAAGTGATATCTACTGCCCCAGTGTTAGTAACCCCACTCCAGACTACACTCAGGAATTTTACTTATTGTCTCACTACAATGGTCATTTTATGACTACAGAATTAACACAAAAGAGCACAGTGGGTCACAAACCATTAGCCTATTACAGTGGCATGTTAGACTCAGAAATTCAAGGACAATTTGCATGCTAACAGGCACTCACTGCTGCGGCTTTAGCAATTGGAAAGAGCTCCACTATAGTAACGGGGTTCTCTGTCACTTTACACGGAGCATGCAGTGTTCGCTATCCTGGAAAGATTGAAGTCCACTCTAACAACACAAAGAGCGTCTGCCTATGAAATCATCCTATCCAGCCCAAATATCCACATGTGAGATGCAAAACAGTTAACCAGTTAATCTTATTACTTTGTGGTGGAGGTGTTCAATTGCAAGAGAATTTGATGACTGGATTGATAAGGCTTTGATGATTGCTGTAAAGTTAATTCTGAAACTCTGGAACTAGGAAAAAACCTGCTACAGGAGATTGGGTAGAGGAAATGCAGGTGTTGTCCAAATATGAGAAAGTACTGATGTTAAGTAAAGATCGTGAAGATCGGTACCTTTGTTATGGATCCCTTTCAATAACTTATGAGTGAGGTGGTTTTTTTTTCTCTTCTTGTATTGTTGTATGTGTATTTGTCTGTACAGTATTCATCGATAAGTTGTCTGTTTGGCGATTAGAGTGTACTAAAAGTTACTACATTTGATTTTATATATATATATATTTTTTTCGCTTGATAAATGGTATTGAGCCAAGTTATTGGAAAATGTATGTTTCAATATTTTAAGACATTGGAGTGTGTATATTGTTATTGATAGTCGTATGTATCGGATGCTTGTACAAAAATATATGAATACAAGTTTTAAAAAAAACTACAGTTATAACCCTGCTATGTTTTAACAGAAATCTGCACAGACAAAGACATGACCCGGCATGATTGTGTATGTTATGACTGGGAAGGAACACGACCTTCCCAAAGCAAAAGATGGCCCACTCGAGGGGGCGGGGTCCTCTTTGTTGACTGGTGAGCAGCAATTGAGCAAGTGACAGGGATCAGACACACTGAGGTGGCTGTGTTACACCTAGTGGACGATGAATACGAAACATTAGTGCAAAAGAGATTGCCAATGTACTTTTTATCTCGGGCAGCAGAGCGCTCCTAACCACTACAAGCATCGCAGGAATGCCACGTCACTGTCTTTTCAGATTCGGCATACGTCATTCCAACAGTGCATGCCAGTCTTGCACGTTGGAAGAAGAGGGGATTCAGAAGGGCTGACAGGTCCCCAGTTCAACATGGTGCGTTATTAGATAGACTCATTTTTAACTATCACAACCCTCCGCAGTGGTAGTCGTAAAATGCACCGCCCACACCAATAACACAGACAAGGTCTCCCTCGGAAATGCTGCCACAAAGCGCGGCAGCCAAAATAGCTGCATGCCTTCCAGTACCCCAGCCAGCAGAATACCCTGTGTTACCACCCAACATCGAGCAACCCCCAGTCCTCTACAATTCACTGCCAACTGCACAAATTATCGAGTTGCAGGGACGAGCACCCGAGGAAGAAAAGCAACTGTGGATAAAAAGAGGGTGTAAACAATCTCCTACTGATTTATTATGGAGACAGGAGGTAACATGGAAAGCAGTTATGCCACATGAGTTACTAACAGTAGCATTTGACCAGCTTCATCATCCATCCCATGTTTCTAAGCAGCATATCCATACAGACATCCAGGAAGACTGTTTTATTTCCCAAATCTTCAGGAGCATTTAGCACATTTGGTTATCCACTGTATCACATGTTAGAGTTATAGCACAGGACTGACTCTGCGAACCATAAGAGGCATTGTGCCCCACCCTACTGGACCATTCCGCGATTTGCATATCGACTACGTTTATATGGGTGAGAGGTGCAGCGGCTACCGGTATTTGATCGTTGTCATCTGCCCCTTCTCCCGGTGAGTGGAGGCGTGACTTTGTGCACATCCCAATGCCAAATGTGTAGCTAAATTTCTAGTGCGTGAGGTGTACCCTCAATGAGATGTGTGTGACGTATTAAGATCAGACAACGGCACACACTTTTTCTTAACGAATTGTTTAAGCAAATTACAACATTGCTTGGCATTAAACATCAAATGTGCACTTTTTGACACCCTCAGGCCAATGGAGTCGTGGAGAGGATCACCAGCCTACTGAAAAGTAAGCTATCCAAGCTTTGCACCACATTAAAAAAGAACTGGGTGCACTGCTTGCCATTGGCACTTTTCAGTTTGTGTACATAGCCCTGCAAAGACCACTATTTATCAACCCATGAGGTGATCACTGGTCATCACACACGCCCCTCTCTCCTGTTAAGAGAGCATCAGATGCACATAGGGCAGCATCGGTGTTAGACTTTAACAACTATTTAACCACCCTAAAACGGGCCATTAAATTTGTCTCTCGGCGGAACGCACCACCCAGGTCAGAGGAAACACTGGGCGCCGCAGTTGCTGCACCAACTGATTCCTCACCCACCCAACCATTACTTCCAGGCAAACTGATCTACATGCAGAATTTCGCCTGCAGTGCAACGACCCCAGGAATAACGAGCCCTATCAGGTCGTCTTTTCCACCCCCCTTGTAGTTAAAGTAAAGGAGCTCTGCTACTGGATTCACTTGTCTGATGTCCAGAGAGCACCCCTGAGCACCCCGCAGTCATAAGAGCATATTTCTACGGCCAGTGCCCCTGAACAATTGCGTGCAGGTAGAGATTAACTACCTCCTTTTCAACCACATCTTACCAGCACCACTACAACTCAACTGCTAAACATGGCATTTTGCACAGCTGTCTGTCTCTGTCTCTCTCTCTCTCTCTCTCTCTCTCTCTCTCTCTCTCCTCTGCATAATATAATTGCTACGACTCCTTTGTATATAGAGAAAAATGTTAGTTATAGTAGTGTGTCTAGATTTTCATACTCCTATTTGTGCGCCATGTATTATATTGCAGGTCTGTTTGCAATTTCTATGTTTGCATCAGGCATTTATTTAGGAGCACTTTTTATATGGGGGGGCATATAAAAAGGGGGGTGTCTATCAAAACACCACTGTTAGTTGCTTAATACAAATGCAACTCTTTTACTGCCCCTAATACACAACACCAGCAGCGCCGCAAACTTACATGCCAGCATAAACAGTTATGTCCCTGTTACAGGCGCACCCACTGGTTTGGGGTATCTAGAATCTATTACCAGGTCCTTGTAATTCTCCAATATTTTTCACAATACAAGTTTTACTAATGGCACTAGTAGTTGTAAAATTAGTAATGGATATATGCAAAGCCCTAGGTACAATGTTGCAGGAGTGATCGGCTAATGAATGCAGATGACCCACAACTGAGGGAGATACAAAGGCTTAAAAGGCCCCCCTCACGTGCAGGCCATAGAGCGGTCGTTGTTGGAGAAGAACAGAGGAAGCGAGAAGCAGAAGCAGCGTGGTTTGTGCTGGCAGCCCAGGCAGAAGCTGGAGGAGAGAGAAGGTGCCGGGACCAATGCAAGGCAGGTATCAGCTGCTGGTCCCGACAGGGTGCACTAAAAGACGAACAAAAGGGGCAAAGTATGATGCATACCATGGACTTGGCTTAGATACTATAGAAGATGTGCGCCACCCAGAATTGTCCAATAGTTGTTAGACGGACATGAGCACTGTGGGGAGAGAAAAAGTGAATGGGAGCTATTATGTTTGTTCGTTGATACTGCCTGCATCAGGGGCCCCCAAGGTCTTAGTGCAGCAGGAAGTACCCATTCTAGAGGCTCAATGCCTGGTCCATCTAGCGCTATGTAGGATACGAGGCACGTTCCAGGCTCATAGTGTAAGGCTCGAAGTATCAGATCCAGATCAACTGCAATGCAGCAACAATGCAGAAACCAGTGAAAGTAAACAGAGAAGAAACATGTGGACTTTTCTTTTACAATGAAGCAACTGTTTCTGTAGAGGCCAATGAAAGTTATAATAAGACTTTGTTCATTCGAGACCTCAAGAAGGGCACAGCTGCAGGTATGGATTTCTTTTGGGTGTGTGGTCAGCAGGCATACTTGCACCTCCCACCATCTACTGTTCGATAGCTACCTTGCACTCGGCGCTGCTTGTAATGCCCAAAGAGCATCTCCAATGGGGCCAGCAAACTCATTACCACCAAAGGCAGTTCCCACCCCAGAAGGGCTTACCAGAAACCTATTACAGGACCTGGAGTTCCACAGTCTCCCTGAAAGCGAAAGAAAAGAAAAATTACAGAGGAAGAAAAGAGCAAACTACTTATCTCACTATTTATCTGAACTTATCAATGAGATACCCGATGAGTACAGGCTATCTAGTAGCGTAGAAACATTCTTTGCATCATTGTTACTGCCTGGCGTCCAAGCAGCTGCTAACGCAAAATGGCTCCAGTTCTTCGCTGGAAACTGATACAGCTGGCAAATGACACAGAACAAGGGTCCAACGCCATAAAAGTAGAGTTGCGGGCCTTAACGGTTGAAGACGATGCAGAACCGCTACATTCTTTACCGCACGGCGATGTAAGGAGGCGTGTGCAAAAAAATCGTGGATTCCTGTTGCACATTCGTGCTTCCTAATAACGCAGATAACGGCTCCCTCTCGCAAATATTAGCTGTACACACCCTGGGAGTGCACATGAAAAAAGAAGCTAGAATACAAAGTGAGGACTAGTTTGAGTATTTTCTCCTGGGCCCGTCCTGCATGGGAGCAGTAGTGAAGATGTTGGTACCCATGTTCGTATTGGTCTCTGGACCTGCCAACTGGGCCTCAGATGCTGTGCCAAAGCAGCCCGTAATAGCGCTATGATGATGGTCTCTAACGCACCTCGCGGTACCACAGAACACAGTACCCAGACAGATTACCCAAATAAGGCCAGCATAATCCGACTTGAGCAGCGTTTACACCTCCATGGCACTATTCCTGCACCCCCATCAGATCCGGTGAACTATACCGAACATTGGGTTGATTTAGCTGGGGATGTATATATATGACTTAGATCCCTGATGAGTATGCCCGATGTGGAGCAAGTTTGCGCAATGTGTTTCGAGCGTGGGTCCCTAAGGAGGGATTGCCACCATATTTGGAAGCAGAAAGGTTAGAAAGGGTACTGAGAGTGGAAGAGGACCATTGTTGGGAGATAAGCATGAGTGACATTGCGGGAGAGTTTGTTAATGTAGAATTAACGAAATGGGGGAATGTTGGGAAGGAGAGGTCTTCCCACTACCTAGGCGCTTCCGAATGAGAAATAAACAATAGACTGCACTTCGAGAGAGCAAGGGGGAGGGGTGTGCGCAGAAGAGTGCACAATCGCAGAATGCATGCATTAGGAGCTATATAGTAAAGGCAAGTGTAAACACCATCTTAGTTAGTGGCGGCCATTTTGGCCTACAAATGCACCGAAAGCACCAAACGTGTTGGTGTTAGACCTGCATCATTAGCACAGACATAACCCACAACACAAATGAGCTTCAAGGAGTTAGAAGTGCCTCTTGCCAGTTACCATCCCATGATGCAGATAGCATGGCCCCTCAGCCCCAACCCCCTTACCCCCACACGCCAGAGGTACAGCCCTCCTATGCTTTGATCCAAAGACTCCCACATTCCACAATGCCAGCCAGGCTCAGACCACCGACCATAAAGCTGTAAGACCCCCGGTCGATAAGATCAGAAAGCAAAGCTATCTTGCCTTCACATTTGGGTCACGTGATTTGTGCTGCGAGGTGCCAGGGAGGGATGAAATTCTAGCCCAAAGTGTAGAAGACCTTAGGCGGTTGCTGGAGCATCTGGGAATGAGTGAAATATGCAAGTTGGTATGACCTCAGCTCTCCCCCGGACCCATATCTGTGTCTGCCAGGTGCACCATTACAGTGATAGAGTAGCATTGTTTTCAAAAGTAAATAATTGCTTATTAGGCCCTGTTCTACTGCAGATGACGAGCCCAGCAGCACCCACATGGACTGAGACAGACAAGAAGGCTGGTACCCAATGGCCTAGCATCCCCTATGGAGTGGGCCGCCCATGTATAGGGTCTTGCCAACTAGCCTCGTGGGTTTTCACTGTATGTAATGACGACATAGATGATGCCAGGACTCCCTTTCAGCTTGCTACATGCCACTAACCTAGCAGAACGTTCCGCGACAGCATAGTTCTTTGCTTTGTTTTGTAGGAATAAAAACGTGTTCTCTTTGAAAGCAGTGTTTTGGACCTTTTTCCCTAGCTGGTTGCATTTTTTTCAGGTGTGAACGTACAGGGGCCTGCCTACATGTGTTGACAGGCATGGGGGTTATGCCTAGATATGCAGCTAGCCTAGCATTGCAACTAGAAGAAAGCTCATGCAGGTTAACACATGTGGTACACTTCAAGCATTTATGCCTACCTTCTTTAGCCTGCCCAGGATGCACGAAGAAGCATGTTAGTAGGCCACCATTGCACCTATAACTGCTATGTAATGCACAGTGGTCACATGCAGGTCTCCTTGATACCGTACTTATTAGACTGCTTTGGTTTGTGTTTGTAGAACATGGGAGATATGGAGTAAGACAATAAAGGTAACCTGTCTATTGTATGTATACAATCCAATTACCTAGTTTCTATAGTAGCCTGCCTGTCCCACCAACAAGATGTTCCACGTCACCCATTGTATTACATTTGGTAGACTAGTAGGGTAGACTGTCCATAGTGCCCAATAAGTCTACAAGGCTAGTTGGCTTTCTCTTCTGTGAAGGCATCATGAAGTAAGACACAGAGATTCATTTTCTAAGAAAAGCTTTATTTATTTTAAATGTCAGGATGGAGTAAGGCCTAACTTGCCCTATGCTAAGGTGGGATTTCCCTACCTAACAAAACTAAGGATAGTTAGTGTCTGTAAGTTCAAATGAAAAGTATGACGGTGTCTAAAACATATACTTGCCCTCACAACTATATTTTTACAGTGTGTAGGGATGTCAGCAGCTAAATAAATAGTGCTCAAAGTTCTGAGCTTCTTCCATCTCTTTGGCTTTCTCTCAGCTCCCCGTTCAAAATAGTTCCACAGAGACCTCAGGGGGGTTCCCTTCCCCAAGCATCCAACACAGTTTGCCAATTCCTCAACAGGCCCCGTTGTTTCCTTCCCCAAGCGTTCCAACACAGTTCCTCAAAAGACCTTGGGGTCTCCCTTGCCCAAGACGCTGACCTCCTTCCGCTGGCAAAAAAACAAAAACAAAAGGCAATTCAAATCCGCTGGCTCTCAAAATAATATCAGTTCAACATTTCTTCATTCTCAGTGGGCCATGGGGTTTAGGCGCAGTTTTCAGACCACACGGTCCACCCATCACAGGTCATGCAACCGCTAACCCTGTGCACTTTGCTGTCCTTCTGTAATCTTCATATTCTGCCCAACAAAGATTTTTCCTCTCTCAACCTGTAGTCTTGTATCTTGGCTCAATATGTATTTCCCATTCTTCTTGGCAGTCTTTTTGGCTTTGCCACCGCTGGTGTCTCATATAATCCACTCTGTGGTACTTTAGCCCTTCTCGTCACCTTGCTTTCACTTCATTCTACTTTCACTTCATTCATAAATGTTCCTAATAATTCAGCACTTGTTTTGCTTTGTTGCTGTATTAAAAACCTACTCAATATATCCTTCAGTTAGTTCAGTATTCATGCATAACAAGATTCTGTTTGTCCGGCATTCAGTTATGACTGTTTCCCAGCCCCGGTGCACCTAGGTCTGAGTGTTGTCTTTTCCACACTCACCGGTAAACGTTCGCTCCTCCAGGCTTTTCTGTTTTCTCTTCTTTGCTATGCTTTCCCGTGAGCTTCCCAGTGAGCAGCGCTCGCTATCTTGGGCAGTTCACAGCCCCGCCATTCCACAGCGGGAGCGGTCAAGAGCCTCTCTCACTCTCTGTGCGGCCGGCTTCACCTTGGAGGCTTCAGTGTCTCACAGCTTCTGTTGTGGGCACTGGGGAGGAGGAATGACCGGAGTTTCGACCCACTCACAGCCCGACTTGGCCCCAGTGTCTCCCTAGCACTTGTGCTCGTCTCGGCTTCCCTCCAGGTGGTTCCTCCATACAGTGATCCTTCACCAGCTCCTTCTCACTATGCCGTCCCTCCCTCCCACTCTTATACACCCAATGTGTGTTAACAGGCTGCAGGTGCAAGTTCTCCACATTGATTGCGTGACTTTGGGGAAACTGATTAGTGGGACATGCCTGACTAGTATTCAAACTCCTCAAAAGCCCTCTTCCTTATCTCAGTACCAGTGGTGCGAATGCAGGGGAGTGTGTATTACTCTTAGTAGTTTCCTTCTCATCCCAGTCTTATGATAAAAGGACGGTGGGACATTTTGGTCAGAATAAAGATTCAAGGGCTGATGATGACCTACAAAGGCAGGGGAAATGTTGGATTTACTTTGACAAGGGAAAGGGGGATCCCATGTCTGGCCCAAATGGGGATGATTTCTCTTAGTTGATCTCGTCACCTTCTTTGGATGACCACAGCATCTCTTTAAGGGTAATTTCATATTTTCTTTTACCTTATTTATTCAATGGTCATGTATTAAGCACACTCATTCACAATTACATATTTTTGGTGCATAGCAGATTCATATTTAAACAGCTACAGTTAGGTTTACAGGTGAGCAATGTCGGGACACCCAGTACTATCTGTTTCGGAATTAATCTCGCTCAAATACAGTCTGAATAGAGCCCCAATGTCTTTAGGGCGGCATGTCGAGTCTACAGATAAAACAAATCTCTCTTCACATTCATTGACATAGGTTAATTCGCAGAGCCAGTCCTCAAAGCTAGGTGCATTCTTAGACTTCCAACATTTTAATGTGCACTTTTTCGCAACTGCACATGCAACATTCAAAAATCTTCTCGTAGTCTCTGAGGGTTTCCCAATATCCCCAAACAAGTATTTGAGTGGAGCGAGTGAAGACGGCATACTCACTATGTCATCTATAGCCTCGGCTACCTTACCCCAAAATGTCATGACCAGGGGGAACGACCAATACATGTGAGAGGCGTCCTCTTGCAGGCTCCTAAACTTCAAGCATTCACCCGAACAGTCTGGAGGGAACTTGGCCATTCTGGCGGGGGTGTAGTGTAATTGGTTCAGTACCTTAAATTGGATCATGCGCAGCCACGCATTCAGGGATATTGACTTACTCAATTGACAGTATTTGCTCCATTTCTCATCCCCTATTGCAAGTTCTTGTTTTTCCCCATACATCTTTAATAGTATTGTGAGGGGAAAGATGTGATTGTGTCAACCTATATAATCTGGACATGCCACATCTTGCATCATCATTTGACACCATGGCACTGATACAGCTATGCGTCTTTGGATCTACCAGGAATGATGGCCATCTTTTACGAAAAGCGGCTAGCATTCGGTGGTAATGAACCACTCTCAATTGGCCTCCCCCTAAAGTATCAATGAATTTGTTTTGGGATACAAATCACCCATCTGGGTACATATCGCCAATTTTTATTTGCCCTAAGGGATCCCATGATTTCTGTAGCATCTTATCAAATGTGGGGGAAATGCCTGGATATCCCCACAGTGGAGTCTTCCGGTTGTAGGGAACCTCTAACCCAATCTTCTTGAAAATTCTGGTCCAACCATTGGTTGTGCTTACAGGGTCGAAGGTGCAAGAGTCATTATACCTTTCACTAAATATAACTGAGCGAATCTCCGTAGGGGACACACCACATTTCTCCAGGGGTGTGTGTACAGCCATGTCGTTAGTACTGTACCAGTAGCTTGCAAATTGTGCCTGTGATGTCAAGTGATATAGTTCGAAGTCTAAACCCCCATATTCAAATGGTTTAGACAGTTTTTGCCCGCTGATTCTCGCCAACCCGGAACCCCAAACAAACGTGGAGGCTAATGATTTCAGTTTAGTAAAAAAATGCTTGCCCAGGCCACAGGGGGACATTGCCAAAGAAATACAGTAACTTTGGGAGAACCACCATCTTTAATAGGACTATCCACACATGCAATGAAATTGGGAGTTTTGCCTACAGCAGCAGCTTGGTGATAAATTGTTGCAACTAGGATTCGCAATTGTCTGTATACAACTAGTGTCGGCTGCCCGACACCATGATACCCAAGTACCTGAAGTGCACTGGCGACCATTTGAACCCTCAAGAGTTAGGCGGCTGAACTGTGGATGGCGTAATGGGAAACCGTTCTGACCTAGCGTCATTTATTCTGTATCCAGAGTAACGTGAAAATATATGGCTATCCTTCATTATTGAGGCAAGGTTGTGTTCAGGGTCATGCACACATAGCAGGGTATCCTCCTCATAAAAGAGATAATCTAGGGTGGACCATTTATTCTTATTCCCCTCTGCCCATGTATTTTCCTGACCAGCTGCGCCATTGGTTCGTTAGTGAGAACAAACAGTAAGGGGGAGAAGTGGCAGCCCTGCCTGGTGCCCCTGCCAAGGGAGAATAATGTAGACAGTGTTTGATTTGTTAGGACTTGTGCCCCTGGGTTAGAGTACAACAGCTGAATGCAGCTCAAAAAGAATGGGCCTACTCCAAAACACAGCAGTACTGAAAACAAATAGTGCCACGAAATGGAGTCGAAGGCCTTTTCGGCATCAAAAGGGGCCACTAACGCTCTTGCCTGGGGATTCACCTGTGCCATTACACAGAACAAGCAACACAAATTGACCTGTACTTAGTTCGGCTGTATTTGTCGACCTCATCATGTCAGTCATGATTGATTCATTTGCCTCATAAATTTGTTGTTACTTGTCCCCGACAATCAGGTTGGGCTTGGTAGTGTTAAAAGAGCGGGGGGAAAGGGGCGGATAAAGATCAGCATTTTTCGACTGTGCTTCCAATTGTTGATACCGGGTTTCTCTGCTAATTTTTGTATTTGTCAAAATGCTTAATAAAAACAAAGTGAAAAAAAAAGTCTCACGGATTCAAAAACTTTGTTCTCCAAAAGAAAGTTTTAATCTGAAGCGCGCGAGGCATCAGCCGTGTTAACAATGCTAACTAAAAGGCACGCGTGAGGATCTGTATTAATTGATTAATCCATACGCTTGTGAAGTCTGCAGAGCGTTGCTTGTATTCACCGTTCTCTACAGTGTTTGTTTCTCGAAGATCTTTTTCGAGAAATGGACCTTCCAACATTTGCGCTTGTCATGCGCTTGAAGCCTTATCTGAGCTAACAAAGACATTTGGTGCGGGCTCCGTGTAAGGCAACTTTGCAGTTCCTTTTTTTTTTCTTCGCACAAAAATACACTGCGTGCTTACTACAACAACAGTAGAAGAGACTAATTAGTAAGTGGAGCACTCTTGCGCAAGTTACCCAGTGTTGGGGTTTATTGGATTGTTCATTGTGAGCGTTTTTTAAAGTTGACAAAAGGCAAAAGTAAATGAAGGTTTCACAAAAGCCAAGCTAAAAACTTTAGTACTCCAAGAGTCATAGGAAGCGGAGCAGAGAGAGTGAAAGTTCAAGCACAAGTTGTTTTAAAAGCCTTTCAACAAATATGCAGAGGCCACAGGTACCTAGTATAATTCAGGAGAGGGTATAATTAAAGTTAGTTTGTTGAAGAGTCTAGGGTAAAATGAATTAATAATTGTGTGTTTCATTTTAGGTCAGTTGTACAGTAGTTCTCCAGAAAGAAGGTCCACATTTGCAAGTGCTACAAGCAAGACCTGTCTCTTTTATTATTTTCTCCACGTCCCTTTTCCCCTCGGGTTTGAATGCTCAGCAATTTTAATTCAAGGATTGTTGGGTGAGCGAGTCTAGGGGCTCTGGAGGGTTATCCCCATCTACTCCTGCAGGACTGCAGGAACAATGAGCTGGGACCTGACCCTTTCTTCCTACACTCTTCCCGCTGTGCAACCTCTGCACCTGGTGACAAAGACCCTGTCGGGACCACCAGCTGATACCTGCCATGCAGTGGTCCCGGCATCTTCTGTCTCCTCCAGCTTCTGCCTGGGCTGCCAGCACGAACCACGCTGCTTCTGCTTCTCGCTTCCTCTGTTCTTCTCCAACAACGACCGCTCTATGGCCTGCACCTGAGGGGGCCTTTTAAGCCTTTGTATCTCCCTCAGGTGTGGGTCATCTGCATTAATTAGCCGATCACTCCTGCAACATTGTACCTTTTCATCCCTCTTCTTTTTCGTCCCAATACTTGGGGAAGTCCCTAATGGCAAAATTAGATTTTACTTATTTCGGTTGTTTTACAATAAGCCATTAGAAGAGTGGGGCTTTGGGAGAAATTGAACAAGGGGGTTTCCCATTCCTCCTGACCTGATCCTCCCGCAGAACACCACCCCTAGGGTCGGGATCAAAAAGCGTCTGCCTTTCCCTGGCCGCATGAGAAGGGTCTAAAACCAGGTTTTGTAGGGGAATCACTGCTGATTCATCACAACGGGCAAAGGGGTATAAAGGGAGGATTACATTACTACCACCGCTTTGGAAGTACCCCAATATTCTGGAAGTTATGAATCTGAAGCCAGAGGTAGATACAAGTCTTTGGGAAGCAGCAGTGGGACAAAGCTACAAGGCGGCGCAACATCTAAGAGACATTTTTTCTGATAATGCAACGTTTGACCTGGCCTTGATTCTAATAAAGAAACCTAACCTGTTGATGATGATGATGATTTGCTACACCATCCAATTGGCTCCTAATATCTGTGGTTCTCTCAAAAAAGTAAAATCTAGAACCTCGAAACATTCCAAAAACCACAAATAAAAATTCTTAAAAGGTGTGCAAACTGCTCCAGCATTTTCACACCCCAGCACAATCTCAGAAGAACAATGAATAGGCAATCATCTCTCAATTAACTTCCAAAATCTCTGCATCCATGGCCCAATCCAAATTCCTTTTTGACCCATCACTCTACCTGGACCTGTAAGCAGTTCTGCCCACACACCCATCCTGCGTCACTTCAATCACTATAGGAGTCACTAGACATCCAACAATCAGGGCGGACCTGATTGAAGAAATCCAGGGCAGCACTGAGAAAACAAGCTTGCAGGGTCAATAGCGGAACTGAAGTGGAGAACACAGTATGAGGGCAAGCTCACGAACAAGCACTTCTCACACAGAGAAAGGACTGCATGGGGCAACAAATTGAGATTATCCTGGTGAAGCAGGAAGACGCTGAGAACCGAGGGAAACAAAGTCAGAATTCATGGGAAACCTAAGCATGTACCTCACCAGTAACTGGGGCAATTTCTGGAGGGTCTGTTTTGACACATCATGCAACTCCCCACAGAGGATGAGATCATGCAAGACCGAATCCGTAGAGTGTACACATTGTTCCAATTGAAATAGAAGCTATCCCGGATGTTCTGACCAGGGTGCACTTCTTCTGCCACAAGGAAAGCATAATGCGGGAGGCCAGAAATCAAAACAGTATTATGTATAAGGAGGTCAAACTAATGCTGCTCCAATGAACACTCGAAGTTGCCTTAACTTGGTTACATCATAGCTACGTGGAAGAAAGATCTACAAGTGGGGCTTCGCATGCAGGCTGTTATTCAAGGTTGTTGAGGGGCTGGGGGGGATTATAACCTCTCTAAAGAAGTGTCCTACCTGATGGCTGCAGAAGAGCCTACACGCGCAAGAGACATTAATGAGCAACGACAGGTGCCGGAGGAACCTACAAGGAAAGAAGGCAAATTGAAGAGCCCGTTGAACGGAGGCAGAGCTCAGCCAGACAGAAACCGTTTGTGATCGTAGCCATTCCAGATACATGATTACTTCATAGGCCCTGGTAATTGGAACTATCCCACAGTCAGACCCAGACTGGTAGTAATGACTTTCCGAGTAACCTTTTCTTGTCCGCGGGGTCTGGTTGCATGGGACCGACATGGGTGGGGGAGAGATGCAAAACTGCGATGTCTGCTAAAAGCTAGAGGTTGTAGGGTGGCAGAGGGGTGTGAAAGGAAAAGGAGGGGGCTCCAGTCTGGCCCCAGCGTATGGGACTCTATAAGGCTGCATCTTTGATGAAGTTAATCAAGGCACAGTGTCGGGAGTCCCGGGGCTGTTTGAGTGTTGTATACTGTTTGCATTTGAGTTGGACATTTTTACATCCCCACCAGCAAGTGTTTTGAGAAAGATGATGTGCCCTCTGTCGTCCAGAATCCATGTCTCTACCTGGGTCGATAGCCATACTCGGCAGAAGAGGGATACTCCACAAGTCCAATCGCTGATTTATGGGTAGTGTGAGAAACCTGAAGGTGTCTTCCTGGCTAGTCCCCGGGGATCCAGGTGTCCAGGACACGGCCAACGCTATTGGATCCAGTTCCTGCGGGTGGACCAGTGAGGGAGGCTCACCTGGAGGGGGATCCTTGGAGAGGTAGAGTGTTACACCGACGGATGAAACGCGGTATCCCCCGTCTTTCAACACCTTTTCTCCATCCTACCAGGATATTCTAAAACACTCTACCCCCCCGCCCGTTTCCGACACAAACACTTTCGCACAACATGGAAGACAACAGACTAACACCATAGCCGTTAACCTGAAATGTCCCAATACAAGGGTCAGGCAAAGTCAGGCAATTGTCCAGAATCGCACACACCTGACGGCCCTTCCCCACAGGGATAAAAGTTGGAGCTAACTCAGCACAGCAGTTCAAGAGGAGGCGAAAGACGGCGAATACCGAGAGGGTGCCAAGGAGAAAAGCGACCATGGCCCCTGAAACCTCAGCAGAAGGAATTATAATACCGCAAACAATAGCTAGCGTGTGTTGCAGCAGATGTCTGTGGTGCGCGAGACCCTCCTCTGCTGTTAAACAAGCCAGGGAGGGATGCTGGTCTCGGTGGTACCAACCTTGACTCCAAGGATAAAGAAAGGCAAGCGATTCATCGCAGCCGAGTCCAGGGGAGAATCAAGAAGAACCTGAACTGTGTTGAATGAAAAGTAACCAACGCCGGTTATAGGTCATAGTTTATAATCCTTTTGGTCGAATGCCAAAAGGATCAAGTCAATCGGACAGAAAAAAAGGGTCTTTATTTTTTTTTATTTATTTTTGGGGGGGGGGTTCCCCACCCAAACCCCCGTTTTTCTTATTAAAAACAACCTTTTTTAAGTATACGAAAGCCCCAAAAAAAATGTCGGGCCTATTGATTCGATCCTTTTGGCATTCGACCAAAAGGATTCAAAACTTTAACTGGACACCACCAACGCCTAATTTGAACTTTGAAAGGCTTAACATACGATTGAGGAAGGAGGGGGAAAACCAGCAAAAGAGGAGGCCGGCACCATGTGGATGCTCAAGCAGGAAACCTCGGGACGATTACCCAACGGTAAAGACTTCCGTAACCAGAAGGCCTTGGAAAGAGGCGAAGAAAGGTCAAAGTGGTCATACAAGGGTCTTGTAAAATCCTCTGTACCGTTGAAAGTCTTTGACCGATAGATGATTGTCTAGCTAAGGGAAGTGAATTCTGCATGGTGAAATCAGTATATGAACAGTGTGTTGCGTAAAAGGTTGGCAAGAGTGAACCCGGCGGAGCGATGCTAATAAAAAGGGGCGAAGTCCAAGTCCCGAAGTACAGTGAACTGTTTGTATAAGTTGACGAAAGTTAAACCAGCAGAGGGAAGCCGACAACCAGAATAGTGTGTTGATTGAAGTGAACCCGACCAAGCAGTGTCCACAGTGAACTGTCTGTAAAAGTTGGTGAGCGTGAACCCGGCAGAGGGAAGCAGCCAGTCAGGGACGAAGCCTGAAATATGTTTAAAAAGACATTAATCGAGTCTCAGGTAATTTGTTAATCACAATTTACATTTTTTATTGTTACCAAGTGTGTAACCCCTACCTATCTTGCCTACCAACTAAACCCTCAGGTGGTTTCTACCCCTAGATTGCGCTGATGGCGCGCTTATCTAGGGTGAGGGGATAGATTAAGAGAACTTGCCCTATCACTAATGGTTTTAAAAAATGTATTGTAATTACTTAAATTTACTAAAAGGCACATGTCGGGAGCACAAAGACATGTCATCTGCTTCATAAATGAAATCACTTCAAATGTATTAATTTTCTTTGTTTGGCAGGTATTTAAAAATATCCTAAAAATTGCTATCAATCTGTGTATGGTCTTTTACAACAACACAGACACAAAAACAAAGGACCGAGATTACTCAGTGTTGTACCCCACACACTACAGCAGAATCTTCATTATTTCAGACTCTTTCCATAATGTTTATGGAGTACATTTCCATCCTTTCTGAAGCTGTGGGAAGGATAATTTTGCGACCTCTTACCATTCCAATGGTCATTCACTTTTAGTGCCCCACTGCAACTGGCTGACATGCTATGCTGCAGCCATGGCATCTACAAGAGAACCCAACAGCACTTATGCCAACGGGCGCACCCTCACCCCGGAGATGCCCCCCCCCACCCACGCATGCCGACATCATGGCCCTACGGACACGCCATGATGCACCATCCTGAACCACAACCAGTAGCCTGTCAATCCCCCCGGCCACCCTGCATGCGCCGCCACCACCACAGCCATCGGCACTCCCAGCAAGACAATCGGGCCACTTGGCCCCAATTCACCAACACTAATGTTAGGGCATACCAACCTACTTACCAACTGAAATAGGTCTGGCCCCACAGGAGCTCTTACCCAGTATTGATCAATTCATGATCCCTCTACCCACCAGATTGGCTACTCAGCCCACCTCCTAGCAGGAAGTGTGATCCACTCACCAGATGCAACAACCCTTTAACAGGGCCACCAACCAATTCACATGGTAAGCGCCAGCCATAACCGTTAACGTAACATAGCTATTCAGCTCTTCCCTGATCTAACCTTGTCCACTTTGCCTCTCCCACCCCCTACCCTGCTCTTCTCTCCTTGGTACTTTGACATGGATTATAAAATGCAAAATGTAAATTGTACATGCATATTTTCTTGCTTCTGAACGTCAACTTGCCCTATCATAGAACTGTTGCATTGCACTAATGTGTAATAGCACCTTGAAGTGTTTATTATGCACGGAATGCATTTACCATACGAAACTGCTCCAGATTCAAATAACCACACAGACCTAAAGAATATGGTAAAGTACTACTTTGTCAGTGCAAAATAAAGTAGGGCAACCTGGCGAACCACAAACAGTAGTCCGCACATTCACACACAATTTTGATTACACAAGACTTTATACCTCAATATGCGTCAACTATGATGCCATCCTATGTGGCAAACTTAAAACCTATTGAAGGGAGGGGTTGGTTAAGGGAACACATGTACCTATAGTATCTATAAGTGCTAATAACTTCATTGGCTGCCCCCTATCTAATAGGCACGCTTTGTTCTAAATACCATTAATACTGTTTATAAAAGCATAGAGTAGCAGATTGGCCTGTGCAACTTAGTGATTGGTTGGCATTCTTTCCCAATCTTGGACTTTCGGCTCGCTAGCAGCACGTAAACGAGACCCAGGTGCAGAGACCAACGTCGGACTACTACCCATGTGCTCCAATTAGTCATCTCTCATCGGTCAGGTCCTTAGCCAAAGTTTCTACTTTGTAGTTGACCTCACACCCTGTTCTTTGCTCTGGGATCTTTGAGGGAGTGTGGGTACATCCTTATCTTCATTCGGAGCTTAATGAGTGGCCCTTGTTTTCACCATCTGAGTCACATGTGAGAAGACCACGAATGTCAGTTTCGACCTTTTTATTTACTGCTATTTGATTTGATTGTACTAAGTGCTATTACTCCTCTTGGCCTTTAGAAACTTGATCACTCTATCTTACATATGCTTTCTGCATTTTTAATTATCCAATACTTGGCACTTGTGGATGTTTTCTTCTTAGCTTAATCTAACATGTGCTATGACCATGACGTAACCTCTTGACTCCCTTTGTGCCTTGCAATTATTTCTTGATCAACCTCCTTAATCCCAAACCCGAGGTCTCCTCTTTATTCTTCACACAAAGCTGTTTTCCAGCATCTCCCGTCGCTGCAGCCTTGTTCTGCTTCTGATGCAGTTCGGTACGATTCAGTACGAGTCCAACGTCCCATCTTTTTGCCCATCGCCGCTTTAGTCACATTATAGGTTATATTGGAGGAAGCTTCTATATGTCTCCTCTACTTTGCGTTTCCGCATACATACATTTACTTCACCTCTTCTCACTTGTTTCTCTTGATACTGGTGAGTTCTTCAGACTTAATTACATGTTTCTCTTGTTTCTTCAGTTACATATGTTATTCTTTTGAATATTCATAGATCGTTTCAGTGCGTCCATGTGTTTTTACTTAAAAACATTACTCTGCAGCTGTAAGATCTTCTTTTATAGTTCAATGTTCATTGCAGTATGTCAACATCTGTCTCCTGTCTCAGTACAAGGATACATTTGATAAGGTTGTCTGAGTGCATATAATGTCTCTTGTACACTCGATGAAGCATCAGGACGATTCCTGGTGTCAAATATACAATTCTTTCACTGTCGTGTAAACATGACAGAGGTGAGGGGGCGCAGCTTAACAATGATGAATTTGTCTGCTTCTCTACAGTTGTGTGAAAGAGTGTGCCTACAAAATTCTCCTAAAATGGTACATGTCCCCGAGTAGGCTAAATGGAATCAACAAGAATATTTCAGCCAATCGTTGGCATGGATGTGGGGAAAAGGGGTACGATTGGTCAACTGGTGGTCATGCAGGGTGTCACCATTCTACGGAAAGAGATGCTCTCGCACATAAGAGCTAAGAAACGTAACTCTCCCATGGGATCCTAAAGGAATCCTTTTGGAAAACTTGGAAGGTGTATACCCACTACGAGGGCCAACAGCCAAAGTGGTTATGCATCTTTTGATGCCAGCCAGGCTGACTATGGCACAATCGTGGAAGATACTTGAAGGCTCTATCATTGCACAGTTGTGGGTTAGGATTTGGTAATTGATAGCCATGTAAAAAAAATCACTGCAATCCTAAATCACGCACACCAAGCTTTTTATAGCGCATGGCTCTGGTAATTGCTGCATTACAATCTCATTAACATTTATCCCACAAACCGGTGATAATAAAGAACTTCGCTTCTTGTAGCCTTGTGATGAACTGGCTATCGTAAGGACGGAGATGCACAGAGTCATCCTAGACTTATTTATAAGATTAGGGATTCAGGGGGGGGTGCATTGGGGTCTTGATCATTGAAAATGTAACAAAAATCAACTGGTGATGTATTGCTATTTTTCTTTTAATGTGTTGATTATATTTGCTTTGGTTATGGGCTTTTAATGATTTGTAACAAATTATTAAAGCTTTGTGGGGGAAAAAGGCATCACCACCTGAGGCTATTGGAAAAAAAATGGTGCACTGTGTCCATGCCTCCAGTTAAACAGACCGTGGTTTGTGGAAGAAAGTAGTAACAGATATGAGAGAAAATGAAAGGAAGGAATATGGTGCCAATGGACAGGCAACTGGAAAGTGATAATAGGGTTAAGGGGGGAAAGGGCATATGGTTGAGGGCAAATGAGTGTGCAGTCATTGCTCAGACTGCAGTTTAGAAAAGAGACGCTAAAACCCGATCGTAAAGGAGAGCATTTACTTTGACGGCAAATTATAGTATACGTTTGGGTGGTCCTAGATATAGTCAGTAGAGATAGCTAAGCAAACCGCTAAATATTTTGTTATTGCCCTCAGCAATGAAAGATAAAATTTCAGTCTGTCCTCATGTAGTTTTTGTGATCAATCCATCAGGATCTGTCGACCTTCAATAAGACAATCATTTTGAAATGAAAGCCATGTCACGGATTGAGGAATCAACAGAAGGCTTGAGAGGTTGCATGCAAACTATATATTATTGCTGTCAAACACATATGTTGAAGTAAGGCCTACTATGTCCAACTGGGAGATGATGTAACAAAACAGTTATTCATATCAATGTAACAGTGCTGAGATTCCATGAAAAAGCAATTGCGCAAGATGGTCACTCAAACCCTTCTCTTAGGCAGACCCATGTCCTGAGTCCAAGTTCCCTAGTATACAACAGTTTGTAATCGGAGTTGTTATAGCTCTGAATGCTTTTCACAGTCACTCACAGTTTTCATGAGTCCCCAAGGTCTCTGGTGTCACAGGTTCAGGTTGATGGGGTGTATTCTGTTTTGCCCCCAGGCAAGGGCAATTTACAGAGTTCTGAGTAAGTCTCTAGCTCAGATAGATTAAGAGCCTACCAGAGCCTTTGGATTATTGGTGGGGACTTCTGGCCTGGATTCTCCGTGAGCCCTCCTGCTGGGATTCTCAGCGAGTCCTTTTGGTTCCGCTTCTCAGTGAGTCCTACTGGCTTGGGTTTTCAGTTTGCCTTCCTGGCATGGGTTCTCAAGGATCCTTCTTAGCTCAGGTTCTCAGCGAGCAAGTGTTAATTTATGGTCCTTGGTGTGCTTGCTAGTCCTACCAGAGACTGGACAATGCCTTTGGACAGAACTGCCCCCCCGCCCCGCCTCTCTGCCTTTCTTAGGGTCAATCTCTGGATCCAGGACAAACAGCCTCGACATGTCTCTAGACCTTGTACCTTGGCTTCACCTCAGCTCAGACCCTAGTGGGCTTGCCACATTCCTATGATCACCCCTTTTAGCCTTTGCTGGTTGTTTGCTTAGGACTGCTCTGCCCCCCTCCTGCTCCTCTTACCCTCCTCCATCTCCTGCCTCTGATGCCCACCGTGGGTCAAGTCCTAAAACAAAAGTGGGGGGGGGGGGGTTCATTAACATATCAATTGAATGTGGCGTAACCAGAAATTATCATATCAAGGTGCCCTCGGAAAAAAGTGGAACTCCTGAAAAAAGCGGGGGACTTAGCTCCACCCTCGTGTACCCTCAACTTGAACGCTGATGCCCACCCCTTTCTCTCTCCACTTCTCTCCTCCAAGCTCCTCATATTTCAACTCTCCTTCTAATTCATCATTCTTTTCCAGTGTTCAACATCAACCTCTCCCTCATATGTTTGCTTCTCCCTTTCTTTGTTCTATTGTTTCAACTCCCTTCGATCTCTCTGGTTTCTATCACTCCTCCACCACCAACCTCTTCCACACAAGTTTTCCTTCTTCATCCTCCTCCTTTATTTCCACTATCCAACTCCAAAGTCTAACTTGCTCTCCTTACTTTGCTATGGATGGGGTACCATGGCCACTGTGTGGTGCCCTGGGCTCTGATCTCTAGCTTCTCTCAACTTACTTGATATTCCTCTGGCACTGCTCTGCAAGGCACGTCTACACTACAGCATCCTCTCACCCAGCTGGATCTGGTGGTTATAGGGTGGGGGCTTCTCCTACTGCCTAATGGGGATTGGGTGGGAGGGGCCTTCCTGGGAATGGCCGGAAATTCAAACCCACAGTCAGGCTGTACTTTGCCAAAATTCCCTGAAACCAAGAGTGGGGTTTCATTTTAAAGAAGCAATGGGTGGATATTGGTTGAATACCGGAGAGGTTGGGGTAAGAGGGGGAGGGATCTCATATTGTCTATCTGGACCTTAGGGAGTGTGGCGAGCTCTAGGGGATTACCTTTATGCCACCTCCAGGGATTGCATTACTGAATGGATGGCTTCCCGGCTTCTCTTGGCCCACTATATCTCTTGGTCTGTCCAGTGTAACTTTGTCACACTTACCAGGGCACTATACATGTGTAATTAGATTAAATATTGTCTGTTTTTTGTGTTTTTGGAGACGGATTTCCCAATCCTTTGTCCATGAGAAAGCCAAACACATTAATTTGTTGTGTCCTGAAGTAATTGGTGAATTAACATATTCCCTTATGGCCTCTTTCCCTCTATGAACATTGTAAATAAGTATATTTTTTGATAATCTCTCCACCTTGTTTCCACAGGCACTAAGCTATCTTTCAGAATGCCCTTCCAACCGTGAAGCTATGAAAAACGAGCTTGGTATGATGGTGAGCCTGGAAAATCTAAGCAATAGGTAAGTCCCCCATAGAGACCTATAGACTCCATTAAATACAGGTTTACATTCTTGTGTGTGTGCTGCGCATGCACACGTTTGTCTGTGTCCATCGTTTTGTGTTAGATCAGCACACATAACTTTGACAAAATAACTCTTCCTCAGACCTGCACTACTACTAAAACAGTAATGACCTGAATCATGAAGGTAAAACGGGTATACTGCTTTGCATACTTAAGGTAGCATGTCCGAGGGCAGGCTACACTCTTCAGGAGGAATGTGAGCTAGCATAGAAACAGAACAAACAGTAGCACTTGGGGTACCAAAAATAAAAGAATATACAACCAAGGTTCTATACAAATAGGCTAAGTGCATTAAATTAATACTAAGGCACTCCTCAAAAACACTGTAGACCTCTCCTGTAACAGAAATCTGTAGTGTTGGATTATTGTTACATCAGGCACTGCTTGCCATAGAATGTTGGAAGAGCCTGGAAAGTGGTGTTCCCTGAGGGTTCCAGGTATGACAGTTAGGGACTGCAGGATGGGAGATGAAACTGGAAAGATGTACTTACTTGTTGCTCCCCAATTATTTCAGCCTAATCCCTGCAACTAAGAATAAAGCTTTTACCTTTGATACTTTCCAGCTTCCATAGTCTTTCTCTTTCCTGCCTACCTTTCTGGACCCCAGACACTACAAAATCACATATCTGCCTGCAACATTTTATTAATAAAAATCCAAAAAGCTCTGGCTGTTCTGCACACTCACAGATCACATTCTGTCACAATAAGTTACCAAGCTAACTCGAGTGACTGTAATCTTAGTGCGATTCAGAATTACATTGCAGATATGTGGGAAAGAAAGTACGATGGACTGCATATGTAAGCTGATACTTAATGTGCTCTGGGCGATCTTTCAGGAATGTCTTTGCTATTTATTTTTTTATTATTTATTTATAAAGTTTCACAAGTAGATAAACGATAAATCAATCAGAACAAATAATACAGCACAGCAAAAATATACAGAACAGCAGAACATTATATATACATAACCAGCAATAAATGAGTAAATATTCAGGAAGTCATCCCAAATTTCCCGTACACACTCAACTTCCCTTGCCTCTTAAAAACCATTTTTTCCATGGATGCCAGGGCAGACATTCCCTCAATCCAATTATCAAGAGTTGGAGCATTCTGTGATTTCCAGCCCCGCAAAACTAGCTTTTTGCCCAGACTAGCACCACGGAGCAGAAACTTTTTCCGTGACATAGAGAGATCCTCCAGTAAATCCCCACCTCCCATAATCATTGTCATAAAATCCAATTCTACATCCAGATTCAAGACAGGCACAACAAACATCATGCCGAAATCCCCTTACACGCACACATTCCCATAGTAGATGTTCCAAACTTCCCTGTCCATTCCCACAACACCAGCAATCATCCGAGTCCATCAACCCCCTCTTAAACATCCGTTCCGGACTCCAAAACACCCTATTGAGGATCTTTATCTGTCTCGATCGTTCCACCAGATCAATAGCACATAGTTTAATTTTCGCACACATATCCAACCACATCTCGGGCGAAACCTCACACCCCAAACTCCTTCCCCATTCATCTCTCAAAACAGATTTTTCCTTATAAGCAGACACAATACAATTGTATATCCTGCTAGCGATTGAACAACCACCTGGATCACTCTCTTTAAGAAAGAGATTTACCATTGAACTTCCTTGCTCCGCCACATCACCTATACATCTTTTCAATTTTCTGAAGTCATCAGATCTGAAATTATCAATGTGAAATTTTGCTCGCAACTCATGCTCTCCAATCCACTCCCCATCCTCCAGAACATCACCAATCCAGAGAACTCCACCTAGAAACCAATCCGGCCAGAATAAAGGCCTACCCGACAGAAATCAGCAGATTCAACCAAATAGATGCATGAATGGTCCTTGAAGCAACTGATCCCAGCAATTCATGTACCTGCCTCCACGTTTCTCTCAAAAAGATAGTCAAAGGTGATTTTTTACATAACTTGTTAGTTGCCGTGAGAATTGCCCTCGGAGGGAGCGGGCCCAACATACCTGCCTCAGCAATTACCACTTATCAGGCTGATCCATCAAAAAGGGAACAATAAAATGACTTGAAAAAGCCAAATGATATGCCTTAAAGTTCGGCACCCCCAGACCCCCTTTTTCCACTGGCAACTGAAGTTTCCATAATTTTAGCCGTGGCGACTTATTATCCCACAGAAACGACTGCACCAAACCATCAATCTTTTTCCAATAATGTTGACCAATCTTCATCGGAAGCATACCTAGAACGTAATTAATCTTCGGAGCAGCATTCATTTTTATAGCATTCACTTTGCCCCATAGGGACAAATGAAGCAATGACCACCTCAAAATGCTCATTTTCAAATCATTACATACTTCACTCATGTTCACCACAACCATCTCATCCAACATTGGGGTTAGCCATATACCCAGATATTTCAGTTTCCTGTCACACCACTGAAACCCCATCCCAGTGATCAAATTCTTGTCACAATATCCTGAAATCGGCAACACCTCAGATTTAGACCAATTGACCTTAAATCCAGCCACCGCATGAAATCTATCCAAAACGTCCAGCAAGGCCGGAAAGGACACTGTTAAATTTCGTAATAACAATAACAGATCATCCGCATAAAACCACAACTTTTGATCAGCACCATGAAAACTCAGACCCTGTATCCCCACATCACACCTCAAGGCAATCGCCAATGGTTCCATGGCCAAAACAAATATCAGGGGGGATAAAGGACACCCCTGTCTTGTACCCCTCTGTAGTACAAAAAAATCTGACAATTGCCCATTAGTTCTGACAGCGGCAGTTGGACAAGCATAAAGCAAGGCAATCCATGAAATAAATTCCTCTCCCAAATTCATAGCGTGCAATACTGAAAAAAGATAGTTCCAATCAACGGGATCAAGCGCTTTCTCCGCGTCCAAGGAAAGCACTGCAACATCATCCTCCATATCCTGTGCATGTGTCATCAACAACAATACGTTCCTAATATTGCTAGATGTTCTCCGGCCGTGAACAAAGCCTGACTGATCAGTGTGCACTAACTTCACAAGTAGATTCTGCAAACAAAGGGCCAATAATTTCGCAAGAATCTTATTATCGGTATTAATCAAACGGATCGGACGGTAGTTCGAAGTCAAGCAACCATCCTTATCCTTTTTTAGAAAAACCGGTATAATGGCATGCCTAGTAGAAGCAGGAAGCAAACCTCCCACCCTGGATTCCATGAACATATCCCGCATAAGTTCTACCACCGAATCAGGTAAGATTTTATAAAATTCAGCAGGCAGACCATCCGGACCCAGAGACTTGCCCGAGTTCAACTTCCCAATCGCAGTTTTCATTTCATCCACAGTCAAAGCTTCACCCAGCATTGCATTCTCCAAATCACTCACTATAGGTATCTCCAATCCATTAAAAAAGGAATCATTTAATCCATCAACACCCAACTCATTCTAATAACAGCTTCGTATAATATTCCTTAAATGTCTCATTGATCAGTTGTGGATCACAAGTCACCTGACCATTCTCTCTTTTAATAGAAGTGATAGATCTTTCAGATTGCTGTTGTCTTAATCTATAGGCAAGCCAGCGATCGCATTTTTCACCATATTCAAAATAAGAACATTTCAATCTGAACAAATCCTTTTCAGACCTTGTTTTCAAAGTCTCATTCAACTCCCTCTGTAGCTCCTTAAGATTTCTCCTTTTTTCCAGATTCACTGAGTCATTTATCAAATCCTTTGAAAGCTGCTTAATACGTTGTTCCAAATCCAAACTTTTCTTCTCCAAACATTTCCTCTTGTTACTGGACAAACCCAAAATCAAACCCAGCATCGTACATTTAAATGCCTCCCAGACTGTCCCAATACCAGTTCCCTCTGTCCTATTTTCCACTACAAAATGATCAGCCTCAGATCTGATTTTTTCCACTATCTTCTCATCCTGGAGAATTGAGGTGTTCATTCTCCAACAAAATGATCTAGAAGTATCAAACTGCAAACACATATTCATAAACACAGGTGCATGGTCAGTGACAGCAATACAGCCAATCTCACAGCTTGCCAGGTTCAAGGTTGCTGAACCAGCCGTGAGAAACATATCTATGCGAGAATGTGAACCATGAGAGTTAGAATAGAACGTGTATTCTCTCAAATCAGCATGGAGCAATCTCCAACAATCTTCTAAGGCAAATTCAGAAATAAGGGAGTTAAATGAACAAAATGTCAGCTCCCGCCTGCAAGCAGTACTGGATCCACTTCGGTCTTTAACATTATCAATAACCAAATTAAAATCTCCCCCCAGAATAACATTCCGGCAAGCAAAATCCTGTAATATTTGAGCCACTTTTCCAAAGAATGTACCATCATCCACCGAGGGAGCGTAAACATTGCAAATAATAGTTTGAACTCCCTGAACCTCCACTAAGAGTGCAATCACCCTACCCTCCTTATCAGAGCAAGAGTTTAAAACCTTAATTGGTGAATCCTTCCGAATCAGAATAGCGACCCCTCTACTCCTAGATGAATAGCACGAGACAAAAAGTTCCCCAATCCACCCTTTGCGTAACACATTAATTTCATCAAGCAATAAATGGGTCTTTTGAAGAAAATAAACATCACTGTACCTATCCTTCAAACAATTAAAAATCGTTTGCCTTTTGAGTGGATTGTTTAGACCATTTACATTCCATGAGGAGACAGACAACTGGTCACCCCTCCCAGATGGCATTGCAAGGGAAAAAAGAAGACAACAAAAAACTAAATCAAAAATTCTGTACTTATAAAAATCAAAAAACCCCCCCACCTGCAGAAGTATGAATCCAACGTCAACAAGAACTAACAAACCCCAAGCTACCCACGATACCCCTCCCAATCATATATGAATATCCCCAACCAGGAAACACCAAAGTTAAAAAGAGCCCATGCAGGCTACAAGCAACCTCACTATATAACATAACCTGAGTCATTTCACAAGCATCCCAATCATAGAAGCAACAGGTGAAAAGGATGCAACGCACATATATCTAAAACGAAATAAATACACCCATCGGACCATCCAGCAAGGCGGACCCGTGAGTAGAGAGATGCCTACCCCCTCTAAATAAAAGGAAAGAAGAAACGCATAGTAAAACAGCAAAACAAATAACAATGCAGCAACATATATATCAGGCAATCGTGGTGTAAATCCCCATTCCTGTCCAAGTCCAGCTGTAAAATCACAAGCAGAACCGTCACGAGAGTACACATGGACCAAAGTACAGTGAGTGGAATGGCCTCCATCCCTCACTATCTCCTTCAAATCCGCAATCTCTCATGAGCAAAGACCTTTTCACAGTGTCACCTAACTTTGTTTTAGACACGTGCACATCCTCGCCAGGAAGACCCACTCCATTACCTGTACTTAGAAGCAGGCAGAGGAGCAGCATAGATAATTACTCTACGACTCCGGGGACATTCCAGGAAAGCAGTGACACATGGGGCCCATGTAAATAATTGAAACAAGACCCCAGCAGCTGTGCGACAGTCTTGATTCCAATGTTTTCAAGACGATATCGCAGTAAGCATCCGAATCCATTCATAATCCAAATCAACACATTAGCATCGGCAATTTAAACAGTAACATGTGAAATAGCCATCTTGTCGCTTTAGTGCACAATGTGTGCCACCAGTCACAGTGCCTTGACAATGTCCTGTATGCAACTAGTGTGACTACAATACGGGGTTGCGCCCCCGAACCAAAATCCAGCATGAAATCATGAGGACTTCACAACCCATCAATATATAAAGGTCAAGATGCCGCCTCATTGCCTCATAACTGCTGATATACCCTACAGTTGTTAAAAATATGATGATGAAGACAACTGAGAAAATGAAAAGATGGGCCCCTCATGCCTTCTTTCTTCTCCTGACCAATAACCAGTGGCAGACGTTCTCAGCAGGCGCAAGATGGTGGAGACAACTATGCAGATTCCTACTTCAAACATGCTTTTAATATTGAATCAACACTAGTACACGCATGTTGGTACCACTGCTGTTCACGTCCGCCATGCTACCACCACACACTGGTCACCTTCAAACATATAAACATTCCGAAAATAAAATGCTGTACTTTTCGTCAGGTAGCCTTGCCAAATAACATGCACATGACATCTGGACCCAGAAACAGGTGACCACTCCGCAACTCCAGGAAAGCAGTCACACAGAGCCAATGTAATAATGAAACGGGACCCCAGCAGCCGTGCACCCATCCCGACTTCTCCACGTGTCAGTGCCGGAATAATTCATAATCCAAGCGTAGGCAGGTTCTGAATTGTAGCACATTAAAAAGTCATCCTGCCGCTCCAGTTCACATTGTGTACCATCAGTCACAGCACTTGAATAATGCCTCAGACGCAGCAAGTCAGACTGCAAAAATGAATCTATTCCCTTTGTCCGCCTTGGACTGATCAATGCCAGTATCAGTTGATAACACTACATGGCTGCAGATATGTAATTATCTGGATTATTTAGCAAGGGGCCACACAAGTGCTACAAAATAAAACACACACAACATGGGAATGCATGTCCAACGTGTTGTCAACTATTCTGTACCGTAGTACTATGAGAGCTGCCAGGTCAGGTGGGCACATAGTCTTTCTCTTTCCTGCCTACCTTTCTGGACCCCAGACACTACAAAATCACATATCTGCCTGCAACATTTTATTAATAAAAATCCAAAAAGCTCTGGCTGTTCTGCACACTCACAGATCACATTCTGTCACAATAAGTTACCAAGCAGTAACTCGAGTGACTGTAATCTTAGTGCAATTCAGAATTACATTGCAGATATGTGGGGAAGAAAGTACGATGGACTGCATATGTTAGCTGATACTTAATGTGCTCTGGGCGATCTTTCAGTTATGTCTTTGCTAGACAGTTGGATTCCACCCTCTGTCACAAATCTTTAAGTTGAATTCGTTATGTAGACTGTTCTCGCTGCTTTCATAGTGTGTTGACAAAGGCAAACCGTGTAACGCTATGCATTGTCGAGAGGATTCCTCACTTGTACCTTAAGCAGACCTCATGGGAGTGCACCCCAGATAAGGATATATTCGATAAACGTGCCAAATGTGACCCGCTAAGCAAAGCTAAATATTGTCATACAATTTGAAGTCAAACACACAATAGAACATAAAAAAGAAATGTCAAGGATCTAGAAACCTTTAGGAAACGGAATGGTTACATTTCATCGTAACCAGAAGATGACCGATGTAAGGAAAAAACAATGCAACCAAAAGTATACACCATTGGGGCATCTAGCTCAAAATGAGAGTAAAGTGGCTATTGGCTTGCTGAGTTCTTCTACATATCACTTACGAGTTTGCACAATTTATTTGACTGAAAACGAAAGAATAGCCCTTATTTTCTGAAACTGGAAAATGACAAGGGCTTGATGGCGTATAAGCTAAACAACCGACAAGGAGAGGAATGCCACTCCGAACTATCGTATCTTGTGCCTACCCCTTCCTTTAGATGCAATGCGACAGAGAAAAAAATAGGCTGTGCCCTTTCCTGCCAGGGCTGCAAACATTCTCCCTTTAGTAAGGACCGGTACCAGGATTGCACTGATGAGCGAAGAACAGCAGAGGGGCAGAGGGAAACCTGTCCGTGTATGTGGCTCAGTAATGATAATTCCTGCTGGACATCAGAGAACTAGGCAGGAGGAGTGAATGCACCACAGAGGTCAGGCGTGAGCAGCGGGGACGAGCACATACCGGTTGGATAGGCATAGCCTTGCCATCCAACCCGGTAGCTATTCCAACTCTGCCCGGGGGCAAATAAATCTGGCCTATTAGGTTTCGCTGTCGATACTTATTAGCCAAAACTATTGCATTAGAGTCAGATGGGGAGGAACGGCATGGAAGCAGGGACACACAGCCTGTAGGTGGTGTTCGGTTATTTACCCACCCATTGACTGCCCATGGCTATACTAATCCCTATTGACATTACCACCCAGTTCCGGCACCTTCCGCCCAAAACTCCTCACGGGACCACTTTTAGCTTACTTTTTTAGCCTTAAAATCAAACTTTGCACTCGCAATGCCTGCCAGTGCTTTTTTAAAGCTGTTTTCTTGAAGTTAATGACAATTGGAGTTGTAAACCCAATACTGGTATAATAATGTCTTAACTAGGTCTGCCTTCAGCCACACTCTGTGTGTCCTTAAATAAAGTCCTGTTCAAAACTAGCATTGGCAAAGCCAACAGTTTTGGCTTGTGTATACATATTAGGCATTTGCCAGGCACTGCCATTTAGATGCCCAGGTGCTCGCACCTGCTACCTGGTATGGCTGTTCCTGGCAAGTTCCTTTCCCATATGCTTGTTTGGTAAAGCATCTGGCCAGGCCTGGAATTTCGCTTGTACAATATCATGTATGGCACAATAGATTCTATGTACATCTCAACACCATTAAAATAAAATAAAGTGGCAGTGCCCTTCCTGTGTAAGCACACAAGCACTCTGATGAAGGAAAGTAACAGGGATGAAAAGTAACTGTCAGGGAAAGCAATCTTTTTTAAAATGTGTTTGTGTGTTCTAGCTGAATCATCGACTTTTCCCAGTATAGACAAAAAAAACATATAAAGCACATTCACATATTAAAACACATATTCGATTCATACTGTGGCGTTCATCCCCGTTCCAGGATGAAGATAACCCATGGTGCTAAAACAAAAAAAGGATTTAAATTCCTGCTTTGGGAAGGAATATCCTTTTCCAAGATAGCCGCCATGGAAAGGGAAGGCGGGCTCCGTGCGGAGCCCACTTCTCTTTCCATGGCGGCCCGGAGAAGCCGAGAGGAAGGTGTGGCGGTGCTAAGGGCCACCACAGCCGAAATAAGGTGGGTGGGGGTTTGTAAAGAAAAATAAAAAGCAGGGGGGGGGGTAGCGGCGCAGCGAGCCAGCCGTCGGGCGGCTTGGAACACAGGCTTTTTCCAGCGATTAAAGCGCGCATTCTTCTCCCACCTCCTTACGTTGGTACTGCTTTGGGAGTCTGTCATGGATATGGAATACGTCAGAGGACCTAATCCCCTCGAAGAATAAGTTACTCTCTTACCTGGTAACGTTCTTTTTATGGGATGGTCCGACGTATTCCATATCGCTCCCTCCCTGCCTACCCTGCTACAGAATTTCTTATGCGATTGCAGCTTACGTTTCCGCAAGGCTTTTTGTGGTCATATTGGCAGTAGATTGGTGCCACACGTTCTAGGAAAAAACTACAACTGAGGCTACGGGAATCGTGCGTCCTACTTATAACATCCGGTGACATCGGCTCGACTGAGGCCCTCGAGGACGGCGTATCGACGCAGGACGCAGACGCCGAAAGATTTTCCGAACAGCACAGCTGTGGTGATTACTGTCATAGATATGGAATATGTCGTCAGACCATCCCATCGAAAGAACGTTACCAGGTAAGAGAGTAACTTGTTCATCGGTGGCAAAGGCTGGTGGCATAAACTCAAGCAGCGCTCAGGCACGAAGGAAGCATAGGCGCGCAGTGATGTGGGGACAGGGCGCTACTATACCACTAGTAGATCATATTAAGCAACAGCTGGGTCACAACACCAGCGGAAACGAGGATCCGCCTATTTGTGAGCCGACTTGTCGCAGTGGAGGATTAAGCGAGCAATGTCACATTGTACAGGACAGGACCCCGACGCAGAAGTGTAGTCATGGCTTCCAAGCCCAAGAACAGCAAGGCTAAGCAACCTACATTGGATACTTTTACTAAGCCCACCACGGCGTCAGAAAATACTGGTTCGAGGTCACCTCACGGAGAGCAGATGCTGGAAATGGAGATCAACAAATCCTAGAAGCCATAGCATCCCTGAAAGAATCTCTCGAGGCTAAGATTGATGCCATCAGCATAGATGTGAACTTGTTAAGACAAGACGTTAGGTCACTTGCTGAACACACGGGAACACTTGAAAAGGCAGTTACGGAAAACACAAGTGGCCTTAAGGACACCTCTGAAGAAGTCTGTGTACTGCAACAAAAAGTGCGTAATCTGGAAGACAGAGCTTAAGATGCTGAAGGCAGAGCGAGGCGCAATAACATAAGAATTATTGGGCTCCTGGAAGGAAAAGGGGGGGTGAACCCGACGGACTACATCAAGACCCTGCCACAGCAAGAAACTGGCCTTAGCGCCCTCACGCAAGGCTTCACGGTTGAAAGGGCGCATAGAGCACTGACGTGGAAGCCATTACCTCGAGCCCCGCTGAGGCCAATAATAGCCTGACTATTGAACTAATGAGATAGGGAAAAGATCCTTGAGCATTTCTGCAAAGTGGGTACGATCCAACGAGCGTCTGCCACGATAGCTGCTTACCTGGATTACTCCCTACAAGTGCAGAAGCAATGGGTTAAATAGGGGTTAAAAGGAGATTACGGGCATCCAGCCTGAAATACATGTTGCTGTATCCGGACAGACTGAAAGTGATTTACAAAGCTTGCACCATTTTTTTGTATAACATTGAAGATGCATACAATGGATGGGCATGCAGAATATGCCAACCGGAACAGAAGCAGGTCAGAGTAGTAATGAGTAGACAAGTGCTGTAGACTGTGACAAGTATATGTAGCAGAAGTCTGTAAATATAAGGCAAGGATACTGGAAGAACCTCTCAAATGGAAGCTTCAAGAAAACAGGAATGCAAACGCATGAGTCCACGATGGGGTGCTTATTTAAGGGCACACCACGCGGGAGTGCCCTACCCCTAAAATAGGATTTGTTCTGATGCTAGCAGTTATCTATCCGCCTACTGCGCCCACGCACCAGGACAAGACCCTGGAGCAAAGGTGAGAAGTGGGGATGCCTTAGCACAAGGTATTGAGCTGGGCAATTGTTGGGAGGGGGTGGGTAAGGGAGTTGGGGTAGTTACTTGGGAGTTAGCCAATGGGTCCACATTGTATAAATTGAACTTGAACATCGATTTGCTGATGTGTCAGAATTTTCAAATGGGATAGGGGAACTTAGAATTGTATTGTGGAATGCCAGGGGCCTTAACAGTTATATTAAACGCAATAGAATTATGACTTACCTAAGGCTCCAGAAAATTGACATTGCACTCATACAGGAGACTTCCCTCATAAAAGAGAAACAGACTGCACTTACCAAGAAATGGAGTGGCATGACGCTGGGCTTGTCATACTCTTTATGCTAGGGGCGTGCTTATATGGGTGTCACCGTCGGTTCCTTTGAGGGTACTTGAGACCTTCCAAGATGAAGAGGGCAGGATGTTCGTATTTTGCAAGGTCGGATCGAACACAGAAAATGTTGTATAATCAACACTTGTGCACCAAACCAAGAGACTGCAGCTTACTTTTGCATGAGCAATCACGACACAGAACGGAGGGATTTTAGAGACACAACAGGACATAAACAAATGTTTCTGTGAGTTCTTTAAGACGTTATATGAGGAGACATCAGAAACCCGGGAGTCGGAGATAGAAGAGGCTTTAGAGCTGATGGATCTTCCAAAACTAGAGGCAAAGGACGCAGACGGGCTTGAAGCCCCCATAACTAAAGAGGAGTTGGAACACACCATAAGAGGGTTGCCGTCAGGTAAAGCCACAGGTGTGGATGAACTACCTAGTGAGTTCTATAAAGAATTCATGGTAGAAATTCTACCCCCATTATTGGCAATGCTGAATGAATCCCTAGATAAAGGCATCTTGCCTCTGTCATTAAGAGAGTCTGTCATAGTCCCATTACTGAAGCCTAACAAACCTGATACCAAATGCGGTTCTTACAGACCCCCCTTGCTGCTTAATCAGGATGGGAAGATACTGACGGCTCTGATGGCTAACAGGATGAAACCGATAATCCACAAACTTATATACCCAGGTCAGTCAGGTTATGTCCCAAATAGGAATATCACATGTAATCTAAGACGATTGCAGAACACCATTGACCATACCGAAGACAGCACCCAGCTTATGGCGGTAACCTCGCTGGATGCAGTCAAGGCTTTCGATTCAGTCAGGTGGCCGTGACTACTAGTGGTGTTGAAAGGTTTCGGTTTTGGCCCCACATATATTAGATGGATTAAGCTACTATATAGCAACCTGGTGGCTAGAGTTAAGAAGGGCACCATGATATCAGAACAATGGGAACTAAGCAAGGGCACTAGGCAGGGCTGTCATTGGTCGCCTATGTTATTTATACTGGCCTTAGAACCTCTTTCAGTATACTTAAGGAAAGATTATCATGAGGCTTGCATCAGAATACGGGGCGATACACATCTGATCTCCCTATATGCGGATGATATGCTTCTTAACCTACAGCAGCTGGTGATCAATTTACAAGACATTTTGGATGTGTACGAGCGCTACGCAGACCTCTCGATGATTACAATAAATGCACATAAGTCAAGCTTATTCCCCCTTGGGTATAAAAGATGTCCCCGGAGGTGTTGCCAGTGTTGCCGATTAAATGGGAGATGGACCCAATTAGATACCTGGGAGTTGACATTTTCCACAAACCTAAAGTAGAACATGTGCAGAACACGGTGAAGGCGGTGAATAAAATAGAGAACTCCATGAAATTTTGGGCCAAGCTGCCGCTCTCATTAATGGCGAGGGCTGCATTGTTGAAAATGGTAGTGCTTCCGAGGCTGCTTCATTATTTTACGAACGTCCCATATAACATACCCAGGGCCTTCTTGAGAACACTAAACGCCACTTGCCGGGGGTTCCTAATGTACAATTCGAGGTGTAGATTATCACTGGAGAAATTGCAGAGGCCATACGAACAAGGAGGGATAAAAGTGCCCGATTTTGAGGGGTATTTTGTGGCGTACCAACTACAGTTTGTCACGTATTGGCTATCTGATGAACAGTCCAAGATACAGAGTTATTACAACCGGCATGCACCCCATTCTTTCTGAAAGAGATGATGTGGACCATGGTACCACAGGATCCCAGGTACCCTCCAGGTACCCTCTATTGCTGAAGCTAGGCATGACAATGTTGCAAAGGGCATCCAGCTTTATGGGCAAAGACTCTATTCACCCCAGATCCCGCTGCTGACACTTAAAAGTGAGAACGCACAGCTTAGGCTAAATGTTAGGAAATACTGGGAGCCTAGCGGGGTGGGGACACTGGGCGATATACTGAAGGAAGATTAGCCGAAGACCTTTAATGAGATCATTGCGCAATCAGGAGTGCGGGTAGGGCGACACATAACCCACGCCTCACTTCTACAGAGTTTGAAATTGAAATGACCAGAACGGATGGAGCATTGGTAGAAGACGAAACAATGGAAACACTCTATGGTATTTCCAAAGGGGGATACACAATATCAAGATTATATGAGATCCTGATGGCGAAGCCAGATAACAATCTAATACAGATTAAGCAATGTTGGGAAGTAGATTTACAAGAGCAACTGCCAGACGACGCCTGGAGTAGGACCATGGGGTACCACAAGAAAGTGTCTAGAAATCCAAAACTACAGTTGATCCAACTGTATGTTACTCACAGAGCATATTTAACTCGTAAGAAAATTGCAAAATTTAGTAAGGCTTCAGAACAAGCTTGTCCGAAATGCGGCCTGATCAATGCAGACCTGATAAACCTGTTTTGGGCCTGCGCAGAAATACGCCTATTTTGGGAGGATGTGGCCCAGACCCTAGCTATGATTGGCCTATCTGCAGACTTGGTCTCCCCCAAGGCATGGCTGTTGGGTATCTTCCCGAAAACAAAGCAGACAAAACACTTTAGTATATTGAGAGATATAGCGTACATCTTGGGGAAACGTAGACTAGCAGTGTGGTGGAAAGCATGTAGAGGCTCAGTTATAAGCATGTGGTTGAGGGTCCTCCAGAACTGGTCACTCGCAGGAAGCATCCCGCCGGGGCCAGGAGGAGCAGAGTATGAATTCAATGGCCTGGAAACATATGATACAAGAACTGGCGCCTCCCGATTCCGGAATGCAAACCTTCAGCTCCTGGCCCTCTCATTATAGTGATGATTGGAAATAATTAACTCTAAGAAGAAGATTGATACTGCTGATAATCCAATCCCTAAGCAGTCCAAGCCTGCATCTGAGATGGGTGAGGTTCCTAGTCCACAGGTTATTTATTCCTTACTTCTGAAGGTAGCTCAGGACCTTGGAAAAGTGGCCCAGGATGTAGGAGATGTGAAATCTTCCATGGCGGACCTGTCACTTAGTCACCCAGATAGAAAGTAGAGTCTCTGAGGACATTGAAGCTGAGCCAGTTTCTAAAACAGAGATTTCTGGAAGCTACAGAGTTTACAGGGATCGGAGAGAAGATTTTCAGAAAGGGTGAGAGAAAACTATGGAAATTGACCTGAAAATCAGAAACAAGAACTTGGGGATTGTGGGAGTGGAAGAAAGGACTGATGAAGATCTGGTTCAAATGGTGATTGAGTCCTCATTTAATTATGATCACATTGCTCCAGCTGATATAGATAATATATACAGAGTGGGCAAGAAAGTGGGGCCTAAGGCCAGGCAGATATTGGTCTCCCTCATTAGCACAAGAACCAAAGATATTTTGAAGGTGGCAAGGACCAAGGAAGCTGCCTACTTTCGTGAAAATTGGGTTTTTGTGTATCCTGACTACCCAAAAGAAGTCTTAATGGTCAGGAAATCATTCAAAGAGGCAAACGACTTGGCAAGGTCTCTGGGTCTGAAGACCTTCCTGAACAGATTCAATAAGTTGACATTATTGTTTCCTGATGGAGAAAAAAATACTTCTACACCAAATGAAGCTATGAAATGGTTGGAAATGTACTTCAGGAATGGATCACTAGGTATAAAGCAACATAGCCTCTTGTTTGCATTTAACATTACTCATTTTGCATTTTACACTTTGATTGCAGTAAATATATGGATTAAAATGGTGCCGGCTCAAAATTGCAGTTTAACAATATTGTATTTGAAGAATGCTCAACGCTTTTGACATGCACCGATTCAAGTAGATATTAGAAAACAGGACCTATCAGCGTGGCCCTACATGCATTGGACCAGCTGACGTGGATACGGAAGGAAAGCGTAGGTTTCAATGAGGGCTGCGTGTTTTGATTGGGTGAGTGGAGTAAGAAGTTTGAAGCTTGCTTGCTACATAGCCGTGCATAAAATCTGCATAAACATGCACTCTAGCTATCATCTGTTCAACTGAATTTCCTCTTATATATTGAAACATTTCAATAACAAAGACTCGAATATGACACACTAAAGTAATCCCAATGTATATACTGTGCCTTTAATTGGAGAATGGAAGACCTTTATGCAGCCTAACAAAGACTGCATGTATGTCTCCCAATGGTCTCCCAATGGCATCCGCAGCGAGGACGTCTGTGGGCTGGTGGTGGTACTGTAACCGGCTGGAGTCCTCTTATCAGCAAAGTGTTTTGTGAGGGCCCGGTGCTGATAAGTGAACAAACATATTCATCAGATCACTCAGCACCTCTCTTTGCCCTGTCTTTACTCCTCCCATTCTTCTACGTAAATTGCAGTTACAAAAAACAATTACAATTTAACGCAAAGAGCTTTGTGCCCAGTACATCAGCCTTTTGAGAGACGCATTGCCCTACAAGCCTCATTAACTAATCTGTAATGTTACTCGACTTCTCCTTCAAAGTAATAACAAACGTATAGTTATGGTTTATTGACTTTTGTCACAAGGACATCTGTGAGCTGTCGTAGGTACTACAGCGGGGGAAGTATTAAGTGTTAAGGAGCAAACTGTTAAGGAATACCTTTTAATGGGATACACCCGATGCAGAGCTAGCTAATAAAGAATAAATGGATGTCTCTCAAAGGCACACTCCACGGGGACATCTAAGGGCGACTGGAGGTACTGTGGCATAATAAAAGTTTGCTTTGCTTGCTGTCGCTGCTGATGGTACTGAGGTCTGCCTAAATAGTGGGTGCATGGACGTCTCTCAATGACACCTGCCGCAAGGACATCTGTGGACTATCTGAGGTACTGCAGCTGATGAAGTTTTGAGGAAGAACCTGCTAATGAATATCTTTGAATGGGATAAATCTGATGCAAGGACATCTATAGGCTGCCGGAGGTACTGCAGCCGGTGAAGTGTTAAGAAGCAACCAGAAAACAAATATCTTTTAATGGGATAAACCTGAAGCAGGGACATCTGTGGTCCACAGATGGTACTGCAGCCGGCCCGGCACAGTGGAACTAGCAAATAGCAAATGTATGGATGTCTCTCACTAGCGCACTCCACATGGACATCTAAGGGCGGCTGGAGGTACTACAGCCGGCGCAGTGCAGAGGCACTGCGCTGCCTAATGAAAATCTGTTTGGTGTCTGCCATGGGGGCCACCATGGCCCCAAGTTTGGCAAACCTCTATGTCGAATTTTTCGAGAAACAGTTTGTCTTTGCGGTTCACCCCTTTAGCAACAACATCAAAGCCTGGTCACGCTACATTGACGATGTGCTCGTGATATGGGAGGGCACACAGGAGACAGCAGCTGTTTTTTTGAATTGGCTCAACAGCCTAAATAGACACATTCAATTTACTCTGACTATAGAACAAGAGGCGACTAACTTTCTTGAAGTGATCCTTTACCACGAAAATGGTAAAAATCAGAGTCATAAAGATAAAGAGAAGAATTCTCTCTTGCACTACCAATCGCATCATATTAAACACCTGAGACAACGTGCCCTTTGGGCAATTTTTAAGGCTTAAACGTAATAGTTCTAGCAGAGAGTCTTATGAAAAGGAAGCTCAACATCTTAAAGCGAAACTTTTGAATAGAGGCTACCCAAAGAGACTCATTAAAAAGGCGGCCAAACGCGCCTTTAATAATAACAGACTAGCTCTATTGAAAGATAAACCCAAAAAAAACTTAGAAGATAGAATAGTGTGTGTGAACACATTCACCAATTACAGCTTGGCTATTCGAAGGATCATCTCAAAACAATGGAGAGTGTTAAAAACTACTAAGTCTGACCCTGGTATACCACTTTTTGCGTACACTAAATCTGCCTCTATAGGTAATCGAGTTAGCCAAAGTAGAATTCGTAACCCTCAAGTGCCCAAGACAAGCATCACTAGCCAATGGGGCCTTCCACCAGTCACAGGCCACTACCCTTGTGGGCAATGTGTGGCATGTAAAACATCTAAATCCCATGAAGTCAACATAGGTCGCAACATAGTTTGGACACAGAAATCCTTCTCAAATTGCAACACTGACCATGTAGTTTACATGGTCGCATGCCCTTGCCGTCTCCATTACATTGGGAAGACCAATCGTAAAATTAAAATTCGGATTAATGAACATAAGAGTTGCATTAAGAATAAAACACTCCAAGCACCGATGGTAAAACACTTCCATCGATAAAGCCCATGGTTTTGAAAGCTTTAGCTGGACAGTGCTTTTGGTGGTGCAAGCAGATACCCTAGCAACTGAAAATTTAAAACTCTTACAAAAAGAACAACTCCTTTTCCAAACACGTAGCGACCTTCATGGGTTAAATGATGCTATTAAATGGCACAAAGTTAAATGAGCCCAGACAGTGTGTCGACACACTTTAGTGAGCCCCTTTGGACTTTTGGTTAATTTTCTCATCTTGAATAATCATTGTCATTTGGATCACTTTTGTGTCAATTTTTTCTGTAACTACTTTGTTGTTACGATGAGAAATGAATGTCTGAAAATCTACTTTTTCATCTTGCAGTACACTTCTTCACCATTAGGATTCCCTGTTCTATTAGCAGACCTGTTTTTTTTCTGCACAGACACAAACAAGGGACTTTTTTTCCCCCTGTTCGCACTATCCCATGATGGCCGACGGCATTGCATTTGCTCCCGCGGGTTGTCGGGAGTTTACATTTCAAACAGACGCGCATTTCCGCCTCGGTAGCAAGGGGATGTATTTATTTCATCCGACAAGACGAACCTTCTGAGAAACGCCTTGTAACCCGTGGCACTCGCCAGACGCGAACCCAACAAGTGCTAGTGCAGGTAAGCACAGGAATCTTGAGGTTGTACGAAATATCATACTGTGGAGACACTTGCGTGTCATTCACAGTACACATTAGGTGCTAGCCGAACGTTTGCCAGTTAGAATACTGGAACAAGGTTTTTTGTTGGCATTTATTTGGAAGACGAGATAGTTTTCTATAACATCCACTTTTACTTTTTTTGCAGTGGATTCTAGCCCTCACCCTGGCGGCTCTATCCCTCTCTAAATTTAGTGAAGGAATTGAATATGAACACGCCCCAACCGTGAGGCCCGCAAAGATTATATTAATAATTTCTGGCTATACAAACCTGACTTAAAGGTAAGAGACAGTTTATTTTATGTCTCCTCCCTTGAATAAACTTGATAACATCTTTTTACTGATTTTGCCATGTGAGTCATCACGGTAGCATGTGTTCTGTCTTCTGGTACTGAGATCATTTAGAGATAATGTATTGATGACATTTTTTGGATGTGACAAACCTCTAAGTGGAGTTTTTTATAATTTGTTTTAAAAAATTCTAAATTTAATGCGAAATATGTTGATGTGGAAATGGGCATACACTCATGCTTGACAGTTGGCTCTTGAATCTGTAAAGGGTTGCAGACAGAACAATATCCAGGTTTTCCCTGTACTACTCCCACCCTGATGCTAGGTAAAAGATGTATCTGTTTCTTTTTTTGCCAAGCTAAATCAGATTGAATCCGTTTCCTCTGTAGTGAACATGTAGACCCACAGAGTTCTTTTAAATGTTTTTCAGCAGCACCAATTTGGGTTGAGCACTTTATAATGACAAAGTGCCACATTGAATGTTAAAGAGAAAGTGACGGATCAAAAATTTCCTCCTGAAGAAAGTTCTAAAGAAATTACACAAACTGAAACATGTCGAGGCATAACACCAGTGATTAGATCTATTGGTTTGTGTACTTGGGTCTTCATTGACGAAGAATTTCCTTCTCCTGGATATAAGCTCACATTAAGGTGTTAATAGGAGTTGTGCTCTAGTCTATTGAAAGACTAGTGATGAACTGTTAACATTCAATTGCGAGCATTTTGCTTGGTGTCACTTGCACTTTATTTTACTAGGTTTTAGCATCTGTATGTTTTTTTTATGATGTTTTTTAATGATTATTAATAAAAGTTGTGTATTGTGATAATATTTTGGTGTAGCTGATTATTCTCTCTACTTTTGCAATTGTATTTTGTCTCAATAAACCCTTCTTGAAGGTAGAGATATCTTTACTACTCTAGGGAGTAACTGTCCTGAGGGTTCTTTCCACAATATATTTTGTTTTCTCAATAGTGCCCATCACATGGATATCTGTGGGCTGTTGATGGTACTGAGGTCTGCCTAATAACCAAGTAGTGAATGCATGGATGTCTCTCGAGGGAATCCGCTGTGAGGTCACAGGGAGCTGCTGGGTGTATTGCAGTGGGCAAATTATAGAGTTTTGCATAAATAATCTATAGTTTTGAATTATAAAAGTTGCTCCTATTGTGTTAGCTGCATTATCATGAATTTCTTTATTCCAAGAAACTGATATAGGTTCTATATTGTGGATGATCTTATTAGTAGATGTTTGGAAATGAGAAAATAGACACACTGGTCCAGAAGGTAAAGGTATTAAATTGATAGGGGCAGCAAGTATATAGGGGAGATTTGGGGTTGTTGGATACTCTAGGGAAACAAAGACAAAAGTTGTGAATGGATTCACGGAGTGGGTGGGTAGTGGGGGCAGATGAAATATATGAGGGTATCAAATTTTAATGTCGGTGAACAGCAATTTCAAGGCCAATGTTGTTTGTAATCTATTCGCATCTTTGTGAATCAATGGAAGGTATTGCATGCAGAACATTGTTTACCGGGGGAATGTTAATTAATATCAGGGTAAAATGCAGGATGGGTAGACCGATATTGGCTATCTTTTATAGATGGTTGAGGGGCATTAGGCTGAATGTAAACTTGGGACTGGAGGGCTCTACAGTGATAAAATTAGGCAAATCTATCATTAAACCTTATAACTAAGTTGTTTAGCAAAGATTTGAGTTAAAAAAAATTAGGGAGAGGTGTCCAGGGCTGGATAGCTTAATATGTGTTATAACTTTTGTGTTGCTTGCTCTTTGTGTTTTGCATCCATTTCAAAGTTTGTAGGTTAGGGTTCACATTTTAATGATGTTTAAAAATATAGAATCAGTTTACGATTTCAGTATAAGTAAGGAAATGAAAATTGATGGTGAATTGCAAGTGGTCACGTGGAATGTTAATGGTCTAAACAACATTCAAAAACGTAAAACTGTGATGGCTTATTTAAATGACCTAAAATCTGATGTTTGCTTCGTCCAAGAGACCCACCTCATACAGGTGGAACTTGAAAGTTTGAAGAAAGGTTGGATTGGAAGAGTGTATGGGTCATCATTTAATGCAAAATCGCGAGGCATAGCGATGCTGCTTAGGAGGAACGCTCCTCTTGAAAGAATTGAGTGATAATGAAGGGAGAATGATTGCATTACTAGGTAACATCTTTTTTGCAATATTTCTGCTCCTTCTGTTGATAATGGCGCATTCTTTAAAAGAGTTGCTCAGGATATACAGAGAATGGGCTGCCGTAATATTATTCTAGGTGGGGACTTCAACACAGTGTTGAATAATGATCTGGATAGAAGTACCTCGAGACCTAACAGACAGCAAGATGCACAAACGATAGCTCTGATGGATCCTCTAGAAGAACACAACTTGTGTGATGTGTGGAGATCAGAGAATCCATTGAGTAGGGAATACAGTTTTTACTCTGGAGCACACGCAGTCTACTCTAGATTAGATATGCTGTTCACAAGTAGGAGAATGTCAGAATGTTACATGACTAGTAAAATTGGTAATATTGTGTTAACAGATCATGCGCTAATGTTGATGAGTTTGAAACTGGACGCAGCTTTGAAAAAGCAGTTTATTTGGCGGCTAAATCCCTCATTGTTGGACAATAATTAGATAATGGATAAACTTTTAGCTGATACAGAATTTTTTGTAGAGGAAAATTGCACTGGGGAGGTTGGGCGGATGTGGTATGGGAGGCATTTAAGTGCACAATGAGAGGAATTCTGATTGGCATAGCGAGTGGGCAGAAGAAGAAATTTGAAAGAAAACATCAGGAGCTAGAAAGAGGAATTAAAGAAACTTCATGGAGGTTGATGTTGAACCCAACATGTGACGGTTTGGTTCAGGAACTATTGAAATTAAAAAAGGAATTAAAAACACTATTGACAGATCGTATGGAGAAAAGATACTTTAATCAAAAATGTACTTACTTTGAGAGTGGAGAGAAATGTAATCGGTGGTTAGCTTTCAGATTAAGAAAGAGTGAATCAGAACTTGCAATTAATTCAATAAGAGGCTACGATGGGAAGATCACTTGTAAGACAAAAGAAATAAATTAGGTTTTTCAGTCATTCTATACTGATTTATACAAAAATAAAGCTAATGTAAATGGGGCTGACAAGAAATTCATCACAAATATAGAGATCCCGAAGGTCCCAAGGGATAAAGCAAAAGTCCTGGAGAGAGACATTACACTAGATGAAGTCAGGGCAGCAATTGCTAGACCGAATACAGGAAAATCCACTGGCTCTGATGGTTCACCGCGAAATACTCCCTAATTAAGCACTGAATCTATTGTTGAGTATGTTTACCAGTACATTATCCAAAGGTTTGTTGCCAAGTAGCGCAAGGCATGCAATGATTTCAGTCCTGCTAAAGAAGGGTAAGGATGAGAATCTAGCATCAAGCTATAGGCCAATAAGTTTAATTAACATGGATAATAAAAGTCTGGCCAACATTTTGGCGATGAGATTGGAGTCATTACCAGGATCAATCAGGGTTCGTAGGGGGAAGGAATACTTCAAGTAATGGCAGGAAATTACTACATACCATATCAAGGGTGACAGATTGTCAGGAAGATTTGGCGGTCCTCTCGCTGGATGCCGAAAAAGCCTTTGACCGGGTCAATTGGGAATTCCTATTTAAGATCTTGGAGAAAATGGGTTTTGGTGTTCAGTTTAGGTCGTGGGTTAAATTGCTTTACACCTGTCCAACTGCAGATGTCAATACAAACGGGCAGAGATCAGAGCCTTTAAATTTAGAGAGGGGCACAAGACAAGGGTACCCACTCTCACCGTTATTATTTGTCATTGTGATTTAGCCATTAGCCATAGCTCTGCGATCAAATGCAGAAATGCAGGGTTTGAGTTGTTGGGGTTTACAGCAAAAAGTTTGGTTATATGCCATTGATCTGCTCCTTGTGTTAAGGAATCTAAAACAATCACTTCCAGAAGTGATGAATGTCTCGTCGGCCTTCAACCGGTGTTCAGGTTATAAAATAAACTGGACCAAATCAGAGGTTTTACCCCTGGCACACATTTACAACAAAAATTTAATAACACAATTGGGGTTTAAATGGTGTGGGGAAAACTCTTATACGTGGGGGTGTTGATAACACCTGTAAATAAGGATTTTTTAAAGTAGAATATGAATATGGTCTGTTCGACCTTTAAATCAGACATAGAGAGGTGGAGACAATTAACCTGTCTCTTTGGGGAAAGGTGAATGCCTTGAAAATGGTTTCTACCCCCAAAATAAATGATGTCCTAGACATGATACCACTGGATATTGACAAAAAATATTGGATGGAGTTGGACAGGATAATTCAGAACTTCCTGTGGGATCAAAAGCCACCATGTTTGAAGCTAAGTAAATTGCAACTACCCTTATCAAAGGTTGGTTTGAGAGTACCAAACTTTAAAGCATATCATCTGGCTTTTGTTTCACAATTTGTAGTCCAATTTTTAGAACCTAATCAAGGAGATTGGGTGCTTGCTGAGACTAGTTTTCATGGACCACTCACACCGAAAGCTATGTTGACGACAGTGTCTAGAACAGGTGGTATAAATGATCCTATAACTAGGAATATAAGGATTGCATGGGAAACGTTGAAAATGATGCTATGAGTGACCCAGGAGCCTCAATCTGGATGAATCCAAAAATCAAAATAGAGGGTAAGGTTATTTTCTCGCATGAGTGGTTCCTTTGTGGTGTGCAATGGCTAGGGGACCTTTACAAGAATGGGCGTTGGATGGCGGGCAAAGAAGTTCAAGCTACCTTTAATATTCCAAACTTTAGGGTAGCAGATTATAGGAAAATCTAAAAGCCATTGGGGAGTTAGAGATGAAAGATGGATTCAATTTAGACCTGTTCAGAAAAACTCCAAAAACGGGATAGAGTGGATTAGCCAGCCATGTGTATGGAATGGTTGTGGCTGCATATAGAGGAAATTATTCACTACGAGAGGAGTGGAGCAGGAGTCTTGGAAGCAAGATCGATGAAAGTGAATGGTCTTCAATGTGTGAAAATGTAAAACTGTGCTCTTTGGGGTTAACAGAGAGGTTGCGTCAGATCAAGATTTTGAACAGGGTCTTTTGGACGCCAGAACGATTGCAAAAGAGAGGTATGGCGGATAATTCAGATTGTTGGGCTTGTGTACAGGAGCCCGGAACCCTAGAGCATATGTTATGGGATTGCACCCGAGTTAGAGGATTTTGGTTAGAGTATGATACCATCTGTGCAAAGGTTATAGGTGAAACATTAAAATATAATTTCAAGACCCTGATAATGGGTTGTGATTTGATGTTCGATGAACATGTCTACTAGTCAGAAAAAACGGATCTTCAGAAGCGCAATGATGGGCAAAAAAACAATTTTGAGAGGATGGAAGACAACAGAATCTGTTGATATTGCTGTGTGGCTTGCAGAAATACATAATCTGGCGGAGATTGAAAGAGTTCTTTACCACAGAGAAAAGAAACTTGCATTGTTTGAAATAATTTGGGGTCAATTTCTTACACTGTATTAACTGATGGAATACAAAGGTGAACCTTGAATCCTGGGGGAGGAGAAGGATTTAATTGTATTGTAATACCATTTATAAGATGTATTCAATATACATGTTTGTTTATTGTATGGCATTTTGTATAATAGTTTCAAATGAAATGAAATAAAATGGTCACAAAAAAAACCTGGTGCCTCTCACACATGGGGACACTCGCTAATACACGCACCACCACAAACGGCAGAATAGGGCTATGGTGAGAAGTTCAATCAGTTTAATACAGATCATAGGTAGGCATTATGTGGAATTGGCTGGGAGTGGGAGGGGAGGGGGCATGTGGTTGGTTGAACAGACGAATAATGTGATGTACCATTGATGTGATTTACAAAGTCTGTATGTTATTTTGTTTGAAAAATTAATAAAAATAGTTTTTTCAAAAAAGCTTTAATTGAAGAGATCATCAACAAAGCCAATGAGGCAGAATGGATAACCCCTTGGACAGCTGATTTTTTAAATTAAAAAATATACAGTGATTCCAGTATTTTTTGCACTGCCCAAGGTGCACAAAAATCCAATCAACCCTCCTTTCTGCCCCATAGTGGCAGGAACAGAGAGTGCCTTACAGCCATTAATCCCACAGAATCCCACATATCTTAAAGATGCATTGCATTTCCTTAAATTGTTGACTGAATTACAATTTACGGACCCTGACCGTATCTTTTTCTCCCTAGATGTTAGTAGGCTCTACACCTCCATTCCACCTTGTGAGGGCATGGAAACCTTGGAATGTTTTCTTCTAGAACATGAGAATGTACAGATCCATAAGATTTTTGCTATGGAGCTCATCAACTTGAAACTTTAGAACAACTATTTCAGATATGACAGGAAATGTATTTACAGATATCAGGAACATCTATGGGTTCTATGTGGCACCTACCCATGCCACCATATTCATGTTCCATTTTGAAAAAAACTACTTCTTGGAAAAAGGGCCCTGGGCTTCAAGAATAGTCCTTTGGAGAAGATCCATAGATGATGTGTTCGCAATTTGGAAAGGCACATGGTTAGAACTTAGCAAGTTTTTCGAATATTTAAATTACTGCCATGAACACATAAAATTTACCCTAGCGTTAGGGGACCCAAGTTTACATTTCTTACATGTCCTGGTAGCCTACGCGTGGGGTCTACTACCATATACAGAAAGCCCACGGACGTGAATAGCACGTTACATTTTAAGAGTTGCCATCTTAAACATCTGAAAGAGAGCCTTCCATATAGTCAGTTCTTGAGATTGAAAACAATAGTTTCTAATACAGATACCTTACAAAGTGAATATATATAACATTATGGTGCAGAGGTTCAAAGATCATGGTTATACCACACCATTCTTGAGAAGGCAGTTGTAAGAACAGAAATACACAGAAGAGAAGACCACCTGAGACCAGGTCCAAAGGGGATAATACCAAGATGACACTTTACGATTCTCGGGGCAAAGCCATCAGGTCAGTAGGGTAATAAAAAAAAATTGGAACCTAATAAAACTTGATCCAACTTTAAATCGTCTATTTCCAGATCCACCGATGATGGCTTACAAAAGGGGAAGGAACTTGAGTGAATCACTTGTCAGAGAAGAGCGACCCAAGCATTCTACACAAAAGTTACTTCGGAAACAAAAGGCAGGTACATATCCCTGTCTAAATTGCCAGCATTGCTCAAATATTTATAAGGGAGACTATATTACACCCCAACACGGGTAAAAAGATAAACTGCATGATTTTGCCACATGCAAAAGCAAAAATGTTATCTATGCATTACGATGCCCTGTGGGAAAGTACTATACAGGACAGACAATGCAGAAAGTTAAAGACAGATGGACAGAACACAAGTCCAATATAAGAATGTCAAATGTCAGATCACTTTCTGGGGATTACAACAAGGATTTGGCCTTGGGGAATGGAGTGTACATCATCATCCAGTCATGGATGGCTACACATGGTCTATGCCTGAATGATGATAAAACAGAACTTATCACCTTGGGCACCCCCTCCAACCTCAAAAAATTAGGCCTTGAATACTCTTCCTTCATAATCAATGGCAACATCATAAAAGTGGCCAAGTATGTAAACACCTTGGGATTCTGTCTTGACTACACCTTGTCCTTTAACAAACAAGTCAACTCATTGGCCTCTACGACTGCATACACCTGTAAACTTATTAGAACTGGCAAACCCTTCCTTTCCAACAACAGTTGTAATCTTAGCCAGAGCCCTCATCTTGTCCAGGCTAGATTATTGCAAAGCACTTCATATAGGTTCCAACAAATCCATCGTCGGGAGAATTCAAACCCTCCAAAACAACACCCTTAGAGCTGCCCTTTGAGTATCTAGAAGAGAACACATCTCTGAGATCAGACGACAAAACAACTCATCACTTATCCACAAATCTTTGAACAAAGCTGCTCCCATCTACCTAGCCGAGAGATTCTACAGACGGACTTCAACTAGACCTGCCAGACTAGCTAATTCAAATTGCCTCTCTATCCCAGATTCAAGTTATCGAAAGGTCGGAGGCTGCAGCTTCCCTGTCAAAGCGGCCCAGCTTTGGAACGCCTTGCCCCATTCTTTACGGAAAGACAAACCCAAACTGAACTTTAGGTCCAATACTATCTCCTGGCTTAAATCGTCCGGCCAGCACTGACTGCGACCATCTCTTCAGGCCACCTTTAAAGATTCTTCTGTAAATATGCATTTTCCCTATGCCTTGTGACATTTTCTACATGTATTATACTTTTGTAAATTTTAACCTAAGCTGTTTTCTGTTTTTCATACTATGTAAACTTGTAACCTAAGCCTTGTACCTGCTTCTAACTGCTGCGCCCTGATGCCCCTGGGTCTGGTGCGCACTACAAATAATTAAACAAACAGACCTGTATATAGACACTTTCGTGACAACCAACACATGATAGCACAGATGAGATGGGTAGTTATTGAATTAGTGTTCCCACTCCCTAGAGGAGGGGACATGGCAAAGAAACCTGCACAACGTGAACTACATTGGATTTATCAACTATACGCTGTGGCTCCTCTGGGCATCAACAAAGAGTTTTATTGAATCTAAGTGATCGGCCGCGGCTGAATTTACCGCGGCCGGAACTTTCGCATGAGAAAGGTGCGAACTACCAAAAGTTTGCACATTCCTCATGCGAACACACATACATGCTCACACCCACACACACAGCACACCCACAACACACCCCCACCCACACCCTCAGCACACCCCCACCGACCCCCCCCCCCAACATAAACATACCCTACTTACCTTCTTCTTCACGCTGGTTTCCTGCAGCGCCAGTTCCCTTTCACTTCCGTGATCGTGAACCGGCGCCGCAGGGTCCTTTTACGGGTGGCAGTCTTTTTTTTTTTATACTTACCTATAATGCTACCACCAAAGGTTCGAACCTTTGGTGGTAGCATTTTTCGAACTTTTAGTCCATGCGAACTTTGGATGCGGTCCGTTCGACCGCATCCGTTTTATTTGGATCCATAACCTTATATGAGAATGTGTACAGTAGCTGTACATTTGTGGTGAACATCTCACAGCAAGTACAACACTTAACACGCTTCAACATCACATAATTGAATAGATTATAACTTGTACAGACTGTTAGATTGTATGCTCTTTAGACGTAGTATTATACGACCTGGTAATGTTAAAAGGATTGTCGGATGTATTGCATTACTACTTGACACCAGAATAGACACCCTTTTTAAGGGATGAAAACACCACTGACTGTCCTATTGAGAAGATTTTAATTGGCACAGACCACTAGTTTGTACACTCTCAAGAGGTAGTCAAATGTGATTTGATGAAAAGGATTGTCTTATGTTTGACACTTTTAAACTATGGTATGTAGACCCTTTATGAAGGATCAGTGCATGTTAGAAAACTACACTGCACTACAAATGCTTTACACAAGATTACTCATCAGATCTCCCTATAATTGAGTATCCTGTCTGAGCTCGTATTTAGCAATTCAAATCGCCATGATGTAACGTTATCTTTTCCTTGCTATGACTACATAGTCAGAGATCCTTGAAATATAATAACTGCCATTTGTTTGTCCACATTGAGGGACTCATCAGGTCTCATCCACTCCTGGGGTCTGGATCCAATAGCGATGGCCGTGTCCCGGCCAGCTGGATGACAGATCCCTGAGGACTGGTAAGTGAGACACCTTCTGGTTTCTCACAATTACCTACAAGCTATATTAAGATAACTTTGGGTGATTGTGTATGGACATATCTTCAACAATACCGATAGAAGATTATTTTGTCTTTAATCACTTGTAGATTAAAACATGTTATTAAGACCTCTGATGAAGAGAAGATTTCTCGAAACGTGTTGGTTCACATTATCAATAAAAGTTATATTATTTAAGTAAACCAATGTCTATTGGGATTTATATATGAATATTGAAATAACGTATGAGGAAACACTGATTTACATTGAATTTACACCAGAGTTAACTAACAGTTGTAAAATCTTTTGAAGATTCACTTCTAAGAACTTGGCTATTTATTGTTCTGTGATAGTGTGCAGCGGACGGGAGTTCTAATCTTGGGAAATGTTTCTATTTTCGCTCCATTCATCGCATGACTGTCCAATTGAGAATGTGTTCCCTATGCTGAAGAGAAACCAGAAAGGCATCTACGGTCTGCTGAAGCCTAATGTGAATGTTTTTGGCATTATATTGGTATCTTAATCAGACTCCAAGTTTTCACTTTGCCAATGCAAGAGGGAAAAGTTGTCATTGTGATATGTACTGAGCTAATGCACATACATTTGATCTGGTTGTGTGGGCTAACCTTTTTTCTTTCGAGGATCGCTCTACTACTATCACAGGCCGGGTGCGCTGAAGTAAATAATCCACTTGCAGGGTGCCCTAAAGGCGGTCTCTGCATGGGGGTACCAAGTCGTCCTATAATTTGAAACCATTCTTGGGCACTTGGTCGCATAGCAATCTCCTCTGTGGGGTCTTGCACAATCCTCCTTTTGATAAACGACCTTCCGTATTGATGACCATTTATGATCGCCTGATGGTAGTTGTACCTCTTCCTAAAGGCAATGGTGAAGAATGTTCTGTGGGATTGGCATGCTATCTATCTCAAGGGCTCTACGATTCTAGCGGGTGACTTTAATGTTGATTGTGTGGCCAACACAGTGCCTAATTTGAGGAAGGACCCCAAGTTACAACGGGGAAACTGGTTGGGGACTGGTGTACCATACTTGCTGAATTGCATATGCTCGTTTTGCTTCCCAAGGAGGCGGGTATAGACCCACATGGCCTAATGGTCCTCAAAATAATAATAATGCACACGGATTCCCGAGAACGCGCTCACGCAACAAACTCGCCGGACCCGGCCAACGATCGGCTATCCAGCCCCCCTGGCGCCCTTATCTGGGAGAACCAGCTTACTGCAATTGAAGTCCACCCCTCAACTCAATTGGCCTTGAAAAAGACTTAGGTTGAAACGCGCGTCGGCTGTGTAGCGAGTTACCATGTCAAAAACTTGTCATTCATTTCTACAATGATGTTTTCTTTGGTGCCAACTAACCAAAAATAAACTAATGACTATGACCTGACTTGACCATATAATTGATCTAATCGCTCAACAAGCGACCATTGGGCCACCATACCCTACCAGCGCCCAACTGATCCAGAGTTTGTCATCCCCACAATTATAAATAATATTTACTGGGACCCTTACAAGGCTCCCGACCACCTGCAAAAAAAATCCATGACTGGCTCTTGGGTATGGCAGCAATGTAAAGAAATAGATTGTGTCTCTCATTGGTAAAATGAAATTCTCTCGTGCGGTAGGACCGAATGGCATGAGTAACATGGTCATTAAGGCTGACCCTACACCATAGGCTAAACTACTCTACTCTCTTTTTCTGGCTCAATACCCGAGACCTGGGCCTATTCTATTCTGGTCCCGATCCACAAAGCAGGCCCTTGTGAGATCCCTATGAATTACCGTATGCTTGCAATGCTGGATAGCTCATCAAACATTTTTGCGAGCATATTGTTGGTACTCCGGTCTTCCTGGGTCACGGAGAAGGGCCTTCTTCACTTCTCCCAAACGGGTTTTAGAAAGAACTATATTACAGCCCACCCGATTTGGGTGCTACAGACGCTCATCATCTCAGACACCTGGCAATATCCGGATTCCCAATTGTATGTATGTTTTGTGGACTACTGGGGGGCTTTCGAGAGTGTCATTCATAGACTATGGGGGAAGTTATACAGTTGGGGCATTGATCCCTCTTTGCTCTATTTTCTTAAGCTGCTATACTCTGACACTAAAGTCAGACTTCGCCCATCTCAGGAGTGCAATTTATCTGACCTGTATCCAACTAATAAAGGGTTAAAACAGGGCTGCGCCTTAGAACCCCTGTTATATAATCTATATGCATCTGATTTCCCTAAACGCCTTGAACGGGTCGGTAATAATCTAGGGAATAATAGATTACCCTGTCTCAATTATGCAGATGAGACAGCGCTACTGGCTAGAACCCTGATCGGCCTCCAATGATCATTAGATGCTCTCCAACAATATGCCAAAATAAACAGTCTTGTGATTAATGCCCACAAAACCAAGATTGTTCTTTTTGGGAAGAAGGTCTTAAAAAATAAAAAGGTTAGCTAGAGAGTGGGTGACTGTCTGATTGTTGTACTAGTGAGTATAAATATCTGGGCGTATACCTGCAAAATAATCGAACCCCCATACATTTGGCAAGTAGCATCCCGTACAGGACCTGGAAGAAGTGGTTGGCTTTGGGGAGGATTCTAAATAAGATCGGGGAAGGCTCTATAGAGGCCAAGATCCGTGCATATAGGATTTCCATTGTACCTACCATCCTCTCCACCTTGGTTTATCCTGAATGCTACATTAAGTGGCTGGTGTCCGTAGAGGCTAACATTTTATGATCTCTCCTGGGCTTACTGCCATCCCAGTGGAGGTCATCAGATTGGAGTTGGGCCGACCATCTACAATGGCTTTCCGGAAAATTGCTATGTGCAGACTTTGGGCCAGCATCACATACTCGGAGGAGACCAGTAACCCATTGTTAGTTACGGCCCACCACGTAAGGCGATCCCATAGTTGCTGGTTTATTGATATTGATATTTTATTTCTATCGTGCTCGTACACAAGTGTTTCAGAGCGCGACAAGGCAAGGGAGGGGAACAGGGGAGAACAAAACGGCGATCTTACTAGGCCCAGTGACATTGAGAACGCGCAAGTGCATGGGAGAGGGGGAGGGGAAAAGTGCATGGAAGGGGGGAGAAGTGGAAAGTGCGAAGCAGAGTAGAAACAGATAAATAACAATAAATCAATAATAAAGGCAACAAACAGTGGTAGTGCAGCCAGCAATTTTCAAGTGCTAGGTTTAAGGCAGCAGACAGGGTAGGCCTGATAAGTGCAGGAAGAAAAGGGGGGGGCTCTATGGGTACAGATACAGACCCCAGTGCAAGGGGTGGCCCGGGGAGCGAAGGTAGAAAAAAAGAGGAAGGTCTTGGGGTGCTTCCAGAACCGGAGATGGTTCTCCTCAAGTTTTAGAGTGGCAGGGAGGCTGTTCCAGAGGGAGGCCTCAGCCGAAGACGGAGCTCTACCCCCAGCTCGTTTCTTTGAAAAACGACTGACCCTGAGGGAGTTAGAGGTAGAGGAGCGAAGAGCTCGAGAGGGGAGGTATTTGCGGAGGGATAGCTGAAGGTATTTTGGACCCAGGCCCCAGAAAGCCTTGTGGACTATGCAGAGGGTTTTGAATTTAATCCTTGCATCCACTAGGAGCCAATGGACAGATTTCAGAGCTGAAGAGATACAATCCCAGGGCTTGAGGCCAAGGACAAGTCTTGCAGTCCTGTTCTGGATTAGTTGCAGAGGGCAGAGAGTAGAGGCAGGTAGAATTAGAAAGAGGCTGTTACAATAGTCCAACAAAGAGAGAACCAGAGCTTGGGATACCATGAGCTTCTGCGGGAAGGTGAGGAAAGGCAGAGTACCTCTGAGGAGGTGCAGTAGGAAATTTGACTTTTTAGAGACCTCAGAGATGTGGGGGGAGAAGGAAAGGGTGGAGTCAAATCTGACCCTGAGGTTCTTAGCCTCGCAGGTGGGGGTAGGAGGAGGGCCAAGGGAGGCCGGCCAGAGAGTGAGGGGAAAGGATGGTGAAGGTGTGCCGATGAGGAGGATCTCCGCTTTGCTGGCATTCAGACAAAGATCATTGGCGGCACACCAATCTGGCATGGCAGTTAGGCAATCAGAGATGAGAGAGGGAGAGGAGGTGGCAGAGGGCAGCCTGAAATTGAGTTGAGTGTCATCAGAGTAGCACTGGAAATTTGAGCAGAAAGTGGCAATGCAGTGGGCGAGAGTTGCCAGGTATTGGTTGAAAATCCAGGGCGAGAGGTTAGACCCCTGGGTAACACCACAGGTAGAGAAGGAAGATAGATGTAAGGAGGGACCCAAGTTGGACCTGGGAGGGTCGATCTGAGAGGAAAGAGGTCAGCCAGGCCAGAGCCCGATCAGTGATACCCAGGTTTTCATGGAGACGGTTGAGCAGGATGGTATGGTTGACCGTGTCGAAGGCAGAAGAGAGATCGAGGAGGATGAGGACAGAGGGAATGTTAGAGTCAAGGTTGGAGAGCAGATCTTCACGGATGTTCAGGAGAGCAGTTTCCGTGCTTTACCGAGATAGACTGTATGGGTAGAAACCACCTACTCGAAATTGGGGTGGGTAACCTCCTGATGACCCTGATTGAGTTTCCTTTGTCTGATCTTCTTAAAAGGAGAATGGAATGGGACCAAATCCAGTCACTTATCTTGCAGGAAAATCCAATTATGAGAAATACACCCACCAAGGCAATTTCCTGGATAAACCCCATAGTTGCCTAACCAAGTGCTATTCTCCCCCACTGATACGATTTATTCTATATCTGCAATTTGAAGTTCTATCAGTCTGTCAAAACGGGTGCCTGGAACCGGATCAAGGACAGGATGACTTAATCAAGTAATCATAATAACCTTCCGGCCAGTTCTCGTTCTTCTGATGAACTTCCTCTCATGTACTCTATACTCTGTGTTCTCATAACTATTCCTTTGAATACTGTATTTTAAATTTGATTATTTGTATCTTTGTTTTTTTTTATTTGTATCTCTGTGTTTTTATTTTTTTATATAAGAAGCTGGGCATCAATGATTGTGATTGGACACTTTAGATATTGATGTTTGCTTTTTATAAATGATGCTTATTGATGTAAAATGTGTGTGTAAAAGGTTGTGTTGCCACAATAAAGGATAAAACAAAAGTAAATAATCATTGAAGGGGCAGTTGGCCCACCTTCAATCACTGAGATACCAAGTGCCAACGTGGTGGTCGTGCTGGTCTGTTTTACCAGAAGCTTTGGGAGTGGTGTTTTAACTTTTTGCGCTTGCCCAGGTGTGGATTGGGCAATCTCCTAGAGCAGCGTACTTCTGTTTGTTAGATTTTTCTATAGTTAGGTGTTAGGTTAGCCTTAGTCTGAAACATATTATACTGGATTTGTAAAGTCCTGGATTATTTTTTTTTCTTCACCTCGCTATTTTTTATGGTGCAACTGTCATTTCACCCTGTAATTGAACATAACTATTGACGGTGGAAACGTTTGTGAAGTGTAATGCCTCTTATTTTCACGCAGGTGTGAAGTTGTTGACATTAAACTTCTGGCACTGGATGTCTGGAATGTGCTGAGCGCTCCTCTCCGAACTGGTACTGCCAGGACTCCCCAAAACAGCCACAAACCAGCACAGTTTTTCTTTGCGAGTGCTAACAAGAGCACAAAAACAATAACTCTTCATGTACAGGGCCTGGATAATGTGGTAAGCACGCATTAATGTTTCAGATAATGTCTATTTAGTGGAGAAGCTGGTCTTGGTTTCATACCTGCACAAAATGAATGATGTACTGCATGAGCTTCCGTTCGAGATTAGTGAAGCGACCTTCAGATACCAGGATATGATGATTAGCAGGATCGTATGGGAGATGTGGATAACCACTACAGGGATGTGGGACATCCAGTGACTTTTGGTTGTAGGGTGGGTGGGTGGGATTAGAGTGGCACTAAGGTTAGTGGGTGTTGTAGGGAGTGAAGGTAGGGTGAGTGTTTGGTGGTAGAGAGAGTGGCGCTAGGGTGGGTGGGGGTAGAGAGAGTGGGGCAGGATAGAGGGAGTGTGGGTAGGGTGGGTGGTTGGGTAAAGAGCAGGGTTTGGGTGGGTGTGGGTAGAGTGCAGTGTAGGGTAGGTGGGGGTAGAGAGTGGAGGTAAGGTGAGTGCGTGGGGTAAGGAGAATGGTGGTAGGGTGGGTGGGGGTAAGGAGAGCTGTGGTAGTGAGGGTGGGGTAGAGAGGAGGTAAGGTGGGTGATTGGTGGTAGGGAGAAGGGTGATAGGGTGGGTGAATGGGGATAGAGAGAGTAGAAGTAGGGTGGTTTGAGGTAGGGCGAGTTGCGGTAGTTTGTGTATGTGGGGGCAGAGAGGGTGGAGTAGTGTGGGTAGAGAGAGTGGAGGTAGTGTGGGTTGGGTATAGTGTTTGGTGGTCGAGTGTGTGGGGTAGAGAGAGTTGCAATAGGGTGGGTGAGTGGCGGTTGGGAGAGTGGTGGTAGGGAGAGTTGTGGTGGAGTGGAAGTTGGGTGGGTGGGGGGGTAGAGCGAGTGGGGGGTAGGATGGGTGGGGTAGAGCATGGGAGTAGGGTGGGTGAGGGTAGAAAGTAGGGATTGGGTGTGTTGGTAGGGGGTAGACAGAGTGGATATTCGGTGGGTAGCGGTAGAGGGGGTGAGGGTTGGTGGGTGTAGAGTGGCTGCAGGTTTGGTGCATGGCGTAGAGAGTGTGGGGTAGGGTGGGTGGTTGGAGAGAGGGAGTGGGCGTAGGGTTTGTGGGTTTTGGTAGAGTGGGAGGGTGGAGAGCGTGTAGGTAGGTTGCGTGGGTGGGGTGTAGAGGGAGAGGAAGTAGGGTGGGGGTAGGGAGAAGGGTTTTAGGCTGGGTGAGTGGTGGTAGCGAGAATGGAGGTAGGGTGAGTGAGGATAGAGAGTGGAGATTGGCTGCATGGTTGTAGAGAAAGTAGGGTGATAGGGGTGTGTGTGGGGTAGAGAGAGTATGGGTTGGGTGGGGGAAGAGAAAGTGGGGGTAAGATGGGTGGAGGTAGGGTGTTGGGTTGGAGACTGTGGGATTAGGGTGGGTGGGGGGGTAGAGAGAGTGGGCTATGGTGGGTGGGGGTACAGTGGGTGTGGGTAGCGAGTGGTGGTAAGGTGGGTGGAGTAGAGCTAGTGGGGTCGGGTAGGGGTAGAGCGATAGGGGAGTAGGGTGGGCGAGTGGGGGTAAAGATTGGGATTAGGGTGGGTGAGGGTAGAGAGAGTCAGGGTTGGTTGGGTTGTGCGGGTAGAGAGTGTGGGGGTAGGGTGGGTGGGAGTAGTTAGTGGGGTAGAGGAAGTGGGTGCAGGTAGAACAAGAGGGGGGTGGGTGGTGGTAGATTGTGGGGGTAGCATGGGTGGGTTGGGGTAGAGAGAATCTAGTGTGGGGGTAGGGTTTGGGGATTTTGGTAGAGAGTGCGGGATGTGTGGGGAGTGTGGAAGTGGGGGGTAAGGGGGAGGGAAAGTGGAGGTAGGGTGAGTGAGGATGTGGAGAGTAGAGATTGGCTGCATGGTTGTAGAGAGTGGGGCTAGAGGGAGTGGGGGATAGGTGTGCATTTGTGGGGTAGAGAATGTAGGGGTAGGGTGGGTGGAGGTAGAGAGAGTGGGGGTAGGGTGGTTGGGGTAGAGCGAGTGGGATAGGGTGAGTGAGTGGGGGTACAGTGAGTGGGGTTAGGGTGGGTGTGGGAAGAGTGGGTGTTGGGTGGGTGGGAGCAGAGTGTGTGGTGGTCTGGGAGGGTAGGGGTAGAGAGAGTGGGGGTAGGATGGCTGTGGTCGAAATAGTGGGGTTAGGATGGGTGTGGGTGGGGATAGAGAGAGTGGGGGTAGGGTGTGTGTGTATTGTGGTAGAGAGAATGGGGTACGGTGTGTGTGTGGGGGTACAGCGAGTGGGGTAGAGGTTTTGGGTGGTGGTAGAGGGTGTGTCGAGGTAGGGTGGGTGGTGGTAGAGTTGGGGTAGAGTGGGTGGGGGTAGTGAGGGAGTAGGTGTAGGGTGGGGATAGAGAGAGTGGAGGTTGGTTGGGTGGGCTAGAGAGTGGGTAGGGTGGCTGGGGGTAGAGAGAGTGGGGGCTAGGGTGGGGGTAGCGAGAGTGGAGTTAGGGTGAGTGAGGATAGTGAGAGTAGAGCTTGACAGCAGGGTTGTAGAGGAAATGGGGGATAGGTGTGCATTTGTGGGGTAGAGAATGTAGGGGTAGGGGGCGTGTTTAAGATCGAGTGGAGGTAGAGAGAGTGAGAGTAGGGTGGTTGGGCTAGGGAGTGGGGGTTGGGTGGGAGCAGAGTGTTGGTCTGGGAGGTAGGGCTAGAGAGAGAGTGGCTAGGGTGGCAGGCGTAGAGAGGACGGGGGTAGGGTGGATGGGGTACAGCGAGTGGGGTTAGGGTGGGTAGTGGTAGAGAGTGGGGGTAGAATGGGTGGTTGCAATTAAGAGAGTGGGGGCAGGGAGTTGTTTGGGGTAGAGAGTGGGGATTGAATGGGTGGGGGTAGACAGGGTGTGGATAGGGTGGGTGGATGGGGCTAAAGAGTGTGGGGATTAGCTGGATGAGGGTAGAAAGGGTGGCGCTTGGGTAGGTGGGGGTAGGGTGGGTAGTGGTAGAGTGATTGGGGGTAGCAAGAGAGTGGGGTATGGTGGGTGGGCGTAGTGTGAGTGGGCATAGGGTGGGTGGGGTAGAGAGAGTGGGTAGGGTGGCTGGGGGGTAGAAAAGGGGTAGGGTGGGAGAGGTAGCAGTAGTGAGAGTGAGGCTGTAGGGTAGGTGGGTGGGAGTAGTGCGAGTGGGGGTAGGTTGGGTGGGCTTCCGTAGAGATGGTGGGGATTATGTGGATGGTGGTAGACTGAGTGGGGATCGGGTGGGTGAGGGTAGAGAGGGTGGGGTTGGCTGTGAGTTGGGTGGGTAGGGATGGGTGGGGTTAGAGAGAGTGGAGGTGGGTGGGTCATGATAGTTGGAGGCAAAACACATAAAGAACAAAGCATCCTTGGGAGGATTTGTCAAAAGTAGCCCAAAACAGATCAACCAAAACCCAACCAGCACACATAATGGGGGTGGGGTGGGTGGGGGAAGAGGGAGTGGGAGGTAGAGAGTTCGTGGGTTGGGTGCAGAAACGCAACCTCAGAATGAAAAAAAACAAATCGGCGATTAAAAGAAGCCCAATTGTCTGTGGAAATATGAAATCACTGTGCAGCTGGTGGAAAACCTGGCACCCTACTTGCTTTCTTACCAAGTTTGGGATTAATTCGGAACTTCTCATTAAGTAGTACTGCGTAGGAGTTTGGAAAAAGATTTGAGTGATTTGGCATTTTCATAGCTTGGCATTGCCCATTGCTGTGCCAGCCAGATAGTCTCTGTTCAGAACCCCCATTCCCTCTCTCCTTTTAACAATGGTTGTAATTTTGTTGTGCAAGCACCACAAACCTTTGCCAAAACCATAAAAGCATTAGAAGCGCTTCTTATGGAGCAGTTCACCAACTGTGACAAATTGAGGGAATTTATCCCTTCTCCCCAAGCGGGAACCCCCCTGGGCGGTCAGGGGGGTGAGCATGCTCTGAAACACCCTGCCTAGGGGTTGAGGCAAGTGGTACCTCACTAGGAGAGACTCCCCCTGTAGGGACAAGGACCCCTGTCCCTCTGAGAAAACTTCCACATTCCGTTATGGCCTACTTGGGAATATCGGGCAACTTGAAACACAGACAAAATAGAGACTGGGAAAAAGAAGATACCATCATTCGTTATTGTCGACCAGAAAATGAAAGGCAGAGACTGATGAAACACCAAAGAGGGGAAGAGAGTTTGCAGACAGCAAAGCCGCAAGTTTGAAAACTGCCAGGAAGCCAGGAGCTGGTCACAGGACGCTGAGCATACAGCAAGAACGAAGAAAAGAGAAGGCAATAGTGGTGGTGTGACCTCAGAGATCCTATGGTGGACTGGAGGTCCTTCAAACAATGCCGAGACCGCTAGGCAGCCCAACCGCCTACCATCTGTTTACCCTAGAACCTGTCAATCCGTAATGAGGAAGAATACGGGGCTCGGGACGCCGGAGAGAAACAAGAGGCAGAGAAAAAAGAGAGAAGCAGCGAACGCCGAACATGCAAAGGCCTCCGGGGCGTTACCCCAGACACGCCCAGGTAAAGGGGAAAACGGGAGACCCGGGAGGCCTTAGGGGACTCGTCATAGAACTACTCCTACTCGTCCCAGTGATATGTTCGAGAGAATAAGAAAATTGAATCATGATGACAAGAGAAAAACAAAGTATCTCCCCACAATTGTGCACTCGATGCCTGTTGTTTTTTTCCCCAATGAAATCTTTGAATTTCTTGTTTATCTCATCAAAATAATTTTCATTAAATGATTAATTTGTGAATATTAAATCCTATTAATTTGTTACATCCATACCATGGATTTGACTAAAATAGGTCAGACAGACAATGACAAGAGAAGCCTGAATGTAATACACTTTTAAAGAAACGCTGAATACATTGGAGTATTCGTTATGAGACTGTCCATACTCATCCCAGTGATATATACGATAGAGTACGAAAAAGGAATGATGGTGACAAGAGAAATCTTAATATAATTAACCTTGAAAGAGACATTGAATTTAATAAACAAACAGCTGTCGGGAACAGCAGAGTATCTAATACAAATGTGATAGGAACATTATGACACAGTGGGAGTGAGAGAGACAGGCCTGAGGGAAAACTGGAATATCTGTCAAAAGATAGAAAAGCTAAAGAGAAACACTACTATGATGTTAGAAAAGGACATATAACAATTACAGAGGCTGGGTATCACTACCCCGGGAAAGGGGGAAAGCAGTCCTATATGTACAAGGTTCAAGAAACCAATCCCGGAGAAATGAAAGGAGTGTAATAGTTTTGAAGGAATTATACGAACTGATTGAAGGAGTCGCAATAGACTACTTAAAATTACTGTATTAAAAAGAAAGGAGAAGAAGAAACCTGAAAGAAGTAAGCTGAGGAGAAAATCATTCTCCTATCTTTAGTTCGAATAGTGGCAGGGTCAGTTAGATTTTTAGTTTGGGCTGTGGATGCTTTCCTTTTGGACATTCACTGACGACTGATGAGCACCGTAGTTTTATTTGGTAGGGAATACCCCATAGAAACGAGGACAGCTAGGCATTACGTTTTTTCTTTTATAAAAGCTTTGTCAAAATGTCCTCAAAGAGTCCGTATCCTCCTGATTCTCCACGATTTGCCACAAAGCAACATTTTTATAGCTGTTAATGGGAAAGGGCCAGGGTAGGTAATGGGCCAGAGCAAGCAGGAGACCTACAAAGTAAGTATATAACACTCTAAGTATTTATAACACTCTACAACTTCAGTCTGTTGGTTGTTAATAAACCATTTTACATTTTTAGAAAAGGAGCGTTATGTTTTACCTAGGAAAGTAATAACTTTGGTTTTCTCAATGTTAATTTGTAGGCCATTTGTGACTGCGAACTTTTCTAAGGCATTCAGCTTAGACTGTAGGCCTTTAGGGGTATAGTCTAACAGGATGTCATCCGCACATCCCAACCAGCCTAATTTCAAGTTGCCTTTTTTGATGTCATCAGAAGGTGTTGCATATAGGTCGAACAGAAAGTCCGCTAGGTACAAATTAAATAGCGTACCTGCCAGAATGCAGCCTTGTTTCACTCCTCGCAATGTTGTTATAGATTCCGATATTTTACCTTCCCCATCTAGTCGCACTCTCACAGATGTATCTGTATATAAATTCATAGATAGCAGCCCAGCTGGTATTCCCCATATTTTTTACTTGATCCAGTTTTTCCCTCACTATGGTATCGAACGCTGCACTGAAATCTATAAATGCGTCATAAACAGGCAATGTACGTCTATTGCATGAGTATTGAATTGCGGCCACTAGATTATCAATGTTGTGCGAGGTGGATGATTTTGCACGAAATCCTGATTGCTTTGCCGGAAGAATGTGATGAGCTGCTATCCATTGATTCGATGCTACGAGAAGGATTTTTGCAAATATTTTGGCAGGGATGTCCAACATTGCCAGAATCTTATAATTAGCTGGATCTTTCCAGTTAACTTTATGTATAGGTAGGATGACACTTTCTCGCCACGTTTTCGGTATTCGACCATGTTTTCCTATCCACTGATATAGAATATTCAAAGCTTGTGCCCATTTTTCGGGGGACAGCCAGACCAGCCCGTTGCAGGTGCCGTCTGTGCCTAGAGTCCTTGAGCTGTGCAAGTTCTTAATCAATCTAGTGAGGCTATCAAGCGTATAACTGCCACTCCAGATTGCCACATTAAGTGGCACTATTCCTCTTCTATTACTTGTGCTCCAAGTGTCTTCTTTACATGGAGAATCAATTTTTGTTCCGTTATACTATTTATAGGCAACGTTTTCTTTTTGGAGCCATTAATGAGAGACCATATACCCTGATTGTTGTTATTCTTGGATAATGAAGCTACAGTGCGGCAAGTTTCATTTGCCTTAAATACATGATGCTATCGTAGCCACAAGTTGCTGCTGTTTTTTAGCTACTTTTATTTTCCATGTGGCATCTAGGCATTTAGAATTACTTAAATCTCTAATCGTTATTCTTAATTTTTTGGGGCATCATGCATTACACTGTCAAAGTTATTCTTCTTAGCATGGTAGACATTCCATCTCTCACTATTACTTATATATTTACGTTTTTGTATAGTTACAGCTTTGATAGTTCCAATCCTCTGTTCAAATGTTTGGATCATTTTATCTTTGCAGTTGTCTATTAGAGAGAATGTAGTTTCTATAGATTTAGTTAACTCACATTATGCTACTCTTCTACCCTTGTCTAGTTTAGTGGGATTCCAAGTAATTTGGTTGCATGTATTATTAATACCTATATTACTATTCAGTTGATGGTGATGGACCTCCTTGGCAATAGGCAGCAATAGGTATAGAGGGAGGTGATCGCTTTCCTTGCGACAACCTCTGCCATGTCTACCACTAATGAGTTTGCGCTTTCATTAATAACTATGTAGTCAATTGTGGACAAACTATGCCTGCTTACTCGTGTAGCACTGTGATTACATACAATCACTAGATGAATTCCCATTCAGCATAATCAATTGATGTTTGAGGAACAAATTCACCCAGGGTATGCCTTGTGTGTTAGAAAGCCATGTTCTATAGTGCCAGAAAGATGCATTTCTTCTTCACATTCATTAGAGTACACAATCTTAGCATTCAAATCTCCAAGTATTGTGATTGGTATATTAGGATCACTTTCTTCCAGGATCCTGCTGACAGTGGCAATATTTACTTTATTGTATGCTCCATTCGGAGGATTATATATATTCTCTACTAAAAATGAAGGGATCTTAAGCTCATTACAGTTTATAGATACAGCTAGCACCGTGGCAGTAGACCAGATCGTATTTGATCCTGTCCAAGGGTGCCTAAAGTCACTCTTTCGTTCAGCCTATTGGTCCCTTGGTTGCTAGGCTTTGTATTGTACAACGGCCATCTATGTCGCATTGTTCATTGAGCTACATTTCTTGTAGGGCAAATATACAAAAGTGGTGAATATTTGCAAGCAGTCCATTTTCAATTGGATAGTGGGAATTCCCTCTTGTATTCCACGACATCACCACATCAATGTCCTCGGGATTGATTCTCAAAGCCAACCTTGAAAGCCACCATCAACCATTGCCAGTAGCCTTCAGGCTTCTCTCCACATCCACATAGGGCTCCTTCTGTTGCGGTCTGTCTATTCTTATTGGCTGTAACAATGGATTGTGTAGTTATCACTTGTTTATCTTTCACGCTTTTATAAACCAATTGTGTCTGTCTGTTCTTATTGCGTACAGGAATCGGACAGCTTGCCAGATCTTTTACTTTGCACATTGATGTTTCCTTACAGGAATAGCCTAAATTCTCAAAATGGCTGCTGTGGACCAAGATGTACTCAAGAGTCGGGATATATGAGCACCATACATTAGTGGTCGCTATCACAGGAGTCACTAGTTCATCCACTATTTTAAAATCTTTGGATGATACCATGCATAGAGGCACTATTGTTTGACATAATTCCAGAATATGTCTTCTATTCAACAGCACCAATTATTTGGTTTGATCTATTGCCTGGAATTGTAAAGCATGTATGTAGTTCAGAGGATCCTTCACATAAGCATTTTTGGCAATCTTGTTACATAGGTCATGATTAGTTTCAGATACTGCAGATTTTGTCACAGGTTTCATAGTATTAGGGATAGCAGGATTAGTCTCCAAAATGTCAACATTTCCATTAATGGAACATTCTCCATTTCCTATTTCTTCAAAAATGTTCTGTATATCGATCAGCACTGTATTGGATATCCCTGTGTCTTTCTTTGCCTTCTTTTTCCACTTTGTAATAGTTTTACGGGCTCCCTGCCAGCGATTAGTGGGTTGCGGGAGCTCCTGTGTCGGGCTCACTAAAAAGGATCTAATGTCATTAGTACGCACAGCTTTTATTGGTCCTCTCGGAGGTGGCCTCTCAGAGTTTGCATACACAGCCACAGTATTAGCTCCAATACAGTTTGGTTCTTTAGAGAGCGGAGTTGATTTATGTGGCTCCTTCTTAGATGTATTCACTATAGGTGCAGCACAGCTATGTCTCTCTCAATATTAGATGAACAATTGTCCATAATGATGCATCCATTATTGGTGCGTGGAGTGGTCCTATCGCTACATCGCAGCTTGTGAACGTTTTGTTTTTCTTCTTTTTAGAAGGATTCTTTTCCTGTTCATTTTACTCTGAGACCTGTTTTTATTGTCATGTCTTTTATTGCCTAAAATAGGATTAGTAATATTTTAGGTGATGTTGTATCCTTCACTTATTTCCACAAATGAAACGGCGGTATCCATGTTTATCATACTTCCAGAACATGGTTTCAGGGTATTTTTTACAGGAAACAACTCTGTGTTTGTGCTACTATCTTCTACCTTTTGTTAATGCTTTTATGTAGCAAAAGGGGGTGCACCTCAAGTTTGCGCTCTATGTTGTCACACTTGTCAACCAAGGTGGTTAAAAGGTTCTCTAGTGCTTCAAACATTTCACCAGATCGCATACTAACAGAGCTCACATCGGTTTGAGAATCAGAGATACTGACATGGGGCAAATTCGACTCCGGATTAGTCTCCATCGACATGCAAAGAGATTCATCAACACTAGTAAGTAGGTATTTTTGGATTATCTCACGAGTAGAAGGGTCCATTTCAATTCTACTGGTTGGATTATGCAGTGGCACAAACTCATTGGGGGGGTATAGGTGTTATTTTCATTGGATAAGTGTCTTGGTGTCTGGAATTAGACAAATCATTTTTGGGACAAATCATGCTATCATTATTATTACAAAAGGCAACTACAATTTCAGTCAAAGACATCTCGCTATGTATGTATGCATTCATTCCCTTCCACAGGATCACCTCCCAAGGTTGAGGAGCACCCGGCTCAGATCTTGTACTAATTCGCACAGGCTATTTTCTTCTTCTATTACACTGAGTTCACACAACTCGTCACTCATAGTTAGTTCAATTTTACTGAAGAAACTGGTCATCTTGGCCGATTTCACATCGGTTAGCAGTCCAGGTTGGGAAATAATTTAACGAGCACAAGCCTTGCTAGAGCAAACAGGGCGATCAGTAAGTTTTGAGCCTGAATGTTTCTTCAGGGGAGGGTGGCTAGAATAAGACATTCATGTGCGTTTGTTACTGATGGCTGATCTAAGTTACATCATATTTCAGCAATAAATGTCCCGCCATCTGTGTGCAGAATGCGGTGGGACTGGTCAGAAAAAATCTTAAATAGGCCACAGCTCCCAGGCGCAGACAGGTGTTGCACGTTGTCTTTGCACACATTCTCACTTGTTACTCACACATTATTCAAGCTAACCAAAGAATATTTCATGACTGACTGACTAAAGAAAACAGTCTAGAGTCTTCAATAAATGTATTCAAGCACACCTAAAACGTACGCCAAACAGCAGATGGCGACCCCGCTGAATTGAAGAAGACTGCATGCAAGCCTGAGAACAGGGGGCGGATAGGTACAACACACTAGTATCGTGCTAATGCTATTGCGTGTCGCAGAGCAGCGAACAGCAAACAGCCACTTCAGCAGGCACTTCCGAAGTGCATGCGCTGGTGCTCACGCATGTATTAATAGTGAACACTCACTTAGGGGGAGTGGTCACTTGTAAATGCACCCACAGTTTTTTCAAAAGGTAGTCACTGATTCAAAGGGCTCCAGAGCAGCGTTCCTCACAGCAAACAGGCACTTTACATTTGTAAAGCGCCTAAGCCCCTGGGCATCAGGGTGCTGTTGCAATCCATTTACATTGAGGTAAGCTATATGCTGGTTATTTGGTCTCAGAACAAGCATAACAAAAAACTGTACATGATTACGTATTTGTTACATTAGAGTCAACTTAAGCAAACCGCCACGTTTTTAGAGATTTTCAGAAGGGCCAATAGGAGGTTTCAGCCCTTAAATCGGGTGGGAGGGAATTCCAGTGGTTCTCTGCCAGTGTGGGGGAAACTGGACTCCTTTCCTCTTGCTCTTTTTACCATAGCAAGTGCCAGGCGATGAGCATGCATGGATTTTACTGGTCTGGAAGTCTTGGCTCTCGAGAATTTCTGAGACAGATATTTGGGGACTGTATTGGATAGGCATTTATGGGTGATTGACTAAGTCTTGAAGACGATCCTTTCCCATATTGGTAGCCAGTAAGCTTTCTTTCCCGCAGCTGAGATATGGTCTCTTTTTCGAATGTTCAAGGCAGCTCGTAGAGCATTGTTTTGGATTATCTGTAATTTCTTCAGGTTTTGTTTAGACGTTCCTGCAAAGAGGACATTATAGTAATCCAGTCTTACACCGATCATTGCTCGGTCGAGGGTCAGGCAGCTGTCCGGTGATTGGAAATGTCTGGCTGCTTTGATAAGTTTAGCTGTATATGCTGATGTGGTGGTGTTCACATTCACTTGCTTGGTAAGGGAAAGGGTGCCATCTGGGTAGACCCTAGTGTTTTTACAGTGGACGGGATGAGTATCTGTATTCCATCTATGGTGAAAGAGGTGAATTGAGCACTAAGTTTCTTGATCGTGGACGGGGAACCTACTAGCAGTATCTCAGTCTGGTCATTTAGGCACAGGTAAGTTTCTGAATTGTGGAATAGATTTTGTTGATAAGGGAGTCTTCGTAGCGGAAGCCTGACGAGGGAAGGAGAATCTGGGTGTCGTGTGCATAGTTGGTGTAGAATATGCCGTGGGTGTCCACGAGGTCGAATAGGGACTTGGTGAATGTTATAAAGTGACAGGGAAATGCATGATCCTTTGGGGACTCCACAGGGAATGGGGATGGGTAGGGCGCTGGCAATCTCTGAGAAGACTCTCATGAATCTGTCTGCTAGTAAGGATGCGATCCATCTTGTTACATCCAGCAAGAAATTGGCTGAGGCTGTGAGATGATGGCCAAGTGTTTTGTGATCTAATAGGTCGATAGCGGCTGATAGATCAAGAAGGAGGAGAGCTGGTTTGCCCTCATCTCTGATTGCATCGGGTGGGCATTTCAGATCTAGTAGTGCTGATTCCATACCATGGCCAGTCCGGAAATCTGATTGACGCATCCCTAACGTGATTTGTTTCAGGTATAGCTGTATTTGGTTATAAGCTGCTCTGTCTAGAATCTTTAGTATGAAGGGTACTGTCATGATGGGCTGGTAGTTGGGAGATAGTGGGTGCAGAGAGGGTTTCTTGAGGAGAGGTAGTAGCCAGGACTCATTGGGACCTGGCTAGACGAAAACAATTCTCATGATGAATGGGAGTTACTTACCTGTAACTCGTGTTCTCCAGCATTAGTTTCTTTCATAGATCTGCATGCTCTTGAATACTCCCTGTCGTCAGGCTGGGAATCCTCAGTAACATTAAATCAGTTTATCTTTAACTATTACCGCAATGGCCACAATTGATTTTCTAGCAGACTCCCACCATTGATACAGGAATCCCTCCTTTTCCTGCTCCTCCAGTAGAAGATCAAAGAGCTTTGCAACTTGTGACATGAAAGGAGTCAATCTCGTCGGGAAGTGAATCTCTTGGTGGTAGGTCCGCTGGCTCACCATCACCTGGCACGAGATCTTCAAACTCATCTGTAGAGTGTGTGCCTGGAAAACCATCTATTGGATAGTTGTCGGAGTCTTTATCTGGGAGGGTAAATGGTGGCAAAAGTGGAACCCCTTGAAGAGGTCCCGAGGGTGGCGGAGGAACTATGCTTGGCAGGGAAAACCACAGGGTTGGATTGGAGAAGGCAAGGGTGGATCAGGAAGCCGTCACTGCAGCTCCCAAACTAGTATTTATAGTGTGGACAGATCCCTTAAGCAGAAGGGCACAGGAGCTTTTGGAGGCCCAGGGGGCTTGCCCATTGGGACAAGTGCCAAGGAGGAGGTTGAGTAGGGCTTTTTGGTAGAGGAAGGCCTTGCTTTGGTGATGCCAGAGGCAGCATGTCCACAACAGGAGGTACAGCTTTCACCTCATCTGTCGTCGTAAGATACACCCTCTGTCGCGTCCATGTCCGAATCCGCACCCTGCTGAAGTAGTTGCTCACGAAGGGCCATGGATAGAAGGGGAACTGCAGGCGGTGCCTACAGAGCCAGTGAAATAGGTGACTGAGCCACCAGTTGGCCTGGACAGGGAAGGCAATGCAGATGGGACATCTCTGTCCACAGCGCTCACCTTGGAAAGGTGGAGACCAAGGGCCATTGGACAGGGGTCATCGATGATGCAGACTTGCTCGGTGACGATTTGGGTCTAGGTGGCAACTAAGCAGTTGGAGTAGAAGACAAAGTGGTTGACGGAACTGAAACAATGAGTTTGATTGCCACAGTTGTTGTCTTGGTCGTCGACCAGGTGGTCGACGGAGTCATCGACAGGACGATGGACGTCTTTGAAGAGGACTTTGTTGTCCATGAGGATTTTGTCAGACTGTGGGTTGTCGACAGCGTAGACAGACCAACATTAGTCGTGGACAAATGTCACTTTTCTGAAGAGTGCTTGGATGACGAAGCTGCCGAAGACAGCGTTCTTGGCACTGAAGTGGTCAACAAGGTGACAGTCGACGTAGTTGGAGAAGTAAACAACATCATCGACAAGCGGGCAGCCCGGGCATGCGATCCATGTCCCGTGTTTGCCTGCTTCCCATGGGAAGATTCTTCGTAGAACCTCAACCTCTTGGATGAGGGAGTGTGCTCTATGGGTCTGCTGTGGCTGGCAGAGGCATAACTACAGAGGCCGAGTTCGAGACCCCAGCACTTTCACCCAACCAGGCCACTAACCTCCGCTGGTGGTCCTTGCAGGTCTTGGATGAGAACGACTGGCAGATGGTACAACGGGTGAAGTCATGGTCCGGTTACAGAAGTAAAGACACTTTTCATGAAGATCCTCGATTTAAATGTTTTTAAGGTTAAAAGTCGAGCACGCCTTGAATAGGCGTTTCTTCCTTGTGTCTGTCATCTCCATGGACTCTTGAAATCCTCAGATGAAAGATAGGTAAATCTGGAGGCAATGGAATAGGCCGAACTTCACCGCCGTAGGCGAGAAGCGACGAAGGACCAAACCAAAGATTTGATGGAAATAAAACAAGTGAACAATAGACAAAACGTGTTGAATTTCCATAAGCAAGAGTTATTGAAGACTCCCAACACTTAAATGCGGTAATAAATCTGAAGATGGTCACCAAGGGAGGAGTTAAGGGGACCTGTCAAATTGGCTTGGGCACTAAGAGCCAAAATGAGACTAATGGAGCACTAACATGACGAGCAGTTTAGAAATGTAAAGGTAGACTGCTTTAATGTTACTGAGGATTCCCAGCATGATGACTAGGAATATTCAACAGCATGTGAATAAATGAAAGATCCAATGCTGGAGAAAGTAACTTTTCCATAACAAGGCACTGGATGGTTTTGTGATGTTTGGTGTGTTTTTATTGCCTTTTAAGATTAAAATGTGATTTGATTTGATTATTTTAAAACCTTAAGGTTTGTAATAAATCGTACATCTTAATAAATAAATGACTTGCACAGCGTTTTGGTGCTATGATCACCCTTTTCTTTTGTTTTTGCCATGGTTTGGTGATGCATGCTGTGGTTCCGTATTACTGTGTGCATGTTGTTACAGTACAGAGACCTGGTGGAAGCATATTTTTATTAAACCTGTGCCTACATTTTGTCTCCAATTTAACAATTAGCACAACAGAAATCTCTGCGAAGAAGCGTTGTGTAAAGTCAAAGGTGTGATCAGCTTTACATTTCAAACTGCTGTGAGGAGGTGTACTGTCAGAGTTCGAGCTGACCTTGCCACAGAGGTTGGTATAAGTTTAAATTATGAGAAATAATGTGTGATGTACTATTGTTTATGAACATCTGGTTAGCCCTGAACAAGTTCACTTTCTTGCTTTGATAAAGGTTTTGAGCATGTATAGCCACATAGCCACACTTCTATTAAGTAGTAGTGTGCTACAACACAGTGCTGTGGGTGCTTGTTGAAAATATAGACACATTCTGCATACTTTTTTTCACTACAGATCCTGTGCACCGCGAGAATGTTCGAAGATTTCGTCCCATTACACCTCTTGTGATTCTTTTAGCTTCTGTTGATTTTTTTGCCTTAGCAACCCTTGTGACTTATTCTGCCCCAAGATAATTAAATTGCTTGGATTTGTACCTAGATTGCTTCTAACTCACCACCCTGTTCCCTATACATAATGAAGGCCTCCAGGTAACAGAGTTTCTTTTCCAGTTGTTTGAAATCGGATCACATTTGATCACTATTAAGCACCTTTGGGTACATACCACTTTATTAATATTCATCCTATCTCATCCCTTCTGTACCTCTGTAAAATGTGTAAAACAACTAGGCTCTTTAAACCTTCTCAGAATGTTTACTGCAGCATTGAAACAGCCATCCTTCATGTTTTCACATACTTGATGAGAGAGGCCAGACTCCTTTTCCTGCTGGAACTTCTTTTGGCGTTTCATATGCCAACCTTAGGCACTAATCTTGAATCTGTTGGCTTGCATGGGGGTGAAGGAGATGTTTCTGAAGCTGTTTGTGTCCGCCGCCCTGACCAGAAACATTTAAGACTGGAGTCTTCCAGGCACCATCCAGCCCTTTGCCACCTTGCCTACCCTAGGTGTGCCTATCCTGTAATCCCCACTATTGAAACTATATTTAGATCTCCTGGTCAATGAGGCCATTAATATTGCCTTAAATAGAATGTCTCCTGGGTTGGGCTCTTCTACTAAATCTTGGATGCAAGAGGAGGGTTCCTGCTTTCTCAGCCCGTTCTGGTTTGTATTTCCATGTGCATCCTGTAGCTAACATTGAAAACTAAACTAACATCCTCATTTTATCTGTCATTGTTGATCATCATCTTCAATAAGTATTTTTACATTTTGTATAACCTTTCAACCAAGCTTTCTGGCTGGACATGAATAAATAGATCTACATAAGCTTTTATTCTTCAAATCTTTTTCTTCGCCTCCCATCATCTAGACATAAAGGAGGTACCCTGCTCACTGATTATTTCTTGGGGTAACCCTACCAAGCTAAAGTAAGGGATTAGCATGTGTTTATGTGATAGTGTTGCATACAGGGAAAAGCTTTGGGCCAGTATACTTAATATATAAAGAAAGGTATTTTTTGAATGATGAAGTGGAAACACACTGTTTGTTGCTAAAGGTCTCTCTATGCCAGGGGGAGTATGTAAAAGAGCTCTGGGGACATCTTTACTATGTACACTTCGCAGGTCTGACAAACTTTAATCTTCATACAGAAGCCGGGTCAGTAGAAATGGCTCAATATGTGACCTTGTGTTTAGCCACTGCTACATATGTTGTTGTGCGATTGGCTTGGGCCAGATCCATAACTTTTTTCCAAACGTTTTTGAGCCAATTGACTGCGGTTGAAGTTGTCTGTCGCCTTTCGTGCCTGCTCCCACTTGATATAATAAACCACTCCTTTGTGTTCAGAATACTGTTCTTCTCGGCTCAATCATAGGAGGAATATTGTACATATGCATGTATAAGTAGGGGATTGTTTATTTGAGCTTTAGTAAAGTCTGGAGATATTACTTCCCTTTTGGGTCAAGGTGATGTGTTTGGACCAGGAGACTTGTAGCACTGGATCTAAACACTTTTGTTCCTTGTTCACTGGACATCAGGCTTTCTACTTCCTCCTCATTCATCAAAGACAATTTCTTCAAAGTTGAAGAGGATTACTCCCACACTTCACCTGCAGCCTTCATCAGTTACTCTAGCTACTATAGCAATAGTATTGGCCAGGGTCAAGCCTGACTTTGTTGCAATTCAGCCATAGAATTAAGACCGTACAGCAAGCTTTAAGTATGTACATACTAACATTAGCCCCTGGCTGGTATATGATAACCATAGGTGCTATATAAATCAAAACTAGATGTACTCTAACTCCCCTGTTTGGAACCTATTCTCTGTGAGTAATGGCTCATGAACTACCCTGGCTTCTTCATTTTTGTAAAGTCCAAATAATTTCAGCCACAATGTCTTTCCAACTTGGTAAATGTGTATTGGTGAGTTGGACTTAGTCATCCAATCTATGTAAACCCAGCTCCCAGACTTTGTGTAACCTATTCCTGCAAATAATGATGTTAGAAATCTCCCTCTCTCTCAAAGTGTCTTGTGTATGCTTGGAAACAGTCTCTTCTGGCTCCATGATTTACAGTGAGATCTCTCTCTCTCTCTCATTTATATATATATGTATATATATATCACATTATCTCACTCTCTCACTCTGTCCCTCTCTTGCACACAAACACATACGTTTTTTGTGTCTCAAAGATTAACTACATGTTTTATCTCTCACAATATTCACTGGATGCCTGGGAATTTTCTCTTTAAATTTCAATGTTCATTCTGGAATTTTTCTCTTCATGTTCAGGGCATGGTTGTAGACCTTCCTCTAGGGCCAGGATTAACTTTGGGATTCATGGCAACACTTTCTTTTGGGGAAATTCCTGGTACTTAACCACTACCTCTCAGTCACTTTTTCCATTTGTCTTCCTCCTTCCTTCGGAGCGCGGGTGGTCTCCTAACTCGGGTTATGATGTGCCAACCTCACAGTTGCCCTCATGAGATACCGCACTCCAGTGGTCTCTTCTTCTGGCATGTCTGTACTGCCTAGCCTCTTTAGCGGTGTTCGGCAGTTTGTTCATCTTCTCTCTCCCATGCAATCTCTGTCTGGTATTATGGCCCTAATGTCTGACATCTACATGCCTTTCCTGTTGAGATACCTAGCGGTTTCGTCTGGTGGCACCTTCAGTTTCTCTTGCAGGTCCGCAGTACTCAAGTTAATTCTGGCATTGAGCATGCACTGTTGGTCAGTGTCCTTCTTTCAACTCAAGCAGAATCTCCTCTCTGGTCTTCTGGGTGGCTTTTCTTTCTTTTGCCTCGTCGCTCCTGTGAATGTGAACATAACATTATAGACTCTGTGGTTTCAGCTGTTTGATGGGGATACTTCACCACAATAAATTCCAGGCCTTTTATGTACAGAACGTTTGAAAAAGAACCTTTTGGGATTTTGCTTGCATGAAATGGTCAATGAAACAAAAAGTTACATCAGTTGTGCTGTGCGAATTTACAGACTTCAATAATCTCATAAGATGCAAAGAGAATAATTGATTGATAGTTGCTAACACTGTTACGGGTACTACAAACCTGATTTGCATATGGTCTTTCCCCTTTTGTGATAGCTTGGCAGGTGAAGAACGATGGTCTGGAGGATTGACCAGAGCAATGCCAGTGGTTAGGATAAATTCCAAACCTTCCAGCTATCACCTCTTTTGTTTTGCGTAAGTCCACCTGAGTGGGATGTGAATGCCCAGATGTGTGTCCCGTGCCTTCTGGACATAGAGACCCAAGCCACTCCTCACTGTTAGGCCAAACAACAAACAAAGCCGAAACATGTTTGGGGATGCTTATGGTCTCATGCAGAAGGGAAAGTGACCAAGCAGTTTGAGCTGGACTGCCCCGTTTATGGTGGAACCAAGCCTGATTTGCATATGGTCTTTCCCCTTTTGTAATGGCTTGGAGGTGAAGAACGATGGTCTAGAGCATTGCCCAGAGTAATTCCAGAAGTTAGGATTAATTCCAAACCTTTTAGCTGTCACCTTTTTTGTTTTACGGGTAGTACAAGGACAACTCCAAGGTGTTTATAACAAAGTCTAATCTGTCTCAGCCGAGGCCCTGCCAGGATCTGTAAGAGAGTTGTCTGTTTGGCATTCTGTTACCAGTACTTCCCTGATTTTATCTTGAGCAAACGAGAACGTTTGAAACCACTAAGAACCCTATACAAAGATACTGGTCGAAATCGAAGAACAAAGAGGAGAAGAATGCAGATAACACACAAGTTCAAGATTTCAAAGGGCTTTCCCATGTCAAAACACACAGAAAAGATTTAGACTTTATATTGGAATTATTTGTGTCAGCTATTATTTCAGTCCCCAAGTCTATTACATTCAAAGGGCAGGGGACTTCAGGGCGTCCCTTTTTAAAATCCTCCGGAATGTACTTTAGTACTCCCTGATAAAGTTTGATAAAAACAATTTGCTGGAACAATCAATTCTGGCTATTGCTGTAGACAAAATGAGAACTACTAATAATTTGTTTTGTTGTCCCCAGCGCAAGTTAAAAAAGAAATGCAGCAAATTCAGAATTCATGGTTAGCTATTCAAAGAGATCGATGGCCTCTAAATGTACAAGTCCTATTCAGATACCTCAAATTTGAGGCCTGTAGTCTTCAGTGCTCTGCCTCAAAGTCCTGTTCAAGCAGCTTTGTGAGTTTTACAGTCGCAAGCCCATAGGCCTTAGTTGACTTTATATCGCAAGCAGTCTTCTCAGATTGATGAAGAGAAGTGACAGCAAAATATGGCAGAACATCAAGGCGGTGAAGTAGAAGAAGGCGAGAGATGGTAATAAGAGTAATTACGCAAAATATTTTTGCCTTATGCTTACTCTAGCTGCTAATTTTATGCACCTTAATTTGGATGAAATGTAAATATCAAAACGAATCATTGAAAAGTTATTTTTAATTATTTTATATTACATGATTTTATTGAATAATACGTTTAATACCTTGTTTTGCTCTTCTCTTACTGTGTTCCTGCACTGAATGGCATTGTTCCTCGTTTTTCGTGCATGAACTACAAATCCCAATATCTTTGTAGTTCTTGCACTCTCTTTAGATGACGTCGGGCGCGTTAGCGCGGCGCCTCGAAACCGGTTTGTGCCGGTTAGTGCACAGTACATGCCACTGTTACTTTGCTGTCTCTGGTCATGGTCCTATCTTCCACTATAATTATTTTTTAATTGTATTTGCTCCTACAACCTCACGGTTTCCAGGTTTCTGATTTTTCTTTTTAATATGATAATACTGCAATGAACTCCCGATTCGATTTTATTGCTTCCACTCAAAGAAATTGTCGACAACGACTTGTAAATGCCCTGCATGACTGGCAGTTGGGACCGTCCTGAGCGGGCAGCGAGAGTCTACCTGGCTGGGCTGGAAAGAACGAGGTCGGCAAAAGGAACTGGAAAAATAATGTAGCGAGCAGAGAGCGTAATGTAACTAGGAAGTTGCAATGCTCGGAGCTGGAGGCGTGGCCAGTATTAGATGTGTCCGAGCCGAACAAGGCTAGACTGTCACTACAGAAAGAACGTAACGGCCCTCAGTGGGACTCCAGCACTGGGACGAAGCGTGACACTTAACGAATACCCGCTCACTTGTCTGCCCTGCAGTTGAACTAACATCATGGTGATTACAGAAACTTGGCTTCAGAAAGCATTCCTCATGCTGCTAAATTAGCAACCCATGATGGTTATAGTATCTTGCACTCAGATCGTGAGGATGCAAGAGGGGGTGGTGTGGCCATAATTTATTTTTAAAAAAAGATTGGCATATCTTTATTCAGCAATACCAGAACTGGATGCTTATGATTCCATGATACTTCCATGCTACTTAAATTGGTCCCGACTCCTACAACAACACTTAATATTCTGATATTATATCGTCCCCCTAAATTGACACCTCTATTGGAAGAACAATTCTTAACCTTTCTTGGGCCGGCTCTAAAACCTTTGTCTTCTTTTGTTTCTCGGATATTTTAACCTATGGACCAATGATCCTTCTGATCAAGCTGCATCCTCCCGCTTGAATATTCTAAATGGTCTGGGCTTTAAACAGCACGTGAACACATCCACTCATGTAAGGGAGATAACTTGATTTTTTATCTCAACCCAGTCCAGAGTAATCTCACATATAAAGACATACCGCTGGATTTGATTAGATCATTTCTGCATCCAGTTTGACTTTTTTTCATGTAATATTATCAAAGATAACATACAATACCCAAACCTAATTCCAACCAGAAATACCCAGAGGGTCACGCGTGAGGCTTTTGAAGCACTGGTTACACCCAATCTTTTGCCTAAAGAAGTTAATTTATTTATAGAGGATCTTGCTGTTCTTTTTCAGAAGACAACCAATAAGGCCTTTAACACCGCTAAGAGTGTTATCTTTAAAAAGAACAAAAATTAATCCATGGTTCACGTCAGAAGTTGCGGCGGCTAAGAAAACCAAACTTGTAGCAGAACGTAGCTGGAGAAGCATCCTTCGGCCTGTACGCTTGATATTTACAAAGTAGCAGTAAAAAGCCTCAAGACTACTATAATCAAGGCCAAAGAGGCCAAACTAAATGAGCGTATCATGACAGCCAGCTTAAATTCAAGAGAACTGTTTGTCATTTTACATGAACTTAAAGGTCCATTATCAGAGCCACATGTTAATATCGATAATGACTGGTGTAAAAAAATCCATGATGGCTTCATACAGATAATTGTTCAGCATCAAGCTTCCATTATGGCTAGGGGAAACAAGTTCCTGATTATAGAAAAGATCAATCAATATTAGTCTGTGACTCATCCACATGTTTCTCATTTAAAGAAATATCTGATGCAACTAATATAGACACTGTAAAAAGAAGGAAGCCGACTTCTTGTAAAGGAGACATTTTTCCAGCCTCCTCTTTAGAGTACCTGCCTTCTTTTGTTTCCTATGTTACCAGTTTCATAAATCGCTTTTTTATGGAGGACCATGTCCCCGAAATTCCTAAGGAAGCATGGCTATCACCATTGCTCAAAAAAGAAAATTCAGATTTTCCACACATTCGTTACAGAAAGTCATAATTCTATTAAAGACACGGAGGCGAAGGATTATGCTTTCTCTTCAACTTTACTGTTCAGCAGCAAAGAAAACATTACCAAAGAACATGAATACAAATCTTATAAAAACTACAATAACCATGTTTTTTGAACATTTGTAGTTCATTTCTATTGGTCTCCAACTGACCACGTGACAATTCCTCAACCAATAAACCAGTCCTCAATGAACAAAAACTCCTGTCCTCTTTCCCTTCTTCCTCTTTCTTTGACCCTGCGAGGATGAGTTCTGTACGTCTTTGATATTCTCTTCCTTTCTCAATTTCCTACTTGTTTGCCATCTGACATCGTCCCTAGAGAAAAACATAAATTAGAACAGTGACTATAAGTCGATACAGGGTGGGTCAATCGTAAAATTCCACATCTAGTAACAACTTGTATAAACATTGATCATTAGCAACATCATCATATTCATTATACCTCTTATGCGATTTTTTTTTTTTTTTTTTGCATAATAATACCAGAAACATGTTATGTAAACATCTCATTCTTACGATTGATCGGGTGGGATAATCCTTCGCCTCCGTGTCTTTAATAGAATTATGACTTTCTGTAACGAATGTGTGGAAAATCTGAATTCTATGTCAAGACCGGAGGCTCTGATTATGCTTGTTCAAAGCTTACTTACCACTAACGATGTTGCACTTTCTAAAGGTTTAAAATAGAAAGTCTTAAAAATCGATTCATTCGACCAATCCGCCGACTTCATAATATCTTCTACTCTAGCACCTATGTTATATGCCTTAGTAGCTATCGCTCCTCTGACTGAGTGAGCGCCATATTTCTCAATATTTATGCCTGCTTCTGCCATCACCCACCTAAGCCATCTGGCTATGGTCGCCGGTCTAACCGCTTTAAAAGGTTTACAAATCGCTATTAATAGTTGAGTTATCCCCTGGGGTCTTACTTCCCTCGTCATATCTTCGTATGCCTTTATGCATCTAACTGGGCATAATTTTGGTTGATTTGGAAAAGCTTCATATGAAATAGATTTCAAACCTGTCTTAGTCCTCTTCGAAATGAGGAAGATCACTCCATTAGGGGACATATTCTTCCTATTAATCTCCAGTGCTCTGATATCAGAAGATCTTTTACATGCTAACAGACATAAAATCATAGCTAATTTACCTGAAATTGCTTTACGTGTCAAATCTTGATTATCTGGCCATGTCAAAAATAGTCTCAGGACCTTATCTACATCCCATAATTCACTATCTCTCGCTAGGCGGTTTAATCATTTTTACTCCTCTTAATAGTCTACAAATTAATGGGTGTTCCCCAATCGCTAGTCCATCAACTCTAGGATGTCCAGCCGATATCGCAGATCTGGCCGTGTTAATGGTTCTATAAGCCTTACCTTGCGCTGCCATCTGAGCTAAAAAATTTGCTACATGTACTACATCCGTTCCATCGGGATGTATGTTCCTCTCCAAACACCAGCTACTCCATCTAGCCCATGCTGATCTATAAGCCTTGTGTGTTCCGGGGGCCCAGGATTCGTTGATGATGTTCTCAGCTTCATTCGATAGTCCTGGCCTAATCCAAGATCCCCTGAAATCGCCCACGCTAACAGGTTGATCCCTCCTGACCTCACCAAAGGGTGACTGAGACCTCTGGGATCTCGTATTATTAATTCTCCCTTGGGTAAGGCCAGTGGGTTTTGGTAAGTCATCTCCAGTAGACTGGGAAACCATACCTGACTTCTCCAATCTGGCGTTACTAGGATTAGTGATGCCCTCTGACGTCTCACCTGAGCAAGAGTCCTCGTTATCATGGAGAACGGGGGAAATGCATAGTTCCTCTGATGGCCCCAGTATTGCAGAAAAGCGTCTATCGCCTCTGCCTCCAGGTCCGGTCTCCAGCTGAAAAATCGGGGTAATTGTCTGTTCAATCTCGATGCAAATAGATCGATCTGGCATGGACCCCATCGAGACATTAGTTCCTGGAACACCATCTCGTCCAGTTTCCAATCGCTGGTGTCTCTGAGGTATCTGGAGTTCCAGTCGGCCACTACATTCTGTTGGCCCGGCAGATATTCTGCTCTCACTGAAACTCTTCTTTCCAGACAAAGTTCCCAAAATTCCTTCGCTAGTTCCGCAAGAATTCTGGATCTTGTCCCTCCCAGTCTGTTGATATATCTGACTGCCGAGATATTGTCCATCTTTAGAAGGACACAACATTGAACTCTCTCTTGTGTCCAGCATTTGACTGCAAAAGATCCGGCCAGTAATTCTAGACAGTTTATATGGAGATTCGTCTCCTGATCCGACCATCTGCCCCCTGTCGATAGATTCCCGCAACGGGCTCCCCAGCCCCATCTGCTGGCGTCGGATTCTATGATCAGGTCCGGGGATGAACCAAATATGGCTCTCCCGTTCCATGCATCCATATGAATGAGCCACCAATTCAACTCTTCCCTCACTTCTGGTGAGATGTTCACCTTTGATTCGTATGAAGCGCCCTTTCTGAGGTGATATATCTTCAATCTCTGGAGTGCCCTGTAATGTAGAGGCCCCGGGAAGATTGCTTGAATTGAAGCCGCAAGGCGTCCTACTAATCTTGCTATGTCCCTCAGTGATATTTCTCCCTTTGCTAGTGTGTGTCTCAATTGTTTCTTGATCTCGTTCACTTTGTGAATAGGTAAACTGAGGGTTCCCTGTTTCGTGTCCACTATGAACCCTAGGAATTCCATCTTCTGTGTTGGGATTAAGCTGGATTTCTCCCAATTTATAATGAAGCCCAGGTTTTCTAATAATTCTATTGTTAATTGCACTTGTCCTACCAGTGTCTCCTTCTCCTGGCACATCAGACATATATCGTCTAGATAAATTATGAGTCGTATCCCTTGAGCTCTGAGGTGCGATACTACTGGTTTCATCATCTTGGTGAAACACCATGGGGCTGATGCCAGTCCGAATGGTAGGCATCGAAACTCCCATGTCGTTCCTCCCCAGATGAATCTCAGAAATCTGCAGTGTTCCTCTGCTATGGGAATAGTCAGGTATGCATCCTTCAAGTCTATTCTGGCTAGCCAGTCTCCCTGAATTAGAATATCCCTTAGTAGGTGTATCCCCTCCATTTTGAAGTGTCTGTATACCACGTAATTGTTTAGACCTCTCAGGTTGATTATTGGTCTTGTCTTGTGTTTCCCTTTTACTAGGAACATATTGCTTATGTAACCCTTTGACTTATCTGATACTGGACGTATGGCTTTTTTGTTTACCAAACCTCTCAACTCTCTTTCTAACAATATTTTGTCTCCTCTGTTCAAAACTATTCCCTTTGGTGGTTTCTCCTGCTGGGGTGTATCTAGAAAATCTATATAAAAACCTTGCGCAGTCTGAATCACCCAGGTATCCCCTGATATGTTCAACCAATTGTGTAAAAATTGAGCGGTTCTCCCACCCACTTCTATGGTATTTATACCTGGGATTGGTAGTCTCACCTGGATTGTTCTGCTGACGTTCACCTCGCCAGTTTCTGCCTCTTCCTCTACCTCTCGAAGGGAAGAACGGTGTTTGTTTGCGTTCCTCATAATCTCTCCATTGTGATCTGTCATGATAGGATCGATTGTATTGGAACCGGCCAGCCGAACGACCCCTCCCTCTGCTGGCCCGTCCAAAAATCTGTCTTCCGAACACTCTTTTAAGAGAGGCTTGAGCTTTATCTAAAGCTGCATATGAATTTACAAATTTGGTGAGCTCCTTGATGAAGGAGTCCCCAAACAACTTCCCTTTTGCCGAAGTGGCAGATTCTGAGGAGGCTAATTCACTCAATTTTGGGTCAATCTTCACTAGCAACGATCTCCTCCTTTCTGTAGTAATAGCATGATTAGCGTTTCCTAACATGCATATCGCCCTCTGTGTCCATCCGATAAGGATTGCCGGGTCAATTGGCTCTCCTTTTGTCTTCGCTTCTTCTCCCATCTGGAGAATCTTTGTGAGGGGCCCCGTCATATCCAACATCTTGTCCTGACACGAACGCCAGGATCTGTCCAGGCCCTTCCTCACATCTTTGGTAAACTTACTCATAAAAGTTATCATTTTTTCATCTATTACCGGCGTGTCTGCCGCTCCCTCAGGGAGAAGAGGTCTGGGGCATTCCGCCCTCATCTTGCTTCTAGCCTCTTTGGCTAATGGCGCTCTCAGGCGCTTCTTTAGATATGCCGAAATCCTCTTGGGAGGTTCCCATTCTGAGGATCTGGGATGGATCAGAGTTTCTGGATCGAAATCCCCTTCATCTGCTATCTCCTCCTCCTCTTTCTTCCTTTTCTTTAACGCTTCCTGGTCATCGCCTGAGGAGGATATAGATAACACTTCCTCTTCCTCGGGGTATTCTTCCTCCCAATCATTCTCGCCCTCCTCTGAGGAATCTGAGGATGATACTCGTCCCCTGCAAGGCACCGTCTTACCCTTTCTCTTTCTTTTGCCACCTTTCTTTTTAGGTGGAGTGCTCGGGGGGGTGTGGGCTTCATCCGCCCTGCGAGCTAACTTACTGCCCCCTTTTGTCTTCATCCGAGCCTTAAGGCTCTTATCCGCCTCCAGGCCCTGGGATAGTCTGAGCCAATCCTCCATCAGCGCTATCTGCTGCGGATTATGTCCCAGAGAAGCCCCCAGGGCTTTCTGGAAGACAACATTCATTTCTGAATGGCTCCTCTTTTGGCTGACCCCAGCCTTCCCCTCATCACTAGAGGAACTCATGATTCCCAGGCCCTGGGGAATAGTGTTATGTTATGATATATATATATATATATATATATATATATATATATATATTCAAATATATATAAGTATGTATACCAGGATTTTCTTGGTTTAATTTATATCCAAATATAGTAATAGGTTTCAAATTCACAGGTTTTACCTGGGACTGTGCCCGATTTTGGTGCGGTGACAGAATATTGCCTGCAGGGGCGCTGTAGAGCTGGTAACAGGACGCTACGCTCGAGCGATGCGTGTTGTTGAGCCCTTAATCTTATATATATCAGAGAATCTCACTCTGCGATCACACAACGTTCGTCACAGAAAGTCCGCTTTGAAATGAACCCAACACACGAAAAAGAACGAAGGAGAGAGCGCCGGAACTACGCGGTCCCGTCGCGCTCTCCCTTCCGTTATATAGTGCCCTCTATGACGGATCGTCGGCGTTGCGGCCGCCGGAGCACCAGCCCCGTCGCGGTCGCCGCTCCTCAGAGCCGCCTTTCCGTCGCGGAAATGTTCCGCCTAATATCGTAAACACAACTCGTCACACTAGGTGAAATTAACATGCATGCACACAGTTCGAAATATGAAATATAGAAGAAAAGTACTTAACTCGCTGCCGAGCAGCAAAGAAAGAGGAAGAAGGGAAAGAGGACAGGAGTTTTTGTTCATTGAGGACTGGTTTATTGGTTGAGGAATTGTCACGTGGTCACGTGGTCAGTTGGAGACCAATAGAAATGAACTACAAATGTTCAAAAAACATGGTTATTGTAGTTTTTATAAGATTTGTATTCATGTTCTTTGGTAATGTTTTCTTTGCTGCTGAACAGTAAAGTTGAAGAGAAAGCATAATCAGAGCCTCCGGTCTTGACATAGAATCATGATGCCGACGATACAGAAATGATAGACCAATTACAAATGTTCTTTTTTTTGTTGTTGAAAATCATGGATACATTGGCCTCTAATCTGTATCAGGAGTTTGTTGAACAGGAAGGAATTCTTGCCTCTTGTCAATCAGGTTTCCGCAAGATGCACAGCTCTGAGACAGCAGTCCTAAATATGAAGTGTAATGTAACTAAAGTCATTGATAGGGGTGGCCTGGTTCTGCTGCTGCTACTCCATCTCTCTGCGCTTTTCATTCGGTCGATCATGGACTATTGGCAGAGAGATTGGCCGAGATTGGGAAATGCTCCAACATGGCCATTCAATGGCTTAAATCATTTCTTGGTCCCAGGTTTGCAAGAGTAGTAAAGGAAGATTTTCCGTCGAATCAGGTCCCGATGGTGTGTGGGGTACCCCAGGGATCCTGCTTCTCGCCTTTGTTATTTAACATTTAATCGAGACCATTATTCGACCTCCTGGATGATTTGGGTGTGGTATTCACTAATTATGCTGATGACACCCAGATCATCCTGGAACTAACTGGGTAGTATGCTGAGGATTCAGCAAGAGTAAGTGAGGTTTTTGAGGACATCCAATTCTGGATGGCAATGAATTCCCTCGCCCTTAATGATAACAAAAATAATAATAATTTATGATTATGGGTACCAGTACAGAATTGAAGAACCTGGATTCTCATTATAGTTCTTTTTCTATTGCGGTTAACACCATTGAGGTGTCAGAGTCTGTAAAAACACTTGAGTCTTTTTTGACTCCTAACTAACTTTTAAGAAGCATGTCTCATATCTGAGCACCTCTTGTGCTTACATGACACTGCTATGGCAAATACATCCATATCTTTCAGAAAACAATAGGGCATTGATTGCCACAGGAACTGTTATTTCAAAAGTGGATTATTTAGCCTCTTTGTTTGCACTGTGGGCAAACCCAGGCAAATATAAAGAAACTTCGGGTAATTCAAAATGGGGCGGCTCTCGCAGTCTGTGGCCTGAACAGGTGGGCACATATACATATGGCCGTAGCAAATGACACTGGCTTCCTATTAAGCGGAGAATCTCCTTTAAAGCATCAAGTATTGTTTATAAGTGCCTATCTGTCATACGCCGCCCTTGGAAGTGTTGGCAGCAGTGGAAGTACTTGTAACATGGTGTTTCAGGTTGTTGTTCAAACGGTCTAGTGTTCCACCAAGATGGCTGCCACCACTATATTGGTGGGCGAGCACTTGGCTTCTTTGCATTGTATCCTTCTACTGGGAATACGCTGCCAGACCTCTGTTTTGTCAGGAGTTCTAGCTTTCTTTTTCCTGTTAGCGTTTCTTTTCCTTTTCTCTGACGTCTTGATCATCTGCTTGTCGTTACTCTCTGGTCTTTCGTAATCTTTTACAGTATTTCTGTAACTTGCAGCTTTCCTTCCCGCATCCTTGCGGCTTTCCTTCCCACACCCTTGCGGCTTTCCTTCCCACACCCTCGCGGCTTTCGTACCCACACCCTCGCGGCTTTCCTATCCGCATCCTCGCGGCTTTCCTATCCGCATCCTCGCGGCTTTCCTATCCGCATCCTCGCGGCTTTCCTATCCGCATCCTCGCGGCTTTCCTACCCGCATCCTCGCGGCTTTCCTTTCTGCATTCTCGCAACATTGCTTCCCGCACCCTCGCAGCATTCCTTCCTGAATCGTTGCGGCTTTTCCTTTCTGCATCAATCCAGTGTTCTGTTACTTATTTTGAAGTCTTTTCCTGCTCATGCACGTTTGTTTAGTCCGGGTTCTGACTATCCCTGTAGTTGCTCTCTATCTCTCTATCTCTAGAAAGTCAGCTACCTTCTCTTACCGCGCCCTGTTCAGTTTCACTCTAGCTTTGTTCCGACGGTTCTCGTTCCCTTTTTCTTACCTTTCCTTATTACGACTTCTATTGTTTTCATCCTCAAGTTATTCCTTTGAACTGAGCACATCTTACCTTTCATTCTATGCACACCGGTTATATATTTTCCTTATTTGTCATTCTTGTTAGAAAGGATAAATTCCTCACTTTGAAGTACCAAGGTATCGGTCTGAGAGATCCATTGCATCTTGGAGAAAGGAGGAATTCTTGCTGTTGAATCTGGAAGACTACAATTTTTTTTATACATTAATCTTCCGCTCTATCTGGACACTTATCTACATCAAGAAAAGAAGATTGTGGTCCACATACAAACTCTATACAGGATTTCTTGAATATTTCTATATCAAGGGTTTTTTGTGCCACAGAGGCTTTTCCCCCGATTTTGAGAGCTTGCTCCTCGGAGTTCCCCTAGTCTTGGGTGACTTGTCAGACCAAGGTGGCCTCCGTGGGAGCTCGCACCTACCTTCATCAGAAGAAGGAGAAAAAACATAAGGAACCTCGCAAACCACGCCGGAAGAAGGAATCCGAAGCGCAGGAAAGTTCCATAGAAGACACATGTGAGGAGGAAGCTCAGGAGGGATCCCCAGGGCTTGACACTATCTGGTGAGGCTCCAAGATACCTCAGATCTCGGATTGAGAGAGCCCCTATTAGGCGCTCTTTACGCTCCAATAATCGAGAACTTTTAACACAACCTCGCACTTTACCGAATCAGATTGGCAAGTCCAACTTTGTTTTCTGGGCACCGTCCCTGTGGAATGCCCTTCCTCTTCCGCTCAGTTTAATTCCGTCACTGGCACAATTTTAAAATAGTTTAAAAACCTTCCTTTTTGATCGAGGAGTTGATTAACGACCCCAAGACAACCATCGCTGCCATCGATATGTGATTGATCGCCCTGAGATATCTATTGTTGTCACTTGTATGTTTTTTTATGTTTTATCCGTATGTGAGCGCCCTGAGGCCTTTGGGAATGAGGCGCTATATAAGAACCCTTCAGAATAGAATAGATGAAGAGAAGTGGAGGAATTGAAAGAAGTAAAGAAGGGGGAAGAGATTTGTATGGGAAAGGCGTGGAGTAGCATTAAGGAGGAGAAGGGAGGTCCTATATATTGAGTGGAGGAATAAGGACATGGCAGAGGGACAAGGAGGTATGTCTGGAGTCAGCGATATTTGGGAAGAGATTCTATGGTACAATCTTGAAGCAAAGCAGCAGGTATGGGAGGCATTTGGAGTTGGAGAGCCAGGCATTTGGGGTTGGAGAGCCATGGACTCAAGGTCATGAGGCAGGGATGCTTCGAGAGCCCCAGAACGAACAAGGCCTAGTCTGTGGTAGCCTCCTGTCTTCCTTTGACTCTGGGCATACCATTTCCAATATATCGCTGACTACAGAACAACACTGCAGTTGCGATACCCAGAAGGAGCATGCATCCCACCCTTCCCTAACTGCATAAGACTATCATCAAGAAAGCTGCGAGTTCTGGAGACTAATACTTTGCTGGGACCGTCTGGGATAGGTTCTACTTGGAACTTTTTATTTTGGTTTAACTAGCCTGCAAATATCTCCACACCTATTTCATTGTGTTAAACCGCCGGGAGAGACCAGAACCTTGGTATTAACAGGAGCTGAGAGGAAATTTGCCATGGACCCCTTTTGCAAGTTCACAAGGGACACTGACATTTTATTTAATCCCAGGATTTGAACCTGATCTGATGAATGAAGAACCTGGCAACAATTTAGTTATTTTTGTACACCAACCTGTTCTCTGGTGATTTACTTGGTTTTTGCCCTGTAAATATCTGAATAAAGAACTACTGCAAGCACCTTTTACTGTCTGGCATGTGATTAGTTCACTATTCCTTGTGGCAAACATATTTCATCAGTTCTTGACTTCGGTTTGTATGGCAAACAATTTGTTGCACCTAGTTAAGGAAGTTTATCCTCCGTCTCTGCAGCAATAGGAAGTTCCTATTCCGTTGTCTTCATATGTACACATGCAGATAAATACTGTTTCGGAATTGGTAGTGCCAAAAAAAACAGGGTCACTCCCGGCAGTCGATGGCTAACCCATTTCCCTCTGACCAGCGTATGTGTCAGCACCTACCTTCTTCTTCCCTTCTGCCACCCATCCCCCTCCTTGGCCCACAACTCTGCCTCATGCCGTCCTCTTGTCCAGGTTCCTTCCTCCCTGGCAATGACCCAAGTCATCAATGAAATAAAAGAGGCGCTTTGCCTGGGGGCACCTTCTTTCATTTCTAAAATGGCATTTTCCTTTTTTGTGAAATAACTGAAAGTGTTACTAGCAACCCAGCCCATTGCCAGGTGCTAATATTGGTAATTACTGCATTTCCCAGCGGGCTTGTCCTGTAATGGCCATGGTGGACTCTCACCAAGCCCTTCAGTTTACTCGGGCTTACCATGGGTCAGGCTGGCAGGCCGTTACCAGGCAATCTCGCCCACAAGCCCGGTAAATAACGCTACACAATTGCCATTTATGTAATGCACACCACAAAGCGTACTGTCTCTTGTCACTGATAATATTCGCTATTATTATTATCCAGTTCAGTGGCCTCAGAAGGATGAAGGGCTGATTCGACAATGCCTGATTTCACACTAGTGACTGCAGGTTTCGTGCAGACAAAGAATGAGTGCTGGACTCTGTGCTGTCTAACCTAAGCTTTATTTCCAAAATAGTCACACTTTGGGGCCAGTTCCACAATGTATGCAGTGTGACAAGGCCTGGGATCAGGCCTTGTCAGAGGAAGGAGGGAGCCTGTACGCACCTCCCTTCTAAGGTGTCTGGGCGAGACAATCCCCCCCCCCCAACCCTTCCTCACCTGGTGGCTCTGGTGTGGCTGCGCGAGGGCTGCATCAGAGTGCATTGGGACAAGGCCTCGAAGGAGACGCTGTACGCCGGGACGGCAGGGTGATGGTCTGCACAACGCCACAGGATGCGACAAGTGTAACCACACCGGTCACAGACACTGGAGGAGACACAAACCCAATGCTGCAGGACAGGGCATAATTCACAACATTGGCGAAAGGAAGAACCCCACTAACCCACCACGGATTACAATATTAAAGAAGGGCCCCACGAGAGCCAAGACACAAGGGGCAACAAGTCCTCTGCTGACAATGTCATTCTCTTTGCCAAGACCACATGGAAAAGCTGTGGGGCTTATGCACCCTTTTAAGCCCTCCCCTTAGCCTTCCCCTGCCACACCCCCTCAAGGATGGTAAGGTATTTGGCAGGGTGAGTTGGCCAGTTGGGGGAGGTGGGCTGGGATATTTTAAGGTACGCCTGGTGAGTGTTCTGTGTGGGTTAGTTGGGTGAGGACCATGAGACAAAAAAGGACGTCCGAGAGACCAAAGGCTGCAACAGCAAATGGAGTGCCAAGACTATTGGAGAGAGGGGGTCTGTGGGGTGTTTGTGAATGAGAGTAAGGAGTGAGTGGAATAGTGACGGAGTAGGTGGTACTGGTGATCGTAATAGTTGGGAGTAGTCATAGACGAGGAGTGGTAGTAGGAAGTTGTAGTTTGTAGCAGTGGACCATAGTGAGTATAAGAGGGTGACAGTAGTGGAACTGATGGTAGTAGGTGAAGCAGCAAGAATAGTAGTGTCAATGGCTGAGTGGGAGTAGAAGGTGGAGTAGTGAGGCGGGAAGGAATTGGTAGTAGAAGTAGTACTAGAGTGGTAGGTGGGGTTAGGAGTAGTTAGAAGTATAGTACTATCTAAGGGTGGAGGTGATGAAGGTGGATTGTGAGAGCAGAGGGACAGCAGGAATACGGCGGTAGGAGAACATGTCGGGACAAAGGGTAGAGGGTCAGGTGCAAAGTGTGTGAACGACGAGCCGGTGGAGCACTGAGGAAGAAGGCACCATGCAGAACATCCCTAGAACACTAAGCGGGACTAGTTTACGGATAGCTAGAAGATCCCTAGGGAGACTGTGAGCCAACACCTTTCGGAAACCACCAATAGGCCAAGGTAGAGGGAAGACCGATAGGTATCTGTTAAGGACTCCTGTGCTAGGGAAGGGGAAAACCGAGGGAAGTATTGAGAGAGGGTGGTCCTAGCTTCAGCCATTTTGTATGTCTTAAGAATAAACACCCTTGCAAACAGAAGGGTCAGAGGAGTTATTTGTGGCGTTTCTCATATGGAATCATACAGGGATGAAGTACCACCGAAAACACAGGTTGTAAACACACTTCTTGATTGTAGTACTTTTAGGTGATAGGGCCACCCCCAGATGGTCTGCATTGGTTTCACTTCGTTTTTACAGCGGACTGTCTGTGGCAATTTGATTACCACAACATATATATAGGGGGAGATAGGGGAGAACCCATAGTAAGAAAGAAGACAAAGATCATATGAAAAAGGTGAAAATGCCACAATGCTCTATAGACTATCCGTAACACCTAGGCCCACACACCCTCCACTCCCTTCCTAGCCTACGGGACCTTCCGCAGAAACTTGAAGACCTAGCTGTTCAACTAACCTTGCTCCTCCTAAGACTCATCACTCTTCCCAATGCATTTTCCCCTCCCCCTCCCTCTTCTTTTTTTCCATCAATATAACTAGCACCTGGATACCCGAGGGGTTTGTGCGCTGTAATAAATGCAAAAATAAATAAATGTACTCCCCTGGTATCCTTCCCTGGTTGCTTGTAGATCCATTGTTGCCAAATTGCCCGCCTTTGCACTCCCTTATTGTTACCTCTCCACTCCCTTGTATATCTGTGTCCCTCACCATGTCCTTTCCACTATGACTTGAAAAGTGCTCTGTTGCGTCGAGAAGCTAGGTCTGCACCCAATAAATACCATAATAATAATAATACAAATTGTGGTGATGAAACCATATAGAACCCACCCGCTACCCCATATATTCTTCTAGTAGTTATTAGTAATCTATATGCCTAGCTCTTTCTCTCATGGCTATTCCCCCCCCTGCAACCTGACAAACCCTGTTCTCTTGAGCTACTCAATCACTCCTCCAGGAAGGCCAAAGCAGCAAGGAACCTCCATGCAATATTCTCCAGCAGAACACAGAAGAGAGTCCCTGCCACATCTACGAAACCAAGAAGCCAGAAACAGTATCACACTCCATGCTTATGGAAGGTAGCTGAAGGCAAGGCCACTCGCCTGCACACATCTGCAGCCATACTCCATTCCCAACAACATATTGCACAACTCCTCTGCCATTAGAATGCAGCTATCCCCTATGGCATGCAGCTATCCCCTATGACAGAAATTCGGCCTAGCTGGACACATAATGGATCTACCACACTCCCACTCTCTCTTGTCAACTTCAAAGCACCCATGCACCTGCCAGCTCAATATAGGTAGATAGCAGGGACCTGGCCACCCCTACCCAACTTTAACCCAACTAAAATGCACACACGCATTCTCCTTGGACGAATTTCCCATACCTGGACCTTGAAAGGAGCTATACAAATGACAGTTACGATACAATACAATATCCCCATTATGGCTCTGTGTTGCTCTTTGTAGAAGAAAAGAACACATTTCTTTGCAACTCCTTTGAGTAACACCTGTTTTAGCTCGTTCGATCTCGGGACAAAGCACATTTAAGTTCTTTATATGTAATCCAATGCCTTAATTGATAAACTGACATAGTTCAAATTCCGCTAGATACATTTTATCCCTGCATTACTCAAGCTTGAGTGGTTGTCCAGATTTATATAATTGACATAGCATCGTAAGGCCTCCATTTAACGCAAACGACTTCCTAATTGTCCAAGGCTGGGGTAGGAGACCCTGGGCTTGTCTTAACGCCTAACTTTTTTCCATTAGATCCAGTATTCAGGATGTTTTTATTGGGTTGCATATGTCCCTGTTAAAGTGTAATATGTCCCGGTGCCCACAGAAAGGAACATGAGTTTGTCCAATCCATTCATAGGAGATGTAAACTGTAACTCTTGCCATCTTTTCTCCTTCTTTACTGCTGTCCGATCAAAGAAGGGACTCCCAACTCTCCAATAAATCAATACATTTAGCTCTTAACACCCCTCACAAAAGCCGGGCAATCCTTTTGTATCACAAAGGAAACCAAACCTTTTGTCACGGTTCCTGGCTGTGGCCACATTCTGGTGCATGCACTGCTGTGAGTACAGTGGCGTTTGCTGTGGTGCCTGGGAAACCAAATTACCTTTCCCTTGAAACCTGCTGATCATGTGACCATCACCCGTCCGAACCAGTACGGGTTGTGGCATGATGTGCCCAGAATGGTGGCTGTAGACCGACCTCTAATAGATAATTTTTAGAGGAAACTGTACTCAAAATCGATAGGCACAAGTCTTTCATTTGATGCTGTGCTATGTGATGAATCCAGCAGGGTCCTCACAAAGACCCTACCTAATGTCTCCTCCCAGGTGGCCAGGGAAAGGCAGACTCTTTCTGATCCTGACCTTGGGGGTGATGTTCTGCAGGAGGATCACCTGGGATGAGAAAGGGCCCAGGGGAATAAGAGAACTCCGTAGGGCGAGACGCAGTATTTTTCTTCCTCCAGGGAAGATAGCTCCTCAATACCAAAGTATGTAATGGCTTGTTGTCATAACGTTCTTTTTGATCCCCAAGTTAAACATCTGAATATGGGTAAAAAAAATCATAAACCTTTAGGCATTGAAAGAAATGAAAGCCCTTCTAAAACCATGCAGACCTATAGAGTTATACGCTCCCCTAACTCCCAAAGGTACAGTGAAAAGAAGTCTGAAGAATACCAATTCAAACACTCAATAACTTTATTCCTCTATACAATCCAGTCTTGGGATTGATGCATATGATATTCCTTTAAATTATATTATTGAGAACAGAAATGGGTTTGAGACCAAAACCCAAGTTAGAAAAAAATGTTTCGCATTAGGGACTTCAAGTCCCATAATACCCGAAGTACTGGGACTGATGCCTTGAGGACCTGGAAGCTTGGGTGGGAAGTAACTGGTTAAAACTGAATGGCAGTAAGACTCAGGTCTTGGTTGTGGGTACTGTATCCCCCCACCTGTTCTGGACCACTGAGTTCGGGCCTTCGTCACTGGGCCCTCTCCACACCACACCCCTGTTACATTGTTAAGAAACCTGGGGGTTAGATTTCCTGCATCCCTTTCTATGGATGAGCAAGTGGCACCGGTATGTAAATCCGGCCATTTTCAACCCCACATTCTCCGTAAGGTTCTTCCTTTTGTCCCGGCAGCCTGCCAGGCACCAGTGGTTGCTGCTTTCGTTTTAAGCGTGCTAGACTACTGCAATTCCCTCTATCTGGCCAGCCCCGCTATCTGATCAAGCGACTTCAGCTATTGCAGAACGCGGCAGCCAGAGCAATCCTACATCCTCCCTTTGGAACACATATGTCTCCTTTACTTAGGAAATTGCACTGGCTTCCGGTGGCAGACAGGATCTTTCAAGCCTTTGGGTATTGTACACCGGGCTTTCTACGGGAGTGGCGCAGAATATTTGCAAACTAAGTTCTTGTGCTATGTACCTACTCGAGCCTTGCGCTCTCAATCAGCTCTTCTGGTAGCAGTTCCCCGTTACCTCATACTGGAGGACGGGCCTTCTCTGTGGCTGCCACAAAAGCCTGGAATGACCTTCCTTTTGCTCTCCGCAGCACTGCTGATCACCTCCTGTTCCGTCGTCTACTGAAAACAACTCTGTTTAAATAAATCCTTGCCTCTGTTAGAACGTCCTATCCTGCTATCTAGCGCCAAGATGCCTTAGGGTGTACGTGCGCTCTCCAAGTTCGGTTAACATAACATAACTGGGACGAAGAAGAGGGCTAAAGAGGAACAAAACTGCAAAGTGCAGCTTGTTAATGGGAATGACCCACACCTCAGGAAGACTGGGAGGCTTAAAATGCCCCCTCAGTTGCAGGCCATTAGTGAGCAGTAGAAGCAGTGTGAGCAACAGAAGCAGTGACTGGAGGAGGGAGAACATGCCGGGATCACTGTCGAGAAGAGAGCAGTAGCCGGTCCAGAGAGGGTCTTTCCCTCCAGAAGCCTTAATTGCAGAGGTCATACAGCGGGAAACGTGAGAGGGAAGCTTGCCCTCTGAAGACTTGTTTTGCAGAGGCTGCGCAGCAGAAAGCGAAGTGTGGAAAGCTTTCTTCTCCACTAGGCTCTCTCCGGTGGCAGGTGAGCACCAGAGAGCCTCCGGAGCAAAGGAAGCTCTGTCTGCAAGAGGAGCAGGTGCTGGCAGACTGAAATCGGCAGATTGCTGGTTCGCGAGGAACCGCTGAAGCAAAATACCTGTGAGCAGCGAGGGAATCGGGTGCACATGCCTTACCCGGTGAGTTCACCAACTGATGGTGACACCGGAACTCTCCATGACCGATCTCATGATACAGGTGTTTTCAGATTAGAAAGTGATTGAGTATGTGTGAAATTAACACTGAAGGCAATTTTGAATACCGAACTGTCATAAATCGGAGAAAACATTATACAAAACCAAATGGCTGTTTATTTAAGCATGTAAGTTTATTTAGAACCCAGCAACAAGTTGGGGCAATACCCTTAGAACGTAATGCAGGCAACCATTACCCAAGCCAACAGAAAGTAAAAGCAAGGCACCTCAAAATCAACAGATATTACCAAAGTCGGGAGGGACAAATGAAAATTCCAAAGGTTCTAAAGCTTATTGTCCATATTTGTACATAACAGCTTGTAAAAACCCACATTGCCAAGGCCGAGGAAGAAACAGAATAAAACCATATCCTTGTCAGTGTTTGGTTAATTAAGCAGTGGGCAAACAAGAGTGGCAAGAAGGCTGCCCTTCTGGAAAAGGTTTTTCAGAAGGAGAGAAGCATAACTTGCAGAGGTTTTGGGAAGTACATGAGAGTACTAAAGAGCACCAATGTGAATCTTGCCTTCCGTAAAGGTTTGCTTAAAGCCTGGTGTTGTAAAGTGGTGAACACTGCAAAGCTGCTGTAAGCTGATCTTTACCACAGAGGCACTTGTTGTTTGTAAATTACTGCAGTATACCCGAGCAGCTAACTTTGAAGTAGTAGGACTGGCATGGAAGTAAGCCAGATGTGATTGAAGTAGTAGACCTGGCATGGAAGTCAACGATGTAGACGTGGATGATGTGCCGTGAAGTGATGTTAACAAATCATCCTGCCAAACTTTTGTTGCTGAAGCAAGAAGTGTATAAAACTTTGGATGGTGTACAAAGATCCACCATCACCAACGGCAAGCCAGTCCACGAGCCACAGCCAGGCATAAAGATTGTGACATTTGCTTCACTAGAAGGCTGAGGATTGCAATCCAACTCCCTGTCAATCATTGGCTTATGGTAAAATGTGGAAAAGATGTATATCCAGGTGTGAGGAATATAGGGGCATTCTCACTTCTTTCCCCAATATATCCTCCCAGGTGGCCAGGGAAAGGCTATCGCTATCAGATCGTGACCATGGGGGTAGATATCCGAGGGAGGATCCCCTAGGATGGAGGAGACTTATGGAATGGGTATGAGGCACCGTTCGGTGAACATGGTATCCCCCATTTCCCTTTTCTGATGAACCCAATATCCCCCAGGCCTTTACCAGTCCCTTCCCTATCTTTTCCATAAATCATCTCCCTGTGAACACCAGTCACGAGGAAGAGACACGTGCAAAAGGAAGGTCCGTCGAGGGTTCGAGAGTCACGACTAGGGCACACTATGGGCGACTAAATCGCATTAACAACTTAAATCAATTACTGCAGTCTTCAAAGTGTACCGTTTTTTACTTGTGAAAAGTTTTCAACAACACAAAAGACAATTCAAAGTTAAACTACTTCAAATAAATGTGGTAAGAAACGTGCATAAATATTGCTTTTTCCCTGTTAGAAGAGTTTTGACATGGCAATAGGTTTATTTAACACATAGCCTATTCAAGTTTTTGGTTTTCACAGAGTACATATTTGTGTACCCAACAGTTACAAAACAGCTTTCATGATACAAAGATTCATAATGACATATAATAATGCAACAGATATCTTTGTGGGGGAGAATACAATACTTGAGACCAGTCTCAGTGTGCCTTCTCCAATTTACATTTATTATGTGTTTCGGGCCAGGATGCCCTTCATCAGGTAAGTGATATGTGTCAATAAGTAGATTTCCTAAAAGTTAAAATAATCAAGTATCAGTCTTGATGTTCTAATTTAGGTAAAGTATGTTTTGTGTGACCAGTGCTCCAAAATAACTGACCTGAGAGTTGACTGGAAGACTACCAAGAAACTTCCCTGGCTGGAGAAACTTCACTGTATCTGATGAGAAAATTGCATATGTGTAAATTGTGTGGTGTAAAAGGCATGGTGGTTGCTAGGCGATCAAGGCATGGGACCAGTCGTTAATGAATAACGCTGGGTCTCACGCCTTGACTGCTTTGCTCATCTGTAACCTATTGTTTTGTGCATATTTAAACACACTTACCCAGATTTGGATAGAGCCAGTTGCAGTACATCAGCATCTTGCTTTTAAACGCTCATGTGCAAGCTCTTGTTATTTCGCTGTACAGAGATAAATTGGGCGTGGTGGCACTTCTCCTATGGGGCAAAAGGACTTTGTTTGAGGGTGTCGCTGTATTTGTAATCTTCATGAAGTATAACATCAGCTGCTAATTGTTAGCAGTTTTTGAATAGAATCGATCTAGCGGATAGTATATAGCACTTACCAAGTGTGTGTTGGAAGTTTGCAGGTAAATTACTGCTGATGTCTCACTGCCTCTCTGCAATAGCTATGTGTGTCGGGTTGCTAAGCCGCCCGGGCGCATGTACCTAAGTGTAAATAGACATGTAGAGCGTCGGTTTGCTAGGCAGCATTGCGCTCATGCTTGGTTGCGAAAATGTAATCTGTGTGATTGAATAGGTACACAGCAACAGTGCGCTGTCTTGGAAGTTTGTTGTGATTCTGGCCTCTCATGTATATTAGTAATCATGTCACAGCGACATGTCTGATGTTGTCAGAGGAACCGCGGGAAATACATATTTGATTGAGGAAAGACCAGCCTCAAAATGAGTTTTCGAGGTGTCCACATTAGTATGATAAGTACTGACATCTGGCAAGTGAAGTGTAACATGGTGAGCAAATATATTGGCTGAAGCCTCCTGGATTGGCAGAAATGCAAACTAAATGCTCAGCGTGGAACAATCCAATGCAGGAAACTTAGGATCAACCTATGTGTTCAATGAATCGCTCTACATTATGTACATATGTGAATCTCGAGGTGTTACAAAAAAACAACTCAAGTACCAATCTAAATTCATTCCTTGAGGGGACATGGAGTCAAGTCTCTCTATCCAGTAGATTTTTCTTTGTTGCATGAGTTTGTTCAAGTTACCACCTCTTCTGGGAAGAGTTACATGGTCCAAGATTAGGAACTGTACTTGTGCAATGGTGTGGTGTGCCTGTTTGAAATGCTGTGCTACTGGTGATCTCTCCGACCCCTGTCGGATATTGGATTTGTGTTCCACCCAACGGGTTTTGGCTTTCCTAGTTGTCATACCAACATAATATAGCCCAAGTGGATATTTGATACCATAGATCACATGCTTGGTGTCACATGAAGAGGTGTGATGGAGTGCTATATTGTAACCTTTGTATGGATGGTTCATAGAGTTATCTTTAATCACATTATGACAATTATTACAGTTGTTATATGGTTAGTTGCCCTTAAAGTCTTGTGGTTGCTTAGTTCTTTTGGTGGCAAAATCAGCTTTGAATAAGTAATCACATAAAGATTTGCTTTTGTTATGAGCAAACAATGGTGGATTAGGGAACAATTTGGCTAGAGCAGGGTCAAGGTATAAAGTGCTCCAATTTTAACGGATGATCTTCTTAATTTGAGTACTCTGTTGTGAGTATATGGTGACATACACAAGGTCATTTTTGTTCTTGCATGTTTTTGGCTGGATCAAGGAACCCGAAACGGAGAATAGGTTTCCTAGCAGGAAAGTGTACTGGGAAGCCTAGGTTGGTTTGGCAAGTGAAGGCTACTGCATAAATTAATGGTGACAAGACAAGTGATAATAAAGCGTCCAGGGCATTTGAAAGGATATTAAGTCAAGCCTCACTGTGAAGATGAAACTGTGGCAGGATACAGATGAAACAGAGCCAAGAAAGGTGTGTCAGTTGTGTAACCTGTAATGGGTGGACCGTGTGGTCCGACAACTGAGCCTAGACACTGAATACACCCACCTAAGGAAAAGCCACATTGTGACTCTTGTGATTAAGTAAAAGAGGAAGCTCTGTGTGAACTGAAATTGAGGAATTGAACTTTCCAAATTGGAACATTGAGTATCCAAAGGAATTGTTATTTTGAAACAGTGGAAGACTTGAAAGCTTGGGGAAGAGAACCCATGTTTTGATAATGTGAACACTTTGAAACTTGTGGAAGGGAAACCCCCCTTTTCCACCCAAGAGCTGGAAGAAGCTCTGAACATTTATTTTGAACACTTTTAATTGGATTTTGACATCCCTACACATTGCATACATTTAGATGTGAGGGCAAGTATAGGTTTTGGACAGACATTTTCTTTGGACAGACTATCATTAGTTTCAGTTAGGTAAGGAAATCCAACCTTGGACCAAGCATAGGGCCAGTTAGGCTTTATTCCAACCTCATTTTATTTATAATAAGTTTTTAGCCCAAACTTCATTCGTCTGTGTCTCCTACTTGATGCCTTCACACAAAGCCTTTGAACCAGGAGCTCTAACACTGGCCCTTTGAATATTTTTTCAGCCGGACATATGTGCTGGTTAAACAGACGGCACCATACCCATGCATTATAATAATAAGCGAGGAGGAACCAGGTCGATGGCATGATCCAGAGAAGCACAGGATTTGTGAGGGTTGTCTGCCAAACATCAGTTGAAGGTGTTTGTAGAAAACGTACCATTGGTGTAAAACATACAAGCAGACCACCTCAACAGGACACGCAAGGCTATTTGGGAGGGGGTGTTGGCTAAGCTTGCAGTAGACTGGCTGTTTAATGGCAAAACAGTATCTTTTTGTTATGCAAAATGTAGGCGGTTTTGCCTTGTGGTTAACACAGAAGGTTTTCATCACAGAAATGTTTTCACTGGACTGGAACAACGAGTTTGCATATGCTTTGCCATTTATTTTATTGTTTATAGCGCAAACCTGGCCTGTAGGCAGCGCAGTGCTTCACATAGTTCAGGAGAAGCCAGCGTATAGTGTCGCGCTAGCGTTTTTAACAGTAACTCAGTACTGTGGGGGTTGCCAGGGTTTCAGTCCTGGGGAGGAAGTGATGAAGGAGCCATCTCTTCACGATTTTGCATATCTGCATGATGGAAGGGGTAGTACGAGCCTCTGGGGGTGTGAGTTCCAGAGGGATGGGGCATAGCAGGAGAAGGACCACTTTCTGGTCTTTGCCTTACGGGGAATCGTGGACTCTAACCTTTTGATGGGTGAGCTGCGGGAGGTGCAGGAACCTCCAGAGATCTAGGGTTTGGCTGCCAGGTAAGATGGTGTTCCGTTGGAGACCACTGTGTATGTGATACACGCGGTTTAAAGACAATCCTTGCGGGGAGGTGGAGCCAGTGGAGGTGACGTAGGATGGGGGTGATGTGGTCGAATCTGCAGGCACACACGATAAGACGGGCTGCGCCGTGGTGCACAGCTTTGAGGGGACACAGGTACGTGGCTGGGAACCCAACGAGGAGGGCATTTCCCCCGTCAATGTGTGAGATGACCAGTGCCTGGAATACTGTATGTAAGTTAGCAAGGGGGTGAAGGGTTTGATTTTCCGAAGTGTGAAGATTTGGAGCCAGGTGGTTTGGGCTTTCTTGGCCACATTTGTTTGGAGGGATAGACCACTATCAACAATGAAGCCTAGGTATTTGGCTGAGTCAGTCAGCTTGGGGTGAATCAGTCTAGGTTCATGCTGTCAAGCCAGTTCTCCAGCATGGGGTCTGGCATGGATTCACATGCTCCTGAATATTCCCTGTCCTCAGGCTGGGAATCCTCGGTAAAGAAAAAATCAGTTTCAGTTTTGTTTCTGAACTGTCTTTCTACTAGTAACCAATCACTGGTCTCAGGGTCATACTGCCCCAGCCAATGACTGCCCTCTACCTAAGCCCCTCCTCTGCAAGCCATCTTCAGATTTTTACCGCACGTTCAAGTGTTGGGATCCTCGTGCTATAGGTCTCGAGCTTTTACTGCGTTTTGCGATTTTTCGAAGTCTACTCTTTTTTTCAGTCAATCGAGCCTCAAGCTCCACCGATTCTACTTCCAATCAACGGGGACCCGTTTCGCAAGGGTGAATTTTCATCGAGTTTTCGCTTCTTGGAGGATTCCGGAAGATCTTTGAGGCCTACCCCGCGTGGACATGGCCCAGGACAAAGGAAACATGTTGCCTGGATCCAAGCTGTTCAGGAGCTGCCCTGGATGCGGATTACAGAATGTCTTCAAGGAAGATGAGCACTCTCGGTGCCTCTACTTCCTTCACGATGACAAATCGCACGTGGACTGTGCGTTTTGTAAGAATATGTTTGAACGGACAATGAACGATCGCCGCGTTCGACTCACCAACTGGCTGGAGGGGAAAGCCCAGCAGCAGGTGAGAAGAAGAGGAAGTCCGAGCGGTCTTGCAAGACCTTTGAGGGCGCTCCGGCGACCCAACAAAATGCAAAGCACCGTGAGTCCACGGGCTCGGGAGCGCCGATGGTTCGGGCTCCTTGGCTGCCAAGCAGGGCGTGATGTCACCGACGCCATCAACCATGAGCCAACGCTCTGGCTCGTTGAAGAGGAAGTCGGAGAACCCGGGTAAGCTTTGGGAGAAGACCCAGTCGATCCCGACGGTGGCAGAGGGGGAGCGAGGCAGCGACCCTCCACCTCAGGTGCGCCCAAAGTCGCGAACGCCCTGAATCACCCAGCTAAGGCCTCGATCGAAGGAGTCGTGGCGGCCCTGGCGAAACCTGTGGAGGCTACCCCAGTGGAGACGACTTCCGGGCCTAGAGTTTCCCTGCCACCCCGGAGGGAATCCTCTTTTCAGCCTATCGATAAGACCCCCATGAAACCCCAGGTGGAGAAAGAGGGGGGGGCACGGTAGCCGTAACGGACACTGATACCACCTCTGAAGATGAGCTGGTTGGCGTTGCAAAGATCCTGGACAAGAAGTTCGAGGAAGTCCGGTCCTACGGGAGGGATCCTGACGAGGCGGACGTAGAAAGCGACAGTGGAGCCGAAGAGGAACCGCAGATCGTGGAGGAGACAGAGTACCATACTCCCCAGCCGTCACTGCCGTCGCAACCGGTGCCTATGCCACAGGACAACTCAGGAACAATCTTGATGGCTATCTGGGCCCTGTGTATGGAGATAAGGACAAGGTTGCCCTTAACCCCAGCGGACGATCCAGCGGCGCCTGGACCGTCGGGAAGCCCACCGAACAAGTGGAGGCGAATCCAACCCCCCCCCTCCTTTCCAGCCCTCCCCTCCTTCCCCTGCACCGAGGGACGAGACGGGAAAGGAGACGGCGACGACGGGAACGGACGATGACGGTGGTGATGACGGGACGGGTCTCCCATCACCTCCTGCCCGGGGTCTCCCTCCCACCCCCTGACGAAATTGGCTCTTTCCAGGCCATGATCGGCAGGGCTTCGGAGCTCTTCCAACTTTGTCCTGAAGAACAGAAGGAGGGTTTCCTCTACCAGCGATGGGAGGCCAAGAGGAAGACCGTCCTCTCAGTACCATTATTAGACGACATCTGGGACGAAGGACTGTTGCTACTCAAGAACCCATCCACGGCGCCTGCGAAGAGGGATCGGTATGAGAAGTAGTACCGGGCCCCAGATTCCGCCCCGATGTGCCTCGGAGCTCAGCCGACCCCGGATTCAGTGGTCTCCGCAGCAGCCAAGAAGAAATCGGCGGGGGCGACGGGATCAACTTCCACTTCCCCACCTGACGGCGAGGGGAAGAAGCTGGACGCCATGGGGCGACGGATCATCTCGTCTGCGGCGACAACCATCCAAGCGGCCAACGCCCTCACAATCGTGGTGCGCTACGATAGGGAGTTGTGGTTCAAGGTCGCTCCCCTCCTGGATTTCCTCCCAGACGACAAGATGTCGTAGGCCCTTGAAATCCTGCAGGAAGGCGAGGTGGCTTCGGATCACGGTGGCCACGGACATCGCTGATGCTGGCTTTCGCCAGATGGGCAACAGCGTTTGCCTTCGCCGGTGCGGTTGGCTTAAGGCCACCGATTTACGTCAGGACGTGCAGACCAGGGTACTGGACATGCCCTTCGACGGGAACAACCTGTTTGGCGAGGCAGTGGACAAGTCACTGCAGGCCATTAAGTCAGATATTGAGACGGCCTGACCTTGGGTACTCTCCATCAGCGACGGCTGCCCTTTCGGACCTCTGGAGGCAAGTCTCAAGGTGCCGCCAAAGGATTTGGTGGCGGTTCCTCGTTGTACCGCCAAGCGGCCCATTCATCATCGCAGGAGCCCGACAAAGGCTGCAGCAAGGCTGGAGGACGTCGTTGTCGCCAAGGAGGCCAAGGCGCCAAGGTCTTGGCGAAGCAGGATTAAACAAGCCGTGGTATCGGGCCCCCACCTAAGCACCCCGGTGGGAGGCCGGCTGGCGAAATTCATCAGCATGTGGGAGTCCATCTCCACCGATCGTTGGGTGCTGGACGCGCTGGCCCACGGGCACACTCTGGAATTCCAAAGAAAGTGTCCCCGTCTACCACCTGTGGCCAGGAAGGAAAACCACATTCCACAGCTACTTCTGGAGGTACGAGCAATGCTGAAAAAGGGCGCAATAGAACTGGTCCCGAAGAGGCTCCGGAGTGTACTCGCAGTAATTCCTCGTTCGAAAGAAGACTGGCGGTTGGCAACCCATCCTGGACCTTCGTCGTCTAAACAAGTACATCAAGTCCCAGAAATTCCGGATGGTCACCCTCCAGCACGTGCGCGGGACAGCTGGAGGAAGGTGACTTTCTATCGTCGCTGGACTTGGAGGATGCCTACTTCCACATCCCCATTCTCAAAGGACATCTAAAGTTCCTACGATTTGTGGTCCAAGTGCAACACTATCAGTTCAAGGCCCTTCCCTTTGGACTGAAGTCGGCACCCAGGGTCTTCACCAAGTGCCTGGCACTAGTGGCGGCGCGGCTGCGCCTACAGGGGATCCACATCTACCCCTACTTGGACGATTGGCTCATCCGAGCAAAGTCAAGGGAACTCACTGTCGACCACACATTGAAGACCGTCCAACTGCTCAGGGATCTGGGATTCTCGATTAACTTCGTGAAATCCCACTTGGTACCGTCGCAAGACGCCCTGTTCCTGGGAGCCAGACTCGACACAGTGGCGGGATTGGCTTTGCCGTCGGAGGAAAGGACGAAAGCCATCCTGGGCAAGGTACAACGGCTGTTGACCATGGATGTGGCCAGGGTGAGATCCATCAAGTCCCAACTCGGCATGATGTCCTCGTACATCTACCTCATGCGCCTATGCAGGTTGCGGATGTGTCCACTGCAGGAGTTCCTCGACGCTCGTTGGATGCAAGCGCCGGGCAGCTTCGAAGACGGGATCTCACTCAACGAGACTTTGCGCCAAACGATCCGGTGGTGGGGCACCCGCACGCATATAGAGGCGGGCATGGACTTCCAGACCCTGGCACATCAGGAAACGGTGACGACGGACGCCTCCCTGGAAGGATGGGGAGCGCACACCAGAGATCTCCACGCAAGAAGCCTTTGGCTCCCGGAGGAGAGGTCACTACACAACGTCCTGGAGCTCCGAGCCGTGTTCTGGGCCCTCAAGGGCAAGGTGGTGAGGGTCTTCACAGACAACACCACCACAATGTTCTACATCAGGAAGCAGGGGGGCACCAGATCCCCAGACCTATCCAAGGAAGCGCAGGATCTGTGGCACTGGGCCGTTGCCCAAGGGATGTTCTTGGTGCCCTTCCATCTGGCAGGAATAAAGAACACCATCACCGACTCACTCAGCAGGGAGCTGCGCTCGTGCCAGGAGTGGGAATTCCGGCAGGATCAAGTGGATCTCCTATTCCGACGATGTGGCAATCCCCAGATCGACCTGTTCGCGACGGCAATGAACACCAAGTGCCGGAGGTTCGCGAGCAGGTTTCCCCTGCCGGGGAGCATGGGTGATGCCTTCTCATCCCCCTGGGACGGCCTGTTCCTGTATGCGTTCCCTCCGTTGCCGTTGCTGCTGCGACTCATCAGTCAACTCAGACGGTCCCGGTGCAGGATGATCCTCGTCACACCGGCGTGGCCAAGGCGGATCTGGTTCCTGGACCTTCTAGACATGTCAGCATCCCCCCCGGTCAAACTTCCGACGGACTGGGATCTTCTCGCCAGGGAAGGAGGCGCCATCCTCCATCATGACCCAGGATCGCTGAACCTGCAGGCCTGGCTCCTGCAGCACTAGAGTTCGTAGGGTACGATATCCCGGCGGACTGCAAGGAGGTGCTTGCAAAGGCCAGGGCGTCCTTGACTCTCAAGTACTATGAACACAAATGGAAGAGGTTCTCTGTCTGGTGCCGTTCACAGAAGATTAACCCTCTGCATATTATGGCCTCTCAAGTGCTGCCGTACTTGCCATCTCTGGCCAAGGCGGGGCTGGCACATGCCTCCATCAAGATCCATCTGGCGGCTATCTCCCGCTACACCAGAACTCCAGGGCGGTCATCTCTGTGGTCTCATCGCCTGGTGAAGGAGTTCATGAAGGGACTGTTCTGATCGTTTCCGCCGGTGAAGTTTCCGGCCCCGGCGTGGGAGCTCAACGTGGTGCTGACCAGGCTCCTGGGGCCGCCATTTGAACCTCTGCATTCGGCACCGTTGAAGTTCCTGTCGTGGAAGACAGCGTTTCTTGTGGCCATCACCTCTGCACGACGAGTGGGAGAGATCCAGGCCCTCTCCTGTAAACCTCCATACCTGATATTACACGAGACAAGGGTAGTGCTGAGGACGCACCCCTCCTTCATGCCCAAGGTGCTGTCGGACTTCCATCTCAACGAGCCCTTGGTGTTACCTGTTTTCTTCCTGTCGCCGGCCGAGAGGACTTTGCACTCGCTGAATGTGGCTAGAGCGCTGAAGTTCTACGTGGACCGCACAAAGAGTCTTCGGAAGACATCACAGCTGTTTGTAAACTTTGGACCTGTGAACCAAGGGAAGGCCCTCTCAAAGGCTTCTATTTCCAGATGGCTCTCCGGCTGCATTATGCACTGTCACCGGTTGGCAAACCGACCATTGCCGGCGTCTGAGTGCCCATTCCACCAGAGCGATAGCTGCTACCACGACATTCTTATCTGGTGTGCCCCTGCTGGACATCTGCAGGGCTGCTACGTGAAGGTCGACGCACACCTTCACGAGATTCTACTGCGTCGACCGGGATTCCAGGGAGGAGTCCAGAGACGGCCAGGCAGTGCTGCGCAACCTGTTCGCTTGAAGGTGAGCCTGGTGAGGAGGTAAGAGATGCTTAAGTTGTTGAAATGCTTAATGTTGAGCCTTGCCACCTCCTGTGGTTGTGCATGTGTGTACTGCTATTTATTCTTGTATTCATGAGCATGTGAATCCATGCCAGACCCCATGCTGGAGACGGAACACGTTACTTACCTGTAACTGTTGTTCTTCAGCATGGGTCTGGCATGGATTCACATGCAAAAGCTCCCTCCTACCCCGCTCTGCGGCTCTTCTCTTGGTCCTACTGCCACTTTACGTGCTACCAAATCTGAAGATGGCTGCCAGAGAAGGGGCTTAGGTAGAGGGCAGTCATTGGCTGGGGCGGTATGACCCAGAGACCAGTGATTGGTTACTAGTAGAAAGACAGTTCAGAAACAAAATTGAAGTTGATTTTTTCTTTACCGAGGATTCCAAGCCTGACGACGGGGAATATTCATGAGCATGTGAATCCATGCCAGATCCATGCTGGAGAACAACAGTTACAGGTAAGTAACTTGTTCCTTTTAGACAATCTGTTGTTTGGAGGTGGATTCGATAAGTACAAACTCAGTTTTGGTGGAGTTGGGAGTTGAGTTTCAGGTAGGTGGATGACATCCAGGTCTGAATGGTGTCCAAGCAGCAGCAGAGACGAGAGATGTCTTGAGGGCCAATAATTCTAAGGTACAGCTGCATGTCATCAGCGTACTGGTGGATGGAGATGCTGGAGTCATTTAAGAGGTTTTCCAGGGGCTTTATAAAAAGGTTGAAGATAATAGGTGAGAGAATGGGGCCCTGCGGCATGCCGCAAGATACTGCTAGGCGTTTGGACCTGAACTGCCCTATTTGGGCAGCCATTTTTCCTGCTGGTGGCATGAGTATTCCAGAAATTGAAGGACTCAACATGCAAAATGATCCTGATCACCCCAATTTGTGCGAGAAATGTCTGATTCTTTGATCGTCTGGCACTCCCCATAACAGACCAGATTAAGATTACAGTAGACCCACACAAACTCACAATGGAGTGGTACTTAATCACAGCCCGGACTAAATACATTTAGCAGCCTGGCTCCGTAAGTGCTAGATTATGGATATTTAAGTATACTGCAGCACTACATGGAGTATTGTCACATTCAAGAGCAGGCTCGACCAGCACTAATTCCTAACAGAAATGCAAGAAGTTCTGCATTTGGTCTAACAATGCAAGTTTAAGTCTGGGTGTATGTTAGGAGCAAAAGCACAACCACAGAGCTAAAAATCTCTTCGGCCAATAAAAAGTGTAACACAGTAATTCCAGCCCTCTGGCAAGGCTGCATATTGAGTTAACATTGTGAGCGTCCATTGATACCAACTACACAACAGAAAAAGTAGTAGCAAGTAGCAGGAGTAGTTTTAGTAGTAATACCATTTATTTATCATCATGCACAATACATTTTTTCATTCAAACGATCTGCAGTGCGCAGGACTCAACAATATATGTGTGATTTGAGAGGAAAAGTCTCTTTAGATATGACTGCTGTTGGTATTAGGGAAAGAAAACCCTGTAGAATATAGAGCAATGTATTAAAGTAAAGGTACACATCCCTATATTTCTAATGAAAATAAAGATGCTGTTTAGATAATAAAACATTGGATAAATACATTAATTACTGTTGTATCTGTTCATACGTGTCATTTTAACTGATGTCTGTTTTACAGTCTCTGGCAAATGCAATTGCTGCAACGAAAGTGCTCAAAGCACAGCAAGTGATTCAGAACGAGTCTGGAAATGAGGTAAAGGGGCTTTCTTTTGTGTTTATTCAGAGTCTATATTTAAATTAATGCAGCTTTGTTGATGTGTTTCAATTAATTTATGGCACATATTGGTGCTACAGAGGTTGTATGTGATATTAACGTTTTTTAAACATCGTGTTGTAGAAATGTAATTGAAAGAGTGCTTAAATATTGTTCTCTGGGGAAAAATAATGGCACCTTTTAAAAATATTGCTCATCTCATCGATGTGCTGGACGTTGGGAAATACTGGTTCTTTTTTAAGCCCATAAGTGAAAATAACAGAGAAATGCTATACAGTGAAACTGAAAGCTGTGTGGGAATGTGCAACTCTCTGCTTACACAGGCGAGATAAGAATCACGCCACTTCTGAAGCCTGCCACGAGAGAGCTTTACAGCCACATTTCCAGGTTAGCTTACTCGCAATACTGAATTTCTGGCCAGTGAAATAAAGCGTGCAGCATCACGCTTTAAACTGTGAAGTCATTCTATGATAGCCATTACAATTAATGAAACAAACCCTTTCAGGGTTACACCGTATAACCCTGTTACACCCTGTGCCTTCTTCCTCCTCTGCACATGCTCCCTTCCCTGCTGTGCCTTCCTCCGCTCCTGCAAAGGCTCTCTTGCCTGCTGTGCCTTCCTCCACCTCTGCACATGCTCCCTTCCCTGCTGTGCCTTCCTCCGCCCCTGCACAGGCTCCCTTGCCTGCTTTGGCTTCCTCCACCCCTGCACAGGCTCCCTTGCCTGCTGTGCCTTCCTCCTCCTCCTCTGCACTGGCTTCCTTGCCTGCTGTGCCTTCCTCTCCTCTGCACAGGCTTCCTTGTCTTGCCTCACTGTCCCAACTCCCTTGTCGGCCTTGGCTCCGCTACCATCCGCCACTATCCCTCTGGCTCTCTTGCCACCCTCTGGAGGGACCACCGTCCCCTACGCCCCGCCCCGCGCGGAAGACCTTCAAAGATGGCAAGCTGCTCCATATTGCCACGCTTGACTCTTGCTCTGCTGTCAAACACTCATCTGAGATCTACAACCTCCTTGAACGCATGGATCTAGATGTGCTCTCCATCACGGAGACGTGTTTCAAGGACAGCTCTGTCACAAACTTTGACAGACTACTCCCTGAAGGATACAAGATCCTCTCTGTGCCCAGGTCCAAGGGGTCTAGAGGGGGAGTGGCATTGATCTTCCCAGAATGGATACCTGTGTCCATCATCCCCACTCAGACCTACTCCTCCTTAGAGTGCCTATTCTGCAGGCTCTCACTCTCTCCTAAATCTTCTCTCCTTATGGCCACCTTCTATCGGCCACCAGGACAGTCCACTCTCTTCCTCTCGGAATGGGCTGACCTGGCCTCCTCTCTACTCTCCTCCTCCTCCTCTCAACTCCTCCTGCTTGGTGACCTCAACATCCATCTGGACTCTCCAGTACCTTTACGCAACCTATGTGATTCTTCCTCCCTCTTAACGTTTTGGCTCCCCCCACACAGCAGGCCACACTTTGGATCCTCTCCTCTCCACCGACATCCCCCGCTCTATCCCTCCAACTCCCTCTCTGTCTTGGACGGACCTCTCTCTTCTCTCTTCGCACTTGAAGCTCTCCTCTCCTCTTGCATTGGCATAGCCGGCATGGCCACTAGGTTTCAGAGTTGCCAGACCCATGAAAAGAGTGGCAGCGACTTGCTTTGCCTCTACCTACCCTCCACCTCCTACTCCTGCGGCTGACCCCCACCCTGCCACAGTCATCGCTAACTTCAATCTCTCTATTTCTAACACCCTACCTTCGAAAAAGTGCAACTCTTGGTACGACTCAGATCCGGATGCCCTTAAACGCAAGTGTAGGGCAGCTGAGCGGAAATGGAATTCATCAGGCAGACCCTCTGACAAACTGGTCTGCCGCCTCCTTCAAAGGCAATATCGACTCTGCATCCACCCCAAGAAAAGTCTTTATTCAAGCCCGCATCTCCGCAGCATCAACAACACGGCTGAACTTTTCAGTCTGTAAAGAACTGGCCAATCCTGCAGCAGCCTCCTCTTCTGTCACACCCACCCAGAACCTTTGCTCGACCCTGGCTGCACACTTAACGCAAAAACCCAAGACATGCTTTCCTCTCTCACTTCTACCCGACATCATACACCAACACCTATGGAGCCTTGCTTGGCCCCTCCACCACTTCTCCTCTCTTCTCTCACTCCCATCACACCTGACCCCTGCCCCTCAAAAACCATTAAGGACAACATCGACTCTCTCTTTCTCCGGCCTTGGCTGAACTCTGCAATCTCTCTTTTGTCACTGGAGTTTTCCCAACATCTCTTAAGCTTTCCCTTGTGCACCCTCTGGTTAAGAAACCCTCCGCCGACCCCTGCATTCCAGCAAACTACCGCCCCCTCTCTGTCACCCCTTTTCTGGGAAAACTCCTGGAGAAGCTGGCTATCTATCTGCTCACCCTCCACACTGTATCTGCTGGTTGCCTCCACGACCATCAGTCTGGCCTTAAAGCATCCAGAGGCACGGCAACTGCTCTTCTGAACACCTGTGAAGACATGCTCTCAAATCTTTACACTAACAATCCCTCTGTCCTCATTCTTCTTGACCGCTCCTCTGTCTTTGACACGGTAAACCACAAAATCCTGATTGCACGTCTCTGTGACAACCTGGGAATCACAGGTCAGGCTCTGGCGTGGTTAACCTCCTTCCTTTCCGACTGCCCATGCCAGGTGGAACTTGGGTCCCTTCTCTCTAATATCACTCTTTCAACCTGCGGCGTTCCCCATGGTTATAACCTATCCTCCTGGTTCTTTAATGTCTACATAGCTGCCCTGGCACGTGTGATTGCCACTTTCATATCTAACTTCCAGTATTACGAGGACAACACACAACTCTCCTTCAAGCTAACCTCAGCCATCTTCTCTAACTCGCTCATATCTGACGGTCTGTCTGCAATTCAGTCATCATGTGCTGCAAACGACCTCTGCCTCAACGCCAGTTAGACTGAGATCGTTCACATTGGGACTCCTTCTCCCGTTTTCCCACTTTCGCTATGGCCAGCCTCCCTTGGGCCTGCGCCCGCACCCACCTGCGAGGCAAAAAACCTTTAGGTCATCTTTGACTCACTCTCTCCTTCTCCACTCAGAGGTACTCTTCCTTTTCTCGCCTTCCCCTTGTGGCTCACTGTCTCCAGAGCCCTAGTTGTCTCAAGGCTGGACTACTACAACAGTCTCTTTCTCAACCTCCCTTCCTCTGCTTTGCGCCCTCTGCAATTCATCCAGAACAGAACCGCAAGACTTATCCTTGACCCCAAGCCCAGGGACTGCATCTCTCTGGCACTGAAATCCCTCCACTGGCTCCCTGTGGCTGCATGGATCAAGTTCAAGACCCTGTGCATTGTCCACAAGGCTTTATGGGGCCTACCTATCTGCAACAATGTCTACCTAAATACTGTCCCTCCTGAGCCCTCCGCTCATCTACCTTCTGCGAGTGAGCCGGTTCTCCAAGCAGGGATTTTGAGGGAGGTCTTTATCCTCAGCAGTTGCATCCCTCTGGAATAGCCTTCCTGCTGCCCTCCGTCTTGACACGGATCTCCTTCCGTTCTGGGAACACCTTAAGCCATTTCTCTTCATTCTATCTCTCTACCCTGCTAACCTCTCTCTCTGCTCTATCCCTCTCTCCCTTCTTTTCCACACAGCTTGCTGACTAGCTGCCAGGTATACCTCAGAATCTCACAGGTCCCTGGCACCCTCCCCAGTCCTGTTGCATTTGCCTCCAGGGCTGCACTTGCCTCATCGCTACTGCACTTGGTCAATGACCCATGAGAGTGGCATCTCTCAGCACTTACCCCAGATTCTCTGACTGACTGGGCACCCTTGGATTCCCCTCCCCCTCCACACCCTCTCCTCTCTCCTGTACCATCTGTGCACTTGCATAATCTGATCGTACCATGCCTTGAAGATCGTCCATCTATCTTCCCTGTCTCCCCTCCTTGCATGGTGGCGCCTCAGTGCACTTGTAAAAACTGGAGAATCGTTGTTGCATCTGTTTGCTGTTATCTAAACCTTTAATTGTATTATATGCACTTAGTCTGCCTGTGCAGACTTTTATCGTTCAGAAATTCAAGGGCTCTGAATGACTGTTGTTTTTTCCCCTTATTTCCTCCCTCCTTGAGTGCTTTGAAACACTTGTCTTGTGTATAGGCACTTTACAAATTAACATTACTGTACCATACCCCTGCCCTCCCTACATAGACCTCCCCGACCACCTCTTGGTCACGATATTCTTTATTAAACAGGATGTAGAACGACATTATGTATCTCTAGTACGAGGCATAAATTAGTTTTCACAAATTGATTATCAGTTTGATAATTACATTTTTCTTCATTCGCAAACAAACCCATTTGATTAGCAATTTCGTACTAATGTTTTTAATGCCACCCGAAGATACTTGTACCCAAGATATAAAATGAGGAACAATACAATACAATACAAATTTTTGTATGCCGCTGAAGTAAGACATTAGTGAAAGAAGTCGGGCCTTGCAAATTCTTTCTGTAAAATGGTGCATGTCACCACAAACCCACTTAAGTTTAACACACTGCTGCCACCTAGAGGCCAGCCATGCACAGTGAAACATTTGTTTGACATTTACCGCAAACAAAGTAAAGTTTAAATAAAAGTTTCCAACATCTCCTGCAAATGGTACTGGGCCTTCTTAAAATCTACTCGAATATGCGAGTGGGCGGATGCACTTTGCGAGCCCTGGTTGAGTGTCTGTAAAAAGGTTAGCTGCAGGAATGGAGACAAATAAATAGATATGGTAAAAAAAGGCCCTTAAAACAGTTTGGCCAGCTCTCTCTACTGCAGGTGCAAATATATAATGTAACCATAGAGCAAAGTGAGCTCTGGAGGCCAACTACAGTTTACAGTTTTGCAGTAGGTCTATAGATGTACAGACTGAATGAAACTATTGATCGCTACTGTAAGTAAATATCAAGTTAGCTTTGTGTATTCATTATGTAAAAGACTAAGCAGAGTGGATGGCATAGCGGGCAGAGAACTGGGCAAACTAGGCAGAATATTGTAGTTTGTGGCCATCTCACTTTCAGGGTAGAGGGTATAAACCAACATGGTGGGTAAGATAGAATGTCAAGGACTATGGGATCAGCTAATGGGTTGAGTACCAGTTGCAAGCTGAATGTAACCAGCAGGCCACAGGACTAGGTTTGCCATCAAAGCATTTGGCCGCGTGGTGATCTACATTTTCAAAAGTGTCCACTCATCAATATGATGCAGCCTCCCCAAAGAAATGAAATCTAGTTGACACTGAAAAGCATGGAGACAATGCAGTGTTTTACAGTAGCAGTAGTGTAATTATGCATTATGTAACCTATTACATTTTTAGAAAAGGAATTAAAAGGCTTTTTTAAAACCATTAACTAACACATACTGGTCTTTGGCAGACAGGATACAGTTAGCTTAATAACAGTATTATCCCGATTATTTCTGGTTTGCAATTATTTGAAAAATAAAATGTGCGTAGCACTTCCACACAGGCCTTTTGGCACATGAGTGAAGGGGATGATTACTGCTGCACTTTCTCTCCATTAGCCCCTTTGAACTTGCAGTGAACAGAGAAAAGAGGGTGGAGAGAGCGCTGGAGGCAAGAGAGGAATGCAGGGTGAGCTGTGCTTTCATTGAACAGAGTAACTTAAATAGCTAACTTTGCTACAAAAGTGCCAATTTAATTAGCAAACCTACAGAATTTAACAGAAAATTGCTCTGCGACACTGCTTATTTTATGCCTTGCTAGTATTACATTTCTGCATTATTTTTGTCTCTGTTTCTGTGATTAACGTTGTGGGGAATGATTATATCACTGGCTACCGCTACAGACATTTCAGTTTATTTAACGCTGGATATCTAATTGCATGATAGATTTGCTTTTAAAATCTAGGACAGTGTTGGTATCGATTTGCTACCGGCTTGATATTCCACTGCCATTTAAGGGTCTATCAGTGTTTCTTTTCTGTGTTAAGCGATGATGCATTTAGTGGATGAAATATCATGTTTCCTAGCCCCAGTGCTGCTCCCCTTTCCACGCTCTCTTGGAGACCTAAAGAATGTTAGTAGATGCAGTTGCCTGAAGCTGATTAGGCACAACGCAGGAGAGAACTTCTTGGGAGCACTCAATGCCCCATATTAGTAAAGTGAAAAATCAGTGGATCGATAGCCTGTCTACTATTGTAGCTGTAGCCTGCATATTATGTCATCCATTGCTCCATCCGACACTTGTGATGGAGTCGCCTGCCTGATCTTACTGCTGAATGGTGGGGTCACTAAGGGTGCCACCACAAGCTGCCAGATGGTTGGCCCAGGGCCAGCGTGGGAAAGATCCATTGGCCAACGCCACCCTGCTACCATGGACTTGTTACATGGGGGGGTGCCCCTAATCGGGTTATACCTGTAAGCTAGGGCCTATCGAGTCACTTTAACATGCATCACCCCTGTAAAGATAGTAGACATGAATGCATTTATGGTGTCTGTGTTTAAGCCAGGGGACCCAGTGGGATGGGCACCCCGCAAACTTACAGTATGCCCAAATCCTTACTTCAGTAACATCAGTAAAATATTAAAGAATCAAGAGTCTGCATGCAAACGGTTCACACACCCCCACCCCCCACCCCATTCACTAACACTGATCAGGAAATGGAAAAAATCAGAGCCAGCATGGTCGCACTGAAAGCAATGCAGACTCAAGCATGCAAGAGTTTTTCCCCAGGTGCATGGCAATCATTCCAAAATGGAGGTGGCCCAGTTATATACTCGTTCAACTTTGTAGCTAATTACTGCTGTAATAATCCAACAAACTGGGAGACTTCCCACAGGGTGGGGCCAGGGTGTGGCAAGCAGATAGACTCCCATACACAAAGGACCACCAATTCCAAGTTCCAATGTACCCACCTGAAATCCATTAAGTCGGAGCGAGTCTGGGCCTGTCTCCTATAAAAGGAAAGGGTTAATGGAGAAGCATGTGGGACGTTGGGAGAAAGAGCATGTGTGTAACAGTTGGATAGACGAATAGAAGGAGCAGGAGGCCAGACGAGAGACTGAAGAGGTTGGAAAGAGAACTTACAAGGCTGGAAACAGAAGGGCCCAGGAGGCTGAGATAAGGGCGACCCAGGTTCAGAGAGGCAAAAGGCTCAGGAGAGTGAGACCATAGAGGTTGGGGGCAGAGTGTCCACAGAGGTTGAGGAGAGAGACCACAAGCTGTGGTTGGGTGAGACCCCAAAGGTTGGTGTGACCCCAAAGGGGGTACTTCGGGAGAGAGGCCCAGAAGGCTGGTGCAAGGAAGCACCAGGAGGGGGGGCGTGAGGGAGAGCGAGAGAGACCGAGACCCCTGAACTGGATTTAGAGGTAACCTAAAGATGAGGCGATAAAAGATGTTAAGGAGTAGATGGTGAGGGAACTCGAGAAGTAGGTTGTGAGAGAGGCTAAGGAGGAGGGGACAAGAGGAGTCCATAAAGGGGTGATCAGAGGAGCTAAGGAGGTGGTGACAAGGGGAGGCCAGAGGTGGCACATGACATGTCTAAGGTAAGAGATAATTATTTGAGGGTGTGACAAAAAGAAGTGAGATAGAGGGTAATGAAAAGTGACTGGGAGAAGAGCTGAGGTGGAGAGTGAGGGAATCGTACATCCCACACTTATTGGGGGTGTAAGTATGGTGGGTGAACAAACACGTGCTTGGTGGGACAGTGATGAGGTGCACAAGGAGCCAGAACTGCTTAAGGAAGAGGGGGAGACACTAGGTAGCAGACTCCTAGGTAAGAGTGTGGGGCAATACTGCAAATAGTAGATGCAGCTTAGGTTCGGTAGTAATAGAGCCTGAGAGAGGGAGACATCAAGAGACCTAGGCGTTGTCCTTCTGTTTTTCTCTGGCTTCGGACCTTTGTATTTAAGAACAGGGTGTCATTTCGAGCAGAAATAGCTTACAAAGTAGGCAATAATAGAGAGCAGAGTTACGTATTGGGTAAGGTTCCTTTACATAAGAGCATTGTTGGATTGAATGGTGTATAATGTGTGGTGAAGAGGTAACAATAGGAAAATAAACCGGGAACCGGAGGACACTACATTTTCAACATTGAGAGCCTGAGGCCAGTATTTGCATAGTTATAATTTATATAGAGTAGTCCTGTGGGTGTAATGCAGGAGAGGTGGGTTGAATGGTTAGTTTGTATAGGACGGTAGGGTAGTCCGGGGAGCTCCTTCCTTTGCTAACGGGTGGCGTTTGAGCCTCGTTTTGAAGTGGTCCACTGAAAAGATGGCTTTAATGGCCAGAAGGAGAGCATTCCAGTGACGTGGAGCAAGTAGAGAAAAGGAACGGAAGTGGTAAAAGGCACAGAGGCTGGGGGGGGGGGGTGATAAATTGTGATCAGGCAAGAATCTGAGAGTTTGAGAGGAAGAGTACAGTGACATGCATTCACTGCAAAATCCCTCTAACTTTAAACTCCTGCTACTCGTCTATAAAGCATGGCTGGCTTTATAGATGAGTAGCAGGAGTTTAAAGTTAGATTTGTTTTTTTCTACAGAGAGCCATTCAGCGTGGTGACAGTAGGTAGAGGTGGGAGAGGATCTGTGTAGATTGAAAAGGGTGCATATCACAAAGTTGAAGACTTGGTTGAGGGGAGCAAAAGAGTAGAATGGGAGACCAAGAAGCAGGCTCACACAGTAGTTCAGCTTGCTGAGCAGAGAGCAGTGTTTTAGTTGAGTGGTGCATGATGTGTGGGCAGATTTTGCTAATCTTTAGATTTAGGAGGTTGAGTCTGGCTGCAGTACCAGTGACTATGATGAAGTGGTGGAGCTTCAGGTCACTGTCCATGAAAACCCCAAATTTGCGAGCCATTGGTGAAGGGGTGAGGAGAAGGGGAAAGAGATGGGAGAGTGTGATTGGCGTTGGAAGTAAGGAGAAAGATTACCCTCCATGTTTGAAGAGTTGAGCGTGAGGCAGCATAGAGAAATCCAGTGATGGATGGTGGTTAGGTGGTTACTTATGCATTCGGAGATTGTGAGCCTATGACTGATTCTTGACAAACGGCCACAGGGACGGGTGTTATTGAGATACAGCTGAAGTCCCATGAAATGAGGGTGGAGAGGTCAGAGAGATAGGGATGTACGTGATTATTTCAAATACGAACATTACAAAGACGAATATCTCGCATTCTAAATGTTTGTATTCAAAATAAGCACCCCACTACTACATTGGCTGTCTACACCCCGCTCCCCCCACCTCCTTACTTACCGTTTGGCGGCACACTTCGCTGTCCCTGCAGCGCCAGTTCTTTTCACTTGCTTGGATGGGAACCAGCAGCACTGCAGGGTCCTTTTCTTTTTCTTGTTCCTCCAAAACTTTGTTTTGGATGCAGGGAACACCCCTGCCACCCCCGATTCTATTATAGCGAAGAAGGGTGCAGGGGACACCCCTGCAAGCCTTGCTTCCCTTGTTCGCTATAATGAAAACCGAATGGTTAAAATGTTCGGCATTTTCGGCTGTTCTTAATTTTGGTACAGCCAAAATCCGATCATTTCAACCATTCTTTTTTTTTATATATGGTATTTTTCGTTTGATGCCGAGAGATGGGACACCCAGTTGAGTACAATGTCCATGAAGCCAGGGAGGGAAAGAGATTGTAGTGGATGATTCACTGTGTCAAAGGCAGCTAAAAGTCTATCAGGATGAGACGAGGTGAGAGTGATGGGCATTGGAAAGGGAATTGGTGACATTGATAAGCACAGTCTCTGTGAAATGGTTGGACCAGAATCCATATTTGGGTCGGAAGATGAAGGTCCCTCTAAATAGTTAACTATGCAGTTGAAGACGGGTCTGTAGAATGAGAGGTTTTTGGGAATAGCAGCCGGTTTCTTTAAGAGAGGTCTGACTGTGGCTGTTTTTATAACCAGATGGGAAGACGATGATTGAGAGGGAAGTTGAATAAAGAGGAGAAAAGAGCAGAGGTGATGGGTGAAAGTTCCTTAACAATTTGTGGTGAAAGGGGGTCAAATTGAGTGCGCACTCATTTGGCAGAAGTTCACTGGGTGAGCTGAGGGAGAGGTGAGATAAAGAGGAGGGTCTGGGGAAAATGGCAGGAGGGGAAAATGAAGGAGAGTGTGGGATGGGTAGAACTGTCCTTATTTTGGTGATTTTAGTGGAGAAGTAAGAGGCAAAGTCATTGGTGGAGAGAAAGGGGAAAAATGGAGCAGTTCTTGTGGGTGGGAGCATAGCCTGGACGTTCTTCGATAGTTTGCGAGGGTTCGAGCAGAGAGCAGAAGCATTAGTGTAATAGGGGGATTGACTGTGTCGAGCTATCGTCGTGCTCGGTAGAGAGTCTGTGTAAGCAGTGAGAAGGTTAGGGGGAATAGTGTGTGTGCCGATGATATAAGTGACACATTGTTGTCATCCACAATTGGATGGCAGGGAACATCTATGGTTGAGGATGCGGGAGGAGAAGATACATAAGTGGGCAGGGTAGTGACCATGAAGGGGTAGACAGTGCAGAGTTGATTTTCGTATTTCAACTGAGTGAGTATGTGGAGGCTAGAGAGCTTAGAGTAAGAGGTTGACTTGGTCAAGGTAGGTATCATGGAGTCGACAATTAGTTTGGTGTCATATGAGTCAGGGTGATGGGAAAGTGGGGAAATAAATAGAGAGGGTGAAGTGAATGACAGTGATCTGAGAGAAGGGTTCCATTGTGAGAGCAGAAAAGACCAGGGTGGAAGAATATGATATCAAGAGTTACCTTGGGTGTGAGTTAGGTTATGTAGGTTGACAAGTGAGTTGTCAGAGATTGTATTAAAGTTGGAGCTGTTGGTCCTTAGTCATGTTGGAGAGGTTGTGGTCACCCATGAGGGCATGGTCATCAGCTGGGAAAATTCAGATTAAGAGTTCCAGATCGGAGATTGAGTGTGCCCAGCGGGTGGCAGATGAGAATAGAGAAGTGAGAGCAAGAAGATGGACATAGATCTGCACAAAGGAGGAAAGAATGAAATCTGAGGAGGGAATGTGTGCCGATGTTGTCCTTTCTGATCATTAGGCCAACACCACTGCTTTTTTTGGAGGGCTGAGAGGAGTGGGGAAAAAGAGGTAGTTGATGTGAAGGGCTGCCAAGCAGGCGGTGTCAGGGAGGAGTCCAGGATGATAGCCATTACCGAGAAAATGAGGTGATGGGAATCCAAATCATTTGTGAGAAAGGGAGGGTTTTTTACGGAGGGTTTGGGCATTCCAGAGACTCAGTGAAAGGTCAATATGGGAGCAGATGTGTAGAGAAGGTAGTCGCTAGAGTAGATGTAGGGAAATGGGTAGGGCATTTGAGGTTAGAATAGGTGGGATAGGAGTGGCCTGCGTGGTATTTGGGAGCTGAGTGAATAATGGGGCTAGTGTGACAGGGCAAGAGAGGGGGTGGGTGGAGGCCTTGGGGGGGGGGGGGGGGGGGGATGGGGGTTCGGGAGGGAGGGAGAGAGAGAAGGAGAAGGAGAAGGAGAAGGAGAGGGAGAGAGTGAGAGAGGGAGGGAGAACAGTAAGGAGGAGCAGCAGGATTGGCAGGAGCAAGGAGCAAGGTAGGCAAGGCATGATGCAGAGGGCGTGAGGGAGCCCACAGCATACTAGGCGACCAAGAAAGGCAATTTAAGAAATTTCCGGGTCCTAGAAATGTATTTTATATCGTGCAGTTTGTGCATGCATCGGCCAAGGTCATAACGGTGAGCACGCAGATTTAGGAAATTGGATACACTTGGTCGTTCTGCATTGATGGGAGAATGGATGTAGAGATTTAATTGAGCAGAATGGGTTTCCCAGGATGACCAGGTGCTGACGGGCCAAACCGAACCTGCCCCCTTGTCTGTCCAGACCTTTGTTGTGGACTCCTAGTGGTGGGACACCTCTGGACAGGGATTTACAGGATGCACTATCATTGGTAGGGTCAATCGGGGATCTGCCTGCTTCCAAAATGGTGGCTCAAGGGACAAAAACAGGCAAAATGGTTGTCTAAAACAAATGCAGCAGGGTCTTCTTCAGCTGTGCTTCAACTTCACCAGGGAGTCAGGTGTTGTTGCTGCTGACTGTAGGCTTGTAGCTTCTGCGATGCTGGTAAAAACACAAGCCCTGCAATGACATGGGCTGGAAGGCCCAATGAGTGCGCTGCCTCATTCCAAAATGTCCGGTCAAGGGACAAAGGCCAGCCAATATGGTGACCCAAATGCAGGGTTTTCTTTAGCTGAGATCCACCCCACCAGAGAATTAGTAGGTGGTGGTGGTGCTGACTGTAACTAGACACTAACTACAGAACTAGCTACCAGACTCCAACAGCACTTAGAGACCCAGGAGAAGGCGGCCTTCCTGCCACCCTGTAGCTGCACAGGAACTTCTCCAAGGATGATTTGTACCTCAGGGCGATTTCTTTGACTGTGTGACAAATCCCTAAATGTCGTTGTCACTTCTCCCAGAGAGGGAGCCCCGTCCAATGAGGCCAGGGAGGTGAGGCTGCTACCCGATAGTCCCCATGGGGGTGGCATAATAGGGGAGGATCTCATGGGGAGGACTCCCCTTTCAGGGATGAATACAACCATCTAGGGTGCAGCCCTTGTAACATCAACAGACCTCCACACACTCTAACCTCTCCTTCCTTGAAGAACCTCTTTGTATAGAGTAAACCTATGTACTGCTATCCGGTTAGTGATAGGGAACTGTGACGAAGAATTACAGACATCACGATCACTCTCCAGAAGCGAGAGCAACAGTCTAGTCTCTTGAGAAAAATTGAACAATTTAAAAACCGAAGAGGGAGAACGGAAAGGGAGAGCAATGATGGTAAGCCATACAGAGCAGAGATGCTGCGAGATGCGGGAAGTTGGAATCCTGAGACCGGGAGGGCACTGGCTGAAGAAGGAGAAAAACCCTTCCCAATCCCGGAGGAGGAAGGCTGTGCACAGCTCTGGCCTCCGAGAGGAATGGTAACACTGCCTCGAAATGTTGGACCAGGGAGTCCTTGGCATGTGTTGAGACTGTCGTCAGCAGGAAGACACTGACCCACCAGAGAGAAGGGGAAAGACCAGCAAAGCCAACGAGACACTGCTCTCACTCCCAGCGAAGTCCGAAGACATGCCGCAAGTCCCTGCAAGGTAATGGGAGTCACAGGTCTGCCGGTGGGAACATGAGGGAAGTGAGAGGATCTCTGTGGTCCCTGGGGTAATACCTATGACATGAACCCTGGGGGAAGGGTCAGAAACCCCGAGGCAAGAGGACTATATAGGCATCAGAGGAAATCTTCCTCGTGTCAGTGGTAGAGCCATAAATGCTGACCACCAGAGAAGGGTCAGGGACCCCGAGAGTCAAGAGGACTATTTGTGCATGTTGGGATGCATGCCCAGCTCCCCTGTCCTACCAAGCGGTGTAGGCTGAGAGCAATAGGCTAAGAGTGCACGCACTTAATGGCATAAGGGGGGAGGTCTAGAATAGTGACAATAGGATGTAGACACTTGTAGGAAGTGTCCATTTGTAGACAGTAGGCATCCCATGCTGCAAACATATACCGAACCCCCACCATTTTGGAAGTTAGGCCCAGCACAGCCAGGACCCAGTACTACAGAATAATAGATGTTGGCCTCCGCACGAATACCCACCTCCACCCCTGTTCCCATCCCAGGCGATAGACGAGGAGCTCATTTTATCAAGTAAGACAGAGCCCTTTCTTGTTTCACACTGCAGGCCCCTGTAATCTGAAAGGAATGTGCACAGCGAAGCACGGGTAGGGTTGCACCTGGTTCTGAAGGACAATTTCACGAGAGGCAGGGCATAGGTCGTTAGCTGCCAAAACATGTAGCCCAGAATTATAGTACCCATGTCCCCAAATCCCCAACCATTCTATTCGAACTACCAGAGGCCCCCTATCCGAACTCCTGAATCCCTTAACGGTCGATTGATTAGTGCGTTGTAAAGAGCAGACATGGGAGAAGATCGACCCCAGGGGCGAAGCACAAACAGAATGCCCTGTGATTTGTACTGAAAGGTGCGCAGGGTGAGGATAACCAATTTGGGCCAACAACGGGGAGGCATGGAGTGTCTGGGTTTGAATGAAGCTCCTCACGTTTCTGAGAGCCATCTTGTCCTTGAGAGTATCCACTGAGCTCATGTCTAATTGCTACATCACGTGGTTGCAACACAGAACGGTCCTTTCATGTAACTAACCAGTTTTGTGGCTGTGGTGTGAACTTATCGAGGCCAAGGACCACGTGGAAGAAGATCAACACAAGTGACTGCAGTCAATCATCTGGTGGTCAATAAGAGGCCGACTGTATGTACATAGCGGCCCCACCAATGATAATGATGAGATAATACCATATACTTACTGTTTGCGTCATGAGTGACTTTGTTGTTCCTCAAAATGCTTTGTTTGGCTTGAACTAACCAGTGCGCTCTGTGGCAGTAGGGTTTGAATGTCCCTGCTGACATGTATTTTCCATTTTGGAAGTAAAAACGTGATCCTTGCAAAAGGTGTTTTTTCCTTAGAGGGTTACATTTATTCCGTGTCTGGTTGTCGGGAGTCCTGCCACACATGCATCATAGGAAATCCTCCTTGTGTTGGTGCTAGAGCCATAACCACCGACCATCAGAGAAGGGAGTTCAGAGGACTATTTGTGCAACACATGGAATCTTCCTTGTGTCAGTGGAAGGAACAACCACTGACAATCAGACAAACCCAGATCGAGGATCCAAGCCCAGACAGAGACACGAGTCCTTTTCCTCATAGCAGTACTTGGCAGGTTAGTGAACCAGGCCTGGGACCCAAGCACAATCAGAACTTCATGTGATATTGAACAGAGGAGACAATAGAGTATCCAGGGGAAGGGAGTCATTCCCCCTGGGTCTAGTGTGATTGGCATGTTGCAATAAGAAGCATCAGGAGGAGGGAGTCATCCTCCTGATAAAAAGTGTAGAATATAAGGGGAAGCTTCCAGCCAAGGGAAGGGAGTCATTCCCCCTGACCTTTTTACTACAACGTGTTAAAGGAACCCTTTCAATTGGGGGAAAGGAGGCATTCATCCTGATATTACAATGACCCCAGACGAGAAGCTATGTTGAGCTGGTTTTCTTTTGTTTGTTTGAGGACACTTGCAACCAGGGGAAGGGAGTCATTTCCCCTGGTAAGAACTATTGAAGTTCCTAATGTGAACTGTGTTCACAACCCAGGGGAAGGGAGCCATTCTCCTGGGCCACACATACACTTAAGCTTATCTACTTTAGCCATAGGTGTGAGGAGCAGAACTATGGATTCTGACACAGGACAGTAGGCGTTTAAGTTAAACAGACATTCTGACAGATCCATTTTAGTCTTTAGTTGAGGTAGGTAAACCCCTCATTGAAAAAGGGACAGTTGGGCATTTCTCTTTTATTTTAAAGAAAAATAAAAGTCTTTGCCAAACATAATGCCACCTTTGTGTCGGTCTCCTTCTTGTGCACCCTTACAACTGAAATGGCAAAAATGTGGGAGACATGTTTCTTGGAATACTTTATTCTTTATTTGGGACACTGCGCACCTTCCCTCACATTTGGTTTTATTTGTTAAAGCTTCAGGGACGGACTAAGGGCCGGCCCTAACTAGAACTGAAAGAACTTCAGCTTTGGATTTTTCCTGAAACTTCCTGCGAGATATGATATGATATTTTATTTATATCGCGCTCATACACAAGTGTTTCAGAGCGCTAGCAAGCAAAGGGAGGGGAACAATGGGAGAAACAAAAACAAATGATCCTACTAGGCCCAGTGACACTAAGAATGCGCAAGTGTATGGAAAAGGGGAACGTGCGAAGGAGGGGGGAGGAGGGGAGTGGAAAGTGTGGAACAAAGGAGAGAAACAGAATAAAAAAGAAGTGCAATAAATAAAAAAAGTCAGTGAAAAAAGGTAGTCCAGCCATCAAGTGGCAAGTGCATGTTTAGTCGGATAGAGTATATCTGATAAGTACAGAGAAAATGGGGGACTGTATGGGTACAGATACAGACCCCAGTGCAAGCAAGGGGAGTCTTTGGGGCAGTGCAGGAGGGAGGCATGGTGAGCCCAAGAGGAATAGAGGGTGGCCAGGTGCACGATGCCGAGAGAGAAAAACCGATCAGCAGGGGAGAAGAGGGGCAAAGGCAGAAGCAAAGAGGAAGGTCTTGGGGTGCTTCCGGAACGGGAGATGGTTCTCCTCAAGTTTCAAGGTGGCCAGGAGGCTGTTCCAAAGGGAGGCCCCAGCCGAAGACCAAGATCTGCCCCAAGCTCATTTCTTTTGTCCCTGGGGGAGTTAGAGGTAGAGGAGCCAAGGGCTCGAGAGGGTAGGTATTTGCGGAGGGATAGTTGAAAGTATATTGGACCCAGGCCCCAGAAAGCCTTATGGGCAATGCAGAGAGTTTTAAATGTAATCCTTGCATCCACTGGAAGCCAATGAAGGGATTTCAGAGCTGGAGCAATATGATCCCAGGGCTTGAGGCTAAGGACAAGTCTCGCAGCCCTGTTCTGTGTAAGTTGTAAAGAGCGTAGAGTAGAGGCAGGTAGATTTAGAAAGGCTGTTGCAGTAGTCCAACCTAGAGAGAACCAGAGCTTGAGAGACAGTGAGCTTCCGTAGGAAGTAGAGAAAAGGAAGAGTACCTATAAGGAGGTGCAGTAAGAAGTTTGACTTTTTAGAGACGTCCGAGATGTGTGCAGAGAAGGAAAAAGTGGAGTCAAAGATGACCCTGAGATTCTTAGTCTCACAGGTAGGGGTAGAAGGGCCAAGGGGGGCTGGCCAGAGAGAGAGAGGGGAAAGGATGGTGAAGGTGTGCCAATGAGGAGGATCTTGTTGGCATTTAGTCAAAGATCGTTGGCGGAACATCAATTTTGAATGGCGATTAGGCAGTCGGAGATGAGGGAAGGAGGTGGTTTCAGAGGGAAGCCTGAAGATGAGCTGGATGTCATCAGCGTAGCACTGGAAGTTTGAGCAGAAAATGGAAATGCAGTAGGCAAGAGTTGCCAGATATTGGTTGAAAAGCCAGGGCGAGAGGTTAGACCGCTGGGGAACACCATAGGTCGAGAGGGAGATAGAGGATAGGAAGGACCCAAGTTGTACCTGGGAGGGCCGATCAGAAAGGAAAGAGGTCAGCCAGGCCAGGGCCTGATCGATGATACCCAGGTTGTCACGGAGACGATTGAGCAGGATGGTATGGTTGACCGTGTCGAAAGCAGAGGAGAGATTAAGTAGGATGAGGACGGGGATGTTTGAGTCAAGGTTGGAGAGCAGGTCTTCACGGATGTACAGGAGAGCAGTTTCCGTGCTTCTGGCAGCTCTGAATCCGGATTGGTGGTCATGGAGAGAGCCAACAGAGTCGGAATGAAGGTTAAGCTGGGAGATGGCCAGCTTTTCAAGGAGCTTCCCTAAAAAGGGAGCAATGGAAATTGGGCGATAGTTAGCAGGGCAAGAGGGATCGGCTGTAGGTTTCTTGAGGAGAGGATGCACAAGGGAGATCTTCAGAGGGGAGGGGAAAGATCCAGAGGCAAAAGAGTGGTTACAGAAATCGGCAAGTGCCGGAGCAAGGGTATGAATATGGTCCTTAATGGTTTTAGAGGAACAGGTATGGACCTGTTTTGATAGATCGTAGTTGTCTAGCAACCTCTTCCGGGGAGAAAAGAGGAAAGGAGGAGAAAGAGGGAGGGGGCGTGAAGAGGGACAGTCGGCAACCCGGGACAGAGAGGGGAGAGGAGGGGACTGGAAGAGAGGGTTTTGGAATGAAAGTGAGAGGCAAGGGCATTGCAAAGAGCCTGGGAGGTGAGAGGAGGAGTGGAGCCTGCAGCAGGGTTGGCAAGCTCTTTGCAGATTTTAGAGTTCGGCTGAGTTGTTTGATGCTGCAGAGTCGCGGGCTTGAATGTGGCCTCTCATCTTGGAGCGGACAGAGACAGTATTGCCTTTGGAGCCGGCGGCTGGCCAGTTTGTCAGAGGATGAGCCGGAAGCCCTCCGTATTCTCTCAGCCACCCTATACTGCGTTTAAGTGTAGCTAGGTCTGAGTCATACCAGGAGTTACACTTGGCTTTGGACTTCAAACGGATCCTCATGACAGGGGAAAGAACATCAAGAGTGGCAGAAATAGAGGAATAGAGCAGGGATAGGGCTGTGTCAGGGTGTGAGTCAGCCTGAGGTGGTAGTGTGGGGGAGAAGGTCGCAGCGAGCCTCAATTGACTGGAGCTTCATGGGACGAATGTCTGAGAAGGCGGGTGGAAATCTTGGGGAAGGCTCGGCTTGGGGGGAGGAGATGGAAAGATGAGAGGAGAGGAGGCAGTGATCTCTCTGTGGTGAGGGGAGTAGAGAGGGGGGAGGCCGGAGGAGATCAAGACATCAAGTTTGTGACCAGCAGAGCGAGTGGGGACGGAGTGGAGGCTAGAGAGGGAGAGTGAACCGCAGAGGTTGCGACAGAGCACAGATGAGGGTCAAGGAGAGTCAAGATGGATGTTGAGATCACCAAGGAGTAGCAACAGTGAGAGAGTGGCTAGGAGAGAGAGAGCCTGCAGACAAGTCTTTTGAAAGAAGAGTAAGTCTGAATGGGGATGATGGAGGCAGGAATCCACTCGGGAAAGATCAGCGCTACACCACCTTCAGTTCAGTTGGATCTGGGGGAGGAGTGGATCTTGTAGCCGTCAAGGAGAGTGTCAAAACTCGTGACGGAGCTGGCCATAAACCAAGTCTTGGTAAGACCAAGGACATCAAGGTCAAGTTCTGCAAGGAGGTGGCAGATGTCAGAGGAGTGTTTGACAGCAGAGCGAGAGTTGAGAGTGGCAAGATGAAGAAGGTTGCCAGACTTAGACTTTCCGGCGAGGGGTACAAATCAGGGGTATGCCCTGCAGAGGTGTTGAGGGAGCTTCAGATGGGGCAGAGGTGGAAGGAAAAGAGGGCAAGGAAGCCACGGGAGGAGCATAAGGGACAGCTGGAGATGAGAGGAAGTTACCCCCCGCCTGAGCAAAATGTGGGCAGGCCGGGCACCCCCATAAATGCTAAATGGACAGTCCAAATGGCTATGAACCATTGCGCGCCGTTGCCGCACCCTGCTCCCAGTATAGTCCCTGGGCTCCCCCACCTACTCCCATCACAGTTTCTGGACTCTCTCATCACACTGCTAGCCCAGTCCCTGTGCTCTCCCCACCAAAGACCCTGGGCTCTCCCCAATCTGCTCCCACCACTCTCTCATGCCCCCTCACCCCTGCCCATCCTGCTCTCATCACAGTCCCTGAGCTCCCTCCACCATGCTCTTAGCACAGTCTCTGGGCCATTGGCGGCTGGTGAATATATAAATATTTTCCCCAGATATGCCATAGCCACCAAGCGTAATGAGGCAACCCAAAATAATGAAAGGGAGTTTTGGGAGATTCTCCCCCTATACGCCCCCCCGAGAATCTTTTTACAATAATGGGTTAAAATCTTGCATTTTAGAGCACTTTGTATACGGGTTACAAGCCAAACAGTTTGCAATTGGCAATGGAGGCCCAGGGAGGAGGCATGGTATATTTTACTGGACATCGGTGACAGCTACTTTATTTCTCCATAATCCATTTATGTTCTAAAAACTGAGAATGCCACTAATGCGCAGTATGCTAAGAACAATTCCCAATATTACTTAAACTTAGAGGGTGAATGGAATGTTTCAGTTTATCACAAGTGCGCAGGGTATGATGACCCTTTTACCCAAAGAGAACATTATTAAATATACTTTTTAAACAGCCACAGGTATTTAGTAGGGTTAGGAATATCAGGAATCCGATGTGGGCTGCTGAATCCAAACACTGCAGGTTGCGTGCGTGCGTGCTAGCCGTAATACTGTGAGTGTATGTCTGAGTCTCAACCGCATCTTATTGAGAATCGGTTCGCAATTATATCTGTTTGTACTTTGCAGTTTGTGTAGCGCTTACACACTGGGTATCCAAGCACTTCCATCTTCTGTGAGTAGCTGAGATTGTGGCTGAACGCCAGTTTTCTTCAGTGTAGTTTACATTACGTTACGTGATTTCTCCAGCATGGGGTCTGGCATGGATTCACATGCTCATGAATATTCCCCGTCGTCAGGCTGGGAATCCTCGTTAAAGAAAAAATCAGTATCAGTTTCATTTCTGATCTGTCTTTCTTAGTAGTAACCAATCACTGATCTCTGGGTCATACTGCCCCCAGCCAATGACTGCCCTCTCCCTAAGCCCCGCCTCTGGCAGCCATCCTCAGATTTTTACCGCACGTTCAAGTGTTGGGAGTCCTCGTGCTTAGCTCTCGAGTTTTTTGCTGCATTTTCGCGCTTTTTCGGGAGATTTTCTCATTTTTCGGTTTAATCGAGCCTCAAGCTCCACCGTTTCTACTTCCGATAATGGGGACCCGTTTCGTAATTCTTCTACGCCCCTCAAGAGTGAAGTTTTCGTCGAGTTTACGCTTCTTGGAGGATTCCGGAAGATCTGCAGCCTACCTCAACGGACATGGCTCAGGACAAGGGAAGCTCGACGCCCGGATCCAAGCTGTTCAGGTGCTGCCCTGGATGCGGATTACAAAATGTTTTCAAGGAGGACAAGCATTTGCGATGTCTCTACTGCCTTCATGAGGACAAGACGCACATGGAGAAGGACTGTGCGTTCTGCAAGAACTTTTCGGAACGGACCAAACAAGATCGTCGTCCCTGTCTCGCCGCCTGGCTGGAGAAGGGCACAGCAGGTGAGAAGGCGAAGAAAAAGTCTGAGTGGGCTTCTAAGTCCTGTGAGGGTGCCCCAGCGACGGGGGCCCAACAGAAGGCCAAGCACCGCGAGTCCGCGGGCACCGGGAGCACCGAAAGGTCGGGCTCTTCGGCTGCCAGGCACGGCGCGACTTCCCCGGCACGTTCAACCACGAGCCAGCGCTCTGGTTCGGGGAAGAGGAAGTCCGAGAACCCGAGTAAGATGCTGGAGCGGCCCCGGTCGATCTCAAAGGGACCCGAGGGGGAGCGAGGTGCTGACCCTCCCCCCAAGGCGAAGGCCCAGGACGCACCTAAGGTGGTGAGGGCTTTGATCGAGCCGGCAAAGGCCTCTATCGAAGTGGTCGCTGCGACCCTGGCGAAGCCGGCTGAGACTACGCCAGTGGAAACGGCCTCTGGGCCCAGAGTATCCCTGCCACCGCGGAGGGAATCCCCTTTCCAGCCCATCGTTAAGACCCCCGTGAAGACCCTGGCGGAAAAAGGGGGGGGGCCGGTGGCCATTACAGACTCGGAATCAGCCTCTGAGGAGGATCTGATGGAAACCGGGAAGGGCCTCAACGAGCGGTTCATAGGCCTCAACGAAAAGTTCGAGAAGGTTCGATCTCAGTGGACGGTTCCCGCTGATGTGATCGAAGATAGAGACGATGGTGACGAAGAGGGCCCAGTGGGGCAGCCATCCTATCCGTCGCAGCCATTACCCGAGCCCCGGGATAGCTCGGCGGCCATTTTGTTGGTGATCCAATCCTTATGTACTGAGATAAGGACGAGGTTACCACGGACCCCGACAGAGGATTCAGAACCAGGCCCTTCGGGAAGCCCTCCGAACAAGCGGAGGAGAGTTCACCCCGCTCCTCCGTTAGTGCCCGCGAGGCCTGTGTACCCCTCATCCCCCTCGCCAGACCCTAGAGGATACGGGGACGGACGACGACGGCGGCAATGACACAACGGACATCCCGTCTTCAAACCCCCCCCCCCCCCCCCCCCCCCCCGGGCTCTCCACCCGACGAAATTGGCTCCTTTCACAACATGAAAGCCAGGGCATCCAAACTCTTCCAGTTCTGCCCTGAGGAACAGAAAAAGGAAGGGTTTCTTTATCAACGTCTAGAGGCCAAGAGGGAGACGATCCTCGCGGTGCCATTGCTCGACGACATCTGGGACGAGGGGCTGGCTATCCTCAAGAATCCTTCCACGACACCCGCCAAGAGGAACAGGTACGAGAAGAAGTACCGAGTCCCTGATGCCACCCCCTTGTGCCTTAGGGCCCAGCCCACGCCGGGCTCTGTCGTCTCGGCAGCGGCCAAGAAGACAGCAGCAGGTGCGGCGGCTTCAACTTCCACTTCCCCGCCAGACAGCGAGGGCAAGAAGTTGGACTCCATGGCACGACGAGTCATCTCGTCGGCGACGACGATTAAGGCGGCCAATGCCTTAGCGATCGTGGCCTGCTACAACAGGAAGCTTTGGTTCAAGATAGCTCCCCTGCTAGACTTCCTACCGGACGACAAGAGGACGGAGGCCCTACAAATCCTGCAGGAAGGAGAGGTGGCGTCGGATCATGCCATAACGGTGGCAACGGACATTGCCGATACCGGATTTCGCCAACTGGGCAACAGTGTTTGCTTACGACGACGAGGATGGCTCAAGGCGACGGACTTTCGCCAGGTCGTCCAGACCAGAGTGTTGGATATGCCGTTCGACGGCAACAACCTTTATTGGAAGACGGTGGACGAGTCGCTCCAGGCCATCAAGAACGACTAGGAGACGGCCTGGGCCCTAGTGGTACTTCAACGACGACGGCCCTTTCGGAGCTCCGGAGGCAGACAGGGTGCCTCCAAGGGATCCAGCGGTGGCTCTTCTACATACCGCCAAGCGGCCCGCTCCTCGTCCCAGGAGGCCTACAGAGGTTGCGGCAAGCAAGGGGGATCCCGTCGTCGTCGTCAAGGAGGCCAAGGCGGCAAGGCCTCCTCCAAGCAAGACTGAACCGGTTGTGGCGTTGGGCCCCCACCGAAGCACCCCGGTGGGAGGCCGGCTGACGAAGTTCATCAGCGTGTGGGAGTCCATCTCCACCGACCGTTGGGTGCTGGACACCCTGGCCAACGGGCACTCGCTGGAATTCCAAAAGAAGTGTCCTCGCATTCCTCCCGTGGCCAGGAAGGAGCATCACGTCCCTCAACTGCTGTTGGAGGTAAGGGCGATGCTCAAGAAAGGTGCCTTCGAGCTTGTCCCCAGGAGGCTCCGGGGCTCCGGAGTGTACTCAAGGTACTTCCTCGTCAGAAAGAAGACAGGCGGTTGGCGCCCCATCCTGGACCTGCGTCGGTTAAACAAGTACATCAAGGCGCAGAAATTCAGGATGGTCACCCTCCAGCACGTGCTGGGACAGCTGGAGGAGGGCGACTTCCTATCGTCGTTGGACCTGGAGGATGCTTACTTCCACATCCCCATTCTAAAAGGACACAGAGTTTCTCAGGTTCGTGGTTCAGGGATGCCACTACCAATTCAGAGCCCTGCCGTTCGGATTAAAGTCGGCACCCAGGGTATTCACCAATTGCCTGGCACCAGTGGCGGCGCGGCTAGCCTGTAGGGGATCCACGTCTACCCCTACCTGGACGACTGGCTAATCCGGGTAAGGACAAGAGAACTCGCCGTCGAGCACACAGCGAGGACCGTCCAGCTGCTCACGGAACTGGGATTCGCCATCAACTACCCCAAATCCCATCTGGTTCGGTCACAAGTACCACTGTTTCTGGGAGCGAAGTTCGATACAGTGGGGCAATTGGCCTGCCCGTCGGAGGAGAGGACGAAGGCCATTCTGGGCAAGGTGCGGCGCCTGCTAGCCACGGACGTTGCCAGGGTGAGGTCCATCAAGTCCCTCCTCGGGATGATGTCCTCATGCATCTACCTTGTACCCCTTTGCAGACTTTCGATGCGTCCGCTACAGGAGTTCCTCGACGCCCGCTGGTTTCAGGCGACGGGCTGCTTCGAAGACAGGATCCGTCTCGACGAGGAGTTCTGTCGGGCAATCCTATGGTGTTGAAGGCATGGACTTTCAAACCCCGCTTTTCAGGAGACGGTGACGACGGACGCCTCTCTGGAGGGTTGGGGGGCCCACACTGGAGATCTCCACGCAAGAGGCCTTTGGCACCCGGAGGAGAGGTCTGTCCACATCATCATTCTGGAACTTCAAGCAGTGTTCTGGGCGCTCAAGTCATTCCTTCCGTCCCTCAAGGACAAGGTGGTGAGGATCTTCACCGACAACACCACCACGATGTTCTACATACGGAAGCAGGGAGGCACCAGATCCCCAGCCCTATCCAAGGAGGCCCAGGATCTGTGGCACTGGGCCGTCGCCCAGGGGATATTTCTGGTCCCCTTCCACTTGGCAGGAATAAAAAACACCATCGCCGACTCACTCAGCAGGGAGCTGCGCTCGTGCCACGAGTGGGAACTACGTCAGGACCAGGTGGATCGGCTCTTTCGACGATGGGGCAAACCCCGGATCGACCTTTTCGCGACGGCGACAAACTCCAAGTGCCAGAGGTTCGCCAGCAGGTTCCCGCAGCCGAGGAGCATGGGCGATGCTTTCTCGTTCCCTTGGGACGGCCTGTTTCTATACGCGTTCCCTCCGTTGCCGTTGCTGCTCCGTCTCATCAACCTGCTCAAGAAGTCCAGGTGCAGAATGATCCTCGTCGCACCGGCGTGGCCGAGGAAGATCTGGTTCCCGGACCTTCTGGACTTGTCATCGTCCCCACCAGTCAAGCTGCCGGCGGACGCGGATCTTCTCTCCAGAGAAGAAGGCGCCATTCTTCATTATGACCCGGAGTCGCTGAACTTGCAGGCCTGGCTCCTGCAGCACTAGAGTTTAGAGGGTACGATATCCCGGCTGACTGCAGAGAGGTTCTTGCAAAAGCCAGGGCGTCCTCAACTCTCAAGTGTTGCGGTCATAAGTGGAAGAGGCTCTCTGTCTGGTGCTGTGCACAGAAGATTAACCCTCTGCGGATTTACGGCCCCTCAAGTACTGCCGTACCTACTGACGCTGGTCAAAGCTGGACTGGCTCACACCTCCATCAAAATACATCTGGCTGCCATCTCCCGATATACCAGGACTACGGGACGGGCGTCCTTGTGGTCTCATCGCCTGGTGAAGGAATTTATGAAGGGACTATTCCGATCGTTCCCGCCGGTGAAGGCTCCTGCCCCAGCGTGGGAGCTTAATGTGGTGCTGACCAGGCTCATGGGGGCCCCATTCGAGCCTATGCATTCGGCGCCTTTGAAGTTCCTGTCATGGAAGACAGCGTTCCTCGTGGCCATCACCTCCGCACGACGAGTGGGAGAGATCCAGGCCCTATCTTGCAAGCCTCCATACTTGACTTTTCATGACACGAGGGTGGTGCTGAGGACGCACCCCTCCTTCATGCCCAAGGTGCCTTTGGACTTCCACCTCAACGAGCCCTTGGTGTTGCCAGTTTTCTTCTTGTCGCCTTCGACGCCGGCCGAGAGGAGTTTGCACTCGCTGGATGTAGCTAGAGCGCTGAAGTTCTACGTGGACCGCACAAAGAGTTTTCGGAAGACGTCACAGCTGTTTGAGAACTTTGGGTCTGTGAATCAAGGGAAGGCTCTCTCGAAGACTTCCATTTCCAGATGGCTCTCCGGCTGCATCATGCACTGTCACATGTTGGCAAACCGACCGCTGCCCGGCCGTCCGAGAGCCCATTCGACCAGAGCGATCACTGCTACCACGGCGTTCCTGTCTGGTGTGGCCCTGCTGGACACCTGCAGGGCTGCTACGTGGAGGTCGACGCACACCTTCACGAGATTCTACTGCGTCGATCGGGACTCCGGGGAGGAGTCAAGCGTCGGCCAAGCAGTGCTCCGCAACCTGTTTGCCTAAGGTGAGCCTGGTGAGGAGGTAAGAATTGCTTAATGTTGAGTCTTGGATGTAATGCTTAATGTTGAGCCTTGCCACCTCCCGTGGTTGTGCATGTGTGTACTGCTATGTATTCTTATATTCATGAGCATGTGAATCCATGCCAGACCCCATGCTGGAGAAGGAACAAGTTACTTACCTGTAACTGTTGTTCTCCAGCATGGGTCTGGCATGGATTCACATGCAAACCCTCCCGCCTACCCCTCTGCGGCTCTTCACTTGGTCATACTGCCACTTTGCGTGCTACCAAATCTGAGGATGGCTGCCAGAGGCGGGGTTTAGGGAGAGGGCAGTCATTGGCTGGGGGCAGTATGACCCAGAGATTAGTGATTGGGTACTACTAAGAAAGACAGATCAGAAACAAAACTGGTACTGATTTTTTCTTTACCGAGGATTCCCAGCCTGACGACGGGGAATATTCATGAGCATGTGAATCCATGCCAGACCCATGCTGGAGAAAAGCAGTTACAGGTAAGTAACTTGTTCCTTACCCGAATCACACAATTCTGCTTCTTCTTCTGGGTGCTAGCTTGCAGGTGACCTCACATACGAATATGGATTATTTTTAGGGCCTGCGTATTGTATTATACTTCCTTTTCCTCACCAAAAGCAGATAGTATTGTGCCATGTTGTAGTACTCTGCTCTCTCCGTCGTGACACTATTTTAGAAAATCGAGATGTGGGCGCCCTTACAATCCTGATAAATCGCAGTACACTACACAGTGCCTTAACTCAAAAACTGCACAATGAAAGATGTTTCTTTCACTGGTGCAGTTTATGACATCACTCTTGTGGTCCAGAGGGCAGAAGTGCATTTAGCATGTCCAGTCTGCCAAAAGCAGGATAAGAGAAGGTGCCTCTGTGACAGCACAATGGGGGCAGCGCTAGAGTCTTCCTTTCTGTGCCATAGCCGCTCCTCCTTGGTGTCCCCTGGCTCAGTTAATCATTAACACCCAGATTCACTGCTTTGAAACTTTCCCTAGTGCCTTCCGGCATTTTACTGTTACTGCCTTTCCCCCATTCGGTCCCAGAGAAGTGGGTGCAGCGAAGCCCCCCATGCCACCAGCCTGGAGGCTTGGAGCTGGATCGCAGCCGCCACAGCAGACCGGGAGGATGTCAGGAGTGCGCTGAGAGCACTTTAAGGGAAGGGCACTTCACCTCTGGATTTCTCTGATTTGAAGCAGGTCCAGTCCTTGCATACCTGCAGGACCGGGAGAGGCAGGCAGTGGGCTCCATGGGGGTCCGTGGTACTGACTTGACCCCAAGCTCCGGATCGCTCTATACTCTAGTTTTTTTTTCTTTCTTCAGCCTGTAGTTGTGCGCCCCCCTGGACACAAGGCTGCACCCCCCAGAGGGGCACTCCCATCAGTTTGAATACCGCTGCTCTAGACTAAGCCTCTGGGAGCCCCTATAATGCAGCGCAGTTACTCTTTACTTAATCTTTTCTGCACCTTTTAGAGGATCCCTAAACATGACTTGGACTTCTTTGCCTTGCTTTTCATTTCTTTTGATCGGTTTTCAGGGATTTCTGACATTACTCATGCCACGTCATTTTTGTGATCTTTCAAACTAATGGAAAACGTCTTGCTTTTATGTTTTCCTGTTCTTCTGAGCCTTTTTTGTCCATCTGATCGTGACCACTCCCGCCCTGATTGACCGGTACCTGAAATGTGGTGGAAAGATGGTAAAACAGGTGAAGCACAACCCCTTCCATTTACTTTTTGCCTAAGGTCCGCTGCATTGACAACTCCCAAGACTACAAGGACGTGCCTTGGAGAACATTAAGATAAAGAGATGGAGACTGCAAGCAAGAGATCGCAACACCCCTTTTTCAAGCAGTTTGATGCCACCTCAACTTCCCCTCTGATCCCTCAAGGCTGTCAGTTGTGGTATTGTTCTCTGTGACGCAGCAGTCGTTGACTGAAACCTTGATTCGAAGCAGTCTACACCAAGTTTATCAATTTTGAAATCCGTGGTCTTAACATTGAGGGGCTCTGTGTCAGATATCTACTCCCCAATTCACCTTCAACAGAGGCTCCTTTGCTGAATCATCTTCTCAAGTACCATTGTCTCTTGTAACTACTCCACAATCTCTGCATATATCAGAAGCACTAATAACCCCTCAATAACCTTCAACGTTAGCTCATATTGCGCGAAGGGGTAGGAAGAGGCAACAATCTCACAATGGTTTGACAGCTCCCAGACACAGAACACCATGTTTGCCTTCTAGATCCCAGGGTCATGCACAGCCTCCTACGGGTCTTATGATTCCACCCAAACACACCTCACTTACACAGCCTGACTGGTTACATTACACTACATCCCAGATCAAGTTTCCCAAGTTCGGCACATCTCCTATTGAGGATATTTTCACCTTCAAATAGGTCGTCCCTAGAACCTTAGTTTTGATTTCTGCCACAAGGAACAAGAATAAGCACACCCAATGTATCCCCACTTTACTTTTACCAGAAAACGGGCTAAATTCACTTTGCCCGACATTTACTTTGTGTGAGAAACCTGAGGGTATTTCTAACTTCCACTCCCTTGGAATCTTCTGCACAGGTGGCCAGGGGAAGTCAATCACTCTTGGATCCTGGCCCTTGAGGTGGTTATGCGAGGGAGGATCACCTGGGTGGAGGGTCCTTGGGGATTGGGAGTGAGACATACTCGGACGAGATGCCATATTTCCTATTTGCCTTCCAAAAGGAACCCTCTATTCCAAGGACAGTAATGGGATATTGTTATCCAAGTAACAATGAAACAAGTGGGGTTGAGTGGGCACAGTTTGTGTTCAAAGTTTGTAAATAACTTATGTGGTTTTGGTTCAATTATTTGGTCCTGTCCCCAGATTTCGCCCCATTCGCACTATGGGGTGATTCAATATATTTGCCAAATGTTGGTCTGAGTCGAGTGTTCTAGACAACTGGAAGGACCTGTGTGGAAACCCACTCAATTGGTGCTTTGCTGTGTAATGTATCGCTGGTCGTAGATATGTATGAATGATGACATATCCAGTAGTTCATAGGTTTTCAGAAAAAGTATTCTTTATTCTCGAGACAATTAGAAGATAGGCCTGTGGTAAATAGCGTCCAATGCATTTGTCAGATATGGCCATGTTCAGGGACTGTTAAAAAAATATATAATATATACAAAACATATTAAGGCTTAGGTTTTTGAAAAACTGTAATTTTTGGGCTTCATTACATACTAGATTGGTTTTTATATTTCATTTTTACCAGGCTTCTTTTTTCACTTGGAGTTAACCCCAGATTATCTTGTATTCAATCTGGTGCCCTTCATCATGTCACAAAGTAATCACAGTAACATTATTTTAAGATAGTAGTACATTTCATACCTTAATCTGTGAAGGTGGATCAGTTGTCAAGAGTCTTAATCATAAGACGCCCTGTGTGTCAGAGTATTGTAATATTTCAGTGGGTGACCCCAGTATAAATTTGAAAAAAGGGTCCATAGTTTCAAAATTATTCTTCAAGAAGCAAAATCTTACCTTGTTTTGCAAAGTTTTCAGCCAGCAGGGCACCCGACTCGCAGAGATGCGCAAGTTCGTGTGCCCTGCTTTTTTATATATGTACAAAATGGCGCTGGCATGCGTCGTGTGATGACATCACCAACGTGATGACACCATCTCGTGCCGGCAGCCATTTTAAGATTGGTCAAATTTCCTGTTTACATTTAGTATGCACATGTCTTGTCCTCATCCTGTATCAATAATGATTAGATAATCCAGTGGTGGCATTCGTATGTGTACAAACAATCATTGCATAGTTGACACACTGAGTGTCATGTAATACAATTGGCAGAAAGATTGATAAATAGAAAGATTAACAAATAGAAAGATTCACATTGTCAAGCAGTCATGGGTATATAAAATACATTAGGTGTGATATTTCTAAATTCATTCACAAAAACATTTACAAGTAGAGAAGTTGATACTGTCAGGCAGTCAAGCGTGCATCAAATTCTAAAGAGACATGAAATGTTCTACATGGTGTCTTTACCATGGCTATGCAAGCTACAGCATTCTTAAACAAATAAAATGTTATCGTTCTCTGTTCTGTCATTACTGATGCATTGCATTTCATGCTGGATCCGGCTGTGTTCAGAGAAAGCATGCGTAGTTATTCTCCCCATACATGCCCCACTGGATGTAGGGAATTTAGTCTCTCTATCCAGTAAGTCTCTTTCCGGTTGAGGATTTTGTTAATGTCCATACTTTTCTCTTTTCTACGGTATCCAGTATTTAAAATTTAATCTGTGCAATCTGGTGTTGTGCTTCTCTAAAATGTCTCTATACTGGAGATTTTATGTTGCCAGTCCGATATTGGAACAATGCCCGTTCCATCGTGTTTTTGCTTTTCTGGTAGTTTGCCTGACGTAGTACTTGCCACAGGGGCATTTGATGCTGTAAATCACATTGGTCGAATCGAACGTTGCATATTTCTTAAGGAAGATTGTCTTGCCAGTGTTCGGGTAGAATATGACTTCTCCCTTTTGAGCCATATTGCAATTGGAGCAGTTAAGGCAGGGGTTATGTTCCCCCTTCTTGATGGTCTTTCCTTGGTGGTCCTTGTGTCGCTTCCTACCAGAATGTCCTTCATGTTTCTAATTTGTGTGTATGCAAACATAGTAGGTGGCGTTGTGTAGAGGTTTCCTAAAGTTCTATGCTCAGATAAAAAAAAAGTGCCAATGTGTTTCCACCATTTTCCTAATGTTGTTGCTTTGCGTAGAGTATTTGGTTACATAGATCAGAGGTGGTTCCTTCATAGTCATCTCTTTCTCCAAAATATGATATGATATGTTATTTATAACGTGCTTAATACCCAGAGGTTTTTAAGCGGGGCCCCGGCGATCGAACCGGTGTGCTTTGTGTCGTCTTGCTTCGAAGGCGAGCATGTTGCCCCTGACCTATCCTCCTGAGATATAGTTGTCCTATTAATGGTGTAGGTTTTGTGTAACTAAAATTAATCTCTTCTTCTAGGTATTCTTTGTTTGAATCTTTTAACATTTCCCTTAGTAATCTGGTGCTTCACTTTCGTCCTGTACTATTTTTTTAACTCAGAGAAATTGGCTGTATGGGAGACTCCTTAGAGTATTTGGTGGATGAAAACTTAGGCGATGTAGTAAATTGTTCAATCACTTGGCTTCTGGTACGAAGTCGTTGTGAGTTTGGAATCTATGTTCTTGATAGTAACATCGAGGAAGTTAACCTCTTTGTGACTGTGTCGTCGTAAATTGTATACGCTCATCAATCGTGTTAAGATATGCCAAAAATGCATAGAATTGTTCTTCTGTCCCCTTACAGATACCGAATCCATCGTCGATGTATTGACCCCAGTAGTGGTGATGTTCTTGCCAAGTAGTGTGATTGATGTCTGTTTCGAACTTATACATTAATATATTTGCGTAGCTAGGGGCCATCGTTGCTGCCCTAGAAGTTCCACTCACTTGAATTTAGTACTGATTTTTGGATCTGAAATATGAGTTTTGGCCAATCAATTGGGATCCAGCAGGATCATTAGAAATTATTTGGATGCTTTAATATCTCCGGCGCATAGAAGTAGCCACTCAGCAGCTTCTTGTCCTAGGTTGTGGGGTATGGAGGTGTATAAACTTCGTACTTCTGCTGTGAAAAGGATGGTATTATTCAGTGTTGGTAGTTTCTCTAAGATGTTGAGAAAATGCGTCATATCTTTAATGTATGTCTTGCTAGTTTGTATCAGAGCTTGGAAAAAGTATTCTAGGTAGGTGCCTAGTGGTTGTAGGATACCATTAGTTGCTGAGACAATAGGTCATCCTGAGGGTTTAACCAGTCACCTATGGATCTTTAGAAGTGTGTAAAAAAAAAAAAAAAAAAAAAAAAAAAAAAAAACTGGTATTCTAGGGTATGAGATTGTAAGGAAATTATGGGTTTTTTCGGAAGTCCATTCTATTATTGTTATCCATGTGCCATTGATCAAGAAAAGGGTATGAGATACCATCAGTCTAGACGTACCAGGGAAAGGGGGAAAAAAGGGCTAACTATGGGTTTGGCAATACATGATATTCCCCCCCTTTTTCTGTTGATGACAAACCTAGCCTTTCCCCAACCTTTATGGGCTATTATAAGCCAGCTCCCCTCATTTTTCCACATGTGACATTTGACAGTACTGAGACAAGGAATAATAATATAATAATAATTTGGCATTTATATAGCGCTACCAACCCTCGGGTATCTGAGCGCTGCTTATTATTACCCACGGTGTGTGGTGCTCATTTATCGACCTCGGAAGGATGAAAGGCTGAGTTTGGCCCCGCCGGGATTCGAACCTGCGTTAGCAAGCTCTGCACGGATATCAAAGCGAGCGCTCTACTCGCTGTGCCACTTGACCGGCTTAGGAAGAGGCGACTAGGAGTTGTGCACACCAACATGTAACTACACCGCTTTGGTACTGAGACGAGGAAGAGGGCCTCGGAAGAGTACCGTTGCCAAGACCAGGCATATCTTACTAATGGGCCCAACTGTAGTCTGCCAATTGGGAGAAAGGACTCGCACCTGAGGCCCTTTTACACAAGTCAGGTGTATAAAAGGGGTGTAGACAGGATGGTGATTGGGAGGCAAGAAGCTGATGGGAGCCGTGGTGAGCCGTTCTGCAGCTGAATAAACACACTGGGGACTGAAGCAGCTGAGGTTCCAGACGAGTGTGAAGTGGGAGCAAAAGCTCCATGGGGCAGAGGCAAGTCGAAGGAGACCAGATGACAGGGCATCCTTCATTCCATCAAAGGGATTGCTCGTTCTCCCGTGGTGCTGCAAGAGTGTCTGATGTGCGGAGAAAGACCCCCCTGGAAGGAGGCCACCAAGTTCATGGCCAGCGCGATGTGGAAGAGGACTTTAAAGTGAGCCGGTGAGTTTCTCAGATAGAGAAACCCAGTATTACTGTAACCGCAAGTCACATAAAGTGAACGCCTATTGTTAATTGGGAGCAGAGACTGGTACAATGTAGCAGAGTGGCCATGTGCCTAGTTAATGGAACAAGGACGTTTTCATAAGTCTCTGAACGTTACAAATCCTTCCCTTAGAATCAATTCGGGAGGATAGCTCAGGGGCCACATGTTCGCCTTTGAAACAATACCTCTGGGTATTAAGAGTGTTATAAATAACCTATCATATCAATTAACATGTTGTTGAAGTGTTTGCATGACTTGGAAGGAATGTTATCAAAAGTCTTCAACCAAGGATTGAAAGTAAAACATGCAAAGCGTATGACCTCTGAATTGAAAGGAAGCCACTGTATATTGAATACCGAACTAGAAGGAAAGCTTAAAGAAATCCAAGGCATATTGAATACCGAACGTAAGGGAAATTTAACATTGAAGCAAACCAGTAAACTTTTAATACTGAATGCATGCGGCACAACGAAGGAACTTAAACCTTGAATCTGAATATACTTAAGCAACATAAGACTGCATTAAACCTTGAACTTCAATTGAATGATTGTTGCACCACGAACGAGCCCAAACTTTACAGCTGAATTACTTTACAGGCATAAGCAAACCCAAACAGCAAACCTTAATAAGTGAATACAGTGCTACAAGGCTGCGGTTTAAAAGGGGGTGTGTGACACATGTTGGCAGAACCACAAGATGGCTAAGGAAAAACCGGAGGAGCCCAAGAGCACACCCTGAGCCCAGAAACCAATAAAGGAAACCAATAAAAGTTGTCATGCATTTACTTCTTCGTGTCTTTACTACGTCTGCATCTTTACATTGTGAATCTTCCAATGGATGTAGTTATGGTTAACTTAATGTTAGTGTTCGGCTGATTTGGTGGCAAGGGGGAAGACTATGAGGTAAAAAAGAAGGAGCAGGAAATACTGGCGATCTCACTCTAATGATGAAGAGAATGATAGGAGAAGTGAAAGAGAGAAGTGAAAGTGCATGTTTTGCAACATCAATGCAAGTGAAGTAAAGACATATATTCCACCCAATCACTACCGTTTATTCCAAGGGCCGAGGAAACAGTCCCTTTTGAACTGTCACCCATGAGAATTGCCATAAATATGTCCCGGATCGGAAAGGGAGGGAAGCAAATGTGAAGGCAGTATAAAGGATATTGGTAATCTGCCTCCTACGTGTAAACTGTGTATTGTTCATTAAAAAACTGTTTACGACTCCAAGATGGCTGCCATGGTGCAAGGGTGTGTTTCCCGTGCTCCGGCAGGCTGACGAGAAACAGGTCTGCAGGCCGACTAGAATGCAGAAATAAAGCCGAGCCGCATACTTTGAAATAGATTGGGAGGCGATGTAACGAAGGAGGACAACTGAATGGCCCCTCGACGCTGACGAGTTGTAGTAGGAGATCCAGCAGGCAAAAGGCGGGGCGTGGCGCTGGTGGGAGAGGCTCTTGATCTGGAGGGACAAGCTCACGCAGCGGACTTCGAGGGATAAAACAGGCTCCCCATCCTTGCAGGAACTGCTGGAGGAGCAGTGGGCACGGTCTGGCGTCCTAAGAAGTGTGGGAGGCAGAGGGGGATGGCAAGCATGCGCCACCCGTAGTGCGCTGGTAATCAGAGAAGGAAGCAAGGAGAGATAGAGCTGGCACTCCCGAGCACTGGGTCATAGTCAGAATAGCCTTGTAAAGTAGCTTCCACGCATCGAGAAGGAGTGCTGCTCCGTGGGAGGAGCGAGGGACCCGAGGCCAGCTACATTAAGCCGCAGTGTTGCTTGTGACTGAAAAGAGGTCGAGGGGGCCAACAACAAATGCAGTGGGGACCTGGACCAAGTAAGTGAAACAAGCTACCTACACCGGACTGATGCAATAGGATGGCAGAGCTTTTGAAGACTGGTTATCTGAGTGGGAAAATATAATGAGCTATACCCAGGACTCAAGAACATTGATGAGGCACTAGGAGTTTGTTCAACTCTTGGGCTTGTGGAACGACTTCGCCTGTGTACGTGGGAAAGCAAAGAAGGTTGTGGCCACAAAGGGTGACCCGGTCGGAGCCCAGAGGAAGTGAGCTCTAAATGGGAATACAGGCTTATGCTTGGGCCACCTTATGAACATTTATCATCAAGAGAACAATAAAAGGTGGGAAGGAGGTGAGAAGGGAGAGAGCAACATTTGCTAAAAAGAAGGGAAAGCGGCCAAGAACTATATTGTTTTTTGTATATCGGGGAACTCGACTAACCAAATAGAATTGCTTCCATGGCTTAATGGTAAATCCCCTAGTCAGTTGAAAGTGTGCATTTCCAGATGCCAGGGGCTAAAGGGAAAAACGCCCTCTTGAAATCCAAAACACCCACTAGAACCCAGGGAGCCAGCTGGAACGCTGTTGGCGGCCTCGCGCTGGAGAAACCTCCATGGGGGATGAAGCTGTACAGCAAGCTACTGGAGAAAAGGAATTAGAGCTGATCAAAATGGCCCTGAACAAGGAAGATCATAGGAATGCCTTAAAGGTATGGAAGAGAGGATGGTGAACACCTTCTAGGTTCAGCTGGAAAAGATGAAGGAAGACATACAGAGTTCATTGACAGAAGTGACGAGGAGGTCAGAGAAATTGGTGCTAGGGTTGATATCACAGAACGGGGCCTAACGGAAATAACAAAAGAAGTCGGTCAGAATAGCGAGCTCCTAGAACAATTAACAAGGGCCACCCATAATTTGGAAGTACAGACAGAAGATTTGGAAAACCGATCCCAGAGATCAAATATATGGGTGAAAGGCCTTACGGAGGACAAAAGGGATGCACATTTGAAGACAACGATTCGGCAGTGTTTTGGGAGCCTTCTCACGGAAATGGTGCCTGATGTGGGAATCGATTGGGTGCACAGGGTGGGCCCTAAGAGATCTGGCTCAGGTACAAGGCCAAGGGACGTGCTGGTATCCCTCTCTCTTCATATGCAATGAAAGAGGACATTCTCTGTGAGGCGAAGTCACAGCCTACTCTAACAGTTAATGGAGCCCAAATACACCTCTTCCAAGACTTGGTATTATCAACTCTGCAAAAAAGGAGGGCCACAATTCCGATGACCAAGGAATGAATTGCTAAGCAAATCCTATGTAAATGGACTTTTCGGTTTGGTATGCTGTTTACTTGAGAAGGCAGACAGCATAGGGCCACGATGTGGGAGGAGGGTTTATCCATCATGAACCTAAACGAGGAAGGGCAGCCCAGCCGGCAACTGCAAGATCCTACCCCCTCGGATAGTAATCGTCCCTGCGACTGGTCAGAGGCTCGTGGCAGACAAGGCAGCAAGGTAACAAAATTACGAGGACCCTCAGGCAAAACAGGTGGATCAGGGCAGACGGGGGAGATTTGAGAAGCAGATCTATTTGTCCTCACATATGGTCTATCTAAAGACTAGACCTCTGCAACTACAGGAAAGATAAGTCAGTGAAGGGGGAGCTGATGCGGACCACCGGCAGGATTGTAGGCCTGCCAGGAGGTAGGGTGGATGGGATGCCATCAAGGAATCACTTGGGGGTGTAGTTCGCCCTCTTTAGGGAAGCTCCCAGGGTTGTATCTGGATCAGAACCCAGGAGGGTTCACATGGATTTTCGTAGGATCTTTGGTTCTGACTGAGAGGGGAGGGTTGGGGGGGGGGGTGATTGGAGTGGTTAGGGGGGTGATTGGGGCGGGAAAGTGCAGGGGTTTGGACAATGTTGTGGGCAGGGAACGGGTTCAGTTTGTTGCGAGTAGGCAGGGTTTGGAGATAGGGAGTGTGGAGCTGGGCAATGGGGACCGACTATGCTGGTATTCAGGAAATAGGAGTGATTCACCAAATGGCAGTGTATTGGTGACAAATGATGTCTTTAACAATTTATTCACATAATGTAAGGGGAATTAATTCCCCTGTTAAACGCAGGAAAGTGGATGCAAAAATTAGACGTTTCCAGGCTGACTTAATTTTACAAGAGACCCACGTAAAGAAGGCAGATGGATAAATACCCTGCTTCTGACAATTTACACATCTTTATCAAGCTAATGCTCCAGGGAGGCTTGCGGGGGTGTTGATAGGTTTAAAGGACGCTCTTCAAGCTAAAGTTGAGAAATCAGTGGTGTATAAATAGGGCAGATATCTTTTCCTACCGATCCTCTTGGGACACAATAGGGTGACCTTGGGAACGATTTACGCACCCAATAATCGCCCAAATCATTGACAAACCAGCCTACAACCAAATCCAAACCCACCTGGAATCGCATCAGCTCCTCGGCACCAGACAATCAGGCTTTAGGCCTAACCATAGTACAGAAACAGCACTTTTGGACCTCAAAATCCAGATGGATGCCATTAGAGACTCTGGGGAAACTCTGCATACTCCTGCTGTTGGACCTCTCTGCTGTTGGACCTCTCTGCAGCATTTGATCTGGTGGACCATGATAAACTTTGCACCTCACTCGCTCGGGACTTCAACTTCTCCAGTGAAGCCACTGCATAGGTGAAATCCTTCTTAACTGATCGTACCTCCAGAGTGTCTATAGGCAAAGAAGCGGCCAACCCCATCCCAGTCCCCATAGGAGTGCCCCACGGATCATGTCCCTTCCCCATGCTGTACAACGCTTACACCAAACTCCTTTTCACACATGTGTGTCATCTACATCAATTTTGCGGATGACACCCAGATCCTCATAACATTCACAGGCAACTATGACCAGGATACCGTAAACATCAACAAAATATACATCATCATCCAAAACTGAATGGCACTAAATAGTCTCTGTCTCAACGATGAGAAGACAGAAGTCCTCATCGTAGGATCCCCAGCCAAAATAGCGGCTCTCCACCCAGACTACTCGGCTATTAATATCGATGGCACCGTTATTCCTGTGCTGAAGCAAGTGAAAACATTAAGAGTCTACATTGACGCTAGCCTTACTATGACTAAACATATTAACGCGCTCGCCTCCTCCACGTCCTACACCTCCAAACTCATTGCTCTCCGCCGTCAATTTCTGACCCCAGCAAGCTGCCTTACCTTAGCCAGAGCTTTAGTATTATCGAAATTGGATTACTGCAATGTATTACTACTAGGCACATCCAATATCAATCTTTCCAAATTGCAACTACTGCAAAACAAAGTCCTAAGAGCAGCCTTAGGAACAAAAGAATTGGACCACATTTCCAAGACAAGGAAGGACGTTCACTGGCTTTGCATCAAAGCAAGAATTATCTTTAAAACACTATGTATTGCACACAAATGTCTGACCAAAAAAGGCTCAATTTATCTTAACAATACTCTACACCTAAAAGAATACAGTAGATCACTAAGATCCAACGACGACCTCCTCGCTACAAAACTACTAGAGCGGGAGGCAGCAGCTTCACTGTTCTAGCCCCTAAACACTGGAACACCCTCCCCATCAATATCAAAAAGAATCCTCCTTCCCTGGATACTAGAAATTGCTAAAAAACCTGGTTATTTAACCAATATTAGCACCAAGGGACATGTCGCTGCATAAGTGCATCATGCCAGTGAAAACTGTAAACTGTAAATATTGTCTATCTTGTTGTACCAGCTTGCCAGCAATGCTTAAATGTGTACTGTGCAACAATGTATTACCAATTCCTAAATTGTCTTGTAACCTTGCCGTGATACCCGAGGGTCTGGGCGTGTAACAAATATAAAACAAAAAAAAAATACTGGTCAGGGGGCATTTTTGAGGGTGACTTTGATGAAGCTGGAAAGATTTGCGGTGGGGGAGATAGTGCTTACTGGAGATTCTAACTTCGCATGGGACCCAAACCTAGATTGGATCATGAGCAATCGTCACAGCGGGAGTACTCCATCTAAGCTTTTAAGGGAGAATTTTAAACACTTAGCCCTCAAGGATGTATGGCGCTCAAAAAGGGGTGACGAGAGAGGGTTCACATGTTTCTCCCACATATACCAAACATTCTCAAGGATAGATTATATATTGATGACGGCCACCCTGCTGGGGGAGATGGAGAAAGTGAATTTATGGCCAATATCAACTTTAGATCACGCCCAAGAGATTGTAGCAGTGAAGGTGTGGGGAAGTCGTAGGGGGGTTTGGGCATGGACATGTCCCCGGGAATAATTTGTCGGCGGAACTGGTGGGTAGCAAAATAGATGATTATTTTATGCATGATGAAAGTGAGGAAATGACTTAAGAAGGGTTGTGGGAGGCATTAAAACAGTCATTAGAGGGGAGAGTATAGCGATCCAAGCTTAAAAAATGAGGATGAGGGTGTCACTGGAAACTGAATTGGAAGCCCAATTGAGGGAGGCCCAGCGAGATCTAGCAGAGGAAAAGAATAAAGAGTTGAATAGAAAATTGAAAGAGGTAAGAGCCAAACTGGAATTGCTGCGTGCGCAAAACTCAGAGGGCACTGCTGAATATAAGGCAGCGATATTATATAACTGCCAACAATGCGGATAGGCTGTTGGCCAGACAGATTACAATGGGAATGTGAAACGCGTAATCAGGGGTATCAAGCAATTGGATCGCCCAATAGCGACAGATTCGGTATCAAGAGGGAGGTCATTTGAAGAGCTTTATAGGGCTCTTTATAGGTCTGAACGACAGACCGTTGACCAATATTTTAGTTGCCTTTTGCTGCAGAAAATTACGGGTCGGGAGAGGGATTGCCCAGAGGAGGAACAGTGGGGGAGGTAGAGGTGATAATCAAAAAATTACCTAGAAATAAAGCTCCGGGACCTGACAGTTTGTCACGCCTGCACACCTCAGGGTTCCCAGTCTTCCCACTCTCCCCAGTGCCCCCTCCGGTACTTCTGGTCCCACCAGTCCTTATGCCCGATTCCGAGACGCACTTGTGCCCTCCTCACTTTCCCGTGTGCCATTGCATGGATTCCAGCCTGCGGCTGCCCACTCGCTGCGACGCCCACTTCAGTGGAGAGTTCCGTGGCAACTGAAGGACCGCCTTCATGCCACACTTCCACATCCCATGACCAGAGCTTCTCGCTCACGTGATGTGGCCACGGTCCACGTGACCAGAAGGACTGCTTCACTTCCGCATACCAAGACCAAAGCTCTCCGATCTCGTAACATGGCCACGGTCCACGTGACCAGAAAGACACACACATGTGATGCATCTGCGTGTCACGTGACCAGAGCTTGCGGATCACGTGTCCGAGAAGGAAACGAAGCGCCAGTATTTAAACAGCCGCATCGGAACACCCGATGCTTCACAGCTATTTAAACTTGGACACTGTTCGGCGCTACGTATTCTGACTCTTGGATTGCCTGGAAACCGACCTTGGATTGCCTCACGGATTTGCTCTTGGATCTCCCTGGTTTTGTCTTCTGGTGTTATTGGATTACCTGTCACGGATCACGGACTGTTTTTTGGACTCCTGCTGGCTCAACCCTTTTGCACTGTTTCTTGGTTTCCTTGTCCAGGATTTTGATATCAGGTGGGCCCGGTCCACAAATACTACATCTGACCTACTGGCACTCGTCTCCTGCTAGGAGGGCCCTTGGTGGGTCTCGGAACCCCTATTATAGTACAGACAAGTAACCGCCTCTGTGGGTAAGATCATTACATTTGTTTTGTTTGGCAAGTGATTGTTGTTAGGCTCATAACTTAACCGGTGCTTTCTTTGCAGTGGTCCGGGGTTCCAAGAGGTCTGCGGTTCCGGAAGACAATCTCCCACCTGTGGCCTCAAAGGGTACTTTTGACTCTCTCTGTGCGGCACTTGCGGACATAGGACTCTTCTGACTACACGACAGTCAAGATACAACCGACTGTGAAGCCATCCTGTCGTGTAGTATTGGAGGGGGCCGCGGACGAACCTTTGGCTGCTATGGTTCAAGCCATAACCGTGTTACGTGCTGACATGGCCGCAGCTAACACTGCCATACATCAACGTTTAGACAATATCCAGAGCACCAGGCATCCCTTTCCCCCCGATGCAGAGTTAGGGGATACCCCATCAAGTTCACAACCCGCTCCACCTCCGGTGGCCCCCCCCCCCAGTGTCCCATACCGGTGGTCCTCCCTTCTCCTTTTCCCTTGGCTGGCCCGAGAGGTATCATGGAGACCCCAGTAAGTTCAGGACCTTCTTGAATCAGTGTAAACTACATTTTTATGTAGGCCCCGGGCCTTTCCAGACTCAACCACTAAGGCAGCATTTACTCTCTCCCACTTAGCCGGTACAGCCGCAGCCTGGGCTAATCCCCTCCTTGAAAACGACAGTCCAGCCCTTTATGACTTTGACCTACTAGTCACAGAAATGTCGTGGGTATTCAAAGTACAAAGTACAATCCCGGGATCTAGAACTTTTGGATCTGGGGCAAGGGAGAGGTCCTCTAATTGAGTATATAACCAGGTTTAATCAACCGGTAGCAGAGATGTCCTGGCCCGAGAGTAAAAAGGCTGTTGTGTTTTACAGGGGCCTGTGTAATGCCAGGAAGGACGCTCTCGCTGTGGTTCCCTCCTTGCCAACCTCGTTTCAGGATTTAGTTGATCTAGCCTTGCAGGTAGACGCCTGGCGTTCAGAACACAGGGCTGAGGTCGGTTTTTCCCACACTCCAACACCATCCGTCGCCCCAGCTACCCCCAACACCAATCACGAACCCATGCAGATAGGGGGCATACGAAGTCCGATCACGCCCACAGAGAGGGAGCGTAGGAGGGTGGACAATGCTTGCTTTTATTGTGGGTTAACTGGTCACTATGTCAAGGAGCGTCCTCATCGGCCCAAACTCAAGACATCAGGTTTTCGGACTGCTCGACCCTAGAACCGGGGGCTGGGTCGAGCGCCTCCCGTTTCACCACGAATCCTATACCCACTTTCGGTCGCATCAGGCCGATCCATGTGCAAGCCGTTATTCAACCCACGCCCAAAATATCTCGCCAGGTAACGATCATCATAGATTCCGGGGCTAGGGGTAACTATATGGACATCGCGCTTGCACAATCCTTGAATCTACCCTTTCTGACCAAGACCCGGCCCGAACCAGTACAGGCAGTTGATGGCACATCTCTGATATCTGGGCCCATTAAACAGCAGACGGCCCCATTGCTTGTGACAATCCATTAAATACATAAAGAAACCCTGAGCTTTGACCTTATTGCAATGCCCCAGTTCGGTATCATCCTGGGAATACCATGGCTCTAGGAGCATAATCCCTTGATAGACTGGAAAGCAGGTTCCGTGCACTTTGAATCTGATCTCTGTCAACATTATTGTCTTCCCGCAACCACCAGGGACACCACACCCGCTCAGGCTTTGGGGGCCATTGCACATTTAACCATAGGGGATACTACGGTTCCCCCGATAGAACACCATACAGTGCGATTGATTTCCACGCTTGTTCCTACCCAATACCAGGACTACGCAGGGGTGTTGATCGGGGTTCATCAGAAGTTCTCCCACCACATCGCCCGTATGACTGTCCGATAGATCTGATATCTGACAGTACCATCCCCACCGGCCGTATCTATTCCCTCTCCCCCGCGGAAGACCTGGTTCTGAAGGAATATATCCAGAAATCCCTCCGCTTAGGTCACATTCGCCCTTCCACTTCCCCAGCGGCTAGTCCCATTTTCTTCATCCCCAAAAAAGAGGGTGATCTGCGGCCGTGCGTGGACTATCGCCGGATTAATGCCATCACAGAAAAAAAACGGTATCCCATTCCCCTGATTACGCCCTTGCTTGATCGCCTCACTCACGCCTCGATCTTCACTAAGTTAGACCTTCGCGGGGCTTACAACCTGGTCCATGTATGACCTGCTGATGAATGGAAGACCACCTTTTGCACTCGCTATGGGCTCTATGAATACACGGTAATGCCGTTTGGTCTATGCAACGCTCAGGCCACTTTCCAGAGGTTTATGAACGACATATTTTCCGATATCCTGGACGTGTTCGTTGTGGTGTATCTAGACGATATTCTGATCTTCTCCCGGGACCTTAAAGAACACGTACAACACGTTTGAGAGGTGCTTAAACGTCTGCAGAAACACTCCTTGTTTGCCAAGCCTGAGAAGTGTCAGTTCCATGCAGACACTATGGAATTCCTTGGTTTTCACATCACACCCGGGGGGTTAGCCATGAACACATCCAAGGTGAGGTCTGTATTAGACTGGCCTGTTCCCAAAAACCTGAAGGCGTTGCAATCTTTTCTTGGCTTCGCTAATTTCTATAGGCGCTTTATCTCTGGGTTCTCGTCTCTGGTGGCACCTCTCACCTCTTTGACAAGTCCTCGCAATCCTTTCTTGTGGTCGGATACTCACCAACAGGCATTTGAGGCCTTAAAGCTTGCGTTCACTACCGCACCTATCCTACAACATCCGGACCCGGAACTGCCGTTCATCGTGGAGGCCGACGCCTCCTCCTTTGCCCTGGGTGCAGTTTTGTCACAGACATGTCCCACCACCGGCTGACTTCACCCCGTGGCTTTTCACTCGCGCAAATTCACTGACGCTGAGCCGCACTACACGGTGACCAAAAAAGAATTGTTAGCAGTCACAGACGCCTTCCGTGTTTGGCGGCATCATCTCTTGGGTGCGAAACACCGGGTCACTGTGTACTCAGACCATCAGAACCTGCAGGACTTAGCATCCCTGAAGTGTATCAACAGCAGGCAGGTCAGATGGCATTTGTTTTTTGCAGCTTTTGACTTAGTCATCAAGCATCGTTCGGGTTCGGCCCACGGAAAGGCCGATGCCTTGTCCCGATCCCCTAGGGGTGTGGCCTTGCCAGTATACCCTGACACTCTCCTAGACTATGGCAAGGTGGTTTGTCTGTGCACCCCGTCCCTGCCTTTACTCGAAGCTGTACGGAAGTGGGTTACCCTACACCATGATCAGTTGTCCGAATGGGATCCTGTGATCCGCGATGGTCTGCCTTTCGTTTCGGAGAGGCTATTCTTGCCCAGTACAGACACCCGCAACATGGCCCTACAGTGGTCCCACGACGCTCCTGTACATGGACATCCCGGCCAATCACACACTTTGGCGTTATTGAAACGATGGTGCTGGTGGCCATCCATGAAAAGGGATGTGGAGTGTTAAGTCAACACATGTGCCATCTGTGCATGATGTAAACATCGTAGAGGCCACTCTGTGGGTCTCCTTCTCCCCTTGCCTGTCCCTCCCAGACCCTGGCACACATTGACCATGGATTTCATTACTGACTTACCCCGGGTCCAGGGCTTTGACACTCTGTGGGTGGTTATTGATTCCTTCTCAAAAATGGCTCGCTTTATTCCCTGCAAGGGAATCCCTTCCGCTCCTGCAATGGCCAAAATGTTTTTTGTGAGCATCTTCTGTCTCTTTGGGCTGCCTTCAGTTCTCATCTCGGATAGGGGTTCTCAATTCACATCACGCTTTTAGCAGGCACTGACCAAGTTGCTCGGCATCGACGTCCGTTTCTCATCGGCGTATCATCCTGAAACGGATGGTCAGACCGAGCGGCTCAATTAAACCTTAGAGCAGTACTTACGCTGTCTGACCCTGCAACAACAATCATCATGGCTACAAGTGGTACATCCCGCAGAATTCGCGTATAACAACGCTGTCCACTCTTCCACTGGGTTTCCCCCTTCTATGTTCTGTACGGTCAGCACCCCCGTGTCTTGCCCATCCCTGATTTGTCCTCCTCAGTCAACCCGGCCGCTGCTGCTTGCGTTAGAGACCTGGCCTCCATACATGTACAGACCTCGACCCATCTCCTCGAGGCTCAGGCATCCATGAAGGTGCAGGCTGACAAACGGCGGGTGATGGCTCTGTTGTATTCTGTGGGGTCTCGCGTCTGGTTGTCGACTAGGCACCTGCGACTAGTGGGGTGTAGGAAGCTCTTGCCTCGATTTGTTGGTCCCTATGTGGTGTCCCGGGTGATCAACCCTATGGCCTATCGGCTTGTTCTCCCGGGGTCTTGGCGGATTCACCCCGTTTTCCATGTATCCCTGCTCAAGCCCTGTCCTGGTCCTATGCGGCTTCGTGCCCCTGCGGCCCCGGTATCCCTGGCCTCCCCTGATATATTTGAGGTCTCTGCAATCCTGGGTTCCCGTGTTTGTAGGGGGTCACCTTCAGTATCTGGTGGATTGGTCTGGTTATGGCCCGGAGGAAAGGTCTTGGGTTCCTGCCACTGATGTTCATTACCCCCACCTGGTGGCCCGGTTCCATAGGGACAATCCTTCCTGCCCACTGGGTCGTGGGCCTTTGGGGGGGGGGTGGCTATGTCACGACTGCACACCTCAGGGTTCCCAGTCTTCCCACTCTCCCCAGTGCCGCCTATGGTACTTCTGGTCCCACCAGTCCTTATGCCCGATTCCGAGACGCACTTGTGCCCTCCTCACTTTCCCATGTGCCATTGCGTGGATTCCAGCCTGCGGCTGCCCACTCGCTGCGACGCCCACTTCAGTGGAGAGTTCCGTGGCAACTGAAGGACCGCCTTCATGCCACACTTCCGCATGCCATGACCAGAGCTTCTCGATCACGTGATGTGGCCACGGTCCACGTGACCAGAAGGACTGCTTCACTTCCGCATACCAAGACCAAAGCTCTCCGATCTCGTAACATGGCCACGGTCCACGTGACCAGAAAGACACGCACATGTGATGCATCTGCGTGTCACGTGACCGGAGCTTGCGGATCACGTGTCCGAGAAGGAAACGAATCGCCAGTATTTAAACGGCCGCATCGCAACACCCGATGCTTCACAGCTGTTTAAACTTGGACACTGTTCGGCGCTACGTATTCTGACTCTTGGATTACCTGGAAACCGACCTTGGATTGCCTCACGGATTTGCTCTTGGATCTCCCTGGTTTTGTCTTCTGGTGTTATTGGATTACCCGTCACGGATCACGGACTGTTTTTTGGACTCCTGCTGGCTCAACCCTTTTGCACTGTTTCTTGGTTTCCTTGTCCAGGACTTTGATATCAGGTGGGCCCGGTCCACGAATACTACATCTGACCTACTGGCACTAGTCTCCGGCTAGGAGGGCCCTTGGTGGGTATCGGAACCCCTATTATAGTACAGACAAGTCACCGCCTCTGTGGGTAAAACCATTCCATTCGTTTTGTTTGGCAAGTGATTGTTGTTAGGCTCATAACGTAACCGGTGCTTTCTTTGCAGTGGTCCGGGGTTCCAAGAGGTCTGCGGTTCCGGAAGACGATCTCCCACCTGTGGCCTCAATGGTTGTACAGGGAGTACTTTTGACTCTCTCTGTGCGGAACTTGTGGACATAGGACTCTTCTGACTACACGACAGTCAAGATACAACACAGTTTCCCAGCGAGCTTCTATTAGAAATACCGACTGCAGCTCAGTCCCAAACTTACGAGCCTCTTCAACTCTATAGGGAGGAATGGGAAAGTGACCCACACTATGGGTGAGGCAAAAGTGGTGGTTTTCGAAAAGCCCAACAGAGATCCCAACCGCCTTTGGGTCATACCGGCCTATTGCTCTCTTGAACTTGGATGCAAAGATCTATACAGGTATTTTGGCAGCTAGGGTCACCAATCTTCTTCCGGACGTTATTGGCACAAATCTGACTGGCTTTATAAAAAGGGGGCAAATGGGGATAATACTAGGAAGCTAGCACACCTAATAGAGAAAACCGCCATTGGACAGGTGCCTGCGATATTGGTTTTGCTCAACGCGGAAAAAGCTTTCTACTGTGTCGAGTGGCGATTTTTATTTAGTGCTATGGAGCATATGGGTTTCGGTCCTGGGTTCATTCGAATGGTACAGGTCAACTATGCGTATCCCTTGATAAGGTTGTTTATTAACTCTCATCGATTAAAAAAAAATACAGATTACAAGACGGACGCAACAGAGGTGTCCGTTATCTCCACATCTTTATGCTGTACACCTAGTACCCTTGTTAACAACAAGACAGAATCAGAGAAAAATGGGAATACAGTTTGGGGCGGCATTTGCCGATATGATGATGACCTTGACCATCCCAGAGCTATCTATCCCGACCTTAAGTATGAAACTATCAAAGATGGAAAAGGTAGAGGGGTTGAGGATAAATATGTCCAAATCAGAGCTATTGGGCTGATGGAGGCTCAGAGGGTAGATTTGTCGTAGGTTTCCCCTTTCCAGGTGGCTGTGGAGACCATTGGGTACCTTGGGGGACAGATAACTAATTCAATTCGAACTTGTACGCAGCAAATTATCCAACATTAATAAATAAGATAGAAGTGGATTTAAATAAAATGACCCCCTTGTGTATATTGTGGATGGGAGGGATAGCTCAAGTAAAAATGGTCATGCTACCGCCCCAGTAAGGGTCCCCAACCTTTTGAGCAAAATGTGCATATCAGGGGGTCCAAGTTATTGAAATCAATGCCCCATGGGTCGATACAGAATGTAGAATCTCGAAAACAAAATTGAACCATGATTTAATGAGTGGTCTGTACACGGCTGGCCAGATTTCTAGCTTCAAAAGGATATTAAAATTGCTAAAAGATTTTTTGTTTTAAAAATTGTTTTGAGAAACGGGAGCTTTGAGAGGACGACGCATTTTCAAATGACACCAAATTTTTTTATATTTAATGCAATTGTCGAGACAGGCATTATGCGGTCTCCTTGGACCACCAGCCCCCCACGGTTACAGGCCAATTTCCTTACTGGACACAGCCAGTAAGATATTCTCCAAATTGTTGTTGCTCAGAATGGACTGGAGGAGTGGGCTCAAAGTAACAATATCATGAAGCCCTCCTAAGTGGCTTTCAGGGGAGGGCTTCGTACAGTGGACCACTGCTTCAATCTGAGCGGCAAGGTTAAGGGAGGGAGCTTATTTGTGGCTTTTTTCAGATTTGGAGAAAGCATTTGATCTGATTGATAGAAACATCTTGTGGCATAGTTTACATTTTATTGTGGTCCCTGATGGTTTATTAAATCTTGTCCGATTGTGATACACAGACATCTAAAAGTCTCCCCGATATACAAGATTAGGGAATTATGTATCGTTTCCCCCAGCAATAAAGGTAAATAACAGAGATGCTATTTGGCCCCAAAGTAATACGTTCAAACTTTGACCGTAGTACTAATCTTAGGAAAGTTTAACCACCCTCCCAGAAGGATACTTTCTTAGCATGCTTCTTTATGCCAATGATAAAGCTATTTTGGACATAACCCTCACAAGTCTTTAACAGGGCCTGCTATACACACATTACTATTTTGGGAACTATAGTTTGAAATTAAATATGATAAAAACAAAAATGATGGTGTTTGGGAAAAGGGTGAAACTTTGTAGCCGTTTTTTAAAAGAATGAGCCTATGCTTCTGAAAAAGTAGTGCTTGGGTCATTCATTTTAAGAAGACAGCTGAAAGTGCATCATTAAGGATTAAAGGGCTTTTTAAGATTTTATTTCAAGTTTGGGGCATTCAGTTTGGACAAATGCCTGTAGATATGTAGGGCAAAGGTCTGTTTAACGATTTTTTTATGGCAGCGAAATCAGGGGTTCGAACGGTCATGTCCTGGAGAGGTTGCAAAATATATTGCTTAGCCAAATAGCAAGTCTCCTTCCAGGTCACCTGGTAGTTAGTGCCTTATGAACTGAACTGGTGGTGTTCACATTGAAGGGGTTGGCCCAGTTAAGACTTTTAATTTAAAAGCACATCTGGGATTTTCAATATAAGCGCGATTGGAGCGTCCGATGGTAAAGAAAAATACTTGTGGTCGGGGTGTGGATGGGTTGTAAGGCACTGACCATTTGGATAGGGGGGTGGGCTACAACTAAATTTGGCACTTTAATCAACTGACAATAGCTCTTGAAGCCAGAGCTTGACCCATGGGGAGAGAGGCACATGTCCAAAATATATTTAAGCTGCCCTCTTTAGATTTTTAGGCAGACTTACGCATACTTATAAGACGCCAAGGAGAAATCTGTGAAATAAGATCCCCAGAATGTAGCAGGCTGAAGCGAAATTATACGTTTAAATGTACCCACCCCCTCAATAAATGAAGACCGCGTACAGGAGGAATCACAAAGTGTGCCTACGAAATGGGAGTCGATGAAAGTTTGGTTCATTTTCTGTTAATTTGTCGTTTTTCTGTTTTGCATAACCGTGGACATGCATGGAAGCTATGCTTTATATCATTAATTGTAATGATTAGGTTTATGTATATATAGGTTGTTTGAATATTTTAAAGCTGCTTTTTTATTTTGGGATTGTTCGATGTGAATTTTATGAAGTATGATACTTGTTTTTAATTGTTGCTAACTTAATGGAGAAATACGATTAAATAAATATTGATTTATTAATACTGGTCGTTACATGGTAGGGTTTACAGATCACTTCATTGGGGCTTTGGAGGTTACCTCCTAAGAATTCTTTAGGCAGGCAATGGCAAATGGCGCATTTTAAAGCAGCTTGTGCCTTTTTACATTAGGGAAAAAAGTGGTTGGGGATGGAAATAATATTTTTCGAAAGGATTCGGAGCATCTTTTACCTACCCAAAAGGTATTTTACACAAAAACATAGTTGCAAACATTTGTCAAAACTCAGATCGTTTGACGACCACTTCATAGAGGTGTGTGGTGATGTTAACTAGGTATTTGAATTAATTAATTGGCTTGCTAATTTAAACTTATTAACAGTTACCAAATTGAATTTGAACACAGAATATGAATTTATTCTCCAGGACACAAACATGGGAACATGGTTCATTAATACATTTGCCAGCTGGACAAAGTATCTTAAGACGACAGGTTTTTATTTTTAACAATGAAACTGCTATAATAAGTAAGAACATTTACTGAAAAATAATTAGCATGGTGGCAATAAACTCAAATCTAGCATCTACAGAAATAAATCCGCTGCAGCCACAGCAGGCTCACTCGCAAACATTCTTGCACAGTCCAGGACTCTGTCGTGGCTACACTGCTTCTGAGGTCTCGTCCCTTGAGCACCTCCTTCTAGGCCTCCACACCACGCTCAGAGCAACTGGCAAGCAACAATTTAGGGTGCCACGAGCAACATGTTGCTCCTGAGCTACACATTGGGGATCACTGCCGGCTACCCACTGTTCTATTTCCAGGCACTTCCGGTATGGTTACTGCCATCATTTTCTAAGAATATAAATGGGATATCACGTTTTGTTTGGCAGAATAAATGTACAAGGGTAGACCTGGAAACACTGATGGCACCTAGACAGAGGGGGGGGGGGGATAGAAGTGGAGAACAGGACTTCCTAACATCTCCAAATATTATGGGGCTGCCCAACTATGGGTGATAAGGAAATGGCTGTCTGGTGACCTGACTAAACCATGGGCAAAGAAGCATAGGGCAGTAGCAGGGTTCCCCCTGGAGGGATTGCAGTGGTTAAATAAGCAGGACAGACCCCGGCGTGCCAATATGAGCAGAGTACTTTCAGTGGCATGTGATGCATGGGATCGTCTATTGAGGCAAGGACACCTCTCTGCGCGTCAGTCTCCATTCACCACATTATTTAGAAACCCACATTTCACACCAGGGATGGCCCAGGTCTCTTTCAAGAAATGGAGGGAAAAGGAATGTAGCAAAGTGGGCAATATGATATCGGAAGGGTGGTAAGAACATTTTTAGATTGCAAAATCCACATAGGCTTGACAGAAAGAGACCAAATGGAATACTTTCAACAATGTCACTGGCTGAAACAGCCTGATATTAAAAAAGCATCTCAGAGAGCTCTGACACCCTTTGAGCATTTTATCACCACGCATAAGGCGGGTAAACAATTGGTATCCAAACTTTACTCTATTTTATTAGCTTTTCAATCAGAGCGTAAGGGGTCTTACATCCAGAAATGGGAAAGAACCCTGAGGGAGGACATTCCAGAATCATATTGGGGAAACCTCTGGGCAAATATACCAAAGCTGACAAGATCTATCCAGACCAGGGAAGTGTGGTATAAAATAATGGTGCAATGGCACCACACACCATCTTCACAACATGTTTCCCAATACAGCACAAGAATGTTGGAGGGGATGCTCAGGAAGGGGACAATGGAGGCATATCTGGTGGGACTGTCCAATATTGAAGATATTCTGGGATGAAATAATAATATGGATACAAATGATGGTGGATGGTTCCGCAATGTGTACGCCCAGGGAATGGATGTGTGGGATGTTCGACCCAGAGAAACCGTTTTCTCTGAAAAGCAAAACACAAAGATTTTATGATATTGATAATAGCAGCTTGGCTAGTAATAGCAAATACAATTGAAACAGAAATCACCACCCACGAACATAGAATAGTGTGAGGAATATTGGCAATGGAGTGGGTTACTTACAGAATGAGGGAAGGTCAGCAGATTCCGGACAGATTGGGGAATGATAATGGAGTATCTTAAAGGTGACTATATGCTACAATGGTGCCCTCAGAACTGGAGAATATTGGACATAATGTAGAGGACAGGATGTTCCTCAGTCAAATGGGCATAACTATGCAAGTGAAGAAGGATGTACCAGCAAGTTGGGGGGGGGTAAGGGGTGGGTCTGGGGATAGTGTTCTTTTTTTGTGTTTCTTTTGTTTGGTGCTTAGTATGTAACATTTTGAAATGCCAATAAGAAAACTTAAAAAAAAACCTTTTTTGTTATTATTTGTGCTTTAGTTTAAAAAACCTTTTCACAAACATTATGTGCACCAAATAAGTCTACAAAGCAATTCCAATTACTAACAGATTCCCATTCCACATACTTCAATTCACATTTTGATATGTACATCATAAGTCTATTCATATAATATACATCTATGTATCATTTCCGTCAACATCAAATTCGCTTCCACATACACCAATTCATATGTTCAATAATCAACAGTTAATTCATACCCAAATACCCTTTAAAACAAATCCTCCTAAAAATGTACTATTTATTATTAATCATCGATCCTATAGAAGAGCTTGTGTATTTTCTTGTTGTATTCCTTAATTCTATGCCACAATTTGTAAAGAGCCATATTCATATGGCTTTCCCAACCATCAGGCATCTTCAGACCCTGCTGCAACGCATCTGTGATCTTTCTCTGTTCACCATGTTCAATATTATCAACCACCTTAAAGTCTAAACACTTAACTGCGTTCCTCCTAAATCCCAGTCCCACGCAGAGCGCCTCCGGTATGGCGACTCCAGCCCAGGACCAGACCATTTCGCTCAGGGACATCATAGGGGCCATTGCAGAGTCCCGGTCCTCTGTGGAAGAAAAGATTGATGGGCTGTCATCGGAGGTCTTATCCTCGAGTGGGGGGGCGATGGCAGAGCAATGGATATCAGACACAGAGGATGCAGTGAAGAAGATGGAAAAGCAATTAACCTTGGTATCCCAGAAGCTCCAGACTTTAGAGAGTTGTGCGGAAGACAGTGAAGGGAGGTCGAGGTGGAACAGCATCTGTTTCCTGGGGCTGCCAAAGACACCAGAGGGGCCTGGCATCTAGCTTTTTCTGGAGCACTTGCTTGCAGATCTCATGCCGCCGAAGAAACTTTCCAACTTCTTTTCATTAGAGAGGGCCCACAGGGTGCCAATGGGCAGTCCCGTTCTGGGGACTCACCCGTGTTCTATCATTTCAAGGCTCTTGAACTACAGGGACACGCTTACAGATGGCAAGGGCGACTGGTCCGATCACATAAAACAGCTACTGCATTGGATTTTTCCCAGACTACATAAGTTAAGTGCAGCAGGTACAACAGTCCTTCGATACAATCAAACAATAGCTGCTCTCCAGCGGCATCAAGTATGCCCTCTTCTTCCTCTCACAACTGAAAGTGTGTCACAGGGCCAAGGCACTCCTCTTCAACACACAACTGGAGGCATGGGAGTGGTATGAAAATAATATTCAGCCTGCTTCGGCTCCCATGCCACGGAAGGAGACACGACTGGTGCCAGAACCAGTACCGTCATCTGGCCTGGCTGTATTCACAGGAACCAACAAACCTAGAAGACATTGAAGATGCCCCGGACCGTGGAAAGAGGGATGAACTGGGGACAAGAGGCAGTGCCAGACATCAGCTCCACTAAATCTGCTTAATTCTTATGACAAATGTATCTTCATCAAGCTGGCCTCTAAACTATGGGAGGCCAGGGGACAGGCCTAGTCAGGCTTTAGCTGTCTCCAGACGCTCCGCTCATGGTTGAGTTTTTTGGCTCCTGTAGGTTCCGCACAAGCCCTGGGCGACAGGTGCTTCAATTGGGGGAGAAGTGCGGGGTGGGGTAGTTTGGGATGTTTTTACTGTTGTTGGTTTGCATTGCTTGACTGGGGTCGGTGGGTATATGCACAGAAGGTCTTTGCCTAATCCTTGGATATTATGGAGAGGGTGGGACTCCCAAGGGAAGGGGCTTGATATATGGCAACCAGGGGAGCATGAAGCATGAGGAGGGGGTCACGTTGTTCATGTAGAACGTAAATTGCCTGGGCTCTGGCATTAAGCGCAGGCTTGTACTGCAGTTCCTCAATAGGTACTCACCAGACTTTGCCCTCCTCACTGAACCCCATTAGGCGGGGTCGCACTGTAATTTTTTTTAATGAATTGTGTCCTCCAATGTATTCCACATCTTTGACATGTAATGTCCACAGCTATGCACTTCGGAAACTTTTTCGGCAGGGGGCGTCCTATGTCAATGACGTCGGGTCGATGTCGCTCGAAGGCCTCCGTCGAGGGCAACGTCCCCGGATGTTATAAATAAGATGCACGGCGCCCATAGCCTCACTTCCGTTTTTTCCACAAACGCGTTTGCTTCAGGAACTCAGCACGCCTTGTGTGTTTCATTGTGTGTTTCATTGTAGAGATGTCTTCTTCTTCAACTCCACGGTCTGGCTTCAAGACTTGCCGGGACTGCAAGTCTAAAATGTTGATCACCGACCCGCATCGCATTTGTTTGTGTTGCTGGGGCGAGAGTCAAGACACTGACGACTGTTCGCTGACTGCCAAGGCCTTGCGAGAGCGTAAGGGGAAGCTTCAGGTAGGTAGGGGTTCTAAGCCCAGTAAGTCCCGAAAATCTGAATCAAAATCCAAAGGGGTGTCCACCGACGACTCGAGGGTCGACTCTCTGCGTCAGGAGGAGGCCCGGGGTTCTCGGTCCCAGAGTGGTTCCCCCCATTCTTCTTCCTCTTTGCCGCATTCTCTGAAGCGCGGTCACCGGTCGCCTTCCCCATCCTCCTCGGAGGATGGAGCAGCGAGGAAAGTGGCATGCCCGACGAAGTCCTCTACTCCAGAGGAATGGGCTGCCTTTAAGGAGCAGATGTTGGCGATTTTTCAATCGCAGGGCACGGTCTGGTCGCGCTGTCTGATGAAGCCAGCAAGGAACGATCTCGTACCGCGGCTCGCACGCCTTCGGGCTCGGGTCTGCGACTCGCATCAGGAACCTTCGAGGTCCTGTTCGAACAAGGCTTCGGATAGTCGAAAGAGACGTCCTTCCAGGTCACAATCCTCGTCCCCAGCGAGACTGTTGCAACCTGCTAAAGGCTCGAAGCCTGCGTCGACTCAGTCGGTGCCGTGTCCTTCCGACTCGGACCTCGAGACTTTGCCTTCTTATCAGCCGTCAGCACCGTTGTCGACGCCAAAGCCTTCAGCGCTCTCGACGCCGAAGCTGTCGACGCTCTCGCGTCGAAGCCTTTGGCCCACTCGTCGCCTTCGGGGATTTTTGCCCGAAATTTACTGTTGGAGTTCCATGATCTAGTGGCTCCTCCAAGGAAGGCTACTGCTAAGCCTGTGAGGCCAGAGGTGGACTCGAGGCCCTCTTCTGTCCCTAGGCTAGGTTTTCACCTCCCTCTGGATGACATTTATGAGATTTATGAGGAGGAAGAAAGGTCTGACTTTGGACTTTGAGGACCCTGTTGAGCATGATGTAGCTCCTGTCTTTTCTGGAGACAGTCAATTGGAGGAGTTAAGGCAAACCCTCCATGATGCCAGTTTGTTGGACACTTCTCTGGCAGTGGAATTTGGCAGGCCTGAGCCTGGGGCTCCTGCTGAGTCGTCATACATGCGGCTCATGGCTAGGGTCACAGAGTATCTGGGCTGGTCCAGTCCTCATGAAGATTTTGTACAAGATGATCTTTCGGGCAACTTAGACCAAGGTCCATCCTCTGACCCGGTGTTACCTTTTCATCTCACTTTACAGAGAAGGGTGGTGGCTGCTTGGCAGTCACCAGAATCTCTTCCGACTGTTAACAAATCATTGATAAAGAAGTACTGCCCTTCTGTTAGCGACCCCAGCTACTTATCCACTCACCCCACTCCCGAGAGTTTGGTGGTTCAGGCGGCTACGGCCACCTCGAGGCAGGCGGCGTACCGTACCATCCCTCCTGATGGGGACGACAAACGCTTCGCCGGTTGGGCTTGCAAGGTATTTTCTGCGGGGGATCAGCAAACTCCACTTGTGCCTTAGCAAGTTTTTCACACACTCTGTGGAACAGTGTTTTTTTAGCGGCTGAGCATATTCCTGATGGGGGAAGAAAGGGATGGGTTCCTTGCTCTCGTGCAAGATGGCAAGGATGCCATGTGCGAATCCCTTCAGTCGGGTTTGGATACAGCAAACGGTGTTAGCCGGTCCATGGCTGCGGGCGCTGTTATACACAGGTTTGCGTGGTTGCAAAAGTTGAGTTTTGCCCTGGATGTGCAAGCCCGTCTTTTGAACACGCCCTTGGATGGCGCACATTTGTTTCGCAACAAGGCTGACTTGAGCCTTGAGAGGTTGCAGACCTCGAAAGTTGTGGCAAAATCTTTAAGCGCAGCTGTGCGTCAACCTCCGCCTTTTCGTCCTAGGGGACAGCTTTGGAGGGAGGTCTTTTCGTTACTACTCCTCCTTTGGTAGAACGAGATGGGACGCCAGTCAAAGGGGTCTGCGTAAAATTACCTGTTGTGTTCGGGGAAATAGAGGTGCCAAAGCCGCTCAGGCAGCTGCATCTTTGCCTTCAGCCGCAGCCGCTCCAAAACTGTTATGAGGCCATGTCCCATGGTTCGCCGTTTGGGGGCAGAATGTCTCAGCATCTCGAAGAGTGGCGAGCCATTACTTCGGATGTGTGGGTTCTGGATACAATAGTCCACGGCTACTGCCTTCCCTTCCTAAAGCGGCCTCACGACAATCCACCGGGGAAACTCTTTTAAGCTTCCAGATCCGCTCCTTGTGCAATCTTGACCCTGCTAGAGAAAGGCGCTAAAGAACTGGTGCCTGTAACGGAGAGTAACAACGGTTGGTATTGCCCTTATTTTTTGATCCCAAAGAAAGACGGGGGATTGAGACCATCCTGGACTTGCGTTGATTGAACAAACTTCTCAGGAAGGACAAGTTCAAGAGGGTTTCTTTTTCTCAAGTCCTCCAGGCCCTTCAACTCCAGGATTGGTTGGTGTCTCTGGACCTACAGGATGATTACTTTCATGTGTCGATTCATCCCACGCACAGAAAGTACCTGAGGTTTGCGGCTGGCGACTCGCACTTTCAATTTCGGGTCCTGCCATTCGGATTGACCTCCGCCTGAGGGTATTCACCAAGCTAATGGTGGTGGTGGTGGCAGCGTATCTCAGGCAAGGTGGGATTCACGTCTACCCCTACCTGGACGACTGGCTGTTCCGTGTGTGCTCTCCCGAGCAAGCATTGGCTCACCTCGGTCTCACCTGCCGTTCCCTCCACAGGCTGGGCTTCTCCCTCAATTTCAAGAAGTCACATCTGACACCTTCCCAACAGCTCCAGTACATCAGGGCTGTGTTGGACACGTCCTTGGGGAAGTGCTCACCTCCCAAGGTGAGGGCTCATCACATTGTGCAGATGGTGAACAAGTTTCAACGTGACCAGAGTCTCCCGGCTTTCGAATTCTTAAGGTTGCTCGGCCTCATGGTATCCTGCATTTTTCGGGTGCCAGAGGCCAGGCTGAGGATAAGATCCCTGCAATGGGTCTTCAAGGTGCAGTGGTTGCAGTTCTGAGGTAAGATGTCGGATCCCGTTCAGATTCCACTCTCGGTCTCACAGGTGGGCCGACAAAGGCAACTTGATGAAGAGGGAGCTGTTTTGGCAACCATGGCCGGAGGTGACTGTAGTGACCGATGCTTCCCTCACAGGATGGGGCGCTCATGCCAATGCCTTGACCGCCAGCGGTCGTTGGTCTCCGTTGGAGTCCACACTCCACATCAACCTGTTAGAGCTGAGGGCCATCAGGCTAGCCCTGGAGGCTTTTCTGCCGTCTGTGCGGGGGAAGAGTGTCCTGATCATGACGGACAACACAGTGGCCATGCATTACCTCAACAAAAAGGGGGGGCGGTAGGGTCACTTCCGTTGTGCAGAGAGGCAATGCAGCTCTGGTTCTGGGTCATGCAGCAGGGAATTTCGATCTCGGCAGTTCATCTGGCCGGAGACAAAAATGCGGCGGCGGACGCTCTGAGCAGGCAGAGCACAGTCTCTCTCATGAGTGGGAGTTGGCTCAGGAAGTCCTTCAGCAGATCTTCGCCCTTTGGGGAACCCTGCAAGTGGATCTCTTCGCCACCAGTGCCAACTGGAAGTGCGAGAGATTCTGCTCAAGGACATTTCCTCTGAGAGGAGCCTAAGGAGACGCGTTCGTAGTGGATTGGACATTCCCACTGTTGTACGTGTTTTCTCCACTCCCTGTCATTCCTCAAGTGTTACGGAGGTTCGGGTCCCACATGATCCTCATTGCTCCAGATTGGGCCAGGAGAGCGTGGTACCCGGATCTTCTAGAAATGTCCATCTGCCCTCCACACCGTCTTCCCTACCGAGAGGATCTGCTCTCGCGAGAGGGGGGGGGGGTGGCCAGGTTCTCCATCCAGAGGTCAGGACTCTCAACCTTCACACTTGGTATCTGAAAGGTTGAGATATAAGGATTGGGACCTCCCAGATGATGTGATGGAGGTATTGCTTTCGGCCAGAAGGCCAGCAGCAAAATCATTGTACCGTTGGCGTAAGTTTTGTGACTGATGCAGGGGACAAAATGTTGATCCTTTTCAGTGTTCCATTCCTATGGTTTTGTCTTTCTTACTGTCTTTGGCCCAGAGGGGCCTTCGTGTAGGTACCATTAAAGGTTACCTGGCGGCGCTGTCTATATTTAAGTGCTCGTCTGAAGAATGTTCTTACTTAGATTCCTTTGATTTCTCAATTTCTTAAAGGACTGACTAATGTATTCCCTCCGTCCTCTTTCCAGGTGCCGGTTTGGGATTTGAATTTGGTTTTGAAATTTCTGATGGGTGCTCCATTTGAACCGTTGCACTCTTGTCATTTGAGATTGTTGTCCTTCAAGACTGTGTTCTTGGTTGTGGTTACTTCTGCTCGCAGAGTGAGTGAATTGCAGGCACTTTCATCTAAGCCGCCCTTTACTGTGTGCCACAAGGACAGGGTGGCACTACGGGTACATCCTTCCTTTCTACCTAAGGTAGTGTCTGAATTTCATTTGAGTCAGAAAGTGGTTCTTCCTTCTTTCTATCCTCCTCCCCATCCTGGTAAGGAATAGGAGCAACACCATAGGTTGGATCCTAGGAGAGCTCTTTTTTTTAATATTTCTAGGATGCCTAGGGTCAGAGTGGACGATCAACTCTTTGTGGGATATGCTAGACACAGATTGGGCCAAACAGACCTTGTCCAGGTGGATTATCCTCAACATTACTGAGTGTTACCGATTGGCGGGTAAGGACCCTCCTGAAGGGTTGCAAGCTCATTCCACTAGGGGTGTGGCTACTTCGACCACCCTCCAACGGGGAGTTCCTATTAGGAATATTTGTGAAGCAGCCAGATGGGCTTCTATCCACACTAAATTGTGCGCCTTCACTAAGGCAATGAGCTGGTTAGACACCTGGAGATGCTTACATGATGGGGTAACTGGGTTCTCCTTCTTTTCCTGGGCTCGCTCTTCCATGTCCAGGTTTGACTACACATTTATCCTGCTGGGTGACAGCCATAGGCTTCTCTCTGTGAAATCTCTGGCCAGGGGGATCTTGGATCACTCACTGCTACTCATTACACATTACACTCAAGAGCGGGTGTGAAACGCCCATGCCCAAATGGTGGTTGAACTCATACTATCTGGGTTTCTCTGAGTTACACCACCCAGGAATACTTTTCAGTTAAAGAAGGATCGTTGGATAGCCCGGTCACTGTCTGGGAGAGATACAAAACGGTTCCCAGGGGGGAGACAATTTCATTGGTTGCTGCACGGTGGAACCTGCATATGTTGGCGGTGGGAGAAGTGGTAGCGACATCAGAAGAGGCAGACTTTATCGCCTCAGGGTCCCTATAGGTGCAGATAGCAGTGGGAAACACTCAAACTTAGCATTAGATAATGCAAAATAGGCGCACTGGCTCAAGCGAAGCCAGATCCATGAGGTGGGTCATAAGGCAGGAATGATGCTCGCATTGCTAGAAACGGGGGGTGGGGGTAGAGGCAACGGATATGTGAGGGCCTTGCGGGATGATACTGGAGAGGCCTTGTCGAGAGAGGCGGAAATCGCGCAGGTTTTCTGCAGGGTATTATGAGTCCCTATACTGTGCCCCGCTGAGAAAACCCTGGGTCGGGCAGCGAGAGGACCTGGAAGCAGACATACGGAAGAGGAAATAGCGGTAGCTATCTCCCAATTGCAGTCAGGAAAGTACCTGGGCCCCAATGGTTTTCCAGTGGAGGTCCGGAAGAGACTGGGAGAGGTGATGGTAGGACCACTTCACTGGTTATTTTTGCAGAGCAGGAGAGATGGTATACTGTCCAAAGACCTGAGAAAGGCACGCATAGTAGTTATTCCCAAACCGGGTAAGCTGCCGGAATGTTGTGCCTCCTACAGACCAATATCGCTAATAAATGGGGAAGCAAAAATGCTGGCAAGGCTACTGGCAAATAGCTTCCATGGGATTATAGGGGGCATGTGACTCTGGGTCAAGCTTCCAAAATCCTGGGTCCGCTAGCTCTACTATCAGTGGATTTTGAAAAGGCATTTGATTCGGTCTACTCGGATTTGCTGCGGAAAGTATGGGCTTCGGGGACAACTTTGAACTGGGTATGCGTATCGTACAACTCGCTAGTGGCTGAAGTTTGGCTGAAGTTTGGGTCAATGGGATTTCTTCCAAGACCTTTCCCCTCGGGCGTGGGACAAGGCTGGCCTCTCTCTCTCCCCTACTCTTTACTCTGGCAGTGGAACTCTGGTCAAGCCCGGAATGGGAGGGCTTCAGGTGGTCCTGGGGCCGGGAGGAGCGGGTATCTCTGTATGCAGCTGACCTATTGATTTATATGGGTAATCCATTCCCATCCTGCAGGGCAATGATGAGAAACGCCTCTCAGAGTTTCTCAGCTTAAATTTACACCCAATAATTGACAAATTCTAACTTGATGTCAGCACTGGCAGTCCCTGCCATTGAGTCTGATGGGCAAAGCGGCCCTTTTTAAGATGCTATCTCTGCCCAAGTGCCTGTATGTGCTGCAGAAGGTCCCGCTCCCAGTCTCCAAGAGGGTGTTTGGAAGGATTGAGGGGGTCCTTGGGGAACTTTTGTCGGGGGTAAGCAAGCATGTATTGCCTTTACAACCCATCAGTGTTCTGTGGGACGTTGGGGCAACGATATTACTGGGCGGCGCAGCAGGGGGGTGGTGGATGACTGGCTGCACGGGGATCCCAGACTACCTTGTATTGCATTCGAACAGGGCTGGATGGGGGGGGGCGTGTTCCTCGGCACAGGTATTCTATGGGAGGAAGGGGCAGGGGTTAAGGCTCCCGCTCATAAGACATATACAGCACATATGGGTCGAGGCACATGGGCACATTAGATGTAAGGGGAGGCCAACTTTAAGTCAAAGCCTGTGGGTTAATTCACATCTCCCTGAGCTCCTTAAAATGGGGCACTTCAGGAACTGGGAGAGTCAAGGGATCCTGACCTTGGCAGATGTTGTGTAGGGGGATAGCCTCCTTCCCTTTGAAGTACTACAAGAGAGTTTCTTGCTTGGGGTCAAAGAGCGCTTCAGGTACATACAGCTGACGCACGCAATGAGGTCGCAATTCCCCGTTTTGCATGAAGTTCCACAGTGCACCCCGCTGGAGGCAAACCTACTCCCAGCACAAATCGAGACAAAGGTTATGTCCACGCTATATCAAGTGTTATCTGCCTTTGGGGCCTGGGAATTGTCCCGCCTTAAGGATAGATGGAGAAGGGATGTGGGACCCCTGGATCCCGAGGATTGGGTGGAGGCGTTGATGTTCCCTCAGGAGATCGGCATGTCTGCCAGGCTTCACCTTATACAGTATAAGATTATTCACTGGGTCGATTACTACCGCACTAAGCTGTATGGGTGGCCTTGGGTGGACAGTGATGGCTGCTTGAGGTGCGGGAGGCATGGGGGCATGTTCTGTCATACTCTTTGGAAATGTTCCCAAGTTCAACTTATCTGGGGGGAATATATTGATGAGCAGTCAACCGTGTTGCAGTCAATGGTCCCCAGAGACCCGAAATATGTGCTACTACGGATATGCAGAGAGGTTGGGTTCAATAAGTATGAGAAGACTTTGCTGTCTATTGCTTTGGGACGAATCAAGAAAGTTATCCTGTCATTGTGGGGGTCCCCGGATTGCCCCGGGATGGCCCGATGTTCGGCGGAGGTGGACATGTGCGTGGCCCTGGAAAGACGGTTATATAATGCAACAAGGAGTTCTGCGAAGTTCATGTAGGGACGGGGTAAATGGGAGGAAGACGGTGGTGGATAAGGGGTGTTCAATGGACAAATACTGACAATGGTTATTGCAGCAACTGATATTCTCTACAGACTCTTTGCCGTATGGTCAGCAATTTTAATTTCGGTCAGTTCTTCTGTGCTGCTATGTCAAGCAACGGTGTTCATTTCGATTGTGTTTCTGTTTCCTTTTTGTTTTGTTGACAACAATACAAAATGTTTCATTAAAAATAAAGAATGGCGACCATTCCATCTCCCTAGAAGGCCTCTGGACATGGAGGGCTCGCATAATGTTCTCCATCTCGTAGATTTGCCTCACCTTTAAGGACCAGTCCCTCTCCCCTGGCACCGAGACCCCTTTCCACTGAATGACGAGGTGAGCCCTAGCTGTCCGAAGGGCAAAATGCTTTTTAAGAGAAGGATGATCCCCACCCGTCTTTGTGCTTCTCTAGTCCAAAGAGCATCAGCATTGAGTCCAGCTCCTTCTCAATACCATCCAACTCGTTGACTAACGACAGCACCTGTAGCCTGTGGCCCCACTGGACCCAGGTAGTGGGGCTACATGCTGGTCCCCTGAGTGAACACTCATCTAGAAACAAAGACAGACACTAGGGTCCTTATTCACAGACCGTTTTCCAATGGGACTGCGCCATTATAAAACGCCTCTGTGAATTAGGCCCTTGAGCAATAAAGGTTTTATTAAATGTCTAGTGTGTGTTTGTGTTTGGGAGAAACCATCCAGCCCACCATGGAGCTGGATGAAATGTCAAGAAGCAAGAAAAAGAACAATAGAAAAGAACTCCCCTGCCCAGGAATGGGCTGAACAGGAGAGAAAAGAGAATGATGAGGGATTTTTAAAAGGGAACAGTTGAGAGAAGAAAAACAAAGAGAGAGACTTACCTGAGGGGGTCAGTGCTTTGAATAGCACTGGGCGGCGCATGGGGGAGCCCCCCACCCCCATAAACTATGAGCATGGGGCCAAGCTAGGCCAGGGGCAGCTCAGCTACCCCTGGGCCATGCCGCCAGTCGGCCTGCCCGGGCGCCAGACCAAACTGGCACCAGAGACATTTGCGGCCCGGGCAGCATGGCGGTGGCTGTCCGGGCCCATCAAGAACAGCCGGCCGGCACCGCATGTGGGGCTGGCCCGGCCATGTCCCTAAAGGCACCCTTCATGGCCAGCAAGGCGGGCCCAACATCAAAGAAATCTGCCCTGGCTGCGTATGCGAGGTGCAGCCCGGGAGAGAATGCAGAGTCATGCAGCGGAAGCCCTGTGTTGGCCTCGGGGGCCAACCTGGGTGAAGAAGAGGCAGTGAAGTCCTGGGCGCTCCGTTGAGCGGCCCGGGTAAAGGAAGACGTGGCCCGCCCCCTACATTTCTACAATGCATTGCTGAGGAGGCGGGTTCAGGAGAAGGTTGCAGCAGTGAGTGTGGTAGCGTCCCAAGAGCAACGGGGATGCCGCCTGATCCGTAAATGGTGCCGAGGCCGCGTGGCGAATTCCGGTGGGCCCCCCAGCCAACAGGGCCCACCAATTGAATATAGAACTCCATGGGACATGGCGGTGAGATCGGGTGGGTGACCCAGCCAATGGGGCCCACCGTATATAAATAAAATAAACCGCGGGGCACAGCAGTGTTGTAGGGTGCGGCCCCCCTCCTGCCAATGGGGCCCACCCAGAGTATTATTTACACTGCTGGTGCGGTGCTGAGTGTGGGCGGTCCCCCACATGCACAGGGGCAGCCCACATCAATTTATTTATTGGCTTCATGGTGGCCCCAAGTGGGGAAAGGGCCACCTTAGAAGACGAGGAGGCCTGGCCAGGCCCCAGATGTCATCTGTGGGGCAGTCATCACACTAACAAGATTTCATCAGGAGCAACCCTGCACCCATTCCTTCAGAAGTATAGGGGGGTAGAGTCAAAGGCTTCCCTGGCCAGAGGCGTGACGAGGGGTCAACAGGGCCTTGCAGGAGAGCTAGAGAAATGTTAGCTCTGAAAGGAAAACACTGTGGGGTACAAAATACAGTAGAGGTTTATTTTAACAAAGACAGGTTTTCAGAGTTTTCATGTGCCATAGCACAACACATATGCATAACAAAGTTAATTTGTGGTCTGCATAGTAGTGAGTTAGTACATCGTAGTGACAGTCTATTTCATGTATTGTTTGAGATCACAATACATTAACATTGTCGACACTTAGGTTGGTGTTTCTGGTTCAGTGAATGGATGGCAGAGAGCAGTGGCTGATAAATGTGGAGCAGCTCTGCAGGGTAGGCACCGAACTGTCTTCAGGACATAAAGGTCGTGGTCAGACTGAGTCACTTGGGAAGGGCATCATCCATGTTGAGCTTGCTTGGCGCCATGGCTGAGGTCTTGTTATTTCCAGCTGCTAGATGAAAAGAGCTGTGTCACTTCAGTCGGGGGCGCACCCCCGACTGAAGTGACAAAGCTCTTTTCATCCCGGCGCAGATTTGGGCTTCTGACTGCTGCAGACTGCCCTCCCAGCCGCAATTCTAGCAGCTGGAAATAACAAGACCTCAGCCATGGCGCCAACCAAGCTCAACATGGATGACCCCACAGTGTTTTCCTTTCAGAGCTAACATTTCTCTAGTTCGCCTGCAAGGCCCTGTTGACCCTCTGTCACGCCTCTGGCCAGGGAAGCCTTTGACTCTGTCACCCCTATACTTCTGTACTTCTCAACCTTTAGAGTCAGGCCCCCGAAAAAAGAGGGTTCTGCCCATATTTTCTCTTCCCATTCCTTCAGAGCCAGTGCCCAGGACAGACCTAGTGGTACTGTGAAGAGCTGTCTGTCTGCAGCAGTCACCCCATTGTGACAATGTGTTTTTTGTGTTTGTGTGGTATGTATATATAGTACAGGGCCTGCGGTAGTACCCCTGTAGTTATTGGTAAGTTGCTCAACCCATAGGAAGAGTACTTTTTGGGCGGCTTATAACTTTGCCCCTCCCAGCCACCCACAGACAAAAAAGTTTGGTGAGGTTTTGTGCAGGTGGGCAAAGGTATGGGGGGGTCCCAAAATGTGTGGTTTTCTGCATAGACGCAATGGGGAAAAAATGTGCTCACGTCTACAGCCAAAATCACTGGATGGATTTTCACCAAATCTGCACCAGGAGCGACAGCTTGGTCCCTGAAACAGATCCTGTAAGAAAATTGTAAGGGAAGAAGTAGAGTGTGCAGTACTACTGTACATAAAAGCAAAAAAGGAAAAAAGGTGTTTAACAAACCCCAAAAAACAAAAGGTTCTTTTCAGAGCCACCACTGAAGAATAAATAACCAATACTATGTTTAACTCCCCCCACCTCTTTGATGGGCCGCGGTGTCCGCGGACTATACAGTCTGTAACGGGTCTATTTTTTTTACTGTGAAAGGTTGCTACTAAAGGAAACTTTTTTTTTTGCTTTTTTGTAAAACATATTTCAGGATAGGGAAGATAAGGTGGCAGACGGAAGGGAGAGAAGGGGCACCAACCACAGAGCCGGAGGGGCAGGTGGACAGAGGAAGATGTTGGGCAAGCCTTTAATCTAAGGGAGGGGGCAGTGTTTCTCGTGCTCCTTATCTGCGGCCTTGAACGCACTACGAAAATGCTCTCCCCTACAGATCGGTGCTTTGAAAGTACAAACATAGGACTGTGACCGTCGACAGGTAAGGGTCAACAGCATTCTGTATGGCCTGTACGGCGGCTGGTGGGATCCTCTACCCCAAAGGAGTATCCTTTGTGATGACAGGAGCGGTTGACGAAGAGGATGTAGAGGCTGACAGCCTGCTTCTCCCTTTTTCAGAGCACCAGAGTGGTAGGATCTGGTGTGGCGGTGCATGGAGGTGGTCCCGTAGGAGTGCAGCCCCGGTTTTCCGCCACTCAGTACGATTGCGTACTGAGTGCATTGAACCATGGCTGCCCGAGCCTTTGGGACATCTCCAATGATAGTGAAAAAATGTCACACTCAGGACTTCACTAAATGTGTGTGTGTATATATATATATATATATATATATATATGTGTGTGTGTGTTCAGTGAAAAAACTTTGTTAAAGGGGCGTTATGGTTAAGTTGCAGTAATGAAAACCTATGAAATTCGGTGAAAACATGTTGTTAAAGGGACATTATGGTTACAAGTAAAACCGGAAAACCCCAGTTTGCCAGTTATTACAACAAACTTGCAAGCTGAGCATCAGCAAGGACCTAAAGCATGTTTTTGGAGATCATTCTTGTTTTATTTTTCCAAAGTGTCAGAATGTAAGTGGAAAAAATTGTGATATAAATTTGGTGTCTGGGTAGTGGGCCTGTCCCTCGGCAAATGCAAATGTGTACTCCGATTTGCTTATTGGGGAATGCGGCATAGCCAAAGGCCATGCTTCATGGACTTGGAGACTAGCCATTGGTAACATTATTAAGGTACAGTCGACACTCAGCTAGGATGCAGGGTAGGTGCAGTGAATAATGGGGGTGGTTTGGTGGAGCTGCGGTCATGGTTGAGCCTCATGTCGTAGGCAATTCAATGAGGATTTGCATCTGCAGCATGCACTGCTGATAACGATTGACAGAAGTATGAGTTGCAAAAAAATGTTGTTAAAGGTTTATAGTTCTTTGATATATATTAAAAGAGGAATTATTAATAACTTATATACGGAGATGTAACATCAAGAAACATTTTCACTTCTAAAAACCTATTAAATTGACAGAACAAACTTTGTTAAAGGGGGATTAGTTGAGATGCACCCCACCCTTGGGACTCCTGCACCCCAGCAGTTAGACAGTGGCCTCCCACCTTGGCAGGTCACTCCTGGGCTCCCATGAGCACTTGCCGATCCGTACGGCCCCTTCTATTTATGCACTTCTCTCACTGCACAATGCATATGTGCATTTGTTAAGTGGCAGTTGGTGTGTGGAAGTTTAATATGTTGATAGAGCGCCTTCAGACCATACCAATGGTATATAAGGCGCTATATAAATGCAACATAACATATGTAGAGTTTTTGGAAGTGATTGGTGGATGGTTGTATGACTATTTGAAAGTAGGCAATGAGGGAATGTTACAAATATCAAATAAAAAGGTTGGAAAAGCTGTCCTGTGCGCTGGTGTGCACTTGCCATCCGGGTCTTGAATGATGCATGGGCTGGAAAGGGGACTGCGGATACCATGGATAGTTATAAAGTTCCATGGATTATGATCCTTATTCTATGCTAGAAAAAAGCATTTGGGACTGACATTTTTTTCTGTTCTTTACATTTTTTCTTCTCTGGTATACAATTATCCATTATCTCCATTAGCATAATACAAAATGCTAATGAGAACCTTATTGAGTCTAACTACTTTACTGAGAAATATAAAGTAGATGGAGTCTATGAGATTATTTTATTTAGTTCTATTTTTTAACTGTGAAATGTGGGTCCTAAAGGAACCTTTTCTTTTTTTTGTTTCTTTTTTATATTTCTTTATTGTGGGGGAGGGAGGTGAGGGAAAGGGCGCCAACCACAGATAAGGAGGGGCAGGTGCATAGGGCAAGATGTTGGGTGTGCATTAAGTATAAGGTAGGGGGCTGTGTTTCTCATGCTCCTGGATTACAGCCTCGAAAGCGCTTCTGAACTGCTCCCCCCTGCAGATTGATGTGTTGCAGAATATACAGAGTACTGTTGTCTTGGAAAGATATGGATCAACTGCCTCTTTTATGGCTTTCAAGGTAGCTGGTGGGATCTTATACCCCACAGGAGCGGCCTGTGCGGTGGTAGTAGCGGTTGAGGTAGAGGAAGATAGCCTACTACTTCCTGAGAAAGGAACAGCCTTTTTGAGAGCATCCCAGTGGTTGGATTTGTTGTGGCATCATATGGAGATGGTCCTGTATGAGTACTGCCTAGGTTGTCTGCAACAATGTTGCACTCAGTGCATTTAACCTTTGTAGCCTTAGCCTTCGGTGTTCCCCAGCCATGGTAAAAAAAAATGGCCACACCCATGATTCTCTCTGGGTGCTGGAGCTAGGCATTTCCTCTCTCATCTTCCTGGTCCTCTTATTTGTTTTGTGCATGATTGTGCTTTCCGTTGTGGAGACCTTCCAGGTGGTGTTGGTGGCTCCTGCGGAGGAGGGTTTGCCATGGCTGTTGCCGTTTTAGACGTTAAATACCATGTGTGCTAATACTGTTCCAATCACGTGCTTCCTCCTGGATTGCAAATAGAAAATCAGTAAGAATAAGTTTACGAGTTATGCAAGGGTACATTTTCAACTTGAAACTTCCTAGATTAGCTGAAAATGCAGATTTAAACTGTCCCCGAACCGCGTACTCGTTCGCAAAGGTGTCATCCCAGCGTGCGTGTGGTCACGTGACACTTTACGAACAGTCCGTGGTGACGTCAGATGTTCGCGAAAATCGGCGTACAGGAAACGGTACTAAAAAGTTGCAAATAGTTAATAGAAGTGTTAAAAATGTTGCTAGGAGGTGGGGAATGGCACAGTTGTTACTTGAAACGTTCTAGATTAGCTGAAAATGCTGATATATTGTGGTAACTATGATATTAGGAAGCTTTAGCCCATTCGGGTGCACTGGTAAAAACCTATGAAATTCAATGAAAAAAACTTTGTTAAAGGGACATTATGGTTAAGTTGCACTAATAACCCATGAAATTCCTTGAAAAAACGTTGTTTAAGGGACGTTATGGTTACAAGTAAAACCGGAAAACCCCATAAATTTGCCAGTTGTGGTAAACTAAGCTACCACAACTCGCGCCAGAACCATGCACTTCTAAGACTAACCCCCAGGACATCAAATATTACATCACAAATGTCATTGATTATTTTTTGTTATTTTCTTAAATTTTTTTTATTGAATATTTAAACAAACCATACAAACCAAACTTGCAGTGTGTACAGTAACATTTCGGTTATACATTTTCAATCCTGTTCACTGCTTTCCTTTACTCACCCCCCGTTACGAGCCTGCTTTCACTAATGTTCTATTTCTGCATCTTTTGATGGGGTATTCCTTTCCATGGAATCCACCGGGTCGTGCATTGACCCAAATAGTTCTGCTATCAATAGTTTCCAGGCCATCAGGGTCTGTTTCCTCCTCCCCCGCAGCACTGCTCGCTTCTAGCCATAGCATGGTTTCCGCTTCCGCCCGTTTCTGCAGGTCTTTCCACCATACTTCCAATCGTGGTTTGTGGCACGTCTTCCACCCCATAGCAATTCTCCTCTTTGCAAGCGCATATGCCAGATCTTTCAGTTTGCTTACATGCCTAAGTTTCCGTGGCCTAGTGAACCCCCCTAACAGGCAGGCCCACACAGTATCCACCGCGATCTTGATACCTTTTTCTGATACCCCCCTTCTCATAAAAGTTCTGTAGCTTCCAGAGGGCCACTCTGTTCCTTGTACCCTGCCACAGGAAGTCCCTGCACATGCTGGCCAGTCTGCTAAAGAACTTCTTTGGTATCAAATACGGCATATTCCCGAAGTAGTGCAGGAGCCTGGGCAAGACCGCCATCATTTTTTTTTTTATTATTTTTTTTTTTTAAACTTGAATTTTATTGATTTTGACATTGGAAGTAAACATACAGGTGGATATATATTATGCATTAAGAGTTACATCAAGAAATTGTTCTGGTCCACCTTAACAATGCTTAACACCTTTAAAGTGTGTTGTGCCAATGGATGTAAAATTAACAACCTCTGTCCCCTCCCCTTTCCCCCCCCTCCGAGCTCTTGAGTCCTCCATGTCCGTGGTGAGCTATAGTGGACTGCATGACGTTTTCCTTTGGTCATACTTGGGTCATGGAACTCCAATGTGGCGTGTGACAGGCATGGGTAGGTGGCAGTGGGTTGTTCGGTGGCGTGGGTTGTGTTCTAATGGTTTGCTACGCCGGCTCGTCCGTGTTCGGTGATGTGATGTATTGCTCGACAAAATCGCACCAGGCTTCCTCTTGCCGTGCGGCCTTTTCGTGTAGTATTGCTGTTATTTTCTCCATTGTGTAAATATTTGTGGCAATCTGTATCCAGTCTTTTTAATCCGGAAGGCGTGGGCATTTCCATTTCATAACCAGGCATGACCTTGCCGCAAGCAGCAGAGGGGATACTAGTACTTTTACCCTAATCAGCTCGTCTTCTTCTTCCAGGCCAAAAAGAATCAGGAGGGGGGACGATTCTCTCTCTATGCCATCAAGCTGCTTAATCCATCCCAGGACCTCTTCCCAGTAGATGCGAACTTTGGGGCAATTCCACCACATGTGCCAGTAGTCGGCATCCATGCCACATTGTCACCAGCATCTCGGGTTGGAAGTTTGGAACATTTTGGATAGCCTGTGTGGGTCATACTGCCACCTGTGAAGCAATTTTATGGCGTGTAGTTTATACTTCGCTGCGATCGATATTTTGGATGGCGTCTCGCAAATTTTGTTCCAAGCCTGTTGGTGAAATTCTCTGCCAAAATCTCTCTCCCATCTTGCTGAGCCGGAGACTCGGAGCATCGTCTTTGGTGATCAGGGCTCTGTACATGCACGCTATTAGGCCTTTGGAGGTGGTGGATGTGTCCAGAATCTTCTCAAAGGACGTTAGTTCTCTTTGTGTGGTGGCCTGCCATTCTCTTCTGGATAATACTCCTTTCAACCGCAAGTACAGAAAGATCGGTATCGGGTGAATTTGGAGGGCTTCTTCTAGTTCCGTAATGGAGATGAATTTTCCATTTCTTCACAGCTGACCGACTCTCTCAAGACCGGCGTCGAACCATGTTTGGTATCTGGCGTGTTCCGGAATCTCCTCTCTGATCCCGGGGGACCAGAGATGGCTCAGAGGTGAAGGCCATGTGGTGACCCCCACCATTGCTTTCCCTTTTTTCCATATGTTCCACATTGTGCCCAATATCGGATGATTGCACAGTCTTTTTGCGAGTTTGTCTGGGGACCCATAACCATTCTGCTAGGGTTACGTTGACTAGAATGTCGTTATCCAGCTGGACCCATTGGAGGTCTTTTCTGTCTCTTAGGTGTGGGATCATGATTCTGAGTTGTGTGGCTTGGTAATATCATTCTATGTCCGGGAGGCCTACTCCGCCTAGTTCCTTTGGTAGTATTAAGACGTCGTATGGGATCCTGGGATTCCTTCCATTCCATAGGAAGTCTAGTATTGCCTTCTTGACTTGTCTGAAGAAGTTTCCTGGGATCGTGATGGGCAGGACCTCAAAAGGGTACAAGAACCGTGGGAGGGTCACCATTTTGATTGCGTTTAAGCGTCCCATCCAGGAGATTGTCAGTGGTTTCCATTTCCCAAGGTCAGCTTTGAGGGCTTCAAGCAGTGAGGGAAAGTTTGCTTCGTAAAGGGTGTTGAGGTGGCGTGTTAAATTGATCCCTAAGTATCTCGGTGTTGAACCTCCGATGGTCAGCTCAAGGTGTTCGAGTTCTATTTGTTGTTCAGGGGATAAGTCATGGAGTGAAAAGAGGATTGATTTGGTTTTGTTAATTTTAAAACCTGAGAGTGTGCCGTATTCCTCTATCAAGCGGATTGCTCGTGGAATTGAGGACGTTGGGTTTGATACATGGAGCAGGATCTCATCCGCATATAAGACTAGTTTGTATTCCCTGCCATTTACCTGAATACCCTCCACTGCGGGGTCTGCTCTGAGCATTAGGGCAAGGGGCTCCAAGGACAGCGCGAAGAGTATTGCCGAAAGAGGGCAACCTTGTCTCGTACCCCAACTGAGAGAAAACCAGCGGGAGAATTGGGATTTCACTGTCACCGATGCTCTCAGAGATGTGTAGACAGCCTTGATCCCCCGGCGGAGTGTAGGGCCTAAGCCTATCTTCTTCAACGTGGCCTCCAGGAAATGCCATTCGACTCTGTCGAACACCTTCTCGGCATCGATTGAAAATAGTGCAGGTGTGCATTGATTTTCGGGCCTCGTGAATTAAGTGGAAAGTCTTTCAGGTGGAGTCTGCGCCCTGTCTGCCTACGATAAAGCCGACTTGGTTGTTATGGATTATTGAGGGCATGTGCGACTCCAGCCTTGCAGTGAGAACTCTTGTGTAGATTTTAGCATCGATATTTAGAAGGGATATTGGGCGGTAGGAGGCGCAGTGCTTTGGTCCCTTACCCTCCTTGGGAATAACTTTTATTAATGCTTCTGAGAAGGATTCAGGCGCTACAGCGGATTGAAGGATGCTGTTAAAGAGGTCAACCATGAATGGCAGGAGAACATGTTTGAAAGTCTTGTAGAACCCTGCTGTATAGCCGTCGTTCCTAGGAGCTTTCCCAGTCGGAAGTCTTTTGATTGCTTCCTCAATTTCCTCTCCTGTGATGGGCGCTTCCAAGATTTGTACTGTATCGGGTGGGATGGCAGGCAGTGATATTTTGTCCATGTAATCTGTTATTGCTTCTGGGTGCGGGGCAGCGTGTGAAGTGTATAATTTTTCGTAGAAGTCGACAAAGACTTCAGGGATGCTGTTGGAATATGAGTCTCTGGGGTTTCCTTTGTTTTGGATTGTAGGTACTCATCAATCTTGGCGTTGACCGCGAAGTCTTGCGGCTAGTAAGGCGCTTGCTTTGTCCCCGTGTTCATAATGCTTTTGCTTCAGGTATTGGAGCTTGCGAGTGATGCTACCCGCCTCCAACTGTCGTAGTTCTTCCCTTTTGGCATTGGCCTGTTTAATCTTCTGCGGTCTATCTTGTTCTGCCGATTGAGCCATGAGGTTGAGTTGGGTGATTTCGTTTCGGAGCCTGTTTTCAATCAGTTGGCGTTCTCTTTTCTTTGCTGCTCCCTCTTTGATGAGTAGCCCTCTCCAGGTTGCCTTGCCTGCTTCCCATACTGTGTTCATGGAGACTTCACCCGTGTTGTTGATTTCAAAGTATTGGGTAATGTCCTGCTCAAGCTGTTCCCGGAAGACTGGATCCTTGAAGAGAGTCTCATTGCAGCGCCATTTGGAACTCCTTTGGGGGAGGGCCATCTGATCAATGGTGACCGTGACCATATCATGGTCCGACCATGTGACGGGAGTGATGGTGGATTCAGACATTGCCACTGTGAGGTGTGAGGTCAGATATATATAGTCTATCCTGGAGACCGTCGCGTGTGGCGTTGAAAATAATGTAAAGCCAGTTCGGTTGGGGTTCATATGTCTCCATGCTTCAGTAAGGTTTTAGGCATCCATCATGTCTGCGGCGGTGGGCGTCCAATGCTCGAAGGAAGGGTCGTGGAAGAGTGGCCTGATTGCCTATCTTGATTCGGGTCCATCCACGTGTTTAGATCGCCTCCCAGTATTACTTCGCCCTCTGCCTCGCTCATGACTTTCGTGATTATTTGTTGCAAGAATCTTGATTGTCCTGTATTGGGTGCGTACACTGACGCAAGGGTGATGACTGTGCCTTGTATCTTGCCCACTAACACTAGCGCTCTGCCACTTACATCCCTCCAGGACTTTAGGAGTTCAAAACGTATCATCTTGTTAACTAGGATGCCGACGCCAGCTTTCTTCAATGGGCCGGAGCCCCAGTATTCCGAGCCCAGCTTGGCGTAGAGGACCTTCCTCTCTTCCCCTTTGCTGTACCGAGTTTCTTGTAGAAAGAGGACATCCAGTTTTGCCCTCTTGAACTCTCTGGACACCAGCGACTGTTTGGTGGGGGAGTTAAGTCCCTTAACTTTCAGCGTGCCAATTTTGAGTGTGCCATGCCTGTCACTTGATTCGTTATGACTGTGGATCATTGTTATGTTCATAGTAATCGATTGTGACGTCACGCTGCTCAATGCGAGAAATTGCTGTGGTGGAGGTAATGTAGTAGGTGCTCTTGATTGACTGAGCTTTTACAGTTTTGTATGCCCGCCCCCCCCCCCCCTTTCCGGGTATTAAACATACCCGTCGTCCCCAATGTCAACTGTTCACCCCACATTTTACTCACGGGGGTCTCTGTCCCAATTGAATGGCGTCCGATTAGGACCAGGTGCGTGCAGCTGGTCTACTGTCGGACCTTGAGTGAGGGTCATAACCGCACGACCCAACCGCGGCTATAATCTACATAACATTCTGAGCCCCCCTTTACGTTTCGTGTGCAATTGGCTCTTATCAACACAGTAACAAACAATGGTAACTACTTCTAAGATCTCATTTGTGCATTAATACTTGCTGTTTTAGAGTCCATCTCCACCAGCTGATCGTCTGTGCTTTTCTGGTGACTGTTCTGTCATGAACCCAAGCAGGCTGAGTCACTGTATTGAGCTTGAAAGTGCAAATAGTCACCTGGGCTTTGTATTAAGGCGTACGTCGCTGTGAAGAGTGACCTGCGTATAGCCTGTCACTTGTTACTGTCTGGAGTATCATTGGGACGTCTATACTTTCTAGATCTCCTAACATTTTTCTTTTTCGGGCCTTGGGGCCCTCTTCTCATTCTATTTTGGAGTGCTTCTTCCTGCATTCCGTCACTAGGATCGGGTCCGAGCAGGTCTGTGATACATTCATGGATATCTTCTTCAGAGCGGAGGATTACCTTCCTACTTCCATGTTCAAACGTGAGGGAGAAGGGGTATCCCCACCTGTATCTGGTCCCTTGCTCTTTCAGCCATTTTGTTAAGGGACTGCAGAGACGGCGCAGGGCCAGGGTAAGGGAGGATAGGTCTTGAAAGATAGTCATCCGGGATCCCCCAAGGGTGAGACCTGGCCTTCACGAGTATTCTGGCCCTATCTTGGTATTTGTGAAATCTGGCAAGGGCGGATCTCCGGCTCTGTGTATTCTCTCTAATGTTGGCTCATCAATGTTCTCGTCCGCGGCTAGGATTCTGATGATGTCATTCACAGTTTGTTTGAGGTCCTCCTCTGTTTCCCCTTCACGTTCCGGAATACCAAAAAACCGCAGGTTATTTCTTCTTTCTCTATTTTCTAAATCATCAATCATCAAACGGATTTCATCCTCCCTCCTCTCTATGCTGCGCATTCTGAGGTCCAGTTGTGTTTCTAATGTGTCTATAGAAGCTTGGTTGTTTTCAGCGCCTTCTAGTCTCTCCTCAATTTTGTCCACTCTCTGCGTCATCAATTTTGCCGCCAAGGTTGGCACGCATGTTCAGGATTTCACTTAAGAGAGTGGCAATGTCTCCCTTTGTGGCTGCCGCATCTGGCTCAGATGTTTCCATTGACATGGTGGCGTTTGTTTCTGGTTCCAGGCATGGTGGGTTGTAGGCGAACCTGGCCAGCTTGCTTTGGGTGTTCATATGTTGCCCGTACACAAGGAGGGACACGCCCCGGGAGTGGGGGCCTTACCCTCTGTACTGATGTGATGTGGGGATTCCAAGGTACGTGGTGGCGCTCTGTTCCAGGAGTTCAAAATGGTGGGGGCTTACTGGTAGGAGGAGGCACACGCCCTGGGACCAGGGGCCGTTCCCTCCACTTGCATCTGTTTCCAATTCCGGAACCGCTGTGATGTTGGGGGGGGGGGGGGTCCAGCAGTGTATGGTCTGCTCTTATCGATGGACTCAAGAAGAGTCGTGGTAAATAGATCCCGCTGCAGGAGGCCCCAGCTTGGCGAGGTTCAGAGGGGTATCTGTAGGAGTGTCACATCAGAGTGTATTGCTGATCCGTCTGCGTTGCTCTTAGCGGGGGCAATTGAGTATATGGTGCGCAGAGGAGGGCACATGCCCCAATGATGGGGGCCCAACCCTCAGCGTTATCCTCCGTTTAGAGGCTTATTTCTCTCGCTATATGACGTAGCTCCTAGGAGTATGTCCATGAAGCGTTCTGCCAGAGATGAGCGGTGGGCCGCAGCTCGTAGACTATGGTGGATGGTGGGGGATAGGACTCCGCGTCAGGTGTTTTGGCTTGAGGAACCCATATGCGGAGGGTAAAAAGATTCCAGATGCACTAAATGTGCTGTGGGTTGTGGTGTGGCCAGGGGTTGGCTTTGTGGGCTATGTCAAGCCTGTGGTGGGGTGCTTGGGTCACAGGCGGCAGTTCGTATGGGCCTCCGGGGCTCTCAAGGTAGGGAGAGCTGGGGGAGGTCCCCGTGAAGGCGCCCCTCCTAGCAAGTGCCGCTGCCTGTGTCGGCAGATGCGGAGTCAGGCCCAGCACGCTCCACGTTCTGTCCGCGGTCGTGTCCTCTGTCGGGGAGTAGGGGGCAATCGGGCCCGCCGGGGGCACCTCAGGGGGAGATGTGGTCTCGACAAGGGCACACGCTCACCAAGTGTTCCGAGGGGAGGGTGGCAGGGGGGGCACCTACCCGCTCCGTTGCGCCTCCTTCCTCTGGGCGCGAAATTCGAACTCCGGTCGAACGAGAGGACCGGGGGCGCACCACAAGCCTCTCTGCTCCACACACATAAGCTGCTGCGGGGTCCTCGGGCTGCCGATGAAAATCGCAGCGGTGTCTGCGCTCTGCACGAGCGGGCGGTGGGAGGGGCTGGGCGTCTCAGTGCCCGCTCCGGTACTGCTGTCGGCTCCTCTGCTGCGTGTGTTTTCGGAGGGAGGGGGGGCTCGCGCCGGGGATCTCTTCCTCCTTCCAGGTCCACCGTTTCCCACCGAAATTTCGATCCTTTGGTGGAGGAAGGGGTTCACACTTCAGGGGGTGTCATGATTATGCGTGGGGGGGGTCAAAAGTGGGGGCTCAGATCACTTTTGGGGCCCGTGTGGAGAGAGCTCACACGGAGATGCTGCTCATCCGTGCGCCCCCTGGTGGCCAAAAAGAAGAAACCGCCATCTTTAACATTGCACTACGTTCCACCATTACTAAGAGCAGCTTTACCCAGAACCGCATGCAATTCTCAATTTTCATGATGGCTACTTCTGTATTGTGCTTATCCTCTTCTTCCGCAGCGTGATATATATCTATTCCCAGATAGCGAAATGTGCTAGTTGCCCATGGCACTTGCAACACCGGTAATTGTTCAGGGGGATCCCTTTATATACACCCAACGGGAACATGCTAGACTTCTGAGGGTTCGCTGCTATACCAGACATTCCCGCATATCTCCCCATCACCTCCAAGACATATTGGAGGTTTTCCCTCTGGATATCGCTGATACAATAGTATGTCATCTGCATATAATGATATCAGGTGTTGTTCACCTCCCACAGAGACGCCTATCATGTCATATTGTTGCCTTAAGTAGATAGCTAGGGGTTCCATGGACAATATATAGAGCATAAGGGACCATGGGCAACCTTGCCTGGTTCCCCTACGGAGCTGCCACCTTTCCGATACCACTGACCCTGTTTTAACTCTGGCCAGCGGTTCACTATATAACATTTTTGCCCACTGTAAATATCCTGGACCCATCCCATAGCCAGCCAGGGACGCCAACAACCATGGCCATTTGACCGAGTCGAAGGCCTTTATTGCATCCAACGATACAATTGCCATTTCGGCCCCGCTTTCGTTTCCATATTCAATGACTCTATGGAGCCTTCTAAGATTATTGGATATGTTCCAATTTGGGACATAGCCTGTCTGGTCAGGGTGTATCAGTTTGCCTATGACTTTCCTTAATCTGTTTGCCAAAACGGCAGTCAGAATTTTACTATCTTGATTCAACATCGACAGGGGTCAAAATTATCGCAATGATAGCCCTGGGTGGCGCCCCTGGTTGTGGTCTCCACCGCAAATCCCTGGGAAAGTTTACCAACACCCAATGCCTGGAGCAGCATGTTCTCGACATAGTCTGTGGGGGTCCGCACCTTCTTCCCCTTCCGGCAGGCCCACCACCCGTATGTTGCTTTGTCTAGCCCGCCCTTCAGCTTCCTCTGCCCGATTTTCCAAATTGGCCACTTGTTGCTTCAGTACATGGACCTTTTTTGCGTTCGTGGAACTAAGGTCCTCCTTTTTCTTCACAGCACTTTCCAAGCTACTAGTTAGGTCCGCCAGCGCGCTCACATCTTGCCTCGGTAGGTTTAGATCTATTCCTACTGTGTCTATCTTCTTTTCCAGCGCTTCTCTGAGCTCGGTCATCGCCACACCCCATGAGGATTTCAGTTTTGTGATAGCCTCCAGTATCTGTTGGTGGTCTCCCACCACACACTCAGTCTCTTGCACCTTCGTCCCAGACTGTGCTGGGGATGGGGTAGTGGGTTGCTGTGCTTTGGTGAATATGTCCAGGGTCGGCTGCTTCACTCTGCTCTTAATTCCCTTTTGTGCCATATTGCGGGCGCCTTCTTGTGCTCTGTTGATTCGACTTTCCGGGACCCCGCGCACTGCTGGCACCCGTATGTGGGTTCCTTCTGGCCGCAGTGTTTAGTGATACTTCCTGGGGCCACCCACCGTTTCGTGTCTCCTGGGCCGCCCTGCGGGTGAAAGCACAACACTGCGATGTCTTTGCGGTCTCTTGTGGGCAGGCAGCGTTTTCCTCTGCGGGCCCACTGTCTCGCCCAGACCATGGAGTTTTCAGCTTGCCTCTGTCCCTGGCCTCCATTGCACTGCACCCTCCTGCCTGGCAGCAGCCCTGTGTTATTTGTGTATGGGCCTCCAGCCACCCCTACACCAGCCGGGCTGCCATCTTTCTTTTGTTGTGCCAAACCTCGTGTGGCCCGTTCAGAACGCTCGTAGGCTGGTGGCACTGCTTCGTTGTGCCTTATTATCACGCCCAGACTCCAGGGCTATTTAGATGTCAGCTGTGGCCTGTGCGTGATTCCTCATATGGCGGCTTCTCTGCATATATTTATTGTTGGTATTTATATGGGGACACTTTTCCGAGGGGGGGGGCGACACCTGCAAGTCCGCCGCCCCCTATGCAGCTCGCTCCAAGCGCGAGATCAGCTGCAGCCTGCCTGCCCGCACGCACTCACGGGCTACTGCAGCAGTCCCACGTCACACTCCCCGCAGCTCTCCGATGTTCAGAGCTGCCTGCTCCACGTTGTGAGGTCGCTCCAGTGACCTGCGCCGCATACGCTCTGCAGACCACGGCAGGCCCCGCTATCGGTAATCCCCAGGGCTTCACGCCCGCTCTCTGGGGTTCGCCACGGGCTCTCTCCCTCCCAGCGGCGGCCCTGTATTGTAGTGGCGGGGGGCTCCCGGCCACCCACTCCTTACTGAAACGGACCCGCTGTCCGCATCCAAACGCTGATGTATCCCCCAGGCACGCTCGCCGCTGCGCTCCTTTCTTCCACGGCGCTCGGCTCGTAACATATGTATCAGCAGCCCGGAGCGCCTGAAGTTACCAAGACTTCCCTCCAACGCTGCCCATTATATCGCAGCTTTGCACAATCGTCCGGTCCTCTCAAGGGCTGACGGCAGCCCTTCACAGTTGTTGCTAGCCTTCTCAGGGGCTCGAGTGTCCTTTGTCAGTAGGCCGCCATCTTGGTATTCGTTTCACGGCCGGGCACAGGATACAAAGTATCCAGACTGCCGCTCCTTCGCCGCAAACAGGACTCTGTCTCGCTCTCCTTCTGCCCAATGTACTCACACACAGTTCATATTGTTTTTGAGCTGCAATCAGCTGTTTGATGCATGCTTTTCAACGGATCTGTGTACCGGATCACGGAGCTTCCAGGAAACACAGCCTATTCCATGGCTGCCTAGCCACGCCCCATCACAAATGTCATTGATGACATCACTGATGACATCACATATCTGGGCCACTTGTTTTTGTTCACTGAAGGTAAGAATTTGAACTATTGAAAAGGTGCTTCCTTTGTATAAAAGTGCTCATAAACCTTAGGGTTAATCCTCAATTTATCCGAATCTTATTACCAGCCAATCTTAAACTTTGCTTTATCTAAGTAAAGCATTAGCACTTAGCGATTATTTGCTCCTGATTTTATATGCGTCTTTTAACTTTGCTGTCAGAAAAGCCAAATTGTTCATGCTGATTTTAATCATGAATTCATTATCTTTTATTAGTATGTACTTTTATGGTTGGTTAACCAAAATAAAGTTTATGATGATGATAAACCTTAGCAAAGTACTCTGCAATACCCTCTGGTAGTCATGCACCACCCCCTTGGAATCCAGTATCCTTTCTGCCCTCGTGAAGCTAACAACATGTCCGCCTGTCACTTTTCTCATAGTGTTTCTGTTTCAGAAATGTCCGCTTTTGGACTGTGTCCCCCAGACTCAAAGATTTCAGTTCTAGACGCTTCTGCTTAAGACTACTCCACTCCTCTGGCATGTATCCCGAGGTACCATCCAAGTCCAACTCCAGGGCCCTTATCTCCTCCAGCACAGTCCTCTCCCTTTTCTTCCGGGACCCTTCTCTTATTAACAGGCCCCCTCCATGTTGCTTTCCGAGCATCCCAAAACCTGCCCGTTGGAACCTTCTGCATAAGTTTCAACTCAAATAATCCCTGATCCCTTGATACAATTGCTCTGTGCATACCTGATCCCTCCATAGGGAGTCATTGCACCTCCATACAGAGTCCCTCCTATTGAGGCCGGCCATCACCACATACATGTACACCAAGTCATGATCCGACCACCCCACCTGTCGCATATCACAACGATGCACCATATTCATCAGGCCCTTCTCCAACAGCAAGTAATCTATCCTTGTGTATGTATCATGTGGGGGAGGAAAGAAAGTTGGTGGACCTTCTGCCAAATGTTGGCCATACCCCATCCCTCAAGATTTCTCCAGATCCACCACCCTGTCCTGGCCTGGGCTCCCCACTAGGCTCCTTGAACAAACACCTGTTAACTTCCCACCCCTGAACTCCCCCAAGTGAAATATTAACATTGCAAAACAAAACTTCCCCACCAAGTACCATGAGACACCCTGCTTCGAAAACAGGCCCTGAGGGAATAACTCCCTCGCTCCCCCACTCACAGACACCCGTCTAAGCACGGGCCACCAGAAATGTGCCCTCTAACACGCCCCCATCTCCTAAACCCTTCTAATCAAGACATCCGATGCCCCCCGATGGGGCATTCACAACTACCACTCTTCACCCCTCCATATCTCCCCCTGGACTTATACAGAGCTCTACTCAAGTCCTCAATGCACAGGCAGCGGCGGGTTCATCAAGTGAAATTTCCAAGCCCCCAGTACCTTCTTCCTTGACCCCAGGGCAGTCCTGTTCCCCCTCGGGGTACCCCACGCCAACCCCCATCCTCCATCGCGGTCACCGTTTGAAATGCCCTGTCTGGCATTAGTTATCCAAAATGTCTTCTCCATGGAATTAAAAGATGAGGGCGAAGGGGAAACCCCATCTATATTGCAGTCATTCCTTTATAAGCCATGTTATGAGCTGTTTGCACTCCCTCCTCCTTTTGGTCAGCCCCAGGCCCACAGTTCCTGTTAGACCTTGACATTTGAACACTCATAGTCCAACGCTCCCAGGTTCCTGGCCCTTGCCAAGACCTCTGAGATTTGCTTGTAACTTGTGTGAAAAACCTGAGGCGTTTCTCCCAGGCTATTCCTTCTATCGCCTCTTAGCCCCTCCTGCTCTGCTTCCATGGTTGGTCCAATTTCACTGGATCCATTCTCCTGCCGCTCTGCTGTTTCTGGTCGCCTTGTTCGCCTCTATCGCCATGCTCGCCTTGCTTTCCGAGTGCTCTTATGCTCCGCCTTTTATCCCAGTGGGGTAAGGGAACAGGATTCGGGTGTGAGTCCTCAAGGTTAAGTGCCTGACTCTGCCTGACCCTGATATCGGGACATATCAAGCAGAATGGTTGTGTGTGAGTCTCTTTCTCTGAAGCGCTCTGTCCGTGCAGCATAGTGCGTGTAGGAAAGGGGGTGGGGGTCAAGGTTCCCAGACAGTACATAGAATGAGGGCGTTCTACAGGGAAATGGGCTCAGGGACACCGCGTCTCTCCTCTGCGTGCCCCACGGACCGCCCCATCCTGGTGATCCTCCCGCACTGGTCCACCCCCGGGGTCTGTATCCAACAGTGATGGCCGTGCCCCGGCCACCTGGGTGACCAATCCCAAGAGACTAGTCGGTGAGACACCCTCTGGTTTCCCACAGCATACACTACTGTACCACAACATTTTGTATTTAGAAGTAAGGATTGGCAATAGATTTATTAGTAAAGGCCCTTTTATTTTGACAGACTCTACTAGGACTGCATTATTATTATTTGATGGTTGTAGCTTGCTCCCATCCTTAGATTTATGTTTAGATAGGCGTTTAACCAACCCTTCAATAAACACCCTTGAACTGTGTCTCATTTGGGTCTGTCTTCATTGATGATATCAAGCCTTTCCTTACACTTCGTATTTCACTACCACCGTTCTCGGACCCTTAGCGCCACTGCTGCCTCTCTGAACTCTTTTGATTGCTAGTCAATTCAATGACTCTGAGGTTGTTGCGTCGCTCCCTGTTTTCGAGGTCCTCAAGTTTCAACTCCAGGTCCAACTCTCTAGTTTCAAAGTCGATCAACCTCTCATCCACTTTCATCTCCAATAAATCTGCCGACAGTTGGTTGCTCTCAGTGCCTTACATCTTCTTCATCTTATCAATTCTGCCTCTCAATTCTGCCACAGGGGCCTGAATGTCTGAGCGAAGGGCCTTTATTTAGTTCAAAATGTTCTAGATGTCAATCTTCGTCGCCCCCTGCACACTTTCTGCCACCCTACCCTTGCTGGTCCCTCCATATTGGGCGGGGGGCCTCCAGAACCTCTGCAGGGCCTCCACATTACTCCCCACTCAGGATGGTCTCACCCCTATCTCCTCAGGTGCTCATCGACCCCTCCTTGGCCGGCCCACCAACTCAGCAGAGACTCAATGCGGGTCGGCGCCACTCCAGCATCGGCAGACAGCCTCTCAAGCTCCTGTGGCCTAGCTAGCCCCCTTCTCCAGATGCAATTGGCACCAGTGTCCTCTTCCCCCCCTCCCCCAACATCCAGTCTCCCCTTATGTAGATCCCTAAGGGCAGCTGCACCCCCTCTCTTCACCAGTCTGTCATCTGCACCCCACCCAGCGTCACCTTCAACTCCCGACCTCCTCGTCCCCTCTTTCACTGATTCTGGCGCTCGGTTCACGCTTCCTGCACGTGGAGAGGTGGAGGGGGCCTCCACAGCGGTCTCGTCCTCTGCCGGGGGGATTGGAGGGGGGAAGTACAGCCCCCTTGGGTGTATCATGGTGTGAGGGTCACAAGCACGGTCCTCGGACACTCGTGCCACCCATGATGTCTCCTTCTGTCTTTCTCCGCAGCCTGCTTCCCATCCGCACAGCGCCCTCCAACAACTCAGCTGCCCGCTGCATTCACTGGGCCCCTCGTCGGTTCCCTGGAGGCCTGCGATCTCACAATGTCAGGGGTCAAAGTTCCACCATTCTCCGGAGGTCATACACGCTACAGGGCTCCAGAGGGAGGAAAGCTGACCGCAGAGGACGAGACCATGCGGCCATCTTCGGTACTTCTACTTTTAACATTCTTATGCAAGGTGTCCAAACCACTGGTATCTTGCAAGTCCTAAAGGGCCACAGTTTCAACCTTATCTTGTTTACTGCCACCAAAACCAGCTTGCACCCTGGGGCAATAGTCTCCCCCAAACACCAAGATCATACGTAATTCCTCTCTACCCTGAATAATATGCACCTTCATATGTGCCTCGATACAGGGTTTAACAACCTGGAAACCATTGGGTCTCATGACACCACTGGTGCCTCATCTCAAAGGGTACACCGGACCAGATTTTCATCTCTTAGCATCGTTGGAGATAGCGGGGACCCCCTGGAATCAGTAAAAATTTCTGGTCCAACTAGGGGAAAATGACAAACCCACCTTTGATGCTGCTGAACTCAGCAGTGCTGGATCTACAACTATGGGCTTGCAAGCAGGCTTGTGAGAGGCGTGGTACACTTCTGACAGATCTAAGTGGACATTAACATTCCATGTCTTAAGGACTCCATGTCCCCTGTTGTCACTGACACTGCTTGGATGTCCTAAATCCCCTGCAACTCCACCCTGGCTGCCTCTACTGACTTGACAGGAGAATCTGTGTGGGAATATTCCTCTACTCGTCCTATAGCTATGCTTGTGCTTAGGAAATCACTCCTGGAATGAGACCTGTTCTAGGGTTTTTGCCTTTGATCACTTACAAGGGAGAGACTCCAAGCAAAGAGCCCCTTTGCTGATTCTAGAGTGCCTCCCTCCGGCATCCCTCTGGTGGCAGTCTTGCCTCTTTAGCTTCAGACGTTAAGCCTCTATGTAGCACCTACCCTGAAAGGTTAAGCCTCTGCAAGTCTCACAGCTTTTGCTCTGATGGCGTGTCCACCAGTCCCAGACACCACTTTCAACTGTCATGGGTGTCTGTAATGGGAAGCGACATAAATCACTTTCTGTTCGCATCAAAGCTTGAGGCATTCGTACTTAATTTGATCTAAAACGTCCAAAATAGAAATTATTTCAACTTATGTGACCGCTAGAATTCAAGATGCCCAATGCGTTCTGAAGCAGTCTATCTTTGGTTTTGGAAAAGGAACCAATAATATGAGGGACACCCTCATTTCAGGTGGCAGTTTTAAGGCACCCTTGCCATTGTCGCAGGTATTGGTGGCACTAACCAACCCAGTGAAAAATTGATTTAAAATTTCCTATAGATTTCCTGTTAAACATTTTAATCATTTGTTCTAGTGGCAATTTAATGTTGGAGGACAAGTTCATTACCAATCTACCATTAGTGCCAACTTCCTGGTAAAGAAAATACTGACCAAAAGAAGAGACCCAGACTCTATAACAAAGCTGATCAAGCATAACCTGCTGCGGTGGTCCCTACAATTCATTTCCCCCCATTGTTAATCAGGATACCCATGTCACCATCAACAAGGAATTTTCAGAATATGCTACAGGGGATACACTGGGTTTATTCAGAATCCACAACTTCTAGCCCACTTTAGAGATGAGGTTTATTTTCTTGGCTTAAAGTTCTCCTTCCTCTTGCTGCAGCCAAAAAGTATACTCCTAGAATTCTGCTGCTGAGCGCTGTGAAGTTTCAGGGGACACCCAATCGCAACACTATTGCTTACTGGCAGTGGACATGGGATACTTAACATCAAGATCATTTCATTGCAGTTCTAATGGCAGGCGTTCAGAACCCACAAATGGATACCTTGAGCAGTCTGACACCCCCCAGTGATTGCAAACTCAATACCCTTAACAACTCGTCTCTGCTTCAGTAGTGCGGTTATTCCCGAATTGACTTGTTGGTGTCCAGTCGAAATTACAAGCATTCTTTATTTATCTTCACCCCCCCCCTCCCTAAGTTTTTCACTTGGAATATAAAGGGTTTCTAACCAATGAAGATAGTGTTGGGTTTAAAACAAAAAAAAGACAAAAGGGGAGCGATTGGTATGTTGGGGCAGAAGACTTGCACCAGCCATTATTGCCCTTTAGCACTGCATGGTCTTCCATCGAACTGCCAACATTACAATGTTATGGTTTAGGTTTATTAATCTGGTCTGAGTGCCAAACTGGGCTTTTAGGGCTGTGAAACTCAAATTAAAAGCGTGAAGGCATTTCATGATTTTTATAGGTCTGTGAAGTCTGGTACAGCTATTGTAACCTGTTTTAAAGGGAATGGTGGATGCAACAATTAAATATAAATCCACCTAGGCGGTTGTGGGCAATTGGCTGTGGGTACATTCCGCACTGATGACTTCACGTGTCATGTGGGCAGGAGGATGATACGGGGACGAGCCCTGACAAGGAAGACTGACACCACAAGTGTGAGGATCCCATAGAGAAGTGAATGGATGAGTGGGAGCTGAACAGGCTTAGAGGTAGTGACCTAAATAGCTGGCACAGGGAAAGAAGATGGTAGTGGGGGATTGCAAGGCGAGTAATGCGCTGACAGTCTGTGGGCCAAATGAGATTAGCTGGCTATACCACCTCATATACCACACAGATTGTCCAATGTCAGAAGTGGACGAATATTCCAGGGTTATAATTAAGCTTTATTGTGACACTCTAATCCGGCAAATCAAAAGAAAACCCACAAGCGGGGGAATATACATACAAGTTTCCACCAACCTGGTCAGAACGCCGGAACTAGGACAGCAACGGCGGAAATGAAGAGCCTCCCTGAGAGTCCTGAGCCCGATACCCCTTCGGAAGGAAAGAAAACCTCAACTGGGAGAGGCAGGACCCCCAGGGAAACCCTCAAAGGGGAAAAAACCCTGGACGCGTTGTCGGAGATCCTTGCAGAAAGATGGCTATCCAAGGCACAGAACTCCTGGCTCGATAGCAGTATCACAGGTTGGATGGTGTTGGTAGATTCTAGCTGTTGATGAGAGGTGAAGATTTCTCGGAGTGAAAGGTAGGTAAGGACTGGAGTTCTAGTTCCTTCAGGAACTTCGAGTCAGGAAGACTTGGGATTCCGCTGTTTTCACTTTGTAATAGAGGCTTGGGATAAGATAGCGAACGAGTTCCCGGAAATGGAGGCTGAACGTTAGTAATAGCTGGAAGGGAGCGCTGGAAGGGAACGGGAGCGTCATGCAAGTCAGTAGCGACGCGAGAGGGCGAAAGCCTTCGGTTCTGAAATAGTGCCACATGACTTGTCGTAAGAGTCAGCTGGTTGCATGGATGAATCATGTGACCTATTCTTGACGTGCGCTGGCAACGCGGAACAACAGTACTGCTAAAACCGATAGCATTGACAGGAATAGACAGCGCTGCCGTACAACAAAGCGCGAAACTGCACCGTCTCCACTTATGCAAATGTAAAAAGCAGCGATGATGGAAAGGTGTAACATTTATAGATCTAGTCGGACGGCCATACTGGGGCTGCTGAAGTCAAAGCCTTATCTGCCAGCAGCAGCCTGGGTGAAAATGGGCTGTGCTGGTGGGGACCGGCCCAGAAAGAAGTCAAATACTGGATGGCATCTCGTTGGCTCTCTTCCTCTCCCCCTCTTCTTTTATTCTCTCTTGATTACCTTCCCTACTCTGCTTCTGCTCGCAACTTTGGTGTCGTCTTTGACCCATCACACAACTTCTTCCTCTCCAAATCTGCCACTGCGGCCAGACTTAATCTCCTCAAAATAAGAAAAAGAAGACATTGGCTTCCCTTCACCACTGCTAAGCACCTAATTTCCTCTTAAGTACTCTCTCGATCTGACCACTGTGCCAGTCTAAGGCCTTCCCAACAATGATTTTTCACCTCCTGACAAAGTCATCAACTTTGCTGTCCCTGCACTCTTTCATCTTCCCCACTTTACCTCCACCTTTCACGTTATCAGCAAGCCTAACCCTTTTCCTATGGGAACATTTGGAAATGCCATACAAAAGAGGTGCTGAGACCTACCGGGAAACCTCCAGAGTTCCTTATAGGCTAGTCCACTCCTGTCCCACTCCCCAGCCCTTCGTCAATTAGGCTGCTTATCTATGAGACAGAGAGCAAAGTATAACCTCATTCTCATCTTCGAAACTATACACAGACCACACTACCTATCGGTCCATTTCACTCCCTGCTCTCTACAACCATCCTGAGCTCACCTCCTTGCCACCTCTCATGCCACATGCGCTACCTCTCGTTTCTGCTCTCTTCCTCTCCTCGCTGCCTCACTCTGGAATGCTCTTCCTCTCCACACTACTCCCACTCTTTCTCTATTTTAATCCAACCCCCTAGCTCTCCTCCTTTCAGAAGGCATAGTATTCTACACCTCCACATCTCCCTGTTCTCCTCTCCCCCTACCTCTCTGACAGCCCCACAGCACGTATCCCTTACCCCTTCATCCTAAAACTTAGCACCCCCCCACTATCCCATTCCTATATCATGCTCTACTGTCCTTGTCTATGGTTCATGTTTCTACCTCCCGTGCATCATCTGGTCTTGTACCAACATCCTTTCACGCATTGTTAAGGACACTGGTCCTCCGCTCTGTAAATCAATGTTAACAGTTTTATAGCATTTTTGGGGCAAAAGTACATAGTTTTCCCAGCAATATTTATTAAATAACGGTATTCAGTCCCAGGTTGCGTCTTCCAGGAGTGGCCTAAGGGTAGATGGAACAGTGGCGGGGGCTCACAGCGCAGCTCTTGAGATGACAGGGAGCGCTAAGCCAAGCAGAGAGCCCTGCTAGCAGCATCAGACATCACAGGGGGAGAACATTGAGGGAGAACAGCCCTCTGGCAGTCACCAATTCGGATAGCTCGGGTATTCGACAATACCATGGCGTTTTGAGGCATATGATACTGGGTAAATTGATGTTAGTTTAGGACTGCAGGGGAGGACACCCCCCCCCCCCCCCCCGCACGTTTCACTTCCCGCCAGGTCCCGGCCTGCTAGGGTGAAGCCTATGGCTGTAAGGGCACAGGTGTTCCACGACCTGTGGGGGGGTGCGGCTGCGTAAGCCTGGGGAGCGCAATGCATGGGGAACTGGACTAGGAAAACAGGCGATTAGGTGAGAGGCTGTGGGGCCGAGTGGGACTGGTCTGTGGGGCTGAGTTGGACTACTTTCCTACTGCTGTTCCGTACGGAGCCCCTTCCCTCTGCCCCCCAGGCCCCTCCATCGACGCCTGGACTTCTCCGCTGCTGCGTATTGCTGTGGGGTAAGGAGGAGACGATTTCGGACATTTTGGCAAGTTGCGGCGAGCGGTTTAAAAAATTGACTTTATTGCACATTTCACCGTACGTGCACGCTTTATCCTAATTGGTTCACCATGCTGCGCTCCGCGCATTCCCACTGGTGTATTTATTGTGGTTTTGCCATATTGAGGCCTGATGCCTTAGGCCTTCTAAGATGGCCGTGTGCTGGGTTAAGTTTTAAATTTGCTGTTGCTGCTTCTTACGGTGCCACCTCCCGCCTCCCTCTCCCATTAGTTGCCATTGGCCCCTTTAGCCAATGGCTGCAACCGGGGAGGCGGGAGCCCACCGCCCCATCGAAGGCCCACTTCAAAGGCCCTGTCTACCCCTGTCCACCACGGTATGCCCCAGTGTTGCCCCGTGAGTATGACCCCCTCTTGCCCCAAGTGTGTATGTGTACCCCCTCTTGCCCCGAGTGTATGAGCACCTCCTCTCGCCCCGCGTGTGTATGTGTACCCCATCTTACCCCCCAGTGTGTGTGCCCCTTCTTGCCCCAAATGTGAATGTGTACCCCTGAGTGTGTGTACCCCCTCTTGCCCCCGAGTGGGTATGTGTGCCCCCGAGTGTGTGTGTGCCCCGAGTGTGTTTGTGTGCCCCCGAGTGTGTGTACCCCCTCTTGCCCCTGAGTGTATGTATGCCTCCTCTTGCCCCAGAGTGTGTATGTGTACCCCCTCTTGTCCCGCAGTGTGTATGTATGCCTCCCCTCACCCCGAATGTGTATGTGTACCCCCTCTTGCCCCTGAATGAGTATGTGTAACCCCTCTTGCCCCCAAGTGTGTTTGTGTACCCCCGAGTGTGTACCCCCTTTTGCCCCCAAATGTGTGTGCACCCCCTCTTGCCCCCACATGTGTTGGTGTACCCCCTCTTGCCCCCCCAGTGTATGTGCCTCTTCTTGCCCCCGAATGTGTATGTGTACCCCCGAGTGTGTGAGCCGGCCACACCATTGAAGGCCCATTTTAAAGGCCCTGTCTACCCCTGACCACCACGGTACGCCCCAGTGTCGCCCAGTGAGTATGACCCCCTCTTGCCCCGGAGTGTGTATGTGTACCCCCTCTTGCCCCTGAATGTGTATGTGCACCCCCTCTTGCCCCGAGTGTATGTGCATCCCCTCTTGCCCCCGCGTGTGTGTACCCCCTCTTACCCCCCCCGTGTGTGTGCCCCTTCTTGCCCCCGAATGTGTACCCCCGAGTGTGTGTATCCCCTCTTGCCCCGAGTGGGTATGTGTGCCCCCTCTTGCCCCCAAATGTGTATCCCTCTTGCCCCAGAGTGTGTGTACCCCCTCTTGCCCCTGAGTGTGTATGTGTGCCCCCGAGTGTGTATGTGTACCCCCTGTTGCCACCGAGTGTGTATGGGTACCCCCTCTTGCCCCTGAGTGTATGTATGCCTCCTCTTGCCCCAGAGTGTGTATGTGTACCCCCTCTTGTCCCACAGTGTGTATGTATGCCTCCTTTTGCCCCTGAATGAGTATGTGTACCCCCTCTTGCCCCCAAGTGTTTGTGTACCCAGAGTGTGTACCCCGCTTGCCCCAAGTGTGTGCCCCCTCTTGCTCCTGTATGTGTATCCTCCCTTGCCCCTGAATGTGTGTACCCCCTCTTGCCCCGAGTGTGTTTTTGTATCCCAGAGTGTGTGTGTACCCTCTCTTGCCCCCAAGTGTGTGCGCGCCCCCTCTTGCCCCTGAATGTGTATGTGTACCCCCTCTTGCCCCTAAATGTGTGTACCCCCTCTTGCCCCCGAGTGTATGTGTACCCCCTGAGTGTGTATGTGTACCCCCTCTTGCCCCCTTTTTCTCTCAATGTCCTCCTCCCCCCCTGCCCTCCCTTAGGTTCCCCCCTCACCCCTTTCCGGCTTTGCATCCTTGCCCCCCTCCCTTCTTCGCCTCCTCTCCTCACCTCTCCTCCCCTCCTTTCTCCTCTCTGGCCACCTTTCTGTAAATCTCTGGCACTACCCCAATTGCCGTCAGGCATAATAAATGTAGTTGCCTGTCTTTTGCAGCCTCTTCCCCTCCCCTCCTTCCTCTCCCTCCCCTGTCTTGTGTTAGTAAGGCACTACCCTAATTGCCATCAGGCATAGTCATTGTAGTTGCCTGTTTTTGCAGCCTCTTCCCCTCCCCTCCTTCCTCTTCCTCCCCTGTCTTGTGTTAGTTAGGCACTACCCCAATTGCTGTTAAGCATAGTAATGGCAGAGCCTACCTTCTACAGCTATCTTGCACTCCCCTTCCCATCTCTCACCTTTCCTCATCTTAGCACTTACTCTTTTCACTGTCCCCTGACCTCTGTTAAGAGCTTGTCTGTCCCCCCTTTTTTCCGCCTTGTCTTCTCCCACTCCCTTCCCAGCACTACCTTGATTAGTCGTTGACCCTTTAAGATAGTCCATTGTTTTATACCCCCCTTCCTCCCATCCTCTCCCTCCTCTTGTCACTCTTGCACTGCAACAATCGTCAGGCATAGTAATGTTACTGCTAGTATTGTTCTCCTTTTTTCCTCCCTCTCCTCTCCCTTATTGTTCCATGCATTTGTACTATCTGTTATGATTCAATAGTTTTTCTCACATTCTGATTTGTTTCAAGGAGCAGTAAGAATGTAACTGTATTTTCCCATGTTCCCCCCCTCCTTGAAGCGCTTTGAAGCACTTGTGCATAGGCGCTATACAAATAAACAATCAATTCAACCACTGTGTTCTGTGCTTCTCTACCAAGCTAATCACAACTCCACGTTCTTTATCTGCACACTAACATGCAAGACCACGACATGATGAAACGTAAAATGCTGATGGGAAAATGGAAAATAGCAAAGGAACTACCACCATTTGGGGCTGGCACAGGTGCCGTAATGGGAAAGGCATACGGCCCTATAAGATTTACAGCAGATGTGTATTACCTGATCAAGGAAATAAACTAGTTCCTGGGTACTAACCAGGATGCTTAAGGGGGTTACGACCTGACCCAAGACCTAGCCAACAAGCCAAGGGATAAACTTTATACCCACAGCAGCAGAGTGGCTATACATACCCACAGCCCCACAAACTTGAAAAGAGACAACCTCTCAGATACTGACACAGCCGACCTTCCAATGATCGAGGATCTGACCTGGGGTCTGTTCAGCATCCCACATTGACATAATCCCTTTGAAGGGGGACAAGGGAGCAGCAATGGAGCCATACCGACCATTCCAGGCCAGGAGGCTCTGAACCTCAACAAGCACCCAGCAGCTAGCTCTACCACCACCTCCCCTTATAGCTCTCCAACTGGAAAAGATATGGGCAGAGATGATGATCCATTGCTTACGTCTGTGTCAGAGGGCACTGGCGAGAAGTCTACAATCTGTGGACCACCAAATTGACCAGAGGCGCAGGGAAGGGTATTGGCCAGGAGCACCCCCAAGAGAGCCCATAAAGATGACATTCCAACATCACTGGGACTTCAACTAGACCACAAACCGCTGATACCACCCAGAGGCTCGAACAGACCTGTGGTATCCACTGGAAGAATGGAAATTGAGGGCGTGGAGGATAAACGGTGTGTCGTACTTGCCTCTTTCCCCGTTTTAGACAGTAACTTCCCCCTGATAAGCCCAGCCCAGAATGAGAAGGATTTGGTCATGTGTTCTGGAGTAGCTCCCTGCTGTGTCATAGCCCTAATCTTCTATGTGCCCCCACACGTTCTGGCCCACCCATCTCGTGCACTGTATCAAAAGCTGCGGAGAGGTTGAGTAGAATTAGGGCAGAGTCAGCCAAGGGTTTTCACAAGAATAGTGGATGTAAATGCAGCTTCGAGGGGATTGGGTCCTCCGACGTATTCCATATCTATGACAGTAATCACCACAACTGTGCTGCTTTGGAAATTTTCCGGCGTCTGCGTCCTGCGTCAATGACGTTGATACGCTGTCCTCGAGGGCCTCCGCCGAGCCAACGTCACCGGATGTTATAAGTAGGACGCACGATGCCCTAGCCTCAGTTCCGTTTTTTCCGCAAACGTGTTCGCTTCAGAGATCTCGGCGTGCCTTGGTTCTACTGAATCCTGTTCTTTCGGTTCTTCAAACCTGTTTGTTTGTGTATTCGATAATGTCTTTGGCTTCTTCCACCCCGCGGTCAGGTTTTAAGAAGTGTCGGGTTTGCGGGTCCAAGATGTTGACGGACATGCACGACGCTTGCCTCTGGTGCCTCGGGGAGGACCACGATACAGATGACTGCGTCGACTGCCAGTCGCTTACATTGAAGGCCTTGCGGAAGCGTAAGAAACTGTCGGTGGGTAAGGTGGCCAAGCCCCGGAAGTCGCGATCCACTGGACTTTCGACGGACGATTCGAGCGGTGACTCTCCGCATCGTCATAGTGAGTCCGGGGGTCTCGGTCCAGGAGTCGGTCTTGCCATTCCTCTGCCTCTTCGAGGCACTCACGGAAGCGCCGTCACAGGTCGCCTTCCCCGTCCTCATCCGAGGACTCCGCCCGTCGGCAGGTTGCTTGTCCCAACAAGCATTCCACTCCGTAATGGGATTCGTTCCGGCAGGAGATGACGATTTTTCAGTTGCAGGGCTCTGTTCCGTCCGCGCCGTCAAAAGACGCCGGCCGTAAGCGTGCTAGAGACGCCTCTCGTACGCCTTCGGGCTCCAACGGTCGTCGTGACCACCGGGCGCGTTCGCGGTCCTGGTCTGACAAGGCTGGTCGCTCTAGGCATGCCTGTTCCAGGTCCCGGTACTCAACGCCCTCGAGACCGTCGGAGCCTGTGAAGTCTTTGAGGAAGACATTGACGCCTATGGCGCCCAGGTCGTCGAGGGACTCTCTCGAGGATCCGCCTCCGAGGAAGCCGTCGACGCCATCGGCGCCAAGGCTGTCGAAGGACACGCTCGGGGCTCCGCCCTCGAGGACTGTGTCAATGCCGTCGAAGTTGTCAGCGCCACTCTCGACGTCGATGTCGATTCCGTCGACGCCTTTTGAGGCTGCTTTGTCGGAGGTACCCCGTGGCACGGTGGAACCCCCCAGAAAGGCACTGGCCAAGGCAAAAAATGTCTTTGTCCCTTTTTCTGTGCTCTCCTTCCAACCTCTGGATTATATTTCTGAGGGGTCTGAGGAAGGTATGGTGCCTGATGAGATTTTGTCTGGTCATAGCCAGATTGAAGACCTGCGTCAGTCGCTGCACGATGCCAGTGGTCTGGACACCTCTCCGGAGGTGGAGTTCTGTAGGCCTGAGCCTGGCACCCATGCCGAGTCCTTGTACCAGCGCCTTATGTCGAGGGTCATGGAATACTTGGGGTGGTCTGCACCACCTGTGGATTTTTTGCAGGATGACCTAACGGACATCCTCGACCAAGGTCCTCCAACTGACCCGGTACTGCCTTTCGATATGGCTTTGCAAAGAAGGGTGGCGGTGGCTTGGACTGCCCCGGAGAGTCTCCCGGCAGTGAGCAAAGCTTTGCCGCAAAAATACCGCCCAGCCAGTAGTGACCCTGTTACTTGACCACACACCCCACTCCGGAGAATTTGGTGGTGCAGGTGGCTACGGCCCAAGCAAAGCAAGCGTTGTACCCTACCATCCCTCCTGATAGGGACGACAAGCGATTTGATGGCTGGGCGAAGAAAGTATTTTCTTCAGGGGGTATGGCTTTACAGGTAGCCAACTCTGTGTGTGCCTTGTCACGTTTAAAGCACACTCTGTGGAACTGTATTTCATTGGCGGCTGAACATATTCCCCAAGGGGAGGAACGGGATGGTTTTCTTGCTATTGTACAGGATGGCAAGGGTGCTATGTGTGAGTCCATTCAGTCGGGTCTGGACATGGCGGATTGTGTCAGCTGGTCCATGGCGGCGAGCACCGTAATACGCAGGTTTTCGTGGTTGCGGAAGTCGGGGTTTGCTCCTGATGTGCAAGCCCGGCTCCTCAACATGCCCTTTGATGGTGAACATCTTTTTGGCAACAAGGCTGACGAGAGCCTTGAGAGGTTGCAGACCTCAAAAGCTGCAGCAAAGTCATTGAGCGTTGCAGTTCGCCAACCTCTGCCTTTTCGTCCTAGGGGACAGCAATGGAGGGGAGGTTCCTTTCGATATTATTCATCCTTTAGTAAATCGAGAGGAGCTGCAAGTCAAAGGGGCCACCGTAGGAGTGCCAGAGGTGGAAAACGTGGTACTCGAGGTGTCAAGGCCGCTCGTGCAGTTACCTCTTTGCCATCAGGCACTGCCGCAGACGCTTCAGCTCAGTCGTGAGGCCATGTCCCATTGTTCGCTGGTTGGGGGAAGGCTGGTGCAGCATCTTGTAGAGTGGCGTGCCATTACTTCAGATGTGTGGGTTCTGGAGATCATAGCCCACGGCTACTGTCTTCCTTTCCGGCAGAGGCCTCACGACAACCCACCAGGGAATCTCTCTTTGAAGTGTCCGGATCCGCTCCTTGCGCAGGAAATTTAGTCCCTGCTGGAGAAAGGTGCCATAGAACTGGTGCCTGTAGCGGAGAGGAACAAGGTATGGTATTCCCCTTATTTTTTGATTTCAAAGAAAGACGGGGATTGAGACCCATCCTGGACTTGCATGGTTTGAACAAGCTCCTCAGGAAGGACAGGTTCAAGATGGTTACTCTTTCTCAAGTCCTCCAGGCCCTTCAACTTCAGGACTGGTTGGTGTCTCTCGACCTCAAGGACGCTTACTTTCATGTGCGGATCCATCCCAAGCATAAGAAGTACCTGAGGTTTGCGGTTGGAGACTCGCACTTTCAGTTTTGGCTCCTGCCGTTCGGATTGACCTCCGCCCCGAGGGTCTTCACCAAACTCATGGTGGTGGTGGCAGCGTATCTCAGGAAAGGGGGGATTCACGTCTACCCCTACCTGGACGATTGGTTGATCAGGGCGCGCTCTCCCGAGCAAGTCCTGGATCATCTGTCTGTCACCTGCCACTCCCTTCACAAGCTGGGCTTCTTCCTCAACTTAAAGAAGTCCCATTTGATGCCAACCCAGCGGCTCCAGTACATCGGAGCAGTGCTTGACACATCCCTGGGGCTGTGTTTTCCTCCCCAGGTGAGGGCTCATCACATTCAGCAGATTGTGCACAAGTTTCAAAACGCCCAGAGTCTCCCGGCAATCGAGTTCTTGAGGTTGCTCAGCCTCATGGCATCCTGCATTCTTCTGGTGCCAGAGGCCAGGTTGCGGATGAGATCTCTGCAATGGGCCCTCAAGATGCAGTGGTCACAGTCCTCCGGCAGGATGTCGGAACCCGTTCAGGTGCTGCCCTCGGTCGCCCAGGACATTCTGTGGTGGGCCGTCAAAGGCAATCTGATGAAGGGGGCTCCATTTTGGCTACCCTGGCTGGAGGTAACGATCGTGACGGACGCATCCCTCACGGGATGGGGAGCGCATGCCAACGAGTTGACAGTCAGCGGTCGTTGGTCTCCGTCAGAGTCCAGACTCCATATCAATCTGTTGGAGCTGAGGGCCATCAGGCTTGCCCTGAAGGCTTTTCTGCCGACTGTGCGAGGGAAGAATGTCCCGAGTCTGACTGACAACACAGTGGCCATGCACTACCTCAACAAAAAGGGGGGGCAGGGTCACTTCCTCTGTGCAGGGAGGCGATGCAGCTCTGGTTCTGGCCATCCAGCAGGAAGTTTCGATCTCGGAGGTTCATCTGGCCGGAGACGAAAACAAGACGGCGGTCGCTCTGAGCAGGCAGAACGCGATCTCTCACGAGTGGGAGTTGGCTCAGGAGATTCTCCTGGAGATCTTTGCCCTTTGGGGGACCCCTCAAGTGGATCTCTTTGCCTCCAGTGTCAACCGGAAGTGCGAAAGGTTCTGCTCGCGGGAATTTCCTCCAAAAGGAGCCTTAGGAGATGCGTTTCTGGTGGAGTGGTCCTTCCCACTGCTGTATGCGTTTCCTCCAGTCCCGTCATCACGCAAGTGCTGCAGAGGTTACGGAGGTTCGGTTCCCGGATCATCCTCATTGATCCGGCTTGGGCCCGGAGGATGTGGTACCCAGACCTTCTCGACTTGTCCATTTGCCCTCCACGTCGTCTTCCCTACCGAGACGATCTGCTCAGACGGCCGGCAACAAAGTCCCTGTACCGTTTGCTGTTGGAGAAAGTTCTGCGACTGGTGCAGAGTTAAAAATGTGGATCCTTTTTCATGTGACATTCCTGTGGTTTTGTCTTTTTTTGCTTTCGCTGGCCCACAGGGGCCTGCAAGTCGGTAATGTTAAAGGTTACCTGGCGGCGCTGTCTATATTTAAGCGTTCGTCTGAGGAGTGTTCCTATTTCAAAATTCCTTTAATTTCTCAGTTTCTCAAAGGACTCACTAATGTGTTTCCGCCGTCACCTTTCCAGGTGCCTGGTTGGGTTTTGAACGTTGTTCTGAAATTCCTTATGGGTGCTCCGTTTGAGCCTTTACATCCTTGTCCTTTGAGGTTGTTAACCCTTAAAACTGTGTTTTTAGTTGCGGTCACTTCCGCTCGCTGAGTGAGTGAGTGAGTTGCAGGCACTTTCAGTTAAGCCACCCTTCACTGTGTTTCATAAGGACAGGGTTGTCCTTAGAGTTCGTCCTTCCTTTCTTCCGATTGTGGTTTCGGAATTTCATTTAAGCCAGAAGGTTATTCTTCCGGCATTTTATCCTCCTCCACATCCTGGTAAGGAAGAGGAGAGGCTCCATAGGTTGGATCCTAGGAGAGCTTTAAGTTTCTACATTTCAAGCATGTCCCGGGAAAGAGTGGACAATCAGCTCTTTATTGGTTACGCTGGAAGGCGTTTGGGACAAGCTGTTACTAAGCAGACTTTGTCTAGATGGATTATCCTGGCAATTTCTGAATGTTACCGCGTGGCGGGTAAGGACCCTCCGGTAGGCTTACGGGCCCATTCTACTAGGGGTATGGCTGCCTCTACTGCCCTGCAGAGGGGTGATCCTATTCGTAACATCTGTGAAGCAGCCACATGGGCTTCGGTCCATACTTTTGTACGACACTACTCCCTAGATTCTATCCATGGGCAGGATCTGGCCTTTGGCAAGGCAGTCCTTTACTCTGCAATTTGATTGGGCATTCTAAATTTCTATATTCTAAATTAATTTTCCCTCCTCCATACGTTGGTACTGCTTTGGGAGTCTGTCATAGATATGGAATACGTCGGAGGACCTAATCCCCTCGAAGAACAAGTTACTCTCTTACCTCGTAACGTTCTTTCGATGGGATGGTCCGACGACGTATTCCAAATCGCTCCCTCCCTACCTGCCCCACTACAGAATTTCTTATGCAATCGCAGCTTACGTTTCCGCAAGGCTTTCTGTGGTCATACTGGCAGTGGTTTGGTGCCACATGTTCTGGGGGAAAAAACTACAACTGAGGCTACGGGCGTCGTGCGTCCTACTTATAACATCCGGTGACGTAGGCTCGTCGGAGGCCTTCGAGGACAGCGTATCGACATCATCGACACAGGACGCAGACGCCGAAAATTTTCCAAAGCAGCACAGCTGTGGTGATTGTCATAGATGTGGAATACGTCGTCGGACCATCCCATCAAAAGAACGTTACCAGGTAAGAGAGTAACTTGTTTTTTCTTCTGGCAGAGCTGGCAGATTTCAAGAGACTGCTCTTGGTCCTTATAGAAGCCAAGAGGAGAGGGGGAAACATGGTGGCGTCAACTAGACCAGTAGCTTCCAGAGGGGTTTACCATCTACCAGAGGAGACACGCCACTATAACCCTGATGCCCCCACAAATATGGTGAGCAGCAACATGATCAGGACGGGGCTTATTTTTGCAAACTGGGAGATCGGCCCCAATAGTGCTATGGCTGCTATAAGATGCCCCATGCCCCACATTATTCTGGCCCCATGGATTTTACTCAAGTTTATGGATTGGACCATACCCAGGGCAGACTTTGTACCGAGCATTAATCTAGCAAAGGTCAAATCGCTGCTAGGGCTGGTTACTCGGCACACAACTACTTCACTAACGATGTCTGCCCTAGGGTCTACAGACCAACGGCCAGGGAGTGTAAGATAAACAAGGCTAGTGGGGCCCACACAGGGTCAAAGTATTTCTGCATAAGGTACCCAAACTGGACTCCAGCCAACCAAAAACCAGGGAAGAGCTTATTAATAAATGCACACACTGATTCCAGGCTGTACGTGGGTGTTTATCTGTGATCCAGCAGGATATCCTGAACTGCACTAGATTGCAGTACCAGTGGGAACATGCCTGGGACCTCCTTCGAATAGAATGTAGGGACCATGGAGGGGCCAATGGGATCATGGGCATCGGTACGAGTGGCTGCCCAACACCCAATAGCACAATTGAAATCAACGCTCACATCCACCATAACATCGACTATCCTCCTGAAAATAGCCCGAATCACCCTGTGTTAAGTGGCACCAATGTGGTGCCACTGGGGAGAAGGACTTTGGGCAAGCCCAGTCATACAGGGGCTAGTGGTTCGCCAACCTATGTGTAAAAAGTAAAAACAATTAAAATAAATGTTTACTGAGCCACTAGGCCTGATGGTCACGTTATGTTAAAGGATATTTATACCGCGCACTATCACCACCGTAGTGGTCCCCTGGCATTATGGCTTTTCGGTTGGTAGCCCTCATGTGTTGTTGTGCGAGGCTATGTGTGTCATGTTTTGTTATTTCAATGTAGTGAAGTGTGTGCAGTTTGTAGAGCTTTGGAGGTGTGGTTGTGTATGTTTAGAGTGTGAGAGGTGTATGCAGAGGGGTGAGATTGTTTAGTGTCATTGGTTAGTGGCATCACTATTTATATGCGATGCATGCTCATCTTCAAAATCCTTTCTAGATGTGGCGCAATGCTAATCTTTACAGTTCTATCTGGATGGTGAGGCAAGCTAGTAATACAATTATGTCTATATGTAACGCAATGCTAATCTTCACAATTCTGTCTAGATGTGACACGAGCTAATGTTAAAATTCTGTCTAGATGTGACGTAATGCTAATCTTCACAATTCTGTCTAGATGTGGTGCAAGCTGACATTCACAAATCTGTCTAGATGCAACACAAGCTAATCTTTACAATCCTGTCTGGCCGTTGTGCAAGCTGACATTCACAATTCTGTCTAGAGGCGATGCAAGCAGACATTCACAGTTTTGTCTAGATATGACACAAGCTAGTATTACATCTCTGTCTATATATGATGCAGGCTAATCTTCACAATTCTGTCTGGATATGATGCAAGCTAGTATTACAGTTATGTCTAGATATGACGCAAGCTAATCTTCATAATTCGGTCTAAATATGATACAAGCTAGTATTACAGTTTGGTCTAGATATGACATAATGCTAATCTTCACAATTCTGTCTAGTGGTGATGTTGGCTCATATATGCAATTTTGTCTGGACTAGCTAGCACAGAGTATACTCTACCTAGTTGTGAGATATTGCTCACTAATAGTTATCTTGATGTGTGAGATCTGGCACAATAAGTCTATCTAGCACCATCAGGCTTAATGCGAAAATGCTGCTATCTGGCACAATCAGGGTAAGAGTGAAATGCTGCTATCTGGTGCTCTCAGGCTAAATGTGAAATGCTGCTATCTGGCACAATCAGGCTATTTGGCACAATCAGGCTAAATGCGAGGTTCTGCTAGGTGCACGGTAGTCGCCTGACCCCATTTAATTCCTATCTGTGTCTTAGCTCTTGCACTATCTGAAATGTTGCTAGGCCTAGTACAATAGTTAATTTCACATTCTTATTGTTTATGGCCTGTAAGAATGTTTTTGTATTTTCCCTTGTTCCCTCCCTTGTCATGAAGCGCTTTGAAACACATTGTGTACAGGCGCTATATAAATAAACTATCATATAATTTATCATATCTGGCACATTCGGGTTAAATGCAAAGTATGGCTATGTGGCACAATCTAGCTATCTCACAAAATCTGGCTAAGTGTGAAGTATGGATATCTGGCACAATCAGGCTAAATGTGAAGTATGGCTATGTCGCATAATCTGGCCAAGTGCAAAGTATGGCTATCTTGCACAATCTGGCTAAGTGCAAAGTATGGCTATCTTGCACAATCAGGCTAAATGCAAAATATCTGGCACAATCTAGCTATCTGGCAAAATCAGGCTAAGTGTGAAGTATGGCTTCTGGCACAATCTGGCTAAGCGCGAAGTTTGGTTACCTGACACAATCTGGCTAAGTGCGAAGTATGACTATCTGGCACAATATGGCTAAGTGCGAAGTATGGCTATGTGGCACAATCAGCATAATGTGAAGTATGGCTACGTGGCACAATCAGGCTAAGTGCGAAGTATGTCTATCGGGCATAATTACGCTAAATGGAAAATATGGCTATCTGGCAAAATGTGAAGTATGGCTATCTGGCACAATCTGGCTGAGTTCAAAGTATGGCTATCTTGCACAATCGGGCTAAATGCAAAATATCTGACACAATCTAGCTATCTGGCAAAATCTGGCTAAGTGCGAAGTTTGGTTATCTGACACAATCTGGCTAAGTGCGAAGTTTGGTTATCTGACACAATCTGGCTAAGTGCAAAGTATGGCTATCTGGCACAATCAGGCTAAATGCAAAATATGGCTATGTGGCACAATCAGACTAAATGCGAAGTATGGCTATGTGGCACAATCCGCATAATGCGAAGTATGGCTATGTGGCACAATCAAGCTAAGTGCGTAGTATGTCTATCTGGCATAATTAGGCTAAATGGAAAATATAGCTATCTGGCAAAATGTGAAGTATGGCTATCTGGAACAATCTAGCTCTGGCACAATCTGGCTAAAAGCAAAGTATGCTATCTGGCACAATATGGCAAAGTGCAAAGCATGTCTATCTGGCACAATCTGGCTAAAAGCGAAGTATGGCTAGGGGTTCAGCGGCATGCACTGTCATTGTTAATTTTCATTGCTACCTGTATGTGTTGGTATGTACTTGTATGGCCCCATGACAGAAATAAAGTTATTACTGACTGATCTTTCAGAATTGTTGGTCATGACAGTGAGCCGCCTGAGCTTACTCTACCAGCTTGTTTGAACCTTCCACCTCTACCCAGGAGTTAATCCTTCGCCCCGGTCATCCGTCTCTGAACCTTTCGTTTGGTGATGGCTACATGAAGCTTTCCAAACTTGAAGAATTTCTAAGGAGCTGAAAGAGCGCTACAAGAAGCCTGTACAACAGGACCTGACTCAGCGTTTAGTGACTGATTATATCTAACTAAATCCACTTATGAAGTGTTCTCTTGAAGATTTGTTTTGTTTCTCTTGCACTTTCTGGTATCCCGACAGAAAAACTACTTTTGGGGGTTTCAGAACACTTTGAAGCAATGTTTTGATAAACTGCGTTTTGAAACCTCATCTAATTTGTGACCGGAACGTAGTTCTCCTATATTTTGTCCCATAAACCTTTCCAACCCGTGGGTACTAGTGACCATAGCAGGGCAGGGTAAGGTGGGAAATGATAATAAGTGTAAACATATTTTTCACTGTACTGAAATTAAAAAAGGTTGCTTCCGAAAAACCGTAATGCGACCGCTCAGGGCGGCTTTCCAAAGTGACCTGTCACGCCCCTGCAAGCACACAAGTGCGTTTAGGGTCTGACGGTGCCATGCCAGAAGAGGGAAGTCGGGGACAGGTAGGCGTTAAATATATATATACACACATATATATATATATGTGTGTGCGCCTCTGAGGGGCACGGTTTTAGGCAGCATTATTTATTACTGGACTGTGGGAGGGGGCGGGGGAGGTGCAGGGGATGGAAGGTGTAAATCCTACCGGTTTAAAGGGTGAGGGCAGGCGGGGACTGGTTTCGAGAGGAGTTCGGAGGGACCCCTGCCCCCGAAAAAGTGATATTTGTAAATTTAAAAAATCGGCTGAAAAAAGTATTTTTGACATGCGTCCTTCAATATTCGGAAATGTAACATGGAACTTAAGAATGTATTGTGGTTGTTAGTGTCGTCCAGTTTGAGCAAACCTTTCAGTCTGGCGACCTTTAAACGGTTTCACTTGTGCTCAGAAATGGTTTTATATAAGGTGGTATCCATTTCCTATATTAAACGTGACGGTTTTACCTGGCTGCTTTTCAAATAACGCTTCATAGCTGTAGCTGGAGAAAACATTGCCTAACTTGGATGGCTGAACAACTTTCACGTTTTCCAAACTCGTCGCCCCTGTCTGAGCAGTTTGTCAGTGGTTATGATGAATGCAAAACGTTTTCATCTGTCACTCGTCAATGTTGTAAAATGTCCTTAATTTAAACTGATATGCACAAACGTGGTTTCGAGTTTGCTCTGCCTAGAGTGCCAAACGTAACCTCGCTGATATAGCCCAATGAGGACGAAACATGCCTGAGGTTACTTGTAGTCTTGTGCAGAAGTGATGCATCATAGCAGTTTGGTCTGGACTTGCCCCTTTCTGCTAGTGGACCACGCCTGGTTTGCATATAGCTTGTCCCTTTGTCTACTGCCATAGTAGGCTGAAAACAATGGAAGGAAAGGCTGCCCTAGCAATTTCAAATGATTACGATTCACTACAACTTTTCTGCCCATCAGACTTCAACCTCCCCTAAAATTGTTTGATGACAGTAAGATCATAGTTTTAGACATGAGGCATATCTCAATTGCCAACATTATGGGCAAACACAATATATAATCTATATATATTTGTGAAAGTGTGTTTGTATGTTCGGGGTTGGCTCCAGCCCCATAACAATTGGTGGCTGAAATGTTGGCCTACTGTCAGCATACTAGTCTGGGGTGTACTGGCAATAGTGAAATTTAACCAACCCAACCACCCTGCACAGCGGTGGAGGGTGGTCCGGCCCTGTGCTATCAGTATAGGTGATTTTCGGGAGATTGTCGATTTTGGCGATTTTTCAAAAATAGCAAGTTATGACACAATGAAACATACACGATGCTGTAGTACTCGTGAATTTACTAGTGCAGAAATATGAGATTTATTTTGCCATGCGTTCCGAAAGGTGATTGATGCAGCAGAAAGATAGTTTCAATGGATTGCTTTTCATCTGATAGATATCCTCATCCAGCGCTGCTTCTCGAAAACCTTTCGACTGGGGACGTAGTGCGCCTCGACTTGGCTGTCGATCGATCCGTCTTGCTCTGTGCTCGATCGTCTGCTCTGGACGTGACATCAAGCGTCATATATATACCACATCACTACGCCCCATACCTCAGTTCCTTCTTTCTGCACGCTTGTACGCTGCTTGTGGAACATGACATTGAGTCTTCGACTCTGCGTTTTGACTAAATTTGTCAAATTCTCTTCATAAAACCTTGAACGTGATGTGCGCTCCCCGGATTTCGGGCTGTAAAAGGTGCACAAACTGCCATTCCAAAATGTCGGTGACAGAATTGCATGACATTTGTCTGTGGTGTATGCGTATGGTCATGACACGGAGGCTTGTGCTTCATGCTCCAAGATGCACTTGAAATCCATTTGTTAGCGGGCCGCCAAACTTGCTTTGCGCCGACTGCCCCTGAAATCTCTGTTGCGGTCGCTCGTCCGGTCCTCCACGACAGAAGGGCCCAGCCCTGAAAAAGAGAAGAAAAACATCACCGAAAGGCAAAAAAGCAGTCACACTCGAGGAGTGTCCTCGTCTTCATCGCCTAAGAAAAAGAGGTGCCATCGACACGAGTCCCGCTCGTCGTCAAGGGGTGGGGGGGGAGTGAAGGTACGCTTTCGGCTATGCCGGCCACTCGAGAGGAGTGGGAACATTTAAAAAAATAAATGCTAGAAATGTTTAAAACACAGACTGCTGCAGGTGCGGGTACATCCCCCGAACAGGAAGCCTCAGCGGCGCTTGGCACCCTTGAACCCAAGCATGCCAAACCATCAGCGTCAAAGAAGCCTTTGGGCTCAATGCCGAAAAAGGTGCAGAAATCACCCCTGGACCTTCTCGAGAGCGTTAAGAGGCTGACATTCCTGACGTCACAGTGGTACCCAACCCCCAATCGGCACCGACTGCCATTCCATCGGCGTCGAAGGAGAAACACTTGGCACTGACTGTCAGCAACTGATCCTTTGTCTCGCTCTCTCCAGGTCTGGATTCTTAGAATCCATAGCATTGATTTTCGGCACCGACCAGGGTAATCAATCCCATGTATACAGGGGCAGGAGGAGTCTATTTTATGGACGACCAGGCAGACCTGTTGGCTCTGGCCAAGGGCTCCAAGATGCCAGTGACTTGGACACATCTCCAGATGTTGAGCTTCAACAGTTATCCCTACACTCACACCCATGCTAAGTTTAGGAGCCTAGTGGAAAGGGTTGTAGACACCCTGGGTCTGAAGTCGGCGTCAGTGCCTACCCAGGGCTATGAACGTATGGACATATTAGATGAGCGTTCTGTGACAGAGCATAACATTCCACTTAATCTGGCAATTACTGACCCCCTAGCCTCCTTGTGGTAGCATTCCTGCTCCAATCCCCCGGTGAACTCTAACTTTACAGGGAACTAAAGGCTGGCGAGAGGAGACCCATCTTTTCTGGTTTCTCACCCTTCTCCAGAAGGGCTTGTTATGCAGGTGGCCACAATCTCCACCAGGCCTGCAGCCTCCACTTCTAATCTGCCTCCAGATAGAGAAGGCAAAAGGTTGGACGCTATGGCCAAGAAGGTCTTTTCCTCTGGCAGCATGGCTTTAAAAGCAACCAATGTAGCCTGTGAATTTACGAAATACGCCTTTGGTTTATGGAACGCTGTGGAGCAGGCAGTGCAGTACATCCCCAAAGGTGAAATGCGGGATGGGTTTACACGGCTGGTGGAAGATGGGAAGGACGTGGCCAAACAGTCGTTGCAAACGGGCCTGAACGTGGCCGACTGCATTGGTCGTTCAATGGGGTCAGCAGTAGTCTTGTGGAGGCAAGCCGATATCAAAACGTCTGGTTTCTCCCTGAACGTCCAGAATAGGCTACTCGACATGCCTTTCGAAGGAGAGTTCTTTTTGGCCAGAAGGCTGAAGACGCTTCGGAAATGTGTAAGGAGTCAAAATTAGCTGCAAAATCTCTGTGCCTATCTGTGCAGCCGCCCAAATCTGCCTTCAGCTTTGCCTCTAGAGGCAGAGGCTACAAGCGCTATGTGCCTTACAGCATGAAAGCGCCGCTCCCATAGGCCAGGTAGGGGCAAAAGTGTTTCTCGCGCCCCGGAAGGGACAGAAGAGCTTCCCGAGGCCAGAAAACGGTGGTGGGGCAGCACCACCCTCTAAGACGCTTTGATTTCCCCTCCCACGACTTAATGGTTGCTGGGCGGCCACATGGTCATCCTTGCACACGTTCACCAGGCATTATTGTCTGGATGTTGCCCGCAGCACTGATGCACATTTTGGTAGGGCAGTTCTGCAAAATATTCTACTATAGCACTTTCCGCCTGCCTCCGTAGTATTACCTGCTTGGGGAGTCTATCAGATGAAGAATTTGCAGGAAAAAGCAATCCATTGAAGGAGAATTTACTCACCGTAATGTTCTTTCTATAGATTCTTCTCCCGCAGATTCCTCATCGCCCCTCCCGTCCATCCTTGCTCAGAAATTTCATACGGCTGGTGCATCTGTCTAAGCAAAGGTACACCTGGGGATGGCTCTGAGGTGACCGCTCCTATTTAGCTAGTCGCTTGCCTTTAAAAAAATAAAGCAAAAATCTTTCAATTTTCTCAAATGTTTGGGGATCACCACTGTTGGGTGTTTCCCATTACCAGGTTTATTACAGGCTGGTTAGCCTTGTCTCCCATCGTTTTCCTCTGCAGCATTCAGGCACGGGGGAAAAAGAGGGGAACTGAGGTATGGGGCGTAGTGACGTGGTATGTATACGACACCTGACGTCACGTCTGTAGCTGACGATCGAGCACCGAGCAAGATGAATCGACAGCCAAGTCAAGGTCCACTATGCCCCCTATCGAAAGGTTTCCGAGCAGCAGAGCTGGATGAGATCTATCAGATGAGGAATCTACAGGAGAAGAATCCATAGAAGAAAATTACGGTAAGTAATTTCTCTCCTTTGGCACCCACAAATTATGCAGTTCAGTAAAATAATGAAGCAGTAAAGCAATTTAGTGCAGGATGAGACCTTTCGTTGTGCCAAAGCATGTTTTTGGTTGTTGACTTTCAAAATCACAAAGATGCTTTCGTAAATCGTATGCAAGTTGTACTTCAGCTAAAACACATGCTTCCATTTTAGGAAAGAACAATCAAATTGCATTATACAGCTTGTCAAAGTAAATACTCTTTTGTTATGTTATTTTGATATGAACCGCGCACCGCTACCACCCAGGGGCAGTCTCTAGGCCCTCGTGTGGCTCTGCAAGAGAGGGGAGTGTGGAGGTTAGTGAGGATAAGGTGAGAGGATAGATTCAGAACCAGGAGAAAGTGGTGTCTGAGTGTTGTTTTGCATGTGGGAGTTTGTGCAGGAGGTCCTGTGCGTTGTAACCGTATTGGTAAGATTCAGTGCCTCGGGTGTGTGGAAGTATTTTGTGTTGGTGGGGTTGTGGTGGGTTTGGTTGTGAGTGCTGGTTAGTGTCCATAAGGGATCCAGAGTCACGGATGGCTGTAGCTCTGAGATTATCTCGTGTCTAATTGTAATTTTGATGGTTTTATGGACTACGTGGGATATTCACTCTAGGTGTGCTTCAGGCTCTAGAGCTGCTGGATGTGAACATAGAATTAATTCTTGATTTGTTTGTGTAGTGCGTCTAGCCCAGGTCTGGTGTAGTGGCGTCAGTTATGTTGGTTATGTCGTCTCCTCTCTAGTTTGTCTGTGGTTTTATTGTTGCTGGTGTCCCTTCGAGGTTTTCGTTGTCTGTTGAACCAGGTTTTGAGTCACTTCCTGAAGATGAAGTGGTCTTCTGTGGTTCTAATTTCTTTGGGCATGGTGTTCCAGATGTTAGCAATTATATGGGAGAATGCTGTTCCGTTGAATTTACTTTTTGCATAATGTTTTGCCTCTATTTGTAGGTCATTGCTAGACCTTAGGGGCCTGCCTGGGTGATACTGGCTTATCTTGTCATGGAGGAATTCAGCTACTTGTCTGTGCAAGGCTTTGTGGGTGATGCAGAGTTCTTAGAATTTGATGTGTTTTTGTACTGGTATCGAGTGTAGGCCTTTCAGTGTTGGAGTGCATATGGTCTCTTCTGTTTAGTCTTAATAGGATCCTGGCTGCTGTACTTTGCACCCTTTGGAGTTTCTTGGTGAGGCTTTCCGGCATTCCCAGGTAGAGGCTGTTTACATAGTCGATTCTTGAGTATCAGGGATATGATAGTGAGGGTTCTGTGCGGGAAGGAGAGGTAGGAGAGTATTCCTCTGAGTAGTTTTACGAGGAAAAGCATTTTTTGGTGATTGCGTTGACTTGCGGTTCCAGGGATAGTCTGTTGCCCATTTTGTAGTCCTAGGTTATTTACTACATCAGTAGTCTCTGGTTGTACTGTCATGCTGGTCGGCCAGTCCAGTTGTGGGTTCCCTCTGTCGAATCCTATGGGCGAGAGCATTATTTCCATTTTTGCCGGGTTGAGTTTAAGGATGTTTGTTGTCATCCAATTGGGTTGTTGAGGCTTTTATTTTGTTCCTGGGTTCTGTTTGTTTTCACAATCAGTGTGTCGTCTACAGAGTTGTAGGCGGTAAGTCTGGGTTTGAATGATTTTCATCAGTGGGCACATGTAGATGTTGAAAAGCAGAGGATCTCTCCCTATGGGACTCTGCAGGATATATTTTTGCTGTTTGAGGTGAACGGTGGCAGGTAGGTTCTTTTGGTTCGGGTTTGTTAGGAATGAGGTTAGCCACTTTAGTGCGGATTCCCGTATTCCACATTCCATCAATCTTTTTATTAGTGTTGCGTGGCTGATTGTGTCAAATGCTGATGATATGTCCAATACGTCATCTGCGTTTATTTTCAGGTTGTCCCAGATCGATAGGAGTGCTGATTCTGTTCCTCTCATTGGTCTGAAGTCAACTTGTGAGCAGTCGAGTATTCCGTTTGTTGTGACGTATTTAAGTAGATTTTGTACACGTGGTTCTCCAGGATCTTTGCTGGGTAGGGCAGGTTGGATATCGGTCTGTAGTTGCTCGGGTGTTCTGCGCTTTCTGATTCCTTTTTTATCAGTGCTTTAATGTATGCTGATATGAAGGAGGACGGTCCTATTCCTCTTTTGAGTGATATATTCATTAACTTCCAGAAGTGTGTGACCGGGGTTCTGTGGTTGAGAATTCCTTTGAAGATGTCAGGGGTCCCTTGGGGATCCTGCAAAGTTGGTGTCCTTGATCAGTGTGGCAAAGGTCTCTAGACAGGTGAGTTTTGCTGTAGTCTGCGTTTTGCCTGATGTCTGTGGTCCGGCAATCATGGTTGCATTAGTCTGGGCTAGGTTGATGGTCTCCTGGATTGTATCTATTTTTGATCTCAGGTGGTTGGTGATGTCACAAAGTGCGTGTTTTGGGATGATGGAATTCTTGCAGGAATACATTTTTTTAAATCTCTTTGATGATTTTGAAGAGTTCTTTCTGTGGATTGTTTGCTGGTTCTATTTTAGTGATGTAATAGTATTTTGTTTGCTTTGAGGACTGTTGATTTGTATCGTTTGTTATCTTTGCTATTTTATTTTGTCTTGTCGTATGTATTGTTGTATCAACTTTTTTACCATTTTGCGGCTGGCTTTTTTTGAGTTAATTCAATTCTTCTGTGAACTTTTTTGCTGCCAGTTTTTTTGGTGTCGCTTTGAATGTTTATGCTGGTGCCAGTTGGTCAAGGGCCTTGGTGATCCAGCTCTTGAGTCTGTCTTCTGCTGTGTCTACGGTTGTTTCAATAGGTTCTGTTTCACTTGGGAGGGTTGAGTCTAGAAGGTTTGCTAGGGTTTGTAGCAGCTGTAAGGAAGGCATGGTATCAATAGTAGACACAAACACAATGCTCAAAACAAGTAATAAGAAAACTTTATTCGTTTCTGAGTGTTGCTTGCAGCTATCATTTAGGCAATAAACCATGTTCGTGAAGCTGATTTCGCTAGTATGCGCTCGCTAACGGTACTTCATAAGCTAAACGCTCTTATTTGATAAATCACTTGGTTGCAAGTGACAGGAAAACAGCACAATCTGGGACATGCAAACCATACATAAGTTTATTGCGTCGTTTTGTCTGAGCATACTTTCCTATTCCTATAGAGAGCCTATATTGGCCCCTTAAACCACGCGTGGGGACTGTGGGGTTGTGCGGAGGAGGGGGGTCATATTTCCTGTCTTGGCTACGGAGGTAGTTTCTAGGGAGGACAAGGGCAAAAGAGTTGGATCAGAAACCAGAGGGTTTTCTTTCATTGGGGAGGATGCTGTTGCGACATTCCATAATCCATCTGTGAAAACATTGACTCGGTGTACTCCTTTGTAATGATGGCAAGCGCTCTGTGAAAGGAGCGAGATCGGTATGTGTTTGCCGGTAATGTTCCATACAAAGCGCCAGAGCTGGTAGAATTCTGCACTTTAAACCTTTAAGTGATGTATTTGTAAAGTCTCCCGATTTTCTGCAGAAGAGGTATAGATTTTGTATATTCAAATAGGAACAGAATCTACATTTTCATTGCCATGTAAAACGTTTGAATAAAATAGTCTGAGAAAATGTTGCGTTATATATAAATGCGATAGGACTAAACAGCGAATACTTACAGGTGGTCATTTAAATATTGCGCCGAGTGTTTTTACTGTGCGATATTTATAATACTAGCACCACTGGCTTTCATAATGGTTACTTGTGTTCACGTTTAATTTACTTTACAGGTCTATTTACCAATTGAAGCAGACGGTGCACACATGGAACAGAACTCCCACTTGCCGGAATATCTGGCCGAAGAGGAAAGTCCGCAGAAGGGAATTCACCAGGCTGTTGCATCAAATGGCTCCAAAGGCGCCACGAGTGCGAGCTGGGTAAATGCTGCGGCAAACTTCCTAGCGAAATCCTTTTACTGGTGACTGGCGACCCGCATTCCACGTGGGACAGCCATTCCTACACAACAGGGGACAGCTATTTCCTTTCAGGCTTCGCCTTGCTTTTTGTTGTATTGTTTGTCCAGATTTCCTTGTTTGTCAGCATTCTCTCTGCCTCTTGGTATTGTTGTCACTGTCTCTAGTGCCTCTTTTGTACTCTGTGAACTACGCACACATACTCATTGAATGATTTAATAAACAAGTATTTGCATATTTAAAAGTGTGTAATTTATCTGCCCATGCATGGTTATTAGACACTAGGGGGTGTTTTTAGCTACTTTGAACAGATGCATACGAAGATTACGACAATTACTCTCCATCTGGTTACTTTGAAGGCATCGATGTTGGCGTCTCCATCTTGCCACTACATGGTGTGGTGTATCTGAAAAAGCGGAACAGTTCTGCGTGTATCAAACTCTATCCACATTTGATTCTCCAGAGGTAAATAATTGCCAATTGGAAATCACTAAACTGCTATTGGTATGGCCGTGTAGCATTGTGGCCTGTGTTCTGAGTTACATTGCTGCACCCTTCTTGGTCTGCTGTAATTCATAGGCTAACAATGCATACAACAAGATAACGGGGCATTAAACATATTCGATTACATTGGAATCACAAGGTATCCCCACACAACGTCACATAGCATTGCATCAAAATAATCATACACTGATTGCTGGGTGCAAGGGCGTGGTGTGGTGCATGTTTAACTATTGCTGAGTGATAATTCACAGTGGTACATAACAGTGTGGATTTGGTACGTGCTACAGTGTTCATGAGTGGCACAAGCCATTTCTTTTCACGTTGGCTACAATTGGCTGCAATTACTGGCTTTGTTTTTTGCATACACATTATACACCTTACAACCCTGTTAGACCACGAGATGGCAGTGCAATTTTAGGATAACCGTGTATCATAGAACTGACTTCAATTACTATATGCATAATAATATTTTATGCATTTACTCAGCTCACGCAGGCGTGACATGCCAATCTAATATCCCCATTTATACAATCCCGCCCCTCAATTACAGACAATGCGGTAGTTAGAAAACAAAATGTATTTAATAGATAATGTAACTTTAACTAAGGTGGTCTCACTACAATATTAGGATCTATGTCTAAAGGCTGGTTACAAATCGCTGAACCTGCAGATTCCAGGACAAAATGCCACATTCTGCTGGTTTGGCCTTTTGTAACGGGCCCTCTCCCGTTCCCTTTCGGGGGTCCTCCCCCTCCTGACCCTCCGCGCACCGCTGAGCAGCACCCCCCACTCGCTCCAACCCTCTGCCCCCACTTACTTGCTGCAGATTCTGGCTGCCTCCTTCCTGCGGTCTAGATGCTGCGTCCCCGGAAGCCCAACGCACAGCATGCTGTGCTTTTGTGCGCAACCTTTTGTGTCTCGGGTTTCCAGGTCTGTGGTAACTAGACCGCAAACATAATATTATGTATAACCAATTCAACAAAAATGGAGCCAAATGATCGGCCTATGTGAATCTTACTATTATCAGCCCATACAAGCATTCACTCTCAATGCAAGACATATATTTCTGAGGCTTGTCGATCTGCTTAGAATTACATACTTTTGCATAGGTCGACATCTAGTGGTAGGCACAGAGTATTGCACATGATGTTTTCGAAGTTCAAAAAGGGATGTTGACTGGGCATGTTTGTAATGTTACCCCAAGTGTGACGTCGACCGTAACCATGAACCCTAACGCGTCGAGGTCCCTCCGATTATTTCTTTCCGCCATCATGGTTCGACGTGATCACGCTGAATCCTGTAGTTATGCTGCTTTTTGTGTCATAACTTTTAATAATATTTTGGTGGTTACCGCTCAAAGCAACATCTCGACGGAAGACCAACTCGACGGCCGAAACAGACGATTGTTCCGGCAATGGGCTTCGGCAGAGTGGTGAGACCGATTCCTTTCTCAGAAGAATGCATACCTCCATTTCCTACATTTACTGTTTGTCTTGCTGCCTTTGATATTAAGATACACCATGTAGCAAATTCCATTTAAGTTCTGTCCTAATTGCAACAGAAATATCTGTTGAACGACTCAGTGTTTAACCTCTACCTTCCTCGCGATCACCAAGAGACCCGTTGTGCATCCTATAAACATTTTAGGCCCAAAACCCTAAAGGTGCGTTGGATGAAGCAGTGGGCGGCACATGCTATGATGGCCGAGTCAGAAACCACTGTTGGTCTCTTTGAGTCTGATCCAGAAGGCCAGGGGAGCGAAGGCTCCGGATTGGAGTCTGAAGACATCACCAGGGAACCATCAGGCTCATGCGCGTCAGTCCCAATTTCCAAAAGGCAGTCACAGTGTCATGCTCAGTAGGAAGGTCAGGCACACTGCCTTACAGAACACTCATACCCGCGATGATTCTCTGACACATAACGCAGCGAGAATCTCCAAGTCACAGTCAGCCCTTCACATAAACATGCTAACGGTGGTGCGAGGGAAGCGTCACCAACTTCCAGGCTCTGTCAGAGGACGATACTATTTGTTCCCTCGTTTCCGCTGGCAACTGCCATGGAGATTGCGAGAGGGCTGGAGCAAGAGTAATCGACGACAACTACTTCCTGGTTCCAGGCCGAACACTCGGTCACGTGCCCTAAGCTCCGCTCACGTGACCAGGAGTCGGCAGGTATAAAAGCGACGCACTTGGATCACTCGTCGCTTCACAGCTGTTTCGCGACACTGTTTGGTGTTTTCGATTCACGTTGGATTAATTTGGTTACAGATCTCAAGTTTACGGATTACGGACTGGGTTTTCTTGTTCCTTGGATTTGGCGTTTGGTTTCTGCTTGGATTTACGGACCTTTTTGACTTTAGCTCACGTATCTCGTCCTTGGCAACAGGGAGGTAATCCCAAGGACGAGATACCTCGCCCTTGGCACTTAAGGGGTTAATGATTAGTTAGGGCTGCTCACCATTTCCACATCCACACTGAAGAAACAGTTCCGGATAGTTCTGATTTTGTGGAAGACATTCGTAGTGAAAAGAAGTCAGCCAGGCCATTCCCTTGCTACAGTCTATTAAAAAGAGAATCAACCCATTTCTTTCTTACACCTTCGCTCACTAGGAGGGTCACCCCGCGAGTATAACAAATATTCAAGCCCTCACCTTCAGACCCTTTATACATCAGGGGACATGTGAAACTTGACTCCCTAGTAGTCACCACTACCAGAAAGAGAGCTGGTGTTTCACTATCTACTTCAGAAGCACCCCCTAATAAAGAGTGCAAACACTTATACACGTTAGGCAAATGCATTACAACCCCCAGGACCTATTAGAATTGCAAACAATACAACACTGCTTGCAAGCTACAACAATACTCGATGTGATGAGTTGCTCAAGAACCTGAACTCGGTGCCGGAACCTGCTTAGTCACATCTGCAAAAGATCTCTACAGAGGGGAAACAAGTGGCGCAAAATATACTTAAGTATTTTGGACTCAGCCGACACCTCAGGGAGAGCCATTGCTGAGGAAACTCTACTAAAAAGACACTTGTGACTCTGTGATTCCGGGTTTGAACCCGAAACTCAAGCAGCACTAATCAACATGCCAATTGAAGAGGCAGTCCTGTTCGGAAAGTCTATTGAAGACCAGCTTGAGACTGCCAAAAAGGAACATGAGACAATAAAATCATTAGGACAAATTAGCCCATTGTACAAAGGGGTGTCTTCAACACACAGGGTACTTTTTGTAGCCAGGGGTTCAATAGATCCAACCAACCAGGGTTTGGGGCATTTGGCTTCTCTTTCTACAGTCCCCCAAACTCTCATATAAGTCCAACCAACGGAGGGTATTTTGCAGAGGAAAAGGACGAGACAGGGTTGCAGCCTCTAGCTGCTCAACAGCCCCTGCCAACAATGTACGTTCCGGTGCACATATCCTCCTATGCATCTCCAGTTAGGGGTCGCATTACACAATTCACCCAGCAATGGGAGGGAATAACGTCAGATCACTGGGTGCTTGTGACCGTGGCAAAAGGGTACTCCATAGAGTTCATCAAATCACCATGTCATCACCCTCCTCGTGCAAGAAAAACGACTTCAGAACATTTCCTCATCCTACAGGAGGAGAGTCAAATACTACTGGAAAAGGGCAATAGAGCTGGTACGGCCTCTAGAGGAAGATCAAGGTATGTATTCAGTGTACCTCCGTGTTACAAAGAAAGATCTCACAATGCGCCCACTTCTCTGCCTGCGCCCTGCAACCATGTATGTGAAGCCTCGAAAAATCAGGATGACTACATTACAGGAGGTAATCCCCTGCTAAATCAGAGGGATTACATGGCAACATTGAACATGAAAGATACATACTTTCATATCACAATGTTGTCAGCACACAAATACCTAAGGTCCAAACTATCAACTCAAAGTGCTACCATTCGGCATAGCCTCAGCCTCCAGGGTGTTTACAAAGGTCCTAGCAGTAGTGGCTATCCACTTGCAAAGGCAGTCCATTCTAGTGTACCCTTACTTAGACAACTGGCTAATAACAGGAGACCCACCTTAAATGTGTCAGAACACCAAGCAAACAGTCGACCTACTGTTCCAATTAGGACTCTGCATAAACGAGAAAAAGCCAAGTCTAGTGCCCTGCCAAGTAAAACAATTGCATGAGGCACTAATCAAAACAAACAACGCACTGGTCTTCCCCTTCAACGAGAGGGTCCAAAACATGTTATTTCAAACACCTCAGCATGTAGCTGGTGATCAAGTAACAGTGCAAAAGGCAATGCGCCTTCTGGTAATGATGGCTTCCTGCATTTATCTAGTGCCACATGCCCGTCTGTACATGTGTCCTCCAATGCAAGAGTGGTTAGCGAAACAAAGGTCGCAAGCAAGCGGTCTATGGGACGATCCAGTGGTGGTTTTGAAACCTCCGGTTCAATCGCTGCAATGATGGTCCAAAGACAACCTGTTAAAGGGAAAAACTTTCAACACACCAGCTATCCAAGCCACTTTTACTACAGACACATCCCTGGTAGGGTGGGGAGCACATTTCCTCCATCACACTGCATATATGGGGAGTGGACACAAGCATTAACCAAAACATATTTCAACCTTATGGAACTACTAGCACTCTTCAAAGCATAATTATGACCCTGGTAGGGCACTAAAGGTGCAAAGACAGGGTGAGGCTCTGACAAGCTATTATTGTAACACAACAAAAGAGGGCAACACACAACTGTATATCATTTAAACATTGGAAATTAGGCTGTGGGGAGACCCAATCGGTCTCAGCCAAAGGCACTGTACAGGAATGTGGCCAAGGAGATACAAAGTCAATTTGAAAGACAGTAGGACAGAAAGAATAACACTGTCTCACCCTGCCCTCATCCTAATGATTGAGGTAGACCTTTCCCTGGGAAGCGCTGACGTGCCGCTTACAAAAAGGGGGGGGGGACAGTAAAAGAGGTCAAAGAGAATCCATTTTTGAATAACAGTAACAACATAAAGGTTGTTTAGACTCTTGTATGTCCTTGGTCACTATAGGCAAGAAAGAGGAGAGTAAGAATGGAAGTGTAAAAATAAAGTTTACACCTTGGACCTTGTATCACTCTTCAAAGCATTTCAAGCTTTCAAATCACAGCTAGTACACAAAACCGTCCTGATCCTAACAGACAGCAGCACTGCCATGTTTTACATAAACAAAGAGGGGGTGGGGACACATTCTCAGGGCTGTCCAAACAATGACACTAAAACACTATTAACACAAAAGGCAATAAGTCATCCTGTAGTACCTAATCACACACATCTAAATTACACAAAAATGATTTTATTGTAATACAAAAATATGATTACATCACAATCTATACAAACATTACATGCATGACTATATACATTTATAGAAGTATCCAAACTCCTATATACCCTTGAAAAAGGAGATCATCCAGCCTAAAAGTTTGAATTCATTTCAATGGTAACCTAAACCTCTGTTTTGAAACGCATCAAAATCAAGGATACACATAAACCTTGAATTTCAAATTTCACTTATGTGACACACTTCACGCCTAATCCCAACATGTTTCTGTCATTTCTGTCACACCCCTGGAGTATCGCACAACTCCTTCCTCACCACGGAAGCCAAATGCAGTTGACCCCTCCCACCTTGGTTGGCACAGGGGTCCTAATCTTGATATACACAGGCAACTCGAGGCAGCCAAAGGGGGAAGAGGGTTAGGGAGAAGTTGTGGATAGGTAGGGGGTGTTAGGGTCACCGGAAAGAGGGTTGGGAAAATTGCATGAGGATACAGACGGGGAACATTGGGAAAAGGACATAGCATGTACATATACTTGATTCAATCAGTGCCTCTCAGAACTACACCTCCTGAAGACCCTTCTTAATTAGGATCTCACCTGACCCCTGTATACCTAATATCATCTGAAGTTAGCATCAAACATAAGGACATGGAACACTATTGATGACCATGAATAACGTGTAGCAACAACACAAGATGAAATGATGAAACACATATGTTGGCATACTCCTGATAATGCTTTCAGCATCTCCTGTCGTGTCTGTTGGCAAGCGTGCATTCCCACCTTGTCATAATGATTTAACATAGACAAATAATGAGTACAAGAACAAGCGGCCACAAACAACACTGCCAGTCTCTATATTGCCTAACCACATCTTGCGTGTATTACAGTTTTACACCACATATGTACATGAGCCCCTGAGCCGGAGCCTGCATGTGTCGCTCTCAGTGGAACGTGAGAGCGTAATATCAACAGAACACACAGTGCGTCCGCACCCGAACTTAACACTTGTGGCAAAAGAAATGAAAAGTGCTTAATTGACCTAGCCAGCAGTTCCCCAGGCAATGTAGTTTCAGTGTTGGCAGCCGCGCCGCTGCATGCGCACAGCTGCCCTTGAGGCCCGGCGCTCTGAAAGCATCTTCACCGCCCAGGCAGGCTTTCCGTATTCAGCGTAAGCCGCTCCAATCCCTCATGAGGGATAGAGCGCTGCTGTTCACCGCCGGGGCACAGTCATAAACAAGCCATAACAACGTTCCTCCTCCGACCCGTGCCTGCATACAGCAATCACCAACAAGCAGCATGGGCAAGGGAGAGGCTTAAGTTATCACATAATTGACACACCTGTTCCAACTGCCACAGGCTTGATGGGAAATGTCTTGTGCGCATTTCCCTCGTAGCAGCTCTCCTATGCTACTTCCTTACGAGCACAGCCCTTCTTTTCCTCACAATTTCCTACAAATGTATGACATTCTTCAGTGGTAATAGCACACAGATTTTATCTCCTTCACTCTTGGTTAATCCTCCAAATGGAAAACCAATAGGGACACAGAGCTTCAGTGAGTTCTTGTCACATATTACACATGAGTAGGTCGCAAAGTTACAATCAGGGCTTAATGCATCTGAGACTTCTTTCTAAAAACAAACCAATTACAAACAATTACACATAGGCATAACTTCGAACCCAGCTTTTCATTCTTTCTGTCACAATAAATGTGTTGATTTCCCCACACCTCAAAACACAACCATATCTGTAAACTCTAGATGGTTATGACATCATTAATATGTTAACATTTTCATTGTGTCTTGTTCCCAGATCATCTGCGGTAAACGCAGCAAGCATTGTCTCTACTATTCAAGAACAAAGCACAGCCACTCAACTCTAAGCTATTCTCTAATACGCCCCCAAACCATGTGCTAAGTTGCACACCCATTGTGCGAGTTACCAAACCACATCAACGTACCAAGAGGAGCCCACAAACCTACGTGTCTCTCAATAACACATGAATGAAAAATAAAACTGAAGCCACGACATCACCAGGTGAACACCACACCCCTTCAATGTCCTGTGAGACCAAATTCACACCAAAAACCAAGACCAGCTATTCCTCTCCCCTCTTGACGTGCGCTAGACTCTCGAAAGTAGTCATACACCGTAAAACATCTTGCCGTAAATTCAGTAAACTCAGTCTTGCTGCCTTTGTGCAACTCCTGCAATAAACAATGTACCAGTAAATCACGTTGGAGAAAACACTTTTTTATTCATGTTTACAGCAGCAGGTCCAACTATACAAATAATCATTACAGCTGTGTCAATTTACCTCCACAATTTGTCCCGCAACGCTACTCTTAACACCGCAAACAATTCACGTACACTTGCCCGTACCGTGTCGGTTTATATTTCCGCATACGCCCCTAAATCACGTGATCCCAAAGATACCTACGTGATACTAAACGCGCTGTGTGGATCCAACAGATTTGCGTCAGGAAAGGAAGTCCCTGTCACTCATACACCAGGTCCATTCGGCAACCAAACCTATTTACGGCAACTCAGATCTAACGCCCCCATAGTGGCCCAAAACATAACACTCGGCAACCAACTGTATGCACCACTTCTCCGATCTAACAGCCCCCTGATGGACCAATACATTGCAACACACATTACATAATTCTGTGACTCACCTTCACTATCTACTATATCTGTTAGACTCAGGCTTATTCTTTTAACTCATTAAAAAACATCTAGCTGCTCACTCAGCATACACCACTCTGCAGAGCAAAGTTTCATAGTGGAAGGTGCTTGTAATTAAAGCATTTATGGAGGGAGCCAAGAAAGTCTATCCTCCAATTTCTAATCTTATTCCCGGCTGGGACCTACATATTGTACTTATAAGACTCATGGGTGCCCCTTTCAGGCTAATGCACAAAGCCAGTCTTAAACATCTCACTTAGAAGACAGCCTTTCCTATGGCTATTACATCTATCAGAAGAGTCAGTGAACTGCAAGCACTTACAGTCCAAGATCCCTTTGTTGTTATCCACAAAGACAAAGTAGTACTACGCACACACCCACAGTTTTCACCAGAATGTATCTCTAAATTCGATGTGAACTAGTCAATAGAATGTCCTGTATTTTTCCAACACCCCACAAACGCAGCAGATAAATGCCTTCATACACTAGATGTAAGAAGGGCCGTCATATCTTACCTACAAAAGACTAAATCTATCAGAAAAACAGACCGTTTCTTTTTTGTATCCATAGCCACAGGAAGAGAAGGGGACCCTATCTCTAAATCAGCAATTTATAAATGGATTGTCAACTACATCCAACTTTGCTATTCTCTAGCTAAGAGAATGTTGCCATTCAAGCCTAGAGCACACTCCACTTGAGGCAACTCTTGATTTCAAATGTGCCCTTAGATGTCATTTGCAAAGCTGCCACTTGAGGTCAATTCACACTTTCACCCAACATTACTGCACAGTACTAAAACATCTGTTTTCAGCTCTACCTTCAAATAACCCACCTCTGTCTCCAAGTATTGCTTGCTGATCTGTGCAAAGCATGTTATTCTAAGCAGATCCACAAGCCTCAGAAGGCATACATTACTTATTGCAATCGTATTTCTGATGCTTGTATCCGTTTAGATTTGCATGCGCCCACCCTTCCTCCCCTCTTGGAGTGGAAGGTTCTTGGGGAAACCCATAGATATTTTACACACCTCATGATCACTACCTACTCTCCACGCTTACACGTTACACTCCCTATTGTCAGAAACAAATAATCTGAGGGAACTCAACGCGTGAGAGATCATGGGCACAGTCAACGTCACACTAGGGGTAAGATTACAAAGACGCCCAGTCTACGTCCCTTTTCGAATTTGTAAAATGTCATGTGCAATACTCTGCACCTACCACTTGATGTCAGCCTATGCAAAGCATGTGAATCTCAGCAGATACAAGCATCAGAAATACGATTATGGTAAGTAATCTATGCCATATTGTACTGTAGGCATTATAATTATTCCTGTCAATTCTTTGATCTCAGAAACACAATTTAACTGCAATACAGACTTTGCTGCTTCTCAGCCAGTTACACATATTTATATGGACACCTTTCAAACCACCTTTCAGAATACTAGTTTATCGCCAGTACCAAGACAATTATGTTATCGGAGAAAGTTACTTGACAATAACATTTGAATTACTTGAACAAAATCCCTATTTCCCCTGTGCAGGTGTGAGGTAGTGAATGCATTGGCAATGTTTAGGTCACTTGACCGTAAATAATGGCCCAGTTACATTTCTCTCCTGTAAGTTTGAATTTGAAAAGTTATCCCGGGGATCCGTCCACTCTACTTTGAACCCACATACACACTGTGCTCTCAAAATAAGAGGATGCAGCTTTACTAATCATGTATCTGTGACTTTTTCACAAACATGAGGGCCTTACTTGCAGCCTTTATCTGTGTGTCTGACTTTGACTTCACCTAATTATGCATCTTTAAATTCACTTGTTTGCGTATTATCTTCAAGCTGCTTGTCTGTTGTGAGGGGTCAGTAATGTGAGGCGGACAACTGTTTGAGGATGTCTCAAGATATACCATTTTATTATTTAGAAAAATGTCAAAATGCCTCACTGTCCCAACTCTGCGGAGGAATTCCCTGCCTAACCTAAACATAAGGGAATACACTCTAACACAGGATAACTATCCCTCACACTAAACCAACAAATACATAAAGAAACAATATGGCAATTCAACATGACATGAACAACATTCACATTTCTTAAATTACTTTCCAATGTCCTCCCTTCCCTAGGACTTGGAGTCACTTCTGCAAACATTCAACAAAAGGAAGAAATGTCTTAAATCAGTTCTTGATGTATGAAAGTCAAAGTAAAAGTTCATTAGCAAAAGTTCCACTGGCAACAAAACTCCTCTCTTGGGTGAAGTTATCCACTTTCCACTTCTAGCAAAATAACCCTAATCGTAATCCTGGCCACGATGCTTTGACAATCCCACAAGAAGATTTGCCAGAGTGCAAAAGAAAATGCAATATCCACACTGCCAATGATACAGTTATTGGTTAACAGTTATGATTTCTTGAATTACAGCCTCATCATTTTAAATGGTATATTTGTCAGGATGACGTCTTAGTACTGCTGCTTATACTTCAACAACTATACTTGCTTGCTTAACCATGAGAACAGTCACCTTTGTCCCACAGTAGTTCAATATGGTTTAGACAACTGCAATATAGCATCTACTGACAATCAGATATACCTCTTCAGTTTCAATTCTGTGTACTAATGCCACAGCTTCAATGACCTTTAGACAGACTTCAACAAGATAGATTTTTAAAGTACTTTAACCTCCGCAGATAGGCAAGGCACTCTTCCTCTGAATAGCTTTCTTCAAAGGGGCAGCCTCTTTTCCTCTCTTGTCTATCTGCCACAATAAGAACCTAGGTTTTCCTTTTAGACTCAACTCTCTCTGGCTTCCGCAGTCTTGGGCATTGCAGGTTGAGTCTGCTTCAAAATAGTCTTTACAAGCATCCAGTTCCCCTTCCCCCAACTTTACCTGCATTTTTCTGCCAGCTATCATCCCAGTCAATTACCCAGAAGCCTTAGTGCCACTCTATTAGCTTCAGGTAATACTTGCACACTGTTGTTTTAGGCCAATTAACTGTTAGTAACTTCACAGTAATGCTGGATTGCTCTTTAAGGCTTAGAAAGGTTGGTTTCACTATTAGAATAGGATGCCTTTTGGCTTGGGCAATGTGTGTTCTTCTCTTCAACAGTTTTATACTCTTTAACTTCTCAAATGAAAGTTATACCACTTTTAGATATAGTGTAAGATTCAGTCTTTCTGTAGAAACTACAATTAGGCACGTGTGACCACTCTTTGAAGTAGATTTCAAGGTTTAAAGATGGTCATATAATTGTATTCCTGTGTAAAGGTAACAGAAATCGGGCCTTCCTTGGGAATCACAATTAGGTACACGCGACCACTCTTTGATATAGTTTTCCCACGTTTAACAATGTAATCTTGTATTGTCAAAGTTTGGTGTTCGATAATGGTCTGAGCAGCATTCCCTCTCCTCAGTTAGGGACATGTGACTACTCTTACGAATAGAAACAGTCTTTTAACAATGGATTGTAGAAAAGTTTAGCTTCTCGCGCGAATATGTGATCTTTCACGTTACACGGAAGCGCTACATTTCCATTGTTGAGATTATTCTGAATGTAACAAACAACATCTACTCGCATAAAGCCTTTTGCAAGTTAATAAGGAGCTGGTTATTGTTACCGACAAGAATCGCACAATGTAATAGAATGCTGTGCATCACTAACCGGCTTCTTATACACTTGCTCTGCAGGTCGCACTGCGTTCCCAACTTCCACCACAACTTCTACTGCTTCTGGCTCGCTGGGGACCCAAACCCTTCTGCTGAACCCATGTCTCTGTTCCAGCCATACGTTTTGGGAGCTCCTTTTACTCCCAAGAACCTCGGCTTGACAATTTACTTCTTGCCTCAGTCTCCTGCACGTCCGCAGATCAGCAACCATGGAAATCGGGCTCGCTTGGGGGGGAAAAGCTCTCTCCTGCACGTCTTTCGCTGCACAGCCTCTGCACTTCAGAATTTGGGGTAATAGGACTCTCTCAGAACACACAGGTGAAATCTGCTGTTTCCATGTGTATTTATTTAAATTTTTGTAAAGCGCTGCACACCCCTGGGCCTCCGAGCACATGGAAAAAGAGAACGCAACAGCAAGGCTATTCTACTGAGAAAAGAAGGGTTTTTATTTTCCTTTTAAAGGATGTGAGGGAGGTTAACATTTTCATATCGGGAGATAAGGGCATTCCATTCCTGAGGAGCTTGTATTTCAAAGCTTGTACCGCCTACTTCTTCTAGCCGAAAGTGTGGTTGAACCAAGGCATGGTTTGTGTTTGAACGTCCGGGCAGGTTGTTAACAGCAGAGTCTGTCAATTAGGTACTGGGAGGCAGCCTGGTTCTGACATTTGGAGGTAAATGAAAGAATTTTATGTTTGATTCTTTGCTTTTACGGGCAGCCAGTGAAGTTTCCTTCTGAAGGAAGAGTAATGATACATTTTTTCAAGACCAGAAATGGCCCGAACGGCGCTCTTCTGGGTGGTTTGCGGTCCTTGCAGGAGTGATTGTGAAGTGCCAGAAAACAAGCTGTGACAGTAATCAGCCCAGAGTTGACTAGTGCCGTAGTCAGTAGGGATCTGTTTTTTTAGAGAAAGATGAGGTCTGATTTGAGGAAGTGATTTCACAAAATAGCCACATGAGGAGCATGTCGTTTCATGGACAATTGTGACACCTAAGGTTTTTACAGATGTGCCTACTGGGATATGAAAGCCTGTGGTGAAGAAGTACGAGTTCAGCAGGTCAAGCCTTTTCAGACGAGGGCCAGAGGCAATAATGAGAAGCTCCGTCTTCTCGTTGTTCAGGGCCAGGGAGTTGTAAGCCATCCAGCTCTGAATTTATGTGTAGATTCTGTTCAGGACTTTAGTGTCTGCTGCGTGACACCCACAGAGTTCAAGCAATACCTGGGTATCATCTGCAGTAGTTGGCGTATTTGACGCTCAGTGTATCCAGGAGGTCAGAAGGGGCTTTACATCGATGTTCTGGCGTCCCTCTTGTTCTCCCACTTCTGCTTTCTTTACCAGCTCTGTGTCTTCTTTCTGTTCCACTGCTACAGCCTGCACTCCAGTTAACGGTCCAGTTCTGCCACTCCTTCCTCCTATTGCCTGCACCTGAGGGGACTTTTATGCCTCCCAGGTTCCTTCAGGTGTGGGCTGTTAGGCTCAATTGCCTGACTACTGCAAAGGCTGCTAGGCTTGATTGCCTGACTACTACAACTGCATGCCTCCTCAGTCCTCTTCCTTGTCTCAGTCCTTCTGGAATTCTGGCACTTGTTGTTCCCTTCAACAAAGTTAGCTTCTCCAGCATGGGGTCTGGCATGATTCACATGCTCATGAATATTCCCCGTCGTCAGGCTGGGAATCCTCGGTAAAGAAAAAATCAGTTTCAGTTTTGTTTCTGAACTGTCTTTCCCCTAATGACCATACACTGGTCTCTGGGCCATACTGCCCCCAGCCAATGACTGCCCTCTACCTAAGCCCCTCCTCCGGCAGCCATCCTCAGATTTTTACCGCACTTTCAAGTGTTGGGAGTCCTCGTGCTATAGCTCTCAAGCTTTTACTGCGTTTTGCGATTTTTCAAAGAGTTTAATCTAATTTTTTCGGTCAATCGAGCCTCAAGCTCCACCGTTTCTACTTCCGCTCAACGGGGACCCGTTTAGGATTTTTCTACGCCCCTCAAGGGTGAAGTTTCCGTCGAGTTCCGCTTCTTGGATGATTCCAGAAGATCTTGAGGCCTACCCCGTGGACATGGCCCAGGACAAAGGAAGTACGACGCCCGGATCCAAGCTGTTAAGGAACTGCCCTAGATGCGGATTGCAGAATGTCTTCAAGGAGTATGATCATTTTAGATGCCTCTACTGCCTTCACGAAGGCAAAACGCACGTGGAGAAGGACCGGGTGTTTTGCAAGAACATGTCGGAGCGGACCATGAAGGATCGGCGTATCTGCCTCACCAACTGGCTGGAAGGGAAGAGCCCAGCGGTAGGTGAGAAGAAGAGGTCCGAGCGGTCTTCTAAGTCCTTTGAGGGCGCTCCGCCGACGGGGGCCCAACAAAAGGCAAAGCACCGTGAGTCTGCAGGCACCGGGAGCGCCGAACGGTTGGGCTCCTCGGCTGCCAGGCAGGGTGCACTTTCACCGACGCCATCAACCACGAGCCAGAGCTCTGGCTCGGGGAAGATGAAATCTGAGAACCCGGGTAAGCATCTGGAGAGGTTCCGGTCGATCCCGACGGAGACAGCCGAGGGGGAGGGAGGCGGTGACCCTCCCCCCAAGGTGAAGGCCTCAAGCGTGCCTAAAGTCATGAAGGCCTTGATTCACCCGGCTAAGGCCTCTATCGAGGGAGTCATGGCGGCCCTGGCCAAGCCTGTGGAGGCTACCTGTCATGATGCCTACCCCCGGAGCATCATGCCAGGCCCAGCACCCCCGGAAGCAGGCATCATACCCTCGGGTAAAAGCCCAGCGGCCCCTTATAGGGACCCTTTGGACTCAGTCCTGGCGCCTTTGGCGCCAGGCTCATGTTGGACATCAGTCCTGGCGCCATAGGCGCCAGGCTCATAAAGGGAGGTGTTTTGTGCACTTACCTGATGCAGACCATGCTGCACGCTTCAGGCCTCCCTGAGACCTGAAAGGGACTATTTTTTCATAGGGACTATTTTTTCACTCGGGCGTGGCCAGGGAAGGATACATACCTAGTTGGGGAAGGATACATACCTGGGACTTCTTTGGAGGCTATTTAAGCCACGCCCAGACAGCAGCTCATGCTTCGCGTTGTTCTGCTTCCTGCAGCTTAACGCTCACCGTGTCTGCTCCTGCTCCTGGACTACAGCCACGCCCGTCTTGAACCTGGAAGACCTGCAAGGAAGGAAGAGAAGAGAAAGGTGAAAACCAAGGATTATTTCAAGCTTCTTACCTGCATCCGGAATCTTCTCGCCAGAATCCCTGAAGGAAGACTTCAATTTAAAAGCATCGTGTTGCTCGCTGCAGCGCCACGCTTCACTCACCTGTCCTGTCCTCGAGACATCTCCCGGCTCCATCGCGGCTGTCAGCATCGGACGCCACATCTCTGCACCTAGGGGAGAGAGGAAGAAACAAAAGGTGAGCAGAAGGACACACAGAAGGAAAGCCTGATTAACAGCCATAATACTAACCGGCTTTTCTTCCACATTTCGGGTCGGCGCCGCCCCGTTGGCAGGTACCGTACCCCGGCCCCTATGGGGAAAGGACTAGAGACATTTCAGAGGAATGATAAGGACATCTAGAGGGATCGCCCTCATTACCACTCACCTCGGCAGGTTAACCCCTCGACGCATCGCCTTCATTCTGCACCTGAAATAAAGGACAGATCACAGGTGAGAAAGACAGCATAAAGGGGGCCTCACTTGAACTTTGAACTTTCATACTTACGGCACATCGCTCCGAAAAGTCAAGTGGATTTTGCCAGCGACATTCTGAAAACCAGTGAAGTAACTGGACGAATGCACGCCCCTGCACCAGAAGCAGGATGGAGAGTTCAACCTCCCAAATCATAAGGTGAGCTTAAACCGGGTTTGGAGGAATAGAGAGGAACGGAGGGGGGAAGGGCGGAAGCTAACACACCATTCTGCAGACTGTTAATCCCCTTTCTCATCTGCAGAAGGATATTCCTACGGGCCAAGGTAGCACGATTTGGAGGTCCTGTCCAATCGGTGTTCCGGGTCCTGCGCATCACGCTAGAAGAGGCCGCAGTAATCCAGACTAGATCAGCGCCCCCGTGGGAACCAGGTGAGCGTTACACTACCCCAGTGGAGGCAACCTCAGGACCCAGAGTTTCCCTGCCACCGCGGAGGGAATCCTCTTTTCAACCCATCGATAAGACCCCCGTGAGAACCCGGGTGGAAAAAGAGGGGGGGCGGTGCCCATCACGGACACGGATACAGCCTCTGAAGAGGAGCTGGCTGGAGTCGTGAAGATCTTGAACAAGAAGTTTGAGGAGGTCCGGTCCCACGGGAGGGATCCCGACGAGGCGGACGAAGAGGGAGACGGTGGTGCCGACGAGGTTCCTGTGGAGGCGGAGGATTCCACTCCCCAACCGCTGCGCCCGTCGCTGCTGGTACCCGGGCCACAGGACAACTCGGGAGCTATCTTTATGGCAATCCAGGCCTTATGTACGGAGATGAGGACGAGGTTGCCTTTACCCCCAACGGACAATCCAGCGGAGCCTGGCCTGTCGGGAAGCCCTCAAAGCAAGCGGAGGAGAGTTCACCCCCCCCCTGCCCTTCCAGCCTTCGCGGCCCTCACAACCTTCATCTCCTTCCCCTGATCCTAGGAATGACACGGGAACAGAGACGACCACGACGGGGAAGGATGACGACGGTGGTGATGACGGGATGGGCCTTCCATTAACCCCTCTTTAGGGCTCCCCGCCTGACGAAATTGGCTCCTTCCACGCCATGATCGCCAAGGCATCCAAGCTCTTCCAGCTCTGCCCGAAGAACAGAAGAAGGAAGGCTTCCTCCATCAACGGCGTGAGGCCAAGAGGAAGACGGTCCTCTCGGTCCCGTTACTTGACAACATCTGGGACGAGGGGCTGTCGCTCCTGAAGAACCCGTCCACGACTCCTGCCAGGAGAGACCGATACGAAAAGAAGTACCGCGTCCCGGATTCCGCCCCTTTGTGCCTTAGGGCGCAGCCAACCCCGGATTCGGTCATCTTGGCGGCGGCCAAGAAGAAAGCGACGGGGGCTACGGCTTCAACTTCAACCTCCCCGCTGGACGGCGAGGGGAAGAAACTGGATGCCATGGGACGACGTGTCATCTCGTCGGCGGCGACGACGATTAAATCGGCCAACGCCTTAGCGATTGTGGCCCGCTACGACAGGGAGCTTTGGTTTAAGATCGCTCCTCTGCTGGACTTCCTCCTGGACGACAAAAGGGTGGAGGCCCTGGAGATCCTGCAGGAAGGCGAGGTGGCGTCGGACCATGCCATAACGGTGGCCACGGACATTGCTGACACAGGTTTCTGTCAGTTGGGCAACATCGTTTGTCTTCGACGGCATGGTTGGCTCAAGGTGACGGATTTCCGCCAGGACGTGCAAACCAGAGTTTTGGACATGCCCTTCAACGGGAACAACCTGTTTGGCAGGACAGTGGACGAGTCACTGCAGGCCATCAAGGCTGACATGGAGACGGCTCGGGCCTTGGGAGTTTTGCAGCAACGACGGCCGCCCTCTCAGAACTCCAGAGGCAAGCAAGGTGCCTCCAAAGGATTCGGCGGCGGCTCCTCGACGTACCACCAGGCGACCCGCTCCTCGTCGCAGGAGGCCTACAGAGGACGCGGCAAGTCAGGAGGATCTCGTCGTCGTCGCCAAGGAGGCCAAGGCGGCGAGGCCGCTGCCAAGCAGGACTGAACCGGCCGTAGCTTTGGGCCCCCACCTGAGCACCCCGGTGGGAGGCCGGCTGGGGAAGTTCGTCAGCGTGTGGGAGTCCATCTCCACCGACCGATGGGTGCTGGATGCCCTGGCCCACGGACACACTCTCGAGTTCCTAAAAAAAGTGCCCCCGCATTCCACCCGGGGCCAGGAAGGAAAACCACGTCCCTAAGGAAAACCACGTCCCTCAACTGCTGCTGGAAGTAAGGGTGATGCTGAAGAAAGGAGCCATCAAGCTCGTCCCACAGAGGCTCCGGGACTCTGGAGTGTACTCGATACTTCCCCATAAGAAAGAAGACCGTCGGTTGGTGACCCATCCTGGACCTGCATCGTTTAAACAAGTACATCAAGGCCCAGAAGTTCTGGATGGTCACGCTCCAGCACGTGCTGGGGCAGCTGGAGGAAGGCGACTTCCTATCGTCGCTGGACTTGGAGGATGCCTACTTTGACATCCCCATTCTAAAAGGACATCGAAAGTTTCTCAGATTCGTAGTCCAAGGGCGGCACTACCAGTTCAAGGCCCTTCCTTTCGGGTTTAAGTCGGTGCCCAGGGTATTCACCAAGTGGCTAGCACCAGTGGTGGCGTGGCTGTGTGCAGGGGATCCACGTCTACCCCTACCTGGACGATTGGCTCATCCGAGCAAAGACAAGAGAACTTGCCGTCGGGCACACAGCGAAGACCGTCCAACTGCTCACGGATCTGGGATTCTCCATCAACTTCTCGAAATCCCACCTGGTTCCGTCGCAGGTAGTACTGTTTCTGAGAGCCAAGCTTGACACAGTAGCGCGATTGGCCTCTCCGTCGGAGGAAAGGACGAAGGCCATCCTGGGCAAGGTGCAGCGGCTGTTGGCCAGGGGGAGGTCCATCAAGTCCCTTCTCGGCATGATGTCCTCATGCATCTACCCAGTGCACCTGTTCAGGCTGCGGATGCGTCCACTGCAAGAGTTCCTCGACTCCCATTGGATGCAAGCGGTGGGCAGCTTCGAAGACAGGATCTCGTTCAACGAGACCTTCCGCCAAGCGATCTGGTGGTGGGGCACCCGTGCGCATCTGGCGGCGGGTACGGACTTCCAGACCCTGGCACATCAGGTGACAGTGACGACGGATGCCTCCCTGGAGGGATGGGGAGCGCACGCCGGAGATCTCCACACAAGAGGTCTTTGGCTCCCGTAGGAGAGGTCACTACACATCAAAGTCCTGGAGCTCCGAGCCGTGTTCTGGGCCCTCAGGTCGTTCCTTTCCGTCCCTCAAGGGCAAGGTGGTGAGGATCTTCACTGACAACACCACCACAATGTTCTACATCCGGAATCAGGGAGGCACCAGATCCCCAGCCCTATGCAAGGAGGCCCAGGATCTGTGGCACTGGGCCGTCGCTCAGGGGATGTTTCTGGTGCCCTTCCACCTGGCAGGAATAAAGAACACCATCACCGACTCACTCAGCAGGGACCTGCGCTCGTGCCACGAGTGGGAACTGCGGCAGGATCAAGTGGATCGGCTATTCCAACGATGGGGCAATCCCCAGATCGACCTATTTGTGACGGCGACGAACACCAAGTGCCGGGGGCTCGCAGGCAGGTTTCCATAGCCGGGGAACATGGGCGATGCCTTCTCATTCCCCTGGGACGGCTTGTTCCTGTATGCGTTCCCGCCGTTGCTGCTGCGACTCATCAACCAACTCAAGCGGTCCTGGTGCAGGATGATACTCGTCGCACAGGCGTGGCCAAGACAGATCTGGTTCCCGGACCTTCTGGACTTGTCAGCGTCCCCCCAGTCAAACTGCCGACGGACGTGGATCTCCTCGCCAGAGAAGGAGGCGCCATCCTCCATCACGACCCGGGGTCGCTGAACTTGCAGGCCTAGCTCCTGCAGCACTAGAGTTTGGAGGGTACGATATCCTGGCGGACTGCAAGGAGGTGCTTGCAAAGGCCAGGGCGTCGTCAACTCTCAAGTGCTATGGACACAAATGGAAGAGGTTCCCTGTCTGGTGCCGGGCACAGATGATTAACACTATGCGGATTACGGCCTCTCAAGTGCTGCCGTACTTATTGTGGCTGGCCAAGGCGGGGCTGGCCAATGCCTCCATCAAGATCCACCTGGCGGCTATCTCACGCTATACCAGAACTCTGGGCGCTCATCCGTGTGGTCCCATCGCCTGGTGAAGGAGTTCATGAAGAGACTGTTCCGATCGTTCCCGCCGGTTCATTCGAGCCTTTGCATTTGGCGCCATTGAAGTTCCTGTCGTGGAAAACAGCGTTTCTTGTGGCCATCACCTCCGCACGACGAATGGGAGAGATCCAGGCCCTCTCCTGCAAGCCTCCATACCTGACTTTCCACGAGAGGAGGGTGGTGCTGAGGATGCACCCCTCCTTCATGCCCAGGGTCCCGTCGGACTTCCATCTCAACGAGCCCTTGGTGTTACCGGTTTTCTTCCCGTCGCCTTTGTCGCCGGCCGAGAGGACTTTGCACTCGCTGCATGTGGCTAGAGCGCTGAAGTTCTACGTGGACCGCACGAAGAGTTTTCGGAAGACATCACAGCTGTTTGTGAGCTTTGGACCTGTGAACTATGGGAAGGCCCTCTCGGAGGCTTCCATTTGAAGATGGCTCTCCAGCTGCATTATGCATTTCCACCGGTTGGCAAACCGACCGTTGCCCGGCCGTCCGAGAGCCCATTCGACCAGAGGGATCGCTGCTACCACGGCGTTGCTATCTGGTGTGCCCCTGCTGGACATCTGCAGGGCTGCTACGTAGAGGTTGACGCACACCTTCACGAGATTCTACTGCATCGACCGGGATTCCAGGGAGGAGTCCAGAGTCGGCCAGGCAGTGCTGCGCAACCTGCTCGCCTGAAGGTGGGCCTGGTGAGGAGGTAAGAGATGCTTAAGTTGATGAAATGCTTAATGTTGAGCCTTGCCACCTCCCGTGGTTGTGCATGTGTGTACTGCTATGTATTCTTGTATTCATGAGCATGTGAATCCATACAGACCCCATGATGGAGAAGGAACAAGTTACTTACTCCCAAGGGTATAGTGTAAATGAATAAGGAAATGCTGTCTTCGGTAAACTAGCCTCCTCTGTACCAGCTCATTCTCATAGTCCATCTCTTAATAATTTTATGGGAATTAAATCTACCCTTAAAAGTAACTTGTATGTTACAAAAGGAACAAGTTACTTACCTGTAACTGTTGTTCTCCAGCATGGGTCTGGCATGGATTCACATGCAAACCCTCCCTCCTACCCATCTGCGGCTCTTCACTTGGCCCTACTGCCACTTTACGTGCAACCAAAACTGAGGATGGCTGCTGGAGGAGGGGCTTAGGTAGAGAGCAGTCATTGGCTGGGGGCAGTATGACACAGAGACCAGTTATTGGTTCTGAGGAGAAAGACAGTTCAGAAACGAAACTGAAACTGATTTTTTTCTTTACCGAGGATTCCCAGCCTGACGATGGGGAATATTCATGAGAATGTGAATCCATGCCAGACCCATGCTGGAGAACAGTTACAGGTAAGTAACGTGTTCCTTTTGTAACATATAAGTTACTTTTAAGGGTAGATTTAATTCCCATAAAATTATTAAGAGATGGACTATGAGAATGAGCTGTTACAGAGGAGGCTAGTTTACTGAAGACAGCATTTCCTTATTCATTTACACTATACCCTTGGGAGTAAGGAAAAGGTTTAGTTTGGGATACCCTAAAAGAGCTTTGTTTTGTTGAAGTTTGCTCACAGTTTACATCATTTGGGTCCACAACCCTAGATCTAATATGGGGATTAGGGACATTAAAATGACAATAAGCCCTTATCTCTTTAAGTACCATGGGAAGATACTTCCTTCCGGACGAAAAATACTCTCTCATCCCACGGAATCGCCTCACCACCCTGCGCCCTGTCTCCTCCCAGGTGATCCTCCTGCAGTACACCACCCCGAGGGTTAGGATCAGGAAGTGTCTGTCTTCCCCTGGCCACCTGGGAGGAGACTTTAGGCAGGGTTTCAGTGAGGGATCCATAGGATGCATCAGTGTTCAACTTTCAATCCAAGTCTGCTGCCCATTTTTGGGGCACATATTTATGGTTTCCATTCTTCATGTATTTTCAGGCTGGAGAAATATTATTCCTCAGTACCATGTACTGTTAAGGATTTCAATCATGCGACACACACCTTGGTCTCGGCCTAGTATGCAGCTCACGACTGAAATGCTTAACTTTGTATATTGATTCAGTATTGAGATGGTACACCACTAATCACACCCCCTTTTCAAATACCCCGGGTCACAATGGACCGTGAACCAGGCTGGTTGGTAAAATGCAATATTTATTTATTTTAAAATTCAAAAGAAATCATAGACTTTTAATATGAGTCAGCAATAACCAATGGGGTGATAATTAAAATGAGAATGTGAGCAATTCACTGGGTTAACCTTTTAGTGGAACAGATGCACAGCACAGCGGAATAGGAGCACTTTTTGGTTTGGGAAAAGAGAGCACCCAAGTTAGAATTTCCCCCTGCAATGTTCCCTCAACCCACAAATGATCAATTCTGAGTGGATAAACAGAAGCAGCAGGTAATCAGTAATAATCAACAAGAATCGGAATACAAATCTGATCTTACCTCCCCAAATAAGAGATAAAAACGGATTTCAAACCCCTTGCAATGTTATAAAATGACACTCGGAAATTGACAACTAAATAATGAATGTGTGTTAAAAAGCCTGAAGCAACTATGATTCCTCACTAAAGCAATAATGCAAATATACTAACAATCACAAAGAACGGATTACCAAAAGCATACAGTTAGAAAATGAGTGGAAAGTTTAACACAGATTGCAGCAAAATCTCACGTTGGAAACTTTGCACATTTTGCGATTCCCGCCTGAAATTACCCAAACAGTTTTTAATACATTGATCTGGAGTGCGTTGGTTGAGGGATAGCTATAGATCACAGGTACAATATGGAAGGGAAATTACGTCTCTAGCTGGTAAATTGGATGAGTTATGCAAGACTTAGAAAGGTGCGCTTTGAGTAAAATGGAGCGGTGAAAAAAGGAAAGGAAATCAGTTGTGACAAGAACAGTTTGACTCTACACTAGAGTATTCAGGCTAGACCACCAAAGAGGGACATAGTAAGCTCCAGGGTTGATTCGTGAGTTCAACCCTCTCACCCGAGCGCCCAACCTTGGCAGAACCAGTCCGATCACTCAAAATGGGACTAATGGTTTAGGATTACACAAGACAAAATTAATAAAGAGATGGCGCTAGCACTAGAAATCAAGAGCAGGGTTGCGAGAATGATTCTGACAGTTTTACAAGTTATAGGGATAGGGTGACTTAAAGAGTGGGATAAGCACAAAGACAAGATAGGCTATGGGTTTAGATGGGGTGGCAATTGATACTCACAGTCCACCTTTTCGTTTTTGATTTTGGACAGTCAACGGTTCTGGACAGTACACGGCAGGGTGCTTGACAAACAGCTGGGCAGTTGGTCACCAGAGGGCACTGGACTGGAAGGGCAATTCTGGTCACTGGATACTAAAGATCAGCTGGATGGCAGGATGCATGCAGTTATTGGTACCAGGATGCTTCCCAAAAACACCACATCTTTCCCCTTTGGTTATTTGGGAATGTTAGTGGGTTTTCAGAATGTAGGCCTTGCTCAAGCAGGATCAGCAATGCTTGGGTTTTGCAGTCGGCCAGGGTTTAATTTACCTTTTGAGTGGGGCATCTTGAGCTGGAGCTTTTGGAGATTCAGTGGGGGATACAGTTAGCCTGAAATCATTAACCCCCTGTTCAGGTGGCTTATCTGGAACCCAAAGTCCAACATGAACTTTTCTCCAATCTGCCTGGGGTAAATCCTCAATGTCCATCTCCCCGTATTCCATTATCTTTCTAATCTGTCCTGTGTCAATACAAATATATATCTTTCTGACTCTGCCTTTGCCTTGTGACAGAGGTGTGGTTTTCTCAGTCTCATGATCAGCAAGGGAGGGAGGGTAAACAAACTCCTATTGAAGAAAAGCCTATTTCGTTTCTTAACTCATTTCTGATTAATATGAAAAGTTAATTAAGCTAATATTTTCAGATTCTGTACATCATTGGGCACATTTAGAAACTTTGAATGGTCGCATTACCAAATTTGGAGCAGTTACACATTTTTGCCATTTGTCACCTATTCAAAACGTGGCAACTTATGTGTTTACATATTTTGATAGATATTGCTTCCATCTACAAACTGTCAAAATGTTATCAATTGGAACTTCTGTTACGATGTTGTGGTTAAACATTTAATGTAAGATTTCCTTCATGTTAATGTGAATCAGGTTTTCTAGTGTGGAGTTAGACGTTTTGCTGAATGTGGCAGTAGCAGTGCATCACCTTCATATTCCTTTTGCCCGATATTATATGTGTGAGAGCAGATATCTTTTGTTATACAGAGTTCAGTAATGTTTCTCTTAAAGTAGGCTAATTAAGTTTTTATGAGATGCATGGACTTTTTGGGATCAGCTCACACAGATCATCAAGGCCCTTTATATATATGTTCTTCATGTGTTATTGCAAATTCCTACTCTGTGTCGGGCCTTTCATGTGAATACACAGTGTTCATGTACAACTTCCAGCAGTTTTTAACCCCCCTTTTCCATCACCAGACTCGGGCAGGTCCCTTTGAGTGTCTAATGCAAGGACTCCAAATGAAATATGTGTATGTTTGAACAAAATGGAACTGTGTGTTGGTTCCTGTATGATTCTTCATCTTATTGTAAGTAAAATCAAACATCCGCAAATACCGTCCTTGATATTGCATAGAGTTTTCTATGGCACCACACGCGTCATTTAGATATCCTGTGCTAAGTGCTGCAATACGCCTCATAATTGACTGTGTACCACATAGTGAAGGCGGTCATTGAATTGAATAGCAACCACAAACACATTTCTCTACACAATACATATAAAATACAAATTGCTCGTCTTTTTATGCTGGGAATCCAAGACCTATGCACTTGTGGCAGTATCCTGAAATTTCCTTTATCTGTGTCATGTTCTTGCACAAACATTCTGAGCCTTCTAAATTCTTTTTCTTTAGTATTTACAATACATGTACTGAAGAGAAACATTGGGATGATCACAGCTTGCAAGGTTGTGTTGCTTTAACATACAAAATGTTCTCTAACATGTTTATATATAATTTCACATTGCAAGGGCATCCTCTTATACATGGCAGAAAACAAAATGTGCAAACCAACAAGCTTGTTTTAACAATGCCTTTCTCTTACTCTTTTGGAGAGGCTTACAGTCATTAGTTTATTTTAAGTCACATTCTTTGCTACATGTATCCCCACAATTACAAGATAACTGTGCATTATAAGACTACATATTATTGTGTTGGCAGAGCCAGCTATCAGTTAACTGCATGTTTATGGCATTACTCGCTAGACAGTCACTAAATGCAGGGCTTTTGTGTATGTGTTTTCTTTGTCTTTGCGAATGCTGGGTGGGCGATGGTTCGAAATGACACATGACCCAGCAAAATAGGCACATCCTGTTCCTTTTATGAAATAAGAATGTGATTTCAGGTGCCAGTTTAGGTATCCATTTACATTAAGCTACTGTCATGGGCTCAGTATTTTTTTCAGACAGGATATATTCCTTATATCATTGTGGTTTAGATCACAAGCAACAGTTGCTGTCCAAAATAAAAAAAAAATCCCAACTTTGTATATGCAAGATATCAAACTTCAACCGTATGTATGAGGTGATGTAGTTATTTATTCTAAAAGTGCAGATAAGGTTAAGGTTGTAAAGGTACAGATAAGGTTATGGTTGTAGAGTAATATCTTGAAAATACAACTGTCAATGGAGGTGATCAGCAGAACAAGTTACGTGGAGGGGAGGGAGCCAGCTTGACCTTTCAGGGCGCTGACCTTCATGTAGGACTTAGTCATTTTTCAAGAGAAAAGCTCTGCAAAGTTCACCATGACCGAGATGCAGACAGTGTCCAAATAAAATGGAATGGCATTGCATCATCTTGGTAGGTGCTCTGTCATGACATTTGTGTGCACATTCCGCTAAGGTGGAAATGATGCAGGGAGAACACAGGTTGTAAGTTGCTATGTTTGATTCTTGAGAAAACTAAGGCGGTCATTGGAGCTAATGGAACTTGCAGCCTTTCACCCAATATAATCCAAACAGGACGCATTGTAGAAAATGTAGAGACTGGTTTATTTCCATACAGCAGTGCAAAAATGGGTCTGAAGACCAACATAGTAGTCCCATCCCAAAAATATGGCTGACAAACACACAGAACTCTTAGGGTTTTACACAATGAGCCTCGCAAAGAAAAGTCTGTTCTGATACATTTAGTCGGTTACATTAATAATGAACTAACCTAGTGATACGTCCTTTAGGCTTGGAAGGCATGGCTTCACAGCACAGCACTGTTCAAGAGCTGTCCAATTCAACTTGCCTACTTACATGGTAGACAGCGCCCCCTTAGCAGATCTTTTCTCATAATGTAATGGTAACTGCTCTGTGCCCACATTCTTCTTCCTTCAGGTTCTCAGGCTGTTTACCTAGCCCATATTTGTGGCACATCCTCTGGTATCGGGGCAGTTTTCCAAGGCCTAGACCATACAGGTACTGCCTCATGGGCTTATGTGTGCATACCACCTAATCAGCACTCATTCCGCGCCACTTCCGTGATCATGGCATTAGCTCAGTCAGTCCATGGCTCATGCACGTTCAAGACATACAATTCTGCCATCTCAAACAGAGCAAACACTTGTACAGCGGGGAATGTATTTATATTTTTGTATTTCTTTGCAGCAGGGATAGTAGTTCTAAAAGAAGCGCTGTATAACTGGTTAAACTCTGGCAGCAAAGTACTTCAATTGCTGGGTGCTTTGGAATGGGTAAGCAATAGTATTCAAGCATAACGTGAGCTGGCTAGTGAAGGGGGAAGTTGGAAAATTACGGGGACAATAACAAACACATTGTAAATAATGTGTGTGATGTGCAGTATTAGGCAGAATCACATGCAGTACCCTTTGGGAACACTACACACAAATAAGACTTCAAGTGTCAGTACAATTTCACCTTTGGTACAAGACTGTACTACACAGTAATATGGTAGCAGTGGCTGAGCAGCCAGACTTATCTCAAGAGTAAAGTGAGCAGTACAAGAGGTTACACAAAGGACTGGCAATCGCAGTGATTCAAACAAACACTTATTCAAGGTTTCTTGGTAAAAGAATATACATTTATTTACAAAGTCAGTTGGAAAACATTCCACTAGCAAAAGCAGCTCAATATCATAATCCAATATACTACAATACACAACCAATCAATTTCTGAACAAGGTCAGCTCCCCTGAAGTGGGAGCAAAATGGCACTTCTGTTACTTTAAAAAGGGGTAAAAAGACAAGGTTATAAGAATCAAAAGCACAAAAACTTTCAGAGGTATAGCAAATAGTTTCAGTTCACTACAATCAGCAATTCAATTCAATAGGCAAGGGCCAAAGTCAATGGTTCAGAGTCTTGTATAGAATAGCACAGTTCTAGTAGTAAGCGGTTAAGTCTTTGCCATGGTTTTTAGAAGTAGTTGGTCAGACGAAAAGTAAGATGTTGGTTTAGGGAAGGACAAGCCTTCCAAGTCGGGAGAGTTTCACAAACTTTCACCGCGGTCGATCAGAGTTCTGCACCACACTTGCCCAGTACCTTTTAAATGAAGAAAAGCTGTAGATGAGGCAGTTGTTCCTGGCAGTTGCTGCAGATCTCGCTGTTCCTGAGCTTCCGTCGTGGGGACAAGGAGGACGACGTCGGGAGGTTCCTGCACTGCCCAGGGAAGAAACGTTGGTTTAAAGTGTGAGTGCTTGTGGGGATACGCCTCGGCGCCAGCAGGGTGTGTTGGGTGCACCGGTGATCGGGGGCCCTGAGAACCGAGGCAGCGGGTCGGCCCCTTCACTCTCAGCTGTCATAAGCGCCGAGAGCGAGGGAACACGAGCCGGTGCTCGGAAACGCGGCGCATCACAGCTGCACTCACCTGACGGGAGGCCCGACCCCGAAGGGGGGGGGGGGCGAGGGCGCAGGCACTCCATGGTGGCGTGGAGTGGGGGCGACCGGCCCTTCAGCGTGGCGTGCCCCGCGGCGGCCCCGGAGCGGTTTGCGGCTGGAAGGCACCCAGAGCCTGCCCATACCCAACGCAGTCGCGGTTGCGATCACGTGATCGCCTCCGCCGTTTTCCAGGTCTCGGGGAAGCAGGAAATGGTGCACGCTAGCAGGGCAGCCTTTAAGGGAGGCGGGACAACCCCTCAGCAGCCAATAAGGTGTAAGCCAGACAAGGCTGATGCCGATTGGTGGGGACTTGAACCTAGGGAAGCCTTTAAAAGCACGCCAAATGAAACTGACGAGGTTCTCTCATTTTCCAGGAAAGAGAAGAGGACGAGGAACGAAGATCGGAGTGGTGGGCCTATCCGGACACCACGAGATAGGACAAAGTCGGGGACTGCCTCAATCTACATTGGAAGGGCCAAACACTGGTGAAGGAAACCAGAGGACTATATTCTTTGTTTTGCTAAGGACCCTTTACCCATTAGAATAAATATTGTTTCAGCATCCGCCTGTCTCCTGAAGTCTCCTTATCACAGTGCCTTAAAGACCACAAACGGTATGCTTCCCACTGGTTATCCGGTTTTCAACAGCACTCTGAAGAAAATTCGACCAGTATAGGGACGGTGTCCAGACTTGCGAGTTGGTTGTTCCCACCAAACTCAAGGAAAGAAGTTAACCTTGAAGGGCTTCTCTGTCGATGGAGTTTCAGGCAATTCGAACCTGCAGCAGGGCTTCACCGGTGGACCAGGAGTTGCAGCAGTCGTCTTCCTTCAGCTCATATTCGGTTCTTTCGTTCCAGTGGTCGACTCTGCTTTCCAACTCCCAGAGGCCTGCTTTTAAAAGGTTTTCCCCGATTCATTCCAGCCTGGCTGTCACTCACACAGCAGGGTGGCTGTCCTTGCCGGACAGCCAGCCGGCCAATCACGCCAGAGTGCATTCAGGTCTCCTAGGAGACTAAGCACAGGGAGTTTCGGGCACCTCCCTCACATCCTGTCCACCCCAGTCACTCAGGCGCCAGACAAGGGCTTCAGCACTGAAGCCCTCCAAAGGCCAACGAACAAAGGGACCAAATCTGGTTTGGCGCACAGAGTTAAACACAAGAAGGACCTTTCCTAAAAGAAACGGCGAAAAAAGTCGACCGCAGTCTGTTTTTACAGATAGTTTTTGGGTGCCATATTGGAAAACATGGCTGACCCGATTTTTAGCTACCGGTGTTCGCGGTTGGGAAAAATCATGGTAGTTTGTTTAAAACTACTGCCACCAGCCATTTCAAGTAGAAAAGGGTAACATTTGACTGTTACATGAGTGTTTAGACTCAGGTAGGCAACCCCTCCAGCACTCTATAGGAAGATAGTGTGTGCTGGATCTGTACATTTAAAAAGACTAGTAAAGTCAATTGAACTTTAAATGCTCTGGGAGACCGAAGTCAATCCCAGAGAAGGTATTTAAACCTTGGGGAGTCTGAAAGACACCACTGTGCCACTGCAGTGAAGGTGCTGTGTGACACACAAGAAAAAGATAATGCCTATGGAGTTGTTTTAAAACTCCATATCCAAAGAACACAAAAGTAAAACACACATCAAAAAACATGAAAGAGTGGGAAAAAAGGCTGACTCTTTCCAGCTAAAAATTAAAATCCTAGAAATCCAGCAAAGTTGCTCAGGGTCTCAAAAGGTAAGGGAAATTAGCACATTCTGGAGAATTCTCCCTAACATGCAGCTTTTTACATTCAGGGACATAGCCGAAGCCTATAGAAATTGAAGCCAATGCTGTGGGCCCTTTTAGGGGGCCATGATGAGGAAGGAGGAATGTGGCCTGTAACTTGCACTATAAACGCTGTCTCGCAGGCCATGTGAGGGAGCATTTACTTTGTCTTTTGGTGCCCGGGTGGCAGGAATTGCCTTGGGATTTTATTTTCATTGAATTATTTTGTTTAAAGCATGGACGTAGCTGGAGAGCACTGTACAAGGTGTGTGTAGCCAACCTATGGGATGGTATCTTTTAACAGTAGAACAGCACTGTGAGTCGTGGTCTGTGTGTGACCATTGGTATTAGTCCATGGCCAGGTGCTGTTGAAAAGGCCATGTTGTCCACGGTGCCAAATCTGACGGTGCCTCACATTCATTTGTTGAATCCTTTGAACCCTGCTGGTCAGTAAGTTGGGCCTTCCATCCAAGCCATTCTCAACTGTGAACATCGGTCTGGGAGAGGGTCTGGGGGGCATGGGGCAAGATTCAATGGATTGAAGTTGCAAGTGCCAATAGCTGTCTTCAGTCATTTATCCTTCTTTGCATTTGGCATTTCAGTTTGTAGATACATGCAGGTGCATTTCTAATGTGTTAATCCGCCTATTTTACTCCATTACCTTTTGAAAGTATGCATTACCAGTTGTGGTCAATTCTCCTCTAAATATTACCCATGCTTATTTTACCTAACATGCTTCTATGATTTATTGTATTTTGTCAGTATCACTTATGAGCCCTGGTTGTTTTACAGACAAGTCAGACAAATGGTACTACAACGTTTAGTTGGGATATTTCTTGGGATATGGGTAGCTGAAAGAAATGTTACATTTTACCCCCAAGGTAAACAATGAAAGTCATGCCAATCATTTCTATCCCATAGACAATACATATTTGGGTGGGAGGTTTGGTAAGTTTGCTTGATGTCATTCATATTTGTGTCGAAACTGTTGTAGGTGCAGGTGTATAATTTTAAAAGCTGAATTTGCCACACCACCAAAATTGAGTGATGTTGTGCAAATCCCCTTTTCTTGTGTTTTAACTTAATTGAACAGTTAAATAAGTGCTATTAAAAAAAATACAAGCAAAAGAACAAATGTTGGCTTTGGTATAGGAGTTGTAAAGAGGGTTTATGGGGATTGAGGCAACGTGAATGGTTAGGAGGGAAATGGGTGGAAAGAAGGAAAAGAGGGAAAGTACGTGGTAGGAATTAGCGAGGTAAAAGAGGGGTGTTTTCTTTGAGCTGTCTGCCGATGTGTGGTCTGGGAGAGGAAGGCCGGTGCATTGCACAGAGATGAAGAAAAATCACCACTAAAACATTCAAAGTGGTTCCAGAGATGTACAAAACTCCATATGTCAGCAACTGGATCTAGTTAAAAAAAAACCTATTTGGAAATAGTAAAGTGAAATCTCTAACACGACACTGTGCCAAAACCTAATACAGCGGAGGCGAATTACAGCTGGAAATAGCTCATGCAAGGACATTGCCAACTGACCTTTAAGAAATCATTTCTATTGCATCCAGTTGAAGCATATGCGTTTTATTAATGGAATTCACCTGATTAAATCAAACTGACCATCGCTGAGCAACTGGTGGGTCCAATAAGAAATCAACTGCAATTTATGCCAGTTCACCTGCTTTCAGCTGAAAAATGAGAGCCAGCAGAGTCTATTTAGAGCACAGATGGTTTATGGCTAAAATAAACGAAAAACCAAGAAGGTTGCCATTGATTAGGGAGAAAGGGACTACATGTAGTGCACTCTCCCTTTTCATGGCAGCCATCACCATGACGAAGATGTGCTGGTAATGCCAAGTGTTAATGGTGCCAGCAATGGACAAAGGAGCGCAAGGTAAGCGGGGCGGAGCAGAGTGGGGGTATGTGGAAATTAGGGTTGAAGTGGGGGGAGGGAGGAGAAGGGGAGCACAGGGGCTTACTTACCTTAATTCCCAGAGGGTAAGATGCTGGCCTTCTGAGGAAGCTCGGAGCGGGTGCTTTACCATGAGGTAAAGACCCATTCCAAGATTCCTGACTGGCAGGGAGGCCACCACCCCCGACGGGTGCTAATATTCTTAAATGCAGGGCGTACAAACCTGTCTTCCGCCAGATGTTTTAGACTACATCTTCAGTTAGCCCCAGCTAGCATAGTAGGGTAGTGAGAGAGTTGTAGGCCAAACCACCTCGAGGGTGACAGGTTGACTACCTCTACTTTAATGTATCTGTGCCCTACTCCCTAATACATACTGAATTTGCGAGTATACCCTTGGATCGCACAAAGTTAAAATGTGTTGGTACAGCAGTACGCTCTGGGTGAAGGCTGCAATTTTATGGGTGTCACATACAAGATGTTATGGGTGATGCCAACATTAGTTTCATGCTTAAAAGCAGGGTTTTATCTCATTCATTAGCTATTTTGCATATTGAATGTATTCTGGTATAATACTTGCATATAAAAATAACACAGAACAATTGAGCTGACCCTCCTGCACCCACACTATTAAAATGGATCTTCAGAGATTTAAAGCAGCTTCTGGCTATACAAATCCACAATATAGCAAAAGATTCCTTACATTTTCCACTGGATGTTTGAGTGCTACTGCCCTGGACCCTGAGATTGTCAGTTGTCCAGTTCCTCCATCCCTCCATCGTAGAGAAAACGCTGCACGCCTCTTTTAGAGATCATTGCTGGTCTAATAAGGCCAGGGCATATGGCTCCAATTAAACCATGCAATGCTGTTTTGGAATACTGTTTGAAAAATAATTCTTTCACATGTCCCTGTGTGCAATTGATATCTCTGCAGTTTGCTGGACACACGCTGTGCCTTCCATATGCACCTGCATAACTGTGACAGGAATTTGGGGGGCAGTAAGGGCGCAAACGCGCAGGTTCTCAATATTCCATACTAAATCATGAGGACGTGGACGTCGACGTTCTTAACATGCAAAGGATTCATTTGGACCAGGAAATGTTCTCCTCTGTAGGCATAACGTTCCAACAGTAAATATCCATTTCACTGAGCTAGAAAATTATTTCAAACAAGTTTGTGGAGGAACAAATCAACAATTTAAGCACTAACAAAACAAAAAGAAAATATACTTAGCTTCCACATAAAAGTAAAATGCTACTGTAACATTGTGAAATCCCACAATGCTTATTGTTTAATTGTGGTTACAACAGAATTAAATGGAATGACATCCATGTAGAAATACCAAGGCTCTGGGCAAGACCCTTCCACTCACAGTCACGGCATCTGCTAAATTATACTTAATGGTTCATAAAGCAGAGAAGTATACAGCCACTTAGATAGTGTTGGTAAGGGGGTGACGATCGTCCCGGGCCCCCCAAGCGGTATTGGATGAGGCAGAGGCCCGGAGCATGGTATAGGGGCTTATGGGAGGGGAGGATGTGGTTCCAGGGACCACAGCTTGGGTAGGTTAGTGCATGCTCTGGGTATAGATCATGAGACGGAAGTCACAAGCCTAAGACCTTCCCCAGTCCTAGCTTTAAGTTATAGCTCCCAGATGCCCCGTCCCGAGACCAGCATTCCAAGGTACCAACCAGTCCCTGACCACTGTCCATAAAGCTGTTGGACCCCCAATCGATCCGTAAAGATCAGAAAGCAGGGGCAGGCTGCGTCAACCGATAGGGCACGTGATTTGTGACGGGAGGGTGAAAACAACAAGCCTAAAACGAGGTTGGAGAGCTTTGGAAAGGCGCCGGCGTGTCTGGGATCGGGCTGGGCCTCAAATCATAGTGACCTTGAATGTATCCCGCTAGCCCATGTCTGCAGTACCAGCTGCACCTTAGGTTAGGAATGTATTGTTTTTCTATTCATAATTAGCAATCAACTGTATCTTCGCGGCTGATGACGTGCAGGAAGGAGCCCACGTGGAAGAAGATGGACAGAAGAGAGGCTGGGACCAATGGCCTGGCATCCCTTATGGAGCAGGTAGTCTATGTATAGGGTCGCGCCAAGCAGCCATTTGGATTTGTAACTTATGTAACTTACGTCACAGATGACGCATCGTGCATTTTTTATGCGTTGCTTGTACTGACTTTGCAAGAATGTTCTGTGGCAGCAGAGCTCTTTGCTGGCACATCCTTATTCTCCTTGCAAGAGTTGTGCCAGGCCTTTTTCCCTAGTGGGTTGCATTTTCTCTGATGTGAGCGTTGAGGGGCTTCACTACAGTAGCTATCAGTAGGGAGATATCGGGCATAGTGTTAATTAATATTTATTTCATACATATGCGATCTTTGGCTGCACTTGTTGCTTTCTTGACACATCAAAGATTTCTTCCTTGCCCACAGTGGTGGATTAGCATACAGAGAACTCTTGAGATTTTCCAGTGGGCCTCTACGCCAGGGTCGTCTTCCTTGGTTTTTCTCTTTTTTTTACTGTCATCACACCTTTCTTCATCCCCACATCCTTTGAAGCAAAGAATTTGTTAGCAAGCTTCCAGTATGTTGTTCCTCGCTATTACCAAATGTTATATGTCAATTGTTTTATGTTGAACTTCTTTTTAAGTATTCCTGTATAGGGAGAAATGTGCTTTAAAATGTGCTATTTGGTCCCATTTCTCCAAACGTTCTTGTTTAGAGAACGCCCAAACTGTACTTAGAAGTGCCGGGTTTGCTCGCTGCATTCGTTTGCACAGTGTATATAGGGCCACTTTGTAAAACATTTTCAGAGTCACTTTTCATTTCCAGTCCACCCCCAACTCCTGTGATGTGGCCTTTTAATGACATAAAGCACTGCACCAGAAGCAAAGTGTGTCATAGCCTTATGCTGGCCATCAAAGCATAGTAATATAACATAAGGGTGCCAGACTGTCATCGGGCCATTCTCTTCCCTACCTACCTTGTTTTGTCACACATCCACCTCCGGATTTCACGCAGTATTGTGAACTCTCCCTGCAACTATAGCCCGGCTATATTGTCTCACTCTGATAGCCACTCACAAGTAAGGCACAACCAGGGGCGTAGGAGACACATATAATCTGGGGGGAGGGGTAGGTGACATGTTGGGGACTTTGCTACAGTCACAAACCACAGAATAAAATCTGTCAATTTTTCCTTTTTGAACTAGATATTCCCTACTTTAATGCCCCCGCCCAGGAGCGCACCCTTTCCAGTGAAGCAACCGTTGCTGTTGCTTATCGCCACCATATGAAAATACCCCCTACCAGTGCTGGAAATGGAAGCAATGTTTGGTGGGGAACTGTCACCTCTTTGGAGGGGTGGTGCTGTGGGAAGGGGGGGCAGGGCCAAAGGGTGTGGCGCCGGCCAGGTTGCACAACACAGTGGGCCTCATTACGTGACCTGGCGGAATGAAAGGCACCCGCGAGCGCAGTATTTTGGATGCAAAGGCACCGTTGATAACGGTGCCTGTGCATCCGGCTTCCCCATTCCCCTTGAGCTCTATGTGGCTCAAATGGGAATGTGGAAGAATTTTTTTCTGGCGCCCAGGAATGGGCAAATACTGGGTCCGGCAAGGCCGTAACGACCCAGTAATTGCCCATTTCTGGGCGCCGGAAAAAATGCAACTCTGGGGGCAGTCGTGCCTGTTTTACAGGCACGGCTAGCGCCAGGGTTGTAATGAGGCCCACTTTTCATCGAACCCAATCCTAGCGATTTGCAAAAAAACAAAGAGTATTATGAGAACTTCATAATGACCACAATTTTCAATGTTAAATATGTCTTATATGGATTCAATAAGAAGCCCTTTTAAATGAATAATGGACTCTTCTGTTTTGAACGGTCACAATATTCACCCTAATAAAGAGATGTCTGTAAATTGCAGGACATATATATCAGTTTGGACAGCTGCAGCACTGTTTGCAAGTCATATGCTGGCCCCTGTCTGTGGGACAGAGCAGCCCATTCTCTGCACTGCCCACTAGATCTATTTAATACCCTCTCTTACCAAGTTGAGCCTTTGGCTGCTGTTCCCTAGCTGAAGTGTCCTCGTCCAAGTACCTACCCATCAAGGGCACCCTCCCCACCTGCCCCAACACAAACGTGTCTTCAGGAAAATGATTCTATGATACATGGAATTATCTGCAAACTATGGGGTCCTTCCTGCTTACCCCAGGGGGCATATGCAGCACTTGTCTTTTTTTCATTCACTCCCACCCTAACCTAGGAAGATGTTAATGGTTAGTGCACCCCCTTACTGGGGTGTGTGGGAGGTGTGGACTGCAGTTTTATGAGTGCCCACTTGTTTATTTCTTACCTATAAACTGGGGATTCTGCAGTAATAAGGGACACAAACCATAGCCTGGTCCCACTTTCCCATACTACAACTCGGGTATGTTGGAATGGAGAAACACTGCCCCTGGTTAATCCACAACCACATGTGATTTGCATGCTTTGGAATACTGATCCTTGAGGTCTGGTCATTGGATCGTTTCTACTTTCTCTGCAGTTGTGCAAGTCTTCCAGGTTAAACCTAGAACTCTGCAGTAGGTACAACAAACCGCTGAATTGTCTTTCCAAATGAAAACCGTTACTTTCGGGTTAGCGACAGATCCCTAAGCTTGTGTAACCTCTGCAGTCTGCAGCAGTCACTCTAACTGCCTGAGCTATCTAAGTGGGTTTGAATTTGTCACCTACAGAATATGCAAAGATATCTGAAATCCGCCCATTCGTACTTCGAGCATGCTGGGATTCGAACCTGTAACCAACCTGTGGCACACATTTCTCCAGCAGACATTATCAGTGCTTGTTGCTGGGGGAGTAAACTATTTTAACCCTGTCCCCCTTGTTTTTGCAAAAATGTAAGCTGGGGCAAATGGAGACAGTGATTTTCCCAAGATCCAACATATATTTGGTTACATTTTTTTGTCGAAGATCACCCCACTGTGGTCAAGTGGTATGACAAAGATCCCAGAAATAGGCAGGTGATTAATCAAGGGTCAGAATGATGTTTAGGTCACTTTTTTTGGTCCTGTACCCTGTGTTGGAGAGTGGACGAGCGCACAGCAGGAAGTTTCCACCCTCTGTGAATCCATCTCCATCTTCCTGCTCCCCAGACTGTGTGTCACTGAGGTGGTGCAGGATGCTTGCTAAAACCGAGGCGACCCTGGGTCATAATAGTTTGTGCATCTGATTGCACTTTGATGGAACAAGCCCAGAATTTGGGATTCTTGAGAGGTTTTTGGTTTACTCCTGCCTTGTGCCCAAGGCCCGCAAAATCGTGATTGGCCGAGATTGGAATGGTTTTGTTTGTTTGCCTCAAGACACTGCAGTAAATCCAACCTACCTTAGCCTACCACAGTGTGCCATCGTCTGCCTGCTGAAGTTGAATCCCCTGAATAACTTTGCCCATCTTATACTCATAGTCCCTCAATGGCCCCGCACTACTCAGTTTTTTTTGTCAAGGGCACTGAGGGTGCCGGTGGGATAGTCTGTTGTTTTTAAAGCATTGAGCCATGTGCACAAGACCACCCCTTAGCACCAGGATCCCCAGGATTCTTTATTAGGAAATGTGCACCCCATCTTGGGCTCTCTTTCCCCTAGGCCTCTGTTGCCTGTGCATCCCCCACCTTTGAGTGAGAGACAGCAAGAGCAGTTTCTCTTCAACAGCAGCTAAACGCTGCAACCATCTTCCACTTCATTTCTGCACCCCGTAAATCATTGAAATATCAACCGATTGCAGTGGCGCTCACTGTGAACCCCTGTTGGCCACCTCTAGCCAAGATTAGCCGGTCATTTTGAAAGTGGCCAGCCTGTACTTACTTTTTCATCCATGCAGGCACCAATGTGTCATGACTTATGGGAGTTAAAAAGGTAGTGCCACAAGAACAAAAAATAACCCTCTCTTTTATTTGAAAGAGACGGACATTGTAGAACTGAACCAGCCAGCTTTATGAAATTTAAACAAGCCACGTTTGCACCTGTACCTTGAAAGAATGCAAACGTTGAGTGGCCAACTGGGGTGGTCTAGGCAGTTTGAGAATGTAGAGGGAGATGGGACTAGGACAATGCACGTCAATGACATAAAAAACTATCATATCCAGAGGAACTGGAACTTGTCAGAAAAGGGTTTCTCTTAATCTACTCTTTACTCATTGCCATTTATTCTGCAGCCCCGGGTTATAAAAGGTGCAAATTACAAGTGCACTGCATCAAACAAAGACCAGATGGAAATAGCAATTGGCAGGTCAGCGTGATGCCCTGCTGGACCAACACTTATTTAGTTTTTGCGATTTTTAAGGTGTATTTTGCAAAATGACATTGCATCACACACTTCTTTCACACCAAGCACACATCTGTACACTCCTCCTACTTAGGTAGCAGGAATCCATGCCACGTTTTCTAAATGGGAGCAAATTAAATTGCTATTACATTGCTTTTAATTCTTCATGCCATGAGTAGCAAGATTCTTAGCGCTGTACTAAAATGTCTTTTAACAAATGTAGTGGTTCCCCATAATACTGGGCTTCACAAATGGCCAGCAGCACACACGAGAGCAACCTTTACAGAATGAATTTCTGAAACTGTGCAGTATGGCAATGCCCACGTTAAAACTATTTCAGAGCCACGTGTGAATTTCCCCTAGTCAGATGAACAGGCGCGCACAAGCAGAACTCGCATGTAGATGGTAACGGTTCCAGCCAGGATACATGCAGCACAGCTCTCATGCACACCTCTGATCAGTGAGAGCCGAGGACGTTTCTTGTGTCGGTAAAAGTTAAAGTAGCAATGTCATGTTTCACAAAGTGAAGGCGTCATGCTGACACATAGAGCATTTTCTCTGGATGCAAGTGAATTGTGGGGGGGGGGGTAAATGGCATTATATCCCCCTACTTACAATTGTGGGGGGATTTGTCCCCCCTGTCCCACCCATGTCCTACGCCCCATGCTTCCGTTGTCCCTAGGATAGCTATCCCAAATTAGATAGAGTTAGCGGAAGCACTGTGTCTGGTGCATCTTGCTTTGTGCAGGCTCCAAGGGCAGTTTCAGGGGTAATCAGTCACAGCATCTATTCTACATGTTGATGTGGAATGTTCAACCACAGACCGTAAAGAGTAGAAGAATGTGCAGTGTATGCAAAGAGTCCAGTTGAATCTAAAAGGGCCCATCATAATAAACAACCGATGGGAGCAAGGGGTGAAGAGTTTCAGAGCTGGAGGAATGGGGGCCTTTTCAGAAGAAGGGGTGGCACAAATTAACCAAGAATGTGGACATTTATGGAATAAGTATCTAAAATACCTGACATGGCTCAAGGAGCCAGAGAAACCTGTTAAGATTCAGCTACTCACACATTTTTCTTTGTGTTTTAAGGGCGATGGCACAGTGCCTGTTGGAACAAATGGGAACTGCAGCCACATGCTTCACATCGCTGATCTGGCTGGAGGTACAGCTGCGCTTCTTGATGTGTTTTGGTCTTGTGGACAATTTTCATACATACAATTGCCTCCAGCCTGGCAACGTGTGTGCAGTCTCACTATGTTACCTGTGCCTGTCCTTGTTATCCCTGAGGAACATTTGGTAATTGCCCAAACAATGCCCAAAACCACATCTGGTCCCCTGTACCCCTTGCATCCCCTGTGTCATCATATATGGACAAACCACTGACTTTGTTTGATCATGAAGAAGAGGAACCATTGCAAGGGACCAACCGGTCCAAATATATTTTGGCAACATCTTCAAAAGCTCTGATGGATATTTCTGAGCAGCATCTACTGTTCAGCCAGACTGCAATGTTCTTTTCTTCTCTTTTTGCCCATGGTGTTCAAGCCATCACGAACGCGAAGTGGTGCCAGGTCACCCGATACAAACTCTTTTTAGTTTATGAATTCCTCCGAGTCAGCTTTCAGTGCAATCAAAGAACAACTACAGGCCCTGAGGCTCATTGCCTTGCAAAATAGGTACATTCTCGACCGCCTAACAGCTATGGAGGGGGGTGTGTGTGTGCCAGAACCTTGGGAGTACATGCTGTACATTTGTACCTTCCAACAATTTGAATAATGGGACTCTGACTCACATCAAGCAATCGCCACGTTGCACAAGCTTAGGGTAGGCATGGAGAATGAAGCAGGAATCACAAATGAGCCTTGGTTGGACTCTCTTTTTCATTGGGTACCATCTTGGATGAGCATAGCTGTCAAGAACTTAATTTCAATGTGTCTTTTTTCTTATTATCTTTTGTTCCTGTGAAATGCCCTTACAATGCTGTTCTGCCCAGGTACCAAAAGCAGCTGCCATGAAGACTGTGATCCTGTCCAAGGCTAGAACCACTACCATTTCATATCACATGGGTACGCACACTGAATCTGTTTTCTGTTCTCCACCAAATTGGGATGATTGTGTGACGCAGAGGGAAGGTTTCGAAAAAGGTGGGGGGACGAGTTGGGGTTGTTCAGCACTGTATTATGCCCATAGTGGGACCGATGTGATAGATGGTTGGAGGGTTTTATTTCCCACAGAAGATTGTTTAAAAGATCAAGAAATCGGTATATTAGTTCATGTATTAACTAAAGGGGGAATGTTGGGGTGGTCGATAAAGGTCCCAATGAGAAAGAGGGGTTTGAGTTGCGCACGTCATATTAGGGAGTGGGGGAACGGCGATGTTGACGTGATGTCACAATTTAACATGTATCTTGTGTAGTTAATAAGGATGGGATAAGTGTTACCTTTAGTGTTATTTCTGTTTTAAGTTGATACGTTTTAGGTTTGCACATGCGCAGCAAGATAAATGTCAAAATTGCCAGTGAAATATAAGCACAATGTAGGGGTGAGGTATGCCACATAGCGCTTAAAACTGGACATCAAGGAGCTTCATATGTGCATGCAAGAAAGGAGATTTTGCAATGGAAAAATCACATAGAGAGGACGCAGTAGTCTTGAACATACATAAATACATGGGGGTCTTGAGAAATATAGTTTGGGATAGCTGGAGGTACATAATGAATATACAAATCTGTATGGCGCGAATCCTCTCATAAACTATGGATTGTGCAGAGCCAGAAGCCTGGGTTGACTATATGAACTATGTGTGACTGGGAACATTGGTTTAGCAAGGTTGGAGGTTGAGGAAGGGGATCAGGCCACTGCAATATCAGATGGTCAGTTAGCGCTGGGCTCTGGTTTTTACGACTGGTTGGTACTATTTTGGAAAGGAGATGCAATCTTTTTAAGTACAAGGGAGCCTGTTATTCACTGTTCAGTGGAGTCAAGCCATCTGTTGTGACCAAGTAATAAACTTGGTGCAAAGGGATGCTTGAGGGCAGAGTTGAAAAATGCTTTATGGGTTTCGATCAGTTTCTCAGGATGTGCCTGGGAGCCATGTGTGTTAAATTGGTAGTTGTGTAGATTAGTGTGAAACAAGGACACCAGCAAGTCTGGGCGGGTAATCTATTTATCGCCAGTTTGAAGGGAACTTGCTTATTTCTCTTTCTCTCCTCATGTCGTTGAAGTGTCCTTGCAAAGACCATGTGCATCCGGTTAAAGCTCTCTGGCCAGTTGGAACCTGTAATGGATTATGTTTGTTGTGTGAATGTGTAACTATGAGATGACGTCATGACTTACCATGGAAGATCCCAAAAATGGGTATGCTGTAAATATGAGCTGATGCAAAGATATGCTGAAAGGGGATGGTAGTTAAATAAATGGCAGAGTGTTGGGTGGAGCCTGGAGCTGAGGGCTCAGATGGTCTGTCTACTGTGTCAGTGCTTGGAGGTGGTCTTAAACACTAAAAATTTCAAACTCCCAGCAGAGCGGTGCACAGTGTGACAGAGTGTTTGGTGTTTGTGACTTGTGGCACAAGGTGAAAAATCTGGGCAAGCACTGGAACACACTGACATACATACCAGCGCACAGTGGGGATGGAGTGACTGTGGGACTTTCCTTTCAGCTCTGTATCCTGGCAACACTGTTTTGGCTGGAAGTGGAGAAATAAAATGGTTTCCTTTGTGGATACATGTGCAATCAACGGATAGCACGTTTATGAAAACCTGACAATGTGAATTCCATTGAGCAACAGAGCACCATAGTAGGTGTTTTAAAGCTGCACGTGGTTGAGGGTCTGCGGTAAGGAATCTCTAACATCATTTAAAGTCCCTCATTGTTTATACCGTGCCTGAAGGTGTGATGCTCATCTCTCCCACCTTACCCTCATCCAGCTAAAGTTTGCACCACAGCAAATAATTACAACTTTCAGAGATAAATGCCCCGCATAAAAAAGGCCAAACTTCTACTGCCACTCGCACATGCACAACAAAGAGTAGCAAACTTAACACTCAAGTGACCAGCTCCCAGCGGAAAGTTTGAGAGGATTGTGGCACTGGCACTATAATGGCATACCTTGCGGCGGAATCTGTAACTCAGAATACAGCTGCCTCTAAAAATGGATGTTTGGAATCAGAACATAAAGATGGCTGTGGGATTAATAATATTGTCAATATATCGGATCCATCATTTGCAGCCATTGACAACAATTATTGACCCTGTGTTACACCTTGGCGACTGGCAGTCAATCGAGAAATGACGAGCATGAGGATGTTATAACTGGTGTGCAATCCATAACTGAACGTTGTCCTCCAGATGCTGCATCTTCGCCCCATGTGAACATCGGTGGTACTCAAAGACTATCTACTACCCCAGATTTGTGCCCGGTGGAAGAGGATACTAGCTCACTAACAACGGCCCCTGTCGTGCCCAAGGTGTATGGGGACTGCCCACCACTCGGCACGGCCAGGTGCACTGCAGGCCACGGTCGGGACAGCAATAAAGACACGGGAGCCGAAGGGATACAACAGGACACGTCTACTTTATTTGCCATACAGACAAGAAATGCCCTTATCCCCTCCGCCCCCCTCCCTAACCCAAACGTCACTTTCCCCTTGGGATGCGGCCCCAAAGCAGGCCATCCCACCTAATGATGTGGTGGGGCTGGAGTGTCACTTCCGTGACACAACATCTCCCCCCCTTTTAAGACAATAGGTCGGACCCGCTTGTCAGTCCATCTCCTCAATCAGCCTCGGGGGCTTCATGAAGCATCGCTGAGGTCTTGGAGTCCAGCGAATCGCCGGTGGGGGTGGGTCCTCTCCTTCACCGCTGGCATCCTCTTCTGAGGACTCTCCATCGCCGAGATAGGACTCATCGGAATGTCTTTCCTCAGCACTGTTATATGCCCTTTCATATCTGAGGGCCGGGGAGGTCCCCACCTTCTTGAAGTAAGACAAGTTTCACATCACAGATGTTAGTCCATCCCCACCGGCAGTAATCATGGTACCTTTCTTCTGAGTCACCACCAGGTGTTCAGGGGCAAAAGTGGCATCCTCCTTTCGACTCTTTGTTTGACGCCCCAATACTTGGTCTCCCAATCAATCGTGCAGTCCTGAGCCCGCCTGCGGGTATCTGCTCTGTCCTTCATCTTGCTTTTCTCTACCTGATCTTTGTCTCTCGCTTGCTGTTCAAGTGATGTCGGTGAGATCTGGGTGGGTCCTTCTGGTAGCCTTGTTTTGATGGGACGCCGAAACATTTGGTCGGCCGGGCAAACTCCTGTCGTACTATGAGGTGTGTGAAGATATTCCCTTAGCAGCTGATATAGGGCTTGTTCGAAAGGTTAGTTAATGTTTGAGGCTATTTGCAGAGTTCTCTTGATGCTTACCGTGAACCTCTCAACAGTGCCATTGGCTTGCGGCCACTTTCCTATGCTGAAACCCCATGTATTTCACAAAGTTTTGAAAGTCTTGGCTAGTGAATGGCGGGCCATTGTCTGACTTGATAACTCTTGGAATTCCATGAGCTGATAGCATGCGATCCAGTGCTGGGATCACACACGTGGCCGACGTGCTCTCAACCAGCGGGGCCTCCGGGAAGCGAGAGTGTTCATCTATTAGCACGAGAACGTAGGTGCCATTTTGAAGAGGGCCAAAGAAATCTACTACTAGCTTGTCCCAGACGCATCCGGGAGTGGAGTCATTTGTAGCGGATTTGGGTGTGGCACCAGGGTAACTTGTGCGCAGGTGGGGCATCCTCCTACTATTTCCTCCACCATGGTGTCCATTTTGGGGAACCACACTTTTTGCTGAAGAAGGCGCTTTGTTGACACCACCCCGGTGACCTTCATGTGCCAGCCCAATTATTTTCACCCGTACGCCTCTGGGACAACCACCCTGCAGCTTTTGAGGACGCCGCGATCATCCACGATGGACAGCTCATCCTTCAGCAGGTCCAGACACCGGATTTCATCTCTCACAGCCTTGCGCTCCTGTCTGGCTTGATGTTTGAGGAAAGCGAGCTTGTCCGATTTCATGCAGTGTGTGACGATGCTAAGGGCCTTGTCCTGTTCAGATGAGGCTACTAGGTCGGCACAGTCTGCAGGGAGCAGTTGCAGGTGGTGCACCACATAGTTAATGTAGGCATCCGCAATGGAGGGTCCAACAAGAGCCGGGCCTGTAGGGTGGCGGGAGAGGTAGTCAACCGGATTGGCCTCCTTGCCCGGGCGGTGTTGAATGTCGAATTTGTAGTCTTGTAGCCGCAAACACCATCTGGCGATCCTAGGAGGCATTCTGGCCTTGCGGTCCCCATAGATCCTCAAGAGGGCTTGATGGTCCGTGACGACTGTAAATGCTTTCTCGTAGAGGAAGAGGTGTAACTATTCACAGGCCCACACCACGGCCAAGCTCTCCTCCTCTGCCTGAGAGTACGCCTGTTCCCTGCCTGTGAGGCTCCTGCTAGCATAGGCGGCGATGAACACGTTGGACGGGTCGGAAGGGTCTTTCTGCGTTAAGATGGCACCGAGCCCCGCCGGGATGGCGTCAACGATTACTTCAGTCTTCCTCTCCATGCCGAAGTATGCTATTCTTCGGCCCGGGCAATGTTGTCGCGAATTGTCTCTAACGTCCTCTGACAGTCACTGGACCACTCGAACAGCTGGTCTTTGCGGGTGAGTAGTCGAAGCAGATTGCTTACTGTGGCATAGTCCTTGAGATATCTGGAGCAATAGCTCACCAGGCCCAGAAATTATTGTAGCTCGGACGTGTTCTGAGGGGGCTGTGCTGTGTTAAGGGCCTCCACTTTGTCCGAGTCCCTTTTCTGAAAATATATGCCAGAAGAACCGAAGAGACCCTTTGCCAAATTCGCAATTGGACTTGTTGAGGGTGAGGCTGGCGGCCGCAAGCACTGCGCACACTCTGTGCACGGCACATCATGGTCGTCTTTGGATTTTCCGAACACCAGCACATCATCTGAGTAGTTGAGGCACGTGTCTTATGACTTTGTGGATCTCCTCCTGAAATATTTCAGCGGCCGAGGAAATGCCGAAACAGAGTCTTTTGTATTGGAACAGCCCCAGGTGTGTTACAAAAGTAGCGATTTAGCAAGATTCTGGTGCAATCTATCTGGTGATACCCTTTCGTGAGGTCCAGCTTGGAAAACACCTTTGCTCCATGGAGTAGGTGGATCATATCCATGATCCTTGGTGCTTGATGGTGTTCGCGCTCAATCGCTTTGTTGGCTCTCCGCATGTCCACGCACAATCCTATGGATCTGTCTGGTGACTTCTTGGGCACCGGGACTATGGGCGACACCCACTGGGAAGGCCCTGTGACTAGCTCGATTACTTGCTGTTGTTGGAGTTTATCCAGCTCCTCTTTCACCTGCCTCTGAATGTTAACGGGTATGCCCCGGTAGTGTTGGGCCACTGACCGTACTTCAGGATTAATATGCAGCTGTATCTTCCTGTGTTTGTTTGCCCAGTCCTTTGAACAACTTGGGGAATGTTGCCTCTACATTGTCTGAGATGGCAAAGTACTTATGTGCCATCAGTTGATATAGGATGTGCACCAGCCCCATGTCGACTGCCGTCCTGAAGCTGAGTATGCAGCCACTCTTGGCCTCCGTCTTTAGAACGTGCAGTGGTATCTTCGCAGTGTACGTCCTGTGAGTGCACCAGGCAGTTATCGCACCCTTTCAGGTTAGTGGCTTGGTCGGCCCATATGGGGCATTGTCAATCATCGCACGTTTGAGTTTTGGAGGCTGGGCGAGGTCATTGTATGCCTCTTCACTTATGATGTTGACCGTTGCCCCTGAGTCGATGAGGAACTCTAACAGGGTGTTGTGGATGTGCAGCGTGAGTATGGGGCTGTGGTGTGTGGCAGTGCTGTTATTTAGAGCCCACACCTAGCCTTTCTTACGCTGGTCATCTCCCAATGACAGGGAGTCACTGCTTGATGGGGATCTCATTTCTATGTATCAGACAAATCTTCTTTTACTGGTTGCGCCGACTGCCCTCGGGAGCTCAGCGGTCTTCTCTGGTGTACGTATTCCGGCGTTCACGTTCTTCTCTCCTCCTGGAGTCTCTGCCTGCTGGGTGTGTTGGATGGGGCATTCTTGCAGACAGCCCGGAAGTGGTCATCTCCCCCATATGCGGCGCACTGCTGCCACAGGGCAGGGCACTCAGCTGTATGAGGATATTCGTAGCCGCAGCTGAAGCATGTGGCTTCCGACCGTCTGCCTGCTTGATTCGGTGTTGTGGACAGTTTGTTAATAGGTTCTGCTTCTGCCGGTTTGAGTTGTATTCGATTTTTCCTAAGCTGTCCAGTGGAGACTCTACAGCCGCTTCCATCCGAGCCAATGCTGGGATGTCTTTCAGGGAGCGTTGCTTCTGCAGTAGCTTCTTTCTGAATGTTTGCGACTCACAGCCAGCAATTACTTGCAACCGCAAAGCTTCTTCATTGGAATAGCGGTGGAATTTGCGGTACTTGAGCTTGATGCAAAGCCTAAAGATGTAATTGTCGAGGGACTCCCCTTTCTCCTGACTTGTTGTATGAAAGATGTGCATCTCATAGTCTATGTTGGTGTGGGGGGAGAAGTATTCAGACTGTTTGCCATGCAGGTCGCGGTATGACGCTGAGTCCAGGTCGTGTAATTCCCCAGCGATGTCCCGCACCACAGGTCCCACTGCCATGCACTGCGTGTTCTTCAGTTGTGTGTTGTCCGTGAGGCCGATGGCTCCTATGTAGAATTTGAAGTTGCTCAGCCATATTGCCCGTCTAGGCCCCAGGTTGCTGGTATCCCACAAGTCAAAAGCGTGGGGTAGATGGAGCACTTGTGCAGCACCCCCAGATGTGTTTGTCTGTCCTGCAGCGCCACCCGGCGCGACCGTCGGCTGATGCAGAGGAGACCACCTGATCTGACATGGTGGGTGGTGCAAGTGACCCCTCACAGGCCTGTGGTCCGTGGTCTTGGTGTCCTTTGTACTATTTCGCTCACTTGCATTCAGCCTCAGGGTGTGGTTCCCAGGCAATGCGTGGCCTTCTGCCTCGAGGTGTGCACCCCTTCCCTTGGTGGTGAGGCTGTTCCGGTGATGGGGGGGGGGGGGCACATGCTGCCCTCCCCGTGTGGCGGGAGGTTACTCCTCTCCTCTTATAATGAGGCTTCGACCTCTCAAGTAGCAGTGTTGGAGGCTCCACGTGTTGCTCTCCACATGCGGCGGGGGAAGGGAGGTTGCTCTTCTTCTCTTATGCTGAGGCTGGCCTGCCTCTGCCTGTCTTGGCGGGCCTAGTGCGGCCTCTGGTATTGCGGGAGGAGGAAAGGTGCTCCCCTTACCTCCTTGCCGGTTCTCAGGGCCTGGATGCAGACCACGCCTCCTTTGCCTGTCTCTGCGAGCCTAGTGCGGCCTCCGGCAATGCAGGAGGAGGAAGGAGGCTTTCCTCAACTCCTTGCCGGTTCACAGGGCCTATGCTGGCCACGCCTTCCAGGAAGCTGTCACTGAAGGGAAAATGGGCTCACGACGGGGAGGTGCACCAACGTGCGGACATGCATGATGGCATCCTCCCGTGGCCCGTACCCAGATGCACAGCATTGCAGGTGGACCTCTGCAGTGCCATGCGTGTGCCGCGCTGCGTGTCTGTTCGGGTCACCTCGTCGCCAATGTCGTGGCCCAAGGTGTATGGGGACTGCTCACCACCCAGCACTGCAAGGCATACTGCAGGCCACGGTCGGGACCTCAATAAAGGCACAGTAGCCGGAGGGATACAACAGAACACGTCTACTTTATTTACCATACAAACAGGAACTGCCCTTGTCCCCTCTGCCCCCCTCCATAACCCCAAGGCCACTTCCCCATTGGGATGTGGCCCCAACGCAGGCCATCCCACCTAACGATGTGGTGGGGTTGGAGTGTCACATCCGCGACATGACAGCCCCTGTCTCAGAATTGACTAATGGTAAAGTACAAGCACAGTTATCTGTGCTGCAATCCGCCATGGAAGTTCTGTCGCATCTGAGGAGGTTGTTTTGGAGCAAATATCAAAACGACCCTTAACCACGAGGACAGAGATAAAGCCCTTGATGAGCTGATTGCTGCTACTGAATTTCAAGCACACAGCCCAGCACAAAAACAGGGGATAGCGTCCTTGCAAGGTGCAAGTAATGAGGATGCCTGCACAGCAAATAGGGCACAACGCGACGGAGAAGACGCTGTAAGTGAAATTTCCACTATCTTTCTAACTAGGAAATAATGCATGCAAAAGAGGCGCCTAAATGGCCAGGTTCAGGCCCAGCTTCCGGCACAAGAACCACTGGTTGTAAAAAAGAAAGTAAATGTAGTGAAAGATGCCCTAGGCAAGAAGAATAACAACAAGGTAAATAAAAGAAAAAAAAAGAACGGAAAAACAAAGTGTATCCTGAAGAGCTGGCTGGTGAGCGATCAAACCTTAAACACGAGCAGCTATCATCAATAACAACTCTGCTCTAGCCCCACCAGAAAATGCCATACAGGAGCCTTTGAGGGACCTGTCTTCGTTAACCCCACATTGTGGGCTGCCTGAAATAAAGACTCTCGTTAGTGCTAACATCCAAGGTGATGCCCCGCCACCGAAGGTAAGGCAAGTAGAAATGGGCCTGTGTTCACTCTAAAACGGATTGTGCAAGAATTTGACTTGCAAAATCCAGCCATAGAGAATTCTGGATACGCAGGACTTTTACTTATTTGAGCCGATTAAAAATTCACAATACCAATGCAACAGTCCACTGCTCATCCATTGAGACTGCAAATCTGGTAAGAACATACATATCCAGGTATCTCGATCTTGGATATGAAGTAGATGTAGCAGGATAAACTATTCCTTCTTCTGATATTAAAATCACTTCTGTAGGAAATTTGTGGGACTAATTCAAATTAGTCAATAACAAAATGGGAAATAAGAACAATCTGAATTCCCGGCAGGAAAACATCTTGGGACTATTAAACTGGGTGGTCCAAAACAGTGCTCAAGGGGCCGTGCCAAACAAGTGAAATTGGGCCCTCAGTACATGGAAAGTCGTGGGTTCACACACCTGTTGAATAAGCAAGGCTCATTAAATCTGTTACTCCAAAATGATGTATTTCTTTTGAAGGAATGTTGGCTGCTCACAGAGCTGAGCATAGATGGCTACCAAAAATTCCAAATTATGGCCGAAATAAGGCCTAAACGACGCCCGCATTGAAGGCTCATAATTGGGGTAAAAAAAACGGTATAAAAGCCATAAAAATTAGATCTAAGAGAGAAGAGAAAGCTCTGGAGTGCTGGCTGTGAGAGTATGGCTCCCTAGCAGTAATTTGAATATCATCATTGTGAACTTCTATGATCCACCAGGTCTGTTTGGTTCGGATTCCATTATGGAATCAGAGTGGACATTTTTTGCGACAGCGAAGCCCTGGATCACCTGGAATTAATCATATTTGTTGGAGATTTAAATGCACTGTGTTGCTGTAATCATGAAATATGGGGGACAGATTATGTAAATAGTATCCCGAAAATGGTCACTAATACATCTACCATGAAGGGAACCTGTGACCAAGACTTTGACAGATTGGGACTGTTTCATGCTTAATGGACGTGTGATGGGCGATGGGTCTGCCAGAAACACCTGGAAAAGTGGATCCAAAGTTGCTGGATTGGGCTCTTTTTTTTGGCAATACACAGCTGGTCCCTTTTGTTAGGAAATTTGAGGTTTCTGAAAATTAATTTTGCGATCATGCAAATGTCACACTAACATTGAGTGGTTTGCCTTTCAGGGATGATGTCTATGCAGTAGGTGATTTAACAATAAACGGGAACAGAATTATCTGGACAGATAAAAACGTAGAGAAAGCGAGACAGTTTGCCATCTCGAATTTAGCTAGGATGCTTGACCAAGTCGCATGCCTAAATGTGGATGGAATAGAAGCTTGCATAAAAGAAAACATTTCCAAATTGACTATCCAGAAAGGACACTAGACTAATCTGACCAAGCCCAGTACCAAACATCACTATGACAAATCCATATGCGATAGGAAAAGAGAAATGAGAGCTTATCTCCGCTGTATAGAGAAGATGGTACTTGCTGCGCAAGAAGCAGGGTTGGCAATAACGCAGGTAAAAAACAGGTATAGAAGTTGGGTTAAGGGCTGGTTGTCCTCACATTGAAATGCACAATGGCAATATCTGCTCTTGGTGGCCGGACTAAAGTTCTGAGGAAAATGTGGAGCCTGCTAAGGTCATTTAATTCGTCCAAAGCTAGGCAAGTCACATGCGGCATAGGAGAGCATACGTGGATAGGTTGCATCAGTATTTAAAGCACTAAAAGAACCAGAGTTTAAGGGAAATCTTAAAGTAAGATTTAACATAGACTTCGATCTGGATGATATTGCAGCAAAAATCTGTGGCCTAAAGGAATCCAGAGACTTGGCCCTAATGGCCTTTCGAATGCTGTCCTGAAAGGTGCTCCTGATTTTCGGGCAGAACTGCTGCATATACTTTACACCTTCCTCCTGGTGAAGCTCGATCCTGGTCCCTTTTTAGAAGAGCGGGGAGAGATCTTTGCCTGAGAATTTCAGGCTATTGGCAATGCTTGCTGTCTCAGGGGAAGATCTTTGTCTCTCTTGTATTAGACACCTTGGAAAAGTGGGCACGTACAATAAATTTACTAGGCACATTTCAGATGGGATTTAGGAAGGGATCTGGTACGACCCACTGTTTATGATTAATGAACACTCTTATCAGGTCAGCAAAAACCAGGGTTAACCCGTCGGTATATTTTGCTATGATAGATTTTCAGGCGGCATTCAATACCATTGATGGGAAGAAACTGTGGGCTAAAATTGAATGTTTTGGCTGCCCTAAAGATCTGTTGGCTGCTGTGCGGGGTTTGCATGAGAGCACCACTGTTAAGGTCAGGATGGACAGTAGGGGGCCATAACCGGTCCAGTTGAAACTTGGAGGGGAGTAAAACAGGGCTGTGTACTGGCCTCGCTGCTGTTCAATGTTTACCTGACTGACTTACCAGAGCATTTGAAAAGTGCCAACCCCTGTTCCCCAAAAATTACTGGAGAAAAGGTGGTCTGCCTGTTTTCTGCAGAAGACCTTGTCTTAAGTGATCAGACCTTTTCAGGCCTAAAAAGATAATTGAATGTACTGCAGTGCTATGCAGAGTACCATGGGCTAAAAATAAATTGCAATAAGACGAAAATAATGCACTTTGTAAGTAAGCCCACACCAAACCACAGAATAGAAATGGTAGAAAGGCATATTGAATATGTTGACTAGTATAAATATTTGGGCTGTGAATTGATAATTGGAGATTACTTGGCTGTAATTGTCGAGAAAAAGCGTAAAGCAATTGACTTGACACTTATGACATCAAAGTGTATAAAAGAAGCCTCAGGCTACAGCCTATACAGAATTTTAGCTTTATATAAACAAAGCTTTTGCCCTTCTATCCTATATGGGCTGGATGCAGTATGCTTAGAAGATCTGACCTGGATACAAATAATTGAGGGCACGTTCTGGAGGAGAATTCTACAACTGGGAGCTAGTGTCCCGATTGAAATAATCAGGCTAGAGATGGGTCTTCTCTCACTGCCCACTATGGTCCTGAAAAGACGGTGCTTGCTTTATATGAAATCTAGAACAGCGCCAATTTGCCCATTATTAAAACTGTTGGGGAAAGAATCAGATGCCAAAAACGGCAGAAAATGTAGCTCATTGGTAAATAAGACTTTTGGGGAAATAGACTGGGGCCTGATTGGAACGAAGACTACTACACATTAAAAAGGAAGTTTGTAGTGAAACTGGAACGCTGGGATTGGATCGCAAATTATACCCATATGGCAACATTGGGGAGTTATAGTACTATCACTTCAATCCTTGTACACAAATATAAATCCCCAGAAAAATATTTGAAAATTTGCCTATTGTCCATTTTGCATCGATTCCTCCTACTACTCAGGCTATTGGCCCTGAATTGAAGATTGCTAAGGGAGACAGGATTTGCCGCCTTTTTGGCATTGTGGGGAAAATGGAAACATCCTGATGCGTCCTTACTGAATGTTGTCAGTATGGTCCCCTTTACCTAAGGTTTTTGGGAGCTTATGTAGCAAATGAAGATAGTATAAAAAAGTTTCTCCTTCTGGAGCTACTGCTTAAACACCAACAACAAGAAATTGCACATTGCACTTTATAATGTTTGGTCTGGCTTGAGGGCTACAGGGAACCTAGATATGAAATGAATATCCCTGAAAAACATCAATACTCCCTGGATAAGTGCAATCTACTGTGTTTTACTTTTTTACGATTATTGAAAATGTCCTTTATTTTGTATTATTTAAATGTTCTATGAACAAAAGTTATAATTAATTTTGTAAGACAATGTATATATTTGATATTTATTGTATGTAAAAATAGATAAATGTGTCCAATGAGAGCGTGGTAATTAAAGGAGATTACATCTTTTTATACAGGTTCAACCAATCATGTGTCGGGGGATGATTCGTAATAAAATATATGGGAGTGTTTTAACTGCTTCAAAAAATATAAACGTGTAAACTTGTGTGGTTCGAGGAGACTAGGGTTAGTTTGACTCTACAGCGTTGTCCAGCTCCTCCTGACCGTTTGTACAATAAACTTGCTTTACAGACAAACATGCACTTGCTTCTTAAGACGTGGTCCTAATTCGGGTTAAGGTGAGCAGAGGTCTATCCGCACACAGTCCAAGCCTGGGGTGGCTAGAAGGTGAACGTTCTGATTGGTCTGATCTTGTGCCATGCAAGTTTGTCTGTTGCATTCTAGTGAATAGCCAGGTTTTGAGAGATTTTCAGAACACTAGATGATCATCATCTGTGCAGAGTCACTGTAAGGAAGGCATGGTATCAAACAGTGAAGACAGACACAAGTGATCACAGTTTAAGGGTGTTTATTGAACTTCAATGGGTTGGTACAATGCCTATCTTATCCTAAATCTAAGGATGGGGGCAAGCTACGACTATCAAATAATAACACAGACCCAGTGGAATCTGTCAAAACAAAAGGGCCTATACTAATAAACCTATTGCTAATTCTTACTTCTAAATACAAAATGGTGTGGGATAACAATGTACGCAAAAGAAAAAAGTGTCAAGAAATAATGTCAGGATAGTTGAGCAGTTGGCTTCCCTTCCCCATGTTTTCAGCACGGGACAAGGTGGCACATGCAGGCTTTGCAAACACTCTAGCTTCTTGGCCCCGAGGTAACAGTTCAACACATAGGCATCAGGGCCATCCGCCAAAGTCTCTCTCGCAATGACAGTCTCCCAATGCAGAGGGCCTGATGCAGCAAACAAAACACAAAAGTTCCTTTCCTTTGCCAAGGTTTCACTTTCACAAGTTCAAGATTGGTCTCCCTCCTTCGGGCTCGGACCACAGGTCTCCCTCATCTGGGCTCAGATCCCTGTTTCCCCAAGATTCACAACTGTCTCCTTTGTTCGGGCTCAGACCATGGATCCCCCTTGTTCGGGCTCAGATCCTCTTTCGATATCAGAATTGAAGACATTCGAATGTGCGATGGGTTTTGCTTAAACCGTTGCAGGACCACTTCGATTCACTTCACATAATTTATACTTCACATTGCTTTTCTGCTTTCGTTTCCTTTCGCCAAGTTACCGTGCAGCGACCTTTCACAGTGCCGGACCACTCTCTCAACGGTATTATATCTTTTCTTCTAATGTTCAAATATTCATCAGCAATTTAGCTTCACTCGCATCTTTCCTCACACGAGTTTAACAATGTTTCTTCCAGCGCTCACCTTAGTGTTGCCACTGGCAACCTTGACTTCAACACAGACCGGTCTCCCAAGCTCACTGGCTGTGTTGTTCTCTGTCGCTCCTTTGTTCTTGGAGCCCTGGAGCCATGGACGATACCACAGCCTCTGCTGCTCCTCCCTGCGTGGGTATTTTATGCGGGTGGACCCTCAATATCTAGGACACACAATGCAGGATTCTTTAGCCTTTTTTCCTGGTCTTACGTTTTCTGCCTTGAAGGTTTCTTGAAAGTAACAACTTCCTTTCAACGAACCTCTCGTGCCTGTGAGTATTGGGACAGGTCATGTAAACGGCTCAGTGTGAGTCGGTTTTCTCCCAGAGCGGGCTGTCCGTGAGAAAGTGTTCGTGCAGGAAAAGGGGGGAGTTGAGTTTCTAAATATCAGGTAAGATGGGATAAAGGTATTAGAGGGAAGAGAGGGATACCGTGTCTCACCATCCAGTGTCCCACTCCCCCAGGACCCTTCGCCCCTTCACCCAGGTGATCCTCCCACACTGGTCCATCCCCAGGGTCTGGATCCCAAGGCGATGGCCGTGCCCTGGCCACCTGAGAGAGGAATCCGCTGGGACTAGCCGGTGAGACACCTTTGGTTTTCTCACATCACCTGGGCATTGAGTTGCATAATTGGGTTATAAGGAAAGAGCAGCAGTATCTTCAAGGTACTCAGTTTATCAACATCTGAATGATAGAGGGCCAAGTCCATCTTGCTAGACTTCAAACGTGCACAGGTTGCAAACAGATGTCAGAGGCGAGCGATAAATTAGTAGAAAATCATGCAATCATTCTTGGTTTGAAAAATCTGTCCACACTGCACCTGACCTGCACTGCAATTCCTATACTGGCACTCGATAAACTATGAAGGGTCATCTTTCAAACTATGTGGCTAATTAACTCACTGGGTATACTAAGTTCAGCGCCCCTTAACACCTATGGAAACTACAACCGGCTTCAGAATCAGAGGTCTGTTGGTTACGTGCATGGAAATAAAGTTGCAAAACATTGTCAATACAATAGAGAGGTGAGAATGAGAGGGGGAGAGAGTGATGGGGAAGTATAGGTTTAGACGCAGGTGTAGACTGCAATTTCTGCACCGATTAGCTGTTAAAAATATGTTAATTTCTGCTGCCTGTACTGCACTTAACTTCATTGTTTTCTTTTGGAGCTAAGTGTGTATTTGCAATACTCCTGCCTATACAGCTATGAACTATATTAAAGGTTTTAGCTTGCTTTGTATGTGATGTGCGCATTTATTGTGAAAACATATGTAGTTCTGTGCCCCCGGGGCGGTAAATGGGGGTGGGGAGGGTACCTGGGATCAACTATAATGATGAGGTAACCACCTGTCACTGAGCCAATTCTCCCAGCCCCCTTTTAGTACTGGAAATATCCAACAGCCTGCAGCAGTGGTGGGCAACCTCCAGATGTTTTGGCCAATAACATACATGATCATTCACAGTTGATGCTGCATAGGGCTGATGGGAGTTCTATGGCAAAATATCTGGAGAGCCTCAGGTTTCTCACACTGGTCTGGGGAACTGGATATGGGGCAAAGGGCTAACCTACTGTTGCTTATTTACACTATGTTTTCATAATATACAGAAACAAAGCTCTTGAGATGTGCCCTGTAAGGGCAAAGATGTTCAAATCCTTGTTTCAGCCCACTTCATATTGAGTTCTTGCACAGTAATTATACTTTTTGTTTCAGGCTATAAAGCTAAGTTTATAAGTATAAACAATGCAATGTGATGATAAGTACTGATGTCGCATCTAACACCCGATATGGGCTAATTTAATATTTACAGTGAGTTATACATGAATGATAGGCACCTATTCTTAGTTGTTGTTTGATGCAGGTATGCAGTTTCATGTTATGCATGATGTCCATACATGCAAGAGAGCATACCTTTAATAAAAATACATCACACATTGTTCAAGAAACAGTATGCTGTAACTATAACAGACATCACTCGAAGCTCAGCATCAAATATGTAGTCAAAAACAGTCTGTTTAACAAAAGAGATATCACCAATACTTGCGAATAATGGGGGCGTGGGGGGAAGGGGCACAATAGTGCTTCATTTTTTAGCGATGGGGCCAAGAGCCTCATTTTGCCCCATGGAGATGTATACAGTTTTCAATTTCAGACTTGACATCCGAAATGAGAATGTGCGTAGTCGGCGTGGCTGGAGATTAAACAGTACACGACCCTGAGCACAATCAGGCATCCACACCCAATATTGAATTCTTTGAAAGTATAGTGATGTGTTCTAAAGCAGAAAGCTAACAAGGTAGCTGGACAGGTTGGGTGACTGTTGCTGAGATTTAAAATGCTTCAAACTGCCTATAAAATGTATGGCTTTTTGTAATTCCCTCTGAAATGTATTTGATGTAAAATACAAAATACAAAGTGAGAGCGGGCACAACTTCTGAAAACAAACTAAATCAAATTTCAATAGTATACAGGGTCTACCAGTGACTCGAAATGCACTCTTTCGGAAAATTAAATTGTAAGGCTGAACTGATGAAATCTCTTTCCACATCTGGAGACCACCCTGTGTAGTAAAAACTACTGCATTCACAATAGACTTAAACCACACAATCATCTCTTTGAATCTTTTTGGTGACAGTCTTTAATGGTGTATGATGTGCCATCCTTAATACTGAAGAGGCAGAATCAGTAGCAGATGCATTTCGGACTAGAAGTCTATCATCAGGACCAGTTCTGTCCTTCCGGGTACTAGTGTCACCAGTAAAAAAAAAAATATATATACATTGTGGAATATTTGGAATTCAAAAGGTCTAGTCTGTGAAGTACAAGCCTTTCCTCCAGATAATGAGCAGCGTTGGCTGTAAAATGCAGCACTAAACCAGAGGATGGGTTGGGCTGGTCGCTTACTCATATTCGTACCCGGGAAAGGCAGAATGGCCAATCCTAATCCGCCTCATTAAAAAAATGTCCACCGCCATTACAATAGAAAAGCGACTTTCATATGCAAATAAATTACAAGTATACTCTAGGATAAAATACTCAAGGCAAGGGGCACAAGAATAGCAGGGTTTTTATGGGGGGGTATTCCCACCAAATAAATCCCTGATTGAAGAAATGAGCTGCCGTCTTTAAATTTAAGAAATGTGGTTCACTATGGAAACGTTTTCTTACTTAAGCAATAAACTCCAACGGGCGGGGGCATTACCTGGTCAGGAATACTACACCTGGTAATGCCCCCGCCTGGAGGGGTTGATTAAAGTTACTCACCGTATTGACTGGAGTACACATAGTCCATAGTCCCCTTTCCTCCATCCTTGTGGTCGTCCCCAACAAGGGGACGGCACCAGAACTTTTGGCAGTGAAACAGTGAGCTTCCCCTTTAAATTTAGTACAGTGTCAGAATGCCTCGCCAAAGCCCCGCCCTCCAGCTCCTTACCTCAGTCCCCTTTGAACACCTTGGACACTTGTACCTGGCTATTCTCAGAACATATTATCCCTTTGGCATATTAGCATGGGAATGTGGGTGGGACGTATGGAGGAAAGTGGACTATGGACTATGAGAACTCTAGTCACAACAGTGAGTAACTTTAATTACTCGTACGTCCCATCCCCCTTTCCTCCATCCTTGTGGGTAATTCCAACGAAAATTGACCATAGGGTGAAGCTGTGACAACCTGCCTCATGGCTAGGATGAAGCAAAAAGGTTCTTCAAAACCGCCTGACCGAACTCTGCATCGCGCCTGGAGCTGGTGTGCAGGGAGAAGTGTCTACGAAGGCCAATGGAGTGGCTTAAGTAGCTGTCTTGCTGATGACATCGCAAAAATCATGTCTCTGAAACGCAACGGCCGTGGCCTTAGCTCTGAGCACATGGGCATGAATTCCAGCAGGAACAGGCTTGCCCATGGCCGTGTACGCCTCCGAAATTGACCTGAACCATCCAACGGGCGATGGACACCTTGGAAGCCTGGGAGCTGGGAGAGGAGCCCGCAAAAGTCACAAACAAAGTCTCTGACTTCCTGAAGGATCTTGCCCGAAAGAGGTAAAACTTGAAATCCCTCCTGAGGACCAAAGAGTGCAGGGCCCTCTCTGCCTCTGACTGCGATTTCAGGAAGAACACTGATAGGCAGTTCTCTTGATTCAGATGAAATGGAGAGACCCAGTGCTTTAAGTGGGGTAAAAAATTGAGGGGGGGCCCTCGTTTGGGGGCGTGGCTTCCATTTCGGGCGTGGCCTAAAAGTGCACAAATCATAGTAAGGTGCGCAAACAAATATATAAATGTATTTGAGCATTTAAATATTTGTTTGCGTACTACTATGGTTTGTGATTTTTCAAGCCTTCTTTTATATACATAGCAATGTTACATATTTCTATGTTTATACAAGGTGGCTTGTAAGTGCACAAACCATAGTAAGTTACGCACATTTGTGTGCTTACCTTACTATGGTTTGTGTACTTTTCAAGCTGCCTTTTAAAAACATAGACATTTGTAACATATGTCTATGTTTATAAAAGACGGCTTGAAACGTAGCCATCTTTTATAAAGCGTTGAGGACGGACAAAACCCAAGGTGGCTTTGTCCGTCGACAAAGCTATATAAAAGATGCCTTGAATTGTGTACGATTCAAGCCGTCTGTTATAAACATAGAAATATGTCTACGTTTATAAAAGATGGCTTAAACGTACACAGTTGAAGGCATCTTTTATAAAACCTTGCCAAAGCAGAAAGGCGCCTCGGGCTCAGTGATCTCTGATTAGAGCAGAGATCACAGAGCCCGAGGTGTCTTTCACCCTCTGTGAACCCGCGGGCTCCGTGATCTAATCTGCAGATTAGATCACGGAGCCCGTGGGTTCGCTGAGGGTCAGTGACCTGGCGAGGAAAAACTAAGGGACTCTAGCTTCCTCTGATGGCCCCTCAGATGAGGGGTCATCAGAGAAAGTTACAGTGACTGACGGAAGTGCCAGCCAGTCACAGCAACGCTGTGCCTGGCTGGCACTTCCGTCAGCTTGCCTGACGTTAAAGTGGCGGGCGCATCTCCCGTCGCGGCTGCGGCGGGATAATGCGTCCTGCCATGGCGTGGTGAGGCCGGGGGGCCCCGGCAGGGCCCCGGCTCAGCCCCACTTTTTGGAGACTGCCGGGGCCCGGCCCCGGCAGGCCCCGGCCCACTTAAAGCACTGGAGAGACCACCTTGGGAAAGAAGTTTGGGAGAGTATGCAAGATGACCTAGTCATTGTGAAACGTGAAGGGCTTGCACAAAAACGACACCTGCAGCTCACTAACTCTGCGTGCAGAAGTGAGAGCCACCAGTAAAATGTCCACAGGAACTGGAGGTGTGCTGAAAAAAGCCAACACGTCACCAAGAGGACAGGTGGCATGGTCCAGCCCCTTGTCACCAGCCCAATGGCAGAACCTAGTCCATTTACTCTTATACTGGGACCAAGTCGAGGGCCTACTGGCCTGCTGAATGATGTCCCAGTTGCCATCCAAGAAATTAGCATGTTAAAGCCTCAGCTGGTCAGGAACCAGGCCGCCAGCGTCAGCTTGGCCGGATCCGGATGTTCCACTGCCCCTTCCTGCTGCATCAGGAATCCCATCTATAGGCACCACCCTTATGTATAGCTGCTAATGAAATGTTTTACTCCTGCATTATGAATTCTGCAGTGCGTACAAATCACCCAATATTGGCCTGTGATTGTTTAACTAGATAGTTTCTTCCTTCCGTCCTTAGCAGCCAGGCAAGGTTTCGGCGTGGTCTCTCACCCTGGGCAGATCTCCCAGCCAGAATGTCTCTGTCCATGTATTTCACATCTCTTGCTAGCAAAGGAATATTGTCCCTGTCTTATTTGTGCTGCTAGGGAGCAGTCAGAAGTGTTATATCTGTCCTCCTATTCCTTCTGTGAGATATCCAGTTCTGCTAGATCCCTGTGAAGGATGATCAAAACCGTGATCTCTATATCCCACTCATGTATCCCTTGAAGGCCTCCCATGTCATCCCTACCCCAATCTCACCAATTCAAATATCCTCCATAAATCCCTTAAAAGCTGACGCTATTTATTCCCTATATATTAGGTTCTGAGTGCCTACCCTATAAATGTCCAACACCAAATTCCATTAATCACACCGTTAGTCCTGTGAAATAATCTGACATTTATGGGGGGTAAGTAAAGGCCTATCTCCTACTACACCGGTTGTATATAAACAACTCTACACACAAAACAGAACAATTCAGTATAGCTCATTTGTATAAGTCACTGACCAGAGCAAATATAAAAAACACACATTTTAATTAATGGTTTATAGTCATAATATCGAAAGCAAAATGTCGAAATATAAAAATGTTGAAAACAAAATGTCGAAAACAAAAATGTCAAACATATATATATAACACAAGACAATTATTTGAAAACAAAATGTCGGAAAAAAGTCGACAAACAATGCTAAAATACCAATGTAAAGTGTCAGCAATGGTAACGTTTTTATGATAGGGGGTTCCCCCCAAATCCCCCCCCTCACTCGAACCCCAACATTCACCCCACCCGCCCCCCCCTCTGCTAACAAAACGCCAACAGAATGAACAGTAGTAAGGGTTAAACAAATAGGTGACAACCACGAGTAAAGAACCTTGCCTAAATACAGAGGAACAGATGACGATTTTGACCAACCGTCATTACCTGACAGAACCAAACGTCAGAGCGGACTACAGTAAATTCAATACAGCTACTTCAGGCTAAAACAGGTAATATTAGCATAACAAATATGTAACTAGATATTGAATTAGAAAAATATATTACTATAAATGTGTGACAGGAATAGTAAAACAGTTTTTTTTCCGTTGTTTTAGACTAAAAAATGACAGAAAAGGTGGAGTATATAGCTTCACAAAAGGGAGGAAAACAACTGGTTTGCAATGGATACATTTACTATAAAGAAGCAGAAAAAAAAGAATGCACATATTGGAAGTGCACTGAATATGGAAGAACAAAATGTAGCGCACGAGCTGTAACTGAGGCTTCTAATATAAAAATAAGCGGCAAGCACAACCATCTCCCGGATAAAACAACTATTATAATTAAAAAAACACTTCACAAGCTCAAATGAAAGGCAGTAGAAAACCCAGGTCAAGCAAGTGGTTCAGTAATTTCGACAGTATGTGACAAGTTACCGTTACACATATCGGCACAAATGCCTGGTGAAAAACAAATGCAGCGTACGGTAAACCGAAAAAAACAACAGAAAGAAAATCTCCCACCAGCACCGATGATATACAATGATGTAACCATACCAGATGTGTTTAAATTAACTGAAAAAGGAGACAATTTCCACCATGCAACCATAGAAATAAACAACGAAAAAATATTAATATTTTCAACGGCGACAAATTTCCAGCAACTGAGTCGAAGCCAAATATGGCAAAGTGACGCAACATTCAAGGTATGCCCCCAACCATTTCAGCAATTTTATACCGTTCATGGAACAATAAATAACAGACTTATACCACTTGTTTATGTTTTGATGCCAAAGAAAAGCAAAGAAACTTACAAAATGGTGTTTAACAAAATTAAGGACACTGTACCAGATTCACAACCCACAAATATAATCATGGATTTCGAAATAGCACAAATTAAGGCATTTTCTGCAATATATAAGGATACAAAGATACAAGGGTGTTTTTTTTCATTTTACTCAAAGCATTTGGAAGAAACTACAGAAACTGGGACTAAGCACAAAATACACGGAAGATAGTACTTATCAACATAACATAAAAAACGTTTCGGTTTGGCATTTGTTAGAGAGGATCAAGTTATACATTTTTACGAACATTTAATTGACAGTGAATATTATAAAAATCATGAGGAGGAAAATTCGGACTTGTTAGATTACATGGAGAACACTTGGTTAGGACAATTAACAAGGAATGGGACAAGACGAAGGCCCAAATTTAATGTAAAATTATGGAATTGCTAACAAGCAACATTAGAGGGGAAACCAAGAACAAACAATGCATTGGAAGGATGGCAATTAATAAAAATGTCAACACAAAAAACCCAAACTTATGGCATTTTTTAAAGAAATTACAAAATGAACAAACACATCAAGAATTTCGTCTCTCGCAAACCATTTCACTTGCAAACGCGAAAATAAAAAGGAAGAAATACAGAGACTACGAGCAGAAACTTGAACAAATAGTACACAAATTTAGCCAAGATAATAAAGAAAACTACCTGGATTCTATAGCATGTGATTTAAAGTGTTAAAAGTACTCACGTTTTTGTAGAATCAGCGATCCAGTATGGCAAAACCCAAACGTATCCAAATACACCAACCAAACAAATCCAGGAATCCCAAAGTCCAAGAAGCAATCCATAGGAAAATCCAAAAAAAAATCCAAGCAAAATCCAAATCTGCAGTCTTAAACAGTTAAATCCAGCACAGATAGAAAGGTGCAAATCCAAAAAGTCCCAGAAAAAAAACACGATCAAACATGAAAAGTGCAAAGAACCGAAAAAAAAACCATTACATCCATGGAATCCGGAAGAAAAAATCCATTGGGTCCCAAAAAAAGTCCAGTAAAAAAAAAACAAATCCAAAAAAATCCATGAACGGAGACACGATTTATTGTATTTTTGACATTTTTTTTCTTCTAATTAATATATGACTTTCAAAAATATTACATTCGAAAAAATGACTGCACACCTTAATTAATATCATTACATATTTTCTAAAAAAGTAAAGCAAAGCCTGTCAGCACAAAAGAAATGTACGGTACAGAACTCCTTATCAGAATAATTTCTCTGTTACATTTGAAGAAGACAAAAGACACAAAGTACTCCACCACTTTGACATTTTGCAAATGGAGATACACCAGTGAAAAATTGGTAGCAAAAGGTGACTGATTTTTTCTCTCAACCACAAAATAAAGCAATCTTATCATGTGGGACGTCAGCTCAGTTGGATACAATGTTACATGTTATTTTCACGCTCGCTCCTGCAATCTAAGGGCTTTTATCCCTTATATATGCACATACAAGGTTTTGACACCTCATAATGATCCTCCATCTGAAATATCTTACTGAATTCTATAAAGAGACCAATTCATCGCCTCCATGGGGCTATCACAGTATATCTATTAGGTATCTGTTTAGGAGATTCACACTTGCAATCTTGGAAGTGTACAAATCTATGCTGTTAAGGGACTTATCCCTACTATTTCATGCCTTGAGGACGACCCTTAGGTCGAAACACGTGTCAGCTGCGAACACAATAAAAATCTCCATTCACAAATCTGGATGGTTGTTTTTCGAACCCTGAATGATATTGTGACTTGAAAATTAGAACCTAGTGTCCTTTGCGTAGTAGTACTACACACCTACCACTTCCATGTTTATAACTGTTGGAGGAACTAGGGAGTACCTCCTGTGTAGTATTTGCAGCATGGGACAACTTATACTACAAGTAAGTTGAGCGCACCCCACTATTGTCATTTCCCCTTTTTCATTCCTTTAGACTGTGTACATTAGGGCCTTGCATGTTTTTAATGAGCATGTCTTCCCCCACTGCTTCCAGTCTCCCATTTCCTCGAACAATCACTGTTTCCTTGACAAATGGAATCAACATGTGAACTAACAATACCACCCGCACTAGACCCTGATGTAAATGAATCATATTTATTTGCGTCTTGCACCAGATTTCTTATGTTCTTCTGAGTCTGATGGGTTTCTTGCAAAATGGCAATATTGATTTTGTGTCGCTGTAGATATAACAGCTTCTTAATTCAATTAAACCCTCTCACTTTCCACATCAGTATTCTCACCACTTCACTTACCAACATTTCTGCCTGCACTGTGTGCATACGCACTAGCACGCATCTTCACCCATCAAGCCCCACTGGACCAGTCATAACAAGCTCTGTACAACTCACTCATCAGGTTTGTTTGTCAGGATTCAAGGTACTGTGTATATGTTGGGGTGTAATGGGACCCTCATTTTTTGTTATAGGGGGGCCTGTGTCACGAGGGTGAACTTAACAGGACATATGTATACAAGACTCAGGCTACCCCTCCCTTTTGACACTTACAGGTGTTAATCACCACACACTTAACAGATATTGGTATTTAATCTGTACATGTATTACAATAGATCACCACAATTGCATTTCACAAAAATTCTTTATTTTTAAAGTTTTGTATAATAAAACCTACAGAAGGTAGTTAACATATCTAGACATGTAGTACCAAATTTGGGCTGCAAGGTTTTTTCCGTGCCCACAATGGTTCATCCTATATTTACAAACATGTCTCGTTACTTTCGATATGGATAAGACACTGTGAGAGGGTTAGTATTTTGTGACTTAGAGTATAGCAATAATGTCCATACACCTATCTAGTCAATGACTAAATAGGTGTATGGACATTATTGCTATACTCTAAGTGGTGATCTATTGTAATATATGTACAGATTAAATACCAATATCTGTTAAGTGTGTGGTGATTAACACCTGTAAGTGTCAAAAGGGAGGGGTAGCCTGAGTCTTGTATACATATGTGTATATGTTGGGGTGCAATAGTTTTCTCAGGGCTGATCCCCTTTCCGCAACTGTTGTCTTTCAACTGTCAATACTCTACTTACTTTAATGAACAAACCACAATGTTCATACTGTAACAAACACCCGAAACACCTTACAATTATCTGCCCTCTCCCACATCTACTTCCCCAGCTTACAGATGATCCATTAGCCCCTTCCCCTATTTCCCATCATACAATGCTGGGCTGCCACTCTCCCATCTAGAGCAATTTACACCATTGCTCGGCCCCGCCATCCATGAAATATTGGGGGTCATTTTGACTGTGGTGGTAGCTGTGCCGGTAAATACCGGCACGGCTGCCGCCAGAGTAATGAATTTACCGGCACCCGGCTATGGGGACTTACCCGGGCATTACAGCCCTGGCGGACCCGCTAAATCCCCATTCCCAGGCACCAGAAAATATTACTCCCCATACCCAATAGGAATGGGGAGGCCGGATGCAGTCACCATTCATGAATGGTAGCAGTGCATCCATCGAGTTCTGCGTGCGGGTGCCTTTCCGGACGCCAGACTGGAAGGCACCCGCTCGCAGAATTTGTAGTTTGCCAGTCCAGAAACAACGGTACCAGCAAGCTTACCGGTACCGTTGTTTCCGGACCGGCAAACTTATAATGAGAGGTTCCTAAAATGTTTTTTTTTCCATACACTGAATGGGCGAAAACTTTGCAAATGGCTACAGCCTGAACGGCTGGACGGATTTGCACCAAATTTGTGGCAGGAGCGGGGGCTTGGGTCAGAAAGCGTGCTTTTGTGTTTGGTGGAAATCCGACCCGTACTTTTGTTGCAAAGAACTGAAAGGTACATCTCAAAAGATTTGTGATATCTGGCTCCCCTCCGTGGACCCATTTCCCTGTTCGCTCTGCAGATAGAAGTCTCATTGGCTTGCAGTACGGCGTGCTGTCGGCGAAGTTTGGACGCGACCAGTGGTTGGCTGGAGGGAAGTGTGCTGTGCGTCAAAGTTTTTGGGAAATGCCGCCATGGTGTATCGGAGGACAGTGCGGCGCTGAAAGGGACTGACAAACAGAATGTACGCCATGTGGTGGTGGGAAGAGGGGATGGAAAGGGTGGGGGAGAGAGAAGTGGTTCATCTGAGATGTGTGATTATTAGATGGACGAAGACGGTGGTGTGCCTGCAGTATCGGTGCATACTGCGCCAATTCTCCAGTCCCTGCACAGGCCACTACCATGTGTGGTGAATGCAGCCAGCCTTCGTTAGGGCACAATAGCTCGTGCCACAACCTTTTAACGTGCTGACTGGTGGTAGCTGATTAGCAGATGGGGAGTGCATTGCAAAACATATATTACGCCATGTGACGGTGGGAAGAAGGGATGGAAAGGGTGGGGGAGTGAGAAGTGATTCATGTGAGATGTGTCAATAGGTGGACGAAGACGTTGATGTGGCTGCAGTATCTCTGCGTACAGCGCCAATGCGCAAGTCTCTGCACAGCAGACTACCATGTGTGCTGCATGCAGGCAGGCTTCGTTATGGCATGATAGCTGGTGCACAGACCTCTATCCGTGGTGACTGGTGGGAGCTCATTTGCAGAAGGGGAGTGCATTGCACATGACATGCACATTGTAAGATAGCGTGTACTCCGGGGTGTTGCATGTGGTAAGCCCGTAGCCCATTCCATGCACGGATCGAGGCCTTGCACCGACAACTATGTGCCGTTGTTGCAATTAGGTTTCACATTGTTGCCTTCTGTGTGTGGTTCGTCAGCATTGCATACATTGTTCATTCTATGGGTGTGGTGCTTCTTAGCACATCCTACAGTGTTTACTACATGGTTGCAGCTACTGGAGTGAACAGTTCTGCAGTGAGTGCACTGAGTGCAGTGTTGTAATACTGTCAGTATAGAAGATGGTAGGGTTAAAGTGCATCTTCTATGTTCATGGATACTGCAGTGTGTGAAGTGGGTGCCATATTCAAATAGTGTGTGCATAGAAGTGGATAGGGGTGAACTGCATATCGCATAAGATTGCGTAGTGTCCATTGCGCGGAGTGAGGACTACTGAAGTGCCGTATGAGGTATTGCTTTTGTGTACTGAATAGAGTGCTGGGAGCCATACTATGTGCATGAAAGTGGGTATGGGTGCCGGAGGCTGTGTTATGTTTGTAGATTCTGCTAACTGTTGCATGTTTCCATGCATAGCTGTGTTATGGTGCGGAGGTTGGGTAGTATTGGCGGTGACTGTGGTACATGTGTGGAGTGTGGTACTTGGGCACATGTTGCCATGCATGGCTGCATTACGTTGCGGTGGGTGTGGGCAAGGCCTACACTAATGGGTGCATGGCCAAAGGCTGTAGGCGGTAGGCCATTCACCCAATACTCTAGACCCTGCCCACACGCACTGCAGCAATGCAGTTTAGACTGCATCTGTCAGAGGGTGCTTACCTTTACAGAATGGTTGTGGGGCACATTTTAGACTTGATAGAGCACCAGAAGCCAGCTGACATGCATATACTTTTGGTTGGTTCGGTTGGCAGTAACACCATCGTATGTGAATGAAAGTGGGTAGGTGTGTCGGAGGCTGTGTTAAGTTTGTAGATTCTGCTAAAAGGTGCATCTTTCTATGTATACCTGTATAACTGTGCAGAGGTTGGGTAAGAGTGCCGGTGGCTGTGGTACGTGTGTGGATTGTGGTACTTGGTGACATGTTGCCATGCATGGCTGAATTGCGTTGGGTGTGGCCAAGGCCTAGACTATTGGGTGCATGGCCAAAGGCCATAGGCCATGCACCCAAAAGCCAAGGCCTTCACCACACCCACCGCAGCAATGCAATTTTGACTGCATCTCTCAGAGGGTGGTCACCTTTACAGAATGGTTGTGGAGCACATTTTACTTTGCATTGAGCACCAGAAGTGCACTGACATGCATATATTGTTGGTTCCATGGGTGCGGGCATTGTTACAACATCCTACGGTTTTCGGTGTACGGCTGGAGATTGTGCAGTGAAAAGTCTTGCAGTGTGCCCACTGGGTGCAGTGTTGGAACACTGTCAGTATAGAAGAGGTCAGGGTTGAAGTGAATCTTGTATGTGCTTGGATATTCTGGTTCCTGTAGCTTCCTGTTGTGAAGATTGTGTGGTTTGGTTTCCTGTGACATAATACTTTGTGAATGGAAGTGGGTAGGGGTGTGGGAGGCAGTGGTATGTTTGTGGAATCTGCTAACTCTTACATGTTGGCATGCATCTCTGTGTTATGGTGCTGGGGTTGGGTAGAAGTGATGCTGCCTATGTTATGTTTGTGGATTGTGGTTTCCAGCCACATGTTCACATGCATGGTTCCATTATGTTGTGATGGATGTGGGCAAGCAGAAGACGCTTGTGTGCATGGTCAAAGGCGTGATGGGTGCCGGTCTGGATGATTCTGCATGCTGAGATGCAGTCAAAACTGCGTTGCTGTGGTGGGTGTGGCCAAGGCCTAGACTATTGGGTGCATGACCAAAGGCCGTAGGCCATCCACCCAAAAGCCAAGGCTTGCACCACACTGAGAAAATGCAGACGCAAAGAGAAAGGCTTATAGGTGCTTCCGGACCCGCCAATGGTTCTCCTTAAGTTTCAGGGAGGCTGTTGCAGAGAGAAGCCCCAGCCGAAAAAAGACATCTACTGCCAACTGGTACCCTGAGGGGGTTGGAGGCGGATGAGGGAAGAGCTCAAGCAGGGAGATATAGAGGAAGTGAGAGTTGAAAGTATTGAGGTCCCAGGGCCCAGAAGGCCTTGTGCATAATGCAGAGTGTTTTCACCTTATTTCTCGCAGCCACACAGATAGATTCCGTCCTGCTTTTGGTGGAATATTTTTACAATTTATGTAGGAGATGCATTAGTGGGGAAAACAATTGGTAGCATTGTAGGAAGGAAAGCAGAGTTCCTGTTTCGATATTACAATGTATGATATGGGTAAATTAAAACGTTGCAAGCACATACCATTAAAGTGCCACTTGATGGTAGAGGATGGGAAAAAAACGGTATGCTTTTAAAGAGCATAATGGACACTCGGTGGCAGATACCGTGCGCAGAGGCACTTATAACACAATTGTAAACATACTGCAGAAAACGTTTTCGTACCTCCATTTTGTGGTGATGGGTGCTCATGAGGATGAATGTGGATGCACAAATCTTGCAATCTTTTACTGAACTTTCTACTGGACGTGCTTTTGAATGACAGGACAATTGCTGGCTGAATTTGTAACGGTACATATGAAGTCTTGTGCAGAACTGCCAGTGTTAGATGCTAACATCTTGGATGGCATTGGTGGATGTGTGTGTGACTATTTACCCGTACCCAATGAGGTAGTGGTGGAAAATAAATAGCGGAAAGGGAAGGAGGACTGCTCCTGCTCTAATGGGGCGTGCCACATTCTGCGCTTCTCTCCATGCTGGCCAATGGAAATGGGACTGTGGGGATTATCCAATCAGGTACTGTGGGTGTGGTTCACAGGAAGGGGTGGCCATACTGTTGTACATTACTCTGCGTAGTGAGGCTGGCTGACATGGTGAAACGCATTGTGTTGACTTTGCGTGATACCTTTGTGATAGATCTGCACAAGTATGCTCAGGAAAGACCCTTTGAAGGCAATTTTGGTTTGGAAGGAGTGGACGCATTGTGGTGCACTATCTATGACTGCATTTTTGCCGATATGCATGCACTTTGCAGAGACCTGGCCACTTTTGCTGCTGTTGATGTTATCGTCATGCACTACAGTGGTATGCATATGGGTTACGTGGCTTGTTTAGGTTTGTTCCGTCGGCTGAAGAGGTTGCTGAATGTAGTGAAGAGGCGTTTTCCCACTGCCAATGTGCTTTTCTCAACCATACCACCAAGAAGAGTTTGGGACAATGGTCATGGAAGTTGTTCCGAGCCAGAGGTTGGAAAGTGTCTCATCAGCAGAAGCATGTATACTTTTGTGTCCACTCGTGGGATGTTCTTCTGCAACAATTACCTCATTAGTTGTGGAAATGCAGAGTTTTTCCAAGCAAAAGGCATTTTGTTGTTGCCCATCAGTAATGCTGTTTTGTTTGCCCATCTACAGGATGCGGTGAAGCATTTACTGTAACAATGTGAGCACATGAAAACACAAAATCAAATAAAAACCGAAAAAAGGTGTTTCACTAGAAGCACCTACAACAATAAATGTAAAAAAGGCTCTTTTCAGAGTCGCCCCTAAAAATTAACTCCCCTAACCTGGTTGCAATTTATACCCCCACACCCGCATGCAGCACGAAATCCACATCTGAGGATTTGGAGGATGGCTATGGAAATGGGACTGTGCAGGCTGAGATATTGCGCAATACCGTTTCTGGTTATGGTGTGTACGTAGAGGACTGGTGTACAGAACTGATACTGTTACATGGAGAACTCTTCAATGTGATTGGTGGATGCGTGTGGAACATTCTAACAGTACCCAATGATGGTGTGCTGGAAAGAAGGAAGAAGGAATGCTTCTGCTTTATTGCGGCACAGCCCTCGCCGTACTTGGGGAAACGCCATGCCACATAGTACCGTTTTCAGCATGCTACCCATTGGAATGGGACAGTGGGGACTATCGCAACTGAGGGTCTGGTGCACAGGAAGGGCCGTTAATAGTGTTCTCCATTACTGTGCGTATTGAGCCGGGCTGACATGGTTGCCATTACTTGCAAAGGCAGTACTAGCACAGCAGATTCGGTCCAACATCATTTACAGGGCAACCCTATGTGGCCTTCTACTCTGTTCTGAAAAGCTACAAACAGATTGAAGAGCAGCTGTGAGGTGTGGCCTTTTGTACGGCTGCTGTAGAGAACTTGCACCCGGCAAACAGGTCTACATTGTTCAAAAACATATATACATGTGCAATGGCACATTGTGGTGAGTTTGTAAGCGTGTACTTTCCAAAAGCACTCTGTACATTGCACAACACTGTACTTTTCTGCTGTCCGAGGGTCCGGATCGTGTCCCCGAAATAAGGGCCCACGCGCATCGTGGATGCGGTCGCTTGGTGACGTCACTACTGTTCTCCCTTGGGACGGCTGTCTGCAGGACGCGTTTTGGGCGGAATAAGTTGTGCGCATGTGCATAGGTGTCCACTGCACACCGTTGCCACTTCTGTACTGATTAATAGTGCGACACACGTGCGCCGACCATTTTGGGACACGCTGGGTATTTATAGGGTGTATCAGGTGGGATGTTAATGTGCATAGCTGCCTGTAGGACGTGGGTGGCTTGAACTAATTAAAGTTCATTCACATATGCTGCACAGTGGCGGTGTTACCAGAACACAGAGGCACAGATACACATGCGTGTACTTGCACAACGATGAAATGTCCGCTCCCACACGTAATCATAGGTGGTAGACAAGATGCCGACTTGCGGGTCGTAGTGGCCTCTTACAGATGCCTCTATTGTCATTGCAGATAGGCCGGGCAAGTGCGGTGTGCGTAGGACACCTCCCTTTTGCTTAGTTGCGGACATTCCTACGAGGACTGTTAGCTGCTGTGTCATAACGGCATTTAACCAAAAAAACAATCCCACATATACACTAAACAACAATTTAAATATCAAAGTTTACTTGCACACATTCATACACACCATTAGGAAAGGGAAGGGGTACCAGAAGTGGATACTTACTGTAGGGAATTGGGTATTTGCACAAGTTGGTTTCGAGGGGAGGAAGAGATTGAGGTATCACTGTAACGTCTCCCATCACACGGATTTGGAGGGGATGGCGGGCTTTGAAATGCAAAGGGGTACACGTGCAGGTCTGCCAGTGCTGTTTTATTTTGTCCATAATATAGCCTTGTACGCAATCTTTTCAGGCGGCACAATTGTTCACCAATGTTTCCATTTAGGCTTCCAGGATGTCCATTTTGCTATTTACAGAGTTTCTTTCCTTTTCTATGCCCGTATGCTGTTGTGGAAGAGGTTCCGCTTGTGCTGCTTTGCTTTCCTTTCCAGTATCTTACAGAAATGAAAATGCGTTAGATGTACATGAAACAATATATATTACATAATTTACGTTTCACACTACTGTGCATACCAATGGGGTTACTACCGTAAGTCACTGATTCATGAGGGAAATTTTCTTCCAGCCACTATAAGGTGCTTGCCATTGCTATGTACAAAAAAGAAACGTTCTGCTTCTGTACCACTGTATACTGCACCACCTGTGCAATTATCAGTGTACTGTGCTTGCTACGTTGCAGTGATGTTCTGGTCTTAGTACTTTCCCGGCCTTACTCTGGCCGTTCGTTCTTTGTCCCCATGCATAGGATCAGTGCGGTAAGATTGTTGAAGGGAGACGTCACTTCTGTTGATGGTGCATTCCGTTATGTTGTACTCCCTATGCCTTTGTGCTGTTTGCTTCATAAGTACACAGTTTGCAGTCCTACTCTATTTTACCTTGAAACAGGCCTCATAGATTCATCACTTCCCGGCATATTTCCAAATGCAGTTTGAAAACCAGAAGAAACCATTCACCGCCGTGTAACGCTTCTCCGCTCTCTCTCTCTTTCCGGCACGTATTTTCCTCTTCCAACGAGCTGTGAACGAGGCTTGGAATGCAGGATGGCAACGTCCGCCGCACACGTGACGAACTGGGCAAGCCTCTGCCAGCTGAAACGTCACCATTGCTGTTTGATGCATAGAACAACAACCAAGGATCATGCGACTGCTGTAGGAGCAGCGCCCCCAACTGTGACGTCACCACAATAAAGGAAGCACTGGCCAGGCAACACCTCGGGGACTGCTGCCTCACCGACATCAGGCGCATCCTGAATGGAGCGCAGGCATGGGCCCGATCCCTCGACTGAGACGGGACCGCCTCCTCCTTCATCCAGACCGCGACCACGGACCAGCTGTCCACACGCCGGATGAAGAGCGGGATCATGACACAATGCCGCTCCGCCCACCGACACCGCAGCAGGAGCCGGCACCGCAAACAACACGAACCGCGGGAACATGTCCTGCCCACACATCAAGGGAAACACCACTACAAATTCGCCGCCGTGCCATCAGGGGGAACAGCGGGGAAATAATCCTCTGCGCCACGCTGCCGAACGCAGCCTCCTCCTCCGCAGCTCAGCGCCCACACTTTGGTGCTCTTCAGGAGCCGCTTCCCCCTCCTGGACCAACGCAACACGGCAGGGCCTCCTCCAGCCCGGAATGAGGAACGCTCCTTCTCCTGCCGATTCTGCAGCACAATAGTCGCGCTCCGAGTGAGCGGCAACCGCCAACAGCCCGGGCCCGCTCCCCCGCATTAATACTGTCCACAAACTAACGAGGCGTCACAGGTGCGGACCTCACCGATGACAGCAATCTCGACTCTCGGCCAAAAGGACACAGGCCCGCCTGGGTGTGGGGGGACCATACGGGGCGGTGTTCCAGGAGTGCTGCACCCCCCCAGCAGCGCCATACGGAAGGCAGTCCACCTAGCATCCCATCCTCGTCGCCAGTGTAACAAAGTGGACCTCCAGTACTTCAGGTAAGTTACAGGTTCCTTTATTGTCCATGTCCAGTACTCTTCCTCAAGACACAGGGATGGTAGGGGACACAAGATGACAATGGAAAACACCGGGCTCACCCCCACACCCATCTTCTCAGCTCACTCTTCTCCTCTAACTCCAACCGTCACTCACAGAACCCTGCACACCAACATTCCACCTCAACACTCCAAGAGGTGATGTCACACACTGAAAACAGATTACTACACAATGCATGTACATGCTGCTGCTTGCATATGTTCCTTGTGTTTGCGGAATGGTACCACTATGTAAGAGAGGCCTTGCATTTCTGAGCAGGTTGGATGCCACCCGATGTCCGCGACTAGACGCATACTCCGAGACTGCTGTGCGCATTAACATGGTGCACAGTGGTGGGTGAGTTATGATTGCTTAGGTTACCATAACTTCTTTTTTTTTGGTTTTACTTGTGACCATAATATGGATAGGTTGTTATTAGTGCAAAGTAAGTGTAATGTTCCTTGATGCCGTGGCTCAGCGTGTGAGAACGGGATCCCTCAGGGGGGGTCCCGTTCTCCATCTTGATGCTGAGTTTCAAGGTGAACTGCGTGTTTTAACATCTGTTAGCTGTCTGGCTCAGGCCAGGAGCTATCAGGGAGCCATGCCGCGCGCTCCAGCTCCAAGCCATGTCCCCCATACCCACTCTCTTACATAACAATGTGGCAAGAGGTCACCAAAATGGCAGATGTGCGCTATACAAGATCACATTACAAAACAGTCAACTTTTTTTTTAAACAGCGGTCATTCATAACAAATAAAATGCTTGGGATCATTAGATAATAAGCCCAGTGCTTCTCGTTTTGTGTGTACATTATGATATAAAAATATTGGCTTTAAAATGTTTTCTATGGAAAAACAATGTATGGGCATAAAAAAAGTATGTGCCCAAGATCCTGTATCGAAATGTACTCCAGAGTGGATATGTTATGTTGTTGCATGGCACCCCCTTTTGTGCTTCTTTAACTGCCATTCTCACCTGGGGAAGAGTGTTCAGCCAACCAGGTGGCTGAAAACGCAGGGGAGAACACACATTGTACTGTCTGTGTTTTCCCAGCCACCAGAGACGCCCCAGGGGTCCGCTATCTTGATTGTGGGAAGGCAACAGGGAGCCCCCCTGTTGCCTCCCAATGACCCCACCCTTCCTCTCACCCCCCAAGAATTTCCATACCCTGCACCCAGCCCTCTACCTTACTCCCTACTTACCTGCTGGACCGGAGCTTTCTGCTCCGGTCGTGGTACCCCATCCTCGGCACCAGCCACTGAAAATAGAAAAGGGAAACAGTCCCTTTTCTATTTACCTTGGCTGGGGCCATCTTGTTTTTTTTCTCTTTCATGGGATATTTGGCTTGTGCAATATGTGCAGAGCCAGTTTCCCACGAAAGAAAAAACTATTTGCACTGGACTGAGCCCGAGGGTGCAAATACCAATCACCCCCATGTAGGGGGCACCTGCTTGGCCAGTAACAGCCCTAAGCTTTTACCGGATATGTACGTCACCCAACGCAGGGGTGATTGCTACATTATACTCACTTGAGCTAGTTTAAAAGATAAGCAAAGTTGAACATCCTATCCGTAGTCATACGCATTCCAAATTTCGAGAAGTACAATAGTTTGTCTGCTATATAGTTTTACTATAGCAAATGAATGTTTATCAAGTATATAAGCTCTCTTTTTGATGTAACCTCACTTAATTGTAACAGAAGCTCAAGTACTAGTTCGAGGTTTCAAACATTTTATGGAATGATGTTCAAGTTCTTATTTTATTAGATGTATGAATGCATTAATTTCAGTGTAATACAATACAAACCGGCCCTTAATCATGCTAGAATAATTAATCACCTCCTCAGTGCTTCAGGTACTCATAGTCCATAGCTCTGCCTCGTTCACAATTTGTTTGGGAAGCCTGCACCTGCAACAAGCCACAAATGACAACTGCTCTAAAGATGCTGCAAAATGATTCATTTGTGTTTTATGGTTTACATTAAAACCGTAACACAATTTAACAGTTTATCACAACGAATTTCATTAATTTACACTCATAGAATCGCATACAAATTTAATTTGATTAACCTCAGAAAATGACGTGCAAAAAGTAAGATCATAAAACGTTATAACATTTCAAATATTGAAATCCTAAATTGTCTAATTGCATACCTCTCCACCCCTTTTACATACAATGACATTTTCTTCACACATTGGCGCCTGACTTAGCTTTATGTGCAATAAGAAGTTATAAAGTGCAAATAACATGGATTTAGAACAATAATCTGAGGATAACTTTCCCCAAAGCCCTTCCCAAGGGCATTGGATTAAATCCTGGACAGACCTTCCAAAATATTTAATTTGTAGCCTGCAGCTTTATACACAGTATTAACCAAATAGTTCATTCATTTGTGATGTCATCTTTGATGTCCTGGGTGTTAGTCTTAGCAATGCACGGTGGTGGCGCGAGTTATGGTTGCTTAGCTTACCATAACTAGCGAATTTCAGGGGTTTTTAGGTTTTACTTTGAACCATAACGTCCCTTTAACAAAGTATTTTTACTGAATTTCATAGTTTTTTAGTAGCACAACTTAACCATAACGTCCCTTTAACAAAGTTTTTTTACTGAATTTCATAGGTTTTTAGTAGCACAACTTAACCATAACGTTCCTTTAACAAACTTTTTTTTACTGATTTTCATAGGTTTTTATTAGCGCAACTTAACCATAATGTCTATGAAAATCTGACTTCATGGCACACCTTCCAGAGAATGCCACATGACCATATGCTGGCGCACAGCATGATGACGTGTCCGGGAACCCATACGCACTTCACAATAACATCTGTGCTTCATGGACAGTTTGGAACTTTATTGTCTACTGCTGTAGGAACTTGCAACTTCAACATTTCCCTTGCACAGCTCCAACACCTATTCATACTCATCCATTAACAATCTAGTACACAGTACATACTTTTGGCAAAACGGCTATTTACGTTAAAATGACATCAGCTGACGCCATCCCTCCTCCCCAAGAGACACCACCACTGCTGTAATCAAGAAGCATGAGAAACACTGCCCCCTAGGGTGGCCAACTCTTTGATAGTCTGTCGCGGGACACTTGGCCACAAGGCGGTGATGACATCACTTCATTCACGGTTGGGCCGCCTCTTTTAAAAAAAATGTTTTAATGGCTCTTAATTCCGGGCTTAATTTAAATACAAATGGTTTGTCCTGGGGAGGTGATGGTCACGTTTTTTAACTGCAAACATGACCATCACGCCCCCAGGAACAAAGCATTAGCATTTGAATTAAGGCAGGTGTCTGAGCGTTACAGCTCGCCCTGTAAGCTCAAAAGGAGCCAGGGCTGCAGAGGCGCCCAGAGAAAGAAAGCAGCAGGGGCCAGCGCCATGCTGAGCAGATGGCCACTTCAGTTTGCAGAGTGGCTGTGCTGGAGGCAGGTTGTTGGCCACTTCAGTTTGCAGAGTGGCTGTGCTGGAAGCAGGTTGTCCGACGCAAGTCGGGACAACCTACGTCCCGCACAGCCACTCTGCAAACCGCGGGACAGAGTCCCTAATTGCAGGACAATCCCGCGAAATCCGGGACACTTGGCCACCCTACTGCCCCCTACCTTAGAAATAACACACGCACAACATTTCCCCCTTTTCCATCTGCCCTTCCATATTAGTGTTTGGTGCCTCTTCCCACATTTCCGTCCCCACCTTTCGTTCTTACCTCTCCTGCCAAAAATAATCCATCCAAAAACAAAATAAATGTTCCCTTTCACAGTTAATAAGTAGAACTAAAAAAAAAACGCATAGACTCCATCTACTTTGTTCTTCTCAGTAAAATACATAGACGCAATAAGATTCTCCAACATTTCCATTTGCATTTTGTGTTATACCAGACTAGAACGGTGGATAACGGCCCAGTAACCCAAGTTATCAGCCCAAGCGAAGTGAGGGTGGATAACGAGGTCTCTGAACCATTACCCCCCCCATTTCAGCCCCTAAAATGGGGGATGGACGCCAATAGCAGCCTAGGTTTCCAAAGCGGTAACCCGTGCTACTAAAAAATAGGATTTTTCGTCCTATACCAGGACGCAGCGTCCTGGTTTAGGAATAAAATCCTTTTCCAAGATGGCCACCATGGAAAGGGAAAGTGCCAGTTCCATACAGGGCCCCTCTTTGCTTTCCATGGCAGCCTCCAAAAGGCAAAACAAAATTCCTCTAACCATATTAACATGAGCAAATGTTTCTTCCCTTTCAAATTTATCCTAATTGCGAATAACTTTACCACAAAGCAAGTCCCAGGTGGACATGACCACTTTAATCCTATGTTTTGTCCCTTCTGGTCATGCCAGTAGCCACATTGTCCGGATCATGACCTTATACCATGACGCGGACATTCGGGCCACTGCCCATGACTACAGCCTACCCCTCAGGCACTAAAAAAACATGCTTCTTGATCCTTGCCAATGAGCCTTACGCAAATTTTCTGTAAATCCACCCACGTTTTATTTTTTCAAAACTGTCAAAATAATACACAAATCATTTGTCATATAAGCTGTGTACAAAATTCCAACAAACTTTGTAAACTCATTTGAAATTACGTCTGAAATATTCCAACCATCATCATCACCCCTCACCTCCCCAAACAGTATTGCATAGGTTTCACAAGTGCAATGCTCACAAAATACTATTGTCCAGAGGGTTTGACCATGTATTTTTGTACATTCGTACATTTATCGCAAACATTTCCACATCAGCTTACCTCATTTCTCCTCTTTGAGAAACGTACGAAATCTGGCAACAGGGCGCGTCCATCTTGTGCTATTGTTAACCATTGCTGCATCGGCCTAAGGTAAACTGGACGGACGTCACTAAATGATATGCCCCGCCCCTGACCCTCACATAACTAACCCTAGTGATAATGAACACCTTTCTCTGTGACGTTCCATTTCAGCGTAGCCAAATGCGCCCATAATCACCGATGTGACGCAGAACCCAAAAATCAACACACATCGACTAACAACATACCACGTCACCAATCAAATTATTAAACCGGTCTTTAAAAGAAAACAATAACAGTATCCAATTTGTAAAGTACTTTTATTTCACAATAAACTCTCTGAGAACATCCGACTGTTCCCATATTCAATGAAATTGCAAATTTGTTTCTTCGCTCGTGATCGAAAATGTTAATTGTGAGGCACACATTCTTCTTTTTCCATACACAAAGTGTTTGTTTTTGAAGAAGGAACCGCTTGGATCCCACAGTGAATTCCAGGGCGTCTGCATCAATTTACGCCTAGACCACCATAAAAGATGTTATGTTACTCCTAATCGCTAGTGCAGCGTACGGACACATGGGCCCTGGGCGATCGTCCCTCAAAACAGTCACAGTGATCCATCCGTTGACAACTACGTGCACCTGGCGAATAAAGAAACCATCAGTTGGCATCTGGAATCCATGGCAATTGCAGTAAGGTAGCATGTAGCTATTTGGAAAACATAACAGAAAATATGTATCAATACCCGACCTTTATTACAATATATGTATTATTTTCTTAATTTGGCATAGAGTTTAAACTAAAGATTAGCACACACATCAAACAATCTCAAAAAAGACAAAAAGAACCTAGAAACTGATACACAATTCCATATGGTCATACATGACATTTTAAAGAAATATTAGCGTTGAACCTGGGTGAATCTAGTTATAGTCGACATACACCTACATTCTGCACTCCCCATAACCACATAAAAAAGACAACCACACAGAAAAATAGTACTTGAGTTACATTGCCAAAATTAATCTTCAGATAATAAGTTAAAGATTGTTCCGATATACAGTCGTCAAACGCAAACGTACATAATATTCACCGTCTCCATTCTCTTCACGTAAAGCAGTCCGTAATGCTCAATCCGCTTGCATCAAAGAATCTTCATGAACTGACTTTACATGTTCCGTACACACTTTTGGAATGCATAACCTTATCAAATGTTCATTATTACAAACCTCCTCTCACTGACTCGTCACGAAAAAATCCCTTTCTCTCAAGGTCAAAAAACAATTGACCCTTCTACTTTCTGTCCCATGCGTGGGTTGCCTTAGCTCGCAACCAAAAAATCAAAGCTGGTGACCTTCACTCAGAATCTAAATACATTCTCACTTTGCAACAACACGGCTAAACGCACCCAGGAGAACTCGTATTGTCATACACGTGCACGGCCACTGTTTCCATCAAACACTGCAGGTGGCTGCCTCAAATGCCAAACTCTAGGGGGCGCCAATCTGACTCCAATATTATTTTAAATACATTGTAACACAGACACATTATTCCTTCACCGGTATTTTATGCACAACATATTGAGGAATACCTCCAAATAGGGTGGCCAACTTTGTCACATCCCTTTGCGGGACAAAAGGTGGTGATGACGTCACGGCGTCATTCACCTGACAGAATCAATGCATTGCACCCGAAGCTACTGACATGACCGGCCTGCAAGCCTGTCACGTCAGTAGCTGCGGTTGCAATGCAATGCAATAGGACTTATTTACAGAATAGCTGCCACTTGCCAGCCACTGTTATTCCCATTTGCGGGAAATGTATGTATATGACCCCCTCCCCGCTCGACCCCAACCCCCAGCATGACTAATTGTGACTCCTAACTTACTCAGATCACAAATTGTGCTCGAACAGAGCAAGTCGGGACAACCCGCGTCCTGCAGAGCCACTCGGCAAACTGCGGAACATAGGCGCCAATTGCAGGACAATCCTGCAAATTACGGGACAGTTGCCCACCCTACCTCCAAATATACTGTATGACTTTCGTGACAAAAAACACCACTTTTTTGCTTCCTGCTACCACATCCCGTCCCATCCTCATCAACCCTCACCTCCCCAGACAGTATTTAATAAGTTTAACAAGTGCAATGTTGTGTTTTTTTATATGTTTTTGCAGCGATGTCCGCAGACACCAAAACACGGATCAAAGATGGCGGGCATCGGATCAATCTGACGCACTTCACGCTCTTCACCATTCAATGAGTGAACGCGTCACATTTGTGATGTCATCGTTCATGTCCTGGGTGTTAGTCTTAGCAATGCACGTAGGTGGTGCGAGTTATGGTTGCTTAGCTTACCATAACTAGCGAATGTCAAGGGTTTTTCGGTTTTACTTTGAACCATAACGTCCCTTTAACAAAGTTTTTTTACTGAATTATATATATATGGCAGTGAACAAAAACAAAGGGGTTACACATGTGATATCATCAGTGATGTCATCAACGACATTTGTGATGCCATCTTTCATGTCCTGGGTGTTAGCGTTAGCAGTACACAGTGGTGCGGGAAGGTATGGTCGCTTAGCCTACCATAACTGGCGAATTTTAGGGGGTTTTCGGTTTTACTTTGAACCATAATGTCACGTTTCTGAAGTTTATTTAGTGAATTTCACAGGTTTTTAGTAGCGCAACTTAACCTTAACGTCCCCTTAACAACGTTTTTTTTATTGAATTTTACGGGTTTTTAGTAGGGCAACTTAACCATAACGTCCCTTTAACAAAGTTTTGTTTACTCATTTTGACAGGTTTTCAGTACAACAACTTAAACATACTGTCCCTTTTGCAAAGTTTTTTTGCTAAAGATGATCAGTTTATAGTAGTGCCACTTAACCATAATGTAATGCAACTTCTAACTTATTTAAACACCTTGCAGAGAATACCACTTGACAATATGCTCGTGTACAGCACAGTAGCGTGTCCCAGAATCCGTAAACACTTAACAGTAAGATGTCTGCCTCATGGACAATGTGGAAACAGATTTTATATTGACGTAGGAATGTCCACCTGCAACATTTGCCTTGCACAGCGCCAACACGTATTGGTAGTCAGCCATTAACAATGTAGTACACATTACATATTTTTAGCAAAAGTTTTAGTTATCTGAAAATGACATCAGCTAAGGCCATCCCTCCTCCCCAAGAAACAGTAGGACTACTGTAATGAAGGAACATGGCAAACACTGCCCCAACCTTACAAATAACAAACGCACAATATTTTTGCAACGGCCACCCACCCCCATACCACTGTTTGATGCGTCTTTCCTCGTTTCCGTTCGCAAAAGGCCTTATTAGCTGTCATACCAAAAAACAAACCCATCCGTTAACAAAGTAAATGTTGCGTTAAGAACCACCTTTCGCAATGTAAATCTATTAAAAAAAAAAAAAGAAATCGCATTCACTCATGTACTTAATATTTCTCAGCAAAGGATATAGCCGCTATAATATTTATCAGTAATAGTATATATGTGCAAAGAAGTAACGTATACTACGGAAAAATAGGATTTCTGGTTATAATCCGACCCGCCTAACAAAATCCTTTTTCAAGATTGCCATTATCGAAAGGAAAGGCGGTTGTTGCATTCATTGCCCCTCTTCGCTTTCCATGACAGCCTTCAAAAAGCAACAGTACATGCCGTGACGCAGAACTTGTAAATAAGGCGGTTGTTGCATACATAGCCGGTCTTCATTTTCCATGGCAGCAAGCTAAAAGTATGTGCCAAGACGCAGACCCTGTACATAACCATACAGCGATTACAAAACAAAATCCTTTTTCAAGATGGCCACCATAGAAAGGGAAGCCAGTTGTTATATACATTGTCCCTCTTCGCTTTCCATGACAGCCTCCAAAAAGCAACAGTACGTGCCGTGACGCAGAACCTGTAAATAAACATACAGCGACGTATAATGTGGTACCTTACATTTCGAAATAATAAACAGGATTTTAAAAGAAAAAGTTAACATTTCAGAATTTGTAAAGTACTTTTATTTAACAAACAACTGTCAGAGACCAACAGACTAATCCCATTTCCAATTACATTGTAACAATGGTTCTAAGGGCAACATTAACAATGTTCAAGGTGAGACACACACTGTTCTTTTCACATACACAAAGTAGGCATTTCTGTTAAAGCAACCGCTTTGTTTGCACAGGTATTTGCAATACGGTGCCATGACCGTTGCCTTACACCATCATAAATGATGTTATGTCACTCCTAATAGATAGTTCAGCATAGGGACAGAGGGGGCCAGGCCTGTCATCCCATAACATTATAATGGACAGGCAGCCCGTCACAAGCAGTTGCATCTGGCGTGGAAAGAAGCTGTCACTTGGTAGCTGGAAACCATGGCACGCAGAGTACGGCAAGATGTAGCCAGGCAGAAAACTTAAGAGAAAATCTGTGTCAATACCCAACCTTTAGGAAAACATTTCAAAACAGACACAAAGATTGTGGAAAGTAGTACACAAATGGAAGTGCACAAACATGACATTTTAAGGAATTATTAGCGTTGACCATGGGTACATATAGTGCAAGTTTACAAAGGCCGCGAAACAGCAGTCGCCATAAGGGTTAAAAAAAATGCCAACAACACAGTGAGAGGGTAATTCAGTTATGAAGGCAACATGAATGGACAAGCAAGAAAAAATTACATGTCTTTATGTTACACAAGACCAAAAAAACGTGCAAACTGATGCACAAACCTATGTGGGCAAGCATAACATTTGAAAGAAGAAGAAATAACGGTCAACAAGTGAGAATCTACTCATAGCCTGCAAACGCTAACAATGTGCACTCTCTGTTATAGAAGGAAAAATGTAACTGCACAAAAAAATAATACTTCAGTTTCATTGTCACAAATAGTGTTGGGTAATATAAAATTAAAACGCGGGTCGGTGTAGAGTCGTCAAAATTAAACTTACATGATCTTGACAGCCTCCATTGCTTTTCGCAAAGTCAGACAGCAATGTGTTCGCAGCAAAGAATCTTTGTGAACTGATATTTCATGTTTCTTACAAACGATTTTAAAACATAACATTATCAAATGGTATGTTTTTCCAAGCTCTCATTCCTTGCATAGCTTTTGAAGTTTTCCTTTCGCTCAAGGTCAAAAAACAATAGCCCCTTATGGATTGACTTGGATGCGTGGGCCTACTGAGCTCGCAACCAAAAAAGCAAATGAACTGACCTTCACTCAGAAGGCAAATACATTCTCACTTTGCAACAACATATGACAATCCAATCATGAGAACCGCTACTCCCATACGCCTCCAGAACCACTGTTTCCAACAAACACTCCAGGTGGCGGGCTCAGATTTCAAAATGTAGGACGCCAGTCCGACTTCAATATTAATCTGAAAACATTGTAACACAGACGCAGGCATTGGGCGCCGTACATAGAGCACCAACTTCCACTTTACCGTATGAACTTTGTGGCAATAAAACACCACTTTTTGATTTTGCGCTCCCACATTCCACCCCAAGCTAATTAAAGCTCACCTTCGGAAACATTATTTCATAAGTATAACAAGTCCATAGGTGTCTTGTTTTGTATGTTTTACCGGCGAAGTCTGTGTACACCAAAACGTGAACGAAAGATGGCGGAGGCAGCGAAGAAATGTGACGCACTTCACGCTGTTCCACAGCCAAGCTGTGAAAACGCCACATGTCTGTGGACATGATGCTACAGATTAGCCAATCGATTTCTTGTCCGCCGAGAGAACAGGGAAGTGTGACCGTGGAGCGGACATAGATATCACTAAATTGTTCTGACCTACTTTTTGATCGTTTTAAAGAAAACTACTGGATGGATTTTCACCAAATTTAAAAAAGCACGCTTTCAGGACCAAGCCGCTGCCCCAGCCGCAAATTTGGTGAAAATCCGTCCAGCGGTTTGGCCTGTAGATGTGCGCAAAGTTTTTCCCCCATTCAGTCTATGGAAAAAAAAAGACATTTTGGGACCCCCCCTAGACCAAACATCACCAAACTTGGCAAAAAAATTCTGAGTGGCCCATATACTTTTTTTGCAAAGTTTGGTGAGGATTCGTGCAGGGGGAGCAGAGTTATAAGCTGCCGAAAAAGTGCTCTTCCTATGGAAACAGCAACTTAACCATAATATATATATAAGGGGTTTTGGTGGGGGGTTTTGCATTGGGTGGGGGATTGCGGGAGTTGACTCCCGCACATATTTAACATTTGACCTTCACAATTCAGTCAATTGTGAAAAGGTCAATTGTCATTCGAGCAATTGTGACTCGAAAAATGTGTATACAACCTTATACACTCCACACAAAAATGACAAAGGGTTTCATCACCTAACGCACACAACTGACTGAGCTGATTTTCCAAGCCCTCTACCTTTCATTTCACAATATTTCCAGCAGTGGGTACCATATTTAATCGAAACCTAAGAATTGACTTTGCGAATCTCCAGGATGGAGATTTCATCAGATACCTTGCCATGGTAACCTGCTTATGCTTACATTTCAGCAAGTCGCTGTATCGCTTATAACCATTGACTTTGTCCCAGAAAAGGCACGAGTCTTATTTCCGAAGGCTCCTTTTACCAATACCCAGTGATTCCACTATTTCTACCAAGCTCAGGTTCATTTTCTTTATTTGTACGTTGCTAGTAGAAACCACTGGTTTTGCTATTTTGGAGGAGTTTTCAGATTAAAGTCACTGAGCAAAGAGTATGCCGGAGGATTCATACATTCCTCACAGAGCTGGATTTTCTTCCATAGAATTTTAGTATTCGATGAGGTTCATCCAAACTCGTAGCGTTATACCGACATTGGGACTGATTGAGAAATCCCCTAGGTGCCCCGCCATCTTTTCTCGCTCCATAACGTCTACATTAAAATCCTCCAACTGATGCTGAACCTCTAATCCGAATACAATTTTCGGACTCATTTTCAATTAATAAAATACAACCAGTTACTTCAGTGAGAACTTCCCAAACCTGCTCACATTTTTCTTCATCCGAGCAATCAATGGCTTCACTCTGATCAACAAGGAATGAATCCGGAATGGGGTTCCTGGCCTTGCAAAAATTTGGAAGCCCAGGTATTTCAATTCTGAAACTTCTGGAATGTTCTCAAGGTGCTGATCTGTTTTATTTATGATTTTTGCAAAGATCAGCATTTTTGTTTTGGTCGCATTTATGGCTAGGTTGTTTATACCAGCATAGTGTGTGGAGGCTTTCCATAATCTGACGGTCCATCGTCAGTGTATATTACCCACAAGATTATTTTTGAAAATACTACTGGTGAGATGAAAGCGGCCCTGTCCAGGTCTTAGCTTCCCCCATATCTGGCATATATATATTGAAAAGAAGGAGGGCTAAGACACATCCTTGACGTGCTGCACAATGTAGCTATACATTTTGGAATGCAGAATGACTGACATTGCACGCCCTCTGTAACGCTCTCCTACAGATGCTCCGGCCGCTGGTCCAACTTTTTATGCAGCGGGAGCAGTACAGCAATAGCACGTCCATACTTCCGAGTAGCCAACAAGGAAGGAGTTGTGAAAGAGTGGTAGCACCTGAAATGCTAACATGGTGATATTTAAAATAAATAAAAAAATAAATACATTTTGATTGCCCTTTTCTTTGTTTTAAACAAACATCGTCGCATTTTTGCAAATATGGGTAATGAGCCTCCACTCCCCTCCCCCCACACCCCGACCTGTACCCACTCAGCTCACCAGACCTGTAAATGAAGACATTAGAACAAATACAAATCAAGAGAACGGGCGATAATAGGGTTTGCGAGGGCTTTAAATGCTGCATGAGTGAACTCCCGTGTGGCCTAGCTAGCAAGGCCGAGGTAGAGAGAGAACACGAGTCAAGTCACGCGAGAGGACGATACTAAAGGGTTGGGGAGGAATATGCATCTAACAGCACAGATAACATACAAAGAAAATTGGTTGCAAAAAAGTATAATCATAATAAGTGCTGTCTGCAAAGGCTGGGTTTTCATTATTTAGGACCGGAAAGGATGCTGGAGCTGCCGATGACTACGGGCCCAGAAGGGGGGGGGCCTTCTGAACTCATCTGTGCCCAGTGTTTCAAATCATTGCTGCAGCCAAAGCCACGGCGAAGCGCATAGCCAATGCAGTAGGGCAGTCAGGCTAGTATGGACACTATGCAGGATGTGGTGAGCCTGGAAGTTTTCCATGGTGAGTGTGAAATATTAATTCTCCTTAACGTTATCCTCCAAACCCATATATTATATTTGACATTGTACTTCAGGCCCACGATTATGGTAAAACGTAAGGCCACGGCACCTCTGAACTTGAAGTTGGAGAAGCAATTCAAGAAAGTGCTGCTTCCGGCCCCTCCCACATTTCCTCCTTAAGCACTGTTAAGGGTTCCCTTGATGGCTATCCCTGAGAAACTGGATGAGAACATTTCGGAAGCAGAAACCATTTTACGCAGGGAACACGCTTTTAGGGCCTCGAATAATACCAGGAGACTTTTTATTTACATTGCAGACCCCCCACCTTAGCCACAAATATGTCTGGCGACATTGCGGTTAGTGGCTCTGCTTGGTCACCTGTGTAGTATAATTTTCCCTGAGGGAAGACAGGAGTCAGGCAGGGGTTTTACCAGTGCTTTATTTCTCCTGGTTGCTCCGGAACATTTCTCATACAGACAGTGGGCCAACGTGGCCAGCTGGGGCCGGGCTGCAGCAGATATATTATTTCAGCTTTAATGCTGACTGAGTCCCGTGCTCGGAGAAGCCGGGAAGACGCAGCTGTCCGCGTCCTCAGCTCGTCCCGTAATGCGCGCGTGGCGCGCGGGGGCGGTGCTGTGGTCGCGGCTCTCGCGACATCTCTACACACCTCCCTTTTTCAATGCGGAACGGGTTCACTGTAACACATAGTCATTGTATCTCACCGGTCTTCTGTGCTCCCTTCTGGGCCTCTCACTGGTTCCAGGGCACGGTCCCTGCTGAACCGGTTCTGGGCTTACATTCGGTTCTTCCTGTTCTATATCGGTTTCTTCTCTTTCTCCGTCGTTTCCTTCGGGTTCTCGTTCCTCGTTTCTCCCGTCGTCCCTTTCGGTTTCTATGCGTGGTGTCTCTGGGGTCCTCGCTTTTTCTTGCCTTCGCTGGTATAATGCTACTCTTTCAAAGTTCCACGTGCGCCCGTCTTCTGTGCGGACGTGATTGGTTCCTTTGTGAGTTACTTTTATGGGCTGACTATACCGGGATCCTGTGGCTTGATCTTTTCTTGGTAGTTTGATTTTGATCCAGTCCCCTTTTTCTATGTTGGGCGCTTGTTTCGTCCTCCTTCTTTCGTCACTCCACGATTTCATGCGTGTCTTGTTTCTTTCAATGCGCCACACCACTTCTGTCATGTCTACTGCTTCATCTTCCCTTACTTTCGACAGCCATGGTGGGATGAGCGTAGATGCCGCACTCCTCCCTCTCAACATTTTGAACGGGGATATTTGAGTAATTCCGTTTGGCGTGAGCCAATTGGCCGCTATTGCTTCTTTGGTGGTTTTGAGGGGGTCCATGCCCGACGCTGTTGCCAGTTGGATGGCCCCCTTTATGAACCTGTTCGCCCTCTCCACAAGTCCATTTGCTTGGGGGTGATATAGGGCCGCCTTCTTTTGTTTGATGTGGTTCCTTTTTAAAAATTCTTCCATGTCTTTGGAAACTAGTTGTACTCCATTGTCTGTGACTACTTCTTTGGGGAGGCCTTCCCTTTGAAAGATTTCAGTGAGTACTTCTATGACTGTCTCAGTGGTTATGTTTGGGACAAACTCTGCTTCCACCCACTTGGATAGATAGTCGACCAGCACTATGCCGTATCTGTGTTCCGTCGCCATCGCCTCCAGGGGCCCTATGAAGTCTATGCCCACTTTGGACCATACTGCTTCTGGTATCTCCGTGGGTATGAGAGGTGCTTGGCGAACCTTCAGTCTTTTGTCGCTATTTAGGCATTCGTGGCAGCGCTCTATCATGGAGCGTATTTCTTGATACATAGACGGCCACCAGTAAGCTTCTCTCACCCTGCGGCGGGTCATCGTGTTCCCGAGGTGTCCCGCCTGGGCCCTGCAGAGAATTGTGCGTCTCATTCCTGTGGGGGGGATGATTTGATCCATTCTCATGATTATCCCCTCTGTTTCCGACAACTCATCTTGCACCTTCCAATATGGTCTCATGCCTTCGGGCAGCATTTTTTCATTTGGCCACCCTTCTCTGATCCATTTGCGAATCCTAGCCATGGTTGGGTCGTTCTCATCTTCTTCTTCCCAGTGTCTCTCACTGAGTTCCAGGTAGTCTGGTGCCCTTATGTCTGAGATGGATGCAACGATGCATTCTCCGTGTAGGAATGTGGTAGCCCTCTCCTTGTTCTCTGGTAGTCTCGACATGCAGTCGGCTTGCGAGTTTTTCCAGCATGAGATGTGATGGATTTCAAATGTGTATTCCTGTAGTTTCGCTGCAATGCGAGCTAGTCTGGGCGTTGATGCTTTGGTGCCTCCCGGACTGAGCATGTGGATGAGCGGCTTGTGATCTGTCACCAGCTTGAACTTTGTGCCCCACACGTATGTTCTGAAATGTTCGACTGCCCATGCGCATGCTAGCATTTCTTTTTCAATGGTGGAATAGTTCTGTTCCGCCTCTGATAGTGCCTTTGACGCAAAGGCCACCACATGTTTGGTGTCACCTCTCCTCTGCGTTAGCACAGCTCCTAGTCCGTACGCACTGGCGTGAGTGGTGATGACTGTATCCCACTCTGGGTTAAATGGTTGAAGACATGGAGCTTTCATGATATGTCGCTTTATGGTGTCTATCGCCAACTTCTGGGGTTCTTTCCACGAGAATTCTGTCCCTTTTTTGAGTAGATCGCGTAGGGGTGAAGTGGTTTCTGAAAACTTGGGTATGAATTTCGCATAGTACTCATCCAATCCTAGAAATGACCTCACCTCTTCTTTGGTGGTGGGTTCTGGAGCTTTGATGATGGCTTGCATGAGATTCTGTTTTGGACTGATGCCCTTTTCGGAAATCTTGTACCCCAGATATTCGACTTCTTTTACCCCAAAAGAACATTTCTCATGGCGTAATCGCACTCCTGCTTCTTGTAGCTTGTTGAGAACCAATTCGAGCGTGGCATCGTGCGTCTGTTTATCCCCTGCGTAGACCAATATGTCATCCTGAAAGAATACCACATTTTTAACTTTCCGTAGAAGGACGTCCATCATACGTTGAAAGGCTGATGCGGCTGATGACAACCCGAAAGGCATTTTGGTGAATTGAAACGTGCCAAATGGAGTGATAAATGCCGTAAGGGGTTTCGATTCTTCGTGCAGCTGTATTTGGTGATACGCATTTCTCATGTCTAGTTTAGAGAATATTTTGGCCTCTTTCATTAGTAAAATGAGTTCGTTTATGCTTGGGAGCGGGTAATTGTCCGTGATGACTTCTAAGTTTAGGCTGCGCAGATCTATGCACACCCTTAATTCTTGTGATTGAGGTTTCTTTATGAGGATGACTGGGCTCAGCCATTCGGACGCTTCAATTTCTTCTATCACTCCTTCCTTCTTCATTTTGTCTAGCTGTTGTCTGAGGACGTCCCTTGCTGTGGCCGGTACTGGTCTCACCCGGTGCTTGACAGGGACAGCATTCCTTTTGAGCACAATTTTGTGCAGAAAACTTTTAATGTGCCCTGGCTCCTCCGAGAAAAGTGTTGGGTAATCGCTCTTGACAACGGATCCGCTCCTCGCATTGACTGATAGAACTTGATCTTCTGTGCTGGGATCTAGTCTGATTTTTAATTTGTCTTGATCGTCCCAGCCCAACACTGCAGGCCCTTCGTGGCTGAAGTAGACCCTGGTGATGGTTTCTCTTCCTTTGAATTCGACTTTGCCGTTGATATACCCTAGTAGTTCGACTGAGGCCTCCCCAAACACCGTGGGCTTGTGTCGCGTGGCGAGCACTTTCACTTTCTCTTTACCCACCATTTCTTTGTATGTCTGAAGGGGTAAGATGGTGAGGTCTGAACCGGAGTCTGCCATGACCCTTGTCTCTCTTCCATCGATTTTGATCACGCAGTGGGGCTTCTCTCTCCTGGCTCGTGTGCTGTTCACCATGATAACTGTGGGTCTTCCTTCCTCATCTGAGGAGGATTCTCTTTCCCTTGTGCGATCTGTGTTGAGGCTGGTGACTTTCTTGTTTCTCCATCGACACACTATCGAGAAATGTCCAATGCGCATGCAGACGGAGCACTCCTTGTCTCTGGCTGGGCACTCTCTGTCAAAGGCCAAGTGTTTGGTACTGGTGCACCTATGACACTTGAGGGGTTCTTTCTTGTTGCTTCTCACTTCTCTCGTGTCTGGTGCCAACCTTTCTTTTCTTGAATGGAACCCCACAGCTTGTATTTCAGTGAGACCTTGGGCCCCTGTAAACTCTTTCCTTCTTCCCGCCGTTTCTTCCACTGCTCTGGCGATCTCAACGGCTTTCTCTAACTGTAGCTCTTTTTCAAGGATGAACTTATCTTGAACTTTCCGACTGTTGGTGTGGACAACTAGCATGTCGCATATACGGTTCTCAGCATTGGTGCCGAAGTTACACAAGGCTGCTAGTTCTCTTAATTTCGTGACGTAGTCATCGACGGGTTCGGATTGTTCTTGTTTTCAAGTGTAAAACCGTATCCTATGGAGTACTGTGTTCTCTTTACTGGCGAACCTCTTAATGATTCTTCTAACCGCTTCCTTGAACACATCATCATTGTCATCCTCTACTGGAATCGGGGTAAGGCCCTCGAATATTTTTTGCCCTTCCACCCCTAAGGCATTGAGTAACATGGCCCTGCGTCTTGCCGCTGAAAATCCTGCTCCGCCCATGGCCTCCACGTACGTCGTGAACAGGGGCTGCCATTGTGGCCAAGGAATGGCAGGCCTACCTAGCGTTTGTAAAAAGGGTGGCGGCGGTGTGGCTCCCTGCATGCTTCTGCGCGGTTTCTGGTGATGATCCTCGTCGCCAATTTATGTAGTATAATTTTCCCTGAGGGAAGACAGGAGTCAGGCAGGGGTTTTACCAGTGCTTTATTTCTCCTGGTTGCTCCGGAACATTTCTCATACAGACAGTGCCCGGGTAAGCGTGGGCCAACGTGGCCAGCTGGGGCCGGGCTGCAGCAGATATATTATTTCAGCTTTAATGCTGATTGAGTCCCGTGCTCGGAGGAGCCGGGAAGACGCAGCTGTCCGCGTCCTCAGCTCGTCCCGTAATGCGCGCGTGGCGCGCGGAGGCAGAGCTGTGGTCACGGGCGAGATCTCGCGAGACATCTCTACAACCTGACTGCCCTTCTGCACCTACAAAGGGCACATCATCATTTTTGAAAGATGGTACAATACCAGCCTGTGCCCCCACTTCCCTAACAAAGACATTACAGCAATGGATGGTGTTACTCCTGTAGTGGGGCAGACTTGTTTGCTATCCTCTGACCAATCAAATGCCAATTTACCCTCTCTGTTGCTCCTTTTCGTGAGCTTGTTGTGGGTGCTGCGACTCAGCTGAAGGCAACTTATGAGGAGTGAGTGTAAGCAGAACATAAAAGGGCTGTGAAATGGCAGTCAGATTTCATAGCTGACCCAGGTGCTATGAGGGGTATGTTTGAATCCCTAACTGAATTTGTAAAGGGTTTAAAGTCATCAGTGATGAATTCCCTGGGATCATGGATGACATTGTACGGACTATGGTGGACAAAGTACAGCATGGAAACATTGTCCAAACTGCCATCAATTCCAATTGATCCTGATAAGGGGTCTGAGCCTGTAGGGAATACGAATTCTGTGGTTGCTGAAATACATAAGGTCTGACGGCCCTTTCCCTGCTCTCCAGCCAAGCAATATCACACTCCCACTGTGGCATTGTCGAATATTAACCATCCTTCTACACCACTCTCCCTACCTCAGGAAGAGTTTCCTCTGGTTTGTGTTTTGGTTCATGCGGATTCGCTTCCTGTTAATGTCTCACAAACGTCTGTGTCGTTGATTAACAGAGTTTCTCATTGGATGAAAATCAATCCAAGAGTCATGTTACTAGCGAGGAGAATGTGTAGGGTGGGCGATGGCAAGAAAACATTTGATGGGTTTTTTATAGCAGTTACAATGTGTAGCCCCTTAGTCCTTCGGTATGTTCTGCACTCAAATTTAACCTCCAACCCTGTCCCTAGTAAAATTTAGGTGGTACCATCTTCGTCCTTTTTTTCCTTTGTATCGAACACATCAGGTTTTATTGTCTCAACATGTTATTATACCTAAGACGTCTAGAGTGGAAAACACTAGAGAGGCTTCCGTTCCAATGGTAACGGGGAAGGAATCAATTCCTGACCCTCTAACTGTGGCACTGACAAAAAAGAGTGTTTGTGAACAGTTCATCTTCTTGCCTACATAACCTCCTTCTATGAACAGGTTTCAAGTTCTGTCTTACTAGGAGGAAATAGATTGACTCTCTCTGGAACTATCAGAGGTTTCTGATCAGCCAGTATGAAATATCCCTCAACATGGCTTTATACAAGCTGGTGATCAATCAACTTTTGAAAATATTATTTTGGAGAATATAGCAGGCTACAAAGCTAAGTATGATAACCTGCATATAAGCTCTAAATTGGCTCTGTATAACATTATTTTAAAAACGTGGGCAAATAGGGAGATTGTGTTAGATGGTTATGTAACTTTTCAAGTGTTGGCCACGAAAAAGACTCGAGACCCCATGTTAGTGGTTTCTTTATTCTGGCCCAATCAGCTTCATATGTCAAAATTTTCTCGGCTAATTCAGAATTCATTCAGTTTTTAATTTTTGTGAATGCAAAGGAATCTCCAGTTGTTTACTTAGGTAATTTTTACAATAGTCCATCAAAAAATAACCCTTAGCAGCTTTTTGGCGCCATCCTCTCCTCCGACTGAGCGGCCAGACAAGACACCGTGTTGAGCCTGGAACATGGGAACAGTGCGTTCTGCGATGGAATCAAGCAGGATTTTGCATAGTTCACTGAGAACCCCAGATCCGTCAGCAGCTGGACGGTCTTCTCCGTGTGATCGACGGCAATGTCCTCCGACTTGGCCCGAATGAGCCAGTCGTCGACACATGAATTCCCTGTAGTCATAGATGGGCCGCCACCAGGGCCAGGCACTTTGTAAAGACTCTGGGCACTGACATCAGTCGGAAGGGGAGAGCTTGAACTGGTAGTGCTTCCCTTGTACGACAAAGTGCAGGAACTTGCAATGTTTTACATGAATGGGGACGTGGAAGTATGCATCCTCCAGATCCAATGACAACAGAAAGTCTCCCTCCTCCAGTTGGCCGAGCACGTGCTGCAACGTGACCATCCTGAACTTCTGGGACTTGATGTACTTGTTGAGTCGTATGTCGAGAATGGGCCTCCACCCTGCGGTCTTCTTTCTTACTAAAAAGTATCTTGAGTAAACCCCAGAGCCCTGGAGTCGCTGCAGAACCAGATCTATCCTTGACAGTAGTTGCTGCAGAGTAAATGACTTTCCGTCCCACAGTGTCCAATTTCTTCCCCTCGCCGTCCGGGGAACAGAGGTTGACGAAGACGGGTTGGATGACTTCTCCCTTGCCACAGCTGAGACCACCAAGTCCGGTGATGGTTGCAACCGCAGACATTTGGGCACAGACTCTGGGATTTGATATTTCTTCACTAGCTGGACCCTCTTCACCGGGGCCGAAGAGGGGTTCTTCAGAGGTGCCAGCCTCTCATCCCAGACGACGTCCAGGAGCGGTAATGGTTGCAACCGCAGACATTTGGGCACAGACTCTGGGATTTGATATTTCTTCACTAGCTGGTCCCTCTTCACCGGGGCCGAAGAGGGGTTCTTCAGAGGTGACAGCCTCTCATCCCAGACGACGTCCAGGAGCGGTACCGACAGAATGGTCTTCCTTTTCACCTCACAGCGTTGGTACAGGAAGCCTTCCTTATTCTTCTCTTCCAGGGTGAGCGGAAAAGGTTCTGACGCACGGGCGATCATGGAGTGGAAGGATCACACTACGTCTGGCGGAGAAGCCCTTGGTGGCAGAGATAGTGCACCTTCGTCGTCGGTGTCCATTGTAGCCGTATCCGTCCCCGTCCCCGTCTCCCTACGGGGGAGGGCAGTGACGGTTGAAGCAGAGGCATAGGGTGTCTCCTCCTTTTCTCTGGCATTGGTGGCCCCGGTGTCAACGGGGTTGTCGCCGGTGGAGTTGCTGGTGGTGCCATCGGCATCCTTCTCTGAATCTCTGACACCAGTGTGTGGAGGGCCGAGAGAATATCCTGCGACAGATCTCTGGGAGGTGCCTAGGGGACAGGGTCGCTGGGCCCAGCGCCTGCGTCGTCGCCCCCCTACCTAGTCATCGTCGTTATCATCACTGCTGCCTGTGGCGGGCGACTCCTTGACGTTGTTGTCGTCATCGTCCCCAATCTCCACCGGGATGCTGTGTACGGAAACAATGTCTTCCTCATTGAACGAAGAAATATCTTTGCCATGCAGCTCTTCCACGCCCCCCCTTTCTTCGGGTCCTGAGCGGTCGGCTTTGTGCTGAGGTCCGGCATCCTCTTCTCCAGAGTCTTCTCCACTGGTTTGGCCGAAGCCTCCCGCCTGGGAGGGAGCCCCACCCTGGCCGCCACCGGGGTACCCTGGACCAGGTCAGCCACTTTTGCCTTTGAGAGGGCGGCAGCAACCATCTCGATAGAAGGGGATGTCTTGGCCTGGATTACCTGGGCCTTAGCTGGAAGGACGGACCCCTTGTCCTGCTTGGCCTTCTGCCACTTCTCTCACAGCTTCCCCGGGATAGCTGACTTTCTCTTGAAAGAAGAGCTGGAGCGATAGCTGGAGATTGAGGATGACAGAGACGATGAACGCACCCTCGTCGTCGCAGGACCCGCTTGCGCAGAGACCCCGGCGGAAGCGGACTCGCAATGTTTGGCCTTGTCTTGGGACCCCACTGAGGGAGTGCCCGCACTGGCTTGCTGGATCCGGATGAGGCGTGCCCCTGTGGACCACACAGGGTAGAGGTCTTGGACTTGAGCCACGTCACCAGTCGGACCTGGCATTCCTTCATCGTGCGCTTGGAAAAGCCACGGCAGATCTCACAATCTTCTTCCTTGTGCGTCGGGTGTAAACAATACAGGCACTGGGAATGCTTGTCATCCCTGAAAACATTTTGCAAGCCGCAGCTGGTGCAGAGCTTGAAGAGGAAAGCTCCGTCCTTCTTCTCCGACATGATCCGGCGCGGTGTAGGTTTGATGGGCTTCTGGAAACTTCCAAGAAGAAAACACTCGACGATTTATGCCCTTGAGGGGCGATGAAAGATGCCAAAAAACAGGTCACTGTTAATCGCATGGATAAACGATGGAGCACACAGGCTCGATTGAACAAAAAAACAGGGTTTTCCTACCAAAAAAGTGCAAAAAATGCAGAAAGCTCGAAGAGCGAAACACGAGGACTCCCAACACTTGAACGTGCAGTAAAAATCAGAAGATGGCTGCCAGAGGAGGGGCTTAGGGAGAGGGCAGTCATTAGCTGGGGCAGTATGACCCAGAGCTCAGTGATTGGTTTATCGGGGAAAGACAGTTTATAAACTAAAGTGAAACTGTTTTTTCTTTTACCCAGGATTCCCGGCCTGATGGCAGGGAATATTTACGAGCATGTGAATCAATGCCAGACCCCATGCTGGAGAAAATATGTTTTCGGAAGAAGCTGCTGGGTTTATCTATGTCTTCTGCTAACTTTGCAGTTCATCAGGAGCTGGGGTGAGCTTATATTGGAGCTGATCTATTTTTGGCTATGTATTTGGGAAATGTCAGTGCAGTATTAACTCAACAAATGATCACTAATTTGATCTTCTCTGAAAGGGATATTATGGATATACCCTGGTTTAGAAATGTAAAAAAGCGGTCTAATATGATACATATGGAAACCGTATTTGCAAATCCTACAGGCTTTAACCCCAAGGATACAAGGACGTATAAAGTAGATTACTATGTCCAGTGGGAACCTATCGAACTCATGAAAAGTGCCAATCAACAGCATGTTATAGTAATGTCTAACTATCTCCAAAAATATTTAGTATTGCGAGAATTCTGAATGAACGCTGCCTTATTACCAGAGCTTGGTTTAATATATTCCTTTGAAGGCTGTAACTGCTAAGCGTTTTACACACTTCAGATAATGCAGATTGTGATTTGTGTAATGGTGGCCCAGATCATCTGTTGCACGTTTTGTTTTTTTGTGCCACATAGAACAAAATTCACAAACATACTTTAATTCAGTTATTGCGCAAATTACATTTTAGTCAATGCAGACCTGCAATGTATTTTAACCTTTTAGCGGATTCCCTCTTGTCAGATAGACTTTACTTTCTTGTTTTAGAGCAGCTCTAGCCATTACAAAAAAGCAGCTATCCGTTGTGTAGTTGCATATTGGCTGACAATTATATATTGTATTCTGATTTGTATATTAATGTTAACATTATTTAAAATTTGAATTTATTAAGGTTTTCTTTTTTTTTTATTTACTTGTCTGTAATCAAAACAAAATTTGATTTTTACAAGAAATCACGTCTCACATCTCACAAGTGAAAAAGAACAATGTTTCACGTGGAAAAATAGAATCGAAATGAGGAAGACACAACAAAACATAAAGAAAAACCAGACAGAATGGTAGAGCTTTGTTAATTGATACTGAGTAAACAATCACTTTCTGTTGCTAGTTTAAGTGCAGCCTCCAGCATCTTTACCGGCGCAGTAGACCATTTAGTCTTTTCACCTGCGACCAGGCGACACCACCATGTGTCTTCCTCTCGAAGCATCACATCGTAAATTAAAGGTAACAGAAACACTTCTCGCATATGTGCTGTTTTTATGCAATTCAGAAGTAAGTGTCTTACAGTTTCCACCTCTTGCGTTTCTGGGCATAGTCTGCATGTTTTGGATAATGATTTTTTTCCGAATGGCTTTGACTTCTTGAGTTAGCATCTCCAGCATGGGGTCTGGCAAGGATTCACATGCTCATGAATATTCCCCGTCGTCAGGCTGGGAATCCCCGGTAAAGAAAAAATCAGTATCAGTTTCGTTTCTGATCTGTCTTTCTTAGTAGTAACCAATCACTGATCTCTGGGTCATACTGCCCCCAGCCAATGGCTGCCCTCTCCCTAAGCCCCGCCTCTGGCGGCCATCCTCAGATTTTTACTGCACGCTCAAGTGTTGGGAGTCCTCGTGTTTAGCTCTTGTGTTTTTTTACTGCGTTTTCAAGCTTTTTTCTTATTTTTTCAGTTAATCGAGCCTCAAGCTCCACCGTTTCTACTTCCGATAACGGGGACCCATTTTGGAATTCTTCTATGCCCCTCAAGGGTGAAGTTTCCGTCGAGTTTACACTTCTTGGAGGATTCCGGAAGATCTGCTGCCTACCTCAACGGACATGGCCCAGGACAAGGGGAGCTCGACGCCAGGATCCAAGCTGCTCAGGAACTGCCCTGGATGCGGATTATATAACATTTTCAAGGAGGACGAGCATTTGCGATGTCTCTACTGCCTCCAGGGGGACAAAACGCACGTGGAGAAGGACTGTGCGTTCTGCAAGAACCTTTCGGAACGGACCAAACAAGATTGTTGTTCCCGCCTCGCCACCTGGCTGGAGAAGGGCACAGCAGGTGAGAACGCGAAGAAGAAGTTTGAGCGGGCTTCTAAGTCCTTTGAGGGCGCTCCGGCGACGGGGGCCCAAAAGAAGGCCAAGCACCGCAAGTCTGCGGGAGCACCGAAAGGTCGGGCTCTTCGGTTGCCAAGCAGGGTGCTATTTCCCCGGCACGTTCGACCACGAGCCAGCGCTCTGGTTCGGGGAAGAGGAAGTCCCAGAACCTGGGTAGGCCACTGGAGCGGACCCGGTCGATCTCGAAGGGGCAGCGAGGCGCTAACCCTCCGCCCAAGGCGAAGGCCCAGGACACACCTAAGGTGGTGAGGGCTTTGATCCACCCAGCTAAGGCCTCTACCGAAGTGGTCGCTGCGACCCTGGCGGAGCCGGCTGAGACCAATGGAAACAGCCTCTGGGCCCAGAGTATCCCTGCCGCTGTGGAGGGAATCCTCTTTCCAGCCCATCGCTAAGACCCCCGTGAAGCACCCGGCTGAAAAAGAGGGGGGGGAGCGGTGGCCATTACAGACTCGGAATCAGCCTCTGAGGAGGAACTGGTGGAGACCGAGAAGGGCCTCAACGAAAGGTCCATAGGCCTCAACGAGAGGTTCATAAACCTCAACGAGAGGTTCGAGAAGGTTCGATCACAGGGGACGGTCCCTGCTGACGTGATCGAAGATAGCAACGACGACGACGAACAGGGCCCAGTGGAGCGGCCATCCCGTCCGTCGCAGCCATTGCCCGAGCCCCAGGATAGCTCGACGGCCGTTTTGTTGGCAATCCAATCCTTATGTACCGAGATAAAGATGAGATTACCACACACCCCGACGGAGGAGCCAGAACCAGGCCCGTCGGGAAGCCCTCCGAACAAGCGGAGGAGAGTCCACCCCGCTCCACCCTTTGTGTCTGCAAGACCGGTGGACCCCTCTCACCCCCCTCGCCGGACCCTAGAGAGGATACAGCGACGGATACGGCGACGGGGGCGTCCTCAGCCTACAAGGTTGGCTCTTTCCACGCCATGATAACCAGGGCATCCGAGCTCCTCCAGCTCTGCCCTGAAGAACAGAAAAAGGAGGGGTTTCTGTACCAACGACGAGAAGCTAAGAGGAAGACGGTCCTCGCGGTGCCTTTACTCGATGACATCTGGGACGAGGGGCTTGCTGTCCTCAAGAACCCTGCCACGACACCCGCCAAGAGGGACAGGTACGAGAAGAAGTACTGAGTCCCCGATGCCGCCCCCTTGTGCCTCTGGGCCCAGCCCATGCCGGACTCAGTCGTCTCGGCAGCGGCTAAGAAGAAGGCAGCGGGCACGGCGCCTTCAACTTCCACTTCCCCGCCGGACAGCGAGGGCAAGAAGTTGGACTCTATGGGAAGACGAGTCATCTTGTCGGCGGCGACGACGATTAAGGCGGCCAATGCCTTAGCGATCGTGGCCTGCTACGACAGGGAGCTCTGGTTCAAGATAGCTCCCCTGCTAGATTTCCTGCCTGATGACAAAAGGGCGGAGGCCCTAGAAATTCAGCAGGAGGGCGAGGTGGCGTCGGATCACGCCATAACGGTGGCAACGGACATTGCCGATACTGGATTTCGCCAACTGGGCAACGGGGTTTGCCACCGACGATGAGGATGGCTCAAGGCGACAGACTTTCGCCAGGACGTCCAGACCAGAGTGTTAGACATGCCGTTCGACGGCAACAACCTTTTTGGTAAGGCGGTGGATGAGTCTCTACAGGCCATCAAGACCGACTCGGAGACGGCCCAGTCCCTCAGGGTTCTTCAGCAGCGACTTCAGGCGGCGCGCTCCTCTTCCCAGGAGGCTTACAGAGGTCGTGGCAAGCAAGGGGGTTCCCGCCGTCATCGCCAAGGAGGCCAAGACGGCAAGGCCGCTTCCAAGCAAGACTGACCCGGCCGGGTTGTCGGGCTCCCACCGAAGCACCCCGGTGGGAGGCCGGCTGACGAAGTTCGTCAGAGTGTGGGAGTCCATCTCCACCGATCGTTGGGTGTTGAACACCCTGGCCAACGGGCACTCGCTGGAATTCCTAAAGAAGTGCCCTCGCATTCCTCCTGTGGCCAAAGGTACTTCCTCGTCAGAAAGAAGACAGGCGGTTGGCGCCCCATCCTGGACCTGCGTCGGTTAAACAAATACATCAAGGTGCAGAAATTCAGGATGGTCACCCTCCAGCACGTGCTGGGACAGCTGGAGGAAGGCAAATTCATATCGTCGTTGGACCTGGAGGATGCTTACTTCCACATCCCCATTCTAAAAAGGCACAGGAAGTTCCTCAGGTTCGTGGTTCAGGGACGCCACTACCAATTCAGAGCCCTACCGTTCAGATTAAAGTCGGCACCCAGGGTTTTCACCAAGTGCCTGGCACCAGTGGCGGCACGGCTGCGCCTGCAAGGGATCCACGTCTACCCCTAGCTCGACGACTGGCTAATCCGGGCAAGGTCAAGGGAACTCACTGTCATTCATACGGCGAGGACCGTCTGGTCGCTCACAGAGCTGGGGGTTCACCATCAACTACCCCAAATCCCACCTGGTTACATCGCAAGTAACACTGTTTTTGGGAGCGAAGCTCGATACAGTGGAGCAATTGGCCTCCCCTTCAGAGGAGAGGACCAAGACCATCCTGGGCAAGGTGCGGTGCCTGTTAGCCACGGACGTGGCCAGGGTGAGGTCCATCAAGTCCCTTCTCAGGATTATGTCCTCATGCATCTACCTTGTGCCCCTTTGCAGACTTCGGATGCGCCCACTACAGGAGTTCCTCGATGCCGGCTGGTTTCAGGCGAGGGGCTGCTTCGAGGACAGGATCCCTCTTGATGAGCAGTTCCGTCGGGCGATCCTATGGTGGGGCACCCAGGCTCACCTCACTACAGGCACAGACTTTCAAACCCCGGCGTTTCAGGAGACGGTGACTACAGACGCCTCTCTGGAGGGTTGGGGGGCCCACACCGGAGATCTCCACGCAAGAGGCCTTTGGCTCCCGGAGGAGAGGTCTCTTCACATCAACATCTTGGAGCTCCGAGCAGTGTTCTGGGCGCTCAAGTCGTTCCTCCCGTCCCTCAAGGACAAAATGGTGAGGATCTTCACCGACAACACCACCACAATGTTCTACATATGGAAGCAGGGGGCACCAGATCCCAGCCCTATCCAAGGAGGCCCAGGATCTGAGGCACTGGGCCGTCGCCCAGGGGATGTTTCTGGTTCCCTTCCACCTGGCAGGAATAAAAAACACCATCGCCGACTCACTCAGCAGGGAGCTGCGCTCGTGCCACGAGTGGGAACTGCGCCAGGATCAAGTGGATCGACTCTTCCAACGATGGGGCGAACCCCAGATCGACCTGTTCGCGACGGCGATGAACTCCAAGTGCCAGAGGTTCGCCAGCAGGTTCCCACAGCCGAGGACCATGGGCGATGCTTTCTCGTTCCCTTGGGACGGCCTGTTTCTATACGCGTTCCCTCCATTGCCGTTGCTGCTCCGCCTCATCAACCAGCTCAAGAAGTCCAGGTGCAGGATGATCCTCGTCGCACCGGCGTGGCCGAGGCAGATCTGGTTCCCGGACCTTCTGGACTTGTCAACGTCCCCGCCAGTCAGGCTGCCGGCGGACGTGGATCTTCTCTCCAGAGAAGGAGGCGTCATTCTCCACCACGACCCACAGTCACTGAACTTGCAGGCCTGGCTCCTGCAGCACTAGAGTTTGGAGGGTACGATATCCCGGCTGATTGCAGAGAAGTTCTTGCAAAGGCCAGGGCGTCCTCAACTCTGAAGCGTTACGTTCATAAATGGAAGAGATTCTCTGTCTGGTGCCGTGCACAGAAGATTAACCCTCTGCGAATTACGGCCCCTCAAGTGCTGCCTTACCTACTGTCGCTGGCCAAGGCTGGACTGGCTCATGCCTACATAAAAATACATCTGGCTGCCATCTCCCGATATATCAGGACGACGGGACGGGCGTCCTTGTGGTCTCATCGCCTGGTGAAGGAATTTATGAAGGGACTATTCCGATCATTCCCGCCGGGGAAGGCTGCTGCCCCGGCGTGGGAGCTTAATGTGGTGCTGACCAGGCTCATGGGAGCCCCATTCGAGCCTATGCATTCGGCGCCTTTGAAGTTCCTGTCATGGAAGACAGCGTTCCTCGTGGCCATCACCTCTGCACGACGAGTGGGAGAGATTCAGGCCCCATCTTGCAAGCCTCCATACTTGACTTTTCATGACACGAGGGTGGTGCTGAGGACGCACCCCTCCTTCATGTCCAAGGTGCCGTCGGACTTCTACCTCAACGAGCCCTTGGTGTTACCAGTTTTCTTTCCGCCGCCTTCGACGCTGGCTGAGAGGACTTTGCACTCGCTGGATGTAGCTAGAGCGCTGAAGTTCTACGTGGACCGCACAAAGAGTTTTCGGAAGACGTCACAACTGTTTGTGAACTTTGGGTCTGTGAATCAAGTGAAGGCTCTCTCGAAGACTTCCATTTCCAGACGGCTCTCCGGCTGCATCATGCAATGTCACCGGTTGGCAAACCGACCGCTGCCCGGCCGTCCGAGGGCCCATTCGACCAGATCGATTGCTGCTACCACGGCATTCCTGTCTGGTGTGCCCCTGCTAGACATCTGCAGGGCTGCTACGTGGAGGTCAAAGCACACCGTCGATCGGGACTCCAGGGAGGAGTCCAGGGTCAGCCAAGCAGTGCTGAGCAACCTGTTTGCTTAAGGTGAGCCTGGTGAGGAGGTAAGAGATGCTTAATGTTGAGTTGTTGTATTGCTTAATGTTGAGCCTGTTGCCACCTCCCGTGGTTGTGCATGTGTGTACTGCTATGTATTCTTATATTCATGAGCATGTGAATCCATGCCAGACCACATGCTGGAGAAGGAACAAATTACTTACCTCTAACTGTTGTTCTCCAGCATGGGTCTGGCATGGATTCACATGCGAACCCTCCCACCTACCCCTCTGCGGCTCTTCACTTGGTCATACTGCCACTTGGTGTGCTACCAAATCTGAGGATGACTGCCAGAGGCGGGGCTTAGGGAGAGGGCAGTCATTGGCTGGGGGCAGTATGACCCAGAGATCAGTGATTGGTTACTACTAAGAAAGACTGATCAGAAACGAAACTGAAACTGATTTTTTCTTTACCACGGATTCCCAGCCTGACGACAGGGAATATTCATGAGCATGTGAATCCATGCCAGACCCATGCTGGAGAACAACAGTCACAGGTAAGTAACTTGTTCCTTTTCATGAATGTTTTCTGTAGTCTTTTTTCAGGGAACTTTATACAATAGTTCAGAGGTATCGTGAGCTTATTTGTTGTCGGTGGTAGGTGAGCAAGTAGCTTGTTTGCCATCGTTGCCTCACATGTTTGTATCCAGTCCTCTTGAGCAATTTTTCTCTTTATCTTGTCAGGATTTTGCATTAAGTCCTCTGGAGTGCAGGCTAAATCTGCCAGGTTGTTTTGTAGTTTTTGTTCCCATTTGTTCAGGGCGATGCAATGTCCTTGAATAAGTTCCTTCTGAATTGCTTTAAATAATGGTAAAGCATCTGGTGAGATGATTTTCCGCAGTAGTCTTAACTGACTTTGTTTAACAGACGCTTTCAGCGATAGATGGCCCAATTCGCGTCTGATGGCTGAAATTGATGTTGATTTTGGGAGGCCCAATACTGCTTTCTACAAGAAATCTTCCAGTTTTGACCATATCATGTCTTGAATGTTCAGGGCCGCGTCCATTGCATAAATTATCAAAGGTACCACCTTTTGCTTGTAGAATTGTATCGCTGGTAGTAAGGAACATTTTCCATATTTCCGGTCTACAAGTTTAGTCTGGGTGGTTAGTGTTTTTATTTTTAACCACAAGGCCAGATGGCTAGCTTTTTCTGAGCGAGTAGCATCGAACATTATTCCCAAGTATTTTATGCTGGTGACAGTTTCAATCTTCTTGTTGTTCAAAAACCAGCGTCCGTTGTTGTTTGCGGTCGATCGATTTTTCCCCATGATTAGGATTTTGGATTTGGTGGTATTTATTTCCAGATCATTTTCATCGATGTACTTGGCCAGGTTGTTGAGTTGGCGCTGGAGCCCTATTTGGGTCTGATCCATAAGGATCAGGTCGTCCGCATAGAGTAGTCTGGATATTAGAGTATTTCCTACTTTTGGTGGGAAAGCTCTTACCACCGGTTGGGTATATTGAAAGTCAGCCAGAAATGCAATGAAGAGGGCCGGGGCAAGCGGACACACCCCTGCTTCACGTCACGTTCAGATGGAAATTGTTCTGACATCATGTCTTGTCTATTGAGACGAACTCTCAACTTTGTGTCTGTGTGGAGAGCAATTACCGGTTCTAGGATTTCTCCCGGGCAATTCCATTTTGATAGTTTTGACCATAGCTTCCGTCGACTGATTTTATCAAACGCTTGCGTCAAGTCTATGGACGCTATGAATACTCTTGGTGCACCATTCTTCACATTTTCTTTTATGATGTTTAGTATCATGATATTGATACTTGTACTTGCGTTTTTAACAAAACCCGTTTGTAATTCATCCAGACATGGAGCTGTTCTTGCCCACCTGTGAAATCTGGTGAGGAGAAGAGTTGCAAAGATCCGGTAGTTCGCTGGATTGTCTCTATTTCCCTTTTTAAAGATAGGCACTATCAGTGCTTCCGTCCATGTTTTGGGGATTTGTTTCTTTGCCTGGCATTGGTTGAACATTTTGGTTATTAAAATAGACCATTCCTGAGGATGTTGCTTTAGGTCCATGTTAGTTAGGCCATCCGGTTCCAGTGCCCTAGATGTTTTCAGTTTCAATATTTTGGCCAAAATCTCTTCTTGATCTGCGAGATCAGCCCATGTTGTCGCCATGGGAGATGTATAGTTTCCAGTAGTTTCAGGCAAGATGCAAATTGGGCTGCGAAGAAGGTTATCCAAGTCGATTCCGATATTACATTTGATAGTTGATTGGTTGTCTCGTTGCTTTTGTTTTTAATCAGCGCCCAGAAATCTCTCAAGTTTTTTGATGTCAAGGTTTTCAGCATTTGTTCGGCATCATTCTGATACATGGCCCCTTTATGATGTTTCAGCCATGCTCTGTATGATTTAACACCAGCTATGGCAATTTCTTTTTGTTCAATATTGTCGGAGACTCTGGCCAAACGCCTCAGTTTGCGGACTTCTCTTCTTCTCAAAACCAGTTGAGCATCGTATTTGTGGGTCTTATTTTCATTAGATGGAATTTGGTTTCTCTGCTTTTTCCTGTACTTCACGAAGAATGGGAGATAGTTTGGTCTGATTTGCGAGGATATAGTGGATTCGTCTTCCTCAGCAAATTTCTGGGAGATCTCCTTGATGTTTATTGCAGTAAATTGGATTCACGAAGACTTACGTGATACCTCCACATCAAATGTATAGGTTTCGTTTGGAATGCTCACTGACTCGAAAGTCATTGACAGCAGATTATGGTCGCTGGCTTTAGTTCTGAAGACTTCAAAGAGATCTACAGACGATAGAAGAGAATGTGAAATGAATATGTAGTCCAGCGTTGCTGAAGTATCAAGTCGTTCCCAAGTTGGAATCATTGGAAGGTGGCCTCGAAGTGTTGCCACATTTTGAACATTTCTGCAGTCCATAAACTCTAACCATAGTACTCCTCGTTCTAGAGATGGCAAAGAATGGGTGCTAGCCAGGGGTTGTTCACACCTAGCGTTTAAATCTCCGCAGATGACAATGTGGTCAGTGGCCAATTCGGTGGTAAATTTGTCTAGGGTGTCCACGACGGCACTACAAAATTCGGTATTGTTTGTTCTTTGCGGATTCCAATAGACGTTTATGATGGCTAGATTGGATTTTGTTTTCCCTCATGATGACTTTTCTGGGTGAAGCCACTCTGTTTGTAGATCCAAAATGCCATAGGTTTCTGTCACTTTCTTTTTGATAGAAATGCCTGATCCAAGTTTGACTGTGGTTAAGAGGCCTGATGATGTTCTGCCAAACATGCCCTTACTCGCTGGAGAAATACAAGTTTCGTATCCGTCGATCATTGGTTGTTCCATCAACCAGGTCTCCTGGAGGCAAACAATGTCAAACTGCGCCAGGTCAAATGCGTCTAATTTGGTCAAATGTTCGTGGCCTCTCGTGTTCCATGAACACATAGATGTTTCCTTAGATTGAGGCTCTTGGAGAGGTTCAGAAATTATGTGGCAGGTCGACGTCGCTGAGACATTTGGATTCAGCACCTTTTTCAACCATCTCCATGGACCTGAAGGTTCACGTTTTTTGTTGTGGAACCACTCAGAGCTTTGGTCGCTCGAAGAGCCATTTCTTCGATTTTCTCCCATCTGTCGTTCTTTCATATATTTTCTGTATATTTTGGTTTCTTGTAATTTGTGTTTTCATTCGTTGCATAGTATTTTGATTGGAATCTCCCTCGCCGGCTATCTCCGTCCTCCTTATACATCTCGCCTCTTTTCTTTATGATCTGGACTTCGGTGTTCGTTCGATGGTCACTCTGTTTTTCTGTCGATCCACTCGAGGGATGTGTGCGTCCGCTAACACTGGCGTTGTTATTTCCGCGAGGTCAAAACCCATTTTGTTCAAGGCGAGAATAACATCTTGTTTTAGCTCACTGCTTGCAGCCTTTGTAACATGGAGGTACGCTTTAGCCTTCTTGTGTCTGTGATATGGTTCGATCAACACCAAATCTGCTGTATCTAAAAATTTCAGCTTTGGTATTTTGGCTAAGATTTTTAGGATTGTCTTTCTATTTAGTATTAGAAAGTGTTTCCCGGCCGTCAATTGCTCCATCTTGAAAATTTGTGTTTGGGAAAGTCTCGTAGCCGTTAATAATCCAGTCCGCGGCTTGGCCATATTTTGTTCCTTAATTGTCTTCTGCCTTTGTCCCTGGATTTCAATTTTTTCTGGAGTTTGGTTTTCATTTTGTTGTGTTGTCTTTAATGGGTCCAATGGATGTCTTTGCACTTCTTCACAAACATTGTTTTTGGGGCTCTGAGTTCCCGGTGTGATCAAAGTTGTAGATGGTTTTTTCTGTTTCTCCTGGGTAGCTGTGTTTTCTGCTGTAATTGCCGTCGGCTCTCGGTTTTGGTCAATGTCATTTGGGGAGTCATAGACTCCTTTGTGGTCCAAATGGACTGTTAGGTCTGAAAGTGAGAGATTTCCCGATAAATCGGCTGCAGATGCGATGGAATTGTCTAATTCAATTATCGCTTGTACCTTCGTTGAATTGTGGCAAACTGGACCTCGGGACGTTGTAGAGGCTTTAGATGATGGTACAACTTTGGTAGGAATTGAGGGAGTCGAGTTTACAATATTGAAAATTGTGGTGACTTTAGATTGATCTTTATTTTTTTTTTCCCATTTCGCGATTTTGGGTCAGGGCGAGAGATCGTCCTGGAAGGAGCGTCATTTGCACCGTCAGTTTTTGGCTCCTTTGTGCCCAACTTCGAGATTTGCTCCATTTGGGAAATCAAGTGTGGTTCTCGTAGGCGACTTGTGTTGAACTTGGTTTCAATTAAGTTTGCAAGTTGTGCAAGTTTTTCGTCTTGTTAAACCCTCTAAGAAGGCTACTTTGGTGTTTATTGTGGCTGACAGAGTTAATGAGTCTTTCATTGAGTCATTTATTGACTCGTATAACTTTACAAAAGGGGCCAGTCCCACCGTAATTGCTGATCTGATCATAACGAGATCTGTTTTTTTTGTTGGAGTCTCTTTGGGGAGGTTCCCAAAAGTGTCGCTGGGTCTTCCATTTCTAACTGGGGTTGAAATGTTGTATGGATGGTCACTTTGGGTTGAAGATCTCCTGGACGGGGAATCAATGTTGTTCCTTGTTTGTCCCAACTGGGCCAACACTGGTTGAGCCTGCACTGGTTTAAGTGTGTTTCTTTGATCCCGTCCACTGATTACCGTGGAGTTGACTGACGGTATTAGTAGATCATTTCCTAGTCCAGACCTCTCAACATGATGAGTTGGGACATCGTCGTCAAGCAAGTTGATTTGAGCCGTGGATACGCCTCTAGGCGGTAAATTGTGGACTTTGTCTCTCTCATTTAGATCGACAGAGTTTTCTGGGCCTGGGACAATGTCCTGCACACAGGAGGCTTCTTCTGAGAAGATTTGGGATGGAACTGGTGTGGTTTTCTTTGTTTAGGGGCTGGAAGAACTGGGGGAGCTTCTGAGACTGCATCTAATATTTCGGCATCTGAAAGTTCTACCTCAGATTCTGATTTCCTTTTAGTTTGTTTGAAAAAGAAGTCTTTTAGGGAGTGAGACGTCAGAGGATTTTGGAAAAATAACTTTCCTGCTTCTCCCTTTTGGGCTGTAGCTCTAAGGCCTTTTCTTTGCTGTTGGCGATCTTGATACAAAAGTTCCCCCTGCTCCTTGAGGATCTTTTTTGTTAAAGCTCTTTTTTAGCAATGCCATTGCTATGTCCCTTTTTTGACTAATGAAGTTGTTTGTTGAAATGTTCGATGGACTCTGGATAGATTTGCGATCTAAGTCCGAGTCCATCAGGTCGTTCCCCTCTAGATTGTGAGTGGTATTTTGGACGTTTTCCCTCTTTTTGTTTTGGTGGGTGAGCCTCACGGCGGCCGCCGAGGCAGCAGAGGGCGCCCCTGGGACTGCGCTGTTGTTTTGCCAGTCTGGCTGGCATCGGATTCCACCAGTGTACTGAGGCGTGGAGCCTCTCCCTCAGCTACTTTCGCCGAGCCAACCTCCACAGCCTGGGCCAAAGACACACCGTCCCCAGCCGTATTCTGCGCATGGTCGAACGAGGTGCCACCCGACTCTCCCCCAGCTAGCGTCTCCGCGGTCCGTGAGCTGAGGTCGGCCTCGTGGCGTCCTTCGACACCGCTCAGCTCCACCCCACTCGCCACAGCAGCGGCCCGCGAACCACGAGCAGACAGCGGCGGGGGAGATCGGGCCTCCGGGAGCGCATCCACCGGCAGTAGAGGCAGCAGCAGCGGCCGTGGAAACGGTGTAATCGCTCCAGGCCGGACCTCCACGTCCCGAGGTAAGAACTGGGCTGGCGGCAGTGAAAGCAACGTCGAGTAAGGGGGTGAGAGAGACGGAGTGTCAGGAGGGGGGAAAGTTGTTAGAGTGGCGGGTGCATCGTCCCCGCTACTTTTCTCAAAGGTCTCCTCTGACTCTCTGATCAATGCTCCCTCCTCCTCAAAGTCGGTGGTCGGGTCCTCCATGTGGCAGGAGGCCATTTCCCTAGGAATTGGGGACATTTGTGCAAGTATAATAAATGCTTTTTTTCTGTGCTGCCATGCTAGAGTTGGAATTGTTGCCACCATTTGTCCCCTCATTCGAACTTTTGCAGATTTCTTTCCGATTTTGTAATCGGGCGTGTTTGCTCCTCAGCAGCCTGCCTGAAGGACTTTTTTGCTGAGGCTGGGGAGTAGGATTTAGTGGGTTATCACTGTGTAAGTTTGTCGCTCTGAGGAGCAAAGGCAGAATTTTAGGGTCAGCTTACAAGACCATATCTCCTCACCTCCGAGCCTCTGTAGACAGCAGTTGACTGTTCGCACCTCAGCGAGCCAACTCCGCGTGGATGCTGGGGGTTTTAACCTCTGATGCAGACACTGCAGGCACTGTAGAAAGACTCCCAAAAGGAAAGCAAGGAGGGCAGGGACTGCTGTTGACTGCTCACACCTTAGCGAGCCAACTCCGTGTGCTGCTCCGCGTGGATGCTGGGGGTTTTAACCTCTGATGCAGACACTGCAGGCACTGTAGAAAGACTCCCAAAAGGAAAGCAAGGAGGGCAGGGATTGCTGTTGACTGCTCGCACCTCAGCGAGCCAACTCTGCGCTTTCTTTTGATTCGAGAAATGTTTTTAACCACTGCATATTGCACGTAACCTTAATAATTGAATTATGCATTATGTACATCCCATTCCGATACTGCATCCATGTTTTATTTGTTTTTATGGTAATGTTTTACCGAAATAAATCTGACTGACATACTACGAAAATGGAGAAACATGTAGCAGTTTACTAGCCCACTGAATGAAGGTGCAGATCAGTGAAAGAGCTATTAGTTCAATCAAGATAGAAAATAGGAAAATACTGTACGATCCTGAATCTATCAACTGAGAATGTAGGTATTTCTATAAGGAGCTATACACAGCAGATGCAACAGTTAATGATAACAACCTGGGTCCATTTTTCAATTAAATACGCTTACAGAAACTGACTCAAGCGAAGAAGCAAGATTTAAACAAAGAACTATCTGTAGAGGAACTGATTAAAGCATTGAGCATCTAGCTTTGCATCAAAAGTTCACTATTTCTTCCCTTCCCTGCATCACTGGTTTGATCCTTCTTGTAAACTCAATTACCAGGAGAATGACTCCCTTCTCCTGGTTTCTGCCTCTCAGTGTTTTTTTCCCCATACAAAGCCAGGGGGAATGACTTCATTCCCCCGGCCTTCCTTGGCTTTAGTTTCTGAGTTCACAACACCAGGGTGAATGCCTCCCTTGCCCTGGTCTTTCTTGGCTATATTTTTACAGTTCAAAATGTCAGGGGACTGTCTCCCTTCCCCTGGCCCTTCTCAGGCTTTTCATCACAGTTCGCAAGGGGTTAGTCTCCCTTTTCCATGGCCTTTCTCATATAGAAGGTCGTTGGTGCGTGTCCTAGACCCGGGCTCCTTTGGTGTTTCGTCTGGGCAGACCTGGTTCACTCACCTTCCAGGTACTGCCACGGAGAAGACTAGTCAGGATCTCTTCCTCAAGTTGCAGGTCCCTGACCCCGTTTTCTCCTCTGTATTTTGTTCCTGATATACCTGGTACACTCTCCCGCCAGGTACTTTCATATGGCCAATTGTTTAAGATATTCTCCTTGGGTATATCTGGGCCCCAGACTCTGGGTTTGAGGTTTCTATTGCCCATTTTCTCGATGCAGAAAGCCCATTTACCTAATAGGACTCTGCTGGTTCTTCTCAGTCGGTCACGTGTGTCTCCGTCTTTTTTGGCTTCTCGCATTCTTATGGTGCTCCCAAAGTGCTTCTCTCAGGGCGGGTTGCGCATCTTGCCACGATCGCGTGCTCCGCTTACTGCTTCCACCTGGACCTCCACTCTTCTGGTTCCTTGGTCATCCTAGGCCCGGTGGAGCAGATAGGGACACCTCGGCTCCTTCGCATGTGTCCCGGTCAGCAGCAGCCTCTCTCGTCCACGCTGGACATCCTCCAGACTCACAGATCCTCCTGGAAGGATCTGGCAAAGAAGTCCTTCCTCTTGCTTTATGTTGAATGAGTGACGATGGCTGGAATGCTCATTCAAGTTCTTAGGAGGACTCTTCATTGTTCCGCACCTCCTCCTCGTCTCAGTACCTGTCAAGGAGATCTTCATTGCATCATCTCTACTCTTCCTCATCTCAGTATCTATCAAGGACATCCTCATTAAGTCATCCCTATTCTTCCTCGTCTCAGTAACTGTAAGGTATTCAGTCTCACATATATGCATGGAAGTGCATGGCATGGATGTAAGTGATGGTAAGGTGAGCCTCATGGACTGAAGGGATGTAAAGGAAGTGGGTGGAGGGTGAGGGGTGCTGGTCTGCGTTCTCCCGAGATGTCCTCCCTGATCCCCAGAGGCACATTCTCTCCCCATGAGATCCTCCCACTGAGGACCACCCCCAGGGGGACTATCAGATAGTGTCCTCACCTCCCTGGCCTCAGGGAGAAGTGACATATCTGGATTCATCACAAACCCTTCCCCTAACTCTGTTGGCCCATCTGGAATTAAAGCTGGGTTTTGGCATGGTGTTCTTAATTTCTGCCTCTCTCTGTCCCCTCTATCCCATTACCAAGTAGGGTGATCAGTAGGAAAGTCACCTTCTTCCCAAGTATTCAATAGGGACTACTTATCATGCCCTTTATTTATTTCTCAGAGGATATTGCCAAATCGGGAAAAGTCAGTGCAGATGGTGGTTTCTTCTGGGAACCCTGGTATTATTGCCTAATTAATTATAGTTTCTCTACCCCCAATATTAATGACTAATAGAGTTCTATGATCTATCTATGGTCTATATTCCTTCAGATTGAACTGTGAATTACACATTACAGGACAGCTAATAATATAGAGAATTTTAAAGAGGCAGAAAGAATACTCAGAAGGAAAGGGACTTCATTATGATTGAGTCTCCAATCTGAAGGGGAGGAGCTTACAGTGGAGAAGAGGAAGCTGGTGTCATGGTGTCATGGCAACAAGGAGGGCAGGGTCAGCTGAGGCTCTAGGGCACTCAACATATAGAGGGAACCCTATAGTTCGGCCTGTCCGCCCACTCACCTGCTCTCTGCTACCCTGGTGACCTCACTCTGTCCAGATCAGCAGATCCAGGAAGTCGAACATCCCCCCCCCCCCCAACAACTTCACCAGTGGGCACCTGTGGCCCAGGTGCTGTTCTGGAACCTGGGTTGTTCCTCCACCATGGTCAGGAACTCCCACGTTAACACACACTAAGAGGTGGACAGCGACTCCAGGAGGGGGTTGTCATTGACTCAATTGGAGAGTGATGTCTAATTTACTTTTCACCCTTGATTTCTTATTTTGGCCCCAACCTGTACATTAAAACCCCTAATAAGCCCTTGTACAATTTTACATTTGAGTCAGTGAAGACTGTTTATCCTGGTGACGTCCCCCAACACAACCTAACAGCAGGACACTAGTGCTAGCAACAGGATACTGGCTGTCACACCAAAAGCCCATTCTCCACATCTTGTGGTCTGGCTTCTCTAGACAGTTTTAAATTGCAAGCTTACAAGACTTACAAAATGCTCACTGTGCTATTAAAGGACCAGATGAAAACCAATGCTGAGGACAAACGACTTCTGGCCGAGGTGGCAAAAGAAGCCGGCCTAACGCTGAAGAACCAGCTACTCATGGGTAGCAAGCAATCACTGCATACCATTGAGAATGAAGAAAAAAATGGAAATACTGTGAGACAAGGGCCTGAAAGGGGGAGAACCCCTATAGACCACTCTCAATTTGACGCCCCGGAGAGAAGGGAAAGGACGACGGTACAACCACTCCCAAAGGAACCGATACCAAAGAAGGCGACTGAAGTTGCCAGTGACCTTGAATCTGCTCCTATATGTAGAAACAGGAGTGAAAAAGCGCTGATCCCAAGCATGGAACTTGAAGCCACATTACAAATCATTAACGTGTCTGAGAGTCTGCCATCAACCTCAGCCAATGCAGATGGTTTAGTGGCTTTGCCCGTACCTGAGCAAACGGTAACCATCCAATCTTTAATAAAACCAATCAAGAGCAAAACTCAAAAGAAAACCTAGATGAGAAGAACAGGCCAAGAAAACAGTTACGTAAGACAAAAAACATGCCCAAGCAGAAAAATAACCAGGCAAGAAACTCCTGTAAATTCCTGAGGAATGTTAAAACCTTAAACACACTACTAAAGACAAACTTAGAAAAAGAAGATGTGAGAAAGCAAAAAGAAAAAACGATCCAGGCGAAATTGAAGTAAAGTCATCAAAGGACACAAAAGAACCGAAATCTCGAGAACTCCAAGAGGCAGAAGATGCTGAAATGATCGAACTTTTGGTTAACTTATCTACGCATGAACAAGAGACTGATAATGACATAGATAACACATCTGATGACTTAAAGGAAGAAGAGGTACGGGTGGTGTGTATAAAAACGGCCAATCAGGTGGTGTGTGATACAAAGATAAATAAACAGAGTGGCAAGCCTGCAAGACGTATTTGCGAGATAGTGCAACCCTTAAATAACGTCACCATCGATACTTTGGAACCCGACAATCTGGTAATGGAAGCCAGGAAATTCATAACTTTAGATGAGTGGCAGGCCCAATTGGAAAACAAATCTGTTACTCACAAACCTGCGGACAGCCGGATACAAAAGATCGGAGATAGACTCAAATCCGTTGAAGATGGAAGGAGGGCAACATAAAAGTGTGAGGTGAGAAAACCAAAGATGCAAAGAAAATATGCAGTAAAAGTCAGACGATAAAAAAGGACTTGAAAGAAATCAAGCCTTAGTAGCAAGAAAAAAGATTCCAACAAAGAGGCAGAAAACTGGTTCAAACTACTGCCTTATGTTGGAAAGAGTACTGCGTGGGAAAGATACACTCATACTGACCAGAAGAAACGTCCTACAGCTCTTCAAACACATACTGCAACTTCGTTCAATTGCTACTGATGACATCAAAACAGTTAAATTTCTAAAGGAGAACATAATGGATCCAGTATTATTACATATACACTCAAGGATTGTGAGAGACCTTATCCTAAATAATAGCTCACACTTAAATTCATTAGGATTTGATGTTTCTGAGGTAACTGATGAAGAACTTATGGTAAAAGAAGCTGGAAGGGAATACACACAAGGAGAGAACGGACAGGAACTGAGTGAACATGAGGTGTGTAGCCCCGTAGATAAAGAACAGAAGCAAGGAGATCGGCTAAAGAGTCCAATAAAAAGAATAAACAACAAAAGTGAATCCATGAATAGCCAAGACGTACCAAAAACCTCCTTAAAGGACGGAATTAAAATCACCATCATTTGTTCAGAAAAAGCTGGTAATGACAAGCCACCCAGTCCTACTAGAGATGATCTCAGGAAGGAACAAGACAGTTGGAATTGGCTAGCAGAATCCCTCAATTGCTGCTCAAAGAGTTAACGTCAAAATAGTTCACCAGAGGAAACCATAAAAATGGGCTCGTGGAACACATGTGGTTTCATACACTTATGCAATATATATCCGAGTGAACTAGAACATTTGGATTTAATTTGTTTACAAGAGGCATGGATGACAACGTCACCCAGTTCTATTGACTACGAACTTGCCTTCAATCCATCCATGAAACAGCCTGAAGGGAGACCGAAGGCTGGTTTACTAACGTTAGTATAAACTGGGAAAAATATACATTTAATTACTTCCACAAACCCGTCTCCCTATATTCAGGTCTCCTTAATAAAAATTAATGTTGCCCATGCGAAAAAGTTGAAAAGGCTGCACATAATCAACGTCTACTGGCAGCATAAAGCCATGGACAAAATCGTTTTTATGGACCTGATATGCGAAATAATTGATTCAAGTAACGTGGCTGAGAAAGATGCTGCAATAATTCTATGTGGGGACCTCAACATGGACTGTGTTCTTCTTGGTCAAAAGAAAAAAAAAATCCGAAAGGAAGGGTCGCGACCTCTACCAAATTAATTCTGCATTATCTGAAGAGATGGAAATAAGGAAGATGATGCTATTGAATGGCAACATGACCAGTGACATCCCTCCTAACCATACCTGGGAGCGCGGTCAAAGTAAATCTATTCTGGACCATTTCTATGTCTCCGAGGCCATAATGGATGAAGTAACAACCGTAAATATCATATCCATGAATCAAAGTGATCATAACTTAGTCATAATAATGATGAAAAACTCCTACGGAGCAAAAACGACTCATGGAAGACCCCGATAATCGCTGTACCAAGAATACATAGGGTACGACTTGATGAGAGAAAAATAAACAACATGACAAAACTTCTTGTGGATGCAAGAAAATATGCACTCTTGGAACGTGTCGACTATACGACTTTCTTAGATCAATACACTGAACACCATAGTGGAAACCAAAAGCCTGCTTTTAAACATCGACATGAATATGATGAAAAAATAGTGCTAATGAAACGAGAATTACAAAGAAAGATAAGAACCATCAAGAAAGCTGATAAAACTGATGACTGGGTAGAATCAAAAGATGTAAAGCTTCCTATGCTGCCTGGCTGGCCTCCCATAAACATAACATTTTGCAACAGGATGCAGAGGCTATGCTAAGAATTATGACAGAGACCTTGGCAGATTTTGGGCAGCGATAAACAACGTGGATGCTCCTCAAAGAGCGCTTCTTGCGAGTTTGGTAACTGAAAGCAAATAGATAAAGCATTACACCGAGCTAATTAGGAAACACAAACAAACATTGTGTGTGCAACCCAAAGAGCCGAACGAGTGGGTTCTGAAAATCACTGAAGAAGATATTCTACTAAATCTTAAAAACTTAAGTTCCTCTAGAGCCCCTGGCCCTGACGGCTTAACAAATATACTACTTAAACAACAAACTTGGGCCAAACTATTCTATAATCTCTTCCTGAACATTCAAAAGGAAAAGAGAGTACCAAAGTCTTGGAAGCTGACCGTGATAGCGCCGGGGTTTAAAAAAGGAGACCGGTCAGAGCCTAAAAACTTTAGACCAATAGCTCCTTTTGACATGATCCGTAAGATCTTTGTAACACAGCTGCTAAAACAGTTGGGGTGTTGGATCAAAGAAGCTGGTATGTATGTTATCCTACAAACTGGCTTTGTGAAGGGTATAGGATGCTCTTTAAATCTACTGATGATCAACCTGCTAAAGATGGAAGCCATAAGGAAAAAAACAAAAGTATATGTGGCATTTGTAGATTTGGCATATGCCTTTGACAGTGTGGACCGCCAGTTACTTTGGCCCAAGTTGAAGGCAAAGAATTGCCCAACACATCTGTTGATGGCCATTCAGGAGCTATATTCAGAAATGACCATTAAAATCAGGTTGAATCAGGCTGGTTCATTATCTGCCCCAATAAAAACGGCAAGAGGCGTGAAGCAGGGTTGCCCACTGGGTGCAACTTTATTCAATCTAATGATTGCCAATGTGGGACTTGATCTAAATGAAGTTCGATCCTTTCCCCCAAAGATTAATGGACAAAAACTAGGACACATGGTATACGCCGACAATATGGTTTTATTAGACCTAACACCTATCGGCCTACAAAGGAAACTGAATTCCTTGAAATGCTATACAGAGAAAAACAGCCTAGTGATTAATGCCAGTAAAACTGAGATTTTGGTGCTTCAAAACCTCAGGGGCCCCAAAACTAAACATTCGAGAAAGACCAGCTGGTCAATTGGAGGTGAGACGATATCCTGTATAAAGCAAGTGCAATACGTGGGGGTGACAATAAAATCTAATCTAACAGATGAACCTATGGTACAGAGAATAAAGAGGAAATGTAGAATGTTGGCTGCCCAAGGGGCAGTCATAAACCAGAAATATGGAAAATGCAGCTTAAAGCCGGTGACGGAGTTCTACAGAGCCAAATCAATCCCGTCCCTGATTTTTGGTGTAGAACTGATGCTAGGTTGCTCATTCAAAATCTGGACCTGGTGTGAAAATATCTTTTGGTCCAAGATTCTCCAACTTCCTAAAGAAGCACCTGTTGCTTGCCTTCGATACAAACTAGGACTACTTTCAATAAATGCTGGAACACCCTAGTTCTGTACAGGAAAGTATTGGGTGCCGAGGCCCTACCTCAATTCGAAATACTAAATCCATCAAATAAGGCAAACACAAATCTGGTTCTCGACCAGTGGAAGAGAAATTGCGGAAACCTGCTACGTCAACTTGCAACAAATCATGAAACATTGATTCAAAACCCAAACAAACTGAAGAAAAGGTTATGGGAACTTGATTTGTGTGAAACTTCAGAACAAAGAGCGAGGCACAGATGTATGAAACACACCCCACTGGAAGCAAGAGCCTGTAAAAAGCTCCCGAAGTATCTCGAAAGATTCCTGTGTAAAAACAAAAAAAAAAACGATTTATCATGCTTCGTTTGAATTTATTTCGAAGAAAAGAAGTATTAAATCTTAGGAAGAGAGACACAATAACTGATGCTGTGTGAATGCTGAAGAAACCCTGAAACATTTGATTCTAAACTGTACAAGTTTACAACAGCTACAAAGCAAACACTTAGAGAATTGAATATTCTAAGGACTTGTTGGGACACTGAAAAAGTATGGAGTTTAATGAACGAAGGAGAGAATAGGAAGTTAATCTTTGCCTTAACATGTTACTTAGAGGAACTGGAAAAGAGACTAGAAGGGAGTGGTAATAGTCTGATGTAGGAAGGATGTGAAGATAAGAAGGGAAAAGTATAAAAACAAAAACTCCCACAGGACTCATTTTAATTTGGATTGTAGTTGATGTAAAATGTGAATTGATGAATGATATAGAATTGGTAATGAATTTTTTCTTTCTTTTTTAAAAGTTTGTAATGAACTATAAAAAGATCTTTTTTTTAAAAAGCTTTCTTGGTGCTGGCCTGTTTTTCTCAGTGTGTCGCAGCTGCACTTGGTGGATTGCAGAATCATTGGGCTGTGTTCACTATTGATCCTAGCTTTTCCTTTCCCAGGACATAATCTCTAAAACTAACACATTCAGAAGTATGTTCAAATTATTTTGCAAAGCAGAGGACCTCATCTGGGTTGCCCTTCAATCATAGCTCATAGCAAACTTTGCCATCTCTTTACTCCAACATAAATTGTCATGTAGTCTCTCATCGGTCCGAGTGCTGAAGATGCACTTGGGGGCTTGATCCCTCAAAGTAGTTATGTATTGCTCCATTGTTTCTCCTCTTCACTTCATTTCCAAGATGGCGCTTAGTCTGATTATGTAATGTTTATTCATAATTTTCAAATATTTATCATATTCATTTAGACCATGCACTTCTTACGCTGCTAGGTTGGTACATTATCAAATTTCTCTTCACCTGTTGTCCTTAGGCAGTTAATCAATAGAAACTGTACTCTCTCCATGCAGTAGTTGTTGCCACATGCTGCATGGATGTAATGCTGAAATTCCTTCTTCCACCATTTCCAACCTATAAGTAGCTCACCAACGGATGAAAGAAACACATTACAGGCTGGCATTCTCTGCATTATGACTGACCCAGTGGGAGTAATCAGTCTAATAGTTCCTGTCATGCTACTCATCTCCTGTGGTGTGTTTATGGTAAACACAGCCCCAGTAAAATCTTCTGCCAAAAAGGAATTTTCCATAAACCATGGATCATTGAAATATGTCCTACTTTGAGAGAGTACAGTATGGGGTCACCAAGCAAGCATAGCCCTACCTAAACCAATGTAAGGAGTCCCATCCACCAAGTTCATTGGTTGGACCCACACTGCATTTCAAGTGCATTTGGAATGCAACCCATATTACTGCCTCTTACACAGCAATAATTATATCAGACAGAATTAGCTAGCACGAGACAGATTTGGAATAAGGGCCAAGCCTTTATAGTGACTAGTAGGAATGTTATCAGCAATAATGATAATACGAACCCCAAAAGGCACACCACCACCTTACCACACATGCATTCTAAATCCATCCCTTACAGGCACACCCAGAGTCCATCTAGTGCTCGAACAATCACACAAAGCGCTACCTTCATTTATACTCCCACAGGTGCATGTCCACCATCCTCACATATCACCAAACTGATCATACCCAGAAGCAGAGCTAAAATAAATAAATAAATAATTTAAAAAAGGTTGCATTCCCAGAAAAAAATGATGCATCGTGTGTACATCTCCATCTTCAATCCAAATTGGTGCTTGATTTAGCTTTGGCTGAAACAGTCTCACTGCACAATCTCAGATTCTCTGTAGTTCAATCGGAGGATGAATACAAAGATGATGATAACACCCCTGACACGACTAATCCATTCACCAATTATCTCAAGCGGTGGAAGGGGGGAAATCAACATCTAAGTACTCGACTGGAAAGAACCGCCACAATCCAGGGGCCTACAAAAACTGGTAACTGGCGACTTAAACAATGAAAATGCCAGTATTGGAAATCAGGAGGCAATCGGAGAACTAAAATGTATCTTGTGGAATTCCATGGGGCACTACAGTAATCTGGCAGTTTTAGAGGTATTGCAGGGTGCACAGTGCATAATGTTACAGGAGACTTGGCTCATTTCTAATCCGGTTTTTGATGGGTATGAACCTTTCGCCCAACCTGCAAAATTCAATGGGAGAGGTAGGCCTTATGGCAGATTAGCAATTGCCTTAAAATCAGATTTCTCAGTAGATTCCTGCCAAGTTGACAACCTACCCTATGGTCTACTTGCAGTTGAGCTGGAATTCCAGTCGAAGGAGTTTTTCATTCTACTGGTTAACATTTACTGGCATTTGGGAGTGGGCGATTTCCTCTCGTACATTGTTAATCTTGTTTGTGAGTGGAGGGTGCAAAGTGAAGTTCAATGTGTTTTACTAGCTGGTGATTTGAACACAAAATGTACTCCACCCAGCGGAAGACATGTGAGTTAACCTTAAATTTGACATTTTTGATCAACAAACAAAAAACGGTTTGGAATGGAGCATCACTCTCTCTTCTCTGAATCTTTATTCTTTATACAATCAACTCCGTAAGTGTGACTCTATCCAATATACGTGGTTTGGAGGTAAAAGGCACAGCATGATCGATTGCATGTTTGCTGACTCCATGCTGGTGCAACTCTTTTCTGACTTTTAAATAGGTTCAACTGTTTGGAGTAACCACTGCATGCTATGGGCCACTTTGCACCTCCCATTCCCTGCTTTTAACAAGGGAATCCTAGGTCTATCTCACCTAAAAGTTTGTCCAGGGGGTAATGCTGTTCGATGTATGGCCATGAATATTAACAAAGCAGCACACCACCTGCGTGAAGACATGGCCCGGTCCACACTCGAATGGAAGCTCAACACGTTCAATATTGAGAACTATGAAGGCTTTATTAATTCTTTAAGCTCAAGTGTGAGGTACATCTCCAAACCTGGCTCTGCCTTCAACCGTAAGAAACATCTACATGTTTATGATACACAGCTGGCCCATAATAAATCCTCAATGGGGTGCACCTTAAGATCTATAAAGAGCAGCCAATTTTGTATGAATTAGAATTTGCCAAATCTAAACTTGTAAAACAAAAATATAGACTCTATTGCAAACAACAGTGAGCAGCCCTACTCCAGCGAGATGCTGAATTGGTCCTCCGAATTCTTTCAAGAAAAGATGTTGGCATGTTCTGGACTCTAATAAATGGACTTGAGTTGACTACATACACCGCACAGATAAATGCAGCCACTGAGGCAACATGGGCTGAGAACCTTTTGGGTCTCTATGCGGTAGGCTGTGTTAAAATGTATACCCAGTCATCAAGGTCAACCATAACACCTGCCATTGACACTGTCTTTAAAATCAGTGGGGAATACTTTTATGACTTTATTCAATCATGTAAACTCTCTTGACTTGCTGGTGCCAATGGGCTTTCAAACACCATTCTTAAATCTGAACCAAGGAACTGGGCTAACGCCCTTACTATCCCATTTCAAAGTATGCAGTCTACTAAAACCTTCCCAACATCATGGCAAACAGCTTACATTGTTCCTATTTTTAAAAAGGTTTGAGGACCAACCCAACAAACTACAGACCAATCTCATTACTAGATACTGATAGTAAGATCTTTTCCTCAATCCTCCTTAAACACCTGGAGAGATGGGCCTTGGAATCTGCTAGACTATCCAAATGTCAGACCGGTTTTCGAAAAGGGTATTCCACCTCTCTCAATGGACTTATTCTAAGACATATCCAGCAGTCTACAAGGGACACCCCCGACTCGTATACCTAGGTGGCATTGGTTGACCTATCAGCCGCCTTTGATGGTGTAGATCGTGCTAGGCTGTCGGCTAAGCTTAGGAATTGGCGGATTCCAAGTAACCTCTTGGAACTCAGAATAGGCCTGCACGAAAACTCTTCTGTAAGGATAAGGCTAAATAAAGAAAGGGTGATGTCCCGATGTATTCCCAATGAGTCAAATCTAAGACAAGCTTGTACACTAGCGGCATGTCTATTTAATCTGTATGTGTCCGATGCTAGTGACTACCTGATTCCTGCCACATTAATTGCTCCTATGGTGGGTTCTCAACATCTTTCCAAGCACGCATACGCGGACGATTTTCTCCTTTTCGATAGATCGCATGTGGGTTTGAGATGCTTACTAAACTCTTTTTCTCATTTGCTTCTGAGAAGGGGCTCAGGATTAATTCTAAGAAAATTCGAATTTTGGTAATTTCCAAGAAGCCCTAAAAAACTCCCACAAGTGTGGTCATCGGATGATACTATTCTAGTCTTCCTGTTTTGCAATTCTACATAAGCAAGGTGGTACCAAAACTAATCTATGGTCAGGAACTGTTCTATGAATCAACCATGAAATGTCTCACATTATGGGAAGCACAGCTTTGGAGGCGTGTGTTGGGAGTCCCAAACTGTATTCCGCTAGCAGCAATAAGATTTGAACTAGGCCTCACCTCTACTGTTGCACGGGTGGAATGGAATCTGTTATCCCTATTTAGGAATGTGCTTTTGGCCTCTGGAGATTCTTTATATGTAAATTTACATGAAACTTTGAAGTTAAGTTCTAGAACGAAATAGTTTAATGTTGTCACATCAATTGGGACGAATTGTGCGAGAATTTTGAGTAAAATCAACTCGACCATGGACATTCTAATCTCAAATCCTGACAATATACAAAATAAGATACTAGATCATGATTGGATCGAGGATCTAGAGAAATTACATAGTTACTCCTCCATGGCACATAATAGGCATGAACACAAAAAGAGAGGTGAGATTGCACCATATCTCACTAAATTCCCCGACATGCATCATAGGCAAATTTCTATGCAAGTGCGATGGAACCTGTTGCTTACGAAATAAATTCTCGCACGGCACAACCTAATTGCTTCTAGTGATTTCAGATGTCTATTTTGTCATCAGGAGGGAATTGCGGAGTCAACAAGACACTTCCTCTCTTTTTGTAAGGAATTGAATGCTAAAAGACAATGTTATCTGGCAAAAATGTACCCTAACCATCAGTGGGTGAATGAGCTACAAATATGGCATTGCTCCATTAGTGGATGCAATATCGCTGAAACATTAGCGGTAGCATCCTTTTTCAAGTCTTCAAATTTAAATGAATTTAAGTTTAACATTAAGCCTGTGTCGGATACAGTCTCATTGCATTAAAAATGTATCTATTTTCTTTACTTTAAAACAAAAGTCTCACGTCTCCTTTTCTGAAGTTTTTAACTTTGTTAATTTTGTTTATCTATGCTTTCGTGATTTTACCTTCATAATGAGTTGTTTGAATGTTTTTCTGTATTTGTATATGCTAACATTTAATTCAGTTAACCTGGTTGAAAATTGATTCTGTATTTAGATTGTACTTTTTTGTGTAAGATTTTGTAAAGGTTACTTAACCATAAACAAATCAAATTAAAAAAAACAGAAGATCAGAGTTCTAATGCTGGCTTTTCCACTTGACAAAAAAGATGTGATCTTGAGAAAATGATTCTATTTTCCTGTCCTTCTGTTTGCTTTTCTGCTAAATGTGGGAGTAATTGCAAGTACGACATAAGGAGCTGTACAAAGTTCTTTATCAATTCCAAAACGATTGACCAAGACAGGAGGTGTGTGTGGTTTTGTGATCATGCTGCAGATTTCGATTACAGAACCAAAACATGTTTTTTCTAATCCTCAGTTCCCCTCTGACAAAATTGTTTGATCTTGGACATATCATTTTAGCTCCTTGTACTGCAGTTTCCGTATCTAGCAAACATGGGAGTGCTTAAAGGTAAATGGAACACAAGTTGTGCTACATTAAATGAAATAATGGACATGGGAGGGGAAAGGGTACAAGTAGATGGCTTCAGAACTAGAAGTGCAAGGTTTAAATCCTAGCTTCCCCATTTAACCAGAAATACTTGACCTTGGGCAACTCACTGAACACCAGTATAAAATGTAACAGTACACTGAAATTAATGTTGTGGAGAAGCATGGCCATAGACTTTGAAACCTGACGTTCTGGATCATAAACATGGCCACAATTTTGGTGTAAAAACACGTATCCCCTTTCAATTTGCAAACTATGTGCACAGCTTTGCAGCCTCCCTAATTTAACCATAGCATTAGTGGTCGACCTTCCAAACACTCAACTGGCTCCCAGTGAAACACAGAATTCAACTTAAAACTCTATTGCCCATCACACATCCCAGAATCCACCAAGAAAAGGATCCACTGCAAAAAAATGCAGATCCGAATGCTTTCAAGCAACAACCGGAAATGTCAAGGGGGAATTGCTTTCTAATTTCTCTGCACCGAGGGAGCCAACTATTCTTCAGAGAATCACTCAAAACCTGGATATAAAAAAAATGAATAACTGATATACTGACCCATCACCCATTAAGACCAATCAAATCAAACCAGACCAATCTCAACTAAAGATTGAGACCCTGAGACCCTTTAGAAACAATTAAACACATGTACATGCAACCCCCAAAATTCACTTCAATTTTACAATAGAAATAGCCCCACAGACCTAGATCCAAAAACTCTACTGGAACAAGAACTGGCCAGCAATCCAAACTAGGATAAACGTGAGTGGACCCTCCAGGGTCAACTTTACCAATATGTAATTTATGCCCACATACAATGCTTTAACAACAAGAATCTGGAGATCATGCTCAGTTATATTAGCATTCCCTCTGGATGCCCATCAGTTATACACTTCAACACCACCACAAAAATAATCATGAAAAAGAACTCTTCATTCTGCTGAACAATACAACACAAATCGCCACTGCCAGGTCAATAGCAGAACAGGAATTCAGTTTAGTCTAGCATTAAATTCCATTAACAGTAATCTTCATTAATCCCAAATCCACTCTTCTTCCCCCAAAGAGACTTGCCTCTCCATTTCCTAGAACCATTGTACTAAATAGAAACTCCACCACAACAACAATCTTGAACATGGCGGCTTTATGCCTACTAATACCATCTGAATTTGATGTAAGCAATTTCAAAACGTGCGTCTTTCGCTCCGCCCACCCTGCTAGCAGCTAAGCCAATGTCTGAGCACTGTCATCGAGTAGATCTGATCTTGGTCTCTCCATTTTGGATCAGACACATAACCACATTGCACTCCCACAAACAACATAAAACCATAAGAGTGCTCAGGATTATGATAATTCTAATCCTGCGATCAACAGTTCAGGTTTCCCATCAACACCCAAAATCATCTCTTTTTCTTGCAGGGCCACGTGCAACAAGGTGGTCAAATTGGTAGAGGTAAGCTTTAAAAGACCACTTTACATAACATTATGCACCAGTATGCTTTTGGTAGTTTTAAAAGGGTTGGTGCTTGTTGTCAATCACAGTTCAGCAACTTTAAAAAAAAGTATACACTGAGAAACCGCTAGGGGGCATGGGCCAAGATGACCACATGAAGCTGGTTTCCATATAAACCTACCATCCCCCACGAATGAGGAGATAATGATTCTGACACCTGGGACAAGCTGATCGACATGGCATTAGGTGGTGTAGGAAGCCAGTGAAGGACATTTGAGGGAGAGAACCGAGGGCACCCCAGAATTTGAAGAGCTCCATCGAGGTAGTGAAGGGCCTAAACTGAGTGGGGTGCCCACAAAGCTGAGATTTGTAGAGTGACCCCCTCAACTGGCTGCAGACTGGAAGGAGGCTGTATAGGAATAGGAGGTGAGCTCGGAGAGAGTGAGCCGCCGACCTGTCAGCCGGTTTCACAACGCAGCTCGGAAGAGGCGATGGGCTGGTGCACTGAGTGTTAGGGTGACCAGATATTTAAATAAAAAACCGGGATGGGCCACAGACATAGAAGCGGGACTACCGTTTCGACACACATAGGACTCCAATGAAACTGTAGACCTACTTCTATGTCAGCTGCCTTTTCTGCACAAAGTATGTGTAAGTATGTGTTCATTGAAAGCTCAAAGCTCTCATTGGAGGAGAGAAGTCATGCCGTGCCCCTGCCCGATCCTGGAATTTGTTTGAGGGTCACTGGCAAAAACCAGGGCAATAACCAGCCATCGCCCAAATTCCAGGACAGGGTTTCAAAACTCAAAAAAGTATCTGGAAGCCGGGAACAAGGGCAAAATACCGGGAAAGTCCCGGCAAAACCGGGACGTCTGGTCACCCTATTAGGAGTTGACCTCGGAGGACATGGGATGCCTGACCTCGGAGGAAGGGCCAGTGATGCACCGGGACAGGAAACACACATGGCAAAGACGCAGTGAGACTGGGCCCCTAGCCATTAAGGGTAAGTGCGAGGTGCATGCCTTGATTTGCCACAAGAAAGAAGCGGAACGCACTATGTGCTTGCAATTATGAGGAGGACAGCGGAGGGACAGGCAGCAGCTCAGGGAAAAGGGAGGGGCAGAAGTCCAGAAAACTGGGGGCGGGGGCGAGTGTGAGGAAGATGGATACCCACAGAAGAACATGGCCCTCTCCCACTCTCTCCCCCACCCTCACAAGCACAGAAGCGGGACGTGAGCTGGGAGAGGCCCGCCACCACAGGCAGGGAAGAGACACAGAGGCTGATGACTTAGGAGTGGAGGGAGAGAGCCTCCTACGAGACGCAGAGAAGAAGGAGCACAGGAACTCGCCTGAAGTAGCACAGTAATATACAAGGCAGAATAAGGAGGCGATACCAGCCCACTGTGGCAGCTCAAGATGGTGGTGGGATGACTGTCCTCGAGGGGCTCCTCAGCGCATGATATTGGGATTTGAGAAAGGAGACTGTCAAGGGCAGTCGGATGCAGACCCATATGATGACACAGCAGGTCACATCTCATTAGTGGCTAAACTAGCTAGGCAACGCTGCTACCAATGAAGAAGGTCAAGTCGAGTGGGGGACCTTCTACAGGAATTCAGGCATTGCAGAAGTTCCACCGGAGTGAGGGACCCTCCGTAAGACTGGAGCAGCACCAGAAGGAAGCAGCAGGAGAGGAGTCAAGCAAAGAAGGGGCAACGAAAGGAGACATTTGGAGCGTTCTTCACAAAATCAAAGCCCTAGGGTCGGACATAGAGGCATCCATCGCAGAGCTGAGCTTCAGGGCAGAGTAGGCAAGATAGAGGCGAGAATGAAGGGGTTGGAGAATAACCGGCTCTCCAGAGATGTAGTGGAGATGAAGATAGATGTCAGGCTAATCAACCTGGAGACAAAAGAAACAGAACTAGAGCTCAAGGGAGGCGACCTGGAAAACAGAGAGAGAAAAAAACAACCTAAAGATGTATGTATTTATTGTTTGCTAGGCGCTTATACAGCAAGTAAATTCTGTTTCCAATTGCCCACAGGGCAACAGGGAGGGGACAAGGGGATGAGAAACATTAAAAATACATCCAAAATATTAATAAATATGGGGGGAAAAAAGGACAAACCTACTTTTCCTTGTGAGTGTTCAGAACGTACAAGTGCAGAAGGGAGGGGGAATGGGCCTAGGTGCTGGGGTGCTCGTGTGTGAGCAACAGGTGAAGTGCAAGGTATGGTAAGTGCGAGCCTCCAGGATGGAGGGTGTGCCGAGGCAAGTGCCGAGGATAGACAGAAGCTGGGGGTGATTCAGTGTGGGAAGTCAGGGCCCGAGGATGCATACAGGCCCTGGACACCAATCAAGCAACTGTGAGATTAGCAGAGGAGAGAAGGGGGCAAGGGGGAGGTAAAGAAGAATGTCTTGAGGAGCTTCCGGAATTCATGAAAGTCCTGCTCAAGATGAAGAGGGAGGGGGAGGCTGTTCCAAAGAAAGGAGCCAGCTGAAGAAAGCAAGCAACCTTCTGCGCTCTGTTTAGCAAAGCGGTTTACACACAAAAAGTTGGTGGCAGAGGAGTGCAGAGGTCTAGAGGGGGAATATGTAGTAAGAGAGAGTTGCAGATAGTGTGGTCTCTGGCTCCAGACAGCCTTGTGGATGATACAGAGGAATTTTCATTTAATCTGTGAAGCAACCGGGAGCCAGTGAAGACTTTTTAGGGCAGAAGAGATGTGGTCCCTGAGCATGAGGCCAAGGATAAGTCTTGCTGCCCTATTCTGGATTAGCTGGTGCGGTCGCAGAGTTGTAGAAGGTAGATTCAGGAGGAAGCTATTGCAGAAGTCAAGCCTACAGAGAACCAGGGCTCGAGTGACATTGAGCTTCTGGGGGAAGGTGAGAAAAGGTAGAATTCCTTTGAGAAGGAAGAGCTGAAAGTGGGACGACTTGGGAATGTCCTGAGTGTGAGAGGGGAAGGAGAGCGAGGAGTCGAAGATGACTCCAAGGTTTCTGGCTTCAGAAGGAGCAGGGGGAGAGCCCATGCAGGAAGGAGAGAACAAAGGGAAGAAGTCGGGAGCAGGGGTCCCAATGGGAAGGATCTCCGTTTTGCTGGCATGGAGGCAGCGATCATTCGAAGTCCACCAGGCCTGGATGGCAGACACGCAGTCAGGGATGATGAAAGGTGGAAGAGGGTAAGCAGGAAGTTTGAAAAAGACTTGTGTCATCTGCATAACACTGGAAGGTGGGGGAGTAGGAGGAGACGAGGAGTGCCAGCTGAGTGAGGTAGATGCTAAAGAGCCAAGGCAGAAAGATAGAGCCCTGGGGGACACCACAGATCAAGAAGGAAGTAGGAGAGGAGAAAGTGCCCAGGATTACTTCGGAGGAGCAGTCAGTTAGAAATGAGGTCAACCAGGTCAGTGCCTGCTCCGACATACCAAGAGTGTCGTGCAGCCTTTATATGAGAATGGGTGAAGTGGGGCTGAAGGAAACGGAAGGAGAAACTTCTGTCGGATGTTGAGAGAAAAGTCAAAAGAATGATAACTGTGCTCTTCGAAGAGAAAGAGGGTAAGGACGTGTAAACTGAGAGAGTGCGTACAGGAGTTGGAGGAGTGAGGGGCCCGGGATCAGTGGTGGTAAAATGCCTAGGCTACAAATAAAACATTAATGTGTTGGTCAAGGCCCGATAAGGTGAGAAGGTAGAACAAGAGGGATCGGAAGTGCAGGTCTTTCCGGATCTCTAGAGCCTGATGCTCACAAGAAGAATGGGGTGTAGACCTCCATTGTGGCTGAACTCAAAAGGGGTAAGGTATAGGTGCAACCTCCCCTTTGCCCTGGTATTCGAGTTCAGGGGGAAGACTACAACATTTCCAACGGAGACAAAGCCAGTCAAACAACTTTCCGAATCAGCGCAAGTGGTACAGCAGTGAAGAGAGCCGAGATAATTGGGGAAGGAAGAGTGGAGGATACAGAGGACTGGGGGGGACAAGAAAAAGAATTCCTGGATCCCAAAAATTCAGGAAGGTCAACACTCCTTCACCTGTGAAGAGATGCGGGCCAGACTGCCAAATGTAGGCATCAAGAGATTAGGAGAAGAGATGAAGAGTGCACTAGTAAAGTATGAGAGATTGAACTTGAAAGGGGGAAATCACCAGAGGATTTCCTATGGAATAGGCAAGACGGTAGGACTAGAACTACTGTGTTTGGGGTGGAGGTGGACAGAGTACTTACCTAGTGGTCCGCAACAAGGCAGACATCTAATTGGGGCGTAATAGTTATGTTGATGATTTCTGTTGCAGAAATGTTGGGGAAAGGTGTTGGGGAAGGGGGGGAGCAGGAAGATGGGGGCACCTTAGGAGAAAGGTATGTTGCTAATGTTGAGAGGTCAAGGATACAATACGATGCAAACAAGTGAGAGTATAAAGAGGGTGGACACTTCAGTTCCCATGGATGCAACATACAGTAGATGTAGGGCACCAGGGACTCCTGAGAGTAGCCATCTTGAATGTAAAAGGGCTCAACTATCCAACGAAGAGGTCTCTAGTAGGGAAGGAATTGGAGAGGTACAAATTAGACATTTCACTCCTGCAGGAGACTAGACTGACGCACAGGGGGGCGGGTAAGGGGAAGTTGCATGGGATCCCTGGTAAATATATTGGGCACACATATTGGGCATCAGGCAAGTGTAAGAAAGGTGGAGTGAGAATCCTTTTGAGAAAGACGTTAAACCTGGAGGACATAGAGGTGCTAAGGGGGCATGAAGGGGGGTGGTTAACCATCAAAGAAAAGATAGATTTAGCAAGCATAACATTGCGCTCCATATACTGTTCAAATAAGGGCCAATACACTTTTGGGGACAATGTTTTGGGAGAGACCCTAGACATAGAGGGGCTGTTGATTATTGGAGGAGATTTTAAGATGTATGCAGAACGGGGCCTAGAAAGATGAGCAAGAAAAGGGGCAATCAGGGAGAGTAACTTAGAAGAACCGCAAAACCTCAACTCCATCTTAGACAAGCTCCTATTGTGCATTGTCTGGTGACACCTGAATCCAGAGAAAAAGGGATTTCCCATTCTTCTCTGTGCCTCATAGTATCTTTACGAGAATCAATTATATTTTAATGGAGAGGTGTCAGGAACATGGAGTGCTTTCGAGCGACATGGTGAAGGTAGCTTGATCGGATTATAAAATGGTTCTGATGCAAGTGGGCATGAGCGTGTTGGGGGTGGGCAGGGATACTGTCTGGAGCTGCAATGACTACTTATTAAAAGATGCAGTATTCAACAGTGACCTTAAAAAGGACCTTAGTTCCCTTTCCTCCATACTGTATGGGCGTCCCTTCGTAGGGATGGGAGAAAGAACCTTTTTCACCAGAAAAACCTTCTTCCACTTTAAATTTAGAGGCGTGCAGGGGTGCAGCCCTGGGAGCATGCGCTCCCCTGACTCCGCCCACTGGCACCACTACGAAGTCCCCATTGACGCGTTGACAATACTTTACCATTGCCTAATGACACCTGTATTATTAGGGGGGAGGATGGTGGGATGTATGGAGGAAAGGGGACTAAGGACTAGGAGTATGTTAGTCACTACGGTGAGTAACTTGTAATTACTCTTACGTCCCGTCCCCTTTCCTTCATACTGTATGGGCGATTACAACTGTATTTAGCCCCAGGGTGGAGAGGAGACCCTCCTTAAGCAAACCGGTTCCTTAGAACCACCTGTCCGAAGGCCGCATCTGATTTAGAGCCAGCATCCAAACAGTAGTGCTGACAGTAAGCTGAAGGGGTTGCCCAGGTGGCTGCCCAGTTTAATATCTGCCACGGAACCCTGTGGAAAGTGGTAAAGGGCTCTGAAGCCACCAGAGCCTGTATCTCGCTGACTCTGCAAACGGAGGTGAGTCCTACTAACAGAGCGGTCTTGATGGTGACCAGTCTGATGTCCGCGGACGCCATTGGCTCGACAGATTCATGCACCATGGCACCCGAAACCACATTGAGATCCCACACAGGATGTGGCCTCTTGATGGGCAGGTAGAGGCTGGACAATCCCGTCAGATATTTCTTGACTACTGGGTTGGAAGAGGAGAAGACCTCATCCTCTGAATTCCTGTAGGCCCCTATGGCTGTCTGCGACATGTGTTCACCTGCACGCCTGAGTGGGCAAGGTGTGCCGAGAACGAAAGCACATCGTCCAGTGTGCACGTCAGGGGGTCGATCTCCTTAGACTCTGCCCAGTGACAGAACCTGCTCCATTTACTCTTGTATTGGTTCCTAGTGGCCTTGCTCCTAGCGCCCTGGATGATCTCCAGGTTAGGCCGAGATAGGCTCAGGTTCTTGTGGGTGACCTGCTCAGGAACCACGCTGCAAGGGCTAACTTCTGAGGAGCGGGGTGGAGAACCTTGCCCCCCTGCTGGGACAGGAGAGGTGCTGTGCCCAGCGGAAGGTCAATGGGTGGTCTGTACGAGAGGCTGAGGAGCTCAGAGAACCACAGCTCACTGGCCGCCAAGGCACTATGAGTATGATGCTGAGGTAACAAGCTTCCTTTATCTTGCGGAGCACCCTGGGGATCAGGGGTGTGGGAGGAAAGGCATTGGCTGTCATGCCTTTCCATTGAATCTCATGGCGTCGCCCAGGGAGCCGTGGGCCCTGTCCCTGCCAAGACGCGAACTGCTGGCACTTCCTGTTCTTCCAGGAGGCGAATAGATCCACCCGAGGATGCCCTCATGCGTTGAAGACCACCTGCAGGGCCTGTTCATTCAATTGCCACTCCTAATTGTCTGCTCCCAGCCTGCTCAGCCTGTCTGCTTCCAGGTTGGCCTCCCTTGCGAGGTGGACAGCCCTGAGGTAGATGTTGTTCCAGGGCCCATTCCCAAATGCTGACCGCTAGGTCGCACAGTGGAGGGGACCCCCTGCTTGTTGACATAGTACATGCTGGTAGAGTTGTCGGTCTGGATCAGGACAGTCCTGCCCTTGATGAGTGGCAGCCACACCCTGCGGGCTAGCCAGATGGCGCTGAGCTCCAGCCAGTTGATATGCGACACCTGCCCCTGCCGTGTCCAGACCCTGTGGACGATGTGGCTGTCCAGAGTGGCTCCCCAGCCATCTAGGGGGCAATCTGTAGTAATGGTGACTTGCGGAGCCAGCTGCCGGAATGGCCTGCCGGTCCACAGTTTGCAGTCCTTGGACCACCACATGAGGTCCGAGTGGAGAGAAGGCGGTATGCTCGCCAGTTCCACTTGGGAACCCTTCTCCTGCTTCCAGGAGGCTGCGAAGTGCAGCTGCACTCTCCTCATCCTGAGCCTCGTGTGCGGCACAGCCAAGAGGAGGGCTGCCATGATACCCAGTAGGTGCTAGTACCTCCAATCCGAAGTCCCTGATCTGGTAAGGAAGTGCGTAGAGGCCCTCTTGATGGCCGTTATCTTGTCCTCAGAGGGGGAACATTTTCTCGGAAATGGTATCCCAGATGAGGCCCAGGAAGGTGAGGAACTGCGTGGGCTGCATCTGAGACTTGTTGAGGTTGATGGTAAACCCCAGGTCGTGGAGTGTTCTCATAACTGCGGAGGAAGTGAGGACCACCCCCTCTGGGGATCTTGCCCCAACGAGCCAGTCGTCCGGGAATGGATAGACATGGTGGCCCTGGGCCCTGAGTAGGGCTGCCACTGAATTCATGTGTCTGTTAAATACCCTGGGGGCTGTGTTGAGCACCTTGTGCTGGAAATGACAGCTCATGATCCTGAAGCGTAGGAAGGAGTGGTGGGGCTGCCAAATTGGGACGTGTAGGTAGGCGAACCAGGGAGCACATCCAATCTCCCTTGTCTAGTGTCTCTGCAATGAGTGCTGGTGTAACCATCAATTCCCTGAGGCTATTGCTGCGGAGGGGGACTGGAAGAAGCCCTTGCTCCCCCCTTTTTGTTGCTTGCACCAGTGCTGACTCAGCGAACGGTCAGGTTGTCTCATCCTTCATTCCTGGAATTCCCGGAACACGCCAAATGCCTGCCCCCAGTCAGAGCATTGATGCGACTGGGCGTACGCCTTGGGCGTGACCTTTGCCAGGATAGGTAAGGACTTCGCAGTTTGTGAGCTGTTCTTCTTGAGCTGTGAGCTGTTCTATCCAATTCCTCGTCGGTGGTAGAGTGGAAGAGGTCACTACCCTTGAATGGAAAGTCCAATATGTGATCCTGGACGTCAGGGTTGAACTTGGTAGCCCGAAGCCAGGCCGTCCTTCTCATGTCCGTGGCGAAGCAGATGGCCCAGCATGAGATATAGATGTCAGCCACTGTGGACTCCATGATGTCCTGCGCTACCAGCCTGGATTCTCCTAGAACGGCCTTGAAGCGTGCCTGGCTCTGCATTGGAAGTTCTGGAAGGATGCCTGCTATTTCCTGCCACAACCTCTGGTTAGCGGCAGCCAGCATGGCATCTGCGTTGGCTTGACGCAGGTGCAGAGAGGCGTTCGAGTACAGCTTTTTCCCGTATGCCTCCAACATTTTCTCCTCCTTGCTTAGCAGCGCTGAAGACGAGGTGGCCAAGGACGACTGAGTCTTAGAGTAGAGCGACTGGGTGGCAGGATGAACCTTCCCTGCGCTACTGATGGATACACTGTATGCCACATACCTGGTTGACAACAGTCCTACCTTGAAACTCGTTCACCTGCCTGCTCTGTTCCTAGGAGCGGCATTGGACAAGCGGCCCTGTTGTCTGGCGCGGCGGCCATTTTTTCGGGCTGCATGCCACACGCCAAATTCGTGGTGCATGGCCCTCTGGGTACAGCCTCCCCCAAGACTCTTGGTGTTGGAACATGAGGCCTATCCCGCACCTCAGGTCTAGACCTGGAAGGCGAATCACTCTCAGCATTGTCGCCGGTAGTGCTGCATGAAGGCGCCCCCTCTGCCATGGAGCCGGTAATAGGGCATAGCCCCGGTAGGAGAACCTTGCGGTCCCTCAGCAATGATACCAGTAGGGTCCGGAGACCCCTCGGGCGTAAGGCCGGTAGCTGTGTTAGCCTCGGTACGTGCGCCGGTAACAGAACCCGAGAGGTTCCTCCCGCGTGGGCATTTCCTCTGGAAGGAGTTGCCCTTACGGGGTGCCATGGAAAATAATGGCCCTAACTTGGGCCTTGATCTCTGCTTGACAAACTTCTTCAAGTCCTCTGGAGGCGACCCTTCGAAGAGCTCCCTCCACCTAGCTAGCCTGTTCTTCAGTGCATGTGGAGTCAGAGTGTTGCACGCGGTGCAACCTTCCCAGCTGTGGTCAAGGCCAAGGCAGTGGAGGCAAAGAGTGTGGGGGCCAGATGTGGGAAAGAGCCCCTCGCAGGCTGGACACCTGCTTAAGCCCGCCGAAGTCGACATGCGCCGGGGAGGAGCGTGAGGTCAGAGGACCAAGTAACTATATGACAAAAGAAAGACAAAAAGACAGTAAAAGAATCTGGGGAAGAGCGCGTGGAATTACATGGAAGGGCCACACCCAGGAGCGCTGGAGAAATTGGCCCGTTCCCGTCAACGAGGAAAAGGGGACTGAGGAGTGGCACCGGTGGGCGGAGTCAGGGGAGTGCATACTCCCAGGGCCGCAGAGTATAAGAGGACACACTGTTAGGGAGAATTCTCATTTATGGCTAATTTCCCTTACCTAGTGAGTCTCTCAGCAGCTTTGCTGGATTTCTGGGGTTTATTGTTTCCACTTGGTAAGACTGTGAACCTTTTTCCCCACTCTTACAGTGTATTTTATTTGTGTGTGTTGTACTTTTTGTGCTCATGGGCTATGGAGTGTCACCAACTCCCTAGGCATCATCTTTTTACTTGGGTGTCACCCAGCACCTTCAGTGCAGTGACACAGGGTTGTCTTTGAGACTTCCCCCTGACTCCATTTTCTGGGGCTGAATACTGTCCCCCAGAAACAGGTAAAGTTGCCATTAACTTTATATAGTCACTTTTAAATTACAGACCCGGTAAACCCGATCTTACGTGGAGTACTGGAAAGGGTTAACTCCTATCCCTTTTTGTCTGTGTCTCTTAGAGCCTTGTTTCGCTCCCTTAACTTTAAGACTTGGCTGGTGGCAGTGGTATCTACCCTAACTTTTCTACCGCGATTATATTAGATAAACGTGGTATTGTTATAGGCTATTATAGTAACCTCAAACATAAACCCGCTTGACCAAATAGATTTTCTTTTGGTTCCGGCTGGGTTTTGTCGCCATTTATTTTTATTAAAGTCTTTCTTGTTTGCTTTTCGTGCCAAACCAGGTTTGCTTTCTTTATTTGCCGTTCTTTGGCGGGCTTCTGCAAAGAAGCCCTCCTTTGGCATCTGGGTGTCTAGGTGGGCTGAATGTGAGGGAGGGGTTTAGTAACCCCCTGCACAGGGTCTCCTTGGAGACCCAAATCACACTGTGTGTCCATTGGCTGGGGTGGTTGTCCGGGCTGGACAACCCCTCTACTGTATGATTGACAACCAGGCTGTGTGAATGGGGGATTTTGGCATAAAAAAGGCAGGACTCTTGGGCTGGAAGTCAGAGTCGCCACTGGAACTACAAGAACCGAAGAGAAGTGGAGAAGACGACAGCTGCTGCAACTCCTGGATCCCGGTGAAGCCCTGCTGCAGTCCTGAGCTATCTACCCTTCAACGACAGAGAAGATCCAGTCTGGAGTCTTCTTCCCTTGAGCCTAGTGGGATCAACCAGCTCACCTTCAACAGCCAGAGAATCCTCCTCTCGGTCGAAATCACTGCACAGAGCTGTAGTGGTCCGGATAGTCATTAGAAGAGCCCTCTCTTGTTTTTAAGGAGCACACCTTTTATTCATCGTTGCTTTGCTGCTGCTGGCCTCATCCCTGGGTAGTGCAGATCGCTCCAGACGTCGTCCTTCTTGTCCCCATGACTGAAGCTTCAGGAACCGTGAGTCTACAGGAACTACCAGGAAAAACTGCCGTAGCACCAGCTTTCTTCATACGAATAAGGTACTGTGTCCATTTGGTCGCTCTCTCCGTCCGACCTTGAGGAATCGGGGCAAACCCTTTTCCTTTCCGAAGGCTTGTTGTTTCTTTCTTCCCTCTTATAACTTTTGCCTCCCTTTGACAATATCCAAGTACTCCTGGCAACGTTAATCTTGAACTGTTCTCACCGTGTGATCCTCGACAACAGAGCCCTGCACCCTTTGACACTGGCGCAGGCCTATTGACTTTTATCTGCCTCTTAGAACACGTCCTCTGATTCTATTGCCCTGACAAAAGTATTGCCTATGATTTTTATCCACTATTCCCTTGTTATAAATTCTTTGTGCTAAGTGTGTTTGACTACGGTTACATTTCTTTCCACGGGTACACTTTTCTTTCGTAATACCGAACTGTCATTACTGTCAAAAAGTGATCGTGTAAGAACCCCTGGTAACGCATTTGTTTCGAAACACTGGTCTATCAAATCCTATTGTATTTACCTTGAATTGTCCTGAACAAGAGGAATTGGTTGTGTGTAGTATAGTTAAAGTGTGGTTTTATTTAAGAGAAGTGAAGTGTTTTGCCAACAGATGGTTTAAAAATAAATGTACTTATATTTTTTAACCGGAAACCTTGAGTCAGTGTTTGCTTGAGTCACAGTAATTGTAGTCCTTTGTGTAATTCCTATTACTGCTCATTTGTTCTTGAGATAAGCCTGGCTGCTGCGCTACTGCTACCACTATAACTGTATAATACAGGCTTGTACCAAATGTGAAATTGTACTATCACTTCTAGTCTTAATTGTATGTAATGTTCCCTAAGGGTACTGCGTGTGATTCTGCCTAACACATACAAAGTACTGTGCTTTGGGAGGCAGCAAAAGCAACCATATGGGGCTCACTGATAAAAGAAGGCTCAAGAAGGAAACTTGAGAGATTCCTAAGAGAGGACAAACTCCTAAGGGAGAGAAGAGGAATGGGGGCGTAAAGTGGGTGGAAAAGACAAAAGAAGACATGCAAGGCAAAAAGCAGAACCTGGCGGAGTTAGCTTTGGGAGAGCTATTCTGTAAAGTTTGCTCAGGGAAGCAAAGGTACTATGAGAAGAGGGACAAGCTGGGGACTATTGGAGCTCGTAGGCTAATGGTCCAGAGGATAGATAAGATAGGTAAAATAAATGCCAAATTCAGGACTGGAATAGGTACCCCAGATGGGATTGTGGAAGGCTTCCTAACCTTTTACCAAGAATTATGTAGGGAGGGGGAGGCGGTAACTCGGGAAGAAGCAAACAACCACCTGACTCTGGTGGGTCTCCCAACACTGGATAAGGAGAGCTCAGACAAAATAGATGCAATGATGACCAGCAAGGAAATTGTGGAAGCAATTAAGGGAATGCGGTCTGGGAAAGCGCCAGGGGAAGATGGGTTCACAGTCTCATTTTACAAGCACTTCATGGAAACCCTATTGCCATCCTTAGCCAAAGTATTTAATAATATTGTGAATAAGGGAGACATACCCACGTCCTTTAGAAAAGCCCTTATCACAGTAATATTGAAGGGAGGGACCCCTTTGAATGCATCTCTTAGCGACTGATCTCCCTGTTGAACATCGATGCACATTTTTTACGAGGATACTGGCATCCAGAATAGATATAATCCTGCCAAAATGTATAAATACAGACCAGGTAGCATTCATTACAGACAGACGGACAGTGGATGCTTTCCAGAACACCCTGACCCTTATGCAGTGGTCAGAACTCGCACAGGAAGACCCAGTGTTGGTCTCCCTAGATGGTGAAAAGGCGTTCGATCATGTGGGATGGCCCTTCCTATTTACAGTACTGGATTTGGCCATAGAACGAGGAGAGCGGTGGGTGGAAGCTTTATACGCACAACCTACTGTGCAGGTAATAACCAATGCAAGAGGTCCAGGAGCTCTATTCTGGAAAGTGGAACCTCATAGGGGTACCCGCTTTCCTCCCCCCGTTTGTCATGACTTTGAAACCCCTTGCACTAAGAATACCATCAAACCAGAACAAATGCATATGGGTTGGGGATCTCAATTACAAACTGGGACTTTCAGCGAATGATATTCTCCTTCACCTACAGGATCTGCTCCACTCTATCCCAGAAACATTCAGGGAAATTAATAGAGATATGTCGATTTTATTTCCTTTTGGCAGACTGGTGGGGCAGATGAGGGGGAAGGAGGGGTCACCTCCATTGCTGGTGAGCATGGGGTATCTGTTACTTGGGAATAAAGAAAACTAGGTGTTAGAAAGACCACTTTGAGGTGAATTTCCCACCTCTACTGAAGATTATCTATGAAGGCCTCCATAGATGGACGAAAGCTAACTTGTCATGGCTGCGGAGAATACATTCCATAAAATTGATTATAGTGCCCAGAACCTTATTTCTGTTCCAAATGTTACCTCTGGAGATCCCCAATAGAACTGTGTAGAAGATCAAGTTCAGGTTGTTGAAATCTCTCTGGCAGGGCAACACACCCAGAAATGGCGATCAGAACCTAATCTTACCCAAGGAGGAGGGAGGGGTGGGCTTCCCAGACACAGAAAACGACTACATGGCATCCCAGCGTAGGATGCTGGTATTGCACCTGGGGGGAGGCAGGGAACAACAATGGGTCTTCCTAGAGGATCAATGGTTAAGCCCAGTCACGGTAGGAGAATGGCTGTGGATAGGGAGGGACAGGCCTTCTACATACATCCGGAGACACAGAATCTTGAGCTGTCTGTAGGAATAAGGGTGGAAGGGAAGAAAAATGGAAGGGATCACCACTTGGCCATCCCCTACCAGAGCCATATACAGGCCCCCCCAAATAGGGAAATAGGGATGCAATTGTAGAACCACTCAGGTTTCAAAAATGAAAGGGTCCTGAAGGACATTTGGTGGAATGTAGTGCGAGAGCTCACTGTGGCGAACCAGAAGAGGGAGTCGGACTAAATAATGCCATTTTGAAGAGTCTTTATTAAAATGATTTAAAAAACGCCTATCTAGCCATATCGCTGTTCCCTGCCTAACAAAACTAAAAGCAAGGGTGCTCTTCAAAGTCCTAAAACATAGTCCTTAGTCCAAATCCTAATAAATAACTGGCCATACCACTTAGGACAAAATAACAAAAAGATGGAGGCCGGAGCAATAGCCTCAGTGTTTGGTTTCTACCTGGCCCAACACTTGGATCTCTTTTCCAAGAAGATTTTAAACATTCAAGTTCTGGATCTCTTTCCACAAAGATAATAAATTCCTCGCAGTACAGCCCTCAGCCTGCAGGTTCTGTATTCTGTTTTAATTATTTACATAAACTCCATACGGTTCCCTTTTTTCAAGAAAGACAAGGTTTTCTTAATACAATTCCACCATTTCCCGCTTGGTGCTTGATAGTGTCCTTGTCTTGTGTTTAAACACTGGAACTCTTCAGGTTCTCCTTCCCTCCAGTTCTGTTTGCTTTGTTTCAAGTTACCAGGTCTCCCCAAAGTCCACTGGCCCTCTGTCAGGCTTGCTTAGTAGGGCGTCTGCCCGTTCAGGGTTTCCGGGCTCCCGTAACCCTCGTGGCTTCTCCAGCCTTGAGTGGCAATGTCTCTAGGTTTCCCAGGGCTCTCCAAAGCCTTCTGGCCCACTGATAAACCTGTGTTAGCAGGGCCTCAGTAAGGCATCTGCCAATTCGGATTTTTTTGGCTCCTTTAGCACTTATGGCTTTCCAAGCCTCTGTTATCACTATTTGCTCCTCTCAACGGCCTTACCTCTTCGGGAGCGTTCACTTCCCTTCTGCTGCTCCGAAGCTAATGCCCTTCTCATGCAGAGTTCAGCAATACGGTCTCTACATTGTGGTCTGGTCTCTGTGCCAGTTAACAAGCCTCAGGCCCAAAACAGCTTCTTTGTGGTCACGCCACCAGTTGAGACAGTCACTTTACTGTCTCTATCTCCCTCCCATCCTTGTCTTCTTGGCCAGTCAGGATGCCAGCCTTCCAGCGCCTTCCTAGCAATTTGCTGGCTCTCCTCGCTATCGCCGGCTCTGCGGTCTAGCTTGGCTCTGCCCCTCCAGGACATCTTCCGGTCATAGGCACGCCTCTGTGTAGGATTCTTTCCCCGCTCCTTATGGTTTTATGTACGCCATTACAAATAAAAGGGGTGTGTTGTCGTTGTTTGACTGTGGAATTCAGACAAGATCCAATATTATCTGAAGCCAAAGAAATGGCAGCATTTGGTGGATTCAAAAGAGAAGTAACAGTCTTTCTGATTCCCATGTAGGCAGACAATGTATTCGGGACCGGGAATTCCTTACCAGAATGGGAGTCCGTGTCCCCAAGATGGGCGTCACTCCCAGTTCCCCAGGCCCCCAGGGAGGATCTTGCTGAGCGGGCTCACCTCTGGGAAGAATGGACTAATAGTCTAGATTCGTTACATAATCCCCTTGGGGAGAATGTTAGTAAGGTGGACTAGCTTAAAGGGTCAATGTATCACAACTATATAGAAAGATAACTAGGGCAAGACACCAAGGCGGTAAAGGGCTGAGGAGGAAATGTGAGTGGGACCTCCAGATGGAGTTACCAGATGTATTGTTGTCCAATCTTTGCACAAATGCCCACAACACATCAATTTCTTGTCAATACAAACGACATGGCCTAAAGCTGTTACATAGATGGCAATAAGATTGTATGCAATTGTTGAAAATGTTTCCTACATTGAACCCACTATGCTGCAAGAAGTGCAAAGAGGTCACTATGCTGCAAGAAATGCGAAGAGGTGAGGACATTGTGGCACATATGTTGGGGTTTGCAAAGCATAATGGAATTAAGTATTAGGATGGATATAGGACCTAGAAGGGTCCGTGAGGGCACTAGATCCAATGCTGGTGCTCTTTGCTTTGCAGGAGGAGAAAGGGACGAGACGGCATGCCCCATATATGACACACTTCCTCTGGCTGGCGGCAAGAGCATGTTTGGCAACATGGAAGAGGGAGAACCTGTCTTCAGAAAGAGCATGGGCCAGTAAAGGACATGACATTTATGAAATGGAGACCCTCACTAGGCTGCTGCATGATAACACAAACGTGAGGGAGATGGCCAGAGTGCTTTCAAGGAGAAATACATTAAATTGTCTGGATAAGATTAGGTGGTGGCACCTTAGGGAAGATCCGGACCTGTACATCACAAAGGAGGAAAACTGAGGACACCCCGTTGACCCTCACGTGTGTGCAGAATCATTGAAGTCCCTTTCTATGTGATATCAACATGGAGCCCAGAGTTGTGTTGTGTGCCTTACACAGCCCTTATTATTTTGGTGAAACCCAATTTCCCTACATGTTTAAAACTGATCTTGGATAAATACCCATTTGCTTCAGTTTTCTCAGCTAACAAATGTGTGAATGCTTGAAAACAAATAAACTGGACAGCACTTAGAAGTGCTACTTCAAATAAAGAAAACCACAGAGAGAACATGAAGGGGATTTGGTGAAATGCTAAATTGCTTACATTGCAACCAGAAGATCTGGATCCTAACCTGGGCTTTCGTCCCGGACCAAAGTGGAATCATCTTGGGTAAATCAGTTTCTCCCTCTGTACTTGGATTTCTATTGTTTGGCAAATGTGTATGTTTCCCACGTAAAACTCAAAGGCCTTCAGTGCATACTAACGTTTTAAATTGGTTACGTCGAGATAGCCAGTGGTTCTCACCTGGCACTATCTAGCAGCCAGGGTCGGCACATGCAGAAGGAGCCAAGTCATCAAACCTTTTGCTGGCCAGTCTACTTGTCAATTGTTTACTTACTTGATTTAACTCATGTGAAGTGCGGTTTTCTCGTCCGTGGCCTGTGCACATTGCAACCCTGTAATCTAAGGGTTAGACTAGCAAGAAATATTTTGAACACTGTGAAATTTCGCACAGACCTGGTCCCTGGTTAGGGCACATTTTTCACACCTGCGTAGACAAGTATGCCTCACAAGTGTTCGTGGGGACTGTGTGCATATAGACTTTTCTTTTTCTATCATCGGTCTACATCCATTTTTTGAGTTGATCTTTCAGGTTTGTGGTGCTGCTTCCTTAACTGTGCGTGGCCCTTTTTCTCTCATGTGATTGAAGCCCTTGCCAGGACTGTGCTTCTGCATCAGTGTTCAGCCCTGCTGCTCTGAATTCTCGTTTGTCCACAGGACACACTCTGGTCTCTGTTGGATGTCTCCCCTGTTGGGAGGCATGGTATCTCCCAGTGTGTTGTCTTGGTCACGTGGGGAACCACGTGACCAAGTTAATAAAAAGAACAAGCCGTTTCCGGGCTCGTCAGTCAGACCATCACAAGGCTCCTGCAGATGCACTAGGCCATGCCCCCTTTGACCCACACCAGGGATCTCCTAGCAACCACACCACGCTCCCGCCCAAGCATGACTCCGCACAGTGAGCGTCTACCTGTCAGTCTCCAATGACGCCGCGGGTGTGGCGATACCAGCCTATGGGCGCCCTACACGCTCTGGACCCCGCCCCCAACTGTGCTCGGACACTTGAGCCGGCAGCTGCCTCCACAGACCGAGCACAGTGAGCGGAACTGCTCTCCAGACGAAAACAGTCGTGAAGCACAGGTGAGCTTCACTTCTCCCTTTGGCAGGGTCTACGTTCATGTACCCCACATTTTTCAATAATGCTTTTTCCTCCGGTCTTCTCCCCCCTCCCTCCTCCCTTGCTTACCCTAACCACCCCTTCTCTCCCGCCAACAACCCCCTCTACCCCCCCATCCCCCTGCTCCTCCCTACCGCAACTCCTTCCCCCTCCCCTTCTTTCCCCTGGCTCTCTCAACTATTAGGATTCAGTCCCGCTGACGGCCACGTCCGAGCTGCAGCCGGCTGCAGAAACTGCCCAAGAAATGCCTGCATGACAGAAACTCCACGACTCGTGAGATTTTTCTGCACATCAAACCCACGTCTCCGGACATCTTCCAGATGCCACCTACATTCGCCAATCTATTCAGCTGGATTCACTACAGGCTACCCACACACGCAGGTAATCAAGGAACAGGTGTATCACGAGTTACACAGTCCTTCTCACACCTCTGTGCACCTCCCGCCATCCACTTCATGCATCCTGACATCAGTATCTACTTTTTGTTTTGTCAGCTCATGCACACAGCAATTACTCATGTAACAAGTGGAACCCACGGCGTGCGCTGGTGCCGGACACCATCCCCCTACTACTACAATGAGGGGGCAGTTCACTCGAGGCAACATAATCTTTTCTGACCACGGATACCCTACCCAGGGGCCATCAAGGTAAAGAGACTGTACTTTATGCAGTCTTATAACCACCTCCTCACACCCACTATGGCAACTTGGTGCCACGGCAACTATTGAGGGGAGACACGGTATGTTGAGCACCGGCCAATGGGAGTATTTGGATAGAATAAGTGCACTTCTTTTCTATCTATTTCACTGCTGACCAGGCAGCCAGAGTAGAAAGCTCTGCATGAATAATACACTGAATAAGTAACTCTAGTGGAGATCTCTCTCTTCTCTATTTGGTGTATTACTTTTTCAACAACTTTAATACTAACCCTGACTTCCCTCTTAGGATACCAACACAAGAGTCAATTACTGCCTTCTGCACCCAATCTCAACAACACCTCTTCCTTTATAAGATGTTCTCCTTCTTTCTATTTTCGCAGAACTTAACCATCACTGCCCTGATGAAGGTGGAAAACATAACTGCTCTTTACTTTCCTTATGATCAGTAACCGCCGAAACGCAAGAACTGTGAGGAGAGTGTGGGGGTCACTCCATCCACCCACACATTTCACACCTCCTCTAAATTAGGATCCCCCACTGAGTTGGCAAACTCTTACCTTGGAAAAAGACAATATACCTGAGAAGAAATATCAGGACTTTTTTGTTTGCATTTTCTTTTCCAGACCTCCTACTGGGAACAACAAGGAGTTACTTCCCAACCATAGCAGCACAAACCATGTTGACCGTATTGATTTGTTCCTAATTTTGTGGTAGGACGGGCAGGCACACTCTTGTCCTAATTTTGCTGCTACTGTCAACTATATGCTTCTCTTCCCTTACTTCTGCCTATCATTCTTCCCTCTTATCTGCATGTCTGTCTGTCTGTTTTTATCTGACACCACCACTTGGATCTAAACCTATTTTTTCTGTGACTAGAGAACTGGAAAGTATAGGGTGTGTGTCATAATATAACAAGTTGTTTTTTATTATCACATTTCATGTTTTGATTTATATCACAGATATTGGTTGCAATTTTTACAGGTCTGGGGGGACAACCACCGGACAAACAGTGATCTTCACAATCTGCTTGTGCAACCAAATATAGAATTGTCTTACTTCAATTGAGACTTGTGTTTTGTTGTTGTTTGTTTTTTCACTTTGTTTTTTTCATTATATTTGCCTCTTCTTGGTACTCCACCTGTCTTGTCAAGGGGATTAGATCCAATAGACATTGTGGCATTCATTGCATTAACATTGGGTTGACAAGGGGAGCTTTAGGAATAATATTAACCCCCGTCTGTTCTGAAAACCCATGGCACAGCGACACCCTCTATCCTATGATTTATTAATGGTCCCTGGTTAGGGCACATTTTTCACACCTGCGTAGACAAGTATGTCTCACAAGTGTTCGTGGGACTGTGTGCATATAGACTTTTCTTTTTCTATCATCGGTCTACATCAATTTTTTGAGTTGATCTTTCAGGTTTGTGGTGCTGCTTCCTTAACTGTGCGTGGCCCTTTTTCTCTCATGTGATTGAAGCCCTTGCCAGCACTGTGCTTCTGCATCAGTGTTCAGCCCTGCTGCTCTGAATTCTCGTTTGTCCATAGGACACACTCTGGTCTCTGTTGAATGTCTCCCCTGTTGGGAGGCATGGTATCTCCCAGTGTGTTGTCTTGGTCACGTGGGGAACCATGTGACCAAGTTAATAAAAAGAACAAGCCGTTTCCGGGCTCGTCAGTCAGACCATCACAAGGCTTCAGTGTCTTTCTTGAAGCACCACACTGGTGGTGCTGGTGCGACACTGCATGCGCTGGGACCAAGGACGGGGCCCAGCACGCGGACAGTGCCCTGCTGGGCAACGCCATCCTAGGGTGATCCCAAGGACATGTGAACATGGCCACTGAGGCGACCCCGGCCTGGGTGCCCCCAGACCCGGGGCTGACGTGTGCTCGGTGCCCCCAGCCACGTGTGTGTCTCCAGTGATCTAGAGCACAGTGGGGTGGCCCCCACTGCCTCATCTGTGGCGAGAGCACCTCCCGGGGGAGCCCGTCGGGTGATCCCGACATGAGTACGGGGCACCAGGCGGACCCCTTAACAGTCTCCAGGGAAACATTGCTCAGCACTCTGCTGCAGCGTCCTCTGCCACCTAGCATGTATGTATGTATTTGTTTATAACGCGCCGATAGCCCGCAGGTATCAGGGCGCAGGAGTGTATGGAGTAATTCAGTGCGCATAACATTATATGTCATAGGAGGCGATCAGCTGTAAGATAATGAATTATCATTGGAAGAGATGAGTTTTCAAAGATTTCCTGAAACTCCGGCAATTCTCTTCCAGTCGTAGAGTTAGTGGCAATTTGTTCTAGCATTTTGCTGTAACAGCACAGTGTGCTGGAATTACCATGGCCCTGCTGGTCTTGTGCCCATGCCCGTGGCAGAGATTGTGCGTCTCCCAAACTTTACTTTACAAACTTATTTAGCGCTATAAACAGGCCCGCAGGCATAAAAGCGCAGACAAAATTAAACCAACATAAACCTAGCCAGTTACCGGGGGAGCAGCAATTCAATTGAATCAATGAAACAGGAATGTCTTCAGTCCATGCTTACATTTTTCATGTGATGGACATGCCCTTAAATCAGGTGGGCGAGCCTTCCAGCTTCTTGGTGCAGCATGAAGAAAGGATCCCCGGATGACACCATTGAGATTGGCCCTGGGGACATGAAGGAGGGCCAAGTTGTTAGACCTCAACACTCGGCGTGCAGGCAGCCAGGCGAGTTCATTGGATAGGTAGCCAGGGCTAGCACCATAAAGGTACCTGTGTGTAATACACAGGAGTCTGAACGTGATTCTTCTGGACATAGATAGCGACTGTAAGGCCCGCCTGGCTTCCGAGACGTGATCTTTTTTGCCAAAGCCTTCAACAGCCCTAACCGCATTATTCTAGACTATTTGCAATCGCACTATTTCACCCTTGATTGCCCCCTGCAGGAGGCTCGGACAATAATCCAATTTAGTACCAATTATGGCTCGTGCAACAGTGGCACAATTATCATAAATCATTAAAAAGGTCTTCATTGGGCAAGCAATTTCAGATAGTATGAGGTGGATGACACAAGGTTACTCACATGCAACCCACATACTGGGTTATTGGTCAAGAACTATGCCCAGAGTCTTCACTTTAGGAAGTGTAACTATTTTTTTCTTTTCTTTTTTTAAATATGTTTATTGGCATTTACATCTGATACAGTTAATGCACAATGTTAAAGATTTACATGCACAACATAAGGTAGATTAATCCAATAAACCAACAATATTCTAGAGGGGGCAGGAAGGGGGCAGAACAAGAGGGAGGAAGGAAAACAAATAACTACAAATAAAACACCAACAAGTAGATACACAACCAGATGAGAAAAGTAGTATTAAAAGTGTTCCTTCTTTGTACCCAAAAGATAAAAGATCTTGTCTCGTTGGGGGGTCAATTATGCATTCGTTTATGAGCTGTTCAGCAAGGGGGGAGTATAGCACATTTTCTAGGAGACCAGTGCAAAATAAAATGACAAGTATAAATCCTGTTGAAGCTTTGGGATGAGGTCACAGTGGCCTGTCATCGGAGGGGTATAGAGCAGAATTAACTAGCAACTCCCATGCCTCAAAATTGAGCCCTAAGTCTCCACCATGTACATTTATAGATCGTCCCCAAGCTGTGGTTTCAGCTTCACACCAGCGCGGCATTTCTTTTAGCCATATTTCGAACTGTGGGCCTTTACTTGACTTCTAGGTCATGGTTATGCATCTCCTATCCAATATACAGGCTAAGTCCATGAACGTAAAGATATGTTTGTACTTGCTAGTTGTAGAGTTCACACCCAGTATGCATTCCAGTGGATTCCATTCATACCTTTTAATTTCTCCTCCTTCACAAACATGTCTAATTTGAGTCCAGAACAGCTGCACTAACTCGCATTCCCAAAGCATGTGCATTAAGTGGGCATTCACTTGACCACACCGGGGACAGTTGGGTGGTGCATCTTTTTTTAACTTAGCAACGGTGGCCTGGGTCATATATGTGCGATGGAGTACATTGACTTGAATCAGTCTAAATCTTGCATTGCGCAACACATTTTTCACATAGCCAAATGCCCACGTCCATTGCTTATCAGTGATATCTACCACTAAATCAGTCTCCCTTTGTGTCTTAAGCCTCGTAAGCTTGGTGTTTGTGTTATCCAGTAGGCCCCTATACAGTCTGGACACTGACTTCCAGCGTTGTCTAGTGCCAATAGCGTGTTCTGCTGGGATTCTGCAGGCCAGTCTGGCCAGGTGCGCCTAGCGAATTTGGTTATTCTCATATATCTTAGGAACTGCCCTCCCGGGGGAGACCCTCTCTCTTCATGAGTTCTGGAAGTTTTCTATAGGTACCCATTTTCGTACATGTCTCCCCAGGTTGCAATGACTGATCCCTCCCAACAACGCACCGCTCTCAGCTCCTCTGGGACCCGCTGTGTACTAACCAGGATGTGGGCATTGGGAGAATAGGAGTGCCGGAACTTCAGTGCTCTCTGTGCCCTCAACCAAACCTGTCTGCTCACCGTTAATAGCAATGGGTAAGTTACATGTTTGTTTTCAGGGTGCAATAATGCTAGCCTCAATAGTACAGGGCTTATCAGGGTGCTAAGCAAACCATGTTCTGTAGTGGCTTCATCTGACAGCCATTTGGCAACAAAGCTAAATTGAGCCGCCAGGTAATAATATTCCATCTGTGGTAATTGGACGCCGCCCGGCTCGAGGGGGAGAGACAGATTGGGGATGGCCAATGTGTTCCTCCTTGGGCCCCATACGAAGGCTCTTAATATACTCTCTAGTTCTCGGGAGAAGGGGGCTGCAATGTAGAAGGTAACATTTGTGAATCCATGCAGAAGCCGTGGTAAAATGATCATCTTCGTGATAGCCACCCTACCCAAAAGCGAGAGGGGCAGTTGGGACCAAAACACCATTGATCTTTTAACACCCTCCACCCCTCTCAGTGTGTTCAAGACGTGTATCCTCTCTGGGGTATGAGCAGCCCGTATGCCCAAATACCTAAAGGAATCATGTTCCCACTTCAGGCCCAAGTCGAGGGCAGAGGTCTAGGAGGAATAGGCATGATTTATGTCTGTTGAAGGTAATCACCGATAACCTTGCGAAGTCGTCTAGGACTTCTAGCAGTATGGATCGATTATGGTGCTGCTGACATAGGTATAGCAATACGTCGTCAGCGTATAACGAGAGCAAGTGTGTGGTGTCCCCTATGTGTGTCCTCTCCTCCTGTTACTCTTGCCTTAGGTAAGCTGCAATTGGTTCTAACACTAATATGTAAAGCATCGGGGAGAGCAGGCACCCCCGCCCGGTCCCCCTTTTTATGTCCCACTGCCTTGATATGTGTCGACCTGTTTTGACCCTAGCCGTGGGGGAAGTGTAGAGTATCTTAACCCATCTCATAAAGAATGCTCCGAATGCAAAGCCCCGCAGTGCAGCCTCTATCCATTCCCAATACACCAAATCAAAGGCTTTGACGGCATCTAATGACGTTACCACCTATTGTTCTGTGCACTCCTTAGTCTGATCAATTATGTGTTGTAATCTGAGTAAATTTAAAATCTGAGTAAATTTAAAGTGGTGCTTCGACCAGGTACATGCCCAGTTTGGTCCGAGTGTATAAACACTGCAATGCACCAACAAAGCCCTGAGGCTAGAATTGTAGTTAATAGCTTAACATCACATTGAGAATGGCCAAAGGTATGTACGAATCGCATATGTCCGCTGGTTTCCCAAGATTGAGGATGGGAACCACCCATGTTTCGCACATCGTGTTCGGGAGTTCACCTGTTTCAAAGGTCTCTTCAAAGACTTTTAAAAGCGTCAGGGTTAGTGCGGTTTGGTACGTTTTATAAAACTTTGCCAGAAGGCCATCGCCTCCAGGCATCTTGCCTGAGGCTGATACAATGATCGCTTCCTCCAGATCCTATAAGATGAAGGGTTTATCTAGAAGGTCATGCTGACTGAAAGTGAGGTGTGGAAGTTTGATCTGTGTGAAGACCTCCGCTATGTCTTCAGGTGGTATGTGGGTGCTATGGCTATGTAGTTTGGCATAGTAGGTGACGAATGTCATTAATCGCAGACTGTATCCTCCATGGCTCCCCATATTCGTCTCTTAACAGCGTAATTGGGGCTCTGGGATATTCCCTACGGCACAACCAGGCAAGCAGTTTCCCAGATTTGTCTCCCTCTTCATGCGTGTGTGCCGTCTTGGTAACATGGTAAAATCTTGACAATCTTTCCCAAGTGGCCCGGCAGCTGGATCGAGCCTCCCCAAGGGCTCGCCCAGCAGATGGTGTGTGTGGCTGCAGCAACTCTGGTTCCCTGACCCCGGCCACCAAGGTCTCCAGCTTCACTCTCATTGTTTGCAGATGCCACCAGCAATAATCTCACCTCCAGCGACCACCTTTAACGTTTCCCAGACAGTCCCCCAAATTTTACCGCTGCCAATGTTTTCCTTCAGAAAGAGGTCTAATTTGATACAGAGTTGTTCTCGGAATGCTAGGTCTGACAGTGCATCTGTGGGCATGTGCCACATCAGGACTGGGGTGCTCAGCATCACCCGGTTCCATGCGACAATATGTGGGGAGTGATCCGATATGACGCGACCCATGTACTCGCCAGTCGCAAATTCCTGCAAGTGGTCAGTACCCACAACGATGTAATCTACCCTAGTGTGCAGGTTGTATGGGAAGAGTAAAAAGAATATTCTCTCGAATCTGGGTAGCTCTCTCTCCAAACATCGGCCAGGGCAAGGTCAGTTAAGGCATTGTTGAGTGCTGTTGTGGCTGGGAAAGGACTGCACCCGAGTGGTGTGGACCTGTCATATATCATGTCACAAACACAATTAAAATCCCCACCTAGATAAAGAAGGCATCTCTGTAGGGGGTCATACATGCACATAATATTTGGATGTGTGCTGGTATCGCATGGTTTGGAAAATAGGAGTTGACTATGACCAGTTCTGTGATACCCAGATAACCGCAGAGGATAATGTATCAGCCCTCCACATCCCTTTCACAACTGAGAAACTGGAATGGGAGTGAATCCTCGACCCATGTAAGGACTCCTCTAACATACTTGGAATATGGATCACCCATCCTCCCCAGCATTTCACTACTGTCTCCTGCTCTGTAGCCATCAAGTGGATTTCTTGTAATAAGGCTAATGAAATCTTTTTACGCTGAAGATATGATTTTACCCCATTCCTGTGTATATATGTGCCAAAGCCCCTTACATTCCATATCAGGATCCTAATCTGCACCGTGATCTGTACATGCAATCTCAATTATGAGGCTCTAGAGCACAGTGCCCCAGGTCATATCCAAATGGGGCTGCGTGAGTAGCACTACATACGTTTCATGTGCCATGCGTGCATTGTCGTTTACTTTATCACACAGTAGTCGATATTGTGCGACTCTCAGCTTTGTACAGTTCATCATGTATTGGGCAGAAGAATTCACATTGGGTGGGTAAAGAGAACTAAACATGAAAAACAAACCCCGGAACATGGGTACCAACTGTGCCCAACAGATTTGGTCCGTTCGGGCCTACCCGGTGCCAACATATGAACATGCTTCCAACAGGCACTGGCCTGATAGTTCGACAAATGTCTCATGTCGACTGTCTGGATGGATTGGGGTGAGTTCCATTAGAGCTCAGTGGGCTCGGTCACCAGCTCCAGCGAAGTAGCAACAGCTTCCACAGCAAGTAGTATGAATCAATGCAGACCGCTGTGAGGCTGCCAGCGTAACCCCCAAAGAATTTTCACATCAGCGCTGTGGGTGTGGTCGTTAGCAAAGTGCGGCCACAGCCTGTCATTTTCAGGCGCTATGTTATGGCGGGGCGCAGCGCTGGTCATCAATAGCTGCTATTGTGGAGGCATTAGGTCAGTTTTCAAGACGCAAAGGGTCGTCATGTGTGTCTATGTTGTTGTGCTCCATTCGCATCGTCACTGCTTCCGGACTGTCAAAGAAGCGTGACCTTCCTTCATGTATCACTTTTAGCCTTGCTGGGTACGTGAGCATGTATTTGATCCCCTTCCGTCATAGCCTGGCTTTGACTGAGATGAATCCATTTCCTTGCTGCTGCACCAAGGGGGTGTAGTCCATGTAGATGGTTACATTCGAGCCACCACGTTGTATCATTCCACGTCTCTAGAACATTGTAGAAGCACCTCCCGGTCTCTAAAGTTCATATTTTAGCTATTATAGGGCGAGGATGTGATCCTGGTGGTGGCCTCTTTTGTAGGGATCAGTGGGCCCTTTGGACAGCAAATCCCTGTGATAACTTGCCAGGACCAACCTCTTGCAGGAACAGATTTTCTATATAGGTCATTAGGTCCCTGCCCTCCATATCTTCCAGTATGCCCAGGACTCTGACATTATTTCTGCGGGAGCGGCCCTCCGCATCCTCAGCTCTCTATTCCAGGAAACGATTTTTGGACGCAAGGGTTTTTTGCCAGGTGGCCAGGTCACTGGTGGTGACAGCAGTGGCTTTCAAAAGTACCTCGGTATGCGTGATTCGCTCCGCTAGGGACCTGACATCTTGGCGTAAGAGTTGCACGTCTATTTTAACCTTGTCAGTTTTGTGTTCCAAGGAGGATCTCATCTAATGTCTGGTCCTGCAGGTCTAAGTGTGTAATGCCGTCAATGAGCACCTAATCTCCACCGCTTAATTATGCTAGGCCTCCAAGAATGCGTTGCAGCCTGATCTTGTCCCACCACCGACTCGCTGAGTTCAGCCACGCTTAAGCTTGTTATTTCCCAGGAAAGCCACCCCTCAGTTAATCCCGCAGTGAAGGTGTTGCGCCGGGTCAAGTGTACTCTAATTGGATGAAGAGACTCCTCCACTGACCAGCACCTACGCAGGAGTAATGTGTGCATGCATGGTTTTTCCACTCCCTAATTAGTCCAGTCTTGATCCTACTTGATACCCACGCACCTCATCAAGTAGCCCACATCCTGACCAGAGGCCAGATACCAGTGTCCAAGGGCTGCTTCTAAAGGTTAGTGCCTAGTGTCCAGGTGCTGATACACCAGGGGGACTGGTCCAGCCACTTGCTGGATTGAGCGCAATCTTGTCACCCTATGGTTTCAGGGTGACCCACAGTTTCCACAAGGAGCTCAGGTGTATAATGGGGGAGGTGCAACTGTACTATGCGCACTGTAGGGGGTAGTCTCCATGCAGGGGGGTCCTGCTGCTATGAATCCAACCTCTGGCCCTCTTTTCAAGGTGCTCACAGCAGAGCGTCCATGTCAGGCACCCCTCACCCACTCCCCCCACCCCCAAGGACACTGCCAGGCCCACGCCGTGTAGGCCAATTCAGCCGCCCCCAATGACAGAGGAGGGTGGGGCAACTGGGCCGGGGTTCGGCCGCTTAAGTATGTTCACGCTGTCTGAGGGGGTGAAGGTGCAACTGTTGCTGCCTCACTGATGGTGGTAATCCGACCAATGTCTCCGCCAAGTGCCCACCCCGCAGCGCCGCTTACCAGACTTCACAGGGTACCTCTGAGATGCGGGTTTCTCCCAGCCTCCCCTTATGCAGGGCAGCCTGCCCTCAGCTGTTGCGGCGTGTACCCCAGGGCTGCAGCACTCGACCTCCAGTCGGCTGCACAGATTACCAGCTCTGCGCCCACCATATGGTGCTCCCTCTCCCCAGCCGCCCAGGCGATGATGTGCCTGCTCTTCTCCGTCCCTCTGTGTTCGATCAGCGGCGCTGTCTGTGCTGGCAGTTGTCTCACCCACCAGTGAACCGGCGCCGGTAGGGACCGAACACCATCCCAAGTGAGCTGCATGAAGGGGGAGCGCACCACCGCTGCAGGGGATCTATCTTCAGTAGATTTCCAACACTCACAAAGTATCCCAGGGAGGGTCAAAGCTTCTCTCCAGACCTGCAGTTGCATGCAGCTTAACGCCTCTCTCCTGCACAGCAATCGTATTGACCGGCTCCTCTAGATTGGGCCACGCTTGTCAGCCACCATTTTTTTACTGTCAAGCTTGTAGTATGCAGGCCTGCATTCTCGTTGGCTCTGCCATGTCTCAACTAAGGATAGGCGCTCGCAGCCCAACACGGACCCGCTACTAGCAGAGGTTATCAATTGCGAGCCTCGGAAAAGGGAAAACAAACTATGAAAAAACATGTTTCAGGATCATTTGCCGGATAACTACTGGAGCCCAGGTAAAACACAGCCTTACAGCATGAGCTCCAGGCCACACCACCCTAGGAGGTGTAACTATGACACAGCCCGCTAGCTGAAATGCCAGATAGCCTAGACTTGGCTTCTTCAGACAAGCTACTGTACCAACCATCATAAGCTCTGTCTTGGAGTCATTCAGGACTAGGCCTTAGTCTGTCATCCAGACCTGAATGAGGGTGAATACTGCATTGATGAGCTCAGTGTTCCTGGTGTGGTCACCTGAGAGGCGAATGAGACACTGAGTGTAAGCCGCATACTTGGTATAGCATACACCCTCAGTATACAGACCATATAGGGCCCTTGTAAAAATGTTATATAGTGTGGGGGACAAGCAGGAGCCCTGAGGGACTCCACAAGTCACCTCATCATAATTTGCCATGGAATCACCAGAGAAGACTCTGGCTGTCCGATCTGTCAGGAATGATCGGACCTAATTGACTGCTGCTTACGAAAAGGACGCAGAGTGAACAAGCCTAGCAGCCAACATGTCATGATCAACCAGGTTGAAGGCAGCCGACAGGGCTACCAACAACAAAAGAGCTGTGCCACCCCTCTCCAAGACCTCCATCATGTGGGCCTTAAGATCTAATAGGGCAGACTCTGTGCTGTGCGCGCTTCGAAAGCCGGACTGCCTTTGGTCCAGAATGCTGCGTTTATCTAAGAAGTCCTAAACTTTATTTTAGGCTGCTAGATCCAATCAAAGATCTTCAGCAGGAAGAGGACGGTCGTAACTGACCTATAGTTTGCAGGGACGCTAGGGACCAGCTAAGGTTTTTTTTTAAGAGCGGGGAGATCCAGGCCTACTTAATGCAGGACGACACAAAACATTCATCAAAGGATGCATTCACAAATGTGGTCAGTTGGGCAACACAGTCCTTAATAACTGCTGCAGGGCAAGTATCTCCTTTGCTTTTGGTCGGCTTTAGCTGGCGCAGTAAGTTAGTAATCTCTAATTCTGTGATTGAACTGAACTCAACAGGAGGCTGCCCCCTCTCAACCCCAGAATTCTCCAGAATCCCATTAGGTGTACCCAAAGCCACCCGTTTATCTATGTTATTCTGAATAGACTATTTTATCCATCATACAGTCCTGAATGGGTGTACACCAACATTTGTTTTTAGTTACCAAGGGGACTGAAGGAAGTGGATCTTCTAGCTCCTTAAGGATTCTAATACGCTATTTAACATCTGATTTGTCATTTTGTATCTTTTGGTCATATGAGCATTTTTTGGCCTCCAAAATTGCCTATTTGTGTCTCTTTGCAGCACACGCATATCTTGCCCTGTTCTCATCCGAGACATTGCTTCTCCACAGCTCAAAAGCATTACGCTAAACTATTTTCAGTTCTTGAATTTCAGCTGAATACCAATTATTGATTTTCAGTTTCTTGACCTGCCTTGTCTTGATAGTAGCCACTATATCCACTGCCTTTAGAAGCATATCCTGGTATACGTCTGCCAGTTTACTTGCTGAAACAAAATTATCTAGGTCGTTCAGAGTAATCGCCTGATGGGGCACCAACACTACAGCAGAGAGCCTGCAAGTATTTCTTGAGGTGATCATGGGTCTCTCAGTCAAATATGTTTTATATTGAGAGGTACAAAAAAGATTTAAGTGATCGGACCAAGGGCATGGACAAACGTCAAGGTCATTAATGATTTTTTTTTTTTTTAAACTTTATTTTTAACTTTTTGCTGTATCAAATAAGCAGTGCTCCAACAGGGAGCTGCCTAATGCAAACCCCAACAACAGTCCTCCCCCCCTCCGCCCCGCAGCCCCGTGCCCACCATGACTTTGAATGCCGCTATCCATTGTCTAAGTCAAATAGAAAGTCTTCCACGTTGTCCCTGTGTACCTCCATCCTATGGTCTCTCGCTCTGGGGGCTTGGATTGTCCGAATCTGAAGCTTCAGCATTGTTCAACAGGTAAGTGATGTATGGCCCCCAGATGTCGGGAGGGCGCGCATGTAAGGGCAGGGTTCGGATTCGGTGTCCATATCTTGGCAATATGTTATATCCTTTTCCCAGTCAGCTATCTTGGGGAGTGGGCCACGACCCCACGACATAGCAAATCTCCTACGTGCCAGCGCCATGAGGAGCGCTGCTAACTTGCGTGACGCTGGCTGTAGATATTTAGTGAGGCCGAGAAGCGGACTCAGCGGTAGGGGGGTCACCTGCTCACCTATAATGTCGGATGTTATTTGTATAACGGAAGTCCAGAAGCGCTGGATACCAGGACAACCCCACGCCAGATGAAGAAAATCAGCGCTGGCAAATGTGCATCTCTCACACTGGGCTGACGCTTCAGGGTGGTGTCTATGTTTCCTGACTGGAGTGTAGTATGTTTGGTGCACAAAGTTAAAGTGTATTAGCTTGAGTCGGGAATTTAACGCTACCTTCTGAGTCTGATGAAGAATGTAGGCCCAGTCTTCCTCACTAATCAGTTCTTGTAACGCTGATTCCCACCTTCGTTGCACTTTGGGTTGGAGTTTCTGAGTGTCTCCCACCAAGGTTTTGTACAGAGTTTGTACCAGTCTGACCTCACCTTGTGCTAAAATGGTGTTGTGTAACAGATCCCAGGTGGGGGGTTGTTTAGGGAACGTGGGGAATAGCCCCTGGAGGGTGTGGCGAAGTCTGAAATAAAGGAAGACGTCTAGGGATGTGTTCCCTCCTCGTTCTTTTGCCATTTGGGGGGTCAGAAAGGTGCCCTCTGGGAAGAGGTCTCCCAACGATTTAATCCCTATTTTATCTATCCATAACAGGAATACTCTTTCGTTCGTGAGGGAGATGCCGGGGATGAATTTTATCGGCAGTAGGGGGGAAAATCGTATAGCCACTCCGTATTCGCCAGCAATCTTCTTCCATATCGCATATGTGGATAGGACTGTATTCAGTGTTTTATGCGGCACGGGAATGTGGCTTATTATGACTGCAGCTAGCAGGTCGGGGGAAGCCAGGGCTCTTTCCACTTGCACATGTGGTCTAATGTAGTGGGTTGAGTACCAATGGCTTAGGAATTGGGCTTGTGCCGCCCAGTAGTATTTTTCTATATCGGGGAGAGCCAGGCCCCCTTTTGATATTGGTAGAGTAAGTGTGTTGTATGCCACCCGCGCTGGTTTCCCCGCCCATAATAATTCAAGGATCGCGCTCTTGATTTTTGATAAAAAGGATTTGGGGAGAAGTAGCGGGATATTTGTGAAAAGGTATAGAAGTTTGGGGAGAATAACCATTTTTGTCAGTGAGGTTCTGCCCCACAGCGTTAGTGGTAGAGATTTCCATCTTTGAATACGTTCTTGTAATAACTGCAGTGTAACTACATAATTGTCTCTAAATATATCGTGGTGGCTTCGTGACATCTTAATCCCCAAATAGCGCACCTTCGAGTTTTCCCACTTGAACCCGTGGTCATCTGCAAACTCCGAAGTGTAAGGAGTCAGGGGGAACACTATCGATTTGGAATGATTGGTTTTGAGGCCTGACATTAAGCCGAATTTTATCACCTCTCGCATTACGGGGTTAAGATTGGTTTGGGGATCGCTGATGAACAACATGACGTCGTCAGTGTATAGGGAGACAATTAGCCTGTGCGGACCCAGCTTTATCCCTCGACCTAACTGCTCGGCTCGCAGTCTTGACGCCAGGGGTTCCATCACCAGGGCAAAGATAAGGGCCGAGAGTGGGCAACCCTGTCTCGTTCCGCGTTCCAGTGTGATCCCTGTGGATTTGGTGTCCCCTAGTGTGATGTATGAGCGTGGTTTGTTGTATAACAGAGCTACTAGCTTCAGGAAGAAGTTACCCAAACCCATCTGCCTTAGTGTTGCGAACATGAAGGGCCACTCGACTGAGTCAAACGCCTTCTCGGCATCCTATAATACCGCTATTGCCTGCTGCGTCGGGTCCAGGGACTCAATGACGCCAAACAGTCTCCTGATGCCGTATGTTGTACTCCGCCCCGGGATGAACCCGGCCTGGTCACCCAGCACCAATGCCGGCATCAAGGGGAGCAATCTGGTTGCCAGGATTTTAGCTAGGATTTTGTTGTCTAAGTTGATCAATGAGATCGGCCTGTACGAAGCGCAGTTCTCTGTAGGCTTTCCAGCTTTGTGCAACATCATTACGTTAGCCTCGCGCATCGTGGGAGGGAGCGTCCCCCGCTCCACCGCCTCCTCGTAGACTTGTAGAAGAAGGGGGGCCACCACCTCCACGTGTGCTTTGTAAAACTCGCCATTGAGTCCATCGGGACCGGGGGCCTTGGTGTTAGGCAGGGATTTGATTGCTGTCTGAATTTCTTCGAGCGATATGGGTGCGTTCAAGGGTTCGCGCAGGTCCTGGCTCACCCAGTACAGTTCCGTGTCATTAAGGTACTCTTGTATCGCTACGGGATCTGATGCTCCTTTTGAACTGTACAGGTTTTGATAGAAGTCTCGGAAAACACTGGAGATCTCCTCCTCTGTGTAAACCCTCTGGCCTTGCGCATCTGCGATACATTCAATGCGGGGTGGGACTTTGTCTATGGTTAGTAGCCTGGCCAGCAGTGCGGCCCAGGAGCTTCAGTTTGCGGTCCGCTGTCTCCCTGAACCCCAAGAGTTCTTTTTTGAGCTTGGCTTGGGTGCGTGGGTCTGGAGCATTGGAGAGGTTTCGTTCTAGTTCTTTCAAACGACGCTCTTTGTTGGATAATTCGTCTCGGATCAATTTCAACAAGCCATTTTCTTTAGTCAGACAAATTCCTCGTATGTAGCACTTGAGTGTTTCCCAGATGGTGCATGCGGAGTCGACAGAGTCTTGGTTGATCTCCAGGAAAGAGACTCTCGTTACGTAGTTCGGTAGCAAATACGGCGTCCGTGAGTGAACCGGGCTTGAATCTCCAGTTGAGGCCAGGCACTGTTACGCCCGCCAGGGTGGCCTCCAGTACAACCATCGAATGGTCGGAGTAGGTCCTTGGCAGGATATGGCACGCTCCCCATCTGAAAGGGCTACGGGAGGATGCCAGGATATAATCGATTCTGGAACTGGTGTTGTGTACCGCTGATCGGAAGGTGTAGTCCCTGCTGTCCCGGTTGTGTCTTCTCCACATATCAGATAGATTGAAGGCCTGACAAATCTCTCGAACCTGAGTGCTGGCCTTGGATGGGGCTCCCGATGTGTTATGGGACCTGTCGAGCCTGGGATCAAGTGTGGTATTGAGGTCTGCACCCCACACCACAGTCGTCGCGTTGGTCGCGTCCAAGTGGGACATTAACCAGTTGAAATTATCAGGTCCATCTGTGTTCGGTGCGTATGAGTTCACCACCACCACCTCTTTTCCTGCGATTATCCCCTTCACCATTAGGGCCCTCCCCTGAGTGTCTTTCTTTAATTCGATAAAGCTGAAATTAGTTCTTCTGTCGATCAGGATCGCGACACCCCTGGCGAATGAGGAGTAAGATGAGAAGTACCGATGACATCCCCACGATCTGGCCCAATGTTGTTCTGACGCGGGCAGCAGATGAGTCTCTTGGAGTATCGCTATGTTGATTTTGTGTCTCCGAAGATATTGAAGAATTCTCCTCATTTTCGTAGGCTGATTGCCACCACGGATGTTCCAGGTGGCGATTTTCAACGTTGCCGCTGCCATCTGGAGGGGTCCAGATCATCATGTCGAGACGAGGCTCGCGGGATTGGCTGGAGTCGCTTTCCATAGAGGAGCAGGGAGGACGTGGCAATCGTTAGATGCATAGTTCTTCGTGTGACTATCGTGGAACTGGGGTATGCGGGTTGTGGCGGTTTTGCTAAACTAACTTCCCTCCCCTGTACGGGCAACCCCCAACAAGCCCGTGAAAAACAAACCCATTTTAACAGTACAACCAGCATTGCTGTGCTCGGGGCGCAGGTGGCCCTCCAAGAGGGGGCTGGCTCCCTTCTTCGGATGTACTGTTGAACTGTTGTGGTCGCTTCTAGTCAACCTTGAAGTCTCGTGCAGCCGTTTTGGGTGTCCTATAGGCAAATTTTACGGCGGGTTTCTTCTTGGTCTGTCGCCCCTTTGCGGTATTCCGTTGGCAGTAGCGGGTCTACACCCAGAGCGGTCCAGATAGTCGCTTGTCTCTTCTGGTGTGTTAAAGAACTGGGTCCTGCCCTCGTGTTGAATACAGAGTTTGGCTGGGAAGAGCATGGAATATTGTATCTGGTTCTCTTGCAGTCTGCGCTTCACTGCCATAAACGATCTTCTCTGCACTTGGACCGCTTGGGAGAAGTCCGGGAAAAACTGGATCTTGTCGCCGTCGTACTGGAGATCCCCTTTTTCTCTAGCCACCCGTAGAATGGCATCTCGGTCCTTATAGTTAAGCAATCTCGCTATGATTGGGCGGGGATTAGCCCCGGGGATCGGTCTGGTGTTGGGGACTCGATGAGCTCTCTCCACGACGAACAGTTTGGACAGGATTTCTGTACCGAGAAGGTCCATGCATAACTTCTCAACGTAGTCTTCCATTTTCACGGTAAGTTGTTGTTCCCTGGCTCCCACGATCCTGATGTTGTTGCGCCGCGAGCGGCCCTCCAAGTCTTCGTTTTTAGCGCTTACTGCTTTCATTTGCACTTCTAGGGAGGCCAATCTGGATGTTAGGGCCGCTGCACCGTCGTCGAGGTCGGACACTCTCTGCTCGACTGTGTCCAGTCTGTCAGCGTGTTTGTCCAGCCGGTGCTGGAATAGGTCGACCTTGGAGGAGAGTGCGTCGAGTTTGCTTCCAAGACCTCCGATCCTGGCCTTAAGGTCAAGGAGGATTTCCCTGATGTCGAACCCGTGGGCCTCCTCTCCATCCTGGGCTGCGGCCTGGACGGGAGACTGCGCTCTGCTGTTCGAGGTGGTTGCTTTGGTCGCGGAGCTACCCTCGAAGTTCAGCTTTTTTTGAGATCTGTCCGTTTTCCTCGAAGTCGCCATTGGTGCTCGCGTTGCGGGGGCCAGGGGGCACCGGGAGGCGGGCCAGGGGTCCCGGGGCGCTCGGTTTGTCGTTTCCTAGCGGTGTGGCTCTCAGGAGATCTTGCCGCTGAGCCGGTTTGGACCGAGCTGTATCACGCCTCCCCCGGCGAGGGAGTTGGGGATCCACCCAGGGCGCGCGATCGAGGGCGCACGGGGCGCGCGTACCTGATCTTCGGCGGCACCCAGGGAGCCCTTCGGCGTCCGTCTATAGCGGCCCCTCCAGGGCTCTGCAGGATTTTTCTTCGTGTTCGCCAGCTCCGAGCGGCACCCCCGGGTCCCAGGCCCCCTCCGCCGCCGGCCTCTCCGCGTCTGGCCTGCACCCGTGCCCCGTCCGCACGGGGAAGGGGGGGGGCTCTTCACCGTCGAGGAGACTGGACCCAGCGCTCGAGGGTCGACGGATGAATACCCGGTTCTGCTCGGGATCGCCTCGGCTACAATCTGGAGGCGGCTGCGGACAATTTGCGCACCACAGAAGCTTCGATTGATCAGGATTTCAGGGGAGCTCCGCGGAGCTCACAGGGAGGCCGCCATCTTGGACGGCTCTCTAGCGCCCTCTATAAGGTCATTAATTATGATATTGTGACTTGCCACCCAGTCTAGGGTCATACCCTTAACATGCGTGGCCTTGGTCAGCTAATGAGAGAAACCATTAGAGTCCGCAGGTGGGGGAACAATGCACCTGCACTGCTCCCTGAATGCAGCCACTGGAGTTCTTGACCTTCATCTTTTGACTTTCTGGCTGGCCGTGGTTACACGGCTTACTTTGTTCCAGAATTCTACCCGCTTCGAAGAAGAGACAACCAACGCAGCTAGACATGGCTTAATGTGGAGTACAGGAAAAAAAACTACTGCGGCCAGCTGTCATTCAAACTGGATTCAAGTGACACTGCGGCCCCTCTCCCCAGAACCTACAGATATTCCACCAGTGATTAATGGTGCATGCCACAAGCATACAATTGCATCTGAACATTTCTTAGTTGAATACTTATTGGTCGCAGACAATTCAAATGCTGGGACCCGAAATTCCCTCCCAAGCATAGAATAACTCCACAGCACTAAGGGCCTCATTATGAGTTTGTTGGTATCTCGTTTGTAAATCCACCGAGATACCACCAAAATGGATTTAATGTTACTGCCACTTAATCTGGTGGAATTACTGCTCGATTACAAGTGGTAGCATGGCAGTGTTAGTCCCCATTTATGGGGATTTTGTCAGAATTACCGCTGGCGGTAATTCCACCAAAATTGCAATTTTTGGGTGGTAAGGTGGTGGAATTCCCTCCACACTAGCTCCAAACCCATAGTTCGGTGGTTTGGTAATGCAGGGCCACACCGCAAAACTCATAATGAGGCCCTAAATTCTCAAACTGAGCAATGGTAGGGATGGCGGGAGGGTTAACCTTTTCTCTTCAGGCAGAAGGTATTTCCTTAAAAGATGATCAAGGAAGATGCTATGACAACATTAACAGATCATAGATTGGAGCAAGAAGTAGTTTACCTGTAACACCTGTTCTCCAGCATTGGTATCATTCATAGATTCACATGCTTTGAATATTCCCTGTCAGGTTGCAAATCCTGTCACACACTTTTATTATTTAAAAAAACAGGAGTGTTTTAGTCTGTCCACCTCTTTATGGGTGGTTTTAGCACCAGCCAATATGGGATATACCCACCCCCAGAGGCCATCTCCAGATTCTAACCTGACGTCCTTATGTCCGGTATTAGCCATTATACTTCGGGGATGGAGAGAGCCCATGTGAATCTAAGAAATATACCAATGCTGGAGAACAGGAGTTACAGGTAAGGCAATTCCTTCTCCAACATTGGATCTTTCACAGATTCACATTCTTTGAATAGAATACAAAGCAGTTTACCACAAATATACTGTGGTGTGAAGGATAAAGGACTACCTTACAGGAACAGGTGCTGTAGGACCACTCTTCTGACTCTGGTCTTGGTTGCATCCTGTCCCTCTATACAGCACTGCCTTGTGTGGGGCTCTGCCCAGATAGCGCCTTGGCAAATGTTGGTTAGAGGGACTCCAGCCCACAGAGCCACTGATGCCCCTTTCGCTCTAATGGAGCGAGAGTGTACAGGTGCCTTCAGTTTTCTTTTAGCTTCTTCATGGCATCTTGAAATCGCTGATGTGATCCATCTGGCTATGCCTTGCTTCGATATGGCTTTTCCCCTGTTCGAGGGCCCAAACGCTACAAACGGTTGTGTGGTATCACTGAAGGACTTAATCCTATCCAGAGGGAATTGTATTGCCCTTTTAACTTCCAGTGAGTGTGATGGCACCTCTGCCAGCGACACTGCCTTTAAAAAAAAGCTAGGTAATACAATAGTGGTAATCTCTAGGCACATTTGGAATGAAGTGCAGATTTGTTTCAAGGATCATTCTGTCTTTTCCAATCGAAGGTACAGATCATTGACTCCTAGGGCCTGGAGCTCTGGTATTCTTTTGAAAGAGGTGAGAACCACCAAAAGAAAAACCTTTCACAAGACATACTTTACAAGGGTTGAAGCGAGAGGTTTGAACAGTGACTCCAGTTAGCAACGCATTGAGACTCCACTCCAGAGCGGCTTTCTTCACCGTTGGGGAAGTCCTGAAAAGCCCTTTCATGAATTACTTTATAACTGTCACTAAACAGCAGAGGGGCATTCCTCCTCCTATTGTATCTGAAAATAGCTGCTAAGTAAACTTGGATAGAGGCATGTGAGAGTCCCCTTTGTGCCAGGCTCAGTAGGTATGGTACAAGACGCTGAGGCTCCACCTCTCCACCTCTAGAGGGCGCAGATGATGTTGAGCGCACCATTTGAAAAATGTGGTCCCCTTATTCTTGTAGGACCTGTTGGTAGATACTGCTCTAGCCGTCTGCAGGATTTGTCTGCATTTGTCTGGCTCTTTTAAGTGTCCCAATTCCACGAAGTCAGGAGCCACGCCATGGGTTTGAGTGACTCCAGGCCGTGGTGAATAATTTGTCCCTTGTTCTGCAAAAGCAGGTCAGGAGCAGCCCCCAGTGGAATTGTATGTTCTTTCGACATCTGTAGTAGGTCCGAGTACCACGGTTGGCGTGATCACACTGGAGCAATGAGTATGAGGACAGGAATACATAGTCATCTTTTGGATGACCCTTCATATTACTCGGATTGGGGGAAACGTGTAGGCACACAGCCCTTCCATGACATTACAAAGTCGTCCCCCACCAAGCCCACCTGTAGAAGTCTGCTGGTGAAGGACACACACTTCCTATTATGTTGCGAACATTATGAGCTGTCAGTTGCATAGCACCCATTCGTGGCACTATCTGCTTGCTCTGCTGAGGTCGTATGTAATTGTGCTTTGCACGCCTGAAGGTGAAAAGCTTGTAGGAAGATGCGGTTGGTGGTTGCCCAATGCCACAGTTATTGTGCCTCCTGTGACATAGTCCTGGACCGGGTACCCCCCTGTTTCCTTATAGAATACATGGTGGTTGCGCTGTCCGTTAATATTCTCACTGTGGTTACCCATATTACAGGCAGGAATGAAGAGCCCGATCTACAACTTTTAACTTGAGGATGTTGATGTGTAGGCACGCTTCTTCTTTTGTTCATTGACCTTTCACACATAGCTGGTTGACATCCTGATAGGGAAACATCCATCACCAAGGTCATTTGATGTAGTGTTTCCTCTAACAGCATGCCCTTGGTTATGTTATGAGGCATTGGCCACCATTTCAACAGTTGGACTAACTGTGCCCTGACCTGGACCTTGTCGTCCCATGTTCCCTCCACCTGCGACCATCGGTCGGCCATGAACTCTTCCAGTGGTCTAATGTGCAACCTCCATATTAGGATAACAGGTATGCATGATGACATTGTCGTCAGCAATTGCATACGCTTTTCGATGGAAACCCACATAGATGGTTTGAATGTGGTCACCCGATGATTCACAAAAGGGACGAAAAGTCCTTCTTGCCTGCACGGATGTTAACTACCTTGCCGTATTAGTGTCAGTTTTTATTGCCTTTAAGCCTTCAAACCGAATGTCCAGAACTTTGCTATGCACTTCTGGGCGGAAGTCTGTACAGTGCAGCCACCCTAGTTACCCATTTGGCTGAAGCCTGTCTTTGCAATGTCTACTTATATATTTATATTGTGGTTGGAGGCTTCTTCTTCATGAGGGATGGCCACAGCTTCCTTACGTTTCTTCTCAGGCAAGTGCTCCATTCGGTGGCAGATTTCCCTGCGATATCTAGCCATAATGGGTAGAGAGTTGGCTGCTTTTACTGTCATTGTTCCAATGACCAAGCCTTTTTAGCCCAAGATGTCAGTTTTTCCTCCTTCATTGTCTGGTGGAACAGAGCATTTGGACGCTTGTGTGTGAGCTTTTCTGCTCACTGCCACCACCAAATCCGGCGTATGCTGTGCCATAAAGCATTTGGGCAGGTGCTCTAATCTTTTTCTCTACCCTGCCTTTTAATGCCCATTCTGAATAGGGTTTCTTCATGAGGAGAAGGTCTCATTCCCACCCACAAACTAATATAGCGATGGAAATTATGGACTTCCTGTGTTTATTTATCAGCTCTAATAAGAAGCAGCCCTTATTGTCTTCAGTAGGCGTGAGACCAAAGTCTTTGCAAGCTTAAGTGATCACTGTATGGAACTCCCCCCACCTCATCAGGCAGTGATTGTTTGGCCGGTTCCTCTGGCATGGTGTCCTTGGGGACCTCATCAGTGTCCCAAACGTCTCTGACGGATGGAGTTGTGGAATCTGTGTCCCTGGCGCCGTCGTCCGAGTGCAATAATTCTCCCTCTTCCTGGTCTTCCCGTGTGGTATTGGGCGACCCCTTTGGTGTTCTGGTGATTTTCATCATGTAGGTGGCCTTGACCTCAGGCCAGGCGATCTTGGTGGAGATGACTGTAATCTCGGTGATGACCTTTGCAGTGGTGCCCTTGCAGTTGTCTGCAGTGTTTAAGAGGTGAGTTCACTTCCCCCTGTGTGGTGGGCGTTGGCACCTGCGGGGATGGCAGACGTTTGTCTAGTTGAGCCACAAAGGTTTGTAAAGATGTTCGTGCCTGCATAGACAGCAGCACTTGTGGTTATACATTGGCGCATAGAATAGGCATTGGAAGTGGTCCTGGTACAGCCGTCTGTAAGCCTGCAGTGGGACCAACCATGGCTGTGGCGGTTGTATTGCCATGTTCTTCAACCTTAATGGGGGATCGCATCCATTCTGTCAGTATAACAGATTCTTCTGAACCTGAAAATGTTGGGGCGTAACCTTGTTCAAAATCCGAGTCGATCTGGTGCTGTAGTATCAGCTCTTAGAGTGGCGATAGAGCTGGCAAGATTGATCGAAGACAGTGTAGCTGCTGTTGCACCTTATCCATATCATGTGACCGACAGGCCTTCTTTGTGGAACTTTTAGTTGTCGACAGAGTGTCTTTCAGCAGCTTGTTAGTGTTAGTTTTGTCAACAGGGGCTGCTCCAGGTGACTTCCCACTCGTCAGCACATACCTTTTTGATTGTCTCTTGACTATTCCGTCAGCGAATGATGGTGAGACATGACTGCTGTTATTGGTATTTTTAAAACTATGGACAACTTTTCCGTCGTCGATGAGTAACTCATTGGTGGACCCTGCATGGGTGATCTTATCTCGATTTCTTGTTTATGGCGTCTTATATTTGTATCTCTTTGACAAACTCTTTAAAATTCTAAAGGAACCGTAAGACCCCTGCCCGCGCCCCCATTACAGGTGAATAAAGACCCTAATTGGTGTACGGCTATTAAAAATGCCACGACTGACAAGTAAAAAAGAGCAAGAAATAGCAGAGTTAGTAAGAAAACTCAAGGCCACGAACTGCAAGGGGGGCATCTGCCCTGCACCTAGGGTTAAATCATGCGCCCCTCAGCTAGACCCCCTGATCACAAAATGTGTTAATGCCTCGTTTGAGGAAAACTGTGTACTATCTCTTATCAAGCAGGCATGGATCTCTCCCCTGCTCAAAAAGCCCTCCCAGGAACCCAATTTACCAGGAAACTATCTGCCTATCACTAATGTTCCCCACTTGCTGAAAATACTAGAGTGACTCACTTACAAATCCAGGACTGCCTCTCCACCAATGAAATCTTGGGATAGAAACAATCTAGTTTCAGAAGTGGCCAAAGCACATAGTCCACTCAGTTAGACTTAAAACCTTCTAACATCTTTGAGAAAGGTAACACAGTGCTACTCGTGCTGCTGGATCTGTCTGCAGCGTTTAATTTACTGGACCACTACATGCTGGTGGATGACTGCAGAGCACAGCCTCTTTCTCATCGTCAAGAGGAGTGCATAAAATCCTTTCTCTCTAAGAGCAAGGCCAAAGTCTTCTTAGAGGAGGTTATGGCAGACAAGTTTCTGGTAGCATGTGGGGTCCCACAAGCCTCGTGTGAGTCGCCAACGCTGTTTAACATCTTTATGCTACCCATATTTGAAAACCTGGACGCGGAAGGCATAGTTTATGCCAACTATGCTGATGACACATTGTCCATTTCCTCTCAGCAGGAATTATATCACTGACTCCAACACCGTCAATTCCATCCATAAGATGATTCAAACTTGGAAGCGTGAAAACGGCCTTTCACGCAATGATGCTAAGACGGAGGTCATGGTCACGGGCACAGCACTACAACTACGCAAGCGAAGCCCAGAATATCAGCACTTTGTTATTTCAGAGTGTACCATTACAACCCAGCCTAAAGTTAAGATCGTAGGAGTCACTCTTGATCAACAACTCAATATGTCAATAGCCTCGTTTTCGGGCACATATTACCATCTGAAACTGCTCGCGCAGCTTCAACCCTTCATGAACCTCACCAACTGCGCTACCATCACGCTAGCCATCAGAGGGGCTGCGCTCGATTATTGCTCCAGTTTGCTGCTGGGCATTGCCCAGGTTGAACTCACCAATTTACAAGTTATTCAGAGCAACGCTGATGTGGCAGGTTATAATGAAATGCTATGCTATGGTATGCTACCTTGGGCTCTCCCATAGAGTTAGGTCTCAGACCCTCCATGTCACCTCCCTCTGCACGCAGCAACCCAGACATGCCTAACATCCCTCCTGTGGCAAATGACATGCCAGCTGATCTGATCTTCTCTTCCGCTTATACTCTACAAGAATAACATTAGCACCATACATGGGCGATAACAGGGTTTCTACAAATGCTGCTTATCCATAATACAACATGATGTCCCTGCAAGGCAGAGTCACAAGGTTTCAAGTGAGATGTTGACAGTTCTTGCCAAATGTCTGCAATATTGTGCCAAGTAACAGCCCCCCCATTGTGAAAGTGGTATAACATATTAGTGTTTGCCTATGATATGCTATATAACCGGCACTCTAGCGGTGGGCCCTAAAAAGCTACATGTGCCGACTGCCTGAACACTTGTCCTCCTGTGTTCCCTGCTGATCAGCTAATCACTATTTATGCTGTGTGTAATACAAGAAGTTTAGCAAATGCAAGAAGCTTGGTTTACCACCGGTCTGTGTCTGATCTCCTTATTTGCTGCAAACTGAGGCCAGCCGAGGGGGGGGGTGCCCTTGGAAAGGGGGCCGTTCCTGGCCACCACAGAATGGTGCCGATGTCTCTTGCCTGACTGTGCAGGGGTTTTGCCGTGGGCTGCCCTCGACCACACATGGTCAATTAGAACAAGGTCCTCACCTTCGGAGTGCACTTTATAAGCATGGCACACCTGTTGACACTGAAGTTGCCAGATTTGTGGTGCGGTTCGCGAGGTCTACAGAGATTCTCCAGCGCAGCTAACAGAGCCTGCTTGTTCCCCTCAGACTGAGTGGTAAGTACAACCTTCCACTTATGTTCTGCCACTGCGTTGTTCTCGACACTGCACATTATTTTGACTAAAGGTTGAGTTACCATACTGTGTATTGTCTCTCTCCCTCCCTACACCTCCTGGTATGTTTTATATTTGTCTGTAACTGGGTAGATAACTGCGCAGAGAGTTTCAGCTCTGCGGATCACATTCATCGTGTTTGTCTATGGTCTGTCTGTTTTGGCTTCTACGTGCTAGTTGCTGGTTTCAAACAGATAGCTGTCCCATATTGTAGCAGAGCAGGCCCCTGCAGTTTCAACTGCATTCGCAGAGGCACTGTCTTCCACACTAGCCCATGACCCCCCTGTATCAGAGCAGCTCCCTGAAAGATGCAGAAAAGTGATGGCAGGCTGCCACAGCTCAACATCGAAGCCAATGTTTAATGTTTTTGCAAATGTTCTCGACAAATATAAAACAATGATAAAATCAAGCTCCGAACTACAGAATTCAGGAGGTGTGTAGTTCTATTTTAAAGGGCCTTTCTGGCAAGCAACAGGGTCTATTGTGTATATGTCATGGCTGCCTGGCATGTTCTGATTAAAAACTGCTTCTGTTTCTACTACTATTAAATTTTGTATCGCTTGTTGCATTGGATGTTTTGATTCTCAATTTGTCACGTTAGGTTTAACAGTTTGGGTTAATGTTTGTTTTGCTTCTTACACTGGTTAAAGAGGAGGTTTAGATCCTCATTGGATTTTCTTGTGATTTAGGCATATGGCCGCTGTCGATTTCTGGTTTTTGTGCTATTGAGATATGCCGCTGTCTCCAGGTGTTGGGGACGGACCCCGAGGTATGCCAGAAGGACACTGGAAGTCTGCAGTCTTGGAGGGCCCAGCACCCTCCCCCAGGATACACGGAGGACTCAGTCAACAGTAAGTTCAAACTGCAGTTTATTACAGACAAAACCAACAGGGATAAGCACAGGAACAGTAAATATTTATGCACATCTCCCTCTTCCTCCGCTCGCAGGCCAGTTTTACTTCCAAAAGGCATCAGCACTTCATCCCCTCTCCATAAAACCTATCGGGCTGTGATTGGGGATTGAGTATTCTATTACCTATATAGGACATTATAGATGTTATTCTACCAGCCCTTGCATGTCAGGTGGCTGGCCCATCCCATCCCCCAAGTCACTAACTATAACATTGTTTCATTGTGGATTTACCATTGGTTCTTGCCCATTGTACACACCCCTAGGGTACTAAACTGTGGTTGTCTAGAGCTGATGTCCCGAGGCCTGGGATCTGCAAAGGTTTTCAGCTTACTGTGTACCTCTTCAAGGTAATAAGAGCAATTATGTGTCTGTATTGTAACTTGTGTACAACCTTTGCTTATGAGAGTGCTCTCCTGTCCAGCGCAATACGTGTTACATATTGTTGCATGCTTGTTGCAGTCCGTGTCTGGCTGCCTGGGATCAGCTCTCCTTTCCCACCACTGATCACTGTCCATTGTTTGCTTCGGCCGCGTCACGTGTTCAGAGACCACGAGTTTGAGCTGTGCAGCTCTGAATTAGGAGGATTTATTAGTCTTTTCTGCAGCTGGTCCCTTTGTATTCTGGGGATTGGAATTTCATTGTATATCTTGACCTTGGCTGCAGGTCCTGTCTTTCTATCCAGTCTGAATCGGCTCAGCTCGTCTCTTGCTCAGAGGTCTGCTGTAATTTTCCTAAACCTTATAATGCGGTTTCTACAGTGTCCATGGTATGCTACATTTCCATAGGTTAGTCATACCTGGCTCTGTCAGGTCCCATGGATGCTCCTGCAGTTCCATAGGGTCTTGGCGTGTAAGTGTCTGCAAGCTTTGCTCAGGATCTCTTGTCTTGCGGTTTCCTCATTGCTGCATTTGGCGAGTGGCAAAAATAATAAAAGCAATGACAGTATGTATCTGTCCTCCAACTATAGAACTATACACCTGCGTTCTTCATGTATTTGAATGCGTTTTTGTGTTCCGAAGTGCGGATGGCACATGTGCTTCATGTCTAACACTGCTATGTCGTGGTGTCTTTAACGACGTCAGGAAACATGGCTTCTCAGGGTTTAGTCCAAGCTGTCCATACAGGTGTCTCTGATCATAGCTTGTGGCTCTTCATCTACGCAGGGATAGATATGTATGCCCCTTGGTCGGTAAAGCTGGCTGAGGGGATACCTCCAAATGTATTTGTCAATCATGGGTCCATTGGGAATTCATCCAAAATAGAATGGGTGATAGCTGTGTTTTCTGGCCTTCTTCCTTGTCATGAATTTAGTAGGAGGGGAGTAGAGGCAGGCTTCCCCATCCCTCTTCACAGATTGAGTGAGTTTCAGAGTCGCTGCGCCTGTGGTTTATGTGTGCCGCCACAGACACGGTTGGTGACAAGGGGGGGTCCAGGTGTGTTGTTGCATGGCCCCCAGGATCGGACATAGGTAGTCTATTTAGAGTTATTTCTCTGCGTACTGGTGCTGTACAATTAGTGTGCATTCCTGGGGCTGCCGTTCTGTTGGCAGCTGAAGATGTCACCTTGTGTTTTCCCTTCACCTCCATGTTGCTTTGACTTGGCCACTCAATCAGAGAATTGCTGTAGCACACCATTGCTACACATATACTTGGCTTACGCCAAATGTCTTTAAATTGCTGCCTGCAGGCCTGCAGTATTCAGGGAATTGCATTATTCCCTTGGGGGTTTCTTGTCATTGTGATTCATTTTGGTTGATGAATTAACTTTGTGTCTATTTTCTTAATTGATTGTGGGCACTTTCAAGATTTTTTTGCTACTATTCACTAACGCCCTGTCCATGTTACAGACAACTTGGGGGCACAGATAAACCTACATGCTTTTCTTCCATGCATGGGGGAGGCCTTGATTGGCAAGAAGAACAAGTTACTTACCAACTGGTAATGTTCTTTCGACTGGATGTTCCTCCAACGTATTCCTCATCTTTGATATCTCTTCAGCTTCGGCTGCTTTCGGAAATTAATGTCTCGGCAGAGGGTGCCGCGCGTCGATGGCATCAAGTCAGTGTCCCTTGAAGGCCTCTGTCGAGGGTGACGTCATCGGGTGTATAAGTAGCACGCACGGCACCCGTTGGCCTCAGTTCTGTTTTTCCATCCTGTTCATGTTGTGCTGTCAGCTGTAACGCTCACTTGATTCCCGCAGAGGCGCCGGTCTTGACTGTGTGAATGCCGTATCTTCAAAGGTGATGTGTAACACACGGTTGGCTCTTTGGGCTGGACCTCTGTGCACTGTATGTCTGACTCGAAGAGTAAGATGTCTGCAGATAGAAAATATGGGATTAATGAACTGGGGTTATTGGGTGCCTCTCTCCTCTTCCCTTTCTCTTCTCCTGTAGAACCCCAAAGGTTAACGCCCTCACCTTAGGTAAGTGAACGCCGAGCTCTCCATCTTCCTCGGGGCAGGGTGCCGTAACCAGTTTCTTCACTGGATAAGGGTGCAGGCCTCTTGACCTCAGAGGACTGCTGTCCGTCGTTAACTGCACGAACGGTAAGTTCTGGGCACTTCAAATGTCTTAAAAGTCTTTTGTAATGATATCTCTTGTTTTGCAGGGTTCCGGCGATGGCGGATGGCTGGCTGATGAGAGTTGAGGATCAAACCCGCGTGAGGAATAGAAGCGCCTGGAAGCACGTAAGTAAGCGCTTGTAGCCTGCTTCACGATGCGCACTAACTGTCCCTTTTATCTTGCAGGTACAAGTTCGGAGCTTTAGAGAAGCTGAAGGGTGCTGGAATACCCACTGGATTCGGCGTGGGAAGGAGTAATGGCACGTGAGTAATAAAGTTGCCCAATGTCTTTAAACACACCTTCTTTTGTCTTTCAGATGCAGCGCCGAAGGCCTCCGGAGCGTGCAAAGAGCTGGTAAGCTTTTGTCTTTCAGATGCCGGCATGCAGTGCGAAGACCTCCGGAGCATGCGAAGAGTAGGTAAGCCTTTGTCTTTCAGATGCCGGAATGCAGCGCGAGGCGTTGGTGACAGCCGATGGACCAGGTAAGAGATGCGCTGCCACTGAAGACCGTAGTGCTAACCTGTTCTTTCTTTGTCTTTACAGGTGCTGCTGAAGACTGGATTCCAGGATGATAAGCCTTTGTTCCCTTAGGCCCAGGATCAGAAGCAGAAGACACGATGAGCGTTCTGCTGCAGAGAATGCAGAATAACGCAAAGCAAGATTCATCCATCGGGTGTGGTTTAAATAGCCTCCTGTAGTGCTTAGAGGTCTCCTTCCACAGCCACGCCTAGGTAAGAAAAGAGTTCCTGCTTTCCAGAAGAGTTCCAGTGTTCTGAACCTAGGGAGTGGCTCCTGCCCCACCCAACAGGAAAAGTAGTCCCAAACAGAAGAGGATCAGGGGTTCAACTGGCAGGTAAGTAAGCAGCATGGTCTGCTGCAGGTAAGTCCACCCAAGCATTATGAGCCCGGCGCTTCCAGCGCTGGGACTGGGCATCTTTATGAGCCTGGTGCCACTGGCGCCAGGACAGGGTCCAAAAGGTCCCAATTGGGACTGGCTGGCACTCGGAACCGGGGTTATGGGTCTGCTTCCAAGGGAGTCGGGCAAGTCCTGATCTTTTGGAAGCAGAGATCATGACAGCACCCCCCCTCAAGGCCCCTCCCAAACCGGGCTTCTCCGGGGGTTTGGGCTTGTTAGGAAATGTTCGATGAAATCTTTTGATTAGACGAGGCGCGTGGACATATTCTGCAGGTTCCCAGGATCTTTCTTGGGGACCGTAGCCTTTCCAGTCAATCAGGTAAAATAGTTTAGATTTGGAGATCTTGGAATCCAGGATGCTTTTGACTTCAAACTCGAGTTCTCCATCAACTAGAATAGGTTTTGGAGATGTAGTTAGTCGGGTTTGAGGTTGCACGGGTTTTAATAGAGAGACGTGGAAGACCGGATGTATCTTCATGTGAGGGGGCAAGTCCAACTTGACCGCTACTGGATTTACTATGGTAGTGATGGAATAGGGACCAAGGTATCTTGGGTTGAATGTGCGTGGTCCTTTTAGAGGTAGATATTTGGTGGATAACCAGACTTGATCTTCTACTTGATATTGGGGGGCTTCCTTCCGATGTTGGTCTGCTCCTTTCTTGTATTGTTCTTTAGCCCTTTGAAGGTGAGAAACAGCTTCCTTAAAGGCTTGGGTGATTGTAGAATGCAGGTGGTCTACTGCTGGTGTTCCAAGATCTTGGAGTGGATCCAACTCCGAGGTTCGAGGGTGACTACCGTATAAAAGAAAAAACGGGGTCTTCCCAGTTCCCGAGTGGACAGAGTTATTGTAGGCATATTCGGCTATCCAAAGGATATCTTTCCAAGTTTTTTCAGTTTGTTGTAGCATGCAGCGCAAATACTGTTCCAGAGTTTGATTGGTCCTCTCGGTTTGTCCGTCGGTTTGAGGGTGGTGGCTGGTCGAAAGTCTCACATCAATTTGAGCCGACCGACAGCAACTTCGCCAAAAATGAGAAATAAATTGACTACCTCGATCCGAAATTAGAACTGAAGGAAAACCGTGCAGTCGGACGATGTTTTCGAGAAATTCTCGGGCCAGAGTTGCTGCTGTTGGTAAGCCTTTGAGTGGAATGAAATGCGCCATCTTGGAGAATAGGTCCACGATTACTAGGATCGTATTGTATCCGGAGCATGGAGGTAGATCGGTGATGAAGTCCATAGAAAGCGTATGCCAAGGGCGAGGCGGGATGTCAATGGGGCGTAAGAGGCCGGCTGGTTTTTCCTTTTGACTCTTGTTTTGGGCGCATACTCCACAGGACATTATAAAGTCTCTGATATCTTTTTTCCAAGACGGCCACCAGAAGTAGCGCTTGATCTTTTCCGAGGTCTTGGTCATACCGGGATGTCCTTCCATTAAAGAATCGTGATAACAAGAGATTACCTTTTTCTGTAAATCTGTGCTGGGCAGGTATAACCGTTCTTGGAAATATAATAGGTTGTCCTTCACCGTAAAGTCCTTTCCCGGCAGATGCCAATTCTGTATGTCTGCTGGAGTTACCAGTAGCCTGGCTTTATCCTTAACTTCCTCTATGGATTGTGTGGCGATTACACCTAGAATTCTTTGTTCGGGAATGATAGGTACAGGTTTAGGATTGATCAAATGTTCTTCCACTCCCATCCGAGAAAGGGCATCAGCTTTACCGTTTTTTGTACCAGGTCGATAGGTAATTATGAAGTCAAACTCGGCAAAGAATAGTGCCCAACGGAGTTGCCTAGAGGATTGAGCTTTTGCGGTTTTCAAATATTGCAGGTTTCGGTGATCTGTAATCACAGTAACGGTGTGTCGGGCCCCCAGAAGATAACGCCGCCAAGCCTTAAAGGCGGACTTGATAGCTAGAAGTTCCTTATCAGTAATAGTGTAATTGATTTCAGGAGGCGAGAATTTGCGGGACCAAAATGCCACGGGATGCAACTGATTGGTTACTGGGTCCTTTTGTGATAGAACTGCCCCCATGGCAAGGCTCGAAGCATCAGTTTCAACGATGTAGGGGAGTTCTGGGCGAGGATGTTTTAAGATCGGTGCAGAGATAAATCTAGTCTTCAAATTCTGGAAAGCTTGTTCCGCCTCGGTAGACCATTCAAAACGTTTGTTTTTCTTTAACAAGGCGGTGATGGGCTGGACTATTCGAGAGAATTCGGGGATAAACCTGCGGTAAAAGTTAGCGAAGCCTAACATGCTTTGAACACCTTTTACGGAGGATGGCGATGGCCATTTGAGAATTGCATCGACCTTCTTTGAATCCATACGCACTCCGCTAGGTGATAATATGAATCCCAAGAATTCAACTTCAGTCACGTTGAAAACACATTGTTCCAACTTAGCGAAAAGTTTGTGTTGACGCAATCTCTCGAGGACCATTTTCACGTGTTTCCGATGTTCAGTTTCCGATGAAGAATAAACGAGGATGTCGTCAATGTAAACAACAACACACACATCTATGAGCTCTCTGAGGACATCGTTCATAAAATATTGAAAGGCGGCCGGGGCATTGCAAACTCCGAAGGGCATGACCTGATATTCAAATAGCCCATACTTGGTGCGGAAGGCCGTCTTCCATTCATCGCCCTCTTTTACTCGTACCAAGTGGTAGGCTCCTCTAAGATCCAGCTTTGTATATATGCATGCTTTTCTGACTTGGTCCAGGAGTTCAGGGATCAAAGGTAACGGATATCTATTCTTAACGGTGATCTGGTTCAGGGCGCGATAATCTATACAAGTTCTAAGGTCCCCTTCTTTTTTTGGAACGAAGAACAAAGCTGAGGAAGCAGGGGACTTGGAAGGACGAATAAACCCATTCGCTAGGTATTGATCCAGGTATTGTCGGAGGTGAAGATTCTCAGGCTCGGTGAGGGCATAAATTCTACTACAAGGAGGAGTAGATCCAGGTATCAGGTCTATCTGGCAGTCATAAGACCTATGAGGAGGTAGAGAGTTAGCCTGATCCTTCCGGAAAACATCTTGGAATTCTAGGTATTCAGGAGGTAACTGGGGAGCCTCCGAGGAAATTGCTGCTAGAGCAACACCAGGTGGAGGGTGACAAGTAGAGACACATTCTGGGAACTGAACCGTTCTTGCTCGCCAATCGATCCGAGGATTGTGTTTCTCTAACCAAGGTATCCCTAGAATAATCTGGAACTGAGGGGCCTTGATCACATCGAACACAATCTTCTCATGGTGTCCATCTTGACTTACTAGCGCCACTTCTTGAGTGGTATGCGTTACTGGTCTGGAGGCTATCTCCGTACCATCCACCGTAGTAATGACGTCCTTTACAGCCTTTGGACAAAGAGTCAGATTCATCCTCAAAACCATTTCATGATCCACATAATTGCCGATGGCACCGCTGTCGACGTAATCGCATGTAATCGATCCGGATGTTCAGGGCTAATGAGGACCATAGGTATCACGAAATGCGAGGTCACGGAACTGGTTTTAACGCTCGGCAAGAGGACCTCTATTCTTGTCGGGCGAGGTTGTTTCCCTGCTCAGAGTTTGTGACCCTGGTAACTGCAGCTCCTACTGCCTTCTTGGCTGGTCTCACCGGACAGTCTCGAAGAAAGTGCCCCGAGTTTCCACAATAGAGGCATAATTGCAGCTGTTTTCTCCTTTCCCGCTCCTTTTGTGTTAGTGGTCCTTTCAGGCCCCCTATTTGCATGAGTTCCCCGGAGTCTACTCCTTTGGTAGGAGTTGGTGGTTTGGAAAATACTCGAGCATCAAACTTGGAACGATCGGCCTTCCTGTTCTGCAGTCTGTGGTTAATTTGAACGACTAAGTCAATATAGTCCGAAAAGTCTTGCGGGGGATTCACTACTTGGGCTAACACATCTTTGAGCTCTCCACGTAGACCTCTATAAAACAGCGTAATCCTTTTGTCCTCAGGCCATCGAGTTTCCACTATCAGTCTGTTGAAAGACGCAATATAAGCCAAAAGGTCTTGATTACCCTGTCGCAATGAAAGGAGCTCATTGTCCAAGGCCTGCCCCTGTGAATGTCTTGCAAACAGTTTTTCCATACTGAGCTGAAAAGCTTGAAAATCATGGAGAACCGGATCATCTTGATTAACTAGAGGGATCGACCAGTCTGCCGCATTGCCACTAAGGTACGAAAGCACGAAAGCTACCTTAGCTTGATCAGTTGGAAAGGCTGCTGGCCGGCATAAGAAGTGCAACCGGCACGGATTAATAAATACTGCAAACCTCTTTGGGTCACCAGAAAATCGTTCGGGCGGAGCCAGAGGTACATTCCCAGGTAGGTTGATCTGCACTGGGTTCGTAGAGGATGTTGAAGGAAGATTTGCCCCTGATGCGGGTAACGGAGTTTGTCCGGCTTGTGACTGTAGCAATTGTCTAGCGAGATCGTCTGTTCGCTCCTTGGAAATAATCAGTTCCCTTCTTAGAGCATTCTTTTCCTGACGGGCTGCATGCACTTCTGCTCTTAGTTCCCCAAGTAACTGGGCTAGCTGGTCGGTATCCGAGGTTTCCATAGCGCCTGGGTGGGAGTTTTGCGGTAGGCTTTGCGTTCTGTAACGCTCACCTGATTCCCGCAGAGGCGCCGGTCTTGACTGGGTGAATGCCGTATCCTCAAAGGTGATGTGTAACACACGGTTGGCTCTTTGGGCTGGACCTCTGTGCACTGTATGTCTGACTCGAAGAGTAAGATGTCTGCAGATAGAAAATATGGGATTAATGAACTGGGTTTATTGGGTGCCTCTCTCCTCTTCCCTTTCTCTTCTCCTGTAGAACCCCAAAGGTTAACGCCCTCACCTTAGGTAAGTGAACGCCGAGCTCTCCATCTGCCTCGGGGCAGGGTGCCGTAACCAGTTTCTTCACTGGATAAGGGTGCAGGCCTCTTGACCTCAGAGGACTGCTGTCCGTCGTTAACTGCACGAACGGTAAGTTCTGGGCACTTCAAATGTCTTAAAAGTCTTTTGTAATGATATCTCTTGTTTTGCAGGGTTCCGGCGATGGCGGATGGCGGGCTGATGAGAGTTGAGGATCGAACCCGCGTGAGGAATAGAAGCGCCTGGAAGCACGTAAGTAAGCGCTTGTAGCCTGCTTCACGATGCGCACTAACTGTCCCTTTTATCTTGCAGGTACAAGTTCGGAGCTTTAGAGAAGCTGAAGGGTGCTGGAATACCCACTGGATTCGGCGTGGGAAGGAGTAATGGCACGTGAGTAATAAAGTTACCCAATGTCTTTAAACGCACCTTCTTTTGTCTTTCAGATGCTGGATGCAGCGCCGAAGGCCTCCGGAGCGTGCGAAGAGCTGGTAAGCTTTTGTCTTTCAGATGCCGGCATGCAGTGCGAAGACCTCCGGAGCATGCGAAGAGTAGGTAAGCCTTTGTCTTTCAGATGCCGGAATGCAGCGCGAGGCGTTGGTGACAGCCGATGGACCAGGTAAGAGATGCGCTGCCACTGAAGACCGTAGTGCTAACCTGTTCTTTCTTTGTCTTTACAGGTGCTGCTGAAGACTGGATTCCAGGATGGTAAGCCTTTGTTCCCTTAGGCCCAGGATCAGAAGCAGAAGACACGATGAGCGTTCTGCTGCAGAGAATGCAGAATAACGCAAAGCAAGATTCATCCATCGGGTGTGGTTTAAATAGCCTCCTGTAGTGCTTAGGTGTCTCCTTCCACAGCCACGCCTAGGTAAGAAAAGAGTTCCTGCTTTCCAGAAGAGTTCCAGTGTTCTGAACCTAGGGAGTGGCTCCTGCCCCACCCAACAGGAAAAGTAGTCCCAAACAGAAGAGGATCAGGGGTTCAACTGGCAGGTAAGTAAGCAGCATGGTCTGCTGCAGGTAAGTCCACCCAAGCATTATGAGCCCGGCGCTTCCAGCGCTGGGACTGGGCATCTTTATGAGCCTGGTGCCACTGGCGCCAGGACAGGGTCCAAAAGGTCCCAATTGGGACTGGCTGGCACTCGGAACCGGGGTTATGGGTCTGCTTCCAAGGGAGTCGGGCAAGTCCTGATCTTTTGGAAGCAGAGATCATGACATCAGCCTAGGCAAGCAGTAGTAAGCCCTGCGAGAACGGAAGCTGCAATAACATAGGAAATTCTACAGCGGGGTAGGCTGCGAGGGCGATGAGGAATACGTTGGAGGAACATCCAGTCGAAAGAACGTTACAAGTTGGTAAGTAACTTGTTCTTCGAATGGATTGTGTCCTTCAACGTATTCCTCATCTTTGATAGACTCCCAAAGCAGTATGCAGAATTTGGTGGATGAAGTAGAATTTGAAATTGTCAGCATTTTATAAGGCCGAATACAGTACCGCCTTACCAAAGACAACATCCTGAGAGTGGGAAGCATCTAAACAGTAATGCTTTACAAATGTATGCAGCAATGGCCAAGTTGCCGCATCACAGATAGATTTAATAGGTATGCCCCTTTGAAGGGCTGCAGAAGAGGCTATACGACTGGTAGAATGTGCTTTCAAGCCTTCTGGTGGGTTCTTGCCTGTCAATTTCTGAGATGCCAAGAATAATCCACCTTGATAATGTCTGTTTTGAAACAGCTTGACCCAATTTCCTTCCAGTGTATCCAATTAAGGGGCCGATTCATGGAACAAACATGCGCCGAAAATCGTTGCGCAAGCAGGCGCAAGCGGAAAAAAACAGGCGCACGCGCGCAATTCATGGAAGTCCCTGCGCGTGTTCACCTCGGGATGTGCGCCAAACCCGTCATGGCGCACAAGTCACTGCACCATCCCGAAAGGCGTGCGCGACGCGCACAGTGAAAGCGCACAACCTCGGCGCATACACCAACAAGTGGGCGGGACACGGGGCGTAACGCGCGGAATGGGGAACAACGCGCGAAAATAAGGGCGTAACTGGGGATGTACTGCAGGGAAGCAGACGGAACGCCCACACGCACTCGAACCACACGTATTCATGGAATCGAATAGGGCAAAGCCACGCACAGCCAAAGACACGCACAAGCTGAAACACGTCCGCCACACGAAGGCAGGCAGTAGAGTCCCAGCGCATCACAAAAGTGGCAACATACAGCAATTGGGCCTGTGCGAGCGGGGCACGTGTATTGCGGGGGTGCGCGGGAAGCAACACACGCGATCGAGCGGGGTACGTGTATTTCGGGGGGCGCGCGGGAAATGACACACGCGATTGAGCGGGGTACGTGTATTTCGGGGGTGCGCGGGAAGTGTCACACACGATTGAGCGGGGTACGTGCATATCGGGGGTGCGCGGGTAGTTACACACGCGATTGAGCGGGGTACGTGTATTTCGGGGGTGCGCGGGAAGTTACACACGCGATTGAGCGGGGTACGTGTATTTCGGGGGTGCGCGGGAAGTTACACAAGCGATTGAGCGGGGTACGTGTATATCGGGGGTGCGCGGGTAGTTACACACGCAATTGAGCAGGGTACGTGTATTTCGGGGGTGCGCGGGAAGTTACACACGCGATTGAGCGGGGTACGTGTATTTCTGGGGTGCGCGAGAAGTCACACACGCGATCTCATCAGGGTACGTGTATTTCAGGTTGCGGGGGAAGTATCCCACGCAACATCAGCAGGGTACGTGTATTCCAGGGGTGCGCGGGAAGTTCCACACGCAATTCCATCAGGGTACGTGTATTACAGGGGTGCGCGGGAAGTTCCACACGCGATATCATCAGGGTACGTGTATTACAGGGGTGCGCGGGGAGCAGCACACGTGAATTGCATGTGTGAGTCCTCCCAGGTGTTCCCTCTACACTCTCCACGGCCCCTGCAGGTGGCTCACACCACAGGGGCCTACCCAGCACATGTCATGCAGGCACCCCATCGACCATGGCCATGCCCACCAGCCAACCCACATGTCAACTTGCACTACTGCCCACCAACGCATGTCCCCCTGCACCCCCAGCCACCAGGGGCACCCTCCACCAGGCCCCCACCCATGTCTCCCACCACCCCCACCCCCCCAGTCACCAGGGGCAGTCTCCACCAGGCCCCCACCCATGTCTCCCACCACCCCCACCCCCCAGCAGTGCAGGGGCAGCCTCCACCAGGCCCCCACCCATGTCTCCCACCACCCCCACCCCCCAGCAGTGCAGGGGCAGCCTCCACCAGGCCCCCACTCATGTCTCCCTGCACCCCCACCCCCGAGGAGTGCAGGGGCAGCCTCCACCAGGCCCCCACCCATGTCTCCCACCACCCCCAACCCCCAGCAGTGCAGGGGCAGCCTCCACCAGGCCCCCACTCATGTCTCCCATCACCCCCACCCCCCAGCCACCAGGGGCATCCTCCACCAGGCCCCCACTCATTTCCCCTATCACCCCACCCCCCAGCCACCAGGGGCAGCCTCCACCTGGCCCCCACTCATGTCTCCCTGCACCCCCACCCCCCAGCAGTGCAGGGGCAGCCTCCACCAGGCCCCCACTCATGTCCAACTCATGTCTCCCATCACCCCCACCCCCAGCAGTGCAGGGGCAGCCTCCACCAGGCCCCCACTCATGTCCAACTCATGTCTCCCATCACCCCCACCCCCAGCAGTGCAGGGGCAGCCTCCACCAGGCCCCCACTCATGTCTCCCTGCACCCCCATCCCCCAGCAGTGCAGGGGCAGCCTCCACCAGGCCCCCACTCATGTCTCCCTGCACCCCCACCCCCCAGCCACCAGAGGCAGCCTCCACCAGGTCCCCACTCATGTCTCACATCACCCCCACCCCCCAGCAGTGCAGGGGCAGCCTCCACCAGGCCCCCACCCATGTCTACCACCACCCCACACCCCAGCAGTGCAGGGGCAGCCTCCACCAGGCCCCCACTCATGTCTCCCATCACCCCCACCCCCCAGCCACCAGGGGCAGCCTCCACCAGGCCCCCACTCATGTCTCCCTGCACCCCCACCCCCCAGCAGTGCAGGGGCAGCCTCCACCAGGCCCCCACTCATATCTCCCACCACCCCCCAGCCACCAGGGGCAGCCTCCGCCAGGCCCCCACCCATGTCTCCCACTACCCCCAGCACTGTGGGTCACCTGCCAGCAGGCCCCCACCCATGTCCAACCATGTTCCCCACCACCCCCACCCCCAGCACTGTGGGGCACCTGCCAGCAGACCCCACCCATGTCTCCCACCACCTCCACCCCCAGCCACCAGGAGCAGCCTCCACCAGGCCCCCACCCATGTCTCCCACCACCCCCACCCCCCCAGCAGTGCAGGGGCAGCCTCCACCAGGCCCCCACTCATGTCTCCCTGCACCCCACCCCCGAGGAGTGCAGGGGCAGCCTCCACCAGGCCCCCACCCATGTCTCCCACCACCCCCACCCCCCAGCAGTGCAGGGGCACCCACCACCAGGCCCCCACCCATGTCTCCCACCACCCCCACCCCCAGCAGTGCAGGGGCAGCCTCCACCAGGCCCCCACCCATGTCTCCCACCACCCCCACCCCCAGCCACCAGGGGCAGCCTCCACCAGGCCCCCACTCATGTCTCCCTGCACCCCCACCCACCAGCACTGCAGGGGCAGCCTCCACCTGGCCCCCACTCATGTCCAACTCATGTCTCCCATCACCCCCACCCCCAGCAGTGCAGGGGCAGCCTCCACCAGGCCCCCACTCATGTCCAACTCATGTCTCCCATCACCCCCACCCCCAGCAGTGCAGGGGCAGCCTCCACCAGGCCCCCACCCATGTCTCCCACCCCCAAGCCACCAGGGGCAGCCTCCACCAGGCCCCCACTCATGTCTCCCTGCACCCCCACCCCCCAGCAGTGCAGGGGCAGCCTCCACCAGGCCCCCACTCATGTCCAACACATGTCTCCCATCACCCCCACCCCCAGCAGTGCAGGGGCAGCCTCCACCAGGCCCCCACTCATGTCCAACTCATGTCTCCCATCACCCCCACCCCCAGCAGTGCAGGGGCAGCCTCCACCAGGCCCCACCCATGTCTCCCACCACCCCCACCCCCCAGCCACCAGGGGCATCCTCCACCAGGCCCCTACCCATGTCTCCCAACACCCCTACCCCCCAGCAGTGCAGGGGCAGCCTCCACCAGGCCCCCACCCATGTCTCCCACCACCCCCACCCCCAGCAGTGCAGGGGCAGCCTCCACCAGGCCCCCACCCATGTCTCACACCACCCCCACCCCCAGCACTGTGGGGCACCTGCCAGCAGGCCCCCACCCATGTCCAACCATGTTCCCCACCACCCCCATCCCCCAGCACTGTGGGGCACCTGCCAGCAGGCCCCACCCATGTCTCCCACCACCCCCACCCCCCAGCCACCAGGGGCAGCCTCCACCAGGCCCCCACCCATGTCTCCCACCACCCCCACCCCCCAGCCACCAGGAGCAGCCTCCACCAGGCCCCCACTCATGTCTCCCTGCACCCCCACCCCCCCGCAGTGCAGGGGCAGCCTCCACCAGGCCCCCACTCATGTCCAACTCATGTCTACCATCACCCCCACCCCCAGCAGTGCAGGGGCAGCCTTCACCAGGCCCCCGCTCATGTCCAACTCAGGTCTCCCATCACCCCCACCCTCAGCAGTGCAGGGGCAGCCTCCACCAGGCCCCCACCCATGTCTCCCACCACCCCCACCCCCCAGCCACCAGGGGCAGCCTCCACCAGGCCCCCACTCATGTCTCCCTGCACCCCCACCCCCCAGCAGTGCAGGGGCAGCCTCCACCAGGCCCCCACTCATGTCCAACTCATGTCTCCCATCACCCCCACCCCCAGCAGTGCAGGGGCAGCCTCCACCAGGCCCCCACTCATGTCCAACTCATGTCTCCCATCACCCCCAACCCCAGCAGTGCAGGGGCAGCCTCCAACAGGCCCCCACTCATGTCTCCCATCACCCCCACCCCCCAGCAGTGCAGGGGCAGCCTCCACCAGGCCCCCACCCATGTCTCCCACCACCCCCACCCCCCCCAGTCACCAGGGGCAGCCTCCACCAGGTCCCCACCCATGTCTCCCACCACCTCCACCCCCCAGCAGTGCAGGGGCAGCCTCCACCAGGCCCCCACCCATGTCTCACACCACCCCCACCCCCCAGCACTGTGGGGCACCTGCCAGCAGGCCCCCACCCATGTCCAACTCATGTTCCCCACCACCCCCACACCCCAGCAGTGCAGGGGCAGCCTCCACCAGCCCCCACTCATGTCTCCCATCACCCCCACCCCCCAGCCACCAGGGGCAGCCTCCACCAGGCCCCCACTCATGTCTCCCTGCACCCCCACACCCCAGCAGTGCAGGGGCAGCCTCCACCAGTCCCCCACTCATATCTCCCACCACCCCACCCCCCAGGGGCAGCCTCCACCAGGCCCCCACCCATGTCTCCCACCACCCCCACCCCCCAGCCACCAGGGGCATCCTCCACCAGGCCCCCACCCATGTCTCCCACCACCCCCACCCCCCAGCAGTGCAGGGGCAGCCCCCACCCCCCAGCAGTGCAGGGGCAGCCTCCACCAGGCCCCCACCCATGTCTCCCACCACCCCCACCCCCCAGCAGTGCAGGGGCAGCCTCCACCAGGCCCCCACTCATGTCCAACTCATGTCTCCCATCACCCCCACCCCCAGCAGTGCAGGGGCAGCCTCCAACAGGCCCCCACTCATGTCTCCCATCACCCCCACCCCCCAGCAGTGCAGGGGCAGCCTCCACCAGGCCCCCACCCATGTCTCCCACCACCCCCACCCCCCAGCAGTGCAGGGGCAGCCTCCACCAGGCCGCCACCCATGTCTCACACCACCCCCACCCCCCAGCCACCAGGGGCATCCTCCACCAGGCCCCCACTCATTTCCCCTATCACCCCCACCCTCCAGCAGTGCAGGGGCAGCCTCCACCAGGCCCCCACCCATGTCTCCCACCACCCCCACCCCCCGGCCACCAGGGGCATCCTCCACCAGGCCCCCACCCATGTCTACCACCACCCCCACCCCCCAGCCACCAGGGGCATCCTCCACCAGTCCCCCACCCATGTCTCCCACCCCCCAGCAGTGCAGGGGCAGCCTCCACCAGGCCCCCACCCATGTCTCCCACCACCCCACCCCCCAGCAGTGCAGGGGCAGCCTCCACCAGGCCCCCACTCATGTCCAACTCATGTCTCACATCACCCCCACCCCCCAGCAGTGCAGGGGCAGCCTCCACCAGGCCCCCACCCATGTCTCCCACCCCCCCCCCCATGTCTCCCACCACCCCCACCCCCCCCAGTCACCAGGGGCAGCCTCCACCAGGTCCCCACCCATGTCTCCCACCACCCCCATCCCCCAGCAGTGCAGGGGCAGCCTCCACCAGGCCCCCACCCATGTCTCACACCACCCCCAGCCACCAGGGGCATCCTCCACCAGGCCCCCACTCATTTCCCCTATCACCCCCACCCCCCAGCAGTGCAGGGGCAGCCTCCACCAGGCCCCCACCCATGTCTCCCACCACCCCCACCCCCCAGCGGCATCCTCCACCAGGCCCCCACCCATGTCTCCCACCACCCCCACCCCCCAGCCACCAGGAGCAGCCTCCACCAGGCCCCCACCCATGTCTCCCACCACCCCCACCCCCCAGCCACCAGGGGCATCCTCCACCAGGCCCCACCCATGTCTCCCACCACCCCCACCCCCCAGCAGTGCAGGGGCAGCCTCCACCAGGCCCCCACTCATGTCTCCCACCACCCCCACCCCCCAGCAGTGCAGGGGCAGCCTCCACCAGTCCCCCACTCATATCTCCCACCACCCCCACCCCCCAGCCACCAGGGGCAGCCTCCACCAAGCCCCCACCCATGTCTCCCACCACCCCCACCCCCCAGCACTGTGGGTCATCTGCCAGCAGGCCCCCACCCATGTCCAACCATGTTCCCCACCACCCCCACCCCCCAGCACTGTGGGGCACCTGCCAGCAGACCCCACCCATGTCTCCCACCACCTCCACCCCCCAGCCACCAGGGGCAGCCTCCACCAGGCCCCCACCCATGTCTCCCACCACCCCCCAGCAGTGCAGGGGCAGCCTCCACCAGGCCCCCACCTATGTCTCCCACCACCCCCACCCCCCAGCCACCAGGGGCATCCTCCACCAGACCCATACCCATGTCTCCCACCACCCCCACCCCCCAGCAGTGCAGGGGCAGCCTCCACCATGCCCCCGCCCATGTCTCACACCACCCCCCACCCCCCACCCCCAGCACTGTGGGGCACCTACCAGCAGGCCCCCACCCATGTCCAACCATGTTCCCCACCACCCCCACCCCCCAGCACTGTGGGGCACCTGCCAGCAGGCCCCACCCATGTCTCCCACCACCCCCACCCCCCAGCCACCAGGGGCAGCCTCCACCAGGCCCCCACCCATGTCTCCCACCACCCCCACCCCCCAGCCACCAGGGGCAGCCTCCACCAGGCCCCCACTGATGTCTCCCTGCACCCCCACCCCCCAGCAGTGCAGGGGCAGCCTCCACCAGGCCCCCACTCATGTCCAACTCATGTCTCCCATCACCCCCACCCCAGCAGTGCAGGGGCAGCCTCCACCAGGCCCCCACTCATGTCCAACTCATGTCTCCCATCACCCCCACCCCCAGCAGTGCAGGGGCAGCCTCCACCAGGTCCCCGCCCATGTCTCCCACCACCCCCACCCCCCAGCAGTGCAGGGGCACCCACCACCAGGCCCCCACCCATGTCTCCCACCACCCCCACCCCCCAGCAGTGCAGGGGCAGCCTCCACCAAGCCCCCACCCATGTCTCCCACCACCCCCACCCCCCAGCAGTGCAGGGGCACCCACCACCAGGCCCCCACCCATGTCTCCCACCACCCCCACCCCCCAGCCCTGTGGGGCACCTGCCAGCAGGCCCCCACCCATGTGCAACTCATGTTCCCCAGCCAACATGTCATCACAATCTAGATCCCTGGTCCCTATGGTCAGCCTCCAAATGCAAAACACCCACCCGAGTATTGCATCCACTCACTCATAATTTGCAATTACATCACAGAACACCAATTGCAAGTTCCGAAACAAACACATTTCCCTCACATACACCCAATGGGTGTCAGCGAATCTCAAAACACATATCATGAAACGCATGAAACCAATGAGATACCACACATTGAAGTTCACCAAAAATAATATGTATTAAAGGAAACATCAATAGAATAAAAAATGAAGAAACAGAAACGTGAATGTACAAAAATGAAAAGAAGCATGTCCGTCAAAAAAGCAAAACCAAAAATAAAAATCCAAAGTAATGTCCAAAGTCAATGTCCACAAAACAAAATCCAATGGGAAATAAAAAAGAAAGCCATTGCTCCATGGTCAATAATAGAAAAAAAAATACAATCCAACTGTCAACTATGTACATGGGAACAATCCAGGGTCCATTATCCCAACAAAATAAAGGAAACTATCTAACTACACTAACTAACAAAATAAACTATATACAAAAATGTGGCCAATGTCCGAAAGGTCCAAATAAAATAAAAACAAAAATGAAACCTAACACTACCTAGAAACTATGTACAAGGGCAGCGGGCTAGTTTCACAGCTCACTTGTGGATGTTCCGGGCCAGGGCATCATCGAACTCCTCCTCAATGTCCCGGAGGCGGTCCTCCTCCATGGCCCCGAGGGTCCGCAGGGCCGCCGACGTCTCCACCTCCAAACCCCTGCGGATTGCCTCGAGGCACTCGGCCCGCCTCAGGGCCCTCCACATGGAGTTCTCCGCCCTGACCATTGTGAGCCGTGCCTCTTCCGCCCGCTGCCGCTCCGCATCTATGGCGTGGCCCAACCGCTGCCACACGGAAGACACTCTCTGTCCTGGGTCCTCCTGCCGATGCCTGCCCCTTCGATGTCGAAGGCCCCGAGCCTTCATGGCTCCCACCAAGTTGCTGCTGCTGCTGTGCCTCTGCCCGTGCACTGCCTCCTGCTGCCTGCACATCCTCCGCCGGCTGGGGTGCAGTTGTTGATGTGGCCTCCCCTGCTGGACGTCTGACTCCCGACTGTGGCAGGGATGCCTCCTCCACCAGCCTGGCCGCACCGTCAGAGGCAGCTCCACAGGGCACCCAGGTGACTGATGGGTGGGAAGATGGCACAGAGGACGATTGGCGCGTAGGGGGTCCAGTTGAGGAGGGGGTCGGAGCAAGCCCCATCAGACGGAGGAATCCGGCCTGGGTGACCTGTCCCAGCAGGCTGACGTGGTCAACGAGCCATTCGAGATGACTCGCAGTCTCTTCATGAAAAGACTGCAGGTCACCTCGCATGGCCCGTTGATGCAACGCCACACCAGCCAGGACAGGCTCAACCCGGACCTGGATAGCCACGTCCGCAGGCAGAGGAAGGCCAGTTGACGTGAGCTCATCCCCTGCCTGAAAACGGGTCTGGACGTAGGCATCCCTGCTGGTGCAAGATGATGCAGGGACAGGATCGGGGACAGGATTGCACACAGGCACCTCCGCGGCAGCCTGTGCTGCCTCCTGTCCCTGGTCCTGCACTGCACCACTAGCACCAGTGGGATCCCCACCTCCAGACCCCGTCTCTGGTGCTTGCACGGCCTCCTCCTCCACCAAACCCCCCACCAACCTGGATGACTCCGTGCCATCTTCCCCTGTTGGGCCCTGTGGGGTCCCAGCTGCCCCTTCTGCTGCCGAGGAGTCCAACTCCAACCTCCGCCTCTTGGACCTCCCCCCGGCAGCTGCGGCCTGGGACGCGGCACCGGACTCCTCACTCCCCGACGAGATGACAACCTGGGAGGGGAGCCGGGCCTTGCGTCTCCGGCTGGCGGTCGGATCCCCGCCGCTGTGCTCCACAACACCTTCTCCGCCCTCTTCATCAGTTGATGCTGCAGACAGGGAGAAACAAAACACAGGCATCAGGGCACTGTACAATGGACACATACACACATGACAGTTGTACATGAGTGGCATTGGCAAACCTCAGACATGTCATCACAATCCCCAACACGCATGTCATTACAACTCGCACACATTAGTCATACCACGGCCATATCGCAACTGCCACCACCATCCCTACACATACAACAGCATCAGCAGCCAAAGGTGAGCCAGACATCACATGCAACACAGGAAGTACACCACACATGTACACACACCACCACACTTGCATGCATGTGTACACCTCTGCCAAGTGTCGCACTGTTCAGACGGGCATCCATGTCACATCTGCCAATCAGGCTTCCACATACCGCTGTCACATGCATCCATGTTGCATCACTGTTGCACCCTTGTCAAATACACACACATGCACATGTACACAGTGCTGATACATGCAGCCGAAAACAACATACATGCGTGACATCACGGACATGTCTACTTACATACACATTCATCCAAACATGTGTGCCCACACAACTGCATTTGGCATGCAAGCCTACACACACAAGCACCATCCATGTCTCACACATTACAGCCCTCGCATGTGTCAGCCCCACGGCCCTGTACACCCCCACCCATACTCGACCCCATACAAACAGATGTACAACCTGCATACTACTGAATAATCACCACACGCACTGTTCACAATCAGGATGCATGTACACTCACCGCTCGACTCCAGACGGGTCTGCTTCTCAAGGACCTGGACATGGAGCACTGGGGATATGCGTTCCAGGACCCTCATCTGTTCTTCCGACAAGTGGCCCCGGCGCCCCTTGGCATCCGCTGCCTTTAAGAGGCGCCGGGCCTTGTTCAGGGTCCTGGACCTGAAGTCCTCCCAGCGCTTCCTGGCATGTTGTAAGTCGCGGACTGCCACCCCCTCCGCGTTGATGGCATTCACGATGTCAGTCCAGATCCGAGTCCGTCCTTCCTTGTCGGCGCGGGAACTTCCGAAGAGGGCATCATACTGCCCCAGGACTTGCTCCACCAGGACACCAACTTCGGTGGCACTGAAGCTGGTGCCCCTCTGCCTCTCTGGCCAGGGGTTGTCAGTGGTCACAGATGGTGTTTGCCCCGACATGACAACCCCAGAGGCAGGAGTGGGTGGGCAACTGGGTCCTGGGGCTGGGCTGTGGAGCGATGGAATCCCAGTCGGGAGTCTTCGGTTCCAGCAGGGGTGGTCACAGCAACAGCACCCCTGGCTGATGTGCAGGCAGCAAATGGCAGGGCACGTGGGCAGCAGGCAGTCAGGCAGCAGCAGATGGCAGGTGGGAGGGTGCTCGGGGCTCTGGGGGGCAGTAGTTCGGCCTTCTGGGCAGGAGCGGGCAGGAGCGTGGTCTTCCGTGTGCTTACGTGTGGCCAGCTTGATACGGAGTGATTTGGCACGTGAAAAATCTGCACGTCAGCGTGTAATTCGAGGAAAGGCCCTTAGCGCGTAAGCACGTCTGCACGCATACGCATTTTCATTGGACAGAAGGCCCCTCAAGCGCAATCGCCCCTGTGACGTGACGCATACAGACGTACATGGGCATTTCAGCGCACGTGAAAAACTGCACGTCCGCGTGTAATACGAGGAAAGGGCCCATGCGCGTAAGCGCGCGTGGAAAACTGCACGTCCGCGTGTAATACGAGGAAAGGCCCTTACCGCGTATGCACGGCAGCACGCATATGCGATTTCATTGGACCAAAGGCCCTTAGCGCGTGAGCGCGTCTGTGACGTGACGCGCGCAGGTGTTTCCCTCATTGCACGTGATGACAGAACACACGTGGATTTCCACCAATCGCGTGTGAAAGTTCCCGGCACCCCGGAACACACGTACCCAGGCTAATCGCGTGTGGAACTTCCCGCGCACCCCGGAACACACGTACCCAGGCCAGTTGCGTGTACGCTCACTTCCCTCCGATCACACGCGATGACACTCGGACCGTATCCGAATACGGGAAACCCGCGCACGGCAAAAGACGTGCACAGGCGTCAACGCGTCTGCCACACGAAGGCAGGCGGAAGCGCCCCCGCGCACCGCATAAAAGTGCGCGCAAACAACAAACGCGTATATACAGCTACGATGAATGCCCCATTTGTCGCTGCACTGATCGTGGGACACCGCAGGAGGAGGAGAATAGCCAGCGGCACGCATTTTCGCACCACGGACAAGCCTTTTTGGGATGCCTGACGACCAGGTCTATGGCAGGTATAGGTTTCCACCCCATATCATCCTAGACCTGGTCAGGGAGTGGGAAGATGACCTCACATCCCCCACCCTTTGCTCCCAAGCATTGAGCCCCTTGGAGAAGCTGCTCAATGTCCTGCATTTTTTGGCCACTGGGTCATTTCAGCGGACCACTGCCATAGTGGGGGGGGGTCTCACAGGCCACGCAGTCACGCTGCCTACACCAGGTACTGGCAATCATGACAGCGCGCCCCTCAGTCCGCAGGCACATATACATGCCCAGAACACCCGCAGAAAGGCAGGCCGTTGTCCTGGATTTTTTCAGGGTGGCACACTTCCCCAAAGTGCTCGGTCCATAGATTGCACCCATGTGGCCCTACGTCCACCTAGGGCCATTGAGCACATCTACCGAAACCGCAAGCACTGGCATTCCATCAATGTACAGGTGGTATGTGATGCAAAGGGAATCATCACCTCTGTCTATGCAAACTACCCTGGCTCCACCCATGACAGTTTCATATACAGAATGTCCGCCCTGAGCCGGGCCCTGGAAGCTGGGCAGCATGGCGACACATGGCTCCTAGGTCAATGCAAATGCCCTTGCACATGCATGCAAGTCACACACAGAGAAATATCCAAACCCTAATAATCTCAACTATTATCACCTCCCCAGGGGACAGTGCCTACCCTCTGAGCAACCACATGATGACGCCAATCCGGAACCCCACCACACCACCCCAGGTAAGATACAACGCTGCCCGTATTGCAACCAGGGGCATAGTGGAGCGCACATTCGGAGTGCTCAAGTCACGTTTCCGCTCCCTTGACCGCTCTGGTGGGCAACTACTCTATGCACCACCAGTAGTGTGCAGGATCATTGTGGCAGCATGTGTCCTGCACAATGTTGCAACACAGCAGGGCGTCCCGGTGGACATGGTGGTGCCCCCACATCCCCAACCACAGGCGCTGCCCATGGGAGGGGACAGGGCACGTGGCGAGGAATCCCGGACCCAGCTTGTGGCCACATTTTTCACCTAAACTCCCACCCCTGCGGAGTGCACACAGGCCTGGCACATACCAGGTGACAATCGATGATGACAAAGAGACAGTTAACTGTCACAACCCTACCACCCTGAGAAAGTTGCCATGGAAGTGCCACATCGACTGCATCCCTAGCAACTTAAACACAAGCTATCCTGTGTGACCAAAAGGCACACATATGACATATGACATGATATGGGCCATACACAAGTATTCCAAGGCGCAATGAGGCAGGGAGGGGGGAACAAGAAAACACAGAGAACGGTACTACTAGGCCAGGTGTCATTGGGATCGTGCAAGTGCAGGGGTAAGGGGAATGGGAAAAGTGCAAGGGGAAGGGTGGGGGGGAGTCCAGTACAGGGGAAGTAGCCCAAAAAAATAATACATAGGTCGCCTGGTGGCAACTACAAAGGTAAGTGCAGACAAGTGCTGGGAAGGGAGGGCTGTAGGGATAGAGAGACAGTACTGCAGTGCAGGGGTTGCCAGGGAGGCAGTGCAAGTGGAGAGTGGCTGGGCCAGGGACCGAGGTTGGTCCCTGGCCCAGTTGCAGCTCCTGTGCAGTTCCAGTGGAGAATTCTGCAAGGGAGAGGCAGACATTAAGCAGAAGCAAAGAGGAAGGTCTTGAGGTGCTTCCAGAACTGGAGATGATTCCCCTCAAGTTCAAGTCAGGCCGGAAGTCTGTTCCAGGGGGAGGGCCCTGCTGCGGAGAGAAATCTACCCCCAGCTAGTTGCTCTGAGAAGCGGATGACATGGACATGCAAGGTGTGCATCACACACACCTGCAAACCAGGCCATGGCCATCACTGTCATGTCACGCAAACCCTCCCAAACATCAACATGACATGGCACGCAATACCCATACACCAACGCAGTAACGATAAGGTACACATTGCCATGTCCTAAATGCACAGTGGCATCAGACACTGCTGCCTGACCCGGAATCAGATGAAATGACAGACCAACAACCTCCCACCCAAAATAAGTCATTTCCAAATGCATTACAACAGTCGTAGACGTAACATCACAATGAATGCCTGTCTACATGCACATTATGCATTGCAAAATCAACACTGCAGCTCATGTGTGCAGTGTCCTACTCCTGCATCACACTGCTCAGCGCACAGCACAGTGAACAGCCATTGTGTGTGATGCACACTCTGAGCATCACATCTAAGTGACAGACCACGTCAAACATCAAATTAGGCATGTACTGGATCCATGATCGGTCACAGAACATGTGCTGCCGGGACACAGTGGGCACCAGAAGGCAAACAGTGTACACGTGGATATGCAAGGGTGGGAGTACATGTAGTGCATCAGAGTGCAAGTGTGTGGTTCTGCAAGGACATGCACTCCACATATGCATGTGCACTCAAGTGACCATCAGTGTTCCCTACACATCACATGTGAACATCCACCATGTGTACACCCCAGCATGTCAAACCACAACTATCTCCTCGCACCTGAAAGGAAAACACAACACATGAACAGGCATTGATCAGCAGAACACAACATGTACATAGGATACCACCATTACTATGTCAGAGTTCCCATCACACTGCAGGGCAAGGCAACTATCAACAACAACCCCCCCTCCTCCCTCACAAATGACCATGACCCACTGAACAACTGCAGCTGGGTCATGGAGCCTCCAAACCTCAATTCCACCTGGCCACAGGATCACCTTTACCCTTCGTCACCATCTCCCACCTTGTGTGTAAAAAGATGCTTGAACCCTCAGAATCCACACTCATTTCCAAAATCACAAAATCCAAGGCATAAAAACAAACCCGAACACCCTCCAGTAGATGACTTGACGTAGCAGTACCTCACAAAGGCCAAGTACTACCACAATGATGCAACAACCAAGGTAGCACAGCAAAACAATGTCACGACAGGATGTGAGACATGTGTGGTACATGACATAGGATGATGCACCATGAATGGATGTGTACTGTCACAGGTCCCCTGTACAGGCGCGGGAGTGTCACGAAACAACCACCCCCACCATGTCCTGGGTGCCTGCAAGGTCAAACTCACACAGGCCCCTGAGACCCTGGTGGGGAATGAGGTTCAGATATATGCAGTTGGGACAGGTGTTGACACACTGGATGACTGGAATGAGCGGCAGGAGAGGGGAGGAGGAATGACACATGAAACTAGGGAATGCACGAAAATGTACAACCTGCATGAACACATACACAATCCAAACAAACTTGGACATCATTGTCATGGCCTTCTGTAGTCCAGGCTCAGGAGTGGTACGAACCAACCACCCCCTCTAGGGTTTTGGCGCCTGCAAGTTCGGGGCTTACACAGGCATCCGCAACCCCAGTGGGGAAAGAGGATCAGGGAACGTTGCTTGGATAGGCACGGGAAGCAGGAACACCGGGTAGAGGGTACAGGTTTCAAAATTGCATAGGATCACGGGTGATTAGGGAGAAAAAAACATACCAAATTGAACCACACATACATCCATGCATCAGTACACTCCCCAGCAAGCCTATGCAGAGCAGTTCGTAAGAAAAACAACAAGACACTTAGCTCTGGTTTTGAGTGCTGGCCTCCTGCCTGCGCACTCTCAGGTCCGGTTACAGGAGCACTGCAATGCTGCAAAGAGAGACACAGTCAACAACCTGTACGTGCCAATTGCACAAAAACACAACACCAAACATGCCCCATAGCAACAGACTACTCTACAAACAGACAATCTGTGGTTGATGCTTTGTACCCATATATAACATCACCCCTGTGACGGGTCATACACTGTCAATGAAGTAAGGCAGCCGCTGCTGGGTGCGTGGCAAATGGAACACCAATGTGTCACAATTCACACAACATGCAATGTTCCCTGGGTAAGCAGACAGACCCATATAGCAAGCCATGACTACAGAGCAAATTGCGTACCACCATGACCGAAACAAAGTTGGCAGTGCATTTATCATGAAGTACGTGGAAAAGACATGCACTGCACCCGAGTATGTCCCTTGCTGTATGTCCCTGTGAGCTGCCCCTTTCCATGTCTCGGAAGGCTACATGGTTGATACAAGTGGCTCAATGGACCTTGGTGTACCGGAGGGTATGTGCCACTGCCCCTGCATGTGTCCCAGACAACCCTACTATCAGCAGCCATCAGTCCACAAACACATCTGAGCTGCATTGTGTGCTTCAACACCAATATTCGTCTAAGCTCACCCTCAGTGCTGTGACTAAGCCTGCATGTGCAACTCGCCTGGTGCAAGCTTTGCTGTGTCGTGGCCCCCCCTGTGATGCTCACCTTGCCTGGAGTTCCTTGGAACATGTCAGCAGTTCTAGGATGTGGGTCTGCAATCACTGTGCCTCTGCTTCTGCACACATGTGCATGTGGGCACCAACAAACGGGTCCAGAATTCCGTCGTCCAATGGGCCATGTCTGCTGGCAAAGGTGCTCTGGAGGCTCATCCCCCTGCAGAAAGGGCATGAAACACATGATTAATGCTTCAAAGTCATCTGTGTGTGTCTCATCAGGCATCTCATTACTTGACCATGTCAGAGAGTCACATCACAAATCACACCATCAGTCCGTCTTTCACCTCCAAAGTGTGGAACACTATCTACAGCATGAATTGCAACAAGCACAGGTACAGGAAAGATATGAAACATACTACACAATGCATAGCAATCAATGTCCACATTAATCATGACACACCCCATCTAGCTAAAGCTGAACAGTGGACAATGACACCTAAATCATCCCCACTAGGGGCGTCAACACAAGTCACACAGCACCAGACATGCCACAGATATGATAGTCCAAAGCCCTTGTGTAAAATGCTGTAACACCGAACCATCCTTGCGAGCCCATGGATAAGGGAGGCAGGAGTGGCATATGTGAGTCAAGGAACCCAAGCAGCAAACACATACACAAGACAACCATGAAGGGCCCAGCTGGAACAGACAGTGGATGCCTTCAAAAGCCACAAAGCACCGCACCGTCACATGAAAGCACAATAGACTAGCAATTTTAAACTAAAGCAACTATTAACTAATTACACTAACTATGGAAAACCTACATTACCTATTTAAACTAACTATCAAACAGAAACTTAACTAACTAAACTAAAAGAAAAATCAAAAATGGCCACATACGACCCGGGGGGGGAGGGGAGGCACCCAGGAGGGGGGAGGTACAGGGTGCTGCTCAACATCCACATGCGATGATGCTGAGCCAAAAAAAAATCCTCCATGGGCTCAACGCCTGCACAGCACGACCTATGTGGGAGATAGATGGTCGTCCGAGTCTGGCTCATCCTGGAAAGGAGGACGTGGCACAGTAGCCTGGCCACGCCTAGCCGCAGCTTGCCCCTCGTCTGCAGCAAGTCTGCCGGACGGGTGAGCCTAGTTCTGTGTGGCGATGTGACGTAGGTCTGCATGCAGAACCTCCCGTGATACACGTGCTTCCTCTTGCAAGGTAGCACGTGTAACACGGAGTTCCTCCTGCAAGGCCTGGCTGGACAACCGCTGCACCTCCCGGCAAGCCTGTAGCTCAGCCAAGATGGTACGCTCAAGCTGTGCAAACCTCTCCTCTGCCTGCTGCCTCTGGGACATCATAAGGACACCCAGAGTGGATCTGAGGGAAGCATACTCCTCCCTCAGGGCATCCATGTGCGCCTCTGCGTGAGCAGCAATTGCTTGACACAGATACGACATTTCAGCCTGGCGTGCCCTGTCTGAGGCCGCCATGCCCAGCCTGAGCGAGCGGGCCATGGACCGTGCCGCCTGCTGCTGGAGAAGCACCTGCCTAGCAGTGGGGAGCACAGGTCGGGCCACACGCTCCATGCTCTCAGCGATGTTCTCCATTGCTGCCCCCTGCCGTTCGGAATTGGCAGTCATGTCTTGCTCCCACTCAGTATACAGCGGTTGCGCGCGGCGACCGCGTTGCCGGGCTTGACCCCTGCGGGACCCAAGGACCGGGGGTCCTCGCTGTGTTGGCACCGCCTGCGGCTGCACGACTACATGCCCCCGTCGACGTGATGTCCCAGGCACATCAGTGACTGGTGTGGAGGGTGACCCTGCGTCCCGATCCACCACGGGCGGAGGAACCAAGACTGTCTGATCCCTCAGTGCAGGTGTCGCAGACAGAGGAGTGTCCACATCAGAATCACTCACCCCTGACACATGGACTTGATGCTCATCCAACTCAACATGGACGTCAGAGTCGTCATCAAGGCTGGACTCATAGGCAGCCAGAGACAAGATGGACTGCAGCACTTGGGGGTTTTCGTGGCCTACCACCCCACGACCCCCACTAGTGCTGGGTTGATGTGGCGTTACCAACCCTGTGTCTGGCATGACAACACCATCCTCTGCCTCCATTGCGTCATCACCTGAAAAATAGAGAGAAAAAGGTCAATACACATGTCAGAAGCACACGACACACACACACACCGACAGCAAAGGCATCCGGCAGACATGTCACACACAACATATGACCTGGCATGCATGCTGGGTATACTTTGAATAGCTTCTGTGATCAGACCTGTTGAAAGGTGGCAGTTTCCATGGAAGTGGGTCTATGCAGTGCAGAAAATGTGCACGCCACTCACTACCTACATGTACAAGCACTACATGGTGTGTGCCAGGAAATGTGAAGGCAGTGCAATGTCAAATTCAGACATCACGTGCATTGTGCATTCAATGTGTACCATGTCTAGAAGCCAAGCACCCCTCCACCCCAGTACCAAAGCAGGGATGCCTAGCATGGTATCAAAAGGCTGACCATACACCTGTGTATTGACAGGCAGTGTTGACTGGCATCAACAGCTTAATGTGATTCAAATTACAACACTGCAAATGATGCTGGGACAGTGGGCAGGACACATGATGGAAACTCCGGAGGCCGCCCACGTGTGAAGAAGACACAACAAGAGTTGGACAGAGTCATTGGCCATTGAACAGGCTGAGGCCTGTGAGCCACACAGATTGTCAGAGCCTAAACATGTGTGCAACGCAGGACTGAGCCACAGTTGACATGGGAAGGCTGATGAGATGGCAGGCAATGTATGTAACCAAGGACTTATATTACAGTGATCATCCAGTCAAGGACACATAGGGGCATGCGTGCAATGCACATGGAGCATGAATGGGCACTCATGTCCCTGCGGGACATCTGACCCATGCACAGTACAAGTGAGATACCCTGCATCGAGTACTAAGGCTGTACCACACGGCATATGTCTGGCAGATTCTACGCTGGAAGTTAGCATCTACACAGGACACATGAATAAGAAAGTACACATTGGCAAGATTGAAGCAGACCAGTGCAAAGGTGGAACTGGGGTGCAGAGTGGCGGAGGAGGGGCAAGGGAGCATGCCTACATGGAGTCCCGCATGCAGGCAGAGGAGACATGCATGAGGGTAGCATTGCATTACTTACACATCAGAACCATGTACACGTCACATGTAGCAGCAATCATGCACAACACATCCCACAAGTGAAACACACACGTCCTCAACAAACACGCATCAACACTCACTGGACTGGGCATCAAAGTCCAGCTTCTCTCCCACTCCTTCGACCAATTCAGGTGGTATGAACTCCGCAACGAGAGCCTCATGCGGAGTGAGTTCTTCCTCCTCTGGTGCAGGCCCACCGCCAGTCACCAGAGTCAAGTTGTAATTTGAGGCACGCTTGGCCTTAGTGCTGCGCTTGATGTCATTCCAACGCTTTTTGCACTCCTGCGCCGTGCGCACCTCATGGCCGAATGAACTGACATGTTCCGCAACATGCTTCCAGTGGGTATCACGTTGGGCAGCCGTGGTCTGACTATTGGCACCCACTAGCATGTCACGGCTGTGGCCCCGCACGTAGTCCACGAGGAAGTCCAGTTCCTGCTTACAGAAAGGCTTCTTCCTCAACGTGCAGGAGGTCGTGGCTGTGTGTGGGGTCCCAGCCTGTGCTGCAGGTGCAACCTTCCTCCTCTTGGAATGTGGCGCAGACCCTGGCTGGCTAATGCCGCCCTGACCAGTATTGCCAGTGGGTTCGGTGGATTGAGCCAAGGGAGTGGCAGGTGGAGGGATGACCAAAGGCCTGACTTGTGTCAGTGGCAGCTGGGTGCCCACTAATGGACCCTGCGCAGCAACATCAGCTGTGGCAGGGTCGTTGGCCGCAACGGTCCTGGTTGGCAGACTCACAACTGGGGTGCTGTTGGGTGCATCTGCCCCTGCACTTGCCAATACCCGGCTGTTCGGGGCAGCAGATGACATGACTGCCCCAGGGACACGTGTCTTGGTCTGAGCAGACCGGCCTGCCCCTATGGTTTCCCCCCTGGCCTGTTGGAGATCTACCAAGGGCTCTTCAAGTGCCAACGCAGCCTGCGCTGGCACACCCTGAGCGGCGGTGTCCACAGCTGCACCTGCAGCTACAACTACCCTTGGGCCCGTGGCAGTCGATGGAACGGACTGCCGGGTCATATGGGTGCCAGTGCCAGATGCAGGAGCTGCATCCCCCGGAACCACAGGGGGTGGTGGCATGGCTGCACCGACAAATGGCACAACATTGTGCTCAAGTGGCGCACCCCTGCCTCTTCCCCCTCTGTGGCTGCCCTGGACACCCTGGAGTCCCCCTACTCCCTGGTCACCACGGCCACGTCCCCGACCACGCCCACCACGAGGAGTACGCCCAGCTGAGGCGCCCCTCACCTTTGGTGGCCTCCCAACCATGGCACAGATGTAGTAGTGCTGGCACAGATGGAGTGGTGCCAATGGGAGGTGTACACCACAATTGACCTGGGAAATTGGGGTGAAGGGGGTGGGAAGCAAGATGTTAACAGCCCCCCTGCACCTGCAAGGCTGTATGTGACCCCGGTGATGGGGTGACGGGTCACGCAATGCTCAGGCACCCCAAAACTGCAGTAAAACCGTGCACGCAACCCTGCAGCCTACGTGCGTGGATTCAACCTCCCGCAGTACGCGGTGGCACCCAGTAACACGAATAACGCGTACGCGTGGGACACGCAGGCTACTATGACATCGAAAATGGGTGCGATACACAGGGGCACCCGCAGTGGGAAAAAGAGCGCGTGCGACTCACCGTCTGACTAGCGCGATGCAGAAAAACACGCGTAGCCAATACTCCCGCCAAAAGTAGAGATACGTCCTTGATAGCTGTGAAGTTGTGATGGCGCGCGAAACAACAGCAAGCAGCAACACACGTCGGTCTCCACGAAAGGCATGTACAGCGAACTGCTGGGCCCGCTCACCTTTAACCCGTGCTGAGGGAAACGCACGCGCGCGTCACGTCACTTACGCGCATGGGCCCTTTCCTCGTATTACACGCAGACGTGCAGTTTCCATGCGCGCTTACGCGCATGGCCCTTTCCTCGTATTACACGCGGACGTGCAGTTTCCACGCGCGCTTACGTGCATGGCCCTTTCCTCGTATTACACGCGGACGTGCAGTTTTTCACGCGCGCTGAAATGCCCAGGCACGTCTGTACGCGTCACGTCACAGGGGCGCTTGTGCTTGAGGGGCCTTCTGTCCAATGAAAATGCGTATGCGTGCAGATGCGCTTACGCGCTAAGGGCCTTTCCTCGAATTACACGCTGACGTGCAGATTTTTCACGTGCCAAATCACTCCGTATCAAGCTGGCCACGCGTAAGCACACGGAAGACCACGCTCCTGCCCAGAAGGCCGAACTACTGCCCCAAAGAGCCCCGAGCACGCTCCCATCTGCCATCTGCTGCTGCCTGACTGCCTGCTGCCCACGTGCACTGCCATTTGCTGCCTGCACATCAGCCAGGGGTGCTGTTGCTGTGACCACCCCTGCTGGAACCGAAGACTCCCGACTGGGATTCCATCGCTCCACAGCCCAGCCCCAGGACCCAGTTGCCCACCCACTCCTGCCTCTGGGGTTGCCATGTCGGGGCAAACACCATCTGTGACCACTGACAACCCCCGGCCAGAGAGGCAGAGGGGCACCAGCTTCAGTGCCACCGAAGTTGGTGTCCTGGTGGAGCAAGTCCTGGGGCAGTATGATGCCCTCTTCGGAAGTTCCCGCGCCGACAAGGAAGGACAGACTCGGATCTGGACTGACATCGTGAATGCCATCAACGTGGAGGGGGTGGCAGTCCGCGACTTACAACATGTCAGGAAGCGCTGGGAGGACATCAGGTCCAGGACCCTGAACAAGGCCCGGCGCCTCTTGAAGGCAGCGGATGCCAAGGGGCGCCGGGGCCACTTGTCGGAAGAACAGATGAGGGTCCTGGAACGCATACCCCCAGCGCTCCACGTCCAGGTCCTTGAGAAGCAGACCCGTCTGGAGTCGAGCGGTGAGTGTACATGCATCTTGATTGTGAGCAGTGCGTGTGGTGATTATTCAGTAGTGTGCAGGTTGCACATCTGTTTGTATGGGGTCGAGTATGGGTGGGGGTGTACAGGGCCGTGGGGCTGACACATGCGAGGGCTGTAATGTGTGAGACATGGATGGTGCTTGTGTGTGTAGGCTTGCATGCCAAATGCAGTTGTGTGGGCACACATGTTTGGATGAATGTGTATGTAAGTAGACATGTCCGTGATGTCACGCATGTATGTTGTTTTCGGCTGCATGTATCAGCACTGTGTACATGTGCATGTGTGTGTATTTGACAAGGGTGCAACAGTGATGCAACATGGATGCATGTGACAGCGGTATGTGGAAGCCTGATTGGCAGATGTGACATGGATGCCCGTCTGAACAGTGCGACACTTGGCAGAGGTGTACACATGCATGCAAGTGTGGTGGTGTGTGTACATGTGTGGTGTACTTCCTGTGTTGCATGTGATGTCTGGCTCACCTTTGGCTGCTGATGCTGTTGTATGTGTAGGGATGGTGGTGGCAGTTGCGATATGGCCGTGGTATGACTAATGTGTGCGAGTTGTAATGACATGCGTGTTGGGGATTGTGATGACATGTCTGAGGTTTGCCAATGCCACTCATGTACAACTGTCATGTGTGTATGTGTCCATTGTACAGTGCCCTGATGCCTGTGTTTTGTTTCTCCCTGTCTGCAGCATCAACTGATGAAGAGGGCGGAGAAGGTGTTGTGGAGCACAGCGGCGGGGATCCGACCGCCAGCCGGAGACGCAAGGCCCGGCTCCCCTCCCAGGTTGTCATCTCGTCGGGGAGTGAGGAGTCCGGTGCCGCGTCCCAGGCCGCAGCTGCCGGGGGGAGGTCCAAGAGGCGGAGGTTGGAGTTGGACTCCTCGGCAGCAGAAGGGGCAGCTGGGACCCCACAGGGCCCAACAGGGGAAGATGGCACGGAGTCATCCAGGTTGGTGGGGGGTTTGGTGGAGGAGGAGGCCGTGCAAGCACCAGAGACGGGGTCTGGAGGTGGGGATCCCACTGGTGCTAGTGGTGCAGTGCAGGACCAGGGACAGGAGGCAGCACAGGCCGCCGCAGAGGTGCCTGTGTGCAATCCTATCCCCGATCCTGTCCCTGCATCATCTTGCACCAGCAGGGATGCCTACGTCCAGACCCGTTTTCAGGCAGGGGATGAGCTCACGTCAACTGGCCTTCCTCTGCCTGCGGACGTGGCTATCCAGGTCCGGGTTGAGCCTGTCCTGGCTGGTGTGGCGTTGCGTCAACGGGCCATGCGAGGTGACCTGCAGTCTTTTCATGAAGAGACTGCGAGTCATCTCGAATGGCTCGTTGACCACGTCAGCCTGCTGGGACAGGTCACCCAGGCCGGATTCCTCCGTCTGATGGGGCTTGCTCCGACCCCCTCCTCAACTGGACCCCCTACGCGCCAGTCGTCCTCTGTGCCATCTTCCCACCCATCAGTCACCTGGGTGCCCTGTGGAGCTGCCTCTGACGGTGCGGCCAGGCTGGTGGAGGAGGCATCCCTGCCACAGTCGGACGTCCAGCAGGGGTGGCCACATCAACAACTGCACCCCAGCCGGCGGAGGATGTGCAGGCAGCAGGAGGCAGTGCACGGGCAGAGGCACAGCAGCAGCAACGTGGTGGGAGCCATGAAGGCTCGGGGCCTTCAACATCGGAGGGGCAGGCATCGGCCGAAGGGCAGGTGGACCCAGGACGGGGTGTGTCTTCTGTGTGGCAGCGGTTGGGCCAGCAGATAGGTGCGGAGCGGCGGCGGGCGGAAGAGGCGCGGCTCACAATGGTCAGGGCGGAGAACTCCATGCGGAGTGCCCTGAGGCGGGCCGAGTGCCTCGAGGCAATCCGCAGGGGGTAGGAGGAGGAGACGGCGTCGTCCCTGCGGACCCTCGGGGCCATGGAACAGGACCGCCTCCGGGACATCGAACAGGAGTTCGATGATGCCCTGGCCCAGAACACCACGGAGTGAGCCGCTGGACTTGCCCGCCGCCTTTGTATATAGTTATATAGTTAGTGTTAGGTTTCCTTTATTTTTTTTTTATTTGGTTGCGATTGGACAATGCGCCACGTTTTTGTATGTAGTTCAGTTTTTAGTTAGTTGTCATAGTTAGGTTTCATTTGGTTGGGCTCATGGACCCGGGATTATCTTGTAAATAGTTCTTCAATGGATTTTTCTTTTTTATGGAGTTTTTTCATTGCCATGGAGCAATGGTTTTTGTTTATCATTTACCCTTGGATTTCTTTTCTGACTGTGACTTTGGACACCATTTATTTTGATAGTGCTGTGTGTTTTTGATTTTTTTCATGGACATTCATCTTCTTTTGGTTGTTTTGCTTTGTGGTTTTTCTCATTTCATTTCCATTCAAGTTGATTTTAAATACATTTATATTTTCATCCTTCAATGTGTCGTATCATCTCATTGCTTTCATGCATGTCATGTTGGGTGTTTTAACATTCACTTGCAGCCATTGTGTGTGTGTGACAGACATGTGTTCATTTGCATTATTTACATTGGGTGTGTAACATGTAATTGCCTTTGATATGTGGGTGGATGTGATAGTTGGTTGGGCCTTTTGGCAGGGGAGAATGGCCATTACGGACATGATTGGGGATTGGTGGGACCCAGGTGCAGGGGGGCATGGATGGGAAATGGGCGAGGGCCTGGTGGAGGGTGCCCCTGCACTGCTCAGGGGTGGGGGTGGTGGGAGACATGGGTGGGGGCCTGCTGGCAGGTGCCCCACAGTGCTGGGGGGTGGGGGTGGTGGGAGACATGGGTGGGGGCCTGATGGAGGCTGCCCCTGGTGGCTGGGGGGTGGGGGTGGTGGGAGACATGGGTGGGGGCCTGGTGGTGGGTGCCTCTGCACTGCTGGGGGGTGGGGGTGGGGGTGGTGGGAGACATGGGTGGGGGCCTGATGGAGGCTGCCCCTGGTGGCTGGGGGGTGGGGGTGGTGGGAGACATGGGTGGGGGCCTGGTGGTGGGTGCCCCTGCACTGCTGGGGGGTAGGCGGGGGGTGGGAGACATGGGTGGGGGCCCGGTGGAGGCTGCCCCTGGTGGCTGGGGGGTGGGGGTGGTGGGAGACATGGGTGGGGGCCTGGTGGAGGCTGCCCCTGGTGGCTGGGGGATGGGGGTGGTGGGGAGCATGAGTTGGACATGAGTGGGGGCCTAGTGGAGGCTGCCCCTGGTGGCTGGGGGATGGGGGTGGTGGGGAACATGAGTTGGACATGGGTGGGGGCCTGCTGGCAGGTGCCCCACAGTGCTGGCGGGTGGGGGTGGTGTGGAACATGAGTTGGACATGGGTAGGGGCCTGCTGGCAGGTGCCCCACAGTGCTGGGGGGTGGGGGTGCAAGGGTACATGAGTTGGACATGAGTGGGGGCCTGCTGGCAAGTGCCCCACAGTGCTGGGGGGTGTGGGTGGTGGGGAACATGAGTTGGACATGGGTGGGGTCCTGCTGGCAGGTGCCCCACAGTGCTGGGGGGTGGGGGTGGTGGGAGACATGGGTGGGGGCCTGGTGGAGGCTGCCCCTGGTGGCTGGGAGGTGGGGGTGGTGGGAGACATGGGTGGGGGCCTGGTGGTGGGTGCCCCTGCACTGCTGGGGGGTGGGGGTGGTGGGAGACATGGGTGGGGGCCTGGTGGAGCCTGCCCCTGGTGGCTGGGGGGTGGGGGTGGTGGGAGACATGGGTGGGGGCCTGGTGGAGGCTGCCCCTGGTGGCTGGGGGTGTGGGTAGTGAGAGACATGGGTTGGGGCCTGGTGGAGGCTGCCCCTGGTGGCTGGGGGATGGGAGTGGTGGGGAACATGAGTTGGACATGGGTGGGGGCCTGCTGGCAGGTGCCCCACAGTGCTGGGGGGTGGGGGTGGTGGGGAACATGAGTTGGACATGGGTGGGGGCCTGCTGGCAGGTGCCCCACAGTGCTGGGGGGTGGGGGTGCAGGGGTACATGAGTTGGACATGAGTGGGGGCCTGCTGGCAGGTGCCCCACAGTGCTGGGGGGTGGGGGTGGTGGGGAACATGAGTTGGACATGGGTGGGGGCCTGCTGGCAGGTGCCCCACAGTGCTGGGGGGTGGGGGTGCAGGGGTACATGAGTTGCACATGGGTGGGGGCCTGCTGGCAGGTGCCCCACAGTGCTGGGGGGTGGGGGTGGTGGGAGACATGGGTGGGGGCCTGGTGGAGGCTGCCCCTGGTGGCTGGGGGGTGGGGTGGTGGGAGACATGGGTTGGGGCCTGGTGGTGGGTGCCCCTGCACTGCTGGGGGGTGGGGGTGGTGGGAGACATGGGTGGGGGCCTGGTGGAGGCTGCCCCCGGTGGCTGGGGGTGGTGGGAGACATGGGTGGGGGCCTGGTGGAGGGTGCCCCTGCACTGCTGGGGGGTGGTGGGAGACATGGGTGGGGGCCTGTGGAGGGTGCCCCTGGTGGCTAGGGGTGCAGGGGGACATGCGTTGGTGGGCAGTAGTGCAAGTTGACATGTGGGTTGGCTGGGGGGCATGGCCATGGTGGATGGGGTGCCTGCAGGACATGTGCAGGGTAGGCCCCTGTGGTGTGAGCCACCTGCAGGGGCCGTGGAGGGTGTAGAGGGAACACCTGGGAGGGCCCACATGTGCAATTCACGTGTGGTGCTCCCCGCGCACCCCTGTAATACACGTACCCTGATGGAATCACGTGTCGAACTTCCCCCGCACCCTGAAATACACGTACCCTGATGGAATCGCGTGTGGAACTTCCCGCGCACCCCTGGAATACACGTACCCTGCTGATTTCGCGTGTGTAACTTCCCCCGCACCCTGAAATACACTATCCCTGCTGATATCACGTGTGGAACTTCACGCGCACCCCTGAAAAACACGTACCCTGCGGAAGTCACGTGTGTAACTTCCCCTGCACCCTGAAATACAAGTACCCTGCTGATATCGCGTGTGGAACTTCACACGCACCCCGAAATACAAGTACCCTGATGAGATTGCGTGTGTGACTTCCCGCGCACCCCTGAAATACACGTACCCTGCTGAAATCGCGTGTGTAACTTCCCCTGCACCCTGAAATACACGTACCCTGATGGAATCGCGTGTGGAACTTCCCGCGCACCCCTGGAATACACGTACCCTGCTGATTTCGCATGTGAAACTTCCCCCGCACCCCGAAATACACGTACCCTGATGGAATCGCGTGTGGAACTTCCCGCGCACCCCTGAGATACGCGTACCCTGCTCGCATGGGCCCAATCGCGTGTGGAAATTCCCACGCACCCCTGAAATACACGTACCCTGCTGGAATCGCGTTTGTAACTTCCCCTGCACCCTGAAATACACGTACCCTGCTGATATCGCGTGTGGAACTTCACGCGCACCCCTGAAATACACGTACCCTGCGGAAATCGTGTGTGTAACTTCCCCTGCACCCTGAAATACACGTACCCTGCTGATATTGCGTGTGGAACTTCACGCGCACCCCGAAATACACGTATCCTGATGGAATCGCGTGTGGAACTTCCCGCGCACCCCTGAGATACGCGTACCCTGCTCGCACGGGCCCAATCGCGTGTGGAAATTCCCGCGCACCCCTGAAATACACGTACCATGATGAAATCGCGTGTGCAACTTCCCGCGCACCCCTGAAATACGCATACCCTGCTCGCACGGGGCCAATCGCGTGAGGTACTTCCCGCGCACCCCAGTGATACACGTAGCCCGCTTGCTGTGCTGGTACAGGGTTAGCGCAGCCCTTTGCGCTGGATTGGGTATGTTGATGGCTTTTCCCTGCACGAGAGGCGTTCTTGGGGGCGTAACTGGCGCTGCTGCAGGGTCGCTGCGCCACTGTGCGCCACGGCTGGTTTTGGTGGCTGGAATCCATGAATACGCTGTGCACGGAAATGGATTTTGGCGCACGCGGCTGGCGCAGGGATTCGCACGCGCACACTGTGCGCCAGCCGCGTGCGCCACTTGTGCGCTGAATTCTATGAATTACCCCCTAAGAGTTGGTCATCCACTCTGAGTTTGGAGAACCTAGAAATATAAAAGCTTAATGCTCTTCTAGGGTCCAACTGAAGGAGTCTTTCTTCCTCTTTACCGGGATGCGACAGAGGGTAGAACGCTGTCAGAACAATTTTCTGCTTTAGATGGAAATCAAATACAACCTTAGGTAGGAAAGAGGGTTTTACCATTAACACAACCCTGTCCTTGTGTAATACAGTATAGGGTGGCTTAGAGGAAAGTGCCTGCAACTCGCTCACTCTACGTGCAGATGTCAATGCAATCAGCAATATGGTTTTAAAGGTCAACAACCTCAATGGACATGTGTGCAAGTGTTCAAATTGGGCACACATTAAAAACTTTAGAACCAGATTAAGATCCCAAACTGGGACCTGAAAAGAAGGAGGTGGGAATACGTTTGTGAGCCCTTTCAGAAATTGAATCACCAAGGGAATTTTAAAGTAGGAGCATTCTTCCGAAGAGCGCTTGAAAATGGAGAACGCTGCCAGGTAACCTTTAATGGTCCCAACATTGAGACCTTTGTGTGCCAATGATAAGAGGAAATATAACACCTCTGGAGTTGAACATAGAAAAGGATCAACATTCCTTTCCCTGCACCAGTCGCAAAAATTGTTCCAACTGCAACGGTGCAGAGATTCTGTTGCTGGCTGTCTTGCCAAAAGCAACACCTCCATGACGTCATCCTGGAGGTCCCAATCCTTGTATCTCAGCCTTTCAGAAACCAAGGGTGAAGGTTGAGCGTGTTGATCTCTGCATGGAGAACCTGTCCCTCCCTTTGTGAGAGAAGATCCTCTCTCTGCGGAAGACGAATCGGAGGACAGATGGACATATCTAGAAGTTCCGGGTACCACGTTCTCCTGGCCCAATCCGGGGCAATTAGGATCATACGGCTTCCGAACCATCTCAACCTCCTGATTACTTGAGGAATGACGGGGCTCAGTGGAAACACATAAAGTAGTGGGAATTCCCAATCCACCACGAACGCATCTCCTAGAGCTCCTCTTGGAGGAAATTCCCTTGAGCAATACCTTTCACACTTCCAGTTGATTCTGGTCGCAAACAGAACTACCTGAGGGGTTCACCAATGGGCGAAGATCTCTTGAAGGACTTCCTGAGCTAGTTCACACTCGTGAGAGACTGTGCCCTGCCTGCTCAGAGCGTCCGCCGTTGTGTTTTCTTCCCGGGCTAGGTGAACTGCCGATAAGGAGATTCCTTCTTGAATTGCCCAGTACCAGAGCTGCATTGCCTCTCTGCACTACCCTAAACCTCCTCTCTTGTTGAGGTAATGCATGGTCACTGTGTTGTCTGTCATTATCAGGACATTCTTTCCCCTGACAGAGGGCAGGAAGGCCTTCAGCGCTAGTCTGATTGCCCTCAGCTCCAAAAGGTTGATGTGTAGTTTGAACTCCGATGCAGACCAACGAACGCTGACTGACTTATCATTGGCATGGGCTCCCCACCCCACGAGTTAGGCGTCCGTCACTACTGTAATCTCTGGCCATGGCTGCCAAAAATGTTCTCCCTTTGGAATATTGCCCTTGCAGGCCCACCACAGAAGATCCTTGTGCGACCCTGCTTGGAAGCTGAAGTAGGTCCGTCATCTTTCCTGAGAACTGTGACCATTGAGTTCTTAGAGTCCACTGAAGGGATCTCATTCTCAGGCAGGCTTCTGGTACCAGAAAAATGCAGAATGCCATGAGGCCGAGCAACCTCAAGAAATCGAAGGCTGGAAGATTCTGGGCAGTTTGGAATTTGGTAACCATCTGAAGAATGTCTTCAGCCCTCGCCTTGGGTGGCAAGCTCTTTCCCAAGGATTTATCTACTATAGCTCCAATGTACTGTAGCTGCTGAGAAGGTGTCATCTGTGACTTCTTGAAATTGAGGGAGAAGCCCAGTCTGTGAAGGGAGTGGCAGGTGACTTTGAGATGATCCAGTGCTTGTTCGGGAGAACGCACCCAGATCAGCCAATCGTCAAGGTAGGGTTAGACATGAATCCCCCCTCTCCTGAGATGTGCTGCCACCACCACCATCAGTTTGGTGAAGACCCTCGGGCGGAGGTCAACCCAAATGGCAGGACTCGAAATTGATAGTGCGAGCCGCCAACAGCAAACCTTAGGTATTTTCTGTGCTTGAGATGTATTGGCACATGAAAATAAGCATCCTGAAGGTCCAATGACACCAACCAATCCTGTAACTGGAGGGCCTGGAGGATCTGAGAAAGTTTAACCATCTTGAATTTGTCCTTCCTGAGGAACTTGTCCAAGTATCTCAAGTCCAAGATGGGTCTCAGTCCCCCGTCTTTCTTGAGGATAAAAAAATATGGGGAATACCAACCCTTGTTCCTCTCTAGCAGGGTTAATATTTCCTACACAAGGAGTGGATTTTCCCCAGTGGATTGTTGCGAGGCTGTGTTATAAATGGGACGCAGTAACCTTGGGCTATAGTTTCCAGAGCCTAAGCATCTGAAGTAATGGCTCACCATTCTTGCAGATGCTGAGATAGTCTGCCCCCACTGGTAATTCGTGATGCAAGCTCTCAAAGATGTTTTGGGGCGGTTGTTGCAGCTGCGGATGGCTAGGCTGCTGTAGCTGGACGAGGCTTTGCACTCTTACCTCATCCACCACAAGGATTTCTTCTTTGGCATCTTTGACTGGCCATTCCTCTCGCCTTTCCAAATGAGGAGTAGTAACGATAGGATCGCCCCCTCCATGGTTGTCCTGAAGAAAGAAAAGGCTGAGGTTGCCTAACAGTGGCCCCTAAAGATTTGGCAGCCACCTTTGAGGTTTGCAACCTCTCAAGGCTCTAGTCAGCCTTGCTGCCAAAAAGGTGAGACCTGTAAAATGGCATGTTTAGAAGATTGGCCTACACATCTGGTGTGAAATCTGACTTCTGCAACCATGCAAATCTGCGCATAACTGTGCTTGAAGCCATAGACCCGCTGACGCTGTCTGCAGTGTCTAATCCAGATTGAGGTGATTTATGCATGGCTTCTTTGCCATCCCTAACGATAACTAGGAAACCCTCCCTTTCCTCCCCATCTGGAATGTGCTCCGCCGCCATTGCTGTGCACTCCCACAGAGTGTACAGTGGAGTTGGCCGACTTAAGGGCCATTCTTCCACCTGAAAATACCTTGCGCGCCCATCCATCCCCACGCTTGTCGTCCCTATCCGGAGGGATGGTAGGGTACGCTGCTTTATTAGATGTAGCTGTGGCTGCCTGGACCACCAGACTCTCAGGAGTGGGGTGTTTTGACAGATAGCCGGGTCGCTACTGGAAGGGAGGTATTTTCACATGAGGGATTTATCCACCGCAAGGATAGAATCCGGGGATTCCCAATTTTTGGCCACCCTATTTTGTAAGGCCACATGAAAGGGTAAGATTTGTTCTGTAGGTGGACCCTGGTCCAGAATATCAGTAAGGTTATCCTGGATGAATTGAGCTGGTGGTTTAGCCCAACCTAGGTATTCAACTACCTTTGACATCAGGTGCCGATATGAGGAATCAGCATGTTCCTCCGGCTCTGGTCTACCGAACTCTGTGTCAGGTGATGTGTCGACACCACTAGCATTGGGCAGTGTGTCAACAAGATCTCTCATCTTACTCTCCTCTGAGATTAAAAAATCCGGCACATTAGGAGTTCCAAACACAAGGCCAAAGGGAACCTCCTCTTCCTCAGACCTCTCTTCTTCCTCAAAAATCGTAGAGAGGGATTTAAAGTACTCCTTTCTAGGCAAAGGAGTATACATTTTGTCAGGAACCACCAAAGGTGTAAATGATATCATCCTTGGGCCTACTCTGTTCAATATGCAAGGAGCCAACCAACTGATTGCAGCAACTACATCAGGGGATGAACTACTCGAACTTAAAAAGAAGTGCTTCCGAACAGAAGTGCATGGGCATTTTCTCTGTGAATATCTGCGAGTTAACCTAGTCCCAATGGGCCTGCAAGTAAAGAACGAACCCGCTCTCTTTCTGGACAACCCCGAATACATGCTGGGGTTTAGTAAAATTGCTACGAAATGTAGCAGAGACCTTATGGCCCTCACAATAACTGCCAGAATAAGCCATATTCAAATCCAGGAAGAGCTTAAAAAAGAAGAACAAAAGTTCCTATCCAATAGCAGCGTGGACAATGCAAGGGAAAAATTAAAAGAAATGAACAGTACTATGGACCGGTTTACTGCTGAAACACTTGAGAAAAAACATAAGAAACTGGCAAAAGATATTAAGAATTTTAAACTAGAAACAGTATATCCCTACCTAACCCCAGACTACAAGGAAACTAAAGAAAAAGAGGGGATGCAGAATCAAGCTGCCTGTAACTCACCGATAGCTGAACAGGCCGGGGCGTTGCTCAACCTCAATGCACAGATGAGAGTGAGCTGCTCCGGATAATAGTTCAGCCCAAGCTGTGGTGTTTTTCCCAAAAGGGAATACACCCAGAACCAGGCCACCTCAACTTGAGGAACTCTTTTTAGCAATATACCCTTCTGCTGTGTAGGATGACAGACAGAATGGTGGTTTACTCAAAAGAGCAGAGATACCCACACCGCTACGCCAAGACTGTAAGGAAAAAACAACAACAGGTTAGTCAGATGAAAAGGAACTACCTTCATACCTTCAGAACAATTGGGGGTTGAATGTTAATCTACCTGTATCCCCCCTAAACAGAAGCGTGGGATTCAATAGGAATGGATCTCTACCAAATAGCCAACAACTAGAAAAAAGGAGACAAAAACAAGAAGAAACCAGTTAACCCCTTAGGTGATAGGATAATGCCTAAATAAGTACCCTATTGAGTTCTTACCCTTGGTGAGGCAGGAAGGGCAAAGTGGTTTGCAAACAAATACAGCAGAAAATAACAAATAGGAAGGTTAGTAGCGGGAAGTACCCCGAACGACAAGCGGAACACAAACTAGAGCCGGGATGGTGCACTAACAACAGGTTAGCGTCCACAGTGCACAAGGGTTCCAAGGCGTACAGTTCCACACAGAAAGAGTCACTACTAGGCGATGATATCAAAAAAGGTCCACTTGGAAGCAGACGGGTTGATTTCAAGAAGAGTGTCAAGAAACAAAGGCAATCCACCCTTTGGTTTGCTAAGCGGGAGTATGAATGTATTGCAGGGGTAATACAGGGGTAATACAGCGTTGACAAAACAGGATTGAGATCTCACCTTGAAGCTGACAGGGCTGTGTCATGAATTCTAGGAGAGAAGTATTGGAGGTGATGTTAGGTTGCCTGTTGCAGCTGGAGGTGGGAATGAATGAAGCGTACTGATGCTCCGAGCGGAATTTTAACAGCGGAAGAGGCAGCATGCAAAAAAGGAAAGTCCAGAACGCTGCAGTAGGCAGGGAAGACTTTAAGGAGGAATTACCTCCAAAAGACCGGTACAGAAACCGGAACCAGTTTGACAAATCCAAGGGAGTAGACAAGCAGCAAGGTCGGGTCGAGGTCCGAAGTCTGGTAACAGGAATCAAGGTTTGTATTTAGAAAAAATGAGGAACGCTAATTAGAAGCAGCGTTCTGATGCACGGTTGGCGTTTATGAATGTCTTGCTGGAGGGGCGCGGCCTCGGTGTGTCGCTGTCAGCTGACTTACACGTGACTTGGCGCCGAGGTGAGAGAGGCGAGCCCCGCGTCTCCACGGCAACCTCCAATGTTGGAGGAATGGAGACGTACACCGCCTGAATGTATTTAAACAGGCCGTGCGCCTACAGCACGGGGCCCAAAATGTTACAGAATCCGCCCCCAAAGGCCAGGGCAACCCCCTGGCAACATGAAAGGATCTCAGTAAATCTGGCGAATGAATATGATCCAGGGGTTCCCAGGTCCGGTCCTCAGACCCGTAACCCTTCCAATCCACCAAATAGAACGGTTTGCCCCTGGACAACCGGACGTCAAGAATAGCGGAAACCTCAAATTCCTCCTCTCCATCAACCAAGAATGGGTCCAGTCTATGCAACAGCCGGGTACCAGCATGGTAAGGCTTCAACAGTGAAACATGAAAAAACGGGTGTATCTGCCAAGAGGGGGGCAGAGTTAGGCGGACCGCCACCGGATTGATCACAGAAGCAACAAGGTAAGGACCCACAAACCTAGGCATTAATAGTTTCTTTCCAGGAATTTTCAAATTCCGAGTGGATAACCAAACCTTCATAACGGGCAAGTAAGTAGGGGCCGAAGATCGACGGGCATCAGCGAATTTCTTAGCCCTGGCTTGGGCGCGTAGAAGGTGCAGGCGAACATCTCGATGCACTTGGTCCATATCCCGAATGCAGGCAAAGGCAGCCAGATTGCTGGACCGCAAGGACGGTTGGAGTGGCAAAGAGCGAGGGTGAAACCCATGCAAAGCAAAAAATGGAGAAGAACCCGCAGCTGAGTGCAGGGAGTTGTTATAAGCAAATTCTGCTTGAGGTAAGGCCGGTAGCCACGTGCACTGAAACTGCAGACATAGGCACCGTAAGTACTGCTCCATGGTTGAATTCCGACGTTCCGTCTGACCATCCGTCTGTGGATGGAAGGCGGAAGAAAACCGATCCTCGATTTTAAGAGAAGAGGTAAGGGCCTTCCAAAACTTTGAAGTAAACTGCGAACCTCTGTCAATTACAACAATAGAAGGGAGACCGAAACCGTCTGAATGCATGCGCGGATAAGAGTGTGGCCAAAGCAGAAGCTGACGGAAGTCCAGAACATGGAACAAAAATGGCATACTTGGTAAAGTAATCGATGACATCCAGTATGGTGCCGAATCCGTCAACAGGAGGGAGCTCCACCACAAAATCCATAGACAACATCTGCCATGGCTTATACGGAACTGGAAGGGGTTTGCAGAAGACCCATAGGCTTCGATCGTGATTGTTTGCATTGGGCACATACAGCACAGGTTGACAAGTAGTCCATAACGTCTCAGGACATCGAAGGCCACCAAGACCAACGGCGGAGTGACTAATGTCTTCTGATGACCGGGATGTGCCGTGACAACAGAGTCGTGTGCCCATTGTAAAGCATGCAAGCGCGCCCGGCTTGGAGGTACAAAGATACGACCTTGAATAAAGGGTAAACCATCTTGGATGACGAGGTTAAAAGAATCCAGTTCTGCTGGACTTGATAATACCCAGTCCTCAATAATGGAACGCAATGAAGGCTGCACAGAACAGCCACAAATGACGTTTTCAGGTAGAAGAGCAACAGGATTCTTTACTTGGGATTGGACCATATCAGTCTTCCTTGACAATGCATCTGCGGGGACATGCAAACGTGCTGGTCGGTACGTGATAATGAACTGAAACTGTGAAAAGAACAAATGCCAACGGGCTTGGCGAGCAGTGAGACACTTCATGGATTTGAAAACGAGGAGACTTCTGTGATCGGAATAGACGGTGACTACATGTCTGGCCCCCAGAAGATGGTGTCTCCATTCCATGAAGGCGTCCTTAATGGCCAAAAGTTCCCGTTCCGTGATGGAATAGTTTCTCTCTTAATTGGATAGTTTGCGAGAGTAGAAAGCAACCGGGTGAGTATCCCCTGATTGTAGACAAGACTGGGACAGTACTGCTCCTATAGCGTAGCCCGAGGCATCCGCTTCCACTAAGAAGGGCAGATCAGGATTGGGATGCTGCAAAACCGGAGCCGTAGTAAAAGCCTCCTTTAACTGATCAAAAGCCGTTTGAGCTGCAGGAGTCTACAAGAATGCGGCTTTAGAACTGGTAAGAGCAGTAAGTGGTGCTGATACGGCCGAAAAGGATTGGATAAAACAGCAAAAAAATTAGCGAACCCTAGGAAGGATTGTAACGCTTTCACCGTCTTAGGAATGGGCCATTCTAACACTGCCTTCACCTTGGAGTAACTCATCCAAATTCCCTGATTAGTGATGTCAAAGCCCAGGAATTCCACTTCTGTGGCATGAAAAACACACTTTTCGGCCTTTATGTACAGATGGTTGTCTTTCAACCTTTGTAGAACATTAGACACGTGTTGTACATGTTCCTGCAAGGGCTTTGAATAGATGAGGATATCGTCAAGATAAATTATGACGTATTGGTCTTGGATGTCATGAAATACGTCATTCATGAACGCCTGGAAGGTGGGAGGGGCGTTGCAGAGGCCGAACGGCATGACTAGATATTCATAGAGGCCAAAACGTGTCTGAAATGCCGTTTTCCATTCATCGCTGCTTCGAATACGAACAGGATTTTATGCACCACGCAAGTCGAGTTTAGAGAAGATTTTAGAAGTACCCAATTGGTCAACCAAGACTGAAATCAGGGGTAGCGGCTACTGGTTCTCGACGGACACTTCGTTCAGTGCTCGGTAATCGATGCAAGGACGTAGATCGCCCTCTTTTTTGGGCACAAAGAATAATGGAGAGGCAGCAGGTGATTTGGAGGGGCGTATGAACCCCATAGCAAGGGACTTATCCAGATAATCCTTTAATACTTGGTCTTCCTTCAAAGTTAAGGAATAAACACGACCAGATGGAATTTTAGCCCCAGCGATGAGATCAATAGGGCAGTCGTATTTTCGGTGGGGGGGCAGCGACTCAGCTTTCCCTTTATCAAATACATCAAGGTACTTGGCATATTCGGCGGGGACAGCCGGAGTTGGGATGTGTGTGACTGCCCCGATGCATGCAGGTATGGTAGATAAGGCTTGACAAGGGACCCCAGACGCGATCCCAAGAGTAGAAAGACACGTACTGTTGCAGAACAAGGAAGGAAACTGGATTAAACCCAAAGCCCAGTCTATAGCAGGGTTATGTAGCCGAAGCCATGGAATGCCAATTATCACTTTGTATGCAGGGGCCATGATAACGTCAAAAACAATGTTTTCGGAATGTCCCTCCGACATGCACATGGAAATAGGAACGGTCTGTTGAGTGACTAGACCAGATACCAATGCAGAACCGTCCACCGCACTGACGGATTCGGGTTGTGACTTTTCGACCAGCTCGATCCCTGAACTAATGGCAAAATTGTGGTCGATATAGTTTCCAGTGGAACCCGAGTCGATGACCACCGACACCGGGAATGAAAGACCATTAGCCGCTGTAAATGTACCAGATAGATAAACTAACATTGTCTGCTTGTGAAGGCGAGAGTCCAAAGCTAGCCTTCCCGACGTATGGACTCTGTCTACTGTCGGGATCTTGCGTTTCCCGCCTTCTTCTTGGGTTTTTTGGTACAATCAGGAAGAAGATGCTCAGAAGAAGCACAATACATACAAAGATTGTGACTACGGCGGTATTCCCGTTGTGCCGGAGTTAGAGGTCCTCTAACGGCTCCTATTTGCATAGGCTCAGGTACAGCGACGACTGCCGTAGGGGCCTCTGGAAACAGAGGAAGGATGTTGGAACGTTTCTCACCCTTCTGCTCTGCCCTGCGGGCATTAATCTGAAGTACCATGTCCAGTAGTTCCCCGAACACGGTTGGCACAATAGGTACTGTGGATAGAGTATCTTTCAATTCGTCAGAAAATCCCTGATAAAAAACGGCCGATTTCTTTTCTTCGGGCCAATCAGTTTCGGCTGCTAACTGATTGAATTGGGCTAAGTAAGTGAGTAGCGAAGAAGAACCTTGCCTAAGCTTGAGCAGTTCCAGATCAGAGGCTTGGGAAGTATACCTAGTGTCAAAAACCCTGCTCATGGCAGTTAGTAGTGCGTCACAATTATACAGTACATGACTGTGGGCTTCCAGCAGAGGATTAGCCGATGCAGCAGCAGTACCTCCCAAATGGGACAATATAAATGCAGCCTTGGTGGTAGAGGTGGGGAATGAAGTGGGCCGACACAAGAAGTGTAATTTGCACTGATTGACAAATGTCCGGTAATGCTTCGGGTCACCCATAAATCGCTCAGGTGGAGCTAACGGGAATTTTGCTGAAAGCACTATTGGCGTAGCCTCCTGTCTGGATGGAGGAAAACCAGAGTCAGATGCAGTAGCTCCTGATGCTTCCGCTCCCTGTTGACTGGAGGTCCCCAGCGAATGGATAGCGTTGATGCGCTGTTGGAAATTATCCTTCATGGAAGACATTTCAGCCCTTAGATCTGCAACTACCTGCAGTATCTGTCCCATCGTCTCCGAAGGATCCATGGCTTCTAATTCTGTAACTCACCGATAGCTGAACAGGCCGGGGCGTTGCTCAACCTCAATGCACAGATGAGAGGGAGCTGCTCCGGATAATAGTTCAGCCCAAGCTGTGGTGTTTTTCCCAAAAGGGAATACACCCAGAACCAGCCCACCTCAACTTTAGGAACTCTTTTTAGCAATATACCCTTCTGCTGTGTAGGATGACAGACAGAATGGTGGTTTACTCAAAAAAGCGGAGATACCCACACCGCTACGCCACGACTGAAAGGAAAAACCAACAGGTTAGTCGGATGAACAGGAACTACCTTCAGAACAATTGGGGGTTGAATGTTAATCTACCTGTATCCCCCTAAACGGAAATGTGGGATTCAATAGGAATGGATCTCTACCAAATAGCCAACAACTGGAAAAAAGGAGACAAAAACAAGAAGAAACCAGTTAACCTCTTAGGTGATAGGATAATGCCTAAATAAATACCCTATTGAGTTCTTACCCTTGGTGAGTGAGACAGGAAGGGCAAAGTGGTTGTGAAACAACGACAGGAGACAATAACAAATAGGAAGGTTAGTAGCGGGAAGTATCCCGGACGACAAGCGGAACGCAAACTAGAGCCGGGATGGTGGACTAACAACAGGATAGCGTCCACAGTGCACACGGGTTCCAAGTCGTACAGTTCCACACAGAAAGAGTCACTAGGCGATGATATCAAAAAGGTCCACTTGGAAGCAGGCGGGTTGATTTCAAGAAGAGTGTCAAGAAACAAAGGCAATCCACCCTTTGGTTTGCTAAGCAGTAGTATGAATGTATTGCAGGGGTAATACAGCGTTGACAAAACAGAATTGAGATCTCACCTTGAGGCTGACAGGGCTGTGTCATGAATTCCAGGAGAGAAGTATTGGAGATGATGTTAGGTTGCCTGTTGCCGCTGGAAGCGAGAATGAATGAAGCGTACTGATGCTCCGAGCGGAATTTTAACAGCGGAAGACGCAGCATGCAAAAAAGGAAAGTCCAGAACGCTGCAGTAGGCAGGGAAGACTTTAAGGAGGAATTACCTCCAAAAGACTGGTACGGAAACTGGAACCAGTTCGACAAATCCAAGGGAGTAGACAAGCAGCAAGGTTGGGTCGAGGTCCGAAGTCTGGTAAAAGGAATCAAGGTTTGTATTTAGAAAAAATGAGGAACGCTAATTAGAAGCAGCGTTCTGATGCACGGTTGGTGTTTATGAATGTCTTGCTGGAGGGGCGCGGCCTCGGTGTGTCGCCGTCAGCTGACTTACACGTGACTCGGCGCCGAGGCGAGCCCCGCGTCTCCACGGCAACCTCCAATGTTGGAGGAATGGAGACGCACACCGCCTGAATGTATTTAAATGGGCCGTGCGCCTACAGCGCGGGGCCAGAAATGTTACACTGCCACACTAAAACAAAGAAGAAAATGGGTCACTTTCTCAGACACGTCCAGCTCTGGCTCTAGCTCTGGGACCGACATTTGTAACATATACGGCCAGCAGATGTACAACAGAAATTTTCTATATCCACTCCCTACGCCACAGCAACGTTTTTTAGGGCAAGAGGGACCCAGAGGTCAACCCTGGGGTCCCCCACCAATGCTAAAGTTTCAATACCCCATGTGGAGACCAACCAGTGGGAGACTACGCAACCGCCGGTAGAATCAATCAGACAACATCAAGAAATACCAGTTTTCAACCTATCTGATACTATACTTACCAAAATGGAACTTGCCATCCTGTCCAAAGGACTTTCATATTTCCCCACCAACCCAATGGATTGGTTCAAACTGGACAAAGAACTTCAAGGCTTTTTCAGACTAATACGCCTCAAAATACATTTTCAAGATTCGGACTATGAGCCACAAACAGAAGATACTGGCCTACACCTTAAGTCATCCTTTAGTCCTAGTGACAATGACATACCGTCCACGGTGATTTCATTTGAAAAATGCATACGACAGGTTGTCAGAAAACTTCAGAATGACTCCAAAACCTTACGCCACTATCTATCAATGGCGAACGCAAAGCCCTTAAAAACTTGGAGAAAAACACTAACATTGTCATCAAGAATGCTGACAAAGGTGGGGGGATTGTGATTCAGAGTACCCAACAATATAAACAGATGGTCGGAATCCTACTCAATGACAACTAATTACAGAAAACTGAAGAAAGACCCCCACTAGTGAAATCAAGAATCAGATCCTAGAAACAACGAGATATGCCCTTGAACAGGGTTGGATTTCTGAGAAGGAAGAGACATTCCTAAATACTTCAGCGGGCCGGATTCCTGATTTTTACACTCTCCGGTTGCAGATCCATCTTGGAACCAGTGTGTACATTTATAGACTTTTTTCTTAAACCACTGAGCCAAACAACCAGCACCTTCCTAAAAGATACCATGTCCACAATTACACTTTGAGAACCAAACATTTGACAAATCCAAGGACCTGTTGGTTACACTAGACATAACCTCCTTCTATACCAACATACCCCAAGAGCAAGCACCGGAGTGCATTCGCAATCATTTGACTCACCATCTGACACAGAAGCGCGTCCCAGTAAACTTCATAGTTGAACTTTTGGAATTGGCACTAACAAAGAACTACTTTTCTTTTGATGAGAACTTTTATATGCAAATCTGCGGTACCGCCATGGGGGCAGCTTTTGTGCCCAGCCTGGCCGTACCTTTCATGTCTGAATTTGAAGAAAAATACATACTCTCTAGAACCCATTCAGGAACTGCATCAGTGAATAGTATCGCTACATATACAATATCATCTTTATATGGCATGGCGATTCAGAACTTCTCCTAGAGTTTCATGACTGGATCAACCAAATAACAACACAAATCAAATTTACCATGAGCTACAGCTGTGACAACATTAACTTCCTAGACCTGCAGATACTAACTCAGGGTGATACACTATCTTGCATCCTGTTCAGGAAAGACACGGACCAGAATACCCTACATCATTATAACAGCAACCACCACAGAAACCTAAGGCACAATCTCCCGTACGGCCAATTTCTCAGGTTACAGAGAAACTGTACGGATACCAGTCAGTACAAATCACATGCAGCTAACCTAGAGGTGAGACTACGAGCCAGGGGGTACCCAAGAAAACTGATTAGGAACATTAATAAAAGAGCACTGTACACTCCATGAGAGACGCTACTAACCCCAAAAAACAGGAGCAATGAAGATGACCGCCTAACATGTGTCACAACCTTTGGACCCGACATAACCAGGATACAGCAGACAATCAAAAAATTCTGGCCTCTCATACAACTGAGCCTTCCAGATGAACCGATCTCAAGGATGGCGCTCAAACGAGCCAAAAACTTAAAGGAACACCTAACCCATTCACGCCTTAAGAAGATTGCACGATCAACCTTGTGGAACCTGAGGGATCTAACCGGACACCATCCATGTGGTACCTGTGTTACCTGCAAATTTACGAAAAAAACAAAATCCTTCAAAATTGGCAACAAAGACTGTGTACTTTTTCAAATTGCAAAACATGCAACGCCATTTATTTAATACAATGCCCATGTTGACTCAGATACATCGGCCAAATGCAAAGACCATTCAACAAAAGCATCAGTGAGCATCGCTCCAGGATCCGCTGCAAAGTACTTAATGCATCATTAGTGTCCCACTTTTTGGAATTCCTCCATGGACCTGATGACTTCATTTGGTGGGTCATCGATAAAGTGGACAGTAACACCAACACCAACACCAAAAATGCATTAAAACACAAAGAAGCATGGTGGGTCTTTAAACGCCAAACCATCGCGCATGGACTAAATGAGGCAAATGTACGCTGGGAGTAACCACACACTAATTAGCTTTGAATGCTACATGTACTTATGCAGCGATAGCCCCCAGTAATATGTAGGAATAGGAATCGACATGGAGATGCCTCTATCTCCGGAACAGTATCTACATGATGACAACAATGCGATCTACCCCTCATGATCCTATGTCCTACAGCCATGCCTCTTCACAGCACTCAGACATCCAATGCTGCCTTACTAGATAGAGTTCATTGTATTCCCTTTACCCCTGCCTGCAATCATACCACCCCGTTAAATGTACCATTTTTTCAGTTTCACCCCATGACACATCATGACACGTAGCATGATCGCAAATATATTGCTTCACAAAGGTGCCAGACTTTCCTCATTAACTGCGGGACTCTGCATGCCCCTTCGATCACCATCCCGTTCCCATTATTCTGCATTGACCGCACAGAATATTTTATATGGGCCCAGGGTGCTGCATACATAGAGTAGTGTTGCTTTGGAGCCAAGCATTGCATCACTCCTTCAACCAACTGCTATGCTGCTACCTAGACTTGGTGTCCGTCCTGGGCATTTTCCCAACAGACTAAGGACCTTTGCTTCACCTTACCACACAGCACCAGGCTACATCCACTAGGTGACACCCCCAGACGCCTAGATCCCCAGTAATTCAAAGGGCCCACAGCCTTCTGTTGTGTAGTTACCAACAAGTCTGCGGCGACACTAGGTTTCCAGGACAACCGTCCCCCACGCGAGCGGACAGAATGGTAACACCGCTCCTGCACGCATGCGCTGCAAGTTCCAACACACAGCTCACTTCGGACGAATGTGATCACCGGAGTAGGAGCTGCTCTCCATTTCCAACGTCGGCCATTGCCACAACACAGAACGGCTAGTCTCGAGGCAAGCTGCTACCTGTTCTAGGGACACATTCCTGCCTGCAATCCTGGACTGGTATACTATGCTAGGCACATTGATACATTTTCTATATATTTCTTTTATATTTATTTCTTTTCAAGCAGATAAACACACCTTCTCTCAACCTCTCTTTTTCTAAATAGCCAGCAAGACCTGCTCTCAGGACTACTACAGAGCTCCTGCTCTCCCCAATCCTTAGAACACCTTGCTTCACTCTGCCCACTACCTATCTTAGGGCAGCTGCCGTCACAAAATCCAGAAGGTATGTAACACTCGGAGCAACATACTGTGCTGGGCTACCTATTGAAAAGCAGCATGAGTTAAATCCAACCTTTCCTCTTCTTCCCAGCATGACCACTTACTCCTGGGTCTTCCAACAAAAGAGGAAGACATTTTACCACCCTTACTCAGAACAGGCATCCCTTTGCCTCTGAACGCCATTAACACAATTCAAGGGCAACCACAATCTCAGCTCTTTCCTTAGGATCATCAACAGGTCAGTCCCTGTTCATTTCCAGCATCACAAACCAGATTTAGCATGGTTTGGTTTGACATTTTTTTGGAGAGTATCCACTGCACTGCAAAGCATTCCAGCTATGCAGCAGCAAGGTTTTTACAATGCACATTTCAACGCCTAGAGACAGAGTTCAAGTCTCACACTCCCTTTTCTCTCTCGTACACCCTCACTGCTTTGTTTTCCTTCAGAGAAACAAACCCAGAGAACCAGATGAAGCCATTGCACCAGGGAGCCGAAACGCCTATGGTTCAAGCATAAGACTTTGCTACACAATCCACTTGAACTTCTTAGGGGGCGCCTCCCCCTGGCGTAGACCAGCGGTTTGGTACTCTGTGGAAATACTTTAACCCACTTCAAAGCTGGCCACTTTAACTAGCCCCAGCTCTGCAGCTAACCTAGAACTGTTAGATTAGCCTGTATTTCTCTTCCTGAAGATAAGGTACATGAGCACATCCCTATTTTGGATCAATACAAGGGACCATATATATAAAAATACTGTATGAGTTGCAAATATTACTGCCTTTCTATGTGTGAACACTATTACTTTGTCTTTTGATTGTTGTTTATCTATAATTACGTAAATATGATGTAATATTTACCTCACAAACAGTACTAACAAACCCTTGATTTATACACTGTGATGTGGCCTAATGCTGTTCAAAATATCACACTATCCATACTCTGTTCATCTGTTGTAATGCGAATATGATAGATGTAAATCCAGCCAGAGGACTGGATCTGCTGAATAAAAGCAGTTCTTCCTGAGCACTAAATTAATGTCTCAAGATATGTGTATGGAATCTGAATCCAGAGTGAAATTACCCTACTATTGGATACTCAGCTTACTTTTGAAGCATTAATAGGCAATGATAACTGATACAGCAAAGTAAACACTCAAATTAAGGTTAGAGTGTAAAACATTTGACATGTGGTTGGAGCCACTGCTTATTGTTCTCTACTTTGGGGGAGACTTTGATTTAGCATCTTTTCCAGTTTTAACATGCTCAAAATGCTGAGTTAAAGCCACAGTAATTTTTGGCGCCAATGATTTTGGTGTCGACCTCGACAAAAGCATCCATGGAAATGGCACTGACGCTGTCGAGGATTCGACGGTTGTCTTCGAAAATTTCTTCTACGAGGTATGTGTGGAGTCTTCGATGGCATCAATGACCTCGAGCGCCCGTCACGACTCAGAGACCTTGAAGGTTCTCGATGGGTCTTTCTTCGATCAACCAGGCTCGAGGGCACGCAAGTGTCAGAACGGGACCGATCTTGGCCGGCTGCCGAAGAAGGCCCGGATGGAGGCTTGCCCTTCTCGAAAATTTCTAGAATTTTCATACGCAATGCCTCCCACTCTGCGGATGAAGAATGCTTTGTGGGGCACTTACATTTTCTGGGGGATTCGTCCGACAATGATGAAGAGGATGGCGACCGATGGTGCTGTCTCTTCGATCGTTTCAAGGACGAGTGGCGCGAGCCACTACGAGATCTTGATCTCTTTTTGTCCTTTTCACATCGAGGAGAACGATCTCCATACTCAACGGTCGAGGAACGATCAGTTTTAGTTTTACGGTCTACCTGCAATTTTCACTTCCTTCCTCGCAGGGCTTTACTCATCATTGCCTGACATTTCGAGCAGGAATCCATCTGTGGGCCTCCACCAAATACCATAGGCACTAGCGATGTGGATCCGTGGTGGACATTTTCGAATCGCATTCTCTGCACTTTTTGAAACCCGAACAAGGTGTAGTTGGGGTTGATGACAAAGACATGTCGATGATTTATTTTGATTTTTGAAGAACTTCGTAGTAAGTAAATACTAACGAGGCGTGCCGAGCGTCTAAAGCAAACACTTTGGCGGAAAGAATGAACTGAACGGGCGCCGTGCGTGCTACTTGTACACTCGATCTTGCTTGCTCCTATCTCCCCTTCTGTATCACCTCTCCGGTTTGTCTTTAAGCTGTAACCAACAGTAAATACCAATTGCTGGGAGGTTGTTTGCACCACCCATCTTGATCTGCAGTACCTGCTGGCCTACCTCCCTTTGGGTCTCCCCATTCTTTTGATTTCTAGATTTCGCCATGGGCTATGAGCTTTCCACAACAACACTTACTCCTGCGGTAGGGACTAATGCCATCTTCATGTTTTTAACATATGGGTCATTCACCTGTAGATATTTAAAAGAGTGGAATTTGTTGACTCAGGTTCAAAAGCAGTTTCAGTGGCCACTTCAGCGGTCGTTTCATGTGAATTACCTTGTTGTATTGTGCAAGGCCTTAGAACAAAGAAAGTGTAAGGTGTCTGATGGTCATTGGTCAGCTTATTTCACCTGATACAAAGTGTCTATGGACAGAATGCATGACAGACTAGATTGCTTAAGAACTCTCAGGCTAGGTTAGAGACAGAATTTTACTGCAGTAGAAGCATCCCTCAAAGGCCAGCCAAGCAGTAAATACACCCACAAAATAGGCCTCTACCCAAGTGTTTCTGCAGACACCAATAGAGATTCTGGTTCAGAAGCCCCTACAGCACCACCTGTAGACCTTTAGATGAACTAGCACCATACTCACCTCATCTGAGGGTCTGCACACCTCCTTTTCCATCCCCACCGCCAACAGTCACATTCCCCCACCACCTTCCCCTGCCTATCACACCCCCGCCCCTGCATCCTCAACCACTCCGTCCACTCAAGGAGACTTAACATCTCACCCCCCCACCTCCAAATGCTGGGGAACAAGCTAAACCTGCATTAGTTTCTCATTTTGTGAATGGTCTCCTGCCTGAATTTTCAAACAATATTCAGAATGTTCAAATTGGGTGGCAGGCTGAATCTATTGAAAAAGCACTGCGAGCAGATATACATTTCTTTGACAAACTCAAGGGTCAGGAGCAGGATGGGGCTACCCGCCTCATGGCTTTGTAAATACAGCATGCTCCACAAAAGACTGCCTGTGGGGGCCAGAGACGCCCGAGTACCTCACACTAGCCCTATGCCCAACAGAATCCTCTTTTGTCTTTTCACCAGGGCCACCAGCCACAACAGACTTTTGCACACTCATTTATGCCTGTCCAGCAACCCCTGCCAGGGCAGCCTTTCTGCAAATATTGTAATCAGACGGGTCATCTTATCCAGCAATGTCCTACCAAACTACAGCAATATTGTCCCACTACTCCACACAATGATTTAATTCCTCCTAACAGTTCTAAACGCTACCCTAGACCCACACTACCTCCCACTCCAGCTCCCCCTTCTCCTAACAGGGGCTACCAGGACATTCAGCTCTCTTATGGTCCATTGCCAGAGGGACCCTGCTGTGCTGTCTGCTGCTTTGCTACCACTGGACCGGTCTCGTCCCTATCTCAAATGTAACATGCAAGGGAGGAGAGTGAACTGTTTGGACACTGGTGCCAGGCGCTCCATGCTGCGAGCGGCTGACTTTCCATAAGTGGATGTCTGAAAGGAAATTGTCAATGTTGTTGGCGTATTTGGCAACACTATCCCACACCCGGAATCAAATGAATTGTCTGTTTCTATTGGTCCCATCCTCGAACACCATGCCTTTCTGTTAAGCCCTTGCTCACCTGCTAATCTGTTAGGTATTGATCTGCTATGCAAGATGCATTGTACTATTTATTGTTCTCCTGATGGTATTTAGAGGTTCCAAAATCTAGGAAAGTTGAATGTTTGTTTCACCTCCAACAGCCCATTCACTTGGAGCCTCCTTCACTACTCACACCCGGACAAGCTACACCAGTACAACACCTTATTGACTCAGTGCCAATGGCCCTCTGGGCAGCACATGCCAATGAGGTAGGCCACATTCTCTCTGCTAAACCTGTTCACATCATTCTCAATCCGGAGGTGTCTCTCCCACGTGTGCCCCAGTACAGAATATCCCCTCGAGCGGAGGAAGTTATCAAACCTGTCATCTCTTCCCTCATTGATCAGGGCATCCTCTAGTACACCACTAGCCCTAGCAATACTCTGGTGCTCCCAATTGATTGAGAAAAGGGACACAGGCAAATTTCGTTTTGCTCACGATTTACAAGCACTTAAGGCAGTAATACCCTCACATCCAGTGGTCTCGGACCCCCTGACCATTCTCTCCTTTATTCCTTCCACACACCCAATTTTTCACATCGATCTTGCCTCTGCCTTCTTCTCTGTCCCCATCCCCCATGACTCCCGGTATCTCTTTGCATTCACATACATGGGACGTCAGCTCACCTACAGGTCCCTTCCAATGGGTGTTATTGACTCCCCATCTCTCTTCTCCCAGATTCTGCAGGAAGATCTCCAGGATGTCACCTTCCCGTTATGATCCAATAGATGGATGACCTACTGTTAGCATCACCTTCCTTTCAGGTCTCCCTCACCGACTCGGAAGTACTCCTCACTGCCCTGGCAGCAAAAGGTCACAAAATAAATAAACCAAAATTGCAGCTCTGCCTACCTACAGTGCGCTACCTAGGACACATTTCTCACGGCGCTAGGCGCCCTGACCCCTCTCGAGTATCCGGCATCTTACAATGTCCCATGCCGGCCACTTTTAGGCATGAGCAATATTTGTTACCTCTGGATCCTTGATTAGGCCTGCATGGTTGCACCTATGCAAACGATGCTACATGACTCAGAGCCTGACAAACTCACATTGTCTCCTGATACTTCCACAGCCTTCTCCAAGATCAAGACTGCCCTCTCCATTGTGCCCACCCCTGCCCTTCCAGACTACTCTAAATCATTCAACCTGGTCTGTGATGAGAAAGAGGGGTATGCCTTAGGCATACTCACACAGAAGCACAGGGACCTACAATGCCCGGTAGCCTATTTTAGCTCACAGTTAGACCCTGTTGCTTCCGCATTTCCTAGAGCAGTCTCAGAGCAGCAGCTGCAGCTGCCCTTCTTACAAAAGCCGACAACACCGCCCTAGCGCACCACATAAACATAGTAGTACCAAACTGTGTTTTAGCACTCCTCATCAGCTGTAAAACACAACACCCATCTGCTGCACATCTCACCAAATATGAAAAACCGCTCCTCTATGCCACCAACATCACTCATCAGATGCGCCCCACTCAACCGTGCCTCCCTACTGCCTACAACTGATGACTGTCACCCGCACGACTGCCTTGCAGCGGTTCACGTTGTATCAACACCAAGAACAGACCTCAAGAATATCCACCTCGCCAATGCAGACCACATTCTCTTTGTTGACAGGTATTGTCTTCAACAGGGAGTATACAGGCAGGTTTTGCCATTTGTACCTCCTTTGAAGTATTAGAAGCTTTTCAGCTCCCATCAGTACGATCAGCACAAGTTGCTGACTCATTAACCTAACACAAGCTTGCACGATCGCCACACAATGCACAGCCACTATATACATTGATTCCCGTTACACTTTTGGTATATCACACGACTACTGGAGCCTCTGGAAACAGAGAGGTTACCTAACTGCACAGGGTACTTCCATTCTCAATGCACCCTACGTTGAAGCCCTGCTTGATGCGATTCTGCTACCTACTGAGTTGGCTATTGTGGAGCTCACCAGGCCCCAATCTCTGTAGGGTTGGACGGCTAAATGTAGGAATAGTGCTGCTATTGCATTAGTAAATGTGAAGTGTTTGCACCATGTTGTTGTTCATTACCGACCCTACATCCACCATCTACATCTACACACCAACACCTTCCTCAACTTCTCGTAGGCCTACACTGACTGAATGAATGCCTCTGATTGCTATATATGCACCCACCCTCCTATGTACGCCAGTGGGGGGATTCCCTTCATCCCTGTCCTGTTCAATCTTGCTGAATGGGATTATGACCTCCTGATCAATGACTCTTCTTGTCCCAATATGACCCATCCCTTTCCCCAGGGATCCTTCTACCTCAGCTATGCCAATACTTTACCACCCAAAATATTGACCACCTTAGTTAAACACTCTGATCTCTTTTACCGCGATAGGCACGCTGCCTTCGATGGGTCTTACACCAGCAACCCATGTCCTTAACAGAAGTGCTACTACCACCACCAGTAACAACACTGCTGTCAGTAAGATAGGATGATTTCATAGCAGTAGCACCAACATAGCACACTACACCCACATAGGGCTTTATTTCCTTTGTGGGGCTAGTGTCTATCAATGACTAGCAGCTAACTGGGCTGGTCAGTGCACCATTGGGTTCATTCGCTCAGCAATTTGCAATCTTCATGCCCTATCACTCCTCCTCGAACAGGTAGCAAACAACACTGCCAAAGTAATACAGATTCTGGCGAGCGAACAAGTCGCACTCAGAACTATGGTCCTCCAGAACAGAATGGCCCTTGATCTCATAAATCACCTCCATGGGGTTGGTACCACCTTACACGGTGTAAACGATAGGTTATGCCGGCTCACTGTTAACTTGTATTCAAAACACTTTTGGTTCACTGGGCTCTTCCATTCTAAATGGTATTTTAATTATTGTTGTTATAATTGCCACCTCTGCAATGATAGTTTTTCTTTTTCGCTGCCTTCTGTCATGATGTGCTAAACAGGTGTCTCATTTGCCCACCGAGGTCAGACTGCTGCCACTTGAAATTGAGAAATCTCACATTACGGAGGACGCCTCACAAGATACCTCCAATAAACATGAAATGATAGATGTGTTAGGTCAAATGTCCAACAATGATTGGGTTGAATTTTTGTATTAGGATCTTTTAGGCCCACGGTCTCTGTCTCTAGAACAACATCTGCTCAGTAGCAATCCCTGCACCTCTTCACCCTATCCTTATGTCACCCATATACCTGGGTATCTTTGGTTGAGAATATGCACCAATCCTGCTCCCTGTGGTCTCTACACTGTCTCACAGATGACCAAAATGGGGGGCCTGGGAGGGTTTATGTGGCAGGATTATAATGCCATGCTATGTTATGCAAGGCAATGCTATGCCATGCTACCTTAGGCTCTCCCATACAGTTAGGCCTCCGACCCACCAGGTCACCTCCCTCTGCACGCAGCAACCCGGACATGCCCAACATCCCTCCTGTGGCAGCTGACACATCAGCTGATCTTCTCTTCCGCTTATTCTTCACAAGTATTGCATTAGCACCCTATATGGGAGATAACAGTAGGGTTTCTATGAATGCTGCTTATCCATTATACAACATGACGTCCCCACAGGGTGGTGTCACAAGTGAAATGTCGACAGTTCTTGCCAAATGTCTGCAATATCGTGCCAAGTAACACCCCCATTGTGAAAGTGCTATAACATATTAGTGTTTGCCTATGATATGCTATATAACCAGCACTCTAGGGGTAGGCCCTAGAGAGCTCTGTGTGTCTACTGCCTGAACACTTGTCCTACTGTGTTCCCTGCTGATCACTCTGTATGCTGTGTATTTGCTATGTAATACAAGAAGCTTGCTTTATCACCAGTCTGTGTCTGATCTTATTTATTGCAAACTGAGGTGGTCGAGGGGGCTATTGGTAAGGGGCCTGATCTTGGCCACCACAACGCTGTACAAATTGTTGAGGGGCTGCGTAGAAAGGACCATGTGTCCGAGGCCAGACAAGCCACACATTGGCTCCCCATTAGCAGCAGGATCGCTTTCCAAGTGCTTTGTATTACACATAGGTGCTTCTACGGACAAGGCCCTGGGTACCTGTCCAGCAGCATCTCATGGCTGCCAACCCAGAGAGTACTAAGATCTAAAAATGCCTGCCTTCTGGAGGTTCCATGGGCCAGTATTTCCATCGGAGTCCAGGGGTATTTTCCTTATGCAGTCCCCAAAAACTGGAATGTGTTTCCTCCTGATTTGAGAGCATGTACCTCACTGGCTGTCTTCAAACGTGGGCTGAAAACCTTTCTGTTTTGTTACGTACCCTGTATCTGTCTTGCTCGACTCCCCTTTTCTGTATGATACCTTTTGATTGTTCTCTGGTCTAAGCACCTCCATGCCTTTGGGCTATTGTTTCAGTTGTACAAATAAAATATATAAACTCGTCAACACTCTTGTTGTCTTTACCCCTTGAGTACTCATCGATGGACGAATCGTCGACTGGCTGTGGACGCTCAGCCTTCCTTCTGTGGGTGGCGCTGTCGAATGTCATTGCCTGTATTCTGTGGGTGGAAATGGACGGGCATCTCGTCAGGTCATGGCAACTCGAAGATAGGGCCTTTCCTTTGGTTGATCTGTGTGTCTTCGTTGATTGTAGCCTTGGTCGAGACTGGGGTCATCCACAGGGTCTTCGGCGGGCCTCTTTTGTTTTTTTAATGTATCGCTGGCTTGTGTGGTCCTTCCTCTGACCTAGACCTCTTTTTAAGGTTGCGAAGGAACCATTTCAGATGGTTTTCCTGCTGCCAGATTCTTTGTGTACTCTACTTCAGAGGGTGGCACTTCCCTTATTTAGCCAGCACACCAACCTCCAATGCCTCTCTCTCATGTTTTAGCACTAAAACCTTTGGCTTATCTTTCAGTCATCAGTGGTGTGATTGGGACATGGCCAATAAATGCATTCTTTAGGCCTGTCTACCCGAACATTTTTCACACAACACATGCCTTCAAAGGGGTGATTTGTTATTTTTTTTTAATGATCTGCTCCCCATGGTGTCAAAACACGAAAGTCCTTCGACTTAACAGTTCAAAACGTTGTCTCTGAAGTTTTCTCCCTGCGAGAAAGGTGCAAGGACTCCTCTGAGCACAACATGTAGCTATAATATGAAGATGGCTTATAATTGGTGGGGCATGGCACTCAACATCCCATTGGAGGGGACGAAAAACATGGATGAAGAGGTGGAAAGACTACAAAACACTGCTGGTTTTTCTTTAAACAATATTACAAGTAGGAAACATGTAACTGAGGATTTCTAGCCTGACAGAATATTCAAAGCATGTGAATCAATGACAGATACAATACTGGAGAATCAAAATTAACGTTCAGTCCATGCTTTGCTTGAAGTTCTGTAGAATCTTATGAATGAATGGTGTCCAAGGGAAGGCATAGAGGAAGCTGCCCAATGAAACCAGTAGAAAGGATTCAACCAAAGAATTCCAGCCTTTCCCCATCAACAACTCAGAAGACTGACACCTCGTATTGTGTCTTGAAACAAACGCTTCACTGCAGAAAGATTCTCTGAACTACATTTCAGTGGTTTTACTAAAAGCAAGGAGAGCGAATCAGATGGCTGGCTGCCTGCGGATGAAAACCTGAGCATGTACTACCACAATTGCTCAATGTCACATCATTCAGAATCACCAATACCATGTGACCCCTTTCATGAACCAATAAAATATTAATGGTATTGTCCTTGTGAATTTAGGCCATATTTTCCAACAGAACTTGACAGAAATCCTTGGCCACAATGATGCCATTCAACCCATGTGCGTCCTCGTATCGTGTGCCACAGGCCGTGCACTTGTAGAGTGCCGCATCGGGCTCCCTGTCAAAACTGTGAAGCAACTGTTTTCAGTGAAATCGAAGGGGCGGGGGGGACTCTGAAAAGTGACTCCCAGTAGTATGTGTTTTTCTAGAGTCCACCAAAGAAGAGATTGCAAAAGCTCTGGGGAAACCTTCAGCAGCTTCTGCAGATACAGGGCTATGCTGCTCCCATTTCCTGAACAGTTGAAACTGAACATCCCATTTTCATAAATTCCCCAAAAAGGTATCACATTAATAAGCAAGAGGCTATGAGGCTCAGAACCTTTTTGAACCAGATGGCTTGAAACATGTTATCGTAAAAAAACGTTAACACTTTCTCTTTGAAAGTAACACTTCTCTCCGGGGAGGAGCCATTCCCAAAAAAGTGTTCTGAACGGTCTAGAGGCATTGAATTCTGTGAACTGGAAAAAAGTTAATTTCTTCTGGTTTACTAAAAAATAGATGTTGAAGGGAGTATTCTCCAGAAGGGGAGCCCTGAAGGAAGGCAATCATCCAGATAGGGATATTAATGAATCCAAAAATCTGGCTGGGGGTTGGGAGGGGGACCACTGCAGTTAGGACACATAGGGAATTGTTGTCAGGGTTTCCGGGAGTTACTGGGTCAGGGCGCTCAAAATAGGGGAGAGATGCTGAGGATGTGTTCTTTACGCAGTCTGTTGTGGGAGTTTGGGTTCAATTTGGCAAGTTTAGTTTCTTAACATAATTTGTAGGAACCTAGAGTGACCCCAGCCCAAGATGGAGAGGGTGACATGCAGAACTGACTGGCTGGTTGGTATCTGGGAGGTTGTTTGGAATCTTGCAAAAGATTCTAAACTGCCTTTCATTTAGACTTCATCCAGAGCAGGTCACAGCAGTTGGATCTCCAGTGTAAATACAGAAGAAAAAAACACAGGCACACATTTGAGTTGATTCCAGAGTGCAGAGAGTGAGCAGGAAGCTCAAACTCCAGCAACAAAACTGTGAACTTCAAAAGTGAATTCCTGATGAAAAGGTTTTTGAACTGAAGCTCATGCGAAGCCTTGATTTCTTAAGTTTGCCTAATTTCCAAGTTCAGTGCTTTTCAATAGGAGTATTTTTAAGTACAGAAAGACTGAAATAAGGAAAAGTGTATTTGCAACATGAAGTTGTAGTATTATTAAAATTGCATGTGTGAACCGGCATCCATGAACTAACAATCGAGCGTGAGAAGCCTGTGTTTTTTCTTAACAGCTTGCGTATCTGAAGGCCTTCAGAGAAAAGGACCTTCATACATACGCATGCGTCATATGACTGTTGCCGGAAGACTCCGGCTGTGAGGAAGAAAATGAGAAGCTGTTTCAATGTTTGTGTATTGGGAAACAAAAGGTAATTTCAGTCAGCGCGTAATGTCGGGACACTCTGCAGCATCTTCTGAAGTCTCTGATTCGCGCTGAGCTGCAGGAAAGAAGGCGGTGAGCAGCTACATGTGAAACGCTAGCGCGCAGAGCACCTTCAAGAGGTGGTAAGTTATAGTTGGAGTATGTTGCTTACCTGGAACTCCTGTTCTCCAGCATTGGTATCTTTCATGGATTCACATGCTTTGAATATTCCCCGCCAACAGGCTGGGAATCCTGGGTAACATTTTATTATAGCTTATAATAGAGTTTTAAGCTCACTTTAGTAGCCCATCTATGTCCTTTGGGCGTATTGTGCCTCAGCCAATGGGACGTCGAGTGACAAGCCCCACCCAGGAGGCCATCTTCAGATTCTAACCCCAGAGAGAGGAGAGTTGGCAAAATGTAACCTTTCTTCCATAGTGGTGGGAGGTGGGCACATGTAAATCCATGAAATATACCAATGCTGGAGAACAGGAGTTACAGGTAAGCAACATACTCCTTCTCCAGCATAGGCTCTTTCATGTATTCACATGCTTTGAATAGATTGCCACAGCAGTAAACATCTTGTAATAGGAGGTGTAATGGGAAAAGGCATACCTTATTGAAATTCTTCCGACATTTGCTTCAGCTTCTCATTGTCCCTCCTTGCAGTAATGCTTGACAAGGGTGTGCAGGATTGGCCAGGTTGCTGACCGGCATATGTCTGACATGGGAATTCCTGCCCACAGCACTGCTGAAGATCCCACTGCTCTAGCGGAGTGAGCATTAACTGGTCCCTGTAGCGGCCGACTGGCTTGGGTGTGCACTGCAGAAATTGTGGCAGAGACCCATCTAGCAATACCTTGTTTTGAAATAGGTCAACCTTTGTTATGGGCCCCAAAAGCCACAAATAGTTGAGACGTGCGCCTGAAGTTCTTTGTTCTGTCTATGTAGAACTCTATAACTCTTCGAAGGTCTAACAAGTGTTGAGTCTGTTCCACTGGTGTGGATGTTCCACTGGTGTGGATGGATTTGCAAAGAAAACTGGTAGAGTAACTTCAGTTTGTAAGTGGAATGTGGATAGCACCTTGGGAATTTCGTAGGGTTTGTTTTCAGGATGACCTTGTTCTTTTCAAACCAGAGATATGGAGGTTTAACAGATAGCACATGTATTTCTGACATCCGTCTGAAAGACAAGACTGCCACCAGAAAAGCGGTCTTCCATACATGAACTTTATGTCTGTAGTCGCCACAGAGTTTTCATTAGAGCGGAGAGCACAGTGTTTAAGATCCACTGAGATGGTGTTTTTTTCCGAGGGGAGTAGGTGCGGAATAGGCCTCATGAAGTGTTTTACGATGCTTTCTGGTGTATCTAGAAATTCTGATAAATGTACCTTGATGGTTGAGTGTGATAAACCATCTTTGGCTAATTTTAACAGGTACAGTAGGATTTGGTGAGGCTCCACATGCAACGGATCCAATTGTTCTTGGGAACACCAAGTGCAAAACCTATCCCCCTTTTATTTGTATGATTTGCTTGTGGATTCCGCCCTGGCAGACCTTAGGATGTTTCTGCACTCCTGTGTGAGTGTGAGTTGGCCGAACTTATTAAAGTCGGGAGCCAGGCCTTTAAGTTGAGCACCCCTGGATAGTGGTGTTGCACCTGTTGGTTGCACATGGTCAGTGATTGGGGTCTTGACACAGAGGAATTAGACAGTCCTGGGACAGGTAAACAAGCTCTGAAAACGACGGTTGTCTCGCCCATGTTGGCACTATGAGGATGACCGTGCACTTGTATGTTCCTATCATTTGCAGGACCCTGTATATGACTGGCTTTGGAGGGAAAGCAGACGCAAAGATTCCTTCCCATGACATTGCAAATGCATTGCCTAGTGATTGATGGTGCAGATATCTCGCGAACAGCAGGCATTTCTTGTTCTCCCATGTGGCAAATAATGATGGTCGGTGTTCCCCATCTGTTGAAGAGCTGTAGGAGTTTCCTGTCTGCCAGTTGCCACTCGTGTGACTGGTTGTTGGCCCTGCTCAGCTCATCTGCAGCTTCGTTTTCTTTTCCTGGAAGGTGAAATTCTTGTGGTTGCATGTTGATTTGGATGGCCCAGTGCCACAGCCGTTGGGCTGCTCTGCAGAGCGCCCTTGACCAAGTGCCTCCCTGTTTCCATACATAATACATTGTGGTTGTGTTGTCTGTGAACACTCGCACCACTTTGCCTTGGAGTACTGGCTGAAATGAGTGGAGGGCGTGAGCCACTGCTTTCAGCTTCAGTATATTGATGTGGAGTTGTGCCTCGGTCGGAGACCAGCAGCCCTTCACTGACGGGTGGTGTGTGTGCACGCCCCGGTCCTATTAGTGAAGCATCTGTGATCAGGGTTTCTTGAAAAGGTGGATCCCTGAATGGGAATCCCTTGGAGATGTGGGATGGCATGAGCCACCACGGCAAGCTGTCTGTGAGCGACTTTATTACTGTCAGCTTGTCATTCCATGTTCCCTTTAGCTGGGACCACCGATTCGCTAAGAATTCTTGTAGCAGCCTCATTTGTAACCTGAAATGTTGTATTAGGGGAATACATGGCGACATGCCTAAGACTTGCATGATGGATCTGACTGTGACCTTGGCACTTGGGTAGAACTTCCTCATTAGACAGGGTGCCTCTCTACCAAGGGACGTACTCGGCCCTTGCTGGTGTTGAACTGCGCCCCTAAGAACACAAACGTGTTAAATGGCTTGGAGCAGGACTTGCTTGAATTTATTGCAAAGCCGAGGCGTAAGAGGGTGCTGTGCCAGATCACTCTTTCCGCTACTCTGTGCGATGGTGCTAATACAAACCAACGTCCAGATATGGATATACATGGTATCCTTTTTTTCCTGAGCGACGTGGCTATAGGAGCTAGGCATTTTGTGAATGTTCTCGAGGATGAGCGAAGGCCAAATGGGAGGACTTTGAATTGGTAGTGGTTTGTGCCCAATACGAATCTTGGGAACGTCCTTTGAGTTCAGTGAATGACGATGTGGAAGTATGCGCATTTGAGATTTAGTGACTTTAGGAAGTCGTTCTCCCTTATTGACTTATTTGCCAAGGTGACCATCCTCAACTTTTGTTTCTTGACATATTTCTTGAGACTTCTTAGGTCCTGAATTGGTCGACATGAGTCATCTGGTTTTTTGACGATGAAGCATCTGGAGTAGGTTCCTTTGCCCCTTTGATGTTGTGGCACATTTTCAATTGCAATTTTCATGAGCAGTTTCTCCACTTCACTCTTTAAGATGTTTAGGTGTGGCTGGTGTTGGGGGCACTGGAGGTGGGGTTCCCTGTTAGCAGTAAATGAGAAAGAATACTAGTACAAGACTGGTTGTCATACTTGCACTGTGGAAATATCTAGTCCGTGTTGGGGCAAATTGGACTTAATCACGAGGTAGGTCTAAAACATTCTCCAGCACATCACAGTTAAGGTTAGAAGCCTTCCTTGAGATATGGATGCCCAGTCCTGATGAAACCTTGAGACATTTATAGTCAACCATGTCAGTCAAGCATTAAATATAGCCACATGGATAGTTTTAGCTACTCAGCAGTCCAAGTCTGGGGTACATTTTCACCACTTCTAGCTCCTTGCATTTTACTCCCTTCACATTTCTCCTTTGTCCCCACTCTTTTCCCAGTCCTCTCTAACCTTCTATTATCCTTTTTGGTAATTTTCCTCGCCTCCTTGCAGACTGTAATGGGCAGTCCCTGTTTCACCCGGTGAGCTCATCGTTTTAATTCTAGGTTGCTCTTGTGGACTCAATGCCTTATCATCTGGCACAGCCTATCCACTCGCAGCAAGTGCCCTTGGGCTATTCCCAATTACTGAACTTCTCACTCGTGGAGTTACTCCCTGTGCCAGCAATTTTAGCGTGGCTGGTGTCTTTCTAATGTCAGGATTGGGAGGTCAGGTGGATATGGCACGAGGGCTCTCTCGTGCAGCATTTTCTAGGCACATCTGGACGGGGGTTGGCAGAATTCATGCATTGTGCTCCTACCCATCTGGCACATTCATGCCCCTCCATGAACTAGGGACAGATCAGCCAGCTGGCATGGAGGTCTTTATCTCTTTGCACTACAGTTTCTGTCCCTGGGCTTCAATACAGCCGTAGGCAGGGAGATTGCGCCGACATCTACATGTTATACTTAGCCATATGGGTGGGTTCTTCAAAGACACATCACAGGGGTTGGGCGTTTTTGCGTTATCTAAGGACACAGCGCAGCGTTGTTTTGCTGGAAGTATTTGTCAAAAGTCACTTGTCAAGGATGCAAAGGTATCTTGGACTGGGTTCCTTTGGATTGTGTGTCATAGGGTACTCCTACTGCATGGAGGAAAGCAAGCGGTCTTTTGTAGTCGCTGGGCTTCAACCAGTACACAGTTCGTGGGGAACTTCGGTCTTCCCTGAACCATGGCCCAAAGGCGCCCTAAAGTGCAAGGGGGTGCACCTTGGTTTGTAATGAGAAGGACTTCAGTTTAGCACACTCTTTCTGTGGGTAGAGCAATAGCGGACATTTGTTGTTTACTCACATCAGTGTCTTGTCATTGCTGGCACAGCTTAAGACCTTTGGACTAGACATGTTGTCACGCTACTAGTTCAGCTGTTCTCCTGGATTTTCCATCTTGCTCTTCTCACTATTCTGCAAAATACCACCTTCTTTCATTGAGCACTCACTGCCTATTCCTACCCTCTCCCTTCAGAGCCTCCTCTGCTGGACACGTCTTCCTGCATTTCACACCCTTCGAAGCCCACGCACATCACCTTTAGTTCCCTTTTTTAACCTCAGTGGTAGACCAACACTTTAACACAGAAATCTGAATCGCTTACAACCAAGATCATTTCGCTTTTTTTTCATATTTACTTTATTTATATTTATATAGCGCGCAAGCAGCCCAAGGGCATTGAGGCGCAGTTACTTGCAAAAAACTTAGTTACACAGGTATAGGCATAGTGGCGGTCGTTGATACATTATGAATACTATAGAACATCATACTGTTGTTACAGACATTGCAATTGGTCATTGTGTTACAACTTATGCATTGGGTCATGTGGTGAGTTACAATGGCACCAATCGCTTTCTGGACGCAGTGAATGCTGTGCACCAGTAACTCTTTACTGCTTACTGACTGGAGGCGTGTACCAGTTTAAAACCATTCTCCCCCACGAAGGGAGTGTAAAGGAAGAGAGCAGTCTGCAATCTTCAGAACGGAGGAGGAGCCTTGGACTGATTTTTTTAAATTCCAACTGCTTGCGCACTCTTAAGGACGTGCGACGGGTTGTGTGATTTCTCTTTTGTTCTAGAGACGTAATGTGGCTCTGAATCACTTTAACTACTGGAATTGCAGTCTCAGTTTCTGAACTCTTAACTACTTTTTAACCTCGTAATCAATTATCAGCTGCTTACTCCTTTGCCGTGTGGCTTCATCTTTGACCTGGGCTTGGATCTATTCTACATCAATTTTTCTTTCGAAAATAACCTGTTGGATTGAAGGATTACATTTGGTGCTTATTCAGAGACTGCGGGGCGCCCGAGTTGTGGTTCCCCTTTGATCTGGATTTTCCATTGAGGACAGTAGCACCTTGTTTTCCATTGTTATTTCCACGTGTTGAATTTTTTGTTTATACCGACCACGTTAATTGTGACCCATATTTTTCTTGTTGGGCGGTTGATCTGGCTGGGTGAGTTTGGTGAGGCTTTGGGGGACCAACGCATAGGAAACACAGGCAAAAGTCCAACTTAAAAGAATGCATTCGGGGCTACGTAGCCAAATGGGCCACGAGTTACCAGCAGGCAACTCTATTATTACAGCAATGGTGGAACAGTCAGTGTGTTCTTTAATCCAGAGTACTGAAACTAGTGGCATACCACCTGTCTCAAAGTCACTCTGTAGATTCTCACCACTGTCCATTGTGGGGGAGAATACAGGACGTGTGGGAGGCTCAGTTGACAACAATGCTCACCCAGTCCGACAACTGACCCTAAATCCGGATGATCAGTTCAATCTAGGCGCTGCCCTCCTATCATGGATAGACATAGTAATATTCATATAAGTGATAGGAGGGCATCTGCAAGGAATACTGTAAACATGCAGATGGGTCAGCCAAAAACACCTAGGACCATCCCTGTGACTAGGCCAATTTCAGGTCAGAGGGTCATGGACCATTATTTCACGAAGTCTTTAGCAACCAGTGCAGAAGTGAAATCTCTACAGGTGCTCAAAGGAAAAACAATGTTGGATCATTCCGTTATGAATTTGCAGCCTTATTTTGGCTGTCCGAAGGACCTGACAGACATCAGTATCATTGAACTTGCTGATCAGGCAGTGGAACTAGAGGTAAATCAAGCATTGACATCATGCGATCAAGTTGGAAGTGTGGTGCAACAAACATGCAATGTGTTGTTGCAGGATTCGCCAACTGTATTAACCAACTTGATTGACAAGGATGATATAGGCTATGATCAAGCAGTCCATGTTGAATCTCAATCTGATGGCTCAGGAATATTTGGTGCCCAGAGTGACTCTCCGGCTCTTCATCACACATTAAGGGAGATTGATGAGTGTTGAGCTCATTTGTAGCACTGTATGACAATATTTGGGCTGAGCTCAAGTCCACTAATGTAATGATATCAGAGATTAATAGAAAATTGGAGGGTATTGGGTTGGACCTGCGTTTTGGACCAATTGGATTGGGAGATGGGAAGAGAACAACATAAACCCATCATTGTTGAAAGGACCATGGACATTATAGAAATCTCTGATTTGAATACCTCTAGGCCCATGGTCCCTTTGGCGTTAAGGGTGGAGCAAACACCAATTAGCTCCCATGTGAAAGCTCCCAATGGGCACTACATACATATTGACTTAACTAAAGAAGATCCCTCAAGACGGGGATTCTGCAGAGGTGGCAGGGGGACTACCGGTGCAGTCAGCGTCTGTGGAAGAGAGTCCTCTGCATAAGTCAAACTATGTGAAAAAATCTAAACTGGTTAAACGGAAACCTGTGGTTAGAAGGAAACATATTCCCAGCAATAGAGTTGCCCACAAGGCTCCATTTCGATCTAGGCTACCCCTGTCTCTGAGCATGGGACTGCGATTTTGGCAGTACCACATAAGGCCCCGTCGGCTGATTCCAATGTACAAACGGTCCCTGTTCTTGTGGTTGACAGCTTGGAGGTAGACCGAAATATTGCTTGGGGTAAAATTGCTCCTTCTAAATCCGTCCCGCTTGTTGTAGGACAATCCACGGGGTCTCAACCCACAAGTGCAAGTCTGGTAGCTGGAGGGACACATGTGAATTTATTCGGAAAATTGTCAGTAATTAACCCCGGGGCTACATCGAGAGGGGGATCTGATGTATTGCACTCAATGGTTGCTATGGTTGGCCAGTCTGAATCAATATGGGGCCCAAGGGAGGGGGCGTCCACTTCAGCTCAGCCTACAACAATGGCGGGGGGTGGTCAGCCGGCCCCCTGGAGGGGGCCAAGTGGATGCCCAACTACGCACAGGGGTGGGGTAGATTGGCAAATTTCCTCTCCTCGTCGGAATTGGAGAGGGAGCTATGTCCCATGGGGCGGGATGTGGAAGTGGGAAATCTCGGCTGTTGAATGACCCCATAGATGTCCCACCGATGTGCCTCTATCCCAGGGTCTCTTCAGGAATTAAAGATCTACTACAACATCTACACTTGCCGAATAATCAGGCGCAAAGGGATGGCTCTGGTAATCACCTCATCAGTTTGGGGCTTTCGTAATTCAATATGATCCCCACTAGTGCTGATGCTTGGGGTGATAAGGTGAGGGCAGTTCTTGGCATTTGTGGGAAGGACAAGCATGCTACTGAGGAGTCTAACAAAATTGAAATGACTAGTATGCTGGGATCTGACTATCAGGTTTGTCTGAACCGTTCGAACAACCTATTGATATTCTCCGAAATTCCAACATTGGCTTTGGTGGGTTCAGTGGATGTTGGGAGAGTGGCTTTTCCTGATAGAAATAATCTAGAAACATGTAATATCTACTTTGACTCCACACTAATTAAGGAACTGATTTTAAAATAACGTGAGGGACTATTAAATTTAGGGTTTGATGTCAAGCCGATGGAGGAGGAGAAGGGCGACTCACGTTATAGCAGCTATAAGCAGAGTGCTGTGTTCCCCCGGGTGGTCAGTGAGAGGGTGGGAATGGGAAGTGGGACTGAAAAGGGGGTGGAAAAAGAAATAGATTGGGCCACCATCATCTCCTCTCTGTGGCAGAAATTGGTCCCGTAAATGATCAAGCATTGTGGGTACTGAATGGAAAAATGTTCCACTAAGTCTTAAATCTTGAAATACTCGGGGAAATATACACCTTTTTACCAACCCTGCCTGTTTAGACAATTTAAGGGAGGCTAACTGTATTTGCCTACAAGAAACTTGGTTGATTTCCATCCCTATCCTGAATGGTTATACAATCTATACCCAATCAGCTAAAGAGAGTGCTGGGGGAAGGCCCTCAGGGGGCTTGCTTATCGGTGTACAAAATACCCTAGGCCTCAGTGGGTCAATCTTTGAAAACGTACCCTATGGATTTCTTGGAGTAGATCTTACCTCCTGGGATGGGTGTCTGAAGATCCTGATAGTCAATATATATTGGGACAAAGGCATATCAACGGTAGACGCCTGTGTGGAGAAAGTGTTCCAAGTTATTGATTATTGGTCTGGAAGGTTTAGTAATAGCAGAATCTTAGTGGTGGGTGATTTGATTGTGGATTCCATACAGATCCCTGGGATTTTGATGAGGCCTATTTGAACCATTCTGGTGTTATTGGGAAGCAGCAATTGGGGAAGATCTGGTATGTAGGATTGGGCTCCGAGGGCTTGCAGCCTCTGGTTGGGGAAAGGTCCCACAATTCTGAGGAGTCTGAATGGCATACCTGGCACAGGGGGAATAGCTCATCTCTCTTGGATTACATCTATTTAGATAATTTCCTCTTGAATAGTTGTGTGTCGTTTACAATGGCAAAGAACGGTTGGAGCGACCACTGTACTCTAATCGCAACTTTTGATTTGATATTAAATATTAGAGAATTTCCGTCCCAGTCAAAGTTGGTCGCCAGTACGGCAGGCAATTTAGTTAGATGGACTGATTCAAATATTACTCTTCTGAATCAGAATGCAAGGGATTCCCTTAGATTGGAAGATCTCTAATTTTAATGCAATTGAGTTCCAAAGATAAAAAGGTGCTTTAGTATCTGGCGTACATTCAGGCAAGGGTATTAGAGGGAACGGACCGGCTAGGCATATCCACTGATAGGGATCTGGCTTCTGTAAAAGTTAATGAGGAGGGAAATTAGAGTGCTACAGAGATCAAATATGGACCAGAGCACTAGAACTGAGCTGGTTAGGAAAATCAAACATTCCTATAAAAAATGTTGCAAATCAGTAAAAAACACTCTACTGCAGCAGGATGTAGAGTCAATGCTAGGGATCCTAATTAATGCACAAGTCAGTGCATTCTTGTACCTGATTAATGGCCAAGATCCAAATTACATAGTCTCGCAATTTAATAGCATCTCTGAGCTAGAATGGGTCGAGTTCTTTGAGGGAAGGTTTGGGGTGCCAACGATAAACCTTCCCCAGAATTCGGATTCCCTGGATATTAGCACTATATACTCCCTCCTAACTAAATGCGAATTGTCTAGAGCCCCGGGACCAAATGGTCAAACTAGCAACACCTTTGAGGCCGATCGTAACATCTGGGTGAATCTACTGTACCTGGAATTCAGGGATATCAGTAGAGGGGTTACGCCTCAATCTTGGAGTACGGCCCATGTTATTCCCAACTTCAAGTGTGGCAGCAGGTCTGACCCAAAGAATTCTCGGCCCATATCGCTTATAGATGTCGATTGTAAGATTTTCTCATCATTCCTGCTTACTCATTTAGAGGATTGGGCTAAAGTGAGAGGATTGGGCTAAAGTGGCCCATCCTCTTGATTGTTCCCAGACTAGGTTCCGGGAGAGGCATTCAACCAATATCAATGGTCTCGTAATTAAGTGTATTCAGGAAGATGCGTGGAGGAGGCAGAAAGGCTGTTGCTATATTGCATCAATTGATCCATCGGCTGCATTTGATTGCGTTGACCGAAACAAACTCTGGGCAAAATTGGCAAATTGGGGTATGCTGGGGCTGGGGGCGGCTAGGGGGGTTTGAAGCTCATTAAGGGTGTCTATGAGAACTGCGGTATCCAAGTCCACCTGAGCCAGAAGGGAGATATATCCCAGAGAATTTGATCTAATCGGGGGGTGGGGCTAGACAGGGGTGTGCTCTGGCCCCTTGGCTGTTCAATCAATGTCTGTTGTGGCACCTGCCCTTGCTAAGGAAGGGCTGATTGCCCCAAAGGTTGGGTAGGCTAAAATCATCTGGCTAGCATAAGCGGACGATTTCATGATCTTCGACCTAACTAGGGTCGGTTTGCAGAGGTTCTTAACAAATTTGAGTGTTATGCAAAAGAAAATGGCCTCATGATAAACCCCACCGAAACGAAAATCCTTGCATTTACGAAAGCAAGGGTGAAATAATGTAGACCAATTTGGCATATTGGAGGAAATCCAGTGAGGCTAACGGATAGTGTTAAATACCCGGGTTTCAATTTTGGTTCATATAAGGGATCTAAACTCGTCACTGAGGCTCTGCAGTACAAGGCCAAGTTGTTGAAATCACAGATTATTAAAATCAACCACAAATTTGGCAGATTCTCTCTGAAACCAGAGGGAACATTTTTTGAAGGGAAGATAGTGCCGAAACTAAGTTATGGTCTCCAATTAGCCACAGTGAAGGTTCAGAAAACCCTGGGTAGTATTGAGGGTAGAATGTGGTGGAGGATCCTTGGTGTGCCCAATGCTGTGCCATTATCTGCATTAAGATTTGAATTGGGGGTTGCATCAATATGGACCAGGGTCCAGTGGTCAGTATTGACCTCGTATGCGAAAACGATGGCTCCAATTCCCGATTCATTCTATCACCTGATGGGTGAAAATGTCAATCGTTCTGTGGAGTTAACTGCTTTTAGGCATACATGTGAATCTATTCTTTATGATATTGGTTTAGATTTAGAGACCTTGGTATATAATCCAGTGAGGGCTAAAAGAGCCTTGCTAGACTATGACTGGATTCAGACAATGGATGCCTTCCACTCATACGCATCATGGGACATCCGTCACATGAGCATAAGCAGAGAGGATCCCCCATCAGTATTCTTCTACAATTTCCAAATCGGTTCTATCGGGGGCTGCTACTCAGGGTTCATTGGAATCTTCTTGTCATGATGCCTACCCCCGGGGATCCAGATCAAGTCCAGCAACCCCGGAAGCAGGCATCAAGTTATTCCAAGCAAGCCCAACAACCCCTGCTAAGGGCTATTTGGGTGCATTCCTGGCGTCTATGGCGCCAGGCTCATATGGGGCGCCAGTCTCATAGATTAAAACTTACCTGATTCAGACTAGTAGAGAGTAGTGGTAGTGTGGAGATGTGAGGGTGATAGTTATATGAAGGGGAGAATAGTATTGGTGTTGAAGAGGGAGAGAGTAGCAGAGAGTGAGATCGGAGGGTGGAGGTAGAGAGGAACATTGTACGAATAGAAGAGTGAGTGAGGCAGAAAGGTACAATGATGGGTGGAGTAATGGGGTGGAGAGTAGGAAAGGGATAATGAAATAGGAAGGGGAATACAAGGGCACAGAAGGAAGACCCAATTGGGTTCAAAGTGTCTGAAAAGGTAGACTGCACTACAAGACCCTGGTCAAAATAAAAAATGTTGTAACGCTCTTCTTAATGGAGTCCAGGTTCTAAGCACGGGACCGGGTATCAAACCTGTGCTGCTCTGCATTTTATGGTTTCTAAGACAAGTGTGTTGCACCAGAGCTATCTTCCCAGCCAACTAGATTGTTCTCTGGAGGGAGGTAGTTAGACAGGGAGTTTGCCCTGATGCCGTCATTCCCATGTTCAAAGAATTTTAGATAGTAGGGGGTTACCAATCTCTAGAGACAAACCTGGGTTTGAGTAACATGTGTTAGGGATGGAGCTGTCCACCCTAGACAAGAGAGGAGGACAGCCCTTAGCAAGCCCCTTTTCAAATAAAAACCCTTGAACTATCTTCGACAGTTGGTGTGTTCTTAAGGTCATCTGTGTCATACACAAGACTTACACTGAACTCCACTTCTCACAGGCTTTTTAATCACAAGCAACACAAGGGTAAACCAATCACAATAGAAGCCTCGAGCGCATGAATAGTAAACTAGTCTCACTTGCTCAGCAGGTCTTCCTTTCGGTGTCAGCAATGTGCCACTTGGATAGTATATCACCTAACTGCAGGTTCCCCATACACCATAACTACAAACACGAGTACCTTGCGAGGCCCGGGTGACCCAGATCAACTGGGATGTTTAATAGTCCTTGTGTCACAATTAAAAGTGCAATCAAAAGTCACAACTTCTATATTGTGCCTACTGCTCCCACAAAGGTAACCTCGCCGGCATTAAGTTCTGGTTGCCGAATGTGAAGGAATCACTAAGGTTCTGGTAGAGCTTATATCTGCTTGGGACCGATAGTGTCTGCACCAGTACCTTCTCCATAGGGCCTGGGGCCTCTCTACTACTACTACTGTACATTCCCTGTCCCCAAGTGATGTTTTATTGACTAACCCCATCAGGGGTGTTGCCAGGTCTGGAAAAGACCCGGGGCTACGCTGATGTCGGAACTGTCGGGACTGGGAGCTAGCTAGCCTTTTGGTTGTAGCTCCTGAGATTCTATCCGGGGCTACAACCAAAAGACATGGGGCTATAGCTCCCTTAGCCCCCCCCCCTAGCAACGCCTCTGAACCCCATTCACCTCCAGAGCCTGTTTGGGCTTAACCTGCCATGCTGGACCCTCCTGCTGTCCTCCCACCTTTCGATTTATCAATTGTTCCCCTTCTTCAAACCTCCATCTCATTCCTTTCAAGATGTTAACCATCCTCCTTTCAGTTACTTTGTACCTCCTTCTGCCTTTCAGGATATTCACCTTTCCTCGTAATACTTTCCATCTCCTCACCTTTCATTCTCCAAGCTCCCCTCTCCCAAAATGATCTCTAACCATCTCCAGACTCCTTCCTCCAGCTCCTCCCTAACAACCCACACATCCAAACCGAAGCCCGAGGTGTATATAGAAAGGTTAAGAATAATGAGTAAGGGGTGTGTGCGTGTGTATATATCACTCAGTCTTAGCAATTATATCTATTTACTTATTCCATGGGCTAACATGTTGAAGCACTCTCATTCTAAGGGACAACAGATGCAGTTTCGCTGCAAGAGGCTTTGTATCTGTCCTGGGACTGCTCTTGTTCTCCTACTATCTTAGCAGGAGTGATATAAATATCCCTGGTCTTTTGGCAGGGGCAAGCCTTGTGAGCATTCCCTGCCCTCGAGCAGGGACGCAGTGGGTTTGGGTATTTAAACAGGTCATCTTACTGCCACCCACTCTCCACCTCACATGAGATTAGTCTCCGCAGTGCCTTTATTCCTTTACAAAATCTCAGTGCACAGCCCCTCCTCAACATGTGTGCATTTGGCTCCCCATCGCAACCTTTCGGCTGATCCTCTTTGGATATTTTAGATCTAGAGCAATTCACATTTTCCCAACTTCAGGCTTGCCTCTCCTAGCACTCTGTCCAGAACAGGTGCTTGTGCACTTTAAGCCTCGACTACCGACTCCCTACCCAACAGTTTGTTTTTTGAACAAACAGAAATGAAACAATAGATTAAAGCTGTCCGGGATGAAAGAAATACTGTGTGTCATAACTTTGTGTGATACCAGAAAATAAGTGTCACCGCTGGTAGAGGGAACCAAACTAATTTACCAGTGCCAATTGATTGAGGTTTTTCCAGACATGCGTTCTATATACAAGCCTACCAGTGTGACCAGCACCTGAAAATCTATGTGCTTGAAAGGATTTCTACGTCATTTACTTCGACCCTGCACTGTTGGCGCAAAAAGTACTCCTAGGGCTTCAGCAGTTCAAGCGTTAAATGGACTGTCTATCTAATGCACTCACTGGAATAGAGCTCAGGGCTCATGATATTAGGTTGTAGAAGTTGAGTGGACCAAAAAAGAATACTTAAATGAAAACACACACTAAAGTGATGTTTGGCATGACTTTGTACCCATAAGACCAGTACAATAATCCCCACAAAAAAACAGGGAAGACAAATAAAATCTATTCTGCTCAGTAGTGACAAAATGCTGTATACGTTGACAAAATAACACTGTTGGAGCAGATCAATACCTGCTCCCATTGAGAGGGGTGCCTGAACACCTATGTGCTTTTGAGAATGTTTACTCCACAAAATCTTCTTCCAAGTGCATCTCTGGACACATGGTTTTATCGCAGCTGAATGCCTGGGAGCCACCTACTGGCGAAATGATAGATTACATATGGGAAGGCCATGTACGGCATGTACCAAAGATTCATTGAGGTGAAAATAGTGGAAAGATGTGGTTGCACATCTTGGCTGATGGAAAAAAGGGCAATATGCAAATATTTCGCTATCAAGTAGTGTATTCCAAAGGGAAAAGATTTCTCAAGGGTTTGGACACACAACAGGGTACAACCAACCTGCAAGGAAATTATGGGATAATTAACAAACGATGCTGCATCATCCACCAAGAAACAGGTTTGTGGAGTGAGGATAACATTTTTAAAAATACCATCCAAGGAGTCTTGGCCACTGAACAATGAAGGAGTTTCTACAGGACATTATTGCAGCATACAGACATACTTACCATGTGGCAACAAGTCAGAGCCTGGTTTGCTTTGATCATGTGTAGAACATTGTGACCATTGTGGTGTCACCCATGGATGAGTTGGAATTAAAAAGTGGTAAAGAATCAACAGAAGTACAAAAGTGGTTATGAAGTACAGAAAACTGTGCATGATCACAGAGAAATTGATGTGGATAAATGAGTGTATATGTCCTTTTATGTAAGGAAAGGAGTGTTGGTCCTCTTAACCCAAAAAGAATCATAAAGGAAGGAAAATATCATGTTATGCTGTATGATAGGCGATAACAGGACTACTGTGGTCAGGTCAGAGTGAAAAAGAATGAACATGAAAAAAGCAATGGCGCCGAGAAGGGTACACCGTGATAATTGGCATGAGACAGGCAATCGGACTGTTTACGAGTCAAGTAGATCTTATGTTTCTGACCTTCACTGTATAGATTATAAATAATGCATTTTGCCACCATCACATGTAATTTCAGTATTTTGTTTGGTCGTCAGTTATTTCATCTTCCAACTAATCGAAGTTACTCTCAACTTTTGCTGCTAAAAGTATGCTAAATCTAAAGTGCATTATAGAAATCACATTTGTAACATCTTAGCCTATGGACATTAGATATTTTCTGGAGTGTGAGCAAGGTTCGGTGTTCTAGGAAACTAGGGTTGAAGCAAATTCATCCTCACCAGCTATATCTACCAGTGCACTCTATACAACTTATTACATAATAAAAGTGGTTATCTTACTGTACCTCATTAAAACTTCAATTTTAGTTGTTTGTAAACAGGACTATATACGTTTCAAACCTAGCTATCACAACAGATACTTCCTATTTGGCTTTCCCATTCCAAATTGAGCTTAGTATTGTTCCGTTTGACTTTATCCTTGCAAGAAAGCTTTTTGTTTAGAGGCCAGACGGTGCAGATTAAGGACCAGTGCTTTGTAATTGAGGCAGCCTAGTTTACAAAATATCCGGCCTTCAAAACCAACATAATCCCGACAGCACACAGGCTGATTTTAATTGCTGAAATGCAGCTATTGAACCACACTCACAATGGCATTGACCACTCTTATGGGGCAAAAGTAGCGCCTACACTGTGAATCATAAGGCCTGAACAAGAATACAGGATTTAGGGCCTCATTACGACTTTGGCGGTATATCTGCCAAAACAGACTACAGTTACCACCACTCAGTCCCTCAAATTTACCGCAGGATTATAAATGGTGGTACGACGGTGTAAAACCCCATTTTTGGAGTCCACAGGCAATAATTTCGACGATTTCTGGAGGAAAAGGAATAAAGGTTAAAGATAGAGGTAAAACCTCCACTTTTCCTCCTAATTTGGAATTCACTAGTGTAGTAAATACAGCCATAATTCCGTTACTGCCAAAAATCTGGTGGTAACCGATAACCACTTTTCTACCACACAGCCAAACTCATAGGAAGGTCCTATCATTCTAAAGGTACATGTCCTCCTAATCCATAGTGCCCTTTCCTCCACACTTCTGGTACATTCCGCCCTTCAGGGACAGCGCCAAAGCTTTATGTGGAGAAATATTGATTAAAAATAACAATTGGGATGGGGGAGGGCAGAATACATGGCCCCACCATCGCAGACGCTTCTCGGACCAACTGTCAGACTTTTTATTTTTCGTGGTCCAGTGGAAATCCTATTAGCAGGGGGACAGACAGGAAGGCCTTATGAGGAAAAGGGATTAGCTGTACAGTAGTCACTACAGTGGGTGGATCTTACCTTACTCTTCTATACCGTCCCCTTTACTCTCTACTTCTCTCAGAGATTTGATTGCACTATACATACAAGTAATTTCACCAGTACCCAGCAGGGTCCTAACCAATAATGTTCCATGGGACATTCTATGCTAATCTGCCATCTGCCTTGGATCTGATGTCCAGGGGACAATGTCTACAAAAAGCATGCGTTGTAGCCCCAGTATCTGCCTCGCAGATGTCCTCAAGGGGTATGTGCACTTTAAGCGTCTGAAGCCACCTTAGCTCAGACCTAGTGCATGTGGAGTCCTTGGGACGAGGGACTTTCATCACAGTGTAGCGTTCAAGTACACAGGAAACAATCCATCCAACAAATAAAGATGTGGTCACTGTCAGACTGGAGGATACTTCTCTATAAGATAAGTGATGAGAACGTGAACTGAAGCACTGAAATTGTGGGATACCGATACCACATTAGGTAAGAATGTAGGGTGCATGACAAGCATTACCTTGTCCTTGAGAAAGGGGGGCTTCTCAACAAAGAGCCTGACGTTTACCAGTAATAGCCACCAGTAAGGTAGCCACCAAACGGCCAGAATTCGCTCTGAAGAGAAATTGGGAAAATCTGGGTGAAATTTGCAGCTTTGCCAATTCCACTTGTAGAGTAAAATTGGCCATTTCTGATGTGTTGTCACTCACAATTGTAACGGTTTGAGAGGCCTTCTCTCCCCAAGCAAAGTGTTACTCAATAAATGGTTACTGTTGGTTCTTTTTATTCAGCCCCATCTCCTATTAATCTAATATCCCTTGGATTCCTCCCCCCCTGAGCTACGAATGAGCCAAGAACCATGCCGGTGTACAGAAAATATATTTCTATTTATTTATATCACAAGTGATAGACCTCACACTAAACTACACACGCCACCTTCTTTGTGGCTCAGCATTAACTTCTTGTTACACAAGTCAATTATACAACTTATTTATGAAAAGAAAACCACAAATCACAATACTTGATCTCAATTTCAATTCAAGAAATAATTAGCGCTGGTCAGTGAAAACAATTTATAGATATAATGCTGTGCAATTTCAATTTTCCTGCACGCTTAAAAGGCTAGCAGTTTGGTTGGCAATTATGATTTCACCCAAACTTTTGGTTCAGAATAAACAACGGGCGATTTAGCAGTTTGTTTTTAGACCCCCCACCCCCTACTCTGGCCTAGGTTGGGGAAGTCTTACAGGAATATTAGGGTGATTGAAGAATTTTGGATTGCCCTCCCCCACCCCCTTTTAAAGGTCTGTGTTGGGAAAGCTGGAACGCAAAAACTGGGATGATTTGCAAATTTTGGATTTTCAGCCCCCCACCCCCAACACTCAAAGGCTTGTGGTTAGGGGAAAGTTGGACACCAAGATTGGACTGATTTAAAAACAGAGACACCCCTCTTCCTTAAAGAAGTCGGGATCAACAGGAAAAGAGGATTACCCAATTAAACACATGCCCCACACCCACAATAAAAGGAGAGTATTTAAGGCCAGCAGATAGAAGCTTTCTTTCAATGGTACATTTCAACAGCTCTGTCCCTTCCTCATAGTGCATTCCACCTTATATAGCAGCAATGCCACCATCAAGTTTACAATCTTGGGGGAGTACCCTACAAGAGTTCTCACAACTAGGATTGGACAGTTACCCTTCTCTCTCCTCCCAACTCCAGCCCTTCTCTACAGATTGGTTTAATAGTCTGGAGCAGACATATGGCAGCTTCATTTGCAATTGCTATGTGTTCTCATGTCAGATATTTGACAAAAACTAGTTATGGGGCAAAACCTCAATTTTGCTAGCTGCTGCAATCATACATATATTTTCATTTTCAGCTAATCATGGGGAATAAAACAGCCAGATCTGCACCATTTTGCACAACTGTTTGGCAATTTTCCACCATTTTCATAGACAGCACAACAGTTATGAACATGTAATTTACTCTCCACATTCGTAATTTCACCCTTCACCAGTTTGCCAACTCTTACATATGGGACATTTTCACATCAGCCAGGAACCTAGTTTAACTGGCCATTACATCTCAAGTGGATGAATTTTATACCACCAAAATCGCATGGAAATGATCAAAAACATTGCACATAAATAAAGAAAATCCGACTTGTGCTTTCTGAGGAAAAGGCCTAAATGATAATAGTCCTTTTAAATTAATAGCTAATCTTTGGTAGATGCAAATTGGAGGCCTTCTGCCTTCAGAGCCATTTGTTTATCTGGGCAAGTGTTTTTATTGTTCTCTTTGAAGTTGGTCGTTTGAAGTTGGTTACAGCTCGTAAATAGGGGATGCATTTGCTACACAGAGATTCCCCACTGTAGATAATGAGCCAGGCGGCCCTGTAATGCCACAAGCCCGGTCTTCTTATCTGGAGGGGACCACTATTTCGATTGGAAAGGCATCCATTTCTTGTATTTCTTTCAAAGTTCAGCCCCTCTTAATTGTAGCCCCTGTTTTAACAACACCTCTCTACATTCTGGGGATGCACCAGCCAGGGCCATTTGTCTCTGCACAGAGCCCTTTCAAAAACACCAAGTCTAGAGAAAGTCTGTTTTAAACACCTCTCAGCAGCCATACTTTATTGCAGTTGTAAAATAGCTCAGGGATGTAAACCAGGTTTTCCGTGGGGGGTCCTTTGTGAAATTTGTCCCACAGCAAGCAAAAGATTTGCATTTGGCCTACAGAAACTTTTTCATGGAAACAAAATGGGCTTTTCTTTTCAAATGTTTGCTGGTATTTTGCATGCAAAACATAATAAACCTTACTTTTTATCAACACGCACCATGTCTTTTCACTGACATTTTTATTTCAGCAGGGGTACATTTTTCACATTTAAACTGCAAACACACATGCAAAGCAGTTTTGGTGTCCGTGTTTAAAAATCCTGGTTTTCATGTGAAAGGGACCCTTGAATTTGTCTTCATTTGTGAATTAAAACAATGCAGCTTTTCCTTTGGTATTTTCAGGTAGGCATTTTCCACATGGCCCTTCAGTTCTGTTAGTTTGAGGCCTCTGATTACAGCTCACACAATTTTGCGTTTTATACAAAATTCATCATTTGGCAACAATGTTTTTCCCCAATATTTGTTTTTGCCCCGATGATTTTTTCTTTTAGAAAAAACTAAAGTACAGGCACAAAAAAAATACTATTTCAGGGGAAAAGCAAAATTCACCTAAAGGTGACAATTCGGGAAATAATTTAGTCCGCCGGCTAAAATTTTACCCACCTCAAACCACTAGAAAAGCTATTTTAAAGGTTACAAATCTGCAGCTGCAGGCTTAGAGTTTTTTTTTTTACTAAGACCTATAATCTTATATTCAGGACCCAGGGGGAATGAGGTGGTCTAATCTGTGTGAACATCCTGTTTAGACGGGTAAAATACATTTTGGCGAGAGGGGTATGCCATGGACAAACACATATGGCTATTGGAAAGGTTGGCACCTCTGCCTCCGAAGGCTGGACAAACTCAACTGCTAGTGAGTTCATTCCTTGCTCCATTCATGAGGCACAAAGTTCCTCAGTCAACTTGATTGTTCTGTGCAATCTGGTCCCTCCATGCTTGCTTACGTAGAATAAGGAACAAGTTACTTACCTGTAACTGTTGTTCTCCAGTATGGGCCTGGCATGGATTCACATGCTCATGAATATTCCCCGTCGTCAGGCTGGGAATCCTCGGTAAAGAAAAAATCAGTATCAGTTTCGTTTCTGATCTGTCTTTCTTATTAGCAACCAATCACTGATCTCTGGGTCATACTGCCCCCAGCCAATGACTGCCCTCTCCCTAAGCCCCGCCTCTGGCAGCCATCCTCAGATTTGGGAGCATGCAAAGTGGCAGTATGACCAAGTGAAGAGCCGCAGAGGGGTAGGCGGGAGGGTTCGCATGTGAATCCATGCCAGACCCATGCTGCAGAACAACAGTTACAGGTAAGTAACTTGTTCCTTCTCCAGCATGGGGTCTGGCATGGATTTACATGCTCATGAATAAAAGAATACATAGCAGTATACACATGCACAACCACGGGAGGTGGCAAAGGCTCAACATTAAGCATTACATCCAAAACTCAACATTAAGCAATTCTTACCTCCTCACCAGGCTCACCTTAGGCGAACAGGTTGGGCAGCACTGCTTGGCCGACCCTGGACTCCTCCCTGGAGTCCCGATCGACGCAGTAGAATCTTGTGAAGGTGTGTATCGGCCTCCACGTAGCAGCCCTGCAGCTGTCCAGCAGGGGCACACCAGACAGGAAGGCCATGGTAGCAGCGATCGCTCTGGTCGAATGGGCTCTTGGACGGCCGGGCAGCGGTCGGTTTGCCAACCGGTGACAGTGCATGATGCAGCCGGAGAGCCATCTGGAAATGGAAGTCTTCGAGAGTGCCTTCTCTTGATTCACAGACCCAAAGTTCACAAACAGCTGTGACGTCTTCCGAAAACTCTTCATGTGGTCCACGTAGAACTTCAGCGCTCTAGCTACATCCAGTGAGTGCAAAGTCCTCTCGGCCGGCGTCGAAGGAGATGGGAAGAAAACTGGTAACACCAAGGGCTCGTTGAGGTGGAAGTCCGACGGCACCTTGGGCATGAAGGAGGGGTGCGTCCTCAGCACCACCCACGTGTCATGAAAAGTCAAGTATGGAGGCTTGCAAGATAGGGCCTGGATCTCTCCCACTCGGCGTGCGGAGGTGATGGCCACGAGGAACGCTGTCTTCCATGACATGAACTTCTAAGGCGACGAATGCATAGGCTCGAATGGGGCCCCCCCATGAGCCTGGTCAGCACCACATTAAGCTCCCACGCCGGGGCAGGAGCCTTCACCGGCGTGAACGATCGGAATAGTCCCTTCATAAATTCCTTCACCAGGCGATGAGACCACAAGGACGCCTGTCCCGTAGTCCTGGTATATCGGGAGATGGCAGCCAGATGTATTTTGATGGAGGCGTGAGCCAGTCCAGCTTTGGCCAGCGACAGTAGGCACGTCAGTACTTGAGGGGCCGTAATCCGCAGAGGGTTAATCTTCTGTGCATGGCACCAGACAGAGAACCTCTTCCACTTATGACCGTAACACTTGAGAGTTGAGGATGCCCTGGCTTTTGCAAGAACCTCTCTGCAGTCAGCCGAGATATTGTACCCTCCAAACTCTAGTGCTGCAGGAGCCAGGCCTGCAGGTTCAGCGACTCTGGGTCGTGATGAAGAATGGTGCCTCCTTCTCTGGAGAGAAGATCCGCGTCCGCCGGGAGCTTGACTGGTGGGGACGTTGACAAGTCCAGAAGGTCCGGGAACCAGATCTGCCTCAGCCACGCCGGTGCGACGAGGATCATTCTGCACCTGGACTTCTTGAGCTGGTTGATGAGGCGGAGCAGCAACGGAGGGAACGCGTATAGAAACAGGCCGTCCCAAGGGAATGAGAAAGCATCACCCATGCTCCTCGACTGCGGGAACCTGCTGGCGAACCTCTGGCACTTGGAGTTCGTCGCCGTCACAAAGAGGTCGATCCGGGGTTTGCCCCATCGTCGAAAGAGCCGATCCACCTGGTCCTGACGTACTTCCCATTCGTGGCACTAGCGCAGCTCCCTGCTGAGTGAGTCGGCGATGGTGTTTTTTATTCCTGCCAAGTGGAAGGGAACCAGAAACATCCCCTGGGCGACGGCCCATTGCCACAGATCCTGGGCCTCCTTGGATAGGGCTGGGGATCTGGTGCCTCCCTGCTTCCATATGTAGAACATCGTGGTGGTGTGGTCGGTGAAGATCCTCACCACATTGTCCTTGATGGACAGAAGGAACGAGTTGAGCGCCCAGAACACTGATCGGAGCTCCAGAATGTTGATGTGGAGAGACCTCTCCTCCGGGAGCCAAAGGCCTCTTGCGTGGAGATCTCCGGTGTGGGCCCCCCAACCCTCCAGAGAGGGGTCCGTCGTCACCGTCTCCTGAAATGCCGGGGTCTGAAAGTCCGTGCCTGTAGGGAGGTGCGCATGGGTACTGTTAGGCAGAAACCTGTGCAGTTCCCTTTGGGAACACTGCAAAGGATTTAGGACTACAGGTGTTAGCAGTAAACCCACTTGGTAGCAGTCTGTACCACCCAGATTTACCTGGTAGCTGTGGCTGAGCAGTCAGACTTCCCTCAAGAAGAGTTAGGCAGTATGCAAAGTATACACAATAGGCACTCAGATACAATAATACAAGCAAACACTGACCAGAGCTTTGGTATCAAAGTATATAATTATTTATTTAAAAACACACTGTTTGAAACACTCCAGCACTCTTATTGTAAAACACTCTAAACACAGTTACTATTATAATATATACAACCCTGGTTCCTTATCAGATGAGTCTTAGTAAAACACCACTTATTTCCATACAGAGGTGAGCGCTTAACTATAGATGGCACTCCAATAAGTTTGTGAAAGAGGGAGGGAAAAAGACAGAGTATCGAAAGGTAGACCACTCTAACATTTAGGAACACTGTTCGCAAGGCAGAAGTGCAAAAGTCACTGGTGAGCCAAAGTCCAACGGCTGGGCCCACTCTTAGAGAGAGCAGAGCACAAATGCGCCCAAGATCACACAGTTACACTAGGCTTAGATAGTCTTGCAGAGAGTTCAAAAAGAGTTTAGAGAGGCTCAGAAAAGTTTAGCCAGGGTGTCCCAGGTAAACCCAGCTTCGAAAGCCGGGGGCTAAATCTACCCCGTACAGTCGGTGGCAAGGGAAGCCAGGCGGGACACGGTACCTTAAGTGGGAAGGATCCTCCAGCGGTGGCAGTTGTTCCTGGCAGTGGGTGCAAGTCACGTCGTCGTCCAGGGGAAGAGAAGATCTCGAATTGGAGGAAAGAAGAAGGTCTTTGCACTGCCAGGGAAGAAACCAGCCGCTGAGTTTTCCGGTTAAAGGTATTACCCTTTAATTCGCGGTCGTGGTAAAACGTGGTATCCCGGTTACTGGGGTGCTTGGCACAGGCAAGGCGGCCACGAGATACGTCGGGACGGCGAAAAGACAGTGAAACTGGTTATCCCCACCAGTCAAAGGAAGAAGACTCTCTGGCGGGAGATCTCCTCTGTCGTTGGGAAAAGTGGTGAGACGGTCCAGCAGGGCTCCACCGTTGGTGTCGTCGTTGGCAGGTCAGCTCAGCTTCTCCCTCTTTGGATTCTTAGGTCCTGTGGCGACTTCTGAAGTTCCAGCGCCTAAAGCCCTGCTTTTATGCAGAAAACCCCCATTCACTCAGCCTAGCTGTCACTCAAACATGCTAAGTGGTGAGCCGGCCGGCTCACCACTTGGGCCAATCAGGACGGAGTGCGACTTGAGTTGTCTAGGCAACTCAGTCCAGGGTGCCTAAATCCCCCTCCACCCCTCCTAAGTACCCCAGACAGAGTGGCACCACTTTGGAGGGCTTCTGTGTAGAAGCCCGCCAAAAAGTGGAACAAAGGGCTCGACTTGGGTTGGAGTCACAGAAGAGAACACAAACGCCATTTTAGAACCGAGCTTTGGCAAAAAATACCAACTGGAGAATTAATATTAATTAAATAAACCGGCGGTATGTTCGAGGCTATCGTAATTAAATAAAGATAGTAGCCTCGAACAATGGGAAAAACCCATAGAGATATATTTGCGGTTGAATATAAAAAGTAGTATCCACTGCCACCAGCCAAAACTTGATCAGGGGGGATGGAGACATGCCCCCTCGACTAAAAGACCCAAGGGCAATCGAATTGCCCCAGCCAGTACGTCCACAATATGATGGTTTGTACTGGTTCTGTTCAGAATTTAAGACTAGTAAAGTCAATGGTGACGTTACAGACCCTGGGAGACAGTCAGTCCCAGGGTATGGAGTCTATACTGGGTGTCACTATGACACCCCTGTGTTACTGCACTGAGGGTGCTGTGTAACATACATCACAAAAACACATGAAGCCCTATGGAGTAAAAGACCCCATAGCCCATTAAACACATCTAGAGTCAAAGAAACACACTCAAATCATGTCCAGGAGTGAGGGTAAAAGAGTCTCACTCTTGGCAGGAGAAAAAAATAAACCCCAAAAATCCAGCAAAGCTGCTGGGGGACTCACTAGGTTAGGAAATTCAGCCTAAACAGAGAATTCTCCCTAACACTCGCCCACCCCAGACTAAGGGACAGGAGGATTTAATCCACTCCTGGATGAACCTCATACCTCTAGTCGATGACATACATCCTAGAGAGTCCATCCGCATTTTGATAGTGACACCCTGACCTGTGCTCAATGGTGAAATCAAACCCTTGCAGGCAGATTGACCATCTCAATAGTTTTGGATTTTCTCCCTTCATTTGCATTAACCATCTCAAGGGTTGGTGGTCAGTCTGAATGACAAAAGTAGAACCATACAAGTATGGCCTAAACTTCTTCAGTGCCCACACAATAGCAAAGCATTCTCTTTCGATTGTTGCCCACCTTGTCTCAGGATCCTTCAGCTTACGGCTGATGAATCAAATGGGGTGCTCCCTACCCTTCTCATCCAGTTGGCTTAGAACTGCACCTATATCTACATTGGAAGCATCAGTTTGTACAATGAAAGTTTGGTGGTAGTCAGGTGCTCTCAGTACTGGAGCTTGGCAAAGAGCTTTCTTCAGTTTTTCAAAGGCCTGATTGCACTCCTCATTCCATTTGATCTTTTTAGGGAATTTTGGAGAGGAGATTACATTCAGTGGAGAAGCTATGGTCCCATAGTTCTCAATGAAATTCCTGTAATACCCAGTGAGGGCTAGGAAGACTCTCACCTGGGTTTGTGTAGTAGGTGTTGTCCAATTTTGCACAGCTTCAATTTTGCTGAGCAAAGGCCTTATTTCTCCACCTCCTACCTCATGCCCAAGGTAGACCACTTTTCTTTGACCTATCTGGCATTTACTTGCCTTGATAGTCAAATTGGCCTGCTCAAGAGCCTGCAAAACATGCCCTAGGTGGTTCGCATGTTCCTCCCAGGAGTGGCTGAAGACTGCAATGTCATCCAAGTATGCCATGCAGAAGTCCTCCATCCCAGCTAGAACTTGGTTCACCATCCTTTGGAATGTAGCAGGTGCATTTTTTAATTCAAAAGGCATGACCTTAAACTGGTACAAGCCAACTGGGGTTGAAAATGCAGTTTTCTCCTTGGCATGGTCTGTCAAGGCTATTTGCCAATAGCCTGACGTAAGGTCAAATGTGCTGAGGTACTTGGCTGCACCAAGTTTATCCACCAACTCATCTGTCCTTGGCAAAGGGTGGGCATCAGTCTTAGTGACTGCATTAAGAGCTCTATAGTCCACACAGAATCTCAAGTCTTTGGATCCTGCCTTTGATACTAACACAACTGGGCTAGACCATGGACTAGTAGAGGGCTCTATTACCCCGAGATCAAGCATCTTCTTGACCTCCCCTTTGGTGCTCACATTTTCTGACATTCTGTATCCTCTGCTTTTGACTGGCAGACAGTCACCAGTGAATATCTCATGCTGTCCCCAAGGGGTCAAGCCTGGTGAGAGTGAGAACAATGAGGCAAACTGATTTAACATAGATTTGGACTCCTCTTGTTGCTCAGGTGCCAGATCTGAAGAGAGATTGACTCCTTCAATTTTTTCATCTAAAGGTACACCTCTGAGGAGATCAGGGAGAGACTCACTCTCTTCTTCCTCTGCTGCTGAAGCTAGAAGCAAGGCTCCTACTTCAGGTCTGGAGACGTACGCTTTCAGTCGGTTGGTGTGGAAGACTCTAGGAGCTTCCCTGGGTCTGCCCAGATCCACCAGATAGTTGACCTCCCCAAGTTTTCCCACAACTTTGAAGGGTCCCATCCATTTGTCTTGCAAGGCCCTCTGCCTTGTTGGGAGCATAACGAGAACTAGCTGGTCTTGAGTGAACTCAACCATGTTAGCCTTTTGATCATGCCAATGCTTGACCAAAGCTTGTCCAGCTTTCAGGTTATCACTAGCTTCTGCCATCATGTGTGACATTCTCCTTCGGAGACCTATCACATAGTCAGTCACTCTGACTGGCTTGAGGGGAGGAGCACCTTCCAATCCCTCCTTAATCAGGGCCAACGGACCTCTGACTGGATGGCCATAGAGAAGTTCAAAGGGAGAATAACCTACTACCTCCTGAGGGACTTCTCTATAAGCAAAGAGAAGGCATGGCAGTAGAAGGTACCACTTTCTTTTCAGGGGTTCCTCTAAAGCACCTATCATGCTCTTCATGGTTCTGTTAAACCTTTCTACCAACCCATTGTTCTGGGGGTGGTATGCGGTTGAGAACTTGTAAGTAACTCCGCAGGTCTTCCACATGGCTTTCATGTAGTGGGACATAAAGTTTGACCCCCTGTCGGATATTACTTCCTTAGGAAACCCAACCCTGGTAAAAATACCAAGGAGGGCCTTAGCTACAGCCGGAGCTGTAACAGTCCTCACAGGAATTGCCTCAGGGTACCTAGTTGCATGGTCTACTACAACAAGGATAAACCTGTTGCCTGAGGGGGTTGGGGGATCAAGGGGACCAACAATGTCAATCCCTACCCTCTCAAATGGGACTCACACAACTGGGAGAGGCACTAAAGGTGCCACATTCCTGGAGCCAACCTTACCAGAAGTTTGGCAGGTATGGCAGCTCTTGCAAAACTTATCTACTTCTGCCCCCATTTTTGGCCAATAGAAGTAGAGTGAGAGCCTTTCCTTGGTCTTCTTGAAACTCAAGTGACCAGCCAAAGGAATCTCGTGGGCTAAGTGCAAGAACTGTTGTCTGTTTTCTTGAGGTACTACAAGGCGCTTGTAGTCTCCAGGTTCAGACTCAGTGGGTTCACTGTAGAAGAGGCCATCTTCCCAGTGCAACCTATACTTCCCAGGCTCTTGTCCATCAGCCTGAGCAGCTGCCTGGTGGCGGAGACCCTCCAGAGTTGGACATTTTCTTTGTCCCTTACGAAAAGCTGCCCTGCTGGGTCCACCTTCTGCCAGTAAAGACTGCAGCTCAGGATGGTTCTCAGGGTCCAGATCTCCAATAAGTTCTTGGCCCCCCACTAGCTCTTCTTCAGAGTCTAGTTCAACCACACAGGGTTGTACCTTCCTCTCAGCCTCAGCTGGAGGTGGAGTTACAGGTGTAACTGTGGACAACCGAGGGGAAGTCCTTGTTGGAAGCACTGGAGTGCTTGCTGCTGGCTTTTTCCTAGGAGTCTTGGGTTGCCCCTTTGCTCCTGATCTGGTAGTTACTCCAGTGAGTTGCTCCAGTGGTGAAGGAGTGATCTCTGTCATCATCTCCTCAGATAACCCTCGCAGGGTTTTCTCTCTTGCAGGTTTTGTGAGCTCCTGTAACCTTTTACTAGGAGGTCTGGGGGTATGTGACAACTCCAAGAGCTTTCAGGTCATTACCCAACAGAACCCTACCTGGTACTTCACATTGTACACTGACAGGTATCTTTACAGCCATATCATTACACTGGATGAGAACTGGTAACTGGGGACACATCTGCACAGGCCCTCCAGCTAACTTGGTGAGGCATTTGGGTGCCTTAGCAACATCCTCTGCCTTGAAAAATGATTCATCCACCACAGTTATGCTGGCCCCAGTGTCTCTAATGGCAGGAGTCTCCTGACCATTCACCTGGACACTGTCTTTATAATACTCTTTAGTATTATCTGGGATAGAATTATACACATCTAAATTCTGTTGTTCCCACAACCCCAGAGAGACTAAAGAAACACTGGCTGAGACACCAATGGGTTCATCAGCCAGCAGTAGAAAGTTTCCACTTGCCATTGGGACTTCCTCTTCTGGAGCGAAAGCTCAGGAGGCAAGTTGGATCCCTTAAGGTTTACCCTTGCATCTGGGATCTCCTTTCACATGGTCAGTAGAGCCACAAACAAAGCATTTACCGAATGCCTTCTGGAATGGTGGCTTGTTCTGGCCTCCCTCTGGTTTGGCACCAGAGGGTACTCTATTCTGCTGTGGTTTCCCTTGTGGCTTACCCTTATGGTTTTGTTTGGGGCCCTCTTTGGAATTTGCAGCATTAGAATTCTCTTTCGAGTCCTTTTTAGGCTGTTTCCCCTCATCCTTTTTCTGAGTTACCCCAGAATCCTTGTGAGTGGCCCTGTTGGCAACCCACAAGTCAGCAGCCTTAGCTAGCTTTCGGGAATCCAATTCCTTTGAATCAGCCAAGTGCTGTCTGAGCTCAGGAGAGCAGGCATCATAAATTGACTCGAACATAAAAAGATTCTTCATACCTTCATAAGTGTTCACTTTGTAACCCTTAATCCATCCCTCTAAGTTTTTCAACCCTTCACTCACCCAGGTAGCCCAAGGGGTACCATCATGCTTTTTGAGGGTTCTAAACCTCTTAAGATACTGGGAAGGGGTCTTCCCAAATCTAGCTATCAGAGCTAGTTTCACCCATTCATACTCTTTCCTATCCTCCTCCCCCAACTCCATTACCACATCAGTTGCAACAGGGGGAAGCCTAGAGAACAACCAGGTGAGTAAGTCATTTCCTGTGATGTTCTGGAGCCCATGTTTATATTCAGAGACAACCAATCCAACACATCCAACTTAGGCTCATACATACCAACCAATTCTTTAGGCATTCAGGGTCTTTTAGGACTGGAACTTCTAGAGGAGCCAGAGAGAGAAGTATTTTCAACAGACAATTTCTTAATTTCTAGCTCATGCTTGAGCTCCATTTCCCTAAGCCTTAGTTCTTGATTCAGTTCCTGGTGTCTTTGGTTCAGTCTGAGTATTCAGTCTCTTGAACTCTAGTTCAAGTTTCATATTTTCTAGCTCAAGATATTGAGGACTAAGTGTGGGGCCTGGCAAAGGTCCAGTAGGTACAGCTGGCAGAGCAGACAGAGGCCTAGGGGGGACAGTCACAGCAGCCTCACCCTCCTCTTCTGACTCTTTCTCAAGATTATCAACATTTTGATCAACATCAATCTCTATACTGTTATCTACAGTTTCTGGCATGGTAGGTTCCTCTGAACCATCATCCAGACTTTGGTTAGCTAACAACCTTTCTATCAATTCCATTTTCTTGCCTTTAGTCAGGAGGTTCTCATGCTTACAGAGAACTCTTAAACAATCAGCAGTTTTTGTAGCAAGGGACTCTTGACTATAACTTTCCATAGTTAACATGTTAGAAAGATTATTTTTTCAGTGCTAAGCTTTGTGGTTAGTTGCACTAAGGTATCCTAAAGCACTCTAAAATGTACACTCAATACAAATCCCACCGCTGTACACCAGTGTTAGGCAGAAATCTGTGCAGTTCCCTTTGGGAACATTGCAAAAGATTTAGGACTACAGGTGTTAGCAGTAAACCCACTTGGTAGCAGTCTGTACCACCCAGATTTACCTGGTAGCTGTGGCTGAGCAGTCAGACTTCCCTCAAGAAGAGTTAGGCAGTAGGCACTCAGATACAATAATACAAGCAGACACTGACCAGAGCTTTGGTATCAAAGTATATAATTATTTATTTAAAAACACACTGCTTGAAACACTCCAGCACTCTTATTGTAAAACACTCTAAACACAGTTACTATTATAATATATACAACCCTGGTTCCTTATCAGAGAAGTCTTAGTTAACACCACTTATTTCCATACAGAGGTGAGCGCTTAACTATAGATGGCACTCCAATAAGTTTATGAAGAAGGGAGGGAAAAAGACAGAATATGGAAAGATACACCACTCTAAGGTTTAGGAACATTATTAGCAAGGCAGAAGAGCAAAAGTCACTTTTGAGCCAAAGTCCATAGGCTGGGCCCACTCTTGGAGAGAGCAGAGCACAAATGCGCCCAAGATCACACAGTTACACTAGGCTTAGAAAGTCTTGCAGAGAGTTCGAAAAAGTGTTTAGAGAGGCTCAGAAAAGTTTAGCCAGGGTGTCCCAGGCTAACCCAGGTTCGAAAGCCAGGGGCTAAATCTACCCCGTACAGTCGGTGGCAAGGGAAGCCGGTCGGGACACGGTACCTTAAGTGGGAAGGATCCTCCAGCGGTGGCAGTTGTTCCTGGCAGCGGGTGCACGTCTCGTCATCGTCCAGGGGAAGAGAAGATCTCGACTTGGAGGAAAGATGAAGGTCGTTGCACTGCCAGGGAAGAAACCAGCCGCAGAGTTTTCCGGTTAAAGGTATTACCCTTTAATTCGCAGTCGTGGTAAAACGTGGTATCCCGGTTGCCGGGGTGCTTGGCACAGGCAAGGCGGACACGAGATACGTTGGGACGGCGAAAAGACGGTGAAACTGGTTATCCCCACCAGTCAAAGGAAGAAGACTCTCCGGCGGGAGATCTCCTCTCTCGTTGGGAAAAGTGGTGAGACGGTCCAGCAGGGCTCCACCGGTGGTGTCGTCGTGGCAGGTCGGCCCAGCTTCTCCCTCTTCGGATTCTTAGGTCCTGTGGCGACTTCTGAAGTTCCAGTCCCCAAAGCCCTGCTTTTATGCAGAAAACCCCCATTCACTCAGCCTAGCTGTCACTCAAACATGCTAAGTGGTGAGCCGGCCGGCTCACCACTTGGGCCAATCAGGACGGAGTGCGACTTGAGTTGCCTAGGCAACTCAGTCCAGGGTGCCTAAATCCCCCTCCTAAGTACCCCAGACAGAGTGGCACCACTTTGGAGGGCTTCTGTGTAGAAGCCCGCCAAAAAGTGGAACAAAGGGCTCGACTTGGGTTGGAGTCACAGAAGAGAACACAAACGCCATTTTAGAACCGAGTTTTGGCAAAAAATACCAACCGGAGAATTAATATTAATTAAATAAACCGGCGGTATGTTCGTGGCTATCGTAATTAAATAAATAAAGATAGTAGCCTCGAACAATGGGAAAATCACTATTCGCGGTTGAATATATAAAGTAGTATCCACTGCCACCAGCCAAAACTCGATCAGGGGGGACGGAGACATGCCCCCTCGACTAACAGACCCCGGGGCAATCGAATTGCCCCAGCCAGTACGTCCACAATATGATGGTTTGTGCTGGTTCTGTTCAGAATTTAAGACTAGTAAAGTCAATGGTGACTTTACAGACCCTGGGAGACAGTAGTCAGTCCCAGGGTATGGAGTCTATACTGGGGAGTCACTGACACCCCTGTGTTACTGCACTGAGGGTGCTGTGTAACACACATCACAAAAACACATGAAGCCCTATGGAGTAAAAGACCCCATAGCCCATTAAACACATCTAGAGTCAAAGAAACACACTCAAATCATGTCCAAAAGTGAGGGTAAAAGAGTCTCACTCTTGGCAGGAGAAAAAAATAAACCCCAAAAATCCAGCAAAGCTGCTGGGGGACTCACTAGGTTTGGAAATTCAGCCTAAACAGAGAATTCTCCCTAACAGGTACCCCACCATAGGATCGCCCGACAGAACTCATCATCGAGAGGGATCCTGTCTTCGAAGCAGCCCGTCGCCTGAAACCAGCGGGCGTGAGGAACTCCTGTAGCGGACGCATTCGAAGTCTGCAAAGGGGTACAAGATAGATGCATGAGGACATCATCCCGAGGAGGGATTTGATGGACCTCACCCTGGCCACATCTGTGGCTAGCAGGCGCCGCACCTTGCCCAGAATGGCCTTCGTCCTCTCCTCTGACGGGGAGGCCAATTGCCCCACTGTATTGAGCTTTGCTCCCAGAAACAGTGCTACTTGCGACGGAACCAGGTGGGATTTGGGGTAGTTGATGGCAAATCCCAGTTCCGTGAGCAGCCGGACGGTCCTCTCTGTTTGTTCGATGGCGTGTTCTCTTGTCCTTGCCCGGATTAGCCAGTCGTGCTGGTAGGGGTAGACGTGGATCCCCTGCAGACACAGCCGCGCTGCCAGGCACTTGGTGAATACCCTGGGTGCCGACTTCAATCTGAACAGCAGGGCTCTGAATTGGTAGTGGCGTCCCTGAACCACGAACCTGAGAAACTTTGTGTCCTTTTAGAATGGGGATGTGGAAGTAAGCATCCTCCAGGTCCAACAACAATAGGAAGTCGCGCTCCTCCAGCTGTCCCAGCACATGCTGGAGGGTGACCATCCTGAATTTCTGCGCCTTGATGTATTTGTTTAACCGACCTAGGTCCAGGATGGGGCGCCAACTGCCTGTCTTCTTTCTGACGAGGAAGTACCTAGAGTACACTCCGGAGCCCCGGAGCCTCCTGGGGACAAGCTCGATGGCACCTTTTATTTATTTATTTTGCATTTTTAAAGCGCTCACACAGCCCCCGGGTATCGAGGCGCTGTTACAGGAATTGTTCTTTTTTTTGTTGCATAATTGTTTTTTTTGTCTTAGTTGCGTATTTATAACACCCTTAAACACCCAGAGGTTTCTAAGCGCGGACCCGTGGATCGAACCTGTGTTGCTTCATGTCGTCTTGCTTCCAAGACGTGCACGTGGCCGTTAAGCTATCCTCCCGGACAAGAGCATCGCCCTTACCTCCAACAGCAGTTGAGGGACGTGATTCTCCTTCCTGGCCACGGGAGGAATGCGAGGACACTTCTTTTGAAATTCCAGCGAATGCCCGTTGGCCAGGGTGTCCAGCACCCAACGGTCGGTGGAGATGGACTCCCACACGCTGACGAACTTCGTCAGCCAGCCTCCCACCGGGGTGCTTCGGTGGGGGCCCGACGCCACGGCCGGGTCAGTCTTGCTTGGAGGAAGCCTTACCGCCTTGGCCTCCTTGACGACAACGGCGGGATCCCCCTTGCTTGCCGCGACCTCTGTAGGCCTCCTGGGAAGAGGAGTGGGCCGCCTGGCGGTATGTAGAAGAGCCACCGCTGGATCCCTTGGAGGCACCCTGTCTGCCTCCGGAGCTCCGAAAGGGCCGCCATTGTTGCAGTACCCTTAGGGCCCGGGCCGTCTCCGAGTCGGTCTTGATGGCCTGGAGCAACTCGTCCACCGACTTCCCAAAAAGGTTGTTGCCGTCGAACGGCATATCCAACACTCTGGTCTGGAAGTCCTGGCTAAAGTCCGTCGCCTTGAGCCATCCTCGTTGTCGGAGGCAAACCCTGTTGCCCAGCTGCCGAAATCCGGTATCGGCAATGTCCGTTGCCACCGTTATGGCGTGATCCGACGCCACCTCGCCTACCTGCAGAATTTGTAGGGCCTCCGCCCTCTTGTCGTCCGGTAGGAAGTCTAGCAGGGGAGCTATCTTGAACCAAAGCTCCCTGTCGTAGCGGGCCACGATCGCTAAGGCATTGCCTGCCTTAATCGTCGTCGCCGCCGACGAGATGACTCGTCCCATGGAGTCCAACTTCTTGCCCTCGCTGTCCGGCGGGGAAGTGGAAGTTGAAGTTGAAGCCGCCACACCTACTGCTTTCTTCTTGGCTGCTGCCGAGACGACAGAGTCCGGCGTGGGCTGGGCCCGAGGCACAAGGGAGCGGTGTCGGGGACTCGGTACTTCTTCTCATACCTGTCCCTCTTGGCAGGTGTCGTGGAAGGGTTCTTGAGGATAGCCAGCCCTCGTCCCAGATGTCATCGAGCAACGGCACCGCGAGGACCGTCTTCCTCTTGGCCTCTCGTTGTTGGTAAAGAAACCCTTCCTTTTTCTGTTCTTCAGGGCAGAGCTGGAAGAGCTCGGATGCCCTGGTTATCATGGCGTGAAAGGAGCCAATTTCGTCGGGTGGAGAAGCCCGAGGGAGGGGGTGATGACGGGATGTCCATTGTGTCATCGCCGCCGTCGTCGTCCGTCCCCGTTACTGTATCCGTCACCGTATCCTCTCTAGGGTCCGGCGAGGGGGATGAGGGGTCCACAGGCCTCGCGGGCACGAAGGGAGGAGCGGGGTGGACTCTCCTCCGCTTGTTCGGAGGGCTTCCCAACGGGCCTGGTTCTGGATCCTCCGTCGGGGGTCCGTGGTAATCTCGTCCTTATCTCAGTAAATAAGGATTGGATCACCAACAAAATGGCCACCGAGCTATCCTGGGGCTCGGGTAATGGCTGCGACGGACGGGATGCCCGCTCCCCTGGGCCCTCTTCGTCGCTATCTTCGATCATATCAGCGGGGACCGTCCCCTGGGATTGAACCTTCGAGCTTCTCGTTGAGGCCTATGAACCTCTCGTTGAGGCCCTTCCCGGTTTCCACCAGATCCTCCTCGGAGGCTGATTCCGAGTCTGTAATGGCCACCGGCCCCCCCTCTTTTTCCGCCGGGGACTTCACGGGGTCTTAATGATGGGCTGGAAAGAGGATTCCCTCCGCGGTGGCAGGGATACTCTGGGCCCAGAGGCCGTTTCTACTGGCGTAGTCTCAGCCGGCTTCGCCAGGGTCGCAGCGACCACTTCGATAGAGGCCTTTGCCGGCTCGATCAAAGCCCTCACCACCTTAGGTGCGTCCTGGGCCTTCGCCTTGGGGGGAGGGTCAGCGCCTCGCTCCCCTTCGGGTCCCTTCGAGATCGACCGGGGCCGCTCCAGCAGCTTACCCGGGTTCTCGGACTTCCTCTTCCCCGAACCAGAGCGCTGGCTCGTGGTTGAACATGCCGGGGAAGTCACGCCCTGCCTGGCAGCCGAAGAGTCCGACCTTTCGGCGCTCCCGGTGCCCGCGGACTCACGGTGCTTGGCCTTCTGTTGGGCCCCCGTTGCTGGGGCACCCTCACATGACTTAGAAGCCCGCTCAGACTTTTTCTTCGCCTTCTCACCTGCTGTGCCCTTCTCCAGCCAGGCGGCGAGGCGGGAACAACAATCTTGTTTGGTCCGTTCCGAAAGGTTCTTGCAGAATGCACAGTCCTTCTCCACATGCGTCTTGTCCTCATGAAGGCAGTAGAGACATCGCGAATGCTCGTCCTCCTTGAAAACATTTTGTAATCCGCATCCAGGGCAGCACCTGAACAGCTTGTATCCGGGCGTCGAGATTCACTTGTCCTGTGCTATGTCCGTTGAGGTAGGCCGCAGATCTTCCGGAATCTTCCAAGAAGCATAAACTCGACGAAAACTTCACCCTTGAGGGGCGTAGAAGAATTCCAAAACGGGTCCCCGTTATCGGAAGTAGAAACGGTGGAGTTTTAGGCTCGATTCAACCGAAAAAAATGAGAAAATCTCCTGAAAAAGCACGAAAACGCAGCAAAAACTCGAGAGGTAAAGCACGAGGACTCCCAACACTTGAGCGTGCGGTAAAAATCCGAGGTTGGCTGCCAGAGGCGGGGCATAGGGAGAGGGCAGTCATTGGCTGGGGGCAGTATCAGAGATCAGCGATTGGTTGCTACTAAGAAAGACAGATCAGAAATGAAACTGATTTTTTCTTTACCGAGGATTCCCAGCCTGACGACGGGGAATATTCATGAGCATGTGAATCCATGCCAGACCCCATGCTGGAGAATAATGTTTTTTATATAGCGCTTTAATCTAAAGCGTTTACGTAGGATGCATTTACATTCATTACTATTACCCAATTGAAATTGGTGCTCATTTATTGATCTCGGAAGGATGAAAGGTTGAGTTGACCTTGCCAGGATTCAAACCGGTGACCTGCATATCAAACACATAAAGCAACAAGCATTTAACCGGTTGAGCCATCTTACCAGCATCACCTGTAGTAGTATTGTCCATCAGTATTAATACTCTGGCCCCCTGGGTGCAAAAGCCTTGAGGGCTTGGAAAATGGCTTTCAGATGCAATTCCTTTCTGCACAGACCTTGTTCTTCTTGTGTTTAAAGATTGCAGAAAACTCATGAGTGCTTCCCACTCGGTGATGTAGGAGTCTGTAGCAATAGAAATCTGGGCACCTCTCCACAAAGGAAGCGCCCAGACACAGAGTTGTGCCTGTAACCACCATCTTATCTCAATTTTCACCCGAGGAGGCCATAGGATTAGTGCAGATTGTGGTTAGCTTTGCTGATCACAAGAATCCAGAAGCATCTCAAGAGTTTCTCATCCACAATCTGGGAAAAGGGTACAACAATGATGCATGAAGGGATCTGGCCCAGAAATATCTGGTATTCAATGACTTGAATCCGGTCTGCCTGCTTGAAGTGATTCCCGAGGTTGAAGATGTGCTGAATGTTTTTGTCTGCAGGAATCACTCTCCCATGATAACAGTCCGAGCTATATTTCAGAGTGAGTAGGTGTGAGGGTGGATTTCTTCCAACTGATGAATTGGCCCAAAGAATACACAAGTTATCAACGTTTTACCAAAAAGGAAATGACAGTTTCAGGTGAAGGTGCCCAAATGAGCTAGTGGCCCAGGTATGGGTAGCTATGTATCCCCTCCGGATGAAGAAAGAGGTCACAGCTAACATGAGTTTTTGTAAAGACCCAGAGTGCTGAGCTGACACTAATAGTGAGTACCTTGAACAGAAACGGCCATTTGTTGGTTGCAAATCAGTGGTATTCACGACGTGGGCCCAAAAATGGAATGTGCAATAAGCATCCTAAAAGGTCTACTGCACATAGTCAGTCCCCCTCATCCAGCACTTTTAGAATAGCTGACAAGTTCTCTAGAGGTAAGAGCCTGTTTAAGTTCGATAGGTTTAGTATGGTGTTCAAGCCTGTTTTGTCATTATTTGGAATCACAAAAAACCTAAGTAGAAGCATGGTTTCCTGGTCCCATTTCTATTGCCTCCAAAAGGAGGAATTTCTGTAACCCTTAAAGATTTTATTAACGCTGTTGGGTTGGAGGCGAGGGTGCACTAGGTTAAGGGAAGGTGACACAAACATCTAATGACACAGGGATACTGTGTAATGGACTCCCACGGTGTATTAAGGACGTTGTCCGGCCACCCAGTGCAATTGTGGTTCTTTGGTTGTGTTCCTGTGCGTTCTTTGGCTTATCCATAGCAGCTGAGGGGAAGGAAAAAACCTCTTGGCGGTTTGATGCTTCTTCCTAGCAGGGGCAGTGTCTCAGCACTCCAGTCTATTCTAGGCTTTGGAAGCCCCTGCCTGCTTGAGCAGACCTGCCTCTGTTCTTAACCTGACTATGCAATTTGGATAGTAGTTTTGATATGGTTGAAAAGGACATGGCTGTCAGTTATCTTGCTTTCTCTTTCATTCATTTCCGTTTTGTGCTTCTGAGCTATGCAGCTCACCTGATATATTGTCCCAATCACGTGACTCTGGAGGCTGTGACCACCTGTCTGGCTTCACTCCCATTTTTAACTTCCCAAGGCCTGCCAAAAATTATCCTTTTTATCAGCTGTAAGGAAGCCTGCAAAATGGGATTTCTTTCCAAAACATCAGAAAATCACCTGCATTTGCATGCCTTAGGTAGAGGGCACTGCTCAAATAGTGGTTCTTGCCAAGTAGGTCTGGTGCTTTCTTTTCCTTGCCACTAGTTACGAAAGAAAGGAAAAGTTACTTACTGTAGTGACTACTGTACTCCTAGTCTGAAGTCCCCTTTCCTCCATACTTATGGGAGTTCCCGGGGGGCCATAGAAGAGCAGCAAGCTCTTCCCCTTTAAGACTTTTCATGGATCGGATTCTCATGTCACTCAGATGACTCTGGCTCCGAGGAGGTGGGGTGGGTGTGCTGGGGGGGATGGGAAAAGGAACCTTTTGGGGAGGAGTGTGGCTGCTTCTTACATGGGGCGGTTGGGAGATCTTTTTGGTAAATTGTGATGATCATAAAACCCTCCAAAAACCTTCCCAGTTCTTTGTGGGTATGGGCTGATTCTGTTTATCTAGGGAACACAGCTTAGCTGGGGGTGCTTTTCTACGAGACCGTGTGTGCCCTTGTTTTCTAGGTAACTTCATCTGTATACAGACTTAAGAGTTTGATGCACTAAACGGTAAGTCCATGATGCATTGCAGGATGTCAGGTTGAAATTTGGTGGCCATTAAGAGTGCCTGACTACGAAGGGCTGCTCACAGTCATGCCATGAGCAGCAATGTCCCAGGGGTGGTGTGAGAGCTCTATTAGATCTTAAGCCACCTGTCGTGCCTCAGCTAAGCTGGAACAGAAACTCACCTGGCAATCGGGGGGAGGTAGTAATTGTATATCTATCACCCAGTTCCGTTAATTTTAAGACAACACTTATCACTACAGCATTTGTCTACTGAAAACTCAGCGCTGCATTCTAGTGCGATAGTCTCGTGGATGTTTTTGGCAAGACGTTCCATCTTCATGCTCTAGAGGACACTGGTATGTAGAGGAAGAGAGCAGGATTTTGCCAAACAAAGGTGAGGTAACCTGGGGAGGGCCTAGTATCAAAAAGTTCCACCTTCTTAGCAATGGGGGAGGGGCCAGCAGAAACAAATCAGGCTTAGTTTCATCACCTACCACATTAGGGTGAAGATGAATACCGTCTTATCCAACTTTTAACAGGCACCGTAAAATGTGGCGCCTAAAGCTTCTCACGCTGATGGAGCACTCCACATGGGGTTGGGGGGGAGGGCGCCACAAAGATCCATCAGGAGCTGGTGGTAAATTCCTGTCGGGGTCCCCAATGCCAGTCATCCAGTCAGAGCCCACTGGAGAACATTTTTCGGTGACTTCCCAGAGTGAGACAGACCATCACTGTAGAAGAATGGTGAGCCATTGTGGACAATAGCTGTAGGCTGGGGGTGAGCATAGTGGAGTCCATGGAGCATTATAGAGGGAGTTGGTGCGCATGACCTGCCGATACCATAGGTATCTGAAAGGTTCTCGGGTGAAGTACTGGTATGCAGAGAAGGATGGGCCTCAGGACCAAATCCTGTAACAAGGTGAATCACCTTCACAAACAATTTTGTCAATACAAGCCCTCAAAGAGGCCGAAGCCCCTTTGAATGAAGTTCAGTGACAGGCCCCAAAGGGCCCTCTCGGTAATCACCGGTAACAGTCACCTCAGAGCGAACCCTGGTGGAGGGGTGGCTAGCTATGCTAGGTCAGGAGGGTGCTCTCCCAACCTGGTCGATGCCTGGAAAGGAGATGGCTGGTTGGGATGCCAATGAAAATTGGGATTTACTTAACTCCTTAGTGGCCACAAAGCTCCTGCAGTGATCCGGGGAGCAGACTTGATCTCCCCCCACTGTTAGTTAGTGCTTTAGTGCTTCTATGAAAGTGTGCCACAGAGCACGCAGGTGTCCCAGCTGTGAGGAGGGCCCGAAAACATTAAACAGTGCAAGGGTCTGCTGTTGCAAAGGACTTGCAAAACCTGGTGCACCATGAAGACCTGAGGAGAGCAGACGTTTAATGGGGTTAAAGAAAAAACTCAAAGATACCACGGGTAGCAGTGAACAGAAAAACAAAGAAAGCTGCATCAATCATCTCTGCTAGAGAAAGGGAATGAGGGGATGCTCATCAGGTGTGGAGATTAGGGCACAGCCATGTTCAGTGCATATCGCTCAACTCACACTGTAAATACTTAAAGGGGAAGCGTGCATTGCTCTGCTAAAGCTCAGACCCGGTAGCCGGGAACTCCCATAAGTATGGGGGGAAGAGGACAGGACGTAGGAGTAAATTAGGAGGCGTTTGTGAAAGGACTTAATACCGAAGCAGAGTAGTCTTCATACCCATTTCCCTGATACACAAACTGGGATAGCGGGGATGATCTAGAGTTCACTGGTTAAGAACTGTCCGAGCTCATAGCAGGGGAAGCGTTGGTGGCGAGAACGCTGGTAAGAGCAGGTAGTGTTATATAGGCCACTGTGCTGCTATTATGGCTCAATAGCCTCTTACCTCAGCAGTCAACATTGTTGTGGCTAATACAGGAGTGGGTGCTGGAGTAGCGACATAGGAAGGAACACAGGTGGAGGGTGGGTCACCGGGAGAGGTTGAAGCATCACTTCCATTATATCACAGAAAAGTCTACATTAATGGATGAATAATGAATGACTTAAATGCGTTTAGCAAATTCTCCTCTTGTTGTGGAGCTTTGTGGTACGGACAGATCCTCTGAAATGGGACTGTCACAAATTTGGTCCCAAAAGTGTTGGGAATTTTGGTTGGGAGTAATCATTTCGGAGGATTAAAGGGATAGTTCACTCAAAAATGTTATTGGCTAAAACGATGGCTCATAATCAACAATATACATAACATTTAACAAAGTTCCTATGTAAAGATGAGCAAATGAGGCTAAAACTCGAGAACTTCAAGCAGCAGGAGGCATCCATTTTGTGAAATGGATGAGCCTCCTGTGCTTTTATTAAGGTCTGCCCTTGAGGCACTAATGAAGCAAAAGCCAGCCAGTTGTAATAAACAAAAGCTACCATTAGGTGGCTTTTGCTTCTTTATTGCCGGATAGCAGAGAATGCAGCCAGGATGGTTGCATGTGGGTAAGTGCTTATTATTTTTCTTTCCAAGTTTCCCGGGCTCTCCTGTGCCAGAGGAGCCCGGGAAACTTATAAAGAAAACCACAGCAATTATAAATACAACCACGTTGCAGCAGCTTTCGCTTTGAGTCTCCTGGGCTCCCCCGAGCCGGGGGAGCACGTGAGACAAAGTGAAAGTACCAACATTTATAAATACAACACGGTTGTATTTGTTGTGGAGCTTCCCAAGTTTCCCTCCTCCGGCCCGGGGGAGCTTGGGAAACTTAAAAAGAAAACCACAGCATTTATAAATACAACTGTGTTGTATTTATGATTGCGGTAGCTTCAGCTTTGAGCATCCTGGGCTTTCTAACCAAATCAATCAAATACAACAATGTTGTATTTATAATTTCAGTGCCTTTTCTTTTAGGCAAGTACAGGCAATTATGAGTACTTCGCCGACATCCAGCAGAGTATTCATAATTGTTGTGACTTTCTTTTCTAGTTTTCCACGCACGGGAAACTAGAAAAGAAAGTAGAAGCAATTATGAATACCAGCGAAGTATTTATAATTGCTCTGCCTTTCATTTTACGTTTTCTATGCTTCCTTAGGCAAAATGAAATTGAAGGCAGCCTCCTCTCCATGTTAAGCTCTGCTCTGGCTGCAGTAAGCAAAAGCTCCCAGTAGGGGGCTTTTGCTGCTTGATTAGTGCTGCCAGAGCAGAGCTTAACATGCACAGAGGCTGCTGCTTGAAATCACAAAATGGATGCCCCGATGTAAACACTTTGAGCCTCCTTTGCTCAAAAATGTACATAGGAACTTTAAAAAAAATATGTTTTTACATATATTTTTGATTATTGCCTATCTTTTGGGACAATACAATTTTTGAGTGAACTATCCCTTTAAGTCTCTTAATTGTTGTATATATTTTCCATAAATAGAGGCTTGTAGGCCTCTATTCCACAAGTGAGAGTTCACAGTCTCTGATGTTATGAAAAGGTTAATGCTGTGGTGAGAACGTTCCAAACATTCTCATTTGACTGTCAAAGATCTTGAAACAATCAGTCAAGTATCATTCAATGTCCTGAGAAAGATTGCTTGCTTGCAGATTCTAATTTTCTTGCCAATCAGCTACATCTGCTTTGAGGGACAAGGTCCAATTTTACTGGTGGGACACATGCTTAATTTAAGAAGTAACACAAGGCGGTTCAGTGTGCGTTCATTCAAGTGTTTGGTCGGAGTTACAATCAAAATCCTTAATTCTAGTTTCAAGCCGACAACCTTTTAACCCCATAACTGCCAATGGTTTTCCTTCCCAGTGCCAAGCTCTTTTTTGGGTGATTTCAGTATGTCGCCATTCAATCCCTTTTAACATTTTTGTCACATGGGATATATCAGCCAATTTTGGCCCCTTTTCTTCCCAAATGTAGGCGGTCAATACGCCACCAAGGAATCCTAGTTTGCTGTAGAGGGGTGTGAAGAAATAACCAAAAAGAGAGCACATTGTGTTTTTTAAAAGAAAATCCAATAAAATAATGTCCAAAGAAGCCTGTGGTTTGTTCCTTGTAAGAGCTAGGAACAAATGGTTTGCTGTTCTGAATTCGCCATTTTCCAGGCTTTCAAGAGCAAGTTGAGTGGAAACCAAAAAAACATTTTTTTATAAGGTTATAAGTTTTGAGAGAGGTAGGCAATTTTACAATTTTTTCCCACTAGGACATGCGTGGACAGAATGGAAGAGGAGGGTAAGAAAGCTGAATGGGAAAACAGAAAGGCATACATTTCTGAAAAGTAGTCACCTATGTGAATCCACCGAGGTCTGACTTGCGCGAATCTCCCTAGAATGTATTACCCACAAGCCCTGGCAAAGTCTGAAAATGTAGGGAAAACCCCCCAATTTTCAGACATTTCTCACCTGAAAACCACCAAAACAAACCACCGACAACACATGTCCTACCTTCCCACAGGTGTCCCGATGAAAACAGTACCTCACATGTGTAGTGCATTTGTGGGTGCAAAGGGAAAAGGCTAAACCAGTGGTAACCCCATGTGAGGAAAAGGGATTTGTTGGGAGCTCAGCAGGCCTGTCTGCGGGCAGGCTAAGGGATCCAGAAGACTGCATTTCCCATGAGCACATGGGGATTGGAGTGTGCGCGCATGCGCACGCCTTTGCGTGCTATTTAAACTCCTTCCCGGCCTGTGCTGCTTGTTGGCGTTGCAGACACAGGCCGGAGGAGAATAGGTTGTGGAGCTGGTGGACCAGGGACCCCGGACGCAGCCGGAGGCACCTCAGCTTTAAAGCACTATGGTGACTGCAGCGTGACCGCTCACCGCTGAAGCTGGATTTCCAGGGGAGGTGCCGTTAACTGAGGCCTAGGGCGGGCTAAGTGCACGCGGGTGGTCAAAGGGTGGGAGCGAAGGGAGGCTACAGGGAAGACTGTGAATCTTTCTAATGTCACTAGCGTTTCAATGCTTTTACTTTCACAAACTCTAATTACTGCAAGTCGTAGAGAGCGGAGGCACTGCGTGTTTGTTTGCTGCCAGGTGCTTTACACTGTAACGCTATCCCATGAACTCTAATTTCTGCAAGCCACGGAAAGCAGAGATTTAGTTTCTGAACGTTTTTGGTATGCAAACACAATCGTGAGGGATGCAATGTGTTGTTCGTGGCTGCCCGCTCTTGTCAACCCCTGGGGGGCATGTTGAAGTCACATTACAAGTTCATAAGTGCATCCTATGGAAATCATCTCTACCGGGTATCAAGAAAAGGGGTGTCCTGAAGACCAGTTGGGTTGCTATTTGAGAAATGTAATGTGTACTGTGATTTCTTGCTGTATGTTCCATTTCACGTTGTTTGCTAAAGGAGGCTATCCTGATAAACACAATGTGTTTATGATAGTCGCTGGATTAGGAATGAACGGTGTGAAATACAGGTTCTAAGGAGCAATATCCTAATAGGTAGGAGATTCAGGAGGTACATCACATTATGTTACTGTGTTTCATGAAGTGTATGATGTTTCCCTTTACTCACCATATCTCTCCAACTCAAGTACCATAACCCTCTTCCCAGTTTACCTACCACCCACCTACCTATCCACAACTTCCCCCTAGCCCTCTTCCCCCCATTGGCTGTCTCAAGGTTACCAGTGAATACAAGAATGAGGAGCCCGTGCCAACTTGGGGACGGTGTATCCATATGGGAAACGAATGCTCAAGGCCGGGGACATCACCCTCAACTGTCCTGGAGTTCTGACTGTGCTGTATTACAGCTTTTCCCACCGGGGAGAGATTGGCACACTGCCGGGGCTACCTGGTGGGGAAAAGCTGTAGCTGAAACAGCAGTGCCAAAAAGGATAAGGCATCTCGTCCTTGGCACTGCAAACATAGTGCTGAGGACGACATAACTCGTCTTTGGCACTTAGGTGGTTAAAAGACAATTCCTTTCTTCCAAGCCCTCTACCTGCCAAAACAAGGAACAAATTACTTACCTGTATTGTTTTCCAGCATGGGTCTGGCATGGATTCACATGCTCATGAATATAAGAATACATAGCAGTACACACATGCACAACCACGGGAGGTGGCAAGGCTCAACATTAAGCATTTCATCAACTCAACATTAAGCATCTCTTACCTCCTCATCAGGCCCACCTTCAGGCGAACAGGTTGCACAGCACTGCCTGGCCGACTCTGGACTCCTTCCTGGAATACGGTCGACGCAGTAGAATCTCGTGAAGGTGTGCGTCGACCTCCACGTAGAAGCCCTGCCGATGTCCAGCAGGGGTACACCAGATAGGAACGCCGTGGTAGCAGCGATCGCTCTGGTCGAATGGGCTCTCGGACGGCCGGGCAACGGTCGGTTTGCCAACCGGTGACAGTGCACGATGCATCCGGAGAGCCATCTGGAAATGGAAGCCTTCGAGAGGGCATTCCCTTGGTTCACAGGTCCAAAGTTCACAAAAAGCTGTGATGTCTTCCGAAAACTCTTTATGCGGTCCATGTAGAACTTCAGCGCTCTAGCTACATCCAGCGAGTGCAAAGTCCTCTCGGCCGGCGATGAGGGCGACGGGAGGAAAACAGGTAACACCATGGGCTCGTTGAGATGGAAGTCCGACGGCACCTTCGGCATGAAGGAGGGGTGCGACGACCTCAGCACCACGCTCGTCTCGTGGAAAGTCGGGTACGGGCGCTTGCAGGAAAGGGCCTGTATCTCTTCCTCTCGTCGTACGGAGGTGATGGCCACAAGAAACGCAGTTTTCCACAACAGGAACTTCAACGGTGCCGAATACAGAGGCTCGAATGGCGGCCCCATGAGCCTGGTCAGCACAAGGTTGAGCTCCCACGCCGGGGCCAGAACCTTCACCGGCGGGAACGATCGCAACAGTACCTTCATGAACTCCTTCACCAGGCGATGGGACCACAGGGATGAGCGCCTCGGAGTTCTGGTGTAGCGGGAGATAGCCGCCAGATGGTTCTTGATGGAGGCATGGGCCAGCCCCGCCTTGGCCAGCGATAGCAAGTATGGCAGCACTTGAGGGGCCGCAATCCACAGAGGGTTAATATTTTGTGCCCAGCACCAGACAGAAAACCTCTTCCATTTGTGTCCATAGCACTTGAGAGTTGAGGACGCCCTGGCCTTTGCAAGCACCTTCTTGCAGTCCGCCGGGATATCGTACCCTCCAAACTCTAGTGCTGCAGGAGCTAGGCCTGCAAGTTCAGCAACACCGGGTCGTGATGGAGGATGGCGCCTCCTTCTCTGGAGAGGAGATCTGCGTCCGTCGGCAGTTTGGCTGAGGGGGACGCTCACATGTCCAGAATGTCCAGGAACCAGATCTGTCTCGGCCACACCAGTGTGACGAGGATCATACTGCACTGTGACCGTCTGAGTTGGTTGATGAGTCGCAGCAGCAACAGTAACGGTGGGAACGCATAGAGTAACAGGCCGTCCCAGGGGAATGAGAAGGCATCGCCCATGCTCCCCGGCTGGGGAAACCTGCTGGCAAACCTCCAACACTTGGTGTTTGTCGCCGTCGCAAATAAGTCGATCTGGGGATTGCCCCATCGTTGGAATACAGATCCACTTGATCCTGCCGCAGTTCACACTCGTGGCACGAGCGCAGCACCCTGCTGAGTGAGTCGGAGATGGTATTCTTTATTCCTGCCAGGTGGAAGGGTACCAGAAACATCCCTTGGGCGACGGCCCAGTGCCACAGATCCTGGGCCTCCTTGGATAGGGTTGGTGCCTCCCTGCTTCCGGACGTAGAACATCGTGGTGGTGTCGGTGAAGATCCTCACCACCTTGCCCTTGAGGGTCGGAAGGAAGGACCTGAGGGCCCAGAACACGGCTCAGAGCTCCAGGACGTTGATGTGAAGTGACCTCTCCTCCGAGAGCCAAAGGCCTCTTGCGTGGAGATCTCGGTGTGCGCCCCCCATCCTTCCAGGGAGGCATCCGTCGTCACTGTCTACTGATGTGCCAGGTGTCACGATGCCTGCCCCCGGAAAGCCAGACCAGGCCCAGCGACCCCGGAAGAAGGCATCATGCCACTTGAAGCATGCCCAAAAACCCCAGTTAGGGGCTCTTTGGCTACAGTCCTGGCGCCTACGGCGCCAGGCTCATAAGAATAAAGTCAGTCCTGGCGCCATGGGCGCCAGGTTCATTATAGAAATCTTACCTGTTGCAGACCATGCTGCATACCTACCTGATGCAGACCATGCTGCACGAAGCCACAAGCCAAATGAGGCTTAAAGGGACTACTTTACCTCAGGGACTCCTTTCCTCTCGGGTGGGGCTGTGGAAGAATACTTACCTGGGACTTCTTCAAAGGCTATTTAAGCCACACCCGGACAACCACACGTGCTTCACGTTATTCTGCTTGCTGCAGCGGAACGCTCACCGTGTCTTCAGCAGCTCCAGTCTTCAGCCACGCTCGCTTCAGCCCTGGAACACCTGGAACAAGAAAAGGAGAAGAAGAGGTCAGAACAAAACCCTTACCTGAATCCTTGATCCAGCACATCGTCGATCTGGAAGAGAGAAGCCTTCTCAGGTGCATTGCCACGCACCTCGCAGAGCCGCGCTGAACTCACCAACCAAGGCTGCATTCCTTTACTTCATCGCAAATCCAGCATCTCCAGGCCATTCTTCAACACCTGGGGGAGACAAGAACAGATAGGTGAGCAAGGGCAATACAAACCACCCCCAAAGACTTACCTGATTACCACAGGGGGGTATTCACCTCATCTCGGGTCGGCGCAGTCAATTCTGCATCACCGCCGCACCCTGGCCCCTAAGGGGAAAAAACAAGGACAATACAACCTAACCCCAAAGACTTACCTGATTTACCACAGGGGGGTACTCACCTCATTTCGGGTCGGCGCAGTTAATTCTGCATCATCGCTGTAACCCGGCCCCAAAGGGGAGAACCACAATTGACTTACCAGGATCTTACCAATCGCCACTTGGAACTCTTCTGGTGGTTTAAATCCGCAACCTGCAAGGAATCTGGCAGAGTGAAGATCAGACTTTTGAACTCTTACGAACAATTGGACTTAGAGTCAATACTGGAACTCACCAATTCCTCCATGCTAGTGAAGTAACTGGTCGTCTACGCGCCCCTGCGCTCGACGCAGGATGGAGAGCTCATCTTTCCAAATCTTCAGGTGAGATTAAGAGGAAACTTCAGGAGTGTTCTGTGGGCAGGCAAGGGGAGTGGGAAGGCGGGTTAACGCTCAGATTACGGGAGGTTAATTCCCTTTCTCCATTGCAGAAAGATATTCGTACGAGTCCAACAAACGAAGCTAAGTGGGTCTGTCCAGTCTGTCATCTCAGCTCTACGTGTTACTCTGGTGGAAGCAACAGCGGGTCAGTCCACATTGACGCCCCCGCGGGAATCAGGTGAGCGTAACAGAACGCGAAGACTACCCACAAATACCCACCTGGGCGTAATGGAGACCTCGGAAACCGATCAGTTGGCCCAATTATTAGGGGAACTAAGGGCCGAAGTGCATTCCGCCCGCCAGGAAACCAATGCCCTCAGGAGGGAATTGATAGTGTCAAAAGAACGAACTGATGATTTGGCCAGACAGCTATTACAAAGCCAGGCTGGACAAACACCTCTACCTGGACTCGGGGTCGGCCCAGCTCCGGTGCCCCCGAGTAACCCTGTGCAAATAAACCTTCCTGGAGCCGTTCCCTTGGCTCCGCCTGAACGCTTTGCCGGAGACCCTAAAAGGTTTGCTATATTCATGAATCAATGTCGCTTACACTTTTTATGTAGACCTGGAGCTTTCCCAAACGATCAAGCCAAGGTAGCTTTTGTACTGTCATATCTCGGCGGCAGTGCAGCGGACTGGTCCATTCTGCTAGTAAATCAGGATGACCCGATTCTTCGAGATTTCCAAGGTTTTCGAACTAGCATGGAAAGACTGTTCGCCCGACATTCCCAAGGACAGGCTTTGGATAACGATCTTTTATCCTTACGGCAAGGTAATCAGGATCTTTTATCTTACATTGCAACTTTCAATAGATTACTTGTGGAAACCGAATGGCCTGAAGCCAAGCGAATTACATTATTCCATCGAGGGCTTCGGGGAGAACTCAAGGATGTTTTAGCCCAAGTCGTGAACCCGCCTTTAGACTGTGCTGTATATAGATTTTGTGGTCCAGTTAGAACACAGACTTCAAACCAGAAAGGCTGATCGAACCAAGTTTGAAAACAAGGTCTTGGTTAAAACTTACGTACCCTCGAAGGGGCGAGATGCCTCAGAACCCATGCAAATCGGGGGGGTTAGAGGACCCTTAACCCAGAAGGAAAGGGAAAGAAGACGGCAACAGCAATTATGTTTATATTGCGGAGCTACTGGTCATTTCCTTCGGAACTGCCCTGTAAAACCACCCAAGAAAACTATAGGAGCAGCAGACGAAAACCACTTGAAACCTGACTCGGGAAACGATCACGCCCGGCAAGCGTAGAGGTCAGCTTGCCGAGCTTAAAGAAGGACACTCTGACCTCGCATTTCACCATACCCATGGTCCTTATAGATCCAGAGCAGTCATCACGCATGCAAGCGATAAAGGCGTACGTAGATAGTGGAGCCATAGGAAACTATTTGGACTACGGATTGGCCTCCAGGATGAATCTACCTCTCTCCCGAAAGACCACTACCGATGTCGTCACCAATGTTGATGGAACTGAAATTGCCTCTGGGCCCGTAACTCACTCCACTGCAGAGATGACTTTGCTGGGTCAGGATGGACACCGAGAGGTTATGGAGTTTGATTTAATCAAGGCTCCACAGTTTCAACTGATACTGGGAATCCCTTGGTTGGAAAAACACAATCCCTGTATTGATTGGCGAGAGAAGAGACTAACCTTCCCAGAATGTGCTAACACCTGTTACCCAAAGAGAACTCTTAATTCAGTACTGGCCCCAATAGTCCCAGCTGCCATACAATTACCTGCTGAATACCAAGACTTTCAGGATGTCTTTCAAAAGGAGCAGGCAAACACCTTACCACCGCACAGATCGTATGATTGTCAAATAGATCTCATACCAGGAGCACAACCACCTTGCAGAAGAATCTATGCCCTCACAAAACCTGAAAATCTCCACTTGCGCCAGTACCTAGCCCAGTATCTTGCTAATGGCTTCATCCGCCTGTCCAAGTCCCCTGCATCTTCCGCTTTGTTCTTCGTGCCTAAAAAGGAAGGCGACCTTAGAACATGCATTGACTACCGCGCGCTGAATCAGATAACTATCAAGAATCGGTACCCATTGCCTTTGATCCCTGAACTACTAGGCCAGGTAAAGAACGCTTGTATATACACAAAACTAGACCTTCGGGGGGCATATCATCTGGTACGCGTCAAAGAGGGTGACGAATGGAAGACTGCTTTTCGCACCAAGTACGGATTATTTGAGTACCAGGTGATGCCTTTCGGACTGTGTAACGCACCAGCAGCCTTCAAGTTCTTCATGAACGATGTCTTCCGAGAGCTCATCGATGTTTGTGTAGTCGTTTACATCGACGATATCTTAGTATACTCCCTATCAGAATCCGGTCATGTAAAGCACGTCTGAGCAGTCCTAGAAAAGTTACGCCAGTATAAATTATACGCTAAACTGGAAAAGTGCATCTTTCACACTACGGAAGTAGAGTTTCTTGGATTTATTCTGACTCCGAAAGGAATCCGGATGGATACACGGAAGGTGGACGCAATTCTTAATTGGCCTTCGCCAAGCTCAGTCAAAGGAGTGCAAAGCATGCTCGGCTTTGCCAAGTTCTACCGCAGGTTTATCCCGGACTTCTCACACATTGTACATCCCATTACAACACTATTGCGAAAGAATAAACGCTTTACATGGACAGAAGAAGCCGAGAACGCCTTCCAAGAGTTAAAAAAGAAATTCACGTCCGCTCCTGTATTACGACACCCGCGCCTAGAGCTTCCCTACATAGTGGAAACAGATGCATCCAGTTCAGCTATGGGAGCAGTGCTCTCCCAAAAGGATCCAGAAACTAACCAGCTGCACCCAGTGGCGTTTTGGTCAAGAAAGTTTTCAGCTCCCGAATTAAATTATGCTATAACCGACAAGCAACTGTTGGCCATCAAGTCCGCCTTCAAGGCTTGGCGGCACTATCTGCTGGGAGCCAGGCATACCATTACGGTCATCACTGATCACCGCAACTTACAATACCTAAAGGTAGCCAAGGCCCAATCTTCACGCCAACTCCGTTGGGCATTGTTCTTCGCCGAGTTTGATTTTGTAATAACCTATCGACCAGGTTGTAAAAATGGAAAAGCTGACGCCCTGTCCCGAATAGGAATGAGAGAAACAGAAAGAGCTTTAGAACCTGTACCCATAATTCCTGAACAGAGGATCCTTGGTCTGACATCCATACACTCTCTGGAGGATATTCAAGAAAAGGTCCATCAACTCTTTGATTCCGATGCCTTACAGGGCTGGGCATGGAAAGGCCCAGAGTATTCTGTCACCAACAATCTACCTTATTACCAAGGCCGGCTATTTTTGCCACTGGAGGAACTACAGAACCTTGTCATTTCTCATTACCACGACACCTTGATGGAAGGACATGGCATTGCTAAAACTGAAGCCAAAATCAAGAAACAGTTTTGGTGGCCCACCTGGCGAAAAGATGTCAAGTTGTTTGTCATGTCTTGTGGCATTTGCGCGCAAAATAATGGGGAAAAGAAAAAACCTGCTGGATTATTACAACCGTTAGACATACCACCTACTCCTTGGCATACCTTGTCATTAGACTTTATCACGGATTTACCCCTGTGCAAAGGTTATAACACCGTTCTAGTTATTGTAGATCTTTTTTCTAAAATGGCCCATTTCATTCCTTTAAAAGGAATACCTTCAGCTTCAATCCTGGCCAAGGAGTTCCTTGAAAATGTTGTCCGTCTACATGGTTTTCCTTCTGTGTTAATTTCAGACCGGGGAAGTCAATTTATTTCACATTTTTGGAGGAAGTGCTGCCAGCTGGCACAAATTGATGTTAGGCTTTCAACCAGCCACCATCCACAGACCGACGGTCAAACTGAGAGAACCAACCAGACTCTTGAACAATACCTACGTTGTATGCTACATCAATCTGAGGAGGATTGGAAAGACATTCTTTGGATCGCCGAGTAGGCATACAATAATTCTGTACACTCAGGAACTAAACAAAGCCCTTTTTTTTACCATATATGGTCACCATCCTCGAACCTCAGACTTAGATTCTCCCCAGCATTTAGAGATGCCTGCGGTGGACCATCTCCACGCTGTTATCACACAAGCCTTTAAAGAAGCGACTGCACATTTACAAAAGGCTAAGGATAAATACAAGAAGGATGCTGATCAACACAGAAGTGAAGCACTGCAATACCAAGTAGGGGACCAAGTATGGTTAGCCACCAAGTACTTACCACTCAAGGGAACACAGACTTAACCCCATGTACTTGGGACCTTATTCTATTAAGGCTATTATTCACCCAGTGGCCGTCAAGTTGGGCCTGCCTGGTCATATGCGTGTTCATCCTGTTTTTCACGTGTCTTTTGAAGCCTGTGCAACCAGGAACTACACTAACCACCCCACCTGAAGCTATCCTCAGACGGGGAACCCGGATTCGAAGTCAAGAATATTATGGACTCTAAAAGGGTGAGATCAAAACTCTTCTATCTCATTGATTGGAAGGGATATGGTCCACAAGAAAGATCTTGGGAGCCTAGTGATCATGTGCATGCACCTCAATTAGTGAAAAGGTTCCACCAAGAATTTCCAGACAAACCAAGGCCAAGAGGGAGAACAGCTTTAGGAGGGGCCTTGAGGGGGAGTGCTGTCACGATGCCTGCCATGGGCGCCAGGCTCATTAGAGAAATCTTACCTGTTGCAGACCATGCTGCATACCTACCTGATGCAGACCATGCTGCACGAAGCCACAAGCCAAATGAGGCTTAAAGGGACTACTTTACCTCAGGGACTCCTTTCCTCTCGGGTGGGGCTGTGGAAGAATACTTACCTGGGACTTCTTCCAAGGCTATTTAAGCCACACCCGGATAACCACACGTGCTTCGCGTTATTCTGCTTGCTGCAGCGGAACGCTCACCGTGTCTTCAGCAGCTCCAGTCTTCAGCCACGCCCGCTTAAGCCCTGGAACACCTGGAACAAGAAAAGGAGAAGGAGAAGAGGTCAGAACAAAACCCTTACCTGAATCCTGGATCCAGCACATCATCGAACTGGAAGAGAGAAGCCTTCTCAGGTGCTGTCACGCCCACCTGATTCCCACGGAGGCACAGGTCTGGCTTCGAGTGCTGATGCTTCTTCTATGGTGAAGCGCAGGACTCTGAAGATGGACTCACTGGCTCGCAGGAATATTCCCCTGTGCGTGAAAAGGGAGTATTACCTACTGACGGAATAATGCTCAAGCCTCCCACTCCCTTCCAGCCCTCCACGATACCCTTCCTCGATTCCCCGTGAAGTCTCACCTTAGGGTCTGGAAGGATGAGTTCTCCATCCTGCTTCTGAAGCAGGGGCGCGTTGAAACCCAGTTACTTCACTGGATTGAGGTTTGATGGGAGTTCAAATAAGCTTGACTATTCAGGTAAGGCGCTGTAAGAGTTCTGTAGCAAGTTCAAAAGTTCAAGCTTAATAATAATGTTCATTGTCTTATAGCAGCAAGCGCTAACGCTTATGTCTTTTTCCCCTTAGGGGCCGGGGTTCGGAATGCCGGAGATATGGCGCCGACCCGAAGTGAAACGTGCAGTTCCAGTAAATGACAGGTAAGTTATGGATGAGCGTTCGGGTAATGTCTTTGCATTCGCTCATTCAATGTCTTTGTCTTTTTTCCCCATAGGGGCCGGGGTCCGGAATGCCAGGAAGCGGCAGGACCCGAAATGAAATGGGAATGACCCAACAGGTAAGTCTTAGAAGGAAACTGAGCTTTTCCTATTCCCTTCCTTCTCTCACCTTGTGTTCTTGTCTTTTTCTCTCTAGGCTCTGGGAAGTGGCTGCGGATCCGGATGATCGCTGCTGAAGATGGAGGTGCCCAGGAAAGGTGAGTGAAATGCAGCGCTGCAGCGATCGAAGCGAAATGCTTTTAAAATGATGTCTTCCCTTTCAGGATCGTCGGTGTGAAGTCTCCGTGATGCAGCTTTAGCAGGTAAGGTCTTCTTTCTCTCCAATTCTCTCTTAGCAGGTGACCCAGGATGCTGACAGGCGTGGCTGAAGTCCAGAAGCAGGAGCTGACACGTTGAGCGTCCAGCTGCGAGGAGCAGAACAACGCGAAGCGTGAGTTGCTAATCGGGCGTGGTTTAAATAGCTTTGGAAGAAGTTCCAGGTATGTATCCTTCCACCGATCAGGTATGTACCCTTCCCCGACCACACCCAGGGGAAAGTAGTTCCACAGGTAAAATAGTTCAATTCAGGCCTCAAGAGGGCCTAGATGTAGCGGCATGGTCTGCATCAGGTAAGTGCACCTTAAAACACTTGAACACGTCTAGCTTTATGAGCCTGGCGCCTAAGGCGCCAGGACAGGGGTCCAACATGAGCCTGGCGCCTAAGGCGCCAGGACTGTGTCCAAAGGGCCCCAGCTTGGGCCCGCTGGCACTTCCCTGGGGGAAATGCCGCCTGCCTCTGGGGTTGCTGGGTCGGACCTGGCTCCTTGGAGGTAGGCATCATGACAGTACCCCCCCTCAAGGCCCCTCCCAAGGTTGTTCCCTCCGGGGGTTTTGGCTTGTTCGGAAATCTCCGGTGGAACCTTTGTATTAATCGAGGTGCGTGAACATGGTTACTAGGCTCCCACGATCTCTCCTGAGGTCCATATCCCTTCCAGTCAACAAGATAGAAGAGTTTGGACTTTAACACCTTGGAGTCTTAAATGTCTTTAACTTTGAATTCTAATTCCCCTTCAATTTGAACTGGGTCTGGAGGCTTGGACAGTCGGGTCCCTAGTTGTACTGGCTTCAAAAGTGATGCATGAAAAACTGGATGAATACGCATGTTAGACGGTAAATCCAGTTTAAAGGCCATGGGATTGATTATAGCCTTGATGGGATAAGGTCCTATGAATCTGGGATTGAAGGTTTGCGGGCCCTTGAGGGGTAAATGTTTCGTTGCTAGCCATACCTGATCTCCTACTTGGTAAGGAGGAGTTTTACTTCGGTGCAAATCAGCGTTTTCTTTATACTTTTTCTTGGCTTGCTGTAAATGAGTTGCAGCTTCTTTGAAGGCATGGGTTATTGTGGAATGCAGATGATTTACTGCGGGCATTTCCAGGGTCAGAGGTGGATCTAGATCAGAGGTCCGAGGATGGTGACCATACAAAGTATAAAAAGGAGTTTGTCCGGTTCCAGAATGCACTGAATTGTTGTATGCATATTCTGTGATCCAAAGGATGTCTTTCCAATTTAACTCGGATTGATGTAACATGCACCGAAGATATTGCTCGAGAGTCTGATTGGTTCTCTCGGTTTGTCCGTCGGTCTGGGGGTGGTGGCTGGTGGATAGCCGCACATCTATTTGTGCTAGTTGGCAACACTTCTTCCAAAAATGGGAGATGAATTGACTTCCACGATCCGAGACTAATATGGAAGGGAAACCATGGCAGAGTGAAGATCAGACTTTTGAACTCTTACGAACAATTGGACTTAGAGTCAATACTGGAACTCACCAATAACTCCACGCCAGTGAAGTAACTGGTCTACGCGCCCCTGCGCTCGACGCAGGATGGAGAGCTCATCTTTCCAAATCTTCAGGTGAGATTAAGAGGAAACTTCAGGAGTGTTCTGTGGGCAGGCAAGGGGAGTGGGAAGGCGGGTTAACGCTCAGATTACAGGAGGTTAATTCCCTTTCTCCATTGCAGAAAGATATTCGTACGAGTCCAACAAACGAAGCTAAGTGGGTCTGTCCAGTCTGTCATCTCGGCTCGACATGTTACTCTGGTGGAAGCAACAGGGGGCCAGTCCAGATCGACGCCCCCGCGGGAATCAGGTGAGCGTAACACCAGGGTCTGGAAGTCCATACCCGCTGCGAGATGCACGCGGGTGCCACACCACCGGATGGCTTGGCGAAAGGTCTCGTTGAGCGAAATCCTGTCTTCGAGTCTGCCGGCCGCTTGCCTCCAATGGGCGTCAAGGAACTCTTGTAGTGGACGCATCCACAGCATGCACCGGCGCACGAGGTAGATGCTCGAGGACATCATGCTGAGGAGGGACTCGATGGACCTTACCCTGGCTCTGTCTATGGTCGTCAGCTGTTGCACCTTGCCCAGGATGGCCTTCGTTCTTTCCTCCGATGGGGAGGCCAATCGCGCCACTGTGTCGAGCCTGGCTCCCAGGAACAGTGCGACTTGCGACGGAACCAAGCGGGATTTCGCGAAGTTGATGGAAAAGCCCAGATCCATGAGCAGCTGGACAGTCTTCGCTGTGTGTTCGACGGCGAGCTCTTTTGTCCTTGCTCGGATGAGCCAATCGTCCAGGTAGGTGTAGATGTGGATCCCCTGCAGGCGCAGCCGCGCCGCCACTGGTGATTGGCACTTGGTGAATACCCTGTGCGCTGACTTCAATCCGAAGGGGAGGGCCTTGAACTGGTAGTGCCGTCCTTGGATTACGAATCTGAGAAACTTTCGATGTCCCCTTAGAATGGGGATGTGGAAGTAGGCATCCTCCAAGTCCAGCGACGACAGGAAGTCACCTTCCTCTAGCTGTCCCAGCACGTGCTGGAGGGTGACCATCCGGAATTTCTGAGACTTGATGTACTTGTTTAAACAACGAAGGTTCAGGATGGGTCGCCCGCCGCTGGTTTCCTTTCTTACGAGGAAGTATCGTGAGCACACGCCAGAGCCCCGGAGCCTCGTTGGGATGAGCTTGATGGCTCCTTTCTTGAGCATCGCCCTTACTTCCAGCAGCAGTTGAGGGACGTGGTTTTCCTTCCTGGCCACGGGTGGAATGCGGGGGCACTTTTTTAGAAACTCGAGAGTGTGCCTGCGGGTCAGGGTATCCAGCACCCATCCGTCGGTGGAGATGGACTCCCACACGCTGATGAACTTCGCCAGCCGGCCTCCCACCGGGGTGCTCAGGTGGGGGCCCGACGCTACGGTCAATTCAGTCCTGCTTGGTAGCGGCCTTGCCACCTTGGCCTCCTTGACGACGAGATCCTCCTGAGTTGCCGTGTCCTCTGTAGGCCTCCTGTAATGAAGAACGGGCCGCCTGGCAGTACATCGAGGAACCGCTGCCAAATCCTTTGGAGGCACCTTGCTTGCCTCTGGAGTTCCGAAAGGGCGGCTGTCGTTGCTGCAAAACTCCCAAGGCCCGTGCCGTCTGTGTCGGCCTTGATGGCCTGCAGTGACTCGTCCACTGTCTTGCCAAACAGGTTGTTTCCGTCGAAAAGGCATGTCCAAAACTCTAGTTTGCACATCCTGTCGGAAATCGGTTGCCTTGAGCCAACCTCGCCGGCGAAGGCAAACACTGTTGCCCATCTGGCGGAAGCCGGTGTCAGCAATATCCGTGGCCACCCTTATGACGTGGTCCAACGCCACCTCGCCTTCCTGCAGGATCTCTAGGGCCTCAGCCCTCTTGTCGTCCAGGAGGAAGTCCAGCAGAGGAGCAATCTTAAACCACAGCTCCATGTCGTAGCGGGCCACAATCGCGAGGATGTTGGCCACTTTAATCGTCGGCGCTGATGAGATTACCTGTCGTCCCATGGCGTCCAATTTCTTCCCCTCGCCGTCCGGCGGGGAGGTCGAAGTCGAAGCCATCGCTCCCGCCACCTTCTTCTTGACCGCCGCTGAGACGACCGAATCCAGGGTCGGCTGCGCCCTAAGGCACATGGGGCAGAATCCAGGACCCGGTACTTCTTCTCGTACCGGTCTCTCTTGGCAGGGGTCGTGGACTGGTTCTTAAGGAGCTCCAGCCCCTCGTCCCAAATGTCATCAAGCAATGAGTCAGAGAGGACTGTCTTCGTCTTGGCCTCACGCCGATGTTAGAGGAAACCTTCCTTCTTCTGTTCTACGGGGCAGAGCTGGAAGAGATCGGATGCCCTGGCGATCATGGCATGGAAGGAGCCAATTTCGTTGGGCGGAGAGTCCCAAGGAGGTGGTGATGGGAGGCCCATCCAGTCGTCACCACTGTCGTCATCCATTCCCGTCGTGGCTGCCTCTGTTCCCGTGTCATCCCTCGGATCCGGGGAAGGAGATGAAGTCTGTGAGGGCCGCGCCGGCTGGAAGGGCGGTGGGGGATGAGTTTTCCTCCGCTTGCTTGGAGGGCTTTCTGATGGTCCAGGCTCCGCTGGGTCATCCGTCGGGGGTAAGGGCAACCTTGTCCTTATCTCTGTACACAAGGCCTGGATCGCCATCAAGATTGCTCCTGAGTTATCCTGTGGCCCAGGTACCGGCTGCGACGGGCGCAACGGTTGGGGAGTGGAATCCTCCGCCTCCACGGGAACCTCGTCAGCACCACTGTCGCTTTCTTCGTCTGCCTCGTGGGGATCCCTCCCGCGGGACCGGACTTCCTCGAACCTCTTGTCCAGGATCTTCACGACTTCAGCCAGCTCCTCTTCAGAGGCTGTATCCGTGTCCGTGATGGCCACCAGCCCCCCACCCCCTCTTTTTCCACCGGGGTTCTCACAGGGGTCTTATCGATGTGTTGAAAAGAGGATTCCCTCCGCGGTGGCAGGGAAACTCTGGGCCCCGAGGTCGCCTCCACTGGGGTAGCCTCCGCAGGCTTCGCCAGGGCCGCCACGACTCCCTCTATAGAGGCCTTAGCTGGGTGAATCAAGGCCTTCACGACTTTGGAAGCGCTTGAGGCCTTCACCTTGGGGGGAGGGTCGTCGCCTCGCTCTCCCTCGGCTGTCTCCGTTGGGATCGACCCGGATTTCTCCCGAAGCTTACCCGGGTTCTCCGACTTCCTTTTCCCCGAGCCAGAGTGTTGGCTCGTGGTTGATGGCATCGGTGAAAGTACGCCCTGCCTGGCAGCCGAGGAGCCTGACCGTTCGGTGCTCCCGGTGCCCGCGGACTCACAGTGCTTTGCCTTTTGTTGGGCCCCCATCGCCAGAGCACCCTCAAAGGACTTAGAAGACCGCTCGGACCTCTTCCTCTCACCTGCTGCTGGGCTCTTCCCCTCCAGCCAGTTGGTGAGGCGGATGCGTCGATCCTTCATGGTCCACTCCGACATGTTCTTGCAAAACGAACAGTCCTTCTCCACGTGCGTTTTATCTTCGTGAAGGCAGTAGAGGCATCTAGAATGCTTGTCCTCCTTGAAGACATTCTGCAACCCGCATCCAGGGCAGCTCCTGAACAGCTTGGATTCGGGCGTTGTGCTCCCTTTGTCCTGGGCCATGTCCACGCGGGGTAGGCGTCAAAGATCTTCTGGTATCCTCCACGAAGCGGAACTCGACGAAAACTTCACCCTTGATGGGTGTAGAAAATTTCCGAAACGGGTCCCCGTTGATCGGAAGTAGAAACGGTGGAGCTTGAGGCTCGATGGACCGAAAAATGAGATTAAACTCTTTGAAAAATCGCAAAACGCTGTAAAAGCTCAAAAGCTATAGCACGAGGACTCCCAACACTTGAACGTGTGGTAAAAATCAGAAGATGGCTGCCAGAGGAGGGGGCTTAGGTAGAGGGCAGTCATTGGCTGGGGGCGGTATCACCCAGAGGCCAGTGATTGGTTATTAGGAGAAAGACCGTTCAGAAATGAAACTGATTTTTTCTTTACCAGGGATTCCCAGCCTGACAACGGGGAATGTTCATGAGCATGTGAATCCATGCCAGACCCCATGCTGGAGAATAGGTGGTTTATCTCTTGGACTTCTAATTCTAATTCTGGAAGGCCAATAATTCTCAGATTGGACATCCTTTCCCTGTTCTCCATAGCATCCATTTTAAGGGTAAGTTCTTCTTCTCTCATTTCTATTTCTGTCAATTGAGCACTCAACTTCATCTCCATTAGGTGCGCATCCACTTGGTTGTGCTCTAGGTTCTCCACTTTGCTCTTCATCGACTTCACTTTTCCCCCGATTTCAGCTATTGATACTTGTATATCTGCCCTCAGCGCTCGGATCTCCAACATAATTCCTCCAATGTCCTCCTTTGTCACTTGCCCACTCATTTTTTCTACTTGCTCCTCTGGAATGCAACAATGCCTGAATTGCTGAAGTCTGTCCAGGCTTTTCCCTGAGCTTGGCTTTGCTTTCTTCTGTCTGATTCCAGTGGAGGCCGTGACTTGACTGCTGGGCAAGTTCCCAAGCGGTGCCCCCGCTGGTTCCAGGGTTCCCACTGTTTGCCTCGGGAAAGCTAGAAGCGCTGGGCAGGTAGTCTCTCTTCTCTCCCTCCTCCTATGCGCATGGGACATGTGAGCAGGCCCTGCGGTTGATGTTGGCGGGGCTCCCTTCACTGCATGCGGGGCTCCGCGTGTTTGCCACCGCCAGGTAGAGCTCCTCAGTTCTTGAGCCCCCTGTGCCTTCACCCCGCCCAGTGGGCTTACAATATCTGGCTTCCTCCCCAAATGCTTCTATACCTTTGGATATTAGGGGCCTCCTAGGGGGTCGCTCGCGGGAGCTCAGCCAGATCTGGTAATGTCCAAAACGTTTGCAGCCGCCCGGCCAGGGCCTTCCCGCACTCTCTCCTCATTGTTCTGTGCCCTGCAAGCAATCACTTTTCTTGGGCAGCTGCACCTTGCATGTGGGCCTTAAGAGTAACTGTTAGGGAATAATGAGGCGTTTCTAAGTATCCGAGCAAAATACATTGCCCCATCAGTGGCTGGGCGGAGCAGTGCTTATGAGCACCTGGTCCTTATTCAGGGGGCAGCCTCTTACCTCCTCTCCGTATGATTCTGCTCTAGGGCCAGCAGACCTCTCAGCTGCCTGCAGAGTCCTTATAGCTGCCCTCACGGTCCTCCGCGATGATGTGTTGCCCTGACACTGTCCCTTTCTTCGGATTCCAGGACAGCCTCAGGCTCTGCCCTGGTGAGCTGCTCCTCATCTCTCTGGTTCTGCACCCCTCACGCTGCTGCTCCGGGCCGCACTGAGGTATGGCGCGTGTTCCCCTCTGCACCACCAGTGTGCTCCTCTTCCTCTCCAGCACCCGGGGCCCAGCTGGCCTCAGTAACTTGCCCCTGCTGTCTGGTCATGAGAGAAAGTTCATAAGGGGTCTCAGGCACCCCGCCTAATCACTGCCAGCTTTGCGCTCCCTGTGCCTTCTCCCTGCGACCCCAGGGGGCCGGGCCAGCTTGCCACCATAAGACCGCGGGTTGGGCCGGAGTCTCCCCACCTCCACTTAAGACATTTGCTCATTTCGGGGATTTGTCCCACCGCTCCTGCCACTCCGAGGCAGACTGGGACCGTGACCACAGCTCCATGGCCACCCACTCCTCCCGGCGAGCTCTTTTTTCGCTCTCCGACACCACTTCTCCCGACATGGTACTCTCTGCTCCCAGGCCCATCTCTTGCATGCGCGGTGGGGGAGGGGTCCGTATTTCTGCCCCCGGCCGTTTCTCCTCTTGGTACCCCTTCTTTCTACAGGTTGACTACAGCAATTAACAGTGCCAACGTTCACCGTTCCAACTTGTTTTAATCCGCAGGGAAACTAACCGCTCTTATTCTTCTCTTTTCTCCCCCTGGAGTCGGGAGCCTCAAGTCAGGCGGCCATTGCCGTCTGCGCCCCCTAGTGGTCTGTTCCCACTGTCTTTCAGTATAGCACAGTTTTATTCTTTTGCTGTCTTTATTTTTGTGGCTTAAGGTATTACTTGTTCCCAATTTTCCCTAGATTAATATATGGACACTTGTTCAAGTTCAACCTTTCAACTTCTTCAGTAGCATTCATCAGATTTGATAACACTTGCTCCAACTTTCCCCATATTGAGGTCTGAGATATGGAGACTTGTTCACGTTTTGTCTTTTAACTTCTTCACTTGTATTTATTGGCTTATAACCACAAAGGGGGTGGTGTGCCTTAAGGAATCCATCTGAACAGATAGATATTCAACTTGTACAAAATCCCGGAATCTCTAAGTAGTGCACCAAACCTGGGCTTACTAGTAGGGGCATCACACATACAAGGCTCAGATGTCATAGTGAGCATGGAACAGGTAGCCAAGTCCATTGTAACCTTGGGGGCGGAAAGGTGCCAGGGCATGACAGTGTACCTGTGGAAAACTTTTAAATATGGGGCCCGGTGATGCCAAGAGTTTGTAATGCTGTTATTTCAATAGGCTTAGCTCCTAGTACTTGGCGTGGGGCCATACAAGTGGCAGTTTATAAAAAGGGATGTAAAGATCAATTGGAAAAAATTACTGGCCAATTTCATTGTTAGATGGGGCAAGGAAATGATATGCTAAGGTAATCTTAGGACACATCCAAGATTGGGTAGACTCGTCTGGAATAATCAATCCATTGCAGGTGGGCTTCCAACAGGGGATGGGCACGATAGAACAGTGTTTGAGACTCTACCTACTTGTACAAATATATACATGTATAAATAATTGTAAGCTATTTGTGGTATTTGCTGATTTAAAACCAGCTTTTGACTCTGTCCCCCGTGAAAAATTATGTCTGGCCTTACAAGGTCATAACATTCCATCTGGCCTATTGTCAAATATTCAATCCTTGTACAGTTACACCAGTGCTTCCGTTAGATGGGGGAAGAGTGGTGAGAATACAGAGCAATGTGATGCTCAGCACGGGGTTAGGCAGGGCTGTGTGCTTGCCCCCCTTCTTTTCTGTATTTATATAAATAGGTTGATAGAGGCCCTGGTAATTAGTGCTATGGACCCGCCAGGGATTGGTCCTCTTTGTTTTCCAGGTCTTTTTTCACAGATGACACAGTTTTGCTATCAACATCGCTCATAGGTATAAGGCATTTTGAGACAATATTTGTGAAGACCTGTGATAATCTTGGCCTAGAAATTAACTAAAGGAAGCCAAAGGTATTAGTCTTCAAAGGCCAGACAAGTGAAAGCGCATGTAGAAATAGAAGCGGTTGTGCTAGAGCAGGTTGAATATTAGAATTACTTGGACCTGTGCTTTGCAGAGAATGCCACCTGGAAAAATCAAGTCTCTAAAGCCACCACGACCTTGATCAATCATAGTGGTGGCATTAAGAGATTTTATTGCATGCATGGCAAAAGGTGCCCTGATGGCAGTCCTGGAATTATGAAAGGCCTCATCTGCCGCATTATATGGTGCAGAGATTTGGGGATGTGAAAAACCTAGAAGTTTGGGGGGGCGGAGAAAATACTTTTTTTAAAATTGCTTTTATTTGCTTTTCTTGATATCTGAACAGTGATCAAAAACACAACAAAAATCTAACAAGTAACGGTATCCCATTGAACCCCCCTTCAAATTCCTAAAACTGATCTATGCGCCTCTTGGTCATTTTTTAAAGATTTTTTTTATTGTGATTGAGCCAAGAAATCATGACTTTTTACACACAACTTAAATTCATGTATAAAAATACAATATGAAGTCATAAAATATTAAAAGAAGAATCCCAAAAGAAAAAAAGACGATAAGGAAAAAAAAGAGAGAAGAAACGATATGATAAAAAGAAAAGAAGAAAACCTTATTGACTTTAATAAAACAATGATTCTACTAAGGGGGAAGAACCAGAAAGAAAAAGAGTAAAAGAGAAAGACAAGAAACTCTTAACATATGAGCTCCAGAGATCTATTCTCCAGAATGTATCTGATGACACACACATACCTCCCCCTTCTTACTAATAAGATTGAATTCTTTAAGAAGGGAGACCACCTCCATCGTAAGGAAAACTTAATTTCCAGAGGCTTTAGTTCTTAATTTATTCAGAAACAAACTGTTGGAATTTTGCATTGATATCGCCACTTCCTCATATAAGGATGATTTCAGGGGATGCAAAATAAGTCCATGCATGTAGACCCATTTCCCTTCCATCCAGGCACCCAGTGAAATGAGACCCATTTCATATTTTATACAAGAAATGGAGACACAATTGGGGAACGCAAGTGTTCTTCTCCAAATTTTGCCCTCAATCTTTCCCCAGTCTATGTCGAAGGCTTGAAAATTACAGTCCATACCAAAGGTAAAAACCGGGACCACTTTTCCCATGTAGAATTTCAATACAGGGATTATGGAGAACTTGCAATATTGCAACCTGATCTTCATTTGCGCAGCTGAGTTAATTACCTTTAGATAGAAAGTCGAAAGAAGATGGGCTTTGATGGGGAAGGCTGTAATCAAAGACCCCAAATATACAACTTTGTAGCTATAGGAATCAGTGAATTACCCATTTACCAGATAAATGGTTTCAATTTCCTTAAAGGATGCTTAAAAATTATGTTAGATTTAATTTTATCAGATATGTCAGACTATTATACACTGATCCCAGAGCTCGGGTGTTAACCAATCGATCCATCTCCGAATTGTTCCTGTTGGGCAGACGCACTAGACAGGGATGTCCATTCTCGCCTCTGTTATTTGCACTAACCATAGAGCCGATGGCGGCTGCGGTGCGACTAAGACATGCAGATAAGGGGATAAAGATGAAAGGGTCCACCCAGCTGATCTCACTGTATGCTGACGATACGTTATTATATGTCCGTGAGCCTGAGAAAAATATTGCACCCATCATGGCAGAAATAAAAGAATTCGCAACTTATTCTGGGTATACAGTAAATAGGGCCAAATCCGAAATATTCCCGCTCACACCGGCCACCAGATGCCCCGACACAATAAACAGACTCAAGTGGTCTGAGCAGGATATCAGATATCTGGGGATCCTTGTTTCCAGGGATAGACTTACATTATACTCAGACAACCACAAAAGCGCGCTACAAACTCTAAATACTAAACTTCAGATGTGGGGACGCCTCCCAATTTCGTTATACAGTAGGGTCGCCATCCTCAAAATGGTAGTCTTACCCAAGTTGCTGTACTTCTTTGTTAACGTCCCCATATGGCCTGGTAGGATCTTTTTCGTCAGACTCCGATGTATGGTGGTTTAGTTTATTCTTTTGTATTGCGCACCAGACCCAAGGGTATGAGGGCGCAGGAGCAACAAGGTAATTCACAGCTTGGTTACAAGTTACAATACATTAGAATAATTACAGTGCAGAAGCATTCATGGTAAGGCAAATGTTTACAAATAAGCATATTTACATAGTTTACATCGGTGCGGTGGGTTGGACAGTATTAGTGGTCATTGTTCTTTATCCAATGGATATAGTTGCGTCTAAAGTGTGTGTAAGTTTGGGGTGTCCTTAGAGAGGGTGGTGGGGAGTTCCAGTGTTGGGCTGCTTTCACCTGGAAGCTGTTGCCACCCATTTTGGTGCGTTTGAACCTAGGAACTGTGAGCAGATTTGCGTTGGAAGTTCTGGTAAGTCTATTAGAAGTGTGTTTACTTATTCTATCGACTAAGTAGCGGGGGGGGCAGCGTTGTTGAGGCATTTGTGTGTTAGTGAGGAAACTTTGAGCCGGATTTTATCTGTAGTGTTGAGCCAATTATAGGTTCTCCTAATGTTAGAGCGTTGTTTTGAAGCGTCTGTGTTTTGTTAGTGACCTGCTTCCTAACTCCTACGTAGAGGGCATTACAGTAGTCCAGTTTTGATAATACAAGGGCTCTGGCTAACGTAATGCAGCTCTGGGTGGATAAGAAGGGTTTGGCTGCTCTTATTATCTTTCATGTGTAGGCCGTAGATGATGCCATAGAGCTGACCTGTTTGTGGAAGTAAAGAGAGGAGTCGATGTATATTCCTAAAGTTTTCACTTCTTTGGCTACCTTGATCGGGTACCCGTCTATAACGAAGCTGGTGTAGTGGTGGTCCAGTTTGGTTAGGTTTGAGGTGGAACCAAGGATGATGAGTTCAGTCTTGTCATCATTCAGGCATAGACTGTGAGAAGCCACCCATGCCTGGATGATGAGGTACACCCTGTTCACCAAGGCCAAATCATGGTTGTAATCTCCCATCAAGGGGATGAGGCTCTGTGTATCATCGGCGTAATTAGTGTAGGTGATACCCAGACCATCTAGATCATCAAACAGGGGCTTCGTGAACACGTTTCACAGTGTAGGGGAGACGCATGAACCTTGGGGGACTCCACGTGTGATTGGGATGGGGTCGGCGGCAGCAGAGGTGGAGAAGACACGCATGGATCGGTTGCTGAGGAATGACTCGATCCAGCTGATGGCTTCTTGGGAGAAGTGGGCAGCTGAATCCAAGTGATTGCACAAGATTTTGTGATCAACTAGATCGAATGCCGCAGAGAGGTCTAGGAGAAGTAATAGAGCAGTCTTCCCATTGTCTCTAAGGGTGTCAATTTGAGCTTTCTGGTAGATGAGGACTGTATCTGTCCCGTGTTGGGGTCTAAAGCCTGATTGCCGAATACCTAGGGGATGGTTTATTTCAAGGTATTTTTGGATTTGTTGGTAGGCTGCCTTTTCTAATATCTTGAGCAGGAGTGGGACGGTGGCGATAGGTCTGTAGTTGGTGGGAATGGAGGGGTCAAGAGTGGGCTTTTTGAGAAGGGGGAGGACCCAGGACTCTTTAAGGTTGTTGGGGCGGTACCTGAGGAGAAGGAGGCGTTAATGAGTCTGGTGATGAATGGCGAGGTCTCTTGCCGCATCTTTAATGATTTGTGGGGGGCAGAGGTCGCCCTGACAGTTGGATGGTTTTAGGCTGAGAATTATTTTTTCCACTTCAAGAGAGGAAACTTTAGAAAAGCTGAACGAGTGGGGTTGTGTCGGGGGTGTTGGGGTGTGGGGCGCGGGGCGGTATTAGTGGGGTTGGTTGGTTTAGCTATGGATTCTTTCTTATTTTTGATTTTAGTTTGTAGGCCTGAGACTTTATTGTTTAGGGCATTTTGGACACTGGTGCACCATTGTTTGTCCTTCACACAAGTGTCAGGAGTTAGCACCAGAGTTTCCAGTTCTTTAATGATTGTAAACAGCCCTTTGGTGCTGGAGTTGGATTGAGCAATTCTCTGGTTGTAAGACTCTTGTTTGGCAGCTATGATTTCTTTTTTGTAGTTGGACGTTATTTTATTAAGCACTATCTTGTTATGATCTGTGGGAGACTGTCTCCAGGCTTGTTCCTTTTTGCGTTTTCTAATCTAAGGGCTTTAAGGGGGCTAGAGAACCATTGGTTGAGGTGCTTTTTCGGTTTGAATTTCCTTAGTTTTAGTGGAGCAATAGAGTCTAAGGGTGTGCACATGGTTTTGTTATAGCCATCTACGAGGTCTTGGGGGTTGGAAGTAGCAGGGAGTTGGTTAAGCATTGGGAGGATGAGAGGGATCAATTTTCCCACTGTGATATTTTTCTTACTTCTTGTGGGGATGGCTGAGGCTAGCACATTATTGGTGATGGGGCACGAGGCTTCGAGGGTAAAGGAGAGGAGATGGTGGTCGGACCATGGTTGAGGGGAGTTGTCAGTGATGGAGGCCGCGCAGTTATAGTCTGCTACCCAGTCAAGGGTTCTCCCTTTGTTGTGGGTGGGGCTGATACTTTTTGAGTAAAGCCTAATTCAGACAGAGTATTGTTGATGAGGGTAGCCTGATGATCTTTGGGGTCTTTAAAGCCTAGGTTGAAGTCTCCTAGGAGGAGGCATTGGGAGGAGTTTTTTAGGTTATTGGTGAGGATGGTGCTGAGGTCTTCCTCGAAGGATCCTAAGGGTCCAGGCGGTCTGTAGAGTAGGTGAATGGAAATCGTTTGGGAGTTGGCAGTGGGTAGCTTAGCTGTGAGTGATTCACATGATGGGAGGTGGGTAGAGGAGTCAAGTCTAATGTTGAGGTGGGTTTTGGCAATTACGGCCAGGCTACCGCCTCTAGATTCTGTTCTATACACTCGGAGGATGGTGTAGTCGTCGGGGATGGCTAGCGAGAGGGCTGGACCTGCGGCTGCGTCGAGCCAGGACTCAGTTATGGCTAAAAAATCTAAATCTTCTGCTGAAATGAGGTCTGCTATATCTGTAGCATGGGCTATAATAGAGCGTGCGTTAATGAGGGCACCTTTTATTGGTGGGGCGGTAGTCTTAGTGGGGGTGTAGCTATGTTGTAGGTTTTGTGTTTGGTCGTAGTATTAAGTGGGTTGGATTTGAGTCTTTCCAACGTAAGGTTAGCGCAGGTGTTAATGGTAGTGGAGCGGTTGGTCAGTTTGGACTGGATAGAGTCCCTGGCTCGGGGCTCGTATAGTTTAGGTAGCCTGGACCGTAATCTGGCGTTTCTTTTGGAGAGGCTGCATGGTAGAGAGTTGGAGCAGCATGGTTGTGACGTCCGGCTCTATGAGGGGGCTGGGGGTGGAGTGATGCCTATGGTGGTCGAGCTAAGGGTAGAACTAGGAGAGCATGAGAGATTAATAAGGTGAAGAATAATTCTCAGCAGTATTGAGTAGATACCTGGTAGGAACATTTTGTTGGCGGTGGGTGGGGTGGGGTGTGGGAGTCAAGTGGAGAGCCCAACCTAGTTGGTGGTTGGGTGTGTGGCGATCAGCCGGAAGGCAGGGGGTTAACAGATACTGCATATGTCAGTGAGGCACAAATGAGCTAAAAGCAATAGTCAGATAGTCTAGATGCAACTATCACAAGGCAGGGTGTACATGGCTAATGCTGCGATCAGCGGCAGTTATTAGTGACAAAGTAAGGCAACAACATGAGCAGCTTTAAGATTGATGTGGAGTAGTAGGCTCTACTAAGGAACATAATCACAATTACGATAGAAGCAATAGGCTAGAAGCGATATGAGAGCATCTTGAATTTCAATGATGACAACGGGTGAGGAAGCCTGTAGCAGCAAGCGCGTACACTTATCTAGCAGGTAGCGAAGTCAATTACAGGTGGTAGGCAGGTGGAAACATTTCTCTGGAGCAGGGAAAACAGCGAGGATAGAGTGGGAAAAAATTACTGAACCATACTCCTCGGGAGGTATAGCTGCCCCCGACTTTGAGCTTTATTATTATGTTGCTCAAGCACAATTCGCAAAATACTGGTATAATGCTCCAGAAGGACCACCCCACACTTGGATAGAGGAATACACCCCACAAACATACAATCTGTCATTTTTGATCCACGATACAAGGACACCTGCGAATACAACCCGGTAAGCTGCACAGTCAGGGCATGGGAGGCTATATACAAGAGGCTGAGACTGGAGACACCCTATAACCTGGAAATACCCCTATGGAATTTCCCGGGCATACCCCCTACACATGACAGCAGCATACAAGAATCCCGGGATCTAAATAGAGAGATGAAACTGGGTGACATGTTCATCAATGGGAAATTTGTGGCCTTGAGGGAATTACTGAGGGCGCTGGGAGGGGGGCCACTCAAGACACTTCAATATTACCGTATGAGATCTGCATTTCAGAAAAGATGGCCGCTGTCCCCGGACGAGCCTCCACCACATCCGTGTACACAGTTGGTAACCGCTTAAGAAGGCCTGAGAATCTCCAAGCTGTATTCAGCAGTACAGACCCATACCCCCACAGTAAACCAAGACAAGGAAAAATGGGAGAGAGATTTGCAGATGCACATTGAAGAGAAGAAATGGGCCAGGTACTGCTCAATCACTAAAATGTGTCATTGAATGCTGGGCTAAGGTTAATCCAATTCAAAATTCTAAATAGACTACATTACACATCGGCTAAAATAGCAAAATTTGCACTAGATGGCCCGGGCGAATGCCCTAAATGCAGCGCACCTCAGGCTGGATCCTTTCACATGTACTGGGAGTGTCCGGTGGTGGCAGGTTTTTGGAATGCTGTGGCTGTGATGTTGGAAGAGAATGCAGGTCCCCCCTGAACTGACTCCTCAAAAATACCTGTTTGGGGACATTGGCAAGCGCTCTGAGAAAAATCAGGATATTGTTTAACATCTCATTTGCGGTGGTCAAAAAATGCATCCTACAAACATGGAAAAGCGCTGGGCCACAGAGCATAAACCAATTTCTTCGTGAACTAACACATGTTAATGAATCAGAAGAACAATTTGTCCTGACCCAACCTGCCTCATGCAGGCCCAAGGACATTTGGGGCCCTTTTAGAATATATTTGTGTAACATGATCTCTGATGACGATGAGTCTCTGTAACATCTGATGTATAAATGAACCAAATAATGTATCCTTATTGAATAATTGAATATGTGGGGTGCGATGTGGAATAGTACCATGTATCTTTGTGACCACTAATAAAAAGAGTTTAATAAAAAAAAATTGTTAGATTTGTTTGGTTTATGTTCAAATCCTTATCTTGCGCATAGTCAGATAAGGCGGTTAATAAGCGTTGCAGTCCGACTTGAGTATAGACCAAGACTACAATGTCGTCCACATAAGCTAACCAGTTTATTTTCATGTTGGCCATTTTGGGTCCGGCCAAGCCGATCTTCATCCATTGCAATAAATCTGATACAGAACAAACAGAAAAGGGGCAATCAAACATCCTTGGCAAACTCCTCTTTTTATGTCAAGGGGCTCGGATTTCTTGATTTAGACAAATTACTGTAAGGGACATTCTTTCATGAAGTTCTATCAAAATAGATTTTCCTGAAAACCCCATTCCTTCAGTTTCAACCATAAATGATTTCTATTTATGGTGTTGAAAGCCTGGGAAAGATTGACCCAGGCACCGAATAGAGGGGTACCACCCTTTAATAAAGAGTCTGTACTCAACAACTAAGGATCAGCCTATTTAATGATGTAGTTAGTCTCATCCCGAATTCTGTTTGCTGCTTGGGGATTATTCCTTTATTAGCCACCCATTTCTTTAGTTCTACTCAGGTCTAATATTGAGTGATTTTTCCATCAGTGTCTAATAGAGATATGGGGCGATAGTTGGAAGCAGCTAAGCGGTACCCTTTTTTATATATAGGAATTATAATGGAGTTTCTCCATGACTCTGTGATTCTTCTGCTAGTAATTATGTTATCCAACAAACACTTCAAAACACTCACCCACACTTCCGAGTTCAACTTTAGGACAGCGTTACTAAGTCCATTTGAACCCATTGCCCTGGATACAGACGATTCTTTTATTAGTGTTTAAATATTTTCATGTGTGTAATTCAATAACCAATTTGAATCTATTTCTAATTTAGGTTCCTGAGAGTCCGGAGATCCATATACTATTGAAAAGTGGTCTATCCAGGTCTGCTCCTGGATTATAGTATCTTGCAAGTGAATATTAGAAATTTTCATAGAGCTTACAATAGATCAGAAATGTCTCGAGTTTCTCAGGCAGACTGCCTTTAACATCTCCCCCTCTCTCTGTGCTTTATCATAAATCTGTGGGACCTCATCCAGTTTCTGTAGTTGTTATTTAATACTCTAATTTCTTTGTCAAGATTTTTAGGGTCCATTATAGTTTTCTTTAATAAGGACCTCTGATACCCATTATATATTTTCATTTCTTGAATTAATATATCAAAGAAATTCTTATGGTTCTTAGTTTAAGTGAACCAGTAACCAGAGAATTTAGATCCCATAGAAACTCACAAAAAAATCTGGGCTCGCAATATTTCAAAAGATATTGTTCTGATAAATCTTTGGTTGCGGTTTCCAATCCATCAGTGAGAGTAGGCCCACCCCTTTCAAATCTCACAACACGATTACCTGCCTGAGTTACAGAGATTTCTTGAGTATAAAGGGGTGTCTGCTCCCTCAAACCAAGACTGAGACTTGACCATTAGTCTTTACCCTATTTCCAGAATGTGGATTTTGTGTGGGCAGTAACCTTCTTTGTAGTCTTCATGTAAAAAGTCCAACACAACCTCCCAGTCTGTTGTAAATTTGGTTTGGTTACCCCGAAGAGAATATGTCATCCATTCCATCGCAATGAATTGCCATACCTTGGTCAGCCAGTCTTGTTCAACTGGGGGGGCCTCGGTCTTCCAGTTTTGCGCCACAACTAGTAGAGCTGCCGATGAGAGGATTATGCAAGCCTTCCTGGTAGTCTTTGTCCATAGCCTAATATAGTGCCCATTTAGGCATAAGAGGCTCTCCCTTGGGCCCCTGTCCCAAATATTGTGTGCAAATGTTGATTAATTGGTTTCCAGTACCCCGCCAGTTTTGGGCACCCCCACCAAATGTGCAGCCAGTCCCCCACTCCTCCGTGCCCTCCCAGCAATCCTCTGTCATGTCCGGGTACATTTGCTTCAAGCGAGCGGGAGTATAATGCCAGCAAATCATGAGCTTATACCAGAACTCTCTTACCTGCATTGCTTGGGTCAGTCTCGGGATATCCCTCCGTAGCACCTCCCATTCTTCTTGTTGTATAGGTTCCCCAAGCATTTCATCCCATGCGGTCACATACTTTGGGGTAGCATCTTGATCTGCGTCTAGCCCTATCCTTTCTATGTTGTATATTAGCTGTTTATACCCTGGGTCAGAGTCTAGACATTTTTCAAACGGGGTAAGGAGACGCGTGGCCTCCCCACTCTGCAGTGGATCCATCAGCCAGTGACGTAACTGGAGATATTGCATCCTATCTGTGTTGGATAGCCCCAGGTCTAACTTGCATTGGACGAAAAAATATGTCCTGCCCCTGGAACATATCCCTTATTCTTGTGCATCCCCTTTCTTTCCATTTCTTAAAGGGGCCTACATCCACACCAGGGGTGAACAGGGGGTTGCCAAATAACAGGGTACATGGGGATGGAAAGGTAGTAAACTGCCTGTTCTCGGCCAGGAAATCCCAGGTGCTTTCGACCAGTTTAGTGATATCTGACATATGCATGTTCTGCGGACTGTCATCTTTATGCAGCCATAATACTTCCCCCAGTGGTGTGCCAACTACAGCCTGATCCATCTGAAGCCATTTTTTTTCTCTGAATCAGGATCTAGCCAGTGTTTGATGATTCCGATTTCGGCAGCCCTGTAATACATGCGAAGGTCCAGGAGGCCTAGTCGCCCTGTGCACTGCTCATATTTACTGCATTAATCCTACCCATGCAGGATATTGAAAAGAGGCCCCAGTTGATTAGTTTCTGCTTAAGTTGCTCTATCAGCGTGAGGTATTTTGACCCATATAGGCCCTGTAAAGTTGGGGTTATCCTTATGCCCACATTTTTAATGCTAGAGTTGACGCATCAAAATTGCAATGTTTGTTGGGCTTCTCTTAACCTGTACCCAGTCAGTGTTAGGTTCAGAATTTCAGACTTTACTAGGTTCACTTTCAACCCAGCTACTTCCCTGAATAGTTGGATCCCCTGAATCACCTCCTGGAGGGAATTCTCTGGGTCTGAGAGGGTCAGGAGCATATCATCTGGTAGGCCATTACAGTGTGTTCTTCGCGCCCAAACTGTACACCCTTATTGTTGGGTTTACTGCAAACAAGAAGGGCTCAAGATAAATGGCAAACAGGAGTGGTGATAGGGGGAAACCCAGTTTAGTGACTCTAGTTAGTTTGATTAAGCTTGATAGCTCCCAATTCACTAGACGTCGTGCTGTCGGGTCCCTGTAGTTAGAGCCCAAAAAAAGAAAGGCCCACTCAACCCTGTCAAATGCCTTTTCGGGGTCCAGGGAAAGGAGAACTGTGGGGTCTCCCATCTTTTGAGTTTGTTATAGAATATGGCAGACCATCCGGATGTTATTGTGTGTTTGTCTGTGGCATATGAGCCCTGACTGGTCCGGGTGGATCAAGTGTGGTAGTAGGGGTTCCAATCTATTGGCCAGGAGTCTAGTATAGAGTTTTGCATCCAAGTTAATCAGTGTGATGTGCCTGTATGAACCACAATGTGCAGGGTCTTTGTCCGGCTTGGCGAAGAGGAGTAATTTGGCCTCTTCCATTGAGGGGGTGATCCGTCCTGCCTGTGCAAACTAATTGAAGAGGTACGTCAGTCTGGGGGCAGGGCATGCTGATATGCTTTATAGAACCCTGCAGTGTATCCGTCCGGGCCCGGTCCTTTGTTCGTGGGTAGACGCTTTATTGCCTGGATTACCTCCTCATGAGTAAGATCTGCGTTTAGTGCTAGGCAGTCTATTTGGGAGATCTTCGGGAGTGAGTGTGTCCCAAGGTAGTTATTCTGGAGTGAGTCAGCAAAGTAGTTATTCTGAAGTGCGTCATCTGGATTGTCGGATCTATACAGTTCAGTGAAGAAAGCAACAACCTGTGCCGCAATTACAGGGGTAGAGTGAGCCACGCCCCCCTGTGGGGTAGTGATCCCTTTGTTTGTTTGGGCTGCCTCCTTCTGCTTCAGTTGTCTTATCACTAATTTGTCTGCTTTGTTAGCATGTATGTAGTACCTTTGCTTAAGTGCTAAAAGGCCCCATCGACCCTTTTTCATTTGTAGGAGATTTAATTGCCCTCTGATATGCTGGTGCTCTTTCCGAAGCTTCCTAGAAGTGTTGTGTATCATTCTATCCATTACATTAGGCATCTCCAAAAGAGAGCACACCTCAGGATTTAGTGAACAGAACAATTGGCTCTCCATCAATGACAAAATTCTGTTAAAAACTGCTTCGTTCACTCACAAAACCCTTAATAACGCTGCCCCTACCTACTCGATAAACAGATTCCACAGACAACCTTCCCTGAGACCTACCAGAACTGCCTACACAGACTGCCTCTCTGTCCCTCACTTTAAACGTGCCACCATAGGGGGGCAACAGTTTCCCAGTGAAATCAGCCAAACTGTGGAACTCCTTACCGTCAAATCTCAGAACGGACCTGCCTTACCAGAACTTCCGTTCCAAGGTAGTTTCTTGGCTGAAAACGTAAGCCGTCAAAGTCACTTCAAGCGCCAGGCTGTCCCCCTGTCTTGCCACTCGCACACATTGTAACCTTGTGTGCTCACTTGTCTAGATGTATATTATATCTATGTAACTCATTGTTGATATGTATATATTATTGGTGTACCATCTTGTCTCTCTTACAAATAATAAAACAAACATACATCCTGGAGGTCATTTTCTGGGTTTCCAGGGCGTGTTGTTTCTATCGCCAGCATGCCCGGAGTGCCATCAGCTCTCCCCTGAGGGTAGCCTTAAAGGGGTCCCATACCATTGGTTCTGATGTACCCCCACCATTAAGTTCAAAGTATTCTCTGATTTTGGATTCCACCTTCCCTCGTAGTTTGGTGTCAGTGAGTGCTTCTTTTGGGAAGCCCCAGCCCCACAGACTCCTCTGTCATCTGTGTAGGTTAATATTGCCAATGGAGCATGATCCAAGAGGGTTATCGGGAGAGTGTCTAAGTATTGTATTCTGCCCAATACCGTGGTAGAGGCCCAGACATAGTCAATGCGGGAAAAAGTGTGATGTACATGGGAATAAAAAGTGTACCCTGGATCTGTTCCCTTAACTGTAACCCAGACATTGTGCAGTGCTAGATGTTCCATCTTCCGTTGCAGGGCTGACGGTGGGGGTTGTGGGTGTAGTGCGTTAAAGCTTCTGTCCCTTTTGGGGTCCCACACTAGGCTGAAGTCCCCCATCAGTATTGTCTCCCCCTGGGCAAACCCTTCTAGTTCTGCAAGCACTCCTCTCTGAAATCCATCCTGTCCTGTGTTGGAAGCATATACCGCAGCAAGTGCAAGGGTATGCATGTCTATCTGCAATACTACTGTCTATTTTTGTGGATAGGATCTGTGTGGCTAGCGCTTTTTTTTATTGCGATCAGGACCCCCGCCCCACACCCTACCCACGTCGTTAGCCTGCAAGACCTGCTGAAACCAACAACATTTTAGGCAGTTGGAATCTGTTTTTTTAATGTGGGTTTCTTGATGGACTATAATGTCTGGAGTGTGGTGCGCCAGGAATCTTTCCAACTTTTCTCGCTTAACTGGTGTGTTCAGCCATCGTAGGTTCAGAGAGAGTAGCTTAAGCCTCTGGGGGGTTGGGGGCCTAGTCTGTCTATGCACTGTTCGCTGCCCATGGATCGGTTTGTCTTAAGGGCCCCTCCCCAACCTGGGCCCTTTCCTCCACCCGCTGCTCCTCCCCAACACCCCCAAACTGTCCCTTTACCTCCCCCCCTTGCCCTGGTGCAGATCACATTACCTACGTGTCTCCCGGAAATAACGTGCAGGGGATGGACCTGCTTTATTTCCCAGGGCCAACCTGTGGGGCCTTCTAAAGCCGCCATTGAGATTCCAAGCACGTGCTCCTTCACGCTCTCCGTCCCTTAAGGTACGGAATAGACTATTAGTGGGCTAAAAGGCAGTTTGAGAGATTATGACCGTGCCCCGTTATCGGCATGTCTTGCCTTGCCTTTGGTCCACTGGTGGTTCTTCTGATGCATCATAGGGCGCGAACTGCGCAGCATGGGTCACCGGCGTACTGCATTCACTTGTGACCATTCCCAGGGCTTCGGGATTGTCGCAGCGATCTCCTTGTCACGGTACTGGTGGTGGAGTCCTCGTCCTCAAGGTGAAGAATCTGCAGTCCCTCTTGTTGTGTGGTGATCCGCTGCTGTCTGTCTTCCCATTGGAACAGCAGCCCGAAGGGAAAGGTCCATCTATATTTGATCAGTTTAGCCCATAGGAGCTCCAGAATCTGCCCCATTTCCTTTCTTTTGAGGAGTGTAGATTGAGCTAGGTCTTGATACAGGTGGATTTCCACCCTGTTATATAGTATGGGTTCAGCCAGGTGGGCTGCGTGGAGGATTGCTTCGTTCTGCGGATATGTTGCCAAAGCAACCACCACATCCCTTGCTCTGGAGTCTGGCTCGCGTCTTTTCGACCTATTCTGTGGTCCCTGTCTATCAGGACATCTCTGTCATGCTCCTTTTCCAGTAGATCTTCAAAGATTTGGTTGACTGTATTTCTGAAGTCTGAGTCTGCCACTGTCTCAGGAAGGTTCTGAATGCAAATATTAGATCTGCGGGACCTGTTCTCCAAGTCCTTGCATTGTAGCTCGAGGTTGTGTTGCCCTAGCCAGATCTTCGAGGGCAATGTCTATGGAGTGTGTGTCCTCCACAACCTCCTGCAGGACTCTTTTGGTTGTGTCCGCTCGCTCTCCCAGATCCAGGATATCCTTCCTCATTTCCACTATGGTTTGTTTAATTTCCCAGTGAATGTGACATATTGCATTTGGAAGGCTTGGGTCATCTTGCTTTGTAAGTCCTGGAAGCAGGCCTCCAGATCTACTTTTGAGGCGGCCATTTTGGGGGTCGTGGTGTTCGGTCACAGTTCTGGAGTTTTATGTGATGAATCCCCCTGCTTCTGATTCTCTGGACCAGCAGCGTTGGATCGTGCGGTTCCAGATGGGTATTGGGGTTTGCTTTCTGCTTGCGGTGGATTTGCCTTTACTTACCCATATTAGATTGCGGTCTTGGGGTTCCGCTTACATTGAAAGCCCCCCTGATTTGTCCGAACCTTTCCTTTCTAGGCATATGGAGTTCCGTATCTGTTGCTTGTTTAGGGTCCGTGTGCCAAATATATCGTCTAAGCAGGCAGGGGGCTTAGCGCCCGCCGCAATCCCCTCCCCACCTGGCCTCTGCGTTTACTGCCTGGAGTACGTGTCTGCATATATGGGCTTAGGGGGTGCTGATGACAGTTGTCACCTCGGGCCTTGGTCCCTCATCTATGGACCAGTGTATCCACTTTATGCTTTTTCAGATGCTGGTTCCCTTTTTTTAATGATAAGTGCCCCAGACTCCTGGGGAATCTAGGGCCTCACAGAGGGTCCGTGCCTGTATCATATATTTTGCTTGTTGGTGCGTGTGTCCCGACGGGGCCCAATGTCCAATAGGGAGTTGAAAGCCCAGGGAAAGGGTTCACAATTACCTTGTTTTGCCCCCTAGATTTGCGGGTATCAGTGTCCCTGTCGAGCCACGGGCTGCTCACTGCTCTGCCAGCTAGAGAGGAGCCGCCACACCGGGTCCGTTTGCCGGATCGCATGAGTTCCGTTCCTTGTGCTCCTCTCTGCTGATGATCCGTGCCTAGGCAAACGTTTGTGCTTTTGTCCTCTGGGGGCCCCGTATTTGCTAGGGAATTGTACTCAGTTACCTTACTTTGTCATATGGGTCTGCAGCTGTGTTCATGCCTCAGTCTGGCTGGGAGCTGCCCTTCCTGCCGGAGAGGAGCCACCGTGCTGGGTACGTCACCAGAGTGTGGGAGTGCTGTCAGAGCGTTCCTCTCCCTCCTGGGCTCCTCAAGGCTTCTACGGATTCTCATTGCCCCTGCCGGACCTCCTTAGTTTTCCAGGGTGTTTGCCTCACGGGAGTCTTTTTCGGAATGGCTGGCCTGCGTCCCACAATCGCTGAAATCACAAAGATTTAACTAAACTAAGGGCTAGTGTTCCACTGAGTTGACCACTCTTCTAATCAAATCAACTCCTCATTAGTTTAACCTGGCACTGGTAGGCTGCAAAGGGTGGGGAAAAAAGGATACCTTCAAGCCCTATGAAGCTATATAAAGTCAAATGAACAGATGTTCCCATTTGCGACAATGCTTAATTAATAACACATTGATAGTGAAATTCAAAACCACTTAAACAGTCCTCTTTGAAAGGTCTTTAATTTTCAATCTTCAAATATTAAGTTGGCATTTTAAAGAGACTGTTCAAGTGGTTTTGAATTTCACTAAGATTTAGCCGCTGCTTTTGAGGTCTGTAGCCTTTCCAGACTTTCAGCCTTGCTACCAAACAGTCTTGAGCCATTAAAAGACATATTGATTAATATAGATTGCACGTCTGGTGCAAATCCAGACTTCCTCAACCACGCAAATCTGCATAGCACGGTAATAGTCACCATGGATCTGCTTGCTATCTGCAATATCCAGACCTGACTGGAGGCACTCACACATTGCCTCTTTTCCACCCTTGATGATAGCCAGGAAGCAGTCTCTCTCGTCCCCTTCGGGGATGTGGTCAGCCGCCATCGCTGAGCAATCCCACAGGATGAACGAAAATGTGCATAAGACAAGTGGCATTTGCCGATTTCAAGGCCATACTACCGGCAGTAAATACTTTCTGCGCCCAAACATCCACTCGGTTATAATCCCTGTCTGTAGGAATGGTAGGGTAAGCAGATTGGTTTGTGAACCTGGCTGTTTAGCTCACCAAACTTGCCGGAGTCGGGTGCGTAGTTAAGTATTCTGGGCCACTGCTTGAAGGCCTATATTTCTTGGGAAAGTTCTCATTAACTGCAGAAATAGAATCTGGGGATTTCCAGTTTGTTGTAACCCTTTAAAGCAAAATGGAAGGGCAAAATGGGATCCCTCTGTGGACATTTGTCTATTAAGTCATCTTGTTGAAAAGGAGGAGCAGGTCTACTCCATCCAAAATATTCCACTACTTTGCTCATGCAGGATCTGGCTTTCCAAATTCCAGCTCAGGAGATGTATCTACCCCACTGGCTTATTGTAGTTTCTCATACAGATCTTTAAGCCTAGATTCATCTGAAATAAACTCCTCTGGCACATTTGGAGTGCCATATTGAAGACCAAAAGGTGTCCGATCATCATCAGAGGGTTCGTGTTTTTCATAAAATGAAGAACGATTTGAAGATATCTTTTTGTGGCAGAGGCTTATAAGTTTGCTCTTGTATTGCCTTCAATGGCTCCGAAAAAGTTCCGACGTGGAGGGCGTTGATGGAACAGATTTTTTTTTGCTGCCAAAGTTGTCTTCGATAAATCCTTCAAAGGGCTGGACTCTCGACTTGTCAACGTCCTCGACACCTTTCCAATCTTTTGAGGTTGAAAAAGGCTCTCGATATTCGTCAGGCTTGCGACCCGGGCTCAAGGGTGCACAGGGTTTTCCTTAGACTTCCCTTGGTTGTATTTATGCAGAGCAATCCGGACATGGTCTGTCTTCCTTTCTTTCGCGAGAGCTTCTGTCTCGAAGATTTTCATCATTTCCCTCTGAAACTCTTCACTTTTAGCTGGGAGTCTGATTTTGTTGCATGTGATTCTCTCGGGTGAGGAGTCACTCGAAAAAGGAGACCTATTTATTTTTAAAGTATTTTATTGGCATTTAACTTTTGTAAACATTTGCACAATTTGGTAAGGCTTCATTCTTATAGGGGGATGTCTAAAGAAGCAGGAAAGAAAAGGGGAGAGGAATATACACCAAACAGTAATTATAATAAATAGGTCTTCTTGCCATTTCAAGTGCGCCGGGGGTTCAGCCCCGGTTCATTTAGTCTCTTAATCATCGGAGTTTGTCGAGTGTTACGTTGGTGGGGTGGTGCCAAGTCTAATAGTTCTGCGGGTGCTTTCGTTGGATATTAGCTTCAAATCTGGTTCAATAACGTTTCGGTGGACAGGGAATAGTACAGGGGGGTTTGTCATCCGACAGGTGAAACACGTCCTGTATTAGTGCTTTCCAGTCTTCAAATGTTGGGCTCGCTTCTCCTCCTGCTCCGTCTACTCCATCTCCCCACACCCTTGTTTCGGCCCCTGACCAGTGCTCTAGGTCTCTGTACCATCTCTCTAAGTGTGGGCCCCCCGTGGATTTCCATGTCATTGCAATGGCTCTCTTAGCTAGCACACAGACCATGTCCTAAGTTTCACTGTGTCCTAATTTGCCTATTTTTGGGTACGCACCGAGTAGGCATTCCTTCGGGGACCATTTGTATTGCGTCACTCCCACCCCCCTGCAGGTCTGTTCTATTCTGGACCAGAAAGTCTGGATCTTCCTGCATCCCCAAAACATATGCATCATCCCCGCTCCCTCTAATTTACATCGAGGGCATAGTGGGTCACTAGTCTTGTTGATTTTGGCTATTTTCTCTGGTGTCATGTACGTTCTGTATAATCCTTGTAGTTGGATTAGCCTGAATCGGGCATTTCTCGGTTGTATACGAATTGTTCGTTTTACAACTGTTCGAATGACAATTGACCGAATTGTGAAGGTCAATTGTACCATATATGTGGGGGGAAACACCCCACAACCCCCCACTCAACGCCAAACCCCCCAACACCCATATATATATATATATATATATATATATATATATATATTACCAAACCGATATAGATATATATATATGGTCAATTGTGAAAAGGTCAATTGTGACCCTTTAAATTCGGACAATTGTAAACAAACAATTTGGGTAATACCCATTTCTCGACACCTCTCTGGGGTATGTTAGGATTCTTTCCCATTCCTTTTCGGTGATTTCCTCCCCCAGGTCCCTCTCCCACCTTGTCTTCAGAGTCTCGCTTTTGTGGTTGGGTCTATCCGACAGTTGGGCATAGAGCGTAGATATTGGTTTCCAGCCATCCCCTAGGTTGTATAGCAGCGTGATTAGGGGGTCTATCTATGGTTCTTCTGGCCACTCTTGCCATTGTGTATTAGCACTTTCTGACTTTTCTGTACCATAGAAATTGGCTGGTGGGCAGGCCCTCATTAGCCACCATGGTTTCGAATTCCCTGAAGGTTCCATCTTCGTACGTGTCTCCCCAGGTGTAAATGGCGTACCTCTCCCATCGTCTCATTTGGGCTAGGTCCGTTTTCCCTTTGCATACTCACACTGCTATTGGCATGTCTGTAGAGTAGGGGTGTGCCCTTCTTTTGTGTCTCTGGGTTCTAGCCCAGACCTTCTTGCCCAGCTCTACTAGTATCAGAGTTTCTCCCAGGCAATCTATCGGGACCCATAACATCTCCTTCAAGTTCGCTGGGGCTACATGTTGTCTGAGTGATCTGGTTTCAGGGGTACCTTCATCGGCCATCCATTTAGTCACATGACTTAGTTGTGCAGTCAGGTAGTATTTGCCCAGGTCTGGGGGCTGGATTCCGCCTGCTGTGTATGGTAGGGTCAGTATGTTTAGGGATATTTTGAGTCTAGTGTTATTCCACAGTAGCTCTATCAGTAGTTTCTCCAGGACTCGGAAAAAGGTGAGGGGGATAAGGTAGTGTATGTTATGGAAGTAGTACAGGAATCTTGGTAGTACTATCATTTTAACCAATGCGGCTCTGCCCATCATTGAAAGTGGTAGTTTCGACCAGAATTTCATTGATTTTCTGAGCCCGTGTACCGCCACTTGCGTGTTGTCACTGTGTGTTTGTTCTGGTGTATGACAGATGTTGACTCCCAGATACCTAAAGGTGTGGGGCTTCCATTGGATTCCCACCGTTGGGAGATCAGTTTCGGTTCCTGTGGCTAGGTCAGCAAGAGGGAATATGCTAGATTTCTCCTTATTAAAGGATATCCCTGACACCGGGGCGAAGTTCTCCAAGACCTCTAAGATTGTTGGTAGGTTAAAGTGGGGGTCTCTCAGGTATAATACGACATTGTCTGCATATAGCGAGATGATATGATGTTCGCCCCCAATGCGAATGCCAGCATCAAAGAATTGCTTTCTCATGAATATAGCTAGTGGTTCCAGTCCCAGGATATATAGCATAGGTGATAGTGGGCAGCCCTGCCTGGTGCCCCTTTGGATGTCCCATAATCCCGAAACCATCCTCCTGGTCCTGACTCTGGCCACTGGTGACTGATATAGTATCTTTATCCATCTAATGAAGGAAGCCCCCAACCCAAATTGTGCCAGAACCTCCCACAACCACTCCCAGTGTATGGAGTCAAATGCTTTTGTGGCATCCAAGGAGACCACTGCATATGATTTGCGTGAGTCTGTAGTTTGTGCCACTATATGTTGTAGTCGACGCAGGTTCACTGCCGTGTTTCGACCTGGTATTAACCCGTTCTGATCTTCATTTATTAGTGTGCCTATCACCTTGGAGAGTCTCTGGGCTAAGACAGTTGTCAGTATTTTTATGTCATAATTGGGCATTGCTAATGGCCTTTATGAGCCGCAGTCTTCTCTAGGTTTCCCGGGTTTGGGGATCGGTTACAATCGTCGTCTCTCTCATGCTCTTGGGCAGGGTCCCTCTCTCGTAGGATTCTCTGAAGACCTCTAGAAGGGTAGTGGACAGCGTCACGTCATACGTTTTTATAAAACTCTGGGGGCAGCCCATCACTGCCCGGGGTCTTGCAGGTGGACAGTGATTTGATTGCCTCAGTTATGTCCTCTAGCGATAGGTCCTCATTTAGGGTGGCTACCTGAGCGTCATGGAGTGTTGGGAGGCCTATTTCTTCAAGTGTGTCTAAGATGTCCCTTTGCGGTAGCAGCGTTGCATGGCTATAGAGCTGGGCATAGAATCGGCTGAATGCCTCGTTAATTTCCAGTTGTGATTTGTGAATCTCTCCTGTAGTAGTTTTTATTTCAGTGATCGGGTGTCCCTTTTTGCATAACCATGACAAGAGTCTGCTTGGTTTATCGCCTTCAGCGTGCACTCTAGTGGCCCCGGTTATGTAATTGCACTTAGCTAGCCTGGCCCATGCTTCATGGCATTCATTCCTGGTTGTGGCAAGTTCCTCCTCTGTTTCCCTAGTTTTGGGCGCTAAGTGTTCGAGCCGGTTGATTCTCTCTTCCCCAGCTTCCAATTCTTTTCGTAGGGTTTTCCTTATACCCCCAGCGCTGGCGATAACCTCCCCCCTGACCACTACTTCTAGGGCTTCCAATATTGTGTCCCGCCCCGTCACGGATCCTACATTAATGTCCAAGTATTCTTGTATTTTGTTCACGAGATCCTCCTTGAAAGCCCCATCAGTGAGGTCTTCTGCCGGTATTCGCCACATTGGCGTGGGTGGTCTGGGCCCTCTTGTTTTCCACTCCATAAGGAGTGGGGAGTGGTCTGATACTATCTCCCTAGGTAGCTAATTGACTCCACCTGAGATGAACAAGTTACTTACCGACTAACGTTCTTTCGACTGGATGTTCCTCCCACGTATTCCTCATCTTGTGATAATTCGTTTTGCCAGCTTCGCTGCATCGGAAAAATGTTTTCGGCAGAGGGTGCTGTGCTCGAGGTCGTGGCGTCGAATGTCCCTTGACGGGCTCCGTACCGTGTCGACGTCACCGATGGTATAAACGGCTCGAGCCGCGCCGATTGGCTTCAGTTCTGTTTTTTCGAGGAAATACTCGTGGAACATCTAGGCGTATGCTGTGACTGATAGGCCCATCGTGAGAGGAAATTGTAAGGAAATATAAACTATGCTGCAGGGTAGGCTGGGATGGTCGATGAGGAATACATGGGAGGAACATCCACTCGAAAGAACGTTACAGTTGGTAAGAAACTTGTTCTTCAAATGGATTGTGTCCTCCCACGTATTCCTCATCTTGTGATAGATTCCCATAGCAGTGACCAATTTGGAGGTGGGAGTGCTAGTTTTTGTTTTCATGTACAGAGTGAAGTACTGCTCTGGCAAAAAGTCCCTCATTTGAGGATGAGGCATCTAAGCATTAATGCTTGATGAAGGTATGCATTGATGCCCATGTTGCAGCTGAGCAAATATCTTTTGCAGGGACTCCCCTCTTCAAAGCCGCAGAAGTAGCCATTCCCCTTGTGGATTCAGCACATAACCCATCCGGTGGGTCTTTTCCTGCTAATCTGTAGCATTCCAATATAGCTAGAATAATCCAGCGGGATTTGGTTTGTCACAGCTAACCCCAATTTACAACCAGTGTATCCCACAAAAGTTGGTCGTCTTGACATAATTTTCACATTCTTGAATGTAAAAACAGAGAGCCCTCTTGGGGTCCAGCCTTTGTAACATCTCCTCTTCTTTTCCCAAATGAGGAGGATAGAATGTTGGTAAAACAATTTTCTGTGACAAATGGAAGTCGGAAACTACTTTCGGTAAGAAAGATGGTTTTACTTTCAGAATCACTTTATCTTTATAAAAAGTGGTGTATGGAGGTTTACATAAGAGCCTGTAGTTCTCTAACCCTGTTGGCTGATGTTAATGCCACAGGAAGGACAGTTTTTAGCGTTAAAAGCCTCAATGGACATGAGTGCAGAGGCTCAAATGGTATACATGTTAGGAATTTAAGAACTAAATTCAAATCCCAGGTTGGAACATGAAATGGTATTGGTGGATATACATTTGTAAATCCTTTTAAGAACTGTATTATTGATGGTATTTTAAAGTAAGAAACCTCTTACGAGGAGCGCTTAAAAATGGACAGCGCAGCAAGGTATCCTTTGATTGTTCTGATCTGGAGCCCCAGATTGGCTAGATGTAACAGGAAAGAAAGCACAATTGGTGTGCCACATTGAAAAGGGTCCACAGCTCTATCCTTGCACCAGTTACTGAATTTATTCCAACAACACCGGTACAAATATTTTGTTGCTGGCCTCGTGGCCGAAAGCAAAATCTCCACTGCGTCATCTGGAAGGTCCCAATCTTTTTATCTCAACCTCTCAGAAACCATGCATGAAGGTTGAGCGTGTTGACCTCTGGATGGAGAACCCGACCTTCCTCTTGCGAGAGAAGATCCTCTCTTTGTGGAAGATGTATTGGAGGGCAGATGGACATGTCCAGAAGGTCCGGGTACCACGTCCTCCTGGCCCAATCAGGGGCAATTAGGATCATGGTTTTCCTGAACTTTCTCAACCTCCTGATTACTTCAGGAATCACGGGGACTGGAGGAAACGCGTACAGCAGGGGAAAATCCCAATCCACTACGAACCCGTCTCCTAGAGCTCCTCGGAGGAAATTCCCTTGAGCAATACTGATCGCACTTCTGGTTTACCGAGGTTACGAACAGATCCACTTAAGGGGCTCAGAGCTTCTGCCGCTGTGTTCTGCTCTCCGGCTACGTGAACTGCTGATAGAGAGATTCCCTCTTGTATTGCCCAGAACCAGAGCTGCATCGCCTCTCTGCACAGAAGTAGTGATCCTACGCCTCCTCTTTTGTTGAGGTAGTACATGGCCACTGTATTGTTCGTCATTATCAGGACATTCTTTCTCTGTACGGAGGGCAGGAAGGCCTTCAGAGCTAGTCTGATTGCCCTCAGCTCCAAAAGGTTGATGTGTAGTCTGCACTCCGATGGAGACCAACGTCCGCTGATTGTCAGATCGTTGGTCTGTGCTCCCCACCCCGTGAGTGAGGCGTCCGTCACTACGGTTATCTCCGGCCATGGTTGCCAAAAAGATTCTCCCTTGAGTATGTTGTCGTTGCAAGCCCACCATGATAGATCCCGAGCAACTGCGCTCGGGACTTGCAGAAGATCTGACATATTCGCCGAGATTTGGGACCACGGAGTTCTGAAGGCCCATTGGAGGGATCTCATTCTCAATCTGGCCTCTGGCATCAGAAAAATGCAGGATGCCATGAGGCCGAGCAACCTCAGGAAATCGAAGGCCGGTAGATGCTGGGCTTTTTGGAATTCTGTTACCATCTGCTGGATGTGGAGAGCTCTCACCTCGGGCGGCGAGGCTTTCCCTGAGGAAGTGTCCAAGACTGTTCCGATAAATTGGAGTTGTTGGGATGGTACCATGTGGGACTTCTTGAAATTGAGGGAGAAGCCCAGGTTGTGGAGGAAGTGGCAGGAGATCGACAGGTGTTCCTGAACTTGTTCTGGACAACGTGCTCTGATTAGCTAGTCGTCCAGGTAGAGGTATACGTGAATCCCCCCTCTCATGAGACTCGCTGCCACTACCGCCATCAGTTTGGTGAAAACCCTCGGGGCGGAGGTCAGCCCGAATGGCAGAACTCAAAACTGATAGTGAGAACCGCCAACTGCAAACCTCAGGTATTTTCTGTGCTTGGGATGGATTGGCACATGAAAATAAGCATCCTGAAGGTCGAATGATACCAACCAGTCTTGGAGTTGGAGAGCCTGAAGGATCTGAGAAAAGGTTACCATCTTGAACTTGTCCTTCCTGAGGAATTTGTTTACTTTTCTCAAGTCCAAGATGGGTCTCAATCCTCCTTCCTTTTTGGGGATGAGAAAATAGGAGGGGGGGGGGACCAGCCTCTGTTCCTCTCCGCTACAGGTACATGTTCTATTGCACCTTTCTCTAGAACGGTTATAATTTCCTGCCAAAGGAGCGGATCTGGAATTTGGGTAGAGCTGGCTCCTGGTGGTTGATCATGAGGCTTTTTATGAAGAGTAGGCAGTTACCTTGAGCTACTGTCTCCAGTGCCCATGCATCTGAAGTAATGCCCAGTCATTCTTCCAGATGCTGAGAGATTCTGCCTCCCACAGCTGTTTTGTATGATAAGACCTCAGAGAGATTTGGAGGCGGCTGCAGGAGCGGCTGAGGGCATAGATGCCGTTCCTGAAGATGGCTTTGTAGTCTTTGCTCGTCCACCACGAGTGACATTTCTTCTGCCCCTTTCAAAAGCCTGTCCTCATCCTCTACCAACAGAGGAGTAGTATCGAAAAGGACGACCCCTCCTGGAAGATGAGCCCGAATAGGGTTTCTGAGGCTGTCGCATGCAGGCACTAAGGGACTTTGCTGCCACTTTCAAGGTCTGTAGTTTTTCCAGGCTCACAGCCTTACTACCAAACAGCCTCGAGCCATCAAAGGGCATGTTGAGAAGCCTGGTCTGCACATCTGGTGCAAACTCCGACTTTCTCAACCACGCACTGTGCTTGATGCCATGGACCTGCTAATACTATCAGCAGTATCCCGTCCAGACTGGAGGCATTCCCCCATTGCCTCTTTACCGTCATTGACTATATTCAGGAAGCCATCCCTTTCCTCTCCTTCCGGAATATGCTCAGCCGCCGCCGAAATGCATTCCCACAGGGTATGTGTGAACCTGGCCAGGGTACAGGTGACATTGGTAGATTTCAAGGCCATGCTACCCGACGTTAAAAAAAACTTAACAAGCCCAATCATCAACCTTTTTATCCTCCCTGTCCAGAGTAGGGTGTCTACGCAGGTATTCCGGGTCAGAAGTGGAAGTTCTGTACCTTTTTGGGAGATTGCTGTCTACTGCAGCAATGCTTTCAGGTTTTTTCCAGTTGTTCTCAACTGTTCTTAGTAATGCCCTATGAAAGGGGAGAACTGGATCTTTCAGGGGTCCTCGGACTATACTATATCAGACATATCGTCTTGTTCAAACGTAGGGGAGGCTCTTCCCCAACCCATATACTCAATCACCCTACTCATCAAATTCCTATACCCTGAGTCTGCACGTTCTGCAGGATCAGGTGCAGCAAACTCCAATTCGGGTGATGTGTCCACACCAATAGCAGAATGAAGAGTTTCAGATAGATCTCTCATTTTTGTCTCAGGATTTATCAGTTCCTCTGGAACTTGTCTAGTGCCATATTCTACTCCAAGAGGAGTGACCTCCTCATCATCATCTGAACCAGATTCCTCAAAAATTGAAGACATGGACTTAAACAAGTCCGATCTTAGTAAAGGTGTAAACCTTCTCTCTTCTTCCTCATAATTTGTCGAAGGAATCGGTGTTTTCTTTGAGGGAATCTTTGAGGGAGTCGAAGGAACCTTCGACACACTCGACGAAGGCGTTGAGGATAAACTAGGCTTCGTCATCGGAGCAGTCGGCGCCGATGAAGTTGCACCCGACTGACAATTTTTGTTTATGAGGGATCGGAGAGGCACTCGATCCTCGAGGATCTCTCGGCGACTTGTCGACTCGAGATCTATGGGTACTACTAGGGCTTAACTGTTGTAGTTCCCGACTTCCCTGCGTCGTCCAAAGGAGCAACCGGGGTCTGGCTTTTCTGAGGTTTCTTCGAGGGGGTCAAGGCTGTGTTCTCAAAGACTTGCAACATTCTTTTTCTAAAGCTCTCCCACTTTGAAGGTGAATCCGATCTAGTCGGACCTCGAACCAATTCTGTCGACGAATCGGACGATTGCGACGGAGATCTGTCTCCTTTTGAGCTTTTTAGAGGAAGACGAAGATCGTCTCGACCAGCTACGAGATCGGGATCTCTTAGAGTGCTTTTTATGGCGTTCCGATTCCTTAGAGTCGGACGATTTTTTATGTTTTTTAGATAAGGCTTTCGAAGAGCCCTTCGACGCCTCCCGCCCCACCGCTAACTTACTTTTCCTCTCACAGAGGGCCTTCTTCGTCATAGACTGACAGGAGCCACAGTTGCCGGTTCGATGGTCTGAGCCCAGACACCGCAAACAGATACGGAGAGGATCGGTGATGGACATCTTCGATCCACAGTCGTTACACTTCTTAAACCCAGTCTTGGGAGTCGAAGCGGTCGATGAAGACGGCATTTTCTTGACAGAAAATCTCGAAGCGCGCCGTTCACGAGAGCGAAGCAATCGGAAAAACGGAACTGAAGCCAACGGGCGCGCCTCGAGCCATGTATACCATCGGTGACGTCGACACGGTACAGAGCCCGTCAAGGGACATTCGAAGCCCCGTCTTCGAACACAGCGCCCTGGGCCGAATTTTCATTCCCGATGCAGCAAAGCTAGCAAAAAAAATTATCAAAAGATGAGGAATACGTGGGAGGACACAATGCATTCGAAAGATGTTGTTTTTCAATCAGCAGATAGTCAATCCTGGTGTATAGTGTGTGGGGAGCTGAGTAGTATGAGTATGCTCTATCATTCGGGTGGCGTTCCTGCGACACCTCAGCTAGGTCAAGGTTCTCTAGTACTTTGTTCACTGGAGACTGGGGAGGGGTGGTTGATGATGTTGAGGGTTTAGACCTATGTAACGAGCAGTCTCGTGTGCTATTGAAATCGCCCCCCCCCCCACATAAAAAAACCTTCCCAATACGGTGTTAATTTGGCACTTATCTTGGACAGGTACGCCGGAATGCCATTGTTGGGGAGACAAGTGTTGACAATGCATACTTCCTGTTGTTCAATGCTGCCCTTCAGTATCAAATACCTTCCTTCCGTGTCTACTTCCTTCGAGTATAGCTTGAAGGGCAGTGAGCTATCGATCCAGGTGCAGACTCCACGTGCGTATTTAGAGTAGGGGGCACCAAAGCCCTGCCCCCCCACCATTCAGTCATTTTTGCATTATCTTCAGCTGTGAGGTTTGTTTCTTGCAATAGTGCAATGGAGACGTGTTTCCTTTTCACGTATGATTTGATTCTGTTCCTACGCATGTATGAGCCCATTCCTCTGACATTCCACGTCATCATCCTGATGCTAGCTGCCATCTTCGTGTTGCGTTATCCTGATCTGTGTCTCCGATGTTTTCCGTTTCTTAATCTTGATCGTGGCAAGGAATAATAAACATTTTAAACAGTAACGTAACAAACTCAACCAACTGCACCCAGCAGGTGTGCCTTGCGGGCGGTGCTTGGTTGCCCCCGCCATCTCTTGGCCTTCCCAAGCCATTCCTGGCGGGCTGTGATGCAATGGCATCGGGCCTGCATTGGTCCTTTCATGGGGTTGTGTCGTTTTGCACGGGTCAGTTAGCATGGTGGCTCTCCCGTCCTTGTTGGCACAGGTTCTGGCGAAAGTGATTGCTAATATAGGAGTTTCTCGTCCTTTGGACTGCTGGGGTATAGTCCAGGTATATTGTGATCTTTGCATTGCCCCGGTTTATTGCGCCTTCCTCACGTGAGTATCGTAGTATCACCTCCCTGTCTTGGAAGTTCAGAATTCTGGCTTTAATCGGGCGAGGGTATGATCCCTGTGGTGTTTTTTTTGGAGTGCTCTGTGTGCTCCTTCAACGGAAAACCCCTGGGAGAGTTTGCCAGCACCTACTTCCTGTTGCAGTAGTGTCTCTACGAAGTTCGTGGGGTTGCGGCCCTCTAGTCCCTCCGGCACCCCCAGTACACGTACGTTGTTGCGCCTAGATCTTCCCTCAGCGTCCTCAGCCCTTTCTTCTAGTATCCTGTTGCGCTTTTCTAACTCCTCCACTTTGATCCGGACCTGTTTCAGTGCTGTAGTCCTCTCCTGTTGGTTCGATTCCGTAGTCGTCACGCTTTCTGTAAGCTTGCACATATCTTGGCGCATTAATTGCATGTCCGATTTCACTTCCTCGATCTTGGCGTTAATGAATGAGCGGAGTCCTGATATTGCTTCCAGTATCTGGTCATCTTTAGTGAGCTCCTCCGGGTCTCTTTGGGCTGGTTTAGATGCTTTGGTTTCCACCACAAAGGATTCCATGGTGCTAGTTTTGGACTTTCCTTTTGGGGGGGGGGGGGACATGCCTCACCCTGTTTGGGCTCACAAGTGATCGCAGTGCTAGTCCTCCTGTGCCTCCGGCATGCGTGGTTCTGTGATTGCGGCCCAGCTTGTGTCTGGTTTGACCTCTTTTTGCACTCTTGGGCACTTATGAGCCAGTTAATCAAGTGGTGTCTACTAGGCGACGGGTTGCTGGTGGCAGACAACCACTGGTGTTTAAAGCCGCAATGTTTGTTTTGGGATCCTGCAGCGTTCGAGTGTTGTGTGGTTGTGAGCCGGTGCAGTGGCTCACTTCTTATGTTGCTGTGGCGTCTGATCCTCCTTCCCCCAAAACTGATCTCGCCAGATGTCGGCCTGCTCCAGCAGGGTTAGGCAGTCCCCTGTCACCTGCTTATATTTCACCACTTGGTGGGTGGCGGTACTGGCATGCCTCAGGTTTACCGGTGCAGGCGCTTTCCTTTCTCAGGCCTGCTTGTGCTGGTGTGCAGGGCTGTGGCGTGGTCTGACCCTCACGCTTCCTTTATGGAGGTTGCATTCGTGCTTGGGGGCACCTCTGTACTGGCTTGTGCTTCACTGTTTATGTCCTTCGTATATCCGGTGGGGTGCAGCCAATGTGCCTTGTGCATGGCGCCGCTCTGTTTCTGCCCAAAGCAGTCCCCGCTTTTCCCGTGGAGGGCCCCCCTCTGCTGCACCTCCTTTCCAGGTTGCCCTTCCAGCTGGGTGTCCCTCGGGCAGGGAGGCGGCGGTTGTGGTGCCAACAGCCCGACCGCCCTCTGCATGTTTTGGGAGGGTTATAGTACGTCCCCACCGGGGTTCTACCCAGGCCTCTCCCCACCTTCCTCTGGCTCACCTCACATCAATGGTGGCCCGCCTCTGGCCCCAACGCAGCTTATGTCCTCTCAACCGCCGTTCGGGCAGCTGCTTCTAAGCATCTCCTTCGCAGTATTCCGTACCGGGCTGGTTGTGGGCCGCCGCCTCCTCCCTTCTGCTGCTTCTCACATTGCTCGGGCTTCCCCCTAGCAGCCCCACGATCCGGGGAGCTCAATCCCGATGCGTCCTCACATCGCATGCGAAGGCCACGCCCCCCTAAGAAGGAGACGACCTATGATATCTTTTCTTTGACTTCCTGGAAGATGAAGAATGACGTGAATGACATCTCAATTGGGATTTCTTAGATCTTTTTCTATGAGGAGAATCTCTCGACTCAACAGAAGTATGTTTTTTTTGGAACAGAAGGGGATTTAGGAATTCTACCCACTGCCAATTTACCTTTACGCTCTCTCAGAGCCTCGTCAGTCGTCTAACAGGATTTGCACTCCTTCGTACGATGCTCCGTGCCGAGGCACCACAGGCAAACATGGTGGGGGTCGGTGATGGACATCTTCGAATCCACAATCCTGACATTTCTTAAAACCCGTCTTGGGCGGCGATGGAATTGACAGTGAAGGCATGACGTTTTTTCTTTAACGAACCAAAGCGCTATGTAATTTCTCTCTAAGCGAAAGCTGCATCGGAAAAAAGGAACTGAAGCGAACAGGTGCTGCACGTGCTAGATATACTGCAGATGACGTCTACCATTGAACGGAGGCCTTCGAGGGACATCGAGTCTTCGAAGCTACCGCACAGCGCCCCCTGAAAATCATTTGCCGAAGCAGCTGAAACTGGAAAAATAATTATCAATGACGAGGAATACGTGGGAGGACACAATCCATTTGAAGAAGTGATTAAAGCTGCTTGAAGAAAACATTACAGACAGGCTCATCTTGTGCAAGACTCACGTGGCCAGCTTTACCTGCAAGTAAAGGGCACATTTGGCATGGAATGTTATTTGGGCGTTCGCACGCGCATTATTGTTTGATCTGAGAGCAGGTTCTCTGTGTGTAGCCTCCTTTACGAAAAGTTGGAATAATGTAAACTGTTCTGTGTGTTGTGGCGCCGGCAATGAATCGGTCCTTGACTTGATGCTGTTTTGCCATAGGTATAAATATCTCAGGGCAACATATTTACTGCCACTATGCAGATTAAAAGGCTTTAGGAGGGTGTCAGAGGTTTTGGAATTCTGCAGATTATGTGAAGACCCTTATATGTGCTATTACATTGCCAAATACATCCACACTGCATGGCTTAGAAGGAGGACTGTGTTCTGTAGCAGCAGGCAACTTATATAATAAGCTTTACATTGTTATACTTGCTGCCATTACCACAAGGCCCAGCCAAGGATTTTAGAGATTATATTTTAGCAATGCCTAGGACATTTTTATGAATTAAAATGTTATTTGCGGTCTTCTATTGTTTTAGCAAAAATAATGGTTATCATAAACAGGGGCTGATTGCAATTTTAAATATAAGAGTTATTAGATTTTAGGAATAGTTTTTTCTGCTTAATGTATGTATGTAGTGTGTTGTAATTAAGTATGTATTAATTGCTCATTTGCACCGATTGATATTCTATGTAGGTTGCTGCTTTTATGGGTTTACACCGAAATAAAGCAGAGAAAGAAAGATAGAGATATGCTAAAGAGAAAATATGTAAATCACTACAGGGTTGTTCCCCCCACAACCTATTAGCCAAGTACATCATGGTTCACTGTATCAAATGCCAGAGTACTCAAGCAACATCAGCACGTATGTGCACTGCCATTACTAATATTGACGGTTGCCATCAACTATGAAAAGAGGAGCCATCTTTGTACTCTGCAGGGTACTGAATCCTGATTCATATGATTTAAGAACATCCAATTGTTGAGTGTGATCATGCAACTGCATGGTTACTGGTTTTCAGTAACTCTTCTCTAATAAAGTTAGACTAATAATACAGAATGTTACTGAAGACAATTTCATCAAGGCATGCCTTCTTTAAAATAAGAATAATTATACCATGTTTAAATATGGAAAAATACCACACAAGAATAAACCGAGGAGGCTTAAGAAAGTTGCTGGAAAAAGTTGAATCAATTTATCGGTAACATTTCAATAAAAAGTGGCTTATGAAATAGAAAGTAAGTCAACCTTATGGAACAGGTAACTTATCGGATAAGAGTTAAAGAATATATTTAAAAAAGATCAGCTTTAATTTCTGCCTGTAATGAAGTAATGGTTTCAATAAAATCATGTTTACTGGTGCACATGATTGCAGTGAACTGCAGACAAGCGAGCAATGCAGCACTGAGAATGTTCAACATCCATAAATAAGGAATGTGACTTATTGGCAGCAATAAGGTGTGAGACAATTCAAATCATAACCTCCCTCCAACTGTGCCACTGTGGAAAATTCCACCATTACTGCCTCAGCTTCCAAAGTACTTTTGAACATTTGGGTACGCAGGTGCATTCAAGGGGTTTCAGGTTTGTTGGTGCAGTAACGCGGTTTTGGAACATTATCTGTGTCCATCAATCTGCTTCAGCAAATCTATAGGGTTTTGGGAGCACTCCTCCGCCCCCCTCGACACTTCATAATTTCTTGACAATCACACAGGTCCCATGCCTGCGCTATTTACTTTTGTCGAGTTCAGCTGAGGTCTGGCATCTCTCAGCATTGCATAATAGTAGTCCATCATCAGGGGGCCTCAGCGCGCAGCATTTTGGGTTCACTGAAAGTCCTAGCAAGCCCCCTGTGGGCTGAGCCACAGTGCCAGGGGACAGCCAACCAACAAGGAGCTGGGTGTACAAGCTACACTGCAAGTAATGGCTGCCTCATCCGTTTCTAGACTAACATGTACACCGTAGGCATGCAGATCCAGTGGGGGAGTTCGAAAGCTTGGCAATTTGTGCGAGAAAGAAGTAATTCTCAAGCAAGATTTTATGAAAATTGGGATTTCAATATGTAGTTTTAGAATAGAGGATGAATCCTGGTGGGTAGCTGGGAAGTCCGATTTATATTAACATGGGTCCAATGGCCTAGAGGGTCCTGCGGGTAAGGCAAAGAACTTTTAAGTGAGGCAGTGGGTAATTGGTAGCCAGTGGAGCACATCCGCTGCTAGTATGATGTGGCACCGTGGGTTCAGAAGGAGCAGCAGTCGGGATTATTTGTTTTCCCAAGAAAACATGTATGAATGACATTGTAATAACATTTACACGATAATGTAATATATTACCAGGAACAAAATTAACAGAATGATGTGTAGGGGGCAGATTGGGGAAAAGAACTGGGTTTTCAGATGCCCCCGCCAATAAATTGAGAAAAAAATGTGATTCATGAAGTTGAAATCGTTCTACTCAGATGGAAAACAAGCCTTAAGGTATATACTTCACAGGACCCTGGACACTGGACAGGTTTCTGAGCAAGTATCCTAGGGCACCTCAAAAGAGGTGTACGATAAGTACAATGCTTCCCCTGAATCTTCCATGAATACAAAAGTTTATTTGAAGAGTGTCGTGAAGTGGAGGAGGATCAATATTAGGAAGCTACAGAATACCATTGCTAAGCAAGGTTTATTCTCGAGTTGCAGGGTTGGTTAAAAAAAAATAAAGGCAATGTAAAAGGTTCAGCAACAATAGAAGGGTGGCTTCTCCTAGAGTTAAACGGTTCTTAGATGTCTAAGTCTCAATCCAGCCTTGCTTCCCAGTTCGTAACTCAAGAGTCCAGTTGGGGGATTTTGGGGAGAGAGGGGGTGAGGGAGGTTTTAAAGGCCCGCCATCGTCCTCCTCCTCATCCTCCCCCCCCCACTCCTCCACTGGCTGCTGTTTCTGTAGGCTTCAGTCCTCTGCTGTTCAGGCATGATAGAGAGGGATCTCACACCCAGGGATCTACAGGGGTCCAAAACACAGTCTACATTAGGAGACTGGTATTCAGACTCCTCTACTTAATCTTGGTTGCCATCTTCCTGTGTCAGGGTTGTAGCTCTGACCTGCAGAACCTCAGCCTCACCCATTCTCCTCAATGATTTAAAACGGTCTACATCCTAAAGGGTTACCTACGCCTATTCCATTACCTTCTCAAAGCTACACCACGTACTTGTACCGCCATACCACCTATACTTGCCCTAGTCAGGCTTTGGGCTTGCCTCCTCTTGATTCTGCACCACCCAGCTCTTTGCGACTCCGTCCCAATTTTCTTGATGTCCCGCTCTCCCCTTCACCATCCTGCTACAGAGTACTTCCCTCCTCTTCTCTGATGTTTCTTTGCCTCCTTCCTTCCAACTCTTTCCAACTCTACAGTTTTGCGCAACCTTCCTTGCAATGCTTTCGCCTCCCTTTCTCCATCTACGACCATTCCGGATGTATGTGATCATTTAGTAACCGTATGTTTAGAATCCGAACATTACGAATTCGAAATGTCTGGTGTAAGAAACCTGAGGGTATTCTCCCAAGCAGAACTCGAGAATCCCTTATTCAGTTGACCTGGGAGGGCTAGCGAGGGAGGATCGCCTGGGTTGGGGAGCTCAGGGTTATGCTCAGGGTCATGCCCCAGGTGAGACGCAGTATTATGCAGAGGAAGGAGGAGGCGCACACAAGATATCTGAGGCATTTATAGGCTACAATACATCTGCCTCACTTCATCCCATTAAATCCCTCCTATTTCGATCCAATAACCCCCTTTGTCCAGAACCCAACCCCCAAGATTTCAAACCTGCATACTCTAGGTCCTTCTTTTCTGTACCCTTCTAGTCATTATCTCCCCAGTACCCAGCATACAGCATTGACAAAACACTACCTTTCCTACAATCCCCCTTGTTTATTTCACAATCCCAATTACTCCCGGTTGCCCTACAAACACTACCAAGCCTGTCCCTCTGCTTTCTTTGACAACTCGCTACCATTCCCAGAATCTCCCATATTCAGGTCACAATAAGAACTCCTGTCATTCTCATTTCTTTCGAAAACCCTCCAAAACCTACCCTTTCGAGATCACCCCAAATAAGAAGGCTAAAATTCCATGTGACCCCTCTTTCCCTTCTGACTCTGTAGGATACTTTCACACTCCAATCCTCCCCTTTTCCGACACCCAAACATTTCCCCGAAACAGAAAACAATGATCAAATAAAACTGTACCTGACATGTCCCAACCCGACAGTCAGGCAATTAACTTGAATCACACACCTGACGGCCCTTCCTTTTCCCCACAGGGATAAAAGGTGGATCCAGAGAGCACAGGACGAGCACGCAGACAGCCCAACAAGACGGCTACCACATGGCAGTTCAGGAGAAGGAGAAAAGCGGCAGGAATAGAGAGGGTGACGAGGAGAGAAGTGACCTTGCCCTTTTTGTCCTAGGCACACAGAATCTTGGAGGAAGACAGCCTAAGACTGCGAAGAATAGCACGTGTCCCGCAGCAGATGTCAATGGTACACAGAGCAAAACTATGCTGATAAGCAGGAGCGAGGGACGCTCCCCTTTGCGTGGTACCAGCATTGACTCCAGAGAAGCCAAAAGCCAACCGGTTCGACACAATCGCATAAATATCACAAAGATTAGTCTTTGTGTTTATTGCCTCAAATTTAAGGAGGTCGAGTATTAGTAAATTGACATTTGTGCTCACCCCTTGATGAAACCCGTTTGGCGGGGGTCACCTCGTTGCGACAGTCTCATCCATGTAGTTTGCTGTTTAAGTAGCATTGCTGCAAACAGCTTCCCAAGTGGATCCAGTATGGCTATGGGCCAATAATTTGAGGGGAGTGATCTCTCGCCTAGTTTGTATATAGGAATTAAGGTTGTCGTCTTTCATGTGTCTGGTACCTGTTTCGATTCACAAATCTCCTCAAACATCCGGTGGCAAAAGTCAGCCGAAGCTTCTGGATTGAGTTTAAGATGGTAGTTTGATGATCCATCAGGATGTCATCCGTAGGAGGTCTCACTGTGCCTCAGTGTCGCTGGATGAGAGGTCAGCTCCGGAAGGTGCTCCCTTCTTTGTGAAGAGGTAGGGTCTCTTCCGGGAACTCGCCACTGTCGTTGCACCGAGTCACAGTGAGCAACAAGAATGGTGTTCCCACTGCGCAGGCATAAAAATTACTTGGATGGTCTTGGGATGAAGGTAAGTCCACTGGAGGTCCACTTAAGTATCTGGTTTGAAGAGGAGTAACAAAGAATGTCCAGAGTGTAGCAGCCGTGTCTGGGAGCTTGCAGCCAAGCACAGTACGGGAAAAGGAAGTGAGGAAGTACCAGCCGTGACCAGAAGCAGTACAGTTGTGGACAGAACACAGAGAGAAAGCAGGGAGAAGCCCAAGAGGGAGATGTTAAGCATACACTAGAAAGGTGGCAACCACACAATAAGATCCCAAAGAAGCTTGACACACACCTGGAGATGGATGAAGGAGGTCAGAGAGACTGCTGTCAGGTGATGCGCCAGCTGAACCCACAGTAAAAAATGGAAGGAGCAGGAGACCCTAAGTTGCGTAGTGGCACAGAAAACCAAAGGCAGCCAAGGACTCCGAGAAGCCCAAAGCGGGAGAAAAATAGAGGGAAGCGGTAAGGAGAGGAAGAGGGAGAGGGAGCGAACCGGCAACGAGATGAGCCAGTTACAAGCGAGAAGCCAGTAAGTGCAAGGTAATGGAAACGCAGAGCGCAGCAAGAAAGACACAGGGGCACGATCGAATCCTGCAGAAGCAGAACCGAGGAAAAACAAGGCAAAAGGTACTGGACGTGACCGCTAAGGGTACAGGAAGGCAGGATGAGAAAGCGCTAAAACAACAAGCGACCAAGCCGGAGTGAAAATACCACAGTTGCAACGCAAAGAGGGGCGCGGCCAACCAGCATAAAAAGGAACAGAAACGGAAAGACTAGACTGTTAGCCTGGAAAACATAGTGGAACACCCAAGATGGCTCCTCCAACGGTACCATACCTTCCAGGAACCTCTCCTGAGGACACAGGAGCCATTCAGCCATTTGATTTGCATAAGGATCGAGTCTCTATCCCATGTAAGGTTCCACCGTTGCATACTATGGTATGACTCCTAGCATTCAATGGAGGACTGTTTTCTTGAAGTAAGTTGTTGCTTCAGTTTTTTTCCAGTTGGTTTTGCAAAAAGTGTTGAGAAATGCAACTCCCATGTTATTTTTTTTATTTTTTAAAAAAAATATTTATTTAAAAAGATCACATCATAACATATGAACAAAAACACAAACAAAATACAAACATCATACAATCACAGCAAATCAACATTAACTATATACATCAGAAACAGCCCCCTCTCCCCCTGGAGTCACAATACAAGCAATAAAACAAATCTTTTACAGTAACAGAAATTTGCCCCAGATCTTATTAAATAATGCATCTTTCTTTTCTCTCCGATACAGCACTCTCTCCATATCTGCTAAAGAATGCATCTCAGCAATCCATTCCTCAATAGTAACAGGGGTAGACGTTTTCCAATGTCTCAAAATTAGCTTCTTCCCCACCATTGCCCCACGAAAGATCAATTTTTTCTGAGAAGTAGTCAGGTCCTCCCATGTTAGTTCTGGGACCATCGAGATTAGTAGCATTGCCTTTTTTTGATTCCCATTTAGCAATGACTATAATGCCGATGATGTGCGATTAGCCAAGGCCAATAGCATACACTCTGCATCATGTTGATAGCGTGTGGCTTTGGTCAGCATTAGCCAGTTTCTTAATTTTTGTTTGATCATTTTATTCATATTCTCTCTGGTTTGTGGGGAAAAGGGCAAAACTTCCCTTTAACTCCTTGCGTTTGTTTTCTTTTTATGACCAATTCCCGATGGTATAGATGGTTATAGACTGTGATAGTTGTTGCAGATGTTCTTTGCCCGTCTAAAAGGGGCAAGTATCCAGTCATAAATCAATCGTGTTAGACTAGCTCCTGCACTAATAAGGAAAGTGGATGAGATGGATTGCACATCCTGAGCATTGATCCGTAGTCTGGTTAATTCATTGTCTAGACATAGGGTCGGAAGGTTAATCGGAGTTCTTATCTCTTGCAGGGAATTCCAGGCCACAGTTAGAATTTTGTGATCACTTTTTGTGGGGTCATTAATTTGCAGCGATTCCAGTTCTGGTAATAAGGCCGAAATAAATATATAGTCCAAAAATGCTTTCCTCGTACCCTTGTGCCAAGTCGGCATAGGGGGGGATGTCACCCTTCAGCTGTCCGTTAGTACGAATGATGGAGCGTGCCTTTAGTTCTTTTACCCATACTGTCGCTTTCAAGGGGCGATCTCTTTCAGGCACTTGAATTCCCAGCATTTTGAACAGATATAAAATCAGATGGCCACACAGAATGAAGTTGATGTCATGATTGCGATTCACTATGTCATCAATCGCTTAGATGATTGTATCAATAAAGATACTATCATTTACTGCTGCTGGGTTCCAGTAGATATTGAGGATCACAATGTATTCATCTGGTAAATCTTGGTTCTGCCGCGTCTTTATCAGGGTGATCTGGATAAAAGGATTCAATATGATGTTTCCTTCGATCACAATATTACTTCCCATTTTTATAAGAATCAGTAACCCAGCCGAGTGGCGGCCTATTGTATGGAGTATAGCTGGATTTTGGAGGACAGTATAGCCGTCGCAGAGGGGTTGATGCAAGAGCCACATCTCTGGCAGGCAAATTATATCATAAGCACAGATAGCAGAAGTATCTTCATCGAAGAGACGAACAAATCCTCTCGTGTTCCACAAGCACAGTTTCCATGGCATTGAGTTGCAAGATAATTGCTAAGTATGTTGCTATGCTTGGGTTCTAGGCATCGTCAGAGCGGTTGTAGGTTGACAATTAGGACTATCCAACCTTCGTTGGTTTGAGACTTTTCTTTGAGCTTTACTGTCTCTGGTGTCAAAGTGGATTAACATCTCCGTAAGGTTCCCTTGGGTTGCTTCGTTCACGCTCTTCGGTAGAGCAGATGTACTTGTGTCAAATCCGAAGGGCAACAGTGCCTCACGCTGATTTAAGATCTTAAGCAAGATTTTTTCAGATGTTAGATGAAGTTTGACCCAGTCCATTCTATCTTCCTACATGAATTGCACTATCTTGATGTCCTTCGATCGCATCTGTTGTAGCATCGGGAGTCTTTCTATGAACACTATATTTTGGCGCAGAGTGCACCTGGTGTATTCAAAGTCAGGCTTCTTGTAGCAACTTCTAAGTTCCGAGGTGTGTTTGTCGATTGATTTCATCTTGGGGCCATTAAAAGTTTGTGAACGGGCTCGTTCCTCTGCCAATGTGGAGAAATGGTTACCTCGGGATGCAGCTAAAATGCTTTTAGGCGGAATAATGGTTTCTGAAGTGTCCATCTCGTATATAGTTCTGGCAAGCTCAGTGTCAGAAATATCTTCAAACGACAACTCATCTCGCTGTAATGATTCAGTGGTCTTTGACAACACCTCGTCAATAGTGTATGTGGATGATTCCATTAGAGCTTTGGTGGTATTTGTCTCATCTGTTAAGGCGCTCACCGTGCCGGGGTTATCCCCAGTTCTGTTTGTGTGCTGGATGTCACATCAGTTGGTAATGTACCTTTGCTGACAGGCAAAATGATATGTGGTACGAATGGCAGCAATTTCAAATTTTTCAGGAAGGATCTGGATCCGTTCAATCTTGGTTTGCTGACATTTGTTCGATTTTTCGTTTTTCTTACCATTTCGCTTTTTAAAAAAAATTTTTTTTATTTTTTTTACAACGGCCGAAGTGTGTTGAGTCGGCTGTTTTTGAAATATTGCAAATGGATCCTTCCTTGTGCGGTCAGCTGTTCGAGTCGGTGCTTCTATCGAGAGACTTCTTACTTCTGTCATTTCATCATTGGATATTGTCGGCCTGTCATCTCTACTCTGATCGCAGGTAGACATATCCAGGTCAGCAGCAACCTGCGGGATTAAGATCCTTCAAATATCACTTTCAGATTCAATTGATATTTGGATTGTGGTTCCTATCAATGGATTGGTCAATTTCACCTCAACATGGGGTACATGTGTTAAGGCAAGACTGGTGTCGGTGCCAGGAGATGTCAGGCTATTGGAGGTTGTTGACACAGCACCATTATTAATTTCTGTGGTAGTCACCTGATTGGGAAGCTTAGCTCCGTTCATCGGGGCTTGATTGTCTTTCCTGCTTTTTACTGGTCTCTCTCTGGGAGGATCAATCGTGATCACAGTAGGAATCGGATTTCCTCTAGCACAAGCATTGTTGTGTTGCAGGGATTTCAGTTTCTAGCAAGGCCATCAAGACATTTTTGTCCGTTTGTTCGCCTCAAACTAGGTCGGAGAGCCTTGCTTGCCAATGTGAGGACTGCTCCGCTCTCTGTATCCTGTCAAAGTTGAACTTTTGATATGAATGCTTCCAAGTGTATTTGTTTAGTGTGAATTAACGCTAAAAAGGGTTGCTTGATCTTATAGCCGGGCTGTATGTCTCATGCAGTTTTAGAAATGGTGTGAGGGAGACTGTCAGGGCAGCCATGATGATTTGTAACTCCATCATTGCCGTCGGCAAGTGTGGAGGAGTTAGACTTTCCTGATCTACTTCCCGAATTGTATTGCACGTCTCCCTTCTAATTTCTTCGTTGGCGGCAGACCGCATCGCTGACGGCAGTGCAAGATTCCTTATCGAGGCAGCAGACATCTGTGTGGAAGACCTTTCATTTAGTAGTGTATGCATTGAGGTCCTTACCGTCAAGGGCTTGTCAGCATAATTTGATAGGGTAGCGGCAGCTATGCCAAAATGTTCTGGAGATATGTTTGTAAGAGATGAAGGTGCAACAAAGTGCATATCCACAACAGCTCTATCAGTATATTCCCCTTGCAATGTCACATTCAGCGCTGTTGATAACACTGAAAGTTTTGTTGAGCTCTTACGAACAGTCCTGCAGAATACCGATTTTCTTTCTTTGTTTTGCATTAGTGTTTTTAACTCCATGATATCCAACGAAAGACGCACAGCTTTTTGTATGGATTTATTCAAATCTCGATAGTGACTGCTACAGTTGCAATGTTTCATCCGCGGTTAATGGGGTTGGAAGACACAATGGTCGCACCATGGATACTATCGGCAATGGTTGGGCTGATTCACTATATCTAGCGGCCACCTCAACTTCATCATATAGTTCAGTTGAGGTCTTGGTAGTCTCAAATTGCATGGGGTCAGGTAGTGTTATGTTCCGCTAGGATAAGTGTTTTCATTTCACTTCCTTTATTGACAATAGTGGAGTATTCAAATTCTGAGTCTCGTGGGAGGGATCGATATGACGCATTGTCCCCGCCAAAGCTATGCGAGCAGCACTAGCTGATCGGAGACTCGAGATCTTATGCTAAGGACAAGCAAGAGCCCCAAGACGAATTATTCAGGCTGAGATCATGTCTTACAGTATGAGGCAGTGGGGTCGTCGGGGCAGGGGGACTGGACAGCGAGACACTCATGCTCACCTGCATGTTGTTCATAGCGGGTCTTTCACAGCCATCACCAGCGGGTTCTTCTATTTCAGCAGCGCACGGGGACTGCTCGGGAGATTATAAATCCACAATGAGTTCTTAAGAAAGGAGGCGCTTCCGCCGTTGGTTACGTGTCCTTGGACCGGAGTTGAACATGCTCCTTACACCTCCTTTCAACACCTAACTCAACGGCCAACTCTCGCGCCGGCACTTCGCGGCCGGGCGTGGGTTTTATTTGCAGGGAAGGCAGAGCACAGTTTAAGGAGCAGGATCTACGGGCAGCAACCACCAAAGAGACAACACAGCGTCTCACTCCAACACTCCTAACTCAATGCCTAACGTTTTTTAAGAGCTTCCTCTCAACAGCCATTGTAATGCTCACTGTGCCCCCTTTTCCCTTCTGCTTCCTATTCAGCCACATTTTGTCTTGCCGAATCCTAACACCCAAAAGAGAGCAAAGGTGCATGTGGCTTTTATCCAGTTTTAGCCCCTCCCTATGGGCCATGTTTACTGGGCATGATTACACCTGTGTGGTGACTAGTCTACTGTTTTCCCTTGCTTTAGCACTTCTGCTAGCAATGAATAGCTGCAGGACTATACCTACTGGAATGCACATGCACCACCCTAACACTACTGGACAGATGCTGTGACTGCGAGGTTGATGCAGCGTCTGAGTTGCACTGCATGATGTAGGGTGGAACACAGCTATCTTCTCCACTACAGTGAGTGCTGGGTTAACTCGCTCTTCCACAGATCGATTTAGAGTTAGAACAGTACCACCTCAGGCCCAGCATAGACCTTCAGATGATGCCACCTGGTCCCATAACAGCCCCACCAAACACTCACAGAAATGTGCAGGCAATTTTGTCAAAAGGTGCTATAGAGAATGAGTGAGCAAGCAAAGGAATGTATGAGTCTGGTAAACAGTTCAACAGGCCACAACAAGAGGCTGGGCAGTTGCTACGGGTCTTACCATGTCAGTCACAGTAAGGACGAAGGATGGCACAGGGGCAACGTGCTGGTCTTGGAAGCAAGACCATGTGCAGAGTGACAGAGGTTCGAATCCTGGATCCACGCTTGGAATCCAAATTCAGGTATGGTATTAGGCGCATTATAAAAAAGAAAATTTCAATAAATAAATCCAGCATTATTTTTCAGTTTATGAGGGTCATCCATTGGAGACCACTTAGGCTGGACATAGATAGTGAATGCTGAGGTCAGAGACATGCAAATCCTAACTAAAATCCACAACTTGCCAATCGTCAGAAAAGTTGTAGCAAGGGTGCTTAAAGGATATTGATCATGCAAGAGAGTGGGCTTATGCACAAGTGAGGACCTCTTAACAATGGTTGGTTACGACTGGTAAGGGGAAAGGAGGAAGAGAAATTACAAGTTAAGAAATTAAAGAGGAGGTCCAACCATGTGCTAGACCGTTGAATCCCCATCTGGATAAGGTAGAAGACTAGGATCAGGTACTTAATTAAAGAAATCGGCAGAAGGTGCCATAAGGATGAGGGCAGATACTCAAGTATTTGCCTGCTTCTTCAGGTCATCCCAAGTGGCAATAAATGATGATTTTGTGGCCTGGAGTGGTTGGATGCTCGTCTCACCATTAGCCAGGATGAGATTAGCTCCTGTGGATTTCAGTAGCTCTTACTTTGCTCTAATCAATGGCCTTGGTCAGGAAGCAGCTTATGAGAAACCTGGGGGTATTCTCCCATGTAGACCCAGAGAATCCTCTATTCAGGTGGCCAGGGGAGGGCCATCGCTTTTGGATCCCAACCCTGGGGGTGGACGAGCAAGGGAGGATCACCTGAGTAGGGCAGTCCGGGGATGCGCCCATGGGAAAATCCCAGATGAGGCGCAGTATCTCAACAGAACTGTAAGCGAGGAGGACGAAGTCCCTGAACCCTTCATGGGATATGCAGGTCCCACTGTCCCTGATCAAGGAAGGAGGCGGAAAGATTGTAGCATAACAGAAGCAGGCAGTGAGGAAGGCCAGTTGTGAAAAGCATGGCTTTAACCTCCACACCTATTTATCTTTCCCCATTTCAAATCAAAGGGAGCGCTGCCGAGATCAGTACTTTCACAACAGAGTACCAGTCGCAGAAACTAACCTTAAAAAAGGGGAATCACCCCAATCATATACAAACAATGCCAGGGGATTCCCTTTTCCCCTATGATTATTCAGAAACATCAATTTCAATCTCATCCCATCCCTCTTCCCATTCGCAACATGTACTGGGATGAGTAAGAGACGACAGAGTTGTAAGATTACCCATAGGAACAACACTGTGATGCAGGGAGATGCCTACTACATTTCACCACTAGGCTGTCCCACTAAGAGACAAGCAAGGGCAGGCACTTCACCATAACCAGGCACTCCAGACTCCATTTAACTCTGTGTATAAAAGGTGTGGTTTTGTCAAAGGTGATGAGCATGCTAGGGTTGCTGGATGGATCGTGGAAGCCAGAGAGCAGGAAGCTGCAACAGGAGGAGCCCAGAAGATACAGAGGAGAGTAGGATGCCAAGAAGCTGACCCAGTGTGTCAGAGGGGTTGCAGCATGGCAAGGGAGCCGTGTATCCAAGGAGCTGGAGTGGGAGGGACTGCAAACTCCTGGGTGTATCCAGGCCAGTGTTCGTTCCCCTGGGACGCGTGCCGGTCCCAGGGGCGTCTGAGGGGCAGTTGGTGAGACCCTGACCTCGACCCACATATCCTGAAGAACTGTTTGCCAGCACTACTTGGGTGAGTTTCGTGAGAGAGAGAAACTCGGTAGCATGCGAGTAGCTGGAGCATGAGGAATGAAAGATTTAAGTGGCACGACAAGCGGAAAGAAAGAGAAAAAGAAAGTGAATTTAAAGAGAACAGAAAGCAAAGAGGGTGTGAGCGTCCCGAAATCGGGTAAAAGGGTGCAAGCGACACAAAAGCAGAAACAGAGTGTGCAAGAGGCACAGTAAAGTGGAAAGAAGATGCAAGGGTGCATAGCAAAGTAAGAAGAGTTTGCAAAAAGCACAGCAAAGTGGAAAGAAGGTGCAACTGTGCATGACAAAGTAGAAAGTGTGCAAGAAGCACAGCAAAGTGGAAAGTGTGCCAGAGGCACTGGCAGACAAAAGGGGGAAAAGAAACAAGGACAGAGTGAAAGAGGCACAGAAGGGAAAAGGTGCCAGAAGAAAGGTACAGAGAATAAGGAGAGGGGTCAGAAGTCAAAGTGGTCGCGCATGGGAGGAGCAAAAGCCTGGCGTTCTTGAAAGTCTGATACTGCACCATGAAAGAACTGTGTGTTGAAAGGTAAATCCTGACAAGGTGAACTTTTAAGTGACTTTTTGTTTGAGACCAGGGGGGCCTAGGCTTGGGGAAGGGAACCCTGGGAGGCCCACAGACACATTGTGACCTTTACTGACTTGCTGCAAGAGCCCTTCGTGGAAGGTTCAGAGGGCAACCGCTTTGAGTTGAACTGTTTTTGCGACTGGTAGAACTACACCTGAGGGTAAGGCCACCTTGAAACCAGCCTTGGTTTACATTTCTTTTTGAGCCACCATTTACCTTTAAGAAGACCCCATATCACATTGGGTTTAAGAGTGAGGGCAAGCATAGGTTTTGACAGACAAACTTTGGTTTTGGACTTGCGGACATTGACGACCCCTGGAAGCATCAGTTGAGGGTAACCCCCCCCTCCCCCATTTGAGTTAGGGCCAGTTAGCCATTACACTAACCCAACAGTGTGTTAAAGGTTTTGAAACTGTTACTTTTGAGTCTGCGTCTCTCTTGATAGCATGCCTGCCTCATTGGCTGTTGTTTATGTGAGAGAATCAATTTTAGTTAATGACAGAACTAACATGGAACAAGATAGAGGTGACATATTGGAGAAGTAGTTAGAAGGACTGGCTCAGACCATTAGAACGTGCAATACAATAGATCAATCTGAACGCAATGAGTAGAACAGGAAAAAGTTGCTTGTTGTGGATGATACACCTATGAACACATTTGAGACAAACATTTGAATATGATAAGGGTACAGCATCAAATTCAGGTATTTAACGAGCCAATCAAAAACTGGCCCGCCTCCCTCCAATATTCATAGTTGAGCGATATCTGTCATAATTGCTTTCCATCAAGTACAAGCGTTTGGCACCAATTTAATACAAAATCCTTGACAGAAAAAAGTATGGTTTGTCAGACTGAGTTTAAATGTGTTTACATTTTACTCCATACATTCACAGGAGGAAAAGCTCAATGACAATAAAAACAGGAGCACACAAGTAGGTTAAATATTGGTGATCATTTATAAACAAAAACATTATACATGTATTGCATATATAAGAACAAAAAGAATAAACAGATGTAGAGTTTGAAAGGCTGTAGTACAACATATACAATAAAAAGGGGAAAAACATTAAAATGCATATCTTTAAAATTGGATGGTTATGAAGACAACTGTATTTAACGTTCCATTGTACAGCAGACGGATCCTCAGCATACAGTCCACCAATATGTCCAAACTTTTTAAAAGAAAGAAAAATGTCTCCAGTTTTTCTGAACTATGCCAAAAACATTAAAAGTCTCGTAAAATGCTCACATTCACTTTGAGAGAAACTGTCACATAATGTGAATTGGGTGGCCAGACGTCTGCTTCAGTTTCTTAGGTCAATCCTGTGAAAAAAGAAGTATGGTAAGAACATCTGAATGTATATTTTTCCAGATCAGTGGGGTAAATTACATGATGAGACTAAAGACAGCATGCTTTGATGCACAGGACTGCGGGATATGAATTAGCTAAGGGTTTTATTTTCCCAGATGATAACCCAATGTGTACTTTAACCCGTTCTTCAATTGACCGATAAACTAGAGTTTTCTACCTTTTCTTCTGTGCGACTGTCCTTTCTTTCTTCATTATTTTCCATCGAGTCATCTTCATCTTCAACCAGCCCATCCCCTTGGTATTTGTCATGTGTCCATTTTGGACTGCTACCGGATTTTTTGAAGGTAAACCGTCCTCTGATACGCGGGAAAGTTCCACGGCCTCTTCCTCTGTTTGCCCAATAATCAATACCATCATCCCTGTCATCATGCTGTAATAGATAATCGCAAAACAAAGTCAACATTTTTTCACGTTAGCTAATGTAAAAAAACATACATTTTAGTTTTCCGGGCAAAAATTGAGTGGTCTCCCTTTTATTGTCCAGTTTTTACTATAGATGTAATAGCTACAGTTTCTAGTGCACTACTGTGAACAAGATTGTTGTTTTATTACTACACAGGACACAAAATAGTTAGTGATACATTGTATTTGTCCAACATGAAGTACAAACAAAATCACCTCAATATGAACCAGGTACACCTAGTCCATAACTCTCCCAACTTATCAGAAATTCTGATCCTGGCATTAGGCCGCGATGGAAATCTGATCCAAAGATGCAACCCAATTCTGCAAGCATTATCAATGTGAAATCCACAGTAGGAGACTTCTGCATTGTGGGACCAGGCACTATGCTCCCCAATCCCCAATTCTATGACAAGACCGGAGGCGAGCATTATGCTTCAACTTCTTTACTGCTAACCACAGCTTTTTAAATCTTTCTTTCGTTTCAATATATATTTTTATAGCTTGTATAAATAACAGAAAAAATGAAACATCATAGCCTTAACCTGGCCTAACTACTCCCCCCTCCTCCCCCATGAGGCTCTTCTGTATGGTAGTCCAATAGCCTCTCTTTCACTGTCCAATCAGGTAATCCCTTCTACTATATGTCAGTGCTTCCCTGGGTCCCTTCCTCTTCTTTTTTGCTGCACCACAGATAAGTGACGTCCATTACTAACAGTGCCTTGCTATGCTGTTTTTTCTTGTATAGAATGCCATAATATTAGGTTTATATACTTATAAAGCGCGCGCATACTATTAGCGCAGTTGTAATAATGTTCGTGCTGAAAACATATGCGTACATTTCAGAGTGAGCTTGACATTCAGGGCGGCTGACAGCCGAGCCTGCGAGTGATCTCACTCGCTTTAGGGCTCGGCCAGTCAGTCGCAAGCGAGCACCGTCCGAAATAGAACTTTGCGGGCGACGCGTAATACGCGATAAGCCCACTCCCTGTAGAAACAAGGGAAGCGCGCGCATGCGCATTACTAAATTCCCCTCAAAAGAGTGTATTCTCATGGAGACACTAACGAAGAAGCTAACGGGCAGTTGTACGCTCCCTCTTTCACTCCCGAACGAGCGAACCTCGCTAATTTACTAGCGGTTCGCCTGCACACATCAGAGGCAGTCAGAAATTTAATTAAAAAAAAAAAAAAAAAATATATATATATATATATATATATATTTTTTTTTTCCTCTTTCCATCAACAAAAGAGGAGCTACAGCACTCGAACTGATAGCGATCCTCTGTGAGGCACACGCAATACCATGGCATACAGCAGGGATGATGAGGCTTGGAGTGAAGGGAGTGATAGAGAACCAGAAAAGGAGGTGGAATACATAGGAGAAGATATAGACCTCTCCTATAGCTTCAAGAAAGTGCTAGGCGACTCATTGGTTCAAGCCGTAGCACTAGGAGTTAAGCCTCTACAAGACAGGCTATTAGTCCTGGAAGAAATACTGGGCAAAATAGCTGGCACGCTCGACGACCCGAGTGAGGGAACCTCCACACAAGAGCCTCTGACACAAGGTGAGAAGGGGAGAAAAGTGGCCCAGAAGAGGAAACACTCTTCTACTCCTCCGGGCATGGATACGGGGAAGATTAAGTTCCTAGAGGTGGCTGACGCTTTCAATAGGCTTAAAAGTGCCTTTCTTACAAAGACAGCCATGCCCAACCTCATACCCCCCCTACCCCAGGGGCAAAAAATATAGGGGATGCCTCATCATCCACAGAACACTCAGATCAGGAACAGGAAGGGGATGATGACCAGAGCATAAGCAAAGAGAGCCGAGTCTTACAGAAGAAGAGTACAGGTGAGCCCCAAGCCAGCAGTGTGGAGGCCCCTCTAGATGAAGACGACATGTCAGACATGTTCGAACCGGACACCATAAGACACCCCAGATCGACGGACTGGACCCCATCACCAAGAGTAGCCCTTTACATGTCCCAGAAAATGAGAAAGCCTATGGAGAAAGATACTAGATTCAGACTCAGAGCTGAGTGTCCGAGACCAGAGCTGACAGGGAAAGTAGCTGATACACCCGAGCTCGACGCAAAAATGCTAACCTTCGTAACGAAGGCAGGGAAGGACACCAGAAAAGGCATGGATTGGGCATGGAAGACGTGCCAGGATAAACTGCTAGACCTAGCTGGCCCCATAGCGAAAATAATGGATTTAGCCGAAAGGGCTAAAGACACTGGAGAACCGGTGGACCCACTCATTAGCAGGATGGGCACAAAGAGTAGTCTGCATGCTAGGCAACGCAAACTGCGCAATACCTTCAGAGCGACTCAGATCTAAGTTGCTGAAGATTGATAAACTAGGCGACCTGGCGTCTTACGAAGCTGGGGAGAGCGCCCAAGGGCTTCTGTTCGGAGACACATTTGTCAAAGAAATGAACAGATTCGTCAGACATACACGGCGCTAGAGAAAGTGCAGGCTTCCATTAGGAAGGTATTCCCGGGGAGAGTTTTTTCAGGGGCCGGTCGATATAGAGGCCGCTCAACCGGCCGATTCAATAACAGAAGATCTCAAGGCCCCAGAGCGCAGTATTGGGAGACCCGCCAACAAGACGCCTTTTCCCCAAACAGAGGACGAAGTTCTCGGGGACGTGGATATTACCGACACCAGAACAACACCACATGTGAGAGAACGCACAGCGACCTATCCGCCAGTGGGGGGCAGAACAATGCGTTATTTGCACAACTGGCGCGATCTATCGTCAGATGCATGGGTCCTTCAGACCGTACAAGACTTCATTCTAGAGTTCCTAGACCATTAGGAACAGGAATGTCCCCCTCACAGAATTCAAATGACACAGGCGGAAGAAGCGCTATTAGATGCAGAGATCCAGGATCTAGTGCGGGAGAACGCGATAGAGAGGCCGACGAGAAGCGGACAATCCTTCCTGAGCAATATGTTCCTAGTCCATCACAAAGACAAAGTTCGTCCAGTAATCAATCTGAAAGAACTCAACAGCTGGTTAGTATACAAACATTTCAAGATGGAAGGAATCCATCTGCTAGGGGACTTACTCAGAAGGGGAGATTGGCTCGCGCGTCTAGGTCTGAAAGACGCTTATCTCACAGTACCGATAGCAACCCAATGTCGACCCTTCCTAAGGTTCAGGTGGAGACGAACTATGGCAGTTCAGATGCCTACCGTTCGGTCTAGCGTCAGCACCATCGGCGTTCACCAAGCTTATGAGGCCTGTTGCGAAAGGACTTCGGGAACAAGGGTGTCGGATGATTGGCTATCTGGACGACATCCTATTTATGGCCGAAGACAAAGATCGCTTACAGAAGCAAATTCAATGGGCAATAGAACTAATTTCCAGTCTGGGATTTCTAGTGAACAGAGACAAATCAGAGCTTACGCCGACCAAGCGGCTAGAGTTCTTGGGCTTCACTACAGATACGAAGAAAGCTACCTTGGAATTGCCAATCCCAAAAATGAGAGCTATCAAGAAAGATCTGAGAACAGCACTCAAGAAACCGCTGATCTCTCTTCGGTATCTAGCCAGGATAGTAGGTCTTTTAGCAGCGTCCATACAAGCGATATTTCCCGGCCTGTTACACTATCGGGCTCTTCAGAGACTGAAGATCAAGTACCTAAGGAAAGGCTTGAGATACGATCGACTAGTTCCCCTAGATGGAGAAAGCAAATCAGAGCTCACCTGGTGGCTCCACAATATGGAAGCCTGGAACGGCGGCGCCATTTTCGGAGACATATCAGAATTAGTTATAGAGTCAGGCGCCAGCAGGTCCGGATGGGGAGCGCGATGCGGCGAGATAGAAGCAGGTGGAAAATGGTCGCAAGAGGAGTAAGAACTACATATCAATTGCCTAGAGTTACTAGCAGGGTCATTTGCAGTAAAAGCGTTCACCAGAGACAAAACACACTGCAGCATCCTTCTCAAGATGGACAATATATCTGCAGTAAGGTATATAAACAAGTTGGGAAGCCCCAGGTCCAGGATGTTAGCAGAATTAGCGAAGGATTTCTGGCACGACTGCCTAGAGAAGAAGATAACAGTCAAAGCAGAGTATCTCCCAGGGGCCCTGAACTCAGTGGCGGACTGGAACTCCCGACACCAAGTAGATTACAGCGACTGGAAGCTACACAGGGAGATCTTCGAAAAACTAGAAGCAAAATGGGGCCCCCTGCACATAGACCTGTTCGCCTCGAGGCTGAACACGCAGCTGGCGAATTACTTCAGCTGGGAGCTGGACCCGGAAGCCCAGGGAACAGATGCATTCATGCATCATTGGGGGTCGCAGAGGCACTATGCTTTTCCCACCTTCGCGATGCTGGCGAGGGTACTAGCAAAAGTGCGCAGAGACAGAGCTCAAATAGTGATAGTGACGCCAGAGTGGAAGTCGCAAGCCTGGTTTCCAGTTCTGATGGAACTTTCTACGGATTTTCCACAGAAGATTGCATACAGACAAGACATGCTGACCGATCCAGCAGGAGCCCCACACCCTCTGATAGAGGACCAGACCTTAACCCTGATAGCGTGCAGAATTTCAGGCATAGATGGCGCTTGCCAGGACTTTCAGAAGACGCTACAAGGCTCATCAATTTATCATGGGCCCCCATCTACGATCCGGAGCTATAATTCCGCGTGTCAAGCCTGGGACTTATGGTGCAGGTGGAGGAGTATATCTCCCATTTCAGCACCTGTAGTTCAAGTAGTGAATTTTCTAGCCAGCCTCCCCTCTACAGGGAAAGCTTTCAGGACTGTGGGAGTATATAGATCAGCAATCTTCGCTGGACACGAGCTAGTGGACGGAGCACCAGTAGGGGAACACCCCGCTGTGTCAAGACTGAAAGGGTGTGAAGATGAGCAAACCCCCTATGCCAAAGTACTCATTACTCTGGGAAGTTCAAAAGGTCCTAAATCTGTTCGAGCAGTGGGCAAGTATCAGTTTACTGTCAGATAAACAACTCTCAGGCAAATTAGCTACACTCCTCTGCCTAGTGTCTTGTAGAAGAGTTTCAGATGTTAAAGCCCTAGAGATAGACAGAAAAATGTACTATCCGGAAGGGATAGCCTTTACCATAGCGCAGCGTACAAAGACCAATTCTAAAGTGATTTCATACCCATACTGTCCAAACGACGAGAAATTATGCATGGCGAAATGTATAAAGTGTTATGAAGCAGCTACAGCAGCGGTTAGACCGGGGGTGGAGGGGGGTTTGGGTGCGGGGATTAGCCTGTTGCTTTTAGCGTGCATAAAACCACACAAAGCAGTTACGTCAGCTACCATTGCGAGATGGGTAAAAGAAGTGATGGAATTAGCAGGTATAGACACGTCTAGATTTGGAGCGCACTCTACTAGAGGTGCCATGGCTTCACAAGCTTTTGCAGTCGGAGTTCAGCTGCAAGAGATCGTGAAAGCAGCAGACTGGTCGAGTGATTCAGTCTTTAAAACCTTTTACTTCAAACCAGTATCCAATATAGCAGCTGCAGTTGTAGAAAGCTTTGAACAAGCATAATGCTCGCCTCCGGTCTTGTCATAGAATAAAGATTGCCCATGCGACTAGCGCAGGAAGTCCTGATTCTATTAAAGACACGGAGGCGAGCATTATCCCACCCTACGGGAATACGGCTGTAAGAGTGTTAGGGAGAATTCTCTCTTTAGGCTGAATTTCCTAACCTAGTGAATCCCCCAGCAGCTTTGCTGCATTTCTGGAGTTGTTTTTTTCTCCTGCCAAGAGTGAGACTCTTTCTCCCACTCTTGGACGGATTTATGGCGTTCCTTTGACTGGTAATGTGTTTTATGGGCTATGGGGTCCTTTACGCCATAGGGTCTCATGTGTTTTTCCTATGTGTGCTACACAGCACCCTCCGTGCAGTAACACAGGGGTGTCATAGTGACACCCCACCATAGACTCCATACCCTGGGACTGACTACTGTCTCCCAGGGCATGTAAAGTCACCATTGGCTTTACTAGTCCCAAATTATTAACAGAAACCAGTACAAAACATCATATTGTGGACGTACTGGTTGGGGCAATTCGATTGCCCCGGGGTCTGTTAGTCGAGGGGGCACGTCTCCGTCCCCCCTGATCGAGTTTTGGCTGTTGGCAGTGGATACTACTTTTTATATTCGACCGCGAATATATCCCTATGGGATTTTCCCATTGTTCGAGGCTACCAACGTTAATTATTTAATTCTCATAGCCTCGAACATACCGCCGGTTTATTTATTTAATATTAATTCCCCGGTTGGTATTTTTTGCCAGGACTCGATTCTAAAATGGCGTTTGTGTTCTCTTCTGTGACTCCAACCCAAGCCCTTTGTTCCACTTTTTGGCGGGCTTCTCCACAGAAGCCTCCAGAAGTGGTGCCACTCTGTCTGGGTACCACAGAGGGTGTGGGAGGGGGTTTAGGCACCCTGGACTGAATTACCTTGGTAACTCAAGTCACACTCTTGTGTGATTGGCCCAAGCGGTGAGCCAGCCGGCTCACCACTTAGCATGTTTGACAGCTAGGCTGAGTGAATGGGGGTGTGCGGCATAAAAGCAGGGCTTTGGGGACTGGAACTTCAGAAGTCGCCACAGGACCTGAGAATCCGACGAGGGAGAAGCTGAGCCGACCTGCCACGACGACACCACCGGTGGAGCCCTGCGGAACCGACTCACCACTTCCCGACGACAGAGAAGATCTCCCAGCTGAAGAGGCTTCTTCCCCTGACTGGTGGGCACAACAAGTTTACCTTTCTCTGTGTGCATCACAGGCCGTCTTGTATTCGAATTGCTCGTGCCAAGCACCCCGGCAACCGGATAGCCACTTACCACTGGACCGCAAATAAAAGGACCGCTCCTTTTACCCGAGAACTCCGCGGCTGGTTTCTTCCCTGGCAGTGCAACGGACTCCTGTCTTCCTCCCCGACTAGATCCTCTCTTCCCCCGGACGAAGCACCGACTTGCATCCGCTGCCAGGAACAACTGCCCCCGTTGGAGTATTCTCACCACTTTAAGGTACCGTGTCCGCCAGGCCTCCCTTTCTAAAGATTGCTACAAGGTAATAATAACCCCTTAACCTTCTGGACTGGGCGGGCCGCCTTGACCTTCTAACTGGTCCCTTTCTTTGGTCCAACTCTTTTTTGAACCTCTTCAAGACTTTTGTGCACTGCAACCGTGTGACCTTAGACACATTTCGTTTTGATCCCCTTAAAGTGGATCCGGCCTACTGAACTCTAAACTCACGGTTTTTCTTTGCCTTCCTCTCTTGTTGTGTTCTTGTAAAAGTGTTGGGATCTGTTTCAATTTATACTCTGCTTTTCTCTCCCTTTTTAAGCAAATTATTAGACTGCCATCTGCGTTAAGCGCTCACCGCTGTCTGAAAATAAGTGGGGCTTTACTTAAGACTTGTCTAATATTCTTCTAAGGGAGTGTATATCTTTTAGTGACCGTGTTTTTGAATTGCTTACTATTAGTGCCTGTGTGTTTTTCTAGATGTGGTTTTAAATAAATAATTATCTCTCTTTTACACCAAGCCCTGGTCAGTGTTTACTTGTTCTACTGCGTTCTTTTGACCTATTGTGAATACTCTGTATACTGCCTAACTCTTCTTGAGGGAAGTCTGACTGCTCAGCCACAGTTACCAAGTGAATCTGTGTGGTACAGACTGCCAAACACCTGTAGTCTTAAATCTTTTGCAGTGGTCCCAGAGGGAACTGCACAGGTTTCTGCCTAACAAAGAGTCATGTTATTAACTGTAATAAATCTCACAGCAATTTATGTAAATGCTTTGTTATGACATGTGATGAATCGTATTCCCCTCCCTAACGTGCACATTTCTCTTTTTGCATAGAGGAGCAAAAGAATCACCCAGATTAGAGTGTACGAAGGCAGCAGAACTACGGAGTTAGAATATGGAGAGCCTACCAAGGATAGAAAGGACAGACTCAGTTGGATTATGCGAGAGCGGAGTTAGATTTTAGACATTTGTTCAGTTAAAGAGTGAGCTGCAAAAGAAGAGGAAGGGACCCAGGGAAGCAGTGACTTATAGTAGAAGGGATTACCCGATTGGACAGTGAAAGAGTGGCTATTGGACTACCATACAGAAGAGCCTCATGGGGGAAGTAGTTTAGCCAGGTTAAGGCTATGATGTTTCATTTTTTCTGTTATTTTTACCAGGTTACTCACCGTAGTAACCACCTTACTCCTAGTTCATAGTCCCCTTTCCTCCATATTTGTGGACATCTCTCCGTCCTGTGGGACGGGACCGGGGCACTTTGTAAAAAGCATCCACATTTTTTTCAAAAATGTGTCCCTCCTCTCTTTCCTGCACGGGGCCCGGCACGCAGCCGTAACCCTGCCCACCTTGGCTCCGCCCCGCGCATCGCCCATCAGTCCTTTTCTATCGCCAGGTTAAAGACCCATTAGCAATAACAGAGTAACCTTATTAGAGGGGACGGCGGGCGGGCGTATGGAGGAAAGGGGACTATGGACTAGGAGTAAGGTGGTCACTACGGTGAGTAACCTGGTAATACTCCTACGTCCCGTCCCCTTTCCTCCAGACTTGTGGGAGATTCCCAAGCACTCCTTACAGGAACTACGGGTGGATGGAAATACCCCTTACTGAAACAGGTTCTTCAGCACAGCCTGACCAAACTGAGCGCCAGCTCTTGAGCTCATGTCGAGACAGTAATATTTACAGAAAGCAGATGGGGAGGCCCAAGTAGCTGCCCTAGCGATGGACTCCCAGGGGACATATTTCTGAAAAGCAACCGCGGCTGCCTTGCCCCGCACCAGGTGTGCATGGATACCCTTAGGAGGTTTCAGCCCTTGGACGGTGAAAGACTATGTGATGCAGGCGGCTATCCACCTAGAAATAGATGCTCCTAAGCTCAGAAGTCCTGTCCAGGTAGAACTTAAGAGCTCTTTGGGCATCAAGACAGTGTAGAACCCTTTCCGCCTCTGAGGCAGGGTTCAGAAAAAAGACCGGAAGGGAGATCGACTGATTCAGATGGAATTTGGTCACCACCTTCGGTAGAAAAGCCGGGGTTGTCCGAAGGACTACCTTGTCCTTGTGAAAGATCAAGAAAGGATGCTCCACCGACAATGCCTGGAGCTCACTCGCTCTCCTTGCTGACGTAACGGCGACCAGAAAGGACACTTTCCAAGACAAGTACTTGAGGTCCACCGTAGCCATTGGTTCAAAGGGTTTATGGCACAGCGCCGTCAGGACTACATTTAGGTCCCATGGCGGGTGCGGATTACGAACCGGAGGGTAGAGGCGTGTCAAGCCAGCCAAATGCCTCTTCACCACTGGGTTAGAGAATAAGAACACAGGTCTGTAGAAAGGTAAGCGGAAACCGCTGAGAGATAAGTCCTGCATGACAGGACATGAACCCCTGACTCTGCTAGGGAGGACATGAAGGACAACACTGTGTCAATCGTGGCCACCCCCGGATCCAACCTCTTCTCCAAACACCAATGACAGAACCTGAACCATTTACTCTTGTATTGAGATCTGGTCGAGGGTTTCCTGGCTGCCTGGATAATGCGCATGTTATCCGCAGACAAACTCAGATGCTCTAAAGACTTGAACTTAGGCACCATGCCGCCAAGCTGAGCGATTGTGGGGAGGGGTGCCACATCTGTTGTTCCCCTTGGTGAAGAAGATCGGGAGTTACTGGTAACCTGATCGGCGGATACACCGACAGGTGTTTAGGTTCTGAGAACCAAAACCTGGCCGGCCACCACGGGGCTATGAGTAGAAGGGAACAGTTCGCAGAGTTCTTCAACTTTCAAATTGCACGGTGAACTAGAGGCAGATGCGGGAAGCTGTAAGCTCTCATGTTGTGCCATGGAATCTCGAGAGCATCCCCCAGAGAGGAGGCTCCCAGCCCCCCTCTGGAGGCATACTGAGGAAGCTTATTGTTCGCCGCCGTAGCGAAGAGGTCCACCTCCAGTGTGCCCCAGCGTGAGAAAATCCATGAGAGGACCTCCGCCTTCAATTCCCACTCGTAGCTGACCACTGTCCGCCGGCTGAGGGCATCCGCTGTGACATTCAGCTATCCCGGGATGTGCACTGCAAGCAGCCAGACACCATGAAGCACGGCCCACTCCCAAATCTGGATGGACAGGTCCATGAGGGAGGGGGGGGGGACTTCGTTCCCCTTGTTTATGTAATACATTGACACCACATTGTCCGTTCTTATGCAGACCACCTTGTTGACAATGAGCGGTCTGAACGCCCTGAGCGCTAGGAAGATCGTCGGAAGCTCCAAATGATTTATGTGCAGGAGCTTGTCCTGAGGCGACCAGAGGTCCGAAACCTGAAGAAGATCTAACGTCGCACCCCACCCTAGAAGGGAAGAGTCTGTCGTGATCGTCACCATGGGGACCGGGTCCTGAAACCTTGTGCCCCCAGACAGATTGCTGAGAGATGACCACCAATCCAGGTCCACTCATGGAATCCGGAATCATTATCCGCATGGAATCCGGATCCACTGCCTGACGCTATGAACTCTGAAGAGCCATCTGGGTCCGTCTCATTTTGGGACTAGCAAGAGGAAGAGCGAGTACACACAAGGCCATGAGACCAAGAAGCCTCTGGAACCACCAGGACGACATGCTCTCCGACTGCGCAAACATCGGACACGTGGCTAACCTATCCGCCATTCTGTCCTCGAGCAGATACACTCTGCAGTCGATCGTGATCCAACGGAAACCCAGGAAGATCAGGTCCTGTGAGACCGTCATGGACAATTTCCGCCAGTTCCCCGACAACCCAAGATAGAACAGGAGCTGAAGGAGAGACTGGAGGTTGCCCGCTGCTGCCAGCGGACAAGGGCTGCGTAAGAGCCAGTCGTCCAAATAAGGATAGACATGGATACCATGGAGACGAAGATAGGCCGCAATCACCGACATCATCTTCGTGAAGACACGCGGCGCCGAGCTGAGGCCAAAAGGAAGCACCCGAAACTGGAAGTGCTCCTCTCCCAAAGAGAAGCGGGGATATCTCCTGTGTGGATTCCAAATCAGGATATGCATATATGTATCCTGAAGATCCACAACGCTGAGCCAATCGCCCATCTGTAAGGAGGAGCGTATCTGGCTGGGCGTGATCATCTTGAATTTCTCTTGGGGTAGGAAAAGATTGAACTGGGAAAGGTCTAAGATGGTGCGCAGGCCAGCCTGGTTGGGTTTGGGCACCGTAAACAGCCGGGAATAGAAGCCCTCCCCTCGCTTCCCAAGGGGAACAGGTTCCACAGCTCTGAGGTCCAGAAGTTTCTGCACTTCGGCCTTGAGGGAGGGTGAGCCCGACAGCTGAAAAGGAGGGTTGAGGGGTGGGATAGGGGGTAAAGGTAAGCGGAAGCCCGCTCGAGCGACTGACAAGACCCATCTGTCTTCTGTGATGGTCTGGCACGCATCCCAATGAGACGCAATGCATCCTCCCACCGGGGGCTCGTGCGAGCGCTGAAAACCCTCATTTGGCTGGTTTATCGGTGGCGGTGCCACCTGAACCTGATGAGGAGGCTGAGGAGCGAGAGAAAAACCGCGTGCGGTGTTGTCTACAGCGGTTATTCCCCGCAGGAGTATCCACTCTGCAAGATTTGCAGTCGAGGAAGCCCCTAAAACCAGAGGGGGGTCGACTTTGCGACAACAGTCTCTGGGATTTGAAAGGAGCTTTGACCAGAACAGACAATGATTTAGCCGTCTGAGTGCTATCCTTGGTCTTGGTGAGCTCTACATCAGCAGTAGAATGAAAAAGCTCCTTACTATCGAATGGAACCTCCAACACCTTGTCTTGCACTTCCTTAGAAAATTTAGTGGCATGCAGACACACTTGCCGTGAGGTATCAACCCCAAGCATCAGGCCCCGAGCCGAGGTGTCTACGTGGTGAACCACAGCCTCCAGGAGATCCTGGGCCAAGACCCTGGCATCGGAAAGGCCTCCTTTGAAGTCTTCCAACTTCTCGACCGGGATGTGCTCCTCAAACTCCGACAGACCTTTCCACATCCGCATCTTAGCTCCCGCCAATATCAACTCAGCGTTGGCCTGCCTGAGCTGCAAGGCTGAGTTGGCAAAGATTTTCCTCCCTAAGTAGTCCAGGAGTTTGTACTCCTTTCCCAAGACCCGAGTAGCCGTCGTGGAAGAGAATGCTGCAGGTCTGTATTGCAACGTAGCTGCAGCCACCACTGTAGAGGAGGGAGGCGGACAAGACGACAGGGCCACCTCTTCCGAAGAATGCAACCTGTACCTCGCGTCAATCTTCTTATTGACAAAAAGTCCCGTGTGGCTTTTCCCAGACTCTTCGGACCTCGACCAGAACGTCCTTCTGCAGGAACAGGCCGGTATGCTCCAAGGAAGACAGGGTGAACGCCCCAGAAAGCACGCCCTCCTGCGGAGCGGGTGCCTCGGGGACCAGAACATCTAAGAAACTCATCATGTCCAGTACCCGGTCATGAAAGGCTCTGATAGAGCGGGGAGGGTTCTTGTTGTCCTGATCGCCTTGAGGGTCATCTGACAGGTCAGGCCCCGCCTTGTCCATTGGGGACAATGGAGGTACAGGCGGAAGAGCCGGGGGAGGCACCGGCGGAACCATTGGAGGAACGGGTGGAGCCAGAGGCGCAGGTGGACATATCTCCTTGAAAAGCCCTTTGAAATATTCCCTCATGGGGTCGGTGCACATAAGCCCTTGAAAAGTACCGAAAAAAGCATCCTCAGGAGATTGCTTCGGAACTTGAGGAGGCCTCTCATGAGGTGGACAAATCCAGAGACGTAACGGGGAAGGTGCCACACCGGCCCCTCCACCGACGTATCCACATAAATCAAAGGAGCCGCCCCCTGTGCGGAAGAGGCATCCGGGTATTCCAATCATAAACCGTCCGGTAAGGATGTCCACAAGGGACCTTAGGTTCACCCAAGGGACTGCGCCCTACACCAGAGGCCGATGGCGTAGTTGTAGGGGTAGTACCTAAAATGGCCGCCGTGGTGGGAACGGGCGCCATTTTTTCCTCATCTGAGGGGAACTGCGGCACGTGAGGAACTGAGGCAGCGGTCCCAGTCGATGGATCAGGGGTCTTAATCTTAGCCTTAACATAAGGAACCTTGGCCGAGCCGGTACTACGAGGCCTGGAATGTTTTTGTGACATACCAACCGCCAAATTAGCCTTCGAAGGAAGGACCTCGGCACTGCCGGTAAAAGAATAACTTTGCTTCTTTGCCCCCTCAACAGATCTGGTATCACCACAAGAGCGGGAACGGTGAGCAACCGCTTTCACCGACAAAGCCTTGTCCGGCCTCTCAGAACTGTTGGTAGCTTTAGCCTCTGAACGAGGGACCTCGGACCCAGGTCCGGTAACAGCCTTATCTGCACGGGCCTCGAACATCTGTTCGGTAACAACCAGCCCAGCCAAGGCCTCGGGGCACACCCCGGTCTTGTTTTTGAGGGAAGCCGACAGGTCCCAAAGCGAGCTCCGGTACCCGCGATTCAGTAAAAGTGGGTCTACAAACAGCCCCCACAGGAGGGGACTCGGAGCGTACTCTGGTGTTCACAGGCCCCTTACGGAGACCCTCAGAGAAAACTCTGGTAGAATTATTAGGCCCAACGGGCACCTCATGGTGAACCCCGGTGACTGAGCGATCAACGCCCCTCCAGGACTGAGAGGAACCCGGAAAGGTATCCCCCGGCCGGGCTCCTCTGAAAAGTAAAGAACTTAACGGGCGTTTCTTCTTCTCGTCGATGAAGGCCTGAAAATGCGAAGGAGGAGTTCGACAGAACACCTCCTCCCACCGCTCCAACCGACGTTGAACTGCCCGGACCGAAAGGGAGTCACAGTAAAAACCGGAGTCCCAACAGTGTTCCGGACCCAAACACTCTAAACAAAGAGGATGGGGATCCGCTCTCGCGAAGCGACTGTGACACGATGAACAATCTGGAAAGTCTAATTTGAAAGACAGACTAGGAAATGAACGCTAGCTAGAGCCAGAGAGGAAAAAAGGGAAGAAAATCTTCTGAGGATGCAAGTGCGTCCGGCCCTGATCGAGCGGAGAAAAGGACTGATGGGCGATGCGCGGGGCAGAGCCAAGGTGGGCGGGGTTATGGCCGCGTGCCAGACCCTGCGCAGGAAAGAGAGGAGGGACACATTTTTGAAAAAAATGTGGAACTTTTTACAAAGTGCTCCGGTCCCGTCCCACAGGACGGAGAGATGTCCACAAGTATGGAGGAAAGGGGACGGGACGTAGGAGTAATACGAGTTATAAAAAAAAAAATATATATATATATATATATTGAACCGAAAGAGATTTTAAAAGCTGTGGTTAGCAGTAATTAAAGAAGTTGAAGCATAATGCTCGCCTCCGGTCTTGTCATAGAATAAAGATTGCCCATGCGACTAGCGCAGGAAGTCTTGATTCTATTAAAGACACGGAGGCAAGCATTATCCCTCCTACGGCAATACGGCTGTAAGAGTCATGTTATTAACTGTAATAAATCTCACAGCAATTTATGTAAATGCTTGGTTATGACATGTGATGAATCGTATTCCCCTCTCTAACGTGCACATTTCTCTTTTTGCATAGGAGAGGGGCAAAAGAATCACCGAAATTAGAGTGTACGAAGGCAACAGAACTGCGGAGTCAGAATATGGAGAGCATACCAAGGATAGAAAGGACAGACTCAGTTGGATTATGCGAGAGCGCAGTTGGATTTTAGACATTTGTTCAGTTAAAGTGTGAGCTGCAAAAGAAGAGGAAGGGACCCAGGGAAGCAGTGACTTAATAGTAGAAGGGATTACCTGATTGGACAGTGAAAGAGGCTTTTGGACTACCATATAGAAGAGCCTCATGGGGCGAGAAGTTTAGCCAGGTTAAGGCTATGATGTTTCATTTTTTATTCATACGAGTTATAAAAAATATATATATATATTGAAACGAAAGAAATTTAAAAAGCTGTGGTTAGCAGTAATTAAAGAAATTGAAGCATAATGCTCGCCTCCGTGTCTTTAATAGAATCAAGACTTCCTGCGCTAGTCGCATGGGCAATCTTTATTAACCTGGCACAGGCGCCACCAAGCGGTAGCATAATAGCATGGGCATATGCAAGAGGGGATGGCTGGGTCGTAGTTGTGAAGGACAAAGAGCTAGGATCTGAGTGTATCGGCATCACAACGAAGGACATTTTTGATTACTGGTAAAGAACATATTGCTCTCCCTCGTTTGGGAACAGATTAAACAGGGAAGCATTTTTGCTGAGGAGACTGTCAGGTGACTTAAAGCAATTCAGTTACTCAGTACCTCCTGACCAAAAGCATCCAGCCTGGAGAAAATATACAGAGAAGAGTGTTTCCAGAAAACATTGGGGGTGGCAGACAGGCAAAACTAATTAACGTGTGTGTTGCTTTGAAAAGCAGTCAGGGCTGCCTTGGATCTGGAGAAATGCACACGCAGTCTCACAGGAACGTATACACTTTTGAAATACAGTACACAACCCATTTGGCAATGGTGGCTTGGTAAACCCTGGTGAAAACAACATTGAGCGACAACAACAAAAATCCAAGTAGTTTGACATGCGAAAAGCTCTATCTCTTTGATGATTAAACTTTATTAACTACTAGCAACACACACATTGTGAAGAGCCCCCATTCTGCTACTGAAAAGTGTGGCCTAGGCTGGAAAACATGTACATAAATTACCTAGTTCAAAGGGAAGTCTGAGAGAACTTTTGGATTGAAGCACAGAACTATTCTTAGAACCACTATCAGCATGGAAAACTGCATGAGGGTCTTAAGAGCCTGCATCTCGCTCACCCTACTGTAAGAGTTGGCTGCCGCTGGGAAGGCAATCTTCCCGGAAAGGTGGTAAAAAGTTGTTGAAAAGTAGAGGCTTAATAAGCTTCCTTTTTATGGAATCTAAAATCATGTTCAAATATTTGATTTGAAATACTTATTACATACTTATTACATACATAAGCATGTCATCTCCACGGGAATGAACTGCATTTTGGCGCAAGTGACAGTTGAAAGCCAAGAAACCAAAACCTTATCTAGCAGGAGACCACCAGGGGGCGCAGACGAAGATGTCTGCGTGAGTAAGGAGCTTGGCAACAAGTCAGGGCATTAAGTTCCAAGAGCACCCTTGCGAGCAGCGAGGAAAACCGTGAAGGGCAGCCGACCCCTGCCTGGGGGACAGCACATGTTGGGCCGGTGAAGAACAGTGTACCAAGCCCCAGACACTGTTGGAGCAGGGACTTGAGGCTCCAGCGAGGCGGCACAGCTATCGGGTGAGAGGGATATACGGCAGAGGACCAGGTGAGGAAAAAGAAAGTAGGCTTGCCTCGCCAACACTTGTCAGTAAGACACTAGTTTCCCTCCCTCCTTTCCTGACATCTGGCACATTAACAGCAGCTGGGGAGCACCGGCAGAATAGATCTAACAATTGGTAGGTGGCAGAGCGACCACCCCATGCGCCCCGCCCCCAGAAACCACTCCACTACGGAGGCAAAGAGCACCCATAGCGCAGCGGGACACCAGTCTTCCCCTCTGCTCCACCTCCGCAGAAAAAACGTTGTAGAAGCACCAGCACCATTTTAAGGCAAGGTAAGAGCTTGGTGAGCAGCGAGGTATCCGCCCCTCCCCCACTGACTTCTCACAAGGAACAGGAGCTTGCAGAGGCCGGCGGGGAGAACTAGATACCGTGCTGGGCAGCTAGCCACAGCCCCTCTCCCCAGGGCAACGGACATAATAAAGGCCCCTGGAACAGGAGAAAGGGGGCCCGGCGATTGGAAGGTAGCAGAGCGAGCCCCCCCCAAACCCCTCAGAAACCGCTCCGGCACAGTGACAAAGATAACACATAGCGCAGCAGGACACCAGTCTTCCCCTCTGCTCCACCCCTGCAGAAGCAACGGTGTAGAAGCACCAGCACCATTTTAAGGCAAGACACGTCAACAATATTGCCATTGCCTAATGACACCAGTTTTATTAGGGGGAGGATGGTGGGACGTATGGTGGAAAGGGGACTGTGGACTAGGAGTATGTTAGTCACTATGGTGAGTAACTTCTAATTACTCCTACGTCCTGTCCCCTCTCCTCCATTCTGCGCGGCCAATTGCAACTGAATGTAGCCCCAGGGTGGAGAGGAGAACCTCCTTAAAAAACAAGTTCCTTAATACTACCTGTCTGAATGCTGCGTCTGACCTAGAGCCAGCATCCAGACAGTAGTGCTTGCAGAAGGCCGAACGAGTGGCCCACGTGGCCGCCCTGCTACTGACCCGCCACGGAACATGTCTCTGGAATGCGACCGCTGTGGCCTGGCTCTGATAGCGTGGGCATGAATGTTCAGTGGAAGCGGTTTGTGCTGCCCTCATAGGCCTCCTTAATGACCGAAACCATCCACCTTGCTAAAGAGGCCTTGGAAGCCTGATAACACGCCCTTGACCCCCCTCTCCCACCCGAAGGTGACAAAGAGATAGCATCCGAGTTGCAGAATCTCTTGGTCCTGTCCATATAAAATTTCAGAGCGTGCCTGCCATCCAGACAGATCCGCAAAGAAAGTAGGTAAGACTATCTCCTCATTTAGATGGAAATTAGAGACTACCTTGGCCAAGAACGCTGGATGCGTTCTCAGGACCACTTTATCTCTGTGAAAAGTAGTGTACGGTTCTGAAGCCACTAGTGCTTGTATTTCGCTAACTCTGCCAGCTGACGTAAGACCCACCAAGAGCTGTATTAATGGTGACCAGCCAGATGTACGCGGACGCCATTGGCTCGAAGGGTTTGTGCGCCTGGGCGCACAACACTACATTGAGGTCCCACACCTGGTATGTTTCGTTGATGGGCAGGTAGAGCGTGGTGAGGCCCGCCAGATGTCACTTAACCACTGGGTTGGAAGAAGAGAAGACTTACTCTTCAGAGTTCCGGTAGGCTCCTCTGGCCGCCAGGTAAGTACGGCATGTGTCTATTTGCACTCCTGAGTGTGCGAGGTGTGCAGAGAAGGATAGCCCATTGTCCAACGTGCAGGTAAGCAGATCAATCTCCTTAGATTGATCCGCCAAGTCGCAAAACCTAGTCCATTTACTTTTGTACTGGCTCCTAGTAGCATCGCTCCTAGCGCCCTGAATGAGGTCTAGGTTAGCCTGTGACAGCACCAGATGCTTTAGTGTGACCTGCTCAGGAACTACGCTGCGAGGGCTAACTTCTGTGGGGTGGGGTGGGGTGGATGACCCTGCCCCCCTGCTGCGAGAAAAGGTGAGCTGGGCCCAAAGGCAAGTGAATTGGAGGTCTGTCCGAGAATCTGAGCAGTTCGGAGAACCATGGTCTCGCCGGCCACCACAGAGCTATCAGAATGATGCGAGTTGACATGATTCCCTTACCTTGCAGATCACCCTGTGGACCAGGGGAGTGGGAGGAAATGCATATGCTGCCATGCTGTTCCACTGTATCTGGAAGGCATTGCCAAGACGCGAACTGCGGGCACTTCTTGTTGTACCAGGTGGCAAAGAGATTCACAAGAGGATGCTCCCATCTGCTGAAGATCCCCAGCAGGATCTGATCGATCAATTGCCATTCGTAATCGTCCGCTCCCACTCTGCTGAGCTTGTCCGCCTCCAGGTTGGACTCCCACGGGAGGTGGATTGCACTCAAGTAGATTTTGTTCTCCAGGGCCCACCCTCATATGCTGACCGCTAGGCTGCACAACATGGGAAACATGGTGCCACCCTGCTTGTTGATGTAATACATTTTGGTGGAATTGTCAGTCTGAATGAGGACCACCTTGCCACAGACAAGTAGCAGGAAAGCCTTGAGAGCGAGCCAGATAGCTTTCAAGCTCCAGCCAGTCGATTTGGGCCTCCTGTTCCTGGAGGGACCAGACTCCATGGATGCTGTGGTTGTCCAGGGTAGCGCCCCAGCCTTCCAGGGAGGAATCTGTGGTGATGGTCACTTGTGGTGCTGCTTGCCGGAAGAGCCTGCATGTCCACAGGTTGCAGTCCATCGACCACCAGACAAGGTCCTGGTGGAGAAAGGCAGGAATTCCGACAAGCTCCGCTCCCGATTCCATGAGGCTACGAAAGGGAAGCTGTAATCTCCTCATCTTGAGCCTCGTGTGAGGTACAGCCAGTACAAACGCTGCCATGATACCCAACAGATGCTGGTAGCACCAGGCTGAGGTTACATCTCTGCTGAGAAAATGACCCGTGGCACTCTTGATGGCCGTGATCTTGTCTTCTGAGGGGAAAACCCCCTGAGCTTGTGTCCCAGATGAGGCCCAGAAAAGTCAGGCTCTGTGTAGGCTGCAGCTGAGACTTCTTGTGATTGATAGAAAATCCCAGTTTTTGTAGTGTGAACATAAGGGCGGAGGAAGTGTGGAGAACCTCCTCCGGGGATCTCGCCTTGACGAGCCAGTCGTCCAGGTACGGGTAGACATGGAGAACTTGGGCTCTAAGAAGGGCTGCCACTGCATTCATAAGTCCGGTAAAGACCCAGGGGCTGAGTTGAGGCCGAAAGGGTAGAACCTTGTATTGGAAATGGAAGCCCATGATACTGAACCGTAGAAAGGACCGATGAGGCTGCCAAATTGGGATGTGCAGATACGCATCCTTCAGATCCAGGGAGCATATCTAGTCTGCCATGCATAGTGTCTCTGCAATAAGCGCTGGCGTAACCATCTTCAATTTTTGAAGAGGGACGGAGAGGTTCAGGGTGGAAAGGTCAACAATTCTCAGGCCAGCCTGGTGGTTATTTTGTATGGTGAAAATATTGGAGTAGAAGCCCAAGCCTCGCTGGGATTTCCTCCACTGCCTGGCTCTCTACGAACAAACGATTTTCCGCAAACAGAGTGGTTGTCCCAATCTGTAGGAGTGGAGGGGAGGCGAGAGAGGGGGAAAGGGAGGAAACGGTAGGCGGTAACCTGTGCACACTACGGATAGGATCCAGGGATCCGCAGACTTCTGACGCCAAGACTGTGCGTGAAGGGGACTGTGCGTGAAGGGCAAGCCTGCCCTCCACCGGAGACACGTGGATCGGAAGGGGCACATCATGCCTTCTTTCCCAGAGAGGCTGGTGCGGAGGAGGGGGACTGAAATAAACCCTCACCCCCCACCCCCTGCTGCTGGTTGCGCCAGTGTTGACTCGACCTTTGATCTTGGAAGCTCCGGGACCCGCTGAAAGCCTGCCCCTTGTCAGAGCAGTGATGCGGCTGTGTGTATGCCATGGGCGTGGCCTATCGTGAGGATGAAGACTTTGCAGTTTGGGAACTGCTTTTCTTTTCATCTAGCTCCTCATCGATGGTGGAATGAAAGAGGTAGCCACCCTCGAATGGAAGGTCCAATATGCGTTCGACGTCCTGGTTGAACTTGGTAGCCCGCAGCCAGGTAGTCCTTCTCATGTCCGTGGCGATGCAGATGGCACAGCCTGAGGTGTCAATGTGCGCCACAGTGGACTCTATGATGTCCTGCTCCACCAATTTAGCTTCTGCCAGCCCCACCTTGAAACGTGCCTGGCTCTGCACCGGAAGTTCTGGAAGGAAGTCCGCTATTTCCCGCCAAAGCCTCTAATTAATGGCTGCCAGCATGGCGTCTGTGTTGGATTGATGAAGGTGCAGTGAGGCGTTGGAGTAAACCTTCTTTCCGTAAGCCTCCAAGATCTTCTCCTTGCCTAGAAGCGCTTGGGATGGGGTGGCCGAGGACGACTGAGGCTTGGAGTAGAGGGACGCCGAAACGATCACCGAAGGTTGAGGGTGTGCCGACAGAAAGAGTGGATCCCCCTCCAATTGCGTATACTTGGTGTCGAGCCACCGATTGACAGGCTGGGCCAAATTGGGATTAAGGCATCCATTTTTGGCCAAGGCGACAACGTCCTTCTGCATCGGGACTCCCGTTATAGATGCGGGCATAGAGTGAGGAGCTCGGCCAGGACCCCGCTTTCGGTTGTTCGACCACGGGTGGAGGAAGCCCCAAATATTCATACAAACCTGAGAGCCGTTCATGAAAGGCCTTGGCGTGTCAGGGTCCTCCTCCTCGTCTGTGTCCACTAGGATGTCCAGTGCGGTGTAGGAACCAGAGCCTGTGGCTGTTGCTGGTGTGGAATCGCCTGAACTCTGGGATGCAGGGGAGCCGGAATCGAAGAACCCGGTGTGGGCAGCAGGGGCTGCATGGGGGCCTGAGGCACTGGAGCCAAAGGAGGAAGGACTATGGGCGCCGGTGGTGCGACCAGCAGGAGCATGTCCCTGATCACATCCTGAAGGATGGACCCCACCTGAGGAGACCACATGAGCATGAGGAACTTTTCCAAAAACCTGTCCTCACAGGCTGGTGGGGCGGTAGGTGGTATTGACGGAGTAGCAGGCAGCTGCTGGGGCCTGTGCGTACTCTGCCTTACTGGTTGCGTGGTAAGTCTGCTCTGCGATGTTGATGGATAGGCTGTAGGCCACGTACCTGGTTGAGACCAGTCCCACCATGAAACTTGTTCTCCCACCTGCTCCGCACCAGGGGGCGGTATCGGACGGGCAGCCAACTTGTCTGGTGCGACAGCCATTTTGTCGGGCTGCGTGCTACGTGCCAAAGTCTTGGTGCTCGCCTCGCTAGGCCCTGCCTCCTCCAGGATTCTTGGCGGTGGAGGGAGAGACCTACCCTGCACCTCAGGAGGGGGCTTGGTAGGCGTGTTGCCCTCGGACGAACTCGCCGGTAATGCTGTGTACAGGCGCCCCCCTCAGACATCTGTCCGGTACTAGGGTGAGGCCCCTCGGGTGGACACCCGGTAAAAGAACCTTTCAGTCCCCAGAAGGATCTAATGACCCCTCGCTCTGATGGCCGGTAACTGAAGTAGCCTAGGTACCTGTGCTGGTGCGAGAACCTGACTGGTTTCTCCCGCTCGGGCACTTCCTTGGGAAGGAGTCGTCCTTGCGGGGTGCGATGGAGCGGCCCTAACTTGGGCCTCGACTTGTGTCTGACGAAGTCCTTCAAGTACTCTGGAGGCGACTTCTCAAAGAGCTCCCTCCACCGAGCTAACCTGTTCTTCAGAGTGCGCAGTTTCAGCGCGTCATACGCGGTACAACCCTTCCAGCTGTGATCAAGGCCAAGGCAGCGGAGGCAAAGAGCGTGAGGGTCGGACATAGGGAAGAGCCCTTTGCAGGCTGGACACCTGCTCAAGCCCTCTCACGCCGACATGCGCCAGGGAGGAGCGTGGTGCCAAGAGGACTGAGTACCTGATTAAGACCAAAAAACATAAGACAAAAGACAGAAGAAAGTATCCGGGGAAGAGAGCGTGGTCTTACAAGGTCGAAGCCAAACCCAGGAGCGCTGGTGAGCTGGTGAAAGCGGTCCGTTCCAGTCGACATGAAAAAGGGGATTGAGGAGTGGCGCTGGTGGGCAGAGTCAGGGGAGCGCATGCTCCAAGGGCCGTGCCCCCACGCGTCTCTAAATTTAAAGGGGATGAAGGTTTTTTCTGGTGAAAAAGGTTCCGTCTTCCATCCCTAGTGAGGGACGCCCATCAGTATGGTGGAAAGGGGACGGGACGTAGGAGGAGGAAATCTTACAACAAGCAAGGTAGCAGGGCACGATTGAACAGGAATGAGCTCAGATCAGGATCTTTCAAGATGTATAGGCCCATACCCTTGACCAGTGTCACAAGTGCATACCCCTGACGAAATGGCTTCAAGATAAAGGGGTTAGGTACCGCTGGTGCTTTCCGTTTGCCCTCGTATTCCAATTTAAAGGAGAAAATGATGTGCTGCATCAAGGTGAGGAGGCGGACAATCTCCTAAAGGAGCTATAGACCGAAGAGGAGCAGCCGAAAAAGGAAAGCCAGCCCCAACTGCAGGAGTGCTTCAAGAGCGCATTCTCCCAACCCAAAGGGAGGAAAAGAGATGGGAGCTCTAGACATTCTAGGAAGCCGAAGACCACACATTCACCTCCGCCGAAGTGAACCGTTGCTTCAATAAATTGTTGAGAGAGGGGATGTGACCAAGACACTATCCTGTCAGATAGGGGCTTGCTCAGTGGGGTAAGGCCAGCCAGGCCGACCACGATTCTACACTAACCCTGGGGATATCCAGATGTCTCCCCATAGTTGGGCTTTATGCCCTGTTCTTGTTTGCTTGGGGTTTGGGGTGCGGGGGGATTGATGTTTTGGGTAAGGAAGGGAACCATGGGAGGGGGTGGAGGGAGGTGGGAAGGGAGGGAGCGTGGTAGGGGAAATGGCATGCACAGGGAAGGGACGTCTAGGTTATATGGTAGAACAATGCCCTCAGGTATAGGAGAACTTCCTAAGTAGGGATATGGTTGATCTTAAAGTTGCTACTCTCAACCTGAAGGGTCTGAATTCCCCAAAATAAAAGATCCCGACTTACAATATGTTGCAGGCTCTCAAGTCATCAGTCCTGTTCCTGCAGAAAACTCACTTCAGACAGGGCATGGAGCGTCCCCTGAGGAAGGGGGTGGTGGGGCAATTGTTGTGGGCCTCTAACAGGGACCATAGCAAGGAAGGGGTAGGGATTGTCCTAGCAAGATCCTTCTGCATGAAGGAGTATCAAAACAAGAGGGGCTTCGGAGGTAGAACCTGGCGTTCAAGAGTTACGTGGAGGGAGTCCTGTTTACCTTGGCCATAGTGTGGCCAAGGTAACAGGACTCCCTCGCAAAAACCCTTTCACAAAAGGGTTTTTGCGGCACTGGATGAATGTGGGGAAGGGCACGTACTAGTGGGGGTGGGGGGCACTTCAACCTAGTAACGGACCCAGGGCTGGATTGGCGGTCAACAAGGAGGGGGAGCAACTAAGCAGATGGGAAAGGAGAACAGGGAATTTGCAGCCCTCCTCGAGGAGCACTTTTGGGCAGAAGTGTGGAGGGCATCCCACCCTCAGGCGAAAGGTTACACTCTCCCCTCCCCCCACTTATACCAGAATAGACCTATTGTTGATCCCACGGGAACAAGCGGCTGATATTGCCTCCCCCAAAATAGAAACAGTCACATGGTCAGATCAAAAAATGCTTACGCCATCCTGGAGATTGGACGCCAAGAAGAGTTTCGACCCGGGGTGGCGATGTAATGATGTACTACTTCAGGACCTGGTGTTTAGGGAATATCTGGGCAATGAAATCCGAGCCTATGAAACAGGGGAGGTCCACCCTTGTACTGTGTGGGAAGCGGCCAAGGCCACTATACGAGGGCTGCGGATAACGGAGGGTGCCCGGAAAAAAGTGAGAGAGGGCTTATTGAGACCAGACTCGACTAGGGGAAGAAATCTGCAGGCTCAGGGTTGAATGCGGGGAGGGAGGGACAGGACAGATTTGCTATAAGACATCCGCGATAAGAGGCATGCCCTAAATACCACACTTATGGGGGAGGTGGTAAAGAAAATGAAATGATACACAAAGCAGCACTATTATAAGAAGGGGAATTGGGTGGGGTCACTGTTGGCCAACAGTGTCCGGGGGAACACAGGGGACGGACGGGTGGAAAGGATCAGAGATAAAGAAGGGGTCAAGGTGGGCCCACAGGAGGGGATCCCCGGGTGCTTTGCAGAGTACTACGAGGAGCTGTATAGGAAAGCCCTGGAGCCGGGGAACCAAGCGATAAAGACATACCTTGAGGGCCTGGCTATCCCAAGCTCACCCCAGAGGAAGTAGAGGCCCTAGAGGCAGAGGTCACGGTTGAAAGAGGTAATGGCCGCTATAGAGAGATTAAATGCCGGTAAGGCCCCGGGGGAGGATGGGTTCACCACTGACATCCTCAAACAATTTCAAGAGGTGCTGGCAGCACTACTGGCAAGGGTCTTCAACTCCGCCATCGAGGTGGGTGAAGTGCTCCCCTCCTTACTAGAGGCTGGAATAGTGTATATTCCGAAGCTGGGGGAGAACCGTACATATTATTGTCAGGCGCGTAGACCCATCTCGCTCCTCAATGTAAATGCCAAGCTCTTCGCAAGAGTGCTCGCCACCAGGCTCGAAAACATCCTCCCTAGACTGATCCACCCGGACCAGACTGGTTTTGTCAAAAATCGACAGGGCGCAGACAACCTATGTAAAACCCTGCATGTCCTGCCTTCACCAACGGTTAAAGAATGGGGGGCCCTGATATTATCCATAGATGCCGAGATGGGGTTCAACCATGTGAGCTGGTAGTTTTTAAAAGGTTTGCTGGCATCGATGGGAATGGGGGAGTTGGATAGCCGCTTTATACTCCACCCCCAGGGCAAAAGTGGTGGTGAACAGGGAGGAATCGAGACCCTTGAGACTAGGAAGAGGAACCAGGCAGGGTGCGACAGCCGAATCCGAGGGGTGCGAGTGGGAGAAAAAGAATATAGACTAAGTGTTTGCGGAAACGCCCTCCTGTACATAACCCACCCACAGGCCTCCCTCCCAGCATTACTGGAAAGGCTCGAGATATATGGGCAATTGTCATGATTCAAGGTAAACCTTAACAAACATGTGGCGTACCTGGTAGGACCAGAGAAAACCCAGATTGGGGAATAAATGAAGGCACTGGGTTTCAGAGTGCAGGGAGATGGGTTCCGTTATTTGGGTGTGGAGATTCCGGGAGACCTTGGGGGCTTATTCGACAGGAACCTCCTGCCACTATGTGAGAGAATAAAGGGGGATCTCAACCGGTGGGCCAGACAACCTGTCATGGATAGCGAGGCTCAATAGTATTACGATGGTTATCCTTCCTAAATTCTTGTCTGTTCTGGTTGCTCCCAGTGATTGTACCAACACCCTTTCTGGAAGTAGTCAAGCGCAGGCTCCTGAAATTCCTATGGGCGAGAGAGGCCTAGCATAGCTTACAGCACCCTCATTCTTTCACGGGAGGGAGCAAAGGAGGGGTGAGTCTTCCCGATTTTGGCACATATTACAGGGCAACCCAGCTACATGTGTTGGTAGACCACCTGGAGTCAGGTTTGGAGAAACAGTGGGTCGCAATGGACAATGCATTCCTTTACCCGGTCACCCTAGGCGAGTGGTTCCCTTGATTCACAGACCCAAAGTTCACAAACAGCTGTGACGTCTTCCGAAAACTCTTTGTGCGGTCCACATAGAACTTCAGCGCTCTAGCTACATCCAGCGAGTGCAAAGTCCTCTCGGCCGGCGTCAAAGTTGACGGGAAGAAAACTGCCAATACGAAGGGCTCGTTGAGGTGGAAGTCCGACGGCACCTTGGGCATGAAGGAGGGGTGCGTCCTCAGCACCACCCTCGTGTCATGAAAAGTCAAGTATGGAGGCTTGCAAGATAGGGCCTGGATCTCTCCCACTCGTCGTGCGGAGGTGATTGCCACGAGGAACGCTGTCTTCCATGACAGGAACTTCAAAGGCGCCGAATGCATAGGTTCGAATGGGGCCCCCATGAGCCTGGTCAGCACCACATTAAGCTCCCACGCCTGGGCAGGAGCCTTCACCAGCGGGAACGATCGGAATAGTCCCTTCATAAATTCCTTCACCAGGCGATGAGACCACAAGGACGCCCGTCCCGTAGTCCTGGTAGATCGGGAGATGGGAGCCAGATGTATTTTGATGGAGGCGTGAGCCAGTCCAGCTTTGGCCAGCGACAGTAGGTACGGCAGTACTTGAGGGGCCGAAATCCGCAGAGGGTTAATCCTCAGACAGAGAACCTCTTCCACTTATGACCGTAACACTTGAGAGTTGAGGACGCCCTGTTTTTTGCAAGAACCTCTCTGCAGTCAGCCGGGATATCGTACCCTCCAAACTCTAGTGCTGCACGAGCCAGGCCTGCAAGTTCAGAGACTCTGGGTCGTGATGAAGAATGGCGCCTCCTTCTCTGGAGAGAAGATCCGCGTCCGCCGGCAGCTTGACTGGTGGGGACGTTGACCAGTCCAGAAGGTCTGGGAACGAGATCTGCCTCAGCCACGCCGGTGCGACGAGGATCATTCTGCACCTGGACTTCTTGAGCTGGTTGATGAGGCGGAGCAGCAACGGCAACGGCAACAGAGGGAACGCGTATAGAAACAGGCCGTCCCAAGGGAATGAGAAAGCATCGCCCATGCTCCTCGGCTGCGGGAACCTGCTGGCGAACCTCTGGCACTTGGAGTTCGTCGCCATCGCAAAGAGGTCGATCCAGGGTTTGCCCCATCGTCGAAAGAGCCGATCCACCTGGTCCCGACGTAGTTCCCACTCGTGGCACGAGCGCAGCTCCCTGCTGAGTGAATCGGCGATGGTGTTTTTTATTCCTGCCAAGTGGAAGGGAACCAGAAACATCCCCTGGGCGACGGCCCAGTGCCATAGATCCTGGGCCTCCTTGGATAGGGCTGGGGATCTGGTGCCTCCCTGCTTCCGTATGTAGAACATCGTGGTGGTGTTGTCGGTGAAGATCCTCACCACTTTGTCCTTGAGGGACGGAAGGAACGACTTGAGCGCCCAGAACACTGCTCGGAGCTCCAGAATGTTGATGTGGAGAGACCTCTCCTCCGGGAGCCAAAGGCCTCTTGCGTGGAGATCTCCGGTGTGGGCCCCCCCAACCCTCCAGAGAGGCGTCTGTCGTCACCGTCTCCTGAAACGCCAGGGTCTGAAAGTCCGTGCCTGTAGTGAGGTGCGCACAGGTACCCCACCTTAGGATCGCCCGACGGAACTCCTCGTTGAGAGGGATCCTGTCTTCGAAGCAGCCCGTCGCCTGAAACCAGCGGGCGTCGAGGAACTCCTGTAGCGGACGCATCCGAAGTCTGCAAAGCGGTACAAGATAGATGCATGAGGACATCATCCCAAGGAGGGACATGATGGACCTCACCCTGGCCACGTCTGTGGCTAGCAGGCGCCGCACCTTGCCCAGAATGGCCTTCGTCCTCTCCTCCGACGGGGAGGACAATTGCTCCACTGTATCGAGCTTCGCTCCCAAAAACAGTGCTACTTGCGACGGAACCAGGTGGGATTTGGGGTAGTTGATGGCGAATCCCAGTTCCATGAGCAGCCATACGGTCCTCGCTGTGTGTTCGACGGCGAGTTCTCTTGTCCTTGCCCGGATTAGCCAGTCGTCCAGCTAGGGGTAGACGTGGATCCCCTGCAGGCGCAGCCGCGCCTCCACTGGTGCCAGGCACTTGGTGAATACCCTGGGTGCCGACTTTAATCCGAACGGCAGGGCTCTGAATTGGTAGTGGCGTCCCTGAACCACGAACCTGAGAAACTTTGTGTCCTTTTAGAATGGGGATGTGGAAGTAAACATCCTCCAGGTCCAACGACGATAGGAAGTTGCCCTCCTCCAGCTGTCCCAGCACGTGCTGGAGGGTGACCATCCTGAATTTCTGCGCCTTGTTGTATTTGTTTAACCGACGCAGGTCCAGGACATACCTGCCTAAACTCCGGAATTTTTCCGGAGACTCTGGAATTTTAAGCATTTCTCCGGGTCTCCGGAAAAGTCCTGTGAATCTCAGGAATTTTGAGATTCTTTCCGGGTCCCGTCATATTCTCCACCTGATTGGCTGCCGCCGGAAACGGCGCTCAACGCGACCCCCGACCCCTGCAATAGTGCTTTCAATCCATATAATTGGATTGAAAGCAGTATTATTACGGCGGCGGTGCCACGTTCATTTTGCTTACCAAAATCATTCATTCAATGCTATAGTTAGCAAAATGAAGGCGGCACCGCAGCAGTAATAATGCGGCTTTCAATCCAGTGACATGGATTGAAAGCAGCATTATTTCGGCAGTGGCGGCGCCTTCAGTTTGCTTACTATAGCATTGAATTAATTATTTTCAGTGCTATAGTAAGCAAACAGAAGCCGCCGCCGCCGTTGCAAAAATGGTGCTTTCAATCCAATGACATGGATTGAAAGCACTATTATGAAGGCGGCGGCACTGCCTTCATTTTGCTTACTATAGAATTGAATTAATTATTTTCAATGCTATAGTAAGCAAACTGAAGCATACAACAACCGAGTTTACCTGTTGGGCGTGTGGGCGGAGCCATGTGCAAATGGGCGGTGTCTTGTGTGGCTGTGGGCGGGGCATACATCTCAGTAATTTTGATTTTCAAATGTAGGCAGGTATGGTCCAGGATGGGGCGCCAACCGCCTGTCTTCTTTCTGACGAGGAAGTACCTTGAGTACACTCCGGAGCCCCGGAGCCTACTGGGGATGAGCTTGATGGCACCTTTCTTGAGCATCGCCCTTACCTCCAACAGCAGTTGAGGGACGTGATTCTCCTTCCTGACCACGGGAGGAATGCAAGGACACGTCTTTTGAAATTCCAGCGAGTGCCCGTTGGCCAGGGTGTCCAGCACCAAACGGTCAGTGGAGATGGACTCCCACACGCTGACCAACTTTGGCAGCTGGCCACCCAACGGGGTGCTTCGGGGAGCAAGTCAGTCTTGCTTGGAGGAGGCCTTGCCGCCTTGGCCTAATTGACGACGACGGCGGGATCCCCCTTGCTTGCCGCGACCTCTGTAGGCCTCCTGGGACGAGGAGCGGGCCGCCTGGCGGTATGTAGAAGAGCCACCGCTGGATCCCTTGGAGGCACCCTGTCTGCCTCCGGAGCTCCGAAAGGGCCGCCGTTGTTGCAGTACCCCTAGGGGCCGGGCAGTCTCTGAGTCGGTCTTAATGGCCTGGAGCTCACTAGTCCACCGACTTCCCAAAAGGTTGTTGCCGTCGAACAGCATATCCAACACTCTGGTCTGGACGTCCTGGCGAAAGGCCGTCGCCTTCAGCCATCCTCGTCGTTGGAGGCAAACCCTGTTGCCCAGCTGGCGAAATCCGGTATTGGCAATGTCCGTTGCCACCGTTATGGCGTGATCCGACGCCACCTCGCCTTCCTGCAGAATTTGTAGGGCCTCCGCCCTCTTGTCGTCCGGTAGGAAGTCTAGCAGGGGAGCTATCTTGAACCAAAGCTCCCTGTCGTAGCGGGCCACGATCGCTAAGGCATTGGCCGCCTTAATCGTCGTCGCCGCCGACGAGATGACTCGTCGTCCCATGGAGTCCAAATTCTTGCCCTCACTGTCCGGCGGGGAAGTGGAAGTTGAAGCCGCCGCACCCGCTGCTTTCTTCTTGGCCGCTGCCGAGACGACAGAGTCCGGTGTGGGCTGGGCCCTGAGGCACAATGGGGCGGCGTCGGGGACTCGGTACTTCTTCTCGTACCTGTCCCTCTTGGTGGGTGTTGTGGAAGGGTTCTTGAGGATAGCCCATCCCTCGTCCCAGATGTCGTCGAGCAACGGCACCGTGAGGTCAGTCTTCCTCTTGGCCTCTCGTCGTTGGTAAAGAAACCCTTCCTTTTTCTGTTCTTCAGGGCAGAGCTGGAAGAGCCGGATGCCCTGGTTATGACGTGAAAGGAGCCAATTTCGTCGTGTGGAGAAGCCCGAGGAGGGGGGGGGGGCGATGACGGGATGTCTGTTGTGTCATCGCCACCGCCGTCGTCCGTCCCCGTATCCTCTAGGGTCTGGCGAGGGGTACACAGGCCTCGCGGGCATGAAGGGAGGAGCGGGGTGGACTCTCCTCCGCTTGTTCGGAGGGCTTCCCGATGGGCCTGGTTCTGGATCCTCCATCGGGGTCTGTGGTAATCTCGTCCTTATCTGAGGATTGGATCGCCAACAAAATGGCCGCCGAGCTATCCTGGGGATCAGGTAATGGCTGCGACCGACGGGATGTCCGCTCCACTGGGCCCTCTTTGTCGCCATCGTCGCTATCTCTGATCACATCAGCGGGGACCGTCCCCTGGGATCGAACCTTCTTAAACTTCTCGTTGAGGCCTATGAACCTCTCATTGAGGCCATTCCCGGTTTCCACCAGATCCTCCTCAGAGGCTGATTCCGAGTCTGTAATGGCCACCGCCCCACCCCCTCTATTTTCCGCCGGGGACTTCACGGGGGTCTTACCGATGGGCTGGAAAGAGGATTCCCTCCGCGGTAGCAGGGATACTCTGGGCCCAGAGGCAGTTTCCACTGGTGTAGTCTCAGCCGGCTTCGCCAGGGCACAGCGACCACTTCGATAGAGGCCTTTGCCGGCTGGATCAAAGCCCTCACCACCTTAGGTGCGTCCTGGGCCTTCGCCTTGGGGGGAGGGTCAGCGGCTCGCTCCCCTTCGGGTCCCTTCGAGATCGACCGGGGCCGCTCCAGCAGCTTACCCGGGTTCTCGGAATTCTTCTTCCCCGAACCAGAGCGATGGCTCGTGGTTGAACGTGGCGGGGAAGTCGCGCCCTGCCTGGCAGCCGAAGAGCCCGACCTTTCGGCGCTCCCGGTGCCCGCGGACTCGCGGTGCTTGGCCTTCTGTTGGGCCCCTGTCGCCGGGGCGCCCTCACAGGACTTAGAAGCCCGCTCAGACTTTTTCTTCACCTTCTCACCTGCTGTGCCCCTCTCCAGCCAGGCGGCGAGGCGGGAACGACGATCTTGTTTGGTCCGTTCTGAAAGGTTCTTGCAGAACGCACAGTCCTTCTCCACGTGCGTCTTGTCCTCATGAAGGCAGTAGAGACCTTGCGAATGCTTGTCCTCCTTGAAAACATTTTGTAATCTGCATCCAGGGCAGCACTTGAGGGGCGTAGAAGAATTCCGAAACGGGTCCCCGTTATCGGAAGTAGAAACGGTGGAGCTTGAGGCTCGATTCAACCGAAAAAAAATGAGAAAATCTCCTGAAAAGCGTGAAAACGCAGCAAAAACTCGAGAGCTAAAGCACGAGGACTCCCAACACTTGAGCGTGCGGTAAAAATCTGAGGATGGCTGCCAGAGGCGGGGCTTAGGGAGAGGGCAGTCATTGGCTGGGGGCAGAATGACCCAGAGATCAGGTATTGGTTGCTACTAAGAAAGACAGATCAGAAACGAAACTGATACTGATTTTTTCTTTACCGACGATTCCCAGCCGGACGACGGGGAATATTCATGAGCATGTGAATCCATGAAAGACCCCATGCTGGAGAACTGCATTCACAGAATAAAAGGGATTTAGAAATACCCCCTGCTCTCCAAGCCCTCACCCGTGCCCTGAATATGGGCACACAGCCTCTCGCCAGATCGAAATGGTACATTTTACAAAACTTGTTTCAGAGGCGATAGGAAAAATGACAGCAGATTCAAAGGTGGCTCTGAACATTAAACAGTTAATCAAAAAGCTCAGCTACTTTTGCGGTCATCTGCTTTAGAATGAGCTGCATAACTTACAAAGAATTCAACATCTCATTCTGTTACCCGATACTGGTCAAAATCACTTAACAGTGTAGGTCATGTATATTGTTGTGATGCACAGCTCCCATGCCCTCCCAAACGATTTAGGCTCGAAAACGTGCGAAGCTACAGGGAGGGTGGAACTAGCAAGCGGGGACAACAAATATCATTGACTTGAAAATGAAGGTCGAGGGCCTGGGTGCGGGAGATACTGAAGCACCGCCATATTAGAAGTGAGGCCTAGCATTTTGCACTGCTTGGTAGAGATGTGTCAGTGGGGCACGGTGAGTTCAAATCCTTTTTCCCTCTCCCATGTCCCAGCAGCAAACGCAGAGAATAATGTGCATTCAACAGTGTTTAAATTGTATCAAGCTGTACGTGTGCGAAACCAGAAAGGAATATGAATGGCTGGGAATATCTGGCGTAGATTTAGGACACCAGCGCCCCCCAGAATAATCGCCATCCCAAATGAACTGCCAAACTACCATCAACGAGAACTCCTAAATCCATCAGAATTTGGTTGTTTAGTGTGGTCCTCGAGAGGCCTTGGAGATGTTCTGAGGAGTGGTAGCTGATAAGGGGGAGCAAAGAGTGAAACAACTGGTGATTTGTGATACGAGGAGCAGGCAGTGATGCCAACAAAGGTAGTTCCGTGGCGGGGAGGCATGGTGGGGGTGCCTGCATTTCTGGAATCAAGAGAGGCACTTTTTTATAAGGAAGGGCCAGTTTGACCTTGAAAGCACTGAGCTCATGTTAACGACCAGGTATATCCCATGTAACCAAGCTTGCGGGGAAGGTAACATATCAAGCAGCCCACCAATCCAGTAGCAGGGAATTAAGATGAAGTATTAGAACCAGGTGTTAGAGGGCCGGGGTAGATTGGAGTGTGACCAATCGGTCGAAGGACTATAGGAGTCATGTAATATGCATATAGGTTGGGGGGGCGGGGGGAGTTAACACTGTAAATTGCTTACGTCACAAATGACGATTCTTTCCTATAAAACAGTGCGACACTTTCAATATACTGAGATCTCAGTGTCAGTTTGGTTTTACGGGACCTTCTGCCACTTTTCCCTTTCTGTATTGTGAAGGCATCATGAAGTACGATACAGACAGCAGACTTCAAATTCAAACAAAATTACATTTATTAACTTGAATGTTAGCATGGTTGAAGGCCTATCTTGCCCTATGCTAAGGTGGGATTTACCTACCTGAATGAAACCAAGGAATGTCTGAGCCAAAGAGTTCAACTTAAAAGTCTGTGTCCAAAACCTATCTCCACCCTCACAACTACAATTGACCAATGTGTTGAGATGTTAAAGTAAAAAGAAAGTGTTAAACTGAAAGTCCTGAGCTTCTTCCAGGGCACAGCTCTCATTTAGTTTCCCTTCCCCCAAGCATAACAAAGTTCCATGAAAATGTCTCAAAGCTTACCCTTTCCCAGTTCAAGAATATATATTTCAGAAACAATCCTTTGGAGGCTAGGGGAGGGTGGGCAGTGGCAGGGAGTCCCTTTCCCACGTTTCAAGTAACACAATCCAAAACAAAAGGGGTCTTGAGACTCAGGTCCCAAGACAACAAGTGTAGTTCCTTAGGGCTCAGGATACCCTTCCCCAGACTTCTATGTCTTTACTTACACTTGTCTCAGTCTTTTCAGAAGTCTAACAATACACCAGGTAACCCCTACGCTCTTTCTGGTTTGCCTCACCAGCTCCTTTGCAGTGGTTTCGTTGAGCTTGTTTCACGGTTTCCTTAGCTTTCACCATTCAGGGCTCTCTGGTCTAGGTGCAGTTGTCAGACCAAAGGTCCACCCATCAAAGGTCGTGCAACCAGGACCTCTGGGGCTCCTCAGCAGGGACGTCATTTCACCAAAATGCCAGGGGTAGCAGAAGTGAATCACACGACCCTTGACCCCCTGATGACATCACAGGAAGTGATGTTTGATCTCACCCCAACGTGATATCGCGGGAAACGATAGAACACAACCTTTCACCCGTTGACAAAGCAGGAAGTGGCATCAAATAGCATTGTGCCCTATGAAAAATATGGTTACGATATCACTATAATGTGATGTACATTTCATACAAGAATGGATCGCCATATGCATCGTTAAGATCAGTGTGCACCACAGCACGTCCAGCCCATATTACCAAATTACTGTGAATGCAAGCAGACGTCCATGACCAAATCATAATGTGTCATTATATAGCACTTATGCTTAAGCGCTTTATATTTTAAAAAAATACACACCCAATATCACCCAACCTGTGTTGGTACTCATTTATCGACCTCAGAAGGATGAAAGGCTGAGTTGAGGCGTTTAATAACAGACTAAATCAGTGACTCACCCCCTGAAGTGTGCCTGAAATAAACCTTTAATGAGCCTAGCAATTATTGTATCGAAATCCAGAAAGACACATTTGGTATTCCCATTTTTTGTTATTTAGGGTCAGTGCTGAAATGGTTAGACTTGTTGCACTCCTGTTCTTATTTTACTTCTTTTTTAAGGGGGCCTGAACAATAAAGCCAGCCACTTCAGAACTAAAGAGCCACATGAGGTCGCAAGGGAGTCCTCAGAGGTCGCAGTTGCAACCTCTGGCGACCCCTAAATGACGTCCCTGATCCTCAGCCCAAGCACTTGCTCCTGTGCACCAAGTTACTTTCACAGGATTACATTTATTGGGCTCTTGGCTTAGGGTGTATTCTTGCGCTTCTCTGGCTTCGCCTTGTGGCTCGGCCACCATGTACCACACACCCCTTGCCAAACTAGCCTCGCCAAACTGCATTAACTCATTAAAGTTCACTATTTGGCTTCCCTCATTGACTTCAAGGTTTGGGTTAATTTGTGGTGCCACATACCTTTGTTCAATTTCAGGTCAGAGGTAAATGCACTCTTGTGTTGCTTAATTAAGTTCAGTATTTAATGTACACTTGTTCGCTTTAATATTAAATTTCCATTCAGTTCAATATTCAATTTGCGCTGGTTTTATTTCAGTGTACCTCTCCTGATGTTACCTTGGCCCTTGCCACCTTTAATTTTTTGTATCTCGCATTATTCATATCGCGTTCTGTCATTTCTGTGGCTTTGGCCAAGTAAAAAGGCTTCCATAGTCCCTTAAATCATTGGTAACTTCAAAGCGCTGGTTTCGGTTTTCACAAGATGTGTACCCACTTCACTGTAACTTCACAATACTTATTTCGGTATTCAAAACAAGGCTTGTGTCAGTTTCACTATCACTTTATTACATACAAGTTTATTTGGAGCGGCCCGGTAAGAGTATTCCTTTCCTCCACTCACCGGCTTGAAACGGCAGCTCCATTCGGCTCTTTAGCCACTGATCTCTTCGCTTCTTGCTCGCTGAGGTTAAGGCGACCATTCCATTGGAGTTTTTTTTTTTGTAGCCCTCTTCCCAATACCATAGTGGTGTTTAAGTCTATTCACACCATAGGACATGGAGCCACAATAACCCATAAAGGATTGGGAAGGTTTTAAAAATCGGAAAAAAACATACAAATAGCTCGAAGAGCTACTTGAGGACTCCCAACACTGAAGCGTGCAGTAAAAATTTGAAGATGGCTGCCAGAGGCTTAGGGAGAGGACGGTCATTGGAGAGGGCATTATGACAAAGAGGACAGTGATGGGTTTAGAGGAGAAATACAGTTTTAAAGTGAAACTGTTTTCTTTTACCGAGGATTCCCAGCCGGATGAAGGAATAATCATGAGCATGTAAATCCATGCCAGACCCCATGCTGGAGAAAGGGAAGTTTCAGGGTTAATGGGGTTTACTGCAGTAAAAATGCAAGTTCAGCACGATAAAGATACAAATTTACCAGCTGCGAGAGTAGCGCTTGACCTGGGAGGGGGTTGTTCCAAAAATATCTTGTCTATTATGAGTAAGCTAAAGAATGCCTCAAAATAACAGTGTCTTACGTGTAAGAAAGTACAATCTATATAATAAAGATGGACCACAGTTAAGTATGATAGAAATTAACATTAGGCTGAAGCGCAGTCAAAAGGCCTCAAGGAATGCTTTTTCTAAAACGTGTGTTCAGTTTATTAATCGCTTGCTAGTCGTAGCAGCTAATAACAAACCAAGTCCCACGATCCTAGGATGGCATGGTAAGAAGCAAAACCAATGTTTATTACTTTCAACGTCATAATGGGAGCTCACAGGTCTCGTTGAAAGGCAATAAATGCAAATTGATTTTATTATAATTCAGCATATTTAAATTATGAAGCCTTGTCTGTTTACGGTTTGAAAAGACCCACTGCAGTTTCAAATTGTCCATCCAAAACATTTCTGCCTGGGAAGAAGTCAGAGTTCCTGATGTGTTACTTTAATGCAATAACTTGTTCTTATTTCAAGGCTCTGACCAGTGTCATGGTAGAAGGCTCTCTCATGAGAAAAATGATCAGATGACCGGGACAGATGGAAAAAGTTCTGCTGGTCATCTGAAATGTTTCAATGGTTTGGCATACAATGTGGGAATGGGGGGTTGGATTGTGACAGTATACAGCGATTTTAACGAATTAATAATAACAAATTCCATTTCAACCAACCCAAAACAACAACAAAAAAATAACGAATAGGTAAAAACTATATATAGGTGATTGGGAATGGGAATAGTAGTTTTGGGGGAGGGGGAAAATAATTTTACAAACAGCAGGGGACGTGGGGTTGGGGGGGATAGAAGAATCCCCCAAAAAATGAAAACAAAATCAATTTTTTTATTCTTGTTTTGGATTAGTTAAAAATGCATTCTTCCTTTATTCATTTGTTAATATCACATGTAGCCGATTGTGACGTCACATGGGCCAGTCAGGGGTGGCGAGGTAGGTTTTGTTGAATTCAATCACAATAAATAAATGCATATTTCTCCATAATTGTTGATATGTGTTTAACAATCAGCTGTGTGCAGAAAGACTTATGGTGTTGCAAAAGTATTAATGCAAATTAATTTAGATTATTCTAAAAACCTTGATTTAGTGGCGTTACATTGACAGCGCCTTTTCATGCAGTTCTGTGCTCCGTTTGAAATTGCTGTCCAAGCTGTGTCTGGGCCCTGAATAAAACTGCGTTACTTCTTGCTCAGAGTGCACTCATTTTTTGTAGGAGTAGTTGAGGTTTTGTTGTACCAACCTTCTTTGGTCCTGTGCCCAAATTCCAGGTCGAATGCTGAGGCGCATTTTTATGTGCGTGCGAGGAAACAAATCAAACTACACTCAGTTTTTGACTACTTTTGTAATTTGTAATACTAACCTTTGCAGTGACCCCATGCACAATACCATATCTCATCTGGGGGGCTCTCATCCTTAGGTTTCTCACAGTATGCAAAATACATTTTGTTTTCATTGTCAAGAGGTGCACCATTTTTCCCCTCAGAGCAGGGTGTTTTATTGTCTGTACCTTACAATATCAATGAAAAGCTTAATCTCCAGCAACATTGACAGTGCATGATCGTATTCAGGAAGTACAAACATAACCTGAAAATGTACTTTCCTACAGGGACCAAATGATAAATAACAGAGTGCGGTTTCCTGCTTTGCCCCATGTGCTCTGCACTTATGCTTCTACCCACATCAAATGAATGACCATAACACACAGCTCTGCCTCCACTATGAGGAGGTAGACATGTAGTGCAAAATGAGGCAATTAACGAGAGTTAATGCAGGTTAACAGCGACAGGGCATTGTTTTTTCCTCAAGTGAAAGAGGCTTGTAGAATACCGTTTTAGAAGCTTGTTCGCGTCAGTGCTTTTTTAAACTTCTTGACTGACATTTTATTGCGCTCCCTCTCCCCAAAATATCCTGTTTTATTTTTTGTGTGTTTTGCTTGATTTGGTTTACTTTATTACATTCCTTTGCCGCCTGCTAACAGCAGTATTTCCTTTGCTTGCTGCTCCTGTGCCTCGCGGGCCACCTGACATTCCCGTTATCTCTGCTGTGCTTTGCAGACTACCCTTGTGGCTCCTCGTCCACCTTGTGCTTCCCTCCTGCTTACGCTCTCCCTCTTCTTGCTACACTAACACAGAATTCTCATCTCCCCAGACCCCCCTTGACATCTGAGAAACAGTCACCACGGATCTGTTAAAAAACAAACTAAAAGCCTACACCCTCCGCGCCTCCTAACCTACCTCATCTGCCTGCTAGCTAACATTTTTTGCTTGCCTCCAAGTTAGAGCTTTTAATTCTTCCGGCTGTTTCTTACTTTGTTGGTTTTAGGTTTAGCGGCAAGATGCCATTGGTGAATGAGCGCTTTATACATTTTTTTGTTTATAAAGTGCGTTTGCCTAGCTCTGAATAAGATGAACCCAATTCTTTTCACGTCGTTCCTAAATAAGAGTAATGAGTACATGCTGAAATGTATCATGCTCTATTTGCAAGCAGGGATTGTACTTGCACTGTTTGCACTTCCTACACACCAACACAGTGATCATTATTATTAGGGTTGTTATTGAGCGCAGACCTGGCTTCGGGAAGCAACAGAGCGCTTTACATAAGGGAAAGAATAAGGTTAGGGAGATGAGAACAAAGTGAGTGGGGATATAACAGATGAGGGAGGGCAATAGTCTGCAATGGATTTACACGTAACCAGGGGAGGAAACTGTGGGGATCAGATTACCCAGTCTCAGGGTAGGTGGGGAGTGGACGGTGCATCAACCTAGGTGTTATGGTGGAGCCAATCCTTAAAGAGGAGCGTCTTTTTAGCTGGGCTGCCTTGATTGCCATTCACTGCCTTTTCCAGCTTTTATGCCATGAACTCCTCCCAATCATCACAAACCTAATTAATGCCTCCTTTGTAAATAACACTGCAAATAACACTGTGCCAATCCATCTAAAAAACGCTTGGGTACTGCCACTACAGAAAAAACATTCTGTAGACCCAAATATTCCAACCAATTACCGGCCTATTACAACAGTACTATTCTTCTTGAAAATACTAGACAGAGTAGCCTACCTACAAATACAAAACTACCTGGAGGTTAACAAACTCCTTGGTCTACAACAATCTGGATTCTGCCCAAGACAAGGGACAAAACCGCCTTCTTGGACTTAAAAATCCAAATGGATGAACTAAATGACAAAGGTAAACTAGCCCTTTTGCTCCTTCTTGACCTCTCTGCAGCATTTGATCTCGACCACAAGATCTTAAGTAATCACCTAGCCTCGGCTGCTCACTTCTCCCCTAATGCCATTTAATGGATACAATCATTCTTGTCAGACAGAACAACGAGAGTCTTCTCCCCTAGCGCGGAAGCTCAACCAACCCTGGTCACCTGTGGAGTACCGCAAGGCTCATGCGCCTCCCCAACGTTGTACAACATTTTTACTAAATCTCTTTTTCACAGCCTAGATGACTTGGGTATCACCTACACTAACTATGCAGATGACACCCAACTCCTCATCCCCATTACTGGTGAACATGTCACTGACACGGCCACTCTCAACGCCATCTATCTAACCATCCAAGCATGGATGGCTCACCATGGCATCTGCCTGAATGACGAAAAAAGACTGAGTTGCTCCTCATAGGATCACTAAAACTAAACAACGCTTCTAAAACCTTCAACATTGACGTTAACACTATAAAAGTGGCCAAAGAAGTGAAAACCCTTGGATTCTACTTGGACTCATCACTCACATTAACTAAACAAGTTAATGCCACTGCATCAGCAACAGCATACAACTGTAAGCTCATCAATGCTTGTAGACACTTCTTGTCAACCGACAGCTGCATTACATTGGCCAGAACCCTTATTCTGTCTATATTAGATTATTGTAATGCATTCTATGCTGGCACCATCCCCGAAAGCCACACACATCTCCAAGAATAGACGAAATGCCCACTGGTACCAGTTCAAGAACATACCGAATTTAAAACTCTTACCCAGACACATAAATGCCTGCACAAAGTAGCACCAACATATATTGCTGACAAAGTAGCCAGATCACAATCTAACAGCTCAGCTAATATGAATCTACTAGCCACACCTAGATTCAACCTACAAAAAGTGGGAGGCAGTAGCTTCCCCACAATAACCGCTAAACAATGGAATGCCTTACACACCAAACAGAGTAGAAAACTCTCTCGACCAACAACTGAAAACCCACCTCTTCTCACTAGGACTATGTAACTAACTCATGTAACTATATGATTTAATTTTATGAAGATGTCAATGACCTGTACTTTGCTTAGCTGTAACCAATGATGAAATGTACTTTATACTCATCTCATGTAAGATAAGCGCCCAGATGCCTCTGGGTTAGGTGTGATATACAAATGGCAAATAAATAAATACATATGACAGATTATCTGGCATTTGTGTCCAGAGCGCCATAAAAAAGCGGACAGAAAAACAGGGGCAACATCTGCTTTGTAGCTACCAACAAAACCTTAGTTATCCAACACGAGGTGTGGAAAACGAGGAAGAAGCCAATAGTTGAGGATTGGATTTTTGATGTGCAAGTTCTTTCTCATTATGAGAAGACTATGTTTTGTAAGTTGCACAAGGAAGGATGCTATGATGAACAATGGGGGAATTTCTCTGATCTTTATGGGTGAAATGTGCTTCATTTGAGAATTTTCGGATTGGTCTAGTTTATAATTTATGTTGTGTTGTGGGTGTTTGTGTTTTGTTTTATGTTGTCGTTTGTGGTCCTGTATGTGTGGACGTTGATTGTTCTTGTTGGAATGTTTTATAGTTTGTGGTACCTTTTTCCTTAATTGGTTCCTAATATCTCTTAAATGATGTTCTATGCGAATTTCACTATTGACCTAGTCATTGTTATTCTGTATTTACTTTGTTTTTCTGTAATTGAAAATGAAAATAAAGTGAATAACATTTTTTTTTTAAAAAAACAGGGGCAAGGCAGTAGGGCGGAAACTGGTTTGATTGAGTGAGATATAGGTGACTGGTGATTTAGCTTGTTAAGGTGACGGACGAAGCTCGTCTGCAGTGTGGGGTGGGAAGGGCTCGAGGAAGACTCAGCACTTATAGCTTTGAACAACAAAGGCTGCAGGGGATGTTAAGGGAAAGAATAAAGAAATGCATGAATTGTTTACATTATATCACTTATTTTATTTATATACAGCAGGAACAATGCTCTTTTGATCACACAACGTACAATAGAGAAGAAATCAGATTTCACTGGAACCAGTGAGCTTCTTACAATGGAATGAGTTTAAAGGCCATTCTGACCAGGCTGTGCAGGGGAGTAAATGGAATAGTCACCGGGGACAAAACATAAGCGGACATACATAGATTAAGTAAAACTAACATTGGACATTTTTAAGTGCAGGTAGACGGCCATCTGGTATTCCAAACTCAACAAAAGGCAGTTTGAACATGTGCTCATTGTTTTATGAATGGCACATTAGATGATTTACACATTTTCAAGCATATGAATCGGGGTGCTTTTCTGTGAGTTATGAAACATCGAGTTAGTTGCATGAAGTATTGAGCAGATGTATAGGACTTGGCCCCTGACATGAGCAAATCACGTCCTGAACAGACGTTGCAAGACAATCATGCGTTGTTGTTTCTGCATAGGTAATCTTTGGTCTGTGTGGCTCGTTTAGTGTAGAAACAAGCGATACACAGTGCATGCCATTAAAAAACACTCCTGCTTTGTTTGAGACTAAAACCATGTCTTTGACCGTGAAACTATGGAGGGCTTTGAATATAAACCCATGAACATCTCAATTGTCCGCGTTATTAAAACTGAGCGCATTGTCATTTGTGTTTTTCCAGTTTGTAAATGTTTGGGTGATCTGTAGCCAAAACATACAATGCTTTTTTGTTATGAATTCTAATGAGAGTGGAGTATGCCACAGTACCTGGTCACTTTAGAGCTCTGCAAAATGAGGCTTCATCAGTTCTGCTAGAAATGGTTCCATGCCAAACTAGCCGAGATCCCATGGTGCTATTGGCGGGTTGCATTACCTCATGTCTGTGGGAAATATTCACATGCTGGATTAACAGCAGGCCTCATACTATTTCTGGCATGCAGAATCTTGTTGGGTCCCATAGTAGCTCTGCTTTCTTCTTCTCCAGTGCATCTTTAACCCCAACCCAGGGTATGACTAGATCAGTGATACCTCTCTCATGGCCCAATGTTGGCACTTTACTCATTTATATAGTGCTTGAAATAGGCCCTTAGGCATAAAAGCGTGGAAAAGATATAGACCACACAAAACATAAACCTAACCAGTTACAGCTGCCGGGGGAGCATAAGGGGTCAATGAAACAAAAATGTCTTCAGTCCACGTTTACATTTTTCAAGCGATGGACATGTCCTTAAGCCTGGTTGAAGAGCATTACAGCTTCTTGGTGCTGCATGAAAAAAAGATCCCTGGCTGACCCAGTTGAGACTGCCCCTGGGGACATGAAGGCGGGACAAGTTGTTTGACCTTAACAATCTACGTGCAGGCAGCCAGGAGAGTCCATTGGATAGGTAACCCAGCCTAACACCAAAATATCATTTCACTTATGTTTAATACACAGGAGTCTAAAACGTAATTCTACTAGAAATAGGTAGCCAGTTTAAGGCCCCACTGGCTTCTGAGACACAATCTTTTTTGTAAAAGCCTTCAACAGCCCTAACCGCATTGTTCTGGACGATTTGTAGTCTCACAATTTCACCCTTTCTAACCTCTTGCAGGAGGCTGCCACAATAAATCAAATTTTGCACCAATTAAAAGAGGCACAATTCTCATGAGTCAAAAAAGTTAATTTGGACAAGCAATTTCAGATAATACAAAACAAGGGGGTGTCTGGGAACCGCTCTACCAGCACGAACACAGCCCAATTACCTGTTCTTGGGTGAATAACCCCTGTGAGAGACTCTACCAAGTCTTTAGCTCACAGTCCCTTTCACAGAGGAGACATTTCCCTGCATATCAGTCTTTGTCCTGCCCAGATAATACAAGGTGGATGACACGAGGCTACTTACATGTGTCCTCATACTGAGTTCTTGAACAACAACTATGCCCAGGGTCTTCATCTAAGGAATTGTAACTATGACACAGCCCACTAGCTGAAATGCCCGGTCGTCTGGACTTCGCTTCTTCTGTCGAGCCGCAGCACTAACTAACATGAGCTCCGTCTTGGAGTCATTAAGGGTTAGACCGTTGTCCGCCATCCAGACCTGAATGAGAGTGAAGACTGCATTGATGACCTCAGTGTCTCTGGTGTAGTCACCCGAGAGACATGGAGTTTCATCCTCATAGTTGGTGTAACATATACACTTAACATCCAGTAGATCATAAAAAGGGCCTCGTAAGGACGCTATATGATGTGGGGGACAAGCAGGAGCCCTGAGGGACTCAGCAAGTCACCCCAACATCATCTGCCTTTGAATCACCAAAGACGACTCTAGCTGACTGATCCGTCAGGAATGATCTAACCCAGCTGGCTGCTGCTTGCGAAAAGGAGGCAGAGTGGACAAGCCTCGCAACCAGCATATCATGATCAACCAGGTCGAAGGCAGCCGACAGGTCAACCACCATCAAAAGAGCTGTCCTGCCCCTCTACACAACCTCCAGCATGTTGTCCTTGAGATCCGATAGGGCAGACTTTGTGCTGTGCACCCTTCGAAACCCTAACCGCCTCTAGACCTGAATATTGTACTTATCCAGGAAGTCCTGAACTGCCATATAGCCTGATCCAAGTAGGAACGGGACAGTGGCAATTGGCCTATAGTTTGCAAGGACATTTGGGTCAAGCAAGGCTTTTTTTTGTCTTTTTTTTTTAAGAGCAGGGAGATCCAGGCCTGCTTAAAGCACGGAGACACAAAAGCTTCATCAAGCATCTTCTTTGCAGTTGGTATGCTTTAGCTGGAGTATTAAGTTGGACATCTCCAGCTCTCTGATCAAACTAAACTCAAACCAGGCGCCAACACTCAAGCCCAGAATACACAAGATTCCTATTAGTCCGGCCCAAAGCCAACCGTACAATGTTATTTTGAATTGAATAGCTTATGCATTATAAAGTCCTAAATGGATGTACACCATCCTTTGTCTTTAGTTACCATTGGAGTGAAGGAAGTGGATCTTCTAGCTCTGTAAGGATTCTAAAATGTTTAGTGTCCGATTTAGCATGTTATTATCCTTTGATCATAGGAACTTTTTTTGCCTCAATAATGGCCAATTTGTGGTTCTTCGCAATACAGGCATATCTTGCCCTGCTCTCATTCGAGTTATTGCTTCTCCACAGCTCAAAAGCTTTATGCTGAACTATCTTCAGCTTTTGGATTTCAGTTGAATACCCATTATTGATTTTTAATTTCTTGACTGGTCTTGTCTTGACAGGAAACACTATTTCCAAAGCCTTCAGAAGCATATTCTGGTATGCGTCTGCCAGTTCAATGACTGAGACAAAATGTCCAAGTAGTTAAGAGTGAGCTCCAAATGTGGAGCCTACACTGCAGCAGAGAGCCTGCAAGTATTTCTTGAGGTGATCATGGACACCTCGGTCAGAGATTTCTTATATTGACAGGTACAGAAAAGATTGAAATGGACCAGCATGTTATCGGACCAAGGGCATGGATTCATATTAAGGTCATTAATGATGACTGACTTGACACCCAGTCCAAGGTCCTACCCTTAACAGGTGAGAGAAACCCAAATTAGATGGGATGGACTTGACTAGCTCCCATGGAGCCAGAGTCATCAAAGTCCAAAGTTGAAATCTCCCAGGACAACAACTTTAGATGATGGTTTTAACAATGGTGTTAATATGTCACTCACAGAGGGGGAAAGTCTGGCATAGTTGTAGGCAGCCGATCAATAAAAATAATGTCAATGGTGGTATTGAGGTTAGCTGAAAGCTTGGCATACACAATGTCACAGCCATTTGGCCCTTTAATAATAACTTGGTGAAGCTGTAGCGTCGACAGATACATCAGAGCAACGCCTCCATCCCGACCCATAGTGCGGTCAGTTCTTAATATTTTATAACCTGGTGGAACGGTGAGGGCCGCTCCAGCAGAGGCATGAAGGGAATAGTTTCTTACCTGTAACTCCATTTCTCCAGCATTGGTATCTTTCATGGATTCCCATGCTTAGAATATTCCCCGTCGTCAGGCTGGGAATCCTCGGTAAGTTATATAGACATTTTCCATAGGAAAAATTCGGACACTTTTGTGTCCTATCTACGTCGTTTTGGGCCGCGCACGCCAGCGCCACTAGGACGTAGGGGTATATATAGCTCCGCCCCCGCGGCTCCCTCAGATTTCAGCCCCCAAAGTAGTATGGGGGGGGGATCTCTGGTTTGCATGCTCAGGGGAGGCCGGAGGGCGCATGTGAATCCATGAAAGATACCAATGCTGGAGAAATGGAGTTACAGGTAAGAAACTATTCCCTTCTCCAGCACTGGATCTTTCATGGATTCACATGTTTAGAATAGATTGTATAGCAGTATCCCCCAACATTGGAGGCGTGTATGCAAACCAACATCACAACAAGCACAGTGCCCACTTACTATGGCAACACATTACATTACAGCATGTTCACTGTACAAGCACAGTGCCCACTTACTATGGCAACACATTATATTATAGCATGTTCACTGAAAAGGACAGAACACTTTAAAGCATAGTTGCCGAAGGATGCAACCCCACTTGGGGCTTACCTTATTGGAACAGGTGACGTAGTACTGCCCGCCCCATCTGTGTATCTTCAGCATGTTGCTGTGCGAGACAGTAGTGTCGGATAAACTTATGTGGTACTGACAAGGAAGCCGCCTGGCAGATATCCCCCAGCGGAATTCCGGACCACAAAGCCGTCAACAACGATGTAGATCTTGTCGAATGGGCCCTTGGGTGCTTCTCTAGCGGCTTTCCGGCCTTCGAATGACAATAAGAAATGGCCGAAGACACCCATCTGGATAGTCCTTGTTTTGAAATCGCTTTACCCCTAGCCGCAGGACCATAAGCCACGAAGAGTTGTCTTATGTCTCTGAAGCTTTGAGTGCGATGGAGATAAAATTTCAAAGCTCTTTTCACGTCAAATGTATGGAGAGTCTTCTCTGCCACTGAAGCCGGTGTTGGAAAGAATGTAGGCAACACTATAGCAGCCTGTTTATGGAACATGGAAGGTACTTTAGGTATGAAATGCGGGTTAGTGGCCAGCACGACTTTATTACTGAAAAACCTCAAATACAGAGGGTCGATCACTAGAGCTTGTATTTCCGACAGGCGACGAGCAGAAGGAATGGCCACCAGGAAAGCCAATTTCCAAGACAAAAATTTTAATGTCGTCGATGACATTGGTTCAAAAGTGGGTTTCATCAGGGCTGCCAGGACCAGGTTCAGACTCCAGATCGGAGGAAACTTCTTCTTGGGAGGAAAGGTTCAAAACAACCCTTTAAGGAAGTGTTTAACTAGGCGGTCACTGAACAGTGGAGTGGAATGTCTCTTCCGAGTAAATCTCGAGATGGCAGCTAGATGCACCTTTATGGATGAGACAGATAACCCGTTAATCGCCAGGAGCAACAAGTATGGTAGGAGTTGTTCCGGTGTGATCGCCGGCGGGACCAGACCTGGTTGACCTGCGCACCATATGCAGAACCTTTTCCATTTGTATGTGTATGAAGTGTTCGTGGAAGGTGCCCTTGCGGCTTGCAAAATACGACGGCAATCCGCTGGAATCGCTAACGCGCCAAACTCGGCGAAATCAGGAGCCAGGCCGTCAGACTGAGGTTGTCTGGGTCGTGATGCCAAACGGTCCCTTTCTCTTGAGACAGAAGGTTGGGGATCTTCTGGAACCTCATTGGTTCTGCCGCTGAGAGGTGAAGTAGATCGGAGAACCACACTTGTCTGGCCCAATACGGGGCCACTAGGATCACCTGACAAGGATATCTGTGGATCCATTGCAGAGTCCGATGGATGAGAGGGAATGGGGGGAAGGCATACAGAAACTTGCCCGTCCACGGGAAGGAGAACGCGTCCCCTAGCGAGTCTTGTTGTGGCCACCTGCTCGCGTATTGGGAGCATTTCTTGTTGTCTCTCGTCGCAAAGAGATCGAGGGACGGATGACCCCATTCCACGAAGACACAGTGCAGTTGCTGATCGTTCAGTTCCCATTCGTGTAGACAATTCATCTCTCTGCTGAGAGCGTCTGCTTGCGCATTTTTCACTCCTGGTAAGTGGAACACCAACAGATGTATGTCGTGTTGTAGGGCCCAATGCCAGATCTCCTGGGCTTCCGTCGACAGGCTCCTGGAGCGAGTTCCTCCCTGCTTACGTAGATAAAACATGGTTGTCGTGTTGTCTGTCATGATTCTCACCACTGAGCCCTTTATCTGTGGCAGAAAGGATTTTAGGGCCCAACGCACCGCCCTCAACTCTAGCAGGTTGATGTGGAGGGAAGACTCTTCCGATGACCAACGACCCTGAACCTGTAAGGAGTCCAGATGCGCTCCCCACCCAGTTAGAGAAGCATCCGTGACCACTGTCTTCTGGAACACAGGCTCCAGTAAGGACATTCCCTTCGTTAGGTGTATGAAGACTCTCCACCATTGAAGCGCCTGCACGAGCTGGCCGTTGATGGTCAACTTGTCCGACCAGCGTCCTCGACTCTGTGCCCATCGATCCGCCAAGAATTCCTGAAGAGGCCTCATGAAGAGGCGACAGTTGTCTATCAAGGGTATGCAGGACGACATGGTCCCCAGCAAGGACATGTACCTTCGTACTGACACTCTGGTGTCGACCTCCCATTACGATGCCTTTTGCTGCAGTCTATGAATCCTTTCGAGGGATGGCTTCACCAGTCCCGACTGTGTGTGGAACTCTGCCCCCAAAAAGACCAAGGTCCTTGAAGGCTTTAAAGAGGACTTGTCGAAGTTCACTGCGAAGCCCAAACGTTGCAGGAGGGACAGGGTGGCATCCAGGCTTTCCTGTGCCCTTTCTGGAGACAGTCCCCTCACTAGCCAATCGTCCAAATAAGGGTACACATGGTGACCTTCCCTTCTTAACCAGGCTGCTATTGGAGCCAGACATTTGGTGAACGTCCTGGGGGATGATTTTAGGCAGAACGGGAGGACCTTGAACTGATAGTGGGTTCGTCTGATGACAAACCGCAGAAATCTTTTGTGCCGTCAACGCATCGGGATATGGAAGTATGCGTCCTGAAGGTCTAGCGACGACAAATAATCTCCGGGTTGTATCGATCGGATCACCTCCTGAAGCGTCAGCATTTTGAATTTTAAATTCTTGAGCAGTTTGTTGAGCACTCGTAGATCCAGAATGGGACGCCATTTTCCATTTGGTTTCTTGACGACAAAGTACCGGGAGTACACTCACGGTCCTTTTTCTGCCACCGGGACCAGTTCTATAGCCCCTTTCTGCAGCATAAGCGCCACCTCCTGTAGTAGTATTTGAAGGTGGGGCTGGGCCGAGAACACCGGTGGAATGTGTGGTGGCTTGCCCTTGAACTGTAGAGAATGTCCCAGATGAATCGTGTCCAAAACCCATCGGTCTGTTATGCGCTCCCACTAGTCGATGCGACGAGACCCTCGGCTCCCCAGGACGCCCTGAAGCATGTCATTGTTGGCTCTTGGTTTGTTTATCTTTCGTCGACGAAGGGTAGGCACTCCGCCGGCTGGAGGTTTGGTAATCTCTGCCTCTACGAGAAGATTGGGCCGAACACCTGTAGCCTTGGGACGAGTAGGAGGATCTGCTGAACCCTCGGTCTCTAGATGACCCAAACCGGGAGTTACCAGAGGCCCCTCTGAAAGGACGAAAGGAACGAAAATTCCTACCACTCTGGAGGGCTCCGAGTGACCGTGCCGTGTCCCTATCCTCTTTCATGCCCTTCAAGGCTTCATCAACTTTTTCACCGAACAGTTGCTCCCCTTCACACGGCATTTCCAAGACTTTATATTGCACCTCCGGTCTGAACGTAGTGCACTTAAGCCAGGCTTGTCTATGTAGAACTACGCCATTATTGATTTGCTTAAAACCGGACTCAGCTAGGTCGACGGCAATGTTTATAGCATGGTTGGAGGCCTCCTCTCCTTCCCGCACTAGCAACATTGCAGACTTTCTATGTTCCTCGGGCAAATGCTCCAAGATAGGAGCCAGTCGGTGCCACATTTCCCTGTCATACCTAGACATAATCGCCAAGGAGTTGGCTGCTTTAACTGTAGTCGCGCCGACGGACAGCACCTTCTTGCCGAAAGCGTCCCGTCTCCTGGCCTCATTGTCTGGAGGGGTCGTGCATTTATGTTGAGATCTGGCCTTTCTCGCCGCCGCCGATACCACCGACTCCGGCGAAGGTTCAGACGTCAGGCACTTGGGAGTTGATTCCAGAGCCTTGAACTTCTTCTCCAAACGACCTTTCACTGCCGGTTCAGAGAACGGGTGCCGCATGGTCTTCAGGCCCTCTTGCCAGACATGATCCAAAATCGGGATGGCGAATATGGATTTCCTTCTCTTGCCCATATGATCAAAAAGAAAACAATCCTTTTTCTCCTCTTCAGGGACTAGGCCAAACTCCGAACACGCCTTACTCATCATGGCATGGAATGCACCCACGTCGCCAGGTGGCGATGGCTGTGCCGGGCTTCTCGGAGCTTCCATCTCCGCTTCAGAGTCCCAAGTTGGGTCCCTTGAGGGGGATAGTGAGATGTCTGAACCTGATCCCTCACGGTCAGAGTCCTGTAGTTCTTCTTGCAGGGTAGGGCAATCTTCCGGCGCGTGGGAAGCAGCCGTAATCCTGGTCGCCGAGCGAGGAGCCAGGCCCGGCTCGTTGACGAATGGCGTAGACTGTCTCCGTGTCGGGGCCCCAGGCTGGGGTATTTGTGTGTCCAAACGCTGTAATAGTTTTTGTAGCGTATTTAGCACCTCCAAGGACAGAACCGCCTGGGGGTTCAGTAATGACGAGGTAGTAGGGATGGAACCCACACCCAAAGAGCGACATCGCGCTGGTCGGCTGCAGACCCAGATCGATTGGGCGCGCGACCGTGTCACGTTCCTCGTCAGCCGACGAGATGGAGAAAGTCACCTCTGGTTGAAACAGGGCCTCCGGCGGGACGGGATCGAAAACCTCCGGTTGCCATCCCATCAACGGGACCACCGGCGACGATATGTTTCCTACCTCCGCAGTCTGACATGTGGGAGGAGCCGCCGATGACGCAGGCGGCGACGAGCGGGTCGCCGGCGAAGCCAGTGGCGCAGGGCCTTGGTGTTCCCGCCGCTTTTGGGGCCGACTTGCTGGCCGCGGCCTCTCGACTCAAGGTAGACTTATGACGGTCTCCTGAGGAGGATTTAGATGGTTCTTTTCTCTCCTTTTTAGATGAGGAGGAAGAAGACGATGCCTTGTGTGAAGAGGAGGTCTTCGAATGTTTCTCTGAGGGTCGTTTTTTCGGCCGACTCCGAGGTTCGTTTTTCGGCAGCACAGGCCTTCTTCGTCGGGGGTTCCGACTTACTTTTTGAGGCCGTGGAGCCCACCTTCGATGCCGGGTACGCACCCGCTCTGCCATTGAGCCAATCGACCAGGCGTCGTTTTCAATCTTTGAGGGTTTTTTGGGAGAAACCCTGACAGATTTCACAAGTGTCCGCCGTGTCGTGAGGATGAAGGCAGTAAATGCAGTCCATATGACCATCCCCTTCGTACACCTTCTTAAGGCCGCACGTAGCACACAGACGAAACAACGCCTTTCCAGACATTCTCTTGAGAAGAACAAACAGTCGCAGAAAGAACCACCTAACAAAATAGCAGATACGCAAGGTAATCCCACCACTTTGGAAGACGGTTGAAATCTGAGGGAGCCGCGGGTGCGCAGCTATACATACCCCTATGTCCTAGTGGCGCCAGCGTGCGCGGCCCAAAACGACGTAGATAGGACACAAAAGTGTCGGAATTTTTCCTATGGAAAATGTCTATATAACTTACCGAGGATTCCCAGCCTGACGACGGGGAATATTCTAAGCATGTGAATCCATGAAAGATCCAATGCTGGAGAAGCCAAGTTTTCTTTAAAGCACAGATTTTAATATTTTTTGCCTAAAATAATATGCTATATGTATATTCAAAGAACTGGTGTTTTTTTTTTTTTTAACAGACATTTATTTTAGCGTCCAAGAAGGGCCCTTAGCATCCTTACTGGATTTACTGGGACCCATTGGCTTGATGACAACAGATGCAATATTCTGCAACAGATTAGGACTGTGAGGGAATAAGATCCTTCTTCTGAAAGAGGATTTCCTGCCCATCTCCTGACATCGCCTCATGGCAGTTGGTCTGTGGAGTTGTGTCAGGTATGGACAAAAAATTATCAGCATTACTAGTCACAGAGGGGGTAATGGAACATGAGACCCCCCCCACATCAGTCATATTATTAGTAATTACCATGCGCTGTACTCCAATGGACCATGAGTCCATTTCTTCAGTGCACAGTGATTTGGTGCTAGTATCTGCTTGAAATTAGACCTTCCTTTTTATTGAGTATGTAGCAAGTAGCCATCTCGATGTTTTATATAGATAGCTTTATAACTAGTGTTTTAGCCTTCTTAGTAATGCCTGCAGCATCAAAATCCATTACACAGGAAAGTGCAACACAGGTCTTAGCGCCATCATTACCGTGAGGTGCAGAAGCCATCAGACAAGAGATGTAGGGAGAGAGTGGATAAGAAAGCAATATGCACAAATAAACAGCGCAACCAGAGCTTACTCTAGCAGGAGTTCCCGGGAAGAGACACGCGCCCTTCCACGATCTGGATGTGAAAAAGGCAATGGCCGGTTAAGATGCGCCGGACGTGTTCAGAAATACGGCGTGGGTTGCTTGGAGATGAAGTCTCAGTTGTAAAAAGTAAAGCACACTGTCAGTTTCACCAAGTGAAACTGCTTCAGACTGAACAATGCACACGTGAAACTCTGCAATCAAAATGCAGGGAGTACTTTAAAAGAACTCAATTTGTCAATCCCTCCACTTTTCAAAACAGTGCACACTCTAATAAAGAGCGTCAGAAGCAGCTAGTGAAAGCGATATTTACTAACAGTTTTTGAAAGGTTTATTGCGATTTTACATGGCGCTGCCTCGTCCGCATGTCACCACACACACCTATATATATCCCCATGGGCTATAACCTGCCAAGGAGGGCTTCGCCTCCACACCACGTCCACCAGACAAGAGTGTCCGCGCCCTCCTAGGCTATCGGGAGGCCAGCACAAAGGTTGCAGCTCATGGGACAAGGGCATAGTCCCTAGGGGATGGCAAAGGGGGCAACTGCCTCCCCTAATTGCACCTTTGTCTCCCCCTACCGTCAATGCCATGCCCCACTCACTGGCAAAGGACACGTTCAGGAGTATTATAGGTAATCACACTTTTACATTCCCTTTGTGTACTTAGCTTGTTCTTTCTTTTAGCCTGTTGCAGACCCCACGGGGAAGATGATAATGAATTTATTGAGCGTTCGTACCCAGAGAGGCATCATGGTGCTTTAGTGGGAACCACCACCAAAAAAGTACAAAAACTGACCTAGATCTTATTGGATAAGATAGGTCTTCAATAGTCTACGAAAAGAAAAGTGATCATGTGTTCCTACGAAGATAGAGGAAGCCAATCCCACAGTTCAGCATTGACCACGGAAAAAGCCCACCCTCCAACACGAGAGACACACCCGTGGTACCGAAATCCAGCACAACGTCAGAGACCAAAGAGGTTGATTCGGAGCATAGGGTCAGAACTTAGCCCATAAGTATTCGGGACTGGGCCTGTAAAAAGCCTGGTGCACAATACACAGTGATCTGAACTGAACCCTTTTGATCACCGGCAGCCAGTAAAGTTGGCGCAGAACAGGCGACATGGGTGTACGATAGGGAGTACAAGCCACCAACCTTGCTGCAGAATTTTGCAGGACTTGCAGACGATGAATCAAATACAGAGGTTGCACTAGATAGAGGGAGTTGCAATAATCAATCGCACTTAAGACAAGTGCTGCCACAACCAGCGCATGGAATTGGGAAGGAATAAAAGCTAAAACTTTCTGCAGGATCCTCAATTTGAAGTGGCCAGATTGTCAAACTGATGCCACTCGTGCTTCCAGTGAAAAAGAAGAGGACATATTCACCCCTAAATTCTTAACAACCAGAGCTGGACTAGGGCAGGTACCAAAGGAACCAGGCCAAAAAGAAGAAGTCCATAACATAGAAACAGCAGAAGAAGAACACACCACCAAGATCTCGGTCTTATCCCCATTCAGCTTAAGCCAATATAGGCCCATACACGCACTCCAAGCAACTCCTCAGCTGAGAAGCAGGATCAAGATGTAACTGATCAAGTCGAACAATAATTTGTGTATCATCAGCATATGAGTAGCACTGGAAGCCGTGGGAGTTAATGAGCTTAACCAAGGGCTGGATGTTCACATTAAACAAAATGGGGGAGAGAGCAGAGCCCTGAGGGACCCCACAGGTGAGAGACAGAAGCAGAGTGAAAAGGTGGAAGAGAGTCTGAGCGTCCATCAAGAAAAGAAGAGAACCAAGATAACACCTGACCAGTGATCCCCACTCCAGCAAACCAGGTCAGCAGGGTGGGATGATCGAACATATCGAAATCTGCTGAAAGATCTAAAAGCACCACTGCTCCTGTCCCACCCTGATCTGAGAGTCGAGTCAGGTCATCAACCACAGAGACCAGCATGCTCTTAGTGTAACGGCCGGGGCGGAAACCAGCCTGGATTGGATCAAAAAAAGAAGCAGCTTTCAAAAAAAGGCCAAGCAGAGATGATACCAAAGACTCCAGAAGTTTCATTAAAAAATGGAAACGTGAAATAGGTTGAAAATTGGACAGACAGGATGGGTCACCAGAGCATGCTTCAAATGAGAAGGAATGGTACCCGTATTCTCAACAGAAAAGAGGGGAAAAACAGACCACTGTTCCCTAGGAGGAGAAACCATAGCGGTGGAAGGTACCACACCAGTGCCAGAAAATGAAAGTGAGACAGAATTGCGAATAGTTGCAATCTTCCCCACAAAGTATTTAGAAAGGGAGTCACACAGCTCCTGCGATGATGTATTGTCTGCATGTGTAGCCGCAGGAGAAGACAGTGATCACCCAAGCAGTTTTGTACTGATTCAAAGAGGCCTCCACTTTCTCCGAGTAATATTTACCTTTAGCGGCAACCACTGCTTTATGAAAAATCAGTGTCATTTGCCGTAACAGACGCACTATAGGAATTCCTCCATTTACATTCCATCCGTCTCCTTTTGAGGCAATGCCGTTTCAGAGTATCATCAAACCAGGGTTCAGATGGCTGGGCACGCTGCCTCACCCATTTGAGTGGTGCAAAATGATCGGTGGTGTTAGTGAAAATTGCTGTGAGTGTTAGCAAATTTAGCTCCGATGAGCTATGACAGCCATCTATCCCCTGACTTATCAGGGCAGCATCAACAGATCTCCAACAATGTTTCAGGACTGAAGGCCTGACAACGGTGGGAGGGGAGATTGCAAACTTCAAAATAAAAAGAACCACAAAATGATTGGTCCAATGCAACTGAAGAGTAGGACAGACTGTCAACAAGGAAGGAAGAAGCAAAAATCAAATCAAGAGCAGTGAGTCGGACCAACCACAAGTTTAGATTGAAGTCTTGCATCCTGATCAAAACAGAGATGGAATGTTCAGCAGCAGTTTACTTCTAAATTAAAATCCCCTACTATAACCAAGTTGTTGTATTTCAGCCTTAAATCAGCAACACATTGTGAAAACATCACAAAAAGAAGAGTCATATAGGGGAGGCCGGTAGGGGTGTCACGGTATTGGTTTTATAGCGGTATGACAACCTTCTTGCCAAATGACAGTATATCATGGTTATCGCGGTATAGCAGGTGGAGTGAACTAATCTTAAATATTTTCTTAAAGGTCATAAATTCTCAGCATTTTGAAACTTGTATCTGCACATTTTTAGCTGATCCTCCAGGAATCTAAGGCGGCTGCAGATTTGGTCTTTCATGGCGCTCAATCGTTGATCGCCTTGAATGAAAAAGTGACTAGTGGAAGTGTTAAAATGCACATTTTGAGCAATGAGCTTGCTGCTCAGTCACAGGTCATCGCATTGAAAATCGGCTTCAACCTGCATTATTTTGGAACCACATGGCATGGGCATCATGACCCCCTCGCTGCGATCAGTCAAAAGTTTGTTTTGATAACGCTTTATCCTATTAAAGGGACAGAAGACACTCATGTGAGGTCTGAAAGCCCATGTCATTGTGTTTCTTTTGTCAAAATGTCATAGCCAACACACACTCGCTGAAATACTGAATATTGATCAAATCACTATAGCTTGTTTACCATCTGCATGGTGTATTATAAAGGTCTGATGTTGGAGTCACCAATGGCCATGTAATCCTAACAGGACAGCGTTCAGTGGGCGCTGTTGATTTCTTTCTTGGTTCATGCAATACATGTTCATTTACCTTCTTAAAGATAGTGGCATACAAACCTTTTGAAAATGACAAATTTAAAATACATATCAGCACAATATGGCCTAGACCACCACATCACCACAGCCTCATCATTACCATTTTCCCCAGGTCTGAGCGCATTAGGACCCTTGTCATGCGAGTTGAGACAGAGGAATGCTTTCATGGGTGGTGTCCCAAATCGAGGATAGACCTTAGACCAGAGAAATATCTCACCCCCATTGCTCTTGTTACTTCAAATTGAATGTAGAATCTGGCCTGCCTGCTTGAGTCCAGTGCCATATGCAGGAGGCAGGTGAAGGATCAAGCAAAGCAACAACTCTAGTGCCAAAGTGTAAATCTAGACATAGGACAATGGGGTGCGGGGCAGTTTATATACTAGCATAAAGCACTGATAGGCCCAGTGTTCACACAGTCTACAGAGCTAACAGCTTTTGTTGAAATGCATCAGGTGGTCATCCAGTTCATTCCCCCCTTGAATTCTGGGATGTGTAGTTCACCATCTTTCAAATTGGTGGGAAAACTACTAATCGGCTGATCTTTAACCCGACTCTACTGATCACAGAGAAAGAGCGGTCACAGCATCAAAGCTGCATTTACTAAAGTGGCCTCACTTTCCCTATGCTCTTGTCTGCCAAACACCACATCCCACAGGGCAAGATCCAGAAGGCGCTGCACTTGCTTACTGCAGCCTTTCCAAATCAGATTGAAAAGCTCACTTAATAGCTGCAGGCCCCAAAACGGTATACCGGTATAAACAACACGACGGTTATTATAGTTCAATTAAGCTGTTCACGGTATCTTCAACGGTATATAGTTCCACCCCTAGTACACAACTAAAACAAGGCATGAAGATTTGGGAGTAATCAATAGACTGACCAGCATAGTCTACATTTTAGCCTCAAATTACTCACCATAGTGACTAACTTACTCCTAGTCCCCTTTCCGCAATACTGCATGGGCGCCCCTCGCGAGGGACGGGAGAGAGAACCTTTTTCACCAGAAAAAACCACCTTCCCCTTTAAATTTAGAGGCGCGCTGGGATGTGGCCCTGGGAGCAGGCGCTGCCCTGACTCCACCCTCCGGCGCCACACCTCAATCCCCATAGACGCGTCAACAATAGATTTCACATTGCCTAATGACACCAGTTTTATCACGGGGGAGGTTGGTGGGACATATGGAGGAAAGGGGACTAAGGACTAAGAGTACTTTAGTCACTACAGTGAGTAACTTCTAATTACTTTTACGTCCTGTTCCCTTTCCTCCATTATGCATGGGCGATTACAATTGAATGTAGCCCCAGTGTGGAGAGGAGACCCTTCTTAAGCAAACAGATTCCTAAGAACCGCCTGTCCGAAAGCTGCGTCTGATCTAGAGCCGGCATTCAAATAATAGTGCTTGCAGAAAGCCAAAGGGGTGGCCCATGTAGCCACCCTGCTTATGACTTGCCAGGGGACATGCCACTGGAAAGCGATGGCAGTTGTCTTGGCTCTGACCACGTGGGTATGCATGTTGGCTGGGAGTGGCTTATGCCGTCTCTCGTAGGCTTCTCTGATGGCGGAGACCATCCACCGGGCAATGGAGGCCTTGGATGACCGATACCCCAGTCTTGAAGCTCCAAAGGTGATGAATAGAGCGTCCCGACTTGCGTTCTTCGTCCTGTCCAGGTAGAATTTCAGTGCACGCCTGACATCAAGGCAGTGCAGAACTCTCTGTGCCTCGTCTTTGGGCTCAGCAAAAAACGTGGGCAGCACAATTTTCTCGTTCAGATGGAATGCGGAGGGCACCTTAGGAAGGAATTTTGGGTGCGTCTGCAGAACTACCTTGTCCTTGTGAAACGTAGTGTATGGCTCCGAGGTGACCAGCGCGTGAATTTCGCTGATTCTGCGAATCGAGGTGAGGCCAACTAGCAAGGCCGTCTTAATGGTGACCAGCCTGATGTCTGCGGATGCCATTGGTTCGAATGGTTTGTGCGCCAGGGCACCCAAGACTATCTTGAGGTCCCACACGGGGTGTGGCTTCTTGATGGGTGGGTAGAGCCTGGCAAGACCCGTCAAATGTTTCCTGACAATCGGGTTGAAGGAGGAAAAACTCTTCCGAGTTTCTGTAAGCCCCAATGGCTGGCAGGTAAGTGCAGCAAGTGTCCACCTGCACGCCTGAATGGGCGAGATGCGCCGAAAAGGAGAGCATGTCGTCCAGGGAACATGCCAGAGGGTAACCTGGTCCACTTGCACTTATACTGGGCCCTGGTGGATTTGCTCCTGGCGCCCTGTATGATCTCTAGATTAGCCTTAGAGAGGCTGAGATGGCCTAGCGTGACCTGTTCAGGAATCACGCTGTGAGGGCAAATTTCTCTGGTGTGGGGTGGATGACCCTGCCCCCCCTGCTGTGCCAGAAGATGTGCTGGGCTGTCGGCAGGCGTATGGGAGGCCTCTCCGAGAGGCTTACAAGCTCCGAAAACCATGGCCTGGCTGGCCACCATGGAGCTATCAGAATGATGCCGAGGTGGCGAGACCCCTTGATCTTGCATAACACCCTGTAAATCAGCGGTGTGGCTGGAAAGGCATATGCTGTCCTTCCGTCTCACATGATCTGAAAGGCATCACCCAGGGAGCCTGGGCCCTGACAGGAGGCGAACAGTTGCCACTTCCTGTTGCCCCAGGAGACAAAGAGGTCCACGTGTAGGTGACACCATTTGCAAAAGATCTCCTGCAGCACAAGGTCGTTCAACTTCCACTCGTAGTTGTCCGCTCCCAGTCTGCTGAGCCTGTCTGCATCCAGGTTGGATTCCCCCGGCAGTTGGACCGCCATGAGGTAGATGTTTTTCTCCAGGGCCCATTCCCACATGCCGAATGCCAGCCTGCACAGTGGAGGGGATCTGGTACCTCCCTGCTTGTTGACACAGAACATGCTGGTCGAGTTGTCTGTCTGAATGAGGATGACTTTGCCCTCGATAACCGGAAGGAAGGCCCCGACGGCCAGCCAGATGGCCTTCAGTTCCAGCCAATAGATGTGGTACTCCTGCTTGGTCCAGGTGCCATTGACGCAGTGGTTGTCCAGGGTGGCCCCCCAACCCTCGAGAGAGGAGTCTGTGGTGATGGTGAACTGTGGTGTAGGTTGCCGGAAAGGCTAGCCCGTCCGCAGGTTGCAGTCCCTGGACAACCATGTGAGGTCTGGGTGAAGCGACAGAGGAACGTTGATCATCTCTGACTGATGGCCCGTTCCTGGTTCCAAGATGCTGCAAAGTGCAGCTGTATCCTCTTCATTCTGAGTCTCGTGTGGGGGGACGGCCAAGAGGAATGCTGCCATGAGACCCAGTAGGTGTTGGTACCACCAGGGCAAGGTCCCTCTCTGCTGAGGAAGTGCGCCGTGGCTCTATTGAGTGCAGTGATCTTGTCCTCCGAGGAGCATGTGTCCCAAATGAGGCACAAGAAGGTCAGTGTCTGCATGGGCTGCAGCTGTAACTTCTTGAGGTGGAGAGAAAAACCTAGCTCGTGCAGTGTGTTTATAAGAGCATGGGAGGTATGGTGCACTGCTTCCTGAGATGTAGCCCTGACAAGCCAGTCATCTATGTATGGGTAAATGCGGTGGCCTTGCGACCTGAGGAGGGCCGCCACTGTGTTCAACAGCCTGGTAAAGACCCTGGGGGCCGAGTTGAGGCTGAAAGGGAGCACCTTGTATTGGAAATGGTAGCCTATGATCTTGAATCATAGAAAGGAACGATGAAGCTGCCATATCGGGACGTGTCGGTACACGTCCTTCAGATCCAGGGAGCACATCCAGTCTCCCTTGCACAAGGTCTGCGCTATCAAAGCTGGTGTAACCATCTTGAAATTGTGTAGAGGTAGGGAGAGGTTGAGGGTGCAAAGGTCCAGCACAACTCTCAGGCACGCCTGGTTCTCTTTGTGAATGGCAAAAATCCTGGAGTAAAAGCCAAGCCTCGTTGGGAGGCTGGGACTTCCTCCACTGCTTGGCTCTCGACGAGCGACCGGATCTCTGCCAAAAGAGTTTCTGTCCTAAACTGTGGGAGTGGAGGGGAGGAGAGACTGGGATAGGGAGGCGGAACCCCATGGAGACTACAGATAGGACCAGGAGTCCGCAAAATTATGGTGCCAAAAATGTGCATGGAGAGCAGGCCTGCCCCCCACTGGAGACGCATGGACCTGGAGGGGCGTGTCATGCCTTCTTTCCCTCTGAGGCTGCTACAGTGGAGGGGGACAGGAAAAAGCCAAAACCCCCTAACCCCCTTTTTGTTGTTTGCGCCAGTGCTGGGACGGCGAACGGTCAGGCTGCCTGGACCTCCGCTCTTGCAGGAAACCTCTGTATGTACGCCCCTTCTCAGAGCGTTGCTGTGACTGGGTGTACGGTTTGGGCATGGACTTTCTAAGAATGGATAAAAACTTGGCCGTTTGAGACCTGCTGTTCTTTTTATCCAGCTCCTCGCCCGTTGTGGAGTGGAAGAGGTCACCCCCTTCGAACAGAAGATCCAGTATGCGTTCCTGGACATCTGGGTTGAATTTCGTAGCACAGAGCCAGGCCGTTCTTCTCATGTCCGTGGCAATACAGATGATACGGCCAGAGGTGTCAATGTGGGCCACGGAGGACTCCATGATGTCCTACACCACGATTTTGGCTTCCGCCAATCCCGCCTTGAATCGCGATTAGCTCTGCACCGGAAGCTCTGGGAGGAAATCTGTAATTTCACGCCAGAGTCTATGGTTAACGACTGCCAGCATGAAATCCGTGTTGGCTTGACGCAGGTGCAAGGACACGTTGGAATACAGCTTCTTCCCGTACGCCTCCAAGATCATCTCCTCCTTGCCTGGCAGCGCTGCAGACGAGGCACCGGCTGAGGACGACGGAGGCTGAGGCTTGGAGTACAGTGATGCCACAGCGATCAACGAGGAGTGTGGCTGAGGATGGGCCAATAGCAAGAGTGTATCCCCCCCATTTGCCTGTACTTGGCGTCCAGGCGTTTATTCAACGGCTGGGCTGAGTGGGGCTTGAGCCAACCCTTCCTGGCCAAGGCAACTACGTCCTTCGTCATCGGGATCCCTGTTCTGGCAACGGGACGTAGCGTGAGGACTTCGGCAAGGACCCCCTCTGCTGGTTGCTCGACCTCGGGCTGAGGAAGGCCCAAGTACTCTGCCAGCCCTGCCAGTTCGTGGAAGGCTTTGGCTGAAGACAGCGTGTCAGGGTCCACCTCCTCTGTGTACACCTGTGGATCAGGAGGGTCCAGGCCCGGAGGCGGGAGTGCTAGAAGCCGGGGGCTGTGGTATGAGGACCGGAGCCAGAGGCTGCGGCAGAGGCTGGTGCAGAACCGCCTGCGCAATCGGCTGGGGGGCTGGAGCGGGCTGCTGAGACTGAACAGGGACTGGAGGAGCCTCTGCTGGGGCCTGAGGCACCAGCGGGACAAGTGGAGGAAGCAAGTCCCCGATGGCGTCCCTGAGGATGACCCCCATCTATGGAGATTTCATGAGCCAGAGGAACTTTTCAAAGAACCTGTCTTCACAGGCTGGATAGGTGGTAGGCTATATTGACGGGTTAGCTGGCAGCTGCTGGAGCCGTTGCATGCCCTGCCCATATAGACGCAGAGGGAACCTGCCTTGCACAAAGGAAGGAAAAGCTGTAGGCCACATACCTGGTTGACACCAGTCCTACCGCAACACACGTTACTCGGCCTGCCTTCCCTGTAGGGGCGTTGGTCGGATGTCTGGATTTTCTGGCGCAGCGGACATCTTGTCGAGCTGCCTTCCACATGCCTGCGTCGTGTTGCTAGGCTGACTGGGCCCCGCCCAGGACTCTTGAGTGTGGATCATGGGGCCTTCTCTGTTCCTCAGGCCTAGGCCTGGTAGGCGTTACGCCCTCAGCGGATCTGCCGGTAGAACTGCGTAAAGGCGCCCCCTCGGACATGATGCCGGTACGAGGGTGTAGCCCCTCGGGTGAAGGCCCGGTAAAAGAACCTTCCGGACCTTCAGCACCCTCAACGGGAGGATCTGCAGATCCCTCGGCCGGTAGCTGATACAGCCTCGGTACTTTTGCCGGTACGAGGACCTAAACGGTCCCTCCCGTTCGGGCGAGTCCTTGGGAAGGAGTCTCCCTTGCGGTGTGCACTGGAAAAGAGCGCCCCTACCTTGGGCTTGGATCGATGATAGACAAAGTCCTTTAGGTCCTCTGGAGGTGATCTGTGGAAGAGCTCCCTCGAACTGGCCAGTCTTTTCTTCAAAGACCACGAGGAAAGCGTGTTGCACGCGTTACAAGCTTGCGCTTAGGGCCAAAGCACCGTAGGCATAGGGGTCTTTAGTCGCGAAGAGCCTGTCGCAGGATGGACACCTGCTGTACCCTGTAGAAGTCGACATACGCCAGGGAGGAGCGTGACGCCTGAGGACAGAGTACCTGAATGAGAAAAAAGACAAAGAAGAAGTATCCGCGCATGGAATTACATGGCCGAAGCCAAACCCCAGAGCACTGTGGAAAAGGGGACTGGGGTGTGGCGCCAGAGGCCGGAGTCAGGACAGCGCATGCTCCCAGGGCCCCACCCCTGCGCGCCTCTAAATTTAAAGGGGAAAAGGGTTTTTTTCTGGTGAAAAGGCTTAGTCTCCCTCCCTCGTGAGGGACGCCCATGCAGTATGGAGGAAAGGGGATGGGATGCAAGAGTATCACATGGGACAATACTTGAAGATAAATGTGTTTTTATAAACAAAAGCGATCTCCCGCCAGCATTATGACGACGATCAAGATAGAGAATACTATAATTCAATGGAAACGCGCGTACCAACGCAGGTGCAGAGTGTCCTTTGAGAAATTCCTTGATAAGTAGGTGGGACCAAAGCACTTGTGATCATAGCACTTCAAAGTCGACAACGCTCTGACCTTGGCGAGAACCTTCCTGCCGTCCGCAGGCAACTCATATCCTCCAAACTCTAGGGCTGCAGGAGCCAAGCCCTCAGGTTCAGCAATCTTGTGTCGTGATGAAGGATTGCGCCTCCTTCTCTGGTGAGAAGGTCCAGAACCACTGGCAGCTTGACCGGAGGCACTGCCGTCAGGATGAGAAGGTCTGGATACCAAATCTGCCTCGACCATACAGGGGCGAAGAGAATCATCTTGTATCAACACTGAGTGTGTTGATGACTCTTAGCAGGAGAGGGAACAGAGGAAACTCGTACAGAAACAGCCATTCCCACAGGAAAGAAAATGCACCCCCCAGGCTCCTCGGCTGGTGGAATCTGCTGGCAAACTTATGGCACCTGGAGTTTGCCACCGCCGCAAACAGATCTATCTGGGGCCTGCCCCATTTGACGAATTGGCGGTCCACCTGATTCTGATGAAGCTCCCACTTATGGCAGGAGCGCAGTTCCCTGCTGAGGGAGTCTGATCATGTTCTTGACTCCCGCCAGGTGGAGAGGGACGCATAACAAACTTTGTCCAACGGCCCAGCGCCACGAGTCCTGCGCGTCCTTGGAGAGCACCGGGGATCAAGTGCACCCCTGCTTCTTGATGTAGAACATGGTGGTGGTGTTGTCCGTGAAAATTCTCAATTCCTTGCCTTTCAGAGATGGAAGGACCGACTTCAGGGCTCAGAACACTGCCCATAGCAGCAAGATGTTGATATGAAGATACTGCTCTTCTGGCAGCCATAGGCCTCTGGCATGCAGACGTCTGGTGTGCGGCCCCCATCCTTCGAGGGAGGGATCCGTGGTGACCGTCTCCAGGTATGGGGGGTTCTGAAATCCTGTGGAGCAGACGCCCCACCATCATATCGCCGACAGTACTCGTCATTGAGAGATCTTGTCAGTGAAGCTTAACCGACATCTGTATCCAGCGAGCATCAAGGAATTCCTGAAGGGGTCGCATTTGCAGCCCGCAGAGCCGGATGAGGTAGATGCAGGATGACGACATGCCCAGTAACAACATGATGGCCTGCACCGTGGCTGTCTTCACCGACGACAGTCGTTGCACCTTTCCTTGAATGGCTGCTACCCTCTCCCGCGAGGGCGACGCCAGGCAAGACGCTGTATTGAGTCTGGCGCCTAGGAACAGCGCGTTCTGTGATGGCGTTAAGCAGGACTTTGGATAGTTAATGGAGAATCTCAGATCCATCAGTAGCTAGACAGTTGTCTCCGTGTGTCCGTCAGCCAGCTCCCATGCAGTCGGCCAGGTACGGGTATACTTGTATGCCCTGTAGACGCAGATGGGCCGCCACAGGCGCCAGGCATTTCGTAAACCCTCTGGGGGCCGACTTCAAACCGAAAGGTAGAGCCTTGACCTGGTAGTGCTGCCCCTGCACCACGAAGCGTATAAACTTTCAGCGCTTCTTGTGAATGGGGACTTCAGGCGTCCTCCAGGTCCGACGACGCCAAGAAGTCTCCTTTTTCCAGTTGGCCAAGCACGTGTTGCAGCGTGACCATCCTGAACTTTTGAGACTTTTAAGTATTTGTTCAGATGTCCTAGGTCTAGGATGGGCATCCAGCCCCCTATCTTCTTTCTAATCAGAAAGTATCTGGAATAGAATCTGGAGCCGTTGAAGAACTAGCTCTATAGCCCCTTTTCGCAGCATAGTCCCGACCTCTTCCAGGAGCTGAGGTGTGTGCTGCTCCTGACGGGTAATGGGAGGGATCCGCAGACACTTGCGCTGAAACTCCAGGGTATGTCCTTGGGTAAGAGCATCCAGCAACCATCTGTCAGTGGTGATCTTTTTCCACTCACTGACTAACTTCGTCAGCCATCCTCCCACCGGGGTGCACGAGTGGGGGCCCAAATGTCCTGATCGGTTCAGGCTTGCTTCGGCATCAGCGTTCTGCCCTGGGGGCGATGCTGTCCTCTGCTACCGTCGCAACGGCCTCTGTAGACTTCCTGAGTTGAGGATCTGGAAGGCTGACGGTTTGATCAGGAGAAACCTTTTGAAGACCTGCTTGACTTTCCCCTGGAGGAACGAAAAGAGCAGTGCTGCTGGAGAGTGCCCAGGCAACGGTCAGTCTCTGTATCTGCTTTGATGGCCTGGAGGGACTCGTCGATGACTTTCCCAAATAGATTCTCTCAGTCGAAGGGCATGTCTAGGACCTCCGCTTGGACCTCCTAACGGAAATTTGTGGCCTTCATCCAGCCTTGGTGACGAAGGCAGACACCGTTCCCCATTTGCCGGAACCCTGCATCAGTGTTAGGAATCAAGATGGTGTTTCCATTCTTCTGTCTCGTTCCCTACGGAGTACGCTTACCAGATTACAAAATTCATGCACACAGTCACGCTTACTGCCTCGTAAACGATCAAAGGCGGTTTCGTTACAATCTCGTATTTACAAGAAAACTACGCCTGTTAAAAGACATACCTCTTTTGCTATGCGGTGGCGGTTGCCATGTAGATTGGGGCGTAAGCATTAGCTCCTTTCTATGTCATGCGCACGTTATGGTCATGTGACTTCAGGTTCTTTAACCCCTTCCTGACAGGTGACCGGTGCTTCTGATTGAATGAAGTGCGTTACGTTCTGTATGCTCGAGTTCTAAGTTTCCTGCTTTCTGACTATTGGCTCGTTTCATGAACTCGTTTTTTTCTTGCTCCCTGCCTGCTACGTTAACCCTTGTATTTTGTACTCTTTCTGAAGACTGGTGAACTTTGTTTTCTTTTCGCCTCAATCTTGCTCCTGTTTACTCACTCTTGCTAAGTACTATACTCCTGCTGCCAACCCGGACCTCCATAAAGATTGCCTCCCTCTCCCGCTTTATTGCACTTAAGTTTGATACTCCTGTTGCCGACCCAAATACTCCTACCGATTGCCTTGTTTCCTGGATCCTACCTGCTACACAAGCTACCTGTTAAGACTGAAGGCACTCTTGTCTCTACTTCACCCCGGTACGGAATAGAGACTTCCTGTGTACCTTGGGAGGGTTGGGGTGGGGGGTGAGTAGAGAGCGTCCTCGTTCCGTCAGGCATTGCTTTGGACTTCCTGACCTCTAGGCGATCACGTGCCATCGGGAATAGCCCCGTCCCATCTCAGTGCCTCCAGGTCTTACGTGTAGCTTTTGTCATCTGCTGACGTAGACTTCATAGCTGTTCCATCTCAGCTCCTGGTAAGGATCGTCTGGTTATTCCTCCTTATTCCGTTTGTTGCACGCAAGCATTGCTTTACTTAATTTCTATATTACTCTTTCTGCTGCTACAGATACTTCATGCCTCCCTTTGAGGTCTGTTGATTTTGTCCAGTATTTCCTACTAGTGTGGTGTTCTACATTACTAAACATCAACAGTGAGGTTAGTTATATTTACATCCACCATTATTGTTCTTGTCTAACAAAAGGGTTGTTGCTAATTTGCCTTTGCTTTCCAGTTGTAGGAGGTCTGCTGCACGCGTTTGGGGCCATTCTTCCAAATAATTGATCCCTTGGTATTGGTTTTCAATCCGTACACAGGGTTACATTGTTGGGTAGAATTTGTCATCTACACGACGTGGGCAAGTTACGAGGCATTCTTGACATAATCAGAAGCCTTATCATGGACACAAACGAAGATCATGCAAATGGTCACTGCACTACGGGAGGATATGTCCGTCGCTCATGCATCTACCCAGCAGTGTATTAATGAATTACAGACTCGTATGCAACCACTGGTACCACAAGTACCTGACCCAGCACAACCTTCAGGTTATGGGGTGGCCATGCATAGACAGGATTCAGGGCCTGTCTACATGACAGCCCAGTTTCCTCTGGCCCAGCCCGAGAGGTTCAGTGGGGATCCACGAACCTACCGCACCTTTTTGAATCAATGCCGTTTGCTTTTCCTATGCAGACCGTCTTCCTTTCCAGATTTCAAGACTAAGGCTGCGTTTCTATTGTCTCATCTTGCCGGCACAGCAGCCTCTTGGGCTAATCCTTTACTCAAACAGGGTAGTCCGTTATTGTTCGACTGTGATGCCCTGATAGAAGCCATGAGCTGAGTATTTGATACCTGTTACAAAACCCAGCAACGGATCTTGAATTATTGGGGTTACATCAAGGCGACTCTTTTGGTGGCATACTTGGCCAGATTCAACCAACTCGTGGCCGAGACTGGATGGCCTGAGGATAAAAAGGCATCTATGTTTTACCATGGGTTATCTGATTCTTTAAAGGACACTTTATCCATTTTTCCTATTGTACCTACCACTTTTCCGGAACTCCTAGATATGGTGCTTCAGATAGATGCAGAGGGCAGAGAGGAAGGGTGAGAAGAGAATCTTGGTACCTTTAGCCATGTTATCTCCAGCTCCTGTTGTTGGAGGCCCAGAACCCATGCAGATGGGTGCAGTGCGGGGTCCATCGACCGTTGAAGAAAGGGAGTCAAGAAAGAGGAACAATTTATGTTTTTACTGTGGCTCCTTGGAACACCTATTGAAGGCTTGTAACAAGAAGCCAAAACGCCAGGGAAATGCCAAAGCTTGGCAGTAGATGGGGTCAACCTGTCGAGCTCAGCATTTGACTCCTCGATATCAAAACCATTTACTATCTCTATCCGCTGCTCTTGTCCTCCAAACAATGAGTGGTTTATTGATGCAGTGCTCGATTCAGGAGCCACCGGCAACTACATTGACAACGCTTTTGCCCGGAAGTTGGGTATTCCCGCGTCGATTGCACCCTATCCACCTTGGGACCCACTTCAGCAGCAAACCCGGTGGACTTAGGCTTGCAGCTCTTGGCCTCATCTTGGGCCCACACGGCTTGCAGCACTGGTCAGAGGCCTTGGCGTTAAGCCACGTCGCCAGTCTACTGTGCCTGTCCTTCGCCGTCTTCTTGGAAAACCTGAGGCATATCTCGCACTCCACCTCCTTGTGGTTGGGTGCAGGCAGTAGAGGCATTGCAGGTGCTTGTCCTCCACAAACAAATTCCATAGCCCGCATTTGGTGCAGGGCCTGAAGAGGGACCTTCCCTCCTACATGGTCGGAGGGCGAGAAGTAGGCCCAACTGCCTTCTAGAATCTTCGATGATCTTCCCCCATGAGAGACACAGAACTTCACGAACAACGGGTGCCCGCTGTCGGCAGGTAAAGAAAAGAGCACAGGCTTCTTTGAAACAAAAATAGAACTTTTTCCATCAAAAACACGAAAAAACATACAAATAGCTCGGAGAGCAAACTCTAGGACCCCCAACACTGAAGCGTGCAATAAAAATCTGAAGATGGCTGCCAGATGAGGGGCTTAGGGAGAGGACAGTGTTTATTAATAAAATACAGTTGTTCTGTGAAATTTAAACCGTTTTTTCTTTTACCAAGCATTCCCAGCCTGATGAGGGGGAATATTCCTTATTCATGAGCATGTGAATCCATGCCAGACCCCATGCTGGAGAACAATACGATCTACAGCCAGCTTTAAGCACATATTTCAGCAACAAGCACTCAACCTGCTGGGCTACCCTGGTAGCTTTCTACTTTAGGACATGTAGCTGCAAAGAATTCAACATTAAATATGGATCACTTAGTGTGCTCAAAATCACTGCATACCTACAGTGCAGGTCACTAGATGACCAACGTCAATAGTGTTTAATCTCCAGCCGCACTGTCACTACACAGACTCTTTTAGGATGTACAGCCACAAACTGAAAACTGTAAACATTTCTACAGGGGCAAAGTGAGGTTCTTGCCCCCACTCTGCCCTTCCCCCTCCGGCCCTTGTACTCTGCACCTATGGGCCGAATGTCTTGGAGTAATTATCATTTGAAACTGCGCTATGAGTGATATCCTGTCTCTTAAATGGACTATTTTTGACTGCATATTATTTTAAGCTTATCTGGGAGTGATGTCTGTTCTGCTAGACATCAACTCCAACTATATATTATTTGAAGATAAGCCAGGAGTGATGTCCATTTTAGCTAAAAGCCTGTGGCCTCTTGCCGAGTACATACTATTAGGCAGTTGAACTAGGAGTGATGGCTTCTCATTAAATCTTGCTTGTTTGCACATTGTGCATAACAAGCTGCATTCCTTAATCAAACTAAGAGCAGGGAGCAGGTGATAAACCAGGGGAGGATGAAAGACCTCTCAAATTAGCGCTCGTGAGGTGTGAGATGCTAAACCAGTTATCTCATTGCATTCCACTACTTATGCCTGGCTTTGTAGTCAGAAACAAACTAGAATTGCTTGTCAAGAATACTGAATGGAGGGTGCGGAAAGCAAGGACTTAAGGGCACACATTAAAAGCTTTCTTTCTGCATATTATATATTGTGTAAAGCAGCAACAGTGGGTTATAGTCCTGCACCCCTACAGCCAATCCTCCAGACTATTAGGATATTTCCAGGACTAAAAAGAGACTGGGGAAAAAGGTGTCTTAGTGACATGTAGTTATGTAGTCACTCTAGTCGACCAGCCCCCCTGCTCCCACTGAGACAATTACAAACCTTTAAGGGTAGTCTGAGGGCATGAGAGACGGGCTTACAAAAGATATTAATTGCTACACAGGCAGTATTATTAGTACACCCCCCCTATCCACAACAGAAGAAAATGAGCTTCAGTGCAGCACAGAAGAGATGCAGAAATTGCAAGCTACACCTAAATCTACACCTTAACCTTCTCGTCCTCTACTCCAGCAGACCTCACCTCACCCAACTCTATGGTAATTTCAATATTTGTGAAATCTTTTTCATGCAGCTAACCAACCTCTGAAATGTTTATACTTGAATGATGACTGAGTAATTTGTCATTACAAGGTGAACCTCTAGTATTCTCGGTGAGTTCGTGAAGCCTAAAATTGGAAAGCTGACCTTTCACTGTTTATCAGGAGTCTGTATAGGGATTGAAGAACAGGGGTATTTGCAGGCAGATTTGTCAAACCTGCAATAACCTGCTGCTTGATTTCAGACTAAGCGTTCAACTCTGACATCTATGTGAAACCTAAAGTCACACATTTGAATTCAGCCAGAGGTGACTTGGCTCCTCATCCTTCAGAAGTTGATAAATTAAGTACCTTCAAGATCCTCATTTTTGTACCCATAAATCAATCAATCAATCAATCTGGAACTCGATGCACAGATGACAACCATCTGGTATTCAGAGAAAATGTCTAAAAACCTGGCTAGTCACTATATCACAACAGACAAACTAAGATTACACCCTCTAAAGGCCAGACCGGGCACATTTTCCACCTCTATCCATCCCTAAGTTGAGGTTATAAGACTCACTAGAACTATGCAGATAAACAGCATAGTCCTGTACCTCTCCAAAGGATGGCCCACTCTGATTTTAACATAAAAGCCATCACAAATCTGGACATAAAAACTGATCAGAGCACTACCCCTGCTAACAGGATGAAACTAAGACTGACCTCACTGGGATGTGCAAATACACCTATGCACAACAGAAATAAGGAACATCTTGAAGATCAGAACCCAGGTCAGTCTCCCCAACCTTTTTACCTATCACTCAAGACACTGACACCACCCCACAATAACAAAGTAGAACCCAGAACAGTAACGACGACTAAAGATGCATAACAGCATGAACTCTTCCGATTCAGTACAACTGTAAAAGTTAAATAGGACTCCTCTGCATACCCAGAACACCTTGCCCGTTCCCAACCATTCAATCTGCTGTCACCTTCAAACGTCATGGCTGCGTTCCCATCTCAACCAAAGGAACCTTGGGGAACAGCTCAAAGCTCATTGAAAAATCTTCTACATATTTATCTCTATTGCATACTGTGCTCTACCAGTGTCCCAGTACTGCCATCTGAGTGTTTCCTTCTAGATGGAACACATACACGAGTGTCAATGCTACAAACCACAAAGCCATACAAGCACTTAGGACTGGTACTTCTGAACCACATGTTTTCTACCTGCCTCTCCCTTATTACCAACTAGTCTTGTTTTTGGCAAAACCAAATGCCATCACAAATATCAGATGCAGTATATAAGACCATTTTACATTATCGTTTTGACCAATAGGTCATAAAAGCTATATAATTATGTGTAAAACCAACAATAAAATGTATTATTCAATACAATATGGTAAACAACCTAAATGAAAAAGAAAAGTTTGAGTATACAGGGATTGCACAAAAAACGGGAACAATTCCAACATTAAATCTTGGACACCAAGTGTGTCGGCAGTATTCGAAAAAAGGACAGTACATATATCATGTTAAAACCAAGGAAACAAAATGAGCAATGAGGATATAGTGTCGAGGAATCAGATATATTGGAGGAGAGCACGCTCACAACCTTCATTATTATCTGCAACTAATCTGCCAATATAAACTTCAGGGCGCAGTACTTCATTGTGCAAGATACAAGACATTCAAACCATTTTCAGTCCTGAAGAACAATAAGGGTTCCATAGCAGCGGACTCAATGGGGTTTCTGGAAGTAGCCAACAACTGTAAAAACTCAGATCATCCCTAGACATCCCAGGATACATTCAGGTATATTTCACACTAGAATGTTCTTAGTTCTGGCACTTGACGCCCATTGTAAATACCTGCAAGTTACAAATACTGCAGGAATATTGGCAGAATTTAGGAAAACTGCTATAGCATCTGCAACAGTCCTGCATCCACACAGGCGCAATAGTGGCCTTTGATGGCGTTTTCTCAAAGGTGATGTAGCTGGGCACAACATGAAGTGTTCTAGGTCCTTGTCCGCGCTTTTGCATAGGGGACACAAAGAGGAAACCTCACTGGGCCACTTGCGCAGTACAGATGCTATCGGCAATATGCCAAATCAAAACGAAGCATAATGATCTTTCATACTTTGGGTTAACATAATCAAGGTAATCCTCAAGTTCAACCAATTTGGGCACGGCGGCCCTGCTAAGTTTGAGACACCTGTATAGTGGGAGAGAGGCCTATCATTGCAGTTTGGACAACAGACAATGCAGTTTGGGCACGGCGGCCCTGCTAAGTTTGAGACACCTGTATAGTGGGAGAGAGGCCTATCAGTGCAGTTTGGACAACAGACAATGCAGTTTGGGCACGGCGGCCCTGCTAAGTTTGAGACACCTGTATAGTGGGAGAGAGGCCTATCAGTGCAGTTTGGACAACAGACAATGCAGTTTGGGCACGGCGGCCCGGCTAAGTTTGAGACACCTGTATAGTGGGAGAGAGGCCCATCAGTGCAGTTTGGACAACAGACAATGCAGTTTGGGCACGGCGGCCCTGCTATCAATGCAGTTTGGGGAACAGACAATGCAATTTGGGCACGGCGGCCCTTCTATCAATGCACGAGGTTAGGTATCTAGTGTAAAGCTGTACAACTCCCAACCCGGCCCTCCTACCTTACTGGTCCTTGTAGTCGCTGGTTGACGGCTGGCCACTGGCTTGGCTTCCCCTGCGGACACCTGCTGACACTTCCTGGAGTCGCCTCCGTTGGAGTCGCCTCCGTTGGAGTCGCCTCCGTTGGAGTCGCCCTTGGCCTCGGGGCCCTTAGCTGCTGGGGGCTGCCGGGCAGAGGGCTGCTCTGGGAGGACCGGTGATAAAGGCTGGGGGGACCAATGAGAACAGTGCTGGGAGAGGAGGGCTTTGGATGGTGAAAAGGCAGCGAGCGCTTAAAGCGTGGATCGCTAGACCCTGGGCCCGGAAGCCCAGTAACCAATCACGGGCGGTGGGCGGGTTGGGAGGCAAGAGGGGGCAGGGGCACGCTCGGGGAGGGATGCGGGATGCACCAATGGGAGGGTGGGCGAGGCGGGCAGACTGGGGAATCAGGAAGGGGTGCGGGGAGGGAAGGGTGCAGGGGCCTGCTTCTGGGCACGGGCCCACCAGGCAACGGGCTGCTAAAAAAAAAATCAGGTGAGCAGGCGCTGCTGGGCACACACTCACCGGGCTCCGAGGGTCTTGGAAAGGATTGTCTGTTGTCCAAACGGCACTGATAGGCCTCTCTCCCACTATACAGGTGTCTCAAACTTAGCAGGGCCGCCATGCCCATATTGCATTGTTTGTTCTCCAAACTGCACTGATAGACTTTTCTCCCACTATACGGGTGTCTCAAACTCAGCAGGGCCACCGTGCCCAAATTGCATTGTCTGTTCTCCAAACTGCATTGATAGGCCTCTCTCCCACTATACAGGTATCTCAAACTTAGCAGGGCCACCGTGCCCATATTGCATTGTTTGTTCTCCAAACTGCACTGATAGACTTTTCTCCCACTATACGGGTGTCTCAAACTCAGCAGGGCCACCGTGCCCAAATTGCATTGTCTGTTCTCCAAACTGCACTGATAGGCCTCTCTCCCACTATACAGGTGTCTCAAACTTAGCAGGGCTGCCGTGCCCATATTGCATTGTCTGTTCTCCAAACTGCACTGATAGCAGAGCCACCGTACCCGAATTGCATTGTCTGTTCTCCAAACTGCACTGATAGGCCTCTCTCCCACTATACAGGTGTCTCAAACTTAGCAGGGCCGCCGTGCCCAAACTGCATTGTCTGTTCCCCAAACTCCATTGATAGCAGGGCCACCGTACCCGAATTGCATTGTCGGTTCTCCAAACTGCACTGATAGGCCTCTCTCCCACTATACAGGTGTCTCAAACTTAGCGGGGCCGCCGTGCCCATATTGCATAGTCTGTTCTCCAAACTGCACTGATATGCCTCTCTCCCACTATACAGGTGTCTCAAACTTAGCAGGGCCGCCGTGCCCAAATTGCATTGTCTGTTCCCCAAACTCCATTGATAGCAGGGCCACCATACCCAAACTGCAGTGTCAGTTCTCCAGACTGCTTTGACAGACCTCTCTCCCACTATACAGGCGTCTCAAACCTAGCAGGGCCACCGTGCCCAAACTGCACTGTCGCCAAGGGAGACGGAGACTAAAGAGAGCCACTGCTAGAACCCAACTATATAACTATACAACCCCCAACTCCACCCTTACACCCCGACCAAGACAACAACTAGACTAAAAACAACTTGGAATCGTACAATGCCGCGCAAACGACCCACCCAGAGGGAAAGAAGAGAAGAAAGAAGAAACACCCCGAAACTTCAACTAAGAACCGCAACAACAGAACACACCCCCACAGACAGGTTCAAAGATCGGACCAACGCTGAAAGAAGAGACAAATCCCTTTACCTAACTCCATACCTCGCTGAGACCTACTCACCAGATCGAACCAACGTGACGCCAAAACCAACTACACTGAACATCCTACCAACATCACGAAGGACAAACCCCACCAGATACAACAAGCACACAACTGAAGCAATAACACCATACATCACCAAAGCAAGAAGAACCCCCAACCCACAACCATGTCCCCTGGAAGATGAACCAGATGAAAACAAAAGCCCTAGACTAAACCTAGAAGAACTACTCGAGAATGCCGACAACCTGAAAACTGCTCCTGAACAAGATCAGAAAACGACCCTAACAAAACAAGGCAAACCAAGTTACACCTCTAAACTTCACTGCAATCTAATAAATGCAAGATCCATGTCAAAACACTCCATAGAGATCTTCGATCAACTCGACGACAACGGCATCGACATCCTCTTCATCACAGAAACTTGGCTGGACGACAACTACAAAATCACACTCCAAAGCTGCCTTCCAGCAAACTTTAAATGCCTTCAAATAAACAGGAAAAACAAAAAAGGAGGAGGCATCGCAATAGCATTTAAAGAACAGCTGAAAATAAGAACAGACGAACCACTCAACATCCCCAACTGCGAGTCCATGATCATACACCTTACAGCTAACCCAAAAACCAACGTCACATTCATCCTGGTGTACAGACCCCCAACGTATGATGCATCCTTCGTCGACAACTTCATAGAAGCCATAACCAACATAGCCATCAACCACGAACACCTAATCATACTGGGGGACTTCAACATCTGGTTCGAAGACAGCCATGCCAACTCACAAAACTCACTGATTGAACAACTCGCCACCATGAAACTACGACAACTAGTAAAAGGGGCAACTCATTCGGCAGGACACACCCTGGATGCAATATTCGCAAAGGAAAAAAACTCATCACCACGGCACCGCCGATACAAATACTGTGGAGCGACCATCTCATCATCCCATTCGTAATCACTCTGCCTACATCCAACCTCCCAAACTCACAGCCACCACAAAAAGAAACTGGAAAGATGTCAAAAAAGGCAACCTATTCGAACAACTGGAGTTAACCAAGCCCTCAACAACAGAACTAGACCTAGCTGACCTAGACGGGAAAGCTGAGATACTACACAAATGGGTTGCAGATACAATTGACAAGATGGCCCCAGAACAACCACTCACCATCAAAAAAGAGCAATGGCAAAATGGTTTACCCCACTACTAAGCACCATGAAAAAAGAAAACAAAAAGATGGAAATGGAATGGAGGAAAGATTACAACCCAAACATAAAAACAATGTTCCAGAAGCAAATTTGTGCATACAAAAAGGAAATTCAAAAGGCAAAGAGAAGGCATTATGATGACAGAATCACAAATGCTACCAACACACAAAAAGAAATGTTCTGTATCATTAAAGAAATGAGAAACCCACCAGGCTGTGACAACACCCCAACCCCCTCGGAGAAACTATGCAACAACCGTGCAGACCACTTCAAAATGAAAATCAATGACATCCGACAAACCATCCAACAGAGACCAATCAGCAGCGATTTACAACCAAACGAACCTAAATCAGAATCGCTGCACAAACTCAATAACTACCCAGAAATATTAGCAGAGGCATTCGCAATGCTGATAAAACACAGCAAGAAAGCGGGCTCACCGATGGATCCCTGCCCCCCGGACATCTACAAATCAATCCTCGGACAAGGAACACCAGCAGAATACTTCAGAAACCTTCTAAATCTATCACTGGCAACGGGAACAGTACCAAGGATCTTCAAATCGGCTTACATCAAACCACTTCTGAAAAACACATGCGGGGACGTAGATGACCTCTCCAACTACAGACCAATCTCCAACATCCCCTACCCGGCCAAACTCCTCGAAACCTACGTATACAAACTAACCCAAGAATACGCTGAAGAACACCACCTGCTAGACCAAGCTCAAGTCGGCTTCAGACCCACAAGAGGTACAGAAACAGCTCTACTGTCCATCTGGGATGACCTAAAAACAAACGCAGACTCCAACACAACATCTGCCCTTATCCTGCCCGACCTCTCCGCAGCCTTTGACACAGTCAGCCATGACACCCTAACCAAAAGACTAGAAGACATAGGCATAACAGACACAGCGCTACGCTGGACTAAATCATTCCTAGCAGACAGAACTGAAACCGTCTGGATCAAACCCTTCAAATCCACCCCACGAGTCAACGACTGTGGAGTACCACAAGGATCCTCACTATCATCACTGTACTTCAACATCTACCAAACCCCAGTAATCAGAATCTTCAAGAAACACAACATCAAATGCTACAACTACGCAGACGACACTCAAATCATCTACAAGATCGAAGACACCCAAGCCGATCATTCAAACTTAAACGACTGTCTAAAAGAAGTCTTCAACTGGATGAATGCCAACAACCTGAAAATCGACCCAGGAAAAACCGAAATCATGATCATATCCAAAGACCAAGAGAAGGAAACCGCCATCCCGTGGCCAACGGAAATGGGATCTGCACCATCACCATCTAAGGTAGTAAAAAATCTGGGAGTCCTGATGGACAACACCCTAACCCTAGAACCGCAAATAAACGCAACAGTCAAGAAATGCTTCTTCCTCCCCACATGGCAAGAAAAATACTACCTTTCCTCTCCTTCACACACAAAACACTCACCATTGTCGGCCTAATCATGTCAAGTATCGACTATGCAAACAGCCTCTACCTCGGTATACCGGAATACCTACTGAAGAAATTTCAACGGATCCAAAACACAGCAGCCAGACTACTCCTCAAACTATCCAGAAGAGACCACATCACCCCGGCCCTAAAAACACTACACTGGCTCCCAGTAAAACAGCGTATCATCTTCAAAACAATGTGCATAACGCACAGGGCAATCAGCGGACAAGGAGCAGAATTCCTACAAAAAAATATAACAATCTACAAGCCAACGAGACCGCTCAGATCAACCAACGAAATCCGACTGGAACAAAAACCTTACATCAAGAAGAAACTCGGAGGCACCGCTTTCTACCACTTAGCCGCGAAAACCTGGAACACCACCCCAAAAGTAATAAGGAACACCAAAGATCACCTTAAATTCAGAAAACTACTAAAAACCTACCTCTTCAACACCAGAGACTAAAACCGAAACAACAATAAGACAAACAACTCAAAAAAAGGACACTGACAAACCCATAGAACGACAGAAGTACTCCAAGCACCAGTAGGGCTGATGCTGGACACAAGGGTCCACCCGCGAGACCCAGGGAGACGGAGGCAACAACTCCAGCCAACCCTTACCATCCCCCACCGCCCGTACAGCCACAACTAGGTACCACAGGGCTGTGGAACGGACGAGATACCACCAATCACCCCACAATCGGAAGTATAGACACTAGCAGCTGCGCTAATCATGTTGGGGGGGGGGGTGAGGAGCATGCAAAGTCATTAAGGGAGCGGGCGGAGGGGACAGCTAAATCCTCAAACTGCCTCGAATGCAAAAACGGGCACATACCTCCTGAGGCACAGAGCGTACAAGCATTCCGTCGTGTAAGATTACACGAGCCCAACTGGCTCAATCCAGGATAGAGATACCAACTAACCAATACCACTAACAATTTCCTTCTCTGCATACATCTCTCAAACTCCAAATCAAACACAACCACAAACCTCTAGCGCAGCAAACCGCAAGAACTTCACTACACTGCAACAACAAAACAAAACACACACAGACTCGCACATCAGCACACGAAGACTACCGGCCGCATACACCCCAGGCCCAGCCGACGGAACCACCGGGCTGAGGCTGCCAACAGCACATCACTGCTCTCTTGCACTTTTCCAGCCTCCACCCACTAACCCACCCCTCCCTCCCTCTTTCAGAGCCGCCAGTGCGCCAGGGGGCCACTCCGGTGGTGATAGTGCGCGGTACAAATGACCTTTAACATTAACTTGTAATTTAATGGTTATTATGCGCGCCAAGAGCGGGGAACCAAGTGCCTTTATGGCTACATCGTGATGTAGTTTTACAACAGTAGCCCTTTTTACCACATCTTTTGAATTGTTGGTAATTGAGCTTGGATTACTCCAATATCAAGATTACTTGGATTATTCCAAGGTCAAGAGCTTCGAGAGACAGTTTGACATGTGATGTCCATTTCAAGGACGAGCCCCCCCTGCTGCGATAGGACTTCCATCAAGGCGCCCTGTATTTAACCAGATTTACATTAGACCACAATCAAACCCAATAAATGACAGGGTGGAGCCAACAGACAGACTCAATCCCCTAAATGCCGTCTCCAGGAGCACTAACGAGTTAGGTGTAATGGCCAAGTAAATTCTTTAAATACCTGGTTTCCACAATTGCCAATGCATGAGTATCTAGCTGCGCCCACAGCTCGGATCAATATATTGTGGCCTGTCTCGCTTGGGCCTTATAGGCTTCCAGAGAAACGTGCACTGCCACATTGTCATTTTCAGCTGTGAACCTGGCCAGGGCGCCACCATTTCTACCCAGGGGAGCCCTTGTCTTCTCCAGCTGCATAGACCAGCTGCAAGAGGCCATCACCCTAACCCCCAGCAAATCGTAAAAAGCCACTTTCTCAATAACATCCTCTTCCAGACTCTGCTTGAGACCCTTATGCTTTCCCCTAGCATTAGTTTTAAAAACCTTCGATTTAGTCAGATACATTCAGTGCCAAACCATTATTCTTACAAAAAGCGATAAAATGGTCCAGTTGCCTGCAGACGCCGGCAAGTGTTCAAGAAAACAATACCACGTTGTCCACAAACATCAGGACTGGTATCTTGTCTCCTTCTAGAACTGGTGCATCGATCTGAGAGGCCAACAACTCTGATGACACAGATGATGAAGATACAGAAAAACCTGGGGGCCAAGGCACACCCCTGGCGCACACCTTTTTCAAAATATGAGTCCAGCCGTCAGTTCCCCAATGCACTGCTGCCATGTTACCTGTATACAGGCTCTGAATGGCATTCAAGAGGGCCTCCGGAATTCCAAGCCCCCAGAGCTCTTCCCAGAGGGGCTGCCTAGGCACCGTGTCAATTGCAGCTTTCAGATCGACACACTGCGTAAACACATCTTCCAAAGGACTGCGTATTGATCAATGATTAAATGCAGCCGATTAACTATACTTAGACCATCATGTCGATTATTTGGTTATTACTTGCCCAAACCTCCAGATGGAACAATAAAACCGTGGCAAATGTTTTGCCTCCAGACTGCAACAACAAAATAGTTCTTTAATTGCAGGGCAGATCTTTGGAGCATTTCTTATAGATGGGGACCAGCTCTGCTTTCGTCCAAGAATCAGGAATCTCATTCTGGTTCAGGGCAGCATTGAATAATTTTGTTAAATATGGTACCCAAGCATCGGGTTCATCTGCATAAAAAGGGGCCCAGCGCCTTACCTACTTTTTGGCATATTAATGCTCTAACCTCCTCAGGTGTCACCACTAGAGGCGGGCGATTTAGGCCACCCCCCTGACTACACACCCAGTGCTACTCAGAGGGGAAGTCTTGCTGCGCTGGTCTCCTCCATCACCATAGAGACTACCATAATAAGTCCACCCATGCTTGCTCAGTGATACAACACTGCATGATATTTCTACCTGCATCTAACCCAGTCCCGATCAGGCCCCAGAAACCTCTTGAATCCCCCTTTTTAATAGCACTGAGCAGTGCGTCCCAGGAGTCCTTGTGGCAGGCCCTTTTTTTCTCCCTCAGTAATCTATAAGCGAGCCTTGCTGCTCTCTGCTCTAGGCTCTTAGCCCTATCCTCAAGCTGTGCTTCAGTAATCAAACGTCCCCTAGCCAATCTACACTCCATCATACCAAGAGGTAGAGGACTCGTTTTTTGTGAATAACTCTGCATAGGTTCAATAGCCTAGACCCAACAAAAGCGACTATGATTTTTTGAGTATCAATGCAGAATTATCGCTGGAATCCAGCCTTGCTACATTTACCAGGACGGGAGTATATAACAATAGACCAGAGGTCAAAGGTGCTCCAATCCCAGCTTCCCCACCTTAAGTTACATCTTCCTTATCCATTTATTTACAGATAGACAGCACCCCTCAAGATTGCGTGCCCCAACCTAAACTGAACCACCCATAAATCTTCACTAGACACCATGGCCAGAGTGACAACTCACTCCTATTAGTGACCTGGAAAGCTTTTACGCAGTCTCCCAGACCCCTAAATTCACAACATTGTAATCGATCATAATACTTGCTTGAGTATTTTCAAAAGTAGGTACAGTAGCTGCATCCCCTTGACACCAACCATTACAGGCCCTTAGGTTGGCTCCCGAAAACAAAATAGCAACTTCTTCCGCATTCCTGTGCTGAGTGGGTACGCTTTATCAACCGGTGCTATACCCCAATAGCTATCCTCCTGCTCCATTATATCAGTCAAGGTGTGTAGGGACTCAAACTGGAGGATAAGGTCCTCCATGAACACAGTCTTCAGTATACCTGTCGAAGCCAGCCTCCAGACAGAAATCCGTTCTACCATCTTACTAATCAACTCCAAGCCCCTACCTGGGAGGATCCCATTATTAAAATTAAACAGCAATAATACAGTGTTGTCCCTCAGGGTGAGCTGCAGTTCAAGAAGATCAGGTGAACCTATCACTACAATTTTAGCCGAGGTGAAGAGTGAAACATCAACCCATGTAATCAGCCACCCACTGAGACGACCTTTGCCCCATTTGTGTGCCGGAATGGCAAAGGTGGCAAACCCCTGACAAAGCTCGAAATTCAGATTAGATAAGCAGGAGCTCCTGGGTCTCCAGCATTAACCAGGGGCCAGGAGCTACCACTGAGGAAGAAGGAGCTAGTACATAGCTTTCCGCAAATCTAATTTCAATATAAGATTGCAACTTCTCATTTCACCCATTATTTATAACCTCTTATGCTTTAAATGTCATATAGATGCCTCCAACGTTTTATTTATAAATTGTCCCAAATGCACAGTCACATACGCATTCACATAGGTGTGTTTGTTCGGCATCAGTGGCCTTGGGAGCCAAAAGTAGCTCCTGGTAGCTGTTGCTGTCAGTCTAGCCAGGCTCTCCTAGGCTATAAGCAGGAGCTAAATAACTTCCAGCTCCCCTCAATTTCGAACCCTGCCTGAATATGTAGAGATTCAACAGCCCATGAATTCTGAAAGCTAACAACCCCATAATCCCAAACAAAAGTAAACCAGTCATTCATGCGTTTGTTTACCCCAACAATCTACCATGAAAGGACCCGGACTCCAGGGTCAACCTGCTCAGCACCTGTAACAGTAGATTGAATTGACATAGGTGCTGCTTCCATCCATGTTCTAACTGGATAGGGGCCCTGCAGAGCTGCTAGACCCTCCCTTATCCTGCCCTAAGACCGGTGAAGAACAGGGTTGTCTCGGTTAATCCCTAGGGTGCCTGTGTGAAACTGCATTTTATTTATGATAGGTTTAGCATGAGATTAGTCCATCCACCAATTCATTCATACATGCATTCATTTAGTATAGGCTATGTTTGAGCACTATAGTTTTGGTCTAAGCTATAATGGTTCAATATTTGCTGAGAACCATGTAATTATGTACACTTGTCATCTATAGCACATCATAGTGTGCTTTTAGGCGCTAGGTCTGCTTTTTGTTTCTGTCCATACGATTATGCTTCATTCTGAGCGCAGAGAGAGAATTGTTTTCGCAGCAGAACACTGCGTGTAAATGTTTTCACAACTGCCTTTTGGCAGACTAGCAGAATCTTTAGCACAGAGAAACGACCTTGCTGACTGCGGAGAAAATGCTTGTTTTAGATTAGAATGAAACTGTCTCTGGAATCAAGACCGGATATGGCAACACAATATGATGTTCTGTTCTTAGAAACAGAATGTAGAGTACATGTCATGCCAATGTGTTCTGGTATATGATTATGCTGGCTGCAATATATGTAGAACGCACATAATATAGTATGCATGTAGTTTGAAATGGAATGCTTTCTACACACACAATTGCACAATGAATGCGTCATTGATCTGTATAACCATGGTGTTCTGTTGAGTAGATTGAGCAGTAGTAGCTGCAGCAGTGACTGGAGCTGGAGTTGGAGAGCTAGCTAGCAGGAGGGGCTGTCATTAGCAGGCTTCGAGAGAAGGGAGACAGACTCCTCACAGCCTAGGGCTAGAGAGCTGGCTGTGTGGGAGAGAGCATAGCTAGAGAGAAGCCGGGAGGGTTGAGGTAGCTAAAAGCACTCATAGCTAGAGAGTGCTGATTGCTTGCTTATACAGTATTTAGTGACATGTTTACAATGTATGAATAAAATGCATTTTGCTTTGAAACAACCGAATTCTGTGTCTTTGTGAATCTCTGCACTGTTTTGTTTACATAGAAATCACAGCGCAACTATTTAGGATTCACAGAATGGCGCCCAACATGGGGCCTTCACGAGACAGTCAAGGACGTGGATGGGATAGAGATCTCTGACTGCCAAGTAGGACTTGCCAGCAGCTGTGTTGCTTCCGATCCACTTGGACTGAGATGTCTATGGCGAGGGTTTGAACCATGTTTGGTCGCAGCTGTGATAACTGAGCTGTTTGAATCTTTATTTGGAAGGAGAGATTGCCAGACACCGAAATCGGGGAATTGGAACTTTGACGGGAGAGCGTGTTGACTCTCTTTGGACCTTTGGAATTAGGTGAGAATGCTCAGCTGGACTTGGTTGTCTGCCTTGGTTTGAAATCCAACGTTGTTTGGAATTGTTTTGAAATGTGCGCACACATTTTCCAGGCTAGAACGGCTTGTTTAAAGATGCCTGAAGTTTGTTTGGAAACTCGCACAGGTTGTGAGGCTTTGTTTGAGAATAAACCCAGAGGGTTAGAAAATGAAATAGTTAGTCCGTACCTTAGTGACTGAGAGCAATAAGTGATAGAGTGAAGAAAATGTTAGAGAATTGGGACGTTGTCCCAGAATCAGCGCACCAGTCAGTGCACGATAATGAGGCGATAGGGGTTTACCCATGAGGAGAAGAAGTTACCTAGGGTAGACTAAAGTGTGAGATGCTATGTCACGAGAATGTTCCATTGACATTGACTGTTCAATGGTTCTAGATATTGCCATGTTAGGGCGACAGAATGTTTCTGTAGGAGTTACACGTATGCCAGAAATATGTTCTATGTTAGAATTAGTACCCATTACTGTTGGTCCCTTTGCAGAGAAATGTCACTTGCAGACAATACATTATGGAGAGCACTTATTGGGAGTGGATGTGTTGAGAGAAATGTACACAATGGTTCAGTGCAGTTCTGATGTATACTTGACAATGTTCCAGCAGATAAATGGTTCCACGCAGTATTTAGCATTGTATTCTGATTTGACGGGGAGAGGTGAAACTTTGAAAATATATGACATCAATTGTAATAGCACCATTTTGCCATCTTATAGAGATTGTGACAATGTTTTGCCCGACAGTTTTGAAATGTACTTAAAAAACAAGTTGACCATGATTTCTGCAGAGGGAGTATGCTCTGTTGTGCAGGATGCATTGACCTATGCTGGAATGACACTAGGATACACTGACAGTACCAGCATTTATAATAGAGTACAGGTTGATAGATTAGAGCTGCCACAATATTGCACATTGTTACTAGTATGCCAGAATGGCACTGTTACATTATGGAAGGATCTTGCAGATGCAGGAGAGAAAGTTTCTTTGAAGGAGTACTGCTCTTGTCAACTAGAGGACGCCTATGGAGGGTTACTCTTGTTGAAGGAGGAGGATATGAGAATGGCTATAGGGATTGCTTTAGAAAGAATAAATGTTGCATCAGCACTGATAGAGGATGCTTTTGTCACACTGAATACAGCTTTGTGTTGTACTGCAATGATTTCGAACTATGTGAACAGATTTGTTGAGTTTTCATATATGAAAGATAGATGTGCTACAGCAGTTGTATCATGTAGAGAACATGAAGGCAAAATGCTTCCCAGAGTTGACATCAGCTTGAATTGACAGACCTTTTTCAGTACCTGAACTGCTACACACTGAATGGGAATGGCCAGACACTGAGATTTTACCATTGCGGTCTCTGAGAGACTATAACAGGTTACATCTTGTATGCATTGTGAAGAGCAGTGTAATGAGAAATGAATAGCTTTGCTTGAGAAGAATTTACCGATGACCCAGACTGATAGGGATACTGACTGGCTATGACAACTGAACATCCGTGGCAAAAAATCTGTGGAATGCCGTGGAGGCCTTGAAGTTTGAACAAGATATCTGTTCTGTTTCAAGAGGTACACAGAGAAGCTTGCTTGCTGGCTGATTTCCAGGTTGACCGATATTTGCCTCGTAGAAATCCCTGCTCATTAAGACGTTTTCCCTGATGTTTGCCAAAAGTCTGTTTTGCGAGCTGTTTGCATAGACGGCGAGAGAACAATTTGGAAATATTTGCCTTGCCCTCCCATCTGCACATCTGCTCCATGCTGTTGCTCTACGCAGTAATGCCGAGTAAATGTATGCAGCACCGACCAGGAGGCTGCTTGACAGATGTCCACCAGCGGAATTCCCGACCACAATGCCACGGTGGATCTTGTCGAATGAGCCTTCGGACGGCTCTCCAGAGGCTTCCCTGCTTTAGACTGACAGAAGGCAATAGCGGACGAAACCCAGCGGGATAGTCCTTATTTGGAGATTGGTCTTCCCTTTACTAAGGGTCCGTAAGCCACAAACAGTTGTCTCGTACGCCTGAAATCTTGAGTACGACTCAGATAAAACTTCAATGCTCTTTTGACGTCCAACGTATGGAGAGCCTTCTCTGCCAAAGAGGAAGCCGCAGCAAAGAATGCTCGTAGCACAATAGAAGAGTGCTTATGGAATGTAGTTGGTACCTTCGGAATAAAATGTTGGTTAGTGGCTAACACCACCTTGTCCTTGAAGAAACGTAAGTATGGGGGATCAATCACAAGCGCTTGCAGCTCCAACATTCTTCTTGCTGAAGTAATGGCCACCAAGGCGGCCATTTTCCACGAAAACAATTTCATGGGTGACGACGACATAGGCTCGAATGGAGCCTTCATTAGCACTGATAGCACCAGATTGAGACTCCAACCAGGAGGGAACTTCTTGGCCGGAGGAAAAGTCCGAAATAAACCTCTCAGAAAATGTTTGACTAGTCAATCACTGAACAACTGAGTTGAGCGCCTCTTCCGAGTAAACCTAGAAATGGCCGCCAGGTGAACTTTTATGGAGGAGAAAGACAAACCTCTTCTCGCCAAGTGTAGCAAATAAGGCAGAACTTGCTCTGATGAAATGAGGGTCCACCCCTGGCTGATCCTTGCACCACACAGAATCTTTTCCACTTGCATGCATATGAGACATTCGTGGATGGAGCTCTCGCCGCCTCTAAAATGTGGCCACAATCTCTAGAAATGTTCAGCGAACCAAACTCGGAGAAGTCAGGAGCCAAGCCGCCAGGCTGAGGGAGCCCGGGTCGTGATGCCAAATTGCTCCCTTGTCTTGGAAGAGAAGGTCCGGCGTCACTTGAAAATCTCATCGGTTCTGCCACTGATAGATGGAGCAGGTCCGAAAACCACGGCTGCCTGGCCCAGTGAAGGGCAATCATAATCACACGGCGTGGATATTTCTGAATCCACTGGAGGGTCCGTCGAATGAGCGGAAACGGAGGGAACGCATGTGCGAACTTGCCCGTCCACGGGAAGGAGAACGCATCCCCCAGTGAATTGGGCTGCGGCCATCTGCTGGCGAACTGCTTGCACTTTTTGTTTTCCTGGGTTGCGAAGAGATCCAGCGAAGGACGACCCCATTTTCTGAAGATTCTCAAGACTTGCTGATCGTTCAGCTGCCACTCGTGGAGTTGGCTCATCTCTCTGCTCAGACAGTCTGCCTGTACATTCTTCACCCCTGGCAGGTGAAACGCCACGATGCTGATGTCTTGTTCGAGGGTCCAATGCCATAGCTCCTGAGCCTCGCTCGAAAGCACTCAGGAATGAGTGCCCCCTCGTTTCCGGAGGTAAAACATTGTGGTTGTGTTGTCCGTTAACACTCTCACAACCAATCCCTGTATGCGCGGCAAAAGCGATCTCAGAGCCCAACGAACGGCTCTTAGTTCCAGTACACTGATGTGAAGGTTCGCTTCTTCTGGGGACCATCAACCTTGAACTTGTAAAGACCCCAGATGAGCTCCCCATCCTGTTTGGGAGGCATCCGTCACAATTGTGGATTGAAATTCCGGCTCTAGCAGAGGCATCCCCTTTGTCAGATTGTCTGAGAGTTGCCGCCACCACCAAAGATCTTCCAGTAGGTCGCTGTTGATCATCACTTTGTTGGACCACAATCCGCGACTTTGAGAAAACCGGTCTGCCAGAAGTTCTTGTATTGGCCTCATGAAGAGATGACAGTTCTTCACTAACGGGATACATGACGCCATGGCTCCTAGAAGCGACATGTAGCCTCTGACACTCTGGTTCCAGCTCTCCACTCCTCTGCCTTCTGCTTGAGTTTCCGAACTCTCTCTACAGAAGGTTTTACCAGTCCTGATGGGTTTGGAATTCTGCGCCCAAAAACACCCAAGCTCCTAGAGGGAGAGGGAAAGGAAAAGGATTTCTCGAAGTTGACTGCGAAGCCCAACCCTTGTAGCAGCTGCATGGTAACGTCGAGGCTTGCCAACGCTGCTGCCGGTGACGAGCCCCTTATTAGCCAGTCGTCCAGGTAAGGGTAGACGTGATGACCTTCCCGTCGTAGCCATGCCGCCACTGGGGCCAAACATTTCGTAAACATCCTGGGAGAGGATTTTAGACCGAATGGAAGCACTTTGAATTGGTAATGACTCTGACCCACCACAAACCTCAGGAATTTTCTGTGCCGCCAACGCATGGGTATTTGGAAAAATGCGTCTTGTAAGTCCAATGACGCCAGAAAATCCCCTGGTTGCATCGACCAGATGACCTCCTGAAGCGTAAGCATCTTGAACTTTAGGCGTTGTAGAGTCTTGTTGAGAGCTCAAAGGTCCAGAATGGAACTTGCCATTGGGTTTTCTGACCACAAAGTAACGCGAGTCGACCCCCAGGCCTCTCTCTGCCACCGGAACCAATTCTATAGCCCCTTTTTGCAGCATAAGCACAACCTCCTGCTTTAAGATGTGAAGATGGGGTTGCGCCAAATACATGGGAGGAATGGGCCACGACGGGATGATCTTGAATTGCAAAGAGCGGCCTTGTTTCACTGTGTCCAACACCCAAGGGTCTGATGTAATCCTTTCCCATTCGTTTTCGCAATGGGACACTGTCTCCCAGGATCTCTTGAAGATTGTCATTGCTGAGATTTTGATTGCTTACTCTTCATAGACAAAGACTGTCCCCTCCTCTCCTTCATGAAGCCTGGAAATTTCGGCTTCTGTGTCGCCTGGACAGCTTGCCTGTATCCTGGGAGGAGTATGCCAATCTACTGAAATTCCGTTCTCTGGATTTGGCAAATCGAGAATTCCCTGAAGCTCCGCGGAAGGGCCGAAAAGGCCGAAATGCTCGTCCACTTTGTAATGCCCCCAGTGATCTTGCTGTATCAGAATCATCCTTCATGCCCTTTCGGGCTTCGTCTATCTAATCCCCAAATAACTGCTCACCTTCACACGGCATGTCCAGCACTTTATAATGGATTTCCGGCCTAAAGTCTGTACATTTTAACCAGGCCTGCCTTTTTAGTACCACTCCATTATTTACTTGCTTGAATCCCGACTCCGCCAAATCCACAGCGATGTTGATGCTGTGATTGATGCCTCCTCATCTTCACGCACCAGTAGCATAGCTGTCTTTTGGTGTTCTTTGGGCAAGGGCTCCAAGATGGGGGCCAGGCGATGCCACATTTCACGGTCGTTTCGGGTCATAATAGCTAACAAGTTAGCCGTCTTGACCGTCGTCGCTCCTACTGTTAAAGACTTTCTTACCAAAGGCATCCCGTCTTATAGCTTCACTGTCCAGAGGTGTTGTGATCTAGCATTTCTGCTAGCCGCCGCTGACACCACTGATTCAGGAGAGGGCTGTGCGGCCAAACACTTAGGTGTACAGTCTGGAGCCTTAAACTTTTTTTCTAACCTGCCTTTGATTGCAGGCTCTGAAAATGGATAGTGCAGGGTACGTAAGCCTTCCTGCCAAACGTGGTCCAGAATCGGGACCTAGAAGATCGACTTCCTTCTCTTCCCCATATGGTCAAATAAGGAGGATTCCTTCTTTTCTTCCTCTGGGGTCAGACCAAATTCAACACAGGCTTTCGCCATCATCGCATGAAAGGCTCCAATTTCATCTGAAGGTGACGGTTGTGCCGGGTTTCTAGGAGCTTCCACTTCTCCATCTGATTCCCACGTAGGGTCTCTTGACGGCAATGATGAAATGTCTGAGATGGAGTCCCTGGAGCCTTGAGCCGACTCAGAGTCCTGTAGCTCACCCTCTTCTGGATGTGAACGGGGAGGTTTTTCACTGACCGGACGGGAGAGCAGCAACTCAGCCGTTGACATTGAACATGGAGCGGGCCTGCCGCGTCGACGAGGGGTGTCACCGGAGGCACACCCATAGGAGGCAGCCTTGCATCCAACTGTGTTAAGGAGGACTGCAGCGTAGATGAAACTTGCAAAGACAACATTGACTGTGGATTTAATAGAGAAGACGTGGATCCCAGACATCGTCGACGGGCCAACACCCTGTAAGCAGAGATCTGATGGATGAACCACCGTTTCCCGCTCCTCCTCCATCGACATCGATAGCGCCGACTCCTGCTGCAATAGAGTATCCGGCAGAACTGCATTATACACCATCGGTTGCCAGGTCTCTGGCGGGCCCACCGTTGACGATGAAAACCTGGGAGTTTTTCTCCCTTATCGATCGCTGCCACTGGTGTCGACGCCGCCACCGCAGGGATTGACTGTGCGGACGGTATTGAAGCAGTCGACAACGGGACTCCCGTTGACGTCACTGGCAGTTGTGGCGCAAACTTAAGGCGATCCTGCCTTTTTTGAGTCTCTAGGCCGGTGTTTAGAAGATTCCCTACTCAGGGAAGACCTAGGATGGTCTCCTGAGGAGGAGCGCCTTAAAGGGTCCTTTCCACCCTTTTTTGCAGTAGATGAAGACGAAGATTTTTCTGTCTTACGGCCTTGGTCCAAACGACCATGTTTTGACGAAGGAGCGTCCTTCGCTTTCCCCCAAGAGGAATGACTCTTCTACGTAGGCCGCAGCTTCTTGGCAGGAGGCTCAGCCGACACTGACCGGCGAGGGACTACAGGGGACTTCGGTCTGTTCGATGCCAGACTGCGCACCGATCCTACCTCAAATGGAGGGTAGGCCCCTTCGTTCAGCCACAATATTAGACGCCGATTACGGTCCTTCAACATCTTTTGCGAGAACCCCTTGCAGATATCACAGCTGTCCGGAGAGTGATGAGGGTAGAGACAATAAAGGCAATCCATGTGCCTGTCCCCCTCAAACTTTCTTCATTCCACACGTGGCACATGGGTGGAACAACACTTTCCCCGACATTGGGAAAGAAAGTACAACCTAACAAAGTGTAGAAACACGAGGTGATCCCGACTACTTTGGAAATGGTTGAAATCTGAAGGTAGCCGCGAAGGCGGGGCTATTTATACCGTACATCCTATTGGGCCATGCGTAAGCGCCCCAAAAGGACGTCAATAGGACACAAAAGTGCCGAGTTGTTTCCAATGGAAAATGCTTTAATAAAAATACTGAGGGTTACCAGCCTGACGACGGAATATTCTAAGCATGCGAATCCATAAAAGATCCAATGCTGGAGAAATGTTTTCAGGTTACTAGAATGAATGCACCACGGTTAGGTCAGTTTTGTATTGCTTGCAGTGATCATTAATTAGGATGCTGCCAATGAATGAAATATTAGAGCTTACTTAGATTCTATGCTATGTACATGTTTCCAGAGATCTGACACTTGCCAGATATGTAGCCTGATAAATTGCCAAAGATTTGCCTTTTTGCAGTGAGAGAATATGGCACCATGTTATTGCACTGTTAGTATGCCTTATTATGCCTGAATAAGCTAGCTAAACTATTTGGTTGTTTCTTATCCATGTTTGGACTGACATCCATGATATCTGTCATGTTCCTTGCCATACACGTGTCTAGTATTAATATTCTTGGGATGATTACCCCATGATAAAAAGGATTGTTTGTGAAACTGCATTTTATTTAGGATAGGTTTAGCATGAGATTAATCCATCCACTAATTCATAAATGCATGCATTCATACATGCATTCATTCATGCATTCTATCAGTATAGGCTATGTTTGAGCACTATAGTTTTAGTCCAAGCTATAATGATCAATATTTGCTGAGAACCATGTAATTATGTACACTTGTCATCTATAGCACATCATAGTGTGCTTTTAGGCGCTAGAGGTCTACTTTGTGTTTCTTTCCATACGATTATGCTTCATTCTGAGCGTGGAGAGAGAATCGTTTTCACAGCCGAACACAGTATGTAAATGTTTTCACAGACTATGAGAATCTTTAGCACAGAGAAACAACCTTGCTGACTGCTGAGAAAATGCTTGTTTTAGTTTAGAATAAAACTGCCTCGGGAGTGAAGACAGGATGTTGCACCACGATATGATGTTCTGCTCTTAGGAATAAAATAGAATGTAGAGTATATGTCATGTCAATATGTTCCAGTATATGATTATGCAGGCTGAAATGTATGTAGTACGCACATAATATAGTATGCACGCAGTTTGAAATGGAATGCTTTCTACGCACACAATTGCACAATTAACGCGTCATTGTTCTGTATAACCATGGTGTTCTGTTGAGTAGATTCAGCAGTAGTAGCTGCAGCAGTGGCTGGAGATGGAGTTAGAGAGCTAGCTAGAAGGAGGGGCTGTCTCCTTAGCAGGTTTAGAGAGAAGGGAGACAGACTCATCACAGCCTAGGGCTAGAGAGCTGGCTGTGTGGGAGAGAGGAAAGCTATAGAGAAACCGGGAGGGCTGGGGTAGCTAAAAGCACTAATAGCTAGAGAGTGCCGATTGCTTGCTTATATAGTAATTAGTGACATGTTTACAATGCAGGAACAAAATGCATTTTGCTTTGAAACAACCAAATTCTGTGTCTTTGTGATTCTGTGCTCTGTTTTGTTTACATAGAAATCGCAGCGCAACTATTTAGGATTCACACATGGTCCGTCACTTCCATTACTGCTGAGCTGGCCCTCTGCTCAACTGCATTAATCTTTGTTGGATGGACAGTCTAAAGTGAAGCAGCCCCCCGCCCTATTCCCATGGGGTATTGGGAACCCTCCCATATGCCATGAACTGCTGTTGGGGGAGAGCCCAATTATGACTGCCTACACCATGGGCAAGAGTTTGAACAAAACGCAAGCCAGCCTGTCATCCTACCGAGCCCGTGCTTCCAGTCTCAGTTACTCACAGGGTTGGCATCATTTTAATATGGAAAGCCATGCCACAAGGAGGAAAAGACTGCTGCTCCATTTTCAGCAGTCCCTGTAATAATAACATTGCTCAACTCAATGCCAATTGCATCCATTGAGCATGGGCCCACCAGCCTTTTCGCACCCCACAATGTCACTGCGAATAATAGAAAGGCATCCTCTTTTAGTTCTCAAACAATGAATGACTATCACAAAGACCTCTGCACTGCTCCCATCTAGTTCCCCCAAGTTTAGGTATTTTCGCCAAAAAGAAAAGGGTGGGGCCCGCACAGCTGCTGCTCGTATTCCCGCCTAGATGCAGAGTTTCCCCTGGATATCGGTGGAGGCAGACTGGAAACAAATTCACCAGCCCCTAACCTGCTTGCTACGATATTCGGTGAAAGGCCTGTCATTACCTGCACTTGCATCTCGCGGATTGGCCCTTCACTAACAGTTTGAATAATACAAGCAGAACTCCTCCCTCCCCCCACACACTGGTCAACCAGCCCTACCACCGGTGATGCCTCCTTCCATGCACTTATCTCTGGAGGTGGTATATGCAAAACTAGACCCTCAACCAATTTGGACAACCTACACAGATCAGTTTTTAATTCCTTGTTTTCTTTCTGCAATAACGCTATAGACTTCAATGCACACTTACAGCCCTTGCAGCCGTGGGTCCCCACATCCCTGCATGGCCTCTCTGTAAGATCTACCAGCACACTATCTGATGACGTAGAGGCGGGATTTGTCACCAAATGGGACTTATTAGGAGTTGGAGGAAATATGGATTCATGGTGGGCGGCGAGGGCATCAAAGCTATTCCTAACAATTATATTCCTAACAATCAGTTACGGGGGATAACTTACATTAATCGCAGTTTCATGTGCCACCTCCTGGTCAGCTTCACTGAACCCTTCCCCTTCTCTCCTCTCTATGTCACACACCAGTGTCCCAAAAGGGGGTGGATTTACCTCCACAGGTATGTGATAGGATTATCATTCATTCTCAATGAGGCAATTGTGAACTTGGTATCCTGACAATATTTTCCCCACATCCACAAGAGCAGGAAGACTTACCTTACAAGATTTCATGGCATCATTGGCAAGCTTGCTCATCTCACTGTACTTCTGCTTAAGGGCAGCCCTCCCCCAACTAAGCAGGGTAGTCACCTCCTTACCAGACACACTAATGGTTTCCTCCCCATTTAACAAACTACAAGTTGTAGCAGACTTTCAAAACCGTGACGTACCCGCTAAGAAGTCCCACCCTCCCCGTAACCATATTTTTACCAGATCCTTTGGCCCCGCTTCCACCTCCCCCACCCTCCTTAGCTGAGGGGATCAATTTCATCCAGCAGGTCAGCAATTTTATTCATTGTTGTATTGGCCTCATCAATGCCATTAATTAACTTGGTGGTATGCTTTCTTGACGAACTGCAAAGCAGGTGTGCTGGCTGCCTTGGGTTTAGACACATTACAAAATTTTTAAAAAGCAGTACACGCACCAGCAGAAAGGTATACCAATCTCTTTCGTTGTCGAAGACTCCCTATTAGCCTTTAAATCTATATGTGATGGGGAAGTCACAGTAAAAATACAGGGTATACAACATTATCCTAGTATCATCCAGGAGTAAGCAGAATCCTCAAGAAAAACATAAAAAACAAGAAAAGCATATTAGTATTAAATAAATATGGCAAACCTCCTGCACAGATTGGTTAATACAGTAAAGATGCTTAAAACATTTTTAAGACAATCGTATCGATGAAATATAAAGCCTAATGGTCTTTCAACATACCAAACATTAAAACGTTAGAAAAGGAACAAGTGATATAAGAACAACATGGAGCGAGGTATGCCAGATAGCTCAAGGGGCTGCCTTAGTCCGATTCCCCCAACCCCTCATTCCCATGTAATAAGTCAATTAAGAGAGCCAGTTGGGCAGCCCAATTAGCAGATCAAAAGACAACACTTTAATAGATGCTAGCTCCTGTTTCCAGAGGTGTGCTCAGCCCAGACCGCCCAAACAGTGCTTGATGGTCTTAGCAAAAGTCGGTAGTACAATATGCGGCTGTCGCAAATGTGATTGAATTATTCAAAGTGACTCCTCAGGAGCAGTGTTCACAATGCCGAAAGCAGGGACAGTTGTAACTCACCCGGCTGTGGTAGAAGTTTGCTCCCGACCACTATCCTGAGATTGGAAAGCCGACAGCCACGGTCCTCAATCTCCGCTCTGAAACCTTTGCTTCAGAAAATGGCAGCGAATCCAAGGACAAAGCCTACGGATCCCAATGGGCTATATTGAAAAAAAAAATAAGTGCCACAAGCCAGAAAAAACAGCCCACCGCCGCACACCAGCGTGAAGGGAGCCGCTGAGCACCAGCTGCGAGGCAGCACCACCTGGGCCGGCACACAGACCAACAGGAAGCCAACAAAAAACAAAAAAAGAAAAACCAACGGAGGCCAGTGACAAACCAGCACAGGGCACCAGAAATCTCCAGGTAGCGTCAGCTGAATGTGACTTGTTTTTGTAGGATTGTGTGAGGCTTTTAAATACTGAGGAAGGTTTTGCCCTTTCTTCCGGTAAAAACCTCCGCCCCATGGTGGTGTCCTCCCTAGTACTAAGCAAGATTGACTATTGCAACTCGTTTTTGGCCCAGACAGCTTATGGCATCCTTCTAGGTCGCAGCGGCCAAGCTGTGGAACGCCTCACCCTTCCCAATTTGGGCTACTCCCGACCATTTCAGTTTTTGCCGACCATTTCAGTTTCTGTTGGCTGCTGAAAACATACCTGTTCTAAATCCTCTCGCTCCTGATGCCCCCTAGCACCATGATGCTTATTCCAAAAAAGAACTTTATAAATCCATTGACATAACATTTTAAATCAGTCACCCACTCACCCAATCCTTTGGGTAAATATGCTACTCACACTAAAAACAATAGACAGAGCTACTTTGGGGGCAGGAGGCCGTGAGGTTGGAAGATGAAAAAAATAATGAAAGTAAAAGCAGCCCTGCCACACAAGCCATGCCAGAAGCTAAGATTGCCCTTTACCGCCTTTCACTGTAGGTAAATATTTTAAGGGCAGGTCCTCCCACCAATTAGACAGCCCCTCCTTCCTCCCCCAATAGGGCTGACTGCAAGACTGCCCTTTACCACCCTAATATAAGGTATATTACATTGCCATTAATTTGGTTAATATTCAAACTTATTAGAGCACTTAGATGAAGGAAGAAACTGCCATGGACACCAGTGGAAAATGTGATAGTTATTATTGTTCAACTTGAAATAATAGATATGGATTAGATGAAACATTGTTATGGATTACTTATTTAAAAAACAGAGTGTGCACTTTAAGCAAGACAGTTGAACGTGATGTTGAAATTATAATATCCCAGTGTGGCTGGGGTATCTTTCAGGGCACTGTGTTTGACATTGAAGGCACATGCTGAAAGGGAAGAGTGGGGCTTGTGCTTGTTTCGGCCAGAAAAGGTGTATGGCTAACGCATCTCCATCGGTCTCCTCCACTGGGTCAGTGTAACGGGATCTGAGCCCCCCCGAACTCTCCAGGACTGACAACCTGACCCCTGCAGGAGTGGCCTGATTTTTGGAACATCTAGGGAGCCAAGTCCAGTGTTCCTCTATGGTGTATAATCAGAGATCCAGCCTCAGTAAATTAGAGGAGTTCCCGCTTCTGGCTAGCGAGCAGCGGCCCTCTTCCCATTGTGGTCTTCTCAGGGGCGCCGCCTAAAACGGAAGACCAGCTCTAGACTCCTCGCAGAGAGCCTGTTTGCCGCCCCGGTGCTCCTACTGACCATCTCCCTTGCCGGGCGACCTGTGGATAGCAACGAGTGCGCCTGCATATCAGGAGTGGGGGAGGAGGGTCCTGGGTGCCCTTCCCGCGGGCTACGCTGCCGGCGCTGGTGGGCCCGCCGCCCCACTCCCGCCATAGATCAGGTTCGAGGTGTCTGCAGGGGGACACCCGAACAGTGTCGAGCCCCCTGTGCCTGCGGGGGATCCTCGGCCGGCGACAACACCTTCCTTCAGTTGAGTGCCAGCGCTGGGGGAGGTGGATGCGGGGGCCACGCGGGACTAGGTCTCCTCCTGCTGGGGGCCCCGAGGTTAGTGCTCCATCACTGGTGCAAATCACAAACTGTTCTCATTGCCCCGGAGCACCCCCACACCCCCCCCCAGTTGGTTAAATGAGTCAGTGAGCACGGCCCCCTTTTTTCCTGGCCCCTAATCCTGAACTTGGTGGTTCTGTGCTGTTGTCTTGGTCTCTCTCCTTGGGTGGGTGTGGAGGCGCCCAGTTGGTGTGTCTCACTAGGAGTTCATGGACTTTGGCACTAGAGGCACCCAGGGGCAGCTTGTCACAGAGGAATTCAATGAGTATCGGCTCCTCATTCTACGGTCAAGTCGTCATTTTCCCTCCAGCACCCTGATACACAATCTTCACACGGCCCTCCAGAGCAGTCTGTCTAAACCTGGAATAGTGCTTGTTCGCCCAGGGAGAGCAAAGCCACCCCCCCCTAGCATGGGAGGGTAGGACCAAGCCAAGGGTACAAAGACCTTCTGTGCCACCTTACCACGTAGAGCAGCGGAGTCAGAATCGGCACCTGTACCCCCGGCATGGGTCCCCAGCTCCCTCTGGCGTAGAGCTGAAGTGGGAGGGGCTGGCGCTGCTGCAGACCTTCAATGCCCCGATGATTCCTTTGCTTCTGTACAGCTGTATCCTCTCCAGGACCACCAATCCTTGAAGCCCAGGGTCTCAAACGGGCTTGTGCTCGCGCTCCCTCCCAGCGAGTTTTGCTCTTCTGAAAAATCACTGCTAATTACCCCGGTCCCCAGTGCTGCTAGGTACGGGCCGCCTACTGGTCCTAGACTCTTGATTCCTTGGAAAGGCGTCTGCCCAGACCAGGAGCTCATGAACTGGGCTCAGTCATTGTAAAAGTTCTGCCATTCCTCAGACAACCAAATGGAGGCAAGCAGTGCTTCAGTGCCTATGCATCCGGAAGGAATAGATGCCCAGACTGTTAATAAGAACATGACGGCTCTCCTGAAGGAGATACGTGGATTCAGGGCAGATATTAGCAAGAGATTAGACTCCCTTGACAAAACAAATGTACTAGATGGATGATCGTGTTCAAGCACTTGAGACAAATCAAACTTCAGTCGATATCCTGGAGGCCCAAGTGGACATGCGCTTGTCAGAACTGGAGAGAAGAGAGGAGAAGTACATGCTAAAGCTCGATGACTTGGAAAACAGGTGCCGAGTCTCCTGGGGATTCCAGAGCACGAGGGCGAGACGCAGATAGACATCCTCAAAACTGTCAACGAGGTCATTAGTAAACTATTCAACGATACCAACACCACTGAGCTGACTATTGACAGAGGTCAAAGGGCAGGTGCCCCGGCCAGAGGTCCCAGATCAATCCATGTGCGTTTCCATTATTATGCAGAAAAGTCTAAGATCCTTGAACTGGCACTTAAGAAGGGTCCTATCGAGTGGGGGAATGCGAGAGTTTCAATCTATCAGGATCTATCAGCTCTCACTCTGGCAAGGAGATGCCTGTGTGGCCCACTAACAAGTGGCTTCAACCTAAGGGTGTTCGATACAGGTGGGGTAACCCCTTTTCCCTCTCCTTCGAATATGAGCACCGCCCAGTTGCTTAACGGCCAGGTGCGCTCTATAAATAAATAAACAATACAATACTGATGGCTATAAATATTCCTTGGTGATGGAGGACGACATACAAAGAGTGACCCGAGAACTCCTGGGGGACTCCACCCCCGAAGACAATCAGGGGATCAAGGGAGCCGAAGTTGCGACCTCACAGAAGTCTAAAGGTCTTCCTAGCGGTCTCCCGGAGAGGAGACGGATCTGGGGTAATAGAAAATTCAGGCGGGTGGCCCTGCCGTCCCTCAAATCTGCCACTAAATGACTGCTGTTTCCTAAGTTTTCTGAGATCAAATGCGGGGGAGGGCTGTGCCCTAGACAAATGTCTTTGACTTGGAGTAATTTTGCATCTGTGCTTCCGGGAAAAGTTCCCTGGGCATTCTGACTAGATGTCTTGGGGTTTGTCCTGGGGGGAAGAGGAAAAGAGGGAGGAGTATGACGATGAGTTCACCAAATTGTGGGTGGTGGGGCTCAGTGTTGAGGTTAACTATTGTGGTTTGTTTGCCTAGTGGAGGCAGTCGTTGGTGGACTGGCTGGAAGGAGTCTTGTATGTCGCCAGCAGTCCAGGCGCTCAGGAGGTGGGTTGGGGGGGGGGGGGGTGGTTGGGAGGGAGGTAGGGGTCTGTTTTTGCTGTTGTTGTATCTTTGGTGGTTTGAATGTTCTGACTGGGAACGTCTATATATTGGGGGCCACTCTGTCAAAGGAGCGCCTTCAATGGTCAGCCCGAAGGAGGGAGGTGGGTTATGCCCGTCCCCTTGGAGAGTCATTGAGAATCTTTTATCTCGCTGACCCTGGGTTCGCTGAATGCACGAGGGCTAAATTCTCCAAATAAGAGATCTTTGGTGGTGAAAGAATTTCAAAAGTTGAAACTTCATTTTCTGTTCCTGCAGGAAACTTATTGGGCAAGGGGTAGGGAGATGTCGCTTAAGTCCAGATCCATTCAGACAGTGTTCCACGCCTCCGCCCAGTCCAAGAATAGGGGGGGTAGCGATTGTGGTGCCCCCAGGGCTCACTTCACACCAAAGGTCCACCAAAAAGACCCAGACGGTCGTTTTATTATGGTAAAAGGGAAGATTAGGGGCAACAAGGTGACATTGGTCTCAGTCTACGCTCCCAATTAAGACAAGGGCCGGTTTTGGGTGGGGATGAAAACGAAAATCATGGAGTTCACAGAAGGGATCCTATTGGTTGGGGGTGATTTCAACATGGTCCTTCACCCCGAGAGAGAGAGAAAATCTGATCGCCCCTTCACTGACTCACAAGCACAGAAAAAGATGGCCACTTCTTTTCGGAATACCAATGATAGCCTTGATCTCTCAGACACTCACTCGACACATCAGGGAAAGCACCGCCTTTACATGTTTTTCTCTAGGCCACACTCCTCTTTCTCCAGAATTGATTACATTTTGGTGGACAAATCAATGAGCGACAGTGTATCTGACTGTGTGGGGGTGATTCCGTGGTCTGATCATGACCTGGTGCGGGTCCAAATGGAACTCTCCTGGGCAGCCCTAAATCCCCAAGATGGTCTTGTAATGATCTTTTATTAAAAGATGGGGAATCGGCCGAGTCCCTCTTGGTAGCCATTAAGGAGTACTTTGAGATCAATGATGAGGGGCAGGTCAGGCTGGCCGGGTTGTGGGAAGCTTTTAAGGCCACGATCCGAGGGGTATTAATTGGAATGGGGGCTGCTAAGAAGCAGGTTCGAGCTAAAGAGGAGCGGCTCCTCAGGGGAAAAATAGAGGCGATTCAACCAGGGGGGAAACTTCGATCCCAAATGCTCCCGGGCAGGTGGGCAGAGCTCCAGCAGCTAAAGGCGAAACTTGCCACCCTTTTGATCAGGCAGACTGAAAGGAGATTGTCCTTCCTGAAGCAGAAATATATGTAGAGGGGGGAGAAAGCAGATAAGATCCTGGCTTGGAGGCTGTGAGAACTTAGAAATAGCAGGAGAGTAGACTCAGTGCGGTTACCTGGGGGGATGAAATGTTTTGACGATCCGGAATTAGCAGAGCAATTCCGTCAGTATTAAAAGATTCTCTATACTTCTGAATACTCTGGGGACGGGTCTGATGTTGATAACTTCCTTGACTCTTTACTGATCCCGCGCCTCCCTCTGGAGAAGGCGGACCCCCTGGAGAGGCCAATCACGCCACAAGAGGTACTAGACACCATTGGCTCCATGAAAGGAGGCACTACCCCGGGCGACAACGGCTTCAATGTTCTCTTTTATAAAACCTTTTGCTCCACTTGGGCTCAGTTTTTGTCCAAATTGTTCAATGCAGTTCTTGAATCGGAGTCCCTCCCCCAATCCATGCTGTCGGCCCGCATTGTGGTTATTCCGAAAGAGGGTAAGGACCCCACAAGATGCCAGTCCTATCGCCCCATATCATTGTTGAATACTGATGTGAAGATCTTGGCCAAGTTGCTTGCGAATAGGTTACCCCAGCTCCTCCCCTCGCTGGTTCATGGGGATCAGGTTGGATTTGTCCCGGGCAGGCAGGGATCAGATAGCATTAGGAAAACTTTAGATTTGATACACGAGGTCTAATAGCAATGCTGAAGCCTACCTGCTCTCACTCGATTCGAAAAGGCCTTTGACCGGGTCGAGTGGGCGTACATGGGCAAGGTCCTGCTGAAGATGGGGCTAGGGGAGAGATTTTGGGGGTGGATTGCCTCTCTACACAAAGGCCCTTCTGCTCCGGGTGTCAGTCAATGGAGTGGTCTCTGCCCCATTTCCCCCCTCTTATATGCGCACGCAATGGAGCCTCTCATTATTGCGATAAGACAACACCAAGGCATCTTAGGGGTTCGCTGTGGGGATCTTGATTTTAAGCTTTCGCTTTTTGCGGATGACATCCTTGCCTATTTAACTAATTTGGAGGTCTCCCTCCCGCCGCTCCTGGACCCAATACAAGTGTTTGGAGTCTTCTCTGGCTTGAAAATTAACCTATCAAAATCAAGTCTCATACCAATGGGTAAAGGGGAGGACGCCATTGGGGTGCGAGAATCTATTAGGGGTATCAGGATAGAGCGTACAGCCACCCCATATTTGGGAGTTCTCCTCCCAAGGGACCTGGGTAGCCTTTACAAATTAAATGTTCCTCCCCTTCTCTCGAAGATAAGAGCTGACCTCCAGCGCTGGGCTCCCTTGACTCTCTCGTGGTTCGGGCGCATGGTGTCCTTAAAGATGAATGTCCTCCCCCGGCTGTTGTACCTCTTTACCTCACTTCCGACAATTGTTCCAGAGTCTTTCTTTAGATCCCTTCACTATATGGCTCATAAATGTATCTGGAATTGCAAGAAGCCGAGAATTAAATTCTCCACCTTGACTCTCTTGAAGTCCCAGGGAGGCTTCGGCCTCCTGGATTTTTGCAAGTATTACAAGGCTGCTCAACTTCCGGTGATGCTGGAGCACATGAGTGATGGGATGCGGACCTATTGGTCCTATATAGAGGACACCCACACTCATCCCAGGAAAGTGAGAGATCTCCTGTGGGCCCCGAGTAGAGACCTGCCCGTCGCATTCAGGATCCACCCAATATTGTCAGTCCTATGGGCCTTGTGGAGACAAGACAAGGAAAATGCAGCCCTTTCTTCCTGCCCCCCCCGGTTCTCTCTGGGGGGCCCACCGTTGGATCTGGTTAAGAGAGGGTTTCGGGACACTCTGAGATGGTCGGACATGGGCCTGGAGCGAGCTGCCCAGTTATTCCATCAAAATGTATTTCTAGAGTATGCCACCCTGACAGAATTTATGGGAGATCACCCGATGTCGATCTTTGATTACCTCAGAGTAAAAGGGATCTCAACCAGCCCCCAGTGGGGTAAAGCCCTGGCCCGCCCTCTTGAACCCTTGGAGAGAGTTATTGTGGAAGCTACCTCGAGAAAGGGTGTGCTGTCAAAAATGTATAAAGTCTTAATCACTGCTCAGCTTGAGGGCAGGCAGAAGTTCAAACAACTTTGGGAAGATAACCTTGGGAGGTGGGGGGGGCCAGTGGAGGAGGCGACCTGGTTTAAACTGTTTGGGGGTACTGTTCTCGGGATCTCTATATACATCTGCCATGGAACATAATTTTAAGGTCCTTCATGCACGGCATCTTTCTCCGGATGGATTGTCCAGAACGTTTCCTGGGGTCTCGCCCCTTTGTCCCAGAGAGTGTGGTCAACAGGGGACTTGGTTTTACATGTGGTGTGAGTGCCCCTCTATTCAGATCTATTGGTCGGAGCTCTTGAGCTTGATCAGGGATATAGTGGGTCTCTCTCTCCCACTTATCGAACTGCTGTTTGTCATTCCCTCTCTAGACTCAAAAGCAAGTAATCACCCCAGGGTGGTGCAAGCTATGCTGAGAGTGGGAGGCTTGCCCTGGCCCAGAAGTTGAAAAGCAATCTGGTCCCATCCAGGGCAGAGTGGCTTGTAAAAAACTGTGCTATCTTCACTTATGAAAAGCGGACAGCGCTAGCCCATGGTATGATGCAGCCATTCCTATGGGAATGGACGGTTGTGTTCCTGCATGAGGGCTGTGGGGAAATGACTTTGTCCTTGTTCTGGCCTAGTCCACTTGAACCACTTGAATGTCACCATCTAAATCCTTTTTCTTTCTTTCTTCGTCACTTTATTCTACAAACCCCTCTTGTCAGCATATTCCAAGATTACTGTTCCAGACCAAAGCTTTGTATTATCCCCAGTTCCCAGTCAGACTAGGTTCAATATGGGCGTGGGTGGGGGAGAGAGGGAGGGAATGAGGGAGAGGTGGAGTTACGTTTTATGTGGTTATTTCTGAAACAGTGATTTCTCCGTTGTATGTAAAATGTTCAATAAAAATAGAGTGGAAAAAAAGGTGTTAGCTCTGGCTGGTGTGTTCTGTCATCAACAAAGTCACCACGTGAACACTGGCAGGCTTCCCAAAAAAGGCCCAAGCCTTCCTCGTTCTCTGCCAACTTCTGTCTCCCAATTTCCACATGCAGGCCATTAGCCTGGTATACACACCTGCATGCCTGTGCTCAGCTGCAGCATGGTGATAACGGCATACTAACCCATGCTGAGTGAAATACTGGGGAGATGTTGCTGAATTCAGTCGCCTGAAGTTAAGTTTGAAAACAAAAGCAAATATTTGTATGTGTGCATGTTGGATTCTAAAGTGTGTACACACGTGAGCATTTTTCGGTGCATTTGCTCACCTGTATGAATGTGGATGAGTCGACATCGACAGACTCCTCTCCTTCAAACAGCACATTGCAAGGAATACAGAAATGGCTTGGTACCAACTTTCTCTCCTGTGAAAAATCAAACTCTTCAGCTCAGAAAACAGTTTCAGATCTGTTGTTCAAACCTTGGTCCTCTCCCACCTGAATGGTGGCAATTCCCTTTTGGAAGGCCTTCCAGCAACAACTACCTTGGCTCCTTTGAGATGTGTCCTAAATGCTGCAGTACGACACAAAGGTCTGTGCAAATTCGACCACATCACCCAAGACCTTCAGAGAACTGCACTGCAAGCCTGCATCATCTAAAAATCCTGCTGCATCATCTACAAGGCTGTCACCCAGAAGTCCCCAAGCTACCTTACTGAGAAACTCAATCACTAGAGGCCTACGATTTCTATCTATGCCCCAAGACTCCGGAACCTCCTCCCCGTCAACATTTGACTCATCCCCTTACTTCTACGGTTCAGGAGGGAGCTCAAGACCCTCCTCTTCAAGGAATGTCTCCACCCTAATAACTAGGTTCATACACCGTCCACTCCCCACCTAACATGAGATTGGGTAATCTGACCCCCACGGTTTCCTCTGCTGGTTACTTGTAGATCCATTGCTGACTATTGCCCTCCCTCCGCTGTTATATCCCCACTCTGTTGTTTCTCTGCTCCCTAACCTTATTCTTCCCCTTATGATTGTAAAGCGCTCCGATGCTTCCCAAAGCCAGGTCTGTGCTCAATAAATACCCTAATAATTATCTCAGTGTGAATGTGTAGGAAGTGCGAACAGTGCAAGTTCAATCCCTGTTTGAAAACAGAGCATGATACATTCGAGCGTGTCATCATTAGTCTTATTTAGGAGCTACGTAAAAAGAGCTAGTTGTTAACTCTTATTCAGAGTTAGCAAACACTTTAAAAACATTTTTATTATAAGGCGCTCATTTACCAATGGCATCCTGGCGCTAAATCTAAAACCATCAAAGTAAGAAACAGATGGAAAAATTAAAAGCTCCAACTTTGAGGCAAGGGAAACATGTTAGCTAGCAGGCAGATGAGAGGTAGGTTAGTAAAGGTAACTGAGGTGAGGTGATAGGCTTTTAGTTTGGTTTTGAACAAATCCATGGGGACCATTTCTTGGATGTCCGAGGCCAGGGGGAGGTGAGAATTCCATGCAGCAAAAAGAGAGAAAGAGCGGAAGCAAGCAGAAGCACAAGGTGGGCGAGGAGCCACAAAGGTAGTCGAGGAGAGATTATGAGAAGGCTTGTAGAGTTGGATAGATGCAGTGGTCCCTTGCTGTGGGATAGATATATGAACCAGGAGAAGAGATTTAAATCTGGCCTTGTTTGGCATCATCAGCCATCCAGCTTGGTGACGGTAGGTGTGAAGTGAGGGAGTTCAAAGAGGGTGCTGGTAGCAAAGTCAATGATCTTGTCGAGAGAACAAAGCATAGTTGGGGAGACCAAAGAGGATGCTGGCACAGTACTCCAGTTTAGAGAAGACAAGAGTGGTTAAGTGATGCTGGGCGGTGTAACAAGGAATTTAGGAGGTTGAGACAAGCTGCTGTTCCAGTTTTGGAGATGAAAGTAGAGGTTGAGGGAAAAAGGCCAAAGATGATGCTGAGGTTGTTAGCTGAAGAGTAGGTGAAAGTGTAAAGGTGGGAACAGGATAGGCAGAGGAAGAAATGAGAGAGAGCTTTCAGTAGAGAAGAAGAGAACCTCTGTTTTGGTAGAGTGCCATTTGTGGTAACCGAGTACTGGAACTCTCTTTCACCTTCCAGAAGTACCAGTACTCAATATTGTCAAACATAATGACCAGCCCATTTAAAGCACTAATTATAGAACTTTTGTATTGCATGTAGGATGGTGCAGACCTGAACAGGTGCAACACATTGAATCTGCTGGATTGCGAATGCCCCCAGAGCACCGCCTCTGGTCTTTAAACGAGTAGAGGGGTCATACATCAAACTATATTCAAGTAAACACAGTGACCCAGCTAGCTGGTAGGGTTGGATCTTGTCGGCTAGGTACTAGTATTGGAAGCCCATGTATGCACTTGAATGATATACATACTTTAAATTGTATAATTTAACTAATTGCCAGTTAGTGTAATGATTGCCTACAAATGGAGATTGGGGAGGATTTGGACATTCTAAAGATAAGGTGTGTAGCCACACTTTGTATGGCTTATAAACAGTTCAGAAGATATTCAGGAATCCCTGCGTAAAACGCTTTAGCACTGTCAAGTCACACGTTAGTAAAGACCCCCGCCACCATTGCATGGTCTACTTTAGAAGAACAAGTTACTCTCTTACCTGGTAACGTTCTTTCGATGGGATGGTCCGACGACGTATTCTATATCTATGACAGTAATCACCACAGCTGTGCTGCTTCGGAAAATCTTTGGCGTCTGCGTCGATGACGTCGATACGCCGCCCTAGAGGACCTCCTGCGATGGCGTGAAGGTTGAGGGATCTGCCCTCTGGATGGAGAAGCTGACTCCCTCTCCCATGAGAGCAGATCGTCTCGGTAGGGAAGACGACGTGGAGGGTAGATGGACAAGTCGAGAAAGTCCGGGTACTACGTCCTCCGGGCCGACGCTGGAGCAATGAGGATCATCTGGGAACCGAACCTCCGTAACCTCCGTAGTACTTGGGGGATGACAGGGACTAGAGGAAACGCGTACAGCAGTGGGAATGACCACTCCACCATGAACGCGTCTCCTAAGGCTCCTTTTGGAGGAAATTCCCGTGAGCAGAGCCTCTCGCACTTCCGGTTGACACTGGAGGCGAAGAGATCCACTTGAGGGGTCCCCCAAATCGAGAAGATCTCCAGGAGAATCTCCTGAGCCAACTCCCACTCGTGAGAGATCGCGCTCTGCCTGCTCAGAGCATCCGCCGTCTCGGTTTCGTCTCCGACCAGATGAACTGCCGAGATCGAAACTTCCTGCTGGATTGCCAGGAAACAAGAGCTGCATCACCTCCCTGCTCAGAGGAAGTGACCCTGCCTCCTCCCTCCCCCTTTTTGTTGAGGTAATGCATGGCCACCGTGTTGTCAGTCAGGATCAGGACATTCTTCCCTCGCACAGTCGGCAGAAAAGCCTTCAGGGCTAGCCTGATGGCCCTCCGCTCCAACAGATTGATATGGAGTCTGGACTCCGAGGGAGACCAACGACCGCGGACCGTCAACTCGCTGGCATGAGCTCCCCATCCCGTGAGGGATGCGTCCGTCACGATCGTCACCTCCGGCCAGGGTAGCCAAAATGAAGCCCCCTTCACCAGATTGTCTTCGACGGCCCACCACAGAAGGTCCTGGGCGACCGAGGATGGCACCTGAACAGGGTCCGACAACCTGCCGGAGGACTTAGACCACTGGAGCTTGAGTGCCCATTGCAAAGATCTCATGCGCAACCTGGCCTCTGGAACCAGAAGAATGCAGGATGCCATAAGGCCGAGCAATCTCAAGAACTGTAACGCTGGGAGACTCTGGGCAAGCTGAAACTTGTGCACCATCTGCTGAATGTGAGGAGACCTCCCCTGGGGAGGAAAACACTGCTCCAGGGACGTGTCGAGCACTGCTCCGATGTACTGGAGCCTCTGAGTTGGTGTCAAATGGGACTTCTTTAAGTTGAGGGAAAAGCCCAGCTTGTGGAGGGAGTGGCAGGTGACTGACAGATGATCCAGGACTTGCTTGGGAGAGTGCGCCCTGATCAACCAATCGTCCAGGTAGGGGTAGACGTGAATCCCCCCTTTCCTGAGGTGCGCTGCCACCACTACCATGAGCTTGGTGAAGACCCTTGGGCGGAGGTTAATCCGAACGGCAAGACCCGAAACTGAAAGTGTGAGTCGCCAACCGCAAACCTCAGGTACTTCTTGTGCTTTGAATGTATCGGCACATGAAAATAAGCGTCCTTGAGGTCGAGAGACACCAACCAGCCCTGAAGTTGAAGGGCCTGGAGGACTTGAGAGAGAGCAACCATCTTGAACTTGTCTTTCCTGAGGATTTGTTCAAACCGCGCAAGTCTATGATGGGTCTCAATCCCCCGTCTTTCTTGGAAATCAAAAAATAAAAAGGGAATACCATCCCTTGTTCCTCTCCGCTACAGGCACCAGTTCTATGGCGCCTTTCTCCAGCAGGGATTGAATTTCCCGCACAAGGAGCAGATCCGGACTCGTCAAAGAGAGATTCCCCGGTGAATTGTCTTGAGGCCTCTGCCGGAAAGGAAGACAGTAGCCATGGGTTATGATCTCCAGAACCCACACATCTGAAGTAATGGTGCGCCACTCTGCAAGATGCTGCACCAGCCTTCCCCCAACCGGCGAACCATGGGACATGGCCTCATGACTGAGCTGAAGCGGCTGCGGCGTTGCCTGAGGGCAAAGTGGCAACAGCCCGAGCGGCCTTGGCACCACAAGTACCTTGTTTTCCACCTCTGGCACTCCTACGGTGGCTTTGACTGGCAGCTCCTCTCGCCTTACCAAAGGATGAGTAATAACAAAAAGGAACCTCCCCTCCATTGCTGTCCCCTAGGACGAAAAGGCGGAGGTTGGCGAACTGCAGCGCCCAACGACTTCGCTGCAGCTTTGGAGGTCTGCAACCTCTCAAGGCTCTTGTCAGCCTTGCTGCCAAAAAGATGTTCACCGTCAAAGGGCATGTTGATGAGCCGGGCCTGCACATCAGGAGCAAACCCCGACTTCCGCAACCACGCAAACCTGCGTATCAACGTGCTCGCCGCCATGGACCAGCTGACGCAATCTGCCATGTCCAAACCCGACTGAACGGCCTCACACATGGCATCCTTGCCATCCTGAACCATGACAAGGAAACCATCCCGTTCGTCCCCTTCGGGAATATGTTCAGCCGCTAAGGAAACAGTTCCACAGAGTGTGCGTGAAACGTGAAAAGACACAAACGGAGTTGGCCGCCTGAAGTGCCATACCCCCAGAAGAAAACACTTTCTTCGCCCAACCGTCAAAACGCTTGTCGTCCCTATCAGGAGGGATGATAGGATACGACGCCTGCTTTGCCGGGGCCGTAGCCGCCTGCACCACCAAACTCTCCGGAGTGGGGTGCTTGGCCAAGTAGCAGGGGTCGCTACTGGCTGGGCGGTATTTTCGCGGCAAAGACTTGCCCACTGCCGGAAGACTCTCCTGAGCAGTCCAAGCCACCGCCACCCTCCTCTGTAGAGCCATATGGAACGGCAGTACCGGGTCAGTTGGTGGACCTTGATCGAGGATATCAGTAAGGTCACTGAAGAAAATCCCCTGGGGGAGCAGACCATCCCAAGTACTCGGTGACCCTGGACATAAGGCGCTGGTACGAGCAGTCGGCATGAGTGCCAGGCTCAGGCCTACAAAACTCCACCTCCGGAGAGGTGTACAGCCCACTGGCATCGTGCAGGGACTGCCACAGGTCCTCAATTTGGCTATGGCCCGAGAGAATCTCGTCTGGCACCGTATCCGGAACTATGCCGTCATCAGAGCCCTCATCCACCTCTGAAATTAACTCAAGCTGGCGGTAAGAAGGCACAGAATGTGGGACAAAGCCATGCTTGACCTTTGCCAGAGCCTTTCTAGGTGGTTCTACCGAGCCCCGGGGAACCCCCACCGAAACAGCCTTGAAAGGCGTCGAGTGAATCGGCATCGACGCCGAACGCGGCGCCGACAGCATCGATGGTGTCGACACATTCCTCGAGGCTGGAGCCCCGAGCCCCGAGCATGTCCCTCGACAGCCTGGGCGCCGATGGCGTCGACGACTTCTTCGGAGGCGGGGCCTCGAAAGAGTCAGTCGACGACTTTGGCGCCACCGGCGTCAACGTCTTCCTCGAAGACACCACAGGTGCGCACGGTCTCGAGCACGTCGAGGACCGGGACCTGGAATGAGCATGATGAGAACGATTCCCCTTGTCCGAGCGGGACCTCTTCCGCGAATCTTGCCGACCACCCGAGCCCGAAGGCGTGCGAGCGGTGTCTCTCGACCGATCACGACTGACCCCACTGAGGCGTGTGCGGACCAGTGCCCTGCGATTCCAAAATCGCCAATATTTTCTTCCCGAAGGAAGCCCATTCCTCCGGCGTCGCATGCTTGGTGCGGTAAGCGACCCGCCGACGGGCAGAGTCCTCGGATGAGGACGGGGAAGGCAACCAATGACGGCGCTTCCGGGAGTGCCTCGAAGAGGCAGAGGAGTGGCGGGACCGAGACCCACTGGACTTCCGACGACGACACGGAGAGTCGCCCCTCGAATCGTCGGTCGAAAGCCCTGCAGACCTCGACTTCCGTGGCTTGGACACCTTACCTACCGATAACTACTTCTTGCGCTCCCGCAAGGCTTTGGACTTGAGTGACTGGCAGTCGACACAGTCATCCATGTCATGGGCCTCCCCGAGGCACCATAGGCACGCGGTGTGCGAGCCCGTTACCGACATCTTGGACCCACAGTCCCAGCACTTCTTAAAGCACGGACGCGGTGTGGAAAACGAGGTAGACATCTTCATGAAGAAAGACTTCACAATACGAACAGGTTCGAAGAACCGAGAAAGAACAGGAACTCCAAAGAGTCGAGGCGCGCCGAGATCTCTGAAGCGAACTGAGGCTACGGGCGTCGTGCGTCCGAGGAGGTCCTCGAGGGCGGCGTATCGACACAGGAGCCAAAGATTTTCCGAAGCAGCACAGCTGTGGTGATTACTGTCGTAGATATTGAATACGTCGGAGGACCCAATCCCCTCGAAAGATAGATAAGAAAGCAGAAGAGTAGGCAGAGTCAGGAAAAGGTGAACCACACAGTTTTGGTCAACCAAACTAGACTCCCAAGCCACTCCTAAATTCTTCACCCTAATAGATAAGGCGGTAGAAAAGCCCCACAAAAAATGGGAGCGATGAGAGGGGTCTTTAAAAACATGTTTTGACCCCAAAAGAATTAGTTCTCTATTTGAAGTATACCAGTGGAGACCACTGAAAATCCTTCTGGGACTTGAGGAAAAACCCACCGTACGGCCAGAGTCTAATGTACTAGTGGGTGTCCTCAACATATGAATGATAAAGAATTTCTGAACATTTGTCATAAAGGATTGAATATCGATGTTAAAGGATGGGTTCACTCACATATATAAAATCGAGCTCTGGTGGCATTACATCACAGCACGTGGCCCTCTATGAGACATCAGATGCTGCAAGCTCTATGAATTGCCCATTGTCATGACATTAATGCCTGACTGACACACGTCCTCTATTTGTAATGCATTCACAAGTCTCCATGGAAATGTGTAATACTCCTCTGCATACAATAAAGAAACAAACCCATTTCCCATGTCACTATTATTGTTTTTCTTTGCTTGGCGTTAGTTCAATTTATTTCTGACCTAAGAAACAAACACTTTGTGATATACTGCAACTTGCTTTGAAATTACTGTACAATCCAGATGTGTATCAATCTCCCGTGTTCTCTACATTTGATGCCAAATGTATCCTTTTTTGTTATCATCAACCAAACGTTTCCATTTTACAGAACTAACAAAGGTTGTCGGGCTCGAACAGAATCCAAATCAGATGGCACAAAGGAAAGTAAATAAAGTAGTAAAATAAGCATACATAACTTTCCCCCTTTTCCTTGCTAGGTAAGTTCTTGTTACAGGGTTACAGAGGGAGATGAAGTTAAGCCAGATGCTAACAGTGTTGGGGAGAATTCTCAGAAATGTGCTAATCCCCTCCACCTTAGAGACCCCCAGTAACTTGATTGTTTCACCTGGAGAGTGTGACACCCCTTTTCACACTCTCTCATGTGTTTTAATGTGATTTCTGAACTTTGTGTTTCTTTTGGTTATGGAGCCTGACCAGCTCCATAGGCATCTTATTGTGTCACACAGCACCTTCAGTGCAGAGGCACAGGGAAGCCTTCCAGATTTCCCAAATGTTTAAATACCTACTCTGTGATAAACTACTGTTTCCCAGAGCAGTAAAATGAAATTGACTTTACTTACATTTGTAACTTTCTAGACCCAGCACACAATATCTTACAATAGGGTGCTGGAGGGGGGTTAGGGAGAATTCTCTGTTTAGGCTGAATTTCCTAACCTAGTGAGTCCCCCAGCAGCTTTGCTGGATTTTTGAGGTTTATTTTTTCTCCTGCCAAGAGTGAGACTCTTTTACCCTCACTCTTGGGCATGATTTGAGTGTGTTTCTTTGAATCTAGATGTGTTTAATGAGCTATGGGGTCTTTTACCCCATAGGGCTTAATTTGTTTTTTGTGATGTGTGTTACACAGCACCCTCAGTGCAGTAACACAGGGGTGGCATAGTGACCCCCCAGTATAGACTCCATACCCTGGGACTGACTACTGTCTCCCAGGGTCTGTAACGTCACCATTGACTTTACTAGTCTTAAATTCTGAACAGAACCAGCACAAACCATCATATTGTGGACGTACTGGCTGGGGCAATTCGATTGCCCCGGGGTCTGTTAGTCGAGGGGGCACGTCTCCGTCCCCCCTGATCGAGATTTGGCTGGTGGCAGTGGATACTACTTTTTATATTCAACCGCGAATATTTCTCTATGGGATTTTCCCATTGTTCGAGGCTACTATCTTTATTTATTTAATTACGATAGCCTCGAACATACCGCCGGTTTATTTAATTAATATTAATTCTCCGGTTGATATTTTTTTTTGCCAAAACTCAGTTCTAAAATGGCGTGTGTGTTCTCTTCTGTAACTCCAACCCAAGTCGAGCCCTTTGTTCCACTTTTTGGCGGGCTTCTCCACAGAAGCCCTCCAAAGTGGTGCCACTCTGTCTGGGGTACTTAGGAGGGGTGGAGGGTGATTTAGGCACCCTGGACTGAGTTGCCTAGGCAACTCAAGTCGCACTCCGTCCTGATTGGCCCAAGTGGTGAGCCGGCCGGCTCACCACTTAGCATGTTTGAGTGACAGCTAGGCTGAGTGAATGGGGGTTTGCTGCATAAAAGCAGGGCTTTGGGGACTGGAACTTCTTAAGTCGCCACAGGACCTAAGAATCCGACGAGGGAGAAGCTGAGCCGACCTGCCACGACGACACCACCGGTGGAGCCCTGCTGGACCGTCTCACCACTTTTCCCATCGACAGAGAAGATCTCCCGCCGGAGAGTCTTCTTCCTTTGACTGGTGGGGATAACCAGTTTCACCGTCTTTTCGCCTTCCCGACGTATCTCGTGGCCGCCTTGCCTGTTGCCAAGCACCCCGGCAACCGGGATACCATGTTTTACCACGACCGCGAATTAAAGGGTACTACCTTTAACCGGAAAACTCTGCGGCTGGTTTCTTCCCTGGCAGTGCAACGACCTTCATCTTTCCTCCAAGTCGAGATCTTCTCTTCCCCTGGACGACGACGCGACTTGCACCCACTGCCAGGAACAACTGCCACCGCTGGAGGATCCTTCCCACTTAAGTTACCGTGTCCCGCCTGGCTTCCCTTGCCACCGACTGTACGGGGTAGATTTAGCCCCCGGCTTTCGAACCTGGGTTAGCCTGGGACACCCTGGCTAAACTTTTCTGAGCCTCTCTAAACTCTTTTTGAACTCTCTGCAAGACTATCTAAGCCTAGTGTAACTGTGTGATCTTGGGCGCATTTGTGCTCTGCTCTCTCTAAGAGTGGGACCAGCCTATGGACTTTGGCTCACAAGTGACTTTTGCTCTTCTGCCTTGCGAACAGTGTTCCTAAATCTTAGAGTGGTTTACATTTCCATACCCTGTCTTTTTCCCTCCCTCTTTCACAAACTTATTGGAGTGCCATCTAGTTAAGCGCTCACCTCTGTATGAAAAATAAGTGGTGTTTTACTAAGATTCATCTGATAAGGAATAAGGGGTGTATATATTATAATAGTAACTGTGTTTAGAGTGTTTTACAATAAGAGTGCTGGAGTGTTTCAAACTGTGTTTTTAAATAAATAATTATATACTTTGATACCAAAGCTCTGGTCAGTGTTTGCTTGTCCTATTGTGTATACTTTGCATACTGCCTAACTCTTCTTGAGGGAAGTATGACTGCTCAGCCACAGCTACCAGGTAAATCTGGGTGGTACAGACTGCTACCAAGTGGGTTTACCGCTAACACCTGTAGTCCTAAATCTTTTGCAGTGTTCCCTAAGGGAACTGCACAGGTTTCTGCCTAACAAGGGGTTAATTAGTATCCTCTTTGTAAGCTTCTCAGGTAACATTTTTATATTACCCTTTCCTCACTGAATGGCTGGTGGCACTGGCTTACTTTTAACTACCGTGTTGTGCATTTACTGCGGGCTGCGATCAGAGCTGCAGTAAAGCACTCAAGGGTGCCATTTTTGTCAAAATGGCCCGTCTTCTTTTTTCGCCATTTCTTTGTGGAAAGGTCCTTCTTGAGATTTACTAAGCGTGCCAAACCAGGTTTGGTCCCTTCGTTCACTTTGCTCCAGAGTGTCTGGCGGGGGCAGGAAGTGAGGGAGGTGCCCGAAACTCCCTGAGCTTAGTCTCCTAGGAGACCCAAATGCACTATGTGATGATTGGCTGGCTGACCCAGCAGCCCTGCTGGGTGACTGACAGCTAGGCTGGAATGAATGGGAGAAACCTGAATAAAAGGCGAGGCTTTTGGCTTGGAAGGCAGTCGACCACTGAACAAAGGAACCGAAGAACTTGAAGAGGACGCCTGCTGCATCTCCTGGACCGTTGCTTTGCCTGGTGAAGCCCTGCTGCTGTGCTGAAACTCCAAATTCGTATTGACAGAGAAGAACAAGTTACTTACAAACTGTAACATTCTTTCGACTGTTCCTCCCACGTATTCCTCATCTTAGATATCTTGTCCCCCAGCTCTGCTTCTACAGAATTTTTTTTTTCACCAGAGGGCGATGTGTTCGTGGCGCCAGAGTCAGTCTCTTGAGGGCCACCATTCAGCATCAATGTCATCCGCAGTATAAAGGGTTCGAGCCACGCCCTTTACTCAGTTCTGTTTTTACATTGTTCATGGTCGCATCAGTTAATCAGGTTTTAAAGTCCTTAGGCTCTTAAGGAAGTTCGAGTGCAACTGGCGTACACTGTATGGAGGGGTAGGTTGGGCGGGTCGATGAGGAATAAGTGTGAGGAACATCCAGTCGAAAGAACTTTACCGTAGGTAAGTAACTTGTTTTTCGAATGGATTGTGTCCTCCCACGTATTCCTCATCTTAGACAGGCACCCAAAGCAGTAAAGATTTTGGAGGAGGGAGTACCAGAGATTTCAAACATGTACTGAATGAAGGACGCTTTTGTAAAGAGGCCTCCTTGATAAGATGTAGAGTCCAAGCAGTAATGTCTTATGAAAGTATGCATTGACGACCAGGTGGCTGCCGCACAAATATCTTGCACCAGGACACCCCTCTGAAGAGCCGTGGAAGTTACCATGCCCCTGGTTGAATGAGCCCTTAACCCATCTGGAAGCTCTTTCCCAGCCAATTTGTGTCCAGTATATCTAACAAACAGTTGGTCGCTTTGTCAGAAATTTGCCAGTCTAGAAATATAGAAACAGAGCCCTTTTTGGGTCCAGTCTGTGCAGTCTCTCCTCTTCCTTACTAGCGTGTGGAGGAGGGTAAAAAGAAGGTAAGGTGATTTTCTGTGAAAGATGGAAATCAGAGACTATCTTAGGCAAGAAGGATGGTTTGACCTTTAGAATAACATTGTCTCTATGGAAAACGGTGTGAGGAGGTTTACAAGAGAGCGCCTGCAACTCACTCACCCTGCGGTCTGACGTTATAGCCACTAACAAATTGTTTTTAGAGGGAGAAGCCTTAATGGGCAAGAATGACATGCATTACTTACTGTAAAAGCATTTCTGATGATTATATCTGCTTAGATTCACATGCTGTGCATAGTCCGACATCCAGTGGTCACTGCAGAGTATTGCATTTTGTTTTTTGTAGTCGAAAAGTGGACGTCGACATAGGCATGTCTGTAACACTATCCCTATAGTGATGTGTAGTGTACCCAAAATCCCTCACGCGTCGAGGTTCCTCTGTATTTTTTCTGCCATGAGGGAGCCTTCTTAGTACGCGAGTACAGAAAAGAGAGAAAGTAATAAGACGTCTATGTTCCTTCCATCCGAGCGGAATCTAAGCAGATACAATCATCAGAAATGCTTTTACGATAAGTAATGCATGTCTTCTGATGTTTGTTAATCTGTTTAGAATCACATGCTGTACATAGACTAACGAGCAGTACCTGGAGTTGGAGGTGGATTGTGAGAAGGAACAGTAGAGAAAAGATGTCTTCGTACTGCTTGTCCCACCTGGGAATCAGATCTAGACAGCAGTGTTTTGTAAAGGTGTGTACAGAACTTCAGGTTGGCGCTTTGGAAATGGACTCAAGGGGAACATTTGCAATGAATGCTATGGAAGCCCCAGTGCCTCGAGTAGAATGTGCTCTTGGCTTGAAGGGCAGTTCTCTCTTAGCAAGAGAAAAACAGAGTGATGCACTGGACAATCCATCTAGATATAGTGGATTTTGAAACTGCATCTCCTTCTCTTCCTGCCGCCACCGAGACAAAGAACTGATTAGTCTTTCTCACTGGTTTAGTTCTTTCCATATTAAACATGACCGCCCTGCGCACATAAAGTGTGTGTAGGCTTTTTTCTCCCAAGTTTGATGGGTTTTGAAAGAACGTTGGTAGCTCTATAGACTGGTTGACATGGAATTTTGAAATTAATTTTGGTGCAAACCTAGGGTGCGTGCGTAGAACTACCTTATCTTTGTGAACTGTTACAAAGGGATCTAGTATAGAGCGCGCTTGTAGTTCACTTACCCTCCTAATGGAGGTGATAACTATTAAGAAAGCGGTTTTAAAAGTGAAGGTCTTAAGTGTTGCCTTGTGCATGGGTTCGAAGGGAAATGCCCATTAGCCTGGTTAGTACAACATTCAGGTCCCATCCGGGAGCTGGGTTAGATATAGGGGGGTGGATCCTTTCACTCCCTCCATGAAGGCTTTGACAACTGGAACTTTCCACCATGACACCTTATGTTGAGATGTAGTGTATGCAGAGAGTGCAGCTGGGTGAAATTTAATAGAATTAAAGACTAATCCTGAGTCGAACAAGTGAGTCAGGTATACAACAATTTGTATGGGAGAGCAGTCAACGGGGTTGATGCTTTTAGCCCTACACCAGATGACAAACCGTTTCCACTTGCTAGAGTAGCAATAATGAGTGTTCGGTTTCCTTGCCTCTCTAAGGATGTACACGCATCTCTGTGGGAGCTGCAAATGTCTGAATTCTATGACCTCAGGAGCCAGGCTGCTAAGTTCAGGGTCTGTGGACCTGGGTGCAGCCTTCTGCCCTGGTCCTGTGACAGCATGTTGTACGGGCAGGGTAGTTTCATCGGTGGAGAAAGTGACATCTCCATCAGGTGAGCGCACCAGGGTTGCCGGGGCCACATTGGGGCCGCTAGTATCATGGTAACTGGTTCCTGGTGCATCTTGTGCACTATCTTGTTGAGAAGGGGAGTAGGGCCGGAAAAGCGTAAACAAATTTCCCTGACCATGTAATCCAGAGACCGTTCCCTTTGGAGCGGTTCTGGGGGTACCTGAAGGCGTAACCTTGGCATTGGGTGTTCTCCAGAGTCGCGAACAGATCTATTTCTGGGAAGCCCCATCTGCGAAAACGTTGGAGACAAGGTCTTCTTGTAATCGCCATTCGTACTCTGCGGGCAGAGGGAAGTCTCTGCTGAGTTCATCTGCCAGAAGAGTGAGTTCCCCTGGTACATGTTGAGATAACAGGAACATGTGACTGAGAGCCCACTTCCAGATGTTCTGGGACAGCTTGGACAGTCCTGGAGTAAGTGCCCCCTTGCTTGTTCAGATAGTACATGGCTGTGGTGCTGTCGGAGGATCAGCACTGTCTTCCCTCGAAGGTGTGTCTGGAAAGCCTTCAGTGCTTTGAAGACCCCCAGTAGTTTCAGCAAGTTTATGTCTTTGGACGCTACACTCGGAGTCCAAACTCTGTGTGCAGTCTGATGGGAAAGGTGAGCACCCCATCCTGTAAGGGATGCGTATGTGGTTAGAGTGGCTTCCACTGTGGGGGTGGTGAATGGTTTCCCCATTACGAGGTTTTCCATCAACCACCACCGCAGCGAGAGAACCAGGGCCTACGAGACCACCACTAGGTCGTCCCATTGTCCGCTGGCCTGACACCACTGGCTGTTGAGCCACTCTTGCATTGGACGCATGCGCAGCCGCGCGTGAGGTACCAAATAAATATATGACGCCATCATTCCTAGCAATCGTATGGCTTTGCGTACCGTCACCTCTCGACCGGCTACATATTGAGGGATCTGAAACAGCATATTTTGGACCCTCCCGGAGGGGAAGACGAGGCCATCCCTTTGTTCGAATTAGCCCATAGGAACTGCTTGACTTGGCTGGGGTCTAGGCTTGACTTCTTCTCGTTGATGGAAAAGCCCAGTTGGAACAAAAGGTCCACAGTCTTTTGGGTATTTGAGAACCCCCTGTTATGAGCCAATCGTCGAGGTAAGGGTATACTGGAATGGACAACCTGTGCAGGTGGGCCGCTACCACTGCCAGTACTTTCGTGAATAACCTCGGCGCTGACACTATGCCGAAGGGTAGCACTTTGAAATGTTAGTGTTTGTCCTCTATCATATCATAAACCTGAGGTATTTTCTGTGCGCTGGCAACATTGAAATAAGAAAGTATGCATCTTTCATGTCCAGTGTTGCCAGCCATGTAATCCCCTGTGAGAGCAGGGAAATTACTTCCTGCAAAGTCACCATATGAAATTTTTGAGGTTTGACAAATTTGTTCGCTGGGCGAAGATCTAGCACAGGGCACATGGTTAAATCCTTTTTGAGTACAAAGAAGTACACTGAATAAATACCCTCCTTTACCTGTGTTAGAGGCACAACCTCTATTGCTCCTTTTTCTAGTAGAAGTTCGACTTCTTGAAGGATGGCGAGGTGCTCCTGTGATAGGCGTCTTCCCCTTGGGGGGTCTGAATGTAGGGGACCGACTGAATTCGATGCAGTAACCGCGGTCTACAGTTGACAATACCCAGCGGTCTGTGGTTATTCCCGACCGGAGATGCATGGGAGGGGACCCGAACCTTCGGGTCATTTGGTGTTGGTAGCTGGGGAGCCTCTAGGAGTGGGGCCCCGACCTCTTCCCTTGCCACAGAGTTGTCCTCTGAGCATATTGTGCGCTGGTTCCCTGAGTTGCCTGCTGAGGAGTACTGTTGTTGGTGGTGGTGGTGGTTTTGCTGTTGGCCACGAAAAAAGCGTCTGTTGCCGTACCCTTGCTCATTAGGAGGTCTTGTGATCTGGTCTAGAGTCTTTAGGGTATCAAATTCCTTCTTAGCTGTCTCCAGTGCATCGTCCACAGCCGTACCAAACAGGTTCGAGTCCTCAATCGGTTTGTTGATGAGGGAAGCCTGGGTTTCTGGCTTAAAACCTGAGTTCCTGAGCCAGACATGACACTTGAGAAGTATCCCTTGGACTAATGACCGGCCAGCCGTCTCTGCAGCATCTAGCGTGTTTTTAACAATGCTCTGGTTTACCAGAGTACCTTCTGTTACAGTAGCTAACAAACGGGTTCGTAAGGGCTCAGGGACTTCGAGGCTTTCACGTAACTTTCCCCATTGGGCATCAGCGTAGCTTGCCAGCAAGGTATTGGCAATTCTGGTGGAGAAAGCTGCTGAGGATGGAACAAGTTACTTACCTGTAACTGTTCTCCAGCATGGGTCTGGCATGGATTCACATGCTCATGAATATTCCCCGTCGTCAGGCTGGGAATCCTTGGTAAAGAAAAATCAGTATCAGTTTCATTTCTGATCTGTCTTTCGTAGTAGTAACCAATCACTGATCTCTGCGTCATACTGACCACAGCCAATGACTGCCATCTCCCTAAACCCCGCCTCTGGCAGCCATCTTCAGATTTGGTAGCAGGTGAAGTGGCAGTATGACTGAGTGAAGAGCCGCAGTTGGGTAGGCGGGAGGGTTCGCATGTGAATCCATGCCAGACCAATGCTGGAGAAGAACTAGTTACTCTTACCTTGTAACGTTCTTTCGATGGGATGTTCCTCCGACGTATTCCTTATCTTAGATAGAAATCCTTCAGCTTTGCTGGCCTCGGAAATTTTTTTTGCCAGAGGGCGCTGCGCGTCGATGATCGCCGAGTCGATGACCCTCGACGGCCTCCGTGCCGACGTCGACGTCATCCTGCCTATAAAGGCCGCGCGCAGCGTCCGTTGCTCAGTTCCGTTTTGTAGTCCCCAGTAATGTTTTTGGATTAGACTAATCACCTTGAAGGAGCATAGGCTGCAAACCCACAGGAAGTCATACTGCGGGGATGGATGGGAGGGTCGATAAGGAATACGTCGGAGGAACATCCCATCGAAAGAACGTTACAAGGTAAGAGTAACTAGTTCTTCGAAGGGATTGTGTCCTCCGACGTATTCCTTATCTTAGATAGACTCCCATAGCAGTGGTATTGTGACTGGAGGCGGGAGTAATAAAAGTTATGTTACCCTTCCAGAATGGACAGAGTGTAACACAGCCTTGCCGAATCTAGTTTCTTGACTAGAGGAGGAATCCAGGCTATAGAATTTGGTAAATGTATGTGCGGACGACCATGTGGCAGCCGCACATATATCTCGAATTGGCACCCCTCTTTGAAGGGCTGAGGATGTTGCGATACCCCTGGTAGAATGAGCCCTTAGATTTTGAGGAGGCTCCTTTCCTGCCAATTTGTAGCACTCCAGAATGGCTAAAATAATCCATCTGGAGATGGTTTGTTTTGTTATTGGAAGGCCCAACTTATGTCCTGCATAACCTACAAAGAGTTGGTCTGCTTGTCTGATCTTAGCCAATCTGCTGATATAGAAGCTCAAGGCTCGCTTAGGGTCCAGCCTGTGCAGTCTCTCTTCCTCCTTCCCCGGATGAGGAGGAGGGTAGAAAGAAGGTAATATAATCTTCTGAGTGATGTGAAACTCCGAGACTACCTTCGGGAGGAAGTTAGGCTTCACCTGAAGAACAACTTTGTCCTTGTAAAAGATTGTATGTGGAGGTTTACACGATAAGGCTTGCAACTCGCTAACCCTTCTAGCAGATGTCAATGCTATTAGCAAAACAGTTTTGAGGGTGAGAAGCTTCAATGAACAAGAGTGTAGTGGTTCAAAAGGGGCACCCTTTAGGAAGTTTAAAATTAGGTTTAAATCCCATAAGGGAACTTGAAAAGGTTTCGGGGGATAAACATTAGTTAATCCTTTTAGGTATTGTATTACCAATGGAATTTTGAAGTATGAAGGCTCCTCTGCAGTGCGCTTAAAGATTGATAGCGCTGCGAGATAGCCCTTAATTGTGCCAACCTGTAGGCCTGAATTAGCCAGGTAAAGTAAGAATGACAACACCATAGGTGTACCACAAGAAAAGGGTTCAATATTCTTTTCTCTGCACCAGCTGCAAAATTTGTTCCAACGGCAGCGGTATAGAGTTTTAGTTGCCGGCCTTCTGGCCGAAAGCAACACCTCCATAACATCATCCGGAAGGTCCCAATCCTTGTACCTCAACCTTTCAGACACCAAGCGTGAAGGTTGAGGGTCTTGATGGCTGGATGGAGAACCTGACCTTCCTTCTGCGAGAGAAGATCCTCTCTGTATGGCAGTCGAATTGGAGGGCAGATGGACATGTCTAGAAGGTCCGGGTACCACGTTCTCCTGGCCCAATCCGGGGCAATTAGGATCATGGTCTTCCGAAACCTTCTCAACCTCCTGATCATTTGAGGAATGACAGGGACCGGAGGGAACGCGTACAGAAGTGGGAACTCCCAGTCCACTACGAACGCATCTCCTAGAGCTCCTCTCGGGGGAAATTCCCTTGAGCAAAATCTGTCGCACTTCCTGTTGATACTGGTGGCGAACAGATCCACTTGAGGGGTTCCCCAAAGGGCGAAGATCTCTTGAAGGACTTCCTGAGCTATCTCCCACTCGTGAGAGACTGTGCTCTGCCTGCTCAGAGCGTCCGCTGTCAAGTTCTTCTCTCCGGCTAGGTGAATTGCCGATAGAGAGATTCCTTCCTGAATTGCCCAAAACCAGAGCTGCATCGCCTCTCTGCACAGTGGTAGTGAGCCTACGCCTCCTCTTTTGTTGAGGTAGTGCATGGCCACTGTATTGTCCGTCATTATTAGGACGTTTCTTCCCCGTACAGACGGCAGAAAAGCCTTCAGCGCTAGTCTGATGGCTCTCAGCTCCAACAGGTTGATATGTAGTCTGGACTCCGATGGAGACCAACGACCGCTGATGGTCAAGTCGTTGGCGTGAGCTCCCCACCCCGTGAGTGAGGCATCCGTGACTACTGTTATCTCCGGCCATGGTTGCCAAAACATTTCTCCTTTCAGGATGTTCTCCCGACAGGCCCACCACTGAAGGTCTCGGGCTACTTTGACCGGGATCCGAAGGAGATCTGTCATCCTTCCTGAGAACTGTGACCACTGAGTTCTCAGTGCCCACTGGAGGGATCTCATTCTCAGGCGAGCCTCCGGCACGAGGAATATGCAGGATGCCATGAGGCCTAGCAACCTCAGAAAGTCGTAGGCTGGGAGATATTGGGCATTCTGAAATCTGATGACCATCTGCAGAATATCTCGAGCCCTCACCTCTGGTGGCAAGGCTTTTCCCAGGGAAGTGTCCAGGACTGCTCCAATGAATTGGAGTCTCTGTGATGGTATCATCTGTGACTTCTTTAAATTGAGGGAGAAGCCCAGCTTGTGAAGGAAGTGGCAAACATAATCTAGTTGTCTCTGAGCCTGTTCCGAAGATACAGCTCTGATCAACCAATCGTCTAGGTAAGGGTAGACATGAATCCCTTCCCTCCTTAGACTTGCAGCCACAACCGACATTAGCTTGGTAAAGACCCTCGGGGCGGAGGTTAGCCCAAATGGCAGAACTCGAAATTGATAATGAGAGCTGCCAATTGCGAACCTCAGGTATCTCCTGTGCCTGGGATGGATCGGCACATGGAAATAAGCGTCCTGGAGGTCTAGAGATACCAACCAGTCCTGAAGCTGGAGGGCCTGAAGGATCTGAGAGAGAGTCACCATCTTGAACTTGTCCTTTCGGAGGAATTTGTTCAATTCCCGTAAGTCTAAGATGGGTCTCAGTCCTCCGTCCTTCTTCGGTATTATGAAGTAGGGGGAGTACCAACCCTTGTTCCTTTCCGCTACAGGTACCAGTTCTATGGCACCTTTCTCTAGCAGGTCTAAAACCTCCTGCAAGAGGAGCGGATCTGGAAGCTTCAAAGGGTTGTTCCCCGGTGGATGACTCTGAGGGATATGTAGGAAGGGCAGGCAGTAACCTTGGGCCACTGTCTCCAGAGCCCAAGCATCTGACGTAATAGCCTGCCATTCCGTCAGATGGTGAGTTAACCTGCCCCCTACTGGTGTTCTGTGAGGGGAGACCTCAGAGTGGTTTTGAAGCGGCTGATGCAGTTGCCGAAGGTAAAGTGGCTCCTGCTCCTGCGGGTGCGGCTTTCTTTCCCCTACCCCGTCCACCACGGGTAAATCTTCCTTGGCCTCTTTGAGCCGGTCGTCCCCTGCCCCTTCCATATGAGGAATAGTAACGAAAGGACCGTCCTCTCCACGATGATCCCGAAGGACGAAAGGTATTCTGACGGATAGCAGCTCCCAATGACTTGGCTGCTGCCTTGGACGTTTGCAGTTTCTCCAAACTGTCATCCGCCTTCTTTCCAAAGAGGGTAGAACCGTCAAAGGGCATATTCAAAAGCCTGGTCTGCACGTCAGAGGCAAAACCAGACTTCCTCAACCACGCATGCCTGCGGATTGTGGTACTTGCCGCCATGGCCCTGCTGATACTGTCAGCAGAATCTAGGCCAGTTTGTAGGGTCTCGCACATCGCATCTTTACCATCCCTGATGATGTTTAAAAATGCGTCCCTTTCCTCTCCTTCTTGGAGGCAGTCAGCCGCTGATGAAGCGCACTCCCAAAGGGTGTGGCTGAACCTAGCGAGCGTACAGGTCGCGTTAATAGACTTTAACGCCATGCTACAGGCAGAAAAAACCTTCTTAGCCATGGCATCATACTTTTTGTCATCCCTATCCTGCGGAGCAGTGGGGTATGCAGATGTGCTGCCTGATGAGGTTGCAGCCTGTACAACCAAGCTCTCAGGAGTAGGGTGTTTTGACAAATATTCAGGGTCAGAACTAGCCACCCTGTATTTTGTTGACAGTTTTTTATTTACTGCCGGGATAATTTCTGGCGTTTCCCAGTTTGTCAAAATCCTTCTCTGTAGAGCAGAGTGAAATGGAACCACAGGATCCTCCTGTGGGCCCTTGTCCAGTATGTCAGTGAGGTCATCCTGCTGAAAGGCAGGAGAAGGTGCAGACCAACCCATAAATTCTATGATTCTAGACATCAGAGCTCTATATGGAGTCTCCGCATGTTCTCCTGGGTCTGGTTTGATAAATTCTGCTTCAGGAGAAGTGTCCAAGCCACTAGCTTCCTGAAGTGCATCCTGAAGATTTTTTAATCTTCCTTCCTCAGAGGCGAAAGTCTCTGGCTCTGGTGATGTGGTCCTCTGTAAATCAATATCTTGGTCTGAATCCTCCCTTTCCTCAAAAATCGAGGTTAAAGGGGGATACATTGGTTTTTGGAATGGTATAAACCCCATTTCCAATGCAGAAGGAGCCATCATCACAGGCCTTGAAAACGTCGATGTCGTCGACACCGACGTGAAAGTACTCGAAGGCGCCGTGAAAAGCGTCGAGAAATGTGTACTAGGCCTCGAAGAACTCGAAAGGATCGGAGTCTTGCTCGAGAACGACGTCGACGTTCTCGGCGTCGAGTCGGAGGTCTTTTGTCTAACCGTTGGCTGTGGAGTAGCCGTGGTTCTTTCCTTCACCGGCGTCGATATCGGCGTCGACGTCGGCGTCGACTCGATCGACTGATGCGCCGATGAATCCTTCGACAACGGCGTCGATGGCGCCGACCTCTGTTTCGAAGGAGTTTTCGACGATGGCGTCGATGATGCTTTATCTCCCGATGGCTCGAGGCGCTTTCGGGTTGACTTTTCCGCCGGGTACTGCGACTCGCGGCGTTTAGATTTTTTGGGTTTTTTACCCGGGGTATCACCCTCAGCTGTCTTCGAGGGGGACGAGGCCGCTTTCTCGAAGACGCTTAGCATCTTTTTCCTGAATTCCTCCCACTCAGCTTGCGAGCTGCGTTTTGTGGGGCAATGAACTCTCTCAGGAGAACTCGACGAAGATGACGAAGGGGATCTCCTACGTCTCTTCTTCGAGTGTCTCGATGTCGACGAGTGGTGGGAGCCACTTCGTGATCTAGATCGAGAGTGTTTTTTATGGTGAGGAGACGAACGTCTCGACTCTACCGAAGAAGCTTTCGAGGAAGTTAAAGTTGACCTACCTCTCTCGAGCTTCCCCCTACGCTCCTTCAAGGCTTTCGCCGTCATGGAAAGGCATTCCTCACACTCCGAACTCTGGTGCGTGATTCCCAGACACCACAAACAGACCCTGTGAGGGTCCGTCAACGACATTTTCTTCCCGCAGTCTCGGCACTTTTTGAAACCGGACCGAGGGGTCGTCGGGTCGGAGGAGGATGCCATCGATATCGAGGTAAATAGTAGTTATTATATACGTTATCTTGACGAGAACTGAGCAACGGTGTTCCGAGGCACAACGAAGCGCGGAAAAACGGAACTGAGCAACGGACGCTGCGCGCGGCCTTTATAGGCAGGATGACGTCGACGTCGGCACGGAGGCCGTCGAGGGTCATCGACTCGGCGATCATCGACGCGCAGCGCCCTCTGGCAAAAAAAATTTCCGAGGCCAGCAAAGCTGAAGGATTTCTATCTAAGATAAGGAATACGTCGGAGGACACAATCCCTTCGAACAACAGTTACAGGCAAGTAACTTGTTCCTTCTCCAGTATGTGGTCTGCAATGGATTCACATGCTCACGAATAAAAGAATACATAGCAGTACACACATGCACAACCACGGGAGGTGGCAAAGGCTCAACATTAAGCATTACATCCAAAACTCAACATTAAGCAATTCTTACCTCCTCACCAGGCTCACCTTAGGCGAACAGGTTGCGCAGCACTGCTTGGCCGACCCTGGACTCCTCCCTGGAATCCCGATCGACGCAGTAGAATGTCGTGAAGGTGTGCGTCGACCTCCACGTAGCAGCCCTGCAGATGTCCAGCAAGGGCATACCAGATAGGAACGCCGTGGTAGCTGCGATCGCTCTGGTGGAATGGGCTCTCGGACGGCCAGGCAGAGGTCGGTTTGACAACCGATGACAGTACATGATACAGCCGGAGAGCCATCTGGAAATGGAAGCCTTCGAGAGAGCCTTCCCCTGATTGACAGGTCCAAAGTTCACAAAAAGTTTTGACGTCTTCCGAAAACTTGTGCGGTCCACGAAGAACTTCAGCGCTCTAGCCACATCCAGCGAGTGCAAAGTGCTTTCAGCCGGCGACAAAGGCGACGGGAAGAAAACAGGCAACACCAAGGGTTTGTTGAGGTGGAAGTCCGACGGCACCTTGGGCATGAAGGAGGGGTGCGTCCTGAGCACTACCCTCATGTCGTGAAAAGTCAAGTACGGGGGCTTGCAGGAAAGGGCCTGGATCTCTCCCACCCGTCGTGCGGAGGTGATGGCCACAAGCAACGCTGTTTTCCACGACAAGAACTTCAACAGAGCTGAGTGCAGAGGCTCGAACGGAGGTCCCATGAGCTTGGTCAGCACCACACCGGGGCCTTCACCGGCGGGAACGATCTGAACAGTCCCTTCATGAATTCTTTCACCAGACGATGAGACCACAAAGACGTCCGTCCCGTGGTTCTCGTGTATCGGGAGATAGCAGCAAGACGAATCTTGATGGAAGCGTGCGCCAGTCCAGCCTTGGCCAGCGTAATCAGGTACGGCAGTACTTGAGGAGCCGTAATCCGTAGAGGGTTAATCTTCTGTGCGTGGCACCAGACAGAGAACCTCTTCCATTTGTGTCCGTAGCATTTAAGAGTTGAGGACGCCCTGGCCTTTGCAAGAACCTCTCTGCAGTCGGCCGGTATGTCGTAACCTCCAAACTCTAACGCTGCAGGAGCCAGGCCTGCAAGTTCAGCGACTTCGGGTCGTGATGGAGGATGGCGCCTCCTTCCCTGGAGAGAAGATCTGCGTCCACTGGCAGCTTGATTGCCGGGGACGCTGACAAGTCCAGAAGGTCTGGGAACCATATCTGCCTCGGCCACGCAAGTGCGACGAGGATCATCCTGCACCGTGACCTCTTGAGCTGGTTGATGAGCCGGATCAGCAGCGCCAATGGAGGGAACGCATATAGGAAGAGGGCCTCCCAGGGGAACGAGAAAGCATCACCCATGCTCTTCGGCTGGGGAAACCTGCTGGCGAACCTCCGGCACTTGGAGTTCGTCGCCGTCGCGAACAGATCGATCTGGGGTGTGCCCCACCGTCGGAAGAGGCGGTCCACTAGATCCTGTCGTAGTTCCCACTCGTGGCACGAGCGCAGCTCTCTGCTGAGCGAGTCGGCGATGGTGTTTTTTATTCCTGCCAGATGAAACGGCACCAGAAACATCCCTTGGGCGACGGCCCAATGCCACAGGTCCTGCGCCTCCTTGGACAGGGCTGGGGATCTGGTACCGCCCTGCTTCCTGATGTAGAACATGGTGGTGGTGTTGTCGGTGAAGATCCTCACCACCTTGCCCTTGAGGGACGGAAAAAAGGACCTGAGGGCCCAAAACACTGCACGGAGTTCCAGGACGTTGATATGGAGGGACTTCTCCGTCAGCAGCCAAAGGCCCCTCGCGTGCAGATTTTCGGTGTGCGTTCCCCCCCTTTCCAGGGAGGCATCCGTGGTCACTGTCTTCTGGTGGCCCGGGGTCTGGAAGTCCATGCCCGCCGTCAGATGCGCGCGGGTACCCCACCACCGGATCGCTCGTCGGAAGCTCTCGTCGAGTGTGATCCTGTCCTCAAAGCTGCCCATCGTCTGGATCCAGCGAGCGTCCAGGAACTCCTGTAACGGGCGCATCCGAAGCCTGCACAGGCGGATGAGATAAATGCAAGAAGACATCATTCCGAGGAGGGACTTGATGGACCTCACCCTGGCCGCGTCCGCAACCAGCATCCGCTGCACCTTGCCCAAGATGGCCCTCGTCCTTTCCTCCGACGGAGAGGCCAGAAGCGCCACTGTGTCGAGCTTCGCTCCCAGAAACAGTGCGTCTTGCGCGGGCACCAGGTGGGACTTGGCGTAGTTTATGGAGAATCCCAGGTCCGTGAGTAATTGGACGGTCCTCGCCGTGTGCTCCGCGGCGAGTTCCTTTGTCTTTGCTCAGATGAGCCAGTCGCCCAGGTAGGGGTAGACGTGGATCCCCTCCAGGCGCAGCCGCGCCGCCACCGGTGCGAGGCACTTGGTGAACACCCTGGGTGCCGACCTCAATCCGAAGGGAAGGGCTCTGAACTGGTAGTGACGCCCTTGGACCACGAATCTGAGAAACTTTCGGTGTCTCTTTAGGATGGGGATATGGAAGTAGGCATCCTCTAAATCCAACGACGACAGGAAATCGCCCTCCTCCAGCTGACCCAGGACGTGCTGGAGGGTGACCATCCGGAACTTCTGTGCCTTGATGAATTTGTTCAGTCGTCGTAGGTCCAGAATGGGACGCCATCCTCCTGTCTTCTTCACGCGGAAGTATCTTGAGTAAACTCCGGAGCCCCGAAGCCTCTTTGGGACGAGCTCGATGGCACCTTTCTTGAGCATCGCCTTTACCCTCCAAGAGAAGTTGAGGGACATGATGTTCCTTCCTGGCCACGGGGGGGGGGACGCGCGGGCACTTCTTTAGAAACTTGAGCACGTGACCCTGGCCCAGGGCGTCCAGCACCCAACAGTCGGTGGAGATGGACTCCCACACGCTGACGAAGTTCGCCAGCCGGCCTCCCACCGGGATGCTTCGGTGGGGGCCCGACCCCACGGCCGGTTCAGTCCTGCCCCTGGCGCCGACGGCGGGGGCCGCCCGACTTGCCTCGTCCCCTGTAGGCTTCCTGAGACGACGAACGGGCTGCTTGACGGTAGGTGGAATATCTGCCGCCGGAACCTTTGGAGGCACCTTGCTTGCCTCCGGCGCTCCGAAAGGGCGGCCGTCGTTGCTGGAGAACACCAAGAGCCCGGGCCGTCTCTGTGTCCGTCTTGATGGCTTGTAGGGAATCGTCCAGTTTTCCCAAACAGGTTGCTCCCGTCGAATGGCATGTCCAAAACTCTGTTCTGCACGTCCTGCCGGAAGTCCGTTGCCTTGAGCCATCCACGCCGTCTAAGGCACATGCCGTTGCCCAACTGGCAAAAACCAGCGTCAGCGATGTCCGTCGCTATCGTAATGGCGTGGTCCGACGCCACTTCTCCTTCCTGCAAGATCTCTAGGGCCTCTGCCCTCTTGTCATCCGGTAGGAAGTCCAGCAGGGGGGCGATCTTGTACCACAACTCCCTGTCGTAGCAGGCTACGATGGCTAAGGCGTTTGCAGCCTTAATCGTCGTCGCTGCCGATGAGATGACTCTGCGTCCCATCGTGTCCAATTTCTTTCCCTCGCCGTCCGGTGGGGAGGTCGACGTAGAGGCCAAAGCCCCTCCAAAAGTGTGGCTCGACGAAATCTTCACCCTTGAGGGGTGTAGAGGAATCCGACACGGGTCCCCGTTGATCGGATAAAGAAACGGTGGAGCTTGAGGCTCTTTTGACCAAAAAAGGAGAGAATTTTCCTATGAAAAAGCGCAAAAACGCACTACAGCTCGAGAGCAATAGCACGAGGATCCCAACACATGAACGTGCGGTAAAAATCTGAAGATGGCTGCCAGAGGCGGGGCTTAGGGAGATGGCAGTCATTGGCTGTGGTCAGTATGACGCAGAGATCAGCGATTGGTTACTACTACGAAAGACAGATCAGAAACGAAACTGATACTGATTTTTCTTTACCGAGGATTCCCAGCCTGACGACGGGGAATATTCATGAGCATGTGAATCCATGCCAGACCCCATGCTGGAGAAGTAATTCTTTTACCCAAGGCATAAAGCTTCTTTCCCTCCTTGTCTGGGGGTGCTTCGCTAGTAGATAGCGGAACCTCTGCCCTTTTCCTTGTGGTGGTTACTACCAAGGAATCAGGTATTGAGTGACCCTTAATATACAAGTGGTCCGATGGTGAGGGACTGAAAAGTTTCTCAATTCTTGGGTGGACCCCTCTAACCAATGCAGGTCTTGATAAAGATGGTATGAGTCGTCTTTTGACTGAGGCGAGAAGGGGAATGGCCTGACTAGTAGGAGGTTTCTCCTTAATTATTTTCTCCACAAAGTCCATCTCTGGCGTAATTTCACCTGTATCAATTTCAAAGTGTGCTGCTGCCTTACGTAGCAGAGCATTGAAAATGGGCTGGTCATCCACATGTGACGGGTTTCTGACTGGTGTGCTCTGAGGAGAGGACAGATCCAGAACGTCAGGGTCTGTTGACGCCCCTGGAGACTGCCAAGGCTGTGAGCCCTCTATGTCTGGGTCTTCTTTGAAGCCCTTTCCACCCATGTCTGGGTCTTCTTCAAAGCCCTCTGCAGGGTCTTGTAGATCCTCATTATTTAGGAACTCTTCATCCTCTTGAAAGTGAGTGTCCTCTTCAGTGAGGTCATATTTATTAATATCCTCTTGAAGTGGGTCAAAGAGTCTTGGATATTTGGCCCTGGGGTCTTCATGAAGTATCTCCCTTTGCCTCTTGGGTGTAACGTGCTCAGGGGTGGACATGAACCTATCCAGTTTGTCCATACACGATTGAAATCTTTCCAAAGTCCACTGGGGTAACCCTGAACGGTCTGGAGGCGGAAAGGGGTGCTCTTCCGCCTGTAGCCGTCGAGATCTCGCCCATAGCGTGGAGGATATACTCCCTTCGCCTTCTGAGAAACCTTCTTGTGGGTGCGACACTGGGGGTGTATCTCTAGGTTTTTCCTTCGACGGGGGTGGAGGTTCCGGCATACTTTCCGTCTGTTTCGGCGTCTCCCTGGCCTTGTGAGCGTGAGTCAGCGACTCACTCGCCGTCCATCTCCGAGCGTCAGTGGAGGCTATTCTAGCCAAGCTTTCGACGCTTAAACTGCCCGTCGAGGGCGGGTCCTGCATTATTTTCGGCGGTGCCGGGACGTTTTCGCCGACGGGCGCTCTCTTACGAGGCGTGTCGTCAGGCGTTTTGGTGGTAGTGCCCTTAGTTGTGGATGGCCCAGCTGGTAGTCGCGCATGCGGCCGCGGGGAGGGCTTGCGACCCTTACGGTCGATGGAGGCTGCCGGTAGGTCCGACGTCGCTTTGGCGCTAAGGCTTTCTTCGACTTCGTCGAAGGAGGGCCGTGGGTTGTGTGTTTAGTTTTCTGTTTTCCTTGTGCGTCGGCGTCACCGGGGTGTACATCCCCATAAGTAGGGCATGAGCCGAACCTGTAGGGGCCGGGGACAGACGCGGAGGAGTGGGAGCGCTCCTTAGTGAGGTGAACAACCTCCGTTATGGAGTTTGCGTTATCACTGTCCCCCTCGTCACATTCGGCGGCAGCAGCGGCGGGTGAGGAATCAGCCTTTGACATAGCATAGGCTGCCCACCTCTTGACCCTGCGGTCCTTTAAAGTCCTTGAGCGCAGAAGTTTACAGGCCGCACAGCCATCCTCGTTGTGGTCGAGGGGTAAGCAGCGGTTAACACTGCTTATGCTTATCCTTCCACGTGAATTTGCCGTTACGAGGGCAAAATCTAAAAGAAGTACTCTCCATAGCTGAGGATACCAAAATGAGTGATAACGACCCCGAAGGAAAGGGGGGTGAAGGAGAAAGGCATTCTAAAAAGAAGACAGAAGTGTCCCCACAATCCCCACTCTCCCTACTGTGTAGGCCGGCGAGGCCGGGCCACGTGTTCAGCAGCGCCGATAGGATCGCCTCCGTCGAAACAACCGCCGAAGATCTTGACTCGGCGGGGAAGTAGCTTAGCGTTTAGATTTAGCGATAACTGAGAAAAAACGACCTAGGGTCGAAAAATAAATGGTAATGGCAATGTCTCTTACAAGCTCTGCATAAGGCGACCAGTATTCTGGGCGGAAAAAACAATCTGAGGGACCTCGACGCGTGAGGGATTTTGGGTACACTACACATAACTATAGGGATAGTGTTACAGATACGCTTATGTCGACGTCCCCTTTTCGACTACAAAAAACAAAATGCAATATTCCGCAGTGACCACTGGATGTCGGACTATGCACAGCATGTGATTCTAAGCAGATTAACAAACATCAGAAGTAAAGGTTCGAAAGGGGCACACATGAAAAATGTTAAGACTAAATTAAAATCCCAGATAGGAACCTGAAAAGGTGCCAAAGGGTACACATTTGTCAGCCCTTTCAATAATTGGAATAACCAAGGGCATTTAAAATAGGACACCTCTTCCGAGGAGAGTTTAAAGATAGAGAGCGCTGCCAAATATCCTTTTATAGTGCCAACTTGGAGCACCAAATTGGCCAAGTCTAAGAGGAAAGAAAGTACTGTAGGAGTATTACATAAAAATGAAACCACATTCTTTTTTTTCTTTCAAACATGTTTTTATTGGTATTTGTGCACGCAAGCTTAACAGTGCATCGTCAGACGCCTTTCCCAGTAGGCATGCAAGTAAGATACTACAACAAAGAGAAACAGAACAGAAAACATAGTCGGAAAACAAATAAGCCCAACGATGGGCGAGTCTTTGGGCTTCCAGGGGGGATTGAGAGTGGGGGGCCTGGGGGGAGGGGGGGTGGAGTGTCCATAGCAGGGCGTAGGGGGGAGCTGAATGTCATATGCTGATGGGTTAAGGGGGTGGAGCGTTCCGCTTGCACAGGTGCAGGGCTCTGGCGAGGTGCAGACTTCCCTGGGTCTCGGGGGCGCAGGAGAGGGATGGGATGGGCCGGGCCTGGGACTGTTTGCTGGTGGGAGAGTTGTGTCCTGTTCCGCCTTCCTCGGCGTGAGTGTTTTAAGCTTGTATCCCAATCCAGAGAAGGTTCGGGGGCTGTCTCGCTAGGCCAGGATATTTCCTTGTGTAATCCAGGAAGGGGGACCAGATTTGTTTGAATTTGGAGGTATTGCCGAATCTTATGGCCGTGATTTGTTCCACCGCCACTGTCTCCCAACATTTGGACCACCACATTTGTATGGCTGGGCCCTCGGGGTTCTTCCAGAGTCTGGCCAGGGAGATCTTTGCTGCCGTCAAGGGTTGGATGTATAGGTCCGCTATGCGGCCTGTTAGCAGGAACTGGCCCTCGCTCGTAGCGCCCAGGACGACGATTCCTGGGTCCCAGGGGATTGTGAGGCCCGTTATCCCTTTGATTTGATCCAGGACCTCCCTCCAGAACAGCATGGACTTCAGGCAGGTCCAGAGCAGGTGGAGCAGCGTGCCCTGGTTGGGGCAGCCCCTCCAACATTGTGGGGGTATGGCCGGGTTGAATTTGTTCATAGCCTCTGGGGTACGGTACCATCTGTAACACACCTTGTAGGCGCCCTCTCCGTTTATTGTGCATCTGGAGCTCTTGTGGGCCCGGGACCAGATCGGACTCCATTCCTCCGGCTCGATGGTTCTACCAATGTCTTTTTCCCATTTGAGCATGTACGGTTCTTTTTTGGACGGATCCGACCTTTCGAGCAGTTTGTATAAGGTCAAAATTTTCCCTTTGGGGTGCGGGGGGTTCGACATGAGGCTCCGCTCTAGGGCTGTCCGCTCTAGGGCTGTTAGCTCTCTGCCACCTAGTTTCTTGACCGCTCCGCTAGATGGCCAGTGCCTGAGCTGGGCGTAACGGAATCTCTCCGTCACGGGGATCAAGAATTTGGCCTTACATTCCTCGAAGTTTAGCGGGTTCCCGTTCTCGTAGAAATCCTCCATGGTTCTCAGGCCGCCCTCCTGCCATCTGTTGAAGGTGTTCGGGACGAGTCCCGGGGTGAAGTCAGGGTTGCCCCAGATTGGGGTGAGCGGACCCGTCGGGCTTTTGCATTTCCAGAGTTGAGCCGCTTTCTTCCAGTTCGACACCGTGTTCCACGTTGCCGGTAGCGGGCCCATGTGCCTGGGCATATTGCCTACTTTCATGTGGGGAAGTGTTTTAGTCGGGGTGGTGCTCGAGTCATCTTCCAGTTTCAGATATCTGGCCCGATTGGAACCCCCAGGCCACCGGTGGCAGGCCCGCGGAGCATGATGTGTCTTGGGATTCACGGTTTCTTGCCCTCAGACATATTTCAAAATGGTCCTTTGCAGTTTTTGCAAGGCTTTCGTGGGGACGGTTGTGGGGAGCGCCAGGCAAAAGTAGAGCAGTCTCGGGAGCAGGTTCATTTTCAGCGCTGTGATGCGGCTGAACAAGGAGATTTCCTGCTTGCGCCAGCGTCCCAGGTCGTCTGAGATCTTTGGTTAGTTGTGGGAAATTAGTTCTGTATATGTTTTCCGGCTTAAACCGGATCTGGACCCCCAGGTATTTTATCTGTGCTTTAGCCCACTGGATCGGCTAGGAGGCTTGCAATCGCTCCATGAGGCGGTCCGGCACGTTGACTCCCATAGCTGTGGACTTGGTGATGTTTATCGTGAACCCCAAGGTTTCTCTGAATTCCTCCAGCTCCTTCCATAGGGCCTGCATGGACCCCTCTGCTCGGGTGAGAGTGAGCAGTATATCGTCCGCATAGACTGCTGTTTTGTAGGATTCTCCCTTAAGTTCCAAGCCCTGGATTGTCAGGTTGCTCTGGATCCTGCTGGCAAGTGGTTCCATGGAGAGAGCAAAGATAAGCAGGGAGAAGGGGCATCCCTGCCTGGTCCCCCTCGCATGCTGATTTTCCTGGAATAATCTCTGTTCAGTCTCAGGTGGGTGGTCGGATGCTGGTAATTGGCGAGGGCCCATTTCCTAAAGTTCGGGCCAAACCCATAGTGGCGGAGGGTTTCTTCTATGTAGCCCCAATCCAGCATATCTAACGCTTTGTGTGCGTCCAATGACAGGTCCAGCAAGGGGGTGCCCATTCTGTTCGCTGACTCGATGACATTGATTTTTCTTCTAATGTTGTCCTGCATGTTGCGGTCCGGGATGAACCCCGTTTGATCCGGGTGGATGATGTCTGGGAGGATGGGGCTAGTCTGTTGGCCAAGATTTTGGCAAACAATTTGGCATCATTGTTCAGCAGCATGATGGGTCTGTATGACGTGCATTGTGTGTGGTCTTTGCCCGGCTTCAGGATGAGGAACGTGGAGGACTCTTTCATGGATGGTGTGGTGGCCCCCGATGTTAGAAAAGAGTTAAACAGGACAGCCAGCTGCAGTGCCAGAATGTGGGCAAACTTTTTGTAAAATCTTGTTGCGTGTCCGTCTGGCCCAGGGGATGTGTTCTTCAGAGTGCGGATCGTGTCGGCATTATTGGCTGTGTCAGAGAGGATAAGGTCTTTGAGTTTCCAGGGCCTTTGGTGGGGCTTCCAGAGACCCTGAGTGCGTAGGTTCAAAGTCACTGGCACGTGGTCTGAGATGGTGATGTGTCCTATGTCGATTTCTTCCACGCAGGGGGCCAGAGGGCTGGAGGCTAGTATCGGGTCAAGCCTCGAGTATCCCTTGTGTGCATGCGACAGGTGTGTCTAGTCTCTTGCTCCTTGGTTGAGGAATCTCCAGATGTCTAAGGTTTCCGTTTCCCTTAGGAATTCGGCCAGGGCTAGGGTGTTAAAGACCTCTCTCGACGGCCGGAGAGATTTGGCCAAGTTAGGGTCTGGTGGCAGGTTTAAGTCCCCCCCACATTTAGCAGCTGGCCTCTGGCGAAGGCGGCTATGATCAGCAGGAGCTTACGCATCAAGGGGCCTTCGTCCTTGTTGGGGCAGTAGATGGCGATTAGAGTGATCGGTAGCTCAACCAGTAGGCCTCTGAGTAGCAGGTATCTGCCCTCAGGATCCTTTTTGGGTTTGACTTGGGTTAGGGGCAGATTGCCGCCGATGAGGATCGCAACCCCCCCCCCCTTTTCTTTTGCTTCGCCGAGGCAAAGAAGTGTCTTGGATAGCTTCGGAAGTTGATGCGCTTCTCATCTGGCTCCAAGAGATGCGTTTCTTGGAGGAAGACTATATCCGAGCCAAGACGAGCTAACTTTTGCTCCACAAGCTTCCGTTTCCTGGTGCGTTAATGTCCCAGACGTTCTAGGTCGTCAAGTTAAGAGTCTGCTCCGGGGTCCCCATCTATGGCTTCTGTGGAAAAGTGCTTCGTCGCCCTCCATTGCATCGAGTTCCCTCTGACCCTTTTGGTTTGTCCTCCTCCTGCTAAGCCCCCACCCCCAACCCACTGTGTGAACTTCCGGGTCAGCCTTAAGCCAACAGGGCAGGCGACCGGTCCAACACACCAAGTCAATTGGAGGCAACAGTGCCTCTTATGCAACCAGTGAAACTGATGAGGTATGCCGCATGGGGCACTCCAGGGAGTGCCATTCCTGTAGGTTACCGGGCCTCGGCGGGTGGCTCAGGGGCCTCTGTGGCATAAGGAATTTGAGGAGTTAGGCTGTTCATGTCGGGCACGCCCCCAGGGTGGGACGGGGTCGTCTGGATATTGGGCAGCTGGGTTCATGTGCGTGGTCTCCATCTAGTGCGGAGGCCAGGGCTGCCGGGGCATGCAGGCTGGTGGACCACCAGGTCTTGAGGGGCAGACCGCTGGCTCAGCCGTTGTCATTCTTCTTGTTTGTGGGGGGGACCTCGCTTGGTGTCTCCTCTGGGTTCATGAAGCTTGCCGCTTCTCTGGGAGTGAGGATGTGGCGGGTTTTGCCTTCCCATGCAAAAGATAGGAAGGTGGGGAATCCCCAGCGGTATGTGATCTTCCTCTCGCGGAGCCAGTCGGTCAGTGGTTTCGGGGCTTTACTCTTTGCCAAGGTGACTGCCGCTAGGTCTTGGTATAGGGAGATTACCGCATCCCGGAAGAGTACTCCGGGGGAGTTTCTAGCCTCGCGCATGATCTCTTCTTTGATCTTAAAGAAATGCACCCTGACTAGGACGTCTGGAGGGGAGGCGTTGCTTTGCCTAGCCCTGGTTCTGGTTCTGTGGACTCTGTCGAGATCCAGGGGGCCCCCCATCTGGGAGGGTTAGAATGAAGAGCATGAGGTCGTTAACGTAAGGCCCCAGGTCTGCATCGGAAATTGTGGGGGGAGATTCCCCTCAGGCGGATGTTATTGTGCCTGGATCTGTTCTCGGCATCCTCCTGTTTCAGCTCTAGGGCCTCGCACCTGGCCTCAAGTGCCGCAATTCGGTCCACGCTCTCGCCGATTTCAAATTTCTGCGCGAATAGGGTGGTTTCCATTTCTTCCGTTCTGGACTCGATTTCACCCACCCGCTTATCTAAGGTGGAGATCTTTCCTTACGGTTCCTCTGTGCCTGTTTTGGTATTTTTCAGTGATCGCCGCAAGGAGGTCTTGGAGATCCCCTTTTGTTACCGCCCGCACCGATAGGTTGCGACTGGCTTCCGCTTGGGTCCCCGAGTTGGGTTCTTCGAGGCGCTCTCCCAGTTTGGGCTGTTCCGTCATGGTTGCCGTGAACAGGGAGGAGATGCTTGTTTCGGGGGTCTGGGATTCCTGGACATTCTGGGGTGCAGCTTGCCTGGCCTTTAGGTGAGGCCCCCCCCCCCCCCCCAAGTCGATCGCCAGCCGAAAGCTCTTTGTCCTGACTTCTGCTCGTGTAGGTTGAGGCAGCACCTGATTTCCAAGCACCCGGTGTGTAGGGATAGGGCTCCTGGTGCAAAAGGCGTACCGGATTCCTGTGCCGGAGGGTGGGTGCAAAGTTGGTCCGGGAGGTCCCAGGTCCGTTAGCTTGGGAGGGTCCTCTTGGGGCTGGTGGGGCCTGTGGAGGACCAGTGCCGCGTGTTGAGCTGCTGGGGTGGGCTCCCCGAGTGCGGCGGGGCTGTCTGGTGTGCAGCACGCCCAGGCCCGTGACTAGGGCCCCGATGTTGCAGCACCGGAGGTTCGCAGCCTGCTACCATGCATTGGAGGGGGGGGTGGGGTCAGCGTGCGACGAGGGGTAACCTGGGGACTGCTGTCTGTTGGTGGCGGGCGATGTGGGCCTTGGTGCGCTGCCTAGCATCTGGAGCATCAGCAGGGTGTGTGGGGCAGACTGTCGGTGTGAGTCGTTCGCATGTGCAGCAGTGAGCTGTATGGAGGCAAGCTGTGGCACAATGGCCCCCTTGTTTGTGCAGGCCCCTGCTCCCACCTGGGCATAGGGAGGGTCAAGGCACCCCCCCGTCTGAGTGGCAGGCCACAGGTCCCTCCCGAAGGTGCTTGGGGGGCCGCCTCTATCACCCCTCTCCTCCACCGGCGTGTTGAAAGGGGCATACTGGGGGGGGGGGGGCAAGAAGTGGAGCGATGGTCCTCTTGGCTGGTGTCCGGGGGCTACACTCCCCCACCGCTGCCGGAAGGATCCAGCAGGCTGGGCCAGCGGCTGTCCCCCTGCGCTCTTCGAGCGGGCAGGTCCGTCACAAGCGGAGCTTGTTGCTTTTGAGTCAGGAGTGGGGGGTTGGTTGGGGGGGAGAAGAGTGTGGGTATCTCCTCGGCAGGATTCGTGGACTCGAGGCACCGCAGATTCACACTCCTTCTCTCCAGTCCACTGGTGCACTCCACACAATGGCTCCAGCGCTTCAGAATGGGGCCAGCAGCTTTCAGGCGTCAGAGTTCCGCACCAGGCAGGACGTAGGTGTGAGGCTGGTCGCAGGTCGCGGCAAGGGATGCTTGGGGGAGGGTGTGTCTGCCACCCGACTCCTCCACTGGCGTGCAGGGGGAGACGTGATGTGAGCAGTGGTCCTCCAGGCTAGAGTCCGGGGGCCGCACTGCTCCGCCGCTTTCCACTGTGCAGCTAGTGCGGGCGGGACTGTCACCAAGCGGGGTTGCAGCACCCGCGGAACTCGCTGCTCAAGTTGTCTGCGCTCCCGCTGTGCCGGGTGGAGGGGAGAGCAGACACCTCTCCAGCAGGGTGCAGATCGCCTCCAACGATGATTCGGGGAAGGAGTCTCTGCCGCTGTGCCTCTCTCCTCACCCCTGGCAGGTGCCCCTCATGCCACGCGCCGGCCCGGGCATGGCGAGCGGGCAGGCAGTCCTCAGTTGTCCGGGGTCCCGCGACAGGCTGGATGCTGGTGTGCTGCAAGTTGATGCCGGGCGGCGGGCACTGAGAGGACCTCCCGGGGGACTCAGCAGGCGGAGGAGTTGCCCGAGTGACCGCTGAGACCCACACTTCATGCAGCAGGCATAGTGGCTTCACTGACTGTGCTGTGCCCGACATTTTGGAGCAGAGGAGCGGAGGCTTCCCCGGCCCCTCAGACCGGGTGATTTCTCGGGGCCTCTGCAATCCCGCGGGCTGAGAGTTGGTCTCTGCATGCAGGATCCCCACTGGAGCTGGAGGCACTGTCTAGCGTTGTCGGGAGGTCAGGTTCGCCGGAACAAATTAATATCAGCGTGTGCACACGGGCAGGAGCTCTTAGAGAGCCAGACTAGCCATCATGGCGCCAAGCCATGCCCCCTGGATCAACATTCTTATCCCTGCACCAGTTACTGAACTTGTTCCAACGACACCGATACAAGGATTTTGTTGCTGGCCGCCTGGCCGAAAGCAAGATCTCCATTACGTCATCCGGGAGGTCCCAATCCTTTTATCTCAGCCTCTCAGAAACCATGCGTGAAGGCCGAGTGTCTTGACCTCTGGATGGGGAACCCAATCTTCCTCTTGCGAGAGAAGATTCTCTCTTTGTGGAAGACGTACTGGAGGGCAGATGGACATGTCCAGAAGGTCCGGGTACCACGTTCTCCTAGCCCAATCCGGGGCAATTAGGATCATGGTTTTCCTGAACTTTCTCAACCTCCCGATTACATGAGGAGTCACAGGGACTGGAGGAAATGCATATAGGAGTGGAAATGCCCAGTCCACCACAAACGTGTCCCCTAGAGCTTCTCCTGGGGGAAATTCCGCTGAGCAGTATAGCTTGCACTTCCGGTTGGTTCTGGCCGCGAACAGATCCGCTTGAGGGGTTCCCCAAAGGGCGAAGATCTCTTGAAGGACTTCCTGAGCTAGTTCCCATTTGTGAGAAACTGTGCTCTGCCTGCTCAGAGCGTCCGCCGCCATGTTCTGCTCTCCAGCTAGGTGAATTACAGACAGAGAGATTCCTTCTTGCATTGCCCAGAACCAGAGCTGCATTGCCTCCAAGTACAGTGGAAGTGATCCTATGCCTCCTCTTTTGTTGAGGTAGTACATGGCCACTGTGTTGTCAGTCATTATCAGGACATTCTTTCTCCATATAGAGGGCAGAAAGGCTTTCAGCGCTAGTCTGATTGCTCTCAGCTCCAAAAGGCTCATGTGTAGTTTGGACTCTGATGGAGACCAACGACCGCTGACTGGCAGATCGTTGGTGTGTGCTCCCCACCCGGTGAGTGAGGCGTCAGTCACTACAGTTATCTCTGGCCATGGTTGCCAAAAAGATTCTCCCTTGAGGATATTTTCCTTGCAAGCCCACCATAGAAGATCTTGTGCCACTCTGGCCAGGACTTGCAAAGATCCGACATATCCCTCGAAAACTAGTACTATTGAGTCCTGAGGGCCCATTGAAGGGATCTCATTCTCAATCTGGCCTCTGGCACCAGAAAGATGCAGGATGACATGAGGACCAGCAACCTCAGAAAATCTAAGGCCGGCAGATGTTGGGCATTGTGAAACTTTGTTACCATCTGCAGAATGTGTTGAGCTCTTTCCTTGGGAGGCAAGGCTTTCCCCGAGGTAGTATCCAGGACTGCTCCGATGAATCGAGTCTTTGGCGTGGAACCATTTGTGACTTCTTGTAATTGAGGGAATAGCCCAGTCTGTGCAAGAAGTGGCAGGTCCTGGCCAGATGTTCCTGGGCTTGTCCGGGTGAACTTGCCCTGATTAGCCAATCGTTCATGTAGGAGTAGACGTGAATCCCCCCCTTTCCTGAGACTCGCTGCCACTACAGTCATCAGCTTGGTGAAAACCCTCGGGGCGGAGGTCAGCCCGAATGGCAGAACCCGAAACTGATAGTGAGAACCGCAAACCTCAGGTACTCACTGTGCTTGAGATGGATTGGCACATGAAAGTAAGCATCCTGAAGGTCCAAAGAAACCAGCCAGTCCTGAAGTTGAAGAGCCTGAAGGATGTGAGAAATGGTCACCATCTTGAACTTGTTCTTCCTGAGGAAATTGTTCTAATTTCTCAAGTTCAAGACGGGTCTCAATCATCCATCCTTCTTGGGGATGAGAAAATAAGGGGAGTACCAACCCTTGTTCCTTTCCGCAAAAAGGTACATGTTCTATTGCACCTTTCACTAGAAGGGTTGAAATATCCTGCATAAGGAGTGGGTCTGGAAATTTGACAGAGCTGGTTCCCGGTGGATGATTTTGGGATCTTTGATGAAAAGGAAGACAGTAACCATGGGTCACTATCTCTAGCGCCCAGGCATCTGACGTAATGCCCCACCATTCACTCAGATACCGAGTGATCCTGCCTCCAACCAGGGTCTTGTGGGTGAAGACCTCAAAGTGGCTTTGCAGTGGCTGAGGAGGTAGTAGCCAATGTTGGGGCTGATCTAGCACCTTTCCCCTTTCCACCACAAAGGGGCTTTCTCTGTTGGTCTCTGAATGGCCTGTTCCCTTCCTCTTCCAAAATAGGAGTAGAAAAGAAAGGGACGACTCCTCCAGGAAGATGACCCTGAGTAGCAGTGTTGTTGAGGCTGTCTTATAGCGGCGATGAGTGATTTTGCTGCCACTTTCGAGATCTGCAGCTTCTCCAAGCTCTCGTCCGCCTTGCTGCCGAACAGCCTCAAGCCGTCAAAGGGCATATTAAGTAATCTGGACTGCACATCAGGTGCAAAGCCAGATTTCCTCAGCCATGCAAATCTGGGTAGGACCGTGCTAGATGCCATGGATCTGCTTATACTATCGGCAGTGTCCAATCCTGACTGCAGGCATTCCTCCATAGCCTCTTTTCCATCTTTCACTATCGCCAGCAAACCATCCCGTTCCTCACCTTCCGGGATGTGTTCAGCCGCTGATGACATACAGTCCTGCAGAGTGTATGTAAATCTTGCCAAAGTGCAAGTTACATTAGTTCATTTAAGGGCCATGCTGTATGGTGGTATTAAAGTGTAAGCTGACTGCCTAGTGGAGGTTGCAGCTTGTACCACTAAACTTTCAGGTGAGAGATGTTTAGATAGGTATTCAGGATCTGATGAAGATGGTCTTTACTTTGCCACACATGTTTTATTTATTACAGAACCCGAATCAGGGATATTCCAATTTGCCATCACCCTTTTTTGCAGTGCCTTATGGCAAGGGAGAACAGGGTCTTTTTGAGGTCCTTCATTCAGGATGTCAGTCATATCATACTGGTCAAAACTTGGGGGAAGCTGCTTTCCAACCCAATGAAATCAATGACCTTTCCCATGAGGTTCCTATAACCAGGATCTGCATGATCTGCAGGGTCTGGCCTCTCAAATTCCACTTCAGGGGAAGTGTCTAGGCCACTGGCATTTTGAAGACAATCATAAAGATCTGTCATCTTGGTATTCGGATCTGCTAACTCTTCCGGAACCTCCCTGGCTCCAAACCTAATCCCAGACGAAGTAACATCCTCTTCAGGAGGATTGCTCTTCAAATATAGATGACAGACCTGAAAAATTCCTGCCTGGGTTGAGGATGGCAAACCTTTTCTGGTAAAGTAAGGTGGCATCGACCTAGGCTTGGACAATGGCGTCTACTTTGGCATCAGGATTGAAGAATGCCTCGATAAAGGCATCAATGGTATTGACGCTGGCTTCAGCGTTGTCGAAGGGGGCTTCGACACTGTCGAAGGTGTCGACGCCATTTTCAGTGACAGCTTTCACGTTATCGTCGTAGACCGTCGTGTTGAATTTCAATGTCGATTCTGCTACCCCCGATTTATGCACCAGTGGTTTTGCCTTTACATGAGGTGTCAGGGACGATACCCTCGACTCTGTCTGCTCTCGCGTGCCTGGTCTTTGATCTCCCTCTGTCACTTTTGGAGTGGGCAGGGGCACGATCGCCACGCAGCTTCTCGAGGGGGTCAGAGCCGCTTTCTCGAAGATTTTAAGCATCGAAGCCCTAAAGGCCTCCCATTTTTCAGGGGAATCGAGCTTGGAAGGATAAGTCACTCTTGCCTCAGACGAGGAGGAAAAAGAGTAAGAAGATCTGTGACGTCGTTTCTTTGACCTCTTGGACGAAGACGTGGAGGATTTTCTCGAGCGACTCTTCGATCGACCTCCTCCACCCACGTCGAGATTTTCCACTCGACCCTCCTGAATCTTTTCGAAGACCTATATGATTCCTCCCCCACTGCCAGCTTAGCTTTCCGTTCCCCAAGAGCCTTAATGGACATGGCCTGACAGGAACCACAATCGTCAACCTGATGGTCAGGGCTGAGAAACCAAAGGCAATTCCGATGGGGGTCGGTAATTGACATTTTCCTACCACACTTCAGACATTTTTTAAACCTGTCTTGGGTGTGGTCGGAGTAGATGACAAGGACATCGTCGAGAGAAAACCTGATGCGCCATTCTGTGACACAAAGCAGTTGCTCGGAAAAACAAGTAACGGGCGTGGCGCGACGTTGACGCCGGCCCTCAAGGGAATACGACTCCGCGGCCTCGAACACAGTGCCCCCTGATGAAAATGTTTTCTGAAGCAGCAGAGCTGTGAGACAAGATATCTATGATAAGAAATACGTGGGAGGACAAAATCCATTCGAAGCCCCTGCAAGGAAGACTTCTCCCCTTGAGTTGGTGGGACTAATCAACTCCAAAAGAAAGCCACCTGGACAAATTCTCGGAGCAGGTTGAATTTCCACAGAGTTGCTGCTGGAAACCAAATAGCCAGGGAGAGGAACACCAGATTAGGTGCGTTACTTTTAAAGTTGGCCAAGAGCTCCAGGAAGATCCTCCGGACTCCCAGGAAGCAGGAATAACCGTGTCTGAACCCCCACAACAGAGTGCGGGATCCCAGAAGCAAGGAAAGCCCATCTCGACAGCCAGGAACCATAGTGTTGCTATTTGCAGTAGTCGCGAGGAGCTGAAACAGCAAAGTGCCACTTGTTTGAAGATTGCCGGTTGCGAGCGGTGCCCGTCCCATTGCAGGAGTCCCCTGATGTCCTCCCGCTTGTCCCCGCGACTGAGGCTCAGGAACAGTGAGATCTGCTGAGCTGCACATGAACAGGAGTCATCTGCTGCACTTTTTCTTCATTCTAAAGGTACTGTAAAGTCTGAGAGAACACACCTCTTATTGTAGAGTTGCTTGCATCTTCTACTACTCGCAAGTCTAAAAAGCTTGTGGCCCTACATTGATTCTTCTTTTCTGGAAAAAGACTTAGCTACCATAGGTGCTTCAGCTCATACAGACTTTTGCCCATTCACTTTGGCATAACCTGTTACACTGAATGACCCTGCTTAGGGGATCAAAAAGTATTTGCCTGCTTAAGAATATTTGTGCTCTCTTTTTTGTTCCAATAACCTTTTCCTTTGGCCACTTCCTAAGAAAGTTCTAAATGCTGCAGTAAGATATTAATGCCCCCAGCCCCATAGCTATTGAGACTTCACCTGAGTGTGTAGGTTGTGACTGAGTCATCCCAAAAGGGTCTTTACCGATTTGGAAAGTAGGAGTGTTTAGTTTGAAGTGTATTTGTGTGTTGCTTTTATATTGCTCCCTTCTGAAGACGGCTTATTCTAACTGACTGATAAATTAATAATGGTTTAATCAAGAAACCTCGTGCGTAAATGTTCATTTGATTACTCGTCACTGTGAATCTCTGTGTAAGTCCCCTACAGCTCACATTGACCACTCTTGAGAAAAGCCTGGCTGCTCAACACACTACCAACCTTTGTAGTACAGACTTATACCAAAGGTTGGGTTCCTATTGCAAGGAGGTCAGGGTTGTGGATCAATGTTCCCTCTAGGCTGTGCGCATGTGCGCTTGCCCAGCTTCCTTCTGGTTGCCGCTGAGAAGATTTTTAGCAACGCACACAGCCACTTCTCACCTATTCAAAAAGATTTCATAAGGCACAACCACAGCAATTACCTGAAATTTTCTCTTAAAATGAGCAACTAGTTTTGATATTCTGCTCATTTGCATTACACTACTATGCACCAAAAATCCCTAACAGCAAAATACAAAGCAAGAGGTTAAAAACTAATACGAAAAACTGGCTCCATGAACAGAAGAATCTAACCAAGACATGCTCACACACATTAACCAACATTTTTCCATCAACACCCATGACTCCTAAACCTGACTCTACCCCAATTTGACCGTATGACTAACTTCTGCCCCAGAGTACATTAAGATACTACCTGACAACCTTGACTCTTCCTCTCTTGGCTCTGCGAAAATATCTTTGGTTATATATGTTGGTTGTAACATGAATAACATTCACGCGCCAGAATTTCTGTTACTCGTTGTGCCTTACCAAAAGCATCACCCACACTATATAATGGAACCTTCACACATTATATGGTAACTCGCTTCTATACAAAAACAGTTTCACTGAGCACTTGTATAATACAACACAATGATATAAGGGTAGGGTATGTTGCAAACAATCTTGTATGCACTAGAAAAAGAATTGTGCACATGCAGAGTCATGACATTCTTAAAATGCACATCATATGTTGAGGCATTTAAATATGCCTTGCTTGTAAAGTATTGTGGGTCTGCAAACATCCCAGTAAGTGTTTACTGCTCCAAACCCTCACTTTTTACAGTGCTCTATCGAATAGTATTGGAGGCAAGCACAGGGGCTGGGGAAGGGGTGGGGTCGAAGCATCACTCCTTGCGGGTGATAACCAAAGCAGCACATTTCAAAGACCAAGTCAGACGTTTCGGCAGTAAACTGAAGGAAATGTGTTGCGCGTTTGCTAAGGAACAAGTTACTTACCTGTAACTGTTGTTCTCCAGCATGGGTCTGGCATGGATTCACATGCTCATGAATATTCCCCGTCGTCAGGCTGGGAATCCTCGGTAAAGAAAAAACCAGTATCAGTTTCGTTTCTGATCTGTCTTTCGTAGTAATAACCAATCACTGGTCTCTGCGTCATACTGACCACAGCCAATGACTGCCCTCTACCTAAGCACCTCCTCTGGCAGCCATCTTCAGATTTGGAAGCACGTGAAGTGGCAGTATGACCAAGTGAAGAGCCGCAGAGGGGTAGGCGGGAGGGTTTGCATGTGAATCCATGCCAGACCCATGCTGGAGAACAACAGTTACAGGTAAGTAACTTGTTCCTTCTCCAGCATGGGGTCTGGCATGGATTCACATGCTCATGAATAAAGAATACATAGCAGTACACACATGCACAACCACGGGAGGTGGCAAAGGCTCAACATTAAGCATCACATCGACTCAACATTAAGCATCTTACCTCCTCACCAGGCTCACCTCAGGCGAACAGGTTGCGCAGCACTGCTTGGCCGACCCTGGACTCCTCCCTGGAATCCCGGTCGACGCAGTAGAATTTCGTGAAGGTGTGCGTCGACCTCCACGTAGCAGCCCGGCATATGTCCAGCAGGGGCACACCAGATAGGAACGCCGTGGTAGCTGCGATCGCTCTGGTGGAATGGGCTCTCGGACGGCCAGGCAGCGGTCGGTTTGCCAACCGGTGACAGTACATGATACAGCCGGAGAGCCATCTGGAGATGGAAGCCTTCGAGAGAGCCTTCCCCTGATTGACAGGTCCAAAGTTCACAAAGAGTTGTGACGTCTTCCGAAAACCCTTCGTGCGGTCCACGTAGAACTTCAGCGCTCTAGCTACATCCAGCGAGTGCAAAGTCCTCTCAGCCGGCGACGAAGGCGACGGGAAGAACACAGGTAACACCAAGAGTTCGTTGAGATGGAAGTCCGACGGTACCTTGGGCATGAAGGAGGGGTGCGTCCTGAGCACTACCCTCGTGTCGTGGAAAGTCAAGTACGGGGCCTTGCAGGAAAGGGCCTGGATCTCTCCCACTCGTCGTGCGGAGGTGATGGCCACAAGAAAAGCTGTTTTCCACGATAGAAACTTCAACGGGGCCGAGTTCAGAGGCTCAAACGGAGGTCCCATGAGCTTGGTCAGCACCACGTTGAGCTCCCACGCCGGGGCCGGAGCCTTCACCGGCGGGAACGATCTGAACAGTCCCTTCATGAACTCTTTCACCAGACGATGAGACCACAAGGACGTCCGCCCCGTGGTTCTGGTGTATCGGGAGATCGCAGCAAGATGAATCTTGATGGACGCGTGTGCCAAACCAGCTTTGGCCAGCGTCAGCAGGTACGGCAGTACTTGGGGAGCCGTAATCCGTAGAGGGTTAATCTTCTGTGCGTGGCACCAGACAGAGAACCTCTTCCATTTGTGTCCGTAGCATTTAAGAGTCGAGGACGCCCTGACCTTTGCAAGAACCTCTCTGCAATCGGCCGGTATGTCGTATCCTCCAAACTCTAGCGCTGCAGGAGCCAGGCCTGCAAGTTCAGCGACTTCGGGTCGTGGTGGAGGATGGCGCCTCCTTCCCTGGAGAGTAGATCCGCGTCCGCCGGCAGCTTGATCGGCGGGGACGCTGACAAGTCCAGAAGGTCCGGGAACCATATCTGCCTCGGCCACGCAGGTGCGACGAGGATCATCCTGCACCGTGACCTCTTGAGCTGGTTGACGAGCCGGATTAGCAGAGGCAAGGGAGGGAACGCGTAGAGGAACAGGCCCTCCCAGGGGAACGAGAAAGCATCGCCCATGCTCCTCGTCTGGGGAAACCTGCTGGCGAACCTCCGGCACTTGGTGTTCGTCGCCGTCGCGAACAGGTCGATCTGGGGTGTGCCCCACCGTCGGAAGAGGCGATCCACCAGATCCTGCCGTAGTTCCCACTCGTGGCACGAGCGCAGCTCCCTGCTGAGTGAGTCGGCGATGGTGTTTTTTATCCCTGCCAGATGAAACGGCACCAGAAAAATCCCTTGGGCGACGGCCCAATGCCACAGGTCCTGCGCCTCCTTGGACAGCGCTGGGGACCTGGTTCCGCCCTGTTTCCTGATGTAAAACATGGTGGTGGTGTTATCGGTGAAGATCCTCACCACCTTGCCCTTGAGGGACGGAAGGAAGGACCTGAGGGCCAAAAACACTGCACGGAGCTCCAGGACGTTGATATGCAGGGACTTCTCCGTCGGGAGCCAGAGTCCCCTCGCGTGCAGATTTTCGGTGTGCGCTCCCCACCCTTCCAGGGAGGCATCCGTGGTCACAGTCTCCTGGTGGGCTGGGGTCTGGAAGTCCATGCCCGCCGTCAGATGCGCGCGGGTGCCCCACCACCGTATCGCTCGTCGGAAACTCTCGTCGAGCTTGATCCTTTCCTCGAAGCTGCCCGTCGTCTGGATCCAGCGCGCATCCAGGAATTCTTGCAACGGGCGCATCCGGAGCCTGCACATGGGAATGAGGTAGATGCAGGAAGACATCATCCCGAGGAGGGACTTGATGGATCTCACTTTGGCCGCGTCGGCCACCAACATCCGTTGCACCTTGCCCAAGATGGTCCTGGTCCTCTCCTCCGACGGGGAGGCCAGAAGGGACACTGTGTCGAGCCTCGCTCCCAGAAACAGTGCGACTTGCGCGGGCACCAGGTGGGATTTGGCGTAGTTCACGGAGAATCCCAGGTCCGTGAGGAGTTGGACGGTCCTTGCCGTGTGCTCTTTTGACCGAAAGAATCGAAGTTTTTTTGTGAAAAAAAGCGCGAAAATAGCACTAACGCTCGAGAGCAATAGCACGAGGATCCCAACACATGAACGTGCGGTAAAAATCTGAAGATGGCTGCCAGAGGCGGTGCTTAGGTAGAGGGCAGTCATTGGCTGTGGTCAGTATGACGCAGAGACCAGTGATTGGTTATTACTACGAAAGACAGATCAGAAACGAAACTGATACTGGTTTTTTCTTTACCGAGGATTCCCAGCCTGACGACGGGGAATATTCATGAGCATGTGAATCCATGCCAGACCCCATGCTGGAGAAATGATAGGAACTTCTAGTACCCATCTAGGCAACAGCACCTTCTTTCTATGCTCAACTGCCGAGGGATTTTCAATGTAAACATGCGTTGTGTGTGTGCAGTCTCTAGCTTCTCCCTCCATCTATTTAACTGATCACAAATAATTACAGAAGAGGGATCCATAGTTAGAGAAGAAGGCACTCAATCAGTTGTATCTCTGATGAACTGATGCAATTAACTTAAAAGGCATGTATGTGTGATTTTCTTCAACGGGGCTCCACAATAAACCTCAGTCAGCCCTTCAATTACTTCATTAAAGAGGCACTTGAACTCCTTTCAGCAGGTCTTTGACACATTGCTTTCAATTGCCATTAATCCATCGACAAATGTATTCTATCTGAGTTTCTTGACAGCCACATCAGTTATGACAACAGATGAACAAGTTACTCCGACGTATTCCATATCTATGACCGGTAATCACCACAGCTGTGCTGCTTCGGAAAAATTTTCGGCGTCTGTGTCCTGCGTCAATGCTGTCCTCGAGGGCCTCCGCTGAGTCGATGTCACCGGATGTTATAAGTAGGACGCACAACGCCCGTAGCCTCAGTTGTAGTTTTTCCCCCAGAACGTGTGGCACCAATCTTCTGCCAGTATGACCACAGAAAGCCTTGAGGAAACCTAAGCTGCAATTGCATAAGAAATTCTGTAGCGGGGCAGGTAGGGAGGGAGCGATATGGAATACGTCGTCGGACCATCCCATCGAAAGAACGTTACAAAGTAAGAAAGTACCTTGTTCTTTCGAGGGGATTGGGTCCTCTGACATCTTCCATATCTATGACAGACTCCCAAAGCAGAGGAGGGGAAAATAATTTAGAATATATAAATTTAGTATGCCCAATCAAATTGCAGAGTAAAGGACCGCCTTGGCAAAGGCTAGATCCTGCCCATGGATAGAGTCAAGGGAGTAGTGTCGTACAAAAGTATGGACCGAAGCCCAAGTGGCTGCTTCACAGATGTTACGAATAGGAACAACCCTCTGCAGGGGAGTAGAGGCAGCCATGCCCCTATTTGAATGGGCCCGTAGGTTTACCGGAGGGTCCTTGCCCGCCAAGCGGTAACATTCAGAAATTGCCAAGATAATAGATCTAGACAAAGTCTGCTTAGTAACAGCTTGTCCCAAACGCCTTCCAGCGTAACCAATAAAGAGTTTATCGTCCACTCTGACCCGGGACATGCGTGAAATGTAGAAACAAAGCTCTCCTAGGATCCAACCTATGGAGCCGCCTCTCTTCTTTACCAGGATGCGGAGGAGGATAAAATGCCGGAAGAAAGACCTTCTGGCTTAAATGAAGGTCCAAGACAAATTTCGGAAGAAAGGAAGGACGAACTCTAAGGACAACCCTGTCCTTATGAAACACTGTGAAGGGTGGATTAACAAAGTGCCTGCAACTCACTCACTCTGCGAGCGGAAGTGACTGCAACTAAAAACACAGTTTTAAAGGTTAACAGTCTCAAAGGACAAGAATGTAAAGACTCAAATGGACCACCCATTAGGAATTTGAGAACCAGGTTCAAATCCCAACCGGGCACCTGGAAAGGCGACGGTGGGAATATATTAGTGAGCCCTTTCAGAAACTGAGAACTCAAAAGGAAATTTGAAATAAGAACACTCCTCAGACGAGCGCTTAAATATGGACAGCGTCGCCAGGTAACCTTTAATGGTACCCACTTGTAGGCCCTTGTGGGCTAACAAAAGCAAAAAAGACAACCACAGGAATGTCACTTGAAAAAGGATCCACATTCTTAATCCTGCACCAGTCGCAGAACTTTCTCCAAAGGCAACAGTACAGGGAATTGGTTGCAGGCCGTCTGGCCGAAAGCAACACCTCCATCACGTCCTCAGGCAGGTCCCAATCCTTCTACCTCAACCTTTCAGAAGCCAAGCGTGAAGGTTGAGGGATCGGACCTCTGGATGGAGAACCTGATGCCCCTCCCGTGAGAGCAGATTGTCTCGGTAGGGAAGACGGCGTGGAGGGCAGATGGACAAGTCGAGAAGGTCCGGGTACCACGTTCTCCGGGCCCATGCCGGAACAATGAGGATCATCCGGGAACCGAACCGCCGTAACCTCCGCAGCACTTGCAGGATGACGGGGACTGGAGGAAACGCATACAGTAGTGGGAAGGACCACTCCACCACAAACGCGTCTCCTAAGGCTCCTCTTGGAGGAAATTCCCGCAAGCAGAACATCTCTCACTTCCCGTTGACACTGGAGGTGATCGAAAGATGTTACTGAGCTTGTTTCGGAGAACTTGCTCCGATCAACCAATCGTCCAGGTAGGGGTAGATGTGAATACCCCCTCTCCTGAGACTCGCTGCCACAACCGCCAACAGTTTGGTGAAAACCCTCGGGCGGAGGTCAACCCGAATGGCAGAACTCGAAAATGATGATGAGAGTTGCCAATCGCGAACCTCGGGTACTTTCTGTGCTCTGGGTGGATTGGCACATGAAAGTAAGCATCCTGAAGGTCCAATGACACCAACCAGTCTTGGAGCTGGAGAGCCTGAAGGATCTGAGAAAGGGTCACCATCTTGAACTTGTCCTTCCTGAGGAACTTGTTCAAGTTTCTTAAGTCCAAGATGGGTCTCAATCCTTAGTCCTTTTTTGGGATGAGAAAATATGGGGAGTACCAACCCCTGTTCCTCTCCGCTACAGGTACCTGTTCTATGGCACCTTTCTCTAGCAGGGTAAACATTTCCTGCAACAGGAGCGGGTCTGGAATTTTTACGGAGTTGGCTCCCGGTGGATTATTCTGAGGCCTTTTTTGGAAGGGGAGACAGTAACCTTGAGCTACTGTTTCCAGTGCCCAAGCATCTGAGGTAATGTCCCGCCATTCCTTCAGATGCTGAGAGATCCTGCCTCCCACTGGTGTTTTGTGCAACAAGGTCTCAGAGGGATTTGGAGGTGGCTGCAGGAGTGGCTGAGGGTAAAGATGCCGCTCCTGAGGCTGATATTGCACCTCTTCCTCGTGCACCACGAGGGAAATTTCTTTTGCCTCTTTGAGAAGCCTGTCCTCTTCCTCTACCAAAAGAGGAGAAGTAACGAAAAGAACAACCCTTCCAGGAAGATGAGCCGGAATCGGGTATTTGAGGCTGACGCATAGAGGCACTACGCGATTTAGCTGCCGCTTTCGAGGTCTGAAGTTTTTATAGGCTTTCGTCAGCCTTCCTGCCAAACAGCCTCGAGCCGTCAAAGGGCATGTTGAGGAGTCTAGCTTACACGTCTGGTGCAAACCCCTACTTCCTCAACCACGCAAATCTGCATAGCACAATGCTTGCAGCCATGGATCTGCTGATACTATCAGCAGCATCCAGTCCAGACTGGAGACATTCCCCCATTGCCTCCTTCCCGTCTGACTATATTCAGGAAGCCTTCCCTTTCCTCGCCTTCCGGAATATGATCAGCCACCTCCGAAATACAGTTCCACAGGGTATGGGTAAACCTGGCCAGGGTACAGTTGACATTTGTCGAGTTAAGGGCCATGCTGCCGGAAGTGAAAACTTTACGGGCCCAAGCATCAACTTTTTTATCCTCCCTATCTGGAGGGATAGAGGGATATGCAGTTTGTTTTGATGTGGATGCTGCCTGAATAACTAGACTCTCTGGAGTCGGATGCCGTTTAAATATTCAGAATCCGTACCAGCTGGTCTGTATTTCTTGGGGAAATTACTATTTGCAGTAGCAATGCTCTCAGGATTTTCCCAGTTTTTCTCCAACGTCCTCTGAAGAGCCCTGTGGAAAGGGAGAAACGGATCTTTTTGAGGACCTCTGACAATTATATCTGTCATGTCGTCCTGTTCGAAAACGGGTGAAGTGTTACCCCAACCCATATACTCAATCACTCTGGTCATAAGACTCCTGTAGCCTGAGTCTGCATGTTCTGCAGGATCAGGACTGGCAAACTAATTCTGGGGAGGTGTCGATTCCACTGGCAGAATGTAGAGTATCACTAGGGTCTCTCATTTTAGACTCTTGATCAATGAGTTCCTCAGGAACTTGTTTTGTGCCATATGAAACTCCGAAAGGAGTGACTTCATCTTCCTCCGAGCCAGATTCCTCATAAATTGAGGACATGGACTTAAGAAAGTCTGACCTAGGCAATGGAGTAAATCTCCTTTCTTCCTCTACAATATGCGTTGAAGGAATGGAAAAATCCTTCGAAGTTGTCGAAGGAATCTTCGATGACTTCGAAGATGACTTCGATACAGGCGTCGAGGATGCTTTTGGCTTTGATGCCGAAATGATCAAGTCGTCGAAGCCTTCGACGACTCATGTTTTTTATGTGGCACCCGAGAGGTGCTCGACTCTCGAAGAGTCCTCGACGACTAGTTGACTCGTGTTTTTCGAGTATCCTCGACACTACTGGCTTTTACCATAGTAGTTTTAGACTTCCCTTTGTTGTCCAGTGGAGCGACTTTAGGGGTATGGCTCTTCCGAGTTTCATTCGAGGGGGTCGGGGCCGCATTCTCGAATACCTCCATCATCTTTTTACGAAACTCCACCCATTTTCTGGGTGAATCCGATTGTCGGACATCGAATTTCTTCGGTCGACTCAGAAGATGATGAGGGAGATCTATGTCTCCTCTTAATTTTTTTGGACGAGGAAGAAGAGTGTCTCGATCTACTCCTAGATCGAGATCTCTTGGAATGCCTATGGCAATCCGTTTCCTTCCAATCGGTCGCTTTTTTATGTTTTTTTGGACGTAGCCTTCTTAGAGGCTTCCCTCCCCACCGACAGTTTTCTCAGTCATGGTTTGGCAGGAACCACAGTCTTCGGTTCGGTGACTTGAACCGAGACACCAAAGACAAACTCGGTGGGGATCCGTGATCGACATTTTCGATCCACAATCTACACACTTCTTGAACCCAGTCTTGGGTGTCGAAGGAGTCAAAGACAACGACATTTTCTTCACAGAAAATCTCAAGCGCGCCGTTCTCGATCGCGAAGCGATCGGAAAAATGGAACTGAAGCAATGGGCGCGGCTCAAGCTATTTATACCATCGGTGACGTCGACAGAGTACGGAGTCCGTCGAGGGACAATCAACGGCACGACCTTGAGCACAGCGCCCTGTGCCGAGAATTTTTTTTCCCGAAGCAGCGATGCTGGAGATAACGACTTATAACAAGATGAGGAATACGTGGGAGGACACAATCCATTCAAAACAGCTTTTCTATACCATGCACTCGAAATGGGAAGCAGGTCTCTTGGTATTGGGGTCCTGCAACACTGCAAACTCGTAGGATCTCGGGAGATTGCTCGTTTCAAAGTTCGTCTTGGGACTGGTTGTTCCCACCAGCCAAAGGGAAGGAGTCGTCCTCTTCAGAGCTCCTCTGTTGAATAGAAAACGGGGTCATGACAGCAGCGGCCGCTTCACAGTCTTGCAAATGGTCTGCAGGCGTCTCCGGTCATCTTCTTCGGTTAATTCTAGTTTCCTGTTGTCGACTTGCTTTACACTGCAGAATCCTCACCAATTCTACAGTTCCAGCACACACTCCTCTGCAATCTCTCTCAGCAGTTTACAGAAAGAGGAGTTTGGCTGTCCAATCAGGACAGCCAGACCCCCTGTGGGAGCTGGTTCTATTCAGGCACTCTGGCAAACAAAGGACAGGGGGATGGAAGACTCCTCCCACACTTCCTGCCTGCCCAGATACTCTGGAGCCTAGACGTGGATACCTACTTGTTCGCGCCAAAGGCAAAAAACACACACACACACACACACACACCCCTCTCCCCCTCCCAGAACGGTATAAGGGCGAACAAAAAACAACCATCCTAGTAATGGTGAAAAAAGAAGGGAGGCCCCAAGTTGGTACTTGGGTGCCCCTATTGTGCACTCCCGAGGCTATAGACATAGCCTGCAATATAAAATATACACAATAGTTGGTAGAACACGTCCACTGCCACCAGCCATAACTAGGTGATTGTGTATGTGACTAGAAAGTCAAAGGAGCAGAGAGAAGGGGGATACAAAGTATTCTTTTGGCACTCCACTGAAAGTGGTGTGTGCCAAACTCTCAGAGTAGAGAGTTTTGGGAGAGACACAGAGTACCTCTCTATCCTTAAAGAACGGTAGTTAACTTAAGAATATAGGAAACATTATCTTAAAGGAGGACCCTAAGGGTCCCCATCAACACTGCCCATAAGGAGCTGTGTGCTGCAGTAGTAAAACAAAGATGCCTTTAAGAGCTATAGAGCAGACATACTGTATAGTACAGGTAGAATAGAATAGAGTTCCAAAAGACAGAGCCCATAAGAATGAATGATTGGAAAAAGGCACCACTCAAAGAAAAAGGCCCAGAAGTCCAGCAAAAAGTGCTGGGGGTCTCACAAGGAGAGGGGATGAATCACAATAATGATACATTTCCACAACATCGTCCTCCGCACTTAAGGGGTTAAACGTCATGTGTGATTTGCTTTGTGTGTTTTTTTTTTTTTGTTTTTAAAGAAAGTTTACTGTCAGCAGTGCATTGCAACCATTACTACCATACTATATTTGGTGGATGTTTACTGTAAAATTGTTTAAAAGTGCCAACGTGGCCCGGCCAGAGATCTAGGACGGCCCGGGGGTACTGCGACGAGTGAAACAGCCCCCCAACCCCAAAATCTTTTCCCTGGGCTTATTGCTCCTTGCTGCTTCCCAGGGTTGGAAAAATTAGACTGCATCTTCAATTTCACTGCCCCCCCCCCAGGAAAGCAGGAAGCGTCTGCCCATCCATGGGGGGATTCCTGAGGGGGCTGACCCACAGCCATAGGGCCATCGCCCCGATGCCCCCAAGTTTGCCTCTGGCAAAATTTCCCAATGTTGTGTTTCCTTCCTTGGGGCAAATCGGTGCAAAACAGCACTAATTTTCCCCCAAAGAAGGCAAAAACAACATTATGAAATCATGTTGCCATTTTTGGGTGGGGTGATGTGGGGAGCGGGTTGGTCTGGAGGGCCCACCCCCAAAATAATTTCGCTGGTGGCCTAGTGATCCTTGCTGGCTCCCAGGGGTGGCAAAATGGGGCTAGAATCTGAATGTTGGCCCCCCACCCCCCAGGGAAGCAGCAAGGGTCTGCTCATACTTTAGGGTCTGGGGGAGAAATCCTAAAGGGTCTGGTCCACAGGCATGGGACCAGCCCCCTAATACCCCCCCAAGCGTTCCACTATATGTGGAGTATAACATTTTGCCTTCCTTGGGGCAAATCAGTGAAAACCTGCACCAATTTGCCCCAAAGAAGGCAAAACAACATATGCCATCTGGTTGGCATTTTCTGGGAGTGGCGGCCGATTGGCCTGCTTCCCTGGGGTGGCAAAATGGGGTCAGACCCTCAATTTTGTGCCCCCAGGGAAGCAGCAATAATCTGCCCCTCCCGGGGGGAGTTTCTGGGGGGCGCTGGCCCACAGGCACAGGGCCCACCCCCTAATGTCCCTAAGTGTGAAGTGTGCCTTTTTGGCAATTTCTTTTTGTTTGCCTTCCTTGGGGGCAAATGGATGCAAATCAGCACCCATCTGCCCCCAAAAAAGGCAAACCATTGTGCCATTTTCTCTTTGGTGGACTGCTTGGTTGGGGGGTAAAGGGGGGGCTAAACGTCATGTGTGATTTGCTGTTTTTTTTTTAAAGAAAGTTATCGGTCAGCAGTGCATTGCAACCATTACTATCATACTGTGTTTGGTGGATGTTTACTGTAAATTGTTTAAATGTATTTGAACAAAAACAAGATCACTGCTGTGGTATTAACATATGCAAAACATTTTATTTTAGAAAGTACAGGGAAATAAATGCATTTTTTATTTCAATACATCCTTCACAAGCGATGACTGGGACATCATTATCTTGGACATCAACATTTCAAACCACCCAGGATGCAGAGGAATGACAACATGTACTCGATTGTGAATTTGTATGGTGGTTATAATGTCATGAGTATATACACTCATCACGTGGTTATTAGATGTACTTTTATTAGGCAAACTGGTATTTTGCTTTATTTCATTATTCAATATGGTCTTGTCAATCTTAATATTGGATAAGGGGCAAACCATGATGTCTGCAATGTTGTGCCATTCAACAGACGCGGGCAGGTGAGCAGTTATGCATTTCTGGTTATATGGGGTTTACAGTGGTTCTTTACTTGCATCCTCAGGGACATGACCTATTTACATGTTTCTATACTCATGACACAAACCGTGGGTTATCAACCAGCTATTTCCATTAGTACTTCTTGAATGTGATCATCCAAGCTTTGATTTGAGCCACAGTAAAAATAAACTGCAACGCTCACTTTTTTGTCGGTATTATAGGACACTACCAAAGTAAAAAAGGTATTTCATATAATCTGTCGAAAGTTTAAAATAAATTGAGAGTAGTAACCAAAACTGTTCGAATGCTAGGGCTGTATTATATGTGTACTTCTTCTAGAATGTATAGCATCATGCAACTCTACATACATTGTGCTTTTGTGGACGTCTCTTTTCTTGTGGAACCAAACGAGGATACTGTAACGGGCTTTCATCTATACGGATCCTATGAATACATACGAGGAGAAACAGTAAACTGCTAGTTTTTGCTTTGTGCTTGTCTATGGTTAGGGGCACGTAGTCTTGTTGAAAGTAACAATCTAAAAAGGTGAAAGATTGTTATATCTGCAAAAAAAAATTCTACGCATATTAACCTCACTTTTACAACAATCAATATATTTTTTATACTTCAATTATGCTCTGTGGTTTCTAAGGAGTGAAATCCAAATCAGTCGCAATACAAAGAAACCCAAGGAGAACAGGTACAAACGTATTGAAACCGTCTGCCATTTTTGCACCATTTGTGAATATAAAGACTAACGCAATTTTCAATTAGTGTCATGGTCCTACTGCAGCAGGAGACTGACACGAGCACAGAAACCGTTCATGTTTCCCAGTGCATAAAAAAACATGTTCCTGAAAACCCTTGAGCCCAGCAACCACCTTTCAGGCTCCAGCTTACTACCCCTGGCCCTGCCCAACCTAAAACAGTTTGTTGCGTCCTTTTTTAAGCTAAGTTTCTAAATCAATACGTGTGTAAAATTATGTAGTTCATCATATATCAACTGTGCCAATCTTTTCCTCGATTTCGTGACTGAGGAATATAAGGGCATACCCAATTCTTTCCCCAACATATCCTCCTCCCAAAGGCCAGGGAAAGGCTGTTGCTTTCAGATCCCGACCCTCAGGGTGTATATGCGACGGAGGATCACTGTGGTGGAGGAGACTTGGGGAGTGGGGATAAGGCACCCCTGTGTGAGACATGGTATCTCCCCATTTCTTTTTTACAATGAGCCTAAAATTCCCCTGGTCTTTGTAGGGTATTATCAATCTCTTCCCTATTGTTCCAGACAACCTTCTCCTAACACACCATTTAGGTATTGCGACGAGGAGGCCACCATTAAAACCGAAGAAAAATGGGAAAAAGAAACGTGAGCGGTCTAGTTGTTGGGCTAATTATCATGGAACCAGGAACTTTAAAAACAGACTCAGCTGAGAGATATGGGGAGAAGCACAGCAAGTGCAAAGGAGAGTTCCAGGGTAGAAGCTGTGGTGCCGAAAAGGCACCTTCCCAAGACGCTAGGATGTTTATCGGGCGCAAACCGGTGCATCGAGCAAGAGGGGCTTGTTGTCAGTCTGAGGCAGAGCGAAGGAAGCAGTGCGGCACAGAGTGAAGGTACCGGGAGCGTTGGAGAGGCTCCCGAGTGCTCACAGGTGAAGGACTGCTGACTGCAGCTGACCGGAGCTTCACAGTAAGCAGCTGGGAAGCGAGGAAGCCGTGGAGAACGCTGAATGCCAGGGGGAACCACCGCAATTAGAACCATGAACAGAGAAGAGTCTCCGGAAAGACGTTGAAAGTGAAAATCGGAAAGAAACCCAGTGAGTCTGTCTGGGTGAAAAGGGGACCCCAGACACAGTGGATGGGCAGTTTTGATGATAGACATTTGATTTTGAATATCTGACGAATGTAAGGAACAAGTGAATATAAGGAAACAGAGGATGAAGTGATTAATATGAGAAGCAAACATGGCTAAGAACTGAATAAGCTATCATTGCCAAAAATAAGTGGTGCAAGAGAACTGCAATAGTAGCAAAACCGGTATGCAAGAGAATAAATTGGCCAGCAGGCAAGTGCACTTTGAAGCAAGCTTATGTTGAATTGGGCAATCTGAACTATAACAGCTACTATGTTTTTCTAGAAGGAAAGTGTACTGAGAAGCCTTTGTTGGTCTTGCAAGTGAAAGCTACTGGAAAAGTGGATGTTAACAAAACCTGTGATAATAAAGCTTTAAGGGCATTTGAAAGGATACTGAATCAAGCCTCATTGTGAAGGTGAAACGGTGGCATGAAACCTATGAAACAGAACCAAATAAGGTGTGTTGGTTGTGTGACCTGTAATGGGTGGACCGTGTGGTTCGACAACTGTGTGGGAGCGAGGGGCCAATGGGCCCCTCTCTGCCATCACTTCTCAGTACAAAACTCGGACCAAGTGCCTCTACTGGTGGGTACGCCCCTCGCCCTTATGCAATGTTAACTTTGGGTTACATTCGCGTAGATGGGACCACTGAGCAGGACACGGGGCATTCATTTTTTGTACCCCCTTTCTACTCCATCTTGGTGACCAGGCCTCACAGCGATAGTACAAAATGCCTCTCTCCCTTTCCCCGCTGCAGCAGCTCGGAGCACATGGCCCCCACCCTCGTTCCCACTCTGACTAAAAAACTCTGCAGCTCCATTCTCACGCTGAAGCCAGAGACGCTTGCAACAAATAATAAATGTAACATCTCTTTTCCTCTGAGATCCCTGTACTGCATGTGAACCGACATGAGCCGAGCACATAGCTTGTCCATCTCCACATAAGTGTCCTTGCCCTCTTACTCTCGCCAGTTGAAACTTATTGCCATTCTAACCCTCTGTCCCTGCAAGATATTCCTTTCATGTGCCAGACAGCTGACCATGCTATGAAGCCCACCCAACAGACCCCCAACTAACATTAGACCCCTGCTGCAGTATATCGTGCCCAATACTAACAAATGGCACAAACCTGAGATTCTTGTGAGACTAACCCCACAGTTTAATGAGTATTATACCGGTCAAAACCCGTAAACCTGTGACCTGTATAACCCAAATGATATACATGATATAGATACATGTGTGATTTGTACAATGACATGATGAACTACTGAGGGTCTTTTGATCGACCATTATTTAGTGCATACATTATTTAGAATGTATTTTCTTATCTTAGATAGTGACCACCGTGTTTCACAGCGACCTGACCTTCACCCATCCGGAGCACAGATGTCTGACGTCAATCCTCCCGCCAACCAAGCAACCAACCCGGAGGAAGAGATGATGCCCACACCTAAAACACCACCCCCCGGCTGACCAATCCGGGTCCAATGTAGCATCATATGTTAGATATGCCAATGTGCTTATATAAATGTGTTGTAACCTTGATGTGGTTTTCCTTGAACTCTCGCAGCCAGCTCTTTTGTTTCTTATTCCCTGTCCAGGGAGTGTCTGTTTTTTTTCATTTTTACACGTGTAAGTCAGGGAGGGCACAAACACAACTGTGCCTAGACTGAATACACCCACCTAAGGAAACATCACATTGTGACTGAATAAAAGCAAACCTATGTGAACTGAGATTGATAAACTGAAATTAAATTGGTGACAAGTATCCAAATTCGAAGAGCAGGGAAAATATGCCAAGGACTGTATTATGTTGGAACTATCCCGAGGAATTGTGGTGTTTTGAAACCTTGCAAGACTTGAAAGCTAGGGAAAGCGAACCCTCTGGTGCAAAGTGACCTACTTGAATCATGGGGAAGGGAAAACCTTTTTCCATTTAAGAGCTGGAAGAAGCTCTCAATTATTATTTGGAACACTTCTCATTTGATGCCGACATCCCTATACATTGTATTCAGTTAGGGCAAGTATAGGTTTCGGACACAGACAGACATTTGCTTTGGACTTCCTGACACAGACTATCATTAGTTTCATTTAGGTAGGGAAAACTCACCTTAGCGTAAGGGCAAGTTAAATGTTTGTACACCAAAATTCTCTCGTTGTCTGTGTCTTGTTCGTGATCCCTTCACAAATGGAGTCAGGAATGATACAACTGATACAAGTTGGGGAACCCTAAAGTTTGAAAAGCTAAGTCACAGATCATCAGACCCCTCAGTAGCCACAGAAGGCTCCATTTGGTTTGATATTTGTAGCAGCAGGGAAGAACTCATTCCCCCCATGTGAAAAAATACTAATAACTACTGATCTGATTTTGATTCCACTCCCACAGACATACATCAGGTTGGCTCCTAAATCGGGGTTAGCATGGACATTTTAAATAGATGTGTCAGCTGGGGTTAACAGATCCGAGGCTTTGGGGAAGCTAATGAGACACCAGATACCCCCACACAAACCAAAAACCAAAAGGGTTATAGACAATTAACCTGAAACTCTTCCCAATCTAGCCTGTGCCCAAAGGAATCCTCAACTGTTAGCTGATGCCTTCTTGCAAATTCTAACCAGAACGCGAAGGCCACGAGAAAAAAAAAGTCCTTTTTTCTTTTTTAATAAAGAGGTGATGTAGAGAGGAGACACCACTTCTAAGGGCATGGTTAAAACACAGTTGGTAGTAACAACAAGTCACAAACAAATTGTCCTGGAAATAGTCTGCTCCCATTTGACGGGCGGGCATTTAGGGCAAAGACCCAGGCACAAATCTGTAACAAGTTTTACTGGCCCTTAATTCACTTGGATATTGGGACCCTTGTACAGTCTTGTAAGATCTTCCAAAAGACCAGCACCCATATGCCACCACCATTACCCGTACAAACAACCCCAATTATTGAAGTTTCATTTTCTAGAACTGGCATGGACATTGTAGGTGCCCTAGGAAAATCAAAGTTAGGGAAAACGTATATTCTGGTCATAGTAGACTATGCCATGCGATATCCAGAAGCCTTTCCCATTACATCCTGAAAAACCTACTCCCTTTATTTTCAAGAGGAGGGGTTCACAAGGAAATCTTAACGGATCAGGGCTCTACAATTATGAGCAAACTCATGGGGGAAGTGAAAAAACTATTATACATTTCCACCTTAAGTATATCATCCCCAAACAAACATACTATGAAAGCTAGTGGAACGAGACAGAAGAAATTGGGATATCGTTCCTTAGGCGTTCGTATAGTCTCTGTAATTTCTCCAGAGACATGCTTCACCTAGAAATGTGCCACAGGAAGCTTCGGCAAGTAATTTCAGCGTCTTAAAGAAGACCTTGGGAATATTAAATGTAACATTCATAAAATAATGAAGCAGCATCGGAAGCACTACCATTTTCAGCAACACGGCCCTTCCCATTAGTGAAAGCAGCAGCTTGGCCCAGAATTTAATGGAGTTCTCTATTTTATTCACTGCCTGTACCGTGTTCTGCACATTTTCTGATTTAGGGTCATGGAAGATGTATGCCCGGAGGTATCTGGGAATGTGTCGATTTCCCTTTAATCAGTAACACTGGTAATTCCCTCTTAGCCCCCACCCTTTGTACCCTTCCAGGGGGAACAAACTTGACTTCTGTGCATTTACTGTAATACCAGAAAGGTCCGCAGGCATCTACAGAATTCTCCCCGTTTGGATTACTTTACAGGCGGGACACCCGAAATATCATGGACATGTTGAAAGACCTGGGAGAAGGAAAAGAAGCCCTAATTTCACTCTCTAAAACCACCCGCCATCTTAAAGACAACATGGCTGTGGTAAGATCTTTAGTCCAAATTCATATGGCCAAGGCACAAGAACAGAAGAAAAGGGCATATAATTGAAAGGTACCTTAAGATTTTTCTCTGTAAGGTATTGGTGATGTTGCCAACCTCTGAGAATAAACAAATTGTTAAATGGCACGGGCCTTATGTAGTACTAGAACAGACAGGACCCTGTAACTATAACATTTCCCAATCTTGCCGCCGAGTCAAAACACCTGATATACCATATCAACCGATCGAAGGAGTGGAAAGAAGACCTTGCAGAATCTACCATCATTCTAGCTGGTTTATTACACGATGACTGATAGAAAGGCATTGATCCCTTCTGAAATTAGTAACAACCAGAAACAAGATCTCATGGGCAGGTGAAAGGATACTGAATCAAGTCTCATTTTTTTTCCTTTTTTTTTTTATTTGTGAGCCTAATAAAAACCTTTACAAAAAAGTTACATATATTTACATCGATATTCATTTATTAACCCCTTAAGTTCCAAGAACGAGGTATCTCGTCCTTGGGATTACCTCCTTGTTGCCAAGAACGAGATTACCTCGTCCTTTTGGCACTTAGTTTTGTGTGATCCCTGCAAAGAAAACTGTAATCCAAACCCCCCGGGTTATGTGAGGGGGAGGTCCCTCCTCACTGCCCAGAGGCTGGATTACCTTCAGTTTCACGTCCGACATGAAAAAGTATTTTCACTGCAGCAGCCATTTTCGGCTGCCGCGGTGCATACACAAGGTAAGTGTCCACCTTGCTCTGCCTCGATCTCTGGCTGTATTTCAAGCCGGAGATCGAGGCAGGTGTCGTTGGAAAGGGGAAATTCTCCCCTTTCCAACAACACCTTGCGTGACAGCATTGCTGGTCACGGAGCGTACGCAGAGTGCTCGATCGTTGGCCAGCAATGCCACTGGACCACCAGGGATGTTTTCAAAGCGGGGGGAGGAGGGGGCTGCTTACAGTAAGCAGCACTATTCCCCCCGGCCCCCAAAGCATGGGGGCACATATATGGATAATCCTGGGGGCAGATGGCTGATCATCTGCCCCCAGGGAAGAGGGCACATTGAAAAATGGGAGATTTGGGTGGGGGCCACCAGGGATTTAAAAATAAATAAATAAATAAAATGTACACAAAAGGGGGGTGGCCCTCTCCCCCTCACCCCAAGGGCAAAGGGGGACACCCCTTGTAGCCCTCCCTGGGGGCAGATTTCTGCCCCCAGGCAGGAGTAGATCAGGTGCCCCCCATCCAATTGGGTGGGGGGTGCCCCCCCCCCCCCCCAGAAGGATGGCCACTCTGCCTCCATCTGCCCTAGGGAATGGGCCCAAGGGGGAAACAAATTGATGGTTTTGGGGGGAGTGCCCCCCCCCCACTAGACCACCAGGGAATTGTTTTTATGGAAAGGGGTGTCCCTAACCCAAACAAAATGGACAGGAGGGTCATGTCCTGCAGCCCTTCCTGGGGGCAGTTATCTGCTCCTAGGTAGGGGCATCTGACCCCAGGGAGAGCTGCATGAGATGCCCCCCCCCCTGCATTTGGTCTGGGCGGGGAAGAGGGCCACCCCCCTTTACATTAGAAAATTCCCTGGTGGTTTGGAGTGCCCCTCAGCCCCCCCTAAAGTTTAGTCTACCATTTTCAATTGTTTTCTTTGTTTACCAAACTTCCCTTGGCACAGATGGGCATAATGGTGTGCCAATCTGCCCCCAGGGTGCCCAGAACATATGGCTCCACCCACTGGGGGGTGGGCCTGTCCCACCTTTTTTGGTGGCCCTCTCACCCCCACCCCAAAATGGAGAGGGGCACCTCACGCAGCCGTTCGTAGGAACCCCAGGGAGGCCTGCATGAGGTGCCCCCCCCATTTGGGGTGGGGGAGAGGGCCACCAAAGAAGGTGGGACAACCCCCCCCCCCCAATGGGTGGGGCAGTAGGTTTTGGGCACCATTGAGCAGAATGGCACACTATTGTGTCCATCTGCGCCAAGGCAAGTTGGGTAAACAAAGGAAAACCGTGAAAATGGTAGACTGCATTTTAGGGGAGGATGTGGGGCACCCCAAACCAGTGGGGTGGGTGTGACTGAGGCTGGATTGTTGGTGATGTGGGTGGGAATGGGCCGTCTTGGCAGATATTTTGATGGGCTCTGACACAATTGCAGGGGCAGGCCACAAATTGCCCCCCATGCAAGCAGAACATTGGTGTTTCCCTGGGAGCAGATGTCTCCCATGTGGACTGTCCGTCTGCAAGCCCAGGCTGCACCTCTGGCTGTGTAACGTTACAGATGACACCTCCGGGGAGGAATGGGGATCCTGCCGGGGCTCCCTGGAGCTGCCGCTGTGCTTAGGGGGTGGTACACCCACATGGTACATGGATGTCCAAGGCTGGGGACATCACCTCCAATCGTCCTTGAGTTGTGGCTGGGCCATAATAAAGATTTTCCTTCGGGCAGGTATTGGCACACTGCCGGGACTCCCTGGTGGGGAGAAGCTGTATTGCAGGCCAGGCAAACCTCCAGCAAAGTCAGCGGTAATGTTTATGTTTATTTAGTTGATATAGCGCCTTCATCCAAAGCGCTTTACAATATAACAACAAGGTACAATAATGGAAGAAGCAAATTAACAATCATGATACAAACCATCGGTTCAATATGTAGAACAGTTTCCTTGGAAAGTGGAGGTGAGGGAACGGAGAGAAGGAAGGGAGAGGAGGTAGTAAAGGAAGCAGAGCAATAAAGTCAAATATGTGATATGCGGTCAAGTGGATGTGAAAAGGGAGGGGAAGTTATGAGGGAGATGGAGAGGAGAGATGGTAGAAGGTCGGGGGGGGTGAAGAAGGGCTTTCAAGGAGGTACGGAAGGAGGTGTAGGTGTGGATAGAGCAGCCTTGAGCACCCTTCTCCCATGTGGGTCTTTGGCAGGGCTTGTGGTTAATTCATTCTGGGGAGATTTGCGCAAGCCAGACATGGAACAAGTTACTTACCTGTAACTGTTGTTCTCCAGCATGGGTCTGGCATGGATTCACATGCTCATGAATATTCCCCGTCGTCGGGCTGGGAATCCTCGGTAAAGAAAAAAAATCAGTATCAGTTTCGTTTCTGATCTGTCTTTCTTAGTAGTAACCAATCACTGATCTCTGGGTCATACTGCCCCCAGCCAATGACTGCCCTCTCCCTAAGCCCCGCCTCTGGCAGCCATCCTCAGATTTGGTAGCACGTAAAGTGGCAGTATGACCAAGTGAAGAGCCGCAGAGGGGTAGGCGAGAGGGTTTGCATGTGAATCCATGCCAGACCCATGCTGAACAACAGTTACAGGTAAGTAACTTGTTCCTTCTCCAGCATGGTGTCTGGCATGGATTCACATGCTAATGAGAATAAAAGAATACATAGCAGTACACACAAGCACAACCACGGGAGGTGGCAACAGGCTCAACATTAAGCATCTCTAACCTCCTCACCAGGCTCACCTTAAGCGAACAGGTTGCGCAGCACTGCTTGGCCGACCCTGGACTCCTCCCTGGAGTCCCGATCGACGCAGTAGAATCTTGTGAAAGTGTGCGTCGACCTCCACGTAGCAGCCCTGCAGATGTCCAGCAGGGGCACACCAGACAGGAACGCCGTGGTAGCAGCGATTGTTCTGGTCGAATGGGCTCTCGGACGGCCGGGCAGCAGTCGGTTTGCCAACCAGTGACAGTGCATGATGCAGCCGGAGAGCCATCTGGAAATGGAAGTCTTCGAGAGAGCCTTCCCTTGATTCACAGTCCCAAAGTTCACAAACAGCTGTGACGTCTTACGAAAACTCTTTGTGCGGTCCACGTAGAACTTCAGCGCTCTAGCTACATCCAGCGAGTGCAAAGTCCTCTCGGCCGGCGTCAAAGGCGACGGGAAGAAAACTGGTAACACCAAGGGCTCGTTGAGGTGGAAGTCCGACGGCACCTTGGGCATGAAGGAGGGGTGCGTCCTCAGCACCACCCTCGTGTCGTGAAAAGTCAAGTATGGAGGCTTGCAAGATAGGGCCTGGATCTCTCCCACTCGTCGTGCGGAGGTGATGGCCACGAGGAACGCTGTCTTCACCACAGGAACTTCAAAGGCGCTGAATGCATAGGCTCGAATGGGGCCCCCATGAGCCTGTTCAGCAGCACATTAAGCTCCCACGCCAGGGCTGGAGCCTTCACCGGCGGGAACGATCGGAATAGTCCCTTCATAAATTCCTTCACCAGGCGATGAGACCACAAGGACGCCCGTCCCGTAGTCCTGGTATATCGGGAGATGGCAGCCAGATGTATTTTGATGGAGGCGTGAGCCAGTCCAGCTTTGGCCAGCGACAGTAGGTACGGCAGTACTTGAGGGGCCGTAATCCGCAGAGGGTTAATCTTCTGTGCACGGCACCAGACAGAGAACCTCTTCCACTTATGTCCGTAGCACTTGAGAGTTGAGGACGCCCTGGCTTTTGCAAGAACCTCTCTGCAGTCAGCCGGGATATCGTACACTCCAAACTCTAGTGCTGCAGGAGCCAGGCCTGCAAGTTCAGCGACTCCGGGTCGTGATGAAGAATGGCGCCTCCTTATCTGGAGAGAAGATCCGCGTCCGCTGGCAGCTTGACTAGTGGGGACGTTGAAAAGTCCAGAAGGTCTGGGAACCAGATCTGTCTCGGCCACGCCGGTGCGACAAGGATCATTCTGCACCTGGACCTCTTGAGCTGGTTGATGAGACGGAGCAGCAACGGCAACAGAGGGAACGCGTACAGAAACAGGCCGTCCCAATGGAAGGAGAAAGCATCTCCCATGCTCCTCGGCTGCGGGAACCTGCTGGCGAACCTCTGGCACTTGGAGTTCGTCGCCGTCATGAAAAGGTCGATCCGGGGTTTGCCCCATCGTCGAAAGAACCGATCCACCTGGTCCTGACGCAGTTCCCACTCGTGGCACGAGCGCAGCTCCCTGCTGAGTGAGTCGGCGATGGTGTTTTTTTATTCCTGCCAAGTGGAAGGGAACCAGAAACATACCCTGGACGACAGCCCTTTGCCACAGATCCTGGGCCTCCTTGGATAGGGCTGGGGATCTGGTGCCTCCCTGCTTCCGTATGTAGAACATCGTGGTGGTGTTGTCGGTGAAGATCCTCACCACTTTGTCCTTGAGGGACGGAAGGAATGACTTGAGCGCCCAGAACACTTCTCGAAGCTCCAGAATGTTGATGTGGAGAGACCTCTCCTCCGGGAGCCAAAGGCCTCTTGCGTGGGCCCCCCAACCATCCAGGGAGGCGCCCGTCGTCACCGTCTCCTGAAACAGCGGGGTCTGAAAGTCTGTGCCTGCCATGAGGTGCGCACGGGTACCCGACCATACGATCGCCCGACGGAACTCCTGGTCGAGAGGGATCCTGTCTTCGAAGCAGCCCATCGCCTGAAACCAGCGGGCGTCGAGGAACTCCTGTAGCGGACGCCTCCGAAGTCTGCAAAGGGGTACAAGGTAGATGCATGAGGACATCATCCCGAGGAGGGACTTGATGGACCTCACCCTGGCCACGTCTGTGGCTAGTAGGCGTTGCACCTTGCCCAAAATGGCCTTCGTCCTCTCCTCCGACGGGGAGGCCAATTGCCCCACTGTATTGAGCTTCGCTCCCAGAAACACTGCTACTTGCGAAGGAACCAGGTGGGATTTGGGGCAGGTAGGGGTAGATGTGGATCCCCTGCAGGCGCAGCGACGCCGCCACTGGTGCCAGGCACTTGAATACCCTGGGTGCCGACTTTAATAAGAACGGCAGGGCTCTGAATTGGTAGTGGCATCCCTGAACCACGAACCTGAGAAACTTTGTGTCCTTTTAGAATGGGGATGTGGAAGTAAGCATCATCCAGGTCCAACGATGATAGGAAGTCGCCCTCCTCCAGCTGTCCCAGCACGTGCTGGAGGGTGACCATCCTGAATTTCTGTGCCTTGATGTACTTGTTTAACCGACGCAGGTCCAGGATGGGGCGCCAACCGCCTGTCTTCTTTTTGACGAGGAAGTACCTTGAGTACACTCCAGAGCCCCGGAGCCTCCTGGGGACGAGCTCAATGGCACCTTTCTTGAGCATCGCCCTTACCTTCAACAGCAGTTGAGGGACGTGATTCTCCGTCCTGGCCGCACGAGGAATGCGAGGACACTTCTTTTGGAATTCCAGCTAGTGCCCATTGGCCAGGGTGTCCAGCACCCAACGGTCGGTGGAGATGGACTCCCACACGCTGATGAACTTCGTCAGCCGGCCTCCCACCGGGGTGCTTCGGTGGGGGCCCGACCCCACGGCCGGTTCAGTCCTGCTTCGACGACGGCGGGGCCCGCCTGACTTGCCTCGTCCCCTGTAAGCTTCCTGCGACGACGAACGAGCCGCTTGAGGTTAGGTGGAAAATCCGCCGCCGGAACCTTTGGAGGCACCCTGTTTGCCTCCGCCGCTCCGAAAGGGCGGCCGCTGTTGCTGGAGAACCCCAAGAGCCCGGGCCGTCTCCGTGTCTGCCTTGATGGCTTGAAGGGAATCGTCCACTGTTTTCCCAAACAGGTTGTTTCCGTCGAATGGCATGTCCAAGACTCTGGTCTGCACGTCCTGACGGAAGTCAGTAGCCTTGAGCCATCCACGCCGCCTAAGGCACACGCCGTTGCCCAACTGGTGAAATCCAGTGCCAGCGATGTCCGTCGCAATCGTATGGCGTGGTCCGACACCACCTCTCCTTCCTGCAAGATCTCTAGGGCATCCGCCCTCTTGTCATCCGGTAGGAAGTCCAGCAGGGGGGGCAGTTTGTACCACAACTTCCTGTCGTAGCGGGCTACGATAGCCAAGGCGTTGGCCGCCTTAATCGTCGTCGCTGCAGACGAGATGACCCTGCGTCCCATCGTATCCAATTTCTTTCCCTCGCCGTCCGTCCGGCGGGGAGGTCGACGTAGAGGCCGCGCTCCCCCTCCCCCGCTTTCTTCCTGGCCCCCGCGGAGACGACCGAGTCCGGGGTCAGCTGTGCCCGAAGGCACAAGGGGGCCGTGTTCAGGACCCGGTACTTCTTCTCGTACCGATCCCTTCTAGCCGGCGTCGTGGATGGGTTCTTGAGGAGGGCGAGGCCCTCATCCCAAATATCGTCCAGTAGAGGTACGGAGAGGACCGTCTTCCTCTTGGCTGCGCGCCGTTGATAAAGGAAACCTTCCTTCTTCTCTTCCGGGCAGAGCTGGAAAAGCTCGGATGCCCTGGCGATCATGGAGTGAAACGATCCAATCTCGTCGGGCGGGGAAGCCAGGATGGCAGGTGACGACGGCAGATCCTCGACGTAAACCTTGTCGTCCGTACCCGTCGCGGCCGTGTCAGTCCCCGTATCATCCCCACGAGTCGTGGACGGGGAGGAGGGCTGAACAGGGCGCGATGGCTGAACAGGAGGTGGAGGATGAATCCTCCTTCTCTTAGGGGGAGGGCTCCCAGAAGGGCCTGGCTCCGGGTCCCCCGTCGGGAGCGGTTCCTCCGCTGGTGGTAACGGCAGTCTCGTCCTTATCTCCGAGCATAAGGACTGTATAGCCGAGTTGTCTTGCGGCACTGGTTGAGGGGAGTCCGATGGAAGGTCAGGGGCCCCGTCGGCACCCTCGACGTTATCGTCGTCTCCTACGTCGGGGTCCCTCCCGACGGGATGGTCTTCTTCCACGCCAACGCCGTGGCTTAAGACTTCGATCAGCTCTTCCTCAGAGGTTGAAGCCGAATCCACGACGACCTCCTGCCCCCCCTTTTTCTTCTCCGTCGGAGGTTTCACGGGGGTCCTGTCGATGGGCATAAAAGAGGACTCCCTCCGCAGTGGCAGGGAGACTCTGAGCCCAGAGGTCGCCACCACTGGTGTAGCCTCCACAGGCTGAGCCAGGGCCGCCGCGACTGTCTCGATAGAGGCCTTGGCCGGATGGATTAAGGCTTTCACCACCTTAGGTGCGCTCACCACCTTCTCCTTGGGGGGAGGGTCACTGCCTCGCTCTCCCTCCGATGGGGCCTTAGAGCTCGACCGGGGCCTCTCCAGGAGCTTCGCCGGGTGCTCGGCCTTCCTCTTACCTGAACCAGAGCGTTGGCTCGTGGTTGATGGTGCAGGGGAGGATGCGCCCTGCCTGGCGCCCGTAGAGCCCGACAGTTCGGCGCTCCCGGTGCCAGCGGACTCGCGGTGCTTGGCCTTGTGTTGGACCCCCATCGCCGGGGCGTCCTCAAAGGTCTTAGAAGACCGCTCGGATTTCTTCTTCTCGCCTGACGGGCCCTTCCCTTCCAGCCAGTTGGCGAGACGTTGATGGCGGTCCTTCATGGTCCGCTCCGACATATTGCCGCAAAACGCACAGTCCTTCTCCACGTGCGTCTTGTCCTCATGTAGGCAGTAAAGACAAAAGGAGTGTTCGTCCTCCTTAAAGACATTCTGAAGCTGGCATCCAGGGCAGACCCTGAACAGCTTTCCGGGCGTCGAGCTTCCCTTCTCCTGGGCCATGTCCGAGATGGGCCTGAGAAACTTCTGGAGTCCTCCAAAAGCGTGGCTCGTCGAAATCTTCACCCTTGAGGGGCGTAGACGAATCCGACACGGGTCCCTGTTGATCGGATGAAGAAACGGTGGAGCTTGAGGCTCTTTTGACCGAAAAATCGAAGTTTTTTAGGAAAAAACGTGAAAAAATAGCACTAACGCTCGAGAGCAATAGCACGAGGATCCCAACACTTGAACGTGCGGTAAAAATCTGAAGATGGCTGCCAGAGGCGGGGCTTAGGTAGAGGGCAGTCATTGGCTGTGGTCAGTATGACGCAGAGATCAGTGATTGGTTACTACTACGAAAGACAGATCAGAAACGAAACTGATACTGGTTTTTTCATTACCGAGGATTCCCAGCCTGACGACGGGGAATATTCATGAGCATGTGAATCCATGCCAAACCCCATGCTGGAGAAAGGTTTGATAATCCAACAAGCGAATCGTGGCATAACAAGTATTGAAAAGGACCACAATAATCTAAGCCCAATACTACTGTTTAGCTGAAGCAGTGGCAGTTTAACTGTGGAAGAGAAGCCAATAAGGTGTGTCGTTTGCATGACCTGTAATGGTTGGACCATGCAGCCTGACAATTACGCCTAGAGCGAATACACCCAACTAAAAAGAAGCTACTTGACTCATATATACGTTTATTGCAGCAGAAGCTAAAAAAGCTTGTACATTGAGAACTGAACTAGTTGAACTTTGTGATTGTGATTAAAGACACAGAAGCTTGAAAACTGAGAAGAATCCTGAGGAATTGTGGTGTTGTGAAAACAGTGAGACTTGAAAACTTGGGGAAGGGTCCCCTTTGTCGATTGAAAGTGAACAGTTTGGAATCCAGACTGAGAGCTTGAAGAAGCTCTGAACTTTTGTTTGAACACCGACATTCCTACACATTTTGAACAAATAGATGTGAGAGTAAGTATAGGTTTTGGACACAGAGACATTTACGTTAGACTTCCTGACACAGATTACAATTAGTTTCAGTTAGGTAAGGAAGTCCCACCTTAGCATAGGGAAAGTTAGGCCTTATTCCAACCTCATTGTGATTTCAATAAAAGTTTGCAGCCCAAAATCTCCTCAGTTGTCTGTCGACTTCCTGATGCCTTCAAAGGTGGTGCAAAAGTGCCACCTATAAGCCAAAGCTATTGCATTGCAGAACAGCAGGGAGGGGAAATGAGGCTCGTAGGAGGACATACAACTTGTGGGTATCTGGTTATTTCCCCACCCACCGAGTGCCAATGGCCATCTCAACCAAGTACTAACCACTCCCATCCCAAAACACATCCTCCTAATATCTCTGAGCTACCTTCATCAAGCTGCAACTTCAAAGTGTCTGCTGTAAGTACATGTCAGTGTTATTTTAAAGCAGTCTTTTGTGAGCTAATGGCTTAACTGCAGTTGTAAATGTGTTACTAGGGCCCGCACTGGTCAACCATGCCTAATATTTAGGATATCCCGAGCACATTTCAAGCCCCTCACACACCCACACTTTACTTGTATATTTACAATACACCAAAGTCCACCTATCACCTGCTTACATGCATATTCTAAAGCTCTGCATCAGATTTAACTTCAAAACATTGCTCTAACATCACACATTTCTTCCGGTGAAAAGTCATCCTAAGCCTACCTAGGTCCTGCAGTCCCAGGGCAGGACTTGATTCACCTTAACTTGGAAAATGTTTACGCGCTTTGAGACTACTTTGGTGGTGAGCTGAAAGAGTATTAAAAAAAAGTAGTAATAATAATAATATTAAAGCCGGGAACTAGATTTGGAATATTAATGCACACCTCATTACCACCTTGGATTATTGCAGGAAGCAGTGTTACACCTACTATCAACAGACCTCAAAATAATAGGCTCCTTTATCTTGTATCTGCCTTTGCCATTAAAGTCATAACTGCACACTGGAAGAGAGAAAATGTATTATCTTTTCAGCAGTGGTGTAACCTAACATCTATGAATCAAACAGGCCAAATATTGTCAAAATCGAAATATATTTGTAAAGTAATATCATCACTGCTACTATGAATATAGAGGGCCAGCTGTCCAGTCAAAGGAGGTCACTAAGCCCACACGAAATGGTCAATCTAATGTTGTTTTAAGACGGTTCAATGAATTCATGCATTGTGAACATTCAATATTTGTTATGCATTTAACATTGATATACAGTTAATATACATAATGATCTTATTCTCAGTCATAATTTAGCTGGAGGATGCCTTACACACAGCTATTTAAAATGTTTCATTATGCCATTTTATTTTGTTTTGTCTTCATTAGCCATGCTCTAGTTATTATATGTATAATTTAAGTTATATGATACATTAGAATATTAATATGCTAAAAATGACAACTAATGCTTTTGATAAATCTTTGAGGAACCTTTTAATTTGACTAATAATGTGTTTATAATATTCTGCCGTATTGTTAAAAAACAATACAAATATCAAAGAAATAAAACAGGTTTCATAAAGCTCTGCCCTACTTTATAGCTCACTAGCCTCTTTAAAATGGCTGTTGGAAATTAGCTTTCAGCAGGCTGCACACATAGCCCTAGCAGCTGGCTTCCCTCTAAATATGCACCTGCAATAGGCTGCCAGAGTGCAAGCTCTCACTCACCAGACAGGAGCGCAGAATCCTGCTACGACCGGTAATGGAAAGGAGAGATTATGCCATTTTTTTTAGTTGTTCAATGGTGCTAGCTAATAACTTTTCATAAGTAGATTGGAAAATGAAAGCCCAGACTTTGAAAAAATGACGTCAAGATATTCAGCACACTCTGTACTATCATCTGCCATTTTTATGCAGCTAGAGTGGCTAAAATGGTTTTACAAAGGTTGAATTTGTATGGATACGGCATCAAATTGCCCAGCTTGTACATCCAAATTGCTGATGGAAGTAGAGGGATCTATAGCACAGACTGCCACATTTGATAGAATTATAATTTCTACAGTTAGCATAGAAACAGGCTGCATGGCTTGATATTACAGATTTGTGGTTCCATCATGTAGTAAAGAGGAAAGTGAAAAACCATGTCTTGCCCCTTTACTATGATATGGGATACATCACTCACAGTAATCGTATTTCTGATGCTTGTATCTGCTTAGATTCACATGCTGTGCATAGGCCGACATCTAGTGGAAGCTGCACAGTATTACAGCTGTTTTCGAAACTCGAAAAGGGACGTCGACAGGGCGTGCCAGTAATACTATCCCTAGTGTGACGTCCACTGTACCCATGATCCTTCACGCGTCGAGGTCCCTCAGATTGTTATTTTTCTGACATGAGGTAGCATGAAGTGTAGCTTGAGTACAGTTGTATCCAAGCAGATACGTATTAGACAAGCTCATAAGCATCCATGCGCCTTCTCTCCGAGGAGAGGGAAGCATGTGAATGCAAGCAGATACAAGCATAAGAAATATGATTACGGTGAGTAATGTATCCCTTGTGAGGCTTGTGGAATCTGCTTAAATCACATGCTGTGCACAGATTAGCGAACAGTGTTAGAAGAATGTGGCGGGATGTGAGAAGGTTCATGGGCGAACAGATGTCTTAGAACCGCTTGTCCCACCTGTTTCTGTGTCTTGGAATGCGTCAAAGCAGAAATACTGAGTGAAAGTGTGTATTGAGCTCCATGTAGCTGCTTTACAAATGCTGTCTAGAGGGACATTTGCAATGAAAGCCAGAGTGGCTCCTGTGCTCCTTGTGGAGTGAGCTCTGGGCGTAAAAGGCAGTGTCTTGTTTGATAGGGAAGAGCGCAATTGTATACATTTGACTATCCACTTGGATATGGCATTCTTTGAAATGCGGTCACCTTCTCTGCCTGGTGCTATGGAGAAACAGTTGATCTGTTTTTCTTAGCGGTCTGGTCTTGTCTACATAGTAGAGGACCGCCCTCCTCACATCTAGTGTGTGGAGTTTTACCTCAGCTTAGCTGGTGGGTTCCTGAAAGAAAGCCGGTAGCTCAATACACTGGTTTAGGCGAAATTTAGAGATGAACTTAGGGGAGAGCCTAGGATGAGTACGTAAAACCAGCTTGACTGTGTACAACAAAGAAAGGATCCTGCACTGACAATGTTTGTATTTTACTAACTCTTATTATGGAAGTGATAGCCACTAAGAAGGCAGTTTTGTAAGTCAGGTTTTTGAGACTAACTTGTGCACTGGCTCGAAGGGGGGCTGGAGTTCCCTGAGCATAGCAAGTACAACATTGAGATCCCATTCTGCCGGCGGGTTTGAAATTGGTGGGTGGAGTCTCTTTACTCCCTCCATGAATGCTTTGATGACATATCTGCAAATAACAAGGGGGGTCCTGGGAGACGTTCTGCCAGACATGAGTCCTGGTTACAAGAGCCTTACCCAGAGTCTTTAGCACACCATCTTTCACAGAGAAGAAATATCCCAAACATATCAGTCTTTGTCCTGCCTGGGGCAGTCCAGCACCAAAATGCTAGGCAATTCTCCTCTGAACAAGAGTACCAACAGCAACCCCAGACACGTGTTTCGGTCTGGTTAAACCTCACCAGTAGGGTGTAGCTGTGCCTCTCTAAGAATAGTGAGCAAGGGGTCCATGTCTGGATTACCCTAGTAAGTTAGGGTGAGACCCAAAGGTACTTGAAATACGCAAATAACAAGGGGGTTCCTGAAAGACTCTCTGCCAGACATGAGTCCTGGTTCCATATCTTCCACCATGAGACTTTATTGTGGGAGGTGGTATATGCTGACACAGACGCCAGGTGGACCTTTAAAGAGTTGAATACTAACCCTGCATCTAGCAAGTGGAGCATATAAGTTAGAATGCGGCAAGGAGTACATTCTATGGGGTTAATTTGTTTAGACTGGCACCAAATTACAAATCTCCTCCACTTGTCAGAATAACAGTGGCTAGTGTTTGGCTTTCTTGATTCTTTTGAAGATATACATCTCTGTGCCAGATTAAGATGTCCGAACTCTGACTTCGTAAGCCATGCAGCCAAGTTCATTGAGTGAGGTTGAGGATGCACGGTTAGTCCCCCATGCTGCGTAAGTAGATTGTACGGGCACGGGAGTTTGATGGGATCGTACATCGCCAGTTTGCGCAGATGTGGGTACCAGGGTTGTCTTGCCCACATAGGAGCAACAAGGATGAGTGTCATCCATTCCTTGTGGATCGTGTTCACCACTTTCCTCATTAGAGGTGTTGGGGGAAAAGCGGAAGCACATTTCCCTGACCAGTTCATCCATAAGACGTTCCCCTTGGAGCCTGGCTGGGGTACCTGGATGTGAAGTCTGCGCATTGCCTGTTTTCGCTTGCAGCAAACAAGTCTATTGTGGGGAAAGCCCATTGAGAGGAAAAGGTGGTCTATTACTCCTGCGTGTAGTTGCCACTCGTGTTCTTATGGTAGGGGATCTCTGCTCAATGAGTCTGCAAGAGAGTTGAGTTCCCCTGGAACGTGCTGTGACGATAGGAAGATTTTCAACTTGAGTGACCATTTCCAAATTTGTTGCGCAGGCCTGGACAGATTTGGAGAACGTGGGCCCCCCTGTTTGTTGATGTAAAACATTGCTGTAGTGCTGTCTGTCAGGACTTGCAGATTGGATCGCTAGGTGGGACTGGAACGCCTTAAGGGCTTTGAATACTGGCAGTAGTTCTAGCAGATTGTTGTGGTTCTGTGCTGCCGCATGAGACCACAGACCCTGAGCTGTGTGGTGAAGGTAATGAGCCCCCCACCCAGCGAGTAAGTGAGGCGTCCGTCGTGACAATCGCTTGTACTTCCGGATCGTAGAAGGGTTTCCCCTTAAACAGATTTTCTCTTGTCCACCAGCAAAGATGTTGTACTAGTGTTGGCCAAACGACCACTAGATCGTCCCAAAGACCACTCGCCTGAGAATACTGTTTTGCCAACCACTCCTGCATGGGTCGCAGGCGCGCGTGAGGTACCAGGTAAATGCAAGATGCCCTCATGCCTAGCAAACGCATTGCTTTGCACACTGTTATCTGGTGGCTGGCCTGATAATGTGGTATTTGCAGTAACATGTTTTGGACTCTGACGGAAAGACCAACCCCTCTTGTGTGTTAATGACAGCTCCTAGGAACTGCTTAGTTGTGCTTGGCACTAGGTTTGATTTTTTCTTGTTGATGGAAACGCATAATTGGAAGAGTAGGTTGATAGTTCTCTGAATGTTTTGCCTGCAAATTAGGGGAGACACCCCTGTAATCAGCCAGTCGTCCAGGTAAGGGTACACTGGGATTGCCCCCCTGCGCAGGTTTGCAGCCAGCACAGCCAAAACCTTTGTGAATACCCTTGGAGCAGATGCTATTCCGAAGGGTAGCACTCTGAATTGGAAGTGCCAGGTCGCTATCTTAAAATGCAAGATTCTTTTGTGCGCTGGTAACAATGAAATATGAAAAAAAAGGCATCTTTCATATCTAGCATTGCCATGTAATCCCCTTTTTTAGTAGAGGGATTACCTCTTGTAGCGTAGTCATGCAGAACTTTTGTGGCTTGACATATTTGTTTGCAGGGCGCAAATCTAATACTGTGCACATGGCACAGTTTCTTTGGTAAGTTGAATAAATACCTTGGTTTACCTGGTTGGCCAGGAAGACTTTGATGGCGTCCTTTAGTAGAAGCGTGGCGATTTCCTAGAGGAGGATGCGCTGTTGTTCCTTGGAATGGGGCTTTTGTCATGGGGTGGTTCTGGGGTTGGTTGAGGAGCTCTATACAATATCCGCCTGTTACGGTGGACAGCACGCATCTATCTGGGGTGATTTCCTCCCATGCGTGGGTGAAGCTGGATATGCGCCCTCCAACTGGAGGGGCATGGGAGGGCACCTGGAGCGGAAAGTCACTGCTTTTGAGGTGGGGTTCCACCTTGGGAGGAACTGCCCCTACCGCGACTGCAGGATCTGCACGCTCCTCTAGGGTGATTCTGGGAGCACTGACCCCAATTGTTTCGTCAGGCAGTACCTTGGCTCTGGTTATAGGTGGAACCCCACCGTGAATTTTGGCCGTGTGAGCTATGAAAAATCCTGTTTCCCCTCTGGCCAGTAGGTTTATTGGTCAGTTGGCCCAATGACTTGAGAGTATCATTCTTCTTTGGCCGTCTTTAAGGCGTCCTCTAGAGCCTTGCCAAAGAGCACATTGGGCGCAACGGGCATGTTAATAAGGGTAGCTTGCGTCTCTGGTTTAAAACCCGATTGGCGCAACCAAGCGTGACGCTTTATAATTGCCTCTTCTGCTATTATCCTGCCTGTGTATCCATGGCACCAAGATTGTTTAATAAGCAGCTTGACGCTGCTCTGCCTTCTGCGGCCACCTGGGCAAGCTGAGACTTAAGTGGTTCTGGGGCCAATGATAGTAAGGCCGAGACCTCATCCCATTTGTGGCAGTTGTAGCTGGCCAACAGGGTAGAATTGTTGGCAATCTTGGTCTGGAATGCTGCGGAGGAGGCCACCTTTCTGCCCATTGTGTAAAGTCTGCACTTTCCTTGTCAGGCAGGGCCTCAGAGGAAGCTAGGGGAGTAGTAATGAATCAGGCTTCAGTTGCCCTCTGATATACAGCAGATCAGAAGGGGCAGTTCTAAACAGTTTCTCTATGCAGGGGTTCACTGCCCGCATAAGATTAGGGGTCTACAGCGATGGCCGTATTTTTCGCTGAATGGATTTGAGGAGAGGGATAAACTGAGTAACAGTGTTAGGGAGAATTCTCAGAAATGTGCCAATTCCCTCTACCTTGGAGGCCCCCAGCAACTTTGCTGGATTTTGAGGACTTGATTTTTTTTTAACCTGGAGAGAGTGAGACCCTTCCCCCCCCCACACTCATGTATTTTAATGTGATTTTTGTACTCTGGTTCTTTTGGTTATGGAGTCTGACAAACTGCACAGGCATCTTTTACATTGTGGCCCACAGCACCTTTAATGCAGTGACACAGGGAAGTCTCTTAGATTTCCCCAAGGTTTAAATACCTTCTCTGGGATAAACTACTGTTTCACAGAGCAGTAAAGTGGAATTGACTTTACTTACATTTGTAACTTTCTAGACCCAGCACACACTATCTTACAATAGGGTGGTGAAGGTTACCTAGTATCGCCTTTTGTCTAACTTCTCATGTAACATTTTTATGTTACCCTTTCCTCACTGAATGGCTTGTGGCAGCGGTTTCGTTTTTACTACTGTGGTGTGTATTTACCTTGGGCCGCGTTCGCAGCTGCAGTAAAGCACCCAAGGGTGCCATTTTAGTCAAAATGGACCGTCTCCTTTTTTTGCCATTTCTTTGTGTAAAGGTCCTTCTTGAGATTTACTCTACACGCCAAACCAGGTTTGGTCCCTTTGTTCGTTTTTGCCTTTGGCGGGATTCACTAGTGAAGCCTGCCTCTGGCTCCAGGTTGTCTGGGGTAGGCAGGAAGTGAGGGAGGTGCCCGAAACTACCTGTGCTTAGTCTCCTAGGAGACCCGAATGCACACTGATGATTGGCTGGCTGAATGTCCCCCAAGGACAGCCGCCCTGCTGGGTGACGGACAGCTCGGCTGTAATGAAAGGGAGAGAACTGTATAAAAGGTGAGCCTTTTGGCTTGGAAGGCAGAGCCGACCACTGGACGAAAGAACCTCCTGGACCGTTGGTTTGCCCGGTAAAGCCCTGCTGCAATGCCGAAACGCCAAGTTTACATCGTCAGAGAAGCCCCTGCAAGGACATCTCCCCTTCAGTTGGTGGGACCAATCAACTCCAAAGTAAGCCACCTGGACATCCATCTCAGAGCTAGTTGAATTTCCACAGAGTTGCTTCTGGAAACCATAGAGCCAGGGAGAGGAACACCAGTTTGTGTGCGTTGCTTTTAAGTTGGCCAAGAGCTCCAGGAAGATCCTCCAGACTCACAGGAGCAGGACTGACAAGGCCTGAGACCCCCTCAGAGTGCGGGACTCCAGAAGCAAGGAAAGTCCATCTCGACAACCAGGAACCGCTGTATTGCTATTTCCGGTAGACGCAAGAAGCTGAATCACTGAACAGCCACTGAAGTGAAGTTTATCTGTTGCAAGTTTTGACCATCCCAGTGCAGGAGTCCCCCGACGTCCTCCCTCTTGTCCCCACGACTGAGGTACAGGAACAGTGAGATCTGCACAGGAACACAAGTCATCTGCTGCATCTTGCCTTCATTTTAAAGGTACTGTACAAAGTCTAAGATAACATGACTCTTGCTGTAGAGTTGCTTGCATCTTCTACTACTCACAAGTCTAACAGCTTGTGGACCTACATTGATTAATCTTTTTCTTCAAAGACTTCTGAAACATTGTGCAAAGACTTTTCTACTTACCTTCAAAGATGTGCTTCAGCCCATTTAGACTCTTGCCTATTGACTTTGGCTTAGCCTGTTTTGACTGAATGACCCTTATTGGGGGATCTGAAACTATTTGCCTGCTTAAGAAATATGTGTGGCATCTTTTTTACTCTAATAATCTTTTCCCTTTGTGCTTGCTCTTAACTAAATCTGAATGCCAACAGTAATAAATTACTGTCAACAGCACCCTAGCAATTGAAGTCACCTGTGGGTGTAGGTCTCTGCTCTATGTCATCCCAAATGGGTATTTACTGATTCTGAATTTAAGAGTGTGTAATTTTGAAAGTAAAAGTGTTTTACAGTGCTCCCTTCTGAAGAAGGCTTATATTAAATGACTGGTAAATAATTAATAATTGTTTTATCAAGAAACCCTGTGTGTAAGCGTCTGCTTGAATACTTGTCACTGTGAACCTCTGTGTAACTCCCCTACAGCTCACATTGACCCCTCATGAGATAAACCTGGCTTCTCGTCCAAAATACCAACCTGTGTAGTACAGACTTATACCAAAGGTTGGGTTACTACTGCCAGGGGGTCAGGGTTGTTGTAGTGCACCCTAAGGGCACTGCATACAATTTTGCCTAACAAACAGCCTTCTTATCGCCTAAGATTTCATCTAAAAAAATCTTTATCTTGTTCTTCCCGAGTAGCTGTCTGAAAACGCTCTGCTGCCTTGACGAGCACTTCATTTAGCAGGGGTTGATTGTCAATGGGTGAGTCCATAACCAGGGGGTCCTGATTAACCGGAGAGTCCATAACATACATACTTGTTTTACATACTTGTCTCAGGGTCAACCTCAGGCTCCTCATCATCCCCGTAATAAGGGTCTGCAGCCTCTTGAATAGAGAAGTCTTCATGATCGGATTCCAGATCATAGAGATCAATGACTGTGCCTTGCACTGGATAATCGGGGTGAGACCTCTTAGCGGGCGATTGAGCACGGATCTTCGATCCAGAGGGTGCTGCAGTGAGGGGGCGGGGGGTGTGTTACAGTGGACGCTCTTGAAATAGGCAGGGTCCTTTTCATAAAGTTGGCCATGAAGGACATCCTCCTCATGACCCTGTCTATATCCTTAGCCGGCCATTGGCCAGAACTAGGGATGACCAATGGTTGAGGAGGGAGCCCTAAATATTCAGTTGTGGGAGGAAGTAAGATAGAAGGAGGAGCCTTCTTTTTCAGGGTGGAAGATAGAGAATCATGAGATACAGATACTTTACTCTTCTGAGTGGGCCTAGAATCCTGAGATTTCTCCCTATGAGGGGGGGTTAGAAGACTTTTTCTTGGACTCCCTCTCCTTACCCTGGCCCCCTGAAGTGTGCTTCTTGCCTAAGTGGGCTAATCCTGACTGTATGGGGTCTTGTACCTGAATCGACGCAGAATGTCGAATTTCAGGTGCGGGCTGAACCGGAGCCTCATCGGCAGATGATCGGCCCCTGGTGGGAGTTTTTCGCGTAACGTCTGAACTGTCCTTCAAAGGCCGGGGCCCGTCATGTGGCAATCTCGATCGAGAGTGCCCAGAGGACAGAGATTCAACAACCTCTCCCTAGACGTCGTGCGCTGCAGTCTGCACGACACGCGTGTCGAGTCTTGGCCTTGGGTTGTGTGTTTAGTGGAGGATGAAGTGATAGCACTTCCGCCGCCGGGTGTTGTCCCCATAACAAGGCGGCCGGCCTGTTTTCTGGAGTCCGGGGTCTGCGCTTGGGTAACCAGAGTAACCCTGTCGCCTTCGGATACTGCGCGTTGCTGCCATCGCTCAAGGCACCCTCTACTTCCATGGCCTCGAGCTGCCTGGCGTAGTGGGCCCAGCGTTTAGTAGATCGGTCCTTCAAAGTCTTGGGCTTGAAGAGTCTGAACGCTCGACAAGAACCCTCAATGTGGTCTCGCGGGAGACACAGGTTACACACCAGGTGTTTATCGACCCACGGAAATGTCCCATTGCACTTGGGGCAAAATTTAAAGGGGGTCTTGTCCATAACAGAATGACATGGCATGTAGTGTAAGAAAAGGGGCAAATACATTCTAAAATGACCTCCACCCTCTCTCCGCACTGTGTGGGCCGAATCCCGTAGCGGCCTTCCAAGGCCGTAACGGAAACGTCATGGGAGTCTTTCGACTGTCGTTTTTCTTGCTCTTCATCGGTGTCTGGTGTTTTGATAGTCGTTGATATAAATGATAGTAAGAACAAACTATCAGTAATTTGATAATAGTAAATGGCTACAAGCCAAAAGAGGAACTCCGCGCTATAAGCATCAGTCTAGAATGGCGGAAAAAAACAATCTGCGGGACCTCGACGCGTGAAGGATCATGGGTACAGTGGACGTCACACTAGGGATAGTATTACTGGCATGCCCTGGCAACATGCCTTTGAGTTTCGAAAACAAAAACTGTAAAACTCTTCAGCTTCCACTAGATGTTGGCCTATGCACAGCATGTGATCTAAGCAGATTCCACAAGCCTCAGAAATTATATATAATAGATTGCGTGGATCCAAGAAATTAAAGCCCATCAGATGTGCTTTTTTTTTTAAAAAAGGCACCAGAAGAACCCCTCCAAAGTTATTGTTATTCATTTTATCAAAACGTGTTGAGAGTATAAGCAGGTTCGGAAAAATCCCTTCCTGGGACAAATCCATGTTACCAAAGGGACCAGTCTCCCAATGACCTTATTAAACCTAATAGCAAGTCATGTTGTTTAAAGTTTTATCAGAGTAGTAGGGAGATTGGAAGGTAGTTACCATTTGCTTCCTCGCATGTACGATAGTGTGTCATAATTTGGATAAACAAAGAGAGAAAGGATGATGCAAAGATGCCAGAGAAGTTTTTATATAGTTTAGCATCTATCATTTTGGGGGATCTGAGGAGTTATTGTTCAGGGATATATGTACGAGGGCCACCATTTCACTAGCTGGTAGTTCAAGTTTGAGCGGACTCAATATCAAGATTTCTTAACTGAATCGTGTTTACATAGTGATGACAAGAAGTGGTAATAACCACACCTGAAATCAGTGTATTAGTAGCTACAGTATTCTTTAAAGACTTCCAGAACACTGCAATTTTCATATGTCTTTGATGTCGTTTCTTGCATGCTCTTCTTTGAGCCCAAATGCCAAGATTTTCCCCATTGTACTGGCTGGTATGCTGGGTCAGTAGTTCAGTTGCCCACATCACAGTTTCTCGAGTGTCAAACCAGCAAAAAGCAAACACTGGTGCACTATACTGTTAAATATTTGAATCTATGCAAAACTGCAAATAGAGTTGTGGTGTCCTAATATTTCGGCAGAATCCACAGGTTTTTAAATATGTCTCAATAACTGGTGTCACTATGATATCTTCACAGGAAAGAAAATTAGAGTTTAAACTCACCAAGGTATTGGTAATGGTGACTAAACAAATATTAAAAGTCTGGAAATCAAGGAAAAAGGCGAATGTAGATGATTGGCTGTTAGATGTCCGTACCTTGTCTAACTATGACAAAGTGATGTTAATTAAACAGAAGCAAGAGGAGCATTATCTTCGAATGTGGGGTTATTTTAATGAATTATACAGCTGATGCTCATTAACCGCATGCATTATTTTCTGTGTGAAGTAGTTGGGGAATTATTGTGATTTCTATATGGTGTTGTGTTTGTTGGTGTTATATTGTCTGTTGTAATTGGATATTTGAAATTTTACTGTGGAATAGAGATTTGTAGTAGTTTATTAAGATTTAATTTTATGAATCTTGACACTGTTATATTTAATTGTTTAGCAAATATATATGTCTTTTTCAATTTGAGTGCAAATCCCTGATGCAATTGATATGTTGATGTTACCTTTCTTTTGTATGATTTGTTCTGAAATGATAAAGTGATGAAAAAAAACAACAACAAACAAAACTCACCAAGAAGTATTTCTTGCTCTTTGGGGTGTACTCTGGATCCCATTCTTCTTCTGGTGGTCTCTTGGGAAAAGGTGGTGGATTTGGAATTGCTGGGCCAGGATTTGTTCCAGCAAACAGTCCTCTTGATCTACCCCTGCCTCGGATTCGAAACTGGGAAATGACATTAACACCTGGTTAAAATGCAATAGTGAAGAACAAAACATCTTTACAACTATTACTAAACAAAACCAAAGTCGAGGACGAAAATAAGGACTACAGACATTCCAAATCTTTAGAATACAAATCATTGTAGATACCACTGTGGTTTTACAAATTTGTGTGCTAGCCTAACTTATATACTTGCATTAGAAAAACGATATCACAAGAAAACGTTACTTCTAAAAGAGGTCTCATGTACAAGCTAACAAACATTTTCCTCCCATTTGGCTGGATCTGTCAATTTCTCACACACATTTGGATGCGCAAACACCATATGTCGTGCCTGAAAACCTAGACATTGGTTGCACAGTTAACTTTGGCATAATAGACAATGTTGTTCAGCAGTTGTGCCTCAGTGAAACAGTTGGAAATAAGCAGAGCTGTTCATGATATGAATAAGAGAAGGAATATAAATATGCACATTTCTTCTCGGGTACATCATACAATCTTTAATAGGTTCTGAGACAATGATTTCTAAAGACTTGTGGCACTGAGAAGACTCCCCCTTCGGTCTCAAGGTTTTACTAAATGAAAAGTAGTCAGGGCGAAATTAGTCTTAAACTGGAAAAGAAAGCCAAGATGTAACACTTTCCTGAATTTAACATGATTGGGTATAAGGCAGGGGATATAAGGAAGCTAGTTCCAGAGAAGGGTGCAATCACAGAAAAGGCAGAGCCTCTCTTCATTTTACAGCAGGAAAAGGGGAACTTGAGGGCAGATGAGGAACAAAGAGGAGTGGGGGATTTAGTGACAGATTGTATCTAGAAGAAAAGGGGGACCATTGCTGTGAAAGATTTTGAGAGTTATACAGAGTGCATTAAGAGATTCCCTCCTTGAACAGAAGTCAATGCAATGCATGCAGCACAGGTGAGAAATGATCTGACTTGTGGTATTCAAGAGGAGACAAGCTGGCACATTCCTAAGGTTCTGAAGATGTGTATCCAGGAGGGCTGGACTGCCGAGGTAAAAGAATTTTGTATGGTACAGCCTGAAAGAAATTAGAGCCATGAGTATGCTGATGAGTATGCTGATGCAATGTAAAGAAGAGAGGAAGGAGAGCAATTTACGGGGACTGCAAAAGCTAAAGAAGAACAAGAGTCTTACCAACTGACGTTCTTTCGACTGGATGTTCCTCCCACGTATTCGCCATTTTATGATAACTCGTTGTCTCCAGCTTTGCTGCTTCGGCAAAAAGTTTCTCTCGCCAGAGGGTGCTATGCTCTAGGTCGTGGCGTCGATTGTCCCTCGACGGACTCCGTACTCTGTCGACGTCACCGATGGTATAAATAGCTCGAGCCGCACCCGTTGCTTCAGTTCTGTTTTTTCGATGAAACATATAGGAGGAACACCCAGGCGTGCCCCATAACTGATGCACTCATCGTGAGAGTAAAGTGTAAGAAAACGTAAACTGTACAGTGGGGTAGGATGGGAGGGTCGATGAGGAATACGTGGGAGGAACATCCAGTCGAAAGAACGTTACAGTTGGTAAGTAACTTTTTCTTCGAATGGATTGTGTCCTCCCACGTATTCCCCATCTTATGATAGACTCCCATAGCAGTGACAATTTTGGAGGCGGGAGTACTAGTTTTAGTGAATAGAATGCAGAACTGCCTTTGCAAATAATCCCTCATTTGAGGAGGCAGCATGCAAGCAGTAATGCTTGACAAAAGAATGCATTGTTTTCCAAGTTGCAGCAGCACAAATATCCGCTGCTGGGACTCCCCTCTTTAGAGCCGCAGAAGTAGCCATTCCCCTTCTAGAATGGGCACGTAGCCTATCTGGTGGGCCTTTTCCCGCTAATCTGTAGCATTCAATTATGGCGAAGATGATCCAGCGGGATATGGTCTGTTTTGTTACAGGTAAGCCTAGTTTATGACCAGTACCCACAAATAGTTGGTCATCTTGTCTCCATTTAGACATCCTTGAGATGTAAAAACTAAGAGCCCTCTTGGGATCTAGTCTGTGCAGTCTCTCCTCTTCCTTGCCCAAATGAGGAGGATAAAAAGTTGGTAGTACTATTTTTTGTGACAAATGGAAGTCCGAAACTACCTTTGGTAAGAATGAAGGTTTAACTTAAAGGACTACCATATCCTTATAAAAAATAGTATATGGTGGTCTGCATGAGAGAGCCTGAAGTTCACTAACCCTGCGGGCTGATGATAGGGCTACAAGGAGGACAGTTTTTAGTGTTAAAAGCCTCAATGGAGATGAGTGCAGAGGCTTAAAAGGTATGCAAGTCAAGAATTGTAATACTAAATTTAAGTCCCAAGTTGGGACATGAAAAGGTATTGGAGGGTATACGTTAGTAAGTCCTTTTAAGAATTGAATTATTAGTGGTATTTTGAAATATGAAACCTCTTCCGAGGTGCGCTTGAAAATGGACAGCGCAGCAAGGTATCCTTTGATTGTTCCTATCTGGAGCCCCAGATTGGCTAGATGTAATAGAAAAGAGAGCACTACTGGAGTGCCACATTGAAAAGGGTCCACATCCTTAATCTTTGCACCAGTTACTAAACCTGTTCCAGCGACATCGATACAAAGATTTTGTTGCTGGCCTTCTGGCCGAAAGCAAGACTTCCATTACGTCCTCCGGAAGATCCCAATCCTTGCATCTCAACCCCTCAGAAACCATGCGTGAAGGTTGAGTGTCTTGACCTCTGGATGGACAACCCGACCTTCCTCTTGCGAGAGAAGATCCTCTCTTTGCGGAAGACATATTGGAACGCAGATGGACATGTCTAGAAGGTCCGGGTACCACGTCCTCCTGGCCCAATCCGGGGCAATTAGGATCATGGTTTTCCTGAACTTTCTGAAACTCCTGATTACTTGTGGAATCACAGGGACTGGGGTAAACGCGTACAGCAGTTGAAACTTCCACTCCACTACGAATGTGTCTCCCAGAGCTCCTCTTTGAGGAAATTCCCATGAGCAGTACTGATCGCACTTCCGGTTGATCGCGGCGGCGAACAGATCCACTTGAGGGGTTCCCCAAAGGGTGAAGATCTCCAGAAGGACTTCCTGAGCCAGCTCCTACTCGTGAGAGACCGTGCTCTGCCTGCTCAAAGCGTCTGCCGCCGTGTTCTTCTCTCCGGCTAGGTGAACTGCCGATAGAGAGATTCCTTCTTGTATTGCCCAGAACCATAGCTGCATTGCCTCTCTGCACAGTGGTAGTGACCCTACTCCTCCTCTTTTGTTGAGGTAGTACATGGCCACCGTGTTGTCCGTCATTATCAGGACATTCTTGCCCTGTACAGAGGGCAGAAAGGCCTTCAGCACTAGTCCGATTGCCCTCAGCTCCAAAAGGTTGATGTGTAGTTTGGACTCCAATGGAGACCAACGACCGCTGATTGTCAGATCGTTGGTGTGTGCTCCCCACCCTGTGAGTGAGGCGTCCGTCACTACTGTTATCTCCAGCCATGGTTGCCAAAAAGACTCTCCCTTGAGAATGTTGTCACTGCAAGCCCACCATAGAAGATCCTGAGCAACTGCGCTCGGGACTTGCAGAAGATCTGACATATTCCCTGAGAACTGGGAGCACTGACTTCTGAGTGCCCATTGAAGGGATCTCATTCTCAACATGGCCTCTGGTACTAGGAAAATGCAGGATGCCATGAGGCCGAGCAACCTGAGAAAATCGAAGGCCGGTAGACGTTGGGCATTCTGGAATTTTGTCACCATCTGCTGGATGTGGAGAGCTCTCACTTTGGGAGGCGAGGCTTTTCCCGAGGAAGTGTCCAAGACTGCTCCGATAAACTGGAGCTTCTGGGATGGTATCATGTGGGACTTCTTGAAATTGAGGGAGAAGCCCAATTTGTGGAGGAAGTGGCAGGTGATCGAAAGATGTTCCTGAGCTTGTTCTTGAGAACTTGCCCTGATCAACCAGTCGTCCAGGTAGGGATATATGTGAATACCTCCTCTCCTGAGACTTGCTGCCACAACCGCCAACAGTTTGGTGAAAACTCTCAGGGCGGAGGTCAACCCGAATGGCAGAACTCGAAACTGATCATGAGAATTGCCAATCGCGAACCTCAGGTACTCTGTGCTTTGGATGGATTGGCACATGAAAGTAAGCATCCTGAAGGTCCAATGATACCAACCAATCTTAGAGTTGGAGAGCCTGAAGGATCTGAGAAAGAGTCACCATCTTGAACTTGTCCTTCCTAAGGAACTTGTTCAAGTTTCTCAAATCCAAGTTGGGTCTCAGTCGTCCGTCCTTTTTTGGAATGAGAAAATATAGGGAGTACCAACCCCTGTTCCTCTCCGCTACAGGTACCATTTCTATGGCACCTTTCTCTAGCAGGGTTAAAATTTCTTTCAACAGGAGCGAATCTGGAATTTTGACAGAGTTGTCTCCCGGTGGATGATTGAGGCCTTTTTAGAAAGGGGAGACAGTAACCTTGGGCTACTGTTTCCAGTGCCCAAGCATCTGAGGTTCCCTGCCATTCCTTCAGATGCTGAGAGATCCTGCCTCCCACTGGTGTTTTGTGCAACAAGGTCTCAGAAGGATTTGGAGGCGGCTGCAGGAGTGGCTGAGGGTACAGATGCCGCTCCTGAGGCTGATTTTGCACCTCTTCCTCGCGCTCCACGAGGGAAGCTTCTTTTGCCCCTTTGAGAAGCCTGTCCTCTTCCTCTACCAAAAGAGGAGTAGTATCGAAAAGAACGACCCCCCAGGAAGATGAGCCGGAATAGGGTTTGAGAGGCTGGCCATGGAGGCGCCAAGCGATTTAGCTGCCGCTTTCGAGGTCGGAAGTTTTTCGAGGCTTTCATCAGCCTTGCTGCCAAACAGCCTCGAGCCATCAACGGGCATGTTAAGGAGTCTGGCTTCCACATCTGGTGCAAACCCCAACTTCCTCAACCACGCAAATCTGCCTAGCACAACGCTTACAGCCATGGACCTGCTGATACTATCAGCAGTATCCAGTCCAGACTGGAGACATTCCCCCATTGCCTCCTTCCCGTCTTTAACTATATTCAGGAAGCCTTCCCTTACCCTGCCTTCCGGAATATGATCAGCCGCCACCGAAATACAGTCCCACAGGGTATGGGTAAACCTGGCCAGGGTACAGGTGACATTTGTCGATTTAAGGGCCATACTGCCTGAAGTGAACACTTTACGTGCCCATGCGTCAACTTTTTTTATCCTCTCTATCTGGAGGAATAGTGGGGTATGCAGTTTGTTTTGATGTAGATGCTGACTGAATGACTAGACTTTCTGGAGTCAAATGCATATTTAAATATTCAGGATCCGTTCCAGCTGGTCTATATTTCTTTGGAAAAGTGCTATCTGCAGCAGCAATACTCTCAGGTCTATCCCAGTTTTTCTCCACCGTCCTCTGAAGAGCCCTGTGAAAGGGGAGAACTGGATCTTTTTGAGGCCCTCTGACAATTATATCCGTCATGTCATCCTGTTCAAAAACGGGTGAAGTGTTACCCCCAACCCATATATTCAATTACTCTGGTCATAAGACCCCTGTACCCAGCATCTGCATGCGCTGCAGGATCAGGTCTGGCAAACTAATTCTGGGGAGGTGTCAATTCCACTGGCAGAATGTAGAGTATCACTCAGGTCTCTCAATCTAGATTCCCGGTCAATAAGTTCCTCAGGAACTTGCTTTGTGCCATAAGAAACTCCAAAAGGAGTAACTTTGTCTTCTTCTGAGCCAGATTCATCATAAATTGAGGACATGGATTAAAGGAGTGAACATCCTTTCTTCTTCTACCATACGCGTCGATGGGATTGATAAATCCTTCGAAGTTGTCGAAGGAGTCTTCAATTACTTCGAAGATGACTCTGGCATGGGCGTCGAGGAGGTTTTTGGTTTTGGTGCCGAAACGGTAGACGCTGACTTGTGTTTTTTGTATGGCACCGGAGAAGTGCTCGACTCTTGAAGAGTCTTCGACGGCTTGGCGTCGACTCAAGTTTTTTTAGTATCCTCGACACTACTGGTCTCTACCATGGTAGTCTTGGACTTCCCTTTGTCGTCCAATGGAGCGACCTTAGGGGTATGGCTCTTTCGAGATTCTATCGAGGGGGTCGGGCCACGTTCTCGCAAACCTCCATCATCTTTTAACGGAACTCTTCCCATTTACTGGGAGAATCCGATTTTGTCGGACATCGAATTTCTTCGGTCGACTCTGAAGAAGAATATGATGAGGGAGATCTAGGTCTCCTCTTCATTTTTTTAGACGATGACGAAAAGTGTCTCGATCCACTCCTAGATCGAGATCTCTTGGGAGTGCCTATGGCAATTCGATTCCTTCGAATCAGTCGCTTATGTTTTTTAGACGTAGCCTTCTTAGAGGCTTCGCTCCCCACCGACAGTTTACCTCTCCTCTCACGAAGAGCTTTCTCGGTCATGGATTGGCAGGAACCGCAGTCGTCGGTTCGGTGACTGGAACCGAAACACCAGAGACAAACCCGGTGGGGATTCGTGATCGACACTTTTTAACCCACAATCTGCACACTTCTTGAACCCAGTCTTGGGTGTCGAAGGAGTCGAAGATGACGACATTTTCTTCACAGAAAATCTGAAGTGTGCAGTTATCGATAGCGAAGCAATCGGAAAAACGGAACTGAAGCAACAGGCGCGGCTCGAGCTATTTATACCATCAGTGACGTCGACAGAGTACGGAGTCTGCCGAGGGACAATCGACGCCACAACCTCGAGCACAGCGCCCTCTGCCGAGAGAATCTTTTTTCCGAAGCAGCGAAGCTGGAGACAACGAGTTATCATAAAATGAGGAATACGTGGAAGGACACAATCCATTCAAAATAAGAGTTACTGCATTGATCTAGGGAAGCAATAAAAGGGACTGATCCAACATGAATCCTTTCTTCTTCACTGAGGTGACCGGGGGTCAGGCAAGGGCCTATTACTGAGAGCTGGGCAACCAGGAATTCAGTTTTGTTGAGTTTCAGCCATTGACCATATATCTAGGTATTATTAACTAAGAACTAAGATAGGATTGGAAATTGATGGCTGAAGAGACACCCACCCCCGCCCCCATCCACGTGGAGCAGAATTTGAGTATTGTCTGTGTAGTAATGAAAACTAAGTCCAAACAGGGGCATGAAAGAAGACAAAGGATGCATAAATGTTAGAAAATGGACTGATACGAAGATGTTAGGGGGAGGGTGTCTAGAAGGGGAAAGTGGGAATAAGAGGCCGATAAAACACAATAGGTATGCCAAGATATAAACCAGTATAATGGGGTGCCGGTAATAATCGTGTCCTTCAGTGCCTTGAGAACTAGCAGATCATCCAGTGTCAAAGATTTCTGAAAGCTCTAATATCAAGACTGAGACACTGACACCATCAGCCGCCTGAAAGAGGTAATCCACAGCAGATAGTATGACCAATTCTACAGCTCAAATGAACAGAATACCACCTGCTGGGTTGAAGGTGGTTAGATAAGTCAAGAAAGTCTGAGACATTCAGAGGCATGCTTCGCCATAGTTTTATCCAAAAAAGGCAAGAAATATGGGATGAAAGTTCGATGGGAGGGAGGTCTCTACTTTGGCTCCTTGAGAAGTGGGACTGTCAGGACCGTCTTTCAAGCGGGCTGGACAATTCTAATTGTTCTTTTATAACGTGCTTAATACCAGCAAGTGGTTTCTAAGCGCAGGATCAGGATTCAAACCTGTGTTGCGCTGCGTTGTCTTGCTGCCAAGACAAACGCTTTGCCCTAGAGCTAGCCTTCCTCCCCCAATGCCTGACTCAAAGGATTTGTTGATTATTAAAGAGTACCTGAAGTTCCTCCCGTTAGGGAGAATCCTCATAAATGTGCTAATTCCATCTACATTAGAGCCCTTCAGCTCTTTTGCTAAACTTTGGGGCTTTGAACCTTCTCTGGGATAAACTACTGTTTCCCAGAGAATGCAAAGTGAAATTGACTTTACTAGTCTTTGCAAATTCCTAGACCCAGCACACACCATCTTACAATGGAGTTGTGGAGGGGTTACATAGTATCCCCTGTGTCTAAACACTCATGTAGCAGTCAAATGCTAGCCTTTTCAATTGAAAAGGCTGGTGGCAGTTTTACAACCAACTACCATGATTTTTCCCGACCACGAACACCAGGTAGCTAAAAATCACAGGAGCCATGTTTTTCAAGATGGCGCCTTAAGCCCCTTTGTTTAAACGGGCCCAGTCTTTTTTCGCCATTTCTTTTGGGAAAGGTCCTTCTAGTGTGTCTCTGCGGGCCGAACCAGGTTTGGTCCCTTTGTTCGTGTGCCTTTGGCGGGCTTCAGGACAGAAGTCCGCCCTTGGCGTCTGAGTGCCTGCGGTGGGCAGGAAGTGAGGGAGGTGCCCGAAACTCCCTGTGCGTAGTCTCCTAGGAGACCCAAATGCACTCAGGCGTGATTGGCTGGCTGATTGTCCGGCAAGGACAGCCACCCTGCTGGGTGAGTGACAGCTAGGCTGGAATGAAAGGGAGAAAACTGTTTAAAAGGCGAGTCTCCAAGACTGGAAGACAGAGTCGACCACTGGAACTAAAGAACCAAAGACGAGCTGGAAGAGGACGGCTGCTGCAACCACTGGACCGTTGTTTGCCCAGTGAAGCCCTGCTGCAGGTCCGAACTGCCAAACTCTATTTGACAGAGAAGCTCCTTCAAGGACGGCTACTTCCTTTGAGTTGGTGGGACCAATCAACTCATAAGACACCTGGATACCATTCTCAAGGCTGGTTAGGATAAACCAGGGAGAGGGACACCAGTTTGTGTGCTTGAATCTACAGCTTCTGGAAACTGAAGTGGCTCCATCTGGTTTGCTTTCTTAAACGATCCTGTGCAGTGCAGGAGTCCCAACGTCCTCCGTCTTGTCCCCACGACTGAGGCTCAGGAACAGCGAGATCTGCAGGAACTGCCAGGAACCACGACTTCAGCAACATTTGTTTTCTTCATACAAAGGTACTGTGTCAACCCGAATGGGAGAACGGCACCCCTGCGGTGAAAGTTTGTGAAACTTTCCCAACTTGCAGGCCTAATCGGCTTGTGACCACACAAATGAACCTTTTTCGCCTAAACTACTTCTGAGAACTTTTTCAAAGACTTTACTGTTTGATACCAGAACTGATCTTTCATATCCAGAACACTAGCCCATTGACTTTGGCCTGGCCTATTGGCTTGAATTGAACTATTGTGGTGAACTGAAACTATCTGCACTGCCTAGAAAGTATATATAATCTATTCTACTTACTTTTGTCCTTTTTGCTCACTGCTAAGTAACTAAACTGCCATTTGGCACCCTTTTCAACGGAGCTCAAACTGGCTCAAAAGAGTTTTGTATTGAAGTGTATTTGTCTATAATCTTAAATTGCCTTCTTCTAGTGAAATGTTTTATAAATGATTGTGTAAATAAATTAATCAGTGTTTTACCAAGAAACCTTGAGTATAAGTGTCTACTTGAACCACTGTGATTCAAAGTCCTTTGTGTAACTACTTGTACTGCTCACACTCACTCTTGAGATTGGCCTGGCTGCTCAGCTCGATACCAACAAACTGTGTGGTACAGAATTATACCAAAGGTTGGTCTTGCTTACACCTGTAGTCCTAATCGTGTGTGGTGGTCCCAGAGGGTACTGCATGCAATTCTGCCTAAAACCTCCTCAATCAGCTAGAGTGGGGAGGGGTTGAGCTGAGGGATAGGCATTGTGACACCTTATCAAAAGAGAAAACAGGGCACCAACAAGGTAGTGAAAATAGTTATCTGGGAGGTGGATACAGTGCGACTGTTCTAAGCCGAGAGAGAGTTGGCAGGCAGACCATTAGTAAGGCTGGGGGGGCTACTCTGGAGGGCTACATGATTCATGGGGCATGGTCCAGGTCGGAAGCCTTGATGCATATCTTTTTTTTTTATTGAAAAAAACTTCAGCTCAAAACAGATGATTTAAGCTTTTGTTTCAAACATTCATCGGGTCAATTATCTGTTATGGCGTCAACATAAAACAACCAACAACAAAACAATTCCAGAAAAAAAATAATATAGAAAGTAAATTGCATCTAGAATCTCATCACCAACTAATTGAGGCAAAGTTTCCCAATCGTTCCCCTTGAAATAGGTTTGGGTATTCCACTTAAATGGTACAGTATTTATATTGGTTCCTTCTTCAAAATGTTATCCTTATAGTCAACCACTGCACAAGATAATTTTATATTGTTGCCTGTGGTAATGACTGATCACCAGGCTTCCATGTCTTCAGTTAGGGGGCGCACATTTCCCAAGGTGCAAAGTTCATTGGTTGCAAGTACCTCCGCAGCCAATTATTAGGTTTTTAATGATTCAATGTTAAGACCGCAAAAGCGGCAAAGATTATCTCTTACTGCTTTGTCTTGTCTTTGCCACAAGAGTTCTTTTGTTTTCATGACATTCATTCAGTTTTAGAAATTGGTCACGATGACGACGTGATGGACAATGCAGCAAGTATCTTGACTGAACATTTAATTTGTTTACACCAGCGCCCAAATCCAGTGCAGAATAAAAAGTTTTGCGTGTTGTTCCAAGTTCATTATCCAGGACCATGTCTCAAACTTTTTCTTTGCAAGTTGTGGTCTAAGAGATCACATTTATTAATGTCCGCTGCACACAGGATTTCATGCAATCGCACAATTCAAGTTTGTAATAAGCCGGATTGACAGCCGGTATTTCCACTTGCAAAGATCCGATATGCTGGCTATGGAACAGTTGTGTGCATTTTTCGCATTGCTGCGAGCGATTTCTAGAGGACCGTGGTGTAGAGTGAATTCAGAGACAGTTCATGTCATAGAGCTATCAACAAAGTAGACTGTGGCAAGTTCAACACCCGGCGCCAGAAGCGGCCCTCTAACAACTGCCAGATGTTTTCTTCAATGTTACAACCAGCCTCGGCACCAAATACAATGGCTGTAACTACTTTTTGGAGGTAGAAGTTCAAGACAGGCGCCAAAGTGAATTTGCCATATTCTTTGTGGATCTTGGCGCATTGCAAGGAAAACTGACATACGATTTTCTCCAATAGAATTGTTAAATTGAATTCCTAGATACCATATGGAGTTCACGAGGCTTGAAGTTTCCCCAGCAATCGACCACTTAAATGATTTGTCTTTCTTATTGCCCGGACCTCAAATTGTCAAGATTTTGATTTTAGATGTATTTGTCTCGAGGTCATTAGCTGCTAGAGCCTCATGCAGTTTGGTGAGCAAGTGCTGTAGCCCAATCTGGGCGAGGTCCATCAAGACCAAGTCATCCACGTAGATTATACATATCACCGGAACGTTGTTGATCTTCGGTGAAAAAGAATGAGCTTCGTCGAGATGTGATGGCAGATCTGACAGAAATAGTTTGAACAGTTCTGCAGCAAGTGGACAACCTTGTTTGACTCCTTTCTCAGTTTTTACCATGAACGATAGGTCGCCGTTGTTGTTTAATCTTACACATATTGACGTGTGCGAATGGAGTGCCATGACTGGTTCAAGTATGTCGACCAGACATTTCTTTTCTTGAAATTTCAACCAAAGCTTTCCACGGTTGAGGCTATTAAACGCTTGCTTCATGTCAATGAAGGCGAGAAACACTTTCCCCTTAGCCTTCATGACTTCAAGTTTTAAGATGTTCAGAATTAACAAATTGACCTCGACTCCAATTTCCTCCGTAATCCGTTTGACGAATATCCGAGATCATTGTTGATTGAGCCCACAAAGCCAGCTTTTGTCACAAGCAGGAGCCAAATATCTTGCCAATGGTACCAAGATGTGCAATCGGGCGATAGTTCGTAGGATCGTCCCGATTGCCCTTCTTGTAAATTGGGACCACAATCGCCGTTAACCACGACTCGGGGAGCTGTTTAATAGTTGATATTTGCATGAACAGCTTTCCAATAAAAGGTGCCTAAAGTTTCAGGTGCTTTTTTTAGCATCATGTTTGTTATTAAGTCGGGGCCGGCGACATGAGTTTTTCAGCCCATGGGGAGTTATAAGACATGGTCGTCACAGCCGGTTCGATTTGGGGCTTCCTGTATACAGTGGGGCTTCCTGTATAGAGTGGCGAAGTGTGATTCCCAAGCCACACCCGAAATTTCGTTGAAAATTATAGCTGGACATTTTGCTTCAGCGGTGTTCAATATCTGCCTTGTGTTTTTGTCACCAATAATGCCATCATTAGTTCAGCTCGATTTTGGTCGATTGTGGCCTGCGATGTGGCCCAGTTACGATACTGTTTTCTTCTTCGTTTGACTGCCTCCTGTGCATCTTTTTTGGACAGATTTTTTTTCCAACTGTCTCGGGTCTTTTCTTAGTGTTTTCTTTGCCCCGTGGATGACATTACTGTACAGTTGCTTATGAATATGCCTAATTGACCGTGAAGAGTCTGAAGATATGGTATAATCAGTTAACAGCAGCTTATAATTCACTCCCTGCATATAGTAGATGTTTGCAAATTGGAGGCCCACGTTTTTTAATGAGTCACGTTGATGCGAAGTCGGTTGCCACCAGCATTTGTGGAGACTGATTCCTGGTGTGTCTGCGCAAAGGGAGGCCAATCCATCGCACAGCATAGTCGCAGAAGATTGTGGTCACTATTTTCTATTAAAAGAACTTGTAAGTTGATGCATTTTTCTACCAAGTTCATAGAAACCCAGAAGTAGTCGAGTATATTCTCACTCTCCCCACTATGCCATGTCGATTGAGGGGGCAAGTCTCCTTTCACATTTCCATTCACATCATGCAGTTTCGATTTGTCATTGGAGTATACCAGATCTGTCCTTTGACGGGAACCGCATGATGTGGAGTACGCCTATAATTTTGTCTGACAGTCTTTCAACCCAAGAACAATTTAAGTCACCACAGCATATGATGGAAAGATTGTTGTATGCCAGAGATGCTCAATACACTAACAGAATAACTGAGTTCACAAAGTTCTTAGTGCTTATTTTTGCAGGGTTCCAGGACCCATTTATAATCAGAAGGTGTTTACATCGGTTCTTCCCCTTTTCCTTAGATTGGATTATTGTAGCTTGCACAAAGGGTTTTGGATTAACTGACTCCAGCACTGACCACCATAGAGTTATTTTTATCAGTGTTATTAGGCCCGAAAATGGATGTCCTTTGGAACTTTTTACTACTGGATTGAGGTAAGTGATGAAACCGTCCCTCATTGGCGGAACCCGCAGCCACGTTTCCTGCAGTCAAATTAGGAATACTTTGTCGAGGGAGATTTCAAAGTGCGCAAAACCGCATGTGTTCCATGATAGGAACACACAGACGTTCTTGCGCGTCCAATCATGGCATTTCTGAAGCCGTCTCCCCCTTGTTGATTCCTTGATAGTGTACAGTGCGCCCTGGTGGACCGTATTTTGATGCGTGGTCTGGGTACTACTCATTGCTTTTCTTAGTGATATCGAACTTGCTTCATTAGTAGGAACATCTGATGGTTTCGAGTTTTGTTTCGGGTCTCGATTGCTTTGAGAGTCCGGTTCAAGCATTATGTCGAAACCGAAAAAAAAAGTAATTCTTCAGTTGCCTTCAAGATGGTATTTTGTACTCCGGCAGACACAATGTGAAGTGGCACTTGGTCAGATGTTTTCTCTCTGGCATATTCAACTATCTTTATGCCATCAGAGTGTATGGTGCGGAGAGAAGAAATGGATTTAAATAGCTTCAGTACATTTGTCCGATTTAGGTTGACTTCATTGTCATCGGCCTGAATGTTTGGAAGTCGTAGTTTCCCAATTTGGATTGCTGAGCCACTTCTTTTGGGCGAATGGACCCTCTTAGTGTAGAGAACACGCTGTGTTCGTTGGTTTGAAGTAAGTTTTGGATTTAGCCTTGAATCACTTTGCGGCGCTAGATCTCATACATCACCCAGCGGATTATAGCGGGCAACCTTGTCAGGACTCTACCTCCCAGGATGGTGAGCCTTATCTCTTTGTGGCAAACTAGCTGGAATTTCAGTAGATGGAGTGATGAATATGAACTGTTTTTGCTAAGAATTCACCATGAGTCTTCTTGGTGCGAGTAGGTTGACAAGTAGCACAAGTTAATTGCAGGGGAGGAAGATATAGTAGAATCAGAGTCCTTTTCAGATGCGATTCGCCTTTGTTTTTTTGCAGGATTGATTTTACCCTTTGACTTTGTGGAGGCTGATTATTTACAGCCATTAATACATTTGATGATTTCACTCAGCCACTGCGGTTAAACAAGCTAATTTTGGGAGGCGATGACAGGTTCCTAATAAATTTCTTTGCATTTGTACGCCCAGCCATCTTTCTTTTTTCGTTTGTCTTGTTTGGGATTAAGATCTCTTTGGCAACAGTAGATTTGATCGGTTCATTGGACTTTGCTTGCTCAATACTTTGGGCTGGTTTTGCCGCTCCTGTAAATATGCCAAAAGAGGTAAATTTCCTCCCAGAAGAATCATTTTGAACCCGACTGCAGATATGAGTTTCAGTTGTGTCTACTCCAGATAAAAGACCGGGGTCGGGACAAGCAATTGCCTCTGAAGTTGATTGAAGATTGCGTGTGACTCGGCTTGGCCCTTGCACTACGGCTTATTGATTTCTCAGCAGTGGAATTGCCTACATATGCCTTTGAGGTGATTGTCATCCTATCAATGTCAGCTGCATTATGCTGAACGGCTGTTGAGGCCGAATTTCGAGTTTGAATTAAGGGTGGCAGACATGTTTCAATGTTGGAGTCAGCTTTCAGCCTTTTCCGTTCGTGGTTACATAGGTTTGCACTAGGGATGACTCTAGAATTGTGGCGCATCCATTTGACAGCGTCAAGCAAACCTTCAGATAGGCTGTCATTTTGGCCGCTGCTGCCACCGCTCTGTCAAGTCGGCTTCTCCTATGATCTGTTTTTGAAAAACTGGTACTGGCGTTTTCTTTTTGCATTTCCAGTCGTTTTAGAGGAGATTGGTTCAATGCTGGTTGAGTGGTCGTTGGCATTTGACCTTTATATTTAGAGGTGGCGATGTTTGTGTGGGTGGACAGTTTGTTCGGTTCACTCATGATATTTGTTCCTAATGTATTGGCCTCGGCAGACTCAAAAGCAGAATGTGGCTCCTGAGAATCGTTATTTGTTTGATCTTTATTTGGCACAGGTGGTATAAGATGTGGACTCATCGGTAGCTTGTTGCCAGACAGATCACAATCGCTGGCCAACTCGGGCACGATCAAGGCAGCAACGCAGCCTGCCAACCGATATCAATCAAATATCGGTTGATAAACAGGTAGCCACATGGACAATCTTTACTTTCGATGCGCTAACTTGGTTCGTGGATTTATTTTGGTTTATGAGTCCTTTGGCATTTTTATTTCGTCAAAGTTCAGTGTATGACTACTCAATTTTCTGTCGAGTCGCTCCGTGTGCCACTGATCCATTTGCATAGTGCACTCGACTTGGGTGGCATCTTCAGCAATCATGGCTGAAATTGTATCAGCCATTTGGGTCACATCGATGATTTTGCTAGCACAACTTCCAGATTCTTCTGTGTCCAAAATAGCAAGGCTGAGGTCGACTGCTATGTGAGAGACATGCTTTTCTTTGCCTGCCCAGGGCAGTCGAGCTCGTCATCAGGACCCCACAAAATTAGAGAGCTCTTCTGAGCGTGTTTTGCTTGTCCCCGCAAAATATTGCCGTCGACGTGTGTTAAAATAGTTTTGTTCGTAGGGCAAGGCGGGACTTCAATATTTGACACACATCAGTTCAGCGTCTGTGACGTCAAATGGCGAAAAATATATGTCCGTGTCGTCAGCGCTTGCTGGTGTTTCTAAGCAGTCAAAGGTCTTGTTAGAACTGGTATAATATTGTTTCGTCCTCATTGTATATGTTGGCCTATGCCCAGTCGCTTTGAGAGGAAATCTGTATTACAAGGTCGTGACCTCAAGTGAATCAAGCCTCCATTTTAGGTTAGAACCGCCATTTTAGTTTATTGTACAAAGTCACCCTGTACTCTAAAATGGCCGTCTCGTGTGCTCTTGTTCTTGTCTTAACCTATTCAACCTCTGTAGGAGGGTTAATGTCCAACCTGCCTTCAGGCTACATGTTAGGGTCATGTAGACCTTGTCCTTTGTTGACCTCGGGATCAGAGGATTACTTTAATTAGCAATGTTAACCTGCAAGTATACAAGAACAATAAAGCTATCCAAATACGACATGCAAAACATTTGTTTGATCTGTATTAAAGCAATATGTAAAGAGTGTAACGTTAAATTAGAGAATAATAATGTCTGTTAGTAAATGTATTTAAAATTAAACCGCATGCACGAGATATTTCAATTAGAAAACGAACCTGGCGCGACCCTAGCCCAGTGTATAATTAACTTGAAAGGGGCTGGACATAATTATAACAAACTGTATAAATACGCTGATGTCGAGGTAGCAAATTCTGCTCACTGCTCACATTGAACCCTGCTGGTGGTATCTGATGTATTGACAGCCAAATAGCTATTTGTGTACTGTGTTCAATACTGTTCAGTTTTGTAATAAAGATTCTGGGAATCTTTACAAGCCCGTGTCGGTGTATTTTCCTTTGCATAGTGTAACAGCCTTAATATTGTATTTTTCTGATTCCACAGTCTGACTAGAGACTGGCTCGAGGTCAGTTAAGGAAAGCAAAGTATTTGGCTTGGTCGCAATGGAGGCGCCAGACACCGACTCAGTTGGGACATGTTCAGGTTCGTGGTCGCACATAAGCTCACTGATCCCAACATTGTCAACAAAAAGCCCGGAGATCCTGAATGAGTGTCTAGGTTATAAGGCAGCAACGTGACAGTTTGTTTGCTTACCTTACCATGTCCCGCGTTTGATGTCTTCGCAACGGTCCAAGGATTTATCATTCAACGCTGTTTTAGCATCTTTTGCCTCGTCACGGGGCCGGGCCTGGATGAATCCGCCATGTCCCACTCCCGTTCTGGCCCGTGGCAGACTGGGACTCTGTGCCTGGACTCCGTGCCGCGCTCCGCACGTAGGGTTCGTTTAAATAAAATGAGTGGAAAGAGAAACAGGGCCAAAGTTGCTGCAGCTCCTCTCAGCACTGAAGTAGAACGGAGACTGGGGCGACTCTGTGCATGGACTCTGCTTCCTGCATATCAATCTGCTCGAGCTCAGGGCTGTGGGCCTGGTCCTCAAGGCGTTTTTGCCCCTCATCAGGGACAGGCCTGTTCTGGTCAGGACGGACAATTCTATGATGTTTAACCCCTCTGCTCCAGCGGACCCTTCGCTGTGGAGCCATGCTGAACAGAGGCTCTCTACCTTCTCTTGCCGAGAGGTCCTGGAGACAAAGTCCTTAAGGTGGGGCGGAGGAGAAATGTAGAAGATCTCTCTCCACCGCGCCAAACGATTCTTCAAAGCCCTGTGACCAAGAGCACTGCAAGCTGAACATGTATCCCCAGCGGTGGTTGGGCCCCAAACACGCAAGGGAGAGTTCATAGGGGTCCGAGGCCGGGAACGAGCAGTCGCATGAGGCACATCTTGTGAAGCCTCCTGCAGCTGACATGCATCAGGGGAGGCGAGTCAAATAAGATTGAAAACAAAAGCGGGGAGCAAGCGGAAAGCTATATAAAAGCCTCTGCGCTGGCTGCCAGGTCCGATACCATCCATGCAGAAAAAGGGACTTCAGTGAGGCGGCGGGGCGTCCCCATGCCCAAGGCCACGCGCTATACTAAATTTAAAGGGGAAGCTTAATTTTTGCTGCCAAAAGGTTTCAGTACTGCCCCCCCCCCCACCCCCCAACGCCCACAAGGATGGAGGAAAGGGGACAGGATGTATTAGTACTGGAGGGTGCCAGGATTCGGTTTTATACAGTAGTGCACGACTGTTGGTGGATGGAGGGCAGGACTTCTATTCACGTTTCAGGTCGAAAGAGACACATTTTTAGCGTCTTACAGAAATGGAGGCTAGTGGGCCATTTCAAGTTTCGTGGCAGGAGAAAGACAGCTTGCAAGTCTTCCATTTGCAGGCTGCCTCTGACACAAACCTTTTGATGGTTTTGCTACGTGAGGCGCGAGTGCCTCAAGACAGTGTGGAGTTTGGCCACCAAGTATGTTGGTGTTCCAATCGAGACTGTTGCATGCAGTTTTCAATGGGATGCATTAGGGACAGGAAGCCAGTGAAGCTTGCTCAATGTAAGCAAAGTACGGGGTGCATGGTTAAAGTACAGATTGCTTGTCAGTTTACACTGATAAACCTTTTTTAAAAGTATATTTATTTTGCTGCCAGAAGAGAATTAGCTGGACAAACCAACGAAACTTCATTCCAGTATGCCAGGCAAGTGTCCAGAAACCATCTCTCCCATCTAGGAAACTCTACAGGCCTGTGCTGCTCCTGGTTTTAGAATTGCCTCATGGTTGTTCTTCCATGGCTGGCTCCTCTCACAGTGTGACTTTGCAAGCTTTTCTTTAATATTAGTTCTTCCCTGGGGTCTCTCTAAGCTAACCCCATCCTCAGAAGCAAATCCTATGCCAGAGGATGACGTGTGAATCGTGCATGGATGACCATCGTCGACCATATTTCTCTTTGCTTGGATAGCTTCAGCTCGCAAACAGCATTCAAGTCAGAAAGATACGCCTAAAGACCCTGACCTATCCACAGTGTTTAAGGAAAATCGCACCAACAATAGGGAAAAGTGAATCATCTAGATTCACTTTTCTCAGCCCATTCTACGGTCTTCTTAAAGCTGCTGTAAACATTTCTTATCAATGGTCTTGGTTTCATTTTGCAATATTTCTTCACTGCAATTTTATTTCACCCTAAATTCACCAAGTGGAATATTGTTAATGGTGCTAATTCTGGGTCAGATTGTCATAGGAGTACTGTGCTGGTGGATCTTGTTAAAATTTACATTGTAGCTTTTTATTGCCTCCATATCAGATGCATAGCGAATCTGTACTGCTGGACATCGTCCATTTAATTTTAGAAATATTGTTGAGCCAATCTCTAAAGAAGTCATTAATTTCCCAGTCCCAGATTACAAATACATCATCTATAAATCTTTGGCACAGAATGATACAAGTCTTTAATTCCACTGGGACAGGTATTCAAATATGTGTGACCTCAATGAGCTGTAAACTGATTTACTACAGAGAAGCACATCTAGTCCCCATGGCAACTCTTACCCTTAAAGAGAAGAACAAGTTACCAACTGTTAAGGTTCTTTCGATTGGATGTTCCTCCAACGTATTCCACATCTTTGACATGTAATGTCCACAGCTGTGCACTTCAGCAACATTTTCGGCAGAGGGCGTCCTGCGTCGGGTCGATGTCCCTCGAAGGCCTCCATCGTGGGCGACGTCACCGGATGATATAAATAGGACGCAAGGCGCCCGTAGCCTCAGTTTATGTTTTTTCCTTCATAACGTGTGGCATCAATCCAATGCCAGCTGAACTGCGCATAACCTTGCAGAGACGTAAACTGCAATCGCATAGAATATTCTCCAGATGGGCAGTCTGAGAGGGCGATGTGGAATACGTCGTAGGAACATCCAATCTAAAGAACGTTACCAGTTGGTAAGTAACTTCTTCTTTGAATGGATTGTGTCCTCCAACGTATTGCACATCTTTGACAGACTCCCAAAGCAGTACCAGAAAATGGAGGAGGGAAAAGAATTTAGAGTACTCAATCAGATGGCAGAATAAAGAACCGCCTTACCAAAGGCCATATCTCGACCACGGATCGTATCCAGGGAATAATGTTTAACAAAGGTGTGGATAGAAGCCCATGTGGCTGCATCACAAATATTCCTAATAGGAACTCCCCGTTGTACGGGTGTGGAAGTAGACACGTCCCTAAGTAGAATGGGCTTGCAACCCTTCAGAAGGGTCCTTACACGCCAATCTGTAACATTCAGTAATAGTGAGGATAATTCACCTGGACAAGGGCTGTTTGTTAACAGCCTGGCCCAATCGGTGTCCAGCATATCCCACAAAGAGTTGATTGTCCACTCTGACCCTGAACATACTAGAAATATAAATATATAAAAGATGAACTGCTGAGAGTGAAATTCCCTGCTGGATGGCTCAGAAACAGAGCTGCATTGCCTCTCTGCACAACAGGAGTGACCCTACCCCCCTTTTTTTGTTGAGGTAATGCATGGCCACTGTGTTGTCCGTAATGATCAGGACACTCTTCCCCCGCACAGACGGCAGAAAAGCCTTCAGGGCAAGACTGATGGCCCTCAACTCTAACAGGTTGATGTGGAGTCTGGACTCCGATGGAGAACAACGACCGCTGGTGGTCAAGTCATCTGCATGAGCGCCCCATCCTGTGAGGGATGCATCCATCACTACAGTCACCTCCTGCCATGGTTGCCAAAACGGCTCCCCCTTCATCAGGTTCCCTTCGTTGGCCTACCACAGATCCTGGGAGACAGAGATTGGAATCTGAACAGGATCCGACATCTTGCCTGAGAACTGCGACCACTGCATCTCGAGTACCCATTGCAGAGATCTCAACCGCAGTCTGGCCTCTGGCACCAGGAAAATGCAGGAAGCCATGACGCCGAGCAACCATAAGAATTTGGAAGCCGGGAGACTCTGGGCATGTTGAAACTTGTCCACCATCTGCACAATGTGATGAGCCCTTACCTTGAGAGGCGAGCACTTCCCCCAAAGATGTGTCGAACACAGCCCCGATGTACTGGAGCTTTTGGGACGGTGTCAGATGAGACTTCTCGAAATTGAGGGAGAAGACCAGTGTTAAGCAGAAACCTGTGTAGTTCCCTCTGGGACCACTGCAAAAGATTTAAGACTACAGGTTTTTGGCAGTAAACTCACTTGGTAGCAGTCTGTACCACAGATTCACTTGGTAGCTGTGGCTGAGCAGTCACCGACTTCCCTCAAGAAGAGTTAGGCAGTATACAGAGTATTCACAATAGGTCAAGAGAATACACTAGAACAAGTAAATACTGACCAGGGCTTGGTGTAAAAGATATAATTATTTATTTAAAAACCACATCTAGAAAAACACACAGGCACCAATAGTAAGCAATTCAAAAACACGGTCACTAAAAAGATATACACTCCCTTAAAAGAATATTAGACAAGTCTTAAGTAAAGCCCCACTTATTTTCAGACAGCGGTGAGCGCATAACGTAGATGGCACTCTAATATTTCGTTTTTAAAAGGGAGAGAAAAGCAAAGAACAAGTTGAAACAGATCCCAACACTTTTACAAGAACATAACAAGAGAGGAAGGCAAAGTAAAACCGTGAGGTTAGAGTTCAATAGGCCGGATCCACTTTCAGGGGATCAAACAAAATGTGTCCAAGGTCACACGGTTGCAGTGCACAAAAGTGGTTCAAAAAGGAGTTGGATCAAAGAAAGGGACCAGTTAGAGGGTAAAGGCGGCCAGCCCAGTCCAGAAGGTTAAGGGGTTATTATTACCTTGTAGCAATCTTTAGAAAGGGAGGCCTGGCGGACACGGTACCTTAAAGTGGTGAGAACACTCGAGCGGGGGCAGTTGTTCCTGGCAGCGGATGCAAGTTGGTGCTTCGTCCGGGGGAAGAGAGGATCTCGTCGGGGAGGAAGACAGGAGTCCGTTGCACTGCCAGGGAAGAAACCAGCCACAGAGTTTCTCAGGTACAAGGAGCAGTCCGTTGATTCGCGGTTCAGTCGTGAGTGGCTATCCGGCTGCCGGGGTGCTTAGCACGGGCAGTTCGACCACAAACCAGTCTGGGGTGCGAAGAAGGAAGGTAAAACTGGTTGTGCCCACCAGTCAGGGGAAGAAACCTCTCCTGCCGGGAGATCTTCTCTGTCGTCAGGAAGTGGTGAGTCGGTTCCGGAGGGCTCCACCGGTGGTGTCGTCGTGGTAGGTCGGCTCAGCTTCTCCCTCGTCGGATTCTCAGGTCCTGTGGCGACTTCTGAAGTTCCAGTCCCCAAAGCCCTGCTTTTATGCAGCATACCCCCATTCACTCAGCCTAGCTGTCAATCAAACATGCTAAGTGGTGAGCCGGCCGGCTCACCACTTGGGCCAATCACACAAGAGTGCGATTTGAGTTACCAAGGTAACTCAGTCCAGGGTGCCTAAACCCCCTCCCACACCCCCTGTGGTACCCAGACAGAGTGGCACCACTTTTGGAGGCTTCTGTGGAGAAGCCCGCCAAAAAGTGGAACAAAGGGCTCGACTTGGGTTGGAGTCACAGAAGAGAACACAAACGCCATTTTAGAATCGAGTCCTGGCAAAAAATACCAACCGGCGAATATTAAATAAACCGGCGGGATGTTCGAGGCTATGAGAATTAAATAATTAAAGTTGGTAGCCTCGAACAATGGGAAAATCCCATAGGGAAATATTCCCGGTCAAATATAAAAAGTAGTTTCCACTGCCACCAGCCAAAACTCGATCAGGGGGGACGGAGACGTGCCCCCTCGACTAACAGACCCCGGGGCAATTGAATTGCCCCGACCAGTACGTCCACAATATGATGGTTTGTACTGGTTTCTGTTAATAATTTGGGACTAGTAAAGCCAATGGTGACTTTACATGCCCTGGGAGACAGTCAGTCCCAGGGTATGGAGTCTATGGTGGGGTGTCACTATGACATCCCTGTGTCACTGCACGGAGGGTGCTGTGTAACACACATAGTAAAAACACATGAGACCCTATGGAGTAAAGGACCCCATAGCCCATAAAACACATTAACAGTCAAAGGAACACCATATACATGTCCAAGAGTGGGAGAAAAAGAGTCTCACTCTTGGCAGGAGGAAAAAAACAAACTCCAGAAATCCAGCAAAGCTGCTGGGGGACTCACTAGGTTAGGAAATTCAGCCTAAAGAGAGAATTCTCCCTAACAACCAGTATGTGGAAGGAGTGGCGGGTGAGACCGAGGTGATCCAATGCTTCCTCGGGAGAATGCGCACGGATCATCCAGTCGTCCAGGCAGGGGAAGATGTGAACCCCCGGCCCCTCGCCTGAGATAGGCTGCCACCACCACCATTAGCTTGGTGAAGACCCTTGGGGCGTAGGTCAATCCAAATGGCAGGACCCGAAACTGAAAGTGAGTCACCAGCCGCAAAACGCAGGCACTTTCTGTGCTTGGGATGAATGAACACATGAAAGTAAGCATCCTGTAGGTCCAGAGACACCAACCAATCCTGAAGTTGAAGGGCCTGGAGGACTTGAGAAAGAGTGACCATCTTGAACTTGTCCTTCCTGAGAAGTTTGTTCAACCAACGCAAGTCCAGGATGGGTCTCAATCCCCTGCCTTTCTTTGGGATCAAAAAATAAGGGGACTACCATCCCATGTTCCTCTTCGCTACAGGCACCAGTTCTTTAGTGCCTTTCTCTAGCAGGGTCAAGATTTCCTGCACAAGGAGCGGATCCAGAAGCTTCAAAGAGAGATTCCCCAGTGGATTGTGGTGAGGCCGCTTTAGGAAGGGAAGACAGTAGCCGTGGGCGATTGTATCCAGCACCCACGCATCCGAAGTAATGGCTTGCCACTCTTCGAGATGCTGAGACAGTCTGCCCCCAACCGGCGAACCATATGACATGGCCTAATCACTGTTTTGGAGCGGCTGCGGCAGTGCCTGAAGGCAAAGAGGCAGCTGCCTGAGCGGCTGCTGCACCTCCATTTCCCAGACCACCACAGGTACATTTACGCTGACCCCTTTGACTGGTGGCCCCTCTCTTTCTACCAAAGGAGGAGTAGTAACGAAAAGAAACTCCCCTCAACTGCTGTCCCCTAGGCTAGGACGAAAAGGCAGAGGTTGGCGCACAGCTGTGCTGAAAGATTTAGCAGCAGATTTTGAGGTCTGCAACCTCTCAAGGCTCTTGTCAGTCTTGCTGCCAAACAAATGCGCGCCATCAAAGGGCATGATGAGAAGACAGCTTTGCACATCTGGAGCAAAACCAGACTTCTGCAACCACGCAAATCTGGCGTATAACAGTGCTCACAGCCATGGACCGGCTAACACTGCTGGCCGTGTCCAGACCCGACTGAAGGGATTCACACATGGCATCCTTAGCATCTTGCACGAGAACAAGTAAACCATCCGGGAATATGCTCAGCCGCTAGAGAAACAATTTCACAGTGTGTGTGAAAACCTTGCCACGGCACAAGTGGAGTTGGCAGACTTTTTATTTTTTTAACTTTATTTTTAGTATTTTCCTATAAACAAAAAGAAAGAACAAACCATGCACCAACAGGGTGCACATTAAACAATATCCCTCATACCCATCCCTTCCCAGTCACCTCCCCCTCGTGTCTCTCGTTTACTGTGCAGATGCCTTGTTGACACCATGTTCGATGCTTTCACTCCTGAGTATTCTTCTCTTAAGGACCATTTATCCCGGTCTGTCCTAATTGAGAGTTCGGGGTTTATGAGTCTAAGGATTCTGTACTGTTTATCAGGTATGACACGTATTGACCCCATATATCCGGGGGAGGCGCATGTAATGGAAGCGTTCTAATGAATTCTGTGTCTAAGTCTTGACAATATATGATGTCTTTTTCCCAGTCTTCGATCTTGGGGAGCGGGCCTTTGCCCCAAGTCATTGCTACTCTTCTTCGGGCCAGAACCATGAGGAGTGCTGTCAGTCTGCGTGATGCTGGGTGCATGTGTCTGGTAAGTCCCAGGAGGGCGCCCAGGGGGAGCGGGGTTATCTGCTCTCACACAATTTTGGAAGTTTTCTGAATGACGGCGGACCAGAAGCGGTGCACGCCTGGGCAGCTCCATGCCAGGTGGAAGAAATCTGCGTTATCAGATGAGCATCTTTCGCATTGGGCCGAAGTTTCTGGGTGGTGAATTTTTTTTTGGCTGGTGCATAATACGTTTGGTAAATAAAGTTAAAGTGGATCAATTTATATCTCGTATTTAATGCGATTTTTTTGGGTTTGTCGGAGGATATATGTCCAGTCCTCTGTGGGTATTGGCTCCAGAATGGCTGTTTCCCACTTCCTTTGGGCTCGGGGGTTGGGCTTTCGAGTGTCTTGTGTAAGAGATCTGTACATGGTTGACACCAGTCTTCCCTCTCCATGAGCTTGGATCACACTGTGTAGCAGGGTCCACGTGGGAGGCTGCTGAGGGAACGTGGGGAATACCCCCTGGAGGGTGTGGCGTAGTCTAAAATAGAGGAATACATTTAGGGAGGAGTTAGCTCCTCTGTCTTTGGCCATTTGTAGGGTTAGAAAGGTGCCCTCCGGGAACAGATCGCCCAGAGATTGAAGGTTCAGTTTGTCAATCCATATGAGAAACACTTTTTCATTTGTGAGGGGTATTCCGGGGATGAATTTAAGGGGAAGTAGGGGGAATACCGTATGGTTATGCCATATTCTTTGGCCATCTTTTTCCAGATAGCATATGTGGATAGAACTGTGTTTAGTGTCTTGTGTGGGACGGGGAGATTGCTAATAATGACCGCGCTAAGCAGGTCCGGGGACGCTAGGGCTCTTTCCACTTGCACATGCGGACGGATGTAGTGAGCCGAGTACCAATGACTCAGAAATTGTGCCTGGGCTGCCGAATAGTATTTTTCAACATCCGGGAGAGCTAAGCCTCCCTTCGCTGTTGGCAACGTTAGGGTGTTGTAGGCCACTCGTGCCGGTTTCCCGGCCCAGAGTAGTTCTAAAATCAGACTCTTGACTTTTTGAGAGTAGGATTTGGGTACGAGTAGTGGGATGTTCGTAATGAGGTAGAGCAATTTGGGGAGGATAACCATTTGTCAGGGAGGTCCTGCCCCAGAGCGTGAGCTGAAGAGATTTCCATCTCTGGACACGTTCTTGTATGGAGTGTAACACTGTTTGGTAGTTCTCTCTAAATACCTCTTGATGATTGCGGGACATGTAGATGCCCAGGTAGCGCACTTTGGACTTTTCCCATTTGAACCCATGATCATCCCTGAATTCTGTCGTGTGAGGGGTTAAAGAGAAACACTACTGATTTAGAGTGATTTGTTTTGAGGCCTGACATTCTCCCGAATTTTATCACTTCCCTTATTACAGGGTTCAGATTGTTTTGGGGATCGCTGACGAATAGCATGACATCGTCGGCGTAGAGAGAAACGATCAATTTATGGGGCCCTAGTTTCAAACCGCGGTGACGATGTTCGGCCTGTAGCCTCGACGCCAAGGGCTCCATCACCAGGGCGAAGATGAGGGCTGAAAGTGGGCAGCCCTGTCTTGTTCCACGTTCCAGTGTGATGCCTGGGGACCTAGTGTTACCAACTGATGTATGAGCGTGGCTTGTTGTACAACAGTGACACTAGTTTAAGGAAGAAGTTGCCTAGGCCCATCTGCCTGAGCGTTGCAAACATAAAGGGCCACTCGACAGAATCAAACGCTTTCTCTGCGTGTAAGAGAACTGCAATTGCCTGTTGTGACGGGTCAAGGGCCTCAATAACGCCGAACAACCTCCTGATGCCATAGGTTGTGCTACGACCTGGGATGAAGCCGGCCTGGTCGCCGAGCACCAGGGCCGGCATCAGAGGGAGCAACTTTGTTTCTAGAATCTTCGCTAGGATTTTATTGTCCAGATTTATTAAAGAGATCGGCCTGTATGAGGCAGAGTCCTCTGCAGGTTTGCCGGACTTATAAAGTACCATCACATTGGCTTCGCACATCGTGGGTGGGAGTGAACCTCGTTCTATCGACTCCTCGAAGACCTGACCTAGAAGGGGGGCCACTATTGAAGCGTGTGCTTTGTAAAATTCTCCGGTTAGTCCATCTGGACCCGGAGCTTTCGTGTTTGGGAGGGCTTTTATTGCTGCCTGGATTTCTTCCAGTGAGATCGGAGCGTTCAGGGGTTCTCGTAGTTCTGCGCTGACCCAGTAAAGTTCACTGTCATTAAGAAACTCTTGTTTTGCTCCTGGATCTGCGGCACCCTTTGAGCTGTACAGGGTGCGGTAGAAGTCGTGGAATGCCTCGCAGATGTTTTCTTCGGTATATACCAGTTGGCCTTGTGCATTCTTTATACGTTCGATGCGAGGTGGAGTTTTGTCGATCGAGAGAAGGCGGGCTAGCAGGGCTCCAGGCTTCTGACCTTCTCCATATTGTCTAATCTGATGCCTGCGGCCTAGGAATTTTAGTTCTCTTTCGGCCGTTTCTCTAAAGTTCTTGAGTTCCACTTTCATCTTGGCTTGGAGTCGTGGGTCTGGGGAGACGGAGGATTTGAGCTCTAGGTCTTTCAATCGGTGCTCACTATCCGTGAGTTCTCTGCGGATTTGCTTTAGCATGCTGTTTTCTTTTGCCAGGCATATTCCTCTCACATAGCATTTGAGTGTTTCCCACACTGTACTAGCTGAGTCGACTGAGTTTTTGTTCGTGTCAAGGAAGGAGATTATTTCCTGGCTTAGTTCTGCAGCGAAGATGGTGTCAGGTAACGAGCCTGTTTTAAATCTCCAATGAAGACCAGGGATTGTGGAGCCTGCTAGGGTGGTTTCAAGTACGACCATGGAGTGGTCTGAAAAGGACCTTGGCATGATTTGGCTTTTCCCCCATCCAAACGGGCTGCGGGCTGAGGCTAGGATATAATCGATTCGTGAACTGGAGTGGTGAACTGCTGAGTAGAATGTGTATTCTTTGGCGTTCTGGTTGTGGTTCCTCCATGTGTCTGTTAGACCAAATGCATGGCAGATCTCTTGGACCTGGGCACCGGCTTTTGAGGGCGGTCCTGACGTGTTTTGTGATTTGTCAAGCTTGGGATCGAGTGGGGTATTGAGGTCTGCTCCCCATATAATGGTCGTTGCGTTCGTCTCTCTCAGTTTGGACAGCACCCAGTTGAAGTTATCTGGTCCATCTGTGTTGGGAGCATAGGAGTTAACCAGGACCACCTCTTTTCCGGCTAGTATTCCTCTCACCAGCAGAGCTCTCCCTTGGGTATCTCTTCTTGAGTCGATCAGACTGAAGTTCGTTCTCCTCTCTATCAGTATCGCGACTCCCCTGGCATATGACAAATAGGATGAGAAGTATCGGTGGCAGCCCCATGATCTGGCCCAATGAGATTCCAAGGACTTTGTGAGATGTGTTTCTTGTAGAAAGGCGATATTAATTTTGTGTCTTTGCAAGTATTGGAGGATTTTCCTCGTTTTCGCCGGGTGGTTGCCCCCACGTATATTCCATGTGGCAATCCTATATGTCGTCATTGTCTTGTGAGGGAAATTTCATGGGCATGCTGGACCGAGGTTCAACGGTAGGTGTGGAGTCAAGGCATTCGGGGGGAATCTGAGGCCTTGGCTTCTGCTTGATTTCCGTGGTGAGGTTGGCGAGAGATGAGGGTACGAGACACTTGGTGACTTCTTGGAACTGGGATCTCTACCTTGAGTGGGAAACCCCCAACTGGCCCAAATTGAACTAACTCTGGTTGGCAAAACAGCCAACGTTGCTGTGCATGGTGGCCCTCCAAGAGGGGCTGGTTCCCCACGTCTGTTACTAGATTTGTTCCGTGGTGGTGAAAGTAGTTGCGCCTGGGTGATACTTTGCCTTAATAGTGTGAAACCGTCTGGCGAAAGTTAGAGGGTCTCTTCTGGGTCCATTGCCTCTTTGTGGTCTGCTGTCATTCGTGACGGGTCTGCATCCGGAGCGGTCTAGGTAGTCACTTGTTTCTTCAGGGGTATTAAAAAATTGGGTTCTGCCCTCGTGTTGGATGCGGAGCTTGGCTGGGAACAGCATTGAGTATTGAACTTGATTTTCCTGCAGCCTGCGTTTCACTGCTGTGAACGGTCTTTGCGCCTGTACCGCTTGAGAGAAGACTGGGAAAAACTGAATTTTGTCCCCCTCGAATTGGAGGTCACCTTTGTCTCTGGCGGCTCTCAGAATTGTGTCACGATCTTTGTAATTAAGCAACTTTGCTATGATCGGACGAGGGTTCGGTCCTGGGATTGGCCTCGAATTGGGTACTCTGTGCGCTCTTTCGACGACGAACATCTTGGAAAGGACCTCTTCACCGAACAGCTCAACGCAGATTTTTTCCACATGATCTTCCATCCTGGTAGCCAATTGGTGCTCTCTAAAGCCTACTATCCTGATGTTATTACGCCTGGAGCGGCCTTCCAAGTCCTCATTTTTGGCGCATACCGCTTTCATTTGTGATTCTAATGTGGACACTCTGGATGTTAGGGAGGTCGAGCCGTCCTCAAGGTCCGATACCCTTTGCTCCACCGTGTCCAATCTGTCTGCGTGCTTGTCAAGTCTGTGCTGGAGCATGTCTACTTTGGATGCAAGGGTGTTGAGCTTGCTCCCAAGGCTGCCTATACCGGCTTTCAGGTCGAGCAGGATTTCTCTGATATCAAGATCCTGCACCACAGTCTCATCTTGGATTGCGTTGGGATTAGGGGATTGAGAGTGACTTTCGGCCGCAGGTGCCTTGTTTGAAGAGCTGCCCTCGAAGTTGAGTTTTTTCTGGAGTCTGTCTGTCTTCCCCATAGTTGCTGTTGTTGTGGAAGCTCCTGTGCCACCTTTGGTGAGCAGTGCTAAGGATTTGTCGTGCCTATGAGAGACTGGGTTGTTTGAGGCGGTGGTCTTTTTTTCAGCGGGGTGCCGCCAGAGCCAGCCGTTTTACGGACCGCGGCTCTGTCTCCGCCGCCGCTTGTGTGTGCTCCCCCTCGAACCCCAGGACCGGGTTTTGCAGCTGCCTGGGCCTCCTGTGCTACCCGGCGTTGACTCCTGTGTCCGCGCGAGAGCGCTCCTGGAGTGTCGCCGGCCTCAATTTGTGGGCAGACCCGGGTCGGGAGCCGTCCAATGCTCCGACGGCCTCTGATAGTTTGGTTGTCACTCGAGGGGACCCAGGGATTTGTGCGGCAGACGTCGCGGCCACGTGGGCCAGGGGGTACTCGGAGCGCTCGTACCTGACCGCCCGGGCTGGGCGCCTGTCTTCTTTTTCCCCTCTCCTGTCAGTTTGACCAGGCTCCACAGGTTTCGTGTTGGCTCAGCGGCTGCCAGTTCTCTCGCCGCTCGGGACTCCTTCCGGGTCGTCCACGTAGGCCACACCTTGTGTCCGCGGAGAGGAGGGTGCGGCACCTTCTTGTGGGAGATTCACCACACACGTCCACCGGATCGATGAAATGAGTCTATCCCCCTGTGAGGAATCGCTTTCTCTACAAGGGGGAGGTAGCTTCTGTCGGAATACACCACACGGATGCAGCGATTTTTCAGGATATTCGTGGGAGCTCCGCCGAGCACACAGGGAGGCCGCCATCTTGGACGGCTCTCTAGCGCCCTCTCTAGTGGAGTTGGCAGACTTAAACGCCATACTCCCTGCAGAAAACACCTTGCGTGCCCAACCATTGAAGCGTTTGTCGTCCCTAGCAGGAGGGATGGTAGGGTACACCGCCTGCATCGAGGTGGCCGTAGCCGCCTGAACCACCAAACTCTCGGGAGCGGGGTAAGACGAAAGGTAGCTGGGGGTCGCTACCAGAAGGGCAGTATTCTTTGGTTAACGATTTGTTAACATCCGGAAGACATTCCGGTGACTGCCAAGCAGCCGCCACCCTTTTCTGTAATGTCAGATGAAAAGGTAACACAGGGTCAGAGGACGGACCTTTATCTAAAATTTCAGATCTTGCACAAAATTTTCAAGAGGACTGGAACAGCCCAGATACTCCATGACCCTAGCCATGAGCCTCCTGTAAAATGACTCTGCATGAGCCCCAGGCTCAAGCCTGCTAAATTCCACTTCCGGAGATGTCTCCAGAAAAGACAGGCTCAACAGGGTCCATATCAAAGTCTGACCCCTCCTTGTCCTCCTCATATGTGTCATCCAGAGGGAGGGGAAAAGCCCTGCCTCGGGACAGAAGAGGGTCTGGAGTCCACCATAGGCCTCTCAGACTTAAAAGGAGCTTTCCTTGGAGGATCCACAGGATCTCCAACTGGAAATTTTGGGCAAAAAGCCTGAATGCTTCGAGGGCGCCAAAGGCTTTGGTGTCGACAACAGCGCAGATGGCTGGAGCAAAGGCAAAGCTTCGAAGTCGGTATCCGACGGACACAGTGCCGACGGAGTCGACGCCGACCTTGAGTCCTTACCCGGTTTCTGCGGTCTTGCTGGAGACTAGGACCGAGACCAGGAAGCACGCCTCTTGCGACTGTCCTGATCCTTGTCCGAATGGGACCTCTAAGGTTCCCAATGAGCGTCGCGTCGAGGACCAGAGCCCGAAGGCCTGCGAGCCACGGTACGAGACCATTACTTGCCGGCTTCATCAGAAGGCGCTGGCGGAACTGTGCCCTGCGATTGAAAAATCGCTAACATCTGCTCTCGAAAGGCAGCCCATTCCTCCAGAGTCGAGAACTTTGTCGGGCAAGCCACTTCCCTCGCAGCTCCATCCTTCGAGGAGGACAGGGAAGGCGACCGGTGACAGCGCTTCTTAGAATGCCGAGATGAGGACGAATGGCGGTAACCACTCCAGGACCGAGAACCCCGGGACTCCTCCCGACGCAGAGAGTCCCCACTCAAATCGTCGGTAGACATCCCCCTGGACTTTGATTTACGGGACTTACTGGGTTTAAAACCCCTACCTACCTGAAGCTTCCCCTTTTGCTCCCGCAAGGCCTTAGCAGTCAGCGACTGGCATTTGGGACAGTAGTTGGTGTCGTGACTCTCACCCAAGCACCACAAACAAATGCGATGCGGGTCAGTAATCGACATTTTCGACTTGCAGTCCCGGCAAGTCTTGAAACCAGACAGCGGAGTTGGAGGTGTTGAAGAAGACAAAGCAAAAACGTTTGCGGAAAAAACGGAACTGAGGCTACGGGCGCCGTGCATCCTATTTATAACATCCGGTGACGTTCCCCTCGAAGGAGGCCTTCGAGGGACATCAACCCGACGCCATCGACGCAGGACGCCCTCTGCCGAAAAAGTTTCCGAAGTACAGAGCTGTGGACATTACATGTCAAAGTTGAGGAATACTTTGGGGGACACAATCTATTCGAAGAACACTTACCCCATGTAACGTTCTTTCGATTGGATGTTCCTCCCACGTATTCCTCATCTTATGATAATTATCCTTTCAGCTTCAGCTGCTTTGAAAAAATGTTTCGAAAGGTGGCGCTGAGTGCCGTCGAGTCGAAGTGCAAAGACACATACATTTTACTGCAGGGAAGGCTGGGAGAGGCGATGAGAAATATGTGGTAGGAACATTGTAACGCTCACCTGGTATCCATGGGGACGTCAATCAGCCTGTTCTGACCTCTTACGACCTCAAACTCTTCCCTGGAGTATACTCGACTGGAGACTGGGCTTGAAACACAGGATTGGTAGAGTTTAACTCCCTATTGCCTCTGTGTGCTTGAACCCCTTCTTCCCCGGGGTCCAACCCTTCCCTTCGATACACAGCTCACCTTGTTTTCTTGGAAAGTGTGCTCTCCGTCCTGCTTTCTGCGCAGGGGCGCGTTGGTTGATGCGGGCTCGTTGCTGCCTAGTTACTTCACTGGCAAGAGTCCGACAGGTAAGTATAATGAGTCTTTTGAACAGTTCTCTAACTTCGTTCCTTTCCTTCCTTAGATGATGGCCGGCATCCGGGGATGGCGACGTGCTGCTGAGAAGAGTAGCGCTGAAGGTGAGTGAGAGCGCGATGTGCGATGTGACCCTTTCGTATTTGTATTGAACCGCGTTCTTTCTCTGTGTCTTTTAGGTGCCACAACGTTTTCAGCGTGGATGCCGGTTATGAAGAAGAAATGCGGTGAGTAAGCGAGGTATGTGGCGCCTCTAGATGCTTCCACGCTAACCTGAAGTGTCTTTTCCCTCTTGCAGATGGATGAGAAGTTCCGGAGACAGAGTTCCCCCAGAGCGGCTGTGATTTAGGTAAGCGTTTGAAGCTCGTACATTCTTTAAAAATAAGCGAAGATTTGCTGAATGCTTAATAATGCCATTTTTTCTGTTCTTTTCCCTTTTCCTTAGGAAGCGGCGTGCACGGATGGGAATGACACCGCCGAAGATGTCCGCAGAACAGAAGGAGCGATGAATGATGGGCAAAAGTGCCGCAAGGTAAGGCTGTTCCCAACAGTGTTCTTGTAGGAGCTGAGCGCAGAAGAAAGATGCAGGCCTACTGGAGACCGATCCGAACACAGTGAGTGTCACGCTGCAGGTGCAGAAAACACAAAGCATGTTTCTCAGCCTGGGCGTGGCTTAAATAGTCTCTGGGTATCCCAGGTGTCTCTGGGCTGAACCACACCCAAAAGACTAGACTGCACATGCAGTTCTGGGAACCGAAATATGTGGGGGCATCCATCTTGTCCCCATCAATGCACTACAAGTCCAATCCCCAATGTTATCCTGTGGGAGTGAGTGAGTCTGGTGCCACAAGCGCCAAGTCTGACTCCAAGTGGGTCTTTGGAGGGATGGAGAGACCCTTGAGGGCCATGTGGGTGATTGTGGCCTGGCTCCAGCCTGACATTTTGGAGGGCTGGGGACATGAGGGGCAGGAATCATGACAAACATCCAATCGAAAGAACGTTACCAGGGGTTAGTAACTTGTTCTTCGAATAGATTGTGTCCTTCCACGTATTCCTCATCTTATGACAGACTCCCAAAGCAGTAATAAGTTGGTGGTGGGAGTATGAATTATATTTTCTATTAACTTATCATGGACTGAATGAAGGACCACTTTTCCAAATTGTTTGTCTTGACTGAAAGATGAATTCAGGCAGTAATGTTTCACAAAAGTGTGAACAGACGACCAGGTGGCCGCTGCACAGGTCGTTTACTGGAACACCTCTCTGAAGTGCAGCAGAGGTTGCCATGCTCCTTGTGGAATCTACTCTCAAGCCTTCCGGCAAGACTTGCCAGCTAACCTGTAGCATTTCCAAATAGCCAGGATGATCCACCTGGATAGGGTCTGTTTTGTCACAGCTAAAATATATCTACGGCCTGTATAGCCAATGAATAATTGGTCATTGATGATTTTAGATATCCTTGATGTGTAAAATCTGAGAGCCCTTTCTGAGCCAAGCCCATGTATTCTTTCCTCCTCCTTTTCAGGAGGAGGAAGTGGGTAGAAAGTTGGCAAAATGATCTTTTGTGCCAAGTGGAAGTCGGAGACTACTTCAGGTAGAAAAGACGGTTGTACCCAGAGAACAATCTTGTCTTTATAGAAAACAGTATGTGGAGGTTTACAGGAAAGTGCTTGCTATTAGTAAAATAGTCTTAATGGGCATGAATGTATTGTCTCAAAAGGGATGCATGTTAGAAATGTTAACACCAGGTTAAGATCCCATATAGGCACTTGGAAGGGAACACGTTAGTAAAACCCTTTAGGAATTGAACAATCAGATGGATTTTAAAATCTGAATCCTGCTCTGAAGAGCGCTTGAAAATAGAAAGCACTGCCAAGTAGCATTTAATTGTTCCAATCTGGAGCCCCAGATTCACCAGATGTAATAAAAAAAGAATGCAGCATAGGTGTATCACAAATAAAACAGTCCACATTCTTATCCCTGCACCAACTGCTGAACTTGTTCCAATGGCAGCAGTACAAAGATTTAGTTTCTGGCCTTCTGGCCGAAAGCAAGCTCTCCATTACGTCATCCGAGAGGACCCAATAATTTTATCTCAATCTCTCAGAAACCATGCATGAAACTTGAGTGTCTTGACCTCTGGATGGAGAACCCAATCCTCCTCTTGCGAAAGAAGGTCCTCTCTTTGTGGAAGACGCACTGGCGGGCACATGGACATGTCCAGAAGGTCTGGGTACCATGTCCTCCTGCCCCAATCCGGAGCAATCGGAATCCTGGCTGCCCCAAACTTTCTCAACCTCCTGATCACGTGACGAATGATGGGGTGATGGGGACTGGAGGAAACGCATACAGAAGTGAAAACTCCCAGTTCACTACAAACACGTCCCCTAGAGCTCCTCTTGGTGGAAATTCCCTGGAGCAGTACAGTTCGCACTTCCGGTTGACACCATCTGCAAAAAGATTCACTTGCGGGATTCCCCAAAGGGTTAAGATCTCTTGAAGGACTTCCTGAGCTAGTTCCCACTCTTGGGAGAGTGCTCTGCCTGCTCAGAGTGTCCGCCGCCATGTTTACCTTTCCAGCTCAGTGAACTGCCGACGGGGAGATTCCTTCTTGAATTGCCCAGAGCTGCATTGCCTCTCTGCACAGTGGTAGTGACCCTAGACCGCCTCTCTTGTTGAGTTAGTACATGGTCATCATGTTGTCCGTCATTAAGGGGGGATCTTTCCCCATACAGAGGGCAGGAAGGCCTTCAGTGCTAGTCTGATCGCCCTCGGCTCCAAAAGGATGATGTGTAGTTTGGACTCCGATGGAGACCAATGAAAGTCAGATTGTTGGCGTGAGCTCCCTACCCCGTGACTGAGGAGTCCATCACTACTGTTCTCTCCGGCCATGGCTGCCAAAAAGATTCTCTCTTCAGAATGTTGTCCTTGCAAGCCCACCACAGAAGATCTTGTGCAACTCTGCTTGGAACCTGAAGGTGGTCTGACATCCTGCCTGAGAATTGGGACCATTGAGTCCTGAGAGCCCATTGGAGGGATCTCATTCTCGGGCGAGCTTCTGGCACCAGGAAAATGCAGAATGCCATGAGGCCGAGTAACTTCAAAAAATCTAAGGCCGGAAGATGCCAGGCACTCTGGAATTTGGTGACCATCTGCAGAATGTGTTGAGGCCCCACCTTGGGTGGCGAGGCTTTTCCTGAGGAAGCATCCAGGACTGATCCAAAAACTGGAGCATTTGATCATGTGGGACTTCTTGTCATTGAGGGAGAAGCCCAGTCTTTGGAGAGAGTGGCAGGTTAGAGGGCTTGTTCGGTTGAACGTGCCCCAATCACCAATCGTCCAGGAAGAGGTAGAGGTGAATCTCACCCCCTCTCCTGAGACTCGCTGCCACCACTGCCATTAACTTGGTGAAAACCCTCAGGGCGAGGGGTAAGCCGGAATGGCAGAACTCGCAACTGATAATGAGAACCGCCAACCGCACACCTTCTGCGATTGTGATGGATAGCCACATGAAAGTAAGCATCCCGAAGGTCCAATGACACCATCCAGTCTTGGAGCTGGAGGGCCTGAAGGATCTGAGAAAGGGTAACCATCTTGAAATTGTCCTTCCTGAGGAACTTGTTCAAGTTTCTTTAGTCCAAGATGGGTCTCAATCCTTTGTCCTTCTTAGGAATTAGAAAATATGGGGAGTACCAACCCTTACTGCTTTCAGCCACAGGTACGGTTCTCTAGCTTGGTCAACATTTCACGCACAAGGAGCGGATTTGGAATTTTGAAAGAGCTGTTCCCCGGTGGATGATCCAGAGGCCTTTTTAGAAAAGGAAGGCAGTAACCTTGCGCTACCGTTTCCAGCTGAAGTAATGCCCTGCCATTCTTTTAGGTGCTGAGAAAGTCTGCCTCCCACAGGGGTCTTGTGGGTTAAGGCCGGAGAATGGTTTTGTGGCGGCTGAAGGTAAAACTGTTTCTGCTTGGGCTTACTTAGCACCTCTCTCTCGTCCGCCACGAGGGAATCTTCTCTGATCTCTCCGACTGGCTTGTCCTCTTCCAACTGAGGAGTAGAATCGAAAGGACTTACCCCTCCAATATGATGAACTGGGGTAGGAGTGTTGGGCCTGTCTAATGGCGGCACTAAGATTTAGCCGCTACTTTTGAGGGCTGCAGCTTTTCTAAACTTTTATCAGCCTTGCTGCCAAACAGCCTCAAGCCACCAAAGGGCGTATTGGAGTCTAGGCTGCACATCCGGTGCAAATTCAGACTTGCTGAACCACGCAAATCTGCGCAACACAGTGCTAGTTGCTGTGGACCTGCTAATGCGATCTGCAGTATCCAGACCTGACTGGAGGCATTCACACATTGCATCCTTGCTGGTAGCCAGGAAGCCATCTACTTTCTTCTCCTTCTGGGATGTGGTCAGCCGCCATAGCTACGCAGTCCCACAGGGTAAACGCAAACTTTGGCAAGGCACAGGTTGTGTTGATTTTAAAGCCATACTTCCAGCAGTAAATATTTTTCTCGCCCAGGCATCCACCCTCTTATCCCTATCGGGAGGGATAGAAGGATATGCTGACTGCTTGGTAGATGTAGCAGCTTGAACCACCAAACTCTCTTGTGTTGGGTGCTCAGTTAAATACTCTGGGTCACTGCTGAATGGCCCATATATTTTTGCAAAATGTGCATGTACTGCAGCTGCGGTCTCTGGCGTTTACCAATTAGATGAGACCCTCTTTTGTACGGCAACATGAAAAGGGCAAAATTGCATCGCTCTGGGGACACTGATCCAAAATATCTGTTAGGTCACCCTGCTCAAAAGAAGGTGTAGGCCTGCTCCAACCTAAAAATTCAACCACTTTGCCCATTAGTTGTCTGGGAGTCAGCGCGATCAGTAGGATCTGGTTTACCAAATTCCAGTTCTGGAGAGGCATATATACCACTGGCTGATTGTAGGTTATCAAAGAAGTCTTTTAACCTAGACTCTTCAGAAATTAACTCCTCTGGCACATTTGGGGTGCCAAATTGTAAACCAAATGGTGGTGTAGTGGTGTCTGAAGGCTCATTCATATATTGAAGTTAAAGACTGAAAAAAACAATTTTTTCGCTAAGGGGATGAACATTTTTTCTTGAGTAACCATTTGCTTCGACAACGGCTTCGAAGTTGGAGTGGATTTTGTAAGAGTCGACTTTGACACTGGTGTCCAAGACGCCGATGATGTTAGTGAGGCCATCAGAGTTGCAGACTTTAATGTTCTTCGAAAGAAACCCTTTGATCGACTGGATTCCTGGCTTGTCGAAGCAGTCTATTTCTCGTCAGATCGAGATTTCTCTCGATGTAGTGCCGGTTTATGGCTCGGACACAAGGATTTAAAAAGTTTTGTCTTCGACTTCCCTTTGCCGTCTTGATGCAGATTGACAGTGGTATGGACTTTCAGCTTGTCCTTCGAGGGTGTCGGGCTGCATTCGCAAAGATGTTATGCATTTCTTTATGAAATTCATCCCATTTTGCTGGGGAGTCCGATTTAGTTGGACATTCGATTACCTCGGCCGAGGAATCACTGGAGGTGGAAGGTGACCTGTGATGCCGTTTCTTGGCCTTCTTAGAAGATGAAGAATGCCATGATCTTCTCGATCGAGATTTTTTAGACCTTTTCCATTGAGGATAATCTCGCGACTCTTCAGATTTTCTTTTGGAACTCTTCGAAGGAGACTTCAAAGGCAACCTCCCCACAGCCAATTTACCTTTACGCTCCCTCACCACCTCACAGGAGTTACAGTCGGAGGTACGGTGCCTGGTACCGGGACACCACAGGCATATGCGGTGGGAGTCGGTGATCGACATCTTCGATCCGTAGTCTCGACACTTCTTGAAGCCCGTCTTAGGCATTTATGGAGCCGACGGAGAAGACATTTTCGTTTCCAAAAATTAGTGACGAAGTTCAGTGAAGGACCAAAGTGTGCCATAATTCTTCAAAGCGTTAGCGCAGAACAATTGAACTTAAGCCAACGGGCATGCGTGCGCTTTTTATACTAATGATGACGCAGACAGTTGAACGGAGGGCCTCAAGGGACATGCCTTGACAAGATAGCACTCAGCACCCCCCGTCGAAAAAAAATTCCAAAGCAGCTGAAGCTGGAAGAATAATTATCATAAGATGAGGAATAAGGTACGAGGACACACGCCATTGGAAAGGTAGTTATTCAGAATGAAATCCATAATTTCCAATAATTGCATTTCAAGGCAAAAAAATCAAGTTTTTGTTTAAGAATGCGATTGTTTTTTTGATAGATCATGATCAACAAAGACGTACATGGTTTCTATATCAAAACTCACTAATAACCATTTCCAATTTTATTGTATAACGTCCATGCTTACATAGAGCATGTCTCTCAGGACTAGTGCTTTTAACATTGCAGCTTTAGGTTTACAGATCTGATAAGTCAAAGTACTAAATTACATTTATATCTGTCTTAGAGGTGGAGTGCAAATCTTGTGAATTTTGAATAAAAAATAAACAGGCTGAAGCTTGTCGTTTTACGGTTAAATACTCTATTTATATTTAGATTAATCCATCAGACCACTATAATCATCAACTTGAACTTTCAGCTCTAAAGTATTAATTGGATCCATGTGGAGACAATCATAACAATACGGGGTTTGTAATCATTTAATGGTAGAATTCATATAATCTTTAAGTAGAACAATACCTTTTGAGGAGGATGGAAATACTCTTTTTTAAACCATTTAAAGCTGGAGTTTACAATTTAGTTCAAATGAATTTCAAAAGCGTAATGTTGAAGTACGTTGTCTTCCAAGCATCTGCATTTGCTAGTAATTGCTTCAAATACATCTAAATATTTGCCTTTTGCTAGAAGGGGCGTGAATTTGCTTTGATTAGTCGGGTCCATTTGTCTACTAAGATAATAATTGATATGGAGCCGTTTCAGTAGGTTTTCTGTATTCATCAACATCTCCACAGAGTGAGACCTTTTTTTCCACTCATGTATTTTTCTGTGATTTGGACTCAGTTTCTTTTGACTTTCGTGTCTGAGAAACTCCATAGGTATCATCTTTACTTTGTGACACAGCACGTTCAGTGCAGTGGCACAGGGAAGTCAATTAGATTGCCCAAAGGTTTAAATACCTTCTCTTGGCGAAACTACTGTTTCCAAGCGCAGTGAAGTGAAATGGACTTTACTTACATTTGTGTAACTTTCTAGACCCAGCACACACTATCTTACAATAGGGTGCTGGAGGGGTCACTTAGTATCCCCTTTGTCTAGTTTCTCAAGTAACATTTTTATGTTACCCTTTCTACAATTAATGGCTGGTGGCAGTGGTTTACTTTTTCCTACCATTGTGTGTTTCTATCGCTGGCTGCAATTGCAGTAAAGCACCCATGGGTGCCCATTTTGTCAAAATGGCCCTGGTCGTCTTTTTTGCCATTTCTTGTTGCCAAGGTCCTTCTTGAGACTTATTCTGTGTGCCAAACCAGGTTTGGTCTCTTTGTTCATTTTGTCTTTGGCAGGATTCACTGGTGAAGCCCGCCTCTGGCTCCAGCGAGTCTAGCAAGGCAAGAAGCGAGGCAGGTGCCCGAAACGCCCTGTGCTTAGTCTCCTTGGTTACAGGAATGCACCCAAAGGTGATTGGCTGGAGTGCTGTCCTCGGAGGACAGCCACTCTGCTGTGGGATTGACAGCTAGGCTGCGAATCAATGGGAGAAACCTGCATAAAGGGTGAGGTTTTTTGCTTGGAAGGCAGAGTCGACCACTGGATGAAGGAATCCGAAGAAGAACTTGGAAGAGACGACTGCTGCAACTCCTGGACCGTTGGTTTGCCCAGTGAAGCCCTGCTGCAGTGAAGCTCCAAATTTGCCTCGACAAGAGAAACCTGCAAAGGACGACTTCTCCCCTTGGGTTGGTGGGGCCAATCGACCCCAAGACGAGCTCATCTGGAAATCCTCTTGGAGCAGGCTGTACTTCCATTGCTGCTGAAGGAACCAATTGCAGGGAGAGGAACACATGAATTGAGTGAGTGTCTTTAAGACTGAATCGAGCTCCAGGAAGAACCTCGGGACTCCCCTGCAGCATGACTGCCCAAGCCTGAGCCACCTCAACCGAGTGTTGGACCCCAGATGCGAGGAAAGTCCATCAAGGTATCCGAGAACCGCGGTGGTGCTACTTGTGAGGGGCGTGAGAAGCTGAAACCACAAGGTGCTGCTGATCTGAGGTTTGCCCATTGCTGCCGCCGACCTTCAATTCGTAGTGCAGGAGTCCCCAGACGTCGTCCTTCTTGTCCCCACGACTGAGGCCCAGTAACAACAGGATCTGCATACCTACACAGGAACAGTAGCCATCTGGAACCAATTTCTTCTAACCAAAAGTACTGCAAAACTAAGGTGACTTAACTCTTGTCGTGTAGCCTTGCTAGTTCTCAGTTGAAACTTGTGTTGGTTGCTTTTGCAGAGTTACTTCTAACTTTGCCCCTCAAAAGCCTCCCAGCTTGTGGCCCTACAGTGATTTCATTTTTATACAAAAACTTCTAAAACATTGTCCAAGATTTTTTACCTACCTGCAAGAAGTGCTTCGGCTCACGTAGACTTTTGCTCAACTAACATTGGCTGTCCTGGCTCCCTGAAAGACTCTTCTTACCTCCGACTTTCTGCCTTGCCTTTCCCCCAGAAAAGGGCTAATTTACTCTGCATTGGAGGGTTCAAAAAGTACTTCGCTGCTTAAGAATATTTGTTAACCATTGTTTAATTCCCACATCTCCTGTTGACACTAACCTCAGTATTGCTCTAAATGTATCAGTGATACATTAATGGCCACTGTCCTAGTTATTTAAGTCACCTCAGGGTGTAGGTAGAATCTGTGTGCCATCCCAAATTGGTATTTACGGATTTAAAGAAACAGAGTGTGTATTTTGAAGTATATTTTTGTGTTACTTTTTTAATGCTCCCTTCTAAAGAAGGCTTCTTCAACTGACTTAAATTAATAAATGATTGTTTAATGAAGAATACTTGAGCGTAAGAGTTTATTTGGATACTTCTCACTGCAAATCTCGGTGCAATAACCCTAAAGCTCACATTGACCCCTCTTCAGATAAGCCGGGCTGCTCAGTCACTACCAACGTGTGTAGTACATCCTTATACCAAAGGTTAGGTTAACTATTGCCAAGAGGTCAAGGCTGGTGCAGTCTCCCACAGGACACCGCATACAATCTTGCCTATCACTGGTGGCAGGCAGTGAGGATCTATTGAAGAGTTGTTACATTGAGTTTTTGCTTTGCTTTTTTTCAACTAAAACCTTCACAAGGCTAAGCTCCACTAGAACAGCTAAAACAACATGCCAAATATGAATAGCCTCAGCCAGGAAGCCCTGATCATTTTAATAGTAGATCAACTGAATGAAATGTGTAAAATCAGGAATCTCCCTGTTAAAGGAAAGTACAATGAGTTGATTGCAAGGTTGTTCAATCACCTGAGTTTGGGTAGTAGGCCTGTCGCACCTACTAACCAAAAAAATAAATGTGGAAATTGGTAATGAGGGTTCAGAGTCCCACTCTAATGTCTTAGAAGAGTAAGAGGAGAGTGAGAAGTCCCAGGTTGCAAGCTCAAGCTGACGCCAGACATCAGGACATCAAATTCAGGGAATTGGAAATGCACCATGCTCTTGAAATGAAAATATTGTCTCTTGAAAATGTTTCCCTCCGAGAGTCCTCTACGTCTTCCAGGCCCAAGAGGCCTCGCCTGCCTAAAGAAACAGTGAGTATGTATGATGTGAAACTTGATATTTTGGATTGGTTGGGTGCCTTTGAATACAAGGGATTCAGAGTCTTACAGTGAATCAGTTGATTACTTGGCTTTTGTCTATGTTCCCCCAAGTTGCAACTGGTGCTTTAATGGAGGCGGGGGAACCTTGAAAGATTGGAGTATGAGAATGTGAAGCTGGCTTCGTTAGCCAGATTTGGGAAAACTCCTTCCCAGTACCTTAAGAGGCTTAGGACCCTCAAAAAGATTGATGGTACCCCTTGGACTATCTAGGTATGTGAATGTTTGAAAAACTTAGATGGATGGGTTAAGGGTTAAAGAGTGAACTCGTTTGAAGTAATGAGAAATCTATTTTGTTCGTTTTTTTTATGCTTGCTCTCCTGAGCTGAGACAGCACTTGGCTGACTCAAGAGATTGATCCCAAGAAGCTAGCAAAAGCTGCTGACTTGTGGGTTGCCAATAGGGCCAATCACAAGGATTCTGGGGCCACTCACAAAAAGAATGAAGGGAAGCAGCGCAAGAAGGATGACAAAGAGAATTCTAAATCCAACCACCCAAAAGAGGACCACTAACAGAAAAAGGGTAAGCCACCTGGGAAACCAAGTCTGTCTAGTGAAACCTCTGGTACTAAACCAGAGCGAGGTCACCAGAAGCCCCCATTCCACAAAACATTTGGTAAATGTTATGCTTGTGGGTCAACTGATCATGTGAAACAGGATCCCAGATGCAAGGGTACACTTTCAGGGGTCCACCCTGCCTCCTTAGCATTCATCCCTGAAGATGAAGTTCATATGGCTAGTGGTAACTGAAGAATAGTCCCACGCAGTTTCCAGTGAGATAAAATAACCTTTATTACAGGTCGTGAAGTACAGACCCCAGCTCAACCTTACACCTGGCTGGCTAGTGCAAACAGTAATAGAAGCAACATTAAGAGTAAACATTCTCTAGCCACAGGCAGGCTATGTCAAGCCTGCTCAGAACTAAATTATACAGTGACATTCCACATAGAACTATACTTAAGCAATATGCCCTGAGCGGTGGGGGCATTACAGAGTCAGGTAATGACCCAGGGCCCAGAGTTGTAGCTCCGAGCAAAGCAAGATCTGTGTGACCGGGGCACTAAAAGCACTTTTTTTCTGCTGTTTCGGGACAGAAAAACAAACAAAACAAAAAACGACAAAGAAAATGCACAGAGTCTGTTTTCCCTTTCCATGGTGGCAATCGGGAGCGGACGCGCTGGGAACAGAAATTTTCCCAGCGCGTCCGCTCCCGACATACGACAGAGAAGAAGGTAAGTGGGGGCAGGGGGAGGGAAAGGGAAAATAAAAATAAAAAAGATGCAGCATCAGAACTCCCGGCGGGGAACGATGGTAGCCTCCAGCCGTGTGGAGGCACGGAGCGGGGATGGCCCCGCTTTGAGCCTCCACACGGCTGGAGGCTGCCATGCTGCCCGCCGTGGACAAAGGAGACAGAAGGCAAGTGGGGTGGGGAGGGAGGTGGGAGGAAAGGGGAAAAATAAATAATCCTTACCCGAGTCCCCGGCAGGGGGCGAAGGCAGCTTCTCAGCCGTGGGGAGGCTCAGAGCAGGGATGTCCAGCTTCGAGCCTCCTCATTGGCTGAAGGGCTGCCGTGCCCCCCACCATGGACAAGGCAGCTAGAATCCCAGCCGAGAATCGAGGGATTCTCAGCCGGGTAACAACCCGGCGAGACACAATCAGAATGCGTGTTGCATTCTGCTTGACTCTCGCCGGGTACTAATACATCATACACAACGAACACCCTGCTCTATATGAATAGCAAGCATGGCCATAACTATTTACATACAGTGAGACAACTTCATAACAATAACGTTCAAGTATTGGCTGAAGACACCCACTGGAGTCTCAGCCAGTGTTTCTTTAGTATCCCTGGGTCTATGGGAACAGCAGAATGTAGATGTGTATAACTATTCCAGATAACACAATAGAATATTACAAGGACAGTGTACTTGTGAATGCATAGGAGACACCTGCCATTAGAGACACTGGGGCCAGCATTACTGTAGTGGATGAAACTTTTCAGGCCAGAGGATGTTGCTAAAGCACCTAAGGCTCCCACTAAGCTTGCTGGAGGCCCACTTCAGAGGATTCCTAGATTACCAGCTCTCATCCAGTGCAACAATATGACTGAGGAACCCTGTCAGTGTACACAGTGAGGTGCCTGGTAGAGTCCTGTTGGGGAATAACTTAAAGACTCTTGGAGTTGTATCAAGCCCCCCCAGTCTCCCCAGTAAAAGGAAGCAGGATCCGACTAGATTGGCCAGAGAGGCAACTTTAGGAGACTCAAGTGGAAGTTACAGAGGATCCTATAACTTCCAGTCCACAGGAAGGACACCCTTCAACTTCTAGAACAAAGGAGGAGACAAAGGGGAAACCAAAGGTCTCCGAAAAGAATAAAGTTGTCACACTTGTTCCAAGGACATCCCCAGGAGGACAGTCCAAGGTTACACCTGTGACCCCCTCCACCAGCTGAGGCTGAGTGTCAGGAATAACCAGAGAATGGTGAAGCAGCTACTGGTGAAACAGAGCTGGAAGAAACCCTTCCCTATGTTGGAGATCTGGATCCTAAAGACCACCCTGAGTTGTAGACTATGCTTGAAGAAAGTGGACCCTCTAGGGCAGCTTTCAGCAGAGGCCAAAGAGTGTCCAACTATTAAAGGACTTCACCAACAGGCAGCTTCCCAGCTGGATGGACAAGAGCCAGGGAAGCACAGGCTGTACTGGAGGGATGGCCTCCTTTACAGTGAGCCTACTGAGTCTACCCCAGGACACTACAGAAGACTTGTAGTGCCTCAGGTAGTGATCCCCCAGTTTGTACAGTTAGACAATGCGATTCCTTTGGCTGGTCACTGTTAGGAAAAGTTTGTATGCAGTACCCTTTGGGACCACTACCCACAACTAGGACTACAGGTGTAAGCAAAACCAAACTTTGGTATACGTCTCTACTACACAGTTTTGCGGTAGCGTTGCTGAGCAGCCTGGCTTATCTCAAGAGGGAATGTGAGCTGTAAGGATGTTACACAAAGGTCTACAATCACAAGTATTCAAATAGACTCTTATACTCAAGGTTTCTTGGTAAAACACTTATGAATTTATTTCACAGTCAGTTATAAAACATTCACTAGGAGGAGGAAATCTATATATCACACAAATATACTTCAATACTTCACACTGTCAGGTTCTGAAGCATTTAAACTACTTTGAAAGAGGAGCAAAATGGCATTCAGAGCGTTTGAAGTCGGAGCAAAAAGGCATAGGTTAATAAAAAGAAGATGAGTTATTCTTAAACAGTGCAAATAGTTTGAGTTCACCAGAGGAGTTGATTCAATGCAATAGGTAGGCCAAAGTCAATGGGCTAGAATCCTGTATAGGTAAAAACGGTTCTGGTAGTTAAACGGAAGTCTTTGCCACGGTTCCCAGAAGTAGTTCATAGAAGAAAGATTCATATGTCGGGTCACAGGCTGACTAGGCCTGCAAGTTGCCAAAGTTTCAAGCACTTCCGCAGTGAGAGGTAAGTTCTCTCGGTCGGGTTTTCACAGTACATTACAATAAAGAAAAAGGTGCAGCTGAAGAGGTCTGTTCCGGCCAGTACCTGCAGATCTCGCTGTTCCTGAGCCTCAGTCGTGGGGACAAGAGGGAGGATGTGGGGGGACTCCTGCATTGCACTGGGACTGGTCAAAAAGCTGGCAAAGGCAAACCTTCAATTCCGGTAGCTGTAGACAAGCACACAAACTGGTGTCCCTCTCCCTGGCTATTCGGCTTCCTGCAGCACTCTGAGGAAAATACAACCAGCTCCGAGAATGGTATCCAAGTGGCTTACGGGTCAAATTGATTGGTCCCACCAACTCAAAGGGAGAAGTCGTCCTTGAAGGGCTTCTCTGTCAAGATGAACTTGGCTATTCGGACCTGCAGCACGGCTTCACCGGGCCAACCAACGGTCCAGGAGTTGAGGCAGCCGTCCTCTTCCAGCTCGTCTTCAGTTCTTTCCTTCCATTGGTCGACTGCCTTCCAAGCTAAGAGACTCGCCTTTTATCCAGTTAGCTCCCATTCATTCCAGCCTAGCTGCCACTCCCCCAACAGGGTGGCTGTCCTTGCCGGACAGTCCGCCAATCATGCAGAGTGCATTTGGGTCTCCTAGGAGACTAAGCACAGGTAGTTTCGGGTACCTCCCTCCTTTCCTGCCCACCCCGGACACTTGTGCGCCAGTGGCAGTCTTCAGTCCTGAAGCCCGCCAAAGGCGTAGGAACAAAGGGACCAAACCTGGTTTGCTGCGCAGAGAAACTCTTGAAGGACCTTTCCAAAAAGAAATGGCGAAAAAAGAAGACCGGGACCTTTTAAGGGGGCTCAGATGCCATCTTGAAAAATATGTCTCCCGCGATTTAATGCTACCGGTGTTCGCGATTAGGAAAAAATCATGGTAGTTTGTTGTAAAACCACTGCCACCAGCCATTTCGAGAGTAAAGGGTAGCATTTGACTGCTACATGAGTTTCTAGACATAGAGGATACTAAGTAACCGCTCCAGCACTCTATTGTAAGATAGGGCATGCAGGGTCTAGAATTTGAAAAGACTAGTAAAGTCAATTTTACTTTACTTTCGCTTGGAAACAGTTTATCCCAAATAAGGTATTTAAACCTTGGGACAGCCTAAAAGGCTTCCCCTGTGTCACTGCACTGAGGGTGTGTGTGACAAGTGAAAAAGATGATGCCTATGGAGTTGTCTAAAAGTCCATAATCAAAGAACACAATAGTAAAACATTCAAAATACATGCGAGAGTGGGGAAAAAAGGCTCACACTCCCCAGGTAAAAAAAAATCAAGTCCTCAAAATCCAGCAAAGTTGCTGGGGGTCTCTAAGGTGAAGGGAATTAGCACATGTATGAAAATTCTCCCTAACAGTGACTTAAGTTTTAAGTTTCTCTATATTTCTACTGGCCCAACATGGGGTCGAATTTAGATAAATTCTATAGAAGCTGTCACACTTGTCAGACTTCTGGCAAGAGTGGAGCAAAGAACGTGGCGCCCTTGGTGCCCCTCCCAGTGGTGGGAGTTCCTTTTGAGAGGGTAGGGATTGACATTGTTGGCCCCCTAGACCCTCCCACATCTTCAGGCAACCAATTTATATTGGTTGTGGTAGACCATGCTACCAGGTATCCTGAAGTCATACCTAGGAGGACTTATTGCTCAGTCAGTGACAAAGGCCCTCCTTGGTATTTTATACCAGGGTTGGTTGTCCTAAGGAGGTTATCTCAGACAGGGGCACCAATCCTATGTCCCACTATATGCAAGCCATGTGGAAAAACTGTGGCGTGACCTACAAGTTCTTAACAGCCGACCATTCCCCAAACCAATGGGTTGGTGGAGAGGTTTAATATAATTATGAAGAGCATGATAGGTGCCTTAGAAGCACCCCTTAGACGAAAGTGGGACCTTCTACTGCCATGCCTTCTGTTTGCTTATAGAGAAGTCCCTCAGTAAGGGGTTGGTTTCAGCCCCTTTGAGCTCCTCTATGGTCATCCGGTTATAGGTCCCTTGGCCCTAGTCAAGGAAGGGTGGGGCGAGTGCTCCTTCCCTGAAGCCAGTGAAAGTCACTGACTATGTTAGGTCTCCGAAGGAGAATGACCCAAATGATGACAGCAGCTTCTGATAACTTGAAAGCAGGTCAGGCTCTGGTTAAACATTGCCATGACCAGAAGGCCAACATGGTTGAGTTTACTCAAGACCAGCTAGTTCTAGTCATGGTACCTACAAGGCAGAGGGCCTTACAGGGAAAGTGGATCGGTCCCTTCAAGGTTGTGGGCAAACTTGGAGAGGTCAATTATTTGGTGGACTTGGGCAACCCCAAGGAGGCCCATAGGGTCTTTCACACTAACAGCCTAAAGGCATATGTATCCAGAACAAAACTGGGAGTTTTGCTCTTAGCATCTGATCAAGAGGAGGAGGAGAGTGAACCTCTACCTGACCTTCTCAGGGGACAGCCTTCAAATGGAAAAATAGAAGGAGTTATCTCTCTTGTGATCTGACTCAGCAACAACAGGAGGAATGCAAAATTATGCTGCATCAGTTTGCTTCCCTGTTTTCACTGACACCAGGCTTGACCCCTTGTGGCCAGCATGATATATTCACTGGTGATGGTTTCACTGTCAAAAGCAGGGATTACAGAATGGCAGACCATGTAAGAACCCACAAAGGAAGAGGTAAAAAAACTGCTTGATCTCGGGGTAAAGGAACCATCTACAAGTCCATGGGCTAGCCCAGTTGTGCTAGTCCCGAAGGCAGGATACAAGGAGTTGAGATTCTGAGTGGACTATAGAGCTCTAACTGCGGTCACCATCGATGCCCATCATTTACATAGGACAGATGAGCTGGTGGATAAACTTGGCTTACCCAAATACCTCAGTACATTTGACCCAAAATCAAGCTATTGGCAAATAGCTCTAACAGACCATGCCAATGAGAAAACTGCATTTTCCACCCCAGGAGGTCTCTAACAGTTTAAGGTTATGCATTTTGGACTATAAAATGCACCTGTTAAATTCCAAAGGATGGTAAATCATGTTCTGAATGGGATTGAGGAATTCTGCATGGCATACTTGGATGACACTGCAGTGTTCAGCCCCACTTGGGAAGAGCATATTGACCACCTAGGATATGTTTTGCAGGCTCTGTAGCAGGCCTATCTGACCATAAAGGCAAGCAAATGTCAGAGTAAAGTGGTCTACATTGGACATGAGGTAGGAGAAGGTAAAATAAGGCCAATGCCCAGCAAAGTAAAAGCTGTACAAGACTGGGCCACCCCTACTACTCAAACCCAGATAAGAGCCTTTTTTAGTCTCACTGGTTACTACAGGAACTTCATTGAGAACTATGGGACCGTAGCTTCTCCCTTGAATGTAATGTTCTCACCCAAATTCCCCAGGAAGGTCAGGTGAAATGAGGAGTTCACTAAGGACTTAAGAAAGCCCTATGCCAAGCTCCAGTCTTGAGAGCTCCAGACTACAACCAATACTTTATTTTACAAACGGATGCTTCTACTACAGGAATAGGTGCAGTTCTGAGTCAGATGGATGAAAAAGGCAGGGAACACCCCATCTACTTCATCAGTAGGAAACTGAAGGACCATGAAACAAGGTGGACAACAATTGAAAGAGAACGTTTTGCAATTGTGTGGTCTTTGAAAAAGTTTGGACCATACTTGTATGGACTTACTTTTGTAATTCAAACAGACCACCAACCCTTGAAATGGTTAATGCAGATGAAGGGGGAGAATCCTAAATCGTTAAGATGGTCAATCAGCCTTGAGGGGTTTGATTTCACCATAGAACACAGGTCAGGGTGTAATCACCAAAATGCTGATGGCCTCTCTAGAAAGCATGAACGACTGGAGTAAGGAGATTTATCCAGGAGTAGATTAAATCCTCGTGTCCCTTCGTCTGCAGGGGAAGAGCGTTAGGGAGCATTCTCAGAAATATACTAATTCCCTTCTACCTTCGACCCCCAGCTCTTTTTGCTGGATTTTAGAAGTGTCTAACCTGGAGAGAGCAAGACCTTTTCCCCACTTTCTCATGTACTTTTCTGTGATTTGAACACCCTGCTATGTGATGGACAGGTAGGCTACGAATGAATGGGAGAAACCTGCATAAAAGGTGAGGCTTTTTGCTTGGAAGGCAGAGTCGAGCTCTGGACGAAGGAATCCGAAGAACATCATGGAAGAGAAGCCTGCTGCAACTCCTGGACCTTTGGTTTGCCTTTGTAAAGCCCTGCTGCAGTGATGAAGCCCCGAATTCACCTCGACTAGAGAAGACCTGCAAAGGACTACTCCTCTTGGGTTGGTGGGACCAAATCGACCCCAAGCCGAGCGCATCGGGAAATCGTCTCGGAGATGGCTGTACTTCCATTGCTGCTGCAGGAAAGGATTGCCAGGGAGAGGAACACCGGAATCGAGCGAGTGTCTAAGTCAGACCCCGAGCTCCAGAAAGATCCTTTGGACTCCCATGAAGCAGGACTGACCAAGCCTGAGCCACCTCAGTGTGCTGGACCCCAGATGTGAGGAAAGTCCATCAAGGTATCCGAGAACCACGGTGGTGCTATTTGCGAGGGTTGTGACAAGCTGAAACCGCGAAGTGCAGCTAATCTGAAGTTTGCCCATTGCGGCTGTCAACCTTCAATTCGTAGTGCAGGAGTCCCCAGACGTCCTCCCTCTTGTCCCTACAGCTGAGGCCAAGGAACAACAGGATCTGCAGACCTACACAGGAACAGAAGCCAGCTGGAACCAATTTCTTCTAACCAAAGGTACTGTAAAGCCAAGGGGACTTACCTCTTGTCGTGTAGCCTTGCTAGTTCTCAGCTGAGACTTGTCTTGGTTGCTTTTGCAGAGTTGCTTGCAGCTTTGCCCCTCAAGAGCCTCTGAGCTTGTGGCCCTACAGTGATTTCATTTTATAACAAAACTTCTAAAACATTGTGCAAGACTTTTTACCTACCTGCAAGAAGTGCTTCAGCTCACCTAGACTTTTGCTCAACTAACACTGGCTGTCCTGGCTCCCTGAAAGACTATTCTTGCCTCTGACTTTGTGTCTTGCCTTTCCCCAAGGAAAAGTACTTAACTGCTTAAGAATATTTGTTAACCATTGTTTTATTCCCTCATCCCCTTTTTTTAAAAAACTTTATTTTAACTTGATGACAGATACATTGCATAAACCTCAGTATTTGATTATTATAAGAACCGACATTCAAATATACGGCAGATAATCATGGTCTCCTTATGACACTAACCTCATTATTGCTCTAAATGTACCAGTGATATATTAATGTCCACAGCGTCCTAGTTATTTAAGTCAGCGGGGGGTGTAGGAAGAATCTGTGTGCCATCCCAAATGGATATTTACTGATTTAAAGAAACAGTGTATTTTGAAGTATATTTTTGCATTACTTATATATTGCTCCCTTCTAAAGAAGTCTTATTCAACCGACTGTTAAATTAAATGTTTTAATCAAGAAACCTCGAGTGTAAGAGTTTATTTGGATATTTGTCACTGCGAATCTCTAATAACCCGACAGCTCACATTGACCCCTCTTGAGATAAGCCTGGCTGCTCAGTCCCTCTACCAACTTGTGTAGCACATGCTTATACCAAACGTTGGGTTATCCGTTGCCAAGAGGTCAAGGCTGGTGCAGTCTCCCACAGGATACTGCATACAATCTTGCCTAACAAACAGTGCAAGCAACATTTTGAAAAGTAGGAAGTGTTGCTAGGATTGAATTAAAAAAATAGCAAGACCAGGACAGTCACAGTAAGCACAAAGAGCCACCAGGTTGATTGTTGTACAAAACATTACTATTTGAATCATGAATTAGAAGACCCATATGTTTGAAAAAAATGGGCATCTATTAAGGAAATGTTAAATTTGAATTGCTAAACTACTCAGCCTAATGACAAAAACGAAGAATACAATATGATCAAGAACTGGCTCAGGAAGTCCTTCAAGAGATCTTCGCCCTTTGGGGAACCCCTCAAGTAGACCTGTTTGCGACCGGAATCAACCGAAAGTGCGAAAGGTATTGCTCAAGGGAATTTCCCCCCGAGAGGAGACCTAGGGAACATGTTCTTGGTGGAGTGGAACTTCCCACTGCTATACGCGTTCCCTCCGATCCCAGTCATTCTTCAAGTCATCAGGAGGTTAAGACGGTTTTGGAAACCACATGATCCTAATTAACCTGGATTGGGCCAGGAGAACGTGGTACCTGGACCGTCAAGATATGTCCATCTGCCCTCTGTTACGTCTTCCTCAGAGAGAGTACCTTCTCTCACAAAAGGAGGGCCAGGTTCTCCATCCAGAGGTCAGGACTCTCAACCTTCATGCTTGGTATCTGAAAGGCTGAGATACAAGGATTCGGACCTTCCAGGTGACATCATGGAGGTGTTGCTTTCGGCAAGAAGGCCAGCAACAAAATCTTTGTACTGTTGCCGCTGAAAGATGTTTTGCAACTGGTGCAGGGAAAATAATGTTGATCCTTTTCTGTGTTCTATCCCAGAAGTGTTATCCTTCCTCTTATCACTGGCACATAGAGGTCTCAATGGTGGGATCATTAAAGGTTATCTTGCAGCGCTTTCCATTTTCAAGCGCTCTTCGGAAGAATGTTCCCATTTTAGAATTCATTTGATAATACAATTCTTAAAAGGGACTCGCCAATGTGTTTCCTCCTTCTTTCCAAGTCCCAGTTTGGGACCTTAATCTGGTTCTAAAGTTTTGGGTGCATGCCCCTTTTGAACCTTTGCACACATGTCCATTAAGGTTACTAACGTTGAAAACCGTTTTCTTGGTTGCTGTTACGCTCACCTGGTATTCTCAGGGACGCCACCCAGCTGGGTTACTCGCTGGTAAGCTTCTCAGCTTTGCCCTGATGTGGTCTGCGGGGAAGGTTCTGCCTGAAAATACAGGAGGACTGTGTTCAAGACTGACTGACTGGGGTGAGTATCCTCCCTCCATCCCCGTATGCTTTCAGTCCATCTGGCGCCCTCTCCTCACCTTGTGGTAGAATTAGGCGTGCTCTACGTCCTGCCTTCTTTGCAGGGGCGCGTTGTCTTTCATGTGCGAGTGCGCTCCAGTTACTTCACTGATGCCGGCAGGTTTGATATTGTTCAGGTAGGTCTTATTGCTGTTCTTTAGTTTTGTTGCTATCCTGCATGCCTTCCTTTGTTTAAAATGTCTCTTTTTCACCCTTAGGTATGCAGAGCTTCAGCCCGGCGAACTGGCTTGGTTGAGCCCCGCTGGTAAATGATGGCGCATTAAGAGCGCTATGATGCGGTAAGCGCTATGCACAGCGCTGCGAAGTCTTGCCTTTGCTAACCTGTGTTCTCCTTCCTTGTAGGTCGCGGTGTTCTTCAGCGCAAGTGGAATGTCCGGAGTGGTGCCAGCTGAGAGGCGACCAGCTAGGTAAGCCCTTTGAGCAGTTCGTAATTTGTAAATGTCTCTACAGCTTTCTTTAATGTTGCCTCGATCTTCCCCTTTCAGGTCGTTCTGTCCGGGAGGCATGCAGATTCAAGGAAGCTGTTCTCAGTAGCTGCAAGTGTTTAAAGATGAAGACTGCAGGTAAGATGCTGCTGCTAATGATGTTCCTTTTGTCTCCTTGCAGGTTCTGCTTCTCCGAGGTTCGAGGGAATAGCTGGACACGGTGAGCGTCATGTTGCAAGCTGCAAAGTAACACGAAGCATGTTCTGCAGTCAGGGTGTGGTTTATATAGCCCAGGTAAAGTAGTACCAGGGAAAGTAGTTCCAGGCCTGCCACACTCAAAACACTAGACCGCATAGCTTGGTTCTTAGGAACCAAGCTATGTGGATGCCTCCATGTTGGCTGACAATACAATAAAGTAGTTCCCAAGCATATTGTTGTTCATGGTGTATGAGCCTGGCGCCATAGGCGCCAGGACTGGCCCCATGTGCGGTTTTGAAGAGGATGCCAGGCTCTAGAGGCCCAGGTCCTGACTCCACCTGGCCAATGGGTTTGCCAGAGGAGGTTTTGGGCGAGGGTCGTGACAGTTGCTTTAACATCTGCACGAAGAGTGAGCGAGTAGCAAGCACTGTCTTCTGGGCCACCCTATACTTTGTTACACAAGGACAAGGTTGTATTGAGGGTTAAACCATCATTTTTACCTTAAGTTGTGTCCGATTTCCATTTGAATCAGAAGATCATTCTGCCCGTGTTCTATCCTCCACCTCATCCCAGCAAGGAGGAGGACAGATTGCACAGGCAGGACCTGAGAAGAGCTCTAAGCTTTTACATTTCCAGGCTCTCCAAACTTAGAGTGGAAGATCAACTTTTCATTGGCTACACTGAAAGTAAGTGGGGTCAATCGGTGTCAAAACAAACCCCATCACGTTGGATTGTGCTTTGCATCTCAGAATGCTACAGATTGGTGGGCAAAGATCCACCAGAAGGCTTGAGGGCCCATTCAACCAGAGGCATAGCCTCCGACAGCCCTTCAAAGAGGTGTTTCCATCAAATCTATTTGTGAAGCGGCGACTTGGTCTTCGCTGCACACTTTCTAAATTATACAATCTGGATGCTTCCCACTCTAAAGAGCTTGCTTTTGGTAAAGCAGTGCTGTATTCAGCTATATATAAAAAAAATAAAAAATAATAATATTAAAATTCTACTAGTTACTTAACTGGTAACGTTCTTTCGACTGGATGTTCCTCCAACGTATTCCTCATCGCTTTCCCATCCTATCCCTCTGTAGATGTTCCGGTGTTATTACGACTTCAACTATCGCAAGGCTGACACCGGGCTAACTACACTATCTATACAGCAGAATAAGAAGGGAAAATCAGAACTGAGGCCAACGGGTGCCGCGCGTGCTACTTGTACACCTGATGACGTCACCCTCGACGGAGGCCTTCGAGGCACTTTGACTCGATGACGCACGGGGCTCTCTGCCGAGAAAAAATTTCCGAAGCAGCCAAAGCTGCCCGAATACATCTAAGATGAGTAATACGTTAAGAGGACACAATCCATTCGAAATGTACTTTTGTGTATAAAGTCATAACATTTATAGTATGGAAATATTATTCTTACAGATTTTTATTTTCAGAATTTAACAAAATGCAGCAATAGGATAGATACCCATGCTGGCTGTTTCAGTATGACATGCATTACTCACCGTAATAGCATTTCTGATGATTGTATCTGCTTAGATTCACATGCTGTGCATATGGTCCGACATCCAGTGGTAACCGCAGAGTATTGCATCTTATCTTTCGGGGACTGAAAGGGGACGTCGGCATAGGCTTGTCTGTAACACTATCCCTATCGTGATGCGTAGTGTACCCAAAATCCATCACGTGCCGAGGTCCCTCCGATTGTATTTTTTCTGCCATGAGGAAGCCCAAGGCTATTGTGAGTGAGTACATAAAGAGAGAAAGTAGTAGGACGTCGATGTTCCTTCCACCCCCAGCAGAGAGACAGGGAGGGCGCATGTGCATCTAAGCAGATACAATCATCAGAAATGCTATTACGGCGAGTAATGCATGTCTTCTGATGCTTGTTAATCTGCTTAGAATCATATGCTGTGCATAGACTAGCAAGCAGTATCCGGAGTTGGAGGTGGGTTGTGAGAAGGAACAGTAGAGAAAAGATGTCTTAGTACTGCTTGTCCCACCGGAGAATCAGATCTAGAATGTGTGCCTAGGCAATGGTGTTTTGTAAAGGTGTGTACAGAACTCCAGGTTGCCGCTTTGCAAATAGACTCAAGGGTAACATTTGGAATGAATGCTATGGGAGCCCCAGTGCCCAGAGTAGTGTGCGCTCTAGGCTTGAAGGGCAGTTCTCTCTTAGCAAGAGCGTAACACAGTGTGATGCATTTGACAATCAACCTTGAGATAGCTGTACCAGCTGCCAGTGAAACGAAAAATTGCTTTGTTTTTCTCAGTGGTTTCATTCTTTCTAGGTAAAACATGACTGCCCTGCGGAAATCTAGTGTGTCTAGGCTTCTTTCGGCCATGCTAGTGGGATTCTGGAAAAAGGTAAGTAGTTTGATCGATTGGTTCACATGGAACTTCAAGATGAATTTAGGCACAAATCTGGGATGAGTGCGCAGAACTACCTTATTCCTGTGGACTGTAGCAAAAGGGTCTAGAACAGAAAGGGCCTGTAGTTCGCTAACCCTTCTAATAGAAGTGATAGCCACAAGGAAGGCCGTCTTGCAGGTAAGGTCTTTTAGACTTGCTTTATGTATTGGCTCAAAGGGAGGTCCCATGAGTCTGGTTAAAACTACATTTAGATCTCATCCAGGAGCTGGGTGAGAAATAGGAGGAGGAATCCTCTTAACCCCTTCCATAAAAGCTTTAATCACCGGTATTTTCCACCATGACACCTTCTGTTGTGACGTGGTGTAGTCAGAGAGCAGCAAGATGAACCTTAAGGGAATTGAAGACCAACCCTTTGACTAACAAATGGATTAGGTACAGTACAATGTGTGTGGGTGAGCAATTGATGGGATTGACACCCTTGGTATTACACCAGATTACAAACTGTTTCCATTTGCTGGACTAGCAATAGCGGGTCTTAGGTTTCCTAGCCTCCCTGAGAATGTCCATGCATCTCTCAGGGAGCTGAAGGTGTCCAAACTCTCAGAGTTTGAGGGCATGGGTATAGGGTCTCCCACCCCCTGTCCTAAGACAACATGTTGTACGGGCAGGGTAGTTCTACTGGTGGGGAGAGGGACAATTCCATTAGATGAGCGAACCAGTGTTGGCGGGCCCACATGAGGGCTACCAATATCATGGTGACTGGTTCCTGGTGAATCTTGTGCACTATCTTGTTGAGTAGGGGAGTTAGTGGGGGGTGTCCTGGGGGGGGGGACACAAACAAATTTCCTTGACCATGTTATCCAGAGACCATTCCCCTTGGAGCGGTTATATGATATGATATGGCATTTGTAACGCGCCTATACACAGGTGTTTCAAGGCGCGACGAGGCAGGGAGGGGAGGAACAAGGGGAGACAGACAACGATCCTACTAGGCCAGGTGTCATTCAGATCGCGCAAGTGCAGGGGTGGGGGAGGGGGAAAAGTGCAAGGGGAAGGGGAGGGGGGAAGTGCAGTACAAGGTAAGTGGCGTAAAGTAATAAATAAATAGGGCCAGCTGGTGGCAAGTGCAAGGTAAGTGCAGAACAAGTGCTGGGAAAGGGGGGGGGCTGTAGGGATACAGAGACAGTCCCGCAGTGCAGAGGGGTTCCAGTGCATCAGTGCAAGTGGAGAGTGGCTGGGCCCAGGACCGAGGCCGTTAAGAGTGGTCCAGTTGCAGAATCAGTGCAGTTTCAGTGAAGGATATTAGCTGTTCAGCAGGGGAGAGGGAGAGAGAAAGCAGAAGCTAAGAGGAAGGTTTTGAGGTGCTTCCGGAACCGGAGATGGTTCTCCTCAAGTTTCAGGGAGGCAGGAAGGCTGTTCCAGAGGGAGGCCCCTGCCGCGGAGAGAGATCTACCCCCAGCTCGTTGCTTCGAGAAGCGGCTGATCCTGAGGGAGTTGGAGGCGGATGAGCGAAGGGCTCACGAAGGAAGATATTTGGGAAGAGAGAGTTGAAGGTATTTAGGACCCAGGCCCCAGAAGGCCTTGTGGACAATGCAGAGGGTTTTGAACTTTATCCTCGCAGCCACTGGGAGCCAGTGTAGAGATTTCAGTCCTGGAGAGATACGGTCCCTGGGCTTGAGGCCAAGGACAAGTCTCGCAGTTCTGTTCTGGATGAGTTGCAGAGGGCGGAGAGTGGAGGCAGGCAGATTAAGATAGAGGCTGTTACAGTAATCCAGCTTTGAGAGAACCAGGGCTCGGGAGACAGTGAGCTTCTGGGGGAAGGAGAGGAAGGGAAGAATACCTCTGAGGAGGTGCAGCTGGTAGTGTGACTTCTTAGCGACGTCAGAAATATGAGGAGAGAAGGAGAGTGTGGAGTCGAAGATGACCCCAAGGTTTTTTGCCGTGCAGGTAGGAGCAGGGAGGGGGCCAAGGGAGGCAGGCCAGAGAGCTGCAGGGAAGGAGGGAGTGGGTGTACCGATGAGTAGAATCTCAGTCTTACTGGCATTAAGGCAGAGGTCATTGGCGGCACACCATTCCTGGATAGCAGACAGACAGTCAGAGATGAGGGAAGGAGAGGGGGAGGCTGAGGGTAGCCTGAAAATGAGCTGGGTATCGTCCGCATAGCACTGGAAATTAGGGCAGAGAGCGGCGATGCGGTGGGCAAGGAGTGCCAGATACTGGTGGAACAGCCAGGGAGAGAGATTAGATCCCTGGGGGACACCACAGGTGGAGAAAAAGATGTCGGAGAGGAAGGACCCCAGTTGGACCTGGGAGGGTCGATTTGAAAGGAAAGAGGTCAGCCACGCCAGAGCCTGACCAGTGATACCCAGGTTTTCACGGAGACGGTTGAGCAGTATGGCATGGTTGACAGTGTCAAAGGCAGAGGAGAGATCGAGCAGAATGAGAACACACGGAGTGTTGGAATCGAGGTTCAAGAGCAGGTCTTCACGGATGTTCAGGAGAGCAGTTTCCGTGCTTCTGACAGCTCTGAAGCCAGATTGATGGTCATGAAGACTGCCAACAGATTCAGCATGGAGGTTAAGCTGGGAGATGGCCAGTTTCTCCAGGAGCTTGCCCAGGAAGGGAGTGATGGAGATAGGGCGATAGTTAGCCAGGCAGGAGGGGTCGGAAGAGGGTTTCTTGAGAAGAGGGTGCACAAGGGAGTGCTTGAGGGGGGAAGGGAAGACTCCAGAGGCGAAGGAGTGGTTGCAAAAGTCAGCCAGGGCAGGAGCCAGGGAGTCGATGTGGTCCTTGATAGTTTTGGAGGAACAGGGGTGAACCTGTTTAGACGAGACTTTCATAGAACAGACTTGTCTGGAAACCTCGTCAGCAGAGAAAAGTGGAAAGGCAGAGAAAGAGGGAGGAGGGGTGACTGCAGAAGGGCCAGAGGAAGAGCCGGGAAGGGAGGGAGGGAGGTGAAAGGAGGAGAGCGAGGACAGGATGTCCTGAGTTTTAGAGATGAAGTGAGAGGCCAGTGCAGTGCAGAGGGCCTGGGAGGGGACAGAAGAGGTAGAGACTGCAACAGGGTTGGCCAGCTCCTTGCAGATTTTAAAGAGTTCGGCGGAGTTGTTAGATGCCGCAGAGATGCGGGCTTGGATAAGGGCTCTCTTCTTGGTGAGAACGGAGAGCCGGTACTGCCTTTGGAGCAGGCGGCAGGCCAGTTTGTCAGAGGATGAACATGAAGCACGCCATTTCCTCTCTGCAACCCTGCACTTGCGTTTTAGGGTGACGAGATCCGAGTCATACCAGGAGTTACATTTGGCTTTGGGCTTCAGGCGGATTCTCATGACGGGGGCAAGGATATCAAGAGTAACAGATATAGCAGAGTGGAGCATGGAGAGGGCTGTGTCAGGGTGGGAGTCAGCCGAGGGGGCAGGGGGGGGGGCGAGAAGGTAGCAGCGAAAGCCTCAACTGACACACGCTTCATGGGTCGGATGACCGAGAAGGTGGGTGGCAGTGAAGAGGGTGGCTTTGCCTGTGGAGTAGGGAGGGTGAGGTGGGAGGATAGGAGAAAGTGATCACTCCAGGAGAGAGGAGTGGAGAGAGGGACGGAGAGGGGAAGGTCAGAAGAGATCAGAGCATCAAGAGTGTGCCCAGTAGAGTGAGTAGGCCCAGACGGGAGAATAGAGAGCGAGAGAGAGTCGCAGAGGTCACGAAAGAGATCAGTGGGGGGACTGGAGGCATCAAGGTGGATGTTGAAGTCGCCAAGTAAGAGGAGTTGAGTGGTTGAGGACAGGAGTGAGGAGGAGAGGTCAGCCCACTCAGAGAGGAAGGAGGAAATTTGACCAGGTGGCCGATAGATAGTAGCCACGGTAAGGGAATGGCTAGGAGAGAGAGTCGGCAGACAAGACATTCAAAAGAAGAGTAGGTCTGCGTAGGAGTGACAGTGGCAGGAATCCACTCAGGGAAATAAGGGCAACACCACCCCCTGCACGGTTAGGCCTGGGCATGGAGAGGATCTTGTAGCAGTCAGGTAGGAGTGTGTCAAAGCTGGTGGCAGAGCTGGCTGTGAACCATGTCTCAGTGAGACAGAGGACGTCGAGGTCCAGTTCCTCAAGAAGGTGACATATCAGAGGAGTGCTTGATGGCAGAGCGAGAATTTAGAGTGGCAATGTGGAGAAGGTTGCCATCCTTGAAGAACTTCCGGGGAGGGGTACAGATCAGAGGTACGCCCTGCGGAGGTGTTGAAGAAGGAGCACGAGAGGGGGCAGGGAGGGAGGGTAGAAGCAAGGTAGCCAAGGATAGAGGAGGGGGGACAGCAGGAGAGGAAGGAAGTTGATGAGGTGTGGGAAGCGTCTATCAAAGAGGTGAAGGTTGGCCTGAGGGCCTTGGACCAAGATGGTCCCATTAGCGTAGACATTAATGATGGCCTTAGAGGAGCGGAAGGGGGCCAAGAGGACATCCCAACGGGTGCCACCATTAATGGGAGAGGAGGAGAAAGGAGAGAGCACAGAGACCATATGAAGGGTCCATAGGTCAGGCGAAGGCACGAAAAAGAGGATGTCAGTGAGAGTTTCCTTAGAGCAGGCACTAGTGTAGGTGTCAGCGATAGGGAGGCCTGGGTTGGAGACCAGGATGTCCTTTTTAAACTTTTTCCTACCAGATTTAGTGAGGAGAGCAGGATAGTCAATGGAAAAGCAGTTAGAGAAGATAGGCGAGACAGAGAGAACCATGGAGTAGGAGGGAGGGGGGGGGGAGAGACAGACGAAACGAGAGCACGCAGACAGGAAGTGAGCGGCAGGCACAAGTTACCACAATTAGAGCAAACAAACAGTAATGCGTATTAGGTACCGGGCCACCTAAGTTTGAGAATCCTGCGAGGGGACACATGGAGGCATAGGCTTGGCATTGGGCATTCTCCTGAGTTGCAAACAGGTTGATCTCTTGGAAGCCCCATTCTGCGAAGACATTGGACACAATGTCTTCGTGCAGACGCCATTCGTATTCTATGGGCAGTGGGAAATCTCTGCTGAGCACGTCTGCCAGAAGATTGAGTTCCCCTGGAACGTGTTGGGATAACAAACATCTCGTGTTTGAGAGCCCACATCCAAATGTTTTGGGACAGCTTGGATAGCCCTGAAGAGTGTGCGCCCCCTTGTTTGTTCAGGTAATACATGGCTGTGGTGCTGTTTATCAGGACCAGAACTGTCTTCCCCTGTAGTTGTGTTTGAAAGGCTTTCAGCGCTTTGAACACCGATAATCGCTCCAGTAGATTTATATGGTTGGATGCTACTTGTGGGGACCACACTCCATGCGCTGTCTGCTGAAGCAGGTGAGCCCCCTCACCCCGTGAGAGATGCGTCTGTCGCGAGAGGTCCTTCCACTAAGGGGTGGTGAAGATTTTCCCCTTCAAGAGGTTTTCCCTCAACCACTACTGCAGGGAGAGAACGAGGGCTGTTGAGACAACTAGCAGATCTTCCCATTGTCTGCTGGCCTGACACCACTTGCTGTCGAGCCACTCTTGCATTGGGACGCATGCGCAGCCACGCGTGGGCAAACCAAGTATATGCCATCATACCTAGCAAGTGCATGGCCTTACGTACGATCACCCCTCGACTGGCTACATATTGAGGGGTCTGAAAAATCATGTTCTGAACCCTCTCTTTGGAGCGGAAGACGAGGCCGTCCTTCGGCTGGATTAGAGCCCCCAGAAATGGTTTTATTTGACTGGGGACTAGACTGGATTTTTTCTCGTTGATGGAGAATCCCAGAATGAACAGAAGGTCTACAGTCTTCTGGGTGTTCAAAAAGCATGTGTCGTAAGAGTCCCCTATTATGAGCCAGTTGTCGAGGTGGGTAAACCGGGACGGACAGTCTGCACAGGCGTGCTGCCGCTACTACCAGGACCTTTGTAAACCCCATTGGCACTGAGGCGATGCCGAAGGGGAGCACTTTGAATTGGTAATGCCTGTCCTCTATCATGAACCTTAGATATTTCCTGGTCACTGGCAAAACTGAAATATGAAAGTATGCATCTTAAATGTCCAATGTTGCCATGTGGTCCCCCTGTTTCAACAGTGGGATCACCTCCTGTAGCGTTACCATACAAAACTTTTTTGAAGTTTTATAAATTAGTTCGCTGGGCGCAGGTCTAGAACAGGGCGCATGGTGAGGTCCTTTTTGTGTACAAGGAAGTACACTAAATAAATACCCTTGTTTACCTGAAGAATAGGGACAGCTTCTATGGCGTACTTTCCCAGCAGCGCTTCCACCTCTTGATTCAGTATCTGCAGATTGTCCGGTGAGAGGCGCCGTGAGCATGGCTGTCTGAACTGTGGTGGTCAGGTGAATTCCACGCAGTACCCGTGGGCAACCGTCTTTATAACCCACTGGTCTGAAGTTATCCCCTCCCATGCCGAGAGGAAAGATGTTAAACGCCCCCCGACCGGGGTGACATGGGAGAGGACCTGGATCTGATGGTCATTTTTGACCAGAGGCTGCGGCCCCTCTGGGTTTGGGGCCTCTACTGCTGTCCTTGCCACATCGCTGACCCCTAGGTGGGTCGTAGGCGGGGATTCCCGATGTTTGTCCAGAGTTAGTTACCCGTGCTGTAGTAGTTCTGACTTGCAAGGGACTGCCCTCGAAAGGACCAACAAGCACCACTTCTCCTTTTGGGGGGGGGGGAAGGTTTCTGAGTTATTTGTTGCAAGGACTTATGAGTCTCATGCTCTTTCTTGGCCATCTCCAGATCTCCAGGACATCGTCGACCGCTTTCCCGAAGAGATTGATCTCTTCTATGGGTTTGTTGATAAGAGCGGCCTGTGTTTTAGGCGTGAACCCCGAGTTGCGAAGCCAAGCATGACGCTTGAGTAGAGTGCCCTGGGCCAGAGACCTGCCTGCTGTCTCAGCAATGTCCAGAGTGTTCTTGATTATATTCTGATTTACCTGCCTGCCCTCAGCCACGATGGTGAGAAGCCTGGACCTAACAGGTTCAGGAACCTCCTGGAGACCACCTTGTACAATGTTCCATTGTGCATCTGCCTAACTGGCCAGCAACGTGGTGTTATTCGCTGTGTGTGTGGTGTATGCAGCTGCCGAGGTAACGCGCTTACCTAGGGCGTACAACCTCTTGGATTCCTTATCCGGAGGTTCCTCCCCCGTAGCAAAGGGTAATCCTGCCTGTTTCCGGGTGGTATTGACTACCAAGGAGTCGGGGGTGGCATGGCCTTTAATATATTGAGGGTCACTAGGAGATGGCCGAAATAGTTTCTCTTCTCGGATTCACTTCCGAGTCTGTGCTGGCGTGACCAGGGAGGGGGCCAACCTTTTAACAGAGTTCAGGAGATGAATGGCTTGGCTCGAGGGTGGTTTCTCCTTGATAATGTCCTCCACAAATTCTTGGTCGGGTACCGCCTCCTGTGTAGTGATCTGAAAGTGATCTGCTGCCTTCCTTAAAATGGCATTGAAGGCCATTTGGTCGTCTACAGGCAAGGCCTGACGAGCCGGGGTGGATGGAGGAGAATCCAGGCATAGAACATCGGTGTCCTGCTCTTGTATGGGGAACGTCCATGGCTCCGTTTCCACTTGCTGGGTTTCCTCCCAGTTGTCCATGGCATCCGCCTAGTCCTCAGGGTGGTCCTGCAGGAAGGAAGGGTCTTTGCTGTAGATGCCCTGGTAAGTGTCCATCTGGACCACATCTTCATGGTGGATAGAAACTGAGGGCAGAGAGTCAAGATTTTCTTAGAAACTTGAAGCTGATCTTAAAATAGGTTCCTCACGAGACCTCTCAGAGGAAGGATGCTCAGAAAACGAGAAACCTTTCAAGACGATCCATGCACCCTTTGAATTTCTCCCTTGTCCACTTCGAGGAACCAGAAGGGCCTAAAGGTGGAAAAACGTTGTTTTCCACCCTTTGGCGTCGAAATGTGTCTCGAAGGGTGTTGGACAGAGGCTCCTGACCGTCCTCGTAGGTTTCGTGAGTATCAGGGCACCATGGCCTGTCTTTAGACTTGTCTGAAGCCTGCCCCATGCGTTTCGACGGTGTAGGTACCAGCCCAAATGCCGAAGTAATTCTCACAATACTGTCTTCAATCTCTGCCGAATCAGCGTGAGTTAACGGGTTTGAAGGCTTATCAGAAGATTTACCTTCTACTGTGGCGTTAGAGTGCCTAGCGGTAGATTTTTCGCCTGGAAGCCTAGTAGTAGGTTTTGGGCCTACCAGGCCTTTAGGGGCTGTCGGAGCGTCCAATGACCACGCTTCCATGTGTAAACCTGAATTTTAGGGGTAGCGCCCTTGTTTTTGGAGTGCCCAGTCACAAGATGCTGCTGCAGATGCGGGGGAAGGCTGCTGATCTACCCGATCAGAGGAATCGCTGAAATATTCAACGGCCCTGTTGGCGCTTTCACCGTTTGACTGAATCGTCAAAATCAGTGGTGGGGTTGTGTGCTTAGTGTTTTTTGTACACCCCTGTCGCCGGTGTTGTCCCTGAAGCGAGACTTGTGTCAGGCCTTGAAGTGTCGGGGATGGGCGTGGCAGATCTAGAAGTGTCCGCCTCAAGGTCTATAACATCCGATACGGATGTTTGGTCATCGGAGGTGCTTCTGTCACTTTCGGCTGGTGTGGTGGTAGGGGGGGAAGAGGGTTCAGCCCGCAGCCCACCGCTTTACACAGCGCTCCTTAAGGGTCTTAGGCCGAAGGAGCTTACAAGCCGCACACCACTTCTCGTCGTGATCTAAGGGGAGACAAGAATTACACATTCTGTGCTAGTCTTTCCACGGGTGTCTGACCCTACACTTAGGGTAGAACCTAAATGAAGTCCTTTCCATAGCAAAAGGTATAAACAAAGATGACCAGACCAAGAGGGCAAAGAGGGGGAAAGAGGAAAGACATAACGAAAGATATGGCCACCCTGACCCCCCTCTCCCTATTGTGTAGGCCGGCTAGAGGGCCCGGCCACGTGGATGCCTCAGCAACCGGATCTTAGGCGTCCAAATCCACCACTGTAGAAACTTCCCCTGGCCTTCGTCGAAGTTCTTAATCGCTGTCGAAGTGACTTATAAGGGAAAAAAGATGAACAATGTCTCTTATGTAAGAGCTCCACTATAGGGCAACCAGTTATCTGGGCGGAAAAAAACAATCTGAGGGACCACAGTGCGTGAGGGATTCTGGGTACACTACACGTCACGATAGGGACAGTGTTACAGACACGACTATGCCGATGTCCCCTTTCGGTCCCCGAAAGACAAGATGCAATAAATACTCTGCGGTTACCACTGGATGTCGGACCATATGCACAGCGTGTGATTCTAAGCAGATTAACAAGCATCAGAAAATTAACTTTGAGATCTACTAAGAACATTGTATAATATTTCTTTAGAAACATTGTGTGCATATTTAAAGGACAATTCTATGCAACATATCACATTGCCTTGATAATCTCATACCATGCTTAGTACTGCCATGCCTCACTGCTATCACTTTGTTGGATTCTATTTGCGGACAGAGTATTTTTTATTTATTTTGGCATCCCATACCACCAGCCATCTATGGCTCAATGGTCTATGTTGTTTAATAGTCACTGCACCACAGCATCTTACCCAGCCCTGCCCTATCCGAACCACAACCATTCAGATGGCCCAACTCCTCCCTGCTCCATGAAATTAAACAAGTTTTCCAATCACAGATGATGTACAGCACTGGAGGCATGCATATGCAGTCTACATAGCTTCAGGGTTCCTAGAACCTAACTACTCATTGAAGTGTCCAGAGATATGCCACTGCCTCACCACCCTTTTGTTGCTGCATGTATAGCCAGTTACATCACAAACTTCTGTTGAGAGCTGTACAACCACCAAACCTAGGGGGAGCGGTGGGGGCCAACAACCAACCAAAAAGAAATGCCAAACCCCCGTTAAGGGTAATATAACTGGTCAAAGCATTAAGACGTAACTCTCAGGAAGGAGCAGCAGTTTGACACATTGGTGTAATTAGTCCACATCCGTATACGTACAAATATACACCACACTAATATACTGAAAAATGTATGACATGCATTACTTACCGTAATAGCATTTCTGATGATTGTATCTGCTTATATTGACATGCTGTGCATATAGTCCCACATCTAGAGGTAATCGTGGAGTATTGCCTCTTGTTTTTCGAGGATCGAAAGGGGACGTCGACATGGGCGTGCTTGTAACACTATCCCCAACGTGACGTGTAGTGTACCCAAAATCCCTCACGCGTCGAGGTTCCCTCGGGTTGTGTTTTTCTGCTGTGAGGGAGCCGTATGACTATCGTGAGTGCGTACAGAGAGTAGTAATATGTCTATGTTCCTTCTACTCCAAGAGGGGAGGAAGGGTGGGTGCATGTGAATCTAAGCAGATACAATCATCAGAAATGCTATTATGGTAAGTAATGCATGTCTTCTGATGCTTGTGAATCTGCTTAGAATTCCGTGCTGTGCATAGACTCGCAAGCAGTACCCATTGATGGTGGTGGGACGTGTGACGGAACAGTAGTAAAGAGGTGTCTTAGTACCACTTGTCACACCTGAGAATCAGACCTAGAGGGAGTATCCAGGCAGTAGTGTTTTGTAAAAGTGTTTACAGAACTCCAGGTTGCTGCTTTAGAGGAACATTTGCAATGAATGCTATGGAAAACCGAGTAGAGTGTTCTAGGCTTGAAGGGCAGATCTCTGTTGGCAAGAGTGTAGCATAGTGTGATGCAGTTTACAATCCACTTTGAGATGGCCGATTTAGAAACTGGGTCCCCTTCTCTACCAGCTGCCACTGAAACGAAAAACTGGTTCGTTTTTCTTAGTGGTTTAGTTCTTTCCAGATTATATACGACCGCTCCCCTCACAACAAGTGTGTGGAGGCTTCTTTCTGCCACATTAGTGGAGTTCTGGAAAAAGGTGGGTAGTTCTATATATTGGTTCAAATGGAACTTTGAAATTAATCTAGGTGCAAACCGTGGGCGAGTGTGCAGGATCACCTCATCTTTGTGAATTATGACAAATGGTCCTTGAACTGAAAGGGCCTGTAGTTCACCAATTCTTCATATTGATGCGAGTTCCACCAGGAAAGCGGTCTTGTAAGCGAGAGCTTTAAGGCTAGCCTTATGCATAGGTTCAAAAGGAGGTCCCATTAGTCTTGTGAGAACCACATTCAGGTCCCATCCAGGAGCTGGGTTTGAAATAGGGGGATGGAGTCTTTTAAACCCTTCCATACAAGCCTTGATTATTGGTATTTTCTACCAGAAAACTTTTTTTCTGGTATGTAGTATAAGTTGAAAGTGCATCTAGGTGTGCCTCCAGGGAATTAAAAACCAGACCGGAGTCTAGTAGGCGAGTCAGATATAGGACAATATGTGTCGGTGAACAGTCTATGGGATTGATGCTCTTGGAATTGCACCAGATGACGAAGCGCTTGTACTTATTGGAGTAGCAATGTCTGGTGTTAGGCTTTCTTGCTTCTCTAAGTATGTCCCTGCATCTTTGAGGAATTTGGAGGTGTCCAAACTCTATGACCTCAGGAGTTAGTCCGCTAAGTTGAGTTTGCGGGCCTGGATGGAGTGTTTCCCCCCTGTCCTGTGATAGCATGTTGTACAGGCATGGTAGTTTACTCGCAGGGGAGACTGACATTGCCACCAGATGAGAGAACCAGGGTTGGCAGGCTCACATAGGGGCGACCAGGATCATTGTGTCTGGTTCCTGGTGCATCTTGTGCACTATCTTGTTGAGTAGGTGAGCCGGGCTGAGGGGTAGTATATGCAAATTTCACTGACCATCTTATCCAGAGACCTTTCCTCTTGGAGCGGTTCTGCAGGTACCTGGAGGCGTAATCTGGGCATTGTGCATTCTCCAGAGTTGCGAACAAGTCGATCTCTGGGAAGCCCCAGTCTGCGAAGACGTTGAGAACGTTTTCTTCGTGCAATCGCCACTCGTACTCTACGGGTAGTGGGAAGTTGCTGTTGAGCACGTCTGCCAGAAGATGGAGTTCCCCTGGAACATGTTATGACAGAAGGAACATCTTGTGTTTGAGAGCCCATTTCCATATATTCTGAGACAGTTTGGATAGCCCTGGAGAGTGAGTACCCCATCGTTTGTTCGGGTAATAGATGGCCGTGGTGCGGTCCGTGAGGACTAGGTCTGTCTTTCCCTGGAGGTGTTTTTGAAAGACCTTCAGGGATTTGAATACTGCTAGCAATTCCAACAGGTTTATGTGCTTGGATGCTACCGCTGGGAACCAAACGCTGTGTGCTGTCTGATGAAGGTGAACCCCCCACCCAGTCAGAGATGCGTCCGTGGTGAGAGTGGCTTCTACTGCAGGGGTGGCGAAGGTCTTCCCCTGCAAGACATTTTCCCTTGACCACCACTGCAGAGAGAAAGAAGGCTGCCGAGACAACTACTAGATCATCCCATTGTCCGCTGGCCTGACACCATTGGCTTAAGAGCCACTCTTGCATGGGGCGCATGCGCAAACGTGCGTGAGGGACTAGATAAATGCAGGAGGACATCATCTCTAACAGTCGCATGGCTTTGCGTACGGTCACCTCACAATTGGCTGCATAGTAAGGGATACGGAACAGCACGTTTTGAACCCTCTCGGAGGGGAAGACGAGCACGTCTTTGGTCTGAATGAGCCCACAGAAACTGCTGGACTTGGGTGGGGTCTAGGCTGGACTTTTTCTCATTGATCGAGAATCCCAGACTGAAGAGAGGATCTACCATCTTCTCAGTATTTGATAGGCATGTTCCATACAAATCCCATGTTATTAGCCGATCGTCGAGGTAAGGATAGACTGGAATGGACTGCCTGTGCAAGTGAGCCGCTACTACCGCCAGTACTTTTGTAAACACCGTTCGGGCTGAGGCAATGCAGAAGGGACCAATAGTGCTTGTCCTCTGTCAAGAACATTAGGTACTTTCTGTGCACTGGCAACATTTAAATATGAAAGTATGCATCTTTCATGTCCAATGTTGCCATGTAATCCCCCTTTGTTAGCAAGGGATTACTTCCTGCAATAATGTTATTCTGAACTTTTGTGGCCTGACAAACTTGTTAGCTGAGCGCAAGTCTAACACAGGGCGCATGGTGAGATCGTTTTTGGGTACAAGGAAGTGCACTGAATAAATACCCTTGTTTACCTGTAGAAAGAGGACTATTTCTATTGCACCCTTTTCTTGAAGGATCTCCACCTCTTGTAGCAGAATTTTCAGGTGTTCGGGCGAAAGGCGTCTCGATGTTGGTGAACGGTATTGAGGTGGCTGGTGGAACTCATTACAATACCTGTGGGCGACGGTCTTGAGCACCCACGGGTCTGAAGTGACCCCCTCCCATGCATGAAGGAAATAGGTTATTCATCCCTTGACCGGGGAGGCCTGGGAGGGGACTCCGACAGGCAAGTAATTTTTTTAGCAGGGGCCGGGAGCCTCTTGTGGTGGAGTTCCTACCCATGCCTTTGCCTCTCTGCTGACCTCTTTGTTGGTATGGACCTGTGGCAGTTGTGCCCTGTCCGGAGGACCATGGTGCACTCCCTGTTCCATGCTGGTTGTGGGGGGGAATGTGGGAAGGACTGCCCCAGAAAGGACCGGCGAGAGCTACCGCCTCGCTGTTGATAGGGTCTTGCTGTAATTTGGTTCAGAGACTTCAGAGTCTCGTGCTCCTTCTTTGATGTTTCTAAGGCATGGTCTACTGCCTTCCCAAACAAATTAGTCTTCTCCACTGGCTTGTTTATAAGGGAGGCATGTGCCTCAGGCTTAAAGCCCGAATTCTTGAGCCATGCCTGCCTTTTAAGAAGGGTACCCTGGCCCAGGGTCCGTCCCGCTGTTTCTGCGGCATCCAAGGTATTTTTCTGGATATTTTGGTTGACCCGACTCTCTTCCGACACAACCGCCAGCAGGCGTGATCGTACCGGTTCCAGGACTTCTTGCAAGCCCCACTGAATTAAGTTCCATTGATTGTCACTTAACTTGCCAGCAATGTAATGTTATTGGTAATTCTAGTGGAACATGCCACTGACGTAGTGATGCGCTTTCCGAGTGCGTATAACTTTTCATGTGGTTCGGTGGGCATCATCAAAACTTTCGACTGGCCCATTGGCATCTGCTTCCTCAACGTATCCGTCGAGGGAGTCCATGGAGTTGTGTGCTTTTCTTTATGTGGTGCTGGTGTGCCACTGTCGCCAGGATGTTGTCTCCCCATAGCATCACCGATGGCCTGCCTGTCGGGCCGGGCACTTGGGAACCGGATGCTTCCGAGGGGGGTCGATTGCATTCCACAACTGAACCATGGCTGTCGCTTGTAGCCTCGTCACTCGAGGCGCCTGCGCCGATGAGGCTGCTACACTCGGCCTGCATGGCGGAAGCCACACACCGCTTCGTCTGCCGATCCTTTAGTGTCTCTGGACGGAAAAGTTGGCACGACTTGCAGGATCGCTCGTCGTGATCACGAGGCAGACACTTGTTACACTTTCGGTGCGTATGCATCCACGGATATTTGCTGTTGCAGGACGGGCAAAACTTAAAGGGAGTGCTCTCCATAGTGGAGGTAAGGAGCAACAGCAAAACCAGAAGGGAAAAGGGGGTGGGGGGGTGCATTCTAGAAAGAATCACACCCCATGGCCCCACTCTCCATACTGTATAGGCCTGGCCGGAGGTCCGAGGCCACACAGTCGACAGCGTTGACCGAAGCACCAGTCGCCGAAATCCAACCGTCATAGGACAATGAAGTTATAAGTTTGCAATGTACGAACTCTGCATAGGGTGACCAGCTAGCTGGGTGGAAAAAAACTATCCGAGGGACCTCGACACGCGAGGGACTTTGGGTACCCTACACATTAGGGATAGTGTTACAAGCACGCCCATGTCGACGTCCCCTTTCAATCCTCGAAAGACAAGATGCAATACTCTGCGATTACCACTAGATGTCAGACTATATGCACAGCATGTGATTCTAAGCAGATTCACAAGCATCAGAAATATTTATGTTACACATAGATCTCTATGAATTCAAAGTAATTCAGCACATAATGCACGCTATCAAAAAAAAAAAATATGTAAAAAAACAGAAAGGACTCTTCCTCATCCTTATACTTTTATAGTGAACCCAAATTACAGATAGGCACAATACATATAGTGACGAGTGGGTAGAAAAATGCATTATAATAAAACACTTAAAAACCCCTACTACCTGCACAACACCTGGTAGTGCCCTAAACAGGTAACCAACTACTGGTATATTTTGCAGGTTCTATACCTAGAGAAAAGCATACAACAAATCATGAAGACCCCAAACCCAACAACAACTCTCCACATCAATTCGGCCCTCTAGGGCAAAGTATTTGGAGAACACAAATACACATATCAATTAAAAATAGCGTTAGAAGGTGGAAAACAATTATTACACAACCAGAGGCATCAAAAAGAAAAATGCTAGGATCATTTTAGAAAAAAATACCAGTTAACTTCAATGTCAGGAAAAATAGTTACAGTCACCAACATTAGATACAGGGTATATTCAGTTTGATAGGCGAGAAGAGCAAAACTTTAGATATATATCTATATATATAAATAATTTTTTTTAAAATTGCTGCTGGATACTAAAAATACAATTCTTGACCTAGATATCGCCAAAGAGTCCAGTAAAGGTGTCCAGGGGCAGGCGATGACCCCCCCACCTTCACTTTAGGACAGTTCCAGGGCGAGTACAAAGTTCCAAAGACGTGAATGAGATAAAGCCAGTAGGTCATCCGCATGTATGGTGAAAATGAAGGCAAGTCTGTTTTACCCCACAGGTGTAGATTTGGTGAGAAACCAGCAAAGGGAGGCCCAAAGACACCCCTGGAAGAGACCCAGAGGTTGAATGAAGAACCAGAAGCCCCAGGAGAAATTGCAGCAAAGCAGGAACATCCCCAATGTTAGTCAATAGGAAAGGCGGTAATGACTCGTTTATATGGAATCTCGACTACAGAGCAAAGGGACACTCTCCGTCCCCCAATCCACCTCCTCAAACTTAAGTATCTGGAATAATTGACCGGCCCAGGACCTAGAAGTACGTACTCCGGGTGATAGTTGAAGAAAACTGCTCCAGCAAGGCAACGTCAGGTAAGTACGGGCTTCTTCCTAGATGCTTGTTATAGTGATCTGATGCCCCCACAAGGGAACCTCGGCCAACCAAAAGGAGGAACAAACAGCCTTTCCACAAAGGAACTCTTTGAGCCATCAGGGAAGAGAGGGGAAGACCCCAGCAAAGATCATTCTGGCAGCCTGGTGGGCAAGGAAAGGGTGGCACAGCCACATAAATCTGTCCCATGGTGAGGATAGTGGTGGAGGCATTCAAGGACGACCCAATGAACGGAAGAGGTGTGGTGTTGCTGTCCCCAAAACCCTTCTAAGTGACTGCAGCCACCTACACTAAGGCAGGAGATGCCCAGCAGAAAATGGCAGCAGAAAATGGCAGGCAGTGCCCGTAAACAGCCTAGAAAACAGTTGCAGGATGAAAGGCCTGACAACAAAAGAGTCAGCAGGACTCTGCAGAAAGCAGGGATATGCCGAAATCACTGCATCCTGCCAGGTGAGAGCTTAAAATGGCAGGAAAACTGCAGGAAACTCCAACTGCTGCTTCTAAGCTCCCAGAAGCAAAAGGGGGATGGCCAAAGTCACTCTGCCAATCAACAAAAGGGGAGAGAGAGGAAGGAGCCAGGTGGCCTAACACTCAGCTCAGACCACCCCCGGCAGCAATTCAGAGGGCGCGGCCAGGGACCTATACTGATCTAAAACTGTTAAAACCAATATGGAGGCTGTCCTGTGGGCTAACAAAGAGCACACACGGTCAGATCAGCCATTTTAGGCCTACCTTGTAGTTGCCCTGAACAAAGAAAGTCCTAAAATGCTAAAACAGGGGAGAGCAGGACTTCATTGGTACCTGAGTAGCTACAAAAAAGGTACATTTGTCTACCAATGTGGTAAAATTGCTTGCACCCCTGGGGAAGCCAAAATTAAATTACAGCTTCCAACAGTGTACACCCGAAAAACCAATGTAAGGTGATATAATCGCGCTCTGGCAAGAATGGGGTGCTTCAGAGGTCCCCCTGGCACCGGGAGCCTTAACGGCAACCCAGGACCATATACCTGAAGCGAAGGAAAAAGGGTTACAATAGCAGAAGGACATAAGTAGAGGTCCCTAGGGCCACCAAAAACGTGTGCTACAAAAGTCCTTTTAGGGGGCTCCCACCTTCCTAGCCGAGTCTGCCAGTCTAAGTTACTATAGGAGGGCATAAAGCAATAGCTTTATCTATGCAACTCCCTCAAGGACTTTCTAGGTGATCTAGCAAGGTATTCCGATTGCCCTGCGGACCTAACACCGGATGACCGCCTCAAGCTTTTCTTCGCTCTCACCTGTCTCCTCTCTTACAACACTGTTTCCTGGTCTTCTCTCTTGCGTCTCTTGCGTCTGTACTCTCCAGTTCCCTACTCATCTCACTGCACCTACAAAACTGCTGCCTCTAGTCTCCTTTGCTCGTGTGTTTTGCACTTCCCTCCTACTTCATGCCTCTAACTGACCCCTTCTGCCTCGTTCCCTCCTGATTTCTACTCACTCCTACTCTTAACCCCTTCTTAACCCCTTCTTCTATCACTTCAAAATGAACTGGACTCATTCTCACTCCCACACAACTAACGAAAACTGGTACCACCATTCCAAACCCAACACCTTACTTCTACACTCTCTCCAAACACACCAAAAGTATCTTCCAAGTCCTCCGACACCTGCTGCACACTCCCCTCCGGTCTCCTGGTCTTTCCCCACACTCAAAAACTTAATTGCAGACAGACTGTGAGCTTTTAAAATCGCCTAAAAGGATCCCTCTGCTTCCATTGGCTACCTGAGTCTGCTTCCCTGGGCACATCTGTCTCTAAACTACTCTTAGCTCCAGTCTCTTCCACCCATGTATGTGGTCACTGTAGTTCTCTGGCTTTCTCCTGTATCAAGCAAGTTAATATCTACAAAGGCTTTGGGCAGGGGATCACTGGTCTCCTTTGTTGCTCTCTTCTGTTTAGCTCTGGTGCCACTGCTGCTCCCAAGTAGCATGCCTGGGCAGTCTGTATGGTTTCGCTTTCAGCTCCAGATTGCTGCCAAATAAATTAGTGCCGTCAAAGGGCATGTTAAGAAGTCTGGACTGTACATGTGGAGCAAAACCAGACTCTCTCAATCAGGCAAATCTGCACGTTACAGTGCTACCCGCCATTGCTCTGCTGATACTGTCCGCAGAGTCGAGACCCGTCTGGGGGGATTTGGATTCACACATCGCATCTTTCCATCCTTGACAATGTTTAAAAAGCCGTTTCATTCTTCCACCTTCATGGATATGTTCAGCCGCCATCGCTATTCAATCCCATGATGTGAAAGTGAACTTGGCCAGTGCACACGTGGCATTAGCCGATTTCAGAGCCATACTCCCTGCAGAGAAAAGCTTTTGTAGCCCAAGCGTCATAAAGCTTGTCATATGTGTTTGGGGAGGGGGATTGGTGTAGTTGGGTCAATCCTTCCTTGGCAGAGGAGTGAATATTTTCTCGACATCCTTCGAAGAATGGCATCGAAGTCTTTGATGCTGTCGAAGTCGAGGGCTTTGACTGCTGTGGCGTCGAGGGTTTTTTAGGGCTCGACCTGGAGTCTTTCGGCGCTGATGATTCTGGCCTCGAAGAAGCCCTTTCTCGACTTGAGGGAACCTCTGAGGTTTCTCAAGGAGTTTTCTCATGGACACCCGGGCCCGAGAGTGCATAGGTTTTGTCCCTGGTCTTCTTTTGGTCGTGCTTGTCGATACTGGCATGTTTCTTATCTTTCTTAGGTGGGGTAGAGGCCGCTTTCAAGAATACTTCGAGCATCTTTAGTTTGAACTTCTCTCACTCCGCCGGTGAGGCCGATTTAGCCAGGCACAAGACCCTTTCCAGGGGAAGAACTCAACAGCAATAATGGCGATCTTTGGTGCCTTTTCTTCGACTGCCATGAGGAAGATGACGAGTGGTGTGAGCCACTACGTGATCGGGAGTGTTTAGCTTTCTTCTGACTAGGAAAGGCATCTCTCGACTCGGACGATCACTTTTTTGACAGGGTTGTCGAAGGGGATTTACAGGACCTACTTGTGGCCAGCTTCCCTTTGCGCTCTATCAGGTCTTTCGCTGTCATCAATAGGCAGGACCCACAGTCCCAAGTCGAATGAAAGGATCCGGGGCACCAGTCGTGTTTTTTTTTTTTTTTTTTAACCACAATCTCAGAGTTGATGATACCGACGACAATGCCATGTTCACAAAACCAAAGGTTTCTTAGTCAAGGAACCGAAGCGCGCAGAAAAACGGAACTGAAGCCAACGGTCGCTGCGCGCGCTATATACCATCAATGACATTGACACCGGGATGGAGGCCCCGAAGCGACATTTAGTCGACGGGCATCGACGAGCACCGCGCCCTGGTGGACATTCTTTGCCGAAGCAGCTTAAGCTGGATATGGAGATATCATAAGATGAGGAATACGTGGGAGGACACAATCCATTCGAAAGATTGGACCTTGCTAATCCTCCAAGCAGAAATTAACATCACAAATAAAAGTTTTCCAGTATCCGTTATCAGTCATCACCATAGACTCAAAGGGCTTGAGCACCAATGCAAAACCACTTTTAAGGTCTCGGACCCAGTGTGGCTTGACCGGTGGAAAAGGTTTACCAAAGCCTTCAAGATGCCATTCCACAATAGGATAAGCTAAGAATGGCACAAAATCGTCAGGAGTGCTGTAAATGTCAATGGAAACCAGATAGGTTTAACAATATTCCACCTGCATGCAATTGGCTGCCAGAAGCACTGTAAAGAAAAGCACACTTGTCCAACTGACAGCCAGCTCTGAATGGCAGTACTCTGTCAAATAGATCCAGTATCGGTCACAAAATGACTTCATCCTGCCCAACTGGATACTGCACATCTTGTCCTGTGAAAGAACTAAGTGGGTAGCTGCTCAAGAACAGCACAGGAAAAGGAACCAATGGTGTCTTCTGTTCATTTCCATTCATTAGTGCATTCAAAGGTTTTGTCCTGGATTGGTTTTGGTAACTCTGTCTTAGAGGTCTTCCTCAATCATCATTGGCTCCATTAAAAACAATTTTTCATGCTGCCACTTGATTAAACATAGGGTGCCAAGAAGTTTGATTGAATTACGCCCATTTTAAAATGTCCCCATTGACTCCAGAATTTATTTTAAATTAATCCGTATTTAAAATAAAGATATTGTTCTCAGTCTCCTATATATCTGGGTGATGCATTGAAGATCTCTGGGGTTTCTGAGGTGTTTGTAGTCTTTAGTTGTGACAGATTTGGGCTTTGAAACTTAAGCATTCTGCTTCCATTAAAATATGTTTTTCGGGTGCAGCCGTTTCTTGCAGAAATGCGCTTCCATCCAAATTACGCTTTATCCCCGATTTTTTTTACATTTTCACAAAGCCTTAAAGACTAGGTTTTTGAATACAGGGTTCGAAAATGAGATCGATAAGCAAGAGCTAAAACCAGCTCCGGGGTATCTAGCATCACTCTGTAGGCCGGCGCTACCACTGGGGAACCGGAGCTACTGGAGATGCTCCTTTAACTTTGTTAATTCTTTTATGAACCATTGTGTTTAAACACATATTAGATGTGTATTAATTCATTCTCAAATACTCAAAGTTAAGGCAACAGCTACATGTTTGGAAGGCACCCGTTGGACCTAGGAGCTACTCCGAGGCCTTCTATCCTTTCTCACTTTCCCACAGAGGATCACCACCTCGAGAACCCTGGTTCTCTCTAGGCTGGACTATTGCAACATCCTCTTTCTCAATCTTCCTACTTCCACTCTCCATCCTCTACAACTCATCCAGAACAGAACCACAAGACTTATCCTTGGCCTCAAGTCCAGGGACTGCATCTCTCTGGCGCTAAAATCTCTCCACTGGCTCCCTGTGGCTGCAAGGACCAAGTTGAAGACCCTTTGCATAATCCACAAGGCTTTCTGGGGCCAGGGCACGCACCATCTACAACGCCCCCTCCCTAAATATTCTCCCTCCAGAGCCCTCCAACTCTCTGCAGGTGAGCCGTTTTCACAAAGGGAGATTTGGTGGTAGATCACATCCAGAGTCTACAGGTCCCAGGCTTCCCCGTCAGTCTTTTGCACTTGCCTCCGGGCCACTGCACTATGGTCTGCATTACTGCACTTTCATCTTACTCCATGAGCGGGGCAACCTCTATGCACTTAACCCAGGGCCCTGCTGGACTGGACGTGTTTTGCTCCTCCCCCAAATCCCCCTTCCTCGTACCTCCATCTGTACGCATGCATGACCTAAATGTACTAGGACTAGTAATTTCCCTCCCTAGCATGATCACAACTAACACGTCATGCACTTGCACTAAGAGAAATGCTGTTAGGCCTAGTATGCCAGTTGTTATGTTATCTCATTCAGAAACTTCAAGGCACAAGAATGATTACCATTTCCCTTGTTCTCTTCCCGCCTTGAATCGCTTTGAAGCACTCCACCTCTGTATCAGCGCTATATAAATAAACAATTACAAAAATAGCTCTTGGCAGCTGCAGGTTTCAAGCTAAACAAGTTCTTCTATGCGAGAAGCAGCAGGTAAATAGCTCCCAGCTCCCCTCAATTTCGAACCATGGAATATCGTTCGTTTTTATTATAGTTACTGCTGAAGTAACCAGTTTTTCTTTACTGTAGTTTTCGATGTGCTTTTAGCTGATATTTTAAATATAATTGTACTTTATTGGATATTATTTATTGTACAGTGCTATGACGCATTTATGCCTTTGTGCTTTATAAACCTTTGTAAATAAATACAATAAAAATATTGTGAAAATCGGGAGAAGTTGAAGACTGAAGCCCCTGAAAACCACCAAGAGCAACCACGGGTCTGGAGAGAAATGTACAGAGTCAGCCTTTCAGAGACCTAAACTGTGGATCCCAACACCACCACCATTGCTTTTTCAAATCAGAAGCTGGTGTCAAGGAGGGGAGGTGGGAAATGGAAACTTTTAGCCAGTGGTTGAAACTGTTCCTGGCGACTGGTGCTAGACGAGGGATATGGCTGCTCTGCCTTCATGGTAGCTCCAAAAACCACCTAAAGCCCTGGAGCTTGCATTTTGTCTATTCTGGTTCAGCAGAGAAATCTTCACAATAGTCTTCATTAACACTGCCAGGGACTTCTCTGCCTGGGTAATGGATTTTTTTTTGTTCAATTCCTCATCCATAGAGGGGGACCAAGTTTACGTCAAAGAACAAATTATCTACATTTCAGTAATGTTTTGTGATGGACGTTCCCTCCCACAGATTCCTCACCTGTAATATCGATCTCCCATTGTCAGCTGCTCTATGGAAACTTTTCTACCACCAGGGTGGGCAATGCAGCTCTGCCCGATGCCTTTAAGTGCAACGTGCCAGACAAGACATTGGGGCCAGTATATATATATATATATATAGAGGCTGTGCACACTGAACTTAGTTCTACCCTTTTTCCACAGCACTCTGACACCGAGGGGCCGCAGAATCTATGTGTACTAGCTAGCCTAAAAGGGGCAGTTGGGCAGAGGGGGAGTGATGAAGAATCTGTGGGAGGAACGATCAGAAAGAACATTACTTAAAGGCAAGCAATTTTTTCTTCTAATTGACTCCTTCCTCCCATGGATTCCTCATCTATGATACTCCCAAACCAGTGCAACGACCTGGAGGAGGGAGGGTAGCAAGGACACCACCGGAACCAGAACATTCTGAAGGACAGCTCTGCCAAAGTGAGTGTCCTGACCAGACATAGTATCCAAGCAGTAATGTTTAGCAAACGTGTGCAAGGAAGCCTATGTAGCCGTTAAGCAAATATCCAGAACAGGCACTCAGCGTTACATATCCGAGGTGGCGGCCAACCCTCTGATGGAGTGATCCCTGAGAACCTCAGGGACCTCCTTGCCAGCTAGATCATAGAATTGAGATGCAAAGAATGATCCATCGAGACGAACAAGTTACTTTCTTACCTGGTAACGTTCTTTCGATGGGATGTTCCTCCGACGTATTCCACATCTATGACATTAATCACCACAGGGGTGCTGCCTCGGAAAATATTTCAGCGTAGGCGTCCTGCGTCGATCAGCTGTCCTTGAGGGCCTCCGTCGAGGGTCGACGTCACTGGATGTTATATCTAGGATGCACAGCGCCCGTAGCCTCAGTTGTAGTTTCTTTCCCAGAACGTGTGGCACCAATCTCCTGCGAGTATTACCGCAGAAAGCCTTGCGGAAACATAAGCTGCAATCACATAAATTCTGTAGAGGGGCAGGCTGGGAGGGTGCGATGTGGAATACATCGGAGGAACATCCCATCGAAAGAACGTTACCAGGTAAGAAAGTAACTTGTTCCTAGAGGGGACTGTGTCCTCCGACGTATTACACATCTATGACAGACTCCCAAAGCAGTACCAACGTCAAGAGGCAGGAAAAAGAATTTATAATTTTAGAATGCCCAATTAAATTGCAGAATAGAGGACCGCCTTACCAGAGGCCAAATTTTGCCCATGGGTAGAGTCCAGGGAACAGTGTTTTACAAAAGTATGGACAGAGGCCCATGTGGCTGCTTCACAAATATTACGAATGGGAACACCCCTCTGCAGAACAGTAGAGGCAGCCACACCCCTAGTAGAATGAACCAGTAAGCCTACCGGAAGGTCCTTGCCCGCCAAACGTTAACATTCAGAGATCGTCAAAATGATCCATCTGGACAAGGTCTGCTTGGAAACAGCTTGACCTAAACGCCTTTCAGCGTATTCTACAAATAGCTGATCGTCCACTCTGACCCGGGACATCCGTGAGAGATAGAAGCTCAAAGCTCTCCTCGGATCCAACCTATGGAGCTTCTCCTCTTCCTTACCAGGATGCGGAGGAGGATAGAACGCCGGAAGAATTACCTTGTGGCGCAGATGAAATTCCGATACAACCTTCGGAAGAAAAGAAGGACGAACCCTAAGGACAACCCTGTCCTTATCGAACACCGCAAAAGGTGGCTTGGCGGAAAGTGCCTGCAACTCACTCACTCTGCGAGCAGAAGTAACCGCAACTAAAAATACAGTCTTAAAGGTCAACAGTCTCAAAGGACAAGAATGCAAGGGCTCAAACGGAGCTCCCATTAGGAATTTTAGAACCAAGTTCAAATCCCATCCCGGCACCTGCAAAGGTCACGGTAGAAACACATTAGTTAGCCCTTTTAGAAACTGGGAAATCCAGGGAATCTTTAAATAAGAACACTCCTCAGACGAGCGCTTAAATATGGACAGCGCCACCAGGTAACCCTTAATGGTACCCACTTGCAGGACCTTGTGAGCTAAAGAAAAGCAAAAAAAGACAGAACCGCAGGATTTGATCACTGAAAAGGATCCACATTCTGAACCCTGCACCAGTCGCAGAACTTTCTCCAACAGCAACGGTACAGGGATTTTGTTGTTGGCCTTCTGGCAGAAAGCAACACCTCCATCACGTCTTCAGGGAGGTCCCAATCCTTGTACCTCAACCTTTCGGATACCAAGCATGAAGGTTGAGAGACTGGACCTCTGGGTGGAGAACCCGACCCACCTCCCATGAGAGCAGATCGTCTCGATAGGGAAGACGGCGTGGAGGACAGATGGACATGTCGAGAAGGTCTGGGTACCACGCTCTCCTGGCCCATGCTGGAGCAATGAGGATCATTCGGGAACCGAACCTCCGTAACACTTGTGGAATGACGGGGACTGGAGGAAACGTGTACAGCAGTGGGAAGGACCACCACTATGAACGCATCCCATAAGGCTCCTCTTAGAGGAAATTCCCGCGAGCAAAATCTTTTGCACTTCCGGTTGACACAGGTGACGAAGAGATCCACTTGTGGGGTCCCCCAAAGGGCGAAGATCTCCAAGAGAACTTCCTGAACCAGCTCCCACTCGTGAGACCGTGCTCTGCCTGTTCAGAGCGTTCGCCGCCACGTTTTCGTCGCTGGCCAGATGAACTGCCGTAATCAAAATTTCCTGCTGGATCGCCCAGAACCAGATGAACACAGACAGTTCTCAGTCCCACTGCGCTGAACAGTGCAATAGTGACAGGTGTTCCAAGTAATTCAAAGAAGGAGGGATTTCTCAAAAGTCCAATGAGTTTAATAGCGAAGTAGCCCGACACGTGTTTCCAGTCATCACAGACTCTTCATCTGAGGCTGAAAGTTTCAAGAGCTAGCCCAACCAATTAAGTATATCGTGGCCAGTGCCAAATGCACTCTCTCACTGCTTCGCAATTGCGGAACTCTGTGCAATGCTGCTGAACTGAATGAAATGAAAGTAATCCGTCACGATCGTCGCCTCTGGCCACGGTAGCCACAATGGTGCTCCCTTCATCAGATTGCCTTTGTGGGCCCGCCACAGAAGATCCTGGGCAACCGAGGGCGGAACCTGAACGGGATCCGACATACTGCCGGAGGACTGCGACCACTGCATCTTGAGAGCCCACTGCAGAGATCTCGTACGCAGCCTGGCCTCCGGCACCAATAGAATGCAGGATGCCATTAGGCTGATCAACCTCAAGAACTCCAACGCCGGGAGACTGGCATGTTGAAACTTGTCCACCATCTGCAGAATGTGATGAGCCCTCACCTGGGGAGGCGAACACTGCCCCAGGGATGTGTCGAGCACTGCTCTGATGTACTGGAGCCGCTGTGTAGGTATCAAGTGGGACTTCTGTAAGTTGATGGAGAAGCCCAGCTTGTGAAGGAGTGGCAGGTGACGGACAGATGATCCAGGACTTGCTCGGGAGAGCGTGCCCTGATCAACCAAACGTCCAGGTCGTGGTAGACGTGAATCCCCCCCTTTCCTGAGATACGCTGCCACCACCACCATTAGCTTGGTTAAGACCCTCGGGCGGAGTTCAATCCGAACGGCAGGACCCAAAACTGAAAATACGAGTCACCAACCGCGAACCTCAGGTACTTCCTGTGCTTGGGATGAATCGGCATATGAAAGTAAGCATTCTTGAGGTCGAGAGACACCAACCAGTCCTGAAGTTGAAGGGCCTGGAGGACTTGAGAAAGAGTAACCATCTTGAACTTGTCCTTCCTGAGGAGCTTGTTCAAACCACAAGTGCATGATTCCCCCCCCCCCCCCCAACCAGCGAACCATGGCCTCATGACTGAGCGGAAGCAGCTGCGGCAGTGCCTGAAGGCAAGGAGGCAACTGCCAGAGCGGCTTTGGCACCTTGAGTACCTTGTTTTCCACCTCAGGTACTCCTACGTTGGCCCCTTTGACTGGCAGCTCCCCTCGATCTACCAATGGAAAAGTAGTATTGAAAGGAACCTCCCCTCCATTGCTGTCCCCTAGGACGAAAAGGCGGAGGTTGCCATACTGCAGCTCTCAACAACTTTGCTGCAGCTTTGGAGGTCTGCAACCTCTCAAGGCTCTCGTCAGCCTTGCTGCCAAAAAGATGTACACCCTCAAAGGGCATGTTGAGAAGCAGGGACTGCACATCAGGAGCAAACCCCGACTTCCGCAACCACGCAAACCTGCGCATCACGGTGCTCGCCGCCATGGACCGGCTGACACAGTCTGCCACTTTCAGACCCAACTGAACGGTTTCACACATGGCATCCTTGCCATCCTGCACGAGGGCTAGAAAGCCATCGCGTTCCTCCCCTTCGGGAATATGTTCAGCCGCCAAAGATACACAATTCCACAGAGTACGAGTGAATCTTGCTAAGGCACAAACAGAGTTGGCTGCCTTTAAAGCCATAACACCAGGTGAAAATACTTTCTTCACCCAACCATCAAAGCGCTTATCGTCCCTATCCGGAGGGATGGTAGGGTACGCAGCATGCTTCGCTGGGGCCGTAGCCGCCTGCACCACCAAACTCTCCAGTGTGGGGTGCGTAGATAAGTAGCGGGGGTCACCGCTGGCTGGACAGTATTTTTTCAGAAGCGACTTAACCACTGCCAGAGACTCTCCGGAGCAGACCAAGCCGCCACCACCCTTCTTTGTAAGGCCATATGAAATGGCAGCACCGGGTCAGTGGGCGGACCTTGGTCCAATATATCTGTCAGGTCATTCTGCAGAAAATCAACAGGTGGCGCAGACCACCCCAAGTACTCAGTTAACCTCGACATGAGATGCCTGTACGAGGACTCAGCATGTGTGCCAGGCTCAGGCCTGCCAAAGTCAACCTCCGGAGAGGTGCCCAGACCACTGGCGTCATGTAAAGACTGACATAGGTCTTCCATTTGGCTGTGACCAGACAATAGGTCATTAGGAACCTCAGGAGGCACAACCCCCTCCTCATCCGACCCTTCTTCCACCTCTGTGATGTAGCCTAAAGGCTGGAATAAATTAAGCCTGGGGTGGGGGGTGACCAGAGAAGGGATCAAAAACAGATTTCACTGACTTGCAGAGGGCCTTTCTCAGTTTCCACCGCCCTGCGGGGCACCTCTGGCAAATTCTCCATGAAAGTCGTTGAGGGCGCCAATGGAATCGATGTCGACGTCCACCGAGGCGTCGACGACTTCGACAACGACTTCCTCGGAGCCGGAGCCTCGAGAGAGAGTCCCTCGGCGAACATGGCGCTGACTGTGTCGATGCCTTCTTCGAAGGCCTCACAGGCTCAGACAGTCTCGAGGGGTCGACGACCAGGACCTGTACCTGGCACGGCTATTGCGATCAACCTTGTCCGATCGGGACCTCAATGGCTCCCGATGATCGCGACGACCGCCCGAGCCCGAAGGCGTGCGAGCGGTGGCCCTAGCTCGTTCCTTGCCAGCTTCTCTCGAAGGCGCGGACGGAAAAGTGCCTTGAGATGCAAAAATCGCCATCATCTCCTTGCGGAATGCGTCCCATTCCACCGGTGATGAATGCTTGTTGGGACAAGCCACCCGCCATCTGGCGGAGTCCTCTGACGGGTAAGGCGACTGGTGACGGCACTTCCTAGAGTGCCTAGAAGAGGCAGAGGAATGGCGGGACCTACTAGGCGAGCGATACCCCCTGGACTTACGCCGACTCGGAGAGTCGCATCTCGAGACGTTGGTCGAAAGCCCAGCGGATTTCGATTTACGGGGTTTAGAAACCCTACCTACCGTTAACTTCTTCCGCTACCGCAAGGCCTTCGAAGTCAGGGACTGCCAGTCAGAGTCAGTGGCGTGGCTCTCACCAAGGCACCAGAGACAGACGTCGTGCGGGTCAGTAATGGACATTTTAGCACTGCAGTCCCGACACTTTTTGAAGCCCAACTTCGTGGTAGACGAAGGCATATTCTCAAACTTTCACAAACGAAGTAGAAGAATCAAGCGCAGAAAAAACAGAACTGAGGCTATGTGCGCCGCGCTTCCTAGATATAACATCCGGTCACGTCGACCCTCGGCGGAGGCCCTCGAGGACAGCATATCGATGTCACCGATGCAGGACGCCAAAATTCTTTCCGAGGCAGCACAGCTGTGGTGATTACTGTCATAGATGTGGAATACGTCGGAGGACACAATCCCCTCGAAAGGGTCTGTTTGTTAACCCTGACAGCTCGAGCACCCGCATAACCAATGATAAGTTGGTCATCGGCCATGTTCTCCGATGTCCGAAAGACGTAGAAATGGTGGGCCCGCACCAGATCCAGCTGATGGAAACACTCCGCTGGCTTGGAATGGAGAAGCAGAGAAAAGAAAACTGGCAGATGGATCTTTTGAGAGAGATGGAAATCAGAGACCACCTTCAGAAAGAAGAAGGCTCTAACTCAATGTTGCCTTTTTCTTCGAGAAAACCAAGTAAGGAGGATTGACAGACAGCCTGGAGCTCACTCACACGTCTGGAGGAAGTGATGGCAACCAGGAAAATAATCTTAAAGTGAGCAGTCTTAAAGAATAAGAATGAAGAGGCTCAAACGGAGCGCCCATCAAAAAGGTAAAACACCAAATTCAAGTCTTACGCCTGAACAAAATGGTGTGGGCGAAACATTGAATGACCTGGGGATCGTGAATAAGGAGCCCTGGTCCTGGGTTGCCTTGAACGACGAGATGGCCGCAAGACAACCCATGGTACCAATCTTTACGTTCGTCTGGGCCAAAAACAGCAGGAAGTCCAACACAGAGGAAGTGGAGCAAGTAAAAGGATCCAGATCCCCCTCCTGGCACTACGCTGAAAACTTGCACTACCTGCAGGCATAAATGGATTTGGTGGCGGGTGTTCTAGCAGAGAGGACCAAGTCCAGAAAATCCTGTGACATATCACACTCCTTATAACTGAGTCTTTCACCAGCCAGGCATGAATGCTCAGACTGCGGCGGTTCAGGACCCTTCCCTCAGAGTAGGAGAGGATGTCCGTTCTCTGCGGTAGACTCCAGGGAGGGCAGATGACCATGGCCAGCAACTTTGTGTACCATGTTCTCCGGGCCCAGTCTAGAGCAATTAAGATCATTGTGGACCTGAACAGAGGCAGTGTCCGGGGATCCAGCAGAATGGCAGGCATCGGTGGGAACAGATAGAGTAGGTCAATGTCCCATTTGACCGGAAAGGTGCCTCCCCCAGACCACCCAAACGAGAAAATTCACAGAAACAGATACATTTGCACATCCTGTTTACACTGGAAGTAAAGAGGTCCAACTGGGGAGTTCCCCAGTGGGGGACAAACTCTTCTAGAACATCTTAGCAGAGTTCCTACCCATGGGAGGATGAGTTTCTGCTCAGTGCATCCGCTAGTGCTTTCTCCTGGCTGGCCAGATGTGCTGCACTAAGAAACATGCTCTTCTCCAGAGGTCAGAACCACAATCGCATTGCTTCTCTGCACAGAGACATGGTGCCCAAGCGACCCCTCTTGTTGGAGTAACGCATGGCTACAGTATTATCCATCTGGGCCAATACTGTCTTGCCCTTCACAGAGGGGAGGAATGCAACCAGGGTCAGCAAGATTACCCTCAGCTCCAGCAGATTGATGTGCTTGCAGCGCTCAGATGGGGACCACAGTCCACTCACTGTAAGGTCTTGTAGGTGAGCGCCCCAGCCCTTCAGGCAAGCATCTGTTGATAGAGTTACTTGTGGCCATGGTTGGCCAAAAGCATACCCATTCAGGAGGTTGTTTGTAGATCTCCAGACCCTACCTCAGAGACCAGTAGGTCCAAAGTTAGTCCCTGAAACTGTGACCACTGAGCACAGAAGTCACTGTAGCAACCTCATATGCCAATGGGCCTTTGGCACTACTAAGATGCAGAATGCCATAAGACCTAGCAAGCACAAAAAAGCCGAGGCTGGAACTGTCGCCTGAGGTTGGAACACCTGGACCATCTTGAAGACTGACACACTGTCATCGGGCGGGGAAACTGACCCAGGCCAGTGTCAAAGATTGCACCGATAAATCGGAGCGACTGGGACAGCAAAAACCTGAGACCTCCAAGTTCAGCGAGTAGCCCAAGCTGTGCAATAGGCTGCACGGCCAATACAGGTGTGCCAATGCTAGAACTAGTGAGTGGGCTCGGACAAGACAGTCATCCAAGTAGGGAAAGACATGGATGCCTTCCCACCGGAGGTGGGCCACCACTACTGCTAGCAGCTTGATGAAAACCCTGGATTCAGAAGAAAGGCAAAAGGGAGGACTTTGAACTGGATCGTTACTCATTTTGTATCTCGGTTACTTCCTGTGCTGCTCGTGGATAGCGACATGGAAGTTGGCTAGTCTCCCTCAATCCCCAGGATGCCGGTCGTTCATGTCAGGGCCTGGAGGATCTGGGCCAGAGTGACCATCTTGAACCGGTCCTTGTGCAAGTACAAGTTCAGAAGCTGCAGATCCATGATGGGTCTCGGACCTCCTTCCTTCTTTGGCAGCAGAAAGTATGTTAAGTACCAAACCCTGCCTCGTTCCGAGCAGGGTACAATCTCTATGGCCCCTTTTGCCAGAAGATGACGGATCTTCTCAAGTAGGAGAGGTTCTGGAGGCAAGGGTTGATGGCATGGGTGCTGGTCTGGAGGGAGAGAAGCAAAAGAAAGGAAATCTCTGCTGGATGACCTGTAAAACCGATGCGTCCGAGGTGGTATTTATCCTATCCTCGCCGAATAGGGATATTCTCCCTTCCACAGGGGATAAAGGACAGAAGTCTACTTCAGAGAGGCTTTGCACTGGGGGTTGTGAAGGGCACAGTGGGGGGTGAAAGCACCACAACTAGATGCACCGCGGCCCCAACCTCTATAGGGCCGATGTTGTCCTTGCCTGCCAGAGGGTGCTTGGCCTCTACTTCTCTGGGCAGAAGTGATGAAGGAGTTAAACCACCTGCTCTGCCCATCAGGTTCGCTGCACCGCAACCCCTAGCGGCTTTGGCGGTTGCCTTAGAGGCTTGGAATTTCTGGAGCCTCAAGTCACCCTTGATGGTGAACAATTTCATGCCATTGAAGCAAATGGACATTTGCAGCCAAGAAAAACGCCACAGGACAGTGCTCTGGGCGCAATCCTTGTGACGCAGCCTGCGGTGTCCAGGCCTGACTGCAAAATCTGTCAGGAGGCTTCCTTGCCATCTTTAATAAGGGCTTCAAAAATGTCACATATCTCCCCCTCAGGAAGTGTGCTCAGCCACCTCGGCCTTCACCGACCACAGGCCAAAAGAAAACGTGGCCAAGGCAGGCGTGGATGCATCAGAGACCCGGGCCCGAAGAGCCGAAAATATTCCTGCCTCATGCGTCCAATCTCTTGCTCTTCCCATCAGAGTACAAAGACACAAATGGGGTAGTCTTAAAGTTCACCGTAGCAACCTGTATAACCAAACTCTCCGGGGAAGCATGAATAGAAAGAAACAAGTGGTCTGATGAGGCAGGCCAGTGCTTCTTGGCCAAGCTACGGATCACTGTGAAAACAGACTCCAGCTTGACCCACAGTTCCATCACTGGCCCCTCTACTGCCCGATTGAAAGGCAGCAGAGTCTTTTTTTAGGACCCTCGTCCAATCGGTCTGTCAACTCATACTGCACCATAGGACATGAATGGGCAGGCAGTCCTAAGGTGTGGACTACCTTAGTCATCAGGTGCTGGAAAGCTGCCTGCGATTTGCCTGGGGAGGCTGCAGGGATCATGTTGACCTCTGGCAAAGGTCCAGGCCACTTGCTTCCTGTAAGTCGGATGCCAGGTCCACCAAGTCACAGTGTTCTCCAAAAATCTACTCTGGGAAGTCTCACACTTGCCTGGGGTGAAATGGCTCCATTACTAAAGGGAAAGGATATTTTTACTCATCAGAATGTACTCCAACTGGGACATATAGGCCCTTCTGGCGAGCAGGAGAAACTCTTGTACTCTGGCGTCATCAGCGCCGCTGGACCAGGACCATAGGTCAGAGGGCTGACGTCCAAAGACGGAACAGAGCTTTCCTTTGCTGCGATCTTGGCACGTCTCATTTTGGACTATCTGGCAGCTCTATCAAGTGCAGTGTGATCCATTGGCTTGACCACATTGGCGCTGATGCTGTGAACGCTGGCGTTGGTGCAAAGCCGCCAGGGCCTTGGTGAAGAGGTCTAGAATCTTCTTTCGGAATGCCTCCCATTCCTCTGGAGTACAGGATTGGGTGGGAAAAGGTATTTCCATGGTGTCTTACTCACGGCCCTCATTGGAGTGGTGGTTCCTCTTCATTGAAGATGCAGAAGAGTGATGCTGCAAAGAACTGCCGGTTGATCCCAACCTCTTGTGGTGCTGCTTTTTTTGTCCTTTCGGACAGAGGACCAGTCCTCTGTGCCACAGTCTGCACCTGGTGACCTCGAACAGGTCTGCTTATCACCTTTCTATAGGTTGAGGAAGGTGAAATGTTTTGTGTCACATTCTCAAGCACCTTCGGATGCATTGATTGGCACAATGCACAGTCCATCGTATCGGCATATGCGTTCCGAGTAGGACACGGCCATTGGATGCTCGCAGTCTACTCATGGTCAAAGTCCTTGTCGGATTCAGCATCATGATGAATTCGAGACAGTTAGCAACAAATGTGGTAACAAATACAGCCAAGAGCGTTGTACCTAGTAGCAAGCAGAGTGCCCAGGAAAAAGGAACTGAGGCCATGTCGCCTCTACATATTCTGGCCCCAATGTAATATCCTGTGCGGGGCTCGTAGAGGTGTGGTGCAGAGTCGTGCTTTGAGCCCTCGAGGCAGAAAAGTTTCCCAAAAGCAGCTGGCAGTAGGAGTTGGATATCACAGATGAGGAATCCGTGGGAGGAAAGAATGCATTAAAATGGGAGGTCGAGTTTGCATGTATTCCACCACACATAATGACGAACAGTGTCTGATGCAGTGAAGTACAGAAAATGCTAAGCAATTTGCTGCGCTTCCGACATGCCACATTTGAATGCATTCCGACAATCCTGCAGAATTCCTGTTGGCTATCTGCTATCTCCCTCCACAATTTGATTGGCCACAGCCAATAGGGCGTTAGCATTCCCAGAATGTAAGGCGCAAGGCAGAATACCCCTATACATCAAGTTCAAAAGAAACATGCAGTTTATCCTCCCTAATAATGGAGACCAAAGTGAAGAGAAAAGGGGAGGCAGATCATGTCTGCTTATTCACATGAAAGCTGCAGTGATGGCTCAAAGTTGAAAGGGGGGGGGGGGGAAGAGAACAGGCATATCATATGTAGATGTTGTGTGGAATTTAGTCTCAGTCTTCTTGTTTGTTGAGGATGCCGAAAGAGGCTTTTGCCAGATGTTGGTAGCTTCGTTTGGCACACCCTTTTGTAAAGGTACTCAAGAGCTGCCCTAGGATAGCAAAGCTAGGACTTTCGCCAGCATGCTACAGTCTGGCTGAGACTCCTACGGTGGGGTATCCAAAAATGCTTCAATGTCTACCATATGGTCATGGAAAGATTTCACAGAGGAAGGGAAAGATTCTTCCTCCTCAGTGTTCAGAGCATCAGTGGGAGGCAAATCCAGTTCAGGGCCCTTTAAGGTTGCTTCCTGAGGGTCTGAACTAGGAGATGGAGCAGGAGTTTCCAGCACAGATACGGTCTATGGAATGGTTAGAGGCTTCATGGATGGACAGCAGTGTGGGCGCTGTTCTACTGGAGGGATTGTTCATGTATAGTCACCCCCGATGGGCTGAAGTAGAGACATTTAGGAAGGAGGACATGCAAGAGGATTTAATTAGCCCTATGAACGAATGGCTTGTGTGACATAACAGACCGAACAAACCTGAAGAGGACCTAGGGTTTTTTTGGAAAAAGGTTGGGATCATGCCCTTATAATGACCAATTAGTATATAAACAAAAATCCCAACACCTCTTGACTGTAACCACTTTTTTTACCCAGGGAGAGGAACCACCATTTGGTATTCTAGACTCACTAGACATACACAGACATCTTACACACAATGATTACACACCGTATAACATATGAATGATATAGCAAGGATTAACACATTATATCACAACCCTTGAACTAATAATCACACAATCAATAAAAATTCTTATTTTTTTAGAAAAAAATAACATATCCAAAATAGTGGAAGTGACATGTGCAAAAACATTTGTTTTACACAAAATTCTCAAAATTCGAGATTCTGTTTAATCAAACATCTAAACAAGGATAATCTAACCCTCTGAAATGACACCATTATCTGCTAGCATTGAATTAGATGAAGATTGTGAATGACCAGCACCTACAAACTTAAGGTATTGGCAGGTACCAACATAGGGTCCTAATAATAGACCATTAATGTCTTATTCTAACATTCTACTGAGCTTTAGCAGTACAAAGATCCCCCAACATGTTTCGTTCTTGCCCTAATCAAAAACAAATTTGAGAACTTCTTCAGGGGAAATTCCAATGTCGTACAGATATACTATAGAAGTTCAGTAGATCTTCTCTGGATATCGAGGATTCGAAATGGTGATTCTTTAGTTTAATCAATAAACCAATACCTAGGTGGACAGTCCAAACAGCTACCATTAGTGCTGTTATACATAGTTTACCACACTATTCCCCATGTATTAGTAATCAAATGACTAATAGGGAACTTACTGCTGAATTTTTTAATGAAGCGTATGCATGCAGTATTTAGGGGCACCTTCTTAATAGGTGGCGATCTACAAACAAAAAAACAGGTGAATGAAAGTGGTAGCCAAACAAGGAGTGGAAGCAGCCCTTAAAAATCATCTTATTAAAACCCTATAAATTACATTAAAACATCCCTAAAATACTGTGGTTATGATTGATTCCATTGTAATTCTAGTAGGCTAGCCTCATTGCATCTTATACAAATACAGTAAGCTTCTTACTATTTAGCTTCATCGCTCAGTTTTACCCGTCGGAAGCTATCACCTCTCTCTAGTGCTAAGGAGTGTTAATCGCCTTGCTCATCGTGGACTCGTATGACACATTAGTACAACCAATGCAGAGTTCCCAGATATCTGTGCTAGAATTCAACTATAAATATAGCAGAAAAAACGTGTATTTTAATTCAGTGGATACTTTGTCTATTGTGCCGCGATATTATAAACCGCACTGCAAAAGCTCTTTCAAAACGGCATCTATATCTGTGCTTACCGCCGTACAATATATCGGCCGGGGTATTATTCTCGATGCTCTTTGGTTTTCCTACAAGCTAAATGTACCAAAGGCCTGTGTCAATTACCCATAAAGATCAGGTCGATTACGGTTACAATCGCAACTAGGACGGTCCCTGCCTAGTGTCTTGTTTCTTTAGTCTGCCTCATACCTAACGCGCTCAAGTCTGGGCATTTTATACCACTTTCTCGAGCTTGCTCGTATCGGCACCCATGAGCCAGACGCAGCAGCCAATGACTCCAATTTTATGTACTGCAGCCATGACACTTTGTGGATCGAACTAGGAGCAGCTAGTCTGCTACCCCGCATGCATTGACACCGGCGCCGCTCACGGCCATCTTTGATGACTTATCGACCTTTTCTGTCTAGTAATTTTTATTTTCTCCCCTTCCTTACTATTCTTTTGACTTCACAGCCATTCTTTATACTCAATATTCCTTACATAAAGAATTTTACGCATGCTCCTCATGGATTGATATCCTGCCACTACACATAATTTATTCATTGAGTGGTTGTTATGGTGCATATCTTAACCCCGAGGTTGCATGATATTTGATTCAAACCCAGTGTTAATTTTCGCATTTTGATGTACCATCAAATATAGATGGAACTCAAACCCGCCCCAGTGCCAATTCCATATATATGATCTTTGTGCCTTAGTACAAATTAGTAGAATCAATGAGTAACTCTGCCGACCAAGATGTATGTATGCTGTAAAAATAGATCACATATTTGACCACTCTATGATTTCGTTTAAACGTATCTCCACTGTGTTACACAGGAAGATTAGACGTTGCTCAGTGTTGAGAGTATCCGTGGGAGGCAAATTCTGTTTAGGGCCCTTTAAGTCGCTTCCGTGAGGGTCTGAACCAGGAGATGGAGCAGGTGTTTCCAGCACTGATAAGGTCTATGGAATGGTTAGGGTTCCATGTGATTTCACCACCTGCTTTTACATCGCCAGGCTTTTAAACGTGCACATTCCATGGAATGTGCTCATGTTTTTTTTTTTTTGGGGGGCCAATCCCCCCCACCCAAAACTTATTTTTTACTATTGCCCACCCACCCAAACCCTTATTTGCCCTTTCACACCCCCCCCCTAAAATATGTGATGAGCACATACGATGTAATGTGCACGTTTAAAAGCCTGACGATGTAACAGCAGGCGATGAAACGTCGTCATACCATGGTTAGAGGCTTCATGGATGGACAGCAGTGTGCGAGCTACGCTACTGGAGGAAGTGTCATGTAGAGGCCCCCTGATGGGCTGAAGTAGAGACATTTATGAAGGAGGACATGCAAGAGGATTTAATTAGCCCTATGAACGAATGGCTTGTGTGACAAAACAGACAACACTATTCAGATCCCATAGAGGATGAGGCTCTCATACTAGCGGAAACATTCTCACCAACCCATCAAAATAAATATTTAATGTTTAATAAGACAAATTCAGAACTTCTGTAGGGCCAAAAGTGTGGTACAAGTCAATTTATTTACCAGATGCCATGAAGTGAGAAACGAAGTACTTGGTCTGAGAAAACTGCAGGGTGTCAAGCTTTCTGTCCAGAGTCCAGTGGCAGAAAAGCAACCCTATTTACGCCTTTCTAGCCATCTGAATATTTACATTCTCCTTTGAGAGCCCATGTTCGCCAGTGTCAGATCCTCAGAAACTACTCGGCCAAATATGCTCACTTGCAGAGCTAGAACCTGGGGAAAAGCTAAGAAATGCCAAATTTTGTTTCGCCAGAGACTTGGGGTCAGAGAAACAAGTCCGGCTAATGATGAGTCGCCAGTATGAGGGATAGTTTCCATCTGCTGTGCAAAATGTGCCCCAACCAGGTTTATGGGAATTTTCACAGGGTGGGAAATATTTCTTGCTGGTGTACCCTTAGTTTACAAGGTTTCAAAGAGCACAAGCCATGCATGAGAACAATCACACTTTACATGAGTAAGTAAAAAGATGACAGACAGCTTAGCCAGAAAAAGGTTTGATGACTGGGCTCCCTTTCTGCATGTGTCTGACTGGCTCCCAGATAGTGACGGGTGACAGAGGCTCACTATCTCCGCCTCACAAATTAAAAATATTAAAAAGTGCACTGAAGATCTTTGACTTATGTGGGAAACGCACACATGTGGCAAATAACTGAATCCAAGCACAGAGAAATTGATTTGCCCAAGATGTTACCACTTTGGTCAGGAAAAAAACCTAGGCTAGGATCTAGATCTTCTGGTTGAAAGCAAGCAACCTGGCATTTTACTAAATCACCTTAAATTTCTCTGTTTGGCTTTCTTTATTCGAAATAGCACTTCCAAATGATATCCAGTTTGATTTATTTTCAATCATTTTCACATTTGTCCAAACAGAAAGTTAAAGCAAATGGATAACAATATTTACCCAAGATCACACAAAGGCACACTCTCAAGGCACAGGCCTGTCTGTACCAGTGCCATTCTCCACTGATTCTCGGGTGGGCAGGAGCCCAGCCCATATCAGGCGCGACACCAAAACTCTCTCCCAGCTGATCCACGTGAGGACCCAAAACCGCCACATGCTCGCGTGCTGCTGCCTTCCTTACCATTCTTAGATGGATCCAGAGAGCCACTTCCATTCTGCCGCATCAACAGCAAGTTGCCCTTATCCCGCGCTATTAGGCAGAATCCACCATTGCAGACCACGAGATCGATCCTGTAATGGCCGCTGCCATTAATGTTTATTCTGCTGCCTAGCAACCACTTGAAGTTTGAATCTGCCCATTGGCCCGATGCCAATATTTCTGGGAGAGGCCCCGCCGGAAGGCGCGAGCCGGCCCGCCCCAAAGGACGCTCTCAAGGCACAGGCCTGTCTGTGCCTGTCCGTGGCCCCCAGACCGCCAACGCCATAAATCTCTGCTGACTCAACGCTCGCTCCTGATGCCTTGTGAGTACAGACCTACCCAATTAATCACTTTGAACTTCCAACGTTATTCTCTACCGGCACTAAACCCATGATGTCTGTTTATGATTTCGTGCACCTTTACCACTCATCAACTCTGTACTAGCCCACTCTGTCCTAATTGTCCATTGCCCACGACCAGATACTCTTGCACTACTCTGACTTTGTGTTTGTGCTCCGTTTATTATCTTTGTATTAGCCCTCTATGTTCATTCTAAGTGTTCATTGCCTATGCACTGCTCATTGATTCTGTATTCCTGCACCGCTTATTATCTTTGTACTAGCTCACTCTCTCGTTAATTGCCCACTGCCTATGATTTTGTGCTAGTACAAGCATCTTTGTACCAGCCTACTCTGTTTGCAACAAGTGTCTTTCATTCTGATATTACGCCCTGCACCACACAGCTCATTTCTGAACTAGCCTATTCTGTTTTCAGCAAGGGTAATTCATATATGTTCTGTATCTCTAAACCATATGACTAATCTAGAATCGGCCTATTGTAATGGTCACGTTTGGCAACGCTTTTCACACTGCGTTCTGCGCCTCCTATGCCCACTGTGCCTTCCTGAGCTGCCCTCCTGCGATGCCCACGCACATAGTACCCTCCTTGTGCCAGGTCATACAGCTCTTGGTGCAATTGCCTAAGTAGCATTCGATTGTCCACATTATACCTCCTTAGCTAAGTTCACTCTTCTCACTGTGCTCTCCATCTGCTTGATCGAGTCCCTGAGTCATTTGCCCTCTCAGCCTCTATGACCTGCCTTTTAAGGTGTCGTCATTCTATCCAACCCACAAGGACAGTGACGCTGGCAATGGCCTCAATCCTCCCACTAGTTCATGCTATCCCCCCACACGTCCTACCTTCTCTCCAACCCACTGCTGCCTACAGCCCAACTGCCAAATCCTTCATGTTCACTGCAACTAAAATTAAAGGAACACTCATCAAGGCTCGCTCCCTTGTAGCCCATGCCACTGAGATTTCCGACATCATTACATCCAACAGCCTTGACTTCTTGGCTATTACAAAAACCTGGTTACACCAGGTAATAACCTTGTCATGTTTAAGTCCTGTATTCAAACGGTGCTTGTGTTCTGGCCAGGATTGGTGTTGGGTGAAGTTTTCAGTGTTAGCAGAGACGCATTTGTTACCTTCATAATGACACTCGACTGAGTTGGGGGTCCTCATATCAATGACCCCTCCACAATGAGACAGGGCCTAGACCCAATAACATTTAGGCTGTGCACTTTCCCAAGCCTCATCAGAAGGCTATACCATTAATAAATAGATCAGACAGAAACACGGGCAAAGGTGGAGGCGTGGCCTTCATCGCCAAAACTCATCTAGCCCTTAGAGCCACACCCCTCACCAGCTTCCCCTCTGCAGAAATCTTATCGGTGAAATTGGCACTGTTGCCTACTCAAACGATACTCATGCACCTTACCTATCGACCCCCGAGCCCCTCCCCCGGCTTTGAGGAAGACATTACAAACCCCCTAACTACCAATACCAAACTCGAATCCCAAACTATCCTCTTAGGATACCTCAACCTTGGCCTTCAGGATCCCAATGACACTCATGCCCTAGCTGTGGAAAACTCCATCACACATCTAGGTTTCAAACAGTCATTACACCAACTCATTCTAAAGGTCGTATTTTGGACAGAGTCTCAGACCTCAATTGCTCCATAACCATCCTCCAAAACGTAGATCATCACTCATCCTGTTCTCCGTCCCAGGCTCCTGTTCGTCTAAGGTCACCCTAGCCCCCCCCGTACACTATCTGTTGCAACATCTCCATCGATAGTCTCCAGCCCCTTATCCACAACATTCTCGACGAGTATGTTCAAAGGCTTGGACCCAAATAAACTAGTAGACCTATACAACGATACCCTAAAATCAGCATTAGATATCGCGGCCCCACTCAAACTTAGAAAAGCAAAACCCATCGCACACCTCAATAAGTGGTTCACCCCAGAACTAAAAATCCTTCGAAACACCAAAAGATCAACGGAAACCATCTGGTGGAAATCCCCTACCAACTCCAATAAAATTGCCTTCAGTCAGCCTCTGTTACTTACAAAGCTGCCAGACTCTCTGCAAAAAAAAGAAGCTTACAATCCATAATGCCAAGTCAAGCACCAAGGAGCTCTTCAGTAGCTTTAGAGAGCTAGAATCCCCAGCACCTCCCTCGCAGGACTGTATCAAAGACGCAGAATCGTGTACAAAAATTCAGCAGGCCCTCGCTGATCAAATCAACCTTCTTCAAAACAAGATAAAAGCCAAAAAAGCTAGTCTCCCAAATGCCTCACCGTCCCACGCAAATATCCCACATCATTGCACCCCATTTGCGTTCTCGCAAGTAACACCTAAGGAAGTTGAGGATATCATAATTAACCAAAAACCCTCCAACTGTCAGGGAGACATTTGCCCAGCCTCCACCATCAAGGAAGGAGCAAATAATATAGCTCCCTTCATCACCACTCTGATAAACTCCTTCTCAACCAATCAAGTTCCGAACAACCTCAAGGAAGCTTGGGTGATGCTCCTGCTAAAAAAAGAACAACCTCGATCCAAACACCACCACAAATTACAGGCCCATCACCACAGTACCATTCCTTCTAAAAATCCTGGACCATCTGGCCTATGTGCAAATTCAGAAACACTTAGAGGATAACACACTTCTCGGCCTCAGACAATCTGGCTTCAGGCCCAGACATGGCACTGAGACAGCTCTTCTCGATCTAAAGATTCAAATGGACGAGGCGAAGGACAAAGGCAAGCTAGCAATCCTTCTGCAAGGTTCATGCGCGTCTCCCACACTCTACAATATTTTTACAAAGCTGCTATTCGATCGCTTGAACAATCGGTGTCACCTACACCGACTACACAGATGACACCCAAGTCCTTATCCCCCTCACCGGCTGTTATGACCACAACTCCAAACTATTGAATAAACATTTATCTTGAAATCCAATCTTGGATGGCCACCAATAGTTTATGTCTTAATCATGATAAGACTGAGCTAATGATCGTGGGCACCCAGGCCCACCTGAACAAACTTGACCCTCGGAACTTGATGGTAATGGTAATGCCATCAAAGTATCCAAAGAAATTAAAACATTGGGTGTCTATCTAGACGCCACACTGAGCCTAAAAAATAAAAATTAAAAAAAGAAAAGTTAGCAGCCTAGCGTCAGCCATAGCATACATTAATAAACTGATGTACAGTTGTAAATCATACCTATCGACTAACAGCTGCCTAATTCTAGCCAGAGCTCTGGCTTTGTCTAAACTAGACTATTGTAACACTTTTCTTAGGCTCCTCTGAACACAACCTAAACAGACTCCAGATCCTCCAGAACAACTCTCTGTGAGCTGCACTCAGTCTACCCAAATCCAGCCGACCTTCCTCTGTTAGACAACGCCAATTGGTTGCCTATCCATGAGAGAATCACATAACGTACCTTGGCTATTACACACAAATGCCTCACGATCACAGCCCCCAAATACCTGTCTGACAAAATATGCATTCACCAGCACTCGCACAACACCAGATCGACCAACTCTTAGACTTGTGCTACCAAGGTACAACAAGTCAGCTGGAGGAGCCTGTTTCCAGTCCAAGCTGCCAAACGATGGAATTCCATTCCCGTCCAACTCAGACAAGAACCCTCCTTCCTCATTTTCAAAGCCAGAATATAAAACTGGCTCAGTAACTAGACCATGCACTAAGATACTCCTACCGCATAGCACTCCCACCTCACCTCTAGATGCATTGATGCCTACTCGTCTGTTAGTTATGTCACTGCTCTATTACATCCTGTTGCCTGAACCAGCTGTAACCAGGGCCCTCCCATTTTGACACTATAAAATTGCCTCTTGTTCTAGGACCATCCTGTAACCATGGCCTCTTATTTATCGTTCACTGTAAATTGCCTTGTATGTATGTAATTGCTATGTCTTCAATATGTATTTAACTCCTAAATTTTCAAGCGCCCAGTTACCCTTGGTTTCGGCGCGCGATAAAAATAATAAACTAATACAAATCACAGTTTTAAATCTGCAGTGAAGCCGGGATTGGCATCAGTGGCATTTCACTAAAATCATAATTATTGTGGAAGAGACAACCCTTGCCCAAATACAACATAACTCTTGTCTCCATACTGACATCACATAGGAAGAGACATCAAATGATCCTGCACAGAGATGAAGGTCATTGTATGCTTTTTTAACAATATTTATTGGGAGCCTGAACCTGCAGAATATTTTCAATTAGTAACCAACTCTTAAAATTATCAAAAGCTAAAAGCATACTTGCACTTAATGTAAATTGGTCCTGTAAAACACAGCACAGCTAATTCAGAGGCCTGGCTGAATGAGACTCCAAGAAAGCGTATGATTTTGGGTTAGTGGGATGAAGGAGGAAGCAGATGGGGAATCCCTATGTGTTGAATACAGGATTGAAGTACCGGAATCTGGAGTCCTGGTACATGGCATTTGGGTATGCCGTTCATCCAAATTGCGGTGGGATCATTTCTACTAGATGACAATGTTGGGACAATAGTTAGCTGATGTGGTGGAGGGGGTATTTGAGGGGTAACTACCATGTGAATTTTGGGAATGCTGCATCAATTTAATATTGTATTAGTGGGTATAAAGTAGCCATGTGCATCTTGGTCATTATTAGGAAAGATTTTCTTTTTGCTGCTTTCCCGCTATAGACATCAACTCAACGTGTTGCTGTTTTGAGCTTGTTCTGACCTTTGGAGGCTAGTAAAGTCTTTTTACTTCACTGGCCTTGCTAAGCTCATCAGTTTTGGGGGCACTCATCAGTCCCTGTTGCCGCAGGAGAATAGAGTGCTCCACTGTAAAATTCTGTTTATTTTTCCTGCACAGATAACCTTATAGTGAAGTGTGGTAGAACACCGTGTCTCTCTAACTTTGTGGTTACAACCATGATGTGTCCAAGATGAGCTGGGTGCAGTGGATGCTTTTATACCATTTTTGTTATCAGTGTCTCACACACTTTTGCATTTGATCACTTAATGCCAAATTGAGTACCATGTACTGCAAAATGGCCCTGCCACAAAATTTCTGCTTTCCCTTTGGCCTTCTTCCTTTATTTATTGTTTATATAGCGCTTATACACAGGTGAAGTGCTTCAGGGTAGGAAGGTAAACAAGGGAAAACAGTAATCATTCTTAGGCTTGAAGATTCTGAGTTATCTAAACATAAAAACTAGCATACTAGGCCTGACAACATTTCTCCTAGTGCAAGTGCATATAGTTGAGACCAAGCTCAGGGGAGGTGGGGGAGGGTGATGGAAAACAGTGGGGTGGGGGTAGGGGGACAGGACAGACTAATGGGTCCTAGTACATTTAGGTCATGCATACGTACAGGCGGAGGCGCATAAATGGGGGCTTGGGGGATACGGGCACGACAAAGAGTCCGGTCCAGCCGGGCCCTTGTTTAAATGTTCTCGAAGAGCTGGATTTGCCATGTAGTGAAACCCCCTTTCCTGGGGAAAGCTTCGGTTTTCAATGTGGGGCTGAGACTATGCCAAAATATATTGCTGGGCAGATGCGTTGGCCAGATGGGACAGCCCCAGTCATTTTTTATGGTACGGCTCCTTACCATGGGTTGGCTTGGGGGCGCCTCCAGCTCAAATTCTGGATAAAGGGGGGACTTATGCAGGCATTCTGCAGATGATTGTTGGAGCCAAGACCCCTACGAAGAGGAGCATCTTTCGGAGGGCCCAGAATTCGTCATTAGAAGTCAACCAGCAATACATTTTTCAACCGTTCCAGCGAAGCCCTTCTCCTTTGCTGATGTCCTGAAGGCTGACCACTGGACTGGTGGGAACAAGAAGTCTCAACCCCTGCTCAGATATCCAGCTTCAAGGCTTTGGAAGTGTCCCAGAACCAATCCTATGGGCTGTCTAGTCTCCTTCCTGGGCCATTTCACTGCATAGCTCACTGTCGCAAGTTGACAGTTGGGCCTATGCAGTTTGACTTATGAACCCAGAAGAATCCTCCCGCAGTGGCAGCTAATCACAATGAAGAGGGGACAAGTAGGAGCAGTTTATTTTGTTTCCGCCACAAAGTTCGACTTCCACCATGTCTTCCAAGTGGCCATCGCTCAGTGCCCTGGGAGAACTCTGAAGTAGTCGCCAGAATGGTTGTCCATCCATCCATCCATCGAACCCAAACTAGACAGGCCCAAATCCTGACACAAAAAGTGACCTCTACATCAGAGACCCCTAGAGTGCCTTCAACGGAACCAATGCACAAAGATATCGGGCCCAGCGATTCCAGAAACTTTTAAGGTGGCCACTGACAAAATCGGAGAACAGGGGATTCATAAACATACCAGTTTCTACCCCCCTACATCCATAGGGTTTAACATGCATTCTACCTTTGCCGTGCCTGACCGTGAGGAGTGTTCTGGTGAAGGATCCTCTCCTAAAATGGTTTGTTTGGGAGAGGACCTGCTACAACTGGTCTTCAAAGGTCATCTAACTTTGAGACTCTTCTTCAGAGTCTTAAACAGACTCCAATCCTTCTGAAGAGATCTACATCTGGACCATGTAACTCTAGGGCACTAGGCCCCATCTTTTCTAGCTAGGGAAGGACGTTTTAAGGTGTAGTGTCTTAATGTATGATATTTTGTATGGTGTTTGAGTTCTCGAACTAATGATTACTTATTGGATTCTTATTCCGAAACTACTTAACTGTAGTCTAAAAGTGAAGTGGCAGTGCTCTTAGCAGAGCACCCAAAACTGAATGTGTATAGATTAGCAGAGAATCTGTTAGTGTGGTACTTATCTGTGTTTTTCATTGCTAAGAGTTTGCCTAAAACCTAAATAAATAACTATTTGTATACATTCTGTCGTACATGTATTATTAAGAGTACACTGTGTGTGCCTTGCTGCTCAGTCACGCAGATAACGTTTGGCTAGTGTAACAAATCAAGGGAATTTGCCCCTTCTCCTCAGGGGGAGCCACCCCCTTTGGGACTAGGGAGGTGAGCCCACAATGCTCAACTGTCCCTAGAGCTCACATTGGCACAAATGGCTCTACGGCAAAACCCCACCTATCCGAGAAACATAATCAAGAACTGCCAACCACAGAGAACCTTTAGATCCAGTAACCAACAACTTCTTATGTATTCCAAGCCCAACCGCACTCGAGGCAATGGAAAATCTTTAATCTTCCTTGCCACTAAGGCCTGGCACTCCCTCCCTCCGAAAATTCGACAGGAGGTATCTCTGCAGTCCTTTTGCAAGCAATTGAAAACTGTTCTATCTGAGTAATCCCCCATCCACGCCCTTGTGCTTGTCCTGTCTCTTTTGTCCTTGCATGTTTTTGTTAAGCATCCTGACGCCTACGGGTTCCGGCGCTATAGAAATAAATAGAAAATAGAAATAGGGACAGGGCAAGCGGGATCCCACTGGGGGTAACCCAACCATTTGGTATCTTTAGTATCAGTCTGTACTAATTCAGGACCTTCGAAGAGCGGCAGAGCAGTCAGGCTCATCTTAAGTGGAAGAAGTGAGCTGTAGATTAGTACACTGATCCCAGTTAGATAGGTACATCAAAGAAGCAGTTACAATTTATATAAAAATATTTGTATTATATTTACACAAGAGTCACTATTAAATACTTAGCACGTCAAATCATCACACATATGTCAACTTTTCAATACTTTCAAATAGGCACTTCTTAGTTAGTAGTTGCTGAATGCATGCATTTGTTACAAGAGTTTGACAGTTATATTGGTAGTACCACGCACCCACAAAATAATACGCAATTGCATTTAGTCTGTATACACATGCAAGATAGTGATTTTTGGGGAGGAAACAGTTGGTTAGTGTTATCCTAATAGAGCTTCCGGTTCCAGAGGCAGTTTTGTGGCACATCAAGTCATTTAAAGTCAAAAACGCAACCCCAGTTGAAAGGTAGTTTGCATCATGTTTAAAGTCTTGCAAAGCACAAATCGAAAGTTCCTGTGGATACTTTCTAGTCTCTAGGAAGGAAGATACAAGAAGGCTTAACCAACACTGGAGACCCTGAGAAAGGACTCTCTATAGGGACACAAGCAGCAGCTTGAGTCAGAGGTAAGAAGGGGTTTTGCTGGACACCTACGTGCACTCCAGTGCTCTGGAGCGACTTTCTGGAATCAGGTAGCAATACCCTTTCTCCCCCCCCACCCCTGACAGTACTTTAGGTTAGTAGAAAATGTTTGCGCTGGATGCTCCCTGATGTTGCAGTCTGGACGCAACCATCGGATTCCTATGCCCGATGACTGAAGGCAGGACAATGGACAGGATCTCTCAGCAGCAGTCTCGAGGAAGGACCTGGGGCATGACTTTCAACAACTTCTTGGCTCACACTACGGTTTCGGCACATTTTCTGCAGCACCAATAAAGGACGCGATTCGTCCGGTTAATAATCTTCGCTTCCTGCATAAGGGGGTCTGAACGAGCTGGATCAGATCTCTTCAGTGTCCTTGAAGGCTCAGCAAAGATTTGCACAGATTCAGGGTTTCCACGATGATGGACACGAAATGGGCTGCAGGGCTCCTGGTATTGGGGTTCCCAGCTCTGGAAACTCCTAGGGCCTCTGGATATGCGTCAATTCAAAGTTCGTCTTGGGAATGATTGTTCCCAGCAGCCAAAAGGGAAGGAATCCTCTTTGGAGCTCCTCTGTCGCACAGAAAACATGTTCAAGACAGCAGTGGTCGCTTCACGGTGATGCAAAGGGTCGGCAGGCGTCTCCGGTTGTCTTCGGTTACTTCAGCTACCAGTGGCTGACCTGCTTTGCACTCCAGAAGCCTCACCCTTTATACAGTTCCAGCACACACTTCTCTGTAATCTCTCTCAGCATTTTACAGACAGGGGCGTTTGGTTGTCCAATCAGGACAGCCAGACCCCCTAGGGGAGCTGGTCCGATTCCAATTCAGACACTCTGGCAGACAAAGAACAGGGGGGTGGAAAAATCCTCCTCCACTTCCTGTTTGTCGAGACACTCTGGATCCTAGGTAGGGAGACACCCAAGGGTTCCCGCCTAAGGCAAACACCCACACAGACACCCTCCCACCCCCTCTCCAAATGGTAGAAGGGCTGACAAAGAACAACCACGCTAGTAATAGCAAAAAAAGAAGGGAGGCCCCAAGTTGGTACGTGGGTGCCCCTATTGTGCACTACCAAGGCTGTGGTATAGGAATGACAGTAGTTGATGGGACACGTCCAATGCCACCAGTCATACCTAGGAGATTGTCTATGTGACTAAAAAGTCACAGGAGCAGAGAGAAGAACAAGTTACTTCTTACCTTGTAACGTTCTTTCGACGGGATGTTCCTCCGACGTATTCCTCATCTTAGATATCTCCTTCCAGCTCTGCTGGCCTCGGAAAATGTTTTCTCTCTAGAGGGTGCTGCGCGTCGACGTCCTCCGAGCCGATGTCCCTCGACAGCCGCCGTATCGACGTCGACGTCATCCTGCCTATAAAGGCCACGCGCAGCGTCCGTTGCTCAGTTCCGTTTTGTAGCCCACAATAATACTTTCTGGACTAAACTAATCACCCTGAAGGAGCGTAAGCTGCAACAACAAGGGAAGTAGAACTGCGGGGATGGATGGGAGGGTCGATGAGGAATACGTCGGAGGAACATCCCGTCGAAAGAACGTTACACGGTAAGAAGTAACTTGTTCTTCGAAGGGATTTTGTCCTCTGACGTATTCCTCATCTTAGATAGGCTCCCATAGCAGTATTCTATTATTGGAGGAGGGAGTACTGACTTCACGCTGTCTTCTATTGATGAATAGAATGCAGTACAGCCCTTCCAAACCTAGTCTCTTGACTGGAGGAGGAATCCAAATTGTAAAAACGTGTAAAGGTATGGACAGACGACCATGTAGCGGCCGCACAGATGTCTTTAACCGGCACGCCTCTTTTGAGGGCCGATGAAGCTGCAATACCTCTGGTCGAATGAGCCCTAAGGTTTTGAGGGGGCTCTTTCCCTGCCAGTTTATAACATTCCAGAATGGCTAGAATGATCCATCTGGAAATGGTCTGCTTAGTTATTGGTAACCCCAGCATGTGACCTGCGTAACCTACAAACAGCTGGTCTGCCTGTCTTATCCGGCTAGCCTACTGATGTAAAAACTTAAAGCCCTTCTAGGGTCTAGCCTGTGTAACCTCTCTTCCTCTTTCCCCGGATGAGGAGGAGGATAGAAAGATGGTAGGGTAATCTGAGTGATATGGAATTCAGAAACCACCTTTGGGAGGAAATTAGGCTTCACTTGCAGGACAACTTTGTCTTTGTGAAATATTGTGTGAGGGGGTTTACAAGAAAGAGCTTGTAATTCGCTCACCCTTCTAGCAGATGTAAGTGCTATTAATAAAACAGTTTTAAGGGTAAGGAATCTTAACAAACTAGAATGGAGAGGTTCGAAAGGTGTGCCCATCAGGAAAGTTAGTACTAAGTTTAAATCCCATAGGGGAACTTGGAATGGTCTTGGGGGATAAACATTGGTTAACCCCTTTAGAAACTGTATAACAAAGGGTAATTTGAAATAGGATGGTTCTTCCGCAGTGCGCTTAAAGATGGATAGCGCTGCGAGATTGCCCTTAATGGTGCCAACTTGAAGGCCTGAATTTGCCAAATATAGTAGGAAGGACAAAACCATTGGTGTACCACATGAAAAAGGGACGATATTCTGTTCCCTACACCAGCTGCAAAATCTGTTCCAACGGCAGCGGTATAAAGACTTTGTTGCTGGCCTCCTTGCCGAAAGCAACACCTCCATATCATCATCAGGGAGGTCCCAATCCTTGTACCTCAGCCTTTCAGAAGCCAAGCGTGAAGGTTGAGGGTTTTGATGTCTGGATGGAGAACCTGACCTCCCTTCTGTGAGAGTAGGTTCTCTCTGAGTGGAAGTCAAATTGGAGGGCAGATGGACAAGTCTAGAAGGTCCGGGTACCACGTTCTCCTGGCCCAATCCGGGGCAATAAGGATCATGGTTCTCCGGAATCTTCTCAACCTCCTGATCATTTGAGGAATGACAGGGACCGGTGGGAACGCTTACAGAAGCGGAAACTCCCAGTCCACTATGAACGCGTCTCCCAGAGCTCCTCTCGGGGGAAATTCCCTTGAGCAGAACAGGTCGCATTTCCTATTTAGGCTGGTGGCGAACAGATCTACCTGAGGGGTTCCCCAAAGGGCGAAGATCTCTTGAAGGACTTCCTGAGCTAGTTCCCACTCGTCGGAGACTGTGCTCTACCTGCTCAGAGCGTCCGCTGTCAAGTTCTTCTCTCCGGCTAGGTGAACTGCCGATAGAGAGATTCCTTCTTGGATTGCCCAAAACCAGAGCTGCATCACCTCTCTGCACAGGGGTAGTGATCCTATGCCTCCTCTTTTGTGGAGGTAATGCATGGCCACCGTGTTGTCCGTCATTATCAGGACGTTCTTCCCTTGTACAGCTGGCAGGAACGCCTTCAGCGCAAGTCTGATGGCTCTCAGCTCTAACAGGTTGATATGTAATCTGGACTCCGATGGAGACCAACAACCGCTGATGGTCAAGTCGTTGGCGTGGGCTCCCCACCCCGTGAGTGAGGCATCCGTGACTACTGTTATCTCCGGCCAGGGTTGCCAAAACTATTCTCCTTTCAGAATGTTCCCCTGACAGGCCCACCACTGAAGGTCTCGAGCTACTCTGCCGGGAACCTGAAGAAGATCTGTCATTCTCCCTGAGAATTGTGACCACTGAGTCCTCAGTGCCCACTGGAGGGATCTCATTCTCAAGCGAGCCTCTGGCACTAGGAAAATGCAGGATGCCATGAGGTCTAGCAACCTCAAAAAGTCGAAGGCTGGGAGACGTTGGGCATGTTGGAACTTGGTAACCATCTGTAGAATATCTTGAGCCCTCACCTCTGGTGGCAAGGCTTTTCCCAGATAAGTGTCCAGGATCGCTCCTATGAACTGGAGTCTCTGCGATGGTATCATTTGTGACTTCTTTAAATTGAGGGAGAAGCCCAGTCTGTGAAGGAAGTGGCACACGTGATTTAGCTGGATCTGAGCTTGTTCCGAAGAAACAGCCCTGATCAACCAATCGTCCAGGTAGGGGGTAGACGTGAATCCCTTCCCTCCTTAGACTTGCTGCCACTACCGACATTAACTTGGTGAAGACCCTCGGGGCGGAGGTCAGCCCAAATGGCAGCACTCGAAATTGATAGTGAGAGTTGCCAATTGCGAACCTCAGGTATTTCCTGTGTTTGAGATGGATAGGCACATGGAAATAAGCGTCCTGAAGGTCCAGAGATACCAACCAATCCTGGAACTGAAGGGCCTGGAGGATCTGAGAAAGAGTGACCATCTTGAATTTGTCTTTTCTGAGGAATTTGTTCAATTCTCGCAAGTCCAAGATGGGTCTCAGTGCTCCGTCTTTCTTTGGAATGAGAAAGTAAGGGGAGTACCAGCCCTTGTTCCTCTCCGCTACAGGTACCGGTTCTATGGCACCTTTCTCTAGCAGGTCCAAAATTTCCTGCAAGAGGAGCGGATCTGGAGCTTTCTGAGAGCTGATACCCGGTGGATGACTCTGAGGTATACGTAGGAAAGGCAGGCAGTAACCTTGGGCAACTGTTTCCAATGCCTAAGCATCTGACGTGATAGCCTGCCATACCGCCAGATGTTGAGTCAACCTGCCTCCTACAGGTGTCCTGTGAGGGAAGTCCTCAGAGTGGTTTTGGGGCGGCTGATGCAGATGCCGATGGTAAAGAGGCACCTGCTGTTGCTGCGGCTTTTGAATATCTACCCCGTCCACCTCAGGTAGTTCTTCTTTGTCCCCTTTGAACCGGTCGTCCTCTACCTCTTCCGAATGGGGAGTAGAAGCGAAAGGACTTGCCCCTCGCAGAGGTTCCTGTGGGACGAAAAGGAGGCTGACGGATTGCAGCTCCTAGGGATTTAGCTGCTGCTTTTGAAGTTTGCAGTTTCTCTAAACTGTCATCCGCCTTTTTCCCGAACAAAGAAGAGCCATCGAATGGCATGTTCAAGAGCCTGGCTTGCACATCTGGGGCAAAACCAGACTTTCTCAGGCAAGCGAATCTCCTGGTTGATGTACTTGCTGCCATTGCTCTGCTGATACTGTCAGCCGAATCAATGCCCGTCTGGAGGGATTCGCACATAGCGTCTTTACCGTCCTGTATAATATTCAGGAACGCATCCCTTTCTTCTCCCTCCGGGATGCAGTCAGCCGCTGTAGAAGCACACTCCCAAAGTGTATGGCTGAACCTAGCAAGGGTGCAGGTAGCATTAACAGATTTTAACGCCATGCTACATGCTGAAAAGACTTTCTTTGCCATAGCATCATATTTTTTATCGTCCCCGTCCTGTAGGACGGTAGGATAAGCCGTCTTGACATCGGTAGAGGATGCTGCCTGTACCACCAGACCTTCTGGGGATGGGTGTTTAGACAAAAACTCCAGGTCTGTAGAAGATAACCTGTACTTTGTAGACAGTTTTTTATTTACTGCTGGTACGACATCTGGGGTTTCCCAGTTTGTCATGATCTTCCTCTGAAGAGCTTTATGAAAAGGCACCACAGGATCCTCCTGTGGGCCTTTGTCAAGAATATCCGTGAGGTCATCTTGTTGGAAAGATTGTGAAGGTGCAGACCACCCCATGAACTCTGTGATCCTGGCCATTAAGGCTCTATAGGGGGTTTCAGCATGCTCCCCCGGGTCTAGCCTAGCAAACTCCACCTCAGGGGAAGTGTCTAACCCACTTGCCTCATGTAAGGAATCATGAAGATCCTTTAACCTGCGTTCTTCAGAGGAAAATTCCTCTCTAATTGGGGTTACAGGTCCCTGCAACTCAAATGTGTCTTCCTGTTCAGACAATTCACCCTCTTCCAAAATTGAGGACATAGTTCTCAATTGTTCTGAACTCATAAAGGGAGTAAATCCCATTTCCAAGGCAGAGGGTGCCGAACTTGTCATTATCGGCCTCGAAAACGTTGATGTCGTCGACGCCGAAGGCTTCGAGCGTGGCGTCGCAAACAAAGGCGGAGGCCTCAAAGACCTCGACAGAATTGGAATTCTACTCGACAATCTCGAAGCCATCGACGTCGAGGACCTGGGGATAGTCACTGGGTGTGTCGTAACCGTGACTTTTCTTGGTGTCAACGCCGGTGTCGAAGCTGGCGTCGAGTCGACAGACCCGTGTGTCGAAGGTCCCTTTGACAACGGCGTCGAAGACACCGACCTCGTCGACGGAACCTTCGAGGAAGGTTTGGAGGTCATAGTCCTACTCGAGGGTTCGAGACGCGCTCGAGAGGTTTCCTTCGTCGGGTACTGCGACTCGCAGCGTTTTTGACCTTCGGGTCTTTCGACCAGAGCATCGCTCTCGGCAGTCTTCGAGGGGGTCAAGGCCGCTTTCTCGAAGACGCTCATATTTTTGCGGAATTCCTCCCATTCAGCCCGGGAACTATGTCTCGTGGGGCAAGGGATTCTTTTTGGCGAAACAGAGGAAGAGGAAGACGGAGAAGGGGATCTTCGACGTCTCCTCATCGAGTGCTTCGATCTCGAGGAGTGATGGGAGCCACTCCGAGTCCTGGAGCGCGAATGATGACGAGGAGACGAGTGTCTCGACTTCGTCGACGAAGAAGAAGCTTTAAAAGTCTTACCTTTCTCCAGCTTCCCCCTACGCTCCTTCAGGGCCTTAGCTGTCATGGACATACAGTCCTCGCATTCCGAACAATGGTGTTCAGCTCCCAAACACCACAGACAAACTCTGTGAGGGTCAGTCCGCGACATCTTTTTCCCACAATCTCGATATTTTTTTAAGCCGGATCGAGGAGTTGTCGGTTCCGACGAGGAAGCCATCGAGTACGGATCGAATAACTCGAGGTAAATATGGATTAATCTGACAAGAACTGAGCAACGGTATTCCGAGGCACTGAGTAAGCGCGGAAAAACGGAACTGAGCAACAGACGCTGCGCGCGGCCTTTATAGGCAGGATGACGTCGACGTCGATACGGCGGCTGTCGAGGGACATCGACTCGGAGGACGTCGACGCGCAGCGCCCTCAAGAGAGAAAAAATGTTCCGAGGCCAGCAGAGCTGGAAGGAGATATCTAAGATGAGGAATACGTCGGAGGACACAATCCCTTCGAAGAACAAGTTACTTACCCCTGGTAACGTTTGTTCTACTGGATGTTCCTCCCACGTATTCATCCTCTTATATCTTTGCTTCCAGCTTCAGCTGCTTCGGAAGTTTTCTTACTCTCGGCAGAGGGGGCTGTGCATCGAGACGGTTGACTTGATGTCCCTAGAGGGCTCCATCTCGGCTGACTTCATCGTTAAGTACATTTAAGCACGCGCAGCGCCTGTTGGCTTCAGTTCTGTTTTTTCTCCACACATTTGCAGAATTATCACCCGTGATAAGTGCCTTTAATTTATCATACCTTAAAAAAGCGCAAGGTCTAAAGCTCGGAAGTTCTACAGTGGGGTAGGTTGGGAGGGCGATGAGGAATATGTGGGAGGATCATCCAGTCGAAAGAACGTTACCAGGGGTAAGTAACTTGTTCTTTGAATGGACAGTGCCCTCCCACGTATTCCTCATTTTATGATAGACGCCCAAAGCAGTATTAGGTTATTTTGGAGGAGGGAGTAAGAATTTGACAGTTAATGTTGAACGTGCCAAATCTTGCCTCATTGTTAAGTGTCCAAACAATGTTTTGTAAACGTGTGGATGGTGGACCAGGTAGCTAACTCGCAGATATCCTTTACTGAAACTCCACTCTGAAAGGCAGAGGAAGTTGCCATGCTCTAGTGGAATGAGCCCTTAAGCCTTCTTGGGGATCTTTCCCAGCTAGTCTGTAACACTCCAAAATAGCCAGTATAATCCATCTGGATAAAGTTTGTTTGGTGACTGACAGACCTAGTTTGTGTCCTGTATAACCAATGAAAAGTTGGTCATGATGTCGCAACTTTGCCATTTTTCAAATATAAAAGCTTAGAGCTCTCCTTGGATCAAGTCAATGAAATCTTTCCTCTTCCTTGCCAGGATGAGGTGGAGGATAGAAAGCCAGAAGCACAATATTCTGTGCTAAATGGTAATCCGATACAATCTTAGGTAGTAAAGATGGTTTGACATACCTTATCCTTGTAAAAGGTAGTATACAGAGGTTTACAGTATAATGCCTGAAACTCAATCACCCTGCGGGCTGATGTGATTACTACTAACAAAATAGTTTTGTAAATCAGCAACCTTAAAGTACAGGGATGGAGTGGCTTGAAAAGGAGGACACAGCAAACACTTTAAAGCCAAATTAAGGTCCCTAGTTGGTATTTGGAATGAGAGGATACACATTTGGGAGTCCTTTAAGAAATTGAGTTAAGGGTATTTTGAAGTAGGATGCCTCCTGCAAGGTGCGTTTGAATATTGAAAGCGTTGCTAGATAACCCTCGATTGTTCCAATGTGGAGCTGCAGATTTGCGAGATACAGCAGAAACTAAAACAGTAGGTATATCGCATTGAAAAGGGTCCACATCTTTCTCCCTACACAACTGCAGAACTTGTTCCAATAGCAGCGGTATAAGGATTTTGTGGCTGGCCTTCTGACTGAAAGCAAAATCTCCATTGCATCTTCTGGGAGGTCCCAATCCTTGTATCTCAGCCTCTCAGAAACCATGTGTGAAGGTACGAACGCATCCCCTAGAGCTCCACTTGGAGGAAATTCCCTGGAGCAAAACAGTTTGCACTTCTGGTTGACACTGGATGCGAACAGATCCGATTGAGGGGTTGCCCAAGGGGTAAAGATCTGGAAGGACTTCCAGAGATAGTTTCCATTGATGGGAGACTGCTCTGCCTGCTCAGAGCGTCCGCTGCCGTGTTCTCTCCGGCTAGGTGAACTGCCGATCGAGAGATTCCTTCTTGAATTGCCCAGAACCAGAGATGCATTGTCTCTCTGCACAGTGGTAGTGACCCTACACCACCTCTTGTTGAGTACATGGCCACGGTGTTAGTCATTATTAGGACATTCATTCTCCATAGAGATGGCAGAAAGACCTTCAGCGCTAGTCTGATTGCCCTCAGCTCCAAAAGATTGATATGTAGTTTGGACTCTGATGGAGACCAATGACCGCTGATTGCCAGATAGTTGGCGTGGGCTCCCCACCCCGTGAGTGAGGCATCCGTCACTACGGTTATCTCCAGCCATGCTTGCCAAAAGGGTTCTCCCTTCAGAATGTTGTCCTTGCAGGCACACCACAGAAGGTCCTGTGCGACTCTGCTTGCAATCTGAAGGTTTGAATTCCTGCCTGAGAATTGGGACCTTTGAGTCCTTAGAGCCCATTGGAGGGATCTCATGCAGGATGCCATGAGGCCGAGTAACCTCAAAAAGCCGAAGGAGAACTTACACCTACAAAGAATCAGGGCCGGTACACTCTCGCAAGGATTTGTGGTCGAGCGTGCACATAGAGCCCTCATGCGGAAGCCGAGACCGGGGGCCCCTCTACGAGTGATAATTGCCAAAATACTGAACTATAAAGACCGGGAAAAAATATTGGAGCATTTTCGGAAAGGCGGTACAATCGAGAGGGCCTTGAGCACTATCACGGCATACCCGGATTACACTATGCTGGTCCAGAGGCAGCGGTACAGCTATGTAACCATCAAAAGGAGGCTGCGGGCGGCTGGGATAAAATATATGCTGCTGTACCCTGCAAAATTGAAGGTCGTGTATAAGGGCAAAATGCACTTTTTTGACATTCCGGAAGAAGCGACAACGTGGTTGGATCTGCAGGGCTGCCCGGATCAAGACACGGAGGAGACACAAAATGGACGTGAAAAGTGACTCAGACACGGTATGCATTTTGCTATGGCGGCGAGCGAACATCCTAGGCGAAGGCTGAGAACGATGGGTCTGGCTGTAGGAGGCTGATATTCGATAACATATTGCGGATTGTGAGAGACTTGATGGACTTGAATATAGTGGCGGTTACATATATTTAAACGGTATAGCAATGTGTAGTTCTTTGATGTGCTATTGGAGCGGCAGGGCGGTAGCACCCTACCCCCCGAATTGTAGTTGTAGTTATAGTAAGTTGGCCACTAGGGCAGCCTCACCCTGCGGAGCTTCGAGTACAGGCGAAAGCCGAAAAGCGCTAGATGCGGGGGAGCCTGAGATCCAGGGATGGAGCTGGGCAATAGTTGGGGGGGAGAGTGTTGTGGAAGGGTTGGGAGGCGGGGGGGAGAGGGAGTGGGAAGTTTGGTGTGTTTTTGGTTAACAGGGTTTCAGAAGGGGATGCAAGCCTATATAGATTGGAATGGAACTCAAGGTTACACTGCACCTGGGGGGGAGGGAATGGGATCATACCAGGCCATGGGGGATCTTAAAATACTCACATGGAATGTGTGGGGGCTTAATAGCTATTTAAAAAGGAACAAGGTTATGCTGTATCTGCGCAGGCAGAAAATAGATATTGCATTGCTACAGGAAACCCACCTTACACGTGAGAAGATGGACACGATTGCGGGAAAGTGGAAGGGGGTGTTGGTGGGCTCTTCGTACTCGGCCTACGCAAGAGGAGTACTTATATGGGTGGCGCCACATGTCCCGTTTCAGCGGTTGCAAGTGGTGGCTGAAACAGACGGGAGGATGATTATGCCGAGGGGATTGGTAGAGAATAGGGAGATAAGTATTGTTAACACGTACGCCCCGACCCAGAACACGGCGGCGTACATTAGGACACTGAGTGCGAACCTGAGCGTGTGTGTGGGAAGCGCGGTGATCTGGGGAGGGGACTTCAACTGTGTATTGAACCCGAGGGTGGATAGATCGGACAGGAAATTGGATAGACTGGCCCCCTGCAGCCAGGGCGCTACAGACGCTGCTTGATGACTTTGGGTTGGAAGATGCATGGAGAGTGTGGCACCCTGGGGATAGGCAATATTCGCATTATTCTGCCCCACAGCAGTTATCAACAAGGCTGGACTATGTCTTCGCATCACCAGAAATGATAGCGGAGATTGCGCACAGAGTACAGGGCCAGGGTCCTCTCGGACCACTCGCCCCTGATTCTTGCGTGGCAATATTGCCACCTCGCCCCCCCCCCACGGCCGAGGGCGAGGATCCAGACATGGTGCCTACGAGCAGAGGCATTGAGAGACCCCTTCTTTAGAGAAGATTTACGGGAGGAGATAGTAAATTATTTTGAAACCAATACTGGGAGTGTGGACTCGGCGGGGACGCTATGGGAGGCCTTTAAAGATATGAGGGGGGCGGCCATGGCGAAATCCAAGGGCATACAGGGTGGGGTTTCAACAGAACTGAGGGAGATGCAAGCAAAATTGGAAGAGGCCTTAAAATTCAGCGACGATACAGAAGAGAAACTAGATTTGATACTTAAGCTGCAGCAAAAATGTGCTGATTACTGGGAGAGGTTGTGCAACCCTAAGTATAAAAGGTACATAGAGAGACAGCATGCGGGAGGTGACAAACCGGAGAGACTTTTGGCGTGGTTATATAAGAGCGAGACCCCCAGAGCCACAATCAGAACTATAGAGAGGGAAGATGGTAGCGTAGAGGACACCCAGGAGGGGGTTAATCAAGCGTTTGTGGATTATTATAAAGTGCTATATGGGGAAGACGGGGAAAGTAGCCGGGCAATGATGGAAGAAACACTTGAGGATATGGGGCTGCCCAAGATAAGTGAGGAGGAAAGAGAGGAATTGGATTCCCCGATTACCCTGGAAGAACTGGGGGAGGTGGTGAGGCAGTTGCCTACTAGTAAGACCCCGGGGACAGACGGGCTCCCAAGCAAATTTTACAAGGTATATATAGAAGAGGTCCTCCCCCCCGCTGCTAGAGATGATAAATGAGGCGTTCGAGATGGGCCGCCTGCCGGAGTCACACAGAGGCTGTTATAGTACCTCTCCCTAAACCAAATAAACCAGGGCGCAGCTGTGGTTCCTTCAGACCTGTGTCAATGTTGAACCAAGATGGCAAGATATTAACGGCGGTCTTGGCGAATAGACTGAAAAAGGTCATTGGTAAGTTAACACATCCGGATCAAATGGGCTATGTCCCCCATAGAAACATTACCAACAATCATAGGCGACTTCAGAGGATCATTGAGTTTGGCAGCGGAAGTGAGAGGAAATGGCAATCGTGTCCCTGGATGCGATCAAGGCCTTCGACTCTGTCAAGTGGCCGTGGCTGCTGGCGGCCCTGAAACACTATGGGTTAGGGCCTGGCTATGAAAGGTGGGCGGAGATTTTTTATAGTGAACCGCTGGCCAGAGTAAAGACGGGATCTGTGATATCAGAGAGGTGGCAGCTTAGTAGGGGTACTAGACAAGGATGGCTGTGGTCCCCTATGCTCTACATTTTGGCCCTGGAGCCTCTTGCGATCTATTTGAGGCAGCAATAAGACACCACAGGCATCGAGGTGAACGGGGAGCGGCATTTGGTCTCCCTATATGCGGACGACGTGTTGCTGTATGTGCGGTACCCGGAGGAGAACCTCCAGTACATTTTGGAAGTGCTTGGGAGATACGCTGTGCTATCAGGCATAGCGGTGAACCCCCAGAAGTCTAGTCTGTTCCCGTTGGGGGGTATACAGGGGTTCTAGCGGAGAGGTTACCGGTCTTACAGGTACCGGGGGCGGTTAGTACTTTTCGGTACCTGGGGATAGATATATATCACACCGTGGGGGAGGAGCATAGGTGTAATACAGAGGTGGCAATCCAAGAAATTGAGAAATGTATGCGGTTTTGGGCGAAGCTGCCTTTGGCGATGATGGGGCGGGGGGTGATGCTAAAGATGGTGGTTCTGCCAAGGCTCCTACATTACTTCGGGAATATTCCGTATCGGATTCCTAAAGGGTTTTTTGCCAAACTGAATAGCATGTGTAGGGACTTTCTGTGGCATGGCACGCGAAACAGAGTGGCGTTATGGAAGGTCCAGAACTTCCATGACAAAGGGGGTATAAAGCTGCCCAATTACGATGCGTACTATGTGGCGAGCCAGTTGCAATATGTTGCCAAATGGCTATCTGATGAAGAGACCTCCGAATTTAGGCTGTTTGGGCGGGATTGTGCACCCTTTTATTTGAAAGAAGTTATGTGGGCACCCAGGGCGGAGATGGTGGGGCGCCCTAAAATGATGCTGCTGGGGTGGAAGGTGTGGCGCAGGGCATGCCAATTGATGGGGAACCCGTCCCCATGCTTGCCGCAGATGCCATTGGTGGTATTGACAGGGGCAGACACTCAGCTGCGACTGATACTCCGGACCCACTGGGAGCCTGCTGGGGTGGCAACGATGGGGGATATTTGGCAGGGGGGCTCTTGCGTTACCTTTGAGGGGGCTGCAGGAGGAGGCTGGGTTGCACGAAGGCCAGTACATCACGTACCATAGAACGGTACAGAGGATTAAGAGAATGTGGCCCGAAACTGTGTTGGAGGAAGAACTGGACGCCACCATCGATGTTTTATATGATATAGCTGAGGGGGGGCCATGAGGTCTCCAGACTGTACGAGATGTTGATGTCTAAACTGGGGAAGGAGGTCACGCAGCTGAGATTGGACTTGGAAACGGAGTTTGGGGCCCATATGGGAGATGGGATGTGGGAACGGGTGCAAAGGTATCATAAGAAGGTGTCTAGAAACGTGAGACTGAAACAGATACAGCTTTACATAACACACAGGGCTTATATGACGCCTTGGAGGATATCGAGGTTCGAGAATGCAGGTCGGCAAGCATGCCCCAAGTGCGACGAAGAGAACACAGGCATGGTGCATATGTTTTGGTCTTGCCCGATCATAGAGAGGTTCTGGAGGGGTGTAAAAGAGAAACTATAAGGAAGAGGGGTCAAGATAGTAGTGGACACGGTACGGGCCTGCCTGCTGGGGGGGTTCCCCAGACCACGGAAACTCAGGCATGTAAGCAAACTAAGGGACCTGGCTTATGTGCTTGCAAAGAGAAGGATTGCCATGGGATGGAAGTCATGCCATGTGCCGAGGATACAGTGTGGTGGAAAGACTTGCAAAAATGGGCAGAAGCTGAAACCATAGCATGGCAAGAGGCATGCAGCAACGGGGGAGGAGGAGAATGAGTCCCTGATGGCCTGGAAATCACCGATAGCCAGATCGTTTGGGTCGTTAGATGACCCGACTGAACCGGTTGAGACGACCACCGAACCACAGGGTGTGGAATCTGATGACTCAAGGCGATAGACTCGCATGGGGGGTGGGGTAGTGGGAGTAGTGGTTAGGGAATTTAAAAAGTGTAATGAAACTGTTGAACATGCACTGTTTGTTTGGTTTTATTGTTTGTTCAAAAATTTAATAAAAACTTACAACAAAAAATATGAGGATCCTAAGGGTCCCTAGCAACACTGCCCATAAGGAGCTGTGCACTGCAATATTGAAATACACATGCCTTTAAGAGCTATGGAGCAGACAGACTCCATAGTACAGGTAAAATACAAAGAATATAGTTCCAAAAGACAGAGCCCACAAGAATGAAAGTGGCAAAAGGCTGCACTCATTCAGGATTTAAAGAAAAAGGTCCAGAAGTCCAGCAAAAAGTGCTGGGGGTCTCACTAGAAGAGGGGGTGAATCATAACAACGATAAAACATGCATTACTCACCGTAATAGCATTTCTGATGATTGTATCTGCTTAGATTCACATGCTGTGCATATGGTCTGACATCCAGTGGTAACCGCAGAGTATTGCATCGTGTCTTTCGGGGATCCCTAGCGTGACGTATAGTGTACCCAAAATCCGTCACGCGCTGAGGTGCCTCTGATTGTATTTTATCTGCTGTGAGGGAGCCCCAGGCTATTGTGAGTGAGTACATAAAGAGAGAAAGTAGTATGACGTCTATGTTCCTTCCACCCCGAGCAGGGCGGCAGGTAGGGCGCATGTGAATATAAGCAGATACAATCATCAGAAATGCTAACAATCATCAGAAATGCTATTACGGTGAGTAATGCATGTCTTCTGATGCTTGCTAATCTGCTTAGAATCACATGCTGTGCATAGACTAGCGAGCAGTACCCGGAGTTGGAGGTGGGTTATGAGAAGGAACAGTAGAGGAAAGATGTCTCGATACTGCTTGTCCCACCTGAGACTCAGATCTAGAATGAGTGTCTAGGCAATAGTGTTTTGTAAAAGTGTGTACCGAACTCCAGGTTGCCGCTTTGCAAATGGACTCGAGGGGAACATTTGCAATGAATGCTATGGAAGCCCCAGTGCCCCGAGTAGTGTGCGCTCTAGGCTTAAAGGGCAGTTCTCTCTTAGCAAGAGTGTAACACAGTGTGATGCATTTGACAATCCACCTTAAGATAGCTGATTTAGAGACAGGATCTCCTTCTCTCCCAGCTGCCACTGAAATCAAAAATTGGTTTGTTTTCCTCAGTGGTTTCGTTCTTTCCAGGTAGAACATGACTGCCCTGCGCACATCTAGTGTGTGTAGGCTTCTTTTGGACCTGCTCGTGGGATTCTGTAAGAAAGTGGGTAGTTTAATCGATTGGTTCACATGGAATTTCGAGATGAATTTAGGAGCAAACCTGGGATGAGTGCGCAGAATTACTTTATCCCTGTGGACTGTAACAAAAGGGTCTAAGACAGAAAGTGCCTGTAGTTCGTTAACCCTTCTAATAGAAGTGATAGGCACTAAGAAGGCCGTCTTGTAAGTAAGGTCTTTTAGACTTGCTTTATGCATTGGCTCAAAGGGAGATCCCATGAGTCTGGTTAAAACCACATTTAGATGCCATCCAGGAGCTGGGTGAGAAATGGGGGGTGGGGGGGATGGATTCTCTTAACCCCTTGCATAAAGACCTTAATAACCAGTATTTTCTACCATGACACTTTCTGTTGTGACGTGGTGTAGGCTGAGGGTCCAGCAAGATGAACCTTTAGGGAATTGAAGACCAGTCATGTGTCTAACAAATTGGTTAGGTACAGCACAATGTGTGTGGGTGAGCAATTGATGGGATTGACGCCCTTGGTATTACACCAGATGGCAAAGCGTTTCCATTTACGGGATTAGCAATATCAGGTGTTAGGTTTCCTAGTTTCCCCGAGTATGTCCATGCATTCTGAGGGAGCTGTAGGTGTCCAAACTATGACCTCAGGAGCCAGGCTGCTAAGTTTAGAGTTTGTGGGCATGGGTGTAGGGTCTCCCTCCTGTCCTGAGACAGCATGTTGTACTGACAGGGTAGTTTTACTGGTGGGGAGAGGGACATTTCCATTAGATGAGCGAACCAGGGTTGGCCGGTCCACATTGGGGCCACCAATTTCATGGTGACTGGTTCCTGGCGCACCTTGTTGAGTAGGGGAGTCGGAGGGGAAGCGGGGGGGTGAATGTAGACAACTTTCCCAGACATATCCAGAGTCCGTTCACCTTGCAGCGGTTCTGGGGGCACCTGGAGGCATAGTCTTGGCATTGGGCGTTCTCCTGAGTTGCGAACAGGTCGATCTCTGGAAAGCCCCATTCTGCAAAGGCGTTGGAGACTATGTCTTCATGCAGACGCCACTCGTATTCTACAGGCAGTGGGAAATCTCTGCTGAGCAAGTCTGCCAGAAGATTGAGTTCCCCTGGAACGTGTTGGGACAACAGAAACATCTTGTGTTTGAGAGTCCACATCCAAATGATTTGGGACAGCTTGGATAGCCCTGGAGAGCGTGCGCCCCCTTATTTGTTTAGGTAATACATGGCTGTGGTGCCGTCTGTCAGAACCAGAACTGTCTTCCCTTGTAGTTGAGTCTGAAAGGCTTTACTTTTAGTGCCTTGAACACTGCTAATGGTTCTAGCAGATTTTTTTTTTTAACTTTATTTTTGCATTTTAGTTAGACATGTATACAAACAAGCCCAAACTTGCCGCCGTTGCCCACCCACCCCCCGGCAGTCCCAATATGCATCGAGCTTCTATTGTGTTTTGGTTTAATAGGGTGCAGTTTGCAGCGGCTGATCAGGTGGCTCAGTTGGCATGGCGCTGGAGAGGAGGAATGAGATGTACGGGCCCCAAATATCAGGAGGTCTCGCATGGAGGGGCAGTGTCTTTATGAATTCCGTTTCTGTTTCTTGGCAATAGAGAAGGTCTTTCCTCCAGTTCGTTAGTGTGGGGGGTGCACCACGTCCCCACGCCATGGCCGATCTTCTTCGTGCCACTACCAATAGCATGCTTGCAAGTTTTCTAACGTGCGAGGATAAGGATCTCGTTAGCCCTAGGAGTGCCACATGTAGGGTGTGCGCCACCCTCTCACCGATTATTGCTTCAGTTTCACCAAGCACATCTGACCAGAATATGGCCACTGTCGGGCAGCTCCACGCCAGGTGCAGAAGTCAGTTGTCCCACATCTGTCGCAAGATGTGTTCGACTCCGGGTGATATCCGTTTCTCTTTTTGGGGGTATGATATGTTTGGTGCAGAAAGTTAAAATGGATTTGTTTGAAGCGGGAGTTGAGTGCCCCTTTTTGGGTCTGTTGTAGGATATAGTCCCAGTCTTCATCTTGGATGGGCGTTTGTAGCGTGGTTTCCCACCTTGCTTTCGTTTTGGGGTTTGATGGTAAAGTGTCCATGAGCAGGGCTTTGTAGATAGATGAGACCAATTTGCCCTCCCCTTGTGCCTGAATTACTCCATGCAGCAGCTGCCAAGTGGGTGGTTGTTGTGGGAACGATGGAATGAGGGTCTGTTGGGTATACCAGATTCTGAAGTACATAAAAATATCAAGGGAGGAACAAGTTACTTACCTGTAACTGTTGTTCTCCAGCATGGGTCTGGCATGGATTCACATGCTCATGAATATTCCCCGTCGTCAGGCTGGGAATCCTCGGTAAAGAAAAAACCAGTATCAGTTTCGTTTCTGATCTGACTTTCGTAGTAATAACCAATCACTGGTCTCTGCGTCATACTGACCACAGCCAATGACTGCCCTCTACCTAAGCCCCACCTCTGGCAGCCATCTTCAGATTTGGAAGCACGTGAAGTGGCAGTATGACCACAGAGGGGTAGGCGGGAGGGTTCGCATGTGAATCCATGCCAGACCCATGCTGGAGAACAACAGTTACAGGTAAGTAACTTGTTCCTTCTCCAGCATGGGGTCTGGCATGGATTCACATGCTCATGAATAAAGAATACATAGCAGTACACACATGCACAACCATGGGAGGTGGCAAAGGCTCAATATTAAGCATCACATAAAACTCTACATTAAGCATCTTACCTCCTCACCAGGCTCACCTCAGGCGAACAGGTTGCGCAGCACTGCTTGGCCGACCCTGGACTCCTCCCTGGAATCCCGGTCGACGCAGTAGAATTTCGTGAAGGTGTGCGTCGACCTCCACGTAGCAGCCCTGCATATGTCCAGCAGGGGCACACCAGATAGGAACGCCGTGGTAGCTGCGATCGCTCTGGTGGAATGGGCTCTCGGACGGCCAGGCAGCGGTCGGTTTGCCAACCGGTGACAGTACATGATACAGCCGGAGAGCCATCTGGAAATGGAAGCCTTCGAGAGAGCCTTCCCCTGATTGACAGGTCCAAAGTTCACAAAGAGTTGTGACGTCTTCCGAAAACACTTTGTGCGGTCCACGTAGAACTTCAGCGCTCTAGCCACATCCAGCGAGTGCAAAGTCCTCTCAGCCGGCGACGAAGGCGACGGGAAGAACACAGGCAACACCAAGGGTTCGTTGAGATGGAAGTCCGACGGTACCTTGGGCATGAAGGAGGGGTGCGTCCTGAGCACTACCCTCGTGTCGTGGAAAGTCAAGTACGGGGCCTTGCAGGAAAGGGCCTGGATCTCTCCCACTCGTCGTGCGGAGGTGATGGCCACAAGAAACGCTGTTTTCCACGACAGAAATTTCAACGGAGCTGAGTGCAGAGGCTCGAACGGAGGTCCCATGAGCTTGGTCAGCACCACGTTAAGCTCCCACGCCGGGGCCGGAGCCTTCACCGGCGGGAACGATCTGAACAGTCCCTTCATGAACTCTTTCACCAGACGATGAGACCACAAGGACGTCCGCCCCGTGGTTCTGGTGTATCGGGAGATCGCAGCAAGATGAATCTTGATGGACGCGTGTGCCAGTCCAGCTTTGGCCAGCGTCAGCAGGTACGGCAGTACTTGGGGGGCCGTAATCCATAGAGGGTTAATCTTCTGTGCGTGGCACCAGACAGAGAACCTCTTCTATTTGTGTCCGTAGCATTTAAGAGTCGAGGACGCCCTGGCCTTTGCAAGAACCTCTCTGCAGTCGGCCGGTATGTCGTATCCTCCAAACTCTAGCACTGCAGGAGCCAGGCCTGCAGGTTCAGCGATTTCGGGTCGTGGTGGAGGATGGCGTCTCCTTCTCTGGAGAGTAGATCCGCGTCCACCGGCAGCTTGATTGGCGGGGACGCCGACAAGTCCAGAAGGTCCGGGAACCATATCTGCCTCGGCCACGCAGGTGCGACGAGGATCATCCTGCACCGTGACCTCTTGAGCTGGTTGACGAGCCGGATTAGCAGTGGCAAAGGAGGGAACACGTAGAGGAACAGGCCCTCCCAGGGGAACGAGAAAGCATCGCCCATGCTCCTCGCCTGGGGAAACCTGCTGGCGAACCTCCGGCACTTGGAGTTCGTCGCCGTCGCGAACAGGTCGATCTGGGGTGTGCCCCACCGTCGGAAGAGGCGATCCACTAGATCCTGCCGTAGCTCCCACTCGTGGCACGAGCGCAGCTCCCTGCTGAGTGAGTCGGCGATGGTGTTTTTTATCCCTGCCAGATGAAACGGCACCAGAAATATCCTTTGGGCGATGGCCCAATGCCACAGGTCCTGCGCCTCCTTGGACAGTGCTGGGGACCTGGTTCCGCCCTGTTTCCTGATGTAAAACATGGTGGTGGTGTTGTCGGTGAAGATCCTCACCACCTTGCCCTTGAGGGACGGAAGGAAGGACCTGAGGGCCCAAAACACTGCACGGAGCTCCAGGACGTTGATATGTAGGGATTTCTCCGTCGGGAGCCAAAGGCCTCTTGCGTGCAGATTTTCGGTGTGCGCTCCCCACCCTTCCAGGGAGGCATCCGTGGTCACTGTCTCCTGGTGGGCTGGGGTCTGGAAGTCCAAGCCCGCCGTCAGATGCGCGCGGGTGCCCCACCACCGGATCGCTCGTCAGAAACTCTCGTCGAGTGTGATCCTTTCCTCGAAGCTGCCCGTCGTTTGGATCCAGCGCGCGTCCAGGAACTCCTGCAACGGGCGCATCCGGAGCCTGCACATGGGAATGAGGTAGATGCAGGAAGACATCATTCCGAGGAGGGACTTGATGGACCTCACCTTGGCCGCGTCGGCCACCAACATCCGCTGCACCTTGCCCAGGATGGTCCTAGTCCTCTCCTCCGACGGGGAGGCCAGAAGGGACACTGTGTTGAGCCTCGCTCCCAGAAACAGAGCGTCTTGCGCGGGTACCAGGTGGGATTTGGCGTAGTTCACGGAGAATCCCAGGTCCGTGAGAAGTTGGACGGTCCTTGCCGTGTGAACCACGGCGAGCTCCCTCGTCTTGGCTCGGATGAGCCAGTCGTCCAGGTAGGGGTAGACGTGGACCCCCTCGCGGCGCAGCTGCGCCGCCACCGGTGCGAGGCACTTGGTGAATACCCTGGGTGCCGACCGTAGTCCGAAGGGGAGGGCTTTGAACTGGTAATGACGCCCTTGGACCACAAACCTGAGGAATTTTCGGTGCCCCTTTAGGATGGGAATATGGAAGTAGGCATCCTCCAAATCCAACGACGACAGGAAGTCTCCTTCCTCCAGCTGACCCAGGACGTGCTGGAGGGTGACCATCCGGAACTTCTGCGCCTTGATGAACTTGTTCAGACGTCGCAGGTCCAGGATGGGGCACCATCCCCCCGTCTTCTTCTTCACGAGGAAGTATCTCGAGTAGACTCCGGAGCTGAGAAGCCTCTTTGGGACGAGTTCGATGGCGCCCTTCCTGAGCATCGCTTTTACCTCCAGGAGAAGTTGAGGGACGTGAAGTTCTTTCCTGGCCACGGGGGGGACGCGCGGGCACCTTCCCTGGAACTCGAGCGCGTGGCCCCGGGCCAAGGCGTCCAGCACCCAACGGTCGGTGGAGATGGACTCCCACACGCTGACGAAGCTCGCCAGCCGGCCTCCCACCGGGGTGCTTCGGTGGGGGCTCGACCCCACGGCCGGTTCAATCCTGCTTCGACGAGGCTTTGCCGCCTTGACCTCCTTGGCGACGACGGCGGGGTCCGCCAGACTTGCCTCGTCCTCTGTAGGCCTCCTGAGACGACGAGCGGGCCGCTTGACGGTAGGTGGAGAAACCGCCGCCGGAACCTTTGGAGGCGCCCCGGCCTCCGCTGCTCCGAAAGGGCGTCCGTCGTTGTTGCAGAACTCCCAGGGCCCGGGCCGTCTCAGTGTCCGCTTTAATGGCCTGAAGGGAATCGTCCACTGTTTTCCCAAACAGGTTGTTCCCATCGAAGGGCATGTCCAGGACTCTGGTCTGAACGTCTTGACGGAAGTCCGTAGCCTTGAGCCATCCACGCCGCCTAAGGCAAACGCCGTTGCCCAACTGGCGGAACCCAGTGTTGGCGATGTCCGTCGCAACGGTAATGGCGTGGTCCGAAGCCACCTCACCATCCTGTAGGATCTCCAGGGCCTCTGTCCTCTTGTCGTCCGGCAGGAAGTCCAGCAGGGGAGCCAGTTTGTACCAGAGCTCCCTGTCGAGGCGGGCCACGATAGCCAAGGCGTTGGCCGCTTTAATCGTCGTCGCTGCCGACGAGATGACTCTGCGTCCCATAGCGTCCAATTTCTTTCCCTCACCGTCCGGTGGGGAAGTCGATGTGGAGGCCGCACCCCCCCCCCCGCTTTCTTTCTTCCTGGCCGCCGCGGAGACGACGGAGTCCGGGGTAGGCTGCGCCCGGAGGCACAGGGGGGCCGTGTCCGGGACCCGGTACTTCTTCTCGTACCGGTCTCTTCTAGCTGGCGTCGTGGAAGGGTTCTTGAGGAGGGTGAGGCCCTCATCCCAAATGTCGTCCAATAGAGGCACTGAGAGGACCGTCTTCCTCTTGGCCTCGCGCCGCTGATAAAGGAAACCTTCCTTCTTCTTCTCCTCAGGGCAGAGTTGAAAAAGCTTGGATGCCCTGGTGATCATGGAGTGGAACGATCCAATCTCGTCGGGCGGAGAAGCCCTGGTGGGAGGCGACGACGGTACATCCTCGTCGTATACCTCGTCGTCCGTACCCGTCGCTGCCGTGTCAGTCCCTGTATCATCCCCTCGGGTGGAAGGGGAGGAGGGCTGGACGGGGCGCGACGGCTGAAAAGGAGGTGGAGGGTGGATCCTTCTTTTCTTAGTAGGGGGAACACCAGAAGGTCCCGGTTCTGGGTCCCCCGACGGGAGAGGTTCCTCCGTCGGCAACGGTAGTCTCGTCCTTATCTCTGAGCATAAGGACTGTATAGCCAACAAAATGGCCGCCGAGTTGTCTTGCGGTGCTGGCAGAGGGGAATCCGACGGGCGATCGGCTCACCACTTAGCATGTTTGATTGACAGCTAGGCTGAGTGAATGGGGGTATGCTGCATAAAAGCAGGGCTTTGGGGGCTGGAACTTCAGAAGTCGCCACAGGACCCGAAAATCCGACGAGGGAGAAGCTGAGCTGACCTACCACGACGACACCACCAGTGGAGCCCTGCGGAACCCACTCACCATTTCCCGACGACAGAGAAGATCTCCCGGCTGGAGAGGCTTCTTCCCCTGACTGGTGGGCACAACCAGTTTACCTTCTTTCTTCGCAACCCAGAACGGTTTGTGGTCGAACTGCCCGTGCCAAGCACCCCGGCAGCCGGATAGCCACTCACCACTGAACCGCAAATGAACAGACCGCTCCTTGTACCTGAGAAACTTTGCGGCTGGTTTCTTCCCTGGCAGTGCAACGGACTCCTGTCTTCCTCCACGACGAGATCGTCTCTTCCCCCGGACGAAGCACCGACTTGCATCCGCTGCCAGGAACAACTGCCCCCTCTGGAGTGTTCTCACCACTTTAAAAGGTACCGTGTCCGCCAGGCCTCCCGTTCTAAAGATTGCTACAAGGTAATAATAACCCCTTAACCTTCGGGACTGGGCAGGCCGCCTTTACCCTCTAACTGGTCCCTTTCTTTGGTCCAACTCCTTTTTGAACCGTTACAAGACTTTTGTGCACTGCAACCGTGTGACCTTGGACACATTTCGTTTTGTTCCTCTTAAAGCGGATTCGGCCTACTGACTCTGAACTCACGGTGTTACTTTGCCTTCCTCTCTTGTGTGTTCGTGAAAAAGTGTTGGGATCTGTTTCAATTTATTCTCTGCTTTTCTCTCCCTTTTAAAAAACTAACAATTATAGTGCCATCTACGTTAAGTGCTCACAGCTGTCTGAAAATAAGTGGGGCTTTACTTAAGACTTGTCTAATATTCTTTTAAGGGAGTGTATATCTTTTAGTGACCGTGTTTTTGAATTGCTTACTATTAGTGCCTGTGTGTTTTTCTAGATGTGGTTTTAAATAATTATACCTTTTACACCAAGCCCTGGTCAGTGTTTACTTGTTCTATTGTGTTCTCTTGACCTATTGTGAATACTCTGTATACTGCCTAACTCTTCTTGAGAGAAGTCTGACTGCTCAGCCACAGCTACCAAGTGAATCTGTGTGGTAAAGACTGCTACCAAGTGGGTTTACTGCCAAACACCTGTAGTCTTAAATCTTTTGCAGTGGTCCCAGAGGGAACTGCACAGGTTTCTGCCCAACAGCCCCCACCCCGTGAGAGTGGCTTCTACTGTGGGGGTGGTGAAGGACTTCCCCTTCAACAGATTTTCCCTCGACCACCACTGCAGAGAGAACACGAGGGCTGGCGAGAACACTATCAGATCTTCCCATTGTCCGCTGGCCTTACACCATTGGCTGTTGAGCCAATCTTGCATGGGATGCATGCACAGGCGCGCATGGGGAACCAAGTATATACATGACGCCATCATACCTAGCAGCCACATGGCCTTGCGTACCATCACTTCCCGAATGGCTACATATTGAGGGATCTGAAAAAGCATGTTCTGAACCCTCTCGTTGGGGGAAGACGAGGCCGTCCTTCGTCCGGATTAGAGACCCCAGAAATTGTTTTACTTGACTGTGGGACTAGACTGGACGACTTCTCGTTGATAGAGAATCCCGGAGTGAACAGATGGTCTACGGTCTTCTGGGTGTTCAAAAAGCATGTGTCGTAGGAGTCCCCTGTTATGAGCCAGTCGACGAGGTAAGGGTAAACCGGGATGGATAATCTGCGCAGGTGTGCTGCCACTACTGCCAGGACCTTTGTAAACATCCTTGGTGCCGAGGCAATGCCGAAGGGGAGCACCTTGAATTGGTAGTGCCTGTCTTCTATCATGAACCTTAGATATTTCCTATGCGCTGGCAACATTGAAATATGAAAGTATTCATCTTCCATGTCCAATGTTGCCATGTGGTCCCCCTGTTTCAACAGTGGGATCACATCCTGTAGCGTTACCATACAAAACTTGAGGCTTTATAAATTTGTTCGCTGGGCGCAGGTCTAGAATAGGGCACATGGTGAGGTCCTTTTTGGGTACAAGGAAGTACACTTCATACATACCCCTGTTTACCTGAAGAATAGGGGTGGCTTCTATGGCGTCCTTTCCCAGAAGCGCTTCCACCTCTTGAATCAGGATCTGCAGCTGGTCCGGCGTGAGGCGTCGTGAATGTGGCGTTCTGAACTGTGGTGGTCGGGCGAATTCCACACAGTACCTGTGGGCGACCGTCTTTATGACCGACTGGTCTGAAGTTATCGCCTCCTATGCCACAAGGAAAGATGTTAAGCGCCCCCGGACCGGGGTGACATAGGAGGGGACCGGGATCCATTGGTCATTTCTGACCAGAGGCTGCGGCTCCTCTGGGGTTGGGGCCTCTGCCCTGTCGTTGACCCATAGGTGGGTAGTTGGCGGGGCTTCCGGTTGCTTGTCCAGAGTTCCAGTTTCCCGTATTGTAGTTATTTTGACCTGAACGGGACTGGCCTCGAAAGGACTGTCGAGAACCGCCTCCCCTCTGGGAGGGGAGAGGGAGGGGGGGAATCTGAGTTATTTCTTGTAAGGATTTAAGAGTCTCATGCTCTTTCTTGGCCGTCTCCAGAGCATCATCGACCGTTTTACCGAAGAGATTGGTCTCTTCTATGGGTTTATTAACAAGAGTGGCCTGTGTTTCAGGCTTGAACCCTGGGTTGCGGAGCCAAGCGTGCCGCTTGAGTAGTGTGCCCTTGGCCAGGGACCTGCCTGCCGTCTCAGCAGTGTCCAGAGTGTTTTTAATTATATTTGGATTTACCTGCCTCCCCTCGGCCACAATGGTGAGTAGTCTGGACCTAGCGGGTTCAGGAACCTCCTGGATTTGCTATGCGTTTAGTGTATGCAGCTGCCGAGGTAACACTTTTACTTAAGGCGTACAACCTTTTAGATTCCTTATGCAGAGGTGCCTACCACCATAGCAAGGGGTTTCCCTGCCCTTCTATCGGTGGTAGTGACTACCAAGGAGTCGGTGGTGGCAGGGCCTTTAATATATTGAGGGGCAGTAGGAGATGGCCGAAATAGTTTCTACACTCTGATTCACTTCTGGGTCTGTGCTGGCGTGACCATGGAGGGGGCCAACCTTCTTTTAACAGAGTTCAGGAGAGGAATGGCTTGGCTTAAGAGGGGTTTCTCTTTGAGAATGTCCTCCACCAAATCTTGTTCGGGTACCGCCTCCTGGGTGGTGATCTTAAAGTGCTCTGCTGCCTTTAAGATGGCATTGAAAGCCATTTGATCGTCCACAGGCGAGGCCCGACGGACCGGAGTGGTGGGAGAGGAATCCAGGCATAGAACATCAGTGTCCTGATCTTGCATAGGGAGCGCCCATGGCTCCGTCTCCACTTGCTGGGTCTCCTCCAAGTTGCCCATGGCATCCGCCCAGTCATCAGGGTACTCTTGCAGGAAAGCAGGTTCTTCCTCGTCATAGATGTCTTGGTAAGTGTTCATTGTCATGGTGGACAGAAGCCGAAGGGTCTTGAGAGTCAAGATTTTCATGGATACGTGAAGCAGACACCAAAAGTGGGTCTTCACGAGATCTCTTAGGGGAAGGATGCTCTGAACATGAGAATCCTTTCTAGACAGTCCATGCATCCTTCGAACTTTTCCCTGGTCCACTTAGATGAACCAGAAGGGGCAAGAGGTGGAAAAATGTTGCCTTCTTCTCGTTGGCGTCGAAATGTGTCCTCAAGGTGTTGGACAGTGGCTCTTGACTGTCCTCATGGCTTTCTTGAGTACTGGGGCACCATGGCGTGTCTTTAGACCTGTCCTCGGCAGGCTCCATGCATTTAGACAGTGCCTTAGGTGTCAGCCCAACCGCCCAAGTAATCCTTGCGATACTGTCCTCAATCTATGCCGAATCAGCGCGAGTCAACGGGTCAGCAGTAGATTTATCGCCTACTGTGGCGCCAGAGGGCCTAGCGGTAGATTTTGTGCCTGCGGAAAGGTTAGGAGGCTGAGGAGTAGGTTTCGGGCCTACCGAGGCATTAGGAGGCGCCAGAGCGTCAGATGATCGCGCTTCGGTGTCTAAACCCAATTTAGGAGGTAGCGCCCTTAACTTTGGAGTGCCCAGTCACAAGACCCTGCTGCGGATGCGGGGAAGGCTGCTGATCTACCAGATCAGAGGATTCCGTCAAAATTTTCAGCGGTCCTGTTGGCGCTTTCACCTTTTTCGACAGAACCGTCGAAATCGGTGATGGGGTTGTGTGCTTAGTGTGTGGTTTCTGTACGCCCTTGTCGTCGGGTGTTGTTCCCAAAGCGAGACTTGCGTCAGGCCTATAAGTGTCAGGGACGGGCATGGCGGACCTAGAAGCGTCCGCCTCAAGGTCGATAAGACATCAGTGTCGGATTTTATCAGTGTCCTCATCACTTTCGGTGGGTGTGGCGGTGGGGGAAGAGGGTTCAGCCCGCGTCATACCGTACGCGGCCCACCGCTTTACACAGCGCTCCTTAAGGGTCTTGGGCCGAAGGAGCTTACAGGCCGCACACCGCTTCTCGCCGTGATCTAGGGGTAGACAAGAATTACACGTATTGTGCTCATCTTTCCACTGGTACCTGACCCTATACTTAGGGCAGAACCTAAATGGTGCCCTTTCCATAGTGAAAGGTATAAACAAAGATGACCAGACCTAGAGGGCAAAGAGGAGAGACATAACGAAAGATATGGCCATCCCGACCCCACTCTCCCTACTGTGTAGGCCGGCCAGAGGGCCCGGCCACGTGGATGGCTCAGCCGCCAGATCTTAGGGGCCGAAATCCACCACCGTAGAAACTTCCCGCAGTCTTCGACAAAGTTGCTTGAATCTCTGTCCAAGTGACTTATGGGGAAATAACTGATAAAAATCAGTATAAAGATAAACAATGTCTCTTATGAAGAGCTCCGCTATAGGGCGACCAGTTATCTGGGTGGAAAAAAACAAACAATCTGAGTGACCTTGGCACGTGAGGGATTTTGGGTACACTACACGTCACGATAGGGATAGTGTTACAGACACGCCTATACCGACATCCCCTTTCAGTCCCCGAAAGACAAGATGCAATACTCTGCGGTTATCACTGGACGTCAGACCATATGCACAACATGTGATTCTAAGCAGATTAACAAGCATTAGAAATCTCCCCATCAAGCCCCCACGGTGGACCAAGCGAGAAAGAGCCCCAAGAAGGGGTGGAAACGCACTGAACCCAAGAAAGGGTGAGAGAACTACCACTCGGGAAGAGATGAGAAATATTATACCCTTGAGAGTCACAATAGCCTATGGTTGAGTGCTGGAGAGCAAATCCTGAGAAGGGAAAGTGAATATACTTCTGAATTGGCAACTGTGCAGCCAAGCATGTGGCTTTGGAGAAACTTGAATAAAGACACTTGCATATGGAACTTTTTAAAGATCTTATTTGTATTGATTTTTAGTTGAATTGTACAAATGTTACCCCCCCACCTCTTGACCCTCCCTTCTCCCTCCCTCTACACAGTCCATTCAGAATAACAGAGTAGCGCTTTTAACCCGTTTATATGTATATAATATCTCTGTACTTCATTGTTGAAATGTATATAATATCGTTGTACCCCATTGTCACTCTGTACATTCTATGACCTGTAACCAAGCTCCGCAAATTCTTGTAAAGACTGCGCCCTGATACCCTTGGGTATGCTCGCGCATTATAAATAATAAAACAAACAAACGTTCCCATTTTTTACAATATGTTCAACAGTTTGATTCTGAGGGCACCAATATCTCGGCGCAATGGTTCCTGAATGTGTCTCTTTTTCCTTGGATTCCGTATATTAATGATTCCAAGGTCGTTATGCCCCATATTTTACAAAGCCATTCAATGTTAGTTGGGGGGACTCGCCGTTTCCATTTCCTGGCCATCACAAGCCAGGCTACCACTAGAACAATTAAGGCAATTTGTAAGGGTTTGTGGGGATTTGCAAGTCGGGGTCAATTATCCCACGTAGCTATTCTTTAGGGGAGTACTTTTGCGGTCCTTTGATCATCTGTTGTATTTGATTGGCCACCTCTCCCAAGAAAGTTCTAGCGCCGGGCACACCCACAATATATGTGTCCAGTCCCCCTTCCATCTCCAGCATTCTTGGGTTGTGTTTGGGTATGTACAGTTTAACCTTTCGGGTGTATAATGCCAATGAACATTACTTTGAACCATATTTCTCTGGTCTGTATGGATCTCGCGAGTTTGGTGATATTGTTGTCTCGGAATTACTTCTCCCCAGTGTCTTCTCCCATCTGTTCATGTATGGCCAGGTAGGGTTATGTCCCTCCCCCATTAGGATTGAGTATAGGTGCAAGATTAATTGTTTATCACCAGAGTGCGCCGTTATGAACTTCTCAAATGGCGTAAGGGTTCTTCTTATTGCCGGTTTGATGCTGGGCTGCACCAGCCAGTCGCATTAGTAATATTCCAACCTGTCTATTTCAGTTAGGTCTAGGCTGGTCTTGCACTCGTCAAATGTCATAACACCCCTCCGTTCCCCCACCATGTCATACATCCCTTTGCCCTCCGTCTTCGTAACATCCCACGTTTCGTCCCAGGGAAAAAGTGTGGATTGAAGTAGAGCGGGGTGAAGTGAGAGGGCCGCGTGGACAGGTGCCCTTTCGATAGGAAAAAATCCCAAACTGTGCACGTTGCCATATGTATATGGCTATACCTGATATTGGGGGGGGGGGTCGATCCAGTGTCTCTAGCCACAAAAGCCCTGCTAGCGGCGTTGTTGACACTGTCTGATCCCTCCTTGCCCATTGCCTAGTACTATCTTCCGTTAGCCGTTCCTTTATCACCCTAAGTTGGGCTGCTTCGTAGTACTTTATGAATTTCAGAAGCCCCAGTCCATCTCATGCTTTGGGGGGCCATCATGGTTTCTATGGCCAATCTCAGTTTTTTATTTTGCCATATAAATGCGAGATGATTCTATCAAGGGCTTTGAAAAACGTCTTTGGTATTGCAATGGTTAGCACTTGGAAAGGAAAATCGCCTTGGTAGTACGATCATTTTAATTGTAGCCATTCTCCCTAACCAAGAGATTCGCAGGGGGGTCCATACCTTGCGGTCGGCTTATATTTCAGATAGGAGGTGTCGCCCTCCGTCAGAGTTAGCAGCATGTCAGCTACAAAGGTCGCTATCTTGTGATGCCCCTCCCTCCCAAAACCTTATACCTTGAATCACTGGATTACTCCCGATAGAGGCCAGGAGTGGCTCTAAATACAAAGCGTACAGAAGGGGCGACAGCGGGCATCCCTACCTCGTGCCGTGAGTGATGGAGATTTTATTTGATAGGTGGGAGATGAATGCAATCCTCATCGGGGATGGTGGTCATTTGCCTCCACCATCTGTATGAATTTAGGTCCCAGCTCCATTTCACGTAAAGCTTCCATCAGGAAAGGCCACTCCACCCAGTCGAAGGCCTTTTCGGCATCTAGTGCCAGTAACAGTGTTGTTCCGGCATCAACCCCACCATCTCAATTAGGAGAATCTCTCGCCTTGTGTTACCCCAGGTGTGTCGTCCCTTTATAAAGCCTGATTGGTCTGTATTTTTCAACTGCGGGAGAAGGGCCAGAAGTCTAGCTGCTAGCACCCCCATGTAGACCTTAGCATCCAGGTTCAGTAAGGCTATGGGACGATAAGCGGTGCATGCCGTCAGATCTTTATTTACTTTAGGGAATACTACTTCTTTTGCTTCAGTCATTGATGGTGTCACTATTCCTTCCCGCCCTATATAGTTGAAGAGCTTTGTTAGTGTGGGGCTCAGCTTTTGGGTGTATGTCTCATAGAAACTCACAGGGAATCCATCTGGTCAGGACACGATTAGATGGAAAGTTTTTTGTTACTGCTTCTGCCTCCTCCTTGGTTATATCCTCTTCGAGATGGTCCCTATCTGGGGGAGTGATTTACCGTAGGTGGAGGTTGTTGAAATAATCAATCCCTGCAGTGCAATCTGGGTATTCTGACAAGTATACCTTCCCTTAAAATTTCTCAAAAGGAGTTTATAATTGTCTCTGTATCTTTTTGTATCATGCCACCCTGCTGCCTAATATCTTGTATAGTGCGTTTTGCTTCCGCCTTCCGTACTTGTCTCGCTAATCGCCTCTCTGCTTTGTTGGCACCAACGCAGTACCGTTGGAGTACTGACAGCAGAGCCTGTTCTGCATTTGTGGATCCTTATTAGCTCAATCTGGGCTCCAATCTCCTTCCGCTGCCTCATCGCCACTTTGGTCTTGTTTTACATCACCTCTTCCATTGCTTTCCTCAGTCTATGTTTCTGAGCTTGGGTCATTATAACTTCCCCTCTTTTTATTGCCTTGAAGGCATCCCAGATCCCTTCCTGTGTGGCCCCCTGGTTGTCATTTTGTTGAAAATACTCTATTCCCCCCCCCCCACCCTCAATGATACCTGCAGTCGCCCTGTCCCCCAGCATTTCCCTCGGAAATGATTTCCCTGAGAAATGTCCAGGGCCCATAGGCTCCTGTGTTGGTCGTGTCTTGTCACTTTTACCGTCAGCGGGCCGTGGTCTGATCGTGCTATAGCCCCAACCTGAATATCCTCGACTTCCCCCAGGATGGTTGGGTTCATCCACACAGTCTATTCTTGATAGTGTCTGGTGCACATGTGAGAAACAGGTATACCCGTTTTCCAGTCCCTTCCTGTGCTGCGAAGTATCCCTCAGGGCGAGGTTATCAAATGCCTCTCTCAGGGTCTTAAGATAGTGGTCGGTCCCCTTGGGACCTGCCTGCGCTTCTGTCTATTGTGGGGTCCCATGCTAGGTTTAGGTCCCCGGTTAAAACAAACTCCCCTATTGTACATTTTTCTAATTTCTGCAGGACGTCTCGGAGGAACCCTTCTTGGCCTACACTGGGAGAATATACTCTGGCCTGGGTCACCGGTTTGTGATCCATCAGTACTGTCATGAAGACACAGCGCCCCTGAGAGTCTCGTAATTTTCCGGATAAGTGTGTGAAGTGGGTCAAAACACAATTAGTACCCCAGCTGTTTTCCCCAGGGCGTTCGACCGGTATATTTGTGTGAAGTGCTGCAAGTGTGGGATTGATTTATCAGTTCTTTTTATGTGAGTTTCTTGAAACAATATGACATCAGCCCTCATACATTTCACTTGTCCCTCCACCATTTTTTCGCTTGACTGGGGATTTCAACCGCCTGACACTATGGGATAATATATTGTAGCCCATCGGATCTAGTGTATTTTTGGCACCAAATCCCTCTCTGGAGCTTTGCTCTTATACCCTGTCTGTTACCGGTGATGTGTGGATGTTCTTCCCACCCCCCAGCCACGCCCCTTCCCTCTCCCTCTGTCCCCCCCTTCCCCTCCCCTCACTCTCCCACCTCCTCCCTCCCTATTACCCCGGTCGGGGCCTATTGTTCAAAGAACCACCCCAGCTTGTAATCTGGGGTTTCAGACCTAGTATATCCCCAGGGATACTCCTGCGAGGGGTGAAATGTTCCAAAAACAGCCGGCAATGTCCTTCCGGCTCAGCCCAAAATTGTCACAACATCCATTCCCGGGTGTAGTGACAGTGGATTCCTTTTCCCTCTGCTGGACCATTCCCGGGTATTGGGAGTTTTTCGTGGGAGTGGTTGTGGAGCTTTGTGTCGTTAGGTCTTCTCCTTCGACGTTCAGAACGGACATCCCCTCTTCGCACGTGCACACCCTCTGCTGTCTGCCCTTCCAGTTGAAGAGGAGGCCAAATGGAAATATCCACTTCTAAGCAATTTGTTTGACTTTGAGTGCTGTCATCACTGGGTACATCTCTCGCGTTTTTTTTTTGTAGAGTAGTTTGCAATGGATCTTGGTATAGCTGGACCGGGGAGCCATTCACCTTGATCTCTGTACTAGCTCTTGCTGCTCAATATTTTTTGCTTCACAGCAAACTACCTTAAACCAATCAGAGCGTCACGAGGCCAAAGACCTGGTCCCATCCATTGACCTGGTCCCATCTAATGAGATCCATTAGAATGTCTTCTGGACGTGTGATCGTCAGAAGCTCCCCGAAGCATTGCCGCATTGTGCTTTTCAAGTCTTCCTCTAGGGTCGCCTCAATGAGGCCCTTCACACAGATATTAGATCTACGGGAGCAGTTTTCCTGTATCTCTAAATTGTTTGAAGGGTTGCATGTGCATTTGTGCAATTGTTTCTTGTTGGTGTTAAGGTCTCAGTTTGGGATGGTTGCGATTGGTCTAGTTTGAGTGAAATTTTGTTAACCAGGTTTAGGGGGGTTTCTGGAGACTTCCTCTGTACTGAGATGCCTTTGAGTGTCAAAGCTTGGTCGCCAGAAATGAGAAAGACGATCCATCTTGACATTTCCAGTTGCAATTTGGCAGTACTATCCATGGCTGCATGGCTGCTTCAAAGCGTTCTGGTCTGCTTTATGTTCTTCTTGGTAGATTCTGGATCCCATGACATTTAATTTGTGATGGGCAATAGAGTATTCTGAATTGCATTTGCGTTTTGACTGGGAGCTAGCAGAGCGTCAATCACAAACTGATCACTAATCAGAAGGTTAAATTAGTGGGGCTAAAGATCAGCCCACATAGTTTGCAAGCATAAACAGGTTAGCAATTGTGTTGGGAAAGATTTTCTTTGTGCAACGTTCCCTCTATTGACATCAATGGAACCCCCAAACATTATATGATTTGAACCTGTGCTGACTTTTGGAGGCAAGTAGAGCCTTTTTGCTTTTCTTTCATTGCTCAGCTCATTTGTTATGCGGGTAGTGGTCAGCTAATATGGCTACTAGTGCAGGGGGCATCCCCTCCTCTTTGCAGGATTCCTTTGTGGTTTTACAGTAGCACACATCACCTTACAGGGAAGTGATGTGGTATTTTCTATGCATCATTTTTACTTTTGTAACATTTCAGTTACTTTTTCGACGTGTCCAAGACAAGCAGATGAGTGGATATTTTTATCCAGCGTTTTTAATTTTAACTGCGTCCACTTTTGAATTTTACCACATTAGGCCATTTCGAACATCACCCACACAAAATGGTCTTGCTACGTGTTTTACGCCCTGTCCGTTGGTTATCTTGTCTTTTGGCCTTTTTTCCGGCTTTCTCAGGTCCGGAAACGCCACATATGTTAAGCCTTTCCCAGGCAAAACGCATTGTGTACATACTGGTGAGATGCAGGATTAGGACTGTCTTGTCCCACTCCATACTCCAGCTAGGGAATATCTGTGGATGAGCAGATATGCGGAAAGAAGCCAGTTTGATGGTGCAGATCCTTACCATTGTTGGGCTGAGCCAGCCACCAGTCTGAATTTAGGATACAAAGAGTCCTGCATCTATTCTTCAGATCATCGTTTTGAGCCAAAGATTCTGAAGAGGAGCCGCCCACGGAAAACCCTAAGACTGCCATGATGACAACTAGAATAGACTCCAGCCAAGTCCCTATAAAGCCCTACCATATGGTTTCTGGCGTCTGACAAACTCCATAAGCATCTATTTTTTGTATGAGGACATAACTTTCAGTGCAGTGTTACTGAGAAATTTTTTATATTTATCATAAGGTTTAAATACCTTTTCTTGTGTGAACTACTGTTCCCAAGAACAGTGAAGTGAAATTGGCTTTACTTAGGTTTTTCCTTTGTAGGTCCAGCACAAACCATTGTATGTGGAGTGCTGGGGGGTTACATGGTAGCCTCTTAGCCTACATTCTCAAGTAAACATTTTATCTTACCCTCACTACCTTAAATGGCTGGTGGCAGTGGTTTAATTTTCCTACCATTGTGCCTTTCCACCGCAGGCTGAATCCTCAGCTGCAGTATAGCACCATGGGTGGCCATTTTTGTCAAAATGACCGCGGTCGTCTTTTCCCCCATTCTATGTTTGCATGGTCTTTCTTGGGTTTTACTCTACGACGAGGCTGAGTTGAGCCCTTAGTTCATTTTGCCTTTAGCAGGCTTCAGCCCGATTGGCTGGCTGGCTGTCCTTTCAAGACAGCCACTCTGCTGCGTGACTCACAGCCTAGGCTGTGCATGAATGGGAGTAACCTGCTTAAAAGGCAAAGGTTTTGGGACTAGAGGCAGAGTCGACCACTGGGAGAAACACCCAACGAAGAAACTATGAAGAAAGCTTGCTGCATCCTCCTGGACCTTTGAATTGCCTGGTGAAGCCCTGCTGCTGTGCTGAAACTCCTTTTCTTATTGACAAGAGAAGCTCTGGCAGGGACAACTTCTTCCCTTGGGTTGTTAGTGGGACCAACTAACCCAGAGACGAACTCCACTGGACCATCTTCCCCGATTGGCTGTACTTCTTTGCTGCTGCAAGAACCAAGTGCCAGAGGTCGCTCAATCTGTAGTCGAGTGCAACGTCTGAAATCCGGCCATTAGCTCAGGAGTCTCCTAAGGACCCTCCAGAAGCAGGATGACCAGAGCTCGAGTTCCCTCACCAGAGTGCAGGACCTAAGGAGTGAAGGAAGCCCAACTGATAACCGAGATTGGCAGTGGTGCTGTTTACTGAACGCTGAAACCGCGAAGTGCTGCTGATCCAATAAGAGCCTGTAGCTGCCGACAACCTCCAAATTGCTGCCGCAGGAGCCCCCCAGTCATCCTCCTTCTTGTCCCCACGACTGAGGCTCAGGAACCCAGGGTCTGCACCGCTGCAACAGGACAGAATCTAGCTGGACCACTCTTCTTCAAACCGGAGGTACTGTTTAGACATGGGACCCTCAGTGTATATTGAGCTGTGCTTTTCTCAGTTGAGACCTGCAGTGGCTTACCTTTAGAGTTGATTCCAACTCTGCTTTTCACAGGCTTAATAGCTTGTGGCCCTCCAAGTGATTTCTACAAAATTCTAACTTTGTGCAAGACTTTTATTTTCAAGACGTATTATCTAAGAAGTGCCTCAGCTCCATAGACTATGCTCCAATTGACTTTGGTTGTCCTGGCTCTCTGCAAACTCTCGACTTTGATATGTCTATCCCTCAAAAGTAGACTGTTATTGTTGGGAAAGGCTTGTCTAGATTCATTGGAAGATTTAAGTATACTCACATGCCCTGAGAACCTGTTGAACCTTTCTCCTTTCTTTAACCTTTCCTTTCAGCAACCTCAGCATCTGTATAACTAGTGATATATAAATGCCAACACTGTCCTTGCGATTATAGTCACCGCCGGGTGTAGCAAGAGTGTAATAAGCATATCCAAAGAGTATCCACTAACTTGCCTGATTCTGAAACGTATATTGAAGTGTATTTACAGTGTTACATATCTTGCCCTTTTTAAAGAATGCTCATTTAAACATTTATGTTAAATAGGTATTTATAACTGAAACCTTGAATGTAAGTGTTACTTGGCAACTTGTATTTACGAATTTCATTGCTACAGCTCACATTTACCCCTCTTGAGGTAGGCATGGCTGCTCAGTCACACTACCAACTTGTGTAGTACAGGCCTATACCAAAAGGTGGGTTACCCAATATAGACCTACAAAGTGTTACTACACCTCTTCTTACCTAGCAGTTGCTGACCAAAGGACGATCCCTGCAGTTGACTAGCACCAACTCCAGTGAAGCCCTGCTCCTCAACAGGCTCTGAAGACGACCCTGGTCAATGCTTTGACCCGTGGGAACTAGTCTCAAATCCTGTTCGAAAATCCGTGCCTCTGATAGTGTCCCTGGGCGAACCGGTGGACTGACTAGCCCTCTACTGGGCTACCACGCCGCAGCCGTCACTTTTTCCAAGTCCATCCTTGGAACTGGAGTTTCTCAACTTGTAAAACTTGCATCAATAGAAGACTTGCAGGACCCGTTAATTTGTTAGACCTTGAAAAATCACCTGTTGCCTCGTGATCGAGGTGACTCCCATTGTAATCAGTCTCCTTTGTATCCTATAGGTATCCTGAGGTCACCTGCTATGCAGAATTCTTCTACTGTTCTTCATTTGGATGTTCAGCTGGAAGGGGACTGAAACAGAGTCCCAAGAACCACAACCAGCCAAAAATAAATGCCAAATTCAAAAGTGACCTCTGAACCCAGGGCCTTCTTTGAACTGACCAAACACAGATTCCAGAACCTCAGCCGTCTTCTCTAGAGAATTCAGAGTCAGGAGAGTAAGTTAACATACCTGTGCCCTCCCTCCCCCTGGGTTAATCACTGTCACGCGCCGTGGCGACTGACGCTTATGGAATCAATGGACAATGGAGGACTCGCCTCCACTGATTTGGCCCATCAACTTGGTTCTCACGTTTCCCAGTGCAATCTAGTGTATTGCAACATGGCTGGTTCCCCTTCTCTGCTCAAAGCGACTTGTTTACTGGTTGCTGTGGTTACCTCTTGGACTCACTTACCTTCGGCTCTTCTTCCCGACTCTCCCTTCCCCTGCCTTGGATTCACCTCTCCTCACTGCTGATAACAGAGCCCTCGCCTCCATTGCCAGACCTGAGCCTGCCTTCCTAGTGGACTCTACCTCCAGAAAAGGACGTTGTGCTTGTGCCTTCTCAAGGCAAACACCTGGTTACCTCGTCTTCAAGACTTCAGTTTTTTTTTTAATGCCTATTGTGGCTTTTTCCGCCTCTTGTGGTTGCCCGGGAGAGGGGCCATAGACCTGCTAGTGGGCAAGCAGTCCCTGTGGGCTCCTTTTTGGGGTAAACCCTGTCTACATGAAAAAAGGACTACCGGGCACAAGGAAAGAAGAAATCACAGCCACACCTCAGTAGTTCAGGTGAGGAGGAAGAAGTGTTCGCCGATTTTGGTGAAGACCCCAGGGAACTTGACAATCATATAGTAAGCATAAATTCTGGTTACTAAACTACTCGTTCATTACTTTGGTCAGCGGAGCACTGGTCAAGGGACCCTTCCTAGGTCTATCCTAGTGTCTGGGATTGAGTGAGTTTACTTACCAGAACTTTAGTTACCTTTTTGAATCATAACCACTGGCATCACACAATCTCTTAATAAACCAACCTGAAATGTATAACTTTGCAACTGATGACATTTGGGCATAAGGCCTCAAATCATCTTAGGGTTGGACTCAATAAGTGCTAGGAAAACTGTTCTGTGGTTATTCTAGAGTGTCTTTAATGAATTCCATGCATCCAAGTATTAACCTGTGTTTCAGTGGTTATTTAATCATATGGTTTCTTTCTTCTCCTACAGGTGAATGTACATATCCATTTTATACTAAGTGTGTGACAATATTTTACATTTTTCTTGCTTAGGGTGCATTTTAAATGCCTAATAAAACATTTATTTTTTCCTTACCTGTCTAACTGGATTGATTGGCATTCTCTGTGGACACACACTAGCCCTAGACCAAGCCCATGGCTCTCCTGAGACCAAGCCTTGTCGCCTTTCTACCTTAACATGATTGGGTTTGGCTAGAGCTCAGCGTTTCCCCTGTTCACCATAAATCCATCTCAACACAGGGGTTCTTTTTTTCATGGCACTGTGGAGCCAAGATCAGGTTGTCTGATCTTTCACTGCAAGAAGCCATGGAACCAGCCTAAGGACCTAGACGTAATGCCCTTTCTGGAGCCCAAAGAAGAACTACTTCTGCGATCTATTTGTTAGCACTGCCAAAGACCTTGCATGCAGTCTCGGGAAGAGCCGTTGTGATCAAGGGTCCTCAGAGCTGTCAATTTGCCAACATGCCAGATGATCTTTTGAGACTCTGGCGACATCACCGGAAAGTGGCTTGCAGGAGTAAAATAGTAAAAAAAAAAAAAAAGTACAAAGAAAAAAAAAGGGGTAATAAAGCAGACAAGAATATATTCGATACTAACCACATTTTAACAAGGGTGCTGCCTTCATAGGCCATGGATGTGGTCATGAAATTACAGAGTTAGACCCTATAGAATCAACATAGGCTGATGAACTGCCATAGATATGCCACGTCAGCATTGTATGGCCAGTTACTTCCATATTTATGCCTTTATATTTGCATGTCAGGCAGCCCTACAGATAAGGGGTGTATCGGCCAACTTTACTTCCTAAAAATAGGCAAACACTCCCAAAAAACTAAAATGGGGAGTACAAATACTCCCAATCAAAAATGGGAAATGGACAATGAAGGTCAGCCCCTGTACGCCAACACTAAAAAAAAATGCAACCCACTAGGGAAAAAGGCCCAAGACACCGTTTGCAAACAGGAGTGCATCAGCAAGGAACTGTGCTGTTGCCAAACGTTCTGGCAAATCGGGAATGTGCAGGAATTTATAAGGGTGCCTGGCATGATCTATGTCGTCATTACATACAGTGAAAACCTGCGAGGCTGGATGGCGAGACCCTATACATGGGCGGCACACTCCATAGGGGATGCTAGGCCATTGGTCTCAGCCTTCCTGTCCGTCTTCATCCAAGTGGGAGCTGCAGGGCTTGTCATCTGCAGTAGAGCAAGGCCTAACAAGCAACTAGTTATTTGAAGACAATGCTACCCTATCACTGTAACGTTGCACCTGGCAGACACTGATATGGCCCCAGGGAGCGAGCGAGGTCATTTTAACTTGCATACGTCACTCATTCCCAGATGCGCCAGCAATCTCCCATGGTCTTCCACCCTCATTTTGGGCTATAATTTCATCCCTCCCCGACGCCTTGCAGCAGAAATCATGTGACCCGAACGTGAAGGTGGGATAGACTTGCTTTCTGATCTTTTTGATCAATCAGGGGTCTTACAGCTTTATGGTCAGTGGTCTGGGCCAAGCTGGCACTGTGGTATTTGGGGGTCTTGAGATCAAAGCATAGGAGGGCTGCGCTCTGGCGCAGGGGGTGTTGGGGCTGAGGGGCCATGTTATCTGTATTGTGGGATGGTAACTGCCAAGAGGAGGAGTTCTGCCCCCTTCTCATGCCCTTGCAGAGCCCATTCTTCCTGGGGCGCGAAGGCCTACAGCCTCTGAGACAAAGAAAGGCTTGTAACTCCCTGAAGCTCACTCGTGGGGTGCATTATGTCTGTGCCAATAATGCAAGCCTAATATTAACACATTTGGTGCTTTCGCTGCGCTTGGGGCTATGTTCCAAAATAGCGGCCAATAACTAGAATGCACGTTTACACTTGCCTCTATATAGCTCCTAATGCATGCACTATATTGCCATTATATGATCAGAAGAGCCCCTATATTGCCAGGTGCTGTGATAATACAGTCTCCAAAAAACCAACAGTGCACAGGAGCATTAATGCTTTAATGATTGATATAGCACTTTCGCTAAAGCGCTGTAAATAGCACATATTTACATACAATTATCATCCCAACCAAAGTTGGTACTCATTTATCAACCTCTGAAGAATGAAAGGCTGAGTTGGCCTTGCTGGGATTCAAACCAGAGATCTGTAGATCACACAGATTGCAGAGAGCACTCAACCTGCTGAGCTAGCTTACTGCTTTGCCATTAAAAATGCAATAACACAAAGAGCCGGAAGGCTGCTACTTGTATCCCATCAGATCCCATCAGTTTCCCTCCGGACCTTCCGGAGGAAAACTGATGGGACAACAGGTCAGGTTAGTATCGATCTACGCCCCCCCCTCCCCCAACGAAGGCAGGATCGCTTCCTATTGAAATTGCTTTCCATTATGGCACAATGGTGAGTGGGGCAGGTCCTGATTGGGGGCGATTTCAACTGAGTGATGGACAACACCCTTCCGGCTACCTCCAATGACCATATGTTCAGACAGGCCCTAGCAAAATTCATTAGGGAATTACACCTAATAGAGACGTGGCAATTTTTGCACCCGCAAGAAAAAGCATACACATTACTCAGCAGTGCATAGGGGCCACTCCCGGATCGATATGGTGCTCATCTCGGTCTTGCTAGTTCCACAAGTCACGGGACTGGAAATTGGAGTGAGGTGCCCATCAGATCACACCCCGGTCCTCTTAAAGTTGGAGCCGATTAACCCCACTGCAGCAGCCCCATAAACCATGGCGTCTAAACTAGGTGATCCTGAAAGACTTAGCCTTCAGAGCAGACATAGAGCAGGCCTTAAATACTTTCAGGAAAATGTAACACCTGGAATAAACTGGGCCACTATCTGGGACGCTAGTAAAGCGGTTGTAAGGGGCAAATTCATTGCACACACAGCAAACTACATCAAGAGACAAGAAAGGGTGAAGCGGGACATGGAAGCCAAAGTAACAGAGGCTGAGACGGAGTATAAAGATAGGGGCTCACAGAAAGCATGGCAGGAATTTTAAAAAGTTAGGGCGGCCCTAGAAGCCCATCTGGCGGACGAAGACGTGCACCTTTGCGTGCAAAATAAACAATTTTATTATATAAATGGGGACAAAGCTAACCGATTCCTTGCAGCCAAATTAAGACAACAAACTCTGGAATTGCATAGTCCAACTTATAAACCGGGAGGGAAACCTGGTGAGGTGGGTGGAAGGGGGGGGAAGAGAGGAGGAAATAGAGGTCATACATTCATACATTCATACTATACCGAAAACCTGAAAGGGGAGGACCTGGAGAGGGAGGCGCAGATAGCATTCCTAAACCGGATAACCCTGCCGCAAATTAGAAAATCGGACAGGCAAATGCTAGAAGCATCCATAACGGAGGAAGAAGTTGGGGAGGTTAAAGGGGTATTGAAAGGGAATAAATCTCCAGGCCCAGGCGGGCCAAGTAATGCGCACTATAAAACTTTCAGGGCTACTCTAGTAGGCCCCCTAACGAGGTTGTTTAACTACATTCGGGATACGTGGAGGACCTCCGGAGACGACCTCTGGAGACATGAGTCCAGTGACCACGGTATTACTATTAAAACCGGAGAGAGACCCGTTGGACTGTGCGAGTTACCGCCCCACATCGTTATTAAATGGGGATGCGAAAATCTACTCCACGGTATTGGGCCGTAGATTAGCAAAGGTCCTACCGTGGATAATTCATCCAGATCAAGCAGGCTTTGTGCAAGGGCAACACACATACGATAATATTCTTAGAGCTATAGACAACTGATTGGGGATGAAGAACAGGGCAGTGGTTCTCTGTATTGGCGATGGACGCCTCCAGAGCCTTTGACAGCATACACTGGGGGTTTCTAAAATTGACCCTTGAGAAGTTCGGGTGTGGCCCGATCTTTACCCGCATGGTGATGGCCAATTTCGTACTTCCATCTACACGACTAATGGTTAATGGCCGGCTCACAGATAGTATCCCCATCCGGAAGGGCACGAAGCAGGGGTGTCCACTATCGCTAATGATCTTTGCTATGGCCATGGAGCCGCTGGCGCAGGGGGCCCGCGATGACCCGGGAATCCAAGGGGTGGAGGTAGGTGTAGGGGGATCTCAAAAGGTGCTCTCTATGCCGATGACGTCCTCATGTTCCTGAAGGACACGGCACACTCACTTCCAAGGACCATAGAACTGCTAGACGGGTTTGCGAGGGTCTCAGGATTCCCTATCAATTATCCTAAATCTAAGGCACTTATCACCGAGAAGGCAGAGCAGGTGGGAGAGAAGGTATCCTTTGAAATGGGAACAGAAATCAGTAAAATATCTGGGAATACAGTTGACCCCCAAGTATGAAAGACTATATGGGTCCAATATACCAGACCTAGTGAAGGCACTGGCAGGAGACCTGAAGCGCTGGGATATGCAGGAATTGTCATGGTTGGCACGGATAACAGCTGTTAAAATGACTCTTCTTCCTAGGTTCTTATATGTGATAGGCGCTCTCCCAATACGCATCCCAGGCCCAGCAATCAAAAAACTACAAAGGGAGGTGATGTCCTTCATTTGGAGGGGAAGATTTGACGGTCCCCAAGAAGGTATTATTTAGGCCACAAGCTATGGGGGCGCTGGGGGTTCCAAATCTCTGCAGGTATTTATGGGCAGCACAGGTAGCACCTATGTTACAATGGCCACCCAGAGAAAACCAGAACCGATGGGCAACCCTCGAAAGAGAAGCAACTTAGGCTCCCTTGGGAAGCCTCGCTTTTCTCGCAGAACAACAGAGGCAAAGAGGGCACTTTATTGGAGTCAGCTAAGGCCACTCTATGGTATTGGGACAAAGCATTAAGGGGCAGAAATGTAAAAGTGGGGGAGGTTGCTCTCAACCCAGATTTCACCCCAGGGATGCAGGCTGACTTTTGGGTACACGGGGAGTGGGGAGGGGGGGGGGGGGGGGGGGGGAGTGGTGAAGGGAGCAAACCCTGGTATTGAAGGAGCTCTATGAGGAGGGAACACCCCTAACATTCGAGGGCTGCAAGGCTAAATTTGATACACCAGAGTGTGAAAGATTCCATTATATCCAACTCAGACACTGTATATCTAGCATGAAGGTTCGGGAGGAAGCAACTTGGGATCCAGTAGGGTTGGAGCTTACGATAAATGAAGACCAACCTGAAAAAGGGGTGTCGAAATTGTATCGCCTGATGGGGTCGGTAGACCCAGAAGAGACTCTTGCGTAAATGCAAAGATGGGAGGCAGATGTGGGGAGACCAATCTCTGGGGAGACCTGGAGCCGCATAGGGCCGCCAAAAGCTCCAAATGCGCTTCAATTAAACAGGCGGCATACAAACTTCTCGGGTTATTTCTGAAGTCATGGACTTAAAAAAATGATTTAAGTTATGGAAAACCATAACAGGAATTACTTCTTTTTGAAGTCAGAGTCCCCCTTTTCCCCCCCCACCCCACACCCATGTGCATGTTGGGCAGAGGATGCTGCTACATGTAAATCGGGCTCTCGCCCTCTTGTTTTCTCTCTGCTTCTGCAACCCTTAACCAAGGGTCGCCGATGCAGTGCCAGAGGTCGCAGGTGAGTTACCAAGGGAACAAACCTTAATCAGCCCCTTGAATTAGCCACGGTCACCCACTGCATTGGTGCCAAAAGCGATCCGAGAACACATCCTAGCTTGCAAGGACGTTCAGGCTGTGTAAAAAATCCAGGTGGAGGGAACTACAGGGTTCAAGGTGGGCTGACAAGTGGGCTGCCTATGCCATACCTGAGGGGGTGAGGAGGGTATGAGGTAATCAAAAGGAACAGGTCATCAAAGTCAAGTCCCTGGAGCACAACAAATATTTGCCATTTGTTGTGAGCAGCCAGATGTACGAAGAACCTCCGCTGGACCCCCACCAGAGACTGTTCTACCTTGATAGGTGAATATTTGTCTTATTCCTGTAGCATGGACATGGCAGAGTCAATAGTTGCTGTCAAAATTGCAAAAGGCACCAGTCAGCCTGACTTGCTGTTTTGTTGGAACTGTGACACACTCAAATGTTAATGAGATATCTTTTCCTTCATTCACCATCATAAGCTTGTGTCAATCCTCTGGCTGGGACCCATTAAAGCCTGCGAGACCTTGGAGCCAACTCCAGTACAAGGCGCAAAGCCCAACTGGCGGGAAGACGCATTGACAGTCACTCAATGTTGAGTCACCACAGGGCAGGTCCTGATGCAACATCCCAGTGAATCCTTGGCGCAGCCACTGGTAAAAGGCCCCGGCACGACCCATTGTCTCCACAGGTGGACCTTTGGGAAGACAATGGTAGTGAAGTGGGTAACAACTGAAGGACCGCTAGCGCTGGTATCTTTCCTGGATGTGGATCCTCAAAGGAAGGAGTTAGACTGGTAGGTCCTATACGGAGGGGGCTCATCTCAGTGACTACTGTAATCCTAGTCCAAAATCCTCTTTCCTCCATATTGATGGGAGTTCCTGTGGAGCGGGTACGGAACCTAAGGGGATGAAATAGAAGGGAAGCGTACCGTTTTCCCCTTTTACTTGACAAAACACTGGAAGTGATCTGGAGGTATACTACTTAAGATCTCCTCTCACCTAAGTTATTTCTCGACTTCCCTGTGCAAGAGAGCGACACAATGCACATACACAACCCATGGTGTTCTGCTACCAGGCACTCCAGTTAGAATGAAAGAGGATCAGGAGTTGAGAACAGACTAATGCATGATCTATAGGAGAAAAACCCAGACTACTACAGCATAAAACATGGAGGAACACTAGTTGGTAACCAGGAGACAAACAAAATTAAAAATAGAAGGCCATGCAGAAAAGAAAAGAAATTAACAAATAAAGCCACCAGCCGTCTGAAATCATGAGTGTGGGAAAAGGGAATGATGGGCATTGCCAGGTGGCAGGTGTAGCAAGCGTGGATGCCATGCTCCAAATCTGAAAGTCTGTTGTGCAAAATTCTGCAGAACGCTACCCGTAAGCATGGAGGAAAAGGATAGGAAGCAGAAGTTATAGTTAATAACAATTGTTCATAAGAATCCCAATCAAATTGAGTTTTATTTGTTTTAAAAAAAAAAACGACGTGGCAGTGCGTGAGGCAAACACTACCACTCAATTACTAAAGGTCTAACCTGCTTTCAAAATATTTTTAAAAGGGAAATTGTCACTGGAGGAGTCATGGCAAGCTGCTCAGTGTACAGGATATAGTCCGCACATCCAGGATTGGAGCGAGTCAACCTCCCCCACCCCCAGAAAACCTGCTAGAGAACATCAGCTCCGGCAAGAACGTGCATTGGGCTCTCACATAGCAGTGCTGACCACACCATGCAGATAATGTGTAGATATCAAAACAGTAACCCTTTTAGATGGTGGGGGTGGGCATCTTGCTGTCTTCAATGAAGAGCCAGGATCACAAGGAGCAAACGTGTCTCACACCGGTTCCATCAGGTGGTTGGGAGTGGGAGCTCACATCCCTCAGGTCTCAGTCAGTCAAAAGCAGGCAGCGTGTTAGGTTTTAAATATAGGACTAACGGCAACTGTTCGGGTTACCCGCTGTACAGGAGATACACACCACAGATCACACAGAAAAGAATGATGGTACTGATGAAGCACATTGTGTGAAACATGTGCTGGTCCTCATCCCATAACCTGGACTAAATGAGTTGATTTACCATGCAAGTTCAAATGATTTTAACTACTTATAAAAAATGAAAATCCCTAAACTACTACCAGTATGCACTGTTGTATTGGATTACCTTTTCGCAAGGTTTTATAAATGTATTGTAATCCTTTTTTGTAATATAAATTCAGTAAGGTGTTCTTTTTTAATCCAAGCGCCAAATTCTACACAAATATTATGCTGACTGCTTCTTTAATCAGGTTGTTCACACACCAGTAGGCGATAGGCCTAACCAGGCAATAGAAATCCTTCAGGGGTCAAGAGGAGGGTATGCTACAATGGAGTCTCAGGTACCATTACACATGACAATTATCAAATTTAAACAGCATTGGTACTAAGCTGAAGGACTGACCAAAGAAGATGGCAGGGCCAAAATTCATAAACGAAAACAAAGTGGGAATCCTGTCAAAAAAAGCTCAATCAATACTGGTAAATGACAACTCACTAACTTTCAACATTGCTTGTTAGCCTGAAACCTGATGGTGAAGTGAGACTTTGCAGGCTACAAAGGGGGTTTACTGTTGACAATGTATGCATCCCTAGTCTTCCCCAAGGAAAGAGGGCACCAATCTGAGGGGATTCTTGGCACTCCTCTGCTCATCATGTGAAACTAGATGAACTAAGATTCCAAGTTAGTGGCAAGGGGTTATAAAGCAGTAGCAAAAAGCGGTAGACTAAATGGAAGGAATTGCCTCGGTGGACTTGAAGAGAGCAAACATTAAGGACATTTTATGTATGGTGGCATAGGTAGAGGACAACCAATAAAGGAAATAATTGTCTATTCTTTTGTGGCCAAAGCTCAGACTTGAGAGGAAAACATCTAGCGGTTTGTAGAAAATAGCTTCAGGATCTAAAGATGCAGGCTCTAATGTAGCAACCAAGAAAAATTGTGTTCAACAAAAGAAATATCAGATTGATCTTTGATTTTATTGGGTGGCAGGTTTACTGATAAAAAGCTGTGGGGGAGCAAAAATAGACCTGTTTTGAAATGGAAAGTTCAAGCTGATTTCCAAAATATAAAAGACATGCACTGTACCTTTACATTAAAGAAGGAAACGCACCAAATCTCCAGCTAGCGCTGACAAGTTATACTCTTGTCAGATGAAGATTAGTTTAAGCAATACCTTCAACCTTCATCTTCCCAACAACCCGCCTAACTCTATTCGAACAAATCACTGATGTAGCCTTCAAACATTCTATGAACTTGCAGGATAAGCAGACTCCAAGATGGTGTTGGTGGGTGAGGCTTTTTATCATTTCTGTGATGGCATTACGTGACCAGTAAGACTGGTTTGAATGACATGCTAACCTTCAAATACTTGGAGGGACAGATAATTATGTGAATTCTTGAAAAGAGATGCTATACCAACAATTAGTGTAAAATAAAGGAAAGGCAAGGCAGAGTGAAAATGTCTATAGTAACCATATATTTTGCTTTTAGAACGTTTATTCTATGTTTAACATGGTATAGCCAACAAACATTTGTGGATGCCAAAAGTAATACCGCAGCTTCCCGTTCTAATAACTTACAAAGGTGCCTCTTTGTCTGCTTGGACCAGCAAAACCTGAATACTCCTTCTGCTCATGTGGGCTCCTGAATTCTTCCTCCTGATCTTTTTTGTTGAATTTTTCTTCTCGAGAAGAGGAAGACGAAGAGGGAGATTGAGAATGCTCTTTTTCTTTTTTCTTTCGCTTACTGTATGGGAAAATAAAAAGTAGGTTAATAGTTAAGTTAAACCCAACATAAAATGGATGTTCGTTCGGTGAGTTTAGAAAAACAAAACCAGTGTGGGGTATATTTGTTAATGGTATTTGAAAAATATATTAGTGCAATAAACGGAAATGCTGCTTACCTTCCCTTGGGAGGCACTTCATTATATTTATAACCTTTAATAACCCCAAGTGGACCCAAACACCTTTGAAATTGCAATTCAAAATGATAAATTGCCAATATTTATAATAATTCACAAATGCCTCGGAGGTGAATAGGGACTCTGTCCCCTAAGACTGCCAGCCAGAAAGCATCAGGGGCTCACTGAAGGAGACAACCCAGTGCCCCGAGAGCAGTGGAAGAAAGTAAGGTACCTTAAGAATACAAGGAGAATACCCACGATAGTGAACTTGAAGTAAATGTGACACGGATAATATATATTAGGGTTTATTATATGTATATTTGTTAGCACGTTAGCATAACTTGTGTTATAACAATAAATAAGGTCTACTGAAATGGGACATGAACGGTGTGCTTCTCCTTCCTCTTGTCGCCACACAAAAATTCTTCCCTGGAACTTCTCTCTTCCCTCGTTCTTCTTTCGCATGGAGCGCTCGTGGATATGCTCGCTCACCATCCACGTGCAGTGTCTGTGCAGTGTCTTCTGATGCTAAGACACTACAACTTTAGTTTCAGTGAATACAAGAAAGCAGACAAAAGAGCTGTTCTCAGCAGCTGCTGTTCTTTGGTGAACAAATTAAGCCAAGCAGCACGAGGCTACAGAATGTTTGGTGGTGGGTGTCGGGTGGGGTATGGGGGAAGGGCCAGATCCTGCCAAGGTTGCCATGAAATATCCATGTATGAAATGAGTCATTCCGTTCATTTCAGAGAACTTTTAAAACGTAAATATTAAAGGAACCAACCCTTGATAACATTTTTTAGGGGGGAATAGTAGGGCAAGGGAAAAAGATATAGATATAAGGGATACATTACTCACCGTAATCGTATTTCTGATTGTTAGGGAGAATTCTGAGAAATGTGTTAATTCCCCTTCTACCTGAAAGACCCCCAGCACTTTTGCTGGACTTTAGGACTTTTCATTTTTATCCCGGAGAGAGCGAGACCTTTTTTCCCTGCACTCATGCATTTTACATTGCGACACACATCAACCTCAGTGCAGTGTCACATAGAAATACCAAGGATTTCTGATAAGGTTCAAATACCTTCTCTTGGATAAACTGTTTCCAAGAGTAGTGAAATGAAATTGACTTTTCTTACATTTTCCTCTTTGTAGAACCAAAACACTATCTTACAGTAGGGTGCTGGAGGGGTTACTTAGTATCCCCTTTTTCTATCTTCTCATGTAACATTTTTATGTTACCGTTTTATACATTTAATGGCTGGGGGCAGTGGTTTACTGTTTCCGACCATTGTGTGTTTTTAACACTGGCTGCGTTCGCAGCTGCAGTATAGCACCCATGGGTGCCCATTTTGTCAAAATGGCCCCAGTCTTCTTTTTTCGCCATTTCTTGTTGGAAAGGTCCTTTTTTTTTAACCAACTTTAATATTCATTTTTACTTAAGACAAACATTAGCCTTTAGTTACAACATATGTTATAAACATTGTTACCCATTTGAACCCATTATTCAACATTCTTAAACTTTGTCATTGAGTCTAGTATTGTCTTCATACTTTTCTCGACCCCTCCCACCCTTGCCCACCCTTCCCGCCCTCTTCCCTTATTTTAACCAACTTTATTTTCAATCATTTTAGCATGTAAGACAACCATTAGCTTTCGATTATATCAGGAATACAACCATTATTGGCTGTATAAACATATTATTTTGACCTACCTGAACTTTGGCCTTGAAACTATTATTGTCTTCCAACTTTCCCTCCCGAGAACCCCCCCACCCTCACCCGCCCCATCCCACCCTCTAGTCCTTAGAGAAAATCTGAACCAAACTGTATCAAGGTGATAACCAGAGCAAAAAAAAAAAATGTGAGCTTCTCCCTCCACGTCTTCTGCTGTCATTATCGAATGTGAATGTTTCTTAAAATCCTGGGTTTAAAGGATTGGACCTCCCTTGGAAAGGTCCTTCTTGAGATTTGGTCCCTTTGTTAGTTTAGCCTTTGGCGGGATTCACTGGTGAAGCCTGCCTCTGGCTCCAGTGTGTCTGGGAGGGCGCCCGAGACTCCCTGTGGTTAGTCTCCTTGGTTACAGATACGCACCCAGAAGGGGATTGACTGGCTGGCTGTCCTGAGAGGAACCGAGTGCCAGTGAATTCTGCAGAGGAAGTGCCAATGAATAGATAAGAGACAGGGGACGACAAACTAGGGGACAAAAAGTACAAACAAGAAAACGGAAGGAAGGAAAAGAAAAAGGGAGGGGAGGTATATCAAGGCAATATAACATTCAGAACTTTAAGAATGCAGTAAGTATGGCAAACATAATACACAGATGAGTCTAGTTACAAATCAAAACGAGTAGTGAAAGAAAGTTAATATAGAAGCTCAGGTTCCAAGCAAAGATGCATCAAAACAGTCCAAACAGCGAATGAAAAAAGTCCATTATGCATTATATTTAGGAATAGAATTTAGATCATTTGCCATACATAGTTCCATTCTTTGTATGTGGCAGATGTTATTCCGCCAGCCCATGGCAGACAGGGTACGTGAGTTTTTCAAGTTGGCTGTAATAAGTTTTAGCGCAATGACGATAAATGTATCATAAAGTTTGGCTGAGGCATGAAGAACACTGGTATTGAAAGCCAGACTACCCATAAAAGATATTAAACACATCCACCATAAAGAGATACGTTTAAGGCACTTCCATATATCTTGCCAAAACCTGAAAACAAAAGGACAATTAAAAACATTCATACGAGGCAGGAGGGTGGCCACACGACCAACACATACCATCAGCATAATTCTTGATTTATATAGTTTAACTGTAGTAATAAAGGCTCTGTGAATGAAGAAGAAGAAATGTGTGGTATTAGCAGATACTGAAATACATTTGATTTTAGAGAAAAGAAGGGACCACGTGCGGTCATCAAGAGTGCAACCAAAGTCATTTTCGCATCATAAACAAACGGGGAAAACCACAGATATTGAGAGAATACTGGAAAATTTAGAAGCCCTGAGGACGGAGACCATGTAAGCTGCAATAATCTATAAGCGACAGGCAACAGGATATCATCTGAGAAGTGATGAAGTGCATCCGAACAAGAATTGACTAATTTGTTAAAAAAAATTCAAGTGTGCATTGGAAACTGAGAATAGATGTTTTAATTGTTGAAAGGAAAGAATAGAAGGGACATTAACAATTTGTTGAATAAATCTGATGCCTTTTTTAACCAGGATCTCCGATTCGAGGCTCTTATCAATCACAATGTTTTTATTGTGTCATAGCAAAGGGGAGAGGCACTTATTAGGAGTTTTAGTATGAGGTTAGTATGAGGAAAGGGAAATATTTGCAGGGCTGAAATGGAGGCTTTAATGGGATCAGAAATGGCTATAGAGGAATGATTAAATGGGTAAATGAGGTCAGCAATTTCAAGGGGATGTGTTAGGCAGAAACCTGTGCAGTTGCCTTTGGGAACACTGCAAAAGATTAAGGACTACAGGTGTTAGCAGTAAACCCACTTGGTAGCAGTCTGTACCACCCAGATTTACCTGGTAGCTGTGGCTGAGCAGTCAGACTTCCCTCAAGAAGAGTTAGGCAGTATGCAAAGTATACACAATAGGCACTCAGACACAATAGCACAAGCAAACACTGACCAGAGCTTTGGTATCAAAGTATATAATTATTTATTTAAAAACACTGTTTGAAACACTCCAGCACTCTTAATGTAAAACATTCTAAACACGGTTACTATTATAATATATACAACTCTTATTCCTTATCAAACAAGTCTTAGTTAACACCACTTATTTCCAGACAGAGGTGAGCGCTTAACTATAGATGGCACTCCAAAAAGTTCATGAAGAAGGGAGGGAAAAAGACAGAATATGTGAAGATACACCACTCTAAGATTTAGGAACACTTTTAGCAAGGCAGAAGAGCAAAAGTCACTTGTGAGCCAAAGTCCATAGGCTGGGCCCACTCTTAGAGAGAGCAGAGCACAAATGCGCCCAAGATCACACAGTTACACTAGGCTTTGAAAGTCTTGCAGAGAGTTCGAAAAGAGTTTAGAGAGGCTCAGAAAAGTTTAGCCAGGGTGTCCCAGGCTAACCCAGGTTCGAAAGCCGGGGGCTAAATCTACCCCGTACAGTCGGTGGCAAGGGAAGCCAGGCGGAACACGGTACCTTAAGTGGGAAGGATCCTCCAGCGGTGGCAGTTGCTCCTGGCAGCAGGTGCAAGTCTCGGCGTCGTCCAGGGGAAGAGAAGATCTCGACTTGGAGGAAAGATGAAGGTCATTGCACTGCCAGGGAAGAAACCAGCCGCAGAGTTTTCTGGTTAAAGGTATTACCCTTTATTTCGCGGTCATGGTAAAACGTGGTATTCCAGTTGCCGGGGTGCTTGGCACAGGCAAGGCGGCCACGAGATGCGTCGGGAAGGCGAAAAGACGGTGAAACTGGTTATCCCCACCAGTCAAAGGAAGAAGACTCTCCGGCGGGAGATCCCCTCTGTCGTTGGGAAAAATGGTGAGACGGTCCAGCAGGGCTCCACCGGTGGTGTCGTCGTGGTAGGGCGGCTCAGCTTCTCCCTCGTCGGATTCTTAGGTCCTGTGGCGACTTCTGAAGTTCCAGTCCCCAAAGCCCTTTCTGCAGAAAACCCCCATTCACTCAGCCTAGCTGTCACTCAAACATGCTAAGTGGTGAGCCGGCCGGCTCACCACTTGGGCCAATCAGGACGGAGTGCGACTTGAGTTGCCTAGGCAACTCAGTCCAGGGTGCCCAAATCCCCCTCCACCCCTCCTAAGTACCCCAGACAGAGTGGCACCACTTTGGAGGGCTTCTGTGGAGAAGCCCGCCAAAAAAGTGGAACAAAGGGCTCGACTTGGGTTGGAGTCACAGAAGAGAACACAAATGCCATTTTAGAACCGAGTTTTGGCAAAAAATACCAACCGGAGAATAATAAATAAACCGGCGGTATGTTCGAGGCTATCGTAATTAAATAAAGATAGTAGCCTTGAACAATGGGAAAATCCCATAGAGAAATATTCGCGGTAGAATATAAAAATTAGTATCCACTGCCACCAGCCAAAACTCGATCAGGGGGGATGGGGACGTGCCCCCTCGACTAACAGGCCCCGGGGCAATCGAATTGCTCCAGCCAGTAAGTCCACAATATGATGGTTTGTACTGGTTCTGTTCAGAATTCAAGACTAGTAAAGTCAATGGTGACTTTACATGCCCTGGGAGACAGTAGTCAGTCCCAGGGTATGGAGTCTATACTGGGGGGTCACTATGACACCCTGTGTTACTGCACTGAGGGTGCTGTGTAACACATCACAAAAACACGAAGCCCTATGGAGTAAAAGACCCCCATAGCCCATTAAACACATCTAGAGTCAAAGGAATACACTCAAATCATGTCAAAGAGTGAGGGTAAAAGAGTCTCACACTTGGCAGGAGAAAAAAATAAACCCCAAAAATCCAGCAAAGCTGCTGGGGGACTCACTAGGTTAGGAAATTCAGCCTAAACAGAGAATTCTCCCTAACAGGATGGAACAGATGTTTCTCTAAATACACCATGAGGGAATATCCGATACTACTGGACATGCAAACCAGCAGCAGGATTATTTAAGGAAAAAAAGCATAGTGATATAATTTAAAATCAGGAAACCTTACCCCTCCCATATCATACATAGGGCGCCTTCAACTTTGCAACAGCAATTCTTTTACTTTTACCATTACCCCAGAGAAAGTTAAGTAGAATAGATAGATTTAAAAAAAGGTAAGAGGCATTGGGACCAAAAGGAGCTGCAAATATAAAATAGGGGAGAGCATCATTTTGATTGTATTGAGCCGTCCCCAGCATGAGAGATAAGGGTAAACCACCTTGAAGTTAAGTCTTGGAGTTTATCCAACAAAATCTGTGTGTTAAGTTAGATAGCAACATGAATCATGGAGGCAAAGAGAATACCGAGATATTTGACAGAATCATCACACCATTAGAAACCAAAGACATCAATATCGTGTTTAAGACAATAAGGGTTTAAGAGGTAGAATCTCAGACTTATCTTTATTAAGTTTGCATCCTGATATTTGTCCGAATTGATAGAGTGTCTTGAGTAAATTAGGGAGGTGAAGTTTAGGATTTTTGATAAGAATAAGGATGTCATCAGCATATGCTGCAATTTTAATATGTGATATTCCCACCAAAATTCCAGGTATATTTTCGTTAGATCTGATCATTTCTAATAAGGGCTCCAGTGAGATAATATACAGAATTGGGGAGAGAGGACACCCCTGTCAAGTACCTCTTAGTAGGCGCAAGAAGGGGGAAGATTGGCCATTAATAATAATTGACGATTTAGGATAGGAGTAGAGAAGTTTAACAAGGGAAATAAATCTTTCGCCACAACCGTGCTATTGCAGGGATTGAAATATAAAGTCCCAGTTGACACGGTCAAAGGCTTTTTCTGCATCAAGTGCAATGGCCGCATAACCTTGTTTATCCTTTTTGTCTTTAGAAGCTGAATAGATGGCATCTAGTAATAGTCTTGCATTAGAGATGCTGCATCCCTTCACATAGCCAACTTGGTCCGATTTAATTAGAGGAGGGAGAGATGATTCGATTCAGTTGGCCAGATTCATAGCAAAGATCTTACTCTCGACGCTCATGAGAGATATCGGCCGATAGTCACTAGAAAGGATGGGGCCTTTGTCAGGTTTAGGTAATATGAGTAGGGCTTCGGAGAATGAGCAAGATGAACAAGTTACTTCTTACCTGGTAACGTTCTTTTGACGGATGTTCCTCCGACGTATTCCTTATCTTTGATAATACGTTTCCATCTTGCTGGCCTCGGAATTTTTTTTTTTCTATAGAGGGCGCTGTGCGTTGACGTCCGCCGAGTCGATGTCCCCTGACGGCCACCGTATCGGCGCCGACGTCACCATGCCCATAAATAGACACGCGCTGCGTCCGTTGCTCAGTTCCGTTTTGTAGCATAAGAAAAGACATGCCTGAATTGGTTACTGACCTTGAAGGAGCGTAAACTGCAACCACAAGGGAAGTTATCACTGCGGGGATGGATGGGAGGGGCGATAAGGAATACGTCGGAGGAACATCCCGTCGAAAGAACGTTACCAGGTAAGAAGTAACTTGTTCTTCGAAGGGATTGTGTCCTCCGACGTATTCCTCATCTTTGATAGACTCCCATAGCAGTGGCATGTAATTGGAGGAGGGAGTGATAGTGTTATGTATCCCTTTAGGAATGGACCGAATGTAATACGGCCTTGCCAAATCTGGTCTCTTGAGCAGTGGAGGAATCCAGATTGTAAAATTTTGTGAATGTATGTGCGGACGACCATGTGGCAGCTGCACATATGTCCCGGACAGGTACCCCTCTCTGGAGAGCCGAAGAGGCTGCAATACCCCTGGTTGAATGAGCCCTGAGATTTTGGGGTGGCTCTTTCCCTGCTAGTCTAACATTCCAGGATGGCCAAAATAATCCACCTGGAGATGGTTTGTTTTGGGTAGTCCCAACTTGTGACCCGAGTATCCTACAAACAGTTGGTCTGCTTGCCTGATCCTAGCCATTCTGCTGATGTAAAAGCTGAGACCTCACCTAGGGTCCAGCCTATGTAGCCTTTCCTCCTCTTTCCCCGGATGGGGAAGAGGGTAGAATGAAGGCAAGGTAATTTTCTGAGTAATATGAAATTCAGAAACCACCTTTGGGAGGAAATTAGGCTTCACCTGTAGGACAAGGTTGTCCTACAGGTGAAGCCTAATTGTGGAAGATTGTATGTGGGGGTTTACAGGAGAGAGCTTGTAGCTCACTCACCCTCCTAGCAGATGTTAGTGCTACCAATAGGACAGTTTTAAGCGTGAGAAATCTCAACGCGCAAGAGTGAAGAGGTTCGAATGGAGTGCCCATTAAGAAGTTTAAGACTAAATTTAAGTCCCATAAGGGAACCTGGAATGGTTTTGGAGGGTAAACATTAGTTAGACCCTTGAGAAATTGTACCACTAGAGGAATTTTGAAATACGATGGTTCCTCCACAGTGCGCTTGAAGATAGAAAGCGCTGCGAGATAGCCTTTTACAGTGCCAACTTGAAGGCCTGAGTTTGCCAAGTAGAGTAAAAATGATAACACTGAAAAAGGGTCGATATTCTCTTCCCTACACCAGCTGCAAAACTTGTTCCAACCGCAGCGGTATAAAGACTTTGTTGCTGGTCTTCTGGCCGAAAGCAACACCTCCATGACGTCATCAGGGAGATCCCAATCCTTGTACCTCAACCTTTCAGAAGCCAAGCGTGAAGGTTGAGGGTTCTGGTGTCTGGATGGAGAACCTGACCTCCCTTCTGCGAGAGAAGATTGTCTTTGAGTGGAAGACGGATTGGAGGGCAGATGGACATATCTAGAAGGTCCGGGTACCATGTTCTCCTGGCCCAATCCGGGGCAATTAGGATCATGGTTTTCCGGAATCTTCTCAACCTCCTGATCGTTTGAGGAATAACAGGGACTGGTGGGAACGCGTAAAGGATTCGAAACTCCCAGTCCACTACAAACGCATCTCCTAGAGCTCCTCTCGGGGGAAATTCCCTTGAACAGAACAGATCACACTTCCTGTTGGTGCTTGTGGCGAACAGATCCACCAGAGGGGTTCCCCAAAAGGCGAAGATCTCTTGAAGGACTTACTGAGCTAGCTCCCACTCGTGGGAGACTGTGCTCTGCCTGCTCAGAGCGTCCGCTGTCAAGTTCTTCTCTCCGGCTAGGTGGACTGCCGATAGAGAGATTCCTTCCCGAATTGCCCAAAATCAGAGCTGCATTGCCTCTCTGCACAGTGGCAGTGATCCTACGCCTCCTCTTTTGTTGAGGTAGTGCATGGCCACCGTGTTGTCCGTCATTATTAGGACATTTCTCCCCTGTACTGATGGCAGGAAAGCTTTCAGCGCTAGTCTGATCGCTCTCAGCTCTAATAGGTTGATGTGTAGTCTGGACTCCGATGGAGACCAACGACCGCTGATGGTCAAGTCGTTGGCATAGGCTCCCCACCCTGTGAGCGAGGCGTCTGACTACTGTTATCTCCGGTAATGGTTGCCAAAACAGTTCTCCTTTCAAGATGTTCCCTGGATAGGCCCACCATTGAAGGTCGTGGACTACCTTGTCCGGAATCCGGAGGAGATCTGTCATTCTCCCTGAGAATTGTGACCACTGACTTCTCAGTGCCCACTGAAGCGATCTCATTCTCAGGCGAGCCTCTGGCACAAGGAAGATGCAGGATGCCATGAGGCCTAGCAACCTCAAAAAGTCAAAGGCTGGGAGACGTTGGACATTTTGAAACTTGGTGACCATCTGTAGAATATCTTGAGCCCTCACCTCTGGTGGCGAGGCTTTTCCCATGGAAGTGCCCAGGACCGCTTCAATGAACTGGAGTCTCTGTGATGGTATCATCTGTGACTTCTTTAAATTGAGGGAGAAGCCTAGTCTGTGAAGGAAGAGGCAGATATAATCTAGCTGGGTCTGGGCCTGTTCCGAAGATACGGCCCTGATCAGCCAATCGTCCAGGAAGGGGTAGACGTGGATCCCTTCCCTCCTTAGACTCGCCGCCACTACCGACATCAGCTTGGTGAAGACCCTTGGGGCGGAGGTCAGCCCAAATGGCAGAATTCGAAATTGATAATGAGTCTCGCCAATTGCGAACCTCAGGTATTTCCTGTGTTTGAGATGGATTGGCACATGGAAATAAGCATCCTGAAGGTCCAGAGATACCAGCCAGTCCTGGAGCTGGAGGGCCTGAAGGATCTGAGAGAGAGTTACCATCTTGAACTTGTCCTTCCTGAGGAACTTGTTCAATTCTCATAAGTCCAGGATGGGTCTCAGTCCTCCGTCCTTCTTTGGTATGAGAAAGTAGGGGGGAGTACCAGCCCTTGTTCCTGTCCGCTACAGGTACCGGTTCTATGGCACCTTTCTCTAGCAGGTCTATAATTTCCTGCAAGAGGAGCGGATCTGGAACTTTTAGAGAGCTGTTCCCCGGTGGATGACTCTGAGGGATGTGTAGAAAGGGTAGGCAGTAACCTTGGGCAACTGTCTCCAATGCCCAAGCATCTGACGTTATAGCCTGCCATTCCGTCAGATGGTGAGTTAACCTGCCCCCTACAGGTGTATTGTGTGGGAAGGCCTCAGAGTGGTTTGGGGTTGGCTGATGCAGATGCCGAGGGTAAAGAGGCAACTGCTGCTGCTGCGGTCTTAGTACTTTTGGCCCGTCCACCTCGGGTGGATCTCCTTTGGCCTCCTTGAGCCGGCTGTCCTCTGCCTTTCCCGAATGCGGAATAATAGCGAAAGGACTTTCCTCTCCCAGAGGTTCCTGAGGGGCGAAAAGGAGTTTGGCGGATAGCAGCTCCTAAGGATTTTGCTGCTGCTTTAGAAGTCTGCAACTTTTCCAGACTGTCATCAGCCTTTTTCCCGAATAATGAAGAGCCGTCAAAGGGCATATTCAAAGGTCTGGCCTGTACATCAGGGGCAAAGCCCGACTTTCGCAACCACGCAAGCCTGCGGATTGTTGTACTTGCCGCCATGCCCTGCTGATACTGTCAGCGGAATCGATGCCAGTTTGAAGTGATTTGCACATGGCATCTTTGCCATCTTTAATAATGTTAAGGAGGGCTTCCTTTTCCTCTCCTTCGGGTATGCAGTCAGCCGCTGATGAAGCACACTCCCATAGTGTGTGACTGGACCTGGCGAGCGTACAGGTGGCGTTGATGGACTTCAACGCCATACTACAGGCAGAGAAGACTTTCTTTGCCATAGAGTCGTACCTCTTGTCATCCCTATCCTGTGGGACAGTAGGGTAAGCAGTCCTACTGCTGGATGAAGTTGCCGCTTGAACCACCAGGCTCTCTGGGGTCAGGTCTTTTGACAGGTATTCAGGGTCAGCAGCCCCTACCCTATACTTGGTTGACAATCTTTTATTGACTGCAGGGATAACTTCGGGAGTTTCCCAATTAGATGCAATTTTTCTTTGTAGGGCTGCATGGAAGGGGACCACCGGGTCCTCCTGTGGGCCTTTGTCCAATATATTTGTTAGGTCATCCTGTTGGAAAACAGGTGAAGGCGCAGACCAACCCATAAACTCAATTATTCTTGCCATCAGGGTTCTATATGGTGTTTCGGCATGTTCCCCTGGGTCTTGCTTATCAAATTCCACTTCTGGGGAAGTGTCCAGCCCATTTGCCTCATGTAGTGACTCCTGTAGTTCCTTCAGCCTTCTTTCCTCAGAGGTGAAATCCTCTGCAGTAGGCAGTGTGGTTCTCTGTAATCCGAATGTTTCCTGGTCAGAATCTTCCCCTTCTTCATAAATTGAAGAAAGTCCAGGGTATTCTGACCTCTGAAATGGAGTAAAATCCATTTCTAAGGGAGAAGGAGCCAAACTCGTCGTTATTGGACGAGAAAACGTCGATGACGTCGACTCTGATGTAACAGGCTTCGAAGGCGCTGAAAACATCGTCGAAAAAACTGGAAGGGGTCTCGAAGAACTCGAGAGGATCGGGATCCTACTCGAGGGCATCGACGACGGTCTCGGCGTCGTGCCAGAGGCCCTTGAAATCGCTATTGGCTGTGGGGTGGCCTTGGTCCTCTCGTTCATCGGCGTTGACGATGGCGTCGAGTCGATCGACGCGTCGAGGAACCCTTCGACAACGGCGTTGATGGCGCCGATCCGTGCGTCGAAGGAATCCTCGACGACGGCGAAGATGGTGCCTTCTTACCCGATGGCTCATGGCGCTCTCCGGTGGAATGTTTCGCCGGGTGCTGCGACTCGCGGCATTTTGATTTTTTGGGTTTTTCACCCGGGGTATCACCCTCAGCTGTCTTCGAGGGGGTCGAGGCCGCGCTCTCGAAGACGCTTAACATTTTCTTTCTGAATTCCTCCCACTCAGCTTGAGAACTGTGTTTGGTGGGACAGGAGACTCTTTCTGGGGACACAGAAGACGACGAGGAATGGGACCTTCGACGTCTCTTTTTTGAGTGTCTAGATCTCGACGAATGGTGGGAGCTGCTTCGAGATCTAGAATGGGAATTTTTCGACGGCGAGGAGACGAATTCCTCGACTCAGCCGACAAAACTTTCGAGGAGGATTTGGCTGACTTACCTCTCTCGAGCTTCCCCTTTCGCTCCTTCAAGGCTTTCGCGGTCATGGACATTCAGTCCTCACACTAATGGTGCTCGGACCCCAAGCACCATAAACAGACCGTGTGGATCCATTGACATTTTTTTACGGCAGTCTCGAAATTTCTTGAAGCCGGATCGCGGCGTCGTCGGTTCTGATGAAGAAGCCATCGAGAACGATAAGGAATATGCGAGTCGAAATAGATAGTTAACCTGACTGAACTGAGCAACGACGTTCCAAGGCCCCACGAAGCACGGAAAAACGGAACTGAGCAACGGACGCAGCGCGTAGCTATTTATGGGCATGGTGATGTCGGCGCCGATACGGTGGCCATCGAGGGACATCGACTCGGCGGACGTCGACGCGCAGCGCTCTCTACAGAAAAAAAATTCCGAGGCCAGCAAGCTGGAAACGTATTATCAAAGATAAGGAATACGTCGGAGGACACAATCCCTTCTAAGAGGATTTTTGAGAGATGAAGTAGGAAAATAAAGATCCGAGTTTAGGTATGAGGGAATGAGCTAGACGGTCATAAAATTCTTGGAGAGGCCTTCCGGTTCAGGGGCTTTTCCCCTACCAAATCCCTTAATAGCTCAAATGATCTCAGGAAGTGTGATATAATCCAAATGGGATAAATCAGTTTGAGGGTATGAAGATCTATTAACTTTGTTGAGAAATGAAACAATACTTTCATGAGGAATGGAGTTGTCCGGGGGACATAATTCTGCATAAAACTTTCTAAAACAGTTTAAAATCTCATCTGGATGATTATGTGACGTGACCCGATACATCTTTCATGTGTGATCTATAAAATCTTTATTTTTTAGTTTTCAGATAGGAGGCAAGTGTCTTACCAGCTTTATTGGATGTCTGGCAATTTTTGTTTTATATTGAAGAATGGTACCAGCAGCAAGATTGGTAAACTCATTGTTAATTTGAAAGCGTAGGGCCATGACCAGATGGAGATCAGCTGTTTTGGAGTTTTGATAATAATGTTGCTCAGCTAATGTTAGCTGGGAATAGAGATCATCAAGATGCTTACTACGCAACTCCCCCCCCCCCCCCCCCCCCAGAGAAAGCCATGATATGGCCTCTAAGTGCAGCTTTAAACGCATCCCAATTGTTCACTATGGAGGTGTCACCATTGTGATTGTCATCATAGAATAGTTGCACAAATGACTGAACAGATTGAATAAACTGCGAATGTTTTAATAGGAAATTATAAGGTTTCCAACGAGAGGATGTCTTGTTAACATCTAACAGATTAAAGGAGGTACATACAAGAGCATGATCAGAGATAATGTTGGAGATCGTGGCATCAACAATGGTACCTGTAAGGGTTTTAGAGGAAAAAATATAATCTAGATGGGAGAGTGTTTTATGTGGAGATGAGTGCAATGTATAGTCAAGTTGTGTGGGATGGGAGAACCTCCAGGAATCATTTAGGCCTGTTTCAGCCAGACAACCCAAAAATGACTTGTGAGATTGGGTAGCTTTAAATACATAGCTGGATTTCCGATCCAGAAACAGGGCAAAGGAACTGATTGACATCACCACACATAATTAGATTAGTGAAGCTATTTAAAAGTATCATTTGTTTTACAGAGACCCGTAAATTAGGATTGGGTAATGTTGGACCATAGATGTTCAGAATAGAAAGATGTACGAGTTAATCAGGAGCTTGACCCACACCTATCGTCCATTGGTATCAGCACCCTGATCCAAAATTTTAAAAGATAGGTTTTTACTAAGTAATATGGGCAACAGAATTTTTCTTGGCTACTGCAGGACTAGAGATGACCTCTTTGACCCAGTGGGATTTGAGCTTCATTGCTAGATAAATATGTTTCCTGCATTCAGATGGTTTGAGTTTATTAAGGTGTGATATAAACTTAAATCTTTTAATAGGATTGTTGCAACCCTTAATATTCCACGTAGCACACTTAACTATCATTTAAACGCTTCAGTAATGGTAGAGACATAATATGGAACCATATTGGATGACAGGATTCAAAGTAGTGAGGGTAAAATTACAGCCCGATATACTCGGGAGAAGACGCATAAGGAAAACACATAAGGGATCAGGGAAGGGGATAGGGAGTCTGATCAAGGACTGGTTAGTTGGAAACTAAGCAGTCCTTGATCCTGAGGATTTCTCCTCACACAGAGGAGAAATCCTCAGGATCAAAGGAAACAGGAACGTCAGCATATGTGATAGCAGGATAAAAAAAAAAATGTGATCATACCGGGAAATGGAAAGAAATTGAGGAAAAATGCAGCAGTGGTAGGAGACACCTGCTGAGTCGTCAAAAGGAAAAAAAGATGACTCTCAGTGGGAGAGGGACGCTACGACAGCACCCGCACCACCAAAGTTGTGATTAGCAGATAATAAAGGCATTAAGTGAAGTTCAACAAACAGGTAAGATGACAAAACTCTCATGGTGCAGAAGAGGTAGAGGAGTTTGCAGGAGAAGACGTGTCCATGCCTTCGGTCTTGATGGAGCGTATAAAAGCCTTCAAATCAGCTGCATCATCAAACATGGCTGAGCAACCCTTGTGTGCAACTTTGAAGGAGCAAGGATGATATAACCCATACTGAATATTGAGCCGCTTCAGGGCCGGATGAAAGGATAGAAATATCTTTCTGCGTTGAGCCATACTTCTGGCCACATCCTCTGAGATGTATAACTTGCTTCCATGCCAGCTAAGGGATTTTGTGTTCTTTGGATGTAGATAGAATAAGCTGAAGCTGGGTGTATTCAAGCAGGTAGAATCAAAGGGTTCTGGGGGAAGGGCAAGAGGGGGCAGACACTTTTGGTTGACCAATACGATGAGCTTGCTGTATGTTGAATGAGGTATCTAAGGGTAGATGATGAAGAGTAGCTGGTAGAAATGTTTGCAAAAATGTGATGGGGTCTGATCCCTCGCAGCCTTCTGGCAGACCTGAAATTCGAAGATTACTACATCTACCTTTTGTTTTGATAGGTCATTTGGTGGTCTACTGTTATTATCCTGTAGCCCTTTATTTTTGTTTAATTATTTTTTCCTTTTTATCCTGGTTGCCTATAACCTGTTAATAGAGTTCAATAGGAGTAGACTGATATTAAAAAGGAACTAACAGTAGTTGTAGATGGACAATTCAAAACCTTCTCTTAGTAGGTTGAAGTGCAGCGCAACGCAGCAGTGCTACAGTGACTGTGTAAACTTTTGTGTGCTCTGCAAAGTCAAAGGACGAAAGAAATTATCAATAGAATGAGCAGTACCACCTTCTCACTTTGATATATTGTGAGGTAGAGTGGCGCACCAAAGGATCTAATAACTGAAGTTAAGTGCACTCAGAGCTAAATTTATAAACATCAAATAGTTGATGAAATGCCGCGCTAAATATTGTTCTCACGTTAGTATAATGTCTGCAGCTGTGCCGTATGCAAAGTTAGCCTGTGGTGGCGTTTTCCTGGAGGAGCCGATGAGGCCAAAGCCGGCGCGTCATGGTGGGTGTGACGCTGAACGTCTCCTCATGAAGGGCGGTCACCGCAAGGAGCAGCTTGCGGTGAAATGATGCTGATCCATAGGACGAGCTCCAAAAAGGGCGGAACAGCATCAGAGCTACAGCGTTAGGTCACAGAGCGAATTGGAGATGCCCCATCAAGGAAAGGGTAAGGAAAATACAAAAACAAACACACTTAATGCCTTAGATATATGAAGGTGGGACGTGCCTGGACTAAGCGGCCATCTTCCTCGGCGTCAAGCCACACCCGGAAAAATGATATATTAATGTCCATACTGTCCTAACTATTGAAGTCACCTCAGGGTGTAGGCATCTCTGTGTCCCATCCTAAAAGGGTACCTACTTTCTTTATTGCACCAAAGGAGTGTATCTAGAAGTGTATTTTTATTGTTGCCAATTGCTCCCTTCTAAAGAAGGCTTATATAAATGGTTAAATTAATAATTCATTATTTAATCAAGAAACCTTGAGTATAAGTGTTATTTGAATACTTGTCACTGTGAAACTATATTGCAACCCTACAGCTCACATTGACCCCACTTGAGATAAGCCTGTCTGCTCAGTCACTCTACCTACTTGTGTAGTACAGACTTATACCAAAGGTTGGGTTACCCATTGCCAAGAGGACAAGGCTGGCACCCACAGGGTTACTACATACAATCTTGCCTAACACTGATGCTTCTGTCTGCTTAGATTCACATACTGCGCAAAGGCCAACATCGAGTGAAAATTTCAGAGTAGTACAATTTTTGTTTTCAAAACTCAAAAAGGACGTCGACAGGGTCCCTCGGATTGTTTTGTTTTCGACATGAGGTTGCATGGAATGTAGCGTGAGTACAGGTGTAGTAAAGCGGATTGTGCACCTTCTACTCCAAGATCACATGCTAGGCGAGCAGTGTTTGGAGAAGGTGGTGGGCTGTGAGAAGGTACAGCAGCAAATAGATGTTTTAGCACCGCTTGTTCGACCTGAGAATCTGCTTTAGAGAGTGTCAATGCAGTAATGCAGAGTAAAAGTGTGGCTAGAGCTCCATGTAGCTGCTTTGCAATAGCATCCAGCGGGACGTTTGCGATAAAGGCCAACGTAGCTCCTGTAGCCCTGGTTGAATGAGCTGTTGGTGTAAAGGCAGTGTTTTGTTTGACAGAGTAGCAGAGCTGTATGCATCTGACGATTCATCTGGAGATGGCGTTTTTGGAAATGTTTTTTCCTTACCTGCCTGGAGCTATGGAGACAAACAGTTGATCTATTTTCTTAGCAGTCTGGTCTTGTTTACATACTAAAGGACCACCCACCTTACATCTAGTGTATGAAGTTTTTTTCTCAGCCCAACTTGATGGATTTTGAAAGAAAGCTGGTAGTTCGATGGCCCGATTGACATGGAACTTTGAAATGAACTTAGGTGAAAAACTAGGGTGCGTTCTTAATACCAATTTGTCTTTGTGCATAACAAAGAAATGGTTTTGCAATGACAAAGCTTGCAGTTCACCGACTCTCCTTACGGAAGTGATAGTCACCAGAAAGGCCGTTTTATATGAGAGGTGTTTAAGGCTTGACTTATGCATAGGCTCAAAGGGGGAGTCCTATGAGCTTTGCAAGTACTACATTTAGCTTCCACCCAGGCGGTGGGTTTGAAATGGGAGGGTGGAGTCTTTTTACTCCCTCCATGAACACCTTAATGACTGGGATTCTCCACCAGGACACCTTACTTTGAGAAATGGTGTACACGGATAGAGCCGCTAGGTGAACTTTGATTGGGTTAAATACTAGCCCTGAGTCTAGTAAGTGAAACATGTCATAAAGAGTGTGTGATGGAGTACATTCTATTGGGTTTCTTTTTTTTGACTGGCACCATAATACAAGTCTTTTCCACTTGTTAAAGTAAGTGTCTAGTGTTTAGTTTACGTGCCTCCTTGAGGATTTCCATACAACTTTGATGTAGATTTAAATGGCCAAATTCTGACTTCAGGAGCCAAGCGGCCAAGTTCATCGACAGAGGTTGAGGGTGTAATGTTGCCCCCCCGCCCCTGTGCTGTGTGAGCATGTTGAAGGGGTACGTGAGTTTGATAGGTTTGTACATCGCCAGTTTGCACAGATGTGGATACCAGGGTTGTCTCGCCCACATAGGAGCAACTAGGATTAATGTCTCTTGTTCCTTGTGCATCTTGTTCACCAGTTGCTCATCAGAGTTGGGGGGGGTTGGTAGCATAGGCAAATATCCCTGACCAGTTCATCCACAGGGCGTTCCCCTTGGAGTCGTGTTGGGGAAACCTGGAAGTGAAGTCTGGGCATTGCGTGTTTTGTCTTGTTGCAAACAAGTCTAGAGGGGGGTAGCCCCATTGTGTGAAAATCCAGTCTACAAAATCTTTTTCAAGTTGCCACTCGTGCTCTTCTGGTACAGGATCTCTGCTTAGTGAGTCTGCTAGAGAATTGAGTTCCCCTGGAACATGTTACGATGCTAGGAACATGCCCCGCTCGAGTGCCCACTTCCAGATTATTTTGTGCTAGCCTGGACAGACTTGGAGAGTGTGTGCCCCCCTGCTTGTTTATGTAAAACATGGCAGTGGTGCTATCTGTGAGTATTTGTACTGTCCGATGTGACAGGTGTGCTTGGAAGGCTTCCAATAGGTTGACGTGATTCTAGGCTGTGAGCGAAGTCCACAGACCATGCGTTGTGTGATGAAGGTAATAGGCTCCCCACCCGGTGAGTGATGCGTCTGTTGTGACACGTGCTTGCACTGAAGGGATGTGAAAGGGTTTCCCCTTTAACAGGTTCTACTTTGTCCACCAGCGCAGAGCTTGTACTATGGTCGGCGAAACAACCACTAGATCGTTCCACTGACCACTTGCCTGAGACCACTGTTTCGCCAACCACTCTTGCATTGGGAGCATTCGCAAACGTGCGTGTGGGACCAGGAACAAAAATGCATGATGCCATCATCCCGAGCAAACGCATTGCTTTGCGTACAGTTATCTGGCAACTGGCTAGATACTGAGGTATTTGCAGCAGTATATTTTGTATGCTTCAGTTTGACGTAAAGATTAGACCCCCTCTTCTGTTTGGTCTTGTTTGGTACGAAGCTTGATTTTTTCTCATTGATTGAGAAACCCAATTCTTTGGGTATTTTGTTTGCAAATTTGGGGGTTCTCCCCTGTGATCAGCCAGTCCAGGTAAGGGTACACTGGGATTGACTCCCTCTGTAGATGCACTGCTGCTACTACCACCAGTACCTTGGTGAATACCCTTGGAGCAGAGGCTATGCCGAAGGGTAGCACTTTTAGTTGGTAGTGCTGGTTCCCTATTTTGAAATGCAAGCATCTCCTGTGCGCTGGAAACATTGGAACATGAAAGTATGCATCTTTCATATCCAAGGTTGCCATGTAGTCTCCTGCTTTAGCAGTGGGATTACTTCCTGTAGTGTTGTTCTGCATAATTTTTGTGGCTTGACAAAGATGTTTGCAGGGCGCAGGTCTAAAACAGGGTGCATCGCAATGTCTTATTCGTACAAAATAGTACACTGAATAAATACCCTTGTTTACCTGGTTTGACGGGACGATTTCTACAGCGTCCTCTAGGAGCAGCGCTTTCACCTCTTCCATCAGGATACATTGTTCTTCCTGGGAGGTGTTCCTTTGTCTTGGTGAGTGGTTGGCTGGTGTTGTCTAAGTTCTATGCAATAATCACCTGCCATGGTGGAAGGTACCCACTTGTCAGAGGCGATTCCCTCCCATGCGTGGGTAAAGTATGAAATGCAACCTCCTACTAGGGTGGCATGGGAGGCAAACTGTAGCGGGTGCATGGGAGGCAACCTGTAGCGGGTGGTCATTGTTTGGGAGGTGTTGGGTTGCCTCTGGAAGAGGAGGATCAGGCCCTATTTCGAGACCTTCTTTGGCCTCTTTGAAACCCCTGTTGAGGACTGTCCCTGTGATGAACCCCAGGACGAGCTTTGGGCACCTTGATTATAATTTGAAGCTTGTGTGAGAGTTTTGCCCTCTGAAACTGCGAGAATTCTAGCCCCCTCTCTGGTTTTTTGGTGAGCTGCCCATATGATTGGAGGGTGTCATGTTCCTCTTTTGTGCTCTTTAAAGCGTCTTCCACCGCTTTGCCAAACAAAGTGTTGGGTTCGATGGGCATGTTAAGGAGGGCTGCCTGGGTTTCAAGCTTGAAGACTGACTGTCGTAGCCACGCGTGAGGTTTAATCAACGTGCCTTCTCCTATGATTCTTCCTGCATTGTTTGCGCATCCAAGTTGTTCTTGAGGATGCAGTTTGCCATTTGCTTACCCTATACAATGGAGAGAGACAGCTGTGTTTTGGAGGGGCTCTGGGACCAATGCTATTTGTCCGGCAATGTCAACCCACTTGTGACAGTTGTAACTAGCTAATAGAGTTGTGTTATTAGCAATTCTAGTCTGTTAAGCTGCAGAAGAGGCTACCTTTCTCCCAAAAGTGCACATCTGTTTACTCTCCTCATCAGGAGGGCCTTTGGAAGAGGCCAGAGGGGGTTCCAGCTCGCTTTCTAGTAGTTGTTACCACTAAAGAGTCGGTTTTAACTGTCCCCTGATGATAAGGGATTCTGAGGGGGTTGGCCTGAATACTTTTTCGATGTGTGGATTGACTGCCCGTGTTAAATTATGAGTAAACAGAGAGGGTTGGATGCGTCTCTGTACTGATTGTAGCAGGTGGATACATTGAGTTGCTGATTTATTATCCCCTAGTAGGTCTTCAACAAAGTCCTTATCAACTTGTGTCTATTGTGTGTCAATCTTGAAATGATCTGCTGCCTTTAGGAGTAGAATGTTCTATTGTATTTTGTCATCCACTGGAGAGTCTGCCACCAGTGGTTCTGAATGATCTGGTGACTGCATGGCATAGACATCCTCGTCGTCATAATTCTGGACATCACCCATGTCCCCTTGGTCGTCTGTGCAAGTTCCAGGATCTTGGGAGTCATGGTGTAACAATAAGCATGCTGCCCCAAATCCTGCTGCGAGGTGAAGTCTGTGGGGGCTCTTTTGGTGGAAGACTGGGTAACTGCTGCCCCGCTTTGAGTAGTTACTGGCCCGCTGTGTGGAGCACCCTGAAGGTTTTGCAGAACCTCGAGGTGGTCAAAGAAATTAGCGAAAGGGGACATTCTCCTCATGACTGTCAATTTGTTCTGCTGTCCATTGTGATGAACATGGAATTACAGGGGGAACAAATGCGGGGGTGTTGTACTTTGGTGCAGGGGTTCTTTTATGGTGCATAGCCCCCCAAAATAGGGCCCTCTCCCTGGGTCATAGCCCCCTTCTTCCGGGGTCCTCGAAGATGTATGGTTTTTCTACGCCCGGCTTTTTAACAGTGTATCTGAGACATGTTTTTGATTAGCTCGCTCATCTTCAAGTTGGTGCAGTCTTTGAGGAGGCCTTCGACACGTCTTTCGGGGGTTGGCATGAATGGGGGCCGTCGACACGTCTTTCGGGGGCCGGTCGTCGGCATGTGAGGATTTCGCAGCTTTAGACAGTGCCAGAAATGGACTTGCCGTTTCAGGGGCCTGTCGTGTGGTGATCGCGACTGCGAATGCCCAGAGGACAGGGAAATCTCGGACCTCCCCCTTGACATCATGAGTGGCTTTCCAGTAGGCAGCATGGCCAGCTTTCGGGCAGGGGAGGTGTGCTTTGTGTGGTCGTGCTAGTGCTGTCGGGTGTCATCCCCGTAGAAGAACCACCAGCCTGCCTGTTGGGGTCGGGGGCTTGCACGTGGGTATCCGACGGATCCCTATCACCCTCAGCATCACTGTAGACGTTGATGCTGCCGTTGCTGCAGGCTCCCTCGACATCCATGGCGGCCTCGGCCGGCATGGCGTGGTGGCCCAGCGTTTGGTTTTGCGGTCCTTGTGTGTATTGGGCCTGAACAGTTTGCATGACTTGCACCGTCGTTCGGCGTGATGCCTGGGGTGACAGAGATTGCACACCCGGTGCAAGTCTTTTTAAGGGTAATATCTATTACAAGATGGGCAAAACTTAAAGGGTGCATTGTCCATTATGTATGGGGATGGCAGCCTGGCAAAATAAGTGGGCAGAAAGGGGAATATGCATTCTCTTAACGAGACTAAAGAATGAACCTCCCCCACTCTTCCTACTGTGAGGGCCGAGGACCGTTGAAGGCTTCAGAGGCCGGGACAAAGGATAGTCGAGACGAGTTGTTGTATTCATCGACTATAGTAATTCGTCCTTGATGCCGTCGCTGAAGATCTCATGGTAGACGGATATCGAAAGGACAGAAGGCAACACCAAGTTAAACTTTTCTAAGCAATAGCGACAGCCAAGAATCAACTTGACGATACACATCAGACTGGGGGGTGGGGGGACACAATCTGAGGGACCTCGACACGTGAAGCACCCTGGGTACAGTAGACGCCACACTATGGATAGTATTAATGGCATGCCCTGTCGACCTCCCTTTTCGAGTTTCGAAAACAAATACTCTGCAGCTTCCACTAGATGTTGGCCTATGCATAGCATGTGATCTAAGATTCCACAACCCTCAGAAATATGAATATATGATAAATTACTCGCCATTATCATATTTCTGATGCTTGTATCTGCTTAGATTCACAAGCTTTGCCTAGGCCGACATCTAGTGGAAGCTGCATAGTATTGCACATGAAGTTTTCTAAGTTCGAAAAGGGACGGCGACAGGGCGGGACTTTAATACTATCCCTCATGCGTCAAGGTCCCTCAGATTATTTGTTTCTGACAAGAGGGAGTAAAAGTTGTAAGCATGAAGGGTGGTTAGAGACCATGAGGTGTGGAAGATCTATGCTTCTTTCCCAGGCACCTTCTACTCCAGGAGGGAAGGGAGGGCGGGCGCATGTGAATCTAAGCAGATACAAGCATCAGAAGAACAAGTGACTCTTACCTGGTAACGTTCTTTCGATGGGATGGTCCGACGACGTATTCCATATCTATGACAGTAATCCCCGCAGCTGTGCTACTTTGGAAAATCTTTCAGCGTCTGTGTCGAGGACGTCGTTACGCCGCCCTCGAGGACCTCTTCCGACGGCCGACGTCACTGGATGTTATAAGTAGGACGCACGTAGCCTCAGTTGTAGTTTTTTCCCAGAACGTGTGGCATCAGTCTTCTGCCAGTCTGACCACAGAAAGCCTTGTGGAAACGTAAGCTGCAAACGCATAAGAAATTCTGTAGCGGGGAAGGCAGGGAGGGAGCGACATGGAATACGTCGTCGGACCATCCCATATAAAGAACGCTACCAGGTAAGAGAGTAACTTGTTCTTTGAGGGGATTGGGTCCTCCGACTTATTCCATAACTATGACAGACTCCCAAAGCAGAACCAATGCAAGGAGGTGGGAAAAGAATTTAGAATACAGAAATTTAGAATGCCCAATCAAATTGCAGAGTAAAGGACCGCCTTGCCAAAGGCCAGATCCTGCCCCCGAATAGAATCGAGGGAGTAGTGACGTACAAAAGTATGGACCGAAGCCCAGGTGGCTGCATCACAGATGTTACAAATAGGAACACCCCTCTGCAGGGCAGTAGAGGCAGCCATACCCCTGGTAGAAGGGGCCCGTAAGCCTACCGGAGGGTCCTTACCCGCCAAGCGGTAACATTCGGAAATTGCCAAGATGATCCATCGAGACAAAGTCTGCTTAGTAACAGCTTGTCCCAAACGCCTTCCAGCGTAACCAATAAAGAGTTGATTGTCCACTCTGACCCGGGACATGCGTGAAACGTAGAAGCTCAAAGCTCTCCTAGGATCCAGCCTATGGAGCCTCTCCTCTTCCTTACCAGGATGTGGAGGAGGATAAAATGCCGGAAGAATAACCTTCTGGCTTAAATCAAATTCCGACACCACCTTCGGAAGAAAGGAAGGACGAACTCCAAGGACAACCCTGTCCTTATGAAACAGTGAAAAATGGCTTACCTGAAAGTGCCTGTAACTCACTCAGCGAGCGGAAGTGACCGCAACTAAAAACACAGTTTTATGAGTTAACAGTCTCAAAGGACAAGAATGCAAAGGCTCAAAAGGAGCACCCATTAGAAACTTGAGAACAAGGTTCAGTTCCCAACCAGGTACCTGAAAAAGTGACGGCGGGAACACATTAGTGAGCCCTTTCAGAAATTGAGAAATCAAAAGGGATTTTAAAATAAGAACACTCCTCAGACGAGCGCTTAAACATAGACAGCGCCGCCAGGTAACCTTTTACGGTACCCACTTGCAGGCCCTTGTGGGCCAAAGAAAGCAAAAAAGACAAAACGACAGGAATGTCACATGAAAAAGGATCCATATTCTGAACCCTGCACCAGTCGCAGAACGTTCTCCAACGGCAACGGTACAGGGATTTTGTTGCTGGCCTTCTGGCCGAAAGCAACACCTCCATCACGTCTTCAGGAAGGTCCCAATCCTTATACCTCAACCTTTCAGATACCAAGCATGAAGGCTGAGAGACTTGACCTCTGGATGGAGAACCCGACCTCCCTCCCGTGAGAGCAGATCGTCTTGATAGGGAAGACGGCGTGAGGGCAGACGAACATGTCGAGAAGGTCCGGGTACCACACTCTCCGGGCCCATGCCAGAGCAATGAGGATCATTCGGGAACCGAACCTCTGCAACACTTGCGGAATGACAGGGACTGGCGGAAACGCGTAGAGCAGTGGGAAGGACCAATCCACTAGTAACGCATCCCCTAAGGCTCCTCTTAGAGGAAATTCCAACGAGCAGAATCTTTCGCACTTCCGGTTGACACTGGTGGCAAAGAGATCCACTTGTGGGGTCCCCCAAAGACCGAAGATCTCCAAAAGAACTTCCTGAGTCAGCTCCCACTCGTGAGAGACCGTGCTCTGCCTGCTCAGAGCGTACACCACCTCGTTTTTGTCACCGGCCAGAATAACTGGCGCGATCGAAATTTCCTGCTGGATGGCCCAGAACCAGAGCTGCATCGCCTCTCTGCACAGTGGGAGCGACCCTGCCCCTCCTTTTTTGTTTAGGTAGTGCATGGCCACTGTATTGTCCATCATAATCAGGACATTCTTTCGCTGCACAGACGGCAGAAAAGCCTTCAGGGCTAGCCTGAAGGCCCTCAGCTCTAACAGATTGATGTGGAGTCTGGACTCTGATGGAGACCAATGACCGCTGTCAACTTGTTGGCATGAGCTCCCCACCCCTTGAGGGATGCGTCCGTCCCGACCGTCGCCTCCGGCCAGGGTAGCCAAAATGGTGCTCCCTTCATCGGATTGCCTTCGGCAGCCCACCACAGAAGATCCAGGGTGACCGAGGGAGGCACCTGAACGGGATCCGACATCCTGCCGGAGGACTGCGACCACTGCATCTTGAGAGCCCACTGCAGAGATCTCATCCGCAGCCTGGCCTCCGGCACCAATTGAATGCAGGATGCCATGAGGCCGAGCAACCTCAAGAACTCGAACGCCGGGAGACTCTTGGCATGTTGAAACGTGTCCATCTGCAGAATGTGATGAGTCCTCACCTGGGGAGGCGAACACTGCCCCATGGATGTGTCAAGCACTGCTCCGATGTACTGGAGCCGCTGATGATCCAAGCACCAGTTATTTGGCACCTTTCTCCAGCAGGGATAGGATTTCCTGCGCAAGGAGCGGATCCAGACTCTTCAAAGAGAGCTTAACCGGTGGATTGTCGTGAGGCCTCTGCCGGAAAGGAAGACAGTAGCCGTGGGCTATGATCTCCAGAACAGACAGATCTAAAGTAATGGCACGCCATTCCACAAGATGCTGCGCCAGCCTTCCCCTAACTGGCAAACCATGGCCCATGGCCTCATGACTAAGTGGAAGCGGCTGCGGCTGTGCCTGAAGGCAAGGAGGCAACTGCCCAAGCGGCTTTGGCACCTCGAGTAACTTTTTTTCCACCTCTGGTACTCCTACGTTGGCCCCTTTGACTGGCAGCTCCCCTCGATCTACCAAAGGAAGAGTAGTATCAAAAGGAACCTCCCCTCCATTGCTGTCCCCTAGGACGAAAAGGCGGAGGTTGACGTACTGCAGCGCTCAACGACTTCGCTGCAGCTTTGGAGATCTGCAACCTCTCAAAGCGGGACTGCACATCAGGAGCGAACCCCGACTTCCGCAACCACGCAAACCTGCGCATCACAGTGCTAGCCGCCGGTGACAGCGCTTCCTAGAGTGCCTAGAAGAGGCAGAGGAATGGCAGGCCCCACTCAGACACTCTGGACTTACTCCAACGCAGAGAGTCGCCCCTCGAGTCATCAGTTGAAAGTCCAGCAGATCTCGACTTACGTGGTGTAGACATCCTACCTACCGTTAACAACTTCTTCTGCTCCCGCAAGGCCTTCAAAGTCAGGGATTGGCAGTCATCGCAGTCGTCAGTGGCATGGCTTTCGCAGAGGCACCAAAGGCAGACGTTGTGCGGGTCCGTGATGGACATTTTGAAGCCCGACTTCAGGGAAGACGACAATCTCAAACTTTCACAATCGAAGTAGAAGAATCAAGTGCACCGAGATTCCGAAGCGAACATGTTCGTGGAAAAAACGGAACTGAGGCTACGGGCGCTGTGCGCCCTACATATAACATCCAGTGACGTCGACCATCGGCGGAGGCCCTCGAGGACAGCGTATCGACGTCATCGACGCAGGACGCCGAAAAAATTTCCGAAGCAGCACAGCTGTGATGATTACTGTCAGATGTGGAATACGTTGGAGGACACAATCCCCTCGAATAACCAATATGAACTAGGAATACAAAATGAAATGAGGAATAACCAATCAAAAGCCAGAACAAGAATCGGACTCCAGCCAAGTAGGTATAGAAGGGCTACACAGACCCAGTGAATGAATACCTGAGACCACCACTCGTCTACCAGTGCTCCCTTGCTACAAGGCGAAAACCTTTCCAGAAGGCACCTTGAACAGGACTCTGGAGGAACGCAGAGAGAACTTGGAGGAAGGAAGCCAGTTTGGAAGCAAGAGCCTGGAAATACTGGGAGAGGAAGACAACCACGGTAGTGAGCCAGCCACTCCTGCACCTATAGGGAACTGAAAGGGCAAGCCCAGAGCCCTTACACTAGCAATCCCAAGGTAATATTGGCAACAGGCTACCAGTGGCAAGAGTATTAAGCAAGTGTCTGACCGGGGACCTAATGAGGGGAGAAAAAGAATCACGGTCACAAAAGTGAAACCCAAATGCGAGACTGGAAAGTGACTGCTTGAAACTGAAAGCTAATGTCCACAAGAGACCCGTTCAAGCTTGAACCAGAAAGTAAAGGTCCACCTACCATTAAGTTTTCAGAAAGAGACCAGGTCCAGGAGTGACCTACTATTATGCCTGGAAGAGCCACCAATGTCCACATGAGACCTTCTGGGAAGCTTGCGGAAGACCGAATAGGTCCATGAGGGACCAACAATGAATCCTGAACTAAAGCTAAGGTCCACAAAGGACCTATTATGAACCAAGGTCCAAGAAGGACACGCTGTGTATCCTGAAGAGCAAAGGCCAAGGGGCACAAGAGGATTGGGGCTAGTGAGAAACAAATCTAGGTTAGTGAGAACTTACAGTAACCAGTAAAAAAAAAAAACAAAGGGCTGGAGAGCCCACCAGTGTTTGTGTGAAGGATGAGAGAAGCCTGGAAACAAGAACCATAAAGCCCAGATCCCGAAAACAGTGAAAGAAGGGACACATGACGAATAGATCAGACTGAGTAACTGACACTCGACCTTCCCTGAAGGAACGTTCACGCTCTATTTGGGTTACAATAAGGGTGAACTGTGAATGTTTAGGTTTTGGACTTTTCATTCGGTCATTCCTCGGAACATTTTGCCTTAATACTCTAAAGAGTTAGAAGGCTCAAAACTACACAAGGCTAGGTCTCGCTGTTGGCCACATTGTTTTACTTTAAAGAGCAGGTTATCCAAAGGAGAAGCAAGGACCTCTAAGAGCAGTTTATATCTTTATGATTTTCTGCTGAACCTAAGGCATTGAACCTGAACAGAACCACAGTTTGTGTTGATCCACCCCCGACACTGTATTTTAGCTAGGCCCTAATTTATTAGAGACTGTACCCATAGTTACTGCAGTCATTTGATCCAATGCCATCCCAGAAGTCCAACACAAATAAAAGGCTTGCTTCTAAGGTCCCAAAAATGTGCAAGTGTCTCATCGCTCGGCCTTTACCAGTCTCTTTATTGACTGTCTTCTGGTATGCCTATTAGGGAAATTGATCAATGCTTCATCCCCTCTCCTAGTGAGAGCCCCAGCACTTTCTGCTGGACCTCTGGGCCTTTTTCTTTAATCCAGAATGAGTGGAGCCTTTTTACACTCATTCATGCTTATGAGCCCTATCTTTTGGCACTTTTCTTTGTGTTTTACTGCCTATGGAGACTTACTTTCCTACAAATCTCTTTTTAAGGCATATGTATTTTACTATTGCAGCACACGCCGCCTTATGGGCAGTGGTGCTGGGGACCCTTAGGGTCCTCTTGAGATTTGTTTCCATATCAGTAACTACAGTTACTAAGAAGTAGCTCTCCTAAAACTATATTGTCTGAGAGGCTGGCACACACCACCTTCTGTGGAGTGCGAAGGGGATACCTTAGTATCCTCTTTCTCTCTGCTCCTGTGATTTTTATGTCACATTGACAATCTCGTAGTTATGGCTGCTGGCAGTGGATGTGTTCTACCAACTATTGTGTGAATTTTCTAACGTAGGCTATGTCCCTAGCCCCGGTTATGCACAATTGGTGGCTCCTTTCTTTTTTCACCATTACTAGTGTGGTTCATCTTTGGCAGCCCTTCTTCCATCGTCTTGGGGGGGCGGGAGGAGGCTGTGTGTATGTTTTGCCTTTGGCGGGAACCAGGCCTCCAGATAAGTTGCATTTGTAAATACAGCAGCTTTATTATTTTCCGGTGTCCGTTTACACACGGATTTAGAGCAGAGGGCAGTGCCAAAGGTTAGGTTACTTGACAGAAACCAGAAGGCTTCTTTTGATTTTTATCTACAGGGACGTAATTGCAAGCCACCTCTGAAACAATGTATTTCTCTGAAGCCTTTCAAAAAAAGAAACTGCACACTGTGATAAAAGGAATGGTTTCTTTCCATTCAGCTTCAGAAGCACTTTGCATATTTTCATAGAATTTTACGAACCCTCCCACACCCAGTGAAAGCAAACCAGTATTACACAATTGTATTTTTTAGAGTTCCGGTGCTGTGTGCATAATCATTTTTACACTTTTCTAAAAAAGAAATCCTTTTTTTAATTTGGAAACATTCATTAACCATACACACATACATACATACATACATACATACATACACTTCCTTACGGCTGACGGTTTTACGACCAGGAGTGACAGGCCACCAGTACATATAGAATAGCTGAATTATTTCAAATCAGTCCAAGAGGTTGGGTTGTTCCCACATTGCAATGTCTCAAGAGACCCTGTTAATTCCCCTCCTCCCATTTGCCCCAGATTTTCATGGCCTTTGCAAGACAGCCACGGGCTGTGTATATACAGTGTTCCACTGTAGCACATATGTCCATATCCGCAATCCATTGAGCAAGTACTGGTTTCTCCAGTGATCCCCACAGTCGGGCAATGTTACATTTAATCAGTCCAGCTGTCGTGAAGATAAACAGTTTTTCCCATTTGTTAGCGATGTGTTCGTCGGGTATAACCAACAGTAGTAGCTTAGGGTCCAATGGTACCTCTTTCCCCAGTGTTTGTCAATTTATTATTACAGCATTGCTACCAGTATCTTTGAATTTGAGGACATTCCCATATGATATGTATAAAGGTTCTCTCCCCCTCCTGACATCGCAGAAAATTTGGATTAGGAGCCTGGTTCCATCGATATAGCGCCACCCTAGGATAGTACACTCCATGCAGTATTTTTAGTTGTAACAGGCGGATTCCAGAGGCAATTGCTATTTCCCTCGGGTGCATTAGAGATAGGATCCAATCCTCTGGGTCAATGGTACCCACATTTACCTCCCATTTCTGTCTAAGAGTGGCCAGTTCCGGAGTGGCAAAGGCCGTTATGGCAGCATACAGGGTGGATGTGACCTTGACAGGCACACGTTCTATCAGGAGATTGCGTGCGAGGGGGGTACATTGCGCAGTGCATGGGAGGTGTGTGTAATGGTGATATTCTGTTGGTGGGAGTCCATGTCTCTGCCGAAGCGTCTCAAAAGAGGTGAGGTCGCCCCCGGTGAGAACATCCCCGACCACGGTAATCTGGGCTTCGGCCCATCGCGGCCATATCAGTAATTTGTTTATCTCAGCTAGGTTGCTATTGTTCCACAGGGGCTGCATCTGGGTCACATTGTGGTCCCAGCTGATGTGCTTATAAGCTCTCTTCCATACCAAGGCAATGTGTGCTGCTGTCGTCTGCGGGGGTGGTTTAGTGAGGGGTTGATGGAGCAGCGCTAGTGGCGAGATATTAGGCCGCCCCTGTGTTTCAGCTCTGATATGTGGTAGTTCCCGGTTACCATGAAATATGTCGTTGATCACGGCCATTTGGCCCGCCGAGTAGTATGCCTGTAGGTGTGGTAGGCCTATACCCCCTTTCCAGATTGACCGCTGGAGTGTACCGAGGGTAATACGTGGGTGTCCCCCACCCCATATGAGTTTCCTGAGAAAGCAGTCTAGCCGGTGAAACTCTGGGTCAGGAATCCAGATTGGAGCATTATGGAAAGCATATAGAAACCGTGGCAGTGTTTCAACAAGGCTGCCCTGCCCAGCAGTGTCAGGGGGAGGAGCATCCAATGGCAGACATCGGCAGAGAATTGGTCAATGATTGAGTGTAGGTTGCGCAGAAAATACTCTAGATCATCTCCGGAGAACTGAATGCCCAAGTAACAAAAACATTTGCGTTCAATCCAGTACGGGCAGTCAGACGATATGGCATTCTTTCCCCCTTTAACCAGAAAGAAGACAGATTTCCCCCAATTGACTAGTAGTCCGCTAAATGCATGAAATCTTGACAGCATCTGTGTAACCATCGGGCAGGAGTGGGCCGAGTCGCCCAGATATATCAGAAGGTTGTCAGCATATGACATGCATTACTTACCGTAATAGCATTTCTGATGATTGTATCTGCTTAGATTCACATGTTGTGCATATGGTCCGACATCCAGTGGTAACCGCAGAGTATTGCATCTTGTCTTTCGGGGAACGAAAGGGGACGTCGGCATAGGCGTGTCTGAAACACTATCCCTATCGTGACGTGTGTAGTACCCAAAATCCCTCACGCGCTGAGGTCCCTCCGATTGTATTTTTTCTCTGCCATGAGGGAGCCCAAGGCTATAGTGAGTGAGTACATGAAGAGAGAAAGTAGTAAGAAGGCTATGTTCCTTCCACCCCGAGCGGGGAGGCAGGGAGGGCACATGTGAATCTAAGCAGATACAATCATCAGAAATGCTTTTACGGTAAGTAATGCATGTCTTCTGATGCTTGTTAATCTGCTTAGAATCACATGCTGTGCATAGACTAGCAAGCAGTACCTGGAGTTGGAGGTGGGTTGTGAGAAGGAACAGTAGAAAAAAGATGTCTTAGTACTGCTTGTCCCACCTGAGAATCAGACCTAGAATGAGTGTCTAGGCAACAGTGTTTTGTAAAGGTGTGTACAGAACTCCAGGTTGCGGCTTTGCAAATGGACTCTAGGGGAACATTTGCTATGGATGCCCCAGTGCCTCGGGTAGAATGTGCTCTAGGCTTGAAGGGCAGTTCTATCCATGCAAGAGTGTAACAGTGCGATGCATTTGTCAATCCACCTTGATATTGCTGATTTAGAGACAGGGTCCCCTTCTCTACCAGCTGCCACTGAAACAAAGAATTGTTTAGTTTTCCTCAGTGGTTTAGTTCTATCCATGTAGAACATGACTGGATGTGTGCGCAGAACTACCTTATCTTTGTGGACTGTAACAAAGGGGTCCAAAACGGAGAGGGCCTGTAGTTCGCTAACTCTTCCGATAGAAGTGATAGCTACTAGAAAGGCGGTCTTGTAAGTCAGGTCTTTCAGACTAGCTTTATGCATAGGCTCAAAAGGAGGTCCTATTAGCCTAGTTAAAACCACATTTAGATCCCACCCAGAGGCTGGGTGAGTGATGGGGAGATAAATCATTTTAACCCCTTCCATAAAGGCTTTAATCACAGGTATTTTCGACCACGACACCTTCTGCTGTGACGTGGTGTAGGCTGACAACGCCGCTAGTTGAACCTTTAAGGAATTGAAGACTAACCCAGAGTCCAACAGATGGGTTAGATATAACACAATGTGTGAAAGCGAGCAATCGGTGGGATTGACGCCTTTGGAACTGCACCAGATGACAAAACGTTTCCATTTGCTGGCATAGCAATAATGTGCGTTAGGCTTTCTTGCCTCCCTCAGTATGTCCATGCATCTTTGAGGGAGTTGCAGATGTCAAAACTCTAGGACCTCAGGAGCCAGGCTGCTAAGTTCAGAGTTTGTGGGCATGGGTGCAGTCTCTTCCCCCCTGTCCTGAGACAACATGTTGTACTGGCAGGGCAGCTTGACTGGTGGGGAGAGGGACATTTCCATCAGGTGCGAAAACCAAGGTTGGCGGGCCCACATGGGAGCCAGCAGAATCAGGGTGACTGGTTCCTGGTGCATCTTGTGTACTATCTAGTTTAGAAGGGTAGTCTGGGAGGGTGGGGGGGCAGGGGGCGGAAAGGTAGACACATTTCCTCTACCAAGTTATCCAGAGACCGTTCCCCCTTGGATCAGTTCTGGGGGTACCTGGAGGCGTAATCTTGGCATTGGGCATTCTCCTAAGTAGCGAACAGGTCGATCTCTGGAAACCCCCATTCTGCAAAGACGTTGGATGCAATGTCTTCGTGCAGTCGCCATTCGTACTCTTCAGGCAGAGGAAAAACTCTGCCGAGTACATCTGCCAGAAGATTGAGTTCCCCTGGAACATGTTGGGATATCAGGAACATCTTGGGTTTGAGAGCCCATATCCAGATGTTTTGGGACAGCTTGGATAGCCCTGGAGAGTGAGTGCCCCCCTGTTTGTTCAGGTAATACATTGCTATTGTGCTGTCGGTTAGGACCAGCACCGTCTTCCCTTGCAGTTGCTCCTGAAAGTCTTTCAATGCTTTGAACACTGCTAGTAGCTCAGTAGGTTTATATGGTTGGACGCTACCTGAGGGGACCACACTCCGTGCGCTGTCTGTTGAAGCAGGTGAGGCTCCCCACCCTGTGAGAGATGAGTCTGTTGTGAGAGTGGCTTCCACTGCAGGGGTGGTGAAGGTTTTCCCCTTCAAGAGGTTCTCCCTCGACCACCACTGCAGAGCGAGAACGAGGGCTGGCGAGACAATTAACAGATCTTCCCATTGTCCGCTGGCCTGACACCACTGGCTGTTGAGCCACTCTTGCATGGGACGCATGCGGAGCCGCGCGTGGGGAACCAAGTATATGCATGATGCCATCATCACTAGCAAACGCATAGCTTTGCGTACCGTCACCCCTCGACTGGCTACATACTGAGGAACTTGAGAGAGCATGTTCTGAACCCTCTCGCTGGAAGGGGAAACTAGACCGTCTTCTGTACAAATTAGAGCCCCCAGGAACTGTTTTACTTGGCTGGGGACTAAGCTGGATTTCTTTTCGTTGATAGAAAATCCCAGGCTGAACAGTAGGTCTACTGTTTTTTTGGGTGTTCGAAAAACAAACGTGTTGATAGAAAATCCCAGGCTGAACAGTAGGTCTACTGTTTTTTTGGGTGTTCGAAAAACAAACGTCGAACGAGTCCCCCGTGATGAGCCAATCGTCGAGGTAAGGGTAAACTGGAACTGAATGTCTGCGCAGGTGTGCCGCTGCCACTGCCAGGACCTTGGTAAACACCCTTGGCGCCAAGGCTATGCCGAAGGGGAGTACCTTGAACTGGTATTGTTTGTCGTAAATCACGAAACATAGGAATTTTTTGTGCGCTGGCAGCATTGAAATATGAAAGTATGCATCTTTCATATCCAATGTTGTCATGAAGTCCCCCTGTTTTAGCAATGGGATCACCTCTTGCAGTGTTACCATGCGAAACCTCTGGGGCTTTATGAACTTGTTCGCTGGGTGCAGGTCTAGAACAGGGCGCATGGTGAGATCCTTTTTGGGTACAAGGAAGTACACTGAATAGATACCCTCGTCTACCTGAAGAATCGGGGCGGCTTCTATGGTGTCCTTTCCCAGCAGCGCTTCCACCTCATGGATCAGGATCTGCAGATGTTCTGGTGAAAGGCATCAATGTTTCGACGGTCGTAACTGTGGAGGTCGAGCGAATTCCACGCAGGAACCGGGGGCGACCGTCTTTAAGACCCACTAGTCTGAAGTTATCCCCTCCCATGCCTTGAAGAAAGATGTTAATCGCTCCCCGACCAGGGAGACATGGGAGGGGACCTGTACTTGGTGGTCATTTCTGACCCGAAGTTGACGCTCCTCTGGAATTGGAGCCTCTGCCTCTATTCTTTCCGCGCTTCTGACCCCTCTGGGGGTAGTAAGTGGGGCTTGCAGCAGGTTGACTTGAGTTGAAGTTGCCTGTGCCGAAATTGTTTTGAGCGGCGCGGGCTTGTCCTCGAAAGGACCGCCGAGAATTACTGCCCCTCTGTGAAGAGGGTTTCTGGGAAATTTGGTGCAGCGACTTAATAGTCTCGTGCTCCTTCTTGGCTGTCTCCAACGCATCATCTACCGCCTTCCCGAAGAGGTTGGCCTCTTCGATGGGTTTGTTGATAATGGATGCCTGGGTCTCAGGCCTGAAGCCTGACGTGCGCAGCCACGTGTGCCTCTTTCGGAGAGTACCCTGTGCGAGAGACCTGCCTGCTGTCTCTGCGGTGTCTAGGGTATTCTTTACCATATTCTGATTGGAAAGTCTGCCCTCCAAGACAATGGCGAGAAGCTTGGCTCTGGTTGGTTCCGGAACCTCTTGAAGGCCTTCCTGGAGTAGGTTACATTGGGCGTCGACATAGCTTGCTAGTAACATCGTGTTCTTGGCAATGCGGACGGTATAGGCCGCCGCCGACGTAACCCGTTTGCCTAAGGCATACAACCTTTTGGACTCCTTGTCCGGGGGTGACTCTCCGGTGGCAAGGGGAACCCCTGCTCTCTTGCGAGTGTTGGTCACCACCAGCGAGTCTGGGATTGCGTGTCCTTTGATATAAAGCGGGTCGGTGGGGGAGGGTCGGAAAAGTTTTTCACTCCTTGGGTTCACAGCCCTAGTCTGAGTGGGTGCGACTAAGGAAGGGGCCAGCCGTCTCTTTACAAAGCTCAAGAGAGGGATAGACTGGCTTGCCGGAGGCGTTTCATTAATAATGTCCTCCGTGAAATCTTGTTCGGGCAAGGCTTCAAGCGTGGCAATTTTAAAGAATTCCGCTGCTTTTTTCAACATGTTGTTGAAAGCCATTTGATCATCCACCGGGGAAGCTTGTCGAATCGGGGTGGATGGGGGAGAGTCGAGGCAAACGATAGAGTTGTGATCGTCCTGCTGGGTGTCCTCCCAGTTGTCTGTTGCTCCTTGATCTTCCCCATAGTTGTCCAGAAAAGAGGACGACTCTTCTTCTGTATAGATGTCTCTATACGTGTCCATCTGGACATCTTCTTGATAGCCAACTTGGTGTTGGACATCTAGGTGTTGGACATCTTGTGTTTGAGGGTTAGGGTCTACCCGAGCTTTTTTCGGCAGAGGTTGATCAGAAGCCCTGAAAAACTGCCCCAGCCGATCCATACACCCCTCGAATTGCTCCGTGGTCCACTTGGATGACCCAAATGGACCTAGCTGAGTAGGAACTGTGTTCTCCGCCCTAAGGCGTTGAGAGGATCTCCACAGGGTGCTTGAGAGGGTTACCTGGCTTTCTTCGTAAGAGTCTTCGGGATCGTCTTCCAAATCCGTGGAAAACTTTTCGGCGGATTGGCCCATAACTGTGGCCGGAACCTGTACTAGGCCCAACGCCATAGCAATCCTATTGATGCTCTTACGGATAGTCACCGAATCTTCGGGAGACAACGCCTTCCGATGATGTGTCGGCAGTGGAAATGTCTTCCGCGGCTCCAGAAGGGCCAGCAGATGGCTTCTCGGGTAGAGGCCTACACGTAGTTTTCAGGCATGTATGGGCCTTGGAAACCTTGGAATCCGTCGAAGTTTCTTGTTCTGAAACTTTGGCGTGTGTAGTTTGGGGAGTAGCGCCCTTGTTATGTTTGTTATGCCCAGTCGTCATGCGCTGCTGCGGATGCGGGGAAGGCTCCGGACCTGACCGATCCGTGGGCACCGCCAAAATTTCCGGCGGGCCCGTTGGCGCTTTCGCCTTCTTCGATGAGGTCATCGAGGACGGCGTTTAGGCTGTGTGCTGGGTGCGGTGCGATTGTACGCCCCTGTCACTGGGTGTGTTCCCTGTAGCAAGACCAGAGTCAAGCCTGGAAGGGTCGGGGACGGGCGTGGCAGCCCTAGAAGTGTCCGCCTCAAGGTCCATAACGTCTGCATTGGACGTTTGGTCATCCAACGTGCCCCCGTCACTTTCGGCTGGTGTCGCGGCAGGGAAAGAAGGCTCCACGCGTGACATGCCGTACGCGGCCCACCGCTTTAACCGGTGCTCCCTAAGGGTCTTAGGTTTAAGGAGTTAACACGCCGAACACCGCCTTTTGTCGTGCTCTAGGGGGAGACGAGCGTTACACAAGGTGTGCCCGTCTTTCCACGGATATCTAACCCTGCACACAGGGCAGAATCCAAATGGAGTCCTTTCCATAGCAGAAGGGAAGGGTGACCAGACCAAAAGGGAAAGCAGTGGAAAAGAGGAAAGACATAACAGTATGGCAAACCCCGAGCCCACTCTCCCTACTGTGTAGGTCGGCCGGAAGGCCCGACCACATGGAAGTCCGAACGCCGAATCTTAGGCGTCAGAACCCACAGCTGTAGACGATTCCCCCGTAGTCTTCGTCGATAATGTTCTTGATGGGCGAAGTGACTTAACGGGGATAAACCGACAATTCGGTAAGATAAACAATGTCTCATGAAGAGCTCCGCTATAGGGCGACCAGTGATCTGGGCGGAAAAAAACAATGTGAGGGTCCTCGGCGCCTGAGGGACTTTGGGTACTACACACGTCACGATAGGGATAGTGTTTCAGACACGCTTATGCCGACGTCCCCTTTCGGTCCCCGAAAGACAAGATGCAATACTCCGCGGTTACCACTGGATGTCGGACCATATGCACAGCATGTGATTCTAAGCAGATTAACAAGCATCAGAAAGAGGGTTTATCCTGCACACCATCCGGCCAACTGACGCCCTTCCATGTAGTGGTCTGGCGAAGCCATATGGCCAGGGGTTCAATAGCCAAAGCAAATAGTAAGGAGGACAGGTCACACCCTTGCCATGTACCCCTGCCCAGTGGAAAGGGCTTGGAGGGCCAGCCCTTGACCCTCACTTCCGCTAGCGTGGTCTTGAATAGCAGCTTCACTCACCCCAAGAATGTTTCACCAAATCCCATAAGGCGTAGTGTCTCCCAGAGGCTTTCCCATATCACTGTATCAAACGCCTTCTCGAAATCAATTGCTAGCAGGGCGAGGGGAGTGTCAAGGAACGGAGCCCGTTCTGGGAGCAAATGGAAGCGTCTTAAGTTCATGCGTGTCGATTTGTTCACCATGAAGCCACATTGGTCGGGGTGGATCAGTGAGAGGATAACTGTCTGCAATCACATCGCAAGCACCTTGGCGAGAATTTTGGCCTCCCTGTTGATCAATGAGATCAGCCTACACGAACTACAGAGTTATGGGGGCTTTCCTGGCTTGGGAATGACAACTATGCTAGCCTTGCGCAGATCTGGAGGGAGAATACGTTGGTCCCTGCAGTGGAGAAAATTATAAGTTACTCACCGTAGTGACTAACATCCTCTTAGTCCATAGTCCCCTTTCCTCCATACTGTATGGGCGTCCTTCCAGGGGACGGGAGACAGAACCTTTTTCACCAGAAAAAAAAAACCTTCCCCTTTGAATTTAGAGGCGCGCAGCCCAGGGATCATGCACTGCTCCGACCCCGCCCTCCGGCGCCACCCCTCAGTCCCAATGACGTGTCGACAATAGATTGAACATTGCCCAATGACAAGTATTATTGGGGGGAGGTTGGTGGGACATATGGAGGAAAGGGGACTATGGATTAAAAGTATGTTAGTCACTACGGTGAGTAACTTATAATTACTCTTAAGTCCTGTCCCCTTTCCTCCATACTGTATGGGCGATTACATGTAGCCCCAGGGTGGGGAGGAGACCCTCCTTAAGCAAATAGGTTCCTGAGAACCGCCTGTCTGAAAGCCACAACAGATCTAGAGCCGGCATCCAAACAGTAATGCTTGCAGAAAGCCGAGGGAGAGGCCCAAGTGGCCGCCCTCCTTATGACTTGCCAAGGGACATGGTGCTGTAATGCGATGGCCGTTGTCTTGGCCCCGACTGCGCGGGCATGCATGTTGGCCTGCAGTGCCTTGTGCTGCACTCGTATGTTTCTTTGGTGGCAGAGAACATCCAGCGGGATATGGAGGCCTTGGAGGCCTGATAGCCTGGTCTTGAGCTTCCAAAAGTGACAAACAGGGCGTCCAACTTGCAGAAGCCCTTGGTCCAGTCCAAGTAGAATTTCAGAGCACACCTGACATCTAGACAGTGCAGCACTCTTTTTGTTTCGTCCTTAGAATCAGGTGCATTCCTGGAAGCCGCAGAACCCTCCATATGTACGACCTCTTTCCGAGCGCCGCTGAGATTAGGTGTACAATTTGGCCGTGGTCTTTGTAAGAATGGATAGAGACTTTGCCATTTTTTGAGCTGTTTTTCTTTTTGTCCAGCTCTTCGTCTGTAGAGGAGTGGAAGAGGCCCCCACCTACCCCCCCTCGAACGGTAGATCTTGAATGCGCTCCTGGACATCCGGGTTGAATTTCGTTGCCCGGAGCCAGGCTGTTCTTCTCATGTCCGTGGCAATACAGATGGCACGGCCTGAGGTATCGATATGAGTAACTGTGGATTCCATGAGGTCATGTGCCACCATCTTTGTCTCAGCTAGCCCCACCTTAAAGCGTGATTGGCACTGGGTGGGAAGTTCCGGGAGGAAGTTGGCAATATCCCGCCATAACCTTTGGTTGGCGGCAGCCAGCATGGCGTCTGCGTTGGCCTGACAAAGGTGTAAGGATGCGTTGGAGTAATTTTCTTGCTGTACGCCTCCAAGATCATCTCCTTTCCTAGCAGCGTCGCAGAGGAGGCGGCTGAGGACGACTAAGGCCACAGCCACAGCAATCACCAAGGAGTTTGGCAGAGGCTGGGTAGAGAGCAAGTGTGTATCCCCCTCCATCTGCCTGTACTTGGCTTCCAGGCATTGATTGACCGGCTGGGCCGAGTGGGGCTTGAGCCAACCCTTCTTGGCCAGGGAGACTACATCGGTTTTGCAGTGGAAGCCCTGTGTTGGCAGAGGGGCGTCACGTGAGGACTTCAGCCAGAACCGCCTCTGCCGGCTGTTCGACCTCGGGTTGGGGGAGGCCCAAGTACTCCGCCAGGCCAACAAGACCTTTGGGGAAGGCCCTGGCAGAGGATGGTGTGTCCGGATCCTCCTCCTCGTCCTTATCCTACGGATCTGGAGGATCCTGTGCAGGAAGAGTAGATGGTGCCGAAGGCTGGGGTACAGGGAGCAAAGCCAGAGGCGGCTGCACTGGGTCTGGGGGCCCGATGGAGGAGTCTGTGGGGCCGTTAGCATGGCGGGGATGACTTCCCTGGTGGCGTCCTTGAGGATAACCCCCATCTGAGGAGACCTCATGAGGCCAAGGAACTTCTCGAAGAGCACCTCACTGGCCAAACAGGCAGGGGGTGCCGACGGGTTAGCGGGAGCTGCTAGAGCCACTGTATACCCCGTCCATATGGACGCAAAGAAAAGCTGCCCTGTGCAAATAAGGGGTCGATTGTAGGCCACGTACTTGGTTGAGGCCAGTCCCACCTTGACACTCGTTCGTCGAATTCCTGGAATGGCGTTGGACGGGTGGACGGGTGCCTCTTTCTGGAACGGCGGCCATTTTGTTGAGCTGCCTGCCACGTGCCTGCGACGTGGTGCTTGGCCTGCTGGGTCTGGCCTCGTCCAAGACTCTTGCATGTGGATCCCGAGGCCTACCCTGCTCCTCGGGCCGGTAGGTGCGATCCGCTCGACCCGAGGGTCGGTAGAGCTGCGTTTAGACGCCCCCTCAAACGTATTTCCGGTATTAGGGCGTAGCCCCTCAGAAGTATTGCCAGTATTAGGGCGTAGCCCCTCGGACGTATTGCCAGTAAAAAGGCGGAGGCCCTCGGGTGTAAACCCGGTAAAAGAACCTTCTGGTCCCTCAACACTGCGCCCGGGAGGATTAGAGGATCCCTCGACCCGAAGGCTGGTAGCTCGGTGCACATGCCGGTAGAAGGACCTGGCCGGTCCCTCCCGCGCAGGAGAATCCCTGGGATGGAGTCTCCCTTGCGGGGTGTGCTGGAAAATATCGGCCCTACCTTGGGCCTGGTTCGATGCTTCATAAAGTTCTTGAGATCCTCTGGAGGCGACCTCTGGAAAAGCTCCCTCCACCTGGCTAGTCTGTTCTTCAGCGCCTTCGAGGACATCGAGTCACACGTCAAACATGATTGCCAACCGTGGTGTGAGCCAAGGCAACGTAGGCAGAGGGCGTGGGGGTCTGAAGTTGGGAAGGGCCCGTTGCAGTATGGACACCTGCTAAACCCTGTAGAAGTCGACATGTACCGGGGAGGAGCGTAACGCCTGAGGACCGAGTACCTGAATGATAGATGAGACAAAAAAGACAGAATTAGTATCCATGCGTGGAATTACATGGCCCAAGCCAAACCCAGGAGCGCTGGTGAATTCGGCCTGTTCCCGTCGATGCGTAAAAGGGGACTGAGGTGTGGCGCCGGAGGGCGGAGTCCGGGAAGCGCCTGCTCTGTGGTACGCGCCCCCCACGCGCCTCTAAATTCAAAGGGGAAGAAGGTTTTTTCTGGTGAAAAGGGTTCCGTCTCCCGTCCCTTGGAAGGGACGCCCATACAGTATGGAGGAAAGGGGACGGGACGTAAGAGTACATGTTGTGCAATGGGTTCGCCATTGCTTCCCACCTAGTTTTTTTCAAGTCTCCACCGGGAATCCGTTGGGACCCGGTGCTTTCCCAGAGTGTAGCTGGGCAATATCCTCCGCTATTTCGGTTTCAGTAAGGTCTATATCTAGCTGTGCACGTTGTGAGTCAGTCAGCTGGAGAAACGAGATGTTATCTAGTATGGAGAGGTCTACTGGGTCAGTTGAGTGCAGCGTAATACTCCGCAAATGTCTCCGCTATATCAGAGTCCTGGTGTATCAACTTGTTTTGGCTATCAGTCATTTCTCTGACATACCGCTGCCCCTCCTCTCTTTTCTCCAGCCAAGCCAACAGCTTGCCCGCTTTGTCCCTGTGTTCATAAATGCGCGCCCGTGTTACCCAGAGAGCGTGTTTCGTATCATCAAGTGCAATATTCCGGAGGCACTCTCTGGCCTTTAGAAGGGATCGGTGTACCTCAGGGACGCAGTTCTGTATATACTTGGCTTCCCACTCTTCGGTTTTTTCATCCGCCACCATCACCTTTCGTGTATGTTCCTTTTTTTTGGCAGTCGTCCAGGAGATCATTTCATTTCTGCTCAGAACAGTTTTATAGGCCTCCCACGTCACTGGTGGCTATAGACCGAAGGTAGAGTTTAGTTCAAAGTATTCAATAGTTTTCTCTTGGATATACTCCACAAACTCAGGGAAGCCGAGATAATCGCTGTTCAGTCGCCATGATCTGAGGAAGGGGGGATATTGACGTCCATCTCTATCGCCAAGGGAGAGTGGTCCGATATGACCAGGGCAGCAGTGACGCTGTGGTAACCCTATAGGTGTCTGGAATTGGAAGGAAAAAATGATCTAATCTGGACAGAGGCATGCGCCCCCGAGAGGAACGAGTATCCTCTCTCTTGATGGTGAAGTTCCCTCCACATGTTGCAAATTCCCAGGGCGGATGCAAATGTGCTGCGACCAGTGGGAGTGTCGGGGTTCTGCCCTCTAATGTGCATGCGATCTCACGTGGTACTCATTACATCGTTGAAGTCACCCCCAAGGATCCATAGGTCCAGATGGTGCTCCGCCAATATATTCCCGGTATCTTCCAAAATCCCTCCTGTGAGTGTAGGTGGGGCGTATACAGCCAAGATGCCTATGGTTTCATTCCACAATGTGCCTTGCATCAACACAAATCTGCCCCTGCCCCTGGAGTCCTGCTCCACCAAGGTCAAAGTAAGCGGAAGGCGTTTGTGTATTCGGATCAAGCCACCACGGGAGCCCATAGTGAAACCTGCGTGTATAACAGTGCGGTAATTTGTCCTGCGAAAGAGGGTGCATGTCGTGCCTGACAGATGCAACTCGGTTATAAGGGCAATGTTGGGGCATTGCCTATTCGGGAACTGGGTGAACAAGGGTCTCTTTATCCCAGACCCTAGACCATTGACATTCCAGGTGAGGAGCCTAAGGGACCTGCGCATGCCACAAGCCCCTAACGTGTTTTGGGTGTATGCCATGGATAATCACAAATATGTTGCCACAAGTGGACAGTTTCTCTTATAGGTATGACCTGGTTTGGGTAAGTATGTACTGTGGTGTTCACACATTTGTTCAACAAACAATAAACAAAAGGTAAACATCACCACCCTGTCCCCCCTGTCCCCATACTCCACGCCAACTTGAAGCATCTGTCGCCCGAACTTCAGCTGGGAGACGAGAACCTGCTCCGAGTCTTAACCAAACAACTTACTACTCCTGATGAAGATCTAGAGTCCTGGGTGGTGGCCTCGGTGGCAGCCGCCTCTATGATAATTCAATCGTGAAAATGAAGTGCAGGTCTGTAAGGCGTCCTGGTCGATACACCAGCTCTTGTCCCCATCTGCATGCTCTCAATTCTTGTGTCCGTCACGTTCAGATCATTGTCCTCAAGGGTCCGCTGCTTATTCTGGGTTGTTCTGCTGCAGTGATAGAGGTCATTGTGCAGCAGGGCCTCGGTTCGGTTGGGCACAGGGTCTTCCCACCGGGTTCGGGCCGTCTGTTCCCCAGTTTCCTTCAATATGGGTTTGCGCCCATCTCCAGGCCTCAGTAAAGTGCACTGTGGTGCCGTTGTGATCGATCTTAAGCTGGGCCGGAAAAAGCAGCCCATATTTCACATTCATGGAATGGAGTGGAGTCGCCTCTTGAGGTGTTCAAAGGATTGCCTGGCTAGTTGTACCTCTTGGGTATAGTCGGGAAAGAAGGCGATCCTGGAGCCGTTGTTTGTGATCGTCCCTTTCGTGCGTGCCATCTGGAAGATCGCATCTCTATCTCGATAATTTAGTAAGTTAGCGATAACTGTTCTTGGAGAGGCGCCCGGGGTAGGTATTCCAGACAGCATCCGATGGGCTCTTTCCACCGAGAAAAATTTGGAAAAGGATTTTGTTGCGAAGACATCCACCAACCATTGTTCCAAAAAGGAGTTCTATACTGTGTCCTGTGTTCTCTGGAAGGCCCAGCATACGAATGTCATTTCGGTGTGATCTGCCCTCGCCCTAGTCAACCCGAGACTCCAGGATCTTCAGGCGTGTCATTGTTTGCGAGAGTTGGTGTCGTACTCCACCAAGGTCATCTTCCACTCCAGAGATACAGTGTTCCACTTCCCCAGTGCGGGAGGATAATTTCTGGAGGTCGTGACAGAGAAAGGGGACCTCAGATGTGATGTCGTCCATCTTTTTCTCCATGGAGGAGCGAGAATTGGCAGTGGCAGCCATCACATCTTTTAAAGATAAAGTAAAGGCTCATCCGTGGTAGGGGTGGTCGTTTAAGGTGTTGAATCTGTCATTGCGGTGGAGACATTGGTCGCATATTGGTCCATTGTACTCTGTGTAGGCGCCTTCTTTGCCTTCTCCTTACCCATGCTGTAATCCGGTGGGCACAGGGGAAGGGGGAATCTGTAGTGTTCGTAAGTCCCTGCTGATGGTCACCGCGGAGACGGGGGATGGGGGGGGTGTTAACGTGCCCTCATCAGCGCGGTCACTGGTGGACCCAGGGCAGCAAAAGGTATTGCGATGCTCCTTTAGAAGCAGGATGATATCTCTGCCCTTAAGCCAATCTTGTCTATGATCTGGTGCCTCTGTCACTGGAGGTCAGGGTAGATCCTCTGTAGTCTCGGTCTCTCTCTGATGTTCTTCCATGTAGACTGAAGCTCAGGGCATAACAGCTCAACCTGTAGAGGCAGGGAACAAGGGGCATGTTTACGAGGGAGTCCAGCCGGGTCAGTGTCAGCTAGGCTCGGGATGTCCGATGTAGCCTCTATGCATATAGTTCAAATAGTATCGTACTGCCTATTTATTGCGCTCCCTCAGTCATCAGCAGAAGTGTGGCTTGGGCAGAACTGCGTGATTGCTCCAGGGTGCGTTGTACTGTTTGTTTGTTTTGTTTGTTTTTATTACTTGTATTGCGCACCAGACCCAGGGGTAACCGGGCGCATTTTTATAAGACAGCTTACAGCTTAGTTACAGGAAAAACACATGGCAGAAACAAGAAATATACAAAGAATATATATACACAAAATACACAACAGGCAGGAGTGCGGGTGCACGTATTTACAGTTCTACTTAAGCAGGCAGTAACTGCTAGGCAGAGAGATGCAGGATAAGTCCAGGCAGGATGGTAGTCTTATTTGTCCGAGTCTTTAATCCACCTTGTAAGGTTGTGTCGGAAGGTAAAGTATGGTTGGTTTGTCCGCAGGGTGGGTGGTAGGGAGTTCCAAAGTTGAGCTGCTTTAACCTGGAAGCTACAGCCACCGCCTCTGGACAATTTAAATCTGGGTGTTGATATGTTGTTAGAGTTAACGGATCTGGTGAGTCTTGTTGGTTTTGTTCTCGTGAATCTTGCAGAAAGGTAGCATGGTGCGGCACTGTTTAGGCATTTGTAAACAAGTGAGGCCACTTTTAACTGGATTTTCTCCTGAGTAGAAAGCCAGTTGTTGGCCCGTCTGAGTTCGGTGATGTGGGTTCTCCTGGGAATGCCTAATGCTGCTCTAAGCGCGTTATTCTGTAAGATTTGAATTCTTTTGATAACTTCCTTGTTGGCCCCAATATAGAGCGAGTTGCAATAGTCCAACTTTGATAACACAAGCGCTCTCGCCAGTGTGATGCAGCTATTGTTGGACAGGAAGGGTTTGCCTGCTCTTATCAATTTGCAGGTGTAGGCGGTGCCAGAAGCCATCGCGTTCACCTGCTTGTTGAAAGAGAGGGTAGAGTCCAGGTAGAAACCCAGAGTTTTTACCGCATGAGCGGTTGTGATTTGGTTATTATCTATGTTAAAAAAAGGAGTAGTTGGGGCCCAGTCTTTTTGAGGGTAGCGGGTGTGCCAAGGATAATGATTTCAGATTTGTCATCATTCAGGCATAGTCCATGAGTGGCCATCCATGCCTGGATGATGATACACCCTGTTCATCAAGGCCAAATCCTTATCATAATCACCAGTAAGTGGTAGGAGAATCTGAGTATCATCTGCATAGTTAGTGTAGGTGATACTAAGAAGATCCAGATTATCGAAAAGGGGTCTCGTGAAGATGTTGTAGAGTGTAGGAGAAACAAAAGATCCCTGGGGCACGCTGCATGTAATGGGGATGGAGTCTGCTGCCGCGGTGGTGTAGAAGACTCTCATGGTCCTATTATTGAGGCAGGATTGGATCCAGTCTGTGGCTTCTTCAGAGAAGTGCGCAGCCATGTCCAAATGCCTACAAAGGACCCTGTGGTCAACAAGGTCAAACGCCGCTGATAAGTCCAAAAGGAGGAGTAAGGCTGGTTTTCCTTGATCCCGTGTAGGGATGCAAACCATTGTTTACAGTTTGTCTTGCTCCTTGACCCTGATTCAACTTTACTAGTTATCGACAGCCGGGTTTCCCAGCTTCTATCTTGTATGCTCTATGAGGAGAGAGTTTTTTGGCCACAGTATTCCGAGTCAGTGTGGTGTCAGACCTCTCGTTGGCTGTTGCCCCGGGATCTGGTCAATGCGCCAAGGGGTTCAGCTCTATCCTATCCCTCCCCTGCCAGGGTGTCGAGAGACCAGGTTGAAACCTCCCCACCAGTCAATGCAGTGAGATCGATCTGTCCGTGAGGGGGGAGAGGGGGGCGCTCCAGCTAGTCCCTCGCGAGAGACTGTGTGTGCAATTGGGTCACCTCACTCCTACCTCATTTAGCCCAACTCCTCTACCTGTATTTACCTTTTGTCTGCAAAGTTCAACAGCTGTGACATGACTGTTGAGTAAGGCCTTAGTGTCCCCTGGGCAGAGGCTCCAGTCCCAGTGCCCTCCAATTCCCCATGTGTGCACCCAGGGTTCAATCACGTGGCCTAGATTAGCAGTGGCGGGTTGTTTAGAGCTTTTGCAACGGCTCTGTAGTGTGCATCAGTCATTGACTCAGTGCTGGTGCCCGCTTTGCATGTGAACTGAGTGGTTGTTGTGTGCTCACACTTGTGTAGTGCCAGGTACAGCCTCATCGGGTGCAGCGCACAGGGTCAACTCCTCGGCGGCGACCCGGGAGTATGGTGCTAGTCTGCAAGGGTCATGTCAGTTTGAGGGAGACCGGGTTAGGGCCCCAGCCGTTACGATCATCCAGGCAATGGTGTTCACTGGGGTGGCACGGCCCCAGTGGTAGGTCAGAAAGCAAATGATAGAAACCACTCACGGGTCTCTCCGCCGCCTGCGTACTGCGGTGTTGGTGTTCTGCCAGCTTTTAAGGGGTGTCGCTGCCCAATTCTGCACGGTACGGCCCAGTTTAGTGTCCGGGTGTGCGGGGTACCGGTGGATTCAGGGTGGCGTGGGTAGGGGATCACAGGCCAGCATTAATCGCTGGTTTTCCTACGTGGGATGACAGTCAGGACCACCAGATGGAATTCCGGGTGTTCAGGCTCAGTGTTCTGCGGCTCCAGCCGGCGGCGCATGGAGCATGTCAGCTCGTTGCTTGTCGGGTTGGCCCTGCAGCGTGAAGGGTCTCGTCGGTGTAGGAAGTCAGTGTGGCTTCGCACCTCTCCTCGCGGCCTAGCAGTTTATTCACAAGGGGCAGCTGTTTTTTTCCAGAGGTTCACTAAGGTGTTGTGTTGCCGGATAACATCACTCTGGGTCTGGACTGGGCACTCACGGCATCTCTAGTCGCCTCCACAGAGGGAAGATCCTGGCCAGGATCGACATCCTCAGGGCCGTGCAAGCCCGCGATGGTCGTCTAGGAATTAGGTTGCGGGGTGCATCAGTATTTGTATCCCTTCAGCGAGGTTGAGGAGGCTGGGCCGGCCGACCGCCCCTGTCTGTGCGCACTGGGCAGGCGGCACCCATCCCCAGGTCATCACTGCAACAGTGCGGCAGCTCCCACGGGACCAAGTCGCGGGACAGTGTCTCATAGCTGAAGGCGGATGTCAGTCTCCCTCTGCCCTCTGGCATTGGGAGAGTTGGTCGACAGCCAGCGTCCGTTGTGTTGGCACAGGTCGGGCTTCGGATCGGTTTTGGCACCATATATTTATTTTCGGTCCTCCGACCTAGTCTTCCAGCTCGCGGCCATCTTGGGTGTCTCTCACTTCGCCCATGTGGGTTTCGGTCCATTGTCCACCGCTCCGTCAAAGCACATTATCAGAGCTCACATCTCACCCAGTTGTTCACCATGCTTCCATCTCTCGACACGGGTATTTCTGTTTAATTCTGCCATTGCGAACAGGATATATTTCAGGATGTTCACAGCAGCCGCGGGAGCTTCAGGGACTCACATCCTCATTGCTCTCTTGTTGGCCACGCTCACCCATTTTTACACTTCTAATTTAATTTACACTAATTATACAAATAGTGTGTCAAATTATGACTATGCACAGTCTAGTTTACATCCATTCAACCTTGCAGTCAATGGGGTACATTACTATGAATGGTCAGTGGCAGCAGAGTCTTTGTTCAAGGGTGAGTGATTGTCATCACAGGTGTTCTAGCCTCTCAAAATCTTCAAGACTACAATTAAAACATCCAAAACCTGACTCTCCAAGAAGTGAAAGCGCTGTTCAAAAACAAACAAAAGTTAAATTGGTAATTGAAATAGAAACTCAGCAAAACCTGTCTCTGTGACCTTTACTTTAGGTAGAGCTTCATACATGGGTCGTCAAACCTCTAGATACTGCGATTATTATGCCTCAGTCGATCCTCAGTTTACCGACCTCTGAAGGATGTTAGGCAATATGATAGCTCAGCCGGTTGAGCACTTGTTACTGCAATCTGTCTGTGATCTGTAGGTTGCAGGTTTGAATCCCGGCGAAGGCCAACTCAGCCTTTCAACCTTTCATGGTCGATAAAGGAGTACAGACATTGGTTTGCTGATAATTGTGATACATATGTTCTATGTACAGCACTTTACCAAAAGCGCTATATAAATAACCATTTGACCATTGGATTAGATGAACAAGTTACTTCTTACCTGGTAACTTTCTTTCGATGGGATGTTCCTCCGACGTATTCCTTATCTTGATAGATCTTCTCCAGCTTGCTGGCCTCTGCAAATTGTTTTCAGTAGAGAACGATGTGCGTCAACCTCCCTCGAGCCGATGTCCCTCGACAGCCTCCGCATCGGCGCCAACATCATCATGCGTAGAAATAGACTCGCACAACGTCCGTTGCTCAGTTCCATTTTGACGTTTAACAGTTGCTTTACATGAATTGGTTATTGACCCTGAAGGAGCGTAAGCTGTAACCACAAGGGAAGTTTTTCTGAGGGGATGGATGGGAGGGGCGATAAGGAATACGTCGGAGGAACATCCCGTCGGAGGAACATCCCATCGAAAGAACGTTACCAGGTAAGAAGTAACTTGTTCTCCGAAGGGATTGTGTCCTCCGACGTATTCCTCATCTTGATAGACTCCCACAGCAGTGGTGTGTAACTGGAGGTGGGAGTAAAATTGCCATGTTTCCCTTCAATAATGAACTAAGTGCAACACAGCTTTGCCAAATCTAGTCTCTTGGCTAGAGGAGGAATCCAGGTTGTAGAATTTTGTGGTATGTGCAGACGACCATGTGGCAGCCGCACATACGTCTCAAATCGGTACCCCTCTTTGGAGGGACGAAGAGGCTGCGATACCCCTGGTTGAATGAGCCCTAAGATTTTGAAGAGGCTCTTCCCCTGTCAGTTTGTAACATTCCAGAATGGCCAAAATAATCCATCTGGAAATGGTCGGTTTTGTTATCAGTAATCCCAATTTGTGCCCTGAGTAACCTACGAACAGTTGGTCTGCTTGCCTAGTCCTAGCAAGTCTGCTGATGTAAAAGCTCAAAGCCCGCCTTGGGTCCAGCCTATGTAGCCGTTCTTCCTCTTTCCCCGGATGGGGAGGGGGATAGAATGTAGGTAAGGTAATCTTCTGAGTGACGTGGAATTCAGAAACCACCTTTGGGAGGAAATTAGGCTTCACTTGTAGGACAACTTTGTCTTAATGAAAAATTGTATGAGGGGGTTTACACGATAGAGCTTGTAATTCGCTCACCCTCCTAGCAGATGTCAATGCCACTAATAAGACAGTTTTAAGGGTGAGAAATGAGAAATCTTAGCCAACAAGAGTGGAGTGGTTCAAAAGGAGTACCCATCAGGAAATGTAAGACTAAATTTAAGTCCCATGAGGGAACTTGGAATGGTCTTGGAGGATAGACATTGGTTAATCCCTTCAGAAATTGTATTATTAAGGGTAACTTGAAACACAATGGTTCCTCTGCAGTGTGCTTGAAGATAGATAGCTCTGCAAGATAGCCCTTGATAGTGCCAACCTGAAGGCCCGAATTTGCCCAATAGAGTAGAAAAGATAACACCGTTGGTGTACCACATGAAAAGGGATCGATATTCTTTTCTCTACACCAGCTGCAAAATTTGTTCCAACAGCAGCGGTATAAAGACTTTGTTGCTGGCCTTCTGGCCGAAAGCAACACCTCCATGACGTCATCTGGGAGGTCCCAATCCTTGTATCTCAACCTTTCAGATACCAAGCGTGAAGGTTGAGGGTTCTGATGTCTGGATGGAGAACCTGACCTCCCTCTGCGAGACAAGATTCTCCTGGAGTGGAAGACGAATTGGAGGGCAGAGGGACATGTCCAGAAGGTCCGGGTACCACGTTCTCCTGGCCCAGTCCGGGGCAATTAGGATCATGGCTTTCCGGAACCTTCTCAACCTCCTGATCATTGGAGGAATGACAGGGACTGGAGGAAACGCGTAGAGAAGTGGTAACTCCCAGTCCACTACGAACACGTCCCCTAGAGCTCCTCTCGGGGAAAATTCCCTTGAACAAAACTGATCGCACTTCCTGTTTCCTGTTGATGCTGGTGGCGAACAGATCCACTTGAGGGGTTCCCCAAAGGGTGAAGATCTGTTGAAGGACTTCCTGTGCTAGTTCCCACTCGTGGGAGACTGTACTCTGCCTGCTCAGAGCATCTGCCGTCAAGCTTTTCTCTCCGGCTAAGTGAACTGCCGATAGAGGGATTCCTGATTGGATTGCCCAAAACCAGAGCTGCATCGCCCCTCTGCACAGAGGCATTGATCCTACGCCTCCTCTTTTGTTGAGGTAGTCCATGGCCACTGTGTTGTCCGTCATTGTCAGGACATTTTTCCCTTGTACAGATGGCAAAAAAGCCTTCAGCGCTAGTCTGATTGCTCTCAGCTCTAACCAGTTGAGATATGTAGTCTGGACTCCGATGAAGACCAACGACCGCTGATGGTCAAGTCATTGGCATGGGCTCCCCACCCCGTGAGTGAGGCATCAGTGACTACTGTCATCTCCGGCCATGGTTGCCAAAGCAGTTCTCCTGACAGGCCCACCACTGAAGGTCTCGAGCGACCTTGTCCGGAACCTGAAGGAGATCCGTCATTCCCCCTGAGATTTGCGACCACTGAGTTCTTAGTGCCCACTGAAGAGATCTCATTCTCAGGCGAGCCTCTGGCACAAGGAAGATGCAGGATGCCATGAGGCCTAGCAACCTCAAAAAGTCGAAGGCTGGGAGACGTTGGGCATTTTGAAGCTTGGTGACCATCTGCAGAATATCTGGGCGAGTACCAGCCCTTGTTCCTCTCCGCTACAGGTACCGGTTCTATGGCACCTTTCTCCAGCAGGTCTACAATTTCCTGCAAGAGGAGCGGATCTGGAACTTTCAGAGAGCTGTTCCCCAGTGGATGACTGAGGAATGCGTAGAAAAGGCAGGCAGTAACCTTGGGCAACTGTCTCCAATGCCCAAGCATCTGACCTAATAGCCTGCCATTCCGTCAGATGTTGAGTTAGCCTGCCCCCTACTTGTGTCTTGTGAGGAGAGTCCTCAGAGTGATTTAGAGGCGGCTGATGCAGATGCCGAGGGTAAAGAGGCACCTGCTGCTGCAGCTTTTGTATTTTTACCCAGTCCACCTCGGGTGAATCTTTTTTGACCTCTTTGAACCGACTGTCCTCCGTCTTTTCCAAATGCGGAATAAAAGCAAAAGGACTTACTTCTCCAAGAGGTTCCTGAGGGGCGATATGGCGTTTGACGGATTGCAGCTCCCAGGGATTTTGCTGCTGCTTTGGATGTCTGTAACTTTTCTAGGCTGTCATCCACCTTCTTACCAAACAAAGAATAGCCGTCAAAGGGCATATTTAAAAGTCTGGCTTGTACATCTGAAGCAAACGCAGACTTTCGCAACCACGCAAATCTGCGGGTTGTAGTACTTGGCACCATTGCCCTACTGATATGGTCAGCAGAATCAATGCCAGTTTGAAGGGATTTGCACATTGCGTCTTTACCATCCTTAATGATGTTTAGAAACGCTTCCCTTTCTTCTCCCTCTGGGAGGCAGTCGGCCGCTGATGAAGCACACTCCCAAAGTGTATGGCTGAACCTTGCGAGCGTATAAGTAGCGTTAATAGATTTCAACGCCATGCTACATGCAGAAAAGACATTCTTAGCCATAGAGTCGTATCTTTTGTCATCCCTGTCCTGTGGAACAGTAGGGTATGCCGATCTACTGCATGATGCAATTGCTGCTTGAACAACCAGACTCTGGGGTTGGATGTTTAGACAAAAATTTGGGGTCAGTAGCAGATACCCTATATTTGGCTGATAACTTCCTGTTAACCGCCGGGATAACCTCAGGAGTTTCCCAGTTAGCCAATATTTTTCTTTGTAATGCAGTGTGAAATGGAACCTCAGGATCCTCCTGTGGGCCTTTAACTAAAACGTCTGTAAGGTCATCCTGTTGGAATGCAGGTGAAGGTGTAGACCAACCCATGACTTCTATAATCCTTGCCATTAAAATTCTGTAAGGGGTCTCGGCATGTTCCCCTGGGTCTGGTTTGGCCAATTCTATTTCTGGGGAAGCATCTAACCCACTTGCCTCATGTAAGGATTCTCGAAGGTCCTTTAACCTATTTTCCTCAGAGGTAAATTCCTCTGGTTCAGGTGTTGTAGTTCTCTGTAACCCAAAGGGTCTCTCTATCCGAATCCTCCCCTTCTTCATAAATTGAAGACAAAGGTCTGAAATGATCAGACCTTGGAAATGGCTTAAATCCCAATTCCAGAGCAGAAGGGGCCAAATTTGTCAAAATTGGTTGAGAAAACGTCGACGCGGACCTTAAAGGCTTCGAAAACACTGAAAAAGGCGTCAAGAAGATCGGAAGAGGCCTCGAAGACCTCGAGAGGATCGGAATCCTTCACTCGAGGTTGTCGATGACATTCTCGAAGTCGTGTTAGAGGCCCTGGGTATGACCACTGGCTGTGAGGTAGTGACGGCCGTGGGTTTGTTCTTTTTCGGCGTCGACGGCGAAGACGGCGTCGATTCGATCGACCTATGCATCGATGACGCAGATTTATGCGTCGAAGGGACTTTCGACGATGGCGTCAATGGCACAGTGCCTTTGCTCGAGGATTCGTGACGCTCTCGAGTAGTTTCTTTCGCCGGGTGCAACGACTCGCGGCGTTTCGATTTTTTGGGTCTTTCACCCAGGGTATCACCCTCAGCTGTCTTCGAGGGGATTGAGGCCGCTTTCTCGAAGACGCTAAGCATCCTTTTACGGAATTCCTCTCACTCAGCCTGAGAGCTATATTTTGTGAGGCAGGTGACTCTTTCCCAGGGAAACAGAAGACGAGGAAGGGGATCTTCAATGTCTCTTACTCGAATGCTTGGATCTCGAAGAGTGGTGGGAACTGCTTCGAGACCTAGAACGAGAAGGTTTCCTGTATCGGCGAGGAGACGAATGTCTCGACTCTGCCGAGGAAACTTTCGAAGGAGTTTTAACTGTCTTACCTCTCTCAAGCTTCCCCTTACGCTCCTTCAAGGATTTCGCAGTCATGGACATGCATCCCTCGCACTCCGAACATTAGTGCTCCGATCCCAGGACCCACAAACAGATCTGTGAGGATCTGTCAACGACATTTTCTTTCCACAGTCTCGACTTTTTTTTTAAGCCGGCCCGTGGAGTCGTCGGTTCAGATGAGGAAGCCATCGAGTAAGAGTTGGTATTCGAGGAATAATGAAGAATATATCTGACTAACAAACTGAGCAACGCGATTCCGAGGCCCACGAAGCTCGGAAAAACGGAACTGAGCAACGGACGCTGCACGATTCTATTTATACGCATGACGACAATCGTGCAGATACGGAGGCTGCCGAGGGACATCGGCTCGAGGGACGTCGACGCGCAGCGCCCTCTACTGAATTTTTTTTTCCGAGGCCAGCAAGCTGGAGATCTATCAAGATAAGGAATACGTCGGAGGACACAATCCCTTCGAAATAGAATTTAGCATGGAGTCCTTGCCTCTTTGCACTGTTGTATCATAACATTGGCATACCATTAGGTAGTAGTAGCTCCAGGAAATGAAGACTTTCATTAGACATCAAAAAACAATTCTGCTATCGAACCGCAAAATATAAAATACAAGCCCTCAGGAGAAAGGGCGAGTTGTTTCTGTTTAGCTGTGGCGAGTGTAGTTTGGAAAGAAGCCTCGAGATTTCCACTTGTTCTGAAATGCGTGTGCCTTTAAGGACTTGCAGTCAGCCGACTACAAAAGGCTGCCTCGAACGCCCTTGGGGCCTAAGCCCTCAGAGAAAGGGCGAGTTGTTTCTATTTAACTGTTTGGCGAGTGGGCGGAGTCAGGAGGAGTGCCCCAGTTTCCCTTCCGCTCGTAGCAAGCGATTATGAGTCGCCTCCCAGAAGCACCCGACGTCCCAGCCCAGACTTTATCCGAAACGCGAGCGCAAACAAAAAAGATAAAACCTCTTGAAGAACCACGGGAGGCAACATACCCACCTGTTTCCCAGCGACACCAAACTACTCAAGATCAAGTAAGTCTGTTGCACCCCTGTGGCTGTGACGCTGCAGCCCTTGATGTAGATGCAGATGACTGCGTGAACTCCGTGCCCTGTGTGTCCTCAGTTACACGTTGCTCTAACAACGTAAATGAAAACGGAAGTGTGCTTTCGACAAATGCTAAGTGCTCTCAGTTCCCTATCCCCAATACACTTCCTGTTTGCTCTTTTCCCGAACAAAGTGGATCGCCCGACTTGGCAGTAACTACGCCTGTAACCAAGAACTTGGAGGGTGCCGTGCAATCAGACGTAGACGTGGATTTGGCTTGCTCCGAAGAGGTCATACTGATCCCGAAGCAAGATTAGCCATTGCTGCCTCTCTGGAACCCTGGCCCTATACTTCCCACTTAAACGGGCCGACGGAGATGCCACGTCTCGGCAATTTAACATTGCCAGGATGTAGCGAGGAGCGTGATCCTTCTCCAACGGTAGACTTGGCCCTGGAGATGGTTTCTCCTAAAGCTGGCTGCTCAGTCTATCTTAGCGCTTCGGCTAATTTTCAGGAAGGAGCTGTTGGTGTCTTCAGTGATGAGGTTTTCCATGATGTTACTCTGCCTATTGATGCTCAGGCTAATCAAACTGCCTCGTCCTCTATAACCCTTTTTCCCTCTGACTATCCCAAATTTACGATAGCACTACTACCTGTACATATTACGGAGAATCGCTGCAACTCTACAGATATTGCGGATAAATTGATAGACTTAGTCCAGATTAACAAGGCTCGGCAAAATTACCAAGCAGAAATCGTGGTTAAACCTATAATCAGACACCCCGCTGGCGCCAAACACAGGCGGATTCAAGCCAGCAGTTCACCCAGCATGCAATGTTCTCGGAGGAAAAAGCCGAAATTCGGTTTGAGAGCAGCGTTGTGCCAACCAGAAAATGTCCTTGTGCCCCTTGTACCTGAACTTGAACCCCAATCCATGGAGACCACTGACCAACCTACGTCAGACTCCTCTGTATCAGACATTTCATCTACTGACTCCTCAATAATGGAGCGCCCCTACCCAAAAATCAGGACAAGTAGACAACACTATCGGCACAAACAGGTAAGCGACAATCTGAACGCTACGACCTTCAGAGACTTACCCCTGGCCAAAGATCTTCAGGCGATCATTATGGCATCAATGGGCATATCTATTGCCCCTTTTATTAAGCTTTACAAACACATTAATGAAAACATTAAAGACCTCACAACACTGACTGCACTTCTCAACACTAACCTAACCGATGTTGAGAGGAAGGGTATTGTCTGTAAAGAAGTCTTAATTACCTTAAGCAGCAAAATGGATTCCATGACAAAGATTATTTCTGGCCAAACCAAAAATAACAATGAGGACAAAAAACTTCTTGCAGAAGTAGCCAAAGAAGCTTTGAAACTTCAGGACAAAACCTGAGCACCACAAGCAAAATACTGATATGGAGGTAGATCATTCTGGCATTGCCCTACAAGATAAAGAACAGGTGTATGTTTCAACCACAGTCGAAATCAAGCCAGTTCAAGTTGACTGTGGTCCGACGGCAATGCCTCCTGTAACCTGTGACTCAATAGCAACAAATGGACTCTTTACGCTCCCTCAACCAAAACCAACGAAGACCACGGTTCTTATGGAGGATGCTCACGACAGCTTGTGTTGCTTAACGACAAAGACTGCATCGATCGCAGGTGCCAATTTGTCACCCACAGTTGCCTCGTCTTCTAATGATTGCTAATGCAAAAACCAAAAAATTACAGTTAATACCAATGTCCTGGCTGACCAACTCGACACAGGTCTTCCCCTAAACGCCGACTCTGCTGCGTTAGACGGTCCTGTTAAGGACTCTGTACGGCCAGATATATCCTCATTTGGCGAGGCATTGGAAAACAGTCGCCAATCTAGCAATCCCGCCCTCTCAAACCTTCAAATGCCTTCATCGAGCATTACTTCCTTGATCCTCGGCAAAAGCGCAAAAGACGGCAATGATGTAACAGGCCCGGTTGACGTGAGTTCCTCTAAGACCTCGGGGCTCTTTGATATCTTTAAGGGATCTCAACATTCAGTGACTCCAATTACCACCTTTGCTTTTGGAAAAACCCAAGCCACCAAAAATAAAATTAAAAAAAATCCAAAAATCAACCAGCGACCAAGACGCAGCGCAGAATTTTTCTGGAGCCATTTCTGTGCAACATAAAAACTGTAAATCTAACTGTCCACAATAATACTGGGTGCAAGGAACCTATTCTTCAGAAACCGAAACTGGTGTTTGAAGCCTTAAACTCAAACGTCGATTTTACTCCTACTGACAGGTCCTAGAACGACGAATCTGACCTGATCAATCTATCGACATACGAGGATGAAGAGGTCCCTCAAACAGAGCAGGCTTGTCTTTCGGCCAAGAGTTTGGCCTCTGACTCGACTGAAATCGTGCAATCAAACCTATGCAGCATCATCCCAGTCAAGCCCTTACTTGTTGAGTCACCAAGGGCTCCCTTATCACTTAACCCACAGACAACCTGTACGTTAGTGAAACCAGCCATGTTGGCCACAAACAAGAACGCAAAAATGGGCTCCCTTTTTGACAATGGAGGAAAAGTGAGCGAAAAATGATGGCCATGAAGGTTCCTGTAACAGATTGCGAAACCCAACCATCTAAGGCAACACATGCCTCCTAAAAAATCAACGAGATGTTAAACTTCCATTCGAGGCCTCCTATACAAGACTTATCCAACCTTTGCGTTTACACTTCTGATGTAACAGTCTACCATAAAACGTAACATGACAAACGCTAAAATCACGAAAAAGGTTTCGGTATATGAAAAACTGATTCTGGAAAGAGTAAATTCATCTGACAATCTGATTTTAAATTTTCAGTATATAACTAGGCTCTTCGAACTTGTGCCTTGTTGGAGAACGATTCTTCCAGACGACCTGAAAATTGTGGAATTCCACTCTGAAAGAAGAAACGATACGGTGACTCTGCATCTTGATTCAAGAATAATACGAGATATATTACTGGAAGCAGGATCAGCACTGTTTTCCTTGGGATTTGACTTCTACTCAAAGCCTCAGGTTGCTTCACCACCGGAGCCCTCAGTAAATGGTGTGTGCACCAAAGTCCCAGACAATCCTGTGAGGACACCTACAATAAACACAAAAGAAAGAGCCCAAGCACGTTGAGAGTCTCCGGCATTATCAGAAACAGACTCTACATCTAAAATCAGCTGACGAGCAGATAAAAATAACCATTGAAGGCTCAAGTACAAAGTTTGACACAGCTTCGCGTGAGGCTTCGACTGGAGGTACATCTGACAGTGGAAACTGGGAATGGCTAGCTTCTACCCTTAACAAGAAACAGAGTAAATAATGCCAGGAACAGTGTGAAAGCCAGCCTATGACCTTTCGATCTTGGGATACGTGTGGTTACACCCATCTGTTTCACACACCATGGATGTGCGACCTGGACTTGATAGGTCTTCAAGAAACATGGCTAACTGAATGTCCTGTCCCACCCCTGTTTGAGATAGCTTTAAACCCTGCGCTCAAGCCACTAAAAGGAAGACCAATGGCTGGGCTTCTAATAGCAGACAAGGAATGTCTCCCCTTACATTCAGACAGCCAAAGTGATGATACCCGGTCCTCGCGAGCCTCAGTGCCTGTACATCATTAATCGTTACTGGAACCAGCCCGCTACCGGAATTGTACCATTCATTGATCAAGTGACCACCATTATAGACACAATACTAGAAAAGGCATGTGTCGCACAAATAATCTGTGGTGATCTAACCATCGACTGTCTGAAGGCCAATGAACTAGCTGCCCATAAATGCCCATATATGGGGTTTCGCAAACGGACTCCCGCAAACTAACACTCCTGAATGGGAATCTGTCTGGCGACATCCCAGCTAACCCCACATGGAGCCGAGACCAGCAGTCCTCAACACTGGACTACTTTGTTTCCGAATCCTTCTTAAAAAAGGCCAGTCACTTAGAGGTCACCAAGACGGAGCACAGAGACCATGATATGCTGAAGATGACCTTCAACATCTATAACACAACTCAAACATCATGGCCTCACGCTATTTCCTATTGCTCTGGAAGGATAAGATTAAATCTCACAACTACTGATGTCCATTTGATTGTGTCCACCATGCTATTAACACCGGAAGTGATAGAATATCAGCATCTTTTGTCTCAATTTTCAGAACACAAACAAGGCCTCAAACAACGTAAGATGCACCACAAACATAAGTTTGATATTCAAGTGTGGCAGCAAACGATTGTTGTGTGGAGAGTTAAAAAAGTTAGCTCTCGAAGATAAAGGTCTTTACCGTGCATGAAAAAAACTTGCAGTGCAGAAATACAGAAATTGGACTAAGGCTCATAATGCGGTTCTGTTACAGAACGACTCTGAGGAAATGTTGACAAAACTTGAGAACAAAAACTACTCTGAATTTTGGAGCCTTATAAACAATCTGGCTGCCCCTCAGGGTGCACTTCAAGCTTCACCCATTTCTGAAGAAAACTGGGTGAAATATTACACAGAAATGTTTAGCACTATCAAAGCCGAAATCGAGAAAAACTGAAAATCTGGCGCTGTGGGAGCTGAAGTTCGACAAAGCCGACAACCTGAGTTCAATTAAGAAATCCAGTCCCTCGAGAGCTCCGGGACCAGACGGCCTCACGAATTACACTCTAAAACTAAACCCCGGATGCATGGGCAAACTTTTGCATCAGACTGTTCGAAAGAATAACTAAACGTGCGACACCAAAATCGTGAAAAATGCCATTATTGTACCCATTTTTTAAAAAGACAACAGATCAGATCCGAGAGACTATCGACCCATTGCCCTTCTCGAGGTACTGGGAAAAATTCTATGCAAGCCAACTACAACAAATGCTGCTAGCCTGGTCAACTGAATGCAACCACATTGACTGTCGGCAAGCTGGCTTTGGGAAAGGCGTCATATGTGGCCTTAATACTCTCCTGTTGAACCTACTAAAAATGGAAACCATCAGAACCAACGCTACAATCTATGTGGCAGCAATCGATTTTTCACATGCTTTCGACAGTTTAGATCGTCAAATTTTGTGGGATAAACTAGAAGCCTGGAAATGTCCATCTAGCCTTCTTGCTGCAATGAAAGAATTGCACTCTAATACGACCATCCAAAGTAGACTGGACCGAGGGGTCACTATCGTCACCAATTAAAACTTATAAAGGCGTGAAACAGGGCTGCCCTTTGGCTGCCATTATCTTCAACCTCTTTATTTCAGATATCGGTGACACATTCAACCTAGTGGCAGCTTTTCCTCCCAAAATTCATAGATCACATAGGCTGGCCTATATATGCAGATGACCTAACCCTTTTAGATGCCACGCCTATTGGACTTCAACGTAGGCTGGATGCTCTAGAAACGTATGTCAGCAAAAATGGGCTTGGTATCAATAAGCAAAAATGCGAAGTATTGATCCTCCGTAATTTGTCAACTCACAAAAGAGGAATCAAACAGCCTAGCATCTTGAAAAAACAACTCTTAGAACCTCGCCTTACATTAAGTACTTGGGCTCTTTGATAAATTCTAACATAAATGATGGTCCATGGGTCGAGGCAACAAAAAGGAAATTTCAACAGCTAGCCTGCCAAGCCAGCCCCATTAACATAAAATGTGTAACATTTTCTATAAAGCCTATGCTAGATTTCTATCGACAAAAGGCTGTTCCGGCACTTATCTACGGTGCAGAAAATATGTTTGGTTGCCCACATGACTTGTGGAATTCACTGGAGAACAACTTCTGCACCAGAGCGTTGCACCTTCCTAAGAGTTGTCCCACCTGCAATATAAGATACAAACTGGGCCTGATATCTATACAAGCTAGAGTGTGTTGGAACATTCTAACCCTCTATAGGAAGACCTTAATTTCAAATCCAGTACCACAATTCAAAATTTTACATAAACCAAACACTGATCCGGACTATACGGTTCTCTACAAATGGAGTAAACTATGTCTTAAAGTACTTGATGCTAACAATATAAAGATCGCAACATTGCTGGAAAATCCAGACTGCTGTCCTGACCCAGTTTTCAGTGCGACAGAGGAACTATAAAGAGGAAGACTCCTTCCCTTTGACTGGTGTGACCAGTCCCAAGACAAACGTTGATTTGAGACGTCTCGTGAGGTCCTGTAAGGAAAGCTGTTGCCCATTCCAAGTGCATCATCGTGGAAAGGCCAAACTCGTTCAAGTCTTTGCTGAGCCCTCAAGGACACTCCTTAGACCCAATCCAACCTGTCCAGATGCCCTCAGCAGAGTGTGGGGCCTGTAAGAAGCAAAGAAGATTGACCGGGAGAATCGGGTCCTTTGTTGGTGCTTTAGAAAAGGCGCCAAAAACCGCACAGAGAAGTTGCTGAATGCCGCTCCGGAGGTCCTCTCCCAAGAATGCTACTGAGAGATCCCGTCCATTGTCCAGCCTTTTGTCATCAGACCAAGGAATCCAGGTCGGGTCCAGCACTGCCACATCGAGGAGAATCCAGTCACAATCTTTTCTTCTAACCTAAGGTACTGTGGGGAGAAAGGTATTGCTTACCTTGATCCGTGAAGTCACTTTGGAGTGCACATAGATGTGACCAGGGTACCCCCCTCCTACTCCTCACTCAGGCCGCTGCCTGTGTGCATTTATTGAACCCTTAACAGGGTCTCCAACGTTAGTTTAATCTTGCTACATCATAAAGACTAGAGACTTTAAAGTATCCACAGGAACTTTTCATATTCTGCTGCTTGTCAAGATTTTAAGCCCTCTCCGAACTGCCTTTAGCTTGCCTTTGCGTTTTGAACTAAAAAGACTTGCGTGCGAATAAACTGCCCCTAGAACCTTAAGCTTTGTTGGTATGACACTAAGCAACTATTTTCCTTCCCAAAAGTCGCCATCTTATATGTGTATGCAGAGGAAATGTCTTTACCGTATTTCTGCTGAGATTTGCGAGTGCGTGTTACCACCGATAATACGATAGAACTGTCACTACTGTCAAAAGCTGCAACAAATGTAGCCGCAAGCATCTACAAACTAAGCAGTGGCCTTTAAAAAGTAAAGTGTTTTGGTTTATTGTGCCAAGTAATTTAAAGTGAACCTTGTGCAAATATAATAAATCTATATTTTAATATACATTTATGTGAAAGTGCTTCTGTGATGTGCATTTCTAACTAGGTTCGGTGTACTTACCTATAGCTCACATCTTCCTTTTATGATAAGCCTGACTGCTCTGCCACTCTGCCACAGTTCCGGCAGTAGTACAGACTGATAAGAGTTAGGGGATCTACAAACCATTAGGATAGTTTTGTGAAGTCCTAACTTCCAGAGGATTTTTGGAAACCTCCCCTAACAATGCAGTTACTGACTGAGGACATTTTTGCCTGTAGTTCAAACACCTTGGTGAGTCTTACGCAGCACAAACGCTGTAGACTTTTTGACCTTCATGGCTTACTTCAACCATTACCTTTCCTTTCTTGTCTTCACTGTTTTGTGTGACAAAATTCTGCATGATTCACAAGTGTTCTCCTTGTGGTACTGTGGAAGACATGTTACACAGGCAGTGTTTATCTGTTCAAAAGGAACCCACTGTTGCATTCAGGACAAAACATATATGCTCCATCTGCTCTGCAACCAAAATGCATACTTTTAAGGCACTTTGCATTGATACACAATATTTTGCCTGGGTTTCCAATACAGTCTACTTCCAATATTTTTCTTCCAAGATATCATTTTGTGACCAAAAATGATCTGAAGATAATCACTACTTTAAGAAGGGGCATCATGTACCATGATAACACCCAGTACAAAACCAACTAAAATGCGCAAAATACTGCAGGCAAACCACTAAATGGTGGACTATGCACAGAATGTTAATCTAAAATGGATTCACAGGCTGCAAAAAGCTTGGCTTCCAACAATAAGTTTAAAAGCCATTGTAAATAACTATCTATTTAGACCTCTAAGTGTTTCGCGCTCCACTAATAACTAAATTGTGATTCTAGTGTATTCTGTGAAGGTATGTCCTTCGATACTTAGCCCAGGCTGAAAAAGTTATATGATCTAGAAATACATTTCTGTAAGCTGTTATATCACAGTAAGTACTTTTATCCAAATTGGTATAGTTTAATTAGTGCATTCCCAAGTGGTTATACATCGAAGACCAAAACTTAGAAAGTAAAATGCATATAATTCAAAAATCCTGTTATGGATGAAACAAAAAATACCAACAGTTCTCTGTTTAGAACAAAAAGGATTTGGTTGCACTTGTTGGTTTGCAAATTCAGTATCTCCAGATAATTCACGGATGGATTCAGTTGGTTTGTGAATTCCGTATTTCCTATTAGTTCACAAATGGATTCAGTTATCGGTTAATGAAATGGATATATTAAGTCACTGTTGCTTCACAGTTCAAGGTTGGCTGAATTACCAGTTCTGGGGTCAAAGGCTTGCAGTCACTGTTACTTCACAGTTGGAGGTTCGCTAAGTTTTGAGTCTAAACTAATCAGAGGTAATTGGTCACAGTCTAGGCCCTCTTATATTTCAGAGTTATCGCAGTTCCATTAAATCTGTTAACCAAGTGTTAACTATGTTGTTCCATTATTTGTTCTGTTGCCCAACACGTGTTTCACCGTCTGGTTGGTGACGGGTCTTCAGGGGTTAGTACGGTTTAGAGGTATACTGATGCATGGAAACAAATATGCAAGATATTCATCAATAATGCTATGCGTTATGTATCCTTAATGCTAAGCCATTGTAACCTTTAAGCTAGGAATGGCTAGCACGGAGGTTTTGCCATTTTAAAGTCTGAGGCGGCCCCCTTGAGTTGAGGTAACAGTGCGTACCAGCACTGAAAGATACTGATTCTGCTCTGTGCCTCTTATGGATTCCTCATTACTCAAGCAAGACAGCTTGAAACCTTACACACATTTCATTACTGGCTTGTATTTTGGACAAGTACTAGAGCCTTATCTTCAGACACCTCAGTACCATACCACAGAATAAGGCAAAAGATGTTCGCCAGGGAGAGTTTTCCGAGGCACTTTGCACAGGTTGACAGAGGTAACAGCTACATAAAAATGTTTGACCAAACCAATACATCTCTTGGATCCAGTTGCATACGAAGGAGGCCGCGGAACTCGTGTAACCAGAGGGTTGCTAGGGGAAAACAAAAATCCACACAACCACGATTCGATGCCTTTTTATTGGACCAACTGAAAATATGAAGCTCAGTTGGTAAAAGGCATTAGATTTCAAAGTTGCATGCATTTTATCAGATTATGGTCACACAATTAAAAGAGGAGGTTTGTGGGCATGTTTGAGACAGTGTTGTGTGAATAACATGCCAATATTGGAAACAGAATTCCCAGCACTGCAAGAATGTTGAATTTAAAGAGTACAGAAATGAGTCTGCTCTGACCCAAGATGTATTCTGTCCATAAAGTAGAAGTTCTAAGAGTGAAGTCCATGCATACTCTGTTGAACAACGTATCAGTGTTAGAGCCAACATGCAAGGGGACAGTGCAATGATACTAGTCAAACTTTAAAGCGATAGCACATCTTTTAGAAATGCCCGAGAGCCTGCCTGATAGTGCAGGCATTACCCAAACAGGTTAGGAAGGAGTGCGACTAGAAGGATCCAAAAATTCAAAATGTTTCGAATTACTAGCCTGCTTGCCAAATAGGTAAATTGTTAATGCTACATGGCATTATAAATGACTTTTTCAGAGGAGAATTGCCTAGCATTTCGGTGCGGGACTGCTCAGTTGGGTGTGACCAGACTGGTATACAATTTGATATTTCTTCTTTTCCTTTGTGAAAGGTATTGAGCTAAAAGGTGGGGTTGTAGACCCTCCTGAGTGGGAACCTACCCATAGAACAGGTTATTTGCCTGGTCTCGGTAGAGGGGCTCCCAGACTTGTGTATGAACCTCAGATATGACAGACTCAAAGAAATAATTCAGGGTGGAAAGTAAACCGTACAAAATTATAACTAGCTATAGTTGATGGCGTATCATGGCTGCCAGTTAGCACTAGAAAAAAAACCCAAAAAATGGTTTCCAAAATCCTTTAGGTGCCTGCAGTCACAAACCCATGGACCGTGGTGTTAGGAGTTGAAGACGTGTTGGATAAAGCATATCAAACCAAAATTCTTACATAGACCTCCAGAAAATGTACTGCACTGGCGTCCAACCTCACCGTGTGGCTTTGATAATGGGACACACCAATTTGTCATTTTTGTCTAAGTAAGCCTTACTAATTCATAGTTGGAGCCCTCACTCGCTATAAGCTGTGCAAAAGACAGATATTTTTGCGTTAAGGCACTCAACTTAATTCTTTAAACTTAATCATGCAATCCATTATAAAACTTGAAAGCAGATAAGCCAACAAAGGTGCAGAAATGAAAACGAATTAAATATTTTAAAGGTCATTCACCTTTCTTCTTTGTATAATTTGAGCTCTTTGTAGTCCCTCTGCAGCTTTTCTTGCTTCCTTGATCCACTTGACTCCCTGGAGCCCTTAGAGTTGCCTCTCTCTTTGCTTCGGTTTCCCCTGCGGCGCCCCACTTCATGCCGCTTATCGGTGGAGGAGCCCTTTAATTTTTTATCAGTCTATTAAAAAGGAACATAACGGCACATGCATTTGAGGATAAGAACAGAGAACAAACAAAGCAAGCACCACAGTGGGTTCAGATGAAGGCCTTGGGGTGGGGGATGGAAGAGCATTGCCTCTATGTCTCTTAGCAGACTGCTTTTATTCTTACGATAGGCAATTTACACAGAAACAGCTTTTCGCTGATAGCATTAGCAACACTCGCAGGAAAATACACACAGGAGTACTCAATCAGCAAACAACTATTACTGTACAAATGTGTGTTCTGCTAAAGTAGCAAAATGATAGGGGATGCCATTAAATAAGTGCAGAGTTGCAACATGCAGGCAAGAGTGGTTGACAATGCCTCCCAACTGTTACTCCATTCTTTTTAGAACCAGGTTAGTCTTTCATGTTTGCGCAACAGTAAAACAGCAAAGATAAAAAAATTGAGAAAACATTTCACAGTCTATCAAGAGAGCAGGTGTGTTCCTGTTATGCTGTGATCGTTCGCATAATGACTTATTCAACTGTAACAAAACACAGAACTTCGGTTTAGATCTGCACACTGAAACACTGGTGTTATGCAAAACATTTACTTTTCAAATCCATACCTTGGGGGCCATGTCTTTGAAAACTTTTTCTTCGCCTGCTAGTCGGGTATGTTTTTTTAGGGTACTTGGGGAGATGTCAATCCTCCTGAAATGCACATATACGTATGTTAACCACACCAAAACAAACATTGAAACATAATGTGCAACATACATTATCTTAATTGAAAAACTACTTCAAATTCCAAAGTTCATAGAAATGAGCATCTTTGACAGGATGGCTAACCAGCTTAATGCAGGAATAAAAACAAAAATCTGATCAAACAAAAATCTGATCAAACGGAGGCTAAACAACTTCCAGGTATCTGATATCGCCAAATGAGCAGCCATTCCCTCGAAAGAAAGAGTAGCTAATACATAGTGTGGCGTAAATCTAGATGGCATGCAAAATATAACTTTTTGTCCAATGCATAAACTAATTATGCTTTTAACGTCTTCTAGAGGCATACGAATGCACTCTCATCACATAGTGCAAATATCCAAACACAGAAATAATGTTTCCCAGCAATTTCAATACCTGTCAATGCAAGACATGCCTGCAGATGTACATGCAGCCCTCACATCAGTACAAGCCAACCAAACAACGATTCACACCAAGAAATGCATTTACCTCAGCTTGGACAACTAAGCAGAGTAGCAGTAAGTCAGAAAGGGTTTGGAGCATAAGAGGATAGATGATTGCATTGCTGCACAAAGCAAATAGGAGAACATGATACAGGAAGGTTCGTTTGGGGGCGGGGGGTGCAACATAGCACCAGACAGAAGTGGAGAAGAAATGGGGGCGTCCAGAAGCAGCTTTGAGTGAAATAAATGGTACTTAAGCAGATGTGTAGGTGGGCAATAGCAGAATTTATTTTCCTCATACTTAAGAGCAAATGGCAGAGGGGTGGTATGGGGGTAGAGCACACAACCACTTCAAGTCTATATGCTTATGAAATAGGGACCCACCAGACTTATTTTAGGTAGTGGGCTATTTCAAACAGTTATGAATGAGAAGAAGCACTCGTTCGGAATAAAGCACAAAAAAAGATAGGAGGGCTAATGGAATATTTAATTTTAAAAGTATGTGCCAGTGCGTCCGCAGTTGGTATTAGGCCAAATGGGGACATTTAAAGCATGCCCTCTGTTAACAGTCATAGGATGTGTGATGAGCCCTAGGGGAACCGGGTTAAACGTGCACTTTGACCAGACTCAAGAGCATTAATGAGCTAATTCCATAAAACATCTGGTGGCCTACTGTCTCATGCAAAGGAGCAAAACTGCCCATCAATTTTAATGCCTGCCACAGAGATCCATCTAAATTGAGAGCTAATGGTTTATGGGTTTGCAGGGAAATAAGTAGAATGTATGCCGAAGGCTAGGACTTTAAATGGTAGTATCAAATAGGATTACGTGGAAGAATGCAGGAATAATAGTACGGGACTCCTGGAGCTTCTGGGAGGATAATGAGTTTACTTCAAAAGAATGCTTATTTATTTCTCTCCCACCATGCCTAAAAGTGTTTATGGAAAGCCTTGCACAATCACCATTTTGGGTTAAATGTGTTTCTGTCATATGGTCTGAATAATAAACTGAGTTAGTCATAAATGATAAATGTATTATGTGAAGTACGTCATAACCGATGAGGGAAGAAGATCACACGTCACAAGGGTTGTACTTTTTGAATGTATCCAATGGGGTTTTAGAGTTAGGAGATTTAAATTACTTTGTTTTAGAGTTGGCCAATGGAGGGTTGGGGATGACGACATACCAAACTATTTGTGATTATTGTTAATTGTCTAACTGGGTTAAACTAACCTTGCTGTCATTCAGAAATCTGGTTCGTTTTCAGTGCCAAGAATGGACTAGGCACTCCCGATCGTTAGCATGCAATAAACTTGCGTTTCTGACCAAATGCACTCATTTCTTTGCGCAAGCTGTACTTTCGCACTGGAATCCTTGCATTAATTTTCGTTCAGGCAACTGCAGCTATTCGATAGATCGCTGTTGGAACCAAGTCCCCCACGAAGAAAAGTAGGCCACAGATGAACCAAAGAAGAATCCTGAAGCTGACCAGCATATACTCCAGTGCTGTCCCGGCAAAGCCCTGCTCCTCTGCCTGATCTCAAGAAGACCCTCATCGGTGCTTCAACCCATGGACCGGTGGGGAAAAACCAGACTCAACCCCATCTCTAGGATCTGTGCCTGCTAAGCCTTGCAAAGTGTCCCTGCAACCACCGGTGGACTGACCAGCTGTCTGCAGGGCTACCTCGCTGCAGTCGTTGCCATTTCAAGTACATCACTGGAACTTGGAGGATCTTTAGCTATCGAACAAGATGCATGCTCCTGCATTTTCAGCCTTTTTGCATTAACGGAAGCTGTGCTGGGCTTGATCATGTGTTTGTCGCCTAAAGATCACCTGTCAATAACTGACTCTGGAGACTCCCATTGCAACACTCCTTGAGTCCTATGAGGTGTCCTGAGGTGGTCTAACATTCATCTTTTCTCATTTGGGTTCTACTGAAGGCCATCTGGAACAGATTATTGTGCAGCGCAACTGACCAAAACTAAACCCAAACATTGAAAGTGACCCCTGCATCCGTGAACACTCGGCCTTCCCTGACCAGACCAAGCACAGAAGATTGAATGCCCAACGAATTCCGGAACCCCAGCAGTGGTCTCTGGAAGAATCAGAGTCAGGGGGGTACACAGGCATAAAGTCCTGTCCCCAATTCACTCGTTCCTGACATTGGTTGGTGGAGGCCCAGTCATGGAAAAGACTGGGATTGAGTGATTCTATTTTACTGAACTTTTACTTTTTCAGTCTTATTAATCAAACACTGGAACTGCCAATCTCTTAATAAATCTACCTGAAAAGTATCAACTTACAACTGGTGACTTTTGGGCACAAAGCTCCAAACCATCTTAAGGTTGGACTTTATATGAGCTAGGGAAGCTGTTCTAGGATAATCCTGAAGTTGTCCATTTCTAAAGCATACACGTGCTTATCTGTGTTTCACTGGTTATTGAATCAAACACTATACTAGTTCTCCTAGTAGTGAATATATAGATTTGTTGTTTAAGAGTTGTGTGACAATATTTGAATAAGGTTTTACTTGCTTAGTGTGAAATCTAAAGGCTTGATAAACGATATTTCTATACTTGCCTATTTAACTAAAATGATAGGCGTCGCTCTGTGTGGATTCGTTGTAGGCCTAGACTACATCCACACCCTTCCTGAGACTTGCCGCTCTACTACCTTACCTTGATTGGGTTTGGCTAACCTCTCAGTGTCTACCCTGTTCACCATAAAAGGATGGCCTCCCTAAATCCTCTCTGGTGATGAATTTGTAAATCTATCTTAACGGACAGGAATTGGGGACCTCCCATTTGCCACCTTCTGCCCCCTCTGGGGAAGAAAGGCTCCGACTTCCACTCTGGTAGACCTCGTACCATAGGATGAGAGGGGTCCCCATACTCTGACAACGTTAGTGTATGGACTATCACAATGTTAAATGAAGCATCTTCTGCTCTCAATGAGTGAAATGCTCTGATAACATTAGAGTCTTTTCACATTGAGATACAGTAACCTTTACATCGCTTTACATCCCCGTTTCACAGACGAAGGGCATGCATTGAATGGTAGTACAGCAGTAAGCAAAAGCCTATTGTTTTCGATCATGTTACAATTTGTATCATACAACATACTCTGTTAATTTACCTCTATAAGATCCAATTATAACAATCGACATGTGTTTGTAATATTGCATTTCTGAAAAAAAGTCCCCAATTATCAGGGTAAAATTAGGATGGGCCCAGACCCCAGACAAGTAAGAGTTCATATCAACAGTAGTGCTCAAATTAAACGAGTAATTCCATCTGTATCCAATACCAAAATATAGCAGCAATGGTAAAATTTGAGCTACAATCTGTGAAAGAAAATAATCAAAGGGATTCTATTTTGCAACAGTTTAAGGTGCATTGTATGGAAAGCAAGCAAGGGAAAAGATCGCAAGGGAAAAATACCACCAGGGAAAGTAGCACTGGAGAAACTAGCATTAAGGCAGAAAACATTGGGAAGAGCAACAGGGAAGGGAATTAAAGGAAATTAACAGAAAAAGAGGCAGTGGGACAGAGAAAACCGAAGAAACAATCATTAGGAAATAAAGCCACGAAACAACAATTTGATGCAGCAAATGACAGGGATTTCACGCCAACAATACCACTCATTGCAATGCAGACTATGTATCACAGCTCTTTATTACTACCTGTACCCATGTGGCCCAAACAAGTAAACACTGGTTCACTACCACAACTGATTGGCTGCAGCAGCAGCATGCAGGAGGCAGCACTGCCTTAAGCAGAGTGGAACAAAAACTCTGGTGACCATAGTGCATGATGGCTTCAGCCACAAATACAAATTCAGGGAAAGGTTGTAGGAATATGAGCACAATCCGAAACAAGACCGGCGAGTAAGATACATGTAAGATGTATGCACCAGGCCAGGGGCTGCAACACTTTGCTCTCCAGATGTTTTGGATTACAACTCTCAATCAGCCCGAGCCAGCATAGTCAATGGTGAGGGATACTGGTGTTGTATTCCAAAATATCTGGAGAGTCATTTTTGCAGGCGCATGCACTGGGCCAGATCACCTTTTGATATGTCAGGATGTGTCGTACCACCTGGATGTAAACCAAGGAACAAACTGCAAGTCTACTGTAATTTTTAAGAATTTGCAATGTCTGATACTCAACAGTACACAAACATTTACACATATATACCTAAAAGGTACATCACATAACCAGAAATGTAGCTAGAGATTCAATTGAATACATGCGTTGATTTTACTTAGCTAATTAAACAATGGCACTGAATGTTTTTCTTTTAAAATGACAATTGAAATTAATTTCTGGTTTCAGCCTTAAAAAAATAAAAGTCAACAAACATTACAAATACATTAAGGTTACAATGCAATTTACCATGTATGCAAAATGTAAAACATCTTTCGCATCAATCGAAAAAATCATGTTAACTAATAAATCACAATTAATTACATTAAAAGCAAACAGAATGTGTCAAGCCCATAAATAACCACAATCATTAAAAAAACAAATAAGATTTAAAAGTTGCAATTAAATAAAGACATGTAACAAAATATATACAAACTGAAAAGTAAAATACATTCTAAACACAACAAATAAACTTATACCGAGGCACACTATATATTGGAATCCATAAAACAAAACCAAACTAGCAATAATAATCTAAACACTAATACAATGTACATAAAATGACAAATAGAAAAAAGATTTGAAAATATTGATAAAAAATACAACTTAAATATAAATACATAATTCACTAAAACCACATTTGTAAACCAAAACATTCACCCCAACAAACAAAATAAGGGTGAGATAAGGTTACCATGCTAGATTCATCATTAATATACTTTAAATTTCACATAATGTGCGCTATAACCGTAACGTTTTTTTAATCTATTTTTATTACGATTTAAAAACCAAAACAAGTTTGTTGGTTTTACCTTCACTTTTTACATTTATTTTTTTCTCCAAAAATATAGGGGATACATTACTCACCGTAATCGTATTACGGATGCTTGTATCTGTACACCCCTTTTTGACGCAGGCCGGTTTGGCGCGACCGCTTCAGCGCGGTGGCCAGTTCGGTGTGCCCATTTTGGCGCAGAAGCTTTTCTGGCGCCCATCGACTTGGCGTGAGGGACGTTTGGACGTGGCTGACATTGCAGCCACGTCTAAACGCCCTCACGCCAAATACAAATGGATTGGAAATGGAAATGGCAATCTGTGTGTGGCATGCACATACTTGACCTTGGCACTGAATGAGCAGCACATGGCAAATTCTGTACACTCAACACACACTCCCTCCTGTCTGTTTCGGAGGATATGGACAAATGTAGATCTATTGCGCAGAGCACGCTGAGGCGCGGGGGGGCTGCGGTTCTGGGCATGCAGTGGGGGGATTGATGGGGGAGGGGGGGGAGCTCCAACCATGGTGTGTACTGCCTGACGGGGAAGCCCACGTGGGGCTGAGAGGGTTATGCGCTCGTTTTAAGGGGGAGGGGTTGAAGAGCAGCTCAGTGGTGGAGTGTGGGGACCATGGGTTCGTGAAATGGCTGCACATGTGGCGTCGAGGGGGCGGGGGTAGCTGCAGACCAGGATATGCCCCTGGGGACCAGGGGGCTACAAGGGTTTGCTGGAGAACGGGACCCTGTGAAACCAGCCCTACTGTGACAAGACCACACAGACCAAGAAGAATACAAACCCACGACTACACACTCAACCCGAGAAGATGGAGTAATGAGGCTCAAGCCTCGGTATCCAAAAAATCACCGCTGATGGATAAAAATCTATCAGCAAGAAGAAGAACAAGAGGAGGGTATGAGGCTGCCATATAGATGTGCCTTCGAGTTCCTGCCACCCAGGTTCTGCCACTCTCCCTGCACATCTGCTGGAGTACCCATCATCGAGTGTGGCTGGAAGATGAGGTCACCGGGTGCCTGGCTCGCGCCCTCTTGCAAGGGGTGGTCCCTGCTATCCTTCCTACACAGATACGTGGAGGCAATGAGATGAAGAGAACCAAGCCCAACTAGCTTCCCCAGTCACTGCAAGCACTCCCCAGCTCGGTCTTCGCTACGAAATGCTAATTATATATCATGATATTTACAGCCAAGTTGGGCCCATCCAAGGTCTGCTCAAACAATGCAGACCCAACAGGTCTCTTGCTCTGTCTTTACCCTAACACTGCAAACGCAGAGAAAAATAGCAAGTGCTCTTGGCTGGGTTTATATAGCGGTCTCCGTTACAGACAGTCTTGGTGGTTTCATGGCGCTGTAAATAACAAACACTAGCACTGCTAACATAATGCACTCGCATGCTGACTTGGGAAAGATAAAAGGTTGAGCCTGCTCTTTGGTGCTTCACAGTCGCATCATTAAGCGCTCAACTAACTGAGCTACTGCCAACAGCATATAATGAACACTGTAAAGTCAGAAAGCAACAACTATTTCCCACGCTCCTAGAGGCCCTTCCGCTTGTGGTGTGCGCTATCTGAATACCATCTAGTTAAGTGAACCACGTGACTATGTTCACAATATGAAGAGACGTTTGCTGTTATCCACCGATGAAAGTGCAAACGCCATGTTATCTTTGACAGTCAGGCAGTAGCTTGGTGGGTTGGGCTTCTGCCGTGAAGACCTGTATACCGCCTGCAGGTGTAAAGCATGCTACCGAGGTCCATAAAGTAAGTAGCAGTGATTCTTGTAGCACACTGAGTCCCATGATCCGAGCACGCAGAGAAGGGGGGCAGGGGGGAGAGGTGTTTCTGTGCGTGCGCTGCTGGTGTATTCTGCACAAATGATTAACTGAAAGCATTGGCACCCTGTGCACAGACATGGAGGGAAACGTTGGGGGACTTTGGGGCAAACAAACACCACATGGGGGCGTCACAGAGCAACATCACAAGTCCATTATTTAGCTGCGATTATTTCAAGTCTGAACTTGTTTTTTTTGTGGTTGCAGCAGCTCCTACATGAATGTAGAGGTAGGATACGTGTACGGAACATGGCCCTAGGCTCGCTGCTCACAATGCAGCAAATACCTGTGCCAAAACATCCCTGCATCGAACTGGTCAAGCCGAAACGGGCTCACCAAAATGGGCTCTGCGGCCAGTCGGCCGCTCCGAAATGGCCGTGCCAAATCGTCCTGCTCCGGCTTGTATCTGCTTGGATTCACATGCTCATGTAAAGCGTCCTCATGTAAAGCGTTTTGGATTAAAGCGCTATATAAATCTAAATAAATACAAATGCTATGCATAGGCCGACAACTAGTGAAAGCGGCGCAGTATTACAGTTTATTTCGAAACGGGACAACGACAGGGCGTGCCAGTAATACTATCCCTAGTGTGACACCCACTGTACCCATGGTCCTTCACGCGTCTGGGTCCCTCAGATTATTTGGTTCTGACATGAGGTGCGTGAAGTGTATCGTGAGTACAGGTGTATCCAAGCAGATCGATAAAAGCTCATATAACATCTATGCACCTTCTCTCAAGGAAGGAAGGGTGGGCACATGTGAATCTAAGCAGATACAAGCAACAGAAATACGAGTATAGTGAGTAATATATCCCTTCTGAGGCTTGTGGATTCTGCCTAGATCACATGCTATGCATAGATTAGCGAGCAGTGTTAGGAGAAAGCGGTGGGTCGTGAGAAGGAGCAGCACAAATGGATGTTTTAGAACCGTTGTCCCACCTGTGTATCTGCTTTAGAATGGGTGTCAATGCTGGATTTTGAGGACTTGATTTTTTTTAACCTGGAGAAAGTGGGACCCTTTTTTGCTCTCTCTCATGTATTTTAATGTGATTTTATACACTGTTTCTTTTGGTTGTGGAGTCTGACAAACTCCATAGGCTGCATTGTTTACATTGTGTCACACAGCACCTTCAGTGCAGTGGCACAGTTCCAGATTTCCCAAAGGTTTAGATACCTTCTCTGGGATACACTATCGTTTCCAAGAGCAGTAAAGTGAAATTGACTTTACTTACCATTGTAACTTTCTAGACCCAGCACAAATCTTACAATAAAGTGCTGGAGGTGTTACCTAGTATCCACTTTGTCTAGTTTCTCATGTAACATTTTTTTGTGTTACGCTTTTCGCACTGAATGGCTGGTGGCAGTGGTTTTTTTTGAACTACCATGGTGTGCCTTTACCGCGGGCTGCGTTCGCAGCTACAGTAAAGCACCCACAGGAGTCATCTTTGTCAAAATGGTGCCTGGTGGTCTTTTTTCGCCATTTCATTGGGGAAAGGTCCTTGAGATTTTCTCTGCACGCCAAACCAGGTTTGGTCTCTTTGTTCATTTAGCCTTTTGACGGGATTCAGGAGTGAGACTCTCCTCTGGCTCCAGAGTGTCTGGGGTAGGCACAAAGTGAGGGAGGTGCCCGAATATCCCTGTGCTTAGTCTCCAAGGAGATCCAAATGCACTCTTTGATGATTGGCTTGCTTACTGTCCAGCAAGGACAGCCACCCTGCTGGGTGACTGACAGCTAGGCTGGAATGAATGGGAGAGAACTGAATAAAAGACCTCGAAGAGGACGCCTGCTGCAACTCCTGGACCGATGGTTTGCCCGGTGAAACCCTGCTGCAGTGCCGAAACACCAAGTTTGCATCGACAGAGGAGCCCCTGCACTTCTCCCCTTGAGTTGGTGAGACCAATCAACTCCAAAGTAAGCCACCTGGACATCCATCTCGGAGCTGGTTGAATTTCCACAGAGTTGCTCCTGGAAACAGTATAGCCAGGGAGAAGAACACCAGATTTTGTGCATTGCTTTTAAGCTGTCTTAGAGCTTTTGGAAGATCCTGCGGACTACGAAGAAGCAGGACTGACCGAGCCTGAGACCCCTCAACAGAGTGCAGGACCCATGAAGCAAGGAAAGACCATCTCGACAGCCAGGAACCGCAGTGGTGCTATTTGCGGGAGGAGCTGAAACACTGAACAGCCACTGAAAGTGAAGTTTGCCGGTTGCGAATTTTGACTATCCCAGGGCATTGCACTAAGGTACTGTAAAAAGTCTGAGAGAACTTACCTTTTACTGTAGAGTGCTTGCAACTTCTACAACTCACAAGCCTAATCAGCTTGTGGCACTACATTTGATTCTTCTTTTCATCAAAGACTCCTAAGAACTCGTGCAAAGACCTTTTCATTTACTTACCAGAAGTGCTTCATCCTATGCAAGACTTTTGCCCATTGACTTTGGCTTAGCCTATTGAATTGTATGACCCTTCTTGGAGGATCCAAAATTATTTGCCTGCTTAAGAATATTTGTGGTCTCTTGTTGGTCTAATAATCTTTGCCTTTTACCAACTTCTAAAAGTATTCTAAATGCGAACAGTAAGATATTAATGTCCCCAGCATCCTAGTTATTAAAGTCACCTGTGGGTGTAGGTTGTGTCTATGGGCCATCCCAAAAGGGTGTTTACTGATTTAGAAACTAAGAGAGTGTACAGTATTGAAGTGTATGTGTGTGTTACTGTTCTATTGCTCCCTTCTGAAGAAGGCTTATTCTGACTGATAAATTAATAATTGTTTATGCAAGAAACCTTGATTGTAAGAGTTTATTTTAATACCTGCAACTGTAAATCTCTGTGCAACTCCACTACAGCTCACATTGACCCCTCGAGATAAGCCTGACTGCTCAACACGCTACCAAAACTGTGTACAAGCTTATACCAAAGGTTGGGTTTCCTATACCTGTAGTCAGTGTGTAGTGGTCCTAGAGGGTACGGCATACACACTTTGCGCAACACCATGTCTTTTAAAAACCCGGCTATCTCCTCAATCATTGCATTCGCTTCTTCAATACTTTCCACTAATTTCGTGGTGCGCTTTCTAGCAGAACCATTATGTAGGGGATTCAGTGCCTCTCTTCTGCTCATAATGCTAGCAGGTATTAAGTAATCAATAAGAAAGAAAAATGACTATCTGAATAGTTAAAACCCCAGCATAAGCAAAAATACAAGCATATATTTATAGCAGGGAATACTAATGGCTTACTTTCAATTCAAAACTAATTCCAATTAAGATTGTTTAAAATGTTAAAAATGTTAAAAAGGAACCTACATAAACCAACAGGCGCCTTTGAAAACCACTTGAAAAATGTATAGTGTAGAATGGTGCGTAAATAAAGCCGATGAGCCAATTTTCCAATAGTCCATGGTTTCAAATACAAAATCCAAGATTAAGCTTGGATTCGATGTCCGTAAGTAAAAGGTACGAAACTTAAAGAACTCCCAAAATAATACAATCAATTGCTTACAGTTTGAGTTTGCTTACAGTTTGAGTGCAAATCTTCAAAATGATCATCCAGATAATCCAATTGTCACAAAGACTAGAAACTCACGACAAGTCAAGATAAGTGAATGTAAACAGTAAACACAAGCCAGCAGGAAACGATTCTCCAAGATCAGCAATTTGGCACTGGAATTCAGGTCAGAAGAAAAACAAACATAAAGTGCCTTGCCCCAGAGACTGCAGCAACAATGGCCAGAAATGTCATGTCCATCCATCCATCCATCCATCCATCCATCCATCCATCCAATAATGCAAATGTGGAGCGAGTCACGCCCTACGGCTTGGGAGGCTTCCGTAGTCCTTCTCCTCCCCCTTGCTACCACACTTCTGTACTTACTAGGGCGTGAGCAATTTCACCCAACGATTTACTCGCAGCAGGAAGGTGAATGATGAAGTAGGCGAACGGATGATATTTTTTCCCATAAATTCACCAGTAGCTGTAAAACCGTAGCACCCAACTCTCGTTAAACTCCCTGCAGGTGATGGTGTTCTTGTACTCGAGGGGGCATGGCCTGTAACAAGCTCCTTCCTGCTGGCGTGAGTAAAAATCCTGCACCCTTTTTCCCACAATATCTTTCACTCATCAAGGGATAGTATGCGCCACTACAAGGATTCACTATGAATAAACACAAAAGTTTTTTCAGCATTTTATGGACATAAGACACAAAGGGGCGTCCGTTAGACCCAGACGTATTCCTTTATGGAGTAAAAATGGTTAGCATGGCTTCCCAGGATAAAGTCACACTGCTACGATTACCCACAGAGTTTTTGTTCAGATCGGAAGTACCCATGGATGAGGAAGAAGGGCAGGGAATTACAATTAATTTAGAAACTTTAATAGTGAGAGAGGACAGGGTGGTTTCTACATGGGGTGGATGAGGGAATACATTGGAAGACAGTGGTAGCCCTTGACCTAGGACACAGACTGATTTGACTGATGAGGAGCTCTTCATGAACAATGACTCAGATGACGAAGTAGTGTTTAACATAAGTCTTACTCATCGGTTAAACATTGAGAACAGGGAAGTGCTGCAATGAATGTCACTGGTACAGAAAATACCATCCTTTTCCCCTGGAAGATTTGGCACAGGTACCGATCATACTGTGGACTAATAGTCCATATGATGTTGGCATGTTAAGAGGAGTAGGTGCAGTCGAGATCAAACTAAAGCCAGGAGTCATTTGCCACGAGTGAGACCGTATTCCCACGTCAAGAAAAGCCGATTAAGGCATTTATGACACCATTTACGCTCTAGTACAACAAGGAATATTAGTGCCATCAGAATCCCCATGTAACAGTGTTTGTATACCCAGTGAGAGAAATCAATGGGGGTGGATGTGGAGATGTATTCAGGGCCTAAGCCCCTTATCATTGGAGAAGCAGAATTCCATTGGTCCCGAATCCAGCCACAATATTATGCAATATTGCATCCAAAGCCAAATATTTTACAGTGATCGATTTGAAAAATGCCTTCTTTTCAATCCCCCTCCATGAGGAGTCCCAGGACTCTACTTTGTTTTTGTATAGATGAAATAAGTGGAAACACAAGATTACCGCTACGGTACTGTGAATCTCCCTCAATATTCAAACGAGTCCTCCAGATGGACCTTGGAAACGTAGACCTTGACAGTGTAGTGATACAGTTTGTAGATGACAATCTGGTGTGTAGCGAGGTAGAAGAACAGTGCAGAAATGACTGAATATAGTTGACTAGTGTTGGCAGAGAAGGGGTACAAAGGAGACAAGGAGAAATTACAATATTGCCAGGAAGAAGTACTTTGCACAGGACAGTTGATATCTCAAGAGGGAAGGAAAGTGACCCCTTAGAGAAATCATAAATAAATAAAACAGTTAGGGAGATACAACAATTTCTGGGCCTACGCAGTTACTGCAGGTTATCGGTCATTGAATATTGTACATACGTCAGACCCCTTTTAAAAAGGACTTAAAAAAGCTCAGAAGGATGACAGGGACATAACCTGGACAGGTGAAATGAAAGAAGCTTTCGATGAGTTAAAAATGGCAATATGCACAGCACCTGTACTGTTCACTGCAGGGCACACACTGCAAACAGTAAAGTCAGCAATACCTCATCTTAATGGACCCTTCGAGCATTTGCATATCAACTATGTGAATATGCTCCGAGTTGTAGCGGCTACAGATATATGCTAGTAGTCGTGTGTCCTTTTTCTCGATGGATCAAAGCCATTCCATGCACACATCTCGATGCCACATGTGCTGCAAAGGTACTGAAATGCATGACTATTTGGCTGCTATGATGGCGAGTGTTGCTTTTTTTGTCTCAGCTTCGAGCCAAACAGGAGAGGTCAAAGTAGAATGATTAAGACCGCGAACAAGCTAATCCTGAGACATTGCTAAAGCCCCAAACATTGTACCCAAAAGATTTAATCCAAATTAAAAAAAATAAAAAAAATACACTAGCACAAGCCCCGATTTGAAGGCCCAACACCTTGTCGAGGAAATATCTCCCAGAGCAGTAACATTTCGAGGAAGACGAGGCTGGCTTCACCCCAGGGATGTCAAACCTTACAAAGGAGAGACCCTCATGCCGCAACTCCCTGAATCTGAAGAAGAGACGACATGTTCAGACGAGGCCGAATACCAGAAGCAGACAGCAACCAGGAGACAGAGATTTAAACTGATCTATCCTAATTAGAAAACAAAAATAATTGAGTGAACATGTCTCTTAAAAATCTTACCTACACAAAATCAAGATCACACTTTTCCCAAGTAGGAAAATAATACAGACATTCAATGATTCCCCTCCAGACATTACGGTTTATGATTATTCCCTACATATTCGACTCACATCCTGCCTTAAGAACAAGAAACATAACTGTCGTTGCTCTTCTAAGAAACCCTAAGACGTGCTTTATTCTCGAAAGGGTGGTTCTTGCTATAATTGTGCAGGTTTTCATGTAGACATTTCAGAGATAACCTAATGAAACTCGGTGAAAAGAAGCTGGGTCTTTTCCATTTTGTTAGACATTCGGTTTTGGCCCGCAGACAACCTAACGCACATGGTTATTTACAAAACACAGATACATTAGCAATAATGCTTATAGCTGAATATTTTACATTTTGTAGCCTCTTATTCTCTTGGGACCGTGAGAATTGGTTCTTTATAATGTAGCCAAACCATAATATAATAATGTAACCGGTATTACCATGGCAAATTCATTAACACCCAGGAGTTTTCTGTGACTACTAAGCAGATAAAGACTAAAAAAGAAATGTGATCAAATATTTCCAACACATGAATGTGTATATGACTGATTCTGCACAAGTAACTAACAATTTGTGGTATTAGCACACAAGCCAGGTAGAGAGTGGGACATCTGATGAGAGCTTTTTATAGCAACAGAGGTACATGAAAAAGGCACATTGCCTGACGCACCTTGCACTCTAACAAGAGGGCAAGGATGCCTCGATAGCTTGGGAGAACCAAAGAAAAATCCCAATGAGAAGATTATATACAAGAGATGAAATCCATGATAAAAAATGAAACAATGCCCCAATTAATAATATACTGACAACCTGGAATAAATGGAGCGGGATTACAATTGAAAACAATAAAATGATGCAGTGCGATGACAATGCATAGAAGGAAATACCTGGATGTTGGGAACAGGGCCAATTACAAACAAAGGGAACTGTAATTACACCCGAGGGGTGGACAGATGGACTAGTGGTATGCAAGGCACTAGCACTGCTGGACAATGGGAAGAGGTTGTGGTGAGCACAAATGCTGTATGTCATGACCTGTGACCCACAATTACAAAGTTACTAACATGGGTCGTTGACAAAGGGGCGCAGTGCAGAGAATACCCCTGAAAATACCATACCTATGCTTCTGAAATAATGGTACAATAAACATTGGGGAACATACTGGGTGTGAACGTATCTTTCATGTACCATGCATGAAGACAGGAACAGCAGTATTGATGGACCACTACTGGGCTTGTGGATCCAGAGCATACATGAAGTTGCCTTTAAATTGTGGAGGGTTGCGTTCCATAGTGCTAATAAACATACCCACTCTGGTAGTACCCCAGAGCAATATACAAACTACTAACATCCCTATAATGGATACACATTAAAGGAAAAAGAGAGGTCCCTTGCCCTCAAATGCATTGAGAGGGAAAATTATTTTTCAACAAAATCAACCAATGCCTATTATGACATACCAGATGAACACACGTTCAGCCTGACAACAATGGTTCTCTCAGCCATGCTTCCCCTCTGGTCCCCCCCGGACTCCAGACAGCTGCAAATACAAAATGGCTGCAGATAACGAGGCGAGAGTTGTTACAACCAATCAATACAACAGTGAAAGGCTTTAATGCCATAAGGGAGTAACTAAGAACCATAAGGCTTATGACCGTTGGGAACAGTAATGTCCTCAACCGATTACAGCCATGGAGGGTGTCGTTTGCACCAATATTGGCCCCTCTTGCTGTACTTGCATACCTGCCCATGTTGAGGAAAATTGACCCTCACAGAGGTCATAACACTGTTAACAGACTTACACACCACCAAGACAGAGAAGGTGGACGACATCTTGGATGATAACTGGTTCTCTTATCAATTCTCTTGGATCTCTTCCGGGTGGGTTAACGCATTCAAAATATTAATAGCCATACTGGAATTCTGCAACCTGAAAATAGCTATACACCAATGCAAGAAGACTGATAAAAAAGGCAGTTGGAATGAAAGTAATTCATTGATCTGTAATTAAATCAAGAGCTGTGCATGAACGATGCCCTTGACAAAGAGAAACACATGTTGGCAGGGCTGACAAACTTGTTGTGGTTAATCACTAAACTAAATACAACTGTAAAGATGACACCAAAACAGTGTATATGACAAATTATGAGACAATTAGTTATCATAAAGCACAGAAGATCTCATCTTTGTGGGTAATCAGTATACAACAGTGATGGCAATCTAGATATTATCCACATGACCCATCAAGGGTTCATTTGTTACTGTTTTCATTCTTCATAGCACAATAAATTAGAAGATGAACCATGACCATACATGTTATCCAATTGGTTGAAAATCACATGAACATAACATTTAGAATTGTGAGTTGTGAGTCCCACAAGTACACCGACATACTGACGTAGTGGCTTACCTCGTTAGTTGTGTACAAGGAAAATAATGTGCACACAAAGCTGACAATTTCCTCGCTTAAAGAAAATCATTTAAATAATTAGAGGGAACATTGTTCTGTAAATCCAACAAATTGTGCTTGCCCCCAACATCCCATTTACAAGGGGCTGACCTAAGACATCCCATCAATCACACAAGGACCGCAAATAAAGGTTTTGGCGGCCAATTAATCAGAATGACCCCAAAAACTACCAAAATCCAAGAACCATCCCCACAGGATATGTAATGGCCATGTCTAAACCAGCCCAAACCACTGTAGAGGGTACAGGGTGCAGGGCAGGGCGCAAAGTGAGCCCATGTGTGCTGCAGAGAAGCCTCTCGACGCTCACACCAGAACATACACAACCCACTAAGGAAAAAGGCACACCTCTTGCAAGGAAAACAAGGTTTATTCTCATAAAAACAAGTACGCAATAGCAAAGAACTACGCTGTCACAGAGCGTTCTGGTGAAATCAGCACAAACATTAGGTTTTAAAAGTAAAAAGCTCGCAGAACAAATCACAGGGCCCTAGGGCCTTCTGCTATGATCTTTAGGATTGATTGACAATCTAACAGCTTTATTGTTGGTGGTCTGGGACTAACCTTTACTCTGGAACGTTGGAGTCTTCGGACAGGGGCATCAGAACACTATAACATAGAATTGGGGCTGGGGTAGATCAGAGGCTTGTGCCCCCCTTGTGGGATAGCTGCTTCCCGGGAGCTCTCGGCCCCCTCATGGCCTTGTAGGGCGCATTCCGTCTGAGTTAAATGTGCTGTTAGTATGAGACAATGAGGCTTACGAATCCCACAGGATTTGGCCTTCACCACTGCTGCCCAAGCGGCACCCGCTCCTGCATTCACACACACATTTCTATGTTTCGCATTTGGGCCTACTGCCCTGGCTGCAGCGCAACACCAGGCCTCAATTTCAAGATGGCTGCTGGTCTCCTAAAATGGAGTTTCATGTTCTAGTACAATATACTCCGTTACTACAAAGCAGCTTCTATTGACACCCCCCTGGCAACCTTCCCGAGCCCCCGAGGTTGCAGGGGGGAGAGGGTGTCAATTGAAGAGATCCAGAGGCCGGTTCAAGAACCAGACGCGCTAGGAGAGCATGAAGCAAAGCAAGGAGACCCTCTTCAATGTTAACCAATTGGAAATGCAGAAAATACTTGCTTTCGTGAACTCTTTGGCTCAGACCAGAGGGATCCCGGAAGGGTAGCATGAATAAATGTTCACCCCAGGGCCCAGAGGTGGCTACAGAAGGTATTGGTTTCAAGAAATCCTGCTCCAGAGGACAGAAACAACCCAGAAAGCACCTTGTTTCCCTTTTAGTGTTGTTTACAGAGATCAGACTCCTGGCGACTTGCAACCATGGTCCAAAAAGATGCCAAACACTAAAAAGAAGAACAAATGGGCCTTGCCATGACGGATCCTCTCAAACCAGCACTGAAAGCACTAAAGGAGAAGATCAGGGAACTCAGCAAAGACTACACTGGTGTCTCAGCAGGCAAAAGGAGGCAGCAGCCAAGCAGAAAAGTATCCAAGCATTGAAAACATGGGGGCACCCGAGGATGCCCAAAGGAAGAGATGAGGCAGGGTAGTGGTGTCCCACCACCCTACCAGGCAACAGCACCAACCAGCATCAAGGCAGAGACCCTGGTGTTAAACAGAGGTTCAACAGCGCGCAGAATGTGCCAGCACGAAAGGCCAGACTCCACACAAGTGGTGTCAGCAAGACAACGCAGGAAGTCTGGGATTTTCTGCTGCTAGAAGTCCATCCCAAACAGGAGGTGAACAGACTACTGCACCCAGCAAGACATGAAATCCTACAGCAGGTGCGTAAACAGTGTTTCCCCTTAAGTTTCTCTACAGAGAAAGCCAACACACCAATCGCGAGAGGAGGGTAGGGACATAACTGTCAGGTGGCTGACCATTTTGGTTGGCCATTAGAACTGCTACTTAGCCCAGATCACCCCCATAGGATGGGATCATAAGGGCAGAGGGACATTTAATGGTCTAAATCAGTAAAGCCCAACATGGAGGCTATCATATGGGTTCACAAAGAGCTGACCAGGGCAGAAAGGCCATTTCAAGCATACTTCATGGTTCTCTAGAACAGAGAAAGCTCTGAAATTAAAAACGGCTGAGGGAAGGAGTTAAACAAAAATATATTGGTTCCCCCAATTACTACTAAAAAGGTACATGCAGTAACCAATGCATTAATATGGCTCTTACACCTCCTGAAGGCAAAACTAAATTATAGCTGCCACCAACATACTGCCTAAAACCAATGAAAGGTGATCTAATCACCCCAGGCAGAAATTGGTTGCTAAAAAATAGACGCTGGTACTAGTAGCCTTGTGGGCGACCCAAGACCTTATCCTCTAAAGGAGTGAAAAAGGGTTGTACTGGCAGGGGGACTTCTACTGAAGTCTGTGGCGAGTCAGAAGAAGGGCACAGACTCAACTGACATTTTCAGGATAGTTTATTAAAGTAAGATTCGTAAGGCCTAACTTTCCCCATAAATATGGGTTTCACCTATCTTACTAACGAATGTGCTCATCAGTCTTTCGTGGAAGTTGAAACAGGTGGTGAGGTCCTCTGCAGCCCGAAGGGTCTTTCTTGTCAGAATCCTCCAATTCTTCATAGATTGAAGATAATCTGGGGTACCTCGGAAATGGTGTAAAACCCATTTCTAAAGCAGAAGGAGCCAAACTTGTCATTACTGGCCGAGAAAACCTCAATGTCGTCGACGCCAATGTGAAAGGCTTCGAAGGCGCGGAGAAAGGCGTCGAGAAAACTGGAAGAGGCATCGAGGAACTCGAGAGTATCGGGATCCTGCTCGAGGATGTCGACGTTCTCAGCGTCGTGCTGGAGGCTCTGGGTATAACATTTGGATGTGAAGTAGCCGTGTTTTTTTCTTTTATCGGCGTCGATGGTGTCGATTCGATCGACGCGTCAAAGAACCCTTCGATAACGGCGTCGATGGCGCCGATCCATGATTTGAAGGGATCTCCGACGATGGCGTCGAAGATGGTGCCTTCCTACCCGATGGCCCGTGGCGCTCTCGGGTGGACTCTTTCGCCGGGTGCAACGACTTGCGGCGTTTTGATTTTTTGGGTTTTTCACCCAGGGTATCACCCTCAGCTGTCTTCGAGGGGGTCGAGACCGCTTTCTCGAAGACGCTTAGCATCTTTTTCCTGAATTCCTCCCACTCAGCCTGAGAGCTGTGTTTTGTGGGGCAGGAGACCCTTTCTGGGGAAACAGAAGATGACGAGCAAGGGGATCTTCAACGTCTCTTTTTTGAGTGTGTAGATCTCGACGAGTGGTGGGAGCTACATCCAGACCTAGAATGGGAATGCTTTCGACAAGTAGACGAATGCCTCGACCGAAGAAAGTTTTGAGGAGGTTTTGACTGACTTACCTCTCTCGAGCTTCCCCTTGCACTCGTTCAAGGCTTTCGCCATCATGGACATGCAGTCCTCACACTCCGAACAATGGTGCTCGACTCCCAAGCAACACAAACCGATCCTGTGAGGATCCGTTATCGACATTTTCTTTCCGCAGTCTCGACATTTTTTTAAGCCGGACCGCGGATTCGTCAGTTCGGATGAGGAAGCCATCGAGTACGAGTTGGTTTTTTCGAGGAAATATTAGAGGTTTATCTGACTGAACTGAGCAACGATATTCCGAGGCCCCATGAAGCGTGGAAAAACGGAACTGGGCAACAGACGCTGCGCATGGCTATTTATGGGCATGGTTATGTCGGAGCCGATATGGTGGCTGTCGAGGGACACCAACTCGGCGGACGGCGATGCGCAGCGGCCTCTACAGAGAAAACATTTCCGAGGCCAGCAAGCTGGAGACGAATTATCCGAGATAAGGAATACGTCGGAGGACACACTCCCTTCGAAACTTAAGATTCATTTTCTTTTTCACCTTGGCCTCCAGGCTTGGGGCGGAGGAAGTAAGGACCAAGGGAAGGTGGGTTAAAATTTAGGAAAGTGTACTGGTTTGTTAAAATGTCCAAACATTTATTGCACGTTTCCTTAACACAGAGATCCTGGAGTAGGAGGTTCACGGAGGAGACCGTTCAGGCTGTAAAGTTTGGACCTGCAATGTAGTCAGTAGTAGGTTGTGATCACTAAGCGGGAGTGGTAATACTTCAAATCTTTTTACCATTTCTCTAACATGGTTAGATACGAAATAGTAATCCAAACAAGCCCTTTGAATGCCATTTCTCAAAGTATCAGCTCCTGGTAGATTTCCCTCTGTCTGCCCATTCACCATACGCAGCTCGCGAAGCCCCATTCATCCACCCAATTTCCAGCATCCCCAACCAATTGCGTCAATAGAGGCAATCCCTTTTTAGACAACAAACGCAGGATAGTGCGCAGGCCAGCCTGAGAGGATTTGGGCACAGTGAACACACGCGTATAGTAGCCGTCACCGTCCTCCATGAGGGGGAACAGGCTCCACCGCTCTGAGGTCTAGAAGTTTCTGTACCTCGGCTCCGAGGGAGGGCCACCCAGTCTGCTAGAAGGGAGGGTTGAAGGATGGGGTAGGGGGAGGGCAAGCAGAAGCCGGCCCAAGCGATGGACAAAGCCCACCGGTCTTCGGTGATAGTCTGCCACGCCTCCAGATGAGACGAGATTCGTCCTCCCACCAGAGTCTTGTGCGACCGACAAAAAATATCATTTGGCTGATTTTTCAGCAGGGAGACTACCTGTCCCTGGAGAGGAGGATGATGGCTGAGAAAAACCGGCCACCTTGGTGCTTTTGCTTATGGCGGGGCCCGCCAAATGGAGCTTCAGATCGGCACGCACAGCGATCCTAAAACCCCCTGAACCCAGAGAAGACAGAGTTTGGGACCCTGACCTCTGTGTATAAGGGGCCCTAGCTCAAGATTTCGCCAGGTCCAATAAGGAGTTGGCGGTCTGAGTACTCGCCTTAGTAGTTGTGGAGGAATGCAACAACTCCTTGCCATCAAAAGGAAGGTCTAGCACCTTGCCTGTACTTACTTTGAAAACTGTCGCATGGAGCCAGATGTCGACCCCAACCATAACGCCTCGAGCTGAGTATCTACGTGGTGTACCGCAGATTCCAGTAAATCCTGTGCCAACACTCTGGCGTACGACAAACCGGCTTGGAAGTCTTCTAGCCTATTCACAGGAATACATTCTTGGAAATCAGCTAGCTCCTTCCACAGCCTAAGATTGGCTGCTGCCAGGATGAGCTTGGTGTTAGCTTGATGAAGTTGGAGCGCCGAATTGGGAAAGACTTTCTTGCCAATGGCGTCAAGAAGTTTATCCTCTTTGGAAAGGATTTGGGACGCTGCAGTGGAGGGTGCAGATGCCGGCTTGGACTGTAGAGTGGCAGCTGCCACCACCGTTGACGATGGGAGCGGACAAGCCCACAAGGCTATATCTTCTGAGGCGTGAAGCTTGTATCGAGCGTGAATCTTCTTGTTCAGATGCATCCCGGTATGGGGTTTGTCCCAGATCTTACAGGCCTCACCCAAGACGTCCTTCTGGAGGAACAGGCTGCTGCGTTCCTGTGGTGATAGGGTAAAGGCTCCCGAAAGCACCACTTCCTGTGGAGCGGGGGCCTCGGGTACAGGAATATCAAGCAAGTTCATCATATCCAGCACCTGGTCATGGAATGCCCTGATAGAGCGAGGCTGTTCATCGCTGCCCTGGTCCTCATCCAGTGAAGCGGAAAGAGGAGGCTGATCCGCTGCACGTGGTGCCTCAGATGTTAAAGTGTTGTCTGGCAGTGCACCTGATGATTTTTCTATTGGGGACAGCGGAGGCAGAGGAGGAAGCGTTGGAGGAGGTCCAACAGGTAGAGGTGGAGGAAGGAGACACCACCGGGAACTGCATGGGGCAAGCCGGGGCCGAAGACGGTACAACTCCCTAAAAAGGCCCTTAAAGTATGCCCTCATGGGATCAGAGTGCAAGAGCGTCAGAAATTTTCCAAAAAACACATCCTCTCACGAAAGTCTAGGCGCTGGCGTTGGCAGAGGACGCTCGAGGGGCATAACGTCTCGGGAGGATATCTCAGCGGCAACGTGCTCACCATGGAAGCAAGACAACACGGAGCAACACAGGTTCGATTCCAGGGTCCGCGCTTAGAAACCTCTGGGTATTAAGCATGTTCAAAATAGCCTATCATATCATAAATTAGTGGAGCAAAACCAGGGGGAAGCGAGACTGTACGAGGCTGCGGTGCCCGAGCATGCCAATCCATTCACGGGTGAAACTGGTTCTTGTTGTCCACCTGGCACAGAAAAAAAAACTGCTCAGCCCCAAAAGGAATGCTCCCAGCACTCGCAGTCGTGAACATTGGTGTAAGAGAGGCATCCAAAATGGCTGCTGTGGACCTCAGAGGTTGAGCCGCCATTTTGTCAACACATGAGGAGAACTGCGTCACAGGAGAAAGTGAGGCAACTGTCTCTCCTCAGGACAGTCAGGGGTCTTAAGTGGCATTTTAGCCTTGACACAAGGATCGTCGGCCGAGCCGGTGCTTGCAGATCTAGGATGCTTACTGGACATCTTTGGTACTGCCCCAGAATTAGCCTCCAGTGGAGGAACCTCGACAGAGCCGGTACTAGAAGGCCTGTGGTGCGTGACCATCTTCACCCCCTCGACAGAACCGGTAGCACCACGACCCTTGGCGTGGGAAGGTTGAGGAATGTACCTCACCGACAGGACCCTCAAAGAAGGACCCCCCCCCCCCCCCGATTCTGGTGGCATTGGATTTAACCCCAAGAAGGGGACCCTCTGGTTCTAACCCAGGAGGTTTAGCTCCCTCAACAGGGGCCTCGAGTCGTAACTGTGTGGAAAGCTGTGTGGAGACCTCAGGGCGAACTCCGGTATCCAGAACCCCAGAAGAACTTTAGCCCCCAAGCAGGGAACCTCGGAACAGTATGCGGTTTTGGTAGGCCCACTATGGGGACCCTCGGAAGAAACTCTGGTGTGACCATTAGGCCCCCTGTGGAGCACCTCAGGGATACCCCTGGTAACAGAGCTACACAAGCCCCTCCTGGGCCTGGAAGACCCCGGAAAGGAGTCCCCTGGCTGTGGCGCCCTAAAAAGTAAGGAACTTACTGATCATTTCTGTCAGGGCCACCACTGTAACCAAGGTGGATCTGATGCATAGGAGGGAGCAGCCTGGGCTCGGGACAAAGGTAATGGGACACAGGCAACCATACTTCAGGACTCTGTTGTGTCCTTATTGCAGGAAATGGGCTGGGGGCGGCAAAAAACGCTATCCGGCATCCAGACCGGTGAAAGACTCCCATTGCCCAGCATGCTCGCGGGTTCGCGAGCCAAAGAACTACTTGCCGGACCACTCCTGACGTTCAGCGCATGCGCACGGTGCGCGCAAGGATCCCTGCTTGCGCTAATGGACACGGAGCAGAGAAGACGTCTCGGCTGAGGGCTCCTGCAGGCAGCGACTTGCGGGGCCACCCCCCGCCTGCGAGAACTGCAGGCCCCGCGCACCCAGACAGATAAGTGCTTCTCCTTCTCTGTGCATGATTTCGCACAAGCGATCGATGTGGATCGCTTGTCAACAGTTGGTTGACATCAGTGTGTGTAGAGGCCCTCGTGAGGAAGACTCCCTTGGCAATCGGGCGCGTGTACGCGCCGGACAGCTGGGGAAAGCCTGGGCACGCCACGTTGTGTGGCAAGACTTAGTTGCAGACCTTTCGCGGGCACCCGTAGCGCCGAGTGCAGTAACTCGGCGTCTTGTGGAGTAGAATGTCCATGTTTGTAAACCGTGTGAAACAACACGGTCTTGACCTGGTCTTACGTATGTTTTGGTTCTCTTGTAGCGGAGCTCCGCTGAACTGACAGCACGAACTTACCTCGCTCAGCGCTGTGGCATTACGGCAAGAACTGGCAGTCGCCTTGCAAGCAACTCAGCAGCAACACTCAGAGCTAAGTGCTGTCTCGATTTCTACCTATTGGGCTAGTAATAGTGCTGTGGGGGGGGGGCACAAAAGTTCTGGTTGTGCTTGGGAGATACCAACCAGGAAATGCTTAGAATTAGGGCGTGATAGAAACGCTCATGCATGTGGTTATATGTTCATCCTGATGCGGTGCCAAAGATTTGAGGTTATAGGGAGCACGAGTGTGAGAAGGTGTGCAAGGGCGGTGTACCTCGAACTCAGGAGCTCCAGCAGGGAACATCAAGGTGGACGTTTCCCCAGACCCCTTACCCTATCCAAAACCACTCCCTTACCCTTTTCCCGGTTACCCTAATTCCCTTTACCTATCCAATCCAGCGGACCGTAACTCTCTTTCCCCGGCGGGTCGCGGTGGCCTGCGTTTCCTACCAAGCCAGGCACCAAGACCCAACGGGGAGGTAGGTGTACGTGCTACCTCCGCGCAAGACGGCGAGCCTGACAGTTTCTTCTTTTTGTAGATGAAGAACTGCAAATGCAGTGGAGAAACGCGAAGAAGACTATGCTGGAGTGCCCGGACGGAGTTGCAATAAAGACAGGAGTCCCAGCGATGTTCCGGGCCTAGACACTGCAGGCAAAGAGGATAGGGATCTGCCCCTGCGAAACAACGTTCGCATGAAGAACAGGATACGAATCCGAGACGCTGCGGCATAAGACGGATGACTAGACTACAGTGGAACCAGAGCAGAAAGGAAGGACAACGGGAGTAAAAGCAAAAACTCCTGGTGATGCAAGAGCATCCATCCCTGACCGCACAGAGAAAAGGACTGAAGGGCGATGCGCGGGGTGGAGCTCAGGAGAGCGGGTTTACGGCCATGTGTGGTACCGTGTGTAAAAATGAAAGAAGGGCAAAACACACTTTTGATGTTTTTTTACAAAAGTGCTCCGGTCCCATCCAGGATGGAATCTCCGACAAGTATGGAGGAAAGGGGACGGGCCATAGGAGTATCTTTCTTACAAAGGGCTGCGTGGGTAAGTCATTTTGGTGACGCAGTTTTAAATGGAGGCAAGTGCGATATCGAGGGCATACAAAGAAATGCAGAAGCATTATTGCAGCATACAACTTGAGGCATTTGCAAACATTTTGGTGGCGCTGGGTCAAATCCGGATAGGCAGGATGTCTCAGGTGATACAAGCGCAGTCATCGCATCACTGTCGGAGGATCCAATTAGTAGGTAGCCGTGGTGGTAAGGCTTAACGTTGTGCCCGAGAGCAGCGCAATGTTGGATGCATGGTCCAAACCCTGGATGGGGGGTTGTGGTCGCGGTTGAGCGGCTTTGATGGTGCGAGGGAGGTTAGATTGTAAGGCGGGGGTGGGGAAGCCGCTACATGTGGCTGTCCAGAGCAGGGCTGGGAGAAAACATGAAGGGGCGGGAGTGGAAGCCCATATTGAGGTTGGACTGGGCGAGTGATTGGGGTATAATCTGTTGTAGCTGGAGGGCAGCACAGGAATTGCTGGCTCGGGGACTGCGTTGTAGTTGGGCAATCTGACGGAGGAGTAACTTCCAGCACATAATCATCAGCAGTGTATGGTTCTGCAGGACGATGCCCATTGTCATCCAGTCAGTGGTGGGAGGACGGGATGTTACATGGTCGCCGGCAGAGACCTCTAGCAGAGGCCTTTGCAGTGGGCCTTAGCAAGTGGCCGGCTGAGCCTCCCGGCTTGTGGAGGCAGCCGGTGATGTTTCGGAGGCCAGCCAATCAGGGAAGTCTGGGTTGGAGGCAGGCTGGGAGCCTGCTGGTAGCGATACAGCAGCCAAAGCCATCTTATTGGGGTCCTGGGGCAAAAGTGCTGTAACGGAGCTACAGCAATATTCGTAGCTCTGTGAGCCTTGTGTGCCAGTCGCTGGAAGGGGAATGGGACTGGATAAGTCAGCTCTGGGAAAAACCTGAAGGTGTCTCTCAACTGCTAGTCCCAGGTTATCGACACGGCCATTGCTTTTAGATCTAGTACCTGGGGGTGGACTAGTGCGGGAGGATCACCTGGATGAGAGGGTCCTCGCGGAGTGGAAGTGGGACACCAAAGGGTGAGACGCGGTATCCCCATCCCAATAACACCCTTTCCCCACCCTACCAGGTAGGATCCGTAGGAATTCAACCCTCTCCACCCCCCCTCCCCCTTACTGACAACTCTTTCTCACGGATAGTTCACCCTGAGCGACAACCAACTTACATCAGAGCTCTATACCCGACTTGGCCCAACCTCATGGACAACTAGGTCAGGCAATTACGGATTGTTACACACACAATTGACCTCCATCACACTTCCCCTAAAACATAAAAACGGAGCACGAAAGCACACTCAGAGGGGCAAAGCACACGAGGAAACAGCAGTTCTAAAATGGCAGTTTAATAAAAGGAGAAAGACGGCGAGACCAGAGAGAGTCGCAAGTAGGGAAGTACTTGTAACATTTAAAGACAGTTACTTTCATGAGTCTTGGAAAGTAAGAAACCAAAGACCAAGAACTAAAGCTGATCAAACCGGCACAGTGTGTCGGAGGTAGCCGGGCCTCTCCTGCATCGATAACCAAGGCGTGGAGGAGAGATTGCTGCTATGGTGTCATCCTTGCCTTCTACAACCAAGCAGCATCAGAAAAGGCAGCAGAGCCGGTGAGTCGGAGAGTCGGATCGTAAACCAGCTTGTGTTTTGAACAAAGGTTGTAAGCGGCAACATTGTACAAAGAGAACAGTGTGTGAGGCATTTGCAAGGAGCGACAAGTATAATTGGAACCACAGAAGTAATTGAACTTTGGGAGGCAACCCAAGATACCACAACAGTGGTCCGGCGCCACGTGGGCAAACATTCAAAGGTCTCTGTTAGTTATCTAATGGATGCTGAGTAAAAGAAAAAGGAATTCTGAGATTGAAGTGGTCATGCAACTGGTCTTGCTAAATCCTGTGCACATTTGAAAGTCTAATAGTTTAAAGTACATCGAAATTGGTCTGAGCCCGGCTGAGGGAGGCTAATTGACCAAGAGAAATGGGTCTAAGCCCAGCTGAGAGGGATCCGGGGTGAACCATGAATCACCTGAGAAGAAATGATCTTAACATAGTTGAAAGGGATCTGAGCCCAGAAGAGGGGGATCCAGGGAGGACACCCAAATTGAATACTGGTAAAAAGTAACAGAACATTTGCGTGGTGTTTTTGTATACACCAGGCCCTCTGAGTCAATAAACTTGTAAAGAGAAAAGAGACTTGGACATGAGAGATTCTGAACTGTGAAAACAGAACTGTAGCCTCGTGCGACCGAAGCCAGAGCATGTGCTTTGCTCGAGTGAACCGCCTTGCTCTGTGCTGAAAATGTGGGGAAGGGAGGAACACTTTTCTTTTTCATGAACTTCACCCCGCACCATTTGTAAATTAGTGGTAAGGCTTGGCAATAGATTTTTCTTAGTATAGGCCCTTTTAAATTGACAAGACTACACTAGGACTGAAATATTATCATTTGATGGTTGTAACTTGCTCCCATCTTAGATTAAGGTTAAGATAGGCGTTTATCATACCTTTGCAAAAGTTCAATAAACACATTTGAACGGTGGTCACTTGTGTCTGTCTTACTATTGCCACCATGCGTTGCGTGCAGCTCTCTCCAGAATGTTTGATTACCCCCTTCTAGCATGGCGTCAGCATTATCTTGACTGAGGCCAAGAGCATTAGAGTAGATTTAGTCCATATAAGCCTCAAGAAGTGTGTCTTCTTTGCTCAAGAGGCGATAGACGACGCTGTGGCACCAGAGCCCAAAGGTTTAGTGAACAACGACATCAACGCCACCACAGATGATTGTGGCTGTGAAGCTAGGCACATCTTTTCTGACAGAAGGGTCAGCATCTGGCCTCCAACTTTTTACTAGTCGGCTGAAGGGAGTGAGGCTTCTCCCGCAACTTTAATGTCTCAGTGAGGACGTCTTTCTGTAACGGCAACTCCGATCTGCTTGGGAAGAGGGCCAAAATCTCAGACAGTACACCGGCCTCTGGGAACCAACAGCCTTTGGAGCCTCCAATATTGGTGCAGGCAGAGGCGGCATTGCCGGCAGAGGCAGTGCTGGAGGCGGCACACCAGCTGTTGCGGTTAGATCAAGCCTAAATATGGTAGAGCCGGGAACTATGTGCCTAACGGGGACAGAGGTGGCAGTGGCAGAAGCGTGTCCTTCAGCAGGGCAGGTGAGGTAGGCACTATAGGTTGAGGCATGAGCCCCTTTATCAACCCCTTGAAATATTCCGCCATTGTCAATGATTTTACGATATATAGCGTTTCCGATCTGCACCTAGATACAATTTAGTTTGTTCAGTGCGCTGTACAAATGCACCAAATCAAACAGTTTGGAACCAGAACTTTTCTGCACCCATCGTAGAAGACAAGGTTGTAGGGGTCAAAGTTGTGGGGGTTGCAGGCATCCTGTGGAGTGGTGCTGCAGGGACCCAGTACGGTTGAGGCTGATAATACCAAAAGGGTGTAGGCGCAGTCGGGTAAGCTGGATAAGCAGTGTTCTCCTGTACCAGATCCTATGTGGTCAGCATTTCAAAGGACTTGCGTGAAACCTTTGGCGGTAAGACAATTGGCAATGCATGTCCCTTGGAGGTGGGTCTGGCTGCCAGCTCGCCCTAGGACAAAGACTTGGGGGGCACCACCCCGTAACCTCACACTGTTTCTGCTGTGGACGCGGAGCCTAACAGTGGTCCTTAGCGTCAGATTCTTTTTGCCCAGAGTGCACCATTTTGTTGGGTTACACAATTTTGGACATTGCATATTGGCTGTGGCCCTCTGCCATGCTAGGGCTGAGCATGTGGCCTGCCTTGGTAGGGACACGAGGGCTATTGTCCGCCAACGTTGCGCCCAGTGGCAGGTGTCTGACTATCAGGCACAGGCCCGGTTACAGGAGCTCCTGAGTCTAGGACTGATGTGCGGAAGCCAATGTAGTACCGTCAGTGATTTTACCGCCGGTAACTCTTGCTCCATCAGGCAGTTGCTTGGTACCAGACCCTAATGAGTCCTCAACCTAGAGGTCTGTACCATTTTTTCCAATAGGCCCAGAAGAATCCTTGGCCAGCAATAGGCCTCAGAACCCTCGACCTGTGGGCCGGTAGTAGCCTTAAGGCCTTGGGAGTAACCCTGGTAACTTTAATGGAGTACAACTGAACCCTCCTGCCTAAAACAAATTGAAGTTACCCAAGCAGGTTACAAAGTTCTGACCTTTCGAGCATCCGTGAAGTTCTTCATTTGGCACGGAGGAACCTCCGAAGAGGTCCTGCCACTGACTCGCAAAGACCAGGAGTCTAGCGCTGCTCAGGTCTAACAGGAATCCCACTGGTGGGAAGGGCCCAAACACCGGAGGCAGTGGCTAGGAGCATCCGAAGAAGGGAATTTCCGGCCACAACAGTCTCAGAAACGAAAAACAATGATCACCAGCATACGTGGGTATGACATGTATCTGAAAGACAAGGGCAAACAAGCGCTCCTACTCTTACTGGATTCTCTCTGCGGCCTTCGATTTGGTGGATCACCAAATCCTCTGCCAACACCTCAAAACTGCCACCCACTTCTCTGACTCAGCTACCGCCTGGATTATTTCATTCCTTGCGAACAGATCCAGGAGAGTCTTTTCACCTCTTGCCGCCGCTGACCCAGCTCACGTCCATTGCGGAGTCCCACAAGGCTCGTGAATATCACCTACGCTTTATAATGTGTTTACTAAACCACTCTTTGATATTCTTCACCAACTGGGTGTCACCTACACAAATTATGCGGACGACACCCAGATACTCATCCCCATCACTGGTGATTACGTAACCGACGTCAAAGCACTCAATGCAGTCTACTCTGTCATCCAGGCGTGGATGGCACGCCACGGACTCTGCCTAAACGATGAGAAAACTGAGTTACTCATCCTAGGCTCTCAGTCCAAACTTTCAAAACTTGACAAGAAATATGAGGCCTTCAACAGTGATGGCATCATCATCAAGGTCACCAATGTCACTAAAACCCTTGGAATTTACCTGGATTCCACCCTCTCTCTCTCTCAACAGACAAACCAATGCAGTAGTCTCAGCATCAGCGTATACATGTAAACTAATCACAGCCTGCCGTCCCTTCTTAACAACCGACAATTGCTTGATCCTCGCCAGAACCCTCATTTTATCAAAAGTCGACTATTGCAACACCCTTTATCACGGAACGAGCCAAAGAAACATCGATAAACTTCAGGTAACTCAGAATAACGCCATCAGGGCCGCGCTCAACATACCCAGGCGTGCCCACATTTCATCCGCCAGACGTAACATACACTGGCTTCCCATCTCACGGCGTATCACCCGCAAAACACTTGTTTTAAGCCACAAAGCTCAGAACAATGCAGCACCGGCCTATCTGTCAGCGCACTTCACTCAACACACAGCGTCCAGACCTCTTAGATCTGCACAAGCGCACACACTCAACATTCCCAGTTTCAAGCTCCAGACTGCTAGAGGCTCGAGTTTCCCAGTCCTGGCGGCGAAGCTCTGGAACTCTCTACCGAATGATCTTAGGAATGTCCCATCCCTCCAATCCTTCAAAAACAGAACTAAACAATGGCTCTATGAGCAAGACGATGTTCTGGACACCCCTCTGTAACTCTTGCTGCCTGCTTGATCACCTTTATATATATCTGACCGATGTAAATTGTATGTATATTTTTGATGTACTTTTGTATATATAGTCTAATACCTGTATATATTTCCTGTGATCTGCAACTGCCTTCTGTAACACTTTCTGTAACTACCTTTCCAAACATGCGCCCTGATGCCCGGGGGCAGGCTGCGCAATACAAATAAACAAAATACAAATACAGCGAGGTAGGCTAGTGTGCAGCAAAAGAAAAATAAATATAGAAAAGAACGACAAAATAAAAACACATCACAAGCAGGTGCAAGGCGTCCAGTCCCTTTGAGGATAAAAAGGGCTGGCAAGCGAGGCATATGGGCGGAGTCAGCCAGGGTGGGCACACCCTATGTGCATTCATTTAAAGGGAAGGTTGGCATCCCATCAGTATTTTTTTAAAAAATGGGACGGGATGTAGGAGTAACTGAGTACAAAGATAATGTCAGATAGAGGAAATAAAGAGAACGTAAGACAAGAGGCTGTTGTAAATGGCGACAGGAGCACACTGCGCAAACACTGATTGATTATGAGCCTTAACAGTGTCAACCTTTAATGGGACGCCCAGGGCAGGGATGCCCTAGGAGATGTTGCATTTAAGGGAATAAGAGATTGTTTCACATGCAAAATCGCATGCCCAGCCGTGTTAGGACAGCGGTGACAACAGCATCTCCCTTAGGCAGCTGACAGCCGAAGATGGAGGTATGGGTGCAATGGAGGGCTAAGTGATGGGGGCGGTTGGGGTGACCACACAGATGGAGGCTAAACGGACGGCAGTCAGACTGTGCAGTAGTAAGCATTGTCCTGGCCAGCAATTCGTGTTAGGGGACTTTTCCAAGTCCTACTTGGAGGTAAGACTTTAGTAAGCTATCCCAGTGGTTTGTAGATCCCAAACTCTTCGTATCAGTCCATACAACTGCTGAAAACTTGGTAGAGTAGCAGAGCAGTCAGGCTTATCTTGAGAGGAAGATGCGAGTTATAGGTTGACAGGACTAACGTACTTTCGGTAATCACACGCACCTACAAAGTAATACAGTAATTGCATTTAGTCAGCATACACATCTAAGATGGGGATTTGTGGGAAGGAAAACAGTTGGCTAGTGTTATCCTAGTAGAGCTTCAAGTTTCCCTGCACAGCAAGTCCTTTAAAGTCCAAAACGCAACCCTAGCTAAAAGGCAGTTCGGAAAGGCTCAAAGTCTTGAAAAGCAGCAGTCAAAAGTTCCTGTGTATACTTTCTAGTCTTTAGCCAGGAAGATACATAAGGCTTAACCAACGTTGGAGACCCTGTTAAAGGACTAACTAAAGGGGCACAAGCAGCGGCTTGAGTCTGAGGTAAGAGGAGGTTGTCCTGGACACCACTATGTGCACTCAAAAGTTCTGGAGTGACTTTCTGGAATAAGGTAAGCAATACCTTTTTCCCCCTCAGTACCTTAGGTTTAAAGAAAACGTGTCTGCTGGATGTTGCAGATCTGGACCAGACGTCTGGATTACTTGGACTGTTGACAAAAGGCAGGACAATGGACAGGATCTCTCAGGAGCAGCCTTGAGGGAGGACCTTTGGCACAGCTTTCAACAACTTTTCTGGTCACTCTGCGGTTTTGGCACCTTTTCCGCAGCACCAACAAAGGACGCCATTCGCCCGGTCAATATTCTTCGCGTATTACAGTCCCATACTCTGCTGAGGGGTTCTGGGTGAGTTGGATCGGATCTCTGAAGTGTCCTTGTGGGCCCAGAAAAGATTTGGACGGATCCGGCCTTTCCACAACGTTGCACTCGAAATGGGCAGTAGGACTCCTGGTATTGGCGTTAGGCAGCTCTGGAAACTTACAGGAACTCAGAAGATGGCTCAAATCAAAGATAGTCTTGGGACCGGTTGTTCCGACCAGTGAAAGGTAAGGTGGAGTGCTCTTCGGAGTTCCTCTGTCTCACAGAAAAACAGGGTCAGGACAGCAGTGGTCACTTCACAGTCTTGCAAAGGGTCTGCAGGCATCTCTGGTTGTCGTCTTCTTCTTTGGTTACTTCAGCTTCCAGTGGTCGACTTGCTTTTCACTCTAGAAGCCTCGCCTTTTATATAGTTCCAGCACACTCTTCTGCAACCTTCCTCAGCAGTTTACAAGAAGGGGCGTTTGGCTGTCCAAGCCAGACCAATCAGGGTGGCGATCGCGGCGGTCAAGACTAGGTCTCAAGAGGGGTGAGGGTGACTGAAAGCCCGCAATGACCACACAAAGCTAGGACACTAACAAATTACTCCAAGCAGGTGTTATATTAAAAATATAGACATTTATTACAAGGCCTTTGTAACATTGACCGTAGCGAGAAATCACAATAAAACTCAAGTAAACCAACACATACAAATCTAATACAATATATATACACAAATACAAATAAGTCTAACGAGTTAAACGCACGGAATGTGTAGACCACCTAGATGGGGAGGAAAACAGGCAGTGAGAATAATAATTAGACCCAGTCCGCCTTCAGAGGCACCTAACTAAAAGGAAGTCCAAGCCCTACGAAGAGTGGAGCCTTGTGCTCAAAAGTACCTGGACACGCTGGTGCCAACGGGCAATCAGGCAGTTCAGTTCGATGAACAAGTGAAGATGAACAGAGCTCCGCGACTCAAGCGCAGCCTCCACTGTGGGCAGAAGCACAGCGCGAGTACGGAAAGGCGTGCTGTTAGACACAGCGGGGAAAAGCTATGGGCTACTGCAGGAGGGCGACCAGTTCCTAGCGATGCTACTCACCGGTCCCCGATGCAGGCAGACACAGGCTTCTCCGCGTCAGTTTCGGTGCTGGCAGGCTCAGATACGAGCAGGGGACGTCTCGGCGTCGTGTAGATTCCGCAGCAGCAGAAGTTAGAGTTGAGGATGTCCCAAACACAGTGAACCCACACAGTTTGTTACCACAGCAGGGCAACGGAGCGGCCGTGTGTATTTCAGCCCAATGTACACTATTCACTTCAGACCTGGGAATGCCAAGTGTACGAATCGTGTGAGAGTGACAAGGACTCGTAATACAACACAACCTGACGGCGGTTACAGAGCAAGACTCCTGGGTAGGCTGGTCAGTCTGCTGGATGGCCCAGAGACACTTCAGAAGGCTTACATGCAGGAGATGGTGAAGATGCCGAGAATAGTTGTTCCCACTATTCCAAGGGGTCGAAGTACCCGTACAGGCCTTCTCGTTCGATCCGAGGTAGAAAGGGTTTCACAAAGCGACAGCAGTGCAGAGGAGCAGTCCTTCAGCGGGTCACCAGTGATTCCTCGGTTCAGCCTCGTAGTTGCAGGATACTTGGCGCCTGTATTTCTTTGTTCGTGAGAACTCAGGAGATCGACATGGTAGTGGTGTTTCCAGCCCCCTCTTATCCACGGTTCCCTTCGTGCCAAAACCGAGGGGACCCAATAGATCATCTGCTCACAAAACATTCACACCATACGTGGACCTATCACGGACCACAGAGGTCCCAGGCATTCACACCACCCTAGACTCTCTGGCACCCAGGATGTGAATTGGGACCAGACATCCCAGCCCACATCCTGGAGCCACACACAAGGCCTGTAGAAGCCCACGAAAGCATCTGTTTCTCGCGGGGAAGTACATGCCCAAATAAGGAAGGCCCCGGGTCGGCTCGACCTGGGGAAGGTGAAGGGGGCAAGACAGTCAGCGGACAGGACAAAGAGCCTCGTGGTCTGGCCATTTTGGGAGCCAGGCCACCATTTTGAGCTAAGCGCGAGAAACGCGCTTAAATGCCAAAAGGAGCTCAAAAACACAAAGAAACGATCGCTGCCACCAGTCCCGTCCGTGATTCACTTGCACCGTTCATTATCAATCCAAAGAGAGTACCTAGGGCCTATCGAAGACTAGAGACCCAAGAGAGCAGTAACTTAGCTTACAGTGCCCTCTTGTGTCATGTTGCGTGAAAGCTGCAACATGATAAAGAAACTACGGAAAACAACGCTTCCAGGTACTGACTGTCTTAAGGGCATGTCACGTAAGAATGGAGCGAAAGCCCAGAGGAGTGCGGCAAAAGGCTGCACTTCTATGGCAAAATCTAGATCCTGGTGAAAACAGCAAAAATTTTAGGGGTTGCCACATGGAAGGAAAATTACTCACAATTAAGAAATGTTTCCTAACAACTAGTAATGGCAAAAAAGAAGGGAGCCCCTGAGTTACTACTCAGGTGACCCTATTATGCTTAACCAGAACTATGGAGATAGCCCGCAGTAGAAAAATCACACAATAGTTGGTAGAACACGTCCACTGCCAGCAGCCTTAACTAGGAGATTGTCTTTGTGATATTAAAGTCACAGGAGCAGAGAGAAGGGGGATACTTAGTATCCCTTTGGCACTCCACCTAAGGTAGTGGGTACCAATCTCAGACTATAAAATTTTAGTAGAGATACTATGCATCTCTCGATCCTTAAGAACTGTAGTTACTCTAGGATGTAGAAAAATAATCTCAATGGAGTACCCTAAGGGTCCCCAGCAACACTGCCCATAAGGAGCTGTGTGCTGCAATACTAAAATACAGATGCCTTTAAGAGTTCTGGAGGAAAAATAGACTCCATAGGGCAGGTAGAATACAAAGAATAGAGTTCCAAAAGACAGAGCCCATAGAAGGAATGAGTGGAAAAAGGCTCCACTCAATCAGGATTTAAAGAAAAAGGTCCAGAAGTCCAGCAAAACGTGCTGGGGTCTCACTAGGCAAAGGGATGAAGCAGAACAATGATAAATCTCCCTAACATCCAGACACTAGGTCATGTTTGAAGCGTTCATCTCCTTCAGGGACCACCAGAACTGGGATCTGCAGGACAGATGACACCAGGCAGGTAGTCAAATCACAAGGGATTAGTCAGCAGCATAATAAAGGTTACATCACTCTCTCGTAGAGTTTGAAAATTAAAATAGATTATCCACTGCCTTCAGCTTGTTGTCAATCGCATTCATCTTTGCCTGGACTGTCAACACCTCCTTCACTGTGAAGGTAATGCAAGCGGGCAGACCTCCAGCTTGTTCTCCATCACCAAGACTGCAATTTCCATACTCTTGGTAGTTTTGTGTACTACACTCAGGGTCTCTATCAAGATCATCTTCCGAGGAATCATCTTTGTTCCATGCTATTGGTCTTGCAGTCTCACCATGGAAGATTCCTTCAATGGAATACAATATGTTCAAAGGTTGAAAAAAAGCCTTCTCAAACAATTTTATTTTGCTTGGTTGACACTGGAGAGATTTTAATTGGAAGATCACTGTACAGGTAATGCACAGTTCAGCATGTCTGGTTACCATTACACAAGCCCACCAAAGGACTCTCCATTGGGCAGATTATTCCCTACTTCTCAAATTGCAGTTACAGAAAGTGATTCAGAAGAGTTTGAAGTGAAAGCAATATTGGATTCTAGGAGGTCAAGAGGAAAGTTGCAATATCCGATTGATTGGGAGGGGTACAGCCCCAAGGAGACATCCTGGGAATTAGCAGAAGATGTTCATGCTGCTAGCTTTGTAGCCAGATTTCATAGAAGGAATCCTGCTAGACTGGGCCATGAGTTCAGGGCTTGGAGAGGGGGTAATGTCATGTCTGCATTCTGATTTATGCTAGTCTAATTGCACACTCTAAAATGCAAAATGCTTAAGATCGGCCTCCTAAATACCAGGTTGCTTAACAATCACACACAAAATGTCCACAACCTCATCACCCAAGGGCACCTTGACTTGATGTGCATCGCGGAAACGTGAGGTACAGATTGTAGCGGTCCTATGCGGGGACCACTCCCTGACTCCTCCAGACTACATTCACTTCTCGGACACATCGAATGTTGGATGTCTGAAAATTGGATGTGAATTAATGGAGTGAAGACAGAGTTGCTGATCTTCGGTTCTTCCCAGGCAAGGGGTAAGCTCAGTACGCTAATTTCATCATACATAAAATCAACAGCTCAACAAAGTTAAAACACGATGCATCATTTTGGAAGCCTCACTCAACTCGGATGAGTAAACCAATCTGATTAGTAGAAACAGCAACTATCACCTCCGACTTCTCAGAAATGTAAGACCATTTCTGACTGAAAAGAATGCAGCCACCTTCGGTCACGCCACCATCTTATCTAGGCTGGACTACTGTAATGCACTGCTTCTTGGGGCTAATAGCAGTCTAAATGATGTCATTGAATCCAAAATGATGCCTTTAGAATGAAAAAAAAACATTCACTGGAAGGAACACATTTCAAAACATCAGAAATATCTGCATGGGCTGGCCATTCAGGTCAGGATTGCATTAAAAATTCAAAACCTGTACCATCGTCCACCGCTGCCTCTTTGGCACAACGCTCCTTCCTATCTCAAATCTACAATGACCCCCTACACACCCGGAAGACGCCTCCATTCTTCCGACCTGGCCTTGGTCTCATGCCCACCATTTAAAAAGGAAAAGGGTCTTGGTCTTTCTTTCCAAGTCCAGGCTGTCTAACTGTGGAATTCCCTTCACCGGGTTCGAGACGCGAGAACAACCTATCGAATTTCAGGGGGAAAATCAAGACCACACACTTGAAGTAGTAAAGCCAGGAACTTTATGACCACGCCCTTCCTCAGTCCCGTTTAGCTTTTTTTGTTGTCCTTGTGTGCTTGTGCGCCCCGATGCCAGCACGCTCCCGGCGCGCTATAAATAATCTGAGCATTCACACACACTCTCTCTCAGAGTCTATGTTTTAATATCAGTTGGTTTGGCCCTTAACCTTATTGTTTGTAGAAGGAAAGTTCCCCAATCAAACATGGCAGTCAGGAATCTGGCAATTGATTGGTGAAGAACTGACTGGAAACTGATTGGAGAGCTTGGGTGCCAGGGAATTAAAATGGAATTCTAAACTGCCTTTCGTTGTCCTTCACAAGCAGGAAGGTCCTGTGTTAATCACGTTCCAGTTTTTGAGGCCTTTCAGGAAGAATTTGAGCAGAGATCTGCAGGAGAAAACCAGGGAAAACTCTTGTGTGGGACAAGACAACCAGAGACTCTGGAGGAATGTGCAGGGCTCAGTAAATGAAACGAGGAACCATTTAAAAATAATTTGTTTCAACCTTTAAAGGACTTAGTTTAGGTATTTAGTTAGGATTGAGAGAAAACTAACTTCACGCTAATAAAAGTCAGAAAAAAAATCCATTGTTTAAAGCCTTTCCAACTGAATTTAAAAAAAGTCACGCGTAACTGTTTATGATCTTTAGATGTTGCTTGTGCGAGGAGAAAGTGTGTTGAAGATTTTAAGGCTTTCCGTCTGCTCAGTCTCCCTTTACTCGCGCGTGGGTGAAGGGAGATTCATATTTTGTTCCAAGTGTTCTTTCGGGGTCTTTTGGAGTTAAACTGTACGTAATTCGAGAGCAGCCCGAGTTGCACTTCCCCTGTCCATGACCAGCGTCACGGTTAAGACCTGGTTCAGAAAAAGCATTCGTACAGGCCGTTTTAGTGTACGAGGCCCGCGTGAGTTCGGATAAGTCCGAGCAGCGTTGCGCCAGTCCGTGATTAGTGTCACAGCGAAGACAAGTTTAGTTTGAGCATGCGCATTGGCCGTTAATAGTGTTCCAGGCCACACGCTATTACGGAGCGGACACTTCTTTCTACAGGTTAGAGAAACATTTTCAAGAAAGCAGCTAGATAAAAGTAAAAGCTATAATCGAAATTACTTTAGAGACTTCATCCTTTCAGTGAAAGGAATATTCTTCCTGTTTGCAAGTTAAAGTTCAAAACAGACTTTTTCCACTTACTGGACGATACAGTCAAGTTGTTTAAAAACAAAGGAAATTAAAGACAAAAGAAGTCAAGGGAGTTTCCTGAAATAAAGGAGTCTTTTCGTCTAAGGAATGCTTCAAGTACAATATTACACCTCTCAGCTAAAGAGGTTGAACAGATTTCCCATTTAAATTGAAGCTAGAAGTCTTATTTTTGTATTCTATCCACTTCCCCTCTGGAGTGTTGGAACATCTGCTGTTTTCGTATCAGTATTTGCTCAAACATTTTAGAGGGTCTGTGCGGTTCAGCAGCTTCGACGGATCAAAACATCAGGACCGGACAGTTGACACTGGAGAGGTTTTAGGTGGAAGATCACTGTACAGGTAATGCACAGTTCAGCATCTCGGGTTACCAATACACAAGCCCCAGAAAGGACTCTCCATTGGGGAGCTGCTTCAGGTCATTCTCTACCTTCATGTCCTGCCAACGTCTGCTCCACGATCAAGGGGTACAATCATTCTCAAAGTGGAATTATGGATGGGGAACAATGACACGACATGCCCCATCCCTCCTTTAGCAATCCTACCAGATGGGTGTTGTTAAGACATTGGGAAATGTGACAAAACCAGAGCCTTGTAAAGATTGGGTAAGAACTCTGCTCTACAAGAGATTGGGGCAGAGGGGTGGGTTCCACAGCCAGTCCTCCCATGAGGTGGATGGTGCAACAGAGGGCCCCAATGCCTGCTAGCCAGAACCCCCTCAACAGTGCCAAAATATTAATGTCCGAACTGCCGTATACAGAGGTCATGTCATGTCTTGACAATTTGCTTGCTCCTGGCCTTTGCAGAAACATCGTGCCTGACAAGATGGCTAGCAGCGGTGTGGAGGAGGAGGAAGCAGCAGTGTGGAGGAGGAGGAGGAGGAGGAAGCAGCAGCGTGGGGAGGAGGAGGAAGCAGCAGCAGCAGTGTGCAGGAGAAGAGTAGTGGTGTGGAGGAGGGACTAGTGAAGAGGGGAGATTTAGTGTGTTAGAGGGAGTAGTAAGAGTGGTGGAAGGAGAAGTGACAGTGGGGGGCAATACCTAGAAGGAGAAAACATTGATGGAAGAGAGGAATAGTGGGAGGAGTGAGATGGAGTAAACAAGGAGAGAGTAAAGAAGTGAGAGGCGAGGGTAGGCATGGTCGAAGAAACCAGATTCATACAGAGTGTAAGGGACCAACACCTAGACCAGCACGTCACCCCCTCGCCACCTGACTTGCGAGATGCTGTCCGCTCCTCTCCTCCTCGTCACCCTGTACAGCTGTACCCCTCCTCTCTGTCCCTCTGTATCCTACCCTCGCTGTATATATCCGTTTTGTTACTTCTGTAAAGCGCTCAGTTGCTACTCGGAGCTAGGACTGCGCTCCGTAAATGCCATAATAATAATAATAATAATAATAATAATAATGACATCCCAGTAGATAACTGATAGGACAAAGTAGGGACAGGTAGGAAGTCCCTGGGCTAGTTTAGAAAGCAAAATCACTTGTGTATATGCGCATTATAAATAAGCAATAAATACATAAATATTATAAAACTCATCTCTAGAATATGTCAGCTCTTTATTTCCAATAAGTTTTCATTAACAGATTTCAGTAAAACAGGTACATTAAAGTTTAAAGAAAATAAAATAAGAAACCCCATTCCCCCCCAACAACTCCCCCCTGCCCTCCCACCCTTCCCACTCCCCTCCCCACCCAGATCCAAGAGTTCTACTGACAGCTCAACATCGACAATTGAATTAGAAACATAATGCACGTTAATTCGGCCTGGTTGCCCGGATCGGAATCTGAACCACTGGCTCAAGACGGCCTCCCAAAAGGATAGGTGCGGTAACACACAAGTCTTCACAGATCGGATTCGTCCTGAGGGCGAATTATGCCCAGTAGTTCCATGGCCTTGGGGCACCAGGCACGGCGAGCTCCCGCTTTTAGATATGACAACAAGTTGGCCCAGTCCGACATGAACTGCATGTGATGCCCCTGGATCGAGTAGGTGAGCCACTCCATGGCCACCAATGACCACAGCCTCGCAACCCACTCATGTTCCTGTGGAGGGTCCTTCGACTTCCACTTCCTGGCCAGGACCAAAGCAGCCGCCAGCATCATTATCACATACAGTTCGCGGTCCGTTAGGGAGAATTCTCTGTATAGGCTAATTTCCCAAACCTAGTGAGTTCCCCCAGCAGCTTTGCTGGATTTTTGGGGTTTATTTTTTTCTCCTGCTAAGAGTGAGACTCTTTTTCTCCCACTCTTAGACATGATTTGAGATATCCTTTGACTTTGTAATGTGCTTTATGGGCTATGGGGCCTTTTACTCCTTAGGGTTTCATGTGTTTTTGGTAAGCGTGTTACACAGCACCCTCAGTGCAGTAACACAGGGGTGTCATAGTGACTCCCAAACATAGACTCCATACCCTGGGACTGACTACTGTCTCCCAGGGCATGTAAAGTCACCATTGACTTTACTAGTCTTAAATTGTGAACAGAACTAGTACAAACCATGATATTGTGGAAGTACTGGTAGGGGTAATTAGATTTCCCCTGGGTCTGTTTTTCGAGGGGGCACTGTGCAGTCCCCCCTCGTCGAGTTTCTGGCTGGTGGCAGTGGTTACCACGCGAAATATTCCACCGGAATATTTCCTATGGGAGTTTCCCATTCATTTTAAACGCACCACTTTTTTGGTGCAATGTTAAAGATATCGCCGGGTTATTTATTTAATATTTATTCCCCGGTTGGGTCTTTTTGCCAGGACTCGGTTTTAAAATGGCATTTGTGTTCGCCTCTGTAACTCCAACCCAAGTCGAGCCCCTTGTTCCACTTTTGGCGGGCTTCTGCACAGAAGCCACCAAAAGTGGTGCCACTCTGTCTGGGTCTACAGGATGTGTGGGAGGGGGGTTTAGGCACCCTGGACTAAGTTGCCTCGGCAACTCAAGTCGCACTCTTGTGTGAGTGGCCCAGTGGTGAGCCGCCCGACTCACCACTTAGCATGTTTGAGTGACAGCTAGGCCTGATGAATGGGGGTTTTCTGCATAAAAGCAGGGCTTTGGGGACTGGAACTTCAGAAGTCGCCACAGGACCAAAGAATCCAAAGAGGGAGAAGCTGAGCCGACCTGCAACGACGACACCACCGGTGGAGCCCTGCTGAACCGCCTCACCACTTCCCGACGACAGAGAAGATCTTCATCCCGGAGAGGCTTCTTCCTTTGAACTGGTGGGGATAACCAGTTCGCCCTTTTTTCGCCTTCCTGGATCGTCTCGTGTTCGAATCGCCCGTGCCGTGTAGTGGTGCCCGCTGCCGGATAGCCACGCTTCACCACTACCGCGAAGAAAAGGGTAGTACCTTTTAACCGGGAAACTCCGCGGCTGGTTTCTTCCCTGGCAGTGTAACGACCTCCAGCTTTCCTCCATGTCGAGATCTTCTCTTTCCCTGGACGAAGCACCGACTGGCACCCGTTGCCAGGAACAACTGCCCCCGCTGGAGCATTCTCACCATTTCAGGTACTATGTCCCGCCTGGTCTCCCTTGCAGCAGACTGTTCAAGGTGTCCCGTAAATCCTTGACTCTCTATCCTGGGGTGACCTGGGACCTGTTAACTAACTTTCCCTGAAATGATCCAACTCTTTTTGAACTATCTGCAAGGACTTTTTAAGTATAATTCAACTGTGTGATCTTGGACACATTCTGCCTTGCTCTTTCCAAGAGTGGGCCTGGCCTATAAACTTTCTTGCTCTGCAGTAGACTCTGCCTTTCCTGACTCGCTGTGGTTCTTTTAAAAGTGTTGGTATTGTGAGCTTCCCCTCCTTTTTTAACTAACTTATTGGAGTGCCATCTTAGGTTAAGCGCTCACCTGTGTCTGCAAATAAGTGGCGTTTCAACTAAGACTTGTTTAATAAGCAATCAGGGATGTATATATATTGATAATGACTGTGTTTGAACTTGCTTGCCATACCAGTGTATTTTACAAGTGTGTTTTTAAATAATTATATACTTTTATACCAAAGCTCTGGTCAGCGTTTGCTTGTGCTACTGTATCTTTGTACCTATTTTGTATACTCTATATACTGTCTAACTTCTTGAGAGAAGTCTGACTGCTCAACCACAGCTACCAGGTAAATCTGGGTGGTACAGACTGCTACCAATTGGGTTTACTGCCAACACCTGTAGTCCTAAGCCTTTTGCAGTGGTCCCTAAGGGAACTGCACAGGTTTCTGCCTAACACGGTCCGCTCTAGTAGGCAGGATTGTCAGCATTCTATTAAGGCCCAATAAGTCCCGCCCTCTGTCGCGGGCCTGCTTGACGCCCAACACCTGGGCAATCGCCTGCTGAATTTGGATCCATTTTTGGGCACTCCCACCAAATATGAGCCCAGGAGCCTACTGCGCCGCACTCCCTCCAACAGAACCATGATACAGTGGGGTATATTTTATTTAACCTGAGTGGGGTTAGGTGCCATCTTAACATCAGCTTCAGCCAGATCTCCCGAATTTGAATGGATCTTGCACGTTTCGGGATCTGAGACCACAGGTTAACCCATTCCTTTTCCTCTATGACCGACCGAACATCCTGCTCCCATTTGATCATGCATTTCCTGAGCTGTAAAGTTTATTCCCGTTTTATAAGTTTAAAAATGGACGACACCACCCCCTTGTCTCCTGTGTCCATATCTAGATACTTTTCAAAACGGGTGAGGGAACGAGAACCCGCCTGCTTCACCAGCGACTGGGAGATCCAGTGCCTAATCTGGAGATACGAAAACCTCTGCATCTCCCCCAAGCCAAAATCCTTCTTACACTGCTCAATTTTTTTCACCTCGCCCCCCCACCAGCATGTCTCGCAACATCCGGCAGCCCCCCTGAAACCATGGATCAAAGTTTGGCTCATTGGTGGCCGCTGGAGTGAATTGCGGGTTACCATGGAGGGGCGTGTACGGGGATGGGAAGGAGGTGATATGCACCCTATCAATGGCTTGATCCCAGGCATCCTCAGTAGTCGAGTCGCCGTTATATTGCTACTATACATTCTGGCCGGCCTGTCCTGCCTCGGTATCCACAGTACCCCTTCCAGGTCTTTACCAACCACCACCCTTATCCATCGGCCTCCACACCTTCCCCCTGTCATTTCTTTGCCAATCTCCGATTACCTGAATCTGTGCTGCAAGATAGTATACTCGAAAGTCTGGCTCCCCTACTCCCTCCCACCCCCGATCGGACAGAGCTTTCATAATGGATGCCGCCACCCTCTGACGCTTTCGGTTCCAGACAAAACAGCTGGTTATTCTTTGCAGGGCCCTAAGAAAGTCGCTGGGACTCGGACATGTAGGGCTGAGAAATGATAAAGGAGCAGATGTCATGATGCCTACCCCCAGGCATCTGGACCAAGCCCATCAGCCCCGGGAGCAGGCATCTAGACATTTAGTAAAACCTCAGCAGCCCCGGCTAGGGGCTATCTGGGTTCAGTCCTGGCGCCTTAGGCGCTAGGCTCATAGTCATTACTTACCTCAGGCAGACCATGCTGCAAATGACTCCTATCGAACATGAAGCCTGAAAGGAACTATTTTTCTACAGGGACTATTTTTTACTCGGGTGGGGTTCTAGGGACTTCTTACCTGGGACTACTTTTGAGGCGATTTAAACCACGCCCGACCAGCAACACACGCTTCGCGTTATTCTGCATCCAGCAGCGTAACGCTCACCGTGCCTGCAGCCTGCATCCAGTCTTCTGCCACGCCCGCCTCGAATCCGGAGCTCCTAAAACAAAGAGGAAAGAAAGGGACAAGGTTAGAAAACGAACTTATTTCTATTCCACACCTGATTCTGGATCCATCTTGTCACCGGACCTGTAAAGATCATCATTTCTACACACGCTGCACCTCCACAGCTGCAGTGCCGCGCCATACTCAACAGTCTTCACAGCATCCTTCGGGTCGGCGCTGCCTCCATCATTTCTTTGCCGAACTTCGTAACCTAGGAGACAAAAGAAAACCACAAGGTGAGCCGAGGGAACCAACAAATATAATTCTTACCACCATAGACTTACCACCGGAGGCATCCTTTTGTGACTCTCCATATTTTCACGTGCCGCATCTGTAAAGAGAGACAAAACAACACGTTTTACCGGACAGCGCCGGGTAATAGAGACCCTTACCTGAGCGCCACAAGAGCAACTTTTCACGAGCCAGCTGCAAGACAAGAAAGGAAGGGGGAACAAGAGTGAACATCGGACATATTGAACTCTATGAACTTAATACTTACTGGTCCTCACCAGGAACCTCAGAGTCAATACTCTCCAGAACTCTCCCGAGCCTTAAAACCAGTGAAGTAACTGGAATCGACGCGCCCCTGCAATTCCACGCAGAATGGAGAGTTCATCTTTCAAGAATATAAGGAGAATATTTCTACAGGTTAAGCAGACAAGATTAGGAGGGCAGATCCAGTCAGTCATCGCTGCACTACGCATCACGTGGGTGGAGACCGCAGCTGTCCTGGTCCGACCGACTCCCCTGTGGGAGCCAGGTGAGCGTAACAGCAGAGGTAAGATTGCCATCTTTAAGGCATTGATTCTACCCAACCACGAGATCTCAAGGGGGGCCCCAGTCCACCAGTTTCGATTTCACCTTCTGAAGGAGTGGAGGATAGTTTGCTGTATATAAATCCCCCACGGTCTTGGTCAGATGAATGCCCGGATACTTTAGCGATATGTCAACCCATCTGTAACTATAAGCCTTTTTGAGGTCTTGGCCGCACAGGGTGACAAGGTGAGAGGTAGCGCTTCTGATTTGTGGACATTGATTTTTAGCCCTGGTACTTGGTCAAACCTGTTCAATTCTCACGCCACTGCATTCAATGAGGTGATCGAATGGGTCAGTGACAGTATCATGTCGTCAACGAAGGCAGCGATCCTGTGGACCTCGCCACCAAATGGGACTCCCTCAATATCATCAGCCGCTCAACCATCTACAGGAATGGTTCCAGGTGAAGGGCGTAGAGGAGCGGCGACATCGGACAGCCCTGCTTAGTGCCCCAACTCACCCGAACAGGAGCCAATATTTGGCCGTTTATTGCCAACCATATTACTGGGTTTTGGTAATTTGCCCTTACTCGGGCGATGAAACCTGGGCCGAAGTCTCAAACAGGAACCCCCACTCTAACCGATCGAAAGCCGTCTCGGCGTCGATCGCCAGGAGAAGGGCTAGGTTATTCTTTTTCTGTGTCTTTTTGACCAGATGTGCCAATCTTCTGACATTGTCCAAGGTTTGTCTGCCTCTTATGAAGGCCGCCTGGTCACTCTGAATTAATTTGGGCAGGATGGTATCTAGGCGATTGGCCAGAACTTTGGTATGAATTTTGGCGTCTACGTTTATTAGAGCTATAGGAAGATAGGATGTGCAGTCGGTCAGATCTTTGCCCTTCTTGTGCATCAGGATTACTTTGGCTTCATTCATAGATTTGGGGAGAATTCCAGTGGACCCTATGCAGTTAAATCATTTTGGTAAGAATGGGAATTAACACTTCTTTATGTGTGTTATAAAATTCCGACACATACCCATCAGGGCCTGCGGCTTTATTGGCCGGTAAGTTATTAACGACTCTTCTAACTTTTTCTGTGGTGATCTCAACTTCCAGCGCATCTCTATCGTCCTGCGAAATCCGACGACACCCTGCCTCACGTAGATATGCTTCCTGGTCCGCACTTATTGGGTTACCCGAGGTATAGAGGTCCAAATAAAATTTGGTAAATTCACCCTCAATGTCGGCATTCTTTGTTAAAAGGACCCCTCCCTCCCCCTTTATTTTTAGGATTGTTTTGTAGCCGGCCTCCTTTCGTAACTTTCTGGCCAGTAAGCGGTCAGCCTTATTGCCTTTGATATAGAACCTTTGGCACAGCCATAGGAGATTGCGCTTGGCCGCTCTTGTTTGTATTAGGTTTAGATGATCTCTCACTGCCCTATATTAATTTTTGGTGGCTGCCGATAGCTTAGTGCCCATACGCGCCATGACGTCCTTAAGTCTGGCTTCTAGCTGATGTTCCTCCAGTCTTAGCTCCCGTTCCCTTCTGGCCTTGATTGCTATGATCTTAACTCTAATTGTGTGTTTTGTTGGCGTCCCACCAAATTTGAGGGGTCGCGACCTCCCACTTATTATGGTTGGTATATTCAATTACTTCCTCCTCTATTTCCCTGACCAGGATTGGATCCCTGAACAACCTCCAATGCTGTGGCTCTTCCCACCAGTTGTTTCGATATCCAGACATAATCTATCCGCGAGTGAGATCTGTGTGCATGTGAATAGAAGGTGTATCCCTCAGCATCCCCATAGAGTTCTCGCCAAGTATCAACCAGGGCCAAATCGCGCATTTTCTTTACCAGGTCTCCCGATGGTCCCCCCTGTGCATCCCAAGAGGTGGAACTCCTGTCTTTGGAGGGGTTCCAAGCTAAGTTAAAGTCTCCCATTAGGAGGATGTTCACCTTAGCAAATTTCCCTAACCGGGTGGCAGTGTTTTGTATAACGGCATCCTGAGCTTGATTGGGAGCATACAGGGTTGCTACGGTGAAGTACTACCTCCCCCCAACCTGTCCCTCGAGTATCACCGCTAGATACCTTCCTTGGTTATCCTTCTGCGTATCCCCGATTGTCAGGTCGAGGTCGGGAGTATCCCCGGAATCTAATCCTATGGGTATCCCTGGAATGTACATGGGTCTCCTGCAGTGCTACTACATGGGGATGTTCCCGCCTGAGGTACCTCTCCACCTTCTTCCTCTTAACCTGGGAATTAAGGCCATTCACATTTAGGGAAAGCAACTTCAGAACCTCTGAGCTAGCCATATGCCATGTTCATAAGAAACCTTATAAACTCTGTATGACCTTGTGCCCTTCCCCGTTTGCTGCTTGAAGAGTGTTCTCCAGCCGAGGGCCGCCGTTTAGGCCATCCAGCCCTGAACCTTGGATCTATCCCCCTCCCCCCAACCCCCCCTTTGTCAACTACCCCCACACCCGCTTTCCAGCAGAGACCGACAGGCACCAAGCCCATCTCGTGATTTCTCCAAGAGAGCCAAACTCAATAACTAACCCAGAAACTTCCCACTCAGGATTTCCCAATCCCATTCCAAGACCCCAGCCCTCCTCCCTCCCTGCTCCTGCAGCCCATGACAACTCTTGTGACCTGCCCGTCACCAATTACTGATCTGCTATCCCTAGCACCCTCCCTGGGCTCGATTTTCAGGACCTCATACAACCTTTCGGATTCTTATGTGACAGTTAGAGGACAACCCTCCCCCGGTGGACCTCCCACCGCCTCGTTGAGGATGGTTTTTCCAGGATCTGGGCCCGGAGCTTTCTTCCTTCCTCTCCTGGGCTTAATCGTGGACCATTCCCATGGCCTGCGCCCACCCGACTACGCATCCACTCCCACCGGGGAGGCCGAGGCCTGTTCCTCCAGACCCAGCAAGGCCAGCCCCTGGTCGCAGGTTATAATCTTATGGTGGGTGCCTTGCCAGACAAAGGACAAGGTGAGCCCATCTGTAACAAATTTGTTGAGATCTTAGGAAGGACAGGACCCGACCCATCCCGCTCCTTTTGATTAGCATAATCCTCGCCAGGTCTTGGTAAAGGGAGATTTCAAGGCCATTGTAAGTGATGTGTGTGGCCCTTCTCGCCTCCTCCATAATCTTCTCCTTTACTACGTAATTATGGAAGGCCACCAACACATTGCGTGGTCTCGATCCTGGCTCTGGTCTTCGCGGTCCTAACCTGTGGACTCAAACTGCATGTCTGTGTCCGAGTCCGAATTTAGCAGGTCCGCAAATATCTCTTTTAGTGTTGGGGACAACTCCTGATCTGGGATGTCCTCTGGCAACGATTTAACTCTGATATTCGCCCTTCTTGACCTGTTCTCCAAGTCTTCAGCTTGTAACTCCAGGTTTTGTGTGGCCGCAGCCAGGGTTTCTAGCAAATTGTCCACTTTTATTGCATCCTCCGTCAGTTCTTGGATGGCTCATTAATGTCCACTCTCCCTTCCACTTTGTTAATGTCTCTTGATTTCCCTTAAGCCTTTCGAGGGCTCTGCCGCCACCTCTCTATGCCGGGCGAGGCCTCGGTATCGGGCCGCCTGGCCACCGCTGACTCCGCACTGCCGGACGCGTTTCCCTCTGGCGCCGGCACCAGGACCAGATGTCCCTCCCCAGTCGAGGGTCCACCCGCCGCCTATTCAGGGTGCCGGGGAGGGCTGCAGCTATGGCGGACGGGCTGAAGCTCGTATGCAGGACGGGAGCCCGAGGCGTGACATACTCGTCACTACGCAGCCCTCTTGGAACCCCAATAAGTCAGCTCTTGACAGTTGCAGTCAAACATCAGTAGCACTAATCTGAGGTTTAAGGACACCTAGGCTAGGGAGGAAGTTGGTTACAGAACTAGAGAGGGGGTCGGACTTAGGATCCCCTCAAAACTTGAATAAAGACCGTTGAACCACCTCAGAGTTGGGGTGATTGTTGTGACATCTTTGACAGAATAGAGTCCTATAAATGGGAATAAGATTTGCTTGGAATTTGCAGTTATTCAGGAATATATGGAAAGGAACATTTCTTGCAGGCCAAGTAGTAAGCAAACTAGATCAAGCTAAGCAATATGTCTCCCTGTCAATTCTCCCCTCCAATGCGCCTTGACGACTAGCCGTACCACCATAGTAAATAATCGAGTCAGTCCCTGACCAGGATGTCGTTTTATTAAATCTTTCTCCCAGAATGTCCTTCCTGGATGACCTGTCATTCACACACAGCTCTTTAGGACCAATCGCAAACCTTCCCTCTGGCCAGTGATCCCGAGGTCACCTTTTGGGACCTCTCCGTCAGCCAATACTTTCAAGCAGAGCAAGTCGAAATGCTAGAGAAGTTTGCACATTTTTGACAAGGTATTGCCTCTGCTACACATAATCGCTGCCAGGGTCCTCCCTGATATCAGTCTTTGGCATATAATTCCACTGATGTAGACCTGGGGTAGCAAGCAGCCTCTCCCAGTAGGCCACCCATTGGGTATCTCAGGCACTCCCCTCTAAGAGCTCAATATTTTTCATAGGTAGGGTCCACAATCTTCCAGAGGAGAGTTGGGTCAGGAGGGCTTGTATGTGCAGGATGTGGTTTTGGCTCACATATCTGTCACAGGGTCTTGAACCTAGAACCACCCAAGCCCAGCTCGCTTCCCTCCACATCAAGTTGATACTCACTTGTGCCCAAGGCCTGTCACTGGGCGTCACTAGACACAGAGTTGGTTGTCTAACCTAGTCAACTGTCTGCCATGTCGTTGCTTCTCCTTTCACTTCCAACATCCAAGTGATAGGCGTATATGGTCTTACTTTCTGAAATCACTGTCCCCACTCAAATGAAAGGGGCTTTCCTATTGTCATCCTCGCTTGCTTCTCATGAAAATATAGATCCTTTCTCCTTGCAACTTCTCTGCCTTTCCCCCTCCATATGGTTAGTCTATTTACTTCTTCAGCCATTCAACCTATTATTCCACCTCAGCTTGTACCTCCCCCCTCCCATGCACTATTCCAAATTCCCAAACTCATGCCTTCCCTTAGTTTTTATACCTGCCTATTCCTCCCCAGGCCGGTTTTAGTTCCATATGTGCCACTTGGGAAGAATAATTTCTCTACTGGGATTGACAGGTGGGTGAGCAAGTAACTGACTCATGGGTGTGTAATAGGGTACACTGCCTTTTCCAGGCGTTTTGGAACAAGCCCATTTCAGGCTGATCATCCATCTTGTTTTTAGAACCTCCATGCAAGCATGCTACCACACATCAGATCCTGTGAGGTACCGGGGATGAGCTCCTATTCAGTGCATCCATCCCAGGTGTATACTGTAAGCGTTCTGGGGGTTGGAGTTTATACAAAGGGTTGCACTCAATCTGCACAATGACCCTAATAATGCAGTTTAAGAGGACAGGGGCCAAGGAGCATGTGTGCACAGTTCTCAAGTCCTCTCAAAGGTGCTGTTCCGTTAGCCGCGTCCACTGCACTGGGAGAGACCAGGGGGGGGGGGGGGGGGGGGGGAGAGAATCGGCCCACAACCACTACAAAACCTAACAGATGGTGGATACCAGCCTTCTTAGTTAGCCCTGCATGCATCCTAAGGGTCAGGAGGGGTCATCACCAGCGTCGTCACCTAGCTTCATACTGTCACAGCTGTGCCAATTAAAAGCACCGTAAGCAATGCCACTAGTGATCCCCTGCCGCCCAGACCAGCCAGAAAGGCTCCAAGGTACCCAATCATCTCAGACTATTGGTGGACCATCTTTGAGCTGCTCAGGAGGTTGGGGAAGGTACATAATTCACAGTCTCATAGGGAGTATTGATACCAACTGCAGCGGTCAGATCAGCACCAAAGTAGTACTGCTACTCAGCCTCTTCATGGAGAATCAGCCTGGCACAATGTCGCCACCAAGGACGGTTCTGACGCACAGCCTGAAGAATTCTATATTGGCAGATATGCTACAAACTAAATTTGTTCAAAGATTATGGCCCAGTGTAAAACAGTAACAGGTTTAATCAACACGTTTTATATCAATCAGAAAGGATATATTTTAATTGTCACTTCCATGTGGTAAGAGGCGATTAGTTACCACACATAAAAAGTCAACAGAAGAAAATCAAACGAAGCATTGAATTGTTTTATGGTCACGGCTAAAGACAGCAGAACTACAGTATTATAAACATACCTGTGTATTTCAGGGCTCTTCTGTTGGGAAGAATGGTCTTCAGTAGCTTTCTGGTATCCTCCAAACCTTTCATGGAGAGTCATTCCAGCAGGCTTAAAGTAATGCTCTGTTGGTTGGGGGGAGGAAGAAGAAATACTTAACACATATTGGTGTGAATTTCTCATAGGCATGTGTCAAGCAAAGGCAAAAACAAAATAAATGTAAGAAACTTTTTTTTTACAACTCTACTCGAACTTGAAAACAAGTTATCAATTGTACTCTTTTCTTGTACAAATATTTGACAGGTTTTGTGTGCAGAACCAGCCATTAAATGCATTCAAAACATTCCTCATGGTAAACACGGTTATTCCTGAGAATAGACATGTTTTGAGGTCTTTGCAGACCAGAAGGATTCATCAGCTCTTAGGACTATGGGGAGGGTGTTCCAGAGTTTGGCGGCGATCACTGGGAAGCGGATTCCTCCTGCTTTCTGGTGCCTGTATCTAGGGATATCAAGTAGATGGAAGTAGGCAGCTCGGGTAGGTCTGGAAGATTGTGCTTTGGAGATATTTTTGGACAGGTATGTGTGGGCATTCTTTGACATGCATTTGTGGGTCAAAATGCTAGAGTTTTGAACGTTATCCGTTCTTGGTCTGGGAGCCAGTGGATGTTTCGTCTGGCTTTGGAAGAACAAGTTACTTACCAACTGTAACATTCTTTTGACTGGATGTTCCTCCCACCTACTCCTCCATTTTGATATACGTTTCGCTAGCTTCGCTGCTTCGGAAAATCTTTCTTGGCAGAGGGTGCTGTGGACGATGTCGTGGCGTCGATGTCCCTCGAGGGCCGCCGCAGGTGTCAACGTCATCAGTAATAGAAGTAGCTTGTGCCATGCCCGTTGGCTTCAGTTCTGTTTTGTTTGTTCCATTATTGAAGGAACTCTTCAGCGTACCCCAGACTGCAAGCTCTAAGGAAAACGCAAAGTGTAATTCACGTACATTGTACGGTGGGGTAGGCTGGAAGGGGCGATGAGGAATACGTGGGAGGAACATCCAGTCGAAAGAACGTTACAGTTTGTAAGTAACTTGTTCTTCGATTGGATTGTGTCCTACCATATATTCCTCATCTTTGATAGTCTCCCAAAGCAGTGGCAATTTGGAGGAGGGAGTACTATTTAGTTTTATCATGGATGGAATGGAGGACTGCCTTGACAAAAAGGCCTTCTTGAGATAAAGGAGTCTAAGCAGTAGTGCTTAACAAAAGTATGCATTGTTGCCCAAGTTGCAGCTGAGCAAATGTCAACTACGGGAACACCCCTCTGAAGAGCCGCAGAAGTTGCCAAACCCTTTGTGGAATGAGCTCAAAGCCCTTCCGGTGACTCTTTCAAAGCAAGTCTGTAACACTCTCCTATAGCCAGTGTAATCCACCGGGAAATAGCCTGTTTAGTCACCGGTAGTCCTAATTTAGGACCAGTATGACCCACAAAAAGCTGGCCATCCTGGCGAAATGTTGCCATTATCGCAATGTAAACCCTCAGAGCCCTCTTTGGGTCTAGTCTATGCAACCTCACTTCCTCTTTGACCAAATGAGGAGGACTGTAGAAAGTTGGAAGTTATTTTTTGTGATAAATGAAAATCAAACTACTTTCGGCAAGAAAGATGGTTTGACTTTCAAGACTAACTTATCCTTATAAAAAGTAGTATAGGGAGGTTTGCATGAAAGTGCCTGCAACTCGTTAAACCTGCGGGCTGATGTTAGTGCTACAAGAAGAGCCGTTTTCAGTGTTGGGAGCCTTAACGGGCAGGAATGTAAAGGCTCGAAGGGTATACATGTTAGAAATTTCAACACAAGATTTAAATCCCAAGTAGGGACATGACGAGGTACTGTATGTTAGTGAGTCTCTTCAGGAATTGGACAATTAACAGTATTCTGAAATAAGAAACCTCTTCAGAGGAGCGCTTAAAGATGGAAAGCGTCGCCAGATATCCTTTTATTGTTCCAATCTGAGGCCCCAGATTGGCCAGATGTAGTAAAAAAGAAAGCACCATAGGAGTGCCACATTGAAAAGGGTCCACATCCTTATCTTTGCACCAGTTATTGAATTTATTCCAATGACACCGGTACAAGGATTTGGTTGCTAGCCTTCTGGCCGAAAGCAAAATCTACATTGCATCGTCCGGGCTGTCCAAATCCTTATATCTCAGCCTCTCAGAAGGCTCAGTGTCTTGACCTCTGGATGGAGAACCAGACCTTCCTCTTGCAAAAGAAGATCCTCTCTTTGTGGAAGACGTATTGGAGGGCAGATGGACATGTCCTCCTAGCCCAATCCGGAGCAATTAGGATCATGGATTTTCCGAACTTTATCAACCTCCGAAGATCTCTTGAAGGACTTCCAGAGCTAGTTCTCACTTGTGTGAGACTGCTCTGCCTGCTGAGCGCATCTGCGGCCGTATTCTTCTCTCCGGCTAGGTGAACTGTGGCTAGAGATTCCTTCTAGTATTGCCCAGAACCAGAGTTGCATGGCCTCTCTGCACAGTGGTAGTGACCCTACACCACCTCCTTTGTTGAGGTACTACATGGCCACTGTGTTGTCTGTCATTATCAGGACATCTTTCCACGTACAGAGGTCAGAAAGCGCTATTCCGATTTCCCTCCGCTCCAAAAGGTTGATGTGTAGTTTGGACCCCGATGGAGACCAACGACCGCTGATTGTCAGATCACTGGTGTGGGTACCCCACCCTGTGAGTGAGGCATCCGTCACTAGCGTTGTCTCTGGCCATGGTTGCCAAAAAGATTCTCCTTTGAGAATATTGTTCTTGCAAGCCCACCATAGAAGGTCTTGAGCCACTCTGCTCGGAACTTGCAGAAGATTCAACATATTCACCGAAAATTGGGACCACTGAGTCCTGAGGGCCCATTGAACGGATCTCATTCTCAATCTGGCCTCTGGCACCAGAAAAATGCAGGATACCATGAGGCCTAGCAACCTCAAAACAATCGGAGGCCGGAAGACTCCGGCACTCTGGAATTTCGCTACCATCTGCTGAATGAGTTGAGCTCACTTCGGCGGTGGGGGGGGGGGGGCGAGGCTTTCCCCAAGAAAGTGTCCAAGACCGCTACGATGAACTACAGTCTCTGGAATGGTATTATAGAAGATTTCTTGTAATTGAGGAAGAAACCCAGACTGTGTAGGGAGTGGCAGGTGATGCTGATGTTCCAGAGACAGTTCGGCAGAACGTGCACTGATCAGCCAATCGTCCAGGTAGGAGTAGACGTGAATCCCCCCCCCCCCTCCTGAGACTTGCTGACACTACCGCCATCAGTTTGGGGAAAATCCTCGGGCGGAGGTCAGCCCGAATGGCAGAACTCGAAACTGATAATGAGAACCGCCAACCGCAAACCTTAGGTACTTCCTGTGCTTTAGATGGATTGGCACATGAAAGTAAGCATCCTGAAGGTCCAATGATACCAACCAATCTTGGAGTTGGAGAGCCTGAAGGATCTGAGAAAGGGTGACCATCTTTAACTTGTCCTTCCTGACGAACTTGTTCAAGTTTCTTAAATCCAAGATGGGTCTCAGTCCTCCGTCCTTCTTGGGAATGAGAAAATAGGGGTAGTACCAACCCATTTTCCTCTCTGCTACAGGTGCATGTTCTATTACACCTTTCTCTAGCAGGGTTAAGATTTCCTGCACAAGGAGCGGATCTGGAATTTTGACAGAGCTGGTTCCCGGTGAATGATCCAGAGCTATTTTTAGAAAAGGATGGCAGAAACCTTGGGATACTGTTTCTAGTACCCAAGCATCTGAAGTAATGCCCCACCATTCGTTCAGATGCTGAGAGATTCGGCCTCCCACCGGGGTCTTGTGGGACAAGGTCTCAGAGCGGCTTAGAGGCGGCTGCTGAGGCTGTTTTTGCACCCTTACCTCGTCCACCGCGGGGCAATCTTCTTTGCCCTCTTTGTACAGCACGTCCTCTTCCTCTACCGACTGAGGAATAGTATCGAAAAGGACGACCTCTCCAGGATGATGAGCCCGAATTAGGTGGTTAAAGTTGCTGAATAGAGGCGCTAAGGGACTTAAACGCTGCTTTGGGGGTCTGCAGCTTCTCTAGTGATCTACCTTGCTGCCGAACAACCTCGAGCCATCGAAGGGTATATTGAGCAGTCTGGCCTGCACGTCCAGTGCAAACCACGACTTTCTCAACAACGCAAATCTGCGTAGTACAATGCTTGCAGCCATGGATCTGCTAATGCGGTCAGCAGTATCCAGTCCTGATTGGAGACATTCTCCCATCACTTCCTTGCCATTCTTAACTAAATTCAGAAAGCCATCCCGTACTTTAGCCTTCTGAAATATGTTCAGCCTCCATACTAACAGTCCCACAGGGTATGAGTAAACCTGGCCAAGGTACAAGTAACATTAGTGGACTTTATGGCCATACTGCCCGAGGTAAATACCTTGCGAGACCATGCGTCCACTTTTTTATCATCTCTATCTGGAGAGATAGATGGGTAGGCAGACTGCCTGGTGAAAGTAGCATCCTGGACTACACGACTCTCAGGCATAGGGTGTATGCAATATAGTGCGGGTCATTGGATGATCTATATTTCCTAGGGAAACTCCTGTTGACAGCAGCACCAGACTCTGGGGCTTCCCAGTTAGCTACCACCCTCCTTTGAAGGGCCTTGTGAAAAGGCAAGACAGGGTCTTTTTGGGAACCTTGGTCCAGGATGTCCATCATGTCACCCTGCTCGAAATTTGGTGAAGCTCTACTCCAGCCCATGTATTCAGTGACCCTGTTCATCAGATTTCTATAACCTGAATCAGCATGATCCGATGGGTCAGGTTTACCGAACTCCAACTCTGGGAATGTATCAAGACCGCTGGCAGAGTAGAGGGAGTCACACAGATCTTTCAACTTAGACTCAGGATCAATTAGCTCTTCAGGCACTTCTCTAGTGCCAAACCTCACTCCTAACGGAGAAACATCCTCATCTGAAGCGCTATCCTCCATATAAATGGAGGACATGGACTTTAAAAAGTCCTTCTTCGGTACAGGTTTGAATATTTTTTCTTGTACCGTTAAATGCTTCGATGGAATCGAAGACACCATCAACGGTATCGAAGGGGTCTTCGAGAAATGTCTCCATTTTAGAGTCGACCCAAATGGCGTCGAAGGTGTCGACAAAATTGTCGAAGGCTTCGAAGTTTTTTGTTTCTTTGCCAGTATCGGAGGTGGACTCGACTTGCATGTCAATGCCTTCAACACCTTTCCTTTGGGTGGAGCGTTTTGAGCCTCCGATTTACTACTCTTCTTGCCCGTAGTAGCTTCTGACCTTCCTGCGTCATCCAACAGAGCGATCGGAGTCTGGCTCTTGTGAGACTCTTGAGGGGGGGGGTCAAGGCTGCACTCTCAAAGATCTGCATCATCTCTTGCCTAAAGGCATTCCATTTACTGGGAGAATCCGATCTAGTCGGACATCGTATAACCTCAGGAGAGGTACCCGATGACAAAGAGGAAGACCTGTGGGGTCTCTTTTTAGCCTTCTTGGAAGAAGACTATGAGGATTGTCTGGATCGACTCCTCGATCGGGACCTCTTCGAATGTCTATGTCGAGTAGAGTCCTTGGACTCAATTGACTTTTTATATTTTTTTGAAGAAACCTTCAAAGCTTCCCTCTGCACCGCTAATTTACCTTTGCGTTCACGGAGAGCTTTCTCAGTCATAGACTGACAGGACCCGCAGTCCTCGGTTCGGTAACTGGAACCCAAACAGCAAAGGCAGTTACGGTGAGGATCAGTTATCCACTCGCCCCGCAGTCATGACATTTCTTGAAACCCGACTTTGGTGTCGAAGTGGTTGAAGAAGATGACATTTTTTTCAGAAGAAAAAATGAAGCGTGCTGATAACTTGAATCAAAGCTATCGGAAAAACAGTACTGAAGCCAACAGGCGCGGCACAAGCTACTTATAATACTGATTACGTCGACACACTACGGCGACCATCGATGGTCGACACCATGAAAAATTTTCCATAGCAGCGAAGCTGGCGAAACATATTTCAAAGATGAGGAATACATGGGAGGACACAATCCATTCGAAATGTCTTTTTTAGAGAGGTTTAGAGCTGCTCTTAGTGTTATTTTGGATGACCTGGAGTTTTTTCATGTTTCGGACATTGGAACCTGCGAAGAGGGAGTTGCAGTAGTTGATCCTGGATATTATGAGGGCTCTAGCGAGTGTGATGCAGCTGTCCGTGGATAGGAATGGCCTGCATGCATTAATCTGTTTCGCTGTGTGTGCTGCTGCTGATGCGATGGCCTTTACCTGTATAGTTAGTGAGAATGTGAAGTCTAGGTATACACCCAGGGTCTACCTCTTTGGCAACAGGGATTGTTTTCCTGTAGATGGAAAAGGCTTTGAATGAGCCACTGAGTGTGCTTAACCGAGGTGTATCAGTTCGGTTTTCTCATCATTTAGGCATAGTGTTCTGCCATCCAGGTCTGGATAGTTTGGTAAAGTTTGGTTAGCGCAGTGGAATCTGTGTCATAATTGCCAGGGATGGGTAAGAGGATTTTGGTGTCATCCACGTAGTTAGTGTAGGTGACACCCGAGCAGGTCAAAGAGGGGTTTGGTGAAGATATTGTACAGCGTCGGTGAGACACATGATATATTAAAAAAATTGATCTGAGGCAGTGAGGTTGGATTCCATATGCCGATATATATTCTTCATACCATCTGGTTTAACAAAAATGTATTCACCACAAGTTATATGCAAATTTCATTAAAATAACAGATACTGTATACACAACATAATATATACCGACAACACCTCTTTCTACCACCTTTCATACGCTACATCATAATTACCACATTTTAGCATATATAAACAATACACACTGTAGTTCCTTTCCTTTTCATCTATTTATAATGTTATCTTTGGCCCGGTTATCTCTTTTACAGTATGCCTTTCATTAGAGCCACTCAAATTTCTTCAGGGCCTATGTCTATATATGTTTCGGTCCCGTATAGGTACCACCCATGCCCTCAATTCTTAGGACCTTCTTCAGGACGATATATACAAACAATAAAGCAGTTCAGGGTCTGCTTATGCCAAAATATATAGGTGGCAGATGTCTTCACATGTCCTACAGTTCCCAGTCTCCTCCACTTTTTTTTGATGGAATTTTTCTTTGATGGAGGTTCATGTAAGTGCTGGGAAAGTTAATCCCTCTAGCTCGAGCGGACCCCGTCGTAGTTCGAACCGGATCAATTAAATAGCAACTTCCAAAAAGGGCTGCAAGATGGCTCAGTGTTTTAACAAACCTTCCCATTTTGGCAGTCAACACAGGCGAGCTGGAGTGATGAAGAACGTTTGCATGGCACCCTAGAGATCTACATGCTGTGGAATAGAACTATGGTTGTATTGACAGTCTGGCATTGTTAAAACACTGAGCCATATTGCAGCCCTTTTTGGAAGTTGCTATTTAATTGATCCTAATCGGAAGGACACAGACTATCGAAGACTACAACAGGGTCCGCTCAAGCCAGAGGGATTAACTTTCCCAACACTTACATGATCCTCCATCAAAAAAGAATTGGATGTGACTGGGAACTGTAGAAAATGTGAAGACATTACCACCTATATATTTTGGCATAAGCAGACAGTGAACTGCTTTATTGTTTGTATATATCGTCCTGGAGAAGGTCCTAAGAATTGTGGGCATGAGTGGTGCCTATACGGGGCCAAAACATATGTAGACATAAGCCATAAAGAAATTTGAGTGGCTCTAACGAAAGGCATACTGTAAAAGAGATAACAGGGCCAAAGATAACATTATAAATAGATGAAAAGGAAAGGAACTACAGTCTATATTGTTTATAAATGCTAAAATATGTGGTAAATATGATGTAGCGTGTGAAAGCATGAGTGTGTATGAACGGTGGTAGAAAGAGGTGTTGTCAGTATATTATGTTGTGTATACAGTATCTGTTATTATAATGAAATTTGCATATAACTTGTGGTGAATACATTTTTGTTAAACCACATGGTATAAAGAATCTATATCAGCATATGTAATCCAAACTCACTACCTCAGATCCATTTTTTGAGTACATTTATATCGTTTACCTGAAGGATCTTGGGGTGTACAGGTATCCTTTTTGTTTTTTCGAGGCGAGACATGAGCCTTGAGGGACTCCGCAGGTGACTGGTGCAACGTTAGTCATGAAGCACAATTGCATTCCTGCACGAAGATATGCAGAGACACACACACACACACACACACACACACACACACACACACACACACACGTATACACAAAGAACATGCTTACACCTTCTAAAGAGGACAGATACATGTACATACTGTCAAGAGCTTTTCCTTAAGCCAAATGCAGAAACGCAAAAAAGCCAAGCATACGTGGACTGAGCTTGCAACCGCTTTACCGCAACCAACCATGAAGAGCTACGGGGACATAAACCTATAGGGCTCTATCGCTACTAACCTCTAAGAAGACATTCAAACGCATAGGGGAACCATATAATGACTGTAGTGAATACACATGACACCACGGGCCTCAAATACATGGAGGGAAAAGTGCAGTCCCTGCAGCAAGAAGCACAGAGACTGTTCGCAGACAAGGGCCGGTGGAAATTCCTGGTTCTGGAGGCGGTGAGCCACCTGCGAAATGCAGACTAAAATCTTCATAATTTTAGACAGAAAGGCTCCGTTTTGTGGCCCTCGCACACGTGACCCAGCAGAGCCGAACAATTGATATTTGCTCATGGTGAGACGAGGAGCTGTTCCCAGCGAAGCAGACAAGATTGATACATGCAATGTCCACCAAATGATCAGACCAGTTGCAACAATGGGGACACAGTCTTTCTCAATACCTTGAAAAGTTACACCGACTACTGTGACCAGCCAATCCAGACACTCAGATCATGGGGCGGTGTTGAATGTTGCAAAGGCCTTTGTGCGACCCTGCAACAAAGTAATATAGTTTGGGGCGGGGGAGGAGTCTCAGGCAAAGCCACCTGACATGGGAAGACCAGTGAGAATCCAGGTGTATATGGGTTGCATAGGTAGTAAGCCAGAGCTAACCAATAGGGGGGTCCCTGTAGATTTTTGGGGATGTTGTTAATGTTTGCACATCTCCACGATGCAAAACTGGGCGACAGACTCAGAAGCGGAGATCGCCGGAGATTTGTGGTTTCCTGTATAATTATGGTCTAATGGAGAATAAAAGACAGTATAACTTGCCCCATGGCTGAGTCCTCTGATATTGCCAGAAGGAAGGTTTCAGAAGGGCCCTAGATAGCTCTGCTAACTTGTGATATTGTTGATGCGAACGCCCCCCGTCCACTGGCATACTACTACAATTTGTGTAAGGATAATAACTGCATCAGAATAACTGCATCTTAGACTATAAATCAGAATTTGTGTGTGTTTACCATCCACATTACATTGTCCTGTGAACAGAGCTGTGACAACACTTGCGCAAAACCAGCCTTGCAGCTAAGAGACAAACACCCATTTCTACTCCCTAATACAGGAAAATGTGCCCAACAAAAATGGGAAACAATTAACACATGGGACCCTATCCCTGCATCTACCCACAAATCTCCACTGATATTGATGAACCGGTGACCAGCCGAGCAGTGGCATAGGAAGGAACTCTAATATTACTCACTGACCTCAGAATGAATTTTAAGGGTAACAACATATTTTAATAAGCATAAACTAACCCCATTGGCAAATCTTTTTTACTTCCAGAAAAATCAGTTTATTCCATGTAGGGAGTACACTCTTATCGGAGACCTGCTTGATAACCAGACATAGGAAGTGAAATAGGGCACAATACAGTCTATGGTTTTATCCCACCCTTCCTCACCACAGCTTCAAGCCTTACTGAGGTTTCTTATGGAGCCCTATTGGAGAAAAATCACATTTCATTTTTAAGTTAATCTGTGTATCTCTTAGCAATGCTGCCATTGAGTTTCTTCTTCTGTAACGCGAGACCCCACTTCTTCAATTCACTGTCATCAGTTAAACAAGATGCATGGGGATGCCAGTGGCACTAAACACAGAGCACATGATTATTATGAAAAGCCCTCAGCTGCGGAGCATAGAAAGAAACAGAAGGTGCAGTTACCTAGACTAATACTAGCATTTCTTATCCTTCACTGGTACTTTACTGTCGAAGTTGCTGATCTGTTCTTCACCCGCAAGGAGTGCATGCCTGTGCCCTCCCCGTCACACCCCTCCTGGAACCTGTGCTAGCCTCCAATACTTATGGACCAAGCTATGTAAAAAGCAAGAAACAGCAGCAGTAAAACCATCAGTGGGATATTTGCATATCCACCAGACTTTGAAAGCACAACATATTGAAAGCCTCACCATGACATTACGGGCCGTTTAATAAAATGTCATGAATCTGCATGTACACAATTATTTTGCAGTGCATACAAGATTGTTTGCAGCATACTCCACTCCAACATTATTGGGTAGGATTATACAAGTGCTCAGTGAAGTGGTATTTGTAGAGCAAAGAGTTTCCATACAATTTTTTGAGGTCTATGCCCAATGAACTCTGAAAACTTTCAATGGATGCAAATTGTGTGAAAAGCTTTCCAGCTGTCTGAAGATCTTTTGCCCTAGTACTTTGCACAAGTAATTCCAAGCATTTTCCATACCCATTATCCCTTTCAGGCAAAGTAAATGGAACTACTATGTTTCTCTCCACTTATCGGGTAATCTTACCAAAGCTAAAGTATGACTCACTGAGCATGACATTGGTCTACTCAAATTCCTTAGAGGACAAATTAATATTCTATGTGTATAATGTGTTAACGTGCAAGGGTACCGCCTCAATGTGCAGTGTGGCATATGTCCCAAGAATAGGAAGCATGGGATGAGGTTGCACATCCAATTAGCCTGCTTATCTAGTAAGTATCCAATGTTTGAGTTGACAGCAAAGGCATCACCCACACTATGTAACCCAACTAAGGCAACATGGGTAACACATTCTGGTTGTTGAACGTTATTCATATTGCAACAAAAATAAAACAACTGCATATATGTACTAATATGGTAACCTTTCGCAAGGCCAAGGTAGGAGAGTGGAGGTTGTCCAGAAAGATCTGTGGCCTGGGGCGCAAGGTAGAAGGGAAGATTATTTGGTTAATGTGCGCAGGCATAACTTAGTTCCATCATCTGTTCTGAAGCCACTTTTTCCATATTCGTTTTAAGCTCTTGAAGGTGTTTTCTGCTTTTAGGTTTAAAAGGTCACGCCTGAATAGTATGGCAGTGTAAATAGGCTAGACCAGACCCTCAAGACTAGTTACTATAATTTACCTTTATTAAAAGAGAAACCACATGTCGGGTAACTGCTGTGGCTTGTACCTTATTAATTGTTAAGATGGTGGTAATGGTCTGTGTGCTCTGCTAAAACTCAACTGAAAAGGAAGCTGGGCAAGCGCACATGTGCAACCCTTAGAGAGAACATTGATCACAAATATTGATTGGCGTGCCATTCTTACACAAATTACCAACTTGAATGTGTCCCTCAAGCTTATATAGCTCCTTCTCACTGGTGGAAGTTGTAAAGCCAATAAAAATCAAAATAGGCAAACCGTCTAGGTTTAAACCTCCAGAGGCAGAAAGTAGGAATGCAAGCAAAGGGCAATATTCTTCAAAGTTCTCATGTTTCCCTATGCCATGCATGAGCAAGTCATCCAGTCCTTTCTTTTCTTGGAATTCTAACACTAATCATTTTTTTTTCCAATATGAAGTATATAAACTACAAGTCGCAGAATTCAAAAGATAAAAACATGACTGAATAACTTCACACATAGTAAGAAGATAATTGAAAGCCATTATTGTGGAGAAAATGGGTCGGGTCCTTTGGCAACAGGCATTTTCAATTAAATATTGCAAATAAATGACTGCTTAAAGTAAAAGAAAAAAAGAGGGTGTGTGAGTAGGAATAACAAATAGCAAAGAAAAATAAGTTGGGTTGTTTTGAGGCACAAAACAGAAAACTAAGTTCCTACAGAAAAAAAGGACAGCCTAGTCACTTGTATCCAAGAAACACCAGAGAAACCTACATATTAAGAAAGGTGTTGTATTCATGTAAAAGCAGACAGGTGCCCATTTGTTGTTCCAAAAATGCAAACTGCATACGTCAGGCAAAATCTAACTGTAAAGCATCTCAATCCACACCCTTTGTTAGGCAACCCTTCTTCTCAGACATCTTGGGCACAGCTGTTAAAACTGTACATGTAAAATGTGGCACAGATGTAAGTGGGTCAAACAATAGGAATGATGTTCACCTTGTATAGGAAGCATGTTAAAGGAAAGGATGAAAGAAGGGTGCTGCAGTTAAAACAGTTTAGGTCTGCCCATTCAACAATCTCCTACCCATACACCCCACTCCATCGGCCCTTTCCACAAGTAACTTCTCCTTGAGTGGCATGTACAAGCAAATGTACAGTCCCTTGTTAATACATTCTGGCCTGGAATAGCATTTCAATTACTCGATGCATAACATTCAACTTGAAAAGAATTGTTGCATGCTCAGCTGAGGTATAGTTTTTAATTCATGGATTATTCAGATTTGAAAGAAGACCTTTGAGGTCCAAACCTCCGCACAAAAGGCAAGAACCACACCCTACATCGGTTTATGGAAGACATTAACACTGTTCATCCAGTCACAATACAAAGTAGAAATCAATGGTTTCAGTCAAAAAAAACAACTACATATGCAGTGCAAGCTGTTTCTTACCAAATGGGCTTTAAGAAAAGGCAGGAGGTTTGTATTGAGGAGTGATGTCTGGCAATGGTTAGCCAAGAAGCTGGGATATACAAGCCAGCCAAACAAACATCAATTGTCATTCAATTAATGCATTTTATTTATTTTGAATACATAATATAGCCAAAACCAAGCTAAAGGCCAGGAAGCGCTTCATATCAAGATAGAATACCAAAACAGATATTGGTCATCTAAACCAATCACAGTCCAGAAAAAAAACAGTCAGTCACACATTGAGCAAATGGTAATTGAGACAAGTCTCACTGGAACAGATGGGTTTTAAACTGTCTCCAGATCATCGGGGAAGAGGCGCAGCTGGGCTCAGAGGAAATTCCAGATACAGGGAATAAAGTAGTGGGGCGCTTTGAGCTTAATTGAGGCCTTTTTTGTCGAAGGAAGTCTGAAGCGTTATGATTAAGTACTGCACAAAGCTCTGACCCCTAGAGAGGTTTACAGGGGTTGGAGGTCCAGAGATTTTGCCAACAGCAATAATTAGACGTGGCAGGGGGGGAGGGTGTTAAAGGGGGGGGGGCATTTCAGGGAATATAAAGTAGTTTAAGGATGGCCCACAAGTAGGCGACTGGCCCCAACAATGTGGCGTTCTGCAAAGGTAAGTACAACTGCATGGAAATCCGAAAAAGTAACGAAGGCTTTATACGTCAAAGTGGTGCAATTTCAGAAATTCAGATTGGGTTCATTTTGTTATGTGGTACTGAAGATAAAAGAGGGTTCAAGGAGTAAGCCAAGGGCTTTGGCAGAGAAATAGCTTTGGAACGACGCTCACTGAGAAAAACATGCAGTGGTGCATAGGTTTTGAAGAGAAGTAGTTTATCCTAGTTTTGTGAAGGGAAGCCTGCTGAAAACGCTGGCCCCATGCAACAGAGCCAGAGGCTGTAGCCAATGGAGCAGAGTGCTGAATGCTGCTGAACAGACACAAAGAGGGGTCGAAGCACACCATCTGTGGAACTAGTAGTCATGCACTTAAGCCTCTCTTTACATTCCCAATACCACCAACATCCATCAATACATTGTGGGCTTTAAAGTCCTAAGTAGTTGAATATAAAACTTTGTGTTCACAAGTTAAAATGAAATTACTGACAGCTATCGCTTTTCGGCAGCTAACATTGATATGGCAGAGCTGGGGAGGCAGCGAGGTACAGAATGCAGGAGGTTTTTTTGCAGAAACTTCGAACCATTTACAGAATAGGATATCCTGTTCTCGCCATGAAATACCGAAAATGAAGAAGCTGGAGTATTTACAAAAAAGAAAATCCCCAAATGGGGGAAGAAATGCTGTACTTGCACATTATGCGAATTCCGACAGATGATGATTTAAATGAAAGTTAAATTGCATGACTAGGAGGAACCTTTGGGTCTATTGGTTAAATCTGCAGCTCTATAAATATGCTTTTGGAGGGACAAGTAAATCAGGTTGAATTTGACTAATAAAACAGCTCAATTGTTCAGCGAACGGAAGGCGTATGTTTCTTAACGGTAACTCTGGTTCTCCAGCATTGGTATCTTTCATAGACACACATGCTGTGAAGAATCCTTGGTTACTTTTTGATTTCCCCTTGCCCTAGTCGAGAAGAACCAAAACTTTTCTTGTAGCCAAACACACTTGCTATGGGTGTATTTGGTCCCAACCAATGGGACCCCTAGTAGCCCTAGACTAGAACCTCCTCTTCCTCTCAAGAGTCTGGCACCGTGGTGAACGATGTCCATAGTGTGTGAGTGGGTTTACCTGAAGGGGCATGTGAATCTATGAAAGATACCAATGCTGGAGAACAGGAGTTACAAGTAAGCAACACACTGCTTCTCAAGCATTTATTCTTTCATAGATTCACATGCTGCGAATAGATCAATCAGCTTACAGACACAGGAGCTGCATGCAAGTACAAACCCCACCAGCACCTTTTAAGCAAATCCATAGGATCATACCTTATTGGAACAGGTGCTGTAGGACTGCTCTCCCTGGACGCATTTCTTCAGCATGCTGCATCTCCAAGCAGTAGTACCTTGTAAATGTATGCAGCAACGCAGGGACCCCGACCACCATGCCATGGGAAGCCGCTGCAGCCCTCGTTGAATGTGCATCTGGGGGAAACTGGAGGTGCTTCCCCCGCTGACGTGTGGCAGAAGACAATAGCCAATGAGATCCCTCTTGCTATGCTTTGTTTGGATAGAGTTGCCTTTATTCGCAGGGCCATTTGCCATGAATTTCCTGAAGGACAGTGTCCTGTCAATATAGTATTGTAATGCCTGCTTGAGACCGAGCGAGTGCAATGCCACCTCTGCCGCAGTTGTTGGCTTGCTAAAGAAAACGGTAAGATTATTGGGGAATTCTTGTGAAAATCCGTTGTTACATTGGGAATTAATCGTGGGTTCATCATGAGTACCCTGTCCTTTTGGAACTGTAAGTAGGGTTGGTCGACTGCAGGGTCTGCAGCTCCGACACCCTCCTAGCTGACATAATAGCCACCAGAAAAGCGACTTTCCACAACAGGTATCCCAGTGGTGCAGAGGACATAGGCTCAAACCGTTTCCTCACGAGCCCCGAGAAGCTCCATTCTGGCGATATCAGTTTTACTGGCTGGAAGCTTCGAAATAGGCATTTGAGGAAATGCTTTACGAGTCTTCGTCCATAGAGGGAAATGCTTTTCTCCAGTCTAGTGCACCTAGATATGGCCGCCAAATGTACTTTAACAGAGATGTGGGCAAGGCCCTGTTTGGCCAGGCCTAGGAGGTTATAGCAGCACCTCCTCCGGTGTCATCCAGAATGGGCTGAGCCCTTCCTGGTGCTGTTGCCGTTGGGGTTTGCACCACTTGCAAAAACGTTTCCACTTAAATCGGTATGATTTGTTGGTGGCGGGGGCTTTCGCCACCGCTGGGACCTGCCTGCATTCTTGCCATATGTTTAGGCTTCAGAACTCCACAAAGTCAAAGGGCCATGCCGTCAGGCAAAGTGATTGGAGGTTGTGATGCAGGATTTTCCCCCTGCCTTGTGTTATGATGTCTGGGCGATTGCTAAGTCGGATGGGCTTGTCCCTGGAGAGCTGTACTACATTGGAGTACCAGGTTTGGCAAGGCCAGTTTGGCGCAATAAGGATCACCTTATAGGTGTGTCGTTTGATTGTTTGTATTGTTCTGCAGAGGATTGGGAATGGAGGGAAGGCGTGCAGGAAGAGGCCGTCCCATGGAAAGGCAAACACATTTCCCGTTGAGCCCTTTTGGGGTGTCCTGCTGGCTTACCTGGCACACTTCTTGTTGTGGATCATGGTGAACAGCTCTACTGTTGGCTGACCCCAGCGCTGGAACAGGGACTGCAGCATAGAAGAGTGGAGCTCCCATTTGTGGTTTTGGGACATTTTCCTGCGCAGGCTGTCTGCTGTCAGACTCTGTATCCCTGGCAGGCGGAATGCCTGGACGCTTTGGTTCTCCAGTATCGGAAGGAATGATTTGAATGCCCACCGAACCGCTCTGAGTTCGAGCACATTTATATGTAGGAATGCCTCCCAGGGGCTCCATAGCCCCCCAACGTGTAGTTGATCCACGTGAGCGCCCCACCCTTGGAGGGAGACATCCGTAACCAACGTTTTTTCAAGTGTTGGATATCCTGGAAGGTTTTCCCCCTGCAGACGTTGGCTTTGTTTGCCCACCACTGAAGCTGCAAGCACAGCTTGAGGGATCCGGTGGTCTGCGACCAGTTCACTGCCAGGAACTCTTGTAGTGGTCTCATATGAAGTCTGAAGCGCAAGACCAGAAGTATGCACAGAGCCATCGTCCCGAGCAACTGCATGCATTGTCCACTGTTTTTACTTTGTTTGGTGTGAACGTCCTCAGCATGGCCGCAAGGGTGTTTATTATGTCGCTGGAGTGACACACGTCGTGTTCCTGGGTGGAGAATTCCGCTCCTAGGAATATGAGCTTCTTGGATGGACGTAAGCAGGATTTCTTGTAATTTATGGCAAGGCCCAATGTTTTTAACAGGCCCAATGTCGCCATAGAAGAGACTGCTCCCCGTCTGGATGGGGATCGCACCAGTAAGTCGTCTAATTAAGGATAGATATGGTGTCCTTGCTTGCGCAGGTTGGCTGCCAAAGGCACGAGGCACTTTGTGAAGGTGCATGGAGCCGACTTTTAAGCCGAATGATGAGACCTTAAACTGGTAGTTTGATTTTCCAACCATAAACCAGAGTTATTTCCAGTGCCCCAGATGAGAGGGTATGTGAACAGACACTTCCTGGAAATCCAGAGTAGGAACAATTTTCTATCTACACCATATACAGACACCGTCATACGAAACCTAGACATCTCCCCCACTACACAGGACTCTCAACCTCAGTGTGTTCTCCTGTACCAAACTGCATTGTGAAACTTCAGTCTCTCACCCACTATACAGGACCCTTCCAAGTGTGCTCCCCTGTATCTGAAACTGCATTGTGAAACTGCATTGTGAAACTGCATTGTGAAACTGCATTGTGAAACTGCATTGTGAAACTGCATTGTGAAACTGCATTTTGAAACATAGGCCTCTCTCCACTATATAGGACGCTTCTAAGTGCACTCCACTGTATTTGAAACTGCGTTTGAGGCTTGGGCCGCTCTCCCACTGTACAGGACTCTCAAATCTCAGTGTGCTCTCCTGTGCCAAACTGCATTGTGAAGCTTGGGCCTCTCTCCCACTCTGCAGGTCCCTTCTAGGTGTGTTCCCCTATACTTTGAAACTGCATTTGAAACATGGGCCTCTCTCCCACTATACAGGAATCTCAAATCCCAGTGCGTTATACAGGGCCCCATTCTATGTGTGTTTCTCCTGTACCAAAACTACATTGTAAAGCTCAGGGCTCTATCTCACTGTACAAGTCACAATCTGTGTGTTCTCCTGCAGCAAACTGCACTGTGAAGCCTAGCCCTCTCCACCTCAATACAGGATTCTCAGGTCCAGGTGCACTCTCCTGTACCAAGGTGCATTGTGAGGCCTGGGCCTCTCCCACTGTGCAGGATTCTCAGGTCTGGGCCCCCTAGCCCCACGTACCAAGCAGCATAGCAGCATTGTAGAACCTAGGCCTGTCCCACTACGCAGAACTCACATCTGGGTGTGTTCTCCTGTACCAAACTACACCCATGTGTACACCCCCTGTACCTGAACTGCATTGTGAAACCTGGCCCTCTCCACCACCGTACACGAAAGCCAACTCTAGCTTATACTGTTAAACCTGCTACACCTCTCCCGCTGCCTAGATGTCCCAGTCTAAGTGTTCCATTGCTGCCTCCTACTCTGGGAGACCTAGACCTTCCACCCGATATCTAGGCGTCTTAAAATTAAGCGTTCATTACCACCTAACTCTCTCAAATCTAAAGCCCCCCCCTTATCACCTATCACCGAGGTGTCCAAAATCTGATACTTGATCACTGCCTGCCTCAGCTAGGCCTAAACCCTATCTAGATAGCTAGGTGTCCCAATCTTGCTCACTGCCTGCCATTTGCTCAATTTAGCTGCTGCTGTCCAGGGGTCAGGAATCTAGCTGTTCAATCATCGCTTGGCTCTCGCCAAAACCTACATCCCTTCAGACATCTGATATCCTGCACCCAGGAGTACAATCTCATTGTAAACCACCTGCAAAACCTAGGCTCGCCACCTCTTGCTTCTCATTCTTCTGGATACTATCAGTACCTGCAGAAATTGAATCTTAGGAACCCGACACCCCAGAACACCCAGCACCCACCAAAACCAGTACCTACTACCATTAACCACACCCCTTAACCTGCCGCGCCACCCACCAAAGTACAATACTCCCTAAAACAGCCCTCCCATTACACCCCTACCCAAGCGACTGAACAAAGACAGCCTCCGAAAGCATCCAGACACCACAAATTAAGAGGATTAAAATCCACACTAGCCTGGCACAAGGCACTACAGTTGAACAACTGCCCCTCTAAAGTCAACACCCAGACCAACTCCTCCACCAAGGACCCAAATTGCTGTGACGCATCACTGGAAGCAGATCAAGAGGAATGGAACACAGTACAAATAATACAGATACACAAGCTGAACCGCCCCCAGTAGAAGACGCCTTCAGTACGGAACGCACCCCGCCAAATACCATTGACAGAACAAACATCGTAAGAGATAAATCCTTATACCTTACACCATATCTCGTACCAACCAAAGAACTTAAATACTTCAACGACAAAATTTCCAGATGGATAAAGGACCCCCTAGAACAACGGAAAAAAAGACGGGTGGACCCAAGAAGAGAATAGGATGACACCAACCCCCTCACTCCATATATCACAAGAACAGAAGGGCACCATCGATACCCACATCAAATGACAAGAGATGACAAAGCAATAGAAGTCAGCATCCCAATTATCAATCTCACAGAGCGATTCAATGACAAAGCCACCTTCACAGAACCTCAACTAATCGAAGTCAACATAAAAGCACCCCAACTGAACACCCACAAATCAAAACAGGGAGCAAATAAACCAAATCACACCAAAAAGATCCACTGCAATCTAATTAACGCAAGATCAATGTCCAAATGCCACCAAAATCTACGACCTCCGAAGTGACAGAGGCATCAACATCCTCTTCGTAACCGAAACATGGCTAAATGACAACTACATGATCACCCTCAATAACTACCTTCCCGATACCTTCAAGTGCATTCAAGCAAATGGGAAAACCAAAAGAGGTGGTGGACGGGCAATCATCCACAAGGAACACTTGGAAATTAAAGCGGAAGACCCATTAAACATCAATAAATGTGAATCCCTAATCCTACGTCCATCAGCAAATCTCAGAACAAAGCTGACATTCATACTAGTATACAGACCACCTTATGATGCAGCCCTCGTAGACACCTTCATAGAAGTAATCACCAACCTAGCTATCGAGCACAACCACCTAATTATCCACAGAGACTTCCACATCTGTTTCGATGAAGAAACCACAACCTCACAAAAATCTCTAACCAACCAACTAACAATGAAACAACATCAGCTAGTCAAAGGAGCAACCCACACGGCAGGACATACAATGGACGCAATCTTCGCCAACAAAAAACTAAATTACCACGGCGCCAACGATTCAGATCCACTGGAGCGACCACCTCATCATCCACTTTGTAATCTCACTGCCCTCCCCAATAATCAAGAAACATGGAAAACTATCGATCATTAAAAGAAACTGGAGAACCATAACAAAAAGAAGCATAAAAAACTCCAACTTAACGGAACTACTGGTGATCACCAAACCACAAGCAACAACCATGGACGAAGCTGACCTACACTAAAATAGATATACTTCGCAACTGGATCACAACAACAATTGACAAGATCGCCAAAGAAAAAAACTTTCAGTCCATCCCGCAAAAGAGCAACAGCAAAATGGTTCACCCACTACTAGGCGCCATGAAAAGGAAAAAAAAACGAAAACTAGAATTGAGGATCAACAAAGACTGCAGAAAAAAATTCAAACTTCAACAACCTACCCGTTCATACAAAAAGCAAAAAAGGAAATACTAAGACAACAGAATCCTGAAAGCACCAAACACCCAAAAATAACTCTTTAAAATCATAAACAAAATAAAAAACTCACCCAGCTGCAACAATGCTCCAATACCATCGAAGAAACTATGGAGTGACCTTGCAGACCATTTTAAAAACAAAATCATTACCATAAAAAACAGACCATGAGACCACAACACTGAAGACACCCACCGATACGAGGAACGCCGGAACAAACTCTGAAACATCCCACACATCAGTGGAGACATTCGTCAAACTGGTATATCAAAGCAACAAATAAGGCTCCCCGCGGATCCCTGCCCCCCTGACATTTACAAATCAAACCTCTCACAAGGAACCCCAATGGAATATTACAGGAATGCCCTCAACCAATAGATCTCAACAGGGAAAGTGCCACAATCTTTCAAATCAGCATACATCAAACCACTCCTCAAGAACACAGCAGGAAAACGTAGAGGACCTCTCCAACTACAGACCCACCTCCAACATCCCCTATCCAGCTAAACTCCTGTAAACAAAGATATATAGAAATACCCAAGAATTCAAAGAAGAACACCGCTTATTAAACCAGGCACAAGTAGGCTTCAGACTGATGAGGAACGGAAACAGTACTTCTCTCAATCTGGGATGATCTAAAGGCAGAGGCAGACTCAAACAACAGCACTGCTCCGTTACTTCTAGACCTCTCTGCGGCATTTAGATACAGTTAACCATGACATTCTCATAATGAGACTAGAAGAATTCGGAATCACAGACAACACCTTACTATGGATCAAATCCTTCCTAATAAACAGAAAAGAAATGATATGGATGAAACCTTATGAATCATGATCAAGAGAATAGTTATGCGGAGTTCCACAAGAATCACCCTTCTCGCCACTACTATTAAACATCTACCCATCTCAAAAAATTAAATTCATCGAAATACATGGCCTCACCTGTTAAAACTACGCTGACGACATACAAATAGTCTATAAAATACAAGACTCACAAGAAAAAAACTCAACACTAGAGAACTGGCCTTGTGAAATATGAAATATACAACTAGATGAACACAAACTACCTCAAACTCAACCCAGGAAAAACAGAAATAATGATCATCACAAAAAACGGAGAAGACAACCTCTAAATCCCATGGCCAACAGAACTTGGTGAAACCCAGCCCCATCACTGATTGTAAAAAAACCTAGGAGTCCAGATGGACAATGAACTCTCTAGAACCACAAGTAAACGCCCCAATCAAGAAATGCTGCTTTCTCCTGCGAGCGGCTAAAAAGGGTCCTACCATTCCTGTCAATCACCAACAAAATGACTACCGTCATCGTTCTTATGTCCATATTAGAATACGCCAATAGTTAATATCTAGGCATGCGTGAAAGACTTCTAAAAAAAACTCCCAACGCATACAAAATCTGACGCCCATACTGCTCCTTAAACTACCTCGAAGAGAACACACCACCAGCGCTGAAAACGCTACACTGGCTACCCATGAAACAGCGAATCAAGTTCAAATCAATGTGCATAACGCACAAAGTAATCCATGAGCAAGGTGCAGAGTTCCTTAGAAGAAAAATAAAGATACTTCACACAACAAGGCCACTCAGATGCAGTAGCGACATCTGTTTGGAACCCAAACCATACATCAAAAGAGAATTCGGAGGATCCTCTTTCTCGCACCAAAAACCTGGAACAAACTACCAAACAACATGCGGAACACAAGAGATCACCAACAATTCAGTAAACTCCTCAAATCCTGGCTCTTCACCCCATAACTAGAAAGAATGCCCATAGGGGCATACACAGAGTAACTATGCTGAGAGAGGAAACCTATCCGCTATTCCCCAAGCCTTTGACCCTTAATAGTAGTAAAGGGTATACCGATCTACACCATATCCACTTATCAATTGAAAGATGGATCACCTAGACTCATACCAAAGAACGACCACAGATCAATCGTGAAGGAAGGCAAGGATGACCTAGCAATAAAACTGTGGCCCACATTGTAATCGCAGGCAGCAATGGAGTACCAACAGTAAATAGATGGGAAGGAGCGAGGGAATGATAGTATAGTACCACTATCAAAGTAGGAATAATGCTCGCCCAACCGGGTGTACTAAGCTCAAATAACTTAGCTGGGAACCAGCCACGCCATCGCCCTAGAAACTAGATAGTCACGAAAGGAAAAGAAAGATTATACCTACCCTTTCTGACAACCGGATACATAAAACAAGAACAACAAGGAGTAAGAGACATATAACCCACAAACCAAAACCTTAAATTTCTGCATTCTTAACTCACAGAAAAACCCACACAACCACGTCTCTCACAGAAAACCGTACACACTTCACAACACTGCAACGACAAACAATCAACACATAATCGCAACAAGAGCACCCAAGGACTCGCATCAATCCTATATTCACACCCAAGCTCAGCGCACAGTGAAATTCGAACTGAAGCTGCCAACAGAACACCACCATTGCAATTTCCTACGCCCTCTTCACCCAATAACCCAACCCCACCTCTTTGTTTACAGATCATTCTGAGCGCCTGCAGACCAATTTCGTTGTTGACCGTGCGCTATATAAATACCTTTAACATTAACATCCAGGGGTGTGAGAAGTCGCGGTGCTACATCGCTTCTATGACCTGTTGGAACGTGACCATAGTGAACTTTTGGGCCTCCGTTTTCCATCCGGTTTGCAGACAACAAAGTACCGGGAGTACACTTCCTTTCCCCTTTGGGAATTTTTCTACAGCCCTTGTTTTATGCATGAGCTGCACTTCAAGGAGCGCAATCTTGTGCGCCTGTGGTTGGTGGTTTGGAGGTATGGGTGGGGGTGCTTCTTTTAACTCCAGCAGGTGCCCGTATGTTACCACATCCAACACCCATTTGTCCTTTGTTACACCTCTCCAGTTTTGGGCAAACCTGGAGATTCTCCCTCCCAGGACGCTGTGGAAGGGATCGGCACTGCTGGGACATGCCCCGCTGTCCCCCTTGGGATCCGGCAGGCTGCTTGCAGCACTGATTTTGACAAAAGTCTTGATTTTTGGTAAGCTCTCTAGTACCCTTGGGAGAAATAGGTGGATCCCCTAGAGTAGCGATGTCCCTTGTTAGATGAGGACGTAGATGCTCTGTCAGCTACTCCCCCCAAACTGACGAAAAGGACAGTGCTTCTGCAGGGATTTTCATGACCTGACCGTGTCAGTATCAGTTTTTAGAGCTTTGACAATCTTGGGTCCGAACAGCTCATCACTCTTAAAGGGCATGTTCACTACTGTGTGGTCGACATCCGGCTGGAAATCCGTACATCAGAGTCATGCTCATCTACGTAGGACCCCTCCGTTGGCCACCTGTTGGAAAACTGTTTCCGTCAGGTCCACTACCATGTTGATCGCTATGTTGGAAGACTCTTCCCGATACTTCAGGATTGCCCTTTGCTCCTTCTTATGCTTTTCCCCTGGGAGGTGTTCCAGGAATGGCACAAGTTTATGCCACATCTCCATTAGATCTGGCTGTGAAGGCTAGGGAGTTGGCTGCTTTGACTGTCATAGCTCCAATTGTGTCCCGTTTCTGTGCTTCTTTGTCCGGTGGTATTGCATATTTCTGTTTTTCAGCTTTCCGGCTTGCCGCCACCGAGACCACTGACTCGGGAGATGGGTGGGAAGTTAGACATTTTGGTGCGTTTTCCGGCAGATTGCATTTCTTCTCAACACAGGCTTTCACCGCTGGGATCGTGAAGGGTTTCTTCATTGACTTAAGGCCCTCTTTCCAGACGTGGTTGAGGATGGGGATTGAGACCTGCGCTTTCCTGCTCTTGCCCCAATGGTCAAATAAAAAGCATTCCTTCTCATCCTGAGCCGATGAGGCCGAACTCCTTGCACACCCTCTTTACCGTAGAATAGAACCCTGTGATGTCGTCCGAGGAGGTGGCTTTGCAGATTCCTCATCATAGGGATACTCCTGCAGGGAATCTGTGTCCCAGTCGTCCCTCCTGTGAGTGGTTGACAAGGACGTGGTATTGCGTAGCTCGTCTGCCTCTGAATCCATTAGTTCCCCTTCTTCCGGTACCAGCCGCATCAGTGATGAAACGGTATAGCTTCTCTTGTGTGATGGAGAGGATAGTGTTGGTGACGTACTCCTGCCTCTGCTCATTGGTCGAAGAGCAGGGGCTGCCGGGGGAGACTGAGAAAATGACCTGGATTGCTATAGTCCCCTGGAGGACCCTGTTGATTTTCCCCACAAAGTAGATCTGGGTCTAGAAGGAGCCTGATGTGGCACAACCGGTTGTGGTGGTGGTAAGGCCGTGTCACTGGTTTCCTCACGGCTGCATCAAGTTGAGTGATGACTCTCTGCGGGGACGAAAGCACCTGCATGGATAGTAGGCCTCTGGGTTGGATAACAGTACCCTTTACTTCCCTTTGTTGTATAGGTCGGTGGGTAGGAACAGTAGGCAGAGCGGTGCTGGACCTGCATCTTGTGGTTGTCCACCTTTTAGGTCCCCTTCTTGAATGCGACTCCCTGGTGTTGATGGTCTATCTGGAGTCACAGCTTTAATCATCACCGACTGTTCGGAGTCTGACTGGTATTACATTTGTGTATAAGATAGGCGCGACCTGGCCTAGGTGTTGGGTGGACTTGACTATGTGCTGTGGTTGTGTGGGCTCGATTAGCTGAGCAGGCTGCACCTCCTGCTGAAAGTTCCTGTCCTTCCGTCGATGGTGCCGTCGTAAATGTGGCTGTCGTCGACTGTGTCGGTGACCTGCCCTCCTCCTGTGGTTTCTTGGGATCTGGGGGTGTTTCCTTTCCCGCTGCTGAGGCTGCAGGCCGGGGTGACGGGACTGTGTTGTTCAAGGGGAGAAAAACAACAGTCATTCAGAGCCCTTGAATTTCTGAACGATACAAGTCTGCCCTGGCAGAGTATGTGGATAAATACAATTAACAGGGTAGATAAAAGCAAATAGGTCCGACGACGATTCTGCAGTTTTTCCAAAAGCATAGGGCTCAACCATGCAGGAGGGGACACAAGGGAGAAGTGATGGACGATCATCAGGCATAGTACGTTCAGATTGGGCAAGTGCACAGCAGGTACAGGAGGAGGGGTGGGGGGGATAACTGCAGGGGGGGCTGGGCCGGGATGGGGGACATGTGTGACATGTGTGACCAGTTAGCCAGAAACTGGTAAGTGCTGAGAGAGGTCGTTCTCATGGGTCATTGCCCAAGTGCAGTAGCAATGGGGGTAGTGCAGGCCTTGAGGAAAGTGCTGGAGGACTGGCGAGGGTGCCAGGGACCTGGGACACTCTGAGGTACGCCTGACTGCTAGTCAGCATGCTGTGTGGAAGAGAAGGGAGAGAGGGATCCAGCAGAGAGAGAGGTTAGCAGGGCAGAGGGAGAGAGAAGCAAGAGGAGAAGAGGAATGTCTTAAGGAGTTTCCAGAATTTAAGGAGATCAGGCTCAAGATGGAGGGTGGAAGGGAGGCTGTTCCAGAGGGATGCCCCTGCTGAGGATAAAGATCTCCCACCAAATCTCTGCTTAGAAAACCTGCTCACTCGCAGAAGGTTGGAGTAGATGAGCGAAGGGCTTGGGTGGGACAATATTTGGGAAGGCATTGATGCAGATAGGTGGGTCCCTGGCCCCAGTAAGCCTTGTGGACAATGCAGAGGTTCTTAAACTTGATCATTGCAGCCACAGGGAACCAGTGGAGGGATTTCAGAACTGGGGAGATGCGGTCTCGGGGGATAAGGCCAAGGATAGGTCTTGTGGTTCTGTTCTGGATGAGTTGCAGAGGGGGCAAAGCATAAGCAAGGAGGTTGAGAAAGAGGCTGTTGCAGTAGTCCAGCCTTGAAAGAACCATGGCTCTGGAGACAGTGAGACTCTGGGGGAAGCGTACCTCTGAGGAGGTGCAGCTGGTAGTTGGACTTTTTAGAGATGCGAGTGGAGAAAGATTGGAGTCGAAGATGACCCCAAGGTTTTTTGCCTCGCAGGTGGGTGCGGGCCCAGGCCCGAGGGGGGCCGGCGAGAGTGGGAACGGAGGAGTCCCAATGCAAACAATCTCAGTTTTACTGGCGTTGAGGCAGAGGTCGTTTGCAGCACACCATGACTGAATTGCACAGACAGCCCAATAAGAACGAGGTAGAGGAGGTGGCTGAAGGTAGCCTGAAATAACACTGGAAGTTAGAGGTGAAGCTGGCAATCACACATGCCAGGGCAGTCATGTAGACATTGAAGAACCAGGGGAATAGGTTAGAACCCTGGGGGACGCTGCAGGTTGAAAGAGTGATAGAGAGAAAGAACCCAAGCTCTATCTGGGACAGGCAGGCGGAAAGGAAGGAGGCTAACCACGCCAGAGCCAGACCTGCGATTCCCAGGGTGTCACGGAGACGTGCAATCAGGATCTTGTAGTTTACCATGTCAAATGCAGAGTAGAGTCCAAAAAGAATGAGGACAGATGGAATGTTAGTGTCAAGATTTGAGAGCAGGTCGACGTAACTCCTCATGAATGGTGAGGTCTGGTGTCATGAATTTTGCATGGAATATTCTGTATTTCATTGCCGAATTAATGAAACTATTTCTGGCTCGATAGCTCATCCCGTTCCAGAGAAAATGTATCTTTTTTTGTTTTTCGGCTTTGTTTTTCAGCATTAAGTTTAGTGGTGTTACACCGCCATCTAAAGGTCATTTGTAGAAAGTGCTCATCGCGCCTCAGAGCTGAAACATGATCAACATTCTGAAGAAGGAAGATCTCAAGACCATGAAGCTGATACAATTCAACATGCTTTGAGAAAGAACAATGAAAGTGCTGAACAACCTGAAGCAAGACTTACTAATCAGAGAATTTGGCAGCTAAAAAACAAATCAACATAACTGCTGAAGAAACTAAAATAACTTGCTGCGAAGATAATCAGTGCTGCTGTATAACCAAGGAATGAAACTGCTGAAGAAACTCAAGCAACACTTACTGATCTGAGAATTTGTGAGCCCATTCAGGGTATCCTCAAGAAGTGGTGCTAAGGCAGTTAGCCTACGAGTGTTCCTAAAAGTTAACTGTCATTCTTTCTGTTTTCTGTTTCTCGTATTGTGAGCTGCAGGACAATTGGAAATGCACCAGGCAATGGTCCGACCAGGGACAGGGGATTACCTCCATGTTCTTTATGGTGACATTAAGGCCCACCACCAAATCCAAAATTCTACCCTTGCTGTGAGTGGCAATGCGTGTGTACTTCTGAAAACCCAGACTGGATAAGGCACTCTCTGTACTTGTTGTCAAATGATCAGGGCTCATGTAAACCCAGATTGAAATCCCCCAGCATAAGCATTTTAGAGGTTTCAGATGGGCGGCTACAGAACCCACCAAATATGCTGGAATCCTGCCTTTGGAGTGGGTAGCCAATAAACTACCACAAAGTCCACGGTAGTGTTTGGATTCACCAGAACCTTCGTATGACAATCATTATGCGTTTTCAGCTGGATAGTGTGAATTTTAAAGCAGTCCCTATAAATCAGAGCAACTCCCCCTCCCACAGCCCGGTCTGCTTTAATATGTCATACCACGTGGTATTGCGAGGGAGAGCGTGGGACCTGCTGCCACATGCAGCCAAGTTTCGGTGACCGCGCATAGGTCAAGGTCTCTGGCCAGCATGTAATCCGCAATGTCAGTAGCATGCTTGACCAGAGACCTTGTGTTTAGCAGGAGGCAATGGAAAAGATGATGGGAATTGCAGCATGTACCTCTGAGCTAAAAAGAAATGAAGACATGCATCAATTGTTCATTGCCAACCTTGCTGACTGATTATTTGGGGTTCTTTTTTAAACTTAAGTGTGGAGAAGGGAGTACATTCCTACTATTTTGTTATCTGTTCAAATAGTAATTTTCATGTTGGGAAGTCTAAAAAAAGGGACCAATATGGGGAAGAGACATTAAATTCTAGATAAAAAAAAAAGGTGACCTGCAATTTATTTCATTTGGTTATACGCCCAAACCCTCGGGTATCATGGCGTAGGTTACAAGAATACTTGGTCGGTACAGGAATACTTGGTGCTTCTTTTTTACAGAGAGCATATTTGTAGTCATACATTTTTTGTTTCTAGTAAATCAAGCAGTGATTTTACCTGGTGTTACGTAGTTAAGCAGGGCTTAAGTTCCACGGTACAGAATATACAGCATTGGCATAATAGTTGGCCAACTTAAAGTTAAGCAGATTTGTTTCCTTAGCAAGTTGTACAATACATTTTTCATAGTGTTACAAGGTCAAGTCAGGCTTAGCTGTGGTAGTACAGAGGTATAAATATACATATGTACTTACAAAAAAAGGTCTAGCCTTGTGGCATTGCTTAATGTGTTGTGGATGGTAAAATGTGTTAAATAACCAGGTTTTAAGGGATTTCTTCAATTTGGGAAGGGACGGTTCATTAGCAATGGCAGCTGGAAGGGAGTTCCAAATTTGTATTGGTGTAGTGTATTATGTAGTGTATGAACAATTTACATAATTAATCTGATAAACACATTTGTAACATGGCATTCTAAGGCCACCTTCGATATTAAAAACAGAGGGGGGGTCTGGCAAACTCTACCAGCACAAACACAGCCCATTGACTTGTTCTTGGGTGGATGGCCCCTGGGAGAGTCTCAACCAAGTCTTTAGCTCACTTTTCTTTTCACAGAGAAGACATTTCCCCTCATATCAGTCTTTGTCCTGCCACAGGGGCAGTCCAGCACCGAAATGCTAGGCATGTCTCCTCCGAACAAGAGTATCACAGCAACCCCATACACATGTTTCAGCCTAGTTGGGCATCATCGGTGAGGTGAAGCTGTGCCTCGCTAAGAGCAGCATGGGGAAGGGAGTCATTCCACAGGCACATTGTAGACAGAGTAAACGCCAGGGGGAAAGGAGGCATTCTCCTGGCTTATGAAGTAACTTATTTTGGAACTTTGCGACCTAGGGAATGAGTTATTCCGCCAGGTTATTTGAGACAATACCGAGGGAAGGGAGGCATTCTCCGGGCCCACCAAGGAGACATTTTGTGGAACTTCGACAATAATCTGGGAGAAGGGAGACAATCTCCTGGGATCAGAACACTGCTTCGTTATTTATTACTTTATAGTGCAAGGGCCAGAAGTAGGGTTTTCTTGACACAGGACGGTGGACACATTTGCTTTAAAAGACATCCCGACAGTCAACATAGATCTTTAGTCAAGGCAGGGAAACTCCTCTTAGAAATAGGGTAAGGTAGGGTGTCTCTTGCTTTACTTTTGCTAATAAAAGTCTATAGCCCCAAATATGTCACCTTTCTGCAACTAAAACTCAGCTCCATAGAAAAGAAATAAAAGATTGAGCAGATAGAAAGGGAGTCATCCTCACCCTCCACCAGTCATCACTAACAAAAGTATTACACCTGCTTCAAAAATAAAAAATAACCAAATACGTGGTAAAATAATTGCAACTGAAAATGAACACCAAAGTGTAGCTAACAATGTCAATGACATAATATTCCAAAAATCTATTTTACAAAAACTGTTACAGCGCAGAGTCCTCAAATTTCATTAAAAAAAAAACCAGAGAAATCACATTGCCCACTTCAAAACTGCCAAAGAAAACTGGTACTTGGAGCACCGATTGACCGTGCATACCAACTAAAAACAAAATTACATTACTTATAACAGAATGAAAACCATAATTAAATTAATTTAAAAACTACAAACAAAACTTCAAAACACGTGCAATGTCAACAACGCTTACTTTTGCAACTTCTGTGCGGGGGGAATGGTGTCACACTAGTAGCACAGAGACTTAGTTCATAAAGAAGCATATCACCAGCAACAAACAAACGCAATTTCCGTGGATACTAACGGAAGAGGCTATGAAATAGTAGGAGACTGCTTTGTGACAAAAGAAACCTTCATTGAAAAATCTTCCAACAAATGTTCAACTAAATGTTCCTCATGTCCACACAGCTCATCTATTATACAAATAGATTTGCAGCTCAATATGGAATGAGTGCCAACAATCGCTGAAATGTTTAAGACAATTTCTCAGTCAATACATTAAAATTTAAGAGAAAAGTAGAATCACAATTTTACAAAAACAGACTTGTCCAGTGCGCATCCACACTGGACTATGAGGACATTCCTTAGCCTACATTGCACAGTCATGGAAAAGCACCTTTTATCAAATAATATGTTTAGCAATACACCATTCGACAAAGTGCAACCTTGTGCATAAATTATACAGTCCTAAACGTCCCGTTCTAGAACTACAAAACTCAATGACCATCCAAGAGCCGAGACAAAAAGCAGACAAAGTAAATATTTTGAAATGAAGAAAAATTACAAAACACAAGTAACTTAGAAAACAGTAACCAACAACGCTCATCCACTACCCTTCTTACAAAGACATACAAAAAGAAATGGCAAACTTTGAAAACACGGCTGCTGAAATTCCAGACAAAATGTGTATCTGTTGTAGCAGAACCTTCTATTAAAAAAAAAGTACTATATATGTATATCTTACAAGACAATCGGGAATCAAAAAGGTTCCAATAGGCCTTGTATCCAACAGAAAATAAATATAGCATATCTGACCGCTTAATACTTTACACATCCAGCAACAAAAAGCTTGATGATAACCAAATGCCATCCCAATCTATCAACAACTATTTAAACTTCACAATGCCCTCCAACAACAATCGATATGAGAGTATTGCAATTCAAACAATACACTCATTGCACGATTGGCAACTGGTTGACTTAAACAAAGTTAAAGCTCTAGAAGCATCACTGAATACAAAGATAAAATCATAGAAGAGAATTATAAAAAACTGAAACGTATGAAGACACCACAAACTGGTGAATTTGAACGTGTTGAGCCTAGCACTATAGCCAACATCCTTGACCAGTATACAATTCACCCAGTGCACTAGAAACATATCAAATGTCTCAATGCAAAGGGCCCCTAGTGAGTATATGGGAAAAGAATTTAGAAGCATGCTGTTTTCCACTACTGTTCCCTGCAGGAAAAGGAGGACATGATGAAAGCCCCATATAAATCAGTGCATCAGAATATATCGCTCTCTAAAAATGTATCCTGTAGTTACCAGATATCTGCAAAATACTGAATACATTTTCCATCTCTTGTTTGAAAGCGAACTAGCAGCTCCATGTCAGGGAGTTGCACACACACTAAAAACAGGAACCCACTTGATCAACATATCACCTATTAACTCCTTTGAAAAATAAAAAGAAAGATGAAATGTCAGTTTTAGAAATCGCTTGGCAAATATGCGTGATACAAAAGAATACCGGTTTCAACATCATGCGGATGTTCGCTGCAAGCTAAGAAACCTAGGTCGTACCACTCCCCCCCCTTCACCGCCATGGTTTGTTACTGTCAGTTGTGCAAAGTATGCATGGGAGGACTTACATGACTTCCTACTCACTGAAAACCTAAAGAAAGAAGGAATAGACATTAACAAGTGCAAACCTAGTCTTTGCCTTGCTTCGGGATCACCATTATTAGCGCCTCCCAGAAATCTGGGGGCATGTCTTCTGCCCCCCCATCTCCCTATTGAGTTTAAGATCTTCGTCAGCAGCCCCACTATGGCATCCTGAAGCTGCTTGTAAAAGTATGCTGTGTAACTGTCTTCTCCTGGTGCCTTCCCTGTTTTTTTAACTCGCCTACAGCCTTTTTGACCTCTTCCCATGTTATTTCCGCTTCAAACATGGATTTCCCCTCTGTGGTAAGGTGGAGGATGGGGAGCCTGCTCAAATACTCCTTAATCACCTTTCCTTGAGTCCTGGCCAGTTGGGAGTACAGAGCTTCACAGAAGTCTGCAAAGCGTTCTGGAATGCAGTCCTCGGATCCGAGTGTCACTCCATTCTCATCCCTTAATCGGAGGACCCTTCTGTCTCCCCTACATTCCGTGACTGTTTGCCAATAATGTTTCTACATGATCACTTTTGTTTGGCATATCTCAGCTTTTTAACCACCTCCCCTATCTGGAGCGAGTGTAAGTCTTCCTCTTGTTTCGCATTGTGGCCAATAGAACATGTTGGTCTTCTCCTGGTCGTCTAAGCCTCGCCCTCATGTCTCTCAACTGTTCCCGTATTTCCCCCTCAATCAGTGTCTTTTGCCTTTTTTTTCTCCACGCCCCCTCTGCTATAAATAGACCCCTTACCATTGCCTTGGCCGCCTCCCACACCCCTTTCGGGCTCGTTTCCCCCCATGTATTTTGTTGCGAAGGATTGGGCAATTTCCGCCTGGAGCAAATCCTTAAAGACAGGGTCCCTAAAGAGGCCATCATTGCACCTCCACCGTGGGCGTCCCTTCCTACCTTTCTCCAGCCACCAGTCTGCTGTGACCATCTTGTGGTCTGACCAGGTCACTGTCTCAATCATCGGTGAAGATACCATGGCCTCCTGTTCGTTTGGAACCAACAAGAGGTCTATCCTGGTGTATGTGTGGTGTGGGGGCGAGAAGTTGTACCCTCTTGTCTAAGGGAACCTGGACCTCCATATCAATCCAGAAGTGGTCCTCTAGCATTTGAGCGAAAGCTTCATGTTCCTTTCCTCTTTCTTGTTCCACTTTGACGACCACCAGTTCACTGCCGGGTCTGTTATTAGGTGACAGTCCCCTCCCACCATTAGAATGTCCTTCCCCCATTCCTCCAGCTCCAAAAATACACTTCGCAGAAATGCCAACTGGTGCGTATTCTGTGTGTATATGGATGCCAGGGTAATTAGGCATCCCTCAACCCGACCTTTGACTTCCACCAGCCTACCGTCAAAACCCCTCTTAGCCTGTACCTCCCTCCTCAATTGCATGGATCCCGACAGGACTATCCCCACAGCCTCTTTTTTGCTCATCTTGTGTGAAGCCCAAAAGGTCTGCCCCACCGCTGGTCCCTTAAGGGAGCATTCCTGCCCCTACCTGTAGTGTGAGGGTCTCTCCTGTAGGAATAGCACCTCTATATTGGCTTTGCAGAGCATATTTGATATGAATGACCTTTTATTTGGTGAGTTTAGTCCATTTATGTTTAGGGTTGCTACTCTTCGGTTAGAGCAAAAAAGAAATAAGGTGACTTCACCTTATTAAAGCAGGCGCTCACAGTTAAGGGCTGTTGCACATTCGAATATTTTTTCTGTATCCCCCCCACCCACCCCAAGAACTCAATTCTTGTAAACAAATATTCACTTGTTTGGTATCCAGAAATGTTTTTTCACATCTCTGGTAACTGATTCACTTCAATTAATTGCTAACATGAAATCGGGTCATCATCATACTCTGCTTTCAATGTACATTTGCGCCAATGCATTTCGGTTAAAACCTTCGTCAGGGCTGTACATATTCTTTTTTGTTCAAAAGAGCTAATCAGATCTATTTAAATGCTTGCTTAAGCTATTTATATTTTGCAGATCAATGTGAACTCATTACCAAGGTCAGCACATGTCAATATTTCAATCAAAAATACACATACCATCATGTATTAAGTCAGCCGATTCATCCCAGCATGTTGCACGAGACAAGAGACAAAAAAGAAAGAAAATGCCTTTCAGTTTTAAAGTGCTATTACGATCCCGGTAAATGTATATAATCGTGTGTTTAAAACATACCGAGTCGGGTGCTGATCTGTCCTTAATGCGTGAAGTTACACATGCAGTAAGCCATCCCTGTTAAAACAAAGAAGCTTTCAGTCCTTGTTTGTATCTAAAGTCCTCTATGTATTTAACTCTATACCGTGAACACTCACATTGTCATCTCGCTCCAAGCTAGCAGTGCTGAGCCGGGAAAACGTGCGCTTGCGCAGTCATGGTTTCCCTTTATTCGTCGTCATGGAGACGGTACAAGGCGTCGTGGTCCAGCTGGCAGGGTGCCGCATTTACGCCTCGCGCCCCACCCTCGAGTGTGCACCCGAGGGCGGGGATACCTCCATGGCAATGGGTATTAATGAGACGCTGTGTTAGGCGATTACTTATGTGTATTTCCTTTTTGACAAAATGGCGGTTACCATGGTTTCAAACAGTATCGAAGGTTTCTCCTTGAACAACGAGTGATCACTTACTCGAATGAAACATACTTTGATTCTGTGTGTATTAAACTAAAGAGTAGGACACAGTGCAACTCGAACTGCTGTTGAGCACAAGATCACATTATAAACTTATTTACAACAAATCAGTGCACATCAAAAATTATCCCGGTACGGAAGGGGGCGCTGTCGCGCAACAAGATGGCCACCTAAGAGTGGAGCTCCTCTCCGGCATATTATCCTTCTAAAATGATATCCTGTATCTGCCTTCATCCGCGCTACTGGACCAGCGGATTCGACCATTGGACCTATCCTGCACCCACCGGAAGAAACAACGGGTGAAATCGGACCCAGCGTGCCCAGATACGGACGAGGTGGCAGGCGGGGGTCCTTGGGCCGCTCCTCAACTCCGGAGTAACCTACGCGAGGGCCACGGCTCTGGGTGGAGCATGGGCCCTGCAGTGGGCGGGTCCGGCCCCGCAGGCGGAACGGACTCCCTGTACCGGGACTGCCTCGAACGCCACCCGATAGGAAACAACATTCGCTCATCGAGGACGGTGCCCTGTCTGGTAGGAGAAGTGCCTTGAGACCTAAGCTTCATGCGCCCTGCCCAGTCCTCCCGCTTGAATCACCCGTATTCTCCTACACGGCCCTGGGCGGTCCTGGCCGGGCGGAACCCCCACTGATCTCGAACACCGCCATAAAGAAGGGGGGGAACGAAACAAAGTATACGAGCCATCACAGACGCTAATCCAGTGGCCGGCCGGTGAGCGGGGCAGGTGGTATGGGCCTGCAGCAGACCGGACCCACGGGCAAACGTGGGAAGCAGAGAGGGACACTGAACAACCCTGCTTGGTATCTGCGCGTGGGCCCCCCCAAAGGTAAGCTCCTGTTGAATCAGAAGCAGTCCGTCCCATGGCGATCGTCCCTCGCACAGTGCCTTCCTCGGGCCTGTGGCCCCGAGGCCGACAGCGCCCTAGTATCATATCGCGGCTCCGAGACCAACTGCTACAGCAGACCCACTCACAGTCTGAGGCAAACAATCCCCCAGTGGCCATCTACGATCCTCACTACAACGGATATTAATATCGGGACACCCGTGTGATGCCTGGAAAAAACGCACTCAAGGGCAGGAAGACCGGGCCGATGGATTCTTTCACGAACTCACAAGCAACCGCAGAGGCCTCGGGCCCTTCGACAACATCTGACCCCCCCGCCACGGAAGACTCCAAGTTCGACCATCTTTTGACAACGGTTCAGAATGGATTCCTGGCGATAAATGTCAAGCTGGACGATATTGTCTCCACGATAGGCTCCCTTAAAGCCAGGGTAGATAAGGAAAGTGCCAGAATAACTGATGCCGAAAACAGAATAAGTGCAAACGAAGACTCGACCCATCAAAACACTCGAGACATAGCTAGCTTGAAAAGCGAAATGAATAAACTCTGTGATAAGTGTGATGATTTGGAGTCGAGGTTGAGAAGGAACAATATACGCATTGTCAGTTTAGCAGAATCCTTTTGCAAAGGCCTGATGGAGACCCAAATCGAAGCTCTTTTGAGGTCCCTCCTAGGTGCTGACTCATTCTCTTCACAATTTTTGGTCGAACAAGCACATCGCACTCTGGCTCCACCGCCCAAACGGGCCCCCCCCCCACACGATAGTGGCAAAGCTTCTAAATTACAGAGACAGAGACGCGGTTCTGAGGCTGGCGAGGGAGAAGGGCCCTTTGAGACACGGCAACAACAGCATACACATATATCCGGATTTCTCTGCGGGAGTCCAAACCCAGCGACGTTCCTACGAATACAAACGACAGCTGCGGGTGAGACAGGTTCCATATGCGCTGTTTCCAGCAAAGCTACGGATACAACATGGCGGACGTGCGCACTTCTTTGATTCTCCGGCAGCTGCGTTGGCCTATGTGGAATCTGCTATTCCTCTACCTTCTGGTAGGAACGAACCTGATCAAAATCTCCTTCAGCAGCCGGTATAGTAATCTACATGGCATATTGTCCGACCGCAGCTATGAACCACCTTCTACCTACAACGAATGGTCTACCCTTGTTTCACCAAGGACAGGCAGGATTGTTCTTTTACTTGTGCTTCTTATTACTCTTCAACATTCAAGGACAGTCGGATGAGACGCGCTCGGCTACGAAGGTGGTGTTGCAGCACTCGCCCCCCTCCACGAGTGAAACCACAGGGTTTTAAATGGGGTTCATCATCAAGTTGGGCCAGATAGTGTGGGTGGGAACCGGGAATTTGGGTCTGTTTAACCAGCCAGAGGTATGGTCGAAAGCCCCAGTTGGGCAAGTTGCAAAACGGTTTATTGTTGTGTTTAATGTTAAAAATGCAGTCACAAGTCATGCGCCGATTCCCCCAAATCGTCATCCTGCTCTCCCAAGATTGTCTTTACACCTATTGACATGGCACATAAACCCCACACTTCCAGCGGGTTGTCGCTTAAGCTGCTAACTTGGAACATCCGGGGTCTGAACAATAGAGCAAAATCCAGTAAGGTGGGGGCATACATTAACAGGCACCGTCTGCATGTGGTAATGCTTCAGGAGACCCATGCTCTCCGAGAGACTAACGAGAAGATCTTGAAACAATGGGGTAACAACAGGCATTACACTGAATACTCGTCACAGAGCAGGAAAAAAGTACATCCGACCCGTTGGGTAGCTATGTGGTGGTATGGGGCACAGTGGCTGGGGAGAGATGGGTGCTGGTCAACTCCTATGGTCCAAACACGGACGACCCCGAATTTTATGCCCAACTCCTCACTGAAATCGACACGACAACTGACACATGGGTGCTGTGGGGTGGAGACTAATACTATCCTAGATGTGCTATTGGACAGGTCCTCCAGTCAACAAAGGTCACTCACCAGATCCGCTAATACCATCCACCATCCATCAGGCCCTACAGGACAGGGCACTGACCGATGCCTGGAGATGGGTGCACCCCACAGACCGTCAATACACTTTCTATTCGTCAGCCCATGATTCTGAATCCAGGATTGACTACTGGTTCATATCTGTTTTCCTGCTGAGCTCCGTGGTGGGCTGTGAAATCCTCCCCCGCACGTTTTCGGATCATTCCCCACTTACGCTTGAGATATCGCTCCAGAATATTAGACGTCCGTCCCCGCGATGGAGAATGCCTACTAACATCCTGAAGGAGCCCAACGTGGTTGAATCGTTGCAAACTGAGATGGAGGAGTTCTTTCAGCTGAACACGGGGTCGGTGGGGGATTGGCTACGGTGTGGGAAACGTTTAAGGTCTGGGTCAGGGGTAATCTTATGTCAAAAACCACTGGTCTACTAATAAGTGTCAGATCCAACCTTAGTAGGACCGAAACACACCTGAAAACTCTTGAAAACAACTATAGTGTAACACATGACAAGTTCATATTGGCTGATATTAATGCACACCTCCTTCGATTTAATGAGCTAGCAATTCAAGAACTACAATACATGTCCACTCCGACCAGGGCCCGCAGATACGGTGAAGGAAATAGAGCAGGACACCACTTGGCACGCATATTACGAAAAACAAACAATCATGCCCCCATCGCAAGTATGACAGACAGTGGCAATCCCGTGCACACAGTGGAAGAAATCAATGCCGAATTTGCTAAATATTACACCAACCTATACGCAAATCATGATACACAGAGTCTTGCAGACATTGCAACATACTTGAACGAGATAGATCTCCCTACCCTCTCACCTGAGGACAATGTTGTCCTTGAACAAGAAATAACCAAGGAGGAAATCGCTGAGGCAATTAAAGCACTGGCAGCTGGAAAAACACCAGGCCCCGATGGCCTAAGCTCGGACCTCTATAAAACATACACAACAATACTATCCCCTATTCTAACTCATGTATGGGAGGAAGCCTTGAGCTCCGGCTCCCTCCCAGATTCCATAACCGACGCAGTCATAACGGTCCTATTGAAGCCTAGACGTCCGGCCGTTGACCGATTGTCCACTCTCCCTAATAAATACAGATGCCAAAATATATGCGAAAGTGCTCGCAAATAGACTTCTCCCTAAAATGACTTCCCTAATACACCCTGATCAATGTGGCTTCATCCCAACGAGATCCACTGCCCTGAACCTGCATAAACTGTTTGGAATTATGGCCCAGATCAAGCCTGAAGCGCAGGCAGTGGCCGTCTCGTTGGACCCCGAGAAGGCATTTGACTCCGTCTCATGGGCATACATGTTCGAGGTCCTAAAAAAATTTGGCTTCGGCCCGTACTTCACACACTGCGTCAGGCTGCTCTACACCTCTCCAAAGGCTAGGGTCCTAACAAACCGCACCCTCTCTACCCACTTTACCTTGCATCGGGGCACCAGACAGGGTTGCCCCTGCTCCCCCATCCTGTTCGCACTCACTATCGAACCAATGGCGGCTGCAAGCAGAAGAGAACAAGAAATGAGGGGCATCAAGTTGGCCGGCAGCTACCAATCTATCTCATTATATGCAGACGGTGTTCTGTTGTATATACGTAAACCGGAAAACAACTTGGAACCCATTGTGGCAGTAATACAGGACTTCACTCTTCATTCAGGGTACAAAATCAACACAGCCAAATCTGAAATCTTCCCATTGACAGTCCACCCCCTGCCCTTCACGCACACACGGTCTGCGATGGTCCCCGGATTACATCAGATCCTTGTATCTAGAGACAGTCACTATATATAGATAATTACAAATCCAAGTTGCCCATATCACCGGCTGGTCGGATAGCAGTGCTCAAAATGGTGATCCTCCCCAAACTCCTATATATCTTAAATAACGTCCCGATATGGCCAGGCAGACCCTTTTTTGAAAACCTGCGATCCCCGTCAACCACCTTCATTTGGAATGGTGGGGCTAACAGGCTCAAATGGGAAAAACTGGTGGAACCCTACGGCACGGGTGGCTTCGCTGCGCCAGATTATGAGCTGTACTATCTTGTGTCTCAGGCTCATTATGCCAAATACTGGCAGAACCCTACAACAGAAGCACCTCATGTCCCCATTGAACGGCACTCGGTCCGCCCAACGGACTTGCGATCTATTATTTTTGCGACATCTTATAAAGACGACTGTAAATTTGACCCAGTAGCTTGCACGATCGCAACCTGGGCTGCAATTGGCAAGTGCATCCACATCGATATTCCCTAGGACTCCCAAGCTCCATTGTGGAACTTTCCGGGCATTGTCCCCTCGTATGACCCTGGTATACAGAAAGCCTGGATCCCGAACTACGACATTACTATGAAGGCAATGTTCCCCAATGGAAGCTTCGTCACCCCCGAAGACTTCGCTGACACAGTGGGGAGGGGCCAACTTGTCACGTTACAATATCATCGTATGAAAGCGGCGTTCAAGAAACGCTGGCCATCATTCCCAGCGGAGCTGCCCGAGCACCCTTGCTACCAGGCACTTCACTCACAGCCTCATATAGGCATCTCCATACTGTACAACATAGTCCAAACACATACAAAGTCCTCCAATAATATAAAGTCCACCTGGGAAGAGGACATGGGCACAACAATAGAGGAAGGAACATGGTCCAGGTACTGCCTCCTTACTAAGAAGGTCTCCCTCAATGTGGGGCTCAGACTCATACAATTCAAAATGCTCAATAAACTTCACTATACCCCTGTTAAGATGGCTAAAATCAAGGTGTCCACAAACACGAACTGTCCCAAATGCAATAATCCTCAAGCTGACTCATACCATATGTACTGGGCCTGCCCTGAAATAATGGGATTCTGGAAGACAGTAGCAAATATACTGGAAGACATTACGCAAATTCCCGCACAAATTACCCCCAAAAAATATCTGTTTGGCGATATCGGAAAATTCCCAGAAAAAACTAGGCTATTCAACGTCGCATGTGTGGTGGCTAAAAAAATGTATTTTGCTAAAATAGAAGAGTCCTCACGCCCCCTGTGCAGAACAATTCTTAAAATTACTGGCATACGTGCACGAATGTGAAGAAACGTACATAGGTCTGGTCCCCTCTCCGTGCAGACCTAAAGACATTTGGTCAGCGTTCAGGACTTACCTTCGCACCACCCCACCTAACTCAGAAGAGGATGATACCGACTGAAATGTGTGCCTTAACTCCGGCAACAAACGTTTAATATCATAAACTGTGATGTTGTTTTATATAGGTATATGTATCGGAGAAAATCAAAGTGTATAACATGTATATCCATTACCACAGAGTGGTTCAAGCGTGTGTATTGTGAATTGCAACCGAAAAATAAAGTTTATAAAAAATTAAAATAATTATCCCGGTACCACCGTGTGTTACTCATTACTCCCATTGCTTGACACTTTCTATACAAAGACCATATGCAAATCTCTAGAGCACAAGATCACATCTTGTTGTATCTAATAGTTCAGTGTGTATCAAAAATTATAGAGTACAACAATGTGGTCATCAAATATGCCACAGGTCCTTAATGTTCAGATGAATCCTATTGTTGAACATTCTCTATAAAAAGCACATATAGTTAATCTCCTCATTCAGCCCTTTCGGTGTCAAAGAGCTAAGCCGATCTATCCAAAACGTTTCACGTTGGTCCAATCTCTTCTGGAAATTCTCATGTTGGTCTCTGTCTCCAGAATTACGAATTTCAACTGAGCCAAGCTATGTTTGTCCTGCCAGTGCTTGGCCACTGCCGAGTTTTTATTAAAGTTCCGTATACAGGATCTTTGTTCATTCCATCTGGCCTTGGCCACCCTGTGTGTCTGGCCTACATAGTATAGGCCGCAAGGACATTTGATCGCATATATTACGTTCTGTGAATCACATGTGGCATAGCTTTTTAATGTGATAATTTCCCCCGAATACGGGTGAGTGACTGATGTTCCTTTCATTATGTACCCACAGTCACTGCAGTTTAAGCATGGAAACGTACCAATACGTTCCGCGATTTCCGTTTTCTGTGCGGGTCTTGTCTTGACTTGACTAGTCTGTCGTTGAGAATCTGGCTGCGTTGGTAGGCAAATGTGGGGACCTCTTTAAAACAGATGTTCCACCCGCTGGTCGCATGTCACTGTGTTCCAGTGTTTTTTGATTATAGCCTTGATGCTTTTACTTTGTCTCGAGTATTTTGACACAAATACTGACTCGGTATGTTTTAAACACACGATTATATACATTTACCGGGATCGTAATCGCACTTTAAAACTGAAAGGCATTTTCTTTCTTTTTTGTCTCGTCTCGTGTAACATGCTGGGATGAATTGGCTGACTTAATACATGATGGTATGTGTAATTTTGATACAAATATTGACATTGTATGCTGATCTTGGTAATGATTTCACATTGATCTGCAAAATATAAATAGCTTAAGCGAGCATATAAATAGATCTGATTAGCTCTTTTGAACAAAAAAGAATCTATGTACAGCCCTGACGAAAGTTTTAACCGAAATGCATTGGCGCAAATGTACATTGAAAGGAGAGTATGATGATGACCCGATTTCATGTTAGCAATTAATTGAAGTGAATCACAGTTACCAGAGATGTGAATAAAACATTTCTGGATACACACCAAACGAGTGAATATTTGTTTACATGAATTTGAGTACTTGGGAAAAGAAAAAATATTCGAATGTGCAACAGCCCCAAGCGGAGTTAAGTGTGAGCACCAGCTTTAATAAGGTGAAGTCACCTTATTTCTTTTTTGCTCTGTACTTGTATGGTCCTTGTGCCATAGGACCATTTTAGGTTGGCAGCTTCAGGCTAAAGCTAAAACTACTAGGCATACGAAACATGGATAAGAACAAACTTTGAACCAAGATATAATTACATGGTGCCCACTTCTCTCCAGTGCTACTCTTCGGTTAGCCATCTCCCGTTATGTATCCCTCTCCCTAGCCCTCTGTCTACCTCTGTTCTACTTCTGTTGCTTATTTCCGTCTGTGTCCCCTCCCCCCCCCCCAACCCACTTTCTCCTTTTCCTCTCCCCTTCCTCCTCCCTCCCCTCCCTTTCCCTAATGGGACGTTAGGCCTCCCCCGTTGTCCTGTATCCGGTCATTGTGGCCGAACCACCATGGTGATGGTACCCGTCTTGTTCTTTCTTTCGCCGCACTTTACAGCTTTCCACTTGGGGCATCTTTTACAGCCTTGGTTGCCACTCTTGCCCCTTCCCCACCCCATCCCCATCTGTACTCGTCCTTCGGGATTTCCCTCCTTCCCCCTCTACCAGGTCTGAGGTACTCCACCATTTTGCCCTCCTTAAACAGATCAAAAAGTAGCAAGGCAAGTGGCATTAACTTTGTCATCTCAACTGTGTTCAATACCCCCCCCCCCCACCCGCGCCTTCCTGCCCCGACCCCCCGGGTCTTCCTTCATAAGCATCATATAGACACATTTCATTACTCAACGAGAACACAAAGACCTTGACAAGGATCCTGGCGTCCCGCCTGGAAGTACACCTCCCCGGCCTCATAAACCCCGACCAGACAGGATTCATCCAAAATAAGCAAGAATCCGACAACCTGAGAAAAACCCTATACATCCTATATGACACAAAAACGCAGAGAGAGGGCCTTGGTCCTCTCCCTTGATGCCAAAAAGGTATTCAATAGGGTGAATTGGTCATTCATGAAAGGGGTGCTGGAAGAGCTAGGAATGGGAGAACTGTGGTTGGGATGGATTAGAGCCCTGTATATCACACTCCAAGAGCTAAAGTAGCGGTCAATGGGAATGTGTCGGGGACTATAGGGCTCCACAGGAGGACAAGACAGGAGTGCCCCCTGTCTCCATTGTTATATGCCCTTGTGTGATGGAGCCTAGGTGATAGAACTGCAGCAATCAAGAGATATAACCTGAGTTACTATAGGTGGAAGAGAGTATAAAGCCGGTCTCTTTAAGGACAATGCACTGCTCCATCTCTCAAACCCGTAGTCATCAGTGCCCTCTCTCCTGAAGTGCTAGAGGAATATGGAGAATTGTTGGGGTTCTGGGTTAACCTCTCCAAATCGGTGGCGTTCCTGGTGAGGAAATGGGAACAGGCGAAGATAGATCTGGGCAGGGAATGGGGATTCCAGGCGCGGCAGAAGGGCTTCTACTACTTGGGGATAGAAATCACTAGGGAACCAGAGGACCTATTTGCGGTGAACTACTCATCCCCCGCCCACCCCCTGTGGGAGAAGATAAAAAAGGAGGCTTACAACACTGGGGTAGGATCGGCCTATCTTGGATGGCACAGCTGAACTGCATTAAAATGACAGTCCTCCCCAAGCTGCTGTTTCGCTTCCAAATGCTCACCACAGTAGTGCCAGCCCACTTCCTGACCAAAATGCAGGAAGCCCCCTTGTGATTCCTATGGGCAGGAGCAATACCCAGGGTGGCACACAAGGTACTAATGTTGGCAAAAGACAGCGGGTAGGATTCCCAGACCTGGGAGCATACTACAAGGCGGCCCAGCTGCGAGTTACGGTGGAACACGACACAAAGAAGCAGCAGGTACACATGGATAATGCGGTCCTGAGTTCAGTAATGCTGGGGGAGTGGATGTGGGTTCCAGAGTGAGATCCCTAGACTAGTACTAACACACCCAGTCTTGGAGGTGTTCTGGTCAATCTTGTGCGAGAAAAATGCCACACGCTGGCCATCCCCACCTTAGCTGTATTTGGGCACCACCAATACGAAACCACATCTTGGACCCTCTTCGGTTCCAGCAGTGGTATGAAGAGGGCCTCTCCAGGGCAGGGCAATTGTGGGGAGAGGGAGAATGTATGACATTAATTATACTGGAGTGTTTGTTAGGAATGAGGGGCCTCTCACCCTTCAAGTACTTACAGTTAAAGGGAGTGCTGATGAAACCCATATGGGGAGATAACCTCGCCCGAGACCTGACCCCCTTCTAAAAAGCACTCCTGAAAGAAACCAATAACAGAGGCAGAATATCCATGCTCTACAGGAAACTGAGGAGGGGGCGAGCCCATAGATATAATACTGGCATGGGGGCTCGGGAGGGTAATAACCGATCATCTATGAGGCAAAATGTGCAGAGGGGTGAAAAAGTCAACTTTATCCCTGCATTTAAGCTACTTCACAGATGGCACATCCCGCCAGCAACACTAGCAAAAATGAACCCAGGGACAAAGACCCACTGCTGGCATTGTGGAGGAGAGAAGGTAGACCACTATCACATGTGGTGGAAATGATCACTAATCCAGACATTTTGGAAGGAGGTGCTAAGCTGGTTGAAGGGGTTGGACGGAATAGCCCGACAGAGGGAACCCAGATTGCTGTTTGGGGGAGGGGGTAGAGGGTACTGAGGAGGGCCACATGATCCACACCCTGTTGGTGGCAGCGAGATGCTGTATAGCTGAACAATGGAAGAGGGAAATTGGTGCCCACGGAGAGGGAATGGGCGCAAAAGGCAAGGTCCATCTACGACATGGAGTACCCGACTCACATCCTAGACGAGACAAGGACAGACTGAGGGGATTTGGCTGTCCTTCAATAAGTACGGTCGATAGCTCATCCACGGAAGTTACAAAATGGTGAACACATAGGAGACTCCCAGTGATGGGGGAAAATGTGGAAGAAACCAGTTGAACTGCATTCCAGGAGCGAGGAAGGAGAGGGTGTTTGGGGGTGAGGGGTGGTGGGGGGCGGAATACAATTCTTATGTGTTAATGCAGTTGGTGTTATTGACAACATATTGAAAATGCAAAAATGGCGACGATTTGATCGAAAAAAAAGTGCTGAACTCTGGTTATCTAGATCCCGTAAATGTTTCAAGATACATTCACTATTGATTTATTGTCATGTTACACTTCTTCTATAACACTTTATCTGTAATAAAAAATGGCCTCCACTTGGAGACATAGAACACTTTGGAGAAAGTATCAATTCAGAGGAGCACCCCGCATCCACATGGTTTTGTGGATAAAAAAAGGTTCCTAAATGTGGCCACGACAGAGAAGACACTGTTATAAAATGCATTGAAAACAATTACTTGTGACATCCCTTCAGAAGACATACATAATACCATGCAAACACAAATCGTATGGTTCCAATGACCTAAGTGTGGCAAATTCAGCAGACGTCGATAAAAAACAAAGGGAACACCCTCACCAAATGTTTTCATTCCCTAGACCAGTTTGCACCAAAGGTCAAGTAAATAGTTTCATATCTTCTGTTAGTCAGTGTGAAAGGCAAATCTCCCAAAAGCACAGAATTAAAAGGGATGAAGCATCCAAGTACATCAACAATTACAATCCTATCATTGCATTCTTGTGAATGCTAACAGACAATCAATACATTGGAAACAATTCAACTGCAGTTGTAAGGTATGTCACAGCCTATCTCACCAGAGCGAAGACAAATGAGCTAAAAGACTTCTGGGAACACATTTCCAGGGTTCGAGATTGCCAGAAGCTGGGAGCCATTTAGCTTCTGGTTATAGCCAAACCAATAACTACTAGGTGCTACTTTTGACTTTTTTCTGGACGCTATGTACTAGTTCCTGGCTCCCCACAGGTAACTCCTGCCTAACTTGATTATGCCCAATATCCAGGAGCTGCTTTTTGCAGCTGTTGAACAAATCCCAATTTCGATCCCTGCATATCCTCTAACAAAACTTTCACAAAAATAATACAGCTTTGTTATCAAAAGGCTGTCACAGAGAATGTGCGTCCTACAAAGCTGCAGATCATTTAACAGATAGAGTTTTGTATGGGAAATCTGAAAACCTTCTCTGGCTCAACCTTGGTCCAGCTTCAACCTGAAAAAAAAGAGTACTAAAATCCTACCAAGAAAGCTAACCTATAGCTACAAAAAATCCCAGCAGCCAAGACATCTTAAATAATCTCATTGACGCACGCTATCCAAAATGAAGTGCTGCTTTGGAAACATGTGTTTGTATGGCATAGCACAAAACTATATATACAAAAATAATGGCATGCCAAATGAGAGAGCTGGCAAATACTTAGTATTAAATTAAGAAGGAAGTCTAGTAAGACTTTCAAAGCCCAGTCTTTTTAGCCATGTACAATTACCCATTATATTTACAGAGTAGAGAGAACTTTATTACATGGCCCTACTAAAACTATTCATAAAAGAGGAAGAAGTGTAAGGTGACCGTGACACCTTCTAAGCTGCATTCAAGGCAAATGAAAGCAGTATAGCAAATGAGATTTATAAACGATACAAAAAAATGTTTGATAATGAACCCGAACAAGAAGAAATAGAAAGACAACTAGATAAAGACACTGCTGAAGTGAGTCAGCCATCTCTTACTGGAAGCCAAGAACCACTCAGAGAACCACTCATTCAAAATGAAGCAGAAATAGCAATGAATGAAGTAGAAAACACTATCAATTGAAAAATTCTAATAAAGATTTGTCAGTGCTCAAATCACAGTTAAAATGATGAACTCACAATTTACTGAGAAGTCACAGAAAAAAAGCAAATCGAGCACCGATTAAAACATGAAAATGAAACTTGCAGTTGTAAAAATTACAATGCTCTGCTCTTTTATTTAAGTAGTGGAGCTGGTTCTGGCAAAACCTTCTTAATTAAAACAATGCAAAAAAGCAAAGGACCAAAAAACAAGCCTTCTCTGGCCACACCCCAAAACTACGGAACCTCCTCACAGTCAGCACCAGGCTTACCCCACACTCCTACAATTAAAAAAAAAAACTCCAGACCGACCTCTTCCAGGAGTCTCTGCTCAACACCAAGGCCATCACGTCACCCCTCCCCCTGCACGTCAGCTGGCTTGCTAGACGCCGTCCACCTCCATCCTCCCCGCCACCCTGTACAGCTGTACCCCTCCTCTGCGTCCCTCTGTATCCTACCCCCCACAGTATATCTGTTCTGTTACCTCTGAAAAGCACTTTGTTATGCAACTGTACTGTTGTATACCTTTGTTAAGCTCTGTTGATTCTTGGTCCAGTCTCAATAAATACCATAATCAAATAATACAAACATGTTTAGAAGACAAACAAAATAAACTTTAAGGTATTCTAACAGCACCTACCCGGTCTAAAAACGTAGAACATATGAAAAGTAACTTTACACTGACTACGCCACCTCCCAGTGGAACATCAAAACAAATTACATTATAAATTGTCAGCAGAACCTGCAACTGAAGTATGCAGAATTCTGTGACAAATTTAAGTCCTTCTAGGAGATGAAACAAGCATCGTTTCCAACCTAATGCTTGCATTCATTCATCTAAGAATACAAGAATCCCTTAAGAGTGAATACGAAAAACAGTTTGGAGGAAAACATGTAATTGTCTTTTGAGACCTCCTACAGTTAACCTTAACACCAGTGAAAGGGCAACCCATATTAAAAAAACATTAGGTTACAAAGAATGCCGTACTACACTCGGCAGCATAGGCAATATGCATCTATGGTGTCATTTTCCCTACAGACAACTTACACAAAACATGAAGTTTGCAGATCCAACATATGCTCACATTTTAAAAGAGCATTATAATTGGTGTGTGTACTGAGTCTTCCTTGAAAAGTAGACAAATGAGTTGTATGGACAAAACATTTCTGCCCCTGATGTAATGGAACAATTAGTACAACAAAATCAACCATGATGTGTATAAAGCCAACCCTTGCAAACTGTGGCTAATTTACCCCTACTTAAAAAAAGGAGATGTAACCCATAGTCCACATGAGCTGCACAGAAACTAGAAGCGTATGGCAGGACACTGCATGTGTCAACAAGCAGCAGCACAGGTAAAGAACCTAGAAAATGTATCTCAAACACTGCCGTTTTGAAAAAAGTATCAAAACACTGTGTAAACTGCAGAGTAATACTAAGACGCAACCTCGACATAGAACAAAGTTTAGTCAATGGAAACACGCTGTAGAGCTGGGAATTTTTTAGTCTGTTCAAGTTTGTCAAACTTGATGACAAACTGGTTATTGTTTTCGTTTGGATTTGTTTGAAAGCCAACAACTCTTCCAATTGCTCCATTAAGTTAAGCATGGCTATGGAAGTTTTTAAAAAGCTTTAGAGAATGCAGATTGAGGAATGTGGCTGGAGAGGTGCTTTGCAAGCTTGCATTTACACTGGTGCACTTTATTTGGATGCCCCTTTTAAAATTGGAATGCACTTTACATGAAAACAAAGTGATACAAATATATATGGATGATTATCTTTAATAAAAAGGTCTTTGTTGTGGACCAAACAGGAACTTAAACTAGCTGTTCATTAGAAGGATCTTGAAGGATAGTTCCGCCACCTTCCTTGTTTTACGAACATAGATCTAGGAATGGTGAGAGTACAGAAGTGTTTCAGAGTAGGCAGTGGATCGGGCAAACTTTTCTGAACCTAGTAAAATGGAAAAATAAATATCAGAAATTGTTACTCGAAATAATAGTGAGAGAAACCTTGTAAAGTGATTTCAGCTGACGTTACATTCCTTTCATTAAAGGCGAAATAAGCAACTCTTTTTTACCTAAAGCAATATGCAGCAATATGCAGGTTGCTCCCCTTTGGTCTACTTGATTCCCAATTAAAATCTTGCAATTCCTGGATGGATGGACCCATTCACCCCAGGTAATTTCAACTCTCCCTCGCTGTTTCTACTTTCCCCTCACAAACAATCCCTTGGAAAAGTATTGTTCGAGGAAAACAAATCCCTACATTGCTATGACAATTATACACTTAATACTTCATATTTCTAATTGCGTCTTCTCTTTTGAATGTGTCACTGCATGGCTTTATGCAGTGGCCGATTGTCCTACATGTGTTCAGTATTCCGGTTGATTAGCATAACTTGCTATCACCAAGACTGTGATCACAGAGGTAGAGTTTTCAGCTAAACACAAACTGTCAAATTAGACTTTTGCTCCCCAAACACAGAGAACGTTGCGATTGATCACTTTTATGCAACTATCTACATTGCAAGTGTAGAATGTAACAAAATACAACTGAAATGGCATTTTAACTGACATGTTGGTACTCTTCTGCCAAATTAGTCCCAGTCCTGGCTCTGAGGACATCCAGTAGGGACGAAGGGGCCAGTGCCTTTTCAAACTAGCAGATGATTGGTCCAGGGGTGACAGGGCTGGCAAAATCTATCCCACAAGCAATGAAGGAGATTTTATGAAGGGCAAGTACCATGGTATTTGACCTTGCTGGTGAGTATGGAGAGGTTTGAAACTTATTTGCCGTTTACTGCAAACAGCTCGCAGTAAATGGCACATACATACAAGTTTCGCTGTGCATGGCTGGCATTTGGGTGGCAGCATTGCACCAAATATGTTGCGCTTGTGGTGCAATGGCACTTTTTTGCAGACAGCACTGGTAAATATTTTGTCACCTGTCACCATGGTGAAAGTGCATTTCTCGAGTATCTAAATGAAGGAACTCGCTCAGCAGGTCCAGTGGGATTTATTTTTTAAACTTGCTTTATTGTTTTTAAGATACAACATATAGCAACATCTATAACACCCCTCCCCCCGCTCCTGCCCCCTACCCCCTCCCACTCATTCCCTAAAACTCGAGACGGCTGAGACCTGACTACCGATCTTAAGAAGTCAATACGGAGTTACAATTTCACAATAAATTAAGAATACGGATGTTATGGGCACACCACTGGAGCATATAGTCACTAAGTATTGGAGAACCGGGGCCCAGACCATTTGAAAGTTCTCAGTGGTTCCCTGTATTTTGCAAGTCATCCACTCCATTATTACTAAGTGCCAGACCTTCCTGAGCCACTGGAGCTGTGTTGGAGGTGGCAGTTGCTTCCACCCTTGGGCTATCACCAGCCAGGCAGCTATCACGAGAACCATGATCAGCTTCCGCTGGCGACTGGTGTGCGTTTTTACCGTGGGGTCCCATAAACAGCCAGACTCCATCTCTGAGATTGTCTGATCCTTGAACCATTTTTCCAGCCTGGGCCTTGACCTCGTTCCAGAAACGTGTAATGCTTGGGCAAGGCCCCCTAATGTGTTTCCAGTCACCCACCTGGAGACATCCACGCCAGCAGAGGCCATCCGTATTAGGGTACATTGCTTTCAGCCTCTTTGGCGTTAGATGCCACTGCAGCAGGACTTTTTGCCACATTTCCCTCAGGTGAATGGATGTTGTCAATGTGGTGATACTTTGCCAGGCCTCTTCCCAGTGAGATCGTGGGATTTCCCTCCCCAGAGTTTCCTCCCATTTCCTCATGTAAAGCCACCTAATCTCCTCTCCCCGAGAGTTCAGGTGAGCATGCAAATTGGATATCAGTTTGCGCAAACCTGGATCTGTTATCATGTAGGTCTCGAACCGTGTGAGCTCTCTCATCCCCGCCTCCTCGTTGACTGGGGAGGAGAGCCAGTGGCTCAGTTGGGTATATTGGTTAACTGTCGGACGCTGTTGCTCCCAATTCCTGAACACAGTTCTCGAATGGCCCAAGGGACTTCTCTATGTACATATTGCCCACTCTTGTACAGCCCGCCTGTTTCCATGGTGTGAAGGCCTTCGGGTCCATCCCTGGTGGGAAGTCTGGATTGTGGAAGAGCGGCGTGAATGGGGATGGGTGCGATGTCAGGTTCCCCCTCTTCACTGCCGAATCCCATGCCTTGAGGGGGGGCTCCCATTATCTCGCTATTGCAAGAATTGGCGTGCCTATACTTTTTGTGAGACCACAGGAGGTTCGAGAGTGGGCCTTCAGCGACAGCTATGTCCTGTTTTGTCCAATTAGTCTGTGGGGAGTCTGCCACCCACTCTTTGATGACTCTCAGTTGTGCCGCTTGGTAGTATCTTTTGAAATGTGGGAAAGCTTTGCCTCCCTCCTTCACTGCTGCCGTTAAGGTAACTGTTGACACTCTTGGTCTCTTGCGCTGCCACACATATGCAGATGTCATCCTGCTGAGCGAGCGAAAAAATGACTTGGGGAGCCTGATCGGTAGGGCTTCAAAGTAGTAGAGCACTTTAGTGAGGATCGACATCTTGACCGCAGCTATGCGTCCGCACCAAGAGGTGGATAGTGGTGTCCATCTGTTCAGTAGTTGCTGGAAGTGGACAAGCAGGTCTGGGTAGTTTGCTGCATACGGTTGCTGGATCCTGGAGTTAAGTTTGATTCCGAGGTAAGTTATGTTCTCCAGCATGGGGTCTGGCATGGATTCACATGCTCATGAATATTCCCCGTCGTCAGGCTGGGAATCCTCGGTAAAGAAAAAAAAAACAGTATCAGTTTCGTTTCTGATCTGTCTTTCGTAGTAATAACCAATCACTGGTCTCTGCGTCATACTGACCACAGCCAATGACTGCCCTCTACCTAAGCACCGCCTCTGGCAGCCATCTTCAGATTTTTACCGCACGTTCATGTGTTGGGATCCTCGTGCTATTGCTCTCGAGCGTTAGTGCTATTTTTTCACGTTTTTCTCAAAAACTTCGTTTTTTCGGTCAAAAGAGCCTCAAGCTCCACCGACTCTCCATCCGATCAATGGGGACCCGCGTCGGATTCGTCTGCGCCCCTCAAGGGGGAAGATTTCGTCGAGCTACGCTTTTGGAGGACTCCAGAAGTTTCTCAGGCCCGGACATGGCCCAGGAGAAGGGAAGCTCGACGCCCGGAAAGCTGTTCAGGATCTGCCCTGGATGCCAGCTGCAGAACGTCTTTAAGGAGGACGAACACTCCTTTTGTCTCTACTGCTTACATGAGGACAAGACGCACGTGGAGAAGGACTGTGCGTTTTGCGGCAACATGTCGGAGCGGACCATGAAGGACCGCCATCAACGTCTCGCCAACTGGCTGGAAGGGAGGAGCCCGTCAGGCGAGAAGAAGAGGAAGAAATCCGAGCGGTCTTCTAAGACCTTTGAGGACGCCCCGGCGACGGGGGTCCAACACAAGGCCAAGCACCGCGAGTCCGCTGGCACCGGGAGCGCCGAACGGTCGGGCTCTACGGGCGCCAGGCAGGGCGCACCCTCCCCGGCACCTTCAGCCACGAGCCAACGCTCTGGGTCGGGAAAGAGGAAGGGCGAGCATCCGGCGAAGCTCCTGGAGAGGCCCCGGTCGAGCTCGAAGGCCCCATCGGAGGGTGAGCGAGGCAGTGTCCCCCCCCTCAAGGATAAGGCGGTGAGCGCACCTAAGGTGGTGAAGGCCTTAATCCATCCGGCCAAGCCCTCTATCGATACTGTCGCGGCGGCCCTGGCTCAGCCTGTGGAGGCTACACCAGTGGTGGCGACCTCGGGGCTCAGAGTCTCCCTGCCACCTCGGAGGGAGTCCTCTTTTGTGCCCATCGATAGGACCCCCGTGAAACCCCCGGCGGGGAAGAAAAAGGGGGGGCAGGCCGTCGTCGTAGATTCGGCCTCAACCTCAGAGGAAGAGCTGATTGAGGTCTTAAGCCACGGCCTTGGCGTGGAAGAAGACCGGTCCGTCGGGATGGATCCCGACGCAGGTGACGACGACATCGTCGAGGGTGCCGACGGGGCCCCTGATCGGCCGTCGGATTCCCCTCTGCCAGTGCCGCAAGACAACTCGGCGGCCATTTTGTTGGCTATACAGTCCTTATGTTCAGAGATAAGGACGAGACTACCGTTGCCGACAGAGGAACCTCTCCCGTCGGGGGATCCTGAACTGGGACCTTCTGGTGCTCCCCCGCCCAAGAAAAGAAGGATTCACCCTCCACCTCCTTTTCAGCCGTCGCGCCCCGTCCAGCCCTCCTCCCCGTCCACCCGAGGGGATGATACGGGGACTGACACGGCAGCGACGGGTACGGACGACGAGGTATACGAGGATCTACCGTCGTCACCTCCCACCAGGGCTTCTCCGCCCGACGAGATTGGATCGTTCCACTCCATGATCCCCAGGGCATCCGAGCTTTTCCAACTCTGCCCTGAGGAGAAGAAAAAGGAAGGATTCCTTTATCAACGGCGCGAGGCCAAGAGGAAGACGGTCCTCGCGGTGCCTCTACTGGACGACATTTGGGATGAGGGCCTCGCCCTCCTCAAGAACCCTTCCACGACGCCAGCTAGAAGAGACCGGTACGAGAAGAAGTACCGGGTCCCGGACGCGGCCCCCCTGTGCCTCCGGGCGCAGCCTACCCCGGACTCCGTCGTCTCCGCGGCGGCCAGGAAGAAAGTGGGGGGGGAGGGGTGCGGCCTCCACATCGACTTCCCCACCGGACGGCGAGGGAAAGAAATTGGACGCTATGGGACGCAGGGTCATCTCGTCGGCAGCGACGACGATTAAAGCGGCCAACGCCTTGGCTATCGTGGCCCGCTACGACAGGGAGCTATGGTACAAACTGGCTCCCCTGCTGGACTTCCTACCGGACGACAAGAGGGCGGATGCCCTGGAGATCCTACAGGAAGGTGAGGTGGTGTCGGACCACGCCATCACTATTGCGACGGACATCGCCGACACTGGGTTTCGCCAGTTGGGCAACGGCGTGTGCCTTAGGCGGCGTGGATGGCTCAAGGCTACGGACTTCCGTCAAGACGTACAGACCAGAGTCCTGTACATGCCGTTCGATGGGAACAACCTGTTTGGGAAAACAGTGGATGATTCCCTCCAGGCCATTAAAGCGGACACTGAGACGGCCCGGGCCCTTGGGGTTCTGCAGCAACGACGGACGCCCTTTCGGAGCAGCGGAGGCAAGGGCGCCTCCAAAGGTTCCGGCGGCGGTTTCTCCACCTACCGTCAAGCGGCCCGCTCGTCGTCTCAGGAGGCCTACAGAGGACGAGGCAAGTCTGGCGGACCCCGCCGTCGTCGCCAAGGAGGTCAAGGGGGCAAAGCCTTGTCGAAACAGGATTGAACCGGCCGTGGGGTCGGGCCCCCACCGAAGCACCCGGTGGGAGGCCGGCTGGCGAGCTTCGTCAGCGTGTGGGAGTCCATCTCCACCGACCGTTGGGTGCTGGACGCCTTAGCCCGGGGCCACGCGCTCGAGTTTCAAAGAAGGTGCCCGCGCGTCCCCCCCCCCCACATGTCCAGGAAAGAGCTTCACGTCCCTCAGCTTCTGCTGGAGGTAAAGGCGATGCTCAGGAAGGGCGTCATCGAACTCGTCCCAAAGAGGCTTCGGGGCTCCGGAGTTTACTCGAGATACTTCCTCGTGAAGAAGAAGACGGGAGGATGGCGCCCCATCCTAGACCTGCGACGTCTGAACAAGTTCATCAAGGCGCAGAAGTTCCGGATGGTCACCCTCCAGCACGTCCTGGGGCAGCTGGATGAAGGAGACTTCCTGTCGTCGTTGGATTTGGAGGATGCCTACTTCCATATTCCCATCCTAAAGGGGCACCGAAAATTCCTCAGGTTTGTGGTCCAAGGGCGTCACTACCAGTTCAAAGCCCTCCCCTTCGGACTACGGTCGGCACCCAGGGTATTCACCAAGTGCCTTGCACCGGTGGCGGCGCAGCTGCGCCGCGAGGGGATCCACATCTACCCCTACCTGGACGACTGGCTCATCCGAGCCAAGACGAGGGAGCTCGCCATGGAGCACACGGCAAGGACCGTCCAACTTCTCACGGACCTGGGATTCTCCGTGAACTACGCCAAGTCCCACCTGGTACCCGCACAAAACGCACTGTTTCTGGGAGCGAAGCTCGACACAGTGTCCCTTCTGGCCTCCCCGTCGGAGGAAAGGACCAGGTCCATCCTGGGCAAGGTACAGCGGATGTTGGTTTCCGACGCGGCCAAGGTGAGGTCCATCAAGTCCCTCCTTGGAATGATGTCTTCTTGCATCTACCTCATTCCCATGTGCAGGCTCCGGATGCGCCCGTTGCAGGAGTTCCTGGACGCGCGCTGGATCCAAACGACGGGCGGCTTCAAGGAGAGGATCACACTCGACGAGAGTTTCCGCCGAGCGGTCCGGTGGTGGGGCAACCGCGCGCATCTGACGGCGGGCATGGACTTCCAGACCCCAGACCACCAGGAGACAGTGACCACGGATGCCTCCCTGGAAGGGTGGGGAGCGCACACCGAAAATCTGCACGCGAGAGGCCTTTGGCTCCCGACGGAGAAGTTCCTCCATATCAAACGTCCTGGAGCTCCGTGCAGTGTTCTGGGCCCTCAGGTCCTTCCTTCCGTCCCTCAAGGGCAAGGTGGTGAGGATCTTCACCGACAACACCACCACCAAGTTTTACATCAGGAAACAGGGCGGAACCAGGTCTCCAGCGCTGTCCAAGGAGGCGCAGGACCTGTGGCATTGAGCCGTCGCCCAAAGGATGTTTCTGGTGCCGTTTCATCTGGCAGGGATAAAAAAACACCATCGCCGACTCACTCAGCAGGGAGCTGCGCTCGTGCCACGAGTGGGAACTACGGCAGGATCTAGTGGATCGCCTCTTCCGACGGTGGGGCACACCCCAGATCGACCTGTTTGCGACGGCGACGAACTCCAAGTGCCGGAGGTTCGCCAGCAGGTTTCCCGAGGCGAGGAGCACGGGCAATGCCTTCTCGTTCCCCTGGGAGGGCCTGTTCCTCTACGCGTTCCCTCCTTTGCCACTGCTAATCCGGCTCATCAACCAGCTCAAGAGGTCACGGTGCAGGATGATCCTCGTCGCACCTGCGTGGCCGAGGCAGATATGGTTCCCGGACCTTCTGGACTTGTCAGCGTCCCCGCCAATCAAGCTGCCCGTGGACGCGGATCTACTCTCCAGGGAAGGAGGCGCCATCCTCCACCACGACCCGAAATCGCTGAACTTGCAGGCCTGGCTCCTGCAGCGCTAGAGTTTGGAGGATACGACATACCGGCCGACTGCAGAGAGGTTCTTGCAAAGGCCAGGGCGTCCTCGACTCTTAAATGCTACGGACACAAATGGAAGAGGTTCTCTGTCTGGTGCCACGCACAGAAGATTAACCCTCTACGGATTACGGCTCCCCAGGTACTGCCGTACCTGCTGACGCTGGCCAAAGCTGGACTGGCACACGCGTCCATCAAGATTCATCTTGCTGTGATCTCCCGATACACCAGAACCACGGGCCGGACGTCCTTGTGGTCTCATCGTCTGGTGAAAGAGTTCATGAAGGAACTGTTCAGATCGTTCCCGCCGGTGAAGGCGCCGGCCCCGGCGTGGGAGCTCAACGTGGTGCTGACCAAGCTCATGGGACCTCCGTTCGAGCCTCTGCACTCGGCCCCGTTGAAGTTTCTGTCGTGGAAAACAGCGTTTCTTGTGGCCATCACCTCCGCACGACGGGTGGGAGAGATCCAGGCCCTTTCCTGCAAGGCCCCGTACTTGACTTTTCACGACACGAGGGTAGTGCTCAGGACGCACCCCTCCTTCATGCCCAAGGTTCCGTCGGACTTCCATCTCAACGAACCCTTGGTGTTGCCTGTGTTCTTCCCGTCGCCTTCGTCGCCGGCTGAGAGGACTTTGCACTCGCTGGATGTGGCTAGAGCGCTGAAGTTCTACGTGGACCGCACGAAGTGTTTTCGGAAGACGTCACAACTCTTTGTGAACTTTGGACCTGTCAATCCGGGGAAGGCTCTCTCGAAGGCTTCCATTTCCAGATGGCTCTCCGGCTGTATCATGTACTGTCATCGGTTGGCAAACCGACCGCTGCCTGGCCGTCCGAGAGCCCATTCCACCAGAGCGATCGCAGCTACCACGGCGTTCCTTTCTGGTGTGCCCCTGCTGGACATATGCAGGGCTGCTACGTGGAGGTCGACGCACACCTTCACGAAATTCTACTGCGTCGATCGGGATTCCAGGGAGGAGTCCAGCGTCGGCCAAGCAGTGCTACGCAACCTGTTCGCCTGAGGTGAGCCTGGTGAGGAGGTAAGATTGCTTGATGTTGAGTTTGATGTAATGCTTAATGTTGAGCCTTTGCCACCTCCCGTGGTTGTGCATGTGTGTACTGCTATGTATTCTTTATTCATGAGCATGTGAATCCATGCCAGACCCCATGCTGGAGAAGGAACAAGTTACATACCTGTAACTGTTGTTCTCCAGCATGGGTCTGGCATGGATTCACATGCGAACCCTCCCGCCTACCCCTCTGCGGCTCTTCACTTGGTCATACTGCCACTTCACGTGCTTCCAAATCTGAAGATGGCTGCCAGAGGCGGTGCTTAGGTAGAGGGCAGTCATTGGCTGTGGTCAGTATGACGCAGAGACCAGTGATTGGTTATTACTACGAAAGACAGATCAGAAACGAAACTTATACTGTTTTTTTTTTCTTTACCGAGGATTCCCAGCCTGACGACGGGGAATATTCATGAGCATGTGAATCCATGCCAGACCCATGCTGGAGAACAACAGTTACAGGTATGTAACTTGTTCCCTGTCCCGTGCCAGTTTTACTCCTTGGTCTTGGGCCAATCTCGATATTGTCGTAGGGTCAGCCGACAAGTTCAGAACTTCAGATTTGCTTTTATTTATTTTGAGGCCTGAGATGGCTCCAAATGCCTCTAGCTCACACATAAGGGCAGGCAGGGATCTAGTGGGATCCGTCAAGAGCCACCAACATGTCACCCGTAAAGGCCATGGTTTTGTGTTCCAACCCGCCCATCAGCACACCCTTAATTCGGTGAAATTGTCGTATCTTCGCTAGGAGGGGCTCCAGGAACAAGGCATACAAGAGGGGGGACAGTGGGCACCCCTGTTTTGTACCTCTTGTCTGGGCGACAGATTCAGACAGGAATCTGTTGACTGCTATTCTCATTGAAGGACTCTCATAATTTGCCTTGATCATTCTCATGTAGGATTCACAGAAGCCCATGTGTGACATCGTGCAGAAGAGTTGAGACCATTCGACTCGGTCGTACGCTTTTTCAGCATCTAAAGCTACCAATATAGTCTCTATGCCCGTGCGTTCGGCGTTTTGTATTATGTGGCACACCCTCCTGGTGTTGTCCGCTGCTTGCCTTGTAGGGATAAAGCCCGACTGATCTGCATCCACCAAGGAAGATAAATGAATTGTAAGCCTGTTAGCTAAGACCTTGGTAAAGAGCTTTGCGTCAAGGTTTATCAGGACAATCGGTCTATATGACCCTGGAAGGGTGGGATCTTTGTTCGGCTTCGGGAAGAGCACCAGTTTTGCCTCGTTCATTGACGGGGTAATATTACCCCGGGCTTTGAAGGTGTTAAACAGATTGGTAAGTCTTGGGGCCAATCTGCGTCGGAATGTCTTGTAGAATGCGTCCATATACCCATCCAGGCCCGGTGCTTTATTCTTGGGTAATTGCTTGATGGCCCTTAAGCACTTCCTCCACTGAAATATCTTGATCCAGTGCTTCACGGGCTTCCTCATTGAGCTTCGGCAATGGCACTATCTGAAGATATATTTCTTGATCTTCCTCTTTTGGATTGCTGGTAGTGTACAGGTCCCTGGTCCTCATGATCTCGCCAATTCCCTCGTTGGTTGTTTTGAGGCCCGATGAGTCCACCAATGCCATTATAGATCTTTCTCTGGTCATCTCCCGAAGCTGTCGGGCAAGCAGGGCATCCGCCTTGTTAGTGAGAATGTAATATTTTTGTTTCATCCTCATGAGTGAGAGACCCACCTTCCGAGTGTGGAGGAGTTCCAGTTGGCCCTGGATATGCTGCATGGCCCGTCTCTTGGCTCTGCTTAGGTTAGCCGCTACCTCTTTCTGTGCATCTCGCAGTTGTGATTCGAGGTCCCTCTTCCACTAAGATAACTGTTGATCTCTTTTGGATTTCATGGCCATTAGCTCCCCCCTCAGTACCGCCTTGAAGGCGTCCCAGAGCGTATCCTGACGGATCTCCCCCATGTCCTTTTCATCGAAGTATGTGTTGATCTTCTCTTGGATTTCCCCCTTCAGCAACGTGTCCTGTAAAAGCTCAGAGGGGAATCGCCAGGTCCACACTCTGCTCTCCCTAGTTTTGAGAGCTAGAGACAATATTATTGGGCGTGGTCCGAGAGGGCGATGGGTACCGTCTCCACCTCCTTGATTGTGCCTAGTAGGTTCGTGGAGACCCATATATAGTCAATCCTCGATAGCCAGTTGTGAACGTGAGAAAAGTGCGTGAAGCCCTGCTATTCCCCCCTCAATGTTCGCCAGGTATCGTGGAGGGAGAGGGAGTCGAATGCTCTCTTCAATGCTTCTGAGGGGGCTTTAGAGCTCTCACCAGTTCTACCTGTCCTGAGTGGGGTGCCAGGCCAGATTCAGGACGCCTCCCAGTATAATATCTCCTGTTGCAAATTCTTCAAGTGTGCCCATAAGATCTTTTAGGAATGCCTCTTGGCCCAAATTGGGGGTGTAGACCGACGCCAGGGTGATCCTCCTCCCTTCCACCGTAACATACAAGGTGACGTACCTCCCTTCCTTATCCGTTCTGTGGCTTTGGATCTGTGCCTTCAGCGTGTCCCTAATGGCTACCAGATCTCCCGCCCTCTTTGTCTCCGCATTTGATTGAAAAATATGTTGCATCCCTTTGATCTTCAACCAGGATTTTTCACTTTTCTTGATATGGGTTTCCTGGTACAGTAGAATGTTGGCTTTCTTCTTCCAAGCTTGCCTAACTAGTTCGGCCCTCTTTGTGGGGGTGTTCATGCCCCTCACAATATGCGAGAGGATCGTCACCGGGATTCTATTTGTGTTCATGGGATGATTGATGAGTGAGTTCTTTGTTATCGTCCCGTATTCCCATTGGACTCTGAATGTCGTCTGTAATGGTTGTCTCGCCGTCTCAACTCCATAACTTCAATAACTCCCCTTCTTCCCTCCCCCCACCCAAAAAAGCCCTGGGAGGTCAGAGTCAGGTTGCTAAGTGCCCTAAAACGGAGTGTCCAGAGCCCCCGGCTCGTGTTTCCCCTCCTAAACACATTGTGGGGGGTCCTAAAACCCACTGGAGATTCCATTGGTGTTCTTCCTCTCCTCAGCCCGCTAGTAAACCCTTGGGCGATTCATTCACTTCCTGTTATTCCCATTGGTATGAACTGCAGCGGTCCTCAACATGTATTAAAGTCTTGACTGGCGTTGGTGCACCCAGTGATTGATTTGGCGTTCTGGTCTCTTCCTCTCCTGTGGACCGTCTCCCACTCCTCCCGTTGGATTGGCCCACTGAGTCTCCTCTGAGGTTTGGGATGAACATCTTCTCCACTCGATATGCCCAGTATCCTTTCCCCTTCTTTGCAGGAGGTGATCCTGTGTTGGGACCCCTCCCATGTAAACAGGAGGCCAAACGGGGAAAGTCCATTTGTATTTCACCTGGGACGCAGAAAGGTGGCGAACAACCGGCCTCATCAGTCGTCTTTTGATAAGGGTGGATTGAGCTAAATCTTGGAACAGTTGCACTTCCTGACCGTTCACTCTTATTGGGGGGTGGGGGGGTGGTTTGTCTAACTTTTCTCAGTATCAGTTCTTTCTGGGCATAGGACGTTATGGCCACCAGTACGTCTCTAGGCCTCCTTCCCGGCTCGGCCCCACTCTATGGATGCGGTCAATTCCTATCCCCGGGCCTTCCTCATTGGTCAGGATCTCAGCAAGCAGTTGCGTCACCGTCGACTTCAGATCTGAGTCGCTTACAGTTTCCGGCAGGTTTTTGATTCTCACATTGGACATCCTTGATCTGTTTTCCAGGTCCTCACACTGCTGTTCAAGGTAGTTGGCTGTCTGGGCTACCCTATCAAGTGCCTCTTCTGATTTCATGGAGTCATCCTCCAGTTGCTGGAGTTTTCTTTCCTGTGAGTCGGTTCTCTCCCCCAACTTGGTCACATCCTGTCCGATTTCTTGGATTGTTTGAGCCATCTCGCCCCTCAGAAGTTTAAATTGCTCCTGGACGGAATTGAGTAGCTGCGATTGGAGTTCCTGAAAACACGCTTGCAAGTCCTCTTTATTCATTAGAGTCCCCTCCATCCTTCCTCGGGTTGAGTTGGAGCCTAGCAGGAAGAAATCTTCCTGGGAGGAAGTAGGGTCGTCTTGCGTCCCCCAGAGTTGCTTCAAACTCCTGCCCTGGTTCCTCTGTGTGGGGGGGGGGGGGGGGGTTTGGTGTCCAGCTGCCTTCACCCGCAACTTGGACATTCATATTCTGTGTTGCCACTGCTAGAGATCCTCTGCGAGGGTTCTGCGGGTCAGCTCCAGATCCTCGAGGAGGGGGGGGGGGGCAACGTCTCCCCGGGGCCCCCCGTCGTAGTCTCCAAGCCGACCAACTTTCTCGCGGTCCTCCTCTTCTACTTAGTCTGCCATGTGTGTGTTGCTCGGGGAGGGAGAAGCGGCCCGGAAACGCTCCGGTCTGCCAGTGCGGCCACAGTGATGCGGGGCAATCTGTATTGGGGGTTGGTGATCGGGTACCCTCTGATTTCCACCACGGGGCCGGCCCTCCCCACGGGCTCCCGCTCCAGTCCTGCTGCGCCCAGAGGTTGCCAGCAATCAGGGGGGACCCACTTTTGCCCCCAAGTTTCCTCTTGAATGTCCGTTGACATGGTCCTCGAGCTGCCGCCCGCCAGCCCCACTCCACTTCCCGGGGCCGGTGCGATGTTGCCGCAGGTGCACCACCGGCTCCAGGGGGCGCGCGGCCACCCGTTCGTGGATCCTCCTCCCTGCGGGCCTGGGCCATCTCACTGTAGGGTCTTCAGCGGGTGGGGGGGTACGCCTTCTCCACCCCCGGTACTATGTCAGTCCTCGCTGCGGTGGCCTGCTGTCCAAAGGGGCGCCAGGTATCATGCGGTTAGAAGCTCGATCCTCTGCAGGCAGAGGAGCCGCGCCGCCGTCTGCACTTGGGCGCTGTGTTGGAGCCCGCTGTGGCAGCCTCTCCCCCAGGCGGGGCCCACCTGTGTTGTCCACGGGGCGCTCGGTCCTCGGCAGGCAGGGGAACCAACTCCCGTTGCGACGCCGCATACAGTGCTGGTGAGGCTTGCGGCTCTGCCGGTGCCCGTAGTCGGCACTTCGCTGCATTTTTCCCTTTCTCGCCTGTTCTTGCAGGGAATATATTTCTGTAATGTCCTCTTCGGAATCGCCCAGTGCGTTTTCTTGATGTGCTAATTGTTTCGGCCCTGGGAGGAGAGACGGGCAGACACGTCCTCACTCCACGGTCGCCATCTTGGAATCCCTCAGGTCCAGTGGGATTTTTAAGAATATGTGAGGCCTGCATTGGCAGGGTCCCCTGGTATCTTCCAATTAGTCCCCGGCTCATGGCAGTGAACAGTTACATGGCACCAACTATGGCCAATATGGGATAAAGAAAATCAGGCTCTCCGCAGCCCCAAAGCAAAATACTTCAGCTTTCACTGAAGCAGAAGACTTTGTGGCCAACTTCCTTTTAAGAAAGGAGAATGCAAAAGACATTCACACAGTCTGGCCAACATTCAGCTTTTTACAACAAAGAAACCGACCAAACAGCCACTGTTACTGCTTTTGGGAGACCTGCAAAAGGCAAAAAAACGATTCAAAGAGCCAGTTAGGTTTTCCAAGAGACTTGTTCTCTTGATATAAAATGTTGTCAAACCATTTTTTACCAGCTGAATTTCACTTGCAAGTTAAACAAAGTTGAAATCAAAAGTCAAATATGTTGCCCAGACACAAGTATCAGATGGTTTACCAATGTATACCACACATGCTGAGCAGCCAGGAAGCTGAACAGCTCCCAATTAGAAAAGACTTCTCTTGAAACAACTTTTCCGCCAGAGTCCATGGGCCCCCAAACATTTTTGCATTTGTTTTAGTATCGTGGCCTGACTTTTAAAGAGTGGAGCCCAGCCTTCAGCTGCACTCCACTGGGCTGTTGCTCATTGTTATGGGGAAACGGACACGTTCTTCATTCAGGCTGCCAGTACTGAGAAACAGTCATTCAACATTTTTGCATGTTGGTAACATGTTTATCATTACACAAAGTACCTTACAGTACAGCGCAAGGGGGGCTTTGTGTTTCTTCGCCCCAGATACCCTCCAAGGAATTTCTGGTGATTATACAATGTGCCGTGGAGCAGACTGGTGGCAGCAGTAGCTTTTCCTTATATCTATATAACTTTTAACTCAACCTTACTGTGTGTACTTTGTGTGGCTCCCTACTGTGGCTAGTGTCTAACATGGACATGCTACAAGGTATTTTGTCTGTTCCTTTTGGCCATTTGGTCCCTTTGCCTTCTCGCTGCCCTTCCAGGACTGGGATTTCCTTTTTTGAGCATGCAGTTGCCTGCAAAAGCTGCTTCTTTGGTGGGCCTCTACATGTCACGTGTGTAGGCACCCAAGAAGCGGGCTGGGACTGTCTGGTCCAATCCACACTACTGGAACCAGGGTGTCTGGTGTGCATGACAGCATGAGGAGCCCAGTGGTCAATGATTGGGTCACTGCTGGTGTGCATACATGGAGCAGACCTTGCCATTGGTGGGCTGTGTGCGAGCACTCACCCGACTACGGATAAGAGGAAGGGTCCTGCATTAATTCCAGCAGATCTGAAGAAGGAACAAAGAATCCTGAGGAGCAGTACAAAGGATGATCCCGAGACGCACAGAAAGGTCTGGCATGCAAATCCAGTTTTTGTCCCGGTGGTGCTCTGCTTTGCGCCTGATCTCAGATAACCTGTGAAGGTGTTTCGAACCCTTGGAGTGGTAGGACCAATCACTCTCTAAGTCTACCGATATCTCTGCAAGTGAGCCTGTTCGGAGGTGTGCCTGGGCCATCCAGCTCGGACCTAGGTTGCAATGCAGAAGCTTCTCTGCTTTGTGTTTCCACCAGAGACTTTGGGGAATCACAGTTTATCCAACAAAGCACCCTTCTGCCGAATGTCATCATCCCAGCACATTTGAGTAGCGTGATAGAAGGCTGCATCATACCACGCGAGTTGGGCCCCCTTACGTCGCTGTGCTAGTGATGTTCATTGAAGGTGGCTTTCCCACATTCCATCGGAATAGAGTAGCAGATCCTGTCCCATACCAAACCTGTAACTGCACAGACAGTGCCTGTGTATCTGGAAGCCGAACGAAGGGTGGGAAATCAGACCGCCGATGACCACCTCTAGACCTGCCAAGTCTGGACCAAACCGAGCTAAGGGCGGCGAGTAGTGAAGTCACTTACCATTGGCCCTTTGTTAATACAAACACATTTATACATATGTACGCTGCCCAAGGCCCTCCGAAAGTCAGAACAACTTTGGTCATCATACCAGATCCCCACCTGACTCTTGGAACCTGTTTCACCCCTTCAGAATTCTTCCCCTTATTTGTTCCTGCTTTCAAGAAGTACTTGTGAACTTTGTGCACGACACTGCGCATTGAACTGTTGAGCACAAGGCTCAATTCATCTTAGGGCTGGATTTATATATTGGGTTGCCATCTCTGAAGAATGTTGGTGCTACAAAAGTTGTTTACCCCTTTCCTTTGCAGGTATTGGTGGAGTTATTAACTTTCTCGTACTGACTCCAGTGAGTGTATATTTGCGTTTATATATATGGCATACATTACTCACCAAAATCATATTTCTGGTGCTTGTATCTGCTTAGATTCACTCCAGTGCCGCCATGTTTTAAGGGAAGAGAAATGCTGCCTCGCAATTGCAAGTCAGGGGCACACGGCACCAGGCGAACGCTGCACAAGCGTTTTAAGGTGAAAATGTCCTCTTTTTCTGCAAATTATGGCAGAAAAGCAGGTTGCTTCCCAAGGGTTGCAGATGCCTTGTGAATAAGCTCCAAAAAAACCTTACTTTTCCTGTCGGCTCCACTCCAAATTCAGAGTTACTATTCTGATGTACACCAGGTTGTGTAAATGCACTGGCATTTCTTTCACGACGACAACTTATCCATTTCCGTCATGAGCACAGACAGGTTATTCTCTGGGAGGCTGATTTGCACTACCGGAATATGTATGTGTTAGGGAGAATTCTCTGAAAAGGCTAATTTCCCAAACCTAGTGAGTCCCCCAGCAGCTTTGCTGGATTTCTGGGGTTTATTTTTTTCTCCTGCTAAGAGTGAGACTCTCTTACTCCCACTCTTAGACATGATTTGAGGTGTTCCTTTGTGTTTCCATGTGTTTTATGGGCTATGGGGTCTTTTACTCTATAGGGTCTCATGTGTTTTTGATGTGGGTTACACAGCACCCTCCGTGCCGTAACCCAGGGGTGTCGTAGCGACCCCCAAACATAGACTCCATATCCTGGGACTGACTACTGTCTCCCAGGGCATGTAAAGTCACCATTGGCTTTACTAGTCCCAAATTATGAACAGAAACCAGTACAAACCATCATATTGTGGGCGTACTGGTCGGGGCAATTTGATTGCCCCGGGGTCTGTTGTTCGAGGGGGCACGTCTCCGTCCCCCCTGATCGAGTTTTGGCTGGTGGCAGTGGATACTACTTTTTATATTCGACCGCGAATATATCTCTATGGGATTTTCCCATTGTTCGAGGCTACCAACTTTAATTAGTTAATTCTTATAGCCTCGAACATATCGCTGGTTTATTTATTTATTATTAATTCACCGGTTGGTATTTTTTGCCAGAACTCGATTCTAAAATGGCGTTTGTGTTCTCTTCTGTGACTCCAACCCAAGTCGAGCCCTTAGTACCACCTTTTGGCGGGCTTCTCCACAGAAGCCTCCAAAAGTGGTGCCACTCTGTCCGGGTACCACAGGGGGTGTGGAAGGGGGTTTAGGCACCCTAGACTGAGTTGCCTTGGCAACTCAAGTCGCACTCTTGTGTGGTTGGCCCAAGTGGTGAGCTGGCCGGCTCACCACTTAGCATGTTTGATTGACAACTAGGCTGAATGAATGGGAGTTTGCTGCATAAAAGCAGGGCTTTGGGGACTGGAACTTCAGAAGTCGCCACAGGACCTAAGAATCCGAGGAGGGAGAAGCTGAGCCGACCTGCAACGACGACACCACCGGTGGAGCCCTGCTGAACCGTCTCACCACTTTTCCCGACGACAGAGATTATCTCCAGTCCGGAGAGTCTTCTTCCTTTGACTGGTGGGGATAACCAGTTTTGCCTTCTTTTCACCTTCCTGGAGCATCTCGTGGCCGCCTTGCCCGTACCAAGCACCCCGGCAACCGGAACACCACGGTTTTCCACTACTGCGAAGAGAATGGTAGTACCTTTTTACCGAAGAACTCTGCGGCTGTTTTCTTCCCTGGAAGTGCAACGACCTTCATCTTTCCTCCACGGCGAGACCTCCACTTCCTCTGGACGAAACACTGACTTGCACCTGCTGCCAGGAACAACTGCCCCCGCTGGAGCTTCCTTCACACTTAAGGTACTGTGTCCCGCCTGGCTTCCCTTGCGACAGATCATTCTGGGTGACAGTAAAGCCTTGACTTTCTAACCTGGGGCGGCCTGGGACAACCTAGCTAACTTTTGCTGACTTTAATTTCATTCTTTGTGTGTGAACTATCTACAAGACTCTTTGGGCATAACCCCACTGTGTGAACCTGGACCCCTTCTGCTTGCTCTCTCCAAGAGTGGGCCTTGCAATTGACTTCCTTGCGCTCCAGTAGAACTCTGCCTATCCTGCCTTACTGTGGTTCTGTTAAAAGTATTGAAATTTGTGTGCTTCCATAACTCTGCCTTTTTCCCTCCCTTTTTAATAACTTATTAGAGTGCCATTTTATGTTAAGCGCTCACCTCTGTCTGAAAATAAGTGGTGTTTCTCATTAAGACTTGTCTAATAAGCAATTAGGGTTGTACATATAATAGTGACTGTGTGCTGAATTTACCTTTCTCTTTATTCTAGTGTAATTTACAAGTGTGTCTTTAAATAATTATATACTTTTACACCAAAGCTCTGGTCAGTGTTTGCTTGTGCTACTGTATCTCTGTACCTAGTGTGCCTAACTCTTCTTGAGGGAAGTCGGACTGCTCAGCCACAGCTACCAAGTGAATCTGTGTGGTACATACTGCGACCAAGTGGGTTTACTGCCAAACACCTGTAGTCTTAAGTCTTTTGCAGTGGTCCCTAAGGGAACTGCACAGGTTTCTGCCTAACAGTATGTGCCCCCTATAATATTGTATCCAAACACTATTACAAAATGTTTGTATCACTTATTTGTAAGCAATTGCACTTTAGTCAGGATGTTTATTTGCACAGGGCCTTACATAGCTGCGTCAGGTTGTCTTGCATACGTACGCCAGCCGTTCCATGAAAGTGCCCTATACGCATGCGTAGCGTTTTGTATTCACAACTATTTCGGGACATAGAGACCACCATCTGTTCTCCTATGGTGCTGGCCTAATTTATAACACGGCAACCATCTTGTAGTGATTCGCAGACGGCATGGATTTCTGAGGCTAAGTTGTACTGCTTCTTCAGTTTTCCAAAACATACATCTCTGGACTTCGCTAGCCTGCATGGGGTGCCCTCCTGGTCCTTTTAGTCTTGAATCTCTCGGTGTGATTGGGCACACTACATTGCTATGGCTGCTACAGCAGCGCGGTATGCATCAGAATGGTAAAATCCACCTCCTGAGGAAGACATTGGGTTAACTACCACTACACGTCGAAACCCGCCGAGCTAAAAATTCCACAGGGATGCAATCTTTTGCACTTGTTTCTTTGATCCACCCTGACAATAGATTGACTGAATTATCTCTATTGTTCGCTAACATCATAATAATGTGTGTCATTATGGGGACTAGCTATGAATTTATTTTCCCCACAGGTTTTTAGCATTTTTTTTTGTTTTTTGTGTCTCTTAGCATTTTGGATGTATGTCACGGTATGAGTTGCGTGTGAATGAATGCACCATGAATGGCTAGTATGAGTGAAGTTTTAGCTGATTTTTTGGCATATTGTTACTGCTGTTTTGCTATATTAAAGTGATTTGTGTATAATTTGAGATTTAATCACCAGTTTTCAATTTTTGTATCACCTTAAAGAAATTTGTATACATTTTTTCCTAAATATACCTTTCTCTGGACACTTTCGTTCTGTTCTTTGTTGCATACGTACCCAGTCATGTTTTTAATGTAACTGCATTATGTATGAATTGTAACTGGCACTAAGCATTTTACTCAGAAAAGATAAATCTCAAGTTAACAGCAAGCCTTGCGCAAAGGCGATCACAGCAATATTATTTAGTTAAGTTTTTAAGATCACACTCACACGATATATATATTGTGGCAATACTTCAAGGCCACGATTGAACAGAGACTAGGTTAAAATGGCCGATGTATTTGAGCGAATTGTAATTGAGAGCTGTAATTCATTGGTCACATGATAGTGTTGCGATTGCTTTTCGTGCGCAAGGTTTGCAGTTTAAATACTGAAACAGTCATTTTACTTTTATCAATAGTCTGAGGAGAGGTCTGTTATCAGACAGAAAATGTGGCGATTTTTAAACCCGTTTTTCACAGTTACTCTTACTTGTTCATGCTCATGGAAACATGTTTTACCAAACAACCAATGGTTGTATATAGTTAAACCTTTTTTCTATATTCGAGTGGTGGGATCTTTTTTCTGCGACTTTAACACATTGCATTAACTATGAATGGATGAATGGTTGGGCGATGTATATATTGCAAGAACACTCAGTCGATGTCCCTTTTCAAAATCAAAATTAAATCTTGTAATACTCTGCACCAACACCTAGATGTTGGTCTATGCAAGGCATGTGATTCTAAGCAGATCCAAATGCGTGCACACACACACACGATATACATTACTCACCCTATTCGTATTTCTAATGCTTTTATCTGCTTAGATTGACATGCTCTGCATAGTCCGATATCTAGTGGTGGTCGCGCAGTATTACAAGATTTGTTTTTGAAACTCTAAAACGGGCGTCAACAGGGCAGTAATACTATCCCTAGTGTGACGTGTGATGTGTACTGTACCCATGGTCCTTCGCATGTCAAAGTCCCTCAAGTTGCTTGTTTCTGAGATGAGTTTCCATGAAGTGTAGCGCGAGTACAGATGTGATAAAGCAGAAACAGTTAAAACCCAGAAAATATCCATGTGCTTTCTACTCCAGAAGGGGAGGAAGGGTGGGCGCATGTGAATCTAAGCCTCTACACACACCAGAAATACGATTACCGTGAGTAATGTATCCCTCCTGGAGCTTGTGGATCTGATTAAATCAGATGCTCTGCATATGCTAGCAAGTAGTATCTTAAGAAGGAAGTGAGAAGGACAGTGGCAAAGAGATGTTTTAGGACCACTTGTCCCACCTATGAATCTGCTACCGAGTATCAATGCAATAATGCTGTCTGAACGTATGGCTGGAACTCCATGTAGCAATTTTGCAAATGGCATCTCGAGGGACGTTTGCAATGAAACCTAAGGTAGCTCCTGTACCTCTGGTAGAGTGAGCCCTGAGGGTGAAAGGTAAGACTTTCTTGGATAGGGAATAGCAAAGCTGTATGCACTTGACTATCCACCTGGAGATGGCGTTCTTTGGTATGCGATTGCCTCCCCTTCCAGGTGCTATGGAAACAAAGGGTTGCTGCGTTTTCCTTATAGGTTTAGTTTTGTTCACATAGTACAATACCGCCCTCCGTACATCAAGTGTATCTGTTAGGGACATCAGGGGTTGTACTGCAAGAGTTAGGCTAGGAACTAGGATACATAGAGTCTGCAGAACGCATAAGTTGGATGGTGGTACATTTATGTGCAATACTAAATGGTTATCCATTTTCTTTAATGCCTTTTCTCAGAGATATGCTGAATTAAACATTCAAGATGGTGGATTGGGCTCGAACCCAAGCCAAGATGGTGGATTCCCTCAGCAGTGATCCATTTTAGAATGTAGAGGACAGATTGTCCTGGCAGTCCATTCTAAACTGCCTTTCATCATTTTCTTTTGTAGAGCTAGACATGTTTTTGTGTAGTTCCCCCTAGGCCTTCCCTTTAAGAACATTTGAAGAAAGAAACTAAGAAGCAGTCTGCAGTCTACTGTAAACTGGTGGGAGCGCAGTTTGGTGGCGAGATGGTAGCAATCCTTATTGAACTAAATTTGCTTTGAACTGGGAAAATAGTTTGTGAACGCTGCGCATTTGATTTTCAGCTGGCTGGCGTGCAGGAAGAAGTATTTATTTAATGTACACGTTTCAAGCAGTGACTACTCAAGAAAAACGTTGAGCGTGTGATAATCAGCTGGTGGCGAGCAGGCAGCAGCATTCATATAATGTAAAGGCTTCAAGCTGTGACTAATTTAGGGCAACCCTGCGCAAGAAGAAAAGGAAGCATTTTAAAAGTTGTGAAGTTTTCTCGTTTTAAAAGATTTTAAACTGTTTTGGGTAAAGCTCTTTCTTAAAAGCAACCGTCACGTGATCTTTGCGTACATTTTCTTTCTAACTAATTGTTACGCTTCATTGGAACGAAGCAGAGTGTTCTGATGCTTAATGCGGTCACTCTGTATTAACTGAAATTGACAAGAGTGCCGCAGACCTCTTCAGACCTCTGGTTACACAAGTACTGGGGAAGTGACTTTTGAAAGAAGGCAATGTTAATTCTTTGAAATACTTGATCAAAAATAAACAATTCTGAATTGTATTATTCCTCCAAGCTTGAGGCAGAGGAAACCCAGCTATTCTCTAGTTTTTTAAAGTTGAATTGAGAGTTAATTAAAAGTTAATAAGCCGTGTTTTAACAAATCTTAATTCCCCAAACAGGGAGTACAACTGGAAGAAAGAAGAGCTCCTCTGTCGTTTGTTTTGTCCCATTCCCCGACCAATTGATTTGTTCCTCACTGTAAATCAAAGGTGGGGCACAGAACAGCTGAGACGGACTATGGGGTTCAGCAGCTCCTACGGAAGGAAAAGCAGGAACCTGATATTATGGAGGCTTCTTTCTGCAGAGTTAGATGGATTTTGAAAGAAGGTAGGAAGTTCCATGGATTAACATGGAACGTTGAAATGAACTGTGAAATCCTAGTTTGCGTTCTGAGGACAACCTTGTCCATGTGTATTATGAAGAAAGGGTCTTGTACGGACAAAGCCTAGACTCTTTTTATAGAGGTGGTAGCAACTAGGAATGCAGTTTTGTAAGTCAGATGTTTTAGGGTGGCCTTGTGCATAGGCTCAAAGGGTGGACCCATGAGCTTGGAGAGCACAACATTAAGATCCCAACAGGGGGGAGGGTTGGAAATGGGGGGGTATAGCCTCTTCACCCCTTTCATGAATGCTTTAATGACAGGCTTTAATGAGAGGAACTCTCTGCCAGCCCACCTTTTCTGAAGTGGTGTAAGCTGACGGGGCCGCCAGATGCACTTTGATGGAGTTTAATACTAGGCCTGAGTCTAGTAGGTAATGCATGTAATGTAGAATGTTAGCTGGGGCACATTCTGTTGGGTTTAGTGTTTGTGACGTGCACCAGGTCACACATCTCTTCCACTTATTGAAATAGCAGTGTCTGGTGTTGGGTTTTCGTGCCTCTTTTAGGATATACATACACCTTTGTGGAAGATTCAAGTGGCCAAATTATATGACTTCAGGAGCCAGGCTGCCAAGTTCATAGATTGAGGGCGCGGGTCAAGGGATGCTTCCTTCTGCTGTGTTAGCATGTTGTACGGGCACGGGAGCTTGATTGGGTAGCAAATCGCCAGTTTGAGCAGATGTGGAAACCAAGGTTGTCTCGCCCACATAGGAGCAACCAGGATTAGAGTTACTGGTTCCTGGTGCATCTTGTGCACTAATTTTCTCAGGAGTGGTGTCAGGGGAAAAGCATAAGCAAGTTTCCCTGACCAGTTCATCCACAGGGCATTCACCTTGAACCCTAGTTGGGGAAACCTGGATGCAATGTCTGGGCATTGCACGTTTAGGCTTGTGTCGGGCGAACAAGTCTAATGGGGGTGACCCCATTGTGAGAATATTCTGTCTAGGATATCTGTGGAGTTGCCACTCGTGGTCTTCTGGTAGAGGGTATCTGCTTAGAGTGTCTGCCAGAGAATCGAGTTCCCCTGGAGCATGTTGAGAGGTTAGGAACATGCTCTGCTTGAGTGCCCACTTCCATATTTTTGGGGATAGCTTGGACAGACAGAGTGTTTGCCTCCTTGCTTGTTCAAGTAGAACATGGCAGTGGTGCCGTCTGTGAGGATCTGCACTGTTTGACCTGTAAGATGTCACTGAAAGGCCTGAAGAGCGTTGAGGACTGCCAAGAGTTCTAGGAAGTTGGTATGTCTCTGGGCAGTAGCACGTGTCCACTGGTCCTGGGCTGTGTGGTGAAGGAAGAGAGCCCCCATCCGGCGAGTGAGGCGTCTGTAGTTAGGATCCCTGGGCTGATGGAAAGTGGAAGGGTTTTTCTCTCAGCAGGTTATCCCTGGACTACCAGTGAAGAGCCTGTACCAGGGTTAGTGAAACAACCACTTGATCGTCCCACTGACCATTTGGCCTGAGACCATTGTTTTGATAACGATTCCTGCATTGGGTACATGCGCAAGTGAATGCAAGAGGCCATCATCCCGAGCAAGCGCATTGCTTTGCGTACAGTTATCTGCCGACCAACCTAGTATTGTGGTACTTGCAACAGCATGTTGTGTACACTCTTGAGGGGAAGCCAGCTCCTACTTCGTTTTTAGAATAGCCCCAAGAAATTATTTTATTTGGCTGGGGACCCGTCTTGATTTCTTTTCGTTGATGGAGAAGGCCAGATCGTAAAGAAGGTCTATTGTCTTGAGTATTTTGTATGCAAATTTGAGGAGATGCCCCTGTAATTAGCCTGTTGTCCAGATAAGGGTATACTGGGATAGACTTTCTGTGCAGGTGTGCTGCCAACACTGCAAGTACTTTTGTGAATACTCTTGGTGCTGAGGCAACGCCGAAGGGGAGTACCTTGAACTGGTAGTGAACTCCCACTATCTTGAAACGCAGATATTTTCTGTGCGCAGGGAGCATTGAAATATGAAAGTATGTATCTTTCATATCCAATTTTGCCATGTGGCCCCCCCCTGTTTTAGGAGTGGGATTACTTCTTGGAGCGTGGTCATGCAAAACTTTCAGGGTTTGACATTTGCTCGCAAGGCGCAGATCTAGGACCGGGCGCATGGAAAGGTCTTTCTTTGGCACAAGGAAGTACGGTGAATAAATACCCTTTTTTAATTGATTTGCCGAGATGATCTCTATGGCGTCCTTTTCCAGCAGTGCCTTTACTTCTCCCAACAATATGCATTTTTCTTCTGTTGACATTTTCCTCTGTCTTGGCGGCCGGTAGGGTGGTTTTTGTAACAGCTTGATACAATACCCACCTGCCACAGTGGACAACACCCACTTGTCAGACGTTATCCCCTCCCATGCATGGGTGAAGTGTGAAATTCGGCCTCCTACTGGAGTGGCATGGGAGGGGGTCTGTAGCCGTGCGTCATTGTTTGGGAGGGGTGGAGCCTCTCGTAGGTGAGGTTCTGCCTCTCCCTCTGGCCCTTTTATTTCCTCTTTGAAAACTGGAAGAGGAAGTTTGGCGTTGGGATGTGCCCCACAATGGGGATTGTCTGCCCTTAGTATAGCCTGAAGAACGGTGAGCAGTCTGACCCCAAAACCTTCTCAAGTTTGAGGATCCACGTTGAACAGAGGGCTGGTTTGTTAACTGGCCAAGGGATATATGAGCGTCATATTCCTCCTTAGCACTCTTAAGGGCGTCTTCAAAGGCCTTCCCGAACAGTACATTAGGCTCCACCAGCATGTTTAGGAGGGTGGCCTGAGTTTCTAACTTAAACCCTGATTGTCTGAGCCAGGGGTGGCGCTTGATGAGCGTGCCCTTTGCTATGATGTGTCCTGCATTATCTGCTGCATCAAGGTTATTTTTCAGGATGCAGTTTGCTATCCGCTTGCCTTCTGCAATAGTATTTAACAATTGAGACTTTAGGGGTTCAGGGACAGCTTCGACTTGGCATTCCAGGTCATCCCATTTGTGACAGCCGTAACTAGCTAGAAGCATAGTGTTGTTGGCAATTCTGGTTTGGTATGCTACTGAGGAGGCAACTTTTCTCCCGAAAGTATAGATTTGGGGGTAAGGTTAAAGGACATTTGTACCGCGTACTATCACCACCGGAGTGGTCCCCTGGCGCACTGGCGGCTCTGAAAGAGGAAGGGAGGGACAGTTAGAGGGAGGAAGTAGGAAAAGTGCAGGAGAGCAGTGATGTGCTGTTGACAGCCACACCCTGGTGGGTCCGTTGGCTGGGCCTGGGGTGTTTGGAGTCGGTAGTCGTCGTGTACCGTTGTGGAGGTCTATGTGTGTTTTTGTTTTGTTGTTGCAGTGTAGTGAAGTTTGTGCAGTTTGTTGTGCTGTAGGTTTGTGGTTGTGTTTTGTATTGAGTTTGAGGTGTGTGCAGAGGTGGAAATTGTTAGTAGAATTGGTTAGTTGGCATCTCTATCCTGGATTGAGGCGCTGGGCTTGCAAAGTCTCTCCTGATGCTCCACTGTCCTGATCTGGGCCCATCTTGCACTAAGGTCCCTTTCACACCTGGCCCCCACCTCAACCAGCCTCCATCACAACCCCTCCTGTCGTCCTTACCTGCTTTTGTGGCCAGTGCACCTGCCAATGTCCACCACTTAGCTAGTGTGGTGATTGCCAGTGTCTCTGCAATCCAATTGATATGTTGGTACATGGTAGCAATTGAGGTGGAGTGAGGAGGGGATTGGCTGGGAAGTTGACTGCCTCAATGGGTGTCACCTGTGTTTTAGTCTATCCTGTGTCACCTGCTCGGCATGGAGGTAGCTTCCCTGTCGTTTCTAGGGATGTTAGTGTCCTTTCCTGTTCCGTCATCCTTTCTTCCCGTTTCATTTTTCAGGTTGAGTTTGTGGTCTTGAAATGCCAGGTTTTTAGTAATTTCATGAATTTGTGGTGATCTTCAGTGTTTCTGATCTCTTTTGGGATGTTGTTCCAGGTTTTTGCGGCTAAGTGGTAGAAGGAGGTGCCTCCAAGTTTTTTCTTAAGATATGGTTTTAGTTCCAGGCGGATTTCGTTGCTGGATCGGAGGGGCCTCTTTGGTTTGTAGATTGTTATTTTCTTTTGTAGGAATTCTGCTCCTTGTCCACCAATTGCCCTGTGCGTTATGCACATGGGTTTGAAGGTGATGCGATGTTTTACTGGGAGACAGTGTAGTGGTTTTAGGGCAGGAGTGATGTGGTCTCTTCTGGATAGTTTGAGGAGTAGTCTGGTTGCAGCTTTTTGGATCCGTTGTTTCTTCAGGAGGAATTCTGGTGTTCCGTGGTAGAGGCTGTTTGCATAGTCGATTCTTGGCATGAGGGCGATGATAGTGAGTGTTTTGTGCATGAAAGAGGAAAGATAGGATTCTTCTTGCCGTGTGGAGGAGGAAAAAGCATTTCTTCACTGTTGCATTTATTGGTGGTTCTAAGGTTAGAGTATTGTCTATCAGGACTCCGATTATTTTTACTACCTTACATGGTGTTGGTGCAGTTCCCAATTCCGTTGGCCACGGGATGGCGGTTTCGTTCTCTTGGTCTTTGGATATGATCATGATTTCTGTCTTTCCTGGGTTGATTTTGAGGTTGTTGGCATTCATCCAGTTGAAGATTTCTTTCAGACAGTCTATTAGAGCTGATTTGGTAGATGATTTGAGTGTCATCTGCATAGTTGTAGCAAGCAATGTTGTATTTTTTGAAGATTGATGACCGGAGTCTGGCAGATGTTGAAATATAGTGGTGACAGTGAAGATCCTTGTGGCACGCCACAGTCGTTAACTCGTGGAGTAGATTTGAAGGGTTTAATCCATACGGTTTCCGTTCTGTCTGCTAGGAATGATTTAGTCTGGAGTAGCGCCGTGTCTGTTAGGCCTATGTCTTCTAGTCTTTTGGTCAGGGTGTCATGGCTAACTGTGTCAAAGGCTGCAGAGAGGTCGAGCAGAATAAGGGCTGAGGTCGAGTTTGAGTCTGATTGGTTTTTAGGTCGTCCCAGATGGATAGTAGTGCTGTTTCCGTTCCTCATGCCGGTCTGAAACCGACTTGAGCTTGGACTAGCAGGTGGTGTTTTTCTATGTATTCTCGGGTAAGTTTATATACGTAGGTTTCCAGGAGTTTTGCCGGGTAGGGTATGTTTGAGATCGGCCTGTAGTTGGAGGTCTTCTACATCGCCACTTGCGTTTCTTGAAGTGGTCTGCCAGGTCGTTGCAAAGTTTCTCTGAGGGGGTTGGGGTATTATCGTAGCCTGGTGGGTTTCTCATCTCTTTAATGATGTTAAACATTTCTTTTTGTCTGTTGGTGGCATTGGTGATTCGGTCATCATAATGCCTTCTCTTCGCCTTTTGAATTTCCATCTTGTATGGTCGGATTTGTTTTTGGAACAGTGTTTTTTGTCTGGGTTGTATTCTTTTCTCCATTCCAGTTCCATCTTTTTGTTTTCCTTTTTCATGGTGCTTAATAGTGGGGTGAACCATTTTGCCGTTGCTCTTTTTTGATGGGGTGAATGGTTTTTCAGGTGTGATCTTATCTATTGTGTCTGCAATCCATTTGTGTAGTAGTTCCGCTTTCCTGTCGAGGTCAGCTAGCTCTAGTTCTTTCAGTTGAGGGCTTGGTTAATTCCAGTTGTTTGAATAGGTAACTTTCTTTGACGTGTTTCCAGTTTCTTTTTGTGGTGGCTGTGAGTTTAGGAGGTTGGATGCATACTTGGGTGGGTATGGTAATCGTGAATGGGATGATGAGGTGGTCGCTCCACAGTATTTGTATCGGCGGTGCCATGGTGATGAGTTTTTCATTGGTGAAATTGCGTCGAAGGGTGTGTCCTGCCGAGTGTGTTGCCTCTGACTAGTTGTCGTAGTTTCATGGTAGCTAATTGTTCAGTCAGTGAGTTATGGGAGTTGACGTGACGGTCTTCAAACCAGATGTTGAAGTCCCCTAGGATGATTAGGTGTTCGTGGTTGATGGCTACGTTGGTGATGGCTTCTATGAAATTGTCGACTAAGGGTGCATCAAATGTCTGTATTCTGTACGCCAGGATGAATGTAATCTTGGTTTTTGCGCTCGTTAGGTGTATTACCATGGTTTCGCAGTTGAGGATGTTGAGTGGTTCAACAGTTTTTAATTTCAGGTGTTCTTTGACTGCTATTGCGATGCCGCCTCCTTTTTTGTTTTTCCTGTTGATTTGAAGGCATTTGAAGTCGGTTGGAAGGCAGCTTTGGAGTGTGATTTTGTAGTTGTCGTCCACCCATGTTTCTGTGATGAACAGGATGTCAATGCCGTTGTCAGCGAGTAGGTTCAAGATCTCTGTTGAGTGTTTTGACATGGATCTTGCGATGAAGTTTGGCAGTGTTGTTGTTTGGTTTGGACTTTCTAGTAGAGGTCTTCCGATTGGTGTTGGTTTCCTTCCTGGTCTATCTCATGTTGCGCAGTCTGTTTTGAGGTATCTGCGTCTTTGAAGAGTTCCTCTAGGTTCAGTCTTGGATTTTTGTGTTCATCGGGGTCGTCTTCTGGGGGTTGTGTTTGTTGATTTGAAGTTCCTCTTGTATTGGTGATGTAGGGTGTTATCGCTCCCGGTCGTGTGTTTGTTGTATTTTGTATTGTTCATCCTTCTCCGTGCTTGTGTTAGGTTATTTGATGTTGCTGCTTCTAGCATCGGGTTGGTTTGCTGTGGTGCCCAGTTGTCAGTGAGGTATGGCGTTAAGTAGGGGGATTTGTCTCTTCCCTCAGTGTTGTCTCGATTTTTGTTCCTGTCTGTGCGGGTACGTTCTGTAGTTTTCTTTCTTTGTTGTTGCTCCGGAGTGTTTGTTCTTTCTTCTCTTGTTCTTGCCCTCGGAATGGGTCGTTTGCGCGGCATTGTGAGGTTGGAAGTTGTTTAGTCTTTTTTTGTTAGGTAATGTCCAGTTGGTTCTATTTTGGTCTGGTTGTCTTGTGGTGTAGTAGTGGGTGTGGCGGGGGCGGGGGGGGCTGTCCGCTACTAGTTTAGGCTTTGTCTGTAGGTGGTATTCCGGTTGATGTTACCGACTCGTTCAGTCGCTGTCTTGAGAGGGTAGGGGAGGTGGTTATGGGTTATAGGATTAGTTGGTGGTTCTCTTTAGTGACAATCTCCCAGGATGTGTTCACTGTGGTGAGCTAGATATGCGAGTTTGAGAAGGGTGTCTCCTAATTGAAGAGTGGGGGGGGGGGGGGGGAGTGCTAGGAATAACGCCTTAGGAGGTGTGGGCCCCTAATTGGAGTGTCACTCAACAGTAGTTCACTAGTGGGTTTGTCTCACTTTAGGGAGAGTCGGTCAGCAACATTTTTGAGAGATGTTTATAGTGGGGGATGCGCCTATCAATGCAATCTAATTTAGCGCATGCTAATGGAAACAGAGCCTCTGCTAGAGCTGGGAGATCTGCACAGTGGGTGAGGGGCCCAATCAATGTAATCTAAGTATCACACAATGCAGTCCAATCTCACATAGTGCAATTGGAGACAGAATCCCAGCTAGATTCAAGAGACCTGCATGGTGGGAGAGAGGTCCAGCAATGCAATCTAAATATCATACAATGCAGTTTAAGGCCCATCAATGCAGTCTAAAAACACACAGTGCAATTGGAGACAAAAACCCTGCTAAATTCGAGAGACCTGTATAGTGGGAGAGGAGCCTATCAATGCAATGTAAATATCGTACAATGTCGTCTGGAGGCCAGTCAATGCAGTCTAAACATCACACAGTGCAATTGGGGGCAGAACCCCAGCCAGACCTGGGAAACCTGTATAGTGGGAAAGAGGCCCATCAGTGCAGTCTAAATATCATACAAAGTTTGTAGGCCTATTAATGCAGTCTAATATCACATAGTGTAATTGGGGACAGAACCCCAGCAAGACTTGGGAGACCTGTTAAAGGAGAAAGAGTGATGGAGGTTAAGGCTAAGAATTGAAAAGGAATTAATGGCACTCAGAAGCGAAGAAAGTGCTATCTTTGTTCTCTTCTTCCTCCAATCTGTTTTTCGTCCCTCCCATTCTATTGAAACTGCCCTCCTTCATGTCTGTAAACCTCTTCTTAATGCTCGTCATGATAAACTCTCCTTTGTACTCATACCTCTTGATCTCTCTGCCGCTTTCGACACCGTTTACCACTGGGTATACTGCTTTCCACTCACCTGTCTGGCTCTGTCCTTAAGTGGTTCCACTCTTATCTATCCGATCGCTCCTACTCAGTCACTTCTCCCCACCCTCTTCTCTATGAGCTCCCCAATGGTCGTTACTGGGTCCCCTTATTTTTTCACTCTACACTGTACCAATCCCCACACTTATTTCTTCCTTTATTCCTTTAACCACTCATTTCACCTGTCTGCCGCCGATAACCAATTTTTGTTCTCTTTCTCCACCTTTTTGGATTCTTTACACTCTGTTTCTAGCTGTCTTTGCCATATAGATGCAGTCTAATTGCCTTCCCTTTACTCCTCCCAAGACCAAGGTCCTCTTCTTCCCTCCTACCATTATCCCTCCCCACTCCCTCCTCCTTCGCTTCTCATCTTTTCTTCTTCAGTTTGTGATCAGTGTTATTTTCGACCCCTCTTTTCTTCTACTTGCATAGCTCTCACTGCTTACTCCTGTTGCTTTGGTTTATTCAACAAACGTTGTGTTCGTCCTCATCTTTCCTTTCAAGCCACTAAGCTCTTTATCTTCCCTTTGGCCACATTCTTAAATCGACTTGTGCTCAGCCCTCCTCTTTGGTGGGGCTGCCTAATACCATGCCCCGGACCACTATTGTTAATTGTTCTTTTTGTCTCATTTTATTCTTTCTCCTTGTGTCTCTCTATCCCTCCCTCTTTGTTATTTATGTCCCTTCTTCCCTTTCACTTTCTGCCTATCGTCTTTGTGTATTTATGGCCAGGAAGGCCTGGTCTGGATTTACCAAAAAACAACTTCTCCATGGAATGAACAGAATACTTTTGCAATAGGCCAAAGGGGGAAACCTGTGTCAGAACTGTATGCTGCAGACAGGAGTGAACAGAACACTTTGGCTGGGGGAGTCAGACTCAAATGGGAAATAGACATGGGGGAGCAGCTCTCACATGGTGAATGGAACCAGATTTTTGGGCATGCAAAACAGGTCTCCAGGAATGTAAGATTTCAATCAAGTCAATTCAAGATAGAGCACCGTGCACACATTGCCCCAGTTCAGAGTTGTTAAGATGGTGACTGGGGCGAAACCACACTGTTGAAGATTTAAGAAAGACATTGGGACTTTTCTGCATATGTGATCGGGTGACAGGGTTCTGGGAGAGTGTCTGTGCGGAGTTAAACAGATTGGTTTCGATGGAAGTTCGACTCACCGTTAAGGACTGTCGGTTGGGGTTACTTCATCGTGGGAAGTCAGAGGCTAAGGCAGTGGTAAAGCAGTAGCTAAAGTTCTAGCATTGGGGCTGTTGCTTGCCAAACGGGCAATCGCCATGGCTTGGAAGGCACAGGGTGGACCCATCATGGGTGAATGGCATAGGGCAATGCGGTATTCGGGCAGAAGAGGATATTAGTGGTGTGGACTCACGGTATACTGTGTGGCATGAGATCTAACACAAATTGGAGGAACGCTCAGACCCGAGACCTCCGTAGGTTGTGAGGCAGGGCAGGTATTGTTAATGGCGGTTGAACAAGGTGATGGGGGGGGGGGGGGATCTAGAGGAATGGAGGGATTTGTTGATGGAATGCTCTGGATGGGGCGGTTATAACTGCTCTCTTGATGTACCGGAATATGCTAGGGAAGACCAGAATGTTGTCCTACCTTATGTTTGTGATCTAGATTTCTTTTCTTTTCATTGGTTGCTCAGTTGTCTAACAAAAATAAGTTAATTAAAAAACATTAAAGTGTATCCATGGTCTTGCCCTGTTCTTCACGGATTTCACTCTATTCCCCCTCCCGAGCACTCTGCTCTGAGAACCAGTTATTGCTAGCAGTTCCTAAACCCCCTTGTGTGTCTTGCCCCTTCCGTTCTTTTACCCTAGTAGCCCCCTCCAGTTACTCCCCCCCACATCCTGGAATTCTCTCCATCCCTCTGCCTCTCTTCACATTTTTCAAATCAATCCAGCCTCCTAGCCAACATAAAAAACACCTCCCAAATATTATTGCTAGGAGACTTTAACCTTGGGTTAAAGGACCCCGATGACAAACCAGCACAAGCTATAGCCAACATGCTAGATGAACACGGCCTAACCCAAAGAGTGCTTACCCCTACCCACAATAAAGGTAGGACCCTGGACTGGATCGCCACCCTGAACTGCGTAACCCTCATCACCAAAACCTCTCCCCAACACTGGACAGACCATCACCTCATTGACTTCACATGATCACTCAACAAAGAAGTCAACAAAGTAATAATCATGGCACCACCACTGCCCACTAGAGCAAAAAAAAAAATATAACCCGACATCCTCATACCACTACTACTGCCAACCCTCAATGCTCTTCCCGACAACCTAAATCCAGAGTGTCTAGTAGAAAAATACAACAATGTAATAAAGAAAGGACTAGACATCATTGCCCCTCTTAAACTGCAAAAGAGCAAACAACAAGCCCACCTAAACTCCTGGTTCACCGCCCATCTGAAAGAACTTAGAATGCGTAAAAGGAAACTAGAAACTCAATGGCGCAATTCCCCCACAGAAGAGAACAAATCACAACAACATTTTGCGAACAACTATAAAAAAGAAATCCTACTCACTAAAAAGAATCTCTTCAATGAAAGAATTGAAAAATCTAGCTCCAACACCAGGGAACAATTTGCTATACTATACTAAGGGAACTAGAATCTCCCATAACCCCACCAAAAAACATAATTAAGGACAAAGTATGGTGCACCAGCGTCCAAAACGCCCCAACTAATAAAATCAAAACTCTCCAAACTAAAATCGCATTAAAAAAATACTCCCTCACCACTAATGAAGCATCTCCCAGCAACCATGCTAAAATAACCAACCCACAAGGCCCAAATCTTCAGGTTCACCAAAATATCTATACCAGAAACAAAGTTATAGCCTCACTTAAACCTTCCAACTGCAAAGGCGACAACTGCCCTCCCCAGATAATCAAGGATGCTGCCATGGACCTAGCCCCCTTTATAACCTAACTGATCTTCCAACACCATACCAAGCAACCTTAAAGAATCCTAGGTCCTGCCTCTCCTCAAGAAGCAAACCCTAGACCCTGCTATTCCCACCAATTACAGGCCCATCACCACGGTGCTGTTCCTGGTAAAGATAATAGACAGAGTAGCATACCTGCAAATTCAGCAATATCTTGAAACTCACAAACTACTAGGTGCCCGCCAATCGGGCTTCAGACCACAGCACGGTACTCAGACAGCCCTAATCGATCTCAAGACCCACAACGAGATTAACGACAAAGGAAACACCGCCATGCTGCTACTCCTCGACCTGTCGGCAGAGTTCGACCTGGTGGATCACACAGTCCTGTGCAAACACCTGGCCTCAGCTGCCCACTTCTCGATAGAGGCCATAGCCTGGATCCAATCATTTTTGGACAATCGAACTATGAGGGTCTTCTCCACTCTAGCCTCAGCAGACCCCATCAAAATAACCTGCGGGGTACCCTAGGGCTCCTGCGTCTCCCCCACCCTCTACAACATCTTTACCAAGCCCCTATTTGACAAGTTGGAAAGACTGGGTGTCTCTACTAATAATGCAGATGACACCCAGGTCCTCATACCCCTTTCGGGCAACTTTGATTCAGATACGGCCTTGGCAAACAAAATATAATCTCATCATTCAGGCACAGATGGACACACAGTTTATGCCTGAATGATGAGAAAAACGAAATCCTTCTCCTCGGATCCAACACCAATCTAAAAAAACTCAGCTCGACCTATAAGGCTTTCAACATTGATGGCAACACCATCACAGTGGCCAAATCAGTGAAAACACTAGGCTTTCACCTAGATGCAACCATGTCACTAAAAAAAACAAGTTAACTCACTAGCATCCTCTACCGCCTACACATGCAAGCTAATCAGGGCAAGCAGAGCCTTCCTCACCCAATCTAGCTGCATCATCATCGCCAATGTCCTAATACTCTCCAGACTTGACAATTGTAATGCCATGTACCTAGGAGCCAACAAATGCATAACCAACAAATTACAGACACTACAAAATAACGCACTCAGAACAGCCCTTAACCTATCTTCCAAGGAACACATCAACAAAAGGAGAGAACACAAATGGCTCAAAATCTCTGACCGGATCTCTTTCAAAACGGCATCACTCACTTTCAAATGCATAAATAATGCAGCCCCCCCCCCTATCTCGCAGCCAGAATAGAAAAATAAACCTCCACCCGCCCTACCAGATCGATCAACTCTTACTGCCTGCAGGTACCCAAATTCAGACAAATGAAAACCGGCGGAAGTAGCTTCCCTATCTTGGCAGCCCAACGTTGGAACGCCCTCCCACTCAACATCAGGACAGATCAATCCTACCATAGCTTCAGGCAAAACACCCTCACCTGGTTACGGTCCAATGATCCCCATGACTAACCCTGACCCCTCACATGCTCATGCCTTGCTCAAACCTGACTGCCTCTATGTACAGCATTAAATATAGTTAATAACTTGTTTACATATTTACATATGTATATATGTACATTCCGCAATGTAATGCCATGATTCTTACTCTTGTGTGCCTTATCCAGTAAATTTTTCTGTAATCTTACCTTCCTGTTCTCTGTTGCACCCTGTTACCTCTGGGTTTTGCGCGCCATACTAAATAAACAATCTCAAAACTCAGCTTGTGTCTGCGCTTTGTAATAACTGATTACTTCTTATTTTCTACTGCCCATTTGTTACTTGGATTTCACCATTTTTGTGAGTACCACCCCCTCCTTTTTCTTTTTTTTTTTTTAAACTTCAGTGCTTTGGCAAAAGCGCTCGATAAATAAAATAAATACAAAGTACAATCTGGTAGATGACTAAAGGGTGTAGATAAGGAACCAGGAGCTTGGTAGAAAAGAGGGTAGAGGAAGTAATCTACCAAGGCTAGGAGATCGTATTTTAGGAGCGCTAAGCAGAGTAGGTGGCCTGACAAGCTCCCCCAAGTCCAAATACAGGACTGTGGGATGTACCATGATCACAACCCAGTAAACCTTTATTTTGCTTTGGAAAACATACTATTGCACCAAGGGAAATTGTCCATAGGAGCAGATAGTGGGGATCCTGGAGAATGACAACCATCAGTAGACCAGGTCATAGAAGAGAACGTAAAAAAAAAAAGGGGGGGGGACATGCCATTGAAACCAGTACTCAACTGGAATGACCAAAGAACTCACAAGAAGACAAGACCTTAACTCAGACTTTTTTTGTAAGACTCTTGTTACAACATTGTTGCTGGGAAGTAATAGGATGGAGATGAGCATTTTTTTAAAACTGTTTCCCTGAACCTTTTGTCAAAGTATTCTGACATTTCAGACTTTATTCATGGCCCACACTGCAAAGATGCTAAAGTACTTTATAAGCTTAAGCTTTGTGTTTGTCTGGTCATTTGATACCATGCACAGACATTACTGTAAATACAACTGCTCCTATGAATAGGCACAGGTAAGTCCTAAGAAGAGACCTGCAAATTTACTCAATGTGGGCAGGTTAAAGGTGGAAAACTAGACAACGACATGATAGAAGGCCACAAATGGAGGGTAAAAACAAAATCATTACAATACACTTCTCATCAAATAAGTTTCATTTATATTTCGCAATAGATCCAAGAGTAACCTTGGTCCCAAATACAGGAAGCTACCAAACAAAAAATGTCTTACTTCTGAATTCATACAAATGGCGTATCTCCACCTAACATTAGGAAACCCAATAAAAATAACGTATCCAATATAAATCTGAAATTAAGGAGGAAAACCTGAAAACTGTAGAGAACAACTTCACTTCAAGGAAACAGAGTGATCCTCTTTCTGCATTGACCATTCTTATCTTGAATCATGATGCTCAAATGGAGCAAGGTGAATAGTTAATGAATTCCTTAAGGGTACCCATAACAGAGACACAGGATTACAAATAGGAAATCTTCCCTTCTCCATCAATAATATTCATTAACATTGAACAGATTATCAAACCCATCCCCTATAACATGCGAGTAGGGAGCAACCTGGAAGAAAGGAAGGAAAGAGGACATCATACGCTAAAGCCTCTGATATCAGGACAGCCAGGCATGGTAAGTAAATATAGCGATAAGTTAGCTCCGCCATCATCATTAAAGAGTGTACAGACACGCTAATAGTAGCACTTACTAAGTTTGTGAACCCTTCTTTCATACAGAATCAAGTATCAATAGAGTTGAAGAAAGCGTGGATAACACTGCTTCTGAAAAAGTCAAACCTATGTCCCGACACACGGCAAATTACAGACCAACTACAAACACAGCATTCCTCCTGAAGATACTTAATAGAAAGAACTCCAATCAGGTTTCAGAGAACATCACGGAACAGAGATAGCTTTGCTCAGTCCAAAATCAAAACTTTTAGAATCCATGGACATAGGTCAAACATCTCTATTAATGGCCCTAGACCTCCCGCAGCCTTTGATTTAGTGGATCACACTATATTGATCAAGAGGCAATTAGAGGTTGCAGCCTTCTCAGAAGAGGCCATGCAATGGATGGCTTCTTTCCTGACTGAACAGCAGGGGACTGTGGCGAGGAGGGAAAGCAGAAGCTGAGCCGGTAACTCTAGTTTACTGTGTACCACATGGAGCATCTGTGTCCCCATCAATATATATCATCTTTATGATCCCTTTTTTTTTTAACATTTTGGAATGTGAAGGCATCATGTTTTCCAACTACACTGATGACACAAAGGGTGTCATTCCGCTCACCAGATATCATAGCACGGATGAAATACGGATAAACAAAGTATATGACTGCATCCAGATATGGATGGCACAGAATGGACTGGCTCTGAACAATGGAAAAACAGAGCTCATGGTGATAGGAACTAATAAGAAATTGGCCAAGCTGGAACCCTTCTACAAGAGCTTTATTATTGCAGATTGCAAAATTGAAGTACTAAGGAAAATTTAAATCCTGGGTAACGCATTAGATCAGCATTTAACGATGGGGTCACAAGTGAGTAGTTTGGTCGCAAACTCCACCTAAAGTTTCTGGCCAATCGCCGACCATTAATATCAGAAAATCACGCAGAGACAATAGCACAAACCATAATAGGATCAAAGATCAATTACTGTTGTACCTTACGTATTGGCACCCCACAATCAGAGATCAATTGCTTACAGGTAATCCAGAATAGCACTGTTCATAAATTCTGCAATGGAGCCAAAATCTGGCTCATTCAATGAAAACTAATCCACATATTTTACGATCTCTCTGTAAATACCTTCGTACACCATGCAATCTTTGTAAATACTTCTGTTCTCTATGCTAGCTATGTAAATATTCTGTTTATATTCTATGCGCTATGCATTCTGTTCACTTTCCATGCTTGTTATCTTGATGATCTATGCCTGTAACTGTATATATGCTTATCTGTCTGCACCTAAGAAATGTGCCCAGTTGCCTCAAGGCTCGGTGCACTATATAAATAAATACAATACAAGGGCAGTGAAGGGACTGAATTGGAGAGAACATGTGTCTGGAGCAAAACGCTGCTTACACTGGCTCCCAATAAAAGCAAGAATACAGTTCAGATTACTTCTAATCATGCATAAAGGCTGTGGGGGGCCAACATAATTAATGGAAGGGGTAGTGGAGAAACAAAGCTAGAGGACCTTAAGATCCAACAATTCACATCTATTAAGAACGCAGAGAAGTCAAACCAGCATAGCTCTCAAAGGAGCTTTCAGTAAGGCTGTGCCCATAGCTTGGAACAAACTACCTCTGGACACAAGAGCAGAAAACTGTACAGCTTCATTCAAGAAGAAACTTTAAAACACATGTATTTTACTAAATAGTAGAAGTTAGATTAAGAAACCCCTAATTTTAGTCAGGAATAGTAGCTGGCGTGCATTAATTGTTGTTGATCCTGTCGTGTTGTGTGTGCGCACGTAAACCCTCGGGTACCTGGTGCGCGCTAGAATCTAAAGTAGAGTAAAAATAAGGTGTTCATAACACCAGACAGATTTGAGTAGCTATCGTCAGGATCTAAGCAGCAATGTTCTGCAAACCTCTCGATAGGCTCAAGTTGTTGCCCTGCATCTGTCACAACAGAGATATTTGAGGAGTGCTGCAGTAGCCACCTTCCCTTAATCAGAATGTGCTATGTAGGTCTTCCAAAAGGGTTTGGTTAGCTTTTTGATAGCATAAAATAAGCATTGACACAATTCACCTAGAATTGTACTGTTTCGATGCTAGAAAATAATTTCGAATGGTACTATAATTTACAAATAGATGCCTAGATTTTCTGCAGCCTTGTTTTCGCTATGTAGTGAACGGACCACTCGACATTTCAGCTCCGTACAGCCCTCCCCACCATCCCCAAAGTGCAGGATTTAGGGAAAAAGGTGGCAAGGATCTGGTTTGGTTAATGTGAAAAAAAAAACATTAAAAAAAAAGGTTAAGTAAGAACACAAAGCTGACATTTCTGTAACTTCTAGAGCAAATGTAAAGACCTCAAGAAAAGCCACCTTTCTTGCTAGGCATTTTATATGTGCTTTAAAAGTAGGACCAATTAACTTTGTTAGAGCAATGTTGAGCTCCCATGGAGGTCTCATTACTGTAAATATATCGTGGAGAACTTCAGGCCAGATTGTCAAAGATCTGGTAATAAAATATCTTCTGTGCAGGATATGGATTATGCACAAGTGTCTAAGCATTAAAGGTAGAACCTCTACCATGTGAATATAATGGAGGCTTAGGCAGATTGTGTTCTTGCCTCCTTCAGGGCACGCATATATTTTTTGGGAAGATTTAAAGGACTGCACTACAAAGACATGAGACAATTTCAGTGATGGAAAGATCTGACAATACACACTATTGTTCATCCTTAAAAGAGATTGTCTAAACATACACAGTAATTCCAGAAAAATATTTGAGAAGCAAAATAACCACTAATGGCAGAGGCAATCAGAATGAATTTGCCCTTGATTGTTTCAGTGTCACCTTCAGTAGTAGTGGAATACTTGGTGTACACTGAAAAATACCTGTCCAACTAATAAAGTGGCCATTTTGCTTGGATCTTTGAAACAGGAACTTCAAGGAAAAGCTTTGCCATTGTGAGTTTTCTGTCATGGTAAAAAGATAAAGTGAAGGCGTACACCAGGTTTGAAGACAGTTAGGAAAACTTGGTCCTTTAAGTCCCATCTGTGGTTTTACTGAAATTGCCAGTTTAGAGCATCTGCTAGAACCTCCTTTATTAGCCTGCTTGAACCTCCTTTATTAGCAGCAGAAGCATCGCTATGATGGAAGGCTCCTTTGGTAGATGTCAGGGCCTAATGATTTGAGCCGAGGGGACGGGGGAGTAGGGGGTGGTTCGGTGGTTAGATTTCCTCACCCCCCACCCGCCCTGTTTTTTCAGGTAAAACATTACTGTTGAACCGTCTGTTTGAATCTGCAGAACATTTGTTGAAATTAATTTTAAGAATGGCTTAAAACAGAGCTGTACTGCTTTGAATTCCAGAACTGTTTAGGTGGCAGATTCTCATATTTTGGCCACATACTCTCGTTAGTCACCTGTATCATATGTGCTCCCCAGCGTACCACAGTAATCTTTGATCACTGACTGTTTCAGCTATAGTTTCTAGAAACAAACTCCTTGTTAAAGGTGCATGTTCTTGCAACAGAGGCCTCTGATATATGTGTGTCACACAATGGGTCTCATATGTTGGAACGTGAATGTTGTACAATGAAAATACATGAAGCCATTGCAAGTAGCAAAGTGGAAATCCTGTTTGAAAGTTGCTGATATTTTTACCAGCGTGTGCACACCTTTTTACATGAGAAGGTGTGAATCCATGCCAGACCCCATGCTGGAGAAATATGGATTTCAGGTTTACAGCCACTATTGCCATGCACTTTCAGAAAACACTTGGGGTTCATTGTAATCCAAATAGAATTTTCTTGCATGCAAAGTGACTGCTTTTCACTGAACCTGTAGATTTCTCAGTGTGCGTCACTGCAATTCAAATTTAGAAGTAAGCTTCTAGCAGGCTGTGGAATGCACAGTTCATATTTGGTGAAGGATATCATTCTGGATTTCACTTTTATGTATTAGTTTTCTATTCTCAAACCAATAATTGGTCTCATGTGATGGTACCCAGCTAGGAGCCTTCTTCACTATGCGTGTCTAGAAAGAAATGTGTCTGCCTATAGAATCCCTGAGAATTGGTGCACTGTGCCAGCTGAAGGATGAGGCCATTGACTAATGGTAGAAATCTAGGTCTGGATATCCAATGTAGTAAATGAGCAGGAATTTAGTGTTGATGGGGTTGCTTGAGGTAGGCGCTGCAGGGATCCAAATTAAGATTGGATCAGCAGGAGCTAAAAGCAGCTCCTGGGTATCCAGCATTAACCAGTGTACAGGAGCTACCACTGGGGATCGAGGAGCAAGTACATAGTGTTGCACAAATCACCAGAAGATGCAAACATATAATTTTGTTCCTGATCTATGACCCCCTTATGCTTTCATTGTTGTATCAGTAAGTCCTCATTTGTATTTAAGAATGTCCCAAACGCAGAAAGTTAAATTCACATAGGTGTGTTTGTTCAGCATCAGTTAGCCTGGGGAGCCAAAAGTAGCTAACCAGCCTCTTTTTGGCTACTAGCAGAAGCATAGTAGCTCTCCTCAATTTCAAAATCCTCCACTGGACATCCAAATCTGTATCGGGGCAAGGCATGGCAGGAGTTGGCGAGTTTGACAGATGCTTTTTTTTACATAGTTGTGTATCATTTGATTACTAGATGTGGCTGTTGTGGGCATGCTGAAGGTTACCAGGGGCCCCAGTTAGTGACTGAAGATCAGGGGTGAGGCTCCATATCAGACTCCACAGGTGATTAGTACAGATGGTAATCTGAAGATATCCATCTGGACAAACGGATGATAGTCTTCTGAATAAGAGGTGAACCAATTGCAGATGTTCACTCAGAAATCCATAAACATCTGCAGTATGTTGATAAATGTTATGTGGCTCTACTATGTGGAAGTATGCAGATGGATGGAAGAGTACTAGGAGGCAATGGTGGCCATTTCTGAGAATGCAGAGTAAATAGTCTACAATTTGGATTGTGGCAGTTAACATGCTCTATATAGTTCTGGAGGCGGATTTGTGTTTAGGTATGAGGCCATTGACATGTGGGCCTTTGAAGTTGGGGGCTAAGGCTCCTTGAAGGATTTGACTTAGGAGAAGCAGGAATATGATGGGGCAATATTTGATGTAATAAGGGCCTATCATTGGTTTTATAAGCAGGGAGAGGATTTGTTCCATTTTGAGGGTGGCTGGAGTTTCCTTCCTTGAATTTTTACCCCACCAAGAAGCATCTCAAAGAGACATCTCAGAAAAGCGAGAGAAACAGAAAAAAACAAAATCAAGGAAAACCTACAATGATGAAGGAAAGCAATCCTACTATCAATATATTCATGAGAGATGTCAATTGAAGCAAATATCTGCTTCAAACTGGAAACCTGGCTGCAAACTGCTAAAAAGCAGCAGTGTTCCTTGATCCACTGTTCACCGGGCAGAAGAAAAACAAAATTCGACAAACCAATGGATGATGGCAGCTCCTGGAAAGTGAGGGTATAAGGTATAAGCATCTGCAGTTTCCAGTTAGGTTTGCCCGTCTTTTCCAAATTTGTTTTGGCTGCTCTTGTACTGATGTGATAGTGAGATTTGAAAGATAATGTTTCACATTTTGGGGGAAAAATAAGCTACAAAAAAGTAAACAATATTGGTATTATCCAATGCTAATCTATTTACGTTTGTAAAGTGGCTAGAGATCCGGCAAAATACAGAGATATTTAATATTTATGATGTCAGGGAAGGTAGCATGATGGAGAAATACTATAACACTATTAAAACAAAGCTAAAACAATCTAGCAAAACTTGCCCAGATTATTTACTGTACCATTGACATTTCTAAGACAGAAAAAAACAAAAAAGGGTAATAGAATGCAATGACTATACACTAAATCAGTTTTACAACGCTCATTCACAACTCTGGTCACCAATATGCCTGTAAATTCAATGATACCATTACGGTTATTACAAAAATAACATGTTCAGTAAGGACATCAAACATGTACACATCAAATCAACAAATGCTCATACATATGATAGAGAACATTCAAAATCATTAACTTTAATTATTACAGATGAATCAATCTATCTGCTTAACAAGTCAACATACATTTTGTCAACTTACCGCCCAGATTCCAGCACATGTTTCATAACCAATCATTACAACAGCCACTACTAGGGTAGTGCCTCAATCACAATTCCATCAAACCCAGGAATTTTGGAGCTAGAAATTCAGTTTTGTGGCCACTTTTGTGAGGATGACAGAAGGTTCAACTTTGCCTGTCTCTTTCAACAGTTATTATATTGTGAACATGGGTTTTGGCTTTTCAATACATATTCCAGGACCTAGTCATAATGAGAAAGAAATTGTCACTGGGAATTTTCAGCTCTGAACGAATAAAGAGCTGTTCAGACCTCGTGCAGTAAACCAAACATGAAAATATAGCCTTTCTACAGCAACTTACCAACACCACGTAGACGTCTCATTGCATAATTTAAATACAAATGAGTAACAAGGTCAACACCTTCCTAGAGGAGTGGATATGTGGTATTGAAACTTGTTAAAATCGCAACACTCTAGTTACTCAGACAGTTTTAGGGGCATTGCTATTGTAGAGCTTTCACTTCAATACAATTAGTTCATATTCACACAAGGAGAAGCAGCAGTTTGTTTAAATGATGCTAGATATATGGCAAATGTTACTTACCTTTAAAACAAATACAAGCCTCACAAATTATATTACAGTCCCAGGTTTTGCTTAGTCCACATCTAGTGGTTGGCCCAGACTATTACACTTTACTCAATTTAATGTGGAGGCAGATCAGTATTGGGCTCCATTTATGTTGTGTACTTGTAATGCAATCAAAATCTATATAGAAAGAACATACCTATTGATAGTACACATCCACATAATGCAAGAAACATTTTCACAGCAAAGACCTATACATTGCACCTATGCATATATAAATCTCATCCAAGTATTTAAGTGATGGCATATCCTTTTCTGCCACCCCCCCTCACATATATTGCACCCACCTGTGGGAAGGTTGGGTTGGTGCATGTGACTAAAAAAGACAAGCGGCATACATAATGTTACAAGTAAGTAACAATTTCCTTTTTACTTAGCGACTGTTTTAGATTCACAGGCTTTGCATAGATTAGCAAACCGTGTATCTTCCTGGATGTGTGTCTAGGACGGTCCACTATATCTATATCCCTGCTTTGATTGTGGGCTATTCCTATTGTACGAATTCGAAGAAAACAAAGAACTGACCTCTCTTTCTGGTGGATATTGTTTGTTTATGTAAAACATGACTGCTCTGCACATCTAATGTATGAAGACAATATGTTTAAACAAGAGAGTATGTCTAGATCAATATTTAAATCACAGCTGGGTACTGGTTTTCATATCGGAGTGCATATCTAGATCACCTCCATAAACTCACAACCGCTATTACCACCTTGAAACCCTTATGGTGCTATGTAGTTTAAGTCACCTACGCTGAATGATAAACCTTTAATGAATTATAGAATAGTCCAATATCCAAGAAGTATAATCGATATTTAACAATGTTTTTTCTAAACACTAAAATGGTTACATTTGTACACCATAAAATCTCTTTAATTTACTGAATTAGCAAAAACATACGTTTGGTTTGTGTGCCTTTTGTTGGCACAATAAACCAATGAGGGGAGTCTAAAATGTCCAAACTCTATAGGAGCCAAGCTGATATGTTTACTGTGTGGACTGATGTGGGTGTCTTTCTCGAGTGAGATGATTTGTATGTGGATGCAGTTTAACAGGTGGTAGGGCCGCCATTTGTAGTAAGTTCAACGTGAAAGTGCAGGGGAGAGGAAAGGGGGAAAGTGCGAGGGTCAGGGAAGGAATGGAAAGTGCTGAACACAGGATAAAACAACAAAAGGTAGCGCGACCAGCAGGTGGTACGTGCGAGAAAAAGGTGTAGACACCAAGTGTCCAATAAGTGCTGGAATGGGGCTGTAGGGTAGCAGATACAGACCCAATTGCAAGGGTTGCCAGGAGGCAGTGCGGGTGTGTGTCTGGGAGGTGTTAGCAATGATTGTGTAGTAACCCTGTGGGAGACTACACCAGCCTTGTCCTCTTGTCAATAGGTAACCCAACCTTGGGTATAGGCCTGTACTACACAAGTTGGTAGAGTGACTGAGCAGCCAGACTTATCACAAGAGGGGTCAATGTGTGCTGTAGGATTGTAACAGAGATTCACAGTGACATGTATTCAAATAACACTTATACTCAAGGTTTCTTGATCAAAATAATTATGTATTAATTTAACAGTCAGTTTTAAAATAAGCCTTTAGAAGGGAGCAAAATGCAACTCTTAATATACATCAACAATACACTCCACAGTTCAATAAAGTAAGTAGATACCCTTTTGGGGTGGCACACAGATACTTCCTACACCCTGAGGTGACTTCAATAGTTAGGACACTGAACATTACTATATTACTTTTCACACTTAAACTGTGATACTGAGGTTATGGTAAAAAGGAAAATGGATAGGGAAGAAAACAATGGTTAACAGGTTTATCAAACAGGTAAGCACTTTAGAATCCCCCCAATGCAATGTAGGTTAACCTTTTCCCAGCTATACAAGCAAGGTATGTATGACTTTTTGGAGGGACAGTTAAACACAAAGTCAGAAGGTAAGAAGAGTCTGCAGGGAGCCAGGACAGCCAATGTCAATTGAGCAAAGTCTAGGGGGGCTGAGGCACTTATTGAAGATAGCACAAATGTCTTCCACAATGTTAAAGAGTTTTGTTAAAAGAAATCACTGTTGGGCCACACGCTGGGAGGCTTGTGAAGGGCAAAGCTGCAAGCAACTCTGCAAAGGGCAGTCAATGCAAGTCTCCAGTGAGAGCAAGCAAGCGACATAAGAGGTAAGTACCCGCAGGTTTTACAGTACCTTGAGTCTGAAGGAAAGGCTCCAGCGGCTTCTGTTCCTGCTGTAGTCCTGCAGATCCTGTTATTCCTGGCCCTCAATCGTGGGGACAAGAGAGAGGACATCTGGCGACTCCTGCACTATGGTTTGAAGGTCGGCAGCAGCAATGGGCACAATTCAGATCAGCAGCACTTCACGGTTTCAGATACTCGCAAATAGCACCACAGCAGTTCTTGGACACCTTGTGGACATTCCTTGCTTCTGGGGTCCAGCACTCTGTTGGAGCGGCTCAAGCTTGGTTAATCCTGCTGCGAGGGAGTCTTGAAGATCTTCCTGGAGCTCGGGTTTGGCATAAAGGCGATGCACTCGATTCTGGTGTTCCTGTCCCCTGGCACTTGGTTCCTGCAGCAGCAAAGAAGTACAGCCGCCGAGAGAGGGGTTCCAGTCAAGCTAGTCTTGGGGTCAGTTGGTCCCACCAACCCAAGGGAAGAAGTGCTTTCCGGGCTTCTCTAGTCGATTCAGAATTTGGAGATTCAGCATTGCAGCAGGGCTTTACCGGGCAAACCAACGGTCCAGGAGGGTGCAGCAAGCTTCTCTTCAAGTTTCTTCTTCTGTTCCTTCGTCCAGTTGTCGACTCTGCCTTCCTTGCAAAAGACCTCACCTTTAATGCAAGTCTCTCCCATTCATTCACACAGCAGGGTGGCTGTCCTTCAAGGACAGCCAGCAAGCCAGCCAATCACCTTTGGGTGCATTCCTGTAAACAAGGAGACCAAGCAGAGGGAGTTTGGAAACCTCCCTTGCTTCCTGCCCTGCCAGACACGCTGGAGCCAGAGGCGGGCTTCACCAGTGAATCCCGCCAAAGACTAAACCAACAAGAGATCAAACCTGGTTTGGCGCGCAGAGCGAATCTCAAGAAGGACCTTTCCAACAAGAAATGGCGAAGAAAGACGACCAGGGCCATTTTGAAAAAATGGGCACCCACGGGTGCAATACTGCAGCTGCGAATGCAGCCTGGAGGTAAAAACGCACAATGGTAGGAAAAACTGAACCACTGCCACCAGCCATTCATTATAGAAAGGGTAACATAAAAATGTTACATGAGAAGGTAGACAAAGGGGATACCGAGTAACGCCTCCAGCACTCTATGTAAGATAGTGTGTGCTGGGTCAACAAAATGAAAAAGGCAAGTAAAGTCAATTTCACTTTACTACTCTTGGAAACAGTAGTTTATCCAAGAGAAGGTATTTAAACCTTAGCAGAAATCCAAAGCATTTCTCTGTGACACTAGGGTGCTGTGTGTCACAATACAAAAATACTATGCCTCTGGAGTTTGTCAGACTCCAAAACCAAAAGAAACGCAGGGTTCAAATCATAGTAAAAAACATGAGTGGGGAAAAAGGTCTTACTCTCTCCACGATAAAAATTAAAAGTCCTTAAGTACTGCAAAAAAGTCTCTACGGTAGAAGGGAATTAACACAGAATTGAGAATTCTCCTTAACACGAGGGCAGGGATCTGGGCCCAAAGTCAGAGGGTAACCAGGTACCCGGTGCCAAAAGCAGACCGATTAGCAGGGGAGAGGAAGAGCAAAGGCAAAAGCAAAGAGGAAGGTCTTGAGGTGCTTCCGGAACTGAAGATGGTTCTCCTGAAGTTTCACAGAGGCAGGGGGGCTGTTCCAGAGGGAGGCCCCAGCCGAGGAAAGAGATTTACCCCCAATTCATTGCTTGGAGAAGCGACTGACCCAAGGGCGAGTTAGAGGTGAAGGAACAAAGACCTCTAGTAGGAGGGTATTTACAGAGGGAGAGTTGAAGGTATTGTGGACCCAGGCCCCAGAAAGCCTTTTGGACAATGCAAAGGGTCTTGAATTTAATCCTTGCAGCCACTGGGAGCTTGGAGAGATTCAGGGGCCAAGGACAAGTCTTGCAGTCCTGTTCTGGATGAGCTGCAGGGGCCGGAGAGTGGTTGCAGGCAGATTTAGAAAGAGCCTATTGCAATAGTCTAGCCTAGAGAGAACCAGAGCAGTGGAGACAGTGAGCTTCTGGGGGAAGGAGAGGAAGAATACCTCTGAGGAGGTGCACTTGGTATTTAGACTTTGACACGTCAGAGATATGTGGAGAAAAGGAAAGCGTGGAATCGAAGATGACCCAGAGGTTCTTAGCCTCGCAAGTGGGAGAAGGGAGTGCGCCAAGGGAGGCCGGCAGGAGAGTGACGGGAAAGGAAGGTGCAGGTGTGCCAGTGAGGAGGATCTCCGTCTGACTGGCCTTAAGGCAGAGGTTGTTGGCAGCGCACCACTCCTGGATTGCAGACAGACAGTCTGAGATGAGAGAGGGGAGCCTGAAAACAAGTTGGGTGTAATCCCCAGAGCACTGAAATTTGAGCAGAGAGCAGCAATGCAGTGGCGGAGCAGTGCCAGGTATTGGTTCAAAAGCCAAGGAGAGAGGTTAGACCCCTGGGGAACACCAAAGGTAGAAAGTGAGATAGAGGAAAGGAAGGACCCAAGTTGGACCTGGCAGGGTCGATCAGAGAGGAAAGAGGTCAGCTAGGCCAGGGCCCAATCAGTGATACACAGGTTATCACGGAGACGACTGAGCAGGATGACATGGTTGACCTTGTCAAAGGCAGAAGAAAGAGTAGGATGAGGACAGATTGGATATTAGAATCAAGGTTGGAGAGCAGTTTCCGTGCTTCTGGCAGCTCTAAAGCCAGACTGATGGTCATGGAGACAACCAACAGAATAAGTGTGAAGATTAAGATGGGAGATGGCCAGATTTTGCATGAGTTTGCCCAGGAAAGGGGTGATGGAGATTGGGCGATAGTCAGCCGGGCAAGAGGGGTCGGCTGTGGGTTTCTTGAGTAGAGGGTGCACATGAGAGTGCTTCAGAGGGCAGGGGAAGGCTCCAGAGACTAAGGAGTGGTTGCAGAAGTCGGCCAGAGCAGGAGCAAGGGTGCCAATGTGGTCCTTGATGGTTTTTGACTAACAGGGAAGAACAAGTTACTTACAAACTGGTAACGTTCTTTCAACTGGATGTTCCTCCCACGTATTCCTCATCTATGATATTCGTATCTCGTCAGCTTCGCTGCTTCTGACAAAATGTTTCTCCGGAGAGGGCACTGTGCACAAGGTTGCGGCGTCGATGTCCCTCGACAGTCTCCGTAGCGTGTCGATGTCACCAGCAGTATAAATAGCTTGCGCCACGCCCGTTGGCTTCACTTCCGTTTATTTCGTATAATCAACTAATCATTCAGTCGTGCCCCAAACTGTAAGATCTTTGTGAAACACAAAGTGTAAATTATGGAAATTGTACAGAGGGGTAGGATGGGAGGGGCGATGAGGAATACGTGGGAGGAACATCCAGTCGAAAGAACGTTAGCAGTTGGTAAGGAACTTGTTCCTCGAATGGATTGTGTCCTCTAACTTATTCCTCATCTATGACAGACTCCCATAGCAGTTATAATCTGGGAGGTTGTAGTACTATTTAGTTTTATCATGGGTAGAATGAACTACAGCTTTTGCAAACAATCCCTCATGGGAAGAAGAGGTGTCGAAGCAGTGATGCTTAACAAAAGTATGTATTGATGCCCAAGTTACAGCTGAACAGTTACCAACTAGTTGCCATATCCCTCGTGGAATGGGCATGCAGCCCTTCCAGCGGGTCGATCCCGGCTAACCGGTAACACTCCGAAATAGCCAAAGTAATCCAGTGGGATATAGTTTGTTTAGTCACCGCTAATCCCAGTTTAAGACCGATATAATCCACGAAAAATTGGTCATCGTGGTGCAATTTTGACATTCTTGCTATATAAAAGCTCAGAGCCCTTTTTGGGTACAGTCTGTGTAACCTCACCTCTTCTTTGCCCAAATGAGTAGGGTAGAAGGTTGGGAGTGTTATTTTATGTGACAAGTGAAAGTCAGAAACTACTTTCAGCAAGAAAGAAGGTTTAACTCCAAGTACTACCTTGTCCTTGTGAAAGGTAGTATGCAGAGGTTTGCATGTGAGAGTTAAAGGACAGGAATGTAAAGGCTCAAATGGTATACAAGTTAGGAATTTCAACACAAGATTCAAATCCCAAGCAGGGACATGAAATGGTACTGGAGGGTGCACGTTGGTGAGCCCCTTCAAAAATTGGATAACCAATGGAAACTTGAAATAGGAAATCTCTTCCGAGGAGTGCTTAAAAATAAAAAGCGCTGCCAGACATCCCTTTATTGTTCCAACCTGGAGCCCCAGATTGGCCAAATGTAACAGAAAAGCTAGCACTACAGGAATGCCACATTGAAAAGGGTCCACCTTCTTATCCTTGCACCAGTTACTGAATTTATTCCAACAACACTAGTACAAGGATTTCGTTGCTGGCCTTCTGGACGAAAGCAAAATCTCCATTACGTCGTCCGGGAGGTCCCAAACTTTATATCTCAACCTCTCAGAAACCATGCGTGAAGGTTGAGTGTCTTGACCTCTGATGGAGAACCCGACCTTCCTCTTGCGAGAGAAAATTCTCTTTGTGGAAGACATACTGGAGGGCAGATGGACATGTTCAGAAGGTTGAGGTACCACATCCTCCTGGCCCAATCCGGGGCAATTAGGATCATGTGTTTCCTGAACTTTCTCAACCTCCTGATCACGTGAGGAATCACAGGGACTGGAGGAAACTCGTACAGAAATGGAAACTCCCAGTCCACCACGAATGGGTCTCTTAGATCCCCTCTCAGGAAATTCCCTTGAGCAGTACCGTTTGCACTTCCGGTTGACACCGGTCACCAACAGATCCAGCTGAGGGGTTCCCCAAAGGGTGAAGATCTCCTGAAGGACTTCATGAGCTAGTTCCCACTGGTGGGATACTGTGCTCTGCCTGCTCAGAGCGTCCGCTGCTGTGTTTTGCTCTCCGGCTAGGTGAACTGCCGATAGAGAGATTCCTTCTTGTATTGCCCAGAACCAGAGCTGCATTACCTCTCTGCACAGTAGTAGTGACCCTACAGCACCTCTTGTTGAGGTACTACATGGCCACTGTGTTGTCAGTCAATACCATGACATTATTTCCGCGTACATAGGGCAGGAAGGCCTTCGGCGCTAGTCTGATTGCCCTCAGCTCCAAAAGGTTGATGTGTAGTTTGGACTCCGATGGACACCAACGACTGCTGATTGTCAGATCGTTGGTGTGGGCTCCCCACCCCGTGAGTGAGGCGTCCGTCACTACAGTTATCTCTGGCCATGGTTGCCAAAAAGATTCTCCTTTGAGGATATCGTCGTTGCAAGCCCACCATAAAAGTCCTGAGCAACTGTGCTCAGAAGATCCAACATATTCAACGAGAATTGGGACCACTGAGTTCCGAGGGCCCATTGAAGGGATCTCATCCTCAAACAGGCCTCTGGCACCAGAAAAACACAGGATGCCATGAGACCGATCAACCTCAGAAAATCAAAGGCCGGCAGAGGCTGGGCATTCTGGAACTTTGTTACCATCTGCAGAATGTGGCGAGCTCTCACCTCGGGAAGCGAGGCTTTGCCCGAGGAAGTATCCAGGACTGCTCTGATAAATTGGAGTCTTTGGAATGGTACCATATGAACTTCTTGTAATTGAGGGAGGAGCCTAGTCTGCGTAGGGAGTGGCAGGTGATTGGTAGATGTTCCTGAGCTTGTTCTGGGGAACAAGCCCTGATCAACCAATCGTCAAAATAAGGGTAGACATGAATCCCCCCCCCCCCCCTTCTCCTGAGACTCGCTGCCACAACCGCCATCAGCTTGGTGAAAATCCTCGGGGCGTAGGTCAGCCGGAATGGCAGAAGTCGAAACTGAAACTGAGAACCGCCAACCGCGAAGCTCAGGTACTTTGTGCTTGGGATGGATTGGCACATGAAAGTAAGCATCCTGAAGGTCCAACGATACCAACCAGTCTTGGAGTTGGCGAGCCTTAAGGATCTGAGAAAGAGTTACCATCTTGAACTGGTCCTTCCTGCGGAACTTGTTCAAGCTTTTTAAGTCCAAGATGGGTCTCAGTCCTCCGTCCTTCTTGGGGATGAAAAAGTAAGGGGAATACAAACCCTTGTTCATCTCTGCTACAGGTACATGTTCTATTGCACCTTTCTTTAGCAGGGTTAAAATTTCCTGCACAAGGACCGTATCTGGAATGTTGACAGTCCTGAGGCCTTTTTAGGAAGGGAAGGCAGTAACCTTGAGCCACTGTTTCCAGTGCCCAAGCATCTGAAGTAATGTCCCGCCATCCATTCAGATGCTGAGAGACACTGCCTCCCACCAGGGTCTTGTGTGAAAAGGTCTCAGAGTGACTTGGAGGCGGCTGCAGGAGCGGCTGAGGGCAAAGATTCCACTGCTGAGGCTGATTTTGCACCTCTTCCTTGTCCACCATGAGGAAACTTTCTTTGGCCCTTCTGTATGGTCTGTCCTCTTCCTCTACCAAATGAGGAGTAGTATCAAAAAGAACAACCTCTCCAGCAAGATGAGCCCAAATAAGGTTTTTGAGGCTGTCGCATAGAGGTGTTAATGGACATAGCCGCCGCTTTGGATGTCTGCAGTTTCTCTAAGGTCTCATCAGCTTTACTGCCTAACAGCCTTGAGCCATCAAAAGGCATGTTGAGTAGTCTGGCCTGCACGTCCGGTGCAAAACCAGACTTCCTCAACCACGCCTATCTGTGCAGTAGTGTGCTTGCAGCCATGGATCTGCTGATACTGTCAGCAGTATCCAACCCTCACTGGAGACACTCCCCCATTGCCTCCTTGCCATCTTTAATAATATTCAGAAAGCCTTCCCTTTCTTCGCCTTCTGGAATATGTTCAGCCGCCTCCGTAATACAATTCCACAGGGTATGGGTGAACCTGGCCAGGGTACAGTTAACATTAGCAGATTTAAGGGCCATACTGCCAGAGGTAAACGCCTTGCGAGCCCAAGCGTCCACTATTTTATCACCTCTATCCAGGGGGATAGATGGATAGGCTGACTGTCTTGTGGAAGTTGCCGACTGGCGTAGGGTGCTTACTAAGATAATCAGGGTCACAGCTTGATGGTCTATACTTTTTTGGGAACTTCTTATTGACTGCTGACCTAGATTCAGGAGCTTCCCAGTTTGCAAACAATGTTCTCTGAAGAGCCCTAAGAAAAAGGAAGAACTGGGTCTTTTTGAGAGTCCTGGTCCAGGATGTCAGTCATATCATCCTGTTTGAAGGTTGGTGAAGATCTACCCCAACCCATATAATCAGCCACCCTGTTCATCAGGTTCCTGTACCCTGAGTCTGCATGTTCTGCAGGATCATGTTTTGCAAACTCTAACTCTGGTGATGTATCAAGGCCACTGGCAGAGTAAAGTGCGTCACAAAGAGCTCTAATTTTTGACTCTGGGTCAATCCATTCCTCTGGTACATCTCTAGTACCAAATTTTACTCCCAATGGAGAAATATCTTCCTCTGAGGCACTTTCCTCCTCAAAAATAGAGGACATAGACTTAAAGTACGATTTCGGTAAAGGGGTGTACCTTTTTTTCCCCTGCTCTTCAATTTGCCTTGAAGGAAATCAAAGGACTCTTCAGAGTCGTCGATGACGTCTTCGGTAACTGAGTCAATGTCCCCTTTGGCTTCGGCGTCGAAGCAATAAGCGCAGACTGCATCAAGGAACTTGTTGAATGCTTAGAGGGTTTATGCTTCTTAGCCAGTGTCGGAGAATCACTTGACTCTCGAGGAACCTTTGACGTTTTAACGTTGGGTCGAGAATGTTGAGTTTCCACCTTACTACTGGTTTTAGCCGAAGTAGTTTCTGACCTTCCTGCGTCATCCAAAGGAGCGACCAGGGTCCGGCTCTTCCGAGGTTTCTTTGAGGGGGTCGGGCTGCATTCTCAAAGACCTTCCTCATGTGCACTCTAAATTCTTCCCATTTTCTAGGGGAATCCGTACTAGTCTGAAATCGAACAACCTCGGTAGAGGTATCCGACGAAGACGAGGGAGAACTAGGTCTCCTCTTCGCCTTCTTGGAAGACGAAGAACGTCTCGATATGCTCCTAGAACGAGACCTTCGAGTGCTTATGCCGATCCGAGTGTTTCGTCTCAGCGGACTTCCTATGCTTCTTCATAGAGGCCTTCGAAAGCTTCCCGCCCATTTACCTTTTCGTTCTCAAAGAACTTTCTCCGTCATCGATTGACAGGAGCCACAGTCGCTGGTCAGATGTTCCGAACCTAAACACCAAAGGCAGACACGGTGAGGGTCTCTGATCGATATTTTTGAACCGCAGTCGATACACTTTTTAAACCCGTCTTAGGAGTGGAAGGGGTAGAAGGTGACATTTTCCTGAGGAAAATACAAATCGTGGCGTTAGCTCGATTGCGAAGCTATCGGAAAAACAGAACTGAAGCCAACGGGCGCGGTATGCGCCACTTATACTGCTGGTGACGTTGACACGCTACAGAGACCTGCGAGGGACATCGATGCCATGACCTTCTGCACAGTGCCCTCTGTCTTTTTCCGAAGCAGCAAAGCTGACGAGATACGAATATCAGAGATGAGGAATACATGGGAGGACACAATCCATTAGAAGAACCTGTTTTGATGAGACTTTCATAGATCAGACTTGTCTGGAAATCTTGTATGGAGAGAACAGAGGAAACGATGAGTAACAAGCAGGAGAGGTGGCTGCAGGGGGGCAAGAGGTAGCAGAGAGAGAAGGGGAGGAGGAGAAGAGGACGAGAGTGTGGACAGGATGTCCTGAGTTTTTTATATGAAATGAGAGGCAAGGTCCGTGCAGAGGGCCTGGGAGGCGACAAGAGAGGAGGAGACTGCAGCAGGGTTTGCCAGCTCCTTGCAGATTTTACAGAATTCGGCCAAGTTGTTAGATGCCGCAGAGACATGCATTTGGATATGGGTTCTCTTAGTGCGGACAAGGAGCCGGTATTGCCTAAGGAGCCGGCGGCAGGCCAGTTTGTCAGAGGATGCACAAGAAGCCCACCATTTCCTCTCAGCCAACCTACACTTACGTTTAACGGTAACTAGGTCAGAGTTGTAGTTGCACTTGTCTTTGGGCTTCAAGCGAATCCTAATGACAGGGGCTAGAACATCAAGAGTATCAGTAATAGAAGAGTAGAGCTTGGAAAGGGCTCTGTCAATGTGAGTCAGCCGGAGGTGGGGGGGGGAGAGAGAGAGAGAGAGAGAGTGCCACTGAAAGCCTCCACTGACACACGCTTCATGGGCCAAATGACCAAGAAGGCAGGTGGAAGTGTTGGAGTTGGCTTGGCCTGAGGGGTAGAGAGGGAGAGATGGGAGGAAAGGAGAGAGTGATCACTCCAGGAGAGGGGAGTGATCAGAGGGAGAGGGGGAGGTCTGGGGAGATCAGAACATCCAGGTGTACCCAGCAGAGTGAGTCGGGCCAGAGGGGAGAATAGAAAGAGAGTCGCAGAGGCCTCGAAAGAGTCCAGAGGGGGGACAGGAAGCATCCAGATGGATGTTGAAATCTCCAAGGAGGAGGAGTTGAGTGGTCTAGGACAGGAGGGAGGAAGAGAGGTCCTCCGACGAAGTAGGTGATCTGACCAGGTGGCCGATAGATAGTAGCCAAGGTAAGAGTGGCCAGGAGAGCGAGAAAGCCTGCAAACAAGGCATTCGAAAAAGGAGTAGGCCTGCATAGGAATGACAGAGGCAGGACTCCACCCTGGGAAGAGTAAGGCTACACCCCCTCCGGAATGGTTGGATCTGGGTGCGGAGAGGAACTTGTAGCCAACAGGTAGGAGAGTGTCCAAGCTCATGAGGGAGCTGGCTGTGAACCATGTCTCGGTGAGCTCGAGGACATCTAGCTCAAGTTCTTCCCAGAGGCGGCAGATGTCAGAGGAGTGTTTGACAGCTGAGCGAGAGTTAAGAGTGGCAATATGGAGAAGGTTTCCATACTTGAAAGAAATCCGGCGAGGGCTACAAATCAGAGGTCTGCCCTGCAGAGGTGTAGAAGGAGCCCGAGGGAGGGGTGGGCAGAAGAGAAAGGAGGAGGGGCAACAAAGCCAAGGAGGAGTCAGCGAGGTGAGGCAAGTAAGCTGAAGAAGGCAGAGATGGGAGAGAAGGAAGGAAGTTGATGAGGCGCTGGAAGAGTCTATCAAAAGGAGAAGGTTGGCCTGAGGGCCTTGGACCATGACAGTACCATTAAAATAGACATTAATGATTACCTTAGAGGAGTGGAGGGGGTTCAGGAGTGCCTGCCACTTGGTGCCACCATTAATGGGTGAGGAAGAGAAGAGAGAGCAGAGAGACCATATGAGGAGTCCAAAGGTCTGGCGAAGGAACGACAAAGAGGATGTCAGTGAGGGTCTGTCTGGAGGAAGCGCTGGAGTAGGTGTCAGCGATAGGGAGACCAGGGTTAGAGGCCAAGCTATCCTTTTTGTACTTCTTCCTTCCAGATTTAGTGAGAAGGGTAGGATAATCAATGGAAAAACAGAAAAAAATAGGAGAAACAGAGTGCCATAGATGTCGTGGAGGAGGGGGGAAGAAAAGAGTATTGGAGGGGAGGTAAGGGGGGGCAGGTTGAGGTAGCACAGGGTAGTCACTGGGCACAGCTGTTAACCAAAGTTTGAATGCAGTACCCTCTGCGAACACTGCAAGCAACTATGACTACAGGCATAGGCAACCCAACCTTTGGTATAAACTTATACTACACAGTTTTGGTAGCGTGTTGAGCAGCCAGGCTAATCTCAAGAGGGGAAATATGAGCAGTACACAAAGATTCACAGTTACAGGTATTCAAATAACCCTTATACTCAAGGTGTCTGATAAATAAATTAATAATTGTTTATGCAAGTCAGTTTTAAAGCCTTCTTTAGAAGGGAGCAATACAGTAGTAACACACACATCTACTTCAATACTGTACACTCCGAGTTTTTTTGAATCAGACAAGACCCTTTTGGGATGGCCCACAGACAACCTACACCCACAGATGACTTCAGTAACAAGGGTGCCGGGACATTAATATCTTACTGTTGGCATTCAGAACACTTAAAAAGTTGGTAAAAGGCAAATATTAGAACACAAGAGATCATCAATTTCTTAAGCAGGGCAAATACTTTCAGATAGCAATAGAAGAGTCATTCAATGAAGTCGGCTAAGCCAAAGTCAATAGGCAAAAGTCTTTGTATAGGATGCAGCACTTCAGGTAAGTAAATGGAAAAGTGTTTGCACAAGTTCTTAGGAGTCTTTGATAAAAAGAAGAATCAAATGTAGGGCCACATGCTGATTAGACTTGTGGAAGTTAAAAGCACTTCTACAGTAAGAAGTAAGTTCTCTTATACTTATTTCACAGTACCTTAGTAAAGAATAAAAGATGCAGCTGATGACTTCTGTTCCTGGGCAGCTCTGCAGAGCTCACTGTTCCTGGGCCCCAGTCGTGGGGACAAAAGGGAGGACGTCGGGGAACTAATGCACTGCACTGGCACTGTCAAAACTGGCAACCGGCAAACTGTACTTTCAGTGGCTCTTTTGCGTTTTAGCAAATCGCAATAAGCGCAGTTTGTGGCTGTCAAGGTGGACTGTCCTTACTTCTGGGGTCCCGCACTCGGCTGAGGCAGGCTTAGGCTTGGTCAGTCCTGCTTCGTGGGAGGCCGGAGGATCTTCCAAAAGCTTTAGGCCAGCTTAAAAGTAACCCACACAAGCTGGTGTCCCTCTCCCTGGCTATACGGTTCCTGCAGCAACTCTGAGGAAATTCAACCAGCTCCGAGATGGGTGTCCAGGTGGCTTACTTTGGAGTTGATTGTTCCCACCAACTCAAAGGGAGAATTCCTTGCAGGGGCTTCCCTGTCGATGAGAATTTGGTGATTCGGCCCTGCAGGAGGGCTTCACCGAGCAAACCAACGGTCCAGGAGATGCAGCAGCCGTCCTCTTCAAGCTCTTCTTCGGTTCCTTCGTCCAGTGGTCGACTCTGCCTTTCAAGCCAAAAGACTCCTTTTATTCAGTTCTCTCCCATTCATTACAGCATAGCTGTCCCTCACCCAGCAGGGTGGCTGTCCTTGCCAGACAGTCAGCCAGCCGATCACCACAGAGTGCATTTGCGTCTCATAGGAGACTAAGCACAGGGAGTTTCGGGCACCAACCTGACTTACTGCATACCCCAGACACTCTGGAGCCAGAGGCGGGTTTCACCCCTGAAGCACGCCATGGGCAAATGAACAAAGAGACCAAACCTGGTTTGGCGCACAGAGAAACTCTCTAGAAGGACCTTCCCACAAAGCCCTGTCGAAAAAAGAAGACTGTGCACCATTTTAGCAAAGATGGCTGGACGCGGTTACTTTACCGGAGCCATGAAGGGTTGCAGTAAATGTAAACCAAGGTAGCTCAAAACGAAACCACTGCCACCTGCCAGTCAATTGAGGAAAGGGTAACAAAAAATGCTACATGAGAAGTTAGACACAGGGGATACTAAGTAACAGCCGCCAGCACTCTATTGTAAGATAGGGTATGCTGGGTTTAGCAAGTACAATGCTAAGTAAAGTCAATTTCAGTTTACTGCTCTGGGAAACAGTAGTTGATCCCAGAGAAGCTATATAAACCTTGGGAGGTCTGAAAGACTTCCCTGTGGCACTGCACTAAAGGTGCTCTGCTACACAATTGTTATGGAGTTGGTTAGACTCCATAACCAAAAAGACAAACACAGAAAACACATTGAATTGAAAAGTTCAAAGTCCCGAAGTTTAGCAAAAGAGCTGAAGGGCTCTAAAGTGGGAGGAATTGGCACATTTTTGAGAATTCTCCCCAACAGCATCCAAGGTCAAAAAGGCTGAAGATGGTACAAACAGCTAACTACAAAAAAGCGTCAAATGGTACAAACAGTGGCAAACAGCTAACTACAAAAAACAAGCAGCAAATGGTACAAACAGCTACATTTCAAGTTGCAGAAGATGGTACCAACAGCTCATTACAAAAATAGCAGCAAGGGGGGCGTGGCTTGGAGCTGCCGCGTGTGGCATGGCTCCTTAGAAGCTTCTGGCTGGCCTGATCTACCGAGCGATATTACGCTGGCTCTCCGCTCTGTTAATTGCAAAAATCGACCAGCGGAGTAAGGAAGGGACGGAGAGCAGAATGGCCGGGAAGCGGATTGGGTGCAAACCAGCTGGAAGATGAACGCGCCTGTGTACATTTCAGAGCAGCGTGGAAGTTCTGGGAAAAATGGCGGCCACTCTGTCCTGGAGCTCCCCGCATACAACGGAGAGGAGGAGCCACAGTGTCAGCAAAGACGCCAGTGCCTGACATCATCCCGGCAGACAAGAGACACTACTGGTAATGCAGTGACTCGCCTACGGTATGAGGATAATTTCCTTTGGTGGTGACCAATGATCCGGGGCAGAAGCCGCCAGACCCTCAAGCTTCCCTGCTGCCAAGTACCACAGAGCTGTACTGAGAGCCTCCCAAAGAAGACCTGATAACTGCAAGAATCGGGGAGGCTCCATAGGACAACGCTCCAGCAACTAAACAGACCCGAGAATTTATGGACGAGCAGAAACTTCCAGTTTGTAGCCACATAACAGAAATCTGAGGCTAGACCAGGAGTTGAACCAAGCCCGAATCAGTGGGACCGGGGGCAAGGTAACTTCCACCCTCACACCCCCCCCACCTCCCTCATCCCCAAAAACTAGCTCCCAGAGCCAGGAGAGAAGAGGCGGGAAGGTGGCCAGAGGGGCTTCAGCTGAAGAGCTATCTGTGTTCCCATAACGGGAATCAATCAAGCTAAAACGGTATCAGGTAATATTATCCCCACCAAAAATGTCGCCGTATATATGGTTGTCGGGAACAGGCATAGGAGATATTTTTAGTGGTGACAATATCTGCAGTTATCGGGAGCGGGGTTGTGGGGGTGTCCCCCGAAGGTTCCATGCCTTAATATACCCGCAAAAATATGACGATTTTTTGTATGGTGATATTTTTGCTGGGATATTAACACATAGAACCGATAAAACAACAGCTATCACGGGCGAACGCAGCCCGTGAGCACCAGGCGAAAGCAGAGTGTAATTACGCTGCGCATGGGACAGCGAGTGGTGCTACTCTCCTAAAATAAGGAGATCAGAGCAATCCTGCGGCAGAATCCATTAAGTGGAGTGGGACAAAAAAACAGAGGTGGATCAGGGAGCCCTCACAGCAGCCCAATAGCCCCCATCTCCAGTCGGAGGAGGAACAGCTTGTGCAGCATCCGCCCAGGGGGCAAGTGGGCTGGGAAGACTGCGGAGCACCCCCGAAAAGGCCGAAGTTCCCACAAAGTAACAATAGAGGGGCAACAACACTGCTCTCTGTGGGGCTACACTAAAGCAGCCCACAATGGCGCCCTAGAACAAACCTACACCTCCTGCACCAGAGGGGAGCTCATGCGTGCCACAAGCCCCATCCTCATTAAGAGGCAACTGGAGCCGTAACACAGCAAGCAGTTGCATCGCCAACCAAAGGACCTACGGATCTCAGCGGTAGGGAAGAGAAAGGTTGAGCAAACAGTGACCCCACTGAACACTACTAACCCCCCCTACAAAAGAGGATCTCTACAGACCACCTGCTGCGCCCACGCCCAACCCCGCCCCAAACGACAGAATATCATGGCTAAGAGCGGGAAAGCGACCAAGCAAGCAAATGGACATTGCTACGCTAATGAACAGCACAATCACCGAGAAACCAAAGAAAGGTGACATCATAGGGACGCAGACCCCAGATATAGCTTTCGTCACTGATGTCCTGGAAATGGCCCAATCAGCCACAAAATCAGATCTGAAAGACCTACTGACAGCCTTAACGAATGAGATTCAGAGGGGAACAGTTGAAGAAATGAAAAAGATTACCAACTTAGACAGGAGGGTTGAAGCGGTAGAAAAACAAACAGCAGACATTGAAAACAATCTGTGGCCAGGCGTTCGAAGTGGAGAAAGGGCTGGATAGGATGGCGGCCCTAGAAGCATGGCGTGAAGCTCTCGAAGCAAAACAAGAAGATGCCGAAAACAGCTCAAGGAGGAATAACCTTTGCCTCCGAGTCATCCCCACTAAAATTCCAGACTCTGATTTGGAGAGCTATGCAGCAGACCTATTCAGGTTTATGTTAACTCTTCCAGATACCTCCCCACTGGAGATAGTCCATAGAACGGCCCAAAGACAGTCATCTTCATCTACCCCGGATGTTCTAGCCAGGATTCACTTTTACAGAGTGAAAGAAGAAATCATGAGAGAAGCCCGATCTATGCAGCAGATCCTGGTCAGGGACTCTCCCATCCTACTATACCAAGACCTGGCAAATTCCACTCTTCAGAAAAGAAAAGCGCTCTAACAACTCTCAGAATGGCTACGTGAAAGAAAGGTTCCATATCGCTGCTGCTTCCCGACCTCGGTGAAATTCACCTTGGAGGGAACCCAAAGACAGATCTTCTCCTTAAAAGAAAAATGTATAGGGGCAGGAGTAGGAACTGAGGAATCCAAAACGTAAGGCACCACTCAAGATCCTGCCAAGAAGCAAGCAGCAACAACCTGGACTAAAGCCAACAGAAGACGCAGGCTTCGAGGCCCGCCTTGGAGAAACCCTAACCCTGGACTGAGACGAAGAGGAAGCACCTACCTACCTAAGGTTAGTCAATTCTCCCAGTGATCCCCAACTAACAGCTTTCAACAAGGGAATACCACTACGATTGTCCTGGGGGAAGGGTCGGACTGAGGGCTTTGTAGAAACAAAGGAAAATGTGGGTGTCCCCGATAGTACTGAAGGGAAAGACTAAAGTGAAGTTACTTACCTTAGAAAGAAGCGGAAAAGCTGAGTTTAACACAATGTCTCGCCGACAACGGCTTTGTTTGCTCGCAGGTGGGTGCGCAGCCGGTTACCCCGTTGGGCGATACTGGTCTCATCCCGAAAAGTTCTAAGAAGGGGGAGGGTGGGAAGAGGAGGGAGAGCAGAGGGGTGAAGGGGGAAGGAAAAGGAACCAGGGGCCTTTTCTCCCAAGAATCCAGAATTATCAACTCAACAACATCCAAAGGCATCGCAATCCCACACAATCAAAACACCACCACTCAAGCTACGCAAGAATGGGGCGATCTGAAAACACCTACAGCTAAATCTGCTAAGGAACTCCATGGGGTCGGATGACGAAAGTGAAATTCAATCCTTACTTGGAACATTCAGGGCCTCAACTTCCCGGGGAAACGCAGGTCAGTAGAGCATAGACTGAACATACTGGCAGGGGACATTGTGCTCCACCAGGAGACTCACTTACTGCAAACAGACAAACGACTCATTAGATTCAAAAGATTAAAAAAATCATTCTATGCCACTACAGGGAGAAAAAAAGGGGAGTGGCAATATTACTAAAAGGGGATACCTCCTTATGGGTGGAGACTTCAATGCAGTCCCAGATCCACTAAGGGACAAAACGCTTCCCCCAAAAGGAATAGACTTTGTCCGAGCACTATCCCTAGTAAAGCTCCTCAGGGGAACAAACAGTGGCGATTAGCCAACATGGGAGCCAATGACTACACCCATTACTCAAACGAACATAAACGCTTTTCAAGAATTGACCCGTTACTGGTCACAAGCTCTCTATTACCCTGTCTGGACAGAGTGGAGAGTCATACTCTGATGATATCCGATCACGCCCCATTTTCAGCAGACCTACACGTCAGCGGATCTCCGCTCCCTCCCCCGAGGTACTGGAAATTATGTGACGCCATCCTGTTAGACGAAAATATTAAATGGGAAACAGGTGAATCATTATCCAACTACTACAAAAAACAGCAGACACCACCATAGATATAATCTGGGATGCCATTAAGCCGGTAGTAAGAGGGACACTCCGTGTCGGGGCTGAACAAAAGCGGGTCTTCTAAACTCCTAGCATCCAAACTAGAGAAGGTAACAATCCTGGCGAGAGAGCTGAAGATCCGCAAGTCTAGAAAATCCGAAAGAGCACTGGGCGGACCAATCGGCTAAATCCTTAGCATATACTAAACAATTCTATTACAGTAAAGGCAATAAAGCTAACCGTATACTTGTATATAAACTACAGAGTGTGCACAAGAGGAACAACATAACCCGACTCATAGGAAAAGACGGCAAAGCCCTGTATACCGAAAAAGAGAAATTGGAAGCCCTAGTAAACCACCATAGCGCAATAATGGCAAGGCCAGCGACTCCCCCCGCACCCTGACCAACAAGCCCAGTACTTACAAACTATCAGCGCCCCCCCGCATTAGAAATCAACTAGAATCCTTAGAAGTCCCAATCACGGTAGAGGAAATACAGGAGGCCATAAAATCCTTAAAAAAACATAGCCCCAGGCCCAAATGGACTAAGCCAAATTTTACAAAATCTACTCACATATACAGGCCCGACAGCTAACCACCCTCTTTAACTCAACTACTGGTAGTATTACAAGATCAATGGCAGAGTCACTGACAATCCTTGCCCATAAGCCAGGGAAAGACCCGGAGCAAACAAGCTCCTACAGACCAATAACGTTAATGAACAATGACAGAAAGAGATTCTCAAAGGTGTTGGCTTCCAGACTGAAAGCACATCTCCCTGACATAATTGACAGGGATCAGACAGGATGCATCGCAGAGAGTGGGGCCCACAACAACATCAAGTGCACCATTAATCTCATAGAAAGTGCTGACAGAATGAGGGAAAATCTGCTGGTAATTTCATTGGACACACACAAGGCATTTGACCTAGAGGACTGGGGGTTCATCAGGAACACTCTCAAACACTTAGGATTCGACCCTAACTTTGTAACTTGGACCATAGCTAACTATCAAACCCCCTCCACTCAATTGAGAGCTAACAGTATTAGATCCGAGAAAATACATATTACCAGAGGAACAAGGCAGGGTTGCCCTCCATCACCCCTGGTATTCGCCTTATCCATGGAGCCTTTCGCGGATAGGATCCGGCAAAACCCAAAGATACAGGGAACCACAGTGGGGGGGGGGGGGGGGCAACAGTACAAAGCTGCACTTTACGCAGACAATGTGCTCCTGACTAACTAAACCAGACATCACTAGAACCCCTCTGGGATGAGATCGAAGAATTTGGTAAGGTATACGGATTCACTGTAAACCTCAAAAAATCCTCAGCATTAGCAGTCAATCTCTCAAAGAAACAAAGGGTAGACCTCAACCCCTGGTTCTGCGTACCATGGGCGGACTCAGCAATTGGATTCTTGGGGGTTCAGATTCCTAGGGATACCTCACGGCTCTACCAAAGCAACTTCCCACAGTTGTTCACTGAATTCCGGAAAGAGCTGGAACGCTGGAAGAAGCTAGAGATCTCTTGGCTCGGACGAATAGCCGCAGTAAAAATGAATTTAATAGGAACTTAGGAGGGATGGGAGTCCCAGACGTGACCAGGTATAGGCAGGCAGCACAACTATCACGCATTCACATGGGTTCAGACCACAGGCCAGCCGTACTGGAAACAGATAGAGGAAGCTTGGTGCTCACACCCACTGGCAGATTCCCCCACATATGCCGGCCATAAAAACCCAGACGAACCAAGCCCCCTCTCAGAAAGAAAAAATATGGTATGGAACTGGAAAACTGCAGCCCGTAAATGGGGCTGTAGAAGCACTCCAGGCCCACTCATGCCAATATGGAACAACCCAGAGCTTTCACCAGGAAATCACCCACAAAGTTTTGCAACAGGGAGGGAGGGAGGAAAGGAGGGAGGATTGTGGAAGATATATCTCCTAGAAGAGGGTTCCCCAACGACATTTGAAACATGTACAGCAAAATTCAAGATGGTGGAGACAGAGGTTCCATTATGTCCAGCTACGACGCTGGCTATCTCACAAAACAGTCAGGGAAAAAGGAGTGAGAGGCCTGACAGCACTAGAACTGACCCTAACATCGGCAACTCCAAGGGGAAAAATCTCTAGGCTATATTGCCTTCTAGACAAAACAGACCCAACCAAAAAAGAAAAGTATATGCTCATTAGGGAAAGAGATGTGGGCCGTACCATAGAAACTGAAGAATGGGGTAGGATCTGGGCTAGACTACATAAAAGCACACAATGCATCACAAAAAGGGAAGGGGGATATAAAGTCTGTTCTGGATACTACATCATCCCAGAACAACTAAACAAAACCAACCTGCACATCCCACCAGGTTGCTGAAGAGGCTGCAAAGCTGAGGGTTGCCCTGTTCCACCCATTACTTCGACTCCACACTATCCTTCTCTCCTCATATATCTGACGTCTCTAAGAAGTCACACTACCAGCTGCACCTCCTCAGAGGTATTCTTCCCTTCCTCTCCTTCCCCCAGAAGCTCACTGTCTCCCGAGCCCTGGTTCTCTCAAGGCTGGACTACTGTAACAGCCTCTATCTTAATCTGCCTGCCTCCACTCTCCGCCCTCTGCAACTTATCCAGAACAGAACTGCGAGACTTGTCCTTGGCCTCAAGCCCAGGGACCGTATCTCTCCAGGACTGAAATCTCTTCACTGGCTCCCAGTGGCTGCGAGGATTAAGTTCAAAACCCTCTGCATTGTCCACAAGGCCTTCTGGGGCCTAAGGGCCTAAATACCTTCAACTCTCTCTTCCTAAATATCTTCCTTCACGAGCCCTTCGCTCATCCGTCTCCAACTCCCTCATGGTCAGCCTCTTCTCGAAGCAACGAGCTGGGGGCAGATCTCTCTCCGCAGCAGGGGCCTCCCTCTGGAACAGCCTTCCTGCCTCCCTGAAACTTGAGGAGAACCATCTCCGGTTCCGGAAGCACCTCAAAACCTTCCTCTTCGCTTCTGCCTTCTCTCTCCCTCTCCCCTGCTAAACCGGCTTAACTCCCCACTGAATTCTGCACTATACCTGCATCTGGGCCACTCTCAGCGACCTCGGTCCAGGGCCCAGCCACTCTCCACTTGCACTGCCTCCCTGGCTCCCCCTGCACTGCGGGACGGTCACTGTATCCCTACAGCCCCCTTCCCAGCTCTGCACTTACCTCGCACTTGCCACCAGCTGGCCCTTTTTATGTATTATTTATTATTTATTTACGCTACTTACCTTGTACTGCACTTTCCCCCCCCACCTCCTCCCCCTGCACTTTCTCCTTTTCCCCTTCCTCTGCACTTGCGCGATCTGAATGACACCTGGCCTAGTAGGATCGTTTGTCTGTCTTCCCCTTGTTTCCCTCCCTCCCTGCCTCGTCGCGCCTTGAAACACTTGTGTATAGGCGCGTTACAAATACCTTATCATATCATATCATAATGGACATGTCCAAAAGTAGAGGTCTACTGGAGGGGGGTGTTGGAACAGATCAAAGCAATCACAGGGCTGACAATCCTGTGGGACCCAGGAATAATACTCTTGAGAGAACCCGGGGGAGGAGAATACTCACTCACAGGCCAGATAGCTCGGCTATGCAAGCACCTCCTAACAGCAGCCAAAATTGCAAGGGCCTGGCTCTGGAAGAACGCCGAGGGCCCCTCAATCCCAATATTGTGGTCGAAATGTTGGGGAAACTTAGTAGCGGAAAAGATAACAGCAGGGAATCTGAATGCCTTCCCGAACACTTGGGAACCTTTTATGGACTATGCAAAGAAATACCCAGGAATTACCAGAAGTCCCCCCATTAACCCACTGGCTCCCATGAGGAGTTGAACAAAGGGAATGAGCAAGCCACAGAAAGCATGCTCAGAGGATGGACAGAACAAAACCCTAATGAATCCCGGTAGAGAGATACACTGTGAATTAACTTGTGCTGTGATCTATTTGTGTGTAAAATGCAGACATGTCATTGTAAATCTTATCAAAAATGCCTAATAAAATGTTTTGTTGAAGAAAATAGCAGCAAATGGTGGAAACAGCTAAAATTGAAGTGGCAACAGATGGTACTAACAGCCAACTATTAAAAAAGCAGCAAATGCCCAACGCAAAAGTTCCCTTTTTGTGAAAATGGTCTGTTTTCTTAGGCTGCAACTTCCATTCCTGTGCCCATTGCAGTTTGCAACCAAGGTCACCTGCAAAGCGATTCTGTATGGCTGGTACATGTTATGCCAGAAGAGAGATATTCAGACAATTGCAAAGTATCCCCTTGTGTTTGTTGAAATAATGTTTTTACACGGTCTGTCCTGTTATTCTCTTGGGAGGCTTGGACTAACATGACCGAAACTCCCATTCATGCCTTGCTCCTTCACCCATTTTAAAGTAGATCACATCAGGTTTCAGTCCCAATAACCTTCCTTATACAGTTCAAGGAAACATATATACATTGTTACCAGAATTACTCACAGTGTTTAAAGTACATTCACCATAACAGAAATGCAGGGTATGAATTAAAAAAAATATATTTAATCAGAGGTAGGTGCTACAAATATATAACTTGGTCCAGAGCTCATTGGGCCCCTTGTGGAGCAAGGAAAAATGTTCAGCGACAGGTTAGTACACCAGAGATAAATTTAAGGAGAGTTCTAGAGTAAGTTTAGAGTTCCACTGAAATAAATGGCAAAGATTCAAAGGGCCAGAGGTAAGCCTGTTTAACCACCACAGGTGCGGATTCTGAGACAACCATCGCCATAGAAGACCCCAAGGAAATGTGGAGGATGAAAGAAGGACCCAGAGCCCAAGAGGAAAATGCAGAACAGGAGAAACCCAATAGAACTGGGAATTGCAGTAAAGACTTGCCTCTAAGAAGTCTCTACCCCAGAACAGAGGGACACTGGATAAGGAGTATCTTGAGTAATCGCCAACCCGAGGACCCAAAATCTAGGCCCTCTGACATTTTGGTGAACACTGCTTCAGCAGCACAAAACAACTCTGAGTGCACCGCTCATTTCCAGAGGTGCGGCTTTCAGGATTCAATTGCCACAGACTTGCACCCAATGCCAACAATGATCCCAGCCATCCAGAAAAGAATAAAGCCTCTTCCTAGAACCTCAACCCTCAAGATTGCACCAGCGATTTCAGCAAGGACCACCCCACGAAGCCATAGGAACCCACGAAGACGGCTTAAAGTAGTAGATGAATTAAAAGGAGAAGGTAGCTCAGCAGCAAACTGTCCTAGGTCTGAGAAAACAGCTGGAGATATTCTCGGATATACAAGCTGGCAGTCTGGTGGCACGATTACGTTTTAGCACCCTCAAACACTAGCAGCATCCCACATTCAAGCAGAAGATCCTGATGAGAAACAGCCCAGACACATTTTCTAAAGTGGAGGGCTCAGCCCAGAAGATGCAGGGAGTCACCAGGAGTCTTCAAAAAGTCCAGACCGGGCCCCTAGTGTCAAAAAACCCAAATCAGGATATGCCCAAACCACTGCACTCAGCACGTTTTGCCAAGTGAGGGCTTTAAAAATGGCAACAACAGCAGGGTGCACTGGAACACTTCTTCAGCAGGTCAGCAGACAAGAAATCAAAACAAGAGGCAAGGGCAGGACAAAGCCTAAATACCCTTGCAAAATGGGGCTGGCCAAGGCCAGCCAGCCAATCACTGAGTGTAAAAGGGCCAGATAAAACATACTCGTTGGTCAGTTGGACTGGCAGTTTACTAAAACCAAAACCACCGGAAGTGAGAGGGACAGTCGAGGGTCCTGTACAGGCCTAATCCAGATATGGAGGCTGCCAGGATGTGCTCACAGAGGGCCCACACAATCAGAATGGTCATTTTAGGCCTATCTCGTGGTCACACAAAAAAGCCCGGAAAAATAAAATGGCTGAGAGAACGATATAAAACAAACACTGGTTCCTAATGGCTGCCAAAAAGATACATTGGGCTACCAATGCGGTCACACAGCTTGAACACTTTGGTGAACCCAAAATGAAAGCACAGCTACTGCTTTGCTAACCTACTGTCTAAAATCTCAGAGTAGAAATTGGCATCTAGGAGCGGGCACTGGACTGGCTTATCTCCTTCCTAACTGACCGTTCCTCCAAAACCATTCTGAGCCCTTTCTCCTCCCCTTCTTACTCCGCCACCTGCTCCATTCTTTCGCCCTGGCTCTTTCACATATACCTTCCTCTGCTGGCATGTCTCATATCCTCCTTCTGCCAACTTCCAGTGCTACGCTGACGATATACAACTTTTCTTCAAACTTCTCACTGATGCCCTTACACCCTCCTTCATCACAGACTGCCTCTCTGCCGTCCAGGCCTGATGCACTGCTAAGGAACAAGTTACTTACCTGTAACTGTTGTTCTCCAGCATGGGTCTGGCATGGATTCACATGCTCATGAATATTCCCCGTCGTCAGGCTGGGAATCCTCGGTAAAGAAAAAATCAGTATCAGTTTCGTTTCTGATCCGTCTTTCGTAGTAGTAACCAATCACTGATCTCTGCGTCATACTGACCACAGCCAATGACTGCCCTCTACCTAAGCCCCGCCTCTGGCAGCCATCTTCAGATTTGGTAGCACGTGAAGTGGCAGTATGACCAAGTGAAGAGCCGCAGAGGGGTAGGCGGGAGGGTTCGCATGTGAATCCATGCCAGACCCATGCTGGAGAACAACAGTTACAGGTAAGTAACTTGTTCCTTCTCCAGCATGGGGTCTGGCATGGATTCACATGCTCATGAATATAAGAATAATAGCAGTACACACATGCACAACCACGGGGGGTGGCAAAAGGCTCAACATTAAGCAATACAAAAAACTCAACATTAAGCATCCCTTACCTCCTCACCAGGCTCACCTTAAGCGAACAGGTTGCGCAGCACTGCTTGGCCGACCCTGGACTCCTCCCTGGAATCCCGATCGACGCAGTAGAATCTCGTGAAGGTGTGCGTCGACCTCCATGTAGCAGCCCTGCAGATGTCCAGCAGGGGCACACCAGATAAGAACGCCGTAGTAGCAGCGATCGCTCTGGTTGAATGGGCTCCCGGACGGCCTGGCAGCGGTCGGTTAGCCAACCGGTGACAGTGCATGATGCAGCCGGAGAGCCATCTGGAAATAGAAGACTTCGAGAGAGCCTTCCCTTGATTCACAGGTCCAAAGTTCACGAACAGCTGTGATGTCCTCCGGAAACTCTTTGTGCGGTCCAAGGAGAACTTCAGCGCTCTAGGTACTTCCAGCGAGTGCAAAGTCCTCTCGGCCGGCGACGAAGGAGACAGGAAGAAAACAGGTAACACCAAGGGCTCGTTAAGATGGAAGTTCGACGGCACCTTGGGCATCTGGAGATCTGGAGATCGCCGCCAGATGAATCTTAATGGATGCATGGGCTAGCCCTGCCTTTGCCAGCGATAGCAGGTACGGCAGCACTTGATGTGCCGTTATCCGTAGGGGGTTGATCTTCTGTGCTCGGCACCAGATAGAGAACCTCTTCCACTTATGACCGTAGCATTTGAGAGTCGAGGACGCCCTGGCCTTTGCAAGAACCTTTCTGCAATCGGCCGGTATATCGTTGCCTCCAAACTCTAGCGCTGCAGGAGCCAGGCCTGCAGGTTCAGCGACGCGGGTCGTGGTGGAAGATGGCGCCTGCTTCTCTGGAGAGAAGGTCCGCGTCCGCCGACAGCTTGATGGGAGGGGACGTTGACAAGTCCTGAAGGTCCGGGAACCAGATCTGCCTCGGCCACGCCGGTGCGACGAGGATCATCCTGCACCGGGACCTCTTGAGCTAGCTAATGAGTCGAAGCAGCAACGGCAACGGCGGGGACGCATACAGGTATAGGCCGTCCCAGGGGAACGAGAACGCATCGCCCATGCTTCTCGGCTGGGGAAACCTGCTGGCGAACCTATTGCACTTCGAGTTCGTCGCTGTTGCGAACAGGTCGATTTGGGGTTCGCCCCATCGTCGGAAGAGTAGATCCACCTGATCCTGGCGCAGTTCCCACTCGTGACACGCGCGTAGCTCCCGGCTGAGCGAGTCGGCAATGGTGTTACTTTCTCCTGCCAGGTGGAAGGGAACCAGGAACATCCCCTGGGCGACCGCCCAGTGCCACAGATCCTGTGCCTCCTTGGATAGGGCTGGGGATCTGGTGCCTCCCTACTTCCGTATGTAAAACATTGTCGTGGTGTTGTCCGTGAAGATCCACACCACCTTGCCCTTGAGCAATGGGAGGAACGATTTGAGAGCCCAGAACACGGCTCGGAGTTCCAGGACGTTGATGTGCAGGAGGCCTCTCCTCTGGGAGCCAGAGCCTCTTGCGTGGAGATCTCCGGTGTGGGCGCCCCAACCTTCCAGGGGGGCGTCTGTCGTCACTGTCTCCTGGTACGCCGGCGTCTGAAAGACCTTGCCCGCCGTGAGGTGCGCTCGAACGCCCCACCACTGAATCGCCCGCCGGAACACCTCGTTGAGAGGGACCCCGTCTTCGAAGGTGCCCCTCGCCTGCATCCAACGTGCGTCGAGAAATTCTTGAAGAGGGCGCATCCGTAGTCTGCAGAGGCGCACCAGGTAGATGCAAAAGGACATCATCCCCAGGAGGGACTTGATGGACCTCACCCTGGCCACGTCCGTGGCAAGCAGGCGCTGCACTTTGCCTAGAATGGTCTTCGTCCGTTCTTCCGACGGGGCCGCCAGGCGCCTCACTGTATCGAGCTTCGCTCCCAGAAACAGGGCCACCTGCAATGGCACCAGGTGGGACTTTGGGTAGTTTATGGCGAATCCCATGTCTGCGAGTAGCTGGACGGTCCTCGCAGTGTGTTCGACGGCGAGTTCCCTCGTCCTTGAGCGGATGAGCCAGTCGTCCAGGTAGGGGTAGACGTGAATCCCCTGCAGGCGCAGCCGCGCCGCCACTGGTGCTAGGCACTTGGTGAAGACCCTGGGGGCCGACTTCAATCTGAACGGCAGTGCTCTGAATTGGTAGTGGCGTCCCTGGACGACGAACCTGAGGAACTTTCGGTGACTTTTGAGGATGGGAACGTGGAAGTATGCATCCTCCAGGTCCAACGACGATAGAAAGTCGCCTTCCTCCAGCTGTCCCAGTACGTGCTGGAGGGTGACCATCCTGAACTTGTTCAAACAACTAAGGTCCAGGATGGGGCGCCAGCCGCCCGTCTTCTTCCTGACGAGGAAGTGCCTTGAGTATACCCCGGAGCCTCTTCGGGACAAGCTCGATGGCGCCTTTCCTGAGCATCGCCCGTACTTCCAACAGCAGTTGCGGGACGCGATTTTCCTTCCTGGCCACCGGTGGAACGTGAGGGCACTTCTACAGGAATTCGATAGAGTGTCCTCTTGCCAGGGTATCCAGCACCCAACGGTCGGTGGAGATGGACTTCCACACGCCGACGAAGTTAGTCAGCCAGCCTCCCACCGGGGTGCTTCGGTGGGGGCCCGAGACCACGGCCGGTTCAGTCTTGCTTGGAGGTGGTGGTCCCTGCTTGCCGCGACCCCTTTAGGCCTCCTGAGACGAGGAGCGTGCCACCTGGCGGTAGGACGACGAGCCACCGCTGGATCCCTTGGAGTCACCCTGTCTGCCTCCGGAGCTCCGAAAGGGCCGTCGTTGCTGAAGGGCTCATAGGGCGCGGGCCGTCTCCGTGTCCGTTTTTATGGCTTGTAGGGATTCGTCCACCGCCTTCCCGAACAAGTTGCTGCCGTCGAACGGCATGTCCAATACCCTGGTCTGGACGTCCTGACGGAGGTCGGTCGCCCAGAGCCAACCCCGTCGTCATAGGCAAACACCGTTGCCCAGCTGGCAGAACCCGGTATCGGCAATATCTGTTGCCACCGTTATGGCGTGGTCCGACGCCACCTCGCCCTCTTGCAGTATTTCCAGAGCCTCGGACCTCTTGTCGTCCGGCAGGAAGTCCAATATGGGGGCCAGCTTAAACCAGAGCTCCCTGTCGTAACGGGCCACGATCGCCAGGGCGTTGGCCGCTTTGATCGTCGTCGCCGCCGACGGGGAATTAGACGTCGAGGCTCCTGACCCCGCCGCTTTCTTCTCCGCCGCCGCCGAGACGACCGAGTCTGGCATTGGCTGGGCCCTGAGGCACAGGGGAGCGGTTTCGGGGACCCGGTACTTCTTCTTGTACCGGTCCCGTATGGCTGGTGCCGTGGAGGGGTTCTTGAGAACCGGCAGGCCCTCCTCCCAGATGTCATCGATCAGGGGCACCGCGATGACCGTCTTCCTCTTGGCCTCCCGGCGCTGATAGAGGAAACCTTCCTTTTTCTGCTCCTCCGGGCAGAGCTGGAACAATTCGGACGCCGTGGCGATCATGGCGTGGAATGAGCCAATCTCGTCGGGCGGCGAGGCCCGTGCGACGGGAGACAGGAGACCCGTTCCGTCGTCGTCGCCTTCAGAACCCGTCGTCGAGCCCAACGCACCGTCATCTCCCGACTCAAGGGAGGATGAGGGGGAACTGTAGGCCTTACGGGGGCGAGCGGAGGAGAGGGTTGGGTCCTCTGTCGTTTGTTCTGAGGACTTCCCGACGGGCCAGGTTGCGGGACATCCGGGCTGGGCCGTGGGAATCTCGTCCTTATCTCAGAGCATAAGGCCTGGATGGCAGACATAATGGCCGCCGAGCCATCCTGAGGCCTAGGATCCGGCTGCGCCGGAAGGGAAGGCCGCTCTTCCTCACCGTCGTCGTCTTCCTCGGTTATCTCCCGAGGATCTTCCTGGCGGGATCGAACCTTCTCGAATTGGACTTCGAGGTTCCTGACGGCCTCTGTCAGTTCCTCCTCCGAGGCTGACTCCGAGCTCGAGGAGGGCACCGTGCCCCCCCTCGCTTCTTCCATCATGGCGGCCACGACGATGGGCTGAAAAGAGGATTCCCTTCTTGGCAGCAGGGAAACTCTAGTCCCGGAAGGCGGTCTCCGCTGGCGGTGTCTCTGCCGGTTTGGCCAGAGTCGCCGCGATAGCCTCGATAGAGGCCTTCGCCTGCTGGGTAGGGGCCTTGACCACCTTAGGTGCGTCCCGGGCCTTCTCCTTCGGGGGAGGGGCGACGCCTCGCTCCCCCTCTTCCGAGATCGGACGGGGCTTCTCCCAAAGCTTACCCGGGGTCTCGGACTTTCTCTTCCCCGAACCGGAGCATTGGCTCGTGGTTGACGGTGCCGGGGAAGGTGCGCCCTGCCTGGCGACCGAAGAGCCCGACCTTTCGGCGCTCCCGGAGCCAGCGGACTCGCAGCGCTTGGCCTGGTGTTGGGCCCCCATCGCCGGGGCGCCCGCACAGGACTTAGAAGCCCGCTCGGACCCTTTCTTCTTCTTCTCACCCGTCGAGCCCTTCTCCAACCAGCTTGCGAGACGGGATTGACGGTCCCTCATGGTCCGCTCCGACAAGTTCTTGCAGAACTGGCAGTCCTTCTCTACATGAGTCTTGTCCCCATGAAGACAGTAGAGGCATCGCGAATGTTCGTCTTCCTTAAACACATTCTACAGCCCGCATCCAGGGCAGCTGCGAAACAGCTTGGGTCCGGGCGACGAACTCGCATCCTGGGCCATCTCGAAGTAGGCCGCGAATCTTCTGGAATCCTCCAAGAAGTCCACGAAATCTTCACCCTTGAGGGGCGTAGGAAAATCCCGCAACGGGTAGCCGTTAACGGGAGTAGAAACGGTGGAGCTTGAGGCTCGATTAACTGAAAAAATTTGAAAATTCACCTGAAAAAGCGCGAAACACGCAGTAAAAGCTCGAGAGCTAAGCACGAGGACTCCCAACACTTGAACGTGCGGTAAAAATCTGAAGATGGCTGCCAGAGGCGGGGCTTAGGTAGAGGGCAGTCATTGGCTGTGGTCAGTATGACGCAGAGATCAGTGATTGGTTACTACTACGAAAGACAGATCAGAAACGAAACTGATACTGATTTTTTCTTTACCGAGGATTCCCAGCCTGACGACGGGGAATATTCATGAGCATGTGAATCCATGCCAGACCCCATGCTGGAGAATGACCTTTGCCTCAATGCCAGCAAAACAGATTCTGCCCATTGCGTCCCCTGCACCATACTTCTTGCCTGCACTCTGGCCTTCCTCCATGGGTCCCCCCCATTCCACCCACCACTGAAGCTAGGAATCTCAGAGTCATCTTCGACTCCTCCCTTTCTTTCATCCCTCATATTTAGGACATTGACAGCTCTTCCTTTTCAAGGGGCCTCTACCCTTCCTCACCTCCCCCCCAGAGACTCAAGGTTACCCATGCTCTGGTTCTCTTCAGTATAGACTACTGCAATAGCCTCCTCAATCTTCCTTCCTCCACCCTGCGACCTCTTCAGCTAACCCAGAAAAGGGCAGCAAGACTTATCTGTGGCCTCAAGCCCAGGGACCGCTCTCCTGTGCTACAAAGCCTTCACTGGCTCCGGGCCTCAGCACAGATTAAATTCAAATCCCTCTGCATCATCCAGAAGACTTTCTGGGGCTGGGGACCACCATCTTCAACGCTTCCTGACCAAGTACTCCCCTTCAAAACTCCTCCGTTCCTCTGGCACCATCTCCCTCTGTGTTAAGCGCTTTGCTAATCAGAGAGCTGGTGAGCGATCAATTTCCTCGGCTGACTCCATCCTGTGGAACAGCCTCCCTCTCCCTCTTGAGCAAGACCTCCTTAATTTCTGGAAAAGCCTCAAGACCTTTCTCTTGACCTCTTCCTTCTCCTCCTCTCTTCTCTGCTAATCTTACAGCAGTGTGACTGATATGCAGGGCCCTTATGTGTCCTCAGGGCCTTGACCTCCCTCCTCCCCCCCCCATCCCTGATCCCAGCTGCTCTGCTATCTTTCTGCTGCACTTACTTGTGCTCACCCTACCCACAGGTGGTTGAACTTACGTTCTTCTCCTCTTCGCATTTACCCTGAGCAATTCTCCATGAGCATCTAAGCACCTATCCCTCACCCCTCTTCACTTGCACATTCTGAACACTCACAAGGCATAGTAGGCTTGTCTGCCCTTCCGTTTACTCCCATTATTTGTTTGAACTATTAATCCAATTATTTATCCTGCTGTATTTCATTGTCTACCTTCCACTGTCTCCACACTGTTTGCCCTGCGGGCGCGGTGAAACAGTTTTGCTAACTGTATAAGCACCCAACAATTGACCAATAAATGAAATAATGTAATTTCAATCGATCATACATCAAAGATTCACGAGCTGGTCCAATTCAAGATGGATCTTACCGACACAGAGGTGTTGCAATGGTTTTGATTTACCAGAGCTGATCCAATCTGCTGGAGAAATCTAAATGTGCAAAACAGAGCTTGTTTAACTCGCTAAAACCCAACTACTCATGAGATCCTCTGCAACCCATTGCATATGGAATCATAGTTTCGCTGGTGCAGCAGCATGTACAATTTATTTTCTCTGGAGATTTAACTTGCTCCTTATTGAATCACTCAAGGGCAAATTGGTAAGTTAGAATCCATCCAGCTGTCAATTCTCCTTTTGCCAAGAAGATATGATACCAACAATGCATTTTTGGGCATTTTGTCCAGTTTACAGAAAAATGAGGGGACCATTACACCAGCTTTGAGAAGCAGAGATTGAAGCAATGTAAGGCATCCTTCCCACAACTTAGAGTCACAAAGTGTCCTTAGATGGGCAGTGCAACATTACTTTGAAAAGGCGTGGCAATTAAGATACAGGGAAACATAAGGTTTACTTATTACTACTGCCTGACTATATAGCAACAATTAGTCTGGGTAAAATATATGAGATACTCTTGATTATAAATCCGCACTTGGGTGGGCCAATTGTTTTTGGATTCTGCAAATAACTATGGCAGAATTGACAGCCATTTCAAACTTTTCTTATTTTTGAAAAAAATATGTAAACTTCTCGGTTTTAACAAATTCTTTTTTCAGGAGAATGAATCGTTGTTGCTTTACATTGAGGATTAGTGCCATACGCTTTTAAGCGTTAATATATTTCAGTTATAGATAATTGATCCCGAAAACTATACCATATGTGACTGACCGACCAGTCTTCGGACATCCCAGGAAGGCCAATGGTGAATTGTACATGCTGCAGTGGTTTGGGTGGTACAAGTTTGAGTAAAGTAACAGGGCTCCTACCTCACTTATCAGCATATTACTGCTTCTATTAGTTGTCCCCACAAATTCCCACATTTTCATCTGTCTCATACCCCACCCCCCCCCTTTAAGTTGGACGTCCGAGTGCAACTCTCACCTGGGCATCTTTAGAAAAAGGTCAGATAAAGAGTGTTAGGAGGAATGTTCCTTGCCCATGTGGTCAAGATAAAAGAAGAATCAGCCTTCAGATAAGCAACAGGATTACCAACAAGTCCATCTGGCTCTCCTAGTAGTAAATGTGGCACAGCACCCAAGGCTATACCATCAGGACGGGATCATGGTGCTACAAATTATGAGGGCAGCTCCACACACTATATTACTAAAATATATTTATCTGTATTTGCTGTGTAAAGAAAAGGTAATGTAATATTACAAGAAAAGAACTCAAAAAATTGATTGTTCACCATTTTAGGTTGCGACTGTACCAGAGTCACCACGAGAGTTTGGGGTAAATCGAATCCTTTGGCTTACGGTTGAACAAGTTAAGGTCAAGATAATCCTTCCTGGCAAACACCGGTTTATTCTAAAAGCTAATACACTTCTGTCATAGGAAGCAGTGCATCTGTTTAAAGAAAACAGGTAAGCGCGCAGGGTTCGACCCGGCAGCTGTAAATGCATTTAGAAATAGGTTGGAAAGAGGGGGTCACGGCTGGCAAAGTGTGTCTGGTCTTGCAACGTTGATTCAAAAATGTCATAAGCGACAACTGCCACATTTCTGGGGTTTTGTTCCATTAAACCATAACATTAACACCACTTAACATATTCTTCACAGAACTTTTAAGTGTTTAGCTGCTTTGTACTGTTACAGCAGAACTCCAAAGTGTGGGGTGAGGGATGCAGCGTGTCACAACTATATAGAAAAGACAATCCATACAACTGTATCACAGAGATTAACAGAACGTGTGCGCCAGTGTATTTTTGTTGAGCAAATGTATTAAAAAGGAGCACGCCAGCGTTATAAAGTACAGAAAAAGCACAAAAATGTGGATATATGCATGTCACTAGAAGCTTCCCACAGCAACACAGATGTTTTATTTAGCAAGCAAAGCAGCAGGCTCTAATCTCAGAATATCTATTAGGACTTTCACCAAGAAACGCTTTGAAGCACCAAAGCAGGAGCTTACCTTGTTTAAGACAGATGTGTGCATTATCAATATTCTATTTATTGGGCGGACCTAGCTTTGGGAAGCAACAAAGCATAAGCAGATCTCAAGGGCTCAATAAAAGTGGGTGGGGAGCCAAGAACTGGGGTGAGGGATCTGCAAACAACCAGTGGAGGAAACTGGGGAGGGGGTAGCACATTGCTCAGTCTCCGGTTAGGTGACGAGTGGAGTTTGTATGACCTAGGTGTTCGGGAGGAGCCTTTCCTTGGAGCATCGAGTCTTGAGCTCCTTCATGAAATGTAGAAGCGAGGGAGCAAGGCTGGTGATGGGCGGGGAGTAGTTTCCAGAGTCAGAGGTCCTACATAGAGGTGGTCCGTCATCTTCTTTCCTTCATGCACTGGCAGAATTAAAGTCTGTACATGTCTTTGTTTCTGGTGAATCGTAGGTCTCTGGAGATGCTGAGCTTCTCACTGAGGTAGTTTGAGGACTTGTGGGCGAAAGTGCAGTTCTATGAGAGTCAGGGTGATCTGGTCCAAATTTCAGAGACCTTTGATGAGTCATGCTGCAGCATGTTGGAGACTTTGGCGGTGAAAGGGTGTTGCCGGAAGGCCTTCCAGGATGGCGCTCTACTGTCAACTCTTGAGCAAACATTGACAGCAGATAAGAAGCCTTTCAAAGATTTACTGGCACCTTTGGGCACCCAAATGCACAAAATTAAACATGTGGGCACATCAATGTATGAATGCCCTAGTGAGATGGGGAACACTTGATTAATATTCTGGGGACAAAAACGTAGACCACTCAATATCCTGCGGGAGCGGCTCTATAGCTGGGAATCCTGTATCTGAGATCGAAGTAGCTGTGGTGTCGGAACCTGATGGAGAACACCAATCTTAGTAATTGTGCAGCAGTTTTGTTAATTCCCATGTGCCGAAAAACAGGACTGCACATGTTTTTATGTTTACAGAAGCAAAGAAATGGACTGTTGTCATGGGAAATCTGTTTTTCTGCATTGTCGGGTTTATTTAATTTATCTAGCAGGGCTAGATTTTAGTGCAAGTAATATGGAAATATACAGGTGCCTATCTAACCTGGTCATTATTGGATGCTGACAAAATATAATGGCAGAAACTATGTACTTGATCATCCCCTGTCTGCTTACAACAGCTGGCTGTATGAAATGAATTGCCTGGTTCTGTTAGCGGGATTTACCCTTGTATATAAACAGTTGTCTTGAATTTATCGGGTTAACATAAATGTACATTAATACTGCCTCAGCAAAAACAAGTCATAGTCCTGCTTAACAGTTTCTTATTTTTAAATCCAAAGATGTATTCAAGTCTTGATGCGGTTTACCCACTGAACTAGTTTTGTTGTGCCCACCCCACTTTCCATGATTCATAAAAGTTCTTCTCAGTACGATATTAGATTTATCGATTTAAGTGGTGGTTTGCAAAAGAAATAGAAATTATCAATTTTCAAAGGACATACATTGGATTGCCCTGGCCTAATAATGTTATGTAGGCTTATCTAAAAATTCAGAACTCAGTATGTACAGTTTAATCTTGTTCAGGTAGTCTCTTAGGCTTCCGCATAATTCTAATTTGGACAACGCTCTAGAATCTTGAATTTGGGATTCAAAGTCAATTAAAAAGCTTTAAAGCTAGTGAGCATCAGATCTTTCGGCAATTCGTCTTTTGGAAATATTGGAAGTTCGAGTAAATATTCAGGCCTAAACTAAGTTGACCAGATGGATTTTCTCAGAATTCTCATCTTTAACAGAAATTCTACAGCAGGTATAACCTTCATTAGACTAGGTTTGTTCAGGATTTGTTTCCAGCTGTAAGGGGAGTAAATTATAACAAGCCATATTTGTTTTGACAGCACATTTTTAAATAGGTTGAGTCTAGTTACATTTTTATTTCTGATGATTTATAGGATTTGTTTGCAGTCTGTTTTTGTATTTGTTTTTAGACTGATCGAGTGATGCACTTTATGAATAATCAAGAGACTTATATGTGCCAATCTTAATTGGCCTATTGTGTTTAAAGGGCAGGAGATTAGAAGTTCCTTTTGCACTCCACTTGCATCAAATCTGAGAACTTTGCCAATGTAGAAAAGCTTGACAGAAATGCTTAAATGAATATTGTTTTAGCTACATCACTAAAAGTGCCTTATTTTCTTCTACTTTTACATTGGCAGAATTGTTCGGGTGGGGTTTTCCTTTTACATTCGTCACCACCCATTGTTAGCTGCTTATACTGAGGAAGCAAACTGTTCTTTCAGTTGTACATATGGTCTTCTCTGAACAAATGTACACAAACTGATGGAAAATAAACAAAAAAACTAGAATATAAAGAAAGAAAAAGAAAAGATGTTTAAGGCTGGGTTTGTGCATAGGCTTGAAGGGGTCACCCATGAGCCTTGTAAATACAATATAGAGGACCCAGCCGCGAGTAGGATTAAAACAGGCGGGCATAATCTTTTAACAGCCTCCATGAAGCGGTTTTGAGAGGTGGTATATGCGGACAGAGCTGCCGGGTGTACTTTAAGTGAGTTAAAGACTTGGGGCCTAATTCACAGAAGCGTTTTATAATCGCAAAACCCCATTGGAAAACGCTCTGTGAATCAGGGCCTAGCCCGGACTCCAATAGATGAAGTAGATATTGGACTATTTCTGATGGCGAACACAATAGAATTGAGTGAACCTGATTTGCACCATAACACAAACCTTTTCCACTTGTTAAAGTCACAATGTTGTGCGTTAGCTTTACGTGCCTCTTTGTATTTCCATGCATCGTTGGTCTAGGTGACCAAACTATGACCTCAGGAGTCAAGCTGCTAAGTTCAATGTCTGAGGGCACGGGTGGATGTTTTACCTTAATTCTGTGTCTGATTGTCCGGTAAGGTAGTTTCAAGGGAGGACATAGGGACATAATTTGATGGTGTGAGAACCTTGTTTGTTGCAGCCACATGGGAGCCATCAGCATCAGTGTTACTTGTTCCTGGTGTGCACTGTGGACTATTTTGTTGAGAAGAGGCGTGGGGGTGGGAGGGAGCGTATGCAAATTTCCCTGACAAATTCATTAGTAGTGCATTCCCTTTGGAACCCTTCTGGAGAAACCTAGATACGTAATCTAGACATTGTGCATTTTCCTGAGTAGAGAAGAGGTCTATTTCTGGGAACCCCCAGTTTGAGAAGACATTGTTTAGCACATTTGTGTTTAGTGGCCACTCCTGTTCTCAGGGCAGCAATGCACTTCTGCTTAGTACGTCTGCCAGAGAACTGAGTTCCCCTGGAACATTTGCTATCAGAAACATGCGATTTTTTGCTGTCAGCCACATGTTCTGGGCTAGTTTGGGTAGCCCAGAAAAAGGGTGTCCCCCGTGTTTGTTTATATAAAACATGCCTATGGTACTGTCGGTTAGGATTGTTTTGTTTATTAACTGAGTCCTGAATGCCTGAAGTGCTTTGAGGATTGCAAGTAGTTCTAGAAGACTGATATGCTTCTTTGTCAATACCGATGACCACATCCCGTGAACAGTGTTATGGAGGAGGTGCGCTCCCTCCCCCATCCTGTCATTGATGAGTCTGTTCTAAAAGTGACTTTGATCGCTGGTGCGTTGAAAGGTTTTCCCCTTTACCAGGTTCTCCCTGGCGCATCATTGTAGCCATTAAATTAGAGGTTGCGAAACCGATCGTCCCACATCCCGCTTGGTTGCGACCACTGTTTCGCTAACCACACTTGCATCGGGCGCATGTGCAGTCTGGCGTGTGCCACTAGAAAGATGCAGGAAGCCATCCTTCCAAGCAGGCGCATCTCCTTTCGTACTGTTACTTGATGGCCGGCTACATACTGAGGGGTCTGGAACAGCATGTTTTGGACCCTCTCGTAGGAGGGGAACACTGGATGGTTGTTTGTTTTGATTAGTCCCCCTAGAAATTGTTATACTTGGCTGGGAACCAGGCTTGAATTATTTTTCTTTATGGAGAAGCCTAATTGGAACAGGTTGATTATCAGTTGTGTGTTCTGTTGTACCTTTGAGGAGTGTTTCCAGTAATTAGCCAGTCATCCAAGTAAGAGTACACTGGAATGGACTGCATTCGTAAGTGGGTGGCCACCACTGCTAGGACCTTTATGAACACCCTGGGGCTGATGAAATGCCAAATGGTAGCACTTTGAATTGGTAGTGCATTGGAATTTATTTTTGTGCACTGTCAACATTAAAACATATCCAATGTAATCCCCTTGTTTCCCTAGTGGCATGACCTCTTGCAACATTTTCATGGTGAATTTTGAGACTTATGTCAAAGTTCAGTAATGCGAGGCTGTAGTTTTCTCAGAGTTGGAAACAAAAACTGCAAATAAAACCAAACAGCCTACTCTGCTAGGGAATTCCCTACATAGTCTAGGATCTAAGGGAAAACCCTCCTAGCATACACAGAACTGTCCCTCACACTAAACAAAACATTCAAAACAAACATAAAAAAAGGTTACCTAACAACCAGTATCATGAATGACTTCTACTTGTCCTGGGTAGATTGTGTTCCCCCAGGAATGTCCAAAGTCAAGTTCTTCCAAAGAAAGAAAGTCTTAATATAAAGCTACCAGTTGCTTCTTCGTTGATGGTAAGGGAACTTTTCAAAGTTCCACAAAGAAAAGAGCACCAATGGTAATCCTGGATAACCTCCTTCCAGGATAAAAGTTCAAAACCAAAGTACCATTTCTGCTTTACCAACAACTCTTCTTTTGTAACCTCTGCAGTGTTAATACAACTTGTCAGGATGCTTCTTCTAAGGGGGTTGCTTTTCTCCTTGGCAACTCCATTCTGCCAATGATACAGTGAATGCAGGCTCCTTTGCTTCACAGTCAACTACTGCTTCAACTACATTCAAAGAAAAAATGTTCTTTTATAGACAACCAGAGTTCCACTGATTCTACTGTAACTTGATACTTTGAAAATGGTACCCAGTTAAATTTTCGAATGTAATATTTTCGAAAGTTAATATTTTGAAAATATTATTTTGAAAAAACATTATCTCGAATACATTTTCGCCTAAAATAATTCGAAATACAATGTTTGACAATATTAAATAATTTAACAAGTAAAAAATGTATTGCACCTAACTTTTTTTCACCGCTAGATGGTGCAATTGTATAAGATTTTGTAATGTATATTAATAATAGTACTTTTGAAAGCGTAGTTTGTTGCGTAACTCTTACGTATGCGTAACGCGTGCGTAAGCGCCATTTTGGAAGTCCGTTCATTACCGTCGGGTGTCTTTGCTGCTGTTCTTCCCATTTCTCTGGATTTTTCTTTTTTTAAAAAAAAATTTTTGTACTCCACGCGTTAGGATTTCACATTTGGATTACTGGAATGGATTATGGATTTTTTCATTTTGTTTTGCTTGGTTTCATTTTTATGTACTCTGGATTACTTTTTTTTTTTACCCTGGAATGGATTTTGTCCCTAGATTGTTTGCTTGGTTTCAACTTTTTTTTTGCTGGAATGGATTATGGATGTTCTTCGTGGAATGGTTAATGTGTTTTTTTGTATTCGACGCTCCATGGATTAATTTTCATTAATTTGGATACTTACTTTGGCATCGTTTCGCAAGGATTTTCGGTTACTTTGGATGATGCATGGAGTAACGTGGATTTTCGAAATGGTGAGTAAATTTACACTTTAGATTATAAGATATTGCTTCTAAAAAGTCATATGCTAATTGGGTTTCAAAATTGTTTACTATACTTTCAATTAGTTGGTCATAGTCTCTATATTTTTTCTTTTTTACTTGTGCATTTTCCAGTGAAACCGTTTGAGATAACCGAAATTCTTGGGCTGATTAATCTGTAATTAAGTCTCGTAAAAAATGCCATAGTGTCGGGTTGTTGATATTGAATCTTCTGTTTATTCTATTGTGCCACCCTTCCAGCATAGTTTGTTTTAGCTCTACCTTCAATCACTGCATTGTGACAGTTCCACCATGATATTTGATATTTTGGTCTCCTTCTAGTACCATTCCTTGTTAATTGTCCCAACCATGTGCCTTCCATGTAATCTAGCAAATCTGTTATATGTTCATTTGTTTGTAGTGTTCTGTGTCTATTAATCATTTTGTCACCTTTTCTTCTTTCACAAATGCTAAAGCAAACCATTTTTTAATATTGTGCTGGAAAGCGCTATCCTCTATGTATTTTGTGTGTAGGCCTAGTTTGTGTAGTTTGCCATATGGCTTGTGTAAAGTGGAAAAAACAACCTTGTATCCATTTGTCTTTGTATACACCTTTGAATGCTCCTATCTGGGCTAGTTCGTAGTCCATTACCATTGTTGTAGGCATTTTTTTCGGGAATGGCTTCTTTAAATTTTTCAAATACTAATCTGTATATTTCTCCCCTCTTCTTTGGCATTAATATGTACAATAGTGGAATTATACTTTGTTTAATTGATCCATGTACACTGTAAAACGGTTGAAATGGGTGCGGGCAAGCTTTCAATGTGGCGCCACTTTGCCAAATATCACAATTTCCAAGTCGTCGTAAGTTTGTTTGTTGTGAAAATTATTTTTTTCCTCTTTTGTTTGTATCGTCATGTAGTGAAAATCTTCACCTTTGTCTGTGTTTGTAAGCATCTCTGGTATGCATATTTCGTCATATACTCTTGGTGCTATTGGTAGATTTTCTTTCAGCTGTTTTTTACGGTTCAAGAAACGTTGTATATGGTTTACAGCTGGCATTTGTGCTGCCACATGTAATGATATTTTGGTACATGTGCGAGCTACTACAGACCCACTGGCCTCACTCGGGTTTTCCATAACCTTTTTTTTCAATTCATTAATTTTTTTTTTTACCAGTATTGTCGTTCTGTCTGGTAAATGGTTATGTTCACCTTTTCTTTTTATCGTATTTTCAGCAATTACTCTCCCTGCACACTTAGTTTTGTGGTATTCTGTGCACTTCCAATAAATGATGTCTTTTCTCATTAATTCTCTGTTATATACGTAGCCCTCATGTATTAATTGTTCTCTTCCGTTCTGACACTGCACATATTCGATTTCGTTGCTCATTTTGCATCTACAATAAGAAAACGTTTTATTTTTCTTGCTATGTACTACAGATTTTTTTTATTATACATTTCCTCTCATTTCTGTATTTTTATTAATTATTACCTGTATATTTGTCACGCAGCTACTATGTATTTTTGATCGTTTTCTCTGACCTCCTTTTCTGTCACGCAATGCCAGTTTGATCGCAACTGTCATCTGTTTGTCAATGTACATGTAAGGTGCTTTACTCTTGGCTTTTACTCACTCGTTTAACCCTTAGTATCGTTATTTTATGTGCTTTCCGTCACTTATAATGTGTATTATTTGTGTGACCGTTGCGGAGGGTGCGAGGGTTACGTGTGTAGTGGGGGGGTTGACAATGTTATTTTTTAGACAAGTTAACATTAATATTTAGGCAGTGAGTTATCAAATTTTACTTTTTTGGTTGAAAAAAATTACCATTGCAATTATAACTATGTAATGTCGACATATCTACATTCAACTTTTTTTTCCCGAAATAATTGATTGTCGGTGAAATATTTTCGATAATATCACTATAAACCTTTGAAAATATGTTAGGAAACTAGACAAGACTCTTTGACCTCTAAAAGGTAGGCAAGGCACGCTTCTTTCCTATGCCATAAGGGCAGCCTCTTTGCCTCTTCTATCAGTTTTACAGCTACCATAAAAATCTGCATTGGCTTCCAGACCGATCCTCTCACTCACTTTCACAGATGTGTTAATCACTTCTTTTAACAAGCACCCAGCTCCCTTCCCCAGATTTATGCACACCTTGTTTACAGTGGTTATCCCAAAGCTTTCAGCCCTGGATAACCATATCAGAGGACTCAGGGTTTATAACAGCTTCAACAACTTCAAAGGATCAGTGTTTGGATCTTAACTGGGCTGGGTACCCCTTAGAAAGTATAGGTCTACTGGTTTGGGTAATGCTTGTTCGTCTCGGCTCTTCAGCAACTTCTACAACTACAAAATATTTGCTCTGAATGTTACAAGAGTCAGGTTTCACTATAGAAACAAATGCAGGTACACGCATCTCTCTTTGATGCTGAACTTCCACTTAAGAGTTGCATTCCCTTTTGTTCCTGCAGCGTTCTGCTTCAACATGGATTGGGAAACTATTACTTACACGCAACCTTTCTTTGATGTTAAAACCGTCTTAACACTACGGGAAAGTAATCTGCTACTTCTTGAATGATTACCAGCAACGTTCTCACTCTTAATAGGAGACACGCGACCACTACAGTAATAGTTTAAATACAACAACAGGAAAAGAAAGGGTTTTCTTTCTAGGCGGGCACTTTAACTTGTGCTGAATACGTGCATAATACAATTCCCTTTCTGTTATAATGACTTCCCACGATTACGAACAACTTTACTTGCTCCTGCATAGATGCAAGTATTAGTTCAGCTGGTTACAGTTACCGGCAAGGATTTTGATTTATTCACTCACCGGCTGCAAAGTCACAGCAGTTGCAGGCTGCTTCCACTTCCCAACTTTCTTCTGATACTACTGCCAGAGGCCCTCTTAGGATCTACACCCCTATGCAGCACAGGTGTCTCAGATCCAGCCTCAACAATAACAAAGTTACTCACCGTAGTGACTATCTTACGCCTAGTCAATAGTCCCCTTCCCTCCATATGTGTGGGTCATACCGTCCTTCGGAACAGGACCGGAGCACTTTTGTCAAAAAGCACCAACATTTTTTAATTTTTGTCCTATTTTTACGCGGGGCCACAGCATGTGGCCGAAACCCCGCCCTCCTGAGCTCTGCGCATCGACCTTCAGTCCTTTTCTATCGCCAGGTCTGAGACCATTTAAGCAATAATAGAGGATACTTTTTAGAGTGGACGGTGGGCAGGTGTATGGAGGAAAGGGGACTAGGGACTAGATAGTCACTATGGTGAGTAACTGTCATACTCGTAAATCCTGTCCCCTTTCCTCCATACTTGTGGGAGATTCCCAAGCACAACCAGAGGTAGTAAAGGTGGATGAAAAATCTCTTCACTGAAAAAAGTTTTTGAGGACAGCGTGGCTAAATTGGACATCAGCCCTGAAGCTCAGGTCTAAGCAATAATGCTTGCAGAAAGCTGATTGGGAGGCCCGCATAGTCGCCTTGGTGATGGATTCTCAAGGAGCATACTTTTGGAAGGCAACAGCAGCCGCTTTGCCACAGGGAAGGAAAAGGAAGGACTTTATCCTTGTGGAAAGTGAGAAACAGATGTTCCACAGAAAGTGCTTGTAGTTCGCTTACTCGCCTTGGGGATGTAACGGCAATCAGAAAAACAACCTTTCAAGAAATATACTTAAGATCAGTAGTGGCCATGGGTTCAAACGGCTTATGGCATAAAGCAGTGAGGACCACGTTTAAATCCCATTTGGGGTGAGGAGTGCGTACTGACGGGAAAAGTTGGAGGAGTCCCGCAAAATTCCTTTTGATGACTGGATTAAGTCAGTGAGAAGGAACAGCTGTTCGTGGACAGGTAGGCCGCAATGGCAGATAAGTAAGTTCTGCAAGACAGAACATGAATGCCAGAAGCTGCGAGGAGAGAAACAAATGATAGAACTGTGTCAATCGTAGCACGCCTGGGGTCGAGTTAGTGGCAAAAACAGCCATTTGCTCCTATATTGAGCCCTCGTAGGTGATTTCCAGGCCGCCTGGATAATGCGCATATGGTCCTCGGACAGATTAAACTGCACTAAAGATCTGAACTCAGGCACCAGGCCGCCAAGCAGAATGATTGGGGGGAGAGGGGTGTCACAGCTGGTGATCGCTCTGGTGAAGGAGGTTGGGAATCAGCAGCAATCTGATCGGAATAATCGACAGATGCTGAAGTTCCGAAAACCAGAATCTCGCTGGCCACCAAGGAGCTATGAACAGGAGAGTGCAATTCGATGCAGTCCTGAGCTTGCAGAGCGACTGATGAATCGGAGGCAATGGAGGAAAAGCATAAGCCTTCATGCTGTGCCACAGGATCTTGAAGGCGTTTCCAAGGGAGGACACTCCAAGGCCGTCCCTGGATGCATAAAGAGGAAGTTTCCTGTTTGTAGAAGTTGCAAAGAGGTCCACTGCTGGAGTGCCCCATTGGCAAAAAATGGTGGAGAGGACATCGCTATTCAGTTTCCACTAACTGGCTGCCGACTGAGCGAGTCTGCAGTAACATTGAAGTGACCCGGGATGTTTATAGCCTGGAGACACTTGTGCTGGATGGCCCAGTCCCAAATTTGTATGGCTAGGTCCACAAGGATAGGCGACATGGTGCCACACTGCTTGTTGGTGTAAAACATTGCCACAGAATTGTCCATGCAAATATGGACTACCTTGTTGGTGAGACAGTTGAAAAGCTTTGAGAGGCAGGAACACAGCCAGCAGTTCCATATCAATTAATTATCTGGAACTGCCTGTCCTGAGGTGTTCATAGATCAAATACTTTGAGGTGACAGCGTCGCTCCCCACCCCAGAGGGAAGGAGTGCATGGTAACAGTCACTTGTGGGCAGGGCTCCTGGAAGGAGACCCCCACTGAAAGGTTGCTGGTCGAAGACCAGCATTGTAGATTCGCCGTCATGCAGGATGGAATTGGGATTGTCTTGGAATCCGGGTCCGATGCCCGAGACCAGCAGCTCCGAAGAGCTAGCCGAGTGCGCCTCATCTTCAGACACGCAAGAGGTAGAGCTAGCATGCAAGAGGCCATGAGACCTAGAAGTCTTTGGTACCACCAGGCCGTCATGTGCGAGGACTGGAGGAAGAGCTGATACGTGCTTGATAGGTCTGCAATCCTGTCCGGCGTTAGGAACACCTTGGTACTGACTGTATTCCAACGGAAACCCAGGAAGATCAGGTCTTGAGAGACGGTCATGGACGATTGCCGCTAATTCACTGACTGCCCAAGATGGAAAAGAAGCTGAAGGAGAGACTGAAGATTGGTCAAGGCCGTCTGTGGACAAGGCCTCCGCAGGAGCCAATCGTCCAAATATGGATAACAGAGGAACCTTATTAGAGGGGACGGCGTATGGAGGAAAGGGGTCTATGGACTAGGAGTAAGGTAGTTACTACGGTGAGTAACTATTCTACTCCTACGTCCCGTCCCCTTTCCTCCATACTTCTGGGAGATTCCCAAGCACTCCTCACAGAAATTACAGGTGGATAGAAAACTCCTTATTGAAACAGGTTTTTTAGCACAGCTTGACCGAACTGAGCATCAGCTCTGGAGCTCAGGTCTAGACAGTAATGCCTACAAAAAGCTGATGGGGAGGCCCACGTAGCCACTTTCGCGATGGTCTCCCAAGGGACATACTTTGGAAGGCAACAACAGCCGCCTTGCCCCGCACAAGATGAGCATGAATCCCTTTTCGAGGTTGAAGACACTGAACAGTGTAAACCTCGCAATACAGGCAGCAATCCCTCTGGAGATGGTCACTTTTTCAGGTGACTTACCTTGCGGATTACCGAAAGTCACCAAAAGCTGAGAACAGTTCCTAAACTCAGATGTTCTGTCCAGATAGAACTGAAGAGCTCTAACGTCCAGGCAATGCAAAACCCTCTCAGCCTCTGAGGCTGGGTTTGGGAAGAAAGTGACTGATTCAGATGAAAATCAGAGACCACTTTTGGGAGGAAGGAAGGATTCGTCCTCAGGACAACCTTATCCTTATGAAAAAACAGGAAGGGATGCTCCACCGACAAGGCCGGGAGCTCACTCGCACGCCTTGCCCAAGTCACAGCAACCAAGGAGGACACTTTCCACGAAAGGTACTTAAGGTCTACTGTAGCCAAGGGCTCAAAGAGCTTATGGCACAAGGCCGTAAGGACCACATTCATATCCCACGTTGGATGCGGTTTGCGAACAGGAGGGTAAAGGTGCATGAGGCCCACAAAGTGTCTTTTAATGACTGGATTTGACAGCGAAAAAGAGAACTGATCCGTGGACAGATAAGCAGCAATAGCCGACATATATAAGTCCTACAGGACAAACCATGAATGCCAGACTCAGCCAGATGTGAGACAAAGGACAGAACTGAGTCGATTGTAGCCTCCCAGGGGTTCAGCTGCCTAGCCAAACACCAGTGGCAGAACCATAGCCATTTCCTATTATACTGAGATCTCGTCAAGGGTTTCCTGGTCACCTGAATAATGCGCATCTTCAGACAAATTTGAGGCACTCTAAGGATCTGAACTCAGGCACCATGCGGCCAAGTTGAATGATTGTGGGGAGGGGGTGCCACAAGCGCTGATCGCTCTGGTGAGGCAGGTTGGGAACCATCAGAAGCCTGATCGGTGCACACACAGATGTTGAAGCTCTGAAAACCAAAACCTGGCCGGCCACCACGGTGCTATAAACAGAAGAGAACAATTTACTGTGCCCCTCAGCTTGCAAATCGCCCGATGAATTAGAGGCAGAGGCGGAAAAGCATAGGCCATCATGTTGTGCCAGGAAATTTCGAGCGCATCTCCCAGAGAGGAGGCTCCCAGCCCGTTTCTGGAGGCATACAGGGGAAGCTTCCAGTTTGTCGACGTTGCGAAGAGGTGCACTTCTGGAGTGCCCCAACAATGCGTGTTCAGTTCCTACTCGTAGCTGACCATTGTTCGTCGGCTGAGGGCATCTGCAGTAACATTCAACTGGCCCGGGATGTGTACTGCCACCAGCCAGATAACAAGCTGAACAGCCCATTCCCAAATCTGAATGCCAAGATCCACAAGAGGAGGGGACTTGGTACCCCCCTGCTTGTTGATATAAAACATGGACACCACATTGTCCGTGCGGACACATACCACTTTGTTGACAATAGCAGGCTTGAACGCTTTCAGAACGCTCCAGGCGATTTATATGAAGCTGTCTGTCCTGCCGCGACCAGAGATCGGAAACCTGAAGATCCAACATTGCACCCCAACCCAGAAAGGAGGAATCCGTTGCGACTGTTAATAGCGTGCAGGGGTCATGGAAAGCAGCGCCCACCAACAGATTGCGGAGAGAGGACACCACAGGAGGTCTATCCCCAGGAAGGATGGGACCAGAATCATTTTATAGTCTGGATCCACTACTTGGCGCTAAGAGCTCCAAAGAGCCATCTGCGTACTCATCTTTAGACGAGGAAGAGCCAGCACACACGAGGCCTGAAACCACCAGGCTGACATGCTCTCCGACCGCATAAATACCTGACACGTGGCCAACACATCTGCCATTTTGTCCCCGGTCAGGTATCCTCTGCAGTCGATCGTGTTCAACGAAAACCCAGGAAAATCAAGTCCTGAGAGACTGCCATGGAGGATTTCCGCCAGTTCACCGACAGCCCAAGGTGGAACAGAAGCTAGAGTAGAGACTGAAGGTTGTTCGAGGCCGTCAGAGGACAAGGGCTGCGCAGCAGCCAATCGTCCAAATAACGATACACATGGATACCCTGTAACCGAAGATAAGCTGCGATGACCGACATCTTAGTAAAGACACGCAGTGCCGAGCTAAGGCCAAACGGACACACAAAACTGGAAATGCTCCTCCCCATGGAAAACCCTAGATATTTCCGATGCAGATTCCAAATAAGGATATGCATATAAGCATCCTGGCGGTCCACCACGCTGAGCCAGTCGCCCTTCTGCAGAGGACTTTATCCGACATGGCGTGATCATCTTGTATTTCTCTTGTGGGAAGAGAGAGATTGAACTGGGAAAGGTCTAGGATGGTGCGCAGGCCAGCCTGGTTGGGTTTGGGCACTGTAAACAGACGGGAGTAGAAGCCCTCCCCTTGCTTCCCTAGGGGAACAGGTTCCACCGCCCTGAAATCCAGAAGCTTCTTGACCTCAGCTCTGAAGGAGGGCGCACACACAGCTGGAAAGGAGGATTGAGTGGCGGGGTAGGGGGGAGGGGCAAGCGGAAGTCCACCCAAGCAACTGACAAGACCCACCAGTCACTAGTGATGGTCTGCCATGCCTCCCAGTGAGACACAATGTGCCCTCCCACTGGGGTCTCGTGCGAGCGCAGAAAGCCCTAATTTAGCTGGTTTTTCGGTGGCTGGACCACCAGATCCTGAGGAGGAGGCCGAGGACCGAGAGGAAAACCGGCCTTGTTGCTGACGCCGATGGGAGTTTCCTGTTGGAGAATCGACTCTACACATCTTCCGATCCAGAAACCCCCGAAAACCAGAGGAAGGCCGAGGCTGCGAAAGGCGCGGTTTCACCAAAACAGACAGGGACTTGGCAGTCTGAGTGCTGTCCTGTCTTGGTCAGTTCAATGTCTGTTGATGAATGGAAAAGCTCTTTGCCATCAAAAGGCAGGTCCAGAACTTTATCCTGCACCTCTTTGGAAAACTTCATGGCATGAAGCCAAGCCTGACGAGAGGTGTCCACGCCAAGCATGAAGGCCCCGGGCCGTGGTGTCGACATGATGCACTGCAGCCTCAAGCATATCCTGCGCTAGGACCCGGGCATCTGACAAACATGCTTTAAAATTGACTAGTTTATTCGCAAGGATGAATTCCTCAAACTCCGACAGACCTTTGCACATTTTTACATTCACCCCCGCAAACACAAGCTGTGTTCGCTTGACGCAACTGCAGGGCTGAATTAGCAAAGATCTTCCTCCCCAAAGAGTCAAGAAGCTTGTCCTCTTTGGCCAGAACCTGGGCTGCCGCTGTAGATGACGGTCTGGATTGTAACGTGGCAGCCGCCACCACCACCGTGGAGGAAGGGGGCAGACAAGACGCTAAGGCTACCTCTTCCAAAGAATGAAGCCTATAACTAGCAATCTTTTTGTTAACAATCAGTCCAGAGTGTGGTTTATCCCAGACCTTTCGGACTTCTGCCAAAACGTCCTTCTGGAAGAACAAGCCGGTATGCTTCAGAGGATACAAGGTGAACGCCCCAGAAAGCACCCCTTCCTGTGCAGCGGGTGCCTCGGGTACTGGAACATCCAGAAGACATCATTACCAGCACCCGGTCGTAGAAGGCTCCAACAGTGCGGGCTGGTCCTTGCTGTCCTGATCCCCCCCTATGTGTCATCCGACACATCCGGGTCAAGCTGCGCCGCATCTGGCCCTGCTGAAGATTTGTCCACTGGAGACAAGGGAGGACGAGCTGGAGGCGGGCCGGCCGGTAGAGGCAGAGCTGCCGGAACCACCGGTGCCGCGGCTGGAACCGACAGCACAGGAGCCACTGGAGGGCATATTTCCCTAAACAAACCCCGGAAATACTCCTTCATGGGGTCGGAGTGCATAAGCCTTTGAAAGTTTCCAAAAAAGGCATCCTCCGCCGCCGGTTTAGGCGTGGCAGGAGGGGGCCTCGCATGCGCAGAGTAGCTCCAGGGGCGTAAGGGAGAGAGGGCGCAGATGTCGCAGGGAGCGAAACGGTGTGCGGTAAAGGCATCTGAGCGTTCCAGTCGTACACTGGACGAAAAGGATGGGCACAAGGAAAACTATGTTCACCTGGAAAACTGCTCCCAGCACCTAAAGCCGATGGCGTAGGTGTAAGGGAGGAATCCAAAATGGCCACCGTACTCTTGGCGGGAACGGCCTCCATTTTGTCAGCATCTGAGGAGTACTGCGACACATGTGGGAGTGAGGCAGGGGTCTCCACAGGCGGGTCAGGGGTCTTCATTTTAGCCTTGACACAAGGAACCTCAGCAGAGCCGGTACTGTGTGGCCTAGGATGTTTGAGACATGCTATCAGCCAAATTAGCCTCCAACGGAGGGACCTCAGCCACACCGCTAACAGAGAAATTATGGTCAGAGACCTCATTCTGTGCCCCCTCGACAGAACCGGTGTCACCGCCCAAGCGGAAACGATGAGGAATACACCACACTGACAAGACCTCATCAGGCCTCTCAGAACTGTCGGTCACCTTAGCTTCAAACAGAGGAACCTCGGACCAGAGCCCGGTACCAGCCCCCCCCTCACGAGGGGCCTCGAACCTTAGTTCAGTACAGAAAGCCTCAACTGAGGCCTCAGAGCGTACCCCGATGTCTGTATGGGAAGCTCCAGACAATGAGACCTCGAAGCAAGCTCCGGTACCCACTGCCTCAGTAGAACTGGGCCCACAAACAGCCCCCACAGGAGGGGCCTCGGATTGTAATCCGGTGTCGATAGGCCCCTTACGGAGGCCCTCGGAGAAAACTCTGGTACTCTATAGGCCTAGAAGGCACCTCAGGGAAAACCCCGGTAACAGTTTTTGAAGCTCCTCTGGGTCCGGGAAGACCCCAGAAAGGAGTCCCCCGTCCCGGGTGCTCTAAAACCTAGAGAACTTACCAGGCGTCTCTTGTTCTCGTCGATGAAGCTCTGAAAATGCAGAGGAGGAGTGCGCTGAAACACCTCCTCCCACCGCTCCAGAGGACGTTGAAACGCCCGGACCGAAAGGGAATCACAGTAGAAGCACGAGTCCCAACGGTGGTCCAGACACAAACACTCTAAACAAAGCGGATGGGGATCCGCCCTAGCGAAGCGTCGTACGCAGGAAGAACAATTGGGAAAATCTAACCGGAGCGGCATAGACGGACTACTACGCGACCGCTAAGCCAGAGCAGGAGAGAAGGACACTGGAAGGAAATAATCTCCCAAAGATGCAAGTGCATCCAGACCCGATCGTGCAGCGAAAGGAATGATGGGCGATGCGCTGGGCGGAGCTAGGGAGGGCGGGGTTATGGCCACATGCCATAAAAAAGAGAGGAAGGACACATTTTTGAAAAATGTGATGCTTTTTACAAAGTGCTCCGGTCCTATCCCACAGGATGGAGGAATGTCCCATAAGTATGGAGGAAAGGGGACGGGACGTAGGAGTACGTAAGGAGCAAGTTACTTACCTGTGACTATTGTTCTCCAGCATGGGTCTGGCATGGATTCACATGCTCATGAATATTCCCAGTCATCAGGCTGGGAATACTCAGTAAAAGAAAACAGTTTCAGTTTTGTTTGTAAACTGTCCTTCTCCTATAAACCAATCACCGAGCTCTGGGTCATACTGCCCCCAGACAATGACTGCCCTCTACATAAGTCCCTCAGGCAGTCATCTTCAGATTTGGTAGCACGTAAAGTAGCAGTAGGACCAAGAGCCGCAGAGGAGCAGGCGGGAGTGTTCACATGTGAATCCATGCCAGACCCATGCTGGAGAACAACAGTTACAGGTTAGGTAACGTGTTCCTTCTCCAGCACGGAGTGCGGCATGGATTCACATGCTCATGAATAAAAAATACCTAGCAGTACATAACTACACAACCACTGGAGGTGGCAAGGCTTAACAGAAGCAATCTTACCTCGTCACCAGGCTTACCTTCAAGCGAACAGGTTGCACAGCACTGCTTGGCCGACTCTGGACTCCTCCCTGGAATCCCTGTCGACGCAGTAAAAGTTCGTTAAGGTGTGAGTCGACCTCCACGTAGCAACCCTGCAAATGTCGAGCAGGGGCACACCAGACAGGAACGCCGTTGTAGCAGCCATCGCTCTGGTAGAATGGGCTCCCGGACGGCCAGACAGCGGTCCGTTGCTAACCGGTGACAATGAGTGATGCAGCCGCAGAGCCACCTGGAACTGGACGCCTTGGACAGGGCCTTCTCATGGTTCACAGGACCAAAGTTCATAAAAAGCTGTGAAGCTTTCCGGAAACTCTTTGTGCGGGCCACATAAAACTTCAGCGCTCGAGCCAAATCCAGCGAGTGCAAAGTCCTTTCAGCCGGTGACAAAGATGTCAGAAAAAACATAGGTAACACCAAGGGCCCGTTGAGATGAAATTCCGACGGAAACTTGGGCATGAAGGAGGGGTGCGTCCCCAGCACCAACCTCGTCTCGTGCAAAGTCAAATGAGGCTGCTTGCAGGACAGGGCCTGGATCTCACCTTCTCTTCTTGCAGAGGTGATGGAATGCCGCGTTCCTCGTGGCCATGACAAACATGAGCAGAACTGAATCCGTAGGTTCGAATGGGGGCCCGATGAGCCTAGTCAAGGCCAGAACCTTCACTGGCGGAACAAACACAACAGTCCCTTGATGAACTCTTTGACTAGCCGGTGCGACCAAAGTGAAGACCGTCCCGGAGACCTGGTATAGCGGGAGATCGCCACCAGATGTACCTTGGCGGAAGCATGCGCCAGTCCCAATTTAGCCGATGACAATAAATATGTAAATACTTGAGGGGCTGTGACCCTCAGAGGGTTGATCTTCTGTGATCAGCAGCAAGTTGCAAAACGCTTCCATTTGTGTCCGTAGCACTTCAAAGACAAAGGCGCCCTGGCGAGGACCTCCCTGCAGTCGACCGGAAGCTCGTAAACCACCGAACTCTAGGAGCCAGGACTTCAGGTTCAGCGATCCTGGGTCGTGGTGCAGAATTGCGCCCTTCTCCCTGGTGAGGATATCCGCGACCACTGGCAGCCTGACTGGAGGGGACGCGGACATGCTGAGAAGGTCCGGGTACCAGATCTGCCTCGGCCAGGCTGGTGCGACAAGGATCATCCTGCACCAGTACTGCCCGAGTTGACCGAGGACTCTAAGTAGTAGTGGAAATGGAGGGAACATGTATAGAAACAGGCCTTCCCAAGGGAAGGAGAATGCATCCCCCATGCTCCCCGGTTGGGGGACCCTGCTGGCGAACCTCCAGCACTTGGTGTTCTTCGTCATCGCAAACTGATCAATCTGGGGACTGCCCCATTTGAGGAAAAGGTGGTCTACTTGATCATGCTGAAGCTCCCACTCGTGGCATGAGCGCAGCTCCCTCATTAGAGATTCAGCAATTTTGTTCTTTACTCCTGACAGGTGAAACAGAATGAGGAACATCCCTGGACGACAGCCCAGTGCCACAAATCCTGCGCCTCTTTGGAGAGGGCTGGGGATCTGGTGCCCCCCTGCTTCCGGATATAAAATATTGTTGTGGTATTGTCCGTGAAGACCCTCACCACTTTGCCCTTGAGGGACAGTAGAAATGCCCTCAGGGCCCAAAACACTGCCCGTAGTTCCCAATCATTGATGTGCAGCGTCTTCTCTTCCGGTAGCCACAGACCTCCAGCATGAAGACGTCCGGTGTGGGCTCGCCATCCTTCCAGGGAAGCGTTCGTCATGACCATCTCATGGTACAGGGGGCTTTAAAGTCCGTGCCTCAGGCGATGTCGGAGCGCACACCCCACCACCTTATCGCTCGACGGAACTCCTCGTCGAGCATGATCGTGTCCTGGAAGCCTCTGGACACCTGGGCCCAGGGGTGTTGAGGATCTCCTGGAGTGGACGCATCCGCAATCTGCAGAGCCGAATCAGGTATATGCATGACATCATGCTGAGCAACGACATCATGACAAGCAACGACTTGATGGTCCTAACTGTGGAGATCTTCAGTGCCAACAGCAATTGCACCTTGCTCAAGATGGCCGCTATCTTCTCCTCCGACAGTGCCGCCAGGCTGGACACTGTAGAACCTGGAACCCAGGAACAGCGCGTCCTGCAATGGAAACAAGCAGGACTTTGCATAATTCCAGGTCCACCAGCAGCTGGACGGTCTTCGCCTTGTGATCAACGGTGATGTCCCTTGACTTGGCCATAATGAGCCAGTCATCCAGGTAAGGATACACATGAATACCCTGTAGTCGTAAATGGGCTGCCACCGGAACCAGGCACTTGAAGATTCTGGGCGCCGACTTCAATCCGAAGGGGAGAGCCTTGAACTGGTAATGCTTCCTCTGTATGACGAAGCATAGGAACTTGCAATGCTTTTCGTGTATGGGGACGTGGAAGTGCGCGTCTTCTAGATCCAACGACGAAGTTTCCCTTTTACAGCTGAACGAGCACGTGCTGCAGCGTGACCATCCTGAACTTCTGGGACTTTATGTACTTGAGTCGTCGTACGTCGAGAATGGGCCTCCAGCCCTCTGTATTCTTTCTTAAGAGAAAGTATCTTGAGTGAACTCTGGAGCCCTGGAGTCTCTGTGGAATCAGCTCTTTTGCCCCTTTTCTTAACATGGCCTGAACTTCCAGCAGCAGCTGAGGGATGGGTTGTTCCTGTCAGGCCACCGGTGTTATTCTTGGACACTTCCGTTGAAATTCTAAAGGGTGTCCGTGGGCGAAATCGTCCAGCACCCATCGATCGGTGGAGATGGTCTCCCACACGCTGACTATGTTCGCCAGCCGGTCTCCCACCGGGGTGCATGGGTGGGGGCCGACGTCCTGCCTGGTTCAATCTTGCTTGGAAGTCGGCATGCCGCCTTGGGGTTCTTGACGACAGCGGCCACCTCGGAAGGCCTTGGAGCGACCCGTTGGCTTCCTGGGTCGAAGAACAGAAGAGTTGGCAGTAAGAGGATGAGACCCCCCCCACCCCGGAACCCTTCAAAGACTTGCTAGACTTCCTTCCTGAGGAACGGAAGGACAGCTGGTGTTGTTGCAGAGTACCTAAGGCACGGGCCGTATCGGTCTTGATGGCTGGAGGGATTCATCAATGGCCTTCCCGAACAGGCTGTCTGTTGAACGATGACCTTTCGACCCATCGAACCCAATTTCTTCCCTTCATTGTCTGGAGGTGCAGATGAAGACTATGAACTTGACGATTTCTTCCTGGCGGCCGCCAAGACCACCAACAATTGAGACCGCAGACACTTCAGCGCAGACTCCGGCACCCGGTACTTCTTTTCAAGTCGGTCTCTCTTCGCTGGTGCTGAGGGGGGGTTCCTCAGCAGAGCCAGCCACTCATCCCAGACGTCGTCCGGGAGCGGGACCGACAGGATGGTCTTCCTCTTCGCCTCCCAGCACTGGTACAAAAAGTCCTCCTTTCTGTCCTCTGGGGTGAGCTGGAAAAGCTCCGAAGCAGGGGCAATCATGGAATGAAAGGATCCCACTTTTTCCGATGGATAAGCTCTCGGCTGCGGTGATGGCGGCCATGTCACCCCCGTCGACTGGTATTTGGTCATTGCATCTAATGCCATTCCGTCTAAATATTTCCATCTAAATGTCCATCAAATGCATATTTTTGCAGGGGTAAAGGGTTAATTTTTGTTTAGGTGCATTATAAAGGGTAAAAAAAAAAGGGGGGGGTTGACAGGCTTTTTTTAGATGGAAAAAATTAGATGCAAATGCATGTCGATGCAAGGAATTCGATGCATTGACCATAAACCCTGTCGACTCAATGTTTCCATCACCGTCATCACCCTGGATGGTGTGGATGGAAAGCATCTCCTCCTCGTTAGATGATGAAATGTCCATGCCTTGGAGTTCTTCTATGCCCCCGCGCCCCCCACCTCCATCGGGTCCGGGGGGGGGGGGGGTTGGTCTCAGGCCAAGGGACGGCATCCTCTTCTCCGGAGTCTTCTCTACTGGCTTGGACAAAGCCTCCCGCATGGGAGGAAGAACCACTCTCACCACTGGGGCACCCTGGACCGGATCAGCTCCTTTTGCCTTTGAAAAGAAGGCCACCACCAACTCAATCGAGGATGGCGATTTGGCCTGGATCACCTGGGCCTTCACGGGCAGGTCGGACACCTTGTCCTGCTCGGCCTTCTTCATGGACAGGCCGGACACCTTGTCCTGCTCGGCCTTCTCCTTCACAGACAGGTCGGGCACCTTGTCCTGCTCGGCCTTCTCCTTCACAGACAGGTCGGGCACCTTGTCCTGCTCGGCCTTCTTCACAGACAGGTCGGGCACCTTGTCCTGCTCGGCCTTCTCCTTCACAGACAGGTCGGGCACCTTGTCCTGCTCGGCCTTCTCCTTCACAGACAGGTCGGACACCTTGTCCTGCTCGGCCTTTTTCTTCACGGCCTTCTCCGGTGTCTCCCGCAGCTTTCCAGGGGTAGCTGACTTTCTCTTGGATGAAGAGCTGGAGCGGTGGCTGGAGATGGAGGCAGACTGAGACGAAGAACGCGCCAGGGCCGTCACGGGAACCGCTGGAAGCGGACTTGCGGTGCTTGGCCTTGTGTTGGGCCCCCATGGATATAGCATCCTCAAAGGACTTAGACGCCCGCTTAGGTTGGCTGGATACAGAAGAGGCGTGCCGCTGTGAATCACCCGGGGTAGAGGCCCTGGTCTTAAGCCACGACGCCAACCAGACGTGTCTATCCTTCATTGTGCACTTGCTGAAGCCACAGCAGATCTTACAATCTTCTTTATGCGTCAGGTTTAGACAATACAGGCACTGGGAATGCATGTCGTCCGTGAAAACATTCCACAAACCGCAGCTGGTGCACAGCTTGAAGAGGGAAGCACCGTCCTTCTCCTCCAACATGATCCAGCGCGCTGTAGGCCTGAAGAACTTCTGGAAGTTTCCATGAAGAAACACTCAGCGATTTCTGCTGTGAATCGGAAGGGGAAGTGGTGGAACACAGGCTCGATTAAATCGAAAACAAGAGTTTTCCTACCAAAAACTCTAAAACATGCAGAAAGCTCAAAGAGCGAAAAGTGAGGACTCCCACTTGAACGTGCAGTAAAAATCTGAAGAAGGTGGACTGAGAAGGGCCTTAGGTAGAGGGCAGTCATTGGCTGGGGGCAGTATGACCCAGGGCTCAGTGATTGGTTAATAGGAGAAAGACAATATAGAAACAAAACAAACAGTTTTTTTCTTTTACTGAGGATTCCCAGCCTGACTATATTCATGAGCATGTAAATCCATGCCAGACCCCATGCTGGAGAATAATTTTTTATTGTGTTTACTGCATTAGAACTTTTCATAAATATAAATCCGTACAATTATTTCAATTAAAATTTAAAAATCAGATTTATGAACAATTTGATTTAAAAAGGATTCAACAGACTACATTTCTTACTATTTAATGAAATACAGATCAAACCAACTTTAAAAAAATATAAATTACATTGCATAAACATTGTTTTTACCTTTTTCTTCTATCCTGCTACACTTTTCTATACCTCAATGACTTTTCCTAAACGATAAAGCACAGTTTGCGTAAACGTTGAATCTGTATTTAAACAGTAGTTCCAGGATTCTTGTGACTATCGCATCATAGTAATGGAGCAACCTTCCCAAAAAAAACATAAGAACCACACATTCCTACACATTCACTGAAGACATGACAAGCTGTTTCTGGCCCATCTATCAACTTACACATGCAACAGACTATTGCTCCCATACCAATTTTCATCTGTGCTCCCCAAATTGCCAATAACGGGAGCTGACTTGTACATAACACGAGTATGACTCTTTGCATTGGAGGGTGGGCGCACTGTAACAGGGAAGACCGAGCTCTCATAGAACTATGTACTACTGTTGACAGTCAATTTTTCAACTTTGACAGATGTACATAATTATTACACCAGTCACACCTCTTTAACCTTCTTCTGAACGCACCTTTCAGCACAATATAATAAAATGTATTTCTTATATAGCACTACACACCCATAGTTCTCAGAGCACTCAAATAACAGAAGACATTATTATCCTACTGAGTGGTACTCATTTTTTCGACCTCGGAAGGATGAAAGGCTGAGTTGACCCTGCCAGGACCCGAACCTGCCACAGCAGTATTTCATTTCTCAAAATGGTTTCCTCTTGTAATGGACTCTGTACTCCAGTTCTCACTCAGCATACTTAATAATGGGCACTCAAGGGAAACTCTAGATTTTAAGTACAGTTCCCTGTCTCTTCAAGGGCCATACCTCTGAATGAACACAGTCAAAAATATTCCATAGAAGTTGGTGGAGGAAGCCCTAGTATCATGTGCCAAAAAAAGAACTCTACAATGTTCAACCATGTGTAATCCTTCAAGGCCAGTGCCTCGAATAAATTACAGCTGGACAAAAGGACTGCCTGTGCAAGATCAGTATTGCCTCCATGGAATACCCTGCATGTTGCCTCGCAAACTTACAGACCTGGTACATGAGCCGGTGTGCTTTTAACTTTTCTGTTTTGATTATTTTAATATAAATCTGCAGTAGGACTCATTTGAGACCTAGGTACTGATAATTCACAGTATAGTCCAAGATGGCCAGCCTTGTGTTCATTCTTAGACGATTCACTTTTTTCCTTGTGATTAACGTTCCTGTAGTTTTATCCAAATTAACAGTCAGGTCATTTTTCCTAGCTCATTAATCATCATCATCATCTTCATTCCTGAATAAGCCTGGTTGAAAATGACCAAATCGCATGCATATAACATCAAGACTACTCGTGTCTGATCTTACAAGAACAATTGGTACTTCCCCCCCCCCCCCCCCCCAAACGTAGTGGGAGATCTGCCAAATATATGTTGAACAGGGCAGCCAGCAACCATCCTTGTTGGACTCCCCGATTATCATCACAGATGTTGACAGAAGTCCCTCATTATTCATATGCATACGAGCACTGGCATTACTATGCAAACAGATGACCACTTGCAGTAAGCATTCAGGACATCACAATTTCCTCATTTTTTAACCACAAAGTAGCTCTATTGACTTGGCCGAATGTGCAGCTAAAATCTAGTAAGTTATGTATAAAGATTTACTTTTATCTGAACGAGCACCTCACATCAAGATATCCAAGACTCTAATATTGTGCACTGTCACAGCCCCGGGTCGATAACCAGCCTGGACCGGACATCGAATACCATTTGTCTTAACCCAAATCTGCAGTTCTTTCAAAACAAAAGAGGCAAATAATTTGTCTGTGGCATCTAACAGACAGCAGTCAATAGTTACCAGGAATAGATTGAGCTCCTTTCTTATACACCAGCAACAAAATCGACTGCTGCCATGAATCGGGAACACAACGCTCCCTACAAACTGTTTTAAACAAGAGATGTAGAACTCTGGCCCACTTTTTTCCGGATCTTTCTTAAAAACTACAATAGCCAAACCGTTTGGACCGGGGGCATGTGAGCTTTTAAATTATACTATTGCTTTTACAATTTCTTCATAGCTTATATTAAGAGCCCAAGATTCAATACTACCCCTCGTAGGCACAATGATCGGGTATTACGACTTTGCAGCACACTGATTAGCTGTTGCCATTTTACATTGGTAATGGATTCCTTATGTCTCCTTAACCAGTTATAATTAATATTTGTCCTTTTCCTGATCCTGACTACAGCCTCTGACTTAAGGTGACAATTGTTAATCCCCTTATAGCTCTATACAAAGTGAGCTTAGCCTTGCGCAATTCTGTATCAAAGGTGTTTTTACCTTGCTTACTTCTTACTACATTCAATTTTCCTTTTACTCCTCCTTCACTAAGTAATCTCCTTAAGCCAGGATTCTAATCTATTTGAAGTCAACTTACACAATCTAGACAGAATAATCACACCAATATCCCTAGTTCTTTCAAAGGCTTTTTCTATATTTGCTACTGTCCAGTTCACACGATTGCCCGAGTGGTTTGTTCTTTCAAAACCAACATTCAAACTAAGTGTAAGCATCACGTGATCACTATTTGTTAAAGGCCACCTCTAGATCTTCAACATGTTCCAACAAAGAATTACTTCGAAAAAGTCATCTAATGTGGACAACTTCGACACACTCTGCCATGTGCTCTTACCATGATGATCACTTTTGGTGCATCCATTTAATAACGTCATCTCCCACTCTTTCAGAAAACTCAATCATCGTCATCCTCGCTCATTTGTGTATTTGTGAACCATCATAGACTTTGCTATTACATTCTTGTATGGAACAGACAGCTCCTTGTCACAACATCTTGCATTAAGGTCACCCCCAACCAAAACCATGTAATTCTCCAGAGAGTTAACCCACATTGCAAGTATTTTTTGTATATAATTAGTAACCTCTGAAACTACATCACCTGGTGCTTCATATACATATAGTAGTATTATATAGTAGTATTATAAGTTTACCAGCCTGACCATATTTGTACACTACTTCAACCGCTATTACTTTATCACTATGATCTTCGAGTTCGAATTTTAACTCCTATTAATAGGCTGCCTTATGGTCCTCCTCCATTACCCTTTTTAGCGTTTACCTGGTAAAGTTGGTACCCGTCTAAATGTATTGATTGTGTTAAACAGGTTTCTTGAAGCATACATTGATCATGCTTCAACAGCAATTCGAGAGTCGCCTTTAGATAAAGTGAGGATAGCCGATAGTATTCCAACTTGCAATTTTTCCAAGTCAACGTGTAATAGCCTCCAATGCTTGCAAAATGCTCTTTAACCATCCCCAAACACAAAAATCATATTTTTGATGTTTAAGAATGGAGACACTTTTTCCAACATCTTCCTTAACATTCGGTCTTCCCGTACACATTTAACAACACTGTTTTAAGTCACTAAAACCCTCTTCTTTATCGGGAGCATAGCCCAAGTAACTTAAAGATGACCGATTAGCACATAGCAGTGTGGCTGTTTCAGGCAGAAGACAGTGTATGCAAGACATGGTTCTATAAAATCAAAAATCGCTAGAAATCAAAATCCTTAGCGTAGGGATTTTTTGAAACAATAGTTCCATTCAGTAGATGCATCTTTTCGTATGTTCTGACGAATCAACCGTGATTGTGAAACGTGCTCGTTTGTTGCCTCCTTCACAGCTTCTTCCTGGTTTCCTTGCATTATAAGACCAGACAAGTGACTGACTTAATTTACTAAGTGTCTACATAAGCAAATACTTGAAGCAGTGCCATCCTGTTTTTATTTCCCCCTAGTCTGTACCAGTTCCTTTCCAATGATGGAATCTTTAAATAGCCAACTAGTTCAGGTACCTCAGTTCTGAAGGGACCTGCTCTTGCAGCGTTATTCCTTTCTGTGCTTTTCTCGATGTTATGCATGTCACAGATGCAATTTTAAAGTTTAAAGGTTGATTTGTAGACACTTCAGACTACGCTGTCACCAGCTGAACGTGTTTAGCCACTTTAAACTGTAGGGGTCTTTTCCCGAGTTTATCCTTGCATGTTGGATAATCGACCTCTTCCTCCTCGTTCACCTCCCGATTTCCCATTTCAATAGGATCAAATTGTCACAGATGTAGACTGAATTTCATCACAATATTGATAAACGTTTGTTAGTTTTATGTGCCAGCATACTTTTCAAATTCAAAATGTCATCACCCTGCCATTTAATATCATCATGAATTCTATTGCAAAGTTTTAACAGTATCTTCATTGCAAATTGTAAAGCTCTGTTGCCGGCATTGGACTTGGCTTTTGTGAGGACTGCTATAGTACTAGTAGAAAAAGGCCATTGCTGGATTTACGTCTTGTCCTTCCTCAATGTGTGCATCAGATTCAAAGCAAACATTTGAACTAGCTGATAAACGTTGTTGCTTATATTGAATAGTAGTTTCCCTTGCATCCTTTAATAATGACAAGGAAACAGACTGATCTTTAGGTCATTAGCTGACTGTGTGGCTCCTTTATCCGAGGTTGCCAGGAGTAACAAAGTTCGTAGAGAATTGTTATCAATGTCATTGAAGGAGGGGCTGTTAGGGAGAATTCTCATAAATGTGCTAACTCCCTCCACCTTAGACCCCCAGCAACTTTGCTGGATTTTGAGGACTTCATTCTTTTACCTGGAAAGTGTGTGAGCCTTTTTCCCCACTCATGTATTTTGGTGTATGTTTTACACTAGTGTTCTTGGATTATGGAGTTTTAAGGTAACTCCATAGGCATCTTTTCATGTGGGTTGCACAGCACCCTCACTGCTGTGACCCAGGGATGTCTTTTGGACTTCCTAAAGGTTTAAATACCTTCTCTGGGATAGACTACTGCTTCCCAGAGAATGCAAGGTTAAATGGACGTTACTAGTCTTTTTAAATTCCTAGACCCAGCACACACCATCTTCTTATAGAGTGCTAGAGGGGTTACCTAGTATCCCCTGTGTCTAGAAACGTATGTAGCAGTGAAATGCTACTCTTTTCTATCGGAATGGCTGGTGGCAGTGGTTTTCACACAAAATACAATGATTTTTCCCGACCGCAAACACTGGTAGCTAAAAATCACGGGAGCCATGTTTTCAAGATGACGCCTTAAGCCCCTTTGTTTAAACGGGTGCCGGTCTTCTTTATTCACCATTTTTTTTTTGGAAAGGTCCTTATAGCGTTTGTCTCTGTGCGCCAAACCAGGTTTGGTCCCTTTGTTTCCATGCCTTTGGCGGGCTTTAGAACTGAAGACCGCCTCTGACGTCTGAGTGTCTGGGGTAGGCAGGAAGTGAGGGATGTGCCCGAAACTCCCTGTGCTTAGTCTCCTAGGAGACCCAAATGCACTCTGTGGTGATTGGCTCGCTGACTGTCCGGCAAGGACAGCCACCCTGCTGGGTGAGTGACAACTAGGCTGGAATGAATGGGAGAAAACTGTTTAAAAGGCGAGTCTCTTGGACTGGAAAGCAGAGTCGACCACTGGAATGAAAGAACCGAAGACAAGCTGGAATAGGACGGCTGCTGCAACTCCTGCACCGTTGGTTTGCCCAGTGAAGCCCTGCTGCAGGTCCGAATCGCCAAAGCTCCTTTCGACAGGGAAGCCCTTCAAGGACGACTTCTCCCTTTGAGTTGGTGGGACCAATCAACTCAGAAGCCACCCGGATACCCTTCTCAAGGCTGGTTAGGATTAACCAGGGAGCGGGACACCAGCTTGCGTGCTTGAATATCCAGCTACTGGAACTGAAGTGACTCCATTTTGGTTGCATTTTCCGACGATCCCGTGCAGGAGTCCCCCGACGTCCTCCCTCTTGTCCCCACAAATGAGGCTCAGGAACAGTGAGATCTGCAGGAACTGCCAGGAACCAACGACTTCAGCTGCATTTGTTTCTTCATACTAAGGTACTGTGCCAACCCGATTGAGAGAACGCCACTCTCACGGTGAAAGTTCGTGAAACTTTCCCAACTTGCAGGCCTAATAAGCTTGTGACCCAACATATGATTCCTTTTCCCCTAAACTACTTCGGAGAAGTTTTGAAAAGACTTTACTGTTTGATACCAGAACTGTTCTTTCCCCATCATGAACACTAGCCCATTGACTTTGGCCTAGGCCTATTCACTTGAATTGAACTCTTCTGGTGAAATGAAACTGTTTGCACTGTCTAACAAGTATGTGTAATCTATGCTACTTACCTTCTCCCTTTTGCTCACTTCTAAGTAACTAAACTGCCATTTGGCTCCTATTTCAGGGGAGCTCAAACTGTCTCAAAAGCTTAGAGTTTTGTATTATAGTTTATTGGTATATAATATTAAGTTACATCCTTCTAGTGAATGTTTTCTAAATGATTGTGTAATAAATTAATAGTGTTTTACCAAGAAACCCTGAGTATAAGTGTCTACTTGAACCACTTTGATTGTAAGACCTTTGTGTAACCTCTTGTACTGCTCACATTCACTCTTGAGAAAAGCCTGGCTTCTCAGCTCGCTACCAAAAATGGTGTGGTACGGACTAATACCAAAGGTTGGTTTTTGCTTACACCTGTAGTCCCAATTGTATGTGGTGGTCCCAGAGGGTACTGCATGCAATCCTGCCTAACAGGGGCTCACATTCAGAGAAAATAATACTTGACAGGTTTCTCACCTGAACATTGTCTGCTTTCACTCCCATGTTATTGAGCTTTGTGACAAGTTGAAAGAAAGAGGTTATTTTACCCTGTGTCAGCCAATCAGCGAGTTGGGAAGGAGGAGGCAACTGATTGATGTTCTCCTCTCAATAATGCCTCTTGCTTCACTCTGCTCATTTGAAGTTGCAATCTCGGCTGATGCTTTACCTATTTTCTTGTTTCCATAAGGTTTATTTCTCAGATTGTATGCCTTGGTTGTTGTTATTTTTCCTGGCATCGTAGCACAAATGCTAAACCAATCAATGTTAGGCAAGGCAAACACTCGAAGAAATACATGTCTTTACGAGATTGCAAATTTGTGGCCACTGCGATCTTACCTTATATTGTATTGCTTAGAAAGCTCCAACAAATAAAGCTGGTCGTCTGTCTCTGAACGCACCAAAACAGACCACTTTTCCAAACTACTTTTGCAAACTTATATAGAACAAGTCTCCATTGGGTGTGTGCCAGGAATGTATGCATGCTTATTAGAGATTCATGCCCTCAGAACACCTGGAAAATGTTGGCTCAAATTAGTTTATGATTGCCATACTAGGCAAATTGTTTGGACCTATGTAGCAAGTCTCAGAGAGCCAAGCAGCAAGCCTCAGAGAGCCAAGCAGCAAGCCTCAGAGAGCCAAGCAGCAAGCCTCAGACAGCCTGGTCAGCCTGACGCATACAGATACCAGGAGCTCATTTGGAATCCCTAGGTCGACTGGTGCCATACAAACATGCCTATGTGATATTAGCTCTGCTCGGGGGTGGGTAAAAATATAAAAAGGGATATTTAAACTATAATTACCAGGGTTTGTAACCTTTGGCTTGCCAGATGTTTGGACTACAATTTACAAACGCAAAATTGACAATATTCAATGTTGAAGGATCATGGGAGTTGCAGTTCAAAGCATTTGGATAACCACAGGTTGCAGAACTCTGAAATAATATAACAGTGGACAAAAGAACAAGTTACTTATCCGTAGTAACTTTCTTTCAACTGGATGTTCCTCCCACGTATTCCTCATATTATGATATCTTTGTTTCCAGCTTCAGCTGCTTTGTAATCATTGTTCTTCTCAGCAGGGGGCCCTGTGCGTTGAGACGTCGACCCGATGTTCCTCGAGGACTTCCATCTCAGTTGACGTCATCGTCGAGTGCATATATCACGCGCAGCGCCCATAGGCTTCAGTTCTGTTTTTTTCACCACCCATATGCTTAATTAGCGCTATTGACAAGTGCCTTTAATTATCAGACCTTAAAAGAGCGTAAAGTCTAAAGCTTGGAAATTCTACAGTGGGGTAGGTTGGGATGATGTGGAATACGTGGGAGGAACATCCAGTCGAAAGAATGTTACCAGGGGTAAGTAACTTGTTCTTCGAATGGATTGTGTCCTCCCAAGTATTTCTCATCTTATGATAGACTCACAAAGCAGTTTTAAGTTCTTTTGGTGGAGGGAATAAGAATTTGAGAGTTAATGTTTGTCAAGAATGGAGCATAGAACCTGCCTTAACAAATCTTCCCTCATTGTTACAGGTTTCTATGAAATAATGTTTTGTAAACGTGTAGATGGTGGACCAGGTAGGCGTCTCGCTGATATGCTTTATCGGAACTCCCCGCTGAAGTGCAGAGGAAGTTGCCATGCCCCTAGTGGAAAGGGCTTTTAAGCCTTCTGGGGGATCTTTCCCAGCTAGTCTGTAGCACTCCGAAATAACCAATATGATCCATCTGGATAGAGTTTGTTTGGTAACTGACAGACCTAGCTTGTGACCTATATAACCAAATGAAAGGTTGTCATGATGTTGTAACTTTGCCATTCTTGAAACATAAAAGCTTAGAGCTCTCCTTGGATAGAGTCTATGAAATCTTTCCACTTCCTTGCCAGGACGAGGTGTAGGATAGAAGGCTGGAAGCACAATTTTCTGTGCTAAATGGTAGTCCGATACAATCTTAGGTAGAAAAAAAGGGTTTGATCTTAAGGACAACCTTATCCTTGTAAAAGGAGGTAAACATAGGTCTACAGGATAAGGCCTGCAACTCACCCACCCTGCGGGCTGCTGTTATCGCTAATGAAATAGTTTTGGAAGTTAGCAACCTAAAAGGGCAGGCATGGAGTGGCTCAAAAGGAGCACACGTCAAAAACTTTAAAATCAAATTAAGGTCCCAAGTTGGAATTTGGAAAGGTGTAGGAGGAAACACATTTGTGAGTTTAAGAAATTGAGTTAAGAGTATTTTGAAGTTGGATGCCTCCTCTGAGCCGAGCTCGAATATGGAAAGCGCTGCTAGACAACGCTTGACTGTTCCAATCTGCAGCCCCAGATTTGCCAAATGCATCAGAAGATAACCCGCAGGAGTATCGCATTGAAAAGGGTTCACATCTTTCTCCTTACACCAGCTGCAGAACTTGTTCCAACAGCAGCGCTATAAGGATTTCGTTACTAGGCTTTTGGCCGAAAGCAAAATCTCCATTACGTCATCCGGGAGGTCCCAATCCTTGTACCTCAGCCTCTCAGAAACCATGTGTGAAGGCCAAGTGTCTTGACCTCTGGATGGACAACCAAAACCTCCTCTCGCAAGAGAAGGTCCTCTCTTTTTGGAAGACGTATTGGAGAGCATATGGACATGTCCAGAAGGTCTGTTACCAGGTTCTCCTGGCCCAAGCCGGGGCAATTAGGAACATGGATTTCATGAACTTTCTCAACCTCCTTATCACTTGAGCAATGACAGGGACTGAAGGAAATGCGTACAGGAGTGGAAACTTCCAGTCCACTATGAACGCGTCTTAGAGCTCCTCTTGGGGGAAGACTCCATGCAGCAGTGCAGTTCGCACTTCCAGTTGACACTGTTCGCAAACAGATCCACTTGTGGGGTTCCCCAAAGTGTGAAGATCTCTCAAAGGACTTTCTTAACCTGTTCCCACTTATGGGAGACTGTGCTCTGCATGCTCAGAACATCAGCAGCTGTATTCTTCTTTCCAGCTAGGTGAACTGCTGATGAGGCGATTCCTTCTTGAATTGCCCAGAACCAGAGCTGCAGTGACTCTCTGCACAGTGGTAGTGACCCTACACCACCTCTCTTGTTGAGGTAGTACGTGGCCACTGTGTCGTCCATTATCAGGACATTCTTTCCCCATACAGAGGGCAGACAGGCCTTCAGCGCCAGTCTGATTGCCCTCCGCTGCAAAAGGTTGGTGTGTATATTGGACTCTGATGGAGACCAATGACTGCTGATTGTCAGACAGTTGGTGTAGGCTCCCCACCCCATGAGTGAGGCGTCCATTACTACTTTATCTCCAGCCATGGTTGCCAAAAAGGTTCCCTCTTCAGAATGTTGTCATTGGAGGCCCACTACAGAAGATCCTGTGTGACCCTGCTTGGAACATGAAGTAGATGCAACTTCCTGCCTGAGAATTGAGACCACTGTGTCCTGAGAACCCACTGAAGGGATCTCCTTGTTAGGCGAGCCTCTGGTACCAGGAAAATGCAGGATACCATGAGACCGAGCAACCTCAAAAAAAATCAAAGACCGGAAGACGCTGGGCATTCTGGAATTTGGCTACCATCTGCAGAATGTGTTGAGTCCTCACCTCTGGTGGCAAGGCTTTTCCCAGGGATGCATCCAGAACTGCTCCAATGAACTGGAGTCTTTGAGATGGTATCATGTGGGACTTCTTGTAATTGAGGGAGAAGCCCAGTCTGTGAAGGGAGTGGCATGTTACGTTGAGATGTTCCAGGATTTGTCAGGGTGAACGTTCACTGATCAGCCAATCATCCAGGTAGGGGTAGACGTGAATCCCACCCTCTCCTGAGACTCTGGGACATTTAACGAATGGCTTCCCAGTGGATGGTCCTGCAGTCTCTGTATGAAGGGGAGGCAGTAACCTTGGGCTACTGTTTCCAGTACCCATGCATCCGAAGTAACACCTTGCATTCTTTCAGATGGGGCAGCTGGGGAGCAGGTGTAAGCGGATCTAGGTCACCTGGCCTAAGCCCCGCCCACCTGGTGCCTTCCTGGTTGCCGCTCTTTTTCACCACTTAGCAAGCCCCGCCCACCTGGTGCCTTCCTGCTTGCTGCTCTTTTTCCTACTTAAGGAGCCCTCCAGCCTCTTTTCTTTTGCAGCTGGGGAGCAGGTGTAAGTGGATCTAGGTCACCTGGCCTAAGCTCCGCCCACCTGGTGCCTTCCTGGTTGCCGCTCTTTCACCACTTAGCAAGCCCCGCCCACCTGGTGCCTTCCTGCTTGCCGCTCTTTTCCCTACTTAAGGAGCCATCCAGCCTCTTCTTTTGCAGCTGGGGAGCAGGTGTACGTGGATCTAGGTCACCTGGCCTAAGCACCACCCACCTTCTTAGCCCTGCCTCTTCCTTCCTGCTCTTAACTCTTAGATCAAGGGCGTCTTTCGTCCAAAGTGAACGGCAGTCAAAGAAAAGGGCAATTCCCGTTCAGACCAGTTGGATCCAAGGTCCGACCCTCTGCTAAGACAGCAGGTAAGCATGTACCAACATGTGTTTACACCCTCTGTCCCCACAGGCCATCCCCACCCTCTATGGTCCCCCCGTGTTGTTCCCTTGTGCCCTCTCCCCCTTCCTGCACACAGGAGTCTGTCCTGATACATTCTGGCTTCACCATCACCGTCTTGTGGCCAATGCTAGATTTTACTTTTATGGACCTCATTGATTCACGGTGCGTCACCCTTTCTCAACTCTCATGCTGGACTTGCTTTGCATCTTGTACTCATGGTGACCCTGAATCATGCTGTTCCCATCTTCATCTTGAACCCAGACCTGCAACATTGTGTGTTACTACTGACTTCTGCTATTGTATTTGCTCTCCCCTCTTGCTTCTCCACTCTTTGACTGCTTACTCTCTGTTCTGTCCTCCCCTCCCCTCTCCCTTTTCCTATCTCCTCCCCTTACTTTCTTCTATGCACTTACTCTATCAGAATTGTCCCTGGACCTAGTATGATAGCAACTCTGTCCGTCGCTCCCCCATCCCCTTACTGTTCCCCCCCCCTCCCTGCAACACTATCTGAAACATTGTCAGGCCTAGTACGATAGTCGCTTGTTTTGTTCCTCTCCTCCCTTTCTGCACCCCACTCCCTCACCTTTTGTTTTCCTCCGGCTCTACCAGAAATGTTGTCAGGCCTAGTATGGTAGTCGCCGGTCTGTTTCCATTTCCTTCCCACTCTCCCGCTCCCTTCCTTATCTATGTTTTAGCACTTGCACTATCTGAAATGTCGTCAGGCCGAGTCCGATAGTTAATTTCACATCCTTACTGTTCATGGCCTGTAAGAATGTCGTATTTTCCCTTGTTCCATCCCTTGCCTTGAAGCGCTTTGAAACACATTGTGTATAGGCGCTATATAAATAAACTATCATATCATATATCATATGCTGTGACAGTCTGCCTCTGACTGGGGTGTCGCCAGTCAAGACCTCAGAGGTTTTGAAGCAGCGGCGGGTTGGTAAAGGTGCTGCTGCTTGGGTGGGCTTTGCACCTCTCCCTCGTCCATCACAATGTAATCTTCTTTGTCCCCTTTGACCAGCCTGTCCTCTCGCTCTTCCAACTGAGTTGTAGCGAAAGGATCTACCCCTCCAAGCTGATGCGCTGGGGTGAAAAGGCTGTGGCTGCCCAATAGCAGTACCTAGGAACTTGGCTGCCACCTTTGAAGTCTGCAGCTTCAGGACCTTCGTCAGCCTTATTACCAAATAAGTGTGAGCAGTCAAAGTGCATGTTGTGGAGTCTAGATTGTACCTCAGGTGCAAACCAGACTTCCTCAACCATGAAAATCTGTGTATGACAGTTCTTATCGCCATTGTTCTGCTGATGCTGTCAGCAGTGTCCACACCTGATTGCAGAGACTCACACATGGACTCCTTACCATCCTTTATCAGGTCCAAGAAGCAGTCTCTTCACCTTCAGGGATGTGATCAGCCGCCATCGCTATGCAGTTCCACAGGGTGAATGTGAATTTTGCAAGAGCACATGTAAAGTTAGCAGACTGTAAATCCATGCTGCTAGCAAAACAGACTTTCTTTTCCCATGAGTCAACACGTTTATCATCCCTATGAGGGGGTATGATTGGATCTGCCTCTAAGCAAGATGCATATGTAGCTGCTAGCACTACCAGACTTTCCGGAGTCTGATGTATTGACAGGAAGCCCGGTCGCTACTGGATGGCCTGTACTTTGTGAGATTTTAATTTACTGCAGGGATGGACTCTGGAGCCTCACAGTTTGCCACAACCCTTTTTTGGAGTGCCACATGAAATGCCAGTATAGGGTCATATTGAATACCTTTGTCTAATATAGTTGTAAGGTTGTCTTGCTCAAATGAAGGAGCTAGCCCATTCCATCCTTAGAACTCTACAACTCTGGACATTAGGCTTCTGAATGTGGCATCTGCATGATCAGCCGGATCTGGTTTCTCAAAATCTAGCTCTGGAGAGGTGTCGAACCCACTAGCTGTCTGTAGGGTGTCATAGTTCACTAACCCTGGTCTCTTCTGAAACAAAGCATTCAGGGACATTTGTATGTTTATGAATACCAGGGGCATCCAATTGAAGACCATATGGAGGGGTTTCATCTGAAGTTTCATATCCCTCATACATTTAGGTTAAGGATGTGAAAAAATCCTTTTTAGGTAGAGGTTTGAAAACCTTTTCCTTTTCCTTACTTTTTTGAGGCAAAGGAGTCTATGAATGCACATTCAGTCGGGCAGACTATGCTCTTTCCTGAGGAAGAAAAAAAAAAAAAGATGGTGATCTATGCCTTCTCTGATATTTTTGATGAAGAGGACCGTGGGATCGTTTTTCGACCTTTATGAGATGAATCTCTCCACTCGTGGGATGATCCAAATTTCAAAGGAGTGGTCAGGATTTGGGGACAATCCTACCCAGACAGTTTAGCTTATCACTCTTAAGGCCCTACCTGCCATTGACTGACAGAATCGACAGTCTACGGTCTTGTGCTCGACGCCCAGGCACCAGATGCATTTTTTTAATGCAGGTCCGTAATAGACATTTTGGGGCTGCAATCTAGGCACTTTTTGAAGCCAGTCTTCGGAGTAGTAGAAGTCGAAGACTAGGCCATCTCGAAACATTTTTTGTGGAAAACTGAAGCGTGCCGTAATACTTGAAGCAATCGCATTTGTGGAAAAACAAAACTGAAGCCAACGGGCGCTGTGCATGGTATATGTACTCGATGATGACGTCAACCGAGATGGAAGCCCTTAAGGGATATTGGGTCGACCGCCTCGACGCACAGCGCCCTTTGCCAAGAAGAAACATTTTTTCAAAGCAGCTGAAGCTGGAGACAAAGATATCATTAGATGAGGAATACGTTGGAGGAGACAATCCATTCGAAAAATATTAGACTGCCAACCGCATGATGCCTAATATCCAGGAGCAACAATTAATTCCTGCTCAACAAATCTTGACACTGCGTGTGAAGCTCGTGAAACACCCAGTTAGGCTAGGTTAACCCCTGCAAATGGTAATTGCCTCACTGTTGACTGGGTAGGTTGTGTGATGGGGGGGCAAAGAATCAGAATGAGAAGAGAGGCTCTCCAAGAACAAGAAACTCCCTAGCCAACAAAAAACTATGAAAATCTGTGAACAGCCCACTGGCTTCAAACATCTGTCACCTATGGGATAATTGGAACTGGAGTTGGAAGGGAGGTCATAAGTCTACATATTGTCTTAGTAGAGAGCTATGGAATCCCAAAGGAACGAGGACCTAATATTCAGATGCAGGCAATTAGGTCTAATTTGCAGAAACCCACATTTCTAAATTTCTAGATTTAGGCAGCAAATGAGTTGGAGCACGTTGAAGACAGCGAAGGAGCTGGAAGGAACAAGGAGAAAGGAGAAGGGAACAAGACGCAGAAGAATCGAGGAGGAAAGAAGGAAAAAGAAGCCTGGAAAGAAGCGCCTGGAAGAAAAAGCAGTGGAAGAGGAAAGTGGCCAACATGTCAGGAGGTACACAAAGGATGAAGGCAGCAGAAGGAGGGGTTCAAGAAGGTGTAGGATGCATGACTGTTAGACATGGTATACATAAGCACGAGTGCTGGGGCGAGGGTAAAGCAATGTCCCTCAGGACGGGGAAGGGGTGAGATCCCAACACCAAGTGTAAAGACAAAGTCCACCTTCCTGCCACCTAAGGGATCTCTGGGGGTTTTGCCCACTTTTATCTTACCCAAGTCACAACTGGTGAGCGGGCTTGGTGTGCTGGCGCACAAGCTCCCGAGAAACACAGTAAGGATCTCCAATACGAAAGACGCTGGTGACTAGAACATGCAATGCAAGGACACATGAAAGAAGTAAAGGGAAACTTTAAAATCCTTCTGCGAGCTGACCATTTCTGGGAAGGGAAACTGGCTGGGGTATTTTGGTTTACAACATACCCTTCCGTTAGCTGAAGAAGTCACCTTTTTAAAACTATTGCAGAAACCAATCTGTTATTAGTATAGTATTTTTTACAGCCCTTTTATTTAGTCCACAATTGTAGCTATCCTGATAAAACACTTGTTTAATCATACCTACCTACCCATGTGTCGGACTTGATCATAAGAGTCTTTGTGACATATTGAAAGAGAGTCAGAAAACACAAACCCTGAATTCACGCTGGTTCTAATATTTTAAGATACAATTTGTTGAAGAGAAGGCACCATTGGAAACTAAGACATAAACACACAAGATTGTGGGCCTAGACACCAAGAAACTGCCAATTATGTGGCCCAATTGCTTCTTACAGGCAAGTGAGAAGTACACATACAATGTGGTATAGCACTCAGAATATTAACTTCTCATTTTAGTGGGTACTACACCTTTAGCATATAGGCAAACAATGGGAGCACAATCAACCTTTCTTTTATTAAGGTGTCATTTATATTTACAAGAGGATGTTAGAGAGGACATACCTTGAACATGGTGAACCAGGGACACAATGTGCTCAATAAAGGACTCCGATGACGTTTTACTGGACTGTGGAAGCTTAAGATGATCAAAGATGGAACGGAACTCCTGGTCCTTGTTGACAGAATGAACAAGTGTGCTAGCAAGCAGCCTGTCATTCATCAAGGAATTGGACCTAAAATGATTAAAACACAACAGCTTTTTATAAACAAAACTTGGGCAAAAACATTAAAAAGTAGGTGTACAATGAAGAATACATACCTGTCTGCATCTTCTAGAGGTACTGTAGTCATTTTGAGTTTGACTTCAGGGCGATGGGTCTCACTGGCAACCATTTTCCTAAGTGGGCTCTCGTCCCTGAATGATGACTTTTCTCTCGACTCCATCTTGTGCAGAGGACTGTAATTGAAGAGTTCTTTCAGCTTTTCAAATTTTAGCTCATCTGGTGACTGACTTTCTTTGCTTCCTACATTTTTCTCAGCACTCTTGTCTTCTCTCTCTCTAGTTAAACTAGCTCTTTCCGCTCTATGGCTTACCTCTTTCACTCTCCCAGGCTTGCCCTCTCTAAATATATCACTATCCCTAGCACCTTTGAGCAACAATTTAGATGCAAGCTTTGTTCCTTCCTCCTCTGTACTCCAGTGAGATGCCAAAGCAACAGTTTTACCCTGATCAGCCAGGACAGACTTTCTGAACTGTCTATAATCTTCGGTCTCAAAGTCCTCCCCTTCAGAAACATTTAAAAAAGAGGTCTTCTTAGCCCCTCTATCACTAAAGTAATCTAAAGATTCAAGATCCTCCCACTCGCTCCCTCCTTCCTTTCTGCCTTTTTCAGACACCCCGTCCTTCTGTGGTTCTTTCTCCCTGGTATTCCCCCTGTCAATCGAGTGTATCCTAGCCTCTTCATCTGTGTACCTGTGAATGGCAGAGAAGGATGAAAAAGGTAATGCTAGATAGTACTGAGTGGCCTTTTAATGCATATTTAATACTGTGCCTTTAATGAAAAGGCTAGCAATGAGGGCGGGGGGGGGGGGAACATGCAGTGAGGTTGTTCCAAAAGTCACTCGCTGCATGCAAATCGTGTGTGTGACTGCAAAACGTAATTATTATGAGAAGACTGAAAAAGGATGCAGAATATCTCCTATCAGACACCCACAAAACACTAGGCCTGCTCAAGAAAAGAAAAAAGATTGTTTCCAAAAGAATGGTCTTGGTAGTGATTGGAATTAAATGGGGCCCATTCAATGGTTCATATAAGCATGTTGGGCTCTATGAACAAGATGAACAAGTTACTTCTTACCTTGTAACGTTCTTTCGACGGGATGTTCCTCCGACGTATTCCTCATCTTTGATAGACTCCCATAGCAGTGGCATGTAATTGGAGGTGGGAGTGAGAATGTTATGTATCCCTTTAGGGATGGACCGAATGTAATACGGCCTTGCCAAATCTGGTCTCTTGAGTAGTGGGGGAATCCAGATTGTAAAATTTTGTGAATGTATGTGCGGACGACCATGTGGCAGCCGCACATATGTCTCGGACCGGTACCCCTCTTTGGAGAGCCGAAGAGGCTGCGATACCCCTGGTTGAATGAGCCATGAGCTTTTGGGGTGGCTCTTTCCCTGCCAGTTTGTAACATTCCAGAATGGCCAAAATAATCCACCTGGAGATGGTTTGTTTTTTTATGGGTAGTCCCAACTTGTGACCTGAGTATCCTACAAACAGTTGGTCTGCTTGCCTGATCCTAGCCATTCTGCTGATATAAAAGCAGAGAGCTCGCCTTGGGTCCAGCCTATGTAGCCTTTCCTCCTATTTCCCCGGATGGGGAGGAGGGTAGAACGAAGGTAAGGTAATTTTCTGAGTAATATGAAATTCAGAAACCACCTTTGGGAGGAGATTAGGCTTCACCTGTAGGACAACTTTGTCCTTGTGGAAATTTGTATGCGGGGGTTTACAGGAGAGAGCTTGTAGCTCGCTCACCCTCCTAGCAGATGTTAGCGCTACCAATAGGACAGTTTTAAGCGTGAGAAATCTCAGCGAACAAGAGTGAAGTGGTTCGAATGGAGTGCCCATTAGGAAGTTTAAGACTAAATTTAAGCCCCATAAGGGAACCTGGAATGGTTTTGGGGGATAAACATTAGTTAATCCCTGGAGAAATTGTACCACTAGAGGAAGTTTGAAATACGATGGTTCCTCCGCAGTGCGCTTGAAGATAGAAAGCGCTGCGAGATAGCCTTTTACAGTGCCAACTAGAAGGCCTGAGTTTGCCAAGTAGAGTAGAAACAAATAACACCGTTGGTGTACCACATGAAAAAGGGTCGATATTCTCTTCCCTACACCAGCTGCAAAATTTGTTCCAGCGGCAGCGGTATGAAGACTTTGTTGCTGGCCTTATGGCCGAAAGCAACACCTCCATGACGTCATCAGGGAGATCCCAATCCTTGTACCTCACCCTTTCAGAAGCCAAGCGTGAAGGGTTCTGGTGTCTGGATGGAGAACCTGACCTCCCTTCTGCGAGAGAAGATTCTCTTTGAGTGGAAGACGGATTGGAGGACAGCTGGACATATCTAGAAGGTCCGGGTACCACGTTCTCCTGGCCCAATCCGGGGCAATTAGGATCATGGTTTTCCGGAATCTTCTCAACCTCCTGATCATTTGAGGAATAACAGGGACTGGTGGAAACGCGTTAAGGAGTGGAAACTCCCAGTCCACTATGAATGCGTTTCCCAGAGCTCCTCTCGGGGGGAAATTCCCTTGAACAGAACAGATCGCACTTCCAGTTGGTGCTTGTGGCGAACAGATCCACCCGAGGGGTTCCCCAAAGGGCGAAGATCTCTTGAAGGACTTCCTGAGCTAGCTCCCACTCGTGGGAGACTGCTCTGCCTGCTCAGAGCGTCCGCTGTCAAGTTCTTCTCTCCGCTAGGTGGACTGCCGATAGAGATTCCTTCCCGAATTGCCCAAAACCAGAGCTGCATCGCCTCTCTGCACAGTGGCAGTGATCCTACGCCTCCTTTTTTGTTGAGGTAGTGCATGGCCACCGTGTTGTCCGTCATACTCAGGGCATTTCTCCCCTGTACTGATGGCAGGAAAGCTTTCAGCGCTAGTCTGATCGCTCTCAGCTCCAATAGGTTGATGTGTAGTCTGGACTCCGATGGAGACCAAAGACCGCTGATGGTCAAGTCGTTGGCATGGGCTCCCCACCCCGTGAGTGAGGCGTCTGACTACGGTGATCTCCGGCCATGGTTGCCAAAACAGTTCTCCTTTCAAGATGTTTTCTGGATAGGCCCACCATTGAAGGTCGCGGGCTACCTTGTCCGGAATCCGGAGGAGATCTGTCATTCTCCCTGAGAATTGCGACCACTGACTTCAGTGCCCACTGAAGAGATCTCATTCTCAGGCGAGCCTCTGGCACAAGGAAGATGCAGGATGCCATGAGGCCTAGCAACCTCAAAATGTCGAAGGCTGGGAGACGTTGGGCATTTTGAAACTTGGTGACCATCTGTAGAATATCTTGAGCCCTCACCTCTGGTGGCGAGACTTTTCCCAGGGAAGTGCCCAGGACCGCTCCAATGAACTGGAGTCTTTGTGATGGTATCATCTGTGACTTCTTTAAATTGAGGGAGAAGCCCAGTTTGTGAAGGAAGTGGCAGACATAATCTAGCTGGATCTGAGCTTGTTCCGAAGATACAGACCTGATCAGCCAATCGTCGCGGTAGGGGTAGACGTGGATCCCTTCCCTCCTTAGACTCACAGCCACTACCAACATTAGCTTGCTGAAGACCCTCGGGGCGGAGGTCAGCCCAAATGGCAGAACTCAAAAATGATAATGAGAGTTGCCAATTGCGAACCTCGGGCATTTCCTGTGTTTTAGATGGATTGGCACATGGAAATAAGCATCCTGAAGGTCTAGAGATACCAGCCAGTCCTGGAGCTGGAGGGCCTGAAGGATCTGAGAGAGAGTTACCATCTTGAACTTGTCCTTCCTGAGGAACTTGTTCAATTCTCATAAGTCCAGGATGGGTCTCAGTCCTCCGTCCTTCCGTATGAGAAAGCAGGGGAGGGGAGGGGGGGGGGGGGGGGGAGTACCAGCCCTTGTTCCTGTCCGCTACAGGTTCTATGGCACCTTTCTCTAGCAGGTCTATAATGCAAGAGGAGCGAATCTGGAGCTATTCCCCGGTGGATGACTGAGGGATGTGTAGAAAGGGTAGGCAGTAACCCTGGGCAACTGTCTCCAATGCCCAAGCATCTGACGTTATAGCCTGCCATTCCGTCAGATGGCGAGTTAACCTGCCCCCTACAGGTGTATTGTGTGGAAAGGCCTCAGAGTGGTTTGGGGGCAGCTGATGCAGATGCCGAGGGTAAAGAGGCACCTGCTGCTGCTGCGGCCTTAGTACTTTTGACCCGTCCACCTCGGTTGGATCTCCTTTCGCCTCTTTGAGCCAGCTGTCCTCTGCCTTTCCCGAATGCGGAATAATAGCGAAAGGACTTTCCTCTCCCAGAGGTTTCTGAGGGGCGAAAAGGAGTTTGGCGGATAGCAGCTCCTAAAGATTTTGCTGCTGCTTTAGAAGTCTAACTTTTCCAGACTGACATCAGCCTTTTTTCCGAATAGTGAAGAGCCGTCAAAGGGCATATTCAAAAGTCTGGCCTGTACATCTGGAGCAAACTAGACTTTCGCAACCACGCATGCCTGCGGATTGTTGTACTTGCCGCCATGGCCCTGCTGATACTGTCAGCGGAATCGATGCCAGTTTGAAGTGATTCACACATGGCATCTTTGCCATCTTTAATAATGTTAAGGAAGGCTTCCTTTTCCTCTCCTTCGGGTATGCAGTTAGCCGCTGATGAAGCACACTCCCATAGTGTGTGACTGAACCTGGTGAGCGTACAGGTGGCGCTGATGGACTTCAACGGCATACTACAAGCAGAGAAGACTTTCTTCGCCATAGAATCGTACCTCTTGTCATCTCTATCCTGTGGGACAGTAGGGTAAGCGGTCCTACTGCTAGATGAAGTTGCCGCTTGAACCACCGGGCTCTCTGGAGTCGGTTGTTTTGATAAGTATTCAGGGTCAGCAGCCGCTACTCTATACTTGGCTGACAATCTTTTATTGACCGCAGGGATAACTTCAGGAGTTTCCCAATTACATGTAATTTTCCTTTGCAAGGCTGCATGGAAGGGGGCCATAGGGTCCTCCTGTGGACCTTTGTCTAAAATGTCTGTTAAATCATCCTGTTGAAAAGGGGAAGGCGCAGACCAACCCATAAATTCAATAATTCTTGCCATAAGGGTTCTATAGGGTGTCGGCATGTTCCTCTGGGTCTGGCTTAACAAATTCCACTTCTGGGGAAGTGTCCAGCCCACTTGCCTCATGTACTGACTCTTGTAGGTCCTTCAGCCTTCTTTCCTCAGAGGTGAAATCCTCTGAAATAGGCAGTGTGGACCTCTGTAACCCAAATGTTTCCTGGTCAGAATCTTCCCCCTCTTCACAAATTGAAGATAGTCCGGGGTACTCTGACCTCTGAAATGGTGTAAAACCCATCTCTAAGGCAGAAAGAGCCAAACTCGTCATTATTGTGCGAGAAAACGTCGATGCCGATGTGACAGGCTTCGAAGGCGCCGAGAACGGCGTCGAAAAAACTAGAAGGGATCTCGAAGAACTCGAGAGGATCGGGATCCTACTCGAGGACATCGACAACGGCCTCGCCGTCGTGCCGGAGGCCCTTGGAATCACCGTCGGCTGTGGAGTAGCCTTGGTCTTCTCTTTCATCGGCATCGACGATGGCGTTGAGGAACCCTACGACAACGGCGTCGATGGCGCCGATCCATGCGTTGAAGGAATCATCGACGACGGCGAAGGAATCATCGACGACGGCGAAGGAATCATCGACGACGGCGAAGGAATCATCGACGACGGCGAAGGAATCATCGACGACGGCGAAGGAATCATCGACGACGGCGAAGGAATCATCGACGACGGCGAAGGAATCATCATCAACGACGGCGTCGAAGATGGTGCCTTCTTACCCGATGGCTCGTGGCGCTCTCGGGTGGAATGTTTCGCCGGGTGCTGCGACTCGCAGCGTTTTGATTTTTTGGGTTTTTCACCCAGGGTATCACCCTCAGCTGTCTTCGAGGGAGGTCGAGGCCGCGTTCTCGAAGACGCTTAACATTTTCTTTCTGAATTCCTCCCACTCAGCTTGAGAGCTGTGTTTTGTGGGACAGGAGACACTTTCTGGGGACACAGAAGACGACGAGGAAGGGTATCTTCGACGTCTCTTTTTTGAGTGTCTTGATCTCGACGAATGGTGGGAGCTACTTCGAGATCTAGAATGGGAATGTTTTCGACAGCGAGGAGACTAATGCCTCGACTGAGCCGAAGAAACCTTGGAGGAGGTTTTTGACTTAACTCTCTCTAGCTTCCCCTTGCGCTCCTTCAAGGCTTTCGCCGTCATGGACATGCAGTCCTCACACTCCGAACAATGGTGCTCGGATCCCAAGCACCACAAGCAGATCCTGTGTGGATCCATTATCGACATTTTTTTACTGCAGTCTCGACATTGCTTGAAGCCGGATCGCGGCGTCGTCGGTTCCGATGAAGATGCCATTGAGAATGAGTAGATATAGAGTTATCCTGACTGAACTGAGCAACGACGTTCCGAGGCCCCACGAAGCGCGGAAAAACGGAACTGAGCAACGGACGCAGCGCATGGCTATTTATGGGCATGGTGACATCGGCGCCGATACGGTGGCCGTCGAGGGACATCGACTCGGCGGACGTCGACGCGCAGCACCCGCTACAGAAAACATTTCCAAGGCCAGCAAGCTGGAAACATATTATCAAAGATAAGGAATACGTCGGAGGACACAATACCTTCGAAGAAGTTATACTAGTACTATAATAACCTCTCAAACACTTCCTCCTTGCAAGTAAAATTAAAGCTACTCACCGTAGTGACTAGAGTACTCCTAGTCCTTTGTCCCCTTTCCTCCATTTTTGTGGGCGTCCCCCAACATGGGGACGGTAACGGAACCTTGGGCAGCGAAAAATGGAGCTTCCCCTTTAAATTCAGTATAGCGCAGGGTGTGGCTTCAGGCATGGTAACGCCGCGATCCCACCCCCACTCTCTGGTCCCTCACCTCAGTCCCCTTTGAACACATCGGATTCTTTGATAGTTGGCTCCACTTTTTACATATTAGCCCCTGGTATACATGCAGGAGGACTACGAGTACTCTAGTAAACATGGTAACTTTACTGATATGTCCCGTCCCCTTTCCTCCATCCTTGTGGGGGATTCCACCAAACAAAACCAAACAAAACCACAGGGTAGAGCCACGACAACCTGCCTTATATCTAGGACGAAGCAAAAAGGTTCTTCAGAACCGCCTGACCAAATTCAGAATGGAGTAGTGCTTACAGAAAGCAGGCGTGAGTGGCCCAAGTAGCCACCTTGGAGGAAATCCCAATAAGCATGCCTCTGAAATTTGACGCCCACGGCCTTAGATCTGACCGCATGGGCATGAATCCCCCTCAGGAACTGGTTTGCCCATGGCCGTATACGCCTCTGAAATGCCCTGGACCGGGCGATAGAAGCTTTGGAAGGCTGAGTGCTGGAAAATGAACCTCCAAAGCTGACAAACAATGCCTGAAGGAATTAGAGAGATATGACCTTTCTGCCTCCAATTGCGGGTTCAGAAAGAACACTGGCAAGCAGATTATCTGATTTAAATGGAACCGAGAGACCACCCTGGGCAATAAGTTTGGATGAGTGCGCAAGATGACCTAGTCATTATGAAATGTGGTAAAGGCTTGCATGATGACAACACCTATAGCATGCTGCGCCTGCGTGCAGAGGTAAGGAACAAGTTACTTACCTGTAACTGTTGTTCTCCAGCATGGGTCTGGCATGGATTCACATGCTCATGAATATTCCCCGTCGTCAGGCTGGGAATCCTCGGTAAAGAAAAAACCAGTATCAGTTTCGTTTCTGATCTGTCTTTCGTAGTAATAACCAATCACTGGTCTCTGCGTCATACTGACCACAGCCAATGACTGCCCTCTACCTAAGCACCGCCTCTGGCAGTCATCTTCAGATTTGGAAGCACGTGAAGTGGCAGTATGACCAAGTGAAGAGCCGCAGAGGGGTAGGCGGGAGGGTTCGCATGTGAATCCATGCCAGACCCATGCTGGAGAACAACAGTTACAGGTAAGTAACTTGTTCCTTCTCCAGCATGGGGTCTGGCATGGATTCACATGCTCATGAATAAAGAATACATAGCAGTACACACATGCACAACCACGGGAGGTGGCAAAGGCTCAACATTAAGCATCACATCCACTCAACATTAAGCATCTTACCTCCTCACCAGGCTCACCTCAGGCGAACAGGTTGCGCAGCACTGCTTGGCCGACCCTGGACTCCTCCCTGGAATCCCGGTCGACGCAGTAGAATTTTGTGAAGGTGTGCGTCGACCACCACGTAGCAGCCCTGCATATGTCCAGCAGGGGCACACCAGATAGGAACGCCGTGGTAGCTGCGATCGCTCTGGTGGAATGGGCTCTCGGACGGCCAGGCAGCGGTCGGTTTGCCAACCGGTGACAGCACATGATACAGCCGGAGAGCCATCTGGAGATGGAAGCCTTCGAGAGAGCCTTCCCCTGATTGACAGGTCCAAAGTTCACAAAGAGTTGTGACGTCTTCCGAAAACCCTTCGTGCGGTCCACGTAGAACTTCAGCGCTCTAGCTACATCCAGCGAGTGCAAAGTCCTCTCAGCCGGCGACGAAGGCGACGGGAAGAACACAGGTAACACCAAGGGTTCGTTGAGATGGAAGTCCGACGGTACCTTGGGCATGAAGGAGGGGTGCGTCCTGAGCACTACCCTCGTGTCGTGGAAAGTCAAGTACGGGGCCTTGCAGGAAAGGGCCTGGATCTCTCCCACTCGTCGTGCGGAGGTGATGGCCACAAGAAAAGCTGTTTTCCACGATAGAAACTTCAACGGGGCCGAGTGCAGAGGCTCGAACGGAGGTCCCATGAGCTTGGTCAGCACCACGTTGAGCTCCCACGCCGGGGCCGGAGCCTTCACCGGCGGGAACGATCTGAACAGTCCCTTCATGAACTCTTTCACCAGACGATGAGACCACAAGGACGTCCGCCCCGTGGTTCAGGTGTATCGGGAGATCGCAGCAAGATGAATCTTGATGGACGCGTGTGCCAGACCAGCTTTGGCCAGCGTCAGCAGGTACGGCAGTACTTGGGGAGCCGTAATCCGTAGAGGGTTAATCTTCTGTGCGTGGCACCAGACAGAGAACCTCTTCCATTTGTGTCCGTAGCATTTAAGAGTCGAGGACGCCCTGGCCTTTGCAAGAACCTCTCTGCAATCGGCCGGTATGTCGTATCCTCCAAACTCTAGCGCTGCAGGAGCCAGGCCTGCAAGTTCAGCGACTTCGGGTCGTGGTGGAGGATGGCGCCTCCTTCCCTGGAGAGTAGATCCGCGTCCGCCGGCAGCTTGATCGGCGGGGACGCTGACAAGTCCAGAAGGTCCGGGAACCATATCTGCCTCGGCCACGAAGGTGCGACGAGGATCATCCTGCACCGTGACCTCTTGAGCTGGTTGACGAGCCGGATTAGCAGAGGCAAGGGAGGGAACGCGTAGAGGAACAGGCCCTCCCAGGGGAACGAGAAAGCATCGCCCATGCTCCTCGTCTGGGGAAACCTGCTGGCGAACCTCCGGCACTTGGTGTTCGTCGCCGTCGCGAACAGGTCGATCTGGGGTGTGCCCCACTGTCGGAAGAGGCGATCCACCAGATCCTGCCGTAGTTCCCACTCGTGGCACGAGCGCAGCTCCCTGCTGAGTGAGTCGGCGATGGTGTTTTTTATCCCTGCCAGATGAAACGGCACCAGAAAAATCCCTTGGGCGACGGCCCAATGCCACAGGTCCTGCGCCTCCTTGGACAGCGCTGGGGACCTGGTTCCGCCCTGTTTCCTGATGTAAAACATGGTGGTGGTGTTGCCGGTGAAGATCCTCACCACCTTGCCCTTGAGGGACGGAAGGAAGGACCTGAGGGCCCAAAACACTGCACGGAGCTCCAGGACGTTGATATGCAGGGACTTCTCCGTCGGGAGCCAGAGTCCCCTTGCGTGCAGATATTCGGTGTGCGCTCCCCACCCTTCCAGGGAGGCATCCGTGGTCACAGTCTCCTGGTGGGCTGGGGTCTGTAAGTCCATGCCCGCCGTCAGATGCGCGCGGGTGCCCCACCACCGTATCGCTCGTCGGAAACTCTCGTCGAGCTTGATTCTTTCCTCGAAGCTGCCCGTCGTCTGGATCCAGCGCGCATCCAGGAATTCTTGCAACGGGCGCATCCGGAGCCTGCACATGGGAATGAGGTAGATGCAGGAAGACATCATCCCGAGGAGGGACTTGATGGACCTCACTTTGGCCGCGTCGGCCACCAACATCCGTTGCACCTTGCCCAAGATGGTCCTGGTCCTCTCCTCCGACGGGGAGGCCAGAAGGGACACTGTGTCGAGCCTCGCTCCTAGAAACAGTGCGACTTGCGCGGGCACCAGGTGGGATTTGGCGTAGTTCACGGAGAATCCCAGGTCCGTGAGGAGTTGGACGGTCCTTGCCGTGTGGGCCACGGCGAGCTCCCTCGTCTTGGCGCGGATGAGCCAGTCGTCCAGGTAGGGGTAGACGTGAATCCCCTCGCGGCGCAGCTGCGCCACCACCGGTGCGAGGCACTTGGTGAATACCCTGGGTGCCGACCGTAGTCCGAAGGGAAGGGCTTTGAACTGGTAATGACGCCCTTGGACCACGAACCTGAGGAATTTCCGGTGCCCCTTTAGGATGGGAATGTGGAAGTAGGCATCCTCCAAATCCAACGACGATAGGAAGTCTCCTTCCTCCAGTTGACCCAGGACGTGCTGGAGGGTGAGCATCCGGAACTTCTGCGCCTTGATGAACTTGTTCAGCCGTCGCAGGTCTAGGATGGGGCGCCATCCTCCCGTCTTCTTCTTCACGAGGAAGTATCGCGAGTAGACTCCGGAGCCCCGAAGCCTCTTTGGGACGAGTTCGATGGCGCCCTTTCTGAGCATCGCCTTTACCTCCAGGAGAAGTTGAGGGACGTGAAGTTCTCTCCTGGCCACGGGGGGGACGCGCGGGCACCTTCTTTGAAACTCGAGCGCGTGGCCCCGGGCCAGGGCGTCCAGCACCCAACGGTCGGTGGAGATGGACTCCCACACGCTGACGAAGTCCGCCAGCCGGCCTCCCTCCGGGGTGCTTCGGTGGGGGCCCGACCCCACGGCCGGTTCAATCCTGCTTGGACGCGGCCTTGCCGCCTTGACCTCCTTGGCGACGACGGCGGGGTCCGCTAGACTTGCCTCGTCCTCGGTAGGCCTCTTGCGACGACGAGCGGGCCGCTTGACGGTAGGAAGCGAAACCGCCGCCGGAACCCTTGGAGGCGCCCTTGCCTCCACCGCTCCGAAAGGGCGTCCGTCGTTGCTGCAGGACTCCAAGGGCCCGGGCCGTCTCAGTATCCGCCTTGATGGCCTGAAGGGAATCGTCCACTGTCTTCCCAAACAGATTGTTCCCGTCGAAGGGCATGTCCAGGACTCTGGTCTGGACGTCCTGCCGAAAATCCGTAGCTTTGAGCCATCCACGACGTCGAAGGCAAACGCCGTTGCCCAGCTGGCGGAACCCAGTGTCGGCGATGTCCGTCGCCACGGTGATGGCGTGGTCCGAAGCCACTTCACCTTCTTGCAGGATCTCAAGGGCCTCCGCCCTCTTGTCGTCCGGCAGAAAATCCAGCAGGGGAGCTATCTTGTACCAGAGCTCCCTGTCGTAGCGGGCCACGATAGCCAAGGCGCTGGCCGCTTTAATCGTCGTCGCTGCCGACGAGATGACTCTACGTCCCATAGCATCCAATTTCTTTCCCTCGCCGTCCGGCGGGGAAGTCGATGTGGAGGCCGCACCCCCCCCCGCTTTCTTCCTGGCTGCCGCGGAGACGACGGAGTCCGGGGTAGGCTGCGCCCGGAGGCATAGGGGGGCCGTGTCCGGGACCCGGTACTTTTTCTCGTACCGGTCTCTTCTAGCTGGCGTCGTGGAAGGGTTCTTGAGGAGGGAAAGGCCCTCATCCCAAATGTCGTCCAACAGAGGCACTGCGAGGACCGTCTTCCTCTTGGCCTCGCGCCGCTGATAAAGGAAGCCTTCCTTTTTCTTCTCCTCAGGGCAGAGTTGGAAAAGCTTGGAAGCCCTGGAGATCATGGAGTGGAAAGATCCGATCTCGTCGGGCGGAGAAGCCCTGGTGGGAGGCGACGACGGAAAATCCTCGTCGTATGCCTCGTCGTCCGTACCCGTCGCTGCCGTGTCAGTCCCCGTATCATCCCCTCGGGTGGACGGGGAGGAGGGCTGGACGGGGCGCGACGGTTGAAAAGGAGGTGGTGGATGGATCCTTCTTTTCTTGGTAGGGGGAACACCAGAAGGTCCCGGTTCTGGATCCCCCGACGGGAGAGGTTCCTCCGTCGGTAACGGTAGCCTCGTCCTTATGTCGGTGCATAAGGACTGTATGGCCAACAAAATGGCCGCTGAGTTGTCTTGCGGCGCTGGCAGAGGGGAATCAGACGGGCGAGCAGGGGCCCCGTCGGTATCCTCGACGATGTCGTCGTCGTCACCTGCGTCGGGGTCCATTCCGACGGGCTGGCCTTGTTCCACGCCTAGGCCGTGGCTTAAGACCTCGATCAGCTCCTCTTCTGAGGTTGAGGCCGAATCTACGACGACGCCCTGCCCCCCCCTTCTTCCCCACGGAGGGTTTCACGGGGGTCCTATCGATGGGCATAAAAGAAGACTCCCTCCGAGGAGGCAGGGAGATTCTGGGCCCTGAGGTCGCCACCACTGGTGCAGCCTCCACAGGCTGAGCCAGGGCCGCCGCGACCGTTTCGATAGAGGGCTTGGTCGGATGGATCAAGGCCTTCACCACCTTAGGTGCGCTCACCGCCTTATCCTTGAGGGAGGGGGCACTGCCACGCTCCTCCTCTGCCTTAGAGCTCGACCGGGGCCTCTCCAGGAGCTTCGCCGGGTGCTCGGCCTTCCTCTTACCCGACCCAGAGCGTTGGCTCGTGGTTGATGGTGCCGGGGAGGGTGCGCCCTGCCTGGCGCCCGTAGAGCCCGACCGTTCGGCGCTCCCGGTGCCAGCGGACTCGCGGTGCTTGGCCTTATGTTGGGCCCCCGTCGCCGGGGCGCCCTCAAAGGTCTTAGAAGACCGCTCGGATTTCTTCTTCTTCTCGCCAGACGGGCTCTTACCCTCCAGCCAGTTGGCGAGACGTTGATGACGGTCCTTCATGGTCCGTTCCGACATGTTGCCGCAAAACGCACAGTCCTTCTCCACGTGCGTTTTGTCCTCATGAAGGCAGTAAAGGCAGAAAGAGTGTTCGTCCTCCTTAAAGACGTTCTGCAGCTGGCATCCAGGGCAGACCCTGAACAGCTTTCCGGGCGTCGAGCTTCCCTTCTCCTGGGCCATCTCCGAGACCGGGCCTGAGAAGCTTCTGGAGTCCTCCGAAGTGTAGCTCGACGAAGTCTTCACCCTTGAGGGGCACAGACGAATCCGACACGGGTCCCCGTTGATCGGATGTAGGATCGTTGGAGCTTGAGGCTCTTTTGACCGAAAGAATCGAAGTTTTTTGTGAAAAAGCGCGAAAAAATAGCACTAACGCTCGAGAGCAATAGCACGAGGATCCCAACACATGAACGTGCGGTAAAAATCTGAAGATGGCTGCCAGAGCCGGTGCTTAGGTAGAGGGCAGTCATTGGCTGTGGTCAGTATGACGCAGAGACCAGTGATTGGTTATTACTACGAAAGACAGATCAGAAACGAAACTGATACTGGTTTTTTCTTTACCGAGGATTCCCAGCCTGACGACGGGGAATATTCATGAGCATGTGAATCCATGCCAGACCCCATGCTGGAGAAGAGCCACCAATAGCACTGTCTTCAGTGTCATCAGCCAGATGTCCACGAGACCATTGTTTCAAAGTGCTTGCCGTGCAAGGCCGCGAGAACCACATTGAGGTCCCAGACAGAATGTGGCCTATGCACCGGAGGAAAGAGCCTGCACAACCCCTTGAGGCGAGTCTTAACCACCGGGTTGGCGGCTGAAAAGACATGCTCTGGGGAATTACTGTAATCTGCAATGGCCACCAAATAGGTGCGGCAAGTGTCCACCTGAACGCCAGACTGAGCCAGATGAGCAGAAAATGCCAGAACATCATCCAGGAAGCATGGGAGGGGATCCAGCTCCTTGTCACAAGACCAGTGGCAAAAATCTAGTCCACTTGTTCTTGTACTGGGATCCCAGTTGTCCTCTGAAAACTGAACATGCTGCAACCTCAGCTGGTCAGGAACCAGACGAGGAGGGCCAGATAGGCTGGGTCCGGGTGCTCCAATGGCCCGCACTGCTGCATCAGGAAATCCCTTGCTAGGGACCGGAAGATGGACAGGCCCCTGGGAGCGCAACTGTATTTGGTTTGAGAAACACGCCCTCGACGGCCGGTACAGGGCGATCATGTTGAGGCTGCAGACCACCTAAATCCGGAATTTGCAGAGATTCCACTGTAGCAAGGGTGGAGGAGGAAACGCAGAACACCTGCGGCCGTGCCAGCAGAGCTTGAACGCATCCTCTAGAGACCCCTGACCGCGGCCCACCCAGGAGGCAAAGCGGGGGCACTTTGAATTCTGAGTAGATGCAAACAAGTCCAGATCCGAAATCCCCCTCATCTCTTGAACAGGGGCAACAAGGGGTTGATGTGCAACCTCCACTCATAGGTTTTCAACCCCAAGTGGCTCAGCTGGTCCGTTTCCTCATTGCTTTGCCCCGTTAGCTGGACTGCTGAGATCTGAATCCCTTCCACAAGGGCCCATTCCCATATCACCACTCCCTCCATGCACACGAGGGTGGGAAGTAGGGAGAGGGTGCACTGGATCCACCCTGCTTTTTCAGGTAAAACATTGTCGTTGAGTGGTCAGTCCTCACCAGAATCACCCCCGATAAGAGGCAGAGAAGCCTTCCGTGCCAGACCCACTGCCCTTAGCTTCGGCAGATTGATCTGCAGGAGGGCCTCCACCATGGACCATGCGCCGTCTAGGCTAGCCCCCTCCCCCCCCAGCCTGACTGCGAGAAATCTGTCGTCACCACCAGGGTGGCCTCTGGACAGGACAAGGGGGCTCCAACTACCACATTGCAGTCCATCAGCCACCAGCAAAGATCCGGGATGAGGAGCGGTGGGTTGGGATCCTGCCAGACAGACCCTGTCTCCTAGTCCCAATTGGCCCACAGGTAGAGCTGGAGGCGCCTCATATTGAGGCGGGGGTGCAGGACCGTCAGCATGCAAGATGCCATTAGTCACAGACGGTGCTGGAACCACTGTGCCGAGGTGGTCAAGTAGGCCAGAAAGTGCCCTACTGCCTTGCAGAGGGAGAGGAGCCACTAGGGCATGGGGAACACCTGCTGAACCACCTTGTCCCAGCGCACTCCAAGGAACACCAGATCTTGGGCAGGAGTCAGCTGCGACTTCCACCGGTTGAGGAAAAGCTCAGCTGGTGAATAACATCTGCCAGTTGTCGGCAGGAGTGCACCGCCCCCTCAAGGAAGCTGGCACTGACCAGCCATTCATTAAGATAAATGGTAGAAGTGGTGGTCCTCCAGGCGGAGGGGACCAGTCACTGCATTCATCAGTTTTGTGAACACCCGAGGGGCCGAAGTGATGCTGAAGGGCAGCACCTTGTACTGGAAATTGTACAAACATCGTAAACCGCAGAAACTTCTGATGCGGCTGGTAAATAGTGACATTAACATACGCATCCTTGAGTTCTAGGGAACACATGCAGTCTACTGCACACAGTCTTCTATGAGCTTGGGAGTAATCCTCTTGAAGTGTTTGGGTGATAAAGACAGGTTAAGGAAAGACATGTCCAGGACTACCCTTCCCGTCAGCCCAGTTGTTCTTAGGTACCGCAAAAATCAGAGAGTAGAAACCGCAGCCCCTGTCTGACTGAGGAACCGGTTCCGTGCCCTGCATCTCCAAAAGAGAAAGAATCTCCCGTACAAGGGCCGCGGACCCCATCAGACGTATAGGAGGAGAGGATGGTAGAGGAAGACTGAAGCCTGTGGAGACTATAGAAAAAAGGCTCCGGTTGTCCTGGAAAAGAGCAAGCCGGCCCCCTACTGTGGAGCCCTGTTCCTGACCATGCCAGCACTGCTTCTTGGCATCAGAGGTGGTGGAAGAGGAGGGGGTGGGAGGGAGCGGAAAAAACCATGCAAGGTCTTTTTTACTGCTTCCTTTGGTTTTCGCCAGGTGACCCGTCAGGCTTCCGCGTACCGTGGTCCCGAAACCTCTTTAAACTGGTGAAAACGCTGGGTTTGAATTCGGTCCTGCCCAGAGACTGAGGGAAGGACTTCTGCCCTGGCTTCAGCCAAGAACTTGGCGGTCTGAGTGGAGCTTTTCTTCTTTGTCAACTCTTCAACGGTACCGAATGAAAGAGGTCCACACTCTCCAATGGAAGATCTACGATCCACTATTGAACATCAGATTAACATTTTGTGGCATGCATCCACGCCACCCTTATCTCAACACCCAGGCACAGCCCTCTGCTGGCTGTGTCGATTTGGGAGACCAAAGACTCCATGAGGTCCTGCTCAAAGCTCCGGGCATCTGCCAGACCGGCTTTGAAAGGGGCTTGCCTCTCCAGAGGGCGGTCAGGCAAAAACTCCCCGAGCTCTTGCCACAGATTCTGGTTAGCCTCGGCTAAAGGGGCATTGGATTGCCACAGAGGGTTTATCGTCCTGGGTGGCATCGCCGTCTTCGCGCCCCCCAATCCATCTTTATTTTTTTTTACAGGCAAGGGGGGGTGGGCGGTTCCGGGCCCTGGGACACAGGTGCTGGGTGGGTCCAGAGCCAAAGACCGGTCCAACAGCTGTTCAAACGAAGGTATTGGTGGTACAGGTGGAGGGGTCTGAACAACCGGTAAGGCCTGGCCGAGGGTGGGACAGGCACAGGATCACCTCCTTCACTATGTCCTTGAGGAGCCCTGCCATCTGTGCAGAACGCATGAGGAGGAGTAAGCACTCAAAGAAGTGGTCCTCGCTAGTCGCCGGGTCCCTAGGGGGCCATCCCTCCGAAGCGCTGGGTCTCCGCTCCTGGCCAAAGCACAAAGGCGCATGAGGCATGTAGCCATAAGGCTGTGATTGATAAATGTATCCTTGAGACCAGTTGCTCGTACCATACAGTCTGCCAGGTAAGGGGATTGGGACCTTCGTGCAAGGCCCATTCAATGCGCGATAGCACAGACGGGCCCAGGTCTAATCCAAAATGGCTGCCGGCCTAGCAGTCTCTGCCATGTGCCTATAAGCCATTTTGGGGCCTTGAACCATGCCCTGGGCGGGAGGGCAAAGGCCCCGAGCCAAGTGCAGGTTCAGACATGGGAGGACATGCCTTGGTGGCCGAAATAGAAGCGTTGACCTCCGATCAGTTTGGTAGGTGCTAAGCCCTCGGCCAGCTGGCTGGTAGTCGAAACGCCCTCACTCACGACCTCAGAGTGAGCTCCGGTAGGCTGTGCGTCCTCGCAACCTGTGCCGGTAGTCAAGCTAGATCATGCCGAGGACTGAATCTTGGTGGTAGAACCAGGTGATCCTTTACCACTTTGGGTTGAAGAAAAGAACAAACTTGATCGCACTTCTGAGGACAGCTCGCTAGAGCCCCCGGCCCCTCGGCTGTACTAAACAAAGGGCCTACCTTGTCTTGACGACAGGTCCTGGAGACAAAGTCTTTAAGATTTGCTGGAGTTGAAGTGTGGAAGATGCAACAACTGATTCTTCAATGCTCAATGGCCACGAGCGCTGCAAGCTGCGCACGCATGCCAGCGGTGGTGGGGCCTCAGGCACTCAAGACAGAGTGCAAGGTGGTACAAGGCCGGGAACAAGCAGTCACATGAGGCCCATATTGTGAATCCTCCTGTAGCCGACATGCGCCACGGGAGACGAGGCACCAAAGGGAGGTTAATAAAATTGAAAAACAAAACAGAGCAAACAGAAAGTTAAAAAGTCTTGGCGCCTAGCTGCCAGGTCCGACACCGACCGTGAGGAAAAAGGGACAGAGGAGAGGCGCCGGAGGGCGGGCCCTCGTGGGTGTGGGAGCGTGCGAGGAATGGTGCATTCCCACAACCGGCCCTGCACGCTTTACTTATTTAAAGGGGAAGCTCAATTTTTCGCTGTCAAAAAGTTCTGGTACCGTCCCCATGTTGGGTGATGCCCACAAGGATAGAGGAAAGGACAGGACATATGAATAAAGTGCCATTGCATTGAATACTCCTTTTAACAGTTATAAACAAAGTTACTTTTGAATAAGTCAGGCTGCATAACCACAGGTTTTATCAACTTGATAAAACAAGGCAAATCCTGCCCTAAAAGTCCATTACAACAAGAGTAACCGAAAACTAACATGACACATCAAAAACTGTACTTGGAAAAATTGACTGTGCCTCAGCAAATACTATTAAAAGAAAGAAAAACTTAACTATGGCAAAAGTTTGGAAACAAGAATATAATGATTGCTTACTTCTTTGGAGCGGCACAGAATGAGACTTTAAACTACATTTAAAGTATACAGGCAGCACTGTACGCATGTCAAACATACAATAGGTTGAGAAATAGACTTCTTCCAAACCTGCATAGAATGCTTAAACATCTGGAAAGTCACAGCATTCGAGGAGCTGCTGTGGCAGACATCACATGTAAAAGATGCTACTCTGTGCTTGAGAAGGGTGCTATGACTGCAGAATAACATGCTGCATATTTTTTGTGAGGATGAAAAAACACCCAATTGGGTTTATTGCTCCCCTTTAAGCATAGCGAATACTCTCTAGGTCGTGCATGACAGAATACTGCACATCTCGGCTCAAGATCAGCCATGGCTTGCAGATAGGACAGGAGGAGGCAAGGATTCAGCCAATCCGACCATACATTTCCCACTATGGACAACCCAGGAAGTGGTATATTTAAGTGCAGGTATGCCCTTTACAGAAAGAAAGGAGTTCCCTGGTTAACAAATTGCAAGTTCACAATGCCGCAAAGAGGCCTTCAGAGAAATAAAAACCGTACTGCCACCCCGATGATAGGGAATATAGTGGATTAGATCATTGGGGAATGTGGCTGATGGAAGGGGTTTACAAACAATGGTCACAGAACCTAAACAGCCAGAAGGGAAAATGTAGGAGGAGCCTGACCCCTTTGAGCAATATCCAGGTGCCTGTGCCCAGTTAAGGGTTCTGTGACTTTGTTACATTAAGGTAAGGGTCAGGAAAAATCAATCTGAGGGACAGGAAACTAACATACTAATTGTGTGACATCCTGGGAATGCCTCAAAGATGGGTACCTTGCGTAGCCAAGTAGCACCAAAGAAGACTTGCTCACTTCCAAAATACAGGATAATCACAGATTATAATCAATCACAGAAGGTCTGGGTGTAATGGAAAAACATACAGTGTATAATATAGTCAATTTATTTTAGGTGAATATGGAAAACGTTTTGACAAAAACGTATCCTGATCAGATTAACTGAAAAACAATTGCAATACAACTGTTGCGGGAGTGTTTTTCTTAAATTACATTTTACGCAAAAACACTATTTTTAATTGATATCCTATTGCTTTACCTTAAAATACGCACAACATGCCATATTTTTAATTGTTTTCATGCAGTCTTTTTTGCAAGTTTCTTGTTTGGATCTTTGATCACTGTTTTTAAATAGGCAATACTTTTTTAAATCTGTTTGCAATTTTAATGTACAGAATAATCGTTACAAGTTGCATTATAGTGCTTTTTCTTAAAGCCAGTGGAATAAAATTCTCCTTTTAAAATCTTTTTAAATATACTCCATATCTGCTATTCTAACTTGCAATGTATGCGGGTATATTCCCGTCTTGTGGCCATTGGCAACAGAGCTTTTCAATACATCTGTATATCTATCTTTCCCCTTTTTTTTTAATTCTTCATAGCCACAATCACTGTACATTTAAAATTGGATCAGCAGAGTACCAACATCATAAGTGGAGATATGGCCTGGTGCATGCGTCCAGGTGCCAAAAATGAAGACGCAAAGAAACTTGGCTACAATTATAGATCCGCCCTCCCCTCTCCTTACCCCTCTTCCCCCAGCAGGAGATTCACATGCTAGAAAATATCCTGTTAGTTTATCCCCCAACCAATCATCCCCAACACCAACCCTTATTGTCTGTCTTGCACTATAACACAATGTACATAAATAACTACATGTTGATATCATCATGCTTTTATGAACCATTCAATTAGAACAGCCCAGTTTTGAGAAAGCCTTTCAAGCCGAAACACCCGTCAACCTAGACGGTTGAAAGTTAACATAAAAGAAAAAGAAAAACAGCAAATCTACAGGTTGTCTGTGCATCCTTAATAGTAAATGTAACCTATTGTTTGAATAACGCAGTGGGTATATCCGCATTGCTCAGGGAAAGTGACGGACGAACTCTGAAAAGCAAGGGTGGAATCGCACAGGCACCGATGACAAAAACCCACAAGAGTGAAACTTTCAGGAAAAACTTGTGCAATTGTGTGCCACTTTGTTGTTTTATATAATGCACTGTGATCGTGTTGCCTCTATGTACGACGATGCTCTTATTTTGGAAGTTGAAAGGGATGAAAGTATGGTGAAAATAACAGCCTGTGATTCTAGAATGTTTTAATTCAGAAGTTGTTCAAAAGTTTACTTGATTAAGAAACAAATGGTGCTGCATCACCTTTGCATGCCATAGAGTGGGGGAGAGAGATTATTTGCACTAAAATGTCTGGTGCTTAATGATAAGCGATATCCTGGAAATGAGGTAAACTTACACGTTTTCAGAGTTTCTCCCTCTTGATGAGGTGAAGTAATTTCAGATTTGGCTTTCATAGTGCACTGAATCAGCTCTCAGCAATTATAGGTAAATACACTTTTATTTACTTACAATTGCAGAGTGTGGACCTTTTAGTCTTCAGTCATAAAGAGTAGTATCTTGCTTCGTCAAAAGAATGTTTTTTTCGACCGGGTAGTCAAAGGTGACTTTTTGGGGAGTCTACCAACCGCCAAATTCCCTTTACGGCCCTTCAGAGCTTTTCCAGTCATCAAGTGACACTTCTGACGGGTCGAGGTCTTGGGCTTTGAAACACATTGTGTATAGTTGCTATATTAATAAACTATCATATCACACCGAACCACCACAAGCACACCTGATGTGGGTCCATCGGCAACATTTTTGCGTCGCAGTCTTGCCATTTTTTAAACCCTCTTTCCAGGGTTGTCGGAGCCGAAGACAGACATTATTGACAATTTTTAAAGAAATATATGAAGCGCGCCGTAGTTCACGAAGCACAAGCTTATGCGGAAAAACAGAATTGAAGCCAACAGACGCTCTGTGTTCCATATATACCTTCGATGTCACCTTCGAGACAGAGGCCCTCAAGGGACATCTAGTTGACCGCATCGAAGCACATCGCCCTCTGCTGAAAATAAAATTCCAAAGCAGCTGGATATTGGAGTTCTCAAAGATGACTAATACGTGGGAGGACACAGCCATTAAAAGAGTTGCACTGTGCAAGGCGTGAGCTACTCTGCAACAAATGCAATTAAACACTGTTTGGAATCCAGGAGGGAGTGATCATCAAATCATGATCTAAGTGAGATGGACTTTCTTTAGTCAGGGGTTTAGCCACACCTAACGTAGAATGTATTGAGGTGGTACACAGGCTGGGCCACTCCTCAACAGAACTGATTGGACCATATCTAGAGCTGAACTGCAGTCTGGGAGCCAGTCCAAGACTTGCAACTGTGCTTTACCACCGACCTGTGTGCACAGATGCATGTGCCTAGAGTGACACTAGTCCTGAACGGGCGGTGGGTGGCCCTTTAAGTAGGAAAGCACCCTTATAAATTGGAATTCTTTTTAAAGTAGAGGGCGCTAAGCGTTGATGCCTGTCGAGTCGATGTCCCTCGGATGCTTCAGTTTCAACAACGATCACGGGTGTAAGTAGTCACACGTAGCGTCCATTGCTCAGTTCCATTTAAGTGTTAGACATTGTCCAGGATGAGACGGTTACGACCCTTGAGAGAGCGCAGACTGCAATTACAAGGAAAGTTTTACTGCGGGGAAGGATGGGAGGGGGCGATAAGGAATACGTGGGAGGAACATCCAGTCGAAAGAGCGTTACCATGGGTAAGTAACTTGTTCTTTGAATGAATTGTGTCCTCCCATGTATTCTTTATCTTTGATAGACTCCCAAAAGCAGTTATATATATAGGAGGAGGGAGTAATATGTAATTATTTAAGCATGCACAGAATGCAAAACTGCCTTCCCGAATTTAGTTTCTTGGCTAGTGGAGGAATCCAAGCTATAGAAGCTAGTAAAGATGTGTGCAGACGACCATGTGGCAGCTGCGCAAAGAACAAGTTACTTACCTTCTCTGGTAACGTTCTTTCGATGGGATTTTCCTCCGACGTATTCCACATCTATGACAGGTAATGACCATAGCTGTGCTGCTTCGGAAAATTTTCAGCAGAGGGCGTCCTGCGTCAATGACGTTGATCCGTTGTTCCTCGAGGGCCTCTGTCGAGGATCTAAGTCACCGGATGTTATATATAGGACGCACGGCGCCGTAGCCTCAGTTGTAGTTTTTTTCCCAGAATGTGTGGCACCAATCGCCTGCCAGTATGACTGCAGAAAACCTTGCGGAAACGTACACTGCAATCGCGTAAGAAATTCAGTAGAGGGGCAGGCTGGGAGGGTTCGATGTGGAATACGTCTGAGGAACATCCCATCGAAAGAACGTTACCAGATAAGTGAAGTAACTTCTTCTTCAAGGGGAATGTGTCCTCCGACGTATTCCACATCTATGACAGACTCCCAAAGCAGTACCAACTTATGGAGGTGGGAAAAGAATTTACAATTTTAGAATGCCCAATCAAATGGCTGAAGAGAGGACTGCCTTGCCAAAGGCTATATCCTGCCCATGGATGGAGTCCAAAGAATAGTGTCTCACAAAAGTATGGACAGAGGCCCATGTGGCTGCTTCACAAATATTGTGAATAGGAACACCCCTCTGGAGAGAAGTGGAGGCAGCCACACCCCTAGTAGAGTGAGCCCGTAAACCTACTGAAGGGTCCTTTCCTGCCAAACGGTAGCACTCAGAGATCGTAAAAATGATTCATCTGGACAAGGTCTGTTTGGAAACAGCCTGACCCAAGCACCTTCCAGCATAACCAACAAAGAGCTGATCGTCCACTCGGACCCGGGACATCCGTGAGAGTGAGACTCAAAGCTCTCCTAGGATCCAACCTATGGAGTCTCTCCTCTTCCTTACCAGGATGTCGAGGATAAAACGCCGGAAGAATCACCTTCTTGCTCAAATGGAATTCCGACACAACCTTCGGAAGAAATGAAGGCCGTACCCGGAGGACAACCCTGTCCTTATGGAATACAGTAAAGGATTGTTTGGCGGAAAGTGCCTGCAACTCACTCACTCTACGTGCGTAAGTAACCGCAACTAAAAACACAGTTTTAAAGGACAACAGTCGCAACGGACAAGAATCTAAGGGCTCAAACGGAGCTCCCTTTAGGAACTTCAAAACCAAATTCAAATCCCATCCCGGGACCTGGAAAGGCGACGGTGGAAACACATTAGTTGGCCCTTTTAGAAACTGAGAAATCAAAAGGAATCTTAAAGTAAGAACATTCCTCAGATGAGCACTTAAATATGGACAGCGCCGCCTGGTAAGTGGTACCCACTTGCAGGCCCTTGTGGGCTAAAGAAAGCAAAAAAGACAAAACCAAAGGAATGGAACATTGGAAAGGATCCACATTCTGTACCCTGCACCAGTCACAGAACTTTCTCCAATGGCAACGATACAGGGATTTCGTTGCGGGCCTTCTGGCCGAAAGCAACACCTCCATCACGTCTTCAGGGAGGTCCCAATCCTTAGACCTCAACCTTTCAGATACCAAGCATGAAGGCTGAGAGACTTGACCTCTGGATGGAAATCCCAACCTCCCTCCCGTGAGAGCACATCATCTCGGTAGGGAGGACGGTGAGGAGGGCAGATGGACATGTCTGTCCGGGTACCACGCTCTCCTGGCCCATGCCAGAGCAATGAGGATCATTTGGGAACCGAACCTCCGTAACCTCTGCAACACTTGCGGAACGACTGGGACTGGAGGAAACACGTACAGTAGTGGGAATGACCACTCCACTACGAACCCGTCTCCTAAGGCTCCTCTTGGGGGGGAATTCCCGCAAGCAGAATCTCTCGCACTTCCGGTTGACACTGGGGAAAAGAGATCTACTTGTGGGGTTCCCCAAAGGGCAAAGATCTCCAAAAGAACTTCTTGAGCCAGCTCCCACTCGTGAGAGACCGTGCTATGCCTGCTGAGAGCGTCCTCCGCTGCGTTTTCGTCTCCAGCCACATGAACTGCCGAGATCGAAATTCCCTGCTGGATGGCCCAGAACCAGAGCTGCATCGCCTCCCTGCACAACGGGAGTGACCCCGCCCCTCCTTTTTTGTTGAGGTAGTGCATGGCCACTGTATTGTCAGTCATAATTCGGACATTCTTCCCCCGCACAGACGGCAGAAAAGCCTTCAGGGCTAGACTGACGGCCCTCAGCTCTAACAGATTGATGTGGAGTCTGGACTCCGACGGAGACCAACGTCCGCTGGCTGTCAACTCATTGGCATGAGCGCCCCAACCTGTGAGGGACGCGTCCGTCACGATCGTCACCTCCGGCCATGGTTGCCAAAATGGAGCTCCCTTCATCAGATTGCCCTTGAGGCCCCACCACAGAAGATCCTGGGCTACAGAGGGCAGAATCTGAACGGGATACGACATCCTGCCGGAGAACTGCGACCACTGCATCTTGAGAGCCCACTGCAGAGATCTCATCCGCAGCCTGGCCCTCTGGCACCAGGAAAATGCAGGATGCCATGAGGCCGAACAACCTCAAGAACTCGAACGCCAGGAGATTCTGGGCACGTTGAAACTTGTCCACCATCTGAAGAATGTGAGGAGCCCTCACCTGAGGAGGCGAACACTGTCTCAGGGATGTGTCGAGCACTGCTCCGATGAATTGGAGACGCTGGGTAGGTGTCAAATGTGACTTCTTTAAAATTGAGGGAGAAGCCCAGCTTGTGAAGGGAGTGGCAGGTGACGGACAGATGATCCAGAGCTTGTTCGGGAGCGCGTGCCCTGATCAACCAATCGTTCAGGTAGGGGTAGACATGAATACCCCTTTCCTGAGATACACTGCCACCACCACCATCAGCTTGGTGAAGACCCACGGGGCGGAGGTCAATCCGAACGGCAGGACCCGAAACTGAAAATGCGAGTCGCCAACCGTGAACCTCAGGTACTTTCTGTGCTTGGGATGAATCGGCACATGAAATAAGCATCCTTGAGGTCGAGAGACACCAACCAATCCTGAAGTTGAAGGGCCTGGAGGACTTCAGAAAGAGTTACCATTTTGAACTTGTCCTTCCTGAGGAGCTTATTCAACCAACGCAAGTCCATGATGGGTCTCAATCCCCTGTCTTTTTTCGGGATCAAAAAATAAGGGGAATATCATCCTTTGTTCCTCTCCGCTACAGGCACCAGTTCTATGGCGCCTTTCTCCAGCAGGGCAAGGATTTACTGCGCAAGGCGCGGATCCGGACGCTTCAAAGAGAGCTTCCCCGGTGGATTGTCGTGAGGCCTCTGCTGGAAGGGAAGACCGTAGCCGTGGGCTATGATCTCCAGAAACCACACATCTGAAGTAATGGCACGCCATTCTCCAAGATGCTGCGTAAGTCTGCCCCCAACCGGGGAACCATGGGACATGGCCTCATGACTGAGCGGACGCAGCTGTGGCAGTGCCTGAGGGCAAAGAGGCAACTGCCCGAGCGGCTTTGGCACCCGAAGTACCTTGTTTTTCACCTCGGGTACTCCTACGGTGGCCCCTTTGACTGGCAGCTCCTCTCGATCTACCAAAGGACGAGTAGTATCGAAAGGAAACTCCCCTCCATTGCTGTCCCCTAGGACGAAAAGTCAGAGGTCGACGTACTGCAGCGCTCAAAGACTTTGCTGCAGCTTTGGAGGTCTGCAACCTCTCAAGGCTCTCGTCAGCCTTGCTGCCAAACAGATGAAAACCATGAAAGGGCATGTTCAGAAGCCGGGATTGTACATCAGGAACAAACCCCGACTTCCACAACCACGCAAACCTGCGCATCACGGTGCTCGCAGCCATAGACCGGCTGACACTGTCTGCAGTGTCCAAACCCGACTGAACGGATTCGCACATGGCATCCTTGCCGTCTTGCACGAGAGCTAGAAAACCATCCCGTTCTTCCCCTTCGGGAATATGCTCAGCCGCCAAAGATGCACAGTTCCACAGAGTGCGAGTGATTCTCGCCAAGGCACAAGTGGAGTTGGCCAACTTCAACGCCATAACCCCAGCTGAAAATACCTTCTTCACCCAACCATCAAAGCGCTTATCGTCCCTATCAGGAGGGATGGTAGGGTACGCAGCCTGCTTCGAGGGGGCTGTAGCCGCCTGCACCACCAAACTCTCCGGAGTAGGATGCGTCGATAAGTAGCAGGGGTCACTACTGGATGGGCGGTATTTTTTCGGAAGCGATTTATTAACTGCCGGCAGACTCTCCGGAGCATCCAAGCCGCCACCACACTTCTTTGCAAAGCCATGTGAAACGGCAACACCAGGTCAGTGGGCGGACCTTGATCCATGATGTCCGTCAAAACATCCTGATCAAACTCAACAGGAGGAGCAGACTAACCAGGTTACTCACGTAGTGACCACCTTACTCCTAGTCCATAGTCCCCTTTCCTCCATACTTAAGAGAAATCTCTCCGTCCTGTGGGACGGGACCGGAGCACTTTGTAAAAAGCATCCAAAAATGTTTTTTCAAAATTTCGTTCTTACTCTTTCTTATGCGGGGCCCGGCACGCGGCCGTAACCTCGTCCACCTTAGCTCTGCCCACGCATCACCCATCAGTCTTTTCTATCGCCAGGTCCAAGACCTATTAGTAATAACAGAGGAACCTTATTAGAGGGGACGGCGGGAGGGCATATGGAGGAAAGGGGACTAGGAGTAAGGTGGTCACTACGGTGAGTAACCTGGTTATACTCCTACGTCCTGTCCCCTTTCCTCCATACTTATGGGAGATTCTCAAGCACTCCTTACAGGAACTACGGGTGGCTGGAAAAAAACCCCATTGAAAAAGTTTCTTCAGCACAGCCTGACCAAACTGAGCATCAGCTCTTGAGCTCATGTCAAGAGAAGAATGCTCGCAAAAATCAGATGGGGAGGCCCAAGTAGCTGCCCTAGCGATGGACTCCCAGGGGACATACTTCTGAAAAGCAACCGCAGCTGCCTTGCCCCGCACCAGGTGCGCGTGAATACCCTTAGGAGGCTTCAAACCTTGGACGGTGAAGGACTCTAATGCAAGCGGCGATCCATCGAGAAATAGTCGCCTTAGAGGCCGGCTTACCCCGAGGGTTACCAAAGGTCACAAACAATTGAGAAGAACTAAGCTCGGCTGTTCTGTCCAGATAGAATTTAAGAGCCCTTCTGACATCAAAACAATGCAGAACCCTTTCCGCCTCTGAGGTAGGGTTCGGAAAAAAGACCGGCAGTGAGATAGACTGGTTCAGATGGAATTCAGATACCACCTTCGGCAGGAAAGCAGGATTCGTCCGTAGCACTACCTTATCCTTGTGAAAGACCAAAAAGGGGTGCTCCACCGACAAGGCCTGGAGCTCACTCACCCGCTTTGCTGACGTAACAGCGACCAAAAAGGACACTTTCCAAGATAGGTATTTGAGGTCCACCGTGGCCATTGGTCCGAAAGGCTTATGGCACAACGCCGTCAGGACTACATTTAGGTCCCATGGCAGGTGCGGACTATGAACTGGAGGATAAAGGCGTGTCAAGCCTGCAAAATGCCTATTAACCACTGGGTTACACAGAGTAAGAGCATTGATCCGTAGAAAGGTAAGCAGAAACCGCTGAAAGGTAAGTCCTGCATGACAGGACATGGACACCCGACTCTGCTAAGAAGGACACAAAGGACAGCACCATGTCAATTGTAGCCTCCCTTGGGTCCAGCTGCTTGCTCAAACACCAATAACAGAACCTGAGCCATTTGATTCTGTACTGGGACCAGTCGAGGGTTTCCTAGCTGCCTGGATAATACGCATGTTATCCGCAGACAGGTTAAGATGTTCTAAAGAGTTGAACTCAGGCACCATGCCGCCGAGCTTAGCAATTGTGGGGAGGGTTGCCACAGCTGCTGCTCCCCCTGATGAAGAAGATAGGGGGTCACTGGTAAACTGATCGGCGGGTACACCGACAGGTGTTGAAGCTCTAAGAACCAAAACCTGGCCGGCCACCACGGGGCTTTGAGTAGAAGGGAACAGTTCACCGAGTTCTTCAGCTTCCAAATTGCTCGGTGTGATGCCGGAAATGCATCTGAGGGACAGGGCCTCTGAATCCTTGTCCTTTTTCTGTTTTTACCGTGTGTTCTGTCATGTTTTCTGCCCAGGAGTCCATGAGGGACTCCTGGCAGTGCAGCTCTCTTTTGGTTTGGTGAACAGACCCATGGGATACCCTTATGGCACCCATGGGTAGGGGTACAACCCTGTGCCCCTAGTGTATGTTTTTGGGCACCTGTGGGTGGCCCACAGAGCAGGGTATGGGCTGGTGGCAGCTCCATGCTGAATTTGACAGGTGCTCTGGGTGTCCTCCATTTTGGGATACCCAGGCCCTGCCATTGGAATCAGTTGATTCCTGATAGGAAACAAGATGGCCCCTGTGCCCTCTTGCTTTCTATTGCCTGTTATCTTGTTTTTCCCAAAGTCCTGGGAAGCCCTGACTCTGTCCCTTCCCCCTGACTGGCTGTTGGGTGGAAGTTCCATATATGGTGTTGTTGTGAAGGCCCAGCTAGACTGACTGGAGCCTTCCCAGTGACTGTATGTTGTGGGTACCTCCTGTGGGTGGGACCTGGGTGAATGGAGTGTGTGACCAATATACACTCCTTGTTGTGGTTGTCTGGTTTCTGGCATGAGAGACAAAGACTGAGACAGCCCTGCCCGAAACTGGCCTGAATGCAGTGTGTAGTGTTGAATGGCTGGGTACTTGTCCCAATCCACATTCCTTGTTGTGAGTGTCTGAAAGGGAGGAGTGTGGCCTGAATGCACTGTGTGCCTGATTGGCTGACTGACTGCATGAATGCCCTTCTGTGTGATTGGCTGCTGTGTGTGTGCCAGCAGTGTGGATGAGAGACAGAATAGTATATCTGGGGACCTCTCACCACTGGAAATTGTTCAGAAGCATTCAGAAGCTGAGTCTCCACTCAAGAGTAACTGGATTTGCTGATCCTCGACGTCCAGCTGGAAGAAGAAGACTTGCTGTGGCATTTGCTTCGACGGAACTGAAGGTTGTCGAAATCGTCGAGGACTGACCCGAGAGAGGACCTGGTAAGGCGCCCTCTTCCCGTGCTCCGAGGGACCATCGAGCACCGCTGAATCTTCGCCGAAGCGCCCTGGAAGTCAGACCCTCGAAAGGCTGCCGACCCGAGACGGGACCGCCGAGGAGATCGAAGTGAAGCACCCGGACCTCGACGCTGTCGAAGTCCATTGCCGTCGACCAGGGTTCGCAGGTCTGTGTAACCGCTGGAGGCCCGTCGAAGTTGTGTTGCCCAGCCGTGGGAACCACTTGACGCCGTGCCGCCGACGACCGGAGCCGTCCGCTCCTTGCCTAAGAACATTTGACTCGAAGGACTCCCTCGTCCGCACCGTCGACCGCTTTTGCCCTGCCGGAGAAAGTCGAGGACGACCAACGCGCCGAGGAGAATCCGCCGGTGGGTTTCCCGCCACCTCACGATCCCAAAGACTCGAGCGACTCGACGCCCTTGCTGGGCTCCCGTCTCTACAATCTTTGCGGTCCAGAACTATTGTCATCGAGGTGCCCCGCACACCTCCGCCTTGCAGGACGCCGACGCGCCGACGAGCACCGCTCGGACGAAGCTGCCGCCTCTTCGACATCGTTCTACCTCGTTTGTCGACGGACGTTCGACGCCCCGTGCCTCCCGCTTGAAAGGGAAGGCATTCAAGAAGGGCCGTCGATTCCCCGTCGCCGAACCCCGAGGTCTTCGACGTTTCTCGACGCCTCTCGACGATCCGTGACTCCTGCTTAAAAGGGGGTCATTCAAGAAGGATCTGTCGACGCCTCTTCGAAGAACTCGACTCCACCAGGTACATTGGGGGGGTAAAAACATTGTAGGAGAAAATAAGACTGTTGAACAATATATGGACTGGGCTTGTGTCATATCCCTTTATTTTACAGGTTGCCCAGGTGGGGGGATCTCCACACAGAACTGTGTCCAGTAGCTAGGGCCAGTATTCTGCCTATTGTTTCAACCATCTTTTATCTCTCCTCTCTCTATTGCTGGTTTCCTTCTTATTGATCTGTGTGCCATTTTTACAGTATTGTGAATGCACTTTAATGAGGTCTAATATTAGTGGTACCACTTTAGAATTGTAGATATTTATCATTATTGGTTTTCCTGAGCACAAAGTGCGTTGTTGTGATAAGTGTACATAACCCTTGAATATTAATTATATAAAGACTGTGTTTTCAGTAATACAGTGTGTGGACATTCCTTTGGGGGGGGGCTTGGGGATACACTGTACTTAAGAACCAGCCTGCATCACCTCCTGAGAAGCTAGGCCTTGATTGCTCGTCCATCGCTACCGTATTAGAGAATCTTGGCTGGGGTCCTCTGTGCCTCTCCTCTACCATATAGAGAGCGGAAGTACAGACCCCCCCACCGGTCTTGACAAGCTGGTGGCAGCGGTGGGATGCTTATGGTTTTAAGACTCAGTGTATAACCGTGCCACTTACAAAATATCCGCACTTTATTAGATTAAGGTTTGGGTGTGTACCAAATAACTGCATTACAGGCAATGGAGCCCATTGCAAATGGTAAATTGACTCGGATGAGCTTAGAGGCTCTCCAGAGTGCTTGTGAAGCCAGGGAGTTGGACTTTGTGGATAAGTCTAGGGCTGAGCTGATAGCTGCCCTGGTGGACTACCAGACTGATGGTGAAACCCTTGATGAAGGGGGGGATGCAACCAGTGAGGACTCTGCCCCTGGGGTTGTCGCTGAATCTGTTTCTGGGAATGCCACCATTCCTGCTGCCTCTGTTCCAAACCCCAGCAATTCCATGGAACTTGAGTTATTAAGGATGAAATTGGCCTTTGAATATCGCAAGTTGGAAATAGAAGCTGAGCTTAAGAAAGAGGAGCTGGCACAGCAAGTGGAACTCAAGAATAGGGATCTTGCGCTCAAAGACAAGGACACTGAATGTCAGAGAATCCAGCTAGAGAGAGCTAGAGTGGAGACTTCAGCTAGACCAATTGAGAGTGGCAGGTCCCCAGCCACCAAGTTTATGAAAGATTTGGTTGGTGTGTTTGTGGAGGGTTCAGATATCCTCCAATGGATTGAAGCGTTTGAAATGGCTTGTGCAATTCATGATGTAGATAAAAGAGATTGGGCTAAGTGTTTGTTAAGCAGAGTGCCTCAAACTGGATATGACTGTATTCTGAAGCTGAGTGTGGAGGAAAGGGGTCAGTATGAGTGTATGAAGTCTGCTTTGATTGCCAAGTTTGGCAAGACACCTACCCAATACCTTAAAAGGTTCAGGGATTTTAAGAAAAGAGAGAATGTGTCTTGGGTTGACTGGGTGAGTACTGCGCACATGAACATGATGGGGTGGATTGACGGTTACAAGGTGAAAACTTTTGTTGAGTTGTCCCACCTCTTGTTTTTTGAGCATTTTTCTGAAGCCTGTTCACCAGAGCTGCGTCAGTATGTGGCTGACCAGAACATTTTGGACCCCTTTAAGCTGGCTAGGTTGGCTGACAAGTGGGTCTCCCACCGGGTGTCCCCTAAGGACTCCAGTGGGAAGGACAAGGACAAAGAAAAGGGGACCTCTCAGAAAGCTGAGGAGTCCCAAAAGCAATCACAGTCGGGTAAACCAAAACCTTCCTCTCCTAAGACCCAAAAATCTGGTGGGGATAAGTCCTCTGTGGGTGGGAATAAGAGTAGTGGTCCACCTGCTGCAAAGCAGGTTCCCAGTGGTTCCAGTACCGTACCCCGCACTCCTGGCACTTGTTGGGATTGTGGGGCTCTGGATCACAAAAGGGGTGACCCCAAGTGTAAAGGTAAGGCACTTGGAGTACAGGCTGTCAGCCTGACCTACCCTTACCCCGTGGCTGAGGTGGAGGCCACTGTCCTCCCCTCCTCTACAGGAATCACATTTGGTGCTCCGGTAGAGATTTCCTTAGTGTCCCTTGGGGCCTGGGACCAGTACGCAGAAGTACTGGCAACTATCCCGCAGAACACCCGTAGGTTTTTGAGAAGTGTCCTCTTGAATGGCCAGCCTTCTACTGGTTTGAGAGACACTGGGGCAAGCATGACAGTGGTGGACAGGACCCTGCTCAAGCCAGAGGACTATGTAGGTGCTCCTCTGAGAACCACCAGGTTAGCTGGTGGGCCTCCCAAATTATCGCCTGTAGCCCTAGTCACACTCATGATTGGAGACAAGACAGCAAAGCTTCCTGTCCTGGTTCAGGACAATGTCCCTGCTAACATTCTGTTAGGAAATGATCTAGTAGAGTTGGGGTTGATCTCGGATGGTCTTCCCATGACTGCTGCTGCAGTCACTAGGTCACAGGTGACACCGGGTCTGGCTGTGAGTCAGGTACCCGAGCCAAAGGCGAGGCCTAAGGCAAGAAGAAGGAAGACCAAGAAGGCCACCTCTGTGGAGGGAACACCTTCTCTTCCTGCTGTTCCGACAGCACCCATTGGGATCCATGCTCCGGACGGGCTGGGTCCAGCGGAAAACCCAAACTAAACTCCTGTGGGAGAAGAGACAGAAGACTCTCCTGTGGGAGAGGTTCTCAACCCGGAGGATCATCCCGACCTTCAATGCTTGTTAGCTGAAGGGGGACCCTCCCGGGCAGACTTCTGTAAGGGACAGAGAGAGTGCCACTCTCTCGAGGGCCTGAGGAAACAGGCCCTGTCCCAGGCACAAGGTGAAGTGCCTAGGACATTCAAGATTTATTGGGAGGGTGAGCTCCTTGTTAGTGAGCCCACTAAGCCCGAACCTGGTGCCCGCAAGAGGTTGGTGGTACCCCAGGTTTACAGGCCCTTCCTACTGCAGTTGGCGCATGAGGTGCCCTTGGCTGGTCATCTTGGGACCAAGAAGACTAAGCAGAGGCTCTCTGCCCATTTCTACTGGCCACGGATGGGAGTAGAGGTGGAGTCCCACTGCAGGACCTGCCCAACTTGTCAGTTGTCTGGCAAGACTGGAGGCAGGGTCATTGCCCCACTGCAGCCATTACCAGTGGTTGGCACACCATTTGAGAGGGTGGGCATCGACATCGTCGGTCCCCTTGACCCTCCCACTTCAGGTGGACATCGGTTCATCCTGGTCTTGGTAGATCATGCCACCAGGTACCCTGAGGCAATACCCCTTCGGACTGTTACTGCCAAGGTGGTTGCCAGGGCTCTCCTGGGCATTTTCACCCGTGTTGGATTCCCCAAGGAGGTTGTCTCTGACCGAGGATCCAACTTCATGTCTAGTTACATGAAAACCATGTGGAAAGAGTGCGGGGTAACCTACAAGTTCTCCACCTCTTACCACCCCCAGACCAATGGTCTGGTTGGGAGATTTAACAAAACTCTCAAGGGCATGCTAGGTGCTTTGGAAGAGCCCCTAAGGAGGAAATGGGATCTCCTCCTGCCATGCCTGCTGTTTGCTTACAGAGAGGTACCTCAAGAGGGTGTTGGTTTCAGCCCCTTTGAGTTACTCTTTGGACATCCCGTGAGGGGGCCCCTCGCCTTGATCCGAGAAGGCTTGGAAGCCACCCCTCCAGGTCCCGCCAAGCAAGTGGGGGACTATGTGTTAGGCCTCAGGCGGAGGATGACACAAATGATGGGTCAGGCAACAGCAAATCTCAAGGCCAGCCAGGAATTGAATAAGTACTGGCATGACCTGAAAGCTTCGCAAGTGGATTGGACTCCGGGACAGGAAATCCTTGTGATGGAGCCTACCAAGCCTAGAGCTTTGGCAGACAAGTGGACTGGACCCTTCAGGATCATCTCCAAGATGGGCGAAGTCAATTATCTGGTGGACATGGGAGCCTCTGGGGTAGCCCCCCAGGTATTCCATGTCAACAGGCTCAAGCCTTTCCACAGGCGAGCAGAGGTCTCATGTCTCTTGCTAGCTTCAGGGCAAGAAGAGGATGAGAGTGAGCCCCTTCCTGATTTGCTGCATAGCAACCCTCAGGATGGCTCAGTGGAGGGAGTACAACTCTCTGCCGATTTGACAACAGAGCAGCAGAGGGCCTGCCGGGCTTTGCTCCAGCAGTATGCCCCTCTGTTTTCACTGACACCGGGCCTTACACCGTGGTGTAAGCACGAAATTGACACTGGTGACAGTGTGCCTGTCAAAAGCAGGAGCTATCGTATGTCAGATACCGTCAAAAACCACATCCAGGCTGAGGTCGCCAAGATGTTGGATCTGGGTGTTATTGAACCCTCCACCAGTCCCTGGTCCAGTCCAGTGGTCCTTGTCCCCAAGGCAAGTTCCCCGGCGGGTACCAAGGATTGGAGGTTCTATGTGGACTACCGAGGAGTCAATGCCGTCACCAAAACTGACGCGCACCCATTGCCCAGGGCTGATGAGCTCGTGGACACTATAGGTGCTGCCAAATTTGTGAGCACCTTTGACCTTACCTCAGGCTATTGGCAAATAGCTCTGACGGACCATGCCAAGGAAAAGACGGCATTCTCCACACCTGAGGGACTCTACCAGTTTAGGGTCATGCCCTTTGGGTTGAAGAATGCCCCTGCCACCTTCCAGAGATTGGTCAACCATGCGCTCAGTGGGCTGGAAGCCTTTTGTGTGGCTTACTTAGACGACATTGCCGTCTACAGTTCCACCTGGGAAGAGCATTTGACACATCTGGATAAGGTGTTGCAGGCCTTGAAAAGGGCTAACCTCACTATCAAGGCCACCAAGTGCCAGATAGCTCAGGGGAAAGTTACCTATCTTGGTCATGAGGTAGGAGGGGGTCAAATCCAACCTCTCTCCAGTAAAGTACAGGACGTACAGAACTGGGAGACTCCCACTACTCAAACCCAGGTGAGAGTCTTTTTGGGCCTCACTGGGTACTATCGCAATTTCATGGCAGACTATGGAACCATAGCTGCACCCCTGACAGCTCTAACTTCACCCAAACAGCCTAGGAAGGTTAATTGGACTGAAGACTGTCAGAGGGCCTTTGATGGCTTGAAAGAAAGTCTGTGTAGGGCACCTGTGTTGAGTGCGCCTGACTACAGCCGACCCTTTATCGTCCAGACGGATGCCTGCGACACCGGAATTGGAGCTGTCTTGTCCCAGTTAGATGACAAAGGGAGAGAACATCCTATCATATTCATCAGTAGACAACTCAAGGGTAGAGAACTTAGGTGGGCTACTGTTGAAAAGGAATGTTTTAGTATAGTTTGGAGCCTTAGGCGTTTTAGGCCCTACCTTACGGGGTCCACCTTCAAGGTCCAAACAGATCATAAGCCCCTGAAGTGGCTTATGCAGATGAAGGGTGAGAATCCGAAATTGCTCAGGTGGTCGATTAGCCTACAAGGGCTAGACTTCACCATAGAGCACAGACCAGGGAAGAGTCACGATAATGCAGATGGCCTTTCCAGAAGGTATGTTGACCGTCTGGATGAGGGTGTCTATCCCGTGGGAGATTAGGCACCCTCCACCTCAGTCTGGGGGGGGGCGACTGTGATGCCGGAAATGCATCTGAGGGACAGGGCCTCTGAATCCTTGTCCTTTTTCTGTTTTTACCGTGTGTTCTGTCATGTTTTCTGCCCAGGAGTCCATGAGGGACTCCTGGCAGTGCAGCTCTCTTTTGGTTTGGTGAACAGACCCATGGGATACCCTTATGGCACCCATGGGTAGGGGTACAACCCTGTGCCCCTAGTGTATGTTTTTGGGCACCTGTGGGTGGCCCACAGAGCAGGGTATGGGCTGGTGGCAGCTCCATGCTGAATTTGACAGGTGCTCTGGGTGTCCTCCATTTTGGGATACCCAGGCCCTGCCATTGGAATCAGTTGATTCCTGATAGGAAACAAGATGGCCCCTGTGGCCTCTTGCTTTCTATTGCCTGTTATCTTGTTTTTCCCAAAGTCCTGGGAAGCCCTGACTCTGTCCCTTCCCCCTGACTGGCTGTTGGGTGGAAGTTCCATATATGGTGTTGTTGTGAAGGCCCAGCTAGACTGACTGGAGCCTTCCCAGTGACTGTATGTTGTGGGTACCTCCTGTGGGTGGGACCTGGGTGAATGGAGTGTGTGACCAATATACACTCCTTGTTGTGGTTGTCTGGTTTCTGGCATGAGAGACAAAGACTGAGACAGCCCTGCCCGAAACTGGCCTGAATGCAGTGTGTAGTGTTGAATGGCTGGGTACTTGTCCCAATCCACATTCCTTGTTGTGAGTGTCTGAAAGGGAGGAGTGTGGCCTGAATGCACTGTGTGCCTGATTGGCTGACTGACTGCATGAATGCCCTTCTGTGTGATTGGCTGCTGTGTGTGTGCCAGCAGTGTGGATGAGAGACAGAATAGTATATCTGGGGACCTCTCACCACTGGAAATTGTTCAGAAGCATTCAGAAGCTGAGTCTCCACTCAAGAGTAACTGGATTTGCTGATCCTCGACGTCCAGCTGGAAGAAGAAGACTTGCTGTGGCATTTGCTTCGACGGAACTGGAGGTTGTCGAAATCGTCGAGGACTGACCCGAGAGAGGACCTGGTAAGGCGCCCTCTTCCCGTGCTCCGAGGGACCATCGAGCACCGCTGAATCTTCGCCGAAGCGCCCTGGAAGTCAGACCCTCGAAAGGCTGCCGACCCGAGACGGGACCGCCGAGGAGATCGAAGTGAAGCACCCGGACCTCGACGCTGTCGAAGTCCATTGCCGTCGACCAGGGTTCGCAGGTCTGTGTAACCGCTGGAGGCCCGTCGAAGTTGTGTTGCCCAGCCGTGGGAACCACTTGACGCCGTGCCGCCGACGACCGGAGCCGTCCGCTCCTTGCCTAAGAACATTTGACTCGAAGGACTCCCTCGTCCGCACCGTCGACCGCTTTTGCCCTGCCGGAGAAAGTCGAGGACGACCAACGCGCCGAGGAGAATCCGCCGGTGGGTTTCCCGCCACCTCACGATCCCAAAGACTCGAGCGACTCGACGCCCTTGCTGGGCTCCCGTCTCTACAATCTTTGCGGTCCAGAACTATTGTCATCGAGGTGCCCCGCACACCTCCGCCTTGCAGGACGCCGACGCCCCGACGCCGACGAGCACCGCTCGGACGAAGCTGCCGCCTCTTCGACATCGTTCTACCTCGTTTGTCGACGGACGTTCGACGCCCCGTGCCTCCCGCTTGAAAGGGAAGGCATTCAAGAAGGGCCGTCGATTCCCCGTCGCCGAACCCCGAGGTCTTCGACGTTTCTCGACGCCTCTCGACGATCCGTGACTCCTGCTTAAAAGGGGGTCATTCAAGAAGGATCTGTCGACGCCTCTTCGAAGAACTCGACTCCACCAGGTACATTGGGGGGGTAAAAACATTGTAGGAGAAAATAAGACTGTTGAACAATATATGGACTGGGCTTGTGTCATATCCCTTTATTTTACAGGTTGCCCAGGTGGGGGGATCTCCACACAGAACTGTGTCCAGTAGCTAGGGCCAGTATTCTGCCTATTGTTTCAACCATCTTTTATCTCTCCTCTCTCTATTGCTGGTTTCCTTCTTATTGATCTGTGTGCCATTTTTACAGTATTGTGAATGCACTTTAATGAGGTCTAATATTAGTGGTACCACTTTAGAATTGTAGATATTTATCATTATTGGTTTTCCTGAGCACAAAGTGCGTTGTTGTGATAAGTGTACATAACCCTTGAATATTAATTATATAAAGACTGTGTTTTCAGTAATACAGTGTGTGGACATTCCTTTGGGGGGGGCTTGGGGATACACTGTACTTAAGAACCAGCCTGCATCACCTCCTGAGAAGCTAGGCCTTGATTGCTCGTCCATCGCTACCGTATTAGAGAATCTTGGCTGGGGTCCTCTGTGCCTCTCCTCTACCATATAGAGAGCGGAAGTACAGACCCCCCCACCGGTCTTGACACTCGGTGAACCAGAGGCAGAGGCGGGAAGGCGTAAGCTCATGTTGTGCCATGGAATCTCGAGAGCATCCACAGAGAAGAGGCACCCAGCCCCCCTCTGGAGGCATAGTGAGGAAGCTTCTTGTTTACCGCCGTAGCGAAGAGGTCCACTTCCGGTGTGCCCCAACGCAGGAAAATCCCTGAGAGGACCTCGGCCTTTAACTCCCACTCATAACTGACCACTGTCTGCCGGCTGAGGGCATCCGCTGTGATATTCAGCTGGCCTGGGATGTGCACTCCAAGCAGCCAAACACCATGAAGGACAGCCCACTCCCAAATCTAGATGGACAGGTCCACGAGAGGGGGAGACTTGGTTCCCCCTTGCTTGTTGATGTAATACATCGACACCACATTGTCCGTACGTATGCGGACCACCTTGTTGGCTATGATCGGTCTGAACGCCCTGAGCGCTAGGAAGATAGCCAGAAGCTCTAGATGATTTAGGTGGAGGAGCTCGTCCTGAGGTGACCAGAGATTCAAGACCTGAAGAAGATCCAATGTCGCACCCCACCCCAGAAGGGAGGAGTCAGTCGTGATCGTCACCATAGGGGCTGGGTCCTGGAACCCTGCACCCACCGACAGGTTGCTGAGAGATGACCACCACTCCATGTCCACTCTCATGGAAGCCAGAATCATTTTCAATGTGGAATCCGGGTCCACAGCCTGACGCCAAGAACTCCGAAGAGCCATCAGAGTCCGCCTCATCTTGAGACGGGCAAGAGGAAGAGCCAAAATGCATGAGGCCATGAGGCCCAGAAGCCTCTGGAACCACCAGTCCGACATGCTCTCCGACTGCGCAAACATCTGACACGTGGCCAACAGATCCGCCATTCTGTCCCCGGTCAGGTAGACTCTGCAGTCGATCGTGTTCCAGCGAAAACCCAGGAAGATCAAGTCCTGAGAGACCGTCACGGAAGATTTCCACCAGTTCACCGACAGCCCAAGATGGAACAAGAGCTGAAGGAGAGACTGAAGATTGCACGCGGCTTTCAACGGGCAAGGACTACGTAATAGCCAGTCGTCCAAATACGGATTCACATGGATACCCTGCAGACGAAGATAGGCCACAATCACAGACATCTTTATGAAGACACGCGGCGCGGAGCATAGGCCAAAATGAATCACTCCAAACTGGAAGTGCTCCTCTCCCAAAGCGAAACGGACATATCTCCTGTGTGGATTCCAAATCAGAATATGCATGTACGCATTCTGAAGATCCACCACGCTGAGCCAATCGCCCATCTGCAAAGAAGACCGCATCTAGCCGGGCGTGATCATCTTGAATTTCTCTTGGGGTAGGAAAAGATTGAACTGGGATAGGTCTAGGATGGTGCGCAGGCCAGCTTGGTTGGGTTTGGGCACTGTAAACAGCCGGGAGTAGAAGCCCTCCCCTCGCTCCCCGAGGGGAACGGCTAATACAGCTCTGAGGTCCAGAAGTTTCTGAACCTCGGCTTTGAGGGAGGGCGAGCCCGACAGGTGAAAAGGAGGGTTGGAAGGTGGGGTAGGGGGTAAGCGGAAGCCCGCCCGAGCGACTGACAAGACCCATCTGTCTTCGGTGATGGTCTGCCACGCCTCCCAATGAGACGCAATGCATCCTCCCACCTGGGTCTCGTGCGAGCGCTGAGAACCGTCATTTTGCAGGTTTTTCAGTGGCGTTGCCACCTGAACCTGAGGAGGAGGCTGAGGAGCGGGAAAAAAAAACGGGTCCGTCGTTGCCTGCGGCGGTTATTCCCCAAAGGAGTATCCACCCTGCAAGATTTCCGGTCTAGGACGCCCCTAAAGCCAGAAGAGGGTCGACTTTGAGACAATGGCCTCTGTGCTTTAAAAGGAGTCTTAATAAGGACGACAAGGACTTAGCTGTCCGGGAGCTATCCTTTGTCTTGGTCAGCTCTACATCTGTTGTAGAATTGAAGATCTCCTTGCCATCAAACGGAAGGTCTAACACCTTGTCCTGTACTTCCTTTCGAGAATTTGGTGGCATGCAGCCACGCCTGACGTGAGGTATCAACCCCCAACATAAGGCCCCGAGCCGAGGTGTCTACGTGATGAGCCGCAGCCTCCAGGAGATCGGGGCCAAGACCCTGGCGTCGGATAACCCCGCTTTAAAGTCTTCCATCTTCTCGACCGGGATGAACTCTTCAAACTCCGACAGACCTTTCCACATCTGCATATTAGCCCCCGCTAACACCAGTTCGGCATTGGCCTGCCGGAGCTGCAAGACGGAGTTGACGAAAATCTTCCTCCCAACGGAGTCCAGGAGCTTGTCCTCCTTCCCCAGAACCTGAGTAGCCATTGAAGAGGAGGCAACAGGCCTGGACTGTAACCTGGCCGCAGCCACCACTGTGGAGGAGGGAGGCGGACAAGACAACAGGGCCACCTCTTCCGAAGAATGCAGCCTGTATCGCGCGTCAATTTTCTTATTGACGAAAAGTCCAGAGTGTGGCTTTTCCCAGACCCTACGGACCTCAGCCAGAACGTCCTTCTGCAAGAACATGCCGGTACGCTACAGAGGAGACAGGGTGAACACCCAAGAAAACAGGCCCTCCTGCGGAGCGGGTGCCTCTGGCACCGGAACATCCAAGGAGCACATGTCCAGTACCCAGTCATGAAAAGCTCTAATAGAGCAGGGCAGGTCCTTGTTGTCCTGATCGCCCTGCGCGTCATCCGAGAGGTCAGGATCCTGCTGAGACATGTCAGGCGCTGCCTTGTCCACAGGGGACAATGGAGGCAAAGGCGGGAGAGTAGAAATAGGCACCGTAGGTAAAGTGGGTGCCGGCGGAACCACCGGAGGAACGGTTGGAGCAGGAGGCACAGGTGGACATATTTCTCTGAAAAGCCCTTTGAAATATTCCCTCATGGGTTCGTACGCATAAGCGTCTGAAATTTGCTGAAAAAGGCATCCTCCGAGGACTGCTTTGGAACCGGAGGAGACTTATGAGGAGGATAATTCCAGGGATGCAACGGTGAAGGTTGCCACAAAGGCCCATCAACCGACGTATCCACGAAAATCAAAGGTGCCGACCCCGGAAGGCAACAAAACATTGTGCAGAAGGGGCATCCGAGTGTTCCAATCATAGACTGGCCGATAAGGATGCGCACAAGGGACCCTATGAACACCCGCTGGGCTAAGCCCTACACCTGAAGCCGATGGCGTAGTTGTAGGGGCAGCACCCAAAATGGCCGCCGCAGTTGTGGCAGGAACGGCTGCCATTTTGTCCTCACCCGAGTGGAACTGCGGCACGCGAGGCAGTGAGGCAGGGGTCCCCGTCGGTGGATCAGGGGTCTTAAGTTTAGCCTTAACATAAGGAACCTCGGCAGAGCCGGTACTATGAGGCCTGGAATGTTTCTGCGACATACCAACTGCCAAATTAGCCTTCTCAGGAAGAACCTCGGCGCTGCCAGTAAAAGAAGTACTTTCCTTCTTTGTCCCCTCAACAGATCTGGTGTCGCAGCAAGAGTGGGAACGGTGAGAAACAGCCTTCACCGATAAGGTCTTGCCAGACCTCTCAGAAGAGTTGCTAACTTTAGCCTCTGCACGAGGGACCTCGGACCCTGGTCCGGTAACAGCTTTACTAGTGTGGACCTCGAACATCCGTTCGGTAACACCAAGCCCAACCAAGGCCTCGGGGCACACCCCGGTCTTATTTTTGAGGGAAGCCGAAAGAGGCCTCAGAGCAAGCTCTGGTACCCTACGACTCAGTAGAACTGGGTCAACAAGCAGCCTCCAGAGGAGGGGCCTCGGAGCGTACTCTGTTATTCACAGGCCCCTTCCGGAGACCCTCAGAGAAAACTCTGGTAGAATTATTAGGCCCCACAGGCACCTCGGGGCAATCCCCGGTGACAGAGCGATCAACGCCCCTCTCAGCTGAGGAAGAACCCGGAAAGGTGTCTCCCGGCCGGGGTGCTCTGAAAAGTAAAGAACTTACTGGGCGCTTCTTTTCGTCAAACTCTTGAAAATGCGACGGGGGAGTTCCTCGGAACACCTCCTCCCACCGCTCCAACTGACGTTGAAGAGCCCGGACCGAAAGGGAGTCACAGTAAAAACAGGAGTCCCAACTGTGACCCGGACCCAAACACTTTAAACAAAGACGATGGGGATCCGCCCTCGCGAAGCGTCGGTGACACGAACAATCAGGAAAGTCTAGTTTGAACGACATAGACTAGTACACGATCGCTAGCGAGAGTGTCATGATGCCTTCCTCCAAGGAGCCAGACCAGGCCCAGCTACCCCAGAGGCAGACATCATGTCCCCGAGGGAAGTCTCAGCAGCCCCAAGTAGGGACCCTTTGGACTCAGTCATGGCGCCTTTGGCGCCAGGCTTATATTGGACAACAGTCCTGGCGCCATAGGCGCCAGGCTCATAAAAGATGACTTTGTGTTTAAAGGTGCTTGGTGTAAACTTACCTGATGCAGACCATGCTGCAACATCCGGGCCATCTAGAGGCCTGAATGGGACTGCTTTCTCTTTGGGGACTACTTAACCACACGGGTGTGGCCGGAGGAAGAATACATACCTGAGAGGAAGGATACATACCTGGAACTACTTTGAAGGCTTTTTAAGCCACGCCCAAGCAGCAACTCACGCTCCGCGTTGTTCTGCATCCAGCAGCTGGACGCTCACCGTGTCTGCTCCTGCATCCTGACTTCTGCCACGCCCACCAGCATCCTGGAACACCTGCAAAGGGAGAAGAGAAGAGAATAGGAGAAAGAAGAGTCCTTACCTGCAAAACCCGAATTCCAGAGACATTTCGCCGACGATCCTGAAAAGGAAGACATTCATTTTAAAAGCACATCGCATTGATCGCTGCAGCGCCGCATTCCACTCACCTTTACTAGGCGCCTCCATGTTCATCAGCGACCATCTGGATCCGCAGCCACATTTCAGCGCCTAGGGAGAAAAAGACAAGAACAAAGGTGAGCTAGGGAAGAGAATAAGAAAACCTTACTTTGCCATCATAAGACTTACCATGACATAAGTCATTCCCACTTCATTTTGGGTCGGTGCCGCATCCTGGAAAATATGGGGAGAACCAACCCTTGTTCCTCTCCTCTGCAGGTACCAGTTCTATAGCACCTTTCTGTAGCAGGTCTAGAATCTCCTGCATAAGGAGTGGGTCTGGAAACATCAAAGAGTTGTTCCCCGGTGGATGACTAAGGTATGCGTAGGAAACTCAGGAATTAACCCTGTGCAATTGTTTCCAATGCCCAAGCATCTGAAGTAATAGCCTGCCATTCTCTCAGATGTTGAGTTAACCTGCCTCCTACTGATGTTTTGTGATGTAAGACCTCAGAGAGGTTTTGGGGCGGCTGACGCAGATGCTGAGGCTAAAGCAGCATCTGCTGCTGCAGTCTTAGTAGCTTTACCCAGTCCACCACGGGGGGAAACGTCTCTGGCCTCTGAGCTGGCTGTCCTCTGCCTTTTCAGAATGCAGAATAATAACGAAAGGACCTACCCCATCCAGGGCACACCTGTGGGGCGGTTCAGAGTTTGTTTTATCGCAGCTCCAAGGGATTTGGCCGCCACCTTGGAAGTTTGCAACTTCTCCAAACTTTCATCAGCTTTCTTGCGAAATAGACGAGTGCTGTCAAAGGGTATATTCAGAAGTCTGGACTGTACATCAGGAGCAAATCCAGACTTCCGCAACCACACAAATTTGCGGACTGTCGTACTAGCCGCCATGGCCCTGCTGTCAACACAGTAGAGACCGGTCTGGAGGGACTCGCACATCGCAACTTTTCCGTCCTTGATAATGTTCAAGAGACCATCTCTCTGCTCCCCTTCAGGGAAATGATCAGCCCCCATTGAAGCACACTCCCAAAGGGTGTGGCTAAAACTTGCCAGTGGGCTTGTGGCATTAGCAGACTTTAGGGCCATGCTACATGCCGAGAAAACTTTCTTGGCCATGGCATCAAATTTTTCATCATCACAATTCTGAGGGATTGTAAGGTATGCAGTCTGTTTACCTGATGAAGTTTTAGCTTGAACAACTAAGCTTTCTGGGGTCGGGTGCTTTCTAGGGTCGGTGTTTTGACAAGTATAAGGTATCTGCAGCTGATGCCCTATATTTTGCTGGCAGTCTTTTGCTGCCTGTAGGGATCACCTCTGGCGTTTCCCAGTTTGTAGACACCTTTTGTAAGGCCTTGTGAAAGGGGACAACAGGATCTTCTTGTGGTCCCTTATCCAGTATGTCAGTGAGGTCATCTTGCTCGTATACACGTGTGGGCCTAGACCACCCCATATATTCCATCACCCTATTCATAAGTGTCATGTAATTACTGTCTGCATGGTCCCGTTTCAGGCTCATTGAAATCAATCTCGGGGTAAGTATCAATCATGCTTGCTTCCTGTAAGGACTCTTGCAGATCTTTTAATATGGCCTCTTCTGAGACCAATTCTTCAGGTATGGGATGCCTCACACACTCCAGGCCAAAGGGTCTTTCTGCATCAGAATTCCTCTCCCTCCTCATAAATTGAGGATAAGGTTTTAGAGTAATCTGAGCGGGACAGAGGAATGTAGCTCTTTTCCAATGAAGGGGCAATAGCAGTAACTAGAGGTGGAGAAATACTAGTAATCATCAATGTGGACGTCATTGGCCTCAATGGATTCGCGATTGGCTTTGAGGTCGTCGATAAAATCGACTGACATTAGTCTTTGATGAAGTTGCTTAGGGCGTCGAAGTCTTCGGCTTTGACATGTGAGTCAATTGTGTCAACGTCTTGTACGTCAGAGGCTTTATCTCGGCTCAAGGGTTTTTCACGCTCTTGAGGAGTTTGTTTTGCTGAGGTGGAAGACTCACGGCTCTTGGGTTTACCAGGTTTTTCTCCTGTGGTATTGCCTCTAGGTCTCTCTAAGGGGGACAAGGCCGCGTTCTCAAACACCTTTAGCATTTTTTTACAGCAATCCTCCAACTGAGCCGGGGAGCTGTGCTTAGTGGGACATGTAACTCTCTCCGGTGAACTGGAGGTTGAGGTGGAAGGCGATCTGTGACGCCTTTTTTTACTGTGCCTCGAAGCGGACTAATGCTGCGATCCGCTTCGAGATCGTGAATGTTTTTTTACATCCAGGAGACGATGGTCTTGACTCGTCTGAGGTACGTTTAGCAGGGGTAATGGATTTTCAGGTCTCACCCCTCTCCAACTTCCCTATGCGCTCTCTTAAGGTTTTCGCCATCCTTGACAAACATTCTAAACATGGATGCTCTGCCCCAATGCACCAGAGACAGACCCCTGTGTGGGTCTGTCGAGGATATCTTCGCCCCACAATCTCGGCATTTTTTAAAGCCAGATCAGGACATAGATGGAGCCGATGAAGAGGCCATCTCAATCGAAGGATTGAAGGATTTTAGACAAAAAAAACAGAACCGCGCGTTATGTTCCCGAAGCTCATGAATGAACTGAGCAACAGACGCTGCGTGTGACTACTTATACTCGTGATGACGTCGTTGTCGAAACGGAAGCCTCCGAGGGACATCGACTCGACAGGCATCAACGTGCATCTGCTGAAAAAAAAAAATTCAGAAGCAGCAAGCTGAATATGGGAATATATCAAAGATAAGGAATACGTTGGTGGACACAATCCATTTGAAATATTCATGTACTCTGCTCCATGAAATTCAAAGAGGGATGCGATTTAGCACCTTCTTCCAGCATGGAGAGAAGAAAGCTTTCTAAGACATTGGTTGAACACCAGCACTGAATAAAACAAGAACTAGCTGCATGGAAATATCCAAAATAAGACATACATGATCAGTGTGGGTCTGTCACAAGAACTGCTTACCACATTCAATGCATTGTTTAAACCCAGTGATCAGCAGTATACGTGACTGAGGGAAGCAATGTTTCAAAAAATGAATAGCATGCACTGGCATGTGACCTTTTGTGTCACAAGAAAGAGCGGCCTTTGCCCACAAGAGAATGAACAAGCTGGAAGCCCAGCACGAAAATGTGTAAAGTGACAAGAGAAATGGGAGACAAGAATGTAAGCGTATGCATTTTATTTGACTGTACAGTGGGTTCACAGGAAGCATGGAAAAATATGAAGGCTGCAATGCTGGAGAAGAACAAGTTACTCTCTTACCTGGTAACGTTCTTTCGATGGGATGGTCTGATGACGTATTCCATATCTATGACAGTAATCACCACAGCTGTGCTGCTTTGGAAAATTTTCGGCATCGCCGTCCTGTGTCGATGACACCGATGCGCCGTCCTCGAGGACCTCCTCTGACGGCCGACATCAACCGATGTGATAAGTAGGACGCACAACGCCCGTAGCCTCAGTTGTAGTTTTTTCCCAGAACGTGTGCCACCAGTCTTCTGCCAGTCTGACACATAAAGCCTTGCGGGGTCGGACCATCCCATCGAAAGAACGTTATCAGGTAAGAGAGTAACTTGTTCTTCGAGGGGATTGGGTCCTCCGACGTATTCCATATCTATGACAGACTCCCAAAGCAGTACCAATGCAAGGAGGTGGGAAAATAATTCAGGAAACAGAAATGTAGCATGCCCAATCAAATTGCGGAGTAAAGGACCGCCTTGCCAAAGGCCAGATCCTGCCCCCGGATGGAATCGAGGGAATGGTGACGTACAAAATTATGTACCGAAGCCCACCCCTCTGTAGGGCAGTAGAGACAGCCATACCCCTGGTAGAATGGGCCCGTAAGCCGACCCGGGGGAGGGTGGGGGGTGGGAGTGTTTGGCCCTTACCCGCCAAGCGGCGACACTCAGATAACCAAAATAATCCAGCGAGACAAAGTCTGTTTCGTCACAGCCTGTCCCAAACGCTTTCCAGCGTAACCAATAAAGAGCTGATCATCCACTCTGACCCGGGACATGCGTGAAATATAAAAGCTTAATGCTCTCCAAGGATCAAGCAATATGGAGCCTCTCCTCTTCCTTACCAGGATGTGGAGGAGGATAAAATGCCAGAAGAACAACCTTCTGGCCTAAATGAAATTCCGACACCACCTTCAGAAGAAAAGAAGGACGAACTCTAAGGACAACACTGTCCTTATGAAACACAGTGAAGGGTGATTTAACTGAAAGTGCCTGTAACTCACTCACTCTGCGAGCGGAAGTGACCGCAACTAAAAATACAGTTTTCAGAGTTAACAGTCTTAAAGGGCATGAATGCAAAGGCTCAAACGGAGCACCCATCAGAAACTTGAGAACAAGGTTCAAATCCCAACCGGGCACCTGGAAAAGTGACCGAGGGAACACATTAGTGAGCCCTTTCAGAAACTGAGAAATTAAAAGGAATTTTAAAATAGCAACACTCTTCAGACGAGAGCTTAAATATGGACAGCGCCGCCAGGTAACCTTTAATGGTACCCACTTGAAGGCCCCTGTGGGCCAAAAAAAGCAAAAAAAAAGACAGAACCATGGGAATTTCACATGCAAAAGGATCCACATTCTTAACCCTGCACCAGTCGCAGAACTTACTCCAACGGCAACGGTACAGGGACTTTGTTGCGGGCCTCCTGGCCAAAAGCAACACCTCCATCACGTCTTCAGGGAGGTCCCAATCCTTATACCTCAACCTTTCAGAAACCAAGCGTGAAGGTTGAGGGACCTGACCTCTGGATGGAGAACCTGACCCCCCCCTCCCGGGAGAGCAGATCGTCTCGGTAGGGAAGACGCCGTGGAGGACAGATGGACAAGTCGAGAAGGTCCGGGTACCACGTCCTCTGGGCCCATGCCGGAGCAATGAGGATTATCCGGGAACCGAACCTCCGTAACCTCCGCAGTACTTGCGAGATGACGGGGACTGGAGGAAACGCGTACAGCAGTGGGAATGAACACTCCACCACAAGCTCGTCTCCTAAGGCTCCGTTTGGGGGAAATTCCCGCGAGCAGAACCTCTCGCACTTCCGGTTGACACTGGAGGCAAAGAGATCCACTTGAGGGGTCCCCCAAAGGGCGAAGATCTCCAGGAGAATCTCCTGAGCCAACTCCCACTCGTGAGAGATCGCGCTCTGCCTGCTCAGAGCGTCCGCCGTCTCGTTTTCGACTCCTGCCAGATGAACTGCCGAGATCGAAACTTCCTGCTGGATTGCCCAGAACCAGAGCTGCATCGCCTCCCTGCACAGAGGAAGTGACCCTGCCCCCACCTTTTTGTTGAGGTAGTGCATGGCCACCGTGTTGTCCGTCAGGATCAGGACATTCTTTCCTCGCACAGTCGGCAGAAAAGCCTTCAGGGCTAGCCTGACGGCCCTCAGCTCCAACAGATTGATATGGAGTCTGGACTCCGACAGGAGACCAACGGCCGCGGACTGTCAACTCATTGGCACCTCCAGGGCAGCCAAAATGGAGTCCCCCCCTCATCAGATTGCCTTCGTCGGTCCAACACAGAAGGTCCTGGGTGACCGAAGATGGCACCTGAACCGGTCCGACATCCTGCCGGAGGACTGAGACGACCGGAGCTTGAGTGCCCATTGCAAAGATCTCATCCACAACCTGGCCTCTGGCACCAGAAGAATGCAGGATGCCATGAGGCCGAGCAGTCTCAAGAACTCGAACGCTGGGAGAGTCTGGGCAAGTTGAAACTTGTGCACCATCTGCTGAATGTGATGAGCCCTCACCTGGGGAGGAAAACACTGCCCCGGGGACGTGTTGAGCACTGCTCCGATGTACTGGAGCCTCTGAGTTGGTGTCAAATGGGACTTCTTTAAGTTGAGGGAGAAGTCCAGCTTGTGGAGGGAGTGGCAGGTGACTGACAGATGATCCAGGACTTACTCGGGAGAGCGCGCCCTGATCAACCAATCGTCCAGGTAGGGGTAGACGTGAATCCCCCCCCTTTCCTGAGGAGCGGTGCCACGACCACCATGAGCTTGGTGAAGACCCTCGAGTGAAGGTCAATCCGAACGGCAGGACCCGAAACTGAAAGTGCGAGTCGCCAACAGCAAACCTGAGGTACTTCTTGTGCTTTGGATGGATCGGCACATGAAAATAAGCGTCCTTGAGGTCGAGAGACACCAACCTATCCTGAAGTTGAAGGGCCTGGAGGACTTGAGAGAGAGTAACCATCTTGAACTTGTCCTTCCTGAGGAGTTTGTTCAAACCGAGCAAGTCCATGATGGGTCTCAATCCCCCGTCTTTCTTGGAAATAAAAAAATAAGGGGAATACCATCCCTTGTTCCTCTGCGCTACAGGCACCAGTTCTATGGCGCCTTTCTCCAGCGGGATTGAATTGCCTGCGCAAGGAGCGGATCCGGACTCTTCAAAAAGAGATTCCCCGGGGGATTGTCTCGAGGCCTCTGCCGGAAAGGAAGACAGTAGCCGTGGGTTATGATCTCCAGAACCCACACATCTGAAGTAATGGCGCGCCACTCTGCAAGATGCTGCGCCAGCCTTCCCCCAACCGGCGAACCATGGAACATGGCCTCATGACTGAGCCGAAGCAGCTGCGGCCTTGCCTGAGGGCAAAGAGGCAACAGCCCGAGCAGCCTTGGCACCTCGAGTACCTTGTTTTCCACCTCTGGCACTCCTACGGTGGCCCCTTTGACTGGCAGCTCCTCTCGCTTTACCAAAGGATGAGTAATACCGAAAGGAACCTCCCCTCCATTGCTGTCCCCTAGGACAAAAAGGCGGAGGTTGTCGAACTGCAGCGCCCAACGACTTCGCTGCAGCTTTGGAGGTCTGCAACCTCTCAAGGCTCTCGTCAGCCTTGCTGCCAAAAAGATGTTACCCGTCAAAGGGCATGTTGAGGAGCCGGGCCTGCACATCAGGAGCAAACCCCGACTTCCGCAACTGCGCAAACCTGCGTGTCACGGTGCTTGCCGCCATGGACCGGCTGACGCAATCTGCCATGTCCAAACCCGACTGAAAGGCCTCACACATAGCATCCTTGCCATCCTGAACCATGGAAAAGAAACCATCCCGTTCACCCCCTTCGGGAATATGTTCAGCCGCCAAGGAAACAGTTCCACAGAGTGTGCGTGAAAAGAGACAAGGCACAAATGGAGTTGGCCGCCTGAAGCGCCATACCCCCTGCAGAAAACACTTTCTTCGCCCAACCGTCAAAACGCTTGTCGTCCCTATCAGGGGGGATGGTTGGGTACAACGCCCCCTTTGCCAGGGCCGTAGCCGCCTGCACCACCAAACTCTCCGGAGTAGGGTGCTTGGACAAGTAGCAGGGGTCACTACTGGCTGGGCGGTATTTTCGCGGCAAAGACTTGCTCACTGCCGGGAGACTCTGCGGAGCAGTCCAAGCCGCTGCCAGCCTTCTTTGAAGAGCCATATGGAATGGCAGAACCGGGTCAGTTGGTGGACCAATGTCGAGGATATCCATAAGGTCATTCTGAACAAACTCCCCTGGGGGAGCAGACCATCCTAAGTACTCAGAGACCTGTGACATAAGTCGCCGGTACGAAGAATCGGCATGAGTGCCAGGCTCAGGCCTACAAAACTCACCTCCGGAGAGGTGTCCAGCCCACTAGCATCATGCAGGGACTGCCTCAGGTCCTCAAACTGGCTATGGCCCGAGAGAATCCCGTCAGGCACCGTGTCAGGCACCATGCCATCATCAGAGCCCTCATCCACCTCTGAAATGAATTCCAGATGGCGTTAAGAAGGCACAGAACTGGAACCAAAGCCATGCTTGACCTTGGCCAGAGCCTTCCTAGGTGGTTCCCCCGCGCCACGGGGTACCCCCGTCGACACAGCCCCGGAAGGCGTTGAGGGCGTCGAGCGAATCGGCGCCGACGTCGAGAGAATCGGCGTTGACAACAGACGCAGCACCGACAGCGTCGACACAGGCCTCGAAGGCAGAGCCCAGAGCGTGTCCCTCGACATCCTGGGCGCCGACGACTTCCTCGGAGGCGGAGCCTCGAGAGTCCGTCGACGACCTCGGCGCCACAGGCATCGATGTCTTCCTCGAAGACTTCACAGGTTCACACGGTCTCGAGCACGTCGAGGACCAGGACCGGGACCGGGACCTGGACCGGGCATGCCGAGAACGATTCCCCTTGTCCGAGCGGGACCTTTCCCGCGAATCGTGACGACCACCCGAGCCCGAAGGTGTGCGAGCGGCGTCTCTCGGCTGATCACGACCGACCCCACTCGGAGGCGTGGACAGACCAGTGCCCTGCGATTCAAGAATCGCCAACATTTTCTTCCCGAAGGAAGCACATTCCTCCGGTCTTGCATGCTTGGTGGGGTATGCGACCCGCCGACGGGCGGAGTCCTCGGATGAGGACGGAGAAGGCGACCGATGACAGCGCTTCCGGGAGTGCCTCGAAGAGGCAGAGGAGTGGCGAGACCGACTCCGGGACCGAGACCCACTGGACTTCCGACGACGACGCGGAGAGTCGGCCCTCGAGTCGTCCGTCGAAAGCCCCGCAGACCTCGACTTCCGGAGCTTGGACACCTTACCTACCGATAACTTCTTCTTGCGCTCCCGCAAGGCTTTCGACGTGAGCGAATGGCAGTCGACACAGTCATCCTTTGTTAGGGAGAATTCTCTGTAAAGGCTAATTTCCCAAACCTAGTGAGTCCCCCAGCACCTTTGCTGGATTTTTGGGGTTTATTTTTTCCTCCTGCTAAGAGTGAAACTCTTTTTCTCCCACTCTTAGACATGATTTGAGGTGTTCCTTTGACTTTGTATGTGTTTTATGGGCTATGGGGTCCTTTACCCCATAGGGCTTCATGTGTTTTTGGTATGTGGGTTACACAGCACCCTCTGTGCAGTAACCCAGGGGTGTCGTAGCGACCCCCAAACATAGACTCCATACCCTGGGACTGACTACTGTCTCCTAGGGCATGTAGAGTCACCATTGGCTTTACTAGTCTCAAATTGTGAACAGAACCAGTACAAACCATCATATCGTTGACGTACTGGTCGGGGCAATACGATTGCCCCGGGGTCTGTTTTTCGAGGGGGCACTGTCCAGTCCCCCCCGACCGAGTTTTGGCTGGTGACAGTGGATACTACGTTTTATATTCGACCGCGAATATATTCATATGGGATTTTCCCATTGTTCGAGGCTACCACTTTTTAATATAGCCTCAAACATACCGCCGGTTTATTAAATTAATATAAATTCACCGGTTGGTATTTTTTGCCGAAACTTGGTTCCAAAATGGCGCTTGTGTTCGCTTCTGTGACTCCAACCCAAGTCGAGCCCTTTGTTCCACTTTTTGGCGGGCTTCTCCACCGAAGCCTCCAAAGGTGGTGCCCTCTGTCTGGGTACCACAGGGGGTGTCGGAGGGGGTTTAGGCACCCTAGACTGAGTTGCCTCGGCAACTCAAGTCACACTCTTGTGTGATTGGCCCAAGTGGTGAGCCGCCCGGCTCGCCACTTAACATGTTTGAGTGACAGCTAGGCTGAATGAATGGGGGTTTTCTGCATAAAAGCAGGGCTTTGGGGACTGGAACTTCAGAAGTCGCCACAGGACCTAAAGTATCCGAGGAGGGAGAAGCCGAACCGACCTGCAACGACGACACCACCGGTGGAGCCCTGCTGAACCATCTCACCACTTTTCCCGACGACAGAGGAGATCTCCAGTCCGGAGAGTCTTCTTCCTTTGACTGGTGGGGATAACCAGTTTGCCCGTCTTTTCGCCTTCCTGGACCATCTCGTGGCTGTCTTGCCCGTGCCAAGCACCCCGGCAACCGGAATACCACGGTTTACCACTACCGCGAAGAAAAGGGTAGTACCCTGCAACCGGGAAACTCCGCGGCTGGTTTCTTCCCTGGCAGTGCAACGACCTTCATCTTTTCCTCCACGTCGAGACCTCCTCTTCCTCTGGACGAAACACAGACTTGCACCCGCTGCCAGGAACAACTGCCCCCGCTGGAGCATTCTTCCCATTTCAGGTACTGTGTCCCGCCTGGCTTCCCTTGCGACAGATCGTTCGGGGTGACAGTAAATCCTCGACTTTCTAACCTGGGTTAGCCTGGGGCCCGTTAACTGACTTTTCCTAACTTGATCTTAATCTTTTGTGAACTATTTACAAAGACTCTTTGGGCATAACCCCACTGTGTGATGCTGGACACATTTTGCTTGCTCTCTCTAAGAGTGGGCCTGGCATTTGAACTTCCTTTCTCTCCAGTAGACTTTGCCTAACCTGCCTCACTGTGGTTCTTTGAAAAGTATTGAAATTTGTGTGCTTTCATAACCTCGCCTTTTCCCTCCCTTTTTACATAACTTATTAGAGTGTCATCTTATGTTATGCGCTCACCTCGGTCTGAAAATAAGTGATGTTTCTCATTAAGACTTGTCTAATAAGTAATCAGGGTTGTATATATATAATAGTGACTGTGTTGAATTTACTTACCTCTTTGTGTGCTAGTGTAATTTACAAGTGTGTCTTTAAATAAATAATTATATACTTTTACACCAAAGCTCTGGTCAGTGTTTGTTTGTGCTACTGTATCTCTGTACCTATTGTGTATACTCTATATACTGCTGAACTCATCTTGAGAGAAGTCTGACTGCTCAGCCACAGCTACCAGGTAAATCTGGGTGGTACAGACTGCTACCAATTGGGTTTACTGCCAACCACCTGTAGTCTTAAATCTTTTGCAGTGGTCCCTAAGGGAACTGCACAGGTTTCTGCCTAACATCCGTGTCATGGGCCTCCCTGAGGCACCAGAAGCAGTCGTCGTGCGAGTCCGTGACCGACATCTTGGACCCAAAGTCCCCGCACTTCTTAAAGCCCGGACGCGGTGTGGAAGACGAGGTAGACATCTTCACGAAGAAATCGTACACAAACAGGTTCGAAGAACCGAGATGAACAACAGAAACTCCAAAGAGTCGAGGCGCACCGAGATTCACGAAGCAAACACGTTCACGGAAAAAACGGAACTGAGGCTACCGGCGTCTTGCGTCCTACTTATCACATCAGGGGACGTCGGCCGTCGGAGGAGGTCCTCGAGGACGGCGCATAGACGTTAGACGCAGAAAATGTTCCGAAGCAGCAAAGCTGTGGTGATTACTGTCATAGATATGGAATACGTCGGAGGACCCAATCCCCTCGAAATTAAATTTGTCTCAATAGGTTTTGATGATCAAGTTTGTGAGGAATGCAAGGGACACAAATGCCTTGGAAGACCATCAGTACAAAACAGTCTAGCTTACCCTTGTCACTGCTGCCTTGCTTGCAATGAACCCAATGAGAAAGGCCATTTGAGGCATTTAGTGCAAACATGATCATCCCAGCCAACAGCTTGCATTAAAAAGGTCTCGCTGACACAGGCATTATCTCCCCAACTAACCAGCACAGAGTAAGTAACTAGCACTTAAGCAATGGATTTTGGCAAACATCTAATCACATGTAATAAATCCCAAAGTTGAAGCCTTCAAAGTACCATCACCTTTCAATGTAAAATAGTTGATCAGATTTTGGAGGCCCAGATAACACCAGATGAGCGAACATAAGTCCATTGGCATGGGAATTTAGCCTCCATAGAAGCTGCTCTCTCCTAAACAGGTCCCAAGCTTTTTTTTATCTGAATGTGAGAAAAAGCAGGGCTGGAGGTTTTGTTAAGTACCAAATGGCTGCGTGGACAAGTATCTGGCAGAAGATACTCCACCAGTGCTTTTTGAAACTGTTGAGCACCATACGGAGATGAAAGGAACTAATCATGTGGAATATTATTAAAATAGGCTACGCAGGCCTGGTTAACTCATCTCCAGCCACATCATTCAGAAGACTCCAGGAATGTGGATGGGAATACACTTCTCTGTTGTAGTGAGTTTCAAGCTTGAAAACAAGTACAGGCCCGAGTGGCAACTGCTGCAAATAACCTTTGTTTTTAACAGCTTTAAGAACAGAATGACATCGTGTCCAACAGAGGGGAAAAATCTTTGCGAATGTCTTTCAAAAATATACAGTTCTTACAGAAAACGTTAAAACAGGCCTCGTTTAGCAATCCAAAACCCTTAGTTTGCACTTCAAATCAATGGTGCTCATGATCTAGCATCAATGAATTCTATTCAAAATGCTTTCACTACTTGGGCTCGACTTGCAGTGGGGAAAATAAAATTACTCACTGTTCTGAGAAACTTCAAGGCGTCTCCCCTGCTAGTCCCCGGGGATCAGTCATCCAGGTGGCCAGGACACACCATCGCTTTTGGATCCAGTCCCCGGGGGTGAGTGCGTGAGGATCACCTGGATGAGGGGTCCTCGGGGATTGGAAGTGGTACACCGGAGGGCGCGACGCTGTATCCCATCCCAATAAGACCTTTCCCCATCCTACCAGGCCACCGTGAGTGACAACGGATAAACACCAGAGCCGTATACCCGACATGTCCCAACACTATGGACAGGTAAGGTCAGGCAAATACCGATTATTACACACACCTGACTTCCATCACACTTTCCCACATGAATGAAAGGTGGAGTACGAAAGCACACCGAGCGAGGCAAACCACACAAGGAAACTGCAGTTCCTAGACGGCAGTTTAATACAAGGAGAAAGACGGCGAGACCAGGAAGAAACACAAGGAGGAAAGTACCCATGAACTCTTGAACTTCATGTGCCTTGGAAAGTAAGAAACTGAAGATTAGGAACTAAGGCTGATCAAACCAGCAGTGTGTCGGAGGTACCAGGGGCTCTCCCGCATCAATAACCAAGGCGAGGGGGAGCGATTGCTGCCGTGGTACTGTCCTTGACTCCTACAACAAAGGCGTAAGAAAGGACAGCACAGCCGGTGAGTCAGAGAGACATATCAAGCAAGCTTGTGTTTTGAAACAACTTTGCAGCGGCAACATTGTACAAAGAGCAATGCTCGCCGCGAATATAATTGGAATCGAAGGAGTAATTGAACTTTACATTTTGAACTTTTGGAGGCCAACAAAAGATAGCATACACAGAGTGGCCCAGCGCCATGTGGGTGCTCATTCGAAAGTCTGTCATGTATACAATATATGCAGAGTCTGAGGAAAAGGAATAACGAAATTGAAGTGGACACGCAAGGGGTCAAGCTAAACCCTGTGCACATAGGAAAGTCTTTGATGGTTTAAGGTAAATCACAATTTGTCCGAGCTGGCTGAGGCAGCCTAATTGACAGAAAAAAAGGGATCTGAGCCTGTTCTAAGGGGATCCGGGGTGAACAGTGAGTCACCTGAGAAAGAATTCTCTGAACATTGGTTTAAAAGGGACCCGAGCCCAGAAGAGGGGGATCCAGGGTGAACACACAACTTTAAATACATTTGAAAGGAGAAGAACGTTTACGGATTGTTTTGCACAGCAGGCCATTTAGAGTTTAGAGAATTACAAGTAGTAAAGAGGCTTCGACCCAGAAGGTCCTGAATTATGAAGATTGGACTGTTTCATTGTGCCACAGAAGCCAGAGTGTGCGCTTGCTCGAGTGAACTGCCATGCCCCGTGCTAAAAACAAAGGAAAGAGGCCAACGGCCTGAAAACCTGACATCATTTTGAACACTTTTTCATAACATTATTTCACACACTATTTGCATTTAGAGGCAAGGACTGGCAATAGGTTTCAGTAAAGGCCCTTTTATTTTGACAAGACACCACAAGGACAGTGTTATTATTTGATGGTAGTAGCTTTAGGGTCTGTAGATTTAGGATTAGATAGGCGTTTATCAATCAGTTGTTGAAGTTCAATAAACACCCTTGAACTGTGGTCACTTGTGTCTGTCTTACTGTTGATACCATGCCTTCCCTTACACCGTAGTGACTACCTTACTCATAGTTCATAGTCCATAGTCCCCTTTCCGCCATGCTTTTGTGACATTCCGTCCATCGTGACTGGACCGGAGCACTTTCGAAGCATCAAAAATAGCGCATCACCGGGAGACCACCAGGGGGCGCAGACATGATGGCAGCCTAAGCCGTTGTCTCCTTCTCTGGGCATCATAACACAAGGAACAATCTGCATGAAAACGAGCACTTTGAACCCCAAAAAGAACGCTCTATCATTATCCAGCCAAGCAGCAGTGTGAGAAATTCCAGGCATAAACGCGCAGGCTGGGGAAAGCAATTTGGATCTACGAGTCAAGCCTCCGGACTCCCAACATTGGAAAAAACATGGCGGCCGCGAAGCGTGGGCCTGCCTGAGCAAGCGCCACATCGCCCAACGAAAGGGAAGCCCATCAAAGCCCATCACAGTGTCGGGAGGAAGGCTGGGGTGTCCAGAATATCCCTTGGGCGCAGGACTGCATAGCAGTGAGGAGCTCCTCCTCCGTGCCCCCACACCTTCGCGCGCGGCAGAGAGAGGGCTCCGGCTCTTGTAAAAGACACTCGCCGGAAAGGAAACGCTGTGAAGCAGAGCGCTTCTCTGCACACTCGCACATCGCCGACTTGGAGCACCAGAGTCTCCGAAACAGTGAGTAGTCCCAGCCCTTCCTGGGGGACAGAGGGGGTGGAACGGGGGGGGGAGACTAATTAAAAAAACAATAAATGATCAACATAAATAAACGTGAGCCCAGCCCCTTTTAAGGTGCTGCAAGAAGGACGAGGCATTTTAAAGTCCTTTGACAGAGACCACGTTGATAACTGGGACCCTCCCCCCCCACCTTAACAAACCCACCACCAACGGAGACAAAGGGAAGGCACACAGTTGGCGCTAAAGCGCACATATTATAAGGACTGAGGTGGAGACATCAACACACCATTTGCACATAAACATGGATGAGGAATAGCAATACATCCCGCAGCAAACACAGCTATCACCATATCGCTGTCAGATTGGAAGCAGCCCAGACGGCACTAGCATCAATCACCAGCCCATAGCAAGAGGTGTAAATAAGTTACCACAACAGCGCAACTGGGACACAGAGCAGGTACACCATTACCCTGTGCATACTACCCAGGGAACTATGGGAGAAGTTCCTGCCCCCGCTTGACTCCCTGAAGAAAAAAGTGAATCGCAGAGTGAAAGCCTTTCATGCATGGTGCACAGACCCCGCACACACTACATGCAAGGACAGCCTACATAGTTTGAACAGGTGGGCAATATAATTGGTATCAACTAAGAATCAAGCTGGACCCCAACACACTGGCCCTACTTCAAACGTTTCGCCGTCCAGACTTAGCCATGGAGTCAAAGGAAGCACAAAGTTCAACAGACATTCCAGGCAATGATTTAGATAGTGCCACAACGTCAGACATTAGGTTGTTGTTGGGGGAGATAAGGTCTATGAAGTCCAGTCAAAATGAAACCGTCTCAGATTTGCAGACCATAGTGGCAAAAGCCAAGGACCAACTTGATGCAGTGGAAAACAACCAGCAGTCAGGAGGCATAGCTACTATGTAGTAAGAGGCACGCCTCCAAGACCTGGAACAAAAAAAGACATGGAAGCAAAACTTGATGATCTTGAAAACAGAGAACGTTGAACATACGGATACTAGGCTTGGCGGAAGAACAAGGAAAATCCCCAGTGAATTTGGAATCGAAAGTAAAATCCCTAATCCACACCCTCTATGTCGATTCAGATTTATCAAAGCTCGAATTCGATAAGAGTCCACAGAGCAGGGGGGCCCACATGAGGTCCACGATCGGTGCTGGTTAAATGCCATTGCTACTCCCGAAGACAAGACATTTTGCAAAGAGCAAGGGAGAAATATACGATTGAATTTGGAAGCTCGAGGTAACGCTGTATCAAGATCTCTCAGCTATGACCCTCGCCAAAAGAAGAGGATGCCGTCCCCTCACGGTCTGGCTACAACAAAAAGGCACTTGCTATCGATGGGGCCACCCGTTATCTTTGTCGTTCTAATATGCAAGGGAGGAGTTTAGGATCACCACGATAGAAGAGGTGGTCAGAGCTTTGCAACACCCTCAAGATCCAGCAGAGGACATGGATTGCCATAGGAGGCCAGAGGGACCATCATCTAACCCAGCGCCAAAACCGCCAAGGAGAGGGAAAGTGTCAACAAGTGGAAGTACAAGCGCCTGAACACTCCATAAGTTAGAATCAATAGCTCATTAATTCTTTTTGGTAGGGTGAGGGCCGGTGTGTGGTAAGTGCAAAATGTTCGCTACCTACTGATGCGCGCCTGCTCAATTCACAATGGGACAGTTCTAGTCATTCAAATTCTTGGTTAACAAAATGTTTGCGCGATAGTTCTTACAAAATTAGAATGAACAAATAATGCCCAGAGAGGGGCCCCAACAGAGTGGCCCTTCTTAGTTTAGGGCGTCTCCTAAGCCAGCAGAGAATGCTAAAATTAGCTTTTCTCGGGGAAAGGGACAGGGGGCTGGTGGGGGGGGGGACACTAGTTTGGAGCTTGGGACGCATTTGCACCACAGGGTAAAACCATGCAAATTAAAAGGATACACAGCAGGGCAATCTAGAATCTACACAAGGAGGAGGACATTCCACTCCTCCGAACTGCAAAAACTCAGGGCAACTAGCGAACAGTTAGCAAACTGCAATGGCAAGGGTCGATGGCGTAACTTTCGAGTCCCTGAACATAAAGGGGTTCAATTCACCACAGGAAAGGTCAATGCTGGCTAGGCAGTTTAAGCAATCCCGAATGGACATACTATTTAAAAAGGAGACTCAATATGAACAGGGAGGGGAACGAAGAATACTGGGAAGAGACATTGGGGACAATTTATGGGCTTCTGGTCCCCACAAAAGGGGTGGCGTTGGAATCTTGATCAGGAAATCCTTACCATTTCGGTTAGAGCACATACATAGAGATGTACAAGGGAGGTATGTAGTAGTAAAGGGAGAAATGCAATCCCACAAAATCACTATGTTCAGCCTACGCGCCCAATCAGAATCAATCTCACTTCTCTGGCCCTCTATTTGAATTTTGAGTGAGTGGAAAGAGGGCACCCTGATCTGCGGAGGAGATTTTAATGTAGTAGCAAACGAGGAATTAGACTGGCAATCGATGCAGCAAGTGATGCAACCATCAAGTAATCTTCAGGGAAACCACTTCCTTAGTCAGCTAAAACAGCACCACTTGATGAACACATGGCGTGAAACTCATCCCAAAGACAGGGGCTACACATTTTTTTCACCCCCACACCAGAGTTTTTTCCGTATTGGTTATCTCCTGTTGGGAGCAGTATGTGAGGGAGAAATCTTAGAGGCAACTATAGAAGTAGCCGCCTGGACGGACCACGAGTTATGCACGCTACAACTGAGTATAGGCCCACCCATAGAGCAGAAAGACGATGGATCTTCAATGACTTCCTTTGCAGAGACCCAGTGTTTAAAGACTCCCTTTCAGAAGCCATTGCAGAATATTTTGAGACGAACGATGTAGACGGCATGTCACTAAACACAGTATGGGAAGCGGCAAAAGCCAAATTAGGGGGATCCTGATTTCAGAAGGGGTTTCCAAGAAAAGGTTACGGCTTCGAAGGGAGGCAAGATATTCCCCACACAGAGCGAAATCTACGCCAACAAGTTGTATTTGGTCCCCCTCAATACAAAAGGTAATCTGTGAAGTGAATCAATTTCAGAATTGGTAGGAGGCTGGGGTATATGGAGGGAAGGGGTACATATCACATACAATGAACTATGTGAAGCCCTTCAGGTGAGGAACATTTCCCACATGCAATATTTGCAGTTGTGAAGTGTCCGTATGGATCACCGTTGGGGTAACACTCTGCAGCATCCCCTCACAGCCTTTGAACTCATACTTAGCTCCCCCCGGACCGCTAAGGGACTCATTGCAAGTATTTGTAAAGCCCTAATTACCAGAGGCCATTTGCCCCGCCCCGCATCCGAAACTAAATGGGAAACGGAACTAAATCTAACGGACCAATCCGGTGTCTGGAAGGCCATACGGAGCACTGTATGGGAGTCATCCATTTCGACCCAATACAAAATGCACAATGCACGCTTGCTAGTCAGGCGGCATTACAAACCCAAAAGGCTGTTCAGGATGTTTCCAGGCACATCCCCATACTGCTGGAGAGGTTGTGGAGACACTAGTGATTACTGGCATCAATGGTGGGGTTGCGAAAAAGTAAAACATACTGGAAAGAGGTCTTAGGGTGGATCCAGGACATCGATGGGCTCCCTAGAACGCTCACTCCTATGTTGATATTATTCGGGGTAGGATCAGACGATGATGACTCCTACGTCACTCTCACTCCTATGCCATGGAATCTACTACTAGCTGCAAGAGTATGTCTGACAATTAGATGGAAATCAGCAGCCCTTCCTTCTAAACGCGAGTGGCTTAGTAAAGCGTTTGCAATTTATGAGATGGAAAGCCTTACAGCCGCAATGAAGGAATCGCGAAGAAACAGATTCGATCTGGCTACCCTTTAAGGAATACTACACAGAGTTCTGACATCCACTAAGTCATGATGACTAATGCCCCCATCCTGACCCCTCTTCCATGTAATTTGTGAAATTAACAAATGCATGTGCTTATGGTTTCCGTTTTTTCACCTGTAAGGAAGCGGGGAGAGGAGGCCCTAACCATGACAAACTGGTAAAACCTGATGCGATTTGTGTGACTGTTCATCTGATTAAAGCAGCTGTGCCTTAACCTCTGACGAATGGGGGTAGGGAAGTGGGTGGGCAGGGTGGTGGGGGGTGGGGTTAACAAGTTGTGAAGTGGGTTTTTGTTGCTTATCTTGTTGATATACTAACTATAAGGTAGTTATTTGAGACTGCACTGACCGCTACATTGAATTAAAACATGTAATGTGTTGAATTGCTTAAAGAAAAAACAATAAAGACTGTTTAAAAAAAAAAATAGCGCATCACCCTTCAGTCCTCGCCAAAGTCGAAGGACCATTAGCAAAATATAGGATACTTTTAAGAGGAGACAGCTTGAGGGCGTATGGAAGAAAGGGGACTATCGACTGGGACTATGGTTGTCACTACGGTGAGTAACTTTATTATACTCCTAAGTCCCGTCCCCTTTCCTCCATACTTTTGGGAGATTCCCAAGCACTGACCAAAGAAATGGGACGATGGAAATGTCTCTTACTGGAACAGATTCTTAAAAACTGCAGGGCTGAACTGGGCATCAGCCCGGGGGCTCAGGTCAAGACAGTAGTGTCTGCAAAAAGCAGAGGGAGAAGCCCACATAGCAGTATTGGCTATGGACTCCCGAAGAACATTTCTGGAAGACGACAGCAGCCGCTTTGCCACAGACCAAATTCACATAAACGCCCCTTGAGGGCTGAAGGCGTTGAATTGTATAAGCCTCTGAGATGCGTTAAGCGATCCAGCGTGAGACAGATGCTTTTGAAGCCAGTTTCCCTTTTGGGTCCCCTAAAGTAACAGAGTTGTGAAGAGCTTCTAAGTTTGCTTGTTCCGGCAAGGTAAAACCTCAGAGTTCATCTGAAATCTAGGTTATGTAGAACCTTTTCTGCATCAGAGACCGGGTTCGGAAAGAAAACAAACTGGTAAGGATATTGATTGATTTATGTGGAACTCAGACAATTTTTGGAAGGAAAGAAGGATGAGTGCGAAGTACAACCATATCCTTGTGGAAAGTTAAGAATGTGTGTTCGACAGAGAGGTTGAAGCTCACTTATTCTTCTCGCAGATGTTACCGCAATCAAGAAGGCCACTTTCCAAGAGAGAAACTTGAGCTCAGTACTGGGCATTAGTTCAAATTGCTTGTGAAACAAAGCAGTGATGACCACGCTCAGATCCCCTTTCGGGCGATGAGGCCTGACCAGCGGAAAGAGGTGAAGACCTGAAAAATGCCTCTTGATTACTGGGTTTGCAGAGAAAAAGAGCAACTTTCTGGAAAGGTAAGGGGCAATGGCTGATAGATATGTTCTGCACGATAAGACATGGATGCCAGAGGCTTCAAGGTCCGATATAAAAGACAAGACAGTCAATAGAAGCCTGTTGAGGATCCAGCTGTCTAGCTAGACGCCAATGACAAAAACAAAGCCATTTATTTTTGTACTGAGCCCTCATAGAAGGCTTAGGTGCCGCTTGGATTATGCATCGATTATGCTCCGAAAGGTTAAACTGTGCTAAGGACTTTAACTCAGGTACCAGGCCGCCAGGTTGAATGATTGTGGGTAGGGGTGCCATATCTGGCGATTGCTCTGGTCGGGAATCTTCGGCAACCTGATCGTGTCACATATTGATAGGTGTTGCAGCTCCAAAAACCAGAACCTGGTTTGCCACCAAGTAGCTATGAAGAGGAGAGTGCAGTTGGAGGCACTTCTGAGCTTCCAGAACGACCGATCAATCAACGGCAAAGGCGGAAAGGCATAAGCCTTCATGGTGTCCCAAGGAATCTTGAGGGCATCCCCAGGGAAGATGCTCCGAGACCGTCCCTGGAGGGATAGGGTGGAAGTTTCCTGTTGGTTGAAGTAGCAAAAAGGTCCACATTGGAGAACCCCATTGCTGGAAAAGCCTGACAAGAACATTGTTGTTCATTTCCCACTCGTAATTCGCCATAGATTGGCGACTCGGGGGAAACTGCTGCAACAGTAATCTGTCCCAGAATGTGCATGGCCTGTAGTCAGACATTGCGTTGGACTGCCCAATTCCAAATCTGGATAGCTAGATCCACCAGAGGAGGGGGGATCTGCTGCCCCTCTGCTTGTTGATGTAGAATATGCTACAGAATGGTCTGGGCAAATTCGCACCACTCTGTTGATGATAGAAGGCTACGCTGGGCAGCTTTCAATGCCAGAAAAACTGCCAGGAGTTCTATGTAGTTGATATGCGACAGTATGTCCTGAAGCGTCCACATATCATACACGTCGAGGTGACCCAATGTCGCTCCCCAACCAAAGAGGGAGGAGTCTGTAGTAACCATAACCTGTAGGAAGGGCTCCTGGAAGGAGGTTCCCACTGACAGGTTGGAGGTTGACCACCATTGAAAATCTGCCATCACGGAGGATGGTATCGCAACCATTTTGGAATCCGGGTCCACGGCTTGGGACCAGCAACCCCGAAGCGCTAGCTGTGTGCACCTCATTTTCAGTCTTGCAAGAGGTAGGGCTAGCGGACATGAAGCTATCAGGCCCAGGAGTGTCTGGAACCACCAGGCCGAAATTTGGGCAGAATTCAGGAAAAGGAAAAGGCATGTGGTCGATAAAACCAATATTCTGCCCTCCGTTAGGAATATTCTGGCACAGACCGTATCCCAACGGAAACCTAGAAACATCAGACGATTTCTGCCAGTTCACCAGTGTCAAAAATAGGCCTCTGTACCAGCTGTTGAGAATGTTGGTGTGGAAGAGCTTGTCAAAACGGCTGCCTCAGACTGCGCAGGTTGAACCGCCATTTTGTCACTGCTGAAGTGATCTGCGTCACAGGCTTCAGTGAGGCCATTGTCACTACAGAGGTTGCAGGGGCTTTTATAAATCAGTTTTAGCCCTGTGAGCCGGTACTAGCAGATCTGGAGCGCTTTTGAACCCCTTTGGATTCTGCCGAAGAATTATCCCTCAGTGAGGGAACCTTAGCATGGCCGGTGCTTTAAGACTTAGGGCATTTGCCCTCCATCTTTGCCCCCTCAGAAGGATCGGTACAACCAAAAGACTGTTTGTGGGAAGGCCTAAGGTCACACCCAGTAGCCAGAGCCCATAAATGAGGCACCTTGATCCTGCTGTTTTTAATTATAGACCCTATTTGGGGATACTCAAAGTTAACCTCAATAACTTTAGTCACAGTACAGGAAACCTCAAGACTAGACTCGCTACGTTTAGTCCCAGACTTGGAAACCTCGGGAATAAACCCGGGCATAACAGCCCAGAAACGTTGGGCTTAGTCTTAGCCTAAAGATTATGAACCTCGGATTAAAATCCGGTGTTGACAGCCCCTTGACAGGACGTCTGAGAAAACTCCGGAATCCAGGTTAGATCCCTTTCAGGACACCTCAAGTAGAACCCTGGTACCAGAGCCACTTGGACTCCCCCATGAACAAGAAGACCCCGGCATGGAGTCCCATGGCTGGCGTGCCCTAAAAAGGAAGGAACTTACCGAATGCTTGCTTTTTTCGTTGATGAACTGCTGTAAATGAGGAGGCGGTAGCCGCTGGAACAGCTCCTCCCACCTGACGAGCCTATGCTGAGTGCCCGGACGGAGAGAGAGTTGCAGTAGAAACAAGAGTCCCACCGATGTACCAGGCTCAAGCACTCCAGAGAGAATGGGAATCTGACTTCGAGAAATGACATTCGCACGAACAGGACATGAATTCCAGACGCTCCGGCAAAGACCACCGTGGAACCGGTGCAAGAAGACTAAGGACAAGTGGGAAAACAAAAACCAGAAAATTCCCTACGATGCAAGTGCGTCCGAACCCCGAACGCGGTGAAAAGGACTGAAGGCTGATGCACAGGGCGGAGCTCGGGAAGGCAGGTCGCATGCAGTGGTCCCACATAAAAATAAAAGGACAGAAAGTTATTTTTGATGCTTCAAAAGTGCTCCGGTCCCGTACCGAAGGACGGAATATCCCAAAAGTGTAGCGGTCAGGGAACGGGCGAGTATTAAGGGGGAATGCTTAATAGATACTTCTTACATTAGCAAAGTAGCTTCAAGTCTACATTTTTAGGAATGCAGGAAACCAATCTATCGCATTTGAGTAACAGTATTTAGGGTACTGCATAACTTGCCAAAGAAATTAATTTGGACTATTTAACCAGTAGATTCACTGTCTCAAGTGCCAGATTGATCAGATAATTTTGCCTTAGTCATAAAATGCAGCAGAAATAGCAAGCCCAATAACAATGCTTTGTTGGGGGAGGGACAGTCTTATTAATGCTTTACCCTGAGCACAAGTACAGCAGTATTATTGAATAATAATGCCAATCACACACAAGTACACTTGCAAGGAAAATGCCTGTCCTTAAACAATTTGTGATAGGTGGGTACTCTTGAACATGCAATGAATAAACAAACTAAAAAGAAAACAAATTGTTGTAGATATTAGTGGTTTCTACTTGAGAGCCTGTGCTCAGCAAAATGATTATCGCTGTAGCTTATAATACTCACCGCTTGCCAAGTTTTCCACTTTTCGGGAGCTCCAGTTCACCAGCATGGCTGTCCTCCGATGGTACCGTCTTTGCAGGACTTCTTTTGGAAGGGATGTGGTGCAGGGGACTGTTCTGAGAGGGACTGTAGCGAGCAGAACCATTGTCGATGCTCTCTGGGCTGTGCTGTACAGACTGCGAGTGCAGTGAAGTAGCTTCCTTTGCTGTGCTAAGAATCGGGGTGTCAGAGTCTGAAGAGGTTGAGCTAGATGGCGAAGCGACAGGCGATGGACTGTGTGGTGACCGAGGACTGTTGTCGTATGCTGAGAGGCCCGCCCAAGTTTCACCACATACACCCGATGCTTTACTAAACTCATCCAGGGATTCCGATGGGTCACGTTCAAATGCATCCTTTGTTTCATCAAGTGATTTAGTATTTGTAGGGCTATCGTGCAATGGAGCCTTTCGCAATTTCTTGACTTTCTTTTCACGAGATGCACGTTTTTTTGTTCGAACAGGAGACTTGCTGTATTGGGACGAAGAGCAAGAAGATGAAGATCTGGAAGATCTATAAGAGCGATGAGACCGGCTTCGAGATCTTTGAGAGGAAACAGATCTCCTTTTAGGAGTCCTAGAGCGTGAACGTTCACGCCTGGGGCTGCGAGAAGGTCTTCGGTTCCACATAGGCCTGAATCCTCCACGGTGCATAAATCTACCACCTCCTCCTCCAGGAAAGAAGCCTCTTCTCATCGGTCGGAAGCCATAGGGACGCCTCATGCCTCTGTTGTTTCTGTAATCTCTGTGATAATCTCGATTGTCCCTAAAGTCCCTATTGTCTCGATTATCTCTATTATCTCGATTGTCTCTACTGTCCCTACTGTCCCTACTATACATGCGTTCTCTACTGCGAGATCGTGAATATGTTCTAGATCGAGACCTAGAACTTAAATTAAAAAGAAAAGAAAATTAGTTTTCAATGGTAAAATATTAAAAAGGCATGTTTAAACTTTATAACAATAGAAAATGTATGTTCTTAAACTGGAAGAATACATCTTTAAAAATAAACTTGTATGGTATGGATGCTTCCTTAGTTGTAACTATTTTATTTCCATTTTTAAGCAAAAATAAATATGAGCAGTCAGATTACAGAACTGCATATTACTATTAAGTGATGAAAACAGTACAAATCCTCATTATTGATAAGTTCATATTTGGGGAGATATTAAGGTCATTTTAACATTCACAATTTTGCTTATGCAAGCTTACCCACATTGCCAGCCTAATATTAAAATCAAATATTTATTGCATATGGACTTCCACAGTAAGATTACCTGCATTGGCATAGCAGAAGGTGTTTAAGAGAACATTCAATCACATTACTTCCGATTGAGCACCCCCTCTCCCAGTGGCAATGCCAGAAAGAGCTTCTCTAAGGCTCCAAGGTTCTCTTGTGTCTAGTAAAGAGAAAGGGGCTCTAGCTGGCATTTGAATACAGCGTTTTCCCTTTGTGAGCAGTCAAACTATGAACAAGTGCCAGTCTCTAAAACCATGGCATTTTTATTAGTCTTTATCAAGTTCTGATGTAACAATCTATATATTCCATAAACATCACTTTCTTCAGCCAACTGTATCCTCCTTCCCCCCTTACCTGATAAAAGGTTTCCCACCAGGGGCATAAATTACAAGGCTGTGCACTAATTTCAGTACGGTCGGGTAGATAGTGCCTATTCGTTTGAATATTTGTTATACATTCTGATTCACATTTGCCACATGTAGCATTTTCTACAGTATACAAAAGCTTATATCAGCCACACTGTAAAGTGCAAAAATCTATCCATGTTTCTTTCCTAGGACATCCGTGTTGTCCAATTTCAGGCCCCAAGGGCCAAAATCCTGACGGGTTCTCAGGATATCCCTCATCAATATTCTTGGGTAGAAATGTGCATACATTTAGAATCGTATGCACATTTATCTCATGAATATTAAAGTATATCCTGAAAACAAGTCAAGATTCTGGCCCTCGAGGTCTGGAGTTGGACAACCCTAGGTTCTGCATGTAGGTGTTTATAATTATAACGGTGATGTTATTCCGCCTTTCTTGTCCAAGGAAAAAAATGATAAACCTCTGTTCTACTTGCACTAATTTCAGGGTTGAGGGCATGTGGTTTAGTTACAAGCACTATATGTTCTGCTTGTGAAGCTCTGGCCGGCGTTCTTTGGACATTTTTGACAGATGCAATTTGTTTTTGAAATTACATTGTCCTAATATGCTCAATTACTTTGTTGTATGTCATTCTTCCTTCCAATTATAGTGTCACTGAAGAAACACTATAGTTTAGGTTACATGACACTTTATAAAGGAAAATGAGAAAAATGGTACTCTTAACTTTGACGCAGTTCATGTAAATTTGATTAAATTGGAAAAAATCTGACCAAACCAGGATAGTGATAACACTCGTACGTTTGGTGAACTTCCAAGAACGTGTTTGTGTCCAAAACAATTAGAGTTTTCCAGCCCAAAAACATAAAAAGGCTTTTGAGACAACACACAAATGTCCACTTTGAATTTCAGCATACACAGACAGACATTAACTGGAATTGGTACACACTACAAACAATTCGAATCTTACAAACTATGTTCACAATTTAAAATAAAGTTCTATGATTCAAATCTGCATAATAGGTCCATATTTTGGCACCTTTCTGCATGCGCGTCGGCATGTCGGCAGAGCTTACATCAAAGGTGATATTGTATCCTTTTCCACCTATTGGACACAACTGAGTTCTTGTTCTCAGATTTTATGATCACACAAAATGCATGCTTTGGACCACTTTTATTAGACTAGCTGAAAATAGTCATTCTGTGTAAAGAAATGAAAAAACCTTTACAAAACTCAAACTCTCGGAATCAAGCATTGTGGTTTAAAGTAGTTGAAACAAAACTTTCTTCTATTCTAACCCCATGTAGTCGTTCTTTACAATCATGCTGCCCGATGCTACACAGAACTTCCCTTTAGTGTCCCTTCCCTTTGCTACTGTTAGATAGTCTTTCTCTTGTGCGTTTGTTTGGGTGTGAAGATTTTGGTTTTATGTGACGTTGCCTGGAAAAAAAGTCACCTGGTAGGACTTTTTTCCCCCCAAACCCGAAAATACTTCCCTCAGTATTCTAGAAGGAGTATAATTTTATATATTATAAACCCGCATCATAGAATATTTGGGGAAAGTGTTTGATTTTAATGACAGTGCATTTTTTGGGAAATGTCACCCGCTGGCAGCCATTTCCCAGGAGGCTATCACTGGACACCATGATCTTCAGCGAGAATGTACAATTAGCCACAAAGAGCAGTGCGCTACCTCAGATTACAGTAGTACAAACCTAAAGAATCGACTGCCCTACCAGCAGCAGCGGCGTAGAATATTCATGAACAACCACAGTGCCTTAAAGTAATCGAGTAGGAGCGTGAGCAGGAGCGCATGCAGTGTCTCCCCTTTAGAATTCCAGCAAGATGCGCCGTTCCTGTGCAAGGACCAGGGGAGAGGGGGGAAAACACACTGCGCAGCCACAGTCTTCCACATTAGAATAGTGCACATAAGAAAGAGGAAGGGACCAGAATCATGCTTGAGGAACAAGATAGGGAAATTGCAGGTCGTAGGTCAGAAAGAATGTATGTTCATTCCACAAGATCTTGTCAGCTGCGTCTTCTTGAAGAAACTGAGGGCTCTTTTGTTACACGAGACAAAGTGGAAAATTAAGTTTCTCAAACAAAAATATTATGAAATGGGGTAGAAGCAGATAAAATATTGGCCTGGAGGTTGTGGGAAAAACTGCCTTCTAGAAGGGTAGGTGCGAATCACACACTAGGTGGGGATATTATTTATAAGGACAAGGAAATTGCAGAATCGTATAAGCAATTTTATGAGCTATTGTACTGGTCCAAGTGAAGGTAGGTGAGGTGAAGTGGAGGCTTATTGGTGTATTTCGATTATCCCACAGTTGTCTGTAGATGAGATGGACAGTCTTGAAGTGACAATTACGGTTGAAGCAGTGGTTAATAAAATTAAGTCTAAGAGTGGTAAAGCACCAGGGGACAATGGTTTCTCGGTTCAGTTCTCTAAATGATTTCGCGCCACACTGGTTCAACTCTTTAATGATCATTTGCAGGGAGGTTTACTGCCAGACACAATGTTGGGGGGCCATCATCAGTCATTCCTAAGAAGGAGGAAAGATGGTATGCTTTGTGGGTCTGTGAGGAGGTCAAAGAGGCAATGGAGATAAAAGACGACCCCATTCTAACTCAGACCCAGCCCCCAAAAGGTTAAAAACAGCAGAGCAAAGGAAAACAACATGTCCCATAACCCACCACAAGAAACGGAGCCAAGGTGGGGGAAAAGGACAAAATGAACAAAGAAGCGGTATAGGTACAGCCCAGTCACACGGTATAATGGCCGGTACACACAGAAAAGTACAGGTTGGGATGGACAAAGTGCATGAAACGGGGTGGATGGGGGAAGGAAAACTGGCTGCAGGTGTGGGAAGTGGGCAGGAAAGGCGGGTAGAGGCTGAATGGAGGGGAGGAGCAGCACATGGGTTAAAAGAAGCCCCGGGAAACTCACCAGGTGTATCATTACAGCGGCAGTCCTGGCCGGAGACCACAGAGGAGTGGGAGGAATCCCCAGGTGCCGTACATTGGGCGTACTAGGAGGCTGAAAGAGCGGCATCGCGGAGATCCTTATCAAGAAGCAGACTCTCTGCCAAGAAAGGCTCAAGGAACGGCAGCGCAGAATTACACACCCGAGGCGGATTCACTGACAAGGGAACCCGGGCCGTAAGCCATTTCAAAGGACAGTGCTTCCGTGGGTTTATTTTTTCTGTTTGTTTGTTTTGACATCCCATTTTGGACAGCTGGCGAAGTAACGGAAAGCTAGCGTCCGAGAAGAGGAATTTATGGGAGCTGTTTATGATTCATTCAAAGAGGCGAGAAGCCTAAGAGGACATTCCTACGAACTCTGAATTGATTAACCCTTTACACTGCAAGCCGGCTCAGCCAAAAATAAGCATGTTTTATTTTTTATACTGAGGGGCTGGTGGAAAGGTTAACAGCAATACATCTTAACTTGTTAACCCTGCATCCGACTACAGCCTAATACTTTACAGGGTCTTATCAACCAATATCCCTACTTAATATTGATATTAAAATGTTTGCAAAGATTCTGGGGAATAGGTTAAATAGAATACATCCCCCTAGCGCCCCACCACCCCCTTTGATTTATAGTGATCAGGTGGAATGTATTGATGGCCGCCAGGGATCAGCTAATCTTAGGAAGACTTTGGATTTAATGTACATTGTCGAGCGTATGGGGAGGGAGGGACCCCCGCTTTCTTTATACTTGGAAAATGCCTTTGATAGGGTTGTGAAAATATTTGTAGTTTAAGTGTCCTGTAGATATGCATATTGGCATCGCGCTACGAACCTACTGCCACACTACTGGTGACCACGCTGCTATTTTGTTTTATTTGCCATCTTGTATGCAATGTTCACTTCAGCTCCCTGTTTGTTTTGCCTTTCTCACTCTGAGCGTGGTGGAAGACCGCGGCATGAACCTTCTGTTAATTGCCAGGCAGGAATGCACATTCTGCTTAGCGCTTTGTTCGTCTTACACTCTAGAACTTTGAAGTCTCTGAAGAAGCATCGCTAATCTACAAGTTAGGTACCTGCATGTCTCAACCATGTTTCCCCACTGAACCATTAATTGTAATAATGTGCAGCCGCTATGTGTTCCATTAGAGAAAAACCCTATTCTCAGGCTTTAGAGCAGACTGACCTTAGGCTCTAGGAGCAATACAGATAAGCTGTACAGCAAATGTTACCTTGTACCAGGGAACACAATATGCCCCCACGCACCGTTTTGCACTTTCCCTGCTAGGAGGACGGGGAAAATGCAGACTCGTTGCTGTACTAACATTACCTACGTGGAAAGGTCATGAACACTATGGACTGTCACATGAAGGGGCTGGTCAAGTGTTTCAAATGAGATTCTGTTTAGTATATATGTATTTCAATTTGATTGTTCGGGGCTCTCTACCGCCACAGTGTCTGTACGCATGCATTGTGGGGCGCTGAGACCCCAGTCCGGGCTGAAATAAATGATATTGTGAAACCTCGTGACTTGCTATATCCATTTCTTTGTAGTAAGCCTCATTTTAGTGGTGTTTCAGGGTGTAGTGGGGTTTTATGGAGCAAGTATTGGAAAGGCATGGAGTCAAGTTACAGAACTGGGTGGCTTTGATGTACAGAAATCCAAAGGCCTCATTAAAGTGTTCTGAGTGAGGGTTTCACACTTTCTGGGGGTAAAAAACAGGGGTGTCCGCTGTCTGTTGCTTCGCACTTGTAATCAAGTCACTAGCAATAGCCATTAGAGGAAACCCGAATGATCAGGGCATTGTTTGTGGGAGTTGAAGCTCTCTTTTTGCGGAAGACATCTTTGTTTATTTGGCCGATTCGAGAGACTCCTTTACTGAGCTTATGGGAGTGGTTGAGAGGTATGGCTGACTTGAAGGCCTAAAGAATTACCAAGCCAAATCCAGTTTATTTTTTTTGGGAGACTGAGGAAGGTAAAGAAGAGAGGCCTAGTGATATTAATGGTATTTTGGTGGTGAACTCTGTATTTCGTTATTTGGGAATCGAGATTCCTGTGGACCTTACCCACTTGTTCACTTTAAAATATGCTACCCTGCTGCAAACTGTTTAGGCAGATCTTTGACGTTGGTCTAAATTATCACTATCCTGGTTTGGTCAGATGACTGTCAAGATGAACATCCCAACTCATTTTCTTTTTACTTTTTCCATAGTTCCCACGCCTCTTTCGAGGGCTTTTTATAAGGAGCTGAACTGTATTGTTTACAATTGTGTGTGGCAGGTTAAGAAGGACCATATTAATAGGGCCACGTTGATGTTCCCGCAAGGATTATGGAGGCTGTGAAAGGCAGCCCAGAGAAGGGTATTGCTGAACATGGGAGAGATTACCTGGGAAATTATTGGACTTTTCTGGAGGATTGGGTGGTTCAACCTAGAAAAGTGAGATTTCATGTGGTCCTCTGCAAGGGTGGTCCCTGAGGGGGCACGTAATATCCCAGTTGTGGGGGCCCTGTGGGCACTGTGGAAGGAGGGGACGTCCAATATGATGCTTTCTATATGGCCCTCTCCCCTTAGTTCACTGTGGGGTCCCCCTCTGGAGATTGGCAAAATGGATTTGCAGAGGATTGGTCCAATGGTGGTCTGGAAAGAGCATTCTACCTGCTCGAGGGAGGTAGGTTTAAGGACTTTGATGCGGTTAGGTCCATGTTGGGGTCTTCTGCTTTTTCAATTTTTGATTATTTGCAGCTGATGGGACACCTTACAAACCAGAGATGGAAAGTGAATTTGGGTAGAGATATTACCCCCCTTTGAAAGTGTTTGACACCTGTGTGGGAAGGAAGTGTATGGTTTCTAAAATGTATAGAGCTCTGATAACCAGTAAAACACTGTTGCAACAACGGTTTAAAAGGGGTTCTGGGAATCAGCAGTGGGTGGGATTTTTCCTGATGCATTGTGGGAGAAGATATTTAAAGTCGTGTTTCATGGGAATCTCGCAACACATGAGATGGAGCACAACTTTAAGGTCCTCCTGGGGTGGAATAGGGATCCATTTACACTTACTAAGAGGTTTCCTGGCTCATGGTTGAAGTGTTATAGGGGGGTGGTCACAGTGGTACGCGATTCCGTATGTGGTGGACGGGTCCCGTTATCCAGACCTTACGGGCGGAACTTTTTGAGTTGGACCAAGGACCTCACAGGTGTCCCACTGAAGAGTTGGTTTTGTTAGGCATCCCTGACCCCCACCAAGCGATTTTGAGGGGTATCAACTTCCAAGGATGTAGGAGGCACTTTTAAGAGTAAGCAGGCTGGCTGTTGCCAAGAAATGGAAATATAAAGTGGCACACGATAAAGAAGATTAGTTGTTAAAGGTGTGGGACGCGTACCTTATTGGAGAAGCTTACGTATATGTTGTATAACTTGTCGACGGTTGAGGAATGTGCTGCACTTACAGAGAGCACTGGGACAACAGGAGGCGAGTTTTCCAGGTTCGAAGGGCTGTGTTTAAAACATGTGAAGTAATGGGAAAACTGATTTAGTGCTTGACCACAGGATTTGGAAGAAATTCTAAGAGGTAGAAAGTTACGCACTGCCAACCTTCTCTTTGATAGTGGTGCAGGGAAGGTGTGGAGAAACCATGTATTTAATTTGAGTGGAGGGTTTGTGGGTTACAAAATGACTCGGTGATGAGTATTTTGGGATGGCCATCTTTTTCTTTTCCTTTAAGGATTTCAAGTTGTAAAGGATGTTATGCGGTTCGAGAGATGCATTTTATTTTCCCTTTTTCTGACAGTTTTTATATGTTGGTGTAATTCAATGTCTATTGTTAATACAAAGAAATGTACATTTTGTTTTAAAAAAAGTTACACAAATATTAAAAAACCCAACTCACTATGACAGAAATTCCCTACCTAGCAAAAGTAAAATCCTTCCATCTGAATCCTAAGTAGCTAACTGGCCTATAATTTTTTCAAAATCCCTAAATCAAAAGAAAAGGGAGGCTTGTTCACCAGCCTCCGTATGGACTTCTGGCTGGCTCAATTGTAGTTGACTTGTTCTCAGTCTTACATTTCTGGTAGATTATCTTCACTATTTATGCATCCAAATCCTTATGCAGAAACTATCTTCTATAAGGGTTTCCCTATCCCTCTAATGAGGAAACCGTTTCTTATTTGTAAGTGCTCCAATCCCTCCAGCACTATTTGAAAATATACTTTTATTCTTTCCCAACTTCGTAGCGTTCGGACTTCCCAAGATTCATTAGGTCTGTGGTAAAATGTATATTGAAAAATGAGAATTTAATTTTAGGGTTCCTGCCCTGTCGAATAACACTCACTGTGATGTATGCACTATGCAGTCTGTGTTGTAGAGTATACTGCTTCCTTGTACTCTTATCTCATCATGCGACCGCTGTCTGTGCCCCCTTAACACTCTTGGCGGTGACTCACTTTAATATACAGTTTCTGTTCACTTTCCCCACTGTTATTTAGTGAGGGCTGTGTGCCCATCTCATAACTTAGTTTGCTTTTTTTGTCTATTCCAGCCTTGTGTTACATTGTTCGAATCCCTTTTCTCTATGGATCAGAGGGGAAAGGTACCAGTGACGTTCTCTTAACTGTTCGTAGGATTGGTGGCTATTCCAGCCTTTCAGTAAATGCTTGTATTCTTTGCTCTCTGGTTCAATGGAGCCGTGGGCCCGTTATATTTGCTCTGGGTTTTGTACCTGCATCGTTTTCTGTGCTCCTGGAAACCCACTGTCATGCATCTCATTCGCCTAAACAGGTCTGTAATGTCGTCTATCCCCGCTGATGCCTCTCGTGGCGGGAAAGACGCTTGTCAACAGGAGCTCGGACTCCTCTTTGCTCTCAATGTTGGTTGCTGGGCACCAGGCCTACTACTGGTTCTCAGTGGTTACGCCACCCGGGGAAGACAGTTGTCTTTCCATGCTCTGTCTCGCCTTGACTGGAGTCTCTTGCTCAGACAAGGCAACCGCCACGTCCAGCTTCCAACTAGCAAGTTTCTCGCTCAGGTCTTCATTTCGGGATCTGCGGCTCGACGTAGCTCTGCCCCTCTAGGACATAGGTGCTTTGGGGGTTGGGGGGGGTTGCATCTACATAGCACTAGCTCTTTTCCCACCGTGGGAGTTCCCACTCCATTCAAAGGACGCTTGCGTCTTATACACTTCATTAGAATGAATGAAATGATGCAAGTCTTCCATGATTCTGGCACTCAGTCGAGGTTCACCACTACCTGAAGCGAATAGGGTCACAGAAGGATCTTTGTGATTTTCAGTTGTAACAGGGAATGCAACAGTTTTTCCGACATCCATATATACAGAACGGGTAGTTTTCACTGGAGTTCCATACTGGAATGGGAGTTCTTGTCCCCAACAGGGGAGTCACTCCCAGTGCGGTCCCACTTGCCCAGACCCCAAGCGAGGGTCTTGTGTAGCAGGCCCACCTCCCTAGCCTCAAAGCTTCTACCTTTGGGTTTATCAAATATGTTGCTCCTTATTAACACTAGTATTGGTCAGACTCTTTAATGATATCCTGAAGGGGGGATCCCTACCACACACAATGTGGGGTGGGGGGGGGGGGCATTACTGTCAAACCCAAGGAGGGAAAAAGACAACACACAATGTTCATCATACCGGCCTACATCGCTCAACACAGACGTAAAAATGTTTGCAACGGACTTGGGAAATAGAATGGATAGGGTCCTACCCCCTTTCATTCATGGGCATCAAGTTGGGTTCATCGGGATGACAGGGCTAAAATAATCTTAGAAAGACACTGGATTTGATACATAAGGTCAAACAAACTGAGAACACTGCTGTATGCTTTCCCTAGATTCAGAGAAGGCGTTTGAAAGCACGCAATGGTGATTTATGGTTGCTCCGTTAGAAAGATATGGGTTTCGTATGAAGTTTTAGGGATGGGTAGCATCATATGGGAGACCCACGGTTTGGGTGCGTTAGACAGAATTATTTTTGTTTGCAGCAAACTAACCGCATTTCATCTGGTCGGAGCCCAATTTAAACGCACATGCATTTTTCTTTGTCCCCCAACTCCAATTTTAAGGAAGTGGGGGACACCCTGGCACCTACAAAACTGCAAAATATCAAACATCGGGAGCGGGAGGCACCTCCGCAACCCCTACTCTCTGGGGTTGGTATTTTGCAAAATATGCAGGCAAATTGCCAAGAAGGCACAATCACCCATACAAAAAACAAATTGGTCATTAGGTCAAATAGGCTAATAACAGATCTACAGCTAGAATTATGGTTAATTGAGCCCTATCTCAAACCTTTGCACTTGCAATGGCCACAAGAGAGGGCTGCTCTTTGTCCTGTTGCTTTATGCCTTGGTGATAAGAGTTGGAAATTGACGACACAATTTGGCAGTGGACTTTGCCAGCCCTCATTTTATTCCATCTTGATTCCTGCTGACTTCCATATGGAACAGCTCATTCCTCTGCAATCAATTGCTTTGACTGCCTGGGAGCTCTGTGCTCGGCGAGAGGACCCTGTTGAGCCATTAAAATCTTGCTTCCAGCGCGAATGCGTGCGTGCGCAAGTGTGAAGTGAGCTGGAAAGGGAGGACACAGTTTGGTGGGTTGGGACATTGTGGTAGTCGCTATCTTGGGGGCTACTATATTGCACCTCCTTGAGCCGCCTGGTCCGCATCTACTGTCGGACCTTATTTTTCTTACCAAGATCCCTCTCCCCTCTTTCCATCACTGTTAACGCTGAAGCATCAAACCTCCTGGCTCTTCCTATCACGCTTGCTAAAACGTGTGACTTTACCCTTACCTGGCACTATGGCTGTTCAAGTGGCCTCGATTGCCGTCTTGGAGGAGGTAGCTGAAGAAGGCTTGATGGCGGGGGCCATTGCAGCGCCAATTGATATTCCTGTTAACAATACTCGACGTACAAAACGTTCCTGCCCGCAACAGACTTTAAAGTTGTCAAAAAGCTTATTGACCGATTTAAAAATGACTTCATTCTATCTGGCATGTATCAAGGATCACAACGGTAATGCTGCCTCTGCTCGAACTTTGTCTGTGGATCTGGCCCTCAAGCTCTCCGCCCAACTGCAGTGCCTTGGTACTAAAACTATGTAACAAATAGCAAGGTAATTTACCCTGCCCTCAGTGAAGACTACTGCCAACTTTTACCACCATGTCGGAGCTTTCTTAATTTGGTAAAAATACTCCCTTAAGTGAGGAGCGTCCTGTGACACCTCCTCAACTTGACATTATCCTCAATTCTGCTAAGATTGTGGGTGAAACTACCTGCATTGTGCACTCTTGCCAAAACGACGCCAATGGTTTGTCTCTTGAAGTTGTTCCACCCCTAGCTTTTGTATCCGCTGAGCCCTTGCCTGAACCATCATTGGCACCTTGTGACCCTGTAGCGATTCCTACTATGGTTTCTCCTCCTGTTCCCTTGTCTGAAATACCACCTGTGTCACGGGAGACACCCTTTTCCCCTTCTTGTCATTTCCATTATGTCTCTGTGCGTAGGCAATAAGGTTTTTCTTTACCCGATTCTGTTTGCTCCAATGTGTCTTTGACTTATCCAACACAAGCACTTCTTCTGCAGCTAGGTTTAAGGTTTTGGAATCTTTACTGACTTATCAAGTAAATGCAATGTGATCATGTCTAAACTGAATGTGCAGGAGCAGTGGCTCACTAGATCATTGGGTATGACTGATGGTCTTATTGGGGTTTTGAACTGTCATGAACTTTACTGGTCAGAGGCTCGGGCCTCTGGGTCCACTTCAGCCGAGGTTTTATCTAATTGTTCCCCCATGTCTGCCCCATCTAACCCTGTGATGTGTGTGACTAAGGACAGTGGTGGTGACCATATTTGTGTTCATCGAAACCTGGAGAACCAGCAAAAACGGCCGCCCCGGAAAGTAGTCAGCCAAGCGCTGTTGTATGAACCTCTAACACAAAAAAAGCTAAAATCTAAGGCGGCTGCATCCAGGGAGCAAACATCGCCCACCTTGTTCTCCATTTGTCACCCACCTTTGGGATCTGTTTCTTTATTCGTAACCTTTGGTGGTGTTACACCTTCCTCCAATTGTGTACTCTCGGGAACTGCCAGTGAGTATCTATTGTTGATTGAGACTTTCTTCTGGTCCTGTCCAATTTATTGCAACATTCCCGGTCTGTGATCGTGATCAATTTAACATCAGTGGGTCTACCTCTTCCTGGCATTGTCTCGACTGACTCATTGCATCTGCCTCCGATTGCGAAGACCTCGACTGATAGGACTATCAATACTACCAACCCTCTCGTGGCCCCTGTTTTAAGTGTGGCTGGAAAGGTGGTTGTAGATTCCTCTGCTCAGATGGAGGTTGGGTCTGGATTCTTTAACCCTCCTGTAATTCCTATGGGGAGCTCCTCCGTGACTCCACTTTGGGGGGCACTCAGGGGTGCCTGTCTGTGTCCGGTAAACAAGATTCAAAGGCACTTCTGATTTAGTCTCTCTTCTATAAGGCAGACAGAGCATGCAAGCACGGTTCAAAGTCTGGCTATCTTCTCCATTGTGTCATCCCTCTCCGGTTCATCTGTAGCGATATCAAAATAGTGGACCTCCGTGAGAACACTCTGAAAGCCACTTCCATTCTAGGGAGACCCTAGCCTATATTCTTGAGCACTTGACCATCTTAAAATCAGCTTGGATATGAATGCACATTGACTCCTCCTATGGTAGAAGATATCGGCCAGTGGAGATTAGAGGGGGACCTTATATTGCCTGTGCCCATCCACCCACTTTAGCCCCTAGCTTGCCGTATGGAACAGGGACTGGGGGTGTCTCAGAGGGGGAAGAGCCACTGGGCATGGCTGACCAAGCTGGCGCCACAGAGGGGGTCTATGAGCCTTTAGCCCAGTTCATAAGCTGGAACACCCGTGGTCACTCACTTATTGGAAGAGTGTGGTTTTACAGATACTCTGGACAAGTACTCCTTGGTTGCTCTCCAGGAGATTTGGTTGGTTGAGCCGCTCATTGTAAATGGGTGGCAATTTATTCATAAACAGGCCATTCAGACAGCCTAGGGGAGGTTTAGCTCTTGGGTGCTATGAATTGCCTTGGGCTAAGGAAGATACCGACGTGTTCGCAGAATATCTTAATGGCAGCGATTTCATTCATTCATTGGAATGCGTAGTAGACAGGTTGCCTTTATCAACCTTTATGATCCTCTGTACAGACAGCCCCACGAATCTGTCCTGTCTGAGATAGAAATGTTGATTGGTAATCTGCCCTGTTCCTCTTGCATCATTTGTAAGGATTTTAATTCACAGATCCCCTCTATGCTTTTGGCAGACTCTCAGGGTTGTCTGTTAACCTCCTCCCTGGAAGGCAACATATTGACTCACTGTTGCAAACTATGTTTGGAGTGTTCATCTCTGTTATTTTCTTTTGGGATTTCCATGATTAAAAGTGCCTTTCCATCGGACTCCCTTCCAAAATGTACCCGCTTTAGCCCTAAAACTAGTAGCATCTTGGATTATGGTTTTATGTTGTTATGTGACAACTGTTTGGTCCTGGGCATGAGCATTTGCCCTCGACTAGAAAGTGACCATGTTCCCCTTGTGTTGTCCCTTAACTTCAGCAAGCACCTCACCCTTACTGAGACCTCTGGTGTACTCTGGGTTAACTCCACACTCAACCGTATCTCTAGGAACGAGCAGAGACTAGATGAGGTTTGTGTATACTTGAGCACTGCTTTATATTCTTTTGTTGAGCTTTGGAGGGGGACGCCTCTGATTATTATAGGGCTGATCCCCTTGCAGTGATCAAGGACTATAGAGAAGTGATTGTCGCTTCAGTCTCTGCTATCTTTGATAAGAGAAACAATAGGTCTCAGAGACCCATTTCCCTGTTGTCATCGCACCACCCCATCCCTAAAATGGAATTTTGGTGGACAAGAGAAAAGCTCTGCGACTTGAAATGTGCCTCATTTTGGAAATGCACTTGGCACCACTTGGGAGTGTACATTTATTGAATAAAGCTAAGCACCTCTTCCGTAAATGGTTATGGCACCATCGTTATACCACTGAGTGTGCTAGTTGGCGAAATTTGGTGCACCTAGCCTCAACAAACAATTCCCGTGAATTCTGGGGGGTGGTTGACAGTTTCTAACCTGCTCGCGAGCTCCTTGGTGTTCCAGCGATAGCCTGGACGGACCATATTGTGATTACTTTTCGGGTGGCGGGGGGGGGGGGCAATGGGTGGTGCATGTCCTCCTGCCCTGTGTGATCCATTGGTTAGATGGCAGTATAACATACCCCTAATTATAGCCTAAAGATTATTAATGGTAATAAGTCCTTGCGTGCCCCAGGACGTGATGGCATTTGTAGCGCAGTATTTAAAAAAGATAATGTTGGCTGGTCGACTGCATTGGATTGTCTTTTTCGCTGGATTGGTGTAGTACAGACTCTCCCATTGTCGTGGCGAGATGATATTGTACGCATATGGAAGAAGGAGGAACGCATCAATCTTGGTAATTATCAATTCCTTGCGATGCTCGAGGCTTCGTTAAAAATCTTCGCTGGTATGATTCTTGATGAACTGCGGTCCTGGGAGGAGGCGACCCAGCTTACTACCCTCAATCAAACCGGATTACAAAAAGGGCTTGAGCACTACGACTAGCTGCCTTGTATTTGCATTTGATTTATTTGTACCACGCACCATCCAGCCCAGGGGCATCAGGGCGCAAAACTTGAGATTATTTACATACATAGATGTTACATACAAGTATTTACAGCAGTAGTTGAAGTGATAAGAAATAAAGGCAGACATGTAAAACAAGCATGGATCATTGCATTGGGACAGGATTTATCAGGGATAATAGACGACTGTCATAGTCTTCACAAAATTAGGTTGGTAGAATATGCCATCAAATGAACAGGAGTCAGAGGCAGAAGCAAGCGACTGAGCAGTGTGGTGTATGGAGCAATAGCGGATGTCTCAGTTCTGAGCAAGGAGCCATGACTTTGTGTTCAACTTTATGGTGTTAAATGAGACCTCAGATCGGACGATGGCAGGGAGAGTGTTCCATAGTTTAGCTGCAAGGACAGGGAAGCTCACGACACCAGCTTTTTGACGTTTGAATCTGGGTTCGATAGGCAGTGGGTCTGAGCGGTTCTTTGAGGTCGGGTGGAAGTGTGGCGGGAGAGTCGGTTGCAGAGGTGGGGGGGGCCTCGTTTGCCAGGCATTTGTGAGTGAGGGCAAGTGCTTTCAGTGAGATTCTCTGCTTGACAGGTAACCAGTGTAGATTAGTTCTAGCATCAGAAATGTGGTGGTTTCTGGGAATGTTTAACGCTGCCCTGATGGCGTTCTGGGTGATTTGTAGTTTATTCAAGTTCGCTTGACTAGTTCCCAAGTAGAGGGCACTACAATAGTCAATTTTTGATATGAGCGTTCTGGCTAGGGTGATCCTGTTAGGAGTAGTCAGAAAAGGTCTGCAAGCTGCAATAAGTTTACAGGTGTAAGCAGAGGCTGATCTAACTGCATTTGTTTGTCGTGACAGTGACAGAGTGGTGTCAAGAAAGAAACCTAATGTTTTTGTGTCTTTAGAGACCTTGATGATATTTCTATATATGATGAATGACTGGTAGGATGGATCTAGTTTGTTGAGACGTTGCGAGGAGCCCAAAATGAGCTCCGTTTTGTCGTCGTTAAGACATTATTCGTGTTGGGCCATCCAAGCCTGGCTGACCAGATAGACGTCGTTTAAGGCCTTGGAATCAGCCATATAATCGCCAGTGAGCCTTGCCCTCCAGACTACAATCCAGCATGCTTGGTCTATACGCAGGTGTATGGTCTACACTGCGTTTATCGACTATTGCGCAGCGTTTGATTCTTTCAACCGCAACAAGCTCTGGGCTAAACTCTCTGCCTGGAACATTACCGCTGGCCTTTTAGCCATGATCATCCACCTTCATTCCGTTGTGCGGGTCAAAGTTAGACTGGATCAATCGGGCAATACTACTGCAGTGGCTTGAAGCAGAGATGTAGACTGGCTCCCATTCTGTTTAACTTACACCTTGCAGATATGGGTAACGCCTCGTTTAATCCTCTATTGAAAGCCCCCCCAATTGGGCGGATTTCCCCTCCAACGGATGGGGTACGCAGATGATATCCTGTTGGATTTGACTCCCTATGGATTACAGGTTGCCCTGGAGTCGTTAGAGTTACTCTGACTCCCTGGACCTCGTGATTAACATCCGGAAAACAAAAGTCCTGGTGTTCTACCCACCGGGTCAGAAAAAAGATAACTTTTTCATGGCACTTGGAGGGGAAAAACTAGAGGTAGTCAAGCAGTATAAATATCTGGCCATCCACTTTGACGAGGGCTTATGCAGTAGCTGCCATCTTGGCCACATTAACCTCAGGTGCTACCAAGCTATTGGGGCCCTGGGTCAAATATCTCGTAGTGAAGGAGGCTATTCTCTCTGGACCCTTGTCGAACTTTATCTGGCCAAGATTAGCCCGATCATAATGTACAAAGCACTGCTTTGGCACCCGGTTAAGGGGCTATTTCGGCTCCCCACTTGCACTCCAGTCCAGACAATCTTCCTCAAATTTGGCATCTTTTCGTACATGGTGAGACTCCAGTTATCTTCTTTGAACATACACTAGAAACTTTCCAACGCAATGGCTGGTTCCTTGAACTCCCTAATCTTGAGTGCTGGCTTGACCAATACTCACCTTATGCAGGGAATGCCATTCAACGTCTACTCTCGGTTAGAAGAACAAGTTACTTCTTACCTTGTAACATTCTTTCGATGGGATGTTCCTCCGACGTATTCCTTATCTTGATAGATAGATCATCTCCTCAGAAAAAAAAATTTCAGTAGAGGGCGCTGCGCGTCGACGTCCCTCTAGCCGATGTCAATCGACAGCCTCTGTATCAGCGCCGACGTCATCGTACGTATAAATAGAGCCGCGCAGCGTCCGTTGCTCAGTTCCATTTTGACGTTTAACAGTTGCTTTACAAAGCGTAAGCTGTAACCACAAGGGAAGTTTTACTGAGGGGATGGATGGGAGGGGCGATAAGGAATACGGAGGAGGAACATCCCATCGAAAGAACGTTACCAGGTAAGAAGTAACTTGTTCTTCGAAGGGATTGTGTCCTCCGACGTATTCCTTATCTTGATAGACTCCCATAGCAGTGGTGTGTAACTGGAGGTGGGAGTAAAATTGCCATGTTTCCCTTCAAGAATGAACAGAGTGCAACACAGCTTTGCCAAATCTAGTCTCTTGGCTAGAGGAGGAATCCAGGTTGTAAAATTTTGTGAAGGTATGTGCAGACGGCCATGTGGAAGCCGCACATATGTCTCGAATCGGTACCCCTCTTTGGAGGGCCGAAGAGGCTGCGATACCCCTGGTTGAATGAGCCCTAAGATTTTGAGGAGGCTCTTTCCCTGCCAGTTTGTAACATTCCAGAATGGCCAAAATAATCCATCTGGAAATGGTCTGTTTTGTTATCGGTAATCCCAATTTGTGCCCTGAGTAACCTACGAACAGTTGGTCTGCTTGCCTAATCCTAGCAAGTCTGCTGATGTAAAAGCTCAAAGCCCGCCTTCGGTCCAGCCTATGGAGCCTTTCTTCCTCTTTCCCCGGATGGGGAGGGGGATAGAATGAAGGTAAGGTAATCTTCTGAGTGATGTGGAATTCAGAAACCACCTTTGGGAGGAAATTAGGCTTCACTAGTAGGACAACTTTGTCTTTATGAAAAATTGTATGAATTGGTTTACACGATAGAGCTTGTAATTCGCTCACCCTCCTAGCAGATGTCAATGCCACTAATAAGAGTTTTAAGGGTGAGAAATCTTAGCGAACAAGAGTGGAGTGGTTCAAAAGGAGTACCCATCAGGAAATTTAAGACTAAATTAAAGTCCCATAAGGGAACTTGGAATGGTCTTGGAGGATAGAATTGGTTAATCCCTTCAGAAATTATATTACTCAGAAATTGTATTACTAAGGGTAACTTGAAATACAATGGCTCCTCTGCAGTGCGCTTGAAGATCGATAGCGCTGCGAGATAGCCCTTGATAGTGCCAACCTGAAGGCCCGAATTTGCCAAATAGAGTAGAAAAGATAACACCGTTGGTGTACCACATGAAAAGGGATCGATATTCTTTTCTCTACACCAGCTGCAAAATTTGTTCCAACGGCAGCGGTATAAAGTCTTTGTTGCTGGCCTTCTGGCCGAAAGCAACACCTCCTTGACGTCATCTGGGAGGTCCCAATCCTTGTATCTCAACCTTTCAGATACCAAGCGTGAAGGTTGAGGGTTCTGATGTCTAGATGGAGAACCTGACCTCCCTTCTGCGAGAGAAGATTCTCCTTGAGTGGAAGAAGAATTGGAGGGCAGATGGACATGTCCAGAAGGTCCGGTTACCACGTTCTCCTGGCCCAGTCCGGGGCAATTAGGAACATGGCTTTGCGGAACATTCTCAACCTCCTGATCATTTGAGGAATGACAGGGACTGGAGGAAACGCGTACAGAAGTGGAAAGTCCCAGTCCAGTACGAACGCGTCCCTTAGAGCTCCTCTCAGGGGAAATTCCCTTGAACAAAACTGATCGCACTTCCTGTTGATGCTGGTGGTGAACAGATCCACTTGAAGGGTTCCCCAAAGGGTGAAGATCTGTTGAAGGACTTCCTGAGCTAGTTCCCACTCGTGGGAGACACTGCTCTGCCTGCTCAGAGCGTCCGTCAAGTTTCTCTCTCCGGCTAAGTGAACTGCCGATAAAGAGATTCCTTCTTGGATTGCCCAAAACCAGAGCTGCATCGCCTCTCTGCACAGAGGCAGTGATCCTACGCCTCCTCTTTTGTTGAGGTAGTGCATGGCCACTGTGTTGTCCGTCATTATCAGGACATTTTTCCCCTGTACAGATGGCAGAAAAGCCTTCAGCGCTAGTGTGATTGCTCTCAGCTCTAACAGGTTGATATGTAGTCTGGACTCCGATGGAGACCAAAGAGCGCTTATGGTTGTTGGCATGGGCTCCCCACCCCGTGAGTGAGGCATCTGTGACTACTGTTATCTCCGGCAATGGTTGGCAAAACAGTTCTCCTTTCAAAATGTGCTCCTGACAGGCCCACCACTGAAGGTCTCGAGCCACCTTGTCCGGAACCTGAAGATCTGTCATTCTCCCTGAGAATTGCGACCACTGAGTTCTTCGTGCCCACTGAAGAGATCTCATTCTCAGGCGAGCCTATCACACAAGGAAGATGTAGGATGCCATGAGGCCTAGCAACCTCAAAAAGTCAAAGGCTCGGAGACGTTGGGCATTTTGAAATTTGGTGACCATCTGCAGAATATCTTGAGCCCTCACCTCTGGTGGGGAGGCTTTTCCCAGGGAAGTGTCCAGGACCGCTCCAATGAACTGGAGTCTCTGTGATGGTATCATCTGTGACTTCTTTAAATCGAGGGAGAAGCCCAGTTTGTGAAGGAAGTGGCAGACATAATCTAGCTGGATCTGAGCTTGTTCCGGAGATACAGCTCTGATCAGCCAATCGTCCAGGTAGGGGTAGACGTGAATCCCTTCCCTCAGACTTGCAGCCACTACCAACATTAGCTTGGTGAAGACCCTCGGGGCGTAGGTCAGCCCAAATGGCAGAACTCGAAATTGATGAGGAGAGCCGCCAATTGCAAACCTCAGGTATTTCCTGTGTTTGAGATGGATTGGCACATGGAAATAAGCATCCTGAAGGTCCAGAGATACCAGCCAGTCCTGGAGCTGGAGGGCCTGAAGGATCTGAGAGAGAGTTACCATCTTGAACGTGTCCTTCCTGAGGAACTTGTTCAATTCTCGTAAGTCCAAGATAGGTCTCAGTCCTCCGTCCTTCTTCGGTATTGGGGGGCGGGGTGAGGGGGGGCTGGAATACCAGCCCTTGTTCCTCTCCGCTACAAGTACCGGTTCTATGGCACCTTTCTCCAGCAGGTCTACAATTTCCTGCAAGAGGAGCGGATCTGGAACTTTCAGAGAGCTGTTCCCCGGTGGATGAATGAGGAATGCGTAGAAAAGGCAGGCAGTAACCTTGGGCAACTGTCTCCAATGCCCAAGCATCTGACGGAATAGCCTGCCATTCCGTCAGATGTTGAGTTAACCTGCCCCCTACTAGTGTCTTGTGAGGAGAGTCCTCAGAGTGATTTAGAGGCGGCTGATGCAGATGCCGAGGGTAAAGAGGCACCTGCGGCTTTTGTATTTTTACCCCGTCCACCTCGGGTGAATCTTTGACCTCTTTGAACCGACTGTCCTCTGCCTTTTCCGAATGTGGAATAAAAGCGAAAGGACTTACCTCGCCAAGAGGTTCCTGAGGGGCGATATGGCGTTTGACGGATTGCAGCTCCCAGGGATTTTGCTGCTGCTTTGGATGTCTGTAACTTTTCTAGGCTGTCATCCGCCTTCTTACCAAACAAAGAAGAGCCGTCAAAGGGCATATTTAAAAGTCTGGCTTGTACAACCCAGACTTTTGCAACCACGCAAATCTGCGGGTTGTAGTGCTTGCCGCCATGGCCCTACTGATACTGTCAGCAGAATCAATGCCAGTTTGAAGGGATTCGCACATTGCGTCTTTACCATCCTTAATGATGTTTAGAAACGCTTCCCCTTCTTCTCCCTCTGGGAGGCAGTCAGCCGCTGATGAAGCACACTCCCAAAGTGTATGGCTGAACCTTGCGAGCGTACAAGTAGCGTTAATAGATTTCAACGCCATGCTACATGCAGAAAAAAACTTTTAGCCATAGAGTCGTATCTTTTGTCATCCCTGTCCTGTGGAACAGTAGGGTATGCCGATCTACTGCCTGATGCAATTGCTGCTTGAATAACCAGACTCTCTGGAGTTGGATGTTTAGACAAAAATTCAGGGTCAGTAGCAGATACCCTATATTTGGCTGATAACTTCTTGTTAACTGCCGGGATAACCTCAGGAGTTTCCCAGTTAGCCAATATTTTTCTTTGTAATGCAGCGTGAAATGGAACTACAGCATCCTCCTGTTGGAATGCAGGTGAAGGTGTAGACCAACCCATGAATTCTATAATCCTTGCCATTAAATTTCTGTAAGGGGTCTCGGCATGTTCTCCTTGGTCTGGTTTGGCAAATTCTATTTCTGGGGAGATTCTTGATGGTCCTTTAACTTATTTTCCTCAGAGGTAAATTCCTCTGGTTCAAGTGTTGTAGTTCTCTGCAACCCAAAGGGTCTTTCTTGATCCGAATCCTCCCCTTCTTCATAAATTGAAGACAAAGGTCTGAAATAATCAGACCTTGGAAATGGCTTAAATCCCATTTCCAGAGCAGAAGGGGCCAAATTTGTCGTAATTGGTTGAGAAAACGTCGACGCGGACGTTAAAGGCTTCGAAAACACCGAAAAAGGCGTTGAGAAGATCGGAAGAGGCCTCGAAGGGCTCGAGAGGATCGGAATCCTACTCTAGGTTGTCGATGACATTCTCAAAGTCGTGTTAGAGGTCCTGGGTATGATCAAGGGCTGTGAGGAGTGACGGCTGTGGGTTTGTTCTTTTTCGGCGTCGAAGACTGCGTCGATTCGATCGACCTATGCGTCGATGAGCCCTTCGATAATGGCGTTGATGACGCAGATTTGTGCGTCGAAGGGACTTTCGATGATGGCGTCGAAGGCACGGTGCCTTTGCTCGAGGGTTCGTGACGCTCTCGAGTAGTTTCTTTCGCCGGTTGCAACGACTCGCGGCGTTTCGATTTTTCAGGTCTTTCACCCAGGGTATCACCCTCAGCTGTCTTCGAGCGGGTTGAGGCCGCTTTCTCGAAGACACTAAGCATCCTTTTACGGAATTCCTCCCACTCAGCCTAGAAGCTATGTTTTGTGGGGTAGGTGACTCTTTCCGGGGAAACGGAAGAAGACGAGGAAGGGGATCTTCGACGTCTCTTACTCGAATGCTTGCATCTCGAAGAGTGGTGGGCACTGCTTCGAGACCTAGAACGAGAAGGTTTCTTGTGTCGGCGAAGAGACGAATGTCTCGACTCTGGTGAGGAAACTTTCGAAGGAGTTTTAACTGTCTTACTTCTCTCAAGCTTCCCCTTACGCTCCTTCAAGGCTTTCGCCGTCATGGACATGCAGTCCTCGCACTCCGAACATTGGTGCTCTGATCCCAGGCACCACAAACAGATCCTTTGAGGATCTGTCAATGACATTTTCTTTCCACAGTCTCGACATGTTTTGAAGCCGGACCGTGGAGTCGTCGGTTCGGATGAGGAAGCCATAGGGTAAGAGTTGGTATTCTCGAGGAATAATAAAGAATATATCTGACTAACGAACTGAGCAACGGGATTCCGAGGCCCACGAAGCGCGGAAAAACGGAACTGAGCAACGGACGCTGCGCCACTCTATTTAAACGCACAATGACATCGGCGTCGATACGGAGGCTGTCGAGGGACATCGACTCGAAGGACGTCGACGCGCAGCGCCCTCTACTGAAAAAGAAATTCCGAGGCCAGCAAGCTGGAGATGATTTATCTATCAAAATAAGGAATATGTTGGAGGACACAATCCCTTCGAAATGGACAGCCGTACCTGGCTTCGGATGCCGTTTTGAGCTTGCCTCTTTCGTGGTTAAAATCTCTCTGAAAAGGAGTGTTTACAGTTGTTATCATGAACAATACATTGTGCAAATGGCCTCAAAGTCGAATAGTGCTTTATTCACTAGGTACATTCTTGCACTAGATATATTGGTCAATGTGTGGGTAACTTATTGGTCTCAGACTATTTAGACATTTAAATCAACTCTGTTAAGACTTATGAAATCACGGGTGCTTGGTCGAACTTTCCCAAGGCCTGCTCGCATGTATCAAATTTGTGGCTGTGGTGCCCTCAAGACGGTCCAGCATCTGTTGACTTATTGTGCCCCACTGTTGACCCGTAGGAACATGGCCATCACTGCGGCCGGCTTGAGCCATGAACTCTCCCCTGAGGTACTCGGGGATACTATTATGGAATGAAATAATGAAGCTTATGTTATATATTTTGCACTCTTCTGGAGAAAAAAAAATGTGTACCCTGGAGAATCTAATGTAACATTTTTCTGCTGGGAAGGTGTTGCAATTTGTGTTAAGGCAAGTCCTTTTTTTCTTGTGTTTGATGATGTAAATAGGCTCATTAAAACTGTTGTGTCAAAAAGCTGTTGAATACACTGCTTTATGACTCGGTAATAAAAAAAAAAAAGAAAAAATGTTTTCAACGGTCTTGGGAAATAGAATGGATAGGGTCCTACCTTCTTTCATTGGGTTCATCAGGGGATGACAGGGCTCAGATAATCTTAGAAAGACACTGGATTTGATACACAAGACCGAACAAACTGAGAACACGGCCTGTACACTTTCCCTATATTCAGAGAAAGCATTTGTTAGCGTGGAATGACGGTTTATGGGGGCTTTGTTAGAAAAGTATGGGTTTCGTATGGCCGTTTAAGGGGGCTTTGTTAGAAAAGCATGGGTTTTGTATGAACTTTCATGGATGACTAGCATCGTATGGCAGACCCGGAGCTAGAATTACAGTTAACAGAACCCTATCTGAAACCTTTGCACTTGCAATGGGCACGAGAGCAAACTGCCCTTTGTCCTGTTGCTTTATGCCTTTATGATAGAGTGCATGGCAATAATCGAGTCAAATCTGAATATTAGGGGGATAGTTTGTGGTGGCATAGAGTTTAAAAACTCATTTGCAAATGACATTTTGGCTTATTTGGATAATCTCAGGGATTCGCTCAGGGAGAGAATGGGGTCAATTGAGTGTTATGGGAAGTTGCCGGGTCCAGCATAATTATTTGGCTGGGGATGGGGATATTCGTAGCATTCATTGAGAAAACTGTGCTTAGTGTTATCTGGGAATTAATGTTCTGAAAAAATGGTATGAACTTGAATTAGGTTCCCTTGATGCAAACTATATGGGCTGATCTAACAAGATGGTCCAAGTTGACTATCTTGGTTTGGTCGGATGACGATCTTTCAAAGTGAATATTTTACCAAGCCTTCTCTTTCTTTACTCCATGACTCAGACTCCTCTACTAGAAAACTTTTGCAGGGAGTTGAGTTTTGGTTTATAGACTTGTCTGGCAAGGGACGAAACCCTGAACCAGAAGGGATACTTTGAGTTTACCCAAGGATCATGGGGGACTTGAACTCCCAGATTTTTACAATTACTATAAGGCAGCCCAGCTCAGAGTACTGTTTGAACATGGGAGAGAGGATTTAGGTAATTATTCGACTTTCCTTGAGGGTTGGGTGGGTCACCCGAGAAAGGTACGAGACCTAATTTGGTCACGGCCGAGAACTATCTCCTGTGTAGCGCGCAGTCACCCTGTTTTAGGCAATTTGTGGTCTTTATGAAAGAAAGGAGCAAATAATAGGACGCTCTCTACATGGTTCACTTATGACTGGAAAGGGCATGTCACCCATTTGTGAGGAGGCAAATTTAAAGATTTCGATATGGTACAGACAAGGATGGTGAAAGAGCTCTTTTCGATATTTGAATATTTCAGACTGAAGGGTCGCCTTACGGATCACAGATGGAAAGTGAATCTAGAAGGGATCTCCCTACTTTTGAACAGGCTTTGGACTTGCAAGTAACAATGAAAGGTATTGTCTCCAAGTCCTATAGAATCCTGGATACAAGTGACCTTACTGGGAAACAACGTTTTAAGTGTTTTTGGGACACAGCACCAGGAGGGATAATTTCCAATCATCTGTGACGCTCCACAGTAACCGTTTGACGGTTGTATGTGAAAATGTCGAATATTGCAGGCCGCACATCAAAAAGACTGATTTCTTTCGGCCATTTTGGTGCAGCCCGCAATATTCAACATATTTCACTTTTCGGGGGGTTTCACACCCTCAACCCCCATTCTTCCAACCCCCACCATCTCTCTGTAAAACAGACAGTTTGCTCCCCCGCCCACTCCCCTCAAAGAGCATCATCCCCAAACCCCACTCCCACCAGACACACGCTATGCCCGACATACACACAGACCCCTACACTTTAAAAATGCACACAGACACCCAAAAACAAACACCTGTTTCATCCCGTCTTTTCTGGCCTGGCTCTGCCAGCCAGCCCCTGCGCGCACTTGTGTGCAGCAGGGGCGAGAACACCGAGCAGTCTCAGAGCAGTCTTTCCAAATCAACATTTCTTTTGTCGGAAAAGCGAAAGACACCTTTTTACTTAAGATCCTTTGGACACATGCTATGGAGGACAATTTTAAAGTACTTCAGGGTTGGCATAGGAATCCTCATACTATTTCTAAGATGTTTGCATGCTCCTCGCCCATGTGCTATAGGGGGTGTTGCCAAAGAGAGATATTAGTACACATGTGGGGACGTGCCATATTACAGATTTATTGGGCCTAACTGTTGCGCTGGCTCAAGGACCTTACTGGGGCCCCACTAAAGATGGGCATTTCCAATGGTCATGCTGGACGTCCCCTCGAGAGATGAGGGTTATGGATTTCCGAGGATGTGGGAGGTACTCTTCCAAGCAGGCACACTGGCTCAGTAAGGTAAACTATAGGAAGCCCCCGATAAACCCCACTGGCTGCAGAAGGTTTGGGATATGTATTTTATAGAAACACATACATACATGTTGCATGACGACAAGTCTAGGTTTGAGGAATGGGGAGGCATTACAGGGCACTGGGATAGATCGCGATAGGATTTTCTTGCCCCGGATGGAGTCGGCCAACGCATTTTAGGGATCATCCGATCTGGGGGAGAGATTGTAGGGTGAAAAATTACATTTGATTGGGTAGATTTTCTGGAACGAGGATTGAGGGGGGGGAATGGTTACCCTACATCACAATAAGGGAGATTCTATGTCAAGACCGGAGGCACACATTATGCTTCTCTTTCTTAATTTAAATATTTAAAGAAAGCTCAGTAGCAAGATATTTTCTTAGTGTACAGAAAATATATAACAATAAATTTAACAATGAAACAACATATGTCCTCTAAGTCCTGAAATAACATAAAACTTCATTTCCCAGGGGGCCTGTGGAAAAGTTCAATATGAGGTCACCAACATGTGACCAGTAATCCTCCAATGAGCAATCAAGTCCCCACATAAACAGTCTTGAATAAGATGGCACTTCCTTCTTCTTTGCTGCTCACAGCAAGAGATAAGTACATCATATTCAAAACTGTATTATCTACTAGTTTGTTTGTGTTGCATTTTTCACATGCTTGTTTATGTTGATGCTTTGCTTTAGAGCTAGAGTTCGCCGCGCGTCTTTAAGGAGTTAACTTCCTTTGTTAATCGATAGACGCACTACGCGCCATCAGCTGTGTGATTAGATCTCTCTGACGCCAGCTACTTGCTGCTGGCTTCGGAGAGTACTGCGCGGCATAACAATCATCGTTTTCGGCTTTAACCCTCGCCTGTGTTCTCTGCTCGCTTCCCTGACGCAGCATTTGTGGTAGAGCCGGGAGAAGCAGTGGCTTCGACCTCAGTGTGACCGCGGTTCCACCCGCGGTCACCAGAGGGAGTGCCTGCTGCAGCAGGTGCTTTCTTCAACTTTCTGGCGCTCGTGAGCGCATTTTTCATTACGTTTCATACCGAACTTTGCGATCGCGGGTGCCAGAAGCTGTTCTTCTCTACATTTGGACTGACTGACATTAAAAAGAAAACAAAGAAAAAGATGGAGAGACAGCCCAACGCTGACATTGGCCATTTGATCAGGGCTATATAGAGGCTTCCCATAACCTTAATTGTGGGCTTGAGAGAAGGTGGTCTGTGCCCAAAAGAAAAAAAAAAAGATTATATATATATATAAGATTTAAAAAAATACAAAAGAGATAAGGGAGTACAGAAAGGTGCAATTTTACTTCATGGCAGTCCAGTACGTCACTCAAGAGAACCAGGATCGGCCTGAATTCGAGGAAGATATTTATAAGATTGATGAAGTGGCGATGGCAAACAGCCTGAAAAAGGTGCTGGGTTCCAAGTGGAGACTAGCATCAAGAGAGCTGTATCGGAGAAGCTCCTGCCTATCCAGCAGCGCCTGGACAACATGGAGGAGCAACTACAAGAGATCTACCTACCAAGAAAAAAAAGACTCAAAAGAGAAAACACCTTTCGGATGGGGGATGTATTCCGGCTCGCTTGGGTAAAGATTCTACGACGTGCCGCCAACCCCACCCACCCCCGCCCCTCCCGAGTCAGCCAGAAACAGCCACTGCTGCCCTTTCAGACTCCTTCTCCAGGCTGAAAAAGGCCTTTTTGAATAGGAAGGAAACCCCTTCCGCCGATGGACCCTCTTGCCCCAAGGAAGAAAAACAGGGGCTCCAGACCCTCGAGCCCTGAGGGATATCAACAGGGCTTTGACCAAGAAGGTTATGATTATAACAGTCTAGCTCCCGTCTCCTCCAACGAAGACACAAAAAGCATAGGGTCACAACCCTCAACCTCAGGGATTGCAGCAGCCCCCACCCTTAAGACAGGGGATGTTTTCCCCGGAAGACTTGGTGCATCCCAGATCTTCTGACTGGGAACCATCTCCAAGAACAACAGAGTACATTAAAGGCAGGCTGCGCAAGCCTTTAGACAAAGAAATCAGAGCGAGACTCAAAGCAGAATGCCCACGCCCGGGAATTCCAGACAAGGTAGCCCTGACACCAGAGTTAGACTCCAAGATGATTATTTTCTTAGGAAAGAATGCTAAAGATCCACCAAAGGGCATAGATCGTGGCTGGAAGTCCTGTCAAGACAGGGTGTTGGACGTCACCGGTCCGCTAGCAAAAATGATGGATCTGGCCGAAGCAGCCATAGCCACAGGTAATCCTATTGACCCAATGATCCTTTCGGGCTGGGCTCAAAGAGCCATTTGTTTGTTGGGCAACGCCAGCTGTGCCATTTCAGCCGTGCGCCGCAAGGGTATCCTTTACAAAATCGACGCCAAGCTAAGTGAGTTAGCAGACACCGAATCCGGTGCCGCTGCCCAGGGTCTGCTCTTCGGCTACTCCTTCGTGAAGGAGATGTCTAAATTTGTTGGCACCTTCACTGCACAAGACAAAGCGCAATCATCCATCAAAAGAGTTTTCTCTTAAAAAATGTTCGCCAGGACCGGACGAGGTAGAGGTCGCTCGCTCATCCGGCCGATACTCTCTTGATCGAAGACCTCAGCAATCCAGGGATCATCACACCTGGCAGGATCGCACTGACGCCTCCTTCCCTTCAAGAGGGCGAGGAAGCGGTCACGGTTGGAGGAGAGCCGCCCGATACCCAGCACAGCAACAAACCACAGGTCAGTCTACCTATTGCAGCGCCCGCGCCGCCAACGCCTATAGGAGGGAGGCTAGCTCCTTTTGCGCATACATGGGATTCCTTATCAGGGAATGGTTGGATCAGAGAGACAGTTCGCGGCATGCGCCTAGAATTCTTCGCACAGCCTTTTCAGACAGGTCGTCCCATTCCGATTACAATGTCCAAAGAGGACGAGGTAGCGCTGGACAAGGAAATTCACAGTTTAGCGTTGAAACAAGCCCCATATTTCTGGTACGCAGGAAGCAGAAAGTACATCCAGTGATAAACCGGAGGGCCCTCAACGATTTTAACGTCATTTCAAAATGGAGGGTAGTCACATGCTCAGGGACCTCCTGAGACGCAATAACTGGCTTATGCGGCTAGACCTGAAAGATGCGTACCTTGCGGTGCCCATACATCAGGATCACACAAGCTACCTGAGATTCTCCTGGAAACACAGACTGGGAATTCACAAGCCTACCATTCGGTCTCTCTTCAGCTCCTTGGGCTTTCACCAAGCTCCTGAGACCAGTAGTGGCACATTTAAGAGAACAAGGTGTCCGACTGATAATATATTTGGACGATATTATCCAACAGCAGACCAAGCTGGCCATAGATCTACTACACAGTCTCAGATTCCTCATAAATTGGGAGAAATCATTCCTCCATGCATGCAGAAATCTAGAGTTTTTAGGGTTCGTCGTCTACACCAAAAGAGCTCAGCTACGTCTCCCGGTGGCCAAAATTCACTCCACCAAACAGGAAGGCCGCAGACTCCTACAGAGGGACGATATATCCCTTCGAGATCTAGCGAGGGTAATAGGACTCCTCTCCTCCTCTATCCAAGCTATTTTTTCCCAGACCTCTACACTACTGACAGTTAGAGGCAAAAAGGACAGCATTTAAGACAGTCTTTCTTACTCACAGCGACTGATTATCACCAGAGGCAAGAACGGAACTCAACTGGTGGCTCATACACATGGAGGACTGGAACAGCCAGGCAATCTTCGGATCTGCCCCAGATATAGTGATAGAGTCAGACGCCAGCCGTTGCGGCTGGAGAGCGAGATGCGGTCCAGTGGCCACAGGAGGAACATGGTCACCTCAGGAACTCGAGATGCATATAAACTGCCTAGAGCTCTTAGCGGGTTCCTTCGCAGTACGCTCCTTTACCAAAGACAGAGTGAGCTGTTCTATCTTACTAAGGATGGACAACATTTCAGCAGTAAGATACATTAACCATCTGGGTGGCACCAAATCTCGGCCCCTAGCGGAACTAGCCAAAGATTTTTGGCATTACTGTCTAGAGCACCGGATTTCAGTCACGGCAGAATATCTACCAGGCCTTACGAACGTAGTGGCGGATTGGTACTCCCGACATGCAGTCGATTACAGCGACTGGAGGCTCGACAGAGAAGGCTTCCTTCGAATTCAGCAGGTTTGGGGTCCCATGTCCAAAGACCTGTTTGCCTCACGCCTGAACACTCAGCTACCAGTGTTTTTCAGCTGCAATCCAGATCCAGCAAGGACTGCAACGGATGCTTTCCTCCAACATTGGGCCGAAGGGGTACACTATGCCTTTCCCCCTTTCAACATGATCGCGAAGACACTGGCGAAGGCCCGTCAGGAACGAACAGAATTGGTTCTTCTAGCTCTGGTCTGGACCTCTCAGAACTGGTACCCAGTTCTTCTGGAACTTTCTTTGGATTTTCCAATCCTTCTACCCCAATTTCCAGATGATCTGCTCAATCCTGCAGGGCAGCGTCAACGCCTTCTCTTACAAGGATCTCTCATCCTAGCAGCCTGGAGGATTTCGGGTCAAGGTGGAGAGTTCCAGGCATGTCTCACATGGCAGTCAGCCTCATCGAAGAGAGTTGGGCACCGGCCACTCTCAAAAGATACTCCAACTCATGGAACGCCTGGAGGAGCTGGTGCCAAGACAAAGGCTTACATCCAGTTTCGGCACCTCTGGCGGAAATTCTGAATTTCCTAGCATCCTTAGTGGAAAGGGGTCTGGCCTACAGAACAGTTAACGCTTATCGCTCTGCTATTTCAGCAGGCCACGACCCCAGAGGGGATTCCAGCAGGAGAGCACCACCTGGTCTGCAGACTACTCAAGGGCATCAGACTTACAGTACCACCTCCGTCTCGTTACGGAAAACTTTGGGACGTTAACAAAGTGCTGAACCTTTTCCTATCTTGGCCAGATAATGAGGCATTATCCCGCACTGCCCTATCCGGCAAACTCACTACAGTGCTCTGCCTCGTCTCCTGCAGTAGAGTTTCTGATGTCAGAGCCCTCGATCTGGCGGGCAGAACCTTCTCCCCTGATGGCATAGTGTTCCACATACATAGAAGGACGAAGTGCAATAAGAGTGATTTCTTATCCTGCCTTTAGGGAACAGCCCAAGCTCTGCTTAGTCAGATGCCTGAAGGCTTACGAAGATGTTATGGCTCCTCTTAGAACCTCTCCTGATGGGCAACTGTTGATAGCCTTATATAAACCTCATAAAGCAGTTTCCGCTCCGACTCTAGCGCGCTGGGTGCGGTGGACTTTAACCCAGGCAGGAATAGATACCTCGTACTTCGGAGCCCACTCCGTGAGAGGAGCCATGGCTTCCAAGGCTTTTCAAGTCGGGATCCGACTGGAAGATATCATGAAAATGGCAGAATGGGTAAGTGAATCTGTATTTAAGCAATTCTACCTGAACCGGTAGAACAGCCGGCATCTATTGTGGTAAGTAAGCTTTAAACAAGCATAATGTGAGCCTCCGGTCTTGACATAGAATAAAGATTTTCCATAATAACTTACTAGAAAATCTTAATTCTATTAAAGACACGGAGGCGAGCATTATCCCATCTGGCGAGAAATTGAAATGTATCACGTTTGATGATTATATATGTGCATTGCTAATTGTTATATGATTTTGAATCCATGACTGTTTTCAAAATAACACAACGTATTTCTCTCCCACCCCTCTAAGGGAACTAGGGTTGTGATTTGCATGAACTAACTGCAATTATCTCTCTCTTGACAGCGTCTACCGACAAATCCGCCTAATTCATGGCACCTTTTTCCCCTGCTACTACGAGTTGACTTCAGTTCCAAACCTTCTATCGGTGAAGTTCGCAGCTTCGAAAGAGGAAGTGGCATCATTTTCAAGACTGTTTATGTGGGGACTTTATCGCTCATTGGAGGATACTGGTCACATGTTGGTAACCTCATATTGAACTTTTCCACAGGCCCCCTGGGAAATGAAGTTATGTTATTTCAGGACTTCTAGGACATATGTTGTTTCATTGTTAAATTTATTGTTATATATTTTCTGTACACTGAGAAAATATCTTGCTACTGAGCTTTCTTTAAATAAAGAAAGAAGCATAATGCTCGCCTCTGTGTCCTTAATAGAATTAAGATTTTCTAGTAAGTTATTATGGAAAATCTTTATTATACGTTTACATTGTGTAATCTGAACTGGTTATTCCTTACCTAAGCTCTCAAGGGTGGTGTATTGGTTTCCATTTTTCACTCGCAGACTGGCATGAGTCTTTGCTTCAGTGTCTTGTCTATTTCAGCTCTTAACTAATTCTTTCAGGACATGCACTTTGGTTTATTACTGTATATTTTGGTTGTTTTAATGAAGATGGATAGGTTTTGGATGTTATTGATTGCATTTTACAGCTATACATCTTTATTACGGTGTTGTTTTTCTTTCTGTTAATTATTCTTTTAATTTGTTTTTATTTAATTATCTACTATATACATTAGCCCTGCTTTGATGCTGGCAGAACTTGTTCAATTGAGCATAGTAATTGCTAAATAGAGGTTCTCCTGTCTGGGTGTCCAGATAAGTGCAGATAAAATGGGTAGATTGTCGAGATGTAGTAAAAGGCCTGAAATCACTCATAAGGGTGGCAGATTTCTGGCAGAAATATCTTCTATCAAATCATGGCCTGGACGGCTCTATTGAAAATGATGGCACCACCTAAACTGTGAAATGCATATACAGTCATGCAGTGGTAACCGTCCAAAAATATTTCAGGGAACTGAACACTCCACTAATGCACTTGCAGGAGCATGGGTCTCCCTGTATCGGATGGTCTACTTTGCAGGCGCCATATCAGAATGGGGGAAATTGGCAGCCTCACTTCATATATTATTGGAAAACAATGCTGCAGCATGTTGTCAATTGGTTCCACAGGGGTGGAATAAATTGAGGGAATTCGTCCCTTCTCACCAAGTGGGAGCCTCCCCCTTTGACGTTAGGGAGGTGAGCCCGCTCCGCAAGAACCTCTCTAGGGGTCAGGGCAGGCGGGATCTCAATGGGATAGACTCCCCCTTAGGGGACAAGGACTATGGTTCCTCTGAGAAACACCCTAACCACTCTCCCATGATGGAATACATGAGACTGCCTGAGATGCTTAACGGCAATACAGACCAAGACTGGGCTGAAGATCACAATAACATGCACCACGAGTAGCAGAGAAAAAAAAGCTGTCTTTTTAAGGAAAACCGCAACTTCACTGCTACAAGGACATTTAAGGAGGGGGACATGCTGAGATTGAGAAGAGAATCATAAAGCAGCTGGGGAGGCCGCATGGTAGCGTAACGCAAGTGGAAGGCTGAGCCAGCGAGAGCCGCGAAACCCTCAAAAATCTGAAGGACTCTGAACTAGAGTATCAGACGTTGGCGAGAAATCAGGGGTCTGAGAATCCGAAACCAGTTGGTGGCAGGACCACAAATGGTTTGTGGTGGACAGGAACCCCAACCAACTACGCTGACAACAACCCACAGTGGTATCCGCAGCGGCACTGGTTGGCCCCAACGGAGAAGACAACAGAGAAAGAGAAGTCAATCAAGAAAGAAGGTTGCGAGCGACCGCAGCCCCCGGAGGCTTTCCCACATGAAAAGCGAGGAAACGGGAAGAATGAGAAACCAAAAGGGAATAGTTACAAGAGTAGAGAAACTCGGCCCAGTGAAATCGTTGAAATTCAGACTACAAAGTTGATCAATCTGAACTGTAACAAAATAAGATGGAACGTCATATGTAAATCTTCGAGAAACGATTAATCAGTGGATAAGACTACCCTGGAAAGAGTGGCGAAGATCCCAACCCTCCAGGAGAGCAGAAGAAACAAAAGAGTCTGAAATACGAACAAGAGAAGTGGAGAAACAACGGATGACCAAGGTACGTCTGAGCCAAGGAGACGACATAATAACAATCTTGACGAGATAACCCAGACAAGAGAAGGTATCAGGCAAGGTCGTACATGGCAAAACAACGTGGATGCACGGATCAAACAAACTTTATGAAAGAGCCCCGAATAAATAATCTCACAAGAAAAAGGAAGAGCCAAAGACTGTATCCAAGAATTGCAAGCCCTGGTACAGAAAGTGGCTAGAGACCATTTGTAAATAAAACAAATAAGCTCTAAAGCAAAGCAGAACCCTGCTTCACCAGAAGGGGAGAGTCATTCTCCTAAACATCATTTGTTTTGAATAGTGGTAGGGTCAAGGTTTATTTTAATTTTATTTGGACATTTCCAGACGACTGACGAGCACCATAGTTAATTATATAAGTAGGAAAAGTTATAGGGAGAGATCGGCTGTCTTTGGATTTAATAAACCATAGTTGGAAATGTCTTCAGAGTGTCTGTCCGTGTACTACTACTGACCAGCCACAGCTGCTAAAGAACAGGTTACATCAACAATTGATGCAGCAGGTCTAAACAGGACCCCCAAGATGCCTCCCAACAGCAGCAGCTCCTCTTATAGCAATTTAGTGGACTATGGTGAAGGAGTCAGTATACAAGGTGCTAGTACCAATGGAGGGGAAATATTGTGTCCCCCTGGTAGAAAAAGAGAGTGCAATCTGGTAAGAGATTTTGTGTGGGGCGGTGCAGGGTGTGGGGGGGGGGTTCGAGTGTGGCTCGTTATAAATGCTTGATGAAGCTTATGAGACACTGGCAGTTCTTGCAAAAGTCGGCGAGAACTTTAAATGCAAATTCAGGCGATATAGTATAGCACTGGCAATCTATATATGTGGTTGATCTGTGGGGCGGTGCTGAGCTTCTGGGGAAAGTTTGCTACTAAGCTAAAGGAACCGTCAGGGTTGAATTTACAGTGATCCATCAAGTTAAGTTTTCTGGGCTTGTACCAGTGAGGAGAAAAAAAGCATTTACAAATTCCTGACATTGGGCCTAGTGCTTACAAAGAGAAAGTTGGCAATGGCATAGAGAAGGTCGGATGGTCCTAACTTTCTGGGTTGGATTGTGGACCTGAACAAGTGGGTGTGCGCGCTAAGGGAAATATACAGATGTTGCTAAAAAAAATAAATTAAAAAAAGAAGGACGTTGCGTCTCCAACTCACATTGTATGTGACAAACATTCTGAACATAGGCCTCCATTATGGCTCGGTCCTAGTAAAAGGATTTAACTTGGAGTACAGGCCTATACTGGGCTGCTCGAGGGCAACTTGTGTGTGCTATGGGAATGTACGCAAGGGGAATGTAGCATGTTTGTGTAGAAGATGCACAAACTACACTGGTTCGCTGTTTGGAAATGGTCTAGGTATGGATGTATCAGATTCCAAGTGTATGCAGTGACCCAGGTTTGCCCAGGATCTCTAATGTAATTGTAACAATAATTGTGCTCTTCCTCACAACCTACTGGAGTTTGTTTGTTAATGTATAGTGCTGTAAGACTGTTCATCAGAAACTTAATAGAAATGTTATTAAACATGAAAGCATACAAAAGATCAAACAAGTTACTCTCTTACCTGGTAATGTTCTTTCGATGGGATGGTGCGACGACGTATTCCATATCTATGACAGTAATCACCACAGCTGTGCTGCTTCAGAAAATCTTTTGGCGTCTGCGTCCTGCATCGATGACGTCGATACGCTGCCCTCAAGGACCTCCTCCGACGGCCGACATCACTGGATGTTATAAGTAGGACGCACGACGCCCGTAGCCTCAGTTGTAGTTTTTTCCCCAGAACGTGTTCCACCAGTCTTCTGCCATTCTGACCACACACAGCCTTGCGGAAATGTAAGCTACAAATCGCATAAGAAATTCTGTAGCGGGGAAGGCAAGGAGGGAGCGATATGGAATACGTCGTCGGACCATCCCATCGAAAGAACGTTACCAGGTAAGAGAGTAACTTGTTGGGGGGCGTGGCTTGGAGCGCCATCGATGTGGTCGCTCCTCTAAGGCCGCCTGTGGGATGCCCGCCGCCGCCGAATTCCGGCGGTTTTAAGCGGGGTTCCGCGTCGCCAATGCCATCTAAAGCGACCGGAACCGACATGGCACAACCTGGCTAAACATAGCCTTCGACCGAGGAGGCGTTCTACCAGAATTCAGCGGCTGAACTTCTCCCCCGTCTTCGACCGAAGAAACCAAGATGGCTGCCAAGCCGGAACTCAGCAGCACACTCCGCACCCGGCGGTAGCGGGGCCCTAGAACACCGAGGAGCTGGAGAGGGGGAGCGGAATCGAAACCAAGGCGACCCAGAACACTCCGGGTTGCTACCTCGGCGACCACGGCTTACATACACTCTGAGGGACCGAGAGAGCAGGCTTCCGCCCCTCCCCCCGCGGCCACCCTGCATCATCCCCGACGGAGACCCTCTCCCCACACCAACGTTTCCTGGGGCGCCCCTGCCCACTCTCCCAGATCTAGTCCAGAGCGGGGGTCGAGGGTGAGGAACTCCCCGAGTGCAGTCTCCCGCCGTCCTAGGCCTCGCTGCTACTCTCTTAATCAAGACCGCCTGACACGAGCAGCATGTCGAGGCAGACAAAGGTGAGCAAGGGCACAGATATCTCTGCCATGTTTACGGCTCCGGAGAAACCCAAGAAACAGGATCCTCCTAAACTGACCCCACAGAAGCCACAAGAGGATAGGGGTGCTCTCGCCACCAAAGGAGACCTGATAGCCTTCATGGCGGACATCAAATTGGAGTTCCGCGCCTGCCTCTCGGAACTCACCGCTAAAGTTGACCAAACGGATCAGAGGGTCACAGAACTCGAACAGAGGCTCGGAGAGATCGAGGACCATTCCCAGGATCACGCTACCACACTGGGGGAAGTGCAAAAGTCTATCGATTCCCTGCATCACAAATACGAGATCCTGGAGTTCAAACATGAAGACCTGGAAAATAGGGCACGTCGAAATAACCTCCGCATTCGGGGCGTCCAAACGCACGCCATGGTCGTCGACCCAGCGGAACAACAGAAAGAGATGAACGGGGACGCTTCCACGATCCCAGGCTCCGTCAGCAAGTAAGCCGGGACATAGATGCCCCTGCTTGAAGTAGGACCTGCCACCTAGATTTCGAGCTTACCAACCATGAACACGGTGGCGGCGGGCCACACCCATGGTTCATACCCACTCCAAGGATACTTTCCACCCTCTGTTCCTTGGAAACCCACAGTACACAATACATGATGGGACAGTTGGCCCTGTTGGCCTTAGGTACGACCGCACTGACAATGTCGGTCTACCTCCCTGTTAAAGTTGCGGCCCCCCGTTGGGGCTCCGCGTTAAAACCTCAAGTGCAGGATGATATCAAGAGTTTCCCCAACAGACATGGCAGTTGAGCCACCACCCCTTGACCCCCCCCTAACCCAAGGGACGGGGAGTGAGTCTTCTGAGGACCTTCAGTCGCTTCGGATCCTTTCCCTGAATGTTAATGGCCTGAACTCCCCCAACAAGCGAAAGGCAATTCTACTGAAACTTTGTGACGAAGACGCAGCGATAGCTATGCTTCAAGAGACCCACCTTCTGCCGGCAGATGTATCCCGCCTTCGATCCCGGTTATTCCCGCTCCAATTCTTCGCCTCTGGCACAAATAAAAAAGGAGGTACGGCCATTCTCTTCAGGAAAGATCTGAACCAACAGATTCTGGAAACGAAAATATGCCCAGAAGGCCGATTTACAGCGATTAAATGCCTCCTAATGGGAGACCTATATACCCTCATTTTAGTATACGCTCCCAACACTGGACAGTCACACTTCTATGACTCCTTGGGCACATATCTCGCTAGCTTTGTGGAGGGCCAAACAATTATCAGCAGGGATTTCAACGGGGTTCCTGACCCCACCAAAGACCGATCACATCCCCCGACTCCAAGCGACTTCGCCCAAGCACTCAGCCTCCTTCGATTCTTCAGGATGCTGGAGATAATAGACTCATGGCGGGTGTTCCACCCTGACGAAAAAGATTTCTACTTTTACTCTTTTGTCCATCGCACCTTCTCAAGGATCGACCTGTTCCTGATCTCCCCGCATACGTTCCCCTCAGTCAAAGAGGTCACCATCGGCACAAGAGCGATATCCGACCATGCCCCAGTGCTCCTGGAACTCCGGGTTCATAACCCTAACCCCAACATCCCGCGTAAATGGATGCTGTACGACCCGATCCTCAACGACATGGCCACCAGAGACAAGATCGCAACAGGAATAAGAAACTTCTTTAACGAAAACCCAGCCTCAGACACCTCATTAGCGAACAACTGGGATGCCATGAAGGCAGTAACAAGGGGCTCCTTAATAGCCCAAGGTGTGGCCTACCATCGAGACAGACGTCAGACCCAGACGGCCCTAGAGAACGAACTAAGAGAGGCCGAGGCACTCCATAAGGAGAAAGGCTGGTCCCCCAAAACACAACGGATCATCCGTACGGCACGAAAAAAACTGGAAGCCCACTATACGAAGGCCAAACAGTCATACTACGCGAAGGGCAACAAGGCGAACAAGTTTCTGGTGGCCAAACTAGCCAAGCAGAGACGCATCAACGCAATCACGGGCCTGCGTGATGCCAACGGGGTCACACTATATTCAGAGCCCGAGAAGCAACGCCTTGCAATAGATTACTTGGCCCAAATCATGAAAGCAACCCCACGAAACTCATCACAACAGCAGGAATACCTGCAGCAGGCAGCAGTGCCCCGGATCTCCGACGCAACGAGAGACAAACTGGAGGAGCCCATCACAGGGGAGGAAATTGAGGAGGCCATCAAATCACTTAAAACACGGGCCCCCGGCCCAGATGGCTTCTCAACCAGGTTCTATAAACTATTCAGAGCACAACTGACCCCCCACCTGGCTACCCTATTCAACTCCTTCAGGGAAACGGGTGCGGTGACCCCATCGATGCAGGAATCAACCACCATCCTCCTGCCCAAACCTGGAAAAGACCCAAGAAGCATAACATCCTAAAGACCAATCGCACTCTTAAATATCGATGCGAACATATACTCAAACATTCTAGCAACCCGCTTGAATCGCATCTTGCCGAAGATCATCCACCCCGACCAGGCAGGTTTTATCCTACACCGGACAGCAGGTGACAACATCCGGAGAACCCTGAACCTGGTGGACCTCGCCTCTCGGAACTCCCAAAAACTAGTCTTAGTGGCTCTCGACGCAGCTAAGGCGTTTGATAGGGTGGATTGGTCGTTTATGAGGCACACCCTAGGGGCCTTCGGCTTCGGACCAGCTTTCCAAACGATGGTTCTAGCCAACTATGATAGCCCTAAAACAAGCCTGAGGATCAACGGCCACAACTCGGCCCCAATCCCCTTATCATGCGGAACCCGGCAAGGCTGTCCACTGTCGCCCCTGCTCTTTGCTCTCACCATGGAGCCCTTCGCACAAAAAATTAGGCGGAATGACCAAATCAAGGGCATACAAAGTGGCCCCACGCACCATAAACTCGCCCTATACGCGGATGACATTTTGCTCACGATCTCGGAGACCCACTCATCCCTCAAACACGCGATACACGAAATCGCCAGCTACGGCGAAGTCTCAGGCCTCACCATAAACTTCGATAAATCATCCGCCTTGGGTATTGGCCTCACCCCAGCAGAACAAGAACCATTGACTAGGATGTGCCCAATAACATGGGAAAAGAGCGCCATCCCCTATCTAGGGGTCTACATCCCGGCTGACCCAAGGGATACGTACAAAGCCAATTTCCCCCCGACTCTTCAAAGAACTGGAAGGCGACTTGAAGCGCTGGGAGACCCAAGAGATCTCCTTGCTCGGGCGCATCACTGCATGCAAGATGAACCTCCTTCCGAGATTCCTATACACATGCGCCTCACTACCAGTGGCAATCCCCACGCCAACTCTCCGAGGGATCCAGAGGAAAATGCTGAACTTTATCTGGAGAGGTAAGAAAGCGAGAATCCCTCTCAGAACTATGCTGGGGAGCTCCAAATTGGGTGGGCTAGGGGTCCCAGACCTTCAGGCCTACAGAGTGGCAGCCCAACTGACCCAGGTCCAGGCCTGGCAAAATATAACAAACCGCCCCAGATGGGTGGAGTTGGAACAATCACGGGCACCCCTACCCCTGCGATTTCTACCACAAATCCCGCCCCCCCTCAGGACCCATTGGGGAGAGCTCCTGCTATCAACTAAACACACCCTCAGCACCTGGGACTGGGTGCTAAAACGAAAGGGAGTGCCAAGAGGACTGAGCCCACGTTCCCCGGTCTTTCATAATCCAACGTTCACACCGGGTATGAATCCTCGCAACTTTCGTAACTGGGTTAAAGGTGGGCTGGAGACCATAGACCAGCTGTATACGGGAGAGAGAGCTCTCACATTCGCCCAATGCAAGGAGAAGTTCCAACTCCAGGAATGGGATAGATTCACATATATTCAACTATGCCACTGGTGCTCGCATCCCCAAATCTTGCAAGCAGCAACACGCCCTCCTACTGCCTTAGAACTCACCCTGGGAGATCTTCCAACCCGCGGCAGAGTATCCACCCTGTACAGGCGCTTTCTAAGCGACTTCCTGACCACAAGAACCCGCTGCATGGCCCAATGGGAAGCGGACCTGGGTCACCCGATAGAGGATCAAACCTGGGTTGACATATGGACCAGAACACATACCTCGTCCACCTGCATCACCAATAGGGAATGTGCGTATAAGATCACGCTGCGGTGGTACTATCCGCCCCTCAGACTTCACCATATGAACCCCCAGGTGGACCACTCTTGCTGGAGAGGATGCAGCCACCCAGGCTCCTTCTTCCACATGTGGTGGGACTGCCCGAAGATCCAACCATTCTGGAAAGCTTGCCTAGGGTCCATCTCACAAATTACCGGAACAACGATTCCCTTGAAACCAGAACCGGTTTTGCTGGGTGCTCCAATTCCCGGGACCTATCCGCGCTCCGGACCCAGAGCGAAACTAGTAACTCACTGCCTACTAGCAGGGAAAACGGTGGTGGCCCGAACCTGGAAAACCCCGGAAGACCCTCACATACCCCAATGGTGGACCAAACTTTGGGACATTCTGATAGCGGAGAAGGTGACGGCAGCACAAGCGGGAACTCTTCATCGTTTCCAGAATATCTGGGTCCCAGTGTTGGAATTCGACCAGCGCTTCCCCGCCCTGACCTACAAAGCCACCAGGGCCCGCTGGATCTTAAAAAATCAGGAGATCCCGGAGGAAGACACAGTCGCTGAGGCCCAATTCGGACTGCCCGGGAGGGAGGAACCCGCCTACAGGGCCTATGGAACAGATGAACCAGGGGGAGGAGGGAGGGAGAAGTCGCAGGGGGGGATAGAGGACTGGGATTCAACTTGCCTAAATAACCGCTGCTTATGTCTGTACTTATCATCCTGCCTTGATTTAAAATAAAGAAGTTTAAAAAAAAAGAGTAACTTGTTCTTCGAGGGGATTGGGTCCTCCAACGTATTCCATATCTATGACAGATTCCCAAAGCAGTACCAATGCAAGGAGGTGGGAAAAGAATTTAGAAAACAGAAATTTAGAATGCCCAATCAAATTGCGGAGTAAAGGACCGCCTTGCCAAAGCCAGATGGAATTGAGGGAGTAGTGACGTACAAATGTCTGTACCGAAGCCCAGGTGGCTGCATCACAGATGTTACGAATAGGAACACCCCTCTGTAGGGCAGTAGAGGCAGCCATACCCCTGGTAGAATGGGCCCGTAAGCCAACCGGTGGGTCCTTACCCGCAAAGCGGTAACACTCAGATAGCCAAAATAATCCAGCGAGACAGTCTGTTTCGTCACAGCTTGTCCCAAACGCTTTCCAGCGTAACCAAAGAAGAGTTGATCGTCCACTCTGACCCGGGACATGCGTGAAATAAAAAAGCTTAACGCTCTCCTAAAATCAAGCCTATGGAGCCTCTCCTCTTCCTTACCAGGATGTGGAGGAGGATAAAACGCCAGAAGAACAACCTTCTGGCTTAAATGAAATTCCGACACCACCTCGGAAGAAAGGAAGGACGAACTCCAAGGACAACCCTGTCCTTATGAAACACAGTAAAGGGTGGCTTTACTGAAAGTGCCTGTAACTCACTCACTCTGCGAGCGGAAGTGACCGCAACCAAAAATACAGTTTTAAGAGTTAAGTCTCAAACGGCATGAACGCAAAGGCTCAAACGGAGCACCCATCAGAAACTTGAAAACAAGGTTCAAATCCCAACCGGGCACCTGGAAAGGCGACGGAGGGAACACATTAGTGAGCCCTTTCAGAAACTGAGAAATTAAAGGAATTTTAAATAGGAACACTCTTCAGACGAGCGCTTAAATATGGACAGCGCCGCCAGGTAACCTTTAATGGTACCCACTTGAAGGCCCCTGTGGGCCAAAGAAAGCAAAAAAAGACAGAACCATGGGAATTTCACATGCAAAAGGATCCACATTCTTAACCCTGCACCAGTCGCAGAACTTACGGCAACTGTACAGGGACTTTGTTGTGGGCCGTCTGGCTGAGAGCAACACCTCCATCACGTCTTCAGGGAGATCCCAATCCTTATACCTCAACCTTTCAGAAACCAAGCGTGAAGGTTGAGGGGATCTGACCTCTGGCTGGAGAACCTGACCCCCCTCCCGTGAGAGCAGATCGTCGCGGTAGGGAAGACGACGTGGAGTGCAGATGGACAAGTCGAGAAGGTCTGGGTACCACGTCCTCCGGGCCCACGCCGGAGCAATGAGGATCATCCGGGAACCGAACCTCCGTAACCTCTGCAGTACTTGCGGGATGACGGGGACTGGAGGAAACGCGTACAGCAGTGGGAATGACCACTCCACCACAAACGCGTCTCCCGAGGCTCCTTTTGGAGGAAATTCCCGCGAGCAGAACCTCTCACACTTCCGGTTGACACTGGAGGCGAAGAGATCCACTTGAGGGGTCCCCCAAAGGGCGAAGATCTCCAGGAGAATCTCCTGAGCCAGCTCCCACTCGTGAGAGATCGTGCTCTGCCTGCTTAGAGCGTCCGCCGCGTCGTTTTCGTCTCCGGCCAGATGAACTGCCGAGATCGAAACTTCCTGCTGGATTGCCCAGAACCAGAGCTGCATCGCCTCCCGGCACAGAGGAAGTGACCCTGCCCTCCCCCCTTTTTGTTGAGGTAGTGCATGGCCACCATGTTGTCCGTCAGGATCAGGACATTCTTCCCACGCACAGTCGGCAGAAGAGCCTTCAGGGCTAGCCTGACGGCCCTCAGCTCCAACAGATTGATATGGAGTCTGGACTCCGACTGAGCCCCACGACTGCTGACTGGCAACTCGTTGGCATGAGCTCCCCATCCCGTGAGGGATGCGTCCGTCACGATCGTCACCTCGGGCCAGGTTAGCCAAAATGGAGCCCCCTTCATCAGATTGTCTTCGATGGCCCACCACAGAAGGTCCTGGGCGACCGAGGACGGCACCTGAACAGCCAAACAGACATCCTGCCGGAGGACTGAGACCACTGGAGCTTTAGTGGACATTGCAAAGACCTCATCCGCAACCTGGCCTCTGGCACCAGAAGAATGCAGGAAGAACTCGAACGCTGGGAGACTCTGGGCAAGCTGAAACTTGTGCACCATCTGCTGAATGTGATGAGCCCTCACCTCGGGAGGAAAACACTGCCCCAGGGACGTGTCGAGCACTGCTCCGATGTACTGGAGCCTCTAAATCGGTGTCAAATGGGACTTATTTAAGTTGAGGGAGAAGCCCAGCTAGTGGAGGGAGTGGCAGGTGACTGGAGAGCGCGCCCTGATCAACCAATCGTCCAGGTAGGGGTAGACGTGAATCCCCCCTTTCCTGAGGTGCGCTGCCAACACTACCATGAGCTTGGTGAAGACAATGCGAACGGCAGGACCTGAAACTGAAAGTGCGAGTCGCCAACCGCAAACCTCAGGTACTTCTTGTGCTTTGGATGTATCGGCACATGAAAATAAGCGTCCTTGAGGTAGAGAGACACCAACCAGTCCTGAAGTTGAAGGGCCTGGAGGACTTGAGAGAGAGTAACTAACTATCTTGAACTTGTCCTTCCTGAGGAGTTTGTTCAAACCGCGCAAGTCCATGATGGGTCTCAAACCCCCATCTTTCTTGGAAACTTCACAAAACGAAACAGGTTCGAAGAACCGAGAAAGAACTCCAAAGAGTCGAGGCGCGCAGAGATCTCTGAAGCGTACACATTCGCGTAAAAAACAGAACCGAGGCTACGGGCGTCGTGCGTCCTACTTATAACATCCAGTGACGTCGGCCGTCGAAGGAGGTCCTCGATGGCGGTGTATCGACGTCATCGACACAGGACGCAGACGCCGAAAGATTTTCCGAAGCAGCACAGCTGTGGTGATTACGGTCATAGATATGGAATACGTCAGAGGACCTAATCCCCTCAAACTTGTGTTTTCTCATAAGGACCTCTTCCTTTTGGTCTATACCCTTGCCAAGCTAGAAAGTTCCCAAGAAATGGAAGGATAGCGGAACCCAAGGAAAGTAAGGAGTAGGACAAGATCAGGAAAAAACATAATGGAGTTCAGCTTAATCAAGCTTTACCTGGCCAGGAACTAGTGTCTCTGGAGTAATGTTATGCAGAAGGATTCGTGCATGATTGCCCACATAGCCACCTTACAAATGTCTGTCAAAGATAGGTGTGTCTGAAAAGCCACAGAAGCAGCTTTGGCTCCACCTGACGAGCACACAAACCAGATAGTGGCGGGGGCTTTCTGAGGCACTAGCAATCTAAAATACAGTATACAATCTATCATCCAATTATAGGCTGTGTCACTTTTGAACCATCAGTTAAACTTAAGTGTCCGGAAGATCTGACATTTTTAGCCCTTCAGAGGTAGTCATTTAGATACTTAAATACATCCAAGGATGTAAAAGGATCACTCGGCCTCTGGATTCAGAAATATCATTGGTAGACACATCTCTTGATTACAGCTAGAACCGTGATCGAACCTTGGGCAAAACATGTGGGCAAGTAAAGAGTATGAAGTTCTCTATGTGAACTATCAGGATGCAATCTTTTAAACAAAGAGCATGTACCTTGCCAACCCTACATACAGAATTGAAGGCCCCCGGGAAAGCAGTTTAATATAAATGTGCGATTCGCTGAAGCTACAAGGTGAAAGGGCATGTGAACTAAAGCAGAAACAACTAAAAGTAAAGATCATAAGGCCCAAATCCTGCGCCAGCACACGTATCTCCTAGCGTGGGTTGTGCGGCTGCCGATTACAAAGATAACAGAATTGCTTGTTGCAACAGTAGTATTTGCTTACTTATATTTGTATTATGGGTTTTCAGGTAAACTTCGTACAAAAATTAAATTTAAGTTGACTATATTCAAGGATATGTTTAAGTTCGTCCAGTCAGGGTTTATCTCCCTTGTTAATCATAGAGTTGTCCATATATATAAATGATTAGTGTCCTCTTGGATCTTTATTGGAGTAATTTCGAAAGTGAGATCATGTTGAATATCCACATGAGTAGAGCTCTTGTGTCCTCTTCAATCGTGTGTCCTCTTCAATCGTATGTCCCCTTAGGTCTTAGAGTAGTTGTCTAATGCACTCTACATGTGTTTCACCACTGAAGTCGGGTGGCTCATCAGGAGGGATTGAGAAGTCTTGTGGTTAAGCTTGTTAGCTTGTACACCAGTAGATTGAGGTAATGGTAATTGCAAATCATAGGATCTGTTGAAAAAATTGAGTTGAAGCATATGCGGGACCCTGCATTATGTTAACATAAGTGTTGTGTCAATGAGGAGACAAATGGTGCCAAACTCACCCACAGAAGTACTTGGATAGTTGAGGTAGGATTAAAAGGCGGGATTCCCCTGATAAGGGTGTCAATCCCAAAAAAAGGAAAGTAACCAAATTTGCTGGTTTGAATATGGAGCCGGTGTACAAGGTCTGTAAATAACAGGTCTTGTAAAGATTTAGTGTTGTCTTAAATGGCCCAAGCTGGATCTAAATAAAGGGTAGTTTAATGCTAGTAGTGTGACAAGAGTCTTACCTTCTAATACATTCTGGTACTGGATTCAAATTGTTCCAGCTGGCATTTGTGAGGCACAATCCTGGTAGATACAGCATTGTGTTCGATGCCAGCAAATAGACCTGTCGCATGCTGGAGTCATCACGCACGCTATGCATGCGTGATAACATCATTGGTTGGGCGCGATGACTTCACTAGACGTCAGCGAGTTTGTTATAATGGAGGAAAAAAATGTTTGTTTTTTGTTTAGAATTTAGAAGAAAAAAGCTTGTGAGTCAACAGTAGAGTTGTCGATCACAGGTAATTAGAAATTGAAATGATATTTTATTTGTATCGCGCTCATACACAAGTGTTTCAGAGTGGGACAGGGCAAAGGGAGGGGAACAGGGGAGAAACAAACAACGATCTTACTAGGCCCAGTGACATTAGGAGCATGCAAGTGCATGAGAAGGGGAAAAGGGGGAAGTGCATGGAAGGGGTGAGGAGGTGGAAAGTGCAGAGTAGAGAACAGAATAAATAGTAATAAGTAAAAATAAATAAAGGCGATAAACAGTGGTGGTGCAGCCAGCAAGTGGTAAAGTGCTAGGTTAGTCAGATAGGGTGTATCTGATAAGTGCAGAAGAAGAAAAATGGGTGGGGGACTGTATGGGTACAGATACAGACCCCAGTGCAAGGGGTGGCCCAGAGGCAGTGCAGGAGAGAAGCAGGGTGAGCAGGTACCTGGGCCCAAAGAACAGAGGGAGGCCAGGTGCATAGTCCCGAGAGAGAAACCAGATCAGCAGGGAAGAAGAGGGGCAAAGACCGAAGCGAAGAGGAAGGTCTTGAGCTGCTCGCGGAGTCTAAGACCGAGATCTACCCCCAGCTCGTTTCTTTGAAAAACAGCTGACCTTGAGGGATTTAGAAGAAGAGGAGTGAAGGGCTCGAGAGGGGAGGTATTTATGAAGGGATAGTTGAATGTATTTTGGAACCAGGCCTCAAAGTCTTGTGGGCAATGCAGAGGGTTTTAAATTTGATCCTTGCATCCACTGGGAGCCAATGAAGGGATATCAGAACTGGAGATATACGATCCCAGGGCTTGAGGCCAAGGACAAGTCTCGCAGTCCTGTTCGGGACTAGTTGTAAAGGCCAGAGAGCGGAGGCAGGTAGATTTAGAAAGAGGCTGTTACAGTAGTCCAACCTAGAGAGAACCAGAGCTTGAGAGACAGTGAGCTTCTGGGGGAAGGACAGGAAAGGCAGAGTACCTCTAAGGAGATGCAGTAAGAAATTTGACTTTTTAGAGACGTCAGACATGTGCGCGGAGAAGGAAAGTGTGGAGTCAAAGATGACCCTGAGGTTCTTAGCCTCACAGGTAGAGGTAGGAGGAGGGCCAAGTGAGGCGAAAGGATGGTGAAGATGTACCAATGAGGAGGATCTCAGTCTTGTTGGCATTTAGACAAAGATCGTGCAGCACACCAATTTTGAATGGCGATTAGGCAATCCGAGATGAGGGAAGGAGAGGAGGTGGCTGAAGGAAGCCTGAAAATTAGTTGGGTGTCATCAGCATAGCACTGGAAATTTGAGCAGAAAATAGAAATGCACTAGGCGAGAGTTGCCAGATATTGGTTGAAAAGCCAAGGAGAGGGTTAGACCACCAGGGAACACCACAGGTAGAGAGGGAGATAGAAGATAGGAAGGACCCAAGTTGTACATTGGAGGGACGATCAGAGAGGAAAGAGGTCAGCAAGGCCAGAGCCTGATCAGTGATACACAGGTTGTCACAAAGACAATTGAGGAGGGTGGTAGGGTTGACTGTGTGAAAAGCAGAGGAGAGATCAAGTAGGATGAGGATAGAGGAAATGTAAGAGTCAAGGTTGGAGAGCAGGTCTTCACGGTGTCATGAAATCACACTACCGCCCCCTTTGGACCTCCTGGTCCATTCAACAACATGCCAGAATGCTCCCCACACCCTCTCAAGATGGCCGACGCCGCTCTTTGATCAGTGTTATAGCTTCTAGCGCGCCTAGATAAGCACTACGCCCCTGCAGTTCTGCGCGTGTCAATGCACTCACAATTCCTTGCTCGAGTGTTGTTCCTCGCGCTCGCTCCTCGGAATTTCCTTTGCCTCATTGTGCCTTCCTGGTCCTCCGTGACCGTGTCCTCCTTGGCTAACCATCCAGGACTGCTCTCGCGGTTGCCCTCGGACCGCCTTACCTCTTACCCAGGATTCCGGAGCTTCCGGACCTCGACCGCGGCTGCGACTCACCGCCTACCGTGGCTCTCCATCCAGGACTGCTCTCGCGGTTGCCCTCGGACCGCCTTACCTCATACCCAGAATTCCCAGAGCCTTCCGGATCTCGACTGCGACTCACCACCTTCCACAGCACTCCCTCCAGGACTTCTACAGTTGCCTTTGGATCGCCTCATCGGCCCAGAAAATTAATCAGTTGAACGCTGAACTCTAGGTTAACTGCCATAGACAGTGTGGCGTCTGAAGAAGCCCGTCCTTACCTCCACGAGACCCGCACCTGCAGGAAATGCGGGCAGCCAGATCCAACAAGAAAGAAGCCTACGAAGCCTAAACAGGTTAGCCCTCAAACCAGCCGTGACAGTTTGTCACGCCTACCATCTGACAAGGCAGCAGAGATGGATCCTACCATCCAGGATCTCTTGCGAGGAATGCAAGAACTCTCCAAGAAGGTACAGAATCGTAAGGCAGAGAACACCACCCTGAAGCAGCTGGTCCTGTCCCGAGATTCGGCCTATCAGGATAGCACTACCATGAGTGGAGTTGTGGATAAATACGATGGTTCCCCTAAAATGCTCCGTTTGTTCCTGGATTCCTGTCGGGTGCACTTCACGTTTAAGCCATATTACTTTTCCACCCCCAGAACTAATGTGGGGTTTGTCATAGCCCATCTTACTGGCAATGCCCTGGCCTGGGCTACACCACTGGTCTCAGCAGGAGATCCCTTGTTGGACAATTATGACGGGTTTATCAAGGCCTTTAAGGAGATGTTTGATCGCCCCGACCAGGTGTATATTGCGCAGGAAAGGCTGCTGGAGTTCCGCCAAGGACCTCAGGATATGTTATCCTATGTTACCAGATTTAAACAACTTGCCAGGGAAGCTGATTGGTCTAACGAGGCGTGCTTTACCCTGTTTCGTCGTGGCCTCAATGATGAAGTAAAGGATGTGCTAGCCAGAATTGCCCGTCCAAGTTCCTTCCAGGCCCTTATGGATTTGTCCCTGCAAATTGACTTCAGAATCCAAGAAAGAAAGGCAGAAAGAAGGAGAACATGAAACTCCCCTCCCAAGATCTCTGTTCGCTCCTACCACAAAGGAAAACCTTCTTGCTGAACCCGAACCCATGCAATTGGGAGCGATGATGCCCTATTTCAAGCCAAGAGAGAAGCCGCAGATTTGACAGTGGATTGTGCATGTACTGTGCCTCAGACAAACATCTGGTTAGGAATTGTCCCATAGTACCACCCAGGCGTTCGGGAAACGCCAGCTCCGGATCCTGAATGGAGCCCAGCTTCGGGAGACCAAGGACCGCTCCATCCCTCCGATCCTGGATCCTTCATCGAGATGCAACCTGGTAGTCCTTGAGGTTACTCTACTCCACCGGAGCACCACAGACAGTTCTGGCCTTGGTGGACTGTGGCGCTATGGGTACATTTATGGACAACCAACGGGCATTCAGGCATGATATACCCAGAGAACAAAAGGATATAATTCAGACAGTAGAGGGGATTGATGGCTCCCCCCTGCCCTCAGGACCCTTCACCCAACAAACCAGGAAAATAGTGCTTTCAATCCACAACCACGAAGAAAGCATACAGTTCGACATAATCAGAGCCGCACACTATCCAGTGGTCCTGGGCATGCCCTGGTTAAAGAAGTATAATCCATACACCAACTGGTCTGCCGGCTCTTTATTTTTGGGCTCTGAGTATTGCCTATCACACTGTTTGATGTCTGTCACCAATCCAGACGTATCCAAGGTCGACCAGAGGACTAATTCTTCTCTTTCCATCTCTAATATCAATCATGTACCTGAGATCTACCAGCAGTTCTGACGTTTTCTCCTCTGCCATTGTTCAAACCCTGTCTCCACATCGGCCAGAAGATTGCACCATTGATACCGAGGAAAATGCTATAATTCCCTTTGGCAGGATGTTTATTCTATCAGAACCCGAAAAGAAGGCCCTACGAGAATATTTGGATACCAACCTTGCTAACGGCACCATCCGTCCTTCCAAGTCCCCCGCAGGGGCATCCTTATTTTTTGTACCCAAGAAAGACACAAAGGACCTACAACCCTGTCTCGATTACAGGGTTCTAAACCAATGTACCCGGAAGGACAGATACCCTTTACCACTGATATCCGACATCTTGGAAGCTCTCAGAGGCGCTGTGATTTTGACCAAGTTGGACTTGAGAGGAGCCTACCATCTGGTTCCGAATAAAGGAAGGCGATGAATGGAAGACCACCTTTCGAACACCATTTGGACATTTTGAGTATCTGGTCATGCCTTTTGGACTTGCCAACGCCCCGGCTGTGTTCCAATGGTTTATGGATCGGGTTTTTCAGACATGCTGTTCCCCTCTGTTAGTATATTTGGCATCCACTTCCTAGGCCCTCTTGGAGCCAGTCCTGGCGCCTATGGCGCCAGGCTCCCACAGTGAAAAGACATGTTCTTAGGGGACGACTTTATTTTTAAGCTGCCAGCCAACATGGAGGCATCCACATAACTTGGATCCTAGGAACCAAGCTATGTGGTATAGTGTTTTGGGTGTGGTAGCCTATGGACTACTTTACCTGGACTACTTTCTTGAAAATATTTAAACCACACCCGAATTGAATAACACGCTTCGCGTTACTTTGCAATCTTGCAAAGTGACGCTCACCGTGTCCAGCTATACCCGCGAACCTCAAAGAAGCAGACCCTGCATGGAGATAAAAGGATCATCATTAACAGCAGCATCTTACCTGCAATCTTCATCTTGAACCGCCCACAGCTCTTGCGAACAGCTTCCTTGGATCGGCGCTTCTTCCGGACCGAAGGATCTGAAAAAAGGAAAGAAGCAAGGTATTAGAGACATCATAATATTACGAACTACTTCAAAAGGCTTACCTGGTAGGTCACTCCACGGCCAGCATCACCTTGGAATGCCACACACTGGGAGAACACCGTGACCTATGAGAAAAGGAGAGAAAACAGGTTAGAAAAGGCAAGACATCACAGCGCTGCGCATAGCGCTTACTTACCGCATCATAGAGCTCATCATGCGCCACCATTTTTTTGCCGAGGCCCAACTCAGCCAATGCGCCACGCCGAACCTCTGCATAACTAAGGAAGAGAAAGAGACAGTATTAAATCAAGAAAGGCATGCAGGAATAACAACACAATATGAAAACAATAAGACCTACCTGAAAGACATCAAACGGGCCGGCGTCAGCGAAGTAACTAGATCACATTCGCCCACGAAGGACAACGCACCTCTGCCAAGAAGGCAGGACTGAGAGCACACCTAATTCAATAATAAGGTGAGGAGAGGGCCCAGAGGGGCTGAAGTCATACGGGGTGGTGGGAGGCTAATTACCTCAGTTGGCCAGTCTTGAACATAGCCTCCTGTATTTTCAGGCAGAACCTCCCACACTCCACATCTGGGAACCACTGAGAAGGATACCAGCATCCAATTCGGCTGGGAGGCGTCCCCGTGGATACTAGGTGAGCGTAACAGGTAACCATCGATCTCTTTTCTGACATAGCTCACTTTACGCCATTATCTAAATTGCTTTCGGCCCCAGAAATGGCCGGACTCTTTGTAAAAAAAAAATTCCGTCTTCATGGGCTGCCATCTAAAATCATCTCTGATCGTGGACCTCCGTACATCTACAAGTTTTGGAAAAACCTCTGTAAGGTGTTAGGAATTCAACAAGCGCTTTCATCCGGATACCATCCCCAGACCAACGGCATTACTGAAAGGGTAAACCAGACCCTTGAACAGCATCTATGCTGTTTTTCCACCAAGGTTCAGGACGACTGGTCTGTTCTCATACCAGTCGCAGAATTTGCATACAATAATTCTGAACACTCTTCGATAAAGACCAGTTTCTTCTTTTGCAACCCAGGTTTTCATCCTTCTGTACTTCCTTCAGTGCTGCCTTTCCTAGTCCTGTCCCTTCTGATGATTCCTGGACTGCTCAGTTGGTTTCAGTTCATCAAGAAGCTCTGAAACATCTATCTCAGGCTAGGGAAAAAATTAGAAGATTTACAGACTTCAAGAGACGCCCTGCTCCAGACTATGATTTTGGGGACAAGGTCTGGTTATCCTCCCGATATTAGCCCAGACACTTAAGACCAAACAAGCTGGCACCCCGTTACTATGGCCCATTCGTTGTATCCAAGAAAATCAATCCAGTGGCCTATCAACTACGATTGTCTACAACTTGGAACAGAATTCATCCCGTCTTCCATACTTCCCTGTTAAAACCTTATCTCCGCTCTACCAAGAATGCCCCCACCGTCGTCCTCTTCTCGTCCAGGGTCAAATTGAGTATGAAGTCTCCCGAATTTGCGATTCCAAGTACAGAAGGGGACGACTGCAATACTTGGTAGAATGGAAGGGTTATCCACCCAGTGATGGTACCTGGGAACCGGTCTCCAACCTCAATGCCCCCAGACTGGTGCAACTATTCCATCAGTTACATCCTGGCAAACCAGGGGGTACGAGACTTCAGAGGGGGTATACTGTCATGAAATCACTACCGCCCCCTTTGGACCTCCTGGTCCGTTCAACAACGTGCCAGAATGCTCCCCACACCCTCTCAATATGGCGCACGCTGTTCCTTGATCAGAGGTATAGCTTCTAGCACGCCTAGATAAGTGCCACACCCCTGCGGTTCTGCGTGTGTCAATGCGCTCACAATTTGCCTCATTGTGCCTTCCTGGTCCTCCGCGACCGTGTCCTCTTTGGCTAACCATCCTGGACTGCTCTTGCGGTTGCCCTCAGACCACCTTACCTCTTACCCAGGATTCCGGAGCTTCCGGACCTCGACCACGGCTGCGACTCACTGCCTACCGCGGCTCTCCATCCAGGACTGCTCTCGCGGTTGCCCTCGGACCACCTTACCTCATACCCAGAGCCTTCGGGATCTCGACTGCAACTCACCACCTTCCACAGCACTCCCTCCAGGACTTCTACAGTTGCCTTCGGACCGCCTCATCGGCCCAGACAATTCATCAGTTGAACACTGAACTGTAGGTTAACTGCCATAGACAGTGTGGCGTCTGAGGAAGCCCTTCCTTACCTCCACGAGACCCGCACCTCCAGGAAACGCGGGCAGCCAGATCCAACAAGAAAGAAGCCTACTAACCCTAAACAGGTGAGCCCTCAAACCAGCCGTAACACACAGATGTTCAGGAGAGCAGTTACTGTGCTTCTGGCAGCTCTGAAGCCAGATTGGTGGTCATGGAGAGTGCCAATATAGTCAGAATGAAGGTTAACTTGAGAGATGGCCAGCTTTTCTAGGAGCTTACCCAAAAAGGGAGTAATGGAAATAGGGCAATAGTTAGCCGGACAAGAAGGATCCGCTGTGAGTTTGAGGGGAGGATGCACAAGGGAGTGCTTCAGAGAGGAGGGGAAAGAACAAGAGGCAAAGGAGAGGTTGAAGAAATCAGCAGGGCCAAAGCGAGGGTATCAATGTGATCCTTAATGGTTACATATTGTGTCACCACTCGAAAACATCAGAATGGGAGAGGAAAACATTGATGGAAAAATTAAGAGTGAGTGATTGTGCAAAGTGAAAATGGTAATAAGTGTTTTGTTCCAAGGTTTAAAAGAAATGTATATAGTTCATTGTCCCGATTGAGGCCAGAGAAGCATGTGTCCATGGAAAGTATTCATTGTGCTTCTCTCTGATGTTGAAGTTCTTTATTGCCTCCTCTCAGTGGGTAATTGATTTTTTCCAGGTAAATACATTTTAGTAATGCTGGTTTGCCATTCGGATAAAAGAGGGCTGCAAGTGGTTAACTGAGGTCTTTATTCTTAATACCTCTGAAATGTTCTAGCATTCTGGTTTTCACTTTGTGTATGGTGCTGCCTATGTACCATTCTGTACAAAGACATTGAATTCCATATATGACATAGTTGGTGTTGCAGTTAACCAACTGTTTAATGATTGTCTCGGTGCCATTGGGTAGGTTGATAGTTTTAAGTTTGTTCATGTTGTTTTGACAGATGTTTCAGTGTCCACATTTGTAGTTTCCCTGTGGTCTCGGATAAGTTCCAGGATGCTTCCACTGTTTGGGATTTCACTTCCGTTTTCATAAAGCTTGGGCTCAAATGACACTTATTGGTTTTAGCTCTTCGGAATGTGATGGATGGTTTTGGGTCTATGTGATTTTTGATGTGATTGTCCAATTGTAGGATATTCCAATGTTTTGCTAACATTTTTCTAAGAAATTAGGCATTGGACTCTCATTTCTGCTTTGTTGAGAAGTTCATTGCTTTATTCTCTTGCTTTGAAATCAGTTTGTCTGTTGAGTCTATGTTGTTGAAATTCTGAGGGCTCGCTGCAGTTCCTCTTTATTTTCAATAGTTCACTGAAGAGTATGTTGTGAACAATGTGTTTTGTATGGTTCCTCAGGGCATGTAATGTGCCGTTTCCTACTGTTGGTTTCTTGTGTAGAGTGATTTGTATGGTGTTATTCATGTAGATGTTCAGGAAACATTAGCTCTGTGCTTACTTTCCTGGTCAGTGACATGGTGCCGAGGTATTTGACGTATTGTAAAAGGTATTCTCGGCCCCCATCCCAAATGATTACAATATCGTCGATGTTGCGGCCCCAGAAAATAACGTGGTTATGGTCGTTGAATGCTGGGCGTGTCCAGGCGTGTACAATTTTGAAATGGCTCATAAATAGGCTGGCGTGGATGGGGCGTGCTCTGCCCCCATGGCTGTAACTTGTATTTGCTGGTATATTTGTCCGTCAAAGCAGAATGTTGTTTGTAAGTTTAAATTCCAACATTGATATAATCATTCTGTTTTGTTCAAAATATGAGATGGATCTTGATTGGAGAAAGTTAGTGATTTCAATGCCCTTCTGGTGCTTGATTCTGGTATACAGTGATATGACATATAAAGTCACTAGTCTGCAGGTCTTGAGCCAAGTGATAGAATCTAATTGTTGGAGTATATGGGTGGTATCTCTTATGTAAGAACCCAAATTAGATACTAGCGATTGTAGGTGGGTGTCAACATAAGCAGGTATTTTTTCGGTTAGGGATCCAACGCCGCTTACAATGGGTCTGCAAGGTGGAAACTTCCTGAATGTTTTGCGGATTTTGGCAATAAAATAAATTGTTGCCATCACTGGATGTAGAGTATTCAAGAAGTTGCATTTGTCCCCGTTTAGTAGTCCTCTGTCACACCAATTCTTGCTCATGGATCACATGATTCTTTTAAATTCTGGGAGCAGAAACAAGGTGGAAGTGCCAAGCTGGCTGTGGGTTTTTCAGTGGCGGAAACATTTTTGAGACACCATTGACAAGTGTCTTAATCACCGGACTACACAGAGGAAAAAGCCTCAGTTGGTATTAAGCGGGTCCCTGAGACCTTATTCAAAGAAATAAGTCCTTTAAGACCCCATTTTGAAGGCTGACGAAGCAAGGTCTGAGACAAAGGCCAAAACATTAGTTAAAAAAGTGTGTGTAGGGTAGATTTAGTTAACTATGCACCAGTTGCAATATCTGATCCATCTGCTGGCATATTGGTTCTGGGTGGAACCCTTCCTGTCTGCTTTTAGCACTTTGAAGTTATCATTAAACAAAGATTCCCATTAATGAGGTAAAAAGACACAAAGGAAACAATGAGGAGGATGGTTGAATACGGGGTCACAATTTGAACTTCTTTGTGGAGGTTGCGGGTCTACTCAGTTGCTCCAGGCGACTATGCAAGGACTCCAAGCCAGACAGCATTGAAGCGGCTGCTGGTCACTCCTCTTCGATGAAGGGCAGACGTAGAAAAGAGCAATCTCCTGCTTGGACCTCTTTGGACCAGGTAAACACATTCAAACAAGGGTGTGGGGGTGTCTCTCCCCACCTCTCTCACACTCTATCCCCCCTCTCTTCCCCCTCTCCCTCCCCTCCCTCCCTCCGACCAACCCCCCCCCGACCTAATCACCAAGCTTCAATGCCATCTTCATTACTGACACCTGGATGACATCCACATACCCCTACCACGCAACTGGCCAAACAAGATCAGCAGAGGCAGCGCCATCATTCACAAGGCAAAATTGCCATGCACACAGCTGAACGTCACCACCACTGGCTTTCAAAAATCATTTAGGCAACTTCCCGCTCTACTCAATGAACGCAATCACTTTTCACCTCATCTACAGACCACCCAAGCCCAACATCACCCCCATCGAAGATTTCAGTCACCACCATGTGTCCCATTCATGCCAACAGCTCCCTCTGCAATAGACACTTCGCAAACAGACGATTGCCACTGCCTACTCTGCACTCAACCTCACGCAGCACATAAAAGACTGAGCTCACAGGAAAGGTAATATCCTCCACTTCATCATTACCACCCTACCTACCCCCCATCCATCCACCAGACCATATAGTAATGCCCTTTGACATTAGTCCCACCAAACTACATTTCTCATGGAGCCATCTACCTCCGACAAGCCAGGATTGCAACATGCTTCTCCAGGATATCATCACAATCACAACCAACATCAACCGCCATGCCCCAGTGAAACAACACACCCTTGAGCCTAAAACCTCTGCACCATAGTGCACTCAAGAGCTCAACTTCAACAAAAGAATCAAAAAAACAAGAGAAGACTTAGCAAAAATCCTGCAGCACAGCCTACCTCGTCCTGCGCAAGGAATTCCATGCTGTTCACAGACCATTGATCATCACTACCAAGGCCAACAACTACCAAAACACCATAGCCAAGGCCATCAATTAAAGCAGATCCCTCTTCAAAGCCATCATGAACTGCATCAACCTTCTGCCCAACCAACCAGTACCGCACTACTCCATCGAGAAATCCACCACCATAACCTCTTTCAAAATCAATAAGATCAGCATGATCCATTAACACATACACACCAACGCTACAACTGATCGCACATTAAACATTCCATCTCGCAAAGACAACTTTCTGAACACTCACTTTGAAGTCCTCAATGCCACCCTAGCATCAATCTAGGCCACATCGTATGCAGGTGACATCCTCCCTGCCTCTGTACTCAAGATCCTTCCAGTGGAGGCACTCTTTCCTTACCTGACAATCATCAACAGTGCCCCAGCTCAAGGAACCTCCACCTCAATCCTCTGGACCAGACAAATCATCCCACTTCTCAAGATACAAACATTGAACCCTGGTGCCTCAGCAACTACAGCTCCATCACCCATCTCCCCTTCCTAGGTAAGAGCCTTGAGAAATCAGTAGCCATTCAACTCCTGCAACACATCAGTCCAACAACCTCCTTCTGTCCTACCAATCTGTCTTCAGAGCTGGAGCACAGAAACTGCTACAATCAAGGTGATCGACGATGCCCTTTAAATACATGACAATAGTTATCATTGCCTCCTAGTCCTCTTAGCAGCATTTGACACAGGTGACCAGACGTTCAATGACAATCTACATCGCTGCATGGGGATCAGCAAGATTGTCCTCAGCAGTCTCAAATTGTACCTTGCTAATCACCACCAGTTTGCACAAATGTATTCCTCCAGTTCACCAACTATACCCACCTCCTCTGGAGTCCTGCAAGGATCCATGGTCTACTCCGTGATCTTCAAACTTTACATGGAACCGCTTGAAACCCTCCTCGCTCCACACAGCATCCACCAACATGCAGATGACACGCAGCTCCACTTCAAGATATCCATAACTGGATAATGAGTGGCAGGCCTTGAGCCTGTGGATGTCTTCGATGGAGGGTGCCCAGTGCTTACATGAAACACAAACACACAAGACTGAATTCCTACTGCTGACCAACACCATCCAACATCCGGGCATCCAAACGTGTCTCTGCTATACACCTCGAGGGCTTCACACCCCAGCTTGCTAGCTGTGCCAAGCCCCTTGGGTTCAACATCAGAGACCTCTCTGTTAAACGGCACATAGCAAGAGACACAAACAGCGTGGTACTAACTTTCTCTCCTGCCACAAATCAAGCCCTTCATCCGAGAACACAACTTCAGATCTGCTGTTCAAGCCTTGGTCTTCTCTCACCGGATGGTGGCAGTGCCCTTTTAGAAGGCCTTCCGGCGAATACCCAGACTCCCTTGAGAGGTATGCTGCAGCACGACTATGAAACTGCACTGCCTCCCCACTGTAAGCCTGTATCATCTACAAATCCTGCTGCATCATCTACAAGGTTGCCACCCCCTTAAGTCCCCAAGTTACCTCACTGAGAAACTTCCGGAGGCCAATGATTCAACAGAAGTAAGGACTTGTGCTAACTTGAACTCTGCCAATGTAGGAAGGGCAAAAAAAATAAATAAATAAAAACACAAGACAGGCTTTTCTCTATCTCTACCCTAAGACCTTGGAACCTCCTCCCCAGCTGCATCTGGCTCACCCCCATGCTTCTACATTTCAGGAAAGAACTCAAGACTCTCCTGTTCAAGGAATGGCTCCTCCCCAACACCTAGGTCCACACATCCTCCCACTCCCCACCCTACCCGAGACTGGGTGACCTCATTCCCCCGGCCTGCCCAGTTTCCTCCCCTGGATACTTGTAGATCCATTGCAGACAATTGCCCTCCCTCCCGTGTGAAATCCCCAGTCCCTTGCTTCTCTGCTCCCTAACCGTGTTCCTCCCCTATCATTGTAAAGTGCTCAGTTTCTTCCCGAAGCCATGTCTGGGCTCAATAAATACCCTAATAATAATAATCACTAGCCATTGGCTCGTGAGATTCTTGGCGAGGAAGACATGGTGTGCCGTGCATATGTATAGAATTGAAATGCCAAGTAACTTTTTTTTATGGCTGGCTAGTTGCTCGCAACTTTATTTTTTGCCCCCTGGTTAAATAATCATCCTTCATATTTGCGACAGCAGCGAGATGACCAAAGGAAAAATAATGAGAGGTTCTCTCAACTCTAGAACCGAGTGCAACGCAGGGGTCATAAAGAGACTTTCTAGTAGTGGAAGGAATGCATACAGAGGCTGTCTGTCCCATTGTTGTAGGAAGACAACACTGCAAACCATTCGTAGACCCCCTCCATGAACCTTAAAGGGGTACGCATCGTTCTTTGTAACAAACAGATCATATCATTCAATGGGAAGTCACAGAGGCTGAAAGCCTGTGTGTGATAGATGAAGATCTGCGACTCATGGGTGGATGGTTATGTTTGCTTAGAGTTCTGACGCACTGACTAAATGGGTGGTCACAGGGAGAATTTGATGTTCTATGGCTCTGTGCCACAGCCCAACTTGCTTGAACAGTTCTGGAGACAAGTGTTCTTCCTTGGGTACTGTGTGAGGAGATAATTGCCATGCTCTTTTCAATCAACACTAAATTGAGCTTTGTATGAAGCACAAGACGTCCTTAAGAGCTAGAAAAACATCTGTGCTCGCTGCCAATGACATGTCCTCACAAGTTGTGACCCTCTAGGCATCCCACTTTGGAACCCCACAAATAAAAGTACCTGTATGCTTCTACTGAAGTCAGGCTTAACTGAATATCCTGATGCAACATGGCAGCTAGATGGCACTCAGTGTCCATGTATAGTTTGACAGAATGGATCACTAGAACACAGAATGACAAGGACCCACAGGAATCTCTGCGAGAGGAGGGCAGGTTGGTGTGCGGTTTGAAGCATGCAAGAACAAGTCGAGGTCTTAAAGTCTGTCTGATGGATGAATCCCTTTGCTCTTGTGTGGCCCTCCGAAGTACATTACACAAAATCTGAGTGGAGACAAGTGAGGATTTCTTAACGAAAAGGCCTAAGGGGGGAAAAAGCAAAGCTGAAATGTCACTTGCAAGAAGGAGGATGCCTTCAAAGGCCCTGATTGAGCCAAATGTTGAGGTGTGCATCAATCTGGACCCCATCCTGACACAGCAACGTCATCACTGCTGCCATGCTCTTGGTAATATCTCTGGGAAGTGTGAGGAACTCCTGGTAGAACAAGTAAGACAGACAAGTGATCACATTTCAAGGTTGTTTATTGAACAAGGAATTATGTATGCATGTTGGAAAAACGCCTAATCTAAACCTAAATCTAAGATGGGAGCAAGCATCGACCATCAAATGAAAAATAAGGCAGTCCTAGAAGCGTTGTGACAAATAAAAAGGGCCAATACTAAGAAACCTATTGCCAAACCTTGCAACTAATACAAAAAGGGTGTGGGATAGTTCTCACGAAAAGAAATAAGTGTTCTCAAATAATAGGTCAGGATGCGGTAGCCTGGACCTGCCTCCCATACGTTTTGTGCACAGGGTAAAATGGGAGCTTGGAGCACAATACAGTCTCGGGCTTCTCCAACACGAGACGACAGTTCCAATGGCAGTTCTCAGGACCGTCGATGGCCAAGTCTCTTCCTTTAAACAAATGAAAGTTCATTATATTCCACCGTTCGCATAGGGTGATGGTGTCACCCCTGGGTCCCCCTCTTCTGGGAGTTGACCCTGCTCAATTGTATTTCACAAATATATATTTCAGTTCTCAATTTCATGAATTTTGGATGATGGCTTCACCTCCAGATCACCCTCTGCCGAGCTTGGACCCTGCTTCTCTGGCATCCCTCCTTCGGGTTCACTCTTGCAGTCTCTTAACTTTTGCTTTCACTTTTCTCAATCTTGGGGTGACACCTTTTCACCCTTGGATCCCCCTTTGACAGGCTTCGACCCATCTCGATTCTTAGCCTCCTTCACCAGGTTTACCATGGCTCTCGATCACTCGATCAGGGTGATAGTGGCTCACCTCTGGGTCCCCCTCTTTTGGGCGCCGACATCTATTTACTTTCAATGTTCTCTTTTTACACAGTTTGTTTGCGGGATTCACCTCCCTTTCTTTCACGCGGCTTGTAGTTCAAAGTCTTTCGATTGTACAGGGAATTTGCTTAAACCTCAGCATGACCACTTTGACCTATTCTGCTGGCTCTCTTATGGCCTTCTGGTATCTGTATTTTCTCTCATATGGGACTCGACCAGTCTCTCTCGAGTTAGCACCCACGTGGTGCCGGTTTCCCTCTGCAGCTGGTCTCTCCTTCAATATTTGTTACAGTTCATTAAGCTTGGTTCAAACTTGCCACTTTGCGATTCTCTCACTCAACACAGCCCGGTTCTTATCAATTCTCCCCTCGACTCACCGGCTGTGATGAACTGCTTGGCTTTTCTGGAGTCAAGGCCGGTAGCCCAGGCGCGGGTGCTTTCCTCGCTCCTGCTCATCGGCGTAGCCTTTGCCCCTGTACCGTTGACATTTGCTGCAAGACACTTGTGTTATTGTTCGCAGTCTTAAGCTCTCCTCCACAGAGGTTCCGCAGGACTGGAACGAAAAGGGCAAGATCACTTCTCTCCTCGCCACCCTCTCGTTTCCCGACATCTTTCTCCTTCATTTGAACTGCAGTGCCTGCGTAGCTGTGCCACTGTGCTGTCTGCCGTGCTTGCCTTACTTGTACTGTGCTCTTACTCCACCTTTTATCCCTGTGTGGAAAAGAAAGGGCCGACAGGTGAATGTGATTCAGGTCAATCGCCTGACACCGGGGTTGGCACATTTCAAGTAGACGGGTTTACATTAGTCATGTTGTCTTGGGTCTGTAAAGGTGTTTGTGTCGGAATAGGAGGGATGGGTTGGAGTGTCAAAGTATCCTAAATGGTTAGAAGGAAAGGAGGCGTCACATGGGATTATGGCTTTTGTATTTAGGTTTGTGGTGATCTTGGAAGAGAAGGTTTTCGAGACAACCGAGTTCTTATTGTGGCCTGAATATGGAGGATTGTGGGAATGGTAGCGAGTTGTCAAAGCAGCCTGGGAGCTCAGAAAGTGAAAGAGGGACAGGATTGGTAGGGTTCTTGAAGCAGATGGGAATAACTGATTGTGAAATAAACCAAGGGGATTATTGCAACTGTAGTGCCTAACCCAAGCAGAGTGGGTGTTCGGGACAGAGTAACTAGAGGTATGTGACGAAGAATGTCCAGGAGTATCCGGATAACAAACAAGGAAAGCGGGAGTCTGGGAGTTGTGGTTCGTAACAAGTTTACCAGATGTGAATGGGTTCTTGGCTTTGGGTAAGGAAGATTCAATGGGTGGAGTAGATGAGCGGGAATAGCTTATAAAAGCTTCAGAGACTTCATTCCGCTCACCATCCTCCCCGTGATGGTACCACGTCTCACCTGAGGTATTCCCTCAAGCATAACCCCCCGGGTTCCCTTACCCAGTTGATCCTCCCCCACTGGTCAGGCCCCCCAGGAACTGGATCCAACAGCGATGGCCATGTCCTGGCCACCTGAATAAGAGATTCTCAAGGTCTTACTGAGAGAATACCCTCCAGTTTCTCACATAAGAGTTAAGGAGACCCTTTAATTGGTATCAGAAAGTGAAAGTGCCCAAACGTTGGAACTTGCAATAAGGTGGTCAGATTGGCATGTGTATATATGCATACACCCAGTGCTCAGAGCCAGTGCCCTTCGGGAGGGCCTGAGAATCTGCAGTGGACCATCTTGCATTGCTCCATCAGAAAGTGGAGTTTAAGTTCAAAACGTTGAGGAATCTAGTCACAATAGCCTTGTGTTAGTATCAGGAGAGAATCAAGAATAGAACCACCTCCCCCCTCAACCAACCAGAACCCAGAGGGAAGAATTCCCTTTATCAAATTCATTTTCAGTTTTCCAAGATGGCCACCGACACCAGGTAGACTTGTGTCGACGGCGCTCCAGAACCTCCGACTCACTTAAGCGGTTCCACCACCCCTTATGAGCTGAGGAACTCAGGAAAACAGCGGCCGGCGCCCCCCGTACCTTCGACCACCCGTAGCTGCTATTATCACCCAGCAGGAGAAAGGGAAATAACCGGACGAAAGGAGATGCATCAGGCCTACTGGGCAGGGCAGGAGAGGGGGCGCTCCAGGCGAGACGAGATCGCAGCCCCCGTCCCTGTCCTCGCGCCGGGGAACGGACAGGGTGGAGCGGCCTCGGGGAAGCGGACGTGCTCTTGGCCGCACTGCGGGCTCTCCCGCCGTCCATCGGGTCGGCGCGGCTGGCTGAGCCGGGGAGGAGGAGGAGACCCCAGGAAAGGAGGTACCTTTAGGACACACCAGAGGAACTGTTAACGGCCCGGCGGCGGAGCCTCGGATCGGAGGTCCGCGGGGGCCAGGCGCACGCAGAGGGGCCCGCGCAAGTCCTTTAGAGCGGTGGCTAGCTCCGGGCAGGAACCCCGGCCCGTGAAGCGGAGTACGGCCCCGGGCGGCGAGTGGATACGACCAGAGCAATGAGGTGAGCGGCGAGGGAAGTGGGGCCCAGGTGAGATTTGCGCTGGGCTGGCGTTGCGGCCTCACGGAGGAACTGCCCTACTACACACAACCCCTACAGGCCCCAAGGGAACGTTAAGGACTGCAAGGCTGGGGATTCAGTCCTGGTCAGGAACAGCGAGGCAAGGAACTCTGACCCGGTCAGAAGTGACTCCCTGGGGAGGCACGGGCAGGACCAAAGGGGACCCCCCCCGACCCTCGAGCCACAAGTATGGCGGCTAAAAACAAGGGCAAGGCCAAAAAGAGCGGCCAGTCGCAGCCGGGCGCCTCAGGCCCCATCATGGCCCTCTGGGCAAGCAAGGACGCAGCGGAGGAACGCAGGGCCACACAGGGGAGAGAGGGGGGTGGGGGGGGGGGAACTATGGAGCAGGAACATGCCGAGACCCTGGAAGCGTCCACTCAGATCTCATGCCAGGACCTGCACGGGAGCGGCTTTCATTTCAAGCATCTTTGGGGAAAACATTTCAAGAGCAATTTCAATTAATGAGGACTGACATCAACCAGGCGCTGGCCGAAACCAAGCAGGAAGTGGGTCAACTAGAGGAGAGAACGGACATAGTAGAAAAAGGCCTGCAGGAGATAGGCAGAGGGGCCACGGAGAACAGTGAAGCTATCGAGAGGCTCGACACAGCAATGCGGAACTTTGAAATAAGAATGGAAGACATGGAAAACAGGTCTCGGCAGATCAACATCAGGTTGAAGCTCCTGCCGGAGACGGTGCAAGATAGGGACCTGAAGGAAACGGTTCAAGGAATTTTTGCGGAGCTACTGGGCGAGTCTTCACCTGATCGGATTGGGCAGGGTTCACAGAGTGGGCTTCCTCAATAGGAACCCGAAGTCTAGGCCGCGGGACGTGTTAGCAGCGTTTACAAGATATGCTCAAAAAGAGGCAGTACTCAGGGCAGCTAGACAAAAAGAGCCGATATCCTTTAACGACCAACGTATTGAACTGTACCAGGATCTCACCAGCTGTACCTTGCTCAAGAGCCGACAATGGAGCCCCCTCACCCTGAAGCTTAAAGAAAAAGGGGATTAGATATAAGTGGACCTTCCCTTTTGGACTTGTCTTCGACTGGGCTGGTTCTCAGAAGCGGATAACCACGATGCAGGAAGGAGCGGACCTACTACAACTTGAACTGGATCAAGAACTGTTTGGGGAATCGAGGGTGGCGGGCCTGAGCGGCTCCTCGGAGGCAGGAAGGGTGTCCGAACCAGGCCATGGGAATGGTCACTGGTCGGAGAGGGGAAAAGGAAAAGGCCCGTGCGGCGGAGGCCCCCCGGGAAGGGAGCTGATGCAGAGCCAGCGGCGGTGGAGTGAGCTGGACCAGAGGAGAACTAAATCGGGTACTTGAATAATCTCAGGGGGTGGTGGACACAAAGGCTGTTTTGCTTACAAGTAGGGGTGAGGGTGCTAAGAGCAAACATCATGGGATCACCAAGGGCGAGGAAGCCTGGGGGGGCGGGGGGGTGTTGGGGGAGGGAGGCGGGTGGACCAAGTTTTAAGGTCATTAGGGTTTGGGAGGGGTATGGGGGGGGGATCCTCAGGTGTTGCACGAGGGGCGAACTAGAAGTGATCCACGCACTCGGGTAACAGACATGGGGCAAATGAGTGGGAGTGGGGAGCTGTTGGGGGTTCTTGAACGGCGGGGACAAGTGTCCAATTACAATTCAAGTGGGTAACACATAATGTTAGGGGCCTAAATACCCCGCTGAAAAGGAAAAAGCTGGAGCAATTTACGAAGCAGGGAAAACCGGACTTTCTGGGATTACAAGAGACACATCTGCTTCGCAAGGACCAGAGTTGCTGAAGGCTGAGAGGGTTTGATCAGGTGTTTCAGGCGTCTGGTCCCACGAAATCCGGGGGGGGGGGGGGGGTGCGGGTGGCGCTGGCCATCTGGGGCACGGTGAACTTCCGCTTGGAGGACACCCTAAGGGACAAGGAGGGTAGGTTTGTTGTGGTAAAAGGCACAATTGCGGAGGAGATGTATACAATAGGGGCGATTTATGCGCCCAACACAGGGCAGGACTCCTTCCTCTGCGATCTCATGTGGGGAAAATAGGTGACTGGGCAAGAGGCCAGATAATCATAATGGGGGACCTGAATATAGCTTGGAACAACGTTAAAGACAGGTCAGGTGGGACTAAAAGCCGTGGGGGAGGGGCATTAGCCACGGCGGAACTCCGGGGCAAAGTGGAGAGCGTAGGGTTGAGGGATGTCTGGAGGGAATTGAAGAGGGACGAGGAGGGCTACACATTCCTTTCTGAAGTTCATTGGACCCAGTCCAGAATTGACTACATCTGGATCTCGGCCAATCTGGTGGCTAAGGTCAAATATTGTCGATGCATCTGGAACTGGGAAAGAGGAGGAGGGGGCTGTGGGGTTGGAAATACCCGGAACACCTGCTGAGGGGCCCTGTGGTAAGAGAGGAGATAAAGGGCAAGATGAGAGAATTCTTCGATAACAACAAGAGAGGAGACACGGGTGAAGACATAAGATGGGACGCATTTAAGGCCGCATTGAGGGGGGAAATTATAGCAGTTAAGGCACAGAGACAGAAACAGCTACAGGCCTTGGAGTCCCGGCTAGAAGCAGAAGTTGAGGAAGCGAGAGGCAGGGTAGCGGCAAACCCCAACAGGATTAACCAGAAGGACTACAGGAGGGCCGTAGGACAATTGGGGATCCTTCGGACCAAAAAAGTGGAGGGGGCCTTGCTTTTTGTGAGGCAAACATTTTATGCAAGAGGGAATAAGGCGGACGCCCTGCTGGCTCGCCTCCTTCGGGGAGCTGCCTCTAGAAACACAATCACGGCTCTAAACTCAGATAGGGGGGAAAGGGTCACTCGAATAGAAGATATCCAAGAGGCCATGGACGAATTTTACGAGACCTTGTATGCTTCACAGTACGCCTGCGGCCAAACCCAAGAGAAATTCCTGGAAAGGGTTAACCTGCGTAAAATTGAGGGGGACGCCCAGATTGGTTTACAACAAAAGATAACTGAGGAGGAGGTGAGGGGGGTTATTCGGAAGCTGCCCGCAGGTAAGGCCCCTGGCCCTGATGGGTACACTGCCTCCTTTTATAAGACCTTTGCGGGAGTGCTGGTTCCATACTTGACCTACCTTTTCAATTCTTTTTTTTTTTTTTTAAGGTAGTGGGCAAATCACCCCGTCCATGAAAGAAGCTAAGATCTCTCTGATTCTGAAGGAGGTCAAGGACCCCCTTGAAAGATCCTCCTATAGGCCAATAGCGCTCATTAACGTAGACGCAAAAATCTACACTAAGATCTTGGCGAATAGGCTCGAGGGGCTCCTCCCGGATTTCATCCATCAGGATCAGGCGGGATTCGTGAAGGGGAGGCAGACAGCGTATAATATTAGAAGGGTGGCCCATCTGGTGGAAAAGGCGGAAAAGACGTGTACACCGGCAGCACTTCTGTCGTTAGACGCTGAAAAAGCGTTTGACCGGGTGGAGTGGTCCTTCCTTTTCAAAACCATGGAAAAAATGGGGTTAGGAGGCACTTATTTACAGACGGTCAAGGCGAACTATGAGGGCCCGCGAGCGAGGGTGGTGGTTAATGGGGCCTTAACTAGATCATTCCAACTCCAAAGAGGTACAAAACAGGGATGTCCCCTTTCACCCCTGCTATATGCAGTTTACTTGGAGCCCCTCCTGCAGGCAATTCGGGAATCTGAAGGAATACAGGGAATACCGTTTGGGGGCAGGCAGCACAAGGTGATGGCCTTTGCGGACGACATGTTGCTTGCCCTGACCAATCCCATAGAGTCGAGTACGCAATCCAGGCTACTACTAGAAGACTTTGGGGAAGCATCCGGACTACGCATTAACATGCACAAGTCTGAATTGATGGACTCGACATTGGCAAGGAAAGAGGGGAAGGAGTTAAGGAGGACAACGCTCTTTGCCTGGCGACCGGGGGGAATTACGTACCTGGGGGTTAGACTCACTCCGGCTATATGTGGATGGTATGCAGCAAACTACCCCCCACTCCTGCAAAGAATTAAGAAAGACCTCCTTAAGTGGCGGAACTTGCGGATCTCCTGGTTGGGGAGGCTAGAGGCACTTAAAATGGTTACCCTGCCGAGGCTGCTCTACCTCTTCCAAGCTATCCCTCAAGCAGTCCCGGCCAGCTTCTTCAAGGAGCTTCAGGTGATAACAAACGAGTTTATATGGGAGGGGGAAAAAGGGCAAGGGTGAGTAGGATGCAACTTATGGCCCCGAGAAAAGGGTGGGGGACTAGCTCTTCCCAACTTCTGTCAATATTACGAAGCTGCCCAACTAAGGGTGATTAGGGAATGGCTGTGGGAGGGGGAAGGAAAACACTGGGTCCAGATGGACAGAGCGGTCACACGACACGAACTGGGGGGGGGGGGTTCTGTGGCTACCCAGACAGCACCGTCCAGGCCATATGTACCTTAACTTGATCACCAAACTAGTTGCAGATAATTGGGACAGACTGGTCCAATGGAAGGAAATTACAGCCTACCCGTCCGCCTTCACCCCCCATCTTCAATAATAAAAACTTTACCCCGGGGTTGGAAAGAGGGGCATTCCGGAACTGGCGGGAGGGAGGATGCCGTTGGATGCGTGACATGTTTATAAGAGGGGAGATCAGTTCTTTTGTAGATTGTAAAAGGGATTTCGCATTGGGGGAAGGTGAACGGCTGAGATACTCACAGCGTCGACACTGGCTTCTATACCCCCTAAATAAGGAGTCGGCCACTAGATCACTGACCCTTTTTGAGAAATTCCTGATGGCCAACGACGGCTCGAAAGGCCTCATCTCGCAGCTTTATAAGATCTTGGATGAGGCTACCCAAGGCCGCAATGGGCATACATGGGAAGGTGGGAAAAAATTCTGGGCAGGGAAATAGAGAAGACATAGTGGGAAAATCTATGGAGGAAGATCCCCAAACTAGCGAGAGCCTCACAAACCCGGGAGGCCTGGTATAAGATATTATATGGGTGGCACTATACCCCGGTTCGGCTGCCCAGGATCTACCCGGACTCGTCGCGAACTTGCTGGAGGGGATGCGGCCAGGAGGGCACTGCGGAACATATTTGGTGGCGATGCCCAAAAATAGTCCCGTTCTGGGGAGACATCAAGCAGGCGATGGAACAAGTGTTTGGGACAGAGGGAGGCATACCCCCGGAATGGTCACTATTAGGCTTGAGGCCAGCAGAAGGGCCGGCGGGTTCGAGGGGCAGGGAAAGAGCGAGCGTGATGCTCACTCTGGCAGCAATGACAATCATAGCCCAGAGATGGAAGAGCTCGAACATACCAATGTTTCAAGACTGGCTGCGTAAAGTCTGGGAGATAGTAGCGATGGAATGGGCCTCCTATGCAATGAACGAAACAATACAAAAATTTGCGGGCGAGTGTGGTGAGGTTCTTTCCTTTCTCAGAGACAATTTCAGGATCGCGTGGCACCCGCAACGTTACTTCTGGACCTGGAATAACCCCGACTAGACACTTTGTGGTGACAGGGAGCTATGGAGACTTTGGAACAGCAGCGGGGGAGGGGGAAGTTATGGGGATTGTTAAAGTTGTTGAAAAATTCAATGAAGAGAATTTAAAAAAAAAAATCATTTTCATCTACTTTGAGATATGAACTAAGTTGCGGGGTAATTAAATAAGAGCTGGACGGATCCAAAGCCTGTATGGCTTGCTAAACATTAGTAAGATCCAAAGATCTCTGGTTATGGTCTATGCTTGAAGAAAGAGCTACTCTCTGCATTCCTGTGTTCTGCCCTGAACGCCCATGGAGGTTGAACAAGATATGCCTCTCTCGTTTTTGCAAAGAAAACATAGCTTTGTACAATTGTTAAGAAGAAAAGTTTCTATATACATAAATACAGAATACAGAGGAAATTATTGGGTGGTCGAAGAACATCTGGAAAAGGTAAGCTTCTTTACAGACTGCGAGCCATCTCCTTGATCAGTTACTCTTCCAGCAGCAGACTTCAGAGCTCCACTCTGAAATCTTCAGGTCGTGTTGAGGTGTCTAGTCTCCAGTGACCAGACTTCACTGGGGTGTATAGTCATCGTCTTCTCGATCTTCTTCTAGCTGTTCCAGTGAGATGATCCCACTTGGTAATTGAAAAGCCGTGTGAACCGCTCAGTCAATCAGTTTGGCTTTCTTCTAAAGGGAAATCACTGAGGGGATGTGGCCTGGGGGTCTCTGCAAAGGTCCTGTTGGACATTGCAAGACTTTTAGAATGTTTTGCAACTGTGTCGAATAACCTTTCTGAAATAGTATTCGAAAAATATAATTATTTATCTGTAAAATTCTAGTTCTCTTCATTCCACAACTATTAAATAGACATATTTTGATAAACCTATTGTGTATATTTAATGTCTTTACTGTGCCTTTTTACCATGCTGCTCCTTCTGAAGAGTGGCTCAATTGCTCATCCATATTAGAATTTGGAAAGGCAGGATAATCCCCAAGCAACACTGAGGGAATACTTTTGAAATAGCTAGGTCATAGGATAAAGGGACAGAGAAAAAAATCTATATTATGATTTTAATGGCGAATGGGGATACACTTATTTCGATTGGGATGGGCAATTGCATGTGTCGGGGAGGTGCCTAAAGAGGTTTGACTTGAAGGTGGTTATGCCTATTTGATGTGGATGTAGTGAGTGGTCTTGGAATGCATAAGTAGGGGCGTTGGTTGGAATAGTGCACAGATATGCCCCTGTAGGGCAAAATGGTGGATGGCGCCATGTAGGATATTTGGTTAAAAAAAAAAAAAAAAAAAAGAAGGAGATGGGGGTTGACCGGATACCCGACCGATAAATGTCAGAGTGCTCCAAATTCAAATTTTTGCTCAGCCTGCCATAAGTCATCATAACTAATCCAGAATGATGGTTGTGGTGTTTCTGCATCACCCACTTCATGTGATTTCTATTACAGGAGCCCACAAGGACTACTTCATCATGTCAAAACTGGGGGGGGGGGGGGGGGGGGGAGGGGGTTTCAAGAATTAGAAATGAAGAAAAGAAAGTATGTTTTACAGAAATGTGTACGTCCTTGACTGGATGCCAGTAATGGTATAGGGCGAAGTTGCCTTACATGTCCCAGCCCATGTTTTTACAGCAAGAACGCAATCAAGCGCAAAGACGGTCTTAAAAGTGAAAACGCAAAACCAAAAGCAAAATAGAATTGTACTAAATGAATACCAAAATGTGCATTTACCTGTATCTCTTTTTTCTGGAATGTGACCTTGACCTAGATCTAGAACTGGAGCGAGATCTGGACTTCGATCTTGAGGAATGTGATCTTGAGTTGGATCTACCCATTTTTCCTCTAGTAATTTACCGGTACCTTAAGAGAAGAAAAGATGTTTTTAGAAAAAAAAAAATATATAAAATTTATACATTCCGCTTTTCAAAATAAATCGGGAGCAATGTTAGATAAAGACCTTGGCAATAAGGTTAATGTTCTTTTGTCAAATAATGCTAGTGGCCATTGTTTCAGCGGAATGGCTGCAAAAGGCTGGGAGTGCTGTAAGATTCTTGGTCTGCATCAGAAAAGACCTCGCATTTAAGCAAGGTTGAGCATGCTTGAGCAGTAAATCTAGCTCGGATGTACTCTCTACCTAGATGACTGGCAAATGAATCCTTATTCAAAACATACAATAGGACAACAATGTGATACATTTGAAAGCAGAGAGGAGCTAAATCAAAACTACTCCCTCTGATAATACGGTTAGTGGTTGATCTGCATTTGGCCCAAAATGTCGACAGCATACACCCCAAGGAGACCCTTCAGGAAAGAGCAGTCTTGGCTTATCAAATGTTTCTCATCACAGGCTACCAATCTAGATGGGACATAATCTTTAGGTTAGGTTGCAATATCTTTCAATACTAACATGTATGCTTGGAATCCAGTCCTACAGTTTGGACATTAACCATTGAAAACAGATTGTACAGCAACCTTGAATGAGTCAAGAAAGCAGTCACGTGTCATCTTAAAAAGAAAGAGGCTCTTCATTTGATGCCTTCGGAAGGATTTTAATTTATCAGGAAACTTCAATTTTTACTATAATAGTGCAACTAAGACAAGTTGGCCTTCAGCAGTCTTCTCTAATCTTCCAGCAAATCACAGCATACAGGAAGAAACTTAACCAGACTTTTCATAATAAAATAATTACTTATGTCTACACAGGGCACTGATGGAGATCAGCTCACACCTTGGATCTTAATTCAGTTCAATCAGAGGTAAGGCCTGCGCTAGTATCCACAAATGTAGTTCATATTTAAAGCATTTCCTAGAAAAACTCTTCATGTGACCATTACCGGGCCTCAAAATTGGTACTCTCCATTAGTGGGTAATACACTCTTGGCTAGTGAGAAATGGTGTGCATGGGGTGAGTGAGTTTTTATGTCTGGTTAGTAGTTTGCAACACCTAAGGTTTACCGCTGATCATTACACCCGTAGGGAGGGACAATGTATGGATAATCTCTTTTCCTACTTTTCATTACCAAAATGTACATTGGATTAACACATAAATCAGTGAATAAACATATTGATACATCTTGCTAACTTAACTCATCAAGCCGTGAAAACTTTGCATACATTGGATATCAGAAGGCAAGAACACAAACATTTAGAGAATAAAAATAGGGGAGGGCATCAAAACAAGTACACGTGACCAATGGCAATCCTAAAAGCTGGGCATCAACTTTCAGGATGTCAATCTTGTGATGGCTTCCAGTCCGCATTCTGACTTTGCAATGAAAAAGCAAACCACTTTAGTAGCAGGGGACCTAGAGGCAAAGCTGGTAGTGTGGCTCTGCTGGTCCACAAACCTATCGTCTTCATTTGGGCATCCTAAAGAGGTAAATCATTGTGAGTGTTCATAAATCTGCTTCAATTCTCCAATTATTCTCCCAACTTCTACTAGAGAAACTGCATGCCATTCTAGTCCACACGGTTTAAAATTATGAAAGATCCCAAATAGAGAATAAATAATTACATATGTTCAATTGCAGCAAATAACTAATTTTTTCCATAAAAAGTCATAAATCAGTATGATTATTCAACGAGTGGTCTGGAGGGTAGCTCAGAGGCAACACATTTGCTTTGACAAGAAGATGCCATGCAACATGGGTTCAAACTCTGGACCGGATCTTAGAACTTGGGAGTCTAACATTATGCACAATATAATTGACCGTAAACAAATTAAAAGTTTCCATTCCTTCCATCAAAACTGAAGAATAAAAGTCTAAACAGCATGAATGCTTTCATGAGCTGCCAATTGTGGTAAATAATGAAAATGAGTAACAGAGTTGAATCTTATTTGCCCAGTATCTAACATGGTTAGGCAAGTTGAAAATTAAAAAAACAGCTCTTCCGGTTGGCAGCTTGGCTATTGGACCATGATTTTTGCTCTGGAAACATATGTGTTGCTAGAGAGATATGTGAAGTAATGTCAATGCACTGTGCATTTTTGTAAAACATTTTTATGTAAGCGAAGTCTCCGAGATATAAGATCCTACAACTATTCTTAAGGTGGAACTAGAAATCAAGTAACATTTACACAAAACACTATCCATAATATTTTATCAACTCTCATTCAAGAGGAACTTCTGACACGCATCAGCTTTCCACTAAAACTCATACCACATTTGGTTATTGAACGGTTTTAAGAATCAACTTCAGCCATCCCCAAGAATCCACTTGGCATTGACAGCCTGTTGCCTCTGTTATCCAATGCAAGTCATACTTAATGCGCACAGGTATCGAGGCACTCATACCAGTTTACAACAGGTGTAACAAATCATCTATTTCATAAACTGTTCAGTCATTTTTTTGGGGATTAGCCACACATTTCCATGATTAAATTTGACTCAATCTAAACTTCTTAAAGAACAGAAATATTGTGGTTATGGCAAATGCATGATATATGAAGTGTTTCATTTTTATAGCCATCCAAATGTGTGCTTTCCACTAGACATTGATTAGTGATGATTAACTCTTGGCTGGTTAGAAATGTGTTGTGTGCATTTGTCTCTTTATGTCTACGTAGTAATTTGCTACTTTCTACCACAGATGTTTGGATTCAAGTTCATTATTGGCACAACAAACTACATCAACATTTCAAAAAGTTAATGACTGAACTTGCTATAAAAATACTCATCAGATGTATTCACTTTACACAAATCACAAGATTCCACCCCTCTTTTGCCTCCCGCTATACTTGCTCGAGTTGCTCAATTTACCACCCAAAATTTGCTGAAGTGCCAGCGATAGATGAAATTACAAGGTGAAGCTCCCTCTTTCATTCTGACAAAGGTAAAGTTACTTGAAATCAAAGCAGACTATCTCTGCACAGGAGTGGGACCCTCCACACAGTGATTAAGAATTACTTATAATTGGAAAATTATAAATATACTGTCAATAAAATAACATTAGAGATAGAGAGAATTTAAAGTAGGACCAATTAGACTATTTTTACATGCTTTTATATGTTTCAGCACAACGAAAATGACAAAGAAATAGACAAATATATAGTCACAGTGGATCGTGGATACCTTTAAGTAAAGGCACCCTTCTTATAGAGCCCCATAATGAACTAGTCTTCGTTAGGCCTCAGTTCATCAATATATATATATATTTTTTTTTTTTTTTTTTTTTAAACACACATGCGAGTAATGGAATCATTCCAACTGCCATGATTGGGACTGGGTGGTTTAGGAATAATGCTACGATACCCAGGATCAGGGCACAAAATGTGCTCTTGCCAGAAGCCACAGGCTAGGGATAGTTGGCCCTTGGCTTGTATGAAATGGTGTGCTGTATGTCTGGAGAATAAGGGGAAAGGGGATAGATTTTTGCCTGGTTAGTAGCTTGCAACTTTACATTTGTACCCATACCCAGAGCTACGAAATTCAAGTTGAAAGCTATCAGCTAGGCTTAAAACATACTTATCTCGGCAGTATTTTACATGCACAGAAACAATGTCTTACTTTCTTGAAGTATCTCTTGCCAATGACTAGTGACAAGTGCAAATGTGGACCAAAGATACCCACGATTAGGAACGCTGCTGTATCTTCACTATTGTACATACACATAGTACAAAAAGCTAGAACCCAAAGGATAGGTCGGCATGACAGATAGCAATGCATGGAAATACCCCACCATGGCAACCAGAAAACACACCCTTAGGGGTCCACCAGATTACTGAACAAATTGTTACAGAAAGCTTGTTCCACTTGTCCATTTACTCCAGGGTCATGGCAAATATCCACCATGGGAACATTTCTTAAAAGCACTGTAATGTGAGGCCCCTAGAGGACGCACAGAAGAAGATTGCGCTCTAGAAGAGGTCCATCCCCTGGCTATGAAACTCCATTCCAGGAGCAAATAGAGGGAGCACTAACACCTCATAGTCACAGATTTTGAAGTGGGATGAGAAGAAGAAACCACCAGGTGCTAAAGACGACAGCTTTGTGTTTTCCCGTGGAGCAAGCCCTGGAGAGGAAGTAGTGCCATTCGGTCTAGCGGAGGACCGAGCAGGGGGGAAGGAGGAGACCGAGAGACAGACTGACCAATTGGGGCCAAAGAAGTGAGCCATTCCCCCCAGGACCCCTGTTTCGCCACCGAACAGTAGCTTCCTTCACTGAATGAAGTAGTCCTGATGAGAACGTGAGCCATGGATGACAGTGGGTGCCAAAGCTGTACCGGGCAGTTGCCTTTGTGGTTGGTGGTGCCCTGATGTCCCTGTTAATTGTTGCGACAAGGTGTGGCCATGTGGGGATTTAAAGTGGAGCCGCGCTGGACCAGACAACCACTTTAATTCAAACTCCAAGGAGCAGACATATCTCAACAGCTGTGGAGGCAGAGAAGACGCCACACTTTCAAAGTCCGAGAGGGGCCGCCCAGTCCTCCTTAGCTCCCCTCAGCATAGCTTTTACATCCAAGGAGGTTGAGCATAAGTACATTAGTTTGCCATTGAATGTAGCTGAGGAAGAATTTTGGCTGGTGTAAGGGCACGAGGCCCCCTGCTGAAGGAGATTTGCAAGTGAAGTACTGATGAGAGGGGCAAACTACCCTGAACAGGAGTGAAGATCGCATAACAGAAAAGGAATAAGGACATAGAAAAAAACCTAGCATTTGGACCAGAGGTCAACATCACCCCCTCCCCCCACCCTCTCTTGGTCCCTTGACCCCAATGCCCCCGATGGAGGGCTTCTAATCAACATCTTTTCAGGGACTGAAAGGCTATTAATTCCTTGGAGTAAATCACTAATCCACAGAAATGCAGTTTTGCAAAATTTGGCAAGCAACCATGACAGTCTGAGCGACTACCCAGCTCAGTGAAGAGGAGACAGAAGCAATGAGGAAGGATGTAAATCACATCTGGAGGAGTTGTGTGTTGCGATCTGACATAGCATAATCATTAACAGAGTTTAAGCAGAGGATGGATAAATAAAAGAAGAGCGATGAATTGGTTTGTATGAAAACAGAGAATGGGAGGTACAACCTTCACATAGGGGGTTTACCAGAAAAAAAGGCGAGTCCATGAAAGATGTCGAGATACTAATTGCTAAGAACTTGCTCAAACAAATCTTGACCACCGACGGACTGTGGCAACAAGGAATGAAGAGACTGACCAAGTGGTGCAGTAGTGGTTGCTATAGTCTTTTATTAAAATGATAAACCAAACCTATCTATCCCTACCTAAACTAAAACTCTACTGCTCGTCAAGAGGTTTGTGCGAGTCAAAACAAAAATGCACCGACCCGGTCACAAAGGCTCTATCCCCGTCAGTACAACAAAACACCATAAAGTGCATCTACTGTTCGCAATCCAGCAGAAGGACTCCCTTCTCCTGGAGCTAAAGCGTCCAAAAGCCCCTCAGGTTGTTCAAAGCAAAAGTTCCCGAACAATTCTGGCTTCTCTGTAACCCAACAAAAAATAAACTATCACAAAGGTTTGTGGTTTCCATTTGGATATTTACACAATCTCTGGGTTTTGCACTATTCTCGATCCACCCCACTGGGACGATGGAGCTGTTCCCCGGAGTCCCTCCCGACTCTCCAGCACCACACTCCTGTGAAACTAAACTGGGAACTGCATCACAAACTGGTTTACGGTTTTCTCCATAGTTTACATTCAACAGGTTTTCCATTTTCCTCGCTTTTCAAGCGAGAAGAAAATTAGGTTTTATTTTTCCTTATCTTGAGGAAGGGAAGGTTAAGGTCATGAGCTGAAAAGATGGGGCTCTTGGCAGGATCTGGTGTTGACCAATCAGCAATGAGTAACAGACTGAGGACAGAAGAGGATTGGGTTTGGCTCGATGGACCAGCCCCAGAGGATTCTGGGTTACGGTCAGGGGGACCTCCACGTCTCAGTCAAAGATTGCCATCCTCAAAACTCTATTCTCATTGATGATTGTCCCGAAGACCCGTTGATGGGTTTCGGTTTCTTGGGACTGTACTCGAGAAGGTAACCCCTTGAATACAGTTCAAGGTTTGTCTCGTTTCCAAATCAGTACAGACAGACTTAAATCACAACGGTCAAGGTCAAAGTGAGGGATAGCTTTTTACTGTTCTGAATTGTTGCGAGTGTTCAGCCAACAGTTCTTTATACCCTCCTGCTGTTACTACTGTCCTCTGATGCTCTTTTAGGTTTTCCTAGGCCCTCTCCTAGGATTCCTGTTAGCTGGTACTTGCTGTCAGGAGTTTTCACTGGTTAAGGGTGGGTATTTGTGACGGTCGATTGCCTTTCCCCCCCCTCTCATGGGGGAGGGCGTGGGGTTCGCTTTGCAAGCCCTGTACAGCTGCTTGTCGTGAGGCAGACCAGGGGCTCGACCTTCCCACCTTGTATCAATTGTCCAGCCACCACCTCTCAGGATACTGTTCAGGTCTGTATAGGCAGCTGTGCGAAAAGGTAGGGTTAGCTGTTTCGGCGCAGTTCTTGGACCGCCTGATCCACCCCCTACAGATCACGCCACAACAACCCAGTCGCCGTTCCTCCATAGGGCAGACTCTCGGCCGACTGGTACGTCGCTTTCCCTACATTTTACGAACAATGTACTTGTGGTTAACCAGAGTGTTCTGCCACTCCTCTTGTTCAGCTTGCTTCTCACCCGCCGGCCACCAGCTTTCAGTTGTGTAGCATTTGGCATTCTGCCGCCATGCAGGACGCCTATTCCCTTCTTCATTTCGCCTTTCTCCATGGCCCACACCCAGTCGGCCTGGGAGAAGTCCTTGTGCATTCCTTGAACCACACCCTCCACGTCTCTTGCTCTAGCTTCTCGGGCCTGCCTTCAGGTGTTCTCTCGGTTTTCGATCTCTTCTCTGGTTCTCAATTTCTTTTTCCACCTCAACTGCTGTCTCAGTCTCACTTTCTCACTGCAGTATTCTCTCTGGTAACCATCCGCCTTCATTTGCTTCTGGTGGCCAGATATAGTAGGGCCCTGCCCTGCCGTAGCGTCCATTCCATTGACTACAGCTATTCCGGTATTTTTCCCGGTCACTTGTAGCATTCCGAGAGCTTGTTCGTCTCGGTACTTAAACCATCAAGGTGGGTCGATGTTTCACAGGAACACATGGTTTAAATCATGAGCATAGACCCATAAAGGTCAGGACCTATAGTCAGCCTACTTTGTTGGCGTTTAAAGAGGCTGTGCTTCCCAATCGCGTCCTTATCCCCAAGAGATGAGACTCTCTCATCTTCTGTCATGATCTCTGCTTCCAAAAGATCAGGACTTGCCCGACTCCCTTGGAAGCAGACCCATAACCCCGGTTCCGAGTGCCAGCCAGTCCCAATTGGGACCTTTTGGACCCTGTCCTGGCGCCAGTGGCACCAGGCTCATAAAGATGCCCAGTCCCAGCGCTGGAAGCGCCGGGCTCATAATGCTTGGGTGGACTTACCTGCAGCAGACCATGCTGCTTACTTACCTGCCAGTTGAACCCCTGATCCTCTTCTGTTTGGGACTACTTTTCCTGTTGGGTGGGGCAGGAGCCACTCCCTAGGTTCAGAACACTGGAACTCTTCTGGAAAGCAGGAACTCTTTTCGTACCTAGGCGTGGCTGTGGAAGGAGACACCTAAGCACTACAGGGGGCTATTTAAACCACACCCGATGGATGAATCTTGCTTTGTGTTATTCTGCATTCTCTGCAGCAGAACGCTCATCGTGTCTTCTGCTTCTGATCCTGGGCCTAAGGGAGCAAAGGCTTACCATCCTGGAATCCAGTCTTCAGCAGCACCTGTAAAGACAAAGAAAGAACAGGTTAGCACTACGGTCTTCAGTGGCAGCGCATCTCTTACCTGGTCCATCGGCTGTCACCAACGCCTTGCGCTGCATTCCGGCATCTGAAAGACAAAGGCTTACCTACTCTTCGCACTCTCCGGAGGCCTTCGGCGCTGCATCCCACATCTGAAAGACAAAAGAAGGTGCGTTTAAAGACATTGGGCAACTTTATTACTCACGTGCCATTACTCCTTCCCACGCCGAATCCAGTGGGTATTCCAGCACCCTTCAGCTTCTCTAAAGCTCCGAACTTGTACCTGCAAGATAAAAGGGACAGTTGGTGCGCATCGTGAAGCAGGCTACAAGCGCTTACTTCCGTGCTTCCAGGCGCTTCTATTCCTCACGCGGGTTCGATCCTCAACTCTCATCAGCCCGCCATCGCCGGAACCCTGCAAAACAAGAGCTATCATTACAAAAGACTTTTAAGACGTTTGAAGTGCCCAGAACTTACCTTTCGTGCAGTTAACGACGGACAGCAGTCCTGAGGTCAAGAGGCCTGCACCCTTATCCAGTGAAGAAACTGGTTACGGCACCCTGCCCCGAGGCAGATGGAGAGCTCGGCGTTCACTTACCTAAGGTGAGGGCGTTAACCTTTGGGGTTCTACAGGAGAAGAGAAAGGGAAGAGGAGAGAGGCACCCAATAACCCCAGTTCATTAATCCCATATTTTCTATCTGCAGACATCTTACTCTTCAAGTCAGACATACAGTGCACAGAGGTCCAGCCCAAAGAGCCAACCGTGTGTTACACATCACCTTTGAAGATACGGCATTCACCCAGTCAAGACCGGCGCCTCTGCGGGAATCAGGTGAGCGTTACATCTTCATAGGTGAACATCTGAAACCACCTTAGGCAAGAAGGAGGGTTTATCCCTCAAGACATCCCTGTCCTTGTGGAATATAGTAAAGGGTGGCTTGGACGAAAGCGCTTGCAACTTGCTCACTCTTCTTGCAGATGTAAGAGCAATTAACAATATAGTTTTAAAAGGTCAACAACCTCAATGGACATGAGTGCAAGGGTTCAAAAGGAGCAACTATCAGAAATTTTAAAACCAGGTTGAGGTCCCACATCGCAACCTGAAATGTAGAAAGCAGGAACACATTTGTGAGCCCTTTTAGAAACTGAGTGACCAGAGGGATCTTAAAATAGGAATATTCCTCTGAAGAGCGCTTAAAAATAGAAAGCGCTGCCAGGAAACCCTTAATGATGTCAACCTGAAGAAGACCTGTGTGCGCCAATGAAAGCAGAAAAGATGGAACATCCGGTGTCGTACAATGAAAAGGATCAACATTCTAGTCTCTGAACCAGTCACAAAATGTATTCCAACAATACAGAGATTTTGTTGATGGCCGTCTTGCAAAAAGCAACACCTCCACCACGTTATCCGGGAGGTCTCAATCCTTGTACTACAACCTTTCAGAAATCAAGCGTAAAGATTGAGAGTGTTGACCTCTGGATGGAGAAGCCGACCCTCCTCTTTTGAGAGAAGATTCTCCCTTTGTGGAAGACATATCGGAGGACAGATGGACAAATCCAGAAGGTCTGGGTACCATGTTCTCCTGGCCCAATCCAGGGCAATGAGGATCATGCCGTTTACGAACCTCCTTAACTTTTTAATAACTTGAGGAATGACGGGGACTGGAGGAAACTTGTACAGCAGTGGGAATTCCCAATCCACCACAAATTCATGTCCTAGAGCTCCCTTCAGCAGTACAGTTCGCACTTCCGGTTGACACTGGTCACGAACAGATCCACTTGAGGGGTTCCCCCAAAAGGGGGGAAGATCTCTTGAAGGACTTCCTTAGGTAGTTTCCACTTGTGGGAGACTGCTCTGCCTGCTCAGAACGTCCGCCGCCATGTTCACCTCCCCGGCCGAGGTGAACCGCAGAGAGGGAGATTCCTTCTTGAATAGCCCAATACCAGACCTGCATTGCCTCTCTGTACAGTGGTAGTGACCCTACGCCTCCTCTCTTGATGAGGTAGTGCATGGCCACCGTATTGTCCGTCATTATCAGGACATTCTTTCCCCATACAGACAGCAGAAAAGCCTTCAGCGCTAGTCTGATCGCCCTCAGCTCCAAAAGATTCATGTGTAGCTTGGACTCCGATGGAGACCAACGACTGCCGACAGTCAACTCATTGGCGTGAGCTCCCCACCTTGTGAGGCATCCGTCACTACAGTGATCTCCGGCCAAAGTTGCCAAAAGCGTTCGCCTTTCCGAACATTGTCCTTGCAGGCCCACCACAGAAGATCCGGTCAGACTCTGGATGGAATCTGAAGGCGATCTAACATTTGTCCTGAGAACTGGGACCATTGCGATCGGAGGGCCCATTGAAGGGATTGCATTCGCAAGCGGGCCTCTAGCACCAGAAAAATGCAGGATGCCATGAGGGCGAGCAACTTCAACAACTCGAAGGCCGGAAGATTCTGGGCATTCTGGAATTTTATTACCATCTGGAGAATGCCTTGGCCCCTCACCTTGGGAGGCAAGCACTTTTCCCAAGGAAGTGTTTAAGACAGCTCTGATTTACTGGAGCTTTTGGGAAGGTGTAATTTGGGACTTCTTGAAATGGAGAGAGAGGCCCAGTCTGTGAAGGGAATGGCGGGTAACGTTGAGATGATCCAAGGCATGTTTGGGAGAACGCGCCCTGATCAGCCAATTGTCCAGGTAGGGGTACATGTGAATCCCCCCTCTCCTAAGATGCACTGCCGTCACCAGCACCATCAGTTTGGTGAACACCCTCAAAGCGGAGGTCAACCCCAATGGCAGAACTCGAAACTGTTAGTGCAAGCCGCCAACAGCAAGGCCTGAAGGATGTGGGAGTGACCATCTTGAATTTCCTAAGGATCTTGTTCAAGTATCTCAAGTACAAGATGGTTCTCAGTCCCCCAGTCCTTTTTGGGAATCAAAAAATATGGGGAATATCAACCCTTGTTCCTCTCCGCCACAGGCACTGGTTCTATAGCGCCTTTCTCTAGCAGGGTTAAACTCTCCTGCACAAGGAGCGGATCCGGAATCCTCAAAGAGTGTTTCCCCGGTGGATTGGTCTGAGGCTTCCTTAGAAAGGGAAGGCAGTAGCAGTGGGCTATTGTTTCCAAATCCCACGCATCTGAAGTAATGGCTCGCCATTCATCAAGATGCTGAGACAGCCTGCCCCCACTTGAGAACTGTGACTTGAGTCTTCAGAGCGGTTTTGAAGCGGCTGTTGCAGCGGCCGATGGTAAAGAGGCTGCTGCTGGAGCAGACTTGGCACCTCTACCTCGTCCGCTGTGAGGGAACCTTCGCTGGCCTCTTTGACTTGCCATTCCTCTCGCACTTCCAAATGAGGAGTAGTAGCGAAAAGATCTACCCCTCCACGGTTGTCTGCTGGAACGAAAAGGCTGAGGTTGCCCAACAGCGGCGCCTACAGATTTGGCAGCCGCCTTGGAGGTCTGTAACTTCTCAAGGCTCTCATCAGCCTTGCTGCCAAAAAGAGGAGACCCGTCGTCAAATGGCATGTTGAGAAGACGAGCCTGCACATCCGGTGCAAAACCGGACTTCCGCAACAACTCAAACCTGCGTATTACTGTGTTCGTAGCCATCTGCTGATACTATCTGCATAATCAAATCCAGACTGGAGGTACTTGCACACGTTGTCCTTAACAATAACCAGATAGCTGTACCACTCATTCCCTTTTGGAATGTGATCCAACGTCATGGAGATGCACTCGCACAGTGTGTACGAATATTTTGCAAGCGCACAGGTGGAGTTGGCTGACTTCAACCCCATACTCCCCGCTGAAAATACCTTCCGCGCCAATCCATCTACACGCTTATCGTCCCTATCAGGATGGATGGTAGGGAACACTGCCTGCTTCGAGGTAGCCGTAGCTGCCTGGCCCACCAAACTCTCGGGAGTGGGGTGTTGGGACAGATAGCCAGGGTTGCTACTGAAGGGGCGGTAATTTCATGTAAGAGAATTGTCCGCCGCCGGATTGGTTTCCGGGTCTCACAATTCCTGGCCACCCTCTTTTGAACAGCCAGATGAAAAGGTAACACTGGATCCGTGGGCGGACCCTTGTCCAAAATATCCTTAAGATCATCCTGATCATAATGCACTGGAGGCCTGGACCAGCCCAAGTACTCTACCACCTTAGACATAAAGGTGCCTATATGAAGAGTCAGCATGCTCCCCAGGTTCCGGATTGCCGAACTCCAATTCCAGAGAGGCATCAATACCACTTGTGTTATGCAGTGTCACACAGGTCCTGCATCCTTCTCTCCTTAGAAACGAGGCACTCCGGCACATTATGAGTCCTATTACTGGAGCCCAAAGGGGGCATCCTCCCCATCTGAATGTTCCTCAAAAATTGAAGTGAGGTTCCTAAAAAAAAAATCCTTTTTTAGGACTGGGGACAATCAGGCATGGAGCCCAGAGGCTTAGAAAGTGTCATAGGAATCGACTTGGATTTAGCCAGAGCCTTCCTGTTCGGATCAACAGGACCTGGGGACTGAGTCGGTAAACTAGGCCCCACCGGCATCTACTGCGTCAGCGTCGACACTGGTGCCTAAGGCACCGAACGCTTGACTGGCATTGAAGACCCAATGGGCACCAATGATGGCGCCGATGGCTTCAAAGTCTTCAAAGGTCTAGACGACAATGGAGATCTTGACCTCTCTCTCCGTCTTGAGTGATCCCTCGACACCTTGTCTCGGGGGGCTCTCGATGTGGATTACGCCGTGAAGCCGGGCTCGAAGCCGCGCGAGTATCAGGCAGAGACCGCCCCTTGCCGGCTTCCATAGAAGGCACGGACGGAGCCTTGCCCAGTTTCTGAAAAATCTTAAGCATCGCCTGCCGGAAAGTTTCCCACTCTGCCAGAGTCAACGTTGTGGACGTGCATGTCACCCTCTCGGGTCAGCCCCCGACAAAGGCGGTGACCGACGGTGCCTTCGCTTCAAATGCCTCGATGAGGACGAAGAGTGGCGTGAACCACTACCGGACCATGATCGCTTGGCTTTCTTCCGACGAGGAGTGTCGCCCCGTTCGAAAGCCCAGCCGGTCGGGATTTACGGGGCTTGGACACCTTGCCTACCTTAACTTTCACAGTCGTTCCCGCAAGCCCTTCCCTGTCATGCTCTGACATTTCACGCAGGTATCCGTCTAGTGGCCCTTGCCCAGGAATCAAAGAGACCTGATGCAGATCCATAATCAACATCTTCGAGCCTACTCCTTGCATTTCTTAAAATCCGGAACGAGGAGTCGTCTGGGTAGAAGATGAAGACATAGGCGATAAATCAAATATAGCAGTACTTCATAAGCATGAGCTGCGTCAAGTTTCACAAAGCAAACACGTTTGCAGAAAAACTGATGACGTCACCCTCAACAGAGGCCTTTGAGGGACAATGACTCGACGCCATTAACGCAGGGCACCCTCAGCCGAAAAAAATTCCGAAGCAACCAAAGCTGGACATTACATGTTAAAGATGAGGAATACGTTGGAGGAAACAATCCATTCAAAAAGGAGCAACTGTCTGTAGATAGATAAGCTGCAATGGCTGATAGATATGTACTGCACGATAAGACGTGTATGCTAGAGGCCGCAAGGTCTGATATAAGACAAGACACAGTCAATAGAAGCCTGTCGATGATCAAGCTATTTAGCTAGACACCAATGACAAAAACGAAGCCATTTACTTTTGTACCAAGCCCTCTTAGAAGGCTTACGTGCCGCCTGGATTATGCGCACATCATCCTCTGAAAGGTTAAACTGCGCTAGGGACTTTAACTCGGGTACCAAGCCACCAAGCAACAGAATTGTGGGGATGGATGCCGCACCTCGTGATTGCTCTGGTGGAGGATGTCGGGAATCTGCTGCAACCTGATAGAGTCTCATTGATAGGTGCTGGCGCTCCAAAAACCAGAACCTGGCTGGCCACCAAGGAGCTATGAAGAGGAGAGTGCAGTTGGAGGCACTCCTGAGCTTCAGAGCGACTAATGAATCAACGGCAAATGCGAGAAGGCATAAGCAATCATGTTGTCCCAAAGAATCGCAAGGGCATCCCCCAAGGAAGATGCTCAGAGACCGTCCCTGGAAGCATAGAGTTGTAGATTCCAGTTGGTTACTGTCGCAAAGAGGTCCACCGTTGAAGAATCCCATTGCTGGACAAGCTTGGTAAGAACATTGCTGTTCATTTCCCACTCTTCATTCGGCTCAGGCAATCTGCTGCAACATTGATCTGACCCGGAATGTACATGGCCTGTAGCCAGACATTGTTCTGGACTGCCCAATTCCAAATCTGGATAGCTAGATCCACCAGAGGAGGTGCCCTGGTGCCCCCCTGCTTGTTGATGTAGAACATAGCTAAAGATTTGTCCGTGCAACTTCACACTACTTTGTTGATGATAGAAGGCTGCAAAGCTTTCAATGCCACAAAGACTGCAAGGAGTTCTAGGTGGTTGATATGAGACATTCTGTCCGGGGGCCTCCACAGATCGTACACCTCGAGGTGACCCAACGTCACTCCCCACCCTAGGAGGGAGGAGTCTGTTGTAACAGTATTCTGTGGGAGGACTCCTGAAAGGTTGCTAGAGGTTGACCACCACTGAAGATACACTGTCATGGAGGATGGTATCGGAATCATTTTGGAATCTGGATCTACAGTACTAGCTGTGTGCATCATTTCCAGTTGCGCAAGAGGTTGGGGCATGAAGCCATCAGGCCCAGGTGTGTCTGGAACCACCAGGCCCACATGGGGGAGCAGTTCAGGAAAAGAAGGCATGTGGCCGATAAATCTGCTTTTCGGTCCTCCATTAGGAAAACTCTGGCACAGACCGTATCCCAATGGAAACCTAGAAAAAAAAACAAAAATAAAAAACCGTCGTCGACGATTTCTGCCAGTTCACTGACAGCCCCAGTTGGAACAGGAGCTGGAGGAGTGACTGAAGATTGGCTGTTACAGCCCGTGGACAAGGACTCTGCAGAAGCCAATCGTCCAAATAAGGATAGACATGAAATCCGTGCAGTCTGAGGAACGCTGTGATAACTGCCACGTGGTGCTGAGCTCAGACCAAATGGCATGTGAGAAACCTGAAGGTGACTCACCCGCTAGTCCCCAGAGATCTGTCATCCTGATGGCCAAGACACGGGCATCGCCTTTGGATTCAGTTCCTGGGGGTGGACCAGTGCGGGAGGATCACCTGGGTGAGGAGTCTTCGGGGAGTGGGACACCGGATGGTGAGACATGGTACCCCCTTCCCTGTAACAACTTTACCCCATCCTACCAAATAGGATACTTAGGAACTCAACTCCCTCCCTCCTTTCACAACACAAACACTTTCTCACGGACAGCTCACTCTGAGAGAAAACAGACTAACACCAGAGTTGTGTACCTAAATGTATCAAGACAATCGGTTAGGCAATTACTGACCATCACACACACACAAACGATTTCCATTACACTTCCCTACACGGATAAAAGGCGGAGCATGAGAGCACACTCTGAGTGAGGCACAGCAAAAGAGGAAGAGGCAGTTCCAAAATTGCAATATAACACGAGGCAAAAAAACAGCAAAACAAAGGGGATCGCAAAGAGGGAAGTGCCGTTGACCTTTGCCAAGGAACCGTTACTTCTCAAAAAACAGAAAGCGCAAGACCAGGAAATCAGGCTGAAAAATCCTGCTTTGCGTTTCGGAGGTACACAGGGCTCTCCCGTATCGATAACCAAGGTGGGGCGAATCGCCTGCTGCCATGGTACTGTCCTTGGCTCCTACAACAAAGAAGCACACGTGAAATCAACACAGCCGTTGAGTTGGGGAGGTCGATACCATACAAGTCTGTGTTGAAGCCAAGGTTGCAAGCAGCAATACTACATGGTGAACGCTGAAGCGAACAGTGTATGAAGCGCATGTGATAACCAACACGAGTAAAATTGGACAACAGATGAGTGATCTAAGATGCGATACCTTAGAGTGGGCTGGCACCGCGTGCATGCTCATTCAAAGGTCTATGTAATGTATCCAACTGAGAGGTGGCAAAAGCTAAAGAGTGACAAAAGATTGAATCGAAGTGGTGCTGCAACTGGTCAAGCAAAATCCTGTGCACAATCAAAAGTCTGAAGTTAACAGAGTAAAGAAAGTTGATGACAAAATAGAGGAAGTTGGTCCGAGCACGAATCAGGGAGATCAGCTAAGAGCTTTTGGTTAAAGCAAGTTTTGTGTTAAAGTAAATTAGAATTGGTCAGAGCCCGGCAAGGGGGACAGATTAAACATTGTGTTGAAACGGATCTGCGCCCGGCGGAGGGGGATCTGGGGTGAATAGTGAATCACCTGAGAAACAGAGTGTGAAATCCTGAGAGGAAAATAACTTATTGTTTTTTCACATCAGGCCCTCTGAAATAAGAGCCTTTCAAAGCCAAAGACTTGGGTACAGAAGGCCCTGATGCTAATGTTTGAACTGCACCCTTGTGCCAGAGATATTGCCAAGCTAGAGTGTCTCGCCTTGTCCTGTGGGGAAGAGAGGCCAACAGCTTAAGTATCCTGACATATCATTTATTGAACACTTTTCTTTTACATAACATTGTTTCCTACACTATTTGTATTTGGAAGTAAGGATTGGCAATAGGTTCTCTAGCATAGGCCCTTTCATTTTAACAAGACACCACTAGGACAGCGTCATTATTTGATGGTCGTAGCTTTCTCCCATCTTTAGATTTAGGATTAGATAGGCATTTTTCAAACCGTTTTTGAAGTTCCAAAAACAGCCTTGAACTGTGAAGAGTAGGAGGAGAAGACTGCGGCTCGAGAGGCTTAGAATACATTTCTTTGAATACATCCTTAAAGTAAGCCTTCATAGGGTCACAGTGCATAAGGGCCTGGAGTTTGCCAAAGAACGCATCCTCAGGAAGGTGGTCTAGGCAAATGAGTGGGTAGATGCCACTCTGGAGCGGCATACCGCCAGGAATGTAATGAGGCTGGTTGCCAAGATGGCGCTCCTCCCAACTGGACCCACATAAGCTAAGGGAGCAGACGCAGGAGGAAGCAAGACTGTGGCTGCGGAAACCATGCATGCCAATCCATGGGAGGGCGAAAAGGTTTTAGAGTATCCACATTCCGTGGAAAATGCTGCTTGGCCCCAAAAATAGGCCCCTTTGCACCAGCCATTGAGAAAGTTGGTGTGAAAGAGCTTGTCAAAATGGCCGCCTCAGACCGTGCATGCTGATCCATTTTGTCACTGCCTGAAGTGATTTGCGTCACAGGCTTCAGTGAGGCCATTGTCACTACCGGGGTTTCAGGGGCTTTATCCATTTTAGCCATGTGACAGGGAAGCTCGGCAGAGCAGGTACTAGCAGATCTAGAGCGCTTTTGAGCCCCTTTCGATTCTGTGTAAGAATTAGCCCTCAGTGAGTGAACCTCGACAGGGCCGGTGCTTGAATATTTTGGGCCTTTACCCCCTCAGCAGGATTGATACGACCACAAGATTGCTTGTGGGAAGGCCTAGTGTCACACCCGGTAGCCCGGGCCCCTAAATGAGGCCCCTCGATCTTGTCTGTTTTAATTATAGCCCCTATTCGAGGATCCTCAGGGTTAACCGGGATACCTTTAGTCACAGTACAGGAAACCTCGAGACTTGGCTCGATACGTTTAGTGCCAGACTTGGAGACCTCAGGAATAACCCCAGTCAAAACAGCCCCAGAAACGTTGGGCTTAGTCTTAGCCCCCAGATGGGGAACCTACGATGAAAATCTGGTCTGGACAGCCCCTTGACAGCTGGCCTTGGAGAAAACTCACAAATCCAGGTTGGATCCCTTTCGGAAAACACCTTAGGGAGAACCCTGGTACCAGAGCCACTTGGGCCCCTCCCAGAACCAGAAGACCCCAGGAAGTAGTCCCCTGGCCCGGGTGCTCTAAAAAGGAAGGATCTTACCAGACACTTGCTTTTTTCGTCGTTGAACTGCTGTAAATGTGAAGGAGGAAGCTGATGGAACACCTTCTCCCATCTGACAAGCCTATGTTGGAGTGCCTGGACGGAGAGTCGCACTAGAAACAAGAGTCCCACCAATGTTCCGAGCCCAAGGACTCCAGACAGAGAATGGGAATCCGCCCTTGTGAAACGATGTTCGCACGAAGGACAGGACACAAATCCCAAACGCTCCGGCAAAGACTGGGGAAAAGAAGACCGTGGAAGCGGAGCAGGAAGATGAAGGACAAGTGAGCAAAAACAGAAAATTCCCTACGATGCAAGTGCGCCCGACCCCGACCGTGCAGAAAAAAAAAGGACTGAAGGGCGATGACGGGCGGAGCTCAGAAAGGCGGGGCTATGGTCATGTGCAGTGGCCCTGTGTAAAAATTAAAAAACGGACAAAAAAGTTGGTTTTGATACTTCAAAAGTGCGCCGGTCCCGCCCCGATGGACAGAATGTCCCAAAAAGTATGGAGGAAAGGGGACGGGACGCAGGAGTATATATATTACTCCCAGGCCTTGGACTCCTTTTCAAGGATTGACTGGATTTTCCTTAACTGGAACCTTGTTCACACCATCAGTGAGCCAGGGATGTACTCTCTCTGGTCAGATCAAGGCATGCCAAATATAATGGTAGCGGAATGGCCAAACAGACAAGTTGGAGATGTAATGTCCATATATTAGTAGACAGGGCGAGGATACAAGAGCTGGCAGAAAAGATTAAACAATTTTTTAGGGAAAATTACACTGGGGCGATGTGCCTGCCCACGGTATGGAAGAAATTGAGTGCTTCCAATTGTGCACATCTTAAAAAATGGCTTCAATACCCCCCCCCAACCAAATATCGTGGGCATATTAACAAGAAATGCATCACATTCTCAGTTCTATCCTCATAGACGGGGTATTTGTTTGTAACTTTGCTCTTCCATTTCTTTAGTAACTCTGAGTGGTAATATACCCGTGCATAATTTAAGATACAACGCTCTTGTAAATTTGGGAAATACAACGTCCAGGTATCGTTCATGGCCAAGAGATACTTTATTTTCCGAATCTCTCTTTAGGCCCTCATTGCTTTTAACACTTTCTAAAAGAATGTCCTCTTCACCGGATTGAAATTAAATTATATTTTATTTATATCACGCTCGTACACAAGTTTTTCAGAGCGCGACCAGGCAAAAAGGGAGAACAAAAAAAGAAAACCGCAATCTTACTAGACCCAGTGACATTTAAGAAAGCACAAGTGCATGGAAAAGGGAAAAGGGGGAAGGTGCATGGAAGGGGGGGGGAGTGGAAAGAGCAGAGGGTAGAAAACAGAATATAAAATAAATAAGGGCGATAAACCATGTGGTAGTGCAGCCAGCAAGTGGCAGCTGAAAGTTAGTCAGATAAGGTATATCTGATAAGTGCAGAGGAAAACGTCGGAGTGCATCATTAATGAACAATTTAAAATTGCAGCCATTGTTATGCACCAGCCACAGTAATCATCGTCCATCCTCTTGTAACATGATATCCTCCAGGGCGGACCTGTAGTTGATACATCCAGGGGAGAACCAAACTCTAATGCAGTATAGTAGGGGCTTGGACTTACAGATCAAATCATTTCTCTGCAAGTCTACCTATAGAAACACTGGAAGAGTAGACTCATTTCTGGGGAAGCCTGGTAAACTCTTTACAAATTTGCTTCCACTTATTGTGAGTTGATTACAATTAAGTTCCTCCCCATACTTCTGCCCCATACAAAGCTGCAAGCCGAGTACACTTCTAGCGACACTGGACTGCCCCATTTCAGTCATGAACAAACTTGGCAATAGCCGAACTGTAACGGACTACAGTGACTTCGGCCATGGAGACCTATGATGACCACTTACAGTTCTCAGAGAATCTGACTCCAAAGTAGTAACATTCATTAACTTGTTCAATAAGCTCCTCATTGAGTTAACTTCCGTTTATGATTCGCTTTGGTTTTACTTTTCTTGAAGACCATGACACTTTTTTTTAGCATTGATGGTAAGCCCATTATCGGCACGGAATTCCACAAAGATTGGCAGCTGTTTTTTAGAGTCTACTGGTGTTAAAGATAAGAGTGTTCTGGGAATGCCTGACAAAGAAGACCGCTAGGGAGATTCCCATTTTGGTCCATTCACCATCTCTAACCCCTGCCCAGAAAAAATCCTTGTTCACGAAGAAGGACATAATGGACATGCTCACTGCTTTAAAACATGATCTCACAACGGAGATTAAGTAAGCAAATGACGCGCTGGTCAAGACGGTTGCAGACCTCGATTTGCACCTCCTGGGCTAAGAATTGCGGGTTAACAACATTGCAAATAAGAACTATGAACAGGTGCATGACGAGGCAGAGCTCGCCAATAGAACGCTTGGGGTCGACAAGCAGTTGGACTTGATCTGGGCCAAACAGGAGGATCTGGAAAACGGGTTGAGTAGACACAATGTCTACATCCGTGGGGTGCCCCGCCAGGTGCAAGATCAAGATCTACCAGAGTATGTCCGAGACCCGTTTTGCTCACTGTTGGACCTCCCAAATACTGCAGTGCTCGAACTAGATAGGACCAATAGAGTCTATTCTTCCATCCAACAACAGCCTAATTTACTACCCGATGTACTCTCTAGAGTCCAATACTTCATGAAGAAAGAAGAGATCTGTCATGACCCTTGCCCCTGGCCCTCGCTGGCAAGTCAGCCTTCCAGTTAGGGCCAGGTCAAAGGCCTTAAAACCTCATCCAAGACTCTCTTGGAGTCAGTCCTGGCGCCTTTGGCGCCAGGCACATAACCATCATGAAGACCAACATTAGAATGGGACTATTTATTTGGGACTATTTAACTTGGGGGTGGGGGGGTCAGCCAACATGGAGGCACACACACATCTCAGTTACAAGGAACTGAGCTATGCGGTCTAGTCTTTTGGGTGTGGCAGGCCTGGGACTACTTTATCTGGAATACTTTGGGTGTGGCAGGCCTGGGACTATTTTACCTGGACTACTTTACCTGAGACTAATTAAACAGCACACAAACAGCAGAACATGCTTTGCGTTATTCTGATGTGGGCAGCGTAACACTCACCGTCTGCAGTTCTTTGATGCCAGCCTACCTGAAACCAAGGACCTGCAGAGAGAGAAAGAACACTAAGACACTTACCTGGAACAGTATCCTGTCTTCAATCCATCGCCAACTTCAGTTCCACTCACCTGAAGGTACGAACTCCATCATCCGGCACCGCATGCATCCTGGAATACCATAACCCGGAAAGTGGAGAAAGAAAGACAGCATTAGTTTACTCACGTTTCCTCCCGAATGAAGAAAGCCACATAATTCTTAACAGGGTAGTCATCTCCTTGTCAGTATCATTGCTGTAACATTACGGCGCTCGGCGAGGAACATCGCAACCTGTAAGGAGAGAAAAGACACAGGTTAGCAATATAAAAGGCGAAACAGCGCTGCGCATTGCGCATTACTCACCGGACAGCATCAGGCACACCGCGCTTTCGCCTACCGGCACATGCTCATCTTCAAACTGCATGACAACACCAAAATACCTTTCCATATTTGTTCTTCAAATGGATTGGGTCATCCGTATTCCACATCTTTGACAGACTCCCAAAGCAGTATCAGTGCATGGAGGAGGGAGAAGAATTTTTAATACCCAATCAGATGGCAGAATATAGCACAGCTTTACCAAAAGGCCATATCCTGACCATGATGCGTATTCAGGGAGTAATGCCCGACAAAGGTGTGGATGGAAGACCACGTTGCTGCCTCACAAATATTCTTAATAGGAACTCCCCGCTGCAGGGCCAAGGTATGTTTGGTAAATCGGTAACCAGTGTACTCCACAAAAAGCTGGTCGTCCACTCTGACCCTGGACATCCAAAAAATATAAAAGCTCAATGCTCTCCGAGGGTCAAACCTATGGAGTCTCTCCTCTTCCTTACCAGGATGAGGGGGCAGGATAGAAAGCAGGAAGCACCACTTTCTGGCTCAGATGAAACTCAGACACTACCTTAGGTAGGAAGGACAGAAGCACCCTCAGTACAACCCTATCCTTGTGGAACACAGTAAACGTTGGCTTAAACGAAAGTGCCTGCAATTCACTCACTCTGCAAGCAGATTTAACTGCAACTAAGAAAATTGTCTTGAAAGACAACAGTCTCAAAGGACAAGAGCGCAGTGGTTCAAACAGAGCACTCATCAGGAATTTCGAGACCAAATTCAGATCCCAAACCGGCACCTGAAATGGGGATTGCGGGAACACATTTGTGAGCCCTTTTAGAAATTGGGAAATCAAAAGGCACCTTAAAATAAGAACATTCTTCAGACGAGCGCTTGAAAATAGACAGCGCCGCCAGGCAACCTTTAATGGTACACACTTGAAGACCCCTGTGGGCCAAAGAAATTAAGAAAGAACCATCGGAATGGAACACTGAAAAGGATTGACATTGTGTCCTCTGCACCAGTCGCAAAATGTATGCCAACGGCACAGGGATTTGGTTGCCTGGCCGCAAGCAACACTTCCAACACGTCATCCGCGAAGTCCCAATCCTTATATCTCAACCTTTCAGAAACAGAGCGAGTGAGCGAGAGAATCCTCTGTGGGGAAGACGGCGTGGAGGGCAGATGGACATTTCTAGAAGGTGCGGGTCCCACGCTCTCCTGGCCCAATCCGGAGCAATGAGGACCATGTGGGAGCGAAACCTCTGCAACCTCCTTAGCACCTGAGGAATGACGGGGACCGGGAGGAAACGTGTACAGAAGTGGGAATTACTAATCCACGGCGAATGCGTCCCCCAAGGCTCCTCTCGTAGGAAATTCCCTTAAGAAAAATCTCTTGCACTTCCGGGTGGGACTGGTCACGAACAGATCCACTTGAGGGGTTCCCCAAAGGGCGAAGATCTCCAGAAGTACTTCCTGCGCCAACTCCCACTCATGGGAGACCGTGCTCTGACTGCTCAGAGCATCCGCCGCCGCATTCTCCTCTCCGGCTAGATAGACTGCCGAGAGCGATATTCCTTGCCAGAACCAGAGCTGCATTGCCTCTCTGCATAGCGGGAGTGACCCAAACCCCCTCTTTTGTTGAGGTAATGCATGGCCACTGTGTTGTCCGTCCTGATCAGGACACTCTAGCCCCACACAGACGGCAGAAAAGCCTTCAGGGCCAGCCTGATGGCCATCAGCTCCAACAGGTTGATGTGGAGTCTGCTGCCGGTCAGATCGTCGGCATGAGTTCCCCATCCTGTGAGGGAAGCGTCCATCACCTCTGGCCACAGTTGCCAAAACAGCTCCCCCTTCATCAGATTCCCTTCGCTGGCCCACCACAGAAGATCCTGCGAGACCGAGAGTGGAATCTGAACAGGATCCGACATCTTGCCTGAGAATTGAGACCTCTGCATCTTGAGAACCCATTGAAGGGATCTCATCCTCAGTCTGGCCTCTGGCACCAGAAAAATGCAGGATGCCATGAGGCTGAGCAACCTTAAGAATTCGAAACCGGAAGACTCTGGGCATGTTGAAATTTGTTGACCATCTGTACAATGTGATGAGCCCTCACCTTGGGAGGGCTCATCTTTCAAGGACGTGTCCAACACAGCCCAGATGTACTGGAGCTGTTGGGAAGGTTTCATATGAGACTTCTTGAAATTGAGGGAGAAGCCCACCTTGTGAAGGGAGCGGCAGGTGAGGCCGAGATGACCCATATCTTGTTCTGGAGAATGCACTCGGATCAACCAGTCATCCAGGTAGGGGTGGACGTGAACTCCCCCCCTCACCTAAGATACGCTGCCGCCACCACCACCATTAGCTTGTGAAGACCGTTGGGGCGGAGGTCAATCCGACTGGCAGGACTCGAAACTGAAAGTGCGAGTTGCCAGCCGTAAACCTCAGGTATTTTCTGTGCTTAGGATGAAGCGGCACAGGAAAATAAGCATCCTGTAGGTCCAGAGACACCAACCAATCCTGAAGTCCCCGAGAAAGCGTGACCATCTTGAACTTGTCCTTCCTGAGGAACTTGTTCAATCAACGCAAATCCAAGAAGGGTCTCAGTCCCCCATCTTTCTTTGGGATTAAAAAATATAGGGAATACCATCCCTTGTTCCTCTCTGCTACAGGCACCAGTTCTATAGCGTCTTTCTCCAGCAGGGTCAACATTTCCTGCACAAGGAACGGATCTGGAGGCTTCAAAGAGATTCCCTGGTGGATTCTCGTGAGGCCACTTTAGCCAACGGCTACTGCCTTCCCTTCCTATTGTATCCAGAACCCACGCATCCGAAGTAATAGCTCGCCATTCTTCGAGATGCTGAGACAGTCTTCCCCCAACCAGCGAACAACGGAACATGGACTCATAGCTGTTTTGGAGCGGCTATGGCAGCGCCTGAAGGCAAAGAAGCAGCTGCCTGAGCGGCCTTGGCACCTCCATTTCCCTGTCCACCACAGGTACCTTTATGGTGGCCCCTCTGATTAGTGGCTCCTCTCGTTCTACCAAAAGGGGAGTCGTAACGAAAGGAACCCCCCCCTCCCCTCCCCTCCACTGTTCTCCACTAGGACGAAAAGGCAGAGGTTGACGCACAGTTGCGTCCAAAGATTTAGCAGCAGCTGTTGAGGTCTGCAACCTCTCGAGGCTCTCGTCAGCCTTGCTGACAAACAAATGAGAGCCATCAAAGGGCATGTTCAGAAGACGAGCCTGCACATCACGGAGCAAAACCAGACTTCCGCAACCACGCAAACCTGCGTATCACGGCGCTCGCAGCCATGGACCTGCTAACATTATCAGCAGTGTCCAACCCAGACTGAAGGGATTCACACATGGCATCCTTGACATCCTGCACAAGAGCAAGGAACCCATCCCTTTCTTCCCCCTCAGGGATATGCTCAGCCGCTAGAGACAATTCCACAAAGTGTGTGAAAACCTTGCCAAGGCACAAGTGGAGTTGTCCAACTTCAGCAACATACTCCCAGCAGAAAATACCTTGCGTGCCCAACCATCGAAGCGCTTCCCGTCCCCATCAGGAGGAATGGTAAGGTACGCCACCTGCCTCGAGGTGGCTGTAGCCGCATGAACCACCAACCTCTCGGGCGTGGGGCGAGTGGATAGGTAGCTGGGGTCGCTACTGGATGGGCGGTATTTCTTAGTTAATGGCTCGTTCACTGCCGGAAGAGCATACGGGGTCTACCAAGCAGCCGCCACCCTTTTTTGCAATGCCAAATGAAAATTCAACATTGGGTCAGTGGACGGACCCTGATCTCAAAATATCAGTCAGGTCATCCTGATCGAATACAACCGGAGGACCGGACCACCCGAGATACTCTAACTCTAGACATCAACCTCCTATGGGAGGATTCTATCAAACTCCACCTCAGGCGATGTGTCAAGGACACTGGCATCATGTAACGACTGACCCAACTCCTCTGACTGTCTTCAGAAAAAACCATGTCAGGAACCTCATGAGTTTCCGCAGGCTCAAGCTTCATATCTGACCTCTCCTCGGGAAGGCGACCGGTGATGCCTCTTCCGGGAGTGCCGAGACGAAGACGGGTGGCGGGACCCACTCCGACAGAGATCCCCTGGACTCATGCCAATGAGGAGTCACCCCTCGAATCATAGGTGGAAATCCTCATAGCTTTTCGGGATTTTCGAGGTTTAGCAACCCCACCTACCTGTAACTTCCTCTTACACTCCCGCAAGGACTTTGCAGTCAACGACTGGCACTTTGAGCAGTCGTCAGTATCATGACTTTTGCCCAGAAACCACAAGCAGATGCGGTGCGGGTCCGTAATCGACATTCTGGACTTACAGTCCCGGCATGTCTTAAAACCAGACCGCGGAGTTGGAGGGGTAGAAGATGAAGACATTTTCTTCGAAGATGATCTCGGCGCGCCTTGTGTGTTCTCGAAGCAAACACATTTGCGGAAAAAAAAGAAATGAGGCTACGGGCGCTGTGCGTCCTATTTATAACATCCGGCCATGTCACCCTCGACGAAGGCCTTCGAGGGGCATCGACCCGACGCCATCGACGCAAGACGCACTCTGCCGAAAAAAGTTCCGAAACAGCACAGCTGTGGACATTACATGCATGTTGGAGGACACAATCCAGAATTACCACAGTTCAAAGGAAAGACAACTTCTGTAAATGTTAGTGAAGAATAAGTCTTGGCTAACAGTTAATATATCTCTCTTTACAAGATTAGGAGTCACAGTAAGTAATTTTGTCAGGATGACTTCACAGCACTTCTACAAGAGTGTACCAAGAGGGCATATTCCCTTTGCCCCACAGTATTCCATGTGCATTTGTGCTACTGAAGTCTCAAATCTGCTGGCAACCAAATGCATCCTATCAAATGCAGTCTTCATTTAGATCAATGAGTATCACATACAGCCTCATACCTCAGTGTCACATACATTTCAAAGGGCAGGCTCAATCTCAGGGACTGATCAGTGATGTGTATGCCTGCCTGGAAACCTGCCTGTAAATTATAGATTTTATTTGCATCTTCTAACCATGCCTCCAGGTGCAACTACTGAGCCTTTGCAAAAACCTTACCCTCCCCATCCCTGCATCTAGCAGGCAGTTGGGATGCTGCATCCTCCCTGCCGCCGTTCTTATAGAGCGGGACAATCTCAGCTTTGGCCCTTGTTTGTGGGACTGAGTTAGTTAACAAGGCTGCATTAAAGAGCTTGGAAAGATATGGCATGCAAATCACTGGCTCCAACTTGTAAATGTCCACCAGTACTTTTCAGGTCCTGGTGCTTTCTCAGCTTTTTGACTAGCAAGGGCAATCCGAACTTCATCCAAGGACAGGCAAAGAGGAACATATCCCTCTATAGTGCCGGTTGTACCAACGCACCCGAAGCCTGGAAATACCCTACATTCTGCATATAATGCCGTGAAATGTGAGGGATTTTACAGTGAATTTGCCTCTGGACATCAATGTTTGCTGCCCATATAAATCTCCAAAAAACATTGAGTCCTTGTCTTGTATGGACTTTAGAAGAACTTCCCACGTCGGTCCAGCAAACATCTTTCTCATCTATTAGCAGCTTTTTATAACTGGAACAAGCCTCTTGTAAGGCCACTTAGCAACTAATGACATTCTCTTAAGGTCCTCCTGCAGTCGTTGTCAAACCAAGGGTTAGTCTTTAGCAAATGTTTAAGGTTCAGTCTGGAATTTGTTGTGAAAAAAGGTCTCAATCCATCTTAAATAGTGTGCTGCAATCATGCCTTTTGGGGCACAATCATCACCTTGGAACAGAGCTAACACAGAGAGACTAGATTTGTGAATTAGGGATGTTTTCCCCAGTGTTAATTCTTGCCCATTATACTGCCTTTCTCACATTACCAGATACCGCTAAGGGTGTATTATCCACCCCATGGCTGGCCTCCCAACAGCCCAAACAAAGAGGGAGCTACACTCGGTACTAAATGCCGATGGTCACTTTCCACTCAAGGATTTCAAAATCCTTGAGTTGATCACAGATTTCCAGATTAACCAGAAAATAATCAATTAACAAGACTCACGGATCATTTACAAAAGTATTCTTCGTTGGAATCGTCCACTACATGCTCTCATACTCTGGGTCATGATCATACTGTAACGCTCACCTGGTATCCACGGGGATGTCACTCAGCCTGCTCTGACCTCTTACGACCTCAAACCCTTCCCTGGAGTCTAGTCGACTGGAGACTGGGCCTGAAACACAGGATTGTTAGAGTTTAACTCCCTATTGTCTGTGTGCTTGAACCACTTCTTTCCCGGGGTCCAACCCCTCCCTTTGATCCACAGCTCACCTTGTTTTCTTGGAAAGTGTGCTCTCCGTCCTGCTTTCAGCGCAGGGGCGCGTTGATTGATGTGGGCTCGTTGCTGCTTAGTTACTTCACTGGCAAGAGTCTGAAAGGTAAGTATGAGTCTTTTGAACAGTTCTCCAACTTCGTTCCTTTCCTTCCTTAGATGATGGCCGGCGTCCAGGGATGGCGACGTGCTGCTGAGATGAGTAGCGCTGAAGGTGTGTGAGAGCACGATGCGCAATGCGACCCTTTCGTATTTGTATTGAACCAAGTTCTTTTTCTGTGTCTTTTAGGCGCTGCGACATTTTCAACGTCAATGCCGGTTATGAAGAAGAAATGCGGTGATTAAGCGCGGTATGCAGCGCCTCTAGATGTTTCCACGCTAACCTGGAATGTCTTTTCCCTCTTGCAGATGGATGAGACGTTCCGGAGACAGAGTTCCCACAGAGCGGCTGGGATTCAGGTAAGCGTTTGAAGCTCGTACAGTCTTTAAAAGATAAGCGAAGAAGATTTGCTGAATGCTTACTAATGCCTTTTTTCTGTTCTTTTCCTTTTTCCTTAGGAAGCGGCATGCCGGGATGGGAATGACACCGCCGAAGATGCCCGCAGAACAGAAGAAGCGATGAATGATGGGCAGAAGCGCCGCAAGGTAAGGCTGTTCCTAACTGTGTTCTTGCAGGAGCTGAGCGCAGAAGAAAGATGCAGGCCTACTGGAGACCGATCCGAACACGAGTGTCACGCTGCAGGTGCAGAAAACACAAAGCATGTTTCTCAGCCTGGGCGTGGCTTAAATAGTCTCTGGGTATCCCAGGTGTCTCTGAGCTGAACCACACCCAAAAGACTAGACTGCACATGCAGTTCTGGGAACCGAAATATGTGGGGGCATCCATCTTGTCCCCATCAATGCACTACAAGTCCAATCCCCAATGTTATCCTATGGGAGTGTGCGAGTCTGGTGCCACAAGCGCCAAGTCTGACTCCAAGTGGGTCTTTGGAGGGATGGAGAGGCCCTTGAGGGCCATGTAGGTGATCGTGGCCTGGCCCCACCCTGACATCTTGGAGGGCTGGGGACATGAGGGGCAGGAATCATGACAAATACTGGCTACCTCCACTGCATTCTTTTTTTGCGTACATTGGGCTTGAAGCACATCGGTTTTCCGCATTCCAAAATCTATCCTCTTCCTCATAAAACCCCTGATGGTGTATATCAGGACTTCCTAGCTCTGAGAGGAGGTACTGGCAGTATTACAGGAAATAACCCCTTCGAACCCAGGAGACCTGGCCACACTCCCTGCTCGCAACAGGGACTGTTGGATCGAGTCCCATTCAAATTATAGTCAACTCATGCAATGAGGCTAGTTACATTGTCAAAGCCGAGCCAGTCAAAATTACTCTAAATCCTGCCAAGCCCCTGCACGTGTACCTCAGTGTCCCATTTCCCTGACAGGCTAAAGGAGGATTCCCCTGTAAGAGAATCCCTTCTCCAACAAGGTATTAATTGTACCAACTCTTAGTCCCTGCAATACTCTGATTTTGCCCACAACGAAGCCAGGTAAAGAGGTCACTGTTTCATTCACCACCGGGATGCGGTTAATGCAGCCGTGCTACTGGCTTTTCCCGTTGTACCTAACCCGTCTACCATCTGATCATTCATTCCCTACTCAGCCAAGTACTTCACTGTTGTAGATCTGTGTTCAGCATTTTTCTCCCTACCTATACATTGACAGTATCTGTGCACATTTATCCATAAATCCATGAAGTATACGTTAATTTGTTTTCAACCCGGTACAAAGAGAGCCCTACCATATTCTCCCAAATTTTAAAGAGCTCTCTACTTTGGTTCCCAAGCAGGCCGACGTTGGTGCAGTACGTAGACAATCTGCTCCTAGCCTCCCCCTCCCTGGATGCATCCGAGTAAGACTCTCATTCGGTTGACCCGCTAGCTAAAAGCGTCAGAAGGCATCTAAAATTACAAGTTACAGTTGTGTCTGTTCCATGTGCGATACCTGGGCTGTGAGATTTCAGCTGGGGAAAGATTTATCTCAAAATCGGACTACACCGATCCAGAAAGGCCCCAGACCAGAAAGCAGATTAGGGTTCCTCAGTATGGTCAGTTACTGCAGACCGCGAGTCCCAGAATACGCAACCATAGTTAAGCCCCTTCAAAACCTCACGCATGATTCTACCCCTGCCATGGCCTCAGGAAGCAGAAGATGCCTTTGCCACCATAAAGCAAGCACTCGCAACGGCTCCGGCTTTAGGTTTGCCAGATAATAGTATGCCCTTTGTGCTGTACTTCAAACTTGACTGTTCTGCTCAAAGTATGTTGACCCAGTTACACAGTGACAAGCACCGGCCCTTATCTTACCACAGCATAGTCTTAGATCCAGGAGCCACACGACTCCCAGCTAGCCAGCAAGCCGTCTGCTCTATTGGTAAAGACTGACTCACAAGTGCAAGGTTACCCTGTCATGATTGCAGTTCCCCACACTGTGCTGTCATTACTGGTTAAAGGGAAGACACATAATGAGTTTAATTCCTGTCTCACCCAATATTAAATGTTGCCTATTTCTGATGTTAAAGTAAACCTGAACCGATGTTCAGTCCTGAATCCTGTTTCTTTGCTGCCAACCCCGCAGGACGGGAACCGAATGACTTTCAGGCTGCTGTGGAGACGCTTATGTCCTCCCGTGCTGATTTGTCAGATGTGCCCCTGTTGAACCCTGAATACGATTCCTTTTTGTGGATAGCTTGAGCCTCAGTGTCACAGAAACTGGGAAATTGGTTTCTGGTTATTCTATACGTACTGTGAGAAACCAGGTGTCTCACCCTTTAATCCCTTGGGATCTGTCATCCAGGTGGCTAGGACGTGGTCATCGCTTTTGGATCCAGTTCCTGGGGGTGGACCAGTGCTGGAGTATCACCTGGGTGAGGGGTCCTTTGGGGAGTGGGACACAGGATGGTGAGACGCGGTATTCCCTTTCCTGGAACACCTTTATCCCATCCTGCCAGGTAGGATATTTAGGAACTGAACCCCCCACACCACTTTTACAACAAACCCTTTCTCAGAGACATCCCGATTATGCGAGAAAACGGACTAACGCCTGAGCCGTATACCGGACGTGTCCCAATACAATGGCCAGGCAATTATGGACCTTCACACACACCTGACTTCCATTACACTTCCCGCCACGGATAAAAGGCGCAGCACGAGAGCACACTCTGAGCGAGGCAAAGTACACAAGGAAACCGCAGTTCCAAGATGGCAGTTGAACAAGAGCAGAAAGACGGCGGGATCACTAGGAGGAAAGTTCCCTTGACCTTTTCGACAAGGAACCGTTACTTCACAATGCCTCGAGAATAGAAAGCTCAAGACCAGGAAACCAGGCTTAGGATTCCTGCATTGTGTTTTGGAGGTACCCGGGGCCCTCCCGCGTCAATAATCAAGGAGAGAAGAACCAGCTGCCGTGGTACTGTCATTGGCTCCAACAACAGAGCAGTCAGTGAAACAAACACAGCCAGCGAGTTGGGGGGGACCGACGTAAGACCGGTCTGTGTTGAAGCCAAGGTTAAAAGCGGCAACATTGTATGGCGAGCCCTGAAATGAACATTGTATGAAACGTGTGTGATAACCAACAAGAGTAAAGTTGAACTGCAAATGAGCGATTGTGTGCTCAATCAAAGGTATCCACTGAGAGCTGACAAATGTGAAAGAGTGGCAAAGCATTGTCAATCGAAGTGGCCTTGCAGTGGGTCAAGCAAAATCCCATGCAAAATCTAAAGTCTTTGACATCGAAAGAGTAAAGAAAGTTGATGGCAAAGTAAATAAAGTTGGTCCGAGTCTGGCAGAGGGAGATCAAATGAAAGATGTGTGTTAAAGCAAGTGTGTTTTAAAGTAGATAAATTGGTCAGAGCCCGGCAGAGAAAGACTGATTGAAGACGGATCCGAGGTGAATACTAAATCACCTAAGAAAATGGTGTATGGGTGAAATACAGAAGGAAAGGAAGTTTGCTTGTTGCATCAGGCCCTCTGAAAGAAGAGACGTTGGCACAGAAGGCTATGATGTTTAATTTTTTGAACTGCACCCTTGTGCTAGAGAAGCCAGAGACTGTGCTAAGCTCGAGTGTGCTGCCTTGTCCCATGCTGAAACCATGGGGAAGGGAAGCCAATGACTTGAATATCCCGGCATATAATTTCTTGAACACTTCCTTTGCATAACATTATTTCCCACACTATTTGTATTTAGAGTTAAGTATTGGCAATAGGTTTATCAGTATACAACCTATTTTTTTTTTACAAGACAGCACTAGGACTGCATTATTTTGTTATGGTTATAGCTTGCTCCCATCTTTAGAGTTAGGATTAGATGAGCGTTTTTCAAACCCAATTGAAGTTCAATAAACACCCTTGCACTGTAGTCGCTTGTGTCTGTCTTACTGTTGACACCATGCCTTCCTTACAGTACCCCCACATGCAGTCGTAGAAACAAACAAGTTACTTAACCCATGGCAACATTCATTTTCGACTGGCTGTTCATCCCACATATTCCTCATCTTTGATATTCAAGTCTGCTTGCAGCTTGCTTTGGAAAACATGTTCATGATTCTGGTGCCGTGCTGTGTTCAGTCATGGCCCTCAACGACCTCCGTCCTGTCCTCTGCTGTGACGTCGACACTTGCATAAGTAGCACGCATGGAGACCAGTGCTTCAATTCTAGTTTTTTCTCTGCATGAACTACCAAAGATAGAGACGTATTTGGCGGTGCCAGAGAGGAAGGTGTAACAGAAATTCTTGGCAAGTACGCAGGGATAGATGGAAGGTGCGGTAAGGAATACATGGGAGGAACATCCAGTCGAAAGAACATTACCACGGGAAAGTAACTTTTTCATTGAATGGATTGTGTCCTCCCAATTATTCCTCATATTTGATACACTCCCATAGCTGTCTGCATGAGGAGGTGGGTGCTAAGAATTTCTATTTATTCATGGTGTGGAGAACAGTTTGCCAAATGTGGCCTCCTCCCCGGACAGAGTCCAGACAATAGAATCTGCTGAAGGTTTGAAGACACGACCATGTAGCCGCTTTGAAGATGTCCTGCACACGCACCCCTCTTTCATTAGCCGAAGAGCCCTCCTCTAGTGGAATGAACCCTCAAACAATCAGGCGAGTCCTTGACTGCTGGAGAGTAGCATTCAGTAATGCACAGAACTATCCAGCTCGAAACAGTTTGCTTTGCGACAGCCAAACCCATCTATGTCCCGAGTAACCCAAAAAAGTTGGTCATCCTGTCTGATATTTGCGATCCTTGAAATTTAGACACTTAAGGCCCTTCACTGGTCTAGTCAGGGAAGCCTCTCATCCTCTTCAGAAGGATGAGGCAGTGGATAAAAAGTCAGCAACACTATCTTTTGTGACAAGTGGAACTCTGACACCACTTTAGGAAGAAAAGATTAAGGCATCCTCAACACTACTTTATCCTAAAAATTCTCTTTTAAAAAAAAAGGTTGTAAAAATGTGCTTTTGAGGACAGGCCCGGCAGTTGACTCACCCTGCGTGCTGATGTAATAGCCAAAAAGTGAACAGTTTTGAGCGTTAGCATCCTAAATGGTCATGAATGCAAGGGCTCGATAGGGGCTGCCTTAACACTAGGTTCAAATCCCAGGTCGGCACAATGAAAGGAACCAGGGGAAACGGGCTGGTCAGACCTTTAAGAATTGCATCACAATCAGGACCTTTAAGAGGGATCCTTCATGTGGTGATCTCTTAAAAATTGATAGAGATCGTGCTCTACCTGCTCAGAGCGTCCGCCACAGTATTTTCTTCTCCTGCTAGGTGAACTGTCAGAAGAGAGATTCCTTCTTTAAGTGCCCAGAACCAGAGCTGCTTTGCCTCTCTGCACAGGAGCAGGGACCCCCACAATCCCTCTGTTGTTGGGGTAGTGAAAGAATGGCCACTGCGTTGTCCGTCATTATCAGGACACTTTCCCCCGTACTGAGGGCAGAAAGGCCAGCAGCGCTAGTCTGATTGCCCTCAGCTCTACCAGTTTGATGTGAAGTCTTGACTCAGACAGAGACCAGTATCTGCTGATTGAAAGGTCTTTCATGTGGGTTGCCCATCCTTTAAGGGGGGAGTGTCACAATTGTCATTTCCGGCTGTGGTTGCCAAAAGGGCTCTCACTATATTCTCTTGGCAGGCCCACAGGATATTCTCGGTGACCTTGTTTGGGATCTGAAGTAGGTCTGTCATTGTGCCGGAGAATTTAGACGTCTGGGATCTGATAGGACACTGAAGGGATCTCATTCTCAGACAGGTTTCTGGCACCAGAAAAATACAGGATGCCAGGAGGCCGAGCAACCTAAGGAAGTCGAAGGCTGGAAGATGTTGGGCACTCTGAAACCTTTGGACCATCTGCAAGAGATGTTGAGCCCTCAACTTTGGCAGCAAGGCTTTTCCCCCCCAGGCTGAATCCAGGACCGCTCCAATAAATTTGAGCCTCTGTGATGGTGTCAAGTGAGACTTCTTGAAGTTCAGAGAGAAGTCCAGCTCACGAAGGAAGTGGCAAGTGTGACTAAGGTGACTCAGCCTGTTCCGGAGAACAAGCTCTGATCAACGAGTCATCCAGGTTGGGATAGAGGTGAAGCCCCTCCCTCCTTAGACTTGTCAGCACTGCTGCTGTAAGTTTGGTGACGATCCTTGGGGCGGAGATGAGCCCGAATGGCAGGACCCGAAACTGATAAGGAGAACTGCAAACTGTGATCTTCGGGTACTTTGTGCTTTTGATGGATAGGCACATGAAAATAAATATCCTGAAGGTCCAATGACACCAACCAATCCTGGAGTCCAAGGGCCTAAAGGTTCTGCAAAGGAGTATAATCCTAACCTGGTCCTTCCTGAGGAACTTGTTCAAGCTCTCAAGTCCAAGATGGGTCACACTGCTCCACTCTTCTTGAGGGGGTGGCAGGGGGGGGGGGGTGGGCGGAGGAATCAGGAGAGTACCAACTCCGATTCCTCACCGCTGAAGGTACTAATTCGATTGCATCTTTCTCCAACAGGCTAAACATTTCCTGTTGGAGGAGAGGATCTGGATCTAACATATATAAGCCTTTTGGGGTGGGCAATCAGGGGGTTTCGTTAAGAATGGGAGGCAGTAACCGTAGGCCACTGTTTGAAGCACCCATGCATCCTAGGTTATGCCCCACCAACTCAGAAGATGCACTGACAGTCTGCCTCCCACCACAGTCTCATGAATAAGGGAGTCAGAGGTTTTGCTGATACAGTTGCACAGGGAGTCTCATCTCCTCTACCTTTGAACCCACGTGGAGGTCTTCTCCGACCTCTCTGACAATATTGTCCTCTTCCCCTTGAGACTGAAGAATAGAAACAAAAAGGACAAACTCTCCATTGCTGTCAAGAAGATTGGTATTGGGAAGGTTGTCCAATTGCTGCTGCCCTAGAAGCTTGCAGCTTTTCCAAGCCGTCATCAGCTTTCTCTCCAAACAACTGGGCACCATCAAAAGGTGGTTGTTCTTCAACCCCCTCTCCCCCGAGCCCCACCCCTAACCTTCGAAGAGGATGTCAGTGACTTGGATATATGCGTCAAGGAAGACTCCTTCGACTTACGTCGATGAGCCTCTCTCCCCGGGGTCTTCGATGCACAAGGAGGAACATCAGGTGCCCTACTGGTCTTGAGAGATTCAAAGGACCTGGGAGACTTCTTTAACTCCTTCATCGGGGCACTCTGAGGAGCCATGCTCAGAAAAATATGTAGCATTTTTAAACCGAAATTCTCCCACTCTGAGGGAGTCAAGGACTTACTTGGAAAGGATCCCTTCCGGTCAGACAAGGAGGAAGAAGACGACTAAAATCTGTGGCATTGCTTTTCCGGGAAGAGAACTATGAACGTAGAGACCTCAACTGTGAGCAATTCTAGTGTCTGGAGCGCTTTCTCTCCAGAGACACGTCCCTGGAGTCACGAGAAGATTTTTTTTTTTTTTTTTTTTTTTTTTTTTTAGGGGGAATTAGGAGAGGGCTCTCTTGCTTTGTGTTTCTCATACAAGGCCTTGACCGTCATAAATTGGCAAGGCCTGCAGTCATAGACTTTGTGACCAACGAAACACCACAAACAGACTCAGTCCAGGCCCATTATGAACATTTGTGCCCCACAACCAGCACACCGCTTAAAACCAGTATTGGTGTCGAGGACATTGGCGATTTTCGCTGAGGCAGTATCGCTCCAAAGCTCGCCAACATGCAGAAAAAAACGGTTGCTGTGTGTGCTACTTATAGTAGCGTCGATGTCATGGCCAAAGACAGGACAGAGGCCATCGAGGGCGATGACTCGACACTGCACAGTGCCAGACAAAGAAAAAAAATCAGAAGCAAGCAGACTTAAATATCAAAAGATGAGGAATACACTCGAGGACAATGCATTGGAAATATCAATTACCCATGGTAAAATCTGCACAAGTCCCTGTACTCACAGCTCTCACCCATGGCCATGCTTTGGACCGGGATGGATCGGCCACGATATATACAGACTCCAGGTACACCGAAGAGGTAATGCATGACTTTGTACTCCTCTGGAAGAAGCGTGGGTATTTAACATCCACGGGCACCCCAATATTGAATGGAAAATGTGTGTCTGCCTTATTGAATGCATCATTACTTCCCGAAGATGTAGCAATAGTTAAATGTAAAGGACATGATCCCTCTCAGTCATTCAAAGCCCAAGGAAATACACTAGCATATGGCGCAGCTCGTTCAGCTGCCTCCACAAGGCCCATGGGTCCTAATGATTTTCTTGTTTGTGTTGCAGTCCGATGGTCCCCAATCGTGTCCCTTTCCAGACTTGCGCTCCTCGAAGACAAGCCGCTGAGGCCGAAAACTTGACCTGGACCCAGCGTCATTGTAAATTGGGAGCAGTACGTTGGGAGTAGACTCCCTGTGGCGTTGCCCAGACGGCCGCCTAGTGGCGCCCCAGGTACTCCTCCCCCTACCTGGTCCGTGAAGCTCACAGCTTAGCCCATTCAGGTACAAATGCTGCAATTACCTTACTGAATCGAGATTAAATGGCCCCTGGTTTAGCCTCGATGGCTAACGGTTAACTGTTATGTGTTTAACACACGTTGGGAGAGCAGAAGTCATGAGGCTGTCAGCACGTCCATTCCTAAGGGTCCATTCCTACACATGCCGACAGACTTCATGCAGCTCTCCACTTGTATGAATTTTGTATTACTGTTTAGTGATGGTAGATGTATTCTCTGGATGGGTAGAGCCCCACCCATGTAGGAACGCAGATGCTATTACAGTGGTAAACCGTTGGCAGAGTACATACCAAGATTTGGTTTGCACCTCGGTACAGACCGCAACCAAGGCACCCATTTTACTTGTCAGCTCATTAAAGAAGTGTACAAAGCTTTAGGAATAGCTTCGCAGTTCCATTGTGCTGATCACCACCAGCCCAGCGCGCATGTACAATGCTGCAATGGGGATCTCAACTTAAGACCATCTAAAGTGTGTAGACAGACGGGGTTGAAATGGCCTCAAGCCTTTCCCCTTGCTCTGTATGCCATGCGCAACAAACCCCAGCGTAAACACAAAAACCTTACAAGTCGCCCCATGAGAGTTTATCTTTAGAAGATACTTTACTCCAATACTGTTGCATGTTGATCAAAACTGTTCGATCTCTCCAGGCTCGGACCAGTGAAGCCTTACTGTACCAGCCACTGAGCCCCGCCACCCTTCACAGCCTGAAGGTTCATCAGTGGAAATCGCCCAGTATGTTCAAGTACTGAACCAGGAACCACAGCTTCTGAACCTCTTCCACACGGTGAGGTCTCGGAGGGAGCTATTGCTAAGGCTCCTTCGTCAGTCGAGCCCCCAGCCAGAGGGAATGACCCAGAATCAGGCCTCGCTCCTAGTGTACTACCTTCAGTGCCTGACTCTCTGGATCTCACATCCCAGCCCCTGAAAAAGGTACGCTTTGCAGTCACGCGGAAGAACTCCTGAGTATCAGTAGCTCCAAAACAAAGTGGCAATTGGCCAGGTCACTCACCCCTGGAGTTGTCCCCTCAACAATGAGGAACTCCCACCCACCCCCCTGAGGGGTCAGTGCACTGGCAAAGAGTGGAAGTCACCTCTGTTGACTCACCGATACCTGCAAGTTATAGTCCCTGCCGTTACCACCTGCTTGCCATTTGATTTGTTTTAATGACCCTCATATGCATGTGGCTCTGCTACCTTGGATATCTCTACTGGGAACTTTTAGCTAGAAATTCAGATTACGAACTATGGACCAAGGAATTCTTGCTCAGCTTTCTGTTAGAAATTTGGAACAGTGACATTTACCTTGCTGCAACTTCAAAGGCCTATAAAACTATGAAATTAAAACTCGGAACTGGCAAACTTATATTACTTGTGTCCTGCAAATCACTGGCCCTGATGAACGGAACAGAACTTCATCTTCTATCCACAAACCTTTGCGCTGGTGCCACGATCCGATTGAACCTGGACACTCGAGGATTGGCCCTAGTGTACACTAGGTCTGGCTATATTGCTGTTATTATTGTCAGAACATGGATGTATAATTTCACTGTGACTGCTGTGTTTTGTACAACCCACCATAAAACAATGGTCTCTCTGCACATCCCTGGGTTCACTGTGAAAACACTTCCTGCACCTCTCCTGGCAGTATGCCTGCATTTTTAATCTTACTGACGGCTGGGTCTGTGTCCATCTGCCTCACAACTTATTCTCCAAGTTTCCTATTGCATCCATCACCACTCCAGTGGAGGGATGTCGGTATGGATCTTACGTTTGTCACCCAGTCCAAAGGCACAGGACACTGTAGTTTAGTTTAGTTCGTTTATTTGTAGTGTGCAGCTGAACCCTCGGGTAACTGAGCGCATTAACGTAGGAGCAGCAATGTTACAGATAGTTGCACATACAGTCAAGGTCATAGTGGGAAACAGTACAATCAATGTGTGAGTGACCTGGTTACACAGTGGTCAACAGTCGGACACATGAAGGGTGAAGGATACAAGGAAACATATGACAGAGAATTGTGAACATAAGTATAAAGATATTCGGACACATGATTTAGCTAAGTGCAGTTGACAATCTATTGTTGAGTAGCGAAGTGTTCTTTTACCTTGGCTCAGAATGACCAGAACGAGGTCTCAGCCCTGATGGGAGAGCATTCCAGGTTTTAGCTGCTAGTACAGGGACGGTAGTTCCACCCGCTGTTTTCAAATTGAACCTAGGGATGATGAGTTGGTGTAGATATGGGGATCTGGTTGGTCTGGAAGAGTTCCGACTTGTGAATTTGTCTGAAAGGTATCGTGGAGCTGTAAGGATGCTCATTCCATTCCAATTTGGGTTTTACTGGTCCTCCAAATTTCCCCAGACCAAGTACACACCAAGCCCGCATCACTCCACCTTTCCTCCCAAGTAACTGCCCTTGTATGCTACACCAACCCAGGTCTTTATGGGAACTAGCAAAATTTATGATTACTTGTGCACCATTTCCAGATTCATGTCACATTTGCCTTCAATCTGGAATGCAACGTATTCCGGGACCCATTACATTTGTGGGGACAAAGCTTATCCCTGGCTTCCCAAGCGGAGGGAGTTGTTACATAGAGTATATCCTGCATGCAGCGAGTCATACTCCCACCTTTACAGCTTATTCCCACTGCAGGAGAAGCACTGCCAGCGAAGGTTTTGTTTGTGGGGTAGAACCCCTCATTCCAGTCCTTTGTATCAAGATAAACTGGGACCATTTCACCCAATTGTTGGGATTAGTATAGGATATTGCAAATGCCATGGCGTCGTCCTTGACTCAATCATCCTGAGAACAAGTAGCCATCCAAATCATGATGCTTCAGAACCGTATTGCTTTATAAATTGTCCTAGCCTGACAAGGAGGCGTCTGCGCAATTGTGAAAATGAGTACTGTACTTTCACACCCAGTTACGCAAGTAATATTACTGACATAGTTACCCACATTCGCCACATTGTAAGCCTCCTTCACACTAGTCCGGAGGCGTCTTGGATTGAGGGTCTTTTGGGAGCACATTATGTGTCTGCTGGTCAGATCTTACTCATAGCACGTCTGTACTGTCAGATGATAGCTTGTAAGTGTCTGTATTATTGAGCATGCACCGCCTGCTCTGCCTCTCAGACTGCCCAAGTACTTTACTGCCATGCTACTGTAGAAATAATGTTATATGCCTGGATGTGAGGTTTGTTCCCCTAAAGATGTATGTAGTGAGATTTGAGGGAAGGCCTCATAGCAGGGAATTGTTATGTACTCTTCCAGCACACTGCTGCATAATATTTAGTAGCTAATGCCATGTTTAAACAACAATTTCTTGCCATTGTGAGGTGAGGCCTTACTGTGCATGTCTTTGCGATGAAGGCTCTTCGCCTAGTGTGTAGCTATGATAGCCTGCACATCTCTCGCTTCTGACGCATTTCCTTTTTGGCATATGCAAGCCTGTTTTAGGCTCCCGCTTTCTTAGGAAAAGTAGCTTTAGTAGACAGAAGTCATCATACTGTAAGCATGCTCCCCTTCCTGAGACAGTGTTTGAACCTTGGAGGATTATAATTCAACTCTACTAAATGTATCACTTTATGCCATCGTTCCTGATGACATTGCCAACATGTGAGAATGCAGCTGGTATCAAAGACTTGCACAGTGGGGCTTGGTTCCCCGCTTGTAACATTGTTTCAGTAGGATTCCTTTCCCTGTATGAACCTTCCCTTCCATTGAAATACATGTGTTCTCTTATAACCAAAGGAACGGTGGGGGGGAGGGAGGTGGGGTGGGTTGGTGTTCTCACTTGGGTCAAAAAGTCTTGCACTTTTGCTGGTTCCTTTTGTTCAGTTTGTTTTTAAAATAGATTTTTCACCAATCCAATGGAATAGTCAGTGGTCATTTTTACACCACAATGTGATATAGATATATAATACATTACTCACCCGTAATCGTATTTCTGATGCTTGTATCTGCTTAGATTCACATGCTGTGCATAGGTCGACATTTAGTGGAAGCTGCAAAGTATTACAGTTTGTTTTTCGAAACTCAAAAAGGGGCGTCGAGCTAGGACGTGCCAGTGATACTATCCCTAGTGTGACATCCCATGTACCCATGATCCCTCACGCATTTAGGACCCTCAGATTGTTTTTTTTCTGCCATTCCAGTCGGACGCATATTGCGGCGCTCCATTGGCATTAGCCAATTATTCTTATATTATTGTTAAAATTCCCCATATCTTTCCACCCTACGGTGAAGATAGACACCAGTGAAGATCGAGGACAACAACCGTTGAGAGTCCACGACGGACTTTGGGTCTCAGAATGCCTCTTACCTCGCCCTGTACAAGTAGGGAGAGTGGGGGGTGATCATACAGGCTCCCACATGTATTTCCTACATATACTCGCCTGCTGCCAAATTAATACATCTGGAGAGTACTCCATTTAAATTCTGCCCAAAGTGTAACAGGAAGTTCCCCAGGGTAGATCAGCACAATACGTGCAATTTGTGTCTCCCACGAGACCATCCCGAGGCTACCTGTCAAGCTTGTAAGCTCTTCAAGCCCAGAACACTTAAAAACCGCTCCACTAAACGCTGGGCCCGCTACGCCAGGCAACGAGAGGCCATGGGCGCTGAATGGACCTTTAGCGATGGCAGCAATGCAACATATCAGACGGCGAGGGCAGATGGGTGACTTTAGACACCCACACGCAAGCCCCCGACCTCGGAGGACTGGCCAGCAGCCCAGTTATGGGGACAACACCCAGTGGCAAAAGCGCAACCCACACCACTCCCACTAAGCACATCAGCCCCAGCCGTGACTCAACACACGTGTCGACGACCGGCAACCGAACGCACCGAGAAAGTGGTCTAACGATTCAGTGTCCTCTGGGCGTTCACGTTCAAGATCGCCACATGACAAAGACCAACCGTCCACGTTTGGGAAGAGTGCTGCACTACCAATACTTGTACAGGCTCGGTCGTCAGAAGACGATGCCGACTTCTATGCTCCCAAGCGTGTAGCGTCTACTCCCGAGATTCGACACCCTTCTACCACCTCCGAATCTCAACGTGATGCGTCGAAACACTCAGAAACCTCTAAAACCTCAGGAAAACATTCCTCTAGTCACGGGAAGGGGGATAAACAGCACAAGAAACCTTAACACCATACAGAAAAACAGAAGACCCCTGAAAAGTTCAAGGTCCCTGACACTACTCCTAGGGGTAAAATTGTCCCTCCCACTCCTCATAATATGGGCAAGGATGAGGAACCAGAGCAAGAGAGGTTTATTCCCAGTTCCAAGGAATGGAACTCAGAGGACATTGATAGGGTAATGAGAAGGATGTCCTTTTTTGTAGACGAAAAGGACACTAATTATTTCCATAGCTATACAAATACACCAGCTACCTCTGCCCCTTCAGGATCCAAGGACTCTCAACCCCCTACTAAAAGGCTCTGTTCCGAGACTCCAGCGCAGGGATTGGTTTGAGACCCTTTAATAATTCAACCTTAACATCCAGAGTCATATGGTGAGGAGACAAACACAGATGCTGGACGACCATACACGGGTTGCTTACTATGGGGAAGACGATGACGGGGAAGAGGAAGATGAGGCGGAAGCCTACAGTCTTGACTCTCCTATTCCGAAAGATCCCCCGGTCAATGACTCACCGATTCATAATCAGCCACTCCTCAATGTGGTACTAGCTAAAGCAGCAGCCCATTTCCAAATAGAGACACAGATCCAAGAAGATAGAGATTTCACAGAAGAAATCCTAGGGGACAGAGCCCTTACCCAAGCTATCCCCATATTAAAAATCAATCCAGCGCAGAATTGATCCCTCGCTGGTAACCCCTAATCTTATTTCTGCAGTTAATCCACAAGTGGAGAAATTATTCCGGGCCGCTCCCTCCGATCCCATGTACATAAGGGGTCAGTTAAAACCCGACTCATTGGTAGTAACAGCCACCAGAAAGGGGGCAGGTACACCACTAGCTTCTACAGTAGCACCCCGTGATAAAGAGAGCAAAAGGATATATGCTCTGGGGAAGAAGGTGACATCCACGTCAGCATATCAGGCACGTATTGCTAACACTACCACTCTGTTAGCAGGCTATAACTGCCACCAGTGGGAACAAGTAGCTGTTCTAATAGCCTCTGCACCTGAACCACTAAAGAGCCAGTTGGCCCAAATTGCATCAGACGGAAGATCTGTGTCTGGATGCATCCTTAAAGCAAACTTCGATGCAGCAGATAATGCAGGAAGATTAATAGCAGAACGCACAGTAATAAAGCACCCTGCTTGGCTCAGGCAGTCAGGGTTTAAACCCGAGGCCCAAGCCACGCTTATAGACATGCCAGTAGAGCATAACGTTCTATTCATCAAGACAGTGGAAGAGGCACTAAAGAAAGCTAACGTTGAGTACGAGACCTTGAAATCTCTCGGACAACTCACAAATAAACCCCCAGGTCAAAGGGGAAATAATAATGTGTCGCTTTCACGGCCAAAGCTCCCATAGGGGTTCCAACTACTATCAAAATCAAGGAACCTTGTGGGGCAACGTAGGGGCGCTCTAGAGGCAGAGGCAGCCCCGCCAAAGGTGGTGCACCATCTACTAAACATTACGTTCTGCTTCGGGAGCCCTTCCATGCATCCCCAGTAGGGGGGCGCATTTCCACCTCCACCCACACATGGGAGGGGATCACTTCGGACAGATGTGTGCTGTCCACAGTGTCCGCAGGGTACTCTATAGAACTACTAGGGCAGCCCCACGACCACCCTCAAGACAGAAGGTAAACTAGAAAATCCTTCGAGGAAATCACCATTCTGCTGGCAAAGGATGCCATAGAAATCATCCCGAGCAGCCAGGTAAACAAGGGTATTTATTCAACCTACTTCCTTGTGCCAAAGAAAAATCTGACAATGCGCCCAGTATTAGATTTGCACCCTACAAACAAGTAGGTCAAGCCACAAAAATTCTGCACGACTACATTGCAAGAGGTAATCCCACTACTAAAAAAGGGGAATTACACATTGGATATGAAAGATGCCTATTTTCATATTTCAATGTTCCCAGCACACAGAAGATTCTTGCGCTTCAAGATAGACGACCAGCATTACCAATTCAAGGTGCTTCCCTTCGGAATAGCCTCCGCTCCAAGGTTATTCACCAAGGTACTGGCAGGGAGGCAATCCCAGTCAGTCTACCCTTACCTGGACGACTGGCTCATTACAGGCCTATGCACAGCATGTGATCTAAGCAGATTCCACAAGCCTCAGAAAAAGGAAAAAAAAAATTGCTATATATATATATATATATATACACATACATATACACACACACACACACACGACAATGCATTACTTACCGTAAAAGCATTTCTGATGGTTGTATCTGCTTAGATTCACATGCTGTGCATAGGTCCGACATCCAGTGGTCACTGCGGAGTATTGCATTTTGTTTTTCGTAGTCGAAAAGGGGACGTCGACAAGGCGCGTCTGTAACACTATCCCTATAGTGACGTGCGTTGTACCCATAATCCCTCACGCGTCGAGGTCCCTCTGTATTTTTCTGCCCTGAGGGAGCCTTCTAGACGTGAGTGAGTACAGAAAAGAGAGAGATATAGAAAAGGATGTCCATGTTCCTTCCATCCGAGCGGGGAGGAAGGGTGTACTTGACCCATTTACTGGCTTCAGGTCTAGTATTCAATTCCATTAAAGTCCACCTAGCGGCACTTTCTGCATACACCACTTCCCAACTTAAAGTGTTGTGGTGGAAGATACCAGTTATCAAAGCCTTCATGGAGGGGGTAAAGAGAATACACCCTCGGATAGCTAACCCAGCTCCTGGATGGGACTTAAATGTGGTACTTTCTAGACTCATGGGCCCTCCCTTTGAACCCATGCACAAGGCAACTCTTAAGGACCTCACTCTTAAGACTGCTTTCCTAATCACTTACTCTCCTAATGGAGGTGATAGCTAACTACAGGCTCTTTCTGTTCTAGACCCCTTCGTAACAGTTCACAAGGATAAGGTGGTTCTACGCACACACCCAAGGTTTGCACCAAAATTCATCTCTAAATTTTATGTAAACCAGTCAATAGAACTACCCACGTTCTTTCAAAACCCTTCCAGCTTGGGAGAAAAAAGTCTGCATACACTAGATGTACGCAGAGCTGTCATGTTCTACATGGAAAGAACCAGACCACTGAGAAAGACTAACCAGTTCTTTGTCTCGGTGGTAGCAGGAAGAGAAGGAGATGCAGTTTCAAAGTCCACTATATCTAGATGGATTGTTCAATGCATCACTCTCTGTTACACTCTTGCTAAGAGAGAACTACCCTTCAAGCCAAGAGCACACTCTACTCGAGGCACTGGGGCATCCATAGCATTCATTGCAAATGTTCCCCTTGAGTCCATCTGCAAAACGGCAACCTGGAGTTCTGTACACACCTTTACAAAACACTACTGTCTAGATGCCCACTCTAGATCTGATTCCCAGGTGGGACAGGCAGTATTAAGACATCTTTTCTCTACTGTTCCTTCTCACAACCCACCTCCAACTCCGGGTACTGCTCGCTAGTCTATGCACAGCATGAGATTCTAAGCAGATTAACAAACATCAGAAGACAATGCATTACTTACCGTAAAAGCATTTCTGATGGTTGTATCTGCTTAGATTCACATGCGCCCACCCTTCCTCCCCGCTCGGATGGAAGGAACATGGACATCCTTTTCTATATCTCTCTCTTTTCTGTACTCACTCACGTCTAGACGGCTCCCTCAGGGCAGAAAAATACAAACAGAGGGACCTCGACGCGTGAGGGATTATGGGTACAACGCACGTCACTATAGGGATAGTGTTACAGACACGCCTTGTCGACGTCCCCTTTTCGACTACGAAAAACAAAATGTAATACTCCGCAGTGACCACTGGATGTCGGACCTATGCACAGCATGTGATTCTACGCAGATTAACAAACATCGGAAATATACATATACTAAGGAACGCTTTATTCTCATAAAAAGGTTACAAAGATGCCCTGTGTCTATTTGGTGAAGTTTAATTGCTTGCATAAAAAGCATTCTAAAATGAAACACATCAAGGTAACATTTGTTACAAATATTACCATCACTTTGAACAACAAAACAGATATATACTGTGTCAACCCGTGCTGCAATACCTATTCACTACAACTTACTCAAATCAGGGTTTTGTTACACATCTACTAACAATTCAGTTTAGTAACCAGATGCAGTAGTGCCCAGGCAGTGACAAGCACTCCAGAGAACTCGCTCTCTTTCCCTGGCTTACAGGTAAGCCATGCCCTTGGCAAAGACCACAAATTGAGTCCCATATTCCCAAGGATAGCATGCATCAAGAAATAAATGCCACCCTGAGCCACTGGAGCGGAGAACATCCGTGACTATCAGGCTACAATATATCATGTGGATGTCCTTGGCTAACAACGCATCTATCCAGCCATGTTGAGGCTAAAATGATCTGTTCAGAAAAGTCAAAAAGTGGCCAAATTGTATCTATGATACTCAGAAACTCTAAAAACTCTTGAAAAATGTACAAAATTTCAGCCAATAATATGCTACTAGCAAAGAAGTAGGAATGTATTCTAAATAGTGGGCGCTCCATTGTGCCGTTTCGCATCATCGCCCTGCAGGGTGGCTCTTGCGAGCCGGAATCAGAGCCAGCTTTAAATGTCCTTTATTACTTAACTATCCAATTGGTCATTGGTTTTCTGCCAGGCTTCTGCATGCTTTAAAATATTGCCAGCCCTAAATTCACCTGCTCCACAAGTCTTTACTGATTCTATCTGGTGCTGCAATGCTGCTACTTAAATAGACATGACAAAATTTACAAATGCAAGAGAATAAATGTTTTGCATGATTAATCTTACTGCGCTCTTAACACCGGAGACCAGTCACTAAGGCCACAACCGATATACAAACCTGTGTTGCTCTTCATTGTCTTGCATCCAAGACAACGCGTTGCCCCTGAGCCACAATCTGTTTGCTAAGGTCTCGTCAAAATTAAAAATAAATAACCTGTGTGAAACTTTCACAGGACAGACATGTGCGACTCATTGTCAATGTCGTTCCTGTGCGGGAAACTTCCATGGTCAAGTTAAATTCCAATTTTTAGGACCATTTGTATTTTATTCTATTGTACTGGTCACTTGTATAGCGCCTTTTGCCATTATCATAGTCTCAATGCACGGTTTGTGGGAACACCCTCAGAGGACAGTAGTCCAGAGTGTTGGAGGTCATGGGGCAAGATTAGGATGCTTGCATGCATTTGGCCGAATAAGGCTTAGCAGGCCTGGCCAGGCTCTGGTAGTGGGCAACCCTTAATGGCAGGCATGTGGGTGAGTGCTGAGGGGAGTCAGGAGATGGCTTGAGTGCTAGGGACTCGCTATGTGTTCAGCATGCCCTAATTTGTCGTAGGTCTGGGATGCATTCGAACGTCAGCGGTGTTGTGGCATAGTCTAGCTGAGTCTGGTGTAAGTGAGTGGAGAATCATGTTAACAGCACAACCACATTTTGTCATAGTCCTTGCTGTATTCTCGTTTGTGGGTGGCCATGCCTGAGGCCAGTGTCCATCGGAGTTACATACCTAGCAGAAGTTTGGTGGTGATTTGTTGTTTGTGCGCCAGCTCAAGCAATTGGCTTCTTCTGTTGATTCTTGATGCTGTGATTTATCGAAAGTAATGTTCCAACCAGTGCTCCAGATAAGATTTTGAGGTGGGAGTATTTTACTCATTTTTAAACTTTGAGAGTAAATGTGATTTCCAGAGAGTAAAACTGACTTTTCTCCTTTGCAAGAGAGTACGGTATGGAAATCATTACTATGCGGCAGCTTTCTGCATTGTGACCGAATACACCTTTCCTTATTTCTGTGAGATCTGGCCATTTGATCTCTCCTGAAAATATTTAAATGTTGAAAACACAAAACTAGCCAATTACATAGTAAAGCAAACATGAATTTTATTGTGTGTTTTGAGGTTCGATAGCAGAATTGTCTTTTGATGTTTAATGAAAGTTCTCATATCCTGGAGCTATTACTACCTAATAGTATGCCAATGTTCTGATACAACAGTGTAAAGAGCCAAGGACTCCATGCTAAACTATATATCTAATCTCATGTTCAAATGGTTATTTATATAGTGCTTTTGGCAAAGTGCTGTACATAGAAAATATTTATCACAATTATCACCAAACCAAAGTCGGTACTCCTTTATCGACCTCGAAAGTAAGAAAGGCCGAGTTGGCCTTCCCGGGATTTGAACCTACAACTTACAGATCAGGCACAGATAGCAGCAACGAGCACTCAACCGGCTGAGCTAACATCCTTCAGAGGTTGGTAAACTGAGTATCGACTGAGGTATAATAATCACAGTGCCTAGATGTTGAACGAACCATGTATGAAGCGCTACATAAAGTTAAATACCTATCTGGATTATCACAGAGACAAGGTTTAGCCGAGTTTCTATTTCAATAACAAATGTAACTTTCATTTGTTTGTATTTGAACAGAGCGTGCACTTCATGGAGAGTCAGGTTTTGGATGTTTTAATTGTAGTCTTGAAGATTCGAGAGGCTAGAACACCTGCGATTAGTGTAATGGCAATCACTCACCCCTGAGCAAAGACTTCCAGGTTGAATGGACGTAAACTAGACTGTGCGTACTCCTCATTTTGCACACTGTTTGTATATAGAGTGAACTGTAAAAATTGTCTGCCTCTGCATGATTATGCACACAGCACAGGAACTCTGAACAATACAATTGTGCAATACTGGTTTGCTTTCACTGGCATCTGCGTCCTGCGTCGATACGCTGTCCCTCGAAGGCCTCCGTCGAGCGCCGACGTCACCGGACGTTATATGTAGGACGCACGACTCCCGTAGCCTCAGTTGTAGTTTTTTCCCAGAACGTGTGGCACCAATCTTCTGCCAGTATGACTACAGAAAGTCTTGCGGAAACGTAAGCTACAATCGCATAAGAAATTCTGTAGAGGGGCAGGCTGGGAGGGTGCGATGTGGAATACGTCAGAGAACATCCCATCGAAAGAACGTTACCAGGTAGGAAAGTAACTTGTTCTTCGAGGGGAGTGTGTCCTCCGATGTATTCCACATCTATGACAGACTCCCAAAGCAGTACCAACATATGGAGGTGGAAAAATAATTTAGAATTTTAGAATGCCCATTCAAATTGCAGAATAGAGGACTGCCTTACCAAAGGATAAATCTTGCCCATGGATAGAATCCAGAGAGTAGTGTTTTACAAAAGTATGGACAGAGGCCCATGTGGCTGCTTCACAAATATTACGAATGGGAACACCCCTCTGCAGAGCAGTGGAGGCAGCCACACCCCTAGTAGAATGAGCCCGTAAACCCACCGGAGGGTCCTTACCCGCCAGACGGTAACATTCAGAGATTGTCAAGATGATCCAACGGGACAAGGTCTGCTTAGAAACAGCTTGACCCAAACGCCTTCCAGCGTATGCTAAAAAATAGCTGATCGTCCACTTTGACCCAGGACATGCTAGAGATGTAGAAACTTAAAGCTCTCCTAGGATCCAACCTATGGAGCCTCTCCTCTTCCTTGCCAAGATGCGGAGAAGGATAGAACGTCAGAAGAACCTTCTGGCTCAAATGCAATTCTGACACAACCTTCGGAAGAAAAGAAGGCCGAACCCGAAGGACAACCCTATCCTTATGGAACACTGTGAAAGGTGGCTTGGCAGAGAGTGCCTGCAACTCACTCACTCTGCGCGCGGAAGTAACAGCAACTAAAAATACAGTCTTAAAGGACCACAGTCTCAATGGACACGAATGTAAGGGCTTAAATGGAGCTCCCATGACGAACTTTAGAACTAAGTTCAAATCCCATCCCGGCACCTGGAAAGGCGACGGTGGAAACACATTAGTTAGCCCTTTTAGAAACTGAGAAATCAAAAGGAATCTTAAAATAAGAACACTCTTCAGAGCGCTTAAATATGGACAGCGCTGCCAGGTAACCCTTAATGGTACCCACTTGCAGGCCCTTGTGGGCTAAAGAAAGCAAAAAAAGACAACCACAGGAATTGAACACTGAAAAGTATCCACATTCTGTACCCTGCACCAGTCGCAAAACTTTCTCCAATGGCAACGGTACAGGGATTTTGTTGCTGGCCTTCTGGCCGAGAGCAACACCTCAATCAGGTTTTCAGGGAGGTCCTAATCCTTGTACCTCACCCTTTCAGAAACCAAGCATGAAGGTTGAGAGACTGGACCTCTGGATGGAGAACCCGACCCCCACCTCCCATGAGAGCAGATCGTCTCGATAGGGAAGACGGCGTGGAGGGCAGATGGACATGTCGAGAAGGTCCGGGTACCACGCTCCCCTGGCCCATGCCGGAGCAATGAGGATCATTCGGGAACCGAACCTCCGTAACCTCCGCAGCACTTGCGGAATGACGGGGACTGGAGGAAACTCATACAGCAGTGGGAAGGACCACTCCACTACGAACGCATCCCCCAAGGCTCCTCTTGGAGGAAATTCCCGCGAGCAGAATCTTTCGCACTTCCGGTTGGCACTGGTGGCGAAGAGATCCACTTATGGGGTCCCCCAAAGGGCGAAGATCTCCAAAAGAACTTCTTGAGCCAGCTCCCACTCAGGAGAGACAGTGCTCTGCCTGCTGAGAGCGTCCGCCGCCTCGTTTTCGTCTGCGGCCAGATGAATTGCCGACATCGAAATTTCCTGCTGTATGGCCCAGAGCTGCATCGCCTCTCTACACAGTGGGAGAGACCCTGCCCCAAAACCCCTTTTTTTTGAGGTAGTGCATGGCCACTGTATTATCCGTCAGAATCAGGACATTCTTCCTCCGCACAGACGGCAGAAAAGCCTTCAGGGCTAACCTGACGGCCCTCAGCTCCAACAGATTGATATGGTGTCTGGACTCCGACAGAGACCAACGACCGCTGACTGTCAATTTGTTGGCATAAGTTCCCCATTCTGTGAGGGATGTGTCCATCACTATCGTCACCTCCGGCCAGGGTAGCCAAAATGGAGCCCCCTTCATCAGATTGCCTTGGTCGGCCCACCAAAGAAGATCCTGGGCGACCGAGGGCACACCTGAACGTGATCCGACATCCTGCAGGAGGACTGCAACCATTGCATCTTGAGAGCCCACTGCAGAGATCTCATCAGCAGCCTGGCCACTGGCACCAGGAGAATGCAGGATGCCATGAGGCCGAGCAACCTCAAGAACTTGAACGCCGGGAGACTCTGGGCACGTTGAAACTTGTCCGTCATCTGCAGAATGTGATGAGCCCTCACCTGGGGAGATGAACACAGCCCCAGGGATGTGTCGAGCACTGCTCCAATGTACTGGAGCCGCTGGATAGGTGTCAAATGAGACTTCTTTAAATTGGGGAAGAAGCCCAGTTGTGAAGGGAGTGGCAGGTGACGGACAGATGATCCAGGGCTTGCTCGGGAGAGCGTGCTTTGATCAACCAATCGTCCAGTTAGGGGTAGACACAAATCCCCCCTTTCCTGAGATACGCTGCCACCACCACCATTAGCTTGGCGAAGACCCTCGGGCAGAGGTCAATCCGAACAGCAGGACCAGAAACTGAAAATGTGAGTCGCCAACTGCGAACCTCAGGTACTTCCTGTGCTTGGGATGAAATCGGCACATGAAAGTAAGCATCCTTGAGGTCGAGAGACTCCAACCAGTCCTGAAGTTGAAGGGCCTGGAGGACTTGAGAGAGAGTAACAATCTTGAACTTGTCCTTCCTGAGGAGCTTGTTCAAACCACGCAAGTCCATGATGGGTCTCAATCCCCTGTCTTTTTTCGGGATCAAAAAATATGGGTAATACCATCCCTTGTTCCTCTCCACTATAGGCACAAGTTCTATGGCGCCTTTCTCCAGCAGGGATTTGATTTCCTGCACAAGGAGCGGATCCGGACTCTTCAAAGAGAACTTACCCGGTGGATTGTCGTGAGGCCTCTACCGGAAAGGAAGACAGTAGCCGTGGGCTATGATCTCCAGAACCCACGCATCTGAAGTAATGGCACGCCATTCTACAAGATGCTGTTCCAGCCTTCCCCCAACTGGCGAACCATGGGACATGGCCTCATTACTGAGCGGAAGCAACTGCCCGGGCAGATTTTGCACCTCGAGTACCTAGTTTTCCACCTCTGGTACTCCTACGTTGGCCCCTTTGACTGGCAGCCTCCCCTCGATCTACCAAAGGAAGATTAGTATTGAAAGGAACCTCCCCTCCATTGCTGTCCCCTAGGACAAAAAGGCAGAGGTTGACATACTGCAGCGCTCAACGACTTTGCTGCAGCTTTGGAGGTCTGCAACCTCTCAAGGCTCTAGTCAGTCTTGCTGCCAAAAAGATGGACACCATCAAAGGGCAAGCGGGGACTGTACATCAGGAGCAAACCCCGACTTCCGCAACCACGCAAACCTGCACATCACGGTGCTCGCCGCCATGGACCGGCTGACACAGTCTGCCACGTCCAGCCCCGACTGAACGGATTCACACATGGCATCCTTGCCATACTGAACAAGGGCAAGAAAACCATCCCGTTCCTCCCCTTCGGGAATATGTTCAGCCGCCAAAGATTCACAGTTGCACAGAGTGAGTGAATCTTGCCAAGGCACAAACGGAGTTGGCTGCCTTTAAAGCCATATCCCCAGATGAAAAAACTTTCTTCGCCCAACCGTCAAAGCGCTTGTCGTCCCTAGCCGGAGGGATGGTAGGGTATGCAGCCTGCTTTGCTGGGGCCGGAGTCGCCTGCACCACCAAACTCTCCGGAGTGGTGTGCGTAGACAAGTAGAAGGGGGGTCGCCACTGGCTGGATGGTATTTTTTCGGTAGCAAATTATTCACTACCGGGACACTCTCCGGAGCAGTCCAAGCCGCCGCCACCCTTCTTTGTAAGGCCAAATGAAATGGCAGCACCGGGTCAGTGGGTGGACCTTGGTCCAAAATGTCTGTCAGGTCATCCTGCAGAAAATTCACAGGTGGAGCAGACCACCCCAAGTACTCTGTCACACTCGACATGAGACGCCTGTACGACAACTCGGCGTGTGTACCAGGCCTGCCAAACTCAACCTCCGGAGAGGTGTCCAGCCCGCTGGCGTCATGTAAGGATTGACGCAGGTCTTCCATCTGGCTATGACCCGATAACAGGTCATCAGGAACCTCAGGAGGAACAAACCCCTCCAACATCCGACTCTTCATCCACCTCTGAGATGTAATCCAAAGGCTGGAATAAATCATTGGAACAGGGTACAGAAAAAGGCTCAAACACAGGCCTCACTGATTTACTCTAGGTCTTCCTCAGAGTTTCCACCGGCCTCTGGGGTACCTCCGACAAAGCCTCCTCAAAAGGAGTCGGCGGAATCAGCGTCGACGACTTTGACAACGGCTTCGAGGCCGGAACCCCGAGCGTGTCCTTCGACGGACTCAACTTCCTCTGAGGCGGAGCCTCGAGAGAGTCCCTCCACGGACATGGCACCGACAGCGTCGATGCCTTCTTAGAAGGCCTCACAGGCTCCAACGGTCTCAAGGGCGTCGAGGACCGGGACCTGGCACGACTAGTGCGATCAACCTTTTCCAATCGGGACCTCGACGGCTCCCGATGATCGCACCGACAGCCCGAGACCGAAGGCGTGCGAGCGGTGGCCCCTGTGCGTTCCTTGCCGGCTTCTCTCGAAGGCGTGGACGGAACGGTGCCCTGCGTTTCAAAAATCGCCATCATCGCCTTGCGAAACGCGTCCCATTCAGCCGGCGATGAATGCTTGTTGGGACAAGCTACCCGCCATCTGGCGGAGTCCTCGGACGAGGACTGGGAAGGCGACCGGTGACTGCGCTCGAAGAGGCAGAGGAATGGCGGGAACCACTCCGGAACCGAGACACATCCCCCCCCCCCGGAATTACGCCGACGCAGAGAGTCGTCAGTCTAAAGCCCAGCGGATCTCGATTTACGGGCTTTGGAAACCCTACCTACAGACAACTTCTTCCGCTCCCGCAAGGCCTTCGACGTCAAGGACTGGCATTCATTGCAGTCAATGGTGGCGTGCTTCTCGCCGAGGCACCACAAGCAGACATCGTGCAGGTCCGTAAGTGACATCTTGGAACCGCAGTCCCGGCACTTCTTGAAGCCTGACCTTGGGGTAGAAGACGACAAGGACATTTCACAATTAACCAAGTACGAAGAACCGATTCAACAGGAGAAGAACCGAGGTGCGCCGAGATTCTGAAGCGAACACGTTCACGGAAAAAAACGGAACTGAGGCTACGGGCGTTGTGCATCCTACATATAACATCAGGTGACGTCGGCGCTCGACGGAGGCCCTCGAGGGACAGCGTATCGACGTCATTGACGCAGGAGGCAAAACATTTTCCGACGCATCACAGCTGTGGTGATTACTGTCATAGATGTGGAATACGTCGGAGAACACAATCCCCTCGAAAGAAGCATTCTGGTTTCTGTCAAGTAACCTGACCTTTGCTCTAAACTTATGTGTAAATGTACACAAGAAAATAATAAAGCGGTCGTATTTACAAGATTTTCATGTGTAAAAAGGCCTAATACGCACCTTGTCTGGAGGGCTGGATACAGGAAATAGTCCTAAAGTGCAGGGTTTTCTAGAAAGCTAGTGTAGGGGTTTGCCTGGCAGGGGCAGGTGACATGGGTCCAACATCACAGTCTCTTCAGGTAAGTAGTGCAGATTAAGTGTACGTCATGCAGTTAGCTGGGGAGATGAGCAGAAATAACAGATGTGAAGAGCAAGACTGAGGTGCTTCCGGACCTGGCGATGGTTCTCCCCCTCTCCCCCCCCCCCCGATAGTGGTATCGCAAGTGGATGACTGGATGAACACATTTTGAAATCTATTACCGAAATTTCTACTGAACGTGCTCCAAGTGACTGTACAGTAGCAGGCTGATTTTCTAACAGTATCTATGAGTGTTGTGCAACGCACTCAATGTTAGATGGTAACGTCTTGAATGGCATTGGTGGGATAGTGTGTGCCCATGTACCTGTATCCAATCAGGTGGTGCTGAACAAAAGGCAGTGGAAAGGGAAGAAGGACTGGTACCCTGTTTCCTGGGGTTCTGCCCTTGCGGTACTTTGGAAACACACTTTAACGCTTAGCTCAAACTCTGCGCGCGCACCAAGCAACTATCACAAGTACCTCTTTGTCTCGGTACTTTGGACGCGGATTGAAAACGAACGCTGCTTCTGCCGCTTTTCTACTGCAGCGTTGCATTCCATAAGCTACTGGAGTAACGGTAATCGCTACATCTGCAAGAAGACTAAGAGACGTTTATTTATAAGAGACGTTCAAGTAAAACGCTCTTTTTTTACTTTTGTTTCCTTCTATAGTGTGCAGAGCCACGCCTCCTTTTGTGCAGTTCCCTTAAAAACGGACTAGCGCGCGCACCAAGCAAGTAACACAAGTACCTCTTTGCCTCTTCGTCGAGACTCGAGGCAGGTCTTGTGGTACGTTAACACCATTTGCTTGTATAGATAGGTAACAGTAACGTGGCCCTCCACATTTTGATTGTTTGTGCCGGTTGGTAACAATGAGAATTTTTCGGCCTCAAAACTGGAATGCCGCCGTCTCTCATCACCCGCATGAACTCTGAATCTGCTGTTCTTCAACAAATAAGCACAAATTTGAATTCTACACCTAACAGGACTAAAGGATTCAAAGGGGGGGTTGCCTAACATGGACATACGGCAATTTTGTAGTGGTTCTTTGTCAGCTCATAGAGCTAAAACTTGGCGGGCAAACAAACAGCCAATTGTTGATCAAGAGAATTATGTCACTATGCCCGCTGAATCTGCACTAGCCAAAGATCTATGTAATGAGCAGTCAGCGAATGCCTTATCTTGCCTTTCTATAACGGATACCATATTGCTTGACTGCGCAGCATACAGCAAAGACTCAATCAGTTTCATCCTCTAAAGATGTAGTTATAATTGATTTAGATCCTAATGATTCTGCATTTTCAAACAAATTAATGTCTGAAAACCTAACTAAATCACCAATAATGTTCTCCGACGTGTCATCTATCATGACAGAATCTAACACCTCCATTTCAATATCAGAAATAAGTGTCATTCACACCAAAACACAGGGATTAAACACTTCATTCTCTTATGAAACACCAGATTCATCCTTAAACATCACGTTACAAGCCATGAATCTAGCCATCCAAGCATTAGGCCATATATATCAAACAATAGATGCACGGCTGGCGACACAAGAGGCCTGCATGCAAAAAATGTTATTATCACATGAAATGTTAACCCTTTAAATGCCAGCGACGAGCCGGCTCGTCGGTAAAAACCGCTCCAGGTTGCCACCGACGAGCCGGCTCGTCGGTGGCACTTAAGGGGTTAATGAGGGGGGCAATGTTGGCGGGTTTGGGCGGTGAATACCGCGATTTAAAAAAAAAGCCATTGGCACTGGGGGGGAACCTCAATGGCACTTAAGAGGTTAAGGAGCGAGATTCAGTTGAATAATGCTCAGAGATCTGTGAGCCCAGTGCCAAGTACAACTACCAGCACCATAGCTTCTCAAACTGATCATGAACATGAGTCTAAAAATCACAGTTCCACCCTCCCTGTGAATAGGTCAAGTAAAGGAATTACCAATGTTCTCCCCCATATAGCTACCATCATATATGAACCTTGGGGGAGCACCAAGAGCTTATCTCAAACAGAAAATGTGATTCCGTTGGGGAAATCGAACGTGCCTCCAAAAGGGGCTCTATATCCGATTTTCACTTCGGCAACATCGAGTGCAAGTAAGCAAAATAATAAGAACAATATTGATGCAATAATTGTATGTGGAGAGACCCCACAACAACCGAAAAGCAAAACATCTCAAAAACCTAAGACAGGAAATGTGAAATTACCTAAAAACGAGCACTTTATGAAGCACAAGGGAAGTGCTGCGACAAAACGTTTTATAAAAGCAATCACCCTCCCGAAAAAAAATCAAATACTCATTTCCCAGGCAATCAAGAAAAAATATGCGCAACAAATGCGCAATAAGAGAAATGAGGATGCATCCTCCACTCAAGCTGTCCAAGCTTTGGATTATTCCCCCTTGAATGAACTCATACAGGCGTTATGCCCTCAAAATGCAACTTGTCCTCTGCTAGCTTGCAATTCGACAGACATTAACAATGTGAAGTCAAATGCGAGCAAACAAAATTGGTGATAATAATATACAAAACAGTTATTGTGATAGATCTGACATCAGGAAGGCAGTTGATGCTTATATGTCAAACCGTCAACAAGCCCTAATAGAAATACCCAGGAGAGCTTGTGAATGTATCCAAAATAAAGATAAACAAGATCAGATTAACTCAAGCTCAACACTGAGTCAGGAGCTGGTAGCTCAATCCAATCAAACAAACACACCCACAAACATCCAAAAAAGAGATCAAGAGGAGCCTAGAAAAAGTAAAAGTTGCCTTAAAGAATCCGCTATGGCAGAAACATGCGCACAGGATAGCGTCTTAACGAGTGACCTGTCAGATACTATTCAGCGAATGATTGAAAATGCTCTGGGAAATTCACATCCCACTCCCACATTAATGAGGGAGTCGGCACAGACGAAGAAACCCGGGAATAAGATTGAGACAGGGAAAAATATCTCTATCAAAGCGAATCCAGCTCCCCACTCGTTGATTTTAGCATGTAAGCCTCCGCCATTCACCCAATACGACCTAAATCGTAGGGCTGTTATGGTGATATTCTCTGACATCCAACAGCTTGAAGACGTCAGGTGATTTGGCTCTGGTAGAATTTGTGGAACGCAAAAATGTGAATATGGTGAGACTCTGGATACAGGGTGGTGCAAAATCTAATCTGGCAATCAAAGGATGCCTTAAACTCATTGGGTTTTGACCTTAGTATTGACCGTATCATCCAAGATGCAACCAAAAATCAACAATTGCATGTAGATCAGTCAAAACCTATAACACATGCTAGAACACAAAATCATGTCTCATTTAATCTACCATGTTCTTGTACACATAATAGTGAGCGCAAATAGCTAAGCCAAAAAGTTATCCAATCCCTCACTTTAATCAGCTGGAATACTAGAGGTCATAAACATCTTGCCAACAACGATTCACATCATTTGAATAGTTTTGACCTAATACTTCTGCAAGAAACTTGGTTAATTAATCCCCCAATTTGGGACAGTTATGAAGTACATTTGAATCCTGCTATTAAGACACAAATGGGTAGGGCAATGTCGGGTCTCCTTACAGCAGTCAGGAAAAGATGTGGCATTCTGTCACAATTATGGGCAATACCGAATGATTTCATGATGTTGGTCAAGGTTTCCATTTCCAGTGATGTTGCTTATGCCGTGCTAAACTTGTATTGGAACACACTCGCAATTACGGATGACTGCTTCTTCAGAGATCTACACAGTTTACTAGACATGGTGGCTGGTGACCGGCACACAAGCTCACTCATACTCGCCGGCGACCTAAATTTGAGGTATCTGGAGAATACGAGTGAGACGGTTAATCAAAGACATAGACGGTGGCGAGCCCTAGTTCAGCACAGAGGGTTGCATGTTTTGAATGGAGCTTTCTCAGCAGACATACCGCCGGCTGCAACTTGGCACAGAGGTCCCAAGTCATCCATTATAGATTACATCTATGTAAACACGGTTTTATGGCCGGCTGTCCGTAATTTTTCTGTCATAGCTTCAGAAGCTAGTGACCATAACATGCTGACTGCCGTTTTAGGAGACCAAATGCAAAATGAAATTGCCGCAAAGGGGTCAACGGAGGGCTGCTTGGTTGTAAACTCAGGAGGATGTCGTCTATGATGGTTGGAGGATGCTCTTATACATTTTAGTGATCTCCTTAAAGAGTCAAGTTCTAGCAATAAGAATACAATAGATAATTCGGGAATTGCATATAGTAATATGCTGCAAATATAATTCGATAGACAAAAAATACTACAAGTAAACAACAAAATGAAAAACATCTGCACACATTTGACAACTTGGTAAGCGTAAGGAGAACAGCGTATCGTGCAGGATTGAGGAAACTTGTAAAGCATCCCCCCGCCATTCGATTACATCTTGCTGGGAAGTTACGCAATGAATATAAAAACTGGATTAGGTGTCATCGAAGTGCGCTCTATCAGAAAGTGGAGCGGAAATGCTAAAAATACTTGCTAGTAAGAATATTTCAAAAATGTGGGCAGAAATGAATCAATCTGTTGGTCTACGTCAGGTCTGTGTTCAGTCAACCGCTGTGGATACACAAACTTGAGTCTCCCATTTTACCAAACTTTATGCTGCACCTCGAGGTAGTTCCCCCCCCCCTGGTAACCTCGATAGTATCATCCCATTTAACCTGTTGTTTAACAAGGCTGGGATATTCCAATTGATAACAACTGCTAGCAAATCAAAAGCAGTGGGGCCAGATGGACTGTCTAACTTTGCTATGCAAAAGCATCCCGAAATATGGGCAACTATTTTGCATTGCATTTTTACTGCAGTTAATTTTCATCAGAAACTTCCTCCAACATGGTCCCAGGCGATCACAGTTCCAATCTATAAAAAGGGCGATCGTCAGTCTCCAGATAGCTACCGCCCGATATCACTTCTAGATGCCCCAGGCAAAATTTTTAGTAGGATTATACTGAATGAACTTGATTGGGTTGAAATAAAATCATTGCTAGACCCTTTCCAGTCCGGATTCGTCAGGGGACTAGGAACAATCCCCAATATATTTGGCCTCGCTATGATACAGGCTGAGTAGCTAAAGCGGGGTCTACCATTGTACCTTGGATTTATAGACTTTAGAGCCGCTTTCGATTCAATTGATCGAGAGCGACTCTACAGCAAACTTAAAAAGCATAATTGTCCGAGCACTTTACTTTCCTTGATAATCTTGCTTCATTCGAATACATCTATGCAAGTACGTATAACCCTCAATGGCCTGCTATCGCCGAGGATCATAACACAGAGGGGTCTAAAACAAGGATGTGCCATGGCATCCTTTTTGTTCAATTTCTACATACTTGAAATGGGTGGATTTCTGAACAACTGTGTAGGGGACCCACCGAGAATAGATTTACAGCGAGTCCCATATTTATTATATGCAGATGACCTCGTTCTCCTGTCACAGACTCCAGGGGGACTGCAAAACATGCTAAATGAATATGCTCAGGACAATGATCTAAATATCAACGTACATAAATCCCAGATAGTCGTATGTAATTCGAAGAGACACTCAAGAGTGAACTTTAAATGGCACCTGCAGCAAAGTAAAATGGACATTGTTAGTCAGTACAGATACTTAGGCGTTATGGTGCAACACAAAAAGACACTCGAGCAATATAAATGCGAGATAAAGATCAAGTTACAATCTCTGGTGTCTCAATCCCGAATACTTCTACGAAAGTTCGGGAAGTTTTCAGCGATGCACATCGTCACGTTTTATAAGATGAAAGTTACACCCATCTTACTTTATGGAGTTGAGGCCTGCTCACACAAGAAACACATATTCTGGGATAGAATAGAATCCTCCTATTGGAAACAAGTATTGTGTCTTCCGGATTGTGCACCGATGGCGTTAATTCGCTTTGAACTAGGACTCACGTCGCTTTACTCGTAGTGTGGAAACAATGTGCATTCCTACGAAAAGCACTAACTGGCCTGGAGAAACCAACCATTTTGAAGGTTGTAGCTCACAATCTCCTTACGTCAAATTGCGCCTTCCCTCGAAAATGGCGCAACCATACGTTAGATGCACTTAGTGATGCGGAAATCACCATTGATTTACTGATATCAAATCCTGATCGGGCCAAGGTAAAAATATTTCGGCATGATTGGTCCGAAAACATCATCAAATGCTCAACCTATAAGGATTTTAACATTGCCCTTTTCGGGTTGAAGAAGCATGGCACAATCGCATCCTATCTTAGAAAATATCCAAGCTCTCACTTTAGGAGAAAGTATATGAGGTTTAGGTTGAACCTATACAGCACCCGTGATATACTTCACAGAAGAAAGATCCTTACAAGTGAGCAAAGTTATTGCAGACATTGCAAGAATAGAGAACAGATTGAAACTATACAGCATCTATTAGTTGATTGTGAAGCAGTAACAGAAGCAAGAAACAGGTGCTTTAAGAATAAACTGACATTTCAGAGTCATGTAACCCAATTTCAGAAATGGCAAACGCTTTTCTCTAGTCCAAGAATTTCAATTCAAATAGCAATCGCGCAATTCTTGGATTTAATTTTATTAGATGACCGCTCAAATGAGCTTGGAAAAAATTGATTAGATGATCGCTCAAATGAGCCTGAAAAATTTTAACCTTATAAAGTGTGATCTATCTATGCTGTATTTGATCTGATGGCAAAGCATTATGTAATGCAGACATAGAGGACGTGTCGAGGAGAGTTGTATTAAGAGTTTAGATTACTTTCTTCCTAATTCTCTCTATGTCTTCAATGACAAAATTGATGAAATAATGTTGACTTGTATCATGTAATTGATTTGAAAAGTTGTTTTACGACTAAACAAATTAATAAAAAATAAATAAATAAACTCTGCGGGAGCACTTCTCTGGAAAATCTGGTTGTACTGTTCTTAGTGTGCGTTGTTAATCTGTGTAGTCTGGTTATCTAAGAAGAAACATTCAACATTCCTTAATATGCTAGTCTAATGCACCAATTCAGGAATTAGCTCTCCAACTCTTCAGGGGTCGTTACCTCCTGTTATTTGTTGGTGAGCTCTCCATCCTGCTTCTACGCAGGGGCGCTTGTTCTGAAGAATGGAGATGAAATGTAATTTTCTGAAGGGAGTAAGGACCGCTAGTGTGCGTGATATGAGAGGGAGAGGTAATTAGGACAGGGTAGGAGTTAGAAACTATCCCTGGCAAGAATAGCACAATTAAAGCCGTTCCATTAACAATTGACGTGCATGAAGAACTAGTCTTCTCAAAACCAACAACTGAGGAACGACTATATGTGCGTGTGAACAAATGGCCAGAACAATGTTAACTGCTGAGAACCTGTATAGTCCTTTTTTACATAAAACTCTAGCTTTATGCGTAATGTGGTGTATGCTAACTAGTGGAGAAAACTTCCAACCGCTAACAATGTGACCCTAGTTGGCTCTGCTGACTGGAAGAAATTGTAACACCCAATATATGACGACTCAAAACTTTGTCACTGAATTGCAGTACTACATAGCGTGTGTAAAAAGGCTGACTGACAGGGGAACAACAGCTGCCACAAAACAAGGTAACTCAGCTGACTGGAAATGCACGCTAAAACAAGTGCGCAAACAACATTAACAGCCAATACTTGCGATAAATGTTGGTTGACAAGACAACGAGCTTCAAACTGCTGAGGAAGATTCAACGAAAATATTCAGCTGACAGGAATGAGCGCGGCAACTGTGCTGAGGCAAACGTGAACGCATCCTCCGAGAATGCTGACTAAAACCGAACACCATGGAATACTGTGGAAATGACTGGGAAGTACACGGCTAACTTCAAAGGAAACTATGGAACTACGGTAAGGAGATTTTCAGAATGGGCGAATGAAAACTGTGACTGGAACTGGCACCGGGGTAAGCGTACACTGCGAAGCAGACGACGCGGAGCAGGTGCAGGGAGGGGCTTATATATGCAGCGAGTGTGAAACACTAGACCATAACTATCACTTCCCATAGAACCACTAGGCCGCCATCTTAGGTAATGAGAAGTGTCTTTTGCCATAGAGCCTAAACATGTTTTTTTTCCTTGTTACAGACCAAGCATGATAAGCCGTGGTCCACAAATTCTTAGAAGCTAATCTAGGGGCATGACCCATGCTCATGACACGCACGTGCGAGAATGAGCGCTTTTTACGTTGTCGTCTAATGAACATGGGAGTTTCTGAATTGTCCAATAGGTACTGTGGGTGTGGTTCACTGGAAGGGGCGCTCACGCTGCTGTCCATTATTCCCTGCGTAGTGAGGCTGCGAAACCTATTGTGTTGCCTATAGGTGATGCCTTTCTACTAAATCTGCACAAGTATGCCCTAGAAAGAAATTTTGATGGGAATTTCGGGTTGGAAGAAGTGGTCGCATTGTGGAACGGTGTCTACGAGCGCAGTATCGCCACATGGATGCACTTTGCAAAGACCTGCCAAGTTTCGCTAGAGGAGAAGTGATCGTCATTCACTACGGTGGCATGCACATGGGTTACATGTCTTATTTAGGCTTGTTCCATCGACTAAAGAGCTTGCTAAAGCGAGTGAAGAGGCTTTTTCCCCACTGCGAAGGTGTTCTCATCGATAACACCACGAAGAGTGTGGGACACTGATGGGTGTTGTTCCGAGCCAGACGCAGGAAGGTGTCTCATCAACAGAAGCATGAATACTTGTTTGTCCGCTGCTGGGATGTTCTTCTGCAACAATGAACTCATTAGTTGTGGGAATGCAGAATTTTTCCAACCATATGGCATTTCTTTGTCGCCCATTGGTAATGCTGTTTTGTTTGCCCGTCTACAAGATGCGGTGAAGAGTTTAGTTTAACAGTGTCCGCACAAGAAAACAGAAAACATTTTAAAAAATGGAAAAGAGGTTTTTCCAGTATAAGCCTTTACAATACGAAAACTAACAAAGCTGTTTTAAGAGCTGTAACCAACTTCCCCTACCCAGGTTGCACGTTATGCCCCCACGCTTGCACGCAGCACGAAAGCCACCACAGGACATTTTCAGGATGGCGCCCATGGAAATGGGACTATCGAGCCACAGGGATTGCGCAACATAGCGGGGCGGGCTGTGTACGTAGGGGACTATTGTACAGAACTGATACTGTTACATGCAGACCTCTTCAATGTCATCGGTGGAGGCGTGTGGAACTAATTAACAGTACGCAATGATGGCGTGCTGCAAAGAAGAAATTGGAAATGCAAGAAGAAATGTCTGTGCTTCATTTGGAGAAGGCAGTCGCCGTACTTGGGTACACGCACATGTGTATCCTTCCTTTTTCTGGAAGTTACCAATGACATTGCGACAATAGGGACCATCACTGCTGCATGTGTGGGTGCCACCAAGGCCCGTTAATAATTTTTGCAACAAGTGTGCGTACCAAGGCACAGTGACATGGTTGGTACTAGTTGCAGACACACTGTAGGTGAGCAGATGTGGGGCACCATTGCTTGCAGGGCAAACCTATGTGCCGCACTCTGTTGCTCAGAAAAGGCGCAAACATATTACACAGCACTTCTACAGTGTGCCTTTTGGGTGGATTGCTGTGGAGATTTTTCACCCGGAAAGCAGCCATACATTGTTCGGAAACATGCATGCACTTCACTTCACAGCCTGAAGATCCACACTTTGTGGTGAAACATGTGCAGAGGACTTTTTGCTTGAATAACTATGGATTGTGTTTTGGAATGATTTTGATGTAGATGTGTTATGTTTATTTACAGATTGTCCCAAAATTAACATACTTCTGCCCGTTTGCCAGTAGTTGGTATGGGAGTCAAATGTAGCGCCTGCTAACTGTTGAGTGGTAAGCTAGGCAGGCACTTCTCTGCTACAAGTAATGTCCATTGCTCCCAGCTCCTCTGATTTTGGAACTGTGTATTGTATGTTTGCTTATATTTTGGCCCCATTTTTCTGATGCTTCCGCATTTCAATGTAACATTCCAGTTTGTAACACCAAGTACACTTGTTTTTTATTACAAAGTGTAGGCTTTGTTAGGCCTGTAGAAAACAAAACCTGTTTGACGGCAAGGTACTGTTTGCCATTTAGAAAGTTACTGCATTTACCAGAGTATACTATTATCACATTCTTTACTTGCTCATCTTTACTCACTGACATGTTTTAGAAAGACCTATTAAAATGGTTAATTTGTACAGAAGTAGTACATGTGTCTTGATCTCATACATTGTTCACTAGGTTTTAGCGAGCCTTCATAGATCAGATCAGACTTAGCTAGCGACCTTGTCAGGGGAGAAAAGGACAAAAGGACGAGAAGGATGGGGATGGGAGGCGGCTAAAGGAGGGTCAGCAAGCACAGATGGTGGGGAGAGGAGGGGTGGGGTGGAGAGGGTGGACAGGATGTCCTATTTTTTTTTTTAATGAAGTGAGAGGCGAGGGCATTGCAAAGAGCCTGGAAGGCAACAGGAGGGGTAGAGAATGCAGCAGGGTCGGTCAGTTCCTTGCAGATTTTAAAGAGTTCGGCCGAGTTGTTAAATGCTGCAGAGACACGAGCTTGAATGTGGACTCTCTTCTTGATGAGGACAGAGTCGGTATTGCCTTTGTAGCAGGCGACAGGCCATGTCAGAGGTTTTACAGAAAGCCCTCCATTTCCTCTCAGCCGCCCTACACTTACGTTTAAGTGTAGCTAGGTCAGAGTCATACCAGGAATTGCGCTTGCCAGGTAACATGTCGACGGCGCTCCTGCAACCCTCCAGCAGGTAAAGAGCGGTTCCACCTCCCCACATCGGATGTCTGGACCCTGGCATATAGGGAGTAAACAAGGAGGAAAGAGCAGCGCAAAGAAGTGGACAGAATCGAGCCACAGAGATGGCGCAGACCGCTTCCGAGGAGCCAATGAGTCCTCTCGCCTCACAACAAGAATATTTCCATCTCAGCAATGGAAGATCTTGAAAAGGATCAAACTGATTTGGGGAACCAATGTCCTTTCCCATCACCATCATTGGTAGCCAAGACTTTCCAGGCAACCACAAAGGCTCCATTTTTAGTTGTCGAAACCCTTCAACCAGAAGGGATTATTTGTACCCCTGTGAAAGATACTGGGGTCTGCCTAGCCAAAAAAATAAATAAATGCAGTTATGCAACAAGTGTGTGGGTTCCCAACAGGATGTGAAAGCTCTATATGACCATCAGGAACTGGTCTCTACTGCTGTGCGGACAAATACTCATCTGTTATCATAAAGGGGTTTGTTTTGGGGATAGGTACAGGTACAACTTCTTCTGTTGGCGACCTTATTTATTTTTTGGCCTTTCAGCCGTGTGGCAATTGTTTGGAGGAACCAGTCCCCTACCTCCTTGGTTTGTAGAAAGAACGAGTGGTTTGCCACAGGATAAATTGTATCACACACAAGTTTCAGAAAAAGTGTGAATTTCTTTATATTTAATCGTCTGAAGCCCTCTGGTTTACACTTGTTTCGGCTGCTCAAGAGCCTTTTTCAAAACAAACAATTTGGGCAGTAAAACAGATCATTCATATTCATGCTCCAGTTACAGGTTTGTACAACAGTAATGTTAATCACATTTGTGTATTGACCAAAAGGCGGACATTAGTGATGAGGGGTTGAGTGTGTGTTTTACCATAGTGTTCGATTTAAACAATCAAATAATTCAAACAAAGTCATCCCACAAAAAATAAAATGGAAAAATGGATAATAAAATAAAAACAAACGTAGAAATAGACAAAGAGAAAAAAAGAAAGAAATTAAAAAGGATTTCTTAGAATAAGGTTTTCATGTACATGGTACATATAAAAAAATCAATTCTTTACTATATTTCCTTAAGTTCCAATATTTGCCCCATTTGAACTTAATATTACATTGTGAACCATACACTAGTATTATGGGGCAGATATCATGCTTGTATTATAGAATAGATTGACAACATACTGAGCCCACGAGTACCGAAGTTGAAAGCCTTCATCAAAGATACTACTGATACAATAAAGGCAGTGGATCAAATAGTTTGGAAACCATCATACCTACTGGCAACCTGGGATGTCCACGCGCTGTATACTATTATTGAACATCAAGCAGCTATACAAACCATAGATTTTGAATTCAAAGAAGATTCTGCATCCCATTACCACTACATACAGATGCTTAAGGAGATGCTGACACTAACACTGGAGAATAATATTTTCATGTTTCACAATAAGTACTATTTTATTTTTTGTGGGATGACTGTTTGAATTATTTGATTATGGTTTAAAATCGAACACTATGGTAAAACACACACTCACCCCCTCATCACCAATGTCCATCTTTTGGTCAATACACCAATGTGATTAACATTAATGTTGTACAAACCTGTAATTAGAGCAAGAACATGAATATGAATGATCTGTTTTACTGCCCAAATTGTTGGTTTTGAAAAAGGCTCTTGAGCAGCCGAAACACATGTAAACCAGAGTGCTTCAAACTACTAAATATAAAGAAATTCACACTTTTTCTGAAACTTGTGTGTGGCGCAATTCATTGTGTGGCAAACCACTCGTTCTCATCCGTTATCAGACATCAAAGAAAAAACGCTCAGAGCAGAATCCTTCAAAGATCACCAGTGGTCTGCCCTGTTTGATCTTATGCCTAGACTGGTCCATTGAGGGAATTGTGACGCAAGGTCCTGGGCATGTGCCCCTAGCCTCACTCTACAACTTCCGTGGAATCAAACAATGAGGTTGGATGCGGTCTGCTGCCTCTGGATGCTGCTGCAGCAGGTTTTTTTGAGGTCTCTCAAGGAATCATGATAGAGGCAGCTGTTCACATAGACCGAGCCCTAATGCAAACAGTGGAAGCATTATTGCATGAAGGGAGAGGGGAGTCATGCCATAAAGATACTCAAGTAGCCGAGTCACCACTGACCCCGCTTGCGCCTTTGAGGATTTTCAGTCCCCCTTCCGTGAGGCCAAAGAAAGCTCCTCTGCCACCCAGAACTAATCAATTGGTGGTGACAGTGGAACCATTAACTTGTGGCCAGGCCTTAAAGTAGCCAAAGAACAAGAAAACTATCCACAAGAATGTAGGTAGAGGGTGAAGAAAGTTCCTCGGGGACCTACCCCTCCCACGCCTCCCCTCTGAATCGCATGCTCCGCAATCACATCAAGCTAAATTTCAGCAACGTCATTTGGCACCACATGCATCAGCGGTGCCCTCATCTGGAAGTCAGCAACTTGGGCCGACACCGTCAAAGGACAAGGAGATTGTTGACTTCACAGAGCAAGTCCAACATCATGGTATAGGGGGGAGAGCGGAGGGGGAAATGTTAACACCATCTATTCTCCCCAGTGTTGTGGGTGCTAATTCTGAAGGTTTGGGGCACTCTCAGGAGTTAATAATACCAACTTGCAGCGAGTCGGTCCAGGGGACTACGGTTCCAGGGGTGGACTGGCCTGAAACAGCAACTACTGATGGAGACCATCGACCTCCTGGGGACCTGCCCAGTCCCGCGGTGGATAGGAGCTCCTCCCCTACTTTAACGTTGGAGGAGCTGCGATCTAATGTGCAAAAAGAGGTACAATGGCCCTGGCCCCAACAGCCCACCGGGAGGTGCCGAACATGCAATTTCTTCTATCTTGAGCCGTAAATTATTGTATTAAAGTGACATTGAATAGGGCGGCTGTTTTGAAGCTCCTTACAAAGGCGCTAGCCTTGTTTCACCTAAGCTCTATTGACATCAAGCAGGTCGAATTTTGGAATAATCCGAGAATAGACAAGGTCATTCTTCACTTTACATCAAGGCTGGTTGCCGATCAGGTTTTCGAAGTTGCAGCCCAACTGGAATCTTGGGGGTTTTCTATAACATGTTATCCTTGCACCCACCAAACTCAAATTCCCCCGCCACTTCGACCGCTGGTGCTGTTGTCTGTGCCACGAGCCCTCAAGAGGAGTTCAACCACGACCAATCATGTCAATCACCTACACACGAGAAAGCTTGACAGGACGACTTGCCATTAACCATCTAAAGAGGTCACAGGGCACCTCAAGATGGTACAGACTGGAATGGGTGGCGGGCTATTTGAACGCCTGTAATAATTAGCAATTAGAAGGAGAAATAGCTACCTCTTTCACACTTAAGGGTTTGTCGTGTAACTCGAGAGGGTTCACCTATCTATCATCACAAAGGGCTTCACCCATTCTCAGGACCGATTTCTTTTGTATACAGGAATCCTGGCTTTTGGAGTCCCCGACTGTGGACGGTTACCAATGTCTCCTGAACCCGGTATATAAAAAGGCATTAAAGGAAGACCAGCCTCTGGCTTACTGTTCAGCATTCGGAATGACATTGTGACATTGGTATAACAGTAAAATCTTATTCCTCACCAAATGCCTTTATCCAGGCAGTTCATCTGACTTGGAACAAGAATATATTATGTGAACATGCCCTACACTTGTGCTTAATCTAGAATCCGAGTGATTTGCCCGCGGCTGAAAGTACCGTGGGCAAATCGTTCGTACGAGAAAGGTGCGGATTACCAAATGATTGCACCTTTCTCATGCGAACACACATACATTCTCACACCCGCATACACAAACACACCCCCACCCACACCCATAACACACACCCCACCAACGCCCTCAGCACACCCCCACCCCCAACATAAACAAACCCCACTTACCTTCTCTTCACGCTGGTTCCTTGCAGCGCCAATTCCCAAAAGTGAAAGGGAACTGGTGCTGCAGGGTCCTTTCTTTTCTTTTGTAACCGAAGGCTGTGGGGGTGTCCCTCGCAGCCCCCACTCTCTATACCATAAAGTAGTGAGCGGGGCGATGCAGGGGACAACCCAGCAGCCCCTGTTTTTTTTTCTCAATGCTACCACCAAAAGGTTCGAACTTTTGGTGTTAGCATTTTTAGAACTTTTGGTGAATGAAACAATTTTTTTTAAAAACAAATTTTAAAAGGTAATTTCGACCTAAACCCTTAATCTGTACTGGGACCCTAATGTAAACGAAAAAATATTTTTGGGGGGCTATTGTAGTTGCAATTTTTGAATGGCAAAATGCTAACAATGGCAATTCTATCACGTTATGTGGCAATTTTAACGCATTGCGTTTGGATATTGTTGATGTGGGTGGCCATACTCAAAGTTGCAGCTACGAAGCGTGGGAATGCTTCGTAGCTGCAACTAATGAGTATGGGACTTGAACATGCTGAACGTACGATTGCGGGAGAAATGCCAGCAAATTCTACCTGGCATCTAGCTAGTTCCAGTAGTATTCTGGACTACTTCACTGCCTCCGGCAAAATCCTGCAATTGGCTAAATCCTGGGCAGTAAAAAAAAAACAAAGACCCTAGTGATCATTATCCTCTGTTTGTAGAGTTAAAAGTGGAAAAACGGGGAAAGGATAATCCCTGGTACGAACAAAATATAGAAGGGTCAGTGGGAGAGAACAGAATCCACTGAAATAGGGCGAGTATGGTCAAATACTACTGCATTTTTTAGCACCTATTCCCTCAAGACAACTTGGGTGGGCGTTGTTAAATAACTCATATAAAGATGTGTTGGATCGAATCTATGTAGCTATGCCTCGACCAAGTAATAGAGCTACCATTTTGAGAAACCATGTTTTTGATCCCATTATTCAGGCAAAGAAAAGAGAATTGAGACAGGCTCTTAGATTCTGCCCCACATTTGATAGCACCCAGAGAAAGCCCTTGAAGCAAAAGTACAAACAATGGCTTTGCTTTCATAAATATGAAGTTTTGCTGGAAGACCATCAAGAGATGCTGCAGTTGATCTCCTCAAAAGATGGATCCTCCTTTTGGCAGGTGATCAATAATCTGGTGACACCATCATCTAACTCTGATTAATCCTATCGGAGAGCAAGATTGGATTGATCACTTTACGATAATTTATAAAGGTGAATCAGTGGGGGAAGTCCATTGTAGGGAACCTACTGTTGGCTCATCGCATCTGGCATTTGCAGAGTGTCAGATAAGTCATCTTATTTCGCGCAGTAAGAACTTGCGCGCCCCGGGACCTGACAGTCTGTCAAATGCCGTTTTAAAACTTGATCCCGAATCTATGGGCGCATATTCTGGGCCTAATCTTTGGCAAAATTGCATCCCCAGCAACCATACCAAACAGTGGACCCAGTCCATCATAGTTCCAATTTTCAAGAAGGGCCAACGTTGGTTGCCGTGTAACTATAGACCTACAGCGCTACTGGATATTCCGGACAAAATCTATGCAAGTATAGTGCTCAAAGAACGAACGAACTGGACCAAGGGTGCTGGTAGAAGGGATGTGCTACAGACAGGCTCAGGATGGGGACGAACGCAAACCTGTTCACCTTGAGAGAAACATTTTAAAAAGCGGCGAACTTGAGGCCATTCTATATGGAGTTTATCAACTTCGTTATGGCTTTTGGCAGTAGTGACAGCCTGCCTGTGGGCTAAACTAAAAAAATAATGGGGATGTCCTGTTCATTTACTGGAGATCTTGATGGCTCTCCATTCTGATGCTTCTATTAGAGTGCGCCTAAATGCCCAAGGTAAGCTCTCATTACCTATCACCAGGTGTGGCCTGAAGCAAGGCTGTGTTTTGGCCCCCTTACTCTTTAGCCTGTTAATTTCAGATCCTGCAGATATCTTCAAACTCATTCGTAGTTTCTCACCAAATCTGGCCTTCACCTGCTTGGACTACTTGTTATATGCAGATGATCTTGTCCTTTTTGACTATACCCCCAATTGGTTTGCAGCACAAGCTTGACACCCTAGCCAAATTAAATCATTTAAGTATCAAAACAAATCAGATTAACATTTAGATCAGGAATGAAACAAAAATACAAGAGCTTTCAGTGGAATACTGGTGGTTCACCTCTGGCTAAGGTTTTGAATTTGAACTACCTGGGATGTAATGTTATGTTATTTGGCATTAATATAGCACTCCATACATCAGTGGTATGACCTCAAAGCGCTGGTAGGTTGAACGCTCTTGGGGACAGTAGTCCATGTCAGTTGAGAGAATAAGGTGTCGTAGGGTGCTTGGGTGCACCAGTTATGTGTGCAGCTGGTGTAATTGCCCGATGGTAGCTGCATCCTAGTATTTAGGTGTGGTGTTATTGATATCAGTTGAATGTGTGCAGTCTGGCGAGTGGACACCAAGACAGGGATTTGGCTGCTTTTGGCATATAGGACGCTTGTGTGTGCAGCTAAGCCTGTTTGTCATGGGATATAGCTGCGTTTTATTAGAATGAGCAGGTGTTTATGGGGTAATGTTCGTATGTGAGCAGCTAGGCCAAAATGTATCGAGGGCTATAGCTGTACTCTAAATTAGTGATGGTGTAGAGTAAGCATAGTGATATGGGGGTGAGAGTTTGGGTTGGGTTATGATCTAAAACATAGTAAAGTAACACAGAACTCTCTCAGGCAGCCCTTTCTAGTTGTGAGTCGAGCGAGTGAGAGCAATTCTAATTGTTTAGCGCATGCAAGTGAGTCATAGTGCTATCTGAGGGGTACTTCAAGATGTAAGTTAAAGTTGCTTTCTAGAAGTTAATCCAACAAGAACAATTCCTAAGCGTGTTAATAAATGACAGTATCATCACAGTGTGCATCCTCTAGATTTGAATCAACGCAACAAGACCAATGTAACAAGTTACAAAGTGTGCGACGCAGACTAACCAGGTTACTCGCCGTAGTGACCACCTTACTCCTAGTCCATAGTCCCCTTTCCTCCATACTTATGGGACATTCCTCCGTCCTGTGGGACGGGACCGGAGCACTTTGTAAAAGCATCAAAATTTTGCACAAATTTTAGTCCTTCCTCTTTTACGCGGGGTACCGCACGCGGCCATAACCCCGCCCATTTTAGCTCCGCCCCGCGCATCGCCCATCAGTCCTTTTCCATCGCCAGGTCAGAGACCTTTAAGCAATAATAGAGGAACCTTATTAGAGGGGACGGCTGGCGGACGGATGGAGGAAAGGGGACTATGACTAGGAGTAAAGTGGTCACTACAGTGAGTAACCTGGTTATACTCCTACATCCCATCCCCTTTCCTCCATACTTATGGGTGATTCCCAAGCACTCCTCACAGGAACTACGGGTGGATGGAAAATCCCTTATTGAAAAAGGTTCTTCAGCACAGCCTGGCCAAACTGAGCATCAGATCTGAAGTTAAGGACTAGACAATGTTTACAAAAAGCCGATGGGGAGGCCCATGTAGCCGCCTTTGCGATGGTCTCCCAGGGGACATATTTCTGAAAGGCAACTGCAACTGCCTTGCCCGCACCAGGTGCGCATGAATTCCTTTACGAGACTGCAGACCTTGGACAGTGTAAGACTCCGTAATACAGGCCTCGATCCATCTGGAGATAGTTGCCTTAGAGGCCTGCCTACCTTGTGGATTACCAAAGGTCACCAATCGTTGAGAAGAGCTCCTAAATTCAGAGGTTCTGTCCAGATAGAATTTAAGAGCCCTTCTAACATCCAAGCAATGTAGAACCCTTTCCTCTCCTGAAGTTGGGCTTGGAAAAAAGACTGGCAGGAGATTGACTGATTCAGATGGAAATCAGAGCCCACCTTTGGCAGGAAAGAAGGATTTATCTGTAGGACCACCTTACCCTTGTGGAAAACCAAGAAGGGATGCTCCACCGACAGAACTTGGAGCTCACTCACACATCTTGCTGAAGTAACGGCAACCAACAAAAGACACCTTCCACGAAAGGTGCTTAAGGTCCACCATGGCCATAGGTTCGAATGGTTTATGGCACACCGCCGTAAGGACCACATTCAGATCCCACGTCGGGTGCGGCTTGCAAACCGGAGGATAAAGACACGTCAAACCTGCAAAGTGCCTCCTAATCACCAGATATGACAATGAATAAGAGCACTGGTTTGTGGATAGGTAGGCGCCTACCGCCGAAAGATAAGTTCTGCATGACAGAACATGAATGCCCAAGTCTGCTAGGTGAGACACGAAGGACAGCACAGTGTCAATCGTAGCCACCCTGGGGTCCAGCTGTTTGGCTAAGCACCAGTGACAGAACCAAAGCCACTTGCTCTTATACTGAGACCTCATCGAGGGCTTCCTGGCTGCCTGAATTATTCGCATGTTATCAGCAGACAGGTTGAGATGCTCTAATGACCTGAACTCAGGCACCATGCCGCCAAGCTGAATGATTGTGGGGAGGGGTGCCACAGCTGTTGATCCCTCTGGTGAAGCAGATCGGGACTCACCGGTAGCCTGATCGGTGCACACCGACAGATGCTGAAGTTCTGATAAACAGACCCTGGCCGGCCACCACGGGGCTATGAGCAGAAGAGAACAGTTCACCATGTTCCTCAGCTTGCAAATTGTCCGATGAATCAGAGGCAGAGGCGGGAAAGCATAGGCACTCATGTTGTGCCAAGGGATCTCGAGAGCATCCCTCAGAGAGGAGGATCCCAAACCATTTCTGGAGGAATACAGAGGAAGTTTGTTTGCTGATGTTGCGAAGAGGTCCATTTCCGAATGCCCCAACACAGGAATATCCGTGAGGGGATCTCCGCTTTCAATTCCCACTCGTAGCTGACCATTGTCCACCGACTGACGGCATCCGCCGTGACGTTCAGTTGGCCCGGGATGTGTACTACCACCAACCAGACACCATGACGAACCGCCACTCCCAACTCTGGACGGTCAGATCCACAAGAGGAGGAGACTTGGTGCCCCCCTGCTTGTTGATGTAATACATTGACAAGACAATGTCCGTGCGGTTACGGACCACCTCGTTGGCAATGACCGGCCTGAACGCCTTGAGCACTAGGAAAATCGCCAGAAGCTCCAGATGATTTATGTGAAGGAGCTTGTCCTGAAGTGACCAAAGGTCAGAGACCTGAAGAAGATCCAACATCGCACCTCACCCTAGGAGGGAGAAGTCCGTCGTGACTGTCACCATCGGGGCGGGTCTTGAAACCCTTCACCCCCTGACAGGTTGCTGAGAGACGACCACCACACCAGGTCCGCCCTCATGGAAGCCGGAATCAAAATCATCTTGGAGTCCGGATCCACCGTCTGACGCCAAGAGCTCCGAAGAGCCATTTGAGTCCGCCTCATCTTGAGTCGAGAAAGAGGAAAAGCCAATACGCACGAGCCCATGAGGCCAAGAAGCCTCTGGAACCACCAGGCCGACATGCTCTCCGACTGCGCAAACATCTGACACATGGCCAACAGATCTGCCATTCTGTCCCCCATCAAGTAAACTCTGCAGTCTATCGTGTTCCAGCAAAAACCCAGGAAGATCAAGTCCTGAGAGACCGTCATGGAAGATTTCCGCCAGTTCACCGACAGCCCAAGGTGGAACAGGAGCTGGAGGAGAGACTGAAGATTGCACGCGGCTTTCAGCAGGCAAGGGCTGCGCAACAACAAATCGTCCAAATAAGGATACACATGGATACAATGCAGACGAAGATAAGCTGCAATCGCCAACATCATCTTGGTAAAGACACGCGGTGCTGAGCTGAGGCCAAAAGGAAGCAATCGGAACTCGAAATGCTCCTCTCCCACAGAGAAACGCAGGCATTTCCGGTGTGGATGGGTGGGGTAGGGGAAAGGGGTAAGCGGAAGTCCGCCTGAGCGACTGACAAGACACACCAGTCCTCGGTAATAGTCTGACACACCTCCCAATGAGACGCAATGCGTCCTCCCACCGGGGTTTCGTGTGAGTGCAGAGAACCCTCATTTGGCTGGTTTTTCAGTGGCGGCACGACCTGAACCTGAGGAGAAGGCTGAGGAGCGGGAGAAATATCGACAACGTTGCTGCCACTGGTGGGAATTTCCCAAAGGGGTATCGACTGCAGGATTTTCGGTCCAGAAAACCCCTAAAGCCAGAGGAGGGCCAGAGCTGTGACAACGGTCTCTGTGTCCTAAAAGGTGGTTTCACCAGGACAGACAAGGACTTGGCGGTCTGGGTGCCATCCTTCGTTTTGGTCAGCTCCATCATCCGTTGAGGAATGAAAAAGCTCCTTGCCGTCAAACGGCAGATCCAAAACCCTATCCTGCACCTCCTTAGAAAACTTGGTGGCGTGCAGCCAAGCCCGACGAGAAGTATCCACTCCAAGGATAAGGCCTTGGGCCGAAGTGTGGACATGATGAGCCGCCGCCTCCAGCAGATCCTGAGCCAGGACCCTGGCATCCGACAAACCCACCTTGAAGTCCTCAAGCTTTTCAGCGGGATGAATTCCACAACTCCGACAGACCTTTCCACATTTTCATATTCACCCCTGCCAACACCAGTTCTGCATTGGCATGACACAATTGTAGGGCCGAGTTAGCAAAATTCTTCCTCCCAAGGGAGTCAAAAAGCTTATCCTCCTTGCCCAGGACCTGTGTAGCCGTCATAGAGGAGGATGCCGCAGGTCTGGAATGCAAAGTGGCCGCAGCCACCACCGTGGAGGAGGGGGGTGGACATGACGCTAAGACCACCTCTTCCGAAGAATGAAGCCTGTAGCGCGCGTCAATTTTCTTATTAACGAACAGTCCATAGCGTGGTCTCTCCCAGAATCTACGTACCTAGGCCAAAACGTCCTTCTGCAAGAACATGCCGGTACGCTCCGAAGGAGACGTGCTGAACGCCCCCGAAAGCACGCCCTCCTGCGGAGCGGGTGCCTCGGGTACTGGAACATCCAACAGACACATCATGTCCATCACTCGGTCATGAAAGGCTCTGATAGAGCGGGGCTGGTCTTCTCGGTCCTGATCGCCCTCTACATCATCCGATAGATCCGGATCAGGCTAAGTCGCATCTGGCACCACAATCGCCTTGTCCACTGGGGACAATGGAGGCAGGGGTGTAAGAGTTGGGGGAGGCCGTCAGTTAAGGCGGCGCCGGCAGAGGCACAGGCACCTTAGCCGGGACCATTGGCACAGGCGGGCATATTTCCCTAAACAGGCCTCTAAAGTACTCCTTCATGGGGTCGGAACACATACGTTTCTGAAACTTGCCGAAAAAGGCGTCCTCCGCCGATGACTTAGGCGCAACAGGAGGAGGCCTCTCATGAGGAGGGTAATTCCAAGGGCATAGGGGAGAGTGTTGCCACGGAGGCCCTTCCCCACTATTGTCTTCAATAATTAAGGGCGCCAATGCCGTCGGCAGCAAGACATTGCGCGGTAGAGGCATCAAAGCCTTCCAGTCATAAACTGGACAAAACGGATGTGCACAAGGAAACCGATGTTCCCCTGAAAGAGCACCCCCTACACCTAAGGCCGATGGCATAGTTGTAAGGGTTGTATCCTAAATGGCCGCCGTAGTCTTGGCGGGAACGGCCGCCATTTTGTCAGTACCTGACGAGAACTGCAACATGTGTGGAAGTGAGGCAAGGGTCCCCACAAATGGGTCAGGGGTCTTCATTTTAGCCTTAACACAAGGAACCCCGGCCGAGCCGGTACTTTGTGGCCTAGGATGTTTTTGTGACATGCTCATAGCCAAACTAGCCTTCGCAGGAAGGACCTCGGCACTGCCGGTAAAGGAGGGATTACGGTTCAAAACCTCACTCCTTGCCCCCTCAACAGTTCTGGGGTCACTGCAAGAGCGGGAACGAAGAGAAACACCATTCACCGACAAGGCCTTAACATGCCTCTCAGAACTGTTGGTCACCTTAGCCTCTAAACGAGGGGCCTCGGACCAGAGTCCAGTAGAAGCCTCTTCACGCCGGGCCTCGAACTTCTGTTCGGTACCGACAAGCCCAGGCGAGGCCTAGGGCGCACCCCAGTACAAATAAGGGAAGCTCCAATCAAGGAGGCCTCGGAGCGAGCTCCGGTACCCCACGACTCAGTAGAACTAGGTCTACAAACAGCCCCCACAGGAGGGGCCTCGGATTGTGATCCAGTGTCAATAGGCCCCTTACGTACACCCTCAGAGAAAACTCTGGTACACTTTTAGGCCCAGGCGGCACCTCAGAGCAAGCCACGGTAACAGAGCCCTTGACGCTGCTCCCAGACCGGGAAGACTCCGGAAAGGAGTCCCCCGGCCGGGGTGCCCTAAAAAGTAAATAACTTACCGGGCATTTCTTCTTCTCGTCGATGAAGGATTGGAAATGCGTAGGGAGAGTGCACTGAAACACCTCCTCCCACCGCTCTAACCGACGTTGAAGAGGCCGGACCGAAAGGGAATCGCAATAAAAACACGAGTCACACCGGTGGTCAGGACCCAAACACTCTAAACAAAGGAGGATGGGGATCCACCCTAGCGAAGCGTCGCTGACAGGAAGAACAATCAGGAAGTCTAACTGAAAAGGCGTAGACAGACTATCACGTAATCGCAAGCGAGAGCCAGAGAGGAGGAAATTGGAAGAAAAAACCTTCCGCAGATGCATGTGCATCCAGTCTCGAACGAGCGGAGAAAAGGACTGATGGGCGATGCGCGGGGCGGAGCTAAAATGGGTGGGGTTCGGACGCATGCAGTAACCCACGTAAAAGAGAGGAAGGACTACCATTTTAGCAAATTTTTGATGCTTTTACAAAGTACTGAGGTCTAGTCCCACAGGATGGAGGAAAGGGGACGGGACGTACGAGTATAGTCAATACACAGCACTAGCACTGTAGAATCCTTGAATTCCACATGAATATGGAGCTGCAAAGTGCCAACGCTCCCCGATGTTAAAGCTAACAGCTGAAGCCTATGCTGTGAATCGTAGGTTTGGTCACTTCCCCCTAACCCCAGTTCTAGATTTCTACAAGGTGAAGGTTGTTCCATCGATAACTTAGGGGGTGAGAACTGGGGCATCCCACCAATGGTGGATTGTGATGCCTTAAAGGGGTTGTTTTTGGAGGAGAGTCCTACTGGTGTGCCGGTGGCCGTTATCCGGTATGAGATGTGATTACATTCGATAAAATTGCATCTGTATCAGAAGGACCTCTCATTGCTGAGAAACATCTACTGTGCCAAGGAGAGGTCAATTTGGTGGCTGTTAAAGCAACTGTTACATAAAATCCTGGGTCGCCCTCCAAAGCTGGGAAAGATTAGGTCATAATCCAACCCTTATGACAAGGAGACTGAAAGAATGGGACTGGATTGACACAATCAGCAAAATCAGAACCCATAATCTATATACTGACTGATCTTACGCCAGTTGGAACTTGTCCTGAATATCTGAGTAGGTCCCCTAGTTGAGCATGGCGGTCAATGGTGATGAGACTGAGAATGAACTTGATCCACACAAATTAAATTGTGGGTGTTGGAGCAAGGTTCTGAGAGAGCCGAGTTTGTCGCTTCTGCTCTTCCATGGAAGAGGTGGAGACGCTTCGACCATATAGTGCCACATTGTGGATCACTAGAAGGTGAGGCGTAAAGTGTATTTTGACATTTAACTCAACCCTATGTCCAGCTTCACCCTGGTATAGTATGGCAGTTGATTATGCACTCCTTTGGTCCAAATAAAAGGATGACTGCTGCGATTCATTTGTTTAAAAGTTTTGGGCACATGTGAAGGGTAACAGGCCCATAAATAACATGCATTGGTTGTGTGTCCCTTCTTGCTATGAGATGCTAGGTTGTATCATATTGTTCATTTTTTATTACTTTTTGCCTTATATGCACACTTAACGTGATGGCATATGGTATTTTCTTGAAAGTATTCTAGATTAATTATTAAATCTATAATCTATTTTTAAATGAAATATTTTCTGTATGTCTTTTATTCTGTTTGTTAAAGGTTATTTGTTAACCGAATAACAAAAAAAAGGTTGTCTGAACAACTCCTCGTTGGGGCCACAGCAACCAGCGTGACCATCAGAAGCAGGGTGCGGCGGGAGAGGCAGAAACAGAGCCCACAACAGGGGTAGAGCTAAAGCCATAGCTCCGGGAGATTGGCCTGCTGTACAGAACTGGCAGTCAGCAGCAGGGAACAGCACTGATGGTGTCCTTTGCGCTCAGGGCCATCCACACGGGTGTACCCCAAGGTACAGAGGTGGTCCACAGCAGGAGGTAGGGGTGACATGCACCGACACCCAATGCCCAGACCAAAAGCCAAGGACGCAATTCCAGGGGTAAAAGAGCTGAGGAACAAACAGGGAGGCAGCATACAGAAGTGCTGGGGTCTGGACAAATCAGTGGACAACCAGCGAGCACCACCCGCACGCACAGAGACGGCCACCTAGGCAGTGGACCAAGCAGTGATGTCGATGAGCAAGGAAGATCTAAAACTGCTTCAGCAAGTCAGGCAAGTCAGGACACAATGACTAGGTCCTTTCCAAGCACAATTCGCCACCTTAAAAGAGGAATTAAAGCTGTCTCTTAAGGCAATTAAAGGGGACATTGCCTCACTAGAACAGCAGACAGACGCCATGGAATTCGGCATTCAGGAACTCGCGGAGGATAGCAAGTAGAGTGAAGAAACACTAGAACACACATCACGTGTGGCCCACAACTAGTTGCACTGTAAGGACTTAGAAAACAGGTCAAACATAAGAATTAAGAGCCTCCCTGAAAGCGATGAGGAGAAAGATCTTAGGGAGACAGTGCAACACGTTTGAAGAATTGCTGAGAGTGGAAATAGACGTGGAGATCCCCTTTGACTGCATTCATGGGGTGGGCCTGAAGACAAGGGCACCGGGTCCAGAGATGTGCTAGTAGCTCTCACACAATGCTGTGAAAAGGAGCAGCTCCTCGAGGCTGCACACAAAGGGGGGGGGGGCCCGACAAAGGTGAACGGAGTGGAGGTCCACCTGTTCCAAGACCTGGAACAATGAACAGTTGTCAAAAGGAGAGCAAAGCGGTCCAGTGGTACGGGCACTCATCCAAAAGCAAGTTAAATACATGGACCTTTTCCTTTGGCCTGGCCTTTATGTAGAGGGTGCACGGGGGGCATATCACCACGTATAAAGAATGCAGCCATTCTACAGATAGACGAAGAACCTCTGACCGACAAGAGGACGGAAATGTGGGCCACCCCACTCCTAACTAAGAATCCCTGGGAGTGGCCAAAAGCGGAGAGGTACAAAGACAGAGAATATTCTCAGTCTATAGAAACCGAGGAAAGAAGAGGGTGAGGAGAACATGGGGGTGACCCCGCATTAATCGTCTACCACTACCTGACTATGCTTTTGGCCATCGAGTTATCGTGCCGGCTCTGTACATGCTTGCATCATCCCCTAATGGTGGGTAGCAGGGACCTGGTCTGGATAAACAGGGGTTGTGATGTTCTAAGACTGGGTGGGCCGGAGCAGAACTCACTGAGCCATTGAGAATATTCACGCAGGGATTAGTTTAAGCAGGTCAACTCCAGGGGAAGGAGGGGGGCCAGCGGTTGTGACCAGAGGAGTATGGGAGACGGGGGTGGGAGAAGTGGGAGTTACGGAGGGGAAAGGCAGCGGCACTGGCCCTACTAATGCAAGGGAGCGAAGAGAGATGGTACACTCGCCCACGAGCATGGTCCCACCAATGAAGACAAGGCGCAAGCTCAGGCAGCATCTCAGTTCAAATTATTGACATATAAATGTGCGGGGGCTAAACTCTGCGACAAAAAGGAGGAAGATGGAACAACTTTTGGGTAGGGAGCAACGTGAAGTCTTACATCTGGAATGACAAACAAACTGCAATTGAGCAGCTTCCCGGACATGTATCAGGCCAACATGGGGGAGCGGGGCAGGGGGCGTTCAGAGTTCTGGATGCGTTCCTACATAACCCAAACCTACAGTACAGATAGTGAGTTGTAAATCGGACAGTGGAGGGATGGTTGTCTTCGTCACATTTAAGGTGGGGGAACAAACAAGTTACCTCAGTGTATGCACCAAAGTTTGGCCAAGATTCGTTCCTATGACGGTTTTGTCGAGCCTGGAATTATATTCCATGGGGGAGGTTCATTTTGATGGGAGATCAGAATATGGCATGGGACCCGAAACTATACCGAAGCAAGGGGATGTACCTGGGTCAACAGGCGCTGATGGAAGCGCTGAAGCGTAAGATGGCACAACTGCCATTGTCAGATACCTGGTGGGTGATCTATGGAGAGGCGAAAGGGTATAATGCTACTTCCCAGTCCACAGGTCTTTCTCTAGGATCGATTACAGATGGGCACCAAAGGCCATACTGGGGAGGGTAGAGAAATTGGAACGGGGCACCATCTACCTATCGGACCATGCCCCCATAATCCTGTCCCTTCCATTTGGGCTTCCACAAGAGGGGTCTTTGGGGTGGGCATTTCCAACGGTCCTCCTCAATGACCAGGTATTGAGACGCGAGATAGGGGATACAATCAGAGAGAGTACTTTAGGAACAATGAAACTCTAGACGTTGCGATGGACTGGATCTGGAAGTCGTTCATGGTAGTCTTAGGAGGGTTGGGGGGGGGGGGGCAATTGCAGTTAAAGCTGGTAGGACAACCAACTACTGCATACAGAAAAAGAGCTGGAGGAGAAACTGAAAGGAGTCATGCATACGATGGAGACCGACACGAGTACCGCTCTGCAGAAAGAATATAGAAGCCTGCAGGGCCAATTAAAACTTCACACTAGAAATGCAGAAAAAGCACTCTTGACCCTACAACAAAGGCATCACGTCAAAGCAAACAAAGCATATCGTCTCTGTGTGAGACAACTGTGGAAATGGACAGAGAACCGCACCATCCTAATGATTAAAAATTGCCAGGGCAGGAAAGTGACCAGGACAGAGGAGATTTTAGGAACATTTAAATAATTCTATAAAAATCTTTACACCTCTGACTCGCCCGATCAGGAGGACAGTCTGCATACCTACGGACTGCCCTTCAAAAGAGAATCACACAACGGAAGAAGGAAGGGCTAAGTGAGCTGAGGAGTTGTTCCAAGCAATAAAATCCCTACCCTTGGGCAGGGCCCCTGGCCCAGATGGCTACTCCACAATTTTCTATAACATAGGTCAGCCTTAGCCCCAAGCTGACGACACTGTTCAACACCTTTAGAGAGTGGGGTGCAATTACACCGCCGATGAAGCAGGCAAAACTGGGTTTCCTAGAGTGAATAAGGATCAGACTTTATTTGGATCTTATCGTCCCATTGCCCTCATCAACTTGAACGCTAAGCTATATACTACATTTCTAGCAAAGAGGCTTGAAGGGATCCTCCCCACACTAGTGGACATCGATCAATCGGGCTTTGTCACCAATAGGCAGCCCATCGATAAAACTAGACGAGTTTGCCATCTTATGGAAAAGGTACCTAAGAAAGGCCTTGCGGCAATCCTGCCGACGCTCGCTGCAGAGAAGGCCTTCGAACGCATCGAGTGGTCCTTGTTTCGGATGATGGAAACCATGGGTTTCGGTCTGCACTGTCTCCAAATGGCAAGAGCTAATTATGGCACTCACAGCATGCACATATCTATTAATAGCACCCTCTCACAATAGATACATATCAGGGGGTAACAAAATAAGGGTGCCCACGTTCACCCCCATTATATGCAATTTATCTAGAGCCACTCCTGGCTACGATCCGCAGGGCTCCGGACATAAAGGGGACTCTATTGGTGTGGGAAGACCACAGGGTCAAGTTCATCGCAGACGACATGCTCCTGGCGGGCAATGAACCGGAGGCCTCCTTCTGGGGGTATCTCGAGGGAGTCCAGAAAGTTTGGGCGCGTGGCAGGACTCAAAATAAACGCCTCCAAGTCTGAGATACTAAACCTTTTCCTAAATACCACTCAAATGACTACAATTAAAGAGTCGACCCACTTCAAATCGGCATCAGGAAAGATCACCTATCTGGGCATTAAACTCACAAACTCTTTGGATGCCTTATTTTCGGCCAACTATGAACTGTTGCTTGAAGCGGTCAAACAATTAACCCAGTGATCACCTCTGCCGCGATCCTGGCTGGGTAGGTCAACTCAATACAAATGGTAATTCTGAGGATATTGTACCTCTTACATGCTCTCCCTTCCCGAGTATCCTCGACATTTTTTAGCAAATTAAATAAAATAACGGCTTTTGTATGGCAAAACAAACGCCCCACAACAGCGCTGAAAAAAACTAAAAATGGTACTACGCAATAGCGGGCTCCCTTCGGAACTTTTACATCCACTACATCATGGCCCAGCTCCAAGCGATTAAAGCTTGGCTGTCGGGTGACACGGAGAAGCATTGGTGCAGGATGGACAGGTAGGTAGCAGGTGGACAACCGAGACAGGTGTTATGGTTAGCAAACTCAAATAGGCCGTCCAATATGCGCAGGAGTAAGATCACAGCACTGGTTGCGACTTGTGGGTCGATATGGTAAGGAATTGCAGGATCACCACTTTCCCCTCTCCATTTACGCCGATTTTTCAAAATTCTCAATTCACCCTGGGCATGGAAAGGGGAGCATATTCCCAATGGATTAGGGCAGGGTGCCTTAGATTTAGAGACGTGATGCAGGGACAGGTAATAAAGTGGTTCAAGCGGTGGAAGGCTGATTTTGGAATAGGGGAGGGCCTGCATGATGTTCACACACCCCACCCCCTGAAGAAATTAATTGCAACAAACACCGGGGACAGACACTTGATCGCATCGCTTTATAGAATCATGTCTAATTGACAATCGGTGTGCACTCGAGGTCATCCAATTCCTCTAAAAAGATTGGGAGAAACTGGTGAAACCGTGCAAGAGATCTGGTGAAGGTGGTAGTGCAATTGCATTATACCCCCAACAAATTCTCTCCTTAGCAGCATGAATGGTCTTGGCCCAGAAGTGGGAAACAGGCAACACCCCCATGGGAAAATGAATGGGTCTCCAAAGTCTGGCAATTTGAAGCCCTGGAGTGAATGACTTACACCGTACAAGGAGACACTACTCGCTTCCAGGCGGACTGGGATATGGTTTTGGGGTTTCTGCATAATGACTATAGAGAATCCATGTGCCCCCAGAGACTCTGCATCCTGGGCATTATTGATCCTATCTACCAATCTATGTCTGTAGGTTCTCTCACTGGTTTCGGATGGTGGTGGGTAGGAAACAGGGAATATGTTGTCATATATGGAGAAAAGAAAAGGAGAAAATCAATAACCACACTAATAATAAAAACGACTACAGGGTTGTGAGAGATCAGGATGTGAATTATATACAGTTTTGATGGAATTAACCAAGAATTGTGACTTTTCAGGATAATCTATACACCCGAGAGGATCTAAAGAGCTGGAACGTCAAGAGATTGTTCTTCCATGAAGCGCGATTTCCGAAATAGATGCAGGAGGAGATAGACAAACTACAGAAAGAAGAAAGAAGACCAGTCTTTGGAAGAGCTGATGAAGGCAGTCAATCTGAATGCCGGAAAATATCCTGGACCAGAAATCCCCACACTGTTGCTCTCCAAGACCATGCCAGATTGAGTATCTGATCTTTTACACAAAATAAAAATGGCTTTGCCATTGGCGAAACCATTGCTGACCTCCCAACACGCAAATATCTCTGTCCTGTAAATAAAAATGTAAAATGGCACCATCGACATTACCCAGTAGCTACAAACCACTTAGCCTTATCAACACAAGCTCCAAGATATTGGTTAAGGCGGTAAGACTAGAGGAAACTAAAGAGGTTTGTGAAGCCCTATAGATAAGCTGTGTATAGGCCCCTTTTACTCAAATACTCCCAAAATAAACAAATAGGGAGTAAAAACACTCCCAACAAATAAAAAGAAACAGACACGTAGGATGTTGTGCCCCTGCTTTCACCCACACAGCTACATGGATATGTTTGGACCAGTAGTGCACATGGTGCCACAGGAATAAACTATCATAACTGCCTGAAGATGTCTCACAAGCTAGTCCCTGGGGATCTGTCATCCAGATGGTCAGGACACTGCCATCGCTTTTGGATCCAGTTCCTGGGGTGGACCAGTGCAGGAGGATCACCTGGATGAGGGGTCCTTGGGGAGTGGAAGTGGGACACCGGAGGGTAAGGCACGGCATCCCTTTCCCGATGACACCATTGCCCCATCCTACCAGGTAGTATATACCTGGTAATTAACCTCCCCCCAACCCTTTTCCAACACAAAACACTTTCTTGCAGACAGTTCACCGTGAGCGACAACAGACTAACACCAGAGCCGTATACCTGAAATGTCCCAACACCATGGACAGGCAAGGTCAGGCAATTACGGATTATTACACACACACACACCCGACTTCCATCACATGGATAAAAGGCAGAGCATGAACGCACACGGAGCGAGGCAAAACACATGAGGAAACAGCAGTTCCAAGACGGCGAGAACCAGAGAGTCGCAAGGAGGGAAGTACCCGTCACCTCTAAAGTGAGCCTTGGAAAGTAAGAAACCGAAGACCAGGAACTAAGGATGATGAAACATACACAGTGTGTTGGAGGTACCCAGGGCTCTCCCGCGCCAATAACCCAAGGCAGGGAGCAGTGATTGCCACTGTGGTACTGTCCTTGGCTCCTACAACAAAACGTGGTCAGAAAAGACAGAACAGCCGGTAAATCGGAGAGACTCATACCAAACCAGCTTGTGATTTGAACCAAGGTTGCAAGCAGCAACATTGTACAAAGAGAACAGTGTGTGAGGCGTTTGCAAAGAGCAACGCAGATATAATTGGAACCCAAAAGGAGTAGTTGAACTTTTTAATTGAACTTTGGGAGGCCAAGAAAAGATACAATACACAGAGTGGTGCGGTGCCACGTGGTTGCTCATTCGAAAGACTGTTAGGTACCCAACTGATGCAGAGCGTGTGAAAAAGGAATATTGAGATTGAAGAGGTCATGCAACGGGTCAAGCTAAACCCGTACACATTCGAAAGTCTTCGATAGTTTAAAGTACATCACAATTTGTCCGAGCCTGGCTGAGGGGCATCCGGCGTGAAAGATCTGAGCCCAGACGAGGGGGATCCATGGTGAACACCCGAATTGAGTGCTGGAAAAGGAACATTTTTGTATATCAGGGCCTCTGAGTCAAGAGACTTGCAAGTAGTAAAGAGGCTCCAACAGAGAAGGTCTTGAATGGTGAAAACGGAACTGTACCCTAGTGCAGCAGAAGCCAGAGTGTTTGCTTTGCTCGAGTGAACCGCCTTGTCCTGTGCTGAAAACGTGGGGAAGGGAGGCCAACGACCCGAACATCCTGAATTAACATTTTGTGAACACTCCTTTCTTCTTCATGAACATCACCCCACCTTATTTTGTAAATTAGTGGCAAGGACCTGGCAATAGGTTTTTTTTGTATAGGCTCTTCATTTGACAAAACTCCACTAGGACTGCATTATTATTATTAGATGGTCGTAGCTTGCTTCCATCCGTAGATTTAGGTTTAGATAGGCGTTCACCTTTGTGAAAACTCAAACACCCTTGGCCTGTGGTCACTTGTGTCCGTTTTACAGTATGAATAACTAGGTGCAAAGTAATTAGTATTGTGAAAACATTTGTACTCACTTTTTTACTCCCTAAAAAATCATTTACTCCCAACTTTAAAAAATAGGGAGTAAAATACTGCCACTTATCTTATCTGGAGCACTGGGTTTGTGAATTCAAACCAGTCAGGCTTGGTTAAGGCTAGACATGCAGTGAATATGAGAACAATATTTTCTCAGAAAGAAAGCAGCTTGATGTACTAGTAGCAGAAAGAGGATTTGGGGAGTGTTTCCCAGGACGAGTGCAGCTGCTATGCAACAGACTAGCAGCCTCGGTCGTCACAAACTGGAAGAGAAAGGTGGCCCCCTCTCACACCACTGGCACCACTCGTGCTTGCAATTCAACCACTAGCGATCTAGATAAGTGAAGATGAACAGATGCATTATGGAGGAGTGGTACAAAAGCTGGATTTATACTGGCGACTAGATATTGGTGCTACAAGATCTCTCCCAACAAAGATAGGGAAGATGACCAATTTGGGAAGGTGTCAGGATAAGTGTCAGAATAAAATCAACTAGACCAAATTAGAAACAAATTCCACCTCGCAGATTTACCAGAGGGGTGATATCATGCAGTTTGGTTTCCCAACAAAGATGCAATGCCTGAGAATTTGGCTTACTTCAGACCTAAGGCACATAAAGACAGAGTAGATGTCCTCCACAGTAGCCAGAAAGAGGACAGATGGGAGGCCCTGAACGTATCGCTATGGGAAGATTAACAACTTGAAGATCATGGCAGCTCAGTCAATAATAAGCTACATCCTGGTGATGGTGCCACCTGCACCAGGGAAGTGACTGTTCAAAGAAATAGATAAGGAAATTCAAGCCTTTCTTGGGAACAGAACCCCGCCAAGGTTATCGGTGTAGAAAATGCAACTCCAATACTTTCTTGGGAACATGACCCCACCAAGGTGTATTGCTGCAGACAATTCTACTCCCAGGAGAAAAGGACCATAACTGTGCTAAACTTAGCCAGATCCTATAACACACACCCTTCCCCAATAGGCGTACATCGCCGCAACTGCCCACCCAGCACATGCGCATCACACACCCCTCCCTCCCCATGTGCTCCATAACATGGGGCGAGATACACCGCCAAAAGCTGCTTCGAGGTCAACAAGGGCAATATAGAGTGGCTGCTTTTTGAGAACAAATGTATACAGTACCAATAGTAGACAGAATGCATGATCAGTTGTCAATACCCTTTTCCTGAAACCAGTGTGCAGGGGAAAGCACCCTACATTCGGCACACCAGTCTTCCAACCTCACCTGTAATATAGTTTGCTGAAAATCTTGCCCAAAGTTCTGACAAGGGAAATTGACCAATAGATTGAGGCATGTTAATACCCTGCCCCCTTCTTGTAAATGGGGACTAACATGGCTCCCTGCCAGCTTTGTGGGATCACCCTGGCATGAATGACATCATTAAAGAGCTTTACAAGAAAGGGGATCCAAATATATCTGCTGGAACAAAGTCAGGCCCTGGGGCCTTGTCTATCTGAGATATCACTGCTACCTTGAAAAGGTGAGAATGGAATTAAGCCAATACCAAGAGGGTCTAGTGGAAAGATGTTTTGGCTTTGCCACAGATTGTCATTTTCCTCCATTTTATGTAAGGAACTAAAAATGGAATACCACGCTTCCATGATTGCTAAGATGAGCTACACTTTTCTGGTAGTGGAGAACCATCTTTCAAAAAGTTCTCTTATTTAAATGAGCAGTCGCAGTCAGTTTAGACCAGGCGACCTGCATATGTTCTGCGTTGTACGATTTTTATATGCCGCCCTTTGCCAGGCCACAAATTTTCTAAGCTCCCATTTGGTCATGAGGGCATGCTTCTCCCCCTACCCGCCCCCCCCCCCCAGTTAAAACAAGATCATTGCAAAACAAGTTACACATGGTATCTGCGTTTGTCCCATAAAAACCAATGAGAGACTACAGGCAATTGTGACAACCTCAATTTAGTAACTAATTCTCTAGGCAATCTATTGGCAATACACTTTAATATAACATCTTCTGCATGGCTAATAGGAAAAAAGAAACTAGGAACTAGCAGAAGACTTGCAAAAAGCTCTTGTATACAAAATAACGTTCTGGTGTTTGAGAGCATATTGTACACTATATTTCACTGACTTAGTGAAAGACAGTTGATTTTAAAAACATTTCATAGGGCAAGCATTTCTAAGTTGTCTTTTACACAAACAAGTCATTTAGAGGACATGTTATCAAGTACCAAAATACCCAATGTAATCATTGTATTTAACACTGCAGTTTCCTTAAACCAAATTGATGCCCATATCAACAGGTGGCAACATGAGATTAGGAGAATAGGATCCCACACCAGTTTCCAATTAGAAGAGCTAATTTGCTTTTGGCTCATGTCCTAAAAGGCCAGTCAGGGATGTGTGTTTCCGATCGAGCAGTTAGCTCTATGTGAGATAGAGCAGAGCACATACACAACTGCAGCATACCTTGCCAGACCACCTGGAGTGCTGGGAGCACAGCCACACATCCATGTTTGGCCAAAAACATGATTCCCGAGCTTGACAACATACTTTTTCCAGTTAACATTATAACATTTTGGTTTCTTTCCCATGCCTCTTTTGAAAACATGTTACATGGGACTCCAGTATTCACAGACCTCTTGAGGTTAGATATAAACACTTAAGCACCATCAAGTCGCTTTTTAAGAGAAGGAGTTGTCTGCATATGCTATGTAGGGAATAGTCTTCCCTGCATAGGTATACCATAGGATAAATTACACAGGTAAGCCTCCATGCTGTTAAGTTAGAGGCTGAACAAAAGGGGAGCTAGAACACAATCCAGGCGTAAAACATAGGAGATGGAAAAATAAAATCGGTATATTCACTCCCTCTGTCATAAATTACATAGGGTTCAGTATCTGTATTTAATTGCATAATGAGGCTAATAAATTAGGGAATCTGTCAACATCTGAATTAATGAAATCCCTCCAGAGCAAGGAGCGATCAATTTGCCCAAAAGAGACAATAGTTCCATGAAGCCAAGGATGATGTCACCTCTCCTGGCTTCAAATAACGTATCAAATAGCAAGGTTAAGACACTGCCTGAGCAGGGACTAAAATGCAACTGAATAAACAGACCTTAGATCAGTTGAACCAAAAAGAATTCTCACAAATAAATCACCCCATGTTTCTGTTATACAGTATTTGTACTGCACCCTTCACAACCATAGTGTTCTCAAAGTGCCTAAGCCTTGTCAGAGAACAAGGCGTATTTTGACCCTGCCAGGGTTTAATCCGATCTTGTACTGAGGGTAAAAAAAAAATGGAGTTTGAGATCGCAGGGATAGAAAGAGGACGAATGGGGTTGAGGAGAATGAGGTGAGAAAAAAAAAAAAAGGGAAAATACTAAACAAGCGCAGAACAAAAAGAGAAGAGGGGTGTGGAATGTATTGGTACCTGTGTGATAACTGAAGGTCGTTATCGGTCAGATATGTGTTATTCGAATTATGGTGATAGCATTATCTAGTCCAGTTTAGTCTGCAAGCTAGATTGGGGATTGGACTTGAAAGGTGCTCAAGCAGGGCCAGTTTGTTGTAACCACCCATGTTGCCAGGACACCCCTGGTTTGCCAAGCCAGCTGAATAAAAAGTCAGCACCAAGTGTGGGGCATGTAACAGTTGAACAAATAAGGAAAATAGGAGTCTAATAGTTTGCATTGCTCTGAAAGCCTTTTTTTGAAGATTGGGCCGATAGCAGCAGGGGAGCCAAGCACAGTAGATTCCTTGATAAGAGTACTACTCTAATGAGTTAAGAATGGAGCCACGACCTCAGGACTACATTTATTAATATTGCCTGCGACTATCGAGTCTAGGCGCTGGAAGAGGTTTTAAATCGTTCATTTATGTCATTGTAGCAACTAAGTTCCTGGGCAAGACCTTCAAGGCTAGGAATTCATGGACAGCTATAACATTTTGGTCAACACCTTCAGCACAAGTATTTATACAGTGAGAAACCTAACAGTAAATTATAGTTAATCAATCTTTGTATTAAATCATTGTGAATATTCCCATTGTGCGCATTTTTCTTGAGCGTTACAAGTGTCTTTCATGCACGGCTAGTAGCCTGCAACTTGAAATGTCTACCTCTGTATTATACTAACAAAGCTGTATATTATATTACAGAACATTTTCACTAACCAATAAGCGTTTTAGAAGACAGTTTCCAGGATTTTTTACGAGAGAAATGTACTGCCACTAGTATTTTTTGTTTTGAGCATTTTCTTTTACTGCATGTGATCCACTCTCCACAAACTTGGCATTTTGTTTGTTTGTTTAGTATTTATTATGCGCACCGGACCCTGGGGTATAAGGGCGCAGAAAGTAAGAATATGTACAGCTTAGAGCATAAGTTACAGGTTACAGTTACAAGTTACAGAAATTGCCAGTTACAGGTGCAAGTTTACAATAAAAGTTTACAATCGTATGGTGCAGATGCTGTGTAGCAAACAGGCGTAAGCATTATCATAGGTTCAATTAGCAGTTACTGTCGTTAGCCAGTTAATTACAATTTGCCTGAATTTGGAAAAAGAGCGTTCTAGCCTTGCGGTAGTGGGTAATTCGTTCCACAATTGAGCAGCTTTGACTGGGAAGCTAGCTCCGCCTATGGTGGTCAGTTTAAAGCGTGGTACTTGTAGGCGATTGGTGTAGGCAAGTCTGGTTTGTCTTGTGGGGTGTGATCTAGTGAATCTGTCCTTTAGGTATTGAGGGGCTTTGTTATGTAGAGATTTGTGTGTGAGAGATGCAGTTTTGAGTCTGATTTTCTCATGGGTGGAGAGCCATTTGTGTTTCCTTCTTATTGCTGTAATGTGTTCTCTCCTGGGGATGTTCAATGCCGCTCGGAGGGCCTTATTTTGCTGTATCTGGATTTTGTTGATGATGGATTTAGTGGCTCCTATGTATAGTGCGTTACAATAATCTAGTTTAGAGATGATACGGGCTCTGGCTAGTGTTAGACAACTGTGCTGAGAAAGGAATTGTTTCCCTGCTCTAATGAGCTTACATGTGTAGGCTGTTGAGGAAGCTAGGGAGTTTACCTGTTTGGAGAATGATAAGGTAGAATCAAGGTAGATCCCTAATGTTTTAACTTCTTTGGCAACTTGTATGCAGTTCCCATCTATGGTAAAGGAAGAGTAATTTGTACTTAGTTTATTGATGAGGGGTGCGGTGCCTAGGATAAGAAGCTCAGTTTTATCATCGTTCAGGCATAGGCCATGGGTTGCCATCCATGCCTGAACGATGCTGTATATTTTGTTCACCATAGCTAGATCTTTTTCGTAAACCCCTGTGAGTGGGAGGAGGATCTGGGTATCGTCAGCATAGTTAGTATACGTGATACCCAGATGGTCCAAATCATCAAACAGGGGCTTAGTGAATATGTTATATAGCGTTGGTGAAACGCATGATCCCTGTGGCACACCGCAGGTAATAGGGATGGGGTCTGCAGCTGCTGTAGGTGAGAAAACCCTCATGGTGCGGTCGCTAAGGAAGGATTGTATCCATGCTATAGCCTCAGTGGAGAAGTGTGCTGCTGAATCTAGGTGGTTACATAGGACTTTATGGTCCACTAAATCAAAAGCGGCCGATAGGTCTAGTAGCAGGAGGAGTGCTGGTTTTCCAGAATCTCGTACTTTGTCTATTTGGGCTTTCAGGTCAATCAGTGCAGTTTCTGTGCCGTGAAGAGGGCGGAAGCCAGATTGTCGGGAGCCTAATAGTTGGTTTTGTTCCAGGAAGTTCTGGATTTGGATGTATGCCACCTTGTCCAGTATCTTCAAGAGGAACGGAACCGTAGTAATAGGTCTATAATTAGTGGGTATAGTGGGGTCTAGAGTAGCCTTTTTTAAGAGTGGGAGCACCCAGGACTCTTAAGTTACTGGGGATAATGCCTGTGGTAAAGGAGGCATTAATTAACTTAGTGATAAATGGTGCTAGATCTCGTGCGGCATCTTTGATGAGTTGTGCTGGACATAAGTCTCCTTTGCAGTTGGACGGTTTTAGACCGAGTATTGCTTTCTCTACTTCTAGTATGGAGACTTTGGAGAAGTGGAATTGCGTAGTGGGTTTGGAGTTAGGAAGTGTCTTAATAGGCGGTAATATATTGGGTGCTAAGGTCTCGCGTTTTAGTTCTATTTTCTTTTGGAGGTTTCGGACTTTGTTAGAGAGGGCTTGCTGGATTTCAGAGCACCACTTTTTGTCTTTGAGACAGTTATCTTGTGGTGTTATTGGGTTTTCCAGTTCTCCGAGTATGGCGAACAGTTCTTTTGTACTTGATTTGGCTTGTGTGATTCTGTTATTGTAGGTCTCTTGTTTAGCTAGGATGATTTCTTTTTTATAATGAGAAGAGATGTTGACTAGTTTCAGTTTATTTTCTGGACTGGGGTTAGTTTTCCACGTATTTTCCCCATTTCCTTTTTTCTAATCTCAGATTTTTTAAGAGGGGGGTGAACCAGTTGTTCAGGTGGCTCTTTGGCTTGCTGTTTCTGAGCTTGAATGGTGCGATGTCGTCAAGGGTTTTGTTCATGATGTTGTTAAATTCTTCCACTAGGCTGTTAGGGTTAAGGTTGTCAGGTAGAGCGTCCAGAGTGGGCATGATGCCGGGGAGTAGTTTGTCTAATGTCATGTTTTTTTTGTTTCTGGTAAGTGCAGGAGGTGCACAAGGTTGTTGCAGTTTGGGGGTGGTAGTGTCCAAGGAGAATGAAATTAGATGGTGATCTGACCAGATTTGGGGTGAGATGGAGAGAGTGGCTATATTGCAGTTGTGGTCAGCAATCCAATCAAGGGTTCTCCCTTTGATATGGGTGGGCTCAAGCACTCTTTGTGTGTAACCCAGTTCTGTTAGGGTGTTGGAAGCTGCTGTGGCTTGTAAGTCGTTGATATCATTAAAGCCAATATTGAGGTCACCTAGTAGTATTGATTGAGTAGTATCTTTGAGGTTTTCTGATAGGATGGTAGTTAAGTCTTCTATGAAGTTCTTGATAGGACCTGGAGGTCTGTATATCAAGTGAAGGTTAAGAGTTTGTGAGTTAGCTGTGGGTGTCTTGGTGGACATTATCTCACAAGATTCAATGGTTGGTGAGGGGGTGAGTCTCATCCAGAGTTTAGTTTTGACGATGATGGCTAGTCCGCCACCTCGAGCTCCGCGCCTATCCGATCTGAGGATAGTATAATTGTTGGGCACAGCTAGGTATAGTGCTGGGCCTGATGCCTCATGCAGCCAAGTTTCTGTAATGGCTAGGAAGTCGTAGTCTTCTGTCAAGATAACTTCAGATATTTCTATGGCGTGGGCGACTAAGGATCTAGCGTTTATTAAGGCTCCTTTGATTTTCGGTGTGTGGTTAGGGTGTGTAGCAGTATTTATTGCGGCATTAGGAGTGGCATTTGTTTCTTTGTTTGTTTGGTAGTTATTATACTTAATGTAGTTATGGGTGAATGGTTTGCGAGTGGGTTCCTTTTTGGCTCGAATGGTATTAGTTTCGTATTTGATGAGTGGATCAAAGATTCTGGGTAGTCTTGCTCGTAGTCTTAGGTTTCTGTCAGCTATGTTACATTGTGTAGTGGATCGTTGTGTTGTGGTTGCTATAAGGGGCGACATGGTGAGACGTTCCCAAGGGGCGAGTGAGGAGGCCAGGTATACTAGATAGGATAGTATAAGGAGCATTGTATAATGTGTGAGCATCCTGTATCTAGAATGATGGCTAGAGTTATAGTTTTGGGTAGAGTGCAGGCAGAGTAGCTGCTAAGTCTGCTATGTTGTTATCTAGTGTGTGAGGTCAGGCATATAGTGTTAAGTTGCAGTGATCCTAGGGCGCAGACAGATGGCAGTATGGTGTATATATGGACATGGGCAACACAATTGCTATGGTCTATGAGTGACCAGAGGGCACAACACAATTACTGTGGTCTATGAGCGACCAGAGGGCACAACACAATTACTGTGGTCTATGAGCGACCAAAGGGCACAACACAATTACTGTGGTCTATGAGCGACCAAAGGGCACAACACAATTACTGTGGTCTATGAGCGACCAAAGGGCACAACACAATTACTGTGGTCTATGAGCGACCAGAGGGCACAACACAATTACTGTGGTCTATGAGCGACCAAAGGGCACAACACAATTACTGTGGTCTATGAGCGACCAAAGGGCACAACACAATTACTGTGGTCTATGAGCGACCAAAGGGCACATTTTATCATGCAAGTGTGTTATGACCAGTAAAAACAGCACTTCATGTCGCATGGATCCACTGGTTCTCTCATAACACTTCACTGGCATTGCTCCGATTGCCCCAAATGTTCAGAAACAATGGAAATTGGGCATAAGCGGTAACGCGATTTACCCAGATCTCACACTGTGGTCAAATGGATATACATACGTCATTAGTTTTATGTAGTGCCCGACTGCAGAACGGGGTAGTTTAATAGGAATGCAACAAACATAACTTCGACTGTAATCGTATAGCAAATGAACACCTAAAAATGAAGACATTACATTGCAGTGGTTCTAGTAACTCTGATGGGCCGATACGACGTATAGAGGTCCTTAAATATATTTTATGGGGGGGTTGGGCACGATCTGTGATTCCACCCCATGCCAAGTACCAAAACTTCTTATGTTTACACCACGTCAGCATGGGCAGTTAGGGTGGTCGGCAGTTTACAATGTAGCGACTATCTCATACTAACATACCGTCAGTCAACAAACAAGATGGTACAACCAAAAAAAAAAAGCAGGCGAATGTTGTAACGTGAGTTAGTCTTTATGTATCACTGACCAGGAGTGCATGCTGATAGAATGTTGATATATGTATGATAGCTAAGGAGAATGTTGAATGACTGTGTCCTTTGGGGGGAGGGGGGCAGGCCTGAGCTGAGAGGTCAGAGATTGGCCGGTGGGTCTGTCTTTAAATGTCTACCGGATCCTGTTATGTACATACCTGCAAGTAACTGGAGTGTACATATGCAACTATGTATAATAAAGTATCCTGGTTTAACCTACTTAGCTCCACAGCTGGTCTGTGTACTTATGGTCAGAGCCCTACCCCACATCATAACATTGGCGACGAGGAAGTCAAAATGAACCCAGACCAGGAAGAGAGATCATCGACCACAGGAGACAGCACCAGATGAAAGTAAGGAGAGCTGTGGGAGGGGGGGGAAGCAGCTGCCGTTAGACCCACTGTTCCCCGTACTGAGCATAAATGGGCATGGGCTGCAGGACCGTTGGTGGTGCGTGCCAAATGGGTCCTTTGCGTTTCTCTACAGCTGTAAAGCCGGAACACGCAAGCAAAAGCCTGGTGCCATCGGCCCTGCTTCAACAGTTCGAAGAAGGTGCCTTAAGAGGAAAGTACCTTCGGATGTTCGACGTGCGTGAAGTGTATTCCGGCTTTACGTTTAAGATAATGTGCTGGCATTCTATGGCCTTACGTTTAATATAATGTGCTGGCATTCTGCAAGTTCTTCCAATGAATTATTTTAACAATAATGTTGCCAAAATAGAATGGCCAAGTGATTCAAAGATGACTTTAGGCAGTGTGTTGAAAGTGTTCCTGGTTCTAGTGGAATAAGGGATCTATAACTATGTGCAGCATAAGAGGCTGGTTTCCATTACCAGATGGTCACTGAGTAACATAGAACATCAAAAGTTTGGAATTGCTAAGTGTAATGAATATGTTCTGTGTGTGCTGCGTTTATACTGCTGAAAATGCTTTTCTAGGTGCGTTTCCAGTGATTTGGATGACGAGTACCTCAAAATTAGTCAGTAAGTGATGTTAAAGGAATCCTTTGCAAGTTCAGATAAAAGTAAAAGTTACTTTGGGGAATGAAGTGCTTTACGTACGTTATGCACAGTTAGATGTTGCAGCATAAGGATATTCTGGAGCAAGAAAAACTTATTTTAGGACGTGCTTGCAGCATACAGGATATTCAAACAGAAGGGAAAATGGTGCTATTGTAAAACATGCAATTTCGGTCTCTCTGCCACTGGGTTGTGAGCAGTCAATATAGCAATACCAGTATGGATAGCGTCTAACCGATGCAGATTTCATGAAGTGCAAGTGAAATGAGATGCAACAAAGTTATGTGACCATTTATTGTGTTTTGGTCCGTTGTCGTGTCAAAGTGGTGTTTTGTGTCGTGGCCCGATAACGTTACATGTCATTGCTTAACCTTGTACCACATTGTTTTGTTGGTGCTTGGTCTGCTTAGTAATCCAAGCTCACAGTGATACGTTTGGCATCCGGCATAGATGCTCTGAGTAGTGGTTAGGCATCAGGTGCATTCATACAGTACAAGTTTTGCATCCAGTTGATGACTTAAAAGATTTGGTGACTGCCTCAATGGTATGTGCGCAGCAGCAGTGGATTAGGGCACACGCCCACGACTGTCCTCTGGATGGGCATTAGGAAAAAAAATGGTAACTGGTCAATGTTGCCCATGTGTTCCAAGTAGTAGTTGTGCACAGGGCTGTGGAGGTAAAAGTAGTAAATTGTGCATAGATTGAAAAGTTGTAATGGTGCACTGAGCAGGAAAAGAAGTATATAAAGTTGTGCATTGAATTGAAAAGCCGATATACAGCTATATTGTAGAAATGTTGGCCAAGTTTGCCCATTAGTTTCCCACCATGGCATTAGAATGTTATAATCATAGTTGGTTCTTGGTGCTACAAGGATCACCTTATCTGTTAAATATGTTATGTGTTTTGTGATGATGAGTGTGCTGCAGTCTGGTGGTATGTGTGTTAGTATGCTTGTGGGTATGTGTGCATGCATGCGAGTGTGATTACACTGGATGTATGTGGCGTGGGTGGAGGGTGGATGATGAACATGGTAGAGATTAACACGATTTGTTTCCGAGTTGACATGCTGGGTGTGACATGAGACCACCCGTGTGAGAGGTTTGCTTGCACGGGTTGCTTTGCTGCCTCATTGAGTGTTGTAGTGCATGCATAGATGGTGATGCATCAGCGTATGGCAATGTTTGGCGACAGTTGCTTGTACAGATATTTTGAAGTGATGATTGTTTGCTTAGTATCTTGGTGGTTCATGCTCTTGTGGGACTGTCCGATTGGGTGAGGTTTGGGAGCTGATTGCAAATGCTTGTGTCTGGAATGCGAGGGTGAAAGTTGGTAGATGACGTACCCCTTCAGTGTCTGTTGTTTCTGTCATGGGCAACACCACCTTCCCCCGAGTGTTGGTTTGTGGATTTCTGCTGCAGTGTTTCGTTTTGGCTCTGCATCGATGTTTGGCGTTGCATCCAGTATCTGGCAATCCACTATCCCCCTTCTCCCAACGCCCTGCTTTCCCACCTTTTGGTGTGTAGTTTTTTTTTTGGTTACCCCTTGGGTGTTTGTGCCAGAGTGTGGCAGACTCTGTATTCCGGGAGTAGCCGATCCGGATGGAAGGTTGTTGGTTGTGGCGAAGGAATGCTGTGTGTGGTTCTCTATATGGAAGGGGGATGGTGCGGTGTATGACAGTTTTTAGGAAGGGAGATGATGTCATGAGAGTTAGTCTTGTTGTGTATCACTGACCAGGAGCGCATGCTGATAGAGTGCTGATGTATGTATGATAGACAGTTCAGGAGAATGTTGAGTGAGTGCTGTGTGAGAGTGTTCCATGAATGTCAGTTGGGGGCCTGAGCTGGGAGGATGGCCGGTGGGTCCGTCCTTAAATGTCTACCTGATACTGTCATGTACATACCTGCAAGTAACTGGAGTTGTACATATGTAACTATGTATAATAAAGTATCCTGGTTAAACCTACGTGGCTCCACAACTGGTCTGTGTACTTATTGTCAGAGACCTACCCCACATCTTAACAGTGATCTGGAGCAAAGCTATTCAGATGCTTGCCTGACAAGTCACTGAACGAACCAAGCCCTGATCTTGTCAGACTATCTGAAAGATCAAGCAGGGCACCTCTGAACGGGTATTCTACTGAGCTACACAAGATGAAGAAGAGCATGTACTGTATTCGTGCAGCAGAAGATGAAGCCCCTATGCATAGGTCAAGAAAACAAGCCAAATCACAATAATGCACATTACAAACACTATATGCAGAATATCATAAAACAACAGTTACAATAGCCATGCAGGGCAGCAAGTATACATGCATCAAAATGACAATGTGCGTAGTAGGGCATTTGTGTCTAGGTCAGTTTTAAGTGCTGGGTATACGATGGGAAGAAATACACGTAATGCAGTGGACCATGATGCCGAGTTAAGAGCGTTATGGTTACGGACGACATTGTTTTAGAAATCCTTGAGACGACCACCGCTATGTGGAGTTATGGCCATCATTAAGAACGTAAACATACACAGTCACGATCAAAATGGACAAAAACGCACGGCGCCTTGATTTGGTACAAGGGGAAAATGCCTCGGACCATAATCAAGCGACAGGTTTTATCAAAGATCCAACCTCTACCCGCGTGCACCTGCACAAGTAAAGGGACGGTTATTCATAAGAGGCCGCACGCAGTCCAGAGAAACGGGCGCACGAGCCCCTCTACCAACTGCCTCCTGACAGAACGGCGCGTGCACAAGAACCCACCCACTGGTACTGGGTTTTTATACATAACGGACAGCTCACCTGCTGTTGGATTAAAGCGCTGGTTCCGGCTCTGGCATTACCGGGGCCCGGACAACATCCTTCACTCCTCCCGGGTCCACCGGACTAAGAAGTAGGCAGGGCAACAAGAGTGAAAGCGACAAGCAGATAGGCGCAGAAAGACAACATGCTTCCCTGGTGCGAGCCCACAGGCCCAACTTGGTGTGACGTAAGAAAAAAAGAGCCAATCAGCGTGAGCTTCTTATGAGTGATTCGGGATATTGGGGTAACACGCTCCTTCATTGGATAAGGCAGACCTTTCCGAGAGCTATTAGCAAACGTGCGGCGCCGGCGGTCGGGGAAGGCGTGGCGCACTCATTCTTAGGCATTATTAGAGAAAGTACGCTGTACTTTTGTGTGATATGTAATGCAGACTGTTCGGTGTTTTGCGCATTGGAAAGTGTCATAAGGACCTCATGGCTCTCAACTCACAAGCTTTTGGCGGGTGTCACCCGCCAAGCCGCCTGCATGCCCATTCATTCCAATGGGCGTCTCACCCGCCAAAAACAAAATCGGGTGATTTCACCTGCCTTTGCAACACAAATGGTTGAGAGCTATAAGGCAAAAGACTGTCTCAAGTAGTCTTTGAATGATTGTAGTAAATATGAGTGCACAGAACAAAAGTAGACTAGACGAACTGCGTGGTGCCTGATTCAGAGCTCCATGTAAAATAAGAAAAGTGTTTTGTTGTGATACAACCATATCCCTCTATAAATATAACAGAATATCGAGCACATAAGAAAAGTGTGGCTCTATCACTATACATGCCAATCCTCCCGATTTAGGCGTGAGACTGCTGGTTTTGAGGTGAAAAATATTGCTATTTTTCAAAGTGTCCTGCCTAAAATAACTGCCCCAATGCATTCCTATGGGGAAATATGCGTCTCCCGAATTTCAGATTTCCCTGTGGAAATCTCCCTCCCAGGTGCATCTGAATGTTGGCATATATGCTATCACAGAATGATACTGCGAGGACTCGTCCCGTGAGATCACGTGGGCAAAACGTGCAATGGAAAAGGCAAAACGAAAGATGCAGAGCGGACAGTGAGGATGTTGGGGGTTTGTCCTTTGCCCCATGCGTGCCCGCAAGCCCCCACCCTGAAAGGACCACACAGCTCACACGTCCTTTCAGTTCGGGCTTCCCGGTCATTCTGCCGCAGCCGGGAACGCCCCGTTTATTTATGCAGCACGGGGCGGCGTGCAAGTCCACGCCGCCGCGTGCGCCTCCCACATGGGCACCACAGAGGGCAACCGTCGTGCCCCAGCGCTCCTGAAGTGAGGCCTTAAGCCGCCAGAGAGCAGCCAGACTCCCTGGTGCTGCTCATCCCATTGCAGAGCGTAATTCCATGGATGCCACATGGAGCCTTGCGGGAGCTCTTGTAAATAAATTGGGAGATTAACCTCTTAAGTGCCAAGGACGAGATAGCTCATCCTTTTTGGCACTTAGTTTGCAGGGATCGCACAAAACTGAAATCCAACCCCTGGGTTATGTGAGGTGGAGGTTCCTCCTCACGGCCCGGGGGTTAGGTATATTTCAGTTTCACGTCGGCATGCATAATGCACGCCGACATGAAACTGAAAGTAATTTTCACCACGGCAGCCATTTTCGGCTGCCGCAGTGAACATGAAAGGTGAGGCTCCACATTTCTCCCCCACAATCTGCAGCACTAGTGGGTCGTTCAGATCGAGGGAGGTGTCGTTGGAAAGGTGAGACTCTCCCCTTTCCAACAGCACTCTTTTTGAAGCATTGCTGGCCGCGGATCGGGGGCAGAACACTCGATCCTTGACCAGCAATGCCACTAGACCACCAGGGATATGTTTGTGACGTGGGGGGAGAGGGGGCTGCTTAGTAAGCAACCCCCTCTCCCCCCATCCTACAAAGCATGGGCCACACGAATTAGCCCCCCTGGGGGCATATGGGTGATCATCTGCCCCTAGGGAAAAGGAAAAAAAAGAATAATAAATAAAATAAGATTTGGGTGGGGCTGGGGGGACCCACTAGACCACAAGGCTTTTTCTATATTGAAAGGGGGTGGCCCTCTCTCCCCACCCTAGTGGATGGGGAGGCACCACATGTAGCCCTCGCTGGGGGCAGATTTCTGCCCCTATCTGCCACCAGGGAGGGCTACATGAGATGCCCCCCATCCATTTGGGGTGGGGGAGAGTGTCACCAGAAATCTTGGTGCAGCCCCCCCCGCCCCCCAAGGATGGGGCTGCACGTATTGGCCCTCCTGGGTGCAGATGGGTGATCATCTGCACCTAGGGAAGAGGCCAAATGAAATAATAATACAACAAACAAAAAATGTAGATTTTGGTAGGGGTGGGTGGCCACTAGACCACCAGGTTTTTTTTACAATGAAAGGGGGGGGGCGCTCTCCCCCCCCACCCTAAGTGGATGGCGGGGCACCTCATGTAGCCCTCCCTGTGGGCAGATTTCTGTCCCTATGAAGGGGTACATGATATACCCTCCATCCATTTGGGGTGGGGAGGAGAGGCTACCGGAAATATTGGGAGAGCTCCCCCAAACCTGGGGCAGTACATTTTGCCCACCCCCCTCACCCTGCCCCCGGAAGCAGATGGGCACCCTCATGTGCCCATCTGCCCATAGGAAAGAGGACAAACAACAAACAAATAAAATAAAACAAAAATAATAACTTGTTTTGGGTGTGGGTGCACTAAATCACCATGGATGTTTTTAGTGGAAAAGGGGTGGCCCTCTCCCCCCACCCCAAATGGATGGGGAGCATCTCATGTAGCCCTCCCTGGAGACAGATTGCTAGTGCAATCTGCCCCTAAGAAGGAGTACATGAGATCCCCCCATCCATTCGGGGTGGGGAGGGGAGAGGGCCACCAGAAATCTTGCCACAGCCGTCCCCCAAGCCTGGGGCAGTATGTTTTCCCCACCCTGGGGGCAGATGGGAACACTAATGTGCCCATCTGCCACTAGGAAAGGGGCAAACAAAAAAATAATAATAATAACTTGTTTTGGGTGGGGGTGGGGGCACCACTAAACCCCCATGTATGTTTTAGTGGAAAGGGGGTGGCCCTCTCCCCCACCCCAAATGGATGGACACATCTCATTTCGCCCTCCCTGGGGGCAGATTGCTAGTGCAATCTGCTCCTAGGAAGGAGTACATGAGATGCCCCCCTCCATTTGGGGTGTCGGGGAGAGGGTCACCAGAATCTTGCCACAGCCCCCCCCCAAGCCTGGTGCAGTACGATGTCCCCACCCTGGGGGCATATGGGAACACTAATGTGCCCATCTGCCACTAGGAAAGGGGCAAAAGAAAAATAACAATAACTTGTTTTGGGTGGGGGTGGGGGGCCACTAAACCCCATGGATATTTTTAGTGGAAAGGGGGTGGCCCTCTCCCCCACCCCAAATGGATGGGGAGCATCTCATGTAGCCCTCCCTGGATCTGCCCCTAGGAAGGGGGACATGAGATGCCCCCATCCATTTGGGGTGGGGGGAGAGGGCCACCAGAAAACCTTAGAATGGCCCCCAATGCACGGGGCAGTACGTTTCGCCCACCTTGGGGAAAGATGGGCACACTAATGTGCCCATCTGCCCCTAGGGAAGAGGCAAAACAAAAAAAAAAGAAAACAAAAAAGGACATTTGTTTTAGATGGGGGTTTGGGGCCACTAAGCCATCGTGGATGTTTTTAGTGGAAAGGGGGGCTGGTCCTCTCCCCCCCCCACCCCAAATGGTTGGGCGGCATCTCATGTAACCCTCCCTGGGGGCAGATTGCTAGTGCAATCTGCCCCTAGGAAGGAGTACGTGAGATTCCCCCATCCATTTGGGGTGGGGGAGTGCCACCAGAAAACATTGGAATGGCCCCCTAGCGCATGGGGCAGTACATTTTGCCAACCCTGGGGGCAGATGGGCACACAAATGTGCCCATCTGCCCCAACGGAAGGGGCAAAACAGAAAGAAAATTATAAAAATATACATGAGTTAGTTGGGTGTGTGGGGGGATACTAAACCACCACATATGTTTGTAATGGAAAGGGGGGTGACCCTTCCCACCCACCCCAAGTGGAGGGGCGCTCTCATGTAGTCCTCCCTGAGGGCAGCTTGCTAGTGCAATCTGGCAATCTGCCCCTAGGAAGGGGCACATGGGTTTTTACTCGGGGGTGAGGGTCAGTAGACACCCGGGGATGGCTTGAAAGGCGGGCCGTGTTCGGAGAGTAGTAGTTATGATTTGTTTTTGCTGGGCTGACCATAGGTAACAAATGTTTTTTGTATCCTTTTACAGATTTTTCTATGAGAGCAGCTGCAACGTTATGTGAGTACTGTTTTTTATCATTGTACGGTCAGGGGCCATTGTCAGTGGGGTGGGTTGGAATGGGGCTGGATTGTTGGTGGTGTGGGTGGGCTGGTACACAATTGCAGGGTCAGGCCACAAATTGTCCCCATACCAGCGTAACATTGGTGTTTCCCTGGGAGCGGCTGTCTCCCATGTGGGTTGACCGTCCGCAAGCCCATGCTGCACCTCTGGCTGTGCTGCGTTACAGATGCTACCTCCGGGGAGGAATGGGGATCCTGCCTGGGATCCCTTGGACTGCCGCTGCACTTGGGGATGGCCAACCCACATGGGAGACAGGTGCCCAAGGCCAAATATATGATCCCCAACCATCCTGGTATTCTGGCTGGCCTACGTTACAGCTTCTCCCTCTGGGAAAGGACGGGGAATGTCCCGGGCCTCCCGGGAACCACCGCTGGGCTTGGGGATGTTCAACCCACACGGGAGTCAGCTGGCCCAAGGCCAGGGATATGACCCCTACCACCTTGGAGCTCTGGCTGGGTTGTGTTACAGCTTCTCCCTCTGGGAAAGGATGGCGACCCTGTCGAAACTCCCTGGAACCGATGCTGGGCTTAGGGATGTTCAAACCGCATGGGAGACAACTGCCCAAGGCCAGGGACATAACCCCTACCCATCCTGGATCTCTGGCTGGCTTGCGTTACAGAATTACCCCCTGGGGAGGGAAGGGGACCCTGCCAGGGGCTCCCTGATGCTGCCGCAGTGCTTTGGGATGGTACACCCACATGGGAAACGGATGCTCACGGCCGGGGACATCACCTCCAACCATCCTAGAGTTCTTGCTGACCTGTGTTACAGCTTTTCTCCACCAGGGAGTCCGAGCAGTGTGCTAATACCTCCATGAAGGGAAATTCTGTAATGCAGCCCAGCAAGCGCTCCAGAATGGTTGGGGGTGATGTCCCTGGCATTGGGCGGCTGTCTCCCATGTGGTATGACCGTCCCAAGCCCAGCAGCGGTTCCAGGGAGCCCCGGCAGGGTCCCTGACCTACCCCAGAGGAAGAAGCTGTAACGCAGGCAAGCCAGAGTTCCAGGATAGTCAGGGGTAATGTCCCTGGCCTTGGTGGGCTGTCTCCCACATGGGGCGACCATCTCCAAGTGCAGCGGCAGTCCCAGGGAGCCCCGGCAGGGTCTCCCTCCCTTCCCTGAGGTAAATTCTGTAACGCATCCCAGCCAGACCTCCTGGATTGTCGGGGTTGATGTCCCTGGCCTTGGGCACCCGTTTCCCATGTGGGTCGACAATCCCCAAGGCCAGCAGCTGTTCCAGGGAGCCCCAGCAGGGTCCTCGACCTTTCCTGGAGGGAGAAGCTGTAACGCAGCCCAGCCAGAGCTCCAGGCTTGGCTTGGGGATGGTTGACCCACATGGGCGACGGGTGGCCAAGGCCTGGGACATCACCCCGACCATCCTTGATCTCTGGCTAGGTTGCGTTAAACATTCTCTCTGTGGGAAAGAACGGGGAACCCGCTGAGGCTCCTGAAACCACTGCTAGACTTGTGGACAGTCAACCCACATGATAGACAGCCACCCAAGGCCAGGGACATCACCCCCGACCATCCTGGAGCTTTGGCTCGGCAGCATTGCAGAATTTCCCTCAGGGAATGGACAGGGACCCTCCCGGGGCTCCCTGGGACTGCCGTTGGACTTGTGGACGGTTGACACTTTTTCTTTTCCACCGAGGTAGGTGCACCGGCACATGTGAGGTATTGTTACACATGTTTGCAGATGGACTCTGTGGTCCCGCACCCACTTGTGCGGTACCGTTCGGAAGTGCAGTTCCAAGATGGATGCCCGTCAGGTTCCTCGAGCCGACAGCAATGGTCTAGTCTTTTCACGTCTCTTTGAGACGCCACAGACCGCTCACGTGATACTATATCCAGACTCGAAGCCAAAGATTCATTGTGTCGCTTTTGGTACAGACGCTCCGTGAGTTCGTTATTGAATCCTGTACTTACTTGTTGGATATTGCACGTTTACCCTTTTCACTATTCTAATCTTGTCTCTTCCTATCTCTCAGAGAGTATCATCATTCGCGCTATCCAACCCCTGCTCTGTCCGTGTTCAGACCAACCCGGCAAATCCTGCTTAACCCAACCATCTATAGAACTTCCTCCCCGGCATTGCCTTCCTCTCTGAAACCCGCCAGGGTAAGTCCCTTATTCCTTGAGCCTTTCTTTCTAGCCCCGTCCGGATCACTCACCTGTCTGTTCTTGCAGAATTCCTGCCGCTCATCCTTTATTCTTCCGAGTTCCAGTTCCGAAGTTTCGGTCCCAATCCTTCCTTCCAAGGGTGAGAGAATCGTCCTTCCGCTTCTTACTAGACTGTCTTACCTCTCCTCCCTCTCTGATACTCTCTTTGTTTTCCTTTCATGCACTCAGAAGGAACCTCCTGTGCAGCTTCCGTTTGAAACCACCTCTCAAGCATACCTCTGCTCCAACATTCTCCCGATCGACGAGACTCCAGACTCGACCAGGGTTTTCTTCCCATTAGAGGGTTTCCCTGGCGATCCTGTCCTCTCCCCCAGTGTTTTCTCTTACCGCGTTGGAGGAGCCAGGGCTGTTTCAGGGGAATTCTCACTGCTGCATTTGTCTCTTCCATATTGGATTGTCCGACTTGTCAAGGTGAGCGTGTTAAAACCTTTGGTAATATACTTAGGCTAACAACCGCTTTAAGCAAATTTCAGTAATCTTAACAGTAAGCGACGCCCAAAAGATTATTGACAATTGGAATCCTTATGGAGCAACAAATGCAACAATTAATGGCAGCTATGCAAGCCATGTCCTTAGAGATGCAATCTTTGAAACAGGATAATGTACAGTTGCGACAGCAAGTCGCCAGAGCATTTTCAGACACTCCTCCATCTTCCTTACATAACATAATGTACGATGGTGATCCTTACAAGCTCAAGGAATTTCTTGACAGTTGTACAGTCCAATTTTCTTTTAAATCACGCTTTTTTCCTACGGACAAAGACAAAGTGGGGTATGTGATTTCCCATCTTTCTGGCCCTGCATTGGCTTGGGCCACGCCTCTAGTCACCTCTAATAATGTGATCCTAGATTCTTACCCTGCCTTCTCCAACAGCCTTAAAACTATGTTTGGCAGAAAGGAAATATCAGTTGCCACACAAGAAAGGCTTCTTGATCTGAAGCAGGGGAATAAGGATTTGCTAAGGTACATCACACAATTCAAACTATTATCTTCAGAATTAGGTTGGCCAGATGAAGGGCTTCTTACCCTTTTTCGTAGAGGTTTAACGGAAGACCTTAAAGATGAGGTCTCTAAAGTACCTCGTCCGACTAACCTGGAAGACATGATCACTCTAACTATGCAGATAGACTATTGAATGCATGAACGGTCTTACGAAAGAAGGAAGAGAAAAGGAGTCAGAGTATCAGTTGACTATTCCTATGCTGGGAATAAGTCTCAGGTTTGATAGTAAATATATCCTCAACCTCCAAGTCTCACACCTCCACCGCCTCCTCACCTGTGGATTCTTCGTCTGAGGAACTTCCGGAGGAAATCTGTCGTCTTTCTCGCCAGGAGTTGTTAGGCCTTTCTTTGCAGATTTTAGGGTATGCTCCTCTGGAAGCCACACTGCCTATTAGCGATAAGCTGGCAGTAGGGGCTCCCAGGGAGTCCACCCCACTTCAAGGAAAAGCCTTTGCAGAAAAACCCTGATGTCGATCCTCTGATGGTTGATAATGGAATGACCGGGTAAATACTCTTCTTATCCTGTTGGTAGATCTTGAGAGCGTAGATCTTGAGAGCGTAGATACTACGATTCCCAGAATGCACCGGACCCGAGAGAAAGATTGACCAGTTGCCGGTGAAGCTCCAGATATGAACAAGAGTAGCCGTGGATAAGGTAGGAAATACTCAGAGGTAAAAGGGCGGAAGAGGAGAGAAGGAGGAAACCAGGAGACCGGCACCGAACCACTGATGAGACGGCAGCAGAAATGCCAGAGGAGCGTTAAGAGTAACGCGGAAGGAGAAAAAACAAAGGCGAAAAGCCTAGAGGGGAAAGTACAACTGAAGGCAGAAAGCGGAACACTCGAGCAGCGTGTAAACCTGACGGTGAAAGCAGGGTTGCAACGCGCCGAGTGCTATCTTCGACGCATCTTTAAACACGTCATCGCGAAGTCAGGGTGAAACACTAGAACGTTACACCGACTTCGCCAGAAGCGTACTCGACTCATTTCCTCCTCCATCGTTCCCACAGCTTCCAGGGGGCTCGAATCATGAAAGTATGACCCCTTTTCAATGGCATCCCTCCTGGTTTTCCGGGGTGCTGCCTATGAAAAAGACGTAGGAGTCGAGGAGCCTTAAGATTCCGTGCTGGTTCCCAGGTCCTTTCTGACCAGGGATATCCTTTCCAGAGTATCAGGTACTGCAATGTTCCATTCTTGTATCTGGAATCAAGAATACAGGATACTTCATATTCTTGTGGAAGGATTGTCTTTGTGATTTCCTTTTTGTATCTCCTTTGATGGGGATCAGATATATATTTTTTGAGTAGTGATGAGTGGAATACAGGATGGATCCTTCGTAATGACTGAGGTAACAACAGCTTGAACGCTACTGGATTGATGCATTCTGTGATGGTAAACAGACCTATGTATCTTGGGGCAAATTTCCTGGGATGAACCCACCTGGGTAGAAACTTGGTAGAAAGCCAAACCTTGGTTCCGATCTGCCATTCTGGATTAGGTCTTCTTCCTGGATCGGCCCACCTTTTGTATCTTTGTCGACTGTGTCCCAGAGCCTTTTGAGCCTTTTTATGGGTATCCTTCAGGATGCTTAAAACCTGATCAAGTGTGGGTGCTTTGGTAGGTTGGATTACGGAAAAAGGTAAATGTCTGGGGTTTGTCCCCATAACTACAATGGAACGGGCTCATACCAATGGCTGAGTGAAAGGTGTTGTTGTACGAAAATTCAGCAACTGACAGGAGTTGATACCAGTTGTATTGTGCTTGATTACAGAAACATTTTAGGTACTGTTCCAGGGTACCGTTGAGACGTTCTGTTTGACCGTTACTTTCTGGGTGATATCCAGAGGACATGGCCCGCTGGATGTGGAGTTGCTTACAAAGAGAAGCCCAGAACTTGGAGGTAAATTGTGTTCCTCTGTCGGACACAATAGTAACAGGGACTCCATGGAGTCAGACTACTTCTCGAAGGAATACTTCTGCTGTTATGGAGGCAGAGGGTGTTCCTTTTAAAGCGGCAAAGTGAGCCAATTTACTGAATGAATCCACTACCACCATAACGGCCGTATGACCCATAAAATCAGGTAATTCCACTATGAAGTCCATTGATATGTGTTGCCAGGGTCCGGTTGGAGGTTCCTCTTGTTGTAGAAGGCCCAATGGTTTGGCTGTGCTGTATTTGTTCTGGGCACATGTGGGACAAGAGGAAACATATCTTTTGACATCAATGACGACAGTAGGCCACCAAAAGTGTCTTCTGATTAGCTCCAGAGAGGCTGCTTGACCCTTGTGTCCTGCTGTAGGTGTATCATGACACCATGATAAGGCCCTGGATTGAAGTTCTTGAGTAGGCAGGTACAACTGGTTCTCCTTAAACCAGTATTTTCCTTTCTTGTTTAATGATTCCTCAAGGGGAATGGGGTTGTCTTTTTGGGCATCGTACACCTGTTGTAGAAACAGGTTAACAGCGCACACAAATCTCTTTCCTGATAACAAAAGCTCTTGTCCAATGAACTTCCCAGTCTTCTCCATAACTTCTGGATAGAGCGTCTGCTAATTGATTGTCCTTCCCAGGTACATAGGTGAGTTCAAAATCGAACTGAGAAAAAAAATAGGCCCACCTTGCGTGACATGAATTTCGACATTCCATTTGTTGTAGTATACTTAGGTTTCGGTGATCTGTACGTACACAAAAGGGATGTTGAGCCCCTTGTAACAGATGCCTCCATTCCTCACAGGCTCTTTTGATAGCGAGTAGTTCTTTTTCGAGTACCAAATAGTTTCTTTCACTTGAGGTTAATGTCTTCGAATAGTAGGCTATGGGGTGTTCCAATTGATCTTCCTTCTTCTGTAAAAGGACAGCACCTATCGCTCCTTGGGAGGCATCGGTTTCCAGAATGAAAGGTAATGACTGGTCCGGTTGTCTGAGTACGGGTGCCGAAGTAAAGGCTTTTTTCAGTTTATTGAATGCCAAATCAGCCTCTGGGCTCCATGTAAACTTCACTCCCTTCTTTAATAATGCAGTGATGGGTAAAACCATTTCTGAGAACCTGCCGATAAACTTCCTATAAAAGTTTGCTAGGCCCAAAAAACGTTGAACATCCTTGACTGACTCAGGAATAGGCCATTTGTTTATGGCTTCCGTCTTGTGTGGGTCCATCTCTATTAGATTAGCGCTTAGAATGAAGCCTAAATATGGGACAGTGGTACCTTCAAACATGCATTTTTCTGGTTTGGCAAGAAGGTTGTTTTGACAGAGTCTTTGTAACACTTCTCTGACATGTTGACGTTGGGTTTCCAGGGTGTTTGAAAAGATCAGTATATCGTCTAAGTATACAATAACTGATGTGAAGAGTAAATCAGCAAAGACCTTGTCCATACATCGTTGGAACTGAGCAGGAGCGTTGACCAAACCGAAAGGCATAACACAATACTCATAATGCCCCAGAGGTGTTCTGAATGCCGTCTTCCACTCGTCCCCTTTTTTTATTCTGAGCAGGTGATAGGCGCCTCTCAGGTCCAATTTGGTGAACCATTTGGCCCCCTGAACTGCTTCCATGATATCCTTGATAAGAGGGATAGGATATCTATCTCTGATAGTATAGCTGTTTAGACCTCTGTAATCTATGCATGGCCTAAGTTCTGTGGTCCCTTTTTTAGAAATGAAGAACAGCGATGCCCCCGCAGAGGAAGTGGATGTCTGAATTAATCCATTCTGAAGGTTTGTATTTAGGTATTCCCTCAAAGCTTCTTTTTCTGGGAGGGATAACGGGAACATACGCCCGAATGGAACCACCGCCCCTGGCAGTAAGTCTATCTTACAGTCTTCTGGTCTGTGAGGAGGTAAAGGCCGAGGCTGCACGTCCAGAAAGATATCCGTGTAATCTATGTATTGTGGGGACACGATGTTCAAACTAAGTATAGGTACTGGTTTTTCTTGAGATATGGTCTTTTCCGTTTGTGTAAAACAAGAACCAGAACAATATTCGGATTGGAATTCCACTGTATTAGCCTTCCAGTCAATACACGGATTATGTTTTCTGAGCCAAGGTATACCCAGTATAACTGGAAAATGTGCAACCTTTATGAGATCGAAACCCAGTCGTTCTTGGTGGAAATGCATCTGTACCGACAATTCCTGAGTTTCTTCAATGATGGGTCCTGATGTCAAGGGAGTGCCGTCTACACATTCAACTGGAATGGGCTGGGTTTTTACCTTCCTCGGTATGGACTGTCTTCTGGCCCATTGGTCGTCCATAAAATTACCTGCAGCCCCACAGTCTAACATGGCAAGACACTCCACTCCAGGGTGGTTCACCCATTTGAGGAATATTTTAAACACCATTAAATGATGGGATGCGTCCAAAGTGACTGAAGGGGTAGGAAGACAGGGATTAGCAGTTTGAACCCCTTCCTTGTCCCTGTTCAGGGTCGGGGTCTGTCGTTTCCCGCTTTTCTGGGAGGAACTTCAGGGCAGTCTCGGAGTAAGTGCCTCTCCGAACCACAATACAAACAGAGATTCAGGTCTTTCCTTCGCTTTCTTTCTGCCACTGTTAAGGGTCCTCTGGTTGATCCGATCTGCATAGGTTCTTCGGAACAGGATGTTACGGATGTCTTCTCAGAAAGGATCGGGAGGTTAGGAGGTAACAGAGGGTAAGACTTGGGTCTTTTCTTTTCTGCTCGCCTTTCTGACAGGCGAAACTCAATCTGTAGAGCTAGTGTGACCAAATCCTGAAATGTGGAGGGTCTGGCAACTCTGGCCAGTTCGTCCTTTCTTTCCTCTTGTAATCCTCTCTGGAATAAGGTTTGTTTAGCAGTATCTGGACATCCAGTTTCTTGCGCCAGTCTTTGAAATGTGGACACATAAGATTGTACGTCCGAAGTCCCTTGTTTGGTATCCAACAAGCTCTCATAGGAAGAATACTGTACTTCGGGTCTCTCAAAGCGGGTACGGAACAGCTGAACAAACTGACCATAGTCATCCAACACAGGATCGGAACCTGTCACCAATGGGGTGGCCCATGCTAGAGCATTACCCACCATATTAGATATAAGAAAGCCAACCTTGGCCTTATCATGTTCAAATGCCTTAGGGCGGAATGTAAAGTATATCAAACATGCATCCAAGTACTCCTTGACCTTCCTTGGGTTCCCGTCATATTTGCCACATGATAGTGGTAACGGGGGGAGGTCTCCTCTTACTTCCTCCCTCTGAAGTAACTATTGTCTCATGGCGGTATTATCTGCTCTGAGAGCAGCATTATCAGTCTTGAGGTTCTGTCCCTCAACATTGATCCCTTGGATAGCGTTCACCAACTCCTGGTATTGTTCTAGACTAGCCATCTTTGGGCGTTGCAAACTCTCAGGTTTGATAGTAAATATATCCTCAACCTCCAAGTCTCCCACCTCCTCCGCCTCCTCACCTGTGGATTCTTCGTCTGAGGAACTTCCGGAGGAAATCTGTCGTCTTTCTCGCTAGGAGTTGTTAGGCTTTTCTTTGCAGATTTTAGGGTATGCTCCTCTGGAAGCCACACTGCCTATTAGCGATAAGCTGGCAGTAGGGACTCCCAGGGAGACCACCCCACTTCAGGGAAAAGCCTTTGCCGAAAAACCCTGATGTCGATCCTCTGATGGTTGATAATGGAATGACCGGGTAAATACTCTTCTTATCCTGTTGGTAGATCTTGAGAGCGTAGATCTTGAGAGCGTAGATCTTGAGAGCGTAGATACTACGATTCCCAGAATGCACCGGACCCGGGAGAAAGATTGACCAGTTGCCGGTGAAGCTCCAGGTAGGAACAAGAGTAGCCGTGGATAAGGTAGGAAATACTCAGAGGTAGAAGGGCGGAAGAGGAGAGAAGGAGGAAACCAGGAGACGGGCACAGAACCACCGACGAGACGGCAGCAGTGTTCTGACTTGAGTGTCGTGTAGACCGATGAGACCTCCGTCCCCAAGTGACGCACAGGGGAACTAAATAGAAACCCGCTGTACGACCTTTGAGACCACAGGTGAGAGATGTCTTCTCGGATCCACGGAGCCTCTAGGAACACCGATGCTGCTGTCAAGAGGGAATGAGGTTAAGCACCAGGCAAGCACAATACAATAAGGAAAACAAGTAACTAAAGTGTCTTACCTATCTGGTGTAATGGAGACCCAGGTGACCTAGTAGGGAGGTTCGAGGCTCATTAGATGCGGCGGTCCCTGGAATGGTAGAACCGCAGGTTCAGCGTGGATGAAGAGTAGCCACCTGTGGGAGTCAGGGCTGGACTTGAATCCCCAGTAGGGAAAAGGCGTAGAAGATCAGCAAGGTACCAAGGGATGATCCAAAGACAAGTCGAGGTGCAGTCCAAATATCCGGCAACAGGTAAAGAGTTCCAAGCAAAAGTACCAAGGGGTGTCCGAGGGAGTCCGTGATAGATTTCCGTGGTCAAGGTAAACAAGGAGCAAGTTGTAACGCCAAACAGTGTCCGAAGCCAGCTGAGAAGCAATGAGCGTTCTGTCTCTCAGTACTTTATACTGATCGCCCCTGGGTCACGTGACTTCTCTGGATCATGTGACGTCCACCAAGATCACATGGGGAACGCCGTAGTGTATCACGTGACTGGCGTGAGGACGTGAGGCCGCCCTTTCTGCTATACGTTCTCCAAGGCAGTTGCCAATGCAGAAAGGGTTGCAATCGAGCCCGTACACTGGTACGGAGTTTTCGGTTCTGTGGGTTCACCGAATCACTTGAGCCTCGAAGCTTGGGAGGAGGTGTTGGGGGAATGTGGGCAGTGTTCTGATGTGTCGTGGCCTGGTGTGCAGAGGATCGCCTAACATAGCCCCCCCCCAACGGCCCACGACCCCGTGGGCAGGACGGATGATCCCTATGGAAGCGGGCAACCAACCGCGGGGCGTTCAAATCAGACGCGGAAACCCACGAACGCTCCTCCGGGCCGTAACCCGTCCAATCCACCAGATACTGGAGTCTACCCCTAAACCACCTAGAACCCAAAATGGCCGACACCTCAAAAACATCAGGAGAGGTCAAGGACACCGGCGCAACAGGGGTACGAAGACGGACTGAGTCGGGACAGGGTTTGAGGAGGGAGACATGAAACACAGGATGGATACGCCAAGAGCTGGGGAGTACTAAACGGAAAGCCACCGGATTAACAACCTGTGAGATCACATACGGACCGACAAAGCGAGGCAGCAACTTCCGGCAACCCACTAGTCGAAGATGCCGGGAAGATAACCAGACCCTAGAACCCACCACCAGAGGGGGAGCAGCACGACGCTTGCCATCCACACGGGCCTTCATGGAGGCCTTTGCTTCAGTGAGATGAACCACTGTACTTGCATGAATAGCCGAAAGATCCCTAAGACATGTCGTGGCCGCAGGATTCAAAGAACCAGAGGCATCAGGGACCGGCAAAACCTTGGGATGTTGACCATAGAGGGCGTAAAAAGGAGAATAACCAGTAGCTGAATGAGCCGCGTTGTTATACGCGAACTCCGCAAGCCGCAAAACGGCCAACCAAGAGGACTGATGTTGCAATATGAGGCAACGAAGGTATTGTTCCATCGATTGATTCGTCCTTTCGGTCTGGCCATCGGTCTCCGGATGATAGGCCGAAGAATACCTCGTATCGATGCCCAACAGTTTCGTCAAGGACCTCCAAAACCGAGAGGTGAACTGTGAACCTCGATCGGAAACAATGACCGAAGGGAGGCCGAATAACATAAACACATGTTCAAAAAACAAGTCCGCCAAGACAGGGGCCGAAGGGATACCCCTACAAGGAACAAAACGGGCCATTTTAGTGAACGTGTCCACCACTACCCAGACGGTGTCAAAGCCTTTGGACTTGGGGAGATCGGTAACGAAATCCATTGTTAACGTATGCCAGGGCCTGGGAGGTACCGGAAGTGGAAGCAACAATCCAACCGGTCGACCCCTTTGATGTTTAGCCTGAGCACATACCGCACAAGATCTGACATAACACTCTACATCGCGCTTCATAGAAGGCCACCAACACCAACGCTTGAGAAGATCTAAAGTGCGCTCTTGTCCGGGATGGGCATTAAAGGGAGCGTCATGAGACCACTCAAGGGCTAGGTTACGTGTATCAGGTGTAGGAAGAAACAGGCGTTCATGTACGAAAGGTAGACCATCAGAATATACAGGATCCCATTCTCGCAACTGGTCAGAATGATTGCTAGTCCAGGACCGGACCGAATCTAATAGTGACAATGAGGGTGTACAGAGACAAATCACATGGCTTTTACCGAGAACAGTGTCGGGGAATGTAGGCAACTGGACCCCACCCGGAGAACGTGACAAGGCATCCGCCTTCCCATGTGAAGTGCCAGGACGGTGCATGATATGGAAATCAAAGGCGGAAAAGAAAAGATGCCATCGGACCTGTCTGCTATTGATGCATTTCAAAGAAGCCAGATCCTGTAGGTTCCGATGATCGGAGTATACCGTGACGGGATGTCTAGCCCCCAGAAGATGATGACGCCAGACACGGAAAGCATCCATGACAGCCAAGAGTTCTTTCTCCGTGACGGTATAATGAGACTCAGTACTGGAAAACTTACGGGAATGATATGCAACTGGATGTAATTTGCCTGTATTTGGACATGTTTGTGATAATACCGCACCGAGGGCAAAGGAAGAGGCATCCGCCTCAACTATGAACGGAAGATCAGGATTAGGATGTTGGAGTACCGGTGCGGTAGTAAAGGCGGTTTTCAAAGCCTCAAAAGCCTCCTGCTGTTCTCTCTGCCATTGATAAGATACCTGAGGACTAGTCAGGGCCGTAAGCGGGGCTACAATTGTGGAAAAGGAAGAAATGAAACGTCTGTAAAAGTTGGCGAACCCTAAAAAAGCCTGCAAGGATTTGAGTGTACGAGGTACTGGCCAATCTAATACTGCTTTGACCTTAGATTCATTCATGGATAACGCCCCAGGGGTGATGTGAAAACCCAAAAACTCGACAGTTGTCTTATGGAACTGACATTTCTCAGGTTTGGCAAACAAGGAATGTTCTCTCAAACGGGTCAATATTTCTCGGACATGAATCACGTGTTCATCAAGGTCACGAGAAAAGATTAGGATATCGTCCAAGTACACAACCATATATACATCCAATATATCCCTGAATATGTCGTTCATGAATCGTTGGAAAGTGGCCGGGGCGTTACATAGGCCAAAGGGCATGACCAGATATTCGTACAAGCCATACCGAGTGCAGAAAGCGGTCTTCCACTCGTCTCCCTCGCGGACGCGTACTAAGTTGTATGCGCCGCGTAGGTCGAGCTTAGTGAAAACGGAAGCGTGTGTTAAATGGTCTAGAAGTGGAGTGATTAACGGGATGGGATACCTATCCTTTTTAGTGATAGCGTTAAGACGCCGATAATCTACACAAGGGCGTAAATCCCCCTCCTTCTTAGGTACAAAGAAGATAGGACTTGCCGCGGGTGAAGTGGAGGGGCGGATGTGTCCTAGTCGCAGGGCGTTCTGTACATAGTCTTTCAACGCCAGTTCCTCCGAAGGGGACAAAGAATAGATCCTGCCCGAAGGAATATTGGAATCGGGAAGCAGTTCGATTGGGCAGTCATATGGTCTGTGTGGAGGGAGTACCTCAGACGAGCCCCGGTCGAACACTGACTCGAATTCTCTGTATTCTGGCGGAATCCCAGATACCAACCCCCCAACAGTATGTGTATGCACAAGCTCCGGATCGTCGACAGTCAGTGCGAGTTGGGCTAAGGCCCCCAAGGCCCGGGAAGGTGTGTCAGGGGCTTGATGGACCGGAAGACAATAATTCTGACAGATATCAGACTCAAAGACTACAGTACCTGACTGCCAATTGATCAACGGATTATGTTCATGTAACCATGGAATCCCTAGGATGATGCCGAATTGGGGTGTGGTGATCAAATCAAAACTCAGGGTTTCGGTGTGTACTTCTTGTATGGTTAACAAGAGGGGTGCGGTTTGCTGTTTGACAGGACCAGAAACCAGTGCAGAGCCGTCCACGGCTTGGACATGTTCCGGTCGTGTTTTCACCACTAAAGGTAGGTTGAGGGAATGGGCCAAATCAATATCTATGTAATTACCAGTGGCACCTGAATCAATAATGATATTGACTGCATGAAGAAGGCCTGTAGAGGGACATAGGGTAGCCTTTACAGAAATGGGTTGAACACGAGTAAAGGCAAGGGAGGTACCCGGAGAAGATGACGGAACACTCGACCTGTTCTCCGGTTCTAAGGTCGAGCCGTCCGAAAAACCTGACTCTTCCTGGGCCGTCGAGGACACTCTTTCACGAAATGTCCAGTGGTACCACAATAAAAGCATGCATTATCCACCCTTCTACGTTCTCTCTCAGATGTTGTAATAGGACTACGTAACCCTCCCACTTGCATAGGTTCTTCGGTACTGGAAGCAGGAGTGCCAACAAGAGTGGGAGAGGAAGTGGCCCCCAATTCAGCTCTACGCTCCGATCGTCGTGCATCTACCTGCAAGACCAGATCAACCAATTCCTGATACTGAGTAGGCATAGAAGGGATCACTGCTAGTGCATCTTTCATGGTGTTACTCAACCCCCTATAGAAAACCACCGCCCTCTTGTTTTCTGGCCATGATGTTTCCGCAACTAGCTGATTGAATCGGGTGATGTAATCTATCAGAGACCTTTTACCCTGAGTCAATTCCAACAACTCCAAATCCCTAGACTGTACCTTGTGTCGGGTATCGAATACTCGGGCCATTTCTAGGACCAGCAAATCAAAGTCGTAGAGAACTGGGCTGTTGTTCTCTAACAGGGGATTAGCCCAAGCGGCTGCTGTTCCGGCCAAATGGGAAAGGGCGAAGGCAGCTTTAGCAGTGGTGGTGGAAAAAGCCAAAGGTCTGCATAGGAAATGTAACTTGCACTGATTAATAAAGGTTCTGAACTTCTTGGGATCCCCTTGATAGCGTTCAGGAGCAGCTAGGGGGGAAGGGGTTGGAAGTATCATCGGAGTTGGGACTACAGGAGCAATAACAGGAGAGGGCGTAGTGGAGGAGCTGGCATCGCCAAACTCAGGGTCTGCAGGAAGGGAATGTTGAACACTTTGTATGGAATCTAACCTTTGATGGATCACAGCGTTTGCGGCGGCCATATCTGCCCTTAATATTGTAATTGCCTGAACCAAAGCAGCTATGGGTTCATCCGTGGATCCCTGCATCGTCTGACACGACTATACGGCTTCTCAGTCTGTTCTGACTTGAGTGTCGTGTAGACCGATGAGACCTCCGTCCCCAAGTGACGCACAGGGGAACTAAATAGAAACCCGCTGTACGACCTTTGAGACCACAGGTGAGAGATGTCTTCTCGGATCCACGGAGCCTCTAGGAACACCGATGCTGCTGTCAAGAGGGAATGAGGTTAAGCACCAGGCAAGCACAATACAATAAGGAAAACAAGTAACTAAAGTGTCTTACCTATCTGGTGTAATGGAGACCCAGGTGACCTAGTAGGGAGGTTCGAGGCTCATTAGATGCGGCGGTCCCTGGAATGGTAGAACCGCAGGTTCAGCGTGGATGAAGAGTAGCCACCTGTGGGAGTCAGGGCTGGACTTGAATCCCCAGTAGGGAAAAGGCGTAGAAGATCAGCAAGGTACCAAGGGATGATCCAAAGACAAGTCGAGGTGCAGTCCAAATATCCGGCAACAGGTAAAGAGTTCCAAGCAAAAGTACCAAGGGGTGTCCGAGGGAGTCCGTGATAGATTTCCGTGGTCAAGGTAAACAAGGAGCAAGTTGTAACGCCAAACAGTGTCCGAAGCCAGCTGAGAAGCAATGAGCGTTCTGTCTCTCAGTACTTTATACTGATCGCCCCTGGGTCACGTGACTTCTCTGGATCATGTGACGTCCACCAAGATCACATGGGGAACGCCGTAGTGTATCACGTGACTGGCGTGAGGACGTGAGGCCGCCCTTTCTGCTATACGTTCTCCAAGGCAGTTGCCAATGCAGAAAGGGTTGCAATCGAGCCCGTACACTGGTACGGAGTTTTCGGTTCTGTGGGTTCACCGAATCACTTGAGCCTCGAAGCTTGGGAGGAGGTGTTGGGGGAATGTGGGCAGTGTTCTGATGTGTCGTGGCCTGGTGTGCAGAGGATCGCCTAACAAGCAGAAATGCCAGAGAAGCGTTAAGAGTAACGCGGAAGGAGAAAAAACAAAGGCGAAAAGCCTAGAGGGGAAAGTACAACTGAAGGCAGAAAGTGGAACACTCGAGCAGCGTGTAAACCCGACGGTGAAAGCAGGGTTGCAACGCGCCGAGTGCTAGCTTCGACGCATCTTTAAACACGTCATCGCGAAGTCAGGGTGAAACACTAGAACGTTACACGGACTTCGCCAGAAGCGTACTCGACTCATTTCCTCCTCCATCGTTCCCACAGCTTCCAGGGGGCTTGAATCATGACAATAAGACTCTCCCCCAAACTGAAGAGCCTATGCAGATAGGGACCGTAAGAGGACCTTTATCTGCGACTGAAAGAGAGAGAAGAAAAACCCTCGGGCTATGTATGAACTGTGGGTCCTCCTCTCATGTAGTGAAAGATTGTCATCTGGTTCCTCCTCGTCGTAATTCTAATCAGAAATCGGGAAACTCCAAAGCCCTACTGATAGGGGAAGAACGGTAGGGTTGCAGAAATCTATTTCCCCATGTCAGTCGGGTCTGGCTTTAGACAATGCCTCAACCAACCAGACCATGGTAGTAGTTTCCTTGTCTATGATACTTTTAGAACATACTCTACCTGGTATTCCCGCTTTGATTGACTGCGGAGCGGCTGGAATCTTTCTGGATTATGATTGGGCAAAGAAACACGGGATTACCCTCGTAACCAAGAACATGGTTACTCCTATTCAAGGTGTGGACGGAAGTCCCTTAAGTTCAGGACCTGTTAAAGAACAGACAGATCCTATCACCTGCATGATTGCCAGCCATAAAGAAACTCTGGTTTTTGATCTGATCAGAACTGCCCATGTTCCGATCATCTTGGGCCTTCCGTGGCTAAGACTCCATAACCCATATATTAACTGGTCAGCAGGTACTCTTTTTCTTGGGGTTGGAATACTGTGCTCACCATTGCCTTTCTCAGGAGTCAGTAGGCATACATCTTTCCACTAGAGAAGTTCCACACCCTGCTGTATCCACCCTTAATCAGTTAGAAATTATCCCTAAATGTCATTGGAGATTCCGGTCTATTTTTGAGAATCCCGAATTTCCTACTTTGCCTCCTCATAGAAGGGATTATTGTCATATCGATATACTTCCCGAACAGCCCATTCCATTTGGCCGCATGTATGTGCTCTCCCAACGGGAGAAGGCAGTATTGAAAGATTACCTTCAAACCAATTTACGCAATGGACTCATAACCGAGTCAGTGTCACCAGCAGGAGCTTCTCTCTTCTTTATCCCTAAGAAAGACTCGGACAACCTCCGCCCTTGTATTGATTACCAAGGATTAAACAAAATAAGCATTGCCGACAAATATCCCATGCCTCTTATAACAGACATCATTGAAGCGGTTCGAGGGGCTACTGTTTACACAAAGCTGGATTTCCGAGGTGCATATCACCTCATACGAATAGCTCCAGGAGATGAATGGAAAACCGCCTTTCGCACCCCTTTCGGACACTATGAGTACCACGTTATGTCATTTGGCCTGGTCAACGCGCCTGCAATATTTCAACGGTTCATGGACCATCTCTTTGCCGACATTTTATTTAATTTCCTCATCATCTATTTAGATGATATCCTGGTGTATTCCAATAACCCAGAGGATCATATTCAGCATGTTAACACAGTTTTGGAATGTCTTCAATTCAACCACCTTTACTGTAAAGCCACTAAATGCGAGTTCCACCAGGAGCAGGTAAACTACCTCGGATTTGTGCTATCATCTCAGGGTATCTCTATGGATCCAAAGAAAGTGTCAGCTGTTTTGGATTGGCCAACTCCCGCTTGCATAAAAGACATTCAACGGTTTTTAGGTTTCGCCAACTTTTACTGGAAATTCATTCCATGTTTTTCAGAAATCATTTTACCAATCACTCGGCTTCTGAAGAAAGGAGTCACATTCTCCTGGAACGATTCGGCTCAGAGCGCCTTCCAAACTCTAAAGGAGATATTCACTTCTGCTCCAGTTCTTATTAACACTGATCAAACCAAACAATTCATTGTGGAGACGGATGCTTCGCAATTTGCGTTAGGAGCCGTACTCTTACAATTGTCGGAACAGGGAGAAGAAAGACCTGTAGTATATCTGTCTAAAACCTTCAATGCTGCGGAACAAAACTATTCCGTTCTTGAGAAAGAGCTACTGGCAATTAAACAAGCATTCAAAGAATGGAGACACTTACTCTTGGGTTCTACCCATCCTATTAAGGTTCTGATCATCAGAATCTCCGAGTACTTCAGAATGCCTACACGACCAACAGTAGGCAGGCCCGCTTGGCTTATTTCTTTCTTCCCTTTCGAATTGAGTTCACCGTTTGGCCAGGGAAACATAATCAGAAGGCAGATGCTCTATTCCGTAAGGATTCTCCTACAGCTACATTCTGTTCCGAGAAGATGTTTGCCCAACGCTCGTTTTATTGCAGTCTTAACTGACTTTCTCCAAGAAGTGCGAACAGCCACCGATCAAAATAAATCGTTCTGTGAAAGTATTGCTTCCACCCACCATCTCACTTAAGAAAAGGAATATTTTTTTCACGCAGCTCAGCTATTGATTCCCATTCCTTCATTACAACTCGAAGTGTTCCAAATGTGTCATGACTCTCGGGCTGCAGGTCATAGAGGGTTTCTCTCCACATTGGAACTCATACAACGACACTTCTGGTGGCCAAACATACGATCTGATGGCCAGGATTATGTCGCGGCTTGTAGTATCTGTGCCCATGCAAAGACTCCACAAACTCCTCCTTTGGGATTATTAACAAGGATGCCTATTCCCGACCGGCCTTGGCAAATCATCTCTACAGATTTTGTGTCTGATCTACCTCCATCGGATAACAATACAGCCATTATGGTGACTATTGACTACTTCACCAAATTGGCACATTTTACCCCTTTAGAGAAACTACCTGGGGCAACCTTGATGGCTAAAATCTTCCTCTCGTCATGGTCTCCCGGATACTATCATTTCGGATCGAGGTCCCCAATATACCTCCCTTTTCTGGCAAAAGATGTGTCATGTTTTAGGGATACCATCCCCAAACCAATGGGCAAATGGAGCGTTTAAACCAGACTATAGAAGGATATCTACGATGCTTCGTATCAGCGGCCCAGGATGACTGGGCAGGATTACTCCCCTTTTCTGAATTTGCCTATAATAACTCCCGTCACTCTGCTCTCCAGACTAGCCCCTTTCATTGCTCTTATGGCTACCATCCCTCCTTTGTTCCTACGGTGTCGACTCCTGCTTCCTGCTGCCCAGGAGTTGATAAATTCATTGCAGACATTCAGGATGGTCAGAGACTGGCTAAGCAATCCCTTGTGGAGGCTCAAGACCGTGCTAAGCGGAACGCCGATCTTCATCGCTGCATTGCCCCGAAACTTACCGTCGGTGAATCTGTTTGGTTGGCATCCCGCTTTCTTCCTTGCCGCCTCGTCCCGTCTAAACTATCACCGAAATACTTTGGACCTTTTAAGGTGTTGGCCATGGTGGGATCAGCTGCAGTCAAACTGGCTTTGCCAGCCTCTTGGTCTCGGATACACCCTGTGTTTCATCTATCTCAGATTAAGTTGGTGGTGCAAGATCGTTTTCATCGGACCGGAAGTGTCCCTCCTCCTCCTCTCCTCACAGATAGTGGTCCTGAATTTGAGGTGGCGGGTGATTGTGACTCTCGCTTTCGGCGAGGTAGATTGCAGTTTTTGATTGACTGGAAGGGTTATTTCCCTGCAGAAAGGACCTTGGAACCGGCCTCTGGGGTTCATGCTCACCGACTGGTGCGCCGTTTCTTCCGGCTTCATCCGGGTAAGCCCGGGGCGCCCCCCAGGAGAAGGGGGCATACTGTTACGCATGGTTGCAGATGGACTCTGTGGTCCCGTACCCGCTTGTGCGGTACCGTTCGGAAGTGCAGTTCCAAGATGGATGCCCGTCGGGTTCCTCGAGCCGACAGCAACGGTCTAGTCTTTTCACGTCTCTTCGAGACGCCACAGACCGCTCACGTGATACTATATCCAGACTCGAAGCCACAGATTCATTGTGTCGCTTTTGGTACAGACACTCCGTGAGTTCGTTATTGAATCCTGTACTTACTTGTTGGATATTGCACGTTTACCCCTTTCACTATTCTAATCTTGTCTCTTCCTATCTCTCAGAGAGTATCATCATTCGCGCTATCCAACCCCTGCTCCCTCCATGTTCAGACCAACCCGGCAAATCCTGCTTAACCCAACCATCTATAGAACTTCCTCCCCGGCATTGCCTTCCTCTCTGAAACCCCCCAGGGTAAGTCCCTTATTCCTTGAGCCTTTCCTTCTAGCCCCGTCCGGATCACTCACCTGTCTGTTCTTGCAGAATTCCTGCCTCTCATGCTTTATTCTTCCGAGTTCCAGTTCCGAAGTTTCGGTCCCAATCCTTCCCTCCAAGGGTGAGAGAATCTTCCTTCTGCTTCTTACTAGACTGTCTTACCTCTCCTCCCTCTCTGATACTCTCTTTGTTTTCCTTTCATGCACTGAGAAGGAACCTCCTGTGCAGCTTCCGTTTGAAACCACCTCTCAAGCATACCTCTGCCCCAACATTCTCCCGATCGACGAGACTCCAGACTCGACCAGGGTTTGTTTCCCATTAGAGGGTTTCCCTGGCGATCCTGTCCTCTCCCCCGGTGTTTTCTCTTACCGGGTTGGAGGGGCCAGGGCTGTTTCAGAGGAATTCTCACTGCTGCATTTGTCTCTTCCATATTGGATTCTCCGACTTGTCAAGGTGAGCGTGTTAAAACCTTTGGAAATATACTTAGGCTAACAACCGCTTTAAGCAAATTTCAGTAATCTTAACAGGTACTGTTTTCATCAGGACACCTGTGGGAATGTGGGAAGGTAGGACATGTGTTGTTGCCAGCGTGCTTCAGTAGTTTCCAGGTGGGAAATGTCTGAAAATTGTGTTTTCTTTCTGAAATTTGGGACTTTGCCAGCGCTTGTGGGTAATACATTCTGGGGCGATTCAAGCAAGTCAGACCTCTGTGGATTCCCACGGGTGTCTTATTTATTTATTTATTTTTATATTTGTAAAGCGCCTGCAGCCCGGAGGCACCGAGACTCTGTTTCAAGAAGATGTCTTAGTTGCGTGTGCGGGAGGCAATGCTTAGGTTACAGGGAGCAAGTGTCTGTTATGACTCACTGCCTAAACCTTGACCAGCGTGGTAGTAGCACCGCACAATGGACAGGAGTCACTGTAGAATTCTTCCCACAATTGTAACTTTCTGCTGTGTAAGGTTAACAGACAGAAAGATCCAATAGTTGGAAGAGGAGACACACCCACGAAACGCCAACACCCACGAAACGCCAACTAGAGAAAGGACAAGGGAAACTAATCAATACCAGTGATTGCGTGAAAATGACCATACAGAAAATAGGGATTAGGCACCAACCTGATAGAAGATTGGTAGCAGATGCATAGGAGAAGGAGTGGGTAATGTTGACAGTGCTCCCCAAGAAATTCGAAGACTGAATACCTAATAAACAAATACAGAATGTAGAATCCTCTATTGACTGATCAGCATAAACAAAAAGGGTGGAAAAAACAATACATGATGAATCAGGTGATAGTGTTACCCGGGATTGGTAAAGTCCAGCTGAAGGCAAAGTCTTTGTAGTTTCCAGATCCTGACCCGACGGCACGAGGACGCCTGGAAATTCCTTGATAAAATTCCAAGATCTGGGAAGCCTACCCCGACGGCACGAGAACGCCTATGCAGAACACACAGTAAGCGTCTCTAGTCTCTGTGGTAGCCCAGACAGTGTTGGCCGTGATGTTGAAAGAAGAGGTGGCGGATGACTTAGAAAACAATGAAACACCTCCAGCCGAAGTCGAGCAGTTGAAGCAATCCAGTTAGCAATAGTTCAGTCTTTAGGCTGGTAACAGTTGATGATAAGGATGTCTTGAAAGGCAGTCCTCTAGGCAGAAATGGGTTGGCAACGTGCGGGCGATGAAAGGTACAGAAACGTTGTATAGGGCAGTCCGATAGGGAGAAGAATGAGTTCGGCAATGTGCGAGCAGTCCGGTAGGCAGAAGAACGGGTTCGGCAATGTGCGGGCGATGAAAGGTACACAAGCATTGCGCAGGGCAGTCCGCTAGGCAGAAAATGGGTTTGGCAACAAGTAGTCAGACCGCTAAGACAACTACGTGCACAAGGCACGAAGTAGACCAGGCTCTGGAACAAACGGGGACTAAGCCAAGATGGGATTCCAGATACGTAACCGTGGTCAGAAAACAAGGAATCAAGAAACAATAGCAAAACACGAAGTCTGCAACTTCAATTAGAAGCACCGGACGGCAAGCTGGGGGCCGGCTTTATTCTCCCTATGCTACGTGATCTGGTATCACGTGATCGGTAGCTGGCAGCGTTGCGACATGAGGAAAGCTTGCCCTGTCGCCATGACAACCGATAACGGGCCAGAAGCGGAGCTCTCCATTGCAGCATTTTGGGGCTTTTGAATCTTGTTCTTCTGTAAGTCTTTGTTTTAGCTGTTTGAGATGTTGCAAGTGGCTGCACGTTTTAGGTGGATGTTTGCTGCTGGGCCAGTGTATGGCAGCGATTCCTAACAGTGCCTTATGGAATACAGTAATACAAACATGATACATGGGTGACTAGAGAGAACGCAAAGTAATACAAACATAATACATGGGTGTTTGAAATAACTAAGTTAGTGCTAAGTTTACATACCAATTAAGTCTGTGTTGTAGGGTCAGGGTACGTAGGATTGGTTCTATACAAACAGCATTGTTTTAATATCTTGTCTTCTTTTCTGAAATGCATGGGGTTCCCTGTTTTCCTTGGTGGCTGCAACACCCCAGGCCCAAACCTGTAGGTTGGCTCTCCAAACCCTTTGGGGGATAGCAGTGGTTTAGGCTTTTCCCTTTGTGCCCAGGTAGGTGCACCCACACATGTGAGGTATCGTTTTCATCAGGGCACCTATGGGAATGCAGGAAGGTGGTGTTGGCGGCATGTTTCGGTGGGTGGGCAGAGGCAATAGTCTGAAAATTGTGTTATTTTTGCCAAATTTGGGACTTTGCCGGGGATTGTAGGTAATACATTTTGGGCCAATTCGCACAAGTCAGACCTCTGTATATTCCCATGGGTGTCTTCTTTTCAGAAATTCATGGGTTTCCCTGTTTTCCTTGGTGGCTTTGACACCCTAGGCCCAAATCTGTAACTTGTCCACATGAGCAAAATCCTGCAAAATCTGCTCTACCGAAAGACTTGGGGTTACCAGCAGTTTAGCCTTTTCCCTTTGTGCCCGGGTAGGCGCACCCACACATGTGATGTACCATTTTCATCGGGACACCTGTGGGAATGCGGAACGGTAGGACATATGTTGTTGGAGGTATGTTTCAGTCGGTGGGCAGAGGGAAATATCTGAAAATGTAGTTTCGTCAAATTCCGGACTTTCCTGGGGATTGTGGGTAATACATTAGAGGGCAATTCGCGCGTCAGACCTCTGTGGATTCCCACGGGTGTCTTCTTTTCAGAAATGCATGGGGTTGACTATTTTCCTTGGTGGCATCGACACCCTAGGCCCAGATCTGTAGATTGTCCACATGAGCAAAATCCCGCAAAATCTGCTCTGTCGAAAGACTTGGGGTTACCAGTGGTTTAGCCTTCCCCATTGCACACAGCTAGGAGCGCCCACAAATGTGAGGTACCGTTTTCATCGGGACACCTGTGGGAATGCGGGAAGGTAGAACATGTGGTGTTGGTGGTGTGTTTCAGTGAGTGGCTAGAGGGAAATGTCTGAAAATTGTGTTTTCTTTAGCCAAATTTTGGATTTTGCCAGGGATTGTTAGTTATAAATTATGGGGCGATTCACGCGAGTCAGACCTCTGTGAATTCCCACGGGTGTCTTTTTTTTCGGAAATGCATGGGGTTCCCTGTTTTCCTTGGTGGTTGCGACACCCAAGGCCCAAATCTGTAGGTTGTCCACGAGAGCAAAAATCCTCAAAATCTGTTCTGCCGAAAGACTTAGGGTTAATAGTGGGTTAGCATTTTCCCTTTGCGCCCAGATAGCTGCATCCACACATGTGAGATACTGTTTTCATCGGGGCACCTGTGGAAACGCAGGAAGGTAAGACATGTGTTGTTGGCGGCATGTTCGGTGGGTGGGCAGAGGGAAATGTCTGAAAACTGTGTTTTTTTCCCCAAATTTCAGACTTTGCTTGGGATTGTGAGTAATAATTTCTAGGGCGATTCGTGCAAGTCAGACCTCTGTGGATTCCCACGGGTGTCTTCCTTTCAGAAATGCATGGGGTTGACTATTTTCCTTGGTGGCATCGACACCCTAGGCCCAGACCTGTAGGTTGTCCACATGAGCAAAATCCCGCAAAATCTGCTCTGTCGAAAGACTTGGGGTTACCAGTGGTTTAGCCTTCCCCATTGCACACAGCTAGGGGCACCCACACATGTGAGGTACCGTTTTCATCGGGACACCTGTGGGAATGCGGGAAGGTAGAACATGTGATGTTGGTGGTGTGTTTCAGTGAGTGGCTAGAGGGAAATATCTGAAAATTGTGTTTTCTTTAGCCAAATTTTGGATTTTGCCAGGGATTGTTAGTAATAAATTATGGGGCGATTCACGCAAGTCAGACCTTTGTGAATTCCCACGGGTGTCTTTTTTCGGAAATGCATGGGGTTCCCTGTTTTCCTTGGTGGCTGCGACACCCCAGGCCCAAATCTGTAGGTTGTCCACGAGAGCAAATATCCTCAAAATCTGCTCTGCCGAAAGACTTAGGGTTAATAGTGGGTTAGCATTTTCCCTTTGCGCCCAGGTAGCTGCATCCACACATGTGAGATACTGTTTTCATCGAGGCACCTGCGGGAACGCAGGAAGGTAAGACATGTGTTGTTGGCGGCATGTTCGGTGGGTGGGCAGAGGGAAATGTCTGAAAACTATGTTTTTTTCCCCAAATTTCAGACTTTGCTTGGGATTGTGAGCAATAATTTCTAGGGCGATTTGTGCAAGTCAGACATCTGTGGATTCCCACAGGTATCTTCTTTTCGGAAATGCATGGGGTTCCTTGTTTTCCTTGGTGGCTGCGACACCCCAGGCCCAAATCTGTAGATTGTCCACAAGAGCAACATTCCTCAAAATCTGCTCTGGGGAAAGACTTGGGGTTACCAGTGGTTTAGCCTTTTCCCTATGCACCCAGGTGGGTGCACCCACACATGTGAGGTACCGTTTTCGTCGGGACACCTGTGGGAACGCGGGTAGGTAGGACATGTGTTGTTGGCAGTGTGTTTCGGTGGGTGGGCAGAGGGAAATGTCTGAAAATGTTGTTTTTTTGGCCAAATTTCAGACTTTGCCAGGGTTTCTGGGCAATACATTCTGGGACGATTCGTGAAAGTCAGACCACTGTGGATTCCCACGGGTGTCTTCTTTTCGGAAATGTATGGGGTTCCCTGTTTTCCTTGGTGGCTGCAACACCCCATCTGTAGGTTGTCCACAAGAGCAAAATTCCTCAAAATCTGCTCTGCCGAAAGACTTAGGGTTAATAGTGGGTTAGCATTTTCCTTTTGCGCCCAGGTAGCTGCATCCACACATGTGAGGTACTGTTTTCATCGGGGCACCTGTGGAAACACAGGAAGGTAAGACATGTGTTGTTGGCGGTATGTTCGGTGGGTGGTCAGAGGGAAATGTCTGAAAACTGTGTTTTTTATGCCAAATTTCAGACTTTGCCGGGAATTGTGGGTAATACATTCTGGGCCAATTCACGCAAGTCAGACCTCTGTGGATTCCCACGGGTGTCTTCTTTTCAGAAATGCATGGGGTTCCCTGTTTTCCTTGGTAGCATCGACACCCTAGGCCCAAATCTGTAGGTTGTCCACATGAGCAAAATCCCACAAAATCTGCTCTGCCGAAAGATTTGGGATTACCAGTGGTTTAGTCTTTCCCCATTGTGCAGAGGTAGGTGCACCCACACATGTGAGGTACCGTTTTTGTCAGGACACCTGTAGGAAAGCGGGAAGGTAGAACATGTAGTGTTGGTGGTGTGTTTCAGTGGGTGGGTAGAGGGAAATGCCTGAAAATGTTTTTTTTTCGCCAAATTTCTGAATTTGCGCGGGATTGTGGGTAATAATTTCTAGGGCGATTCGTGCAAGTCAGACCTCTGTGGATTCCCACGGGTGTCTTCTTTTCGGAAATGCATGGGGTTCCTTGTTTTCCTTAGTGGCTGCGGCACCCCAGGCCCAAATCTGTGTAGAGGCGGTTACAGCTGGCTGGCCCTGGGTGATGGGAGCCGGTGTTGTCACAGCTTATGTCCTTTATGTCTTCATGTGGATATGTAACTAAGAACTTGGAAATAAACTTACCTGAAGAAATCTTAAAGAGCCTGGAACCTGCTTTTTAACAGTGCATCCAGACATATGAGGAACCATTTTTGTAGGGACACCTATGGGAATACGGGGGGGCAGGACATGTGGTGTTGGTGGCATGTTTCGGTGGGTGGGCTTTGGGAAATGTCAGAAAATTGTGTTTTTTTAGCCAAATTTCAGACTTTGCCGGGGATTGTTGGTAATAAATTATGGGGCGATTCGCGCGAGTCAGACCTCTGTGAATTCCCAGGGGTGTCTTCTTTTCGGAAATGTATGGGGTTCCCTGTTTTCCTTGGTAGCTGCAACACCCTAGGCCCAAATCTGTAGGTTATCCACAAGAGCAAAATTCCTCAAAATCTGGCCTGCCGAAAGAATTGGGGTTACCTGTGGTTTAGCCTTTTCCTTTTGCGCCCAGATAAGTGCACCCACACATGTGAGGTATCGTTTTTGTCGAGACACCGGTGGAAATGCAGGAAGGTAGAACATGTGTTGTTGGCAGCGTGTTTCGTTGGGTGAGCAGAGGGAAATGTCTGAAAATTGTGTTTTTTTCACCAAATTTCGGACTTTGTCGGGGGTTGTGGGTAATAAATTCTGCGGCGATTCACGTAAGTCAGACCTATTTGGATTCCCAGGGGTGTTTTCTTTCGGAAATGCATGGGGTTCCCTGCTTTCCTTGGTGGCTGCGACACCCCAGGCCCAAATCTGTAGGTTGCCCACAAGAGCAAAATACCTCCAAATCTGCTCTGCCGAAAGACTTAGGGTTACTAGTGGTTTAGCCTTTTCCCTTTGCGCCCAGGTAGCTGCATCCACACATGTGAGGTACCGTTTTCATCGGGGCACCTGTGGGAATGCAGGAAGGTAGGACAAGTGTTGTTGGCGGCGTGTTTCGGTGGGTGAACAGATGGAAATGTCTGAAAATGGTCGTTTTTTTACCAAATTCTGGAATTTGCCGGGGATTGTGTGTAATACATTCTGGGCCAATTTGCGCAAGTCAGTCCTCTGTGGATTCCCACGGGTGTCTTCTTTTCAGAAACGCATGGGGTTCTCTGTTTTCCTTGGTGGCATCGACACTCTAGACCCAAATATGTAGGTTGTCCACGTGAGCAAAATTCCCCAAAATCTGCTCTGCCAAAGACTTGGGGTTACCAGTGGTTTAGCCTTTCCCCATTGCGCACAGGTAGGTGCACCCACACATATGAGGTACCGCTTTTGTCAGAACACCTTTGGGAACGCAGGAAGGTAGAACATGTGGTGTTGGTGGTGTGTTTCAGTGGGTGGGTAGAGGGAAATGTCTGAAAATGGTGTTTTTTTCGCCAAATTTCAGACTTTGCCGGGAATTGTGGGTAATACATTCTGGGCCAATTCACGCAAGTCAGACCTCTGTGGATTCCCACGGGTGTCTTCTTTTCAGAAATGCATGGGGTTCCCTGTTTTCCTTGGTGGCATCGACACCCTAGACCCAAATCTGTAGGTTGTCCACATGAGCAAAATCCTACAAAATCTGCTCTGCCGAAAGATTTGGGATTACCAGTGGTTTAGTCTTTACCCATTGTGCAGAGGTAGGTGCACCCACACATGTGAGGTACCCTTTTTGTCAGGACACCTGTGGGAAAGCGGGAAGGTAGAACATGTAGTGTTGGTGGTGTGTTTCAGTGGGTGGGTAGAGGGAAATGCCTGAAAATGGTGTTTTTTTCGCCAAATTTTAGAATTTGTTTGGGATTGTGGGTAGTAATTTCTAGGGCGATTCGTGCAAGTCAGACCTCTGTGGATTCCCACGGGTGTCTTCTTTTCAGAAATGCATGGGGTTCCTTGTTTTCCTTGGTGGCTACGACACCCCAGGCCCAAATCTGTAGATTGTCCACAAGAGCAACATTCCTCAAAATCTGCTCTGTCGAAAGACTTGGGGTTACCAGTGGTTTAGCCATTTCCCTAAGCACCCAGGTAGGTGCACCCACACATGTGAGGTACTGTTTTCATCGGGACACCTGTGGGAACGCGGGTAGGTAGGACATGTGTTGTTGGCAGTGTGTTTCGGTGGGTGGGCAGAGGGAAATATCTTGAAATTTTGTTTTTTTTGGCCAAATTTCAGACTTTGCCAGGGTTTGTGGGTAATACATTCTGGGACGATTCGCGAAAGTCAGACCACTGTGGATTCTCACGGGTGTCTTCTTTTCGGAAATGTATGGGGTTCCCTGTTTTCCTTGGTGGCTGCAACACCCCAGGCCCAAATCTGTAGGTTGTCCACAAGAGCAAAATTCCTCAAAATCTGCTCTGCTGAAAGACTTTGGGTTAACAGTGGTTTAGCATTTTCCCTTTGCGCCACGGTAGGTGCATCCAGACAAACAAGTTACTTCTTACCTGGTAACGTTCTTTCGACGGGATGTTCCTCCGACGTATTCCTTATCTTTGATAATACGTTTCCGGCTTGCTGGCCTCGGAAATTCTTCTGTAGAGGGCGCTGCGCGTCGACGTCCGCCGAGTCGATGTCCCTCGACGGCCACCGTATCGGCGCCGACGTCACCATGCCCATAAATAGCCACGCTCTGCGTCAGTTGCTCAGTTCCGTTTTGTAGCATAAGAAAAGATATGCCTGAATTGGTTAGTGACCTTGAAGGAGCATAAGCTGCAACCACAAGGGAAGTTATCACTGCGGGGATGGATGGGAGGGGCGATAAGAAACACATCGGAGGAACATCCCGTCGAAAGAACGTTACCAGGTAAGAAGTAACTTGTTCTTCGAAGGGATTGTGTCCTCCGATGTATTCCTTATCTTTGATAGACTCCCATAGCAGTGGCATGCAATTGGAGGTGGGGGTGATAGTGTTATGTATCCCTTTAGGGATGGACCGAATGTAATACGGCCTTGCCAAATCTGGTCTCTTGAGCAGTGGAGGAATCCAGATTGTAAAATTTTGTGAATGTATGTGCGGACGACCATGTGGCAGCCGCACATATGTCCCGGACCGGTACCCCTCTCTGGAGAGCCGAAGAGGCTGCGATACCCCTGGTTGAATGAGCCCTGAGACTTTGGGCTGGCTCTTTCCCTGCTAGTCTATAACATTCCAGGATGGCCAAAATAATCCACCTGGAGATGGTTTGTTTTGTTATGGGTAGTCCCAACTTGTGACCTGAATATCCTACAAACAGTTGGTCTGTTTGCCTGATCCTAGCCATTCTGCTGATGTAAAAGCTGAGAGCTCGCCTAGGGTCCAGCCTATGTAGCCTTTCCCCCTCTATTTCCCGGATGGGGAGGAGGGTAGAATGAAGGCAAGGTAATTTTCTAAGTAATATGAAATTCAGAAACCACCTTTGGGAGGAAATTAGGCTTCATCTGTAGGACAACTTTCTCCTTGTGGAAGATTGTATGTGGGGGTTTACAGGAGAGAGCTTGTAGCTCACTCACCCTCCTAGCAGATGTTAGTGCTACCAATAGGACAGTTTTAAGCGTGAGAAATCTCAAGAGTGAAGTGGTTCGAATGGAGTGCCCATTAAGACGTTTAAGACTAAATTTAAGTCCCATAAGGGAACCTGGAATGGTTTTGGAGGGTAAACATTAGTTAGACCCTTGAGAAATTGTACCACTAGAGGAATTTTGAAATATGATGGTTCCTCCGCAGTGCGCTTGAAGATAGAAAGCGCTGCAAGATAGCCTTTTACAGTGCCAACCTGAAGGCCTGAGTTTGCCAAGTAGAGTAGAAACGATAACACTGATGGTGTACCACATGAAAAAGGGTCGATATTCTCTTCCCTACACCAGCTGCAAAACTTGTTCCAACGGCAGCGGTATAAAGACTTTGTTGCTGGTCTTCTGGCCGAAAGCAACACCTCCATGACGTCATCAGGGAGATCCCAATCCTTGTACCTCAACCTTTCAGAAGCCAAGCGTGAAGGTTGAGGGTTCTGGTATCTGGATGGAGAACCTGACCTCCCTTCTGCGAGAGAAGATTCTCTTTGAGTGGAAGACGGATTGGAGGACAGATGGACATATCCAGAAGGTCCGGGTACCACGTTCTCCTGGCCCAATCTGGGGCAATTAGGATCATGGTTTTTCGGAATCTTCTCAACCTCCTGATCATTTGAGGAATAACAGGGACTGGTGGGAATGCGTAAAGGAGTGGAAACTCCCAGTCCACTACGAACGCATCTCCTAGAGCTCCTCTTGGGGGAAATTCCCTTGAACAGAACAGATCGCACTTCCTGTTGATGCTTGTGGCGAACAGATCCACCTGAGGGGTTCCCCAAAGGGCGAAGATCTCTTGAAGGACTTCCTGAGCTATCTCCCACTCGTGGGAGACTGTGCTCTGCCTGCTCAGAGCGCCCGCTGTCAAGTTCTTCTCTCCGGCTAGGTGGACTGCCGATAGAGAGATTCCTTCCCGAATTGCCCAAAACCAGAGCTGCATTGCCTCTCTGCACAGTGGCAGTGATCCTACGCCTCCGCTTTTGTTGAGGTAGTGCATGGCCACCGTGTTGTCCGTCATTATTAGGACAGTTCTCCCCTGTACTGATGGCAGGAAAGCTTTCAGCGCTAGTCTGATTGCTCTCAGCTCTAATAGGTTGATGTGTAGTCTGGACTCCGATGGAGACCAACGACCGCTGATGGTCAAGTCGTTGGCATGGGCTCCCCACCCTGTGAGCGAGGCGTCTGTGACTACTGTTATCTCCGGCCATGGTTGCCAAAACAGTTCTCCTTTCAAGATGTTCTCTGGATAGGCCCACCATTGAAGGTCGTGGGCTACCTTGTCCGGAATCCGGAGAAGATCTGTCATTCTCCCTGAGAATTGTGACCACTGACTTCTCAGTGCCCACTGAAGAGATCTCATTCCCAGGCGAGCCTATGGCACAAGGAAGATGCAGGATGCCATGAGCAACCTCAAAATGTCAAAGGCTGGGAGACGTTGGGCATTTTGAAACTTGGTGACCATCTGTAGAATATCTTGAGCCCTCACCTCTGGTGGCGAGGCTTTTCCCAGGGAAGTGCCCAGGACCGCTCCAATGAACTGGAGTCTCTGTGATGGTATCATCTGTGACTTCTTTAAATTGAGGGAGAAGCCCAGTCTGTGAAGGAAGAGGCAGACATAATCTAGCTGGGTCTGGGCCTGTTCCGAAGATACGGCCCTGATCAGCCAATCGTCCAGGTAGGGGTAGGCGTGGATCCCTTCCCTCCTTAGACTCGCCGCCACTACCGACATCAGCTTGGTGAAGACCCTCGGGGAGGAGGTCAGCCCAAATGGCAGAACTCGAAATTGATAATGAGAGTCGCCAATTGCGAACCTCAGGTATTTCCTGTGTTTGAGATGGATTGGCACATGGAAATAAGCATCCTGAAGGTCCAGAGATACCAGCCAGTCCTGGAGCTGGAGGGCCTGAAGGATCTGAGAGAGAGTTACCATCTTGAACTTGTCCTTCCTGAGGAACTTGTTCAATTCTCGTAAGTCCAGGATGGGTCTCAGTCCTCCGTCTTTCTTTGGTATAAGAAAGTAGGGGGCGTACCAGCCCTTGTTCCTGTCCTCTACAGGTGCCAGTTCTATGGCACCTTTCTCTAGCAGGTCTATAATTTCCTGCAAGAGGAGCGGATCTGGAACTTTTAGAGAGCTGTTCCCCGGTGGATGACTCTGAGGGATGTGTAGAAAGGGTAGGCAGTAACCTTGGGCAACTGTCTCCAATGCCCAAGCATCTGACGTTATAGCCTGCCATTCCGTCAGATGGTGAGTTAACCTGCCCCCTACAGGTGTACTGTGTGGGAAGGCCTCAGAGTGGTTTGGGGGTGGCTGATGCAGATGCCGAGGGTAAAGAGGCACCTGCTGCTGCTGCGGTCTTAGTACTTTTGACCCGTCCACCTCGGGTGGATCTCCTTTGGCCTCTTTGAGCCGGCTGTCCTCTGCCTTTCCCGAATGCGGAATAGTAGCGAAAGGACTTTCCTCTCCCAGAGGTTCCTGAGGGGCGAAAAGGAGTTTGGCGGATAGCAGCTCCTAAGGATTTTGCTGCTGCTTTAGAAGTCTGCAACTTTTCCAGACTGTCATCAGCCTTTTTCCCGAATAATGAAGAGCCATCAAAGGGCATATTCAAAAGTCTGGCCTGTACATCAGGGGCAAAGCCCGACTTTCGCAACCACGCAAGCCTGCGGATTGTTGTACTTGCCGCCATGGCCCTGCTGATACTGTCAGCGGAATCGATGCCAGTTTGAAGTGATTCGCACATGGCATCTTTGCCATCTTTAATAATGTTAAGGAAGGCTTCCTTTTCCTCTCCTTCGGGTATGCAGTCAGCCGCTGATGAAGCACACTCCCATAGTGGGTGACTGAACCTGGCGAGCGTACAGGTGGCGTTGATGGACTTCAACGCCATACTACAGGCAGAGAAGACTTTCTTTGCCATAGAGTCGTACCTCTTGTCATCCCTATCCTGTGGGACAGTAGGGTAAGCAGTCCTACTGCTGGATGAAGTTGCCGCTTGAACCACCAGGCTCTCTGGGGTCGGGTGTTTTGACAGGTATTCAGGGTCAGCAGCCGCTACCCTATACTTGGTTGACAATCTTTTATTGACTGCAGGGATAACTTCGGGAGTTTCCCAATTAGATGCAATTTTTCTTTGTAGGGCTGCATGGAAGGGGACCACCGGGTCCTCCTGTGGGCCTTTGTACAATATATCTGTTAGGTCATCCTGTTGGAAAACAGGTGAAGGCGCAGACCAACCCATAAACTCAATTATTCTTGCCATCAGGGTTCTATAAGGTGTTTCGGCATGTTCCCCTGGGTCTGGCTTAACACATTCCACTTCTGGGGAAGTGTCCAGCCCACTTGCCTCATGTAGTGACTCCTGTAGTTCCTTCAGCCTTCTTTCCTCAGAGGTGAAATCCTTTGCAGTAGGCAGTGTGGTTCTCTGTAATCCGAATGTTTCCTGGTCAGAATCTTCCCCTTCTTCATAAATTGAAGAAAGTCCAGGGTATTCTGACCTCTGAAATGGAGTAAAACCCATTTCTAAGGCAGAAGGAGCCAAACTCGTCGTTATTGGACGAGAAAACGTCGATGTCGGCGACGCCGATGTAACAGGCTTCGAAGGCGCTGAAACGGTGTCGAAAAAACTGGAAGGGGTCTCGAAGAACTCGAGAGGATCGGGATCCTACTCGAGGGCATCGACGACAGTCTCGGCGTCGTGCCGGAGGCCCTTGAAATATCCGTTGGTTGTGGGGTGGCCTTGGTCCTCTCTTTCATCGGCGTCGACGTCGGCGTCGACGATTGCGTCGAGTCGATCGACCGATGCGTCGAGGAACCCTTCGACAACGGCGTCGATGTTGCCGATCCGTGCGTCGAAGGAATCCTCGACGACGGCGTCGAAGACGGTGCCTTCTTACCCGATGGCTCATGACGCTCTCAGGTGGAATTTTTTGCCAGGTGCTGCGACTCGCGGCGCTTCGATTTTTTGGGTTTTTCACCCAGGGTATCACCCTCAGCTGTCTTCGAGGGGGTCGAGGCCGCGTTCTCGAAGACGCTTAACATTTTCTTTCTGAATTCCTCCCACTCAGCTTGAGAACTGTGTTTGGTGGGACAGGAGACTCTTTCTGGGGACACAGAAGAAGACGAGGAATGGGACCTTCGACGTCTCTTTTTTGAGTGTCTAGATCTCGACGAATGTTGGGAGCTGCTTCGAGATCTAGAATGGGAATGTTTTCGAGGGCGAGGAGACGAATGCCTTGACTCAGCCGACGAAACTTTCGAGGAGGTTTTGGCTGACTTACCTCTCTCGAGCTTCCCCTTTCGCTCCTTCAAGGCTTTCGCCGTCATTGACATGCAGTCCTCACACTCCGAACAATGGTGCTCGGATCCCAAGCACCATAAACAGACCCTGTGTGGATCCGTTATTGACATTTTTTTACCGCAGTCTCGACATTTCTTGAAGCGGGATCACGGCGTTGTCGGTTCTGATGAAGAAGCCATCAAGAACGATAAGGAATATTCGAGTCGAAATAGATAGTTAACCTGACTGAACTGAGCAACGACGTTCCGAGGCCCCACGAAGCGCAGGAAAACGGGACTGAGCAACGGATGCAGCGCGTGGCAATTTATGGGCATGGTGATGTCGGCGCCGATACGGTGGCCGTCGAGGGACATCGACTCGGCGGACGTCGACGTGCAGCGCCCTCTACAGAAAAATATCCGAGGTCAGCAAGCTGGAAACATATTATCAAAGATAAGGAATACGTCGGAGGACACAATCCCTTCGAAATATGAGGTACCATTTTTGTAGGGACACCTGTGGGAATACGGGAAGGCAGGACATGTGGTGTTGGTGGCATGTTTCGGTGGGTGGGCAGTGGGAAATGTCAGAAAATTGTGTTTTTTTAAGCCAAATTTCAGACTTTGCCGGGAATTGTTGGTAATAAATTATGGGGCGATTCGCGCAAGTCAGACCTCTGTGAATTCCCAGGGGTGTCTTCTTTTCGGAAATGTATGGGGTTCCCTGCTTTCCTTGGTGGCTGCGACACCCCAGGCCCAAATCTGTAGGTAGTCCACAAGAGCAAAATACCTCCAAATCTGCTCTGCCGAAAGACTTAGGGTTACTAGTGGTTTAGCCTTTTCCCTTTGCGCCCAGTTAGCACATCCACACATGTGAGGTACCGTTTTCATCGGGGCACCTGTGGGAATGCGGGAAGGTAAGACATGTGTTGTTGGCGGCATGTTCTGTGGGTGGACAGAGGGAAATGTCTGAAAACTGTGTTTTTCATGCCAAATTTCAGACTTTGCAGGGGATTGTGGGTAATACATTCTGGGGCGATTTGCGAAAGTCAGTCCTCTGTGGATTCCCACGGGTGTCTTCTATTTGTAAATGCATGGGGTTCCCTGTTTTCCTTGGTGGCTGCGACATCCCAGGCCCAAATCTGTAGGTTGTCCACAAGAGCAAAATTCTCCAAAATCTGCTCTGCCAAAAGACTTGGGGTTAACAGTGGTTTAGCCTTTTCCTTTTGCGTGCAGGTAGTTGCACCCACACATGGGTGGCATCATTTTCGTCGGGGCACCTGTGGGAATGCAGGAAGGTAGGACATGTGTTGTTGGTGGCGTGTTTCGGTGGGTGAGCAGATGGAAATGTCTGAAAATGGTTGGTTTTTTGCCAAATTCTGGAATTTGCCGGGGATTGTGTGTAATACATTCTGTGCCAATTTGCGTAAGTCAGACCTCTGTGGATTCCCACGGGTGTCTTCTTTTCAGAAATGCATGGGGTTCTCTGTTTTCCTTGGTGGCATCGACACTCTAGACCCAAATCTGTGGGTTGTCCACGTGAGCAAAATCCCACAAAATCTGCTCTGCCAAAAGACTTGGGGTTACCAGTGGTTTAGCCTTTCCCCATTGCGCACAGGTGGGTGCACCCACGCATATGAGGTACCGCTTTTGTCAGAACACCTTTGGGAACGTGGGAAGGTAGAACATGTGGTGTTGGCGGTGTGTTTCAATGGGTGGGTAGAGGGAAATGTCTGAAAATGGTGTTTTTTTTGCCAAATTTCAGACTTTGCTGGGTATTGTGGGTAATAATTTCTGGGGCGATTCGCTCAAGTCAGACCTCTGTGGATTCCCACGGATGTCTTCTTTTCGGAAATGCATGGGGTTCCCTGTTTTCCTTCGTGGCTGCAACACCCCAGGCCAAAATCTGTAGATTGTTCACAAGAGATACATTTCTCAAAATCTGCTCTGCCGAAAGACTTGGGGTTAACAATGGTTTAGCCTTTTCCCTTTGTGCCCAGGTAGGTGCACCCACACATGTGAGGTACCATTTCCATCGGGACACCTGTGGGAACGCGGGACGGTAGGACATGTGTTGTTGGCGGCGTGTTTTGTTGGGTGGGCAGAGGCAAATGTCTGAAAATAGTGTTTTTTCACCAAATTTCTGTGTGCCGGGGATTAAGGGTAATAAATTGTCGGGCGATTTGCACAAGTCAGACCTCCGTGGATTCCCACGGGTGTTTGCTTTTTGGAAATGCATGGGGTTCCCTGTTTTCCTTGGTGGCTGCGACACCCAAGGCCCAAATTTGCAATTTGTCCACAAGAGCAAAATTCCTCAAAATCTGCTCTAGTGAAAGACTTGGGGTTACCAGTGGTGTAGCCTTTTCCCTTTGCACACAGGTAGGTGCACCCACACATGTGAGGTACCCTTTTCGTCGGGACACCTGTGGGAACGTGGTAAGGTAGGACATGTGTTGTTGGCAGCGTGTTTCATTGGGTGGGCAGAGGGAAATGTCTGAAAATTGTGTTCTTTTCACCAAATTTTGGACTTTGCCGGAGTTTGTGGGTAATACATTCTGCGGCGATTCGCGCAAGTCAGACCTCTGTGGATTCCCAAGGGTGTTTTCTTTTCGGAAATGCATGGGGTTCCCTGCTTTCCTTGGTGGCTGCGACACCCCAGGCCCAAATCTGTAGGTTGTCCACAAGAGCAAAATTCCTCCAAATCTTCTCTGCCGAAAGACTTAGGGTTACTAGTGGTGAGCCTTTTCCCTTTGCGCCCAGGTAGCTGCATCCATACATGTGAGGTACTGTTTTCATCGGGGCACCTGTGGGAATGCGGGAAGGTAAGACATGTGTTGTTGGCGGCATGTTCTGTGGGTGGGCAGAGGGAAATGTCTGAAAACTGTGTTTTTTATGCCAAATTTCAGACTTTGCCGGGGATTGTGGGTAATACATTCTGGGGCGATTCGCGCAAGTCAGTCCTCTATGGATTTCCACAGGTGTCTTCTTTTTGGAAATGCATGGGGTTCCCTGTTTCCCTTGGTGGCTGCGACACCCCAGGCCCAAATCTGTAGGTTGTGCATAAGAGCAAAATTCCCCAAAATCTGCTCTGCCAAAAGACTTGGGGTTAACAGTGGTTTAGCCTTTTCCATTTGCGCGCAGGTAGGTGCACCCACACATGGGAGGCATTGTTTTTGTTGGGACACCTGTGGGAATGCAGGAAGGTAGGACATGTGTTGTTGGTGGCGTGTTTCAGTGGGTGAGCAGATGGAAATGTCTGAAAATGGTGGGTTTTTTGCCAAATTCTGGAATTTGCCGGGGATTGTGTGTAATACAATCTGGGCCAATTTGCGCAAGTCAGACCTCTGTGGATTCCCAGGGGTGTCTTCTTTTCAGAAATGCATGGGGTTCTCTGTTTTCCTTGGTGGCATCGACACCATAGACCCAAATCTGTAGCTTGTCCACATGAGCAAAATCTGCTCTGCCGAAAGACTTGGGGCTACCAGTGGTTTAGCCTTTCCCCATTGCGCACAGATAGGTGCACCCACACATGTGAGGTAGCGTTTTTGTCAGGACACCTTTGGGAACGCGGGAAGGTAGAATATGTGGTGTTGCCGGTGTGTTTCAGTGGGTGGGTAGAGGGAAATGTCTGAAAATGGTGTTTTTTTCGCCAAATTTCAGAATTTGCTGGGTATTGTGGGTAATAATTTCAGGGGCGATTTGCGCAAGTCAGACCTCTGTGGATTCCCACGGGTGTCTTCTTTTCGGAAATGCATGGGGTTACCTGTTTTCCTTCATGGCTGCGACACCCCAGGCCCAAATCTGTAGATTGTTCACAAGAGATACATTTCTCAAAATCTGCTCTGCCGAAAGACTTGGGGTTAACAATGGTTTAGCCTTTTCCCTTTGTGCCCAGGTAGGTGCAGCCACAGATTTGTGGTATCCTTTCCATCGAGACACCTGTGGGAACGCGGGACGGTCGGACATGTGTTGTTGGCGGCGTGTTTCGTTAGGTGGGCAGAGGCAAATGTCTGAAAATAGCGTTTTTTCGCCAAATTTCAGAGTGTGCCGGGGATTAAGGGTAATAAATTGTGGGGCGATTTGCACAAGTCAGACCTCCGTGGATTCCCACGGGTGTCTGCTTTTTGTAAATGCATGGGGTTCCCTGTTTTCCTTGGTGGCTGCGACACCCAAGGCCCAAATTTGTAGGTTGTCCACAAGAGCAAAATTCCTCAAAATCTGCTCTGGCGAAAGACTTTGGGTTACCAGTGTTTTAGCCTTTTCCCTTTGCACACAGGTAGGTGCACCCACACCTGTGAAGTACCGGTTTCATCGGGACACCTGTGGGAACGCAGGAAGGTAGGACATGTGTTGTTGGCGCTGTGTTTCAGTGGGTGGGTAGAGCGAAATGTCTGGATTCCCACGGGTGTCTTCTTTTTGTAAATGCAATGGGTTCCTTGTTTTCCTTGGTGGCTGCGACACCTAAGGCCCAAATTTGTAGGTTGTCCACAAGAGCAAAATTCCTCAAAATCTGCTCTGGCGAAAGACTTAGGGTTAACAGTGGTTTAGCATTTTCCCTTTATGCCCCGGTAGGTGCATGTTAGGATGGGATTAGCCCTTCTTCATTACTGATATTACTGTACATATGTATCTCTGGTTTGTGTACATAGTTCCTGTTTATAATAGAGCTTTGGTTGCCATGCATTACATCACCATCACTAGGTTCTGTTTAGAATGTGCATGGAGGGCTGAAGCCACTGTAAGAGAGACAGTTGATGCTTCCCCAGCTGGGGGTCATCTCTTTGATGTCTGATCTCAATTAAAGTATGTTTGATCACAAGCCACTGTCTGGACCTGAATAATTGAACCTAACAATTGGCGAAGAGGATCTAAGGACCCAGGAGAGGACCCCTGGCACATTGCAGAGTTGCGGATTGCAGAGTGCATGGAAACCCATACTGCTGGAAGCGAGGAGCTGTTTGATGTTAAAGCCTGAGGAAGTGAGATGCGGCACCTATCACGCCCAGCAACATAACAAAAAGGATTTTTCTTGGGACAAACAAAAAGGCAAAAAGTTTAGGAGCAGAAAAAGAAGAATAGAGGGTGGAAATAGCATTGTGTGTCAAGGTAATTATTTTGCTTCGCCACAGTGAAGAGCACGGGCAACCCTGTGCCCCCCAGAACTGCTCCTGGTGACTCACACTAGTTGTAGCAGTGAAATTTTTGGTGCCTCGGAGTACAGGAGCTGCAACACGGTGACTTGCGTTGTTACCTTGTTTATAGTCAAGTATTGTTTGTCAAGCAGAGAGCATGAGCGGTGAAGCCGCGGTTCATGATAATACGACTTCTGTTTACGTGTGATCGTCTATAGTTGCCAAGGGACGCTATCAAGTGCACGTCGACAGCATTCTGGACGCATGAAAATGCGTAGGAGTCCGCAGAGGAGCACCATGTCATCACGCCTTTAGAGAAAAGGACCTTAAGATGTGACAGCCATCTTGAAGTGTTACAGACGTAATAAGAGCGGATCATCTGGAAGCACCAGTTTTTATTTTTTTCCCATTCGCGTGAGTACATACAGGTACAGACCAACAAGGAGAGTGACACTGCTGGCAGACAGGCGACATCAGGATTTGGTGAGTGTAGACAATTTGTTTGAGGAGTAGCCCATCTGCTCAATCTTTTAAATATGAAGAATCAGCCAAAGTGCTTACGTTTATAGCAAGTTATTATAAAGAGTAACCTGCACATTTTCTTGGACGTGATTACAAAAGGTGAACCACATATTCTCTTGGGTATCCTGAGTGCAGGCAAAAACATTGCAAATGTTCCAGCTCCAGTTTTCTTTCTTACAAGTCCGGGTGAGCCCAGAGTACATTGGGCAGAATGGAAAGAAGGCTTCAAAAAGTATGCCTTAGCTGTGTTTGAAGCTAACTTTACTCTTCCATTGTTTGGGAACTGCAGGTCAGGAGGTTTTTAAAAATTAGTCCAGTGATAATCCTGATGCAGGCCCCCTATGAAAAGACATTGGCAAAGTTAGATAAACATTACTGCATTGAAGAAAACATTATCTCGGAAAGGTATAAATTTGCCACAAGGAGTCAAAGAAATTGGGAAAGTATAGAAGACTTTATTACGGCTTTATGAGGCCTTGCAGTCAAGTGCAGATTTAGTCATTGCCAGGATGAGCATTTAAGGGATCAGTTGATGACCAAATGCTCCAACGACAATATTAGGTGTTATTCACCGGACAGAGAGTGCCAAAAGACAGGATGCCTGGATTTCTCAGGGACTTGCTTGAAGGAGCCTGGTTGGGGCCTCCAACCAAGCCTCCTCTCTGCGAGGGAAAGAAAGACCTTTTCTGCGATATGACCCTCTGTAGTACTGTATTACTAACAGAGAAACTGATCACATAAAAGAGCGGGGAGAACTGCACCGCCACGAACCCAGCTGTAAAGAAAGGAATAGTGGTGAGTCACCAAGGATTTAGAGCACTTTCCTAATTATTAATAATCTACTACAATTACCTTTAAGTCTCTCCCCACTATCCTAAACTGAAAAAACAGGAACTGGATCACAGCCACCCCCCTAGGAACAGAGATCAGAATCAGATAATGAACCCTTTAAAGAACTGGAGATAAGTAAGATGGTGTTTTTCTCTTACCACTGTTGGAGCATAAGAATGACGAAAATCCAAGAGGAAAACAACGAAAGTATAAAATAAAAAAAAAGGGAATGTTAGTAGGGTAGCTTTTGCCCAGGCGACACGAGGAGCGCACTAGGCACGGGATGGTGCACTTCAGCAGAGTGTCGCAATGTGCACTGAAAGGTAGGAAGTCCAGGTAATGAAGAGGAATAAACAGGGCAAAGGATTGCTGGAGGCAATCAGCTTGAGGGTTGATGCTTGTAATCCAAGAACAGTTCAGGGTCGTGGTGCAGGGTTTGGAACACAGGAACCAATGAGTTGAGAATCAGAAAATCCAAAGGCAGTCCGTACAATGAGCAGGGTCTGGTACACACGAAGCAAAGTTGAACAGAATCGAATCCAAAAGCAGTCCGTACGTGAAAGGCAGGGTTTGTTACACACGAAGCAAAGTTGAACAGAATCAAATCCAAAAAACAGTCTGTACATGAAAAGCAGGGTTTGGTACACAAAAGTCACTTTGAAAAGGAAGTTGACACGGAGGTCAAAAAAGCGCCGGTAGCAACTACAAACAGAAGCAGCGTTCACTGAGCTGCCATTCACTATATCAGGAAGGAGGAGTGACCCGGCGAAAACGAGGCTCAGGTGTCTGCCTACACAGGACTACACCTAGTGTCTAGGGATCATGGGAGTTGTAGTCCGCAAAAGTGAACCAAGTCTTTTCCTCCAGGAAAACCGCCAGCGGTTCAGGAATGGAGCCGCGACATTCCTTATGCCGCGGTGAAGTACAATGCGACGCCTGCAAAACCTGGGTTTGACCTTATTATGTGAAGACACAGACACGGGAGCCCCCCTAAATGCAGGCCGTAGTGTAACAGCATCCACCCCCAAAGGCGGCGCCAACCCCCTGCTGGCATGAAAGCGGCGTAGCAGGGCAGGAGCGTGGATATTAACCAGAGGTTCCCAGGTCCTATCCTCCGGACCGTATCCCTTCCAGTCAATCAAATAGAAGGGACGGCCCCTACGGAGTTTGTAGTCCAGAATAGCAGCAACTTCATACTCACTACCACCCACCACTCGGACCGGAGGGGGGCGACGAGGTAGACGGGTAGATAAAGGACAAGGTTTGAGAAGGCATACATGGAAAACAGGATGCAATTTCCATGAGGAGGGCAGAGAAAGACGCATAGCCACAGGATTAATAACCTTGGCGATCGGAAAAGATCCCACGTACCTGGGAAGGAGCATGCGCTTCCCCGGAATCCGCAAGTTGCGAGTTGACAGCCAGACTTTCATACCGCGTCGATACTCCGGAGCAGGGACCCTGTGGCGATCCGCACATTTCTTGGCTCTGGCTTCGGCACGCAAGAGGTGGGTCCGGACAGACCTAGGACAGTACAAAGATCACGCATACAAGCCCGGGCTGCCGGGTTGTCCAAAGGCAGAGAAGGGTCAAAAGGCAATGTACGCGGATGTTGTCCGTAGAGAGCAAAAAAAGGAGAGACCCCCGAAGCCGAATGCAGTGAGTTATTATAAGCAAATTCAGCAGACGGAAGCATAGTCAACCAGGTAGACTGCAACCGCAGGCAAAGACAACGAAGGTACTGTTCAAGCGTGGCGTTGGCCCTCTCCGTCTGCCCATCCGTTTGAGGGTGATAGGCCGAACTGAAACGGTCATCGATGTGGAGAGAAGTTGTCAGAGCTCTCCAAAAACGTGAGGTGAACTGAGGTCCACGATCAGAGATCAGAATAGAAGGAAGTCCAAAGAAACGGAAAACATTACTCAGAAAAAGAGAAGCCAGAACAGGTGCCGAAGGCAGTCCTTTACAGGGAATGAACAGAGATATCTTGGTGAAATAGTCAACGACAACCCAGATCATGTCAAAACCATCAACAGGCGGTAATTCAACAACAAAGTCCATAGACAACATATACCAAGGCTTGTGTGGATCTGGAAGTGGCTGTAAAAGACCCACAGGTTTAGAACGGGATACTTTACATTGTGAGCAAATCGAACAGGTGGCCAGGTAGTCTATCACGTCCCGAGACATACGAGGCCGCCAGGCCCAACGACGCAGAGCCTCCAAGGTCTTTTGTTGTCCCGGATGGCCTGCAATCAAAGAATCATGAGCCCAAGCTAATGCACGAAGACGAGCCTGTCCCGGAGGAATGAATAAACGACCTTGGATATAAGGCATGCCATGTATAATGTCCAACTGAAGGTCCCTACAATCATCAGAATGGGAGGACACCCAATTAGAAATCAGAGACCGCAATGAGGGTTGGACGGTGCATCCACAGACAACTTGACAAGGTAGCAAAAGGGGCCCTTCCAGTGGAGCATCACAAGGACCCGAAGACAGATGAGACAGAGCATCAGCACAAGTGTTGAGACGCACCGGACGGTAAGTAATAGTGAAATCGAATTGAGAGAAAAAAAGATGTCAGCGTGCTTGTCGGGCGGTATGACACTTCATCGACCTAAAGGCTAGGAGACTTCTATGGTCTGAAAAGACTTTTACTGGATGATGCGCACCAAGTAGGTGATGGCGCCATTCAGAGAAGGCATCTTTGATGGCCAGGAGTTCGCGTTCGGTGATCGGGTAGTTGCGTTCATACTGGGTAAGTTTTCTTGAGAAATATGCAACTGGATGTATCTCCCCTGAGTCCGGACACCGTTGTGACAGTACTGCTCCAATTGCCACTCCAGAGGCGTCAGCTTCCACAAAAAACGGAAGCAGCGGATTAGGGTGTTGTAACACCGGGGCCGTAGAAAATGATGCCTTCAGGGCGTCGAAAGCCGATTGTGCGTCGGAAGACCAACGGTAGGGCTTTTTGGAACTAGTTAAGGCAGTCAAGGGAGCGGAAATGGTGGAAAATGAATGGATGAAACGTCTATAGAAGTTTGAGAAACCTAAAAAGGACTGCAACGCTTTGATGGAAGATGGAACGGGCCATTCCAGAATCGCCTTGACTTTGGAACGGCTCATTCTAGTTCCATGATTTGTAAGGTCGTAACCAAGGAATTCCACCTCCGTGGCATTAAAGACGCATTTTTCCGCTTTAGCAAAAAGATGGTTTTCTCTTAACCTCTGCAAGACAAAACGCACATGTTCTCTGTGTGAATCAGTAGAGGTTGAGTAGATCAATATGTGGTCTAAATAGACGATGACAAATTGATCCAGGCAGTCATGGAACACATCATTCATAAATGCCTGAAACGTGGCTGGGGCATTACACAAGCCAAATGGCATGACGAGATATTCGAACAGGCCATAACGTGTCTTGAAGGCCGTTTTCCACTCGTCCCCCTCTCTGATACGGACGAGATTATACGCACCCCGTAGGTCTAACTTAGTGAATATCACTGAGGAACCCAGCTGATCTAATAAGACCGATATCAATGGAAGAGGGTATTGGTTTTTTACTGTAATGGCATTGAGTGCCCTGTAATCAATACAAGGGCGAAGATCGCCCTCTTTCTTAGGGACAAAAAAGAGTGGAGATGCCGCTGGAGATTTGGATGGTCTAATAAAACCAGTTTGTAAGGCCTTATCTATGTACTCCTTTAATATCTTGTCTTCTGGCAAGGTGAGTGAATAGACCCTGCCGGCAGGAATCTTGGCACCAGGCACGGGATCGATGGGGCAGTCATATGGTCTATGTGGTGGCAAATGATCAGCACCCCCTTCATCAAACACATCCTGGAAAGACTGATATTCTGTAGGAATCGGGTTATCAGAAACAGCAGATATGGCCCCTATTAACGCCACAGAGGCTACTAAAGCTTGACAAGATGATTCAGGACATACACTGGTATTCTGAAAACACTTTTCATTACATAATGAAGAAGGGAATTGAACGACTTTTTTGGCCCAATCAATAGCAGGATTATGATGTTGCAACCAGGGGATGCCTAAAATGACTCGGAACTGAGGGGCCTTGATTAAATCGAAGGAAATAGATTCTACATGCCCCTCTTCTGTTTGCATCCGTACCAGAGACGTATTATGGGTTACCATCCCAGAAATCAAGGACGTGCCGTCTACCGCATGAACGGTTTCCGGGTGTGCCTTGGTGGATACCGGAATATTATTACTGGCTGCGTAATCATAATCCATGTAATTTCCGGTTGCCCCAGAATCAATGATGGCCAAACAAGAGAAAGAGCTGTCAGATGTCGTAGTAAAAACAACTGGCAAACTGACGGGAGCAGAATTTATACCATGGGAGTCCAAAGAGAATACTCCCGGCGCAGGGACTCCACCTATCGCCGGGTTCTGGCGTTTCCCGCCTTCTTGACGGGTTTCTTAGGGCATTCTTTTAATTGGTGTTCGGCTGATCTGCAATACATGCATAAACTGTGAGAACGTCTGTACTCACGTTGTGCGGGTGTTAAAGGCCCCCTCACAGCCCCTACCTGCATAGGTTCTGGGATGGAGGCAGGTGAACTAGTGGCATCTGGAAGAGGAGTAGCCTGCATAGATGTCCTACGTTCGCCCCGTCTTTCGGCTCTTCTGGCATCTATTTGTAAAACCAAATCCAACAGTTCACCAAATGTGGTAGGAAGCACCGGGACTGTAGCCAGGACATCCTTTAACTCCTCAGACAGACCTTTGTAAAATACAGCTGACTTTTTCTCCTCCGGCCAGTCTGTTTCAGCGGCCAGTTGATTGAAACAAGTAAGATATGAAAATACAGATGAAGAACCCTGGCGTAGGTTTAGGAATTCTAGATCTGTAGCCTGGGATTTATACCGCGTATCAAATACCCTATTCAGGGCTGAGATGAGAGCATCACAATCATATAATACATAGCTATTTGATTCAAGAAGAGGGTTAGCCCAGGCGGCTGCTGTTCCCCCTAGATGCGACAGAATAAAGGCGGCCTTAGTGGTGGAATTAGGAAAAGCCGTAGGACGGCAAAGAAAGTGTAATTTACATTGGTTAATGAAAGTTCGATACTGTTTTGGGTCCCCAGTGTACCTTTCTGGAGGAGCCAATGGAAATTGAGTGGCCATAAGAACCGGTGCTGCGGAAAAGCCAGAAGCAGCCGCCGTAGAGGCTCCAGAGCCGGAGGCAGGAGGGTCAGACACATTAACACCCAAAGACTGCAGAATTGGAAACCTCTGGATATCATCAATCCTCTGATGAAGAGCATGGTGTGCTGCAGTCATATCATTCCGTAATTCAGACACTAAACAGACTAAAGTGTTAAGGGGATCACCTTCTTCCATGGCTTCTGTTTTTGTTACTCACCGGACGGAGAGTGCCAAAAGACAGGATGCCTGGATTTCTCAGGGACTTGCTTGAAGGAGCCTGGTTGGGGCCTCCAACCAAGCCTCCTCTCTGCGAGGGAAAGAAAGACCTTTTCTGTGATATGACCCTCTGTAGTACTGTATTACTAACAGAGAAACTGATCACATAAAAGAGCGGGGAGAACTGCACCGCCACGAACCCAGCTGTAAAGAAAGGAATAGTGGTGATTCACCAAGGATTTAGAGCACTTTCCTAATAATCTACTACAATTACCTTTAAGTCTCTCCCCACTATCCTATACTGAAAAAACAGGAACTGGATCACAGCCACACCCCTAGGAACAGAGATCAGAATCAGATAATGAACCCTTTAAAGAACTGGAGATAAGTAAGATGGTGTTTTTCTCTTACCACTGTTGGAGCATAAGAATGACGAAAATCCAAGAGGAAAACAACGAAAGTATAAAATAAAAAAAAAGGGAATGTTAGTAGGGTAGCTTTTGCCCGGGCGACACGAGGGGCGCACTAGGGACGGGATGGTGCATTTCAGCAGAGCGTCCCGATGTGCACTGAAAGGTAGGAAGTCCAGGTAATGAAGAGGAATAAACAGGGCAAAGGATCGCTGGAGGCAATCAGCTCGAGGGGTTGATGCTTGTAATCCAAGAACAGTTCAGGGTCGTGGTGCAGGGTTTGGAACACAGGAACCAATGAGTTGAGAATCAGAATATCCAAAGGCAGTCCGTACAATGAGGAGGGTCTGGTACACACGGAGCAAAGTTGAACAGAATCGAATCCAAAAGCAGTCCGTACGTGAAAGGCAGGGTTTGGTACACACGAAGCAAAGTTGAACAGAATCGAATCCAAAAAACAGTCCGTACGTGAAAAGCAGGGTTTGGTACACAAAAGTCACTTTGAAAAGGAAGTTGACACAGAGGTCAAAATAGCGCCGGTAGCAACTACAAACAGAAGCAGCGTTCACTGAGCTGCCATTCACTATATCAGGAAGGAGGAGTGACCCGGCGAAAACGAGGCTCAGGTGTCTGCCTACACAGGACTACACCTAGTGTCTAGGGATCATGGGAGTTGTAGTCCGCAAAAGTGAACCAAGTCTTTTCCTCCAGGAAAACCGCCAGCGGTTCAGGAATGGAGTCACGACATTCCTTATGCCGCGGTGAAGTGCAATGCGACGCCTGCAAAACCTGGGTTTGACCTTATTATGTGAAGACACAGATACGGGAGCCCCCCTAAATGCAGGCCGTAGTGTAACATTAGGAAGGAGTTATGGAAAGAGAGGAATCCTTCCTTGGAAAGAGCTATTGAAATTGCCAAAACTGTAGAACTGTCGTGTCTCCCATCATTCACCACCTCCAAGACTCACGTGATGTTCGTGTCCCTGCACACGAACGGCGGCGATCTCCTGCCAAACAAAGGAGACCCGTGCGTTACGGCCTGAGGGCTCTTCACCCCTTCCTTCACTGGCACCTCCCTTGGAGACTTTTACACGACTGGCGCTGCCGATGGGGCACACACAGATCCGCACGTCACGTGACAAGGCATCCACAACGGCCTTCGTCATTATCAAGGGTCATGTGACACGGACTTCCTTCCCCCGTGATGTGAATCACGTGACCTTCCCACAGGTTAAAGAGAGCAGAGAAACACGGAAGCACCGCTTCACAGCTGCTTCCTTCACGGACTGCTTTGGCGTTTGCTTGGATATTGTTTGCTACCACGAGTACTCGACCACGGAACTGTTTACGGATTGCCTCATCTTTTGTCCCAGATATCACGCTGTTTGTCTACTACTGGTTTCTTGACCCGGAATTGTTTATTGGATTGCCCACGGATTTCCCATTTGAACACTGAACTTTTGGTTATTGACCTCGGAACTGTTTCTTGGACTGCTCACGGTTTGTCCCACTTACCTCAGGAGTTTTCCATCTCAAGTCCCGCCAGAGACACAATCGACCAGTGCCTGCTTTACACCTTCTACCCCTGCATACACCTCAGATCACCCTCTCCTTCATCTTTGGGTAAGCCCCTTTTTCTGCTCTCCTACATTTACGGCATTGTTGTTCATTCCCTGTTGTGATTAACCCTCCGTTGCCTTACAGTGGTCAGGGGTCCTTTGGCGTTTCTGGTTCCTGATAAAGACGACTTTCTTCACCTGTGACTTCAAGCACTGCACGGCCAGTGTTATTTACTCCTGTCCGTGTGGTGCTTGGAGACGGAGGTAGCTTCTAATCTGCACGACCATCAAGAACTGAACAGACTGTGAAGCCATTTTTTTTGGTCGTCCAGATTATGAATACCTCGGCCGAGGACCCTGTGACCGCTCTAATGCAGGCAGTCGCGGCCCTTAGAACAGACATGGCCGCAGCCACGACTGCCATCCACCACCGCCTTGACGCCCTACAGAGTGCTCGTCACCCTTTACCCGAGGACACTGATTTTGGGGACACCTCAGCCCATGTTCCTTCATCTTCCACTCCGCCCACCGTCCCTACACCCTTGGTGCTCCCAGCCCCGTTCCCACTTGCAGCCCCGGAAAGATACCAGGGTGACCCGAGGAAGTACCGAACCTTCATAAACCAGTGCAAGCTCCATTTTCTATGTCGACCCCATGCGTTCCCTGACTCTATTACTAAGGCAGCTTTTCTCCTTTCTAATCTGTCGGGGGTAGCGGCCACCTGGGCGAATCCCTTATTGGAAAATGACCACCCTGCTCTTTATGATTTTGACCTCCTGATTAATGAGATGGCCAAGGTGTTCGACACTAGATACAAGGCACACTCCCGAGATCTGGAATTACTCGACCTCACACAGGGCAAACAAACACTCATCGAGTACATCGCTCGTTTCAACCAGCTCTCTGCAGAGACTTCATGGCCGGAGAACAAAAAGGCTATCGTGTTCTACAGGGGCCTCTGCAGTGCCATGAAAGATGCTCTTTCTGTGGTTCCCTCTCTCCCGGCCATTTTTTCAGACCTAGTGGACCTAGCTCTGCAGGTAGACGCTCGACGTACGGAGCGGAGAGCAGAAGCCGGTTTTTCCATGCAATCACCTTCTTTGGGGGACACAAAACCCGAACCCATGCAGATAGGGGGAATACGTAGTCCTATAACCCAGGCCGAGCGAGAGCGCAGAAGGACAGATAACGCCTGTTTCTACTGTGGCATCAATGGGCACTACGTCAAAGAATGCCCCCGTCGCCCGAGAAACAAGAACCCGGGTTTTCAGAAAGCTCGCCCTTGAGACCGGGGGGACGGGCGAGCATTTCTTTGACCCCCACTGAGCCCTCATTCGGTCCCATTAGACCGATCATTGTCCAGGCTCTTTTGAAACCCACCGGGAATTGCACTCACCCGGTGCATATAGTAATCGATTCAGGGGCCACGGGTTGTTTCATAGATATCACGTTGGCCCACCATCTCAACTTGCCTTTGATAACCAAGGAGTACCCAGAACCCGTACAAGCGGTGGACCGGACCTCCCTTGCTTCTGGCCCGATCAAGCATCAAACCGCCCCTCTAGTAGTGGTGATCCAGGACACCCACAAGGAAACCATGTCCTTTGATCTCATCGCCACACCACAATTCGGGATCATTCTGGGTATACCATGGCTTAGGCAACACAACCCGTTGATAAATTGGGGTACTGGACAGGTCTCATTTGAATCCGAGGTCTGCCAGCATTATTGCCTAATGGAACCCGAATCTATCTCCAACCCTGCTAGTGTTCTTGGGGCCTTGGCTGCTTTGCACATGAACGATGGGAACCATTCGGTTACAACACCTCATACCGTTGGAGCCGTTCAGGCTGGAATTCCCAGCGAATACCATGACTTCCTGACTGTTTTTGACAAGGCCTCTGCAGAAGGCCTACCACCCCATAGGCCATATGATTGCCCTATTGATTGAATTCCTGATGCCCCGATACCGAGAGGCAGGATATATTCTCTTTCGCAATCGGAGGAACAGACCCTAAAAGAGTACATACAACAAGCCCTGCGGTTAGGTCACATCCGACCCTCCAATTCACCGGCCGCCAGTCCCATTTTTTTTGTCCCGAAAAAAGAAGGTGACCTACGTCCCTGTGTGGACTATAGGCGTTTAAACGCCATCACCGTGAAGAACCGTTATCCCATTCCCCTCATCTCCACGCTACTGGACAGGTTAACACATGCATCCATCTACACCAAACTGGACCTCCGGGGGGCATACAATCTGGTTCGCATGCGTCAGGGGGATGAATGGAAGACTGCGTTTTGTACCCGACAAGGCCTTTTTGAGTATACGGTAATGCCTTTTGGCTTATGTAATGCCCCCGCCACCTTCCAACGCTTCGTTAACGAAGTGTTCAGTGACATCTTAGACGTTTACGTCGTGGTCTATCTGGACGACATTTTGATTTTCTCCCCTTCTCTGGAAGACCACATCGTCCACGTTAGGGAGGTTTTGGCTCGTCTACACAAAAACGCCTTGTTCGCAAAACCCGAAAAGTGCCTGTTTCACACTAAGGAGGTTGAATTCCTGGGGTTCCACCTAACGCCTGGGGGCCTATCGATGAACCAGTCAAAGGTTCGTGCCATCACGGATTGGCCTGCTCCGAAGACCCTCAAGCAGTTACAATCTTTTCTGGGTTTCGCTAATTTTTACCGGAGGTTCATTTCTGGTTTCTCCTCCATAGTGGCTCCCCTTACCGTTCTTACCAGTCCGCGGGTTCCGTTCTCTTGGACCCCTAAACATCAACAGGCGTTTGAGGAGCTAAAAACCAGATTTGTAACGGCTCCCGTGCTCCAGCACCCAGACACCGAACTCCCATTTGTTGTGGAGGCGGATGCTTCCTCTTTTGCTTTGGGTGCAGTTCTTTCCCAGCCCTGTCCTGCCACTGGTCGCCTGCATCCCGTGGCTTTTCACTCGCGGAAACTCACCTCAGCCGAGTTGCATTATACTGTCACTGAGAAGGAATTACTGGCCATCAAGGACGCTCTGCAAACCTGGCGTCACCATCTCCTTGGGGCCCGACACCAGACCACGATTTATTCCGATCACAAGAACTTGCAGGACCTGGCTACCCTTAAGTGCATTAATAGCCGACAGGTGCGTTGGCACCTGTTTTTTGCTGCTTATGACTTTGTGATTAGGCATAGACCGGGTGCTGTCCATGGGAAGGCTGATGCACTGTCACGTTCCCCGGGGGGGGAGTCTCTTCCGTTCTTTCCTGCCACGTTACTGGAAGGGGGTCATGTCATTTGTGTCTGCACACCGTCCTCGTCCATGCAGTCCACCATCCGTCATTGGGTCTCCCAACATCCTCATGCATTGGCGGAATGGGATCTGGTTCTTCAGGAGGGGTTACCTTTTATTCAAGACAAGCTCTTTCTTCCCACTACTGACACACGCAACCAAGCACTAGAATGGTCACACGATGCCGCCATTAATGGCCACCCGGGGCAACGTCGCACTCTGGAACTGCTAAAACGCTGGTGCTGGTGGCCATCAATGAAGCGTGATGTAGAGAACTACGTAAACACGTGCTCGGTGTGTGCACAGGGCAAATCACGCAGGGGTCGCCCACTGGGATTACTCCAACCATTACCTATTCCCCCTAGACCCTGGCACACTGTCTCGATGGACCTCATCACGGACCTACCACGCAGACAAGGTTACGACACTATTTGGGTAGTGGTAGACTCCTATACCAAAATGGCACGCTTTGTACCTTGCAAGGGAATACCCTCCGCTCCTACACTGGCCCAGTTGTTCTTTAAATCTGTTTTTTGCCTCTTCGGTCTGCCACAGGTCATAATATCAGATCGTGGAACACAGTTTACATCCCGCTTCTGGATAGCCTTGACAAAGCTACTCGGCATTGATGCCCGCTTTTCCTCGGCCTATCATCCACAAACAGACGGGCAGACTGAGAGGGTGAACCAAGCCCTCGAACAGTACTTACGATGTTTGACCCTCCAGTACCAAGACACGTGGCTTAATTTACTGCATCTGGCGGAATTCGCCTACAACAACTCCTTGCATTCCTCCACTGGCTTTTCCCCTTTTTATTCCATGTACGGTCAGCATCCCCGCACCCTTCCATTCCCTGACTTTGCCTCATCCACTACTCCTGCTGCCAATACCTGTGCCCGTGACCTAGTCCCGGTCCACGCGCAAACCCTAGTCCATTTACGCGAAGCCCAGGTCTCCATGAAGTCGACAGCCGACAGAAAACGGGTGGCGGCTCCCGAGTATAGGGTGGGGAATCGAGTGTGGTTGTCCTCCCGCCACCTACACATCCCTGGCTGTCGCAAGTTGCTTCCCCGGTTTGTGGGTCCCTACCGTCTTGCTAAAGTCCTGAACCCTGTGGCTCTACGGTTGTCTGTTCCTGCCTCCTGGCGTATCCATCCGGTTTTTCACACCTCCCTGCTCAAGCCTTGTCTAGGTCCTACCCGTCTCACTGCCCCTCCTGCCCCTGTTTCCTTGTCGTCTCCTGATATCTATGAGGTCAGTGCTATATTGGGTTCCCGCCTCATTCGGGGTCGCTTGCACTATCTTGTGGACTGGTTGGGTTACGGCCCTGAAGAACGCTCCTGGGTGCCCTCCGGGGATGTCCGGGCCCCCCGGTTGGTTGGCCAGTTCCATCGTGATCATCCGTCCAGCCCACGGGGTCGTGGGCCTTTAGGGGGGGGCTCTCTCGTGTCTCCCATCATTCACCACCTCCAAGACTCACGTGATGTTCGTGTCCCTGCACACGAACGGCGGCGATCTCCTGCCAAACAAAGGAGACCCGTGCGTTACGGCCTGAGGGCTCTTTGCCCCTTCCTTCACTGGCACCTCCCTTGGAGACTTTTACACGACTGGCGCTGCCGATGGGACACACACAGATCCGCACGTCACGTGACAAGGCATCCACAACGGCCTTCGTCATTATCAAGGGTCATGTGACACGGACTTCCTTCCCCCTTGATGTGAATCACGTGACCTTCCCACAGGTTAAAGAGAGCAGAGAAACACGGAAGCACCGCTTCACAGCTGCTTCCTTCACGGACTGCTTTGGCGTTTGCTTGGATATTGTTTGCTACCACGAGTACTCGACCACGGAACTGTTTACGGATTGCCTCATCTTTTGTCCCAGATATCACGCTGTTTGTCTACTACTGGTTTCTTGACCCGGAATTGTTTATTGGATTGCCCACGGATTTCCCATTTGAACACTGAACTTTTGGTTATTGACCTCGGAACTGTTTCTTGGACTGCTCACGGTTTGTCCCACTTACCTCAGGAGTTTTCCATCTCAAGTCCCGCCAGAGACACAACCGACCAGTGCCTGCTTTACACCTTCTACCCCTGCATACACCTCAGATCACCCTCTCCTTCATCTTTGGGTAAGCCCCTTTTTCTGCTCTCCTACATTTACGGCATTGTTGTTCATTCCCTGTTGTGATTAACCCTCCGTTGCCTTACAGTGGTCAGGGGTCCTTTGGCGTTTCTGGTTCCTGATAAAGACGACTTTCTTCACCTGTGACTTCAAGCACTGCACGGCCAGTGTTATTTACTCCTGTCCGTGTGGTGCTTGGAGACGGAGGTAGCTTCTAATCTGCACGACCATCAAGAACTGAACAAGAACATACTGACAAATGCATAAAAACTCTCCAGGCAGATAGGCTCACTGATGCATCAGGTGAAAGGCTAAAGTCAGAGGAAGGGGAATCGACAGTGATTAAGGTGTTGAAAGCCAACCAAAGACAGGGAACAAGTGGAACTACAAGGCAGTCAGGATATGGTGGATAAAAGGTTGAAGATGGTCAGGCAAATAAATCTTCAGCTGGCATAGGTTGGGAACGTCAATGGCTTCCACTCAAAGACACCAAAGGGATGCCAAGAGAAGTCAACACCTCTAGAGATTTCAGAGATATTGCATCAGCCAGGGGATACAAAGGGTTTGCTGCAAGGAGGTATTATAGATGTGGGAGTGTGTCACATTTAGCCTCTGACAAAGATTATTTTGCATTACATATAATATTTAATGACTGTGGTAGGAGGGGGCACCTTGGCTGTTGTTGCAAAAATGTTGGGCCTAGCCAGAGTCAGATACATGAAGTCAGTGCGGAGTGTGAGGATGAATTTTGCAGTGAAGGTGGCAAGGAAGTTGTGTTCTCAGTGAATGCTGATGATGCGAAAGTAAAAAGGAAAAAACCTTATGCCATTGTGTTAATTTGAGGAGTCCCGGTTTCAATGCTGATTGACAGTGGGGCAGATTATACTTTGATCAGTGTACAAGTATGGAAGGAGAAGTTTGATTGTTGCACTCTCTGGGAAAATGCCATTAGGGTGAATGCCTACAGGGTTGTGCCGATAGAAATCATAGGTAGTTTTGAAGGTGAGTTACAATTTAAAGAAAGGAAGTCTACAGGAATTATACATGTTACCAACAGCGGTGGAGAATCACTTTCATGGAGTGATCAAGCAGAGTTAAAAATAAGACTGGAGGCAAGTCATCCAGAGCAAGTGCTGTTAGTGAAGAGTGTGGAGACCGATGATCACTTGGAGAATGTGTCTAATAAATTGGGTTGCTTAAAAGGGTTTATGCACAAAATACAATTTAAAAAAGGTGCTGTGCCCAATATTACGAAGTTGCGTACCATACCATTAGCTCTCAAGGAAGATGTGGAGAATGAGCTAAAGAAAATGGAAAGGGACGGAGTTATGGAGAAAATAGAAGCATCAGAATGGGTCAGTCCCATAGTAGTGGTCAGGAAATCCAATGGTTCGTTGAGGTTATGCATTGATCTTAGACACTTAAACAGTATAGTGGTGGCAGATAAATTTCCTCTTCCTAGAATAGATGATCTTCTGGTGGGAAAATCCGGGTCAAAGGTGTTTTCCATTTTGGACTTAAAATTGGCTTACTATCAAGTAGAATTACATACAGATTCCAGGGACCTCAAAGCCTTTATTTCACCTATTGGACTTTTCAGGTGCATACGGATGCCGTTGGCTTGGTTTCTGCAACACGTGTTTTTCAGAGCATCATGTATATATTACTTGGAGGTGAGAATGGAGTGATGTGTTATCAGGACAATGTATTGCTGTGTGGAAGCAATGCAGTAGAACATGATGAGGGGTTGAAAAGAGTTTTGAACATTTTGAAAGAAGCAGGTCTTACAGTAACCATGGAAAAATGCATTTTTAAGGTTAATAAAGTAGTTTATTTTGGACATGAAATTTCAGGGGAATGGGTCAAACCCAAGGAAGAAGCTATTGAAGCCATACAACATATGGGGGCTCCCAAATCAAAAGGGTATGTGTTATCATTTCTTGGTCTTGTGGAATTCTGTGGGAAGTTTATCAAAGGTTTTTCGGAGATGTCAAGAAACATGAGATTGCTTACTCGCAAAGGGGTTTGTGTTCAAATGAACTGATGAGTGCAGAAGAGAGTTTGAGGAAATTAAAGCATTTATTGTCAATGCCCCCATTTTGAAAATATTTGAGGAAGGGAAATGCAGTTTGGCATTTGTGCACGCCAGTAATTGCGGTATTGGTGCAGTGCTTATGCAGGAAGATTATTGTGGTTTACATACTGTGGCCTTTGCATCTAGATTGTTGAAGGGTCCCGAAAGAAGATATTCTGTTGTGGAGAAGGAAGCCCTAGCATGTGTTTGGGGCGTTGAGGAATATAAGAGATTTTGTGGGGCATGGAATTTATAATTTGTACAGACCACAAACCATTGGTTGGGATTTTTACCAAAGGCGGTCTGGAAGGAGTGTCAAGACGCAAAATGAAATGGGTAACTGCTTTGCAAGGATTGCAGTTCACCATGCTTCATGTATGTGGTGAGAGCAATTTAGTTGCTGATGCTTTGTCTAGATCAGTGGAGAAGTAATGCCAGGCATTTGAACTGCCCCGAAATTCGGAGGAGATGGTAGATATTCTTCAGGTGCATGAGGCATTGAAGAAACATGAGTGGGATGCTGCCTGTCTAGAAGATGCAGAATATCATAAAATCACGTCATTGGTGATTAATGGAAACATAAAGAGTTACAGAGGTGACATGGGTGGATATGCCAAAGTGAGAGATTAACTATGGATTAATGAGGAATATTTGCATAGAGGACATCAGATGGTTGTGCCACATAAAATGAGGAAGTTGGTAGTTGATTTGGCCTATGTTGGACATTTGAGCAGAGCGAGAACGAAAGGCTTGGTGAGAGCAGAATTCTGGTGGGCAGGTGCGGACAAAGATACTGAGGAACAAGTTAAGAGGTTTATGGAATGTATTGAAGGGAATATAGGACTTAGGGTCCAGAAAGTACCCATGGTTGTGAGAGAATGTCCCAAAGTACCATGGGATGAAATAACTTTAGATTTATTAAGTCCGTTCAACATTGGAGGCGGAAGAGACAACTATTTGTTCGTAGTTATGGATTTGTTGTCAAAGTGGCCTGAAGTGTGTGTGTTAAAGGACATCTCCAGTACCAACATTATTAAGCTCTTGGAGCAATTATTTTGGAGGGAAGGATTTCCTCAGAGATGTCTATCTGACAATGGTTCACAACTTGTGTCCAAAGAGGTTAAAGATTATTTGAAGAAAATATGGGGTAGAACAGATTACCACATCTTTGTACCACCCCCAGAGTAATGGTTGCATTGAACGCTTTAACAGGACACTTATGGAGGCTATTAGAATTGCTGTTGCCACTGAAGGCAATTGGATAAGGACAGTGATGGAAAGAACCTTTCAGTACAGGTTAGCTCCCCATAGTGTGATGGGCGCATCTCCCTTTGAAGTGTTACGGGGATGAAGACCCAACTCACACATATGTCCTAGTTGGATGGGCAAGTCCAGAGAGGTGGGTGTAGATTTGGAGAATGTGAGAAAAAATATTGTGGAGTCTAGCACCAAGGCTAAAGTGAGGTATGATCAGAAGAACTGTTGCAAGGAGATAAAGGTCGAGGAGGGGGATTGGGAGTGGATCAAATTTAAACTTGCAACCAAAGCGCGAAAGGGAGCTTCAGTATTCTCAGAACCTAAACAGGTAAAAAATGAGGTTGTGACTTGTCCAATGTAATCATTTTCTATTCTTATTTTCTCATTTTCTCCACACGCAGTTACCACAGTTGGTGACACTTTGCCTTGTGAATATTAAGGAGAGGATGTGTTAGGATGGGATTAGCCCTTCTTCAGTACTGATATTACTGTACATATGTATCTCTGGTTTGTGTACATAGTTCCTGTTTATAATAGAGCTTTGGTTGCCATGCATTACATCACCATCACTAGGTTCTGTTTAGAATGTGCATGGAGGGCAGAAGCCACTGTAAGAGTGACTGTTGATGCTTCCCCAGCTGGGGGTTGTCTCTTTGATGTGTGATCTCAATTAAAGTATGTTTGATCACAAGCCACTGTCTGGACCTGAATAATTGAACCTAACAGTGAACCCACACATATGAGGTACCGTTTTCGTCGAGACACCTGCAGGAACACAGGAAGGTAGGACATGTGGTGTTGGCGGAATGTTTCGGTGGTTGGGCAGTGGGAAATGTCTGAAAATTGTGTTTTCTTTAGCCAAATTTTGGACTTTGCCAGGGATTGTTGGTAATAAATTATGGGGCGATTCACACTAGTCAGACCTCTGTGAATTCCCACGGGTGTCTTTTTTTTTGGAAATGCATGGGGTTCCCTGTTTTCCTTGGTGGCTGCGACACCCAGGCCCAAATCTGTAGGTTGTCCACAAGAGCAAAATTCCTCAAAGTCTGCTCTGCGAAAGACTTGGGGTTACCAGTGGTTTAGCCTTTTCCCTTTGCGCCCGGATAGGTACACCCAAACATGTGAGGTACCTGTTAAACTCACCTAGTACCCACATGGGTGCCACACGATACGGGATGGAGGTCTAAGCGCTACCCAGACCCCTCTCTGCTTAGTTATGTGCCAGACGTTAGATAGCACCTATAACAGTAGAATGGAGGGTTAAGATACTGGTTCTGTGATGGGTGGACTCCCACCTCCCTCTGGTCCAAATCCCCTCCTTTGGGGTTATTGCTCACCTTAGGTTTTTGTGCGTTGAACTCTCCGTCCTGCGTCTCTGTGCAGGGGCGCGTGGTTGGTGCGGGTGTTCCGTGGACCTAGTTGCTTCACTGGTCCGTGTGCCCTTATGTCGGGTCCAGACCGGCTGTGACTCCGACTCTGCTTGCTGTCTTCCAGGTGAGTTATAATGTCTTTTCCATCTTTATTCTGTCTCTTTTTTTCCCTCCGTTTTCTCGGTCTTCTCAGCGTCTTGCTCCACTACGCTGTTCCCTAACAATGTCTCATTTTCACAGGGATGGTTGCGATCTCGGAGTTGCCGCGTCAATGGCGAAGACCATGGTGAGTTATTGATGCGTGGATCGCTGAGCTTTTTATTGGTATTAATAGCTAACCTGTGTTCTCTTCTCTTTACACAGGTTGCGGTGATGTTCCGGAGTGAAGAGCGATCGAAACGCTGCTTGCCCAGGTAAGTGCTTTGTTAATGCTGACCTTGTCCCTTCTCCCTTGCAGGTTGAGGTGAAACCCGGAGATGGGAGAGGTAAGAGAAGCGGAGGGTGCTGCCAGGACTCGCTGCTTGCCCAGGTAAGCATTGTTATTAATGCTGTCCTTGTTTCTTTACCTTTGCACATTGCAGCGAACTCGGGAGATGGCCGAGGTAAGCGAAGCGCAGGATGGATTCAAGACTGGTTACTTCACAGGTAAGTGTTCTTGCTCGCTAATGCCGTTCTTGTTCTTCCAGGTTATTAATGGAATCCGGATCTAGGGCTTCAGGATCGGGCTGCCGGAGAAGCAGATGAGCAGGAGCTGGACACGGTGAGCGTTATGCTGCAGGAGTGCAGAATAACGCGAAGCGTGTTCTGCTGTTTGGGTGTGGTTTAAATGGCCCATGTAAAGTAGTTCCAGGCCCATCCACACCCAAAACTCTAGACCGCATGGCTTGGTTCTAAAGAACTGACCTGTGTAATAGGCCTCCATGTTGGATTAACGTCCAAAACTGGTATTGCTTTATTCCTGATTATGAGCCTGGCGCCAAAGGCACCAGGACTGACTCCATGTATGTTTCTGATGGAGTTTTAAGGCCCTTGGGGGCCAGTGTGAAGGGCTTTAGCCCCACTAACGCTATACTGAGGGGGTCAGAGGCATGGATCGTGGCAGAACCGTTTTCGTCGGGACACCTGTGGGAATGCAGGAAGGTAGGACATGTGTTGTTGGCCACATGTTTCGGGGGATGGGCAGAGGGAAATGTCTGAAAATTGTGGGTTTTTTCACCAAATTTCGGACTTTGCCGGGCATTGTGGTTAATAAATTCTGGGGCGATTCGCACAAGTCAGACTTCTGTGGATTCCCAGGGGTGTTTTATTTTCATAAATGCATGGGGTACCTTGCTTTGCTTGGTGGCTGCGACACTCCAGGCTGAATCTGTAGGTTGTCCACAAGAGCAAAATTCCTCAAAATCTGCTCTGCCGAAAGACTTTGGGTTACTAGTTGTTTAGCCTTTTACCTTTGCGCCCAGGTAGCTGCATCCACACATGTGAGGTACCGTTTTCATCGGGCACCTGTGGGAACGCAGGAAGGTAAGACATGTGTTGTTGGTGGCATGTTCCAGTGGGTGGGCAGAGGGAAATGTCTGAAAACTGTGTTTTTTATGCCAAATTTCAGACTTTGCCAGGGATTGTGGTTAATAAATTCTGGGGCGATTCATGCAAGTCAGACCTCTGTGGATTGCCACGGGTGTCTTCTTTTTGGAAATGCACGGGGTTCCCTGTTTTCCTTGGTGGCTGCGACACCCCAGGCCCAAATCTGTAGGTTGTCCACAAGAGCAACATTCCCCAAAATCTGCTCTGCTGAAAGACTTGGGGTTAACAGTGGTTTAACCTTTTCCGTTTTGCGCCCAGGTAGGTGCACCCACACATGTGGGGTATCGTTTTCATCGGGATACCTATGGGAACACCGGAAGGTAGGATATGTGTTGTTGGCGGTGTGTATTGGTGTGTGAGCAGACGGAAATATCTGAAAATTGTAGGTTTTTTGCCAAATTTTGGAATTTGACGGGGATTGTGGGTAATACATTTTGGGCCAATTCGCAAGTGAGACCTCTGTGGATTCCCACAGGTGTCTTCTTTTCGGAAATGCATGGGGTTCCCTATTTTCCTCGGTGGCTTCGACACTCTAAACTCAAATCTGTAGGCTGTCCACATGAGCAAAATCCTGCAAAATCTGCTCTGCCAAAAGACTTGGGGTTACCAGTGGTTTAACCTTTTCCCTTTGCGCGTAGGTAGGTGCACTCACATATGTGAGGTGCCATTTCCGTCGGGATGCCTGTGGGAACGTGGGAAGGTAGGACATTTGTTGTGTTTGCTTGGTTTTCATAACGTTTTGATACGGTTGCAGAGTGTCTGTGTAGATAAGACCCTGCTTTATTCATTACGGACATTTCTGTTTGGACCTTTGGAGGGTTAGTTTGCGCACTTCAGACTCACTGAATCTGCTTCTCAGCATTCTCCTGCACGAAACTTGCTGTCTGCTGACATCAGACCCGCTGAGTCTGCCTTCACTATTTGTCTTCTGGGACTGTACCTCTACTCATGCTCGCTGCTCTCAAAAACATAGTGAGTAGGGAAGTGTGGTGGAGTGTTGCAGAGTGTCTGTGTGGATAAGACCCTGTTTCATTAATTACAGACATTTCTGTTTGGACCTGTGGAGGGTTACTTTTGCGCACTTCAGACTCGCTGAGTCTGCTCCTTGGCATTCTCCTTCACAAACCTTGCTGCCTGCTGACATTAGACCCGCTAAGTCTGCCTTCACTGTTTGTCTTCTGGGACTCTGCTTCTGCTTACGCTCGCTGCTCTCAAAAACACTGTGAGTAGCCAAGTGTGCGGAGTGTTGCAGAGCGTCTGTGTGGATAAAACCCTGCTTCATTCATTACGGACATTTATGTTTGGACCCGTGGAGGGTTACTTTTGCGCACTTCAGACTCGCTGAGTCTGCTCCTCAGCCTTCTCCTTCATGAACCTTGCTGCTTGCTGACATCAGACCCGCTGAGTCTGCCTTCACTGTTTGTCTTCTGCGACTCAGCCTCCGCTCATGCGCGCTGCTCTCAAAAACACTGTGAGTAGCGAAGTGTGGCAGGCTGTTGCAGAGTGTCCTGTGGCCGATGGATGAGGCGATGCAGCTAAGAAGGTGCAAACAACGTAACACTCAGATCCTGCGGCGCCTTTCCTCTGTGTGTTCCCAGTCCTTAACGCTGCAGAACGACAAACAGCTGAGGAACTTCAGGGACATGTGGTGAGTACTGTTAAGATCCCAACCTTAAAGGTCACCATATCCCCTATGCCTATAGCACGGGATCCTGTGAGTTTAGTCCTTCCTGACTCACCTACTGCTGGTGTTTCTACCTTTGTGTCAATAAGGCATGCATCCTATACAGCTCCAGAGACCGCAATCCTGTCTTCTCATCTATCTTCTGACCCTTACTGTCCTCAGCTGCAATTTCCTAGTCAGACGTGTGACCATGATCTCTTACAGTCACCGGACCACGAGCAACCTATGACACATTAAACATTTTTGACTCGCCTACAGGCATTCTGGCAAGAGATACTCCAGCTTTGGGAGTAAGGCTTCCAACTGAGAACACCCAAAGGAGCCAAGAGGAGGCGGATTTGACAAGTGGCCTTTCAAGCCAGCCACATGTGATCAAGGCCCAAATCCACGACATCTCATGGGTTACGGGTCAGCTACCCGTGTTTACCTCACCTCACTCCAGGGCCCCTGCCAACGACACCCTGGACGACGAAGTATCAATTGGTTCTCCTACACTCAAAACATTTAACAAAAACTCATGCTCAGAGCCGGGCTTTCAGCGGTATACAGCTGAATCCGTTTTGGGGGTCATCCCCAGGCATCCGTTGACCTGGGTGACTTAGATCTAGAGGGTGCACCTCCCCTGACTAGTCCAGGTCCTGCGCATAACTGCTCGGCAGAAAGGACGGGACAGAGTACCCCTAAGGCACCTACAAGTGATATTGCTGGGGGGAAGCCCGGTGGGGAAAAAGAAACCGAACAAGTAATCTCTGAAACAGACACGTACAGACTGTGTATTTCACAAACCGGTAAAAAATTGATCTGCTTCTGGTCTAAAAGCCCCCTTGATGCTTTCCAAGAAACCGGTTACACCTATCCTTGATCTATGCCTGGGAGATCCCTCAGATGCAGGCCTCTTGGAAGGCATTGAATTGTGGAGGTGGCCCGACAGAGACCCATAGGGCCCTGCTAAAGACCAGGCAGTCAATTTGAACGTAATCGCCCCGTTTAACTTTACTGCATTCAATCCTAGGCTCAAACAACTACAGCCATCTCCCTTGATGCCTAGTTCTAACATGCAATGTGGTGCCTGGCCTCCAGATATCAACGGCGTTGGACCAAATTCTCTGGCGCCACTTGTCCAGCGCCCTCAAGTGGCTCTGGATCAACAACCGGTGGCTCTGTGCACAATCGGGTCCAGCATCATGGGATTGCTAGGGGTGATGATGCCCCTGCCTAGTATGAGCAACACCAAGAAGATTAATGCCCCGCAGACGTTGCCGCCTCTGTCTGGGGGTCTGTTAGCCATTGCCTCCATCCCCCAGACAGGACTTGAACCATCATCGATAGACCTACTCAAAGACCTGGCCCTGCCTGTATGTACGGAAGAAAGTTGTGTCAGTGGGGAAGTAGTGGGTTCCCACGTTGACAACCGTGTCTACATGCCTCCTGCCACAGGTGTCTGCGCAGCTTGGATGGATGGCCGTCCTGAGGACCAACAAACAACTTCACCTCACAAGAGAGAAAAATGTGACTTGTTTTCTATCATGTCTACGATTACCATTGCATTGGTGCCATTCACCAAGTTGTACGAACAGTTAAACGATACTCTCAAAGACCATACCACCTTACTGGCTATGACACATACAAAACCTATTTATCTTGAAGGCTTTGTCACGGCACACGGAAACCTGCATTCAGGGATGAAGGTTCATGGCCTAACCGGCAGTATGACTGGCCACAATGAGAATACGACTTGTACAAAGTCCGTCCAGCCAACTAACAAGTCGCTGTCGGTGAATCTGACAAAAGAACACCCTGCTCATCCGAAAACACCTACAGACCTACAAAGAGAAAAAGCTCTCCTTAAACCTCTGGAGAAGGGATCAAATACAAGCAATGATGAGACATTGAACAACATTTGGGTGGCTGATGAAGGCGAAGAAGTTACAGAGAACTTGGCCTTCTCAATTTTCAACCAGCAATAGTCATCAGGGTTCTCCAAAAGAGATAACAGCAGCCCTTTAATTAATGACGATCAGTTATATCGCTCAGACATAAAACAAAACCCTGCGACAGCAGTACCAAAACCAGCCACTCGACATACGGTGCTAAACCAGGCTGTAGAGGCCACTCGAATTCAACTAGACCTCCCGTGCACGCGCACAGAGACATGGTGGTAGCGCAAATAGCGCGCGACGGGTAGAACCCGTAAATCCGGCGCACCGGGCGCTACCGCCATACTGCGCTAATAGCGCGTGCCATGAGCACGTGCTATTAGCACGCGGGAAACGCATCACCGCCGGAACAGGAAACAAAGCGGTGGCCATCTTGGAAATCACAATCCGTCGGATATCACAGCCCCTGGAAGCCATGCACCACTGTGAACATCGAATCATGTCACAGGAGCTCACTAGGGGCAAGTCTGCCCTGGACAGGGTGAGAAAGCCCAAATTTAGCGATCAGGAGCTGGCTGTACTGGTGGAGGAGGCTGAGATTCATCATGAAGAGCTGCAGCAGCACAAAACCAGTGGCCAGCGCAGAGCACAGATTTGGCGCAACATCAGCCAAAGGGTAACTGCAGTGGGGCGCGTGCCCCGGGATGGTGAGGATTGCCACAAGCGCATCAACGACATGCGTGTGAGAGTCCGCAGCATCCTCTCACAGCACAGGAGTGCAAGCAGGGGCACTGGAGGAGGGCCACCACCACCCCCACCCGAACTCACACCCTGGGACGAGAAGATAGGTGCCCTGATTGACATCGGCACCATCGAGGGAATTGGTGGAGCAGAGGCAGGCACTGGCATTGATCCGACTGCAGGTGAGTCCCACCCCAAATGAACGCAACTGAAAGTACCACACATGCAGACCCTGAGTGAATGAATGTGAAGAAATGCATGTGAGGCACTGCAGACACCCATAAGTGCCCCTTGATCCATTGAACCGTAGTGCTGCCTAGACTACCCTGCACGTGCAGTGCATCAATAGAAGGGGCAGGGGACAGGCATCCATAGCCATGGGACAGCTATGTAGAGTGTGAGTGTGCAAGAATACACCCCCAGGACCTTGAGCGCAGTGCACCCCAACCCTGCATGTAATCTTGTCAAACAAACATCCCCATGCAGTGTACCTCCACACTCACACCAGGCACCACATGGTGTCCGAACAAAATACAAGTTGAATGCATGATTGATGCTGTCTACAATCCCACTTGATGGCATGAACTGCTTGATACTCATGTAGGTTGCCTTGAACTCTATCCACACCCTATGTACCCCACAGGCACACGGCAAACCCCACGGGATGAAGATGATGGGGAGGAGGCCATACCATCACGGCGCCCGAGGCAGCGTGCCTCCACAAGCACCACCACCCCACAAAGGGGCCGCACGGAAAGCGACTGACGCAGGCCACCTCCCACTTCACCACAACGCAGCCCAACCATACTGCTGCAGCACCCACATGTCCGCAGGGAGTCCACGGCCAGCTCGCCCAAGCCACCAGGCATAGCCCGATGCAGAGGGAGTCACCTGTGGATCGGAGCCCGACGTGGGAGTGACATATCCACGTGCGCATCAGGCTGGACGTCTGCATTCACCCGAAAGCAGTGACGCTGAAGGGATGGGCACACCACAGGGGACCCCAGGGCCAGGCACACAGCTAGCACAAACCCCACCTGTCCATGTGCGTCATGTCCGCACACCACAGCCAGACGAGGACACGCCATCATATGGCAGCCCTGAAGACTGGCACTCAGAGCCCGGCAGCCCAATCCCAGCTGGCAACATGTCCCCATGCAGCCCCCACCCCACAACAGCGCACAAGTGCCAGGCCGGTACTTGCCACACCAGGGGTACCCTTCATTACGGGGGCAGCAGTGATGGGATGACTGGACGTGATCGAGGGCAAACAGGCCAAAGTTGAATCCATGGCCAAGGTGCACAACCTGCACATCAAGGCCATCAGTGCATCCATACGCCATGGATGCAAGTACATAGCCCGAGACAATGCGCGTACACGCAGAGTGGTGGAGCAATGCACCGCAGCCCTGACAGGGTTTGGACAAAGGGTGAGGGAGTTGTGCGAGGCAGTATCAGCACTTGCTGAGCAGACAAGGGAGGGGAACAACCTTCTCCGACAACACTTGCAAGCAACCGGGTCAGTCCCATCAACCTCCACTACACCCACGGAGGGATCCCTTGAGCCGTCTCCTAGGCGCCGTTCAATGCGCCACCTGAGGTCACACACACCAGAGGGGCCTGGACATGGAAAACGCCCAGGACCATCGTAGTCGGACATGGCATCGTTGTGGGTGCCCTGATAACAAACATGCACGTACCTGCACTGTTGTGGGGAGTGCACTGGCCGGAGGGGGGATTGTGTGCTGGGTGTTCACTGGAGGGAGGGGGGATTGTTTGCTGGGTGTTCACTGGGGGGAGGGGGGATTGTTATACTGAGAATAAATCACGTTTCAAAGATCACAAAGCATGGACAGTAATGATTGTGAAAAAATGCTATTTAATGTTGAAGTGACATTTGTTAAATGTAGCCGTCACCCGTTTAAAAAAAAAACATCAATCAATCCCTATCTTGCCAACCTCCCCTCCCTCAGCCCAATCCTTTGTGCACGTGCAACACCTTCAGGCACGTCATCACCTTCACTCCCATCCTCAGGTGGCTGCACATGAGCATCAGGGGGCAGTGGCACATTCCTGCGACAGCAGATGTTGTGCAGCATGGCACATGTCAATACAATTTTTCCAACTTTTTCAGGTGCACACATCAATGCCCCTCCCGTACAGTCTAGGCACGGGAAGCGTGCCTTCAGCAGTCCAAATGCCCTCTCCACGCAGATCTGTGTACAAGCATGGGCAAGGTTGTATGCCCGCTCTGCTGCAGTGTGTGGATGGTCATGAGCCATGTGTACTGGGGATATCCAGAATCACCTGCAGGGGAGAGAAAGCAGATTTGGGTACAAGGTAATTTCAGTGGGTGTACAGGGATCAGTCATCAGTGTCATTTTGCCATACTTGTCATTTGGACACTAACATTGTGGAGTGTGCTGTGCTACGAGCAGCATTGATTCAATGAGGTACTCACAACTTGGTACCCTCTGTTTCAGTATGTAACAGTACTCATTCACTTGTCACTGGGGAAGGGGGCCCTTCCATCTGCTTGTGCATGCGAGAAGTGGCTACCTCATGTGTCATTGCCATTCCCTTTGGCTGCAGTTGCATTTGCTGGTTGTCACTATTCTGTAGTGTTCTCCAAGCATTTCATTGGCCATTCAGGGGACAGGGTTTTTGGGATGTACATTGGCATTACTCAGACTACTTACGTGTGGCGCATTTGTGGATGTGGCGACTTTTGTGTTACATTTGCATGACTGTCCGGTGGGCAGGGTGGGATGTCTGTACTGTGTCATTGTTGGAAGCCATAGTGCTACTCACACAGGAGGCTTTGTGGTGGTAGGCCTTCCATATGTCACTGTGCTGCCACATGTCTTTTACATCCTGAGTGGGTGTCTTCTGCTGTGTAGGACATGTTTCTCGTGCAAGGTGCTTGATTGGAAATGCTGCACTGATGGTGCTGCCTATTGACATTCAGGGATTTCATTGTGTGTGACCAGCCCCATCAGTTGTGGATTAACATGCATTATGGTATACATTTGTACTCACCCAGCAGCCATGTGTTTTGCCCTTGGTGCCTTTCCATGTACGCTGGCAGGGTACTGTTGCGCAGGACCATGGAGTCGTGGGTGGATCCTGGGTAGCGGGCACAGCAGTGGCTGAAGGTGAGGTCAGGGCCACATGTCATCTGCACATTCAGGGAATGGTATTGTTTCCGGTTTCTGTAGGCTGCCTCATGGGCCTGGGGTGGTACCAGTGCTATATGTGTGCAGTCCAGGGCTGCTATTACATTCGGGACTTGGGCAATGGCATGGAATTGACCCTTCAGCTGGTTCACCTGTGCCTGTGTGGCTGGCAATGCGATGTGCTCATTCACATGATTCAACAGTGCATCCAGCAACTGTCCCAGCATGGCACTGAATGTGGACTGGGCCATGCCATGCATCATGGCAACGGTGTGTTGGTAGCTGCCAGTCCCAAGGAATTGTAGCACAGACACAAGCTTCACTAGCGGAGGTACTGCTGTGCTGATTGCTATACGGCTGCCGATGTCAGCCTGGATTGTGTCCAGCAACTGGGTGATGGTTGCCCTGTCCAGCCGATATTCAGTCACCAACTGGCCATCAGTCAGGGCCCAGCGTGTTGGCCTGACCCTGGGGGTGGCTGGCCGCCTTGCTGGTGCTGCTCTCCTCCTCATTCTGCTCATCCCCACCACCCCTGCACTCCCAGGGCCCTGGCCTGGTTGGCTGGCCTCTGTAGCTCCAGGCGCAGCAGGTAGAAGTCCACATCAAGGGTCCCGGCTCCAAATGGCAGCATGATGTTTGGAAGTGTGTGTTGTACATGGGTGGGTCCTTTGTAGGCTTCTGATTTGGATTGGTTTCACCTGGGCCCTTATTTCTGTCTCCTCCCTGCTTCTACTGGTGGAATGGTGTTCGGGAGGGTGTGTTGTGCATGGGCGAGTCCTTTGTAGGCCTCTGATTTGCATTGGTTTCACCTGGGCCCTTATTGCTGTCTCCACCCTGCCCCTACTGGTGGACTGGTGTTGGGGAGGGTGTGTTGTGCATGGGTGGGTCCTTTGTAGGCCTCTGATTTGCATTGGTTTCACCTGGGCCCTTATTGCTGTCTCCTCCCTACTCCTACTGGTGGAATGGTGTTGGGGAGGGTGTGTTGTGCATTAGTGGGTCCTTTGTAGGCCTCTGATTTGCATTGGTTTCACCTGGGCCCTTATTGCTGTGGCCTGTGTTCTTTTACCTCCAGCTTTTTGCTGGGAGTATTTTCGGTGGCTTGTCTGCTGCTTTTCTGCCGGACTCGTGATTGCAATGTTTTAGCGCGAATGGTTACTGGTGCTTTTACAGCCGGCTGTACTTGCGCCGGCTGTAATGGCGCCGGCGGTATTTGGACTCGTGATCCGATGGACCCTTAAAATCGGCATTGATAGCGTTACTGCCGATTTTAAGGGTTACCGCCAAACTCATGATGAGGCCCTGAGAGTCCAAATTGACGAACGATCAGTTATCTCCAGTGATCATAAAGTGTGCGAACAACCTGATTTACAACACAAAGGCTCCGACATTCGTGGAGGAATCTCAAGAAGGTGGGAAGACCTAAAATCAAGAGGGTTCAGAAGACGCAGTAATAGCAGGGTGGCGGAGTCATCTGGTCACAAAATCACCTGCACCCGTACCTTGAGATTAGAGAGAGTCCTGGACTGCCACAATCTTGTTATTCTCAATTGTCGTTCAGTCCTGGAACTCCTCACCTCCATTCCAAACCTAAGACAGCTTCGATCCTCTAACTTCTCTTTGATTGAATTTTGTGACGAAAGACACCTAGACGCAGTGTAACTGCACATCAAGTCACCGGTAGTTAAGACATGCTACTCCAGGCGTCCGAGAGCCTACTACTTCTGAGTTTCAACCTGACAGGTGTAAAACAACCAGACGATACATCATCGAACTGCCCTAAACCTACACCAGAAATGAAGGGCACTAGGAACGCCAATGGAGGAAGATCATCAAGAGATCAATGCATCGTGCCTGTCCTCAACAAATACATATAAGGACCCCTTGGGGGTGAGCAGAGTCCCGTCAGGCCCCAGACTAAAAATAAATGTCACTTTCCAGCAAGAGTCATCGGCCCACGAAGTGGATTGTGTTGAGCAGAGGGTAAACCCAAAATAATCCAGCCTGGTCACAGCTGACCGGACCTGGCTTGCCAGAGCTTTATCGAATCATAACACCTGCTAGCAACCCACCAGTTCCCTCCAAGGATTACATCAAAAGGAACCATATACAAACATTTTATTATCCATGACAGGAACCTTAAAGCTTGCTTCTTGGAACACTCGGGGGTTTGGTCATTTGACCAAATCAACTTTGGACAGTTTGACCTGATTTGCCTGCTCCTGCTTAGACCTGGTTAAGGAAAAAGCCTGCCTTGGACGGTTTTGAAATATCAGTAGACCCTGCTTCTAAAGGGTCTGTAGGCCGTCCATTTGCGGGTCTCATGGTCGCAGTGAAATCAGGCAGTCCCCTTTGCCTCCTAAACTCTACATCATCAAACGCTTTAACACAAGAAGTAGTGGTCAGTTGGAATCGCAAGGCAGCACCAACAATGACTGAAGACGTGTCCAAAATAACTATCATCAATGTGTACTGGAATTCTGCGTTGATTTCATTGGAAGCATTTATTAACCAGGTCACTGACCTGCTGGATGATGCTTTCATTAATCACCAGTGCACACACGTCATCATATGCGGGGACCTTAACATCCCTGACTTGGTAAACAGAAAAAAGCAAGCGAGTGCATGGAACACCGATGACCCAGATTCCATCAAGCAAAACGTATAGGGCCTCATTATGGGGTAGGAGGTAGCCATGGTGCTATTAGCACCATGGCTACCCCCTTACCGCATTCCGGGTCCGGGTTCCCGAAAAAGGGGACTTACCGGGTCATTCCAACCTTGGAGGACCCAGTAAGTCCCCATTCCGGGAACCATTCCCCATTCCCATTCGAGCCCCCATAGGGCTCAATGGGAATCGGGATGGAGCTAATAACGGTACCGCAATTTGCGGTACTATTACTAGCTCTGAAGTCCCTTAACGGGTCCCATCCATAACGCCTGGTAAAACCAGGCATTAAGGAAGGGACCCACTAAGGGACCTCAGAATAGGGTGGTAAGGGATTACCGGCACCGGTGTCCTTACCGGTGCCGGTAATCCCTTACCACCTGCCTCGTAATGAGGCCCATAGTCTCTCCTTATGGTCTCCGGAGACATGCACCTGCTGAACGGTAACTGTCAAGGAGATATTCCATCCCAGCAAACATGGGAGCAAAGAGGTTCTACTTCAGTTTTGAATTATATTTATGTTTCAAACAACTTTTTGCCCTTGGTTAAGCAATTTCAGGTCATAAAGACAACAAACAGTGACCATCACCTGTTGCTGCTGGAATGGTGGTCACCAGCGATCCCAATTCGGGCCGGATGTCAACCCCACTTTTCACCTGTAACGGCGGTCTCCGATTGATATTATCCACTACAAGAATAACAGCCTTAACGTCCAACTTGGGTCACCTAGGCTACTCGGTGGAATATTCACCACTCTTGGAATAATTTAGTCACTATTCTAGGAAGTGTTTCACCGCTCACAACTATCAGCATTCCTTCAATGCCGAAGTTGTGGCTCGAAGAAAGGAGGTGCGAAAATTGCTGCGCACAGCGACTAGGTCGGGTTTAGCTAACGACCATCGTATAGCTATGACTGCCAAATCAAGGTATACAAACTGGCTCTTAGTCTCCAAATACCAGCGGTACCAGAATGACTCAGAATCCATGCTAAAAGCATCGGCTGGTCAAGATCCCAAGAAATTCTGGTCACTGATTAAACCAGAAGAATCAGCTTCCAACCTCGCCCAATCAAATCCTATAAGCGAGGCAACTTGGTTGAACCACTTTGACTCCTTGTACCCCGCGAATTGTGACACCAATGAAACCATCGACTTCACCACGTGTCCTGGCTTATGGTTATCACTCACTTACGAGCGCGATCTTGTAAGTCAAATTAAGAGGCTGAAAGGCTCGAGAGCGCCAGGACCTGATGGACTGTCTAATTGCATGCTCAAGGAATTCCCTGACAAATGGGCTGTCTTCATCTCCTGGTTATTTAACCAAATTGCTACCTGCCACCAGTTGCCGAGTTCTTGGAGGAGAGCAATAGTGGTGCCTATCCACAAAATGGTGATCGAGTAAACCCAAACAATTATCGCCCTGTCGCTCTCTTCGATGTTATCGGTAAACTCTACAGCTCTATTATCCTTGACCACTTTTTTCTTTTTTTAAACTTTATTTTAACTGGCATTATACAAGTTAAAAAAAGAACCAAGAGAGTATCACCTTCAGCATTGGGTATTCGTGACTAGAATAAATAAAATCAGGTTTGCATAGACATCATTGCAGTATTTAAGTGTTTCAGGAGAGGAAGGGGGGAGAGAGAGGTATAGGCATATATAGTACTTCGGATTCAATTCTAGACAGTTCATACGTCATTTGCATCTTCTACGCTTTGTAGGTATTCGCTGAGGGGGGCCCAAATGTCTTTCGGTCTGGAGGTGGATTGAATGCCTCGGCTATATGCTTCTTCACTATTTTGAACATTTATGAGGTCTCTGAGCCAGTTTCCGTGCGTGGGAGGGGTATTGGATTTCCACTTCCTGAGGATGTTCAGTTTGGCCACTGCTCCTCCTATTGCGAATAGTCTGCGGGTCTTCGTGGAGACCTTGCCGATGTCTCCCAATAAGTATTTCAGTGGCGTTGCTGGGATATGCATGTTCAGTATTTCGCTCATGGCTTCTGCTATCTCCCCCCAGAATCGTCTGATTGGAGGGCTCTCCCAGTACATGTGGATTGCATTGGCATCAACTGTGCCGCACTTGGGGCATGTGGCATGTTTAGCGGGGTCGAATTTGGAAACCTTGTGTGGAGTGATATGTAGGTGGTTTAGGACTTTTAGTTGTATCAGCCTAAAGTTAGCACATAGTGAGATGGACTTAATGTATCTGTAGTAGTTTACCCACTGCTGTTCGCTGATTGTCATGTTAAGGTCTCTTTCCCACTTGCTTCTCATCCCATTTTTGGATGGAGTATTGTGTTGTATTACTCTGTACAATGTGGAGACGTTGCTGGTGAAGCCTTCTTGAGTTAGGATGTCCAATAAGAATGTATGTATTGGAGGTGTGTTCGGAAAGGATGGCCATTTTTTCATACAAGCTGCTTTCATACGTTGATACTGTAGGATTGTGAATAGGCCGGGGCCCGTTCTGTTTTGGATTTCCGCAGCAGTAAGGCATCGACCCTCGGGAAAAATATCTCCTATTATGGCCTCTTTACTCGGGTACCACCTCCTTTGTATGGTACTGTCCATAGTGGGTTCAAGTGTGGGGTAGTTCCATAGCGGTAGGTGTGGCCAATACGGAGTGTCACATCCTACTCTCTTCAGAATCCTTTTTCCATGCTTGCACTGTTGAAGATAGGGGATCTGCCAGCACTTTCTCCTCTGCGATCCTGGCGAATATCATGCTCCTCAGGTTAAGGGGGGATGCCACGAACTCTTCCGCACGTATATGTGCGACTGTACTGCAGTGTTATTCCAGCATTTGGAAAAGTATGCCTGTGCAGAGTAATAATACAGGAGAAAGTCAGGGGCCGCCAGCCCTCCGGTGTCGTAGCCCTCACATAGCTTTGGCCAACTCAGTCGGGGGGTACCTCCACCCCAGATGAACCTGGACACCTTCTTGCGTAGTGTATTAAAAACTTATAACCATATTGGGATTCCGCTGAACAAGTATAGTAGCTTTGGCACAATCACCATTTTGAGCAGGGAGATACGACCGTATAGGGATAGCAGCAACTTTACCATGCGTTGAGCTTATATTCCAGCTGCGTCAGGAATAGCGCATAGTTGTTAGTGTAAAGCATGGGTGCACAACATACGGCCCGCGGGCCAGTTGCGGCCCGCCATGCTCTTTTGACCGGCCCGCGAGGCACAAACACTTTCCTAATGGAGGGCGGCCCGTGGCCGCCCTCCATTAGGAAAATCTTTGTTGTCTTCCGGGCCGGTGAAAACACTGGCCCTCATTGGCTCAGCACACACACGCATCACGTCGCTCCTACGAGCCACGTAATGCGTGTGTGCTGCACCAATGGAGGGCCAGCACTACGGCTGGCGTGGCCCATAAGGCTTGATGCCGGAAGGCATTTCAGCCTTGGACCACGCCAGCCGTAGTGCGATTCCAGCGACTTCCAGCTTACCTGCCTGCCTGACTTCCAGCACGTCTCCGGTAAGTGGTCTGTTTGTGTTTGTGTGTCGGGTTTGTTTTGCTTTATGTTTGTGTGTATGAATGTTTGTGTTTGAATGTATTTTGTGTATATGTTGAGATGCGGGGGTGGGGGGGTGTGTCGGATGTGTATGAATGTTTGTGTTTGAATGTATTTTGAGTGTATGTTGAGATGCGGGGGTGGGGGGGTGTGTCGGATGTGTATGAATGTTTGTGTTTGAATGTATTTTGTGTATATGTTGAGATGCGGGGGTGAGGGGGTGTGTCGGATGTGTATGAATGTTTGTGTTTGAATGTATTTTGTGTATATGTTGAGATGCGGGGGTGAGGGGGCGTGTCAGATGTGTATGAATGTTTGTGTTTGAATGTATTTTGAGTGTATGTTGAGATGCGGGGGTGGGGGGTGTGTCGGATGTGTATGAATGTTTGTGTTTGAATGTATTTTGAGTGTATGTTGAGATGCGGGGGTGGGGGGGTGTGTTGGATGTGTATGAATGTTTGTGTTTGAATGTATTTTGAGTATGTTGAGATGCGGGGGTGGGGGGGTGTGTCGGATGTGTATGAATGTTTGTGTTTGAATGTATTTTGAGTGTATGTTGAGATGCGGGGGTGGGGGGGTGTGTCGGATGTGTATGAATGTTTGTGTTTGAATGTATTTTGAGTATGTTGAGATGCGGGGGTGGGGGGGTGTGTCGGATGTGTATGAATGTTTGTGTTTGAATGAATTTTGTGTATATGTTGAGGTGAGGGGGTGTGTCGGATGTGTATGAATGTTTGTGTTTGAATGTATTTTGAGTGTATGTTGAGATGCGGGGGTGGGGGTGTGTGTCGGATGTGTATGAATGTTTGTGTTTGAATGTATTTTGTGTATATGTTGAGATGCAGGGGTGAGGGGGTGTGTCGGATGTGTATGAATGTTTGTGTTTGAATGTATTTTGTGTATATGTTGAGATGCGGGGGTGAGGGGGTGTGTCGGATGTGTATGAATGTTTGTGTTTGAATGTATTTTGTGTGTATGTTGAGATGCGGGGGTGAGGGGGTGTGTCGGATGTGTATGAATGTTTGTGTTTGAATGTATTTTGAGTGTATGTTGAGATGCGGGGGTGGGGGGGTGTGTCGGATGTGTATGAATGTTTGTGTTTGAATGTATTTTGAGTGTATGTTGAGCTGCGGGGGTGGGGGGGTGTCGGATGTGTATGAATGTTTGTGTTTGAATGTATTTTGAGTATGTTGAGATGCGGGGGTGGGGGGGTGTGTCGGATGTGTATGAATGTTTGTGTTTGAATGTATTTTGTGTATATGTTGAGATGCGGGGGTGAGGGGGTGTGTCGGATGTGTATGAATGTTTGTGTTTGAATGTATTTTGTGTATATGTTGAGATGCGGGGGTGAGGGGGTGTGTCGGATGTGTATGAATGTTTGTGTTTGAATGTATTTTGTGTATATGTTGAGATGCGGGGGTGAGGGGGTGTGTCGGATGTGTATGAATGTTTGCGTTTGAATGTATTTTGAGTATGTTGAGATGCGGGGGTGGGGGGGTGTCGGATGTGTATGAATGTTTGTGTTTGAATGTATTTTGAGTGTATGTTGAGATGCGGGGGTGGGGTGGTGTGTCGGATGTGTATGAATGTTTGTGTTTGAATGTATTTTGAGTATGTTGAGATGCGGGGGTGGGGGGGTGTGTCGGATGTGTATGAATGTTTGTATTTGAATGTACTTTGAGTGTATGTTGAGATGCGGGGGTGGGGGGTGTGTCGGATGTGTATGAATGTTTGTATTTGAATGTATTTTGAGTGTATGTTGAGATGCGGGGGTGAGGGGTGTGTCGGATGTGTATGAATGTTTGTGTTTGAATGTATTTTGAGTATGTTGAGATGCGGGGGTGGGGGGGTGTGTCGGATGTGTATGAATGTTTGTGTTTGAATGTATTTTGAGTGTATGTTGAGATGCGGGGGTGGGGGGGTGTGTCGGATGTGTATGAATGTTTGTGTTTGAATGTATTTTGAGTGTATGTTGAGATGCGGGGGTGGGGGGATGTGTCGGATGTGTATATGTTTGTGTTTGAATGTATTTTGAGTATGTTGAGATGCGGGGGTGGGGGGTTGTGTCGGATGTGTATGAATGTTTGTGTTTGAATGTATTTTGAGTGTATGTTGAGATGCGGGGGTGGGGGGGTGTCGGATGTGTATGAATGTTTGTGTTTGAATGTTTGTGTTTGAATGTATTTTGAGTATGTTGAGATGCGGGGGTGGGGGGGTGTCAGATGTGTATGAATGTTTTGATTTGAATGTTTTTTGTGTGCTGAGTTGGGGGGTGGGGGTTCGGGTCTGTATGGGTGCTTGTTTGAGAGTTTGCTGATTTGGGGGGGTGGGGGTTCGGGTCTGTATGGGTGCATGTTTGTGTGTGTGTGCTGTGTTGGGGGGGCTGGGGGGTTCGGGTCTGTATGGTTGCATGCTTGAGTGTGTGTGTGCTGAGTTGGGGGTGGGGGTTTGGAGTTGGGGAGGGATGGGGGGTTCGGGTCTGTATGGGTGCATGTTTGTGTGTGTGCTGAGTTGGGGGGTGGGGGTTCGGGTCTGTATGGGTGCATGTTTGTGTGTGTGCTGAGTTGGGGGGGTGGGGGGTTCGGGTCTGTATGGGTGCATGCTTGAGTGTGTGTGTGTGCTGAGTTGGGGGTGGGGGGTTGGGGTCTGTATGGGTGCATGTTTGTGTGTGTGCTGAGTTGGGGGGTGGGGGTTCGGGTCTGTATGGGTGCTTGTTTGAGAGTTTGCTGATTTGGGGGGGTGGGGGGTTTGGGTCTGTATGGGTGCATGTTTGTGTGTGTGCTGAGTTGGGGGGGTGGGGGGTTCGGGTCTGTATGGGTGCATGTTTGTGTGTGTGCTGAGTTGGGGGGTGGGGGTTCGGGTCTGTATGGGTGCATGTTTGTGTGTGTGCTGAGTTGGGGGGGTGGGGGGTTCGGGTCTGTATGGGTGCATGCTTGAGTGTGTGTGTGTGCTGAGTTGGGGGTGGGGGGTTGGGGTCTGTATGGGTGCATGTTTGTGTGTGTGCTGAGTTGGGGGGTGGGGTTTCGGGTCTGTATGGGTGCTTGTTTGAGAGTTTGCTGATTTGGGGGGTGGGGGGTTTGGGTCTGTATGGGTGCATGTTTGTGTGTGTGCTGAGTTGGGGGGGTGGGGGGTTCGGGTCTGTATGGGTGCATGCTTGAGTGTGTGTGTGTGCTGAGTTGGGGGTGGGGGGTTCGGGTCTGTATGGGTGCATGTTTGTGTGTGTGTTGATTTGGGGGGTGGGGGGTTCAGGTCTGTATGGGTGCATGCTTGAGTGTGTTTGGGGCATAGTGTTTGGTTGGGGGTGAGGGGGCCATGGGGCATAGTGTTTGGTTGGGGGTTAGGGGGGTGAGGGGGCCATGGGGCATAGTGTTTGGTTGGGGGTGAGGGGGCCATGGGGCATAGTGTTTGGTTGGGGGTGAGGGGGTCATGGGCCATAGTGTTTGGCTGGGGGTGAGGGGGCCATGGGGCATAGTGTTTGGTTGGGGGTGAGGGGGTCATGAGCCATAGTGTTTGGTTGGGGGTGAGGGACAGGGGGCATAGTGTGTGCTTCGGGGTGAGGGACAGGGGGCAGAGTGTTTGCTTGGGGGGTGAGGGACAGGGGGCATAGTATTTGTTTGGGGGGTGAGGGACAGGGGGCATAGTGTTTGGTTGGGGGTGGAGGCCATGGGGCATAGTGTTTGGTTGGGGGTGAGGGACAGGGGGCATAGTGTTTGCTTGGGGGGTGAGGGACAGGGGGCATAGTGTTTGGTTGGGGGTGGGGGCCATGGGGCATAGTGTTTGGTTGGGGTGGGAGCCATGGGGCATAGTGTTTGGTTGGGGGTGAGGGGCCCATGGGACATAGTGTTTGGTTGGGGGTGAAGGGGCCATGGGGCATAGTGTTTGGTTGGGGGTGAGGGGGCCATGGGGCATAGTGTTTGGTTGGGGGTGAGGGGACCATGGGGCATAGTGTTTGGTTGGGGATGGGAGCCATGGGGCATAGTGTTGCACTCCAAGAGTGAACTCAATAATAAAGCTAAAACAGGCACAGTTAGGAGATGTACATCCTTTGCTTTTTTGAGGAAACCTGACTCAACGAAGGCCATACTCCTCTTGGGTAACCCAAACAGCAAACTATAGCAGTCCAAAATAACGGAATGTCCAATCAAGGGTCAATAAAATATATATAATTTAATTAAACAGACGATATACAATAACTAAATCGAAATAAATGATAGCAATGGAAAATGTGTAGTACAAAATGTAAGTTTGAAATGCAATAAAAATCGTTACCCCTCAAAAACATATCTTTTTCCATGTGTTTAATACAAATTGGGGGTTGAAAAAGCCTCCTGACATGTCCCGCCTACCGCCCCGCCCACTTTTACTTTTCGGCCCACTATAGCCCTCATGTAAGGTACTTTCGGCCCTCTGTCAAAATCAATTGTGCACCCCTGGTGTAAAGGGTTTGCTTATCTGTTGCCATGATAATGCCCAGATATCTTGCACTGGCGGGAGACCACCGGAAGCCCTCCATGGATGTGGATCTGTTTGTGGAGCTGAACAAATGTATTATTTCCGATTTCGCCTGGTTTATCTTGTACCCCGAGTGTTTGGTGAAGATTTCAACATCCTGCATGACTGGTGGAAGCTTAGTATCAGGATTTCTGAGGTACAGCATGGTGTCGTCAGCACAGAGTGAACTGAACTGGGGTGTCCTCATGATCCAAATGCCTCTCCAGGAGTGTCTGTGCCATAGGTATGACGCCATTCCCTCAATTGTTAATGCAAAAATTAGAGGGGAGAGGGGACAGCCTTGTCTGGTGCCCCTTTGTAGATCAAAGCTAAATGACAGCGTCTTATTGGTCCTTACTCTGGCAGTTGGCCTGCAATACAGCAGCTTTGTAGGGTGAAGAAATTCTGGGCCAAACCCCATTTTTTGTAATATGGCGTGCATGAACTTCCCCGAAATAGAGTCAAACGCTTTTTCCACGTCCAGCGTTACCGCCACTGTCTTTGCTTGAGGATCCATCTGGTAGGCTATGGCAAAGAATCTCCGCAGGTTTTGGGCTGTAGATCGGTCAGGTATGAAGCCGGATTGATCCGGGTGTACTAATTTAGACATATATGGGTTCAGTTTATTAGCTATGACTTTGGCATAGATTTTGGTGTCCATGTTAATTAGGGATATTGGTCTACAGGAGGAGGGATCCTGTGGAGGTTTATGAGGTTTCAATAGGACCTTGATGATGGCTTCGCTCATGGAGGACGGCAGGATACCCCTCTCCATGGATTCCTCCCACACCTCCACTAGTTTTTGGGCAAGTTCCTCTGTGAGGGCCTTGTAGAGGTCTGCAGGCATGCCGTCCGACCCGGGTGCTCTGCCTGCCCAGAGATACTTGATTGCTTGTTTTACTTCTTCCAGGCTCAGGGGAAGGTCAATATTGGCTCGTTCGTCTGGGTCTAGTGTAGGAAGAGGGAAGGAGTCGAGATATTGTTGCACCTCTTCCGTCGAGACTTGGTCAGCGTTTGCGTATAGTTCCATATAGAACCTTTGGAACACCTTGTTCACCCTCTGATGGTCCACGTGCGTGACATCCTCCTTATCAGTTATGTCGGTGTCCGTATTCAGTTTTTATTAAATTGGCTAACATCCTTCCCGACTTATTTCCTTCACCGTATCTTCTGGCCTTGGTAGGTTGCATCATATACCAGTCCTCGCGCTCTGCGAGGGTCGCAAATTCAGCCAGGGTGCCGTGTAACGGTCCAAGGGTTCTTGGGCATGGCATTTCTATGTATGCCGTCACTGCTACCTTAATGCAATCCTCTGTTCGGGACAGCTGCTGTCGAATTTATATCATTGTGCCGTGTACTTTGGAGATCAGGTGTCCCCTCAGCCATACTTTGAAGGCCTCCCAAACCGTGGAGCGTGAACTGACTGATTCTTGATTGCGTTCAAAGAAGTCTGTCACGTTGACCCGTAGTTGTTCTAATAACATGTCATCTCGCAGGATATCCGGGGGCATTCTCCAAGTGCGCTGGGACTGTTTGGGTGTTCCTATCCGGATCTCCAGGATGATCGGGGAGTGGTCTGACAATGTCCGGGGCAGTATTGAGCATTCACTCATGTCCGGAATGCAGTCTGTGGAACAGAGCCAATAATCGATACGGGAGCCCGAGCTGTGTACATGAGAATGGAATGTGTCGTCCCTAGTAAGGGGATGTAGTTCTCTCCATACATCTGAGAGTGGCAGTCATGGCCTGTTTGATGGTTAGAGCTGCTTTGGAGTCTGCATGCTGGGCTGTGGAGGTCCTGTCTTGTGCAGGGTCGAGAATGGTATTGAGATCGCCTCCCCATATCAGCCTAGCTTCATCTGTTGGCATTATCAATGTAAATATTTGCAGGTAGAATTCTGGAGAGTCTATGTGCCTCATTACAAATCAGGCGGTCCGGAAATAACGGTGGCGGTAAACCCACTGCCACCGTTGTTTCCGGACCGCCTGATCCCGACTCCTGCAGACGGGAGGTGATGTTCCCGCCAGGTTTGACCTGGCGGGTTTAACACCGCCCGCCTGCAGGCAGACGAGAAAACACCGGCAGCATTACGAGATGCTGCCGGTGTTTCCATGATCCCCATTCCCATTGAGTCCAATAGGACTCAATGGGAATGGGGATTAACACCATTCCGCCTCCGTGATTCCCGGAAAACCGGGGTTGTAATGCCCCGGTAATTCCGGGAATCACGGAGGCGGAATGGTAATACGAGTCCGGCGGTAACCAGGCGGTTTTACCGCCTCGGTTACCGCTGGACTCGTAATGAGGCCCTATGTTGGGCCCATAAGTGTTAATGATAATTATGTCTTGCGCTTGCAATGTTCCACATATCATTATGTATCGACCTTCGGGGTCAACTTTGTACTAAGAGACCAGGAATCCGAGTCTATGATGGATCATTGTCATCACCCCCATTTAGTGCGATGAGTAGTCCGTGGCAAAAATTTGTGAGCCCACAAGCGCGACCAAACGAATCAGTTATACACTTTATGGCATGCGTTTCCTGTATCAATAGGGTATCAATTCTATGCCTATTAGCGTAGGCCAGCACTTTTCTGGCTTTGGTTGGATTGACCAAACCCCTTATATTCTAAGAAAGGAGTCTGGTGCTTTTAGTTATTTTTGGTGATGCCATAAAGTGTATTCATTATGAGGGGACCTGCGCTTTGAATATGCGTTGTTTTTCGTTCCCAATGCAGTAATGCCAGATTTATTGCAGTATAACCACAACACTTAACTTTAAAAAAACAAAAACTCTCCCAACTTGCCTCATAGATACCATGGTTAAGTACAAACACAAGGATCCAGGTGGGCCCAGTTTCATAAAAGCAGACCCTCTGTATCCCTGAACACCCTCCACCCTCAGCATCCCCCCAATTAGGACGGTGTATCCCAATAAACTAGCTGCAACTTTGCAAAATAGGGCAGGATGGCCCGTCACCTTCTCTGGAGTAGTAGCTTCAGTAGACAATTAAGAATGGTGAACTGTTCTTGCATTTAGAACTTGTTTTGCGAGTACTTGCACTTTCACTGGGATTAATTGTGTGGGTCATCGAGCTCAGGTTTCATTAGGTACCGCCGGGATATGATGTTCAATGTACGTCAAAGCTTCTTCAGGAGTTACAAAGAATTGCGTTTTGTCCGCATGTTGAATCCGCAGTCTGGAGGGGAACAACATTGCATATACTATCTCCGTTTGCCGCAGTTTCTTCTTCACATGTTCAAAGGATCGGCGCGCGGCTTGGACCCCCGTTGAGAAATCAGGGTATATATGAATACGGTTAGAGTCATAGGACAGAGGACTTTGCTCATGCGCCACACGTAGGATAAGGTCGCAATCTCCATAGTTGAGCAGCCTTGCTATGATTGTTTGAGGTGGGGCCCTCGGCTTAGGCGAGGGGACAAGTGCCCTGTATGCTCTCTCGATCAGAAATTGCTTTGAGAACTGTGCATCCGGGAACAAAGATCAAAGTGGTTCTTCAAGGAATTGTTCCATGGGAGTGTCAGTCATACGTTCCACAACCCCGACCACCCTTATATTGTTCCGTCTCGAACGGGATTCAAAGTCCTCGCATTTATTTTGGAGTAGATTAACATCCTTCTGAATATGTTCTATGGCTGCGTTTTGTGAGACGGCTGTGTCTTCCAGGGTGGACACTCTGTTCTCAGCCTCTGAGACCCTAGAATTGATCTTCCTAATATCTGCCCGAATGGAGGTTATATTGTCCCCAATATCATCTAGCTTCACGTTGATTGCCGCAAACCCTCTCTCCATGGCCGCCATATAAGGGGACATACATTGATCTGATGGCTCTGGTGTAGGGGCCCTGGTTGGTAATGTTGGATCAGCATCGTGGTCTTGTGTAGCGCCATTTGCGAATGCGTCCATAGGCCCCTTTTTCTTGTCTTTGTTTTTAGAACCTCCCGCCATGGCAGCGCACTGAAAAGGAGCTGTATCGCGTTGCTGCGGGGCTGTAAATCATGACCGGGGACTCTGTCTGGCAGTGGGCCTTGTCTTCAGATTGGGTGTGAGGTAGGGGATAATGATGAGGGCCCAGTATGCCCTACTCTGCGGCCAGAGTGTCCAGCAGAAGTACCCACTGTGTGCTAAACGTTGATGCAGCATTCCGGTCGGCCCCCAGTGACTCTCCCTCACGATTCAAGGAGTGTGCCGGGTGTGTAGACCCCCGTAAATTAGGGTATTGATTATGGCGCCAGGGGGCAAGTCAATGCGTGTCACCTGCCAGGGGGGTTCCCTGTTAATGGACTGTAGGCTGTTGCCCGCGTGGCCGCGGGAGGTTGTCCAGTCGTTGCCGGATATTTGAAAGAGCATTAGGGGACCGGAGACCGCTGATCCAGACCCGTCGTGGGAGCAGACAAGATGTAAGGAGGGGGGGATGGCGAGGCTGAAACCCCCAGTGGACAGCCAGTGCCCTCCCTCCCCATGTACCTCGCAGAAGTCGGGCAGGCCTGGCACCCGGACCAGCTGGATCGCCGGTGCTGGTGTCTCACGCCGCTACCAGGGAGCAGGGCAGTCAGGCGCATCCGCAGTGCTCCCTCTGCCCGCTTCCACCCGGCGCGGTCCTCCGTCACCCCGTCACCCTGCGCCTGCACCCTTGTCGGGCAGCTCGTCTCACCAGGGCAGCCCAGATCCAGATGAACCGGTGCGTGCCAGCAGCGGGGGGCCAGCCCCCACGATCCCTGCCCTCCCCGCTACGTACAGCACCAGCAGGGAGCCGGGTCCCGATGGGTCCCGCCGCTCGGTTCCCATCTGCCGTGGGATTGATCGAGCACCTGCGGCTGCCCAGCAGAGGTACACTGCCTTCAGGCTGATTTGGGCCCAAAGGATCTGGCAGTTTGTCAGGGCCTCGATAAGACTGACTCTATTCGCCAGTAATGGGGCTCCGTTTTTCCCCGGGTACCACCTGCATGTTTCCCTGGAAGATTCTACCGTGTAACACTGTTCGTGTTTAAAGTGTCAGTTACACCATTTCGCAGGATTTAGGAGTTCAGGATATTTCAACTACGGAACTCTTGGATCAGGCTGCCATCTTCTCCAGTGCACCACAGCGCCCCTCATCCTTGACCACTTTCAATCATGGTACGAGGATACCAGCTGCACCGACCCACTTCAAAGTGGAATTGTCAAGGGTTTAGTCACTGCAGCGAATATCCTCTTACTACAGTCTCTCAAAGGAAATTCTGGAAAAAACGAACCCAACATATATATGGTCTTCGTGGATCTAGTTCAAGGGTCCAACCAAGTTAAGAGATCCAAACTTTGGTTGAAGGTAAAACAAAGAGAATGCCCACAAAGAATACTTGACCCCATCATGACAATGCATTCTAGTACATCTCTAAGGGTCAGATTGAACAAGGCAGGGACCCTTTTCAGCGAAATAACAACCGCTAGAGGAGTCGAGCAGGGGTGGCCCATGGCCCCAGCTCTTTACAACTTCTTCACGGCGGATATGCCTGATGCGTTTGGGTCTACGAGATCATTTCCCCCCAACATCGGAGGACTCCAGTTGCCTCGTCATTTATACGTGGATGACGTTGTATTAATCGACCAGACCCCTGTCTGCCTTCAAAGGCAACTGGTTGCTCTACAATTTTTCATCAAAAGGAGTGACCTTGAAATCAACAAGGGGAAAACCAATATGACATTCGTCAACTGCACCCAGGGGATAAACATCATCCCCTGTACTTAGACGAAGACGGAGAGAAGATTGAACAGGTACTATCCTTTAAGTACCTGGGCGTCTGGTTGAGTAATTCCAAAACCGAAGTCCCAATGTCAACCTACCTTCTTGAAAAAATGAAATCATCTTCCAGCAAAGGTCGCACCCTGAACAGAAGGTTCGGTCGGTTTTCCATCGTTCCAGTGATCAAATTTTATAGAACCAACGTGGTCCCCGGGGCAACTGTCACGCTCCACGGAGCACCGCTCGTGGTCTAGGTGAACTCTACCGGTATATGCCACTGAAGAATATAGACTTTCTTCCTGAGAGCACCGCCTGCAGGGTATTAAAACCTGTCAGGTTGAGGGCTCAGGCAAAAAGGCGAGAGAAGACAGCAGAGCTATAGGGGAGAAAAAACAAGGCAACTGTTACACACTGTTAGCAGGATTGCCTAACACCCACCCCCGCACTTCCCCGTCTTACCTGTAGATGTCTTCAGAAAGGTAAGATACCTATTTGTGTTTAAACACAAGTTGAATTCCCAGGAAGGGATAAGTGGGTTCTGGAAGAGTCGCTGGAGTTCTGGATAATTGTCATGATGCCCGCTTCCGGGGAGCCGGTTCAAGCCCTGCGTCCCCGAAAGCGGACATCCAGTCCCCAAGGAAGGACCCAGCAACCCCATATAGGGGCCCTTTGGACAGTGTCCTGGCGCCTATGGCGCCAGGCTCATAAAAGACATCAGTCCTGGCGCCATAGGCACCAGGCTCATTATGGGAGTGCTTGGGTGTACTTACCTGATGCAGACCATGCTGCAGGATCCCGGCCTCCTTGAGGCTTGAAAGGAACTACTTTACCTGTGGGACTAATTCACCATCCGGGCGTGGTCGGGGAAGGATACATACCTGATTGGAGGAAGGATACATACCTGGAACTTCTTCCAAGGCTATTTAAACCCCACCCGAACAGCCACACGTGCTTCGCGTTGTTCTGCATCTAGCAGCTGGTCGCTCACCGTGTCTGCTCCTGCATCCTGACTTCTGCCACGCCTGCCAGCATCCTGAATCACCTGCAAAGGAAGAGAAGAAGAGAACAGAAGAAGGAAAAGTCCTTACCTGCTAAAACCGCATCCCGGAGACATCTCGCCGACAATCCTGAAAAGGAAGACTTTTATTTAAAAACTCATCGCGTCGATCGCTGCAGCGCCGCATTCCACTCACCTTTACAGGGCGCCTCCATGTTCAGCAGCGATCATCCGGATTCGCAGTCACGCCCCAGCGCGTAGGGAGAAAAAGACCAGAACAAAAGGTGAGAGAGAGAAGGGAATAAGGAAAGCTAAATCTCCATGTTAAGACTTACCTGCTGATTCATTCCCTCTCGATTTCGGGTCCGCGCCGCATCCTGGCATTTCCGGACCCCGGCCCCTAAGGGGAAAAAGAGACATCAGCGTTAATGAGCGAATGAAAAGACATTACCAAAAAACGCTCATTAAAGACTTACCTGATTTCTACAAGGATTTCACCTCTCATCTCAGGTCGGTGCCTGTTCCCCGGCATTCCGTACCCCGGGCCCTATGGGGAAAAAGACAATAGCATTAGTACATTAGTGCATGGACACAAGGGGAACCTCTTATCAAAAAAAACTTACCTGGAAGCCAAGCAAGTTTGGTTCTCACCAATGCGAAAATCCAGTGAAGTAACTGGATACCAACGCGCCCCTGCATCAGAAGCAGGATGGAGAGCTCGTCCTTCCAGACCCTAAGGTGAGACGCTACGAGGAATCACAGAAGGGTTTCGAGGAGGGTGAGAGGGGAAAGTGGGAGGCCGATTGCATTACCCAGCAGACAGTTAATCCCCTATTTTCGCCTACAGAAGGATACTTCTGCGAGCCAGACAAGCCAGATTTGGGGGCCCGGTCCAGTGCGTCTTCCGAACCCTGCGCATCACCTTAGAAGAGGTCACAGCAGCGCGAACCAGGCCAGCGCCTCCGTGGGAGTCAGGTGAGCGTTACAGAACGCGAAGCCTTCCTACAAATTCCCACCCAGGCGCTATGGAAAGTTCTGAGACTGATCAGTTGGCCCAATTACTGGGGGAAATACGGGCCGAAGTACATGCCGCTCGTCAAGAGACTAATGCCCTCAGGAGGGAATTAATAATATCAAAGGAAAGAACTGATGACCTGGCCAGACAGCTTTTGCAAGGTCAAGCTCGGCAAACTCCTCTACCTGGTTCCAGAGGGAACCCCGCTCCTGTGGTTTCCAATAACCCTTTGCAGATTAATCTACCTGGAAACATGCCGCTGGCCCCACCCGAACACTTTGCTGGGGACCCCAAACGATTCGCCGTATTCATGAATCAGTGCCGTTTGCACTTCCTATGTAGACCTTGGGCCTTCCCTAATGATCTGACCAAGGTAGCCTTTGTATTGTCATATCTCAGCGGCTGCGCTGCCGATTGGTCAGTTCCACTGGTTACTCAAGATGACCCGATTCTCCGTGATTTTCAAAGGTTTCAAGCAAGCATGGAAAGGTTATTTGCTCGACACTCTCAGGGGCAGGCTCTGGATGACGAACTTCTATCCCTGCGACAGGACAATCAGGACCTCCTATTCTATATTGCAACGTTTAATAGACTAATTGTGGAAATGGGATGGCCAGAGGATAAAAGAGTCACGTTGTTTTATCGAGGCCTACGCGGAGAACTTAAAGATGTCTTGGCCCAAGTTATAAAGCCGCCCCAAGAATGCACAGAGTATATAGACTTAGTGGTCCAATTGGATCACAGACTTCAAAACAGAAAAGCAGATCGGTCCAGGTTTGAGACCCGGGTGTTGGTCAAGACCCATGCTAATCCCAAGGGAGTTGATGTCTCTGAGCCTATGCAAATTGGAGGGGTTAAAGGACCCTTAACTCAAAAGGAACGTGAAAGGAGGCGGCAGTTAAAATTATGTCTTTATCGTGGGAATTCTGGACACTTTCTACGAGATTGCCCGGCAAAACCGCCCCGAAAGGCAGTAGGAGCCGCTGATAAAAACCATGAGGACTCTGTTTCGGGAAACGACTCCGCCCGACAAGTGTAGGGGTCCGCTTGGCGAGCTTGAAAAATAACTCTCAGACCTCGCATTTCATTGTGCCAATGGTTCTCGTAGATCCAGAACAGCCTAAGCAGTTGCATGCAATAAAGGCATACATTGATAGTGGGGCTATTGGAAACTATGTGGATCGTGAATTGGTCTCTAGGATTAACCTCCCTCTCCGTCCTAAAACCAGCAAAGATGTCATCACCACAGTCGATGGAACTGAAATTTCCTCTGGACCGGTAACACATTCCACTACTGAGGTGACTCTTATTGGTCCCGATGGCCATCGGGAGGGTGTTGTGTTTGATGTAATCAAGGCTCCACAGTTTCAGGTTATTCTTGGAATCCCTTGGTTAGAGACACATAATCCTTGAATTGATTGGCGAGCTAAGAGAATAACCTTCCCGGATTGTACACAAACCTGCTACCCAGAAAACCTGAACATTAATCTAGCATCTGTAACCTCAGCCTCCATGCAACTACCTCCGGAATACCAAGACTTCCAGGACGTCTTCCAAAAGGAACAGGCCAACACGTTACCTCCTCACAGATCGTACGATTGCCAAATCGATCTGGTGCCCGGTGCACAACCCCTTTGTAGCAGGATTTATGCCCTTACCGAACCAGAGAATCTGCATTTGAGACAATATTTGGATCAATACCTAGCTAACGGTTTTATTCGCCCGTCAAAGTCCCCGGCATCCTCGGCTTTGTTCTTCGTGCCCAAAAAAGAAGGCGACCTTAGAACTTGTATCGATTACCGCGCATTGAACCAGATAACGGTTAAAAACCGTTATCCTCTTCCTCTGATCCCTGAACTCCTTGACCAGGTGAAGGACGCTTGCATATACACCAAGTTAGATCTCCGGGGGGCTTATCATCTGGTACGAGTTAAAGAAGGCGACGAATGGAAAACTGCCTTCCGTACTAAATACGGATTATTCGAGTACCAGGTGATGCCTTTCGGATTGTGTAACGCGACGGCTGCCTTCCAATACTTCATGAATGATGTCCTTCGGGAACTCATCGATGTTTGTGTTGTAGTATATATCGATGACATTCTGGTGTACTCCTCTTCGGAATCTGATCACAGAAAACACGTCAGGGAAGTACTTGAAAAACTGCGCCAACACAAACTATTTGCTAAATTGGAGAAATGTGTTTTCCATACCACAGAAGTCGAGTTTCTAGGTTTCATCCTGACACCCAAAGGAGTCCGAATGGACTCAAGAAAAGTGGATGCCATCCTCAAATGGCCATCACCTAGCTCTGTAAAAGGGGTTCAAAGCATGCTCGGCTTTGCCAATTTCTATCACAGGTTTATCCCGGAATTTTCACGCGTGGTACAACCCATAACTGCACTCTTGAGGAAAAATAAACATTTTGAATGGTCTGAAGAAGCCGAGCAGGCCTTTCAGGATTTAAAAGCTAGGTTTACCTCCGCACCTATATTGAAACACCCGCGTCCAGATCTCCCTTATGTCGTCGAGACTGACGCATCCAGCCTAGCCATGGGAGCTGTCCTGTCCCAAAGAGATCCCAAAACCAACCAACTGCATCCCGTAGCATTTTGGTCCAGAAAATGTTCGGCACCCGAGGTTAATTATGCAATCACGGACAAAGAACTGTTAGCCATTAAGTCCGCTTTTAAAGCCTGGCGGCATTATCTGCTTTGCGCTCGACATACCATCACAGTGATCACTGATCACCGGAATTTACAGTATTTGAAAACCGCCAAGGCTCAGTCATCACGGCAGCTCCGATGGGCTTTGTTTTTCGCTGAATTTGATTTCGTGATTACCTATCGACCTGGCTGCAAAAATGGCAAAGCAGACGCCTTATCCCGAATTGGAATGGGAGAATCTGATACAAACTCAGAACCAGTACCAATAATTCCCGAACAGAGGATTCTAGGCATGACTTCGTTACAGACGCTTGAAGAAATTCAAGCCGGAGAGAAACAACTCCTGGATCCTAGAACCTTACAGGATTGGATGCAAAAGGGACCAGACTTTACCATAGATAATGGTTTACCTTATTTTCAAGGACGCTTATTCCTGCCACATAAGGAATTACACGAACTAGTTATTTCCGGTTATGATGATACATTAATAGAGGGACACCCCGGTATTGCCAAGACAGAGGAAAAGGTGAAACGACAATTTTGGTGATCCTCTTGGCGAAAAGATGTTTAATCTTTTGTGATGTCCTGTGGTGTTTGCGCCCAAAATAAAAGTCAAAAGAAAAGACCAGCCGGTCTCCTTCAACCTCTAGACATACCGCCAGCACCCTGGCACACCCTATCAATGGATTTTATTACGGACCTGCCTCCTTGTTCGGGGTACAATACTATTCTGGTAATTGTGGATTTGTTTTCCAAAACGGCCCACTTTATTCCTTTGAAAGGTTTACCTTCAGCTTCTGTCCTAGCCAAAAAATTCCTCGAAAATATTGATCGGCTACATGGATTCCCATCTATACTAATCTCTGACCGGGGAAGCCAATTCATTTCCCACTTCTGGCGCAAATGTTGTCAAATGGCGCAGATCGACGTAAGATTATCGACCAGTCACCACCCTCAGACCGATGGTCAGACCGAGAGGACAAATCAGACCCTTGAGCAGTACTTACGGTGTATGTTACAGCAATCTGAAAGCAACTGGAAAGACATTCTTTGGATAGCCGAATACGCATATAATAATTTGGTACACTCTGGAACTGGCCACAGTCCTTTTTATACTTTGTTTGGGCATCACCCTCGAACCTCAAACCTTGACTCACCTCAGAACCTCGGAATGCCTGCAGTAGAACATCTGCATTCTACAATTACCCAAGCCTTTAAAGAGGCAACTACACATTTACAACAAGCCAAGAGAAAATACAAGGAGAATGCTGATTTACATCGGAGTGAAGCACCTCCGTATCAGATTGGGGATCAAGTGCGGTTAGCTACCAGACATTTACCATTCAAAGGGCCTCGAACTTTTAACCCAAAATATCTGGGACTTTATTCTATTACGGCAATAATTAACCCAGTGGCTGTTAAACTTGATTTACCAGCTAGTATGCGAATTCATCCTGTTTTTCATGTGTCACTTCTGAAACCAGTGGTACCCGGAACCCGACTACTCAAACCTCCAGAACCTATTCTAATAGATGGGGAGCCCGAATTCGAAGTGAAGAACATTTTAGACTCAAAAATGTTTAGGTCAAAACTTTTCTACCTAATTGATTGGAAGGGGTACGGACCTCAGGAGAGGTCGTGGGAACCCCGCGACCATGTGCATGCACCTCGATTAGTCAGGAAATTCCACCGACTCTTCCCAGACAAACCAAAACCCCCGGAGGGAACAACCTTGGGAGGGGCCTTGGGGGAGAGTGCTGTCATGATGCCCGCTTCCGGGGAGCCGGTTCAAGCCCTGCGTCCCCGAAAGTGGACATCCAGTCCCCAAGGAAGGACCCAGCAACCCCATATAGGGGCCCTTTGGACAGTGTCCTGGCGCCTATGGCGCCAGGCTCATAAAAGACATCAGTCCTGGCGCCATAGGCACCAGGCTCATTATGGGAGTGCTTGGGTGCACTTACCTGATGCAAACCATGCTGCAGGATCCCGGCCTCCTTGAGGCCTGAAAGGAACTACTTTACCTGTGGGACTAATTTACCATCCAGGCGTGGTCGGGGAAGGATACATACCTGATTGGAGGAAGGATACACACCTGGAACTTCTTCCAAGGCTATTTAAACCCCACCCGAACAGCCACACATGCTTCGCGTTGTTCTGCATCTTGCAGCTGGACGCTCACCGTGTCTGCTCCTGCATCCTGACTTCTGCCACGCCTGCCAGCATCCTGAATCACCTGCAAAGGAAGAGAAGAAGAGAACAGAAGAAGGAAAAGTCCTTACCTGCTAAAACCGCATCCCGGAGACATCTCGCCGACAATCCTGAAAAGGAAGACTTTTATTTAAAAACTCATCGTGTCGATCGCTGCAGCGCCGCATTCCACTCACCTTTACAGGGCGCCTCCATGTTCAGCAGCGATCATCCGGATTCGCAGTCACGCCCCAGCGCCTAGGGAGAAAAAGACCAGAACAAAAGGTGAGAGAGAGAAGGGAATAAGGAAAGCTAAATCTCCATGTTAAGACTTACCTGCTGATTCATTCCCTCTCCATTTCTGGTCCGCGCCGCATCCTGCCATTTCCGGACCCTGGCCCCTAAGGGGAAAAAGAGACATCAGCGTTAATGAGCGAATGAAAAGACATTACCAAAAAACGCTCATTAAAGACTTACCTGATTTCTACAAGGATTTCACCTCTCATCTCGGGTCGGTGCCTGTTCCCCGGCATTCCGTACCCCGGGCCCTATGGGGAAAAAGACAATAGCATTAGTACATTAATGCATGGACACAAGGGGAACCTCTTATCAAAAAAACTTACCTGGAAGCCAAGCAAGTTTGGTTCTCACCAATCCGAAAATCCAGTGAAGTAACTGGATAGCAACGCGCCCCTGCATCAGAAGCAGGATGGAGAGCTCGTCCTTCCAGACCCTAAGGTGAGACGCTACGAGGAATCACAGAAGGGTTTCGAGGAGGGTGAGAGGGGAAAGTGGGAGGCCGATTGCATTACCCCGCAGACAGTTAATCCCCTATTTTCGCCTACAGAAGGATACTTCTGCGAGCCAAACAAGCCAGATTTGGGGGCCCGGTCCAGTGCGTCTTCCGAACCCTGCGCATCACCTTAGAAGAGGTCACAGCAGCGCGAACCAGGCCAGCGCCTCCGTGGGAGTCAGGTGAGTGTTACAATAATGTAAGGTAAGTTTGGAGGTAAGTCCAAAAAGAGTCAGAAAAGAGTCTTGATCCAGGGTGCACTTATAGGGAAGACCCTGACCCGAACGGAACAAGGGCACGGCTAAGGGAATTCCTAAAAAGGCACTGAAGAAGCAGCAAAGCGTCCTTGTTTCCTGACGATGCTTTGTCAATTTGGCAAAGCGTCCTTACTTTTCCGTGGACCACAAAGAGTCAGCAGAGCGTCCTTTATTCCAGATGGGCAATGAAGCACAAGCAAAATATCCAAGGAGGGGTTACCAAAGAAACAGCAGTACAAAAAGGAAATGTTACCAGGCGTTCAAAATGAAAATCGGGAATTCCGGAGTTCAGAAGATGTTGGGGAACTAAAAGGTTACAGGGCAAATGTGGAGAACAAAGTTATTAAATGCTGTAAGAGGAGTAGCAGTAGGCAACCAGACATAAGCAAACGGCACACAAAATTGCACAACACTAGCAGTCCGGAGTCAAATACCAAGTAGGCAGGGAGTTGAGGTACCAAGACGTAATCCAGTAATCAGGGTCAACAAGAAAGAGCGTAGGTCAGTAACACCAGGGAATCCGATCAGGTAGGAAAAACAGAGCAGAAAAACAAACGCTACTACCGTGAAAGACGGTTTAGGAGCAGCGAAGTAAGGGGGGGCGTGGCCTACGTAAGAAGCCTTTCCATGCCGAGGCTTGGGATGCTCGTAGGCGGGGCTGCATGTATCAATACACTGCAAGGCCAGCTAGATCTGCTATTTCTTTCCCGGCGTAGGCGCTGTTGGCTCAGGCGCCAAGGTAGATGCCAAGTTCTGGTATTATACTGGCACTGCCGGCATAGGCGCTGTATGTTCCGGACCCTGACAGTACCCCTCCACAAAGGTGAGCGTCCCCTGGCCACTTCTCCTCGGGACCTGAAAAAAGCCTGTAAGAGCCGAGGAGCATGAATATTAGTCGCAGGCTCCCAGGTACGATCCCCAGGGCCATAGCCCTTCCAGTCCACCAAGAAGTATCAGAGCTGCGAACCAGGCGGGTGTCCAAAATAGCCTGGACCTCATATTCCTGGTACCGTTCACAACTAAAGGATCGGGACTGTTCGACAACCGGGTACCAGGTATAAAAGGACGTAGCAGAGAGACGTGGAAGACAGGATGAATCCTCCAACGTGAGGGAAGTCGCAACTTGAATGCTACTGGATTTATGTGTTTCATGATGATATATGGCCCGACAAAACGTGGAAGCAGTTTGCACGTACCAGGAATATGTAAATGCATGGTAGAGAGCCACACCTTATCCACTACACAGTAATCCGAGGCTTCTGAACGGCGTTTATCTGCATGCCTCTTCATCTAGTCTTGTGCCCTATGCAAGTGTCGCCCACAGCAGTACGGATAGATAACAGCATCTGGCTCGGGGCCTGGCCAGCAGGAACACGTGCAATGGACGGAAAGGTAGTGGGCATGATCCATGGATGTTGACCATACATGGCATAAAAGGGGGAACATCCGACTGCTGTATGAGATGCGTTATTATATGAAAACTCTGCGGCCCCCAAAACCGAAAGCCAGTCTGTTTGGTATTGAAGACAAAGGCATCGGAGGTATTGTTCCATCGTGGCGTTAAGACGCTTCGTTTTCCCATCAGTCTGGGGATGGTATGCTGATGATAAACGGATGTCCATATCCAAGAATTTGGTGAGAGCTAACCAAAAACGAGAGGTGAATTGTGACCCTCTATCAGACATAAGAACCAACGGGAGCCCAAAGAACCTGACCACATGTTTGAAGAAAATCTTAGCCAAAGCAGGTGCGGAGGGAAGCCCTTGACAGGGAATGAACCGAGCCATCCTAGTGAAGGTATCAACAATCACTAGGATAGTGGTAAAGCCGTTCACAGGTGGTAGTTCCACCACAAAATCCATCGAAACTGTGTGCAAAGGTCGTGGTGGAATAGGCATCCTCTGTAAAAGACCAATAGGCTTGCCCGGCAAGGATTTACATTGGATACAAACAGCACATTTTGAGACATAATCGGCCATGTCTTTTTTCATGTTGGGCCACCAACACCATCTGCACAAAAGGTCATATGTCTTGGTTTGTCCTGGATGAGCCATCAGGCGAGTGTCGTGGGACCAGCGTAAGGCTTGCATCCTGGTTCAAAGATCAGGGATGTAGAGTCACTCTCGTATATAAGGTAACCCATCTACCAACTGAGCCTGCCTTATTTCGGGAGCATCAGAATGGTCCACGGCCCATTGACGGATGTCGTTGAGCATGGAACTGGATGCAGTGCATACACAAATCACTGAACCTTTAGGTATGATGGTTTGATGCGGTTCAGGCGGGATAACATCATCCCCAAGACGTGAAAGAGCATCAGCTTTACCATGCAAGGGACCGGGTCAATATGCCATAACAAAATTAAACTGAGCAAAAAATAGATGCCATCGTATTTGGCGAGAGTTAGTACATTTAACTGAAGAAAGAGCATGCAGGTTACAGTGATCCGTAAACACCATTATTGGATGCTTAGCCCCCAACAAATGATGACACCATTCTTTGAAGGCCGACCGTATGGCCAAGAGTTCTCTTTCCATGATGGTATAATGTATTTCAGGAGGTGTTAATTTCCTGGAAAATAAGCCACCGGATGTAATAACTGGGTTGTGGGGCATCTTTGCGACAAAATGCCCCAACAGCTATAGCAGAGGCATCTGCCTCAACAATAAAAGGCAGAGCGGGATCAGGATGAACCAGAACCGGGGCAGTGGTGAAGGATTCCTTTAGCTTTTGAAAGGCCTCTCAGGTTTGGGAATCCCAATTGAAAGGAACAGAAGGACTGGTCAAACATGTCAAGGGTGCCACAATCGATGAAAAGGAGGCAATAAAGCACCTATAAAAGTTTGCGAATCCTAAAAAGGAGTGCAGACTTCGTAATGATGTTGGAGCAGGCCAGTCTAATACAGCACGTACTTTGGCGTCATGCATATGGATTCCTTGTGCCGAAACCACAAATCCCAGGAACTCAACGGAAGTGGCATGGAATGCATATTTTTCTAACTTAGCATATAAACCATTTTCCTGCAATCGCTGCAGGACTAGGCATACGTGTTGTATGTGCTGTTCCCGTGTTTCAGAAAAAATCATAATGTCATCTAGATAGATGACAACATAGACATCTAAAACGTCTCTGAATATATCGCTTACAAAATGCTGAAACGTAGCAGGGGCATTACATAGGCCGAACGGCATCACTAAATATTCAAAGAAACCATATTTGGTCTTGAATGCCGTTTTCCAATCGTCTCCCTCTCGCATTCCAACTAGATTGTACGCGCCCCTCAAGTCCAATTTAGTAAATATTTTGGCAGAGATAAGGCGATCCATCAGCTCAGAAATAAGAGATAAGGTGTCAGTCTAGAAAATTGGATACCTCTCATGATTGACGGCAAACGTATTTTGGTGGCCGTGGGCCAACCGTCTCATGCACGATATGATAGAAATACAGGTTTCCGAGTTTACCAATGAACGGCCATTTTGATGTAACAAGGGTCGCCATTTTGTTTTCTAACAATTGCTCATTGCTTTCTGTTCAAATTGCTTCGCAGCACATTTTCTGCTTACACTGCTCGACTGTTAATATTGTTGTCTGAACGTGAAAGGACAAGGCCGCAGGGCCACGAGGCTTATAAGAGTTAATTGAAACACAACGTAGGCAGCGCCGGGAAGGAATGCCCGGCTTCCTCCCGAATGTAGCCTTGAAGCAGAGCCGCAGGTCATTTAATCATTTCACAGCTGCCAGCCAGTCTCGTTATATGGTAGAATATGTTAGAATAAAGCAGCTAAAGGCTTGAATTATGCTCTTCTTACGGCCCCCCTTTACCAAGCCCTGTAGAGCGTGTCGGCTCCCAGGACACGAATAGCACCTCATAGATAGCAAGGTCTGGCATGTGACTCTTCCCCCGTATGTAGCTTGCTTCCAAGAACAGAAGCACTGTGTTCTGTTCAACAAGTAAAAGATTTCTCCGCACTTGCAAAATTGCATATTGTTACTAGAATAGATATCTGAAGGTGTCATATTCATCGAAAGTGTCCATCATCAAACCGAGTTCAAAGAAACCCAATAGAGGGGGGTGTTAAACATGTCACAGCTGATTGTATGATATGCATTTTGTATATATGTAACTGATGTACGTAATTCGCTCTCTTGCGTCCCTTGAGGTCTAGAGATACACGTCGCGGGGCGTGAGACCGAGCTGGGCAACTGAGACTATTTGCTTTGCAATAAACCCTAGCTTTTGTCAAGGAGTTCCCCCCTCCTCACCTGAATCCGTTCTTTACCGGTGTTCTTGGAGGCGTCCTACTTTCGGACGGATCGGGTTTTGAAGAAGGCGGACCGTGTCTCTGCCGAATCCAGAATGTGTTCAGTTTTCCAGGAGGTCGAATCCAGGAATCCAGGGGGTAAGGTAAGTTCGCTAGAACTAGAATCCAGGAGGAAGAAGAAGGGGGGGGTTCGAGGAAGGGATAGCGGAGTGGAAAGGAGAAGAACCGCAAGCTACGGAGCACACGTCTGGTCGCTAATCGCTATAGCATTGAGACACGCGGAGCCGCGGAAGGCGTGGTCTAGAAATAGAGAAGGGTTACGTCCAACGCATGGAGCGAGAAGGGAATGCGTTGGACGGCCATATTGGAGGTATTAGTTTGTTTAAGTCCGTTGTGACAAGGACCATGAGGCCCAGAAGGGGCGCACCCTGCGATTCATGACAGCATGCCTCCTCCGAAGACCCTTCCCTCCTGGTTTGCCCGGGTGGATGATGTGGAACCTTCTGAGCAGCCATGGGCCTTGATGTTTGAGAGAGGTTCCCAGGTTCTTTCGCTAGGAGGATATCCTTTCCAATCAAACCAGGTATTGAAGCTGGCCCCTTCTATACCTGGAGTCACAAATCCGAGATACCTCATATTCCAATTGGTCAACGACCAGTACAGGAGGAGGTCTGGAGGGTTTTTGGGAGGATGGATAGTAGGGTTTCAACAAGGATGTGTGAAACACTGGGTGTATCTTCTTCCAGGATTCAGGCAAGTCGATCCGATAAGAAACAGGATTTATAATTTCCTTTATGGAAAATGGACCATAGTACCGAGAGGCCAGTTTACTAGGCCGTAGATGTCGGGGTAGTAATTTGGAGGACAACCAGATCTGATCACCGACTGCATAAGAAGGACCAGGACTTCTTTTGGAATTTGCATGTTTCTTGGTCTGTTTCCTGGCCTTCTCCAAAAATTCCTTGGCTTCTTTATGTATGTTGAAAAAGGTTTCGATCCAGGAGTCAAATGTAGGTACTGGTGTAGATTGGGGAAGAACAGAAGGTAGGACCGACGGTTGAAATCCTTGACTGCAATAAAAAGGGCTGATCTTAAATGCCGAATGGTCAGAATTATTGTAAGCGAATTCAGCCACGGGTATCAGGAGCGACCAGTCATCCTGGACCTTGGTGGCGAAGCATCGAAGATACTGTTCCAGGGTTTGGTTGACACGTTTTGTGATTCCGTTGGTTTGAGGGTGGTAACCTGACGAAAGGGCACGGTGGATCCCTAAGCATTGACAGAGATGTTTCCAGAATTAAGAGATGTATTGAGGTCCGCGATCTGAAATGATCTTGGAAGGGAGTCCATGTAAACGGAATATGTGTTCCAGGAAGATTCCTGTTAGTTCAGAAGAGGATGGTAATTTACGCTGGGGCGTAAAATGAGCCATATGAGTGAACAGGTCTATGGTAACCATGATGGTGGATTACCCACGGGATGGTGGCAGTTCCACAATGAAGTCCGTAGCGATAATCTCCCAAGGCCTAGTTGGCACTGTAGGTTGTAGTAGAAGGCCCGCTGGTTTCTTGTTATTGTGTTTATTTTGATTGCAGACAACACAGGATTGAATGTACTGCCGTACGTCGGGTCCTATCCTAGGCCACCAGAATTGCCTTTGTATTAGACGGAGGGTATTGGTGACACCACAATGTCCGGAGTGTAGGGTATTGTGGTAGAGATTCATTATTCTTTGCTGTAGTCTTTTTGTAGGGATGACCAACAGATTGTCTTTGAACAAATAACCTTCCCGGACCTTAACATTCCAAGGATTTCTTTTGGATTTGTCCTTCCACAGATCAGAGGATTGGGTTTGGGCTTGGATTTCTTCGAGGAGGTTGACTGCCTGGGCCACAAAGATCTTGGGGGAAAACATCTGAGGATATGCCTTGTCTTCAGTGGGCTCGTAGTCAGGTCTTCAAGATAAGGCGTCAGGGATCAGGTTTTGTGATCCAGGAACGTGAGTGATATGGAACTGGTACTGGGCAAAGAAGTATGCCAACGTGCCCGACGACTGTTCCTACACTCCAAAGACTGTAGAATCTGGAGGTTTCGGTGGTCAGTACGGACCTGAACTGGATGTTTAGCTCCCAAAAGTAAATGTCGCCATTCAGTAAAGGCTTGGCGGGTGGCTACCAATTCTTTTTCCAGGACTGAATAATGTGTTTCACTAGGAGTCAGAGTTTGTGAGAGGTAAGCAATTGGGTGTTCCAGTTTAGCTCCTAATTCTTGTTTCAGGACTGCGCCAATGGCATAATTTGAAGCGTCCGTTTCTACCAGAAAAGGACGGCTAGTACCGGGTTGAGCCAAGATAGGAGCTTGCGTAAACTCTGTCTTTAAACGCTGGAATGCCATATCTTGTGGTGTTGACCAGAGGAAAGGAGTGTCTTTCTTCAGGAGAGCAACAATCGGTTGCACTATCTCGGAGAAATTAGATATGAATTTACGGTAGAAATTGGTGAGTCCCAGGAAAGATTGAATTTGTTTCACGGAAGTAGGAGCGTGCCAGGTCAATATGGCTTTTACCTTTGAAGGGTCCATACCGATTCCTTCTGGGGTAAGAATAAACCCTAGGTAGTGGACGGAGGTCACATGAAACAAACTTTTTTCAGGTTTGGCTAGGAGTTTATGATCTCGGAGTCTCTGCAACACTGCCTTCACATGCTCTTCATGTTGTTTAGGATCCTTGGAAACGATCAATATGTCATCCAGATATACAATAACAAAGAGAAACAGCATGTCAGAGAACACCCTATCCATAAAGCGTTGGAAAACTGCCGGGGCGTTAGCCAATCCGAAGGGCATGACTAAGTACTCAAAATGGCCAAAGGGTGTTCTTAAGGCAGTCTTCCATTTGTCTCCTTCCCTAACACGGATCAAATGATAGGCGCCCCTGAGATCCAACTTGGTGAATATCACTGCGCCTCTCACGGCTTCCAGGATATCCGAAATCAGGGGTAAGGGTTACCGATCCTTGAGGGTACATTGATTTAGCCCGCGATAATCAAGGCAGGGTCTGAGTTCCTTGGTATCCTTCTTGGGAACAAAGAATAGAGAAGCACCAGCAGGAGATTTCGAAGGTTTTATGGTGCCATTTTGAAGGTTGGTATCCAGGTATTCTCTTAGGGCCTTCTTCTCGGGTTCGGAAAGAATGACCATCCTGCCGAAGGGAATCACTGCAGAGGGTTCCGTCTCTATGGCGCAGTCTTCAGGTCTGTGTGGGGGTAAGGCCTGGACAATGGCAGTCGAAAACACATCAGCATAAGCTTGGTAGACTTCAGGAACTTGCATGACATTGGATACCATTAGTGGTGTCTGTTGTTCCTTTGTTAGTTCCTTTGGGTGTGTTAATGGAGTTTCTAGGGATAGACAATGAGACATGCAAAACTCTGAGCCTAGGAATAGGGAACTCGCAGACCAATTGATATATGGATTGTGTTTCTGTAGCCAGGGCATGCCCAATATCAAGGGGTAATGAGCTGACTTAATAATGTAAAACCTGATCAGTTCTCGATGGTGATTTATTGAAAGCTGGATCTCCTTGGTCTGAAAGCTTATGGGTCCTGATGTGAGGGGTCTTCCGTCGATAGCGTCCACAGGCTGTTTGGTGCTTCGTGACTCATAGGGAATCTGATGTTTATCAACCCACTCATGATCGATGAAAATTCCCATAGCTCCGCAGTCTACCAGGGCCAAAATGGAATAGTTTGTATTCTTGGATGGTGATAAAAAGGCCTGCAGTACCACCAAACTGTTTTTCCAGGAGAGTTCAAGGATGGAATGGATGTGGAGCAAACATCTCTCTCCCGAAGCTCTGCTCCATCTAGGATCGGGAGCTGGCGTTTCCCAAACGCCGAGGGGGTGCTAACAGACACTCTCTAACCAAATGCTTATCTGAGGCGCAGTACATGCACAAGCCCGTATGAATTCTCCTCATTCTCTCTTGTGGGGATATGGGTCCACGAAAGGCCCCAATCTGCATGAGCTCGGATTCTGAAACTGGGCTTGGGTTGATTTCTGGTCTGGGGGTACCCTCAAATGATACCTTGGAAGGAGTTCCCCTGGATTTCTTCTTTTCTGACTTCCTTTCCTGGATACGGAAGTCAATCTGCATGGCAAGATCCATTAATGCCTGGAATGAGCTTGGTCGTGCCACTCTGGCCAGCTCATCCTTAATTTCTTCGTTCAATCCTCTCCTGAACAGGGTAAAACTCGCCTCAGTGGACCAGTCGGCTTCTTTTGCCAGTTGTTTAAATCGGATCACATACGTGAGCATATCCTGGGTCCCTTGCTGAAAGTCTAACAAGCGTTCTTGTGCACTATAGACCTGCTCAGGGCGGTCAAACATGTCTTCCAGGGCACGTATAAACCCATCATAATCGTCTAGGAGAGCATCGCTAGAGTTAACGAGGGGAGTTGCCCAAGTTAAGGCATTCCCGGAAAGGTGAGAGATTATAAAACCCACCTTGGCCCTGGGGGTCGCAAAATAGTAAGGGTTGAAGGTAAAATGAACCAAGCACGAATCCAGGAATGCACGAAGGGTCTTTGCGGAGCCGTCGTATTTATCCACGACTCCGCCCAGTATAACACTCTCTTTTGTAGCAGAATCCTGGGATAGAACCAATTGTTTGAGAGCAGCGTTCTCCGCTTTCAGATTCTGTACCTCGGTTGATAGTTCCTGCATACTACGCATCAAGTCCTGCACGGCAGCCTCCATGTCGATATCTCTTTCGATTGGGTGGCTTCTCAAACTGTCAAGGAGTTCCTCCCTTCTCACCTGAATCCGTTCTTTACCGGTGTTCTTGGAGGCTGCCCTCCTTCAGAGGGATCGGGTTTTGAAGAAGGCGGCCCGTGTCTCTGCGGAATCCAGAATGCGTTCAGTTTTCCAGGAGGTTGAATCCAGGAATCCAGGAGGTAAGGTAAGTTCGCTAGAACTAGAATCCAGGAGGAAGAAGAAGGGGGGGGGGGGTTCGAGGAAGGGATAGCGGAGTGGAAAGGAGAAGAACCGCGAGCTACGGAGCACACGTCTGGTCGCTAATCGCTATAGCATTGAGACGTGCAGAGCCGCGGAAGGCGTGGTCTAGAAATAGAGAAGGGTTACGTCCAACGCATGGAACGAGAAGGGAATGCGTTGGACGGCCATATTGGAGGTATTAGTTTGTTTAAGTCCGTTGTGACAAGGACCATGAGGCCCAAAAGGAGCGCACCCTGCGATTCATGACAGCTTTGGGAATACAACCTTGTGTTTGGCGTATCTATCGTGTGTGGTGACTTACCTTGTTTCCATAGATGTGAGGGACCCCTAGGGGCCCCTTTCAAAGGGATATTGATTTTTTTATGGTTACTGCGTTAAGAGCACGATAATCCACACAGGGACGTAAATCCCCTTCTTTTTTTGGGACGAAAAAGAAGGGAGAAGCGACAGGAGAGCGAGAAGGTCTAATGTGACCTAGTTGGAGTGCCTTGTCAATGTAAGCCTTCAATTGTGCCTCTTCAGGGCGAGTCAGCGAATAAATGCGACCATGAGGAAGTATGGCATCCGGTATCAAATCTATAGGACAATCATACTCTTGATGTGGGGGGAGGTGTTCCGATAGCCCCTTATCGAACACATCACCAAGGTCTGGATACTCTACAGGTAATACCGGAACTGTAGACTGTATGGTCACATTAACTGAACTTGTACTGGTAACCAAGGCCACACATGGAGAAGGGATCAGGAAATCTTGATTAGGAAAACAATGGGTCCTACAAAACGGGGCAGAAAAGGACACTGTTTGTTTAACCCAATCTATTTCCGGGTTGTGTTTTTGCAACCACGGTAGACCGCGGATGATCCCAAACTGTGGGGCTGAAATAAGATCAAAAGATACTTGTTCTTCATGTCCTTCCGCGGTACACATTAACAAAGATTGTGTTTGTTTGGTAATGTGACCTGAAACCAAGCAAGAACCATCGACTGAATGAACCGCCTCAGGTTTATTTTTAAGAGTCACCAGAATCCTGTGGACTTTAGCTACTTGTTCATCCATGAAATTACTGGTTGCCCCGGAATCGATCATCACTGGACTGTGGAAACTTCGGTTATCAGACAACGTGAAGGACATAGATAGATAAATAGGTCTAGCCGAAGCACAAGGACTTGAGCCATCTGTCATTTGACCCGTCTTATCGGCTCGGTTTAAGTACGGGTCTTCTTAATGGGGCGTTTTGGACAGGCACGAATGAAGTGGCCCGTTTGTCCACAGTAGAGGCATAGGCTGTTTTGGATGCGCCTATCCCTTTCCTCTTTCGTGAGAGGACCTCTAACAGCCCCAATTTGCATGGGTTCCACGTCTGAGGGAGGAGACACCGTTTTTGTATCATGTTTGTCAGAGCAGAAATCAGGAGTACAACGCTCTCCACCTCTTTGTTGTAGGCGAGCGTCTACCTGCAATACCAAGTCTACAAGGTCGGGACAAACTGACGGAACAGATAGTATAACCGCTAGGGCGTCCTTAAGTTCATCTGAAAGACCTTTATAGAAGACCGCTGCCTTTTTTGACTCAGGCCAGGACGTCTCTGCGGCCAATTTGTTAAAGTGAGCAAGGTAAGCCAACAATGATTGCTTGCTTTGGGATAGGGCCAGAAACTCAAGATCAGAAGCTTGCGCCTTATACCTGGCATCAAATACCCGATTCATGGCAGTCAAAAGTGCTTCAAAATCATACAATATGAGATCATCGGCTTCCAGCAATGGGTTAGCCAGGCGGCCGCCATGCCCCCCAAGTGAGAGAGCACAAAAGCAGCTTTAGTAGTAGCATTGGGAAATGCCAAAGGTCGGCACAAAAAGTGCAGTCTGCATTGCTTTATAAAGGTTCTGTAAGTTTTAGGGTCCCCTGTAAGCCTTTCTGGAGGGGCCAAAGGAAAAGGACCAGGGAGTACCACCGGGGATGGGCTAGGTTGAGGAGCAAGAGGTTTAGGGTCTGGTGCTGCAGCAGCATCTCCAAACTCCTCATCCACCAGCAGGGGTTGTACAAAGCTCTGCATAACATCCATCCGTTGATGCAAGGATGCATGGGCTGTTGCCATTTCTGTACGGAGTGAGGAGAATGCCTGCATGACGGCAGTCAAAGGGTCTGTAGCTTGTTCCATTATGGATAACAAGGTACCTATTAGGCTCCTAAATCTGTAACGCTCCACGGAGCACCGCTCGTGGTCTAGGTGAACTCTCCCGGTATATGCCACTGAAGAATATAGACTTTCTTCCTGAGAGCACCGCCTGCAGGGTATTAAAACCTGTCAGGTTGAGGGCTCAGGCAAAAAGGCGAGAGAAGACAGCAGAGCTATAAGGGAGAAAAAACAAGGCAACAGTTACACATTGTTGTTAGCAGGATTGCCTAACTCCCACCCCCGCACTTCCCCGTTTTACCTGTGGATGTCTTCAGAAAGGTAAGATACCTATTTGTGTTAAAACACAAGTTGAATTCCCAGGAAGGGATAAGTGGGTTCTGGAAGAGTCGCTGGAGTTCTGGATAATGTAAGGTAAGTTTGGAGGTAAGTCCAAAAAGAGTCTGAAAAGAGTCTTGATCCAGGGTGCACTTATAGGGAAGACCCTGACCCGAACGGAACAAGGGCACGGCTAAGGGAATTCCTAAAAAGGCACTGAAGAAGCAGCAAAGCGTCCTTGTTTCCTGACGATGCGTTGTCAATTCAGCAAAGCGTCCTTACTTTTTCGTGGACCACAAAGAGTCAGCAGAGCGTCCTTTATTCCAGATGGGCAATGAAGCACAAGCAAAATATCCAAGGAGGGGTTACCAAAGAAACAGCAGTACAAAAAGGAAATGTTGCCAGGCGTTCAAAATGAAAATTGGGAATTCTGGAGTTCAGAAGATGTTGGGGAACTGAAAGGTTACAGGGCAAATGTGGAGAACAAAGTTATTAAATGCTGTAGGAGGAGTGGGACTAGGCAACCAGACATAAGCAAACGGCACACAAAATTGCACAACACTAGCAGTCCGGAGTCAAATACCAAGTAGGCAGGGAGTTGATGTACCAAGACGTAATCCAGTAATCAGGGTCAACAAGAAAGAGCATAGGTCAGTAACACCAGGGAATCCGATCAGGTAGGAAAAACAGAGCAGAAAAACAAACGCTACTACCGTGAAAGACAGATTAGGAGCAGCGAAGTAAGGGGGGGCGTGGCCTACATAAGAAGCCTTTCCATGCCGAGGCTTGGGATGCTCGTAGGCGGGGCTGCATGTATCAATACACTGCAAGGCCGGCTAGATCTGGTATTTCTTTCCCGGCGTAGGCGCTGTTGGCTCAGGCGCCAAGGTAGATGCCAAGTTCTGGTATTATATCGGCACTGCCGGCGTAGGCGCTGCATGTTCCAGACCCTGAAAGCAACCTACGGAGCGGAGGCAATGCTGAACATCCCGGACTCTCTCTGGAGCCGTCTTGAAGGCACGTTTTGGAAAAGAGTTTTGGGGGTCCCACTGTCCACACCAATTGCCATTCTTCGAAGAGAACTGGGTTTGACCTCCTTGAAATGTATGGTAAACTGGAACAGGCTTGCCTTGTTCGCGAAATGTAGTAACCCCTCGCCTTCTGTGCTATTGGAGATGATCCACAAAGAGATGTGGTTAGACCACAATCCTTCTTGACAGGATGGCCACGCCCCGGCTTCCGGATTGTATTTCAGGATTTGCGGACCTCATCTCATCGCGTTGCTACTTTATGCAGGGTTACGCTACGCTCCGTAAGTACGCTACCTAGTTTGTACTTTCAAAACTTCTTTAGACTTGTTCCTTGGATTACGCTGCCAGTTACCTCTCAGAGACTTACCTTCTTAATCACTTCCTGTCTTCTATCCCCGTCTTGTTAGGAACACCATCCTTCACCCTCGGTCAACGTTACGTGTTGGAACATCTTTCGCCTGATAGTCTGTCAACAAGACTTGCTTGGTGGGTAAAATAACGCAGCTTCGTAACCTTCTATTCTGCGCTCAAACTCTGTGCGCCAGTAGTTAATCCTTATTATTCTACTCCTCATAAGCATTGCCCGCAGGCTTACCTTAGGATCTTTTCTCAAACCGAACTCCTCCTCCTCTCAAGGGCTGCAGAATCACGGATTGTTCGGTAGGGTTACACTTACCTTATCGATTCTTAGGTTATTTCCTCATCGTATTATTGAAAACCTTTCTTCATATTAACCACCTTTCTGTTAGTTTATCCAGACCCAAACTCTATCTCGTGGGTATTCCAACCTGGCAGGCCAAAGGTGGGATCACCTTCTTATGCCTAGGGTAAGCCTTATCTGTAACTATTCAAATTGCAACACCGTCTTCATTCTACTTTCAATTTACCTTCATTCTGTCATTATTAGCACTCTTCTTCAGAAGACAAGCGCATGTTCTGAGAACCCTGCCCTACATAAAGAAACCACATCAGCTGCCAACAGGAGCCCATGCACCCTAGCAGCACACCAAAGGTTTTTTTCCCCTTCAGGGTTTTTTTCCCTGGAAGCTCCACCACATTCTAGCTTATTAGGCTGGATTGTGGAAGAGTTTCTAGGAGAACCTCACTATCCTCTGATTACAACTCACTGGGTCCTAACTGAAGACCTGAATGAAAGGTGGGTGCTATTTAAGAATGCCTAATAATCGTTTGTATAAATCTTAATACACTACAGTTAAAACAGTACCTCCATGTTAAACCTCCTAGAAACAATTGGTAGTTCTCTTGAACAACTAACGTCCAACCCTTTATGGGTTAAAAGAAAACTCCAGAATTCCAACTGGATTTCGAAGCAAGAGATGGTAAACACATACCACTTGGTGGCTCACTTAACACCAGAACGCTGGAAACTTAACTCACCACGTGAATACTTAAAGTAATGTCCGACAAACTGGTCAGAGACCTATTTTTGAGGACTTGTTTGAATTCACACCCGACCAACGAGATTCAGGCAATTCGCAGTCAATCATCGGAGAACCTGTGCCGACATTGCAACTTTAGTTGAATCTCTCCTTCACATTATGACATTGTGCACAGCCTTAACTGCTAAACGTTCTATTAATTTAAGACCGCTATTTTCAGTCTTTGAAATTTTGGATACAGATGGCTGGTGCAAGCCTTTAACAACAGGCCATAACTCCAAATATGTTATTGCAGTAGTCAAATTTCTGACTGAAATCCTCCCAGAAATTGGAAGTGTGAAGTTTTCCAGATCTTTTTCTTCCTTTTTTTTTCAGGATGGATACACTTACCGGTTTGATTTTCGGTTTGGTTGCCACTTATTATCATATACTCAATTTTATCTTATTTTACTTATCTTATTTATGGAAATGGTGTTGTAACTTTTCAAAAAAATAGTTGATTCAATTTGAATACAAATAATTATTTTTTTTATAACGTTTCGACGCATTTGCTGCTGCACTTTGTCACACAACCTGTCAGGAATAAGGGCTGGAGCAGGCGTGGAGTGCTCAAATTTGCTTACTAAGGACTAGGAGCTGGGGAAAGACTAAAGATTACATTTCACAGCAGCACTAGGGAATCGTGTAGTTTCAAGCCACGCGTGCGTTGCCAGCTGACTATGATTAAGGACAGCTTATTAGCAGGCAACAGCGCGAGGCAGGTGTGGCTTATTGAAGCTATGGTGCGGTTGGTGTTAAAACAGGGAGGAGAGGTCAGCATGCTGAGGAGCTGACGGTGCAAACTTCCTTGATTGATACTGCTCGGAGGGGCGAGGACGCTGCTGGGCTGCTTCCCGCCATGCAAGAATTGTCCAGAAAGCCCTGTGGGGCTTCCAGGACTTCAGATAAGTACCGGGGGGTCTCAGGGGAGAGTCTGTGTACCCTGACGGGTTATGTTACATGGTCCGAGGACCCGATTCCACTCCATTGTCTGTGTTGAGTCATAAAAAACTCTGCTACGATATACAAAGCTCATTGCTAACAGTCACGCCTGCAGTGCACACACGCGGAATTGGCAATCCGCCGTCCATGAGAGTATGGGAGCATAAAGACAATTGTGAATCAAATTAGGCCAACTAGGACTGCAAACTAGTTACGGTTTATGATTGTTCTGTTTGTCCTGTACATGTGCTTAAGCTTGCCCAGTGGGCCATGTGTTTGTCTATCATTACGGGAAAAACACCCATTTGTTTGTTTCATCACGCTTACTGCAAAATGTGTTCATTCTATGTGTGGTAACGGTCGAGCACACGTATTAAGGTGTGCTCCAAACAGGTTCATGCAGTAATCTTGTATATGGTTTATGTTAGGTTATGTCTACCAGTGCTTTGGGCAATTAGTTGTAGGAAAACAAGTTAAGTATATGTTTAGACAGGTTAGGTTTCTTCCCTGGTGTTTCCCCTTCCCTATCCAACCTAGGTGTTCCCTTAACCTCAATCCGGTGTTCCTAAATTCCCCTGCCCTATCCACAACCTCTCCCTAACTCCTCTTACCCCCACTGCCTGCCACGTGGTGAGCTGTTTAATACCTATAAGGTGCCTGTGACAACCACGGTGGGAGGGTCGAATTCATTCAGCTTCTGTGGTTCGGGGGAGAGTGTTGATCTCTCTTCCCCTACATTGTGTGTTATTGACAGAACAAGCCACCCCCATATTGGGACACTCACGACCACCCAAGCCAAATGGAAGCGACTCCTCCGCCTTTAGCCGATGTGCTAAAGGCTCCTCAAGATATTCAGGTGGAATTAGCTCATGCTCGACAGGAATCCACTAATTTGAAAGCACAAGCACAGGGTTTGGTAGCCCAGTGAACCCCCTTGGAGGGGGCCAGTGCGTCTACCACCCTGGGAGTTTCTTCCATTCAGAATCCCACCGTAATTGTTCAATCTCCCAGTAGTGTACCTTTAGCAGCTCCTGAACGCTTTTCGGGAGATCCTCGGAAATATATGATGTTTCTTACCCAATGAAGACTTCATTTTTCGTGCAAACCAACAGCATTTGAGACAATTCAGGCCAGGACGGCATTTGTGATATCACATTTAACAAGAGATGCCGCGGCATGGGCAATGCCGTTGTTTCAATGGATGATCCTTTGCTATATAATTGGCATGGGTTTCTGGCAGAGTTTGGCAGGCTATTTGACAGGCGGGAAGTGTCCTTAGCACAGGATAAAGAGTTGTTGGGTTTGAAGCAGGGATCACAGGATCTAGTAACATATGTGACACAGTTCAATAGACTGGTGATCGAGACAGAATGGCCAGTGGCAAAGCAAACAGTGTTATTTTATCAAGGGTTACGCGAGGAACTGAAGGATGCAATTGCTCAAGTAGAGCCACAACTAGTGAATTGTACTGCCATGATAGATCTAGCCTTAAGATTGGACCACCGAATGAATTTGAAAAAAGGAGATAAGAAGAGGCCAGAAGCAGCACCTTTCGTGCGATTAGACAGGAGTGAGGGAGGAAGGACTAGTGAGGTGGAACCAATGCAGATCGGGAGTGTCAGAGGGTCATTATCAGATGCAGAAAAAGAACAGCGGAAGGTTAAAAATGTGTGTCTTCATTGTGGACAGGCAGGACACTTCATACGTACATGCCCTAATACTCCACAGAGAAGTGTGGGAGGTGAGAGGGGCAAGAAGGAAGCGGGAAAAGAGATGGGCCGGCCTTAGGGGAACACAGGTGACAGACCCGAATGAATCAAGGTTCCCTAGATGGGTAGCAAATACTGTCGGGAGCAAGACATTTTATTTATATATCTTGGTGACGTTATGTTTTGCTATGACTCAACAGGTGGTATTGGCAATGGTTGGCTCAGGGGCTACTGGAAATGTTGTGGACATTGCATTGGCAGAACAGTTAGGATTACCATTGCAGGATAAGCAGAGGGCAGAAGGAGTGCAGTCTGTAGATGGGTCAACTTTAGTGTCAGGACCTATAAGGAAACAAACTGAAACATTGGAGATGATATGCGCATCAGGTCATAGGGAAGAGATTACTTTTGACTTGATAACAGCACCTCAGTTTGGTCTGATTTTGGGGATGCCTTGGTTGGTACAACATAATCCCAGGATTGATTGGGAAAGGCAAACAGTTTGGTTTGAGGAACAGAGGTGTCAGGATCACATTCTGCCAGAGTTGGGACCAGTAGCTTTGTTGGCTGAAAAGGGGCAAGTAGATCGGGTGGTGGGAGCAGTAGGATCAGGAGTTCCCTCACAGTACATGGATTTTGCTAAAGTATTTCACAAGGGGGGAGCGGAACAATTACCTCCCCATCGACCATATGATTGTGTCATTGAATTGCAGGAGGGGGAAAAGTTGCCTTACAGCAGAATTTACGCTCTTACTGAAACAGAAAATAAGTACTTAAGAGAATATTGCGACAAAGATGCTGGCTAAGGGGTTTATTAGACACTCTACTTCCCCGGTCGCCTCGCCTTTATTTTTTGTTCCAAAAAAGGAAGGGACATTACGAACATGCATTGATTACCGGGCACTAAATAAGGTAACTGTAAAAAATAGATTTCCCATGTCTTTGATTTCAGTTCTATTAGATCAAGTGAGGTCAGCAAAGATCTATACTAAATTGGATTTAAGAGGCGCATACCACCTGATAAGAGTAAAGGAGGGTGATAAGTGGAAAACTGCATTCCGCACAAAGTTTGGTTTGTTTGACTATCTTGATATGCCATTTGGTTTATGCAATGCTCCAGCGGCATTTCAGTTTTTCATGCAGGAGGTATTAAGGGAGTACATTGATGTTTTTGTGATTGTCTACATTGACGACATTTTTATTTATTCAGGTTCCCCAGAGCAACATATAAAACATGTGAGGGCAGTGTTGCAACGTCTACAGGAATACCAATTGTGTGTAAAATTGGAGAAGTATGTGTTCCACGTGACGCAGGTTGAGTTTTTAGGATTCATACTGACCCCAACAGGGATTGTTATGGACCCAAAGAAAGCGCAGGCAGTAATGGACTGGCCTTCTCCACAGTGCATAAAAGACATCCAATCCTTTCTAGGGTTCACCAATTTCTATCAGCGTTTCATCAGCATTTTCTCGAAAATGGTCACCCCAATTACGCAACTACTTAGAAAGGCGGTGCATTTTAGTGGGAGTCCTGAAGCAGAGAAAAGGATTTGAAAGTAGCCTTCACTACTGTACCAGTGTTAAAACATCCCAACACGGATAGAGCATTTCAGGTGGAGACTGATGCTAGTAATGTTGCGGAAGGAGCTATATTATCGCTGAAAGATGAAGAAGGAGTATGGCATCCAGTAGCGTTTTACTCTAGAAAATGGTCTACTTGTGAACAAAACTATTCCATCACTGATAAGGAATTATTGGCTATTCGATCAGCCTTCCTTGAGTGGAGGCATTACTTATTAGGAGCAAGGCATCAGGTGGCGGTGGTAACTGATCACAAGAATCTGCAGTATTTCAAGACCACCCAGACCTTTAGTCCTAGGTAACTCCGCTGGTCTCAGTATTTTAATGAATTTGATTTTGTGCTGACATTCAGGCCTGGGAGTAAGAATGGGAAAGCGGATGCTTTATCAAAGCAGCGAAATTTAGACAACATAGTGAGTGAAGTAAAAGCAATTATTCCCCCAGAAAAGGTCATTTGGTCTGTAACAAAACAATTAATTCAGCAAGTAAAGAAAGCCTTACCACCCAGGCAACTTCGGGACAGTCATCCAGCACGAACGGTGCGTGAGGGGCTGCCTTATCATCAGGGCCATCTGTATTTACGGACAAAAGAGTTACAGGATAAGGCTTTATGATGGTGCCATAAGTCTCCTTTAGCAGGACATCCAGGTCAAAGGAAGATGCAAACAATGTTGGAAAATATTTCTGGTGGCCTAAATTAATACAGGAGGTGGAGAAATATTTGTTACAATGTGAGAATTGTGCGCGTAACAAGGCAGAGCATGTTAAGAAGAGAGGATTATTACAACCATTACCAACTCCTGAGAAATCATGGACTCATATTTTGATGGATTTCATTACGGAACTGCCCCCCGATAATCAGTTTGACACCATTTGGGTGGTGGTGGATTTTTTGTCTAAACAAACTCATTTAATTCCTTGTGTGGGAATACGGGGCGCTGGCAAGTTAGCTGAGTTATTTCTCCAACATGTGGTGAGATTGCATGGTTCACCGAAGAGTATTGTATCTGACAGAGGCCTGCAGTTTACTTCAAGATTTTGGCGTGCTTTCTGCGGATTTTGGGAATCAACTGTGCTCTATCTACCAGTTATCACCCCCAAATAGATGGCCAGACGGAAAGGGTGAATCAAACACTTAAGCAATATTTGCGAGGCTATTTGGGGGATGGCAGAGACTCTTGGGTGCAGGCACTATGGTTGGCAGAGTTTGCATACAATGACACCTTACACACCTCTTTGGGAATGGCACCCAATGAATGCTTATATGTCCATGAACATACATGATACCGGAACATTTACCGGAGATGGAACACATGCCGGTGTTACAGGAGCGCAAACAGTTGCTTCTGGAAATCAGGCAGAGAGCATGCGCAAATTTGGAATGAGCCAAAGAAGGGTATACAAAGCAGGCCAATAAACACAGGCAGGAGAGTCCTAAGTATCAAGTGGGAGGCAGGGTTTGGTTGTCAACGAGGAATTTATCCTTGGTGGGGTCACGTAAATTTATGCCCCGGTTCATTGGCCCATATGAAATAATCAAGTGCGTGTCTCCTACAGCTATGAAATTGCGTTTACCTAAGACTTTACCTATACATCCGGTATTCCATGTACCTTTGTTTAAACCCACAGCTCCTGGGATGATTACCAAACGGCCTCCGGCTATTGTGAAAGAAGGTCAAATGGAATACGAAGTAAAACGCATTTTGGACGTCAAGAGAAGACATCAGAAACTATGGTATTTGATTCAATGGGAAGGTTATGGTCTGGAGGATTGTTCTTGGGAACCAGCAGGAGCCGTGCATGCCCCCATGTTGGTCAAACAATTTCATCTGCGACATCCGTCAAAACCAGGTCCTAGGAAGAGCCCTGGGAGAGGAGGTAATGCCAGGAAAAAGGACTGGAACAGGCGTGGAGTGCTCAAATGTGCTTACTAAGGACTAGGAGCTGGGCAAAGACTAAAGACTACATTTCCTAGCAGCACTAGGGAATCGTGTAGTTTCTAGCCAGGCACGCGTTGCCAGCTGACTCTGGTTAAGGACAGCTTATTAGCAGGCAATGAGGCAAGGCAGGTATGGCTTATTGAAGCCATGGTGCCGTTGGTGTCGGAACAGGGAGGAGAGGTCTTCATGCTGAGGAGCTGACAGTGCATACTTCTTTGATTGATACAGCTCGGAGGGGCGAGGACGCTGCCGGGCTACTTACTGTCGTGCAAGAATCATCTGGGAAGTCCCGCTGGGCTTCCCAGACTTCAGATAAGTACAGGAGGGTCTCAGGGGAGAGTTTGTGTACCCTGACGGGTTATGTGACACAGTCCGAGGACCTGATTCCACTACATTGTCTGTGTTGGAGTCATACAAAACTCTGCTATCATATACAAAGCTCATTGCTAACAGTCATGCATGCAGTGCGCACACGCGGAGTTGGCAATCCCCCGTTCATGAGAGTATGGGAGCATAAAGACATGTGTGAATCAAATTAGGCCAACTGGGACCGCAAACTAGTTACGGTTTATGATTGTTCTGTTTGTCCTGTACATGTGCTTAAGCTTGCCCAATGGGCCATGCGTTTGTTTATCATTACGGGAAAAACACCCATTTGTTTGTTTCATCACCCTTACTGCAAAATGTGTTCATTCTATGTGTGGTAACAGTCGAGCACACGTATTAAGGTGTGCTCCAAACAGGTTCATGCAGTAATCTTGTATATGGTTTATGTTAGGTTATGTCTACCAGTGCTGTGGGCAATTAGTTGTAGGAAAACAAGTTAAGTATATGTTTAGACATGTTAGGGTTCTTCCCTGGTGTTTCCCCTTCCCTAACCAACCTAGGTGTTCCCTTAATCTCAATCCGGTCTTCCAAAATTCCCCTGCCCTATCCACAACCCCTCCCTAACTCCTCTTCCCCCCACTGGCTGCCACGTGGTGACCTGTTTAATATCTATCAAGTGCCTGTGCCAACCACGGAGGGAGAGTCGAATTAATTCGGCTTCTGTGGTTCGGGGGAGAGTGTTGATCCCTCTTCCCCTACATTGTGTGTTATTGACACAACCCTTTAATTTCCCAAATGTGACTTATATTTAGTCGCTGCTTTAGCCACTATACACTTTTGTAACCTGCACAAGTCACCTACCCTTCAAAAGGTCTGCCTGTGCTCATTCAAAAAATGTATGCTTGCCCTTCCTCACCACACTTGTTTTCCTTATTTACACATGCTAAGTACATCTGTTTAGGCCGTAAGCATAAAAATCCGGTGTACCATGGCTCAGTTTATGGCCTGCGGTATTGCTTGTTTTGTGAAACATTACAAAAAAATGGTGTTTTCCTAACTGGAAGAGTCGGGGGGAATACAGCGGAGCATTGCTTTTCTCAAATTTCACAGAAACCATTGCCAGGCCAATCATGTCCACCACATACCCTTTTTTCTGTCATTTTCCCAATTTTTCCCCAAACTATGGAATTTTTCCCTACATAGTTGTTGCCTGACCTGTGCAAATCACCCCTTCCTAAACTTAGAATTTTGTGTACTTTTCAGAAATGTATGCCTTTCTGTCCTCCCATTCAGCTTTCCTACCATTCTCTTCCATTCCGTCCACGCATGTCCTATTGGAAAGAAAGGCCAAAATCGCCTACTTTTAAAAATCTTTATAGTTATAAAAAAAGTTTACATAAATATAATCTTTATACAATATATCGTACCAAAGCAAAACCATAAGAATCAGCCGAGAAAAAAGAAAATATCTACATAGTGCAAAATTCTAAATCAGGTTCTAATAAAACAATAAAATAAGATAAGATAAAACAATTCTATTTACATTAGCATCAAATCAATCAAATACTCATTAAAATGTCACGTAGTACATGAGCTTCACACATACAACTAAATCACTTTATACACAATACCAGGTACGATAAAAGAATCATATAAAAGACTCCAAGCAGGCAGTCCCTACATAACCATCAATGATTAATAATATATATATAATCTAATCAATCTAATCAGTGAGCTCCTGTAACACGTTTAACTCTTCCTCAAAGTTTCTTAGGAGCTTGTCGGCACATTTCCATATCTGTGTAATGGCTATGATAAGAGTCTTGCTCTGACCGTCCATAGATCTCAGCCAAAATGCACCCCCTTTAATGTATTCAATATCATCTACATATTTGGGGAGTTACCACTCATATGCCATTCTTATACCTGCGCAGCTAGTTAAAATATGTCTGGCAGATTCAAGTTCATTTTTGTCCGCACATATTCTACAAAATCTTTCTCTTGCTGGCATATCTGTCCAAGCCCTTCTGCTTTCCAGAATATTCAAACGATTCAATTGAATATTCATAAATTCAAAATCGCCTAACTCTCAAATGTTTTTTGGTTTCCACTCAACCTGTTCTTGAAAGCCTAGAAAATTGTGAATACAGCACAGCAAACCATTTGTTCCTAGCTCTTAAAAGGAAAAAAACACAGGCTTCTTTGTACATCATTTTATTGGCATTTTCTGGAAAAAAACAAATGTTCTCCCTTTTTGGTTATTTTCTCTGACCCCCCTACAGCAAACTAGGATTCCTTGGTGGCGTTTTAACGGACTACATGTGGGAAGAAAAGGGACCAAATTTAACTGAGATATCTCATGTAACAAAAAAGGTACAAGGAATTGAATGGCGACATACCGAAATCACCAAAAAAGGCCTTGGCACTGGGGGAGAAAACCCATGACAGTTAAGGAGTTAAGGCAGAGACTGAAACATCAGTGCAGTGAATCCAACTGCACCGACCCATCAAGGACTTAACTGTGAGTACAGCCAGTTCTCTGTATATTACAAGGTGCCAAAATAAACACCTTATTGTGATCCTGGTGTCCTGTGTTCCTTGGGCCACCACATAATTGGCGACGAGGGCCAGTGAAAAACCAACGCAGCAACCATGCAAGGCGCCACGCCGCCTCCTGCTTTCCCCTAGAGGCTTTAGGAGGTAGTGGCTATTCAGCTACCAGGAAGAAAGCCATCCTACTCAACACCATGGTTGTTAAAGGACAATGCATTTTTGCGTGCCTAAAGACTGAGTCCGCTGCGGGCCATACAGACAACGTGTACAAAGAGGCAGTTTGTTGCATCATAAAGCACTTCTCCAACAAAGAAAACGTGGTCCTACAGAGGCTCAAATTCTACACGAGGAATCAAGCAATCAGTGAGGCAGTTGATGACTATATCACCCGCATGAGCGAGCTGGCGGCCCTGTGCGTATTCAGGCACAATGTGGAGCAAGTCATATGTGACATGTTGGTGGTACTTACCAATTCCCGCAAAGTTCAAGAAAAATTCATCCAGGAGAAGGAGCTAGACCTGGACAAGGCAATTCAGATAGCAAGAGCAGAGGAAGAGACATTGTGCAGATGCAAGGAAATCGGCGGATCTACGTGTCATGCCTGCGCCATGGGCGCATACATTGGTGATCAATATGGACAAATTGTTATTCATTTATCTACAGAAAACTCTTGGATCAACCGCTATTCACTATTTGGACTTTATTTCCCATTTGCAAGACTTTGGTGCTTTTTTATTTTCCCCAGAAAACTACACTTACCATAATGCACTTGGCTATAACCATCTATTCCTGGCTATTCCTATTTTTCTTTATCAGAACTACAATCCCCAGAAGCCCTAGGGATTTGCTCTGCTTCCACCAGCTCAGGAACAGAGAGGGAGGTGGCCGATTGTCTGCAGGTGTGCTGAGCCAGGTGCAACCAATTAGCCTGCCTCTGTGCTGGGCTGGGCAGTATAAAGGCTGCTGCCTGCGAGAGCTCAATCTCTTGCATTGAGAGTCCTTCCGGCACCTTATTTGCTTCGAGCTACAATCTTTGTATGCTGTTTCCTGATTTCACCTGCTCTTTGTTCCAGTGCCCTGGTGGGCTCCTGCCTTACAGTCTGCTACACCCTGCTGCCTACAGCCCTAGCCTTTTGGGCTCCCTGCCTCAGCCCTGCTCCTCTGGGCGTCCTGCCTTGCAGCCTACTACACCCTGCTGCCTACAGCCCTAGCCTTTTGGGCTCCCTGCCTCAGCCCTGCTCTTCCAGGCTCCTGCCTTGCAGCTGATCACGCTCTGCTGCCTTCCAGCCTCCGCCCTTGCCCTGCCGGGCTCTCCACATTGCAGCCGATCACGCTCTGCTGCCTTCCAGCCTCCGCCCTTGCCCTGCCGGGCTCTCCACATTGCAGCCGATCACGCTCTGCTGCCTTCCAGCCTCCGCCCTTGCCCTGCCGGGCTCTCTACATTGCAGCTGATCACGCTCTGCTGCTTTCCAGCCTCAGCCCTTGTCCTCTGGGCTCCCTGCTCTGCAGCCTGCCTCACTCCGACTGCCTTCAGCCCTTGTCCTCTGGGCTCCCTGCTCTGCAGCCTGCCTCACTCCGGCTGCCTACAGCCCTTGTCCTCTGGGCTTCCTACTTTGCAGCTTATCACGCTCTCCTGCCTACTACCTACCTTTTTCCGCTGGGTTCTCGGCCTAGCAGCCCTCTACAGTCCTCTGCAACCTTCTACGGTCAGCGGCCCTGCCCCTCAGGGCCCACTCCTTGCTGCCCGGCCCTTCTAGGTTCCTTGCCGTGCAGCCTGCTTTACTCTGCTGCTCTAAGCCCTTTTCCTCTGTGCTCTCTACCTTACAGCCCTGCTCCTGTGGGCTTGCTCATTGCTTCCCTGCTCCTCTGAGCTCTCAACCTTGTTCCTTACTGTCCTCTGCTATCCTATCCTGTTACACGACTTTCCCTTCATTTCCTTCTGCTAGTTTGCTATCAACCTCCTTTTCCTGGATTTGTCTGTAAGTATCTTCTCTTGTACTGTTTGTAGACCCTTTTGTACAGAGCTTGTCTGTTGGTTCCCATCAGTCAACCTCTGCCCCTTCCCTTGTCTCGTTTCTACATTACAGACACCCATAGCTGCTGTTCCAAGCCATGAGCAAACAGCGTGGGCCTCTGTTATAGCAAACTGTGCAGAAGGCTAGAGTTTTTTCCTAAGGTTCGTGGAATACTCTTTTCCTATATCTGCATACACCCCAAGAGGGAATTCATTCTGTACCTTTTTCCTTGCTACTCTTGCCTACTCTTCGTTCTCTTTCTTTTCAGCTGTGTGTGTACTTATCTGTCCACTTTATTTTGGCACAACCACCCAAACCCTTTCTGGGTGTCCTGTGCCACTCTTAATAGAGTGCCATCCTTGACACTACGACAGTCCCCCAAATGGCGGCCGTCCAATAGAAGGGACGCAGGGACAAACAGTCTCAAGACTCCACCAAAGAGAGAGGACTGAAGTGGCGAGAGCCCCAGAAATGCTACAGGCACTTAGCCAATGATAAGGACTGCTGTGCAAGGAACAAGGAGTGCTCCAAGTGTAGGAGATTCAGTCACGTCGCCGTTGCCTGCACCTTGAGGGAACCGAAAGTTGCATACATCGAGAGTGACAGAGGTACGAGTGATGAGGAGGAAGTAAAAGATAGACACACAGTAATCATAGTAAACTCGACTCGCGCCAGGAGAGAGAAACATCATTGCATCGTAGAAGTGGACAGTAACAAAAACCGGGTAATGGCCGACTCAGGGTCAGATCTGTGAGAAACCTGAAAGTGTCTCCCTGTCTAAACCTCGATGATCTGCCATCCAGGTGGCCAGGACATGGCCATCGCTATTGGATCCAGTTCCTGGGGGTGGACCAGTGATGGAGGACCACCTGGTCTTCGGGGAGTGGGACAGACACTGATGGGTGAGACTCAGGATTTCCCTTCCTTTAACACCTTTTTCCCATCCTATTACCTAGGACATTCCAAACCACTGCGCCCCCCCCTTTCTAACACTAATGCTTTCACACAACACAAAAGACAACGGACTAACACCAATGCCGTTTATCTGACATGTCCCAATACACGGGTCAGGCAATTGATCAAAATCACACACACCTTATGGCCCTTTCCTTTCCCCACAGGGATAAAAGGTGGAGCAAGAGAGCACAGTACGAGCAAGGCGAGCACGACAGACAGCACGATGAGACAGCTAAGCAAGTGCAACAGTGAAGGAGAAAGTCGTCAGGAATTGAGAGGGTGTCGAGGAGAGAAGTGCCCTTGCCCTTTTCATCCCAGACCTGCAGAACCATTGTAAAAGAGAGGCTAAGACCACAAACAACAGCACAAGTGCCCAGCAGTAGATGTCAACGGTACATGGGGCAAGCTGTCATGATGCCTACCTCCAAGGAGCCAGGTCCGACCCAGCAACCCCAGAGGCAGGCATCATTTCCCCCAGGGGAGTGCCAGCGGGCCCAAGCTGGGGCCCTTTGGACGCAGTCCTGGCGCCTTAGGCGCCAGGCTCATGTTGGACCTCTGTCCTGGCGCCTTACGCGCCAGGCTCATAAAGCTAGACATGTGTTCAAGTGTTTTAATGTGCACTTACCTGATGCAGACCATGCTGCCACATCCAGGCCCTCTTGAGGCCTGAATAGGAACTACTTTACCTGTGGGACTACTTTCCACCCGGGTGTGGTCGGGGAAGGATACATACATGATCGGAGGAAGGATACACACTTGGAACTTCTTCCAAAGCTATTTAAACCACACCCGATCAGCAACTCACGCTTCGCGTTGTTCTGCTCCTCGCAGCTGGACGCTCACTGTGTCAGCTCCTGCATCTGGACTTCAGCCACGCCTGTCAGCATCCTGGGTCACCTGCAAAGAGAGACAAGAGACCTACCAGCTAATCTGCACCACGGAGACATCACCGACGATCCTGAAAGGGAAGACATCATTTTTAAAAGCATTTTGTTACGATCGCTGCAGCGCTGCATTTCACTCACCTTTCCTGGGTTCCTCCATCTTCAGCAGCGATCATCCGGATACACAGCCACTTCCCAGAGCCTAGAGAAAAAGACAAGAATAAGAGGTGAGAGAAGGAAGGGAATAGGAAAAGCTCAGTTTCCTTCTAAGACTTACCTGTTGGGTCATTCCCATTTTATTTCGGGTCTTGCTGCTTCCAAGCAGGACCCCGGCCCCTATGGGGAAAAAAGACAAAGACATTAGATGAGCGAATGCAAAAACATTACCTGAGCGCTCATCTAGGACTTACCAGATCTTTACTGGAACTGCACGTTTCACTTCGGGTCGGCGCCATATCTCCGGCATTCCGAACCCCGGCCCCTATGGGGAAAAGACATCAACATCAGCGCTTTGTTGCAAGAAGTCTCCAAAGGAATCTTCATTCATCACCTGAAAAAGACAATGAACATTATTATTTAAAGCTTGAACTTTTGAACTTGCAACAGAACTTTTACAGCGCCTTACCAGTATAATCAAGCTTACCTGATCTCCAATCCAACCTCAATCCAGTGAAGTAACTGGGTTCAACGCGCCCCTGCGTCACAAGCAGGATGGAGAGCTCGTCCTTTCAGACCCTAAGGTGAGACTTCACGGGGAATCGTGGAAGGGTATCGTGGAGGGTTGGAAGAGAGTGGGAGGTTTGAGCATAACTCAGTCAGTAGGTAATACTCCCTTTTCACGCACAGGGGAATATTCCTGCGAGCCAGAGAAGCCAGAGTAGAGGGCCCTTCCTGTCCATCTTCAGAGTCCTGCGCTTCACCATTGAAGAAGCATCAGCACTCGAAGCCAGACCTGCGCCTCCGTGGGAATCAGGTGAGCGTTACAGAACGCGAAGCCTACCCACAATTTCCCACCCGGGCGCTATGGAGACTTCCGAGACTGACCAGCTGGCCCAGCTTTTGGGGGAATTATGGCAGAGGTGCACTCAGCCCGCCAGGAGACTAACGCTCTCAAAAGAGAACTGATCTTATCTAAGGAAAGAACTGATGACCTAGCCAAAAGGTTATTACAGGCCCAGGCAGGGCACACTCCTTTACCTAATTCCAGAGACATTTCCACATCAATGGGTTTGAGTAACCCGGTACAAATGAATCTACCTGGACACATGCCTTTGGCCCCGCCTGAACGTTTTGCGGGGGATCCCAAGAAATATGCCGTCTTTATGAACCAATGTCGTTTACACTTTCTATGCAGACCCGGAGCCTTCCCTAACGACCAGACCAAGGTAGCCTTTATACTATCTTACCTCAGTGGCAGTGCTGCCGATTGGTCTATTCCATTGGTAAATCAGGATGATCCCATTCTCCAGAATTTTCAGGGCTTCCAGGCCAGCATGGAAAGATTGTTCGCTCGACACTCTCAAGGACAGGCCCTTGATAATGAACTGCTATCATTACGACAAGGTAATCAGGATCTTCTGTCCTACATAGCCACCTTTAACAGACTGGTTGTGGAAACTGGATGGCCAGAAAGCAAAAGGATCACATTGTTTCATCGAGGCCTGCCCGGAGAGCTTAAGGATGTTCTAGCTCAGATAGTAAACCCACCCCAGGTCTGCGCAGACTACATTGACTTGGTGGTTCAACTTGATCACAGACTTCAAAATAGAAAAGCAGATCGGTTCAAGTATGAAAACCGAGCACCGATCAAAACCCACGCTACCTCCAAGAGTACCGACGTATCTGAACCTATGCAAATCGGTGGTGTTAAAGGACCATTAACGCAGAAAGAACGAGAGAGAAGGCGGCAAATGCAACTTTGTCTGTATTGCGGGACTTCCGGTCACTTTCTTCGAAATTGTCCAGTTAAACCACTTAAGAAGGTGGTTGGAGCTACTGATAACGAATTAGTGACACCTGATTCGGGAAACGACCTAGCCCGGCAAGCGTAGGGATCCGCTTGCCGAGCTTGAAAACTAACTCTTTGACCTCGCATTTCGTCATGCCAATGGTGCTCGTGGACCCAAAACAGCCTCAGCAGTTGCATGCTATAAAAGCATACATCGACAGTGGAGCTATTGGAAATTACATAGACCGTGAATTGGCTTCCAGGATTAAGCTTCCTCTCCGCCCGAAAGTAACCCAAGATGTCATTACTACAGTAGATGGAACCGAAATTGCCTCAGGGCCTGTAACGGATTCCACTGTTGAAGTGACACTGGTGGGTCAGGATGGACATCGGGAAGCAATCGTGTTTGATGTGATCAAGGCCCCACAATTTCAAGTAATTCTTGGAATTCCTTGGTTAGAAACACATAATCCCAGAATTGACTGGCGAGCAAAGAAGATAAGTTTTCCTGATTGTGAACCAACTTGTTATCCAAGAAATCCAGCTATGGGTCTAGCCACAGCAACTTCCACCCCTGTACAGCTACCGTCAGAATACCAAGAATTCCAAGACGTTTTTCAGAAAGAACAGGCTAACAGGTTACCTCCCCATCGGTCTTATGATTGCCAGATCGATCTGGTACCCAATGCTCAACTACCTTGTAGTAGGATTTATGCTCTTACGGAACCTGAGAACCTGCATTTGCGTCAGTATTTAGATCAGTACCTAGCCAATGGTTTTATTCGACCGTCCAAGTCTCCTGTCTCTTCAGCTCTGTTCTTCATGCCAAAAAAAGAAGGTGACCTTAGAACGTGTATAGACTATCGCGCCCTAAATCAAATAACGATTAAGAATCGTTATCCTCTGCCCTTGATCCCTGAGCTTATCAACCAGGTGAAAGACGCTTGTGTGTACACCAAGTTAGATCTCCGAGGAGCTTATCACCTGGTGCGCATAAAAGAAGGCGACGAATGGAAGACTGCATTCCGCACCAAATTTGACTCTTCGAATATCAGGTGATGCCCTTCGGTTTGTGCAATGCACCTGCCGCCTTTCAGTACTTTATGAATGATGTTCTTCGGGAACTTATCGATGTCGGCGTCATTGTTTACATTGACGACATCCTGGTGTACTCTTCTTCAGAATCTGATCACAGAAAACATGTTAGGGCAGTTCTTGAGAAACTGCGCCAGCACAGACTATTTGCAAAACTCGAAAAATGCGTTTTTCATACCACAGAAGTTGAGTTTCTCGGATTCATCCTGACACCGCAAGGAGTCCAAATGGACTCGCGAAAGGTGGACGCCATCCTCAAATGGCTATCTCCACCCTCGGTGAAGGGAGTTCAGAGCATGCTCGGCTTTGCCAATTTCTATCGAAGTTTCATCCCGAAATTTCCCCGAACAGTCCAACCCATCACAGCTCTCCTAAAGAAAAACAAACGCTTCGAATGGACTCTTGAGGCCGAACAAGCCTTCCAGGACCTGAAAACCAAATTCACCTCTGCACCTGTATTGAAGCACCCGCACCCAGATCTCCTGTACATAGTGGAAACCGATGCTTCATGTTCGGCCATCGGAGCTGTCCTGTCGCAAAGAGACCCAAAAACTAACCAACTACACCCAGTGGCCTTTTGGTCCAGAAAATGTTCTCCTCCTGAAATCAACTACGCAATTACCGATAAAGAGTTACTGGCCATCAAATCTGCTTTCAAGGCTTGGCGTCACTACCTTCTCGGGGCAAGACACACCATCACCGTAATTACGGACCACAGAAACTTACAGTATTTAAAGACGGCCAAAGCTCAATCTTCACGACAACTCCGATGGGCTCTATTCTTTGCGGAATTTGATTTTGTAATTACCTATCGCCCTGGCTGCAAGAATGGAAAAGCAGACGCCTTATCCCGGATTGGCATGGAAGAACCTAATTCGAGCTTAGAACCTGTGCCCATCATACCTGAGCAAAGAATCTTATGCTTAACTTCATTGCAATCTATTGAGGATATCCAAACGCAAGTAAAACAACTTCTAGACTCTTCAACCTTACTGGAATGGAGTCAAAAGGGTCCTCATTACACCGTTAAGGATGACTTACCCTACTTCCAGGAGCGGTTGTTTCTGCCAAGTAAAGAATTGCAAGAACTTTTTATTGCCGATCATCATGAATCTTTAATGGAAGGACACCCTGGTATCGCTAAAACGGAGGAAAAAATCAAACGCCACTTCTGGTGGCCTTCTTGGAGAAAAGACATAAAGTCTTTTGTACTGTCTTGTGGAATTTGCACCCAAAACAAGGCTCAAAAGAAAAGGCCAGCCGGCCTACTTCAACCCTTGGATATTCCACCGGCACCATGGCAACCTGTCAATGGACTTTATAACAGATCTGCCTCCTTGTGCTGGTTACAACACAATCCTTGTAATTGTGGACCTATTCTCCAAAATGGCCCACTTTATCCCTTTAAAGGGTTTGCCTTCAGCTTCCACCTTGGCCAAGGAATTCCTGGAGAATATAGTTTGCATACATGGTTTCCCTTCCATTTTAGTCTTGGATCGTGGAAGTCAATTTATCTCACATTTTTGGAAGAAGTGTTGCCAACTAGCACAAATAGATGTGCGGTTATCCACCAGCCACCACCCCCAGACCGACGGACAAACCGAGAGAACCAATCAGACTCTCGAGCAATATCTTCGGTGCATGTTACACCAATCCGAGTTAATTTGGAAAGACATCCTTTGGATCGCAGAATATGCATACAACAATTCAGTGCATTCTGGAACCGGACAAACCCCCTTTTATACTTTGTATGGTCACCATCCTCGGACCTCTGATCTAGATCCACCTCTGACCCTGGAAATGCCCGCAGTAAATCATCTGCATTCCACAATAACCCGAGCCTTCAAAGAAGCTGCAACTCATTTACAGCAAGCCAAGAAAAAGTATAAAGAAAACGCTGATTTGCACCGAAGTAAAACTCCTCCTTACCAAGTAGGAGACCAGGTATGGCTAGCAACTAAACATTTACCCCTCAAGGGCCCGCGAACCTTCAATCCCAGATTCATAGGACCTTATCCCATCAAAGCTATAATCAACCCAGTGGCCTTTAAACTGGATCTACCGTCCAACATGCGTATTCATCCAGTTTTAATGCATCACTTTTGAAGCCAGTACAACCAGGAACCCGATTGTCCAAGCCTCCAGATCCAGTGCAAATTGAAGGGGAATTAGAATTCGAAGTTAAAGACATTTTAGACTCCAAGGTGGTAAAGTCGAAACTCTTCTATCTTGTTGACTGGAAGGGATATGGACCTCAGGAGAGATCGTGGGAGCCTAGTAACCATGTCCACGCACCTCGATTAGTACAAAGGTTTCACCGGAGATTTCCGAACAAGCCCAAACCCCCGGAGGGAAGAACCTTGGGAGGGGCCTTGAGGGGGGGTACTGTCATGATGCCTACCTCCAAGGAGCCAGGTCCGACCCAGCAACCCCAGAGGCAGGCATCATTTCCCCCAGGGGAGTGCCAGCGGGCCCAAGCTGGGGCCCTTTGGACGCAGTCCTGGCGCCTTAGGCGCCAGGCTCATGTTGGACCTCTGTCCTGGCGCCTTAGGCGCCAGGCTCATAAAGCTAGACATGTGTTCAAGTGTTTTAATGTGCACTTACCTGATGCAGACCATGCTGCCACATCCAGGCCCTCTTGAAGCCTGAATAGGAACTACTTTACCTGTGGGACTACTTTCCACCCGGGTGTGGTCGGGGAAGGATACATACCTGATCGGAGGAAGGATACACACTTGGAACTTCTTCCAAAGCTATTTAAACCACACCCGATCAGCAACTCACGCTTCGCGTTGTTCTGCTCCTCGCAGCTGGACGCTCACCGTGTCAGCTCCTGCATCTGGACTTCAGCCACGCCTGTCAGCATCCTGGGTCACCTGCAAAGAGAGACAAGAGACCTACCAGCTAATCTGCACCACGGAGACATCACCGACGATCCTGAAAGGGAAGACATCATTTTTAAAAGCATTTCGTTACGATCGCTGCAGCGCTACATTTCACTCACCTTTCCTGGGTTCCTCCATCTTCAGCAGCGATCATCCGGATACACAGCCACTTCCCAGAGCCTAGAGAAAAAGACAAGAATAAGAGGTGAGAGAAGGAAGGGAATAGGAAAAGCTCAGTTTCCTTCTAAGACTTACCTGTTGGGTCATTCCCATTTCATTTCAGGTCTTGCTGCTTCCAAGCAGGACCCCGGCCCCTATGGGGAAAAAGGACAAAGACATTAGATGAGCAAATGCAAAAACATTACCTGAGCGCTCATCTAGGACTTACCAGATATTTACTGGAACTGCACGTTTCACTTCGGGTCAGCGCCATATCTCCGGCATTCCGAACCCCGGCCCCTATGGGGAAAAGACATCAACATCAGCGCTTTGTTGCAAGAAGTCTCCAAAGGAATCTTCATTCATCACCTGATAAAGACAATGAACATTATTATTTAAAGCTTGAACTTTTGAACTTGCAACAGAACATTTACAGCGCCTTACCAGTATAATCAAGCTTACCTGAACTCCCATCCAACCTCAATCCAGTGAAGTAACTGGGTTCAACGCGCCCCTGCGTCAGAAGCAGGATGGAGAGCTCGTCCTTTCAGACCCTAAGGTGAGACTTCACGGGGAATCGTGGAAGGGTATCGTGGAGGGTTGGAAGAGAGTGGGAGGCTTGAGCATAACTCAGTCAGTAGGTAATACTCCCTTTTCACGCACAGGGGAATATTCCTGCGAGCCGGAGAAGCCAGAGTAGAGGGCCCTTCCTGTCCATCTTCAGAGTCCTGCGCTTCACCATTGAAGAAGCATCAGCACTCGAAGCCAGACCTGCGCCTCCATGGGAATCAGGTGAGCGTTACACAAGCCTATGCCGATAAGCGGGAGCGAGGGAGGCTCCTGCGCCCATGGTACTACTAGAGAAGCCAAAAGCCAAGTGGTTCGACACAGCCGGTGAGTCGAGGGGAGAACCGATTAGAAACCGGGCTAGGATGAGTGAGAATCGCAGAGTGGCATGTTTTTAACCAAAGCTGATGAACTTTGAATGAACTATTAAAAGTGTGAAGGGGGAGACCAGCTGCATAGGGGAAGCGGCACCACGTAGGTGCTAACTCAAGAGACTCTGGTCGAGCCCCATATGAGAGAAACTACAAGTACCAGAAGGCCGTAGGAAGGCCAGTAAAATAGGTCAAAGTGGTCATACAGAGGGTCAAGCAAAATCCCTGTACAATTGAAAGTCTTTGATCTACAAGTTCTGTGAAAGAAACGGAAGTGAATCCCAATGATATTGGACAAATTGTGAATGTGAAATGAAGAGGGGTCCGAACCTGACTGAGGGTGATCCCGGGCTAAAGCCATCACCCGAAAATATAAAAAGGAAAGAGGGGTCCAAGCTCGACCGATGGAGATCCAGGGGTGAAGACATCACCCAAGAATATAAAGAGAAGTTGATTGATAAAGGAACTGTGATATATTCAGTGCCCAGAAGAGGGGGACACTGGGGTGAAACCACCACCCTATGTGAAACTGTGATAAATAAGTGAGGGGTCAGCGCCTAGAAGAGGGGGACCCAGTGGTGACCCCGTCACCCAGCAAACTTTGAAAAAAAACTTTCATTTGTTAAAGGAACTTTTGTTTTGTTGTTTGAACATGTCAGGTCCTCGAAGGCAAGAGACTTTCAAGTGAAACGAGACTTGGCCATTGACAGCCCGGATAACTGAAAGCTTGAGGATTAAAAGCTGAACAATCATCTCGTGCTAGAAAAACCCTGATAGTGTGCCCTGAGAGCTGCCATTAGAACTGTTGTCTCGTGCTGGAGAAGCCTGGGACTGTACTGTGCTCCAAGCTTCCATCTTATCCGTTCTCGAAACGTGGGAAAGGAAGACCCAAGCTACCGCATACTGACATATTATCTAAAAAAACCTCTTTCTTTTCATGAGAACTATACCACACCCCTTTTTGTATTAGTTGTGAGGTTTTGGCAATAGATTTCTTAGTAGAGGCCCTTTTTATTTTGATACAACGCCACTAAGACTGCCTTCATTTTCATTTGATGGTCAAGGCTGGCTCCCATCTTAGATATAGGTTTAGATTAAGTGTTTCTCCAACCTGCATACAGCATTTATTGTTCAATAAACACCCTTGAACTGTGATCACTTGTGTCTGTCTTACTTGTTGTCACCATGAGTTCCTCACAGATCTGACTATCCTCCACATTCAGACCTACAAAAATATGGTGGGGCATGACTTGGTAGAGATCAGAAGCACCAAGCATGTCAGGAATCGGTCCAGGATCACCAGGACGCAAACAAAGCAAGCCACACCCCCATCAGGTCCGACATTACCGGGTCACTCTATCAGGCTTCAGCGGGTACTACCCTTCAGGATTCCTAAAAAAGGGGCATTTGTTCAATGCCACAATAGACACCATCCCTCCATTTCGTTGCAGTGGCGGTTGCCATGGAAATTAGGGCAGGGATCTCGATTCGCGTCACGTCAGACGCACGTTATGGTCAGGTGACCGCTACTAGATAAACTCTAGCCGCGGTAAAACTTGTTGCTTCTGATTTTGTTTCGAAGTGTGCTACGTATCCTGTTTCTAGCCTTGTTACCTACTCTTGAACGCTTGACCTGCTATCCCTGCCTCGCTTCCTTATCTCTCGTCTCAACCTTGTTCTCTGTGTTCGAAGTTTGGCTTCCTTTGTTGGACTCCTCGAATTTTGTCCCCTCCTTCCTTTTTTCTGTCTCGTCTTACCTGTTGCCTGCCTAGTCCTTCGTCCTCCATCCTTACCCGCGGAACTTCCCCCATTCCGCTCTGCTACTCGTTGCCGAACCGGACCGCCTCCAGGAACTGTCATTTGCCTCACGTCTTTTCTTTGGCTCAACCTAGAACTTCTCGTTGCTGAAATCGGACCTCCTCCCAGATTGCCTCGTCTCACGTTCTGTCTTGTGAAGTCCTTTCATCATCCGACCCGGACTGTTTTATGGATTGTTTGCCTCACCCCTGATCAACGTTGTTGCTTCTCGTCACTGAATTGGATTGCACAGGACCATCTCCAGTTCCTTGGGATCCCCGAGCTCCGACCTAGACTGCCGGTACATTCCTCTACTCCTCTTTCCCGGTACGGACTAGAGACTGCCTTGGTACCATCACATGCAGAGGGTGGAGCGTCCTCATTTCGTCGGGTATTGCACTTGCGATCCCTAGGTGTACACATACCGGCGGGAACAGTCTTCTCATCCCTGTACCTGGCGGTCTTATAGGAGTATTGGTTTCCTATGGAAGGCTTGCTATCGATCCCACGGTAAATGTGTCTGTCCTTATGGTGTTGGTTATTTATCCAGTTCTATGAATGCGAGTATTAAGGGTTCTTGTGTTCTTGTGTATTGTAACAGATGTCCTTCTGCTCCTCATTTGATGTCAGTATAAAGAAAAAAACGTAAAAACGTGGTATCAACTGGGCTACAATCACAGACGAAGGGAGTCTACTGCCACGGGTTTTGGGTCCATTCTTTCACGCAATTGATCCCTGGTGCTAGTTTACTTGTTTCAGACACAGGGTTACATTGTAGGGTAGAATTCATCGTCTACAGTACGGGGGCAACTTGAGCAGGCATTCCTGACAAAGCACAAGCCCACAGTCTTTGGGGTGGGCCAAAGTGGACCTCTTGGGGTACATTAAAGCAAAACTTGAGTTCAAGGGCAGGCACACCACGACAAAAGTTTATTTTTCAACCAAAGGTCCCGCAGTGCTTGGATGGGACGATCAGCATAAATTGAGTATTTGGTTGGACCCCTGGACCGATGACCAAGCGTTGTTGGTCTCCTCATGAGCAGCGTCGAACTTACGTAATGATTTTCCCATGTTGTTCTCTGAAGCACCATGGAAGATAAAGAACTATGTCCACAAAATTCGGCTGAAGCCACATGCCGTGCCAGTGAAGCACAGGTGTGTCCCAGCGACAGTGAGGTTCGCATTAGAGTCTCAACTCTGCAAGATGGTCGAAGCGGGCACGATTGAGACAGTTGAATCCTCTGAATGGCTACGTTTCCATTGTCCTCATCAAAAAGAGATTGTCAAATGACTTAAGAGTGTGCATAGAGCTGCGCAGCATTGACTTGGAAGTGGTCACGGACAGTTTTCTCTTGCCAAGCATCAATGAAATAATTCTAATGATGAAAGAACAAAAATCTTTTGCAAGCTTGACATAAGAGACGCCTACCATCCGATAGACCTGCATAAAACTTCACATCCTCTCACAGCATTCATCACACCCTTCGGCACATACCAATATACCTGCATGCCTTTCAGTTTGTCATCAGCTGCATCAGCATTCCAGAGAATGATGAACTCCCTGCTCCATGGCATCGACAATGTGTCTTATTTCCAGGACGATATCCTAGTGTATGTTAAGGATGTGAAGACCCATGATGGGGTGCTAAGACAAGTCCTCAACAAGCTCCAAGATGCAGAAGGCTGCCTGCGCTATGAAAAATGCATATTTGGGGCGCATGAAATGGAGTACCTGGTCTACCGGATCTTGAATGAAGGGGTGAGCCTGAAAAAATACCTTTTACAAGCCACTCTTGATGCCCCGGCCCCTATCGTGAAGGATGAGCTTTGGTTGTTCTTGGGACTCACGGAGTACTATGCCAAATGTGTATCCAGATTTTCCAAAATGACTTCCCCTTTGAGGGAGCTTCTAAGGAAAGGAGCGGAGTACACAAGTAGCTGCATTCGATGAAGTCAAGAGGAGGATTATGCATGCCCCATGTTTGAAGCCTTTCAACCCTAAGTGGGAAACGTATGTGGCAAACGATGCCAGTACCTACGGCTGGGTGCCACATTCACCCAAAGAAGGGAAGACACAGAAAACCTTTTCGCCTTTGCGTCCAAAGCTCTGTCCGAGTCCGAAAGAAATTACTACACAGTCGAGAAAAAGATGCTTGCATGTGCCTGGGCCGTGGAGTACTTCAAGTCATATGTGTGGGTCACCAAGTTCTGTCTGGTCACTGACCACAAGCCCTTAGTGCACATGCTAAGTCCCGGTGCGACAAAAATTGCAACGCCACGACTGACAAGAATTGCAGCGAAACTGCAAAAATACACATATGAAATCACACACATCGCTGGCTGGAAGAACGCCCAGGCGGACTGTATGTGCAGACTACTTGATCACAAAATCCCAGGTACCACATTGCTCGAGGATGAGCGCATCGTGGCATCCATTGGCGATTTAAGAAGAAATAGGGAGTTCATGGAAATGAGTGAGTCCCATTTCGAAGGAAGAAATGAGGCAAGACGATTCCCTGGACAGAGTAGCGAAATTGGCCCGGAATGGTTGGCCCAGCGAGACTACGATCCCGGAAGGCCTACACCCGTTCTGGAAGGTCAATGAAGAAATTGTAGCGATGGACGATCTGGTGATGAGAGGACATCAGGTAATTCCCCATAGAGGTATGCAGAAAGTCATACTATGCAAAGCCCATGCAGGTCACTTGGGCAGCAACATGACACGAGTGCGGGATGCCTACTGGTGGCCGGGCATGGACCAAGAAGTAAGGACAATGATTGAGAGGTGGCCGAATGTGCCAACAGTGACTAAAGATTAAAAGTGAGGCAAGCACCCATGATCCCCACTGAAATTCCCTCGGGTGTGTGGCACAAATTAGGATTGGAATTCATAGGCCGATTGGATGGCATGTTGATCGAAGTATGGAGTGGTCATGGTGGACTAACTGTCCAAGTGGGTAGAGGTATAATTCGTACCAGACAACACCACATCCAGTCATCGATGTCCTCAATGCAGTCTTTCAAAGAGAGGAGTTGCCCGGAGAAATTGTGATGGACAACAGAGTTCAGTTGGTCTCAAGGGACATGGAAAGTTTCCTCAAGAAGCAAAACATTCAGCAATTGAGAACGAGTCTTTATAACCCCCAAGCAAACGGTCTGGTGGAAAGAGCAAAACATTTCATCAAAGGAGCCCTACAACTAGCGAGTGCAGCAGGGATGAACCCCTATAAAACAGTCAACGAGGCCGTGGCGGCACACAGGCTGACCCCCAATGACATTATGGCCGTTTTGTCATTCCAAATGTTAAGAGTGGCTACACAAAGGCAAGACGATGAAATCGACATGGGTGAAATAGTGTGGTGAATACAGGACAGTTGCAGAAAGTCATACTATACAAAGCCCATGCAGGTCACTTGGGCAGCAACATGACACGAGTGCGGGATGCCTACTGGTGGCCGGGCATGGACCAAGAAGTAAAGACAATGATTGAGAGGTGGCCGAATGTGCCAACAGTAACTAAAGATTAAAAGTGAGGCAAGCACCCATGATCCCCACTGAAATTCCCTCAGGTGTGTGGCACAAATTAGGACTGGAATTCATAGGCCGATTGGATGGCATGTTGATCGAAGTATGGAGTGGTCATGGTGGACTAACTGTCCAAGTGGGTAGAGGTATAATTTGTACCAGACAACACCACATCCAGTCATCGATGTCCTCAAAGCAGTCTTTCAAAGAGAGGAGTTGCCCGAAGAAATTGTGACGAACAACAGAGTTCAGTTGGTCTCAAGGGACATTGAAAGTTTCCTCATGAAGCACAACATTCAGCAATTGAGAATGAGTCTTTATAACCCCCAAGCAAACGGTCTGGTGGAAAGAGCGAACCGTTTCATCAAAGGAGCCCTACAACTAGCGAGTGCAGCAGGGATGAACCCCTATAAAACACTCAACGAGGCCGTGGCGGCAAACAGGCTGACCCCCAATGACATTACGGATGTTTTGTCATTCCAAATGTTAAGAGTGGCTACACAAAGGCAAGACGATGAAATCGACATGGGTGAAATAGTGTGGTGAATACAAAAGAGCAAGGACGTCATGAAAGCACAGAGTGACATTTGCAGAGCAGTAGACTGCACTGAAGTTAATGAAGGGGATCTAGTAAAAATACGATTGCCCCACAAGGAGACCACAACTGGTCCCAGGTATGGCCAGGCCATTGAAGTTAACCAGAAAGGCACCAATCATGTCTATACCCACAATGGTAAAAGGTGGAATCTAGAAAGGGTGGCCATGTACAAGAAGAAAATGCTGGCAAGCCATACTTCTGTGGAAATAGGAGACATTAACGAAGCATGGGAATATACCGACGGTCTGGAGCTGCAAGGGTCAGAAGATATGGAAGAAGAGAACCAAGGTGAGAGTGTCATGATGAGCCTGCGCGCTCAGCAAGAGCACAACACCAAGCAGCAACCCCAGCTGCCCAATGCTCAGGAGAAACATCAGTCATGAACACTCTGATCCCAGAAGCAGCGATCAACCAGAATTGACCCCGACGAGGAAAGAGAAGACCAACCAAATACGGAGACTTGATAATGGAGTAGGACAAAGTTGTTATAAAGAAAGGAGGTGTGGGAGAACTTGTCCTGTAAGATCTCGGAGCCCAGAGATCTCGCGCACAGTGCTCAACAGAGACGGTGAAACAGGAGATGCAGAGCGGACAGTGAGGGCAACGGTTGTACCCCAGCGTGCCTCTTGAAGTGAGGCCTGAAGCCTCCAGAGAGCAGCCAGACACCCTGTTGCTGCTCATCCCATTGCACAGCGTAATTCCATGGCTGCCACATGGAGCCTCGTGGGAGCTCTTGTAATCAAGTTGGGACATTAAGACAGAGACTGATACATCAGTGCAGTGAAGCCAATGGCACTGAGCCATCAAGGACTTAACTGTGAGTACAGCCAGATCTCTGTATGTTACAAGCTGTCAAAATAAACACCTTATCCTGATCCTGGTGTCCTGTGTGCATTGGGCCACCACAGACACTTTTCTTATTTGACGTGTCGCTCATAACCAAGCCCTCATTTTAACAAGTAGGTAGGAAGAACTGCGTGACTGAGATAAAAGAACAAGTGCAGCGCCCCAAAGCAGGTACAGCACTGTTACGTTCTTAGTATGGAGTAATAAGAAGGGTGGTGACAGGATGCCTGCGTTTTGCTGGACACTTCCCTTTCAAGTGCAGGAATGTTTTTTTTTATTTAAAGGGGTAGTTCGGTTCAAATTTTAATTGGCCCAATCGATCGGGCATGTATTTTAGTTGTTGGTCACATTGGACTGGCAAGTCAGAAAATCACAATCCGAGCGACATGATTGGTAGGGTTTTTGAAGCCAACAGGGATAGCTGGCATCGTGAATTGAACAGTGGGGATTGTGGGAATTATAGTGTTTTGTCAAGGTAGATTGGGAATAAATTATCAGAGGGACGTGAAGAAGAATAATTGGGAATATCTGGGTAGAAGACAGGATAGAAGGGATTCTGGAAGTTGTGGTTTTTGATGGCTTTACCAGATATAGAGGGGTTGTTGTACTCTGCTAAGGGAGATTCATTGGGCGGAAGTAAGGTAGATGTAGAGCAGCCTATAAAGCCGCAGGGGAATTCATCCTCCTCTGTTCGTCTACCCGTCAGGTTGGGATCTCTGAGGGCCAGGTACTCGTTGGCCACTTGAATAAGGGACTCCTGGGGTCTACCTGGGAGAATACCCTCAGGTTTCCCACATATTTATTCATTTATTCACATTTATAAAGCGCGCAGCAGCCCTGAGGCATCGTGGCACTGTTACAAGCAGAATGACTTAATTACATAGTACAAGGAATATTTACAATTTAAGAATAGATGGCAGATGCCCACGGGCCCGGTGCGCACTATAAATGAATAAACAAATACAAACAAATACAAATACAGGAATGACTTAGTTACATAATACAGTGAATATTTACAGATGGATAGCAACGAGGGGGGGGAGGTGAGATAGGGGAGAGTGTATTCATGATGTGTTCAGTTGAAAGTGATGTTTTTAGCATTTTCCTGAAGGCTGTGAGGGAGGTCTCAGCTCCTTCCCCTATCATTCCCCTGTGCTGGTTGGACATGGTTGTTTCACTAAGAGACTTCTTCGTGGAACATCCAGGTTGCTGTTGCATGCCTTCCAACATATAACTCTGGTTTTTCTTACCCTCGAGTCTATAAAAGTTATTATTACTGGGGGTTTTCCACCTTTGTCTGGTTGTTCAGGGTTTGTGTGCGAGATGTTTTCAAAAGTTCTCTCACTTCCCTTTCCCTCCCGATCTTCCTTTCTCACTCTTGATTTTCCATGAACTCCTCCTGTATCCCTTCAGGGCAAACCTCTTTAAGATGTCCCCACTCTCCACAAAATAAGCATTGGTCTATTTGTGATGTTTCTGATTCATCTAGAGATATGGTAGATGTTGACCCTCTTCTGTTCGTATTCAGGGAGCTTAAACAACAATTCTTCAGTGTTATGGATCTCTAGTTTTTGCTCTTCTCTGGTTTGCTTACCCTCTATTTTCCCCTCTCAGTAGATAAGATGGGGTTCCTGGATTTCATTCTCGATAGAAGGGGTTTTAAGACTTCCTCCTGATGTTTCAGAAGATGGTATTACCCCCAAGATCTCATATATTGGATTTTCTTTGGGTATTTTCCTCAGCTCGAGTTTCCTATGTGTTTCATCTCCCAATGTTCCCACTTCCTTCATCCTGAAAATGTGGGAATTTGATCTTTCCTGTACCTCTTTTCTTCTCCACCAGAATGAGACTGCGAGTAAATGCTCTAGCGACAGATTTTTGTACTTCCGCTGCCAATTGAGGTGATGATCTATTAGGGTTTCCAATTCCTGTGTTACAGGATTCACGTCTTCAGATGAGAGGAAGAGATGATCTATCAGAGGCTTATCAACCCCATGAAGGCTTTTAGGGGTAGCATCCCACAGATGGTCATATGTAAGGGTCCCCAGTATTTCCCCTCGATGAATATCTCTGGGAGTATGAGAGAAATGAATGATAACAAATTTCAGCTTATCTCCACCAGCTAGAATTGGAAATATCTCAACACCCAGTTTCCTGTGAGGTACCACATAGATGGCTGAAGTGGTAGAGTGACTCATCCGCAAGTCTAGAGACACGACCATTTTATCTCTCCCTGGTATTAGATAATGTTGGGGGCATCAAAATTAATAATGATTTGCCTCTATTGTTTTCCAGTTGGGGAAAATGGCTTGGGGTTTTAAAAGGTGGAAGGTAACCCCCTAGTCTCGAGGAGGAGTTGCTGTGAGACTGATTTGTTTCCTTAGGTTTGGGTTCCTTAGAACTCGGGCCTCCATTGCCGTAGGGTCCCCAATTTATTTCAGTTGGTCCATCTCCCACTACTGACACCATATGTAAGGAACTCATGGTGGCAACAGTAAAGGCAGACACAACTGATAACAGTTCAAGGGTGTTTATTAAACTGTAAATGCATGGTGGAAAAACACCTAACCTAAACCTAAATCTAAGAAGGGAGCAAGCTTCGACCATCAAATGAAAAATAAGACAGTCCTTGTGGCATCTTGTCAAAGTAAAAGGCCTATGCTAAAAAAATCGATTGCCAAAACCTTACAACTAATTACAGAAAGAGTGTGGAATAGGGTTTTCAATAAGGAAAGAAGTGTTCACAAATAATAAGTCAGGAGGTGATTTCCAGGGGTCTTCCTTCCACACCTTTTGAGCACCAGACCTGGTGGATCTCCTGAGCACACCACACACTCGAGCTTTCTCAGCACAAGCTGACAGTTCCGCTCCAGCTATCAGATTCTTCAATGGTTAAGTCTCCTTTCAATGAAAAGTTGCTTGCCTTCGAGGGCCTGATGACCCAAAACAGACAAACAAAAAGTTCCTTTCCAAACGGACTTTGGGTGATGACTTTTCACCCCTGGATGTCCCTCAGTCGTGCTCGGATCCAAATGCCAAGGGGGACAATCCACTTCCCCTGGTCTTACAATCCTTCTTGCACTCACAAATCTATATGTCTTTTTATAAAGCTCCACAGGCTGAGCCCTTTTTTGGTGGCCTCCCTCTGCCGGGTTCACTCTTGGCAAACTTTGCTAAACAGTTCACTGTGGACATCCTTCGGTTATTTCACTCCTGTCAACACACTGTTCATAGGGACTTCAGGTCTTGCCCTTTTGTTATCATCCCTCTGCCTGGGTTCACTCTTTCCAACTTTTACTGACCAGCTCACTATGGGCATCCCTCGGCCGGGTTCACTCTTGTCACCATACTGTATTCCAGGACTTTAGACTTCACCCCCTTTTATAGGCATCCCTCTTTCAGGTTCACTCTTGGCAACTTGTCATTTGTATCTTTTCCATTCATTTCTTGTCATGCAAGACTCACTTCCCTTTGCTTCACACAGATCTGTCGGCCAAAGACTTTCGACTGCACAGAGGATTTTACAAGACTCCCGTATGGCCACTTTGATCCCCTTTTGCCTTTTCCCAAGGCCCTCTGGTTATGGTAGTTTCTACCATCAGATACTCGCCCAGAGTTTCCTGCGTGAGCACCCACATGGTGCTGGATTCCTCTGTTGCTGGTTTCCCCCTTTTACACTAATATCTCTTTAAGCCTTTCACAGTTCAAATGAGCCGTTTGCTACTTTTCGTTCAACACAGTTCTTATCGACTCTCCCTTCGACTCACCGGCTGTGATGAACCGTTTGGCTTTCTTTCTCTTTGGAGTCAAGGTTGGTACCACAGAGACAAGCGTCTCTCCTTGGCTTGGTAATCAGTGCAGGAGGGACTTGTGTACCGTTGAACCCGAGGAACGGGTCCTTTAAGACGAGGTAGCAGTATCTGAGGTGTATGAGCTGCAGATCTTACTCATACATCAATAATCAGACTGACTCAGGAAGCTGCCAAAAGTCAAAGCTGTTTTAATCACAAGTCTTTAAAATAGGGAGTACAACGGACATCGATGGACGCTGCACCCAATGATCTCAAAGCAATTAATTAGTTCCTTTATACTAAATATTTGTCATGAGTGACGTCAGGATACATGGCAAAATAAGAAAACCTACTACGGGTTGTGGTTGGTCAACGGAGAACATCTACATATACTTTCTATGGGATACAGGGACGTGATTGGGTCTCTAAGATCAGGTGGACAACTATGCCCATCCCAAGTGCAAGTCATCTGCCGTGTCGGTCCAATACATGACATACTATTGGCTTCTCAAACTATAGGGCTTTTAACTACTTGGCCCTCTATAATTGGTTGGCATACTTGTACCCTTCTGGAATATTCCACTCGCTAGCAGCACGCAACTGGTCCTCCAGGTGCTGGGGGGTTGGCCTGATCATGCCTCCCCACCCAATAAGCCCAACATCCATTATCACACCTGCGGTTTGCCATTGAATTAATGCCTTTGAACTCGGCCTTGTAGAGGCTCACTGTGCCTGAGAATAAAAGGGAGTGTCACCCTGTGACTGGAGACCACGTTTTAGAGCTCCTTCGTTGCATTTAATACCCTTAAATGAAGAAATCTTGGCACCCTCAGTGATTTTCATTACACCTCAAACAGGAGCTGAGCTTGCTTCTCACATTCATGTATCATCTCAAGTAGATAACTAGGCTCTCGGCGGCCTGACTCTTGACACTGGGCCAGGTAAGCCTTTCTCAGATCTTCCTTCGCCCTCAGCTATTATTCTGCTGCGCCATACATTCAGCCCTTTCATTCACAGGGTCCAAGTTTGCAAAAGTGCGTTGTGGAACATCCAGATTCTATACATTCCTATATATATATATATATATATATATATATATATATATATATATATATATATATATATATATATATATATATATATATATATATATATATATATTCCCTGAAAAAAACTTTGTTAACAGGACGCTATGGTTCCAAGTAACACTGAAAAACCCTTGAAATCCGCCAGTTATGGTAAGCTAAGCAACCATAACTCGCGCCAACACTGTGCACTGCTAAGACTAACACCCAGGACATGAAAGATGACATCACAAATGTCATTGATGACATCACCGATGACATCATATGTCTGGCTCCCCCTTTTTTCCTTTACTGACATATCTAGGCCACATGGTTTTCTTCAGTAACAGTCAGGAATTAAAAATTGAAAAGGCACTATATTTGTTGACTTATCATTCAAGTATGTTCTTACAGTAATTCCCTTACGGTCCAGTCAGATCATGTGATACATATGCATAGGGTAAGTAGCAGCTTTGAAACAGAGCAATCATTTCTCTGCATAAAGGTAATCAGTTAGGTTATTAACCCTTTCTGCTACTACAGCTGCTTTTTTTCCTTACTTCAATTTCCTTGTATCTACTCATATTTGTATGTGTTGTTGTCTCTTTGTGTTTTGTCTGTAATAATGCAATTATGTAGCAAGTGGTTTTTATTACCTACTTATCACATGTTTCACAGTACGCAAAACTCTAATAAGAAAACAGTTATCATTTCACTTTTCAAAATGGCAAGATTATGAACATTTCCCCTCCATCATGTATGCTGCACACAATGCCTATGTTTCTACATGAGTAGCTTAGTATACTGGATAGAACTTCATAATAGAATGCTATTTATATCAATGCATTGCTTGATGCACTAATTAGTACTTGATATTTATTCCAATGATCCTTGACACTTTTTGGTCAACATTATAATAAGAATCCCTTCTACAGAGTTTTCATGAAAAGTAAATGCACATGTGATGTCATCAATGATGCCATCAATGACATTTGTGATGTCATCTTTCATGTCCTGGGTGTTAGTCTTAGCAGTGCACAGTGGTGGCGCGAGTTATGGTTGCTTAGCTTACCATAACAGGAGAATTTCAAGGGTTTTCCGGTTTTACTTGGAACCATAACTTCCCGTTAACAAAGTTTTTTTCAGGGAATTTCATAGGTTTTTAGTAGCGCAACTTAACCATAACGTCCCTTTAACAACGTTTTTTTTTTACTGAATTTGATAGGTTTTTAGTAGCGCAACTTAACCATAACGTCCCTTTAACACCGTTTTTTTACTGAAGTTCATAGGTTTCTAGTAGTGGCACATAACCATAATGTAAACAAACATCTGATTCATTGCACACCTTCTGGAGAATGCCACATGACCATATGCTGACGCACAGCACGGTGACGTGTCCGAGAATCCGTACACACTTAACAATAAGATCTATGCCTCGTGGACAGTGTGAACTACATTTTTTACTGATGTAGGAACTTGCAACTTCAACATTTCCCTTGCACAGCTCCAACACCTATTCGTACTCAGTCATTAACAATCTAATACACAGTACATAATTTTAGCAAAAGTACTATTTATCTGAAAACGACATGAGCTAAGGCCATCCCTCCTCCCCAAGAAACAGCACCACTGCTGTAATGAAGGAGCATGAGAAACACTGTCCCTACCTTACAAATAATACACGCACAACATTTTCCCCTGTCCACCTACCCCTCCATATTACTGTTTGGTGCCTCTTTGCGCATTTCCGTCCGCAACTTTCCTTCTTAGCTGTCCTCTCAAAAAAAAGCCATCCGTAAACAAAATAAATGTTCCTTTAAGAACCACCTTTCACATTTAAAAAATATAAATAAAACATTTTAAAAAATCGCATAGACTCCATCTACTTTATATTTCTCAGTAAAGTACATAGACGCAATAAGATTTACCAATATTTCCATTTGCAGTGTGTGTTAGGCTAATGGGAATATTGTAGCGTTCATCCTCCGTTCCAGGGACTGGAACAGTGAATAAAGGGCCAGCATGCCAAGTTATCAGCCCAATCGAAGCGAGAGTGCATAACGCAATCTCTGGATCATTACCCCCTCTTCTACCCCTAAAATGGGGGATGAATGCCATTGACTATCTAGATTTCCAAACCAGTAACCCGTGCTACAAAAAAAGAGGATTTTTCGTCCCAAACCGGGATGCCTGTGGCGTCCCGGTTTAGGAAACAAAATCCTTTTTCAAGATGGCCACCATAGAAAGGGAAGACGGGTGTTCCATACAGGGCCCCTCTTCGCTTTCCATGGCAGCCTGCAGAAAGCAAAAAGGAAACCCTGTTAACATATTACCACAAGCACTTTTTTCTTCCCTTTTCAAATGTATCCTAATGTCAAACAACTTTACCAGAAAGCCAGTCCCAGGTGGACATTGCCACTTTAATTCTATCTTTTCTCCCTTCTGGTCATGCCCAGTAGCCACATTGTGCAGATCATGACCTTATACCATGACGCCGACATTCTGCCCACTCCCCATGGCTACAGCCTACCCCTCAGTCAGTAAAGGTATACTGCTATTTTTTTAACTACATGACGACACTTGCCAAATACGAAAACACTCCCACATCTCCTCACATAACCAACCCTAATGATATTCTACACCTTTTTTGGATGACGTTCCTCTCCAGCGTAGCCAAATGTGCCCATAAGCACCTATGTGCCGTGACGCAGAACCTGAAAATGAACACACAGCGACGTACAACGTAGTACGTCACATTTTGAAATAATAAACTGGTTTTTAAAAGAAAACATGAACACTTTACAATTTGTAGAGTACTTTTATTTGACAATAAACTGTTCGACACCATCGGACTATTCCCATGTTCAATCAAATAGTAACTTTGTTTCTTCGGTCATCATCGAAAATGTTAATCGTGAGGCACACGTTGTTCTTTTCCCATACACAAAGTATTTGTTTTCAATAAAGCAACCGCTTCGGTCGCACAGTGAATTCCAAGACAACGGCATGAACTTGGGCCTAGACCACCATAAAAGATGTTATGTTACTCCTAACAGCCACTGCAGCGTACGGACAAAAGGGGCCTGCACGATCATGCCACAAGACAGTAACGGTTAGGCAGCTGTTCACGAGTATGTGCATCTGGCGTGCAAAACATCCAACACTTGGCATCTGGAATCCATGGCAAACGGAGTAAGGCAGGATGTAGTTATTTCGAAAACATAACAGAAAATACGTATCAACCAACCTTTAGCAAACAATATCAAAAAAGACAAAAAGAACGTGGAAACTGATACACAAATCGATGTGGTCATACATGACGCAACATTAGCAATGAACATGGGTGAATCTAGTGATTTATTTAAAAATATGTTCATTGGCATTTGTAGTTATTAGAATTTTACATTATTACTGGTCAGGACCTTTATTCAGGTTACCTGACTGACTTATTGCCATTATGCCTTGTTTGTAAAATAAAATAACAACATTCATACAACACATTTAACATTAACTGTCTCCTTAGAATGGGCAAGTGGTGGTTGGTATTATCGGGGAGGGTGGGTGTCCTGTCCTCAGGGGAGCAGAAGAAATCCTTTCTGGAATAGTTCAGGGTTTAGGGGGTCTAGTACTTAGTGTTCTGTACATTCATGTGGATCAATAGGACAATGAGGTGCGTTGTTCAAGGGGGTTTATCATCAGAGGATCGGAACAGTTTAGATATGGTGTCTTTCCATGCTTCTAATGCCATGCTCCAGTCTTCGGTGGATCTAGTTACGCTGTCCTCCCAGGCTCTGGTTTCGGCGTTCGCCCATCTTTCCAATTCTTTGCGCCATACTTTATGATTCCGTCCTGCGGGCTTTTTCCAGGCCATGGCGATAGTTCTTTTGGCCGTTATGCACAGCAAGTCCATTAGTTTTACAGCATATTTAAGTTTAGCTAGCCTGGGGTATCTGCCTAGGAGGCATTCAGCTGGGGTCCATTTGTACCTTGTGACTTCTTCTTCTTCACAGGTTTGTTTTACTTTCGACCAGAGGTTCTGTGCCTTGGTGCAGTTCCATAGCATGTGGATCAAGTCTGCCCCATCTGTCCCGCACTAGGTGCATTGTGTCTCAGCGGTTCTGTTGAACATTGCTATTTTTCTTGGGGTCAAGTAGGTGCGGTATAGTACATTGATTTGTATTAATCGAAATCTCTGGTTCCTGGAGACCTCTTTTGGGAAGGACAGTGCTCTGAGCCATTCTTTTTCAGTCATTTTGTGTCCCATGTCCGTTTCCCAGCGGGTCTTTAGTGCAGCACTGCGAGGGTTGGGGGTGTCCCTTAGAAGACTATATATTTGAGATACTGCTTTCCCTCCTTCGTTCAAGTTATACATCAGTGTCAAGAAGGGGTCCTCCTCAGGTTCTCCTGGCCAGGTAGTCCATCTCGTGCGGGCTATGCTGCGGATCTTTTGGTACCACAGGAATTGGCCGGCCTGGATGTCTTCTACCGCCTGCAGCTTAGGGAATTCTCTGAATATGCCATCAGTGTATAGGTCACCCCAAGTATATATCCCTTTCTTTTCCCATAGCCTGATGTTGTATAGGTTGGTATCTGTTTTGTCAAGCCCCGAAATTATTGGCACTTCCCGGAGGTATGGATGTTTCAGGCGCAAGACGGTTATGGTTCTGTGCCATATCTTCTTGCCCAGGGTCGCCAGAAATGGTGGTCTGTGCGTCAATTTCTGAGGGGTCCAGATTAATTCTTTCAGCCTAATCGGGGTAATCATGGCCTGTAGCAGGGGGGTCTCGGATGTGGCCTCATCCGCCAGCCATTTGGACACATGGCTCAGCTGGGCTGCCAGATAATACTTTTCTAGATTTAGTAGTTGGATGCCACCTTGATCATATGGTAGGACTAGTGTGGATAGGGCCACACGGTGTCTGCCCTTTCCCCATAGGAATTCTTTGATTATTGTGTCGAGAAGTTGGAAAAAGGGTTTTGTGATGTAGAAGTGGACATTCTGGAATCCGTACAAGAATCTGGGGGGAATAATCATCTTGGCTATCGAAGCCCTCCCTAGCATGGATAATGGAAGTTTTGCCCAGAATCTTAAGGATTTGCGTAGTGTGGGTACTGCAGCCTTCGTATTATGTATATGCATCAACTCCGGGGTGTGCATTATTTGGATCCCGAGGTAACGGAAGGAGGTCGTCTGCCACTTGACGGCCACCTTGGGGAGTTCTTCATTGCCTCTGTTTTTCAGTCCTGCCAGAGGGAACAAGCAGGATTTAGTTTTGCTAAATTTAATGCCAGAGAATTTGGCGTAGTTGTCGAGGACTTCCAGTATTGTCGGCACATTTAGATGGGGATTGTTAACATATATTAGAACATCATCAGCATATAATGAGATGATATGGTCGATTCCTGCCAACCTGATCCCTGCATCAAAGAACTGCTGCCTAAAATAAATTGCTATAGGTTCCAATCCTAAAACATAGAGCATAGGGGAGAGTGGGCAGCCCTGCCTAGTACCCCTCTGAATGTCCCATGCTTCTGACACGTACTTCCCAGATTTCAGCCTGGTCTTTGGTTTGTTGTACAGGATCTTGACCCATCTGATGAATCCCTGGCCGACTCCGAATCCTTCCAGAACCGCTATTAGCCATTCCCAGTATATGAAGTCAAAAGCCTTAATGGCGTCTAAGGATAGTAGTGCTAGTCGTTCGTCGCATGTGTCGGTTTGGGCTATGATATGTTGAAGCCTGCGCAAATTTAGGGATGTGTTGCGGCCGGGTATGAAGCCGTTTTGGTCTGCATGTACTATTTCTCCTATCACTTTGGATAGTCGCTTTGCTAGGATCGTCGTCAGTATTTTAATGTCGTAATTAAGCATGGCGAGCGGGCGATAGGAATCACATTTGTCGGGAGGCCTATCGGGCTTAAGCATCGGGATCACTAGGGTCTATCTCATGCTGTCTGGTAGGACACCTCCTTCGTATTCCTCTGAAAAGACTTGGTGTAGTAGGGGCGTTAGGGAGGGTTCAAATGCTTTGTAGAACTCAGGGGTTTTACTTCACTTCCCGGGGTTTTACACGTGGCCAGGGACCGAATAGCTTCTGTTATGTCTTCTAGTGTGATGTCAGAGTCCAAGGTGTCGGATTGTGCTGGCGATAGCTTAGGTAGGCCTATTTCCTCTAGTGTATCCATAATTTGTTCTAGCGGGATCTTGTCCACATGGGAGTATAGTTTTGCATAGTAGAGTTTAAAAGTGTCGTTGATGCTCTGCTGGGTTCTGTGCTCTGTACCGTGTTCATCCCTTAATATTGTGGTTATATGTTTGGGATGTTCTCGTTTACACAGCCAGGCCAGTAACCGGCCCGGTTTATCGGCTTCTGCGTGTTTTCTATCAGTTCTAGCGCTAAAATCAAATTTGGCTAGACTATTCCACGCACCGGAGCAGGCTTCTCTAAGGGTTCTGAGGTCGTCCTCCCTCCCAGGGGTTTCTACTGGGGTGGCCTCTAGTTTTAGGATCTCGCATTCTCTCTGTTCGAGTTCAGCTCTTAGTGTTTTCCTGATGCCCCCCGCTTTCGCAATAACTTCTCCTCGCTTGACTACTTTTAAGGCTTCCCAAACCGTGCTAGTGTGTTCTACGCTACCTGAATTTTCTGTTATATAATTCTCTATGGATTCCTGCAATTCCTCCCTGAAGGCTGGGTCCTTCAGGGCCTTGGTAGGCATCCTCCACATCGAGATGGGCGGTCTGGGACTGTTATGATGCCAGTCCAACAGAAGTGGGGAATGGTTGGAGATAGTCCTCCCCAAATATTGCATGCCCCCTACTTGTGGGAGGTGTTCCTTGCTTATGAAGAGGCAGTCCAGCCTAGTGTGGAGTTTATGGGGGGATGAGTAGTATGAGTAGGCTCTCTCGTCTGGGTGCAATTCCTGCCATGCATCTGTCAGGTCTAATTCCTTGACCAGAGTGGCTAGGGACATAGTGGCTGCGGAGGGACCTTTCACTAGGGGCCATGACCTGTACAACTCAGAGTCGTGGACGCAGTTGAAATCTCCTCCCCACAGAAAAAAGCCCTCTCTAAATTGCACCATCTTAGCACTCAGTTCTTTCAAATGGGCAGGGATATTGTTGTTGGGGAAATATGAATTTACTATGCAAATCTCTCTTTGCTCAAAAGTACCCCATATTATTAGGTATCTGCCCTCTGGGTCCTTTCCATTTCAGTCAGGTGGAATGGTACCTGGGGGTTGATCCAGGTGTAAACCCCTCTGGCGTATTTGGAGTAGGGTGCTCCGAAACCCTGTCCCCCCCAGTGTTCCTTCAGTTTTGCGTTGGCTTCTGTGGTGCAGTGTGTCTCCTGCAGAAGGGCAATGTCCACTTTTTTCCTGCATAAGTAAGATTTAACCCTATTCCTATGGAGATAAGTGCCCAGGCCCCTCACATTCCAAGTTAATATCTTAATGTGCATAGCCATCCTGGTTTCGGTAGAGGTTCAGGAGACGCTTGCTTCTCCCCCAAGTGTTTGCGGTCACATTTAGGGCCCCAAGGTCATCGCCAGCTCGTGGATTCCAGCCCATCCCGACCACTGTTCCAGCCCGTCAGCCCTCTAGTTGTGTTTTACTGTATGGAGACTTACTATTTTAACTACCATTCCGTGGAATGGATTAACTAGAAAAAACAACAAGGAACTGCCCCCAGCAGTCATTTCAAACTCACAACGCTCGGGGGCTCCCGAGCCTTCCAGTCCTGTCCAGGTCTTTCGGCTTGGGCAGTGTGTAGGTGTTGTGCCTACACTTTTTCGGTTGGGGGGGGGGTCATCAGCAGTCCTGTGATTGGGCTTCCAGATTCCTGCCCAGTTGTGATGTTTCCTTGATGCGGCATTGGATTTGATCGCAATATTTAGCTGCACGTAGTACCTTTTTACAGTCTCATCGTTTGCTGTATTCCACCAATTCCTCAGTGCCTTCTGCAAGGTTATTGTGTTCGAGCCATAGGTTGCTGCAGCCGGGGTCTCTAGGAAAATGGCCTTTCCCTTGTATAGTATTTTAAGTTTTGCCGGGTACAGCAGCATATATTTAAGGTTCAGTTTCCGTAGTCTGGCCTTTATAGGTATGAAGGAGTTTCTTGCCCGCTGCACCGCGGGAGTGTACATGACTATTGACGCATTGTTTCTTTTGATCTCACCTCCCTCCCTGGAGAACCTCAGTATAGTCTCTCGGTCTCTGAAGTTCAGTATTTTTGCAATCATTGGTCTTGGGTAAGACCCAGGGGGTGGTCGCTTCTGAAGAGATCTATGGGCCCGCTCCACAGAGAACCCCTGGGTGAGATTGCCTGCTCCGATTTCCTGCATCAACAGTGTTTCTATGAACTCCGTGGCAGTGACTCTCTCGGCCAGGTTACGGGCATCTTGTCTTATTAATTGCAAGTCTGATTTTATTTCTCCTCTCATGTCTTCAACAGTTGTTTTCAGTGCTGCGATCGCCTGAAGGATCTGAGAGTCACGGGGGTCCACAGGTCTCCAGCCGGGATCCCCGGTCACACCAAGGTGAGTTGCTTCGGGAAGCTCCCTCCCTGGGAGAACCGGCGGGGGCGGCGGTGTGTTTTGCCCAGCCGCTTCGTCCGGGGCCCCCCGGGTCCTATCGCCTTCTGCTGCTCCTGGGTCACTGCGAGGATCCTTCCTCTTTCCCACCACGGGACGGGTTAGCGGGAGCCTGATGGGGGTGTTTTCCCCATTCGTTGCAGGGTCAAGCCGTCGTGGCAGTCCGCAGAGGTCTGCAATCGGCGGTGTGTTTTGCCCGGCCGCTCCGTCCGCGGCCCCCTGGGTCCTACCGCCTTCTGCTGCTCCTGAGTCACTGCGAGGATCCTTCCTCTTTCCCACCACGGGACGGGTTAGCGGGACCCTGATGGGGGTGTTTCCCCATTCGTTGCAGGATCAAGCCGTCGTGGCGGGCTGCGGAGGTCTGCAATCTTCGTCCAAGTCCCGCAGCCCTCTGTGAGTCGCTCCGTTACAGGCCGCTTGGTGTAACCGCCATCTTGGGTGCCGCAGGGGGGAAACCTCAGGGCGCCTCGTTTCTGGCGCTGCTTGCACCGATTTCCTCCTCCAATTCGGCCGAGTGCGCTCAAGCGGTTCTTTTGTGGCTCCGTTTAATTTCAGCTCTGGAGCATCGACGTCTATGCCGCAGTTGCTTGTGTTGGAGCCGCCATGTGGGTCTCTGGCCACTCGGAGCAGCCCATGCGTGTGGATCCTTTGCTTCTGTCGCTTGGCCGGTCCCGCCCGTATCTTGCGCTGGGGGGCACCTTCCGCGAGCAGACCTCCACGAGGCCCGCGGGTCCCCAGCCGGGTCCCCCAGTCGTGCAAGGGCAAGTTACTTCCGGGAGCGCTCCCGCTGGAGGGCCTGGCGGGGACGGCGGTAAGTTTTGTTCGGCCACTTCCTACTGTCTTCTGCCTCTCCTGGGTCGCCACGAGTGTTCTCCCTCCCTTCTGCCACGGGATGGAGTTGCAGGAGCCCGATGGTGGTGTTTTCTTTGTATGCGTCCGAGGCGAGTTGTTGTGGTGGTCAACGGAGGTCTGCGGTCCCCGTTTCAGTCCCGCATCACCCAGTGGGTCGCTCCGTTACGGGCCGCTTGGTGTGGCCGCCATCTTGCATGCCGCAGGGGGGAGTCGCTTCGTTTTTGGTGTTGCCTGCACCGATTATCTCCGATAATTCGGTCGAGTGCGCTTGAGAGGTTCTATTATGGCTCAGTTAAATTTCAGCTCTGGAAATTCGATATTTTTGCTGCAATTACTTGTGCTGGAGGATCATAGGCAGGAGCTCCTTGGAAAGCCGTACTCACTACATGTGCGCTGGCCACGCCCCCTGGGTGAATCTAGTGATAGCCTACAAACGCAGAGAATCTGCGCTCTCCATAACAAAAAAAAAAATGACAACTACACAGAAAGATAAGACTTCAGTTACATTGCCAAAAGTCATGTTCAGGTAATAAAAAATAAAGGGGGTAATTCATAGAATTCAGCGCACAAGTGGCGATCGCGGCTGGTGCACAGTGTGCGCGTGCGACTTTCTGTGCCAGCTGCGTGCGCTAAAATCCATTTCCGCGCACAGTGTTTTCATTGATTTTAACATCCAAAACCAGCCATGGCGCAGAGTGGCGCAGCGACCCTGCAGCAGCGCCAGTTACGCCCCCCACCTCTCCGTGTGCGCCATGTACAGCGCACAAATCCCGTACCTGGCGCACAGGCTCACAACCACGAAAACGCCTGTAAAACTCCCCGCGCACCCCTCCGAATAAACGTACCCCGCTGCGTGGGTAGTATCACACGCGATTGGGCCTGTGCGTGCGGGGTACGTGGATTACTGGGGTGCATGGGAAATTTCACACGCGATTGGCCCTGTGCGTGTGGGGTACATGGATTTGGGGGGTGCGCGGGAAGTTTGACATGCGGCAGGCCCTGTGCGTGCGGGCTACGTGGATTAGTGGGGTGTGTGGGAAGTTTCACACGCGATTGGGCCTGTGCGAGCGGGATAAGTGGATTACTGGGGTGCGCAGGAAGTTTCACACGCGATTGGCCCTGTGCGCGCAGAGTACGTGGATTACTGGGGTGCGCGGGAAGTTTCACACACGATTGGCCCTGTGCGTGCAGGGTACGTGGATTTGGGGGGTGAGCGGGAAATTTCACACGCGATTGGCCCTGTGCGTGCGGGGTACGTGGATTTGGGAGGTGCGCGGGAAGTTTCACATGGGGCAGGCCCTGTGTGTGCGGGCTATGTGGATTACTGGGGTGCGCGGGAAGTTTCACACGCGATTGGGCCTGTGCGAGCGGGGTACATGGATTACTGGGGTGTGTGGGAAGTTTCACACCAATTGACCCTGTGCGTGCAGGGTACGTGGATTACTGGGGTGCACAGGAAGTTTCACACACGATTGGCCCTGTGCGTGCGGGGTACGTGGATTTGGGGGGTGAGCGGGAAGTTTCACATGCGGCAGGCCATGTGCGTGCCGGCTATGTGGATTACTGGGGAGCGCGGGACGTTTCACACGTGCTTGGCCCTGTGCGTGCGGGCTACTTGGATTACTGGGGTGCGCAGGAAGTTTCACATGCAATTGGCCCTGTGCGTGCGGGGTACATGGATTTGGGGGTGCGCGGGACGTTTCACACGCGATTGGCCTGTGCGAGCAGGGTACGTGTATAACGCAGTACGGGGGAAGTTCCACACGTGCTTTCGCTGTCAGAGCGGGATACGTGTATCCAGGGGGGTGCACGGGGAGTCCCACACATCAATTGGCAGTGTGGGTTCTCACAGGTGTGCCCTCTACCCCCTACACGGACACTGCAGGCAAACCACACCACAGCAGGGGACTACCCAGCACTCCTGGTCATGCCCCGCAGGCAGTCCATCCACCATGGGCATGCCCCCAGCCAAGCCACATGTCACCTTGCACTAGTGATCACAACTCATGTCCCCCAGCACCCCCACCCCCCAGCAGTGAGGGGCACCTGCCAGCAGGTCCCCACTCATGTCCCACTCATGTCGCCCAGCACCCCCACCCCCCCAGCAGTGATGGGCAACTGCCATCAGGCCCCCACTCAGGTCCCCCAGCACCCCCACCCCCCAGCAGTGAGGGGCACCTCCCAGCAGGCCCCCACTCATGTCCCACTCATGTCCCCCTGCACCCGCACCCCCCAGCAGTGAGGGGCACCTGCCAGCAGGCCCCCACTCATGTCCCACTCATGTCCCCCAGCATCCCCACCCCCTGTCCACCCCTGCTGGACCGCCGACTCCCAACTGTGGCAGGGATGGGATCTCCACCAAGCTGGCTGTGTTGGTCAGGCCAGTTCCACAGGGGGCCCTGGTGGAATCTGGGCCGGAAGACGGCAGGGAGAACGACTGGCGCATAGTCTCCACAGAGGAGGAGAGGTCCGCCAGAGTGCGCGTCACATGTAGGAACCCACCGACCAGGGCCCCTCCCAACAGTGGCACTTTGCGACACTGCTGTTCGTGATGGTGTGCATTCTCCGCCCAGGAAGAAAGCACGTCATCACGCATGTCACACGTGCGCAACGCGACACCAATCAGGACGGAGCCCATACGTTCATGGGACCCCTCGTCCGCAGGTAGTGGAGAGGCAGATGACATGGCATTCTCCCCTACCTGCGGACGGGGCATCCCTGCTGGTGCATGGTGGTGCAGTCACAGGGTCAAGGACAGCGACATGCACAGGCCCCTCCACGGTGACCTGTGCTGCCTCCTGACCCTGGCCCTGGACTGCACCACTTGCACCAGTGGTACTACCCCCACCAGGCCCCATGTGCGGCTCAGTAGCGGGCTACTCCTCCTCTGTGGAGACCACCAACCTGGATGTCTCCACACCGTCTTCTGCCATTGCAAGCCCCTGTGGGGGCTCACACGGCCCTTCCGCCATAGCCGTAGTGGCAGACGCGGCACCAGCCCCCTCGCTCCCGGATGATGGCAAGTCCTGGGAGGGTGGCTGGGCCTTGCGTCGCCGCCCGGTGGAGGCATCCCCGCCGCTTGGCTCCACAGCGCCGTCTCCGCCCTCTTCTTCACTTGACGCTGCGTAGAGGGAGACGTAGAACACAAGCATCAGGGTAGAGTACAATATTCCCCTAGACAGGAAGCAATAACACATGAGTGGCAGTGTCAAACGTCACTTCCATCCTGTCCCTCCACGACACATGGGTGAATGCACGCAACACACATGCAGAAACAGGCACAGCGCCTGCAATCAACATCAGCATCCATGTACAAGGGCCTCTATTAACCAAAATGTTGCCTTCAAACTCACATGCATCATGGCTCACACTGATCCCATGCCCACACATCACCAGAGGGTCATGCATCATGGCTTGTACACCACAGACACAGTGGATAGACACAGTGCTTACAACGGTGACCGCACTGTATGAGTGAATGTACACATCATCACGGACATGTGTCATGCATCCATGGCGTTTCAAAGTTACACACACACTTCTCAGAGACACACACATGTGCACCATACATGTACATGATAGCAGCACCCATCCCTCACACCCCCTCCATGTCCAATAACAGAGACTGGCATGCTTTAGTGTGTGCATTTGGCAAACAGCTCCCCATGTTGCATTGTAACACATGCACCAACCATGTGGTTCACACATTACTGGTCTCACATGCCTGACCATGATGTCCCTGCACACACACATCCATACATGGCCTATGTCACACATACAGGCAAGTATAAGACCACCAGTACACTGCAACATGCCCTCTCTCACAGACCAATGCTTGGCCACTGACCGCTCAACTCCAGATGGATCTTCCTCCAAAGGATCTGGGCGTGGAGCGCTGGGCATACGCGTTCCAGGACCCTCATCTGGATGTCACTCATGCTGACCCGGCCCCCCTCCGCGAGGCGCCGGGCCTTGTAGAGGGTCCTGGACCTGAAGTCCTCCCAGCGCTTCTTGACATGCTTGATGTCGTGGGTTGCCACCCCCTCCGCATTGATGGCAATCACTACATCGTCCCTGATCCTCTCCCGTCCTTCCTTGTTGGCGCGTGATGTTCTGAATAGATGGCATCAAAATGCCCCAGGACATGCTCCACCAGGACACCAACTTCCTTCACACTGAAGCTGGTGGCCCTCTGCCTCTCTGGCTGGGGGTCGCCAGTGGTCTCAGATGGTGTTTGCCCCAACATGGCAACCCCCGAGGCAGGCGTGGGTGGGCAACTGGATCCTGGGGCTGGGCTGTGGAGCGATGGTATCCCAGTCGGGAGTCTTCTGTTCCAGCAGGGGTGGACACAGCAACTGGAACCCTGGCTGACGTGCAGGCACCAAATAGCAGGGCACGTGGGCAAAAAGCAGGCAGGCAGAAGCAGATGGTAGGTGGGAGCATGCTCGGGGCTCTGGGGGGCAGTAATTCGGCCTTCTGGGCAGGAGCGTGGTCTTCCGTGTGTTTTTGCGTGGCCAGCTTGATACGGAGTGATTTGGCACGTGAAAATCTTGCACGTCTGCGTGTAATTCGAAGAAAGGCCCTTAGCGCGTAAGCATGTTTGTGATGTTACGCGCACGGGTGTTTCCCTCGTGACGTGGGCATAGTGGTTCAGGGCGCGTGAAAAAACTGCACGTCTGCGTGTGAATGCGTGTAATCCGAGGGAAGGGCCTAAGCGTCTGTGACGTGACGCGCGCGGGCGTTTCCCTCAAAATGGATGTATGTTCATCGTACACGTGCAAAAACTGCACGTCCGAGTGTCAGCTCGTGTAACTGGAGGAAAGGGCCTTAGCGCGTACACGCGTAAGTGACGTTGTACGTGTGGACCGGTTTAAAAGGTACGTGTAGGACCCCATTTCCTTTTACGTGCTTTTCGTGGAGAGCGAGTGGGGGAATTCTGTACTTCTTGTCGGTTCACACGCGATTACTTCACAGCGTTTCATGTTCGTACTCCCTGTTACCTCTGACAGCGTTCATTTTTTTGGTTGGGCCTGTTTCCTCAAACAGCGTTCACTTCTTCTTTTGTCCTGTTCTTCTTTTGGCGGGGGTGTTGCCAACACGCACACGGTGTCTTTTTCACGTTCTTTTTCCAGGCAGACGGTGAGTCGCGCACGTATTTACCAACTGTGCTTGCTCCGTGTGTTGCGTACCCCTTCAGAGGTCATTGTAGGCTGCGTGTAACACGCGTACGCTTATTTTTGTGATTCTGGGTGCCACGGCATAGTGCGGGTTAATTTTTCCACGCACGTAGTCTACCAGGGATTGCGTGCACGTTATTTTTTGTTTTCGGGGTGCCTGTGTGTGGCGTGACCCGTCATCTTCCCGCAGGGGTCACAGACAACCTTGCTAGAGCACTAGGGTACGAATTCCATCTAGTACCCTACCCGTTTCACCTCCAATTGCCCAGGACAATCGTTTATTGCTACTCCCGTATGCACAACAACATCAGTGCCATGGTTGGGAGGCGACCAAGCGGTAAGGGAGGCAAAGGTGGCCGACCTCCAAAAGGTGGGCGTGGTGGGTCCGGTAGGGGACGTGGCCAGGATTTGCAGGGTGCCCCTAGACCCTCATATGTGGAGGAGCAATCAGGGACGCCCATGCCCCCCCCGTGGTTGTGGGAAACGTAACTGACACCATCCCAGCTCAGCCCTTGTTGGACCAGCCCATTGTGGCACCTGAACCGGCACAGGATGACTCCCAGGCTGACTTCCAGGTCAGCAAGTCTACGCCACGTGTGGCGGTGCAAGTTGGTGTCACCAGGCCACGTGGATCTGGGGCAGCTATGTCATCTGCTGCCCCAAGTAGGCAGGGTGGGGAGGCTGCAGTGGCAGCTGCAGCTCGATCCACCCCAGCTCTGAGTCTCCCAGCCGGGACAGTGTCGGTCCCGGTCCATCAAACCGACGTTGCCCCTGCCAACATCGCCCTGGGTCTCCACAAGAGGACAACCAACTCACTGAATATGAGTCTGTTGCTGGAAACTTCGTCACAGAGGAACAGATCCAAGGCGTGGGAGACCTACTAGGTTACGACGCATTGTCCGGTGAGTGCCCATGCATGTGTGTGTAATCCATGTGTATGTTGTGTGGGTGACGGGTTTTGATTGAGTGCCAGGTGAGAGTGTGTGCACCTGAGTGGTATGGGTCACCCATGTGCTTCCTCCAAAACATTCACTGGCCTTGGATTTGGGTATGACAGTATCACTTCTGCCCACAGTAGCCATTTAGCGCCACATTATTGCAGTTGCCCTTGAACTGTCATCTTGCAACAACATTGTTCAGAATTTTTCGGTGTTCACTCAGGCTGATTGTTTCAATTCTCCCACTTTTGCAACGCATTTTTCAGCCCTATTGTCACATATGTGACATGCTTCTGTCATTGATTACACCCCACATTGGCCCACATTTGTTACCTTGTTATGTGAATGCCTTTCAGGCTGATTGAGTATTGGCCTGCTCACATTGATTTTTGGTGCCTGTTTGTATGTGGTACTTGATAGTTGTTTCCTGTGAAGTTTAAGTGACCAACCATTGATGTGTACATCTGCCTGCAATCACTGTATTCTTGTACACTGGATGTGTTGCAGTGAGTGGCACATGCGTATTTTGTCACACTATGTAGCATTTTTCATCTCATCATGTCCATCTCACATGGATGGCAGACAGTACTCATTCACTGACATATGGCTGTACTTGTCAAATGTACCATGGCTATGCTACATGCCATCTGTGTGCTGGCATGTGTCATGTATGTGTATTGGACAAGCCACTCACAGGCTAATGTGTGATGCCAGTGCTACCCAGCATGCAGCAAATGTGTTGCTTTTCCATCCTGGTGTCATCAGTGTCTACTTTTTGCCTCCCCTTCCAACTCAGTGACAGTGCATGCATGCCAGGGTTATAGTCATGTGGGACATGTGTACATCATGTACTGGATCTCTGGCTTGTCAGGCCTCTGTGTGTGCTATGGTGCTAATGCCTGTTTCCATTTTTTGTCTTTCTTGTTTTTGCAGGTGATGATGCACTTGATGCTGTGGAGGTTGAGGAGATGGTGCAGACCCAGGAGGAATCTCAGGCACGACCGGGCACCAGTGCGGGACGTGGTGTGGTGGTGGGTGAAAACCCAATCTTACTTCAGACCATACTGTCCAGGGGTGTCTCTGGGTGCACCTCCCCAGACCTCTATTCAGGTGCTGAATCGGTTGATGAGACTTATGTGCCGTCGCAGGTGAGTGTTTCTGGCAGGGATTCTGTTCTGTCCAACCCACCTGCACCAGGGGTAGAACCCTCTATGGGGATGTCAGTGTTGGTAAGTCCGCCTTTGGTGGTTACGGATGCAGGATCACACTCCACAACATCTGATCCTGTTCCTGGGCCAGCAGATCAGAGGGGGAATGCAGTCCTGCAGCCTCAGGCAGTGCCAGCACAGCAAGGTGCAGATCGCCTTGCCCCGAACACGTGTGGTACCCGCCGACGCAGTGGCCGTACGCCACCAGGCAATACTGTATGGGAAAACTCCATGTATGGTATGGCAACCCAACAGGCAGAATCAGTTGAAATGATGGCTCAGGCAATGGAGAGGGTAGCCACTTCCATTATCCCCCCTGAAAGGCAGATGGAGCAACAACAGCAGGCAACAGACTCCCTTTGCCAATCACACAGGGAAGACATGTTGGTGTCCAACAGGGACCGATGGGCGGCACTGGAGACTCTGCGGGAAGCCATTTCTATAGAGTCACAGGGCCACAGGGAAGCCCTGAGGGTAGAACTCCATAACCTCAGGGAGACTCTTGTTGAACTTGAGGCTTCCACAAATTTGAGGACAGAACAGCAGCTGGAGAGGCTCACACGTTCGCTCTCAGCTGAGCTGCAGGCAACTCGGGAGGAGATCCGGGCATCACGGGAGGCCATGCGTGCAGAAATGCAGGCAACCCGTCAGGTGCTGCATGGGGATCTCCGTACTATCATCCTCCAGAACGAAACCTTCCACACCTGCATGCTTGCTGCCATGGAGGACCATACCAGGGCTTTGCGTGGGCTGCCTCCCATAGCACCACCACCTCCTGATGCAGCAGCAGAGGGTGATGAGAGCAACAGCAGCACTTCTCCCACAGTAGCTTAGCCGTGCAGGCCATGAGCCCATGGAGGTGTTTTTTTTCTGCAACATCCACACAGGTGGGTGTTGGTGTGCACCCTGTCCTCGAACCTCCTGGGTGCCTCCCTCCTGTCCCCCACATGGCCATTTTTGATTTTTCTTTTTTTTTTTTACAGTGTGTTGTCTTGTGTGGCTCCATGGGCATCCACTGTGTATTCCGGCTGGGCACATGCAGGCTTGTCCTGTGTTTGGGTTAGATGCTTTGGTTCCTGACACACACACCCCTCCTGCTTCCCGTTTCCATGGGCTTGCAAAGGGTGTGACCAAGTGACAGTGACTTACACAGTGACATTGGGCCCCCATGAGCTGTGTGGGCAGCCTGCAGTCATAACTGTGTGGACATCCCTAGTGGGGTTTGTTTTTGTATTGAACACTGCATGATGTATTGATATGTGCTTGTGCATCCATGTCTTCCTCCTTATCCGCAGGTACCTTCTTCATGTCTTCACATGGCCGTCTCCTTTGCAGATGCAGTTCATGTTGTATGCAGTACACTGACACATTTGCCTGACAGCAACACTCTGGAGTTGGAAGGGGTCGATGTGCTGGCTTATTGAGGTTGTATGACTTACATTACTTTGAGTTTGTACTGTCATATTTTGGCAATGTTTCATGCTGTGTTGCTGTATTGTGTTGCTGGTAAGTATTTGGTAATGTGTGCTGTTTGTTATTGATTACTGGGAGCATATTGTCTGTGGCCTGTTTCCATTTGGGACAGTGCACTTTATGACACTTGTGTCATGTGTTGTGCATTCCTTTGTTTGCTTTCACATTACAGGACATGCCATGGTGTGTTTGGTGGCGGAGATGAGGAGGGGTTGGGTGACATGGCGCTATTTTCATGTTGTATTTTGCAAGGGGGTAGTCATTCATGCAGCATAAATGTGTGTCTTTTTGTAACACAGCATTGGTTGTCTTTCGGTAGGTAGGGATGCACACAATGGGCCTCATTACACGGTAGGCGGTGAACCATGGCGCTTTTAGCGCCATGGTTCATGCCGGTAAAATACCGGCACCGCCTTGGTGGAAAGGGGAATTACCGCCCCATTCCAAGGTTGGCGGGGTGGTAATTCCCCCTTCCACCATTGCCCTTCCCCATTCCCATTTTTGCCCCGTAGGGCTCTATGGGAATGGGGAAGGCGCTAATTACGGTACCGCAAATTGCGGTACCGTAATTATCTCCACTGTTCCCTTTGCGGGTTGGTTTTTAACGCCTGCAAGAAGCAGGCATTAAATTCCCCAACCCGCAAAGGGACCTCGTAGTAAGGCGTTAAGGATTTACCGATAACGGAAAATACTGGTACCGGTAAACCCTTACCGCCTACTGTGTAATGATGCCCAATGTAACACTTCCAGGTGACCAATCTCAGGCTGGTATGGTTGTGACAGTTGACTGTCCCTTATGTCATCATCATTGATTGTCAGCTGCTATGTGCCAGGGCTGTGTGCACTCCACAGGGGTGTGATTTTAGGTGAAGTAATTAGCCACCAGCTGCGTACGGGCTGCCTCACCACGTGCCCTTTCCCCTCCCATGCGCAGCGGCCGTGCTTGTGGTTGGGGATGTGGGGGCACCACCATGTCCACCGGCAGGCCCCGGCGTGTTGCAACATTGTGCAGGACACATGCTGCCACTATGATCCTGCACACTACTGGGGGCATGTGTAGCAGCTGCCCACCAGAGAGGTCAAGGGAGCGAAAGCGTGACTTGAGCACTCCGAATGTGCGCTCCACTATGCGCCGGGTTGCAATATGGGCTGTGTTGTATCTTACCTCGGGTGGTGTGGTGGGGTTCCGAATTGGCGTCATCATGTGGGTGCTCAGAGGATAGGAACTGTCCCCTGGGGAGGTGATGATGGGTATCATTAGTGGGGTTGTGACATTACTCAGTATCTGACATGCATGCATGTGCAGGGGCATTTATACTCAGCAAGCAGCCATGTATTGCCATGCCGCCCAGCTTCTAGGTGCCGGGTTAGGGTTGACATTCTGTAAATGAAACTGTCATGGGTGGACCCTGGATAGTTGGCACATACTGAGGTGATGATTCCCTTGGCATCACATACTACCTGCACGTTGATGGAATTCCAGTGCTTTCGGTTTCTGTAGATGTGCTCAGTTGCCCTGGGAGGACGTAGAACCACATGGGTGCAGTCAATTGCACCTAGCGCTTTGGGGAAGTGTGCCACCCCGTAAAAATCCTGGAGACGACAGCCTGCCTTTCTGCAGGTGTTCTGGGCAGGTATATGTGCCTGTGGACTGATGGGCATGCAGTCATGATGGCCAACACCTGGTGTAGGCAGCGTGACTGCGTGGCGTGTGGCACCCCCCCCCACTATGGTACTTGTCCGCTGAAATGAACCAGTGGCCAAGAAGTGCAGTACATTGAGCACCTTTTCCAAGGGGCTCAGTGCTTGGGAGCACAGGGTGGGTGATGTGAGGTCATCCTCCCACTCACCAGGTCGAGTATTATGTGAGATGGAAACCTGTACCTCCCATACACCTGGTCATCAGGCATCCCAAAAAGGCTGGTTCTGGGTGTAAAAATTCTGGCCCTGACTATCCTCCTCCTCCTCCTGCGGTATCCCACGACCACTGCTGCAAGGAACGGTATATTCATCTTAGCGTCTGAGCTTGTTTGTTGTTTGCGCGCACTTTTATGCTGCGCGGGTCCACATACGCCTGCTTCCTGCTGGCGTACGTGTTTCCGGTTTAGCGCCTTTTTGTTTGGCGCACGCGTTAGCCCTGTTCGATTCCATGAATACGTGTTGTAGGCATGCGTGTGGGCGTTCTGCGCATTTGCCTCCTGTACTTCCCCCGTGACGCCCACATTTTCACGGGTTTTTCCCCATTCCGCGTGTTACGCCCATGTTACACCTACTTTTGTTGTGTGCGCTGCGCTATGTGCGCTTTCGCTGTGCGCGTAGCGCACGCTGTTTGAAGACGTGTGCACCAGCGTGCGCCACGCAGGATTTTAGCGCACATCCATGGATTTACACGCGCACGGACTTCCATGAATCGCTGTGCGCGGGTTTCGCTGCGATTTTCGCACTTGCGCTGCGATTCGCACGCTTTCGCACGCTTGCGTGGAAATCTTCAGCGCACATTAATTCCATGAATCGGCCTGTAAATCTCGTTCCGGTGTAGAGTCGTCAAAAGAAAACTTAAACTATATTCACTGTCTCCATTGTCTTCATGAAACTCAGACACCAATGTGCTTGCAGCAAAGAATCTTCAGTAACTGATATTACATGTGCCTTACAAACGTTTTGAATGCATAACATTATCAAATAGTATTTTTTGCAAACTTTCACTCCCTGCATTCTTACTGAATTTTCCCTTTCGCTCAAGGTCAAAAAACAATTGACCCTTATGGGTTCAGTCGGATGCGTGGGCCTACTGAGCTCGCAACCAAAAAAGCAAAGCAAGTGACCTTTACTCAGAATGCAAATACATTCTGACTTTGCAAAAACATGTCTCAACGCATTAATGAGAACTGGTACTCCCTTACACTTGCAGACCCGCTGTTTTCATCAAACACTGCAGGTGGCTGCCTCAGATTTAAAACTCTAGGGCACCAGTCTCACTGCATTATTTTAAATACATTGTAACACAGACACAGTAAATATTTGCCTGTACTTTACGCACATTATATTGAGCAACAACTTCCAATTTACCGTATGACTTGGGTGACAAAAACACACCACTTTTTGACTTCCTGCTGCCACAACCCATCCCAGCCTTATTAGCCCTCACCTTCCGAGACAGTATTTCATAAGTTTAACAAGTGCAATGTTGTGTTGTTTTATTTGTTTTAGTGACGATGGCCGCGTACACCAAAACACGAATGAAAAATGGCAGGCGCATCTAAACAATCTGACGCACTTCACGCTCTTCAACAGCCAATCAGTGAATGCGTCACATGTCCGCGGACATGATGCTATGGATTAGCCAATCGGTATCTTGTATGTGGAGCGAACAGGGAAGTGTGACTGCAGAGCGGACATAGATATCACTAATTTTTTGAGACATATTTTTGGGTCGTTTTAAAGAAAACTACTGGACGGATTCTACAAATTTACAAAAGCACGTGCCACAAATTTGGTGAAAATCCGTCCAGCGGTTTGGGCTGTAGGCGTGTGCAAAGTGTTTCCCCCATTCAGTATATCGGAAAAAAAGAGGTTTTGGGACCCCCCCCTATATCTTTTCCCCCCCTGGACCAAACATCACCAAACTTTGAAAAAATTCAGAGTGGCCCATTGTCGTACTCCGTATGTTCCACCGTAAGTCTGGAAGACCACTTGGACTAGATGCCACTGAAGTAATTCAGACTTCCTTCCTGAGAGCACAGCTTGCAGGGTTATAAAACCTGTCAGGCCAAGGGCTCAGGCAAAAAGGTGGAACGCACAGCGGAGCTAGAGGGAAGAAACAAACAAGGCAAATATTACATACCGTTCGTTGATGGCAAAAACCAACCCCTCTATCCCCTCCGAGACCCACACGCTTACCTGTGTATTCCTTTTTCCTGCGGAATACCTACTTGTGATAAAACACAAGACCGGATGTGGGCGAGGGTCAGACGCCGACTTACAGAGAGTGCCAAGGTTAGTGTCGCTGATGTCCCAAAATCCAAAGGAAAGTGATGCAAGCAGCAGAGCGTCCCAAAATCCAAAGGAAAATGATGCAAACAGCAGAGCGTCCCAAAATCCAAAGGAAAATGATGCAAACAGCAGAGCGTCCCAAAATCCAAAAGAAAGTGATGCAAACAGCAGAGCATCCCAAAATCCAAAAGAAAGTGATGCAAACAGCAGAGCGTCCCAAAATCCAAAACAAGACCAAGCTAGAATGTCACCAGGTGTAAGCAGTCCGCACTGTTCTTCCAAGTGCAGAAAAACAGGTTTCAGGAAGAAAAAGACATGGTGTTTACTTTCTCAAACACCGGAATGCAGGATATTTTCTTCTTCGTTCGAAGAGCAGGTAACCAGGAGCAGGTAAGGGATACGGGGTTAGGGATCAGGGAAGGAGCCGGGAACCAGGCATGAGAAGCAGAATCTCAAGACAGTCCGGTACGAGTTCCGTGGTCGAGCAGGGGAGGGCAGATCAGATGGGCGCCAAAACAGAATCAGAAACCAGGTAACGAGGTCAAAAAGATAAGCAGAAGTCAGCAACCAGGTACACAACAAATAGGAAAACTTCTTCCGAGAAGCGCTGCTCGCGTAACACAACAGTTTAGGAGCACCGGCTTTCTGGGCGCGTGGCTAGATATAGGAAGTGGAGAAGAAGGAGGCGTGGAACGCATGCCAAGGAAAAGACGTTCCGAGGCTTCCTGCCAAGCACAAGCCCTATTGGAAGATATAGTATTACCGGCGATGATGCCTGCATTGATGTAATCGCCAGGACAAGCGCCACAGGCTTCTCCCATGGGCATTAGAATGCCGTAGGAATCCGGGGGGCATGACACCCATATACTATTTTTGCAAAGTTTGGTGAGGATTTGTCCAGGGGGAGCGAAGTTATAAGCCCCCCAAAAAGTGCTCTTCCTATGGAAACAGCAACTTAACCATAACTACACAGCCACTACTGTGGCTGTGTAATATATATATATATATATATATATATATATATATATATATATATATATATATATATATATATTGGCGCATCGCCTGCAATCTATTTACTATGTAGCCAGCCTTATGATTACTTCGTCTACTTGCGTTACTGCGTCTGTACAATTGTAAAATGGCTTTGCATTTTCTTTGGTGCTTCTTCACACGTGCAATCTTCATTTCGCTCCCGAAATGTTGCTTCTTCCACTACTTCATCATCAGGTTCTAAAAGGTCTATATTTTTACTTCATTGGCATTTCTTCTAGGTGCATCACCACTGCTTCACGTGACATCACCAGTCCTTTCTTTCATTAATTTTCACACTTCTTCTGGAATTTCCTTCAGAAAATTCACACTTCTTGAACAAAAGCCCATAAACGATACCGTTTATGGGCTTTTGTTCAAGAAGTGTGAATATGTGATATAATTAAACATACACACATTTTTGATGGCGCTGAGTCCTGGAGTCTCTTCTATTTTACACTGTTTATGGTGACGGTTAGGCTTTTTTACCGTCTGGATCCAGTGACCTGCGACATCCTTAATCTCATCCCATGCTTGAAGACACAGCATTATATGGCCAATCCAGTACTGATATTTATGTAAGGGATTGTGAGGTGTCGCCCTACAGAGCAACTTTTTCCAAAGCCATTTTCTTCAGAAAAGTTATTTTCTGCTTGCACGTTGGGTGATGCCTCTCACCCTTGGATCCCCCTCTTCCGGGCACAGATCCCTAGAAAGTTCCTTAATGATACCAGTACCTCTAATAGGTATGTTTTCAAAGGCCTGTGGTTCAAAATAATAAAGAAAAGTTCAAAGTTCCTTTCTGTTTGCACGTCAATTTTGAGTGGTTGCTGCTCTCCCTTTATATCTCCCTTGTTCTGGCTCAGACCCCTTTGGCATTCAAAAATCTTCGGGTGATGACTGCATACCCCTTGGATCTCCCTTGTTCGGGCTCAGGCTCTTCTGGCATTCACAAATATGCGGGTGATGACTGTTCACTACTTGGATCTCCCTCTTTTGGGCTCATACCCTTCTGGCATTCACAAATCTTAATATCTTTTTGTACAGTTCGCTGTGGACATCCCCTGTTCGGGTTCACTCTTGTCAACATACTGTATTTCTGGCCTTTAGACTTTGCCCCCTCTTTACCGGCATCCCTCGTTCGGGTTAACTCTTGCCAATCTTGTAAACCGTGCCTTTTCTATTCAACTCTTACAATGCGGGATACACTTCCCTTAGCTTCACAATCATCTGTCGGTCAAAGACTTTCGACTTTACAGAGGATTTACAAGACCCCAGTATGACCACTTTGACCCTACCCTTTTCCTTGCCTTTCCCAAGGCCTTCTGGCACTGGTAGTTTTAACAATTGGGTAATCGCCCAGAGTTTTCCTGAGTGAGCACCCACGTGGTACCAGACTCCTCTGCTGCTGGTTTCCCCTTTTTACATCAATTTTATGCTTTCAAAGTTCAATTACCCATTTGCTACTTTTCGTTCAACACAGTACGGTTTCTTATCGACTCACCGGCTGTGATGAACTGCTTGGATTTCTTTCTGTTTGGAGTCAAGGTTGGTACCACAGAGACAAGCGTCTTTACCCGGCTTGGTTATCAGCTGAGGAGGGTCTCGTGTACTGTTGACATCTGAGGAGGTTTCACAGGCCTCAGACGGAAAGGGCAAGGTCGCTTCTCTCCTTGTCACCCTCTCAGTATGCACCGTCTTTCTCTTCCTCTTGAACTGCCGTGCAGAGTTAGCCCTCACGTTGTGCTCTTGTGCTCCAGCTTTTATCTCTGTGGGGAAGGGAAAGGGCTTTCAGGTGTGTGTGCTTCGGGTCAATTGCCTGACTTTGCCTGCCCCTGGTGTTGGGACATGTCAGGTAAATAGCTTGAGTGTTAGTCCTTCGTCCTTCATAATGTGCGAGAGTGTTCACGTCGTAAAAGGGGGAGGGTAAAGTGCTTGTGTATCCTACGTGGTAGGTTGGGGAAAAGTTGTTAGAAGAAGGGGGATACTGTGTCTCACCCGTCGGTATCGCACTTCCACTCCCAGAGGAGCCCCCATGCAAGGGATCCTCCCTCACTGGTTCACCCCCAGGAACTGGATCCAATAGCGAGGGCCGTGTCCTGGCCACCTGGATGACAAACCCCCAGGGACTAGTCAGGGAGGCACCTTCAGGTTAATCACATGCCCGTCCCCTATGCGGGGGTGGATATGTCTGTTCTTTGTCCCATATTGGGAAGACTACAGGGACGAGACATATCCACAAACTCTTGCATATCTTTTTGCTTGGATCTAGTTGGTTTTCGTAGAGGTATGGAGTTTGTATTCCTCTCTCTCTACAGTAGGCCTATAAAATGGGGTTTGAGGGTTGTGTCTGGTTTTATGAAATCTGCCATTTCCCAGTTCCATATTGGAGAGTTTTGGGAGGAATAGTCTGTTTGCCAGCTACTCTGGGGCAAAGAATCTCTAAATGGAGTTTTATTTTCCTATAATAAATTTTCAAATGTAGGGAAGTCTCATCCTAGGATAACCTCTTCGGGGAGCGACGGTATTATAGCTGATAATATTTTACATGACTCTCCCCTGATGTTAATGTTCACGAGTATCTTGGGATACACTTCATTATCGCCATGCACACAGGTGACTAACTAGGGACGCATTCTCTAGGTCCTCGGTTGGGACTAAATTGGTTCGGATAGCAATCTGCTTACTACCTGAGTTGATTAAGCCCTTACTTGTCTTCCGTTTACCTAAGCCTTCTTGTATGTGAAATCCATAGACGATTGGCATAAGCAGATACTAAAGGTGTCTAGCTCTCCCTCTGGATCATCCCATTCTTCACTCTATAGGCAACCTATTTCCATAGGTTCATCCTTTAGATTGTTTGGACAGTACCGAGCCACATGTCCGGTTTCCCTGCAGGAGAAACAGACAGCACGAGATAGTCTACTTCCTTTTATTTCTTCCTTTTCGCTTTCCTCTTTGGCTTTGGGAGTGACCCTTTTCATGTCTATCCTTTCTAATAGCAGTCCTTCCCTGCCTTTATATAATCCCCTGGTTTCTCGGTTCCATGAAGTTGAGGTCAGTGGATCAATTTCTGATCCTTCTGTTCCTCCCAACGATGGGCCGAATGGAAATGTTTAGCTGCGTCTGAGTGGTTTTGCGCAGTCTCAATGGCCATAACGAGGGTAGGTCAATTTAACTTCAGAACAGCTTTTTATAGAAAAGGGGGTAAGGAATTAGTAAACTGTTCCAGGGTGATCATTTCTGTTAGCTCATCCAAGGTTTTACCATTGATCCAGAGAACCACAGTGTTTTTAATTTGTCCACCCATTTCTAAAGGGATTTCTCCTGGATTTAATTCAATAGCCCTTAACTTCTGCCGATAAAAATTGCAGGTTTGTCCCAGTCTTTTTAGCAGTCCCTCTTCGATTGATACAAAGGTGACTCCTTGGGCAAGATTCAGTTGCTGAAATGAGGTTTGTAACTTACCTTTCACAGAGGTCCCAAATACCATATTTTAAGATTTTCCTCCCATCCCATTTGCGCCGCTAGATGTTCAAAGTTTAGAATATTTTTTCCTAAATCTTCACCCTCTAGATATGGTTGAAGTACCCCTTGTAGTAGTAGGGGTCTTGCTTGCAACTCAATTAGTTTTGTTAAATTCTCTTGGAGTCTACCCTCAGCTTGTATTTGATGGGCTGCTAACTGGCAATGACATTTATTAGATCGGCTATCTCTTCTGGTGGTGTAAGAGTCCCTTCTGTGGATGGTTCAGAATCAGAAAAGAAACATTTCTCAATCCCTTCGGATAAAGTCCCAAAATCTTCAGATTCTTCGGAGTCTGAATCTGTCGATTGGACTTCAGTAGGTTACTGTCATGACCACTGTGAGAGGGCACAAGTTGTGCCACAAGCAGGCTCCCACCAGAACCATGAGGGCCTTAATACCATTGCAAAAGGGCTCCTGGAGCCAGTCCTGGCGCCTTTGGCACCAGGCTCATATGTAGGAAGGAAGGGTTGTTCAAACTAGGTCCAATTTATGTACATGGGTCTTTAAATCCAACATAGAAGCACCCCCACAGTCTAGTTCTAAGAACCAAGCCATGGGGTCTAGTGTTTTGGGTGTGGCAGGACTGGAACTGTCATGACCACTGTGAGAGGGCACAAGTTGTGCCACAAGCAGGCTCCCACCAGAACCATGAGGGCCTTAATACCATTGCAAAAGGGCTCCTGGAGCCAGTCCTGGCGCCTTTGGCACCAGGCTCATATGTAGGAAGGAAGGGTTGTTCAAACTAGGTCCAATTTATGTACATGGGTCTTTAAATCCAACATAGAAGCACCCCCACAGTCTAGTTCTAAGAACCAAGCCATGGGGTCTAGTGTTTTGGGTGTGGCAGGACTGGAACTACTTTACCTGGTACTACTTTACCTGGGCTATATAAATCACACCCGGACTGCAGAACACGCTTCCTGTTATTCTGCAACCCGCCGCGTGACGTTCACCGTGTCCAGCTCCTGGTCTTCAGCATCTTCCTGTAATCCTGCAAGAACAAGAACAAGATTATTCTGTTTTACCTGAGAAAACACCATCCACCACTCAGCATCTCAACTGGGCTGCAATCTGTGGAAACCGAGAGAGGAAGAAACATCACTCACCTGTGAGTACTGGCTTAATGACTTCCGGCGAACCGCTAACACAGCTGCTGTTCAAACATTCGACCTGCAATAACGAGAAAGGGAAAAACAATATTACCATGCGCGCTTCCAAAACATCAAATTCCATCAGTCTTACCTGAATTCCATCGCGTTACACCACTCTTCCATCCGGAGCACCGCAGCAACATCTGCAAAGGAAAAGAGACATATTTAGGTTCGCTTTCAATATGAAACAAACGCACAGCGCTGTACTTACCTTAACGGATTCCGGGGGCCTGTTTTTCATCGTGCTCTTATCCACTCGCAGCACCACAGCGGCCTGCGAGGAGAAGAAGAAGAAAACACAGGTTAGCTTTAAAAGACAATAAAGGTGCTGCGCTTCGCGCTTTCTCTTACCTAGAAAACGTGCCTCTCTATCCGGCACGCCAGCATCAAGACCTTTGCACCTGAAAAGAAGGAGATAAACAAATTCCCACCATAAACAGAACAAAGACTTACAATTAACAAACCTACCTGCCTACCAGCAGATTCGGGGTCACAGCAGGCCTGGGCCCAAGGAAGGCGTACTGCACCAGTGAAGCAATTTGGGCAGCTTGCCAACAAACGTCAAGCGCCCCTGCACAAGAAACGCAGGACGGATAGCTCACCCTACAAATAACTAAGGTGAGAAAAGAACCCAGTGGGAAGGGAATCGGTCAGAGAGAGGTGGGAGATTCACCCATTAGAGACAGTTATCACAAATCCTCCCTTCTGCAATTGCAGATTCATTATTCACCACTGGGCAACTACGCACCCAGGGTTCCAGATCTCAGAGCCGTCCAGACGCCCCTGGGGATATCAGGTGAGCGTAACAGTACTTGTTACACCCAGTATCAACGCCTCTTCATCTTGGACAGGTGTCTCTGGGTCAGACGATGGCATTTCCACTTGCTAGCACGCATGAGCACACTCATTGGAGAAGGCTATTTTCTTGGTTAGCCAGCCGATGTTAGGATTGTGAGCCAAAGAAAAGGGGACAAGTCTTTGTTAGGAGATTTACTATGGGGAAAAAGGAAAACCTTTAAAGCAGCAATAGTAGCTTTAATTGGATCAGATATAGCCAAAGAGGAGTAATTGCACCTGTAGATAAGATCTGCTGGATCATAAGGATGAACCATATTTTCCTCCAATTTGGACCAAGTCGGGATATCTGATCTGAGGGAAGAGTTAAAACAACAACGGGATTGTTTGACAAGAAAGGCCGAGTGATAAAGTTTAAAGTCAGGGAACTTGACTCCACCCTTATCATACGATGCTTTTAGTTTGGCAATTGCAATCCTTTTACATTTGCCTGGGCCCCATAGGAAATCAAGTAATAATGAGTTGATAGGTTTGAAGAAAGAAAGAGGGAGCGAAATCGGGAGAAGTTGAAGATAATAAAGGATAATAGGGGAAAGCATCTTTTTTATTATGTCAAGTCTACCCCACAAAGATAGGTAGAGGTGGGACCATTTTAACGTAAAGTTTTTAAGTTTGCTGAGTAGTAATTGCAAATTGAGTTTGATAGTGTCATGTATTGTAGGAGCAAAATTAATACCTAAATATTTAATTGAGTCTTTGCGCCATTTTAAACTAAAAGAGTCCAGCTCATACTTAAAACAGTGAGGGTTGAGGGGAAGTATTTCAGATTTTTCTTTGTTAAGTTTATACCCAGAAACAAGACTGAATTCGTTAAGTAAATTGAGCAGATGGGAAAGGTGGTGTTTGGGGTCTTTAATAAAAATGAGTACATCATCAGCGTAAGCTGCAATTTCACACATGGCTCATACATGTATTTGTATTCATAACCTCATATCCTCCTCTTTATCTCTGTGGTCGTAACATTACTTATAATTATTTATAATATATTGGTATGTTTACTTCTCCCCCTCCCATCTTACCCACTGTTCTCTTGTTTGTCTTCCCAGTATATGTCCCCCCCCCAGTCGGTATTCTCAAAAAAAAATGTCTATACTCATATAGCAGATTTTTGTCTATTTGTTTCGGGAACACATTGTTAATATTTCCATTGTATATTATTACTGCTAGTCGCACTGCCTATATATGACTACTTTATTACCTGTTAGTTAGATATGTCTGCTGTTATCCATGCTGTTTTTATTCAAATAAAAAAATCATTAAAAAAAACAACAAAAAAAACGATTGTGTGCCACCAACCACGGCATCCCTAGAATCACACGGAACTGAGGGGCCTTGATAAGAGTTGATAAGGTCGAAGGCAATGGCTTCCCGATGTCCGTCTTGGCACAGAAGGGTAAATTCTGCTGTGCATTGAGTTACAGTACCAGAAGCTATTTCCGTGCCGTTGACAGTGGTGACCTTCTTAGTTGTCGTTTTCCGACAGAGGGGAAGCCCCATCCTTGTCGCCAGGCCTTGGTCTATGTAATTACCAACGGCTCCGCTGTCTATGTATGCCTCCACAGCATGCATCCGAGATGGTTGTTGGTGACTGATCAAAATCACAGGCAGGGCAAGGTGTGAGGTCTGTGGCTCTGTTCCTTCGCTCGACAAACAGACCTCTACGCTTGCCGGACCTGGAAGTTTTCCTACTCTTGTTCTCCTCCTTCTTTCTCTGTAGCTCCAACTGTTCTCCGAGGGGGTTTTACTTGACATTATCTGAGGAAGTGACCTGATTTCCCGCAGTACAGGCATAATTGCTGGTGTCTCCTTTTGTCTCTTTCGGCTTTGGTTAATGGGCTCCATACCCCCCCAATTTGCATGGATTCCAAGATGATGAACGCGGACTGTTCTCCTTTGAGCATACATACACAGTCCGATTCTCCGTTCTGGCTCGATCTGTCCTTCGATCTTGCAGCCTGTGGTCTAGCTGCACCACTAGGTTGATGAACTATGCACAGTCTTTTGGCGGGTTTACCACCTGAGCTTGGATGTCTTTCAATTCCCCCCGTAATCCTCGATGGAATAACGTTGTTCGTTTCTCCTCAGACCACCCAGTTTCAACTACAAGTCTGTTAAAAGTGATGATATATGTTAACAAATCTTGGCTGCCTTGGCGGAGGGACAGAAGTTTGTTATCCAGAGCTTGGCCCTGGGTATGTCGGGCGAACAGCTTCTCCAACTCCTGTTAAAACCCCCTGAAATCCTCCACGAGTGGGTCACCCTGGCTTACTAACGGTATGGACCAATCCGCGGCACTGCCACTCAGATATGACAGAATGAAGGCAATCCGCGACTGATCGTTAGGAAAGGCTCCGGGTCTACAAAGAAAATGGAGCCGGCAATGGTTCATAAATACTCCATATTTTCTTGGGTCCCCCTTAAAACGGTGGGGCCAAAGGAACTGCCCCAGGGAGGACCACCAGCACTGGATTGACAGATGTGGCTGGAACCGACGGAATACTTCCTGGCACCACAGCCTGCCCAGCCTGTGTTTGGAGCAATTGTCTGGCTAATTCATCGGTGCGGTCCTTGGTGACAATCAACTCCCTCCTAAGGGCGTTGGTTTCTTGCCGGGCGGAGTACACCTCGGTCCGTAATTCTCCCAGTAACTGGGCTAGTTGGTCAGTCCCTGATGTTTCCATGACACCTAGGTGAATGTTTTAACTGAGTCTTCGTGTTCTGTTATGCTCACCTGGTATCCACGGGGGCGCCACACGATACTGGATGGAGGTCTAAGCACTATCCCGGATCCCTCTCTGCTTGGTTATGTGCCAGATGTTGGGTAGCGCCTATAACAGGAGAACGGAGGGTTAAGATACTGGTTCTGTGATGGGTGGACACCCACCTCCCTCTGGTCCAAATCCCCTGCCTTGGGGTTATTGCTCACCTTAGGTTTTTGTGCGTTGAACTCTCCGTCCTGCGTCTCTGTGCAGGGGCGCGTGGTTTGTGCGGGCGTTCCGTGGACCTAGTTGCTTCACTGGTCCGTGTGCCCTTATGTCGGGTCCAGACTGACTGCGACTCCGACTCTGCTTGCTGTCTTCCAGGTGAGTTATAATGTCTTTTCCGTCTTTATTCTGTCTCTTTCTTGTCCTCCGTTTTCTCTGTCTTCTCGGCGTCTTGCTCCTCTACGCTGTTCCCTAACAATGTCTCTTTTTGTTTTCCCAGGGATGGTTGCGATCTCAGAGTTGCCGCGACGATGGTGAAGACCACGGTGAGTTATTGATGTGAGGAGCACTGCGCTGTTTATTGGTGTTAATTGCTAACCTGTGTTCACTTCTCTGTGTACAGGTTGCGGTGATGTTTCGGAGTGATGAGCGATTGAAGCGCTGCTTGCCCAGTTAAGTGCTTTATTAATGCTGACCTTGTTCCTTCTCCCTTGCAGGTTGCAGTGAAACCTGGAGATGGGCGAGGTAAGAGAAGCGCAGGGTGCTGCCAGGACTCGCTGCTTGCCCAGGTAAGAATTGTTATTAATGCTGTCCTTGTTTCTTTACCTTTGCAGGTTTCGGCGAACTCCGGAGATGACTGAGGTAAGCGAAGCGCAGGATAGATTCAAGACCGGTTATTTCACAGGTAAGTGTTCTTGCTTGCTAATGCTGTTCTTGTTCTTCCAGGTTATTAATGGAATCCGGATCTAGGGCTTCAGGATCGGGCCGCCAGAGAAGCAGCTGAGCAGGAGCTGGACACTGTGAACGTTACGCTGCAGGAGTGCAGAATAATGCAAAGCGTGTTCTGCTGTTTGGGTGTGGTTTAAATAGCCCAGGTAAAGTAGTTCCAGGCCAAGTAGTTCCAGGTCCAGCCACAATCAAAACACTAGACCGCATGTCTTGGTTCTAAAGAACTGAGCTGTGTAATAGGCCTCCATGTTGGATTAAGGTCCAAAACTGGTATTGCTTTATTCCTGATAATGAGCCTGGCGCCAAAGGCGCCAGGACTGACTCCATGTATGTTTCTGATGGAGTTTTAAGGCCCTTGGGGCCAGAGAGAAGGGCTTTAGCCCCACTGCTGCCAGGGGGCTGTTATACCTGATGGGGTCAGGGGCATGGTTCGTGACAAAAGGTTGTCAGAAGAGGTGTACCGTGTCTCACCAGTCGGTGTCCCACTTTCCCTTTCGAGGACCCCCCCATCCAGGTGATCCTCCCTCACTGGTTCACCCCGAGGAACTGTATCCAATAGCGATGGCCGTGTCCTAGCCACCTGAATGACAGGCCCCTGGGGGCCAGTCAGGGGGACACCTTCAGGTTTCTCACAAGGGACATGGAGGTAATGCTTGGCTTAGTTACATGTAATCTTCATTACTACTAGTTCCACTCTTCATCATCTCAGTACTTACCTATGAGGCAAGGAGCCTCATACGTAAGCACAGGGACAAGGACAAGGGACGTGGGGTTTGGGGGAGGGGGTAGGAGGGAGAGGGGATGTGTGAAGTAGGACAGGGATTGTGCAATAAATCGTAATTGTCATACATGTCCAGGCTAAGCAGGCATAATATGTGAAACTGGTGACTAGAGAGGCATTTTTGGTGCAGCCACTCTGGTCATTTCTTAGTTTGTCTTGACTTTTTCTTTAACTGGGCATCTCTGATAAAGAAGTCCTGCTAAGTGTAATTACCTGACTAGACTGGCATTTGGGTGCTGCCAGTCTAGCCGTTTCTTACTGCGGCATTGTATATTTTTCTGGGCATCTATGATAAAATAAATTATATCTTTCTCCTAGTGCAGTGTGTGGCGTATCCCTGCAGCAACACGTTTGTGCATATTGCGCAAGCGTGGTAATCTAGCCCGGTCCAGATTGTGGCACAACCCTTGATTTGCTGGCGAGTTGGGGCTTGGGGGACTTCAGCATGGCTCGCAGGGGAGTCCCTAAATTTTGTGTTATGCTACTGATCAACGTGCATGGTCACACAACATTTACGTGTTCTTTCAAAGATGAACCTATGCGCGGTGCAGACAGGCTTGGATTTTCCTATACATCAATAGGGCAATGCCCAAAAAAAAAGCCATATTAATAGCTTGGGGGTGTTTTTTGGCCAAAGTGGGCCACTTATTTTCTGAAATAAATAGAATTCGAATACACATCAGGAAAACAGGCTTTTGCATCTTGAGCCAAATACAACGACTTCAGCAATTCTGTCAATTGGTTAAATAATGTCACTGTTGAGACTATGCAGCCTATTTCAACAGTACTCTTTGCACCTAGTACCCAATACCTGATAGGTATGTATTCCTGTTATCCAAGTAGCTATTTGCTACCCACCATCAGTGTGGATTAAAAACAAACAAACTCATTTCATTTATCATACTTCACACAAAGAGAGAGTTACAGCATGAAATACAGATTCATTGATATAGATAAATGAAAAGGGGGCGTGGCCAGCGTGCATGTCGTAAAGACGTACACTCGTGGAGCTCCTGCCCGCGATCCTTTAGCCGACTGAATCAAGCTGATAATTCCACGAAACTAATAAAAAAGAATAACGCCTGCTGAAAGGGGAACCTCTCCCCGCCAGAGCGAACCGACTCCGGAACGAAATCGAAGCCGGCAACGTCCTGATTGAGTCGGACAAAAGTCGCCCCTGCGCACCCAAGACGGCGGAGACCAGTGCGACTCCGGGTGCCACCGAGTGAACAGCGAGACTGCAGAGTAGCCGGGGGGAAGCCGTCCTTATCTACCCACGCAGTGGGGACCCGACTAACAGCGCCTGCCCCGACCTCGATCACACAGAGGCCGGCAGAGGTACCACAGGATCGCGCGGCACCAAGACCTGCAGACCGGCAGCTACCAACAGCTGAGGGAGAGACGAGACCTACGCAGCCGGAGACGGAGGAGCCGGAGAAGTGGGCCTCCCTCCACCGCCCAAACTCATACACTCAGGAGCTTCCCTCTACCTGGAGGCAGTGGTGGAGCATGGTGGAACTAACACTGACCGCCTACGAAGGGCTGGGAACACAACGGAGCGGTGCCATTCAACGAGACCTGACGCCGGGACACGAGAACCGGACCACGACACTCGGAGGACACGAGTGAAGGCTGGTGCTGGACCCCCAAAATAAAAACAGTGAGTAGCTACACTGAATCCTCCCCTCCCCCCTGCTAAAAACGATCGACTGGCTACTGGCATACAGGAAGGGGGAGTAAGTTCAAACCAGCACACGACGGCCCAACTACCGAGTTACGCGGATGCAGCATTTTTGAACTGGCAGCCGGTTTGGACCCCAAAACTCACACAACCGCCTAACCCTGGCTTGAAAAGCAATATCCTGACATAGTTTGGAGTATGACATAATAGACACGCAGAAACAACTAGAATAGACACCGAGGCAACACGGAAATAAGGAGAGGCGCGGACCAGGACCACGGGCGGTACCCACTCACCTCATGTCTATGCAAATAGGCACTTAAAGCCCCCTCACTCCACACGAGGCAGACTGGGGCCAGGGAACCTTGGACAACGACCTACCTAAACACGCTCTGGGGGACTGAGCGTAACCGCGAGAGGACTATTAACACATGCACCCTCAATTGGGATTCCTCCTGGCCTGTTAGAACATTGGATTTACCATACCACAATGGCCATGCTGGAGCAAAACCACTGCTGAGCACAAAGTCCAACACAATCAGGAACACACCTGTGCTAACACTGGCAAAGTCACGAGAAGCTGCACCTAACCTGATGCGGCTAAATGTTCGACATAGAAGAGATTCACTCAGGGTACAACACCGAGAAACAGAAACCACATAAGTACCCACCGAATAAAGGGAGAAACACGCTAGCTCCAGTGAAAGCGATGTCACCACCCAAGGCCAAACCAAAACCAACAACAATGGACTCTTTCACGACGGTCAGGCCCAAACAATTGCCGCAAGGTCGATGATGAACCGTCGCACTCGGAAGCAGTAACTAAAGATACACAAGTTCTCCAGGCCATAGCAGCGCTCTGCACCTCCATCGAAAACAAGATAGAGAAGTAAAAGCAGACATGCAACTTATGCATCAAGACTCACGCAACCTAACGGAAAGAGTAAATGCCAACAAAGCCATCCTACAGGACAATGGTGAAAATACCATAGATCTGAAAACGCGAGTCCAAGACCTGGAGCAAAAAGTGACGAGGCTTGAAGCACGATCCGAGGACGCAGAAGGACGCGCACGGCGCAATAACATCAGGATTCTGGGTGTTCCCGAAGACATGGAAGGCCCAGACCCCACAGACAGTTAAAAAAGTTGGTATGTCTCCGAATTGCATTATGATGGTGACAGGGCGAGGGGTGGGGGTTGGGGATGCATTCCTACAACCCGGGCACACAGAGGAAGTCCCTTACTACAAAATCCCAATCTCGGGGGTCCCACCCGGGAGACTACGAAGACTAAAACGCCCCCCATAAAGGCGACATGGCAATGAGAATGAAAATAATGACATGGAACGTAAGGGGCTTTGGCACTTACCTCCGGAGAAATAGATTCAAATCCTACTTACACAGGAAAGGGGTAAAGATAGCGCTATTACAGGAAACGCACTGTACTGAGGAGTCCATGGCCAAACTCCGGGAACATTGGGGCGGACAGGGATATGGAACTGCCTACTCTAGGTACGCGAGAGGGGTATACACATGGATTCATCCCCAACTACCATTTCAACTAACCAAATCTGTAAGTGACCCAGAGGGCAGATTTGTGATACTGTGGGGACACATTGAACTACAAGAATTGTGCATAGTGAACTCCTACCTCCACAATAATAACATCCCGGCCCACCTGGACTCAATGTATACTAAAATCACACCACATAGAAATGGCTTATTCATATGGGGAGGAGATTTCAAATGTGTACATAACCCAGAACTAGACAGATCCTTGCCCTTACCTAAAGGCCCGTCGGTGGCCACAACTGCACTAAATACCATGACCGATAGATTAGATCTCGTTGATGTGTGGAGGGAATTACACCCTCAGACACGTAACTATTCTTACTACTCGTCCCCCCATGGCCTCTACACGAGACTGGACTATGTCTTCGTAGGTAGGGAGCACGTGCCCCAAATTGAAGGAGCACAGTATCTGGGAAGAGCGGTCTCTGATCATTCCCCTTTAGTAGTAGAATGGAACCACGCTGGCCCCAGACCCCCTATCCCCATGTGGCGAATGCCGGTGGAAGCCCTGAAGGACCAGGCTTTCAGAGATGAATTACAAGATTCAATAGATGACTACATAGAATTAAATAAGGGAAGTGTAGACCACGTAAGCACCGTATGGGAAGCCCTGATACGGGGAGAAGTCATAGCGAAGGCAGGAGGTGTAAGAAAACTGTTGCGAGAAGAATGAACGCAGGGGGAACAGGAGATTGAGAGGCTTGATACCAACCCTGTAGACCCACAACAACGAGAAGACGAACTTAGAACCCTCAAAGATAAATGTACGAAGGCCTGGGATAGACTGGCCAAGTTTGATTATGCCACCAAAACAAACAGAGCACACATCGAGGCCGACAGACATAGTAGACTGTTAGCCTGGCTCTGCAGAAAGGAACACCCCAGACACACAATTACCACACTGCAGGATAACGAAGTCAATAAACATCAAACTCAACAAAATATAAATGACACCTTTAAAAACTATTATGTGCATTTGTACTCACACAGAACTAGAATCCCTCCAGACCAGATAGCAGACACCCTGGAGGAGATAGGATTACCCAGGCTCTCCCCTGCACAAGCCGAGACCCTAGATGCTGACATCACAGCAGAGGATATAGCAGAAGCAATTAAGTCGCAAGCCACGTGCAAGGCCCCAGGTAGCGACGGGTTACCCCCAGAATTCTACAAAACGTATGGCCCCTCCCTGGTACCACTCCTACATGAAGTCTTTCAAGAAACATACGAGCGAGGAGTCTTATCAGAAACTATGAGGGAATTGATCCCAGTCCTTAAGCCAAACAAACCGGCTGATCAATGTGACTCATACCGCCCCTTAGCTATGCTTGATTATGACGTTAAACTACTGACCACAATCCTAGCTAAAAGACTGTCCAGACTTATAGGAGATATTATCCACGTAGACCAATGCGGGTTTGTGCCAGGTCGCAATACCACTATGAACCTACGCAGACTACAGCACATCATCAAACAAACAGACACAAGCACTGAACCCTGCGCCTTGCTATCGCTAGATGCCATTAAGGCATTTGATTCTATATATTGGGAATGGTTGTTGGCGGTCCTAAAGGAATTTGGATTTGTCCCAGGGTTTGTCCGGTGGATTAAAATACTTTACACTAGGCCAAGAGCTCGAGTAAAGACTGGGAGATATGTGTCAGAGATATGGGATATATGTAGGGGTACTAGGTAGGGATGTCTCCCCTGTTTTATATCCTCGGGCTGGAACCCATTGCCATTTATTTCAGGAAACAATTTTTGGATGCAGGGATAAGGCTAGGAGGGGTAGACCACCTCATCTCGCTCTATGCATACGAAGTCTTGCTATATGTCAGAGACCCGCACCTCAATATTTCAACCATGCTGGAGGTCCTCGACAACTTTTCCAAGGTCTCAGGTATACAATTTAGTAAGGCAAAGTCCTGTTTGTTCCCACTGGCAGGACTCGGGCAGAAACACAGATGAGCTTCCAGCACTAGGAATACAATGGCAGATCACTGCGTTCCGCTACCTCGGAATCATGTGCAAAACAGAAGCAGATTTGCTGCATTTCAGGCACTGGGAAAAAAAGGCGTCTACACTTGGGGGGACCTATATGATGAGGGCTCCTTCAGGGAGTTTGAATCACTCCAAAGGGAAGATGACATACACGCTGGTCAATTCCTCTGGTATCAAAGGAAACAGAAAAAATGGGACACTTGGCCGAAGAACCAGAGTCAGACCCCCTCATGACGCAGCTATACAATTTGGGGGAAGGACAGAGAGCGGTCTCTCAGATATATAGCCACCTCAGCGACACCCCCAACCCAAAAAGCGAGACAATGAAAAAGAAATGGGAGACAGACATGGGACGGGAAATGTCAGAAGGAGAATGGAACAGAGTTTTAACATATCCTAAAGCTGTGTCCAGAAACCATAGATTCCGGTTCATACAATTAAACATGCTACACCGAACATACCTGACCCCCTGCAGGCTAGCGACAATCAATAAACAAACGAGACCCCACTGCCCATGGTGTAAGGTGGATAAAGCACACCTACTTCATATTCTGGGAATGCAACAAAGTGCAAACTTTATGGATGAAAATAAAGCAGACATACGAGAAAGCAGGCACCTCCAACTACATGTGGTCCCCCGGCGAGTGCCTCCTAGGGACATACCCCAGACCAGCCAAACTTAAACACCGGGTGAAACTTATGGACTTAACGTGCATATTGGCTAAAAGACACATTGCCATGTCCTGGAAAAAATCCACAGAGCCAAACTATAAGGCATGCTGGAAAGATGGGTCAATGCAGAAACAAGAGCATGGGAAGATAGCGTTATCATGTCAACCGAAGAATTGAACGCAACCCTTGAGGCATGGAAAGAAATAACTAGTAGCATATTTTACCCCTCAGACGATAAACCCCCATGAACAAATACAGACTGTATCGCATTGAATTGCGTTAACACCACACCCACAATGGAGGCACGAACAGACTTGAACAGACCCCCGGAATCCCGGGATTCCCCCCTGCTCCCAATACCCCAACCTGCCGCTCACCAACAGACTGAATAAGGATATCGAGACTTGGGGACAGTTAAATGTTGTTAAGTTAACTTTACAAAAGTAAAAACGTTCTTGTTTATTATGTAATGCTGTCAATCCTGCTAATAACGACACATCCAATTTTACATGTGTAGTTGTATGATAATAAATGCCAATAAAAAAATTTGAAAATAAAAATAGATGAATGAAAAGCAGTGGCTTAATATATAGAGACAGCACAGCCGGACCAGGAAGGGAGGGTGGTGCAATTTTGCAATTTTGCACATGGATGGGTGGACTGTTACACCCAGGGCAACACGTGCAATGAGCAACAATAAAAAAAAGACAATGGGCCTCATTACACGGTAGGCGGTAGGGATTTAATGTTACTGGTAATGGAATACCGGTAACGCCAAGTCCCCATCCAAATTATGACCTTGCTCACCGCTATTTGCGGCACCACTAAGTACGGTGCCACTAATAGCGGCCAGCACGCGGGCGCGCGACCCTCGCGTCCGTAATTTATGCCATGCCGCTATTAGCACATCATCACAAGCCAGGCGGACGTGCCAATAGCGGCATGGAAAAGCACCCAAAACCCCTTACTGGCATGGCGCTAATACCGCCATCGCGAACCACCCGTTAAAAGAACTGTGCAGTGTTACCACCTGCCACAGGTGGCCACAATCAGCACAGGTGGAGGCAATGGAGACTGTGGCTGCTCAAAAGGAGCACACCACACCCCTTCCCACACCCCTTCCCACACCAAGATGGTTCCAATACTAGCAGCATTACATGGCCTGGAGGACCTGATTGCAGCGCAGCTGCAACAACAACAGGCAGCACAGAGGAGACGCAGGAGGACGAGGAGGGCAAGACAGGCACAGCAAGCACCACCACGGCACCTAATCATACCACAGAGTCACCCACCAATTCCCAGGATCAGAGCCAGTCCATTGAACCTAACACCTGAGCAGAAACACACCCTGTACCGTCTGGACCGGGATACCATCACCAGCATCGTGGACATAATACACCACGACATTGTGAGCCTCATAGACATCAAAACTGCCATCCCCCCTCTACTGAAGGTGGTGACTGTGCTCCACTTCCTGGCCACAGGCACCTACCAGCATACAGTGGGGCAGATGCATGGCATCTCCCAACCACTATTCTCACGCACACTGAACCAGGTACTCGATACCCTCCTGAAGCATGCACCTGAACACATATTCATGCCACGGGCTGCCCAGGAGATTGCAAACACCAAAGTCGGTTTCTATTCACTGGCAGGCATCCCAAGTTGCATTGGGGCCCTCGACTGTACACATGTGGAATTGGTCGTCCCACATCACAATGAAGTAGTGTACCAAAACAGGAAGCAATTCCACTCCATCAATGTCCAAATGGTATGTGACGCCAACAAGATAATCACACATTGCTGTGCCAGATTTCCCAGATCAACCCATGATTCCATGGTCCTGCGGAACTCAACTATCCCTCGCTACATGGAGCGACAAACGGGACAAAGTTCGTGGCTACTTGGTGAGTAGCAGGCCAAGCACATGGCAGTGTGCTTGGGGGGGAGAGATAGATACTCCAACTGGGTGTGCTTGGGGGGGAGAGATAGATACTCCAACTGGGTGTAGTCTGTAGTCTGTCGTCCAAATGCACATACAGATGTAAGCCAATGTCCGTCTGGGAGGGCCGCAACGTACTTGAGATGAACGGACATGCAAGTATATGCTACACAACGCAGATGACTATCCAAGTTTAGAAACATCAAACATCAAACCACATCCACACTGCACAACCTTCACGCCACAAAATACACAAATGTCATCCATGCCGTCAACATAGTCATGCTGAATTCGTCCAGCACGACATCAATAATGCAATGTGCCCATCAATGCATGCTAAGGGATACCCCCTAGCCATAGCAATGCACCACGAACCCATAGCACCACTGAAGTGATGCCTCTCAGCATGGCAACGTCAATGTTGGAAGGGCAGTACACCACCAGTGTGGTACCAAATCTGCCTGGGCACAGGGACACCTAAGACATGGCCTCACCCAGGACATGTCAATTACTGGTGGAGGCATTAATGGGGCATGTCTACTTGCAGGGTTGAGCCCACCTTTGCACATTGCAGTTACACAGACCATTTGCATGTATGCTGTTGATTGTGTACTTGAATCTCAATGCCAAGTCAATGTTTGTGAAATGGACAGGCCACACTTGAGGTGAACAGTAACAGGACCCCATTCCTTCCCCCATATAGGTGATGCCGGCTATCCCCTGAAGAGGTGGCTCCTCACACCTGTACGGAACCCACGGAACAGGCACGAAGAGGAATACAATCGTGCACACACCCGTACCCGCATCGTGATCGAGCAGACTTTTGGACTTTTGAAGTCACGGGTTAGGTGCATTAGCAGGTCTGGTGGCGCTCTCCTTATGGCCATGACAAGGTGGCCAAGATCACCATGGCATGTGTCATGCTGCACAATATGTGTATCAGACCGAATGTGCCACTGCCCCCTGACGTTGAAATGGAGGCACCTAATGAGGATGATGATGGTGATGAGGATGGAGGTGAAAGGGATGCAGGTCATGCAAGAGGGGATGGCCAGGAGGGACGTGCTGTGAGACAGCATCTGATCAACCAAATATTCTGAGTAACATGTTCTCGTACTGTCACCTGGATATGGCTAGTAATGCACTGGTGTCTGTTTGTGTGCTCACAATGGACCCTGGCGTCAATAAAGTACACATACACAATGAAGAAGTCCAGGCCTGTGTTTTGCTCAAACACCAATGTATTAATGAACTTAAACAGGAAAATGTGAATGTCCCCAAACATCCCACCACCCTTCCCCCCCACCCCCCACAACAGTCCATCACACCCTTCCCCCACTCCCCACAACAGTCCCTCATTTGTCTTCCACAATGTATGTGTCCAGGCATGCACGCGGAAGCATGAACATTAACTCCCTATTGGTCATTGCCAAAACCAGCATTGGGAGGCTGCCTAGAGCTGCGCCTGGTGGTGCGTGCGGAGTGTCGGGGTGGGCTTGACTGCCGCGAACTGGCGGACGAAGAAGGGGCAGACTGTCCAGGTGGTGGTGGTGGTGGGAATTGCCGGACCATAGCATCCGCAATACGTGTGAGGACCTCACGATCTCGGATGAGCTCCCCACACAGCCTGTCTGTGCATGCCTCCATCCCCTCCCTGGACTGCCTGGATGTCTCTGCAATCTCCTCCCTGAGATGGGCAGTCTCCTCCACGTGCTGCCCAACCAGCACAGTGAGACCCTGTTGCCGCTGGCTGATGCTGGCCAGGTCAAGGGCAGTGTCGGACTCTGGTGGTGTGGCTGGTGTGCATTGTGGTGCAGGCAGGTGAACAGATGGAGGCACCGGTGGGCTACTGAAAGCTCCCATGGTCTCATCACCAGTGACGTTGGAGCCAGGTGTGTGTGGTGGTGATGGCTGGGGTGTTCCAGGGGGGCTTGGAGTGTGCATGCCCAGGTTGAATTCTGTTGGGTCCTCCACATCAGATAATGGAGCAGTGGCTGCCGCCTCTCCTGCCGAACTGGCTGCAGCTGATGGTGGTCCCTCGGTGGCTGTGATCGGTGGTGGTGAGTGGACCTCCGGAGGTGGGGCAGTTGGCTTTGGTGTGGCCTTGGCAGTGGTGCTCGACCGATGTTTGAGGCTCTGCAAATGGAGCCTTGTGCCTTTTCCCCTGGATGTTGGGGGGGTGTCCTCTGTGGGCTGTGGCCTTTTTTTCTTCTGCGCAGGGGGTGCCTGGGATGCATTCCCACCATCGCCACTGTCTGTATGTGACCCTGTCGGGGACAAGAAGGGGGATGGCATTGGTTACTGTTCGATGTACTTAATGCAGGATACATCATCAATGCAGTTGTGGGCATTTGGACTTCATTGTGAAGCATGCAGGTGATGTGTCAGTTCAGTGGCTCATCCATGCAGTGTTGTGTGTGGCACTTGGCTCTGTTGATGTGTGCATGTGTGTGTGTTTGGGTCTGGCACTGACATGGGCAGGGTGTGATGCATGTGTGGCTGTTTGGCCATCCCTGAGGTGATTCTGGGCTGACATTTGCGGGGACCAGTAGATTCACATTGCATGCTTTCATTGGTACACTTACCTCCATCCGAAGTGCCTGCCACGCCATGCTCCATCCTCCCGACTCCCTTGATGCATTCAACTCCTATGAGGTTGGCACATGTCTCCTCCCATTCTTTTAGTTTGATTGGCGACCCCGATCCACCGGCTGTGGCAATGTTGTGATTTTCTGCCAAGATCATTCTGACCCGGAGTCTAAGGTCATCCCATCTTTTCCGGCACTCACGTACAGTGCGGGTGCTGGTGCCCACAGCACTTACTTTCAGTGCCACCTCCTCCCAGATTGCTTTTTTTTGGAGGAGTGTCTCCCGCCGCATGTTGTTTACGAAGACCACTGCAGCATTTTCAGATAGGGTCTGTGTCAGCATTAGTAGCTCTTCAGTCGAAAACTTTTCTTTCCGCTGGCGGTCAGTTGTTTTTTTGAGAGCCTTGGGCATGGTAAGGGTGTTCCAGATATTTTCCAACAGCAAAGTCCTACAAACAGGTCCAGGGGGCAGAGGATGGCAATGGATTGTGTTTTTAAAGATGGCCGCTGTGCTCTTTCCCGTTCCTGTGCGATGACGCTGTTTCCGGTTCCGCTATTTAACGGTGACCGCTATTAGCGGTGACCGCAATTTGCATGCTGTGTCAAGGTGGAGGTGCTATCTGCACTGTCGTCGAAGCCGGTAAGGGACTATTGGGGGAGTTTAGCGGCATGGCAGTTGGGGCATTACCGGCATGGCGCGATGCTCGTGTCCGCGTACTCGTAATGGTACGCTATTAGCGCCCTCATGCGAGGGCAGACACTTTAAGGGTGCCATGCCGGTAATTTGCGATTTTTAGCGCGCAACGTGTAATGAGGCCCAATGACTTCACTAAAATTCCAGCATGCCTCGATTGAGTACAGTTTTGGAAGGCTTCCTAGCTTCTGTGTAGATCTATTTCAGCAATCATATTTCTTTCTGCATTGAATCAGGCATGCCTGGTTGCCCTCCACATGTAGGCCTCCACAGTAAGATGTAAATGTGCAAAGGCCACTGGCGCATGTTCATAGTGCACATTGGCAAGACATATTCCTTTGCCGGTTATTTCAATATTGGCCTACACTGTGGCACATAAACCTTTGGTCTATTGCAATGTGCAGCCACTTATCATGATTCCTACTTTCCAGCAGTTTAGATTTCATTTATTTTATTTCTTTATTGGTTATTTGTAAAGCGGCTATACATCAAATGGTGTTTCAAGGTGCCACTAGACCTAAATGGGGGTACAGGGAAGAAACAAACAATAACGGTCTTACTAGGCCATGTGAAATTCAGATCATGCAAGTGCAGTAACAAGAAGTGCAGTGGAGAGGGAGTGGGGAGGGGAGGAGGTGTAGGTTGGGGCGGAAGGGAAAATGCGAGGGTTGGAGGGAGGTGCAGGGCAAGAACAGGTATACAAGTGCAGGGGGGGAGGAAGAGGGCCAATTGGGCTAGGCAAGTGCTAAGGGTAGGCCAGGTGGGCAAGTGCCAGGGGAAGCAGGGAATGAGGACCACATACTAAGCATGAGGACGGGGGCGGACCAGGCTCTGTAGGGATGCACACTCTACCACGCTTGTCAGGGGAAAGGGGCCCGCAAGGGCAAGCGCAGGTTGTGGGTGGGGGACAGGAAGGCAGGGTGCTGGGGTAACTGGCCGAGGAGGGCCTGGTGCCCTGTGGAGCTCGGAAGGGACCAGGCAGCCAGTCAGTGAAAGAGGGTGGCATTAGCTGGGGTGAGGAGAGGGAATACAGAAAAGAAAAGAAAAGGTGAATACCCTCATGTCTCTTGAATGCATTTTGCCGTACACAATCTTCTCAAGTGCTGTGTGAGGAGGGGAGCCTGGAACTAACCACCCTTCCTTACGCTGTGCTCCTTGCTTAATGGTCCATTTGCACAATTGTGGAAATGTTCGTTTTCTTCCCAAGACTGTATATTGGAACAATGGTGCATTAATGAACGCCATTTTTCAAGCAGAATATCAACAGATCCATCACAAGTTTTTGAGCTCCACCAAAAATGGTTGCTGATAGACTGTGACCAATTTCAAATGTTTTCCGTAGCCTTTTTTTCCCAGCAGCTCTAATTCTTTTCAAATTGATTTTGCGACGTGCCATACATCATATTGATGCTTTATGTCTGGAAACTGCATTTTGCTTGGTCTTGGCTATTGAAACGTGCCTTTCAGTGGCTATCGGGCCTACATGCATTTCTCTGGATTGCAGAAGTTGAATGGATTTAATGAAATCATATTTTTCCATAGCAACAGAAGATTTACAATCAGTTACTTGCACGACCAGTGAACTCACTATTTGTTTGGTTTTCATGTCTTGGAAGTGGTAAGTGCAGTATTTAGTAGAAAAACCTGGACTGTCACACTGTCCATCACTGGCAAGCCTGAGCCTTTTGCCAGCGAGAGAATTGTCCATTGACATCTGTTTGAGTGTCCATGACTGGCTAATAGCGGGGAACAAGAAATCCTTCTGATATTTGTAGTATTGGGTTTTTGAAAGGAACTCAAGTCCCACAAAGTTAGATAAACTTGAAATTGTACTGAATGTTGATCCGCCAAACAACAAAGAAGATGAAAAAAGTTAATTTCCAGCAGGCACTTTTAGGTTGAGCAGACCATGAATATGAGTTATGATGGTGTAAACAGCTACCCTTGATCTTCAGGTTGGTGCCTTTGACTACACAAGTAAACTTCATCAATGGCTCCCCACAAATCCTCCAATGCAATTTATGATCACATTTCATCATTTTCTTGATCTCGATCAGACAGCAGTCAAATACAATGTATTTTGATTTGTTTAATAGCCAACCGTCCAGAGGTTTAGTGGTTTTAGATCTGATGGTGGTGGATATGTCCTCACACTAGGAATATTGAAGTCCAAATCACAAGCACAATTGTCAATCAATAGCGAAGATGCTTCAGTTATTTCTGTGTACGATATTTCTGATTTGTCCGCATGTATTTGGGAAACAGGGAACATTGTCTGTTTCTTAGATAGAAATTTTGTAGACAGTGTTTTTTGTGTTAGCGGTTCTGCAAGGAATTCTGAACCATCTTCTGTGTTGCCTGTCTCTTCTGTGTGACTTTGTGTGCTGTAACAATGACCCAGGGTTATTTTCCATGGGTTGCTGCCGACATTCAATTCCAATTCTGGCCACTGGACATCTGCATCACGACACTGAATCTTGCTTAGACCACGCTGAGCCTCAAAATGTAGCTGCTCACAAGTGACAACGGTTTGGCAACCAACATCATTAGTTTGTGTAGTTTTCTGAGTGTTTATGCTCCTCTTCTTCCTAGGCCTCTAATTTAAGAGCAAAAAAACATGCTTAATTTATAGCACACATACATAATATATGAATTACAACATGAAAATGCAATAACAATGAAATAAGTCCTAAACAACTTAATGTTTAATAAAACCTTTATGTTATGAACCCCTGTTTTCTGAATTTTCCTTGAAACAGTCAAATTGGATTTACCGACCACCAGACCAAGCCGAAAAACAGCATTTTGGAATGGTATGAACCTTCATATTTGCTCTTCCACTTAAAGAATCATATACGCATATATACAAATATAACAAAATGTCACTATGGAAACCACTAAAACATATTAAATATTACATCACAGTTAAAATGGATGATAACTGATATTTTACAATATCTTATGTATACCTCTTGTCCATGTGTCTCTTCCATTTCGACCGCTTCAGTACTACATTCCTTTTTTTTTTTTTTTTTTTTATTTTGGTTGGCTGAATAAATTCAACCTTTCAAAAAAGTTCTTCATTACAAAATACATTAATCTTTCCCAATTTTGCAATTTTACAATTTTACAATTTTTCATAAAACATTTTTACATAAATTGATTTATCGATTTTACAATTTTTCAAGCTTTCTATAGCCTATGTGCATGTTTGATTGATTGATTTAATTTTGCAGATTTGATTCAGAAGTAATAAACAATGTTTTGTTCACAAGAACAAGGTTTTGTTCACAAGAACAATTGACAAATAATGTTAAAAGTTGAAAACTAAAATGAATAAATAAAACCCGCATATCCTGAAGTTTAAAATACATTTGTCAATTGGCCATAAACGATAAATTGCGAGGTAATATCGTTTTTATAAATTGCGTTAAAGCGATGTGAATAGCAGTGCGATTGCTTGTCATTAATATAGTCCATATTTCATATGATGAGCGATCACAGTATAATTGTAATACATTACTAAAGAAATGTTTTCGTATACCACTCAAAGCCGGGCAATCCACTACTAGGTGAGCTAAGCACTCTACTTGCGTAGCATCTTTACAGAAACGACAAGATGTTTCAGTTTTTAGGATTACACCTCTTCGTGCTAGAATTTGATTTGTGGCCTGTAAATTCAAACGCAATCTTAACATTTCAGAACGAACATGGTGTGATGGAGACTTTAAAAGATAGTAGGCCATTTGTTTGAGCTTCTTGTGAGGGAACAAATTTCGATCAAAATCTACATATTTTTTACATTGTTCTTGTGTTACGTTCCAATCATGCCAATACAATTTTTTTTTGCTAAAACAGGATTCTTGATTAGCAAGTCAATTGAAACATTTGCACTGGCTAGAGCAGTAATGATTTCTCTTGTCCACTTTTTAGGGAATACATCATTGGATACACAAATATATATTGCAATTGAACCCAGCATATTCTTAGTTTGAATACCCAATAGACATTTCCGATAAAAGTTACAAAATTTCCAAAGAATTAGGCCAAACAGGGAGATACTACCAAGTTCGTACCTTAACATACACAAGGGAGTACACACTGGTAAGCACAAAACTGTTTTCCAAAATTTTCCTTCAAGTCGGTCCCAGTAAGTTCTAGATTGAGGTAACAGAGTTTCAACTCCGTAAGATAGAATTGGGACCGCTTTTTGATTGAAAAAGGATACCACATGCACTACAGTGAATTTGCCATACTTATGTAGAATTATTTTGGCTTGTGAAATTAGGGTCATGACTTTGATTTTTACAGAAACATCGTAAATTTGGTTTGTCACAGAGCCAGAAAAAGGTAATCCTAAATATTTGTAACTTGGTACCGTTTGTAAAGGAACTTCGCGAAAAACCACTGACTTCTCACCATTTTTGTGTGCCTTTTTCTTTGACAAATCACTATCTGAGTTTTGTCCACATTGATAGTTAGGTTGTTGGTGTGCGTATAAGTGTCCAATTTGTTCAAAAGGTTCTGTAATCCGCTAGGAGTTTGCGAAATGAGGACAAGATCGTCAGCATACAAGAGCCATATAATTTTCTGAGCTCCTAGTTTGGGAGAATCGGACACTGCTTCTTCAAAGGAGGTCCCAATATCTAGTATAAAAAGGTTAAAGAGAGTGGACGCCAAGATGCACCCCTGTTTTAATCCTCTCATTGTATTAATGTTCGCAGACAACAGCCCATCAAGCGATAGTCTGACTTGCATTGTCGTATTCGAGTGCAATTTTTTGATTATAGTTAACAATGACGGCGGACACCCATAGCTCTGTAATTTCTGAAATAACAAAGATCTATCAATTGAATCAAAGGCTACCCGAAAATCGACAAATGCCATATACAGGGGTTGATTAAGTTCTGCATATTTGGATTTTAACATATTTAATGTGATTAAATTCACTGAAGTGCCTAGCCCTGCAACAAAACCAGTCTGAAATGGGTCTCTCTTAAGGTCATATAGGGTCCAATTATTCAATTCTTGGAGAATAATACGACTGTAAAGTTTGCCAGGAGCGTCTAATAAGGCGATGGGTCTATAGTTCTGTGGCAGACACCGATCACCTTTTTTATGAATTGGCACAATCAAAGAATGAGTCCATGATGCCGGAAGCTCTTGAGATTCATTAATGTGCTCATATATATGATATAGAATTGTTGACCATATTACTGGATGTTCTTTAAACATTTTGTTTGAAAGACCGTCTGGATCAGGCGCCCTAGAGTGACTTATTTTATTGATAAAATATAAGATGTCGGATTTATCAATATTAATATGAAATCGTTTGTGAGGGGTGGTACTTACAGGTAATTTGCAGTCAGGCGGATTGGCATAGATTTTGGAAAAATAACCAATCCAGCTTGCTTCTGGTACACTCTGCGTTTGTGACTTTATTTGCACCGGGGAGACGGCACTGGTCAGGGCTTTCCAGATTTGGGCAGTATTGCTATCACGAATATATCGTAACATTAATTCACCATCCTGTTGAAATAATTTACTTCGATGGTTCCTCCGCCAGTTCCTATATGATGTTTTGATTTGTGTCAATGCAGAACGCCTAATACTCAAAGGAAGTTTCATGGCTTCTCTTTTTTTAAGGCGAAATTCAGTTTTCTTACTTTTGGTCTCCAGGTCAAACACATGTGATCTTCTAAAGATGTGTTTTTTCTGTACCCTGTTATCTGAGAAATGATGTATTAGATCATGATAGAGAACTGGGGTGCGAGGTGTGTTATTCCGTGAGTGACAAAAGGCAGCTTGCAGGGAAGTATTGAAGTTATTTAATTTGTTTTCAGTCCAAATAATACGATTCAGCTGATTGGAGACGGTTAGTTGACCCAAATTCACCATCATGCTACGGTTGGTTTTCGTCGCTATTGAAGCCCACTGTAACGTGAGCATTCGATGATCACTATTTGGGTTTGTTACAATGTTAAAAGAGTGAATTTATGAAAAAAGTCTATCATCAACATAAATGTAATCAATTGTGGCTTTTGCGCTGCCCTGTTGCCACGTATGAGACAGCTCGCTTTTGTCAAATTTACTCTCATTCATCATACAAAATCCTCTCGTAAGCATAAGTTGTTCCCACAATTTACAATTTGAATCCCCCGATCTGTTCATCGAGGGGAGGCAGTGAAGATTTAAATCGCCAGCGACAACTATATGCTGTATTTCCGGAACAAGCATGATAAAATCCAGCATGGAAACAACATCACCCAAAAACCTCCGATTATTAATGCTTTTGTGGTTCCAGTAAAGATTAACTATAGCGTACAAGGTTGAGTCAATTGACATAACAGTTAATTGCGTAAATGAGTTAGGGGTATGCGAATATAACATGCTGATATTAGAGCTTAACTTAGTTGCTGTGATAAGGCCAGCCATCGGACGGCCTCTCTTTCCTTGAAGAGCTGGCAGAAAGTGAATTTCATGGTTATTCCATAAGGGAGCAGTTGTTAACCATGTCTCTTGTAAAAGAATCACATCGTGATTATTTAAGATGTTTTGTGTGTTATTAACCAAATGATTAAAACCACGAGTGTTCCAAGAGGCCAATGAGATGTATCTTTCCTTCTCCGCCTTGTACACAAGTTAACTCTTGGAATCGCAATTACAGCAGCATTTGGAAGCTTCTGTTATTGCATCTCTATCTGTGTACACAATACCCTTATTAAGTTCCCTTATGACAGAATCAGTCCACATTCGAGCACTAAGAGAACCATTAGATGAATTTGTTGGGCCCAGAAGTAGTATAAAGCCCAGTGACAAAAGTTGGTTTTTTGCTTCCCAGATGAGATTTCTGACGACACTTGACGTCAGCCATAGGCATGCCGTACTTACTGTATTGTCATTGAAAAACTCAACCTGTGCTATGTCTGCAGAGCCAATGTCTTGCAATAGCGGAATATCGGAGAACACCTGTAGTATGCTTTGTCGATTTAGCACATATTGCGGATATGGGGCTGGCCGGCATCCTAGTTCTAGTGCAATATTGTTATCCTTTGCTACTTTGGATTTCAAAATTGATTTACCTGGAAGGTTATTAGAAGTATTTTGTGCAACTGTGGGAGTTTGTTTAACCACAGAAGAGCGCAAAGTTTTTAACATGGTAACAATTTCATCATCGTGGGAAGCCAAAGGAGAAAGCGACTCTATTACTTCTTTGTTTTTATCGCATTTGAATGAGACTGAAGGTTTCGATAATGAATATTGAGTTTGAGAATGATCAGTTTTCTGTGATTCAAGTAAGGGGGCTTTGAGTCTCGGTGCTACAATAAGTCTGCTCATGTAAGCATCAACTTCTTTTCTGATTTCAGCACGACAGCTAACAAGCGTTTCTTGTTCATGTTCATCTTCATTCACTAAAGAGGGTTGAAAAACGCGTGCTACATTTGTTTTAGATTTCTTAGTGCATGATAATTTAGCTCTTTTGGCAGAGGATAAATTCGCACCGGATTCAGTCAAGGCCAATGGATGATGTATTTCCAGGGCAGCTTGTTCTTGTTCATGGCTATTGACTGCTTTGATCAAATTATCTAAGGGCTCATAGGGCGTTGCAGATACTTGTCCTTTAATCACAGAGCCCAATTTATTTTTACGAATTTGGCTTAGTTGTATGTACTTTTTCGTGATAGCACAGGCAGTTTGTTGACTATGTTTATTTGGAATGGTCAGCATATTAAAAAATTGTTTTGAGCTTGTTGGCGCCTGTACTTCATTTTTTTTAACATTTTTAGTTTTTTTGACAGTCTTAAGGTTTTTCCTTTTTTGCTGTATTGTTTTCGCAGATGAATTGGGTTTCAAAGCAGATTGAGTCATCTTTTTGCAAAATATTGTATAGGGCTCTGGAGTTGGTGAGCTGATAGAGTCACGCTCTGTCTCCTTTTCATTAACAGCAACAACCTCTCTAATCACCTGTCCTATATACGGCAAAGAACACAATATGCCGGAGTTGTCTATGGTGATTGGAGACAGTTGGTTCTCTGATTGGGCGATTAAATTTGATACTGCTGGAGTACTATTCGATTCATTTGCAGACATAATAATTGGAGCCATGACTGTTGTCATAGTGGCAACAGTAGCCATTTTGGTTGGCATTGAGGACAACTCAATTGGACTGTTCGGCGGAACATGAGGCTCTTTAGTTATCAAGTGCGGAGGAGCTCGCCAAGTTTCTTGCTTAGCCTGCCAGGCTAGAACAGCTAGTAACTGGGCACTTTGTACATCCATTTTCGTGTTCAATGTATTGAACAAAGTAGTAATGGTTTGTAACGTTAAATTCATTGCTCCTAAGGTTAGTTCAATTACATTTGGTACATTTGATGGAGTTTGAACCTTTTGCATAGGTGAACACTGTCGAGGAGTGGGAAATAAAAAAGAGGAGGTAAGATTTGATTTCGTATAGCCTCCATTTGAATACAACTTGGGGGAAAAGGAAAGATTAGCAAGTGACTCTTGCATTGTAAAATCCGAGCCAGGAGAGGGTAGATCAATCACTGCTACATCCCCCAGCGTTTTGGCTAAGGCAGGGCTAGCTTTGGTAGCGGAAAGTAGCGCCAATGATTCTCCTCTTAATACGGTGCTGTCCGATAGAGAGACATGCAGAGTAGAGCCACAGCCCGCCTGGTTGTGGTTTGCTGTCTTTGGGTCCTTAGAGTTTTTTAAAGAAGCACTTTGCATAACGCAATCAGGGTAAAAAAAGCGTATATCTTTGGTACTCAGATTTGGTTTCAATGCGTTAGCGACAGAAGTCACAACGCGCTTTTTTAGTTTAGAGTTCTTTGGTACTTCTGTATTGGCTGTACAAGGAGTAGATACACAAGGCACTGCCCCAGTTGATTTACCAGTGAAGTTTAGGGACGGCCCTTGGATCGGGGGCATTCCCGTGCGAAGTGTGTATAAATTACGTTTCATGATGTTATAGTTTAATAACAACTGATTGCCCGTACCCACCAAGGACTTTGAAGAAATAATCCACCAATTTGCACTTCCACCAATTTGGCGACGCGCAGACTCTCTCTTATTAGGTAAACAACAATCAGTGTTTACTAGCGATAGACCCCCGGCCCTCGCTTTGCTCGCGACGCCGCGGCGAAGCGGCAAAGCGGGACTTTCTCGGGACTTCGCCGGTGCGCGCGCGCAGTGCGCGCGCGGTTCTTCTTAAATAGGCACGCCCACACAGAGGGCTGCAAAGCCTAAATATAAAAAACGCAATATAAATATGTATGTATATAATGGGTTAACAAGTTAATAACAATACTCTGCTGATCCTGAGGGCTTCACCTTATGGGAACTGTAGTTGTTTTCAGTTCTTCACGAACAATACTTCTCAGGGAAATGGCAGAGAGCAGAGAGCAGCGGCAAAGCGGGACTTTCTCGGGACTTCGCCGGTGCATTCCATGTACATAACAAATTCAAAGAACATTGAATAATTTGTTAAACAGTGTAATGTTAAAATCTTTGATCTCACAAAGTACTTCTTGAGAAAGTTGATGTAATGATGGACAACCTTACTATATCAGTTAAACTGTGTAAAAAAGATATGCTTAGTCGTCTGATAAATTTGTTTTAATTAGTACTAACATAAAGTCAAACACTGTGTACATGTAACATTTTAAAAATACATATTTGAAAAATGTACCTGATAACCTTCAAAGATGTTGCAGGGAGTTGGTGCGAGATCATCCTGCAAAACATATTGATTCAATTTTGGCCCTTCTAATGCGTTGCAACATTATTTTGTTTCAGCTATTCCATTTTTTGCTAAGCAGCTAATGTTTATGAACAAAAACATATACCAATCAAATAGAGAAAAGGCCTATGTTATTCAGTGATAAAGTACATTTTTCTGAAGGTTTATTTTCATTGTTGGAGGTGTTTCTGTGATAAATACATCAAGGTTGTTGATCTAATGCTTTGTAATTTGATGACAGTATTGCAAATTATCAAAAAATTAACTTAGCTTAAATGTAAAAAAGATATTGGGCCTCATTTCAAGTATTCTAGTCCGGAAATAGCGGCGCCGGTCGCTCCATTCTGGCTCCTTTTTCTAGACTGGCATACTCTGAGTTGCGATGCCGCTAACACCGTCACCGCAAATTACTTACCGTATCCAGCAACACTGTGAAAGGAATTTGTGCCAAAACGTGTCGGCCATGCCTGAGACACTGGCATAGCGGTAGTATGTGCACACTCCCAGGTGTGCAAAAACAGGCCCCAGGTGGCCCAGATCAGCCCAGGTGGCCACAATGAGCACTGCAAGAGCAAAAAAGGACCACTCCCACCCCCCATACCCCTTCCAACACTACCATGCTTGCAGCAGCAGTATCAGTAATGGGGTTGGAGGCCCTGCATGCAGGGATACAACTTGAAGAGGCAGAGGATGCGGCGGAGGCGCAGGAGAAGGAAGGAGAAGGAAGGCCATCATGGCCATGCAAAACAACAATGGCCAGCAGTTTGCAGCCACAGGCAGCCACCCATACCACGCATAAGGGCCAGACCCTTCAACCTGAGCCAAACCCAGATCCACACACTGTACCAGCTAAACAGGACATCCATAATGGACCTAATCCATGATGACCTTGTCAGCCTCATCCAGATCTGTACCGCCATCCCCCTCCTTGCTAAAGGTAGTGCCTGTGCTACATTTCCTTGCCACTGGCACCTACCAACACACTGTGGGAGAACTGCATGTGCTGTTGAAACCCTGTTTTTCACGGGACCTCTTTCAGGTTATTGATGCACTCCTGCGGCGCGTGTCAGATCACATAGGCCTACTCAGAACACCTGACCAGGTCAATGGCACAAAAATTCCATGTGTGCAATACAATGTCCAACACACAAATAGCATGCCTGAGTTGAAGGGCTTAACTGGCATGTGTCAAATGGCCAGAGAGCATACACATGCAAAATAATATCATAAAATCTGCACTGCAACATGAAATGCACTACAGGTACCAGAATGCATCACACCAATGTCCCAAATCCCTGCAAAATCACCAGCCCACACCACCTGCACCACAAATTAATCATTCTCATGCAGAACAGCACAGCACCCCACCTCCAAACCACTAGCGTCCCGCACACCAAGTAGCCAGGTCCCCTGCGGGTTTCAAGTGCACATACACATATGCATGTGACCAAAACAGAATGGCAATAAAATAGCCTGACATATCAATAGATGGCTGATATGCCCATCATAGGACATGCAAATCAAAAACAAAATAATAACACACATTAGTCTTATTTGTGTGTGTCGTGGTGAAAGGGTCATAGGTCAAGGTGGGTGTAAATAGGCCATGGAAAAACGACTGCAAACCACACATCCACCACGATTATTGACAAAACATATTGGCTGGTTGGCAATCATTAGGCTGTCATCGCCTTTCCCATCCAATCAATTCCTCCTATGCTACCCCTCTGTGTATATATATCCACATCCATCATTTTCCCAGAATCATTGATGCTCGGCAACCAATCCCATGCAGCACATCCTGTACATCAAAATGCAAGTACGCCTTCACGCACAAAATTAATCCCAAATTAGTAGCCAATCTTTTTTCACGTAGATAAACGACCTGTGACAGCTCTGCCTACCAGGTCTGGGGCCCCTGGCAGGGTCTGCTGTGTAGGCCACACCGACTGTGTCAGGCAGATTACTATTTTGCAGGCCCAGAAGCATACCACCTGGTAATGGCATCAGCACACTTACACCCGGACAAGCCAAATTTGCCATTTGCAAGTGTCATTACATTGACATTGATCAGTGCAGACATAAATCCGTAAGATTACCCTGATTCTACACAAAAATGTCCATACAATGGATGAATATGCATTCACACTGACAATGTGCATGGTAACATTCTCAACTATAACATATGCTTCATCTTCAGCAATTTGCATGTAAAAAACTACATTGGTTAGTGAACAATATACAGACTGTACCAACGTGATACAGGCCCCACAAAATCTTTTGGCCCTTTCTGTTGCTCCCGTGGAGATGATGCTGGAAACCCCTTGATGCCATGGCTGATGACCCTGTGAGGCAACCACAGACCCAGCACGAACAGGGATACAACCGTGCTCACATCAGGACTCGTTGTACGATTGAGCAGACACTTAGCCTGTTAAAGGCAAGGTTCTGCTGCCTCAGCAGATCGGGGGCTAGGCAGGGGCACTAATGTACAGCCCTGTGAAGGTGGGCAAGATAGTCCTGGCCTGTGCAATGTTACACAACATATGTATCAGGCGCAACATACCACTGCCTCCGGAATTGGACATAAGAATGACAGTGATGAGGAACTGCCATTGGTACATCGCAGGGATGCCATGGATGGCCGTGAGGTACGGAATGCACTGATTACCCACTATTTCTGAGAGCATCACACAAGCACATGGCCTAGGACAGCTAACGCACTCAGCACTGTACATGGAATGATTCACTCAGTCACATTAAAAATGAATGTCCACTCATGATTTCAATGCCACACCAAGGGTAATGTATATAATTGAATGAATAACAAATATGGAACTACACCAACTACCAAAACTATCCCTCCCCACTGCCCCTCCCCGACTATCTCTCCCCACGCACCCTCCCCAATTGTCCCTCCACAACTCCTCAAATGTCATACAAGTAGTCCTTGCAGAAGTCACATACAGGGCACATGTCTGTTCTGGGACTATTTGCGTCCTCTTTTAGTATCTGGCGTGCGACTGTGTGCATAGGTGGACAGGAGCATTGAACGTCACCTTGGGCTGCTGGGCACAGAAACTAGCAGGCATAGAACTTGTATATGGTGTGTGGGCCTGTTCCGTGGGCTGTCTGTTGAAGAAAGCCTGACGTCACACTGCCATTGTCTCACAATGGAGGACATGACACTATTGCCCTTGTGTACCCTCCTGACCATCTGTAAAATGGCAGTAGTGCAAGAGCCAAGGGCACATGCATTTTGACTCCCATCCCCTGGACACTCTCCTGCATCAACTGTGCCTCCTGGAGGTGCTGCTGCACTAGGGCAGTCAAAGCATCCTGGTGTTCCTTGATGCGCCGGAGTCTGCCTTCCATTTCCCTGACACTGGGGAAGGGTAGGCGTTGTGGGTTCATTGGGTCCCTGGGGCTGAAAACCAATGGCTCATAGGGGCTTTGGTCGCTGGTCTCCCATGGGTCCACTCCACCATTGTCAACTATATCCTCTGCACTTGATAGATGTGCATGTGCATGTGGCTGCTCTGCTGGTGGTGGTGGTACTACGGCAGCTGGGGCTGCTGGGATGGGCGCAGCTGGGATGATAGGTGCTACCGGGATGGGCGCAGCTGAGATGATAGGTGCTGCCGGGATGGCCATAGCTGGGATGATAGGTGCTGCCAGGATGGGCGCAGCTGGAATGATAGGTGCTGCCGGGATGAGAGCAGCTCCGATGATAGGTGCTGCCAGGATGGGTGCAGCTGGGATGATAGGTGCTGCCGGGATGGGTGCAGCTGCGATGATAGGTGCTGCCGGGATGGGCGCAGCTGGGATTATAGGTGCTGCCGGGATGGGTGCAGCTGTGCTGGCAATGGCAGTTGTCCCAATGAAGGCTGTGGTGTCCTGGGTGGTGGTGGTCGTCTGTGGTGTCCTGCAGCAGCTGTTGCCCCTTGAGGTGCTTGGCTGGGCCACTTCATTGTCAGATGATGTGCCTGAGGGAGTCAGAAAGGCAGGTTGTCAGTGAACAGTGTGGATTAATGAGGCAGAGATACGTGCATTATGTTGGTCGTGGCTGTGCTGTGTCGGGGACATGGCGTGGTACATGGCATGGTACACACATGCTTGTGTCATGTGTACTGAGCGGGAGGATGTGTGATGTTTGTACATGGTAGAGTAGTGCGCTGAGGATACTGTTGTGGCGTACTGCCAATTGCTGGGTACGGTGTTAAGGGGGGCCTACACACAGTGGGATGGTGGGGAGAGGTGTGGTATGGATTGGGTCAGTATGGGCCTGCTGCCTGTACCAGTTAGGGGGACATTTGTGCATGTATGCTCAGGGCTCGGGCTGGCCACTGCTGTGACTTTGTGCCAGGGGAAGCACGGCAGGCACACATGCAGTACGCTGTGGCAGGGGGATGTGTGTCTGTGTGGGAGCAGATGCATGTTCAGTTGGCAGTACAGGGTGCCTGTGCTGGGTTCTACATGTATTGCTGGGATGGGTCATATTGTGGTAGCCAGGGTTTATGTCTGTTTATGCACCCAGGTTGTTGGTTTCTTGAGGGGCATGCAGGGTTTTTTTGATGTTGTCGACGATGCAATTGCCATTCATATCATATGTTGGTACAGTGGTTGGTGCTGGGCAGACAGGAAGGTTGACATTACATTGGGGTTACATGTACTCACCGACCTCTTCAGGTGTCCCGGCTTCGGCCTCTGCAGCAACGACCCCTTCAATGGACTCTAGGTGCAGCACACTGCTGCATGTCTCCTCGCAAGGCAGCAGGCGTATTGGAGCTGCAATCCCGCCACCTGTGGCTATGTCCTGTCTCCGCTGGGCCGAGAGGAAGTTGCATACCCTTAGGCGGAGGTCGTCCCACTGCTTGTGGCAGTCTCGCACTGTGTGGGGGGTTGTGCCAACTGCTGACACCTTCTGGGCCACCTCCTCCCAGATGCTTTTCTTGCACAGCTGGGTCTGCCTGCGCTGGTCGTTGCTGAAGAGCTCTGAAGCATGGTGGACAATGGTGTCTGCCAGCATGTTCAGCTCGGCACAGAGAAGCATGGCTTCTGCTTTCGGGTCTCACAGACTCTAGATGTCATGCTGACAGTGGAGTTTGTCTGGTCTGGAGGGGTGGATGTCACATGTGCTTTGAGGATTGCAATCAATTGTGTTTTTTAACAGCCGCTAGCTGATTGATTTCCTGTTCCGGTGATCACTTTATTCCCAGTCACGGTAATTGTGGGACTGCTGTTTCCGGAGCCTGTGGGTCTGGGACCATGGGGCCGGATTCTGAGGCACCGGCACCGAGGACGATGGTGTTGACAGTTTTGGGGTATTTCGATGGTGTTTCCATGATGTAGGTAACACTGTTTCCGGCATCCTGGAATGTGTGTGCCTGACAACACATAATCATCCGGTGATTCCGGCATCATGGGTTGCTGGAAACTGTGGCACCGGCATGGCTGAAAGTGGGATTACTTACCAGCATACTTGTAATGAGGCCCATTGTTAAACTGTAACTATTAGTATAAATCAATACATTTTCACTTCTCATACCTCATCCTCCAGACTAGTTGCAGTAGAAGAATAGTACATTGTTGAAGTTCCAGGCTCCACCTATATAACAGTAATTGTAATAATAAATATGTAAAAGCAAAATTAAAAAAAATAATTACATGCAAAAGATGGTCGATATTGACAAAGAAGCCTAAAAGCCACTTTGTATCAAAAGCTAAATTATACACAGCAATAATCAATATGTTTTAAGTTGAACTTGAACAAAAACATATTTTGTATAATCACATATGAAGGATTTTTCTAAAAAATGTACTTGAAAGGTGAGTGAGGTTGCTTTTTACCCCGGAATAGTGGTTGATGTAGCATCACAGTCCTTTAATCAATGTATATATTCATACCATTGTTCAATAGAAAATGTACATTAGTATTATAATTTAAACCACATCAAAAATGATAAAAAAAAGGTTTGTGTGCAAGTCGCTTGGCCTCACCATTAGGATGTTGGATGTGTCTGTGGTTTCCTTCATGGTAACGGTCTGTACTTCCATCAGTACGGTCTACGTAAAGACAAACTTGGTCATTTTACAAAAAATTCCCTTTTTTTAAAGGGCGCAATGTGAGTATGTGTTTGGAAAGGCATCCCAGTGCACTGAACTATGTGAGTATCCCTAAAGTAGGGGAAAACAAAGTAATCTAAAGTTAAACGTTTATAAACCACAGTACATCATGTCACGAAGGAAACTTGTGTAATAAAATATCAATGGAATGATTCCCCAAAAACAGAAAACCGCTCATTATGTTACCTGTTCACAGACTATTACAATAATATTGCGTGGTCATTTATAAGACATATTGTACCAGCAAATTTAGTAAATGGTAAAATACATTTAAAAATTCAGCGTCCACTAGTCACCTGGGTCAACATGTGCTGAAATTCATTTGGAACTGCATTGGGAAGTAATTTGCAAAGGAGTCTAGGGCGACGCTTTCTAGTGTACTGTGATTGTTTCTATATATCTTCTGAGAAGTGCATGCTGCAGACACAGAATCAATTGCCCCTCACGTCATCCAAGACATCCTTGGCTCTGCTTTCAAATTCAGATACTGGATTTAAATTCTTTGGAAAAACATGCAGGACTGTACTCTGACTTTTAGCATGGCTGTTATTAGTGCAAACCAAAACTATACAAGAAGACATTGTTGGATTGTCCTTATGATCTGCTAAAGAAATATAAACAAATATTACTATTAAAAAAAGTGTCACAGTGAGTAAACCAAACATCATATTCCTTTGATAATAATACAAAAATGTACTTTATAAAAAATGGCACCTAAAGCAAGCATGCATTGAACACATTTACTACAAAATATTACATTTGGAAACAATCCTCTGTAATGTTATGTGCCAATTACAGAGATAGAAATGCGCAGGATGGTTGATAATGGTGTATACTTTTTAGAATACAATAAAATGAGAATAGGGTGTACATTGAGTATATAGCAATAGAAAGTAGCCTAGCAGAGAACGTTCACAATACAGAAAAGAACAGTGAAATAGTTGACTAAACGTTATTTAGAAGAACATATGAGCCAATTCAGCGAGCAAGGTAAAAAATGGAGAGACGGCGATATACATTGCGGATTTAACAGATGTTTTCTTGGTAACTTCTAAAGTGTTTATAAAGGCTTGTAGAAGTGGGTGTGTATGACAATGTTTGACCTCCTCAATCCCGCCAATCCACCCCACTTGCGAGCGCACGGCCAAAGGTGTGAACTGCCATTGATAACGGAGGGGGATGGATGTGGATGAAGGGAAGCGCAAAAGGACCAGTACACATTCAAAGGACACAGATATATATTGATTGCAGGGGCAGGGTCTTAGGGGAGACTGGAGACACTGGTTCTGAGGTGCCCAGGTGGATAAGGGTCCCCAGGCGAAAGAACCCTTTGAGGTGTACATGGTATTCAGCACCTTGAGCGTTAGCATCCTCCCAGCCCCCTTGCGAGTGCACGCCCACAGGTGCGAACTGTCATGGATAGCAGATGGGGATGGATGTGGATGAGGTGAGCGCATTAGGCTTGGAACACAGTCAATGGACTGTGAGAAACCAGAAGGCATCTTACCCTCTAGTCCTCGAGAGCACACTCTGAGCCAGGCAAAGCACATGAAGGAACAATGTTTTCGCGACGGCAGCTGAACGAGAGAAGAAAGATGGCAAACCGAGCAGGGTGCGCAAGGAGGGAGATACCCTTGATTTTTCCGCAGAAAGCTGTGGCTTTCTAGAATCCTTCATATTAAAAAGCATAAGGCCAGGAAATCAGACTCAAGAATCCTTCATTGTGTGTCGGAGATACCCGGGGCCCTCCTGCATGGCTCAGGGAGGAGCAGCAGCTGCTGTGTTAATGGCGCCAAGGTCAAAGCAGCGCCAGAGAGCTCAACACAGCCAATGAGTTGATGAGACTGATGCAAGACCGGTCTGTGTTGAAGTCAAGGTTGCAAGTGGCAATATTGTATAAAGAGCGCAAGAACAAAGATTGGTAACGCTTGTGATGAAAGACGTGAGGAAAGCCTAATGGCTTATGGATGTTTGAACTTAACAAAGGAAAGATACAATACCTGTGACGGAGTAGTCTGGTACTGCGTGTGTGCTTAACTGAATGGCTCTGTGAGGTATTCAGCTAAGAAGTGACAGAAGCGAAAGTAAAAAGGTGAAACTAATGAATCGAAGTGGTCCTGCGACGGTTTAAGCTAAACCCACTGTACAATCGTAAGTCTTCGGTTTTTCGGTCTGAGCCCGAAGGAGGGGGATCCATGGAACGAGCCCGAATGAGGGAAATGAATTGCGAACCTGTGAATGTGGAAATCCTGATAAATAGAAAGGAACTTTTGTGTCTGTTTGTTAGGTCAGGCCCTCTGCAATGAGAGACTGTCATTGGGAAAGAGACTTTGAGAGAAGGCCCTGATACCTATATTTTGAACTGTTACCTCGTGACCGAGAAGACAGAGTGTGTGCGAAGCTCAAGTGTGCTGCCTTGTCCCGTGCTGAAAACGCGGGGAAGGAAAGCCAACTATTCATCTATCCTGACATATTGTTTCTTCAACACTTTTCTTTTGCATCCATTGTTGCCCAACACCATTTGTATTTAGAAGTAAGTATTGGCAATAGGTTTTTTAGTATAGGCCCTTTAATTTTTACAGAGACTCCACTAGGACTGTGTTATTTTTACTTTGATGGTCGTAGCTTGCTCCCATCATTAGATTTAAGGTTAAATAGACGTTCAGCCAACCCATTGAAGTTCACTAAACACCCTTTATTTAGTTTGGTAAAGTGGATGGCAATGACACTAACAATTATACGGCTGCGGTCGAGGTACTGTCTGTACAAATCCACAGCATTGTCCATGGTCACTGGGGAATTCATCACGAATGGCTCGAACCACACACGCAGGTATTACTCGTCGAACACAAAATCCCAGTCTTCCATGAATCCACCATGTAAATGCACAAGCCTGTACCAGCTGTGCAAGAGATACAGAAATAGTTTACTTGAATGAGCCCAGTAATTGCATTTTTTTGTTTGCACTTCCTTGTAAAATGTAAGGCATTGTTATGCTTTAAAAAGTACCTTTCTTGCAAAGTACTGACAGTACTTGTGATTTCAAGTAGGGATCAATTAAAAATGTGAACGCACATTTCAGCAAAAACAGTTTGGGAGATACTTCCAAGTGAAAGAAATGTAATTTTTCGGACGATAAATTTAAATCTAAAGATGAACACTTTGGTTTCAGATTAGAATCAGTAATTTATTCAATTAACAGAAAAACTATTTTGTCAATGATCCATCGAAGTTATATTGATATAGGGGAACAACATATTATGTTAGCCATCTCGGTTGTCAAACACACAACATATGTAGAGTGAAAGTACTCGTTCCTCGGATTACGAGGGCAAACTGTAGCCTGAAGTTTGTGCATAAGCACCATCATCATTTGCAACACGGATCTTGTAAGGCAGGTGACCTTGGCGTCATTGTAACGAACTCATAGTGGCAAAAATAAAGACAGATACAAGTGATCACAGTTCAAGGGTGTTTATTAAACTGTTTAGATGGGTTCGAAAAATGGCTAATCTAAACCTAAATCTAAGATGTGAGAAAGCTACGACCATTAAATAATAATAAGGCAATCCTAGTGGTATCTCGTCAAATAAAAAGGGCCTATACTAAAACAAAACTATTGCCAATCCTTACAACTGTCATGTCACATGGGAGACCGGAGTCTGCCGCTCCCTTTTCCTCCTGGCGAGTCTACCCGCGCGTTCGTGTCTGGGGACTCGCCAGGGGAGGAGCGTTGGGTGTTGGGCCCAGCGGCCTACGGCGCATGCGCGGGAGACCTCTGTCGCGGTTCCGCGCATGCGCCGTGGACTGGGCTCGCCTCCTTGGAAGGGCTTGCCTTCCAGGCCTCGTTATGGGTTCGCCGGTGCCCGGAGACGAAGCTGCTTGCGTTCCAAGCCTCTCGGGCGCCGGCGACCCATAAAAGAGGCCACGAATCGATGCAAGCCGCGTCTCAACGCGGTTTGCTTCGCTCCGCTTCGTTTGTTCCTGTGCTCCTGTACTTACCTGGGTCCAGTCCTGGGCCAGCCTTCTACCTTCCTGGGACTTGCCCTGGGCCTGTCTGCTTACCCCTAGCAGGGTCCTGCCCTGGGCCTGCCTGTTTACCCTTACCTGGGTCCTGTCCTGGGCCAGCCAATTACTTACCTGAGACCTGCCCTGGGCCTGCCTGCTTACCCCTACCTGAGACCTGCCTTGGGCCTGCCTGCTTACCCCTACCTGGGTCCTGTCCTGGGCCAGCCAATTACTTACCTGGGACCTGCCCTGGGCCTGCCTGCTTATCCCTACTTGGGTCCTGTCCTGGGCCAGCCAATTACTTACCAGGGACCTGCCCTGGGCCTGCCTGCTACTCTTACCTTGGTCCTGTCTTGGGCCTGCCTGCACACTCCTGCTATAATCCCGTCCTGGGCCTGCCAATCACTTACCTGGGTCCTGCCTTGGTCCTGCCAAGCAACTCTTCCGGGTCAACCCTGGGTCCGCTTACTCGGCTCCTTTTAGGGCCAGTCTGCTAGTTATATCTGGTCTCCCTCATTCCTGTCTGGCCTGCTCCTGTCGGACCACCAGCATCTGCCAAGATCTTTTCTTTCTGCGGTATAGACCTGTCTTGCCGCGTCGGACATTTTGACTACTACTGCAGTTCTTGAGCCTTCGGAGTATTGTCATCGGACTTCGTCTTGCCAGCAATCTTCTCCAAGACTTTGGCCTCACCTGTCTGTGCTTGCACATTCCCACTGTCACAGTTATCAGAAGAGTGCCTTCGTGACATTGGGAGTCGGTCCATCCTCCACCCATTTCAAATCATGGGTGGTGGAGAGGCTGGTTCTTCGTGCCACTTGTTCATCTTTTCACGAGCTCCAGACTGGCGACCTCTGCGAGATCGACCTCCAAGACATCAGGTACACGGCCCTCTCGGGCTTCCCAACTTGACAACAACTAAGTTACAAAAATAGTGTGGGATAATGTTCTCAAGAAAAGAAAGAAGCACGGGTTTGGGAAAGCCCTGTTTGGATAAGGGCTGTCTGTGGCTGTGTGGCTGCCAGAATCTTTCTGATGCTGTTAAGAAGTTTTTGAACTTTGGACTTTGAAGAGAAACAATGATTGCTTCACTCCATTTGCTTAGCCCACCTACCCACTACCCACAATCCCATATAATACGAGAACGTGCGCATTTGCGTGCGTGCGTTTGGCAAAGCCCTGTTTGGATAAAGGCTGTCTGTGGCTGACTTGGGCTGGGGAGCGGTAGAAAATGTATACTTTCTCCCCTAGCTGTTGAGTTTTCTTCGATATTCTTTTTATGTGATATATCCACCCCATCTCTGTAAGAGTCTGGTTTTGATCAAACTTTATTTTTTTTAAAAAACAGATTTTATTTTACTCTATTTTCTCCACTGCTTTTGTACATTGTTTTGTTCTAACAATTAGTACATAGATTACGTGTTTATATAATACCTTTTTCATAAAAACCTTATCTATTGCCTCATTTTCTCATTTGCATGCATGGGCCGAGAAATACTGGCTAAAAACAGTTATGCCTTCTAGAATGGCAACATTACAGTTGGTGGAGCGCCTGAAGCGAACTCCTCTAAAAAATACTCATGATTCACGATCTAAAGATGGACTTTCCATCACACGGAGTAAAAGTCATCTATCAACAATGGACACATTTTTATCCCGCAGAAATGGACAACTTAGTTTCGAGTAATGTGTGTGATAAAATACATAATGCCCAAGCTTCGACCAGTATAATTGATATAAATGAGACATCCCCAATCTCATATATTAGTGACATATCTATGGAAAGAATCACAATAATATCTAGCCCTGAACAAACAGCCACTCAACCAATGACATGTAAAAGTCATCATACCGACTCAATTCTGAGTAGAATCATAATACTTTATCAATTTTGACTCCAGCTGATGTACCTGTACCATGCTCGATGGATCTGATGATTGTGGACTCACCTAAGAAGACTAATAACCGTACTGCACAGCCAGAAAAGACAAGTCAGCCGTCTTCTTCTATTCTTACACCTGTGGTTGTCTCACAACCTATGTCACGACCAACTTGTAATTTGCCTGAGATCGAGGAGGTAATTACGGATGTTATGCACCAGGCAGGTCTGTCTCAGTCACCAGATATGTTTGGTAATAACTTGGATATTCCATATCCATTATCTATATCATTTTCTCAATGTACAAATCAAAAAGCACCCATTCCTTGTAAAAACTGCTCTGCTTCTCAACAGATGACAGCCTTATAGGCTGGTCTTTTAGAGCCAACACTAATGGCAATTAACTTAGTTATATCCACCATGTCAAAACTATATGAAACAATGGATACTAAAACACAATTACAAACAATCGTAGTTGAAAAGATACTGAGAAATCGAGAAATATTTAGTTCTGACTTATTTGAAAACAACGCAAGGATAATAGATCTATATTGAGATTGCTTGCAATATAAACATCTCAAACTTGATAGCATCGCAAAAAGAAACCAAGCAACTAACACAAATGTGTATGATGATCATGACATTGAAACAACGACTATTGGCAATGATCGTCAGGGTCAGTCAAATAACCTGACACAAAATACACATGTGATAGATCAGCAGCTCTATGCTGAAGGTCTGTCATGCATAAATGAATCTGCCGTTCCATCTGCGACTGATATTAATGGAACTGGTATTGTGCATAGCTCCAATTTAGATCTGGGAAATGATGAGGCTTCAATCACTCCATTGGCAGCAGCCATAGCGGACCCTATTAAAAAGAAACAAAAAATTACTAATACAAAATCTGTGACTAATACAACGAAGAAAAAGGAAGATATATCCATATTGTGTAAACCAATTGGTACTGCAACATTTTCTGCAAAAACTGCCAGTCATCAAAAGAAAACAACAAATATAAAGACAATAACTGCAACAATCAAGGAATGACTAAAAAGTTCATTCAAAATCTAACAAAAACAAAGAAAACGGTGTAACAAATGCTAGTGCAGCCATCACAAAAAAATATTAAAAAATTGTAAGATCTAATGAAAACTCTAAAACCATTAGAAACCAATTTCACGTATTACAAGATAGGCATGAACCATTAGATGATTTGTTCAATGAAATTTGCCACTCAAATAGAAAGTATAACAAATTTACCTAAACACCTGAGGACTATCCAAGATGATGTGACAAATAAAGTACACATTCAGGAAAGTTGATTGACTACTCTAGAACAAAGAATATCTCAATTAGAGAAGTCAATACATCAACATCTTACTCCTGGAACTGACCACAAATGCCCTGATAATTCATCTGTAGACAATACACAACAACTTAACAAAAAGCATGAGAGATCTTTGTACAATGGCATACAGCCAGTGAAACCATCGAACAATATGACTAAGGTTAGTGGTACACGTAAGTCAGGTCCACAATTCCATACATTGATAATTCAATGTAGATCACATCCAAGTGAGACATATGATCTTAATTGAACATCTATATTAAACATTTTGCAGAAATTCCTAGCCTAGAGGACTTGACATCTATTGATCTAAACCAGGTGGAATTTCTATATGAATATGATTTATTCATTGCAAGATTTTGGATCCAGTCTGGTGTAGTCCTAAATTTGATCTGGCAGGCTAGACGAAAACTATATGATCTGGGGTTTAACCTTACATATGAATCGATGCAGGAAAAAACTGGTGAAACAAGAAAGCATCTGGTGCAGGGGGCACCGTGAAAGGTATAGATCTGGCCATATCCATCTGATTAACAATAAGGAATCCAATCTTGGGACGTTTGATATCATAGCATTGCAAGAAACAGGGACAGTGGAAACACGACCTGCGACAATTATAACATACTTACTATACCTGCCAAACGACAGATTAAGGGGAGACCGATGGCCGGCCTGTTGGTAGCGACCACAATATCAGCCAAACTCTCCTTGACTAAATGTGCTGAACCAAATCCATTTACACGGTTGGCTTGAATTACATATGATAACCAGGTAATAGCGTTAATAAACACTTATTGGAACCATGCTAGCATTTTTGATGATGGTTTTCTATCGGATATGGAATATTTTCTTGATCTGATAGCCTCTGATCCAAACGTAACAGTAATTTTTGTCATGGGGGACCTAAATATACACTGCATGTCTAATGAAAGACATCATCGGACACTTGCCCGAACCAGATGGATCAACCTCTTAAAATCTAGACAACTCTTGATGCTCAATGGTGCGATAGCAGGAGATTGCCCAGCCCAACCGACTTGGCACCATTTGAATCAAAAAGCCATCATTGATTTTATTTACACAGATCGTACCATGTTTACAATAATCAATCAATTCACTATACATTAACAGCAGTATAGTGATCATGATCAATTGACTTTGTCTTGGACATGGACGTGTCAAGCCTCACCTAAATTGAACAAATACATGAACTCAAAGGTGACTATATCTAATGGGAGAAATTGTCTACTGTGGACTTCCAATCAATTACTGTAACGCTCACCTGGTATCCACGGGGACGGCACTCAGCCTGTTCTGACCTCTTACGACCTCGAACCCTTCCCTGGAGTCTACTCGACTGGAGACTGGGCCTGAAACACAGGATTGGTAGAGTTTAACTCCCTATTGTCTCTGTGTGCTTGAACCCCTTCTTCCCAGGGGTCCAACCCTTCCCTTTGATCCACAGCTCATCTTGTTTTCTTAGAAAGTGTGCTCTCCGTCCTGCTTTCAGCGCAGGGGCGCGTTGATTGATGCGGGCTCGTTGCTGCCTAGTTACTTTACCGGCAAGAGTCTGACAGGTAAGTATAATGAGTCTTTTGAACAGTTCTCTAACTTCGTTCCTTTCCTTCCTTAGATGCTGGCCAGCGTCTGGGGATGGCGATGTGCTGCTGAGATGAATAGCGCTGAAGGTGAGTGAGAGCGTGATGCGCGATGCGACCCTTTCGTATTTGTATTGAACTGAGTTCTTTTTCTGTGTCTTTTAGGTGCCGCTACGTTTTCAGCGTGGATGCCGGTTATGAAGAAGAAATGCGGTGAGTAAGCGCGGTATGCCGCGCCTCTAGATGTTTCCACGCTAACCTAGAGTGTCTTTTCCCTCTTGCAGATGGATGAGAAGTTCCGGAGACAGAGTTCCCCCAGAGCGGCTGGGATTCAGGTAAGCGTTTGAAGCTTACTAATGCCTTTTTCTGTTCTTTTCCCTTTTCCATAGGAAGCGGCGTGCCGGGATGGGAATGACACCTCCGAAGATGCCCGCAGAACAGAAGGAGCGATGAATGATGGGCAGAAGCGCCGCAAGGTAAGGCTGTTCCTAACGGTGTTCTTGCAGGAGCTGAGCGCAGAAGAAAGATGCAGGCCTACTGGAGACCGATCCGAACACGGTGAGTGTCACGCTGCAGGTGCAGAAAACACAAAGGATGTTTCTCAGCCTGGGCATGGCTTAAATAGTCTCTGGGTATCACAGGTGTCTCTGGGCTGAACCACACCCAAAAGACTAGATTGCACATGCAGTTCTGGGAACTGAAATATGTGGGGGCATCCATCTTGTCCCCATCAATGCACTACAAGTCCAATCCCCAATGTTATCCTATGGGAATGAGTGAGTCTGGTGCCACAAGGGCCAAGTCTGAATCCAAGTGGGTCTGTGGAGGGATTGAGAGGCCCTTGAGGGCCACGTAGGTGATTGTGGCCTGGCTCCAGCCTGACATCTTGGAGGGCTGGGGACATGAGGGGCAGGAATCATGACAATGATGTGATCTGTATTATTGCTTGAGCAACACCACTTTGGAGAACAGAAATGGTCTATTCCCTGATGGGCGGTACGTAGCTTCTCTCCAACTTTTTAGAGAGGTTCCCTTCAGAAATCAAAAACCCAATTTCAAGCATGAACATACATTTGATCCAGATCTCAAGTATCAAAAATCTCTACTACGCAGAGAGATCAGGATGATTAAAACCTTGCCAATATTAGATCATGGCACCAGAATCAAACAACTAAGACTGAAATATAAAAAGTGGGTCAAATGCAGGAAGTCATTCATGTACCAACAGGATGGAGAGAGTATGCTATGAGCTTTATCTACAAAAAGCTCATGGGCAATATGGTGACTTTTAAATCAGGCCACTAATGCTCCCCAATCAGCCCTGTTGACAAATGCAGTGCCTGAGCAGCAGTCTTGAATTGAGTACTTTACCAAGCTGTATGCCCTCGAAGAACGAAGAGAGTTAGAAAATATTGACACGAGAAAGCTCAAAATATCAATAGACTTTAATGTGCATGATATAATCTTCTACATATCAAAACTATCTAATTCAAGAGCCCCAGGGCCAGATGGCTTGTCCAATCGTATACTGAAGGCAATCCTGAAGCCTGGGCATGCGTACTATATCTAATCTATGTAGAAGTACTAGAATCACAAGGTATACCAGCTTCTTGGCGCAGATTAATAGTAGTGCCAATATTTAAAAAGGGCAACCGGCAAGATCCAGGCAGCTATCGACCTCTTACATTGTTTGATGTGCCGGGCAAACTCTTTTCCAGGCTTATTTTGAGAGATGTTACGCGGTGGATTACCACCCATAATCTATATGATCCCCATCAAACGGGATTCATTGCGGGTCTTGGTACGGCCTTCAATCTGGCAGTCATCACAGCTATCCAGCAGCAGATTAATTGTTCCAGGCAGCCCATCTATATGGCAAAAGTGGACTTTAAGTCTGCATTTGATTCCGTAAGTAGATTGCGTATGCTGTCAAAGTTGGCAGAGGCAGAGTGTCCAGAATCATTATTAGCTCTGATCACTCAGCTTCATACAAACACCACCATCAGAGTAAGATTGATGCAGGAGGGACTCCTGTCTGCTCCAATTGCCACCTTTCGAGGAGTTAAGCAGAGATGCATACTAGCATCCACATTATTTAACTTCTATACAGCAGATATGGGGAATGCCTTTGCAGCTATTCAATCGGATCCTCCATGACTAGGAACATCGTCGGTAGCATGGATTTGCTATGCGGACAATCTTGTGCTATTGTCCAAGACATGGTTTACAGAGACTATTAGATGCTTTGAAGAACTATGCAACCACAAACTTTCTGCAGATAAATGTAGATAAAACCACAGTAATGTGCTGATATCCAAAAACACACGAAAAAACAGACTGAAAATTGATTCCTAAATGGTAACAAATTGGACATTATAGACCAGTACAAATATCTTGCCATCAACATTAGTGGCCAAACAACCGATTGGTTGTATGTAGCAGAAATCAAAGCAAAACCCCACTCGGTGACATCACAGGCATTGATAAGCCAAACTAGATTTGGTGAGTTTTCCTGCTCGTCATTAGGCACTTTTTACATGCAGAAAGGAACTGCTATTATTCCGTGTGGCTCTGAAACTAAACCACATCAGAACATGCACTTTTGGACCAGAATGGAGGCCTATTTTGGAAGCGAGCTCTAGGGCTGCCCAAATACCAACCAATGGCCATTGTCAGATTTGAATTAGGTTTACCCTCCCGATATGCCTTATACTCATGGAAAGTATTGAGTCTGTGTGGGAAACTTTTAAATATAATTGATTGCAAATCACTGGCAAAAAAAGTATTTAAATACATGCTGCATTCTGACTATAAATTTCCGCTACAATGGAGAAATCACGTGTTGTGTTGCGTGTAATGGATGGAGCAGCAATCTCACAAGACTTGCTAACGAATAATCATACAAAAGCTACATTTAAACTGTGGCAAGCAAATTGAAGATCTACTATAGAAACGTGCAAAAAATATTGAGCGTTCAAAGAAAATCCTTTCGTTGAAAAAAATGTTATATCGAATCATATCTGCTTACATTTCCAAGCCCAAAATACCAATATATCTATATGACTTATCGACTGAACCTGTGCAAAACCAGGGAAATTTTAGAAAGACGTCAACAAATCAAAACATGCGAGAACTTTTGCAGATTCTGCAGCATCCAAGAACAGCGCAAGACTCTATATCATCTGTTAACAGAATGTTCAAAATTGGCTGACCAGCGAAATATAATCTTGAAACCATTCTTTAAACATTATCGACTATTGACGTCTGAAAGCTTGTGGCATAAACTCTTCCACTCCAAACTGCCAGGGGTACAAGTGTCAATTGTCAAATTCATCATGTTACTAAAACTGGATGACTAAAAAATAATGCGTATGTTGATGGAAGATTTCATACACAACAATAATGGAAGATATGTGCTGAGTCTAAAGATGACACAATCTTAAATATGTGCATAGCTGTGGTGAAATTGCAATCAAGAGAAAATAATCTATGACATTGCTGACCTATGTACTGAGAGCATCCAATACTGACAATACATTAGGAGAGCGAATCTCTGATCTATGATATTTTTAACTTATTTTTTTATTCTTTGCAATTTCATACGGCTTTATACTGTTATTTTCTTTTCTTTTTGTTCATATATGAATTCAATATTAAAATGTACTTCTTGGAGTTCATTTAACTTTCTGAATGTAAAATGATCTTATATTGTTTTTACTCTTTGTAACACGTATTGAAAGGTTGATTTTCAGCCAAATCAATAAAAAAATAATTAAAAAAAGTGTTCACCAAATGATAAGTCAGAATGGTATGGCTGGGTCTCCCTTCCCCACGTTTTGAGCATGGGACAAGGCAGGACTCCTGAGCACAGCACACTCTCGGGCTTTCCCAGCATGAGACTACAGTTTCCAATTCTCTGGTATCGGGATCTTTGGTGGTTAAGTCTCTTTTCTACAAAAAGGCTCTTGCCTCCGAGGACCTGGTATGTTCAAAATGACAAAACACAAAGTTCCTTTCCTTATGTATGTTGGGTGATGACCTTTCACCCCTGGATCCCCCTCTTCCGGGTTCAGAATGTTAGCCTCCCTCCGTCGGGTTGACTACGGCTTTCACTCAAATATTTCACCTGTTGTATTCACAAGTCTCAATTTATTTTTTAACAATCCACTGTGGACCTCCCTCAGTCAGATTCACTCGTGTCAACACAATGTTCATTGGGGCATCATGCTTCACCCCGTTCTGTAGGTATCCCTCAGCCGGGTTCACGTTTGCCAGTTATACAGTTCCTTCTGCTTTCCAATTATTTGTGGGTCAAAGACTTTCGACTGTACAGTGGTTTTTACCCAACCCCTCTATGACCACTTTGACCTTTTGCTTAAGGCTCTCCTAGGGCCTTCTGCTATCAGTAGTTTCACCAACAGAAAAAAGGAGGGATCAGCCAGAGTCATTCGAGTGAGCACCCACATGGCGCCAGACCCCTCTGCAGCTGGTCTTTCCCATTCAGTGTTAACAGTTCTTTGATTTACCCTTATTTAGCCATACAACCAGCACTTGCCACCAGCTGGCCGTACTTTTACTTTTGTTATTTATTTTATTATCCCAGGTACTGCACTGCCCGCTCCCCTTCCCCCCGCACTTCCCTCCTTCTTCTTCCCATGCACTTGCGTGATCGGAATGACACCCGGCCTAGTAGGATCGCTGTCTGTCTTCCCTCTGTTCCCCCTCCCTTGCCTCATCACGCCTTGAAACACTTGTGTATAGGCGCGTTATAAATGCCATATCATATCATATTTGCAGCCTTTGCTCAACACAGTTCAGTTTCTAATCGGTTCTCTCTCTGACTCACTGGCTGTGATGAACCGCTAGGCTTTTCTTGTCACTGGAGTCAAGGATGGTACCACGGTAGCAAGTGTCTCTCCACATCCTGGTTATCAGTGTAGGAGGGCTCTGTGTACCATTGACATCTGCCAAAGCACACGCCGGCTATTGTTTGCAGTCTTATGTTTCCTTTCACGGAGGCTTTGTGGGCCTGGGACGAAAAGGGCAGGGCCACTCTCGCCTTGCAGTCCCTTCAGTTCTTGCTGCTTTTCTTCGCCTCTTGAACTGCCGTCCTGGAATAGCTGACTCGTCATGCGGTCTGGCTTGCTTGTAAAGTGCTCTTGTGCTCCAACTTTTATCCCTGTGGGGAAGAGAAAGGGTCGACAGGTGTGTATAGTTTTTGTCAATTTCTGACTCTCCCTGACCCTAGTGTCGGGACATGTCAGGTAAACCGCGTTGGTGTTAGTACGTTGTCTTTCAGGTTGTGAGAAAGTGTTTGTGTCAGAAAAGGGTGGGGGAGGGGGTAGAGAATCCCACTGGGTCGAATGGGGTAAAGGTGTCCTGAGGATATATATTCGTCATCCTAGGTGGATAGGTAAATCAGAAAAGGTGAGATTTGTAAGGTTTCTGAAATGAATAGGGAAGATGGTGTTTGGTTAAGGCAGACTGAGAATTTGGGAAACAATCAGAGGGACGGGAAGGAGAACCACTGGGAGTATTCGGGTAAGACACAGGAAAACAGGGATTCTGGGAGATGTGGTTTCCGAGTGCAACAAGGTTTGCGTTCGTAGAAGATTTACCATATACGGGGGGTCGTTGTAGTTAGGCAAGGGAGATTCATTGGGTAGAATGGAGGTAGATTTGGTACACCCTACAAAAGCCTCAGGGACTCTGTCCTCCTCACCTTCTTCTCCAGTATAATACTGTGTCTCACCTGGGGTATTCCCTTGAGCACAACCCCAGGCTCCCCTACCCAGGTGCTCCTCTCTTGCTCGTCCACCCCAAGGGTTGTGATCTGAGAGCGTTAGTCCTTCCCTGGCCACTAGAATAAGGAATTCTCTCTAAGAAACCCTCAGTTTTCTCACGTCATGCAGATCGGAAATGCATAGCTGTGGTGTGTCTTCTTTGAGTTTTTTCTGCAACAGCAGTTTTCCACCAGAGTAGGCATAAGCTCACAACAATGGCAGGTAGACCAGGTGGAAACGTGTTCCATGCGACTGGGTTTGGGCTCTGGCGATTGATCCTCATGACGTTCATCTGATTTGACATCAGCTCTACTTTTTTCTCTTTCAAGGATTTCCTCTTCTGAATATTCAGGCTCCTACAGGTTGTGCTAAATTGTTGGCAATAGTTCCTGAATAGTGAAGAAGCACAGAATCAACAGTGAGGTAAATAAAAACGTTTTTTCTGTATACAGTTAAGAAAAGAGGTTTCCCATTAACATTGAATGTTAAAGAAAGACAAGCAAAGAAACAGCCAAGTTACAAAAACACATTGTGAAAAGACAAGATTAATAGGCTCAAAGTTTAAAAGTTCGCAAGGACACATATTTAAATATGGTGTGGTAAAGACGTTTGTACATAATATTAGAAATTAAAAGAGACTACTGAGTTAATTCATTTTAGGCAATATAAGTACCGGTTCTCAGCGTCTCGTACTTGGAAGATAAATGAACAGAGCAGAAACAAATCAGGGAAGCGCGAAATTGAATACACCGACACAAAGGAAAAAGAAACTCCAATATTGTGTTATCAGAAAGGGTTTGTTTACACTTGTCGAGGAACGAGGCATCTAAGCATTTCCATGGAGACACGTCCATAGATTGCGCACAGAGGACGTTGACATGAGACGTGCATAGGCTTTGTGAAATGGGGCGTGAGCGTCAAGTGATGTCAGCGTTAGGGGCCGGTGATGTGAATTAGTGCCGCAAGGATAAGATTAGCACAAAATGGCAGTTTCCAACCTGCTGAGTTTGCATGTGTTAAAGTGCGAAAAACTCAGGTAAGTTACATCGGAATTATTTTTAAGAATGATAGATATATGCTCGGAAATACATGCCCGATTGATTGAGCCACTAATATTTCTGACCAAACTACCCCTTTAACCATTAGGTGAGGTGACATAGGGGGGAGTGTTGGCTGGTAACTGGTTTCCTCCTAGCACCCACGTCCACTGGTCTGGCCTTGGGGCAGACCGCAAGGTATTAATAGGGATGGTGTTTTTCACAGGACGGTCCTAGAGCATAGAGACTGGTCTGCACCTAGTTGATGAGTACAGAGTATTTCGATAGTTTCACAGCAACCTACACAACTCAAAATCAAGGTCTCAGTCGCTTTTTGGTGATCCTGATCACTTTGTTCAGTGTTAGCATAAAACTCCCAGCAACCCATTGGCCTGGGCCAGCACAGCATGATCCTGCAATGATGCACTCCCAGCCGGTGGAGGTTTTCTCAGATATCAGATTCTTAAAATAGTGTGCTGTTTTGAAATGTTTTTTTTTATTTTTTTTATTTTATTGGTTTAAATTCAAACCTTTAAAATATTACACAAAAGACACAAACAAAAGCAAACACAAATCTCCCTCACATCCCCCCATTTCATGATAGTCCAGCCTATTCGTAATGAATTATACATCTTACTTCCACTTAAGTCAATCGTTCTTGCGACTGCTCGCACGTGTTTAACCTGACTTCAATTGAAGCTAAAAAGGATGTTAGAGGCATTATTAGTTTCATGTCGATGCCATTCCACATTCTCATCCACCATTCTTCCGCACACACAGTAGGATGATCATCACTCCAGCGACCCAGGTGAATTGATCGCTTGTCTTTCAATTTCAGGCAAAACAACACAAGATGTTTGAGTGATTCACTTTCGTTATCACAGAATCGGCATGAGAGATTCAAGCCTATATTACAGACCCAATGGCTGGACTGCTCTTTGGTTTTCAAAGCGTTTAAGCGGAACAGCATAAAGAGTCTTTGTGCTTTGGGATTTGGAAATAGCTGCAGGTATTTTTGTAGTACATTAAAACCTCTTGCCTCTATGGGTGAATTTGTCATCGCTCTGGTGGCGGATCTCTTGCTGCACGTTTCCTCCTAATCGTCTCGCCAGATCTTCACTTTTGCTGCCGAGGGATTTGAATGAAGAGTTTCCACGCTAATGTCATATTCAAGTAGAAGATCTTCACAGTGTTTTATCCACAGAGAGACAATGTCTGTTCCACACGAGGGTGCATGTGAAGGATTCGGAATTGCAAGATACTCTCATCGGCTCTGGATTTCCGAAATAGTGCCAATAGGTTCCAGCTAATCCGAGCATGCAAGGAGATTAGAGCGAGTTCATATCTTATGCACGCAGTCGGAATGCCAATTGGTAAGCTTAGGGCTTTAGTCCAGAACATATGTTCTAACGATGCCCAATGATTGAACCAGCATCCAAAGACATTCTCTGCTCCATATGTTAGAATCAGCAACACTTTCTGTTCGTAGAAATTTCTCAAAGGTCGCGTTGAGAATTTTCCATAATTTCTGTGCAGGAGTAGGGCCTGACATGCCAATTGACCACATTTCCTCTTTGATTCAAGTATCCATGGGCCATCGCAAATGCTGGAATTCAGAGTCATGCCCAGGTACTTTGCACTTTTTGACATGCGTAGCGGATCCTGGCCTAACTTCCATACAAACTTTGTCCCCTTTGCATGTTGTGTGGCTCTTAAATTATGGAGCACCAAGATTTCGCTCTTTGCTGCGTTAATTTTCAGATTGTTCATGGTCACATACTTTTGGACTGCCTTGGGTTTTCGTTGTAAGACTATCGGGGTTACATCCAGGATGAACAAGTCGTCCGCGTACAGTAGCCAACTTATCTGGGATAAATGGAGCTTAGCTGGAAAAGCCTGCACCAAATTTATTGCATCACCAATGTCTGAAATAAAAAGACTAAAGATTGCAGCTGCCAACAGGCAACCCTGTTTAACCCCCTTATGCGTCATAATCTGCGAAAACAGGGTACCTGTTTGGTCTAAACGGATTGCGATTGACGTGTTTGTGTGCAGTTCTCTGATAGCCTCTAGCAGACCGGCAGGGCAGCCCCACAACCTCAGCTTTTGGCAAAGTAACTCTCGATCAATCACATCAAATGCGCAGGAAAAATCCACAAAAGCGAGATAGACTTTGGTGTTCGCGCGTAGTGCTTCCATCTTCAGCAGATTCAAGACAAGCAGGTTCACAGAGCATCCAACATTTTTCATAAAACCGCTTGTCTTTCATCAACTCTGTTTGCTGATTGGGCCCAATTGATCAGTTTGTTTTGGAGCAATGAAGCATAAATCTTGCCTAAAACATCCAACAAGGCCACAGGGCGGTAATTTTTAGGTGACGTCTGTCACCTTTCTTAAAAATGGGGACAATTATCCCCGTTTTCCATGAGGCAGGCGTCTATTGGTGCATATTAATTCTCGTAAATAAATCGAAGCACAAATCTGCCCAGAGATCAGGGAACTGTTTGATCGTAAAATTCGTCAACCCATCTGGACCAGGTGCCCTAGAGTTTTTAGCTTTCATGATAAAGTCTCGAATTTCTTCTATCAAGAAATTTAAATCCCATGGTATTGTCTCATGCACTGTAGAAGAATTGCTAACCGTGTTTTTCTTGTATAATGTCGTAAAGTGCTTTACTGACTCCAGCTCTGACACCAAGCACACTTGTAAGGCTCCCTGCGGCATTTCCATGCATTTAATGATTCACCAAAACTCCCCGCTGTTTTTATTTATTAGGGTCTTCAACATGGCCTCTGCATCTTGCTGTTGTAGCAGGTATTTGTGGCTCTTTAACCAGTTCTTATAGGTTTGTTTGGTCGCTCTGTTTCTTGAAATCTTTCACTCCCTGGCCCTTGATTATTTCTCTGAATCTCGGCACGCATCATTCTCTTATGCTGCATCACCATTAGATCGAAGCAATGAGTTTTACGAAGCGACCATTGTTTTAGCCCAATGTTTTTAGCTTTAAATTGGGACAGTAAAGAGGCATAATCCACCTCCTCCGGATTGATGTTGAATTGGTGCTATAGATTAGATACCTCCTGTTCATCCAGCCTCAATCTTAGGCGTTTGATTCGACCTGGACCTTCGTCGCCCATTTTCCACATTGGACGATTTCGGCTTTGTGAAATTTTAGCGGCAGCATTTCGTGATCACTATTTTTCATCGCAAGAACTTTCAGAGAGTTTACCCGAGTATGCAGAGCGTCCGATGTAAAGATGTAATCTATGGTTGACGAGTGGCCCTGCCGATGCCATCTAGACTTCGCCGGGATATCTCCTTGCATACAACCATTTAACATCGTTAGTCCTCTTGCATTTAGTTCATCCGACCAGTCTTGCGCTAGTTTTACTTTATCAGGGTTCTGGGATTTGAAAAAATCAATATTTAGATCACTGCATACTATAATTCCGACCCCTTTATTTGATTGAAGCAGGTTATCAATGATCGTTTTTAGTTAGTCAATAAAAGGGTAGGTCCCTGTACAACGGTGATTCCAATACAAGTTTATAACCTGAATCACAAGAGATTGATCTTACCTATCTCTGAGACTTGAATGTATGGCGTATGGATCGTGGATTTTATAAGATGATAGCCTGAAGACCGCTTGATCATTGTCATTCAGTGCCTTGGCCAGCCATTTCCAGTCTTGGTTGTTTTCTTTACAAAGTGGGCTACTTGCTAGACCAGCTGCAATCTCGTCCAATGATCTGCAACTATTTATAGTAATTTGAATTTTGTCCATTGGACTGGTTCTCGAAACCGCCTCCTGCTCAACAAACGTCACTCTTTGGAAGTCGTATGATGTTTGCCCTGCTTTTACTACCAGCTCGTTCCTACAGTTCTGCCCAGTCGGCATCTGTATCACCAACGCAGTTTGGTGTTTCCTCACTGTTGGTCATGAATTGGACTCTTGTACAGCTGAGACTGCCCCTATTGCAGCATCATTCTCTGAATTTTTGCAGGGTACATTCTCAGTTATTTTAAAAATATCAAACCCCAAGGACAATAGAACTTCCCCTGCTTCCAATTTGCAATTATATTGGAGTCGACGTGCAAAATTAACTTGTCATTACATGTTTCTTCAGGGAATTCGAAAAGTTTTATGTCCTTGGATCCCAATGATCGTAGGTACGTGATGGAGCAATCTTAATACATTTGATCGATTCAACTTTAATTGATCACGAGACTCTAACCTCTCTAGCATCAGTTTGATCAACAGGGTATGATCAAAGGGATGAACTGACTCATGCCCTTTAATGCTATTCTGTGTTTTTTCCAAACCTTTCGGTTGATGATGCTCCTCTTTTCGTGAGTCAGATACTACACCAGACAGAGGGACCGAAATAGACTCAAAACTTTCCCCTTCCAAGTTTGAGGTATTCTGAGGTAGATGACTCACTCTCCCCGACTCAGGATGCTTCATTTGTGATTTAAACATTAGCTGTTCCCTTTTTTCTTGTAAAGTGGAAAACACAGGGCTCACAGGTGTCAAATCCCTATTAATAGCCGCTACTTCAGTCGGAATTATGGAGCAGATTCTGCCCCCATTCACAGCTGCCGGTTTGTTTGGTTTGTCCTGTAAATCCTGCGGCACGATCATTTTGGGGTTCGTCGTACCGACTTCTACATTTTTTGCGGTGCTGACCTCCCTCTGTCTATTGGGCAAGGTGACCCCTCTTATGATGATAGACGCATCGAGAGGTTGCTTCGCTGGTAAACATTCTTCATCGTCAAAGTCCTCATAGACCGACAGGTTCATCAGCTCATCTTGGGCTGCCTTTGCGGCGTCGACTGACTGACAGCCATCTTCTTGCAAACCGCTTGCCATTAACTCTGCTGGCAGTTTATTGCCTTTCTTTGTTGATACACCTGATTTCAACCGTGTGGTTATTGCTTTGTCAACAATCTGTAGCACGTTAATGTTACGAAGAAAGTTACAGGCACCTCTTTGGCGATTCTTCTTATGTCCTGGCAGATTTTTTTGCTTCTTGGCTTGCAGTGGTTTGGATTTCTTAATTTCCAAATTTTTTTGTTGGTCAGCATCTAAGCCTCCAAAAATGGGAAACAAGCCTGCTGACTTTAAAAAGTCAACAGCCACAGCTTTATTCCCAGAGACCAGTTCTGGAGCTGTTGTTTGAGGAGTTGAACCAGTCGCGGATTGACTATCCAGCTGTGGAAGATTTGCTGAGCTTCTAGCTTGTAAAAATGCTGTGTGAAAAGAAGTTTGCATTATAGTATCTGGTCCAGTACTTTCACTGTATGCGACACCAATACTTGCGGGTCCTTCTACAATAATTGCCAGGTGGCGAGGTTGAACCATAGGTTCTGACTCGGAAGGGCCATTAAACATCAACAATAGGCTTTTAGGGATCCTGTTCATTTGGCCAAGATTGCTTTCGGCTTGGCTTGGCTGCATTTGCACCGCTTCGTTCTTTGATACTGAAGCACTATTATGCAGTAGAGACAATGTTGTTGGTTGCTCCTTAAATGGTATGTGCGACACAGTGCGAGCTCTAGATAGTTCCCCGCCTCTTGTTTCCATATGGGATTTGCGGAAGAGAGCCAGTGCTTCCTTTGCTACTTCCGCAAAGAGCTTTTTATCAGTCATATCATTGCATTTTCCCTCTTTGACTGAGGCGAGGGCTGCCAATAGATTCTGATTTACTTTGTCTTGTTTGTTTCTATGCCCACTGTGCATTACCTCTAGATGCTGAAGTTTTGAATTCATTAAAGCAATGAAAGTTGTTACATCTTTCACATTATCATTTATTGCTTCATAGAGTTTGGTAAACGGCGCCAGTGAGGGTAGTCAGTCAAAATCTCGAAAACAAAATATCGAATACAAAAAGACCGAAAAAAAAAATATTGAAAAAAAAAATATCGAATTTTTTATTTATTTATTTACATATGTTTTTGGGGTCAGGTAAGTAAAAAAAAGGGGTAAAATAAAAAAAAATGAAAAAAGGGGGGTTGGGGGGATCCCCCCCATTTAAAAAAAAAACACATTGAAAAAAAAATTTGATATTTTATTTTTCGGCCTTTTGTATTCAAGATTTTGGTTTTCGAGATTTGTGAATTCGATATTATCACTATGAACCCAATGATTCTTTACATGAGTCGTCATCCAGGGACTCATCTTTTGTGGAGCGACCTTTCCCGAAAGTCAGAAGAGAACGGTTTGCCTCGAGTCAAGCGGCACGTGAGGTGCCAAGAAATGTTAAAGGTGGTGGCTGTGCTCCATGTGTGCATGTGCCCTCAAATGATTTACTAGTGTCTTTGACTTCCGCAATGGCAATCTCACTGGCGGTTCATAGTGATAATATCGAATTCACAAATCTCGAAAACCAAAATCTCGAATACAAAAGGCCGAAAAAAAAAATATCGAATTTTTTATTTATTTATTTATATATGTTTTTGGGGTCAGGTAAGTAAAAAAAAGGGGTAAAATAAAAAAAAAATGAAAAAAAGGGGGGTTGGGGGGGAACCCCCCCATTTAAAAAAAAACACATTGAAAAAAAAATTCGATATTTTATTTTTCGGCCTTTTGTATTCGAGATTTTGGTTTTCGAGATTTGTGAATTCGATATTATCACTATGAACCGCCAGTGAGATTGCCATTGCGGAAGTCAAAGACACTAGTAAATCATTTGAGGGCACATGCACACATGGAGCACAGCCACCACCTTTAACATTTCTTGGCACCTCACGTGCCGCTTGACTCAAGGCAAACCGTTCTCTTCTGACTTTCGGGAAAGGTCGCTCCACAAAAGATGAGTCCCTGGATGACGACTCATGTAAAGAATCATTGCTGTTTGAGTTTTTCAGCAATTGTTTTGGTCAATATGAACTCAAACAACGGGTTACATTGGTATAAGATGACAGCCTTTTCTGTGATTCTGCCACCTTTCCAACCGAAGACTGATGTGAGTCCCCAATTGAACACGGCTTCTAATGTCCTTGCACGTTTATAGTTTGCAGACCTCCACTGTCTTTTCTGAGGTATTTTAGTCACCACATTATGTTCGGGAATAGACACTGACGTCTGTTTGCTAGCGTGTGCTTTATTTAACTCAATCAGGTTTTGTAGCACAGTTGAAACCACCTCTAAGGAGTTTCTTCGATCGGCGTTAGGAGCGCCCCCCGCCTCCTCCTCCAACCAGGCTCCGCTTTGCAGTGCTACTGCCTCACTGGTAGTTGCTGTCTAGATATTAGGGACCATCATGATTGGCGCAATACAGACACCCGCTGGTTGTTGCAGTTCAAGAAGGTTTTCGGAGGAGAAAGGGGCCGAAATTAATGCAGGGTAGGCTTTGTTGCTTACCTCACACTCACACGCTTCACTTCTGGCACAGGGTCCTCGAGTTGAGTCGGTATTGACAACAGTACCCAAGGTTGCAGGCAGCTCCTGGGGCTTGGAGGAACTCACCAATCGACTGTCCTGACACATCTCCGCCAGATCCAGCGGCCGCTGCAGCACAGTGATTCCCTCGGCAGCAGCTCTCAGGGCGTCCTCCGCTGCGCCCCGCCCCTCCGCATCATCAGCAGCGATCGCGGAAGTTGCCGCTGTCGACTCTGCACACTCAAGCACCGGCTCCCTCAAGGAATGTGGGTCTGCCGCACACATCCCGGACCGCGGCGACTGCGCAGGAGCTCCCACAACCTCTGCCAGGAGGTCACATCGACCTCCACGGTAAATCCGCCCTCACTAATAGTACTTTCAACATCCTCTGTACACAAGGGTATTAGGGGGATGTCAGAGGTAACAGAGTTCGAGTTCGCTTGCGAATACAAACATGGGGGGTCCAACTCGGGGGTTGGCAGGGATCCGGATCCGGAGTCATCTAAGGCATAGTCCACCGTTCGTGTAGACTCAGAATCACCTTGTGCTACAAAAGTACCAGGTTCCTCAGTTACATCAGATATAGAGTCACACGAAAAGTACTGGCTCACCTGTTGTTGCCTGTAACGTTTAACCAGTCGCTTCTCTTGCTTGCCCATACGTTTTAATTGTGCTCTGGTCCTTGATGATGGCTTGGAAGAATCCATCCTCCCAGATCTCAATAGGGCAGACACTGCACGCCGCGCCACTCGCCAAACAGCCAAACAGAGACTCCTCGCCCTTGCTTCTCAGGGCTTACGCCGCAAGGATGTGGGAGGCAGCCTTTTATGGGCTGACCCACTGAGAGTCTTAAAGGCACACGCACCTCCAGGCACCTCCAGGTACCCCAAACTGGAACACATGAAAACAGGAAACTCACAGGTAGAGGTTTGGAGGGGAAGCACAGTCCGCACTCACCACAGCCAAACAGATACTCCTCGCCCTTGCTCCTCAGGGCTTACCACTGTTTTATGTCCTTGGATCCCAATGATCGTAGGTACGTGATGGAGCAATCTTAATACATTTGATCGATTCAACTTTAATTGATCACGAGACTCTAACCTCTCTAGCATCAGTTTGATCAACAGGGTATGATCCAAGGGACGAACTGACTCATGCCCTTTAATGCTATTCTGTGTTTTTTCCAAACCTTTCGGTTGATGATGCTCCTCTTTTCGTGAGTCAGATACTACACCAGACAGAGGGACCGAAATAGACTCAAAACTTTCCCCTTCCAAGTTTGAGGTATTCTGAGGTAGATGACTCACTCTCCCCGACTCAGGATGCTTCATTTGTGATTTAAACATTAGCTGTTCCCTTTTTTCTTGTAAAGTGGAAAACACAGGGCTCACAGGTGTCAAATCCCTATTAATAGCCGCTACTTCAGTCGGAATTATGGAGCAGATTCTGCCCCCATTCACAGCTGCCGGTTTGTTTGGTTTGTCCTGTAAATCCTGCGGCACGATCATTTTGGGGTTCGTCGTACCGACTTCTACATTTTTTGCGGTGCTGACCTCCCTCTGTCTATTGTGCAAGGTGACCCCTCTTATGATGATAGACGCATCGAGAGGTTGCTTCGCTGGTAAACATTCTTCATCGTCAAAGTCCTCATAGACCGACAGGTTCATCAGCTCATCTTGGGCTGCCTTTGCGGCGTCGACTGACTGACAGCCATCTTCTTGCAAACCGCTTGCCATTAACTCTGCTGGCAGTTTATTGCCTTTCTTTGTTGATACACCTGATTTCAACCGTGTGGTTATTGCTTTGTCAACAATCTGTAGCACGTTAATGTTACGAAGAAAGTTACAGGCACCTCTTTGGCGATTCTTCTTATGTCCTGGCAGATTTTTTTGCTTCTTGGCTTGCAGTGGTTTGGATTTCTTAATTTCTAAATTTTTTTGTTGGTCAGCATCTAAGCCTCCAAAAATGGGAAACAAGCCTGCTGACTTTAAAAAGTCAACAGCCACAGCTTTATTCCCAGAGACCAGTTCTGGAGCTGTTGTTTGAGGAGTTGAACCAGTCGCGGATTGACTATCCAGCTGTGGAAGATTTGCTGAGCTTCTAGCTTGTAAAAATGCTGTGTGAAAAGAAGTTTGCATTATAGTATCTGGTCCAGTACTTTCACTGTATGCGACACCAATACTTGCGGGTCCTTCTACAATAATTGCCAGGTGGCGAGGTTGAACCATAGGTTCTGACTCGGAAGGGCCATTAAACATCAACAATAGGCTTTTAGGGATCCTGTTCATTTGGCCAAGATTGCTTTCGGCTTGGCTTGGCTGCATTTGCACCGCTTCGTTCTTTGATACTGAAGCACTATTATGCAGTAGAGACAATGTTGTTGGTTGCTCCTTAAATGGTATGTGCGACACAGTGCGAGCTCTAGATAGTTCCCCGCCTCTTGTTTCCATATGGGATTTGCGGAAGAGAGCCAGTGCTTCCTTTGCTACTTCCGCAAAGAGCTTTTTATCAGTCCTATCATTGCATTTTCCCTCTTTGACTGAGGCGAGGGCTGCCAATAGATTCTGATTTACTTTGTCTTGTTTGTTTCTATGCCCACTGTGCATTACCTCTAGATGCTGAAGTTTTGAATTCATTAAAGCAATTAAAGTTGTTACATCTTTCACATTATCATTTATTGCTTCATAGAGTTTGGTAAACGGCGCCAGTGAGGGTAGTCAGTCAAAATCTCGAAAACAAAATATCGAATACAAAAAGACCGAAAAAAAAAATATCGAAAAAAAAAATATCGAATTTTTTATTTATTTATTCATATATGTTTTTGGGGTCAGGTAAGTAAAAAAAAGGGGTAAAATAAAAAAAAATGAAAAAAAGGGGGATTGGGGGGGATCCCCCCCATTTAAAAAAAAAACACATTGAAAAAAAAATTCGATATTTTATTTTTCGGCCTTTTGTATTCGAGATTTTGGTTTTCGAGATTTGTGAATTCGATATTATCACTATGAACCCAATGATTCTTTACATGAGTCGTCATCCAGGGACTCATCTTTTGTGGAGCGACCTTTCCCGAAAGTCAGAAGAGAACGGTTTGCCTTGAGTCAAGCGGCACGTGAGGTGCCAAGAAATGTTAAAGGTGGTGGCTGTGCTCCATGTGTGCATGTGCCCTCAAATGATTTACTAGTGTCTTTGACTTCCGCAATGGCAATCTCACTGCCGGTTCATAGTGATAATATCGAATTCACAAATCTCGAAAACCAAAATCTCGAATACAAAAGGCCGAAAAAAAAAATATCGAATTTTTTATTTATCTATTTATATATGTTTTTGGGGTCAGGTAAGTAAAAAAAAGGGGTAAAATAAAAAAAAATGAAAAAAGGGGGGTTGGGGGGGAACCCCCCCATTTAAAAAAAAAACACATTGAAAAAAAATTCAATATTTTATTTTTCGGCCTTTTGTATTCGAGATTTTGGTTTTCGAGATTTGTGAATTCGATATTATCACTATGAACCGCCAGTGAGATTGCCATTGCGGAAGTCAAAGACACTAGTAAATCATTTGAGGGCACATGCACACATGGAGCACAGCCACCACCTTTAACATTTCTTGGCACCTCACGTGCCGCTTGACTCAAGGCAAACCGTTCTCTTCTGACTTTCGGGAAAGGTCGCTCCACAAAAGATGAGTCCCTGGATGACGACTCATGTAAAGAATCATTGCTGTTTGAGTTTTTCAGCAATTGTTTTGGTCGATATGAACTCAAACAACGGGTTACATTGGTATAAGATGACAGCCTTTTCTGTGATTCTGCCACCTTTCCAACCGAAGACTGATGTGAGTCCCCAATTGAACACGGCTTCTAATGTCCTTGCACGTTTATAGTTTGCAGACCTCCACTGTCTTTTCTGAGGTATTTTAGTCACCACATTATGTTCGGGAATAGACACTGACGTCTGTTTGCTAGCGTGTGCTTTATTTAACTCAATCAGGTTTTGTAGCACAGTTGAAACCACCTCTAAGGAGTTTCTTCGATCGGCGTTAGGAGCGCCCCCCGCCTCCTCCTCCAACCAGGCTCCGCTTTGCAGTGCTACTGCCTCACTGGTAGTTGCTGTCTAGATATTAGGGACCATCATGATTGGCGCAATACAGACACCCGCTGGTTGTTGCAGTTCAAGAAGGTTTTCGGAGGAGAAAGGGGCCGAAATTAATGCAGGGTAGGCTTTGTTGCTTACCTCACACTCACACGCTTCACTTCTGGCACAGGGTCCTCGAGTTGAGTCGGTATTGACAACAGTACCCAAGGTTGCAGGCAGCTCCTGGGGCTTGGAGGAACTCACCAATCGACTGTCCTGACACATCTCCGCCAGATCCAGCGGCCGCTGCAGCACAGTGATTCCCTCGGCGGCAGCTCTCAGGGCGTCCTCCGCTGTGCCCCGCCCCTCCGCATCATCAGCAGCGATCGCGGAAGTTGCCGCTGTCGACTCTGCACACTCAAGCACCGGCTCCCTCAAGGAATGTGGGTCTGCCGCACACATCCCGGACCGCGGCGACTGCGCAGGAGCTCCCACAACCTCTGCCAGGAGGTCACATCGACCTCCACGGTAAATCCGCCCTCACTAATAGTACTTTCAACATCCTCTGTACACAAGGGTATTAGGGGGATGTCAGAGGTAACAGAGTTCGAGTTCGCTTGCGAATACAAACATGGGGGGTCCAACTCGGGGGTTGGCAGGGATCCGGATCCGGAGTCATCTAAGGCATAGTCCACCGTTCGTGTAGACTCAGAATCACCTTGTGCTACAAAAGTACCAGGTTCCTCAGTTACATCAGATATAGAGTCACACGAAAAGTACTGGCTCACCTGTTGTTGCCTGTAACGTTTAACCAGTCGCTTCTCTTGCTTGCCCATACGTTTTAATTGTGCTCTGGTCCTTGATGATGGCTTGGCAGAATCCATCCTCCCAGATCTCAATAGGGCAGACACTGCACGCCGCGCCACTCGCCAAACAGCCAAACAGAGACTCCTCGCCCTTGCTTCTCAGGGCTTACGCCGCAAGGGTGTGGGAGGCGGCCTTTTATGGGCTGACCCACTGAGAGTCTTAAATCCACATGCATCTCCAGGAACCTCCAGGTACCCCAAACTGGAACACAGGAAAACAGGAAACTCACAGGTAGAGGTTTGGAGGGGAAGCACAGTCCTCACTCGCCACAGCCAAACATAGACTCCTCGCCCTTGCTCCTCAGAGCTTACGCCACAAGGGCGTGGGAGGCAGCCTTTTATGGGCTGACTCACTGAGAGTCTTAAAGGCACACGCACCTCCAGGCACCTCCAGGTACCCCAAACTGGAACACAGGAAAACAGGAAACTCACAGGTAGAGGTTTGGAGGGGAATCACAGTCCCCACTCCCCACAGCCAAACATAGACTCCTCGCCCTTGCTCCTCAGAGCTTACGCCGCAAGGATGTGGGAGGCAGCCTTTTATGGGCTGACCCACTGAGAGTCTTAAAGGCACACGCACCTCCAGGCACCTCCAGGTACCCCAAACTGGAACACATGAAAACAGGAAACTCACAGGTAGAGGTTTGGAGGGGAAGCACAGTCCGCACTCACCACAGCCAAACAGATACTCCTCGCCCTTGCTCCTCAGGGCTTACCACTGTTTTTAATTCGTTAGGGTCTCCAGGGATTGTCATGATCTTCTGAAGCTTGAGGATTAATGCACTGGCTGCCTAGCAGCTTGACTTCCAGGTATCATGAGAAGTTGTACACAAGTACTAGTAGGTATCCGATGGTTGCTTGGCAGAAGATATTGGTTCTGACTTTGCACCAGGGCCATTAACCCTTCACTTGCAATTGACTAGGCCAGGGATGTGCAACATTTGGCTCTCCAGATGTTTTGGTCTACAAATCCCATCAGCCGTAGCCGGCATAGTCAATGGTGGGGGAACATAGGGTATTATTCCAAAACACCTAGAGAGCGGCGGCTTACAGAACCCTGGAGTAGGCATTGGCAGGTATCCTCTTCCTGTGGCCTCACACATCAAACATGTCGATATAATCACCTCTACCATTTTGTCCACTTTAGAGAACTAGAGTCTCTCTCAGAAATGGGTGGTAGTCTTAAAAATCCCCTCATGTCCTTTGTGTGTGAGTGGTATCACCTGGTCAGGGACGATGATTCAGGTATCTCGAAGCAATTAGCATTCTGGGAATTTAGAGAGGGGTGTGTGTGTGTGTTTTTTTTAGGATGCCATCTGGTGAAGGTGGAATGCCCAGGTTGTTTTTTGAGCTTTACTAAATGCAATGATGCAGGTAATTCTGTTTCTGACAAGGAGGTTTCCTAATCAGATGCTCCATGCAAACATGTGCCTTAACTCTCAACTCACACGCTTTTGGCAGGTGGTACCCGCCCTGTGGGGTATCAAGTAATAATGTCCCCATACATAACATTGTCGGGAAAAGCCATTGGCGACATTATATACAGTGGCATTATGTATGGGGATGGGTTGCGGGGATGTACCCTTCTCCCCATGAAAAAAAAATAAAAAAATGTTGAGGGTGCGGGGGTCCCCCCCACATGTTCAATGTAATAATGTCTCTGCAAAAAACTTCAACTTTTTGTCAGGAGACATTTTTGTGGGGACATTATTACATGGAACTCCCTGAAGTCACTTGAGACACCTGCCAAGCCCCTCACCTGCCCATAGTCTTCAATAGGCTCTGACCCGCCAAAAAGAAAATCCTCTGCTTTCACCCACTCCTGCCACTGAAAAGCTTGAGAGGTATGTAAAGTTCACATGTGCATTTCTGACAGGTGTTTGGACACAAAATCCCTACAGGCAGCAGTGGCTTTTTAAATAGCTGCACTTCTGATGTAAATTATAATAATTGTGTTATCTAGTCAGTCTGGTGGCATATACATTTGAATATGTTATGCCTGGGTTGGCATAGTGACTGCTAGAGTTGCACAGTCATAAAGTTACAGAAACCTGATATAATACCAGGGCCCAACTATGACAGGGCCGATGCATATTGGTGTCAGGCCTAACTGTTTCCACAGCTGTTATGTGGAACAACAGCCAATATGCTTCCTCTTTGATTCTCCTACAGGAAAGGAAACATCTTACTTCAGTGCATAGAAACTTCACCCATGAGGTCTCCTGAAGACCTCTGCTTCAGAGACAGCAGAGACATAACTAAGCCACTCTCACAAAAGGCTGCTGATCACTGGTGTTCATTTGAAGTTAGCAAGCATGCGAAGGGGGCATAGTTAGAATAGCCAGAGAGAGAAGAGAGATGGGCTGCAAGAAGGATCCCACCATCTTGGTTTCTGTTAGAGCTCTCTTCCTTTTCCTTTCCCCTCCATCTCCTGCAGACAACATGCTCTGGGCGGGATGTTGCGAGGTAAAGGGCACTTGTTACAACAACCCTGATTGGACCCCTTAAAGTAGGCTTGTTTCAGGCCAATCCCTTGTGACATTTGGCATTTTAAAGGAATTTTTTGATTCACCGTTGGACCTTCAAGGGAATAAGGATATACTTTTGGCCTCTGTTGGGAGCGCAGTCCGTTGCAAAGTCCTATGGCATAGGGGTAAAGATCAAAGGTATTCAAGGCACAGGAGAGCTCTGTCCCTTAATCATCACCAGGGAACAGTAGGAGGTGACTGCTGCTAGACCACAACCTCTCTTGTGGCTGCATTGGTGCTAGGCTCCTGTTCACTGGAGGTGAAGCATCTCCTGTAGGTGCCAGCAGAGCTCCCTGAAGTGGAAATGCAGGACATAAGGACTCATCTGGCCTCAAAGCCCCTGGGTTGGGGCTTACAACAACCCAGAAGTAGCAGGAACCCTGTTTTGCCACCTCAAAGATTCTTTGAGCACACATAACAACATGGAAATGCTAGAATACAAATAGCTCAACCCCGGCTTGATAGCAGCTAAAGCACAAAGAGGCTGGTTCAATGCTTTCAAGCCCCAAAGAGAAGAATAAGGTATGATGAAGAGGCCATGGGCCTCATTACAAGTTTGGAGGTAGCCTTGCTGGTAAAACCGGCAGGCTGCCGCCAAACTTGCACATTTTTCTGGCCCCTGGCAATGGGGAAATACAGGGCCATTACAACCCTGGCGGACGCTGGAGTTCCCCATTGCCAGGGGCCGGAAACATTTAGTCCCCAATCCCAGTTGAGCCCCATAGGGCTCAATGAGAATGGGGAGGCTGGATGCACCGGCACCATTCAGAATCGTGCCAGTGAATCTGACATGCTCTGCTCGCGGGTGCCGTTCCGCCCGCCAGGTCCACCCTGGCGGGTGAAAAGACACCCACGAGCAGAACTCGTAGTTTGCTGGTCCTGTAATGACAGTACCGGCAAGCTTACCGGTACCCTAGTTACCGGACCGGCAAACTTGTAATGAGGTCCCATATCCCCATGGTCCACCATCGGGACCATAGTGACTTTTAAACTCCTGTTCTCTATCTTTTCCTTCCAAAACCTTTAATATTGATGTTGTTTGCCGATCTGATCTCCTCAACACCCCTGCTCATCTACTCAGAGTGCCTTTTCTCGAAAGTCTGCATTCTCTGTATTTCCATGGGGACTGAGGGGCGTGCAGTCATCGTAGCCAACACCGATTGTAGGCAGCGTGACTGCATGAGCTTTGAAATGGCCCGACTATGGCAGTTGTCCACTGAAATGACTCTGTGGCCAAGAAATGCAGTACATTGAGCACCTTTTCCAAGGGGCTCAGTGCTTGGGAGCACAGGGTGGGTGATGTAAGGTCATCTTCCCACTCTGTGACCAGGTCTAATATGATATGAGGTAGAAACCTATATCTGCCATAGACCTGGTCATCAGGCAACCTAAAAAGGCTGGTCTTGGGTAAAAAAAATGTGTGCCCTGGCTATCGTCCTCCTCCTGCGGTGTCCCACGATCACTGCTGCAAAAAATGGTACATTCATCGTAGTTGTACACGCGCGTTGGTTTTTTGCGTGCCCTTTTTATGCATTGTTTTAGTGTGTGGTGACACTTACGCCTGCTTTTGCTTGGTGGACGTGTTTCCGGATTAGCGCGTCTTTTTATGCACCCCGGGAAGCCCTGTCCGATTCCATGAATGCGTGTTTTTACAGCGTGTGTGGTGTTGCAAGTTTTGTACTGTGGTACTTTACATGTAACACCCACATTTAGGCTTGTTGTTCCCCATTGCACTTGTTCCGCCCCCTTTTTAGGTGATTGTGCAAGACGGTATGCGCCTTCGCTGGGCGTTGTGCGCAAGGCGTTCGTGGTGTCGAAGTGACATGTTGGACCCGCAGGGATTCAGCACAAGTCGTGGGCAAGCCCCGTGCATTGTGTTTTCATTAATTGGTGAACGGGCGTGTTTTGCACGCAAACGCCACTTTTTCCGTGCAATTTTATTCTGTGAATCGGGCCCTAAGTGTCATTTATGGGTTTCTCTTTATATGTACCATTGTCTGCATCTCATTGTCTCCGTTCCATTTCGCTGTTTTCATCCGTACCAAAACAAGTACTGTGTTACAGGGGGATGCTGGTCTTTCGACTACAATTCCATCGTCCTTTGCAGCTGGTCCAGAGTATGAGGTATGCATGCTTCCAGTTCCCTTGAATGAAAGAAAGTAAATCCTACATAGGATACTATTAGACAGTGACATTCATATAACCGTGCAGTGTTTCAAACTTGGATGATTTCAGTTCTAACATTACACTTCCTCCGTAATGCAAAATACATTGCAAAATGTTTGAGGGCAACATTCAGTATGTTTTGCACTGTGCTCTCTGATCAAGTACACTTGCCATCAATCAGGGGAAATTTGAAATGTATATTTTGACTAAATGATGTACACCGCTTGCGAGGGTAGGTGTGTAAGCACTGTGTGCGATCAAAGATTTAAATTTCCAATACGATTGACTTTTGTTTTGTTTAATGAATATTCTATTCAAGGAATGTACACAAGGGCCCTAATTATGACCCTGGCGGTAAGTGAAAAACGATGCAGCTAAAGAATTACCGGCATCGTTTACCGCTCTGGCCGATTCTGACCCGATAAAGCGCTATTAGCGGCACCGTAATTAACGGTGCCGCTAAAAGCGCCAAGGGCGCGGGCCGCAACCTCCCATGCCGTAAATACCGGCATGGCGCAAAGTGGGGAACATTACGAGTCACGCGGACATGCAATTAACACCCTTATGAAGGCCGTAACGTACTTTACCGCCATGGTGCAAAAACCGTCATCGCGGACCAACCTTAAACGGCCATGTGCAGTGTTCCCAACTGCCACAGGTGCACACAATCAGCACAGGTGGAGGCAATACAGACTGGACAAGCACAAAAGGAGCACACCCCACCCCTTCCCACACCCAGTCACACTACACAATGATTCCAATACTACTAGCAATGCTGGGGATGGAGGACCTGATTGCAGTGGAAGTGCTACAACAACAAAAACAACAACAGGCAGCACAGAGGAGTCGCAGGAGGAGAAGGAGGGCAAGGCAGGGCCAGCATGCCCCACCAGCACAGCCTGTGGCACCACACAGGCAGACCCCAATCCCACGCATCAGAGCCAGTCCATTAAACCTAACTGCTGAGCAGATCCACACCTTGTACCGTCTGGACCGGGACACCATCACCACCATTGTGGACATGATACATGACGACATTGTCAGCCTGATTGAAACACGCACCGCTATCCCACCCCTACTGAAGGTAGTGTCTGTGCTCCACTTCCTGGCCACAGGCACCTACCAGCACACAGTGGGGCACTTGCATGGCATTTCACAACCATTATTCTTACGCACGCTGAACCAAGTGCTTGATGCCCTCCTCAAGCACACAGACGACCACATTTCCTTACCACGGTCTGCCCAGGAGATCTCAAACACCAAAGTAGGTTTCCATTCAATGGCCGCATACCTGGTTGCATTGGCGCCATCGACTGCACCCATGTGGAATTGGTGGTTCCACATGCCATGGAGGAAGCGTACCGCAACAGTAAGCTATTCCACTCAATCAACGTGCAAATGGTATGTGACTCGAACAGGATCATCACACATTGTTGTGCCCGATTCCCCGGATCAACCCATGATTCAATGGTCCTGCGGAACTCCACGATACCACGCTACATGGAGTGACATGCAGGGCAAAGATCCTGACTTCTCGGTGAGTCGCATGTTATGCCCATGGAAATGTGATGTGGGTAGGTGATTGAGGTATAGATGCATACTTCACCTGGCTGAGATGGGGGGAGAGATGCATACTTCACGTGGCTGAGATGGGGGGAGATGCATACTTTACCTGGCTGAGATGGGGGGCGGGGGAGAGATGCATACTTCACCTGGCTGAGATGGGGGGGGTGCATACTTCACCTGGCTGCGAGTGCCAGAGGGAATGGAGCATGCTCATACCCCAAAGCAGCCCAGACTGGAGCTGACACCTGACCACATAATGCAAGATGTAAGCAGCCCTACCATGTAAATGAAGCAGTGTTACAACCATACCACAGCCATCTGCATGTGCACTGTACCAAATCAGACCGCATCCCCCTCATCAAAATGCAGCTACAAGCAATGACTATAGCCAATATACAGCACAAAACTCCATCAACTGAAAGGACTGTCCCCCATTACTGCGTACAAAGGAGTCACATGAGGGTCAAATACATCAATACACCACTACACTGACACAGAGGCCCAAATGAATTGCATGACACCATTTATTGTGCGTAGTGAGATCATCATGAGGCTGACATCAACAGTGCCAGGATGAAAGCATACAAATTACTGGACATCTGCCAGATCACAGAAACAACCACTGTGGACTAACACAGTGCATGGGCACTCACAAGGAACTGGACACCCCTGCGCCCACTAGTTGATGGCATGCAAACCAGTCCATAAGAGGAATACACACATAGCAGTCACATCGTGTCTCTCCATTCATGCATGGAAATGGGGTTGAAATTAAGAAATACATGCATGCCATGGTGTCACTTAATGAGGTCAAATATGATGTGATAACTTACACATACATTGTTGCCCACATGCAGGTGATGCAGGCGATCCCTTGAAGAGGTGGTTCCTTACCCCAGTCCGGAACCCACAGAACAGGCGCGAGGAGGACTATAATCGTGCCCATACACGAACCCGTGTGGTGATTGAGCAGACATTTGGCCTCTTGAAGGCACGGTTTCGCTGCCTCAGCAGGTCTGGTGGGGCACTCCTGTACCGCCATGAGAAGGTGGAAAAGATAGTCATGGCATGTGTCATGCTACACAATATGTGCATCAGATGGAATGTGCCCCTGCCCCCTGATGCTGAACTGCAACCACCTGACGAAGAGGATGACGAGGGTGGGGATGGGGCAGCACCTCAGGGAGGAAGCGATGCACAGGAGGGACGTGCCATGCGTCAGGCTCTGATTAACCAATGTTTCTAGCACACATGGCTGGGGGTGTTACATGGAGATGGCACTGGGGGCACTGGGTGTGTCAGGGACATGGACACTGTAGACTGTTAACCAATAAAGCACACGTACGCAATAAGCAATGTCCACACATGTGAATTATGAGTAACGAAAATGTGTATTGAAGAAGCATAACTAAGTGAACAAGCCTTCCAACCCACACATCCACTCCCCTCTCCCCCCTCAACTCCTCAACACACCCACTCCCCCCCCAACTCCCCAAACCCCCTCCCCCCTCAACTCCCCAACACACCCACTCCCCCCTCTCCCCTCAACTCCCCAACACACCCACTCCCCTCTCCCCCCTCAACTCCCCAACACATGGTGTGCAGTACTGTCCACCAGTGGACCACATGGCACCAGTACGCAAGGCTGTGCCTACTGGCATCCCCCTCTTCCAGCACCAGGTGCCCCCCTGTCTGATCGCCGTAGGTTCCTGCCAGACCTGCGCACGGGGCTGGTCCTGGTGGAACTTGCAGCTGAGGATGTACTTGGTTGCTCGGATGGACGCATGTCCCGCATTGCTGCCACCATCTCAGACAGTACGTGCCGCACTGCGACCAGTTCTGCGCATACGTCCTTTGAGCTGGACTCTATTGCTGACTTCAGGGAAGCAGCACATTCACGGATGTCCTTCCTTACACTACCACATTCAGTAATGTGCTGTGTCAAGAGGCCAGTGAGCTGCTGCTGGCGCCTTACAATGTCCTGGATCCCCTCTTGGGTGTTTGGGGCTGGGGTGGATGTTTGAGGGGTGCCCGAAATATTGTGTTCCTTGTGCACAGTTGTGGGTGGGCTGGGAGTTGCCGGCCATGAGTTAGCCGGAGACAGCCCGTGCATGCTGGTGTCGGGCAGGCTGCATGGGGTCACGTGTGGGGAATGCAGGGGGCCAGTGCGGGGAGTTGCAACATGCAGCACATCCCCTTCCACATCATCGGAGATTGCTGCTGTGGCAGCTGTTTCGCCAATTGTGCTGCTTGCAGCCGATGCAGTCCCTTCTGCCGCCGACACTTGGGTGATGCTGGCTGTTGTGGGTGCCATAGTGGGGGACGTAGAGCACATTGGTGCTGTGGCCTGTGGTGTGCTCTTAGCCTTCTGATGTCGTAGCGGTTGGCCTATGCCCCTTGAAGTGGAGCGCGGGTGTTGTCCCTCCTCGGTCCTGGCCTTCTTCCCTGGTGTGGCACTGGTGCCCTCATCGGCGCTGTCTGATTGTGTGCCTGTGCGGGACCAAAGGAGGGAGAGGGTTAGTGATGGGTCTACGGGCATTGAGCATGCATTGGGGTGGCTGCATTGATATGGATTGGTAGATGAGTCACATTGGGGAGAGTGACATACAGGTTGTCTCACTCTTGGGTGGGTGATGCATGGAGGCATTTGGTTTGCAACACAAATGGGGTGCATCATGCATGTGGACAAGGTGATGCTCTGCACTGCCTGTAGGCAGTCTTGTGCTTATGGTCTGGTGGACCCTGATGCGTACCCAACGCACTCAGAAAGAGACCAATAAACAACTTGTTTTCGTGAATACGTATAACCACCAATCCAATGGAATTAAAAAAATCATTGGCAAAAACTGGCATCTTCTGGAAAATTGCGAACATCCAATTGCAAGACCAATTATTGCGTTTAAGAGAAGCCGTAATGTAAAAGAAATCCTAACTAGAAATGATATCAGTAGAAAACCGACATTACAAACAACACTGCCACTACAATGGGAGTTTCAAAACCTAACAGGACATACTCCATGTGGTAACTGCCGTTGCTGACCTTCTACATTCAAGAGTACAGCAGTAGACATTGGTTTACCAACGGTTTGGCAGCAGAAAAGCTTTAGTAATTGCAATACAAAGATGGTGATCCATGCAGTTTGGTGTCCGTGCAGAAAAATGTATGTAGGCAAAACAGATAGAAAAATTAAAATCCGAATAGGGGAACACAAAAGCTGCATCAGAAATAGAACTCGGAATGCCCCCCTAGTTGAACACTGGATTGAACACAACCATAAAGTGGAAGACATCAGTTGGATTATCCTGTACAAACAAAGAATTAGTATGGATAGCAATAAAGACAAAAGAGCACTCTTGATAAAAGAGCAAAAGCTTATTTTTCTTACTTAGAGCAGGACTATTGGTCTTAATGAAAAAATCTACCTGTGGATTTAAACTGTTAAACCTGAAGAGACTAGAGTGTCTTCCGTGAGATAGATTGCAGTATGATCATAACAGGACGAATCACCATTGCGCTTCACTTTCCCAAACGGAATGCTTTAGTCTAAACTTACTGGACCTCTAACTTGTTATTTAGGAAGGTTGGTAGACCTTTAACCCGCGGATTGAAGACGGTGGCCCTTTACAATGCGGAATAGGAGGAATACCTCGGTTGATCATTGATGCCACTAAATATACACTAAATCATCTCTGCGCATGCGCGATTTAGAGACGCCGATATAAAAAGCCCGGATATGCTTCCAGCCTTCCAGCCTCCAGAGGCGACCCCGGAAGCAATCACGCACTGAGTAAACGCGGAACAAGTGAAGGAAAGAAAACACAGATCCTGGACGTTTTCCGTTAACGGTAAGACGAAGCAGCTATCGCACGGGCAGATTAGCTTTTATGTAATCTCAACATTCTAACGTTTTGGGATGTTGCAATGACTTTAAAAAGTCGGCACCGCAATACGACCCGATGAAAGAGTATTTTGTAGATAGAAAACGTGTCGGTCCTGATTTCGGGTCGACTGCACAATAAGCTTGTATTAATCTTAACCATTTACTGATCACTTTTGTAGATGACTGCTCTTTGGTGATTTAACATTTAACATTTCTGAACCTCATAAGGTAGAGATATCTAGATGGATAGTGTTGGATTAACAGATAGCCCGTCTACATTTTTTCTGCAGAATTAATATACAAATGCAGGTCCAACACGGAGGTATCGTTCATGTGACTACTGCAACCTAATCCATTGGATGTAGCGCGCTACTGTTTTCTGGAACAAATAAGTCCATATGACCACTTGAGACTAAGTAAGTTGTGCTTATGCGAACATTATGTATCAACAGTTACTCTTTTTCAGTTCCTAACAGGAGACCATCTAATATTCTCTTTTTATAGCTTTGTACAATCCTCCAACCAGTCCAATCAAAAGAGCGTGAGGACTCCTTTTTTCCGCATTTTCACCACTAACTAGAAATTTGGGAAAAGACCAGATCTAAGAGTGAGTGATGGCATTGTAATTCACTGTTACACGAGGTGTAGAAGGGATGTTAGAAGGTAGAGTGCTACTGACGTTCCGCTCTGTTTACCCTCCCACGCATACCTCCTACAAAGGGAGTGAGACAACATTTGATAACCGGTGTTAGACGTCACTTGCACATCCATTTATTTTTCCGTAAACTTCACAATGGGTGTTTGTGCTTTGTATCTTAGACTGTCACTAATTAATCATGACAGTTTGTAGAGTTGAGCAGCTATACAAGTTATTAATATGCCTATTTCTTGTTGCTTGTTTTGTTGTTCCCTGCTAGGTGGTGATCCTTCTCCAGCTAGATGGAAGACAAGGGGACTAATAACCCCTAAAGTGAAGAGACCATTTAGATCTCTTTTGAAACTGTTGACATAAGATTGTTTGTAGCAGTTAGTATCCAATTCTAGAGTGTATTGTTGACAGAAATGTTTTTTTGTTAAATTGCTTGATCCTTCTGTAAAAGCCCCTGAAGAATTCCCGAATTATTTTTACAGTGACATCCCAAACGGGAAGAAACATGTCTGGCACTATTTGCGTGTGTGGAATGAGATTGTGATTAAATGTTTGAATATGAGAATGTATGGAATGAGTCTAACTGAGGTGTGCGAAGCGACGTATGGTTGAATGCGTGAAACAACACAGCACATCTTTCTGTTAAGCTTAAACAACTTTAGAATTTGATTCTATGAGCTTATCCAATGAAGGTTTTAGCTTTTGCAATTGTTTCTGTCAATGAATTGTTGGTTTTAAACGTTTGGTGAAGGACTATCAAAGATTATAGTGCCGACACTGATGATGTTCTTAAAATTTGAGCGTAAATTGATAAAATAAAATATAGATTTTTTTTACTACCATGTGTCTACTGGAGTCTGGCTTTCTGCCCAAAGTGGCTATAGGACAATAATATGGTCTAGGGTCAATAGGTCTAAAGCCAGTGGGTAGCAACACTGAGCACCAGCTCTATTGTCATAAAATCTTAAGGGTGAACCCCTTGATGTTAAGGGTATGCTGGTGGCACATACCCCTTTATCTCTCTTTCTTGCTTAAAGAAGGACCCTGATATACATCATTGCACTGTCAGTTCATCTGGACATCATCGTGGTCTATTGACTCAGTGCCTATGGTGGAGGCACATATCTCCTCCCATGGTTGGAGTTTTAGGGGCGACTCTGCACCTCCACCTGTCGCCATCCCGAGGTTTCTGTTTGCCGACAGTATGCATCTCACACGTAGACGTAGGTCGTCCCATCGCTTGCAGCATTATTTTGGTGTGCGGGGTGTGGTGCCGACAGCACTGACCCTGTGGGCGACCAATGCCCAAATTTGCTTTTTACGCAGCAGCGCTGGTCAGGATATTTCAATTGCAAAAAGCATGTCTGCATGCTCCTGAAGTGTTTCAGCCAACATGGTGAGCTCCTCTCTGGAGAAGCGCTCCTGGAGCAGCCGATCTCCACTTTTTTTCACAACTTTTGGAATCCTAAATTCAGACAGGTGGTGGTTGAGGTGTGTGGGAGTTCTGGGGGTCGGATAGCTCCTGGTTGTGGTGGATGGCAATGGATTGTATTTTTAAAGATGGCCGCCGTGCTCTTTCCCGTTCCTGTGCGATGACGCTACTTCCGGATCCGCTTATTTACGGTCACCGCTAATAGCGGTTGCCACTATTTGAGGTGACCGCTATTAGCGGTGACCGCTAATGCTGATGGCTAGGATGCCAGAGGTGCTATTTACACTGCATATGATGCCGGAAAGGGGGATTTTTCGCCTTTCTCGAACCTTGACTCCTTGTGTTCTCATTCTGCTCGATCTATCTTCTGCATTTGACACTGTCAACCATGCCATCCTGCTCAACCGTCTCCGTGATAACCTGGGTATCACTGGTCAGGCTCTGGCGTGGCTGATCTCTTTCCTTTCCAATCGACCCTCCCAGCTCCAACTGGGGTCCTTCCTCTCTGACATCTTTTTCTCTACCTGTGGTGTCCCCCAGGGATCTAATCTCTCTCCCTGGCTGTTCAACCAGTATCTGGCACTCCTTGCCCACTGCATCGCCACTCTCTGCCCCAACTTTCAGTGCTATGCGGACGATACCCAGCTCATTTTCAGGCTACCCTCGGCCTCCTCCTCTCCTTCCCTCATCTCCGACTGTCTGTCTGCTATCCAGGAATGGTGTGCCGCCAATGACCTCTGCCTTAATGCCAGTAAGACTGAGATTCTACTCATCGGCACACCCACTCCCTCCTTCCCTGCAGTGCTCTGGCCAGCCTCTCTTGGCCCGCTTCCTGCTCCTACTTGCAAGGCAAAAAACCTTGGGGTCATCTTCGACTCAACACTCTCCTTCTCTCCTCATATATCTGACGTCTCTAAGAAGTCACACTACCAGCTGCACCACCTCAGAGGTATTCTTCCCTTCCTCTCCTTCCCCCAGAAGCTCACGGTCTCCAGAGCCCTGGTTCTCTCGAAGCTGGACTACTGTAACAGCCTCTATCTTTATCTGCCTGCCTCCACTCTCCGCCCTCTGCAACTCATCCAGAACAGGACTGCGAGACTTGTCCTTGGCCTCAAGCCCAGGGACCATATCTCTCCAGGACTGAAATCTCTACACTGGCTCCCAGTGGCTGCGAGGATTAAGTTCAAGACCCCCTGCATTGTCCACAAGGCCTTCTGGGGCCTAAATACCTTCAACTCTTTCTTCCTAAATATCTTCCTTCCCGAGCCCTCCGCTCATCTGTCTCCAACTCCCTCAGGGTGAGCCGCTTCTCGAAGCAACGAGCTGGGGTAGATCTCTCTCTGCGGCAGGGGCCTCTCTCTGGAACAGCCTTCCTGCCTCCCTGAAACTTGAGGTGAACCATCTTCGGTTCCGGAAGCACCTAAAAACATTCCTCTTTGCTTCTGCTTTCTCTCCCCCTCTCCCCTGCTAAATTCTTCACTGAAACTGCACTGAACCTGCACCTGGGCCACTCTCACCGACCTCGGTCCTTGGCCCAGCCACTCTCGACTTGCACTGCCTCCTTGGCAACCCCTGCACTGCGGGACTGTCTCTGCATCCCTACAGCACCCCCTCCTAGCACTTGTCTGCACTTACCTTGCACTTGCCACCACCTGGCCCTACTTATTTATTATTTATTTATTTTATTCTACTTACCCTGATCAGCACTTCCCCCCTCCCCTTCCCCTTGCACTTTTTCCCTTCCCCCTACCCCTGCACTTGCATGATCTGAATGACACCTGACCTAGTAGGATCGTTGTCTGTCTTCCCCTTGTTCCCCCCTCCCTGCCTCGTCGCGCCTTGAAACACTTGTGTATAGGCGTGTTACAAATGCCATATCATATCATATCTTTAGCGGCATGGTGGGGAGTTCATTACCTGCATGGCGCAAAGCCTGTGCCCTCAAACTCGTAATGGGCCGCTTTTAGCAGTCTATTGCCAGCACGGACACGGTAATTGCGCCATGCCGGTAATGACCAGTACTTACCGCCAGGGTCGTAATGAGGGCCAAGGTGTGGAATTAGAAGTGGAGGCACATGGATCAGAGATGGTGGATCAACTTGCTGGTGCGGTCGTTACAGAGAAGACCACGGTTTCACAGAAAATCAAGAAAACAAAGGCAACTAACAAACATTTTGGTTTTCTAGAAGTGTTTTGGGCTGGTGCTTTCTTCATAACATGTTTTTGTATTTATAGTGCTATCTGCTATATGTGTGCTATACATTGAACATGTTTTTACAACACATCTCCTAGAGGCCCAGAAGGAAAAGAAGTATAAAGACACAGACAACAAATGAAACCAAAGATGTTGCTTGCCAAACAGCTTTCACCATGGAGCAACTACTATTTGAGGCGCAGCGTGGTCCAGTCAATAAGCAGACTTGTGATGCTTATGCCCAATTGTCTGAAATTGAATTGAATGTGACCAGCGAAGTCAGCAAAGTGTTCTTGGACCATTGGTACAATGTGAGAACTCGCCAAGATGAAACTGAATATAATGAAGATATATTGGAATTCCTTCCAATTGACACAATCTACACCTGCAAAAAAAAAGGTCCACCCAATAAACATTCAAATTTGATGGTTTCTCCAATTTGTGTGCAAATAACACAAGCTGAACTAATAGAGACTGAAGCTTCAACGCAATTGACCGATAAACTTGCCAAAGATCTCGACTTCTGTTTGGCTAGTTTGGGTGATTTGTCCACCACAATTGAGTCACAAACCACATTCATGCAAGACGATTGGCTAATAAAGGAGCAAAAATACATCGGGCCTCATTACAACTCTGGCGGTAGCTGTGCCGTTAAAAACGGCACAGCTGCCGCCAGAGTTGCATTTTTTATGACACTCGCGAATGGGCAAGAACCGGGTCATGCCGAGCTCGGCAGATCCGGTATGTGCCCATTTGCGGGTGCCGGTAACATGGGACTCACCATCCCCATTCGGCCCCATAGGGCTGAATGGGAATGGGGACGTCGGATGTCCCGGCACATGCAGAGTTGTGCCAGTGCATCCGACGTGCTGAGCTCGCGGGTGCCGGTCAGCCGGCCAGGAAAAATCTGGCAGGCTGTCAGGCACCCGCAAGCACAGCCCGTAGTATGGCAGTCCAGGAACTACTGTACCAACATGCTTACCGGTACCGTAGTTCCCGGACCGCCATGCTCATAATGATGCCCATTGTATTTGACAGCTGCCTGGTAGACATTATACCGATGCTGAAATGTGTCCATACATTGAGGGGGAAAATATGCGGGCAGCCATTGGTGCATGTGTTTCGTGTATTACAAGGCACTAACCTGAAAATCCAAGCCAGCTGTGTCAGCCTCCATCATACATTTTCATGGTCCGCCCAACCGATGGTGGGCAAAGTGCCAGCTGGAAATCTACTATGTTCAGCAGCATTACTTTTAAGTGGCTCGACTTTCAGTAACATGTCCATTTTCTGTCAATTTGTGGGAGTACAGTTCCTTGGAATTCTTATTCCCCGCTATTAGTCAAGCCTGGAAAATTGAACAGATGTCAATTGAAAGCACATTCTTTGGCAAACGGTTCTGACTAGCTGGCGACGGACAGTGTGACAGCCCCGGATTTTAAGCAAAGTATTACACATGCGACTTTCAAGACATGGAAACTAAAAAGATTGTGAGTTCAGAGATCATGCAGGTGTCCCAATGTAAATCCTCAATGGCCATGGAGAAACATGGTTTCATAAAATCCCTCGAACATCTTCAATCGAGGGGAATGCAACTAGAACTCATAGCCACTGACAGACGTGTTTCAATAGCCAAGGCCATGCGAGAGCAGTTTCCAAACATTCGTCATCAATTTGATATATGGCACGTTGCCAAATCAGTGAGTAAAGAAATCACAGCTGCTGATAAAAAAAACGGTTCAGAAAATATTTTACAGTGGTCACAGTCTTTCAGCAACCATCTTTGGTGGAGCTCCAAAACTTGTGATGGGTCTGTGGAAATTCGACTTGAAAAATGGTGCTCATTGATGCACCACTGTTCCAAGGTTCACTCATGGACAGAAAATCAACATTTTCACGAATGTGCACACTGACCATTATCGGAGAAGCAGGAACACAAGAAGAAGTGGTTGGTGCCATGTTAACCTCCACACAAAGCTCTTGAGAAGATAGTGTATGACAAAACTCTTTCAAGAGACCTAAAGGGACTCACATATTTCTTTCACACCAGAGATTTGGAGGTGTTCCACAATATGTGTCTAAAGTACAGGCCCAAACGTTTAAATGCTAGGTCGGGAAGAGTCTCTTCTTATGTGGCCTTTCTGGGTTTGGGGTCCTGAGGGGTGCCAGGTGTACCATCAGCCTCCCAAAACCTTGGGTGCCTCTATCTCTCACCTCCTTCCCGGCCTCCTCCTTTAGCCTGGGGAACACTGCTCTCTTGAGTACCCCTTGTACAATTTTGTCCCCCTGCTGGATTTGAAAAGGATCCTTTCCATGATTTAGTAATAACACTTTGATGTCACCTCTGAAGTCTGGATCTATAACCCCATCTAGTACACCAATCGCAAACCTCCATGCCAGTCCTGCTGTGGGAGCCGGTCTGATATAGGTATCTGGGGCAGAATCAGAATTAATCAGTGGGTATTAGTCTTCTTTCACCTGCAGGAATAGTCTCGTTCCTACTGCTGCAAATATCAAACCCAATAGTGCCCTTAGTGGCTACTGAGTGGTCCAATGCTCTATGACTTACCTTTTCAAATTGTAGGGATCCCCAAATTGTATCAGTTGAGCTGTATCCCACTCTTGACGCTATTTCTGAAGGCATCATAAAGTAGACACAGACAACAGGTTCAGGTTTTAACATACAAAGTTTTATTAACTTAAATGTCAGGATGGAGTAAGGCCTAACTTGCTGTATGCGAAGGTAGGATTTCCCTACCTAAAATTAACTAAGGATAGTCTGCGTCAGGAAGTCCAAATTAAAAGTCAGTCTGTGTCCAAAACCTCCACTTGCCCTCACAATTAACTGCATACAATGTGTAAGGATGTCAGCATCAAAATGAATAGTGTCCAAAATAAAGTTCTGAGCTTCTTCCAGCTCTTGCCTTGCAATCAGCTTCCACTTCCCCAAGTTCAAAACAGTTCACAAAGTATTGGGATTCCCTACTCCAAGAGTTCAAATGTTCCAGCTTTTCAAAACAGCACAGTTCCTTGGGACACTTCCCAATCCTCTTGCCATCAGTACTTTTCACTAGTGTACAAAAATAAGTCTGTTTCCTGACTTCCAAATCACTTAAGCGACTGTTATGAAACACAAGCTTCTTTATAGTTACTTTCGTTGGCTTTTTCCAAAATGGGGGGCACTATGTCAAGGCGCAGTTGTCGGACCACACAGTTCACCCATTACAGGTCATGCAACAGATATCCCTTATTATCTACTTTGCATCAGCAAATGTCCACTACTTTCCTCTGACAGTGAAGTTTGTTCCTTTCATCAGGATTATACTCTTCCAACACTTGGCCGCCATTCACTTTGCTACACTGTCTGTACTCTTCTGGCACTTGCCAATACAGGTTTCCTCTTACCCTGCACTTCCTTGAACACTTTAAGCTTGGTTCAATATTTGTTTCCCCTCTCATTCCCGTCTTGGGATTCTATTGGCTTTGCCAGAATTTGTATCTCAAACAATTAATTCCACGGCATTGGCCACTTGTGCCATCTTGCTTTCATTCCATTCAAAACATGCTCATAACTTGCTTTGGTTCTGTGCGGCATTCAGAAATGCTTGCACCATTGGTCCGTTCATTCAGTATGCTTTCACTGCATTCATTAATGTTTATAACTTGCATTTGCTCTGTGCGACATTCAGAACTGCTTATAATGTCTTTCAGTTCGTTCGGTATTCAAAATCATCTGTTTCGGCATTCAAAAGTGTTTGCACTTATGTTCAGTTTGTTTGAGATTTAAAATCACTTGTTTCTACATTCAAAAGTGCGTAAGACAACTTCCAGTTTGTGCGATATTCAAGAAATTCTTGTTTCAGATTTCCGCAGTGCCCCGGTATGAGTGTTCCCTGTTTCCACTCACTGGATTCATGCAACAGCTCCCGTCGGCTCCATTTTGTACCGCATTCGGCGTTCAGTTTTGTAATACCGCTGCTCTTCCCTCACAGAGGTTGGAGAGAGAGCACTGCTCGCTCTCCTGGTGGTCCTCGGCAACCAGAGTGCCTCAGTGTCCCACAGATTGTGCTGCTTGCACCTGACACAGAGGATGTGTAGGACTTCGAGACCCTCTCTTACCCTGCATCGGCTCCAGCATCCCTTGTCCCTGCTCGACACGGTTTCCAGCACCTGTGTCTCCCGCGCTTGTCTCTCCGGTTCGCCTCTCTCCAGCTCCAGCTGGCTCCATGCTCCAGCCTGCTGTCTTTCGACTCTCGTGCTGTGTAGCCCACCCTTTTATGTCCATTAGACTCACTAAATGGCCACAGGTGACGGACATTCAGTCCAATTGCCTGACCATAGTTAACAGGACATGCCTGGTTGTTCCATTTGAAATCCTCCATGGCCCACTTCTACGTCTCAGTACCAACGTGGTGTTTGAGGAGGTTTCCATTATCCAAATGAGGATGTGTCCTCCTAGTTGGCCTCTTCCTCGTCCCAGTGTCAAAATGGTACTTCTGGGGGACATTCTGTGGGGAGAAAAATAACGGAAAGGGCCTATAAAGGCTTTACAGACAGAATGTTCATTCTGAAAAGGTAATGGGGATACCATGTCTCACCTAAGGACGTCCTCTCTCCATTCCCCAAGTTCCCTCCACCCAGGTGATCCTCCCTTGTAAATACACCTCCACGGTCAGAATCCAAAAGCAATGGCCTTTTTCTGGCCACCTCAGAGGAGAATTCTGGGGAAAAAGAAGTGAGGTCGCCCTCAGGTTCCTCACAGTACTTTTGTCCACTTTGCCTCTAAGTCAGGCCTGGTCTTGCGATATGGTCTAGAAGTATTGACTGGGGTAATTGATCCGGACTGTGGAGGGGATGTTAAAGTGTTAATGCAAAATAAAGGAAAGAAGGCATACCAAATCAAAGCTGTGGAAAGGATAGTACAAGGTACATTGGAATTTGCTATGTTCCCAAAGCTTAAAGAAGTTAAGGATTGTGAACAAACTGGAAGAGGAACTCAAGGGTTTGGAGAGGCTGATTTTGAACCAAAACTACCAGTACCTATTGTGGTGAACCTAGCGGTGGTGAACCTAGCGGTAGCACCCCTTTTCCTATGACAACCAGCACTAATCACAGATTGACCAAACAACCAGCCCTAAACAATTTGGCTGCTTTTTCTGTTGGAGATGCTAGTAAACCACAACACAGTGTATATTTTGCTAAAAAAAACACCAACATTAGAAAAAACAAGTACTGATATGATATGATATGGCATTTATAATGCGCCTATTCACAAGCGTTTCAAGGCGTGAGGACAAGGGACAAGGAGGCCACCAAAGGAGGCAAACACCCATACACAACATTTTGGTCCTTCCTTTATGTTTAATAACAGTTCCATCAATAAAATAAAGAAAGGACCAAACACATTATTGTAAGAGCGGCAGAAGCAGTAGCTGCAGCAGGTGTAGTGGTGGTGGAAAAAGTGGAAATCTAGAAGGGAAAGAACCGAGGCGGAGAGCTAGTGGCAGAGAGAAAGAACCGGCACAAGAGTTGAGAGAGGGGACAGAACGCCGAAAGCGGACACTATGAAGACTGAGTTGCGTTGTGCTACCATTAACAGGAAGCACGAGACAACCAACTGCAGAGCAAGAGGGCACAGCTGAATGAGTCAGGAAGAGGATAGCTCGGTCTCGGGAGGATAGCTCAGTGGCAACGTGCTTGTCTTCGAAGCAAGACGACACGGAGCAACACAGGTTCGATCCCCGAGTCCGCTGGGTATTAAGCGCGTTATAAATAACCTATCATATCATATCATATCAAGACTAAGGCAAACCCCTTTACTGCTTAGTGGACTGAGCAGGGACGTCTGACTTCATGGCGTTCTGAGGCAGTGTAGGCGGGACACCAACAACGATGCAGAGGAACATTGCCCTAACATGAGGGACAGAGAGAGAAAGAGTGTGGGAGAGAGAGAGAGAGAGAGAAATACACAGTCCCGGAACCAGCAGATGGTGAAGCAAGAGATACAAGTCCCCGAGGAAAGAAACTTGTATATGTAAAAGAACTTGAATATTATCAAAGGAAAGTAGTTGGTAAAGTGGGCACGAAAGAAAACCCACTTTACCAAGAATGTCTACGTAAATAATTGGTGGGCAAGTCTCCTTAGGAGAAATTAATCAAGCAAGAGAGTAACCCTACTTGTTTCGCAGAGGAATGAAAGCACAATTAGGCAAAATATACTCCCCCAGTGCCTATGTGCGAGGTATAAACGTTGCTCCCTTTTTCCCAGTCAATTGGAGAAACAAAGTTGTGATCAGCAGGCTATACATTGTATTATGTCTATTTAGACATAATACAAACACAATGTCTGAGACAGTGAGAAGGAGGAAGACCCCTGTTCTTCCCCATTCAAGTGATTCTGGGAACCAGGATTGACACTACGGGGTAGAAGAGTACACCAACACCATCACGGACAGGGCACCAGTAAGAATAAAAGTATACATTATAGAGATAGAAGCCAAGACCAGGGGAAGTTGATTGTGTCCCTTGGCACTAAATACGGGACAGTAAACTCCAGGGAAGGGAATTGTCCTCCTGGCACTATAAAACCAAGGAAGAGGATTGTCCCCTTGGCACTTGGCGGACATCTTTGTCAGCCGCTAAGGAAGAAGGACACTTCTTTGAAATTAGTATAAGGACCTCAGTGATTTTGATAGGCAGTGAGACATCATCATTAAAAGAAAGGGTGCAGGAAGGCAGCCAACATATTATTTCCTTACCTCATAGTAGCTTGGTAGAATTGTAGTGTGAGGGTTAGGATAGGTTTTGGACGCAGGACAGTAAACTTTATTTTGGACATCCTAACAACAACTGGTCCATTAGTTAGTTTTGTCAAGGCAGGGAAACAGCTCAGAGTTAGGGCTAGTGAGGCATGTTTCCCGCCCCTCTTATTATTTGAATAAAGGTATTTGTGAAACCACTAACTTTGTGTCTGTCTCCTAACTCCAACGCCTCACACTATAGACAAAGAAGAAGAAATAAGTCTTGACTTAGCTTTTTCCCAACATAACGATCCCCTGGCTGGCAGAACCTTTTAATCAGGTAACAAGTGAAGAAGAAGGTAGAAAGAAAAGTGATCAATTTTTTTTCTTCTCAAGAATGGGTTGCTATATGGAGGAGATATAAATCCCTCTGGTAAACCCAGAACTCAAATTGTGGTCATAAAGATATTGTAATAGAGATGGCACATACTCATTTAACTGGAGGACATTTGGGAATAACTAAAACCCAGGCCCAAATTGTGAACAGATTTTATTGGCCCAGTATGTATGCTGACATCAAAAGGTTCATAAATACTTGTGAACTCTGCCAGAAGACCAGTACAAAAATGCCTCCTCCTGCCCCTTTACAAGCATTGCCTGTTATCGATGTTCCTTTTTCCCAAATTTGGATGGACATAGTAGGACCACTAGAAACATCAAAATTGGGTAATAAATACATCCTGGGTATCTTAGATTATACCGCCAAGTCTGCTGAATCCTTCCCTTTAAGGAATAATACTTCCCAGCAAATCTTGAAGCATCTATAACACTCCCCCCCCCCTTAAATGCATTCCCAAAAGAAATTCTGACTGACCAAGGTTCTACTTTTATAAGTAAACTCATGGCTGAGTAAAGGATATTCTTCAAATTAAATCCCTAGTTGAAAGGTTCAACCAGACTTTAAAGCATATTTTAAAGCAATTGGTTCAAGCCGACAGAAGGAACTGGGAAGTAACAATACCTTGGGCTCTGTTTGCCATAAGAACAACTCCCCAATCATCTACTGGAGTATCTCCCTTTGAGTTTTTCTATGGAAGAGAACTCTGAAATGTATTAGACATGTTCTGGGAAACCTGGGAGAAGAGGGGGAGAGCCACTATACCCTTGTCACAAACTGCCCAAAAGCTGAAAGAACAAATGACAGCAGTAAGGAAAATAGTTCACATAAATATGATCAAAGCCCGAGAACAAAAGAAAGAATGTCATGACAAAAAGGCAGTGATGAGATCTTTCTCCATAGGGAAGAAAGTGTTGGTCCTTCTTCCTTCATCTGATAATAAGATGCTCTCTAGATGGCACAGACCATATGAAGTGCTTGGAGAGAAGGCACCCTGAAATTACAAAATATCACAGCCTGATCTGAAAATTAGAACTCATATATATCATATCAATTTACTTAAAGAATAGAAAGAACCTATGGAGAAAGATACCTCTATCATGCTAAGCATTCTCTTATCAGAAGAGAACAAGGACAACCAATTACTTTCCCCTGAGCTATCCCAAAATCAAAAACAGGATTTATTGGACTTGTTACAACAGTTTCATGATGTGTGTAAACCTGAGCCAGGCAGAGTGAAAGGAGTATACCATTATATACGTACTCCTACAGAGCAGGCAGTACATCAAAAGCTTTATCGCATTCCTGAAAGTAAAAAATAAATCCTACAGGAAGAAGTAGAAACTATGTTAAAAGGTGACATTATTGAACCCTCACAAAGTCCCTGGTCCTCTCCAATTGTCTTAGTTGCCAAGCAGATAACACCTGGAGATTCCGTATAGATTTCAGAAAAGTGAATGATGTGTCCCAGTTTGATAGCTATCCCAGGCCCAGAATAGATGATCTAATTGATAAATTGGGAGATGCCAAATACCTTCCCACTACTTATATAACTAAAGGCTATTGGCAGGCTGATACACCCAATACTGCTTTTTCTACTCCTATTGTGTTAATTCAATTTAAAGTACTGCCAGCCGGATTACATGGGGCTGTTACCACATCACTTACCTCGGGTAGGAGGCGCTCCACTTCACTTACCTGGGGTAGGGGGCGCACCTATGGGTCCCGGCGCGCGCCATCCTGGCGCTTCTATCCCCGATACCGGCTGGGGGGACCGCTGTCTTTTGCGGCACTCGGCGCTTCCGGGTTTCCCGTGTCTCGGGATTCACGCATGCGCGGAAGGCCGCGTTTAGTCCTACGCGCATGCGCGGTCCACGAGACGCTTGTGAAGCCGCAAGCTTGCTTCTCAAGCCTCGTTCTGGGCACGGTAGCACCCGGGGACAGCACGGCTTGCGTTCCAAGCCTCCCGGGTGCTGCCGGCCCTATTTAAGGGACTGAGTCTTGAAACTCACCGCGTCTCAACGCGGTTTGTTTCTGGATCGCATTCCTCGCTCCCGCAGCCTACCGCTGCCTTCCCATCTTCCTTGTTTGGTTCCTTGTTCCTTCCAGTATTCCCTCCTGCTCCCTTGGGTCTTGGTCCTTCCCTTCCTTGGGTTCCCCTGGTCTCCCTTGGGGTTCCCCCTAGGCTGCCTTCGGTTCAGTCCTTCCCTCTCAGCCATTGTTTCCGGACCAGCCTTTTGCCTGCTGCCTTTATCTGGAGCCCTTCAGCCCTCTGCTGTGGACAATCATCCTCAGACTAGTCTTTGCCTGCTGCCTCTTCCTGAAGCCTTGCAGCTCTCAGCTGTGGACAATCATCCTCAGACTAGTCTTTGCCTGCTGCCTTTTCCTGGAGCCTTGCAGCAACTCTGTGGACTATCATCCCTGCTCTACCATTGGCCCACAGCCATTTCTTGGAACATTGCAGTCCTCAACAGTGGACAATAGCCTCTAATCTCAGCCTATTTTTGCAGTCATCTCAGAAGTATTTCATCTGCGGACAGTCTACAAGACCCGCCTTCCCTGACAGTGCTTGCACTGTCCCGACATCACGAAAATCAGGGAAGTGCGCATTCGTGGCGTTGGGAGCTGGATCACCCCTGGCCCTCTTGATACCAGGGAGAGGGTTGCACCGGTTTCTCGCGTTACACCTTCTGCCTTCATCAGACGGACAGCCTGGCGACCTCACCACGATCAACTACCGGAAGTTCAGGTATTCAGCGCCCACAAGACGCTTTCCTTAACAGATTGAGATGCCTACCTTCTGACTCCAAGATGGATGAGGCTCAAGAACTTCGGGAGGAGATGCGAGTTCTTCGGGCCAAAATGACAGCACTCCGTCAAGAGAACATCGGTCTAAGACAGATGGTGTCACAAGCTTCTGGGGCTGCACCTCAGGGTGAAGGAGCTATGTCCCAGACCGCGCCTATCAAGTTTGATGGTGATTCTAGACGTGTGGCAGAGTTTTGCAACCACTGCAAGATACATTTCCTCTTTAGAGCCTCCTATTTCAATTCTGACAAGGCCAAGATTGGATATATACTGGGAAATTTGACCGGGAATGCCCTTGCGTGGGCAGCCCCATTGGTGTCTGCCAATAGCCCCATTCTTAATGACTTCGCAGCTTTTGAAAAAGCATTTTTGGAGGTTTTCCAATCACCGAATCTGGCTTCCGCAGCCCAGAACCAATTGATGGATCTGAAACAAGGATCTATGGATATATAGTCTACATAGGTCGTTTTCGTCAATTGACAACCGATTCCCAGTGGCCTGAAATAACCCAGAAAACTTTGTTTCGAAGAGGATTGAGAGAGGAGTATAAGGACGAATTACTGCATATTCCAGAGCCTGACACCCTCCAGCAACTTGTTGAACAGGTTTTGCGCATAGACCATAGGTTGGCAGAACGGAGGGGTGAGAGACGACGAGCAGAGCGGATGTTCGCAAGACCACTCAACGCTCAGGCCGGAAATTCCGGGTCTTCGGACCCCGGTCCAGAACCCATGCAGTTGGGAGCCGTGAGGGGTCCGCTCTCCGAAGCAGAACGAAAACGCAGAAGAAGTTTGAGACTTTGTTTGTACTGTGGGACTGCCGGGCACTACTTGGGTTCCTGTCCTCTACGCCCCCAAAGGAAATCAGAAAACTAGAAGGCCTGTCGTCTGTAGGAAAGGCAACGACAGGTCCTGACTCATACTTAGTCCTTTCCAATTCCAGTTCCTTGCTCCAGCCCATGCAACCGGCTGTTCTACTGGTTTTGAAGATCAAGCTGACATGGTTAGACAAAGAGGCGGAAGTTGTAGGCTTATTGGACTTTGGGGCCTCCGGAAACTACATAGACGAGATATTTGCAGCCTGATATGGCATACCTTTGTTCGCCCGGAGAAGCGTCCTGCCCGTTGAGGTGATCGATGGAACCCCTTTATCTTCAGGCCCAATTCGTCAACAAACCATGTGTCTACATATTCAGATCAAGGAACATGGGGAAAGAATCGCCCTGGATGTCACCAGATCACCCTCCTATCCAGTGGTCTTAGGATTGCCCTGGCTTCTTCACCACAATCCAACCATCAATTGGGGAGCTCGCACCTTGGATTTCTCCTCTGCTCATTGCCTCCGAAATTGTTGCTCGCCCGGCGTGTCTCAAAAGGATATCACCTCCATACCCCTCACGAGGGGTACTGGTCCTCCTGGGTTTTGTTCTCTGTTGCCTGTCCCTCAGGAATACGCCGAATTTCAGACCGTGTTCTCCGAGCCTGGGGACATACCACTGCCACCTCACCAAATTTTTGACTGTTCCATAGAACTGGTCCCTGGTTCTGTGATACCTCATGGGAAGGTATATGCCTTGTCCCTTACTGAGAAGACGGCCCTTCAAGAATACCTTTCGGATTGCATCAGGAAGGGATACATTGCTCCCTCAAAGTCACCAGCTGGCTTTCCGTTATTTTTTGTGAAGAAGAAGGAAGGAACCCTACGACCCTGTATCGACTATCGTCAACTAAACGATATCACATGAAAAGATAGATATCCATTGCCTTTAATTCGGAACATCATGGAATCCCTTCGAACGGCCCAGGTCTTTCCCAAGTTGGATCTGCAAGGCGCTTATCATTTAATTCGAATTAAAGAAGGAGATGAATGGAAGACGGCTTTTAAGACTCCTTTTGGGCATTACGAATACCGGGTCATGCCATTCGGGTTATGTAATGCTGTCACGCCACTTTTTGGGAGACCGGGGTCCGTTGCACCCGCTCCCTCTCCCATCTCCTGGCGGATCTACCAGCGCTTTCACGCTTGGGCGTTCGCCGGGGGGAGAGGTGCTGGGGCCGGTGCTAGAGGGCTGCGGCGCATGCGCGGGAAACCACTGTCTCGGTTCCGCGCATGCGCCGTAGATTGGGCCTCCGCTCCGGGAAGGGCTTGCCTTCCAACCTTCCAAGCCTCATTCTGGGTCCGCCAGCGCTCGGAAATGAAACAGCTTGCGTTACAGGCCTCGCGAGTGCCGACGGCCCATAAGAGGGGCCGCGAGCAGTTGCAATTCGCGTCTCAATGCGGTTGCTTCGGTCGTGTTGCTCGCTCCAGCCACTTGTGGTTCCTGCTTCCCTGTGCCTGGCCTTGCCTTGCACAAACCTGCTCTTTGTTCTCCCTGCCTTGTGGGTTCCCTGCCTGCCTGGTCCCAGTCTCCTACTACCTGCCTGGGCCCTCCTTGCTCCTGTCTGTTTTTGAGCCTCCCTGGGTCCGGTTTCCAGTTTTCCCTGCCTTTCCCTGGAGACTCCTGCTTTCTTTCCTGGGCTTCTCCCTGGGTCTTTCTGGGCCATCTTCTCCTCTTGCTTCCTGGGGGCCCTGGTTCACTGTTTTGGGACATACCTTAGGGATCCCTACTCTTGGTGGTCTCCCCTCCCGATCTGGTTCCCTCTTCCTGTTTGGTCCTGCCTGGTGCCTCATCCTTTGGACCTACTGTTCCTCGAGCAGATCCGTCATTCCTGACCAGCTACGTGAATCTGCTGGAACTTGTCTTCCCGTGGACTGGGGGCCTTTCCTTGTATTCATCTGAGAAGTATCCCGGACTATCTCGCTTCTTCACTGGATCACGAACCTCTGGAAAAGACTCTTTTGGACTTCACCAGTATCCAGTAACCTTCCATCAGACTGTGGCCTCTCCTGCCTGTGCTTGCACAGTCCCTTCATCACGTTAATCAGGAGAGTGTCTTCCGTGACGCTGGGAGTTGGTCCATTCACCACCCTGTGTCATTAGGGTGGTGGAGAGGCTGGTTCCCCGAGTCACATGCTCGTCAATTCACTGGATGCAGCCTGGCGGTCCCAACTAGAACCACAGTCAAGAAAACAGGTACTCAGTTCTCACGCACTTCTCTGCTTGACAAATGCCCCGGCTGTTTTTCAGCGTTTTATGGATAACATCTTTAGCGATTTAATCGGAATATCTGTTTGGGTGTACCTTGATGATATTCTCATTTTTTCTGCTTCCCTGAAACAACATGTGGGACATGTTCGGGAGGTGCTTCGACGGTTGTCCCAGAACCAACTGTACGCTAAGGCAGTGAAGTGTTCTTTTCATCAGAGAAGAATGGAGTTTCTGGGCTTTGTGATCAGTGGCACAGGTATCTTCATGGATCCAGCCAAGGTACAAGCCATTCAGAACTGGACTCGACCTTCCGATCTGAAGTCCCTTCAACGATTCTTGGGATTCGCTAATTTTTATCGCCAATTTATACCCCATTTTTCACAACTCACGGTTCCTTTGACTCAACTAACCAGCGGTAAAGTGCCCTTTCTTTGGAATTCACAGGCCACCAAGGCTTTTGACACCTTGAAACAAGCCTTTAGTACAGCTCCCATTTTGTGTCATCCTAATGATGAGATACCGTACATTGTGGAGGCAGACGCTTCTGATTTTGCTGTTGGTGCTGTTCTCCTGCAGAAGGAATCCGAAACTGATTTGGAACACCCTGTGGCATATTTCTCTCGCAAGCTCACTCCTAGTGAATGGAATTACGCAGTGATTGAAAAGGAATTGTTGGCCATAAAGGCTGCATTTGAAGAATGGAGGCATCATCTCCTTGGGGGACGGCATTCGGTGGAAGTACGTACCGATCACCGTAATTTACAGTATTTGAAGTCTCTTCAGTGCCGAACCTCTCGTCAAGCCCGATGGGCCTTCTTTTTCTCTCACTACGACTTTCATATTACGTACATCCCCAGTGCTCAGAACTTAAAGGCCGACGCCTTATCTCGGTCCTTGGAAGAAGACGTGAGAAGTCAGTGCAGGGATGTGCCACTAATATCTCCAAAGCACTTTCTGTTCACACTTTCACCTCATCTTCAGAAGATTCTACAAGACACTATATCTGATCCAGCTCGGGAAGGTCTCCTGAGGCACTCTCAGATCACTGAAAATAATGGGTTGCTTTTCTATCGGAACAGGTTACATATCCCCACAACCTCTCTTCGAACTCTTGTGCTTCATGGGTTTCACGACTCCCGAGTGGGTGGTCATCGTGAAGTGAGAGCCACCCGAGAATTGATATCCAGACAGTTCTGGTGGCCAGGATGGGCCGAAGAAGTTGACCGTTATGTTAAGAGCTGCCCTGTGTGTGCCCAGGTTAAGACTCCTAGGAAGAGACCCCTGGGATTGCTTCATCCCACGGAGATACCTCCTTACCCGTGGCACACCATTGCGGTTGATTTCATCGTTGAACTACCTCCATCGGAAGGATATACCTGTATTATGGTTGTTGTGGACTGTTTTTCTAAGGCGGCCCATTTTGTTCCATTTTTTAGGATACCCACTGCTTCTCAGATGGCTTTGGCATTTCTTCAGGAGGTGTACAGGTTACACGGATTACCAGAAAAGATCATATCCGACTGAGGATCTCAGTTCTTGTCATCTTTCTGGCGTCAATTGTGTGGTCATCTCGGCATTCATCGAGCACTTCGTTCAGGTTATCATCCTCACACTAACGGCCAGACTGAAAGGACTAACCAGACTCTGGAACAGTACCTTCAGTGTTTTGCCAATGCCACCCAATCTAACTGGAAGGCACATCTGGTTTTGGCTGAAGTCTCCTATAACAACACGGTTCATTCTGCTACTGGCCTGAGTCCGTTCTTCTGCTTGTCTGGTCTGCATCCTAGACTGGTGCCCTTTTGTCCCGTACTACCCAGTGCGGTTCCTTCTGCTGATCAGCTTGTCATTTCCATCCAGGATCAACACTCCTTGGCACGCAGTACCTTAGCGGAGGCACAGGAATGTATGAAGCAACAGGCTGATAAAGGGAGGACTCCGGAACCCGCTTTCCAGGTGGGGGATTTGGTTTGGTTGTCCTCCAAGAATCTACCAGTACGTAATTTACCCACCAAATTGACTCCCCACTATTTTGGCCCGTTCAGGATTACTAGGCGTTTGTCACCTGTAGCATTTCGTTTACAGTTGCCTCAGTCCTGGCGGGTGCACCCTGTTTTCCATGTTTCCCTGTTGAAGCCATACGTGGTTGACACTTTTGGGCGGTCTTCCCTTCGTCCTGCATCAGTTGTTGTCCGGGGGTCCCCAGAATTTGAGGTGCAGGAGATTTGCGATTCACGCATAAGGAAGGGGGTTCTCCAGTACTTGGTGGACTGGAAGGGCTACCCCACCTGTGATCGCACTTGGGAACCACGTAGTTATGTGCATGCTCCCCGCCTGGTTCGTGAATTCTATCGCCGCTTTCCTTGGAAACCTGGGGCACCTGGCCTTCCTGGGAGGAGACATAGCGTTACCACATCACTTACCTGGGGTAGGGGGCGCTCCACTTCACTTACCTGGGGTAGGGGGCGCACCTATGGGTCCCGGCGCGCCCCATCCTGACGCTTCTATCCCCGATATCGGCTGGGGGGACAGCTGTCTTTTGCAGCACTCGGCGCTTCCGGGTTTCCCATGTCTTGGGATTCACGCATGCGCGGAAGGCCGCGTTTAGACCTTCGCGCATGTGCGGTCCACAAGACGCTTGGGAAGCCGCAAGCTTGCTTCCCACGCCTCGTTCTGGGCACGGCAGCACCCGGGGACAGCACGGCTTGCGTTCCAAGCCTCTCGGGTGCTGCCGGCCCTATTCAAGGGACTGAGTCTTGAAACTCACCGCGTCTCAACGCGGTTTGTTTCTGGATCACGTTCCTCGCTCCCGCAGCCTACCGCTGCCTTCCCATCTTCCTTGTTTGGTTCCTTGTTCCTTCCAGTATTCCCTCCTGCTCACTTGGGTCTTGGTCCTTCTCTTCCTTGGGTTCCCCTGGTCTCCCTTGGGGCTCCCCTTAGGCTGCCTTGGGTCCAGTCCTTCCCTCTCAGCCATTGCTTCTGGACCAGCCTTTTGCCTGCTGCCTTCTCCTGGAGCCCTTCAGCCCTCTGCTGTGGACAATCATCCTCAGACTAGTCTTTGCCTGCTGCCTCTTCCTGAAGCCTTGCAGCTCTCAGCTGTGGACAATCATCCTCAGACTAGTCTTTGCCTGCTGCCTTTTCCTGGAGCCTTGCAGCAACTGCTGTGGACTATCATCCCTGCTCTACCATTGGCCCACAGCCATTTCTTGGAACATTGCAGTCCTCAACAGTGGACAATAGCCTCTAATCTCAGCCTATTTTTGGAGTCATCTCAGAAGTATTTCATCTGCGGACAGTCTACAAGACCCGCCTTCCCTGACAGTGCTTGCACTGTCCCGACGTCACGAAAATCAGGGAAGTGCGCATTCGTGGCGTTGGGAGCTGGATCACCCCTGGCCCTGTTGATACCAGGGAGAGGGTTGCACCGGTTTCTCGCGTTACACCTTCTGCATTCATCAGACGGGCAGCCTGGCGACCTCACCACGATCAACTACCGGGAGTTCAGGTATTCAGCGCCCACGAGATGCTTTCCTTAACAGGGGCCCATTCTACTTTTCAGAGATTGGTGGATCAAGTTTTAAAACCTCTTTCATCTTTTTGTGGGGCTTATGTTGGTGACATCCTTATATTTAGCAAAACTTGGCCTCAACATATGTTCCATCTGTACCAGGTAAAGAGAGCATTGAGGAAAGCAGGACTGTCAGCTAACCCAAAGAAATGCTGCTTAGTTGGATCTGCAGTAATATATTTGTGATTCTTCGTAGGAAATGGTTTAGTGTAGCCCCAACAAGATAAGGTAGAAGCTGTAATGAAAACCTCTCCCAAAACGAAGAAAAAGTTACAAGCTTTTTTGGGTCATGTTGGTTACTATCAAATGTTTATTCCAAATGTTTCATCCATCTCTGGTTCTCTTTCTGACAAACTTAAGAAGGTAGCCCTGCAGAAATTGAAGTTGCAACCAGAAGATCAAGAATGTTTTGACAAGTTGACACATATACTATGTAGTGAACCTATTTCAAAAGTGGCAGATTTCAAACAACCCTTTATTTTACAAACAGATGCTTCCCATATTGGTTTAGGAGCAGTGTTATATCAGCTCCATGATGGTATAAAACATCTAATCCTCTATATAAGTTGAAAGTTGTTTGATTAGGAAAATAATTATGCCACTCTAGAGTTGGAAGTCCTAGCCATCAAATGAGCAATAACATACATGAAATACTATTGAACAGGAAGGAAGTTCAGATTAATTATGAATCTTGCCCCTCTTAAATGGTTATGCTTGAGGAAATATACCAACGCTAGAGTAATATGGTGGTTTTTAGATTTTCTCCCTTATGCTTCTCAGTGGAACATCGGAAAGGCAAGGAACATGGGAATGTTGATTTCCTTTCCCAATTTCCCCTAGAGACTGAGAAAACCAGCGATATTAGGGGAAGGGTATGTGACGAATCAGTAATGATTCCTCCCAGAAACCTGGCCTGGGACACTTCTCATTTGGCCAGAGAAAGGCAGACGCTTCCTGATCCCGACCCTGGGGGTGGCGTACTGCGGGAGGATCACATGGGGAGGGGGACAGGCCAGGAAGACTGGGAAACACCCCTGTTAAACTTTCCCGGTAATCCCACACTTTTAATGGATGTTTGCCAAACAGCAGAAGTTGAAAGAACTACCTTTGTTGTCGGGGACTACAGGTCCCATGAGTACATGAGTGATGGGGCGAGGAAGAGGGCTGAAGAGGCATGTTGTAGTAACAGTCAGGCAATTAGGCCTAACAGTCCACGCCTGAAAGAGCATGGGAGGCATAAAAGTCCCCCTTGGGTGCAAGCAAAGGGAAGGAGAGGAAGGAGCTGGAACTGTGACTGCAGTTTGTGCTGTAGCAGTAGAAGGTAAAAGAAGAAGGCACAGAGCTGGCAAACCAAGCAGAAGTGGAAGAACCAAGGGGCGCCGAAACATGGATGCAGCATATTTCACTTGCTTGTTCTGAGAGGGTCCTGTTGCCCTAAACTCTAAAGTGCAGAGGATGCACAGCAGAAGATGTTCAGAGATGCTGTCTTTCCCCATGTGAGCCTGATTGCTGTGGTTGCTGGGAAGTAAACGTGTCAGAGACTGAAGTGGGGAACTGTGGGCAAGTCACAGGTCTCAGGAGCAAGAGGTGCTCCTTAATCGAGTGCCAGACTGCAGACACCCGAGCAGAGGAAGTGGGCCCTTGTGAAGCCAGAAGCAGTAGAAGTTCTGTCCGAAAGTCTTGGCGGTTGAGCAACCCGCAGACCAAGGATCACAGAAGTTGGTGAGCCAAACCTGTTGTTCTGATTCCTTGCGCGAGCACTGTAGGCAACAGTATCCAGCCTTTCCTTCACTTGCATAGAAGCAGAAGCGAGCTGAAGTTGTTTGTTGCATTGACTAACGAGGGAACAATGGAAATTAGCACTCGCAGGTGAATGGAAATGATTCCTTTGCTCGCGTAAAGGATATGGATTAAAGCGCTATTTAAACACAATAAATACAATACATTGTTAAGCCCTTAAAGTCATGAAGAAGTAGAAGGGTGAACGTTACTGGTCATGTGTCTCTCTTTAAGCAGAACGCACATTGCAGAACACCATTGTTAAACACTTAAAGCCTTTAAACGTCATGAAGAAGTGGTCGCAAGTGCATAATTTTGTTTTCAACGTGAAGAGTAAACTTTACCTCTTTATTGAAACAAGCAATCATTGTTACAAAAGAGATAAAGTGTTTAAATTATATATCTGCAATTCGAGAGGGTGCAAGCATTGCCAAAGCCAAGAGTATTCCCCATTGACATTTAACGCAGCCTTTCTCAAAGCAAGAAATGGTTCTAACGAATACTGTGAGCCCAACAGAAGATCACACTTGCCTAAGATACAAGGGTGCAAGTATTACCTGAAGTCAAGAGAGCGGCACCAAGACTTCTGGGTAATTGTGTGGCTAACATTGCCAGAGAGTTGAAGGGAAACCTTGCTGCTTATCTACAAAGTTCTGAAGCCAAACCAGTATTTAAAATACAAAGTTCTGAAGCCAAACCAGTATTTAAAATACAAAGCACTGAAGCTGTGGTCGTATATTTGGGTTGTCAGCGGATGCAAGACTTTAGTGGTTCAAATGGAGTAAAATGCTATGGGGTCAAGGAGAACGTCTTAATGATAAAACTGTGGTAGAAATAAACTTGTTGAAGTAGAAGCAGCAGAACTGAGAAGTCATCCTGACAAATATAGCTACCATGATTTCTAACCTGAATAGATGAATAATCATTGTTAACCAAGACCTCTGTTCCATTAACATTCTAAAAGTTGTATTTCTTTTTTAATAGTATCAAGTGTCCTTGGAGAAATGGAAGTGGAAAAAAGGCATCGCAACTGAGAAAACCATTGATGCTATTCTGAGGAAGTGGAAGCTCTTTATTTCAGCAGAAGATTAACTGTTGTTGGAACTGTGGTTGACAATTATTTACCTTGATACTGACATTTGAAGAACTGATCTGAGAGTTTGCTACCTATGTGGAATTTCTTATATTCTTCTGATGAACATTGAAGAGGAATATACCTTGCATTCCTGTGTTAGAATGTTTTCCCTTAGTTTTGTTAGGTAGGGAAATCCACAGTAGAGTAGGTCAAGTGAGGCAGTTTAATATTATTTATATTCTAATAAAATAGAATGTTTTGAATAAGTATCGAACAGTTGTCTGCCTTGCATTGCTGACTCCTCACAATATGCTTTTATACACATTAAAAGGTTAAAACAGCAATACAGAAACTGGATAAAGTCTTATAGATACAAGCTGGACAATGATGCAGCTCAAATTATTTTTATTTTTGTATCTTTTATTATATGGTTAAAAATACATTCAGTATAAAAATATAGAGAAGGAAACCCAGTAGACACACAATAAGCACCTGCTAATAGTGTATGTTCTATCTATTCTGGGTAGAATAAAGTATATATAATATGAAAATAGAACTAAAAGGACAGATCAATAAGAAAAAAACTGTTTACATATTTTAATAATACAATCACATATATAAAAAACAATATTAAATAAGATACATTCAGAATATAATTTTCTAATCTAGAGCCAATTCATAGGCTGCAACTCAATTTGGAGCAAAGACAGAAGGCAAAAAAATGATACATCATGTTTCACAATCATTAAACACTTTTACAATAGATGTCTCTAGTATCGCTCTGTTATTCCACAGAGGTAACTCAACGCGACATGTTTCAGTTCTTAATGTCTTTTATACAGAACTTTCATCAGGAGAAAAAAGTGTGCATCCAGTTCCTATTGTGCGTCCAGTTTGAGTAGAGATAAAACCACATACAGTACACGACCTCAGGGGGTACGTACGGGGGCGTACAATCCTATTATTGAATTGAAGGAGGACACAGAACTCTCCCCTCTCAGTGGCTGCTCTGTGTTCAGTCTCAAAACACCCTGCAGTGTCAAAAGGTGGGCAGCTAAATATCACACTCCCTCACCGGGGCCGGTGTCTCCCAGCTAAGGTCACAGAAGTCTCAGAAGACCTGGGGCGCAGCTCTTGGGGCCCGCCACAGTCTGAAACAATTAAATCCCCAGACTCCCTGTAGAAGGCAGGCACGGAAGAAGACATTGGGCCTCATTACGAGTCCGGCAGTAACCGAGGCGGTAAAACCGTCTGGGTACCGCCAGACTCGTATTACCATTCCGCCTCCGTGATTCCTGGAATTACCGGGGCATTACAACCCCGGTTTTCCGGGAATCACGCAGGTGGAATGGTGTTAATCCCCCTTCCCATCGAGTCCTGGGAATGGGGATCATGGAAACACCGGCAGCATCTCGTAATGCTGCCGGTGTTTCCTCGTCCGCCTGCAGGCGGGCGGTGTTAAACCCGCCAGGTCAGACCTGGCGGGAACATCACCTCCCGCCTGCAGGAGTCGGGATCAGGGGGTCCGGAAACAACAGTGGCGGCGGGTTTACCACCACTGTTATTTCTGGACCGCCTGAGTTGTAATGAGGCCCACTGTGTCGCTGCAGGAAAAGCCAATCCTCCTGCAAAAGACTCTCTAGTCCCCGGATGCTGAAATCACTGCTGCACTGCACCGCCGAACGCTGAGTCAAAAGAATTACTCTTCTAATTCCACGCGACCGGACAGTGCAGACATTGTTTACATTAAAGAGAAAGCATACAATCCTGACAAACTCAGCAAGACAGGACGGATGTCCCTGACACGAGAAGACAGCAGGCTAAATCACAATGTCCTTTTTTGCCTAGTCACTGACCTTCCAGAGCTAGTGGGGAGACCGATCGATGTTGTCATCCTCACATTCATCAGAAATGTAGCTGATGTTGCACAGATGGGCATGCTCTTGCATGAATCGTGTTACATATAGTGCTCTCAAACCATCAACAGAACTATCTGAGGAGATTCTAAAAGCCTTCCGCCAAGGGACATATCAAAGAAGCAGTGTCAAGGACTTTACTTATTGCATTTGCTGTTATTTTGTCCCTACTTCTTCATGCTACCAGGGTAAAATATGGCTTCAGGACTGAAGTAAATCCGAGGAGTGGACTGGGAGCTTACTTACTTTGAACACGCACAGTAAAAGACTTACTGAGGTGTTAGTTGATTTGATTTTTCCCATAGTCTAGCAAAGGAAATTTGTCCTGAGATAAGAGACAACTCAGAATCCACAAGAGGAGGGACACTTGTGGAACACCTGACACTCTTAAACGCAGAACTGGAAAGACGATATTGGTTAAGGGAATACAATAAAATTGACATTTGGTGAATGATCGAGATGGGGATCCAGGGCAGCAATCTGGTCCTACCACAGGAGGAGAGACAACCACACGTCTCTGGAAGTAAATGCTGCCACCTGACATAGAGGGGCATAATGTATTTGTGTATCATATTCATCATTGTTTTACTATCATTAACGATCAGAACTGCATTTTCTATTGGTGCACAAAGCGTTCCAATTCTAATGCACCCACCTAATGATGCACGCATGAAACTCACAAAAACATCCAGAACCTACATAGTCATTCCAGTCCCTAGAAGATCTGATGGTGGAGTGAATGAACTTGAAATGGATGTGATTAGCAATGATACACACACTTGTGGTAACAAACAAACAGAAAAGCCAGAGACAGGGTCGGCAAGGAATGAATGAAGAAAGGTTACTGACAACCACATGCATGCAAACACTGAATGTACACAAAACAGGCCTAGTGTCAATGACTGCAGAACCACAAGCCGAAACAGTAGAAAAGAAGAGATTGCTTGCCACAAGAAACTCCATAACAGACATTGTGGAAAGACAAAAGGAATTGGAAAAGAAACCAACAGAAATGATAATGATAAACACTCCTGAGACAACACTGAGGGAGACAAAGACAAACTCAAAGAAGATCTCACAAGCACAACTAACAGTAGACCCAGTATGGCCGTCATTAGCCAGAGAAAGGAAAAGACTAGAGGAATTGAATAATAAAACCCCAGAGACAGTAGTAACAAACATATATGCTCCAACACAAGGGACAAGTAACAGTTCTACAACACAACCATACACCGGACCAGTGTCAGGATGGTTGGAATGGGTATGTGTAACCAGCAGGCGAAGGATGCATGAAGAGAGGGAAAGAGCTGCCAGACGTTTGTCCACTAAATGGCGCAGATGAGGAAGCCTGCACCATGGACCAGGATACCTGAGAATCCTCAAGCAAGAAAGAGCCATACAGATGCATTTAGGGATGTAGTTATAGCAAACTACAGGAGAACACTAAGAATCAAGAGAAGCATGCATAGAGATGACAATGAACAAAACGACTACATGGACAGCACAGCACATTTAGGAAACAACATTTGGTACCAGCACATGAAAGAAGTCAGAAGACGAAGTTCAGAAGGGGAATGCTTTGTTTGTGCACTCCTACCATACAGCATGGGGAAATCCAAGATATTCATAGCTGTAGAAATCGATGTCCAGACAGCACATTGTCTGTCACACGTAGCAATGTGCAAGACCAGAGGCCAGTTCATGGGTAGTGATGTCTCATTAATATGGGCAACTGAAACAGTCTATCCCGACGAAGATGATTATGTTCAAGACATTAAGACAAGAAACAGAGCGCATACCAGGAATCATGTGATCAGGTACGAGAAGCCTGGAGTTAAAGGAGCAGGAATAAGATGGGAAGTGAACCCGAGACTAAATGTCCAAGGAAAAACTCCAGAGGAAGCTTAAAAGTGGTAGAATAGAGCCCAAATGCAGATTTGGGGAACAGTGCTTTCACCAGATGGGTGGGGAAAAGGAGTGGTGATTTGCAGAGGCTGGGTTATCACTGGACTCTACAAAGAAACTGTTGACATCGTGTAGAAGGGCTGCAAGCCATTATGGCTGAAACTTGCAAAATTATTGACATGGGTCGAAGACAGAGGGGGACCCTTGCAGATAGTGCCACTAGAAAGCCCAACATTCTGCTTCAGGAATAATGGCACAAGAAAGATGGGAGAGAATCAGAACTTGTCACGGTGCTTGCCCCCGGACATCAGGAGCAGACCAGCCTGCCCAGGGCACTGGCACCCATGGGGACCTTTAAGGCCCCAAAGGATTGCCTAGGGCTTCCTGGACTCAGGCAAGGCAGGTTACTGAGTAACAGAACCAAGTGCAGCCCTGTCTGAGGCTGGTTGAAGGGACTACTTTACCTGGGGACTATTTGATAGTGTGTGGTTGAAGGGACTACTTTACCTGGGAACTACTACTGGGAAGCTTTTTAAACCACGCCTGCAGAACAGAACATGCTTCGCGTTATTCTGCACTCCTGCAGCGTAACGCTCACCGTGTCTGCAAGCTCCAGTGCTGTCTTCAGCCACGCCCGTCCTGGTAATCGCGATCCGTGCCTGCAAAGGAAGGCGAGAGTAAAGAATAGAACAAGACCCTTATCTGATTCGCCATCATGATCGTCCGGGAGTCTCCGCATCTGCAGAAAACGAACACCAGGTTAACCGCGCAGAGTAAGAAACACTTTAAAGACATTGAGCATAGCGCAGCGTGATACTCACCTGAATGCTGTTCGTTCTTGCGATCCAACAAGGCACACGCACGCAATCGCCCTTCCGGAGCTGCCGCACCTGCTGAAAGGAAAAGAAAGCATCAGGTGAGCTGCGCCTCTCTAAAGACATTTAATCTCACGCAGCATAGATACTCACCTGAAGCTGCATTCACTTGCGGTTCCACGAGTCACCATCACACGATCTTCGCTCCAGAGGCACCGCACCTGCGGAGTAGAAAAGGGACAGCAGATTAGTTACACAGAAGAACAATATCGCCTGTTTAGACATTATTGCATCGTGCAAGTATAGAAACATAGCTTGGCATTCTACTCACCATTTCCGGAGGGGAGTCGCTTTTCATCTGGTGCATACCAAAGGTGAATCTGCAAAGAAAAGACACAAGAGTGAACTTGGGCCAACCTGAACTATAAAGCAATCCAAGCTATCTAATATTGGCATAAAGACTTACCTCAGAGTCATCATTGTCTGGAACTCTGCTATAAAGCTACAGGATCAGTGACGTTAACTGGATCCCTGAATCTCGACGCACCCCTGCACACAGTCCCAGGATGGAGAGCTCGCCTTTCATAACATAAGGTGAGACATAGTAGAAGGGGGCACAAGGAGGTCACGAGAGGTGGAAGTCAGTCCTCCTCCTTAAGGCTAGTTAACATATAATTTCAACATTTTAGGCAAATCTTCCTTCGTGCCAGAAAGAGAAACTAAGTGGCCAAGTGCAGTCATTCATCACTTTGCTACGAGTCACGCTGGTGGAGACTGCTGCAGTCCAGCTTTGTTCAGCGCCCCTCTGGAGACCAGGTGAGCGTAACAGAACTGTGGACGAGTTTTTGACACTCCAGGAATGGTGCATGGAACTGCAGTAATTATGGATCATTATTGGGCATGCGGATCCAAGGCATACATCACACCGCCAAGAGACTGGGGAGGTATATGCACAATAGTGAATGTCCACGTTCCAGCACTGGTGATCTTGAAAAGTGACCTGAATATTGACAGTTTCCCGAAAGCAGATGCTCACCTGAGGGAGAAGAGATCTGTGGAACTGATAACTCGGATGAAGAGAGAGAATTACTTCTCTGCTAAATCAGAAGAAGCTTTTCATGCAATCCCGTATGAGCACAGGCTGTTTAACCTCACCTCATCAGTGTTCAAAACAATTTTTATGCCAAGAATCCAAGCTTGAGTAAATACTAAATGGTTGCAGATAACCAGATGGGAGTTACTGCAGACGATCAACACGACCATAAAATGATTCAAATTCAATGCGATCAAGGAAGAGCTAAGAGCCATCCAACTGATGATTCTTCAGAACAGATATGTCCTTGACATGATCACAGCCATGGATGGAGGAGTTTGCGCAAAAATCGGAGAATCATGTTGCACATTTATACCATCTCACGATGAGGAGAATGGAACCTTAACAGAGGCCATAGGTATGCTGACAAACCTGCAGAACCAGATGATCTATGAAACTGATGAAGTTGATGATGACAGCTGGTTTGGAGCACTGTTTTCATGGGTTCCATGGATGGCAGATGCATTCAAGTTCCTGGGAGCCCTGCTAGTGATTATATTGCTAGGATTTTGTGTTATCAAGATAATAATCTCACAATGCCAAAAGACTGTGAAAAAAGCCATAGGGATGAAGATCATGATTTATGTCAAGCCAGGATGGAAGCCCAAGAACCTGACTGATGAAGAAATAAGAGACTTTGTGAAGACCAGCATTCACACACCAGAAGGAACAAAGTTTCTCTATCCCAGAAAGCACAGAAATTATGTGGGAAGATGGGTTTATTGCAGCCCAAATGGACAATGTCAATTGATGCCTTGGAATACAGACAAACATGTAAGAACAGCAGGAAGCATGAAAGGAGTAATAAAAATATGGACTCCAAAGAGACACTTCTTCAAACCATCATGTATAGACCCCGAAGGCGAAGAAGGAATGAACCCAGGTGATGGAGTAAAGATAAATATAGAAGAATCAAGTAAGTTGAATCCAAAGATGGAGGTGAAAGTGGTCGATGAATCACCCAGATGGGGGAGTGTAGAGGAGGTCCCAAATAAAGCCTGCACTCCAGTCACCCATTTTGAAGTACCAGGAACGTTCGCACAAAAATATGTTACGTATGATGAGCAGATAAATCAGCAGAGAGCCGTAGTAGGGCTCTGCCCAGTACCTATCAGAAGAGCAACACCCATTGAAGTACTGATACCAAGAAAACCATGGACAATGAGGTATCCATTAAGGAAACCTTACCAGCAAATGAGACGAAAAGAAGATTGCCTAAGTACAGTTCCGGAAGAAACCAAAAAGGTCTTAATGGAAGACGAATGGTGACGTCACGAGGACCCGGACTGACGTACAAATAGAAGAAATGACAATCCGAGAATGACACCCAGAGACGAAACGCCATGAATAAGGATGTTGTGAACCTAAAAGAGGAGAGCGATGTTGAAATACAAAGAAGCTTAAGCTGTAAACAGGATGAAGATATTCAACCAGTTAACACTTGTACATATGCTTGGAACCACAAAAAAGCTAAGAAAACGATGCGGCTTGCAATGCTAGTAAAAGAATAGTGTGGCAAGCACCATTATACATAATGTACCTCAAAACAAAGCACAGTATTATAAGTGTAACTCCACACCTTAAACGAAGCAGAACCAACCCATGTTACTAAAGGCCGAATGAGCAGAAATTCCTATTCTAGTAAAACGAGAAGAGGCGGCTGAATCGAAACTCGGCAGATGCAACTCGTGCCAGGAGAGCCAAGTTCATACCAATAGAAGGAAAAAACAGTAGCTACATATAATTGAAACTTAAGAACAGAATATCCTGTCTCTGAAAGGTCAAGATAAGGAGGCGTAGGCAGGTGGCAAGCCGAATAAGAATCAAATGCACAAATTGAGAGAAACTAGACAAATTCACGGTGTGGGAAGCACGTGACCATCCGAGCGAGGAGAAGCACGAGTTCACACCTACGCCTGGCATCCGCCCAGGAAGAGATATCGGAACTTTCCCAGACAGAAGATGTAGTTCCGAGGCCTACCACAGTAACATAATTGACACATAGTTGTTGAAGTGATGATTGATTGTAACCTTAATTGTAGCAAGGCCGGGTAACTACGGGGCACCCTGCACCTGGCTAACCATTCTGTGTGCTGCTAAGCAAAGTGGAAATGTATGCATGCCAACCCAATCACAATGGACCAAATAATCTAGGGTCCTATAGTTAGTAGAACCAATGGTACGTCGTACTTTTAGTGACGTCTAAAGTAGTCATCTTTGAAGGCAGGGCTTAGACGCCCACCTGACAGTGTTTACCCAATCGCCTCACTCCGTTACCATATTCAGATATAGTACCTATATTAAAGTTACCTGTTCCTAACCAACAGAATTAAATATTAACTTTTGAGTGTTATACGTCAATTATGATGAGTTTTCAGTATAAATGCTATGACTTTTATGAAGCTCATTGGAGTTGAAGCGAGAAGGACGATAGCATCACTGCTGATTTCCATGACTCCACGTTTTTTGTGCTTGTCATTAAATGGATTCCCTTTGCCAAACCATTGAGTTGTCCTTATTGATTGGTGTTGGAGTAATAAATCTGCACCCCATCCATCTCAGGGGTGCAGCTATCTCGTCTTAAAGTACTTTTGGAGCAAACCCTGGCTCTATGGGCCAGCCGGGGGTCTCCGGAGTACAGAGACATCATTTGATGGGGGCCCGCCATCCAGTTTTTTTATTCACGGACCTCCGTAACCTTCTGGCCCCCAAATCATTGAAATGCATCAACGCTAGACAGGCTCGTTGGCACTCCTTTTCTTTATTTGACTTTACCATTTCGAATAGACCAGCCGTTTTACACACCAAGGCGGATGCCCTTTCTCGCTTGGGCGAAACCTTACCCCCTCATGTGGGAAATACAGAGGTTCTGCACCCCACGGCCCACGCTCTGAAAAACATTGCAAAACTGGGTCCAGTTGAATTCAAAGAAGTTGGTTGATCTAGATCTCTCTGTCATAAACAGTCTCCCGTTTATTCATGACCACATTTACATGCCAGATGAACCCACACATCTCCGCCCTCCACTGGTATCATGATTCCCTTCTTGTGCTGCACCCAGTTAGAAAAAAAAAAACTGGAACTGTTGTAAAGGTGGTGTTGGTGACCCACCATGTCCCAAGATGTTGTTGATTACTTGAAAACATGTTCTGTAAGCGCCCAATGTAAAAGTCAAATCAATAAATCTGTGGGTCTATTGCACCCTCTTCTGGTTCCACACAAACCCTGGTATATGATATCGATGGATTTCATAGTCAAACTCCCATTTATAGAGGGTCATGACACCATTTGGGTGTTCATAAACTACTTTACCAAGTTAGCTATATTTGTTCCATGTGTTGGCCTACCTTCTGCTCCTGTTTTGGCTGACCTATATCTTAGGAACCTGCTTCGTTTCTTTGGCCTGCCATCCATCATAGTCTCGGATAGAGGCCCTCAGTTTAAATCACATTTCTGGAAATCACGTACCTCTTCTTTTGGCATAGAAGATAGGTTCTCCAGTACCTATCATCCTCAGGCTGATGGTCAGACCGAGCGGCTAAATACTACACTCGAGCAATATCTTCGATGTCTGTGCTTACAATACCAAGACAGCTGGCTAGCTCTATTACCTTCTGTGGGATTTGCTTACAATAATTCACAACATTCTTCAACCAATACTTCACCTTTCTTTGTTCTTTTCGGACAACATCCCAGATCTATTCCATTAGATCCGTCTCTTCCTTTCGAGGTCGATAAATGAGTACCAATTTCAGTTGGGTGATATTGTATGTAAATATGTGCTCTGTAAAGCACTTTGGATCAAGGCGCTATATAAATAACACATCATTATCATTATCATTAAAACCAAATACTATCATTCCCCATTAGTGCGTCCGCGTTTTGTCGATGTTAGATCCAACTAACCACTAATCCATTCCCTGGGCCCTCCTTCTCTCAACTGGTTTTCTCACCTTATCATCTAATTCCTTTACTTCATAGCATTGTATCAATTACAAACAGGTTAATGTTCTTGGGTTATTGTTTGTGCATTCTTTATGTATTCATTGTATTAAATGGTAACTTATCTTATTTTCTATTCTTTCTCACAGCTTGCTGTACCGGTGGTATACTGCTCTTTTATTTAAACTGTGGTGGTGGTTCTTCCTACGGGCAGCACAGTATCTCAAACGGAAGGTCACCCTATTTTGAGGAGACCCTTATTTCGGTTTATTTCATCTCGGAAACTGTCCGGAAGATACCAGTCGATACGGCTTCACTTTGGGCAACCTAAATCAGTACACATGAGTTCTGACAGCACCAGCCACTTTCCAACGCCGCATGTATAAACCATATGAATAAAGGCCTCCAACCCTATTCTGATTTCTGTGGAGCTTATATTGACGATATCGTCATTTATAGCAAGACTTTGGAGGACCATCTCTTCCATCTTTATACCGTCATGAAAGTCTTTAGAAACGCCGGCCTTACTGCTAATCCAACTAAGTGGAGATTGGCCCAGTCCGTCATACAATATCTTGGCTTCTTTGTAGGGAGCGGGAATGTACAACCACAATGTGAAAAGGTAAAAGCTGTTACAGATACACCAACTCCCAAAACCAAAACAGATCTTAGAGCTTTTCTCAGGTTAATAGGGTACTACCGAAGATGTATCCAACTTTTTGGATAAAACATCCCAGCTGACAGATAAATTTAAATATGCCGAACCCCAGAAACTTCATTGGAATGATGAGGATGATATATTTTATAACACCTTGAAGCAAATGCTGTGTCAGAACCTAATCCTAAAGGTAGTCAACTTCTCTAAGGACTTTGTCTTACAGACAGATGCCTCCCTTACAGGGTTAGGAGCCATTCTATCCCAGGTTTGTGATGGATTAGAATTTCCCATATTGTTCACCAGCTGCAAGTTTTTCCCACGTGAAGAAAATTAGTCTGTGCTGGAACAAGAGCCCCTGGTAATCAAGTTGTACATAATCCATTTTAGGTATTACCTATAAGGATAAAAGTTTAAACTCGTTACAGACCACTCACCCCTAATTTGGATTAGCCAATGCAAAGACTCCAACCCTAGGGTCATGCAATGGTTTCTAGACCTACAACCCTATTGTTTCACTGTGGAACACTGAAAAGGAAAAGACCACGGAAATGTAGATTGTCTTTCCCGATTCCCCTGTGAAACAAATGTGTCTACATCGCCTGGAGGAAGGGTATGTGAGAAACCTGACAGTGACTCCCTAGCTAGTCCCCGGGGATCTGTCATTCAGGTGGCCAGGACACGGCCATCAGTATTGGATACAGCTCCTGTGGCTGGACCAGTGAGGGAGGATCACCTGGATGGGGGTCCTTGGGGAGTGGGAGTCGGACACCAATGGGCGAGACACGGTATCCCCTTCTTTCAACACCTTTTCCCCAACCTACCAAGTAGGATATTCCAAAACACTGCCCCCCTTTTCCACACAAACCCTTTTGCACAACACGAAAGACAACAAACTAACACCAGAGCTGTTTACCTGACATGTCCCAATACCAGGGTCAAGCAAAGTCAGGCAATTGACCAGAATCACACACACCTGATGGCCCTTTCCCTTCCCCACAGGGATAAAAGGTGGACCACAAGAGCACAGGACGAGCAAGGCAGATTGCACAACGTAAGAGCTATGGCAACACAGCAGTTCAAGAGGAGGAGAAAGACAGCGCAGACCGAGAAGAAAACAAGGAGAGAGTCGACCTTGCCCTTTGCGACCAAGGCCGGTGGAACCCCTGCAGAAGGAACAATAAGTCCACGAACAATGGCCAACATGTATTGCAACAGATGTGCCCAGTATGCAAGACCCTCCTCTGCTGATTACCAAGTCGGGGAGAGACGCTGGTCTCAGTGGCACAAACCTCGACACCAAGACATCAGAAAGCCAAGCAGTTCATCACAGCCGGTGAGTCTAGGGGAGTGTCGATAAGAATCCAAACTGTGTTGAATGAAAAATAGCCAAAGGATAAATTGAACTTTGAAAGCAAAAGGATACTATTGGGAAAGCGGGGGGAAACCAGATACAGAGGAGTCTGGCACCACGTGGGTATTCACACAGGAAACTCTGGGCGATTACCCAATGGTAAAAAGGTTATCATGAAATCCTCTGTGAAAGTTAAGGGAAGTGAATCCAGCATGTTGAAAATATATACATGAACAGTGTGTCGGCGATAGTGAACCCGGAGGGAAGCCGACAGCCAAATATTGGAGAGAGTAAATCCAGCAGAGGGAAACAGACAACCATGGGCAAAGGCCAAAATACTGTTTGAAAAGACATTGGGCCTAATTACGGGTCTGGTGGTAAACCTGTGGGTGCTACCGGCAGGTTGCCGCCGGACCCGTAAAATTTCAACACCGCCTGAATTCCCGGTGCCATCGGGCTATTACAAGTCCGGAGGCTGGGAAGTCTCCATTCCCATAGAGTCTCATAGGACTCTATGGGATTGCGGACATGGAAGCACTGGCACCGTTGTTAACTGTGCCAGTGCTTCCGTGACGGGTTTGCTTACTGTGACCGCTGCGCCCAGCAGGGTTAGACCTATCGGACACAGTAGCTCCGGCAGGCAAACCCGTAGTTTGCCGGTCCAGTAATAAGGGTGCCACTGAGCTTACCATTACCCTTGTTTGTTTGTTTGTTTGTTTATTCATTTGTTAAGCGCACCAGACTCGTAAGTAAAAGGGCGCAATGACAAGGAAATGCAAGGCTTACATGATTACACAGGTTACAGACAGGATATATACAATATGAACAATAGGACTGTGGCTAGTTTGCATGAATGCGGGAAATATACAATATGAACAATAGGGCTGTGGCAGTATAGTATGATTACAGGATATATACAATATGAACAATAGGGCTGGATCAAAGGTGCGTGCACTAGGATATAAAACTTATATGAGTACACATGCATGGGCAGCAGTATTTACATAAAGAGAGAGTATAGCAAGGTATACTGTTTCTTGATTGCAGGATAGTGTCCTCAGGGAAGGGTGAAGGGTAACTAAGGATTGGTGGCAGTGATATGCTTTATTAAGTTTTTCCTGAAGAGTGGATATGGTTGGTCAGCCTTATTTCCGGCAAACTTGTCATGAAGCCCACTGAGATTTGTGAAAGCGGGAAACATTGTAAAACAAAGGGAAGGGAAGGGTTCCCTTCTTTTCTAGGGTCCGAGCCCGGCTGGGGGAGATCCAGGGGTGGAAAGTTACCACCCAAAGTTCACTGAGAAATGAACTGTCTTGTTAATTTGTTGAATAAATCTTCTGAGGGGTCAATGCCCAGAAGAGGGGGACACAGGGGTGAAGCCATCACCCAAAGTGTTCGTAGAACAGAACTTTGTGTTTGTTTGTTGAGAGAATCAGGCCTCAAAGGCAAGAGATTTTCATTAGGAAGAGACTTAACCATCGAAGAACCTGATATAGAACTGTTAGCTCGTGCTGGGAACGCTCTAGCGTGTGCTGTGCTCAAAAGTCCCACCTTGTCCCGTGCTAAAAATGTGGGGAAGGGAGACCTCGAGGCAATCGCATCCAGACTTATTATTTGTGAACACTTTCTTCTTTATTTTGATACCCTACCCTACACTCTTTCTGTAATTAGTTGTAAGGAATTGGCAATAGGTTTTTCTTAGTATAGAGCCTTTTAATTTGACACAATACCACTAGGACTTCCTTATTTTTCATTTGATAGTGGATGCTTGCTTCCATCGTAGATTTAGGTTTAGTTTAGGTGTTTTTCTACCCTGCATTTGTAGTTCAATAAACGCCCTTCAACTATGATCACTTGTGTCTGTCTTTACTGTTGCCACCATGAGTTCCTCACACCTTGTATTAAACTGCCATTCTGGAACTGCTGTTTCCTTGTTTGTTTTACCTCGCTCATAGTGTGCTTTCGTGCTCCTCCTTTTATCCATGTGGGGAAGTGTGATGGAAGTCAGGTATGTGTAATGATCCGTAATTGCTTGATCTTGCCTGACCATGGTATTGGGACATGTCAGGTATACATGCTGGTGTTAGTCCGTTGTCGCTCATGGTGAACTGTCCACGAGAAAGTCTTTGTGCCGGTACGGGGGGTGGGGAGCTTGAGTTCCTAGGTATCCTATCTGGTAGGGTAGGGAAAAGGTGTTAGAAGGAAGGGGATACCTTGTCTCACCCTCTGGTATCCCACTTCCACTCCCCGAAGACCCCTCATCCAGGTGATCCTCTCGCAGTGCTCCACCCCCAGGAACTGGATCCAAAAGTGATGGCGGTGTCCTGGCCACCTGGATGACAAATCCATGGGGACTAGCGGGTGAAACACCTTCAGGTTTCTCACATACCCTTCCCATATGCGATGTAGCCACATCTGTTTCACAGGGAAACCGAGAGAGGAAATCCATGTTCCCTTGGTCTTTACCTTTTCGGTGTTCCACAGTGAAAGAGTAGGGTTGCAGGTCTAGGAACCATTGCATGACTTGAGGGTTAGAGTCTTTTGTTGGCTAATCCAATCTAGTGGAGAATGGTCCGTGACGAGTGTGAACTTTCTTCCTAGGATGTAGCATCTGAGATGGATAATGGTCCACTTGATGGCAAGGGCCTCTAATTCCAGCACAGAGTAATTTTTTTCACATTGGAAAGGTTTGTGACTAATAAACATGATGGGATGTTCCAATCCATTCCAAAATTGTGATAAGACTGCTTCTACCCCTATAAGGGAGGTGTCTGTCTGCAATGCCAATTGTTTTGAAAAATCTACTACCTTTAGGATTGCATTCTGCATAGAGGTTGTTTTAAGTTGTTATAACATATATAATCTTATTCAGTCCAATGAATTTTCAGAGGTTCGGCATTCTTTAGTTTATCTGTCAGCCTGGCGGTCCTGTCCGAGTGGTTTGGGATAAACCTATGGTAATAACCGATTAACCCTAGAAATGCTCTGCGATATCCTTTACTTTTAGGTTTAGGGGTATCTAGCACAGCTTTCACTTTCTTGCGTTGAGGTTGCTCACTATCATTCCCTACAAAGAAGCTAAGGTATTTCACAGGTGATTGGGCCAGTCTGCCTTTGGATGGATTAGCAGTTAGGCCTGCTTCTCTGAGAGCACTCATAATGGTAAAGAGATGGGAAAGGTGTTCTTCCCAAGTTTTACTATAAATGACGATATCGTCAATAATATAAACTCCACAGTAATCAGAGTAGGGCTGTAATATTATGTCCATAAGCTGTTGGAAAGTGGCTGGAGCCCTGTGGAAGGGAGGACCTTGAACTGAAACAGTCCTAGGGGTGTCTAGAAAGCTGTCTTTTCCTTATCCGAGCCATAGACTGGAACATGCCAGTACCCTTTTGTTAAGTCTAGGGTTGATAGAAAGGTGGCGTTTCCAAGTTTATAGATTAGGTCATCGATGCGTGGCAAGGGATAAGCATCGAAGTCGGAAATGGCATTGACTTGGCGGAAATCTATGCAAAACCTCCAGGAATGGTCAGGTTTGGTGACCAATATGATAGGGGAGGACCATGGACTTGAAGAGGGTTGGATAATGTTCGCTCTTAACATTTTATTTACTTTCTCAACCACTATCTCTTTGCAGGCTTCCGGGAGCCTATTTGGTTTCAGATTAACCACTTTTCCCTTAGGTGTTCTAATGTAGTGATAGGTCCCTTTCACTCTTCCTGGTTTCTCTGAGAATACATCGGGGCATGAAATAATTAAATCTTTCAAATCTTCTTGTTGTTGCCTAGATAGCTCTTGAGGAATTAATTCAAAGTTGTCTACCTCCTCTGGCACCAAACAAGATAGTATTGTGGCATTCCTTGTTATAGATGTACCTTCCGTTTCCTGTCATGTTGTGCTACCTTATAAATACAGATTCCTGTTTGTTCCAGCATTTCATTTGGCCCATGTCACTTAGAAATGAGTTTGTTTTCCGAGGTAGGAAAGAGGACCATTACTTTCTGTCCTATGGAAAATGATCTTAAGCTCAACTTTTTGTCATAGGTGGATTTTTGCTGGATTTGGGCCTTTTCCATACGAGTAAAGACTAGATTTTGAACAAGTTTCAAATGCTCTTGCAATCTGGTAGCGGTCTGCAAAATGGGAATGGGTGCCTCTTCTTGTTCTTCCCCGGTCTCTCAGAGCATGTACAGGACATCTAGAGGTTCCCCTACCATAGAGGAGAGGAGCTCAAAAGGGGAGAATCCAGCAGATTCCTTAGGGGTTTTTCTCACTGCAAACAGTGCCCAGGGGATCATACGGTCCCAGCACTTCCCATCCTTATCTACCAACTTTCTTAGGATAATTTTAAGCATTTTATTGAATCTCTCTACCAAACCATCTGTTTGGGGACGTTACACAGAAGTTCACGAGGTAGTAATATTGAGCAGCTGCTTGACGTCCCCCATGAGCTTGCTCATAAAGTTTGAAACTTGATCCATCAGGATTCCTTAGGAAAGGCAACCCTGGAAAAATACGGTAGGAGGTGCTTTACAAGTTGCTGAGTGGTGTTTCTCCGCATAGGCAATGCCTCTGGGTATCTAGTCGCGTAGTCGACAGTTACGAGGACATATTTGTTAGCCAGTCTAGATGTTTCTAAAGGTCCAATGATATCCATCGAAATTCTTGAAAGGGGACTTCTATGATTGGCAAAGGATTCCGAGGGGCAGGCAAGAAGATGTCAGTACTGGTTTTCTGCCATATTTCACATGTCTGAATAAAGGTTTTTATATCAGCACGGATACCTGACCAGTTAAACTTTCCGCTGATGTGTGCCTGTGTTTTGGATGGTCTTAAGTGTCCCCCGGTCAGATGGGAATGCACAATCTCCAGCACAATCTTTCGGTGAGTTTTGGGGATTACTGACTGGGTTTTGCTCAAGCCTTCGGTGGATGTTTCTTTTCTATATTTCAATCCTAGCTTTAAGAAGAAGAAAGTGCTTCCCTTCTCTACACCCTCTCCTTCGTAAATTGCATTTAAGGAAGCCTCAGCGAGAGCTGGGTCATTTCACTGGGCGAAGGGTAGGTCGGGATAGATAGTAGGTTCTTCTCCCTTTTTCTCGTCATTGCTTGAGGGTTCATCTGGTTTACTTTCTTTAAAATGAGGAAATAGAGCTTTTTCAAGAATCCCTTGGGCAATTTTGTCCCCATGATGGACCTCAAATGGGATCTTGCCATGGATCTGTAAGAGAACCTTTATGTCTCCCTGGTAGTCGGGATCGATGACGCCTGCTAGAACATCTATACCGAATTTACAGGCTGGGCCAGATTTTGGGGTCAATCTTATATAACACCATGGAGGGGCATCAAAACTAAGTCTGTGGGAATCATTCCTCTTTTCCCCAGAGGGATAGTAGCCTATCGAAGCCTATTGATTTTTTTGTGGTAACTGAGGGGTTGGAGGCTCAATGACTAAGCTTCTGAAATTGTAGGGTTCCCCAATTTGTTTCAATTGAGTCACATCCCACCCCTGACACCACATGTAAGGAAGGCACAGTGTCAATAGTAAGACAGACACAAGTGACCACAGTTCAAGGGCCTTTATTGAACTTGCACAAGGGTGTGATAAACACCTATCTAAACCGAAATCTACGGATGGGAGCAAGCTACCATCATCAAATAATAATAATGCAGTCCTAGTGGAGTCTTGTCAAAATAAACGGGCCTATACTAAAAATTCTACTGCCAATCCTTACCACTAATTTACAAATAATTTGGGATAGTGTTCATGAAAAAGAAAGAAGTGTTAAAGAAACAATATCTCAGGATTCTAGGGACGTTGGCCTCCGTTCCCCACATTTTCAGCATGGGGCAAGGTGGGTAACTCAAGCAAAGCACACACTCTGGCTTCGGTGGCACGAGGATACAGTTCCATTTTACCAGTTGAGGACCTTCTGTGTCCAATTCTCTTTACTCCTTGCAAGTCTCTTGACACAGAGGGCCTGCTGTATCATAAACAGCATGCAAACATTATTTTCCTTTTTCCAGTATTCAATTTGGATGTTCACCCTGGGCTCAGATCCCTTTTCAAATCAAAAGTTTAATGTTGGATCCCGCTCTACCAAGCTCAGATATCTTTCACAACAAGGTTAAGAGAATTATTTTTCAGTTGACACTCGGTTCACCCCGGATCCCCCACTGCCAGGCTCAGATCCCTTTCTTTTGTTCAATTAGTCTTCCTCAGCTGGGCTTGGACCAATCATGACATACATTACACTATCGAAGACTTTTGAATGTGCACAGGATTTAGCTTGACCCATTGCATGACCACTTCCATCTCAATATTTATTTCTCTCACACTCAGCATCAGTTGGATACATAAAAGAGACTTTTGAATGAGCACCCACGTGACGCCGGACCACTCTGTGTATGGTTTCTTTTCTTGGCCTCCCAAAGTTCAATTATAAAATTCAACTACTTCCTTTGGCTTCCAATTGTATTTGTGTCGCTCATCTCAAACGCCTCACACACTGTTCTCTTTATACTAAGTTGCCGCTTGCAACCTTGGTTCAAAACACAAGCTGGTTTGGTATCAGTCTTTCCGACTCACCGGCTGCTGTGCTTTGGTTGTAGGAGCCAAGAACAGTACCATGGCGGCAATTGCTCCTCCCCATCTTGGTTATCAACGCGGGAGAGCCCCGGGTACCTCCGACACACTGTGCAGGTTTGATCAACCTTAGTTCCTGGTCTTTGTTTTTTTTATCCAAGGCTCACAAAAGTAACGGTCTTTACAGGTCAAGGATACTTCCCACCTTGCAACCCTCTCTGGTCTCGCCATCTTTCTCCTTGTATTAAACTGCCATTCTGGAACTGCTGTTTCCACATTTGTTTTGCCGCCCTCAAAGTGTGCTTTCGTGCTCCTCCTTTTATCCGTGTGGGGAAGTGTAAAGGTGTGTGTAATGATCCGTAATTGCCTGACCTTCCCTGACCATAGTGGTGGGATATGTTAGGTATATGGCTCTGGTGTTAGTCTGTTTTCGCTCAAGGTGAACTGTCCATGAGAAAGTGTTTGTGTCGGGAAAGGGTGCGGGGGTTGAGTTCCAAGGTATCCTACCTGGTAGGATGGCGAAAAAGTGTTACAAGGAAGGGGAGACTGTGTCTCCCACACCAGTGTCCCACTTCTACTCCCTAAAAACCCTTCATCCAGGTGATCCACCCGCACTGGTCCACCCCCAGGAACTGGATCCAAAAGCGATGGCTGTGTCCTGGCCTCCGGGATGACAGATCCCCGGGGACTAGCGGGTGAGACGCCTTCAGGTTTCTCACAGGCTCCCAGACCTTTTTGTGCATTTTTATGAAATTTGGGTTTCACCCTAAATTACCCACGGTAATCCAGACATGGACCACTTGCTCACTGTTCTTAGATAAGCACACCGTCACCTTACTGATGAGGCCTGACTTGGCCGCAATATGTGTCTGGGGTTGCTATTGGTACTCTTGTTCAACAGAGGAATGGTTAGCATTTCAGTGCCGGATTGCTCAAGTGGGCGGAACAAAGACTGATATGCAAATGGATATTCCTCCTTTGTGAAGGGTACAGTGAGCTAAAATGTGGCTGCCAACTCTCGTGTAGGTACCTTCTCATAGAACAGGTCATTAGGCCGTGTTAGTATGCTCAGTGGGGTTCCCATGTCAGGAATATACCACGTTCTCACACTCGTACGCTCAGCACACCTTTTCAAAACAGGTGTTCAGGCATTACCTCTAATCATGGGTTGAAGTCTCATAAAGCTTTGAGTTCACAGCGTGCCATTCCGTCGCATAAAGGTAAAACCCCTACGTGCCGCGTTTTGTTCCGTGAACGCTGGGGGTTGTCATGGAAACATTGGCAGCCTATCCATACACTCCCATTGGTACGGGCATAGCGTGACTTCTTACGTCAAGACAGCTGGAGCTTTTAAGACTCAGCCTCGGATTCAGCGCGCTGCTTCTGAATCTCGTTTCAAGTGTTGTCTTCGTTGTTACTCACCTCGTTCTTGTATTCTTCGACCCTCCTTCGCATTTGGACTGCTTTCTTCCGAATCCTTGGCTCCTCTACAAAACGACGGTATTTTGAACTGGAACGCTCAATGAACTGCTTTGCTTGCTCCTCTTCTGTCATTCTGCATCTGGACTACGACTTCGGATTTCCCATAAGGATTGTTTACGTCTCACCCTCAATCTGTTACTTTGTATCACGGAACATTTTCATGGACCAACTTTGAACTTGTTTGGATTAAGGACTTGGTTACAGGCATCCTCATTTCGTCGGGTGCTAGGTGGATTCAGGACTCCAACAGGCATCCTCGTTTCGTCAGGAATAGTCTGTTGCAGGACTTGCACTCAGACTTCCACCTCCACTGCACGCAATACGGACACAGGAACTCTCTCCAGGAGATCGCTCCAACAAACCACAGTAAGATTGGTACTCAACTCTAGTATATTTTCTTCTGCCCGATATTGATTCTTAGCTTACTATTTTGGTTATTGTTCCAGGGGTACACCTCTCATTTCTTGACAATGGGCCTCATTACGAGTCCAGCGGTAACCGTGCCGGAAATTCCGGCAGGTTACCGCTGGACTTGTATTACCATTCCGACACCGTGATTGCCGGAATCGCCGGGGCATTACAACCCCAGTGACCCGGTAATTCCGGAGGCGGAAATCGGTAAATCCCCATTGGACTCCATGGGGATGGGGACCATGGAAACACCGGCTCCGTCTATGACAGAGCCGGTGTTTCCATGTCTGCCTGCAGGCGGGTGGTGTTAAACCCGCCAGGTCAGACCTGGCAGGAGTGACACCTCCCACCTGCAGGACTCTTAATCAGCCGTTCCGGAAAGAACGGTGGTGGCGGATTTACCACCACCGTTCTTTCCGGACCGGCTGACTCGTAATGAGGCCCAATATCCTTTGTAGACATCATTTACGCTTCGTTAGTGAGTATTACTACTGTCAGTATTATTGATATATTCTGGTGTGTATTCTTGGTTAACCAGTGTTTATTTTTCCTTGCAGCCAGCGGTGTACCAGGGGGTACTCATTTTCGGGCAATACTCACCTCAATCTGTCCTTTCGTACTCTTAAGGGGTATATTGTCAGAAAGACCCAATAGCTTCACGACGTGTCAAAGACTGCCACCTTCTTCTGTTTGTAGACGCTACGTCTAACAGTCCGCACCTATTTTTCTATTCAATCATATGATTAAGCAAAATGGCTGTGGATCAGAAAGAAGACTGATCATTAAAATAAATAAAATATTGTTTATGTTACAACAGAGAGCAATAATGTTTAACATGCATGTTGAAAGATGGATAACTAAAACTAAGCATAATTTCGAAACATAAATATATTTTTTTAATTCACAATTTCATAATTTAGGTCATTTTCTTTAGAATGGACGGAAGCTCAAACCATTTAATACTGCACCCTTGGATGTGCTGAAATATAATCAGGAAATCAACAGTGGATGGTCAGTTTCCGAATAAAGAATATAATAAAGAATATAAAATATAAAAACCCATACCCGGACACACGGACACACAGACTACTGGTTTCAGAAGCAAGAGGACAAGGAGACTGATGCAGAGATTTGAAATCCAGTGGGAAGGTGAGGGTTGTTTCGCTGTTGTGCATCCAATCTAAAACCAGCACAAGATACCTAAGCATTGCACACTGCACATGATCTGTACATTGGGAACATTTAAAAACACAATATACATGACAGCAATTTGTAATGAGATGTGTTCTTTTAGCAATGTGAAGAAACATGGCATTGTCCGGGAGGATAGCTCAGCAGCAACGTGCTCGCCTTGGAAGCAAGACGACACGAAGCAACACAGGTTCGATCCCTGGGTCCGCGCTTAGAAAACTCTGGGTATTAAGTGCGTTATCAATACGCATCTAAGAGACATATTCTTGTAACAGTGCCTCAATGCCCCCGGGCTGTGTGAGGGCTTTGAAATGCAAAAAATGAAATGAAGACTCTAACGAAATGTAGGGCCTCATCACGAGTTGGGCAGTATCCCGGTGCTATTACCGCCGGGATACCGCCAAAACCTCCGGCGTTATTAGCGCCGGATCACGGGTTTGGCAGTAAGGGTAATTCCCCATTCCCCATTGGGTCCATTGGACTGAATTGGGAATTTTCGGCGCAATTACCGCGCGCTAATAGCGCAGTGCTAATTGCGCTGTAAAAAGGGAATTTTCCTGGTGTATTTATCCACAGCTCAGAGTTGGGGGTAAATGCAGCCAAACCAGTGATTTGGCTGACCCTTAAATGCGGCGTTAATAGCCTATTGTTTGTGGTCTTAAGCTCTCCTCCACAAAGCTTCTGTGGGTCTGTGACATAAAGGGCAAGATCACTTCTCTCCTCGCCATCCCCTCTCGATTCCTGCCATCTTACTCCTTCATTTGAACTGCTGCGCCTGATTAGCCGTCTCGTTGTACTGTCTGCTGTGTTCGTACTGTGCTCTCTGGCTCCACCATTTATCCCTGTGGGGAAGAAAAAGGGCAGTCAGGTGTGTGTGATTCTGATCAATTGCCTGACTTTGCCTGACACTTGTGTTGGGACATGTCAGGTAAACGGCTCTGGTGTTAGTCCGTTGTCCTGCAAAAGTATTTGTTTTGGAAAAGGGTGGGGGGCAGAGGTTTGGAATTTCCTACGTGAGAGGATTGGGAAAATGTGTCAAAGGAAGGGGGATACCACGTGTCATCCATCGGTGTCCCACTCCCACAGGACCCCCCATCCAAGTTATCCTCCCTCACTGGTCCACCCCCAGGAACAGGATCGAACAGCGATGGCTGTGTCCTGGCCACCTGGAAGACAGACCCCCCAGGGACTAGCTAGGGAGACACCTTCAGGTTTCTCACACTTTGTAGAAATGTTATATTTGTGAATATAATTTAAAATAAAAAGTGTGGAGTTTTAACTGAGTGAGTGATAAATGAGAATTTGCTGAATACGTGCTATTTGTGTTCACAGGGAACCAGGAAACGATTGCAGAGGTGTCTGCAATGGCATTGGTAAATATATTTCCTCTTAAGGAGAAAAGAGGATTTGCATGCCTGTGAAAAATGCAACACTGTATTGCTATGCAAGCTTAGACACCAGGTACTCATTACTAATTGTCATAATTGCAAATTCAGCCAATGTTGTCTATAGGTGCAAGAGAGCCGGAATGCACCTTTTCGCAAAATAAAGGCAAATACTCTTAGGGTTTAAAGCCAAAGCCACACATGCAGTGGGGGCAGCCAAGCTCCTTGTGGGATAAGAAAGAAGCCAGCAACTGGGATGTGTAAAAACGGCTTCATGCATTCCCTGTGGAGGCTTTGCAGCTGGGACTGATGATTGCCTCAGTTTTTAGCTTTCTATGCTCCCCCTGCTAGCTTGTGTTGTATGTTTCTGCCTGCCCTTTCCTTTTTGTAACTTCCACCCTGATTTCTGCACAGCACCAAACCCTGCCTGCCTCATCCTGCCACTTACACTGTCCCTTCATGCCCTGACCTACCTCCTTTCCTGTGCTGAACGTTGTGGTGCAGTAAAGTCCCTTCACAGCAAAGTTGTCATGCTAGCTGCGGTGGGCGAGCCCGTGCCTCGGGACACACACTCAATCACTGAGACCGGACACATACATATGTGCTTTCCAGGGTCCCGGCGGCAACTGCCGCAAGGACGTTCTTTATTTAAAACGGCGCATGCGCGACCCAAAACGAGGCTCACGCATGCGTCGTCTACACTTCCGACGCCACATCCCTTTTTTTCTTTAATCAAAACAAACTTGCATTAACACAACAGTGAAAACATGTACACAACAACTGGACCCAACATGGGTCGCTGACCTGACTCAGATGTCAGCTCAGTCCCCTGAGTCCAGGACATAGTCTTTGAGACGAGCCGGCGGTCTGCGATCATGTCGCACAGGATATCGGCTGCCGCTCTGGGGAACCACACCGGGGCTCTCGGCACGCGGCAACACGTTCAGCGGGAGATCCGCTGCGGGGCTCTCGGTCCCCGTTTTCGACGAGGCCCCGTCGTCGGCGCCCTCACCGGGAATGTCCACTCTTTTGAAAAACGATCGGTTGCGGCTGACAGTCCCTCGTTCATTTGCCGCAGTGACCATGGTCCCCTTCACATGTGTAAACGTCCACGGCTGGGGCTCGTAAGGCAGTGACAGTTTCCCTTCAGGTCTGCGATTCCTCACCAACACTGAATCACCTACGGCCAACTCCTTGTTTTGCAGGCCCCTCCTCGCGCTCTCCTTCACGTTGCGTGCAGCTCGCTCCTCCCGGACCTTTTCATTGTCGATGACCCCAGGCTCCCGGCCTTCAATCTTGGATATCAAACCCCTCGGACAGCGTCCAAATAAAGCTTCTGCTGGGGCGACCCCCGTCGACTGGTGGTGCGTGGTTCTGTATTCCCTTAGGAACTCGACCAATTTCTGCTGTAGTTCCTCTCCTCCACTTGCCGATATTCCGAACACTTTGTTCAGGGTCCGCATGAGTCTTTCAGCTTCCCCATTGGCCCGAGGCCAGAGGGGCGAGACCTTCCGATGTTGGATGCCCCATTCTTTCAAATACAGAGCAAACTGGCTACCCGTGAACGGGGGTCCATTGTCCGAACATAAAATCTCGGGAAAGCCATGCGCTGCAAACATTCTGTCTAGCGCCCGGGTGGTGTGGTCGGTTGCTGTTGACTCCACCACCTCCATCTCCGGGTACCTCGACCACTGGTCGACCACCGCCAAAAAGTACATGCCCCTGCCCATCGATCCAAAGTTGGCATGGACGGGCCCCACGGCTTCTCACTCCTTTCCATGGAGCAGATGGGCGGCGCTCTCTCTACGGGACTCACCGCTTGGCACGGTAGGCACCTCTTCACGTACACTTCCACCAGGCTTTCCAGATCCGGGAACCATACTTTGGGCCTGAGCCTCGCCTTTGTCTTGGCGACTCCCTGATGCCCGGTATGGTCCAATTCTAGGACGCGGCTCCTCAGGGCATGTGGAATGACGATCTGCCTTCCCCGCAGTAGTTGTCATGCATGGCCATGGGCGCATACATTTACGAACAATATGGACCTTATTTCCCATTTGCGAGGCTTTAATTACACTTACCACAATGCACTTGGCTATAACCATCTTTTCCTGGCCATTCCTATTCGCCATCTTCGGAACTACAATCCCCAGAAGCCCTAGGGATCTCCTCTGCTTCCACCAGCTCAGGAACAGAGAGGGAGGTGGCCGATTGTCTACAGGTGTGCTTCGCCAGGTGCGACCAATTAGCCTGCCTCTGTGCTGGGCTGGGCGGTATAAATGCTGCTGCCTGCAGGAGCTCAGTCTCTTGCATTAGGAGTCTTCCCGGCACCTTGTTGCTTTGAGCTACGAATCTTGTTTGCGGTTCCTCCTTACTCCGGCTTTGGATCCAGTGCCCTTTCGGGCTCTCTACATTGCAGCTCATCACGCTCTGCTGCCTTCCAGCCTCCGCCCTTGCCCTGCCGGGCTCTCTACATTGCAGCCGATCACGCTCCGCTGCTTACTCCTACCTTTTTCCACTGGGTTCTCGGCCTAGCAGCCCTCTACAGTCCTCTGCAACCTTCTACGGTCAGCGGCCCTGCCCCTCAGGGCTCACTCCTTGCTGCCCGGCCCTTCTGGGTTCCTTGCTGTGCAGCCTGCTTTACTCTGCTGCCCTAAGCCCTTTCCCTCTGGGCTCTCTACCTTACAGCCCTGCTCCTGTGGGCTTGCTCATTGCTTTCCTGCTCCTCTGAGCTCTCTTCTTTGTTCCTTACTGTCTTCTGCTATCCAATCCTGTTACACGACTTTCCCTTCATTTCCTTCTGCTAGTTTGCTATCAACCTCTTTTTCCTGGATTTGTCTGTAAGTATCTTCTCTTGTACTGTTTGTAGACCCTTTTGTACAGAGCTTGTCTGTTGGTTCCCATCAGTCAACCTCTGCCCCTTCCCTTGTCTCGTTTCTACATTACAGACACCCATAGCTGCTGTTCCAAGCCATGAGCAAACAGCGTGGGCCTCTGTTATAGCAAACTGTGCAGAAGGCTAGAGTTTTTCCTAAGGTTCGTGGAATACTCTTTTCCTATATCTGCAAACACCCCTAGAGGGAATCCATTCTGTTGTATCTTATTCCTTGCTACACTTGACTACTCTTCGTTCGCATTACTTTCAGCTGTGTGTGTACTATTCTGTCCACCTTACTTCGGCACAACCACCCGAAACCCTTCCTGGGTGTTCTGTGCCTCTCCTTTCAGGGTGTCATCTCGTGACAGTAGTAGACCGTCGTCCGATATCGACAGTTCATCGCTCACCCTCCAGAGTGCCTGAAGGTCCTTCTGAGCCCTCGCTTCCCGCCTGGAATTGTTCTGGAGCACCTCTTTCCAGTCACCACTTCTCACAGCCGCCTTGATGATTTGGAATACTTCATCCGTAGACGACTCCTCAGCCACAGTGTCCCGGGACAGAGCAACAGGCATCGCGCTCTCTACGACGTGACACACTAACTCCTGGCAGTCCAATACCTCACTGGGACCTTTTGCCTTCTCGTAGTCCGGGTGGCGAGAGAGGTAATCTGTAGGATTGTTCGTCCCTGGCCTGTATACCAGCTTGACCCCGTACTCGATGAGCGCCAGCATCCAGCGCTCTATCCTTGGGGGAGGTTTTGACGACACCCCCGCTAGGATGGGCAGGAGCGGCTTGTGGTCAGTCACGACCATAACAGGCTTGCCCAAAATGTACAGGTGAAATGACGGCAACCCCACAGAATGGCCAACGCCTCCCTCTCTATTTGCGAATAGCGTGTTTCCGTGACCGTGAGGGCCTTACTCGCGTATGCAATGGGGCGCATGTCACCTCTATTGTCAGCCTGCATGGGAACAGCCCCCAGTCCCACTGGGCTGGCATCAACGACAATCTCTGATTCTGCGGTGGGGTCAAAATACACCATTGTGTCTCGATCAGATAGGGCTCTTTTGATTTCCTGAAACGCCTCCTGCTCTCTCCTGTCCCACACCCAGGTGGCCTAATTTTTGGTCAGTGCTCTGAGGGGCTCCGACAGGGACGCCAGTCCCCTGATAAATCGCCCGCAGTAGTTAACCATCCCCAGGAAGCTACGTACCTTTGTGGGGGACTGGGGCCCCACTGCCTCGTGGATGTCCTTGACTTTTTCAGGATCGGGCGAGACGCCGCTGGCATGAAAGATGAAGCCGAAGAAGCCAATTCTGTCCTTGAAAAATGCGCACTTTTCGCAGTGCAAACTGAGCCCCAATTCGCTCAATCTCCGCAGAGTGCATTCCAGTCTTTTCATGTGTTCAGCCTTGGATTCAGCAAAAACCAAAATGTCATCACTCATATTTAGTACGCCTTTCAGCCCTGCCAGCGCTCCCCTGATGGCATTTTGAAAGACCTCTGCCGCAGATGAAATGCCAACACTCAGGCATTTAAATTGGTAGAGGCCCTCGTGCGTGGTAAATGTCATAATATATCTGGAATCTGGGTGGAGCTCTAGCTGGTGATAGCCCGACCTCAGATCCAATTTCGAGAATACTCTGGCCCCTTGTAGTTTTCCCACAATGTCATCAAGGGTCAGTGTTATATGTCTCTCCCGTTTAATGGCGGCATTCGGGAGGCGCATGTCCATGCAGATGCGTACCGCCCCCGGCTGCTTTGGCTTGGGGGCCACCACAATGGGAGAGACCCAGGGTGTCAGCCCTTCCACCCTCTCAATGATGTCCATTTCTACTAACAGTTGAAGCTCCTTCTTGACTTGCCCCCTAAGATGGAACGGGACTTGTCGATGCTTGAGGGCCGTGGGCCGGATGGTGTCATCAATGTGCAACCGCACTGGGGGAGCCTTCAGCTTGCCCACTCCCTGAAAGATGCCAGAGAACTTGGCCAACAGTTGATCTATGTCCTCCTGGTAAACTTCAAGAGCAAAGTGTACAATGTCCAACGCCTCCGATGCCGTGCAGCTGAGCAATGTGTGCGGGCTGACATCGGTGACGAAAAATCAGGCTTTGATGGTCTTGGTCCCCTTGGTAACGGGTGCCACAAACACCCCTTGAATGGGGAGTGGGGTATCACCTCCAAACGTGAAAATCTTTGCCGTGGACACATCCAATGTTGGTGGCCCCGGGATCGCCTTGTAGTGGTCGGTGCAAGCACACAAACAGAGGCTCCTGTGTCTATCAGTACTTGTGTAGGAACACCTTGAATGTCTACAACACACTTGGGCTGCCTCTTTTTCCGTGCACCTGTCACGAGATTGGAAATAAAGAACACCTCTTCTTCCTCCTCTTCCTCTTAAGCAATGTTGTGTCGTTGGGCGTCTTGCTCCAAAGTCGCAATGCTACATTGCCTCCTAAAACCACCGCCACTCGGCCTTGCCGGTCCTCATTGCGTGGCAACCGGTGCAGGGGCTCGACACATCCTGGCATAGTGTCCAGGACCATTTCACCTGCCGTAGACTCTCGATTTGGCGGGACAGTCCTCGGAGTGGGGCAGGTCGTACCCGCAGTACTGGCAAATGGACGCCGCCCCATGCGCTGGAGCAGCATCTTGGCATTTCTGGTTCCATCGAGTCTTTGACAACGCTTGCCTCCCGACCGCAAACGCCTCTTCGGACTTGCCAGGGCGTACCGCTGCGTCCATCTTTGCCCCTCTTGATTCAGCCAGCTCATATACACTCCCACTGTCTAAAATTTGGACCAGAGTCAAACCTGGCTCCCGCAGTACCTGTCTGCGCAGCTTGCCCGAGCTGCACCCTTGGATGACTTGATTCCGGACCATAACTTCTTCATTGTCCCACCTGCAGGTAGCAGCCATCTGCCGCAGGCGTGTGCAGTACTGGTCAAGTGATTTCTCCTCCCGCTGTTTTTCGCAGCAGAAGAGAAATCTGTCGAAGTCGACATTAGACAAAGGAATGAAATAGTTCTTGAGGGCCGTTTTAACAGCATTGTACGTCACCACTTGCAAGATCAAAGACTCATAAATACGGAGGACGTCCATCCCTGCCGAGTAGAGCAGTGTTGCCCTCTTGGCGTCATCATTGGTCTCTCCAGTCGCAGTGAAATTCATATCTAATTTTTTTATCCTCAGCAACCATTTAGGGCCCAATTTTGAAGGGGGACCCGAAGTGTCGAATTCTTGCATCGGTAGTAATGAACCCTGTTGTCTGCGCACCACCGTCTGCGCTGCCGTCGCTTCTCCGTCACTGTCCGTCATCTTCACAGGTCGCACAGGCACCTCGAAATATGGTTTGAGGCCGCAAACCTGACTTGGACAGATTATTGACGTACCTGGTTGACTGAGCAGTGGTGGTACTGTGTTGTGCCGATGCTCTGATCACAGGTTGTGCTGCAGTCCTCTTGAGTGGGAGAACGGCAGGAGTTCCAAAAATTGGGTGTTCTGCTATCCCTTAGCACGTGGGCAGCGCACGAGCACCCTCTCGGCCCGCTACTGCCTCACGCACTAAAGATAACGTGATCTCCATCGCTTGCGTCGGATTCGGGAAGGACACAGAAGAAAACTGCCAATGATTGACACATTGGTACGTGTCAACTTTCCCTCCGTTGAATCCCGCCTCGTTGCCAATGTGGTGGGCGAGCCCGTGCCTCGGGCCGCCCTGTACTGACACACACGCACAATCAATCACTGAGACGGGACACATACGTATGTGCTTTCCAGGGTTCCGGCAGCAACTGCCGCACGGACGTTCTTTATTTAAAACGTGCATGCGCGACCCACAACGAGGCTTGCACATGCGTTGTTTACACTTACGATGCCACAGTAGCGACCCGAGCTGTAAAACCGGCACGGGAAAGACATGTCACAGCAAAAATACATGACAGTCCGACATTGCCCTATACCGATGTAATTCCAACATCTACTGGCCATTGGAATACATTGGGGCTCATTCTGAGTTTGATTATTAAATATGGTGGAGGAATTACCACTACTACCAATGTGTGTGGTGGAATTACTGCTATATCACAAGCCCATGTGGGTGCACAAATCCACCTGGTGGTAACAGTAATTCTGCCTGGCAGAACAACTGTTACCACCAGGTGGATTGTGCCTGGCAGAATTACTGCCAAAATCTGCTACCGATTAGTAATTACGGCCAGTTTTTGCACCATGCGGAAATAGCGTCAAGAAGGAAACGGGAAGCAGCCATCTTTAAAAAGAAAATCCATTAAAAATCACCCATTTCCTGCAGCTATCCAAGGGGGAAAGAGGTTGCAAGCACGTCTGGGGAAGAAGTCAAAAGTTAAGTGCCCACAATGAGGATCAGGAAGCCAAGGTTTGCACAGGCTGAGCTCACAGTATTTGCAGAAGAGGTTGTGGGTCATTCCGAAGAGCTCTATGGGGCCCACTGCAAGAAAGAGACACACAAGAGGAAGTCTAACCATCTGGAATGAAGTGCGAGACAAAGTGGTGGCAGTATGGACAGTGCAGGGAGACATCGAAGATATTAAAAAGAGGTGGAACAACCTCAAAGCCAGGGTCCACTCACTGCTGGTACCACACCACAGGGAAACAGCAGCCACAGGTGGTGGCACAATTGAGCCCCCAAAGCACTGCCCATGGGAGGAGGTGATCAGCTCCAACCTCCACATGGCTGGCCTGGAGGGCATGGGTGCGGCTGAGGTTAAAGCCAGAACTCCCGCAGAACCCCCAGTAAATGTAAACCAGTGGCCAATGACATAACCCATGCACAATGGAAGGCCATACACTGTGGCCACCGTGCATAATGTGCGCAACCAATCTTGCAGCCCAAGCAATAAGGGCTCAAGGAAGGCCAGACCCATCACTTTGGCAGTTCGCAAAAAATGATGTCACTAAATGTCCAAAATCAATATTTTACATGGTGTGTTATTTGACCCAGCATCTCCATGAAATCCCTTAGTAGCCCCCCAGTAACCACAACTCGACTCCCTCATTCACGTGTGAGATGACCCCAGGCTAGCACATCTCTGCAGACAGCCATATGCTGCACAACCTTCATGCCATGCTGGCATCACATGTCAGTCAGAGATACACAAAACCATTGTCAATAAGCAGCTGCCACAAGGGCAGTGCAAGATCAAACACACATCAATCAGGGGGCACAACATGACAAGACCCAAGCAACGTCACTGGCCCAATATTCATACGACCTGCGTTTGGCCTGTAGCTTGTCTACATGCATTGTGTAGACAAAGACCATGACCCTGGCAAAATGTGTACAGGCACACCTGTTCTTCAAACCCAAACCTGAAACACAACGTCATACCATAGCAGCAGCGTACACATCATTGTGTGCATTTGGGCCAGGATACCAGTCACAGGCAGCACATGTGTAATATCAACATCCACTAGCAAAATGAGCGACAGCCAGCCACTAACAATAAGCCCCAATGTATTGAATAGGGAGCCTTATAAAAGGTACATGTCAAGTGACAGCATTTCACATTTCTCCCAACAGACACTCAAGATGGCTGAGCAGAGATGAGGGGCCAAGTACTGCCACTGCAGCATCTGCCACCTCCATCCCAGTGCCATCCTCTGGCCACACAGCTAAGGACGGAGGGTGTAGATCTGCTAGTCACTGAATATCTGTAGGCAAGTCTATCATAGTAATATCTTCTTTTATGTGGCAATCACAGTAGCATCTACAGAGTCTGTACCACAGACCACCAGCACGATCCCCCCGACAGACATCAGGGGCACTGTTGCAGAAACCATTACATTGAGCAACACCACTACAGCCCAGCAAGTAACAGTTGCAATTACTACCACTGCACCTACAGGCACGTCTGGCTCGACGCCAGACGTGCCTGTAGTGAAAGTGTGCCAGTTATGGTCAGCAGGAACATTCCCCTGCCAGATTCTTCTCTGCTTCCCATCCTGTCCCCTTTCCCCAACACTCCCTCACCCTTATCCAGTGATCATGCACTGCAGGGACACCATGAAGACCACTTTGACTCATGCACTGATGACGTTGACATGGTGTCCATCCATCAGGGATGGAGCAGTGCCCCAACCTATCATACCCGTTACCCCATTTCAACTGGCTAACAATATGAAGGACACTCAATATGATGGAGCAGCCACCATGGTGCATGCGGAAGATAGCAGAGGAACAACCTGGCCATGAGGGATGTCATGTAGGGAGTATCGAGACAGGGTGCAAGTGCCATAGAAAGGCAGAGCCGGCACATTGCTGATGGCACATCTACGATCACCTGGTTGGGCAGAGGATGCGAGAGCTGATAGAGGCCTTGGCAGCTAGCAATGAGACAGTACTGAGAGCCATCACACTCGCACTACAGCATATCAGTGGGGCCACAGCCAGATCCATCTCTCCCTCTCCCACAGCAAGTTATTGCCCCAACAATCATGTATGCAGTGGCGTTGCTAGGGAGAGGCCTGGGGGGCCAGCGCACCCCCTCTGAAAACCTGTGCCCCTCCTTGTGCCCCCCTACCTAAGGCGAGCAGTGACTGTGTTCTCTGTTCGAGGTGTTATTTGTGACACTCACCGAGGCAAATGTCTGCAGATCATACTGCAATACTCCTTTTGTCTCAGAGCGAGCAGTGATCGAGCAACTTGCAGCCCCTCCCATCAGCATGTAGTCCACAAAAGTGCTAATGATGGGCCATTAGTCACTGAATTGTTTCGTGCTTGCATTCTGATGGGAGGGGAGGTACCGTGGAGTGTGGGTAGTTGGTGTGCACAAAAGCCTCTCTGCAGGAGTGCTTGTGACGTCACACATTACCTTTCATAGGTGCCCCCCCACTTTTGTCTGTGCCCCCCCTACTTTTGTCTTTGGCCCCCTCTGTGCCCCTACTAAATTTGATTCCTGGCAACGCCACTGCCTGTATGGAGATCATGGAGTTTACTCTCTCACACCCCACTGCCTATGGCAGGACATGACAAGTGCAGATGAAACATACTTGCCAACCCTACCGATTTAGGTGGTAGGATACCGCTTTTTAAGCAGTCCTACCGCCTACCGATTTAGTGGCAACAAATACCGATTTAAAAAATATATATATTTTTATTCTTTTTTTTTTTTGGTCTGGCTGCCTGAGGCCTGGCACAGCATGATCAGCATCCTCTGGTGGGTGTATTAATGGCCCATCATTTTGATTGATCATTGCGTGCCTGGCCAGCATGAAAGAGACACTCTACACTGCCCTGTGCATCCCGTAGTCCAGGTAGTCACTGTCAGTGTGAGACGCCTGCCATTGGCATCCCGTGACATTCTCTGGGCAGAGGCTGCTCTCTGTCTCATCATTGTGCTGTGAGCTCCGAGCTCGCGTCTCTCACTAGAAATTCTTCTCTGATCTCGGTCTCTGCTCAGCTCAGCTGAAAATGAAATATACAGCTGCTAGTTGCAAACCTGTCTTCTCCCAAATTTCTGCAGGTAACATTTGTGAATTATTACTTTGTAAGTGTTCAGGCAAAAATGAGGGTGGCAGATCAAAGGATAGCACTGCGAAAATGACCATGTGCAGTCAGGCTGCAGAGGCACTGAAAAAGGAAAAAAGCCACACACACTGAAGTAAATGTGTTTCAACTCTTGTGGAACAATTGCACACACACGTTAGGCTGCTTTTCCCTATTGATGTTTTCGAGCCAACAGCCTCTCGTGAATGGCTCTCAATAATGTGATTTGGCTCCTGACCTAGAGATGGAAAAAAACTAGCGTTAGTGCAAGAATATGCCCCACACTTGTGCAGCAGCAACTTCATGAATGGAGGATCCTGGATGCTTGAATAGCAAGGCTTTTGGGTAGGAGGCCATGTCCGAAAGCCCAGTGTCCTGTCATCTGGGGGCACGGGGTAGAATCATGTTGGTGCTGCCTTCCCTCCCGGGCCCGGGACAGGCCCATTAGCTCCATGTTGTAGATTGAAACTTAGAAGGAAAAGCTTGACTGAAAGAGCAGAGCAACGCGATCTGGGGTGGCAGGTAAGGACTAATGGGGGAGGGTGTGAGAGGTAAGCAGGGGGTCGATAGGAAGTCAATGAGCGAGTGTGTGTACAAGAGAAGCCTCAAGGGAGGGGGAAGAGAAGAAATCCGGAAGTTAAGAAAAGCAATGGGAAAAATGAAAGGATCAAGGAGGCAGTGGGGGGAGATGAAACAGGCAGGTGTATGAGAAAGATGAGGGGAAGGCAGGAGGTACAGAGGGAACAGGAGAAAAGACAGGCAGATGGATGAGAGATGAAAGGAGGGCAGCAGGCACTGAGGGTGCATGAGAGAAAAAACAGGCAGATGAATGAGAAAGATGAAAAGAGGGCAGGAGGCACAGAGGGAACATGAGAAAAAAAGGCACAAGGCAGAAGGATGAGGAGAAAAAACAGGCAGATGGATGAGAAAGATGAAAGGAGGGCAGGAGGCACCGAGGGGACATGAGAACAACTGTTAAAAAGCCAAGCAGCGATTAAGGGAGCCCCCCCAGCAACTGCCCATGTTGCCATTTAGCAGTTACATAACCTGACAATATATTCATCTCTATATTACTTTTGTTCAGATGGGGCGTGCCTTACAAGCTGTATTTGTGGGAGCCCTTGCGACTGTCACTTCCGTTGGGGTGAGGCAGGTTTAATTAGTAGCTTTTTAAAATATTTGATGTGTCAAGGGCATGAAAGGAATCAGGGCCTTCCAACCTTTTAGTTGAAAGTGGCCATGAGTCTGAGGGAGGCCCCCAGCAACTGCTGCATGTTGCCAGTCAGCAGTTGTAGAACACAGCAATATATTTTTATCTATATTACTTTCGTTCTGTGGCTTGCCTTACAAGCTGCATTTGCGGGAGTCCTTGTGGCAGTCACTTCCCTTCAGGTATCCAAAAGTGTTATCACCTTGTCTTTTCACACCGGATCCTCCACAGCAGGCCCTTGTTCAAATAGAAGGATTTATAGCTTTTCAGTGGGTATTTTCTGTTTCAGCTCCCTGCTGGCTGGCCATCTCGTGATTATCAGCGGGTATGTTCGAAGAGGAAAATATGTGTTAGTGAGGAAGAAGCTGGTCACCCTGCTCACAGCTCACTTATTTGGTACATTTCTTTCTATTGATGGGTCAGAGGATTTTTGGATAGGCCACACCAGGCAGTCTTTTCTTGTGATCTCTTCAAGACCATATGTCACTGCAGGTCATATTCTGCGGTGACTGAAGTTCATGTGACATCATTTCATGGGATATCATCATTATGCTAGTTATTATTTTTGAAACTTTAAAGGAATGGTTTGGTCAAAATTTTTTATTGTCCCTACGGGTCGGCCATGTGTTTTTAAGCCCAAGTTGCTCGATTTTAGAAAGATTTCCTATGGACCTTTCGTCCATTAAACGCAAGCGAAAACAGGAACCAGGGCGCTGCCATTTTGTGATAATCACTTGCCCCATCGCCCTGGCTTACCTGCTTTTGCGGCACTAAATCATATCCCCCGCCTCTGAGCCTGCCATCGGGAGACGCGTACCGCCCATTTCACAACACCAAAGCACGTCTCGTGTCAACAATCGCTGCGCTTCAGCTAATATCGTGTCGCCATGGAAATGGCAAGACGCCTCTTTCCTCAATAAGTTTAAACAGACCGTTTCACAACACATAGCAGCAGGTTTTTCGATTCCATTCCTCTCTCTGTGTTACTTTTAGTATTCTGTGACTCATTTATGTGCTCTGGTCAGCTACCTTTGCCGCTTGTAGCCCGTGTGTACACCTGTACCATCGCTATAAATTATTTTAGTTTGTTTACCACACAATGGCTACAATAATGCCCTACATGTACGAGCCCGAGTATACCGAGGAGGAGCTACTGGAAAGAGAAACACGCAAAAACGATGAGGCTTCGGATGGCAGTTGGCAGGACGAATCAACGGATGAAGACACAGGACTTAGTCGCATGGACGGTGTTTCCACCTGGTGCACATGCAATCGGTGCGAGCTAATGCCAACCGAGGAGGAGAACTGCTGCTGCTGTGAAAACTCGGGATGTGTAGCCTACATTTCGGAAGGCGAGCCACGACCGCAATGCATCACCGAGCTGCCAGACTTCAGGGCAGCCTGCCTTACATGGTCTGTGTTGAGGATAATGATGGTGCTTATGTACGAACTTTGTGCAACTGTTCGTCCTCGTAATCCGAGTAACGAGTAAGTATAATCTGCTTGTGATGCCACTACTATTTCATGGTCGTCACCTATATCCAAAATTACATCTACACATCATTGTAACGCATGAAAGTCGTTTAATAGTGTGCAGTGTCTAGATAGCATTTGTCCGAGCAGAATGCCATTAGTTACAAGAATTGTCATTGACAACAAACGTTTAATCAACTTATCTTGGTCATTTATAAACAGTTTGTATCATTATTTTTCACAGGTGGTACCGGCTGGTGGCCTATCGTTCCTCTACATGGTGGCTTCACGGGAGGCTTGGACACCGCGTTGGAAGAGTAATACCCGCCTGTGCTGTTCGTGCCATAAGAGAAACTTTCCCGAGTGACAGCGGTCAGTACAGGGGATTTTCCCTCGCTGTGCCGCAACCTGACCTGTACAATGTGTAAAGTTTTGTATTTTTGTGCCATCAAAAAAAGAAACAAAATAAAACACCACATATATTTTAACAACGGTTTTTTCGATTTTTTAAATGAATCAAGTGTGTCTCCATTCAGCAGTCTTCCTGTGCCTTATCTGCACGCCCCAGGCCCATCCATCCCACCCCCCTCTATCAAAGGCGGTTTGGGCCAGTGGATGCACGCTGCCATGGGGGGCTGTCAGGGGCGTGAACGGCCAAGGTGCCAAACAGCATGTACACTTCAAAAGGTATCCCACGCCAAGGGCCCATCGCTCACATGGCCTCCTCAGACTCCGTGTCTCCAGGCACGACCCCCCCCCCACGCTGGCCGGCCCCCGGCAAACCACATAATACCACGACATACACACGTCATTCATTCACAAACACACCCCTGTTTGTAATACTTTATAGACCACTTGATATGTCTCATGAGAACATCTTTGTGCTTTGCAAGTCAACTCCTGAACGTGTTATCTGAGAACCACTGAGATCTATGCTAATCTGCTCGTCGTCGTGCTATCCGTGAACTTCTGTGACCGCTTCGAGCAAACTCGTCAGTGTGCTACCTGTGGCCATCTACCTGTTCTCCTGCAACATACTGCTATGCTTGCTGAATCCAACTGTTTGTTGGTCAAGGTAAGGCCATGTATCCTTGTCATATTTTAATGATTTTTAAATTTCTATCTATTTGCGAGTAGAGTACTCAATAGTGCTATGTTCATTGGTCTCATTGATATTGACTTGAGTTTCCATTGTTATGCTATCAATAGATCTATTTATTTTCATCTGTGTCAATTGTCATCGAATTGCATCCTTCGGGAGTCCAGTCTATAATGTAAGCATGTTTCCTTCTCGTGCAAGACAGAACATCCAAGGGTCGAGTCACATGTTCAGAGTTTAGTCACATCATTTATACATTTCTGCAATTTATGCAAATGCTAAGCCGCACATGATGAACTAGTATAGTTCCTGCGACCAAAACAAACCTTGCATTGAACATTGTATGGTTCATTTACTTTTGTATCACATTTTTATTCATCAAGATTGTAAAATAATGTCGATATTTACTTTTCAGAATTTTCAACAATGCCTGCCTGTTCGATTAGCGGTTGCTCTTCGAAGACCAATGCTAAATCTGAAGGCACTACAATGCATGTATTCCCGAAAAATGTTGATCGAATAAGAGAATGGGTCAGACGTTGCGGATATCCACTGGATGAGCTGGAAAGTAGAATCCAACAAGTCTTAGAGGACAAGAGGGGTGATCGATACCGCATCTGCAGCCGGTACTTTTCCTCAAACATGTACACAACATCTTGGGTAACAAAGAAGAATAAACGGCGAACGACACGAAAATTGCTCGCGAACGCTATTCCCACTCTATTCATCCACATTCCGCCACTGGTGAGTCAAGTGTCCGGATTTAGCTTTAGGCCTTGCGGTAGTGTGTAGGTAGCCGAATAGATTCATTGATATTTTAGGTGTTGTGTCCCTTGTAATACTTTCGACATTGATATGAGTGTATAGCTTTTTGAATAATGACATTTATCAATATATTCTTTTTTGATTTCATAACCACAAATGAAATCTATATATGGGCACAGGGAACTGTGCTATATTGCGCATTTTCAATAGCATTACTCTCAAGTATTCTGTCTCCTTACATGGCAATTTTTAATATTGCCATTTCATTATCAATCAATAATTTACCTTTACAACTGCTTGACTATCCCTTGAATCTGAAGCAAGAACATTCTACATCCGTGACGTGCTCGCAGTTATCAACCACTTCTAGTGCATATCAGGTAATCTTACTTGGCTATTCCGCTACAGACTTGTTTTATGCATGTCAAGTAATATTTTTATTGTATTATGTAATTATTTTACCGAATGTTTGGTTAGTGCTTTCCAATTGATATACACCTTAGTTATCGTCCACTGGTGTTTATTTTCAGTTATGATTAGTGTTATCCATAGTAATGCAAGTACTGTCTTTCAGGGAGATGCTGAAGTGTCCACCACATTGACAACATCCCTAGATGTTCTTGAGCAGCATGAGGTATGGATACTGACAGCTCCATCGAACTAGATCATCAGAGCTGTAATACTTGTCGTTTGATTGTTCTACACAATGTTTCATTCGTGGTTAGCCATTGATATGTACCTGTGCGGTCGACCCCAAGTGTGTCTTATGTTTTCAATATTGTAATCCTTACTAATGCAAGTACTATCTTTCAGGCAGTTGATGGCGCGTCAACCCCTGCACTTGATGCAGAGCCTGACATTCAAGTAATTCCAGGGGAAGTGGAAGGGGGACCTTGCGTATACGAATCGGTGCAACAGCTTTCGGAAGTGCGCACTACATTTACAACATCCCTACATATTCTTCGGCAGCACGAGGTATGGATACTGAGAGCTTCATCGAGCATCATCATATAACGTGATTCCATTTGCTATACTTTCTTTCTTATTAACGCAAGTACTGTGTTTCAGGGAGACGATGGAGCTTCCACTTCAATAACAACATCCCATTTAGATGATGCAGATGTAAATAAATCGGAGAAATAAGTCGATGAAATCTGATCATATTTAGATATTTCTTGATTCTTTTAGACAATGCATCATTTATGGTTATCTCTTTATATGTACCTGTGCCGTCGACCCCAAGTGTGTGTTATGTTTCCAATATTGAAAACCATACTAATGCAAGTACTGTGTTTCAGGGAGTTGCTGATGCCTCCTCTCCAATACAACCATTCATGGCAGTCCATGCGGAGCCAGAGGTATGGATACTGACCGTTCCATCGAACTAGATCATCAGAGCTCGAATACTTGTGGTTTGATTGTTCTACAGAATGTTTAATTTGTGTTTAGCTATTGAGCTGTACCTGTGTGTTCGTCCACATGTGTGTTTTATGTTTTCAATATTGTGATACATAGTAATGAAAGTACTGTTTCAGGGAGTCGATGGAGCGTCATTCCGTGCTGCCTACGCGGATCCAGAAAATATAGTTGTTGCAGCGCAAGAGGAAGGGAAGACATGCCGAAACTAATCGGAGCAACAGCGTGCAGATGTTGAAGTTCGAGTCAAGGAAGTTGCAAAGAAAAGAAACAAAAATAAGGTTAGTTACAAACAGTTCATAATTTTAGGAATGGTTTTGTGTTGGGGACTATATTATGTTTTTTTCCTGTCAACTGTACTATACTTTATATTGTGTTTAAAATGAACATCCCTTTTCCAATCTGTCCTCTAGTTACCCTTGGGTGTACAAACTATACATACACAGACAGTGAAGCAAATGAGAGATGTTGCTTGCCAGACCATTTACACAATGGAGGAACTATTAATTCAGACGCGGCGTGTTGAGACTCGGGATGCTCATGTCCAATGGCCAGAACATGAATTGAATGTGTCCGGAGAATCCAGTAAAGTTGTATTGGACCATTGCTACAGTTCGACTGCACCACCAAAAGAAGATGATACTGAATGTATTGAAGATAGTTCTAAAGTAGTCACAGATCAATTCACACAATCTACACCCGCCAAAATAATGCCACCCAAAAAGCTGTCAACAATGTTGTGTTCTCCCATCAATGCTGAATTAACAGATGTTGAAATGACAGAGAATGAACCAGCAGCAGCACCCAACTACGCATCAGAACTTGATATCAGCGATATTTCTTTCGAATTTCTTGATATGTCCTCAACGACACAGTCCGAAACAACTTTCACGCTGGATGACAGTCTAATGAAAGAGGGCTAATACATAGTATTCGACAGTTGTTTGATGGATATTATAAGTATGCTGAAATGTGGGCATTCGGTTGGAGGGGAAGTATATGGGGAGCCATTGATTCATACGACTCGTCAAAAACAAGGCAGTAACATCAAAATACATGCCACCTGTAGATTAAATAATGCGTTCTCATGGTCTGCACAACCGATGCTGGGGAAGCTGCCAGCAGGCAATCTACTGTGTGCAGCTGCCTCACTTTTTTTAGTGGGTCCAGTTTTAGAAAGTTAGAGTCTTTCTTTCAGTTTGTGGGACACCATTTCATTTCTAAAACGCTGTAGTACAAATACCAACATGATTATCTGTTTCCGGCCATTAGTGATGCTTGGAAAATTGAACAATTGTCTCTAGCAAGTACATTCGAAGGGAAACGATTCAGGCTAGCCGGCGATGGACAGTGCAACAGCACTGGATTTTCTGCCAAGTACTGCACCTACCACGTTCAGGACATGTATAGTAAGAAGATTGTGAGTTCGGTGGCCATGCAGGTGTCCCAATGTAAATCCTCAGTGGCCATGGAGAAACTAGGATTTATAAAATCATTGCAATATCTACAATCAAGGGGAATGCACATCGACCTCATAGCCACGGACAGACACGTTTCAATTGCCAAGACAATGAGAGAGCAGTTCCCACATATTAAACATTTGACGTATGGCATCTTGCTAAATCAATCAATAAGAAAATCTCGCCTGCAGGGGGAAAAAAAAGGTTTTGAAAGTATTTCACAGTGGTCCCAGTCTATCAGCAACCATCTTTGGTGGAGCTCCAAAACTTGTGAAGGGTCAATGGAAATCCTACTTGAAAAATGGCGGTCACTGATGCACCACTGAACCAACGTTCACCGCTGGACAGAAAACCAATGTTTCCACCAATGTGAACATGGCCCTTTGTCCACAGAGGAGGCACAGAAGAAGAAGTGGTTGATTGCATCTTCACCTACACACAAAGCCAATGAGAAGATTGTTTTCAATAAAACTCTATCAAGAGATTTGAGGGGACTGACAGAATTCTGTCACACAGGAGAATTGAAGGTGTTCCACAATATGTGCCTAAAGTACAGGCCAAAGCGATTGCATTTCAGCTTACAGGGCATGAAACATAGGACTCTACTAGCGGTCTTGGCCCATAACGAGAATGTGGGCCGTGAACAGTCTAGGACTACGGGAAATGTAGGGATGCCTCGCTACACTACGACCTTTGGAAAAAGAACTAAGAAATGGGGGGTAAAACCAGTCTATGAGGAAATGGAGTTCGACTTTGTTAGTGTACTAGAGAAGCACAGATATGGAATTTTGAGCGTTTCTGTGCAGAGCACTGATGCATTGCCACCAAACATTACCACTGTGCCATTTCCACCCAAAGCAGAGCTTGTTGAGAAGTTCAAATCCCGGTTTAATAAATGTTATTGTACAGTGTGCATACAAAGTATGCTAACCCTAAACCCTCCATTCTCCATCCTGGGTGGCGAACAACATGGGTGTCATCTTTGACTTCTCTCTCTATTCACCTCATATTGCTGACCTTGTGAATATGTGTATGTATATATTTTTGTTGCTGTAACTAAGTTTCGTAATCTCATGTAAATGCTGCGCACTGTTAACCGAGGGGAGGCTTGCGTATTGCAAATAATAAAACAAATAAACAATAAATCTCACTTTCAACTCAACTCCTCGGGCACTTTATACTTTCCCTGACCTTACCCCAAAAAGTCAATGTCTCCATAGTTATGGTTCTCTAGGGCTGCAAAGCTCGCGGACAACGAGGATAAAATTGGGGGCCTTAGAACACGCCAGGCGAGGCGTTGCAGATGGGAGAGAAGCCAGTTCGCATTTGCACATTGAGGCCTAGTACAAACATGGAGTCGAAAATTCAAGTTCTCACAGATTGCTTTACACAGGATGTTCCAAAGTAAGAATGTACGCTCATGCAGAGTGAAGGTCAGCGGCTTTGATTTATTTTATGCTCGCGGGCTGAAGAGGCCCATGAATCGCACTGTCAGTATAAGGTTCTATTGTTTTTTGACCTTTAGAGACAGGGACCATGCCGAAAGGACTTCATTTGAAGGAGGTGGGCAATAACGTAAGAGACGATAAGGCTGAAAATTCTGAAACTAGACCGAGTTTCATGTTAGTTCAGTATATGAAAAATCGTTGGCACGAACACAGTGGGATTTATGGACTGCATTACGCAGAGATACAATGGAAATGGCAAATATAATGTAAGTAACTCCTTAGAGGCTTTTATACCGGAATGAATGAATGAATGAATGAATGAATGAAGAGCAAGCACAACATTTGTAGGATCGTCTTTCTACCGGGCACATGGGCATGCATGTTCCCATTCGACACGCATGTAGACAGTCGTTTTTCAGTGGTTCAACGGTAAAAAAAACCATAAGTTTGTGTGTTTCCCTCGATTTATTTCGTTAGTTTTCGCATTGCTTTTAGAGCCGAACATACTCCATTGCACTATCCTCGCAAGCAAATAGTTTCAGCTCGCCCGTAATAAATAAAATGAATAATAGTAATAAAGATCGGCTGGTGAGACTTATGTCAATTTTTATGTTTTCTAAACAGGTACATCCTACCATATTGCCACAGCCACCTATTCCAGACCCCGGCAGACGGCTTCTTCAACCGCCAGCTGCAGCTTCTTGTAAACAACTGCACTACATTGACCATCTTATGGGACGATCACCAAGGAGCCATATGCCCTTATGCGGTACTAGCGGCTAGAAGCAACATATCGACCTTTACGGTGGCCTAGTGCCTAGTTAATGGAACAGCCTTGCGGTTCACCGTGCGTCCAAAGTGCTTCTTTTAACGAAAATAAACACCCTGTGTACCATAAAGGAACAGCGCGTGACTCACAATAAACTTTTACGGATTTGCGGATTGAGAGAAAAGAAAAAAAATTCCATTCCGATTTAATATGCCAATTGCTGAATATTCTCTAAATATTTAATGTCAAATAAATGTACTTTACCAAATGTACCGTATTGCTGTTTGATTTTAAAGTACAGTTTCATATTCCGAGTTGTGGCGCGCTGTGTTGTGAGTTGATCTGTGTTGCTTTCCGGGTTCTGTGTGAAGTTGCGTAGAAGACGACTGGGCGCGTTTGCTTACGCAGCACAGTAACGTCACGGAGAGAGGCGGGGAATAAGAATGTTTTGATAATGTCAGGCTCAGGGCCGGGGGATATGATTTAGTGCCGCAAAAGCAGGTCAGCCAGGGTGATGGGGCAAGTTATAGGTTTATCACAAAATGGCAGCGCCCTTGTGCCTGTTTTCGCGTGCGTTTAATGGATGAAAACTCGGGTAAGGTCCATAGGAAATTTTTCTAAAATCGAGTGATTTAGGCTTAAAAACACATGGCCGACCTGTAGGGACAATAAACATTTTTGACCGAACCATTCCTTTAAGATTCCTACAGATTTTTGGTCACAAAATGTTGGCATGTATGGATGAAAGTAGGGATGGATATAGCGCAAACATTGTTTCTGGGGGACATGGGTTGTGGGAGGGCATTGGTGTTGGGGATGAGGGTGGTGGGAGGGTGTGGGTTTGTTCCTGTAAAATAAAAATGCTATTATTTAGGCTAATGATTCACCTGGCCATTTCATGTTTGTCATTGATGTATTGTTATTGATGTCATTGATGTATTGCTATTGATAAGTAATTGCACAGGGAAATTGTCAAATCCGAGGCCACAAGGGGGCGCGCGTATGAACGCTGCCTAAACGCACACCTCCGGGCCCTGTGATCCAAAAAGCGAACTGAGCCCCTGCATGCAGCCCCACCCCAGACAGTGTAACTGTAAGTCAGGAGGTGGGGGAGACTTTGGGCTACACGCCAGCCAAAGAACAGAGGAGAATGAGCACAGAAAGGCATTGAAATTAATCCCGCTGGCAAGACGAACCACGGAGAGAGCCTGTGCTGTGACGCACATGCCATCAAAAGCACATAGGTGAGGAGACCTTGGGTGAGACCCCCTCGGCAGCAACTCTCCCGGAAAACAAGAGGAATCAGGAGAAGGGGGCGGTGCATGCACCAGGGGTGCAAGGATCCCAGTGGGGGCCTGAACTGTAGAGAGTCCTCCCATAGCAGAGGTCCCAGGCAAGGGGGACAGAGAGGCACAGGGGGCACAAAAGAGGAGGAATTGGCCCCCTACAGGAAACATGCCCCCACCTGTCAGAGCTCCTTCCAATTGTGAGGGATACAGATTAGGTGTAGGCCCCCAGGTGAGAACCTGGGGCGTGTGCCCGCCTAAAGTAGCAACCCCCCCGGCAGCAGAGTCCTGAGAAGGGGAGTGACATCAGGGGAAGAGAACAACGCACCCCAGGAAGGGGCTGAGGGCACAAAGGTGCACACAAGGGGACCAGTAAAGCCCTGGATCAGACCAAACCTGGTAGGGGGGCCTCCTGGGTTCCGGAAAACCGGCAGAGGAGGAAGATCTACCCTGAAGGAGGGGGGGTGTACCCACCCCAGGGTGGCCCCACTGTTGAAGATCCATGATTGCTGGGCACACAATAACGCCAAAAAGGCAGTGACTGGGCATTCAGGTGACTAGGGACCGAAATGAGATGGCCGCAGCTAATTATGACCCCCTCAGAGCTCAACTGAAAGCTGACTTGAAGTAATGGGACCCCCTTATACTGACCCGGTACGGTAGAACGACTTCAATAAAGATGAATGTGCTCCCCAGGCTGCTGTATCTGTTTGCAGTAATCCCAAGGCAGCTTCTGGAGAAGTTCTTCCTAGAAGTCACAGGGGAACTCCGAAGATGTATGTGGAGAAATAAGACACCTAGGGTTAAAATGGCCACACTGACACTCCCACAGGATAAGGGGGGATTTGGGTTCCCTGATATCCACCTGTATTATAATAAGGCAGCCCAATTTAGGGTGATGCTCCAACACATGACGGACGACCTGAGGACCTATTGGACTTACCTGGAAGACCTGGTAGCACACATGTTCAAAGTGAGGGACTACCCATGGTCCCCGATCAGATCCATTCCAGAACGGCTGAGATCCCACCCCACTCTGAAGGTTTTTTTGGTCAATCTGGCATGAATCCAAGGGCACTGAGGGCCTTATGACATGGCTCTCTCATATGTCCTCTGTCTGGGGGCCCCCATTTGATTTTGGACACCAGGGTTTGTCCTTCTCACAGAAGTGGTTGGATATGGGCCTGGGCCTGGAACGGGTAGGACAGCTATTTAAGGAAGGGGACTTTTTAGACTTGGTAACTGCCCTGGAGGTCCTGGGGAGGGATTTGATTTCAGTGTTCGAATATCTCTGCATCAAAGGTATATTAACGGACACAAAGTGTGGAAGATTAGTAGGGAGAGAGTTAATGCCAATGGAAAAGGTAATTGACCTATCCACCACGAGAAAGGGTATCCTATCCAAGTTGTATAAAACTATGAATGAGATGTGTCTACAAGGGAGACAAACATTCCAGAGGTACTGGGTAGACTTGGCAGGGGAAGAGATCTCAGAGGAGGACTGGGCTCAAATTCTTTCAGGGGGGCATGTTCACCTCCACGATAGAGCATAACTTATAAATGCTGATGGGATGGCACAGGGATCCCCTAAGGTTGTCCAGGATGCTTGCAGGATACTCCCCCATGTGCCCCAGGGGGGGTCCCTGGCCCACATGTGGTGGTGGTGTCCCAAGGTGCAAATGTTTTGGCAGGAGATGTTGAGCTGGCCGGAAGAGATCACAGGAATTCAGTTGGGCCGCTACAGATTCTTTTGGGGATCCCACAGAAGAACAGGGACGAATACAAGCTCCCCAAGACGTGGGAAGCACTGTTGAGAGCAGGGCGTTTAGCTGTAGCCCAGTGCTGCAAACTTTAAATACTGCTGTCAAAAGAAATATGGAATGGGAAAGTGCACAATATGATGATTATGGAGAGGCTTAGGGGTAGAATGAGTGAAGGGTGTTGTAGTGGGGGAGGCCAAGACTCCTGATAAGTAATGTGGTTTGTTATTGAAATCATTATTTTTTAAATGCCTTGTTCTCATAAGAAATGGCAATAAAATTGAGTTAAAAAAAATTATTGTCAAATCATGTTTCATTTAAAAAAAATAATGAATGAGCTTCTGACGAATAATGGATCTTTCCCTTCCATCATAACATCCTCCCTGAGGTGGCCTGTGAATATCTGCATCATCTTTACTATTGGGGTCTCAGTGAGCATTGCCGTCCTCTGGAGCAATGGGTACATTCCTCCTATTTATTTTTCAATGTTTTTATTGGCAGTTATTATCGAACATTACAGCCTCTTACATAGTACACCAAAATAGTTCTGCACGTATCATGCAGCACATGAACATAAACAACCAACATTTTAACAATAAGTCTTCATATGCTATTTCTCCAGGTGATATTTATTGCAAGTGCATTAGCAAGATATCAGTACTGTGACAGTGGCTCCTGTGTTGAAGGGTAGGCAGGGTCGACCGGTCGAGCACCCCAATAGTAACATCATCGTGGGCCATTAGTACCTGAACCTTTAGGCTCATGTTTTCACGGGGGTTTGTCATCAGGTGAATTGAACATATCCCAAACCAGTGCCTTCCAGGCTTTGTATGCTGTGCTTACTTCACCCCTTACTTCACTCCACCCCCAGTTCTTGAGACACCTTCGCCCCACACTCTAGTCTCAGTGCTCGTCCAGTGCCCCAGTTCACTATACCACTTTTCGTATCGTGGCCCTCCCCCCGATTTCCATGCCATTGCTATGGACCTCTTTGCTAATATAAATGCCATATCCATGAACTTAACTATGTGTCTGTATTTGCCAATCCTCGGATAAGACCCCAAGAGGCATTCTTTCGGTGACCATTCATACCTCACCACACCAGCTTTCCTGCAGGCCAGTTCTATCTTGCTCCAAAAGCATTGCGTCTTTGGGCACACCCAAAACACGTGGAGCAGCTCAGCCCCTTCCAAACCACACCAATGGCACAACGAAGTAACCCGGTCAATAAACTTAGCAATTCTGCCCGAGGTCATATATGTCCGGTACAGGGCATTCAGTTGGATTAACCTAAATCTGGCATTTCTAGAAACCTCCCGGGGATATGCCAGGACCCTAGTCCACACCCTCTCAGTTATGTCTGTTCCTGTGTCAGTCTCCCATTTCTGTTTTAGTGCCATGCTTTTGGGGTTGAGTCTGTCCATCAGTTGGTTGTAAATCCTGGAGACTGGTTTCCACCCATCCCCAATATACTGGGTCTATTTCTGGTTCTTCCGGCTAGCCCTTCCAGAGCACTACCACAACTTTTTTGATCTTGTGGTACCATAAAGATTTGTCTTTGGGCAGCCCTTCCTTTTCTACCATGGACTCAAATTCCCTGAATGGCCCCTCCTCGTAAACATCACCCCATGTGTAGACTCCATCCTCCTCCCACAATCTCATACGTACTAGGTCCTCCTTGGATACACAAACCAAAGCCTCCATTGGGGTTTCAGGGGAATATGGGCGGTCAGACTTTGACAGTTTTAAGGTCCTGTGCCAGACCTTCCTACCCAGTGTCACAATCATTGGGATTGTTTGCAAGCATTTCAGTGAAATCCAGAGTACTTCCTTCAGGTGCGCAGGGGCCACCAGTTGTTTGATCAGTCTCGTTTCCGAATTGGCCTCATCAGCAAGCCATTTGGCCACATGACTGAGTTGCGCCGCTAAATAATACCTCTCTAGATCCGGTAATTGGACCCCCCCTTCCTTATACGGCAGCGTCAGGGTGGATAAAGACAATCTATTGGCCTCATTATGAGTCAGCCGGTCCGGAAAGAATGGTGGTGGTAAATCTGCCACCACTGTTCTTTCCGGACCGGCTGATCTCAAGTCCTGCAGGCGGGAGGTGTCACTCGCGCCAGGTCTGACCTGGCGGGTTTAACACCACCCCCTGCAGGCGGACATGGAAACACCGGCACCATTACAACATGGTGCCAGTGTTTCCACTTCCCCACTCCCATGGAGTCCTATGAGACTCCATGGGAATGGGGATTACAGAATTCCACCTCTGGAATTCCCAGGTCACCGGGGTCATAATGCCCCAATAATTCCGGGAATCACGGAGGCGGAATGGTAATACGAGTCCGGCAGTAACCTGCCGGTTTTTCCGGCTCGGTTACCGCTGGACTCGTAATGAGGCCCTATGTCTAGCAGTACTCCACAAAAAAGTTCTCAGTAGTTTCTCGACCATATGAAAGAATGAGGTTGGGATGTAGTGGTGAACATTGTGAAAGAAGTACAAAAATCTCAGCAAAACTATCACTTTAGTTATAGCAACTCTACCCATCACCGATAGTGGGAGTCTTGACCTGAACCCCATGGACTTTCTGAGCCCCCTTAATGCCAGTCCAGTGTTATCTGCAAGTCCCAGATCCGGGGTGTGCCAAATGTTCACTCCCAGATATCAAAATGATTTAAGTTGCCAAACAAGCCCAACATTGGGGAGATCAGCTACTGGTTTCCCAGCTAGTCCCGCTAATGGGAATATGCAGTATTTCTTCCTGCTGAAGCATATCCCTGAGAATCTTGCAAAATTCTCCAAAACACTCCCAACACCTCCGGGACATTCAAGTGGGGGTCTCACAGGTATAACAGCACATCATCAGTGTACAAGGACACCACATGGTGTATTCTGCCCACTGTGATTCCAGCATCAAAAAATTGCTTTCTAACGTATATTGCTATCGGCTCCAGGCCCAGCATGTAGAGCATGGGTGATAGCGGACAGCCCTGTCTGGTCCTCCTCTGGATGTCCCAGGGGGCCGATACTATCCTACCAGTTTTTACCCTGGCTGTTGGCGCTGCGTAGAGCAGCTCAACCCAGCTGATAAAGTGTTCACCCAGCCTAAACTCTCTCAGCACCGCAATGAACCACTTCCAATATATGGAATCAAATGCCTTTATGGCATCCAGCGAGACTACTGCACAGTGTTCCCGCCAGCTAGCTGTTTGGTCCACAATGTGTTGTAGACGCCGTAGGTTTACTGCCGTATTGCGGTTCAAGATGAAGCCACTCTGGCCCTCATGTTCCTATCACCCTGGAGAGGCGGTTAGCCAGTGTAGTCATCAGCATTTTTACATCATAATTTAACATAGCCAAGGGCCTATAGGAGTCGCACACATCTGTGGGTTTACCAGGTTTCGGGATCGAGACCACCAGAGTCGCTCTTATGGTGTTCGAGAGCACTTTAGTCTCGAGTGCTTCCCGGAACACCTCATGTAGGATCGGAGTTAGCTTCGACGAGTAGGTTTTGTAAAATTCAGGGGGAAAACCATCGCTTCCAGTAGTCTTACTGGTGGCCAGCGACTTGATTGCTTCACTTATATCTTCAGCAGTCAATTTGCTGTTAAGCATTTCTCTGTGCGCCTTGCCTAGCTGCCCTATCCCCTCCAGCGTGTCTAATATGTCCTGATGCGGCACTCGTTTGTCGCGGCGGTACAGATGGGCGTAACATTTTCGGAAGGTATCATTTATGAATAGTTGCATCGTCTGTAATTCGGCCAACTCGTCTTTAAGTGGAGTAGTGAGCTGTCTCGGATTTTCCCTTTTGCACAGCCATGCCAATAGCCTGCTCGGCTTATCCGCCTCAGAGTGTGCCCTGGTAGTTTTCGCTATATATAGTCAAATTTTTATAGTCTTTTCAGGCCTCTTTGTTGGTTTCTCTGATCGCCACCAATTTCTCCTCCCCTTCCCCTGATCTCTGAGCATTGGCTTCCAATTGTCTTATCCTCTCCTCGTTGAGCTCTAGTTCCCTTTTCAGCATCCACCTGATGCCCCCCACCCCTGAAATACTTTCCCCTCTCACTGCAATTTTCAGTGTCTCGGTACTCCATCTATCTACACACCCCACGTTAGTGTCTATATATTTGGACAGTTTAGAACGGAGCACTTCCTGAAATGCGCCATCTGACAAAGCATCAGTCGGCATTCGCCACAGAGGTATGAGGGGCCTGGGTCCCTTCATTGACCAAATTAGTTGCAAGGGCGAATGGTCCGATATCGAACTACCTAGACAAGTTGTAGGCTCAATTTGTGTAAGATGCGCCCTATCAACAAGTAAGTAATCAATTCTTGTATACAGCCCGTGAGGGGATGAATAGTAGGAAAATACCCTGCCCTCTGGGTGCAGTGCCCTCCACACCTCCGATATGTCCAGAGTCTCTAAGACCCGTTTGAGGGCTGACATTGTATGCCCTGTCCCAATTTGTGGTGGGATCGACCTATCCAGTACTTAGTCATGCACACAGTTAAAATCCACCCCGCCCACAGATAAAAAAGCAATCTCGATATGGGGCCAGTTTCTTGCTCAGCCTATTTAGGTAGCATAATGAAGACAACAGAGCATTTAAACCAGTAACTTATCAGACTTTTCAAACTGCACCTAGCAGCCGCACCAACCAGGCAGCGCTCAGGTGCCCCCGCACCTTCCTGGCCCCTCCGGGACATTGTGTGCTGGTAATGGCTTGTCAGTGTACAACTGGCACTAGTCCTTTCACAGGGGGGTGCCTGCCAGTTATGATTTCGTGGCCTTGCAGGGCTCCTACCCATTTAGCAATAAGTGCCCACGGCCCAGAAAAAATCAGGTAACAGTGTAGGCTTATTGGTTCCACTGTAGTACTTGGCACCGTCCACTCCAGTCTTAGGGCTTCCGGGCCTCTAGGTCCGACCCTGGCCCCAGCTCCTCCCCTGACGCCAAGTTGTTTTGTTCTAGCCACATAGTGGCTGCATCAGGGGTCTCCAGGAAGACAGCCTGGCCCTTGTACAGCACTTTAAGTCTTGGTGGATACATTAGCATGTATTTAATGTTCAGCTGCCGCAATCTTACTTTGACAGGGACAAATGAATTCCTCGCCCTATGCACCGCTGGGGTGTAATCCGGGTATATTGCGATGTTAGCATTGTCTCTTTTTATTTCACCCCCCTCTCTCTCGAGTAACGCAGAATGATCTCCCCGTCCAGGAAGTTCAGTATTCTCGCTATCATCGGGCGAGGGTATGAGCCAGGGAGCAGTCTCTTTTGTTGGGTCCTGTGAGCGCGCTCCACTGCAAACTCTTGCGAGGGCTTGCCAGCACCCACTTCCTGCTGCAGCAGGGTTTCTATAAAGCTCATGGGGTTGGGCCCCTGCATCCCTTCGGGTATACCTAGTAGGCGTATGTTGTTATGTCTGGAGCGACATTCCGCATCGACCGCTCTGTTCTCAAGTGTTCTGTTCCTCCTTTCTAGGTCCTGCACCTTAAACTGGATATCTTTCAGCGTTGTTGTTGTCTCCCGTTGTTCAGCTTCCGCGGTGGACACTCGTTCAGTGAGATTGCGTATGTCGTGGCGCATCAGCAACATGTCAGACTTAACTTCCTCTATTTTAGTATCGATAAAGGAGCGTAATCCAGGGATGGACTCAAGCACCTGGTTATCTTTGGCTGTGGCCTCCTGGGTTGATGGCGCCGAGCAGGCCCCAGGGTTACCTTGCCTCTGTTCCTTTGGTTTTGTTGCAGCAAATGCCTCCATTATTGCCGGTTTGCCCTTGTTTTTAGGTGAGGACATACATCTTTTCAGTAGCCAATGCCTCCGACCGATGCTGTGTGTTGTGAGTGCCGGTTAGGCGGTATGTAGGTATGCAGAGGTTCACAGAAATTGTAGCCAGGACTGGGTGGCTGCACCAGAGCGTCGTACGTGGACACACCGCCTCGTGGCTGCTGTGGCAGGTCAGCCACTGGTGGGTGTACCTTGTTATGTTGGGTCCAGCAGCCTCACAGTGTTCCACCAGTTAGTGTTTATTGTCGCCTACACATCTCAGTGCTCACTACTAGTAATGGTGCCTTTTGTGGTAAGCACACTTGTGTGGTGCACTCACTGTAATGCACCCCATTTATGTTGGGAGGCGCGCCTCCAGTGCACAGCAACCTCTGCAGCAGTCTCTTCAAGATTTGGGGAGAGCACAATGGCTCAACTTCAGCATCCCTGTCAAAACCGTGAGCAATCCGAAGTGCCAGGGCCCCCTGGCCCTGCCAGGATGACAGCCTAAGTGGATTGAGGCTTATAATTAGATCAATACAGGGCACAACACCTCCCCCGCTGGGTCACAGTACTGCTAGTGGCAGTGTGGGGCGTGGCAGTGTGGGGCAATATAATAAGCCTGACACCACCAGGTGTCCCTGCCCAGCTGAAATTAAGCCCCCAACACCTCCCTACTGTGCCAGACGTATGTGCGCCCCGCTGCAATCGGCGCGGTTTAGCTTCAGGATGTGCTTTCTTCAGATATATGTGTAAGCATGCAGCAGTACTGCTACGTCATGCTTCACAGTGGCTCCAACCAGGGTCCAGCCGTCAGGCAGTTACAATGCAGCTGCCACGCTCCAATAGTTCGAGTAGCACTGCGTTGGAAAAACCAGGTTGCAGTGCTTCAAGCTCTAAATGACTGGAGCTAGCCCTTTCCACGTACCGTACCAGTCACTGGGGCCGCCGCTTACTGCGGTAGATGTAATATTCTTCCCCTGTCGCACGCAGCTCTACTCCGCTCTGCTGGCCGTAACGACCCTACTGCTCGTTCCGGCAGCCACACACCAGGTTGCGCCGCACACACCCCCGTCTGCTCCCAGGTCAGGGGATGCTCAGTGTCGTATTGTTGGTCCACACACTGTAAAGCAGCCATGCGCCTCCAGCGCTGTGACAGACCACAAACGGCACCGGAGTCCAAACGCCAGTTGCATGCACCAGGGCAGCTCAGGATTCAGCCCTTCCCCTCATAGGCACTAGCATCCCACTGACCCATCCGCCGCCATCTTGTTAGGCGGGGGGGATGGGCTCAACTTCGTAGCCTCGCAGCAGCCGTTCACCTTTTCCAAGTTTCGACAAGCTTTCCCCAGTTGGGCAGGGAATCACTTTGCCAACACTCAGAGCCAAGTATTTCTGTAATATATAGTTCGTGCCACAGGCCAAAGGATTAATGAAAGGAATAGGGCCGGAGCTAGCATTCAGCAAGTCTTCACTCCATGCGTCCTGGCCACGCCCCCCCATAGGTACATTCCTCCTAATACACATGCTGTGCAGAATTGCACAGACCATGACAATCTTTGCCACCTTCAAAAGGGCTATACATAAGGGCCCCACCAGTCCAGTCGGGGCACTGTTATCTTACCTTAGCAGTCCAAATGTGTGCTCTATGCACACCCTGGTCCGTAGGGGTGCCTCATTGTACGCCACCTCCAATGGTATTGCAGGGTTTCTGATGGGTGTCATCAGCCATGGGATCCGTGGATAGAGTCACCTGCAATAGATAAGAGTAGTATTTAATGATAGAAGTGCTTGGTATGCAGGCAGTCATTATTGTGCTATGCTTTAGGGCTACCTTTCATCAGTTACATCCTTGAGTACACATGGGGTTCCCATTGCATGATGTTAGGGCTATGTGGCTCTTAAAAAATTGGTAATGGGCAAGGGGTGCTGTTGATCCTGCTGCATCGCCTCACTATCCCAGCTCTCTCTGGCGGAAGCAGTGACATAGGTGTCTGCAATAGGAAGGCCTGGGTTGGAGGCCAGAGTGTCCTTCTTAAGGTTCTTCCAGCCAGATTTAGTGATAGGAGAAGGATAGGAGATAGTTAAGCAGTTGAGAGGATAGGAGATGTAGATAGTGCCATGGCTGGCTGCAGTGAAAGTGGGTGCGGGGGCGGGGGGGTTGGCTAGAGATACTTATCAGTCAGAGCACAGATGCACTTGGAGGTAGGGAGAGGTCAAGGGCACGAGGGAGGAGGGGGGAGACAGAGGGATGCGTGCCAGCTAGTGAGGAACATAGCACCACAAGGCACGACTAAATTCGATTTTCAGTAGGACAGGAGAAATACATGTAGCAACTGGACAGGCTAAAAAACGATTTTCAGTAAGACAGGAGAATACATGCAATAACTGGCAGGCTAAATTAAGTGGAAGTTCGGGTTCGGATATGGTGAAATGAGGGACGAAACAAGGGATCAAGAGGAAAGATAGGGAACTGACCTTATAGGAAATTATAGGCGGTCCTTTGTTTCAGTGTGTCCAAGGACCAAGGAGTTTTCATCAGCCTCCGTATGCACGTTGGATGGGGGGGCGTGTTGATCCACAGACCCAAGCAACGGACGGGCACCAGAAAGTGGACTTTGAAAGGTGTGGGCTGGCTAAAAGCCTGCCGGTCCACCATAGGCCAATAAGTATTCCAGGTGGCCAATGGCAGGCAGATGCTGGTGACTGCAATGTGTACCTTTATACATCAGGAAAAGCAGTGGCCATTTTTAAGAAGCCACAAGGCAGCAGAGAAGGCCTCCTGATGTGGTACTAGCCCCAATAATGGCCCTGGCGGGCAGAAGGCAGGATGATGTTAAACAAGGAAAGCTTGCAAGATAAGAATAAACGATCCAGGGATTATTTTCCTTTTTTTCTCTCAAAATTTGCAAAAGCACAAATTTCAGCAAACACCTTTTCTTTTCTCCATTTATTTCTGCATGGGTCCTCCTCCCTCATTTGCAGATGCGATGCACGGTCCAACAGGTGCCCATCTGTAGTTGTTGTCAGGGCTGCAGTCAGGAGCCAGCCACATGCTTCTACATGCTCGAGAGAGGTGCCAATTTTTCCACACGTCCAACACTGTTGAGGCTGTCCTCCGCATCTGGGTTGTCCCCCATTAAACCCTCCTGCTTGTGGAGCTTGAAATCCAACCCCTCTTTCTTTGGCTGCACTCCCTCTTCTTCGTGGCCAATAATTGTACTATCCCCTTCCTGTGAAATTCCCTCCAGCCATTGGCTGTGCCTGTTGTGTGTCTTATGTAATCACTCCCTCTCCTCTCATCAACGCGGCTCCTTCCACTGAAATCTTTGATAACTTTTTCTGAACTAACTCTGCTTTCTCAAGCTTTCATTCCTCAAGCTTCTTTATGGCTTTCTCCTGCAGTATTTGGCAATGGTTATCTCTGGCCATGGTTTTGCTTCCATGCCCACACATTTTTTCAATTGTCTCTGCGCTGGCTCGGGTAGCCCTTAACACAAAATTAGATAAATCCCACGGTTCCCTCATCTCAAGATGCCATCTCTCTTGAATATAAGCAACTGGGTCTTTGTCATCACACATTTTGTGTGTCATTATTGCACTCATGTCTGACTTATCGGGATATTGCACTCTGGGTGCTCGCTATACATCTGCCGTGCAACTGTTAAATGGTGCTCCGTCATGAGTCATATATTGAGCTGTCATCCCGGGATACCCCGCTCGCTTCCAATGGTGGCAGCAAGCACGTTTTTTATTTCACTCACTGCTAAAGACGGGTGGGGGCGTGGCACACACTTTCTTGACCTATCATCTTCACAATTCCCCAATATATACACAAACAACTCCCTCCCTCTTTGTTTGCCAAACTGATGCTCTAGACTTACATCCGTGGATCGGCCGAGGCCTTCGGGGACTGGGCAGGATTTTCACTAAGGTTGGGCTCTTATCGACCGTCTCAGTTCACGCGTGATTCACAGTTCTCCACAGGTCACTCTGCAGACCTCAGCCTCGTAGTGGGGAGACGCAACTATCCGGGGGCACTGGGCTGAACCATCCGAACTGCCAGCATCTGTAATGGGGTGTCAAAAGACTCTAGCACAAGTGGAACCGACAGGCCAGAAAGTCCTGTGCCCAATAACGGAAATAGTCAAGGTAAATGGCAAAGTTCTGCTTTACTAACAATCCATATAAAGCAGAGACAGCAATAAGCGGTCAAGTCTCCAAAGCTCTCTGATTGTTTAATACGAAACATCAGCTCTTAAAGGGGTAGCGCCATCAAAAATGTTATTGGCTCAAAAGATGGGCCATCCTCAAAAATATATATAATAAATAATCGTTAAGAACTGTAAACTATTGAGCAAACAAGGCTCAAAATCACAGATTTAAAGCACTAGGAGGCATCCATTCTGTGCTTGGGTTAATTTCTGCCCTTGCAGCACTAATGAAGCAGAAGCCAGCCAGCTGTAATACACAAAAGCTACCAGCGGGTGGCTTTTGCTTCATTATTGCCGGAGAGCAGAGATCAACACAACCTGCTGCTGGTAAGTGCTTTAAATTTCTTTTTTAAAAGCACTGGAAACTAAATGCTGCGGTTTTCTTAAAGAAAACCGCAGTATTTATAGCTTGTATTTATGTTTGCTGTGGATTCAGCTTTGAGTTTCCTGGGCTACCCCGACCCGTAGCCTGAGAAACGTAGAAAGAAAACTGCAGCATATTTAAATACAACCACGTTGTATTTCTGACTGCGGCGGCTTTCACTTTGAGTCTCCTTGGCTCCCATGACCCGGGGAAGCCCAGGAGACTCAAAGCGAACTACCACGTTGTATTAACATTCCCCAATCTTTCTCACTTATATTTTATAACTCTATACTACTGCTCATATTGTGACATTTAATCCTCTACACATACTTTTCTTAACCCATCAAGTTCGGTTACGCCCATAACATAACCTTCCAATCTAGAAAACATACTAGCCAGACTTAAAAGAATACCACATTGCTCCATTAAGGTTCCCTCTACTCCATCATGCATATTAAACAACATAGAAAGTGCAAAGAGCAAGGATTTCAGCAAGGTATTCATGATACTAGCATATCCTATGGGTCCCTCCATATCCTTTGATACCAAACTTGAGTCATACATGTTAGGCCCATAATATTCTTCTGTTTGAATCGCAAGCGATTCTTGAAAATATTGGTGATTGGTTTCCCTTCACGGACTATGCGATGATTTAATGATGCTGTGGGCCACAAGTTTGTGTTTACAGAGAAAGCAGTAGCAGAATGTAGCTCATGTGACGTTGAGAATAGGAAGTACACTGGTTTCACAAACATTGTTTTGGATTTTTAAAAATTCAGGGGTACTTCAGAGGAGAACAGTGGAGATTGCGACTGAGATGGCATACCAAAATTAACCAATTTCCTCCTTGTTGAATGAAGAGAAGAAGGGTGTTTAAGACTTACACTTACTACACCTAAATCATTGAAAGTATATTTTACAGCAAGTACAGAGGTATCCTGTAGAATAAGCAAATAAGCACCCAAACTCTCCCCTGAGCGCCCCCACCGCCATTTAAGGCTGAGGCAGTAAAGGGGGTTGGGCCGATTTATCCGTCTTATCCATTCCGTCCCTGAAGTTCTGTAAACTACATGGTTCCATTAGATCGCAGTAAAACCAAATCTGCATATCAGTGATTTCCTTTAATAGGCCCTTACTGGACGCCAGAAAGGCATGAAAAGAATCATTGTTACAAACCACTTCACCCCCATTTGTTACAGGAGATTTGTCATTGCCCACCAGCTTAGTAGCCGATTTAAATGAACATGCTGTGTTCGTCATTACATTTAGAATGTCTTGTCACCTCTATTAAAGGCCTATTTCATTTATCAATCCTCCAATGCCTTCTGTGTATACTGTATAAAATAGAGTTTTTGCATTCACTAAAAGGAACTGATGTCCTTTTACATATAATTGGCTAACATATTGTGAATATATTGCAATGCCCTTTTTTATGCATATCAATGATGGGTGAATGCAAATATGTTGGAGAAGATTGCTCTGTGCTAAACTGCTCTAGTTTCTGAGGTGAACGGTATTCACGTGCAGCACTTTTTTGTGTTCTACTTTTCTCCAATGGGTGGATCAAAAAGGTATAGCAGGGGGCTTGTGGACACTGCGTGGAAGTTTTCCTGCGAGTGAAAATGTGGCACATGCCCTGGGCCCACACATTGAGCGTGTAAGCCACATGCCTGCCTGTTTCAGAGCCGTGATTGGCACAAATTTCGTCACCAGAAAAATAATACATCATGATTAGTTACATTGCAAAGGCTGTGAGCTCTAAGATTGCAGCATGGCTGTTTTTTATTTTTTTTATTTACATGTTTATTGATTTTAAATATAATACAACAAAAATATACAGCCAATAAATGAGCATAATACATAAAGGCCAGGATCATCAAATTTATGAATACACATTCCCGATAGGTAAATTACGGATTCGATACAAATTAGGAAAACAACAGTCTTATAAATTTAAAAATCTGCCCCAGATTTGATCAAACAAGTTCATTTTCTTATCCCTGTATAAAATCAATCTCTCCATTCTGGATACTTGTTTCAGATCATCTATCCATTCTGAAATTGTCGGTTTATCATCACTTTTCCATTTTCTCAATATGATTTTTTTGGCAGAATTTGACGCCCTGAATAACCAACATCTCTGTGGAAAAGAGAGATCCTCCACCATGTCATCTTCACCCAAAATTACAGTCATATAATCAAAGTCCAGATGTATCAGAAGAACTTTGTTCATCCTCAAAGTGACCCCACTCCAGAACGACCTTAGTTCATAACAATCCCAAATCATATGCTCAAAAGAACCATTAGCATGTTTGCACCTCCAACAGGCACTCGAATCTGCCAAACCTCTTGCATACAATCTTTGTGGCGTCCAAAAAACTGTTCAGAATTTTGATCTGTCTACACCTTTCTCCTAGATTCAAGGATGTTAGAGCCACATTCTTGCACAGATTTCTCCATCTGCCCTCCGACATCTCTTAGTCTATTATGTCTGACCATTTGGATAGTAAGTCATAGTTTGGTTCTTTATACTGTTCAAGATTTTTGTACACTTTTGCAGCCATGCCACCTTCTGATTTATAATCTTTCAGCCAAACATGCCACCTCTTGCACCCATACGGAGTCTTGTTCACCAGAGCTTTTTTCAGTTTCCTATACTCTCCCATTGTGCAATCCCTGAGATCTTTAACTTGCTTCAGTCTTTTAAAGCTGATCCATTTTCCTTCCTCAACAAGATCTTCTAGCCACTGCATACCACCCAATAGCCAGTTTGACCAGAAAAGAGGTTTTCAATTTAACGTAATGGCTGGATTCAACCAGAGCGAAGTAAATCCATCCTCTGAAACATTCTTTCCGCTCTTGTTCAAGAGATTCTTCCAGCATGATCTCACAAAAGCTGTTAGTGGAGATGATTTATATCCCGTTCCATCCACCGTTCATAGAATTGCCCTGGGGAAAAGAGGCTGTTTTTGACAAGTACCTTTTGCTCTCATATGTTTAGCCTGTATTGTTTTCTGTGTCGACACTAGTAATATCATATCTCCAGACCATTCACTTTATGAATAAAAGAACATGAACATGAACAATACACATGAATGAAGAGAGATTTTTCTTAGCACAGGGAAATGGTTATTATGATACTAGATCTCGATTTCACCTGGTAAAGGTCAAAGTTTGTTCTTAGCAGGCAGACCCGTGTTTGTGGTGTGACAAGGCCAGCATTGTGGCCCCGTCAAAGGGAGGAGGGGGGAGCCCACCCAAACCCAACACGGGTGCCTGTATGCAGGCAAGCCCCCATCCCCACCTCTCCTTACCTGCATAGATGGTGGTCTCTATACCGCAGGAGCAGAACAGCAGGCCGGGGAGACGCGGACCAGGCGACGTCTGAAGACTGCAGCAGCATCGCTGTCATGGGATGCCGCTAACGCCACAACACCATCCGCAGGATGCGGCAGGGATATGGGTGGTGCCAAGGGGTGCCGTGTCCATCACAACACTGACCGGCTCCAGCAGACTCAGTCCGCTGGAGTGTGCCCACACACAGAGCCACCACTAGCCCACCAGAGACATTTTTTATAATAAAAGCCACACAAAGGCCTTAAACCCACTATGGGTTACCAGCCCTTTTAAGCCCTCCCATGGCCATCCCCTGTATCACCCCTTGGAGCCAGGTAAGCTATTCGTTAAACTAAGTGGGCAATCCTGGGAGGGGTTGGGGTATTTAAGTAAGCCTGAGTGAATGCTTTAGTGTGGGTTAGTTGGGTGAGGACAGGAGGTGGTGGAAGACGTCCAAGAGACTAGAGGAGGCGAGAGCGAAAGGGGTGTGGATGCTATTATAAAGGAGAGGGTATGTGGAGTGTTTGTGTGTGAGAGCAGAGAGTTGAGTAGTAGAGGTAGCGTAGAAGTAGGAAAGTGGTAGTGGTAGTAGTGGCAGAGGTAGCAGTTTGGAGTAAAAGCAGTAGGAAGCAGTAGTGGCGAAGCAGTGAGTGAGAGAAATAGGTAGTAGAGTGGTAGTGAGTAGTAGAGGATGGGAGTGCACAGTAGTGAGGAGAAAGCTAGCCAGACTGATATTAGTAGCAGTGGGAGGTGAAAGTAGTAAGGAGATCGTATAAGCAACGAAGTGGGAACAATAATAGATGGAAATATCAAAGCTAAATCACTATGCTGAGGTAATTGAAAACGCGCTCTCTACGTTTAGTAAAAGATACACCACGATTCCTCACTCCCACTCATTTGATGCTACTTGTAAGACCATTAAGCGAGCGAAACACAAGGCACTTAGACAACTTAAAACATCTGGCCTTGGAGCGGAACATTGCCGCTACATGCGGACGCAAATTCTGAAGGAATCTAAGAGGAATTTAAAACACGCACGTATACTTAAATATAATAGAGATAATTGTGATGTCATACGAGCGATAGCTTTGCACGACACAAGATTAATATGGCATATGATAAAAAACGATGATAAGCAAATTCCTGCCACTCCTGTCAGCTGCATATCTGATAGTGTATGGTGCGACTATATTACAACGAACTTTTGCATCCCAATGAGATTTCAGTCTGTTCCCAATATACAGCTGTGTTATAGCAAGATCGCCCGATTGAATTGGACACAGGATGACCTCAAATGGGCCTTGTCAAAAATTTCATAGTCCAGATCTGCAGGCCCGGATGGTCTGCCCCCTTGCCTTTATAAGGCTGACCCGGAATTTTGGGCAGAAATTTTAAAAACTAAATTTGACTTTATCATTAACACAGGTCAAATTCCCCCCTCCTGGACTACAGCCAACATTGTGCCAATATTCAAAAAGGGCGATCCTTCTCTTCCACAGAATTACAGGCCAATCGCATTGATTGACACTGATGCAAAATTGTTCGCTATCCTTCTTTTACACGAGCTGGAACTGTTCATCGAGAAAAATAGTCTTCTTTCAAAGTTCCAAACAGGCTTTAGAAAAGGCATGAGCACCTCGCTGAACGCTGCTGTCATGGCCCATCTTAAGGCAGCCACGAAAGGAAAGAATTCACAACCCATATATATGGCCATGATAGATATGACAGCAGCCTTTGACAACGTGGTGCGGAACCTCTTATGGAATAAATTGAGGTCGATGGGAATCCCCTTAGTTTTATTATATTGGTTCATCAAACTTCACACAAGCACTTCATATAAAATAAAAATATCGGCAGATGGTAGAACAACGGATAAAATTAATACATCTATAGGTCTTAAGCAAGGCTGCAATTTAGCAGCGACTTTCTTTAACTTGTACATCGCAGACCTAGATAAACTATGGGATCTTAACAACTTGTTCTCTGTAATAATTGGCTCGCTTCGTTTGAAGTGGATAGCGTTTGCAGATGATATTATAGTTTTTGATCCCACACCGGCTGGGCTACAAACAAAATTATTGCTCTTTCAGGAATTCGCAGTTGCACATAACCTCACTCCCAATCCTGCAAAAACAGTTATTTTAAAATTTGGTGTGAAGCAAAGTAGCAAAAGATATCAATGGGAGATTATGCAAACCAAAATTCAGTGTTCCATTAGTGCGATATATCTGGGCTACAACTTAACCGCACAAAATTCAATAAAATATAGGACGGAATTGATCAAAAATAAGTCACGCCCTTTATTATCTCAATTAAAAATGATCTATTCAAAATATAGTAAATTTTCACTGATACCCATGATAGAATTCTTAACCTTAAAAATGGAAACTGTGATTCTGTGTGCTATTGATATGTGTCTTAGCGATATTACTTCAATCTTGGACACTGCACAGGGAACACTGCTTAAATCTGCTATGCATCTGCCAATGTGTATACCCAATGCAGTATTACGTCATGAGTTGGGATTGATTGCACTATCTTCACGCTGGAAATGGCGTCAATTATCTAGGTATGCACAAATCTGCTTTCCCTGTAAAAACTCATTGTATGCTGATCTGAATGGGCTGTTGAATACCTCCTCCTCTGTGTCCTTTAAAAAATATCAACTGAATATGCAAAACATGTTGAATTTCTTTTGTATAGCAATAGACGATGTATATTAACGTCCTGCGTTTGCAAAAAAGAAGCTGTTCGAACAGGATTGGAGGAGCACAATTGAGAGCATTTCAACGTATAAAATGTACAAAGAATACAGTGCCTTCCTCAAACAACGGACTCCCAGGTTTGACCATGTTGTTACTTTTCCATGCAACCACACACGACAAGATTATACAAGATATAGATTCAATCTATACCATACCAGAGAAAGAACTGCTAATTGGTCTAACCATGGTGAGCCAAAGGTAACTGAATGTTGTTTTCCTCTTTGCAAGGAACCGATTGAGTCCATGAAACATCTTATCCTTGAATGCCCACATTTTAAACTAATGAGGACTAAGCGACTCTCGAAATTTGTGAATATGGACTACCAACATTGCTTGCAATTTCTTTGGGCACGTATGATGCAAGGCACGCAAAAACCTTTAATATTCGAACTGGTTAGGCTGTGTAAACACATTGAAAAAGAGCTGCTCAAATACCAAGTATTAGATGATACAAAGTGTTGATAGGACTTAACAGTTGTTATTAAATGTGTGCTGATTATGAGGGAAACTTAAAAGATGTATATGTAAATATTTTAATGTTCTTTTTATGTTGGTTTTGGAAAGGTTCTACAAATTTCTTTTTGTAAATGAACCAAATACAAATAAATTATTTTAAAAAAACAAATAGATGGAGAGTGGGAAGAGTGACAGTGAGTGGGAGAATAGGAGTAGCTATAGACAGGAAATAGAGATTATAACCAGAATAATAGCAGGATGCGAGGAAGTAGAGTGAGAGGAAGGAGGGGTAAGGATGTAACTGAGGTAGAGCGATAATTGGAGGTACGAGTACTAGTAAGAACAGGAGTAAGAAAGGATTAAGATCGAAGGGTGGAGATGGAAAGGCGCAGTGAGAGATTGGAAGGATAGTGACATGGTGGGAGGAGAACATCTGCAGTGTATAGTGAAGGGTCAGGTAGGAGTGGGTGTTAAAAAAGTGAGCATGACACTGGCCGGAAGAAGGCACCTTCACCAACGCCCTGAGACTACTAAGCATGGTAGGAGAGGGAAAGTTAGAAGATCCCTACGGAGTAAGGTAGCCAACGATTTAGGGAAAACCGGTAGGGACGCCTGGGTTAGAGAGGTGGGGACAAGGCCAGGGTAGACCAGAGCAAGATGGCTGGCCCAAGCCCCGAACTTCCCGTCCCGCTAGGCCCAGTTACCTTTACCCAGAGAAGACGATAATCCTATTTGTTTTTTAAATAAACACACTTGCCACTACTACTCTGAGAGTCAGCGTGATTCTTTGAGGCAAACCGCCCCATGGGCACAGATGCCATATTGAAATTCTAGTGAACAACCCATTGAACTGATGGATAATATTTGTATTTGACTAAAACAGACGCAGTGTAGGTGAGGACAATATCACAGCACACGTCTGTGGGATAGGAAAAGCTTGGAAGACAATACAGAAGGTGTAGTCCATGCTATGTGAAGTCATTCACTGACATAATGTAATATATGACCTCTTTGAAAAACATTTCCAGGCACACTGTTAGTTCACAGTTCACTATTGCCTGCAATACTTAGCACATGCTTTAGAATGTATAATAAGTTTATTGAGTCTAAAGCGCTGTTACTCCAATGGATTGTTGTATAAAAGGTCATTCACTGTTAATAAAGACCATGGCATGTTATTTTGTAATTGTGATGAGGTCGTTCATTTCAAAATTGTTGAGGCCATATGCAAGCGCTACGAATGGCCTTGATTACTTGCTGCTAATCTTCAAAGATCCACTTCCAAGTCTTCCTCATCATAGTCATGTACATCACTCCACCCCGAGACCAATTGGGGTTTTAAACCGCTTGGTAATCAAACAGGAATTCTCAGCTTTGTGGAAAAGTATACAAAAAGAGGGCGAGTAAAGTGTTTTTAAATGGGGACTCACTGCATAGAGTAAGCACCGTGAATACAGACCAAGAGAAAATGGATGATAAAGTGACCATTCTAAAATTGTCTTATCTCACTGTCTAATGCAGGGCTGTGTTCTATGATAAGGTTTGTCCGCTCACTATCTAACTGCAATGTAAAGAACAGTGCCTGGTATTTCCGTTCACATAAGCCATTTGAGGGGAAAGGGTAAGGGTGCACCAACACAATATAACAGGGCTCTATCATTTCCACGTATCAACAGTTTGCATTGTGCACAATTTCTAATTTTCGAATGCACATCATGAATAATATACTGCAAGCATGTGTGTCGCATGTACTAAAAACTTACAAATAGCGGTAATACTCAGATTAGATATTTCAGGCATAAATCGATATTTGCTTGGGTGCTATTGAGCTGTAGTTTACTACATGGACGAATACAAAAAAAGGTACAATCATTTTCCTACGGCCATGTCTGTGAAAAGAAATATGATCAGAGTTGTTTGTTATATGATTTCTGTAGTCTACAAGGCAAATCTACCAAACAGATAAGTACTGAAGTACAACATTGACAAATTTTATCTTGAAGTAACAAGACCAATTAGTTGACTAAGCTGAAATGCCATCTTAACCTCAGAATAAATGTGTAAGATCGTGCGCTACTCATTCAGTCACATGGTGCCCAAAGCAGGCTCAATTATCCGCTCACTGAATATGCCAAATAACCACCTATGAATGAAACTGTTGCCCGAGTAAGCAAATCTTAAAAACATCATCCTATAAATTTGAACTAGATATAACAATGACAGTTGATATGCTGCAATCCACACATTTACAGTTTACTTAGATCTATTATGGAAACAACACTTAAAAAAAAAAAAATTCTCTTGTAGTCTTGGAATGTAATTTTCAAATGACTATTGAAATGTCGATTGATTCTCTACAGATCTGAAAGAAGGATCAGTGCCCTTAATGCTTTTGCCCAAGAGGCGTCTCTGTGAATGTTGATGACTTAGCAGATACTTGAAGAACAAAGGCAATGAAACTCGCAATGGTTCTTGTAGCAGCAGTGAAAAGCAGGGCTGGCGCTCCAGCCAGAAATCAATGTGTCTACTGGTTCTAGACTGGTGAAAGCGTCATCAATTGTGTTCCTGCAAATACATCTAGCAGACACCAGTTCTCAACACCTTCTATTGCGAGTTTTAAAGCATTGGTTAATTTTGATAAAATACGATAAGTTTACTTTTTAATAGGATCCAAATTTATCAAAATTAAATGTACAAAGTTTTCCTTGAATCTCTCACTGGTGTCGCGGATGCTCTTTATAAAAAAAATAATGAAACATTCAAGGGTTTTTATTATCAATTCTTTCAAGTCTTTGTGGTGAAGGTTACAAGGCTGTAGGGTAATTGGACAAAGAGGTTATTTTAGCTGGTCCTTGAGCCTCCCTTGGCTTCCCTCCACCCTAACCCCGACTTCCCTGCCCCCACATGAACACTAATAATTGTTAACACCTACCGTCTAAGCTATCCTATATGCCATGGGAGGGCCTAAAGGTGAATGCCTTATCTATCTTAGTCCCTCCAGGGCGTACTAAGGCTGTTCCCCAAATTAGGGTCGGAATGATTTCAGATGGTGCCTGAAGGATCTCAGCCACTCCGCCCCTCCCTCTCACCCTCTCATCCTCTTTCTGCTCTTAGGTTTCCTTACTCTTCAATCCCCTTCCTCCCTCTATTCCCTCTCATATTCCTCCCGCTCACATTCCCACCCTTAACTCCCTCTCTTTCTTGCGCCTTCTTCCTCTGTCTCCTTCTGCCCTCCCACCTCTTTCCGCCAGTCTTCCTCTGATTGTCTCACACTGTTTTCCCCTCTAGATCTATCACATCCCTTCTCTACCCACTACTCTTCTCTGTCCTTCAATCTTCCCCCTACAACTCCTCCATACCCTTCCATCTACCCTTCACAACCACTCTTGCCCTACCATTCCTCTCTCTCTCACTACCATACTATCGCTCTCTCTCTCACACACACACACACACATTCTCACAAACACAGCTTTAAACTCTCCACAACTTACCACTCTCTCTCTCCCATAAACAATACCTCACCTGTACTTCTATTTAGCTTCTCCACAGTCTCATCTGCACTCCAGTCCACCTTCTCCTGGACCCTTGGTCGGTGTCCAGTCAAAGGGTCGAATCCGTTGTTTCGAATTACAATAGTTTTGAAACAAAAGGACTGAAAAAAAAGGTGGAATGCCATTTCTAAAATGTATTTTTATTTTTTGGCTTCCGTATTAGGAAAAAAAGTGGTTTTTACACCAAAAACAGGGCTTTGGGGGGAACCCCCCTAAAAATAAAAAAACATTCAACCTTTTTTTTTCCCGGTCCTTTTGACTCGTATCTATTGCATTCGAATCAATTGCAGTCGACCCTTTCACCTACAACCCCCCTGGTCTGCCTCCTGAAGGGTCCGTACACCCTTCACTCTCTGTGGCACCCACAGGTCTTTTATACCTGTGACTTCCTGTTATTAGGATTCCTTCTCTCTCCCATTGGCTCAACGTTAAACCTGACACTCGGGCACATTCGAATTCTTCTTTTTTCCCTGGGGTTGGGCTAGTGTGGTGTAAGGGTGCATCAGCACCTCTCAACTCCGCCCCTTCTGGTGTGCAGCAAATTCAGCCGTCTCCGTTTCCTTTGTGGGATCACTGATACGCGTTCCACTCAATTCAATCTGTGGTGAGGAATACTGCCTGTGTAGGACAGGCACCAGAGCGCCCTAAGCTATAGGGAAGTCACCAGTACCTGCTAGAGGTTCGCCGGGATCACTCTGTGAAGCAGGGCATGCTGGTCCTGGTGGTGCTGCAATAAAGGAAAGAGAACTCGTGCCAGAATTGAGGGTGCATAGTATTGGGTGAGTGGAAGTGGCACCAGTCTTTTCTTACAAGATGCATTGAGGGGAGGGGGGCAGGGCTCGGGCCTTGCCAACACCCTTCGCCCCCGCCTGTGGGGAAGCACTAGCTGTAGCATGTGCCCTGGTAGGATCCCTACCCCAGGCTGGGAGGGGGCCATATTCCCCCCTGGTAAGCTCAAGCCTCTGACCCTGTTGTAGTGGTCAATGGCAGGTGTTGACATTCAAGGTTGTGTGATGAATCCAATGGAGTCATCACGGATTCCCAAGCAGTGACATCCTCCCATGAGGCCAGGTGACGGCAGCTGCTACCTGATCCTGACCCTGGGGCCACTATTTGAGGGACAATCACATGGGAGGAGACAACTACAGGGGAGATGTCATGGCATGGTAGCCCCAATTTTCCCATGAGGAAGACCCCCTTATGCCCAAGACCCTAGTGGCGTGTTGCCATGCATCTGTTCCCGCACGGTGTGAGAAAGTGTTCATGTTGGAAACAGCGTGGGGGGGTAGTGTTTCTAAATATCCTACTTGGCAGGATGGGGAAAAGGTATCATAAGGAAGGGGATACTGCATCTCACCCTTCGGTGTCCCACTTCCACTCCCCGAAGACCCCTCATCCAGGTGATCCTCCATCACTGGTCCACCCCCAGGAACTGGATCCAATAGCGATGGCCGTGTCATGGCCACCTGGATGACAGATCACTGGGAACTAGCGAGTGAGACAACTTCAGGTTTCTCACAGTAGTCCCCATTTCCAGACAGTTATTTACCCTATTTTCCCTCTACCTTTATGGGATAGTACAACTCCCATAACTACCCTCCTTTACATATCAGCCCAACTACTGAGACGAGGAAGACGAAGACAGACTGGGAAGATTACCACTTGAAACATCTACTGGCCTTGTCACACTAATAAGGTCAGGCAGGGTAAGGCACTCAGTCACAATCACACACACCTGAAACCCATGGACCGTTTTCCAAACTATAAAAGGTGGAGCAGAGAAAGACACAGAGCGAGACGGGCCAAGAAGGAAGGCAAGCTCGATGGAGCAGTCGAGAGAGACCGCTGCCGAGAACCAGGCCATGGAGAACAGGATGCTGAGAAGCAGACAGGCTGCAAGTTGAGGCAGGAGAAAGCATGGCGAGGGAGCCAGGTCTCCAAGAAGATGGGAGATTTCAGAGAAGGGAGACAAGGGCCTGGCGAATCCATTTCCTCCATGCCCCAGCAAACTGCTTGTTTCCTCTCCTGGGCCGCGGGGCCACAAGGGAGTGTCTGAGGGGCAGGTTGGCAAGACCCTGACCTCTACGAGCTGAACGCAGAAGAACGCGCGAAGGCAATCACACCCAGTGAGTTCAAAGAAAGGGAGAGGCCATTTTATGATACGTGCGATTGTGGAAAGCTTGAATGTTACAGGCAAGGCTACGCGTTGATGGAGAAAGTAATTGAACTGAAATTTGCCATTCTTTTGATACACTATTTTCATACATTTTCCCGCACTTAGTTATTGTGAAACGTGAGGACAAGTATAGGTTTCTGACACAGACTTTATCCTTTGTTTGACTGACTGACTTGGACCATTTTATTTTAATTTGATGGTCGAGACTACTCCCATTATAGAATTAGGGGCATCTAGGAAGTCTCCACTCCCAGTGAAACTTAATAAAGGTATTGAAACTTGTACCTTTGTTTCTGTGTCCTTAATTGTGATACCATGCCTGCCTCACATGTCATGTCAGAAGTGGGATGCGGCTCAACTGAAACAAGTTGGGGAACCATGAAGTTTCAGAAATTGAGTAAAAGAGCCTCAGACCCAACAGTAGCTAAACAAAAAGGGCTCAATTGGGTTCAATATATGCAGTAGTAGGGAAGTGTACATCCCTCTGGGAGAAAGGGGAATGATACCTACTGATTTGGTCCTAATACCTCCCCCTGGATGTTACGTCAGACTAGCTCCTAAGTCAGGGCTGGCCTGGAAGTTTGGATTGGACGTACTAGCAGGAGTCATTGATCACAATTTCATGAGAGATATAAAGTTTCTTTTACAGAACCATGGGGAGAAAGCATTTGAAATCCAACCCGGGGATAAGATAGCTCAAGGGATACTTGAAAGAGATGTGTCCCCCCTGTTAAAGGAAGAAATAGAACAAGAGACTACAGATAGAAATAAATTGGGTTTTGGAGAGGCTGATAAAAGACACAAACTAATTTTACCATCTGGTATGAGTGAAGAAGAACCAGACATTCTCCCTGATTTAGCCTTTGCACAAAGGCATGATCCCTCACTATCTGAAGCCTTTCTGCAGGCGATACCAGAAGCAGAGGGTAGGGAAAAAGGAGGTCCTTTCTTTTTCCTGAAACAGGGATTGTTATATAGAGGAGAAATATCAGGGGAAGGTCTATCTAAAACCTTGAAGTCACCGAAAGATTGTGCTTAAAATTGCTCATTCACACGTAATAGGTGACCATTTAGGACAAGTAAAAACTCAAGCCAAGGTCAATGGAACATTTTATTGGCCAGAAATACATGCAGAAATCTAATATTTTGTTCAGACATGTGAGATCAGTCAGAAGACCAGTACATTTATTCCTCCTCCAGCCCTGGTAAATCCGTTGCCAATAATTGAAGCCCCCTTTTCCAGGATTGCAATGGAAGTTAGTCCACTTGAAATCTCCAAGTTAGGTAATAACTATATCATGGTAATTGTTGATTATTTGATTATGCCACAAGATACCCTGAGGCTTTTCCGATGAGAAATAATACCACGCAGCAAATATTGAAACATATACTTCCATTTTTTTCCTTGGGTCGGATTCCCTAAGGTACAAACTTTAGGAGTAAGCTTATGGGAGAGGTGAAAGAGTTATTACATATTGCCACCTTGAAAACCTCTGTTTATCACCCTCAAATGGATGGGCTTGTAGAATGATTTAATCAGACCCTCAAAACAATTCTGAGAAACTGGTTGATAAAGATTGAAAAGATTGGGACCATTCGATCCCTTGGGCCTTGTTCGCTGCAAGAAAAACCCTACAACCTTCCATCGGTGTTTCCCCTTTTGAGCTATTGTATGGTCAAGAGCCTTGGGATGTCCTGGACATGCTTGGGGAACGTGGGAGGAATGAGAAGAGGCCCCAACACCACTATCTCAAACTGTCACAGATTGCAAGAGCATATGGCGTTAGTCAGAAATTTAGCCCATAATCATTTGGAGAAAGCCCAATGCCAGCAAGGTCAATCTGAGATCTTTCTCTGTGGGGCAGAAAGTTCTAGTCCTCCTGCCTACTTCAGAAAATATGTTTGTTTCGAAGTGGCACAGGCCCTATGAAATAACTGAACAGACAGGGTCATGTAATTACCGAATATTCCAACCTGATAGACGCCAGAAAACTCATATTTACCACATCAATCTTTTAAAAGAGTGGAAAGAAAAGCCCCTCAGCCACTCACTCTACCATCTTATGATGTTTAGTACCACAAGAAATTGATAACCTAAACCTAATTCCCCAGGAACTCACAAACAATAAGAAGGAAGATCTAACCAATCGTATTGTACAGTTTCCTGATGTCTTTAGTGAAAAACCAGGACGAGTGAGAGGAACCTACCATTACATATGTACTCCTGTAGGTAAAGTGGTGCATTTGAAACCATACTGACTACCAGAAGTCAGTAGAAAGATTACCTGATGGAAAATATGTTTAAAGCTAACATCATTGAACCCTCTTCCAGTCCCTGGTCCTCTCCCATAGTACTGGTGACAAAACCTGACAAGAGCTGGAGATTCAGTATAGACTTCAGAAGCATCAATTCCATTTCCCCCTTCGATCGCTATACCATGCCCCTTATTGAAGGACTTAATAGACAAATTGGGAAATACAGTGCATTTGTCGACCTTAGCCCTTATAAAAGGGTACTGGCCGATTCTGCTACACAGGCCTGACAGAGACAAAACAGTTTTTTCAACTGCAACAGGACTTTCAATTTAAAGTCTTGCCCTTTGGACTCCATGGTGCCCCTGCGACGTTCCAAAGATTAATTGATAGAATTTTGCAACCTTACCCTAGTTTCAGCAGGGCATCCATTGATGACATTGTAGTATATAGCAAGACATGGCAAGAACATTTCCATCACCTATATACCATCAGGAGGGCTCTGCATAAAGCTGAGCTCTCGGCCAACCCAGAAGAGTGTAAATTGGCTCAGTCAGCCGTAAAATACCATGGTTTCTTCGTAGGGAACGGTAGTGTAAAACCACCAATGGAGAAAGTAAAAGAAGTCCTTGAAGCACCAACCCCTAAAACCAAAAGAGATCTAAGAGCCTTCTTGGGATTGATAGGGTATCATCATAGGTTCATCCCAAGGTTTTCTGATAAAACCCCCATACTGACCGATAAGCTTAGAAATGCAGAACCACAAAGACTTCAGTGGAAAGATGAGGATGGAGTTTATTAAAACAACATAAAGCAAATCCTATGCTAAAATCCCATTTTATAAGTAGCAGACTTTACTAAAGATTTCATTCTTCAAACTGATGCTTCCCTGACTGGATTAGGTGCCGTCTTATCATGACGGCTTAGAACACCCTACACTATTTTCCAGTAGAAAACTCTTCCCCAGGGAGATAAATTACTTGGTTTTGGAGTTTGGAAGCTCTCGCTATAAAATTTGATATCCTACATCTCAAGTACTATATATTAGGAAGAAGATTCAAATTAATCACAGACCATTCACTCCTTGCATGGATAAGTCAGCAAAAGAAATCAAATCTGCGGGTTATGCAATGGTTTCTGGACTTGCAACCTTACTGCTTCACAGTGGCACATAGAAAGGCAAAAGACCAGGGTAATGTGGATTTTCTTTCAAGGTTTCCTGTGAGGCAGTCCCATCCATATTGCATAGGCGAAGGGTATGTGAAAAACCTGCAGGTGTTTCACTACTTAGTCCCTGGGGATCCCTTATTCAGGAGGTCCGGGAAGGGCCATTGCTATTGGATCCCAACCCTGGGGGTGGACAAGCAAGGGAGGATCGGCTGGGCAGGGGGTCCTTAGGGAGTGGGAAGGAGACACCAGAAGGTGAGACATGCTATCCCCATTTCCTGACAGTTATTTACCCCACATTTCCTCTACCTTTATGGTATACTACAACTCCCATAACTCCCCAGCCCAACTACTGTGACAAGGAAAAGAAAGACACACTAGGAACATTAGTACTAGTAAAATGTAGTGGCCATGTCCCACTAATAAGGTCAGGCAGGTTCAGGCACTCAGTCACAATAACATGCACCTGAAACTCATGGACCATTTTCCAAACTATAAAAAGTGAAGCTAAGAAAGACACAGAGAGTGAGACAGGGGCCAAGAAAGAAGGCAAGGTGGATGGAGAGATGGAGGAGCAGCTGAGAGAGAGCTGCCGAGAACCAGGCAAAGGAGAACTGGACTCCGAGACTCTGTCAGGCTGCAAGTTGAGGCAGGAGAAAGCGTGGCGAGGGAGCTGTGTATCCAAGAAGCAGAGAAGGGAGCAGAGGGACTGGTCAATCCCTTTCCTCGATGCCCCGGCAAACTGCTTATTTCCTCCCCTAGGCCGTGAGGCTGCCCGGGAGTGTCTGATGGGCAAGACTCTGACCTCAACTAGCTGAAAGTAGAAGGACGCGTTAAGGCAATCACAGCTGGTGGAGTTCAAAAAAAGGGAGAGCCTGGTTTGTGATACGCACGACTGTGGAAAGCTACAGTGTTACACGCAAGGCTACACGTTGAAGGAGAAAGTCATTGTACTGAAAGCTTGAATGTATTCAGCCGGCAGGAGAGCCCATGAGAAACTAAGTAACGGAGCGGTGCCGTGTTAGAAGGCACGTTGTTAAACGCTTCTTGAAAGATAACAGAACAGTGAATAATGAAAGCGGAATGTGTTGAAAGCCATTCAAGGGAAGGGCACGAGGAAAAGAGAGCGTGCATAGATCCCGAAAGGCTAATGTAAAAGTGGATGGATATTTTTGTGACACAAGGAACAGAGTGGCCATGAGCCCGTCCTAATGAACTATATGCTTTTGTAAAATAAACAACAGAGTGGATGAGGGCCTGCTCTGCAAAACTAAGTGCAAGAGGCACGGTCATTAAGAAACCAACCATATTGGAATACTGTGCAGTTGCCAAAGTCTCTGGCAAGGCGATAATAAGAACCCTGCTGTCGGAGTGGTCACGCATGGGGGTGATACTACTATGCAGTTGTGAAGCTCTCTGACAGGTGAACATTGTGAAAGAAGTACAAAGGTTGGGGAAGGGAGTTCTCCCCAAGCTCTGAAGCAGAGCTATTTAGCTGGAAAGTGTTTCAGCCATGTTTAAGTGTTTGAAGGCAGGCAAGGCAGCCTGTGAAAGTAACTAATTAGGAACTTTGTGAATATCTGTTTGCTTGACAATTGTGCAGATTCATGGGACGTCATTGAACTGTGCATACTACTCACCTTGAAGGAACTTTGTAAGAACCCCATTGAACTGAACTTGGGGAAGGGAGTAGTGAGCCACTTTCATTGCCATTCTTTTGATCCACTCTTATTTTCATACATTTTCCCCACACTTAGTTATTGTGAAACGTGAGGGCAAGTATAGGTTTCTGACACATACTTTTTCCTTTGTTTGACTGACTGACTGGACCATTTTATTTTACTTTGATGGTCGAGGGTACTCCCATTATAGAATTAGGGCCAGCTAGGGAGTCTCCAATCCCAGTCAAACTTAATAAAGGTGTTGAAACGTGTACCTTGTGTCTGTGTCCTTACTTGTGATACCATGCCTGCCTCACATACTTCATATGGAATCGTTGAGACTCTTCAAATACTATGTATCAAGTGACATCCATGGCTCTAATTCCCACAACCACGTAAGTCATCAGTTAACACCAATGGACTCCAATTTCCACAACAACATAAATACTGAAAACAAGGAGGATGAAGGAATTGATGCAAGACAGCAGGAGCCTCCAGGTCAATGAGTGTGGTAGTTGTTTGGTGAAAACACCTGTGCGTGGGACATTTAAAAATGGCAACCACACCATGAGAGAGCGCTCAGGAAAAGACGTCAGATCACCTGCAAAGGCGTGCAAGCGTTGGAGGCACAAGCCGGTGTGGCAGAGCAGAGGAGCTCACCAGCAGAGAAGGAAAACAGTGTTGCGCAAGCAGGATGTGCCGTGGAGATGACAGGAGCTGCAAGAGGACTCTTGGGTGCTCAGCAGCTCGATGAGGCAGTGTGATCCTTCTCAGGACCTGAAAGGAAGCAGGCATGCAGGAGTGGAGCCGCGTGAGAGGCTTGGTAGACGTCCTAGTAGCCCAGAGGGGGAAACAAGCAGCACAGCTACACTGAGTAAACCCAAATAGGTCAGAGGACACTACACAGAGCCGGCCAGTCAGCCCAAGCAAGGTGGGAACGCTGGGGCATTTCGGCGACCGTGCCAACGACAAATTGAAAGTTATGAAGCTAAAAAGACAGAAACAATAAGAAGATTGTTTGCAAGTAAAAAGGGCAGACTGAAAACCCAAACCCCAATAACATATGAATGCATGGAGTGCAAATGTGGGGAAAGTAGAAACGAACATTTAGATAGATATATCGAGTCAAAGAAGGTCATGTGATTTTGAATATAAAGAGGAACTGTATAAATGAGAAATCCTGGCAAGAGAATAACAGGCAATTGAAAGTACAAGAGGAGAGGTCCTGGCAACGGAAGTATACCAGACAGTGGAAAGTGCAAGAGAAGTCCTGGCAGGAGAGTACAGCAGGCTGTTGGAAGTGCATAAAGAGTCCTGGCAGGGGAGCATACCAAGCAAATTGCAAACCTACAAGAAGTGTCAAGAAAGGACAGTGTTTGATGAATAAAGAAGGAACGTGTGGTAAAGAAAGATTTACTTTTAGAAATAACTTTTATCTAACAGGATTGTTGTGGGCCAAGAAAGACACAAATAACTGTTAGACCAAGAGACAGTGAGCCTCACAGAGAATGAGCCTCACATTCTAATGTACCCCTGTGTACATTAGAATGTGAGCAGACTGTCTGCCACTGTAGAGAAAACTTTATGACACGTAAGGATTGGCTTGTAGCCCACATCTACATTTCCATGTCACTAGAAGTCTTACTCGGTTTTGAGCATTATAAAATTCTACACTAGACTACCTTGATGCAGGTAGGATTGAGTGACAGAAAGAGTGTGACCGTCAAATCGGAGCTACTTAACTTCCGTAGATTCCACTGTTCAGCCCTAGGCTGTTGTGCCGTCACATGATCACATGGGCCGGTCTGGTGTTGCCAGGGCTATGAGACAAGCTTGGTCAAGGACAGCCACAGGGCACCAGATCAGGGTCGCCAGTCTTGTGCCCTGTGGTTTGCCTGAATGATGGAAGTACTCCGATCAACTAACACTCTAATAAAAGTAATGATGTTACTTTCTCATTTCAAGAGTGATTTCCCAATGCATCATGGCTGCCGAGCGAGCTTCACGTGTTGATGCAGGCCAGTGTGCGGATGCCATGTGAAGGAACTAGTATTTATGACGGGCACGGGGGACCGGACCGCTGTTGCCGGTCTGCTGCCCAGCGCTCCGTCTGTACCATAATTCAGAGTGAGCAAAAGTGAGAGATCATGATCTTGTACGGTGGGGTGCTATGCTTACGCGGAACCCTGCCATTTGTCATACTAGGTGATCATGAGTAAGGGACCATGGTCACTATGGGAACTTTTACATTTAGAAATCTATCCCCACGGTGTATGAGAAGTTACCATTATGACATGAGACATTGTGTTTATATTTCTTTTGACACCAGATTAGAGTATGATTGAGCTAAACAGAGGAGGAAAGACTGTGTTAAGACTCCCAGAACATGCTTATTCGACACAAGTTGGGTAACTGTGTTTTTTTGGTCAATTGAGTATTGAATCTTTTTGGCTAGATGGTCTGTTCAATAGGCTCCTTAGTAATGGCATATATTTAAATTACAGGTTATACGTTAATGTTGAATCTCAACGTAGAGTGAAGGTTCGTTCTCTGTATATTGGGATTTTTGGATTTATTCTCCTAAGCGGGTGGGACAATTTACCACTCACTCATTCTTTTTGCTTTTGACTTTGGAACCCTATTTAACTGCTAATGTAATTCCTTTTACTTTAGAGGAGCCCTGCTTTCTTCCATGCGTCCTGGGTGGAGAGTAGAGCAATCACTCTACTCCGGAAGCCCCGCCACTCAACTTACCCTCAGAACATAGCAGACTAGGATATTAATATCACCCTCTTAACAACTAGACAAACTGTGAACATTAGCTTGCGTCACATCTAGACAGGATTGTGAATGTTAGCCAGTGCCACATTTAGATAGAATTCTGATTATTAGCTTGCGTTGTTACTAGACAGGATTGTGAATGTTAACCAGTACCGCATTTAGATACAATTGTGATTATTACCAAATCGCAAACACGGATCTGAACTCCGGAGCAGCGACCCCGCTAGATCTAACCCTCCCACCATACACCCACCTCTCACATCGCTATGGTCACTCTCTCCTCTACACCAACACACAATTAGAATGCAGCTACACTCCTCTATCAATTTCAGCCTAGCTGCTCACATACGAACATTGCCGCATGGACACCTCAACACTCTGATAAAACGCAGCTATACCTCTCGATTTTGGCCTAGCTGCACACATAAGCGTCCTAAACAGGCCTAACGCAGCCAGAACCAAGACCTGGTGACCAACACCCTGACTGCACACATTCCACTGATATCAATGCCACCACACCTAATGTTAGGATGCAGCTACCATCGCGCAGTCGCTTCAGATGCACAAATATTCGGTGCACCCAATACCACCTCCCTTTCTCAACTGACCTGGACCACGGTCCCCGAGGGTATTCAACCTACCACCGCTTTGAGGTCATACCGATGATCTATAGAGCGCTATATAAAGTATCGAATGAGTCAACCTTGTCAGGCTTTCAAAATCATTAATATGTATTTCTTGTTGTCGGTCACAGATGAATGCACAAGATTTAAAAATCAACAGTGAAAGCACAGCTTATAGCCCTGAAGATGGATCAAATGTTTTATCCAAAATGCTTTGGCATTTGACAATCTAAAATTGAGATTTCCGTTGGCGTTCTATTTTGCTGTACTGTTTAAGTTTCTTTTTTTACGAGTCTTGAAGTTTGAAACTATTTGCAAAAATGTGGTCTTAAAGTGTGTGTATAAGCCCAGTCCATGGGTGTTTTGTTTAAATATACAACACAAGATTATTTTTGAGACAGTCATTAAAATGATTGATTTATTTAAAAAAGGAATGACGATTTTCTTGAAGGACATAGTCAGTTAGGAATGCTTGAGGTTTTCATGTTGGCAACAACTGGTTTCTTTATAGAGACCAAGAGACATTGTCATACCATCGAAGAATCCAGGGCAAGGGAGTCACCCTCTGGAACCAAGGTCTTTTCCATCCTGGAGAACATTTACGTTGGAACTATTCCATTTTTGTTTATAAACACTTATTGCCAATACCAGCTTAAAGACATTTTCCCTTCTCACTCTATTATTTTGTTTGTACCGCGAGGTCCAGGATAGAATGTTTGGACACAAGGACAACTTTTTGATTTCTGACATGCTGACAGAGACAAATCCTTAGTTTTTAGATATGGAAGCGTCTCTTTAGAGCTGGGTCAGAGAGGCATTTTCCCAACCCAGTTGATTTAATAAAAATATTATATATAAGATCATAGCCGAGGAAATAACAAACCGGCAACTAATTATCCTGAACAAATGGACGGACAGGCTCAGAGAAAAGCTTGCTGACATTGCTTGCACAGAAGAGGATCTAAAAACGAACCCTGAAAGAGTGAAAGTGAAACTTGAGGTGCAAGACTGGATAGAGACTTTGGCCGAAGCACAAACTAACAAGCTGACTAAAGACCTGCCACCCAACTTCAACAAACTGAAGGAACCCATCCCATATTGTACCAAATTTCCTAATCAACAGCTAAGAAAACTATATATGAGAGCGCGTTTCAATCTCCTCCCGACGCGCAAAATCATGGCGATCAGGATGCAATCAAACATCAACACCTGTCGGCTCTGCACTGAACCCTCCAACGCAGAAACAATAAAACACCTTCTCCTCACCTGCCCGGAGCTAAGAATCGTAAGAGCCACATACCTGACCAACCTTCGTACAGATTACTCAGGATACCTAGAAGAGGAAGATTCAACATGGTGGAACAGGCTAATGTCAGGGGAGTAAACGAGATGGACTATAGCCACTGTAAAAATCTTAGAGACGGCGTTCCAGATGATCACCCTTTGCTCTTTAACAGTAACCACTCAGCAAGACCCGGATGAGAGAGGTTGTCCTTTAAAGATACCCGAAGCGGAACGCTCTCCGGAACGATAGACTGGGTGCATGCTCGGTCGACCAAAAGTCTGCCTTGTCTGCTTGCCTTAGTTCAGTCTTCTCCTTCATCTGGTTTCCTCCATTTATGTGGCTCTTCTGGGACGAACAGCAACAGTTTTGTAAAAATTTGCTAAAGCAGTTATAAACAAAGTAAAAATAAAATAAAATAAATAAATAAAAATATTTAACCAAAAACATGACAACTTTGTGTCCGGCTTTCATTTCTGACCCCTCACAGTTGCGAAAAGATGTTACACTGGAGAAAAATTGGAGTTCTTTAGATTTGTGGTATCCTTAAAATTCCAAGCGACAAGTTAAATAAAAATGAAAGCTGTGAGGGAGTGTAGGAAGTTTTGATAATACATAAGAAATGTAACAACTAGTGTGATTCAGAATGCACCTTTTTAAGCACCTGAGAATGAGAACTAGAAACATTTATTTCAATGTATTATTGATAGTCTTGAGAGCCGTTGGGTGTAAGAAAAAAACTACAGAAAATGTACTTCCTACGCATTGTGTAAGTACAAAATGTTTTGCATTGCATGATAATTCATAGGGCCTCGTCATGAGTTGGGCGGTATCCCGACTGTAATACCGCCCCAACTGTAAAAGCGTTAGCGCCCACTGGTCCGGCGTTATTACTGCCGGATCACGGATTGGGCGTCAATTGTAAATCCCCATTGGACCCAATGGGGAATCTTCGGAACTAATACCGCATGCTAATACAGCTGGCTGTAATACTGCCGAAAACATGGCGCTAAATGGGATTTTCACCTCCAGAAAAAAGCTGGAGGTAAAACAGCACATTAAGCGCCCAATTGGTGATAGGGCCAGCCCCTAAATGCAGCGGTAATACAGTTACCACCGCATTTAAGGGCTACAGCCCAACTTGTGATGAGGCACATAGTGTGGTCATATGGCTTTTTAATAATATTGATAGTTTGAAAAATATGCAAAACAAGTCACTGCATAACAGGCAGCCAAGTAGCCCTTTCTCGTGATTGACATCAAAGGCCAGTCCTGGTCTTTCCTATTACATACTGAGACTTATAGTTCTGTTTTTTCCATTTTAAGTATTAGCCCACATGTCCCAGCAATCAATGGGAAAACCAAGAATGGCGTGTATCACGATTGGCAAAGGGCTACTTATGCAGTACTAAATAGTCACAACGGACATGTAGTATTTCTTTATGGGTGGGGTAGTGAGTAATTCCACGGGCTGAATGCTATGTTTGCAGATTTACGTGTGCCAGGGTCTTAAATACTTCAGGAACCATTCAGTGATATGCCTTCCTAATGGCCAACTGTAGTTAGTAATGACAATAGATCCTCAAATGCTATTAGCCCACAAGTATTTAACGTGATTTACAGCAACGCAAGACTAGATCCGCTGTGAAACGCAGATGACGAATTGGTCATCGTTAGAAGAAAATAAACGGAAAATATATAACACAATGCTACCAGAGTTGTCATAATAAAGAATGAAAATGTGTCATTGCTCTCTTTTGAGATTAACTTAATTTTGATCTTGCTTCAAAAGGCCACAAAGCATATCGCCATGACTGACATCTGTAATATAACACATCTTTAACTCAGAGATATTGCCACAAACACACCATAGATTTTTTTCAATTTGACTTCTATTTGCAGAGCAATTTATATGCAATCTAGAAACAATGATATGCAAATGATTGTCCAGCAGGCTTTTTAATAACATTGGCATGGATCTACAATGACATGTTAATACAAATACTTAAATGAAACTTCTGTGTCAACTGGTTTCTTTTGTTTAGAATTTGTATTATTGAAAAAAGGAAAATTACAGAGAACAATAATTTTGATGTGCTTTACTAGGGAGTGTGTCTTCTCTTTCGTGTGTCAACACGCGATTGCGTAAATGTTTACAGTACGTTCTTCTCCATCGGCCATAGGTGTCACCAGCAGAGGCATTTGCTGTGGTTTGGGCCGCTAGAGCAAATGATGTTCGCTCGCTTATGTGTGACTGTCTGCTAATGCTAGATGACTGTGGCACACAGGTATAGGTCGCAGTTATAAGTGCATCGTAAAGCAAATGATACTACATAGAAAACACACATATACTACATTGTTGAGGTTCAGAGCAGGTGTACTGATGGTTCATGGAGAAAAAATGCAGGAGTGACCACTCCTTTAAGGATATTTTTCTGCTCCTTACGTATCATCATAGTGTGGATGGTGGGTGAAGCTAAAGAGGTGCCTTAATTTATTAGGACCCATGGTTTGGGGGTATGCTATGGCTGCAGGTTGAGTGGCTGATCCTGCTGCCCCAAACGTTAGTCGGCGTGCACCACAGTCTTGCGGCATGCATTCACAGATAAACCCGTGGCCGGAGGAGCATTGAGACTTTTGTACAAGATTGCTTGTGAAAGTTCCAGGCATCTCCAGGAGGTATTTGCATCCTGCGTTCAATTGTATTAGATGCAATCTCTTACTCGGGCATCAAAGGATAGTGCGCAGGGAAGGGTTTGAGGAAAGACCGCTGCACATCACATAAGCTCCGCTCCTCTCTCCGTGTAGCGGAGGAGGTTATTTCCATTCAGTCATTCAGTGTGGAAAACTGTGTGTTGGTTAGTTCTTTGTTTCTAGCATGACAGATGATAGTGTGGACCAGGGAGAATCTCTGGAGAAGAAACACACAGGATGAAGTTGAGTCACAGAGAAAGAGTTGTCTCGGAGGGATAGTTTATCTCGTTTATTTATTTCTCCCTTTCCCAAGTTGATAGAAAAGGCCCTCAGCCCTAAGATGATGTCCCTTTCTCAATTTTACAGAATACAGTCATGCATACATTGGCCTACAGGAATTCCATCAACTCAGTCCGAAATAAGCAAGAGTTAGGGTCCGGGTGTGGCGATGTGAGCTAAAGGTCCCTAGCAAAAAAAGCAAATACCCAGAAGAGGCCTAGGGCCCATCTGGTGGTAGCACGATGGTGCTGGGGCAGTCTATGACAGAGCTGCTTAGAGCACTCACAGACTCCTCTGCTCAGTAGGAAGCTCACAATAAGACTAAGAGGGCAAGGTTCTTGTGGTGCCAAACCCGTTTACTAGGGAAACAGATTCATGCTGCTTTCCCATTCCGAAAATAGGGTATTCAGGAGAGATGGTTCCTCCAGACATGAACATGTATTCCTTTGACCCAGGAGAGGGGTCTTCCGTTTACAGGACACATTAGTAAAGCCAATGCTCTGCCCTGATTGCATTACACATCCTAATTCTAGGAAGTTGTGTGCTTCCTAATCAGCAGAGCATTATGCAGGTGCCTTCCTGCACTGCAAGAAGAAACATGGGGGCAGAATTCCCCAGGTCTACTCTACTGTGAGGGCCATGTAATAAAATCCTACTGAAACCCTGCCTAAAGTCTCCTCCAAGGTGTCTAGGGGAAGGCAGACACTTCCTGAACCCAACCCTGGGGATGGTGTACTGTGGGAGGATTACCTGGGAGGAGACAGGGCACATGCAGTGAGGAGATTCCATGGGATGAGACACAGTATTTTTCCTCCGATAGGAAGATTCTTACAACTGTACTAAAAAACGTTATGGCTTTTATCATTTTGATGTCTCTAAACCTCATATTAGATTTAAGGTATGAACCCTAAGATTATAAAATCAGAGCAAACGGTACCAAAAGAAAGATCCTTTTTGGTAACACACTAAACACCTTCCTCCATCCCAAGGGTACAATGTAAAGGATATGATAGTTTATGATATGATAGTTTATTTATATAGCGCCTATACACAATGTGTTTCAAAGCGCTTCAAGGCAAGGGAGGGAACAAGGGAAATTACAATGACATTCTTATAGGCCATGAACAGTAAGCATGTGAAATTAACTATCATACTCGGCCTGACAACATTTCAGATAGTGCAAGAGCTAAGACATAGAAAATGAAGGGAGGGGGAGAGTGGGAAGGAAATGGAAACAGACAGGCGACTACCGTACTAGGCCTGACCACATTTCTGGTAGAGCCGGAGAAAAATAAAAGGTGAGGGAGAAGGGTGCAGAAAGGGAAGGGAGGAACAAACAAGCTACTATCGTACTAGGCCTGATGAGATTTCCGATAGTATTGGAGTCGAGGGGCAACAAGTAAGGGGAAGGGGGAGGAGACAGACAAGGTTGCTATCATGCTAGATCCAGGGACAATTCTGACAGAGTAAGTGCATAGAAGAAAGTAAGGGGGGGGAGAGGAGGAGAGAACAGAGAGTAAGCAGTTAAAGACTGAAGAAGCAAGAGGGGAGAGCGAATACAATTGTAGAAGTCAGTAGTAACACATAATGTTGCAAGCCAGGATACAAGATGAAGATTGGAACAGCATGATTCAGGGATTCAGGGCCACCATGAGAAAGAGTGACGCACCGTGAATCAATTAAGTCCATAAAAGTCCATCCAGCATTAGCCACAAGACATTGATGGTTAAACCAGAATGTATCAGGAAAGACGCCTGCAGAAGTAGGCAGGAGGGGGGGGGTAGGGGGAGCAAGGTAGAAGAATCAAGGAAAACAGGCAACACTTGTGTGCGGGAAGGGCAGGGGCACAGGGGAACATCACAGGGGGACCAGAGGGGATGGGGATGGCCTGTGGAGACAGAGGGAGTAAACACATGTTGGTGCATGCTTACCTGCTGTCTGAGCAGGAAGTCGGGCCCTGGGTCCTCCAGGTCCGAATAGGTTGAAACAGGAATTGCCCTTTTCTTCGTCTGCCCTTTGGTTCGGACGCCCAGGCGAGAGGCACCCCTGATCTAAGAGTTAAGAGCAGGAAGGAAGAGGAAGGGCTAAGAAGGTGGGTGGGGTTCAGGCCAGGTGACCTAGATCCACTTGCACCTGCTCCCCATCTGCCCCCTGCTCCCCCTCCCCCATGTGAGGTTTCACATGAGGGCAGAATGCTCGAGACCGAAGCTTCCTAGTAAAGTGACTGATACATCAGAGTTGGACTCTAAGATGGCAACGTTTGTCACTAAGGCGACCAAAGACATCAGGAAAGGTGTTGAACGCGCCTGGAGGGGATGCCAGGACAACTTATTGGCTCTGGCTGGTCCAATTGCTAAAATCATGGGCCTGGCAGAGAGGTCCAAGGGCACAGGAGAAACTGTGGATACAGACCCTAACTAGCTGGGCCCAATGAGCCATGTGCCTCGTGGGCAATGCCAACTGTGGACGCTCTTCCATAAGGAGGCGCAGTTTGTTGTTGAAGAACGATGGCACGTTAGGCAATCTGGTAACATATGAAGGGGAGAAGTCACGCAGGGCATGCTCTTTGGGGATGCATTTGCTAAGGAAATGATGACGTTCGTGGCCATGTACACTGCTTTGGAAAAGGCTCAATCGTCAATAAGGAAGATCTTTCCTGGGGGTTTTTGCAGAGAACGGTCACTATAGGAGCCTTTCTGCCAGTCGTTTCAACTCACAGCAGAGGCCTCAAGGACCCAGGGACCAGTACTGGGAGCCCACACAGCAGGACACCTTCTTCCCCAATGGAGGATGGAACTCAGGGGTTGCATAGGTTGTGGTACTTTCAGACAGCAGAGTGTCACTGGCGGGATGTGCGCAATGCAAACAATAGCCTGCGGTCTGGGGCAGGAAGAGACTATTCATAGAGAAGTGGCGAGAATTGTCAAGTGATTCTTGGGTCTTGCAGGCAATGACAGGTTTACAGTTGGAATACGCAAGCGACCAGAGTCAAAACCCCTGTCCGATTCAAGTGGCACAAGAAGAGGCAGGACAGTTACAAGCAGAACTACAGAGCTATCATTCATACAAGCACCCATCACCATACACTCACTCATAACACAAGAATACATGCATCTATACACATATTTAAATAAAAAATAAATTAACATAAATGTACCTTCTTCAGGGGCCTGGGCGTGGGTGCTCCAGGCTGCTCTGTCCGCATGTGCGAGGAGGCGCGGAAATGTCTTATCTAAACCATCTTCCTCTGTAATAGCTAATTCTCATAGCCCCCTGTTAAAAGCCTAAAATGAATATGTTGTTCGAAAGAACTACAAGTCCCAGAATCCTAGAGGTACTGAGATGAGGAAAAGGGCTGAAGAGGCATGCAGATGTAGCAGTCAGGCAATTAAGCCTAGTAGCTATTGCAGTAGTCAGGCAATTGAGGCTAATAGCCTATACCTGAAGCCTATTACTAAACCTGGGAGGCATAAAATGCCCCCTCAGAAAAGGAGGAGTAGAAGGAGCTGGAATGGGAGATGGAAGGCTGGCTATGGTAGTAGAAGCAGCAGAGGAGAAGCACAAGGCTGGCAAATCACAAGGAAGCGGAAGCCCAGAAGGGATGCCGGAACATGCAGAAAGCAGATTTCACCTGCAAGTTCTGTAAGAGTCTTGCTCTCCCAAAACCTGAAGTGCAGAGGCTGCGCAGCGGAAGACATGCAGGGGCTGAGTTTTCCCCATGTGAGCCTTGTTGCCACGATTGCAGAGCTGTGAACGTGCAGGTGACTAAGGCCAGAAGCAGAAGGCAAGCGAGAGTCTCGGGAGAAAAGGGAACACCCAGGGAAGTCATTTGGGGGTCGCCAGGGGTCGCAGTTTCTACCCCTGAGGTCTCCCTTGCTACCCTTGTGGTCTCCCTTGCTACCCCTAGAAAAAAAAGATTTACGTTTTTTACTTTTACTTTTTTTTATGTAAGCGCCTGGGCTGTGGCCAGTGTCATGTGGCTCTTTATTTTTGGAGTGGCTGACTTTCTTTTTCAGGCCTCTTAAAAGGTTTATTTCAGGCACACTTCAAGGGGTGAGTCACTGATTTAGTTTGTTCTTAAACACCTCAACTCAGCCTTTCACCCTTCCGAGGTCGATAAATGAGTACCAACTCAGGTTGGGTGATATTGTATGTATATTTGATCTATTTGATCTATATAAGCGCTTAAGCGTAAGTGCTATATAATAACATATACATAATACATATGGTGATCCATTCTTGTATGAAATGTATATAACATTATAGTGATATCGCAACCATATTTTTTATAATGTACTTGGGAACAATATGTGATGTCCCTTCCTGTTTTGTCAAGGGGTGAAAGGTCATGTTCCATCGCTTCCTGTGATGTCACTTCAAGGGGGGGGTCAAATGACATCACTTCCTGTGATGTCATCAGAGGGCAAAGGTCATGTGATGTCACTTCCAGTGCCCCTGGCATTTTGGTGAAATGACGTCCGTGGGAACACCCAATTCGAGTGGCCAGAGCTAAGACACTCGTGCTGGAGAAGGGTGTGGGTCCCCAGCGAACCAGTAGTAGAAGTGGTCGAGGAAGTCGGGAAAGGAGTGCAACACGCAAAACCAATGTCTATGAAGCACAGCGTTTAAATACACTGCGCGAGCCTCGTCGGTAAATGTAGCCAGCTCCTAATTGACTTGCGTATTGTCTATAGAGAGTGAAAGCTGTTTTGTTAACAATGGAATTGTAGCACGCGCATTTACCGTAAGGGCTCGACACTCACGTGGAAAGCTAAAGTTATCCCAATACCATTGTTGTATTATTTAAAGACTTTTACTGTATAACGGAATGATCGTGTGGCCCTAATTAAGAAGAGGGAATGCTTCCTAAACTATTAACAAATATCTTGACAATAACTGAATTACAAAGAGTGGAAACTATATCAAAAGGAGGTTGCGTGTCCCTAACAACTGTAATTCCCAAAGGACTTCAGAACACCATTCTTTGCAGCTACACGGGAATACAATTCTTCATTTAACTTAAACTTATACTGTATCCACAATTGTCATTATTTCCATTTCTAAGAAGTAAAGAGTCTAAACTATTACAGAGAATAACAAGCATTGGCCAAGCCAAGAGGCACCCCCTTTGTATGATGAAGCCTGCCTTGCCAAGATTTAAAGAGACATCTAACTACACTGTGAAGTTGTCAACAGTCCAGTGGCCTAAGATACAAGTGTGGCATTATTACCTAAAGCTGAAAGAATGGCACTACTGCTTCTGGGTAACTACTTGGACTGATGACTGGCAGAAATGTGCGAGTGAAGCTGGGGCTTCTGGGTAACTACTTGGACTGACGACTGGCAGAAAGGTGCGAGTGAAGCTGGGGCTTCTGGGTAACTACTTGGACTGACGACTGACAGAAAGGTGCGAGTGAAGTTTGGAAAGGGGAAGCAATTGCTTGTGAAGAATATTCTGAAGTAAAGTGGCAGATGACAGGAAAGGCAAAGAGATTGCCCTTTTAAGACTGTTATTCAAAGTAAGCACGCCTTGCCTACCTGAAGAGGTTGAAGTGTATCCTGCTGAAGCCTGTCTAACAATTAAAGGTACTGAGCTGTAGTAGTAGCACTTAAACTGAGGTGGTATATTAAGTTGTCAGCAGATGTCACATTGAAGTGGTATGAAGCAGTAACGTACTATGGGACAAAGGCTACTTATCACAGTACCAATAGAATTAGGGTTGTTGAAATGGAAGCAGCACCACAATGAAAGCATCCTGACAAATATACCAATGTGCAGTTGTAACTAAAGTGGAACTGAAGAAGTCTTAAAGAATTGTGTACTATTGCCATTGGGGAATATTACACACATTCTTTTGAACTGTTGCAATTTATCTGGAAGGAGAGACAATTTATTATAACCAGGACTACCATCTCTTTTCTGGAAGCCGGATGTGGATCTTGCATCCAGGGGGACAGATTTGCTACCAGTGGATGTTTGTTTGATGAACTTTTTCTTTGACTTGGAACTATCAAGGAGTTGGTTCCAGATTTTTCTTTTCTTTTGATGAATTTAAGTTAATTTAGGACCCTAGGGATGGATCTTACCCAGAATAGGAAAAGGTCATTCAGACCTTGGGCTACTGTTTGTTTTATAATGTTGCTTGTATTTTCTTTGTATATTTGTTGTTTGGTATAAGGGCCAGTTTATCCATGCTAGAGATTGTTCCCTCAGCTTCTAGACTGGGCAGGGAATTACTCGGTAGAGTAGGGCAAGCAAGGCTTTGTTTCCAATTATTTACTTTAATAAAAATGGCATATTTGGATAAATCTACAAGCAGCTGTCTACCTCGGCATTACTGACGGTCACACGTCACCACCACTCCTTTCATAGATCTAAAGTGGGCTCCCTTTCTTTCCAGATACAGGCCTGATATTACCAAAGGAGACACCAGGACTTGGCATGCCGTCCAGGACGGGCTTCCCAATACCTCCAGGCCATTGGTCAATATTCTAAATTTGGAGGAGGCCAAGGCTAGGGATTCCCTGTGAACCCAGATGAGATTAGCGGTTGGGCTCAGCAGGTATGGAGGATTCCAATACTACCATAGTGCATGATTTATTTATACAAATCACAGGAAAGGCAATTCATTGTTGGCTTAAAACTGCTTAAAGAATGTATCATTGATAAGAGAGCAGAGGATATGGTTCCTTTATAATTGGATGAGTGAATGTGACTTGAAGACCAGATGTTGCAGGGTTTGGGTGAAAACATAAACCAGGGTCGAGGACATGACACAATGACATAGGAATGGGAACGTGGAGGAAGAGCTGAATTAAAGATGAAGGGGTGATGGAAAAGTGCTGTTGCTGTAGGGAGTAATGCTGCAGCAGGACAGACAAAACGTAATCCTCTTCATCGGCATAACAAATAACATGCTGGTGATAGAAAAGATAGTACAGGCACCTTTACAAAGGGCTGTATTTACGTTCTTTAGGGAACCTCACCGGAAGTATACTACCGTAGTGAGAATATATACAAAAGTCGCAGAATACAACCGCACCATTAGTAAACAAAGACTTACAGAAATGACGTCCTAATGAGGCACCACAGCCGCAACAGTAAATGAAGATGCACTCGTATAACGTCACTGCATGCTCGCGGGCGCACAGGATGGCATACATAACGGCCATTTTACTACGTTCTGGTTTTTTTTCTGCAGCATTCGGTAAATGACAGGCAGTGTACGGCACGCGATGTACGTTCACCGAGTGCCGCCAAGCCATACAGAGAATAATAGAATGCCGGATATAACTGGTGCACTAAACATAGAAAACTGAGACTTTGTCTATATTTTTATCCAGTCACAATTGGAAGTACATTCGCTTATTACAATACAAAGTGCAACAAACTAATGCCAGTCCCACCGGTCTGCTGGTAAGTGGCAAGCTATGACCAGAACATAGATCTGAGATATTAAATATACATTACGAGGAATTTAGACTAATGTTGGTATATTTCCCCGATTTAGCCCAAGGGTGATTATATGAGCTTCTCCAATACCGCCAAACTGCATGAGACGACTTAAAGACTTTGAGGTGCGTCACAGTGGCATTTGCCTCATCCAGACAGGTTATTGACTTACCTACATGATAGGCCTAGCAACATGTCTCCGATATGGACACGTTTGCTCCTTTTTCAGAAAATCTAATTGGAAAAGGCTAGCAACTCTGCACGTATTGTGCACTGCAGCATCCCTATCGAGAACAGTTAGCCAGGTAGGCAAGATTCGCTAAATACTACACTAACCACACAAGTTCAATACTCCTCAGAGTACTTGAATCCTCGATCTGATATTCTTTATCATAATTTTAGTTTGACTTATGAGGACAACTTAAGAAGATTAGTTGAGGTCTAAAAGGACCTATGAAGATCCCTGCCGGTGATTTTCTATAGCAGAATTATATTTGACAGAGTGTACATATAAGAAGCACCATGACCTTAGTCCTTTCTTTTACTTTGGAGACACGTTAGTAAGGTTGAAGCTAGAAGATTGAACAAAAAGTTTTTGAACTTTAAAATATTTATTTCTCCTGATGAAGGGACATTTCCTCCTGAAACGCTTCGAGCTCAATTTTACTTTATGCACAATTGTTTTTCTGAAAAGTACTGTATGTAAATAATAAAATAATCTTCTTATGCAATTACCAAATGTGTACAGGTGCTATATGTAAAATAGAACTTAGCATTTAGACTATTTAAGAGATCACAAATATATTAATTGTTGACTGACTTTGTTGTCAGTATTTGAGGTGCACATGGGACGGGAGTGTCCACCAACTGCGGACACTATACTGTTTTGTGACTCTGTATATGATGTCAGAAGGCAAAAGGCAATAGTTACAGCAGCCGGGATTGCACCCCTTACAGGAGGCTTGCAGTGGGCCAATCCCCATGACATTTCGCCTTTAAAAGGAAAGGGGCACCCTGTCATTCTTTGATTCACCATTGGACTCTCAGGTCCGGAAGATGGCTTCATTGGACCTCTGTTGATACAGCCCATCCCAAAGTCCTCTTCCAAGGAGTTGAAGACAGAAGGCATCCAAGCCAGAGGAGAGCTCTGTCCCCTAACCATCCCATGGGGAACAGTGGGTGTGAACTGCTGTGACCAAAGCCTCTGCTGGCTGTGGCGCTAGAACCAGGACCCTGCATTGGAACTGAAGAGGCCCACGCAAGTGCCAGCCACCTTTCTGGAGAGATAGTGCAGAACTGAACGCCACGCTTGTCCTGGAGTTCCTGGATTGGCTCCCCCAGCGACCCAGAAGCAACTGGTATCCCGTTTCATCGCCTCAAAACGTTTTCAAGCCAGATCGACCATGCTCGACACTCTTCGAGCCACCAAAGAACCCATTGCTTTCAGCGTCCGTGCAAACTTTAAACCACTTGCTGCATTTCGAACCATCCAGATGCTGAATCAACCCATTGAAGCGGACAGACTGGTCTCAACCTGATAGAGGGCTCAACATTGTGGGAGCATTGGCTTGTGCGCTGACTCGACTGCTAGCGACTATTGAACTCAAGCATCTCACTTTCCAAATCAACACAGCAGAAACATAATCTTGCCTTTGACTTGGAACAGTTCCCCGAGCCAGTGGAAGTCATCCTCTCGCCCTCTCAAAAACTGACGTGACCCTTCGGGAGCCTGCACCTTCGAATCAACTCACACCGACTGCCAGTGGGATTGCATCAACTACCACAGCTAAAGCATTTAGAAGCACAGCTTAATTCGGTTGAATGCTAAAAGAGGCCCTGTGAACTTGGTACACTTTTTGTGACTTCAGTGACTTTTATGACCCCCTTCTCTACTTTTGTCAAGAAGAGCCTATCCTAGAAAATTGGCAATTTTAGAAATCCTTGCCTCGGCACAAATAATTGTCAAACCAGAGGGTTTTCTTTTTTTTTACACAATCTTCTGTATTCTCTGTGTTTCTTTGACAGGTGTGGGTTAATTAGTTTGTTTACATTGCATCAATCGTTTTATTAAAGTTACCATATTTTTCAAGAACCTTGATTGTATGTTCTTTTATTTTAAAACTTTGTACTAACACTGTTTGGGTCGCTACTGTTATCAGCTCACAACCCTCTTGAAGAGCATTGCCTCCTCTCGTCCGACATTACCAAAGGAGGCAAAAGGGGTATACTTGTTGGGATGTCCCAGGTTAATCCCTTTGTGACTGCTGGATTTGTAGTATTGTGGGGCTGATTAGGTGGGTTAACCACTGCTCACCCCTGTACTGCAGCTGAAAAGAAGTGCATTTCATCACACTAACAGTATACAAGGACATTTCTCTACAGAAAATAATGTAAGTCCCCATCAGACAATGGTGTATCCAACAGAAACAGCAGAGCAGTTGGCATTTCGTCACAGTTGAGAGGGGGTTCCAGTCTTTCCCGTTGGGTGTGGATGTTTTGAGCACATCCACTCTTTTTCCTGCAAAGGGATGATCTTTTGCAATGGAAAAGAGGAAGGATTTAGATTCAGTTGTACTCCTAGGATTACTGGAACTAGAATTTGTCACGGTGTCTCACGTTCCAACAGGGGATTCAGGGTATTTTCGTTTTTGTTTTATTCTGACTGCTGTTTGAAAAGAATAAAGAAAAGGGTCCTAAGTGAAGTAATCGTTTTTGTATGCCCAGGGTCTGACAAGCACTGCAGGACTCGGAAGCAGTGTTGAGGGAGGGGATGTAAGTTGCTGTGTGCATGTGTGTTTGTGTGTTTGTGTTGAATTAGGCATGGGGGGAGTCTTGGATGGGGAGGTTGATCGGGGGCTGAGGAAGGGGGGGGTTCGGTGTGTGAAACCCCAAGATTTTGGCTAAATTCCGCAAGAGATGGGGGGCGGGTTTGGATTGGTTTGGGTCCTGTTTTTGATCGCCTAAAAACGTCCGGAACAGAAAAAAAATAATAAATAAAATAGAATCGGTCTTTTAGTTAGGAAACGTATTAAAAATATCACACCGCAGCAAGAAAAGATTATGAATAAGACTCGACCTCCATGGCATCAGTAACATTCAGACTCTCCGGAAATACTAGCAATAATTGACATTATATATAGCATTGCAGATGGGTAGCTATCGACTATGGGGATATTTTCCACCAAGTGTCATGCCGCAGCGGCAGGGTTGGCGGACGTGGAATCGCTGGCGTTTTTGTACGCCATAGTGGTTCCCTTCACAGCCACGCCATAGTGGTTCCCTTCACAGCCATTCACCGCACCGTTCTAGTCGTTGCACGCGAACGTGACCGGAAGTATAAATTACTCCGCTTCCGGGTCACGTACGCATTGCAATGTTTCTGGGTTCCCTCCTGTGTTGCTGCCACTCCCGCTACTGGTGTTTACTCCGCCGTCTGTTTTCGCCTTCTGTTTCCCGTGCTTTTCTGTTTTTTCCTCCTTTGCTTCCTGCCCTCGCGCTGTGCTTCTTAGCCTAGTGCCTTCCATCCTCTTCGTTTCTCTGCTCGTCTGTCTTTTCCCTCTCTCTTCTCTTCCTTGTCTTTCCCTTGTACCTGATTGAACTGCTGCCTTCCAGACCCTTGCCTGTTTACCGGACTGTCTGTGTCTTTCCCTTGTACCTGATTGAACTGCTGCCTTCCAGACCCTTGCCTGTTTACTGGACTGCCTGTGTCTTTCCCTTGTACCTGATTGAACTGCTGCCTTCCAGACCCTTGCCTGTTTACCGGACTGCCTGTGCCTATTCCTGGTACTTTTTTGACCTGCTGTCTATCAGACCCGTGCCTGCCCACCGGATTGCTCTTCCATTACCTATCATCCTCCAGCGCACTCGGCCTTCTTCGCTCATCCTACAAGAAGGACACCTTCTAGGGGTTTTTTGTGCCTCTTGGCTTTTTTCCCCTGAGTGGCGCTCCCGGTGGGATAACCCCCGTGCCCCTATATTAAAGGCACGGTGGCATCCTATCGAGGGCGTCCTTACCTACACAAAAAAAGGAGAAGCCTCCAAGAAGCAAGGAAGGGAAACCCAAGAAGAAAGTGGAAGGTGAGGAGTTGGGGGAAGGGTGAGAGTCTGCCTTTTCGTCCGACAAAGAGGGCATCACTGACATTTGTGACAGTTTGCAACGCCCGCAGGAAACTGAGATGGCAACACCCCAGCAAGTACAGGAACTGATAGCTGCCGTCCAAAATCTTAACCTGGAGGTCCAGAACCTTAAGACAGCCAACGCAGCTTTGCAGCTAAGAATGACTAAACGAGAGCGGCCCTCTGCAGACCTACCCTCGCTCCCTTTGGTGTCAGGCAAATTTGGTGGATCTCCTAAGCGAGTGAAGGAGTTCTTAGATGCATGCAATCTCCACTTTTCCTTCCACCCACAGACATTCACCTCAGATTATGCCAAGGTAGGATTTATGATTACCCACATGACGGGTAACGCTCTGGCGTGGGCCACCCCTTTGGTTAACCTACCTGATCCTGTGCTGCAAAACTATGAGGATTTCAAGACTCTGTTACAGCAGACATTTCTACGCACAGAAAGTACCTTTCTGGCATCTGAGGACCTCTTGGACATCCGCCAAGGAAGCACAGACTTACTCACCTACATCACTACCTTCAAACAGATAGCTGCAGAAGCGGGCTGGCAGGAACAGGCTCAATATGCCATTTTCCGTCGAGGATTGAGAGAGGATCTTAAGGATGAGTTGGCACGTATTGCCCGTCCAACATCCTTTTCGGATCTCATAACGGCCACTCTTCGGATTGATTTTCGACTCCCGGAACGGCGGTCAGAACGAAAAAAGACCAAATTCTACAGTCTCCCTCCCCTAAAGGCTCAGTCACCTTCCTCTCAACCACCTTCTCGTCAAGGCAAAGAAGAACCGATGCAAATCGGAACTGCTCACGCCGCTCACCCCAGAGGAACGTAAGAGACGACGGGATGGCAATATGTGCATGTACTGCAGAGCCTCTAACCACCTGCTTCGGGAATGTCCCGATGTCCCTCCGAGGCGTTCTGACACTCACCGAGGGAAACGAGCGCCCTCGGTGAGTGTCAGGACGCACTCCCGAGGGGCCGTTCCAAGTCCTTACGTGACTCTATCGGTGTCGTCTTCAGGTATATCGGAGGACTCCAGGTTGATGGTTCTCACAGTTACTCTTACTTTGGGCAAGATCGATATCTTAACCCAGGCCTTACTCGACTGCGGCGCAGCCGGCAACTTCATAGATACCTTGTGGGCAGAACAAAAGGGTATCCGTCGTCTGGCTAAACAGGAGGATCAGAAGATCGAAGGAGTAGATGGAGAGCCTTTGAGTTCCGGTATGATTACCCACACCACCGAAGAACTGAAACTAAGCATTCAGCAGCATTCAGAAAGAATTTAATTTGATATCATTCGAGCAGCCCACTTCCCTATCATACTCGGGATAGGCTGACTCAGAAAACACAACCCTCACATTGACTGGGCAAAGAACGTGCTCGGTTTTCAGTCCGCCTTTTGTAAGGCAGAATGTTTGCCAGAACCAAGTTTCGAGACAGTTCAGACCACCAGTGTTTTCGATTCCAGACTCATCCATTGTCTTCCTCATCATCTTCAGGAATACGCCGAAGTGGTGACAGAAAAAACACCTAGCGACCTTCCTCCTCACCGACCAGAAGACTGCTGCCTGGATCTCGTTCCAGGTGCACTAGTACCATTTTGTAGGATGTTCCCTTTATCTCTCAGGGAGAAACACGTCCTCCGGGAATACCTGGATAACAATCTGGCCAATGGGCTCATAAAACCATCGAAATCACCGGCTGGGGCTTCCCTGTTTTTTATCCCTAAGAAGGACTCACAAGAGCTGAGACCCTGTATTAACTACAGGGGTCTGAATAAGGTGACCATTAAGGACAGATACCCAATGCCACTTATCACTGAGATCATTCAAGCCGTTCATGGCGCCAAGATTTTTACGAAATTGGATCTTCGGAACGCCTATCATCTTCTCTGGATTCAAAAGGGGGATAAATGGAAGACAGCTTTCAGGACCCCCTATGGGTTATACGAATACCAGGTGATGCCCTTTGGGCTTGTGAATGCCCCGTCAGCATTTCAGCGATTTATGGACCAGCTTTTTTCAGACCTGCTATGTCAGACCACAATAGTCTATCTTGACGACATATTGGTGTACTCAAGGACTCCGGAAGAACAGGAAGTCCATGTAAAAGAAGTTTTCCAGAGACTTAGAGACAACCACCTCTCAGTCAAATTGGACAAATGTGTGTTTTCCGCTACGTCTATCCCATACCTGGGATTCATACTATCCAGTCGGGGTATAGCCATGGATCCCCGCAAGGTGTCCGCCATCCTAGAATGGCCCTCTCCTAAATCCATCAAAGATGTACAAAGATTCCTGGGATTGGCGAACTTTTATCGGAAGTCCATCTCCAACTTCTCCCACCAGATAACACCCATTACCCCCTTATTCAAGAAGTCTTCCAATCCGTTTTCCTGGTCCAACGAAGCTGAAGACAGTTTTCGCAATCTTAAGGAAGCTTTCTGTACCGCTCCCATCCTTCAACAGCCAGATTAAGATCGACCCTTCATTGTGAGACGGATGCTTCTTCATCGGCCATTGGCGCAGTGCTTTTACAAGAACGCCAAGGAGTGGAACATCCTGTTTCATATTATTCCAAAACCCTCAATACCAGCCAAAATAACTACTCAGTCATAGAGCGTGAGCTGTTGGCCATGAAGTCAGCTTGTTTGGAGTGGCGACATCTTCTAAAGGGAGGCAAACACCCATTCTCCATAAGAACCGATCACAAGAACCTACAGGTCCTATGACAATTCAAATGCTACAACACGCGTCAAGCACGTTGGGCCCATTTCTTTGCCCAGTTTGATTTCGATGTTACTTACATCCCAGGGCAACAAAATCTTGTTGCGGACTCTCTATCTCGCAGAGGAGACTACATGTCCGGACCAGACGAATCACACGATCTGATGTTTCCATTACCTAGACAAATAGGTGTTCTGTCCACCTCTCTAAAGCAGGTGAAAGAGGCTTCTGAAGGCAGTTTCAAATCCGAGAACCATCCTAAAGACATCATCTACGACATCAAGGAAGGGCTCTACTTTGTGGAAGGCAAGTTGTATCTACCTACTCCTGAGTTCCGGAAATTGGCATAAACTGGTGTCACGACTCCAAGTTGGCAGGTCATAGAGGCACGAAGGGCACTTTGGACTATCTGCAGAGACACTTCTATTGGCCAGAAATGAAACGAGATGTGGACTGTTATGTACAATCCTGCACTATGTGCCTTCACAGCAAGGGTTCCCGTCTCAGACCATTAGGGCTTTTGGAACCAAATTCTGTACCCGATGGTCCTTGGGAAGTCGTTTCCACAGATTTCATCGTACATTTACCTCCTTCCCAAGGGTTCACGTGTATCATGGTGGTAATCGATTTCTTCACAAAAATGGCTCACTTCTCTCCGTTACCAGGGGTTCCAACAGCAGCAGGTATGGCCGAGACGTTTATCAAGGACATCTTCCGCATCCACGGAGTTCCTAAGAAAATCATCTCTGATCGAGATAGCCAGTACACCTCTCGATTTTGGAAGAATCTAAGCAACCGTCTAGGCATTGAGAGAGCCTTAACGTCCGGGTTTCATCCCCAGTCAATGGGCAGACGGAACGCCTAAATGCCACCTTAGAACAATACCTACGATGCTATGTGAATCTCCAACAGGACAATTGGGTCTCTCTACTTCCCTTGGCTGAGTTCTCTTATAATAATTCCTTTCACTCTACTCTCGGTCTCACCCCTTTTTTCTGTAACTATGGTTTCCATCCACGGTCCATACTGCACGTCTCTGGCATCACCACCGGCTTACCAACTGTTGATTCCGCTCTCGCCATATTGGCACACCCTTCCAAACTTTCTCCTAGATTTCTGGAACCTTACGAGATCACACAAGCTATCAACCCGGTGGCTTTTCGTTTAAAACTACCCAAAAGCCTTCATAGGGTTCACCCTGTGTTTCATACTTCTCAACTAAAACCTTTCCATGAAGACATCTGGTCCCGCAAAAAGATAAAAGCTCCCTTTCCCGCTACTTCGACCCAGGAGGAATTTTAAGTGGCTCAGATTTGTGATTCCCGGTACCGCCGGGGAAGGCTGGAATACCTGGTGCGATGGAAGGGATATCACTGGTCGGAAAACTCTTGGGAACCAGCCTCTCATGTCCATGCCCCGCTTTTAGTCTGCAGGTTCTATCACTTTCACCCTGGCAAACCTGGGGGGGGCCCCCTAGGAAGGGGCATACTGTCCTGCCGCGGCAGCAGGGTTGGCGGGCGTGGACTCGCTGGGGTTTTTGTACGCCATAGTGTTTCCCTTCACAGCCATTCACCGCACCGTTCTAGTCGTTGCACGCGAACGTGACCGGAAGTATAAATTACTCCGCTTTCGGGTCACGTACGCGTTGCAACGTTTCCGGGTTCCCTCCTGTGTTGCTGCCGCTCCCGCTACTGGTGTTTACTGCGCCGTTTGTTTTCACCTTCTGTTTCCCGTGCTTTTCTGTTTTTTCCTCCTCTGCTTGCTGCCCTCGCGCTGTGCTTCTTAGCCTAGTGCCTTCCATCCTCTTCCTTTCCCTGCTCGTCTGCCTTTTCCCTCTCTCTTCTCTTCCTTGTCTTTCCCTTGTACCTGATTGAACTGCTGCCTTCCAGATCCTTGCCTGTTTACTGGACTGCCTGTGTCTTTCCCTTGTACCTGATTGAACTGCTGCCTTCCAGACCCTTGCCTGTTTACCGGACTGCCTGTGTCTTTCCCTTGTACCTGATTGAACTGCTGCCTTCCAGACCCTTGCCTGTTTACCGGACTACCTGTGCCTATCCCTGGTACTTTTTTGACCTGCTGTCTATCAGACCCGTGCCTGCCCACCGGATTGCTCTTCCATTACCTGTCATCCTCCAGCGCACTCGCCCTAGAAGGTGTCCTTCTTGTAGGGCACCCTAGAAGGTGTCCTACAAGAAGGACACCTTCTAGGGGTTTTTTTTGCCTCTTGGCTTTTTTTCCCCTGAGTGGCGCTCCCGGTGGCATCCTATCGAGGGCGTCCTTACCTACACAAAAAAAAGGAGAAGCCTCCAAGAAGCAAGGAAGGGAAGCCCAAGAAGAAAGTGGAAGGTGAGGAGTTGGGGGAAGGGGGAGAGTCTGCCTTTTCGTCCAACGAAGAGGACATCACCGACATTTGTGACACCAAGAGACTCCAAGTGGCACCAGAAGACAATAAGAGCAAAGCTCCAAAAAAACAAATATCTGCCCACCCTTTAAAATAAAATAAAAACCTGGCATCGTACGACCTTCCTCACCTCCATCTTCAGGCCCTTTGTTCCTGTAATTCTCGCCCACCTTCCTCATGTTTACGTATGCCATCCTGCACCATTTAAATAAAAGAAAGATTACCTGGTGCCATGGCAACCCTCACCACCACCATGTCCTATACCATGTCGTATATAACCTAAGTCGACATTCTTGCATAGACATAGGTAGAGCAGCACGACAGGAACCACAGTTTTGGTGAAAATCAAAGCTAGTGGCTTCTGCGGAGAAAGGGAGTCACACAAACACCCTATGGATCCAAGAAAGGCAGAGGAACCTCTGTAGCACCTTGCTGCGACATTACAGAAGTGGATTTTAAAATCCATAACTCTGTTTTGATGCAACAGTAAAAGGATATATCATTTTAAAACCTTAATTATTAATGATGGCTTTCAAACTGAGTCACCCTGAAATATTTCCATCTTGTGATCTTGGTTCAAACCAAGGCTTACTGCTCTCAATTTATGAATCAAGGCGTTTTCATGTCAGCTTTCTTTCCTCTACAAGGAAACCTTTTGACGGTTTGAATGTAAAGTATTTAATTGCTCCATAACTGCACAATGCTGATTTTACCAATGTCTAGCTGCTGGTGATTCGTGTATTAAAGGCTCTAAAACGTTCAATAAAGTGGTCTTTCAGTTGTCTGATATCACTCCCAACATAGATCCATATGCAAAAGAATTCTATAATGTAAAAGGTTCACTTAGTGTGACAATTCATACATGTTGGTATTTTGAACGCTTTGGTCATGTTAGATTAGAACTCTGTAGTGCTGTGTTGAACAAATTCACACAAGTTGCATTGGTGGTATTGCTAGAATCCTTTCGGTACTAGTGGTAACCAAGTTGCTGACACCAAAGGTTCTAGTGGTAGTAGAATTGGTCGAAGCTGATTTTTCATGTCTCTGGGGATAAAATGTTGATCTAAGAAAAACGCGGCAACAATCTTGCGAGGCTTGTAGAGAATGAAGTATGTCTCGTGAACAGCTGCCTGCTATCTTTAGTCTCGTGTAGGATCACCTGTTCTGTGAATATTAGAGAAGCATTTGAAGTTTGTGTAAACACTTGAATCCAAGGGTCAAAGCAAGGTAGCCCTTCCAGAGAGTGACATACTGACTGTTGCATGCTTTTGGGTAACCTAAAATATGCAATAGAATATTTTTACACTTGATAATGTGCCTTCAGAGTGGGACCTTATATTTGCAAAATTCTTTTAAGGCATACACTTTTTGAGCAAATATCAACCACAGAACTGACAACCGCCCTACTGTTACGTCAATGAGTTAAAATACCCGATTAAACGTAAGACACCGTGGCAACAAAATACACAATCTCCTTGTATGTGCTTAACCAGTCCGTATTCTAATGAATAGTTTAGGAGGGGATCTTGTTTGCCAAATCCAAGAGGATACTTGGGAAGAACGTCTGTATGCTTGGGCGGTAGAGCTGGGGGAGCCACAAGAAGCCTGGGATTACCCTGCATTATGCCAGTGCCTACCCAAACAACGGGTCAGCCTAGTGCCCGCATGCTGCCAAAAAACACCCGAAGCTTCAGACAGAAAAAAGGACCCACACACAGTGAAAGGTTTGCTGCCCCCACACCCTCTCTAATTAAAGGAAAATAAACCTTACCTGCATCCCTCATAGAAACTTAACCGTGACCTCAGTGAGTGAACAGAAACCAGAGCACAGATTTTAAATCGCTGAGCTCTTGCTTTAGTACAGTATTGACATACAATTGAAATAATGTTACCAGTTAGAGCTTAGCAGAGCATTCAGGTGTCCCAAGTCTGCTCTGCAGCATTACATCACACTGCATGCTCGGGACAAATACTGTGTTTTTCATACACACTCTTTAATTAAGCACTGTTTTTTTTATATGGCACTGCAACAGATACCTCAACCAGGATTAAATCAAGTGTGGGAATGGCCCTATTCTCTCAAAGGTTGCAGCGCTCTATTAAGTGTCAAGATTTACAAGAAGCCACCACCATTGAAACACAAACATTTCAAAGATTCACTTGGACTTTTAATCTGCTTCCTGCAAAATTAAATCATAAGCACATCTTTTTTTTAACTGCATTATGCAGACTATCCCATATTTGCTTTTTAAGTGCAGAAAAACATGGTTCACAATATGCACAGCAAAATGTTCAAAGACTCTCAAATAATAAAAACAGGCGACTTTATCATAAAGGCCCTTCAGCGCTGTGCTTTCATAGCTTAAAAGAAAACTCTTAGGGAGGTTTTCAGCAAACAAGTTGTGCCATATTAGGTGTGAAATTATCAGCCAAGCATGATTTATAGGGTCACTTCATATTGCACTGGGGTACATGTAGGCCTGCATTTATAATGTTAACAAACTACAAGTACCCTACAAGAATGCAAAACGATGTGCCAAAAAAGCTAGGTATTCCAGATATATTATCACGTTCTAGACACACAAAGGGCTGTATAGGTAGAAGTGGTTGCATTTTAGTGTGTCCTCAGCGGCGGTATTTCAAAATAAACTCGGGCGCCTTTCGCTGACATAAAAGGCACTAGCAACATAAGTGACGACATACTGGTATACGCGAGAACAGAGGGTGAACATGTGGAACACCTGGAGAAAGTGTTGGAGAGGATTCAATCGCTAGGGCTGTCGCTCCATAGAGAAAAGCATGTGTTCTTAAAGAAAAAGTTGGAATTCGTTGGCTAGATTTCAGGAAAGTGGCATTTCCCCTGATTTTAGGAAGGTGGCGGCCATTTGGACTGCACAAGCTCTAGTGAATGTGTCAGAGGTGAGGATTTTCTTGGGCATGGCCACGCACTATGGATGGTTTATCAAGAACCTTGAAAGGCTGTCGGAACCCCTAAAGAATTTGACAAAGAAAGATTTGCTGTGTAAGTGGACCCCTTTGGAAGAGAATGCGTTTCTCAAGATTAAAGATGATCTGACCGCTGATAGCACTATGGCAGTTTTTGATCCAGGGGGTCACGCAAAGCTGGTCGTGGATGCCAGTCCATTTGGTCTACGGGAGGTGTTGATACAAGCTGAAGCGGGAGGAAGCATTCGACCGGTGGCCTACGCGAGCAGAGCGCTCTCGGCCACAAAACAGAGATATTTGCAAATTGAGCACAAGGCTCTGGCGGTCTTGTTGGACTGTCACCACTATCACTTGTTCATTTATGGGAAGCCAATTTCCGTGGTTACAGAACACAAACCTCTTCTTCCTATTATGTCAGGATCATCCACGCGGTTCCTGGCTAGGATCGAAAAGTGGCTGTTGGTGTCCCTGGAGTATGATATCACTCTTTTGTATCACCCAGATGGCAACAATGCGCAAATTATGTCTCCAGGCATTTGTCCACACTGAGTACTGAGTCAGTGAAGGAGGAGAGCATCACAGAAGATTATGTGTGTCTGGTAACGGAAGCAGCAATTCCAAGAACAATGGCGATTGAAGAAATTACCTATGCTTCAGGGGAAGATGAATTCTTTAGAATAATGAGAGAGGCTATCACGAGAGGGCAGTGGACACTTCAGGGGAAGAAGAATGCTTTAGAATAATGAGAGAGGCTATCACGAGAGGGCAGTGGAAACAGGTGTTTGCGGATCTGGACAAGCGCACTCAACAGGCGAAAGCGACACTAGAACAATTGTGGAAGGTCAAACACAAACTGATGTTTGCTTCCGATAGGTTGTTGCTGAGGGGATTGCAAATGGTCATTCCGAGCAAGTTAGTCCTAAAAGTGATCAGCCTAGTGCATCATTGGCATCAAGGAACGACAAAGACAGAGACTCACATTCGCCAGAAAGTGTGGTTTCTGAGCCTGGGAGAGAAGGTGGATGCATACATGAGAACATGTGTGTAGTGCCAGGCAGCGTCTCCTGAGAACAAAGCACCACCGATCTAGTCATTAGACAGGAGCTATAAATCATGGGACAAGGTGCATATTAACTTTGGGTCTACTAGCCGTGATGATCACTTCCTAGTGCTGATCTATCAGTGGTCACGGAATCCAGAGGTGGAGTTCATACCGTTGACAGCGTTGGTGGGTGTGGTACCCAGCATGGAGAAGATCTTTGCAACACGTGGGTACCCAACAAAGATCTGCTCTGACAGACCACAATTCCAGAGTGAGAGTTCTCATATGTTCATGCAAGAATGTGTGTGGCATTCATCACAGGAAAATTACCCTGTTGTTGACAAAGGCCAATGGTGAAGCAGAACACTTCACACACACACTAAACAAGACATTTAGTAATAGGATATCACATCATCCAGAGATACGCACAACCAACTGAAGGAGGTAGACCCTCGGGAGGCCTTATGTTGGATGCTACGAATGCTTTAAAATGAGTTGAGTTTTTGCCAGCCCAGGTTAATCTATTTGTGATAACAGGCAGTTAGACTGGTATGGTGAAATCCCAAGCAAATCAAATTCTATTGATCAATGGTTATGATTCACCTGGTAATATGGAGATAATAAAAATATTGGCACACACTGAATTGATTCTGAATTAATGGTTATTTATCAATCCAAATGGCATGCATATTATATCAGGTGATATGAACTTTCAGAGGTACCCCACTAGATGCAAGACTAGTAGGAAAGATTAATGGTTTAATTTGACTAAAAATTGTCATAATGTTGAGACATTAGATATGCTAGTAAGTGAGCACATAGATATGAATGTTTCTAATCAATGGGAAATGTTTATTACAGATTTTATTTATTTGCAATTATATGTTGGTTCGGATTTACCAGGGCAGAAAACATATACATGGTCAAACAGTACATTTGAATCATGGTTTATGTTTTCATAGAAGGAACATTTATGACCTATATCGAAACATTTTATTTGGTTTTTAATACCCCTGGTGACCATGCTGCAATTAGATTGATTGTGGAAGTGTATTTAATCAGAGAAACCACTAAGGTAAAGGGGTTTTATTCAATAGATATGGCTGCTAATAGGGTTATGTGGACTGACAGAAATGTTAATAAGCTTAATTTGGATGTTAAGAATTTTATTGAATATTTTATAAATCTGGAACTATGTGAGCTTCCAGTATATTATGAGAAATTGGGAGTCATTTTGGCAATCATTGCGGATAAGACAAAAAGAAGCAATCTGGGCAGAAATGCCAGGAAAAATTTATGATATTACAATAGCCTATCAGAAAAAAAGAAATGAGGACAAATATTGCAAGTGTTGTAAGAAAAGGTAAAACATGTATTAATTTTACACACAAAATTATATATATATAAGATCCTTTGTTTTTGATTGTGCCCAGGATTCCATACCATAAGTCATCAGTGGAATAACTTTGGCCTAATAAAGATGTAATATGGGGGCCACTGGGTAGACAGCCTCCATTTTTGGAGAGTGTCCGGATTCCTCCCACAGCGATGATAAAACATAACTATGGATATTGGATAAGACAACACAAACAATCTATGTCCACTGCTCAATTGAATATTATGTCTAAAGCATTATGCAGTAGAGACAATCGAAAATTCTGGAGTATTTTTAAACAACATACTTCGTATCCGGAAAAAAAAGAATGAAATTAACCCAATTTCAGATGCAGAATGGAGAATATATGATGGTGGTTTATATATACACAAGATTGTCATCTCACTTAAAACTATACGCTACCAGGACAAATTTACTCTACATCGGATTCTAAAATCACAGCAGAAGAAACTGAACAGGCTTTAGTAAAATTGAATGCCACTAGAGCCCCTAGGCCATATCAGATAGCAAATATAGTTTATACAAATAATCCTTCTGGTTGGCCCTCAGTTTTGAAGAAAATGTTCCGCCATGTGATTAAAACAGGTGACATTCCTGAGAGCGGGAAAAGGTCTATTTTAATACCAATTCATAAATTAGGTTCAAAAGGGTCCCCAGAATATTATCATCTGTTGGCAATGATTGATACAATGACCAGGATCTTCTGCCAATTTTTATTTAAAAAAAAGTGAATAACTGGATTGCCGCCTTGAATATCATAAAGAATAAACAAACTGAGTTCAGACAGGGACTGTACACCATGGCCAACCTCTGGAGTTTAAAATATTTAATTTGATCTGCCAGAATGCATAAAGGTGAAGCATTGCATTTTTGTTTTGTGGACTACACCAAGGCATTCAATACTGTGAATAGACAGAAGCTTTGGTGCAAGCTACAAAATTGGGGGTTGGAATCCACTATTCTTCATTTTATTAAAGCATTGTATTCGGATACTATGGCCCAGGTTAGAATTAGTCAGGATGGTATATTGGGAAAGTTGTGTGACTGGCCAGAAATGTGAGGCAGACAACTTTGTAAAGAGTTTTCAACGTTAGCCATTTTATTAAATAAACAGGTTGGATAAACGTCTCACTATCCCTACCCTGACGAGGTTTTCCCTGCCTAGAATAAACTAACTGGAACACTAACAAAAGAATATCCTACCCTCACACTTATACAACAAATAAAGAAAACAGGAAATATATGGCAATTCAATTCAAGAGTAATATACAACATATGATCTGAAAGGATCAATGTTTCTTTTCATAACCTGGGTGAGCCTCCCTTCCCCAGATCTGAACAAAGGGTTTTCTCCACAGTTCAAAGGAAACAAGGAAATCCGGTTTAGCACAAAAATTCAACACAGTTAATAAGGTTTGATACTCAATCACACACAGTTTTGTTGCTTCATTAAAGTGTCTCAAGATGTCACAAGTTCCCACCCCTCCTGGAATAAGAACTGTTTCAAATTTGTCTTCTCAAAGCCAGCAACAACACTTGTGTTTGTTGGATAATTGTCACAGTCTTTTGGGTTCAGAAAGAAATAAAACTATTCCAACTCTTCCCAGAGTAAGAACAGGTTCCAGCGTCATAAAAACAACAAATGTCTTGGTCAGGATGGTTTACTGCAATTTTGCTTTTAAAAAGAATTGTAATTTTTCTTCAACACGCTCTCACAATTCTTCAAATGTTATGAGTCAATCATGCGTTGTTGTTTCAGCCACAGTTCAGCACTTGCATCTACTAATATCTGGCTTATTCCTTTTCCAAACTCTTTGGGGCAATAATGTATTGCCCTGCGGGTATTCTCGCCTGCCCATCTACTTCAAAAAGAACAGATAAGTGCTCCAATGGTAACTTCAAACTTATACTAAAAAAAAAAAAACTTCATTAGGCTTCTTCAGAAACAAGCTTCAGACCAGTTACAGGAAACCAAAGAACCACATTGGTGCTCTTCAAGACTTCTTGGCAACTATGCTCCTTTCCCTATGGATAACCTTCATCAAAGGGGCAGCCTGTTTGCCACCTTTCTTTCCCCTCTTTACCAACAACCAAATAATGACCAACATGTAGTCTCATTTTCCGCTGGCTTGGTTTTGGCAATGCATGTTTCCATCACCAGAGGATCTGCATTTCATAGCACATAAGCAGCAAATCTCACAATCATTAAGCCTCTCAATCTTCCCCTCTTGCCTGGAGTACTGTTTGTGGTATGGATATTGCTGATTGGTAAACACGTGTGGCTTGGCTATTGCTATTAAGCTTTCAAATCATTTACAGCTTTCCCATGGGGTTCTTGGGCCTTTCACACTCTTGTGCGCTTATTTATGCAGTAATTTTGCTTCACCAAGCACCACTTTTGTTGGTTTCGTTTTATTCGGTATTCAAAAATCAATGCTATTGTTGCTTTCACTCGCGCGCGAGCGAAGCTGCCTGCAGTGAACATACAGACAGCGTTGGAGAGCTCCAGAATCACTTGTAAGCTTTGAACTCACCAGGTAAGTCGCTCCATTATGCTCTGCTCGGTGTTCGCAGGTCTTCAGTACTTGTGGCTCCTTGCAGTCGGGCGGACAGCTTCCTCTGGTCCTCCTCCACTCATGTCATCGATGAATGGAACCTCTGCTGCTCTGGAGAGGGCCAGGTGCAATGCAGTCAGCTGGAACAGCCAAAGAGGAACGTTTCCCTCACAACTGCTGCGCGAACTCTCCACGGCAAAGGTTTACCAAACAGGGACTTGGTGAGGGATTGTCACGATCCTACTCACCTGCCGCCCAGCAACGCTACATGCGCACATTCAGCAACTCAGTTTATTGTATACTTGCAAAGTTAAAACCTGCAAACTGCATCTGCATTTATTTACTTGTTTTACCACTGCAGTTTTGGACCAATCTAATTTCATGTTCCATTCTGGCTTTTGGGTTAAACCAGCAGATGCATTCTGGTACATGTATGCTGTCCAAAAAGCAGAGGGCTGCAGGAGGCATACTAAATACATGTGTTTGCAGCAAGCTACTAAGAGCTTCAGAGGACCTGATTTCATTCACCTTTTCCAAGCTACTGCAGGCTAGGCTGCTGAGAGCTGGAGAGCCCTTAATTAGAAACCACTGCTGCAGGCTACTGAACACAGCTGCCTGAGACTGCAATCAGCTCCACCCTGTTGGCCTGCTGGCTGTGTGGGCCTTTATAAGCTCACTTTGAACAGAAGCAGTTGTCAGTCAACTGCTTCCACTGGGAGTTTGTGCTTGTGCTCCCGTTACCAGTTGTTGACCTTTCCTGAAGATCTTAATTTTGACTTTTGAATCCTGTTGTTGCGTGCAGCACCCTCTCAAGTAGGCTTTTGCCTTCTGCCCTGCTCCTCTGGGCTCCCTTCCTTGCAGCTGTAGGGTATTTTGTGTAAATTTGGGGCCTAGCAGTATTTCCTTACCGCCAAAAATAAGGGTAATTTAGCAATGACTACTCCTTGCATTTAGATTGGGTTTGGCTTTATGGTGGTATAGTGACTATGCATAATTTCAGTAGACAGATACATTTTGTTGGTATGCATTTTGTTTTGGTATAGTGGTAAGCATAATTTTCTTTTCTATTTGTGGCCCTAATATACAAAACTCCCTTCTTCTTGCTTGGTCTGTTTGTGTGATCACCAGAGGCCTCGGACCTACATTTATGAATACCACAATTTCACATATAGCGTTCGCAAACCCCTGTGGTATTATCATTAATTTATTTACATTAGTGAGATTATATTTCCAGAGGCCTCTCTCTGCTGATTCATGTACGCTCAGCAGACTATTGTATTAAATTCCACTCAGAAGCCACACACACATACCCTGAGTGGAATCACGCACACAACTATTTATAATTGCTAATAACATTACTTCATCTGTATAGGAAATTTGACACGTATATTACCTAACAACCTCCCCTTTTCTTGTATGGTATGGTTTAAATGCACCAAAGAAAAACAGAAGCAAAAACACCCTTACACAGGCAGTTTGTTATAATAGTTTCATTTCAAAATAGTATATTACCAGCTTTGCGAGGCAGTCCTTTCTAAAATAAACAGAAGAGAAACAACTGCAATAATACAACGCATTTCATTTTACATTTGCAACAATGAAAATAACAGTACATCCATAGGACAGCATTTTAGATGGCAACATTATAATATGGCATTTAAACACAGTGATTCCCTACCAATATCTTTCCTGCCTGAAAAAGACTTCATTCACACGACACTCCCTCAAATTTTACGTGATAATTACCAGTTGTTTGTAGCTTTTCAGCACGCGAAATCTCCTGGCTTGTCGCCTCGGAGAAGTGACCCATGGCTGCCCTTGCAAGCTTGCACTCTGAAGAGCACAGCAGAAACACCCAGTGTTCCCAGCCTGTGCCAAGTGAGACCAAAATAGCCAGTTTCTGAAGGGCAGTGGTCCAGCTCCTCACAGCAGCCCAGCAAGTGTGTCCTCACTGCAGCTCCGCAAAATGTCTTCTCTCCAGCAGTTCCAAATATGACCTGATCTTAATTCTGTCCTAGCTCGCCCAGAAAGCCTCTGTTACCTCCCCTAGGCTTACGTGTCACCAATCAAATTCACAGTATTATATCCTCCTTCCTCAACAATAGCTCACTTGTACAGTAAGCAACTGTATCTAACTAATTTCCTGATATTCGAATTTTGCTTCCTGCAAAGACAGTGAACAGAGAGCAAAAAAAAAAAATATCTAAATGCACTTTTAAAAATGAATCTCAGCCTGCCTCATTTTTCCACATGGAGAACACATTATAATGTTAATGATTTAGAATCGGTGTTAGTCTTTGTTAATTAAGTTAGTCAATCAGGTATCTAATGTGGTCTCCTGTAAGTGAAGCATTTCAAGTGAGAAAAACAAAATGGCGTGCTTTTAAAATCTGTAGCCTGTCTTCATTTACATGTCCATATGTTACACTGGCAACACATGGCTTGCTGTACCACATTACAGCAATAATGTGATCCCATGCAGTGGCGCTGCACTCCAAAATACGCTAAATTATACTACATATACCCTCCTTTTTCTGAGAATTTGTCCATGGGCCAAGCCACAATTGGAAGAAACCCAACTTGCTCCCTTTCTTCTTTTAACATGTAGCAATCCAACAAACTGAATATTCACATGTGAAAAATGAAAATTGAAAAATCACTGTTCAACCATCATGATATCAAAATTCATCTCTGAGTCCATCAGTTCTTATAAATATTTTACATATTTCTTCCCAATGAAAGTGTCCATAGTCCAGTGTCTTACTTTTATACTTGAAGTCAATCACAAAACAATAAAATAAAACAAATAGTTAAAATAAAGAATTAACATAACAGATTAAAATAATTAATAAAAATAATAAATATGTGGAACTCCATACTCCAGGACACTTGTCTGCCTTTGATATGTCCCGACCAGCAATGTCACATCACTTGATTCATTCGGGGCACTCTTCCATCCTGACACTCTTGGATCCCTTTTCCATAGGAGTCATCTCTTTTGGCATTCCGGTTACTTTTGTCTTCACCTCCACCCGGAGGCAGGCATCATTTGATCTTCATCCAGGGGACTCCAGGACTCCATCGTCTCCCGTGTCCTCCGGTCCCGTGACCTCCAAGCCAAAATGTGTTAATCAATAGTCTAAATCAAATAGAAAAGAAACAAATTAAGTACATAGCACATTACTAACTTCACCTTTTTGCCAAAAATAAAACATTTCACCCTTTTCCTCTCGCCCTCTGAAATTAAGCACATGTTAGAGAGAAAACAAACATACATACAGCATTGATCATTTCATATATCTTAACTTTGTAAAATGAAACCAGTTTCAACCCTCTTTCAATGATCAACACATATAGGTTTTTTTTTCTTTTTTTTCTATTATCATAATCACTTCTATTTTTATTTTTCTGTCATTGTTCTATGAATAGACTCATGTATCTCTTTTGATGTATTTAAGGGGCTTTATCTGTTTCTACACGCTCAAGCCTTTTAACCTCATGTCTGGGATGCCAGGGTTTAATTTGGTTTATGTGAACAAATTGTTCTGTTGCTGTTTCACCCTCAGTTTTCGAAATTTTGTCACTACGGGAGATATCTTATCTATAATTCGAAATGGCCCCTGCCAGGCTGCCAGAAATTCAGAATTTTTATGTTTACTTTTTCCAAAATGAAATTTGTACACCTGATCCCCCACACAATACTCTTTCACTGATGTCTTTTTATCATAATATGACTTTGCACTGTCAGCAGCTCTTTCTAGGTTCCGCTGTACAAAAGCAAATGCATGTTGTAAATACTTCCTCAGTTCATCAATGTATTCATGAACTGTGGATGCGCTCACAAGTGTCTGCTCATATGTTCTGTATAGCAGGTGTTGTGGTAACACCATTTTCCTACCTGTCAAAACCTCATGGGGGCTAGCACCTGTTGCTTTGGCTGGAGTTGATCTGATTGCCATTAAAACCAAAGGTAAGCATAAATCCCAGCTGGAACCTGCTTCTGCTACAAACTTCTTTAATATGTCCATAACGGACGTATTACAGCGTTCAACTTCCCCAGAAGAAGCGGTCCCATATGCAATATGTCATTTCCTTTTCACTCCCAGTATTTGCCATACCTTACTCATTAGAGCGCTTGTGAAATGACTTCCTCTGTCTGATTCTATTCTTTGTGGTAACCCAAACCTTGAAAATACATGATTCACTAGTAATGTAGCTTCTGTTTGCGCACTACAATCTGGTGCAGGAATACACATTATCCATTTTTACATCAAACACACCACACTCAAAATATAACGGTTCCCCCTGCTCGACCTCTTTACAGGCCCTATATAGTCTATTTGCAAATCTGACCATGGAAGAGTTAAGCCTCTTTTCATTAATGGGGCTCTATGCATTGGTGAAGCAGGTTTAAATTGGGCACATACTAGACATCCTCTATTATATAATTACACATCTTGGGACATATGTGGCCAATAAGCATAATCTTTCAGTATCTCCAATGTTTTTTGTGAACCTCTGTGGCCTGCAGTTATTGCATCATGCGCATGGTGCAGCATTAGCCCTCTGAATGAAAGGGGTACTACCCACTGTATCTGTCCTGTTATGGACTCTCTAATCATGAGTCCATCCTGTAGTCTAATTCATTTTTTATTCTTTGATAGTACCCTCAACTCTTCTTTTCCCCTACAATCATTTCTGTTAAAGGGTTTTGTTCAGGATCGATCAAATGATTATAATAGATTCCCAAAATTCGATCATCCTTTTGTGTCTTAATCAGATCTTGATCTGGTGTATCATAACTCCATTGTACCACTGGTTGATATCTCCTTTGGTGTTTTAGAGCGTCTTACTGCATCAATTTGTATTTCACTAAGTAAATGTTCAATAGGTAGCAATTCTCCCATCACAGCCCCAATTTTAGCCAGGTGATCTGCCTTATCATTCCCCTCCTTATCCTCTACTGGAGTTTTTAAATGCCCACGAACTTTCCTCCAGTATATTGTTAAATCATTCTCTGATACCAATTTGTCTATGGCTTGTATCATTTTTCCATGTTTAAGTGGCTTTTTGTTGTATGTAATCATGCCTCTCGCTTTCCAGCCAGGTAAATATTCCACAAAGCTATTTCGTGCATAGTCAGAATCAGCCACCAGGACAATTTCACTGAATTTATTATCAACTGCAGTAGTAATTGCTTTATAAATGGCTGCCAATTCCGCTACTTGACTGCTCCTAGCTCCAATTCTCATCCCTATACTGGGGATGCCTCCACATTTCAACCAGACATTTCCTATTCCTGACACTAATTGTTTATTACTGTCATTTTCAATGTGAAAAGCACAACCATCAACATATACAGTTGGCAAATCCTTGCATGTTTTTTCATCAAAAGCTTTGTTTGGTGATTGTTCAAATTCCTGTAAATTAGGTTCCACTTCCATTTCGTTTGATACCTGTTCAGCTGCACAGTCATGTAGATCTGCTAAACCTTGAGCAATTGGGCTTTTTTTTATTTTGGCCATATCTCACTTCTACAGGAAAACCCTGTAATGCCAGCGTCCATGAAGTGATTCTGGACTGTGCTAGATTACCTGACCTAATTCTTTTACTATCTAAAAACTGCAAAGGTTGATGATTTGTCTCAATAATTACCTTTTCTCCCTGAACAATGGGGCGGAAATGTTGTAGCACCCACACAGTGGTCAATAGGGCCTTTTCACATTCATTGAATTTAATTTCAACTTGGGAAACACCTTACTTGCATAGGCAATGGTTTTGTGATTCAAATCATATTTTTGTGATAACACTGCTGACATACAATGTTCAGAGAAACCTATTTCTATAAAAAAGAAATCCCTATCCTTTATGTGGTATGCTAAACATGGTGCCTTTACAAGACATTCCTTTAATTTAGCCACTGCCTCAGACTGCTCTTTTTCCCATTTCCAGGGTGCATTCAGCTTTAGCAGTTTAGTAAATGGTTGAGTAATTTCAGCATAATTTCAGCATAATTTTCAATGAACTTCCTGTTGTAACCTGTCATTCTAATACACTTTTTACCCCTTTTACATTTTTAGGGTCTCTTAGTTTTTGTATGGCCTCTATTTTCTTCTTTTGTGGGTTTAGTCTATGTTCAGTCACTTCATGGCCTAGAAAATTCACTTTTTTCTTGCACCATTGTGCTTTTTGTAAAGATACTTTGGCGCCTGCTTTCTGCAATTGGCCAAGAACATGTCTTATTTCATCAAAATGGCTTTTCAAGCTTTCATTTTTTATCAGGACATCATCCACATAAACTATGGTACCTCTTTCCGCTGCATCAGGCATGGCCTTTCTCAAAAATATGCCAAATTCACTCCCACTATTGACATATCCAAATGGCGTTCTAACCCATGCGTATTGAGTCTTATCAAATGAAAATGAAAATAAATTCTGTATCTCCTCTGCCAATGGCACGCACCAATATCCAGAGGTGAGATCTAACGTGGTAAACACTTTTGAACCATGTACCTGAGCTAGGCCATGATCAATGAATGGCAGTGGCCATCTGGATACTGGCACTCTTTTATTTAACTCCCTCAAATCTGCACATAGCCGCCATTGACCATTTGTCTTCAACACACCTATAATAGGTGTGTTGGATGTGCTATGAATAGGCCTGATGATTCCCAGAGACTCCACATTTTTAATAATCTCTGCCAATGATTCTAAACATGCCAGTGGTAATCTATACTGGCACACAAATACAGAGCTTCTGCTACACCCTTCCGGTAGCGTGGCCACATGTAAATCAGTTAGACCGCAATCATAAGCATCTTTTGCAAATACATCTTTAAACTCCATAAATATCTTTCTCAGTTTCTATCCTCATTGCTGTCACATGCATCCGCTGATAAAATCTGCTCCTCTACCATTTTGGAAAAATCTGGAAAATGTTCTCGGAGGGGAATCTCAGCGCTTTCCTCTAACTGTGTGGCTGTGTCTCTCTGTAAAGCTGCCACTTTTAAATGTTTTGGCATATCAGCATCCACTTCAATGGGCTGATTTTCTATTTCATTTTCATTTAAGTTAAATGTTATGCAAATCCTCTTGATGACAGCACACTGTCTCACTTGAATCATAAGGGTACACAGAATGAATTCTAAATATTCCTTTAGGCTGAGAGTCCAGATATTCTGGCAACTCACCCTTGGCATCTACATACTTTTCAGGGATATTTCCAATCACCATGTTATTTAGATCTGCTGTGTAATATGATTTTTGTATGGCCATTCCTAATGGGGAGTTTTCCTCTAAATGAATATCTTCACCACCTTTATTATTCACCATAATTTTTACAGACCCTTCACCAATATCTACCAATGGAATGTATTCATAATCCAGGTCTTGCTGTTTTATGGATTCATTCAAGCACACAAATGCATCAGAATCTTTCATCTGCTGTCCATTTTTGCATTTCAATGTTATTGCAACCTGTTTGGTGAATGCAGGGATAATAGTATCCTTCCTCAGCTGTAATTCAATTGCATATGGGACCAGCTGTGCACAATGATAAGCTCTTCTTTTATCTTCGAATTCAGGTGCCGGCCCACCTAGGCGTGACCATATTTTTTGATTAAGGAAATCTAATACCATACATATTCTGTGCATTATATCATTGCCCATGTAAAATTCATTTTGTCTCCCACTCACTATCCAAACATTATGGTGAATTGTCTTTTGTCCAATACTAATCTTCAGCATGCATCTTCCTGCAATTCGGTTTTAAAAGTCTGGACTGTCCAAACCAGAGACATATTGGTTTTTAATTCGAAATTTCGGGATCTCCTCCCTCTCCATTATTTTTTGCAACAATTTCTCATTCATGAAACTCCTTTCCTGTTCAAGTGCTAAAGTGGCTTTTGTTGTTTTAGAATAGTCATTTATACCAATGTGAACCCATGGTTGCTCATCTTCCATGTGTATTTCAGCAAGAGTGGTGATGTGTTTTTCTGAATCGGCTTTAGGAGCAATATTCTGTTTGCATGTCTTCTCTTTTAAATAAAAACGTAATGTGTGCTCATCTATGGCAGTTTGCCATTTTTTCCTTGGGTCCAAGTATATTTGTACAGGTAGTTTTTCATTTTCACTCTGCATTTTGTCTTGACACAATAATATAACAGTGACGCTAGGGATGCAGCTATTCTGGAGATATACCTCCACTGCATCATTTGTTTTGGCAACGGTGTGACATTCATTTATGTTGCTGTTTTGTGATTTTAGTTTCTTAGGTCTCAATGGTTTTTTGGTTAAGGACCACAGCACTCCATTCACCCCATCTATGAGAGGAGACAATCTTTTCAGGCAATCTGTTCCCATCAGAAATGGAATTTCACAAATGGATGTGACCAACACCTCCTGTTTCATTCTGTGTTTACCTATCTTTATGTCAACCTCGGTGACGCCTATAATAGGCACCTCCTCCCCGTTAAAGTTATGCACTGGACCTTGATTTTTCTTCACTGTGATCTGATTCTGTGGGGATCTCCCTTCATTGATACTCTTTACCAGTTCTTTAGACATAATTGTGGCCTGTGCGCCAGTGTCAATCATTGCAAATGTATTGCATTTTTCTTCTACAGTGATGGGAGCATAATACCTGTCTTCAACTTCCTCTAACACACATAAGAATTGCGAATTGAGAGACTGTATTCATTTCTCCATGTTCAGAGGATTTTTGGAGTGTGGCGACTGTTTGCCCATCCATCCAGGTATCATCAGAGGTCACACTACAATCCTCCAACTGAACATGTGAAACAACATCATTTAGCAATTTGTCATTGTCTAATTCTGTGCGTTTGTGATCATTTAGTGTAGTACCAGCCCTTTTAATCTATTCAAAAATATGTGGCTCAAAGAATTCTTCAGGTGATTGACATGTACCCTCCTTTTCAGTATTTCTTTTTACTGCCTGTGTTTGGTTATTGTTCTGATTGCCCAGGGAAGGAGTTATAGCATCGCCACTTACTCCCTGTTCACTGGTATTCCCCATGCATGAGTCATTTTTCTTAAATCTGTCTCTTTGTTCTTTTGGAACTTCAGGTTTTCCTATTTCATTTGTACAGGTCTCCAATGTTTGATTTAGCTCTAGGTTAAACCGTACCTCTCTTTTAGATGTATTTGCAATGTCTGTCACATGTTCATTTACTGGTACTTTCACTTTTAAATCATTAGGCATCTCAGAGTCATTATGCATAATTATATCAGAACAATCTATTTTCTTGGCACTGCAGATATCATAAGTACTTAGTCACTTTTCAGAAACCCCCCGGTCATTTCTATGGCCTTCTGCCCCCTCCTTTGATGACTGTTTTTGTGCTGTATAGAGCTTTCCTATTTGCTCAGCTAACATTTTCACTTGGGCCTCGAGACACTGGAATCTTTCCATTTCTCTAGAATCCTCTCTTTGTGGCCTAGATGGATATTGGTTGTTTTCCCCCTGATTGGATCTATTCTGATACCTCTCAGGTGAGTGATTTCTATTGGGGTTGTTCCTGAACTCTTGATTCATTTGTGGAGGGGATCGGGTTGCACCCATCCTCTGGTTGTAATCCCCTGGTGGGGAATCATTGTACTGACGTGGAGCATAATTCATATTCTGCCTCATGTCCTGTCTCTCATGTTGTGGGTATTGACCCCTATGTTGATTCCCATTATCAGCAAATCGATCCACAATCGGGGTCTATCTTGATTACCATATATCATGGTATTGGGATCAAATCTGCTCTGTGTCCGTAATGTCTGGTAGGGACCATCATTTCTTTGATCCTGATTTTGTCTCTGATTATTGTTCATACCTGACATATCAGGCCGACAGCCTGCCCGGGCCTATCTCCTAAGTACTTGGGGCTGATGTAGCTCTCCCTATTAATAGGATCATGTGATTGAAACATTGGTACAGGAAGTGATGATCTTTGTTGATTACCCCTTTGATCAGGTGTCAAAATATTTTTACCTGGACTTTGAGCAGACTCAAGGGGCATTTTGGCTGACCTGATTTCCATCACTGTAGCTGAGGGTTCTTTAGATTTTGGTCTAGTGTCTTTCATTTTATCACTTTCTCTACCCTGACAATAGAGTACTTCATATAGTTTTGTGCTTTGATGCACAATCCACTCAAGGGACTTGTCACGATCAAATTCACGGACCAGTTGTGATATTAAGTCTTTCTGTAACCCATAGAAGTATGCAGTTTCAAACACATTAGAATTGGGGTCAAAAGATACATCAAAGCGAGAAAATGCTCTTTTTAAGTCTTGTAAAAACTGATGAGGGGATGTATTAGACCCAGCAGTGATTGTGTAAGCGACTTTCTTTGCCTCCTGCAATGACTGGAAAGGAGAAAAATGACGCCTAATCTCTTTTTCAAACTCTGCCCATGTCATATTCTGCTGCTCATTCAATCCCCTTATGATACTGGCCGTGGGAGCATCTAAAGTTAAATGAAAATACTGCCTGTACTGTTCCTTAGGTATCTGGAGGGCTTTAAAGATGTCATGAACCGCTTCTAAGTGATCCTCTATGGAGCATTCCCCTCCCTTTTTAAATGGTTTGATCAGGGCTTTGATGGATTTCATTATCTTTACGGGGCTACTTGTTGCAATGCATGGAATTGCACTACTTGGTGATTCAACCCTGGTTCCAGGTGTATGAGATTGGTGGCGGCCCCCAATGGGAGTATCAAATCCCCCAAGGGTGCTGCAACCAAGTTCAGTCACCGTCCCAGTCACAGCGGCACTAACTCTTTGGGTAGAAATAGAATTCACCTCAACTCCATTGAATGTGGTGCCCTGCCGCCTATCCTTGGACATGGGAATGCACATTTGCTGTTCCAAGTCCTTACACTTTTTAAGGAGCCTGTCTGCTTCGTTTTGCAAATAGTTGTTTTCATCACTCATTTTATTAATTACCTCCTGCATGTCGCACATTTGCATTTGGCATTCATTAAATTCTTTGTTTCTCTTGTCTCTTTCTTGACACATTTAAACCATTTCCCGTTCTGCCTTTTGGAGATCACTTTCTTTTTCATAATGTTCTTTTTGTAAAATCTGCATTTCTGGAACCATCTCATCTTTATCTTGTCTAATGTGGTCCACCAATGCCTTTAAGTGTACCAATTCTTGTTCACTGTCCTCAAACTGTTTCTTGCTTTTGGACAATTGAATATCAAAATCTCTGCATTTTAACTGCATGTCTTTCTGACATCCTTCTAATTCTGCTCTTAACATTGCCTCTTTTTTACTTGCCCCATCTAGGTCAGCCTTCAACCTGTTAATCAGCTTGGTATCATTTTCTTGCATTCGCAGGGGCCTATTCAAAATAAAGCAGATCTTGGCGCATAGCCGTATCAAACAATCTTTCTCTGCATGTTTATCAGATGCATTTAATAACCTTAGAAGGCAGACCTGATTTATGCTGCCTTCTGCAAAAATATTGTCTAGTTTTTCTTTCTGCACCTCACCATGAATGCAGTCATGCCATTCTGAGGCACTGTTCGATAACCACGTCCCATGTCCATATATCTTTGCCTCTAAATATTGCATTAGCTCTGGGATGTGGCTTCCATTTGAGACATTCTGAAATTCGTTTTTAGTGACACACTGCTATTATGAAATCGGTTCCCTTTAATATACAGATGGCAGTGTGAGACACACTTGCCACACCCAGTAGGTGCTCTATGATCACTTTCCCGGCCTGCAATGCACCATAAATATGTAGGGTATTTTGTGTAAATTTGGGGCCTAGCTGTATTTCCTTACCGCCAAAAATAAGGGTAATTTAGCAATGACTACTCCTTGCATTTAGATTGGGTTTGGCTTTATGGTAGTATAGTGACTATGCATAATTTCAGTACACAGATACATTTTGTTGGTATGCATTTTGTTGTGGTATAATGGTAAGCATAATTTTCTTTTCTATTTGTGGCCCTAATATACAAAACCCTCTTCCTCTTGCTTGGTCTGTTCATGTGATCACTAGAGGCATTGGACCTACATTTATGGATACCACAATTTCACATATAGCTTTCGCAAACCCCTGTGGTATTATCACTAATTTATTTACATTAGTGAGATTATATTTCCAGAGGCCTCTCTCTGCTGATTCATGTACGCTCAGCAGACTATTGTATTATATTCCACTCAGAAGCCACACACACATAACCTGAGTGGAATCACACACACAACTATTTATAATTGCTAATAACATTACTTCATCTGTATAGGAAATTTGACACGTATATTACCTACCAACCTCGCCTTTTCTTGTATGGTATGGTTTAAATGCACCAAAGAAAAACAGAAGCAAAAACACCCTTACACAGGCAGTTTGTTATAATAGTTTCATTTCAAAATAGTACATTACCAGCTTTGCGAGGCAGTCCTTTCTAAAATAAACAGAAGAGAAACAACTGCAACAATGCAACGCATTTCATTTTACATTTGCAACAATGAAAAGAACAGTACATCCATATGACAGCATTTAGATGGCAACATTATAATGTGGCATTTAAACACAGTGATTCCCTACCAATATCTTTCCTGCCTGAAAAAGACTTCATTCACACGATACTCCCTCAAATTTTACGTGATAATTTCCAGTTGTTTGCAGCTTTTCAGCACGCGAAATCTCCTGGCTTGTCGCCTCCGAGAAGTGACCCAGGGCTGCCCTCGTAAGCTTGCACTCTGAAGAGCACGGCAGAAACACCCAGTGTTTCCAGCCTGTGCCAAGTGAGACCAAAATAGCCAGTCTCTGAAGGGCAGTGCTCCAGCTCCTCACAGCAGCCCAGCAAGTGCGTCATCACTGCAGCTCCGCAAAATGTCTTCTCTCCAGCAGTTCCAAATGTGATCTGATCTTAATTCTGTCCCAGCTCACCCAGAAAGCCTCTGTTACCTCCCCTAGGCTTACGTGTCACCAATCAAATTAACAGTATTATATCCTCCTTCCTCAACAATAGCTCACTTTTACAGTAAGCAACTGTATCTAACTAATTTCCTGGTATTCGAATGTTGCTTCCTGCAAAGACAGTGAACAGAGAGCAAAAAAAGAAATCTAGATGCACGTTTAAAAATGAATCTCCCCCTGCCTCATTTTTCCACATGGAGAACACATTATAATGTTAATGAGTTACAATCAGTGTTAGTCTTTGTTAATTAAGTTAGTCAATCAGGTATCTAATGTGGTCTCCTGTAAGTGAGGCATTTCAAGTGAGAAAAAAAATGGTGTGCTTTTAAAATCTGTAGCCTGTCTTCATTTACATGTCCATATGTTACACTGGCAACACATGGCTTGCTGTACCACATTACAGCAATAATGTGATCCCATGCAGTGGCCTGCCTGTTATTCAACCTTTCCTTGATTGCCAGCTTTTGGCTTCCAAATACCTTTTGAGACATTCGGTTCTTAACTGTTAACTTTTCTGCCTTTCTGAAAACACCATGTTTTCTGTAAGCATTTCTGCTTCGCAGACTTGCCCTGTTTCTGCATGGCTTTACTCTATTTCTTTCTGCAACCCCAGCCTTTTGAAGTTTTCTTGTTTGTTCCTTGCCCACGATATTTCCCGACTTCAGTCCAGAGTTCTAGTGCCTGTTCTAAATTACTCGGAGTTTCCTGAATCCCTCGTATACGCTGTGTTGGCAGTGACCTATGTTGCCTTAGTCCTTTGCCTTGTGTATACTGATATTCCAGTCTATGCTTTGTACTTTGTTTCTCTATCCTGTCCTGTACCTGGTTATTTCTTTCAAAACTGCTTTCTACCTGTATTACATCTTGGTCCACCGTTGTGCTTCTGCTTTGAATCAGTTTACAGCGTGACCCCTGGATTGGTCTCCCTTCAGATCAGATAAGGGAAAGACTTCTGTTGCCTTCGCCTAGTCCGTTGAAGTCTTACCTGCCTCAGTATATGGTCTCCAGTTTTAACCTTGCACTGAGTACAACGGTTTCTTCGGCACGCCTAACTCATGACGCTGCTGTATGATCGTTGTTAAGAGTAATCGGCTGGTACTGATCCCAAGGGCTTGCCTTAATCCCTGGAGACCCCTTATCATATTCCAGTACACCCTTTATTCTGATCAATCCGCTTTGGCCAGTGTATTTGCTTGTCTTTGCTTTCTCTCTGTCTCTTTTACAGCCAGCTTCTGCCCCTGCAGTTCCTGTGAATACCTGTTTCAACTCAGATCAGCTTGGTATGTACCCTGTTTCTGTTATATGCTGGCATTGCCTTCGGAATCTCCCCTAATACACATTGCATACTGTGAGATATAGCCTTTGCCCTGTGCTCCCCGGCCAGACTTGGGACAGGAATCCATAGGATTCATCACAGCCCATAAAGACCAACCATGGATTAAAACAAGGGTGTACAATGGCAACAACACTATTTAATCTGTACATGTCAGATCTCAAAGACATTTTGAATTGTTGTCATAACGTTCCCCTCCACCCCCAAGATTGGAAATAACATGGTAGGGTGGCTCACATATGCACATGGCACGGTTGTATTCGATCGAACACCCATTGGGTTGCAGCGTAGCTTGGTGGCTTTATATGAACATTCTAAATTGAATGATTTGGTAATCAATTTGAAAAAAACTAAAATAATAATTGCAAATGGTAGATCAGAGAAAAGATCCAAGAAATTAGTCTGGAAAATGAATGACATTCCCACTGGTATACCTCAGGAATGGAAATCTATGATAATCTTGATATCAAATTGATGACAAAAAATGTAATTGCTAAAGCCACAAAGAAATGCAGCACTGTTAAATAGGGAGGGGGAGGCCCTAACCCGTGAATTGGGACTTATTTACTATGGATACCAGTACTAAAATTTGCAGAAGTATTTTCTTTATGCAAATTGAAGAACTAATTGAAAAGGGGCATAATATCTGTGGTTTTGTATAAAAGGTATGCCAAGTCTGGAGACCCCCACTGGTGCGATGCAAAAATGGTTGACATCAGAACATTTCACAAAGATATAGGTTTTATTGCAGAATCACCGTTAACAGAGGATTGGCAATCAAACAAATAAAAACAAGGCAGAAGAATGGGATTGTATGAATAACAGTGAATATTTATCAAAGAAAACTTTTTGTAAATATACAATGCATGGTTTTACTAAGAATATCCCTTTTGGTTATATTTACAAGGTATGCAATGGCAAGGTACGACGATTTATTACGAAATTACGTTTTGAACAGTTGCCTTCTTTGAAAAGTCGGGGTGCCTGGCCTAATACAATCAATGCCGTTAGCAAATATGTAAGGAGAAGTTTGAATCTGAACAACATTTACTCATTTTGTGTCCAAGACTGAGTGAAATTTACTGGAAAGGCTATAATAATATTGTTGCTGATTTTAATAGTATTGTTACTGATCCATTTTGGTCACACATTTTTTCTGCCACAAACTCAAAGTTGAACTATGCAGTCTATTACATCTGGCAGCTGGTAGAGGAGAAACATATTAAAAGAAGTCGTTTATGATGGTTCTTATAGGAAATCTTGTAAATTCATTTTTAGATATTGAGGCTGTGGACTGAGGTATCTGAAATGGTGTCTAGTCAAATGGTCGACAGATAAATGGTCGACACAATTTGGTCGACAGAACACATGATCACATTTTTTTTTATTTATATATATATTTTTTAGGTTTTTGTTTAGGGAAAAAAGGGGTTTTTAGCAAAAAAAAGGGGTTGGGGGGCCCCACCAAAAAGAAAATGTGAAAAAAAAAGAAATTCGACCATTTGACCTGTCGACCTTTTGGTGTCGACCAATTGTCCTGTTGACCATTTAGATTCGACCAAATGACCTAGAACCATCTGAAATGTATTTTATAATGGAATTGTATTGTTTTGTTGTTAAGTATATGAAATGTAGTTTGTAAAGGATAACTAATGAGAATGGTTTACTTGAATTGATGTTATAAATTTAAGGTTAATGGAATTTTTAACAATAAACCTAATAAAAAAAAAAATATTAAATTAGGATTGCTCATGTACAAGGATTGTCCCTTCGTTAGGCACTATATCAATTCCTTCTGGATTACCATTTAACACCTCAGTGCTCCACAGGGCTTGCCGTGATGGAGACGTTTTCAGTAATGTCTTAGATCGCTGCTTCCTAATCACAAGTCTAGGAGCCCAGTTATCTTTGATGACAACCTAATGCAACTGAACAGGCGACAGGCGAATGAGAAAGAGAATATGAGAAGGTGACTACATGATAGTCAGTTGGCAATAGGAGACTCTGTATTGGTCTGGTCCTGACGATCCACTAGAAAGTTATATCCCTTACCTGTGAACTTCACCCATTTCATGTGGAGCACAAAAGGGGGGGGGCATGATAACTGTGTCTAATGGACGAGAAGCAGTGACAAGTAATTCTAGTGTTTTTTGAAAGCTTGAAGGCAGTGTGGTTAAGCAGGAAAACGGAGTTGAAAGGGAAAGTGAAGACGATCCTCCTGGGAATGGCCTGTGCCAAGACAACCACAAGGAGTCTGATGATGAGACAAAAGATCAGTGTGTCACAGGGGAAAAAAAGAAAAATGATCAGAGTAGTCAGGAAGTGAGTGGACCACCTGGTCAGGATGGAAATAGCAGACACCTCATGAGAAGCTCCAGGTGCCGGCCTGAGAGCCTGTAATACAATATTGTAGATCCCTAAGTTGTGATGAATCCCTTGAGGTCGTCAACTTCTTACCCTGGTGCGGGAGAGGGGAGCCTTCCCATGGGGCCAGGGAGGTGAGGCTGCTACCCGATAGTCCCTCTGGGGTTGGTACTCCGTGGGAGGATCCCATGGGAGGGGACTTCCTCTGCAGGAGAAGGGAGGACTATCAAGGGAGAACGCGGTAGGTTAACCACCATTCTGCCCTACATTATCCACTACAGAACATGGATAGGGCCCAAGCACCGCCATCCTCTATGCCTCCTCTTTCTGTTGGTAGTTACCTCATGCAGTGTAGCTCCGTCTATAAGATAGACAATACTGTGACAAGGAAGAGTGAGGAACGTATGGAAGTAGATGGCTCCACAAGTTCTGAAACAAAGAGGAGCAGGGCAATGAAGAGCCCTACGCAGAACCAAGACAAACATACTAGCTTTTTAGGATTCAAGAGCCGACCAACCATAAAAACTGACAAGGGTTTTTCTGCAGGTTCGGTCCTGCCCCAAAGGAGTATCGAGCTGGGAAGCAAGGTGGTGCAGAGAGGACAGATTGCAAACCCGGAAGCCAGGAGAGCAAAGTTGGCATTCAAAAAGGAAGACAAAAGCCTAAACTCACCTGAAGGCTGGGGAACGTGATATCTGGTGGCAGGAAGGAAGCCATCCTAGTGGTCCAGGAGAGACCCGACCTGTGGGGAGAACCCAGCATTGTGGAGCCGCTGAATACCGAGAGCCGGTTGCGAGAGCCGGGGGGAAGCCAGTGTTCACAAGGACCAGAACCATCGCAACCCAAGCTAGAAGGTACACAGAGGGGGACCGGGAAGGTGCTAGGAACCCGTAAAGGCTGTAGTTGGGGGAAAGTGGGGAACCATCTGTAAAGATTGGAGGGGGTGTCTGTACTCCTGTTCTCTATATGGCAGAGTGGCAGCACAGAGTACCCCAGCCAAGATTCTCTATAGGGTAGCTATGGACAAGCAATCAAGGCTTAAGCTCTCAGGTGGTGATGCAGGCTAGTTCTTAAGTAAAGTGTAGTCCCCAAGCTCCCACAAAGGAATGTCCACACATTATGTTAGTGAAAACAGTCTTTATATAAATAAGGTTCACGTTTATATACACAATCACAATAACACACTTTGTACTCTGGCAGTATTATAAGGCCAAATATATACAGGTTTGCGTGGTACCACTCATAACTATCGATTCCTTTAAAATGTGCCCTCGGCTAACAACCCCAATAACATACAAATCAATTAATAAAGGGAACCAACAATAGATGGAGGAAAGCAGTTGGTTAGAACAATTGGCAGACTACTGAGCCCTTACCACCAGGCACAGTTCTGTATGAGAATTCCCGTGGGCAACCTGTAAATAAAAGGTGTGCAGTCATAATGTCGACATCAATAATGTCGACAGTCAAAATGTCGACAAATTAATGTCGAAAAACAATAATGTCGACAAACAAAAATGTCGACATTATTCGATATTTTTTCGACATTAATTTAGTGTATGCATAAATAAATAAATAAATATATATATGATGTGTTGAGTATGAGGGGTGGTTGGGGGGGTGTGGGGGGGTGGCAGGGGGGTGTTGGGTGAGGGGGGGTTGGGGGGGGGACCCCCCCATAGTAAATACAATTTTTATTTAATTATTGAATAAATAAATAAATAAATAAATAAATAAATAAATAATTGGTATGTGTTGAGTATGAGGGGTGAAAGGGTGGTTGGGGGGGTGTGGGGGGGCGGCAGGGGGGTGTTGGGTGAGGGGGGGTTGGGGGGGGACCCCCCCATAGTAAATACAATGTTTATTTATTTAATTATTGAATAAATAAATAAATAAATAAATAAATAAATAAATAATTGGTATGTGTTGAGTATGAGGGGTGAAAGGGTGGTTGGGGGGTGTGGGGGGGGGGGTGGCAGGGGGGTGTTGGGTGAGGTGTTGATAGTTTTAAGGGTTTATAGTCATAATGTCAAAAAAAAAAATGTCGACATTTTTTTTTCGACATTATGACTTTTTACATTAAAAGTATAGAATGTCGACATTATTATTTTCGACATTATTTTTTCGACATTTTTGTCTGTCGACATTTTTTTGTCGACATTATGACTATAAACCAAATAAAAGATATATCGTACAAGCCCAGTCCATATATTGTTCACAAGAGTCTTATTTCCATCTAAATAGTTCTACCACCCCAATGTACCTCGAATAGCAGAGTTCGACGTCGGGTCGTCGACAAATCCTTCTTGAGCGGCTCCCTTTAAGGCAGGAGCCACAGATCATCGAGATCCCACGAGGAAAAAGGGTTAACACTGTTGTTGCAGCAGCAGCTTCGGTTCTTGCGGTGCTCGTTGACGATCAGTCGAAAACGTACTGCAGACTGAGGCGTGCGGTACACCTCAATGACGAGTTTTCGTTGCTGGAAAGAGTTAATTAAGAATTTTGGCCCAGCAAGGGCGTTGTGTCGTCCGGCGTCTCTGCGGTCCTCAGCTAGCAGGAAACTCACCAGCGGATTCCCCTCGGTTGTCAGCGGCCTTGACTTTCTCCGGCAGGGCGAAAGGGGTCGTTGAGGATGAGCACGGGAGTCCTTATTTCAGTGTTCTTAGGCAAAGGAGCAATGCGGCTCTGGTCGGTGACGGCGGCCATCGACGGTGATGGACTTCAATGTCCGGACGCTTCTCTTCGTGATTCCACAGTGTTCCCCATCTCCGGTCAACAGCCTTTCGAGCGTCTGACGTCCAGGGAGCTTTGGCAAAGATCAGCTGGTGTCCCTTGTAGCTCGGGAAGAGGTCTCCTAGGCAGGTCCTCTCTTGGATCAGTCCCTTGAAGGCACAGCAGCTTTCAGATTAGCGAAGGACAGCAGCAGTAGTTCTTCTTCCAGTGGGCTTCAAAGTTAAGCATCAGTTTCAGCTTCAGCTTCTGAACGATTTCTAGCAGTAAGAGGCCCCCAGATATACTGTTGATCACTCATTCACTCTGCTAGGTCACACTCAGGCAACCAATCATTCAGAAGGGCATTCAGGCAGTCAGGCAACCAATCAGACTCAGTGCATTCAGGCCATTCTTCTCCATCCAGACACTCACAACACGGGAATTGGATTCGGACAAGTATCGCGCCATTCAACACTCCACACTGATCATACCAGTTTCGGGCAGGGCTGTCTCAGTCATTGTGTCAACCACCAGATACTAGACACCCAAAACACGGAATGCGTGTTTGTCACACACTCCATTCACCCAGGTCCCACCCCACGGGCCTGGACTTCCTCACGACACCATATATGGAACTTCCACCCAACAGCCAGTCAGGGAGAAGGGACAGAGTCAGGGCTTCCCGGGACTTCGGGAAAAGTAAGGTAACAGGCAATAGAAAGCAAGAAGCCACAGGGGCCATTTTGTTTCCTATCAGGAATTTACCAACTCCAATGGCAGGGCCTGGCTATCCCAAAATGGAGTATACTCAGAGCACCTGTCAAATTCAGCATGGAGCTGCCACCAGCCCATACCCTGCTATGTGGGCCACACACATGTGCCCAAAAACATAAACTGGGAGTACAGGGTTGTACTCCCACCCATGCGTGCCATAAGGGTATCCGAAGGGACTGTTCACCAAACCAAAAATAGGAAGAGCCGCACCGCCGCACATGCTTTCCGCGCAGGTGTTCAAGTCAGAACATACATGATAAAGTAATAAAGGACAAGGATATGGAGGCCCTGGCCCTCCAATGCATTTACAGCATCACACCATCTTCCTTGTCCCAGTGGGACCAAGTAGAGAAACAGAATAGAGACATTCCGGGTGAGAGAGCGCCCCAAAAAAAAAACAGAAGAGAGGTGTCTGGGACCCATGTATTGAGGGAATTTGCGAATTGTATATGCAAGGCAATGCCTGGTAAGTTAGTGAACCAGGCCTGATTAATAGACATTATATGCCCAAAGGGGCCTGAAAATCATGTAACGGGAAGAGAAGACCAGTGGAAAAGAGGAATATCCTTGGTAAAAGTCAAGAGAAGAAAGATATATCCTTTGGCAAAAGTCAAGGGAAGACAAGAGGAGGAAAGATGCATTCTCTGGTGAAAATCAAGTGTTGGGAGGCAGATGAATACGTCATGCATAGCTTCTGCCACGCCCCAGATCCAATATCGGACAGATGAGAAACGTTACTCACTGAGACAACCATAACGCCCTTACCCCAGGCAGGTAAAACAGGACATGGAGACCATCTACGTGGAAGATGGCGACAACAGTCAAACTAACATTGCAACAGTAACAGGCACATGCATTGTACACAAAACAAACATGCACTCCACATGAAGAACATGTACACTAGGTGATATATGCATTTCACATGAATATTAAAATCACATCCATAAGGCATGAAGAACACTAACATAACCAATGTATATGGTGAATGTAACATGAACAATGTCCAAAATTAGCTCACTAACGTAGAAACAAGAGTGTAATTGGGCAGCCATCTTCTTAAAAATGGAAGCCGCAGCATGATTTTAAATACGCAAAGGCCTCAAGACTTCGAGAGAACGCAAAACGCTAAATCCACAGAAATATCGAACTGTGCAGCACTCAGACAGTAGCTGACAATTATAGATCACGGTTGAAGTGAAATAAGGGAGGATGGAATAAGGGAGGATGGGAATGACAGAACGAAGGTACAAGATTGCAGTTGCCAGTACGCAGGCAGCATACTCCCAGATTAAAGTTTTATAAGAATACAGTCTTTTTAAGCCAGATGCAGTAGCATAGCAAGCCAAACGACTCTATTAAGAATAACTCTAGAGAGTGTTCATGGTGGAAACAGAAAATGCAATACACATTAGCTAAAATTAAAATAAATAGGAGGTAAATCCATTGTATACACAGTCTTCTAACATGCGACCTACAATTGGAGAACACTAGCTATTCATTAAAAGCCAACAGATAGGACACCTGCATTCCACCCTAAAAGCACAGAGACATAAACTGCCTTACAAGGTCAAGTACAAAGCGATTGCCCGGTCTCATGGCCCAAGAATGAGGGATGGTAACGTATTTATTTGAACAATGGACAGTCCATGGGCATCTTTCCCCATACTCTTCCTCTGGTACATATCTTGAGGGCCCATGAAGTGGCCAAGGTTAGTTAGCATGATGGCAACCTATTAAAATGCGTAGTGTCATGCCGCCCCTTGAATAATTGGCCAGCCAATTATTTCTCTTAGAGATGATGTATTTTTACATTTATCAAAATAGGGGTGGTTCCAGGTGGGGCCATCAGATATGTCTAACCAAATAAAATGCCTAACTCCTACATCTATATGTAGCCAAACCCACTAACCAATGCCCGATCCCTTTAGGTTTGTACTTGAGATTATATTATGACATCATGTATGATGCGTTGGTAGTGCATAAAAAACTGTTTTGAGAGCCAAGAGACTGAAATGCGTGTATTCTGTCCCTGCTTTATTTGGATGATAATAAAGCTGGATTTTGCCTTGCACTTTGTCTATTCCATCATTGAGTCTGGTTTGGATTGACTAGTTCTTCTGGGTTGTTTTGACTTTTTAGACCGCCTCAACACAAGACATAATTAAAACTATTGAAGAGGAGCCTAAGAAAGGCCTGGAGTTGGAAGACATTTACCCCATCTTTGTTGAACTGTAAAGAAACACCTAAGAAGGCCCAGGGAAGGGAGACTCCTGCCTCCTTTTTGTGGAACTACACAGAAAAGCCTGATCAAGGCCAAGGGAAGGAAGATATTCCTCCATCATTTACAAACTGCCTAAAGTACCATCCAGAAGGCGGGAGCGATCCTTCTGGAATCAGGGAGTAACCCATTCTATAGTTTTCTTTTCAGTATGAGGGACAGAAATAGGTTTGGGATAATGGACTATTTGATTTTGACAGACATTTCTGACATCATCCTTAGTTTTGAGGCAGGGAAGCCCCTCTTAGTTATAGCGACAGATAAGGTTCTTCCTTATTTTTCTGTTAAATAAAAAAAAAGTTTATGCCAACAAGCAGGCCACCTTTGTTTCCTGCGTCTACTTCTGCACCCTTACAAAGTGTTATGCTGGCTATCTTATTATGTTGTTATTCATTATAAAAAGGAGGGGTGTTATGGTGCATTTAAGACTGAGCACACCGATACGTCAGCCCAATATAAGCGACATCATGCGATGTGCTTCTGATCAGGGCCAGCCCTAGGATTTGCGGGGCCAAGTGCTGCAAATTAAGTGTGGGCCCCTTAATTTGCATTTGATAACATCACAGAAAGTGACATCACAAAAAATAAAGACCATGTATGTAGGCAGCAGCGAAAACATGGTAAAATATATATACATATATATATAATCTGAAATAACTTCCAATAACTACGCTAGTGTATAAAAGGTGCCCACCTTTTAAGCCCAACAATTTATAATGAAATATTCCAAAGAAAAACCAAATCCAAACATGAGACGTGTGCTTTAATGGCACTTTTATGTGGGTAAGCGTCTGCAATGGAACCATGATAACCTGGTGTGAAATCCTAGTGGCTGAACACTTGAGCAAGCAACATTTTTTTAATGCTGGCCTCAAAAACACAGAACCGGGGTTGCATCTACCCGTTCAAAAAAGTGGGAGGATGCTGAGGCCAGAACCACAGAAAATATCCCCTCCAGTCTCCAGGATGACAACCTCTCTTGTCACATCCTTGGTAGATATTCATGGCTCACTTGCATGCTTCATATATAATGTGAGGAAAATGTTCCAGTGTACTTTTAACGCTTTTTGGCTTGGTAAATATAAACATGTGGAAATAAGGCAAATAGCTAAAATGGTGTTGTGCAATATTTTTAATTGTGCTGGGGAAAAGCATAGATTTTAGGCAGCCAACTGCTCCTTTGCATGTGCTTGTCAAAATAAAAATGCCCCTTTGCAGTTCTTAACACACCAATGATCTCCTAAATTCTTAATTAGGCAATCAATAGTAAACTGCACCCACTTTAAAAGCTCTGCTATAAGAAAGAAAGGGATCAGCAGTGCTTATGAGGCCCACAGCACCTATTGGGCCGTTGGGATATTGATATTTTATTTCTATGGTGTTTCAGAGCGTGACAAGGCAAGGGAGGGGAACAGGGGAGAACAAAACAACAATCTTACTGGGCCCAGTGGCATTGAGAATGCGCAAGTGCATGGGAGAGGGGGAGGGGGAGGGGAAAAGTGCATGCAAGGGAGGAGAAGTGGAAAGTGCGGGGCAAAGGAGAAACAGAAAAATAATAGTAAATAATAGTAAATAAATAATAAAAAGGCAACCAAAAGTGGTAGTGCAGCCAGCAAGTGGCAAGTGCTGGGTTTAAGGCAGCCAACAGGATAGGTCTGATAAGTGCAGGAAGAAAAACGGACGGGGGGGCTGTATGGGTACATATACAGACCCCAGTGCAAGGGGTGGCCCAGAGGCAGTGTGGGAGGGTGGCAGGGTGAGCAGGTAACTGGGCCCGGAGGACAGAGGGTGGCCAGGTGCACGGTGCCCAGAGAGAACAGATCAGCAGGGGAGAGGGGGAGCGAAGGCAGAGGAAGGTCTAGTGGTGCTTCTGGAACCGGAGATGGTTCTCCTCAGGTTTTAGAGTGGCAGGGAGGCTGTTCCAGAGGGAGGACCCAGCCGAAGATAGATCTACCGCTAGCTTTTCTTTGAAAAACAACTGACCCTGAGGGAGTTAGAGGTAGAGGAGTGAAGAGCTCGAGAGGGGAAGTATTTGCGGAGGGAATAGCTGAAGGTATTTTGGACCCAGGCCCCAGAAAGCCCTGTGGACAATGCAGAGGGTTTTGAATTTAATCCTTGCATCCATTGGGAGACAATGGAGAGATTTCAGAGCTGGAGAGATATGATCCCAGGGCTTGAGGCCAAGGACACTTCTCGCAGTCCTGTTCTGGGTTAGTTGCAGAGGCCGGAGAGTAGAGGCAGGTAGATTTTGAAAGCGGCTGTTACAATAATCCAACCTAAAGAGGACCAGAACTTGGAAGACCATGAGCTTCTGGGGGAAGGAGAGGATAGGCGGAGTACCTCTGAGGCGGTGCAGTAGGAAGTTTGACTTTTTAGAGACATCAGAGATGTGGGCGGAGAAGGAAAGTGTGGAGTCAAAGATGACCCTGAGGGACTTAGCCTCGCAGGTGGAGGTAGGAGGAGGGCCAAGGGAGGCCGGCCAGAGAGTGAGGTGAAAGGATGGTGAAGGTGTGCCGATGAAGAGGATCTCCGGCTTGCTGGCATTCAGACAAAGAATATTGGCGGCACACCAATCTTGAATGGCAGTTAGGCAAACAGAGATGGGAGAGGAGGTGGCCGAGGGAAGCCTGAAAATTAGTTGCGTGTCATCAGCATAGCACTGCAAATTTGAGCAGAAAATGCCAATGCAGTGGCCAAGAGTTGCTAGGGGAGAGGGGGAGTTTGTGTCTCAAGAGTCACAGCAGGGGGTTGACACCAGAAGAAACAAAAGGAAGCCAAACCTTGAGGGAGAACAGCAGCTTTAATAAGAGTACAGTGCAGCAAGCTTAGGTACTCTGAGCATACAGCCCACGCTGCAGCCTGCAAGAGGAGGGAGTCAATGGCACCCTGGGCACGTGGGCCCTAGCAGGCGCGGGGTCAAGTGCAGCCGCACATGCTGTACACGCGTAGCCCGACCCTGCTTCTGATCAAGAAACTTGCTACAATTACTGCAAATCCTTTTGACCACTACCAATCACAGCACCCACCCAGTGAAACTATCTCTACTGTGACAATATCAAACAGATCAAGAAGCATTTCAAACCATGATTACCCTTTCAAACAGAGAAATTGGAGTAATGAGGTACAGCCTCGGTATTGAACAACCCCACTGACAGATCAAAACTGTCAGCAAGATAACGAGCAAGAGTGCTCAAGGAGAGAACGAGCGAATTCGACACTAGCAGCATTGCGTGTGTGGAGTCTTCATTGTGTCTGTGTCCTTTTTCCAGGCCCTGACACCGGATACAACATCCTATGATCCATTGGAAAGTCCTTTTCGGTTATTTTCTAAGCCCACTTCTACCCGACCCCCCCAAAAAACAGCAGACGAACAGCCATTCAATATGTATACAGCCATTCTTTTGCTGAGTCGGCTCACGTTTGGCTCTTGTCATGAATTTATTGGATCCTCGAACTCTTTACAATGGCATAAGTTTATATTTCCTGTGTAAACAACGCGTCTGAATATCAACTCTGAGAGGGTTGATGGGTCGTAGAATGATGGATGGTGGTGGTTTGGGAGGAGTGCATTTTATGGTTTGTTTCCAATGTCCCGGTCATCTCCCGCTCATGTTTCACCCTTTAGTGCCAAGGAAAAGGTAGCTCGTACTTGGCATTCCCTCTGTTGCCAAGGACGAGATAGCTCGTCCTTTTAGGCGCTCTGTTTTGTGCGATCCCTGCAAATGAAGGGATCACACCAAACTGTAATCCATCCCCCGGGCTATGTGAGGGGGAGGTCCCTCTTCATGGCCCGAGGGGTTGGATTATCTTCAGTTTCACGTCGGCGTGCATAATGAACGCCGACGTGAAACTGAAAGTAAATTCACTGTAGCAGCCATTTTCAGCTGCTGCGGTGAAGAGAGAATGTCAGATCCCTTCTCCCTCGATCTCCGGCTGTATTGCAAGCTGGAGATCAAGAGAGGTGTCGTTGGAAAGGGGAGACTCTCCCCTTTCCAATGACACCTTTTTTAAAAGCATTGCTGGTCGCGGATCGGGTGCAGAGTGCTTGATCCGCGGCCAGCAATGCCACTAGACCACCAAGATCTGTTTGTGATGTGGGGGGAAAGTAGGCTGCTTACTAGGTAAGCAGCCCCCTCCCTCCGAGCCCCCAAAGCATAGGGCTGTAGGTTTGGGCCCCCTGGGGGCCATCTGTCCCCCAGTGAAGTGCCCAAACCCCTAAAGAAAAAAAATATATATGATGCAATCGGGGTGGGGGTGGGAGGACCACTGGACCACCAGGAAATTTGGTCAAAACAAAGTGGGGTGGCCCTCTCCCCCCCACCCTAAGTGGAAGGGGGCACATAATGTAGCCCTCCCTGGGGTCAGATTTCTGCCCCTAGGAAGGGGCATCTGCCCCCAGGGAGTACTACATGTGATCCCCCCTATCCATTTGGGGTGGGAGGGCCACGAGACGTGTGAGGGCAGGGGCGCCAAGGATGGGGCTGTCCTCCAGGGAAGTGCCCAAACCCCTAAAGAAAATACATATATATATATATCTATAAATCTATATATATATATATATATATATATATATATATATATATATATATATAGATAGATATATAGATAGATATATAGATATATATATATATATGTGATGTAATCGGGGTGGGTGGACCACTGGACCACCAGGCAATTTTGTCAGAAGAAAGGGGGTGACCCTCCCCCCACCCTAAGTGGAAGGGGGGGCACATAATGTTGCTCTCCCTGGGGGCAGATATCTGTACCTAGGAAGGGTCATCTGACCCCAGGGAGGGCCGCATGAGATGCCCCCCTTATCTGCTCCAGGGGAGGGCTGCACAAGATGCCCCCCTTCATTTGGGGTGGGGGAGAGAGCCGCCCCCTTTTACATTACATAATTCCCTAAAATACATCCTACCGGATTCCAAGATGGCCGCCGGAGCAGGGAGACGTGCGTAAGTGTCGCTCCCGCCGGGCCAAGCTACAGCACCACACTAAGCGACGAACCGGAGGGTACCGGGTCCATCACTAGGTACCCAACACCCCCCGGAGACACGGGCCGTGCACGGGAGGTGCTTTCCCCCACGGCTCGACCCTCGCCGATGCTGCGGAGAGGAGCCCTCCTCCCCCACCGTGACTCAGACAGCGGCCTGGGCTGGGGCAGCGGCACGCAGAGGGTGCGGAGCGGGGTGAAGTGGACCGCCCTCCCCCTCCGTGACACACACCGGAGGCATGCTGCGCTCTCCGCTCAAGACCGGGAATCAGCTCCAGGGTCCATCGCACAGCGAAGCATGTCGGGGCGGGCGCCGAGCCAGGAGTCCGCGTGGGCGGACTTGGCGCAGACAGACTTCAACTGATCACGAGAGGGGTGAAGCGGAGAGGCCGGCGAAGCTCCGTTTGCACGCTGGGACAAGGAGATTCAGTGGAGGTCCCCGGTATGGCGGACTGCAAGGTGAAGTCACCCCCCCTCCCACCAGGACCCTCCCTGCGACCACAGGTTACCGGCATAAGGACCCGAGGAGCCTACGCTGGGGGGCCATACGTATCCCCCAACCCCTGCACGGCCATAACTTGAAGCGGGTATCGGAGGGGGGCCAGCCGAAGACAGCCACATCAGGAGAATCGATTCCCCCCCCCCCTCCCATATACAACACATAAACTGTGTCAGTCTCCAGGCTTAAAGGAAAGGGATAAGCCCTCATGGACCCCTCCCCCCCCATATATGTCGCCAACATTTACCAGGAACACTAAGATTGGTGCGGAGCATGCAGCAGAACTACTCTAAGGCCACCTCAGGACTCTTTTAAGGCCACCGTTCACGTGTGCGCTGCGGAGCCACCCACCACTGAGTGGAACCCCAGGATTGGATTGGCGGCAGCGGCTCCCTGTACGGGATATGTCTAGAGCGAAGGGGAAGGGGTGGGGAGCCCAACAGAACCAGCAGCTCTCCAAACAGGACTCCAGCATTATTCAGCTGTGGGCGGCGGAGACTCCTGTGTCGACCCGAGGCAGACAGCAGGAAGACTCAATTTTGACGGCAACGGACACAGGCCACACCACCGCCAGCAACCTCCCCCCAACAAAAGATGATATGCGAACCTGGTTCGTAGAGCTCCAGGATAAGCTCATGTAGACAGTCCAAGATCAATTTGCCGCAATCAAGCACGACATGCAGCAGGCAATCCAAGATGTTAAACACGACATTGCCAACCTGGAAGAGAGGACGGACACATTAGAAAAAATAGTGCAAAATGCAGAGGAGGAGGCTCTACAAAACAGCAAAACGCAAGAACAATTTAGTTCACCGGACCCACAATCTGGAACTCAATGTGAAGACCTAGAAAACAGGTCCCGCAGATCGAACATTCGCATTAGGAACATGCCAGAATCGGTCTTAGACAGGGACCTGATGAATGCGGTACAGGAGGTCTTCAGGCATATCATGGAGGTGCAAGACACGGAGGTGGTGGGGATCGACCGCATCCACAGAGTGGGCCCGAAACGCACTGGGGCGCCAGGGGAGAGACCCAGAGATGTGTTGGTTGCCCTATCCTCCTACCCGCAAAAAGGACTTATACTGCGGAGAGCGAGGCAACTAGATCAAATCAGGATGAACGGGGTGGATATTCAGCTGTTTCAAGACCTCTCTGCCGTGACGCTCCTAAAGAGAAGAGAAATGGCCCCCCTCATAAGGGAACTGGTCGCGAGAGAGATAAAATACAAAGGGACATTTCCTTTCGGGCTGGTGTTCGACTGGGATGGAAAGCAAAGGAGGGTATCCACCAAGGAAGAGGGGCTAAGCATTATGGACATCCAGACAGAGGAGGCTGCTACCAGAAAGGAGAAATCGAAGGGGGATCAGCAGAACAGACCCAGAGGGTGGGAAAGGGTCCGCCAGAAAAGGAAGCGGTTTGGAAGAGGAAATTATATATCTAACGCAACAGAGATGAGGACATGACTCAGCACGGTTAATAAAGCTCATGGCCAAGTGGCTGAACACGGTATGTGGATCAGCATCCAAGGATGGGATTCGTCATTAACAGAATTGGTTGGCCCGGAGGGGTATGAAACAATTTACTTGGAGCCAAGGGGATGATGCGGGGTTTAGGACTCCCCGCAAAGTTAGCCTCGAGTCTACAGAGGGCAGGGTGCGAGTGGCCGAGCGCCAGTGCTACCTTAGGTACCCGGGCCCTCCTCGGGAGCAAAGTTGAACTAATGTTTATGGTTGGGGGTCAGTTTAATGTTTTGGGAGGGGTGGGAGGGAGGAAACTCCGGAAGAGAAGGGAGATCATACAGCTCGGGCAAACAAGCGCACCCTGTAAGGCTGGTTGAAATGGGGAAATTAAGACTCGTAACCTGGAATGCGAGGGGCTTGAATTCCCCGGTGAAGAAGAAAAAGGTGGAAAACATCTTAAGGAAGGAAAAGGCAGAAGTGCTACTGCTTCAGGAGACCCACATTAGAGCCCAGGATAGGGGAGAAATTTGCCTCAGGGGCTACAATATATTAGCACAATCCAACGCAGCAGAGAAACGGCCGGGGGTGATGATTGCAGTTAAGGGGAGTCTGGAAGCTATTGTGATAGGCAAACAAACTGACAAGGAAGGAAGTTTCGCATTCGTCAGTATCAAACTACATAATGCCAAGTTGACAATGGCATCGATTTACGCCCCAAACCAGGGCCAGGACAGTTTCTTGAGAGACACCATGGGGAGGCTGGAGGGGTACGCGAAAGGAGAAATAATCATAGGAGGGGACTTTATTCTGGCCTGGCACCCACAGATGGACCGGAGTGCGGGGGGCCCCCGCCACCAAGGTGCCCCGGCTGAGCGCCTCAAACGACTAATGGAAGGTATGGCACTGTGTGATGCCTGGAGGGAACAGAAAGGCCAATCCAAGGGATACACATAATATTTGCACGTACACAATATGATGTCAAGAATTGACTACTTCTGGGTGTCGGTGGGAACCCTGGGTAAAATTCAAGATATGGAGACAGACCCCAGTTCTCTGTCAGACCATGCACCCCTCTGGCTGGATCTGTCAGCCCCAAAGAAAGAGAAGGGGATCTGGAAATAGACACCTCCCCCTCGGCAAGAATAGCGGTAAATGGGGGAATTACTGAGAGGGTAAAGATTACTAGGGGAACAAAACAGGGGTGCCCCCTATCTCATGCATGTCATGAAGATTCTGAGTATCGTTCCTAAAATTGCAACTAGTTTCCATCCCCATGAGCGTAGTAACTCCCAAAACCAGGAGCTTATATTCAGTTCCCAACCACCTGTCGGGGATGAAGGTCAGAACTCAGAATGCGTAACTTCTTTATTGCCTCAAAATTCGTAGGGGAGGAGTCACTTACAAACACGCAGCACGCTGACCCCACAATTTTGCAAACACCTCCACGGTCAGCCAAAGCTATATCAAGAGCCATTCTATTCTGAAGTGTCATTAATCTAATTGCCTTCTCTTCTAGAGTCATATTATACAAAATATCAGTTGTTCCATTTAACGTTTTTTCTAAAATTCTTGACAATCTTCTTATATTATACAAGTTTATTGCTTGGCCCCAATATGGTATAAAAGATTTTGCTATGTCTCCCGCAATATATCCTGCTTCATCATCCAGCCGGGGCCTTGATCTGGATAATTTCGATATATCTGATGTTCGGGAAAGGAATACCCCGGGGAAGAGGATCCCTAAGTAACAGGTTCCACCCCGATTTCTAGGTAACCAGGGATATGCTTTTTCTCCACATACAAAATAAAGGGGGTCACCTACATATATCAGTTCTTCTTCTGTCTCAAGTACTGCAATATTCATGCATCTATCGAATGTCCCTACTGAATAGGAACCTTTCTTTCGTGAACAAAATGGAACGGTGCGAGGATTATAATGTATTGTATACGAGGGGGCACTACATCTTTGTTCCCTACTGGGTTCATGTGAAACTTGATTACAGATGACTTATAAGGTGCATACAGTCTGTCTACTGATTTTTATCACTCTTGCTCTGTTAAATATGGAACAACCTACAGGTTCCATTACCACTTTCTCAAATTCATCTATGTTTGTCTTGTCTATTTGACCTGTGTCACTCTTATTCCACTTTCCATAAAAGAGTGCACTTAGTGATGCATAGCATGCTGTATTAAGGGGTAATGGCTGTACATACCAACCTATTCCTTTTCCCCCATGCTGGGGTAAATGGGTGCAGACCCAGCAGTTAATCTTGTTCAAGATTGAGTGAGTCATATTCATAATTAAAAGCAACATGTTATTACCATAACCTTCCCTGTGTCTTTCTTCTATTGGAGGGAGAGTTTAAAAGAGTACATGGACTGCACTGTCTGTGACAGGTGCTTTCGTGGCCGGCAAAAGAGAACTCAATGGATGCACGCTTTCCAAATACCATAATACTGGGATAATGTTACACAGAATACACAGAAGTGTTGTAATCATCAGCAGTAATTTCTTACAGCAACTCTTTCTGGATTTTTTGTAGTCTCTATATCTATTACATCATCAGCGTTGGTGCAGGAGGGGACAGAGGCAAGTATGGGCATTGTGCGCGATTCTTCTTCTCCAACAATGTTCGTCGTGAATACTTCTCACAGCAGCGCTCATTGAGACACCAATAAGTTCGAAGAGATTACAAAGTGTTTAGGCCAGTCTCAGCAGCCTGGATTGCTAAACGTGTGGCAAGATTATCGTGCCTCTGCACATTGCTCAAAAGACTCCAGACCAAACATCAATTCCCTTTGTACCATAAGTGCCCCGCTTGTTCGCACAGGGTGATCAACAAATGGATTTTTTATTTTCAAAGATAGCACCGGGAAGCAGCGCTCCAGAGCTCCCAGATTGGAACAGCCCCCATGCTCCACTTCTCTAGGCCTCCGATTCCCAATTCATCCATGATGGGAATAGAGGCAACTACAAAACGCGAAGATCAGATCACTTAAGATTTTTGAGAACATAGGTTGTACCTTATTCCTCCAGGTACTGTGTGATCAATGAACAGTGCAGATGCACTTCCAGATGTAAGCTTAGTGTCAGCCTGTGATGCAGCAAGTGACGATGCAGGCTTTATGTCAGCCTGTGATGATTCAGATTCAGCTGGGCAAAGTTGGGACACATTTAGCCCTTTCTCCATTTTAGCAATCTTCTCAGGCTTTCTCTCAGGCTCAGGCACAATTTGTGGCAGAGAACTGGCAATGGTGGCTTTCGAGTCGGGGCAGCTGTTTCTTTCTGGTCATCTGGATCAGGCAGTTCTCTCAATGGCGATGGAATTCTTTTCGTGTGGGTGGCATGGATCCACGCCTTACGACCATCCACACGAACTGCAGTCTTTGTTGCCAGAAGTATCTGATAAGGGCCCCGCCACCTCGGCAAGTGATGATTTTCTCTCGAAATCTTTCAACAGGATCCACTCGGCTGGCTGCAGACAATGCCCTGGGCCTGTATATCGGACAGGAAGAGCCTCCTGCACCTGCTGATGAATCAAACTGAGCTTCTGTGTTAAAATGTCACAATATGTACTAAGCAAAGGGTATTCAACTTCACTCAAGTACCTGGGCTCTGGGGCGCACCAAACATTTGCAGGTCTCCCCATTACAATCTCGTATGGGGAGAGTCCAGTCCTTGCTTGCACAGATGTGTGCATGCACAGCAAAGATAAAGGCAGAGCATCTGTCCATTTCAATTGACTTCCTGAACAGATCTTACTTAGATGGTCAAGTGGAACAGCGAGTAGAGCGCTCACTTTGACATCCGTGCAGAGCCTGCTAATGCAGGTTCGAATCCCAGCAGGGCCAAACTCAGCCTTTCATCCTTCCGAGCACGATAAATGAGCACCACACACTGTGGGTAATAATAAACAGCGTTCATATACCAGAGAGTTCATAGCGCTATATAAGTGCCAAATTATTATTATTATTACTTATTTTATTCTTTAAAATACCGTTTTGACACGCAACAAGACCGGCACTCATCGGGTGCCTGGCAGAATGGATCGTTTATCAATCTGAAGGCCTGCACAAATCTGTAATATCACGGCGGCAACAAAATGCGGGCCGTTGTCTGACCATATAACCCGTGGCAGGCCAAATCTGGGAAAATACTCTTTTAGCATCACTTTTGCTGTGCTTATTGCTGTGCAGTCTTTGAGCGGGTATGCTTCCACCCATTTACTGAATGCACAGACTACCACCAGGATGTATTTAAGATTCTGACATCTTTCCATTTCTATGAAATCAAAATGGATGAATTCAAAGGGCATAGAGGGGGGCCAAAACTACCTGTCAGAGTAGCAGTTCCTGTTCCAATATTATGTTGCAAACAAGTCATACAATTCTGGACTAGCCTCTCAGCATTTTTCCTAATGTGTGGGTTCTGCCATACTGTAGCCAGATGCTGAATTATTTTCTTGGCACATATGTGTGTGGGGCTGTGGGCCATGGTGACCATTGAAGTTACGTAGGAGTTGGGCAGCATCCACTTTCTACTTTCTTTGTCCACCCAGCAACCTTCTACGTCTAACTCTGCGGAGCCCTCAGCCCACCCTTTTCATCAGCAGTTGCTTCCGCCTGCATTTCTTTGACTGTGGAAATCCCATTCTCTATCATGCAGGGCATTTCTTCTGACTGAACTATCAACATTTTTGTCTGCAAATCAGTGGCAGTTTGTTTCGCAATTTTGTCTGCAAACGCGTTTCCTTTTCCAACGTTACATGTTACTTTCTTATGCTCTTCGCATTTCATTATTGCTAGCCGCTTTGGACACGTGCGTGCAGACAACAATCGTGCTATCAAAGGGCCATGTTGAATTTTTGTTCCATGTGATGTTAGAAAACCCCTTTCAGCCCAGAGTCGAGCAAAATTGTGTACCACCCCAATTGCATACTGACTGTCAGTATATATGTTTACATTCAGATTTTCAGAAATTTCATATGCTCTTGTCAATGCTATTATATCTGTAGCCGGCGCTGAATTGTATGGAATTCTTTTGCTCTCTACAATACTCTTCAGTGTCGTGATGGCATAGGCAGCAGTTGACGTGCCATTGGGCAATTTAAAACAGGAACCGTCACAAAACAGTTCTCGGTCTGGCTCTTTGTGTGGGGTGTCTTGTTAGATCAATTCTCCCTTTCATTTCTTGTTCAGTGATCATTATACAATCATCGGGTGTTATTTTTTTCTCACCCGTATCTTCTCTGGGAGGGGGCATTAACTCTGCAGGATTCAAAGTGCAAAATCTCTGAATTTGAATATGTGGGGCAAAGAGGACAATTTCGTATCTAATCAATCTGGCTGATGTAAGATGTTGCGTCTGCGTTCTATTTAAAAGAATGTCTCCTATGTGAGGCACCATTAAGGTTAAGGCGTGACCCAAAACCATTCCCTCAGTTTGTTTTACTGATGCGGCAGCCGCAGCGCCAGCTCGCAAACAGCACGGCAAAGCGCAAGCGACAGGATCCAGCGCGGAAGAAAAATAACTGCATGGTCTTTTTCTTCCTCCTTGTTCCTGAGTCAAAACAGCCAGCGCACAGCGATCATTTTCATGCACAAATAACTTTAAATCCTCACTCCATGGTAAAGGCAAAGCAATAGCCTTCTTTGTCAATGCCACCATTGGTTTCACAATCATAGCGAAATTCGCTATCCACTGCCTGCAATATGAAGCCATGCCTATTATGGCTCCGACTTCTTTCTGTGTCTTTGGAATAGGCATACCAAAGATACTTTCTATTCTTTCAGGTGTCAGTCTCCTTCCCTCTTTCGAAAGGAGGTAGCCCAAATAGGCCACTTCCTTTCGACAATACAGACATTTTTTCAATGACGCTTTATGTCCATGTGCAGCCAAATGTGTCAACAATTTAACAGTACTCTCTTTGCAAATGTCTTCTGTGTCTGCTGCAATTAACAGATCATCAATGCATTGTAATAGTACACAACCTGCTGGTAGTTCTAACATGTCGAGCTGCTCTTTTAGTACTCTGCTATAAATACTCGGGCTCTCAGTGTAACCTCGTGGCATTCGTGTGAATGTGAAAGAACGCCCTCCTGTTGTGAAAGCAAATAGATATCTGCTATCTGGATGTACTGGGATGCTAAAAAATGCATTCTTAAGATCTACGACACTAAAATGTGAAGCTGAGGCTGGAATCATTGTCAAAATTGTAGTGACATCTGGGACCAATGGAAATTGGGGATAAAATACCTTATTCAATGCGCACAAATCAATTATGAAATGATGCAGTATTTCATTGCCTCCTTTCTTATAAACTGGAAGAATCAGACTATTGCAGGTGCTTACCAATAATCTCTTCAATTACGTTTCGTTTAATCAACTCAAACAATGCATTTCAATGCTTTTTCACCTTCTACTGAAATAGTATACTGTGGGATACGTGGCAATGTGACTCCCTCTTTCAAAACAACTCTCACTGGCTCTATTTTTCAACAACCAACATCGTTATCATTCATTGCCCATATGCAAGTCGGTACATTAGTTAACTCAGTTGGTAATTGTTTAGACAAAAATTGTGATACTGGCAATTTTTGTGGTGCAATTGTCAAAAACACTCCATCAGGAGAACAATGAATAACCGCACTTAATTTTTTCAACAAATTGAACCCCAATAAATTCTTGCCGCAATTTTGTGTTAAAAGGAATGGGCAAGACTCAGTGAATGGACCTAATGTTATGGGTACTGACTAACACTTGACTAATTACTGGGGTGCCTGTGAACCCTACTGAAACATTCTTTTGCCCTGACAGTGGTATCTCTGGAGCCAAGTGATGGTCTATTGAGCACTTCTGTGCACCTGTGTCCACTAGAAAAGTGTGCTCCTTATTCCCAACTTTCATTTCTACGTAGGGTCCTTTCTGATTAACGGGAATAGACACTGGTTCCAACCCCTGTCTTGGGCTGTCCTAGCGGAACAATACATCATCCAATGTGAAGTCACCAGAATAGTATGTATTGGACTGAGTGTCAAAAACATTTCCTTCTACTGTACCAGTCTGCTGATGTTGATTTTGGTTCTGATTCTAGCTATTATTTCCTTGATTATTCTGATTTTGTGGCATCCTAGTATTTCTATTTTGCTCTTGTGTTCCTGGGCGACCTCTATTCTGTCTTCTCTGAGCATTCCCATTTCTATTCTGTAAATGTGGGCACTGTGTTCTCCAATGACCTTCTTCCTTACAATATGCACATTGATTCAGTCCGATTGGACCTCCATGCATGTTCGAGTAATTTCCTCTTGTCTGTGTATTACCTCTGCCCCTATTATTGTTTGCTACCTGTTGCAGTAACACTCTTGTTTTTAAATTCACTCTATCCCTCACCTCTTTCTCTGAATTTACTCTATTCTCATAATATTGTGCCATGTGTAATACTTCACTCTGTGACTTGCCATGCACTCTCAGAAGTCATTATTAAATTTAGAATTTTCGGCAGCAACATCTCACATATTTGTCAACAAATAGTCTTTTCCCCGGTTCAGTGCTTAAATCTTGGCCACTGAAATCTGCAAACACTTCTTCAAATCTATTAAAATAGTCGGTGGCCAATTCATCTTTTCCTTGTACGCATGCAGTTAATTTGTCCCAGATAATTCTCCTATCAGGTACCAAAATCTTCGATTTATGTACTATTCGCGCCAGTAACGCTAACATGTTTGACGATGGCTTTTCGCCAGCCTTTCTATCTGTATCCTCTTTTATCAAATGTTCCCACGTATCACCCAGCATCTCGCAATCGTCTACATTCCTAATTTGCTTCCATATATCTGCTGGGAGAATTACAGGAAATAATAGGTCAATATCACTCGTTATAAAAATGGACGACTTCAAATATGACTCAATTTCTTTATAGAATCCTTCCGGATTCTTTCTCAAATCAGGGATTATTTGTTTTATATTATTCAGCTCTTGTTTAGAAAATGGGACATGCACATATTGTGCTGTATAATGTGCTTCTGTTACCTGCGCTGGTTGTCCATTAATACCAGGAATTTCTACTTTTGGTACAAAAGTGGGAGGGACTTCTCTCATGGGAAATATCGCACTGGCCTTTCCTTCTTTCTCTCTCTTATTAAGTACTATAGCTAGATCAAGGGTTAGAGCAGTCTTTCCAGTTTCAGTCAAACACGCTCTCTTGTACACTGCCATTAATTCAGATGGACAACAATCATTTCTCTCAACATATTTATCTTGCAAATATTCAACCATTACTTGCAATACTTTCCTCTGCATTTCTATCGTATACAGTTCAAACGTATCATACACTTCCATTATAGGAATACTAGCATCCGTAATCCATCTAAGCGCCTCCTGTGTACATATTTTTATTTCTTCTCTCTAACAGGTTTTGACGGCGGAAAGAATCGCTGCACAACATATGATGTCACCTCTTGTTTCCCACTTTTTACCTCTTGGTGTCGAAACCCAGGAACAAAAAACATCTCTGAATACAATTCATCAAATTCATTTTTAAACTCAAATAGTCTGTCTATATGCTCCTTTACTTCTCCCTCACTTTCCCTCACACGTGAAAATGCATTCAGATCTCGCAACTTCTGCAGCGCTACCATGCCGAACAATTGCTTCCATCTATTCATAACATACTCTCTCATGCATTTCAACAATACCTGTCTTTCACCGAGCTTCTTGTAGTCATACATTGAACTCAGCGTTGATTCCTCATCATTGCTTTCAATGTACATTTCTGCCTGTTCTTTCAGTGCTCTCTTCCTCTCCCGGCTAAACGTACTACGGGTTGCTCTAGTGCTTCCTCTCTGTTCAGGCCCCGCCTCTGCAAAGCTGCGTTCTCTGATAGCTGCTAATTCAAGCTCTGTAGGTGGAGGGGGAAATGGGATCTCGTGTTCAGGGGGAGCTGGTGCAGATGGAACAACCGGAAGGGGGGGGTGGGAACTGAGGTTGAGCAATGGGCACTGGTGCAATTGTGTCAATTTTACTTTTAGGGCGTTCTTGTCTTTTTTCATTCAAAACTTGATTTATTAGTTCATCTGATGCATGTAACTCTTGTTGTGGATATATTTTTTGTATGCCTAATTGAAGATTCCTATCTGCCCTTCTGATATCCTCATCCCATTGCTTTTCCTCCTGTTCTAGCGCTCTGTCTGCATTAGATCTGTGCCTATGCACATGTTTCTCTCTACTTCTTCAACGGATGTTAGCTTCCTTCCTCCAGTCTCTAATGACGTCAAATGTCGCAGGGCATGCTTTCTTGCGCAGCAGTACTGATTCCAAATGTTCTATTCGAGGCATCTCAAAATTACCATCTTTCGGCCATTGCAAATCTTCTACATGTCTGGTTTGCCTATGCCAAATTTCATTAAACATAATCGCTCCTATGCCATACTTTCCATACATCTCGAACGCTGGCGACCCTAAGGGTGGCGCAGCCTGGTCAGTTTCCAAAGATGTTTGATCTTACGCATACCTTACCCTGGGCATTTGATCTTGCAAGAGCAACTCTTAACCAATATCAGGGCTGTTAAGAATCGGGGCACGACTCACCTGATCAATCAGCTCGTCTCTCAAGACGCAATTCGTCCGTATACAGACGCAACCAAGGATCGTCATGACTGCGTATGTGGCTCAATCTGCCTCGTTTCGGGACCCTCGCCTTCTTGCTCTCTGGCCGGATGCGTGATCAGGGACTGGTTGTGTAAAGATCTGCAAAGGAGTCTCTCATCACTTTAACAGGGGCGCCCCGAACACCTCTCGATCCCGGCTCGACGGCCTCATCCTCGATTTGTTTTCTTTTTTCTCACCTTCTTCAAATTCAACGTACACGATGGAGCAAATGGGGGAGGGTCCCTATTCGGGCGACATTCTTTTTCTAGGCACTGAAGACACTCGCGCATTGAAACAAGGCACAATCACCATACACAAACTGATACGACAGACACAAGGTTCAATTCCCAAAATCTAGGGTTCATTGCAAAGCAAATATTCTCAGTCAGCCGAGTGGATCTCATGTCTCACAACGTGTCTCACCCAGACCTTGTGAGACGCAAGAGAGCGAGCATTCTACAACATTGTCATATATATAAAAAGACAATCATTCTATCAGTTTGTGACACATCAAAACCGCCCATAATGTATCTTCTTGAGCTAGGGTTCGGTGATTGACAATTATGACAAATATGACACCTTCTCAGACGTTTTTTTGTTAATCTATATTCCTTGATTTAGCAACAGTTGCAGTTTGCAAGACACAGACAGGATTCTTTGTTACAGAGAACATAATGCACTTGTTTAGTGAACAGACCATGTTCTTAAGAGAGACACATTCCAACACATGCTATCTTCTAGTTTCTATTCACCTGGCTTGGTGATTAAATGCCTCTCGGCTCGCCTTCAAGGACTTGTGAGGGAGGAAAACAATGTATTTCTGTACTGCTTGGGAATTTCTGTCTCGGCTGGTCTCTCAACATGTAACTTGTGGCCTTGCTTTGTGCAATAGCAGAACGAAATTAAATACATTTCTGCATAGCGTTTAAACAGAAAAGCAAGAGAAAGCAAATGGCGGATCCTGCGGCAATTAAAATGGACGCTCTATGGTTATGCTGACGATTCTGTAATTGGCGATGCTGGGCATATGATGCAATTGGTTTTCGGCCAACATAATATAGCATCTATGCTATGGTAGGGTATTTTCTAGACTCACAAAAGGAAAAGTATTTGGAGATCGACTGATTTCCGGAAATGCCCATCGTTCCTTGAAAGGGACCCTTAGGCTCTTAATTTGTGCATGTCTTACAAAGGAATGGCACTCCTGCTCCCTGCACTGGAGGTGTACCTTTAATAAAAATGCAACAGCATTTCAACTGACTTCACTTGATTTAGCGTGCCTCCATAAGCATTGCTAGTCCTGCCTTGGAAAGGCACACCACAGTCATACCTTTCCCTTGATGCCTGCCTCCGAAATAAACGTCAGTCTAGCTCCCTAAGCTCAAGGCGTGACTTGCAAAGGAACACGATTCAGGCTCCTTCCATTTGAGGCATGCCTGCAAAAGAAAATTCATTACGGATCCCTCCACTCGAGGCGTGCCATGCACAAGAAAGGAACTCTGTTGTGGTTTACTGCCCTTTGACGTGCTTTGGAAAGCAATGCTAGTCCTACTCCCTCCACTTGAGGCCTGCCTTGGAAAGGGACACCACTCTGGTACCTTTCACATCAGGCCTGCCTCAGAAGGAAATGTCAGTCTAGCTCCCTGTGCGCGAGGTGTGACTTGCAAAGGAACGCAATTCAGGTTCTTTCCACTTCAGGCGCATCTCGGAAAGGAATGCCACTCCAGCTCCCTCCACTTGAGGCGTGATTTGGAGAAGAAGGGAACACCACACTGGTTCACTCCCTTTTGGGGTGTCTTGGCAAGACATGCTAGTGCAGCTCGCTTCATTTCTGGCCAGCTTTAGAAAGAAACATCAGTCACTATGGCCGATATTGAACGAGTGGGCTTCCCGCAATCACCTGATACTCACACTGCTGAATTGGTGTTGAGGTCCAGTCTGGGGTTTGATTCCATACTAGGGGCCAAGTCGGATTGGATTCAGAGGGGCTTTTTGATTTCGAAAGACTTGTCAGATTTTGTAGTATTGGATCAAGTCTCGCCGTCGAGAGTAGTCATACCATCACTTTCTCAAGCGAAAAATAATGTGTCACCATCAATTCTGTCTGTGACTGTTCTCGAATTGGTTCCAGAGTTGGTATCCCAGCTCTTCCTCAAACTTGGGATGGTGGAACAGAATCTATAGCGAAATTGACGATTAGAACTTTATCATTGAACTCTCAGGTCTTTAACTCCTCCTGCAACAATTCCATGCTATGTGTTTGGTACTTTTGATCTGATCTTCTTTCAAGAATCATGGCTGAGATTTGTGTTTGATGTAGATGGGTTTTCTTCTTATCATCAATTAGCCAGTGGGTCGGGTGGTAGGAGACCTGTGGGGGGGTCTCTTTGTGTTTTGCAGGAATTCGATTTCTCAATATTAATCTCTGATGATATCCCAGGCATTATGATTGTTAGGTCAACTAGACAAATTAGAGTGGATGTTAAAGGCTGGTTAGTAGTTAATTTATACTGGAACCCCACTGCTGTTCCAGTAATGTCTTTTCTACAAAGCCTGGGGTATCTTCCGATTATGGCTACTGCACGCTTTCTCTTGGATCAAATCATAATTATGGGTGATCTTAACTCATATTGCCTGGGATCAATGTCTATAGCTAATGGGAAGGGCAAGGGAAAGTATATAGATGGGTCTGTATTGAGGCACTTTATGGAGGAATGGGATCTTTGGGCTTTGAATGGTAGTCTGGGTGGTGACATACCCGCCGCTCCTACCTGGCAAAGGGGTGTTCTACACTCCACAATGGATTATGTGTTTGCATCAACGGATTTGTTTGAATGTTGCTTGGATTTCAAAATTACTGATGGCGGGCTCAGTGACCATGGTATGCTGGAGCCCTCATTTGGGGTAGTACAGGAGGTTAAGGCTGCCTATATGCCTCAAAGACTAGCCCTGAACTCGGCAGGAAACAGGCTTATATAGCAAAGGGGGACAAGTCCTCACCAATAATGTAGCCAAGTTTGTAAAAGGTTTTTCTGATTCTGAGGTGATCCTCCAGTACAATCCAGAAACCTTTGTAGATTTACTATGGAAGTTGAATCCTCCCAGTACAGATTCCTCAAAGATTACTTTAACGCCTAAACATCATGTAAAATATTATGTAGGAAAGGTAGTACCTGCACTGCTTTTTGGTTTGGAATGCAACTGTCAAAGCTTTGTTACAGCCTTCGACAAATTAGAGTCGAGACTGTGGAAAAGAACCTCAAGCCTCCCGATGTCGACACCAGTAGTCTCTATTCGCTATGAATTGGGTTTTACATCGCTTTTGGCATTGATGGAATGGCGTTAGGTCTTGGTATATCGATTTATTTTGGACCCCCCGCATAGTTCTCTTTATGAAGACATAGCTGTCCAGCTCTGCAAGGGAGACAACACCTTCTTAAATACTTTGAGGGATAGATTAATGGAGATTCTTTCCTCTGCTAATTCTGATATAAACACTTTGATTCACAACCTTTTAAAAGTTAAAGAGTGTCTGAAAAGAGGGATTGGAACAGAACAACTCTGAGATTGAGCGAAACTCTCTTCTCCTCTCTCTAGGTTCGATAAACCTAGATCCTTTCTGCCCACCTACCTGAGACGGTCAACGGACCCTAGTGCGAGGCCTGACTTCCTCAGACTCAGACTAAATATCTTGCCGATCCGGAAAATATTGCATGTGAGAGAGAGGGGAACTATATCCATTGGACACCTGCCAAGACTGTGATTTGAAGCAATAGCACACAATTCGCCATGTGTTACGTAGCTGCCCTGCGACCTGGGCACTAAGGGTCCATAAATTGGGAAGATTTATTCATAGCATTGATACTCTGGAATCCGACACATTTTTTGAACGACTGATATCAGGTAATGAATGGTTTCTCACAATGGAGGTGGTGAGAATTTTGGGGCAATTTAAATTGACTAAGGGAGCTGAAACTATGTATGGCGTCAAAATAGTAACTTTGTGTGATTCTTGTTATGATTAGTTCTAATTATTAGATCAATTTTAAGTTGTTTTACTTTCTTATTTATTTATTTGGAAGAATTATTTGTCATGAATGAATGTTTTATGTAAGATTTGTGTTAAAAGTCGTGATTTGATTTGGCTAAAGCACAATACATAAAAAATATTTTAAAAAAATAAAAATAAAAAAAATCCCTCCGCTTCAGGTGTACTTTGGAAAGGAACACGATTGCTGCCCCTTCCACCCAAGGCTTGCCATGCAAAGAAACACCAGTCCCGCTCCCTCTACTCGAGGGGTGCATTGGAGAAGACGGGAACACCATTGAGGTTCCCTCCAATCAAGGGATGTCTTTTGAAAATAGTACACGTCATTTTGGCTCCCTCCCTTGAAATCTAAGTGTCATGAAAGTGGTACTTGGACACCATCTGTATGACGACAGTGTCTTGCGTAGCTCGTACCACCCTGCCTTCTTTGTTGTTTTACCTCAACTAATGTTATGTGCGGTGTAACTGAAATGTCTTCTGTAGGAATGACTTGGATACGATTGGTGTGTGAGTGAGGTTACGCTACGCAGAACATGCAGATATAATTTCTGTAAATGCACTTTCCCAGCACTGCAGAAATGATTAGCATGTTAGAGGGTGTGTGTTTAGTGTGGGTAGGGTTGCACATATGAATGTTTCAACATACTTGAAGTTGGTGTGAACGACAGCGCCTGTAGGTCAGGTAGCCAAGTGAGCCTATGTGCACTTGCTATCAGTGTGCAGATACCATTGCAGACACATGACATTTGAACGCAGACACAGTGGATATGCAATTGCTGGAAAATGATGTGCAAGATATTGCTAGAGACACAGGTGCATTGTGAGCACATGTCCTCGGGGATTGTGGGTAATACATTCTGGGGCGATTAGTGCAAGTCAGACCTCTGTGGAAATCCACGGGTGTCTTCTTTTCGTAAAAGCATAGGGTTCCCTGTTTTCCTCGGTGGCTTCGACACTCTAGGCCCAAATCTGTAGGTTGTCCGCATGAGCAAAATTCGTGAAAATCTGCTGTGCCGAAAGGCTTGGGGTTACCCGTGTTTTCGGCTTCTCCCTTTGCGGCCAGGTAGGTGCACCCACACATGTGGGGTACCATTTTTGTCAGGACACCTGTGGGAATGCAGGAAGGTACATTTGTTGTGTTTGCATGGTTTTCATAACGTTGCGACCAATTTGCTGCTGCCCTTTGTCACACAACCCTTTCATTTCCAAAATGTGACCTACATTTAGTCACTGCTTTAGGCACTATACACTTGTGTAGATTACAAAAGTCACCTACCCTTCAAAAGGTCTTCCTGTGCTCTTTCAAAAAAAATGTATGCTTGCCCTTCCTCACTATATTTGTTTTCCTTATTTACACATGCTAAGTACGTCTGTTTAGGCCGTAAGCATAAAACTCCTGTGTGCCATGGCTCCGTTTTTGGCTTGTGGTAGCGCTTGTTTTGTGACACATTACAAAAAATTTGTGATTTCCTAACTACAAGAGTCGAGGGAATGTAGCGGAGCATTGTTTTTCTCAAATTTCATAGAAGCTATTGCCGATACCGGGCCAACCATGTAGATCACATACCTTTTTTCTGTCATTTTTCCGCTTTTTCCCCCAAACTATAGAAATTTTCCGTTAGTTGTTGCATGATCTGGGCAAATCACCCCTTCCTAAACTTGGACTTTTGTCTACTTTTCAGAAATGTATGCCTTTCGGTCGTCCCATTCAGCTTTCCTACCCTTTTCTTCCATTCTGTCCATGCATGTCCTATTGGAAAAAAAGGCCAAAATCGCCTACCTTTCACAAAATGGTTGATAACCATATCAAAACAAGTTTTTTCCGTTTCCACTCAACCTGTTCTTGAAAGCCTGGAACATGTCAAATTCAGGACAGCAATCCATTTGTTCCTAGCTCTTACAAGGAAAAAACCACAGGCTTCTTTGTACATCAATTTTCTCCCTTTTTGGTTAATTTTCTCTCACCCCCCTACAGCAAACTAGGATTCCTGGGTGGCGTTAAGACCACCTACATGTTGGCCAGGATATCTCATGTTTGAATGGCAACATACCGAAATCACCAAAAAAGGTCTTGGCACTGGGGGGAAGGGAGGAACCCATGGAACTTAAGGGGTTAATGTGTCTCATCACAACAATGTTAATACAACAAAGATATTCGTTAAAAAAGGACCACATTTTACCGATACCTGGTAAAAAAAAAATGTATACAAAAAACGGGGGAAATACATTCAAGCAACAAAAAAGAAAATATATATATATATATATATATATATATATATGTGTTGTTAGCAAGATGTACATCTGAGAGCAGAGGTCAACATTTGCACCCGCACATCTTAAATGTTTTGTTCCCCTCGTTTACAAACCGGGCAAACCGGTTTCCTCTCTTTCCTGGGTTTGGCCTCGCATGGCCTGCGGCTGGCTCTGGAGAAGGTGGCGCTCGAGTGATGTCACTCCGTGTTTATTTATGCAGAAAGGCTTCCCCCGAACTGGTAGCGACAGCGGTTGGTTCCCCTGTTGAAAAGCCTGCACTGTTCCTACCCGAGTTATTCCACATGGATGTAGCTAGCATCCGGCTCTAGTACGCAGGGCAGGCGGCTGGTGCCAAGGCGCCTGCTGGTGAGGGTGGCAGTTAGCGGAGTGTCTGCCAGTCCAGCGCTGTACATGCAGGTATTCTGTAGTTTTCTTTGCCGTTGCGGCCAAACAGGAGCCGTCCACCCGTGGCTGTTTTCCAGGCTGGGAAAACAATGGGGCGCCTGTGTGAGAAGTGCTGGCGGGTTGTGCAGGAGCTGCTGAGCCAGGTGCGGGAACTTTGCTCGGGCTTGGGCCACAGAGTCCGAGAGATACTGAAGCGGCTTTGCGAGTGCTGCTGCTTGTGGCAAGGCGCCCCCTCCCGTAAAGGGGGCCTCTATGGGCCGGTTTTGCAGCAGCACGAGAAGAGAGCGGCTCGAGACTTTCTGCGACACCTGGAGAGCGGTGAGCGGGGACAGGGTGAAGGAAGTGTGCCCTGCAGGGGAAACGTACTGTACCGCTGCTGACTTCTCTCATGTCACGAGCGTTATCTCTAGCCTATCGTGGCTTTTAAGCCCAGTCCCGCTTTGCTTTCTGGGAATTGTATTTTTGTTTGCAAAAATTAACATTTCCTTTACAAATATGATATATGACATTCCCACACGGCCAAGCATGAACTATTCCGGGCTAAGAAACCATGACTGGCTGTTGGTGCCCCTTGTGACGTAGGGCCAGCTGGCAATAGTTGGAAAAGTAGGCAGGAAAAAGCCTTAATAATCTCGACTTGAATGTATTTCCTTTGTTCCCTTGAATCCAATGGAGAAAAAAACTCCTTACTCTGTCACCTGTGCACTCAGTGTTGGACTTTTTACGACATTGACTTGAATTTTAACTGTTTATCTTTTATTTTGAAAAGTGCTGGGTTTGACTTTAACAAACATATCTTCCCACGTTAAAACTGCTCCTTGTGCTTTACATTAGAGATATTGCAACTGTGATGCTCGAGTTCTAAATTATCTTTGGTGTCACTTTAGGATACCATTACTGTTTAAAATATATGTGCTTAGTCTGAGTTCTTAAGTTTCCCGTGGCCCACGTGTGAGAAGGCCATTCCAGTCCCGTTATTGGTTGGAATTCGGGAACGTGTAGTTTTTCCTACAGTTGACATGCAAAATAAAAAAAACTACAAGTCCAGGAATCCAAAGTGGCAAAACAGGATTGGATCGCCTTATCGCGCATGGACACATGAAAAGTGACACCTCTGGCTTAGTATTTCAGAATTGACCTCCTCTAGAGTTGACCTTTTATCCATTGTCTGTTTTATATAAAGAGTTTATATGTTTTCAGCATTAACTTATTGGGCATTCTTTCATTTGGTATTGTGTGATCCGTATTCTGTATCAGCCATCTCCCTTTCTAAGCGTAAATCCAGAGTGCTTCCTTAGTCGCATTTAACAGTGCGAGCAGGGACTAACTTGTTCGAAACTCTAGGGCACACACTACAGGTTGGTCCCTCTGAAGCCCCCCACTCCCGCAGTCGAGAGGAGAGGACCTCATAAAAACCTCCAAACAGCTGTCTAACTGCTGTTTCTGAGTCTCTGCAATGTACTGTTGTTGTGCATTGAGCAGACTATAGTCTACCTGATGCCCAGAGCTTGTTAATGCTACACACAGAAACACTTTGGGGAGATACACATGTCACAGTTCATTTCTTTACAAAATGGCAGTGACCTAAAGATGGCGAGGAAGGAACACGGGCCAGCATACCCACAAAGGGGCCCATGTCATGCGTGACTCCTTGCGTCAGTGATGGCTTTTCACTGTGCATTCTAAGGCTCGTAGTTCAATGTGTGTCCAATTATAAATATGGTATGGTATGGTACTGTTTATTTATAAAGCGCCTATACACAGGCAAGTGTTTTAAAACGCTCAAGGAGGGTGGGAACACGCAAAAAAAAAAAACAACAGCCGCTCAGAGCCCTTGAATTTCTGAAGCGAAGATGGTCTGCACAGGCAGATTAAGTGGATATCGTACATTTGACAGTTAGGAGACAACAAATAGGCCTGACAGCGATTCTGTGTTCTTTTCAAGTGCACATTAAGGGGTAAGACAAGGAAGGACAGAAAGATCTACAGGCAGAGCTGCAGTGCAAGTACAGGCAGGACGAGGGAGGGGCAGGGGACCAAGTGCACCCAGACAGTAGAGACTGTAGAAGTGCAGAGAGAGAAGTTCTCAGGATGTATAGCGATTGGGTGGGGTGCAGGGCCCTGAGGCAAGTACAGTAGGACTGGCAGGGGTGCCTGGGAACTGTGAGACTCTGGGGTACACCAAGCGGCCAGTCAGTGAGCCGTATGGAAGGAGGGAGAGAGGGAAGAGCAGAGAGCTAGGTTAGCAGAGTGAGAGAGAAGGAAAAGGAGAATAGGAAGGTCTTGAGGAGTTTCCAGAATTTAAGACTATCAGGCTCAAGACAGAGGGTGGCAGGGAGGCTGTTCAAGAGGGAGACATCTGCTGAGGAAAGGGCTCTCCCTCCAAATCTCTGTTTGGAGAACCTGCTCACTCGCAGAAGATTGGAGGTAGATGAGCGGAGGGCTCAGGAGGGACAGTATTTAGGAAGGTAGCTTTGAAGGTAAATAGGTCCCAGAAAGCCTCAAGGATCTCAACGTCCCAACATGAAGAGTTAAAAGCTAGGACTGTCTCTCAAATTGTCAACCATGACATGGGGCCAATTAATAGCCTCGTTGTAAAGTTTCCCCACACCATAACAAAAATTCACCTTTGTGGAATCATGCTCATACTTTTTCCAAGAAATAGTAAGACATAGTTACCAATATGACCCATTCCAAGCTGTAGGTGCTTATCCAGTCTGGGTTTTTTCTTTGCATTCTGGGACTTGTAGTCAGAGTTTTATAACAGGAAGTGGAACTACAAGTCCCATACAAAACTATACTTCTGCATATATCATATAAAAAGGCCATTGCATTGACAGTATACTATGGCGTTTTGTGTTTCACATCTAGGTGGCCCTGTAACGGGATTTGAATTCTTGCATGGCGTATGCCATTGTGTTTTCACAGCTAGATGTGAAAGTACATTGCCACACTATATGCTCCATGTTGACCGCGCCTATGTATCCTTAACAGAAAACTTTGGATAGTATTTCATAATGCCTCACATCTAATTATCCCTGCATTGCTTATGAATTGTGCTCAGTTGTGTTCAATTATATGCATCCCTTAAGGACACATTGCACCACTTTATCTTACAGTTCACCCCTTTTCGGCACCGATCATTCGGGTGCACCACTGTTGCCACAAAGCCCCTTTTGGCGCGAGAGCTAAATCGTCTGTGCTCATTTAATGCAAGGATGATTTAGGCACAGCTTCAAAAGGTCTCCTTTTAGGAACTGACATTGCAGTCTATTCCCAAATCGCCCTTGCATCTTCTGAGCGGTGGTGATTTGGGCATAGTTATCCCTTGCAATCCCTTGCAAATTCGACACATTCACAAGCGACTTCAAACAGCCCTGTCAATGTGTGGCATTTGCAGCAGATCGAAAAAGTTGGCTCACGCCGGTCCTCACTGTGGACATTAACAAAATGATTACCGTGAATATATTATTGCCAGAATCGGGGATCACAACAGTCCTTTTGGTAACATTAATGCACACCACACTGATCTCTGCTGGCACCATTATACATGTCTAAAGGATGGTGCAGATATAAGTGTGTGGTGCGTGGATAGGTTCACATTTGAAGGTCCCTGCCGGTTGCTGAGCGCTCACCTATTGAGGTACCCCTGGAGTAGCGCACTTAAGTTGTTTAATCTTCTACACAATTGGACATTGTTTCTGGGCATTACAAGGGAGGTACTTTACCACATATTGTGCTCCTGGTTTGTTCAGGTATGCCCATCTACTTCACGTAGTGTCTCACCTCTATCTCTGAGTAATCAGTTTGTATCTTTTCCTGATTGTGACTTGTTGCGTTTACAGATAGACACCCAAGCAGCAGCTTACATTGTGTTCTGTTGTGGCCTGTGTTTGGCTCACCAGGTTGTTTAATTTTGTCTGCTATTGTATTGCTCAGCTGAGCGTCCATGTGAGACGGACGCAAAAGGTATAGTTTTCTCAATGTTTGTCATTTATTAAATGAAAAGGAGTGAGAAACAACTTTCTTTCTCTATCCTAACAAGGATGTCCCAGCTTAGCCAAAAAAAAATAAAAAATAAAATAAAAACTTAGTGTCCAATATTTTCTGACCCTCACACTAATACATATAGCACACATGTACAAGGAATAATGGTCTGACTTCAGTTGAACAAAACAGTGCAAAAGTTAAAACTTAAATGTTTTCGAAAGTACTCCTTGTGACCAGGGTTGGACTCCCATTCCCCTGGATCAATTCCGGAATACACTTGAACAAGTTCTGATTCAACAAAGTTCTGTTCATTTCAACACAAAAGGTCTTTTCCATCCCTTGTGTCTTTCCACTTGATAAAGCAAATATATTTTCTACACAGATTTGTTCAAAAACCAAAGCAATAGTTCTTTTCCACAGTATCCTTCTTGATAAGGCAAACTACAGATCCATGCTCGATTGTACAGGGAAATTATTTGCATCGCTATTGCTAGAGAAGTTGGAGGTGTGGGCCAACAAAGCTGGAATACTGAGCCAGTTCCAAAGTGGATTTAGGAAAGGTTACACAACTACTTTGAACTTGACTATAATGGATCTGCTATGCACGAGGGCTAAGAAAAAGGGTAATCCACAATTGTATGCCCTTTTTATGGACTTCCGAGCCGCCTTCGACTTGGTTCGAAGAGATAAATTATGGTTGAAGCTGGAAGTTTTGGGATGCCCTGAAGAACTTCTTTATTACCTGAGACTTTTACACAAGAACACCACTGCCAAACTTAAATTAGACTCTCAGGGTAACATGACTAATCTTATCAATCAAAACAGGGGAGTTAAGCAGGGCTGCGTGACAGCTCCCTTCCTATACAATCTGTATACACACAATCTCCCTATTTCAATATCCGCAGTCCATACAATTGGAGCCACGCACTGCCCTGTACTTACTTATGCAGATGACCTTATAATCCTGGACCATACTTTCAGTGGGTTACAAAGGTGGGCTAATGCACTTTGGGAATACGCCGATACTAATGGCTTAATTATTAACTGTGAAAAAACAGAATAATGGTATTCTCGGGAAGCAAATTTGTGCGCCCAAAATTAGTTATAAAAGAACTTGAAATAAAATACACCCCTATATACAAATACCTTGGAGTGGAGATAGACGCCATAGACCAGTATTCTTCCTTTATACAATCTCAAAAAGTCAGAGCAGCGCAACTAACATCATTTTTTTTTTTTAAATTATTTATTTATATTATATACAATATATACAACATATCAACATATCAGCAACAGCAATATGTAAAAAAAAAAACAGGAAGTCCACATCATTGATACACCAATTTACCATCAAGAACTGCGGATGTACTATTTGGGGAGTTCTCCAGTTGTACAGGCAGGTATTAGCTCCCATGATAGTCTATGGACTGGAGGCTTTGTTGTCAATTGATCTGAAATGGCTCCAAGTGGTCGAGGGCAAATTTTGGAGGATACTGGGTCTACATCAGTGTATACCGATGGCGATCATCAGGCTTCAATCAGGACTCGTCTCTTTAAAATCTATCATCTTGAAAAGGAGAGCTCAGATGTATTGAAAGATGAACAACAATCTTGTGAACCCGCTAATGGTATCTATTTATCAAGAAATTTCCAAGGAGTCGTCGACTTATTTCTTAAAGACCAGATGGAAATTTTTTACAAAGAAATATGTTGGTCCTCTAAATGTAGGGGAAACGACGATTCAATGAAAATAGCTTTGTCTAAAAAGGTTGATCTCTGGGACTGGTTGGAAAACTATGAGCACTTGAGAAAACTTAAAAAAAATATCAATTTGTGCATTATATGATGTATTCATTCAAGAACCTGCAGACATATATGAACCTGTGTCCTTCCAGCAGTCTCGGACGATTTCTTCTCCTTTTGAGAATAGACCATTTGCCGGTTCTAGCGAATAAGGGAAGTTGTAGACAATTGCCTTCTGCCGATTGTGTAAAAACATAGCAGTCAGCGAAACAGCAAAACATCTTTTGACTCACTGCCCATCTCTTACGAAAATGTATATATTATACTATGGAAAGCATGTACAGGACTTTGAATTGGTAGGGGAATCTCTGTTTTGGTTCTGTTGTATTAACTCCTTAAACATAAAGATACACATAGCAATGTATAACATATGGTTGAAGGTTGAGAACACTCTGGGCATAGCTATTTAGGCTAACTAACCTGACAAGAGCTTTATTCTGGCCTGATGGGAATAAAGACGCCTTTGGACGTCAAGGTTGTGGCTTACTTATGTAGCCTAATTATTTCTATTTGTCCTGTATTGAGATTTTTAAGTATCATAATTCGAATTATAATTGTAATCATCACTTCTGTGTGTGTGTGTATGTAAAGCCATTTGAGGAAATGAACTAGTTTTAATTGTCACTTTGCGAAATTAAATTTAGATAAGTTACTTATTAATGTAATAATTTTATCTTTCTTTCTTGTGAAATGTGATAATTAATGCTATGAGTTTTGTTTTTTTAATGTGGAAAGTTTATACTTAAACTGTATCACATTAACAAAAATATTATTATAAGGCAAATGTTTCTTTAACAAAATACCAGTTCGAAAACCAAGGCAATTGTTTTCTCCACACAATGGGCCCCATTACGAGGCTGGCGGCCGCGGAATCAACGGTGCCGGTATGTTCATTCCGGGTTGCCACATTACGAGTTTGCTCTCGGGTGGCGATATGGGCAGACCAGACGTGCATACCGCCACCCCCGTCATTAACGGGTCCGTTGTTAGCATCCTGCCCATTCCCGTTGAGCCATATGGGGGCTCGAATGGGAATGGGGATGTTCCGGGTCCCGAAAAAAGGGAATTACCTGCAAAAGTCGGAATGGCCCGTTAATTCCCTTTTTTTCGGGACCCGGACCCGGACACGAGTTTGGAGGCAGCCATGCCGCTAAGAACAGCATGGCTACCTTCAAACTCGTAATGAGGCTCAATTTCTTTCTCGGACTCCAAAGTAAATCTTAGCACATCTCAATTATTCTTCAAATGGAAAATGTCAGGAAAGCACAACCACCACTCTTGGTGATGCAACCGTTTGTCAAAAGAACATAATTCTCAATGTTTCTTGTTAAACACCTTTTTACCCCAACCACATTTCTCTCAATCAACTGTTTCTTTCCTCGTCTACTTGCCGGCCACTACTAACTCTAAAAGGTTCCTTTCCTGGTTGACTCTACTGTCAGGAAGAAGATTCCTATCACTACAGTTGTTTTCTTTAGTGGCAATAAGGATTACAGTTTTCCCCAAGTTGACATCTCATAAATGGAGAATCATTCCCTTTTTGCATTCTTGCCTCTTCTGAATAACCTCTTTGCTGTTGGCCATATATGTTTCCCCAATTTGACTTCTCATAAATGGGAAATTGCGCCCTTTTCACCTTCTTATATTTCGCCAATAAGGGGTGTTAGTTAGGCTTTAGTCTAGCTCTCCTTGCCTCCCCCTCCTATTACTTTGCTCTCTGATTCCCCATGTCCTATTTGTGGGAGCCGAAAACATTATGCAGCGCCCTGTGTCTCTTCTGAGGCTCACCGGTTACTGTTGGCGGCTTCACTGTTCTTAGGTGCTGTGCGGTACAGCGGCTCTTCTAGGCAGCATCTCAGGGACTTCTCTGTTTCTCCCTCTGGTAGGCTTGTCTGATCGGCTTCCCATTTGTGTGTGTATCTCTCTTTGGGAGGCTTCGCTGATCAGCTTCCTGTGACAATGGCTCTCCCTGTTTCCTTGTGGACACTGACTCTGCCGTTTCCTTGCTCTTCTACACACCTGCTGCTCCGCACACGCTCTGGTCCCAAGCTGCAGCCTGGGTGAGCAGAGTCTCTCCTGCTCTTTCTGCTTCCACCACCTTCTTCCCACAGCTGCGTTTCATCTTAAATTTTAACGGTCCCACTCAGGTGCATTGAATCCAAGCAGCTAGACTGCATATTCTTTTAATCCTCCGACTCCTGGTCCTTCTTCCCCGTCCCAGCAACACAAGCATTATGGATCCTGAGGTCCATAATTGGTTTGAGCTTTTTATGTCCATTGATTTCTATGAGACTGCTGATCTAACGTTATCAGAGTTAGGAAATGTTATAGAATCAATGTGTGACATAACATTAGACTTCCACACAAGACCGAATCCTGACTATTAGAGGATATCACATTAGATTTAGTAATTCCCATGGTCTGAAAATGATTTTGTCTCGGCAACCTTTCACAGAAGTTTCTTTGGGTTTCCTCATGAAAGGGACTTGTGCAATTTCACCAGGCCATCAGATACTTGGGAATGATAGAAACATTCATCCTCACAATAAAATGAATACTGGGTCCCTCCCAAAGGAATCACCTGTCCCCCCCCACCCCCTGACAGCATCTCCTCCCATGTGATCTGCCTGCACGATACCACCAGAGGGTTAGGATCAGGTAGCATCTGCCTTCCCCTGGCCACATGGGAGGAGAGCTTAGGCTGGGGTTTAGTGATGACTCTGCAGAAGTCATTACAGTGCACTGCCAGATCTTGTGCTCAGCGTTGCTCATAACCAGGTATCAAAAGACCTGCCATTATTTACACAAAGTCCCACATCTAACTATCCTTGGGCGGGCACTGGTTTTATCTCACTCCTAGTATGGCTTAATAAAGCTCACAATTTCCCAGCACTACCTTGTTACCGATCTCCTATGCATCCATAATATAGCTGTATATTGCACTCTTTTATCTAGATGCTGGTATTGTATTTGTCATTTATATAGTGCCTTTCCCCCCCATTTGTATAGCCTCAATGCGCTTTGTGATTGGAACGCCCTGAGTGACCGTAGTCCATGTGTGGGAGATTCGAAGAGATCATTTATAAGATACGTGTGTGTCTTTTGCCAGGTTAGGACTTAGGTGGGCTGGCTAAGCTCCAGTAAGCAGTCCGGAGCTCAGGCACGTGGGCGGGTGCTGTTGGTGGTTTAGGATAGATTGCTAGTGACGGAAATTCAATATGTGTCCAGCTAGACCAAATTTATTTGTAGGTTGTTGCTGTGTGCTAATGGCAGAGATGTTGAGGTACGTCGGGGGTATCAGTGTGGGTGGCTATGCGAGCTGCTAGACCAGAATTGCGTAGACAAAGCTGCATTCTGAAGTGAATGGATGTGGGGCTGTGCCTGCGGCCTGTGACCACAGACGATGTGCAAGATATACATACCTTAATCTCAGATGGAGGTTATCTTCAACATCGTATTTCTAGGTCCGGAGAGGGGCCTGGAGCGACGGGGGAGTGATGGACGATCATCTGTGGATGAGGTGAATTTATCACCTAGTTTTGGGATACTTGGATGGAAAGGGAAACGGCTAAAATGGGGGCACAACAGTACAGGTAAAACACCTAGATTTGGGATACCTGGATAGAGGGAGAAATGCCTAAAATGGGGGCACAACAGTAAATGCAGAAACACTTAGATTTGCAAAGAGCGCCTAAAATGGGAACCCAAGAGTTAATTAAAAGGTATTTAAAGGTTGGAGCACAGCAGTTATAGGAATATGACTTACTATCTAGCAAACCTTGGTAAGCTATGTTATGAAGCCGAGAGGGGCGGTATGGCTTTTTGGAATACAGCAATTGCTGTAATCCCCTCCCAGACTGCTCTTAACTTGTCAGTTACTGCTGGTTGATGGTGGCAGGCTTCACAGGTGAACACAGATTGGAGCAGCTTCTTCGGGAGCTGCCCTTTGCCTTGGGGCCTTTCGCAGAGGCCTGCCTTGATAGTACATCTTAAAATGGGATATGCGGCCCAATCAGTGGTCTGGGCAGGGGAGCTGAGGGCTAGGAAAGAGCAGGAAACCAAATGGGGAAGGCAGGGGGAACGCACCCACTAGCGCCGAGATAGAAAGTAAAAACACAGGAATCACTAAAATAATGACAGTAAATGAAGATGAAGCTCCAATGCGTGCAACAGAGGCTGGAAGCACTCACTTGCTTAGGCTGTGACCTGAAGATGGCAGGCTGCGTAGTGCGAGGGCACGGCCCAATCAGCAGTGGCGAGGGTCGGGAAATGGGAGCAGAGGCCAGGAAAGAGCAGGGAGCCAGGCAGGAGGAACGTGCACACTAGCACCGAGATAGAAAGTAAAAGTACTGCAATCACTCAAATAATTACAGTTAATGAAGCTAAAGCTCCAATGTGCGCAACATGGGCTGGAAGCACTAACCTGCGCAAGTTGCAACCTAAAGATGCCTAGCAGGTTGCGTGCAAGGGCAAGGCCCTTGAGGTGTTACACGATAGGCTCAAGGCCCAATCAGCGGTTGGGGGATGGGAGGTCTGGGAGGCAGGAAAGAGGAGGAGCCGGGCAGGGCATTTTATGTACTGTTGCGTTTCATATTCTGGGTATTCCTAGAAAACAGATGCATCGTACCTACATCACGGCATCCTTCGAATAGTGCACTGAGTTGTTCCACATTGTATGTTTCGTCTTAGGTGCCCTTGTGAAAGAGCAAAAAACACACATCCAAATATCCCTAAAATAACACTCCAAACTCCTCAATTCCATATACCTCTCCGTTTCATATGTGGGTGTTACAAGAAAGAGAATTGCATTGAACTGACATATATGGGTGTCTCTGTGAAGGTGCATTGCCATAGTATGCCTTGTGTTGGTTACACCTTGCTATCGCGAAACCAAAGCCTTGCATTGTTTACATACTGTCTCACATTTAAATACCCTTAAGAAAATGTTCTACATTTGTATTCTTTTGTGCTCACTTATAGGCAACCCTTAAAACGTAGACTGCGTAGGTATATATTGTGCTCTGTTGTGTTCCACGTCCGGTTGTTCCTGGCATGGTGCATTGTATTGTCCATTTTATACACCATTCTGTTTCATATCTAAGCATCACTAGGGTGGCTCATTGAGTTCTTACACTTTGTATGCCTTTTGTGCTTCCTAACTAGGTATCCCTGTGAAAGCACATTGCAATGTACTCACACCCAGTTATCTCAATTGCTTCATTTCATAGATTATTGTGCCTTCTATCTAGGCGTCATTGTGAAAGGACATTGCCTTGTACTTACATCTAGGTATCCCTTGTACTCACATCTAGGTACCCCCAAGACAGGCCATTGCATTTTTCTACCGTACTGTATATGTGGGTCTATCGTAAACGCATTTTACGCTTCAGGTTGCTCACAGCTTGCTGTGCCTAATCAAAGCCTTACATTGTTTTACCTACTGTCTCATTTCTAACTAAGCCCTAAAAAGTGTATTGCATTGACTCTAAATTGTACTCGGTTGCCCTCACAAATAGGCATGGCTAAAAAGCACATTAATTTGCTGTATGTTTTGTCCTGTTGTGTTCCATAACTAGATGTTACTGGGAATGCGCGTTTGATGGTTCCTTTTAAAATACTGCTGTGTTTCATATCTGCGTGTTCTTTTTATGCACTCTGGTGTTTCACAACTGGGTGCTGCTGTGCTAGTTCATCACATTGTACTTCTTTGTATCCTTTACATGGCGCATTGAGTTGTTCCATTTTGTATACTATCGTGTTTCATAAATGTGTGCCCCTTCGAGAGTTCACTTACTGTGCTCCATGTAAGGAAACCATGGAATCAACAGTAAGACGACAGACACAGGCAATCACAGTTCAAGGGTGTTTATTGAACTTAAAAAGAGTTTGAAAAACACCCATTTAATCCTAAGTCTAAAAATGGGAGGAAGCTAAGACCATCAAATAGTAACGCCGTCCTAGTGGTGTCTTGTCAAAACAAAAATGGCCTATGCTAACAAAAACTTATTACCAGCCCTTACTCTAATACAACAAAATGTGAAATGCAAAAAGGAACAGTGCTCAAAATACTATGTCAGAATGGTAGAGCAATAAAGCTCCCTTCCCCACGTTTTCAGCACGGGGGAAGGGAGAGCACTCGGGCTCTATAGCTCACTCTGGCTTCTCTGATCACGAGGATGCAGTCTGTAAAGCACAGCAGGACCTTCTAAGACAGAGGGCCTCATTATAACTGTGCCGGTCCTGGCCTACCGGCACTGTTACCGGACCAGCCCAGTGCAATTCTGCGGGCGGGTGCTGTCCTGCTCGCCAGGGTCAGACCTGCCTGGCGGGACGGCACCCGCTCGCAGAGTTCTCATGGGAGCACTGGCACTGTGTCTTCCGTGTACCCATTCCCATGGAGTTGGGACTTAAAAAATGACTGCCGCCTGACTTCCCGCCCCCCAGACTTGGAATAGCCCGGTGGCACCGGGAAGTCAGGCACCAGTAATTCATTACGGGTCCGTCAGCTATCTGCCAGTTTTACTGGCATGGGTACTGCCAGACCCGTAATGAGGCCCCCAGAGTCCCTTAAAAGCACAAATAGTCTCTTGCTCGAAGAAAGTCTCGTTACAAACAACTTAAAATTCTCTTCCTTTCGCTTAGGTTGGATAATCCACCCCAGGGTCTCCCTCAGCCGGGCTTGGACTCCCTTTGCTTTCAAAGACACCAATAGGGCCCCCTCGTTCACTTTGACTTGAGCAACTTCCATACTATACGTTTGTCACATCTTTCATTCTCGTGGGCAGTTCTTGGGATCAGATTTTCGATTGTGCTAGGAATTTTCTTAGACCCTTGCAGGACCACTTTGATCTTTCTATCCGATCTCAAAAGTTCTATTTGCAGTATACCTTTCTGGCGGCACAGATCTTTCGACTGGGCACCCGCGTGGTGCCGGACCACTCTATCATGTGGAAAAGGGGGTCTTTCTTCTTGTCTTCCCCAATGTTCCACTTTTATCTGGATCACCCCACTGGCAGTTTCACCAATCTTTCATCAGTGACACTCTTGCTGCTGGCAACCTTTGTTCAACACAGCTCGACCTTGCACAAGTTCTCTCAACTCACTGGCTGCCTGGGGATAAGTCTCCACCACCATGTCACAGCCTCTCTCTCCCTCTGAATCGGCATCTTGGCTACATGTTCTCCTCTGGTCTCTCAATGCTTGTATGCAGTCTTGGTTTCCAGGTTCTCTCAGTGTTCCCAACTTCTCCTCAAAACCCCTTAGCGTTCCGTCGGGTTCAGACCCCTTCTTAATGATTTACACAAAGGTCTCCCTCAGCCGCGCTTGGACCCCTCTGTTTTCACAAAGAACCAGTTTTAGACTTCCAGTCCCAGAATGCATTGTGGTGTATTTTGCTCCCACTTCAAAGCTCCCCAAAACAGCATTCCATGGCTTTGAGAGCTGCAGGAGTTTCAATGGGAATGTGTTTTGAGGTCACGGTGTCCCCACCTGCCCCTCACAGACCTGGGCTCACCTGCTTGGCCCAGGGGAGGAGCTCTGGTGTGGCACCACCAGGAGACCCCAGCTGCCTCTGGTTTTGCCTCCTAGAGGTACGGTTCCCACTCCACACTGCAGCCTCCCCTGTGTTTAAAGGTCCACTGTCTGGGCAGTTTCTGTTTTTCCTCCTCCTCCTCCTTCTCCTCCTTCTCCTGGTCTCCCTCAGTCTCTGCAGCTCACTTGGTCTTCCTCTGGCTTCTCAGCACCTTCCAACATCCCCAGCTCACTCAAAATGTTGTTTATGGCTGCTGCTTTTATACTCCCAGCTAGAGTTGATTGGAATCAGGTGTGAGTAGTTGTCCCTCCCTGCCTCTACCTGGCCTTGTTATCGGCACAACATGGAGACTGAACATAGGAATCAAATGCCCATTGATTCCTATGGGTAATCCTCATGACTCCCATCTTCCTCTTCTTCGTTCCAGTCCATGGGTATTTCAATAGGGGAATGGGATTATAGGAATTGTAGTTTTCTACAAAAAAGGATGCAAATGTAGATTTTTGTCACAAAAAGGGGTTTGAATGTAGGGTTGTTGAAAAGTGAGTTTCGAAGGAAAGAGGGGTAAAACACATCTTGGAATTTAGGGATGGTCTTTGTTTTCCCTGATGGTTTCGCCTTTTCCTTACAGAAAGGTACTGGGGTATGATGGGACTCCCATGACAACTGAGGGGATGTCGGGTAGGGGTGTATCGGAACGGGAGGAATGCCATGTCTCGCCCGAAGGCATGTCTCCCATAGTCCCCAGGTGATCATCCCTTGCTCGTCCGCTCCCAGGGTTGGGATCCAAGAGCGATGGCCCTCCCCTGGCCACCTGAACATAGGATCCCCAGGAATAACCGTGGAGAAACGCCTCAGATTTCTCACATCCATCATGCCCACACCTAGATAATCCCTAAATGAAGGCCTTGCATTGTTTTACACACTGCCACACATCTATCTTAGTGGGCATGCTTCATTGTCTTCTCGGTCCTATCCTTTGCAAGGCTCAACATTTACCCTCATCACAAGCCATTGGTGGGAGGGAGTTGAGTCTTGATGAGTGGAGGTGGGTGTGCTGTGTGTGTGTGTGTGGCGAATGTAGGGGATGGGTGACTTTTTGTGCCCAGCTGAAGACTTGCAGCTTGAAATGTTTACCCCTGCTCTGTTCATATACAGGCATCACTAAAAAGCAAGTTGCATTGCTGTATATTGTGCCACCTTGTGTCACAGATGGCACACAAATCACTCTAGACTCAAGGATGGTCCAAAGGATTTTTTGAAAAATGCAGTGAAGGCAGCGATTGGTTCTTGAAAAATAATAAGGTTTCAGGACAGACGGGCAATTGGTTGATCAAAAGGTACCAGCTGCAAAAGGGGTTGTGGGGAAGTGCTACTAGGGCCTGCCCTCTCTCTCTCGCCTCCCTTGGGATACTGGCCCTAGCCCAGGCATCTGTAACCCCTGTTTAGTGCTACTGCTCAGTAACCCCTACTATCAAGTCTCTACCTTGGGCTGATTGTGTTCTCCCTAAAAGCAGGCTCACCAATTCCCTTGGGAGTCCTATCTTTCCCTACTCTAGCCAGTTGTTGGTGTTCAAAGTGGTTTTGGGAAGTGCCTTGTACTTACTCAATTCGATTCAGGCTGGTCCTCTCTCGCCCACACTCTACTCTTCCTTTCTTCTCTTACCGTCTCCCCCTCCTTCTTAGTTCACCCACCACTCTTCTGTCCCTCCGATGTTTCACTCCTCCTAGCTCCCATCTCCACCCTCCGATGTTACATCTCCTCCCACACTGCTCCACCTACTCAACCTCTCTACTTCTACTCCCCTCCTCCACACTTCTACTCTTCGACCACTTCTACTTTCCTCCCCCGCCACTATTCCCCTCCCTCCCAGATATCCAAACATTCTTCTCTCACACTGAAACAACCACTTCACATTAATTCCTTTCACTTTGTTACTCTAATAACTCATCACACCAGGGGTGTTGCTAGGTATGGAAAAGATCCGGGGCTACACTAATGTCGGGATTGTCGCGACTCAGGGCTAGCTAGCCTTTTGGTAGTAGACCCTGAGATTCTATCCGGGGCTATAACCAAAAGACCCAGGGCTATAGTCCCCTAAGCCCCCCCTCCCCTAGCAACTCCTCTGCATCACACAAAGAGGCACACTCACACTGCAGAACCACTTTCATTCCTAAACCAATACATCACAATCTGTACAAGCTCCCCCACAAGCTACCCTCTCTCCTTACTCCTGCTGGTCTCTTGGTCCACCTCAACTACTGACCTCACCTGAATAACCCACACTTCCAGTTTTATGTTTGAATTGCCCTCAATCATTCTGCTGGAATTGGATCACTCTCCTTGACCATTCTGGCCCAGTCTTCCTTTCCCAGTTTGTGTGATCAAAAGTTAGAAGAAGGGGCTAAGCCCTGCTCACTTTATCCGCCCGGGTTTGTCACATACTGCTTCCAATAGCCAGGGAAGGCTAATGTTCAGGTTCGTGGTTTCTGACCACTTACCTTGGGGCTTCCCAGTAAGTCATAGAGAAAAGGGTGGGTTTCTTATTCTGATTCATGGTGCGCTTGGGGCCTGTCGGGTTTTTCAGGAGCTCGCTCTGATGGGTTGGGAGCTTTGATTCGTGATCTGTAGTATCACCGCCATATGGGATATCGGTCTCTCTCTTTGTCTGGTTTGTTAGCGGCACGTCTGCTGTGGCACAGGTTCGCCTCTCAGCGTCTCTATTCTGCTGCTTGCTTCGGGTTGTTTTTGGGTCCTCCTCTTTAGATATGTAGGTCCTGCGAAAGAGGAGGAGACGGGCAAGGCATGGCATGAGCAATGCATGGTCTGCACAAAAGCGGAATTGGAGTCTTCTCTGTTGCTACCGTCCAGTACAGAGGTAGGACTGGCTTTGAGAATCACGCTCCACCTCCTCCTTCCCCTTTAGCTGAAAGGGGTTCTCGCTCTCTCTTGACACAACACCGATGCTAAAATATACTACCTCCACCATTTCACATTCCATACTTCCTTCGAGTAAAAGCAGACTGTGCTGTATTATATCATTCCATGCAGAGAATCACCTTCGGGTAAGAGATACCCCACAATAATAACATGTTGTCCCCACCAGAACTCAATGTCTAACACTGCACTATGACAATGAGACACCCATGAAGGACAGCCAAGTCAGAAGGGAAATATTCTGCAGGCACAGCACCAATACTGCAAATACCGGCCAACCATCCACTGACTTGCTCGCATATACATCACTGAGCAACAATGACCCAAGCGCCCATGGTGGAGAAAGACTATAAGTTAGATCCAATACGCACTTTGTTTCAAGCTATATTTCCATTCACCCTTCACTGAATCCACAATGAGGAAAAGGAATACATGAGGACAAGAATCAAAACCTTAGAAACCACCCCAGAGCCAACCTCACAAACGGCCATCTCAAGAATACAATTTTAGAATTCAAATTTCAAAACGGTGGCCCACTCATCATGGTATAGATGTCCAGGACTATATGGCCTTAAGAAGAACCTGCAACCCATACACTTCTTTTATCACCACATACCAAGCAACAACCATTTTATTCCGAGAATCAGATTTATTTATTGGGTATTTATAGATTAAATAAATAACCCAACCCATAACCTACTGACCTGTTTAGCAAAAAACATAAGACTCGAAGCAACTGCCTACCCCCTACAACCAATCAACGAGCTGAAAATGTAAATTCCATGATATGATATGATATGATGTTATTTATAACGCGCTTAATACCCCGAGGTTTCTAAGCGCAGACCCTGGGATCGAACCTGTGTTGCTCCGTGTCGTCTTGCTTCCAAGGCGAGCACGTTGCCTCTGAGCAATCCTCCCGAGACAAATCCATAGGCAGTAGTAATGGTACATACACTGCATGGTTCGAAATTGAGGGGAGCTGGGAGCTATTTAGCTCCTAGATGTAGCCTGAAGAGCTGGTTAGCTTGACACCAGGAGCTACTTCTAGCTCGTCAAGCCAACTGGTGCCACACACGTAGGCCTATGTGCTTGGCAATTTGCATAGACGGTGCATTAGGTAACAACATCCAGAGGATATTTAAAGCACAATGGCTCATATTTACTACCCACACAGTTATAGTGTGCATCTCATTTGTAATTTAAATTTATGGCACCCTTTGCAATAGCTCCTCATTCTGCAGCAAGGAGAAAGTGAGTGAGTCGGCATCGCAAAAAGGGGTGGAATAGATAAAAATGTGGCAGCAAAGAGACAGCAACAATGATGTATGCAGTAACAGAAACAGATGTAGTGGCAGAGTTATGGTAGTAGCAGTAAATATAAATAATGAAATGGCAATCTAAAGAGGACGTAAAAGTTAAGAACTGTAAAGCAACATGGCAAAACACTGAGTGGAATCTCCAAACAATCCGCTTTAGGGCAAAGGACTGCAATCTAGCAATATAAAGACAGCAGCCTGATCAATGCTTGCTCCATCTCTAAACCCAAATGAAGATTCACGAAATTCTTAGCAAAGGAGGAACAAACATGCCCTTCATAACAGACCTGCTTATCAGATGACTACAAGGTAATCCATCCCCACCAGCTTAAAACTCATCCAAGTTAACATGACCAGCAAATGAGGGAGAGGTGTTGTTGTGGCATACAAAGAACATCTCATAGTATTGACTTTGCACCACATGAATCCCCCAGACTGTGAAGGACCCCTGATCCACCTCGCACCCGTCCACTAAACCAAACTCTCCTGCCTATTTCTTTACAGACACATCGTCATGCAATCCATCTTTTGCAGAAAATTGTGCAGAAGCAATTGTTAACTAGCGATACAACACACACATCTAATGGTCCTCAGAGATTTCGAGGAGCAAATGGAATCGGCACCCAAAAGCTTGAGCTGCTATAAGGCCAGATTTGACCTCAAACCAGATGGTCAAAGCAGCGACCCACTGCAGCCCACATCCTTGATGCAATATTTTGTGATGTAGGCTAATATCTACCTTCCCACCTATTCAGGTACTCTGGAGCGATCATTCCTTTGACTACCAACACACAATATGTCAACTCCCAGCTCACAAAGGACAAACAACCACTGCCAAAATAAGCTGGATAACTCAAAACCTGGAGAAATCCTGAAATGTTATTGAAGAGAACAAGCTAAATCCCAGTGACCCAGAACTCTTACTAACAGAAGGAATTTTAGTAACACTAGAAAACTGGATAACCAAAGCACTAGACACCCTCATTCCACTAAAGCGCATCGCTATATCAGAAAAAAAGACTTCAGGTAGATGGTTTACACCACACCTATGTGCACTGAATAAAATAAATCTATTACTTTAAAAAAATAGAGGAAACCTAAAACCCACAAGACAAGGTCAGCTACCAAAGACACAACCGCCCCATCAAAGCTGAAATCCTTAAAGCAAAGAAATGCTATTGTGAATGAATTAATAATGCACCTCATCGAGAGAAAGAACTTGACCAAATTAAATAATGAGATGAGAAACCATGCATCCTGCAGCAAGGTACCTTCCCCTACCCAAAATTGCTCAAACTTAACAACAAACTCAGCTCCATGATTGACCATTGCCTTGAACATCCACAAACATCCTTAAAAAGGAAACACCTGCTTTCCACTTTGGAAAATTAATGAACTGCTCGCTCGTTTGACAAATGAATTGTACCAAAGGTTTTCAAGACTTCCAATGTCAAACCACTTCTAAAAAAACGTTGTTGGAGACCCCGAAGTCCCTTCCAACTTTCATCCTATCTCAAACGTACAGCAAAAACTGTAAAGAGCTATGTATACAGCCACATCTTGTAACATGTTTACCTAATCCGTTAAGTAAGAGATCTGCCACCAGCTCGCTGCTTAGAAAAGCGCCCACATCTCTGTGTGTCAGGCGCTTTTCTAAGCAGTGAGCTGGTGGCAGATCTCTCCCCCTGGCTGGCTCCCTCCCTTGGAACAGCCTCTCCCTTCCTTTCCGTCTTGAGACGGACCTCCTCAAATTCCAGAAGCTCCTCAAGACTGTCCTCTTCACCTCCTCCTTCCCCCCTCACTCCCATGTTAACACCCCAGTTGCTGAGATTGTTGCCCTGGCCATTATGTGTCCTCCGGGTCCCGGCTATTTGTCCAATCACCCTCAGCCTTCCGCCCCATTCCAGCACTTGCCTTTGGGTACCCACTTGCAAGGCCTGCACTTATTATTGGCAGGTGAACACTCTGCACTAAGCAATCTCTGCCTGGCACTTACTGTCGCACTCAACAGACTCCTTGGCACTCCCCTCTGTGATCTCCTTCCCTGTCCCTTCTCTCTCTCCCTGCACATGCACATTCTGAATGCTCACAAGGCCTAGTAGGACCGCCCCTTTCCTGTTCATCAGTTATTCTATTTGCCTTTCTTCCCATGTTCCCTCATCTCTGCCCTGTGGGCGCTTTGAAACACAATTTCTTGATGTATAAGCGCCTTACCAATGCACAATAAAATAAATAATTGCTCACAAATTGGGTTTAGTCCTATGAGAGGCACCAAATCGGCAGTATTTTCCATTTTTGATTGACCTCAACATAGTAGCAGATGACACCATTACCTTGTGGCTCGTACTGAGCAGCCTTGAACACTGGTAAGCACAGTATACTAATTAGAACACTCAAAGAAAGCAGACCACATAACATAACTCTCCAATAAATGAGATTGTTCCTAATGGGCAGAACAGAAATCACCTGGCTCCAGCCTTTCAGTTTGAACCCACGTATTACCTGTGGAGTCCCGAAGAGATCAAGCCTCTCGCTGCTACTCATTAACATCTATATGACCCCTTTGATGAAGATCATAACATCTTGTGGGCTCACCTGTTACAACTATGCAGTTTGCACGCAAATCATATACAAAATTAGCAGACGGAACCTCCAGCATCACCCTGACGCGAATAAATGAATGGATGATGACAAATTACCTCAAACTCAACCCAGACAAGACAGAAATAATGATAATCTCACCTTAAGCCACACCTGGAAAACCTCAACCACCGCCTTGGAAATGGCTGATTGCCCTAAACCGCCTAGTGATCAAGAACCTAGGCATATTGATGGGCAAATGACTCACGCTGTAACTCCAAGTCAACGCAATGGACAAAAAGTGCCACTACCATCTCCGCTCTATCTGACGAATTATGCCCTACCTCTGCTTTGCACACAAAATGCTTGCCATCATCTCTGATTCTTTGAAGAATTGACTAGGCTAACAACATTTACTGGTATGCCGGACTAACTCACAAAAAAAGACAACAAATCTAAAACACAGCAATCAGACTCCTACTCTCACTCAATAGCAGGGAGCATATAACACCGGCTCTCACCGGCTCTTAGAACTCTTCGCTGGCTACCAATAAAATGAAGGATCAGATTTAAGGCCCTCTTCATTGCCCACAGAGCAATTGATGGTCAAGGAGCGAAATTCCTCCAAACCAAGGTCTCAATCTACCAATCTACCAACCAACCAGAAACCTAAGATTGTGAACTGACATACTTTTACAAACCAGAAGATTTTGCAGCGAAAGACATGGAGGCTGCGCCTTTCCCCTATGGTGGCCAAACTCTCAAATGGGCTACCATGGGAAATCCGCATTCAATGGGACCACCTAAGGTTCATAAAAAAAGTCTAAAAACCTGGCTCTTCAAAGTTCAACACAACAAAAGCTTAACCTACAGCCATCAAGCAACGAAAGTGGCATGACTCAATAATTCAACTTTCATTAGCCGACACAATTTAGTGGAGGCTTTACGGGCCCTTGACCTTCTGCCTAGAACAGATCTCACAGCACTCTGGAAACTAAAACAGCTGATAGACATTACATTAAGGCCCTGCAAAACCGTTAGGAGAACATCTTCCCTTTCTCCCAGAATATGTAAAACGCAACACAGCACACCTTTGCGCATCAACCACTAGAGCCAAACACCTCCCACCATAAAACGCCCGAAAAAGCAAGTCCAATAATTTTAAAAGCCTTACTTAACCCAGTGTTCCAGATAGGATTTTGGCGTGAGAGTATTTTAAACCCAGTATTTAGAATTGGAGAGTAAATCCAATTTCAAGTACGTACAAATTAGTTTCTTCCTTCGCAAGAGAGTAAAAAAGGGTCTGACAACTATCCAATTTGTGCGTGAAATTAAAACTGTGTTAAACATTAGTGACAAAGAACTTGTCGATGCATACTACCCAGCTTCATCTTCATGGACACCAAAACTCTGTTAAGAAATACTAAAGATGCCAGCTAGTTGCATCATAAATCAAGTCCCGCACTCTACCAGCATCACTTCTCTGCCTCCCGGGTCTACTGTTGCTGCCTGGCAATACCTGCTTGACAGCCACTCCATGTTTTTGCTCCATCTCTCCTTCCCTCTGCTACTCTGTTTCCCTGGTCTCTCCCTTTCGGATGTTCTGCTTCTCACTCTTGCTATGCCACGTTTTGATATGTGTTGCTCTGTCACTCTTCCTCTCCCATCTCTGCATTCTATTATTGTTGTTTCCCACCTACATTGTTCTGTATCGGTTGATATAATTCCTCTTCCTCTCTCATGTCATTACTCTGGCTATATCTGTTTTTTAATTTTCTCTGTTGTGGTTGCTACTCCTTTTGATTATCTTTCTTGCACTGCCTCTTATGTTATGGGCCCGCCTTTCTCTAATCTGGATTTTCTATTTCCAGATATCTCTGTCTGCTGTTGATCTGTTTTTTCTTATTTTACTGTCTCTATATGTCTCTTTTGCTCTGCTTCAATCCCTCACTCCTATTGTCTGTGTCCTATTATTTACCTCTGTTTCCCGTCTAACTTTCTTTGTTGCTCTCTTATGTAGCTCATTGGTCTCTCTCTTCCTGTCGCTGGAATTCCTGTTTTGGATTGTCTAATACGTTCTTTGTTCTCGCAGCCTCTCCCCCGACCCCTCACTTTGTTCTCCTGTATTGCTTTGGTTCAGAGTTGCTCTTTCTCTCCCTTTGATATATCACTAATACATATCTAAAAAGCTGAAAATGCCTTTTCTATTTACAAATCCAGTGCAGCTTTACCATTGGGTGCTCCCTTTTTAGATGTGTGCAAACCTACTTTTGACCATTATGCTGGGAATTGTAGAGTTGGAGGTGTGTCTCACCAGGTGCAGTACTTGCTTGAATGCAGATGTTTTACCAGCCCTGTATGACATTACAAATATAAGAGCCCAGATGAGATGTGTGTTCTGAGCCATTACAAGTATAGCAGCCCTTGTGGGATGTGCGTCTTCTGAGCCATTACAGCTATTGCATCCCATGATGAGATGTGTCTGTGTGTGTGTGTGTGGCTTGAGCCATTACAGGTTTAGCAGACCTCATGGGATGTGCTTCTTCTGAGCCATTACAGGTATAGCAGACCTGATTGAATGTGTCTGTTCTGAACCATTACATGTATAGCAGTCCTGATGAGAAGTCTGTGTTCCGAGCCATTACAGGTAAATCAGGCCTGATTAGAGGGAATATATGTGATCACTGTGCCGTTTGTACTGCGACCACCAACAATGCTGATTTAAAAAATAAAATTCAACACCCTTTTGACCCCATATATATGCAGGGGGAGATGCCCGCATCTCCCTGCTACACCCTAAATTCATGGTATACTGTACCCATCCCGCCACATATATATGGGGGTCGAAATAAAAATGTCAACATTTTCAGTGCTTCCCGTAAAAAAGGTGCAGTAATTGTATGATCCCGATGAGAGGTGTGTGTTCTGAATCACTGAACATTTAGTAGTTCCTTTGATGGATCGAAAGCTAAGTCAGCTCTGTTACAATTGAATGTTTCCTACCAAACACATAGCTCTGATGCAGACTCATTAGCTCACCTATCAACAGGATTTCAACTAACGGGTTACACAATGATCTCTGCAGCAGGGTTATTGAACAACTGAGCTACCTTTCCCAACAGGCTGTTGACGTGGAAAGGCAAATAGGGTTAGGGCACTGGCAGTTCCATGCGAGGCTTGCCTTACATAACTGGCTTGTCAAAATGTCTCCGCCTGTTTGGACTATTATACATGAGTCAATAGATTCATAATGAGGCTTTGAAATGTGCTAGGTTTCTGGTAGAGGGACTCAGTAATGTGACATGGGAGAAGCAGAAGTTTTGAAAAGTGCAAGGCAGAGTAGGAGGGATTGAAGTATACGACAGCATTGCCATCTTCTCACACTGTCCTCCAGTGTGCATCACACCAGCTCAGGAGGGTGGTGGGAAGGATCTACGTGAACATACCACATTGTTTACTGTGAGGTCAAAAAATCCTGCATGTAAAACACATTTTCAGTATTTTAACAGCAGGGGGAGACCGCTCGCAGCACACCCCCTCCACATTATTAAATACCCCTACCCAATGCCCCTCCCCCTCTATTCTTTGGGGGACATTTTTTGTTTTCCATACAAGGTTTTATACATCGCAGTATGGGGATTCAGTAATTTTGTAGTGAAACCGGTGGGAAGAGCTCAGACATTGTTCTTGCTCAGTACTTTAGCCCACTGCAGAAAATGGTAAGGCATATTTGTGCTTTGTCGTTACAACAGCTCTTTTAAGAAATTCAGGTACTGTCCCAAAACATAGCAGTCCTCCTAGGAAATAATGTGGGCATGATGCAATCAGCCCAGCTGTGAATAATTGGCACTGTGCCATAACATGCGTATAGCAGCTCTGCTGATAAATTAGGCTACTTTGCCTGAATATATAGCAGTCCTGTTCAGAGGTACCTGTACAATCTGTGGCACTGAAAAAATATACAGCCCTGCTTCTATCTGCATCCAATATACCCACTTGTTTTGGGCGGGTGGTCGGAAAGGGAGTTAAAGTAAAGTTCAGACTACATGCCGAGCTATTTCTTGCTCTTCAAGACAGCAAACTATGTGCAGTGCCCTTTCATGCATGCACATGCACACAGACACATACAATCTTAAGACTAAATAAAACACATCTTCATATAGAACACTAAAAGCTTTTCCTTCTCACAAATGCCAAACAACTGCTTGCTAGGATGCTCTGCTAAAACTTTGAGACATCAAACGCAATTGATGTGCTTCTGTGATGAAAAGAAAATAAAGTATGAAATGCCATGATGCTGCAACTGCGCTGCCTCTATTAAAGCTGATCAAAACAGAGGAAAATGAAGCAGAAATGCAGTGCTAGTTTAAGACCATTTTCATTTTACACAATACTACATGAGTCCTAAAGCAATGTGAAAAGCATGATCATGATTAAAATGCTTCAATAACACTGTAACCTACAAAATGCAGGCAGTTGAACAAAGTGAACAAAACACCAATTCACTCCGACATTACTCAAAGTATTATCTTGTTAGAATTATTAACAGAGAGTGTTAAAAAAATAGACCAGGACTAAGCCCAGTTGCTTCTTTCAAGGAACTGTGTTGATTGCTAAAGAGTGGGTTTGCAAGCTGTTGCTGGCCAGCCTGTCTCCAGACCTCGAAGATATATGGGGGTGCTGCTATAAATAGCCTGTGTAAACTGTACGCAAGGAAGAATTAAAAGGTCCGTATTGACAAGATTTCTGTGCGTAAAAAGCCCTAACACACCTTATCTGGAGGGCTGCTTAAACCCAAAGAACACTCTCTGCCGTTTGACCATCAATTTCTCTCCACCATAAACAAACGCAAACCGGCCACTTGCACACGACATTAACAAAAACATTTAAAAAGATCCTCTCTGCAGACTTAAAACATCACAAACCTGAATCTCTAACTACAGCTAACATCCCTGGCCAAAACACAACTTCAGTATAGGCATGAGGTGGCAGCTCTAGGCACAATGACTTTGATGCCTAGAACACTTCACACCTAGAAAGCTTACAAGCATTCAGAGCTCAGTGTACTTCTGATCTGCATTCTCAACATAAAGCACTGCAATCTTTGCTTTCCCTTGCCTCCAAACTAGCCAACTCAACCCACTCACTTCCAAATCCACCAGAGTACCTGGATACCATGCAAATGGTAGCAGCGTGTGGTACACATTCTAATAACATAATTTCAATGTTTCTGAGGCACAGGATTGTTTGATGTATGCTGTCTCTGATTTCTTCTTTGGTTGTCTTTTTTTTTTTACACTTGCAGTTTCCATGATCCTCCTGGTTCCACCTTTCTATATAGTCTGCTAGGGGTAGAATGTTTTTTGTGGCTAGTGCAGTGCTTCACTGGTCCTCTATTTTATGTTAGATCTCTTCTTGTTTTGTTTCCCCATGCAGGTGTGTGCACTGTGATGTAACTTTCTCTGACCATCTTTCTGATATGGCATAGTGAGCTCGATGTGTTTACTCACTAAACCCTGTGAAGGCATCATGAAGCAAGACGCAGACAATGGATTCAAAGTTCAAATCAATCTGATTTATTAAAGTAGATGTCAGGATGGTAGAAGGCCTAACTTGCTGAATGATAGGGTGGGCTTTTCCTATCTGAACAAATTAAGAAAAGTCTGAGTCAAAGAGTTCAACTTAAAAGTCTATCGGTGTCCAAAACCCATCCTTGTCCTCCCAACTAAAGCTAAACATGTGTACGGATGTCAATAACCAAAGACATAGTGATCAACACAAAGTTCTAAGCTTCTTCCTTCTCTAGCTTATTCTTCAGCCCCTCCTTTCCCCAAGTTCAAAACAGTTCCACAAAAGTCTCAAGATACCTTTCTCCAGTTCAAGGCAATACAGTGCCACACAATCCTCGGGATTCCCTTTCACAAGTTCCAAGCAAAATAGTTCAAAAGAAACCGGTCTTGAAGCTTCGTCCTCAAGACAGCACTTGCAGCTCCTCAAGTCTATGGGTTCCCTTTAATGTAACACCTAGTATTTGCTTCTCAAAGTTCAACACAACTTTTAGTCAACCTGACCCTCCTACTCAATCCCATTACCAGTTCCCTTACAGTGCTTCTCCTTGGTTGTAATTCACAATGTCTTTGGCTTGCACAATTTAGGGTTCACTGGTCTAGGCGCAGTTCTCAGACCACATCGTCCAACCATCACAGGTCATGCAACCAGAATCCCTAAGCTCATCAGCTCGCACGGGTTCTTCTGTACCTGTCCTGTGCACAGTTTTACATTAACTTAGTTTCTCTTTGTCAGCCTCTTGCCTTTATCACTGGTTTTACACTTTCTTGGCTCCTCCTGGTTCTCCTCTTACCGTGTCACACAACTCTTTTCAGACTTTGGCCATAGAAATTCACTTTATGATGGTCTGATTCATGCCCCGCCTTTCGGTTACACTCTTTCACACTTGCGCTCTTTTTCGCAGGCTAATTTCACTTGGGCACTTTCCTGGTTTTAGCTTTCATCTTTTACTTGCTTTGTCCATAAAGTTTTATTTCCATTTAGTGTTCAGAATGTTTATTTTCAAGGTTTTGTTTAGTTTGATATTCAATAGGTGTAATCCTGTTTATTAGCTAATTTTCATTCAGTTCGGTATGCAATGTGTATAATTCAACTTAGTTTCAAGTTTGTATTCAGTACGGTATTCAATATACTAGTTCAGCTTAAATTCAAGTTTGTATCTGGTTTGGTATAACTTTACCTCCATGCGGTCTGCTAGGAGCGCTCTGGCTTGTGAGTGACTTCCTCTGACACCCACAGGTTCTCTGCGTTCCTTTCCGGTGGCTCCCGCTGCTTTCTGCTTCCCCGCCAGCCCTGCTTGCATGCTGGGTGATGTCTTCTGCACGCTGGCAATTCCAGTGCTCCTGCATGGACGCGGACTGTGTCCTCTCTCTTATTACTCGCTTGCAGATCCGTCTCCTTGCTCACTTGTGGCAACTGCAGAGCCCACTTGCCTTGGTCTCCACAAGCTCTCTGGGATGTTGGCCGGCAGCCTGGCTTCTTCACAGGTCCCACCACGGCTCCCTCCTCATGACATGGGCTCCCTGTTGCTCTCCTTGCTTGTTGCACTAGTCTCCCTTTCTACACCTGCAACCACTTTACAGGTCGCAGGTGTGGATTCCCAATTGGATCTGCCCGATTGTGATTAAAGGGACATGCCTGACCTTGCAAGTACTCTGCAGGCATCTTCTTTGTCCCAGAACTAGAGTGGTAAAAGGAAGGTTTAGTGTTCATTGCTATTAGTCGCCTCTTACTCGTCCCAGTACTATCAAAGGTTGAATTAGGGGAAATCGGGGAGAGGTTCTACAATAGCCTATTAAGGCCAGGGGAGGGTTAGATTGTTCTTCCATAGGGAACGGGAGATGCCATCTCTCGCCTGTTCCATCCTTGACCCCTCTGTTCTTCACTCTCTTTCTAGCACTTCTAGAGTGGTAATATCTTTGGGTATTTTCCAGGTCAATGGAGCAGGGATAGCAATACCCCATTACCACCTCTGGGATAGAGGGTCCTTCCTGAAAGGAAGATGCAGAATACCATGCCTGGCCTGAGGACATCTCACTCCCAATCCCCAAGAACCCTGCACCCAGGTGATTCTCCCTCATTTCTCCAACCCCAGGGTCGGGATCTGTGATGTTTGGACACAATGTTGTTCAATAAATGCAGTTCCACGGAGAACGTATAAACTTAGTCACAAGTTAACTTTTATTATCAACATACAACTTTTCTAATAAACTTGTTTGTGTTTTCTTTCAGATAAACCCATTGAAAAGGATACAGGTGTTCTCCGGTTTCGTCTAGAGGGGATCGAGTTCTCTTTGGCCAAGTGAAAACTGAATATCTCAGGTAAGTCTTTATTGGTTTTCGTGTCTTCCTTTTCTGTAACGTCTATAATATTGGTTGAATCTCTTCTCCTTCCCTTGGTTCAGACTTCGTTCTTTTCCCTGTCTTCCTCTTGCCCTGGTCAAGAGGTTCCTATGATAACTAGTCTTTTCTCCTTTCCTTTAATACTTGTCTCCCTCTTTGTTCTCTTCTCTCCTTTAATAGTCCTTATTCAGTGTTTCTCAACCTGCACTTCGGCGTTTTGCATCCAGTTACTAGTTTAATGGCATCTCCTCAATAACTCGTAGCATGTCACTCTTTAACTAATATGCAGCGCAACGGCGCCCACTTTCAATGTTAGAAATAGTCTACATACGCTTTTATCTGCATCCGTTTAATCTCTCTTATAGCGGTGCTCGTTCTTTCATAACACTCTCTTACCGCTAATCAGGTGCGTTACTTCAAAGGATATTCACCACGCTCCTCCGCTGACACTCCCCTGCTTCGTTTCTTCGTATTTGTCCAGGTTAGATCACGCCTCTTCTGAACCTCGTCTTCGATCCCCTCGATCATCCGGCAAGAACTTTCTCTCTGTCTCACCTCCCGTGTATTCCGATGAAACCGACACGGTCGCGTCCTCTTCTCGTTCGAGACAGACGATCAGCTAATCGGCTTGGATTTCACCGATGTCGAAGGGACTTTCTATTTCCGGGAGGTTCAGCGAGTCATCCGCTGCTCGGCTCGGCTTGATTTTCCCTCTCCGAGCTCCGTGACAGTCACTCCCATCGGCAGATCAGCTGCTCCCTTCGTATGCGGACTCTCCCTTTCTTAGCTTTCTCTCCGTCTCACATGGAGCAAAGTCATTAGCGATTTCGAACTATCGCTTAAGATATATATATTTATATATAGTTCAGTAACTTCGACTCATCTCGGTGCAACGGCACTTCATTCCTTTCTTCTCCTCTCTCAGTAAGCCCAGTTCCCACCGTCTTCCTTCAAAACCTCCTCCTCCGTCTCCTGGCAACCAAAAAACAAAAACAAAGAAAGGACAATTGTTGCCATCAAAGTCACCTCCCTGAAATCTTCTCGGCGATTGGTCCCGTGACCTGTCAATTACTCCCTTTCGTTAGATCTCCACAATTAACCCTTCATATGGACTTTCTGCCTAGTATTAACAGAGCCTGAGCCAGCGGGCGTCTTTGTTACGAAATCTGCCCCATTTTTATCACATACCCTCCCCTCTAGTCCCTTACGTTTGGTAAGGGGATTGTTTCGTGATAAAAAATCTGCCTGGGCCATTAATTTTCCTGGACGATGAACGGTCTTGAACGTAAAAGGTTGTAGTGATAAAAACCATCTTAATACTCGGGGATTAGTATCTTTGTTACGTGCCAACCATACAAGAGGTGCATGATCTGTCACCAGAGTAAACTCTCTTCCTAACAAGTAGTAGCGTAGTGCTTCTATGGCCCATTTCACTGCAAGACATTCTTTTTCAATGGTAGCATAGTGGTGTTCATGTGGCAAGAGCTTCCTGCTTATGAAAAGTACGGGTTTCTCTGATTCATCTTGCCCCTGAAACAATACCGCTCCAAGCCCTGTTCCAGAGGCATCTGTGTGTAGGAAGAATGGAGCTGAAAAATCTGGACAATTTAAAATGGCTTTTTCAGATAAAGCATTCTTTAGGTTATTAAATGCATTCATTGTCTCTGTTGTACACCAGTCCTTCTTCTTGCTAGATGTGTTTTTCAACAAATCTGTCAGAGGTGATGCTATTGTTGAAAAATGGGGTATGAACCTTCTATAATACCCAATAAAACCAAGAAAGGCTCGCACTTGTCGGAGGTTTGTAGGAAATTGTAGGCTTTTTATGGCTTTCAACTTGTCTTCTTGTGGTTTAATCATCCCCTGTCCTACAAAGTATCCCAAATATCTCGTATAGAAATTGGCCATGAACGTTTTCTTTGGATTTATGTGTAGACCAGATTCTTGTAATAGCCTAAGTACATTTCCCAAATGGGTTAAATGTTCGTCCCAAGTTTGACTGAAGACAATAATATCGTCAAGGTATGCTCCTACATATTCTTCCTGTCCTCTAAGGATTGAATTCATGAGCCTTTGAAATGTTGCTGGTGCCCCATGCAACCCAAATGGTAAGACTGTAAATTGGAACAGACCTGCTGGAGTGGCAAACGCAGTTTTTTCTTTATCCTCGGGGAGCAATGGTATTTGCCAATATCCTTTGGTCAAGTCTATAGTTGTTAAAAATTTAGCTTTTCCTAGCTTGTCTAGTAAATCTTCGATTCGTGGCATAGGGTAGGCGTCGAACTTGGAAATCTCATTCAATTTCCTAAAGTCCATGCAAAAACGAACCGATCCGTCAGGTTTCGGCACCATTACTACAGGGGAGGACCACTCACTATGAGAGGGTTCTATTACTCCCATCTCCAACATTTCTTTGATCTCCTTATTGATAGATTGTAGTTTTGTCTCTGGAATTCTATAGGGTCTAATTCTTACTACTTCTCCTGGCTGAGTTACAATACGATGACATACCATGTTCGTTCTCCCCGGTAAGGACGAAAAAGTATTTGTAAATTTCCTCACCAACCCGAGTAGTTCTTCCTTCTGTAACTCAGATAGATTTTGATTTATGTTTAACGCTTCCAATCCTAGATCTTCTTTTAACCTTGGAAAAGGTTCGAAAGATGTTTCTTTCGTATTAATCACTGCCACTGTCGTTATAGGTTCTACCCATTTCTTTAGTAGATTCACATGATAGGTCTGTGTTGGGAACCTTCGGTCATTTTGTCTCACCTTGTAGGTTAGAGGACCTAGTACCTCTTCAATTTCATAGGGTCCTCTCCACGCTGCCAGCATCTTGTTCTCAGACGTCGGGAGTAAGACCAACACTTTATCTCCTTTGTTAAATGATCTTAATTGAGCGTTTCTATTGTAGTAGTATTCCTGTTTGTTTTGTGTTTGTAATAGATTTTCTTTGGCTATGTTTTGTAACTTTTCTACCCTCTCTTTAAGTTGGTATGCATATTCAGTAAGTGAAATCTCTTGACTCGGCTCCTCTTCCCAGTTTTCCTTCAAAACATCGAGTAGCGTTCTCACTGATCTACCAAACAGAAGTTCAAAGGGTGAAAACCCTGTCGATGACTGGGGGGTATTCCTTAAGGTAAGGAGTATCCATGGCAGCAATCTGTCCCAATTCTTTCCTCCGGGTTCCCCTGTTTTACGCAACATTTGTTTTATAGTTTGATTGTACCTCTCTACAAGGCCATCAGTTTGAGGATGATAGACAGCGGTTTTTAAATGCTTCATTTGTAGAATCGTACACACTTGTTCCATCACTGACGACATAAAGTTGGATCCTCTGTCGGTAACAAACTCCTTTGGTATTCCTACTCGACTGATAAAGGGAATCAAGGCATCACATATACTTTGGGCACTAGTAGACCTAAGAGGAAAGGCCTCTGGATACCTGGTAGCATAGTCGACAATCACTAAGATATATTTATGGCCCCTGGATGAAGGTTCTAAGGGACCAACAATATCTAATCCAATCCGATGGAATGGTTCCAACACGACTGGCATCGGCTGTAAAGGTGCTCTCCTCACATTGGCTTTGTTTTTCTTCTGACATTCTGGACATGCTTGGCAGAAACGAGCCACCTGAGCATAAAGCCCCGGCCAATAAAACCTGGCAAGGATTTTCTGTGTGGTCTTTTCTGTTCCCAAATGGCCTTCACCAATTTGTAGGTGGGCCACTTCCAACACCGTTTGATAATATTTCTTGGGTACTAGCAACTGTTTCAGAATTGCTCCAGTGGCATCCTTGCTAGTTCGATAGTATAATCCTTTTTCTTTAATAAAAGATGGACCATTTCCCGATACCCCTGAGTTAACGGCAGCCCTAGCATTTCCTAATAATGGATCTATTTCTTGTGCCATTCTGAAAGAATCTCCCGCTTCATCAATTTTCCAGTCAATTGCAATGGGACAAACATTTTTTTCGGCCCAAACTTTCTTTAACTTTCTTAAGTCCGACTTCCCTTTCTTCTCTTTAGTTAATGGCTCTGCAAAGGTCTCATGGGCAAAAGGGGCACTTCTTAACCAATTTTCTTCTATTGACTTTATGATCCGTGAAAAATTGGGAACATCGGACCCAATAAGTAGAGGCTCTGGTAATACTGGCATTAGGGCGGCCCTCACCTCCATCTGTTCCCCGGCTACTTTTAACCTAATCTCTTTGGTCGGGTATGCTTTGACATCTCCATGGACACAACGTATGGGAATTAGTGTATTCGAGTTCCCAGTATTCCCCACAAGTTCTGTACTTACAACTGTTTGCAAACTGCCGGTATCCACCATAGCTCTTGTAGGTTTCCCATCAACTTCTGCTTCGCAAATATAGGAATATGAGGATTTAGGGATTGTCGTTCCTTCTTGATTTTCTCCTTCTCTTGGGACCTCCATGTTTCCCACATCCATAGGTTCAGTCTTAACTCTTTTGGGACACATTCTTGCTAGGTGTCCCCATTCCCCACATTCAAAGCATTGTATGCCTTTTGGGATCATACTGGTGGGCCTGATGCCTACAGGGCTCTCACTCGTTGGTCTCCCTTTTTGAGCCTCCCACTCCGGTTTACGTAGCATCGAGTTCGGCCATCTTGTCACAATATTTGTTCTGAGCGAATGGTTATTCCCACTGGGTGTGGGAGTTGGTTTGTTGTTTGCTGCATATGTCAGGAATCTGCCTTGCCCAGCCTTTTGATAGGCTGAAGCGATGTTAACCGCCTCTACCAGGCTGGGTCGGTGATGTTGTCGTACCCAGCGTTGCATTGGTAAAGGTAAGGCTTCCACAAACTGCTCCATAACAATTTTCTCTGACATCTCATGAGCGGTACTGTTGTTAGACTGCAACCATTTCTCCCCTAACTCTTTGACTCTATAAAAGAGCTGCCTCGGTGTTTCTTCGGCTTGTAACTTGACTTCTCTAAATTTTATCCTATATGCCTCTTCATCATGTCCCAAGCGTTCCAGTACTACTCGTTTCATATCTGCATACGGGGTTTCCCCGGTTGGATTGGCTGCTTGGAAAGCACTCTGCATTTCCCCTGTCATGAGTGGGGCTATGTAATGACACCAGCTATCGTTTGGCCATTGAGCGTTCCTAGCCACCCTCTCAAAATTTACAAAGAAGTGAGCTGGGTCCTCTCCTACTGTGTACTTTTGTAAAACTGATGCTGGAACCTGGGAATGTCTTCGTACTGTGGTCGCCTCCATTAATTGAGCTTGTTGTAGTTGTATGGCCTGTTGAAATGCTTGTCTATCTGCTTGGGCTTGTTGGTTCTGTAACTGTAGCGCCTGTTGAAGCAACTGTTGCCCCTCACTTAGCGTTTTAATGAGTTCTTCCATGGTGTTCTCCCTTAGATCCCACTTCTGACACCAAATTGTGATGTTTGGACACAATGTTGTTCAATAAATGCAGTTCCACGGAGAACGTATAAACTTAGTCACAAGTTAACTTTTATTATCAACATACAACTTTTCTAATAAACTTGTTTGTGTTTTCTTTCAGATAAACCCATTGAAAAGGATACAGGTGTTCTCCGGTTTCGTCTAGAGGGGATCGAGTTCTCTTTGGCCAAGTGAAAACTGAATATCTCAGGTAAGTCTTTATTGGTTTTCGTGTCTTCCTTTTCTGTAACGTCTATAATATTGGTTGAATCTCTTCTCCTTCCCTTGGTTCAGACTTCGTTCTTTTCCCTGTCTTCCTCTTGCCCTGGTCAAGAGGTTCCTATGATAACTAGTCTTTTCTCCTTTCCTTTAATACTTGTCTCCCTCTTTGTTCTCTTCTCTCCTTTAATAGTCCTTATTCAGTGTTTCTCAACCTGCACTTCGGCGTTTTGCATCCAGTTACTAGTTTAATGGCATCTCCTCAATAACTCGTAGCATGTCACTCTTTAACTAATATGCAGCGCAACGGCGCCCACTTTCAATGTTAGAAATAGTCTACATACGCTTTTATCTGCATCCGTTTAATCTCTCTTATAGCGGTGCTCGTTCTTTCATAACACTCTCTTACCGCTAATCAGGTGCGTTACTTCAAAGGATATTCACCACGCTCCTCCGCTGACACTCCCCTGCTTCGTTTCTTCGTATTTGTCCAGGTTAGATCACGCCTCTTCTGAACCTCGTCTTCGATCCCCTCGATCATCCGGCAAGAACTTTCTCTCTGTCTCACCTCCCGTGTATTCCGATGAAACCGACACGGTCGCGTCCTCTTCTCGTTCGAGACAGACGATCAGCTAATCGGCTTGGATTTCACCGATGTCGAAGGGACTTTCTATTTCCGGGAGGTTCAGCGAGTCATCCGCTGCTCGGCTCGGCTTGATTTTCCCTCTCCGAGCTCCGTGACAGTCACTCCCATCGGCAGATCAGCTGCTCCCTTCGTATGCGGACTCTCCCTTTCTTAGCTTTCTCTCCGTCTCACATGGAGCAAAGTCATTAGCGATTTCGAACTATCGCTTAAGATATATATATTTATATATAGTTCAGTAACTTCGACTCATCTCGGTGCAACGGCACTTCATTCCTTTCTTCTCCTCTCTCAGTAAGCCCAGTTCCCACCGTCTTCCTTCAAAACCTCCTCCTCCGTCTCCTGGCAACCAAAAAACAAAAACAAAGAAAGGACAATTGTTGCCATCAAAGTCACCTCCCTGAAATCTTCTCGGCGATTGGTCCCGTGACCTGTCAATTACTCCCTTTCGTTAGATCTCCACAATTAACCCTTCATATGGACTTTCTGCCTAGTATTAACAGAGCCTGAGCCAGCGGGCGTCTTTGTTACGAAATCTGCCCCATTTTTATCACAGGATCCAAGAGCAATTACCTTTTCCTGGCCACCTGGGAAGAGGACCCTTCCTCACAACCCTCTTTTGGAATGCCAACACTTTATGTTTTTTCTCATTTCCTTCTGTAGCTTATTGCCAGTTACAGTCTTCAGCCAAGCTGCTGTGTCTCATGTTTTATTGATGATTCCTTTGTTCATTGCATACTGACAAGCTAGTTTTTCTAGATAGAATTTTGATCAATATGTAGTGTCAGCCAGCATCTAAATGATGTAGGAAAAGGAGTTATGCTCACCTAATTGGATGTCTGGGATATAACAGCCACCTGAGCTGGCATCTGTTACCTCTCCAGAGACGCTACCTGATGTTACAATTTGGGATTTATAGCATGCTCCACTGCCATCTGCATGGCCTCCAGGTGTTGAAGTGTGCGTGAAAGATAGAGAAGGGGTGGGCAAGCTTAGTAGGGAGAAAGGGGAAATGCATGAAAGCTTTGCTGTTGTGTTGAAGCTTGCAAGTCAGAAGTACCCTGACCTCTGCATGCAGATCCGTTTCTAGGTGCTTTGCATCTGGGGCATGGAAGTATTTATGCCCAAAGGGGATCCTCATGTGCCCATGGTGCTACGATGCATTGGCCTGTGTGGTGTGGTGTGGTGTAAGTTGGTTGTAGAGGTGTAATATTGTAATGTTTAGTGTCTTTTGGGAGGGATGTTCAATTGCCATGTGTGAATGGCTTTGTTGGCATGCATATTGTGTTTTTTAGAACATAGAATTCGAGGGTGTTAGTGCAGGTACTTGTGCGGGTTGGTGATCGGTGCAAACAAACCTGAAACCTCATATAGCAGAGCAGATCATAACATGTCATAGCAATGCATGAAAAGGGCATGAAAGCCATAACGAAGCATTAGAAGTCATAGTAACACATGATAAAAGACCTTACAAAGCAAAACAACCTGGTGCTCCCCCCCCTCACCCCACACTCTCACCACTGGCTTTTTAAAGACTGGTCCCAATTCACTTCTTCTCATTGCAGCTGTCCGATTCTCGCTCCCTTGCACTCTCTCTCTGTCTCGAAATAGATACGTTTTACCCTGGGTGCTACAAGAATCTGGGAATTGGTAGATAAAGGAAGGGGAAGTCTAGAGACTCCACTCGTTAGGCTAAGCTTATGATTATGGGAGATAAGAACCCTTAGTTCAGAGAAAACATCAGATTGATATGGGGAAGACGCAGCACTCACTTCTTCAACTTCCTTGGTATGTAGTTTGTTAGGCTGAATGCCATCTCAAACCTTGCTGTAACTTGCTCAGTGGCCAGCTGGTTCTTTTACATGTCAGGGCATCCGTCAGGCAATTGTGGCGCCTCAAACCCTTGCTTATTTCTCCCAAAAGTCTACTCCAGTGCATCCCATTACCATCAGGCTCCTCTTCCACAGTGCACACAGCATCAGCTAAATGAAATATCTCCCTCTCCCCACTCGCTACTCTTGACCTGTTGTTGCGGCTGCTCCATATACTAGGATTCTGAATGATGCTGAAATCCTGCATGATGAAATGGGAAGAGTAAAGGAAAAAAAGAGGTTGTGTCTCAATTCCTCACAGTTCCCCATGAGGTTGGGTCCGGTGTCCAGACATTTGGTCGACCTAAAACTGGTCGAATGACATTTGGTCGACGCAATTTGGTCGGAAACCAAATGGTCGAATTTTTTTTTAATTATATATTTATTTTTCGGGTTTTCGTTTTTTACAAAAATGGGTTTTTAGAAAAAAAGGGGGTTGGGGGGGGACCCCCCCAAAAAAAAAAAAAAAGTGAAAATAAAAAAAAAAATTCGACCATTTGGTTTTCGACCAAATTGGTTCGACCATTTGTCTGGTTGACCAATTTTTTTCGACCAAATGTCTGGTAACCGTTGGGTCCACCATTCCTTCTTTTATGTATTAAGTTGTTCTATTGTGCAGCGCTTTCGTGTTAAGCGCTATATAAACAAATAAATACAAATACAAATAAAGGTGGTATCACGGCTGCAGGAAGGTAAAGAGAAGCATCCTGGCGGTGCAATAGAGGGGTTGGGCGATTCAGTAACACTGCAATCTCGAATTTACTGTATCCCCTCCCCTCTTCTTGCTATGTACTGCTCTCTGCCTGGTCTCCTTGGAAAAAAGCTTTGTGCAAAAATAATGAAGTTACAGGCAAGTGCACATATGCAGCATTTATCTAATGCAGGACCTGTCAGGGAAATTTGTATGCACACGTTGTGATTTGTTCCTACAGGGGGTGGGGGTCTCCTGGAGGTAGGAAGGAAATGCCTCAATCATCCGCTATTTACACTACAAAAGGGGAGGATGGGGTTCCTTTTCCAAGGAGAGGCGGGTTGACTGAGTTGTACCCACCCTAATATGTACACTTCTACACAATTTGGTAAACCTTTTGGGATGAGTGTAAAAAATTGTGTTTGCCCTCTGTGGGCCCCAGTGTGCTTTGGCCTGCATATTGCTGACCCATCTGGTGTACTTTGAGGCACATGCTTGGTTTAATTTGAAAATGTCTGGCTGTTCTGTATTTGGCTTTCAAGCCGTTGTTCACAAGTGTATAAATGATGTATCTGATTGAATCAAATTTATAAGTGGTGTATTAAGTTTCTGTTCATGAATTAATTCCACAAAATGTTTTTTTCATTATCATATACTGTATCAGGCTTTCAACAGAATCTGCAGTAAATTCCTGTATTAAAACAATGTAAAACTATTGGAAACCTTTCCGCTAGTGAGCAATGTGCCAGCAGCTGGAGTTTGCAGCACTCTGCCCTGCGCCCTACCCTCAAGGTCACTCTTTGCTGATATCTGGATGCCTGGTGTCTTTCCAGGAACTTTGTCAATGTAACCAATTGACAGTGGGGAATGGGAAAGCTTAGACAAGCGGGCGATCCAAGGTGCTGGGCTTAATGTAAACAACTTCAATCCTTCAGCAAGTTATGAGGTACTGTTTTTTTGGAATAGGCACGAAGGCTTACAAATGTATGTCCCACTGATGTGGTTGATATGGCTTAGACTAACTGTGAACCATTTGCACAGGTGAGGACTGGAGAGAAAACAGACTGTTTATCGTGTTGGTAGACCAGTGCTTCTAGCTGCTAGTGCCCCTCTTCCGCAAGCTCCTTCAGTATTGGATACCGAGCCCGCTGAATAAACATGGGTGAGGTGGAGTGGTGAGAATCCGATATGGGCAGCAAGCTACTGTGTAGCTTTCAGCTTGAATCCCCCAGTTTATTGAATATAGACCTTGCTCAGACTCTCAGAAAAACCATCACAAACATTATTACAATACATAAGGACCTGACCGGCTTGACCGCCCATAATGATGGGGTGACTGAAGGAGCAATGTGTGACGTGGTGAATCTTACACCGGAGGGGCATTTGGAGATTCACATGGCAGAGGCAATGCCCCTGTAATTCATTTGGATTAAGCAGCAGTGACTCACTTCAGCGTTTAGCAGGGGGAATCTAAGAAACTGCTTCTATTATTGACAAGGCAAGCTGGGGGCAGGCCGGTGGCTTGCGCAAACCCTGAAAGTGCTACAGCAGCAGCAACTCGAGTAAGTACTGCAACTGGACTCTGTCATTTGCTCAGGCTGAAGCATGAATGTAGGAGGAATTATTAGTAAGAAGGATGTCTTGGATAGGCCCTCTTGCCTCTGGTTTAAGCATCAATCACAGCAACTTTGGCGGTAAAAGCCAAATTAGTCTTATTAAAAGAAAATACCTTAATCAAGTGAATCGGCACTCTTTGAAGAGCAAAAACGATTAAACAACATTCAGCAGCAAGGAATTTATAAGTGATATAATCAAAACTGCGGTTGCGCTTTAGTTGGCTGCATCATGCGGTTTCATAAATGTTACGGTGAGCAGTGCAGCAAAAGGGTTTGCGGTCAGCAGTGCCGTAAAAGGGGTTGCAGTCCCTTTTCCTTCTCCCTACTGGCAGGTGGACCATAGGGATTTCTGATAAAATCTTGCCTGAATGGTCCTCATTATTGTTTGATGGAAATCAAGGGTAGTGTCACATTCCAGTCACCTCGGAAACGACTTACACTACTCTGGTGGTGGTTGAAGACCTGCCAGGGGATAATTACTCTACAGCTAAGGGGGTAGGGCCTCAGTCTCCACTAAGGAAACAGGCCTCAATCTGACACTTATACATTCTGTGTCTGGTCATCCAGTGACAATCTTCGCCTTGCTAGCAACTGTAGTTATGGCAGTCCCCATACAAGTAGCTTATATTCCTAATTACCACGTTAAGTGATATAACGAATGATGGTAAGGGTGAAACTCCGTTCCTGTTCCAGGGTTGAGTACTCTCTGCATGTACAGTGGTCCAGCATAATGTACACTCTTTAGAAACTCAGAAGGACAGTCTCTTGCAGAACCATTTTTTGCCCTTACTTGAGATGGCGAAAAAATAAAAATCAATAGGGAGTGAAGGTACAGTGACAGGTGATGTGCGTGGCTTCCGGGGATGTACATGACACCTCTCTGGATCACAGCTGTGTGGAATATTGTGTTTGGAAGGTGAGAAGTCACAAATATTACAGACACTGCATAGTCATTGGTGCCACCAGTGAGGTTCACTCATTTGAGATATCCGAACATAGGAAGTAGTGTAAGGAAGGCATGGTATCAAACAGTACGACAGACACAAGTGATCACAGTTCAAAGGTGTTTATTGAACTTCAATTGCATTAGAAAAACACCTAATCTAATGATGGGAGCAAGCTACGACCATCAAATCATAATAAGGCAGTCCTTGTCGAGTCTGTCAAAATAAAAGGGCCTATAATAATAAACCTATTGCCAATCCTTACTTCTAAAAACATAAATAGAGTGGCAAACAATGTTATGCGAAAGAAAAGTGTTCAAGAAATGATATGTCAGGATATTCAAACCGTTGTCTTTCCTTTCCCAAGTGTTCAGCACGGGACAAGGCGGCACACTCAAGCTTAGCACACTCTATGGATTCTCTAGCATGAAGATGCAGTTCAAGAATTCAACATCAGAGCCTTCTGTGTTAAAGTCTCTTTGCCATTCAAAGTCTCTTATTCTAGAGGGCCTGATGCAACACGACAAAACATTAAAGCTCCCTTCTTCTTAGGATTTTCCCTTTATAAAACTTCTCGGGTGATTTACTCTTCACCCCGGGCCACCCTCCACCGGGCTCAGGCCCCCTTTAACACAAAACCTTCACTTGGTCTCCCTTTGCCGGACTCGGACCAAATTCATGTATTTTTCCAAACCTTCTCTACGTCATCAAGATCAAAGTCTTTCGACTGTGCGCAATAATTTGCTTGACCCGACGTAGGACCACTTCGATTCACATTTATTTGTTCTCTTTCAGTTGGTCTCCCTCCACCGGGCTCGGACCAAATGTATCTACTTTCGTCACTTCTCAACTGGATACCTTTCAGAGACCTTCGATTGAGCAACCACGCGGTAGTGGACCACTTAAAAGTATTGTAGCTTACTTTAAAGTTCATTCACTGATCAGCAGTTCAACTTCACTTGCGTCTCTTATACGCGTTTTAACAATGTGCGTTCCAGTGCACGCCATACAATGTTGCTGCTTGCAACCTTGGCTTCAACACAGACTGGTTTTGTATCGGTCTACCCAACTCACCAGCTGTGTTGATTTTACTGAAGCAGCTTTCTTCTTAGAGCCAAGGACGGTACCACATTAGCTGGTGATTCTCCCCTCCTTCATTATTGACACGGGAGGGCCCTGGGTATCTCTGACACACAATGCAGGATTCTTCCGCCTGGTTTCCTGGACTTATGCTTTCTATTTTCAAGGTCTATGGAAAGTAATGGTCCCTTGTCGAAAAGGTCAAGGAAATTTCCCTCCTTGCAATCCCCTTGGGTTTTGCCGTCTTTCCTCTCTTGCTCAGCTTCCTTCTCAAAACTGCTGTTTCCTCGTGTGTTTTGCCTCGCTCAGAGTGTGCTCTCGTGCTCCGCTTTTTATCTGTGTGGGGAAGTGTAATGGAAGTCAGGTGTGTGTGATGGTCAGTAATTGTCTGACCAAGCCTGACCATTGTATTGGGACATGTCAGATATATGGCTTAGGTGTTAGTCTGTTTTGCCTCTTAGCAGGCTGTCTGTGAGAAAGTTTGTGTGTTGTAAAGAGGGTGGGAGGGGGGTAGAGTTAATAAATAGCGTAACTGATAGGATAGGGGAAAGGTGTTACAATGAAGGGGATACCGCTCTAACCATCCAGTGTCCCACTTCCACTCCCCGAAGACCCCTCACCCAGGTGATCCTCCCGCATTGGTCCACCCACAGGAACTGGATCCAAAAGCGATGGCTGTTTCGTGGCAACCTGGATGACAGATCCCCGGGGACTAGTGGGTAAGACACCTTCTGGTTTCTCGCAGTAGGTTAATTATCTGGGCTTGCAAATGGAACCCATTAAAAACAAAAATGTGATGTAATAATATTTGTATTTTTGGCTTCCCAGGGGGTGCTGAAAGGCTCTCTACTGATCTGAAAGGTTTTGAATTTAAATTAACAGTAGCTTTATTAACCAAAGACCTGTGGATGGATGTAACATTTAACAGGCCCACAAGTTCCCACAAAATATGAATCTCTCCAAAGAAAAGCTAAGCATTATTTTAGTACATTTCTTTCAATTATTCAATTTTTGGGCAGTTGCTGACAGTATGTCCCTTCTCCCCAAGAGGGAGCCACCCCCTTTGAGGCTATGGAGGTGAGACAGCTCTGCAAGACCCTCCCTAGGGGTTTGGGCAAGTGGGACCTTAGTGGAAGTGGCTCTTCTTTTGGTGGCGAGGACCCCCGGGATAGGATGAGTACCCTTGTAAAATCTGTACCCTCCGCCTGTATGGGGACCACAAAAGTTAGAAATACGTTAAGCCCCTATTGTGTTACTGATCACTGCTGAACCCTCCTCCGACTCAATCACTTTTAATCAGAAGCACGTTATCTCTCGCCAGTTGCTAAAACCTGTTTGTTTGACTAACACCATCGCTGAACCTTCCTCTAACTCAACATCTGATACTCAGAAACCCGCTACCCCTCATTCCATAGATGAAGATAAAAGGACTAAGACCCTTCACTGGCAGAGGAGAATCCCAAATCTGGAGCGATTTCTAGATGTGAGGGTGTTGGAAAGAGGAGGAGCAGCGCAGACCAGCGAAGCCTGCTACAGCACGGAATGAAGTGGATGCCAGACAGACGCACAAGACGAAGAAATGTGCAAGGCTGGAGAAGCGGAGTCCGGCGAAGCGTACGGCACCTGGAGGCGCGACCATGTACAGGACATGGTGGGCCTGGAGCATGCAAACTGACTAGTCCAGGGACGAAGGGAGGACTGGGTCCCCAGTTCTCAGCATGAGGGCTAACAAAGAGCGAGAAAGGGGGGAGATCCGCAGAGGGCGAAAATCGCAAGCATCTTGCGACAAAGAGCGGCCAGCTGTGGGAGTGCACTCCCTGGAGCAAGCACTGCTACACAGCAGGTATGCGGGTTGCACAGGTCGGAGGAAGGAAGAAAAGTGAGCGAATGAGCAGTGAAGAGGGAACGACTTCCCTAAACCCATCCAAGGGTCACAAGGATCTGAGACGCCTGAGAGAGCAAGAAGAGTTAGAGTTGCAAGACCCCAAGAAACCTGAGCAGCAAGCCAGCCTGAGAGAACAAGTGGGGAGGAGGGAATGACTACCCTAATTCCATCCAAGGGTCACAGAAACATGAGAAAATTAAATGGGTCAAAGGGTTGTGGGAGCCGGTGAAGCCCGAACAGCATAAAAACCCAGAAGTGTCACAGGAAAACTGAGAGAACCAGAAAAGAGTCACATGAACCCTAACAAGGTAAATTATATATTGGGTCAGGAGACCCCAAACAAGTAAAAGGGGCAAAACAAGCAGACAAAAGAAAATAAATCACTAGAGCATAAGAGCACCAAGAAGTTGGTCAAAGTATGGAGAAATCGACAAAGTTGGCGGAAGGGGATCAGGGAAATATCCCTCCACATAAAGAAGATTGGACACTCATTTTGAACTTTAAGATCCTTTGAGGAATAATAGAGTTTTGTTACACAAAAACAAACAGACTAATAGATAAGCACTGATCAGCATTGCATCTGTCCAGAATTCACAGTAATAAGTGAAATAATGTTTTTTTGAAAAACAAGTAGAAAAAGATCAATTTAGAAAGACCACTCTACGACTGCACAGAGCATTCTTTCTAAATCGAAATGTCAGTGCGTGCAGGGGCTGACCGGCACAGCAAAGCCAGAAGAGGATTCTCAGGATTGTTCGGTAAGTGTCTATGGGCCTCATTACGACCCTGGCGGATTTTTTCCGCCATCGACGGACTTTCCGGCCATGGCGTAAAGTCCGTTTACGCCATGGCGGATGGTGGACTTACCGCCCCATTCCGAGGTCGGCGGGGCGGTAAGTCCCCATTGACCCATTTACCCTTCCCCATTCCCATTTCGGCCCCATAGGGTATAATGGGAGTGGGGAAGGAGTTAATTACGCCACCGTAAATTACGGTGGCGTAATTAACACCAAGGTCCCATAGCGCCATGGATTTTTACGCCCGCAAAAAGCGGGCGGAAAAATTACCATGGCGCTATGGGAACTCGTAGTTGGCGGTAAGGGGTCGGCGCAGCTAACGCTGGCGCAAACCCCTTACCGCCAGGGTCCTAATGAGGCCCTATGTGTCTCTGTGTGTCTCTCCGTGTGATTAAAAAAATATATATATATATTAGCAATGTGCTTTTTGAGGGTACAAAATGGACCAAAATAAATTGGTCTTTTTTTTATGTGCAGCCTTCAAAAAGCAGAAAAAAAGACATGGATCTGAATTTACATATAATCACATCATTTGCAAAGAGTGTGCCACTTATTCTTGTGGTTGAAACCCCCACACCAGTGTGTTGCACACCCCAAAGGAGGCAGCCGACTGCATAACCTCAAACAACCACCCCCCCATGGTAGACCTCCCCTATCCCAATCAACAAGAGTGAAGCCGCCAGAGGTGAAAGCATGAACCCCTATTTCTACTAACAGTGCAACAATTCTCGATGACAATCGAATGGAGACGATAGCCGTCCCACCCTTCTAATTCCTGATATCCTGATCACTTGGCCTCTTCCCATTTGTGCCAGATCCTATTCTGTTTCTCCGGACATTCCTGCACTCAGTAGATCTTTTGTTCCAGTGCCATGCAGGTATCTACTGCAATTTTCCAATTTGAGAACCATGGTTTGGCTGTGTCACCTCAACCCCGTGCAACGATATGCTACACCAATTGCTACTGCCAAAAAGAGCAATGATCCTGCACAAGATCATTGTGAAAACATATTTTATACCCACAAGTAGACAGACATATTGCAAGCCCCCACCAATCTTTAAATGCAGTCACATGCTACTTATTTGACTCTCTCCATATTCACCCTAAAGGTTTGCTTATTGTGATGAATCCTATGGGGTCATCACTGATCACCAGCCTAAGGTCCCCTCCCATGTGGCCAGGGGAAGGCAGCCGCTACCTGATCCTGACGCTGGGGGTGGAATCCTGGGGATGTATCACATGGGAGGAGATGGCTGTCTGGGAGAAGTGGTAACTCCAATGGGAGAGATGCAGTATTCTTCCCTCTCCTTTGAAGAAGAACCCCTAATTCCAGAATCCCTGATAGCGTGTTGTCATTAATCAGAACCCTTCATTGGTAAAACCCTGAAGACCCCTCTAGTGACAGACCTAATTTCATTCTTCATATGGCAAACATAACACCTCTAAAACATATTTAACATCTAATGTTTATGATGGGTATTATTCAAACAAAAGTGTCTAACAATGTAACTTAAAACAGTCTAAACTTCCTTTGGACGCAAGTCCCAGAAATCCTCAAGTACTGAGACAAAGAAGAGGAGCAAGGAGCCAATATGGAATGAAAGTATTACCAGGTATAACGTGCGGTATATGTTTACAATCGGCTGTGTGGGACATTTAAACTTGAAAACCACCTGCGAGCAAGTAGCAAAGCAGAGGAGAGCTGCAGAGACCGCGGAGCGGGAAGCGAACCCAGAGGCAAAAGCAGATTCCCAGAGACCAGCCATGCAGGAAGAAGACAACGCTTAAAGGTAACCGCCTGGAGGCATAGCATACCGGAGGAGAGGAACTCCAGTGAAGTTATAGCGGGTGCTATGGAGGGACCGCCGGAAGCGAGAAGACATTTGCCATGGGACCGGAGGAGAGGCGGTCTTGTGCAGTGGCAAAGGTTCCATCGGCGAAAGAGGAAGATGCAGACGCAGGAACTGAAAGAGATTCTGCCTAGCAGGGGAAGCCTGCCCAATTAAAACTCTTCGCTGCAGTTGTACGTTACACTTGTGAGTCAACACAGAGTAGTTGGGGCCCCAGGACGTGCCAACAAGTTAACAAATACTTGGGGAATTATTTTGACTACCGACCAAGTAGAATTGAAGGACAAGGTCAAAAGTGATGCAAATCTCTATTTCAGATGTCAATTTGGAGAAACTTAAAACTGCATTGCCATAAGCAAGAGACACTAAAGAAGAAATTAAATGGCAAACGTTGTAAAATTCTCCTTATAAGAGATGTCATTATCATTTGAAGCAGTTGTTGAAGTTAAAATTTTGCCATCCTATAAAGTAGAAAAGACTTCCTTTTGCTATACTTCAAACAGTGTTGTGAAAAGACATTTGCTTTGCCATCCTGAGAAAAGTATTGTGTGGAAAAGACATTTTTTATGTTATTTATTTTTATTGTTGTAGTTCAATAATTCAACCATTCAATAGTAAATTCATCAACATGATTCTTAAACATAGGAATAATATTAAAACATTACATTACATATGAAGTGGTTACATCAAATTATCACTGCCTAACAGTTTACTTTACTTTATTTCATTTATATCGCGCACAATGGACCCTGATGCATGATGGCGAATACAGAAACAAACAGAACAAACAATAAGTAAAACATGAAACATAAAACAAAAAGATACAAAATATCAAAAAAACAGTACACGCATTAGAGAGGCAGTGAGAGACTAGACTGCAAAAAATATAATGGTGACCTAGGCAGCTCAGAATACACATGGTGGAAAAAGAAAAAAATGGCAGTTGCTCCGGGGGACATCAAAGTATCAGTTTACAATTGGAGGATCCCCTAGGGAGATATCTGCATGATCTAAGATAAGAGGGTACTGTCCTGCGCCCGCATCCCACTAGGACACAATCCGTTGATTGTTGCCAACACCAGTCACCTAGGTCAATCCTACGTGGTTTGTATTGAGACAAATTCAACAAATAAAATATTAGTTATGAAACCATTAAATAGTAATTATGAAACTTAGGAGCATCCTTATTAAAAGTTTTAAATCATTTTGTCAATCCTTAATTATATAATCAATTGCATTCCAGATTCATAGCTCTCTCTTTAAAAAATCAAGACGTTCTTTAATTATTCAAGATCCAACAGAACAATACATTTCACAATTGCAATTTGAATCTTGATTAGTTGACTGTGAAAGAGTTTATGCCATACGTCTTCAGGTGTAAGGATTCTAAATTCTTTAACGTGCGGTTGAAAGAGTCTATTTCGTAAGCTCGATACGACTGGGCACTCTGTCATCAGATGTTGCAGATTCTCACACTGGTGCTGGCTGCATCTGAATCTGCAAATATTGTCGCTCTTAGAGATTTCATGTCGTCTCATTTGAATTTCTCTGGTTTTACAGAGATTGAGATGAAAGCGCAAGAATATGTTTCTGTACCTCAGACTAGGGAATTTATGTAAATAAGGTTCAGTGCTTTTATTTATTTATATTGCAGTAAAAGGATTATCCTTCAATCATCTATACTTTTGGCACATGTCAATAGTACATATCCATTCATAATGCCAAAGCTTGTATTTGCCCCGTGTAGGATTGGTTATTAGCAAATCTTTAGATATATCAGCTGCTGTCAGGCTCCTCTCCCCAATCAGACGGATATTGTGGCTCCTCACCTGATTGGTCCTGGCTTGAAGAGGAATCCTTCCATTGTCCTTTATTTTTCTTGTCTGACGGCTTCTTCTTTTTCTGGAAGAGGTAGGGCCTACCTCGAAGGGAAGCCACTCTGTCTGCTGAGGAGTACGGGCGGACAAGGGGCCTCTTCTTCGAGGCAGCCAATACGGGGAAAAGCTGATAAAAGCAGAAAAAACCCTTGCAGGTGTTGGCTGAGTAGGATCCAGTCTGGGATGACAAGTAGACTGTTGAGATTCTAGGTGATAGTCTTGGGAGGTCAGAAGTGGACTCCAATGAGAGGATAAGTGCTCCGGTCAAGGAACCTAAGCTCACAGAAATGCGGTTAGTTCCCAGGATCTTGCCGAAGTATAGAACAGGTGTAATGAGAGAGCCAGACAAGGAAAGGTAGAGTTCTGCGGGACACTGCCAGTAGACCCAACGATACGCCCAGAAGGCGAGCAGAGTGCCCCGCAGACGAGAGAGACCTGGAGGGAAATGGAGAGAGCCCCTGAAGAGAGTTCCTCCCCCAGCGCTAGCCAGAAGCCAGGAGAACCACAGAGGGAGCTGCACCAATACACAGAGCGGAGCGCGAGAGCTCTGGAAAAGGCAACAGGAAAACAAAAGGAAGAAGTCCGAGCACTAGCACGCAACCCGTACTGAAGAGAATGGGTTGCAAAGTGCAGGTGTTAGGAACTGGCATTCCTTTATGAGATGCAGCAGCAGACATGACAGAAAACACTAGACCGCTTTACATGTTAACGTAACTGGCACTTCAATAGCGGCTCCTCCCCCTGTCCCAGTTCTGCCACAGACGGCCACACGTGACCGCTGCAGCCAACACCGAGATTTCATGATTTCTCCATTTGCGAGCAAAATTCTGATCAGAGTTAAGAATGTAATTTGACAATTTAGTTAATAGGAGATTCTGATCAGTTTCTAGTAGGCATTTCTATACTATGAGCATGCCTTCCAATTATACATGGCATGTAGCGATGGTAGGCCTAATTCGGCTCTCACAATGCACATGGGCTGTCTTTTTGGTAATGCCAAGACACCTTTCCAATAAACATTTCCTTCAAGTTTTGTCCAATATGGCTCTGGCTTGTAATGTTTGGATTCAGCTCCCTATAGGATAGTGGTGACTGCTTTTCGCATAAAGAATGTGATTGCTGGTGAGTATGAAGATTTGCCATATCTATTTTGAATTCTTCATGCCTGTGAAATAGCAATCCTGAGCTTGGTTTGTATCTCAGTTAGGTTTGGGTAATCCGACATATGATTATTAATGTTTATACCCAAGTATTTATATTGATCTACAACTTCAAGTTTCTCATTGTTTAGATGCCAACTAAAGCCTTTTGCCTTCTTCTGCTTCTATGCTCTACATTGTAGTACTTTGGTTTTAGTCATATTAATCTGAAGAATATTTTGATTGGTATATTTCTCTAACGCAAATAGTAATTCCTGGAGGCCTTTGGCTGTTTTAGATATTAAAACGGGGTCATCTGCGTACAGTAACCAGGCTACAGATGCTGTACCAAGGTGTGGTGGATCAGCAATAATGGAAGTGAATATGTTATACATATTGGCAATGAAAAAGTTGAAAAGTATTGAAGCCAATACACACCTTTGCTTCAGCCCTCGGTACGTGGCTATCGCAGTAGACAATTTTCCTTCTAACGTCAGTTTAACTTGAATGGATGTTTCAAAATGCAGTTGAGAGATAAGAGACAGAAGAAACAATGGACAATTTGCATTTCTAAGTTTGGTCATTAGCATGTGTCTTGATATAGAATCAAAAGCAGACTTGAAATCTATGTATGCCATATAGATTGGCTGCTTTGTACATTTTATTTGTGTTTTAATTGCGGTCAATACAGTCAAATTGATAGCTGTCCCAAGACCAGGTACAAAACCTATCTGGTGAGGATCATATACGTTGTTACTGTTGAGCCATTGGGTAAGATCTCTTAGAATTGGCCTGGACGATAGTTTATCTGGCACATCCAAGAGTGCAATTGGACGATAGTTGTTGCGTGTCTGTCGATTGCCCTTTTTAATTACTGGTACAATCACCGATTTACACCATGGTGGAGGAATAGTTTGAGAAGCTATGACATCATGAAAAATTTGAAGAATATTTGCCCATAATTCAGGGTTGCCCTTGATGATGTAGTTGGTCAGACCATCAGGTCCTGCTGCTCTTGACATGCTCAGCTTAGAAATGTAAAAAATTAGGTCCTCATAATTAATGTTTAGCTCTAATTTGGTTTGTGACAGAAAAATGGATTGAAGTAGTCACAAGCTTCATAAGCATAGAGATTTGTAAAATATTCAATTCATGCCTGTTCGGAGACAGCATTTATCTGTAAAGAGACTTGTGAATTTTGGGTGACCTGATTGAGTAATTGCCAGATGCCCCCTGAATGTTTTCAGGAGATAGTTCGAAGCATGTCTTCTTCATCTCATTGATACGTGAGGGCCTGGCTGATTTTAAGCTAGTTCTTCTATCTTAATTTCAGTCGTTTTGTTACATCAAGTCGCTCTCTCAACGGGAGGTTTTTAATTGATCTTACTGCTCTACGAAGGACAGCTTTCGTCTGTTGCACTACTGGATCATATGTGTGCCTGTGGCTGAACTTAGGTTTATTTATTATTGTCAGTGTTTCCTGAAAAAGAAAAGCAGCAACATAAAGCCTGTCCATGCTAGCTACTGTTGATGTAATTAGAGCTTTGGATCTCACACAATTATGAAGTTCAATTAATTGTTCAGTGGACCAACGCAGTCGATTGCGACCGCCGGTTACAATGAGTTTGGTTTTTTTTTTTTTTTTAATTTGTTTTTATTAAGTTTTCAAAATAGACATTGTACATGAACAGAGAAGTAGAGCCTGAAAATATCATTTGAAATAACAACGAGTACCTGTTCAGATCAGGTTCTTCCTGGTAATAGGAAAGTGCAATTATAGAGCATACAGTAACAGAAGAACACAGGGGAACCAAGAGTATACACAAATACGTCATCTCTCTTCCCCCAACAGATGTAATGTCATTACCCCCTCCCCCCTCCCCCCCGGAATGGAAGACTGGTCATTTGGTGATTTTTGGATCGTTGGTCAAGGTGTATGTTGTGGGTCAGGGCTAGGTCATTTGAGTTCTGCCGTGGGGGCGTTCATGAGGGGGGTGTGGTTACAGGCCTGGAATGGTTGTGTCTAGAGGCATGGGGGAGGATCTGTGGCAAAGTGGCGGTGGGGTTATCCCTAGAGGAGGAGGACGGTCTGGTCCGGTTTCCTCAGGGTAGAGAGCCATCTTCGCTGTGGGTTGGTTCTGGAGTGGACGTGTGTGCGCTCAGAAATTCGGACCATAACAGTTCGCATTGTGACGCTCTACCATGGAGTGATGCCGTTATCTTTTCCATCGTGCAAAGGTTTAAAGCGACATTAATCCATTCTTTCTTACTCGGGGTCAACAATGATTTCCATTTGGTCGCTATCAATGCCCTCGCCGCAAGTAGTAAGTGGGGGACTACTCCTTGGACCTTCGTCCATTCGCCATCCTCCGCCTCCAGACTAAATAGCACCAGTTGCGGGGTCAGGGCTCTCTGGATCCCGTCCGTGTGTCTTATCCAGCCCAGCACCTCATCCCAAAAAATCTGGACCCTAGGGCAGTCCCACCACATATGCCAGTAATCAGCTATTTGACCACATTCGCGCCAACAGTGGGGGGATGATGTTTGATACATCTTTGATAATCTGTATGGGTCGTATTGCCAGCGGTGGAGGAGCTTGATGGAGTGTAATTTGTATTGGCTTGAAATAGAGGTGGTTGTGGCCATGGAGCACATTTTGTCCCATATTTCGTCTACAATTTCAATCCCCATGTCGTTCTCCCATCGTGTTCGGAGAGTGTGTGTCGAGCCAGTACCACCCTCTAATAACAGCTTATACATTATCGAGATCAGTCCCTTCCTGTCAGTCTTGGAGTCTAGCATTTTTTCAAATGGGGTGAGTTCTCTGGTCAGTTTATCCTTCCACACCTCCCTCGTCAGGACTCCTTTAATTTGGAGGTAGTAAAAAGCGGATAGAGTTCCTATGTTTAAGGTCTCTGTTAGGGCTGGTAAGGTAATGAAGGAGTCGGTACGAACAAGTTGACCCACCCGCTCAAGTCCCGCCTCATACCAGGTCTGGAATCTTTCTACGTTGGGAATATGATTGTTAATACCTGGTGACCATAAATGGCTTAGTGGGGACGGCCAAGTTGTAATGCATGTCATATCCGTTCCCTCCCTCCAGATGTCCCACAGGGCTACAAATAGTGGGTGGTTTTTCGTTCTTCTCAACACCCATTTTCGCGGTGCCCACATCCACTCTCCAAGTGTTGCAGGTGCAAGGTAGTGGTTGTCCATTGCCACCCATTGTGGTTCCCTGTAGTTGCGCAGGTGGGGGACAAGTAGACGGAGTTGGGCTGCTGCATGGTATTTTCTCAGGTCAGGTAGTCCTACCCCTCCTTTATCCTTGGGCAGTGTGAGGGTGGCATATGCTATACGGGGCTTCTTACCTTGCCAGAGAAATTTTAGAATTTCCCTCCTGATGTCTATGAAGTACCGTTGAGGGATCACGATTGGGAGCATCTGGAATGGGTAAAGGAACCGCGGGAGGCAAGTCATTTTTATCGCATTGAGCCTGCCCAACCACGATATCGTGAGTTTACCCCACCTGGCGAGGTCCGACCGGAGTTTAATTAAGAGCTGGGGAAAGTTTGCTTCGTAGAGAGAGGCAATATTTTTGGTGATTCGAATCCCTAGGTATTGTAATGTATGGTGTTCGATCGTTAGCCCCAGGGAGGAATATCTTTCCGCGTTCGTGGGTGGGTCACCTTGTAAGGGGAACAGGACTGACTTAGTGCGGTTGATCTTGAACCCCGACAGGCGGCCGTATTCCTCAAGTAGGAGGATGGCTCGAGGAATGGAGGTCTCTGGGTTGACTACGTGTAGTAGTATGTCGTCCGCATATAGCCCTAATTTATACTCTACGCCTCCCAGACGTATGCCCTCTATACCAAGGTCTTTTCTGATCTTGCATGCTACTGGTTCTAGCGATAGGGCGAACAAAATCGCTGAGAGGGGGCATCCCTGCCTGGTACCACGCGTTAATCGGAACCACCTAGAATATTCTCCATTCACATGGACCGATGCCGAGGGAGTTGAATAAATTGCTTGTATTCCCTTTCTCAAGTTGGGGCCAAGTCCTATCTTCTGGAGGACCTTCATTAAGAAGTCCCACTCTACCCTATCGAACGCTTTTTCCGCATCAATAGAGAGCAGCGCAGGGTTGGTATGGAGGGTATGGGAGGTATGTATCAAGTGAAGGGTTTTGCGCATGGTGTCAGCGCCTTGACGGCCTAATATGAATCCTACTTGGTCTGCGTGGATAAGACGGGGGAGGAACGATTCAAGTCTAGCGGCTAGGACCCTGGCATAAATTTTCGCGTCTAAGTTTAATAGGGAGCTTGGGCGATAGGAGCCACATCTCGCGGGATCTCTCCCCTCCTTTGGGATAACCACAATAATCGCCCTCGTGAAAGAATCGGGGGGTTTCCCTGTCTTCAGGATCTGATTGAAGAGATCGGTGAGGAAGGGAGTGAGTTGTGTTGCAAACGTTTTATAAAATCCTGCCGAAAAGCCATCTCCCCCCGGGGATTTGCCTGATGCGAGTCTCTTTATTGCTTCATGGATCTCCGCACTTGTTATGGGGTTGTCAAGGGATTCGGCCTCTGTGACTGTAATCTTGGGCATGTCGATGTCGTTTAAGTATGTTTGGATGTTTAGTGTGTCGGGTTCCCCGTCGGGGGTATACAGAGCTTCAAAAAAGTTGGCAAATTTTTCAGGGATGGTGGTTTGGGGCGCTTCCGGGGTGTTGTCAGCATCAGATAGTTCATGTACCCTCCTGTCGGCTTGCTGGGCCCGTAATCTAGCTGCCAATAGCGCGTCAGCTCTGTCCCCTTTCTCATAAAACTTCTGCTTCAAGAGGACAAGTTTGCGGGCTATTAGTTAATGTTCTAGGAGACGGAGTTCCTCCCTTTTCTTCCTAGCTTCTAAGACCCGTTCAGAGTCCGCAACCCCGTTATTGAAGGTCCCCGTCTCTAGCTGGGTAATTTCCTTGCGGAGCTTGTTTTCGATCAAAGCCCTCTCCCTTTTTTTACTGGCCCCTTCCCTTATTAATACCCCTCTCCATGTGGCTTTGGCCGCTTCCCAGACTACCTGCTTGGAGACCTCACCATTGTCGTTCAGTTGAAAGTAATCCTCAATTGCGGTTTGCATTGCTTGTTTAAAAACTGCATCCCTCCAGAGCGATTCATTACAACGCCATCTACCCCTTCCCGTTGGGAGGGAGGCCCATGCCAATTCGGCTCGTACCATATCGTGGTCTGACCATGAAATTGTAACGATATCTGAGCTAGAGGCTGTATCACATATGTCTCTTGAAAAGAAAAGGTAATCTATGCGGGTGTGTGTGTTATGTGGGGCTGAAAAGAAGGTGTACCGCTTGTCAGTGGGGTGCTTACAACGCCACACGTCCATCAAGCCATACAATTCCATCATCTTATTAAATTGGGTGTAGTCCCCAGTGGGTTTGGCCTTAGTTTGGGGATTGCCAGGATGCCAATCCATGTCGGGGTCCGCTCACATGTTGAAGTCCCCGCCTAATATTACATGGATGAGTTTGGTTTTTGATTGAAATTCTCTGGAGCAACAAAGGGGATATCCCAGTGCCATGATAAAGTTAACTGATCATGATCACTGGTTGTCTGTTCTTTAATTATGAATGTATCTATAATTGTGAACATGGATCTATCAGTGTAGATATAATATTATGGCTTGATGTTTAAGTATGCGCCAAGCAGGCTGCGGAGGAATGTCGCCCTCAATGGCTCCATTGAGCATTAAGTGTTGCCTATCTGCCATTAAAGACATCCATCTGTGAGACAGTGCTGTGTCACCTTTTCCCCTGTCAGCCATGCAATCTATATTTAAGTCACCCACAAGAAAAATAGTTGTTATTGTTAAGTCTGTGGTGATCAAATCAAACAATGATTTTATTGGCCTCATTTCGAGGTAATTCCCTACCGCCCTACTACGAGTTGCCTTTGCGGGTCCTCCCTTAACGCCTGGTTTTTCCAGGCGTTAAGGACGGGACCCGCAAAGGGACTCTGGAGCTAATAATGGTACCGCAATTTGCGGTACCGTTATTAGCGCCTTCCCCATTCCCATTGAGCCCTATAGGGGCTCAAATGGGAATAGGGAAGGGCTCTGGTGAATGGGGAATTACCGGTCCCGCCAACCTTGGAATGGATCGGTAATTGCTCCATTCACCAGGGGGGAGTCGGAACGAGTTTGGAGGCAGCCATGGCACTAATAGCGCCATGGCTACCTCCAACCTTTTAAAGTCATCAGCCAGGATGCTGCAGTGATTCCAGTAAACATTCATTAGCGCAACCACATGGGCACCAATGAAGATCTTAACCAACTCGATGTACTTGCTAGGTTCTGCCCATTTCTCCAATTTGCACACTGTAGAGAGTTTGGTGGCTATGAGAAGCCTGGCCATAGGTCTTCCTTTCTGTTTAAGTATGGCGGGTATGGTTAGAATGGTGAAATTGTCCCATACAGGAGTTTGGACTAGACACGTTTCCTGGTAGCGTGATGATATCATATTGTTCAAGAGCATGTCAATTTGAGTTTAATAAATGATTATGTCCTTCGGTATTTCAGCTGACTAATTTAAAACTCGTAAAGAGCGTTGGGCTTCGAATTGCTAGCATCCCATCTGAAGTCACTTCTGATCATGGTGGACAAATGATCTATAGTAAGTTTGTGATTTTTCATGTGCAAGATTTTGCATACATGTTAATTTTATGTTCGGCAGCCTCAAGGTGATATCAGGGTTTGGCGGATGTTTAATATGCATTTTTGGGTCTAATTCTTTCAATTTCATTGTTTCATAAGTGAGAGTGAAACCAAGATTGAATAATGAATGTGTGGCCTACCATATCATATTGAGCACTATGCCAGATTGAATCCACAACTTGGCTGCAGTAAGATTAGGGTCATAAAGGAACTCCACCTGATAAATATGTAGGATGATAAGTCTTCTAGACTTGGGATATCACTGAAGGTGTTCAAGATGGAAGTCCTATTAAGGTCATAGGTGGGAAATGATTCAGGTCTGCATTGAATGATGAGCGCATGAAAAAGTGAACTAGATTTATGTTAATTGTTTATTTTTGTATTTCCAGTCGGTGTGTATATGGCAATATCACCTTTAATTGACTGTTGGACTTACAAAGGCTCCGTTAATGTATGATTGTTCCGAGATGTTATCAAAGGTGTTGGTATATTGATTGGCTTTCGGATTGGGAATGATTCCTGTAAATATTGATGTACGGATTTCTCAATTTTGATCCTTCTTTCTTTCAGAGTAAGAACTTCCTTGTCTGGTGCATTATTTTCACTGATTTTTAGGCATTCTTCCTGGGTTGAAAACTTCTTTACCGTTTCAATTTTTTTCATTTTCTATTTCGTCTAATAGCTTGTCTAATGGTTCTTGGGCACTTATGTTTTTTCTATTTCGCTTGGCGCTTTCCTTAGCATCATTAAGTCTAGCAATATTTGTACACTTTTTTGTAATTGCTGTAGTAACATTTGTTAAGCGAGTTTTTGGTTTGGATAACTTTTTAATAAACTGCTTGGAAGCTGTATGGTTGGGCAACAAAACAGATTTAATGTTTTTGCTCTTCTTTTTTGAGTCTTGTTGTGCAGGTTTTGTGAGAAATATCCCAGTTGGTTTGGAGAAGATAGTGAAGTCTCCTTTCTCTTTTTTTCCCCTGTTCTTTTTTCCTCTGCCTTTGGTTCCTTATCGGGAGCTTGTGTAATAGTCTTGGTGGAAATAGCAGTTTTAATAGCGCCAGCACTAATGCTGATTCGTGAAGTCAATTTCAACGTATTCTTATCTGTGGTCAATGGTAAATTCACTGTGCTATGCCCAGAAGGTGCCATAGGGTTGGAGTGATCAGGTGCGAAATCAGAACTCTCAAGATCTAAAGGAGCTCTCGCTAACCAAATTACAGAATCACTATTTGAGTTAGCCACAGGACATGCAACAGATTCACATTCCTGAGTAAGCACTGGCATGCCAATGTGGATTTTATTCACAACCTTTCCAAGTTGCTAGTGTGCTATGGTATTCAGGAGAGTGGTTGGTTTGTTTAACTTATGATTCATAGCTGCAAAAATGGACTGCAACAATGGGTCGGAGGAAGAGGAATGTGACAATGAATTAGACAGATTGCAACTTGTGAGTTTTTTACACACAGCAGGTTGTGAAAAGGAAATGGATAGGATAGAGGAATGATGACTGGTTGTTTCAAACATAATTGGAGATTGGGAGAGGGACGAATGTTGCTTTGATTTTGATTGAGTAGTCAGAGTGACTAAAGGGTTACAAGTAGAAAGTGAAATAGGAGTAGTGCAATGTTCAGTGGTTGTGATCAAAGTAGGGACTTCAGGTATGGAATTAGAACTACCCTGCTGATCCCCCCCAAGTCTGTGATTCAATAATAATAAGATCATTTGTGACGGCAGAATCCGAGTTCCCCCCATGAATTAGAGCAATAGCTGTTGTGCTGCAAGCTTGATTTTGTTCAGTAATGGCACTGTCATTTGACGGTATACACTTAGGGATCTCATATGGTTGTTGAGTGATCGGCTTCAATGATAATAATTTCATCGGATCATCACTGAGGTCCTGCACTACTGGCGTGGAGTTAATTTGCTTTGCCAACCTGAGGAAAGTATTTTGTGAAATAGACATTTTCATTGGCTTTAACAGACCAATGTTGTGACAGAACATTTTCAACAGTTCTCCTGACATAGTTCAGGGGAAGGGAATCAACTCGTGGACACAAGGAGTACTTTGTTGGAATTCCACATTTGCATTTGTGCACCTTTTTGTTGAGTTGGAAACCGAGACATTTACCTTGCACCTTTTGATTGTGTGTGTTAGTGTGAGGGACCGATATATTTTCGACACAAGGGGCCTCATTACAAGTGTGGCGGTCCGGAAACAAGACACCCTTGTTTCCGGACAGCCTCACTACGAGTCTGCCTGCCGAGGTCGCTGCGCCCGACAGGTCTGACCCTGCCGTGCACAACGGCCTCAGTAGGCAGCCCTATCGCGAAAGCACAGGCATCATTAGTAACGGTGCCATTGCTTCGGTGAACCCATTCCCGCAAAGGGGACTAACATTTTCCCGGCACCTAGCTTCCCGGTCTGCTGGGACTGGAATGTCCCGGTGGTACCGGGAAGCTGGGTGCTGGAAACGGTGTTACGATGTCAGCGGCAACCCGCCGGTAGCACTGGCGGGTTACCGCCAACTTTGTAATGAGGCTCAAAGTCAGCTTGCTTTCGTTTTAGTTTCATAAGCAGGGACACTCGCGTTAGGATAGGGACAGATAGGCCATTATCCAAACCCCTTTTTTTTTAATAAAATAGCTAATGTTGAAACGATTACAACTTTGTGTCCACCTCTCATTTCTGACCCATCACATTAAGGGAACTCTCTTTTAGTAGGAGGGTCAGTTAGGCATTTGTCCTTTTTATTTAAATAAACTACGGCTAAACATGTCCGCTGGTCTGAGTCCATCTTCTGGCTTGACACAGAGGCCAAGCAAAAGCAGAAGCATTCGTAGCATTCTAATTTGTGTTCTTATGTTTGTGCTTTAAGCAAAGAGTAATGCTTTCATTGATTCATTGATTTCATTAAGAGGAAGAATACACTTTGGAAGTAAGCTTTTGGTATTGATATTGGGGGAGTATGGATTTGCCTGAGTACACAGGGTTTTTTCCAAATGTGTACATTGAAGCCATTTGGAATTGACCTTGTCTAACAGTTTGTTCGTCGCCATAGGGTGGAGATCAGGACACGCTCTTTGTTGTATTCATTAAGCCCATGCAATTTGGGTTAGGCAGAAAGAGCTGGAGCAGACTCCATGCAGACAATGTGGCATTGGTTTTTAAACATGCATAGTTAGCTATCCAAATAACATTGCAAGGGATTATGAGCAGGGTATAAACGGAACACCTTATAGATTGAGTTTATATTAAACCATGCTGACCCAAGTTCTTTACTAAAATCCCTCCAGTGTGGATATTCACAATTTCCCCAAAAATATCAATACCAATAATTTCTGGATTAAATAGTGCTTTTTTTTAAATATTAATTTTAGGGCACTTCTTTTTGAAGTTAATTTGCACCATCCCCTGAGAACGCAGTATACATCCACTTTGTTACACCCTCACTCTTTTCTGAACCCTAACTCTCCTTCCCTCCCCCCAACTAGTGGCAATAACTGTTATTGTAAAGTCAGTCAACATAGTATAGTAGGCCTGACTAATACACCAGGGAATATAGTTTGCTTTCCTTATAGTTCCAATGCAAATACTTTGAAGAAGAAGATGACCAGGAGTATGAAGATCACTCGAATGAGCAGTCTAGTCTCTCACGGCATTTGATTGGTCAAAGGCAATACAAAATAGCGTAGGGTAAGAAGGATGGAGAGAGCCATCCTCCGAGGAGGAAACCTGGGAGATGCTGACTCGGCGAGCAGGGAAGCGCACCACGAGACGATGCGCACAGAGGCGAAAGGGAGCATGACGGTAGTCCAGGACGAAGGAGCTACTTCGATCGCTGCCCGAGAAACCCTCCAGGTGTCCCAAAGTCCAGGGAGCTGCTGGAGACGAGAACCACAGCCCGAAAAGGAAACAGTAACTGGCTGAGCAAACGCTGATGAAAAGAGATACCGAAACGTGTCTCGAGACAGAAAGCACAGCCCGAGAAAGAAGGAGCAACCGGCAGAGCCGCCACCAACCTGAGAGAACACCTGAATGCTACCAGAGCCTCGCAGCTGAGCACCGCCACTCGGAAGACGCGAACCACACAGACGGGTATGTGGGCAGACCGAGAGGTGCTCGGGGTCTGGGAGCAATCTGGAAACAACTACAGAGTTTGGGATAGGAGGTACTAGGTCCCTGAAAATAACAAATGGAGAAAGAAACACTTTTAGAAATAACCGTAGTTGGTACGCCACTTATCTGTAGGGCTGAATATAATAGATTTGCTTCCATGTTATCAAATGTTTAGTTTCAGTGGTAAGAAGAGGAGTATTTCAGGGGCCTACAGGGTGGACAAGCACCAGCCATTTTGACATCAGGTAGAAGTGGTATATTTGTGACGACATACTCCTGGACGAAGTAGACTCAAGGATAATATGTAATATGTACATTGTCACATAGGTTTTACTGTATGAATAGGCTATCTCAGTCCAGATAAAGTAGAACAATTGTACCGTTTTGCATCGCGGTGCCGCTGGGATTGTTGCTGACAGTTACGATTTTTGGGTATGAAACCCAAGATGTGGTCTTTGCGCACCATTCAATTACTAATTTTGTTGGTTCTATTGTCTCCCACCGCCTCGTTGCTTCTAATTGAACGAGTCAAAGATCAACAGCTGGTTGAAGGAAAAAGGTTTGTTTCTATAGGGCTTTTATGGTCGGACTCTGCTTAGTGACATTTTTAGAAGATTCTGGGGTGCCTTGTCATTATGTTTTAATGTCTGAGTTTGCTCACCGGGAACAGACGGTGTCCTAATGCTGGCATTTGTCATATAATTGTAACTGGTGCTGATTGAAATTCTGTGGGCCTCATTAAACGGATGGTTGCTGCCGGTATTTTACCGTGTCCACCTTGGTGGATGGCGGAATTACCGCCCTACTCCAAGGTGAGCGGGGGTGGTAATTCCCCATTCACTAAGGCCCTTCCCCATTTTTGCCCCCATAGGGCATAATGGGAATGGGGAAGGCGCTAATTACGGTACCGCAAATTACCAACCCGCAAAGGGACCTCGTAATAAGGCGGTAAGGGTTAACGGTCACCAGTAGCATTACCGGTGACCATTAACCCTTACCGCCTTCCGTGTAATGAGGCCCTGTATCTTATTAAATTGTAATGTTTTCGTGAAAAGCTTAGTCCAAAGTAATAAAAAGAAGAAAAAGATTTGGGGAGATGGAAAATCTTGCATCATAAAGTGAGTTGTTAACTAGTTATTATCTCAGTGACTTTGTTCGTCAGGCTTCAAAGCTCTTTGATTTGGAAGATCTCTGTAGTAGTTATTAATTCTGAGCCATGCTTTTTTGCTAATCGGAATTCCTCCCGTTGCAACGTCTCACTTAGTTGCTTTTGCCTCAAGATGGGTTTTCCAACAGTAAGATGATATAAGTGGTATGTCCCATGGCAGCACCCATACAGTGAAATTGGTGTCCCCTCTGAAGCACCCAGTCACAGGAAGTGAAGTTTGTCTCGATGGGACATTTATAGAAAGCACAAGAGTTATAAATTAAAGAGGTGATACAAGGAAATTATCTTAGACTGAATAGATGCAGGTGGGTACGTTGGAATCTCTGCTGGTCCATGGTGTACTCAAAAATAAAATAAAGAGCCACCTGTTTGCTGTCATCAAGTCTCGACATCCTGTTTTGCAACATAACGGTCAATGAGGAAAGATGGACACTCTCACAGCTGACACTGCTGTTCTGCAGCTGCTCGATGCATCTGTGCCGGTGGGGCTGATACCTGCCACACCCGTTCCTTGCTTGCATCCAGAGACTGCGGGTGTAGTTCAAAGAACAGACTGATTTGAGAACCATCCTCTGAGACTATCCAGCCTCCCAACAGGGAAACCAATGTATGATTTTGCCAGTGGTGCCGCTGCACAGATTTTAGTGCAGTGGCATTTGAAGGGTATTGACGTTGTTAGAGATTGGTTTTCTCCGGAGAGTGGTCCAGGCCCCAGAGCACCCTAACCTTCAAAATTCAAGTGTTCTTCTGCAGTAGCTAGAGTCATAACAAATATTACTGTAGAATAAAATAATTAAATGCAACCCAAATTCAAAAACTCAGTGCAACAACGGTACCTTTCTAAGTTGACAAGAGGAACATTTAAATACATTTAAATTCCCAGCGATGACATTCAGCATAACCCTTGCCGACACTGACAACTGGCAGCACCTTCCCAACCTGAACTGCACCTTCCAGCCCATTCAGTCCCCCATTTTCCATCCCCCAGCGCAATGCTTACTGATATTGTGAGAGACACTAGTGCCCAACATGCTCCACCAAGCTGCTCACGTCTGCACTCAAGAGAGCAGTGGTGACCGCCTGCCTGCACTCTGATGTTGATAGAGGGCTCAAAACACGCACAGGCAACACCGATCCACTGGCTACTGACTCGGCTGCATCTTCAACCTCCCTCCCCAAGGAACTGCTCATGCTGCCCAGAAGAGGGGGAGCTGGCAAGTAGACAATATAGCAGACTGAGTCTCCACAGGTTGCAGCTGGTACAAATGCTGCACAAGTGTCCAAAAGTCACACATACTTGGAGGGAAGCGCTGCAGATTTCAAGTCGTTTGCCAGATGTGATAAATCCTACAGAGTTCTCACAGAATCCCTGCCTAAAGTCCCCTCCCAGGTGGCCAGGAAAAGGCAGACAGTTCCTGATGCTAACTCTGGGGAGGGTGGTAGACGGGTGGATCACCTGGGAGGAGAAGGCTTCCAAGGGAATAGGAGGGCTCCGCAATGAGAGGCGCTGTATTCATCATCTTTGAAGGGTGAAACTTCCATAGTGTCAGAATACTTGATGGCGTGCTGTCAAAGTCTGACTCTCCTTTCTAAAAACACTCAAAACGTTATTGATGAAAACCCTTATGGTCAATCTAGGAATATAATAGATCAGGATCAGAACCTCAATACTATACTCCCAAAATATGTGATGCCCCCTTTTTTATTAACTCTGAAATTAAGACTCAATCAACAATTACTTTAAGGCCCTTTTCTAAAAAAAGAAAAACACAATAAGCAAAGTGATTTTGATAGAGTTGAAACTAGGACCTTTAAGAGAAGCCCAAACATTAAGGACTTCAAGTCCCATAATACCCTAGACACTGGGACGAGGAAGAAAGGCTTGGAGGCACAGAACTGCAATGTGCAATCTAGTGTTTCTAATGGCCCACGCCTGAGCAGGACCTCTGATTATTTAGAGCCCCTTCAGGTGCAGGCAATTAGAAATCATGGTGTAACTCATGGCAGAAGCAGTGAGAAGCCGTGCATGCAGGCAGAGCAAAGAAATGAAGATGTTGGAACCGCTGCTGTTTTATATAGTGGGAAATGGTGCAGAGAGTCGGAAGAAGCTCCAACTGCACCGGTCGTGCTGAGAGAAGCTTTAAGGTCACAGGCTGCCCTGTGGAAAAAAGAAGCTTTCCGTACCCTGCTCTTCCTGGTGGCTGGTGAGCATCAGAGAACACCAGGAGCAAAGCAGGCTCCTTTTGGGAGACATGCGGGATACGAAAACTTAACCAGAGCTGTCAAGGCTTCAATCGTAAGGACCGAAGAGATTGCAGCAGCAGCGAAGAGCACGGACGTGCAAGGAAAATACGGAGAGTTAGCCTTTAAGAGGTGATCCTGTAGTGCTCCGTTAGACACTGCATGCTTGGTGTAATTATTTTAAATGCTGCTCTAAGAAAGCATATTTGCTAGTATCCACATGTAAAGAGGAACCAAGAGGAAGAGGTTTATAACTATCGTTGCCAAAGCCAAGAAAAGGAAATAGTGAAACCTAAATGTAACACATACTACCAAAGCCAAGAGAGGGTAATATTAAACTGTCATTGCCAAAGCCAAGAGGGTGTAATATTGAAACCTAGCTACACCCAACATTGCCAAAGTCAAGAGGGGGCAATATTGAAGATCAATAACAAAAAAACCTTGGCTATCACAGGAAAAAAGGAAAACATTTGGACATATGGCAAGTGAATAAGAGGAATGAAACATCAATGGGTGTTATAGGCTTTCTCAAAGTTGCTGAACGCTGAAGACTTTGCTAATGCTTGAAATTAACCTCAGCACAGAGTACTTGCTATAGTAGTAGTAGTAGTTTTTTTATCCTGGCAGGTGGGTATACCAACAGAGGGCTTAATAGTGCTAGTCCTTGCAGGTTAGTGAACCATGAAGAAGACCTTGAAGTACTACATTGTCGTGGAAAGAAAGTGGCAAAACCACTGCAGTTGTTAGATGAACTTTGGCAAAAACCATCCTGATGAAAACATTGTTGTGTTTTGGTATGAAGCAGTTGTATTTTCCAAAGAAGAGAAGTCCTATCTGAATGTTCATTGGAAATATGAAACAAGGCTTTTTTTGTTTGATAAGCGGAAGCTTGTGGAAATGTACTTTTGCTGACTGATGAACTTTGTTCAACCCAGAGATAATTCAAGTGTCCAGTGAAACAGAACCTGGATGTTGAATGGAACTTTGGGTTATTCTTGAAGTGGAATTTGGCAATTGAAAATAACTTCTCGTTAGGTTAGGGAAAGTGAGGTGTTTATTTGACCCTTATAATTTAATAAAATGGCTAATTGTGAAAAACCTTTACCAAATTGTCCACCTTGCATTTCGGACCCCCCACACAGAACAGTAATAATAACCCACTTGCCACCATACCAGAAGAAGAAACCAGGCAAGTGCCGGCGCATGGGACAATACTGATGACCCAGTGAGATGTGTCCTTGTACCGTTGAAGCCCATTCAACTTGGCCCCAAAATATGGATCATTGGTGAGTGGCGTGGCTTGGACAGTTTGATTGCTTCATTAAAATGTTGGGAGTTCAAGAGACTGCTCCACAACTGGATATACTTGTTAATCCAGTTGGGAAGGAAGTAAAAGGGGTAATCAAAAAGTGAATACAAATAGTCTTGCACAAACTTGATAACCATGCTAACCAAGACGCTTGTAGTCCAAATGAACTTTAATTGTGGTCTCCTCCACCCTGATCTTGATCCCACACTTTCCTCTCACTTTCTGGCTGCCCACTCTGGGGCCTCTTCATGCTCCTACTTGTGAGGCTAAGAACCTTGGGGTCATCTTCGACACCACCCTCTCCTTCTCTCCTCACACCTGATGTCTCTAAGAAGTCAAACTATCAGCTGCACCTCCTCAGAGGTATTCCTCCTTTCACCACTTTCCCCCAGAAGCTCACTGTCTCGAGCTCTGGTCCTCTCTAGGCTGGACTACTGCCTCTTTCTAAATCTTCCTGCCTCTACTCTCTGACCCCTACAACTTATCCAGAACAGGACAGTGAGACTTGTCCTTGACCTCAAGCCCAGGGATCATATCTCCTCTGCTCTGAAATCTCTTCATTGGGTCCCAGTGGTGGCAAGGATCAAGTTCAAGACCCTCTGCATCATCCACAAGGCTTTTTGGGGCCTGGGACGGCACTACCTCCAACTCTCTGTTCCTAAACATCTCCCTTCCCGAGCTCTCTGCTCATCCACCTCCAACTCTCTGAGGGTCCGGCACTTTTCCAAGCAGAGAGTTGGGGGCAGATCTCTATCTTTGGCTGGGGCCTCCCCCTGGAACAGTCCTCATGCCTCTCTCGAACTTGAGCATAACCACCTCTGGTTCCGGAAGCAACTCAAGACCTTCCTCTTCGCTTCAGCTTTCTCTCTTCCTCACCCCATCTGATGTCTGACTGCCCCATACACTGGTCACCTGGCTACCCTCTGAACTTGGGCCCAGGCTCCTGCATGTCCAGAAGCACTTCGCACTGGCTCCCCCAGCACTTGTGGTTGGTATCTGCTACCCTACAGTCCCTTCTCTCTGCACTTATGAGCCAACTGTTGGCTACACTCTTTGAGTTACCTGCACTGAGCCACCGGCTGGCTGCATGATTTGAGTTACACGCACTTCTCTTCCCCTTCCCTCGGCACTTCTCCCCTTCCACTTCCCTGCACTTGCGTGATCTGAATGACACAGGGCTTAGTAAAATCATTGTTTTTCCCTCTCTCTGTTTCTCCCTCCTTGTCTTGTCACGACTAGAAACACTTGTGTACAGGCGCGTTATTCATGCCTCCTGGCGAACCTCAACCTCTCTGCTGCATTCGACTGGTTCACATCTTACCTTTCGGACTGTCAGTAAGCGGTTTAGCATGGCAACTTCAGTTCAGATCTCCACCTGGTCACCTGTCAAGCACACAAGGCTCAATACACTCCCCAGTTATCTCAAATGTATACATGGTGCTGTTCAGATAACTTCCCAATGACCACAGCATGTCAAACCACCAATGCGTGAACCATACCAAATTATTCCTAAAAGTCAATGCTACCCAGAGCACGTCATGCCTTAGAAAATGCCTTGTTTCCATCCAAGGCTGGATGGCCAGCACTTATCTGAAGCTCAATCCAGTAAAGACAGAGAGGCTTTGGTGAGTTGACTGGACTCCCCATCCTTATTTGTGGGGAAGAGAGCCAACAGGAAATGGGCCAGTTCAGCCTCTACCCAATGTGCCTCCTAAAGTGTGGATTAGGAGGGAAGCCGCTAGCTCACTATCTGATCAGAGATGTGGGAATGCCACCTCCAAAGCCATATTTAGTGGCAATGGCCTAAACGACTTATAACTCCCTGATGCATTGTTAAGGGTTTCGGCAACATGGGAGCCCGAGCAACCAAAATACCACTGAAAAGATTGAATAACGCAAGCCTGCAGTGTTCATGAGTTACAGTGAAACCGCTCTGTGACCGCTCTGAGCGGTCTTTCTAAAGCGACCTGTCATGCCCCTGGCACGCAGGTGCTGACAGGAATGGCTGGGCAGGAACAGAAGACGGAAGTGTGTGTGTGCACATGTGTGCGTGCATGTGTTGTGGGGCAACGTCTTAGTGCAGGGAAGAGAGCGGGGGAAGATGTGTGTTCGTATTTTGAAGTCTACATAGGTGCAAGGTGCGGAGAGCGAGTGTGTGTTTGTGCTTTTTTGTGTTAGGGTGGTGGTTGAAGAGGACTGGAGGCACAGGGAAATGGAGGGGCCGGTGAGTGATGTGGTTTCGGGGATAAAACCCCCTCGAATTTTAAAGGACATTTCCCCCTTTGTGGCAGAGGGCAGGCAGGGATCGAAAAGGATTGGGAGTAAAAATCCTGAGGTCGTGATATTTTTATTTTTATACGGTTTGTTTAAACCTTAAAAAAAGAGGATACAAAAAACAAAAAACATATAGAGAAAGGAACACATGGTGACACCTTCCGCATCTTGTCGCTTCATATGCCCCAACAGCCGTACTTCCTCAATGTGGCCTTCCTTCTCAGTTCTCATCAATGGAGTCTTTCAAATAGGTCCCAAGACAGTTGTATTCGAACAGTTCTTAAGCTACAACACTTCTGTGTCACTTCAATTGTGTCCAAACATTTTTTTAGTTCTTCAAGAAATAGAAACTGTCTTTTTTGCATGTGGCCTTCAATATTCAAAAATAACACATAGGACCCTTGCAACATGGCGCAATCCCCAGCAGAGCAGAGAAAAAATTGAATGCCACTGTTGCAACAGTGCCACCCACAGTGCATTAAAGACTTCCAAGATGGCGTACACACCACAAACACTTTTTAAAAATTGCCAGCCTGAAAACATTGCCGGCCATCATTACCAGCAATTAAGACTATCTGACAATTACCCAATACAAGAGCTACACCAATAACATAGTAATGAGGGACATTAAAGACTCACAAGGTACTAACAGATTTGTTTTTTAGGGACACTGTTTGGAGGCAAGCCCAATCTAGGGACTATAAAAAGTGGCTGGGGGGAAACCTGGAGTGGGGGGATACCAGAAAAGGCAGCAGTGCCTACTGCTGCTCCTTTGGTGATAGAGAGGTGGGGGGGGGGGAGTGGGGCTCACAGAAGAAAGAAAAAAGGGTAAACTGGGGTACCGGAAGTAGAACACTTAAGTCATACTACCATACATTTATGAGGGGGGTTGCTGCCAAAACAATGCTTCTTTGAGCTATGTAAGAAAGGGGTTGGGATTTGAGCGGTCAAATGAATGCAATCAGGCCTTTGAATGCATTATGGAGCATATCTCCAATCCGCCCACACTGAGTAGGTTTGCTGTACAGTAGAGAATTATGCTCACTGTAAGTGCTGTAGTTTATGGTGGGCAACAGGCTCTCCCGGGTGGGCAATAATAGTGAGAACGTCATTACTTTTGTTTCTAGAGCCCATGCGGGAGCCGAAGTTTACTATTTGGCAATTGAAAGGGAGGCCTTGGTGGTAGCTTGGGATGTACAATAGTTCAAGTTGTATCTGTGTGGGATCAGGTTCATCAGACCTCAAACCATTGGTACACACATGTTCCAGTAAGATTTGCCACACTGCCACGCCACGAATATCCAGGTGGCTGCTTGAATTACAAAATTCAATTGTGATGTTTTGTACTTATCAGACACAAAAAAACAGCAGATTGCCTGTCCTCTATCTGGATGGAAATGTCAGTAGAGCCAATGATCACGGAACAGGATGTGGTAGTTGCTAGTGTGTGTCTAGCAGCCATGTATGAAGAAATGTGGGACAGCCTGGCACAGAACATGTTACCCTCAAGTGTATTAGTATGTGGATTGTAGGTTTGTGGCCATGCAAGAATGTACTGGACAGTGATCGGTGGCATTGGTATACGGTCAAAGATTAACTGTGTGTTATGGAAATGAAAAGTAGACAGACCAGTAAGGTGATTCCTCAGAAAATGTAAGGGAAACCATAGTGTCTGACTCATGAGAGCTATTTAGGTAATATCTTAACCAAAGAAGGCGATGCTAAGTCTTCTGGTGGCTTGGCATAGACAAGGCACAGCAGGGCTTGGTCAGGTCTTGGGTGAAATGTATGAAAATCGACAAATTGAAAATCTATGAGTAACCCCCCTGAATCCCCCCCTTCACATTGGTTCCAGTCTGACTGGAGCACTGGGACAAGATAGAAGAAGACTATAAGTGGATTGAATGCAAGTTTGTGATGGTGGCTACCACCACTGAAAACCTTTTCTTTAGAGTGGGATTACCTCAGAAGATTGTTACTGATAATGAATGCTGTTCCCCTTGGAAGCAATAAGGCCCTTCATTCAGTGTGCACCTATCCAGTATACCCAGAATGCCCATACCACCTCCAGGCCAATGGGTTGGTGCAGAGGGCCAATTGCCTTCTCAAAAGTGGCATTTAATTGGCTGTGAGTGGGGAGCTTGCCCCGAGGTATATCTTGAAGCACATAGTCTGAGCATACTGCACCATTCACCATGCGGTACTCAAAGTTTCACCCTTTGTTTCCCTTCCAGGCAGAGAACCTGGCACATTACGTTTTCTCACTTGGTTAGGGAATGGACTGAGTGTAGAAGTAGATTTGGCTGCTCATTACACAAGATGTAGAAAAAGCCAAATGTGTTTACAAGGGATCATTTTGTTTTCAATCACAAAGCGAAGGCTCAAATTGGGAGGTGGGAGATTTTGTTTGGCTACATAACCGAACTGTAAATCACAAATTCCAAGAGGGGAAATGTCTGTGTCCTGAAATATTCTCTGCTGTGAGGAAAATGTACTTCTTTGGGATGGTGGCCAGGTATGGACTATGGAACGGCTTGTGAAATGTGACATCCGATAATGTTTTGCAAAAATTCGATGCATAGATTGATGAGCACCAACCAAGGCCAAACAATCTCCCCTACCAATTCATAACTCCATGACACCCTGAGGGAAGGCAGAGCATCTTGCCTCAATCAGAGATCTGTGAAGAACCCGACCATGGGCCATGGACCATAGTCAACTCTGCACCCCAGGGCAGACCATTACGGCAGAAATAGGGCATAGATTGCTGAAAGATTAGGTTTGTAAATAATGTAGTTTCCCAAATAGGGTGTGTGGGTTTTGTGGGGTCGTTACAGGAATGATGCACTTTGACTGCCCACGCACGTGTTGCTTGTGACATCGCTCCAACCAAGAGATTCTATCTGTGGCGGTTGATGAAGAGATTGGTTTCTGCGTGGATGCAAAAAAATTGCTATATAGTTCGCTTCGATTTCACTGTACTTTTCAGCATTCAATTGTGTTTATTTTGTGAGTTTTGTTATCTCTTTTTGGAGAGGCTGGAAAACAACTGGCTACAAGTTTGTTACTGAATCTTTACTTGGAAAGTCCCCACAGGACCATGCACCCCCGAATATGTCCGATAATAAACAAACAGATGCAATTTAAGCAAGCTACTCACATCTGAACGAATATATATCAAAGACTGTTAAATCTCTGTGTCTGTACATGGGAAGTAAGATGTGCAAAGGGCCCTAGTTTACGCCTCAGCAGGCTTCGCTTCACACAGGCAGGCAGCTGACTTGGACCCATGAGTTGCCATTTGGGCATTCACCTGTGTCAATGTTCCCTGCTGCAGCAGACAGCGTTACAGTAATTCGGTCCAGTGTGCGTGCTCAAAGAATAACGCGCATTTCAGCTATTGGGACCAGAGTGCGAGCTCCATAACGCTGCCTGGCTCTTTCACAAACACCATTTTAAAATGACCTTCGTTTTGTTAACATTGATTAGCTAGTCCGGGGAAGGTGGCGACTTGAACGGCAGTGTTTTCTTCAGACTTGTCGAAATTCTTGTGAGAAATTCAAGGTGGCATGACCCTTATCAGTCGGCCCAGGCAACTTGCATTCTCCACTAGTCATTGGCAAGTGAGACTGCCATGTAAGGTTTGATGTCCATGTGGAGAACTAGCTTTCATGCCAGGGGACGCGTGACTTTTATGTAAGGCTAGTAGCTTGGATATTAACCATTCGGGAAAATATATATGGTTACACTACAGAATACAAATGTAAAGATGTGTTTATCTAGTCTAGTGTAGTGCGAACCAGTCTATTTTATGCGCCAGTGAACAAGTAGTGACTAATTAACTTGCCTCTGTCCGAACAGGGCATATTCTGTGCTGTTTGCCCTTCAGCTGTATAAACAGCAGCTATCTGTTATTATTTAACAGGCAGCGATTTAAAAAGTGCAGCATCTGTGCTGCTTATACAGCCAGCAGATAGAGACTCCAGGTTGTTGTTGGTTGTCTGAAGGTTATGTAAGTAATCAGTGCTGAAAATGGCAAAAATTGAATGGGGGGCGCCCTCTCGTCCATGGGGGGGTGGGGCTGCGGGGAGGAGGCGGCAGGCTGAGGAGCGTGGTCCTAGGCCAGGTCCATACAGTGGGCCTCATTACGAGTCCAGCAGTAACCGGTCGGTGGACGCCAGATTTGTAACAATTTTCCGGCACCTTTTATCCCAGTGCCGCAGGGACATTACAAGTCCCGGCAGATCGGGAAGTCAGCCGGAAAATGTTCGAACCCATTCCCATGGAGTCCTTTAGGACTCCATGGAGTGGGGAGACGGAAGCGCCGGCACCGTTGCTGCCAGTGCTTCCTTGAAATCTATGCTGGTGGGTGCTGTTGCCCCAGGCAAGTCAGACCTGCCGGGCACAGCGGCTCCCGCCTGCAGAGTTGTAGTGTGGCGGTGCGGAAAAGGTTGCTGGTACGGTGCGGCCGGCACCCATATTACTGGACCGCCACAGTTGTAATGAGGCCCAGTATCTCTTCGTGGAAACCAATCCAAGTGATTTGAATAAAAGCAAAGAGCATTATGGGAACTTAAGCATGTCCACAATTTAAATTGCTAAATATATTTTATTGTGATTCAGTAAGAAACCCTTTTGAGCGAATAATGGACGTTGGGCTCTGTAGTTTTAATTGGTGTCACTACTTGCCCTAAGAAATAAATGTCTCTACATTGCAGGACACATTTACCAGTGTGGACAGATCAATCAAGTATGTGAGGATTTGGCTGTTTCTGCATTTCGTGGCCCATGCCGAGTCTACTGAAAGTGTCTGTTCAAACGTGGGTTGCCCCTGATAACTCGGCTTTCAGAAGACTCGGTTGTGCTGCAGTCTTCTGAAAGCTGCCTGCTCTTTGTACAGCGGGTGTGAGTGTAGTGGGCACTGGTTCTGTGGGTTAAGGCGGTGTAACAGATTTTATGGCACTGCACAGTGCACACTCCAGCCAGAAACTTTTTCTACTGACACTGAAGGTGGTACACAATAACACACGCCTTTTTATTTTATTTGAACCCTGGATTCTTTCTTGAAGAGGCACCCAACCTGTCTCAGACCCACCTTAACAAATACCCTGTGTCATAGTGGACCACGAACCAGGCTGGTGTGTAACAAAGAAATATTTATTTATTTTTAAAATTCAAATAAAAAAATCCAAAGCAAAACAGATTTGAGGGCAGAAATCACCAGTGTGCTGACAATATAATGCTAAATGTTATAATACAATTAATTCCATTTTCTGACACTTCTTCATAAACCTTAAATAGAAATGGAAGCAAAATCACTTTTTTCACACTCGTAGATGGCACATATGTAATGCACTGCCCCTGCAACACTCCCCCACACACCTGCTAACTAAATTCTGTGTGGATGGAAAGCAGTTTCAAGGAGTCAGCAAGAAGAGGGAAAAATCGTTTTTTAAATTCGACCCACCACCCCAGAATCGGAGGCCAAAAAAACGAGCCATGAAAACCTTCAAATTGAGCAAAATAGCATACTAGGATTGCACTTGTTACTTAGAGATCAGGTTACATTTTTACATTTGCGGTACGATAGATAGGACTGAATTTCATGTGACTGTGCTAAAGAGACAAGGAAGCTTGCAGGGTACTGATCAGAGCACTAAAGCAACGTGGACACAGTTAAGAAGATCGATTTTGGGAGGAGACAATGCAACAATCACATGTGGCAAAATTGCAATTTCTTATTTCACACAGACTTTAAATTGGGAAACAGCTAAGAAAATAGGCTTAGCAGGCAAATTCAGAAATCAGTTTTTGGGATAGGAAACAAAGACACAGAACAGATAGGATACCGAGGGAAGGGATGACTCTCATGGGCTGATGATATGGGTTTTTTATGGGAAAAGCAAATTGGATTTTAAAAGGAAAGCAAATACACGGGCAAAATCGGTTTTGGGAGCACAATGATTAGTTCTACTTAGTCTATATTTTAAAGACTATGGGCCTCATTACACGGTAGGCGGTAACCATGGCGCTATTAGCGCCATGGTTGCCGCCGGTATTTTACCGTGTCCGCCTTGGTGGATCGCGGAATTACCGCCCTACTCCAAGGTGAGCGGGGGCGGTAATTCCCCATTCACCAAGGCACTTCCCCATTCCCATTTTTGCCCCCATAGGGCATAATGGGAATGGGGACGGCGCTAATTACGGTACTGCAAATTGCGGCACCGTAATTAGCTCCAAGGTCCCTTTGCGGCACCCTACTTTAACGGCTGGTAAAACCAGCCGTTAAGGTCGGGTCCCGCAAAGGGAACGCGTAGTAAGGCGGTAATGGTTTACCGGTACCGGTGCCCTTACTGGTACCGGTAAACCCTTACCGCCTACCGTGTAATGAGGCCCTATAAATGTTAAAGAAAGGCACTTGTCATGAAGAGGTTGAGTTTGAATTACAACCAAATCACTGTGAATCTCTTTATAGGGGAATTCATTTGAGTTAGTCCAAACAATACTAGGGACCTACACAGGTAACTGATGGAAATAAAGAACAAATATGCTAACAGATATGGGCTTACACAGATTCTTCTAGGGAAAGGTTGAACAGAGGATACTGGCAATTTGGAAAATGACTAGGGTTTTATGGGATTTTAATAGGGTTTGAACAGGTTGCAAGGTAAAATAGCGGGATTTGCAGTATTTGGCTACTGGGTGATGGGACACTTACAAGGCAAGCTTGGGTTTGGTAACTTGGACAGCCAGCAGGGTCTATATATGGCAGGGCCTCGGATCTGGTCATGGGTAGCAGGCTCAAGACATCTGGTTACTAGATCAGTTGGGCTCTCCTGGCGGGGAACAGCTGGGAAAAAAAGTCTGGTCACTGTGGACAGTGGGATGGGTCAGCTGGGCAAAAAGGTCTGGTCACTGGATTCTCCTAAAGGAATCAGCTGCCTTTTTTCATTTCTCCCTGAATTATTGGGATGAATGTGTTCTGGATAAGTGGTTCTGGATAGGTGGTTCTGTCTGGATCTGGTTCAGCTACCTCAGGACATGGTTCTGTAGTCTTGGATTCTTGGAGGGTGAATTTTGAATGTTGAAGATCCCTGTGTCTCACTGTCTGCCTCTTATATAGGCAGAATGACATCAGAGAATTTTACAATATGGGCAGAAGTATCCTGGACTTACCCCCTGAATGGGATAGGCCAGGCTATTGGGGTCGCCGCCTCAATCCGGGCTGATTGGTCCAAGGGAGTGACATCAGTTTATGTGTGTGTGTGTGTTTATATGACTCCCTTTACCTCATAAACCTACTTTTCACCAAAATGAGTTATGAAACAAGAGTGTTTACAATAGTCACTATCATAAAAATCAGATAGGTAGATCCCATATTTTAAAAGGAATATGCAGGTTCGAATGCCAATTCTGTTCGTTGCTGCCTCGTCCTTGGGTACAATTTTGCCGTTTTCTGGAGAAACATATTTATCTAAAATTCTGCAAATGGCTACACATATGCATAATAGTATTTGGCATATTTTTCCCCAAGTTTAATATCTGTGCCATTTATGCTTCCCACATAAGCATTTTCCCTGCCATTTCATTTCCCCACGTGCCAGAGAGCTGCACATAGTCTTATTCTGCTTGCCCAAAAATTACATTAAAACTCCCCTAATATCACATTGCTGCTCATTCGAATTGAAAAGCAAAATGTCTTAAAGTATAAATGTTCTGCATTGTCAGTGAGGTAGATTTGACCAAGAAGTGGGCAGCGCTGCCACCCCCAGAATCCAAATTGTCTTCCCTGGGTCATCTTGCACAAGGGTTTCCATGACTCCCTGTTTGAAGTTCTCCAGTGGATACTAGGGATGAATGGAGAGGAAATCACACTTACGAGGCAAACCACAGGGCTTCCCCCCATCATTTGTGCTTGGGAGCAGTTCTGCCTGGCAGTCTGGGTTAACCTCTAATTATCACATGGGCAGGTCCATGGGAACAGGGCACATGCCCTTGCAGCCTTAGTCACTGGTAGGTGCAAAATGTGCCTTTAAACCAAACTGGTTTGACACAAATGCCTGGGCCTCAGCCAGACTGTTGAAGTCCTTTTTTGGGGGGGGGGGGACACAGCACAATATATATATATATATATATATATATATATATATCTTTGCAGCCCCTCTCCCCAAATGTTTCTGTGCAAGCTACAGTATTATTTCCCATTTAGCTTTCCCCAGGTCATTTTCTGCTTTACAACAACAGATTTACACGTGTACATTTTTTTTTCTCATGTTCATTTCACAAAACGTGTTTTTTCCCCGCACACAGCTTCCCTTGCATTTACTTTCTGGAAGTCTTTTTATAGATCTGGTCAGTTTCCTAGACACAGAGATATGCTTGAAAATGGTTTCTTAGTAATTGACACGAAGCAAGAGAGAGCATCTTTTCTTTGAAGAACTTTGCGTGTGTTGGCTTATTTCAAAAAGGTTAATCCAAGCCGTGCAAACTTGAAGCAGAATTATTTTGCTTTTCATGGACTTAACAGATGAAACAATGCTGTTCTGGGAGGGATGGCCTTATTTGATGGTGTTCAAAATGAAATACAAGGCCAGGCCTGTGTTTTAATAGAACAAAACTGTGTGATGTTTGAAATGAAAGTAGGCACCAGTGCGATGTCGTTTTAAATGCAGGTCATTTTCCTGTTCAGACTTGAATGTTTAAATGACAGAACAGCAATGCACAGCCCTTCTGAATTTGAATTGTTTTCTCTGCGTTCACGTGAATGAAAACAAAATGCAGCTATTCTTGAGGGGGCTGTTGTGTTCAACTCTCGCCCCACATGTGCCCAGTAGACCAAAGCACAAACATTTTTGGGTGACTGCTGAAATGTAGTTTTTGTTGTAGGGGGGTTCTGCCTTAGTCCTAAAATGTACCCCACAGTGGCAAGACTTTCTGGAGCCCAGCGCTCCGTTGTGTTCCTGCCCATTTCTTGCGCTGTAACTGTTCTTGCATATGTAAACATCTGCCATTTTGGCTACCTCTCGGTGCTATATAGTAAGTTCTGCTCCCATGCAGAGATAGTAATGTATCTGACTGGACAGTGAGGAGGCGATTCTGAAAGATGTCTCTTCTGTTGGAAGCTGATATTAGAGAGAGGAAATGGTGGAACAGCTGAAACCCGGGCTGAACCTCAAAGCTAGCTCACTAATGTTTTGAAGGCCTAGTTTTGGGAGGCCACCTAGCATTTGCTCCAGGCTACATTTTGTCTCTCAGAGATGACTATCCCCTCGTTAAGGTGCATGACGCATTATTCACAGAGCTAGTATGGAACGCTTCCCTGAACGTTGACTGTTCAACAGAGGACTGACAGATCAGATGCATTTAGCTCTTCGTATGAGAGGTTGGGGTCAAAGGGCACACCTCGAATCCATTGTTTTCTCTCAGCAGTCTAAATTTGCTTTGAGATTGCCTGACGCTTATAGTAAACGTAAATCCGCATTCAAGAATAATGCACACTTTTGCGTTTTTTAAAATTTATAAATTGCAAGCAACTAGCAAATATACTTTGAAAAACAGCAGCATAAGACATCACACGCATCCAAAATAACATTGTGTCACCATGTACATGGCAATCAATTGGCCTCAGCTCAGGAAAATAACAAAAGCCTACCTGCCAGCTCTTTCACAGATTATTTTTTTGTTATCCTGTTCTTGGAATTTGGCTGCAAGAACACATTTCGCAACTTGCAGGGCAGGGTGTTGCACAGACGTGCGCATTGTACCCTTAGGGATTTTCAGCCCATTCCTCCCTGTGGTGCTTGTGTTTTTCTAGTGTGCCATCATTGCTGAAAAGCAAAGTACGATCAGGAACAACCAGTTTTATCTTTTCTCCGGTGCTAAAATTAGAGTGAATGTAGTTGGGCCCAGTTTTGCTGCTTAAGTAAAAATCGAGTAAACAGGGGTTCCCTGTCCATGTTGCTAAGAAGGGTCAGAGTGGGGCATAACATTGTCTCGGGCACCAATGAAAAAGTGTCCCAAAGTTGCAAATGGCAATTCATTCCTTTTGTCTGGGTAGTACTCAAGGGGGAGGTTTTTGATCGAATGTGATGCAAACTGTACATTTTAAAGAACATGTATTCGGTAACACTGGCCAAAACTACTAGCTGCATGGTGAAGTAGCTTATCAAACTGGCACACATGGGACAAAAAAGTGGCCCACTTTGACCCAAAAAATTGTTCCACATTAGCATTTTGCATTTTTGGTTAGGGCATTGCCCTACTGGCCAGTCCGAGCCTGCACTGGGCCTAATTTCTGTAAGCTATCTGCTGCAGCAGGGAACAGTGGCACGGTTGAATGCCCAAATAGCCAGCTCATTAGCCCAAGTCAGCTACCTGCGTGACGGGAAGCCTGGTGATGGGTGATCAAGGGCCCTTTGCACTACAACTTACTTCACATGTGCAGACACAAATATTTAACAGCGTTTGATATATATTAGCTCAGATGTGATTGGCTTGCTTAAATTGCACAGGTGAAAGAAACTCAGTTTGTTTATTATCGGACATATTCGGGGGTGCAGTGCCCTGTGGGGACTTTCCAAGTCAATATTCAGCAACAAACTTGTAGCCAGTTGTTTTTCAGCCTCTCCCAAAAGAGATAAAACTTACAAAATAAACATAATTGAATGCTGAAAAGTACACTGAAATCGGAGTGAACAAAATACCAATTTTCTGCATCCATGCAGCAACCAATTTGGAGCGATGTCACAGGCTACACGTGCGTGGGCAGTCAAAGTGCATCATTCCTGTTATGACCCCACACAACCTACACCCCCTATTTGTGAAACTACATTATTTACAAACCTAATCTTTCAGCAATCTATGCCCTATTTCTGCCGTAATGGTCTGCCCTGGGGTGCAGAGTGGACTATGGTCCATGGCCCATGGTCGGGTTCTTCACAGATCTCTGATTGAGGCAAGATGCTCTGCCTTCCCTCAGGGTGTCGTGGAGTTATGAATTGGTAGGGGAGATTGTTTGGCCTTGGTTGGTGCTCATCAATCTATGCCTTGTATTTTTGCAAAACATTACCCGTTGTCATATTTCACAAGCCGTTCCATAGTCCATACCTACCCACCATCCAAAACAACTACATTTTCCTCACAGCAGAGAATATTTTAGGACACAGAGATTGCCCCTCTTGGAATTTGTGATTTACGGTTGGGTTATGTAGCCAAACAAAACCTCCCACCTTCCAATTTGAGCCTTTGCTTTGTGATTGAAGTCAAAACGATCCCTTGTAAACCCATTTGCTTTTTCTACATCTTTTGTACCATTCCCTAACCAAGTGAGAAAACGTAATGTGCCAGGGTCTCTGCCTGGAAGGGAAACAAAGGGTGAAACTTTGAGTACCGAATGGTGAATGGTGCAGTATGCCCCGACTATGTGCTTCAAGATATACCTCGGAGCAAGCTCCCTACTCACAGCCAATTAAATGCCTCTTTCGTGTAAGCAATTGGCCCTCTGCACCAAACCATTGGCCTAGAGGTGGTATGGGCGTTCTGGGTATACTGGATAGGTGCACACTGAATGAAGGGCGTCATTGCTTCCAAGGTGAACATCATTAATTATCAGTAACAATCTTCTGAGGTAATTCCACACTAAAGAAAAGGTTTTCTAGAAACTGGATATTTTCAGTGGTGGTAGCCGCCTTCACAAACTCGCATTGAATCCACTAAAAGTAATAGTAAACAATGAACAGGCTGAACCTTACGCCCCACTCCAATGCTTGAGGAGGCCCCATCACAGTCGCATCAACTACTATCTTGTCCCAGTGCTCCAATCGGACTGGAACCGGTGTGAAGGGGGGGGAGGCCTACCCATAGATTTTCAACATATTGATTTTCATACATTCCAGACAAGACTTGAACAATTCCCCCTCCCTGACCACCCCTCCCCCTGGTGCCGTGTCTATGCCAAGCCACCAGAAGAATTAGCATAGCCTTCTTTTGGTTAAGATAGTACCTAAATAGCCCTCATGAGTCGGACACACTATGGTTTCCTTTACATTTTCTGAGGAATCACGTTACTGGTCTGTCTACTTTTCATTTCTATAATGCACAGTTAATCTTTGACCGTATACCAATGTCACCGATCACTGTCCAGTACATTATTGCATGGCCACAAACTTACAATCCATGGCTGCTAGACACACACTAGCAACTACCACATCCTGCTGCACGATCATTGACTCTACAGGCATTTCCATCCAGATAGAGAACATGCAATTTGCTGTTTTTTTTGTGTATGGTAAGTGCAAAACATCACAATTGAAATTTTGTAACTCAAGCAGCCACCTGGATATTCGTGACGTGGCAGTGTGGCAAATATTACTTGAATATTTTTGTACCAATAGTTTGTGGTCCAAACAAAGTATGAACCTGATCCCACACAGATAAAACGTGAACTCTTGTACATCCCAAGATACCACCAAGGCCTTCCTTTCCATTGCCAAATATTAAACTTTGGCTCCCGTATGGGCTCTCCAAATAAAAGCAATGACGTTCTCACTATAATTGCCCACTGAGGAGAGCCCGGTGCCCACCATAAACTACCGCCATCTACAGTGAACATAATTCTCTACTGTGCAGAAAACCTACCCAGTGTGGGTGGATTGGAGATATGCTCCATAGTGCATTCAAAGGCTTGATTGTATTCATTTATCTGCTCAAATCCTAACCCCTTTTTTTATAAAGCTCCAAGAAGGGTTTTTTTGGCAGCAACCCCCCTCACAAACGTATGGTAATATTCATGGTACTATGACCTGCGTGTTTTACTTCCCATACCCCATCTTACCCTTTTTTCTTTGATCTGTCAGCCCCACCTCCCCCACCTCTTTATCACCAAGGGAGCAACAGTAGGCACAGCTGCCTTTTCTGGTATCCCCCACTCTAGGTTTCCTCCCACCCACTTTTTATAGTCCCTAGACTGGGCTTGCCTCCTAACATTATCTCTAATGAAACAAATCTGTTACTACCTTGCAAGTCTTTATTGTCCCTCATTAGTATGTTATTGGGGCAGCTCTTGTATTGGGTAATTTCCAGATAGTCTGCATTTCTGGTAATGATGGCCGCCAATGTTTGCAGGCTGGCCATTTTTAAAAGGTGTTTCTGGTGTCTGTCTAACCCAAATGGCAAGGGCTAGATGAATAAAGGAAAGAGCATGTCTTGATCTCCACCCTAAGGCAACCACCAACTGTTAGACAAGGTCAATTACAAATGACTCCAATGTACACGTTTTGAAAAAACCTTGTGTACTCTGCAAATCCATATTTCCCTATATCAATACCAAAAGCTTCCTTCCCAAGTGTATTCTTCCTCTTAATCAATGAAAGCATTACTATTTTCTTAAAGCACAAACATAAGAACACAAATTAGGATGCTAAGAATGCCTCAGCTTTTTGCTTGGCCTGTGTGGCAAGGCAGAATAAGGACTCAAACCAGAGGACATGTTTAGACGTAGTTTTACTTAACTAAAAAGAATGAATGCTTAACTGACCCTCCTACTAAAAGCTACTGCCCTTCATAATGTGAGGGGTCAGAAATGAGAGGCCAACACAAAGTTGTAATGTTTTCAATATTAGCCATTTTTATTAAAATAAAAAGTGGTTTGAATAAAGGCCTACCTGTCTCTATCCTACCAAGAGTGTCCCTGTCTATGAAACGTAAACTAAAGCAAGCTGACCTTGTGTCCAAAATATATCAGACCCTCACACTAACACACACAATCAAAAGGCGCAAGGTAAATGTCTCTGTTTCCAACTCAGCAAAAAGGTGCACAAATCCACATGAGTAATTCCAGCAAAGCACTCCTTGTGTCCAAAGGTTGATTCCCTTCGTCTGAACTATTTCAGGAGAACTGTTGAAAATGTTCTGGACCAATAATGTTCTGTTAAAGTCAATGAAAATGTCTCTTTCACAAAATACTTTCCTCAGGATGCCAACAAAAATATATTTTCTATAAAACACTTTTCTGGCAAAGCAAATGTTCACAACACCGTTTGAAGTATAGCATAAGGATGTTTTTTCTACTTTATAGGATGGAATTTTTTTACCTTCAACAACTGCTTCAACTGATAGTTTCTCTTTCACACATCTGCTCAGATTTATGATTTCCTGTTATACTCTCCTGCCAGGAATTTCTCAACTGAATCTCTAGATCTCCTGGTCTACTCTCCTGCAAGGCATCTTTGAATGTATCTTTTTTCTTTTTTCTACCTTATGAATTCCTGGTGTACTCCCCTGCTAGGAATTGTCCCATTCTGGTTCACACATATCCCCTGGTGTACACTCCTGCCAGGTATCTATTTCCCTAAAAGGGTTCCCTGCCTGATGCACATCTTTCAAGAGGTGTTTACATTTCTTTAAAGTATAACACAGTTGCACTTCACTGTACATACCTTGTTGACTTGAGGTATCATTAGTTCCAGCTTCCTCCTTATTGATACCCCACATATAGAGGTATATTCAAGTTCTGTCTGTGAACTTCTTTCTTTATATCTTTTGGCATTTGGCAATACTTGTTCCAGGTTTCCCCAAACTGACATCTCATGTAAGGAGAATGAAACAACTTTTGCCTTTTAATTTCTTTTTTAGTGTCTGTTGGCTTATGGCAAGACAGGTTCCAGGTTTCATCAAATTGACATCTCGTATAAGGAGATCTGTACCACTTTTGCTCTTGTCCTTCAATTATACTTGGTCAGTAATCCAAAATAATTCCCCAAGTTTTCGTTAATTAGTTTGCACGTCCCAGGGCCCACAACTACCATCGGTTGTCTCATTGGTGTAATGCGCAGCTGCAGCAAACACATTTTTTTTCATCTGACATGCTTCCCCTGCTAGGCAGAGTCTCTTTCGGTTCCCGGGTCGGCCTCTCACTCTTTTGCCGATGGAACCATTGCCACTCCACAAGACCGCGTTCTCTCTGGTGCCGTGGCAAATGCCTTCTCGCTTCCAGCGGTCCCTCAAGGGTACCTGCTATAACTTCAGCAGAGTTCCTCTCCTCCAGTATGCTACGCCTCCAGGCGGTTGCTTGTAAGCATCCTCTTCCCATATGGCTCTTCTATGGGAATCTGCCTCTGGGTTTGCTTCCCGCTCCGCACACTCTGCAGCTCTCCTTTTCTTTGCTTCTTGCTCGCAGGTGATTTTCAAGTTTAAATGTCCCACGTAGCTGATTGTAAACCTAGACCGACCGCACGTTATATTTGCTATTACTTTCATTCCATATTGACTCCTCGCTCCTCTTCTTCGTCTCAGTACTTAAGGCTTTCTGGGACTTGGAGTCCAAAGGAAGTTTAGACCTTTTTAAGTTACATTGTTGAACACTTTTGTTTGAATAACATCCATCATAAACATTCGATGTGTTTTAGAGATGTTATGTTTTCCATATGAAGAATGAAATGAATTCTGTTTAGAATGTTTAACTAGAGGGGTCTTCAGGGTTTTACCACTGAAGGGTTCTGAATAATAAAACATGGTATCAGGGACTCTGGAATTAGGGGTTCTTCTTCAAAGGAGAGGGGAGAATACTGCATCTCTCCTGTTAGGGTCACCACTTCTCCCCGACAGCCATCTCCTCCCATGTGATCCACTCCCAGGATACCACCAACAAGGTCAGGATCAGGTAGCGGCTGCCTTCCCCATGCCACATCGGAAGAGACCTTAGGCTGGGGATCAGTGATGACTCCATAGGCTTCATCACAATAAGAAAACCTTAAGGGTGAATATGGAGGGAGTCAAATAAGTAGCATGTGACTACATTTAAAGATTGTTGGGGGCTTGCAATATATTTTTTTGTCTATTTGTGTGTATAAATGATGTTTTCACAACAATCTTGGGCAGGATCATCACTGTTTTCTGGCAGTAGCAATTGGTGTGGCAAGACATATCGTTGCACAGGGTTGGGGCAGACCCAGCCAAACCACACATCTCAAATTGCAAAATTGCAGTATATAGCTGCATGGCAATGGAACAAAGGGTCTAATGAGTGCGGGCATGTTCATAGAAACAACATACGATCTGGCACAAATGAGAAGAGGCTGAGTGATCGGGATATCAGGAATCAAAAGGGTGGGACGGTTATTGTCTCCATTCGGTTGTCATCGAGCATTGTCACACTGTTAGTAGAAATAGGGGTTCATGCTTTCATCACTAGCGTATTCATGTTTGTTTATTGGGATAGGGGGAGTCTACCACAGGGTGGTGGTTGCTTGAGGGAACGCAGTCGGCTGCCTTCTTTGGGGTGTGCAACACACTGGCTTCAACCACAAGAATAAGTGGAACACTCTTTGCAAACTATTTGATTATATGTACATTCTGGACAGATGTAATGATGATCATTGCTTGTTTGTTTGTCTGTTTGTTTTTGTGCTACTATTATAAAAAAAGATTGATTAAAAAAGAAAGTCCCTCAAAGATTCCCAAAGTTCAAAATTAGTGTCCAGTCTTCTTTATGTGGAGGGATATTTCCCTGATTCCCTTCCACCAACTTGGTTGATTTCTCCACACTTTGATCAACTTCTTGGTGCCCTTATGCTTTAGTGATGTATTTTCTTGCGTCTGCTTGTTTTGCCCTTTTTACTCGTTTGGGTTCTCTTGACCCAATATATCACTTATTTCGTTAGGGTCTATGTGACTCTTTTTTGGTTCTCTCAGTTTTCATGGGACCGTGTGACCCTTCAGAGTTTTTATGCTACTCGGGCTTCACTGGCTCCCGCAACCCTTTAGCTCATTTCATTCTCTGTTTTCTGTGACCCTTGGATGAAATTAGGGTAGTCCTTCTTTCCTCCCCACTTGTTCTTTCGGCTCTCTTGCTGTTCAGGTTTCTTGCGGTCTCACAACTCTTTAACTCTTCTTGCTCTCTCTCAGCCTTCTCTGGTCCTGTGACCCTTGATGGGTTTAGGGCAGTCGTTCCCTCTTCCATGCTTGTTCTCTCTCTTTTCTTCCTTCCTCCGACATCGGCAACCCACGTACCTGCTGCGTTGCAGTGCTTGGTCTAGGAAGGGCGCTCCCACGGCTTACTGCTCCTCGCCACAAGATGCTTTCGATTTCCGCTTTCTGTGGATATCACCTCTTTCTCGCTCTTAGTTAGCTCTTGTGTGGAGAACGGAGGACCCAGTCCTCCCTTCGTCCCTGGACTCGTTGTCGGTTTGCGTGCTACAGGCCCACCATGTCCTGTACGTGGTCGCGCCTCCAGTTGCAGTTCGCTCTGTGGGACTCTGCTTCTCTGGCCTTGCACATTTCTTCATCTGGCACCTCTGTCTGGCATCCACTTCTTTCTGTGCTGCAGCAGGCTCTGCTGATCTGTGTGGCTCCTCCCCTTTCCGACACCCTCTGCAAGTCACTCCAGATTTGGGATTCTCCTCTTTCAGTGAAGGATCTTGGTCCTTTTATCTTCATCTCTGAAACGAGGGGTAACCGGTTTCTGCATATCAATGTTGAGTCAGAGGAAGGTTCAGCAATGGTGTTCATCAAACAAACAGGCTTTAGCAAATTACGAGAGGTTACATGCTTCTGATAGAGATTGAATCGGAGGATGGTACAGCAGTGATGTCAGTAACACAATAAAGTCTTAACGTATTTCTAACTTTTGTGGTCCACATATAAGCAGAGAGTACAGATTTTACTGGGGTTCTCGTCCTATCCCGGGAGTCCTCATCCTCAAAGGGGCAGTCACTTCCAGGGAGGTCCTGCTTGCCCAAACCCCTAGGGAGGGTCTTGCGGAGGTGGCTCACCTTTCTAGCCTCAAAGGGGCTACTGCATACAACCGCTCAAAAAATGAATAATTGCAAACATTTACTAAAGTAATGCTTAGCTTTTCTTTGGAGAGATTATTATTTTGTGGGAACTTTTGGGCCTGTTAAATGTCTTTTGTTACATCCATCCACAGGTCTTTGCTTAGTAAAGCTATTGTTAATAATTTAAATTCAAAACCTTTCAAATCAGTAGTGTCTTTCAGCAGCCTCTGGGATCCCAAAAATACAGATTTTATTACATCAGGTTTTTGTTCAGTTGGTTCCATTTGCAAGCCCAGATAATTAACATACTTAGTATGTTCGGATATCTCAACCGAGTGAGCCTCAGTGGTGGCATCAAAATCTGCACAGTTTCTGTAATATTTGTGACTTCTCACCTTCCATACACAATATTCCATACAGCTGTGATCCTGAGAGGATTAATTCACATCCCCAGAACCCACCCACATCACCTGTCACTCTACCATCACTCCCTAGTGATTTCTTTTCACCATCCCAAGTAAGGGCAAAAAAGGGGTCTGCGAGAGACTGTCCTCCTGCGTTTCTAAAGAGCGTACATTATGCCATATCGCTTTACATGCAGAGTCCTCTACCTTGGAACAGGAACTTCGTTCCACCCGTACCGTCATTTGTCTTATCACTTGACGTCGCAATCAGGACTATAAAGTACCTGTGTGGAATCTGCCATAACTACAATTGCTACGGATGACTGAGTAAGGCGAAGATTTTCACTGGATCACCAGACACAGCATCTATAAGTGTCAGATTGAGGCCTATTTCCTTCGCTAATCATCCCCTGGCAAGCCTCCAACCACCACCAGGGTAGTTGAACTTGTTTCCGAGGTGACTGGAATCTGACGGAGTCAGGCACGTAATCCTAATTAGAGACACCTGCCACTTGTTAACACTCCCTGTCAGGATAAAAGGTGGTGCACACAGGCACACAGAGAGCGAGGCTGGGTACGAGAAGGAGTAGCTCGAACCAGGCTATCGAGGTTGGAAGGCCAAGGGGCTGATCGGCATTTGCGGAGAACGAGAGAGAGCCAGGCAAGAATTCCATAACTTGCCTAACTTAAACCTAAATCTAAGATGGGAGCAGTCTTTCCCATCCTTGTCTACCAATTTCCGTAAAATTAGTTTTAGGGTTTTATTGAATCTTTCTACCAAGCCATCTGTTTGGGAATGGTATACAGATGTTTGCACGGTTGTGATGTGGAGTAGCTCTTTGACTTCTGCCATAAGCCTACTCATAAAATTCGAACCTTGGTCTGTTAGTATTTCCTTGGGAAAGCTGACCCTGGAGAAGTATAGTAGAAGATGTTTAAGGATATGCTGTGTGGTATTATTTTGCCTTGAGAATGCCTCGGGATTTCGGGTAGCATAATCCATGATCACAAGGACATATTTATTGCCCAATCTAGATGTCACGAGAGGTCGAATTATGTCCATACCAATTCTTGATCGGGAACGGGTTCAGAGGGGCAGGTAACGGGATGTGCGTGCTGGTCTTTTCACATATTTCGCATGTCTGGAGTAACATTTTTATATCGGCGTGGATAACTGGCCAGTAAACTTCCCACCAATATGCGCCTGGGTTTTAGATTGTCCTAAATGCCCGCCGGTGAGATGGGAATGCGTGATCTCTAGTACAACCTTCCGGTGGCTTTTGGGTATCACCGGCTGTGTTTTAACCAAACCTTCTGTAGAGGTTTCTCTTCTGTAAAGCAACCCTTGCTTTAAGAAAAAGTGACTTCCCTTCTCTATACCTTCTTCTTCTGAAACTGCTTGTAGAAAAGCTTCAGCGAGAGCTGGATCATTTTGCTGAGAAAAGGCTAAGTCGGGATAGATGGTGGGTTCTTCCCCCGGCCTTTCATCGATGTTAAGAGATTTATCAGCTTCCCCAAACCTAAGTTACCTCTTTCTGTTTTATCTCGTTCACTTTCTTTAAAATGAGGGAATAGAGCTTTTTCCAAAATTCCCTGGGCAATTTGATCTCCCCGACGTACCTCAAAAGGGACCTCACCATGATTCTGTAAAAGAACCTTCACATCTCCCCGGAAGTCAGGATCAATAACGCCTGCTAAGGCGTCCATCCCGAACTTCCATGATAAGCCAGATTTTGGGGCCAATTGTATATAGGACACCAGCAGGGGTATCAAAACCAAGTCTGTAGGAATCATTCCTCTTTTCCCAGGGGGAATAATAGCTTCTCTACTGCTACATATATCGAACCGTTTTGATTTCTTGGTGGTGATCGAAGGGTAAGAGGCTCATTGATTAAGTTTTTGAAATTGTAGTGTTCTCCAATTAGTTTCAATTGAGTCACATCCCATTTCTGACACCATGTGTAAGGAATTCATGGTGGCAACAGTAAAGACAAACACAAGTGATCACAGTTCAAGGGTGTTTTTTAAACTGTATGCAGGTTGGAAAAACACCTAATCTAAACCTAAATCCAAGATTGGAGCAAGCTTCAACCATCAAATGAAAAGTAAGGCAGTCCTAGTGGTGTTGTGTCAATTAAAAGGGCCTATACTAATACATTCTATTGCCAACCCTTACAACTAGATATAGAAAGAGTGTGGGATAGGATTCACAAGAAAGAAAAAAGTGTTCACAAATAATAAATCAGGATGTGGTGGCCGGGTCTCCCTTCGCCATGTTTTGAGCACGGGACAAAGTGGAACTCCTGAGCATGGCACTCTCTCGATTACTCCCAGCACGAGATGACAGTTCAGCTTTCCCGTATCGGGACCTTCGATGGTTAAGTCTCTTTTCCATAGAAAAGCCTCTTGCTTCTGAGGGCCTGATGCCTTAACAAATATAAACAAAAAGTTCCTTCTATTCCGATTACACTTGGGTGATGTTTCTTCACTCCTGGGCCCCCCTCTGCCCAGCTCAGACCCCTCTCATGGTCAGCCTCCCTCTGTCAGTTTCACTCTGGCTTTTCACAAAAAACTGTTCACCTGTTGACTTTCACAAGTCTTAATGTCTTTTTTAAACATCACTCGATGGACAACCCTCCATCGGCTTCACTCTTGTCCTTCTAGTGTTCTTTAGGGCAACATGCTTCACCCTTTCTTGTCAGCATCCCTCTGTCGGGTTCACTCTTGCCAACTACACAAAGTTCTTTCACTTTTGACTTTAACGCTATTCGCTCCCCTTTGCTTTTCTGTAGTTTGTTGGTCAAAGACTTTCAACTATACAGAGGATTTTGCTGCACCCCAGTATGACCACTTTGACCCTTCTGTTTTCGGCTCTTCTAATGCCTTCTGGTATCGGTAGTTTCCACAAACGCAGGAACAACCAGAGCCTCTGAGTGAGCACCCACAGGGTGACGGACCCCTCTGCAGTTCGTTTTCCCTTAATATTTACAGTTCTTTGAACTTCCCTAAAGTTGCTACTTTTGCGGCTTGCATTCAACACATTTCGGTTTCTTATTGACTCACTGGCTTTGATGAACCGCTTGGACTTTCTTGTATCTGGAGTCAAGGGCGGTACCATGGTAGCAGACTTCCCTCTCTGTCCTGCTTATCAGCGTAGGCATGCTCCGTGTACTGTAGAAATCTGCAGCAACACACGCAATCTATTCTTTACAGTGTTACGATTCCCTGCAGGGAGGTTTTGTGGGTCTCCTTCTCGCCCCTTTAGTTCTCGCCACGTTTTTCCTCCTCTTGAATTGCCGTGTTTGGAAAGCTGTGTCGTCGTGCAGTCTGCCTTGCCCGTATTGTGCTCTTGTGCTCCACCTTTTATCCCTGTGGGGAAAGGAAAGGGTTGTCAGGTGTGTGTGATTCTGTTCAATTGCATGATTTTCCCTGACCCTTGTATTGGGACATGTTAGGTAAATGGCTCTAGTGTTAATCTGTTGTCTTTCATCGTGTGCAAAAGTATTTGTGTCGGAAAAGGGTGGGGGGCAGTGTTTCTGGATATCCTCTGTGGTAGGATGGGGAAACGGTGGTGAAAGAAGGGGGATACAACATCTCACCTGTCCCTGTCCCACTTCCACTCCCCGAGAACCCCCCCATCCAGGTGATCTTCCCTCACTGGTCCACCCTCCAGGAACTGGATCCAATAGCGAAGGCCGTGTCCTGGCCACCTAAATGACAGATCCACTGGGACTAGCTAGGGAGACACCTTTAGGTTTATCACACAACAGAGTTGGGTAGGAGCAGAGGAGGTATTAGTAACGTCCTTGACTGCTACATGAAAGGCGTTGAAGAAAGAAACCCAATTAACATGACTTATGAGTTATTGGCAGCAACAAAAGCCAAGTTTGTGTTGAGAGCAAAAGTGACTGTAACAAGAGTTGAAGGTTGCGCATCTGCTGCTAAAATGCATAGTGGAAAAGACAATTGCTGAAGTGTTATGAAAGTATACAAAGTAACAGAGTGGTCTTGCAAGGCGGAATCGCACATTCGAAAGTATCTGTGAAATGTTTTAAGTAGTAATAAAGCGGGAAACGAGGGCAAGAGTGTAACCGCGGTCCCGAATGACAATTGATTAAGTGAAACGCAGAGGTATAGACATTTAAAGACGGCAAGAGGGCAAAGTAAAGAAATAATAATTCTAAGAAACTACAAGTACCAAGAAGCATTGGTGTTGTGAGTTGATGAAGATTGTCAAATTGTTTAAAAAGAAGCATTGGTGAGAATTGATGAAGGTTTTCAAATTTATTTATTTATTTATTACATTTGTTATACGCCCAGACCCGGAGGTATCACTGTTTAGTTACAGACAGTGGGGAATACAATCTTAAATTATAAAATAAAACACAGTAGCAGAAGTGAGAATACATATAATATATATTCAAATGATGGTGAAGGTCAAGTCAGGGTGGGAAGGGGCTGGTTCAAGTTAGTATTGGTTGAATAACCAAGTTTTCAATTATTTTTTTAAATTGTGAGTAGGATGTCTCGTTCTTGATGTTAGGGGGTAGGGCATTCCAGTGTCTTGGGGCAAGGACTTTGAAACTGCTGCCCACGCTTTCTCTCTTTTGTATCTTGGGATTTTGAGGTGTCCATAGTTGTTAGATCTGAGGAGTCTGATATGGGATTTCTTCATAACTGTATTTATGAGGTATTTGGGAGCTTTTTTGGCAATACATTGGTGTATGATACTGAAGGTTTTGAATAGTATCCTAGCTTTGATGGGGAGCCAGTGGTTGTCCTTCCTGATGTTGGAGATGTGATCAGACTTTATTATGCTTAGTGCAGCTCGGAGGGCTTTATTCTGCATGAGTTGGAGTTTGGCTATATCTGTGTTGGAAGTACCAAGGAAGAGGATATTGCAGTAGTCAAGTTTGGATAGAATGAGTGCTCTTGCTAGTGTAACGCAATTGTTAGGAGTGAGGAATTTGCGGCTTAGGGAGATGAGTTTGGATGTGTAGGAAGTGGATGAGGCTAGGGTATTGACTTGTTTGGACATGGTTAGGATGCTGTCTAAGTAAACACCAAGTGCCTTGACTTGTTTAAGCACTGGGATCGTGGTGCCATCAATGATGGAAGGATGTGTAAGCAGGCTGTAGAGAGTCAATTTTAGAGGATGATCCTAGTATGAGTAGCTCTGTTTTATCATCATTTAGACATAAGCTATTGTTAGCCATCCCGTTTTGTATAAGTGAGCAGATTTGGTTGATGAGCAGTGAGTCTTGCTCGTGGTTGCCTAATAGTGGAATGAGGATATGGGTGTCATCTGCAAAATTAGTGTAGATGACACCCATGGCATCCAGAAATTGGTTAAAGAGAGGTCGAAGTGGTCATGCAGAGGTATACGTAAATTCCTTGCAGTTTCAAAAGTCTTCGACAGTTAAAAGTTGGATGAAACAAAACGTGGGGAAGGGAACCCTCCACAAAGAGGATAGATGGGCTCGAGCCCGGCGGAGGGAAGCATGTGCTGAATTGAGGTAAAGTGAAAGTAGAGTGGGAAAAGAAATACACGCTCGACCCCGGCGGAGGGAAGTCTGTGTTGAATTGTCGTATAGTCGAACTGTGCATTTATGGCAAGGCGGATAAAGCCTAAAGAATGTATGAAACTGTGAAAAGCTTGAAGCCCAAGCCTGAACTGTTGAATTGTACCAGTAAGCCAAAGTGTGCCAGACATGCAACGACCCTCACCCTAGTGGAAACGGCACAACCTGTTAAAATGTTGCTCTTATGCGCTTAAATTTGATATTTTATATGCATTGTATCACCTACTGTAAGCAACCATTGTTTTTCTGTAATAGCCTGTGTCAGGCATTGTAACTAAGTCTCGAGTCCTCTTGTACTGCTGCGCCCAGATGCCCACGGGCTCGGAGCGCATTACCAAATAAACAAACAAACTATTAGAATTGTGCCAGCCACCTATCCTTTTAAGAAACTCCCGGGACCCCGTGCATCTGAACGTGGACAATGGAGTTGTTACCAAAGCCATTCTGACATTTCTTTTAAGACACTATTTTTCCTTTTGATATCCCCTTTACTCATTTGTCATTTGAGAATGAGGGCAAGGCTAGTTTTTTTTAGTATAGGTCTTTTTTTTTTTATTAGACTGACTTGGACTTTTTTTTATTTGTTTAGTGGTTGAGACTACTACTATTCGAGAATTAGGGCCAGTTAGGAATTTTCCCAACCTTACCAAATACACAAATAAAGGTTTTCAAAACGTGCATCTATTGTGTCTGTGTCTGTTGTTGAAACCATGCCTTCCTTACACACTACAGATGACTTTGTTACATTTAATTTTAATTTCCTGCTGGACATGAAACCTGCATAATCATCCAATAATATATGTAAGGCTCTTGGTTTCCGTGCAAGGAGCACAGCCTCATCTGCATTGGCCAATAATGGCAGTCTTCTAGCCTCCATCAGGGGAAGACCGCTCCAGGGTTTTTTGCAATGCGTTTCTATATAAATTAAACAGAAAAGGAGCCACGGCACACCCTTCAGTAAACCCCTAAATGTCTGAAAAGGTGCTGTAGACTTCCCCCCAACTTGTATCTCATTACACATGTAGTATGATTATGAACTTCAATAGCCCCTCTGGGGTGCCCATGTCCAAGAGGATAGACCATAGCTGTTCCTTGAACTTCACCTTTTACACAGGCTCGTTTGGGATGAACATGGCCTCTGGGCTTAGCTTTCCCTAATCTACTGTCCTGGAGTTTTTCTGTGAAAAAATTGTTTGTGGGAGTTTAAAATAAATTCTAGCAGGTCATAAGCATGGAATAAATACCCAACAGCAACATTTCACGTTTGAGGTGCAAGGCATTCAATATTTGCCTTAGTCCATCAGACAGTGCTAATTCCTCCTACTCTTTGGATTTAGTCAGTCAGACCTTGCTATTCCTTGCTTAGCCGTTGGCCAGACGGTGCAATTTAAATGTATGCCCTGGTAAGTAAGACAGCAAAGTTCAAAGTTTTGCCCAATCACATATATAGCCTTTCATGCATCTAAACATTACAATGGGTAATGATTAACTATTCTCCAAAACTGCTTCAAAACTCAATCCAAGTCCCAAATACTGTAGGACATACAAAAAAAGAAGGGTATCATAACACTTAGGCTTTCTAATTGCTCATGTGCCAAACCCCAGTTTTCACACAGCACATCCGGCCCTCCATCGTGTCTGCACCACCACAGGGCACTCTCCCTACAGTACTGTGCATTCCAAGATGTCAAGAGGCTTTACTGCATCCATTTGGTATCATTGTCCTTACAAGTTTCAATACAAAAACAGCTATCAAATTGGTGCCTCAATAAAGAGAGACATATATATATTTCTGAGGCTTGTGGAATCTGCTTAGATCACATGCTGTGCATAGGCCGACATCTAGTGGAAGCTGCGGAGTATTACAGTTTGTTTTTCGAAACTCGAAAATGGGCGTCGACACAGGGCGTGCCAGTAATACTATCCCTAGTGTGACGTCCACTGTACCCAAGATCCCTCACGCGTCTAGGATCCTCAGATTGTTTTTTTCCGCCATTCTGGTCGGAAGCATTTTGCGTAGTCCCCTGGCCTTAGCCATACTTTTGCTAAAATATTGATTTATTCACATCCTTCCCCATCCCAACGTCGAACTTCAACACTCGATGCCGGCTGGAGAAGAAATCGACAGTCAGCTGCTGCACGACGGATTTGGGCCTCGTAAGGCCTCTGGCCGCGGCCCTGGCCTTGGAAGGCCGCTGGCCTCGGCCCTGCAAGTAGGGAGAGTGGGGGGTTGGACATACTCTACACTCTTGGTATATAGGTACACCTTATACATTTCCTACACTTAACAGCCCGCTGCCTCAAGGTGCGTATGGAGGGTACCCCTTTTCAATTCTGCAATCGCAAATACCCTTGGGTCGACAGACACGCCACGTGCAATCTCTGCTTGCCGAGGGACCACCCCGAAGCGAACTGCAGACCATGTAGTAGGTTTAAACCTAAGAAACCTAAGACACGACCGTTCGACGAAGCGTTGGGCCCACCACGCCAGGCAGGCGGCCATGGCAGCGGAGGGTGCCTTCAGCGATGGCAGCGACGCCGTGCTTTCGGACGGCGAGGGCATTACGGCGTCGAAAGACAGCCGAGCGCAGGTCCCCGACCTCGGAAGGTCGTCCAACAGGGCGGCTATGGGGAAGACCCCCGGCGACACAGGCGCTTCACACACCACCCACACTAAACACACGAAGTCCAACCGAGACTCGACGACGTCGACTGCTCGGAAAGAGGCACAAACAGAACGGTCTGAATCGGTGTCCTCTGGGCGTTCGAGATCGCCGCATGACTCCAGGCAATCATCCACTCTTGCCAAGAGTGCCTCGCTCCCTAGGCTAACGGAAGTTCGATCGTCGGAAGACAAAGACGACTTCCATCCCCAGGCCGCACTCCAGGAGTCGGAGCCCGCAGACAAGATCAGCACGGCCCCACGTTCGAAGGACAAGGACTCTACCCCCGATCCTCGACGCCAGGCGTCGAAAACCTCCGGAGCCACAAAGGGACAGGGAAAACACTTTTCCACTCACGGGGAGGGGGGAAAACAGCAGAAGAAGCAGCCTCTGCACTCTTCCACACCTGTAAAACACTTCACTCCTCCTAGACAGGCAGACAAGACCAGGTCTGCTGATATTTCAAAGAGCAAATCTACTCAAGATAAATCTCCAAAACTTTCTGAGAGAGTCATTCCCAGTTCCAAAAAATGGTCCAGTGATGACATAGATAGGGTCATGTCAAGGATGTCTTCCTTGGCAGACTTTTACGATAAAAATCCAGACCATTTCCTTTCATATGATCCACAAGGGGCTACACCCTCAGGCTCTAATGATCCTATACCCCCGAGTAAGAAGCCCCGGTTTGAGACACCGATGAGGTCTACAGACCCCTTCGAGGTACAACCATACTCACGACCATACTCACTATATCAAGGTGAGACTTCCTTTGGTGAGGACCAAGGTTTTGGCATGGTAGAAGAGCAAACCGGGATGGGCTACTATGGGGACGATGAGGACCAAGAAGAGGAGGAGGAAGACCCCGAAACCTACAGAGTAGATTCCCCGGTAGAAAAGGAAGCCCCGGTTACCGATTCCCCTGTCGATAACCAACCCCTCCTGAACGAGGTTCTCGCATGTGCAGCAGAACATTTCCATATTGACACCCACGGTGTCCAGGAGGAAAGAGACTTCGCCGAGGAGTTAGTAGGAGAAAGGAGGCCTGTTGCCCAGACCATCCCTATCCTCAAGTCTATTCAGCGAAGAATAGACCTGTCCCTGGTGAACCAGAACCTCACCAGAGCGGTCAATCCCAGAGTTGAAAAACTTTTCAGGGCAGCCCAGTCTGACCCTCTCTATATAAGAGGACATCTGAAGCCAGACTCCCTAGTTGTCACTAACACTCGTAAGAGGGCTGGAACACCGTTGTCATCGTCCGAAGCTCCTCCAGACAAGGAGAGCAAAAAACTATATGGTTTCGGCAGGAAAGTAGCCTCAACGTCCGCCTATCAGGCAAGGATTGCAGACTCCACCACCCTGTTGGCCAGCTACAGGAACCCTTAAAGGGCCAGTTAGCTCGGATTTCCGCAGAGGGTAGAGTCGTGTCTGGTTGCATTTTAAAAGCAACCTTTGACGCCGCGGACAACGCAGGCAGATTGATAGCAGAAGGTACTGTTATCAAGAGACATGCGTGGTTACGGCAGTCTGGTTTTAAGGCAGAAACCCAGGCATCATTGTTGGACAAACCGGTGGAAGCGGATCTGTTGTTTGGTAAGGCGGTCGAGGACGCACTGAAGAATGCCAAGGACGAATACGAGACACTCAAGTCCCTTGGCCAGTTAACCAATAAACCCCCTAACCAGAGAGGGAATAGTTGTCATGATCTCTGCTTCCAAAAGATCAGGACTTGCCCGACTCCCTTGGAAGCAGACCCATAACCCCGGTTCCGAGTGCCAGCCAGTCCCAATTGGGACCTTTTGGACCCTGTCCTGGCGCCAGTGGCACCAGGCTCATAAAGATGCCCAGTCCCAGCGCTGGAAGCGCCGGGCTCATAATGCTTGGGTGGACTTACCTGCAGCAGACCATGCTGCTTACTTACCTGCCAGTTGAACCCCTGATCCTCTTCTGTTTGGGACTACTTTTCCTGTTGGGTGGGGCAGGAGCCACTCCCTAGGTTCAGAAAACTGGAACTCTTCTGGAAAGCAGGAACTCTTTTCTTACCTAGGTGTGGCTGTGGAAGGAGACACCTAAGCACTACAGGAGGCTATTTAAACCACACCCGCTACAGGAGGCTATTTAAACCACACCCGATGGATGAATCTTGCTTTGCGTTATTCTGCATTCTCTGCAGCAGAACGCTCATCGTGTCTTCTGCTTCTGATCCTGGGCCTAAGGGAACAAACGCTTACCATCCTGGAATCCAGTCTTCAGCAGCACCTGTAAAGACAAAGAAAGAACAGGTTAGCACTACGGTCTTCAGTGGCAGCGCATCTCTTACCTGGTCCATCGGCTGTCACCAATGCCTCGCGCTGCATTCCGGCATCTGAAAGACAAAGGCTTACCTACTCTTCGCATGCGCCGGAGGTCTTCGCACTGCATTCCGGCATCTGAAAGACAAAAGCTTACCAGCTCTTCGCACGCTCCGGAGGCCTTCGGCGCTGCATCCCGCATCTGAAAGACAAAAGAAGGTGCGTTTAAAGACATTGGGCAACTTTATTACTCACGTGCCATTACTCCTTCCCACGCCGAATCCAGTGGGTATTCCAGCACCCTTCAGCTTCTCTAAAGCTCCGAACTTGTACCTGCAAGATAAAAGAGACAGTTAGTGTGCATCGTGAAGCAGGCTACAAGCGCTTACTTACGTGCTTCCAGGCGCTTCTATTCCTCACGCGGGTTCGATCCTCAACTCTCATCAGCCCGCCATCCGCCATCGCCGGAACCCTGCAAAACAAGAGATATCATTACAAAAGACTTTTAAGACATTTGAAGTGCCCAGAACTTACCGTTGGTGCAGTTAACGAAGGACAGCAGTCCTCTGAGGTCAAGAGGCCTGCACCCTTATCCAGTGAAGAAACTGGTTACGGCACCCTGCCCCGAGGCAGATGGAGAGCCCGGCGTTCACTTACCTAAGGTGAGGGTGTTAACCTTTGGGGTTCTACAGGAGAAGAGAAAGGGAAGAGGAAAGAGGCACCCAATAACCCCAGTTCATTAATCCCATATTTTCTATCTGCAGACATCTTACTCTTCGAGTCAGACATACAGTGCACAGAGGTCCAGCCCAAAGAGCCAACCGTGTGTTACACATCACCTTTGAAGATACGGCATTCACCCAGTCAAGACCGGCGCCTCTGCGGGAATCAGGTGAGCGTTACAATAGTAATTTTCGTCGCCCACGCGGCCAAAATTCCCAGAGAGGATCTAACTATTCCCAGGGGCAGGGTACACAGTGGAACAACAGCCAACAGTCTACCCAGGGTTACGACAGGGGTAATAGGAGAGGACGTGGTAAAGGCAGAGGCAGCCCCAGCAAAGGAGGCGGCACGCCTCCACCAAAGCAGTGACGCTCAGTTCAGGGTCCCTTCTCACGCAACCCCAGTAGCGGGACGCATTTCCAACTTCACCCAGGCTTGGGAAGGGATCACATCAGACAGATGGGTGCTGTCAACAGTATCCACAGGGTACTGTATAGAACTACTGCAGCGTTCCCGGAACCATCCTCCACGACAAAGAGTACACCCTTTAGAACATCAGAAGATTCTCCTCAAGGAGATCGCCATTCTGCTAGAAAAGGATGCGATAGAACTCGTCCCGGGACACCAGGTAAACAAGGGTATTTATTCAACTTACTTCCTTGTGCCAAAAAAAGATTTGACAATGCACCCAGTTTTGGACTTACGGCCTGCCAACACGTATGTCAAGCCCCAAAAGTTTCGTATGACTACGCTACAAGAGGTAATCCCCCTCCTAAAAAAGGGGGATTACATGGCAACCTTGGATATGAAAGATGCCTATTTTCATATTTCCATGTTCCCAGCGCACAGAAGGTACTTGCGCTTCAAGGTGGACAGTCGGCACTACCAATTCAATGTACTGCCCTTCGGGATAGCTTCGGCACCAAGGGTATTCACCAAGGTACTGGCGGTGGCGGCTGCACACCTACGCAGGGAGGCAATCCCGGTGTACCCTTATCTGGACGACTGGCTCATAACGGGGGAAACTCCAGTAATTTGCAGGATAAACATTCAAAGGACTATCGACCTCCTCCACGAATTAGGCTTCTCAATCAACGAGAAAAAGTCAAGCCTGGTGCCAAGCACCTCCAAACAGTTCCTAGGAGCAATCCTAGATACTCAAGAGGGGTTGACCTTTCCTTCAGAGGAAAGAATTCAGAATATACTACTGCAAATTCCGCAATATCAGTCCGGTCACCAAATAACGGTACGCAAAGCAATGCGTTTACTGGGCATGATGGCGTCATGTATTTACCTGGTCCCCCACACGTGCCTGCGCATGCGTCCCATGCAGGAATAGTTGGCGAAACAGGGGTCTCAGGCAAGTGGTCAGTGGGACGATCTAGTGGTCGTTTCGCCAACACTAGTACAAAGCCTTCACTGGTGGACAAGAGAGAATCTTGCACAGGGAAAACCCTTTTACGATCCCGAAGTACAGGCAGTAGTCACTACCGATGCATGTCTGACGGGGTGGGGAGCTCACCATCTCCACCACACAGCTCAGGGTCTCTGGTCTCCCTCAGTGGCCAAGAACCACATCAACCTGCTAGAGCTTCTGGCAGTATTCAGAGCGCTTCAAGCGTTCAAGCCCCACCCACTAAACCTGTCAGTGCAAATCCGGACGGACAGCACAACAGCCATGTTCTACCTGAACAAGCAAGAAGGGACTAGTTCGCCAAATCTGTCCAAGCTTGCCCAGAAAATGTGGATATGGGCACTCAGACGGAACATCTTCCTGTCATCACAACATGTTCCAGGGGAGCTCAATTCCCTAGCGGATGCTCTGAGCAGAGACTCCCTCCCAGAGGAACACGAATGGGTTCTACACAGAGAGGTCGTAGAAAATATCTTCTCTCAGTGGGGTTTCCCCAATATAGACTTATTCGCCACAAGCGAAAACAGACAATGCCCAGGATTTGCATCCAGGTTCCCCCAACCAGACTCCCAGGGGAACGCCCTGTGGATGAACTGGTCAGGAATGTTTGCGTACGCTTTTCCACCAACTCCTCATCAGGAAGGTGGTGAACAAGATGAACAGAGAGTTGATGACGTTCATCCTAGTTGCTCCCATGTGGGCAAGACAACCGTGGTTCCCACACCTATGCAGGATGGCGGTGTGCGAGCCCATCAAACTTCCAGCCTGGTACAACCCACTGTCCCAGCACCAAGGTCAAACAGTGCATCAGCAACCCAACTCAATGAACCTGGCAGCATGGCTCCTGAGGTCATAGAGTTTGGACATCTCAATTTACCACAGAGGTGTATGGACATCCTAAAGGAATCTAGGAAACCAAACACAAGGCACTGTTATTTTGACAAGTGGAAGAGATTCGTTATCTGGTGCCAGAGTAGACAAATCAACCCAGTTGATTGCACTCCTTCCACTATTGTTACATACATGCTCCACCTGCTAGACGCAGGATTGGTTTTTAACTCACTGAAAGTACACCTGGCAGCCCTGTCGGCATACACCACTTCCCATAACAAGGTCTCGTGGTGGAAAGTACCAGTAGTTAAAGCCTTCATGGAAGGAGTAAAGAGACTTCACCCTCCTATTTCAAACCCACCACCAGGGTGGGACCTTAATGTGGTGCTATCTAAGCTCGTGGGACCCCCTTTCGAGCCCATGCATAAAAGCAGTCTCAAACACCTGACTTATAAAACGGCCTTCTTAGAAGCTATTACTTCTATTGGAAGGGTCAGTGAAATTCAGGCTCTGTCAGTGCAGGATCCCTTCTTTACGGTCCATAAAGACAAACTGGTTTTACGCACACACCCTAGGTTCTCACCTAAGTTTATATCTAAATTCCACGTAAACCAGTCCATCGAGCTTCCGGTTTTCTTCCAGGACCCTCAAAGCTCGGCTGAGGTGAAACTACACACCCTAGATGTGCGTAAGGCAGTCCTCTACTATGTAAATAAAACTAGACTGCTAAGGAAAACAGATCAACTGTTTGTCTCCGTAGCTACAGGCTACAGAGACAAACAGGGGGATCGCGTCTCTAAAGGTGCCATCTCGAAGTGGATTATTAACTGTATCCAGCTGTGTTACTCACTCTCTGAAAGAACTCTGCCTTTCACGCCAAGAGCCCACTCTACTAGAGGCATTGGGGCCACTCTGGCTTTCATTGCAAATGTACCCCTTGACACCATTTGCAAAGCAGCTACTTGGAGCTCTATTCACACTTTTACTCAGCATTACTGCATTGACACCCATTCCAAGGCAGATACACAAGTGGGACAAGCGGTTCTAAGACACTTATTTGCTCATGACCCTTCTCACATCCCACCTCCTTCTTCAGGTACTGCTCGCTAATCTATGCACAGCATGTGATCTATGCAGATTCCACAAGCCTCAGAAGGGATACATTACTGACCGTAATCGTATTTCTGATGCTTGTATCTGCTTAGATTCACATGCGACCCACCCTTCCTCCCCTCTGAGAGAAGCCGCATGGTTGCTTGTAGTCTTACCTTTCTAATTATCTGCTTGGATTATCTGTACTCACACTACTCCTCATGCTACCTCATGTCAGAAAAAATACAATCTGAGGATCCTAGACGCGTGAGGGATCTTGGGTACAGTGGACGTCACACTAGGGATAGTATTACTGGCACGCCCTGTGTCGATGCCCATTTTCGAGTTTCGAAAACCAAACTGTAATACTCTGCAGCTTCCACTAGATGTCGGCCTATGCACAGCATGTGAATATAAGCAGATACAAGCATCAGAATACGATTACGGTGAGTAATGTATCAAATATATATATATATATGCCTGATGGGTAGACAGAAAGCGCTTGCTGAAAAGATTCAAATCCAAACCTTGCATGAGACAACAGGCTGCAGGGTACCAAGCATCAATGCAGTATTGCACACTCTGCAGGAATTTAACATATGATTTCCATGTAAGCTAGATATCCCGTTCAGTATTAGAATGGCATGCAAAAAAGACATCACAGCTGGGACACCAAGCCCTGAGGCAACACATGCACTTACCCTTCTCTCATTGAATGGATCTGGCCTGGCCTTATGAAACACAAGAGGGTGGCAGAGAGTGTTGAGCACAGCCCCCATGTTTGATAATAGTCCCCCATGTAATGTTGGTGGCTACTTCTGCCCCCCCACCCATTTTTGCACCTTCCTGTGATTGACCGCTTGGTGTAGATCTAATTTTCTTTACATAATTACAACAGATTTCAGGCAGATCAATCAATTAGTTAGTATCTCAGCAAGGTTTTGGCCAATCATCCTAGGGCTCTACTGTTTGTAGACGGAAACTCAAAATCATAAAAAGAAAAACTGCATTGGTCGTGTAAGGTTTCTGAACTATAGTAGGGGAAGATTGGATTGGATCCCAGGATGGACAATCTGAAGCTTTCAAGTGCACAGATCGATTGCCCCACCAATTTACAATTATTTTTAAAAAACATTATAAAGGCTTTATTTGGTTCAACAACAAAGAAAAACCTTACAATTATAACAAAAGACTAATGATTTACTGTATATTTTATTTTTTCTCTGAGCAATTAGCCTTACAGCTAGACTATTTTAAATAGTTAAAAACAAAAGGGATTGGAGAAGACAAACTGCTACACTACCAATACTGTAAATAACCATACATAAGTTTAGACACAGCATGTCACTTCAACAAACATCTGACAAGTTCTCTAATTAGGGAACTCATGTCCTCTGCACACTGTCTAAGGCCTAAAATAAGCCAAACTCTTTTGAGTGGTTGAGTAAGTTACCAATAGGTGGCCCACTTAACAACTTCACAATTTGCATAAATATTAGATACACTCTAGTGACTCTTCAGTTTGTTGAGAACTGTGCAAACAATTCAAATTTTTTAACGAGACAGAATGAACAAAGTAACAGGATAAACACAAGTTTTGTAATTATCCTGGGTATTAAGATTGACTTTTTTCATTCATATAGGATAATAGACCTACATTATTCTTGAATATTAGTTAACATTAACAGGTGTCCTTACACTTGTTTACACAGAGACTAGCCCCATGTAGTCCTCCATTGTATAGAAGTAGGATCATCAGTAGTACACATCGATGATTTTATCATCATTGACTTTACTTTATTATGTAATGCCCGCATTTGTTTCGAGCACCCTTTAGTGACATCAAATGTATCTAAGTCACTTTGTCAGTATTGACACTATATCTACGCTAATGTCTCAGTACATTGTTGCATTTTGTAGCTTACACACAAGTTCTTAAGAGTAGTGAATATAACGGATACCTCCAAAGTTGATGTTGCATACTTTTTTAACATAAACAGAATTTCTTATTACATTCTTTTCATTATGTATTTTTCTATATATTTCTTATATATTTTTTAGATACCCGCAATTTTTTTTTTTTAGGAGTCCACTGGACATTTCACTGACATCAGAACCCCCCTAAGCCATATAATTAAGCCATTGGCATATTTTGGAAGGCATGGCTGGCAAACATTGTTGTTAATCTTATTAACAATGCGCTCGAATGTAATCGCTATTGGATGAATTAGGGTTTGTTTACCTGTGACGTCATTCACGTTTCCACGTGTACATGGTTATCAATAATTGATATGAATATTCAAATTAACATTAGACTTATTATATATCTGAACTATTTAATGGTCATTTGAATTACTTGAATTGTTTGCACAGTTCTCAACAAACTGAAGAGTCACTAGAGTGTGTAATAATAATTTAGCAGTTATGTAGCGCTGCGAACCCTCAGGCATCTGAGCGCTGCTTATTATTATCCACGGTGTGTGGTGCTGTATCTAATATTTATGCAAGTTGTGAAGTTGTTAAGTAGGCCACCTATTGGTAACTTACTCAACCACTCAAAAGAGTTTGACTTATTTTAGGCATTAGACAGTGTGTAGGGGACGTGAGTTCCATAATTGGGGAATCTGTTATTTGTTCTTAGTAGTTCACAACCTATATGCCAAGGCTGTTGGTTTCTCCCTTACACCTAGATGATTATTAATGGTCATAATCACTTTACCTTACTGAAAGTCTATTTTACTAGGTGTGCTTGGTGTAAATAGAGGTTTGTTACTTCAACAAACATAACCATGCACCCAGTGCCATCCTGGCTAATCTCACCAGATCTGGTACATTTACCCAGATGCCAACTCACTGGGGTCGTTTTAGTGCATTATTTGCAACATTTTACATGGGGCAAGCCCACCATACACGTCTTCTACATCGCCACGCCTTCCATAATCCCCAACTACCCGAAGATATCAAATAAAATGTACCCCAACCTTGCAACGCCTCGAAAAAATGCATCCAAATAAAGCAGTAAAATGTCTGTTTCACCAAATGTGGTGACCAGTCCTGGCGAGTTGGGCAGGTACCAATCTCACCAACACAAATTGTAATTTTAATTCTAATTGTAATTGGTTATTTATCACAGGCTTAATACCCAGAAGTTTCTAAGCGAGGACCCGGGGATCGAACCTGTGTTGCTCTGCGTCGTCTTGCTTCCAAACTGAGCGCATTGCCCCTGGCCTATCCTCCTGAGAATGCTACAATACGTTTGACCACCACACAGTAACCGTATGGGCACCTTGTTGGGCCGCCCACCTCTAAAACTGTATAGATATCTTGATGGTCCTCATATATCAAACTGTTTAGATATTTCATGCATGTGTCCATTCCGAAACGTATCGCTATTTTGCTCGTGCAGATAATTCCTACATCCACACTGTATCTGTATCTCTGCCTGTGCCCCACTCTGACTCGTATTGTAGATTTACCTACTTACTGCAGTGTACTGACTTGATTTGAGCGTGCCTACCTACTACACTACACAATAATTACTGTACCTTCCCATTGTACTATGCTCTGGTCTTGCCTACCAGTGGGACTAGCCTTCCACTCATACTCCCCATGACCAGCTTGTAATCAATCTGCAAATATCCTGCCATTACTGTTGCCTTTGACTAGCTTGTAATTGCCTTGGGACCAGCCTGCTAAATACGCTAAATGTATTAACATTGCAGTAACACTGTTCTATCGCCTCCCTAGGCCCGCCCAATCTATTGATTTTTTTCCTATTTGTACCTATGCTGGACCAGCCCACTTCGCTATCGTATTAGCCTTCTATTGTGTGCTTAGGCTTACCCATTCCAGCTATTTTTCTTAACTGTACTTATGTTGGACTAGCCTACCACGCCAATGTACCAGCCTTCTACTGTGTGCTTAGGCTTGCATATTCCACTGACTCCTCTATCCATGCCAACGTTGGATTAGCCTACGCTGTTAAAAAATATTAGCCGCCCACTGACCCCCTAGTTCTGCCTATACCACCAATTGTACCCCTCTGTGCAATTGCGAGACTGGTCTATTTTGGGAACCTTACTACATTAGCTCTACCCAGCCCACTGACCAGACTTGCCGCCCCCATTACAGCTGTGAATGGATTGCTCATCCCAGTATGTTCACCACAATTTATAACTTCAGCACCCTAGGGATTCTACTCATACTCAATTTCCTAATGTGTACTGCCAGGCCCCTTCTCTCACACCCTCGAGTCCAGCCAGGTCTGACCAACATGACGCTAGACGACTTAACCAATATTGCAGTAACCAGTGCCTCCTCGTTGATCTCACTCCCTAGCAATCCGTGCAACACAGATTCCAGGAACACTAGACTCCGATCTAGATTATCAAAACTTTTCAAACCCCTTGCCAGATCTCTGCCCTCGGCCCACAAGAGAATTAACCGCCCCATCACCCAAAATATTACAAGTGTTAACCCTATTCTTAATAGGCCATTTCTCCATGTCACTACCAAGTCTCATACTGCCCACCAACCTATGAAAACAGATTCTAATAACACTTCCATCCCTGCCATAGCCCCCCTCTCCCATCCTCTCAAAGGAGCTTTAATAAACGCTAGGTCCCTGGTCGCTCACGCCACAGAGATTGCTGACCTGGTTTTGGCAGAAAATCTTGACTTTCTCGCCATTACCAAGTCATGGTTGCACGATGCGGCAGGACCCATGCTCTTGCTAGCAGGCCCTGACGTCTATACAATCTTTTTTTTTTTTTAATAACATATTTTATTGAACGTTTTTTGAACATTCATACAACATGCCAACTGTTTCCCCCCATCCTCCGTCTCCCTTTGCCGGGTCGATCGTCGATCTGTTAGTCTCTTGCCACTCTGTACATCACCTGTCCAACAATAAGTTCTTTGCCATGTCCATATTGTGCTCCTGCGCTTCCCGCTCTCCCATCCTTCAGAGCGATCTCAGGTCACACGTTCTTCCCACTTACCCAAGATTTTTGTGGCCTTTGCCGGGCATCCTCGTTCTGTATAAATTCTGAGTTCTTTCGCCGCGCAGATGTCCATTTCGTTGGACCACTGAGCCGCTGTCGGGCACTTCGGGGCTCCCAATTTCTGCGCAATGTCACGTTTTATCAAGCCCATTGCTGTGGAGAGAAGAATGCCCTCCCATTTGTTTGAGATGTTCTCATCTGGGGCACCCAGTAACATTATTGCGGGTCGCAGTTCTATTGTTCGGCCCAGTGCTCTTGCCAAAATTTGTAAGCATTGTGCCCAGAATGTCTTGATTTTAGGGCAGTCCCAAAGGAGATGGATGAAGGTGCCCTCTTTCCCTCAGCATTTCAAATAGTTTGGATTCATTGCCCTTCCCCAACCAAAAAGGGAAACTCAGGGGTAGTATACCCTATGTAGTATCTTTAGCTGTACCAGTCTTATTCTGGAGTCTATAGAGATTTTACGTGGATGCATGAGAACCTGGATCCAGTCCTCAGGCTCAATGTCCCCGACATCCCGCTCAAATCTGGCTTTGAGGCTGGTCAGCTCTGGGGTAGCGAATGCATTAATAGCTTTGTATAGGGTGGTGGTCACCTTGGTGGGGATGTGTTGGACGTCTATACAATCTTAAGAAAGGACAGAGATAAGACGTGAGGTGGAGGCATTGCCATTATCTCCAAAACTAGCCTCTCTATGAGACTCGCTCCCTCTCAAGTTACCCAATCCTGTGAAGTCCTTACAGCTAAATTGCCATTAGTCAACTCCCAGACCCTTGCTATTCACCTAATTTAAAGACCGCCTGGACCCATCGGGACTTTTGTTGAGGAGGATATCTATACTTTCCTCTCCAACAATCTCAAAACCCCCTCTCAATTACTACTATTAGGTGATTTCAACCTGGGCTTCAATGACCCACTGGATAAATATGCCACGTCCACCGCCAACATCCTGTCCAAACTCGGCCTCACCCAAAAAATCAGCATACCCACTCATAACAAAGGGAGAACCCTTGATTGGGTGGCCGATTAGAACTGCACGGCTAACATCACCTCTATCTCCCTGCAACTCTGGACGGACCACTCCCTCCTGTCTTTTGAGTTCACAATTACCAGATCACCTCCCCCAGTCGCCCCTACGGCCCCACTTTGCCTAACAAGGAATAAAAAGAATATCACGGTGGACAAACTTATTCCCGCCATCCTCCCCACCCTCAACTCACTTGCGGCCAATTTAGACCCAGGAACGCTTGTTAATGAGTACAACAAAATCATGATAACATTGCTTGATACTATTGCCCTAGTCAAACTTAGACCAAGCAAATCCAAAACCCACCTGAATAAGTGGTTCACCCCACAGCTAAAAGATTTACGTTAAAAAAAGCAATTGTGAAACTTCCTGGAGATTACCCCCCTCAGAAGCCAATAGAATCAAATTGACTGAAATCTCATTCGTATACAAAAAGGAAATCTGCCTAGCCAAACGTAACTCCTACAACAAACGCATCTCTCCTGCCAACTCTAGCATGAAGGAATTGTTCACAATCCTTAAGGAATTAGAGTCTCCTAGCCTGACACCGACATCTGTACCAAAGACAAAACCTGGTGTTCAGATATCCAACAGGCACTCTCCAATAAAATAACTACCCTTCAAAATAAATTGCCAAAAAAAAAAGCTTCCTTAACTTCTTTATCACCGCCCAATAATACGACTCCTGAACTCCCCCCTAATAAAACGATATCGGACACCCCTCTTGCCCGTTTCAACTTTACTAAAACTTCCATTCTTGAGGTAGAAAAAGTTATTCTTTCACTCAAGCCCTCTAACTGCCAGGCAGACCTCTGCCCAGCTCAACTCATAAAGGATGCTGCGAGAGAACTTTACCCTTTCATCTCCAAACTTGTCAATGCCTCATTTGCATCCGGTATTATTCCCTCCAACCTTAAACAATCTTGGGTGCTCCCATTGTTAAAAAAGCAAACCCTAGACCCACTTATCCCAACTATCGACCCATTACAATAGTACCCTCCCTATTGAAAATACTCGGCAAGGTTGCCTACCTTCAAATCCAAAAATATCTGGAACTTCACCAACTCCTAGGAGCTCGGCAATCAGGCTTCCACCCCCAACACAGAACAGAGACTGCCCTCATCGACCTGAAGACCCAAGTCGATGAGCTAAGGGACCAAGGGAAAACAGCCCTCCTTCTCCTGCTTGATCTCTCGGCTGCTTTTGACCGTGTGGACCACAAGATCTTATGCAGCCATCTAGACTCAGCTGCCCATTTCTCCAAAGAGGCCATAGTCTGGATCGAGTCCTTCTTAAGTGACAGAACCATGAGGGTCTTTTCCCCCTCAGCTGCGGCAGACCCCATCCCCATTACGTGCGGGGTGCCCCAGGGCTCTTGTGTCTCTCCTACATTGTACAACATATTCACCAAGCCTCTTTTCGACGATATGGACCATCTTGGTATCACCCACACTAATTATGCAGATGATACTCCAATTCTCCTCCCACGTTCTGGGGATTATGTTAAGGATTTGGCCTTGCTGAACAGAGTGTACCTCATCATCCAGGCATGGATGGCGACCCACGGTCTATACCTGAATGATGATAAAACTGCGCTTATCATCCTGGGCACCACCACCAACATCAACAAATTAGGTCAATACTACTCATCCTTCATAATTGATGGTAACCTCATTAAAGTCGCCAAGGAGCTAAAAACCCTTGGCTTCTATCTTGACTCCACTCTCTCCTTCACCAAACAAGTGAATTCCATGGCCTCGGCCACCGCCTACACCTGTAAGCTTATTAGAACCGGCAAACCCTTTCTCTCTGACGACAGCTGCATTATTCTGGCCAGAGCCCTCATCCTCTCTAGGCTAGATTATTGCAATGCACTTTACATTGGAGCTAATAAATCAATTATCTAGAGGATCCAAATCCTCCAAAATAATGCCCTGAGAGCAGCCCTCGGTGTGGCTAGAAGAACCCACACATCTGAGATTAGGCATCAAAACAATTGGCTAACTACCCTCAATAAAATCCTGCTAAAAGCCATGTCCCTGACCCACAAAGCCTTGAACAATGCTGCCCCTAGTTATCTCACCAACCGTTTCTGCAGAAGAAACTCTAACAGACCCAATACTAATTTCCTCACCATCCCCAGATTTAAGCTTTCGAAGGTAGGTGGCTGCAGTTTCCTCTTCAGAGGCCCAACTATGGAACTCCCTGCCACCCAAAATTCGAGAAAGCCAACCCTACCTGAACTTTAGACTTAACTACACCAAATGGCTTAAGTCCACTGATCTCTAGGCCCACTCTTTCCCACCAGCTATCCTGACTAGACAATCTACCTACGGCCAACTCACAACCGGCCGGTTTCTGCTCATTCTTCACTTTATTTACTGAATTATACTTGTTTATTGTACATATATTTGATCCTTATTGTATTTATTGATTTATATACCTGTAATATTGCTGATCTTCAGATGCCACTTCTTGTAACCTAAGCTTTGCATATCCTTGTAACTTTCTGCGCCCTGATACCCTTGGGTCTGGTGCGCACTACAAATGATTAAACAAACAAACAATAGTCGGGGCTGTCCTTTCTCTGCAAAATGTATTATTGGGCCTGTAGTCCTGAATAAAACACATGATGGAAATTTAAAAAATCAGTTCAAACTGTAACCCCCATTTCAATAAAGCAGCGTGTTTTTAATTGCACAAACTAAAAGATGTTGCTTCTGTTTGGAGAGGGGAAAGAAACAGCAATGATCGTCTATGGATTCCAAACATGGCGCTTTGATCCATGCAAGGAGCACCTCTAGTTGTCGTGCATACTGACAGATCCCCTTCGCTACAGAGCCATGAGTCGGAATTCTGCATTATTTACCCTTTGCCCTAGCAAATAATACACATTTTTTGCACTATTTATCCTTTGTCCTTGCGAATAGACCTTACCTTCTTTTTAAGCGCAATCAAATGGCTTGTCTAAAGCTTTATTACCTTTGAATGAACTGCAGGGAGATTTTGGGTGTGGGGTGGATCCCCCGTCTCCAAAGTGATAATGTGCCTTTTCTCCGGGTAAGCTTTCTAATAGATTGTCTCATTTACCTTCACAATTATTACCTTTGGTACAATTGGTAACATACCTCATGCTGACACAGGATTTATTTTAAAGGTTGGCCTGTATTGTGTAATTCCTCCACAATGTAATGGTATTCAATGTATTGCGTTGGAGGAGTCAGCTCAGCTGGGATTCCAACCTCAGACTACAAGATAAACACAGATCTCTGAATTAAGCACTTAATTTGCTGAGCTAGTTTACTGGCTGCTTTATCTAATTCATTTATGTGTCATATAATGTTATTTTATATAGCGCCTAGGACCCAAAGGTATTGGGTTGTTGTGTTAAGCAAATATGGCCATGTTTAAATAAGGCATTGAGTCTACAAAAACTCGTATCTTCCGATGTTGTTGAAAAATACATGTTGGGTTTAAGAATTAGGTCCCACTGACTCTTAAGGTTTTTCCACCTGCTGATTTCTGGTTGATCTGAAGAACTATCAGCACATTTGTCAAAGGGGACAGAAAGATTGCAGAAGGAAGATATTTGTGTAATCTGGCTTTTTGTCTAGTTTAAATGTTAAATAATTTTATTTCACATTTGTAATAGTGCCTACTATGGCCTTGAAGCGCTGTGTGGTGGAAGGCCTTTCATACGAGAGTAGTCTGTGCAAATATGAAAATAAAAGAGCATTTGTATGCAAATAAAAATGAAAAATTAGGTGACTATTCAATTACTAGCAGAAATGACTAGTTTAAAACATTGTAAAAAGTATGCAGAGCATTGTGTTCAGGCGCAGAGATGACATCTATCTCAGTGACTATGTGACAGCTGGACCAATTTTTCATGGGACTCAGCTGTATTCTATGAGTTGCAGCAGAAAAGGAGCAATGGGTATAGTAAGTCTATCAAACTCCTAGGACAACTGTCTACAGTTGAGGGCTCTGCTAAGCACATGCACACTAGTTAGATATGTCAAAGATGCATTCAATGCTTGTCCTCTTGCTTGTACCATCTTGTTATTGCAATACACATGTTTTATATTGGATACAACATAATGGCAGAAATGCAAAGCCATCTATAAAGAAAATTAAGTCTGAGCTACCGCAGAGGATGAGTTTATAGAACGTGCAAAATGAGGTGCATCCCAAGAATAAGATAAGGAGGGACCAGACCAATAAATTCAGTTTTGTGGCACAATTTCAAGAAGCTATTTGGAGTTGTTTGCCATACTCAAACAACTAATAAATACAGATCGCCACTTATGTCGAGATTGTTAGTAGCCTTTCAACCCCAAATTGCATTTTATTATTGGGAGCACGTGCTTTCTTACGGGGATTAAACGTGTCGGGCACACTGCTCACCTGCAAGGGTGCACATACCCCCAAGTGACCCCTATCTGTGCACCCGTAACCATTTGACATGCATTTTATTCATTCCAGACTATTCTCTACTGGCCTGCCTGCAGGAATGCACAGCATGCTTGGAATGTGTAAAACAGCAAACAGCTGTGAGAAGGAAATGCACTTTAGAAAGAAGCTTTTGGCAGCAGCATTTCATAACAAAAAGGCCACCACAGCAACAGTGTAGATGGCCAGGCCGTGGCCTGTTTTGCACCCGCGTCGCAGCTCCGTAGGTCAAACTAAACCGTCAGACCACCCCCAAAAGCATCAAAACGTAATAATAGAAGGAGCGATTATGTGCATTCAAGATCAGTGTAATAAATGTTTTTTTGGATTGCCGAAAGCATGACCACTAGATTAGGATTACATTACCTGAAAACATCGAGCTTCACAGTGCTGCAACTTGTACCGCGGCCATCTTCCTCTAATGTCTGAGGTGCCATGACTCCCGGAGACACTGAGTGGAAGATGGCCGCTGTTTAAATTCCGCAACACTGTGAAGCTCGAGGTTTTCAGGTAAAGCAGCTAGCTGTACCAAATCCATGAGGAACCGGGAGTTGTGAATGAATGTTGTCCAGCGACTTAATCCAATTTTGGTCCTGTCAGTGCTGCACACAAGCCACACCTTGTTGCCCCAGCACAATGCCAAACCTGCATGCTTTCTGCCCCTCATTCTTCTCTATATGCCTGGTCACAGAAACCCCTCTGCCCTTGCTGAATGCTGCATCCCCATACTGTGAGGAATTGCTATCTGCCAAGGGTGTGGAAACCCATGTTTTCTTTTTATCAAGTAATACCTTTATGCAGGTAATTCCATCTCTGAAAGGGTAATCTTTTTATGAGATTCCCCTTTCATAAACCCCAAGCCGAAATCATAATGTACACTTGTGCCCTGCTGCATTATTAGCCTGATCTGCAGCGCCTGCTCTACAGTGGCACAGAGCACTTCAGAGGCCACACGTGCCCATCTGACAGCTGCAGTGACTGCCAAGTCTATGCCGCACAGGGGCTGCATTTGCGATATGCACCCCTGTTCCCAAAACCACATACCTTTTCAGTTTGCTGCCCTGGTGGCATAAAGAAGGTATGTTGGCTAGCATTTTGTTTCCAAGCCATATCAATGTGATATCACACGTGTCAGCCTTGTGCATCCAGTTCAGCTATGGAAGGGTTTTGTGTATTCTCCCCCAAACATGCTGTCCCTGCTGCTGGCAGGACTGTAGCCTTGAGGGTGCCTCTCTTTGCTCTTTTGTGAGGACAGGTAACACTGTCCTCAGCAAATTAACAGGAAGCTGTCCCGGGAGCAGGAATCAAAGGGCACATCCAGTGCTCCAGATAGGATTTTGAAGTGGGAGTATTTTACTCCCTATTTTTGAAAGTTGTGAGTAACATGATTTTTTAAGGGAGTAAAAACATGAGTCGCGTTCCAAATGGGAGTATTTTATAAACGAGTAAGCATATTGTAGTGTTGGCAGGTGGACCTCCTTACGATCCCAGTCGCACTCTCTTTCACTCAATGAAATGGGGATGACACAGGAGCTGGGGTGCAACACCTCTTCACTTTATTTCTTCATAATACGAACTGCCGCTCTGCGCGGCAACCCCTCCCCTTCCTGACACGTGGGACGCAGCCCACTTGGTGACTAATAATAGAGAGAGGACTGTTCCTCACTGCGATAATATGGTGACGACACCACACCCTCCCGTCAATAAACATTCAGTTGCGTTTCTCAATTTATTTCTTCGATGAGACGATGGGGCTTTCTTCTAGTCCGTTGAGGTCAATGGCCCACTCTTGCAGATGGCTCCACCAATTCTTCTGGCGCCATGTCAGTTCCAGAGTCTTCCTTGTCCCCTTCATAGGGGGTGTCCCATTGGTAGAAAGTTTCACATATACTTGAGTCATGTGCATTCTGAATGCCAGGCACCTTCCTAAAGTGAGAAGAGTTTCTTGCTATGGACCGGCGGTCTCCTTCTGCCGTGACGAGTGACCCTTTCCTTTTGATGATGATGAGTGACTCTTCATTGAAAGGAGCTGCGTTTTTGCGCTGTTGATGTTGTCGGACCACGACCATGTCCCCTGGCGCCAGATCGCTCTCCTTGGCTCTGCGCTTGCCGTCGGCTGCTTCTTTCATGTGTTCCTTCATGAGGGAGTCTCTTGTTCTCATCTCTGCATCCTCTTCATATTGTTCCTCCTTGTCGGGTGCGTGCGGTAGCCGCGTTCTGATCATTCGCCCGAACATTACCTCTGACGTTGACTTCCCCGTGGTGCTGTGTGGGGTGTTCCTATAATCTCGCATGAGTTGGTACAGCATTTTCTCGACAGGTTCTCCCGTGAGGCGTGCGATCTGTGTTGTGCGCTTGATGTTGCTCATAAACCTTTCCATGGTACCATTTGCTTGAGGCCACAACGGTGTTATCTTGCGGTGACGGAAACCCATGTATTCTGCAAATCTTTGGAAGTCTTGTCCCGTGAAGGGTGGTCCATTGTCAGACTTGACCACTTTTGGTATGCCATATATTGCGAACATCCGATCTAGTGCCGGGATGGTGTGATGTGCAGAGGTGGATGGGACAATCTGTAGGTCCGGATATCTAGAGTATTCGTCTACAGCTACTAAGATGTAATGTATTCACCCCCTTCCATGGGCCCAAAGTGGTCGATGGCTATCTCTTCCCATGTTCCTTCTGGTAGTGCAGTCATTCTTAGTGGTTCAGGGACCGTGTGCGGCTTCACAATGGCACAAGTGGGACAGTTCTGCAATAGCTCTTCCACTGATGCATCTAGTTGGGGAAACCACAGTTTTTGCCTTAACATCCTCTTGGTAGATACAATTCCCCTGTGTCCTTCATGAGCTAGCTCTAGCACCTTCTGTCGGAGGCTTCGCGGTATTACTAATTTTGTCCCTTTTAGTAGTAGTCCTTCCTCTGACTTCGCAAGTTCTTCCCTTGCAGCTAAAAGGCACGTGATGTCTTGTTTGGTGTCCTCGTTCATCGTTTCACGGATCTGCTTTGCGTGTTTCCACCGCCCTGTTTCTAGGCACCTCAGAATGGTTTGTATTCCCTGGTCTGTGTTGGACTCTCTTGTTATCTGTTCCATGTCAAGGCCTTGTGGTGTGCTGCTGTGAATAACATATCTGATGTATTGATCAGCGATGGACTGTTCTGGTCCGCTCCTTTCCTTTGGGTGCCGGGAGAGGAAGTCTGCGGGATTTTGTTCCTTCCCTGGCCGGTGCATGATGGTGAATCGATAGTCCTGCAGCCTAAGTGCCCATCTGGCTATTCTTGGTGGCATTTTAGCTTGTGGGTTGCCATAGATGAAGGTGAGTGCCTGGTGATCCGTCACGACTATGAAAGGTTTTGCATACAAGAAGAGATGAAAGTGCTCGCAGGCCCAGACAACCGCCAGTCCTTCCTTTTCCGCTTGAGAATAGGCTTGTTCGGTTTTAGATAGGCTTCGACTGGCGTATGATACTATGTGTTTCCCGCCCCCTTCTTTGTCATATAGTTGCGTGAGAATGGCGCCTAGCCCAATGGGACTGGCGTCTACGACGAGTTCTGTTGTCTTCTTGGGGTCGAAATACGCCAGGTTTCGGGCGTCGGAGATGCGGTCTTTGATGATCTGGAATGCTTCTTGGCATTTGGGAGACCACGCGAATTCGGTGTTGAGTTTGGTGAGAGCTCTCAGGGGTTCACTGATGGACACAAAATCTCATATGTATCTCGTGCAATAGCTTGCGAGTCCCAAGAATGATCTGAGATCTGATGTTGTTATGGGTGGTTCAGCTTCACGTAGCGCGCTAACCTTTTCAGGGTCAGGCGTCATGCCCTTCTCCGAGAATATGTGTCCAAAGAATCTGAGTGTCTTCTTGCGAAATTCACACTTTTCCTTGTTGAGTGTTAGCTGGGCTTCTTCCAAGGCCATGCAGACTCTCATTAGAGTGTCATCATGTTGTTCCTGCGTCTGGCCGAACACTAGAATGTCGTCGCTGTAATTCAAGCAGTTGGGCACATGCTTGATGACATTGTGAATTTCTGCTTGAAAGATTTTGGCTGCTGAGGACACTCCAAAGCTAAGTCGCTTATAGCGTATTAACCCTAAATGGGTGGCAAACGTTGTTATGTATCGAGAGTTCTTGCTGAGCTCCAGCTGATGATAGCCTTTGTTTAAGTCCAGCTTCGAGAATACTGTCGCTCCATTTAAGAGTTGCACCATGTCCGTTATTCGGGGGGCTTGATGTCGTTCTCTTAGGATGGCTTCATTTGGTCTTCTCATGTCTACACATATTCTGATGTCTGGAGTGTCTCTCTTGGGTACCGGCACTATAGGGGAGACCCATGGTGTGGGGCCTTCCACGGGCTCAATGATGTCTGCCTCTAGCAGCTTGGTTAATTCGTTCTCAACTTGCTGTTGAATGTTGATGGGGATGCCCCTGTAGTGTTGGGCTACTGGAGTGACGTGGGGATCGATGTGGAGTTCAATTTGTTTTCCTCTCAGTTTTCTGAGGCCTTTGAACAGTGCTGGGAATATTTGATCGATGCTTGCCGTTGGATCTAGGTACTTGTGCACCATGAGGCGGTATAATATGTGAATGAGTCCCATCTCGATGGCTGACCGATAGCTTAGGATGCATCCGCTCTCAGTGGGGGCTTCTAACACATGCATGGGGATGCTTTTCTTGTGTTCCTTGTATTGGCATAATGCCATGAAGAATCCTTTGCATGCTAGGGGTGTTTTTGAGCCGTAGGGATAGATGAGGGCTCGTGCTGGCTGTAGGCGAGGAGCGTTTGGTATACTTTGGTATACTTCTTCACTTATTACGTTTACAGTTGCTCCAGTGTCTATTAGGAATTCTGCAGTTATTTGATTAATTCGCATTCTCAGCATTGGGCTGTGCTCTTTGGCCGTGTTGTTTCCCAGGGCGTATAGATATCCCTTTCTCCGCGGTGCTTCTTGTTGTTTTTCCAGTCTACGGGATCTCTCTTCTGAGGATGCGCTTGACACGCTGTCTGACTGTGACTGTTCTATAAGGCATCTCACATATCTTCTGGGTCGCCTTCTTGCTTTTGAGTGGGTGGTTTTGTTCTCCCTCCATTCTCTCCTCTCTTGTCTCTTTTCCGGTTGTTCGTCGTGGTGACGGTGCCGTCCCTGTTCCTGGAAATGGTGTGCCGCCCTGTTGTGGTGGGTGAGTTGGTTCTGTTCTAGTTCCATCGTGGGTCTTCCACTTCTACTGGTTCCCTTCATTTTGCTGCGAAATATCAGGCATACGGACTTGTAGTGGTTGTCGCCACCACATGTAGAGCATGTCTGTCCCATGGCAGGGCACGTTCCTTCATGGGGGTATTCATGGCCACACCTGTAGCAGAAAGGATCAGTGTTGGTTCTCGTTGTACTCTCCAGCTTGTTGATGCTTTCCTGCTTGCCGTGTGTGATCTTTATGTCGTCCAGGCCTTCCACTTGCGCTGCGAGGGCTGCGTCGGAACTCGCTGGACGCAGGATTTCCTCTAGACTTCTCGGCTGTTGTAGTAATCGCTTCCGGAAGTCTGCGCTTTCGCACCCCACTATGATTTGCGATCTGAGGGCCTCTTCGTTTGAGTAATTGTTGAAGTCACAGTGCTTCATTTTTGATCTCAGTCTCATGACGAAAGCGTCTATGGATTCTCCTTTGTTCTGCTTGGTGGTGTGGAATATGTGCCGTTCGTAATCCACGTTTGTGTGAGGTGTGAAGTACTCTGTGAGCGATGTCTTCAGCTTGATGTAGGTGTCTATGTTGTCTTCCGGCATTTCCTCAAGGATGTCTTGCACGTTGGAACCTACCGCATGGTTTAGCAGGTTTAGCTTTTGTTCATCCTCTAGTGGTCCCGCTGCCTTTAGGCATACTTCAAAGTCTCTCAGCCATCTTCTCCACCTTGACCCCAGGGTGCCCGTCTCGGTGAGGTCAAAATTTGCTGGTAATTGTGCCCTTGTCTGCTCGGGGACACTGGGGCGGAGGGTATCTCTTCTTGTGCTGGTGTCACAGGGACTGTCAGTGACACCCTTCGGGCTGGAGTCGCTGTGGCCGTGGGTGACTCTCCTCCTGAGCCACTCATGAGCTTACTTTGATTTTCTTATTGGTCGCGAGTGTGGTGATATCTCGCTGTCACCAGGGGGCGCTGCGTTGAGAAGTTCGAGCCTAGCGATCTTGTATTATTTATTTATTTTTTTTGCTTCTTATGATGGGCGCGTGTGCTTACCCTTTTGCATGCCCGGAGCGAATGGGTCGCCTCTCGGCCGTTGCCTTGGCCGTCCTTGTGGTCGTTGCCGTTGGCGGGAGGCCAGTGCTCCTCAACCGCCCGGGGTTCTGTTGGCTTTATTTTCTCCAGCCGTTGCCGTTGGCGGGAGGCTAGTGCTCCTCAACCGCCCGGTAATGTGATGCGGGGAGCCACTGCTCCACCCGCGGTGTTGTGGGATAGCGCCTGCCGGCGCTGTTGCCATTGGCGGGAAGAAAGCTTTCCCTTTCTCTCGCCCGGAGAGTTGCTGCACGGGGAGCTGCTGCTTCCGCTCCACCCGTGGGATGAACGCATCGGCGCCTCTTCGCGCTTGCGTGTTGCTCTTCCAGGCAGCGGGGAGCTTTCTCACTCCTGCCTGCTGCCCCCGGGGCTTCCACGAGGCGTGGGCTCGCGGCTCTGGCAGATCTCGACTGCGCCACGAGCACTCCGAACTGAGGTGGCAGGCACGGCGGGGTGCGTGTCCGCCTCGTCGCCAGATGTAGTGTTGGCAGGTGGACCTCCTTACGATCCCAGTCGCACTCTCTTTCACTCAATGAAATGGGGCTGACACAGGAGCTGGGGTGCAACACCTCTTCACTTTATTTCTTCATAATACGAACTGCCGCTCTGCACGGTAACCCCTCCCCTTCCTGACACGTGGGACGCAGCCCACTTGGTGACTAATAATAGAGAGAGGTCTGTTCCTCACTTCGATAATATGGTGACGACACCACACATATGTCCAACTGTAAAAACAGAGTTAATATGTCATCGACTCTCTCCACGGCCCATATCTGTGTCTGCCAAGTAACTAATTACGTGTTAGGCCCTGTTCTACTGCAGATGATGAGCTCAGCAGCACCCACGTGGATGAAGACGGACAAGAAGGCTGAGATTGGAGCCTAACATCCCCTATGGAGTGGGCTGCCCATGTATAGGGTCTCGCCAACCAGCCTTGTGGGTTTTCACTGTATGTAATGACGACATAGATCACGCCAGGCACCCTTTTAGCTTACTGCACACCACTGATTTGCCAGAACGTTTGGCGTCAGCAGAGCTCTTTGCTGATGCACTCCTGTTTATAGGAATAAACACTTGTTATCCTTGCAAGCAGTGTCTTGGGCCTTTTTCCCTAGTGGGTTGCATTTTTTCTGGTGTGAGCTTACAAGGACTGGCCTTCAGTGTCCATTTCCCATTTCCCATTTCTTATTAGGAGTATTTCTACTCCCTATTTCTACTCCCTATCTTTATTTTCTGGGAGTATTTGCCTATTTTTAGGGAGTAAAATTGCCCGATACACCCCTTATCTGTAGGGCTGGGCACACCCATTCACAAAAGGTTTGGCCTCACACCAGGGTGATGCTCACCAACAGGGCTTTAGATACTCTTGAAAAGGGATACTAGGGCTTATCTGAGTTGTAGTGCAAACCATCTGTAGCCAAAGGTTGCAGACCCTGTTTTATACAATCACACGTGAGCTTTTGCATTTAAAAGAAGGGGTGTTCCATTCCTTATTAAAGTCACTTTTGAGCAAACACTTGATATAATTCATTAGGCTTCTGTCAAACCGCACATTGGAGAATCAGTATCACTGATTCATACCATCCCTGACCTTCGACTCAAAGCACAGGAGCGTCACTCGCCAACCTTACCCAGAGGTTGCATCACATCTCAAACAGGTTCGACCCCCAAACCAATCTTGGTGAGTGCTCCAACCTGCATTGCTTGAATGCCACCTTCAACCTGCTCTGAGCCACCGTATTCCCCCCGCTCGACGCCCTCTTGCCGCTTGGATCAACACAGTTTGCTGCACCCAAACTTGACTCGAACCTCTTGCACAACAGCTGTTAAACTGCCAAAAAACGCAACAAGGGATTATTGACTCCTAAATGCCCCCTTAATCTATTTTTGGTCTTTAGAAAATTGTTTGGTCACTTTGATCCCTTTTGCACCCAAGAATATATCATTTTAAAGAAGATTGACTTTTACTTACCTTTTTAACCCCCAATTCATGACCCATAGCGTTGCATCTCGGTGGGTTTTGTGTAGTGCTTTCTATTTAGCTTGTTAGTCTTGCATATAGTTTGTTGAATTCATAGAATATATATTTTTATAGAAAATTGATTGGACATTTCTTTATTTTGATATGATATGGCATTTGTAATGCGCCTATACACAAGTGTTTTTGGCCTGTTATGCTTCACTGTTTGGGGTGCTACTGAATCACATTCACACCCCTCTTCAGAGTATATAGCCTTCCCTCGGCCCGTGTTAGCACAAAAGGCAAAAGAGTATATCTCTTAACTGTTCCCGTTTTACCTTAATGATTGTGGTGGATCTTGGTATGTAGAAGTGTGAGACTTGAGTAGGCGATTTAGCCTCTACTTATCCATGTACTTTTGCAGTGCAGTAGTCAGATATGAAAGCGAAAGGTGGCAGGATCCACACTGCTCCAATGTGCCCCACTCATGCTTTCCCAGCCCCAGCCCCAGCCACCGCAATAAGGCCTGATTACCCCAGCACGTGTCCAATCCAACATCTGAAAATTCCGAGCCATGGCGGGCATGCAAGATCTGCCGGGTTGCAGCTCCACGCTACTACAAATATACAAACTAAACTAAACTACCCCAAGAGTAGAGACCTCCAAGCCCGCCATCGGTGCCCATCTTTGCCCACAACCAAACATAAAAGTGATAAGGCTCGGGATCTGACCTGTGACCAAAACCAATAATGTGCAACTTCTTGAGATCTAAACATACAGCTGTGAGCTGCTGCCCATGCCTTGTTATGCGCCTTGATGGGGACGATCACAAATGCAAGCCATAGACTGAAGAAAGGAGGAAATGGAGTGCAAAAACGTTCCCTCTGACTGACAAAAGCAACCAAAATGAAGTTAGGTACATGCTCTGTACAAAGCGAATGGACTATTACTTGAATAAAATCCATGAACGCATGACACTCGATCTTGAAACAACAATCGGGGTATGAAACGTATTCCTTCACTACTACCACTGAGTTTAGACAAGGGTTTGGAATGTTTCATGTAGTCCAATTTGGCCAGTGAACTGATAGGTCATACTTGGTATAGGTACCTCGCTCATGACTTATAATTGGTATTTGGGGGTTACTGAATCGATTGGCATCTTCTTTTGGCATGTCCATCCGACAACAGTCTAAGGATGAATTCAAAGTCTCTTTATTACATATGTTTCAGCGAGTGGAGGTGGGTATGCGAAGTGGCACATGCATCTGAAAGCTTTGTTTAGTGTAAATCTTATGAAAGGTTAGATACCCTGCTGGTTGAAAATGATGTCACTTTGAACCCCTACGGGAGTCATGTGTTTCTTTACTTGCCATGCAAGGATGTCATTGATAGTACGTATGATAACATTATTGTTTCTGGACTTGCTTGTGTTTGAGTTATGTGCTTGTATTGTTATGTCAAAAGTATCTAAAGAACAGAGTATCACAGTTGTGTAATGCTTCACCAGGCAATACAATCAATAGTTATATGAAGATCACGCTCCGCTTCCAGGATGCACTGGACACGTTATCACAATTACCTTTGATGTGATGTGTTTCCTGATATTTCTTTTCTTGCTGGGAGTCCCCAATATGAAAATGCTAGCCTGGTCTTGCAAGTCTGTAATAAAAAGGACAAGACAGGGAAGCTTCAAATCTGGGGCACGTGAATAGTAGAGATCCTTCCAGCTCTTCTCTGTTGCAACCCTGTATCACCTTTAATCGCATTCAATGTATGGTTGTAGATATTTTTAGGTGTGCAGGAGGCCCTAGAGGCAGTGTTGTGTAAACTGCAAGGTTATGCCTGTGCAGTAATTTCTTTGTGTTGGTGCTTTCCGCAGATTTTGAGGAGTCCCCGCTTGGCAATGAATCCCTGGAGGCCCTGCGGACCCTGTCATTTTCCGAACTTCCTGATTTGCAGCAGTCAGCAGCTTTGTACTACTTACATATCAGCCAACACTGTGAGTATGTGTGCATCTTACACAGGCACTGACCGCTGTTATGTTTGTGTCTTTCGCTATTTTCGGAATCATGTGAAAATGTACAAAAAGGACAACTCCGACATCTAGAAAGAATACACTGACTCACTCTCTCGGCTATTGAACTGTGACAACCGCCTTTTTGCTCTCCACACGCACAAAATGATGTAGTAGAGTGTCATTTTGACAGATACTTCTTTAGCAAGACACTGTTTGAAGTTACTCTGGCTTTTTACTTCCAACAACACAGAAGAACTTGACTCAAAAGTAAAATTGAAGACATGTATTGATACTCTGAATGTTTTGGGGTGTCTCGCAAATTTAAAGTCTCTCTTCATGCGATATAAGTTTTTCTCCCCCACTCACCAAAACTAAGCATCACCTTCTCATCCATTCTCTGTATTTCTTGGTTAGCCTCTGATGACTTTCAGGAGTAGATTGGTCCTTTCGGGATGTGGCTTCTTTGGACAAGTGGTGGGTACCTCACTACTCCTCCATGCTTGCAATTTGTTGAGAATAATTCTAGACAGTCTTAATCCCAATTCCACTTCTCAGGGAACACACTGGTTGCCTCTAATTTTCTTTAGGCATGCCTGGATTTAGTTCTTACCAGGGCTACTTTTGTAATCAATTTATATTTGGTTAATATTTTGGGAAATAATCTAGCTTAACCATCAACTTTATTGAATCTTTTTAATGATAGTTTAGCATAGAAAAATGATCAGTTCACCATGGACTTTACTTTCAATACTTTCAACATCTCTCAAGCTTTATGAAGGGTTAATTTCTTCCGGGAATCTATTTTCTACATTTGCAATGCCCAAAGGTTCAATTCACTATTCCCTCCATTATGTGCACTTATGAAACTCTTGAACAAATGTTTGTTTTGTCATTGATTGCACCTTGTAGTCTTCCATTGACAGACTTGACTGGTGTATACTTCATCATAGACTTTACTCTGGACATTTTCAAGGGCTCTGGAACTTAGAGAGAAATACCCCTTCATAAGGGACATCCCTTTGTGCATTTGAATTGACACTGAGATGTAAACAAATATTCACTTCATTATAGAATTTACTTGGTATCGTTTCATTAACTCTTAGCCTCAGACACTCGCTTCATCATAGACTTCACCACTTTGTATTTTTCAAGTTTCAGTGACCTTTGGACTTAGACTAGTTTTAATTTCCTTCCTCACAGTCTTCATATCCCAAATTGCATCTGTTCATCTCACTCTTAATGTTCCTGACTCGACTTGGTCCCAGCCCAGATTCTAGTGACTTAAGTCTTTATCTGAGACTTTGGACTCTATGGCCAACATACATTGGACTCTCCCTCATAGCTACTCCCAGCATTCAGTTATTCTGAGCTTTTCCTCTGGGACCCTGGCCTACAGGACACAACCTGCACCAGTACCTGTGTGTCTCATAAGGCTGCATGACACAGCCTGGACTTTCCCAACATTACAAGGATTCACATCTTTACCTCTAGGACAGTGGACTGTGTCCCAACATGCATTCACTTTTCTTCTTAGTGAATCACTACTAGGGCTAGAAGGACTTCCTAGCACTACAACAAGTCAAGGGTTTTTATTTCTGGGACAGTGGACTAAGTGTCCCAACATACATAAGACTCTCACTCAAAATGTTGTTTGATGCGGCCTGGTTAACCGTTTTGAGTCTTTGTTTCTTGGTTCATAGGCTGCACAGCCCAACATGCATCTGTTAACCACGCTATTAATCTTTCTTAACTTGACCTGGTTCGTTTCCCAGCATTTATTGTGATTCAAATTCTAGAATTCGGGCCCCAACATGCATCTTTCTCTCCAGTTCCACGGTCTTCTTTCTTCCGTCTATGCCGGAGTGTCTGAGATTTGTGTCCTGTTCTTCGTGCGTACGTCGTTTTGTCTTTCTGGAGTGCTTAGGGCCGGAACACCAGTGGGACTCTTGCTTCTACTGCGACGCCCTCTCTGTCCGTGCACTCCAGCGTCGGCTTGTCAGGTAGGAGGAGGTGTTCCAGTGGATTCTTACTCCTCATTTACAGCAGTTCATTGAAGAAAAAAGGAAGCGTCCAGTAAGTTCCTTCCTTTTTAGGGCACCCCAGTCACGTGACTCCTTTCTGGGATCTTCTGGTTCCGGGAGGGTCCCAAGTGGCTCTGATACCAGTGCTCTCCCTGAGGTGTCCCAAAAGGGATCCAACCTGCACTCCAGAGTTTTCTCCGAGGCTCCCTGTAAGGGGGCTGTCAGGACCAGATCTTCATCCGAGTTTCCCCATCTGGGGGCTTAAGTTAAGCCCAGCATTTCTGGGGATGTTTTCACTGGGGTACTTCCGGAGGTTTCCAAGTCTGAAACTAAACGTACCAAGACTGGTCTCGTACCAAGCATCCCCGACTACAGGCCCCCTTTGAGGGCTCTAGCTACGGGTGGTGACCTTAAGCCTTCCCGTACACAATCCTGTGGTCGAACCGATCCTGCTGAGGGGGCAAAGAAGGAATGTAAACCCCTTAAGTCTTCAAGTACTGGCCCTGCCGAGGTTCCCTCATCAAGGGCTAATTCTTCAGCAGAATCTAAGGGGTTACAAAAGCGCTCTAGATCTGCTAGCACCCGCTCTGCCGAGGTTCCCTGTCACAAGGCTAAAATGGAAAAAAGTCACCTGATACGTCTGTGGTGACAATGGTCTCACTGACATCTGTGACGCAGTTCACCTCAGGCAGTAACAAAATGGCGGCCCAACCCCTGCGGTCTGAGGCGGCCATTTTGACTACCTCTCTTACACCAGTGTTCTCAACGGCTGGTACATAGGGGCCTGTTTTTGGTGCCAAGCAGCCTTTTCCACGTAATGTGGACAATAGGAATCCGTTCCACCCTCAAATGGATTGGTGTGCTCGTTTTCCACTGCCACACACTGTCTCGCTCCCTCCTACATCCGCACCCTTAGTTTACATGGATCCAGCTGGTGGAGGGCCATCCTGGCAACCAGCCTCTTTGCAATCCTGAGGGTATGCCCCTTCAGAGCGGCCTCTACCCACTCCTGTGCCTAGACCTTCCTCTGAGGATGTGTTTTTTGGCAAGTTTCAGACCCTTATTCACTCTGACTCGATGAAGGCATACTTTAAGGATCTATTCAAAGAAATGTATCCTAAGCCTCTCGAGCCGCAACCTGCTCCGGCTACTTCTCTGCAGGTTCCGGTAGTGCCACCCTCTCCAACTTTTCCGTTGGGGTCCCCCTCCTCTACCACCACCACCACTGCCTCCACTTTCACCTATACTTAAGACTTCTGTTGCACAGTCAGGTCTGCCCACGGGGTCACATGCTGCAGATCAAGTTTCTGTTCCCGCTGCATAGGATGATGATCAAGCGGAACCAGGATAGCAAGGACCCGCCCCACTCTGTCAGAGCCTTTCATGACCGGGTTGTGGATATGATGGCGTTGCTAGATATTCCGATACACGAGCTTCCGGCTCCACAAGAAGGTGTACTTTCAGGAGCCTTTACTCTTTCGACACAGGAACGCACAGGCCATTTCCTTCAAAAGGATATGCTAGCTGAAGCCTGCAGGGTCTGGGAAATACCTAATTCCGGGCAGCACCTCAACAGGAATTTTGACACTCGCTACAAGCTACACTCGTCAGAAGACATACGCTTGACTGCATGTTCACTCCCCTCATCAGTGGCAGCAGCTGCGCTCCAGTCTAAGCCGTCCTCTACATCCTCTATGGCACCATCTCAAGTCCTTTCCAAGGAGGTCATGCTTCTTGATGCCATTGGGAAAAAAGTATTTTCCAATTCCGCTTGTCAGCTGCGACAGGCGAATACCAAGGTCAGTTTTAGGAATGTGTAAAGACTTGTAGGGGGTGTCTGTACTTCCGCTCTCTATAGGGTAGAGGAGAGGCACAGAGGACCCCAGCCAAGATTCTCTATATGGTAGCAATGGACGAGCAATCAAGGCCTAGCTTCTCAGGAGTTGATGCAGGCTGGTTCTTAAGTACAGTGTAGTCCCCGAACCCCCACAAAGGAATGTCCACACACTGTATTACTGAAAACACAGTCTTTATATAATTAATATTCAAAGGTATGTACATGATCACAATAACGCACTTTGTACTCGGAAGTCAATAATGATAAATATATACAATTCTAAAGTGGTACCACTAATGTTATCGAATCTCATTAAAGTGCATCAACTGTACGGTTAAAATGTCACACAGATTAGTAACGAGGAAACCAGCAATAGAGATAGGCAGGAACGTAAGATGGTTGAAACAATAGGCAGAATTCTGGCCCCGTTACCTAGACACAGTTCTGTGTGGAGATCCCCCCGCCTGGGCAACCTGTAAAATAAGGATATATCGCACAAGCCCAGTCCATATGTTCAATAGTCTCACTTCTTCCTGTTAAGGTTTTACCCCCCGAATGTACCTGGTGGAGTAGAGCTCTGCGACAATGCGTCGACCGATCCTTCTTGAGTGCCTCCCTTTCAGGCGGGAGCCACGGATCGTCGAGAGGTGTCAGGGAACTTGGCGTTCGGTGTCGGGGAATCGACGGCCCTTCTTGAGTGCCCTCCCTTTAAGGCAGGAGTCATGGGTCGTCGAAAGTCCGACGGTGAACAGGGTGAACTACGGCAGGGAAGTGGCAGCTTCATTCCTAGCGGTGCTCGTCGACGACAGAGCGTTGGCGACCTGCAAGGAAGAGGCGTGCGGGGCACCTCGGTGACGCTAGTTCTGGACCGCAAAGAGATGATGAAGAACTGTGGCCCAGCAGGGGCGTCGAGTCGTCAGCGTCTCTGTGGTCCTTAGGTTGCAGGAAACCCACCGGTGGATGCTCCTCGCCGCGTCGACGGTCAGGCCTTCTCCAGCAGGAGACAAGCGGGTGACGATGCAGACGAGAGCGTCCGATGATCAATTGAAGTTCTTAGGCAAACGGGAGCACGGCGGCTCCGGTCGGCGACGGCGGTCGTCGACAGTGGCGGACAACAGTCCGAGTGCTTCTCCTTGGAGTTCCGCAGCAGTCCCCGTATCGGGTCGGCAGCCTGTCGTAGGTCTGTCTACCAGGGAGCTTTGGCAAAGATCAGCTGTGCACGATGGTCCCTCGTAGCTCGGGAAGAGGGCGCCTTAGCAGGTCCTCTCTGGGTCAGTCCTTGGAGGCACAGCAGCTTTCGGATTGTGAAGGAGAGCAACAGCATTTCTTCTCATCCAGCAGGGCTTCAAGGTCAAGCGTCAGTTAATCCAGTTACTCGTCGTAGTGGACTTCAGTTTCTGAACACGATTCCTAGCAGTGAGAGGTCCCCAGATATACTGTAGATCTCCCATTCATTCCGTTGGGTCACACTCAAGCATCCAATCATGACTACGGGCATTCATGCAGGCAGGCAGCCAATCAGGCACACGAGGTATTCAGGCCGTTCACTTCTCTCCAGACACTTACAACAAGTTATGTGTATTGGGACAAGTACCGAGCCATTCAACACTCCAAGTTGCATTCATACCGGTTTCGGGCAGGGTTGTCTCAGTCATTGTGTCAACCACCAGATACTAGACACCCACAACACAGAATGCATATTCGTCACACACTCCATTCACCCAGGTCCCACCCACAGGAGGTACCCACAACATACATCACCAGCTAGTCTGGCTGGGCCTTCACAGCAACACCATATATGGCATTTCCACCTAACAGCCAGTCAGGGGGAAGGGACAGAGTCAGGGCTTCCCAGGACTTTGGGAAAACAAAGTAATGGGTAATAGAAAGCAAGAGGCCACCGAGGCCATCTTGTTTTCCATCAGGAATCAACGGAACCCAATGGCAGGGTATCCCAAAATGGAGGATACGCCGCACACCTGTCAAACTCAGCATGGAGCTGCCACCAGCCCATAACCTGCTCTGCGGGCCACCCACAGCTGCCCAAAAACATACACTAGGGGCACAGGGTTGTACCCCCACCCATGGGTGCCATAAGGGTATCCCACAGGTCAGTTCACCAAACCAAAAGAGAGTGAGCTGCACCGCCAGGAGTCCCACATGAACTCCTGCGCAGAAAACACGACAGACCACATGATAAAAAACAGTAAAGGACAAGGATACGGAGGCCCTGTCCCTCCAATGCATTTCCAGCATCACAGTCGCCCTCCTCCCCCCCAGACTGAGGTGGAGGGTGCCTAATCTCCCACAGGATAGACACTCTCATCCAGACGGTCAACATACCTTCTGGAAAGGCCATCTGCATTATCGTGACTCTTCCCTGGTCGGTGCTCTATGGTGAAGTCTAGCCATTGCAGGCTAATGGACCACCTGAGCAGTTTCGGGTTCTCACCCTTCATCTGCATAAGCCACTTCAGGGGCTTATGATCTGTTTGGACCTTGAAGGTTATTCCCCGTAAGGTAGGGCCTAAAACGGCCTAGGCTCCAAACTATGCTAAAACATTCCTTTTCAACAGTAGCCCACCTAAGTTCTCTACCCTTGCGTTGTCTACTGATGAATATGATAGGATATTCTCTCCCTTTGTCATCTAACTGGGACAAGACAGCTCCAATTCCGGTGTTGCAGGCATCCGTCTGGACGATAAAGGGTCGGCTGTAGTCAGGCGCACACAACACGGGTGCCCGACACAGACTTTCTTTCAAGCCATTAAAGGCCCTCTGACAGTCTTCAATCCAATTGACCTTTCTAGGCTGCTTGGGTGAAGTCAGAGCTGTCAGTGGTGCAGCTATGGTTCCATAGTCCGCCATGAAATTGCGGACCCAGTGAGACCCAAAAAGGCTCTCACCTGGGTTTAAGTAGTGGGAGTCTCCCAGTCCTGTACATCCTGTACTTTACTGGGGAGAGGTTAGATTTGACCCCCTCCTACCTCATGACCAAGATTCGAGACTTTCCCCTGAGCTATCTGGCACTTGGTGGCCTTGATAGTGAGGTTAGCCCTCTGTAAGGCCTGCAACACTCTACCCAGATGTGTCAAGTGCTCTTCCCAAGTGGAACTGTAGACGGCAATGTCGTCTAAATAAGCCACACAAAAGGCTTCCAGCCCACTGAGAGCATGATTGACCAATCTCTGGAAGGTGGCAGGGGCATTCTTTAACCCAAAAGGCATGACCCTAAACTGGTAGAGTCCCTCTGGTGTGGAGAACGCCGTCTTTTCCTTGGCATGGTCCGTCAGAGCTATTTGCCAATAGCCTGAGGTGAGGTCAAAGGTGCTCACAAATTTGGCAGCACCTTTGGTGTCCATGAGCTCATCAGCCCAGGGCAAGGGGTGCGCGTCTGTTTTGGTGACGGCATTGACTCCTCGGTAGTCCACACAGAACCTCCAATCCTTGGTACCGGACTGGGAACTTGCCTTGGGGACAAGGACCACTGGACTGGACCAGGGACTGGTTGAGGGTTCAATAACACCCTGATCCAACATCTTGGCGACCTCAGCCTGGATGTGGTTCTTAACCGTATCTGACATTCGGTAGTTCCTGCTCTTGACAGGCACGCTGTCACCAGTGTCAATCTCGTGCTTACACCACGGTGTAAGGCCTGGCGTCAGCGAAAACAGAGAGGCATACTGCTGGAGCAAAGTCCTGCAGGCCCTCTGCTGCTCGGTTGTCAAATCTGGAGTGAGCTGCACTCCCTCCACTGAGCCATCCTGAGGGTTGCTATGCAGCAAATCAGGAAGGGGCTCACTCTCATCCTCTTCTTGCTCTGAAGCCAGCAAGAGACATGAGACTTCTGCTCGCCTGTGGAAAGGCTTGAGCCTATTAACATGTAATACCTGAGGGGCTGCCCCTGGGATTCCCATGTCAACCAGATAATTGACCTCGCCCATCTTGGAGACTATCCTGAAGGGTCCAGTCCATTTATCTGCCAATGCCTGAGGCTTGGTAGACTCCATCACGAGGACCTCCTGTCCCAGAGTCCAATCCACTTGCGATGCTTTAAGGTCATGCCAGTATTTGTTCAATTCCTGGCTGGCCTTGAGATTCGCCGTTGCTTGACCCATTATCTGTGTCATCCTCCGTCTGAGGCCTAACACATAGTCCCCCACTTGGTTGGCGGGACCGGGAGGGTTGGCTTCCAAGCCTTCTCGGATCAAGGCGAGGGGCCCCCTCGCGGGATGTCCAAAGAGCAACTCAAAGGGGCTGAAACCAACACCCTCTTGAGGTACCTCTCTGTAAGTAAACAGCAGGCATGGCAGGAGGAGATCCCATTTCCTCCTTAGGGGCTCTTCCAAAGCACCTAGCATGTCCTTGAGAGTTTTATTAAATATCTCAACCAGACCATTGGTCTGGGGGTGGTAAGAAGTGGAGAACTTGTAGGTTACCCCGCACTCTTTCCACATGGTTTTCATGTAACTAGACATGAATTTGGATCCTCGGTCACAGACAACTTCTTTGGGGAATCCAGCACGGGCGAAAATGCCCAGGAGTGCCCGGGCCACCACCTTGGCAGTAACAGCCCGAAGGCGTATAGCCTCAGGGTACCTGGTGGCATGATCTACCAAAACCAGGATGAACCGATGTCCACCTGACGTGGGAGGGTCAAGGGGTCCGACGATGTTGATGCCCACCCTCTCAAACGGTGTGCCAACCACTGGCAATGGCTGCAGTGGGGCAATGACACTGCCTCCAGTCTTGCCAGACAACTGACAAGTTGGGCAGGTCCTGCAGTGGGACTCCACCTCTACTCTCATTCAAGGCCAGTAGAAATGGGCAGAGAGCCTTTGCTTAGTCTTCTTGGTACGAAGATGACCAGCCAAGGGCACCTCATGCGCCAACTGTAGTAGGAAGGGCCTGTAAACCTGGGGTACCACCAACCTCTTGAGGGCACCAGGTTCAGGCTTAGTGGGCTCACTAACAAGGAGCTCGCCCTCCCAATAAATCTGGAAAGTCCTAGGCACTTCTCCTTGTGCCTGGGACAGGGCCTGTTTCCTCAGACCCTCGAGAGAGGGACACTCTCTCTGTCCTTCACAGAAGTCTCCCGGGAGGGTCCCCCTTTAGCTAACACGCATTGAAGATCGGGATGATCCTCCGGGTTGAGAACCTCTCCCACAGAAGAGTCTTCTGGCTCTTCTCCCACAGGAGTTGAGACGGGGTTTACCACTGGACCCAGCCCGCCCGGAGCATGGATCCCAATGGGTGCTGTAGGAACAGCAGGAAGAGAAGGGGCTCCCTCCAAGGAGGTGGTCTTCTTGCTCTTCCTTCGTCTTGCCTTAGGCCGCGACTTCGGCTCGGGTACCCGACTCACAGCCAGACCCGGTGTCACCTGTGACCTAGTGACCGCAGCATCAGTCATGGGAAGACCATCCGTGATCAACCCCAACTCTACTAGATCATTACCTAACAGAATGTTAGCAGGGATGTTGTCCTGAACCAGGACAGGAAGCTTTGCTGTCTTGTCTCCAATTACGAGTGTGACTCGGGCTACAGGCGATAATTTGGGAGGCCCACCAGCTAACCTGGTGGTTCTCAGAGGAACATCTACATAGTCCTCTGGCTTGCGCAGGGTTCTGTGCACCACTGTCATGATTGCCCCAGTGTCTCTCAAACCAGTAGAATGCTGGCCATTCAGGAGGACACTTCTCAAAAATCTACGGGTGTTCTGTGGGATAGTCGCCAGTATTTCCGCATACTTGTCCCAGGCCCCAAGGGACACTAAGGAAATCTCTACGGGAGCACCAAAAGTGATCCCTGTAGAGGAGGGGAGGGCAGTGGCCTCCACCTCAGACATGGGGTAAGGGTAGGTCAGGCTGACAGCCTGTACTCCGAGTGCCTTACCTTTATACTTGGAGTCACCCCTTTTGTGATCCAGAGCCCCACAGTCCTAACAAGTGGCGGGAGTGCGGGGTACGGTACTGGAACCACCGCTAGCCTGCTTTGCAGCAGGTGGACCACTACTCTTATTCCCACCCACAGATGACTTATCCCCACTAGATTTTTGGGTCTTAGGAGAGGAGGGTTTCGGTTTATTCGACTGTGACTGCATTTGGGACTCCTCAGCTTTCTGAGAGGCCCCCTTTTCTTTGTCCTTCCTACTGGAGTCCTTAGGGGACACCCGGTGGGAGACCCACTTGTCAGCCAACCTAGCCAGCTTAAAGGGATCCAAAATGTTCTGGTCAGCAACATATTGACGCAGCTCCGGTGAACAGGCTTCAGAAAAATGCTCAAAAAACAACAGGTGGGACAATTCAACAAAAGTTTTCACCTTGTAACCATCAATCCACCCCATCATATTCATGTGCGCAGCACTCACCCAGTCAACCCAAGACACATTCTCTCTTTTCTTAAAATCCCTGAACCTTTTAAGGTATTGGGTAGGCGTCTTGCCAAACCTGGCAATCAAAGCAGATTTCATACACTCATACTGACTCCTTTCTTCCGCACTTAGCTTCAGAATACAGTCATATCCAGTTTGAGGCACTCTGCTCAGCAAACACTTAGCCCAATCTCTTTTGTCAACATCATGAATTGCACAAGCCATTTCAAACGCTTCAATCCATTGGAGGATATCAGAACCCTCCGAAAACACACCATCCAAATCCTTCATAAATTTGGTTTCTGGAGACCTGACACTCTCACTGGGTTTCGCTGAAGTCTCCACTCGAGCTTTCTCTAGCTGGATTCTCTGACATTCGGTGTCCTTGTCTTTGAGTTCAACATCCCTATTCTTGAGTTCCACTTGTTGGGTCAGCTCCTCTTTCTTCAGCTCAGCATCTATTTCCAACTTGCAATATTCAAAGGCCAATTTCATCCTTAATAACTCAAGTTCCAAGGTATTGCTGGGGTTCGGAACAGAGGCAGCAGGAATGGCGGCATTCCCAGGAACAGATTCAGTAGAAACCCCAGGGGCAGAGTCCTCACTGGTTGCATTCCCCCCCCCTCATCAAGAGTTTCACCATCGGTCTGGTAGTCCACCAGGGCAGCTATCAGCTCAGCCCTAGACTTATCCACAAAGTCTAACTCCCTGGCTTCACGAGCACTCTGGAGAGCCTCTAAGCTCATCTGAGTCAATTTACCATTCGCAATAGACTCCATTGCTTTTAATGCAGTTATTTTGTACACACCCAAACCTTAATCTAATAAAGTGCGGATATTTTGTAAGTGGCATGGTTATACACGGATTCTTAAAACCATAAGCATCCCACCGCTGCCACCAGTGTAAAGAATGGTAGGGGGTGTCTGTACTTCCACTCTGTATAGGGTAGAGGAGAGGCACAGAGGATCCCAGCCAAGATTCTCTATAAGGTAGCAATGGACGAGCAATCAAGGCCTAGCTTCTCAGGAGGTGATGCAGGCTGGTTCTTAAGTACAGTGTAGTCCCCGAATCCCCACAAAGGAATGTCCACACACTGTATTAGTGAAAATACAGTCTTCATATAATTAATATTCAAAGGTATGTACACGATCAAAATAACGCACTTTGTAGTCGGAAGTCAATAATGGTAAATATATACAATTCTAAAGTGGTACAACTAATGTTATTGAATCTCATTTAAGTGCATCAACTGTACGGTTAAAATGTCACACAGATTAATAACGAGGAAACCAGCAATAGAGATTGGCAGGAACGTAAGATGGTTGAAACAATAGGCAGAATGCTGGCCCCGTTACCTAGACACAGTTCTGTGTGGAGATCCCCCAACCTGGGCAACCTGTAAAATAAGGATATATCGCACAAGCCCAGTCCATATGTTCACTAGTCTCACTTCTTCTTATTAAGGTTTTACCCCCCCAATGTACCTGGTGGAGTAGAGTTCTCCGACGATGCGTCGACCGATCCTTCTTGAGTGCCTCCCTTTCTGGCGGGAGCCACGGATCGTCGAGAGGTGTCGGGGAACTTGGCGTTCAGTGTTGGGGAATCGACGGCCCTTCTTGAGTGCCCTCCCTTTAAGGCAGGAGTCACGGGTCGTTGAACGTCCGACGGTGAACAGGGTGAACTACGGCAGGGAAGTGGCAGCTTCGTTCCTAGCGGTGCTCGTCGACGACAGAGCGTTGGCGTCCTGCAAGGAAGAGGCGTGCGGGGCACCTCGATGACGATAGTTCTGGACCGCAAAGAGATGATGAAGAACTGTGGCCCAGCAAGGGCGTCGAGTCGTCGGCGTCTCTGTGGTCCTTAGGTGGTGGGAAACCCACCGGTGGATGCTCCTCGGCGCGTCGACGGTCAGGCCTTCTCCAGCGGGAGACAAGCGGGTGACAATGCAAATGAGAGCATCTGATGATCAATTGAAGTTCTTAGGCAAACAGGAGCACGGCGGCTCCGGTCGGCGACGGCGGTCGTCGACAGTGGCAGACAACAGTCCGAGTGCTTCTCCTTGGAGTTCCGCAGCAGTCCCCGTATCGGGTCGGCAGCCTGTCGTAGGTTTGTCTACCAGGGAGCTTTGGCAAAGATCAGCTGTGCACGATGGTCCCTCGTAGCTTGGGAAGAGGGCGCCTTACCAGGTCCTCTCTGGGTCAGTCCTTGGAGGCACAGCAGCTTTCGGATTGTGAAGGAGAGCAACAGCAATTCTTCTCGTCCAGCAGGGCTTCAAGGTCAATTGTCAGTTAATCCAGTTACTCATCGTAGTGGACTTCAGCTTCTGAACACGATTCCTAGCAGTGAGAGGTCCCCAGATATACTGTTGATTTCCCATTCATTCCGCTGGGTCACACTCAAGCATTCAATCACGACTACGGGCATTCATGCAGGCAGGCAGCCAATCAGGCACATGAGGTATTCAGGCCATTCACTTCTCTCCAGACACTCACAACAAGTTATGTGTATTGGGACAAGTACCGAGCCATTCAACACTCCAAGCTGCATTCATACCGGTTTCGGGCAGGGTTGTCTCAGTCATTGTGTCATCCACCAGATACTAGACACCCACAACACAGAATGCATATTCGTCACACACTCCATTCACCCAGGTCCCACCCACAGGAGGTACCCACAACATACATCACCGGGAAGGCTCCAGCTAGTCTGGCCGGGCCTTCACAACAACACCATATATGGCATTTCCAGCTAACAGCTAGTCAGGGGGTAGGGACAAAGTCAGGGCTTCCCAGGACTTTGGGAAAACAAGGTAATGGGTAATAGAAAGCAAGAGGCCACCGGGGCCATCTTGTTTTCCATCAGGAATCAACGGATCCCAATGGCAGGGCCGGGGTATCCCAAAATGGAGGATACGCTGCACACCTGTCAAACTCAGCATGGAGCTGCCACCAGCCCATACCCTGCTCTGCGGGCCACCCACAGGTGCCCAAAAACATACACTAGGGGCACAGGGTTGTGCCCCCCACCCATGGGTGCCATAAGGGTATCCCACAGGTCCGTTCACCAAACCAAAAGAGAGAGAGCTGCACCGCCAGGAGTCCCACATGAACTCCTGCACGGAAAACACGACAGAACACACGAAAAAAAATAGTAAAGGACAAGGATACGGAGGCCCTGTCCCTCCGATGCATTTCCAGCATCACAGAATGTATTCCTCCTGACAGGATCGAAGATTTTAAAGGCGACTTATCCGATGCCAGAGCGCTGCTCAAGACCTGCTGAAGGCCGTGGTCCATCATGTTGACACTTCAGCTCGAACCTTATGGTTGGCGTAGACATCTCCCGCCAAGTGTGGCATGCTACGAAGTTCTCGAAGAAGGTTCAATCTACCCTTCAAATGTAAAGAACTGTTTCACTCCTCCACCATGAGGAACCCACTAAAACAAAGGCAAGCACGTAAATGGCTAAATTTTTGTCGGTCCTTGTCAAAGCCCCAGCTAAAGCAGCTTATACTCGGAGGTCGGGACTCAAACAAGGTCCTTCTCAGGTTTCAGAGGGTTCCAGGAATGCTGTGCGTGCCGGACAGAAGGTCCCGCTGGTAGGCCTCGCTGCAAGTAGCAAAGGCATGGTGGCTGGTTTTTCTCTCGATCAATGGCTTCCTCTTAGGCAACAGGTGGTCTCATCACTGATAAACCATCTAAATGATGTTTTCCATCGGTCTCACAAGACTCCGGTGGGAGGACGAATATCGTCTCATGTGGAGGTGTGGTAGACCATCACAGACGACCGATGGATTTTGTTGGCCGCCCGTGCAGGCTTCTGCTTGCCCCTCCCTCATACCCCACCCTCCTCTTCAGCAGACTGGGTTGCCCTCCCTCCGAGCCAAAGTACAGAAATGTCTAGACCTCAGAGCAGTGGAACCTGTTCCCTTGTGGGACCAAGAGGAGGGCTATTACTCCCATCTGTGTACAGTGCCCACCCAGGCTGGCCTGCGCACTATTCTGGACCTCTCCAACTTCAATCTCTTCCTAGCCCAAGAGAAAATCCAGATGATTATGCCCAGCCCGATAAGGTCCTCTCTCCGGAAGGGCGAATGGCTCAGTGTGGTAGATCTTCAAGACACCTACATGCATATGCTGATCAGGGGCACACATTGGAAATACCTGGAGTTCTGTGTGGGAACGGAACACTTCCAGTATCGAGTACTACCGTTTGGGCTCAGCTCGGCACTGCGTGTCTTTACGAAGATGATGGCGGTCATCACAGCATTCCTCAGACTGCAGGGAATTCATGTATATCCATATTTGGACAACTGGCTTCTGCGCAGTGCTTTCCCACAAGCTGCAACAGCCAATCTTCAGTCACTCCTCCAGCTTCCTCCAGCTCTTGTTCCATCTGGGGCTCTCGGTGAACTAGTGGAAATGGTCTATGACGGTTGCTCAAGACCTGATTTTTCCAGGTTTCCATTGAGAAACCGTCAGTGCCAGAGTGTTCCTGATGGAGGACAGAATTGCGGACCTATCAACCACGTGCCAGCTGTTCCTCCAGTCCGCCCATATGTCGGCCTGGTGGTTTCAGAGCCCCTTGGGCCTTATGGTTTCTTGCGTTTTAGCCCTACCTCTTGCAAGACTGAAAATGAGGCGCACTCAGCTTGCTCTTCGGAGCTACTGGTCTCAGGCTATGGACCCGGACTAAAAAATTATTCCAGTTCCCCCATGACGGCGGATCTTCAATGGTGGTTGTGAGGTGGTCAAAGAGGCAACAGAGCCAAGGGAGAAGCCTATTCTAGTAATGAGACCCAGCCAACAAAAGGTTCACCCAGTAAATCACCATAAAACTACATGCCCCAGAAACCACCACGAGAAACGAAACCAAGGAGGGGGCAGAGACAGAATTAAAAAAGGAAAATGACATAGGTACAGCCCAATCATGCCGCATAGAGACAGGTATACTAGAGACTGGCACTGGTACAATACAGTCAGCCCGCATAGAGATAGGTACCCCCACAGATGTACAGGGTGGGATGGTCAAACAGTGCATGAAACTGGGTGGAAGGAGGAAAGAAAACACACTGCAGGTGTCATGAATCGCTGGGTGCGCCCCTTTTGTGCCTCATGGTCCTCGTCAGCCCGCATAGAGATAGGTACCCCCAGAGATGTACAGGGTGGGATGGTCAAACAGTGCATGAAACTGGGTGGAAGGAGGAAAGAAAACACACTGCAGGTGTCATGAATCGCTGGGTGCGCCCCTTTTGGGCCTCATGGTCCTAGTCACAATGGACTTAAACAACTAATACCTCCAATATGGCCGTCCAACGCATTCCCTTCTCGCTCCATGCGTTGGACGTAACCCTTCTCTATTTCTAGACCACGCCTTCTGCGGCACCGCGCGTCTCAATGCTATAGTGATTAGCGACCAGACGTGTGCTCCGTAGCTCGCGGTTCTTCTCCTTTCTACTCCGCTATCCCTTCCTCGAAACCCCCCCCTTCTTAATCCTCCTGGATTCAAGTTCTAGTCAACTTACCTTGCCTCCTGGATTCCTGGATTCGACCTCCCGGAAAACTGAACGCATTCTGGATTCGGCAGAGACACGGGCCGCCTTCTTCAAAACCCGATCCACCCGAAAGAAGGCAGTCTCCAAGAACACCGGTAAAGAACGGATTCAGGTGAGAAGGGGGGAACTCCTTGACAGCAGGTGTGGGGAATGGGAGGGAAAACTGTGTGGAGGCGGAAGGGATGGGAGGAGCAGAGAAGGGGTTAAATGCGGCAACAGAGAGCTCACCAGGTGTTTCTGATTACAGCTGTAAGCCAGGCCGGAGATCAGAGAGGAATGGGACGAATAATTAGGTGATTTGCACTGGGCATACTAGAAGGCTCACTGAGAGGCACCGAAGAGATCCCTATCCGAGATGGACTCGCTGAGGAGAAGCGCCGGACGTCAACCATTAATAAAGGACTGTGCATTCCGTGTGGTTTTTACCTTTTTATTTCTTAAACCAGTGGAAAGAGGGTCGGACAGACTGAAAGCTAATATCCGTGGAGAAAAGAATTAAATTGACTTTATTGTCCATTTAACAAGGCGAGAAGTCAAGTGGAGCTTCCTTTGAACTCTGGACTTATTTAACCCTTTCACGGAAACCAAGCCTCGTAAAAACTAATACTGTTTGATGTGCACACTGAGGGCTGTTGGTAAGGTTAACACCGCAATAAATCTTGAATTGTTAACCCGGCATCCAACTGCAGTCTACTATTTTACAGTGGTCATCCGCCAGCAACCTTTCGGTGGCAACCTCCTTCCAGGAGCCCTGCCCACAAGTCATGGTTACCACAGACATCTCCCTTCTAGGGTGGGGAGCAACGGTTCGTCACCTCGAGGTGTACGATCTGTGGACGCCCCCATGACAGACAGTCCCATATCAATTACCTAGAGCTTCTGGCAGTTTTTCTAGCGCTCAAATCTTTTCAGCCCTCTATCATCAATAGAGTGCTGCGAATTTGCACTGACAATTCTGTAGCAATGTTCTACATCAACAAGCAGGAGGGCACCGGCCTTCTCTGGTGGATCTAGATACCCATATTTGAAATTGGTTGATCCAGCAGAACGTCTGGCTTCAGGCAGTGCACATTCTGGCTCACATCAATGTTGTGGCAGACTCCCTGAGCCGCCACTCTGCGGCGAGTTACGAGTGTGTAATGCTCACCTGGTATCCACAGGGACGCCACCCAATCTGGCTGGACTGCTTGCTTCCGACCTGGACCCACTCCCTCAGGTTCTTGTTCTGCCGAGGACCTAGTCTGGAATACAGGAGTTTTGGATTTTAGCTTATAGTCTCTTTTTCCCTGAGCTCACCTCCCTTGTGGACCCAACGACCCCTTAGTGTTTTCCTCACCCTGGTTTTCGATATGGTGCGCTCTCCATCCTTCTGTTCTGTGCAGGGGTGCTTTGTGGATGGGCATGTCGCAACCGAGTTACTTCACTGGTGCGGGCCCTGTGAGTCCAGTCCTGCTGCGGCTCAGTTCCTCAGGTAAGTCTGCTGTTTTGACAGCTTGTCCTTAAACTGTAATTGCCCCTGTTAATGTCTTTCCTTCTCTCTTATGTGCGGAAGGAGTTCTGAAGAAGCCGTGAGGCTGGGGCTGTGCTCGAGATGGTAAGTGAAAGCGTGGAGCGCGGTGCTATGTGCTTTTCTTGCGGTGTGCTAACCTGTGTTGTCCCTCTCTTGCAGGCCGCCGTGATGTTCTGGATGATGAGCTGCTGAGAGGATGCGGAGCGGTGAGTTGGTGTTGTTCGAATTGCCTCCGAGTAATTATGCCTGTTAATCAGTCTTGCCTTTTCTCTTGCAAGTTGTCAGAAGACCAGAATGGCCTGAACCAGAAGCAAGTTCAACTCAGGTAAGCGTGAGTCTGCTGATTGTTGTTTTAATGTGAAGAATAAACGCTTGCTAATGCTGCTTTTCTATTTTTCCCCCAGGTTCCGGCTTCCAGGAGAGAAAGCGAGTGTTCGCCGAGATGCTGGATGTTCGGGACACTGGAGCGGATGACTGGAGCTGGGCTCGCTAACAGGTAAGAATAACTAATGGTGTTCTTCTTCTTCATGCAGGTATAGGCCCAGAATGCTGAGGATGAACCAACAGGTCGTCGTGAACGTCAAGCTGCGAGAGCAGAGCAAGGCGAAGCGTGTTCTCCATGTTGGTCGTGGCTTATATAGCCTGCAGTTATCCCAGGTGCCTTCAGGCCTGACCACACCCTAAATGCTAGACCGCATGGTTCAGTTCTGGAAGTGAACCATGTGGGGGCATCCATGTTTTGACACTGCCATTGTGAGCTCCAGCTCCCCCTTCTGCCATATGAGCCTGGCACCAAAGGCGCCAGGACTGACTCCAAGAGAGTCTTGGGGGACATGATTGGGCCCTTGAGGCCATGATGAGACACCGTGGTGCGGCCCATGGGACCTGACTGCCAGGGCGAGGGGTATTGGTCGTGACAGAGTGGGAGATGAACAGCGATGTTCTTACCAGGATCTTCCAGCAATGCGGTTCTCCAGCAGTGGGCCTCTTTGCAACCTCAACGAACAGGAAACATCCTCTTTATGCTTCCAGGGATGGTCTTGGAGGGTCTTCCTTGGGGGACGCTCTCGAGATCCCTTGGTACAACATGAAGGATTGCGCCTTCCCACCTTAGCCTTTGATTCATCGGTCGCTCTGGAAACTCAGGAGCGCTTCTAACTGCACTCTCCTCTTCATAGCTCCTTGATTGCCAGCCAGGTTCTGGTTTTCGGTGCTGCAGCACTTGTCGGTATATACCCCGATCTGGTTGCCACAGATTGCTGACCTTCTCCACCAGAGCAATCACCAGTTTTGGCACCCCTTCCCACAATCGTTCAGCTTGGCAGCCTGGTACTTGAGTGCCGGTCCTTAGCGCAGTTTAGTCTTTCAGAGGATAACATGTGCATAATTCAGTCAGCACGTAAGCCTTCTACGAGGGCTCACTACAAAAGCAAATGGCTTTGTTTTTGTCATTGATGTCTAGCTAAACAGCTTGATCCTCGACAAGCTTCCATTGACTGTATCTTCTCTTTTATATCGGACCTTGCAGTTAGGCCTCCTCATCCAAAATGGGATCTGAATGTAGTCCTCACCGCTTTGTGTCATAAGCCATTTAAACCTATGGCCACTACCGAGCTCAAGTATCTTTCTTGGGAAGTGGCCTTCTTGATTGAGGTAACATCTGCGAGAAGAATAAGTGAGCTTTAAGCTCTCTATGTCAAACATTTATTCCCAACCTTCCACAAGGATAAGGTTATGCTTTGCACTCATCCTTCTTTCCTTCTCAAAATTGTCTCTGAGTTCCACTTAAAACTTCAATATCCTTACCGGTTTTCTTCCCGAACCCGAACTCCGATGCCAAGAGGGTTTTAGACAACCTAGACGTCAGACAAGCTCTGAAGTTTTACCTCGACAGAACAAGTGAACTTAGAAGTTCTTCACAACTCTTTGTTATGTTTCGTGACTCAAAAGGGAAACCTGCTTTGAAAGCTTCCATCTCACATCGGATAGCTTCATGTATCTCTGAGGCCTACAAAATGCAAGGCCTTCAGCCCCCAAAGGGCGTTTATGCACATTTGGTCCGTGGCAAAGCGGCTGCTGTTGCCTTCCAGAAATATGTCCCTTCGGTGTCAATAGCCAAGGCTGCTACGTGGGCTTCCCCTTTGGCTTTTTGCAGACATTATTGTCTTGACCTGAGTTCCCAGGGTGATGCCCAGTTCAGCCAGGAAGTTCTTAAAAACTTGTTCCAATAAGGGAAATTTCCATCCTCCTGTTTTCTTTGGTCAGTGCTTGGGAATCTCCCAAAAGTATGGAGGAAAGGGAATGGGCCGTAGCAGTATGACAAAGTTACTCACCGTAGAGACTTCCTTAATCCTAGTCCATAGTCCCCTTTCCTCCATACGCCCGTCCGCCATCCCAGCCTAATAAGTATCCTCTATTTTGCTAAATGGTCCTTCTACCTGGCAATAGAAAAGGACTGAAGGGCGATTCGCAGGGTGGAGCTCAAGAGGTGGGGCTGCGGTCACGTGCGGTGGCCCAGCGTAAAAATAAAAGGACAAAGTTATTTTTTTGATGCTTAAAAAGTGTTCTGATCCCGTCATGATGGACGGAATGTTACAAATGTATGGAGGAAAGGGGACTATGGACTAGGAGTAAAGTAGTCACTATGGTGAGTAACTTTGTCATTCTCATAGCTTGGTCTACTCGCGTCCCTTCGGAATCGGGGCTAGTTCTCTGGTTTTCTCCAATTTCCAATTTTCCTCTTTCTCTAGGACCAAGCACTTTACCTCCATCCATTTGTCCTGCTTTCACCGCTCCTCAACTTCCTCCTCACTGTTTATCTGCACCAGCGTGCTCTCTGTTCCATCTACTGTAAATTACAGACACTTCTTAACTGTGTTCCAATGGCTGTGCCCCCTTCTCATCTGCTTTATAGACACTTTCTACGTCCAAGTCTTTTTGGGATCTTTGGCGATGCCCGTTGATAAATTTCATGATTCATTGTTCGCTGCAGCAATGCTGGTACACTTATCATGGGTTCTTGGCTCTCAGTCTCAGCTCTGCTGGAGCTTTGATAATCATTTTCTTTTGCGCTGCAACCTTCCAGTATTGTCTGATGCTAAGGTACCACCCTCTTTTGAGCAGCTTTCTCTCTTTGCAGCATTGGCGGTTGGCCTCTCTGTCTCTTTGGTCACCATCTGCACAACTACATGCTGCCTCATCACTTTTAGAATTTTTGTATATTTAAGGATCATGGCTCCACAGGCCCAGCTGATGTTGCTGAACATAGATAGACTTGGAATGCCAACATTGCTTCTCTTGTAGTTCTCTCTCTTTGCTACTTCTCCACCTTCCAGAGGATCGCCTTTGGTGCTGGGGCTTTCCATCTGCCTCATGCGGGCTTTCTACAACAACCTCGGAACTTGCTGGGATAAGCCTGATGATTTGTGCTTAGCACTCGTGGTGTGGCATATTTTTTGTCAAAAATGCATCCAAATTCGAATTTATCAGTGCACACATCGAGGATTGACTTTGTTGGAGCAGTGCTTTTGGGGTATTCATGTTTAGTGCTTTTAGTGACTTTGTCCTTTGTATCCTGCAACCCTGCCTCATTGTGCCTTTGCCTTCCAACATGGCTGCACTCTTTTCAACATCATGAACTGCAGCCGTCGGGTTGGCCCTGCTCCCCCTCCTATTGGTTGCACTTGGCTTGCTAAGCCAATGAGAGCAACCGGGAGGCGGGAGCTGGCTACCCACCTAAGGCCCACAACAAAGGCCCTGTCTACCCCTGTCCACCACGGTATGCCGCAAAGCTGCCCCTTGTGATGCCCTGTGTGTCCCCTCTGCCCCATTATGATTTGTGTTCCCCCTTTCCCTTGTGATGCCCTGTGTGTCCCCTCTGCCCCCGTTATAATTAGTGTGCCTCCTCTGCCCTTTGTGGTGCCCTGTGTGTCCCCTCTGCCCCCCGTTATGATTTGTGTGCCCCTTGTGATGCCCTGTGTGTCCCCTATGCCCCCGTTATGATTCGTGTTCCCCCTGCCCCTTGTGATGCCATGTGTCCCCTCTGCCCGTTATGATTCGTGTGCCCCCCCGCCCCTTGTGATGCTGTCACGTCTCGGCTAAATTGGAAACTGCCTTGGCGATTGTCTGAGCGCTATCCGGCACGTAAAACTCCTTGAAACTACAACTCCCACAACTCTTGCTATTATCGCCACGTGACATACACGCATGACGTTGCTGTGTTTTCATTTGTTGGGAACTACATTTAACTCCCATCTATCCGGAGATCGAGTGCTCCTAAACTACTGTTAGTTACGAGCTCTGTTCCCGGATACCCGTTTGAATCCTTGACTATCTGGCGCTTGAATCAAGTTATTGTCTTTGCCTTGTCCTTGTCTGCCTCCCGACGCCTGCCTCCTTCGATTGTTCCCCTTGGATTATATGAACCCGGCTTACCCATTATTGACCTCCCACTTCTAAATCCTTAAGTTTTGGTGACCCGATAACCCGAACATTTCCGTAAGGGAAATAGCGTGAGGTGAACGCTCGCTTCCCTGATCTTTTCATTTCTTTCCTTGCCCACTCCTGTTGCTTTGAACCTTTTTGGGACGCTCTGCTGTTTACACTCTGGATTGCTTCGAACCTTTTTTGGGACGCTCTGCTGTTTACACTTTGGATTGCTTTGAACCTTTTTTGGGACGCTCTGCTGTTTACACTTTGGATTGCTTTGAACCTTTTTTGGGACGCTCTGCTGTTTACACTTTGGATTTCTTCTAATCTTTTTGGGACGTGCTGCTGCATTGACACTGGATTACTTTGAACATTTCTTGGAACGCCCTGCTGCTTTCACCGTGGTGTTCCTAGGATACTGGCACACCTTCCCTTCACCCCTTCATCCTCCTTGTTTTCTGCATTTCGATACTAGTAGGTTACTGGTATTTAGTTCCTACGGAGCAGGTAAGAGTGGGTAATTGTGGGCGGTGTTGGCTGTTTATTCTCCGGCACAACTTGGCTGCATTTCCTGAACAACTGTATTGTTCTTTGTCCCTCTAGCTCTGACGATTCTGCTCCGGCCTTTTCGCTCAAGCCCCCGGCCTGCCAGGTGTATTGATCCCTGTAGGCTGAGCTCTTGGGAGGGAAGTCTTTGGCACATCACCATAAAGACCCAAGGTTCCTTGAGTGAAAGGAACTTCCCTAGGGGAAGGATTATCTGCAACGACCAGAAAACAACCTCTGAGTTGTGACAGATGCCCTGTGTGTCCCCTCTGCCCCGTTATGATTTGTGTGGCCCCTTGTGATGCCCTGTGTGTCCCCTCTGCCCCTGTTATGATTCATGTGACCCCCTGCCCCTTGTGATGCCTTGTGTGTCCCCTCTGCCCCTCGTTATGATGTGTACCCCCCCGCCCCTTGTGATGCCCTGTGTGTCCCCTCTGCCCCTCGTTAAGATTCGTGTGCACCACTTACCCCTTGTGATGCCCTGTGGGTCTCCTCTGCCTCCGTTATGATTCGTGTGCCACCAAGCCTCTTGTGATGCCTTGTGTGTCCCCTCTGCCCCCCATTATTATTCGTGTCCCCTGTGCTCCTTGTGATGTCCTGTGTGTCCCCTCTGCCCTGTTATGGTTTGTGTGCCCCCTGCCCCTTCTGATGCCCTGTGTGTCCCCTCTGCCCAGTTATGATTCATGTGCCCCCCTGCCCCTTGTGATGCCCTGTGGGTCCCCTCTGCCCCGCTATGATTTGTGTGCCCCCCTGCCCCTTGTGAAGCTCTGTGTAACGCCCTGCTCCTTGTGAAGCTGTGTGTGTCCTCTCTGCCCCCATTGTGATTCCTGTGCCGCCTGCCCCTTGTGAAGCTGTGTGTCCCCTCTGCCTTCTTTATGATTTGTGTGCCCCCTGGCCCTTGTGATGCCCTGTGTGTCCCCTCTGCCCCCGTTATGATTCATGTGCCCCCCTGCCCCTTGTGAAGCTCTGTGTGTCCCCTCTGCCACGTTATGATTTGTGTGCCCCCCTGCCCCTTGTGATGCTCTGTGTGTCCCCCCTTTGCCCCCCCTTTATGGTATATGTGTCCCCCCTGCCTCCCTGATGGTCATGTTTTCCCCCTGCCCCTCATGATTGATGGTTGTGCCCTTTTATCCCCCCTTATCCCCCTGTGATGGTTGTGTGCGCCCCCTCCCCCCGTTGGTCTCTTTTGATTGTGTGTTGTACCCCCTTCTTCCCCTGTCTGTTGCTAGCACTTTGCTTCTACATACTGATCTCCTGTTCTGTATGCTAGTTGCTTGTCTGCCCCTCCCCTCCAGGACTACTCTGAATGGTCGTCTGGCTAATTATGTTGGTCCCCTCTGCCCCCCCCTCAACCTCTATTCCCTCCTCCCATCCCCTCCTCTCCCCTCCTCCTCTTTAATTCCGGCACGACCACAATTGCCGTCAGGCATAGTAATTGTAGTCACCTGTCTTTCTCATCCTTCTGCCCTCTTGCCCTCCCTACCCCTCCCCTTTCTTGTTAAATTCTGGCACTACCTCAATTGCCGTCAGTCATAGTAATTGTAGCTGCCTTATTTCTCCTCCTCGCCCTCTCCTCCTCCCCGCTCCTCCCCTCCTCTTGTTTAAGCCCGGCACTACCTCAATTGCCATCAGGCATAGAAATTGTAGCCGCCTTTATTTTTTCATCCACTCTCCTCTTCCCCTCCCTATCACTATTTATTAGCACTTAATTCTATCATTTGTCTCATGTCATTGTGATAGGAGCTTGTTGGTCTCTCCCCCCCTTCCCTCCTTCTTCTCCTCCCTCTTCCCCCTCCAGCACTACGCTGAATCGTCGTCAGACCTATTATGGTAGGTGCTTGTGTTGTTCTTCTCCTTCTCCTTCACTCCTACCCCCCACCCCTGCCCTCTCATTCCTCTTGTTAATTTTTGGGCACTAGGTCAATTGGCATCAGGTATAGTAATGTAACTGCTTGTTTTGTCTAATTTTAGCACGGGATAAAAGCAGGCACATTCCACAGGAATCTATTCTAAATTCTGTCGGCAAAGTATTCTTTGCAGGCAGCATTTACATCTTTCAAGGAACTACGGTAGAGGAAAGAGTACGGGCGATTTTGCCTATTTGTACTCTTTTATTTTCCACCCTGTTTTGTGAAAGTGTAAAATGGCATGCAGAAGATCCATCAGCACATTTGTGCTAACATTCGCAGTCCCCTGCATCCAGTTAACACTTAGAAAATTAGCCACTGTAACTTATCTACTCACTTTTGTATCCTGTGAAGAAGTTACCAGCGTTATTCTGTGGTGACCAAGGGGGTGGGTACCTCCGTGAGCTAGTGTAATGGTGCAGGGGCTGGTATGGGAAGGTTCCCCTGGTCACTCCCACTTAGTCCCTGCCGCTGTACAGGGGGCAGTCGCATGCCATGAACAAATGCTGCTGGTGTTTTAAGGCCCTTTTTAGTAGAGCCACATTTTCGCACACACCCTCTCCACTGAAGGCTTTACTAGGCCAAGGACCCTATCTGAGAACAAACTGAAACTATCACCACCATCTTGAAACACTTAAAACACTTAACATGGGCCCTGCAGCGAATGCAGCTCTGCTACCATCTGAAAACGTATGTGCAGAGCAGCACACACACCAAATCCAAGATGGCAGGTTTCTTAAAGCTGTGATCCAGCTACCTCTTGAATTATACAATCAGACATAAACTACACAAGTAAGAAGCAAACAGTTCGCCACCACTCATCACATTGCCGCATCAAAGAGGAAGCACACATGCATACCTGAAGTAAGGAGGGGCAAATTGAAATGCTTTATGTATTTATTAATTACTTTCATAAAAGTATATTTATGTAAATATTATAAATAAACAGGGGACATGAAATGTGCGTCTTCACTGCTTCGCTTCTCCTCCAACTGTCCTTTCCCCACGTTCCATGCTCGTCACTTCCATTCTCCTGCACGAGCATCCTCTCGTGCAGATGCACGGCCATTTAACATGTGAAGATACTACACATCTCCCTTCTTTATATAGAAGAACCCTTTGGCATAGTTCTCATTATTCTCATTATTCTACATAGTCACAAAGATATCTTGGTGGTCTGCATTCTCTTCCCGTCCTGGATCTTATCCTGTTACTTCTTTCTTGATAATCATCTGAATCAGTTGCCAAGGAAGTAACTCTCTTAGAGATTCTGCTCGACACCTCACTCTCTCTTCGCACATTCTTATCATCTATGTCAACAAGTATACCTACTCTCCCTCTCTCACTATCCACTTCACCCAAACCATCAGACTTACTCCCCCAACATTGATCACTTATATCCATTACCCTTTCATTGTTCCATACTCTGCCATCCTGGGTCCTAATAGCATGGGAATATATCTCTACCACTCTCACGGGCTTGGACCATTTGCAACAATCTCCTCTCAAATTCACAGGTGTTTTATCCTCACCCAACCACCCACTTGAAATTCAGGTAATTTCCTAAAGCGTTTTTTATCATGTATTTATTTGTTGTCAATTTGCCTGTGTCTAATATTCTCCTTTGCTTCCTCTATTTTATCCTCACTTCTCACAAGATCATTCATCCACCCTGGAAACATGTTTGTATTGGCTTTCTTGCCTCTATTGAGTTCAAATGGTGTGACTCCAGTTGAACTGTGAGGAGTGAATCTGTGGGCCAACAGGGTCTCTTTGACTGCTACCTTCCATTCCTTTCCATTGGCCCATGCCAGTTTAATAGCATCTTTTATTACTCTGTTGAACCTCTCCACAATACCATTGGTTTGTGGATGGTAAATGGCGCACAATTTATGGTTGATGGCTTTGCCTTTCAAATATGTTTCCATTTCCTCAGATTTAAACTGTGAGCCATTATCTGTGAGAACTATTTTGGGATAACCCTCTCTTTCACACACTTCTTCCATGAAATTTATAACATTGCGTGTGGTAACTTGAGGTAAAAATTTAATTTCAGCCCACCTGGTTAACATGTCAATTATCACTAAACAATAAGTAGCACACCCATCACTCCAAACGGGACCAATCACATCCATAGCTAATTCACTCCACGGACTCTCAGGGACTTCTCTCAATACCATTGGATAGTCCGCACCCCTGCACACTTTATCGCTCTTGGAGCAAAGGATACATTTTCTAACTTGGTCTTCGATCAGCCTATCACAACCGGGCCACCAATATGTGCTTCTGATTCTTCTTTTAGTCTTTACAATGCCCTGATGTCCTTCATGAGCCATTGTTATAATCTTCTCTCTTAGGTTGGTAGGGGGTATTATTTTGTCTCCTTTCATGAGATAATCACTTTGAAGATATAATTCTTCTCGTACGTCCCAAAAAGCTTTAACTTCTGGAGAAAGTACTTCATTCTTCCTCCATCTCCCCTCTTTGACCATCTTCAAAACTTCTAATAAAGTGTCGTCCTTCACCATGCCATTGCTCCAATCTTCCTTGGATATAGCTTGACTCGATATTTCACACACAGCTTCTTGATCTCCAAGATCCTCTTCAACATCATTAAGATTGGTCAAACGAGACAAACAATCCACTGTAATGTTCTTTGAACCTGGAATGTATATAACTTTGAAATTGAACTCCTGAAGTCTTGTAACCCATCTCCTAATCCTGCTGGATACTCTGTCCAGGCCTTTGGTACTGAATATTTCCACTAAAGGTTTATGATCTGTGTGTATGGTGAATTGTACTCCCCATACAAAAGATCGGAATTTCTCAATGGCCCACTTGATTGCCAAAGCCTCTTTCTCAATTGTGGCGTAATTCTTTTCTGGTCCTTTAAGTAACCTTGATGCAAAAGCAATTACTAATTCTTGTCCATTATAATATTGCGATAGGGATGCGCCTAAACCCACATCGCTTGCATCAGTGGTTATTACAGTCTTCCTGCCTCTAACATAGCTTTGCAGTGCCGGAGCTTGGGCTAAAGCTTTTTTTATGAACTGGAATTCTTTCTCACTCTTCTTATTCCACACGAATTTCTTATTCATTTTCATTAGACTCCTCATTTCAACTGTGTGGTCTGAGAAATTCTCTATAAACTTGGCGTAATATTCTGCCATTCCGAGAAAGGTTCTTAGTTGATCCTTGTTGTCTGGAGTATTCATGGATCTGATAGATTCTGCCAAGTCTTTCTTGGGTTTAATACCATCACAAGATATTACGTGTCCTAAATATTCAATCTCCTTTCTGTTGACTTTCGATTTGGCTTCACTCAACACCATTCCAGCCTGGTGTAGTTTGTGCAAAACTCTGTTCAACCTCATATCATAATTGTCTTGATCATTTGCATAAACCAATACATCGTCTTGAAAGAAAACTACACCTTCTATATCACCAAGTATATTCTGCATTACCCTTTGAAAGACTGAAGCTGCTGAAATTAATCCAAATGGCATCCTGCGGAATTGATAAAGCCCCTCTGGCGTGATAAAGGCCGTCAAAGGTTTAGAATCTTCATGTAGTTTAATTTGATGGTATGCTGCTGTGAGATCTAGCGTAGAAAAGACCTTTGCAGGACCCAAAGTGGATATTAGTTCTTGTATATTGGGTAATGGGTGTCTGTCGGGAATCACACATTTATTCAACTCTCTCATGTCGACACATATTCTTATTTTTCCTGTAGTTTTCCTAACAATGACCAATGGTGAAACCCATTCCGCTGCATCAATTTTCTCAATAATTCCTTGCATTTCCAATTTGGTTAGTTCCTCTTTGACTTCCCTTTTGAGAGCCAACGGAATATTCCTGAGTTTCTGGGCCACAGGTCTTGAATCTCTCTTTAGCAATATGCGATGTGAGAATCCTTTTAAGCATCCTATTACATCATCTCTAAATATTTCATTCTTTATCTTCTGAATGTTACCAATGTATGATCCATCGATTTGGTAAACCATTTCATCAGCATTAGGGTCTAAACGGACCTTGAGTAATTTCTGGTGTGTCCAACTGAGTAGAGCAGACTCTCCACTTTTAGATACATAAATGCGACCACTTGCTTGCCTCCCTTTGAAGTCTAAATTGGCAATAAACCACCCAATCAATTCTATCCTGACTCCACCGTAGGCTTTGGGTTTTACATCAACTTCATGTAAATACTCTGGGCCGCATTTCCTCCAGATCTCTTCTGGTATCAGCGTGTACTTCGCTCCAGAGTCAACCATCATATTGACTGGAAATCCATTTACAACAATTTCAGTTCTGGGACTCTCTATGTGTGTGTCTTCATCGGGAATCATGAATACACATTCCTCCTCATCGTCATCATCTCCAATCCAGTTAGAGGATTGTTCACCACTTGGGTTGGTCCTACAGCACTTTGCTATGTGACCTTTTCCCCCACACCTTCTGCAAATCGTCTTTAGAGCAGGGCATTCCTTATTGTCGGCCCAGTGACTTGGGCTACCACATCGGTAACATCCTCTTTGTCTGGTCCTCCCTCTACCATCCTGGGGAAACATGCTCCTGTTTTGACGTTCTCCTCCTGACGTAGACGTCCTTATCATGTCGGGTCTATTCCCTCTCCTAGATTCTACTCTGTCAGGTCTTCTTGTATTGGCTTGATTGTTGTACGTATCTCTACTCTCAAAAGATCTTCGCCGTAAATTGCTGGTGTTGGGTATTATTCCATCTCTTTGTGGTCTCATTTTCTTTTTCTTGTTGCCTCTAATTATTCCAATTTCTTCATCTTGATCTGATTGTACAACACTAATCGATGAGTTGATTGATATGTCCTTCATTCTATTTTCTAAAGTAGAAACACACGTTTCCGTATGCTCCACTTCCTTGGCCAATCTAAGTACAACATCGAGTGTGGGATCATCTTCAGACCAAAGTCTCTCCCTGACCTTACTGCTCCTGCACTCAAGCATAAATTGGCCTCTGATCCTTTCATCAAGTTGTTGGTTGAAATTGCAATTCCGGGCCATTTTCCTCAGGGCAGTAACATACTGTTCTACGGATTCTTCTTTCTCTTGAACTCGCTTCCCGAATTTGTATCTTTCTAGGATGGTGCTCATTTTCTTGTCATAATGTTTATTGAGTTTGGCAATGGCAATTTCATACATGTTCATGTCCCCTGTTTCGTCCTCTGTGAGATCAGGCAAATCCTCAAATTTCTCTTGGCCCGCTGGTCCTAAACAATGTAATAGTAGAGACTTCTTTCTTTCTATACTGTAGTTCACTCCACAAACCACATGTGCGTAATGTTCAAAAGCTTTAAGCCATCGTTTCCACGGAAGTGTAGGTTCACCAATTTCTGGTAGAAACATGTGTGGTGGCTGCACTCCTTGCATGGCCATTTTTGATTGTATTAGGTTGGTTCAGGGAATCAGTCTAGATTCTGTATCCTGTACGATATCAATTTCTTTATCTTTTCACTGTGAAGAGGAGGAGTGTGAGGAGTAATGAGGATTACTGAAGAATGTAGCGTAGAAAACTTTGTGATGTTGTTTTTACTTTATTTTAAATTTCCACTGTGAAAAGGAAGATTATGAGGAGTAATGAGGATTACTGGTTTACTCGACGTGGAGTAGTGCGTAGTGACGATGGAGTCTGGTATTGGCAGCAGGATCTGGTTCCGCTGGGAACACACGACGTAGTGTGCGTCGATTAGGGCAGGCAATAGATTGGCATACGGCAGGAAGCAGTGAATAAATTAACTGGTATCATCAGCTGGGCCCGCCTCCTCTGGGAACACGTAACGCGGTATGCGTAGGGTGCGGCGGTGAATGAAGCAAGGAGCAGTGAATAAATTATGTCTCTCCCATGTCACGAAGAGTGGGCGGGGACAGCACGATCGCAGCGACAGTCGGTCTGGGGAATATGCGCTGCAGGCGATCGCGGCTGGGATGCGAACCGCGTTCCTACCTGCAGTGCGGCCGGAGATCCTTCTCAACGGCCACTATTGTTTCTTCCTTTCATCCTCGTCGCCATTGAAGTAAGGAGGGGCAAATTGAAATGCTTTATGTATTTATTAATTACTTTCATAAAAGTATATTTATGTAAATATTATAAATAAACAGGGGACATGAAATGTGCGTCTTCACTGCTTCGCTTCTCCTCCAACTCTCCTTTCCCCACGTTCCATGCTCGTCACTTCCATTCTCCTGCACGAGCATCCTCTCGTGCAGATGCACGGCCATTTAACATGTGAAGATACTACACATCTCCCTTCTTTATATAGAAGAACTCTTTGGCATAGTTCTCATTATTCTACATAGTCACAAAGATATCTTGGTGGTCTGCATTCTCTTCCCGTCCTGGATCTTATCCTGTTACTTCTTTCTTGATAATCATCTGAATCAGTTGCCAAGGAAGTAACTCTCTTAGAGATTCTGCTCGACACCTCACTCTCTCTTCGCACATTCTTATCATCTATGTCAACAAGTATACCTACTCTCCCTCTCTCACTATCCACTTCACCCAAACCATCAGACTTACTCCCCCAACATTGATCACTTATATCCATTACCCTTTCATTGTTCCATACTCTGCCATCCTGGGTCCTAATAGCATGGGAATATATCTCTACTTTACTAGGCCGAGGACCCTATCTCAGAACAAACTGAAACTATCACCACCATCTTGAAACACTTAAAACACTTAACATGGGCCCTGCAGCGAATGCAGCTCTGCTACCATCTGAAAACGTGTGTGCAGAGCAGCACACACACCAAATCCAAGATGGCAGGTTTCTTAAAGCTGCGATCCAGCTACCTCTTGAATTATACAATCAGACATAAACTACACAAGTAAGAAGCAAACAGTTCGCCACCACTCATCACATTGCCGCATCAAAGAGGAAGCACACATGCATACCCAGAGTGTCCCAAAGGGACGGCCTGTTGGAACATGCTAGTGATGTTCCAAGAAGAGGAGGGTTTGGGGGTTTGGAGAATGTATTGTTAGATACTGTAGTGAGTTAGCAACTCAGAAATAAATTATGAGAAGGAGTTTAGATATGCACAAGCGAGGAAGATGGCGCTTGGAGACAAGAGGTGGTTAAGAAATAACAGGGGTGTGATACGATGGAGACATCAAAAGGTGGTTGGAGGAAGACAGAGTAGAAGGAACGAAACAGAAAGTGGTTGGAAGGAAACACATGGAGGTGGTGAGAAGAAGACAACGGGAAGTGGAAGGAGCAAAGCATGAGGAGAAGGTAGTCAGAAGACACTAGGAGGCGGTAGGAAGAAAATATCAGTTGGTTGTTAAGATGGATTTTCAGAATAAGCCCTGTGGACAGATTCTTAGAGCCCACCTTGTTCTGGTAAACAGGTAAAGGCACTAATGTTTAGCCACACTCTATTTGGGTAGTGTGACTGAGCAGCAATGCTTAGAGTTATGATAGGTGAGAGTGGTGAAGGGTTCAGTTAAGCACACACACAGCATTCTTAAAAACACACCTTTTTATTTAGGCTTTAGGCAAACTCCTAGCAATTAAAAAACACACATTAAAAACATTATAAAACACTAATTTCTTTTATACACATATTCACTTTTGATGTGCTCTACTCCGATCACTAACACGTCACTTTAGAATACCGTTTGATCCGTTTCAGAATACTGTAGGATAGCAAAGCAATTTAATAAAATAACCAGCTAAACTATCATCAGTTAGAGAACTAATATGCAGAAAATAAAGAAGCTAGAAACACTATACACCAATACACCACTTGAATATATAAGGTAGTACACCTTAAACACCCAAGGAATCGAAAAATCACACCACATATATCTAGAAATGATAGTGAGTAGATTACACACGCTAGAAACAGTTATGTTGAACGATCATACTGCACAAAGGCAGAAGTGTTCTGAGTTGATTGGCCCGGTTCTTCCGCCATCTGAGAATAAGCCTGCGGGGATTATTGTCTGTGACTTGAGTTCTCCTGCCGACTTGGCCTCTGATCTTCCACCTCGGAAATCCTTGTCTATTAATGAGGCCCCGATTAGGGCTCCTTAGCCTCAAACTAATTGATGTGAGATCCTGACTAAAAAAGAAAAAATAGAATAAGTCTTCAAGGAAGTACTTACGCCAATACATTTGCAAGGACACATTGGTTAAAAGTATCCCGGCTGACATATTGAACCAGTCTGCTAACTACTGTGAGGCTCTGTGCAGCTCTTTTGGTGACCATAACTCGACCGATAAGTATTACTTTGTTCTTGTATTTAAATTACCTATTCACAGGTTTTAAACTAGATTTTATTCAAAAATTCTTTTATTCAAAATTGTTTTAAAATTATGTACTGAGACTTTTTTTTTTAATTGCAATCTTTAGTTTATACAAACTTTTAGCACAATGTTACTTCCATTACACTCATTAGTATTTCATATTTTCAATGACACTGTGCACATTTAAAAAAAAAGATTTCATTTGCCTTTTCAAATAATATAGTTAATTTTTTTCTCTTTTGTAAAGATTTATTTTTAACCGTAAACAAATAAATACATAATGAAAAAAGGTATTTAGCAGACCGTCTCCCAATACAAACTCTTTGGGGGAATCCTAGAGAAGGATCCTTGATCCAAACTCTACTCATCACGGTCAGGCAAAGGAGAGATAGGGCAAGGACTTTACGCCCGTTAAACCCTATGGAAGTAGGAGGGGGTAGGAACATGCATGCTTATTCACCCCCCGTGCTCAGTTTCACTCGGGGACCATGGCAGAAGTTCCTCAAATTGCTGTGCCCCTTATCTTGTATCTTGGTTCTGAACCCACAAATGGTAAGTGCATCATTCAAACTGACAGGGTGTGTCCAATTTAAGGTGGTGCCCATGATTGTATTCACCCCTTCCAACTTCTCTCCAACCCATGCTCTACCTCAAGGCACTTCAGATTGCACGCCCGTAGTCTGCAAGCCACCGTCAGCTCACAGCCCATCCCCACGAGCACCGGTAATGCCCGGCTATATTCACGTACCGTGCAACCCTCTCTATCTCTAACAAGGCCAGACTCCTCCGCCCAACTCCAAAGCCCACAACCACTACAAGTACTGCCTGTATAGCGGCCAATGAAGTACTTAACCCCTCATACATTTGTACTGCCTCCATAATAAATGTGATTCCACATGTTTCCACCACCACTGAAAATGAGCCGCCCCCGGTGTAAAATCTGTGATGTGCAATTCTTCTACCACCATTTTGAATGCTATTGCGCCAAATGCTATTCCACATGTGTCCACTACCACTGCAAATGAGCCCCCCGGTGTAAAATCTGTGATGTGCAATTCTTCTACCACCATTTTGAATGCTAATGTGGCAGATGCTATTCCACATGTGTTCACCACCACTGAAAATGAGCCCCCCAGTGTAAAATCTGTAATGTGCAACTCCCACAGCGCAACCACCCCCTCCACCTCACCCTCTCTCCTCATGAACCCCCCCCAGCCGCTACTGAACCCCATCTGAAATGCGCCATGATTAACACAAGGTCTATTAATGCTCACGCTCTAGACATCCATGACCTCGATTTGCTCATGATCTCAGAAACCTGGCTACATGAGGCCTCCGGCCCTGCGCTCTCCCTCGCCCTACCCCCTGGCTATTCCATCACTAGACAAGATCGCCTCTCTAAAGGTGGAGGTGTAGCAATTATTGCCAGAGACTTGCTCTATCAGAAAGATAGAGAAATCCTTGCATAACAACAGCGACTACCTCCAAGTCAAAATAACCCTCTCTCCCCATTGCACCATGACTGCGCACACTGTCTAACGCCCTCCAGGCCCATCAGGAGACTTTCAAGCCTCACTCATCCACCTCCTCTCTGACAACTTCAAAAAACAGTCTAAAGCCCTTCTCCTTGGGGATGTCAACGTAGGTCTCCTGGATAGTAAGGACTTAGCAGCCAAATCCCTTGACTCAGCCCTCAAGGCTCTAGGCTACAAGATCATCATCCTTAGCCTAACTCACACCCAGGGCAGAACTCTCGACTGGATCGCACAGCCCAACTGCCCACTGATCATCACAGGAAACACTCCCACCCCATGGTCTGACCACCACATCATTATCTTTAGCATCCTCACCTCTAGCTCCCCCGCTGACCCCTCACCCCAACCGCTCCCACCCTGCCTCGCCAGAAACTCCCGCCAGCTCACAAAGGAAAGGCTACTGCCCTTCCTCCAAGGTCCAGACTTCAGACCACCTTTCTCCTCAGACCCAGAAACACTCGCAACAGCCTATGATGCTGCCATCAAAGCAGCTATCAACTCCATTGCCCCTCTCAAACCCTGCAAATCCAAACCCACTACCCACTCCAACTCATGATTCACCCCTGACCTCCTCACACTCCGCAACGAGAAAAAGGCTGCACTCACACAGTGGCAAACGTCCCACTCTGACAAAGATAAGATGATCTTTAAAGCCCAATCCACTAAATACAAAAAGGCAATCACCCAAGCAAAGGCCAAATCTTTTGAATCCAGAATCTCGGTAGCCCAATCTAGCACAAAAGAAATCTTCGCCATTTTTAGGGAGCTCGAGAAACCCACTCCCGCCCCCCAGAAATTCACCAAAGACAAAGACTGGTGTGATGAAATACAAACAGCCATGCAAATCAAATTAAGCCTCCTCAAAAACAAATTACTAGCCACTAAACAAGCCCTACCAAATAAGCTCATCCCTGTCCCACCACCTGCCCCGGACCCCCCGCCCCCCAACCTTTCTCCTTCAAACCCATTCAGGAAAATGACAACATCAACATAATGAGGAACATCAAGCCCTCTAACTGCAAAGGTGATGCATGCCCAGCCTCCATTATCAAAGACTGCACTGAAGCGCTAGCTCCCTTCCTGACAGCCTTTGTTAATGCCTCCTTTGCCACAGGGAAAATCCCCGCCTCCCTCAAGGAAGCTTGGGTCCGCCCTCTTTTTAAAAAAACAACTCTCGATCCCACCTCCCCCAACAACTACAGACCTATCACCACTGTCCCATTCCTCCTCAAAATACTGGACAAAGCAGCCTACCTGCAGGTTCAGCACTTCATTGAAGAGAACAAACTCCTTGGACTCCGCCAATCTGGTTTCCGCCCCAGACACGGGACTGAAACCGCCCTACTTGACCTGAAAAACCAGATGGACGATGCTAGAGACATGGGTAAACGAGCACTTTTCCTACTCCTTGACCTATCCGCGACCTTCGACCATGTAGATCATGGTGTCCTATGCCACCAACTTCCCTCCACTGCCAAATTCTCCCCAGAGGCCACAGCATGGATTACTTCCTTCTTACAAGACAGAACCATGCAAGTATTCTCTGACCTAGCCTCTGCCTCACCAACCATCATACTCTGTGGTGTGCCCCAAGGCTCCTGCCTCTCCCCCACCCTCTACAGCATCTTCACACGACCCCTCTTCCTCATCCTCGACGCTATGAGCATCTCCTACACCAACTACGCCAACGACACTCAGATCCTCCTCACCCTCACGGTAACTATGACACTGCCTCCCTGACCCTCAGCAACCTCTACAACACCATCCAAGCCTGGATGGCAGACAATGGACTATGCCTCAACTCAGGCAAGACTGAACTCCTCCTGGTAGGTTCCCCCGACACGCTAAAAAATCTAGATTCCCAATTCAGTCACTTCACCATTGACACCATTAAAATTCCTGTCTCAGATTCTGTCAAAACTATGCCAAACTAATTAACGCAGTCAGACCCTTTCTCTCCAAAGAGAACTGCACCAACATAGCCAGAGCCATCACTAGCTCTAGGCTAGACTATTGAAATATACTCTTTCTAGGAACCTCCAATAAAATACCTAGAAAGATTACAAGTCATACAGAACAATGCTCTCCGGGCAGCCCAAGGCATTGCTAAAAGAGAACACATTTCTGAGGCCAGAAAATTAGCCCACTGGCTCCCAATAAAGGAAAGGATCGTCTTCAAAGCTCTAACACTGACCCACAAGTGCATTCACCTCACTGCTCCTGCCTACCTCTCACAAAGGATCCACCCCGTCTCCACTACCAGGCCAACCAGATCACCGTATACCAACATGCTCTCTGTAAAAAGAGCCAGAGCGGGCAGATCCAGCTTCCCTTATCTCGCACCCAATCACTGGAATGCCCTACCTCCCACTATCCGAGGTGAGGCCTCCCTCACCACCTTCCGCAAAGCTATGAAAACCACCCTCTTCACATAAGGCCCTTCACATCAGCATGAATACTTATCATATGACCCTTTGCATAAGTTGTAATATAATGACCAAGTGCAATATCTGTAACAACAGTATGATGTTTTGTAGTATTCATAATGTGTCAACGACCGCTACCATGCCTGTACTTGTGTAACTAATTTCTTGCAAGTAACAGCGCCTCAATGCCCCTGGGCTGCTTGTGCGCTATATAAATATAAATAAATAAATCCTCCAGCCACCATGCCTGCCCAGCAACAAACACACTTTGGCATGGATGTTACTGGGACCAGACAGTCCCACCCTCCACATCCATCAGCAAACACATGCTATCACTTTGTCCGGGAAAGTTGAAGCTTCCCCGGGAAATGGCTTACATATATGGCAAAACCAGCCCAGAGAGGGCAGGAAGATGGCTAAAATACAAGATAGCCAAAGGACAGGCGAAAATCTCCTGGCACAGGCATTTAACAGTATATGGTACTTTAAAAGGCATTAAGCTGTAAAATGCAAAAGTGCACGAGACAATAAAAATTAAAATAGTAGAAAAGTATCCACTTCCACCAGCCCGTCCTGGACACATTATGCATGTAACCACAAAGTTTCAAATAACTAAGTTCTAGGGACACAGAGTTACCCTACTACACTTAAAAGTAATGTGAAGTGTGCAGGGAAAAATAAACAGAGAATTTCACAAAGGAGAACAGTGTTTTCCTGCACTGATGGCGATGGGGACTGATCGGTACCTTCAAAACAGATGAGTTTAGCAAGGCAAGTGAAATAAAAGGGCTTCACCTGTCTCCAAAAGTCAAGACTGGTTCAAAATAATAGCAACATGTTGGGATGTCCCATCGATATCAATGGAGGGAAAGCAGCCAAAAGAGAATCTTTCCTAACAGTGGTTGTAGCAAGATAGGTGGTGGTAGGAGTAAGACAACGGCAGGGGGTAGGAGTGAGTCATTTGGAGGAGGTTAGAAGTCGGTGGAAAGTGGTCAGTGGAAGTGCTCTAGAAGAGGTTGTAAGAATAAAGGAGGTGCATGAGGGTAGCCAGGTGGTAGCTAGCAAAAGCAGGAAGGAACGAGACCATGCACTTAGCCCAGGGCAGGTGGTTTGTGGTAAAACTTTAATACGATGGGGTTAAACCTAGGGTGAGAGGAGGAACAAGCATGTGGTATGAAGTCGGGGAGAGACGGGGAACAGAAGAGGAGTAGCAAGGTGGCACAAGTGAAAGAGATCAGGACCCTAGGGAAGTGAGGTGGCAAGGCCCTCTTAAGCCCCTCTGAAACTGTGACAGGCAAACCCAGTTGACTCTTTGAAAAAGTAAAGAAGAAGCTTCAAATCTTTCTACAAATGTAGACGAGCCACAGTGAATCTACAGGATTTGCCGGATGACTGTGGGTGGCCGTATTCCACCATCACACGAAAACAAATCAAGGATTCATGAAAGAACATAGAGGCGGTAAGCAAAAATCTTGTGCACCTTGCAAAGAGACCTTCATGAGTGTTAACCCTTCCTGTTGTTGAATGAGATTTCTGGCACTGATCAAAGGACTCTAGACAGAGAGAGAGAGAGAGAGAGAGAGAGAGAGAGAGAGAGAGAGAGAGAGAGAGAGAGAAAAGATCCAGCAATTGACTAAATGCACCACTCGATAGGGGAACAGAAATCTTCCTGACCAGTACACGAAGAACAAATTGTTTTGTTGTTGGGAACTGGCAATCAGTTTGAAGACATTTTAGAAGGACGGTTGGAGCAGATAGAAAGGGCCAACCTAAGACTACCTCAGGAGTGGGGAATTAGGTAGGAGGTGTGTTGCAAATGATACAAGAGAGGACACTTTTCTGAGATTAACTTGTTTTTATTAAGTACTGGTAGTTCAAGGTTTGGGTGGGAAATATTACTATAGGAACTAGTGGAATAACCTAGAAACAAAAAGGGGTAAATCTGTGAAACTGTGTCAAGGTTGAGGCAACACAAAGTGGAGCTCTCCTGCTTCTTCCAAGCACCTTGGGATGTTGATTTCAATAAATATAAAAGGCTTAAACCTCATATTAACCAGTCTGTCCCTCCAGGGATGCCAGAGTCTATCAAAATGAAATCCATAGGTGATGGTCAACATAAACTCCAAAACTACTCTTAACAAGTCCTTTCACCTCCTTGTCAACACTATGCTTCCAAAAGGAATGCTTTAAATCTTGGCCAAACAGAAGTCCACAAACCTAATCTGCAAATAAACACCAGATGGTTCCCTGGGAAACTTCCTCCAGGAAGAAGTCATAATTCTAACCTCTCCACGGTCTTTTGGTTTCTTATTTGGATCTCGCCACTGTTTCTCTCTTCTCCAAACCCCTCCACAGTCTCTCTTCTGAACACTCAAATTTCCCATAGGGCAAGCTACTTGCTCCTTCCTCTGCCTTTGGGTTTTGGGGTGGATGGTGGCTTCTTTTCTCCCCACCACATGTGTCTCCTTTAGATGCAAAAGAGTATTGCCCCCCACCCCCTCAATCAGGGTCCTTGTCAGCCAGTTGATATTATCCTACTTCCAGAGATCTCTCGTTCTTCGGCTTCTTTCGGTTCATGGGTCTTTTGGAATAGCCCAGTCCTCAGGCCTTTCAATTTCTTCCAGGTTTCTGTGGCAGAACCTTGCTCTGGGCTCCACCTTCTTCATACCACTGGTTCTTGCGGTGTGCTCTCTGCCTTGTATTTGTCAGAGCTTCTACTTCATGACTGTCAGCTTGTAGGCTACCTCTTTCCAGATAATAGTGTTCCTAGCTCTGGAAGGATCAGCGAGTAGCACTTCTGCATCTCCCTGGTGTGCGCCACTGTCTGGCTTCCTCCAGCCTTTATATACTTAGGCTGGTATGTATCTTTATACGCCAGCCCGGGATTGGTCTTTCCCATGGGTGGCTCAGCTTGCGTCACTTGATTCTTACCTTCTCCATTAGATTCTTAATTGGGACTTAATGTTTTATAATTATTCCCTTCCTATTGGGTTGGGAATAAATTGGCATCATCATCATCATTATTAATTGCTTGCTCTCCATCTTGGAATTTCCTATGTGTGTTCGCCGATCTGCAGTGCTTCATGGCTGCCTATGTTTGCTGGGTGAACGGGTACAGCGTTCCTGCCTGACCATGTGGTCCACGGCCGACCTTGAAAATCCCTTCTTCTCTGGTACATGGGTATGTTGTTTCTACTTAATGCGCGCAAGCATGGTTTACCACCGCTCCATGATCTTTCTAGGTCAAGGACTTGGGCTGATGGGACTTGTAGTCTTGTTGTGCTATTTCATATTCTGGCATTCTCCAAGGGGAAATCATAATACTGCGAAGGGGGTGGCAAGCTCAGGCAATCCAGTACCTTCCACCCTCTGGCAGGCACTTCAGGTATAAACCAGAATATCCCAGTCCCCTGTGGCTCAGCCCCTTATTGCAGAGAACGGGGAGTGCCTCTTGCTTACTACATTGTCCGTTCAAATCCCACAATTATTTGTTTCTATACAATGATCGTTTATAGAAAGAATAAAGCTCCTTCAATCCTTGAACCAGGCTCGGTTTGGTCTGTTGAATAATGTTCATGATATGACAATCCCAATACCGTACAACCACAGCGCCTGCTCCTTAATTGCTACCAAAGCCACTGGATGTCATTTTGATGGCTACATCCGGTATCCTAAACAGTAGGCTGGCCTATGTGATCATATAGCCCAAACCACTCTCATCTTTAACAGTTTCAGAGTAATTTTAAATGTAGTCATGTTTCCATTGTGCCGCTTAAGTCTGGTGTGTCCGTCTCTTCCCCTGACAGATAGATGAACCTGCTCTAGGCACCAGACAGGAGAACACTCATGTGTTTATATCACACATGCCAAAGCACCTGACTGCTAGTTGCCCTGCCGGAGTCTGAGGGTTGAACGTCCCTTGAATCTTAATGACCCTTGTATGCTCAACTGCTGAAGCAACAACCCCTGATGATGGTGGCACATTAGTAATGGAAATACCACTGTTTCTGCCTGTCGTGCCTCTTTCATATATAAAGTGACGGATGTACTCACATTTTGTTTTACCATTTCAAGCCAACATAAAATTAAAACTTTGGTTCATTATGATAGCCTGTGCTCTGTTTATCAGAGTTCAGATCTCCTCCACCACTCTGGAGATAATTTTTCAGTTTTACCTTCCTTCTGCCTGCACTCATTCCCTCCTCTTTGTAGTACAATACAGAATTCACTACCTTTACACTTGCATTGAGAGGGTCTCCCTTTCAGCCCCATCCTATGCAGCTGCGTGTTTCTATCAGGTGTCTTATACTCTGTATCTTCCAAACCATCTCTCCTAAATGTCCCCCTCCCACATCGGCATCCATACACTAGCTGCTCATGTTTTGCACACATGCCTTTGTTCCTAATCCACTTCAGAAACCCAGGAATTGAAAGGTGAGGATGAGAATTGGGCAGAGTCCCTCAAGTTAGCCAGGATCTGCCTGATTCACAAAGCGTTTTTCTATGGGAAAATTCCATTAGAAATGCTTTGTGAATCAGGCAGATCCTATATGCCTTTTGGCATTTCTAACAAAAATGTTTTGGTTGTGCTTTGCTTTTCCAGCTCCTTTATTTGGGCAAACATTTAACATATTACTCAAACTTGTAGTAAAGGCCTATTAGCCATTAGTTTTTAGTTTCTTTATTTGTACCGCGCACCGAACGCTCGGGTAACTGGGCGCTCAAAGCTTAAGCAGTAGTTACAGATTTGTCAAAACAAGAAAACATAGTAAAACAACAGCGTTAAGTGCAGGTCGACCAAGGTTACATGCTGATCGTGTGTGGAAAACAATGCAGCAAACAGATACAGCGTTAGTTGATGCAATTACAACTGGCAGGGGGGACCAGACGGGCCAGAAGCTGAACCTTCTTGGAAGAGCCAGCTCTTTACTTTGGCTCTGAAGGTCCAGAATGCAGGTTCAGTCCTGAGGCTAAGAGGAAGTGCATTCCAGTGTTTGGCCACTAATACTGGGAAGCTTGCCCCCCCTGCACTTATTTATAGAAATCTTGGAACGGCTAGACAGTAAGAGTAGATGGCTCTGGTAGGTCTTGTGGGTTGGCGTAAGTTGACTTCATCGGCTAGGTATTTGGGGGCGGTGTTTGAGAGGCACTTGTGTGAAGAGCCTAACAGAGGATTTAGCCAGAAGATCCTTCCATGTTCAGTGGCAAGAAAGTCAGTTCCCTTAGCTTGACCCACCCCGCCACCTACAATCCACATCCCACCACACCCAGAGTTCCAAAGCAATCCAGTGTAAGCTATGGCTTTTTGGCAACACATAAACCTGAGGTCATGTCCATGTTTACATTAGAAACTGTGAAAGGGTCAAAGGATTGACCCTGTCATGGGGGATAGGAAACCCCCTCCCAGTCTGCGGCAGAATACCTACAAGGGTTTGTACTAGAGCCAGTTCTGCCAGAGTGGTGGAGGTTGAGGAAATTGGGAGGGTCCCAGTCTTTGCCCCCCTACATGTCCTGTGTTGAGTGAAATGGTTCCACTGTCAATCACTCTTTACCTTGCCATTTCGATACGCACCCAAGTTCTCTCATTTCATAACCACCCATACCAGCAGGCATAGCTGCCACCATAGATCACCGCAAACTGAAGAGCAGAATTGGCGGTCTCAACAAAGACTCTGAAATGCCTGCATGCAAGGAGCCACAAAACGCGCCAAATCCACTATACTCATAGCTGCATTTAAAGCCAGCAGACCCAAGCCAACAATGAACTATCCAGAGCTCAAAAGCGGACTCAAATGTCATGTGAGAAAAGGGGGCAGGACCACAAGGGACTTGTAAAGGCTTGCAATATGAAAACTCATCCCATGGGGAAAGAGCATACTTATATTGACCCTTAGGGTCAGGTGAGGCGCCAGACCAACAGTGAGCTGGGGAGAAGGATTGAAACAGGTAGAGAGGAGTACAGAGACCAGCGAAGGGAAACCGTGTGGAGGCTGTTCGGGTGAGGTGTTGAGGAGACATGGTGGACCGAGTGATCCGGTGGAGGAGGGGCGGTGGAGCAGAGCTTTGAAAAGGTTGTGGCAGAGATTGTTACAGGTGAGGTGATGGTAGTAAGAGTGGTATTGGATAGAGTGAGGTTGTGAGTGACTGAGTGAGTGTTCGGTGGGTTGAGTGAGAGGGACTAGGTGTAGAGTGAGAGGGGTGAGGAGAATAGAAGAGAGGGTTGAACTGAGAAGGAGAGCAGAGAGTTTGTGAACATCAGAGGGGCAGACGAGTAGAGAGGGTGGAGATAGGAAAAGGTGAGAGAGAGAGAGAGAGAGAGAGAGAGAGAGAGAGAGAGAGAGAGAGAGTGGGAGGGAGGGAAGGGGGAAGGAGTAGAGCAGAGTGGATTGTAGAAAACCAGAGCATCAGATAAAGGATCAGGAGAGAGAGCTAGTGGACAGATATAGAGAAAACATCTTTCCATATTACGACCTGGAGAGTGTTGGGATTAGGAACCCCTAGAAGAGTCCAGGAGGGAGCCAGATAGAGAAGGCTTTGGCCTTTGTGCCCCTACCTTAACAAGTTTGCAGACCGTGGTATTCACTGATCGCTATTCGCCAATCTGGGTTTCAGGACGCCTGGGCTAGGATGGCAGGAACCCACGGGGAGACAAGAGATGGATGCCCATTATTATGCCCCAACCACAGATCAATCTGTTACAAGTCTGAATGTCTTATCTTGTGTTCAATAAAAACCCTTGAACCACACTTTGGAGTCTGGGAGTTGTTGAGTCTATTGTGACAAAGTGCATTCTTGTACCTCACCTGTACAACTGCTTGTAGGGGCAGTAGATAGAGATGTATAGTCAAACTTTGGAATTGGAAATCACCTCAGTCATTGCAAAACTAGAGAAGTAATAAAGGTGTATTCATCAATTAATGTGTGTTGATGTAGAGCACCATTTCCCCACCCAAATGCCAATCCCCTAACTTTCCATTCCAAAAGTGTGCCCCAGCTGAGAGCTTAGAGCCAGGATTTACTGGTGTGGCAATGAACTCCCCTGACTGAGGGTCGATATGAGCTGCCTGCTTACGTTATTCTGGTCTAGCCACAACTTGGATCTCACATCATCCATTGCCAACACTGTCCCACATAGGTAGCCTTGTTGAGTTGCATGCATGTGTCTGCAGTTTCCTTCCCCATAGTCCAAGGTCATAATTTACGTAAGTAAGGGGTGACCAGCAGTACTGCGTAGTCACTGATGGACCTGCCAACACACCCATGAGGGCTGCAGATAAGATAGTGGAAACATTCAGTCATCAAGTACCTTGGCACCTATGCCACCGCTGACAACAGGTGCCATTCTCAGGCTTTCGACAAGCTTGGGGCCAAAACTAGTGAATTGGGCCAGGAATGCTTTGGCCACTGCAGCTCTTCAACAGGCACAGTTGCTGCATCTGTGTCAGCCAAGAATTGACACACTACAGAGCACGCTGGGCATGGTGCCCTAGGTCTATGAGTCTACTGGGAATAACTGTCCTTCTGGGGGATGGGGACCTATAAAATACACAAAACCGGGGGAGCAACGCCACGGGAGACCAAGAAAGGCAGTGCCACCAACACAGCACCACCCCAAAAACACGGTCAGCGCAAAACTGCTCCTGGAACAAGGGGGGGGGTGGGTGGGTGGGGAGGGACGGGAAACGAAGGGATGGGGGTGGAAACCTTATGTTGGAAAATGTTGTTCAATTTGCAAATAAAAACTTACTGGAAAAAAATGGACACACTATCATAGTCCTGTGTTTTACTGGATACAGCATACTGTATCACAGATTCTAATCCCACTGAGTAACCTTGCACGCAGTAAATTCCTTCCTGGTGTGCAGTACCATTACAGTATGATCAGGATAAAAAACGGATCCTGTTGCTCACAAAACCAACGATCCTCTCCTCCCTCATGGTTTTTAGAATGGTATTGGGGTCCCTATAATTCAGAACCTTACTGATGATAGGTTGTGGGTTCCCACCATGTAGTGGGCAAGGTCCAGGAAGTTGATGCTCGGTCCACGAAAGCCTTTGACAACGGACCAGTGGTAAAACCTTAATATCAGCCTCCCAGCCACTGCTTCCATGGTGGCCTTTAAACTGGCTTCTGAAATCTAGAGGATGCTGATTTTGCTGTGCTGTAGCCTCCACAACCTCTCAGCAAAGTTAAGGTGCAGAGAGAAGCAAAGGAGGAGTTGGTCAGAGGAACCCCAGAGGAGGGGGTGAACACGCTAGACCTTAATATAGAGGTGCCTAAAGTGGAGGGGCCTAAGGAGAAACTGGTGAACAGTGCAAGGATGATTCATTTAGGAGAATGGAGAGAATGATGATCAGATTGGATTGAAGAGGTGAAGTGGAACATAACTAGGTTTAGGAGAAAGGGGGAGAAGGCAAGGAAGATCAGTGGGACAACAGGAGGAGAAAGAGGAGGCTGAAAGAAGACACCAGGGAACGCCTGGAATGAGTGGAGGAACAAGCCCAAAGGTGAGATAGAAGGAAATCGAGAAGCCCCCCCATCCATGAGTTTTTAGTGGTACATCGAGTAGGAGAGAGAGGTTGGGTTGAAAGACCATACACCCAGGTTTCCAGGAGTGGAGGTGGTTAGAAGCTTAAATGGGATCATGTAAAGCCTGTATGGCGTTCTTCATTCTTTTTGTGGCTCCCAGCCTTAGTTTAAGACCAGCACCATTGTGATAACTACAGAATAAACGATCACGCTCCATGACACACTTGAGACCTTTGCGGTGGATTCTACGCTTTATGCTTGCTGCACAAGGACATCTCCAAGGAGATTACCAGAGATTCACACTATGCCACAAACTGAAGCAGCAAGATCGTGAGAGACATTTTACTTGCACATTCTTTGTTTTGTTTGGGACACTGATCACATACCCCCATACTTGGCTATGTTATGGTAATCTCCAGGAATGACCAGGGTCCAGCCTTCACGATCCGAATTGCACAAGGCCTGGTAGGATCGTTTTTTGTTTTTGTCCTCCCTCTTCCCCCACCCTCTTTTCTCGTTGCACCTTGAAACAAACACTTTGTGTATAGGTGCATTATAAATACCCTATAAATAAATTAAATATAAAATAAAAACTGAAAGGGCTTTTAGTTTGAACCTTCCTGAGAGACCCCTACACATACATTTGTGCACAACCATTCACATTACATTTGATTTATTGTGTGCCCATTCTTGGCCCTGAGGGAATTCCTTTGATTTTTCCTAATCAAAATACTAATAAAGAGGCATTGTGAAACCTATGTCATGCCTGGTCTTCATTTCATGCATGTGTGCTTCGTGACATCCCGTGACAGGAAACTCACCTCACAAATATGGATCATGACACACTTTCTGTGCAGCCTGGCATGGTGCGATAAGAAACTTGTTCAGCTCTGATGCTGCAGGAGTGACTTTAATGGTCCATAAATCCCATTTGTCTACTGCTGAGAAATTGTACGGGTGGCGATGGCATGTCTACCATGGTAAAGGGAATTTTGTAAGGGGAAGAGAACAATTATTCAATCAGTAAATCAATTAATCAACCAGTCAATCAAAATACCTTTATTTATGCTTCATTGAGCCCTAAATGTCACATGCTAGATTTAAAACAGTGTTATCAGATCTCAAGGGTGTTTTACGACCTAAACAATTAAAATTAATTCATGCTAGAGGCATACATTTGAGATGTAACACAATTGTTTACTATTTTTACGTCTGATTAAATTATATGTAGGACAGATAAAAAAAAAATTGCAAGGAATTCAGGGGTTTCAGGACAGAAAGGACAACAACACGAAGATGTTGTTGCCCAGCAAGATTTGATCAACGCAAGAGATAATGTCCTCAATCTCATTCTCATAAAAAGGGATCTGTTAAGCAGTTTAATAATAAAAGACACATAATTTGTTTCTGGAACAAAATCTGTTTTAAGAGACAAATAAGACAGGCCTGTTGACAAAGAAAGGCATTTAGTTACATTTCTATGTAATGCCCAATCAACATGGGCATCTAATACAAGCTGATTGCAAGCTTTAGTAATACTGGAAGGGATAGACCATAATATTTCTAAGTTAAGTAGTTTCATGGTACCCAAGACAAGGTATAGCAAGTTCCTCTTGGCAATTCACCACATCAAACACTGCCTCTTATGTATTATGTGTATGCATGCAGACCTAATATAGATGTGTCTGCATTTTGTCACAAACTCCTTCCTCTCTGCCAGGAGTCACAGGTCTTTGGCCACCCAGTAGAAAAGGCAGAGCCTACATGTCCTTCTCTGCAGAATCTCCTGGTTTTACTAAAATGCCATTTTTGGATCGTAATCTATATTTGGCTGGTCATATAACATTTTGCTTTGGATGAATACTGCTCCTGGCTGGGCTCTGTAGGCGCTGCAAAGGGCACTGAAAATATGTATTTTTTCCACTGGAGCCAATGCAATGCTCAAATACTTTTGGTTATATCCTGTTGCCACTGAGCAACAGTCTAGCCACTGTAGCCACTGTACTTTGGATCTATTTTAGTATTTTTGTGAGGTACATTGTTATGTTTTGTACCTTCCTTGACTCTCCCCCGACGGGCCAAAAAGGCCTTTCTCCAGATAGGCCAACCAGGAAGTAGATCATATTTTGCTGGTGCAGTAAAGTGACTGTAAAACTGCCAGTAATTCTAGGACCAGCACTTTTACTCTACCAGCAAAACAAATGTTTGCTGGTTGGGGCACTGAATTACCTCCAGCCAAGAGCTGGAGATCAATCGTACCCCCACCAGCAAAATAAGGCCGGAATTACCAGCTCCAGCAATTCTGGTGCCGGTAATTCTAGCAATCCCCTCGATGGAGTCCAATGGGACTCCATGGAATGGGGATTTACTGGTGTTTCCTACACTTGGAATATGCCAGTAATTCCGGCATTCCAAGTGGCAGAAACCGTATTACCGTTTTGCTGGCATCCCACCTGATTTACCGTCGGGATACTACCAAAACTGTAATGTGGCCGTATGTCTCTATAGCCAGCCGACTAGGCAAAAGGAAGGAGAAATGCCACTGGCTCTATTCCTAGCTGCAAACAGAAAAACAAGGAGTACCAGAATAGATTGAGGATATTATTATGCTTCTCCTGAATAGATTTCCCACTCGTACCTGAACAGTAGTAGAAACAGAAAGTGAAGCAGAACGTAGGAAATGAAACAAGGAAATATCGTCCTGACAAAAAAACTAAATGGACTCCCAAAAAAGGAGTTCTTGTAAGGGTCCCTGGTAACACAAAGATGAAACTAAAAGAGGGTGACAGATGATTATCTTGGAGCAATACGCAAAATTCATAGACCATTTCCCCAAAAAGTCATGCAAGTTCACAGTTCCCACAGGAGAAAATCCAGTACACCTTGAGCCTAAGGACAATCCAGAGTCAAATCCAGTTGAGCAGTCCAAAGAAAACCTGTATCCCAAAGCTTAATATCTACAAGCCAAATCACAATCCAGAAATATCAACAGCCAAAGGTCAAGAAACACCAAAAACTGAATGAACAGACAAACGTGCCACGACAACCACAGAAATGCAGATATGAAGAGCAGGCGCTTAGCTTACCATGTATTTAGGCTGTGTCTTCTCCGCCGCAGTGTGGCATATTTGTTTGTGTCATGTGGTTGTTTTCCTTGGTACTGGTCTGAATGGTATGGTACAAATCCCATTCAGATTCTATATTTTATACCTCTGCTGATGACATTCGGATCATTTTATGCCTAGAGATCATCAGTGGTATCCTAGCACATCATTTTAAATTCTGCCTAGTGGCGAGCAACCACTGGATGTGTCTTGGATTGCCTCAAATTAACTGGCAGCAGAACAAAGGTCCTTCAGTCAATGGTACCTACATTCAGTACTTGGACAATTTTGGGCAACCATGCATGGGTCCCTGTCCTGACATGGTGGACGTTCTGAAGAGATTCCCCATTAAAGTAGATTCTTCACTCTCATTTTTTATTTGTTTTATTTATTTATTTAATTTTTAAACCACGCCATATGCCCGCAGGCCTCTGGGCGCGTTTCCCACACAAATCATGGCTATGGCCCAGGCTGGCATTTTTCAGTTACGATTACTGTGAAAGGTTTCAAAGTAGTTTTTCAGCAATGCCAGGATTATCATGGTCAGTGCCTTGATATCTTCCAAGCTTGACTATTGTAGTACATCTTCTTGGGCCTTCCTGACTGCGCAGTCCGTAAACCTAGTTTCCCATCCAGATACTAGCTGTCCATCTTCTATGTAATCTAGCACCCAGGACACCACTTACATTGGCTGCTTGTGAAAGCTAGAGGGCAATTAAGTAAATGCACTCTGCTGAATATACAAAATCATTAATGGCTGTAAGCTTCCATGGGCTATTCCTTCTCGTGGAATGCCTTCCTCCGCAGACAGTCTACTTAAATTCCCTATAGTTCGGCGAGTTCACACTGGAGGCCGTAGATACTTCTGCCAAGCACACCAAATGTGAAACTTTCTGGCCCCTGCACTATGAGAAAACAATGATCTGCCAAATTTCATAAATATCTCCAGAAAACCTCTCTCTGCCCTATGTAGGGCATCCTTTCCCTATCTACTTTAATACTACTTCCAAGTTGTGACCTGCCACGAAGCAGATTATGATCCACAGGAGGCATGCTCAAAGTTCTGGTTCATCAATTGTTTATTAGCGCTGGTTACAAGAATGAGCCAGGAAAGGAAAAATAGAATGTCAAAATTCTGTGACAAAAACAGAGTAGCTTCCCCTTGCTTGTAAAAAGTTGAAGTCTTTTCGATTACACATTTCAATCAGAGTGCCCTTCCCATTGTAGATGGTTAATCCAGTCAATCCAGTCATTTAATCTTCTTGTCTCCTATCTTCACTGTCTCTGGTCCTCTCCTTCTCGTTCTCTGTTCTGCCAGTCCCCAGTTCTTGGATCTCTAGGCCCCACATGGGCAGACGTTGGGGTATTACATTATAGAGCCAAACGCCAGAACTTGGACTAAGTTGAAGTGAGTTTAGTGGCTTTACTTCTGTTTTCTCACCAACAACCAGTCTGAGGGTCCTGGCACTGCCCTCCAACACCCTCTCCACACTTCCGTCCTCAATGGGTGACCAGGTTCTCATTCCTAGGTGGATCTCTCTTGCACCTCCTCTCCTCTCCCCCCCCGCCCCCCCAGCCTGTGTCTCTTGACTTTCTTGATACTGTGCCACATGCTTGTAACACCATCCTTCTTTGGCTCACCCCTTTAGTTACCAAGCAGCCCAGCTCCTGAATTTACACCAACAATCTCTGTTGCACCTCCTCTCCTCTCCTCCCCAGCCTGGGGCTCATCACCACCTACTTGATGATGTGCCATATGCTCGTAACACCATCCTTCTTAGGCTTACCTTTTTAGGGATCAAGCAGCCCAGCTCCTATCTTTTCTTGTGTCTTCTTTCTTCCTCCTCTACACTTTTCTACCCCTGGCTTCCTTAATGCTCTCTTCTACCTTCCAGCCTCCCTTTGTTATCTTCTCCTACTCATCCATAGCTCCACCTCAGTTTGTCACTTCTCCTCTGTGTCTCCACCGTGTCCTCTTCTCTCCTTCTTCTCTGTGCCTCCATCTCAGCATCCTCTCTCATTCTCCACACCAGTCTACTCCCTCCTTCTCCTCCTTTGAAAATAACAAATTCCAATACCATCACTGCATGTTGTAATGAGAAAGCTCCGCATGATTTACATTCCTCCAGATCCTTCAGTTCTCCCCAATTTTGGTGTACGATAAGGCTCCCTGTCATGTTATAGATATTGCATGCAGTAATGGTTTTGTGTGGAGTAAACTTCCTCCAAACAAAAGGTGGAATTTATTAATTTAATTTTAAAACTCTACATTTTGCAGTGCTGCAAAAGTGGAAGTAATCACATTACTGCCACTGTTTTACTGCAGCACCAACCCCTCAACGAGGCCCTGTGTAGCATTGTATTGTTCATGCTTTTGTTACTACTCAAGATATTCTTCGCACATCTAAAAGTAGTGACAATGTTATCCCTTACTAAGTGCATTTGATTTGGGTTTTTTCTTCATGTTGCCTGTGTGGTTTTTATTGGAGCACATAGGCTATGTTTGCTTTTGTTTAATGGTTTAAAACTGTTCTGATTACGCCGATGAAATTTAGTAGTGAATTTTAGGCAATGGTAAGGATCAGACTTTAAAAATTGGAGAGCTGACCTATTTGTAACTCCCTTCTTCGTTTTACCTAGTGAATACACAGCTGCCTGAAGACTATTTGGAGCCCTATCACGCACTACTGCAGTCTAACGATTTGGAGGTTCAGCGGATGTCTTCACTGTCCCTAGTGAACTTTTTACTTGAAGGAAATGGTAAGTTAAAAGTTTTGAATTGTAAATACACATTTTTACTATAGTGGCTTCCTGGCAGTGGAAAATATCCAAGATGCTTTTTGGGCCCACATTTGTGATAATTGGAGCCTGGTGGAAGTAACAAGAACATTAGGAGAGATAAGAGAGAGAGTGGAAGGGGAAACAGGAAGAGCAGGTACCTATAAAGGAGGGTAAATGGGAAGATGGAAAAGATGGAGAGAATGCTTGTTTCTGCTTTGATTTGTAGGGTCTAGCTGTTGGTGGATGAAGCACAAATTATTGGAGAAGATGCAAGGCAAATTGTAATGATCCCCTGTTAGGGCAGAATTAAATGTCTGGAGTGTTAGCTCCCTAAAATGTTTGGGGACCCTAAACGTTTTGGTGTCTTCCTTGGTTTTTCAGCTTGGCCCTTTTGCTGACATAGGCTCTTCCAGAGCCCACAAATGTATCCTTGCTTTCAGTTTCAACTGTTGTGGACTGGTGTAAATTCCAGTAGCCTTCCTAATCTACATACAATGTGGGTGGGCCAATGTGTTTGCCATAGGGACAGTCTGATTGTTTGGCTGTCAAAACCTTTGTGTGTGGCCTGTTGATGGGATTGGAGTGCTGGCTTAGGCCAACTCCCCGGTGAAAGTATTTTCAGTGGGAAACACTGTCGTTCTGCAGATTCAATACATACATTGCTGGAGATGGGCTGCTACTGAGGACCCCGGTCTGGCCATAGTGGCTTAATCCTCCTTTGTCTTTGCTACCTGCTCCTGTCCTACTGGTGGAACCCCATACTGGGATGTTCCTTCTTTTACTCTCCTTCTTCCCTACTGGCTGCATCACCTGTTCCTTCATGGTATGTTTAAAGGTCTCTCCAGTGCGGAATCCTCCTGGCCTGGAAGTTGGTGACTTTCTGCTGCTCTGCCTCAGTGCCATTTTGGGATGTCCTTGGTCACCTCCTGCTGATGCTCCCATCATAGTACCATTTCTTGCTGTACGACTGACCCTTCCTGTCCCCTGAGCTGATTGGGTTCATCTGTGCTCTTGTGGCCTTCTTTCTAGGTACTGGAACTTCTGCCTTGTGGGCTATCCTCCCTGGTATTCTGTTTGGTGCCTCTTTGGATTGTCTGGATCACACCTGGGTTTTGAGTTCGAGTTCCTTCAAATCAGATGTCCCAATCGTGACTAGCCCTACTTAATTAAGCTCCCAAACTCACCATCCTCCTGCAGGTACTGGGCCAGATCTGTCGCATCCAGTGCACTCAGTACTTGTTGCCAGTTCCTGGGGTCATGATATATTCTCCGGATTCTTCATCAGGGGTCTCTGGATCCAAGAGTGATCGGGTGTTGAGGTTTTGAGGTACCTCCTGTACCAGGTTTTCCATTGACTAGAGTTGGCTTTGTCCTCTGTGAGGAGTCAGGAATGAGACTAGGACACAAGGGAGTCGTGGTTTTGGTCAGAGTTTTATCAAAATAAAAGGGGCTGGGAAAATGCCTCTCAGTCCCTGCTCTAAGAGGTGTTTCCCTTCCTAAAACCAAAACTAAGGGCCTGTGACTCGGCTCCTCTGCCTCTTTTGGTTCCTGCTAGGTTCTTCTGCCTCGTTCCGGATTCTGGAAAAGCAAACGCTGCCTTTCAACACCTGCAAATGCCCAGAAGCCCTGCGTCAGCTTCTGGCATTCTTTCAGCTTGTTCTCTCCTGCAGTCAGCTTGCCCTTTCCTCTTTATTTATTTTTACATTTGTAGAGCACTCGAAACCCGAAGGCATCAAGGCACTGGTTGCATGTGTTAACAACAGTAGATAAGTACTTACTATAAAGTGAATAAGGTGAATAGATCATTCCAGAGCAGTGTCTTAAGGTGTTTGTGAAAGGTCCAGTACGAATGTTCCGATCTTAGTGCTAATGGTAGTGCATTCCAGTTCTTGGTGGTGATGACCGGAAAACTCACTCTGCCGGCTCGCATTAGTCTGAATCTTGGTGTGATAAGCCTGTGAGCGCGAGTGGAGCGGGTGGGCTATACGATTGTGCTTTTTTTAGTTTTTGAGAAAGGTAAATGGGGGCAGAGTTGGAAAGATATTTGTGGGTGATGGCTAAGGTTTTGAAGATGATGCACTCACAAATGGGTAGCCAGTGAATGTTTCTTCTGGCAGCCGAGATGTGCTTGCACTTCAGGATGTTTAGAGTGGCCCTTGGTGCATTGTTCTGAATTACCTGAAGTTTGTTGCTGTTGCGTGAAGAGGTGCCGGCAAATACGGCATTGTAGTAATCAAGTCTGGAACCAATAAGCGCACAGGCGATGGGTGAGGCAGCTGTCGGTGGAAAGGAATGGTCTGCTGCCATTAATTAGCTTCGTGGTATGTGCCGCTGAGGAAGCAATGGCATTGACATGCCGATTTAGGGACAAGGTGGCATCTATGTGGACGCCCAAGGTCTTTACAATGCTGGATTCTTGAATAGAGATGCCCTCTATGCTGACGTTACTATAAGCTTGGTCTAGCTTGCTGAGTAGGATTTGAGAGCAGACCAAGAGAATTTCAGTTTTGTCATCATTGAGGCAGAGGAGATGAGAGGCCATCCAGGCCTGGACAGTTTGGTAAACTGTGTCCAGAGTGTCAGAGTCAGTAGAGTAGTTTCCGGTTAGAGGTAGGAGAATCTGCCGGTCATCGGCATCGTTGGTGTAGGAGATGCCCAGGTCATCTAGGAGGTTGAATAATGGTTTAGTAAAAATGTTGTAAAGGGTAGGGGAAACACATGTGCCTAGAGGAATGCTGCAAGTGACTGGGGACGGGGGAGGGGGCTGAGGCGTTATCTGTGAATACTCTCATGGATCTGTCAGCCAAGAAGGAGGAGATCCAGGTGATAGCTTCAGGTGACAAGTGGGCTGTCGAAGCAAGGTGCTGACACAGAATTTGGTGGTCCGCGAGGTCGAAGGCTGCAGATAAGTCTAACAGGAGAAGGAGTGCTTATTTGCCTGGATCTTTGATCTCGTTCAGTTGTTTTTTTATACCCAGCAAAGCAGATTCTGTAGTGTGGCTAGGCCAGAAACCGGATTGACGCAGTCCAAGGATGTTGTTAGATTCAAGGTATAGCTGAATCTGGAGATAGGTTGCCCGATCCAAGATTTTGAGAAGGAACGGGACGGTGGTGATTGAGCAGTAGTTTATGGGGATGGCAGGGTCTAATGTGGGATTTTTCAGCAGTGAGCGAACTGAAGCTTCCTTCAGGCTAGTTGGCACAGGTCAGGCTGAGAAGGAGGCATTGATGAGGGTAGTGAGGAAAGGAGAGAGGGCTTCACCGCCATCCTTGATGACGAGGGCAAGGCACACGCCTCCTTGGCAGTGGTAGGGTTTTAGGCCTTTCAAGATCTTAGTGACCTCCTGTTCCAAGACTGGTTTAAAGTGAAAGGTCCAGCAGGGTGACCAGTGGAGGGGTATTGTGTGGACGTAAGAAGTTGCTGCTGCTGAGGGCAGTTTTTTTTGTAGGATCTGTTTCTGGAGAGTGTTGATTTTATCAAGCAGAGCATTTTGGATGTTTGTATACCAGGTGATATGATATGATAAGTCATTTATAGCATTTGTAATGCGCCTGCACACAAGTGTTTCTAGGCGCGAGTGGGGTTCCTCCACCCAGATAGTGGGTGGAGGAATGGGAGACTCCAACTCACGCAAAATTGTGAAGAGCTCACGGGTGCTTCATTTGGCATTTGAGATTCTTGTGTTGTAGCTGGTGCTTTTTGCTTGTAATATAGCCTTTTTATATTCTTTCACTATAGAGGCAAAGCCTGGGTATTCCTCCATTTAGTTTCTGCTTTGTGTTTTTTCATGCTTAGGGATCTGATGTCAGCAGTAAACCATGAGTTCAGGTGCGTGGCAGGTTTGGGTTTGGGTTTGCATTGGACGAGGGGAGCAATGGTGTCAACTGCTAACGTGAGGGTTTTGTTGTAAATGTCTATAAGGAGGGCAGGGTCACAGAGAGGTGGCCGTGGAGGAAGCAGCTCGGCCAGCATTGGTAGAATGTGATCTTTGGTTAAGTTGCGAGCGGTCGGGTTTAATGTAGATGATAGGGGCGTCGCAGAAGTTGGAGAGGGTCATTGACGTAAGTATGGTGAATGAAATTATATTGTGGTCCGTCCAGGGGCATGGCAGATTGGAGGTAATTGGCAATTATGGTCTTGGCAATTATGGACTGCTAGCCAGTCCAAGATGCAACCTTTGGCATGCTTGGCCCTGAGGATTCGTTGAGTGAAGCCAAGTGCTGTAAGGGAGCTAGCCAGGGACATCATTGAAGTCTAGATTGAAGTCACCAAGGAGTAGGGTCTTGGATTTGGGTTTTGTGTTAGTGGAAAGGATGTGCATGATCTCTTCTTCGAAAGAGATCAATGGGCCTGGGGTGCGGTAGATCAGATGCATAGTTATGGTGGGGGGGTGAGATAGGCTAGGTTTGGTCATAAGTAACTCTCTACTAGGTAGGGTCGAGGTGCAGATTTCTCTATTGGGGAGGGACTTTCTTATTATTAGCGTTCCTCCCCCGCCTCTCGAGTCATGTCTATCTTTCCGGAGGATGGTGTAGTCAGGCGGTATGGCAATGGACAGTGACGGACCAGAGGCGGCGTGAAGCCAGGTTTCTGATATGGCTAGTAGGTTGAGATTATTGGATGTGATGAGGTCAGAGATGTCCAAAGGGTGGGCACGGATAGATTTCATTGGAGCTCCTTTTAATGAGGTGGTTGATGGATTTGTTAGATGCTCTTTGATGTTGGGTACGAGTGCTGTTTTTGGGGCTGTTAAGTAGTGGTGGGGGTAATCGGTTGTGTGTTTAGGGAGGTTGCTAGGGTAATGTTCTGCCGGAACTACAATGGACAGCCAGTGCTGTAGGTGTAGTCCTGGCGTGTGCTCAACAAGTCAGGCTGACTAGGTAAGATGGTGGTGTTTGGAGGGTGGCCGCATGCACATGGGAATTTTGCTTAGGCCACCCATTTCAATAAATGACTGTCCTTCTGATGGAATTCAGCAAAATGTATAGCTACCGGATATTTATGATCTGCTTTTTTAATAGTTCTTACATGTTCTAGAACACATATCGTAATCTTGCGTACTATGCTACCCATAAAAAGCTTATAAGACCATAAACACTGTGTTTTATATTGCAGTAAAGGCTGTCACTGATGTAATGTTTCCACTTAACTCCCAATACTTCAAAGCAGGGGTTCTTTAATACTAATTTAAAAATGCTCGATGAGCTACAGGAAAAATGACTTGTGACTTTATTCAGTAGGTTTTGATTGCTGCATGTACACAAATTATTTCGGACAACATAATCTGCGATATTCTTACCCTGCTTATACCAATTTTGGTGTCTATTTTTAAGTATTGGCTGATTGCAATCTGTATGTGAGGATGAATCTTATGGTTGGCCTTTGAATTTGTTTTAATTTGGGTTTTAGTAATGTTTCTTTAAGAATATTAGAGACTTTCGGTAACGCTGTGCTTACTATTTTAGACGCTTAACCTCTCTTCTTGAAATGGATACTCATATCATTGCAGGTAGTCATATAGTTACTATCCAACAAGCTATTTCTTCTAGCTTAGAGAAACACAGCATATGGGATATTGTGAATATTGTTTGGTGTATGAAAGAGCATGTAAAATTAAATTACCAGTAGTATCTTTGTGATATATCTTTGTTGGAATTTGCATGTCCTTAACTCTGATGAGTACATCTGCAAACTCTATTTTGTCAGTACTGATCTTCACTGTAAAGGAGGCTAAATCATTATTATTAAGAAAAAACAGATTTTTGTTTAAGGTCCAACTCCGAACCTTGCCATAAAATGAACAAATCATCAATTTAGTGTAGCGAGGTGATGATATTTTTGCTCCAAGGATTCTCAATGTTATGTAAAACAAATTGGTCCTCCCGGTAATCCATTAGCAAATCGGTCCTCCCAGTAACCTATTAGCAAATATTCTTAGGAGGCTGTGAATTTGGTACCCACCACCATGCCAGTTAATTTGTGATAGAATCCCCTGCCGAATAATTTTTTTAAAAAAAATAAAACAAAATCAATAATTTGAAGCAACATTTTTTGTGAGAGCCAGAAAAATGGTTGGTCTGTTTTTTTTAAAAGAACTCTGCTGCTTTTAAACCAACAAAATTTGAAATCTTGTTATACAAGGAAGATACATCTAAAGTGACCAATATGCAGTCAGATTCCTATGGTATGTTATGGAGTCTATCAAGATTATCATCTGTGTCTTGCTCATATGAGGGAAGGCTTGTGACTAAAGGAAATAAAAAGCAACAAGACTAGACAATGGTTCAAATAAGCTATTGAACTACCGGAAGGGTGCGTTTTAGCCTTGTTCATTTTGGGTAATAAACAGAAGGTAGGGGCCAAATGATATTTAACCAATAACTATTGATATTCATCTTTGTTAATCAAACCTACTGTATGCCATGTTTTTAATAAATTGCATAATATTTGTTGATAGCCAGATGTTGGCTCCTCCTTTAAAGACAAGTAGCCATTGTGATTGCGTCTGACAAATAATCTTCCTGCGCCAAAGTGATATTGTGCCCCTTTGTCAGAGGGCTTGATTACCCATTCATGACTGGTCTGTAATTCTTTTAGTTTGTGTAAATCTATAGATGGAGACTTGGGTATGATCTTCTGTTGCCAATTCAATTTTCAGAGATTGGCTTTAACAGTAGATTCACATTGGGCAATACATTTGTGATCCCTCATAGGAGGTACAAAGAAAGAGTTTGGTTTGAATTGAATGTGATCCTCAGCTGCATGACTCTCACAGAATAAAAATTGGTATCAACAATATTTTTGTTTTCCTAAAGGAAGAAATTCAAATAAGGTATTGCTGCAGTCTCTCTAATACTGCGGGTGAATGGGTGTTGTAATTGGATGTGCTTATTGTTGTTAATTAATTGAGAAATATTTATGTAAACGCAGTTTCCTGCAGAACGTAAATGCATCAACTAATGTATCTACTAAATGCACATTATTTCTGGAACAAAGGATAACACATGTTGTAAAATATCCTCTGATTTAGGAAGTTCAGTGAGATTGATAATATTTTGAGGTTCATTTACTATTTCTAAGATCTTGTTTGAATCTGCGTCATTTGTTTCCCGTAAGTGGCTCAATTCTGATCGCCTCTAGCTCTGGCTCTGGCTCTTTCTTTGATTCATCCTCTTGCCGCCTCTTCCAGTTTTGCATTTTTGTCTTTTGGTGGCTTTCCCAAACTGCCTCTTTCCTTGTAGGTTATTCTCATTTCTTCTAAAACAAAAAAATCATGCCTTTTTACTTGTAGACTTGAGGAGCTAGAAGTATCTTTGTCCTGGATTCAGGAGTCACTGCTGTTACGTCTTGAGGTAGTGCATTGATATTGTTTGGCAAACGTGTAAATTTGGGTCCCTCTAATGGTTATTAGTATCCCTTTGGAGTTTTCTTATCTTTCTTTGTCTAATTTCATCTTAATTATGGAGTTTTGGAGACAACTTGACTAAAAATGTCTGTACCATACCATGATTACTTTCTGATTTCAGTACCCCATATAAAGGTGCAATGTCTTTAGCTTGTTGCTCATGGTCTGTTGTTGCATATTTGCTATTGGACATTTGTATGTCGCCTATGCACAGGTTTTTCCAGGCGCCACAAGACAAGATGGGGGCGACAGGGGATACGGGAAATCAATAGAATACAACAACAAAGAAACGGTTATATTGACTTTGTGGTAATCCTACTGCGCAATTGCATGACAAGGTGATAAGTGCAGGGGATGGGGGGTAGAGGGAGAAGTGCAGGAGTGGGATAGCCCCACTGGGGCCGGAAAGTGCTGGTCAGGCCAAGGCAGCAAGTGCCAGGGGAAAGACAGGGTGAGGGGAGGAAGAGTTCAGTGAACAGGGAGAACTAATTTGGGATAGTCTGGAAAAGGGAGCCAAGGGCAAGTGCTGGCAGAGGATGCTGGGAGGGACTAGTGGTGGTGGGGGTTGGAGGGGTCTGCCCCTGAATGACTCCGAAGGGATCACGCCCCAGTCGCAGCGGCAGGTGGAGAGGTTAGCACGGGAGGGGGAGAGGGAAGGAATAGGAGAAAAGGAAGGTCTTGAGAATTTTCCGGACCTTACGAAGATCCGGCTCCAGTCTGAGGGGGGGAGGGAGATACATATATATATTTCTGAGGCTTGTGGATCTGCTGAGATCACATGCTCTGCATAGTCCCACATCTAGTGGTAGTCCCAGAGTATTACAAGATTTGTTTTCGAAACTCGAAAAAGGACGTCGACTGGGCGTGCTATCTCTAGTGTGATGTCTATTGTACCCATGGTCCTTCATGCGTCGAGGTCCCTCAGATTGTTTCTTTCCGCCATTGCGGTTGGTTGCAGAGTTCCTTTCAGGCTGATGCCTTTGATTATCTAAAGTTTAGTCGTAGACTTTCACTTTCTATCCTTTACTGTCTGCCTTTTGGCACTGCATCATCTACTGCTCGACAACACCTTACTGACTCGAAGACCAGACACTGCAACCTTCATGTTGCATCCCTTTAGAGAAGGCCTATTCTGCCACCCTATTTTCCCTTTTGTCACCAAACTGCCCTTTCCATTTACTATGGAAAATACCCCTTTTTAATTTTGTCCTACCTGCAATAGAATGTTTCCTTGGAAGGATACGCACTGAGTGTGCAACTACTGTCATCTAGGGACCACCCAGAAAAGATCTGCAAGTCCTGCAAACTTTTCCACCCTAAAACCCTGAAAGACTGCCGGACCAAGTAATGGGCCGTCCACGCCATGCAGGCTGAAGCCTCCCTTGCCGTGACAGAGGAATCCAGTGAGGGCCGTATTGGCATCCTTAGTGATGGCGAAGGCAACCCTCGGAACCCCATGCGCAGGCCCCTGACTCCACTAAACAGGCCCACGGCTCTGTGATGGAGACTACACCTGGCAGCCCAAAAACACACACTTTCAAACACACTAAACCCAACCCACGGCTGACCATCAGCAACTAGTTGACCGTCTGGGCCATCGCTCATGCTTTTGCTGCATAACAGGCCTCCGGAACTGGCGTCGAAAGCCAATTTCGAACACCGCGCATAAAAAGGCCCTCCTTTTGCATGCCGAAAAGCATGCGGCAAAAGGCGCATCAGTGTCCCCTAAGCCTATGCCGAAAATGCAAGAACTTCATAAAGAAACATGTCCCTGCTACCCTTCTGTAGACAAGCTGCCAAAATTAGCTATATCCTTGAAGCCTTTGCCATTGCAGCCCACTGTCTCTCGGGATGCTGGTTCCTCCTCCCATACAGATTCACTCACAGGGGCTATGCAGCACAAAGACCAGACAACCTCTCAATACACATCTACCCACTTAGTTTTGCCAACCCCCACTGAGTGGACCCCTGAACATTTCAATAGAATAATGAAGAGGATGTCCTGCTTTGTAGATTTCATGGACAGGCACACTGAAGAACTTCGAGACTCCTCTCAGACAGGGGCTGCTAAACACTACCCCCTGCCAAAAAGCCACATTTTGACACCTCACAACCCAGCACTTCTGCCCAGCGCCTGCCAGCATCCCTTTATCAAGACCCCTCTCAGGACATGCATGTTATCAATCTCTCAGGGTCTCAGGACCCTGGCTCTCTTGGAGACCAGGGAGATCAACACAGCCAAGACCAGTACTATGATGATGACGATGATGACATTTATGTCATGCAGTCACCTGACCCCCAAGATCAACCCGTGGCGGACTCTCCTGTAGAAAATCAGCTACAATGTAACAAGCTGCTGCTAAAGGCTGCCCAACACTTCAATATTGACACCCAGGAAACCCATGTGGACAAGGACTTTGAGGAGGACAGTCGTGGTGACAAGTCTGCCACTCAGTTAATCACTCTTTTACAGTCCATCCAGAGGTGTATCCAGCTTTCCCTGCATACGGCAAACCCCACAAGGGCGGTTAACCCTAGGATTGAAAAATTATTCAAGCCAGCAACTGCAGACACCCGGTACATTAGGGTTCAGCTCAAACCTGACTCACTTAATGTCACCACTACTAGAAAAAGGGCTGGCACTCCTCTGGCATAAGCTGAAGGCCCACCAGATAAGGAGAGCAAAAAAATCTACGCCTTCAGTAGAGAGGTTGCATCCTCAGCGGCCTATCAGAAAAGAATTGCTAATAACATCACCCTTCTAGCTAGTTATGGCTGTCGGAAGTGGGAAGAGTTGGAACACCAAGTTGAGGCTGTTCCAGAACCCTTAAGGTCTCAGCTACTAAGCACCATCTCAGAAGGCAAGCAGTTATCTAACTGCATTCTTAAAAACATCCTCAACTCTGCAGACAATGCGGGTTGCATCATTGCAGAGGGCAAACGTATCAAACGCCATGCACGGCTTACAGTCTGGGTTTAAATTGGAAACACAGGTCACCCTGCTTAACATACCAATGGACCCTAATGCCCTGTTTGGCAGGGCAGTTGACGATGCCCTCAAAAGTGTGAAGGAAGAGTATGATACTCTTAAGTCCCTCGGCCAATCGACCAACAAACCCTTCATCCAACGAGGTTCCTTTAACTCCAGGAGGTGTCGGGGACAGGGCATGCAACGCTCTTCTGGGTACAATCAAAGCAGCCAGTCTTCATCATGGGGCTCCTCACAGGGACAGTCTTCCTCTTCTAATTTTCAAAGAGGCCATAAAAGATCCAGAGGAAGAGGCAGAACCTCCCCGGCTAGAGGCTCCACGCCACCCAAGCAATGACACACTGCTCCAAGTCCCCTCCCATGCCACTCCAGTAGGAGGTTGCATCTCACATTTTGCCCACGCATAGGAGAGGATCACGTCAGACAAGTGGGTAGTGTCTACCATAGCGAGTGGGCTTGCATAGAAACTTGGCAAAAACCACCTAACAACCCGCGAAGACACAGAAGGATGACGCCAGAAGAATGTTGCATACTACAGGAGGAAGTAAAAGCCCTGCTGGAAAAAGGAGCCATTGAGATTGTCCCAGCAAATCAGGTAAAGAAGGTTATTTATTCAACATACTTCCTCATGCCAAAGAAAGACCTATCCATGCGTCCGGTACTAGATCTGCGCCCAGCGAACCCTTTTGTCAAACCTCAAAAGTTTCACATGACCACGCTCCAAGAGGTAATCCCCTTCTAAAACGGGGGGATTACATGCCAACATTTGATATGAAAGATGCATACCTTCATATTTCAATCTTCCCAGCGCACAGAAAATATTTGCGATTCCAAATAACGAGAGTACACTACCAGTTCAAGGTGCTCCCCTTTGGCATCGCCTCAGGCCCTCAGTGTTCACGAAGGTGCTCGCAGTAGTGGGAGCGCACCTCTGCAGAGAGTCAATCCCTGTGTACCCTTATCTAGACAACTGGCTCATAACTGGGGAGTCTCCTCAAGTTTGCAAAGACAACACCCAAAGAACTATCGACCTTCTTTTCCAATTGGGATTCTCCATCAACAAGAAAAAGTTAAGTCTCGTTCCCAGCCAAATAAAACAATTTGTGGGAGCCATCTTAAAGACAGAGGATGATCTGGCTTTCCCATCAAACAAGAGGGTACAAAACATTTTGTTGCAAGTACCTCATTACAAATCCGGTCGCCAGATAACTACGCAAAGCAATGCGCTTGCTCGGCATGATAGCCTCATACACTTGGTTCCACACGCGCGCATGTGCCCCAATGCAGGAGTGGTTAGCGAAAGAATGGTCTCAGACAAGCAGTCAGTGGGACGATCTAGTGGTTGTTTCACTAACCCTGGTAAAGGCTCTTCACTGGTGGTCCAGGGACAACCTGCTAAAAGGAAAACCCTTTGGCATTCCACCAACACAAGCAATCCTAACTACAGATGCCGTACCCGCCGGATGGGGAGCTCACTTCCTCCACCTCACAGCTCATGGCCAGTGGACATGCACCACAGCCCAAAAACACATCAATTTCCTAGAACCTCTGGAAGTTCTCAATGCTCTACAAGCCTTTCAGCAACACCTTACAGGTCAAACAGTGCATGTCCTCACAGACAGCATCACTGCCATGTTCTAGCATGCACTGGGTAGACTGTGCAATCCAACATCTTTGCAGGCACGGCCCTGGGGCACAAGTCATGGGAAGAGTATGAACACTGTATTATTCACATAAACCCTAATGAGGAATAGGGGAATACGGACAGGAGCAGTTCACAAATAAATACCAGACAAAAGGAATAAACCTAAAGAGCGAAGTGTGGGCATCCAGTAAGGGTCGGATGACATAGAAGAGCAGGGGGGACCAGCAATGCACATGAGGCCACAAATCAAGGTGCGGTGCCACATGCATGAATGACTGGTGTACATTATAAGGTGGGAAAAGCCTCTCGCAGGATGTCCGCGACTGCATCACTGAACATGGACCGTGGGATAACCCCCAGCCTGCAATAAGCGCAGGAGGGCCCCCGAAGCAGGGGTTGGCAATTAAATTATGCCCAGGAGCCCACACAATCACACGTGAGGCACCAGGAACCCCCATCACGAGCACAACGCACAAAAGTTTGCAGTGGGCCACCACACAATGTGACGCACCGAGACTAGCTGTTACAGGATGGGCTGGTGGTGACATTTATCTTATCTGCAGGACACATTGTGAGTGCTAAATCACCAATATTGGAGACAGGGAGTAAAAAAGGCAGACTTCACACAGGACAGGCCGGCGACCAACAGCGTGGAGAAGAGGCAAGCAGGAAAACAGCAAGAGACAAGCAGGCAGACACTGGGAGATCCAGTTATGGCGTCCAAGTCTCCAAGAAACAGGTCTAACAGCCCACGCCAAAATTTGCAAATTCAATGGAAAGCACCACACCAGGGGCTCTAGCACCACAAGGAGAGCAGGACCTAATGAAGGAAGACCAACAGGTTCTGGCAGCAATCGCAGCCTTGAAGATTGCCTTAGAATCCAAAATGGATGCCATCACCCTAGATGAACCTCCTGAGGCAAGATGTTTGGTCGCTTGCAGAACGTACTGGTGCCCTCAAAAAGGAAGTCACAATAAATTCGAACAGCCTGAGGGACACCTCACAAGACGTAGTGATACTGCAGCAACAACTGCGAAACCTCGAGGGCAGGGTCGAAGACGTGCAAGGGCGGGCCAGGCGCAACAAAGTTAGAATCATCAGACTCCCCGAAGGTGAGGAAGCCGCAAACCCCACTAACTTTGTGGAGAACATGCTGCTACAAAAAATTGGTCAAGGCGCCCTCACTCAAGGGTTCACAGTAGAAAGAGCGCACAGGTGCCTGAGGAGGAAACCGCCACCGGGAGCCCCGCCACGGCCCATAATAGTCCAGATATTAAATTACAAAGACAGGGAAAAGATCCTCGAGCGGTTCCGGAAAGGAGGCACGATTCAGCCAGCATTGGCCAGCATCACTGCTTATCCGGACTACACCCTGCAAGTAAAGAAACAAAGGCTGCACTGTACAACGGTCAAGAGAAGGCTGCGAGAGGCGAACCTTAAGTACATGCTGCTGTACCCAGCAAGACTAAAAGTCATAAACAAAAGTTGGGCCATCTTCTTCGACACCCCTGAAGATGCACATAGGTGGATGGACATGGGAAATTTGCCATTTGAACCAGACAGCCAAATAATAGGCGAGAGTGAGACACGCTGAAGGAACTATGGGAGGAGCGGTAAAGAGTAGACCTAGCACATGCGATCTCCACAGGAAGACCCAGGCACTATCACTTTTGCAGATTGCATGAGCCAGCAGCGTTGACTCAAGCTAGGAGTATGCTGCAAGGAAGCGTCCTTCACCCCAAGATTGTTTTTTATTTTCGGATACTAGCTGTTCTGTATCTGCCTGATGCACTCCAGGCATCAGGACAGGCAACTGGGGTGGGAGTGAGAAGCAGGGATGCCTGCGCACGAGGTACTGAGCTGGGCAATTGTTGGAGCGGTGTGGGATAGGGGAGTTGGGGTAGTTAGCGGGGAGTTAGCCTATAGATCCACATCAGTTATGTATGATACATGCATCAAGATTGACGGAACATGTAAACGACTTTATTTGGGATGGGGGAACTTAAAATAGCCTCCTGGAATGTCCAGGAACTAAACAGTTATATCAAACGGAATAGGATAATGACGTACCTGCGCTGCCAAGAGATTGACATAGCTCTCCTTCAGGAAACACATCTTACAAGTGAAAAAGTAGCCGCCCTTGCCGGAAAGTGGAGCGGCACTACATTGGGCTCGCCATATTCACCATACGCCAGGGGGGTCTTGATACTGGTGGCACCATTGGTACCATTGAGGGTCCTCAAGACGTTTAAGGATAAAGAGGGTAGGATGATGGTAGTACAGGGGTTTGTGGAACAAAGAGAGCTCTCTATTGTCAACAAGTATGCTCCAAACCACGACACAGCAGCCTATTTCTGTTCGCTATACCCCCAACTTGGCCTATATATAGGGAGAGCACATTAGTATGGGGGGGGGTTTAATTTCACGCTAAGCCCGGAACTGGATAGATCAGACAACAAATTCGCACACCCCAGCCAAGTGTCATGATCACTGCTTCCAAGGAGCCAGGACCAGCCCAACGTCCTTGGAAGCAGGCCCCTAATCCTAAGCCTAGGCACCAGCCGGTCCCTACTGGGACCTTTTGGACCTTGTCCTGGCGGCGGTGGCACCAGGCTCATCAAAGCCATCGGTCCCGGCACTGGAAGCGCCGGGCTCATAATATGTGTGAAGATGCTTGGGTGGACTTACCTGCAGCAGACCATGCTGCTTACTTACCAGCTACATAGGAATCCTCTGTAAGCCGGAACTATTTTCTTACCTGGGTGGGGCAAGCTCCACGCCCTGGATACAACACTGGAACTCTTCTGGAACAGGAACTCTTTTCTTACCTAGGCGGGGCCGTGGAGGAAGACGCCTCATCACTCCTAGGCTATTTAAACCACACCCGATTGATGAAGCGTGCTTCGCGTTATTCTGCATCTGCAGCAGAACGCTCACCGAGTCTGTTCCAGCTTTTCTTCTTCCGATCCTGTACCTGCAAGAACAATACTTACCATTCCAGTATCCAGTCTTCAGCAGCGCCTGTAAAAGACAAGAAACAACAGGTTAGCACGACGACTTCACATGCAACGCATTCCTTACCTGGTCCATCGGCAGCGACCATTTCTTCACGCTGCACCTCCGCCTGTGGAGACAAAAGCATAGTTATTACTTACCGGCAATCCGCAAATTCCGGATGTTTTCAACACTGCAACCCAGCATCTGAAAGACAAAAGAAGAGACATTAGACAGGTATTTACTTACGCCCATCGCGCTCTCCACAATAGAGCGCCTGCAACTACTCTGGCGTTTTCCATCACCTCTTCAGCACAAACTCACAGCTGTGAAGGAAAGAGACAGTTAAAGCGCTTGCATTTACTCACCGCTCGTGCTGTTAACGGCGGTTGCGATCCTCTGATGTTAAGAGGCCTACGTTTCACCCAGTGAAGGAACTGGCAACGGCACCCTGCAGCAGACGCAGATGGAGAGCCCAGCATTCACCTATCTAAGGTGAGCACGTTGGCCTGGGGGCTCTACGGAGAAGCTTAGACGAGAGAGAGAGAGAGAGAGAGAGAGAGAGAGAAGGACACTCAATTGCCCAGATCTTTAACCCCATATATTCTTTCATCTGCAGAAATCTCACCCTTCGAGTTCGACACACAGTGCGAAGAGGCTCAGCCCCAGAAGCCAATCGAGTCCTGCACATCACTTTTCGAGTCACAGACTCCTTCCTGCCTAGACCAGCGCCTCCGTGGGAATCAGGTGAGCGTTACACCAAGGCCTTGAATGCATTGCTGCGAGAGTTCACATTGGCTGACGTACGGATGGCCCTACACCCACGGAAATTCACACTAAAATGCCCCCAAAGAACTATACACCAGAGTAGACTATGTTTTCACAGGTGAATAAACCCTAGGGGAATTCAGAACTGTGGAATATAAAGCACGAGTATTGTCAGACCACACTCCGCTGGTGGTCACATGGCAGTTTATCCCTTCTAGGGGACGTATTCTGATCGGGAACCTCAGGGGCGAATCCCAATAGAGGGAGTGTAAAATCGGCTACGACATTATGGGAAGCCTTCAAAGTAGTGATTAGGGAGACAGCAATAGCCAAAGTGAAAGGAATGCAAGCCACGATAGAAGGAGACTTACGCAAGGCGGAGGCTAAACTAGAAGCTATAGACTACTCTTAAGACATGCCCAGAGAACGGGCCCAAAATGTTATTGGTCTGAGACAGTAATGCTTGAAGCATTGGGATAGATTGGGCACATTGGGCTATAGGAAATATGTAGAAAGGCAACACACAGAGTGAGATAAGCAGTGGCAGATGTTGGCCTGGCTACACAAAAGTGAATCCAGGCAGGGAACAATACGGGCGATTGCAGGGAAAAACAGGGAGGTTTGTATGACACAAATGCTTTCATGACTATTATAAAAAACTATACCAGGATACATCGGGTACACAGGCGGCAGAAATAGACGAGGCCGTAGCACAGATAGATCTTCCGAAACTGGATGGAGAGGCGGCTGTCAGGCTAGAGGCGCCCATAACCATCGAAGAACTAGAAACCACCATAAGGTTTACCTACTGGCGAAGCTCTGGGGGCAGACTGACTGCCCAGCAATTTTTATAAGGAATGTATGGCAGACGTTATGCCCCTGCTGCTAGCAATGCTGAATGAAGTGCTAGACACATGTACTTTACCAATGTCGCTGAGAGTGTCAATTATCGTCCCACTGTTGAAGCCAAACAAACCAGATACTGACTGTGGATCTTATCGACCTCTCTCGCTGCTCAATCAGGATGGGAAAATACTCACAGCCCTATTAGCTAACAGGCTTAAGTCAGTAATATCCCATCGTATACGCCCAGACCAGTCGGGATACGTTCCGAACAGGAATATTACATGTAACCTGGGGAGGTTACACCACGTCATAGATCACGCCCGCTACAGTACGCATCATTATGCTGTGGCCTTGTTAGACGCGGTCAATCCATTTGACTCGGTCAGATGGCCATGGCTGTTCACGGCACTGAAGAGCTTTGGCATGGGACCCACATACATCAAATGGGTACGGCTGCTGTATAGCAGCCCGGTAGCGAGAGCGAAGACAGGCACACAAATCTCAGACCAATGGCAGCTAAGTAAGGGCACTAGAAAGGACTGCCATTGGTCCCCAATGTTATTTATATTGGCCTTAGAACCCTTGGCAGTGTACCTCCAGACAGAATTTCAGGAAGCTTGCATAGCCACACAGGGCAGTAGGAACCTGATCTCCCTATATGCTGATGATATGCTTCTATACTTACAGCACCCAGAGACTAATCTACAGTATACCCTGGGCGTGTTAGTGTGCTAAACAGTCCTGTCAGGCATCAAGATTAATGCACAGAAATCATGCTTGTTCCCCTTGGCAGGGTACAGAGGGAAACCCCTCAACACATTGCCGGTCCTGCCTATTAAGTGGGAGGTGGACACATTTAGATACCTGGGAGTGGAAATCTTCCATGACCCTAAGACAGAGCACATAAAGAACACACGGAGGGCAGTAGCTAAAATGGGGAAATCCATGGCATCCAGGATTTACTTTAAATTAGTCTCCTTTATGCATAAATGCCTTAATAATGCTGCACCACAGTATTTAAGAGAGAAAATCGTCAAGAAAACCTCATCTCAACCAACGAGGTCCATCAACTCCTGTTGCATCTCAGTGCCACGGTTCAACCTAAAAAGAGCTAGGGGCAATAGCTTCCCTGTTCAAGCACCCCTAGCGTGGAACTCCCTCCCCTTCCATCTGCTCACTGACCAGACCTTCCAAAGCTTTAGGTCCAACACCAAAAAATGGCTTGCCATGGAAGACACTCCTCACCTGAGTGCCTAGAGTACCTAGAGATATCTTCCTCTCCTCCTTGTGATAATGCACTTGTCCTTTGACGTCTGTACATGCTTTGCTTTATATGTCCTATTGCTAATGTTTTATGGCCAATGCCCGACCTGCCTCTGCTTTAGCCCTTGTTGCTTGTATATTTTTTATGCACTCATTCTTGATTTGTCATGACTATTTTGTATGTATCAAATTTGCATTTAAGCTGTCTTGTAATGCGCCCAGATACCCTAAAGTGTGGTGCGCTTTATAAATCAATAAAACAAACAAACAAACATGACATTCTGGTCTAGATTGCGGCTCTTACTGATGGGTAGGGCCACTTTATGAAATATGGTGGTGCTCCCGAGGCTCCTGCATTTCTTCAGTAACATCCCGTACGACATACCTAAAGGCTTCTAGACACTACGTGACGCAGATTTTTATGGCACAATTCAAGATGCAGAATGGCACTGACGAAATTACAGAGTCCGTATGACCAGGGGGGATAAAAGTTCCCAATTTTTAAGTATTTTTCGTAGCGAGCCAGCTTCAATTTGTTGCAAAATAGTTGCCAGACGAACAGACACAGAACACCCAGTTGTTACAGCCAGCATGCACCCCATTCGTTTTGAAGGAGGTGATATGGATCCAAGCGCCACATGGTCTGAAACCCCCGCTGTTGCTGACACTAGGCAAGTCAATAGGGCTTGTCGCTTACTAGAGAGAGAGTCACCCTACTCCCCGACAGAGCCCAATGGTGACATTAAAGGAGGAGGACCCACAAGTTAGAGGGAATGTGAGAATGTATTGGGAACCCCTGGGGGTAGCGACGGTGGGAGATTTACTGAGCGGGGGGAGACCGATGGACTTCAGTGCACTCGCCGCAGAAACTTGCTTACATGCGGGGAAACACCTATTATATGTGTCGCTCCGCAATAAGCTAAAGCAAATATGGCTGGGAATAGATGGGGAATTGCAGGAGGATGAAACGATAGAAACATTTTACGATATATCAGAAGGAGGGCATGCAGTGTCCAGAATATACTAGTTACTGATGTCTCAGCGCAGGGATATACTGCTGGTGCAGATCCAGCATATTTGGGAAGCAGATCTGCAGGAACAACTGACGGATGAAGTTTGGGATAGAGTGATAGCTTATCATAAAAAAGTGTCTAAAAATGCAAAACTTCAGTTCATTCATTTGTATGTAACTCACAGGGCATATTTAACCACAGCACGACCAAAGCAAGTAAAATATGTTAGTAAATTAAAAGACTTAGTATATATCCTAGCAAAACGTAGGATAGCGATGGGTTGGAAAGCGCACAAGGGGCCGGAAGTAAGCCTGTAGTGGGGCGATCTCCAGAAGTGTTCGTTGGCAGAAACGGCAGTGCGGCAGGAAGCGGCCAGGCGAGGCCTGGCTGAACGGAATGTATACTTGGACTCCTGGAAGCAGATGTTACAGGAACTGGTGGCATCTGCGCACAACGACGCTCAAACAGCAATAAATGCCCCGTCGCCTGTGACGGAATAGAGACAAGTTTATATAGTCAGAACAATCGGGTGTATAAGGATAGGAATTAACAAAGGTGGAATAGGCTGGGAAGTGAGTGGGGGGAGTTGGGGGCAAGGGGAACAGACAAACACAATCGATTGAGTATTGTTATGTGAACGCATATGAGTCTGTAAATTACACTGTTGTTAAGAAATCAATAACGTTGTTTTTTTTTTTTTTCAACTGGGTTTGACATCTGCTCAAACCGGCGATGTGCAATCCGATCAAGCTTCTGTGCCCCTACAACGTGCTATCACAACACAAGGGGGCATCTCTCCATCCTCTGCCTCAATCTATGAACTTGGCAGCCTGGCTCCTGAAGTCATAGAGTTCGGTCATTTAAATCTTCCACAACAGTGTATGGATATCCTAAAAGAGGCGCGGAAACCCAACACCAGACACTGTTACTTCAACAAGTGGAAAAGGTTTGTGAGATGGTGCAGATCACAATCTATAAATACAATTGAATGTTCTCCAACCAGCATTTTGCATCACATGCTTTATCTACTAGACGCTGGCATAGTATTTAACTCCAGCAAGGTGTACTTGGCGGCACTCTCCGCTTACACCACTTCACAAAGCAAGGTGTCCTGGTGGAAAGTTCCTGTCATTAAGGCCTTCATGGAAGGGTAAAGAGGCTATTCTCTCCCATTTCTAACTCTCCATCAGGTTGGGATCTTAATGTCATGCTTTCCAAACTCATGGGTCCGCCCTTTGACCCTATGCACAAGGCCAACCTAAAACACTTGATCTACAAAACTGCATTCCTGGTAGCCATCACCACCGGAAGACAAGTCAGTCCGCTACAGACATTGTCCATAAAAGACCCTTTCTTAATCCACAAGGTCAAAGTTGTCCTTAGAACACACCCTAGGTTTTTCACCTAAATTCATTTCAAAGTTTCATATTAATCAATCTATCGAACTTCCTACCTTCTTTCAGAATCCATCCAACTCAGCTGAAATAAGCCTCCATGTACTGGATATACGAAGGGCAGTCTTGTACTACGTGAACAAAACTAATGTCATGATCTCTGCTTCCAAAAGATCAGGACTTGCCCAACTCCCTTGGAAGCAGACCCATAACCCCGGTTCCGAGTGCCAGCCAGTCCCAATTGGGACCTTTTGGACCCTGTCCTGGCGCCAGTGGCACCAGGCTCATAAAGATGCCCAGTCCCAGCGCTGGAAGCGCCGGGCTCATAATGCTTGGGTGGACTTACCTGCAGCAGACCATGCTGCTTACTTACCTGCCAGCTGAGCCCCTGATCCTCTTCTGTTTGGGACTACTTTTCCTGTTGGGTGGGGCAGGAGCCACTCCCTAGGTTCAGAACACTGGAACTCTTCTGGAAAGCAGGAACTCTTTTCTTACCTAGGCGAGGCTGTGGAAGGAGACACCTAAGCACTACAGGAGGCTATTTAAACCACACCCGATGGATGAATCTTGCTTTGCGTTATTCTGCATTCTCTGCAGCAGAACGCTCATCGTGTCTTCAGCTTCTGATCCTGGGCCTAAGGGAACAAAGGCTTATCATCCTGGAATCCAGTCTTCAGCAGCACCTGTAAAGACAAAGAAAGAACAGGTTAGCACTACGGTCTTCAGTGGCAGCGCATCTCTTACCTGGTCCATCGGCTGTCACCAACGCCTCGCGCTGCATTCCGGCATCTGAAAGACAAAGGCTTACCTACTCTTCGCATGCTCCGGAGGTCTTTGCACTGCATTCCGGCATCTGAAAGACATAGCCTTACCTACTCTTCGCATGCTCCGGAGGTCTTCGCACTGCATTCCGGCATCTGAAAGACAAAAGCTTACCAGCTCTTCGCACGCTCCGGAGGTCTTCGGCGCTGCATCCCGCATCTGAAAGACAAAAGAAGGTGCGTTTAAAGACATTGGGCAACTTTATTACTCACGTGCCATTACTCCTTCCCACGCCGAATCCAGTGGGTATTCCAGCACCCTTCAGCTTCTCTAAAGCTCCGAACTTGTACCTGCAAGATAAAAGGGACAGTTAGTGCGCATCGTGAAGCAGGCTACAAGCGCTTACTTACGTGCTTCCAGGCGCTTCTATTCCTCACGCGGGTTCGATCCTCAATTCTCTTCAGCCCGCCATCCGCCATCGCCGGAACCCTGCAAAACAAGAGATATCATTACAAAAGACTTTTAAGACATTTGAAGTGCCCAGAACTTACCGTTCGTGCAGTTAACGACGGACAGCAGTCCTCTGAGGTCAAGAGGCCTGCACCCTTATCCAGTGAAGAAACTGGTTACGGCACCCTGCCCCGAGGCAGATGGAGAGCTCGGCGTTCACTTACCTAAGGTGAGGGCGTTAACCTTTGGGGTTCTACAGGAGAAGAGAAAGGGAAGAGGAGAGAGGCACCCAATAACCCCAGTTCATTAATCCCATATTTTCTATCTGCAGACATCTTACTCTTCGAGTCAGACATACAGTGCACAGAGGTCCAGCCCAAAGAGCCAACCGTGTGTTATACATCACCTTTGAAGATACGGCATTCACCCAGTCAAGACCGGCGCCTCTGCGGGAATCAGGTGAGCGTTACAACTAAACCCCTAAGGAAAACAGACCAGCTTTTTGTTTCCATAGCACCTGATAGAGAAGGCGATCATATCTCTAAAAATGCTATCTCCAGATGGATAGCCAAATGCATACAACTCTGCTTTTGCCTATCAAAAAGAGCTTTACCTTTCACTCCCAGAGCTCATTCTACCAGAGGTACAGGAGCTACCTTAGCCTTCATTGAAAACGTACCCCTAGACCCCATTTGTGTCACGATTCCTGCCCCCAGCCCCTCGACATATCAGGCTGGAGCCAGGTCACGCCCACCTAGTCGGCCCCTAAGGGCCTCTCCATCTCCCTAGACACCTACTTGGACTCAGACTTGGCGCCTTTGGCACCAATCTCACACACAGTCCTTAGATCCACTTAGTATTGGACTTGCAATGTATTTTTTTTAAAATTAGTTTTTATTATTTTGGAAACAAATAAGCAATACAAACCAAACTTGCAGCATTATTTACAACAGACTTATGAACATCAATTAACGCACGTTACTGCTCCCAAAATCCCTCCCCCCTCCAGAGCTTATTTGCGTTTCTTTTTCTGTATCTGCTGCGTGTGGCCGGGTATCGCCTCCTTCCGAAGCTGCAGAATCCACCATTGTGCCAAACAGTCCTGTTATTAACATTCTCTGAGCCATCAGGTTACCCACTTCTTCTTCCCCGCACTTGCTACATGCCTCCTGCCACACTACCGTTTCAGCCTCAGCCCATTTTTGCAAGTCTCGCCACCATACCTCAACCCGTGGCTTGTGGCACTGCTTGTGGCACTGCTTCCAGCCCATGGCAATCCTTCTTTTAGCAAGCACATATGCCAGGTCCCTCAGTTTCCCAACATGTTTAATATTCCGTGGTCTGGGAAACCCTCCCAACAGGCAGGCCCAGACCGTATCTATGTTGAGCGTGACCCCTTTATCCGCTAGTTTTCGTGCCACTTCCCCCCAAAAAGCTTCAATCACTGGGCAAGACCAGAACATGTGTGTCATATCAGCATCCTCTTCATCACATTTTGGGCATGCTTGTCTTCCTGCGTTTACAAACTTAAATATTCTCTTCGGGGTCATATAGGCTCTATGCGTTATGTATAACTGTATCTGCTGCAATCTGGCGTTTCTGGACACCTTCTTGTGGTATCCCATAGCACCTTCCCACATCCCATCGGTCATCTGTGCCCCCACCTCCGCTTCCCAGTCCAGCTCAAATGAGTCAAATCCTTCCCCAACCGGGTCATCACCATCTCGTACAGTCTAGAGATCTCGTGCCCTCCCTCTGATATGTCATATATTGTTCCCATTAGGACGTCTGGCTCCTCCGCCAGTACAGTCTCTGGCCAGGTTTTACGAATAGTCTGCACTAGCTTAAAATACGTGACATATTGGCCTCTGTGCAAACCTGCCTCTTCTCCCAGTTCTTCGAAATCTTTAATAATCCCTTCTTGCCATACATCTCCCAATGTAACCAGCCCGACCGATTCCCAATAGGTCCTAATTATCATTCTGAGTTGGTTGTCTCCCCCAGCTAAGGCGACTAGCGGCACCTGTGGGGAACACTGGCACGGGTTCTCCATCAGTTGGCATACTCTGCGCCACATCTTCCACCCAAGCAACATCATACCCGGGCGTTCTTTAATTTCAAGTCTAGGCACCCAGATAATCTCCTTTAGGTAAAACGGGGTGCAGTCCTGCCCAAACAGCCTAAATTCAGGAGTTACCTCATCAGAGAGCCATTTGGTTACATATTGCAACTGACTAGCTACATAATAGGCCTCAAAATTCGGCAGCTTAATGCCCCCTCTATCATGGAAGTTCTGCAGCTTCCATAGCGCCACTCTATTGCGAGTGCCATGCCATAGGAAGTCCCTGCACATGCTGTTCAGTTTGACAAAAAACTTTTTGGGTATCAAGTATGGTATATTACTGAAGAAATGTAACAGCCTGGGCAGGACCACCATTTTGAGCATCGCCCCCCGTCCCATCATCGCCAGCGGCAGCTTCTCCCAAAACTTCATATTTGTTCGGATTTTTTTCACAGCCACCTCGGTGTTATGCAAGTGTTCCCCCTCCACCGTATGATACACGTCTATTCCGAGGTAGCAGAAGGAATCAGCCGCCCAAGGTACGGACAACACTGGCAACCGCTCCAGTGGGGCTCCTATGTAGCTCCCCAATGGGAACATGCACGATTTTTGGGGGTTCACCGCTATGCCGGACAGTTCTGCATACTTTTCCATAATCTCTAGAATATACTGAAGATTTTCCTCCGGATATTTCAAATATAGTAGTAAATCGTCAGCATACAAGGATATTAGGTGTTTCTCTCCCCCTACCTCAATACCGACCATGTCATATTGTTGTCTGAGGTACACTGCCAGGGGCTCCAGGGCTAGAATGTATAACATCGGGGACCAGGGGCACCCTTGTCTGGTGCCTCTACTGAGTTGCCATCTCTCAGATATCACTGATCCTGTGCGTACCCTGGCCAGTGGTTCACTGTATAGTAATTTTGCCCACCTAACATAACCCGGCCCCATCCCGTATTCTTCCAGGGCCTCCAGCAACCATGGCCACCTCACTGAATCAAAAGCTTTGACTGCATCTAGGGACACCACCGTCATTTCCTCCTGGCTCCTGTTTCCCTCCTCAATAACCCGGTGGAGTCGCCTATGGTTGTGGGTTATATTTCTGTTGGGGACATAACCTGTCTGGTCCAGGTGTATCAGTTTGCAAATAACTCTACGCAGCCTATTGGCCAGGACTGCCGTCAATATCTTGCTATCCTGGTTCAACATTGACAATGGCCTATAGGAGCCGCAGCTATGCCCTGGCTTATTGGGCTTAGGGAGCGGCACAATTAACGCTTCTCTAAGTGATTCCGGCAGCCGACCCTTCTCAAAAGACTCATTGAGCATCTCTAGCATAGGGGGGAGTACTTCCTCTCTATATGTTTTATAAAACTCGCTAGGGAATCCGTCCGCGCCCGGGGTCTTGCAGGTGGGCAGCTGCTTCACCACCTCCCCCAATTCCTCTAAGGTAATCGGTGCGTCCAGCTCCTCCCTTTCTTCAGCACTAATCTTAGGTAATTCCATGTCTTTTAGAGTTTCTCTAATCTCCTCTCGATTGTCCCCTCCTCTGTCCTCATATAATGTCCTATAATAGTCCAAGAATGCCTCGTTGACTCCCTCCTGGGTGTCAACCACCTCCCCGTCTTCTCTAGTTATTGTCCTAATCAGGGGCCTGGGGGTTTCGTTCTTATATAACCACGCCAACAAGCGGCCAGTTTTATCCCCTCCTGCATGTTGCCTCTCGACATACTTCTTATAGTTAAGGTTGCAGAGCCTTTCCCAAAGCTCTGCGCATCTTTGCTGTAACTCGAGTACAAGTTCCGCATCTCCTCCCGCCCTGTTGCTTTTGCGCTCCAGTTTCTCTTCTGCTTCCTCTAGTTCCGTTAGGACCCCACCCTGTAGGCCTCTTGACTTAGCAATAGCAGCACCCCGCAATACCACCTTAAAGGCTTCCCAAAGCGTGCATGCTGAGTCTACGCTGCCTGTGTTTACCTCAAAGTACTGTGTGATCGCATCCCTGATATCTTCCCTGAAGACCGGGTCCCGGAGCGCCTCCGCCCGGAGGCGCCATGTCGGTATCCGCGCCCTGGGGCGGCAGCACTGCCAACTCAGCACCAGAGGCGAGTGGTCCGACAGGACCCTCGCTCTATAGTCTATTTGGGTGGTCTCTATCACCACATCTGGCGTGGCAAAAAAGTAATCCAGCCTCGTATGCAGTTGCTGCGGAGCTGAGTAATGCGAGTACTGTGTTTCGTTAGGGTGTTTCAGCCTCCAAACATCTGCCAGCCCAAAGTCGTCTAGTAATGTCTGCAATACCCTGGCCGCTGGGGTGGGCATATCAATCTTCCCATCAGATCTGTCTGCCTTTGGGTTGAGCACGCAGTTGAAATCCCCTCCCCAGATAACCGCTCCTCCCATACACGCGCCCAGATGAGTACACAGGGTTCTAAAATATATCGCAGTGTTTTAGTTGGGGGCATAGGTATTTATAATGCACACCTCTCTATTCTCTACCAAAACCTTTAATATGACCAACCTCCCCTCCGTGTCCACTTCCTCTTGTATAAATTGGAGCGGAACATGCGGTGCCACCCAGACCAGCACTCCCCTAGCTTAGGCAGAATACGGAGAGCCTACTACAGTACCTCTCCACTTCTTCCCCACCAGTTCCAATTTTTGCTGGGTCAAATGTGTTTCCTGCGACAACGCAATATCAACCTTCTGTCTCTTTAAGTACATCATGACTTTGTTTCTTTTTAAGTAACTGTTGAGTCCCCTAACATTCCATGTTACGATCTTAAGGTCCCCCATGGCTCATGAGTGTCTTCCTGCCCTCCGTGCAGCGATTCTCCTTTGCCCACGTGATACAGATACAGCTCTCCACCTTTGCATGTAGCTTCTCGTACCAGCTCAAACTCCCCATAACTATGTACACAGCAAATTCCCAACTCCCCTCCCCTCCCCCCACCCGTCCCTTCCCCAACATCACACACCCCAACTGCTGCCCAGCTCCATTCTCGGAACTCAGGCACCCCCACATCTAGCCCTGCAAGCACCAAACAATGCACAGAGCTCAGTAGGGTGAAGTCACCCTAATGGCCACTTAACTAAAATTGTTGTGGGGTAAAGAGATCCGCTCTGTAAGGCTCCCGTTAATTCAATAATAACTACAGTGCTTATAACATTTAGTGCAATAGTCTGACCTTCTCTACTGAAGGCTGCGCAAACGACTATATTCAAGTCCCACGTGCCGCGCCATCTTGTGGCACCTTCCTCGTACATTACTTATCTCTTCCGTGCTCTTTCTCCGTCCGAACTTCTGGCTCCTGGGGACATCCCTGCGCATCGAGCCATCCCATGGCATCCTCTGGGGTCTCAAAAAACAAAGTTTTGTGTTTATGAATGACTTTCAATTTTGCCGGATACAGTAACATATATTTGTGGCCCGCCTCTCTCAATCTCCGCTTTACCGTCCCAAAGTTCATGCAGCTACGCTGCACAGACAGGGTGTAGTCCGGATAGGCCGTGATGTTTGCTGCTCCTCGCGTAATCGTTCCTCCCTTACGAAAGTGTTCCAATATCCTTTCCCGATCTCGGTAGTTAAGAATTTTGGCTATCACCGGCCTAGGCGGGTTCCCCGGCGGCGGACTCCTTGTTAGAGCTCTATCTGCCCTTTCCACTGCAAATCCTTGAGATAGGGCTCCTCCGGGTATCTCTTGCAGTAGCATGGACTCAATGAATTCCGTGGGATCGTGGCCCTCCAATCTCTCCGGCAGGCCCACGATGTGGATGTTGTTTCGTCGGGCTCGTCCTTCCGCCTCAGGGCATGCAATTTGGCCTTATGGGAGGCGCAATCCACAGTATTCGGGCTAACTTCCTTCTCAAGGGACTCTGTGCGCTCCGCCAAGACCCTGACGTCCTGTCGGAGTAGATTAACGTCCTCCTGCACCTCTCCGACCTTTAGGTCCAGTGCAGTTTTCAGTTCAGTGACGGCTAGTTCGAGTTTAGATTCCCAGGCCGCCCTTAGGTCCGCAATCGCAGCTAGGACTTCTTGGTTAGCGCCCGATGTCGTCATGCTGCTTGCAGGCAGCTTGTCCCTGCTCTTGGTATTGTCTTGACCCGGGGACGTCTTAGCGAAGTCGTGTAAGGTGGGCTGTTTCGCCTTCGGCCTCACCGTTCTGTTCAACATGACCCAGAGGACCTGTATTTTGCACAAATGACAAACGCGCACTCAGTACGCCCCTTTCGCTTGGTCACCGTGCGACCTGCTTCTTCCTTTGTTCCGGACATAGGTCGGCCATTTTGTGTCGTCTTTCGTCTCCGGCGCTCCTTATCTTTTCCGCACAGATCTCTGCCGCCGTTCTTCCTACACCATCCAGAAGTTCACCACGCGTGGCCCGATCCTTCACACACCGACGGGTGTATTTTCAGCGGTCGTCGGCCCATCGTTACGCACTTTTTCGCCCGAATCATTACAGGATCTCGGGACCTCCAGATCACGTCCTCTTAAATGGCCCTCGTAGCCACGCCCCGACTTGCAATGTATTATGGGGCAATGGATGCCCCCATGTAATTCAGTTCCTTGAACTGGATGAGCGGTCTAGTCTTTCGGGTGTGGCTCAGCCCAGGGATACCTGGGATACCTACAGACTATTTAAACCACACCCGGCCTGAGAAACATGTTTTGCGTTTCTCTGCACCTGCAGCGTGACACTCACCGTGCTCGGATCTCCTGAAGAGGCCCACTTCTTTCTTCAGCGCCAGCGCACCTGTAAGAATAAGAACTTAGTTGCCAATACTCACCTCGAAGAGCATCCAACTTCTGTCCAGCTCTTCCCAGTCTTGCGGATTCCTACGGCAGAGTCATCTCCATCTCGGCACCCCGCGCCCTACCAAAGGGGTGAAGAAATGGAAGAAAAGACGTTAGTAAGCATTCTGCAATACTTAGCTCTCTCGAATTTGCAAATAGAGTTTAATCCTTACCTGAACTCCTGTCGATCGGACAACTTCTGCTCCGGAGCATCCCGCCGATCTGAAAAAAGGGCAAAAGACACATCAGGTTAGCGCAAAACATTTAAGAGGCGCTGCACATCGCGCTTTCTCACTGCAGCTCATCTCCTCAGCTCGCTTCCATGCTGGGTTACTGCGGCACCTAAAAGGACACGGAAAAGACGAACATTGGTTAGTGCTAAGCAAGCCAATAGGCATCACGCTCCGCATTCCTACTCACTTCACCAGCGCATCACCATCCTCAAGACCTTCATCACCTAAGGAAAGAAAGACACAGTATTAAAGGGACTACAGCCATCAGAACTTTTGTAAGACTCATTCCAATTACCGGTCAGGCTGAAGCGGCAGCAAGCCCTGTCCGCCGGGCCCGTGCCAGTGAAGCAACTAGGCACCCTCCAGCCCGCATCACCCAACGCACCCCTGCATCGAAGGCAGGACGGAGAGCGCCCCACATCAAAAAACAAGATGAGGAGAGGTCCGGGGGAAGGTTGGGACCCAGGGAAGAAAAGGGGGGCCAGACAAGCAAGACCAATAGGGAATTGACATCTGATAATACTGTGTTTCAGGCCCAGTGCTTGGTTGAGCAAGTCCAGGGAAGGGTTCGAAGTGGTCGGAAGTCCGGACCGGCTGAGTGGCGACCCGTGGATATCAGGTGAGCGTTACAATTTGCAAAGCAGAAACATGGAGTTACATTCAGACCTTCACACAGCATTATTGCATTTATACTCGCTCTAAAGCAGATTCACAGTTGGGACAAGCAGTGCTGAAACATGTATTTGCTCCTATACCTTCTCACATCCCACCTCCTTCTCCAGACAATGCTCGCTAATCTATGCAGAGCATGTGATCTAAGCAGATCTACAAGACTCAGAAGGATACATTACTCAACGTAATCGTATTTCTGATGCTTGTATCTGCTTAGATTCACATGCACCCACCCTTCCTCCCCTTCTGTAGTCAAAGATGCATAGATATTTTTCTGCTCTATGGCTGTTTTTCTGCTTTATCACATCTGTACTCACACTACACTTCATGCAACCTAATGTCAGAAATGAGCAATCTGAGGGACCTCGACGCATGAAGGACCATGGGTACAGTAGATGTTACACTAGGGATGGTATTACTAACACGCCCAGTCGACGTCCTTTTTTGTGTTTCGAAAACAAATCTTGTAATACTAGCACTAAATGTCGGACTATGCAGAGCATGGGAATCTAAGCGGATACAAGCATCAGAAATACGATTACGGTGAGTAATGTATCATATATATATATACATATATATATTTCTGAGGCTTGTGGAATCTGCTTAGATCACATGCTGTGCATAGGCCGACATCTAGTGGAAGCTGCGGAGTATTACAGTTTGTTTTTCGAAAGTCGAAAATGGGCGTCGACACAGGCGTGCCAGTAATACTATCCCTAGTGTGACGTCCACTGTACCCAAGATCCCTCACGCGTGTAGGATCCTCAGATTGTTTTTTTCCGCCATACTGGTCGGAAGCATCTTGCGGAGTTCCCTGGCCTTAGCCATACTTTTGCTGTTATTATAATTATAATTCTTATTCATTTCCTTCCCCACCCCAACGTCGACCCTCAACCTCGACGACGGCTGGAGAAGTCATCGACCGTCGACTGCTGCACGACGGATCTGGGCCTCGGAAGGCCGCTGGCCTCGGCCCGGGCCTAGTAGGCCGCTGGCCTCGGCCCTTACAAGTAGGGAGAGTGGGGGGTGGTACATACTCTTCACTCTTGATATATAGTTACATTTTATATATTCCTACACTTAGCAGCCCGCTGCCTTAAGGTGCGTATGGAGGGTACCCCTTTTCAATTCTGCCCCAAGTGCAATCGCAAATACCCTTGGGTCGACAGGCACGCCACGTGCAATCTCTGCTTGCCGAGGGATCACCCCGAAGCGAACTGCAGAGCGTGTAGTAGGTTTAAACCTAAGACACTTAAGGACCGTTCGACAAAGCGTTGGGCCCACCACGCCAGGCAGGAGGCCATGGCAGCGGAGGGCGCCTTCAGCGATGGCAGCGACGCCGTACTTTCGGACGGCGAGGGCATTATGGCGTCGAAAGACAGCCGGCGAGCGCAGGTCCCCGACCTCGGAAGGTCGTCCGGCAGGGCGGCTATGGGGAAGACCCCCGGCGACGCAAGCGCTACACACCTAACACACACTAAACACACTAAGACCAACCGGACCTCGACGAAGTCGACTTCCCGGAAAGAGGCACAAAAAGAACGGTCCGACTCGGTGTCCTCTGGGCGCTCTCGATCGAGATCACCTCACGACGCAAGGCAATCATCCACTCTTGCCAAGAGTGCCTCGCTACACACATTAACGGAAGTTCGATCGTCGGGAGACGAAGACGACTTCCACCCCCAGGCCGCGCTCCAAGATACCGAGACCGCGGTTAACACCAGTGAGGCCCCACGCCCGAAGCACACAGATACCTCTCCAGACCCTCGGCGCCAGGCGTCGAAAGTCTCTGGGGCCTCCAAGGGACAGGGAAAACACTTTTCCACGCACGGGGAGGGGGGGAAACAGCGGAAAGCACAGCCTTCCACCCCTGTAAAGCCATCCTCTCACCCTAGGCAGACAAGTAAACACAAGTCTACCCTTGAAAAGTCCCATAAATCATCACCTGCTAAAGTAATACCCTGTTCCAGGGAATGGTCCAGTGAAGACATAGACAGGGTTATGTCTAGGATGTCTTCCTTGGCTGATTTTTATGATAAGAACCCAGAACACTTTCTTTCATATAACCCTCAAGGGGCCACACCCTCAGGCTCCTCCGATCCTATCCCGCTAAGTAAAAAGCCCCGGGTCGAAAGACCTGAACCCTTCGAGGTTCAGCCTTACTCCACTCCATATTCTACTCCACTCCCCAGTTACCAGGGACAAGTTTTCCCTGAAGAGGACCAGGAGTTTGAAATTATGGAAGAACAAACCGGGACAGATTACTATGCAGAGGATGAGGACCCGGAGGAGGGAGAAGATGAGCAGGAAATTTACAGAGTAGATTCCCCAGTACAAAGCGAAGCCCCAGTTACTGACTCTCCAGTTGATAACCAGCCCCTCCTCAATGAGGTTCTCGCTCGAGCAGCGGAACACTTCCACATCGACACCCACGGTGTACAGGAGGAAAGGGACTTCGCGGAGGAGTTTGTAGGAGAGAGAAGACCGGTCGCTCAGACCATCCCTATCCTCAAATCCATCCAACGAAGAATAGGTCCTTCCCTGGTGAATCCTAACCTCACCAGAGCTGTCAACCCCAGAATTGAAAAGATTTTCCGGGCAGCCCAGTCTGACCCTCTGTATATAAGGGGACATCTTAAACCAGATTCCCTAGTGGTGACCAACACTAGAAAAAGGGCTGGCACGCCCTTATCTTCATCAGAAGCCCCTCCCGATAAGGAGAGCAAAAAACTTTACGGGTTTGGCAGAAAGGTAGCCTCAACGTCCGCCTACCAAGCAAGGATTGCGAATTCCACCACCCTGTTGGCTAGTTACAATTGCCATCAATGGGAAGAAGTCGCGGCGCTCATTGCCTCCGCTCCAGAACCGCTAAAGGGCCAGCTGGCTCGGATCTCAGCAGAGGGGAGAGCCGTGTCTGGTTGCATTTTAAAAGCAACTTTCGACGCCGCTGACAACGCAGGGAGATTGATAGCAGAAGGTACTGTTATCAAGAGAGATGCGTGGTTACGGCAGTCGGGATTCAAGACAGAAACCCAGGCTTCTTTAATAGACAAGCCAGTGGAACCCGACCTATTGTTTGGGAAAGCGGTCGAAGACGCACTTAAAAATGCCAAAGATGAATATGAGACTCTCAAATCCCTTGGCCAGCTTACCAACAAACCCCCTAACCAGAGGGGGAACAATAATTTTCGTCGCCCACGCGGCCAAAATTCACAAAGAAGCACCTATGCCCAGGGACAGGGTACACAATGGAATAACAACCAGCAGTCTACCCAAAGTTACGGCAGGGGTAACAAGAGAGGTCGTGGAAGAGGCAGAGGCAGCCCCAACAAGGGAGGTGGCACGCCTCCACCAAAACAGTGACGCTCAGTTCAGGCTCCCTTGCCACGCAACCCCAGTAGGGGGACGCATTTCCACCTTCACCCAGGCTTGGGAAGGGATCACCTCAGACAGATGGGTGCTGTCAACAGTATCCGCAGGATATTGTATAGAACTACTGCAGCGTCCCCGGAATCATCCTCCACGACAAAGAGTGCACTCCCTAGAGCATCAAAAGATCCTTCTCGAGGAGATCGCCATTCTGCTAGAAAAGGACGCGATAGAACTCGTCCCAGGACACCAGGTAAACAAGGGTATCTATTCAACTTACTTCCTTGTGCCAAAGAAAGATTTGACATTGCGCCCAGTATTGGACTTACGGCCTGCCAACAAGTATGTCAAGCCCCAAAAATTCCGTATGACCACGCTACAAGAGGTAATCCCCCTCCTAAAAAAGGGGGATTACATGGCAACCTTGGATATGAAAGATGCTTATTTTCATATTTCCATGCTCCCAGCGCACAGAAAGTACTTGCGCTTCAAGGTGGACAGTCGCCACTACCAATTCAAGGTACTGCCCTTCGGGATAGCTTCAGCACCAAGGGTATTCACCAAGGTACTGGCGGTGGCGGCTGCACACCTACGCAGGGAAGCAATCCCGGTGTACCCTTATCTGGACGACTGGCTCATAACGGGGGAAACCCCAGGAATTTGCAGGTCAAACATTCAGAGGACTATCGACCTCCTCCACGAATTAGGCTTCTCCATCAACGAGAAAAAGTCAAGTCTGGTGCCAAGCACCTCAAAACAGTTTCTAGGAGCTATCCTAGATACTCAGAAAGGATTGACCTTCCCTTCGGAAGAGAGAATTCGGAATATACTTCTGCAAATTCCGCATTATCAGTCAGGTCAACAGATAACAGTACGCAAAGCTATGCGGTTACTGGGCATGATGGCGTCATGCATTTACCTGGTCCCCCACGCGCGTCTGCGCATGCGTCCCATGCAGGAATGGTTGGCGAAACAGTGGTCTCAGGCAAGTGGTCATTGGGACGATCTAGTGGTCGTTTCGCCAACACTCGTACAAAGCCTACACTGGTGGACAAGAGAGAATCTCGCAAAGGGGAAACCCTTCTACGATCCCGAAGTACAAGCCGTGGTGACTACAGATGCATGCCTGACTGGGTGGGGAGCTCACCATCTCCACCACACAGCTCAGGGTCTCTGGTCTCACTCAGTAGCCAAGAACCACATCAATATGCTAGAGCTTCTGGCAGTATTCCGAGCGCTAAGGGCGTTCGAGCCCCATCTACTGAACTTGTCGGTGCAGATCAGGACGGACAGCACGACAGCCATGTTCTATCTGAACAAGCAAGGGGGGACTCGTTCGCCAAATCTGTCCAAGCTTGCCCAGAAAATATGGATATGGGCACTCAGACGGAACATCTTCCTGTCATCGCAACACGTTCCAGGGGAGCTCAATTCCCTAGCGGATGCTCTAAGCAGAGACTCCCTCCCAGAAGAACACGAATGGGTCCTTCACAGAGACGTAGTAGAATATCTCTTCTCTCAGTGGGGTTTCCCCACTATAGACCTATTCGCCACAAGCGAAAACAAACAATGCCCAGGATTTGCATCCAGGTTCCCCCAGCCGGACTCCCAAGGGAATGCCCTGTGGATGAACTGGTCGGGGATGTTTGCGTACGCTTTTCCACCAACTCCTCTCATCAGGAAGGTGGTGTACAAAATGAACAAGGAATCGATGACGCTCATCCTAGTTGCTCCCATGTGGGCGAGACAACCATGGTTTCCACACCTACGCAGGATGGCGGTGTGCGAACCCATCAGACTCCCAGCCTGGTACAACCTACTGTCCCAGCAACAGGGTCAAACAGTGCATCAGGAACCCAACTCTATGAACCTAGCCGCATGGCTCCTGAAGTCATAGAGTTTGGACATCTCAAATTACCACAGAGGTGTATGGACATTCTAAAGGAGTCCAGGAAACCAAATACAAGGCACTGTTACTTTGATAAGTGGAAAAGATTCGTTATCTGGTGCCAGAATAAACAAATCAACCCGGTTGATTGCACTCCTTCCAACGTTGTGACATACATGCTCCACCTGCTGGATGCAGGGTTGGTTTTTAACTCGCTGAAAGTACACCTGGCAGCCCTCTCGGCTTACACCACATCCCATAACAAGGTCTCGTGGTGGAAAGTACCAGTGGGTAAAGCCTTCATGGAAGGAGTAAAGAGACTTCACCCTCCTATTTCGAACCCACCGCCAGGATGGGACCTCAACGTGGTGCTAGCTAAGCTCATGGGACCCCCATTCGAACCCATGCATAAAAGTAGTCTCAAACACCTGACTTATAAAACGGCCTTCTTAGTAGCCATTACCTCCATAAGAAGGGTCAGTGAAATTCAGGCTCTGTCAGTGCAGGATCCTTTCTTTACTATCCACAAGGACAAACTGGTTTTACGCACACACCCTAGGTTCTCTCCTAAATTCATATCCAAGTTCCATGTAAACCAGTCCATCGAGCTTCCGACTTTCTTCCAGAACCCGCAAAGCTCGGCTGAGGTGAAACTACACACCCTAGATGTGCGTAGGGCGGTCCTATACTATGTAAATAAAACCAGACCGCTAAGGAAAACAGATCAACTGTTTGTCTCCGTAGCTACAGGCAGAGAGGGGGATCGCGTCTCTAAGGGCGCTATCTCGAAGTGGATTATCAACTGTATACAGCTGTGTTACTCTCTTTCTGAAAAGACTCTGCCTTTTACGCCAAGGGCCCACTCTACTAGAGGCATTGGTGCCACTCTGGCTTTCATTGCAAATGTTCCCCTCGACACCATTTGCAAAGCGGCTACTTGGAGCTCTATTCACACTTTTACTCAGCATTACTGCATTGACACTCATTCCAAGACAGATACACAAGTGGGACAAGCGGTTCTAAGACACCTGTTTGCTCATGACCCTTCTCACATCCCACCTCCTTCTTCTGGTACTGCTCGCTAATCTATGCACAGCATGTGATCTAAGCAGATTCCACAAGCCTCAGAAGAGATACATTACTCACCGTAATCGTATTTCTGATGCTTGTATCTGCTTAGATTCACATGCGACCCACCCTTCCTCCCCTCCGAGAGAAGGCGCATGATTGCTTGTAGTCTTACCTTTCTGTCTATCTGCTTGGATTATCTGTACTCACGCTACTCCTCATGCTTCCTCATGTCAGAAAAAATACAATCTGAGGATCCTACACGCGTGAGGGATCTTGGGTACAGTGGACGTCACACTAGGGATAGTATTACTGGCACGCCTGTGTCGACGCCCATTTTCGACTTTCGAAAAACAAACTGTAATACTCCGCAGCTTCCACTAGATGTCGGCCTATGCACAGCATGTGAATCTAAGCAGATACAAGCATCAGAAATACGATTACGGTGAGTAATGTATCCCATATCTTATGCCTTCTCGATAGCACAAGGTATCGTTAAAGTTAAGACAAAGTCTCAATGGTGTTTAAGAAAATGACTTTTCTCAATAACTTTTGAATGCTTGACTGAAGAAATATTGCACAGTAATTTTTCGAGACAGTGTCTTGTGCATGCAAAATTTAAGAATTGTACAATAAAGGCTTCATAGAGTAATTTGTATTTGTATTTTATTTATTTATATAAATAAAAATACATATACAAATACATATAGTAATACAAGTGTACTCAGAATTGGCCACTTCGATTTTCACAATTTTTTGCAGATGCCCAGATTTCATCTGGAAATGGTGCACTGAAAATAAATGTTGAAAATCAACTTGGCCAATTTTGAGATATTAACTGTTTAAATGTATAAATATTCTGCATGTGCAGAATGAATGTGCATCTTTCATACGAAATGTACGCAGGGCGTATGAGTTTTACAGTTCGTACATTACACAATTAACATCTCCTAAAAGCTCACATCAAAGGAAAATCACAACTGACTTTGATGTCAGTTTTAACGTGATTGAATACATTTACACTTTTCATGCTAACTGTACAAAGAGCATATGAGTTTTACAGTTTGTACATTATACAGTAAACATCTCTTAAAAACTCACAGCAAAGGCAAGTCACAGCATGCTTTGTCCATTTTGAGATGATGGAATACATGTACACTTCTCAGACAAACTGTACTAAGAGGAGTATGAGTGTCACAGTTCGTACATACTCCATCGTCCCGTCCCCTTTCCTCCATACTTGTGGGACATTCCGTCCAGCAGGACGGGACCCGAGCAGTTTTAAAGCATGACATTCTTTTTACGCTGGGCCACCACACGTAACAGCAGCCCAGCCTTCCTGAGCTCCGCCCCACGCATCGCCTTTCAGTCCTTTTCTCCACGCAGTCGGAGTCAGACGCACTTGCATCTTAGGGAATGTTTCCTTATTGTTCCCTTGATATTCATATTCCTGCTACGGTTCCACGGTATTCTTTCATCCGTCTATGTTGGAGCGTCTGCGATTCGTATCCTGTGCTTTGTACAAATGTTGTTTCGCAAGGGCAGATACCCACTCTGTGTCTGGAGTGCTTGGGCTTGGAACACCAGTGGGACTCTTGCTTCTACTGCGACTCCCTCTCTGTCCAGGCACTCCACTGTCGACTTGTCAGGTGGGAGGAGGTGTTCCAGCTGATTCCTCCTCAACATTTACAGCAGTTCGTTGAAGAGAAAAGGAAGAGGCCAGTAAGTTCCTAACTATTTAGGGCACCCTGGCCAGGGGACTCCTTCCCGGGATCTTCTGGTGCCAGCAGGGGCCCAAGTGGCTCAGTTACCAGGGTTCTCACTGAGGTGTCCCGAAAGGGATCTAACTTGGACTACGGTGTTTCCTCTGAGGTTCCCTGGAAGGGGGCTACCAGGACCGGATCTTCATTTGAGGTTCCCCAACTGGGGCTAAGGTTAACCCCAGTACTTCTGGGCTGTTTTCACCAGGGTAGTTGGGTAGTTCCCGAGGTTTCCAAATCTGGAACTAAGTGCACCGAGACTCGTCTCAAGGTTCCTGTTAAGGTGACTAAGTGCACCAGGGTTGCCCCCGTGGATCCCCGACCTGGGCTATATCTAAGACCGGCAAGATCGATGGGCCTCCTCTGGATACTCTGGCTACTAGGGGTGTCCCTAAGCCTTCCCACACACAAGCCTGTGGTCGAACCGATCCTGCTGTAGGGGCAAAGAAGGTGGTTAAACATCCTAAGTCTTCAAGTACCGCTCTGCCGACGTTCTGTCACTGAGTGCTAATTCTCCAGTAGACTCTTAAGGGGTCGCAGAAGCACTCTAGATCTGCTAGCACCAGCTCTGTCGAGTATCCCTGTCACAGGGCTAAAATAGAACATAAGTCCCCAGATATCCCTGTGGTGACAACGGCCTCACTGACTCCTGTGACGCAGTTCACCTCAGGCATTAACAAAATGGCGGTCCAACCCCGCGGTCTGTGGCTACCTCTCTCACACCAACATTCTCAACTGCTGGTTTTGAGAGGCCTGTTTTGGGGCGGAGCAGCATTTTCCACCTAATGTGAATAATAAGAAACTGTTCCCCCCCCCTACGATGGATTGGTGTGCTAATTTTCCGCCGCCACACAGTCTCGCTCCCTCCTACATCCGCTCCTTTGGGTTACGTGGATCCAGTTGGCGGAGGGCCTTCCGGGCAACCATCCCATTTGCAATCCTGGGGGTATGCGCCTTCCGAGCAACCTCTACCCACTCCAGTGCCTAGGCCTTCTTCTGAGGATGCATTTTTGGCAAGTTTCAGACGCTTATGCACTCTGATCCAAGGAGGATCTTTTCAAAGAAATGTATCCTAAGCCACCTGAACCGCAACCTGCTCCAATTACTCCTCCGCAGGTCCCGGTAGTGCCACCTTCTCCGCCGCTTCCATTGGGGACGCCGCCGCCTCTGCCTCTACTTTCACCTGTGCTAAAGACTCCCGTTTTGCAGTCAAGTCTGCCCACAGGGTCTGAGGTGCCACGTGCTGTGGATCAGGTTTCTGTTTCCGCCGCACTCGATGAAGATCAAGCGGATCAGGATAGCGACGACCCGCCCCGCTCTATTAGAGCCTTTCATGACCGGGTAGTGGATATGATGGATTGCTAGACATTCCAATACCTGAGCCTCCGGCTCCACAAGAAGGTGTACTTTCGGGAGCTTTTACTCTGTCGACACGGGAGCACACCGGCCCATTCCTTTCTCTCGAGCTCTTCGCTCCTCTACTTTAACTCCCTCAGGGTCAATCGTTTTTCAAGAAAACGAGCTGCGGGTAGATCTGTCTTCGGCTGGGGCCTCCCTTTGGAACAGCCTCCCTGCCACTCTGAAACTTGAGGAAAACCATCTCCGTTTCCGGAAGCACCTCAAGACCTTCCTTTTTGCTTCTGCCTTCGCCCCCCCTATCCTCTGCTGATCTGTTTCTCTCTTGGCACTGTGCGCCTGGCCACCTTTTGTCCCCCGGGCCCCGGTACCGGCTCACCCTGTCACCCTCTGGCACTGCCTCCAGGTCAGCCCTTTCACTGGGGTCTGTATCTGTACCCATAAAGTCCCCAACCCCCTTTCTTTTCTTTCTGCACTCATCAGACATACCTTGTCTGCTGCCTTAAACACAGCACTTGCCACTTGCTGGCTGCACTACCACCGTTTCTTGCCTTTATTATTTATTTTATTTATCCGTTCTCCTCTGCTCCGCACTTTCCACTTCTCTCCCCTTCCATGCACTTTTCCCCTTTCCCATGCACTTCTGCGTTCTCAATGTCACTGGGTCTAGTAAGGTCGTTGTTTTGTTCTCCCCTGTTCCCCTCCCTTGCCTTGTCACGCTCTGAAACACTTTATACGAGCGCAATATAAATAAATTATCATATCATATTGTGGAAATGAAAGACTGGAGACAAGACAAGTGCTGCAATAATCTTTATTATTGCCGTATGGTTGATCAGGAAAGAGTCAATAACTGAAAGGTGTAGTAAACCAATAATAAACTGAAAGTTCTGGCGGTTGCTTCACCGTGGGGTTTTCCTTCCCCAATTGCCCTTGGGATAAGGCTGTTGTCCTCTAACTCGAGTTATCTGGATAGGCCCACCACTCGGGGTTGCCTGCGTGGTCCTTCTCGGCGTCCTGTGAATATAACAGACAGCGTTGTTTAGGAAAGGCGGGCTTTTATATACTTCACTGGTTTCAAAACCCCACCAATGAGCAGACGTCTTGCCAAGCTCGTCTGTTATTGGTTGGGAAGGTTTGGTCCCGCCTCCCTTAAGACCGGGTTTCCCTACCGTCAGTTTCGCCTGCCCCTGCAGCATGGGGACTGTTCCTAAAGCGTTTCCATCAGCGCAATCCATGCGGCGCCGGGACTTGGGGCCATATGGGTGGTCCCTGATGTCGGGGTTCTTACTCCTCTTCGGCCGTGGGCCGCGGCCGCCGTGGACTGCGTCCTGACAAAGTTCCCGCCCCCAGTCCGGGTTGGCGACTCCAGTAAGGTGGGTAGCTAACCCCGCCGTAGCGTTCTGCTGTGGCGGCTCCGCTCCCGTCAGGCTCGCCGTGCTTGTCCGATGTGTGCGAGTTGGCGGCCTTTCCCAAGTCCGCTGCCGGCACCTCTTCACACATACTCACCCCGGGATCTGGCCGATCGGGCCAGTGAGAGCACCTGGACAGGTAGTCCGCCACCAGCTGAAATCTGCCTGGTCTATGCAGAGTCAGAAAGTCAAAGGATTGTAGGGAGAGGAACCAGCGGAGAACCCTCTGGTTGGTATCTTTGTGTCGGGCAAGCTATTGCAGAGGTGCATGGTCCGAGAACAACGTGAACCGACGACCAACCAGATAGTACTTGAGTGATTCAATCGCCCATTTGATGGCCAGGCATTCCTTTTCAATCGTGGAGTAGGTCGACTCATGTGGCAGCAACTTTATGCTGATGAAGCATATGGGCCGCAGTTCCGATTCTTGTTCCTGAGACAGGACGGCGCCCAAGCCTTGGTCCGAGGCATCAGTCTGGAGAAAGAACTGCCTCTGAAAGTCGGGAAAACACAATACCGGATCAGATGTGATCCTTCCCTTTAGAAGGTCTATGGCCCTTACGGCGGCTTCGTTATTGGTCAGGTTTGGGTTCCCTTTGAGTCTCAGCGCATCGGTGAGTGGCGCGGCTATGGAAGAAAAATCGGGAATAAACCTCCTATAATAACCAACGAGCCCCAGAAAAGCCCGTATTTGTTTCCTGTTCACAGGTGTCGGGATGCGATGAATGGCCTCAGTTTTGGACATCTGTGGTTTCAGCATTCCACCCCCCACCACGTGTCCGAGGTACTTGGTTTTGTCATGATGCCTACCTCCAAGGAGCCAGGTCCGACCCAGCAACCCCAGAGGCAGGCATCATTCCCCCCAGGGAGTGCCAGCGGTTGTTCTGCTCCTCGCAGCTGGACGCTCAACGTGTCAGCTCCTGCATCTGGACTTCAGCCACGCCTGTCAGCATCCTGGGTCACCTGCAAAGGGAGATAAGAGAGAATTGGAGAGAAAGAAGACCTTACCTGCTAAAGCTGCATTACGGAGACATCACACCGACGATCCTGAAAGGGAAGACATCATTTTTAAAAGCATTTCGCTTCGATCGCTGCAGCGCTGCATTTCACTCACCTTTCCTGGGCACCTCCATCTTCAGCAGCGATCATCCGGATCCGCAGCCACTTCCCAGAGCCTAGAGAGAAAAAGACAAGAACACAAGGTGAGAGAAGGAAGGGAATAGGAAAAGCTCAGTTTCCTTCTAAGACTTACCTGTTGGGTCATTCCCATTTCATTTCGGGTCCTGCCGCTTCCTGGCATTCCGGACCCCGGCCCCTATGGGGAAAAAAGACAAAGACATTGAATGAGCGAATGCAAAGACATTACCCGAATGCTCATCCAGAACTTACCTGTCATTTACTGGAACTGCACGTTTCACTTCGGGTCGGCGCCATATCTCCGGCATTCCGAACCCCGGCCCCTAAGGGGAAAAAGACATAAGCGTTAGCGCTTGCCGCAATAAGACAATGAACATTATTATTAAGCTTGAACTTTTGAACTTGCAACAGAACTCTAACAGCGCCTCACCTGAACAGTCAAGCTTATTTTGAACTCCCATCAAACCTCAATCCAGTGAAGTAACTGGGTTTCAACGCGCCCCTGCATCAGAAGCAGGATGGAGAACTCATCCTTCCAGACCCTATTGTGAGACTTCACGGGGAATCGTGGAAGGGTATCGTGGAGGGTTGGAAGGGAGTGGGAGGCTTGAGCATTATTCCGTCAGTAGGTAATACTCCCTTTTCACGCACAGGGGAATATACCTGCGAGCCAGAAAAGCCAGAGTAGAGGGGCCCTTCCTGTCCATCTTCAGAGTCCTGCGCTTCACCATTGAAGAAGCATCAGCACTCGAAGCCAGACCTGCGCCTCCGTGGGAATCAGGTGAGCGTGACAGGTTTCGTGAGTTCCCATCGTGGTCTTACTGGGATTGATGTGAAGACCTGCCTTATGTAGGTCGGCTACAACCGTTTCCAAGTGGTTCTGATGATCCTCTCAGGTCTTGCAGTATATTACGATACTGTCAAGGTAGGCCGCTGCATATCCCTCATGCGGTCTTAGGATGATGTCCATAAGTCTTTGGAAGGTGGCAGGTGCCCCATGTAGGCCAAAAGGAAGAACCTTAAACTGATACAGTCCCCTCGGTGTGGAAAAGACGGTTATTTCTTTATCCTGGGGTCGCAAAGGGATCTGCCAGTATCCCTTTGTTAGGTCTAGAGTACTCAGATACCGGGCAGCGCCGAGTCCCTCTAACAACTCGTCCATCTGTAGCATTGGATATGCTTCGTAACTAGACACGCCGTTCAGCTGCCTGTAGTCCATGCAGAAGCGGATTGAGCCATCTGGTTTAGGGACCAGAACGATGGGCAATGACCAAGCGCTGACGGAAGGCTCAATGATGTCTAGGTGTAACATTTCATCCACCTCAGTGTTTATGATTTATCTCCGGGCTTCGGGTATCCGATAGGGTCTGAGCCGTACCACCTGTCCGGACTATGTTTTTATCTCATGTTCAAGTGTGTTGGTCCTCCCTGGTAAGGTGGAAAAGGCTTTTCTGTATGGTAGTACCCTATACATTAACTCCGTTCTCATGATTGGCGATAGGGCGTTCCCCCACTGGACGTGGTCCAGGGAATCGGGGTCCGGGATCGCGGTTTCCAACGTTTCTATGTCGCCGATGGTTCCTAGTGCTGATACTAGGGGTTCATTCCACTCCTTTAACAAGTTGATGTGGTATATTTGGTCCGGGTTGGTTCGGTCGGGTTGGTGCACCCTATAGGTCACGGGACTGAGAACATCCGTGATCTTATACGGGCCTCTCCATCTGGCCAGTAATTTGTTGGCGCTGGTAGGTAAGAGTACGAGTACCTGGTCTCCTGGCCTGAAACACCTCATTCTGCTCCCCTTATTATAGTTTTTCTCTTGTATGTTCTGGGCGTGAGAGAGGTTGGCTTCCGCCAAAGCACGCAGTGCGCTTAAATGTTCCTTCAGTTCCTCGGTATATTCGGTTAGGGTCATTTCTTCGGAGGCCTCCCATTCTTCCTTAACCAGGTCTAGGATTGTTCGGGGTGGTCTCCCGAACAGGAGCTCAAAGGGGGAAAACCCCGTGGAGGACTGGGGCGTGTCTCTGAGGACCATCAGTACAAGAGGTATCGCCCTATCCCAATTCTGGGCATCTGGTCCTGTCACCCTTCTCAACATTTTCTTTATCGTTTTATTATATCTTTCGACTAAGCCGTCGGTTTGGGGATGATACACGGATGTTCTTAGCTGCTTGATGTGTAGGCGTTCGCACACCTGTCGTAGTAAAGCCGACATGAAATTCGTCCCTTGGTCAGTGATGATTTCTGAGGGTAAGCCGACTCGGGCAAAGAAGGGTATGAGTTGATCACATAGTTGTCTGGCTGACGTCCCCTTAAGGGGAAATGCTTCAGGATAGCGTGTAGCGTAGTCTGCTACGACCAGCATGTATTTATACCCTCTACTGGCTGGATCCAATGGACCGACAATATCCATGCCTATCCTCTGGAATGGTACTGTAATAAGGGGCATTTTTTGTAGAGGAGCTTTAGCTGGTTTTACTCCACTCGTTAGTTGACAGGTAGGGCATCTTTTGCAAAACTGGGCCACCTCCCCATAGATTCCCGGCCAATAAAACCGTTTGAGTATATTTTGCTGTGTTTTCAGCGAAGCCATGTGGCCTCCACAAGGATGGTTGTGGGCTAATTGCAGTACTATGGTGCGTTGCTTTCTTGGTAAAAACTAACTGTTCCTTAACAGTCCCATCATCTGCCTTATATGTTCGGTACAGTAGACCTTGATGAAGCACAAATCCTGGTCCCCTGGAAAGATCTGGATCCCCTTCTTGTGTAGCCCTCTCTCGGGCTACCTTGAGGGTGTTGTCTGTTAGGGTTTCTGCCCTAATGCTATCCTCATTATCCTCTAATTTCCAGTCGATGGCTCTAGTCATATAACAAGCCTGACACCAGTCCATACGGCTTTGTCTCTTTTTATTGATGAGGGTTCCTGGACTAGACATGCCCCTTCCGGGTTCCGGCTCGGGACCTACTTCCCTTCTCCCCTCTTTCGTCATCAGTGCCTGGTCAAAGTTAGGTAAATCAGTCCCTATGAATATCGGGGCAGGCAGAAAAGGTAGGACGGCAGCCCTCAAGGGTGACAATTCCCTGTTTATTTCAATAGCCACATTTTTCATCGGATAATGTTTTATATCTCCATGTATACATTTAATAGGTACGGATACGTTAAGTAAGTTGGATTTGCTACTTACAGTAGGTGATATGGCGGTTTGCCGGCTGCCGCTGTCAAGTAGACCACGTGTGGGTCTGCCGTCGACTCGTATGTCCACGATGTAAGGACCGGGTACGCTTTCTTCTTGTAGCGCGTGCAGGTATCCAATATCCATTGGTTCAGCGGGTCTTCTCCTGGGACAGAACCGGGCTATGTGGCCCCATTCGTTGCACTCAAAGCACTGAGGTTGCCGATATCCTGGACTGGCCCCAGCAGACTTGTCTTCGATTCCAGATCTCTTATCTTCTGGTCTCCGAACCGCCTCCTCGGGTTGTCTCCATCTCAACTGTTGTGGTCTGACCCCTTTGGTCAGTGGGGCATCAGTCATTGGTACTGCTATGCGCGCTGTTATCCCTGTGGGTGGAAACCTGTGGTACCCAGCCTTTTGATACGCCGAGGCAATATCCACCGCATCGGTTAGGGAGGGTCAGTGATGTTGCCTCACCCACCTCTGCATTTGTCCTGGCAGGGCTTCTACGAAATGCTCAAGGATAATTTTGTCAAGTATCGGTTGAGTTACGGCCGTCGGAGTTGACAGCCACTTTTCCGCCTGGTCTTTTATTCGATAATACAACTGCCGTGGGTTTTCCCCAGGCCGTAACTTGGTGTCCCTTAGTTGAATTCGATAGGCCTCTTCATCAAGGCCAAGGCTATCCAGTACAGCCGCCTTTATCTCACCATAGGGAGTATTACCGGTGGGGCTTGCCGCCTGGTAGGCTCCTTGCATGACGCCTGATAACAAGGGGGCGACATATTGTCCCCATCGTTCGGGGGGCCACTGTGCATTCCTGGCTATCCTTTCGAAACTCGTAAAAAAGAAGGCAGGGTCCCCGCCGTCTTTATACTTTTGTAGTAATGCGGATGGGACCATTGGTTGCGTCCTAGAGCTAGCCACCATATCAGTTAGCTTCGATATAGTGTCATGATGCTTATCCTGTGCAGTAGTTTGCACCGTGCTTTGTAACTGCAATGCCTGCTGGAAGGCTTGGCGGTCGGCAGCTGCTTGTTGGTTTTGTATCTGAACCAACTGCTGCAGTTGCTGCTGTCCTTCCGACAGCGTTTTGATCAATGCCTCCATCGCGCCGCCGTTTATCCCACCTTTGTCGCCAGTTGTGGAAATGAAAGACTGGAGACAAGACAAGTGCTGCAATAATCTTTATTATTGCCGTATGATTGATCAGGAAAGAGTCAATAACTGAAAGGTGTAGTAAACCAATAATAAACTGAAAGTTCTGGCGGTTGCTTCACCGAGGGGTTTTCCTTCCCCAATTGCCCTTGGGATAAGGCTGTTGTCCTCTAACTCGAGTTATCTGGATAGGCCCACCACTCAGGGTTGCCTGCGTGCCCTTCTCGGCGTCCTGTGAATATAACAGACAGCGTTGTTTAGGAAAGGCGGGCTTTTATATATTTCACTGGTTTCAAAACCCCACCAATGAGCAGACGTCTTGCCTAGCTCATCTGTTATTGGTTGGGAAGGTTTGGTCCCGCCTCCCTTAAGACCGGGTTTCCCCTGCCGTCAGTTTCGCCTGCCCCTGCAGCATGGGGACTGTTCCTAAAGCGTTTCCATCAGCGCAATCCATGCGGCGCCGGGACTTGGGGCCATATGGTTGGTCCCTGATGTCGGGGTTCTTACTCCTCTTCGGCCGCGGGCCGCGGCCGCCGTGGACTGCGTCCTGACAAGGTTCCCGCCCCCTTCCCAGTCCGAGTTGGCGACTCCAGTAAGGTGGGTAGCTAACCCCGCCGTAGCGTTCTGCTGTGGCGGCTCCGCTCCCGTCAGGCTCGCCGTGCTCGTCCGATGTGTGCGAATTGGCGGCCTTTCCCAAGTCCGCTGCCGGCACCTCTTCACACATATCAAAAGGATGTCCTGGCCGAAGCCCGCAAGGTCTGGGAAAAACCTAATTCTGGGCAACACCTAAACAAGAAAATTGACGCTCACTACAAGCTGCATGCGTCTGAAGACCTATCCTCGACTGTATGTTCACTCCACTCATCGACGGTGGTGGCAGCAGCTATGTTCCAGTCTAAGCCGTCCTCTACGTCCTCCACTGCAGCGTCCCATGGCCTTTCCAAGGAGGGCAAGCTTATTGACGCCATTGGGAAAAAAGTATTTTCCAAATCGGCCCTCCAGCTGCTTCAGCTGAATACCGAGGTCATCCTGGCGGCTGCTAATCTCAAGCTGTGGAAAGAGCTTTCAGAGTTTCAGGAATGTATTCCTCCTTGCAAGCTCGAAGACTTTAAGGGCGGCTTATCCGATGTCAAAGTTCTGGCGCAGGACCTGCTGAAAGCCACGGCCCATCATGTTCACCCTTCCGCTCGGGGCCTTATGTTCGGAGTAGACATCGCCCGCCAAGCGTGGCTGAATGCTACGAAGTTCTCGAAGAAGGTTCAGGAAAAGGTCCTTGATTTTCCCTTTGACGGTAAGGAACTATTCCACTCCTCCACTGATGAGGACCTCACCAAAACCAAGGTAAGCACGCAAACTGCTAAATCATTGTCGGTCCTTGCCAAAACCCTTGCCAAAACCCAAGCTAAAACGGCTCACACTCAGATGTCGGGGGTCTCAAATGAGGTCCTTCTCTGGTTTGAGGGTTCCAGAACCGCTGTGCACACCGGGCAGATGCTACCACTGGTGTCCCTCACCGCAAACAGCAAAGGCAAGGTGTCCGGGTTTTCTCTCGGGCAGCAGCCTCCTCCTCAGCAGACCATTACAGAAGACCGATGGGTTTTGTCTGTCGCCCGGGCGGGCATCCGCTTTCTCCTCCCCCTTATGTCACCCACTCACCCTCCTCTTCAGCAGACTGTGTCGCCCTCCCTCAGAGCCAAGGTACAGAAACTTCTAGACCTCAGAGCAGTGGAGTCTGTTTCCTTTTTGGGAGCAAGGGGAGGGCTATTACTCCCACCTGTTTACAGTCCCCAAACGCAACCAGGCTGGCCTGCGCACTTTCCTCAACCTCTCCAATTTCAATTTCTTTCTACCCCAAGAGAAATTCAAGATGATTACGCCCAGCCAGATAAAGTCCTCTCTCCGGAAAAGCGATTGGCTCAGCGTGGTAAACCTTCAGGATGTCTACATGCATATCCTGATCCAGAGCTCACATCGGAAATATCTATGGTTCTCCTTGGGAACGGAACACTTGCAGTATCGAGTGCTAACGTTTGGTCTCAGCTCGGTGCTGCGTGTCTTTACGAAGATGATGGCGATCATCGCAGCATTCCTCAGAATGCAGGGAGTTCATATATCCACACTTAGGTGATTGGCTCCTGCACAGTCCTTGGCCACAAGCATCAATGGCCAATCTTCAGCTCTCCTGTTCCATCTCGGGCTGTCATTAAACTGGCGGAAATCGTCGATGATGGTTGCTCAAAACCTGATCTTTCTAGGTTTCCGTTGGGATGCTGTCAGTAGCAGAGTGTTCCTGGTGGAGGACAGGATTTCAGATCTTTCAACCACGGTGGCTCCAGAGACTCCTGTGCCTTATGGCCTCTTGCATGTTAGCTCTACCTCTTGCACAACTGAAGATGAGGCGCACTCAGCTTGCTCTTGGGAGCTGCTGGTCTCAGGCTTCAGATCCAGACTCCAAGAGGATTCCAGTTCCATCCTCTATGACGGCGAATCTTCAATGGTGGTCGTCCGCCAGCAACCTTTCAGTGGGGACCTCCTTCCAGGAGCACTGACCACAAATAACGGTTACTACAAACTCCTCCTTTCTAGGGTGGGGAGCAACACTGCGTCACCTCGAGGTGTACGATTTGTGGACGCCCCAGGACAGGCGGTCCCATATCCATTACCTAGAGCTCCTAGCAGTTTTTCTGGCTCTCAAGGCTTTTCTTACCCTCTATCACCGACAGTGTGGTTCGGATTCGCACAGACAATTCCATAGCGATGTTCAACATCAACAAGCACCGGGTCTCCTCCTCCTCTGGTGGACCTAGCTATCCAAATCTGGAATTGGGCTATCCAACAGAATGGGCCTCATTATGAGTTTGGAGGCAGCCATGGTGCTATTAGCACCATGGCTGCCTCCAAACTGGGCTCCATTACCGGGTTCCTGCAGTGGGGACTTACTGGGTCATTCCGACATAGGAGGACCCGGTAATTCCTCCTTGCAGAAACCATTCCCCATTCCCATTTGAGCCCCCATAGGGCACAATGGGAATGGGCAGGGAGGTAATAAGGGGCACATCACAAGTGGCCCGTTATTACCTCCCTCTTTCCCTCGCGGGACCCGGAAAAGACGTCTGGTTTTACCAGACGTCTTGTCCGGGTCCCGCAAAGGGAACCTCATAATCGGCGCTCCCGTAATGAAGGGTGCCGGTCCCGTACTGGCACCCTTCATTACGGGAGCGCCACCCTTGTAATGAGGCCAAATGTCTAGCTTCAGGCAGTGCACATTCGGGGTCACATCAATGTGACTGCAGACTCCCTCAGCCGCTAATTTGCAGCGAGTTACGAGTGGGAGATGAACAATGATGTTCTCACCAAGATTTTCCAGCAATGGGGTTCTCCACTGGTTGACCTCTTTGGAACCTCAACAAACAGGAAACTTCCTCTTTATGCTTCCAGGGATGGTCTCGGAGTGTCTCCCTTGGGGGACGCTCTCGAGATCACTTGGGACAACATGAAGGCTTACGCCTTCCTTCCTTCCTTTGCTGCTGATTCATTGGTCGCTCTCGAAACTCAGGAGTGCTTCCAACGGCACTCTCCTCTTCATAGCTCCTTGGTGGCCAGCCAGGCTCTGGTTTTCGGAACTGCAGCACCTGTTGGTGTGCTTCCCGATCAGGTTGCTGCATATTCCTGACCTTCTTCACCAGAGCGATCACCATTTGTGGCACCTCTCCCCACAATTCTTTAGCTTGGCGGCCTGGTACCTGAGTTCCGATCATTAGCGCAGTTCAACCTCTTTGAGGATAACATGCGCATAATTCAAGCGGCACGTAAGCCTTCTACGAGGGCTCATTACAGGAGCAAATGGCTCGGATTTTGTCATTGGTGTCTAGCTAAACAGCTTAATCCCCGAACAGCTTCTATTGACTTTGTCTTTTCTTTTGAATCAGACCTTGCAGCCTCTGGCATCCATGTCTTATCATGCAGGACATACCTTTCCGCCATTGCGGCTTAACTGTCCACAGACAGTTGCTCTTTTTCACTGGCAAACCCAGTCATCAAGAGACATTGGACCTCATTACATGGTAGGAGGTAACCATGCCGCTATTAGCAGGTCTGGGTAGGCGGTATGGGGACTTACCGGGTCATTCCGACCCTGGAGGACCCGGTAAGTCCCCATGCCAAACACCATTCCCCATTCCCATTCGAGCCCTCATAGGGCTCAATGGGAATGGTGAAGGAGCTAATAACGGTACTGCAATTTGCGTTACCGTTTCTGAAGTCCTTTAGCGGGTCCCATCCTTAACACCTAGTCAGACCAGGCGTTAAGGACGGGACCCGCTGAGGGACCTCGTATTGCCAGGTCCAGGACCATTTAGCAACAATAGAGGATACTTATTAGAGGGGACGGTGGGCGGGCTTATGGAGGAAAGGGGACTATGGACTAGGAGTAAGGTAGATACTACGGTGAGTGACTTTGTCATTAAACAGTTTACATCTGAAATTTCATGTCAAAATCATGTCTCATGTTACACACGTGCCTACTACATATAACATGTGGATGTACAACAGATGCTCTCACATGCTCCTATGATACATGTTCCTATAACGCATTTTACTACGACAAACGCTACTTCCACACACAAGCTTATAACACATATTTACTGTACACTCTTACGACACACGCTTTGACATGCACTCCTACGACACATGCTCCTAAAACAGGCACTACATTGACAAGTGCTCCTACAACACACACTCCTATGATACATGTTTCTATGACATATACAACTACTACACGTTCCTACTACACACAACATATAGATGTGCGACACGTGCTCTTACGCCACATGTTTCAAACACACACACATTCTTATAATGCACACTTACCACACACTCTTAACCAACATGAAAGGCAAGTCATACGAACTGTACGCAGAGCGTATACATTTTACAGATAATATATATCTAAATTGGCATCCCCTGAAAACTCACATCAAAAGCAAATTGGAGCTAAATTTGATGTCCGTTTAAGGAGATAGAATAAATGTACACTTTTCACACAAACTGTATCAAGAAGTGTACGAGTTTCGACAGTTTATACATTACACAAATTACATCTAAAAGCTCACATCAGTCGGGGCTAATTTTGATGTTAGCTTTCAGGGGATTCAATAAATGTAAATTTTTCTTACCAACTGCAATTTTCACATTTTGACAACTGACAGTAAAGTCAGGCCTTACTTTGATGTAAGGTTACAGGCGATCTAAATTACATACAAGTATTTAATCTCAGCTTTCATACGTATAGGAGGCATACAATGCAATGCATGAGCTGAATGGAGGTACATTTTATATTAAAACCATGTACATTTGTGAGATTAACATTGTGTATATTGTGAAAGCATCATGAAGCAAGACACAGACAACAGATTCACTTTTCTTAACTAAAGGATTTTATTTGTCTTAATTGTCAGGATGGAGTAAGGCCTAACTTTCCCTATGCTAAGGTGGGATTTCCTTGCTTAAAGAAACTAAGGATAGTCTGTATCAGTAAGCTCAAATCAAAAGTATGACTGTGTCCAAAACCTTTTCTTGCCCTCAAAACTAAAGATATACAATGTCTAGGGATGTGTACACTAAAAGAAACAGTGTTCAAGATAAAGTTCTGAGCTTGTTCCAACTCTGACTTGGTTTCAGCTTCCCCTTTCCAAAGCTCCAAAAAGTTCCAAACGGTCGTGCGGTTCCCTTCCTCAAGTTCAACACATTGCCAAGATGCCTCGGGGTTCCCTTCCCCAACTCAACACAGTTCAAAGCTATCTCAGGGTTCCCTTCCCCAAGTTGAACACAGTTCAAGTCTCTTTTATTTATTTATTTATTTTTTGACTTTATTTAAGAAGTATATAAGAAACAATATAACTGAACAACGTCATAAATATCAGAGTGAGAACAAGCAAAAAAAAAAAACACACCGTAACTTGCAGTCCATCAAAATTGTAAAGTACACACTAAGTAGACAGTAATTCAGAAAATGTAAAGAAATCAAGAATCATCCCCACCCACCTACCCCACAACAAGACAAAACCACACAGAACAAGACCCCAAAACTAAAAACCACACATAACAAAACACCCCTCCCCCCACAGCCCCGTCCTATCCCAAAATCCAATAACAGGAAAATCATGGCCTACACCTTATCCAAATAAATCACGAAATGACCCCCATCTTTCAAGTCTTGACTTTCAATGATACTTAAAGTTTAACTTTGTAATCCTTTAGACTCTTTAACCTTTCAAACAGATGATTTCCTTCGCTTGATTACGAGGTCCCTTTGCGCGACCCGACCTTAACGGCTGGTCTACACCAGCTGTTAAAGTAGGGACCTGCAAAGGGACCTTGGTGCTAAGTACGGTACCCAATTTGCGGAACCATACTTAGCGCCTTCCCCATTCCCATTGAGCCCTATGGGGCAAAAATGGGAATGGGGAAGGGCCATGGAGGAAGGGGGAATTACCGCCCCGCCAACCTTGTAATGGGGTGGTAATTCCCCCTTTCTCCATGGCGGAGTCGGTAAGTTACCGGCATGGACCATGGTGCTATTAGCACCATGGTTTTCCGCCTGGGTCGGAATGAGGCCCTTTGTGTCTTGGCTCTTTCCCAAGTAGGGGCTACTTGGTCTAGGTGCAGTTGCAGAACCACATGGTTCATCCAGTACAGGTCATGCAACCGATGGCCTGTGATATTCAGTTGCCAACTTGTGTATCTTCTCTGTCAACCTGTATCAAATGTCAACACTCCATGCCACTTTTCTTTAACAGTCTCCAGGGTTTACCACCATGGGTCTGCTATTCCTTGAATATCTCTGTGCCCACATTTTGTTCAGACTTTCTTTAACACAGTTCGTATTTCAGACCTTCTGTCAGGCCTTTTGGCAACACAGGTTCCCTCTATGAACCTGTGTTAGTAATCCATTAAAGTTCATCAACTTGACTTTAATAATAATAATAACTTTGATACTTGCTTTTCACTTGATTAAGTACTTATTACGAACTTTTACTTTGTTCATAAATGCTTCTTAATATTTTTCACTGTGTTCATAACAGCAAATCATTCGCTTTCCACTCGTGCTGTATTCTCACTTAATTTCCATATCTTCTCTTTAGTTCGGTATTCAATAAATCTTGTTTCATTTCACAAAAATACTTGGCAGTTTGCTTGTTATTCAATATGCTTCCATTCAGTCTCCAAACCCCACTTTTAGATGTTTCAGTTCGATCAGTAAGAGCAAATGTCCAGTTCTGCCTTTGGAGCTCCCTGGTACAAGTGTTCCCTTTCTCAGAGTCACTGGTACTCGGCTGCTCCTCCGGGTATCTTTCTTCTACTTGTCTCGCGGGTATGCGTCAGGGGCTCCAGCGAGCAGCGCTCGCCACCTGTGAACCTTGCTGCAGCAGCCCACTGCAATTCATAGTCTTGTGTGTTCCGCAGCTCCAGCTGGGAACACAAGGCATAGGGTACTGCAGCGGCTCTGACCTTCACATGGCCCGTTCGGGTCGCAGTGCCTCTCACCCCTCCGCAAAACATGGCGTCCTCTCCACCGGCCCCTCTGCAGCCTGCTCCTCGCCTTAAAGTTGCGTCCTTCTCATAAGACAGGTGCCCCTTTTCTCTCTGCCGGTATCTCATTTTATGCACCTGTGGCCTCTCGAATAGTTGTAGGTGCAAATCCTTTGCCTGAACACATTTATAACTATTAATGGGACATGCCTGGCCCTCGCAATGGTTTCCCTCCACAGTCCTGTTCCTCGCCTCAGTACCAAAGTGGTGAAATTGACTAGAAGTGTGCATTACTGCTAGTTGCCCCTTCCTTGTACCAGTGTTAAAGGCAAATGATTGTGGGACAGTTGGTGTGTTGTGAAGGGAAAGAATGACAATACCTTACGAAGGCAGGGGGAGGGGAGGATTCATTCTCATAAGGGAAAGGGGGATACCATGTCTCACCTGAAGACATCCTCCTCCCACTCCACAAGGTCCCTCCACTCAGCTGATACTCTCTCGCATATCCACCCACAGGGTCGGGATGCAAAAGCGAAGGCCTTTCCCTGGCCACCTGAGCAGAGGATGTTGGGGAGAAGGAAGTGAGAACACCCTCAGGCTTCTCCCAGTATGAACACTTATAACACAAACTCTTACTGTGCACCCTCTTACAACACACGCTTCTACGACACATGCTTATATAACACTCCTATGACATGTGCTTCTACGACACGCGCTCCTGTGACATGTGCTCATACAACATACAGTCCTACAATACACTGTTATAAAACATACTCCTATAACGTGTGCACCTACGACATGCTCTGCTATTACTCTTACCACACACACTGTTATCACACACACTCCTGACACATGCTCCTACAACACGTGCACTTACAACACGTGCACATATCCCACCTGCACCTACAGCACATGCACCTATGACATGTGGATGTATAACACACGCTCCTACGGAACATACGACCATAACACACCATCTGACAACACATACTCTTATGATAGGGTGCAAAATGTCCACTCGCAAATGGCGTGTAAAAACTGTACGTGGGTGAGTAGTTTGCACGTATTTAGTTTGCAAAGGAAAAGTGCAGCTCTGCGACAGAGCTCGTCTTTTCCTTTCCAAATTAAATACATGATTAATGCAGGGGGGTTGTGCAGGCGCGATGTAGATTGTAACACAATTGTAACAATTTTGCCCATGTCAAGCTGTACACTTGGGTCCAGCACACAGTGCACCACCTGTCAGCATCACGCGTTGCAATGCCCAGCGCCATTTTAAGGCAGAGAAAATACGACATGATCTCCACTCAAGGATAAGTCCGTTTGTGGGTTGCGGTGAATAGACAACTCTCTCGACGCTTCTGCCCAGGATTTGGAGTCGGACATGTGTGGACTCCAGCCTCAGTCCATACTTGGCAGCAGCAGGAGGCAGGCAATAGATTGCTGCTTGGACAGGACGAGGGGTTACTTTGCCACAGTATTCAGGCAGATGTCGAAAATAACTCAGACTGTTGCCTGGCTGATGCTGGGTGCTTATGTCATGGGGGTCATGAACTGTGGAGTCTTGACGATGCTGGCCTGGCACCTGTTATGGAGTGAAGTGTTATGCATGCAGGGGGATGTCAGAAAGTGTATTGGCACTGGTAACTTTTAGGTGCCACCAAGAACTAAAGGACAATTTTTTTTTCCACGTGTGTCCATCGTCTTCCTGGGCAAGTTGGGCCATCTGCAGGCCCTGGTGGTGGTGAGGCCTGTGAAAGGACTTCTCCCTGGTATAGGGTCATTTTTCTGCGCCATCATCCTTGCACACCATGTCAAGGGTGGGGCACGCCTCGCACTGGGCCTAGCGCGAACAACTACACAAGGACTTGCTATTACTCCTGGACGCGCCTTCGCTGTTGCAGACTTGTGACCTCTGTGGATGTGAGAGGTGCCTGTGCGGTCCGCAGCCATGGTTGACAATACTTATGGCGCTCCAGGGGTTGGGACCCCACCTCCAATTGGTGCGCAACCTCCTGTCAGGCCGATTCCCAGACAACAGGGCACGCAGGCGCCCATGCCAGAATTTGACATGTCAGGTCCACCATCGAAACTGGGCTTGAAGTAGCTCTTGTGGGTCAAGAAGGTAGAAATGAACTTCAGGGCCACTTGGGAGATGGAGGACGATGCAAAGCTGGTGATGCTGCTCTATGCGGCTGGTTCGGAAATCCATTGGGTCTTTGAATTGCTGAACTCTCCTGCTGTCTCGTACCAGGCTGTGAAGTACGACCTCAAGCAACATTTCCTGCCCCAGGCAAACCAAGACTTTGATCGCTTGGTGATGTGCAGCGAGAGGCAGCGTGAGGATGAGTCACTTGATCATTTCTGCGGGAGACTGCGACACCTGGCTAGCACGTGCCAGTGGGAGAATGAAGAGGGGATGTTCCGTAACCAACTCATCCAAGGCTGCAGTTCGGGGAAGCTTTGGCGTTAGGTGCTCCGCGAACCAGGGCTTACGCTGACGCAGATCCTCGATGTAGGCAGGTCTTATGAACTGGCTGATAGTCGTGCCACTAGAATGGATACAGCAGTCAAGTCTGGGAAGGGTGAGGAGGCCTATGCCGTTGGGCGTACAGCGAACAATGGGCCCCAGCGCCCAAGATGGACCCAAATGAAAACCGATTCACCACAGAAATCCGACTCGCCACAGGAATGTAAAAAATGTGGGTACGACCTTCTGCATTCCAGTGACTGCCCCGCAAAAGCGAGGGTGTGAGGGCGCTGTGGCACCGCAGACCATTTTGCCAGAATGTGCCAGGTGGCAAATCCAGTAACCATCTTGCGAGGTCCGAGCATATCCAACAGTAGTGGCCCGCACAAACAGAAAAGTGTGGCCGCCGTAGATCAGGACCTCCAGGAACTCGACATCGGTGAAGAGGAAGAGGAGGAAGAGGAAGAGGTATTTTTCATATCGAACATTGATTCCATCTCCAAGAAGCGCCGGCCGTCCACGTGTGTGGTAGACATCTGTGAGACCCCCACCCCGGTATTAATAGATACGGGTGGATCGGTGTGTGTGATGGCAACGCAACTCTACAAGTCACTGCCTGGACCGCCCGCGCTGGCTGAAACCAAAGCTAGAATATACTTGTTTGGGATGATCAGCCATTCCACTCCAAGGGGTATTCACAACATCTATCACGCACGGCAACCGCTCAATCAAGGCCAAGTTCTTTGTGACCAATGTCAGCCCGTATTCGCTACTAAGTTGCGCCGCATCTGAGGCACTGAACATAGTACACTTTGCGCTCTCGTTGTACCAAGCCGACATCCAAGGCGTCGCCAAACAATTCGCAGACCTTTTTAAAGGAGTGGGCAAGCTAAAAGGGGAACCTATCCGCCTACACATCAACGAGTCGGTAAGATCAACAGTGCCGAAGCACCAACGCATTCCCTTTCACCTACGGGCGCAGGTGGAGCAAGAAATACAAGATCTCGTAGATCTAGACATTATTGAGAGGGTGGAGGGCCCTACTCCATGGGTGTCTCCCATAGTCGTGGCCACCAAACACAAGCAGCCGGGGGCGGTACACATTTGCGTAGACATGAGGCTGCCCAACCTGGCCATCAAGAGGGAACGCCACCTGACGCCAACGCTAGATGATGTGGTGGGGGAGTTGCAGGGTGCCAAGGTGTTCTCGAAGCTAGACCTGTGCTCAGGCTACCACCAGTTTGAGCTGCATCCAGAATCCCGGTACATTATCATTTTCACCACACCACATAACGGCCTATACCAGTACAAAAGGCTAAGTTTCGGGATCTCCTCAGCCACAGAGGTGTGTCAGAATGTGATCAGGGGTGCCCTCACTGGACTGAAAGGAGTGATCAACCTAAGCGATGACATCCTGGTTTATGCCTCCTCGGAAACGGAGCACATGGTCAGGTTAGAGAAGGCGTTGGAGGCGATCTGTGATCTGGGGTTGACCCTGCAGCGTGAGAAATGCAAGTTTTTGAAGGAGGGCATTGGGTTCTTCGGGTTCATGTTTCACTCTGGAGGGATCACACCTGACCCACAAAGTGAAATACATTCGGGATGCCAGGCTCCCAGACACTTCCTCCGAAGTGCGCAGCTTCCTAGGAATGGTGAATTACTGCAGGAGGTTCATCAAAAACCTTGCCTTTCTCTCAGAATCGCTCAGGGCCCTCACAAAGAAGGAAGCCACCTGGACATGGTCGAGGAGCAGAATGCCTTTGATGCCATCAAGGCCGCACTCACTGGCGAGGAAACAATGGCCTTTTGTGACCCAAAGGAGGAATCCAAGCTGGTTGTCAACGCCAGCCCCGTGGGACTTGGTGCAGAGCTACTCCAACCTGACCTTCAAGGGCAGATGCGGTCCATCGCATACGCTAGTAAAGCTCTAACGGACACCGAGCAAATATATTATCAAATTGAAAGGGAAGCACTGACCATATTGTGGGGCTGCAAGCACTTTCGAATTTACATCTTGGGCAAACCGGTCTCAGTCATCACGGACCACATGCACCTTATCCCCATCATGACGGGGGCATCCTCCAAACCACCCCCGATGATTGCGAGGTGGATTCTCACCCTCATGGAGTATGGGGTGAAGCTACAGTACAGGTCAAGCACGAACACCCTAGCGGACTACCTGTCCTGCCATCCCAGGGGCAGCGGCTTGCAGACCGGGGTACTCAGGAGGAGACTGTGCCGAGGTAATTCGGCATGTGGTGGAGGCAACCATGCCGATTGCTCTGACGCTGGAGGAGTTGACCGAAGCTTCAAGGGCCGATGGGTGTTTTCAGCTGATCCAAACCGCCATGGGCAGCGGGGACTGGAAATCAGCCCTGGTGGACATGTCCAAAGGAAAAGACGCTCAACATGACCTGCGGGTGTTATAGCATGCGCGTCACAAACTGTCAGTGTCCGATGAGGGCCTATTATTGAGGGGGAGGCAGATTGTGATCCCGCAAACACTGATGGACAGCGTGTTAGAACTTGCTCACAGCAGCCATCACGGCACGGCCAAGACAAAGGCACGACTAAGAGCCTTAGTCTGGTACCCAGATCTCGAAAGGAGGGTCGACGAGCATGTACACCGGTGCCTCTGGTGTCAAGCAACCGTACGAATGGTCAAATAACCTGGCATTGAGTCCAGGGAGAGGAGCGACAAGCCCTGGAATACTGTAAATGCAGACTTCGGATCTACTGGGAGGGGCAATTACTTCCTATTCCTCATTGACCAGTGGTCCCCGCTACCCTGAGGTGGAGGTGGTGGAGTCCACGTCCAGTGACCAAACCATTCAAGCGATGGACAAGATCTTCGCCACCGATGGGTTTTCCCTGGAGTTGTGTTCAGACAATGGGCCCCCGTTTCAGGGCTGCCAGTTTGCTGCCTTCATGGACGAATGTGGGATCACGCACAGAAAGGAAACTCCAAGGTGGCCAAGAGCCAATGGGGAGGTAGAACGCTTTATGTGGGCTCTTTACAAGATGTTCCAGATCACTCGGGGCCAAGGGGAGGAATTGAGAATAAATCTGTACCAATTCCTCCGTTAGTATTGGTCCCCTGCGGAGGCCCTGTTCAACCGGTGCCCGAGAGGTTTAATACCAGAAGCCGATGGACGAGCTCCCGGGGTCATTGAGGACCAGACCCTGGAAGAATGGCGAGTGAGCAATGAGCGCGAAAATGCCCGGAGACATCTGAAGCAGGCAAACATTGAATCGGGGACTGTACGCAACCGGCACCCGGTAGGGAAGCTGTCCCTCAACTACGAGCCCACCCCCATGGGTGTGACTCATGCCAATGGGACGATGGTGACGGCATCCGACAGGAGAGGGACAATCAAGAAGAACTCTTGTTTCTTTAAGAAGGTCGACACCCAGGATACCCCTGATCAACCTCGTGAGTGCGGGGCGACAACTTACACCTCCAGCGCAGCACCGGGGCTCGAAGAAGACACCAGGAATCCTGCACCAGAGGAGCCCCCCGTGACTTGGGCAGAGAAGATGGACGCTAACCCCGCCGCAAAGGTCAAAGATGTCCGACCAGGTTCAAGGACTACATTCTGGATCCGAGTTCCTGAGGGCCAGAGGGGACGGTAACCGCCCATTTTGGGCCAGATCTTAGTTTGAACGCTGTCTACTAATGTGTGTGTCACGTTGACATCTTACGTTAAGTTATTAAAATGTTTGTTATGAAAAAGGAGGGATGTTATGAGGTGAAGTGTTATGCAAGACCTGGGGCGAGGGCCGCGCAAACGCAGTTAATAATGGGAAGCCCATGCTCGGCAGTTGGGAACGCGTAGCAAGCAGACCTGTGTCCGAGTGCTCATTGAGGTACGGGGGGGGCTGGGGCCTTACTACGGAGGGGACCCCGGGCTCAGATTACCCTATAACAGCACCATCAATCAGCAGATAAGGCACTAAATAAATAAAATACATAAATCTATCTCCACCGGATGACAGCTGAGCTGCCACTTTTGTCAAAGTCAAGATACGCAGGCCTTCTCAAGTAACTGGTAGGGGCACCTAATTTTGGTTTTCCCAGAGGGATGGGGGGGAGGGCCTGATGGCCGCGCCAGGTGGGAATTGAGGGGGTGGGCTGGGGTTTGATGGAACTGAGGGGGGTGTGCCCCTAGTAACCAGAGTATCTTTAATTGTGGGCAGTTTACCGAATCTGAGGAATCTTGATGTGTTAGGTCATAGCAAATGGGCTAACTTACTTTGTGGAGATTGCTGCATGTTTTCTGCACTGCATCTTCACATTACGCTGCAGAGCTTCTTCACCTTGCTGTGAACAACATGTGGGTGACTGCTGGCAGCAGCATGGACAGGGCCAGCCGGCACCAATATTTAATGAAACTAAAGGTTGGCCACTGTTTTCAGTTCCCTTGTCCTTATAAAGGAGCTTGTTTTGGGGTTTATATCACCCAATAGTATCTCTGGTGCCCAAGTTTAGCTGCACCAGGCAGCTGTCCTCAAATCACCTTATTGTAGCAGCGATCCTGAGCATGATATCCCACATGTACCCTTTGTAAATGGGAGAAATCTGTCCATTGCAGCCGACTTTTTGATCTGAGTGCTTACAGAGGCGCAGGGTAAATTTAAAGCTCCCACCCCCCACTTGGCCTGGTGCCCACACCAGAGGAGGTAGCTGGCGTTATTGACATGCTCCCTAGCACTTCTGAGATCTTTGAAAGGATATCGCCAGGGAGCTTGAGTGGCACAGGTCTGCCCACAGTGGCAAGCCAGATCTGGTGTCAGTCCTGATCTTAATACCTGGGACAAGGCAATAAACAGAGGAACACCTCTCTTTTGGCAGCTGCTGGCTATCTCATCATAGCCTTCGACAGTTGGGCAGCACCAGGGGCTCTAGTCCACAAAGGGTTAAAGCAGCAAAGCAGGGCAGGCAGGGGTATCTAGCAAGGGGTTATGGATCATCTTTCCTCTGACAGGCTGCTCCTGTGGCCAGATCAGGAAACTGGCCCTTCCTGGTGAGGGTAACGTCTGTTTTCTGCACCCAAATCAGTTTAGAAGCCAGCATATTCATGGAAAGTCAGGGAAAGTAATTTTCTTTTACAGTAAGTCATCTATAGGCATTATCAAATAATAGAAAATTAGGGTCATTCAGGGTCTAACCTGTCTGAGGATTGGAGCCGTACATGCCATCACTACACTTGGACAGCAATCGGCGTGCAGTGCACCCTCTTGAATTTCGATCTACTGGTTTGCCTGTACGATGTTTAGTTTGGCCTATTAGGTGGTGCCTATGTGCCACCTATAAGCCAAAACACTTATGTTGGTGGACAGATAAGTGGGATGGGATGGTATGGTATGGTAATGTTTATTTATAAAGCACCTATACACTAGGCAAGTGTTTCAAAGCGCTCAAGGAGTGAGGGAACAAGGAGAAAAACAACAGTCGTTCAGAGACCTTGAAATTCTGAAACGATAATAGTGCAAAAGTAAATGCATATAGTGTAATTAACAGTGGGGATAATAGCAAATAGGTATGACGACGATTCTGCAATTTTTCCAAGTGCAATTAAGGCGTAACCATGCAGGGAGTGAAGACAAGGGGGAACAGAGATGATCTTTAGGCATGGTGCAATCGGATTGCGCAAGTTCAAAGACGATTACAGGGGATGGGGGAGCTGGAAGGGGGAACAAATCCTGGCGGAGGGGGTCTAAGTGCACCCAGTCGGTGGAGACTGGGGTAGGTGCAGCAAGATGTCACTATCTTGGGTCATTATAAGTGCAGTAATAATGAGGTGAGTGCAAGCATCGGAGGCAAGTGTGAGAGGACTGACGGGGGTACCTGGGACCTGTGAGACTCTGAGGTACACCAGGCGGCCAGTCAACAAGCTGTACGGAAAAGGAGGGAGAAAGGGAAAGGAGCAGAGAGATAGGTTAGCAGGGTAGGGGGAGAGAGAAGGAAGAGGAGAAGAGGAAAGTCTGAGGAGTTTCCGGAACTTAAGGAGATCAGGCTCAAGACTGAGGGGGGGCAGGGAGGCTGTTCCAGAGGGAGGCCCCTGCTGAGGATAAAGATCTCCCTCCAAATCTCTGCTTGGAGAACCGGCTCACTTGCAGAAGGTTGAAGGTAGATGAGCGGCTGGCCCAGCAGGGACAGTATTTAGATAAGCATCGTTGCAGATAGGTAGGTCCCAGGCCCCAGAAAGCCTTGTGGACAATGCAGAGGGTCTTGAAGTTGATCCTCGCAGCCACATGGAGCCAGTGGAGGGAGTTCAGTGCCGGAGAGATGTGATCCCTAGGCTTGAAGCCAAGGATAAGTCTTGCGGTTCTGTTCTGGATGAGTTGCAGAGGGCGCAGAGCGGAAGCAGGGAAGTTGAGAAAGAGGCTGTTGCAGTAGTCCAGCCTTGAGAGAACCAGGGCTCTGGAGACAGTGAGATGCTGGGGAAAAATGAGAAATGATAGAGTACCTCTGAGGAGGTGTAGCTGATGGTTAGACTTTTTAGAGATGTCCGAAATGTGGGAGGAGGAGGAGAGAGTGGAGTCGAAGATGACCCCAAGGTTTTTGGCCTCGCCGGTGGGTGCGGGCGCAGGGCCAAGGGAGGCCGGCCAGAGTGAAAGTGGGAAAGCGGGGGCAGGGGTCCCAATGCAAACAATCTCAGTCTTACTGGCATTGAGGTAGAGGTTGTTTGCAGCACACCATGGCTGAATAGCGGACAGTCCGATATGAGCGAGATGGAGGAGGCGGCTGAGGGTAGCCTGAAAGATAGTTGCGTGTCATCCACATAACACTGGAAGTTAGAGGTGAAAGTGGCAATCGCACATGCCGGGGCAGCCATATAGACGTTGAAGAACCAGGGGGATAGGTTAGATCCCTGGGGAACGCCACAGGTTGAAAGAGCGATAGTAGAGAGGAAGGCTCCAAGTTCCACCTGGGATGGGCGGTTGGAGAGAAAGGAGGTTAACCTCGACAGAGCCTGACCTGTGATTCCCAGGGTGTCTCAGAGGTGTGCAATCAGGCTGTTGTGGTTAACTGTGTCAAAGGCAGAGGAGAGGTCAAGGAGAATGAGGACAGAGGGAGTGTTAGTCTCAAGATTTGAGAGCAGGTCTTCGCGGGTTTTCAGAAGATCAGAAGAGCAGTTTCCGTGCCTCTCGATGCTCTAAAGCCAATTTGATGGTCGTGGAAGCAACCAATAGATTCAGTGTGGCGGGTCAGCTGAGAGATAGCCATCTTCTCCAGGAGTTTGCCCAGGAAAAGAGTGATAGAGATAGGATGGTGTTTGCTGGAATGGAGGGGTCGGCAGAGGGTTTCTTGAGCAGAGGGTGCACAAGGGAGTGGGAAAACTCCAATGACAAAAGAGAGAGTGCAGTGATCCGCCAAGGCTGGAGTGAGGGAGTCAATGTTGTCCTTAATGGTTTTTGATGGGCAGAGGTCCACCTGTTTGGATGAAGCCTTCATAGACCGGGCTTGTCTGGCGACTTCATCTTGAGTGACGAGTGAGGGAGAAGAGAGGGGAAGAGGAGGGGGCTGGCAAGGGAGGTTCCTGTGTTGGCGTATGCTGTGGTGTGGAAGAGAGGGAGGAATGGATGTCTTGGGTTTTTGTGATGAAGTGTGCAGTCGGGGCTGAGCAAAGGTCCTAGGTGGGCGTGACAGAAGAAGAGGCTGCTGCAGGGTTGGCCAGTTCCTTGCAGACTTTGAAAAGTTCAGCCATATTGTTTGATGCTGCCGAGATGCAGGCTTGAATAAAGACTCTTTTCTTGGTGCGGATGCAGAGTCGATATTGCCTTGAGGATGTGAGGAAAGACATGCAGCTTGTGGCTGTTTGGTTATTTTACCACCCATTGACTACTTATGGCCGTACTAATCCCTATAGCCATTCCCACCCACTACCTGCCCATCCCCATCAAAAACACATACTTCTAGGATCTATTTGAGCTAGCTCTTTCAAGCAATAACATCACATCTTGTGCTGTATAAGGCCTGACAGTGTTATTTCTGCCCAGTCTCCAAAGAGGTAATGGCTTAATTGCAGTGGTAAATGTGCTACTACTGTAATAGAATTATCTTAACCAGTGTGTCTTCAGCCAGTTGATTTATAGGCAGTTTCTTGCACTGAATCCCTGTCAAAAACAAGAATTGGCAAAACCAACATCTTAGTCTTATGTATAGGCATTTGTCAGGCACTGCCATCATATGCCCAGGTACTCACACCATTTTCCAGCTGTGACCAGGTAGAACCATCATGCAAGTGCCTGGCAATTTTCTATCCCAAGGCTTTAATTCAAAATTGAAATTCACCTCTGCAAGTCCCTGTGTTGTTCTTTGCATTCTTATGTAAAGAAATGTGTACTGTTCAACAGTATTCCGACCTCTGTGCAACAAGGCTAGTTATATTGCTCACCCCTGAGGGAAAGGAGGTAAATAAAGAATACAGATACAAGAGTGATAAAAAGTAGTTTATTAGGTATGTGTGTGTCCCTGCCGCCACAAAGTTTTGGCGCACATGGGCTTGTGAGGAGTCATTCACCATACTTCTTTGACAAATGGGGCTGAGTGATTTTTTGTCTGTGGCTAGTGGCCTACAACTTGAAATTCGGCACCCTGCTTATGACACAAACTCCTATGACAAACGCTCCTATAACACATGCTGCGATAACACATGCTCTTACAACACACACGCTCTTACAACACTTGTAGTTATGACACACACTTACGCCACGTTCTGTTATGCAACATGCCCTTATGCCACATATACTTGTACGACATGCTCTTACAAGACATACTAGTATTACAAAAAACGCTCAGAATCAATCATTTAACCATAAAAAATTTTAATTATTTTACAAATCTTCTTTTTTACAAAAGAGTTAAATCAACAAAAACATAGTCTACAACATCAGAAATAATAATGTTAAGGTAACATATTAAACTTTATTAACATATTATATTAAAATCAAATATGGTAATCTTAACTCACCCACACATTTAAAAGCTAACACTATTACCAAGTAATTGTATAAAATGTAAAATCATTCAAAAGTACATTTAATGTGGACCTACATTGTATAATACAAAATTGATACATAACAACAAACCTAAAATATAATATGCACAAGCATAGTTCCTCCAAGAAATTGCTCTTAAAAATACACAGAATATAAAAAATCTACAATAACCAAATATACATGAACATTTAACTGACATACTTTAAACATACAACATTATAAATTAACAAGGTACATGCCATCGCATATAATTTACAACAAATACACATAACATTATATGAAAGAAAACATACACTAATCCACTATAATCCTATTAAAATATTACAGTAAAATCTTGGTAGCATTTACTTCTTTACAAATATTATATACACACAGCATTTATAGTCATTACACTATGCATAAAAATGCAAACATCTAATATGTGTGCTAAATTAAATTTAATAAATAATGCAAACTGTATAACAATATCAGAACAACGGTAATGCACATTAAAATATAAATAAAACAGTTTAACCTTTTTATTAAAAACAAACAAATATTCACACACCACATTACATTGCTTTGGCTATCAAGCATTTCCTTCACTATAAAGCATTTTAGAGCAAAAACAAAATATTGCAAAACAAAAAACTGTTTTTTAAGGTTACCATGATATTTTATTTTAATATAATGTTTTCTTAATGTGTTAATAATGTTTATTATGTTGTTTTCTTAATGTTGTTATTTCTGATGTTTGTAGACTTTACATTTTTGTATGTTTAACCGTAACTCTTTTATACAATTGTTTTCCAAATATATATAGTGTGTAGTGTGTGTTCTTTGATCTTTTTAGGCTTGATAACTTTGTGACATTCAGATAACTCTTAGAGAACAACTTAACTGAATCAAGCCTTTTATATTATTGCGCTCACGTTATTGTTGCTCTTAGATCCTTTGATTACTACTTGAAAAAGTTGATCTCAATCGATATAATTTCTATGCTTTCTTTCTAGACATGCTTTTTCTTTGATCTTTCTTTCCAAAAGATATTTCCTACATTTCTTTACATACATTACAACTAATTAGTAACTACTTGTCATTTAGTAAATGATACTTCTATGATGTTACATCTTCCTATTTTGTTTGCAAGATGTCGTATAGGCTGTAATAAATGCTAAGATTGGGCATCTTTTGACATACTAATAGCTAACAGGAAAAAAGAAGCATTGAAGAGAATTTCGAAAGATAAAACGAGACACTACATTAACGATAAAATAAAAACGCAGTAGAATAGCTAGTGAGCAGACCAATTATAAAAACTGGTTTGAGATCTAATGATATTTGTACATTTTGGTACCCCTACAGAAAATATCTATCTGGCGAGGCCCCTTTAATCCTTAATCCAATAGCAGAAGATGAATGGTCCAACTATATCACAGAAAATTATTTTAATCCTCAAGTAGAAATTAATAGGAAAACACATTATAGAAAACAAATGTATTTGAATGGATTTGAGGAGATGGACATATTAATGGCAGTTTATAAACTTAAGGGATCAAGGGCTCCTGGTCCCAATTGTTTAGCAAACGTGATATTTAGAAATAACCTTCAGTTTTGGGCAAAGGTACTGACGGCCCTATTTGGTAAAATCCTTAGTACCGGAAACATTCCTAATACCTGGGGTAAATCTATAATTTCAATTTTTAAAAAGGGAAAGTACTAAACCCTGAATTGTGCAGACTATTAGCTATGTTGGATTCTAGTAATAACATCTTTGCAGGCCTGATAAATTAAACATATGGTTTTGTGAAACCTGAAGGCGTCCTCTCATTTTCTCCCTTGGATCCCTTGCTCAGATGGCCAGAGAAGGCGAGGGAGGATCACCCGAGTAGGAGGTCCCTAGGGAGTGGGAAGAGGATGCCTGAGGGTAAGACACAGAATCGCCCCATTCCCAATTATCCACAATCCTACTTTCACATAGCTTTTACTAAATATTACCATGTCTGTCCCATTTCCCCCTCCCCATTTTCAACATCTACTGAGACGAGGAAGAGTTGAGAGTTAGAAAGATTACCTATGAGAAAAGTACTGTGAGAACGACGATTAATGGAGAGGCTTACTACACTCCACCACTATGCTGTCCCTTTAATAAGGTCAGGCAGAGTCAGGCACTTAACAACAATTATACACACCTGCACTCTATATTGAACATCACTCCAGGACGGACCAGGAGAGAAGAGGACCTCAAGGTCAGGCATGTCCTATCAATTGGCCTAACGAGAGTCAGGCAAGGGAGGACAAGGACTCACACCTGAAACCCCTTGTCAGGGCACAGGTGTATAAAAGGTGGGGCATTCAGCAGTGCAGAGAGCAGCAGTTGGGAGAGAAGAAGGGAGCCTGTGTGGCTGAGTCCAGCAGGGGATCCCTTCTCAGTCCCAAGCTAGGGTTTGCTGGTAATGCAGATTGAATAGGAAGAGGAGTTGAGGAGTCGCGGTTGCCCAGGACTAGCTGGAGGAGAATGGAATACTGAGATGCTTAAGATCTGCAAGGTGAAGCAGGAGAGGACAGTGTGACGAGGGAGCCGTGTCTCCAAGGAGCCAGAAGGCATGCTAATCCCTTTTTGAAATTGGTAACCAGAAATGCTCATTCCACTGGGCCAGGACAGGAGCCCAGGAGGGTCTGAAGGGCAGGCGGGGAGAACCTGACCTCAGACGGCAAAGACATTGACATAGAAAACACAACCGGTGAGTGAAGCACAGTGAGAACCCGGTTTGTGTATTGACAAGGATACAAAGTGGCAGAGTGGTCGCGTGTATGATACGTTCTTGAAAGACTCTGTGTAAAGAGAGGAAGTGTCTGCAAAGAGGGGAGCTGTGCGCAGATACAAAGTGTGAGCAAAATAGATATCCTAAAAAAGGGGGCTGTAAGAGAAATTAAGTGGGAGCAAAATTCCCAAAACAAATGAAGTACTGACATAAAGTAAAGAGTGTTGGAAAAGCATTGGGGTGGCCGCAGAGACCCCACCGCAAGAAATAAGCACTGGGGTGGCCACCAGGTGGGAGAGTGATCCAGGAAGCCACAGATACCCCACCATAAAGAGATGAGCAAAATACATGTGTAAACTTTGTGACAAGGTGTTAACAAATATCTGAGGGGCAGGTGGTGAGACCCTGACCTCAGAGAAGTTGAAAAATGGTCAAGGGAACCCCAAAAGAAGCCAGTTGAACTGTTAGGGAACTTATGTGTTTTGCAACATTTGTGTTAAAGAGAGTAGAACATTTTGAAACCAAAGAAGGGCTTGAAACTTAGGTGAGGGAAGCCTAAGAAGCCCATTGAAGTGTATGGTCCAGAACGTTTTGAATCCAGGAAAAGGGAACCTGCAGAAAACCAAGGAACTTTGTTTAAAGTGAACATTGTGACTCCAAAAGGAGTCTGAGCTTGGGCAAGGGAAGCCAGAGAGACCCGTTGTGAGAAAAAAGGTACTGGGAATATTTGAATCCTGAAAAGCCTGTTGAACTTTGAGATCCTGAGTGCTTTGAGCTTGGGCAAGGGAGCTACAGAAGAGCTCCAGTGCCATCCTATTTGTACTTTGAGCACCATTGAGTTTATCCTGTTCCTACACATTGTTATCATGTAGAAGTGGTAACAAGCATAGGTTTTGACAGACAGTATTTTGTTTTGGACTGACAGTCTTAGACTCCCCTACGTTTTCTTTCCATTAGGGACCATTCCCATCTTAGAGTTAGGGCAATGTAGGCGTTACACAGGGGGGCGCTGATGTGCAGCGAGCCAAGATGGCGGACGTGCTTGAGCTCCGTACCGAGTGGGGACTCGTCACAATTTTCCTGCTGTTTGCGTGGGTGAATTGACATCATACTTTGAGGCATATGCAGGCGAGAGGCTGGGGACCACTCAGCGACACTCCCAAAGAGAAACGGTGCGTCAGTGCCGGAGAAACGACACCCTTGATCTGTCCCACACTGCGATTGAGGGACGGCGAGAGGGCCTGATGAGAGAGCCCTGCCCAGGCGCCATGTAGAGACGCCGGAGTGTGGTGTGCCCGATCGGCTCACCGGGTGCACATCACAACGAGACCTCATCATCCAAGCTGGTGGAACGAATGTGGAAGGCCGTCCATCCCTCCGGGGGGACTGCGGCTGCAGGCGGAGCAGCAGGATCACCTTGGGCGACACAGGGATTCTGGTGGTCAAACAAAGTAAGTGCGCAACTGTCAGCACATGAGCAATATAATCTATGCCCTAATGGGCGGGTCTAAAATAAGTGGGCATTGACGCTACTTGACTCTTTGGACTTCCCGACTGGGACATAATGGACTGGCAATCCAGCCATCTGCCGGTTGCCTACTTAGAAGTACGCTACTGTCAGCTGTGTAGGCAATGCATTCTATGCCCTAACACGCAGGCCTAAAATGACTTGACACCACCATTGCCTGACCCCAGTGCCCTCCCGACTGTGAAATAACAGACCTGCACTCCAGCTATCTCCCAATTGCCTGTGTATAGGTGCACCGCTTTCAGCATGCGAGCACTACTGCGTAGGCAACATACTCTACACCTTATAGTGTGGGCCTGATATGGCTTGGAACCAACATCACTCGACCTGATGGTGGCTCCCCCAACTGTGGCATAACGGACTTGCACTCCTGCCACCAGCAGCGACCTGCACAGCTTACACCGGGGGAGGCGGGCTGGAATTGGCTCCTTTGCCGATGCAAGATCCTAAAGGTGTTCAATCATCTGTACACATAGAGGGACTGGGCACACCCAAACCCCCCCAGGGGGCACATATAATACAGGATGAGGAAGCCATGGCAATGGGCTCAGGGAACAAGAAGGGAGGCACAATTGACTGGTTCACAAAGCCTAACCCAAGTCCTTTGCACCTGGCTGACAAATCGCCCAGTGAACTAACACTAGCTGAAGAACCTCAGGCCTCGGCACCCATCAATCTGCAGGGTGTGATGGACTCTATGCAGCGGAGCTTCGCCTCAATAAATGACAAGTTGGACAGCAGAACAGCTAATGTTACAACAATCCGTGCCCAACTGGAAACGGAAACCCAATGGATAACTGAGGCCGAAATTCGCATCAGCAACACTGAAGATACTGTGGCATCGCTGCAGGGGATGGTGATAACGTATTCCAAAGACATGGAACATGTTAAAGCTAAATGCAAAGATTTAGAGTCAAGATCACGCAGAAATAATGTGCGCATTGTTGGGATTGCGGAAGACACGCTCAAGGGCAATATGGAAAAGGCAGTGGAAAACTTGTTGCGAGAATTGCTGGGTGACCCTGGGTGGTCTCCACTCTTCACGATTGAGCGGGCAGACAGAGCATTGACAGCGAAGCCCAAACCAGGCGATTACCCGAGGCCAATGATAGCCCCCTTGATGTGCTACCGTGATAGAGATCTGGCACTACGTACCACCCTCGAGAAACAGGAGCTCAAGATGGGCTCAAATGTCGTGCACATTTTCCTGGACTACACAGTGGCGTTCCAAAAAGAGAGGCACACTTTTTTGGGAGTCAAAAAACTGCTCAGGGAATGCAACACTGTATACGCCATGGTCTTCCCAGCAAGGCTCTGCATTCACCACAACAACAAAACCTATTTCTTCACGCTTCCAGAGGAGGCAACAGCGTTCATAGAAGCACAAATCCCTCTGCCATCAGGATGAGGTGCACCTGAGACTTGACAGATTAAACACCACCACCCACCTGCCTTGATCCGGCTATCCTGTGCTAATGGAATCTATTAATGGTTACCAACACGCACTAATCAAGCAACACCTGATCATGGGCGCCTGACTTGTCCCCCACTCACTGCAGTAACTGCTGCCCCGATGCAAGTGCTATCATTATGTGGGACAGTTTTGTTGGGGTGTTTGGGGGGAGGGATGTACATAGTCTGTGTTTGGGGGGCTACGTGGGAGGGGGAGAGCGGGACGGGATAGGTGTTGGAAGGAAAAGTTGTAAACTACACGGGTGATAGAGATGAAGTCTGAAAGCACACAGGTGGATATATCAGCAACTATGGGTATGTCAGTGGACACTGGATGATGCATAATGGAGAGAGTGGCTCAACCGTTAAACTGATGAGCTGGAATGTCGAAGGCTTAGGATCCCTGATAAACACAAGTAAGATTATCGCAAATAGACTCGGCACAAAGATCCTAATTTACAGGAAACCCATATGCTCAGTCATCAGGCCAGTGGCTTGGCTCCGGGGTGGGGGGAATCATAGATACTACACATCTTATTCCTCTAGGGCGCGAGGAGTAATGATATTGATACTCCCTCCCATTCCAGTGTCTCGAAGCTTTTAGTGATGAGCAGGGCCAGTTCTTGTTTGTATATGGTAAATTGTGTGGTCATGAGGTGCTGTTACTCCATGCGTATGGCCCTAATATAGACAACCCTGAATTTTATAATGATGCATTCAGTAGATGTGCGAAATACCCAACTGCCTCTGTGATATGTGGGAGGGACTTCAACACAATACTAGACTTACAGCTAGATCGCACCTCTACAATGAGTAGAACCCTCACCAGTGCAGCCTGCTCCATTCTAACCCATGTTGAGTACCTGGGGCTTGAAGATGTGTGGCAAGATAAACATAGCGAGCTGAGGTTACACATACTATTTGTCAGTACACGTCATGCATTCATGCATAGATATGTGGTTTCGTCACTTGTGTATTATTGAACCAGGTTATAGGGTGCCAGATATGCCCCCGAACATTATCAGACCATTCACCAATTCCATGAACTATAAAACTGTTGGGACACACAGGGGTGAAAGCGCAGTGGCGATTTAAAGCAGCGGCCCTAGAGGACCAGGTATTCTGGCTAAACATGAAAGAACACAATATACAGTACTTGTGACAGCAACAAGGGCTTGGTACTGTTACAAGCAACACTGTGGCAGGCATTTAAAGTATACATTAGCGGTGTGGACATCTCAACTGAATTTGGGGTGCGGTGTGACATTAGAAGGCAACTGAAACAATGCAAATTAGATTTGTCGTGACTGCAGCGGGGACACGCCACTTACCCGTCCTCTGAGACAAGACGAGACATAAAAGAGGCACTTGACAAACACCGTATAATAGCTGACAAGGAACTGAAATATTTTGATGGACCTGCCGCGGCCCGTCGATATGGGGAGGCGGACAGGACAGGCAAGCTGTTAGCACACATGGTCAGGGGGGATATGGGCACCCCCGCATATATCAAGTGTAGTACGAACAGACGACTCTGTGGCAAACCTAGACAAAGACATAAATATGGTGTTTTATAACTTCTACTCTGCATTATATTCCCTGAAAGGGGAGATGACGACCTCAGCAATAGACAACTATCTAAGGAAGATACCCACGACACTCCTATCGGATGAAGCTACACTGACGCTGGAGGAACCTATAAATATAGCAGAGATTAGGAAAGCCATCAAAGATCTCCCTAATAGGAAAGCACTGGGGTTAGAAGGGCTCAGTGCTGAATTCTATAAAGAATTTGTGGAAGAACTAGCCCCCCGCTTAATACAGGTCTGGTCGGAGGCCCTGGTGACTGGGTCTTTCCCCCAAAATCGATGCGTGAGGCAATAATTATTATTCTACTTAAACCCGATAAGGCTGCCAACGAATGTGGGTCATACGGGCCGCTATCATTAATACATATTGACACCAAAATATTTGCTACGGTTCTGTTCTGGCAATGCGACGTACCCCTTTGATGCCACACGTGGTGCATGAAGACCAGGCTGGCTTTATACCTGATAGAACGATGACGCTAAATCTATGTAGATTGTACAACATCCTCGCACAGGCACCGCAAGACGGCCAAGCTGTTGCGGTGGCCTTAGACATGCAAAAGGCATTTGATACGGTCTCCTGGCCATTCCTCTTTCGGGTGCTGCTCAACTATAGGTTTGGTGCCCAATTTTATAAAATGGGTACAGGTGTTGTATACAAAGCCATATGCGAGAATATATAAAAATGGGGTGCTTTCCCTGGTATTCCAGATGAAGGGGGGCACCAGAGAGGGGTGCCCACTTTCTCCCCTACTCTTTGCCTCAATTATCGAACTATTATCCAATCTGATATGCACCCGATTTGGTAGTGCCGGTATTCAAATTGGAGGCAGGCCAGAGCTAATTACACTTTATGTAGATGACATTATGTTGTACATAAGAGACCTGGATCGTCATTTGCGACGTATATTAAATGCAGTAGTGGAGTTTGGTAGACACTCTGGTTTACACCTAAACAATGGCAAATTCAAGATATTCCCCCTGACGGACAGTACACAGAAGCCCATGGACACATTTGGCCTACGCTGGATGCCTCAAATTGTCAGATACCTTGGGATAGAGATAGCGCCAACCCTCCCGCTGGCCAAAGCCATGAATTATGACAGCTATATGGCGTAACTAGCTATAACTACCACCCCATATCATTAGCAGGCCGGGTGGCATTAGTGAAGATGATAATCCTCCCCAAATTCTTGTACTTCTTCCATAATATACCGATGTGGCCGGGTAGGACATTTTTTACAGAACTAGCTATGATGTGCTCCTGGTTTGTGTGGATTGGACAGGTGAGGGCGAAGTGGCAATGCCTTGCACAGCCAAATGAGATTGGTGGGCTTTCATCCCCGGATTTCTAACTATACTATTTAACAGCACAAACACACTTTGCAACATACTGGCAGGGCCAGGATTCAAGCCCCCCACACGTGTGACTGGAGAAATTTTAGGTGACCTCTGGACCATTGTCACACCTATTAGTATGCAACAGGTACCGCCGCACGCATTGTCTGGACCTAGTGGGTGCCATGCAAGTGGTGTGGGGTAAACTATCGCAACAACCTGGCAGCACTCCGCTAAATAGTAAGGACACGCTACTTTGGGGAATAACCGCACTGAACCCCACTATGGATTAGCTGCTTGCAGCTCACTGGAGCTCGGCAGGTATACTGAAACTGCAGGACCTGTTTGTCGCGGGAAGCTTTATCACGTGGGACATGATCAAGGGACACACCACTACAGCGATTCCATTATCACCGGATCTGCACAGCAATTGCATCCAAATGGCCGGTGTTCCCACTGAAGCCTGACTCACACCCGTGCCTCACATACATCATGTCACAACAAGGTGGGAGCCTGTACAAAATATCTCAATTAGCCACATCCCCCAGAAAATAGACATATTGGGTAAATGGGAAAGAGATCTGGGAATGACCTTCTCAGAGGCACAATGGACACCGATTTGTAGACTCACAAAACAGGTGTCACTGAACTCCAGATATACATTGATACAGTTCAAAATCCTTTACGGAACGTACTACACACCGGCAGGCTATCGGAGTTGTTCCCTAATGTAGTGAGTAATTGCTCCAAATGTTGAGACACGAACGCCCACCTACTACATATGCTGTGGTACTGCCCTGCACTGACTGGGTACTGGAAGGACTGTGCCTCACACTCCACGAGATAGCAATTGGCTGTAACTGATTGTGTGCTAGGCTATGTTGGGAAGTTGAATGTATTAAAACATACATTTGTCAATTTGGGGCTCCTACTCACCAAGAGAACTATTCTTATGCGTTGGGCACAAAGGGAATCACCATTGTTAACGGATTCGCTACAGGATGTTGTGTGGGCAAACAATATGGAGGAAGTGTACGTCACTCTACAGGCACCTGGGAATCGTCCAAGAGACATATGGGGCGATTTCCGATTATATCTTTCACAGAGGAGCGAGGGGGGTGGGTGAGTGTCATGCCTCGTGATGTTGGCCTATACCCTGTATGACTATAACCTATGTCTGTCCACCAGAGAATATAATGTCAGTGGATGTAATCACCATCATGTGTAATAAATAAAGTTTCAAAAATAAATAAATGTTAGGCATTCTACCATCCTGACCATATAGAATAAAGGTTTTCAAACTGTGTTTCGCTTGTCTGTGTCGTTTCTTGAAACCAAGCCTGTCTCACAATGGATAGAGGAAATGGGCCTTTTACATACATTTCAAACAGGGTTTAGAAGTGGTTATAGCACAATTCATAATCTCTAGGCCCTGAATTACAGAAGAGCAGACACATACCGACAAAAAGGAAGGAAATTATATTTGTTAGGTAAACTACTCTCGAGCCTTTGATAGTGTCTCAACAATTACTTTGGGTCAAATTAGAGAATTGGAATATTGACTGCCCTCTGCTCCATTTCCTAAAATTGATGTGTACCAATAATTTTGTCTCAGTTCATCTGTATGTAGATGGTCGACTCACTGAACCTATAAGAACCAACATATTGAAGCAGGGTTGTGTTTTGTCACCTGTACTCTATAATTTATATATGGCAGATATGGATCCTCATTTGAGAACAGTGCGTATCTTCGCTCCAAAAGTGGGAGAATTTATGGTACAATGGTTAGCCTACGTATATGACACCATCCTGCTTGATCTTGCACCTATATTATAATTTATTTTGCATTTTTAAAGCGTTCACACAGCCCGGGGGCATTGAGGCGCTGTTACAGGAATATGCCTTTGTTGCGTATTTATAACATGCTTAATATCCAGCGGTTTCTAAGCGCGGACCGGGGGATTGAACCTGTGTTGCTTCGTGTCGTCTTGTTTCCAAGGCGAGCATGTTGCCGCTGAGCTATCCTCCCGGGACAACCTAACGTATAGGCTTAGAACGATCTTTAGATGCTCTGGTAGATTATGCAGCAAATAATAACAGGAAAATAAATATAGGAAAAACAGAGGCTATGGTGCTAAATGGGGAGAGATGTAGAAATATGACATTTCATTGGAAGATTAATAGAGAAAAGCTTAAAATAGTGAATTTGTATATCTTACTTGACAGCCCGGTTATTTAGGAAATTATGTACGAGCCAAAGTAATAAGGAAATGGACAGTAGTATGCAATTTTATTAGAAGAAATGGAGGCTCCAATATTGAAGGTCTATTAGAAATTTACAAAACTGGCATAATTCCTTGTATTTTGTACAGTTTGCAGGTTCTCCCTTCTAAAATGGTAACCTGGTTGGATAGTTTAGAGGCTAAGCTCCTTCGCTCCATCTTGGGTGTCCCATAGGCTGTTCCTGTGGAGGCACTCGAATGTGAACTGAGAGTCCCCTCTTTGTTTGCTCCCTTGAGAATACGGAGAACAGAATTCTATGTCACATTAAAAAACACTGAGGTCAAGAGTAATACATTCTTACATACGTTTTATAAATAAGAACAGCAATAACGAAAAGAATTACCTATTTAAGAAGACCTATAGAAAATATAGATCTGGAATTTCCAGATATAATATGATATGGCATTTATAACGCGCCTATACACAAGTGTTTCAAGGCGCGACAAAGCAAGGGAGGGGGAACAGTGGGAAGACAAAGACAACGATCTTACTAGGCCATGAGACACTGAGATCGCGCAAGTGCAGGGGATGCAGGAGAGAGTAAGCGCTGGGTCAAGGGCAAGGGGAAGGGGGTAGTGCACTACATAGGATCAACAGTAAAGACTACATAAAATAAATAAAACAATAGGTAAAAGTGCGGCCAGCTAGTGGCAAGTGCATGGGTAAGTGCAGACAACAAGTGTCGAGGACCGATTGGGGACTGTAGGGATATAGAAACTGCCCCCAAGTGCAGGGGTTGCCCGGGAGGCAGTGCAGGTGTGCAGCTGGCAGGGGAGGGGACCTGGGCCCGAGATCAGATGGTAGCCAGGTGACCAGTGCAGTTTCAGTCAGGAGTTCAGCAGGGGAGAGGAGGAGAGAAAGCAGAAGCAAAGAGGAAGGTCTTGATGTGGTTCCAGAACCGGAGATGGTTCTCCTCAAGTTTCAGGGAGGCAGGGAGGCTGTTCTAGAGGGAGGCCCCAGACGAAGAAAATCTACCACCAACTCGTTGCTTGGAGAAGCGACAGGCCCTGAGGGAGTTGGAGGCGGATGAGCGAAGCGCTCGAAAAGGAAGATATTTAGGAAGAGTTGAAGGTATTGAGGCCCCAGGCCCCAGAAGGCCTTGTGGACAATGCAAAGGGTTTTGAACTTAATCCTCACACCCACTTAGAGCCAGTGCAGGGATTTAAGTCCTGGAGAGATATGATCCCTGGGCCTGAGGCCAAGGACAAGTCTCGCAGTCCTGTTTGGGATGAGTCGCAGAGGGTGGAGAGTAGAAGCAGGCAGATTTAGAAAGAGGCTGTTGCAGTAGTCCAGTCTAGAGAGAACCAGAGCTCTGGAGACAGTGATCTTCTGGGGGAAGGAGAGGAAAGGAAGAATACCTCTGAGGAGGTGCAGCTGGTAGTGTGACTTCTTAGAGACGTCACAGATGTGAGGAGAGAAAGAGAGAGTGGAGTCGAAGAGAGCGACAGAAAGGAGGGAGCCGGTGTGCCGATGAGGAGAATCTCCGTCTTAGTGACATTAAGGCAGACATCGTTGGCAGCACACCATTCCTGCATAGCAGAAAGACAGTCAGAGATGAGAGAAGGAGAAGAGGTGGCGGAAGGGAGCCTGAAAATGAGCTGAATGTCGTTGGTTGAACAGCCAAGGAGAGAGGTTAGACCGCTGGGGAACACCACATGTAGAGATAGAGATCGAGGAGAGGAAGGACGCAAGTTGGACCTGGGAGGATCGATCAGAAAGAAAAGAGGTCAGCCAAGCCAGGGACTGATCAGTGATACCCAGTTTATCACGGAGACGGTTGAGCAGGGTGACATGGTTGACCGTGTCAAAGGCAGAAGATAGATCAAGTAAGTTGAGGACACAGGGGGTATTACAGTCAAGGTTGGAGAGCAGGTCTTCACAGATGTTTAGGAGAGCAGTTTCCATGCTTCTGGCAGCTCTGAAGCCAGACTGATGGTCATGGAGACAACCAACCAATTCAGTGTGAAGATTAATCTGGGAGATGCCCAGCTTTTCTAGGAGTTTGCCCAGGAAAGTGAGAGTGATGGAGATTGGGTGATAGTTAGCAGGGCAGGAAGGGTCGGCAGAGGGGTTCTTAAGAAGAGGGTGTGCAAGGGAGTGCTTCAGGGGGGAGGGGAAGACTCCAGTGGCGAGGGAGTGGTTGCAGAAGTCAGCCAAAGCAGGAGCCAGGGTGTCAGTGTGGTCCTTGATGGTCTTAGAGGAACAGGGGAGAACCTGTTTTGACGAGACTTTCATAGATCAGACTTGTTTAGAAACCTTGTTTGGAGAGAACATGGGAACGGCAGAGAAGGCGGGATGAGAGGTGGCCACAGAAGGGCCAGAGGAAGAGAGGGGAGTAGAGGGAGGAGGAGGAGAGGAAGAGAGAGAGAGGACAGGATGATTTGAGTTTTAGAGATGAAATGAGAAGCCAGGGCCATGCAGAGGGCCTGGGAGGGGACAGGAGAGGTAGAGACTGCAGCAGGATTGGCTAGCTCCTTGCAGATTTTAAACAATTCAGCCAAGTTGTTGGATGCCGCAGAGATGCAGGCTTGGATGAGGGCTCTCTTCTTGGTGTGGACAGAAAGCTGGTATTGCCTTTGGAGCAGGCGGCAGGCCAGTTTGTTAGAGGATGTACAGGACGCACGCCATTTGCTCTCAGCCACCCTGCACTTGCGTTTAAGGATGACGAGGTCTGCGTCGTACTAGGAGTTTCACTTCGCTTTGGGTTTCAAGCGGATCTCATGACAGGGGCAAGAACATCAAGAGTATCAGATATAGTAGAGTGGAGCATAGAAAGGGCTGTGTCAGGGTGTGAGTCAGCCAAAGGGGGTGGGAGGGTGAGAAAGTCGTGGCAAAAGCCTCAACTGACACACGCTTCATGGGTCGGATAACCGAGACGGTAGGTGGCAGTGCTGGAGTTGCCTTGGCCTGGGGGTGGAGAGTGATCTGGGAGGAAAGGAAAAGGTGATCACTCCAGGAGAGAGAAGTGGTGAGAGGGATAGAAAGGGGAAGGTCTGTTGAGATCAGAACATCCAGAGTGTACCCTGCAGAGTGAGTCGGGCCAGGGGGAGGATAGAGAGTGAGAGCAAGTCACAGAGGTCGCAAAAGAGTCCAGAGAAAGGACAGGAAGCATCCAGGTGGATGTTAAAGTTTCAAGAAGGAGGAGTTGAGTGGTCGGAGAGGTCTACCCAATCAGAGAGGAAGGAGGAGATCTGACCAGGTGGGAGAGAGAGAGAGAGGGAGAGAGAGAAAGAGAGAGCCTGCAGACGAGGCATTCGAAAGGGGAGTAGGCCAGCGTAGGAATGACAGAGGCAGGAACCCACTCAGGTAAGATCAGGGCTACACCCCTCCGGAATGATTGGACCTGGGCACTGAGAGGATGTTATAGCTGTCAGGGAGGAGAGTGTCAAAGCTTGTGACACAGCTAGCCGTGAACAATGTCTCAGTGAGACTAAGGACATTGAGGTCAAGTTCTTCAAGGAGGTGGCAGATGTGAGAGGAGTGTTTGACAGTTGAGCGAGAGTTGATAGTGGTAATATGGAGAAGGTTGCTGTCCTTGAAAGGCTTCCGGGGAGGGATACAAATCAGAGGTACCCCCTGCAAGAGGTATAGAAGAAGCCAGAGGGGGGGCAGAGGAGGAACAAGGAGAGGGCAAGGTAGCCAAGGAGGAGACAGCAGGGGGAGGCAAGGAAGCCGTGGAGGGAAGGGAGGGGCCAGCAGGACAGGAAAGGAAATTGATGAGGCCAGGAAGCATCTATCAAAGAGGAGAAGGTTGGTCTGAGGGCCTTGGACCAAGACGGTACCATTAAGGTAAACATTAATGATGACCTTAGAGGAATGGAAGGAATGGAACGAGGGCAGGAGGGCCTCCCATCAGGTGCCACCATTAATGGGAGAAGACGAGAAAGGAGAAAGCACAGAGACCATATGGAGAGTCCATAGATCTGGCGAGGGAACGACAAAGAGGATGTCAGTGAGGGTTTGCCTGTAGGAGACACTGGTATAGGCATCAGCGATAGGGAGGCCTGGTTGGAGAACAGGATGTCCTTTTTAAACTTATTCCCACCAGATTTAGTGAGGAGAGCAGGATAGTCGATAGATAAACAGTTAGAATAGATAGGAGAGACAGAGAGCACCATAGAGTAGGTAGGGAGAGGAGAGAAGAGGAAGAGGGTGAGGGTGGGTGGGGCAGTGAGAACACTAGGGAGGGGTGCAAGCTTACGAGACAAAGAGAGACAAGACAATAGTAGACAATTGAACAAGATGACAGGAGCTCAAACAATAGTAGAAGAGTTTGCTAGAAGAATGTTTTGCTAAGAAGGCAAAACCAAAGAACAGCACTACTTTCACAATGTGGTTTAAACACTGGAGAAAAACACACCTAAGTCTGAGAGCCCTGTATAGTGGGAGAAAGGCCTAGGTTTCAATGCAATTTAAATACTTTCACAAATGTTGCAGTGCTATTCAAGCGTGGCACAGGCTACACATCACAGTATTAACCTAATGTAGATAAGGTTTCTATGTGGCAGGGTATTCAGGTAGAGTGAAGGCTCTATTCCTTACCCGGGCCACTCCTACCTTGCTAGTCGCTGCTGGTTGCCGGCTTGCCACTGGCTTCCCCTGCTGACACCTGCAGACACTAGCTGGAGCTGCCTCTGTAGGAGCCTCCCTTTGCTTTGGGGCTGCATGTGCAGAGGGCTGCCTTGGGAGGGACAGATTTGACCATGGGAACCCAATCAGGGAAGGTGGGCAGGCTGGGAGGTAGGTGGTGGCTGCAAGCAGGAAGTGGATGTCGCGGGAGGGAGCGGAGGGGGAGAGGGTAACATGTTTAGTCAGAAAAGGCCCAGGAGGGTCTTCAAGGCAAAGTCAACTCACCTGCTTCGAGATTACCAAATGAAGCACGCTGTTAGGCTCACCTGGCTCCCACAGGGGCGCCGGTCGGACCCGGACAGCTGCGGTCTCCACCCACGTGATGCGTAGTGCAGTGATGACTGACTGGATCTGCCCTCCTAATCTTGTCTGCTTAACCCATAGAAATATTCTCCTTATATTCTTAAAAGATGAGCTCTCCATCCTGCGTGGATTTGCAGGGGCGCGTCGATTCCAGTTACTTCACTGGTTTGAAGGCTCGGAAGAGTTCCGGAGAGTATTGACTCTGAGGTTCCTGGTGAGGACCAGTAAGTATTAAGTTCATAGAGTTCAATATGTCCGATGTTCACTCTTGTTCCCCCCTTCCTTTCTTGTCTTGCAGCTGGCTCGTGAAAAGATGCTCTTGTGGCAGCTGGTGGCGCTCAGGTAAGAGTCTGTGTTACCCGGCGCTGTCCGGTAAATGTTGCACGAGGAAAATGTGTTGTTTTGTCTTTCTTTACAGATGCAGCACGTGAAAATATGGAGAGTCACAAAAGGATGCCTCCGGTGGTAAATCAGGTAAGTCTATGGTGGTAAGAATTATATTTGTTGGTTTCCTCGGCTCACCTTGTGGTTTTATTTTGTCTCCTAGGTGCCGAAGTTCGGCGAAGAAATGATGGAGGCAGCGCCGACCCGAAGGATGCTGTGAAGACTGGTGAGTATGGTGCGGCGCTGCAGCTGGAGGTGCGGCGAGTGCAGAAATGATGTTCTTTACACGTCCGGAGACAAGATGGATCCAGAATCAGGTGTGGAATAGAAATAAGTTGGTTTTCTAACCTTGTCCCTTTCTTTCCTCTTTGTTTTAGGAGCTCCGGATTCGAAGCGGGCGTGGCAGAAGACTGGATGTAGGCTGCAGGCACGGTGAGTGTTACGCTGCTGGATGCAGAATAACGCGAAGCGTGTGTTGCTGGTCGGGTGTGGTTCAAATAGCCTCAAAAGTAGTCCCGGGTAAGAAGTCCCTAGAACCACACCCGAGTAAAAAAATAGTCCCTGTAGAAAAATAGTCCCTTTCAGGCTTCATGTTGGATTGGAGTCATTTGCAGCATGGTCTGCATGGGGTAAGTAATGACTATGAGCCTGGCGCCTTAGGCGCCAGGACTGATTCCTACTATGAGCCTGGCGCCTAAGGCACCAGGACTGAACCCAGATAGCCCCTAGCCGGGGCTGCTGAGGTTTTACTAAATGTCTAGATGCCTGCTCCCGGGGCTGATGGACTTGGTCCGGATGCCTGGGGGTAGGCATCATGACAGCACTCCCCCCCCAAGGCCCCTCCTAAAGTTGTTCTTCCCCTGGGCCCTGGTTTGTCTGGGAAGTTCCGATGGAATCGTTTCACCAACCGAGGTGCATGGACGTGGTCACTAGGTTCCCATGACCTTTCTTGTGGTCCGTAGCCCTTCCAATCGATTAAATAAAAAAGTTTTGATTTAACCATCTTGGAGTCCAGGATATATTTTTACCTCAAATTCAGGTTCTCCATCTATCAAGATGGGGTCGGGTGGTTTGGTTAATCTTGTTCCTGGTTGAACTGGTTTTAAAAGTGAAACATGAAAGACAGGATGAATCCGCATATTAGAGGGTAATTCCAATTTGACGGCTACCGGGTTGATAATGGCCTTAATAGTGTAAGTTCCCAAATATCTAGGGTTAAAAGTCTGAGTTCCCGTCAGAGGTCTGTGTTTTGTAGCCAGCCAAACTTGATCCCCAATCTGGTATTGTGGAGTTTCACTTCTATGTTGATCAGCATTTTTCTTATATTTCTCTTTTGCTTGTTTCAAATGTTCTGTTGCCTCTTTAAAGGCTTGTGTAATAGTAGAATGCAAATGACTAACTGCAGGCATTTCTAAATGCTGAGGCGAATCTAGTTCTGAGGTTCGAGGGTGATGTCCATATATGGTATAAAAGGGGCTTTGTCCGGTTCCTGAATGTACAGCGTTATTGTATGCATACTCGGAAATCCATAAAATATCTTTCCAATTACTTTCAGTCTGGTGTAGCATGTAACGTAGGTACTGTTCAAGAGTCTGGTTGGTCCTCTACGTCTGACCATCGGTCTGGGGATGGTGACTGGTTGATAACCTCACGTCGATTTGCGCCAGTTGACAACATTTCTTCCAAAAATGTGAAATGAATTGACTACCTCGGTCAGAGACCAATATGGAAGGAAATCCGTATATTCGAACAATGTTTTCGAGGAACTCCTTGGCCAGAATTGAAGCAGAAGGTAATCCCTTTAGAGGAATAAAGTGGGCCATCTTGGAAAAAAGATCGACAATAACTAGAATGGTGTTAAATCCATTACATGGAGGTAGATCTGTAATAAAGTCTAACGATAAGGCGTGCCATGGTGTAGGTGGAATATCCAAAGGTTGTAAGAGGCCAGCTGGTTTTTTCTTCTGACTTTTTTTTGGGCGCAAATGCCAGAAGACATTACAAATGACTTTGTCTTTTCGCCAGGTGGGCCTCCAGAATTGTCTCTTAATTTTAGCTTCAGTTTTTGCGATACCTGGGTGTCCTTCCATCAGGGTGTCATGATAATTGGAGATGACTAGTTCTTGTAGTTCCTTGTGTGGTAGAAATAGTCGCCCTTGATAATAAGGTAGGTCATTGATAACTGAGTAGTCCGGGCCTTTCTTCACCCAGTCCAGCAGGGCTGTTGGATCGAAGAGTTGTTGGATCTTTACTTGAATATCCTCTAGTGTCTGTAGAGTGGTTATACCAAGAATTCGTTGTTCTGAAATTATAGGCACCGGTTCCGGGTTCGCATATGCTCCTCCCATCTCTATTCGGGATAAGGCATCTGCCTTGCCATTTTTACAACCTGGTCGATAAGTGATCACGACATTGAACACGGCAAAGAACAATGCCCATCGAAGTTGACGCGACGATTGGACATTGGCTGTTTTTAAATACTGCAAGTTCCGGTGATCGTGATTACCGTAATGGTATACCTGGCACCGAGAAGATAATGCCGCCAAGCCTTGAAGGCGGATTTGATGGCTAATAATTCTTTATCGGTAACCGCATAGTTTAACTCGGGTGCCGAGAACTTTCTGGACCAAAATGCTACTGGGTTAAGTTAACCGGTTTCAGGATCCTTCTGGGACAGGTCCGCTCCCATGGCTAAACTGGATGCATCAGTTTCAACTATGTATGGAAGTCCGGGGCGTGGATGCTTTAAGACAGGTGCAGATGTGAATTTCGCTTTCAGCTCTTGGAAGGCCTTTTCAGCTTCTTTGGTCCACAAGAAGCGTTTGTTTTTTCGCAAAAGTGCTGTGATAGGGTGTACAACATGTGAAAAATCCGGAATGAATCTGCGGTAGAAATTAGCAAATCCGAGTATACTTTGTACCCCTTTAACTGAACTGGGTGATGGCCACTTGAGGATTGCGTCCACCTTTCGAAAGTCCATTCGGACTCCTTTTGGAGTCAGGATAAATCCAAGGAATTCAACTTCCGTAGCATGAAAAACGCATTTTTCCAATTTTGCATATAACTTGTGGTGTCGTAGTTTCTCAAGGACTGCACGAACGTGCTTCACATGGTCTGATTCTGAAGAGGAGTACACTAGAATATCGTCTATGTATACAACAACACAGACGTCAATGAGTTCACGAAGGACATCGTTCATAAAATATTGGAAGGCTGCTGGTGCATTGCACAACCCGAAGGGCATCACCTGGTATTCGAATAACCCGTACTTAGTGCGAAAAGTAGTCTTCCATTCGGCGCCTTTCTTTACACGTACCAGATGATATGCCCCTCGGAGATCTAATTTAGTGTAGATGCAAGCGTCCTTTACTTGGTCTAGTAATTCGGGGATCAGAGGCAATGGGTATCGGTTCTTAACCGTGATCTGATTTAATGTGCGGTAGTCTATGCACGTTCTGAGGTCACCTTCCTTTTTAGGCACGAAGAACAAAGCTGAAGATGCAGGGGACTTGGATGGATGAATGAAGCCATTAGCAAGGTATTGGTCCAAGTATTGTCATAGGTGAAGGTTTTCGGGTTCCGTAAGGGCGTAGATCCTACTACATGGAGGTTGTGCACCGGGTATGAGATCGATTTGACAATCGTATGATCTGTGAGGTGGTATGGTGTTTGCTGTTCCTTTTGGAAAACATCCTGGAATTCTTGATGTTCCTGAGGTAACTGCACGACTGGAGTAGCGACTGTGGCCAGGCCTTGGTTCAAGGTTTTTTTTGGGTAACAAGTATGTGCACAATCCGGGAAGGTTATTCTCTTCTCTCGCCAATCAATACAAGGATTATGTGTTTCCAACCAAGGTATCCCCAGTATTATTTGGAACTGCGGAGCTTTGATTAAATCAAAAACAATAGTCTCTCGATGCCCATCCTGACCCAATAGTGTCACCTCTGCGGTGGAATGAGTTACAGGCCCAGAGGCAATTTCAGTTCCATCGACTGTGGTGATGACATCCGAAGTGGTCTTTTTGCAGAGAGATAGATTCATCCTAGAAGCCAACTCGTGGTCCACATAGTTTCCTATGGCCCCGCTATCAATGTATGCCCTCACTGCGTGCATACGTGATGGCTGCCTTGGATCTATAAGGACCATTGGTATGATGAAGTGCGAGGTCTGAGTATCCTTCTTCAAGCTCGGCAAGCGGATCTCCACGATTGTCAGGCGTGGTCGTTTCCCGAATCAGGCTTGGTTTGATTTTTATCAGCAACTCCGACTACTTTATTAGATGTTTTTATAGGGCAATCCCGTAGAAAATGTCCTGAGGCCCCACAGTACAGACACAATTGCATCTGCCGTCTTCTTTCTCTTTCCTTTTGAGTTAAGGGTCCCTTAAGCCCCCCGATCTGCATCGGTTCTGATACATCTGTTCCTTTGAGGGTAACATTGGGTTTAACCAATACCCGATTCTCGAATTTAGCTCAATCAGCCTTTCTATTCTGAAGTCGGTGGTCTAACTGGACGTAATATATTCTGCACAATCCTGAGGTGGGTTCACAACTTGGGCCAAAACGTCTTTGAGTTCACCCCGAAGTCCACAATGAAATAATGTAATTCGTTTTACCTCTGGTCATCCGATTTCCACCACTAACCTATTGAAAGTGGCGATATAGGTTAGTAGATCCTGGTTACCTTGTCGTAATGATAAAAGTTTGTTATCCAGTGCCTTTCCCTGTGAATGTCTGGCAAATAGTCTTTCCATGCTCAATTGAAAACCTTGAAAATCCCGAAGAAGAGGATCATCCTGGTTAACTAATGGAATTGACCAATCCGCTGCGCTGCCACTAAGATATGATAGTACAAAGGCTACTTTGGTTTGGTCGTTCGGAAAAGCTCCAGGTCTGCATAAAAAGTGCAAGCGGCATTGGTTCATAAACACGGCAAACTTTTTTGGGTCCCCAGCAAAACGTTTGGGTGGAGCTAAAGGAATGCTCCCTGGTAGAACCACTTGCACAGGATTGCTCGATGAAACAGGAGTTGGATTCCCCCCGAGTCCAGGTAATGGTGTTTGCCCAGCTTGGTTTTGCAGTAATTGTCTAGCAAGATCATCAGTGCGCTCCTTTGACACAATCAGTTCTCTCCTGAGGGCATTAGTCTCTTGGCGCGCGGAGTGCACTTCTGCCCTAAGTTCCCCTAACAATAGGGTTTCTGAGGTTTCCATAACGCCCGGGTGGGGATTTGTAGATAGGCTTTGGGTTCTGTTGCGCTCACCTGACTCCCACAGGGGCGTCGGTCGGACCCGGACAGCTGCGGTCTCCACCCACGTAATGCGTAGTGCAGTGATGACTGACTGGATCTGCCCTCCTAATCTTGTCTGCTTAACCCGTAGAAATATTCTCCTTATATTCTTGAAAGATGAGCTCTCCATCCTGCGTGGATTTGCAGGGGCGCGTCGATTCCAGTTACTTCACTGGTTTGAAGGCTCGGGAGAGTTCCGGAGAGTATTGACTCTGAGGTTCCTGGTGAGGACCAGTAAGTATTAAGTTCATAGAGTTCAATATGTCCGATGTTCACTCTTGTTCCCCCCTTTCTTTCTTGTCTTGCAGCTGGCTCGTTAAAAGATGCTCTTGTGGCAGCTGGTGGCGCTCAGGTAAGAGTCTGTATTACCCGGTGCTGTCCGGTAAATGTTGCACGAGGAAAACGTGTTGTTTTGTCTCTCTTTACAGATGCGGCATGTGAAAATATGGAGAGTCACAAAAGGATGCCTCCGGTGGTAAATCAGGTAAGTCTATGGTGGTAAGAATTATATTTGTTGGTTCCCTCGGCTCACCGTGTGGTTTTCTTTTGTCTCCTAGGTGCCGAAGTTCGGCGAAGAAATGATGGAGGCAGCGCCGACCCGAAGGATGCTGTGAAGACTGGTGAGTATGGCGCAGCGCTGCAGCTGGAGGTGCGGCGCGTGTAGAAATGATGTTCTTTACAGGTCCGGAGACGAGATGGATCCAGAATCAGGTGTGGAATAGAAATAAGTTTGTTTTCTAACCTTGTCCCTTTCTTTCCTCTTTGTTTTAGGAGCTCCGGATTCGAGGCGGGTGTGGCAGAAGACTGGATGCAGGCTGCAGGCACGGTGAGTGTTACGCTGCTGGATGCAGAATAACGCGAAGCGTGTGTTGCTGGTCGGGTGTGGTTTAAATAGCCTCAAAAGTAGTCCCAGGTAAGAAGTCCCTAGAACCACACCCGAGTAAAAAATAGTCTCTGTAGAAAAATAGTCCCTTCCAGGCTTCATGTTGGATTGCAGTCATTTGCAGCATGGTCTGCCTGAGGTGAGTAATGACTATGAGCCTGGCGCCTTAGGCGCCAGGACTGATTCCTACTATGAGCCTGGCGCCTAAGGCGCCAGGACTGAACCCAGATAGCCCCTGCTGAGGTTTTACTAAATGTCTAGATGCCTGCTCCCGGGGCTGATGGACTTGGTCCGGATGCCTGGTCTGAACCCAGATAACCCCTGCTGAGGTTTTACTAAATGTCTAGATGCCTGCTCCCGGGGCTGATGGACTTGGTCCAGATGCCTGGGGGTAGGCATCATGACACACGCACGGAGCACCGCAGGTCGTAAGACCTAGCAGCACCGTTACAATACCCAGTCAGGGAAAGTGGGCGCACTGGGAGGCGGCCACAAGCGGGAAGTGGATGTCATGGGAGGGAGCGGAGGGTGAGAGGGTGCACAAGGGGCAGGGGGATCAAATTAGGTAACAAATTTAGTCTGAAAAGGCCCAGGAGGGTCTTCAGGGCAAAGTCAACTCACCTGCTTTGAGATTACCAAATGAAGCATGCACGGAGCACCGCAGGTCGTAAGACCTAGCAGCACTGTTACAATACCCAATCAGGTAAGGTGGGCGGACTGGGAGGCGGGAGGTGGCCGCAAGCGGGAAGTGGATGTTGCGGGAGGGAGCGGAAGGGGAGAGGGTGCACAAGGGGCAGGGAGATGAAAATTAGGTAACAAATTTAGTCAGAAAAGGCCCAGGAGGGTCTTCAGGGCAAATGTAAGTACATTCCCTATTTTTACTAAGAACTTGAAAAAGAACACATCGAGTTGGCATAGATCTAGAAATGTAGATAGTTTAGTTTATCATCCAAAAAAAGTCTTGAAGAATTTAGCAAACCACTTACTTATTTGATTACAATTTGTAACAAAACGGTCAGAAGGTTTATTACTTATTTACGCCTAAATATTCTGCCTATATCAGATTATACAGGGGCCTGCCAGAAATTAAGAAAAGAAGATTGAATCTGTAGACTTTGTAAAAAAAAAAAGAACTGAGACAAGTCGACAACTATTAACACATTGTGGAGAAATATAAATTGGCTTAAGGAAGATTCGTCCACTCAGAAATAGGGTATGAATTAGACCAATTCTTGAGCGCCTTAATTAGAGGAGAATCTCTGGTTATTACGACGGCCGCATTTCATGTGTGGAAGGACATAATGAAATTATTTGAAAAATGTTAATCTTCATGGTAAACGGGAATTACTTAAAGGAATATTTTATAATATGAAATAAGTATCTTGAGTAAAGGCCTTAGTTTTGTCCCTATACCACGAGCCGATAATTTTCAGACTGAGGTTGAGTTAAAAACATTTTTCAGGTTATTACATCTAAAATATTTATTTTCGTGACTGGGCTAATGAACCAGCAACAACTAGTGTAACATGTCTTAAACCTCCTTCTTCCTTTCTACCCTCAGCGGCTATGAGGAGTCTGGCCATTGTGGTTTTTGAAAACAAAATTCAGACAGAAACTAAGAAATTACTCCTGTAAAAAAACAACCATTGTGACAACTTAAGTAGAGAAGAAAGAACCACCCTCAAACTTTTGCAAAACAACAACTCTTTTGTAGTGAAACCAGCAGACAAAGGCGGGGGGATAGTCTTGTGGTCACGGGAAGCCCATAAAATAGAGACAGAGAGACACCTTAACAATTCCAATGTTTACAAGAGATTGAAGCATCACCCAACACGTAGGCTAAGGGAAAAAATCAATAGTCTAACATCTCATGTGTTTATACAGGGATCGATAGATACTGATGAGTAAACCTTTCTCAAAAGCTCATACCCCCCACACCAGCGTTTTACATCTTGCCAAATATGCACAAAAACAGTGCAACGCCACTAGGCAGACCTATTGTCTCAGCAATCGGCTCAGTTTTGGAACCCCTATCCATCTATTCAGATTTCTTCCTAAGACTTTTTGTTAGAAAGATGAGATCTTTTGTCAAAGATACCACCGAAATGATCAAGATTTTGGCAACAATCAACATCGGTCGACATGTGTCTCTAGATGTGTATGCTTTATATACAAGTATTCCACAAATGGCCAGTGTAAATATAATGAAAGAATACTTGGACCGGCATATTGTAACATCAAATCAGGTCCCCACATAATTCATACTCGAGTGCATTAGGATCGCACAGACAGAAAACCTTTTTCTGTATGAGGGGAAATATTACAATCAAAAACATGGCACTAGTATGGGGGCAATTTTCGCCCCAGATTTGGCAATCTTTACGTGGATTCTCTAGAACTCAAAACCATCTACAGTGCAGACAATCCCTATAGTTTGGAAATTTGGAGCTGGCATCGATATATTGATGATGTTTTTATGGTATGGAGGGGCACTGAGAACGATCCTGGCTTAATAACCAAGACCAACGTATCAATTTCACCACGGCATATGACCTGACCAACATGACTTTTTATGGACCACTGATCCAAAAATCAGGAGAAGGTGTGTTGAAAACCACACTTTTTCAAAAAGCAACTGATAATACCTTGCTGAAATATGAGAGTTTCCATCCCTTACGCCTGAGAAAGGAAGAAATTGCACTTCTAGTAAGGAATTTGAAAGACACGGCAAAGACCTGAGTACGTGCGTTAAACAACATGGGTATCCCCTAAAATAGTACAGACCGCACATAAGCGAGCACACCAAACCTAAAGGAGCAATTGTTTAATCCCAGGTGAACTAGTCTAAAGAAAATGACATGTGTAGCAACCTTCAGTCCTATAAGCAACAATTTAAGAAAAACGATCCTTAAACATTGGAATATGGTATAAACAGACGTCTGCCCCACATACCAAGATTTGGCTTTACAAGACAGAAAAACTTAAAACATGTACTGGTACATACATATGAAAATCCAGAAAAGAGAATTACCACACAGACTACACTATGGGATCTCCCCCTAGTAGTGGGACATTTTAGATGTGTCAAATGCTCTGTGGGTGGCGTGACAAAAACACCAAAGAATTAGACCTATATGGCCTTAAATGGCACCTCAAAGGGTTCACAAACTGTAAGTCACAAAATGTATGGAATGAAATGCCCATGTGCCTAATCAATGTTGGGAAAACCAAACGAGAAGTTAAACAACGAATCTGTGAACACTGGTCATGTCTAAAAAACAAAGTGGATGAAAAAACGATGGTGGCACATTTTGTGCATTTAAAACATAACTATACAGACTACAGATGTTCTGGGTTGTTATTCAAACCATCCAAGCACCCCCCAGACGAGGCGATCATGACCTTACACTAAGAAAGACAGAACAAGTGTGGATATTTAAATTAGATACAGTAAAGCATGGCCTTAACAGCAGCATCAAATGGGGTCTGTTTATGCATTAGTGGAAGACATCAGACAAATGTATCGGAAATAGACAGCCTCCCATTTTAGCGTGTTCTATTGCTTTAACATCCCACAAAATGTTACCATAATTGAGCCAATACTTGTCTATATATAACATAGTTGACAAAGTCAGAGGTAAGACTGTTGGGGAGTTCTTAAACAGCAACTGGCTCATCCTTATGCTGCCATATTAGTATATTGTTGAACCTTGTAAACCAGGGAAGAGCCCTCGCATGCCATTATACATGTTGAAGGTGCTGCCTGCTTCAAATATGGCCGACACATGAGGACAGAGGCCAGGCATAAGTAGGAGGACTTTTGCCTCAAATAGAGCTACATGTAATAAGCACCCATCTAAGTAATAGAAAGATCAATGCCCGAAATAGTGACAGACTTTTTTTTGTGCTATAAGATTAGCACTGGATCTGGGTTTTGAAAATCGGGGCAGAGCCCTTTTATAGCTTTACTCACACGGAAAAGTTTTGTCTGTTCCAAAATGGCTGACAAATGAGAACATAGAACAGGCACATGAAAGAGGACTGTGTTTGTTTAAAAAACGAGGCACGCATATTAAATAAGCTCACACTCGCGCGATCACGGAAGTAGAAGGAAGATGGATGCCGAAAGCTCTGGTACCTGAACAGAGAGGTTATGGTGAGTAAGCGTTCGCAGTTGACTGCTGCATTTGTAAGAAAAAACATTGCAGCGGCATATATGAGAGGACCTTTGTTTGGCCACTATCGCCCTGAGTATTTCACCAAAAACGGGCAATTTAGCATCCCGGGTTTTTTGTAATGGGCTTCCATATGTTAAAGCGCATACATGTGCATCATGCTTATTTAGTCGTGGTGCCCATCTACTATGATTAGCTGTGGCGTATATATCTGTCAACGTTTCCAGTTATCGGCGCTCTCCTTTTTTCCTTTTTCCTTTAGCAGTGTGACCAGCAAGAAAGCAGTGGCATACTTGTTTTGGGAATAGGATTCTATTCTTCCCTCACACACGCACTAAGCATTAGCTCCAGTCCTGTAAGCCTTGTGCTGCACCATCCAGGTCAGTGGCATAAGGTTTTTGCCTACTGTCTTGCATGTTTGTAGTGGTATAAAGTAGACAATTGGTTCTGTTTGCGTGCCATTCCGTTTTTTAACAGAGGGAAAATATTATGCATTTGTTATAAGTTAAAAACAACTTACAAACAATTTCTGGGGTTGAGTAACGCTACCCTTTTCAAAATTGTGATAAAAGCCTTAAGTGAGATCATTCAATAAAGAATGGTGTTCATCTTTTTTTTTTAAATAGAAAAAATTGAAATTCCTGCATAACAGACAGAAGATTCAATTCAATTCCTAGACACAGTTGGCACTAATATTAAGGTTAGTACAACCTCTAACCTGTTACAGACTACATACAGCTTGTAGTCTGAACAGCATGGAGTTAAATATTAAAATTGATTAATTCTTTTCTAAATAAACAATGTAATTGTGTATGTCTATTGTTTTTAGAGTGGCAATGAATAGTAGGGGTTTCCAAGATAAAGTTCTGTTTTGAGCAAGTTTATCGTCCTGATGAAAGTCTAACAAACAACACCTTGAACGCGAGGAAAAAGCGTATCTTATTAGAAAGGCAGAAACATGTGTCGACAGATGACTAGAGATTATTTCTTGTCTAGTCTCCCGTTTTTTGTTTCCCCAAGGACATTGTAATAATCAAGTCTTTGTCCATAGTATAGAAAATGGTGTACCAGATATGTTTCTGAAAGTGACTGTGTGCTGACCCCTATGCACAAAACAGTTTTTTTTCAAATGTGTATGTTGGTTATTGATTAGTGTGATGAGATAAGTATGTCTGATTTTGTACAATTTATGTGAGATACAAAGAACAATGCGTTTTTAACAAAAATGACAATTAAAGAATAAATATAAAATATTTTTGATACAAATATTACTCTGGTGTTAAATGCCGTTTATTAAATAGAGCTTTTCAGCTGAGGAATCTTTTTCAGTATTGATGTGATAGTGTAAGGGAGCGGTAACCGATCTCCATTCCTTACTTAACTTTTATGAAAATACAATTAGTTATTATGACTGAATGAAATTGGTGATTATGATATCATCATTTAATGAATTTATGAGATATTGAGAGTAATAATGAATGAAATGTAATATGATGGTTTTAAAATGTTTTATCTTGTAACGATTTATGTATGTGTGAATAGTGCAAAAGGTTTATGTATTTTACTTTTAACCAAAACTGCACTTTAATTAAAAAAAACAATTGGCTATGTTCTGCTTTTCTTCTCTTTCTGAGAAAAATGTTCACTATTAAACACATATCTTTTCACTCCTTTTTCTCTCCTAACCATATCAGGGTTGCCACCCTTGTGCCATGTGACCGCTACAAACTTTGGTCACATCAGCTTTCGCAGCCTTTGTTTGTTTGGCACCCTTCTGCCATTCACAGCATGATCCCCACCTGAGCACCATTTTGAGATTATGTAAACCCTGTGTTAATTTAACAAGAATCTTTTTGACTATTCTAATACTTATTTTATATATATATATATATATATATATATATATATATATACACATATATATATATATGTGTATATTCAGTAAAAAAAACGTTGTTAAAGGGACGTTATGGTTCCAAGTAAAACCGAAAAACTCCTGAAATTCGCTAGTTATGTTAAGCTAAGCAACCATAACGCGCGCCACCACCCTGCATTGCTAAGACTAACACCCAGGACATCAAAGATGACATCACAAATGTCATTGATGACATCCCTGATGACATCACATGTGCATGTACTTTTCATGAAAAGTCTGTACAAGGGATTCTTATTATAATGTTGACATGACAAAAAAGTGTCAAGGATCATTGGAATATATGTCATGAGCTATGTAGTACATTAAGCAATGCATTGATATAAATAGCATCCTATTATGAAGTTCTCTACAGTATAATAATCTACTCTTGTATAAACATAAGCATTGTGTACAGCATACATGATGGATGTGCAATATTCATAATCTTCCTATGTTGAATAGTGATAAATGCTTTCTTATTAGAGTTTTGTGTACTGTGCAACATGTAATAAGTAGCTAATGAAACCCATTTCCTATATGATTTCATTATTACATACAAAACACAAAGACACAACAACACATACAAATATGAGTATATAGAGGGAAAGTGAAGTACACAAAAAATCAGCAGTAGAACCAGAAAGTGTTCATAACCTACCTGATTATCTTTATGCACAGAAATTATTGTTCTGCTTCAAACCTATTACGTCCCCAGGAATAACTATCACATGATGTGACTGCACCCTAAAGAAAGTAATGCAAATACAAATATGAGCATATCCAGAGAAAGTACAGTAATAAAAAAACAGCAGAACAATAAGAAAGTGTTGATAACCTTACTGATTGTCTTCATACACAGAAAGCATTGCTATCTTTCAAGTGTGTATTTTTGCTATATATATGTTTCATATGCTGTGAGTGAACCCCAAATGAATTACTGTAAGAACATATTTGAAGTATAATTCTACAAATATAGTACTTTTTGATTTTTTTTGTTGCTAAGTATTACTGGCTAAGGAAGGAAAAAAGAGGGAGCCAGACATGTGATGTCATCAGTGATGTCATCAATGACATTTGTGATGTCATCTTTGATGTCCTGGGTGTTAGTCTTAGCAATGCACGGTGGTGGCGCGAGTTATGGTTGCTTAGATTATCATAACTAGTGAATTTCAAGGGTTTTTCGGTTTTACTTCAAACCATAACGTCCCTTTAACAAACTCTTTTTACTGAATTTCATAGGTTTTTAGTACCACGACTTAACCATAACGTCCCTTTAACACATTTTTTTTACTGAATTTCATAGGTTTTTAATAGCGCAACTTAACCATAACCTCCCTTTATCAAAGTTTTTTTTACTGAATATACATATTCATAGTGTGAATTTGATAGATGTTTACTAGGATTCCCTTACTTTATATACATGTATACTGAACCCCCTGCTAGTGATTTGATGTCCGCGGACTGTGTGTATGTCCGCGGATGGACTCGGACAATAACAACACTACCCAAAAACTCAGGTGGTATCTTAAATTGTTCTATCATGCCATATAAACACTGAACAAGTTCAAAAAGCAACACATAAACACATTATATGTAATAATAAATAAGAAGTGGAACCTATATATGTACCACATCAACCGTCCATGTAAATAGCATATGTACTAAAATGGAATATACCAAAACAAAAAAGATATGCCTCTAACATAATTACCTCACAGAAACTGCACAGCAAGAAGCAACAGCAGACCTACACAACAGTAACAACAAAACTTACCAGAAACTAGTGAGTAAACTTCATTTTTCTTATATATTTCTAAACTTTCTGTATTAGGTACAGTAAAAGTAATATATTTTTTTTTTACACAGAAATGTCCAGTACTTTGGAATGGCTTGAAGAACATTTCCCACGTGAGGAAATGACTGAAGACAGTGATACTAATGGTAGACACTTCTCTATATAAGCAAATTAATAATCATTACTTTATGTGTACTTAACATATGTATATTTTTTTTAACAGACCATATAAAAATTGAAAATAATATAGCAAAAGAGACATTAGAAAATACTCTGTAGCGCATGGAACAAAAAATGGATATGCTTATGGAAAATGTCAATCTTTTAAAACATTTTGTGGAGGACCACATAAAAGAAAAAATTAAATATCATTGTCCCACATGCACCTGTTCCCCCTCTCCATGTCCCAGTCAACTATCCCCAAACCCTCAGTACCTAGAAAAACTTTATGATGAGACTTCCATCCCTTTATCCCCTTCCGTCCATCCTCTCCAAACCCCTAATTCTCCTGTATTTGTGTCAGTTTCTGCTTCCCCCTCTCTTTCATAAATGTAATATCTGTATATAATTAAAAAAAATGTGTTTTAATTTAGTCCTTTGTGTATTCTTTTTTTTAAAAAGGCAGTTGGGGTGTTCGCAGACAGCGCGGGTCTCCGAGATGTCCGTAATTAACTAAGGACACTATACCTGTCTGTTACTGTCCGCAAGCAAAATGGAACTGTTCTTAGAACACACTCGGTGTCCGGAATGTCCGTAATTAACCATAATGGAGGTGTCCTAAAGACACTATACCTGTCCGTACTGTCCGTAGAACATCTACGCACATGCGCACCACACCCATAGGTCCTACGAACATCGCGCCTGTCCGTAACTATCCGTCTCACGTGTGTCACCCTTTTAATTAGTTTGAGGACCCGAACACTGTCCGTAGAACACCCGCGCGCATGCGCACGACCGTTCCTGCTCATTTGGTGTCCTGCGGACCACCGTCCCATTCGCAGACGTGTTCGCGACGTCATCATGTGACCACACCCACGCTGAGTGTGTGTCCTGATTTGCGGACACTGTCCGGGTCCCTGAACATTTTAAAAGTACTTTTTTGGACAATCCAAAGTATTTTACAGTAAAAATTCACCATTGCACATGTCCCAGACAATGTCCCTGGCGTTCTATATACTTTTAGGAACTTTTTGAGCCTTTTTGGGGTGTTTGATCGGTCCGCGGACAGTGCAGCTGTTCGTGGAGCGTGCACCTGCACCCCTATAAAAGGCCACACCCTAGAGTTCATCTTCATTCTGTCTTTCTACTATTGAAGATTGACCTGCTTTTGCTGCCTTTGCTGCTCTTGCTTCGTTTGCTACATCAAACCTGATGGCATCCATGGCTGCTGCTGTTCCAGTTGGTGCTACTTCTGCCTCAGCACCACCCCCACCCCCTCTACCACCACTATCTCCCCATGGGCCTTCAGAAGGGGAACAGGTGTGAGGATGTAGAGGAGGAGGATGACGAGGATGAAGAGGATGAGTTAGGGGAAGTCCCTACTACCAGCACTCGCCGTGAGTCTTGGGTGTGGCGGTTGTTTACCACTCTTGGTGGAGTGCCAAAAGCACGTGCGAATAAGGTCACCTGCAATCAGTGCCACATGGTGCTGAGTCGTGGGAGGCCTGGTTCGTACAGCTTTGGTACGACATCAATGAAGCGACACCTAAGGTCGTTCCACGGTGTGGCTATTCACAAGGTTGTACCTCGTGATAAACGTAGTAGGTTGAGTTCCTCTACAACATCCTCTGTTTCTGCTCCTGTCACCACAAGAGACACTCCTGTGGGACAGCGCATCCCTCCAGCTGCCTCACAGGCCTTTCATGATGCTGTTGTCCCTTACCTTTCGAGGGTCACAATATTGTGTATGTATTGCGACGCAGTACTCTGCAGGGGGGAGAATCTCCGGAGTGCTTTTGAGACTGCGGTCACAGAGCACAAGAAGGTCTGCCCACTACCTGAATAAGGCCCACCCTACATCTTCCTCTCTCCACCTGCCCTTTCTTATCCCTGTGGTTGGTGTCCCTTCCTTACCCTCCTTTCCCCTCCTTTCCTTGTGTGTCGTGTTTAAAAAAAAACCAAAAAATAAACCAAAAACTAAAAAAAAGGCTCTTTTCAGAGCTGCCTTTCACAGTTTAAAAATAGAAGTGACAAATAAATAGTGCAGGGCCCTGCCCATCTTTTTTGGAGTCCGCAGACATTTATTTTTTTGGGTTGGTGCCCTAACATAACCATTGCACTTTCTATGGGAGGAAGTGGTGGCTCTGAAAAAGAGCCTTTTGGTGGTGTTTTTTGTGTTTAAAAACTTCAAATGGTCAATACCTACTGCAAAATAGATTGTTGTAATTCTAAAAAAGGTTGCAATGCATTTTGTACATTTCTCCGAAAAATCTGATTGCCAGCATAAGTAAGATGGACTCCATCTCTGCTAAAAATGTATGTGCTACGAAACATAATATTTTCATTGTGAAAAGAGGACATGCCAACATCTCTTAACAAGGCACAAAGAGCCTTATTGACATTGTGCATCGCTTTCTCCATTTGTGGACCAAATGAAGAACGCAGCCACATTTGTTTCTGCGTAATACGAGAAAAAATGACTTTAGAATTTGGAAACATGTCCATGACCTTCCCAAGTCCTTCTTTCATTGCAAATTGCAAAGAAATTCCAGACACATGAATTATATGGGACAATGTGGTTGTATTTTACATCAAACCTGACTGGCAGCACAGAGCCTCTTTCCTCATCTCCAACTCCAGGGTGTGTTTACTGCTCCTTTTGCCCCTGTGTGTATGACCCTAGCCCCTTCCTCACGATCTTATGGCCAGAGCAGCCATCTATATTTCTCCTTTGGGTTCCCTCCGCACGCTTTAAAAATTCCGCCAAAAAAGAGAAGACGATTTTCCAAATCCTTTTGGCCGTTTTCTCACGTAAGTAACAGCGGCTCCTTGGCTATGGGTGGTTGACTGGTTTGGTTGTGGGCAAATAACGTAAATATGGCGGCGTGAAGAATGAGCAGGAAGCCGAGGGTTGTATCTTGTGTGTCGGGGAGATGGGGTGGATCTTTACTGTGGCTCAGTGCTCTCTCCATAGCTGCCTCCTGCGGGTGCCATTGCCTCTGTAAAGCGCATGCCGCCCAGTGTCGGGACCCCTGTGTGATCAGCAGTAGTGTCTCAGCCCGCATCAGTGGGACGCCTGCTAAGGCGGAGATCAGTCGCGTCAGCTACTGGCCGGTGGAGCGGTCATTTATAGTCTGTTCCCCTGTCGCTGTGATGGGCACCGAGCCCTTGTATGTACCAACGTGTGTACCGTGACACACACATCAGCTCTGCTGGGTTCAGTCCGTCCATGGTCGAGATAATGTCTCATAGACCCCAGCACCCCTATCTTGCCCGTTGTTTGGGTCTAGGGACCCCGGACCGCCACCCGCTTCCTTTTAACATCCTAGAAGCAGGTGAGCACAGTCCTTTGCCCCAGCACCCCTATCTTGCCCATTTTGTGTGGGAATCATCCATCTCCAGGTCCCGTGTGCAGGCCTAGTTTGCCGGCAAGCACTTCCTACTCTGCCCTCTCCCTCCCGCCTCCCATCCCGCCCACGGCCTCTGATTGGCTGTTACTCCCGTTGTTTGGGTCTAGGAACTCCGGACCGCCACCCGCTTCCTCTTAACATCCTGGAAGCAGATGAGCGCAGTCCTTTGCCCCAGCACTCCTATCTTGCCTATTTTGTGTGGGAATCATCCATCTCCAGGCCCCGTGTGCAGGCCTAGTTTGCCGGCTGAATTCCAGCAAATAATCTCTGAATTCCCCTAGCGTGATGAGTATGCTTAGGCCCCCAGCCCCCCAGAGCATCCCTAATTATTTTACAAGTGCTTTAAAAAGCACGTGCAGCGCACTCGACGACTGCTTCTCCCGGCAGCCCCATTTCTTCCTGACTACCTGTGCCCGCCTTCCGCACCACCCCCGTGACCGGATTGGTGCTCTGCGCGGTCATAAGGAACACCCCGGGGCAGCCCCCTGACTGTGCAGCCCCCGCGGCTAAGGGCCCAAGGCCAAGGGCAGCTCCTACATTGGCGGCTCCAAGATGTGTCAGCAGGGGAAGCCTGAGAAGCCAGCAGTCACCAACAAAAACCATAAGTGTGGCATGGGTGGGGTGTAGAGCAATTACTCTACACCAGAAAGCCCCCGCCACTCTACCTTACATATCCATAACATAGACTGACATACGCTTAACCCATGCATACTCAGAAATGTTTATGACCACCAACCCAAATCTCTCCATGACAGTATTGAAAACGTTGCCTCGCATTGCATCCTAACATACTAATCAATGTTAACAAGTGTCACAGCTGGAGGAAATTGAGAACATTAGTCTCTGCCATATCTAGACAGGATTGTGAATGCTAGCAGCTGCCACACTTAGATGGAACTAGAATGTTAGCATGTGCCACACTTAGAATTGAGAACATTAGCCTGCGCCGTATCTAGATAGGATTGTGAATGTTAGCCTGCGCCGTATCTAGATAGGATTGTGCATCTAGATAGGATTGTGAATGTTAGCCTGCGCCGTATCCAGATAGGATTGTGCATGCTAGCATCTGCCACACTTAGATGGAACTAGAATGTTAGCATGTGCCACACTTAGAATTGAGAACATTAGCCTGTGCCGTATCTAGATAGGATTGTGAATGTTAGCCTGCGCCGTATCTAGATAGAATTGTGAATGTTAGCATGTGCCACACTTAGAATTGAGAACATTAACCTGCTCTGCATCTAGATAGGACTATGAATGTTAGCATATGCCACACTTACAATTGAGAACATTAGCCTGAGCCGCATCTAGATAGGATTATGAATGTTAGCATGTGCCACATTTAGACGTAACTATGCAGGTCAGCATGTTAAACCTCATATAACCGACTCACCAATATAAGCTCAAACTCACTGCATACTTATATCACTGAAAAACTCACACAACCATCTCTCGCACAACAAGCCACTCACACTTCACCACACCAAAACATATAAGCTGCACCAACAGCACACGCAGACTGACACCGATCCAATACTTGCACCAAAGCTCAGTACCCGGTGTCCACCAAGTTGAAGCTGCAACAGTATACCACCCCTCTCACTATCCTACTCCCTCTTCACCTTACTGACCCTTCCCACCTTCTCGTTTACAGATCCGCCAGAGCGCCTGGGGACCAATTCTGTTGGTGACGGTGCGCTATATAAGTACCTTTAACATAACATAACATGTCTGGATGATGCTGTGTCTCCAAAGTAGCACAGAGAGGTACCAAGTCCAGCCACTTCATTCCACGCACTCCGTGCCAGTGCACTTCCATATGAGGGAATCCAAGATCTGCAGCTACTCCACAACGTTCTGCATGCACCTCCAACCAATGTATCCATGAGTCTTCCAAAATCCAGATATGTTTTCTAAAACACACAGCCATAGCTATCTGTTCTTCTCTCAGGAAAAGACTTTCTGACAAACTCTCTCCTTACACAACACACCCAGTAAACTTTATTGACCAATCCATTGCTCTACTCTTTCTCATTTGCATGCCTCTCCACCCCAAAATCCCTGTATGTAATACGTGGTGTCCGCGGACTACTGCCATATCCGCGGACATATTGAAAATCTGAGCGTGGTGAATTTAAGCTTGAGGCTAACTACACTGTTTGGTATTGCACTAGATCTGTGGATGTACAGACTGGATGGAACTATTGATCACTACTTTGCATAAGTGTAAGCATTTAGTTTGCTTTGTGTATTCATTATGTAAGAGAAAAGAAAGACTAAGCAGAGTAAATTGCATAGCAGGCAGAGAACTGGACAAACTAGGTGCAATATTGTAGTTTGTGGTCTTCTCACCTTTAGGGTACCTGGTATAAAGCTGCATGGCGATAATATAGAATCTCAAAGAGTAGGGGTTCATTCATGGGTTGAGTACCACTTGCAAGATGTATGCAACCTGCAGGTTACATAACTTGGTTTGCAATCGAAAGCATTTCATCATGTGATCATGTACATTTTCAAAAGTTCACTAATCAACATGATGCCTCTTCCCCAACAAAATGAAATATAGTTGACACCATGAAATCCAGATACACTAACTTAACCTTTAGTCTAAAGCATGGAGATGATGCAGTGTTTTACAGTATCAATACCATAATTATGCATTATGTAACAACTTACATTTTAGGAATGGAATTGCATGACTGTCTTTTTAAAAGATATAAAGTTGACACATTCTGGTCTTTGCCAGACAGGATATAGAAAGCGTAATAAAAGTATAATCCCGATTACTTCTGGTTTGCAATTATTTGAAACAGAAATTCTTGCCTGCACTCCTACACATGCCTTTGGCACTTAAGAGTGGAGGAGATGATTACTGATGCACTTTCATTCCATGAGCACTTGAAGTGACCAGTAAAAAGAGGGTCAAGAGAGCACCGAGGGCAAGAGAGGACTGCACGGCAAGCTGTGCTTTCATTGAAGAGGGTAACTTAAATAGCTAACTTTGCTATACAAGTGTTCATTTGATTAGCAAACCTACAGAACTGCATAGCAAATCGCTATGTGACACTGCTTATTTTATGCCTTGCAGGCGGTGAACGCTCTTCCAGAACACAATGGACCTCTAAAATTGTGTCACTCATTGAAAACTTGCAGTGGGGGTGGGGTTGGTTCTGCAAATTAGCAGCAATGTGTCTGCCACGGTTTCACTGCTAATAGCAGTCTACACCTATAATGTGGGTGAACCTACCCGCTACTGGTGTGAAACGCCTGTTTTCTCTTACTAGAAATGTGGGTCTTCTTAGAGAGGATTTAAGCTATATCAGTAGGCTTTGGGTTCCACAGCAGGAGGATTCTGTGATTTTCCTTTGCCACACGAAGGGTGCCAAGAGAGGGAGACTGGGGGTCCTCCTCCGAGCCCATCAATCACTAACTTGGGTAGACACCCACCCCCTATATCCTCCCCTTGGTAGTTGCTAGAGCCATCACAATTCTTTTAGCCTGTTTATAAAATATTAAGATCAACCAATGAATGTGACTTCTCAGCAGGGCTTATATCAGGATCACTAATTCTGCCCCCACTTCATGTTCGAGCACCTCTGTGTGGCATCACTACATCACCTTGCCTACTTTGGAATTAAAAGATAGTTGGTGATGTCCGGCTTTGTATAGTTTAGTGTCTCTGCATATGCTGAGTACTTGTTATGTTCTGTTGGATCTTTAGTCCTACACCTTTTGGCTCAAAACGTGTTACTCTGCTTGATTTCCATTTCATTTCACCATCGCTTTCTTAAATGGTCAGGCTAAATGATAGTCCATGGTTCGTGTCCAGCTCCCCTTTGAAGGAAATTTCTCCCTCTTCTTCGTCTTTCGTAACCCTTACCTTGTTGTGACAGCCTCGCCTGACTGTTGCTCCAGGTTGGTGTGGGGTAGCTTCATTTCTGGGAGCTTGTGAATCTGCCTAGATTCCCATGCTTTGCATTGTTCACCATCTTGTGTTTGGCTCGGAGTATAACATTTGTTTTTTCGAATTCAAAAAAGGGGTGTCACCAGGGGCGTTCCTGTCACACTATCCCTGTCCTATGGGTCCAGGTATCCATGATCCCTCATTCATCAATATCCTCAGATAGTTTTTTTCTCCCACCATCGGTTGGCAGCAAACCTTGTAGCGAAGAAAGAAAAACATCAACGCCATTTGTCAGTGGCAACGTGCTCTCCTTGGAAGCAAGACGACACGGAGAAACAGAGGTTCGATCCCCGGCTCCGCGCTTACAAACCTCTGGGTATTAAGCGCGTTATAAATAACCTATCATATCATATAATATCAAATTATCACACGTGTATCGCAGTCTTCAACAATGTGGCAGAGTCGGATTAGAGATTATTTCATCCCAGCACAACTTCGACCCGACAAAGCGTGTAGGGAGAGTTGGGGTTGTTTATAAAAAAAGATACAAATATTTATTTTACGTTTACATGAAAGCCTTCAAGAGTGCCTTTCAAAGCGCTGGATGTTTTACGCCATACATGTGTGTTAAAAGACGGCTGAGTCCAACACACACGCAACAGAACTCAGGGTTGGGGCTTGAGACGCAGGGGTTGAAACCAACCCCTAACAGCCAAACAAAGAGGTGCCTCCAAAGAAAGCACTACAGCAGATCCCCAGCTTTGACAGCTTGATCTCAGGCAAGATCTGGAGAAGTTCCCTGGTGATTTAGAGGCTGCAAGTACGCATAAAGACAGGCATGAGCGAAGTAGAAGCGTTGGGTCTTTGACATCATTAAAAAAAATAAAAGACACAATACACACTGACAAATATAAGAGAGGACCACAACCACTTCACAAACAGACAATATTACAAGGGGTTTAACAAAAGCATAGGACACCACATGGTCATGTTCTATCTGCAGAAGACAAGAGAGTTGTGCTCCTTTTGTCACTGGTAGAGAGGGTGATCTGGTTGCCAAGGCCACCATCTCTAGATGGATTGTCAAGTGTATCCAGCTATGCTTTTCACTGGCAGATAAAGCGCTACCCTTCAAACATATGGCACATTCCACACGCAGCACAGAGGTTACCTTGGCTTTTATAGTCAATGTACCACTGCAGGAGATCATCTGCAAAGCGGCAACTTGGAGTTCAGTTCAAAGCTTTACACAACATTGCTGTGTGGATACGCAGGCATGGTCAAACTCACAGGTCGCACAGGCAGTACTTAAACATCTTCTTTCAACTGTCCCAAATTACCCACCTCCTGTTTCTGGTACTGCTTGCTAATATTTGCAAAGCATGTGAGTCTAAGCAGATTCACAAGCTCCAGAAGACAAATATTGCTTGCCAGTAATCACCTTTCTGATGCTTGCATCTGCTTAGAATCACATGCGCCTGCCCTGCCTCACCGCAGGTGAACGGGACCGAAGAAAATATATAACAGTATTGCACAAACAACCTTCACAAGCTACACACCAGAAAAAGGAACAATCTGAGGAGGGTGGCGCATGAGCGGTCATAGGTACCTGAACATGTGAGACATGGATAATGTGGAAGGAACACTTTCTACAACTCTGTGTTGCATTATCTACTGCCCTCCTGGGTTTGCACTTCTGCCCCCAAAATTATATTTAGTGCATACTACCATTGTGTGCTGATTTTAAATTTGTATACGCTTCCCCTTTTTACCACCTCTATGAGGACTATTGGGTAGCGGCCTCACCTCCCTAGCCTCAAAGGGAACGGTTACCTGCTGGGGAGAAATGACAAGAACCTGTCAATCGTCACACCCCTTAGTGTGAGATCAATAGAAGGGAGAATATTAAATTGCTTTCTATTGGTTGTGGTGGTTTAGACAAACTTTCCCACCTTATTTAAGTGGCCCTGTTTGCAATTTTCAGCTAGGAACGTGTTTGGATGCTCTGAGGCTTGCGTTGCCACCTTTGCAAAATGTGCGTTTGTTTACTTACAGAATTGATCCCTGAAGGAGTGTTTCTTGCTCTTTGTGGTGAACTGTGTCCGGAATATGAAATTCGTAGCTATAACATTGTAATTTATGATGCAATGTGTTTTGGATGAAGTCCTTAAAGTTGATATACATTGTTGATTTGAGGATGTTATACTCACCTAGGACGGCTAGTTCCTGCGTTGTTTGTCCTTTGGCAACATTTTATGAGTTTGCCTGATGTGATTAATGGCTTCATTCAGTGAAAGCCAAAGTGCTAATGGAACAGATCTTAATTTCAAAGAAATGCATTCAAGTTGCAAGGTTTACAGACCGTCATTTGGATACAGTGCATTTGAGACATTGAAGGATTCGGGAAAGTGTCATGTAACAAAGGCAGGGTCTTTAGTTCACACTTCTTTATTATCTGAGAATGAGTGTAGTGTTCCTGATCTGTTTTTATTTGCATAAGGAGAATGAAATTACACAGAAGCAGTTTCAGTTCTAGCAGGAGGCCTTCACAGGATAAAGAATGATGAAGAATGCTTAAACAAAAACTAAGTTTGTCGCAATTTGTGTCATGCCGTCATTCGTCCCAGTGATGTTTCAGGTGTTCCTAGGGTTCTCAAATCCTTGATTCTCTCAGTAATCTGTTGCTTGTTTACATGTGGCTCCCGAACCCTGTTGCCATTCTGTTTTTCTCCTCAACTAACTGATGGTATTAGTGTAACTTCTCAATCAGGGTGAGTTAGAGCCAGGAGTTGTCACTTCCGTTTCCTCGCCCCCTGCTTACCCTCGGGGCGGTTTCCATGAAGGTTAGCGTTTCCATCGTCAGTTGCCATAACTGTTCCTCATCTGGCCTCCTTGCCAAGTTTTGTTCCTCTACCCACTTATTGGTTATGCATAGGGCTGACCTGGCCTGCCAGAACCTTCCTGTTCTAACACTGGAACTGCTCTCCTCCTGGTATCACCACCTCCTTCCACTCATTTGGTGATGCCACCTCCCTCTGACTACCACCTTCCCTCCTGATGTTTTCACCTCCTCTTCCTGTCTTTTGTCCTCCTCTTGTCTGCAGTACCTCCTTAATGCTTCTCCTATTACTTTTCTCCTCTTTCCCAACTACCTTCTACAACCTCCTCCAACAACCCTCACTAGCTGACTGGGACCTATACTTTATAAAGGGCTTCTTCCCTCCCTTTTGATTATATTCTCTGTGATTGGCTGAACCTGTGTTCTGTAACTGTGGCCAGGCTGGGCTATGGTTCCTTCTCCCAGTTCACATGTGCTTATTTTTGACAGGTGGAGCACACCATCCCTTTATCCGGCCCGACAGCCATCTTGGAATTCATCTCTCCCTTCCTCTTACTGCCTTCCCCAGCTTGTGAGCTGGCTGCAGAAAAGGCTCTTGAAAAACCTTTAAATTCACCTGACGTGTATAGAATGTTGTTTTGTGGTGATTCCACAACTTGGTAACTTCAGGAGATGAATGCTCTCCATGAACACAATGGACCTCCAAAAGTGTGTCACTCATTGAGAACTTGCCGTGGGGGCAGGGTGTTGGTGCTGCAAATTAGCAGCATTGTGTCTGCCACGGTTTCACTGCTAATAGCAGTCTACACCTATATTGTGGGTGAACCTAATTGCTGCTGATGTGACGCACCTGTTTTCTCTTACTAGAAATATAAGTCGTCTTAGAGAGGAATTAAGCTATATTATTTGCGATTGGGTTCCACAGCTGGAGGATTCTGTGACTTTCCTTTGCCACACGAAGAGTGCCAAGAGAGGGTGACTGGGGGCCCTCCTCCGAGCCCATCAAACACTAACTTGGGTAGACACCCACCCCCTATATCATCCCCTTGGTAGTTGCTAGAGCCATCACAATTCTTTTAGCCTGTTTATTAAATAATAAGATCAATCAATTATTGTGACTTCTCAGCAGGGCTTATTCCAGGATCACTAATTCTACACCCACTTCATGTTCGAGCACCTCTGTGTGAAATGCTGCATGGCATCACTACATCGCCTTGCATACTTTAAAATTGAAAGATAATTGGTGATGTCTGGCTTTGTATAGTTTATATTTTTCAAAAAGGTAGCAGGCGCTCCTCTCCAGAAAGAACATGGAATGAGAACATGTTCTGTGTTTTTTCTCACTTTGAGAGTTCGCAGTCATCGCCTTTTGCTCACTGTACCTTTCACAGATGGGAAATATCTATTTACATATCAGTCTTTGTCCCACCCACATGGGCAGTCCAGCACCGAAATGCTATGGCAATTCCCTTCTGAACAAGAGTACCAACAGCAACCCCATACACGTGTTTCAGCCTTGTTGGGCCTCATGAGTGAGGTGGAGCTGTGCCTCTCTGAGCACAGTGAGCAGGGAGTCCACGTCTGGGTTCCCCCAGGAAACTCAGGGTGACCAACATCAAGTTCCTTGCAAAGAAAATTAAAAAAGGTAGCAGGCACCCCTCTCCAGAAAGAACATGGCATGATAACCTGTTCTGTGTTTTTTTCCCACTTTGAGATTTCGCAGCCATCGCCTTTTGCTCACTGTACTTTTCACAGATGGGAAATATCCATTTGCATGTTCTTTCTGGAGAGGGGCGCCTGCTACCATTTTTGAAAAATGTTTGCATGGAACTTGGGGTTGGTCACCCTGAGTTACCTGGGGGAACCCAGATGTGGACTCCCTGCTCACTGTGCTCAACAAGCAGATTTCTTCGTCCCAACACAACTTCGACCCGACAAAGCATACAGTAGGGAGAGTTGGGGTTATTTATAAAAAAGATACATATATACACATAAATATTTCTTTTACATTTACCTGATAGCCTCTAGGAGTGCCTTTCAAAGCACTGGGTGTTTTATACCATGCATGTGTGTTCAAAGACGGCTGAGTCCAACACACACGAAACAGAACTCTGGGTTGGGGCTTGAGACACAGGGGTTGAAACCAACCCCTAACAGCCAAACAAAGAGGCGCTTCCAAAGAAAGCACTACAGCAGATCCCCAGCTCCAACAGCTTGACCTCAGGCAAGATCTGGAGAAGTTCCCTGGTGATCTAGAAGCCGCAAGTACGCATAAACACAGACACAAGCGAAGTAGAAGTTTTGAGTCTTTGACATCATTTAAAAAAAACAAAAGACACAATACACACTGACAAAGATAAGAGAGGACCACAACCACTTCCTAAACAGACAATATTACAAAATGGTTTAACAAAAGCATAGGACACCACACGGTCATGTTCTATCTGCAGAAGACAAAAAAGCTGTGCAAAACTAGTTAATGTGTTGCTCCTTTTGCTACTAGTAGAGAAGGCGATCCGGTTACCAAAGCCACCATCTCTAGATGGATTGGTAAGTGTATCCAGCTCTGCTTTTCACTGGCAGATAAAACACTACCCTTCAAACATATGGCACACTCCACACGCAGCACAGAGATTACTCTGGCTTTTATAGTAAATGTACCACTGCAGGAGATCATCTGAGTTCAGTTCAAAGCTTTACACAACACTGCTGTGTGGATATGCAGGCATGGTTAAACTCACAGGTCGGACAGGCAGTACTTAAACATCTTCTTTCAACTGTCCAAATTACCCACCTCCTGTTTCTGTTACTGCTTGCTAATCTTTGCAAAGCATGTGAGTCTAAGCAAATGCACAAGCTCCAGAAGACAAACATTGCTTGCCAGTAATCATCTTTCTGATGCTTGCATCTGCTTAGAATCACATGCGCCTGCCCCACCTCCCCGCAGGAGAACGGGACCAAAGAAAATATATAATAGCATTGCACAAACAACCTTCACAAGCGAAACATCAGAAAAAGGAACAATCTGAGGAGGGCGACAATCAGATGTTATACTGCGAGCAAACCACCCGATGGTGAACTATGCAAAGCATGTTATTCTAAGCAGATACAAGCTTCAGTAAGACAATTAATGGTGAGTAATATTTGTCTTCTACATACAGTACTTGTCATCCACATTTCCAACATGTGATTAACCCATTAGTACCATACCATACCCTGCATAAAGGCAAGCACACATTTTATTTCTTTTTCCTCAATCACCAAGAGGACTTAGACAAAGAAACAGCACTTCTCCCCTTTATACATTGCTGTGCTAGTCACAAACTGCACTGTTCATGGGCAGGGTTCAGCCATAGCAAGTTTTGTTTATTATCTACTGCCCTGCCGGGTGTGCACTTACTGATGCCCCCAAAATGGTATTGAGTGCATAGGGACATGATGTGCTGAGTTTAAACTTGTATATGCTTGTACACGCTTCATGAACCCACTATTGGTAGTGCAGAAATTGGACGCTCGATTCGAAAAGGTGTGAGAACTTTCACTCCTGGTAGTTAAGGAACCGCTAGTGGTCACGCGTGTAATGTTGCATGGTGCCGGCACAACAGTATCTCCTTCTGCCCGCGGTCTAGTGTTTGTGTTGCAGCCGCCTACGTCATCACGCCAACTACCGGCGAGATATCTGGGATTAGAATCATTGGAGCTTCAGGTATCTTTTTCTGCTGTCTCAACGCTAGTTTCTTCTTGTTCTACTCCTGTTCCCTTTCCCCTCCCCTGATTCTACTTGCTCCCTTTCTCGTGCTGCTCCCTCTCTTGTCAATTCCACCAAGCTCCTTGTCTCGCGGCCCCTCAGCTGCGCTGTTGCCTTCTGCTGAGCTCTGTATCTCTCGGCTTCCCCTCTGCACTATACTAAGAAAAACCTATTTCCAATTCCTTACAACTAATTACAGAAAGAGTGTGGGATAGGGTAAAGGAACCGTTTTCAAATAATAGGTCCGGATGTAATTGCCTTGAGGTCTCCCTTCCCCAAGTTTTTAGCATAGTACAAGGTGGGACTTTGGAGCACAGCACACGCTCGAGCCTTTCCAGAACGACCTGACAGTTCCGTTCCAGCTATCGGGTTCTTTGATGGTAAAGTCTCTTTTCAATAGAAGTGTCTTTCCTTCGAGGCCTGATGTATCCAACAAACAAACACAAAGTTCTGTTTCACGTCGACTTTGGGTGATAACTTCACCCCTGCGTCCCCCTCTTCCGGGCACAGTCCCTTCACAATATCACTTTCAACAAATTCACAAGCCAGTTCCCTTCTCAGTGAACTTTGGGTGATAGCTTTCCACCCCTGGATCTCCCTCGATCGGGCTCGGATCCCATATGACACGGGGGACACTTTCCTTCCCATTGTCTTGCAATACTTCTTGCTTTCACAAATCTTAATGTCTTTTTAAACCGGTTTCCCTCTGCCAGGTTCACTCTCACCAACTTTTCTGATATACAGTTCATGTACGAACTTTTCACCATGCGGGATTCACTTCCCTTGCTTTCTTAACAGTGTGTCGGTCAAAGACTTTTGATTGTATTGGGATTTTGCTAGATCTTCTTTATGACTGCTTTGACTTATCTTGGTGGCTCTCCTACGGCCTTCTGGTATCTATAGTCGTAATTAACGTCGGATCGACCAGGGTTTCTCAAGTCAGTGCCCATGTGGTGCTGGTTTCCTCTGCCGCTGGCCTTCCCATAACACTTTTACAGTTCTTTGAACTCTTCTCCATATACCAATGTACAACTTTCATTCAACACAGCCCGGTTCTTAGCAATTCTCCCTTCGACTCACCGGCTGTAATGAACCGCTTGGCTTTCCTAGGATCTGGAGTTAAGACCGGTACCACGGTAGCGGGAGTTTCTCTCGCTCTGGCTTATCAGCATAGGGTTTCTCACAGGTATCCATGTCCTCTTACAGTCCCAGAGGAATGTCAGAAGTTAATTGTTCACCTCCTACATTATAAAGAAAAAGCGCAACCACTGCAGGACCTTCATTTTAATTGTGTTGAGCCTTCCCATCCACTCTAGAACTAGCACGCTTCATCTTCTGAAATCTGCCTTCAAGTTCTTCCATATCAGAGGAAAGTTAAGGTTGTATTATTATAATATTTACTGAGCACAGACTTAGCTTCGAGAATCAACGGAGCACTTTACAGAAGTATACACAATACAGATATTGTTGTATGACTTTCTGTTGTCCCTATTTAATTTTAGTCCCAGATATCTATATATTTGATCACATATCAGGGAATTACTTTATTCCTGCTTGTATTTCCTCTCTACCTGGTCCTAGTGATAGCAACTGGGATTTGTTGAAATCTTTCTTTAATCCTGACATCTCTCCATATGTATATTTTTCCTGCGTTAGGACCTCTAAAGTCATAAGCGGTCTTGTTATAAAGAGAACATTATTGTCTGCAAACAGTCCATTCTTAAATGAATTTGCTCCTATTGTAACCCCACTATTTGTTTTGACTTCCTGTATCCTTTCTGCAAGGGATTCTATGCCTGATGCAAACAGGGGTGGGAGTGGGCATCCCTGGCGTGTTTCTTTGTGCAACTCAAATTCATAAGATTTCACTCCCATTGACACTTACAGCTTTGTGCTGGTTTCAGTAAAATGTTTTTAGACATAACTTCAATTGGAACCATATCTAAATATCTTCTGTACCCATTCCAGAAATGCCCACTCCACCCTATCAAAAGCATTCCCTTGGTCCACTGGCAGGGCCAATGGGTGTTGTTTCAATTCCTCATCAAAATGTATCATATGCATTGTTTTGTGGACATTATCCGCTCCTTTACATCCAATCACAAACCCATCCTGATGTGGGTGAATCATCCTGGAAGGGCTTTGTTCAATCTGATGGCAAGTATTTTAGTTAGGATCTTTGTGTCTACATTAAGTACGAAAATTGGCCTGTAAGAGGCGCAGTCCCTTGGGTCTTTATAATCTTTTTGGAATTACTGTTATGATTGAATCCAGAAATGGGGGAGGGACACCACTGAGTTGTATACTTCTTCCAGGGTGCGTGTCAAAAGTCTATAAATGTCCTGTAGAACTATATGGTATATCCGTCTGTCTCCCGGACCTTACCTGCGTTCATTCCTCCAATCGCTTTAGTAACTTCCGATTCTGCTATGTGCCCTTCCAGCTTCAGTATCTGACCTTCTAGGTTAGGTAGTTTTATTCCACCCGGCTATGCTTTTTGTTTTCTTTACAGACGTGAGGCCCCCAGCCATAAAGCCTTTCATAGTATTCTGCAAAGCTCTTAAAAACTTCTCTCAAGCTCGTTTTTTTCTCCTCTGCTCCTCTGTAATTTCTATCACTCTTCTTTCAAACACTTGTTTTTTGAGTCTATCGGCCAATGTGTATGCTTTGTCCTCTTTTCCATAGAACGTTTGTCTAAGGAACAGTTACTTGCAATGTGTTTCCACCTACAATAGCACCTTTAATGTCACCTTTTTGTCTCCTATCTGCTGCCATGCCTCTGGGTTTAGAGCATCTTGGCCATGCCATTCCCTTTCCATCTCTATGTCCTTCCTCTGCTAAGTCTCACTGTTATTTTCACCTTTTTCCTCTTCGACTTCACAGCTAACAATAATCCTCTAAATTCTGCCTTACCTGTGTCCCAAACCAGCTCTAGGGAAGCTTCCTTCGTCATGTTTCATTCAAAATAGTTCCCGATTTCTTATTCCATGAAACTGCAAAAGATTGGATCTCCAATAAATAGACTGTAAAACTGCCACCTCCCTTCACCCTTCTTCTCTATTGGAAGCTTTATCAGTGCCATTACAATGTCATGATTAGACCATGCGTTTCCAATGAGTTGTATGTTGAACACCACCAGATCTATCTTTGATTAACAGGAATGTACATGTGAGAAGTATGTGCAAGTATTCTAACTCCCTCCGACTACACTTGTCGAACCAACTGTATTTTTCCAGTAGTAGACCGTTGGCTTTTCTCTGTGTCTCCCCTATTGTCTTTTCTCCCCTTAGTCGTGAATCAGTATCGGGTTGGGCCGATTACCTGGTGTGGCTAGCCAGAAGAAGGACTCTGACCAAAGGACATGTTTGTATCAAGTTTCTATTTAAATTAAAAGAAAATACCTCACTGAGCCTACTACTCAAAGAGAGTACCCTTCCTAACAAAACTAAACTAAGGTGCTTGTCTATGGTCAAAAAGCAAAATGAGTCCTCAGTCCAAACCTATCTACTAAAGTGGCCCTAGCACTTAGTAAAACATAAAAGAAAATTGGTGGAATGTCCTGCACTCTTGGTTCTCCCCAAAGGTCTCTGCTTGTCCCAGGAATCTCTAATGGGTCTGGATCCAACGGTTAGAAGTAAGTAACAGTTCTTCTCAAAGAAAACAGTTCTCGCCAGTCTATGAAATGTTTGCCAAAGTTCAAAAAAGTCTCAAGTTCCTGAAAAAACAAAATGTCCAATATTCTTTAGGTGGAGAAATATTTCCCTGATCTGTTTCCACCAATCTACTTCGACCAACTTTTAGGTGCCTCTAAAGGGGAGTCAGTCACAGTGAGGTCCAGCTTGCCCAAAATCCTATGGAAGGTTTTGCACTGCAGACTCACCTCCCTAGCATCAAAGGGAGTGGCTATCCTTGGAGAAGAAACTTGGATGAATTCTCCAGATTTGTCACACTGGGTAAAATCGCCTTCACTCCAATGTTACCCTTCGCTCCTTTTTTAGGTCCTGGAAAGGACAGTTTGAAGACTTTTTAATTCTGTTTCCTTGACCATTCCTCTCCATATTTGTCCAAGTTGGGTTTGGTCTCCCTCATAACTTTTCTCTCCAGGGTCAGTAGTCACCAGCTTAGTTGTGGCCTTCTCAATGTTCTCAGTGCCACACAAAATATTTTATAACTATAACTACCTACCTATTCCAAAATGTATTAGCCACCTGTATTTTATTTGATTTTGTTTAAGCAAGTGTGCAAGCCGTCTCCATTCTCTTCTCATGGCCGGGGTGAGAGAGGATAGTTCTTCCAAAATAACTGTGTTTCCTTTAGATTACATAGATCTGACCTCTCTGAATTTCCTCTGTGAAGGCATCATGAAGCAAGATGCAGACAACAGATTCAAATTACAAAATAAAATGGTTTATTGAATCAAATGTCAGGATGGTAGAAGGCCTAACTTGTCCTATGCTGAGGTGAGATTTCCCTACCTGAACGAAACTAAGCAAAGTCTGAGTCAAAGAGTTCAACTTAAAAGTCTGTCTGTGTCCAAAACCTATCCTTGGCCTCACACCTAAAGCTCAACAATGTGTAGGGTTGTCAATAATAAAAGAAATGGTGATCAACACAAAGTTCTGAGCTTCTTTCAGCTCTTGGCTTCCTCTTTTGCTCCCCTTCCCCAAGTTCAAGAAAGTTCTACAAAAGTCTCAAGACTACCTTTCTCAAGTTCAAGGCATGTGAGACAGGTATGGTATCAAGAGAGACACAGACTCAAAAATAATTGTTCAAAATCTTTATTTTACTAAAGCTCCTGGGTTGGTGTTGTGCCTAACTGGCCCTAACACTAAAGGGATGGTTTCCTTCACAGATGTTTCTGAGGGCCGTCAAAGTCTGGAATTCCAAAATAAAAATCTGTCTGTGTCTAAACCTATGCTTGCCCTCACTCTTTGACAAAAATGTGTTAGGAAGTCTTATAAAAGTAAAAAGTGGTGGTTCAACAAAAATAGGAACTCAGGATTGGTTGCAGGTGGTCTTCTCACCAGCTGTAGCTTGGTTGGCTTTAAACGAACGAGCTCACTCAAAAGGGACTGTTTATAGAACCCTCATAGTTCAAACAATGTCAATGTTCTTGATGCCTTGAGGTTGCCTTCATCAAGCTTTATTTCCTTCAGTAACACCAAATAATTAAGATTGCACTTTGATAGGCCTCTTAGGGTTCCCGTCCCCAAACTCAGGCCTCTTCCAACTTCAAATACAAGTGCACATTTTAGGCCTCTCAGAGTTCCCTTCCCCAAGCTCAGGTCCCTCTTGCATTTCAGAATACTAGTTGTTTGTCAGGATGTCCCTTTTTTTTATACACAGTTCTTTGAAGGGGTAGCATCAGAGATTTTTTAGAATGCCAGCTTCTTTGCACCACTCCGAGCTTTAGCCCCTCTTTTATTTTCTGCTCTTAACTCTTTATCCTCAGGGGCTTTCTGCACCCCTTCTTGTTCCCCTCTGTTTTCTTGGCTTCTTTCTCATGCCCACTGGCACCTTTCTTTCCTTCTCCTGAACGCTTGCACCTTCCTCTCCTTCTTGTGCCCACTGGCACCTTCTTTACCTTCCTTCGTGCACACTTGCACCTTTCTGTGCCCAATGGCATCTTTTTCAGCTTCCACCCTTCTCTTTCATTTCGGGTCGCTCGCGCCCTCTTAACACAGTTCTTTTACTTTGCGCCCCTTGTGCATTCTGCTTTTCTTGCTTTCTCTTAATTTTGACACTCATCTTTTGATCTATATCGCATTACCAGTTTCCTTTCATTTCTTTCCTCTGTTCCATTCTGTGCTGCTTTATTATTTCCTTTCGCCTGCTCCCTCAGAAACCCTTGGGCTGGCAGCATCTCCTAAGGGAACAAGCAATGTTCCTACCACCAATAGCAGCCTGCAGGGTACTTCGTGCCGGCTCTCTGGAGACACGGCTCCCTAGCCACGCTGCAGCTCCCCACGAACACTGGGCTGACATCTCGCCACTCTGTTCTCCTCTGGGCCGTCGATCCTGCTGCTCTCTGCTCCTTGGCTTCTCTGGCCCAAACAATGTCCCCAGCTCACTCTAACTTGTGTAGGACCACAACTTTTATAGTTGGAAAAGCAGTCAATGGAGTCAGGTGTGAGTGTTAATTAGTAAATGCCTGACTCTATCAATGGGACAACTTAAGTTATTTCTACAGCTGGTTTCCCTTACACACCCCATGTTATTCGTAAGGGAAATCTTCACTACTCTCAGTTGCCTCTTCCTCGTGCTAGTATTCGTTGGAAATGGGGAGATGGAATGGGTTTGGAAATACCCTATGAAAGCTGAGGGACAGGGTTTTGTGGTGAAATGGGAAAAGGGGGTAATACAATGTCTCACCCGTAAGTGTTTTCCTCCCAATCCCCTCTGACCCTCCACTCAGGTGATCCGCCCTCGCTTGACCACCCCCAGGGTTGGGATCCAAAAGCAATGGCTCTTCCCTGGCCACCTGAATAGAGAATCCTGGTAGAATAGGTGGAATACCACCGTCAGGTTTCTTGCAGGCAATACAGTTCCACACATTCCTCTGTGTTCCCTTCCCCAAGTTCAAGGCACCACAGTTCCACACACCCTTGGGGTTACCTTCCCCATGTTTAAAGCAACATAGTTCAAAAGAAAAGGAATCTTGAGGCTCCATCCTCAAGACAGCATTTGCAATTCCTCAAGTCTCAGGGTTCCCTTCCCCAAGACTTCAACGTAGCAACTTCTGGACCCTTCTTCTGAATTGCTTCACCAGTTCACTTGCAGTGCTCCTTCTTGGATTGTTCCACAATGTCTTTAGCTTTCACAATTTAGGACTCATTGGTCTAGGCACAGTTGTCAGACAACACAGTACACCCATCACAGGTCAGGCAACCAGAAACCCAGGCTCTTCAGCCCACAGCGGTTCTTCTGCATCTGCCCCTGTGTACAGATTCACCTTCACTTAACTTCTCCTTGTCGGCCTCCTGGCTTTATGTGTAGCTTCACACTCTCCTGGCTTCTCCTGGTTAGCCTCTTGGCTTTGCCATAACGGGCCACACATCTCTTGCTAGTTTCTGGCCTTGCCACGCTGTATCCGTTCATAAAGTTCACTTTGTGGTGGTCTTGTTAATGCCCCACCTTTCTAGCGCACTCTGCACTCTTTTCTTTAGGTTGCTTTCAAATGGGCACTTTCCCTTTTGGCTTTTAATCAGCTATTAGCTTTACCCATAAAGTTTTATTGTGTTGACTGTGCTTAATTTCAAGTTTTCATTCAGTTCAATGTTCAATATGCGTAAATCAGCTTGGTTTCAAGTTTTATTCAATTTGGTATTCAATAGGATTCATTCGGCACTTTGTTACTTTTGCATACCCCTCTATGAGCACCCCGGTCCTGAGCGACTTTTCCCGACACTCACCAGTCCTCGGCGTTCTGCTCCGCTGCCTCCTTTCCCCTTCGTTGGCTGCTGGGCTGGCCTCTGCGAGCCCCGATCGCACTCCAGGTGCCTCTCTGCCTCTTCCCCATGAATGCAGATGGCATTCGGTCCTCTTTCTTCCTCTTTCACAGCTCCGGCTGCTCTTTCTTGACCATGAAGGCTCCTACACCTGTGGCAGCCTCATGGCCTGACTCACCTTGGGCTCCACAGGTTGTCTTGGACATCTGCCAGAGTCCTGGCTTCTTCTCTGGACCCACCACATCTGCCTTCTAACGAGAAGGGTCCCCTGCTGGTCTCTACCACACAGGCCTCCCTTTTGCTCTCCTAGCTGCTCCACTGGTCTCCCTTTCTACACCTTTGACCACTTGACAGGTTGAAAGTGTGGATTCTCAATTGGGTTTTCCTGATTATAATTAAAGGTACATGCCTGACCATTCACAGTACTCTGCAGGCATCTTCCTCGTCCCAGTACTAGAGTGGTGAAATGGGTTTTTAGTGTTCATTACTCTGTAACCTCCTCGTCGTCGCAGTACTGTCAGAGGTAAAATGAGTGGAGTTGTTTTACAGTAGCCTCTAAAGGCTGGGGAAGGGTTAGGGTAGTCTTCAATAGTGAAATGGGGATACCATGTCTCACTACCTCATCGTTAACCCCTCTCTTTTCCACCCTCTTTCTTATGCTTCTGGGTTGATGAGGTCTCTTGTCATTTTCAGGATCAGTGCGACGGGGATAACAATATCCCATAACTGCCTCTGTGATGAAGGATTCTTTATAAAATCGAAATGCGGAATGCCACGTTTCATCTGAGGACCTCTCATTCCCAATCCCCATGGACACCCCCAGGGTCAGGGTTCCAAAAGCAATGGCCTTTTTCCTAGCCACCGAGTCGGGAGCAGATTTGAGGACACCTTTGGGTTTCTCACAACTTCCACTTTCTCTTTGTAGTCTTGACCACATAATGCAATGGTTCATGGGTCGTCTTTCGTCTTGCCATCTCTATGGGCACAATCCATTTTAATTTGTATTGGCTCCTCCTCTCCAAAAAGGTGTACACGCTGTTGAATTTCGCTTTCTGTCTGCTCTGAAGTCTCATTTATGTTTCGGGGTTCCCAGAAAATTGCAAGTTACTTCTCCTATGAAGGTGTTCTGTGACATCAAGTTTAAACAGTAGCTCTTTGCATTGCTTTTATGAATGTTCTCATATTTGTTCATATTTTTAGCTCCAACAAGTCTGCAGATAGTTGTTTGTTTTCCAATGCTTCAACTGTGTCCTCAACCTTCTCTATCTCCCACCTTAGTTCTGAAATCGTTGTGTGTAATTCCAATCTTATTGCATTTAACTCACCCAATATGTCTCTGACGTCTTGTTTTGTGACTGAGTGCATCGCTTTATCAGCTTCGTTTAATGGGGTCATCATCTTTTGTTCTGTAATATTAGATTCTTCCCCTCTTGTGAATGTACTCAGCGACTCCTTCCAACAATAAGGTTGGTCCTCGCTGCATATTCAGAGGGGCAGGCTCTTCTTGTTTGAGGAACAGGTTGGGTAATAGAGTAGGCAGGCCTCCCACCATTCCCAAAACATCTACTTTATAGTGGTACTTGGCGGGTCCTGTTCCAACAAGACACTTAGGTTCCCATTAAGACCCTCAAGTTATGTATTGCCCACCTCACATACAACACCAGATCTCTGTTTATTATTTTGGTCCCAGGTTGCCCTTGGCGGTTCTTTTAAAAAAGGTAGCAGGCGCTTCTCTCCAGAAAGAACATGGCATGATAACCTGTTCTGAGATGAGAGTTCCACTCGATGGTGCCATGTCTCACTTCATCAGTGTTTCCTTGTAGGGAACCCTTGTCTCTGGACAAGCCTGCTCACTTTCATCTCGACTTAGCGGCACTTGCTCGCCCTGACTAGAAGAGACCTGAAGAGAACCTTGATCTTGGCCCCCACTGTCTCGCCAAACTCTCCGGCCTTGTCTGCCTGCCACAGCCGGGATCCTCGCGTTTGGCTGATATCCATATCGGCCACACTGTGCCCAATCAATGTCTTGTTGGTCTTGGCGCTGTCTGGAAGACCCCTTCCTATTGCACAGCCACTCTCTCTACTGGTCCGGTCCTATGCCTTTGTTCACTTACGACTCACAAGCTGGCCACCACACTTCCCCATTTTGTGTAGGATACTTCCTGGTTGTCAATGAGGGGTAGTCTTGAAAGGCAGTTCTCTTTGTTCTGTAAACCCAGAATGTACTCAATCATATGGCCAAATTTGTGTAACCTAGAAGCTAGTTGTGCAAGGCTTGGCATTGGGTTTCCATAGTTTGCTTGTTCTGAAATGTTCCCCAGCAGTTTGTTTGAAGGCAGAAATGTCTACCCCGGGGGCACATGCAGAAGTGGGTTATAGGTCTTGTGCAGGTAACCCTCTCCCTTTCCACAAGTGGGCAGCGTCTCCCAGACTCTGCCTCCCAGACTCTGATAGGGACTTTGATGCAAAGGCAATTGTGTAGCAGTCTACCTCTCTGGATGAGGGTGGCTCCTAAACCATATGCACTGGCATATAGGAACACAGTGGTTTCTAGTCTTATGTCAAAAAGGTAGAGGCATGGAACTTTTCCAAGCTTTATTTTACTTTGTGAAAGGTCCTGTCAGATATGACCTCCATCACAAATGACCGCTTTTGCCAAGCTGCAGCAATTTACACACAGTCTGAGATTTTGAGTACCTGTCTTTGGTATGGATATAAGCGATATATTTGCGGCAGATTTTACAGCGGCTGAAAAATGCGAAGTTCAAATTTTCACATAACGAAAATTTTGCATGCCATTATCCCCTCTACCCACCACCCATATACCCCTTAAGATTACACGCAAAATTACACCCAAACATCCGCACTTACCTGCTTTCGGCTTCCTGCATCGGGCTTCTCCCTGCAACGTCAGTTACCTCTCCCAATCATGGGCGGGAATTGACATTGCAGGTTCCCTTTCTTTTTTGTTCTATTTTCGTTTTCTTTATTGTCCCCCGCTTTCCATTTAATGGAAGTGGGGACACTCCCGCAATGCCACCTTCACTTCTTTGACATTTTCAAAATTCATACATTTTTATAAAGCCGAATGCACAAAAAAAGCACATTCAGCTTTCTTTCCTGACTTTTTCGGGAGAAAGGTTTGGTATAGTATCAACTTGGCACAGCCATTCGGGGGTTTCCACAGGCAGTTTATACAGCATTTTTAAGCAGTTCACCTAGAATGATTTCTAGTTAATTACTTGCTGATACTGGCACTACTCTCACCTTGTGCTTGACTGGTATAGCTCCGATTTTGTGCACAGATGCACTCCCTTTAATTTGTCAATTGGCACGGTGAATAGATCCATGTAGTGTTCTAGTATCTTGTATGATCACGTGATTAAACGGTCATGACTTTTTTTCTCCGTATTGTGGTCCAACTTAATGTTCAGTCTTCCTTAGTAGCATTAGTAGTAGTCATTTATATAGCGGCTTTTCCTATTGTTATGGTCTCAACACGCTTGTGGTGGAAACGCCCTCAGGCACCGGAGTCCAGCTATGGAAAAACTCTCAAAAGCTTAGAATGTGTGTGTGCATTTGGCCAAGATTATGGAATAGATGAGCTGGCTAGGCTCCAGTAAGCAACCCAAGATGTCAGGCATGTGGGTGGGTGCTGAGAGAGTTACGAATGTGTGCGTCACTTCTTGGTCTTTCCCAGATCTTGGGTTTCTCAATATTCACTTTGTCTCTCCCTCAACCCTTGGATGTCACAACATTAATTTCCAACAGGAATGGGTAGTCACCCCATCACCCCGATTCTAGGTCCTTTACAGACAAGCAATATTATTTACTATACTGCCAGGGGGTCTCTTCTTAGAAGTTTCAAGGAAGTCCCTTGCCTTTAAGCTTTCTTCTGGTTTCTCTACTTGGCTTTGGGCCATCTCTGGGTCTATCTTCCAGTTAACATACCCTTTGTGGTCGGATCTCTGGTACACACTTTTCAAGAGGAGCTGCTGAACTGCTGCTAAAACATATACTAACATGTAACACAGGGTTTTCCTGTTTATCTGAGGAATAGCGAAAAGTCTCCTGGCCCTTTAGGGTTTATTCATTCCCTTTTTATAGTCCCTCAGGGGTTTTGGTAATTGTCTAGGCCCTCGAAATTGGCTTGACCCCTGATCAGTTTATTTCTGCGTTTTGGATTGGTTTCTCCTTCGCACTTCTATTAACGGATTTTCAAATGTGTGCAAATTAGCCTTTCTGTAATGGGTAATTAGGTGATGCCTCTCTTCTGTTCCCAACATTGCCGCCATTTTGGATTTCTGCTTGCGAGTGTTCATCCATTGGCAGCTTTCTGCAGCTGCAGGAAAGTGACACTCAGTGTCTTGCCGCATCTCCTTCCAACTGCAGGGATTGCGGTTGCTCTATTCCCTCATTTGATGAGTTGAGGAACATCTTTCCTCATTTCTTGGACTGCGTGCTTGCATTGACAAATGTGGTGTCTATTTGTCAGGGTCTTGTCAGTGAGCTGCCTGGAAAATACTTTCTTCGAGGGGCTTATAGTAGAGTCTCTTTTGTATCAACTCCATTTGTAGGCGAGTTTCTGTTCTTATTTAAAGATGCAGGAGGGGCTTGGAAGGGGGATTAGTGATCCCTGATAAGAGAATGCTGAAATGTTTACCACTTTCTTTTTTGTAAACTTTGTTTATTGATGGTCATATCGATAATCACACAATACAATAAAAATATTCATTCACAGTGCAAGCTGGGTCACCCATGAGTGACGGGATGTGGGAATGGGCCCAAGGGTACCATAAGAAGGTACCTAGGAATGCAAGACTACAGCAAATACAACTATACATAACCCACAGGGCGTATATGACACCCCAAAAGATAGCTAAATTCAAAAAACGCAGAACGACGGGAATGCCCCAAATGCTGGGAGGAAAATGTAGGGATGACGCATATGTTCTGGGCATGCCCCAAAATTTGGAAATTCTGGGAAGAAATAGCCCAAAGGTTGGCGGAGAAAGGGATCAAGATAGATGTGGAATCATATGGGCATGCTTGGTGGGTGGATTCCCTAGACCACGTCAATTGAAACATGTAAATAAACTGAAGGACCTGGCATACATACTTGCCAAGCGTAGGATAGCCATGGGATGCAAGGCAAGTAACAGACCCAGGTTAGAAACATGGTGGAGAGACCTCCAGAAGTGGACGGAAGCTGAAACGGCAGTGTGGCAAGAAGCAGGGAATAGAGGAGGGAAGGAAGAGGCAGAAACCCTGATAGCCTGGAGACATTTAGTGGCCACACTATACGGGCCCGCCCAAGACTGGTCGAGTGACCAGGAAACTGTAGAGGACGAGGAAAAAGGAACCCCCTTGGAAAAGGAAGATGCGGATGGCAAAATGTAGTAAGCTCGTGTTGGTGGGGGGGGAAAGGGTAAGCAGTAGACACTGAAGGATATACGAATACTGTGAAATGTCAAATATGTACTGCAAGTTTTGGTTGTATGTGGTTTGTTTATAATAAAATCAATAAAAAAGTTTTTAAAAAAAATATTCATTCACAGTGCAGAGCAATTCCAACAGTATATACATATGTAAGGATTTATACCTCATGGCGTGTATGTAGGTGAAAAGTCATTATCGGATCATATCACATAAATAGCTTCTGAAAGGAGCCCATATACCTTTGGGACAGTTTGTTACAAGCATGGACAGTACAAATTGTTTTTCACATTCGTTCACAAATGTTAACTCTCAAACAAATTTGTCAGTTTGGGATGCATATGTGGCCTACCAAGATTTCAGTATATATCTTTTAGCAACAGCACATATCACATGGAAAAGCCTTCTTGTGGTTTCGGTCACCTTACCAATGTCTCCAAACAGATATTTCAGGGGAGTAAGAGAGAACAGGATTTGCCTTATTTTCTAAATGACCTCAGCTACATTGCCCCAAAACACTGCAATCAAAGGGCATGCCCAATACATATGAAAAGCATTTGCATGTGGATCCCCACATTTCAAACATTCCCCAGAACAGTTCTCAGTAAACTTGGCAATTTTTTCGGGGGTGTAATGCAATTGAGGTTTCAGTTGGTTGGAGTTATCGGGATCGGGACTCTCTGTCCGCTGCACACCTCCTATTAGTGGTTTCGGTTCAGCCTGCAGCCTGGATCATGATTCGTCTGGGGACCAACTCCGAGGTTCCCAAATAGTTGGATGCTTGTTGGGATGACAAACCTTTGAATGATTGTGGGCGCTGGCTGGATTCGATTGTCCAAATTCTGGCAGTTCTGCCTTCTGTTTTAAGTCATGGTGCAGTCTTAGAATTATTGGTGCATGTGGTTTTTTATTTATATTGGTATACCTTAACCAAAAGTAGTCATTGTGTAGTCATTGTGGCAATTAATGCCAGTTGGTCAACATTGGTGAGTGCAAACAGCCGACGCACGTTTCGACCTAAGTCTTTTTCAAGGCAGATATGAGTAAGGTGGTAGACTCTAAGCATAGTTGGTAACTGGTCCTCCCAAGTCTGGGTGCCAGGTTAGGCTGAGTAGCCTAGTCTGATGCTGTGATCGGCGGAGTGAGCCGGTCGTCTTCAGTCAGGAAGTGAGACGGCTGCCAACTGGCATTAATTGCCACAATGACTACTTTTGGTTAAGGTATACCAATATAAATAAAAAGACACATGCACCAATAATTCTAAGACTGGACCATGACTTAAAACAGAAGGCAGAACTGCCAGAATTTGGACAATCGAATCCAGCCAGCGCCCACAATCATTCAAAGGTTTGTCATCCCAACAAGTGTAATGCAATTGGTTGAGAATTTTGAACTGGATCAAAACATAGAGTGGCATTCAGAGATGCTGTTTGTCAGTGGCCAGCATTTGTGCCATTGTTCTTCACCTATCGTTGTACCCATATGTGACTCCCATGTCGTTTTAATGGTGTTCAGGGACTGGGAAGGCGACTGTATTAGGGCATATAGTTTGGAAATACCCGCCCTCGCACCATCCCCAGATGTTATAGCTCATATACACTTGTGTGTGACAGGTTCCTCTAGGAACATCGGCCATCTCCCCCAAAAGCAGCCTTCATACTATGACATTGTAATAGTTTCAGCTGCCCTCCCCCGATGGTACCCATGAAAACATCCAGACTTGCATATCTACCTTCCGGGTACATGTCTCGCATCTTCAACTGTTTATCTGGGTCCCAGGTCCTCTGTAAGGCTTTGTCAAAAGTAGGTGAGATTCCAGGGAAGCGCCAGAGCGGGGCTTCGGGGTTGTACGGTACCTCTAAGTTGATTCTTTTATATATCATGGACCAAGCGTGGACAGTGACACTGACGGGGTCACAGAGCCGGGTATGGGCTGGTGGCAACTTCATGCTGATGTGACAGGAGCTCCGAATACTCACCAATTTGGGATGCCCAGGCCCTGTCATAGGAATCAGTGGATTCCTGATAGAAGGTAAGATGGCCGCTGGGGCTTCTTGGTTTCTATTGCCTGTTACCTTGTTTTCCCAAAGTCCTGGGAAGCCCTGACTCTGCCCCTTACCCTGACTGTATTGTGGGGAAGTCCAGGCCAGTCCGGCTAGAGTCTTCCCAGTGACTGTATGTTGTGGGTACACCCTTCGGGTGGGACCTGAATGAATTGAGTGTGTGACCAATATGCATTCTATGTTATGGGTGTCTGGTGTCAGTGTGTGTGGCACAATGAATGAGGCAGCCCCGTCTGATATGAATGCAGTGTGGTGTGCTGAAAGGCTGGGTGCTTACCCCAAGTCACATTCCATTTTACGGAGGTCTGGGTGGAAGTGAATGGCCTGAATGCCTGTGGGCCTGATTGGCTGCTTGCCTGCATGAATGCCCTTCTGTGTGATTGACTGACTGAGCCTCGCTCAGCCAGAGTGAATGAGGGACAGATGTGTATATCTGGGGACTTCTCACTTACCAATTTGTTCAGAAGCTGAAGTCGAAACTTGAAGCTCAACCTTGAAGCCCATCTGGAAAAAGAAGATTGCTGCTACATTCCCTTTTAAGTAATTTAAAAGCTGTTGAGTCTGTCGAGGACTGATCCAAGAGGGGACCTGGCTAGGAGACCTCTCTCCGAACTACGAGGGACCATCGTGCAAAAACTGCTGCTCTTCATTGAAGCACCCTGGATGCCAGTTCTTTGAGTCTGACATCTGGAGAAGGGGTCCGCCGAGAATCCTGCAGAGAGTGCCTGGACATAGAAGTCCATTGACGTCGACCGGGGTTAAGAAGATTTCCGTGATCGCTGAAAGCCAGTCCAATTGTGTCACCTAGAAGCAGGGACACCTTGACGCCGTGCTGCTTGATGCCCAGAGCCGAGAAAGCTCCACTCTTGCCTGAGAACATTTGACAGAGGGCTCCCTTGCCATCCATGTCGACCACTTTGTTCTGATGGAAAAAAACAAGGTCGCTGGCTACTGAGGAAAGTCCGCTAGTGGGTTTCCCGCCACCAGAAGCCGACAAAGACGTTCCGAGGACACTGACGGAATTAAGATCTGAGGTCCAGCCCGTGGTTGAGTCCCAATCGCCAAAGCTATCCAGAGGTACGTGCTGTGGCTGCAGCATCGATAGGCCAAAGGACCGCCAAACGCGATTCCCGATGCTTCATGCTATGCCTGCATCCATCACTGAGTCTTATTTGCTGCACCGAACACTTTACATTGAGGTCTACCGCACGCCTTATCTTCCCAGGACTTCCACGATCAATCGTCGATGAGCACCGCGAAGGTTGAAGCTGCAGCATCACAGCAAGTGTTCAGTTTTTCCTCGAGGTTCTCAACGCCCAGGGGCTCCCGCTTGAAAGGGAGTACCCCCAACCCCTGACGGACACTGTCGACGAACAGGTGAAGACATTCTTCCACTTCAGGTACATTGGGGTGGTTGAACTTTTTAATCAAGAAGCAAGGCATATTGAACATTTATGGACTGGGCTTGTTAACACTGTATTACAGGTTGCTCAGGTGGGGGGATGCTCATACAGAATTGTGTATCTATAGCCAAAGAAAGCATTCTGCCATTGTTTAACTTTAAAGGGATGGTCTAGTAAAAAACTTTATTTAAAAAATAGATAGGCAACATAAAAAAAAATACTAGCATTCTCCGTTTTAAAACTTCCTATGTAAAATTTTGAGCTATTCAAGCTCATAATTCGCAAAAGCAAGCACATGGGCGCATCCATTTTGTGAAATGGAGGCCCTCCTGTGCTGGCTTTTGCTTTTGCGGCACTAATGAAGGAAAAGCCAGCCAGCTGTAGTAAACAAAGGCTACCGCTGGGTGGCTTTCCCTTCATTAGTGCTGTAGGCGGAGGACGGGGACCGGAGACCAGCTGCAGCTGAATCTCGGTAAGTGCTATTTATTTTTTTTTAAAAATAAGCACTAGCTGCGGAAAACTTAGAAATAAAACCGCAGCTTTAAAAACGTATTTATGTTTGCGGTCGCTTTTGAAGCGACCGCAAACATAAATACAACGTTATTGTGTTGGAAAACGCTGCGGTTTTTCTTTCCAAGTTTCTCAGGCTCCTCCGGCTCCTCCGGCTCGGAGGAGCCTGAGAAACGTGGAAAGAAAAACCGCAGCGTTTTCCAACACAACTGCATGTGTTTCTGCCTGCTGTGGCTATCCGGAGACCCAAAGTGAAAGCCGCAGCAGGCAGAAACACACGCGGTTATGTTTACATGCCGCGTAGTGTTTCTACCTGCAGCTGATTTCCCATTTGGGGCTCTCGGGCTCCCCGTGGGGAGCCCGAAAGACCCAAATGGGAAATGCTAAATGCTGCATTGTCTGCCTAAATATGCTTTCCCATTTGGGGTTCTCGGGCTCCCTGTGGGGAGCCCGAGACCCCAAATGGGAAAGCAGATTCAGGCAGAAACAACGCGGTTGTTTTCCGCAGTGCCGCGTTGTTTCTGTCTGAATCTGCTTTACCATTTGGGGCTCTCGGGCTCCCTGTGGGGAGCCCGAGAGCCCCAAATGGGAAAGCAGATTCAGGCAGAAACAACGCGGTTGTGTTGGAAAACGCTGCGGTTTTTCTTTCCGAGTTTCTCAGGCTCCTCCGAGCCGGAGGAGCCTGAGAAACTTGGAAAGAAAAACCACAGCGTTTTCCAACACAATAACGTTGTATTTATGTTTGCGGTCGCTTCAAAAGCGACCGCAAACATAAATACAATGTTTTTAAAGCTGCGGTTTTATTTCTAAGTTTTCCGGGCTCCTCCAGCCCGGAAAACTTAAAAAAAAAAACCACAGCTAGTGCTTATTTTTTAAAAATAAATAAATAGCACTTACCGAGATTCAGCTGCAGCTTTCCTGCTCTGGTCTCCGGTCCCCGTCCTCCGCCTACAGCACTAATGAAGGGAAAGCCACCCAGCGGTAGCCTTTGTTTACTACAGCTGGCTGGCTTTTCCTTCATTAGTGCCGCAAAAGCAAAAGCCAGCACAGGAGTCCCTCCATTTCACAAAATGGATGCGCCCATGTGCTTGCTTTTGCGAATTTTGAGCTTGAATAGCTCAAAATTTTACATAGGAAGTTTTAAAACAGAGAATGCTAGTATTTTTTTTTTATGTTGCCTTATGTTTATTTTTTAAATAACATTTTTTACTAGACCATCCCTTTAACATGCCTTCTTTCTTTATTGTCTATGTTGATAGACCTTACTGAAAGATTTGTATGCTCTATTATAACTGCCAGCAGTAGATACATTTTAAATGAATCTAAAGTCTAAGTTTGGTACCACATAGCATTGTATAGATTTACCATTGTAGAATTACCAGAGTACAAAGTGTGACTATATCTCTGAACCTTATTTTTATATAAAGAACTGTGTTAGCACATAACATAGTGTGTCGACATTCCTTTGTGGGGGCTTAGGGACTCACTGTACTTAAGAACCAGCCTGTATCACCTCCTGAGAACTTAAGCCTTGGTTGCTCGTCCATAGCTACCATATAGAGTACCTTGGCTGGGGTGCTCTGTGCCTCTACTCTGCCATATAGAGGACAGAAGTACAGAGAGCCCCCTCCAGTTTTGACAGATTTCCCGATGAGTGCGGTATGTGTGGGTCGGGCAGAGGGTTAATGCAGTGCTTTATGGCTTTGAAAAGGGCTCTGCTTTCACTGTAGGACTTGGCTATGGTATTTTGGTAGTAGTTGTCCTTGGCAGTGGTGATCAGTGATCAGTCATCTGCGTGTAGCACAGAGTTCCTTGACCAGAGCGAGTTTGGATGCGCTGCAGGGCTCTCGCTATGTCTTCTCTTGTTTTCGAATGATTTGTTTGTTGCATTTGAGTTCTTGAGTGTAACAGGGTACATAAGGTTAGAGGCTTGAGGGTGCGTTGTTTCACTGGGGTATGGTGGTTGCTGTTGGTTGTGAGGATGGTGTTGAGTACTTGGAGGAGCGAGTCGCAGTTCTGGTTCGTCAGAGGTAGATGAACCCATGTGAAGTGGAGTTTGGTGAGGTCTTCCGTGAGAGCCTCCACTGGAAAGTTCTTGAATGATCTGAAGGCTTGTTTGCAGGGTTTCCGATTGCATTTGCTTGACTGGTGTGGTGTGACTAATGTCAAAGTGGATTACCAGTTGGTCTGACCAGTTGAGCGGGATTGGAGTGCTCTGATGGAGGGTTAGCGTTGCAGTGATGATGAGGATGAGGATATTACCTTTCCAGTGAGTTGGGACTTAGGTGTGCTACTTGAGGTTCGGAGCGTTGATTAGGCAATGGAGATCGCCTTTCATTGACTTGATTGCTGGGTTGCCAGGGATGTTGAAGTTGCAGAGGAAGATGATGTTGGCATGCATGACATAGTGGTGACCAAGTCCGTGAAGTCTTCGATGAAGGAGGTGTTGGGCTTGGGTGGTGTGTAGATAAGGTGAAAATTGATTTTGTCCGTTAGGGAGAGCGGGAAGTAGCTGGAAAGGTTTTTGAAAAAGCCAATGGTGGCGACGCCCAGTTGGGTGTATGGCCATAATGCCTTGTGAATGATGGCCAGGCCTCCGTCGATCTTGTTTGGACGGTCTCGTTATACAATTCTGTAACTGTTGGGGGATGAGAAAATCTATGATGTGGGTGGAGGTGGATGCCATCCAGGTCTCAGTAATGAAGATGACGTCCAAGTCATGTATGGCGATGAGGTCAGCGATGTCTGCTGCATAGTGGGTTGCTGAGTGGTCATTGGCGAGCATACATTTTCTTGTAGTTGTGGATGATGGAGTACTGATGGGGGTCTATGGTGAGGCATGTCAGACTGCTCTGATGCAGTGTCCATGATGTTGCTGGTGAGCGGCGTGGTTGGCTAGTGGTGATGGTAGGGATGCTATAAATTGTACTTTAGACAGATGTTTTATGATATACTATCCTGAAGAATGTGGTTGTTCGATGAAATTGTGATCCACCCAAGCAGTTGTTAACCTATATTGTACTGTGGTAGTCTCAGTTGGGAAATTTCCCAAGCATGATGTAACAATATACCAGAAAGGAACATCATTGCTGTTAGGACCCACATTGGTGTTTGGTACAGCAAATAAATGGAGTTATAGTTTCAGAACTTTTTTCACCTTTATTGCCGTCGTGATGTATTTTTTTTAATGTTGACATCATTAAATTATGGAATAAAGATGTTTTTATATCGTAAGGAGGACATACACGTAGTTAATAATTTTCGTTACATGCTAATTCATATTTGTTTGTCGTTTCTGCCTCACAGTGATATAGGCACATTTTGGCCTCAGTACAGATCCAGCTGTAACCATACCGTTGCTACCGGCAGGTAGCAGCAGGAGCCGTGATGATTTACTGGCGCCTTACTTGCTGGAAACATCAGAGCATTACAACCCCGGCGGTCCGGAAAGTTAGGCGCCAGTAAAATGTTGTTCCCCATTCCCATAGACTCTATGGGAGTGGGTACCACGGAAGCAACAGCACCGTTAATGATGGTGTCGGTGCTTCCGTGGCGGTCTGCCTACCGTGGCCGCTGTGCAGGGTCCGACCTGTCGGGTACAGCGGCTCCAGCAGGGAGACTTGTACTTTGCCGGTCCGGAAACAATGGTGCCGGTAAGCTTATCAGCACTGTTGTTTCCGGACCAGCAAGACTGTAATGAGGCATTGAGTTGGGTGACAGCAAAACCCTACGGATATTGTGGCGTCCACTATAAAAGTGTTTATTGTTATTTTTGTGCTTTTGTGTCTCTGGACCTCAGTGCTCGATGTTTTAAGCAGTATTTTTAATATGTTTTCTATTAATGTACATTTCCCAATGGGGCTCAGTGCTTCTCTATTTGCCCCACCTCCCTCAGTAAAAGGGAAATAGCCAGGTCAGTAAAACAGCATTGTTTCTTCATGCTGGAATGCGTTTTTAATATGTTTTATTTCCTTGTATACAGTGAAAAAAGAAGTGGTTGTTGAATCTGGGTTACTGGAGCCGATGCTTGAGCTACTGGAGTCGAGCGACGCTGCTGTGCAGTGCAACTCCTGTGCATGCATCATGACCTTGGCCTCATCTGGTGAGTACATTATTGTTGAAATAATTTTTTTATAATTCATTTAGTATGATTTTTTTCATCAAGAGCAAAATGTTTTTACAGAGAACATTTATGCAAATAACGAAAAAAACCGGGGCACAGGGGAACCAAGGTACAACATCCTTATAATAATGCTGTCGAAGTGAATGGATTCATGGCCATTGTTAACGCAAACTACTGTACAACCCACATTTTTCTGTGAAGGTTACCCCTCCAAAAAAGATGAAAAATTCAGAAAAAGGTCCACTGAGGAAAAGGTTTGCTTTTGATGCGTGGGGGGTGAGGGGCGGGTTAGGGGGGAAACAGTGGTGGAGTTTTAAAACAGTGCCAAAAGGAGAGCAAGGCTGCAGCCTGGTAAGGACAGGCTTGCTTGTCCATAGATAGTTAGTTTGGCTGTAAAACCAAGAGGGCGGTAGCTGGCTTGGTACTAGCAGTCGAGGACCTTGCAGTCTTCTAGGTGGCGGCTTGGCATGTTCTTCTCAGTCACCTTTGGCGCATTCTGCCTCGTCATAGAAACAAAACCCACACATAGCTGACACAAGGCGTCTAGTTATTCTGTAACTGCCATTTTGGATCAGAATCACTTTGGAATCCTGCTAAGCACACATTGCAGCATGAGTAACGATGAATGGTATTGTCTGGTTAGCTATTGCAGTTTTTTTAGCGTTGGTTTGTAACAATTGCAGTTAATGCCGTTGTGGTTGGCGTGTGTCTGCGAGCTAAGCAGAGATAGGAGGAAATCCATGGAAACATGGCTCCTTGCTGCCCCCTCCTACGCTCCTTTGAAAAAGGACTCAACCCTTCTTCTGGTTCTGCTGATACGCATGCCCAAGAAGCAGCTTCTACTTGCTTTGGCTAGTTGCACAGGTTACAGAACTATTAGTCCACACACTGAAAAACAAATGAGAGTTCTTAACTTAGAAACGGAAAGAAGCTTGATCGGAAAACATGAATGTCATCTTAAAATTGCTTTACTAATCTATTTGCAGGCACTGATTTTAGATCACCTCAAACAAAGTGCTATGTTTTCACAGTTACCAAGTAAATGTTTATGGGTCATAGTAAGGACTAAACCACCCACAGCTGCTCTTGTGAAAAAACAGAGGGCTGGAAAATACCCGGATTGCTTACCGGTAATCTTCGGTACTCGCAGTCTATGGGCCACCTTGCAAATTTGGCAGTGCGGAAAGTGGTGGTAAGTCTGTCACTGCCACTTTTTTGGTGGTTATGTAATTATTACCACTTTAAAACACCACCTCATTTTGAATTTGGCTTTGAAGTGGAGGATTCCCCTCCAGCAAAATTCTGGAGGTAAATCCTCACTTTAAAGCCAAAAATCGGGTGAATTACTGTAGTGCAATTACCAATCGTGACAGTTCCATGAAAATCCCCATGGATTTCTATGGACTCCAATAAATGGTGATTTACACCACCATACTAACACTCACAATCCTGTGCTGAGATCATAGGACTGAGTGGCGATAATGGGAACCAATTTTGGTGGTAATTTGATGTATTTACTACCGAATTACGACCAAACTCGGAATTAGGCTCCACACCCCCAAATTTTGAGTTTGGCTTTTAAGTGGAAGATTTACCTCAAGCTAAATTCTGGATGTAAAGCCTCACTTGAAAGACAAACATCGACTGAAGTACTGTAGCGGATTTACCAATAACGACAGTTCTGTGCACATCCCCATGGATTTTTATGGAATCCAAAAATGAGCATTTCCATCGCAAATCGACACTCGTAATCCTGTGGTAAATTCATAGCACTGAGTGGCTCCAATTGTAATTGATTTTGGTGGTAATTTGAGGCGTTTGCCACTAGAATACACCCAACAGAATGACCATTTCCGCCACTTGGTCCGGCGGAATTACTGCCGGATTACGAGTGACAGTGGCAGAGTTAACAATTCCGGTGATTTTGCTGGTTGTTTCGGCCGAAAGTGGGAGGATTGACCTCCAGCTTGATGGTACTCATAATATGACGGGGCAGGAAAAGTGGCAGTAATTTTGTTACCGCCAATTCTTTCCTGCACCACCATACTTGTAATGAGCCCCTATATCTTTCTCATCACAGTACTAACACAGTGAAGTAACAGCCTCCCTGACAGACCTTTGCTGGCAAGTACTCAATACAATTACAAACATATGCGTTTTTGAACCCCTTCCCCATCCCCTTCTGCACCCCTCCTTTCTGTGATGGCTTATAAAGATAGGCTTTCCCTGCAGCGTCTCATGACCTTTTCAAGCCAAGAAGGTTCAAAATAATGAGCAAGGCCTAGGGTGGGATGAAGGGAAGAAGGGTCCGGATTCAGAGTAACTTTGACTTCCGATAAGTATTCGAGGCATTTCCTCAACACCCAATCTTTCTTGTCCCAGTCCTAGCAACATGAGGATATGGCAAGCAGCAGACTTTGAGTCACAGATCACAATGACCCCCAAGAATATGTGTTGACCTGAAGCAGGTAGTGCACAATAAAATTGGACAGAGGCCCAGGTTGATGCCCAACATATTTCTAGCATGAGTACCCCCTTTAATTCTGGCCAGAAAGCTGTGATTCCTCTGGTTAACCTTCCCTGTATACCAATGGAGTAGGCAACCTCGTGAGCTCATATGGCAGTGAGATTACCTGTTTCATTCAACAGCACAGCATAACCTTGGAAGGTTTAAGAACCTCATGGCCTGGGCTGAAGGTTCCAAATAATTAATCCCTTTTTAGAAAAGGCTGAGGTTCGAGAGATGTACATGTTTACTCCTGTACTCTCGTCTAAAGTATGAATTGAGTTCTCCAGAGAAAATAAGGAAAGTAGGGTAGCAGGAGAATCTTTCATTAAAAAAAACGCATCCGCAAAAATGCCAAATTCGGCAGTGGAAAAAATAACGAAAACCCATAATGTCGATGCAGGGGGAGCAGGGGTTGCAGGGGTGCCCCCCGCTTTCATGTTAAGGAATGCGGGGGACAAATAAAGCTTGTTAATAAAAGAAGAAAAAAGTAATCTATTGCTAATGTTCCGTCTCTCAATGGGGAGGCGGAACTCACGTCGCAGGGTGAGCACAGCGGGGAAGGACAAAAAGGTAAGTTTGGTGGTGGAGGTAAGTTTAAGGGTTAGGGGGATGCAGGGAGGGGGGATAGCGGGCGGGGTGATGTGTGTGATTATAGCATGCCAGACATTTTGAATTCGAAATTTTCGGATTCAAAATATTCGGCTACAAAATAATCACGTACATCCAAAGGTAGATCAAGCTCCTGTGCTTAATGAAAAGGAGTTGAAGCCTGAGGACTAAATGAGTTGGATAGGTGTACACAGAGGTCCGTATTACAAAAGTGAAGGTACAGTGATACGCCGTGAAGGGCCTCTAACTCTCTCAGGTACCTAACAAATCTTTTGGCCACTATAAAATAACCTTGATAGGAGGTTTAGAAGGACATCTTCTAACAGAACAGAAGGAGCCCTTTGTAGAGCATCCAAAACGAATGGAAGGTCCCAGGAAGGAAGCACCATTCTTGGTGGAGAACGAGAGGACTTCAACAAGTTAGGGACGTAAGGCTCTAACGGGCGCAAAATGTGCACTATCCATTGGCTAGTGATAATTAACTCTCAGTGGGGTGAGTAAGAAATGGTGTGTAGTCTGTATGTATAGATCAGGTTGTGAGTGAACGTTAGAACTTTGAAGGGTCATTGGAAAGCTGGAGGAAACCATACTTCTAGTAGCACCAAGAGGAGAATGAGTCCCAGTGCCTTCCATAACCGTTGAGGGTGGAAGGATGCCTAAACTGCTAAATGGCTAGTGCTAATTCTGCTGACATGTTCACCTCAATTAGTCCCCCCCTCTAAACAATCACATTGACAGCCTGAATCTGTGAAGAGGACTGGACTCGATGAGGGCCATCTCAGAGGGCACAGGATTGTGGGTAGAATCAATACCTCTTAAACCGATTCATTGCCAGAGAAGCAGAAACAAGTGTGTCTGTTTCCACTAGGGTGCAATCATGATCACTGCAGCCATTTCCTATTGAATCCTTTCTAGAACCCTTGGGATCAAGGTTATTGGGGGAAAGATGTAGAGCAACCCCTCTAGCCAGTGCAGAGATAGGGTATCCAACCACACCGCCCACCCCCATACTTCTGGGTCCTTTGTCATGGAGCAGTACTGGGGAATCTGGGAATCGATTGCCAATGCCGTCAAGGCCTGACTCTGGCCCCATTCTTGAGCCAATGTCTCTGAAGGTTACCATGGTTTTGTGACAGATCCTGCTCGAGACTTCTGCCTTGATGTTCTCTTTGCCCAGCATATAAATTGCTCTCAGATGGAAGAGGTGTAATTTTGCCTACGAGTAAATCTCGGGTGCTAGATCTTCCAATAGCTGCAGAACCCCAACCCCCTTACAGTTGATTTAGCATTTGGCCACCAAGTTGTCAGACTGAACCAAGACTGACATCCGCTTCAGCTTCTTGGGGAAACTTTCTAGGCGAAGGTAAATGACGGACAGACCTCTCCGATTCGATGACTGTTGGGATTCAAGCAAGAGCATGCAGAGTGTCAAAGGTTAGAATCCCAGCCCCTTGCTTAGCGGATGATCTCCAGCATAAAATACGATATAAATGCTCAATTTATTTTTTCTTTATTTTTTCTTGGGATGCTGTGGTTGCTCCCCTGCCCATCTTCCTAGCATCCGTCTGACAAAGGGTGAGATGGTTGGGTTTCTACCCCTTTTAGATATTTGTATTCTACAGCCACCACCATAGGGATAGCGCAACATCCTGCATCATCGGAACAGGTGTGTCATATGCTTTTACTTCATGTTTCCAATGAACTAGATGCCTTACTACAGTCTTCAAATGGAGCATGTCCTAATGAACTGACAAGCTAAAGGAGGCCATCTCAGCTGAACCTTCAGTCACTGGTGCGCTGTTGGGAAGGTAGACTCAAAAGCACAAAGATCCAATCTGGGCTTGTTGTGCTGGTAGAAACCAAGGTTGCAGTTTTTCCTGAACTCCACTGCGAAGAAAGGGGTTCATTTGTGACTTGTTAAATCTGATTAGCCACTTGTGTGATTAAAGTTGTGAGCATGCATGGTCTTCGGTTAGAGGAGGCTAACTGAAGACCATGCACGCTCGCTACTTTAATTGAAGCACCATGAATTAACCAGTCATCTGGCTAGGGTTGATGCTGACCCCCTGTCCTTGAAGAATCACTGTTAAAGGGGTCAGAATTTTGTATAAACCTCTAGGGGTGGTTTTGAGGCCACACAGTACAATCTGAAATTGATTGTTTTTTTCCCTGATGTGAATCGCAGGAACTCTTGGCGTGACTTGTGGAGTGGAATATGGAAATCCTTTAAATCGATGGAGACCATGAACTCCCCTTGTCTGAGTGTGCAGTAGGTGGTCTGTATGGACTCCAGTTGAAATGGCATGTGCCGTACAAATTGGTTCAGATCCTTTAGGTCCAGAATGAGGGAAAATTCTCCAGATGATTTCCTTACACGAAAAATGATAAAGTAATTCTTCTGGCGGGACACAGATGATGGCTCCCTTCTTCAACATCTTCTGGACACCTTCCAGTTAGAGCAAGCATTTTCCCTGTTCCTGATAATGTAGCTCATTCTATGAGAGGTTTAGGGGGAATTTTACAAATGTGATCGAGTACCTCTGTTAGCCAATGTTTAGAACCTATTTGTATGAAATTGAAGTTAGCCTAATATGTTGGAACTTTGGAATCCCCCCCCCACCCCGCCTCACTCACTTCTGTTGATGGTCGATGGCAAGCCAAATGGATAGGATAGCTTTTGATTGAAGGGAGCTAGAGTGCGTGATGACTGGATGGTGACTGTCCCACATCACAAAACCCCCTACCTTTGTTAGGTCTAGTATTCTGAAAAGAACAATTCATTTTCAGACCCTGACTCTAGCTGGTCTTTCATGATGGATTGGAAAATGTAAGCTTGGCTGCAACAGTTATTGTTGGCCTGCTCAACATCCATGGATCCAAACAACATATTGACTAGGAAAGTCAGGCATAGTAGCAATGCTTACACCTTTAAATATTTCAATCAGAACTACCTTCTGGCCACCACCGTGGACATAGAAACAAAGGCAGCAGCTCTAAGGGTGTTGTTGGAAATATCAGAAAAAAGCTGAATTTGTTTCTACATCACAGCCTTTTATTCTAGGCAGTAAGCACCTTCCCCTGTCACTGCCCATATGACTGTGACATAATCCAACACTGATTGTGTAGTAATAGGTTGAGTCGGTACCAGCCCTTATGGAGAAATTATTCGCTTTATAACTTCTTTTAAGGGGCGATCGCACTCTGAGGCTATTGCTGTTTTTCCCGAGATGGTAGACAGGAGAAACTCCATCTCTAGTGTAGCAGAATACTTTTTCTGGAACCACAGAAGCTGATACATTATGCTCAGAAACCTGTGAACGCCAGTCTTCTCTGGCTTATTCCACTCTTTAGTCAAATCCTCCATTATGTCAAGCAGAATTGGGATCCTAACTTTAATGGGTTTCTTTAGCTGGCATATCTTTGTATAAGATGTGGCTTCCTTAGGTGTGATACCATGTCACACCTAAGGACGTCCTCTTACCCCCGCCCTCCAAGTCTCCTCCACCAAAGTGAACCTCCCTCGCTTATCCACCCCCAGGGTCGGCATCCAAAAGCGATGACCTTTTTTCTGGCCACCTGAGAAGAGGATCCAGGGGCAAAAGATGTGAGGACGCCCTCAGGTTCCTCACATCAGCCAGACTGTGAATGTGGTACAAGATATTGTGTTATCTTCCTGGGATGTATCCCATGCACTACTGCCATATGCAAGTGGGGCAAAGGGGCAATTGCCTGCTAGCTCGGCTGGACTGTTGCCACTTGGCCCAGAGCTCAGAAAAGAAATATTGAAAAAGATGAAATCCTTCAGAATCTAGCCTGCCACAAAGGAATTGAATGCTGCAAAGCCTGCTCAGATTCTCTGTAAACTGGGCGAGTCATTCGTCTTGATTTCAGCATTGTTGTAGATGTGCCTGGGTGGCCAACTGAAATGGGCCTCGACGGTGAGTGAGAGGTGTCGAGGCTGGAGGGGCGTGTTCATACCGTCAGTGGCAATGCATGCATTTAAATAACAGATTCTGTGACCCTGGATGGAAATGTTGGCACCACTGCTCCCCATACACCATTGGTTTGTTAGAATCCACACCAGCATGTCCTGAAGCCTACCTGCAAAGGAAGTAAAAGTCCATATCTTATTAGAGTTGTTCGTCAGTTTGATTCTGTACAAATGCATCCCCTATGTTCTGGTGAATTTGTCTATCACCAGTGTGTTCATACAAAAATTGTTTAATAGCTTCCTGAATAGCACACATCAATGTTGCTTATATAGTGGTTATAGAAATGGCTGTAGGACACAGTTGAAAAAAACACATGGAAAGATGTATTATTCTGGTATTAATTATTAGAAGACTATAAACTAAACGGGTCATTCAGAGTTGGCCAATTTGTGATGCCACCAGTGGTCGAATTGGGTGGCAGCGGTTGGGAGTGGTGCTCCTCTACTTTTTATAATTAAGTTTTACCATTCCTATACTTTTTTTTTAAACCTCTGGAATGGCTTTGTTTTAAAATAAAAGTGTAAGAAGAAGTTGAAACTTGCACTTCAATGCACTGCACTGAACGTTCCCTTAAACAGCAGGTACGTTTGTCTGGGGGTTTGTATTGAACATTGGAGGGGGCATGGTGATGCTGTTTATAAGGAGCAGGGGCAGGTCAGCAGGGAACATAGTTCCACTACTTCTTTTCGCTCACTTCGACCACTTAATACAGCTGAATAAAGTTACCATATCTGCCGGTGGTATTAGTGCAAATACGTCCTACTCAACATTTGCCACCAGGAGAAGTGGTATTTCTGGGATACCTCCAGTGCTATTTCACAAATACCACCAAGCATGACGGTTATGTAAAATGTTTTAACCTTTATTTCAGCCTTTTTTTTAGCATCAATGCGAAGGGAGAAATGGATTATGTACAGTAGTGGCTCATATCACTACTGTTGATTTTCTTTATGCACAAAAGGGTACATTCTGGCCCCTTTATCCATTATATTGGTAAGGTGGTCAGAGTAGTCAATCAGAGATGCCTATCTTTTTACCCCCTCAACATGGCCCTTTGTAAAACCTTTGTTCACTCTATTGAATGGAAGCACATGTGGAAAACCACTGATTGTATCTGACCAAACCCTGACTTGGGTAGACCGTAAAATCAACAGTATTTGCTAAATGCTGACGATTTTACTGTTACCACCCAACTCTGAATAGACCCCTTAAGTGTGTGATTGTTTTCCACTGTCTTGTGTACAGAACATTCTTCTCTTATGTCATCAACGAAAGACACACATACAAACCAACACCAGATTCAGATAAATAGATACAAAGCCACATGAGCAAAGATACATCCTTTCATCTATACGTTACACTGTCCGAAACACACTAAAGAAAGACACAGTCCCACTTATTTGAAAACACATATTGATATAATATGTCACTCTTGCTCCCTCTCCAACTCCAGGTCCAAGGAGCATTCACCTTACAGTTCTCTCTGCTTCTGTGAGTTGAAATATGCAACTGACCTTCCAAGAAAGTGCAACTTGGCAGCGCAAAAAAAGGCTTGTCCCCTTGCTGTCTTTCACGCTGCATTGCCCAAGTGCAGACACCATATCCACAATTACCAGAAAGGCTCTGACCGTGACCTCTTGTCGCGTCTTGCAGAGGCTAACTGGCAAATCAAGGTGGTCTAAGGTCTAACTGAAAGCCAGGGCAACGGGAAGTTTGTGAGGGGCAAGGAATGGGCTTGGTGTTATGGGCAATTAAAGGGCCTGAGTGGCAAGGAATTGGTGAATGAGCAAGGCGGGCAAGGGAAGGAGTGCGTGCAACAGAAGGAGATTGAGTTAATAGTTAAAGGATGGAGCAAAAGAGAAACGAAGGTCTGAAAGTTAATTGTAAGAAATAGGGAGGCATTGAGAATGTAGTGCAAGGGAAGGACACCAAAGGATGCTGGGTAAGGGAAATTGTGTAAATGATACAGAGGTACACATCTGAAATGGAAGATCAGCAGGTTGACATTTTCTGAGAACTATGTCTGATCAGCAATCAATTGCAGCTAGTTGTGGAACTGACCTCATTTCTTTTTCTGAGTAAGTGATGCGTACTTGCTTTATGTGACTTGGTACTTTGAAAGTATACACAATTGTACAGACTGAGATTATAATTATACTAAGTTTTCCTTCTTATTATAAACATAGTCTGTTTCTCAGATGTATTTGCCTCAGGATACAGACGATTAATAGGCTTCCCTCTTGTAGATACATTGGTGCTTTGAAAATCAGATTTGTTGAACAGTATACTAATTTAGCCCTTGAATAATAACTTTGCAGAAAGGATTTTTTGTTGCTAATATTGAAGATGGAATAGGAGAAGAGGAAGTCTCCCCTGCATTCTGAATTCGAAGCTGTCCAGAAAGAAAGGACTGGAATCCCCACCTTTCTCATGTCATACTTTGGGCCTCATTATAAGTACAGGGGTGCAGGAAAAACCAGCGGTAATGCAGTGGTATTTCAGTTACCACTACATTACCGCACCACCATACTATAACTTTGGTGGCGAGGAAGAGGAAAACTCTCCAGCAACATGCTGGTTGTAATTCTGCCGGCTTACCGCCAGAAAATGGCCATATCAGTAGAATTTCTGCCAGTGGTAATTCTGCCAAAATACCCATCAAGTCCATGGGGACTAAGACCACCAAACCACCACTTGTAATCCAGCGGTAATTCTACCAGATCAAGTGGTGGTAACGGTAATACTGTTTGGCGGTATTCTGTCAGATTTACCACCGGAATACCATCAAACTTATAATGAGACCCATTATGTGAACCTGAGCAAATCACTTTTCATCACTATGCCTTATTTTTTCATCACTATGCCCTACTTTGAGAAACCCGGTGCGCAAGCTTTGGAACTTTTCTATTCTAGAGGAATACTTTGTATCAGAGTGGTCGCGTGTTTGAGGAGACACATTTTTGAAGGTCGTTGATGTAAGCCATTCTCAACTATTGAACTACCAGGAATACTTGTTATCAGAGTAATTAGAAAAAATGTTGGCTTTGGTGGTCCGGTTTATCAAGGTGACATAAATAAACTTGGAACAAATTGTAAATTGTAGAACTCTTGGAATAGTACCGTACCGAAAGTCGCATCTTCCTGAGTTGTGGTAAACAAAGCCAAAGAAACCACTAATAAGAATAATTGTTGAGAAATGACTCAGATAGAAGACCGCGCCAAAGGAGTAGTTTTGCAAAAACAAAATAATTCTTTATTCAGACAGATTAGCCCTTGTAGATTGACAGTTTTGCCCTTGTAGATGACACGTGTTTCGGCCGTACATGAGGCCTTTCTGAAATCAGGGCATTAATATTGATCATTCACGCAAACTTATACGTTTCTATTTTCCAAAATAAATTGTTCATAATAATATATGACATTCAATTCATTTAAAAGAACAGTTTCAACAAAATAAACCATATTTGCATAGAATAGTGAGTGTAATCAAGCTAAGCCAAATCAAACAATGATCAGGTTAAAGCCCATGTGAATTCATAAGAAGCAAAGTGGGATAAGAGAAAGGAAAAGAGGAAGTACAAAAGATTGCATTTTGTTCATGTGGATGAATACATTTCATAAAACAACCAAATCAGAAAAAATATAAAATGTAAAAACGATCAAATAAAAGCAAAAACACAGAGAATCACAGGTTAGCGACGGGAAGGATTGAAAGGTAAGAAAAAACGAGAAAATTCTATGAATTTTAGTCCATTTGTTTGATAATAAGAGTATCGTGTTATTTTTTTAATTCTAGTTAAAAGTGGGTAATTTTACCTTATAAGTTTCATGTCCCCACATTATTTTCTCATCGGTGCTCTTCAATAATTGGGTTCAAGCCCTTGAAGGAAAGTGTGGATTTGGTAAGTATTTAAGTATAAATATAGCATTTATTGAAGTACAACCCTGTTTAAATGCTTAAATGTCTTATTCTGTCCATTGGTAATATATAGATATGTAAATTCGCCCTCTAGTTTGTTAATTTATATAGTAAAATATATTTTCGTTTCGTTCAGCAGAGTGCTGCTTCCGCGTGTTACTTTTACATGTGGACAGCGGATGGAAGCTCATAGCCATTTATTCAAGTACAACCCTGTTTACGTGCTTAAGTATCTTATTCTGTCCATTGGTAATATATAAATATGTAAATTCGCCCTCTAGTTTGTCAATTTACATAGTAAAATATATTTTCGTTTCGTTCAGCAGAACACTACTTCCACGTGTTGCTTTTACACGTATACAGCGGTTGGAGGCTTGTAACCATAACTAATCATTTCCATAACTTTAGCCTGTAGGGGTAATTTCAATTCTAAGTTTATTGTTTAAACATTGTGCATAGCGGCATTTACAAGCACAATGCGAAATTTTAGTGACACGTTCATTGTTTGGGCATTGTGCATCGCAGCATTTTATGTGAGCGCATTGCAAATTACATTAACACTTATTAAAAAAACTGCTATTTATTGATAGTCTCTTACCTTAACTGGTCGCATCTAGCGTTCTACTCGCATGTGTCTATTATCTCGCGGGGGTGCCGAATGGCATCTTCATAAACTATTTGTTGTAGTGCCGGTTGTCATGGTAATGACAACCCTGGTCCCTCTTCTATTTTCGTCATTGTAGCCAAAGCCTATAATCGCATCCGCCATCTTTTCGGATGTAAGTATCCACGAATTCAATGCAAACAAGGCAAGCTTTGCCCAATTCATTCCAATGATCAAATGAGATTGTCTGTACCTGCGTGAATCTTAAATAAAGGTATCAATATATTTAAGAAAAGCAGATAAATTCAAAAACGTGCTATATTGATAGTTCGAGGGGATTGGGTCCTCCGACGTATTCCATATCTTTGACAGTAATCACCACAGCTGTGCTGCTTCGGAAAATGTTCTGCATCCTACGTCGATGCGCCGTCCCCGAGGACCTCCTCCGACGGCCAACGTCACCCGATGTGATAAGTAGGACGCACGACGCCCGTAGCCTCAGTTCCGTTTTTTCCACGAACGTGTTCGCTTTGTGAATCTCGGTACGCCTTGACTCTTTGGAGTTTCTGTTGTAATCTTCTCGGTTCTTTGAACCTGTTCGGTTTTGTGAAAAAGCCTGTTCATGACGATGTCTGCCTCGTCTTCAACCCCGCGTCCAGGCTTCAAAAATGCGGGGACTGTGGGTCCAAGATGTCAGTAACGGACTCGCACGACGCCTTCCTTTGGTGCCTCGGGGAGGCCCACGACACGGACGACTGTGTCGACTGCCAGTCGCTCACGGCCAAGGCCTTGCGGGAGCGCAAGAGGAAGTTGTCGGTAGGTAGGGTGTCTAAGCCCCGGAAGTCGAGGTGTGCGGGGCTTTCGACAGATAAATCGAGAGGTGACTCTCCGCGTCATCGTCGGAGGTCCAGTGGGTCTCCTTCCAGGAGTCGGTCTTGCCACTCCTCTGCCTCTTCGAGGCATTTCCGGAAGCGCCGGCATCGGTCGCCTTCCCCGTCCTCTTCCGAGGACTCCGCCCATCGGCGGGTCACTTAACCCACCATGCAAGCGACAACGGAGGAATGGGCTTCCTTCGGGAATAAGATGTTAGCGATTCTCGAATCGCAGGGCACCGGTCCGTCCGCGCCTCCGAGTGGGGTCGGTCGTGATCGGGTGAGAGACACCGCACGCACGCCTTCTGGCTCGGGTGGTCGGCACGGTTTGCGGGAGAGGTCCCGCTCAGACAAGGGTAACTGTTGTCGCCATGCCCGTTCCAGGTCCCGGTCCTTGACGCGCTCGAGACCACATAATCCTGTGCAGTCTTCGAGGAAGACGTCGACGCCTGTGGCGCCGAGGTCGTCGCCGGCCTCTCTCTCTCTCGAGGCTCCGCCTCTGAGGGGGTCGTCGACAATGTCGGCGCCTAGGTCATCGAAGGACACGCTCGGAGCTCTGGCTTCGAGGCCTGTGTCGATGCCGTCGATGCTGGCGGCGCTGCGGCTGACGTCGATGCCGATTCACTCGACGCCGATTCTCTCGACGCCGGCGCCAATTCGTTCGGCGCCCTCAACGCCTTTCGAGGTGGTGGTGTCAGAGGGGCCCCGTGGCACGGGGGAAGCCCCTAGAAAGGCTCTGGCTAAGGTCAGGCATAGCCTTGGTCCCCAGGTGCCTTCCTCTCACCGCCTGGAGTACATTTCAGAGGTTGATGAGGGCTCTGATGAGGGCTTGGTTCCGGATACGGTGCCAGATGAGCTTCTCTCGGGCCATAGCCAATTTGAAGACCTCAGGCAGTCACTGCATGATGCCAGTGGACTGGACACCTCTCCGGAGGTGGAGTTTTGTAGGCCTCAGCCTGGCACTCATGCCGATTCTTTGTACCGGCGCCTTATGTCTCGGGTCACCGAGTACTTGGGATGGTCGGCTCCCCCAGGGGAGTTTGTTCAGGATGATCTTACGGACATCCTCGATCTTGGTCCCCCCACTGACCTGGTACTGCCGTTTCATATGGCTCTGCAGAGAAGGTTGCGGCGGCTTGGACTGCATGTCCTGATGCCTACCCCCGGGGACCCAGACCAAGTCCAGCAACCCCGGAAGCAGGCATCAAGTTATCCCAAGCAAGCCCAACAACCCTATTTGGGTGCAGTCCTGGCGTCTATGGCGCCAGGCTCATATGGCTCCAGGACTGACTCTCCATAGGCACCAGGCTCATAGATTAAAACTTACCTGATGCAGACCATGCTGCAAGAGCTCCAAGCCAAAAGAGGCTTGGAAGGGACTACTTTACCTAGGGACTATTTTTTTACTCGGGTTGGGCTGGGGAAGAATACTTACCTGGGACTACTTTGGAGGCTATTTAAACCATGCCCGAAGAGCAGCACGCGCTTCGCGTTATTCTGCATCCAGCAGCGTAACGCTCACCGTGCCTGCAAGTCTGCATCCAGTCTTCTGCCATGCCCGCCTTGAGTTTGGAGTTCCTAGAAAATGGGAGAAAGAAGGAGAAAAGGTTAGAACAAGAGCAATACCTTTGATCCTTACCTGAATTCCCAATCCATCGCGTCTTCGAGCTGGAAGAAAGAAGTTATTTTATGCGCGTCGCCTCGCCTGCTGCAGCGCCGCGCTGAACTCACCAGCCTTCGCAGCATCTTCACATTCCACCGCATCCTCCTGCATGCTCCCGCCGCACTCCGGCACCTAAGGAGAAGACAAGAACAGCAAGGTGAGACAAGGGAATACACAGAGGAATATTAGTCCCCCCCCCCATAGACTTTCCTGATTTTACCACCGGGGGTACTATTCCTCTTCACGGGGTCGGCGCAGCTTCCACTGCATCTTCCCCGAACCCCGGCCCCTAAGGGGAAACAAAAGGACAGCAAGGTGAAACAAAGGGACTAACAAGGGGAACCCTCCTCACCACAATAGACTTACCTGATTTTACCGCTGGAGGCATTATTCCCCGAGACTTCATACTTTCTCTCAGCGCCTAAATAAGGGAGAAAGCAACACGCTACATATTGACATTATTTTATCGAACTGTGTTGGATAATACAAATCCTTACCAGGATATTACGGCACTCATCACTAAGGTCACGCTGCAACCTGCAAGGAATCGGACAAGAGTGAAAGTCAGGCATTTGAACTCTTACGAACTACATACTTACGGAGTCTTGCCAGGAATCTCGGAGTCAATATTGTTCTGGAACTCACCAATTCCATCGAGCCAGTGAAGCAACTGGTTATCTACGCACCCCTGCGCTCAATGCAGGATGGAGAGCTCATCTTTTCAAACCATCAGGTGAGACTATAAGAGGGGTATGAAACAGGTGGTGGTGCCGGAAACACAAGAGCAACTGAAGAACAAGGCAAAGGGTATTACATCAAAAATTCATTTTATTTTGTTATAGATTGTAAAAAAGTCTTTAATTAATTCATTTTGTAAAACACATCCTATATAACAGATATTCATACATTCATTCATACTAATACAGCTCAATACAGCTCCAAAAATAGTACATTTACATTTTTTAAAGGGAAATGTGAAGAAAGTGCAACAACTGTTCCATTGTTAGGATAAAAAATACGCTTTCTAAAAAAACAATTAATGGGATCAAAAGCAAACAGATACAAATTCTGTGTAATGGAAATATCAACAACACTTCCAGTGTTCAATGATAATGGTTCATTCCAGACAAAAATTATCGACTATTAGTGCCCAGACTGTTGATGCCAAGATAAATAAGTCTTCTTAGTCAAATAGGCTTCTTAATACATAGTTTTGACTTGAATAGTTATCTATGTCTTCATCAGGATAGGGATGAACCTAACAACATTTCTAAAAAGAAAAAGAAAAAAACAATGATACAATTAAAATTGGATGTTAAAAAACCTTAATTCACTAAGTTGCTCTCTGTGAATACCAATAGTCCAAATATAGGGAGAGGACAAATTAAGTCATACTCTGAAACCAACCCAAAATTTGACTAAATGGAGAGGGTTAACTCCAATTTATTTAAATGTTGCCCACTAAGGGGCAATGCATATCTCAAAAGGCCTCACATACCTCCCTTTCTCTACAAAAGGATATAGAATTCAATGCATCAGGAAAGAAAAAATCATTTCACATTGATGGGACACTATAATTTTGTGTCAATATATTTTCCCTAGTTTAACACCCCGCTCCCCCCATGTCTCCATTTGGAATTCCATTCAGCAATCAACTAAAGTAATACCTGAAAACCAGCTTCTCCTCTGTATTAGAGATGCTGGGTCAAATACAGGTAGTCCTCGTTATAAAGCACACTCCAGGAAATTTGTAAACATCAAACATCCCTGAAACGCCAAACAACAAAAGAACAGTACTTCTGTCACCACTGTATTACAATCCTACTTTAAGAGTATTTGATATAAGGCAAATGAGCACCACAAAAGGTATGCCAGCGAAATTACCTCAAAAAAGGGATAAATCTCCTTAACTTTGTACAGATGAAATGTCGGCACCGTCTGTCTCTTATCGAGGCCGACTTTGTAGAAATGAAAGAGGGATAGACAGAAAACTGTGACCGCCGTAACGTCCCCACTGTGTCGCAGTTCCTACTCTGCAAGCGACGCAGCTTCTAAACGCGAAAAACGAAATCAAACATATCAATGCTACGCTAAGGCTATAGAGAAATGCAATCCAATGTGTGCTCTTCAATTGGAAAGCAATTGGAAAACAAGAGAGAAGACCACCCTTCTTACTCAATATATGGGGCGTAACACTCCCAAATGTCTTCTGTGCAAGCAATTCGAAGATTAAATGAGGTCGCTGTAATATCCCTTCTGTCAAGCAGTTTCTACTCTGCATGCAGCACTGCTTCTAAAAAAGAAGCGAAATGAAAAGTGTTACGCCAATGTTACATGACAAATAGTACATGTCACGCTAAGCCTGCATGGGGAAGCACTCCAATATGTGCTTGATGATAGAGAAAAAGAAAAAGAGGAAGTTCAAAGCTAATTTCCAAAACATATTTCAAAAAAGAAGGTTCAAAGCAAATTTCTGAAAAAGCGCTTACCTCACGCAGAGTGACCGTCGCCCACGGAGAGTCCCAGCAGACTGAGGAGACCAAGCGGAAAGCGCTAGTCCCTCTTTTATGTCGAGGTTGTTAGGGGCATAGGTACAAACAAAGGACCATTATCGTGTGTCCCCGGGTCACAGACACAGAAAAAGGACCAACGCCATATATGCACCTACCGAAGGAGAGTTGTTTCTAACGCTCGCGTGTTCTACCGCCGTATAAATGGTCTGGTGCCAAATTTTTACATATAAATGGCCAATCAGTGTGCAAAAGAAGAAAAAGAAAAAGAATGTCAAGTGTCCTCATTTTGTATACTTCTTGTAGCCCGAATACAGGTGTTCTTCAAAACACATAATGTGTGTAAAAATGAAATAAACCGTGTATTGTCGCCAGGATCTAAAAGATACACTCAGTTTTGAAGTTTTAAAATTAGAAGACCAGACACCGTACTGGTAATACAAGGAGGAATGAAATCCAAGTTTTAAAATTAGAAGACCAGACATCGTACTGGTAATACAAGGAGGAATGAAATCCAAATAACTGTATTTTAAATAAAATTATTTTCAAAAAATCCTTCTTAGCTCCATTCCTCCTGTTGATTCAGGCCTGCAGTGAGGCTATTAGTATGGTATATCCACCACTATTCTCTTTGCGCAAGACATGTGGCCACATTAGCCTTATCTGTGCCACATACTCTTTCTACAGCCCACCATTGCAGATCTTCTGGGCTGTGTTTTAGTTCCAAGAAGTGTGTGCTCAAAGGGGCATTGAGTTGTTTGGTTCTAATCTTCGAACGATGTTTGCCTATTCGTAATTTGACCGCTCTGGTGGTCTTTCCTATATATGCCTTCTTACAAGGGCAAATAATAGCGTAAATCACATTAGTACTGAGGCAAGTGGTGTGTTGCCTAAGTTTCCAGTCCCTCCCATGAATATTAACAATGGAGGTGGCTGAAGTGCTAGCACAGTTGCAACAGTTACCACATGGGAAATGGCCAACAATAGGGGACATGCCCCAAGTCATAGAAATAGTGGGTTGTGTATCTTGTAGATGGTTCCTATCTGCTTTCGAAACCCAGTTTTTGATGTTCTTGCCCTTTTTGAATGCATAAATTGGTTTGGGTAATTTCTGCATATTTAGTTGGAGCAAATGCCAGTGGCTAGAGATAATTTTCTTGATCTGGTTGTGCTGCGAATTAAATGTGAGCGCACACACTATTTGATCATCTTTCAACTTTCTTTCTTGTACAACATTTTTTTCCAAAAGTAGTTCTCTATGTTGGTAACGTGCTCGTTTTTTACAGCATCTGAGAAGTTGTTTAGGGTAACCTCTTTCTAATAGTCTATCTTCTATAATAGAGGCTTGCTTGATGAAATCTTCTACTTTAGTACAGTTCCTCCGAGCTCTAAGAAACTGCCCATAGGGAATATTTGATTTCAGAGATTGAGAGTGAAAGCTCTGATGGTGCAATATTGTATTCCTATCAGAGTCCTTTCTGTACAGGTCCACAACCAATCTCTTATCGTCCACCTTTATTAATAAATCCAAGAAGGCAATCTCTTTGTTGCTGGTCTAGATCGTGAATTTCAAATTTGGATTAAGATTATTAATCCAAGTGAAAAACATATTGTAGTCACCTTTTGAACCGTCCCAAAAAATCAGTATGTCGTCGATGTACCTTTTGTAGAGTTTTAGAGCCGGTTTAAATGGATTGGTCTCTGTGAGAATATTAGAGTCTTCAAAATCCCACATATATAGGATAGCATAATTTGGGGCAAAAGATGCACCTATTGCAGTCCCCTTTATTTGCATGTAATATGTGTTTTTGAATCTGAAAAAGTTCTTAGAGAGAGCAATTTCTAATAGTTCTACCAAGAACTCACTAGGTACAGAAATAATATCTGTTCTGGTTTGGAGAAATCTCTTCATAATCCCCAGGGAATCACCTTGTGGGATATTCGAATATAACGATTCAACATCCAATGTGATGAGTATGTCATGGTCCTTATTAAAAGGAAAAGATTCTACTAACTTTTTAACATCCGTTGAGTCCGAAAGGTAAGTAGGCGTATTTTTTGCCAATGGTTTCAAGAAAAAATCTAAGTATTGACCTATAGGTTCCAAAATGGAACCACTCAAAGAAACAATAGGTCGACCCGGGGGAGCACTCATGCTTTTATGTATCTTAGGTAACATATAGATAAGAGGAGTCCTGGTGTTAGAGGGCAGCAGGAAATTAAGTTCTTTTTGCGGAATGATGTCTCTTTCCAATGCATCTTTGCCCAATGTTTCAATTTCCTTCCGAATCTTAGGGGAAGGGTCTCCTTGTAGTTTTACATAAACCTCTTTGTTTTCAAGCTGTCGAGTAACTTCATGGTCATATTTCATAGCATCCCAAACTACAACTCCCCCCTCCCTTGTCGGCTTTTTTTTATCACAATCGTTCTATCTGACTGTAATTCCTTAAGTCCTGCCCAATCTTCTTTGGTGAAATTGAAGCATTTTTTCGACGTAGTCTTATCTTTGTTCGCATAGATAGCATGAAAATCTCTAAGCACCACTTTCTCAAAAGTAGCCGTTTCTTTAGATATCATATTCAGTGAAGGAGTAAATTTAGAAGGAGGTCTAAAAGGCGTATTAGGGCTTAATTCCGTAGAGGCAATCTGAGTATTAGAAAAGAAATCTTTAAGTCTAATCTTACGGAACATGCTCCTGAGTTCACCTTCTACTTCCATTTTACTAGGATCCCTCATAGGAATAAAAGAAAAGCCTTTTTCTAGTATAGAAACTTCATTAGGTGTCAAATTCTTGTTTGACAGGTTGTGTACCGCAGAGGGAGGGTTTACCTTCTGTACGCCCTCCTTCTTGTCTCGAATACATTTCCTAACGGGGGCGGGCCTGTCTGAGGTGGAGTAAAAGGGAGTTCAGGTGGAGGATAAGGTTGCATCTGCCCCTGCTGGGCAAACCCCTGGGGATAAAAATAAGGAGGATATTGGAAGAAGATGTTTTGTCTTCCTCTCCTCCCCCCTCTTTGTTGGCCTCTGCCCCGTTGTCTCTGATTTTGTTGGATACCTCTCCTACCCTTTTGGTAGCCATCTCCCTCGTCGGAAGAGGTATCTGAAAAGGTAACCTTCTTGCGGGAAAACGAATTCCCTGTATTGTCATCTGGGTCCCTCCAATTGGCTGGACCCTGGTAGTCAGTGCTGAGATATGGATATGCTGTTTCTTTAGAAAAGTTTTTAACATCTTTGATAAGTTTCTCCATTTTTTTCGCCGTGGTTGTTTTGATAAAGTCAGTGACTAGATTTTCGATGGTCTCTAGTTTTTCTTTAATATTCATAATAGTAGTATCCGCCCTAAATGCGACTTCTGCCTTTTCTATCTCTTCTCCAACTGCTATACTTTTTTTCAAGGCTGTGTTTATAGTGAGCAGCATCCAGTCCCTACTACACTTTGTCCCTATTCCAGAAAATGCGCTTTTGTATTAAACATCATCTATGAATAGACAAGGCTCATTACGGACTAATAGTCCTGTAGGGATAATATTCTTCTTTAAATATTCTGTAAGGAGATGACTGTGCATTTCTGTTCTAAATTTCTTTTTCTTGAGACGCAAAATGCTATCACGAGACTATAAGAGGGGACATCAAAGATGATCAGTGGGGAGAACAGCGGGGGTGGGGGGATTTATGCTCAACTCCACGGGTGGTTAATTCCCTCTCTCCATTTGGAGAAGAATATTCCTACGGGCCAAGCAAACGAAGCTAGGTGGGCCAGTCCAGTCCGTCATCTCGGCCCTACGCGTCACATTGGTGGAGACTGCAGCTGTCCAGTTCAGATCGACGCCTCTGTGGGAGCCAGGTGAGCGCAACACTGCTCCGGAGAGTCTCCCGGCAGTGGGCAAGTCTTTGTCGCGAAAATACCGTCCAGCCAGTAGCGACCCCTGCTACTTGTCCAGGCACCCAACTCCAGAGAGTTTGGTGGTGCAGGCGGCTACGGCACCGGCAAAGCAGGCATCGTATCCTACCATCCCTCCGGATAGGGACGACAAACGTTTTGAATGCTGGGCGAAGAAAGTGTTTTCTTCAGGGGGTATGGCGCTTCAGGCGGCCAACTCCGTATGTGCCTTGTCTCGTTTCACACACACTCTGTGGAACTGTGTTACATTAGCGGCTGAACATATTTCCAAAGGGGACGAACAGGATGTTTTCCTTGCTATGGTCCAGGATGGCAAGGATGCCATGTGTGAGGCCGTTCAGTCGGGTTTGGACATGGCAGATTGTGTCAGCCGGTCCATGGTGGCGAGCACCGTAATACGCAGGTTTGCGTGGTTGCGGAAGTCGGGGTTCGCTCCTGATGTACAGTCCCGGCTACTCAACATGCCCTTTGATGGTGAACATCTTTTTGGCAGCAAGGCTGACAAGAGCCTTGAAAGGTTGCAGACCTCCAAAGCTGCAGCGAAGTCGTTGGGCGCTGCAGTTCGACAACCTCCGCCTTTTCGTCCTAGGGGACAACAATGGAGGGGAGGTTCCTTTCGTTATTACTCATCCTTCAGTAAAGCGAGAGGAGCTGTCAGTCAAAGAGGCCACCGTAGGAGTACCAGAGGTGGAAAAGAGGGTACTCGAGGTGCCAAAGCCGCTCGGGCAGTTGCCTCTTTGCCCTCGGGCAACGCCGCAGCAGCTACCACTCAGTCATGAGGCCATGTCCCATGGTTTGCTCGTTGGGGGAAGGCTGGCGTAGCATCTTGATAGAGTGGCGTGCCATTACTTCAGATGTGTGGGTTCTGGAGACATAACCCACGGCTACTGTCTTCCCTTTCGGTAGAGGCCTCACGACAATCCACCTGGGAACCTCTCTTTGAAGAGTCCGGATCCGCTCCTTGCGCAGGAAATTCAAGCCCTGCTGGAGAAAGGCGCCATAGAACTGGTGCCTGTAGCGGAGAGGAACAAGGGATGGTATTCCCCTTATTTTTTTATTTCGAAGAAAGACGGGGGATGGAGACCCATCATGGACTTGCGCGGTTTGAACAAACTCCTACGGTAGGACAAGTTCAAGATGGTCACTCTCTCTCAAGTCCTCCAGGCCCTTCAACTTCAGGACTGGTTGGTGTCTCTGGACCTCAAGGACGCTCTTTTTCATGTGCCGATCCATCCCAAGCACAAGGAGTACCTGAGGTTCGCTGTTGGCGACTCGCACTTTCATTTTCGGGTCCTGCCGTTCGGATTGACCTCCGCCCAGAGGGTTTTCACCAAGCTCATGGTGGTGGTGGCAGCGCATCTCAGGAAAGGGGGGATTCACGTCTACCCCTACCTGGACGATTGGTTGATCAGTTCCTCTTACACTTGGTACCAAAGTCTGTTCTTGTGTGAGCACTCTGCTTTTGCTCATTGCTCTCTTCACGCAAGTTTCTGTGTATCCTCTAGCTAGGAACCTTGTCTTCAATAATACGCATTCTTTCTCAAAAGATGTTGTTGTTTGACAATTATTTCTAGCCCGTATAAACTCCCCATAAGGTATTTTGAGGATAGTGGGTCTGTGATGACAACTTTCAGCATGTAATGTAGAATTAGCCTCGGTAGGTTTTCTGAATGTACATGTCTTAAGTTCTTTTCGGTCTACATAGGCAATTAGATCTAGAAAGTTGATTGAATGTTCATCGCAAGTTCCAGTAAATTGTATTCCCAGTTGATTATTATTAATACGATTGGTGAATTCTTCAAATTTAAATTTGGTACCTCTCCAAATGATCGAAACATCGGCGATGTATCGTATCCATTTTAAAATTCTTTTTAATATGCCTTGTCTTGATAGATGACGGTGTCCTCAAAATAGCCCGTAAAAATGTTTGCTAAGGCCAGAGCGTATTTTGTGCCCATTGCTATCCCTTTTAATTGACTATAGTAGCAATTATTAAAGTTGAAGATATTACATTCAAACGTTAATACAAGCATCTCTTTAACCAACTGTACTTGTTGATATATTGATGAGGAATCTTCTTTGAAAATGTGGTCTATACTTTTAATCGACCATCGATGTTGAATAGACGTATAGAGTGCATTGACATTAAGCCTTGCCAATTGATAAGTATCTTCCCATTTAATGGTTTTGAGTTTTAATATTACGTCCATAGTGTCTTTCAGGTATGCCTTCAGTTTACTCGCTCTTGGTCTTAAAATGTTGTCAAGATGTTGTCAAGATATTGAGAGATGTTTTCCGTTGCCCATCCAATCCCACTAAGGATGGGCCGGCCTTCAGGTATTGTGTCATACTCCTTGTGTATTTTTGGAAAAAATTAATTGTTGGTGTTACTGCTTCCTTAATATACATGTAGTTTATTTCATCGTCGGTCAAAAGACCTTTGCGGTACCAATTCAGTATTTTTTGCTCCAGTTGTTGTACACTTTGCTTTATTGGACTGTTAGGTAATACCTCATAACATCCAGGTGTTTCCAAATGTCATCTGGCCATTTCTAAGTAATCCGGTCTTTCCATTATGACAATATTTGCATGTGAAGCACCCCAGCCCAATCCGCATTGGGGAAGGGTATGTGAGAAAGCTGAGGGTATTCTCGCTCCTAAAGCCCTTGGATCCTATGCGCAGGTGGCCAGGAAAAGGCCATCACCCTTGGATCCTGACCCTGGGGGCGGGGAAGTGAGGCAGGATCACCTGGGTGTAGGGTCCTTGGGCCAGACATGGTATTCCCCCCTTTTCCTATTAATGACTGACCCAATCCCTCCCCAATCTTCGTGGGCTGTTATAAGCCAGTTCCCCTTATTTCTCCACATATGACACTTGACAGCACTGGGACGAAAAGGCATCTAAGAACAGTGAAGACTACACTCTATTACCACTCTGGTACTGGGACGAGGAAGATGCCTGCTGAAAACTGTGAGGGTCAGGCATATCCCGTTGATTGTGGTCAGGCAGAGCTGATTGGACATCAACATCTGCAGTCTGTCAAGGGGCTGCAAGTGTCTAAAAGGAGAGCAGCTCTGCAGCAGAGAGAGTGACACGAAGTGCGACAGGAGAAGCAGCAGGAAGGCCGGTGCAAGGAGCAGGGAATCCTATTTAAGAAGCATGCAGAGACGCTGAGATCTGCAGAGAAGTGGTCTGTGGAAGCGTGGCATGGGAGCTGGGGCTCCGTGGAGCAGACTGAATGCTGCAAAGGGAGCCGTGTGGAGGGGCTGTCCCTTTCCCTAGTGTTCAAGATGCTTGTGTTACCTGATAGGCAGGAGTTGGATCCCTGACCTGAAAAGCAGAAGGCTGTGTGATTTGCGCTGCTGGGAAACCTGTGGACGTGACCAGTGAGTTTCTAACAAATGAGAAACCTGGTGCGCAAGCATTTGAACATTTCTATTGTAGAGGAATACTTTATATCAGAGTGGTCGCATGGTTGAGGAAACATGTTTTCAAAGGTCTCCGATTTAAACCATTGTCAACTATTGAACTACTAGGAATACTTTGTATCGCAGTGGTCGCGTGTTTAAGGAAACACATTTTTGAAAGTCTCTGAGTGATGGGTATCTTGTTTAAGGCAAACTAATGGAATATTAAACAGCGGGTTGAATGGAAAGTGTGTTAGGAGTACAACCCATGTCTATTGAAAACCGAAAGGAATGAAAGCTTTACAAATAAGCAGAACTGTTACATATTGAATTCTAAAAATGAACAGAACTTTAAATTCAAGTAAAACCATTATATGCTGAATTCTAAAATGAACAAAACTTTAAATCCAAGTAAAACCCTTGTATTTTGCCCTCTAAAGTGAATGGAACTTTAACATTGAACCAAAGAAAGGCATATTGAATACCAAATTGTGTGAAAACTACATATAACAGAAATATACCTTGAACGCTGAATTAACTGGAACCTTGAAGTTTACTCCAAAACAGTTAAGATATTCACATGAAAACCAACCATGAAAAGAGGGCGCATGTGTGGTAAAGAACCCTAAGAAGACAAAGGATATTTGATACTTAAATTAAGTCTTGGGGAAGGGAACCCTCAGACTTGGCAACATTTACTGACTGGAGGATGGAGTCTCAAGGTTATTTTTGTTTGGAACTGTGTTACTTGGAACGTGGGGAAGCAAACACTGAGTATTGGTTAAAACTTTATCATCCTTAAGATAGGTAATTTTGAGACGTTTTGTTGGAACTGTTTTACACTTGGGCAAGGGGGCTGAAAGGAAGCTGCAAGAAGCTCAGAACTTTATGTTGGACACTGTTCGTTTGGTTTCTGACATCCCTACACATTGTATAGATTAGTTGTGAGGGCAAGTATAGGTTTTACACAACAGATTCTTAAGTTGATCTCTTTGACTCAGACTTTCCTTAGTTTCATCTAGGTAGGGAAATCCCACCTTATCAAAGGGCAAGTTAGCAATTTTTCCATCTTGACATATAAGTTAATAAAGTGTTTTATTTTCAATTCTAAGTCTGTTGTCTGTGTCTTGCTTCATGATGCCTTCACAGCATGCACTGGTTGGTACTGCATCTGCAGGGTGATTGTGGGACATGCATTTGTGCTATCACCCCTCTCCTCCCACATCCTCTTAGCCCGTGACCCATGCAGCAATGTGTGTCTAGTTGTACATGTACTCATCCAAAATTCAGGTCCTTTGTCCTCCATGACGCGCCATGTATGCCGGCAGGGTGCTGTTCCGCAAGACCATGGAGTCATGGGTTGATCCGGGGAAACAGGCACAGCAGTGCATGATGGTCAAGTCAGTGTCACAGGTCACCTGGACATTGAGTGAAAGGTACTGCTTCCGGTTGCTGTAAACCTCCTCTGATGCGTGGGGGGCCACCACTTCATGTGTGCAGTCCAATGCTGTCAACATATTGGGCATGCCCGCAATTGCATGGAAGCGGACCTTAGTAGCATTTACCTGTGCCTGGGTAGATGGGAGGGAAATGTGCTGGCCCACATGGCGCAGGAGGGCTTCCAGTACCTGCACCTGCACTCTGAAGAATGCAGGCTGTGATATGCCATGGAGCTGGCACACGGAGTGCTGGAATGTGCCTGTGGCGAGGAAGTGCAGGACAGACACCAGCTTCAACAGCAGTGATATGGCGGTCCTGACACCAATTTTGCTCCCAATGTCATCCTGAATAAGGCTCACAAGTTCTAGTATTGTCTCCCTATTTAGGCGGTATAAAGTGTGTATCTGTCCATCTGTCAGGGCCCAGGTTGTAGCCCTTGTGTGGGGAATCACAGCAGGCCTCTGCCTCGCCACTTGCATCCCAAACCTCTGCCTCCCCCTCCTCATCCACTCCCTGTCCTCCTATAGCCAGCGATGCAGCTCGAGCTCAATCAGCTGCACTCCAGTGTGCAGCGCCTCCATGTCCATAGCTACGACAACGAGTGGCAGCATGGTTGTGTTTGGGAGTGTTCTTGTGGTGGGTGTTCCTGTGTGTATTGGGTGCACCTGGGTGAATTGGGTGAACCTGTGGCCTTCTTTCCCCCACCTAGGCCCATTTACCAGCTTCTCTGCAGTGCCAATGTTTCTGGCATGGATTTGCCGCTAGTACAGGTATTTTTCAAGTCCATGCGCGTAATGTGCCTGTGTTTCCATAATGCCGGTGTTACCAGCAGGTGCTGGGGGAGTTGCTGCTGCTACCGTTGCCTGTGTTACTGCTGCCGATAGTACAGTGTACACTGTTACCAGCGCCGGTGTTTCCAGATACATGACTCTGGATACCCTGGTCTGTTAATAGTGCCGGAATACAGTGATACCGGCACTTTATTACTAGACTGGCACGCTTGTAATGTGCCCCATAGGCCTTTGATATCATATTGTAAATCGCCTTCTTTGCGAGATATGTTGGTCCCATTTTTCTTCTGTCAAAACAGTGTTGTGAAGGAAATCTGGTTGACCCCAAACTCTGAGTGGCTTTCATAAATGTATGAAGTGTAAAGTTTGCAAATATGCTAAAAGCACTGATCATCTCATACATCCAGTGACAGATAAGTACATTACAATTAAAGGATAACACCACTTGTGAGACTGATTATGTAGTGTACACGCTTATGTGCTCATGTGAAAAGTGATATGTGGGTACATTTAAATTGAGAATCCTACAAAACATCAGAGCCTTAAAAATGAGGACCAATCATACCAGATTGCTAAACATTATAGTAAGGCACACAATAAAGATCTGACATGTTTATCTTTTGTGGGTATTGCACATGTGAAACAGCACCCTCTTGGAGGGGATAACAAGTTGACCCTTAAAAGAATGGGCATTAAATGCATTATTGATTTGAACACAGACTCCACACAGGCATAACTATGATGAAGAGCTACATACCTTTTTGGGGCAAATTGATGCAAAGACCTCATACCCCTTTCTAAGTGTCTTTGAAATATTGATTGTATTAAGGCCTTTGATTAGGACATTGTGATATTGATGATATTTAAATGAAACATATGTGCTCAATGTATGTATTAGACAATGTATGAATTGATGCATGGACCTCATACCCCTTCCTAAGTGTCATTGAAATATTGATTATATTAAGGCCTTTGATAAGGACATTGTGATATTGATGATATTTAAATGAAACATATGTCCTATGAATGTATGTATTAGTTCTTGCTGCACAGTATCTCCTGTCATTGTATCTACCTTCCATCTCTTTTACATCTTGCACTTGTTTATCTGATATGTATTTCTGTTATATACCGCTGTGTAACCTAAGTTGAAAGTCTTCTTGTATCTCCTGCGACCTGATACCCTTGAGTCTGGCGGGCATTATAAATAAATAAACAAACAAACAATATATGAACTGACTAGCTCATGTTGGGTGTTTATGCAACTATACTTCTTTTCTGTTTTATACAGAACCCTGTTTTATACTAATCTTTTTCTGTTTTGTAATTAATTCCTCTAATGTAATTGCATAGTAAATTGATTTTAATCTAATGTTGTACAATTCAAAACGGGTGCAGAGTGGACAAAAGTGTGTCTGATTAGCATTAATCCATGCTTGGTGTTTTTTGTGATATTGGCATTGATATGATTATGCACTAGTAGTTGTTGGGCATTTGTGTAGGTTGTTCACATCAGTGTATTGTCATTGGAGTGATGGATTTATTGCAGGTGTTTAATAGGAGTAGTAACTGTTTCTTTGGTGCAGGCCACTTGGCCATTATTTGCACAATATACCGTCATAAAATAACACTCTTGTGAAGAGTGCCAGGGGATCATTCCAATGGTGATAGTGCGGTACAAATGTCCTTTAACATTAACATGTAATGTATGTAAACAAAGTAATTGATTTTGGTAGCTATATAAGTGTAGTATGATGTTTGCATTTCTATACAATGTGAAGGCTGCCTATATATTTGCATCTTAGATACATTCTCTGACCTGATGTTGTAAGATGTGTGACGAATCTTGGGATTCAGTCACTTCTCCTCAGTTACGCAATACCCTCCCTAGAGGTTGAGATAAGCAAGACCTCACTGGGAGATACTTCCTGCATGGGGACCGATGAGGTACTCCCTTCCCACCTAAATCAGCAACCCACTAAGGTCATTCTTGTTGGAAGAAAACAAGAGGAATCTTTGTACATTTGCTACTGTGATTCTCTGTCTGAAGCCAAGTACATAACGTGTACTGAGACGAAGAAACCCAATGGAGCCATAATGAATATGATGAAGACACAGAAGAAGGACTTTCACAAGAGGCTGGGGAAGCCCGAAAGCAGCATCATAAGAGTGGGAGGAGAGAAGGAACATCAGAGAGAGACCCGGGTGTTTTAGATCAGCTGCTAGAGTGACGCTGATGAACACGGGGAAACACTGCTAACCAAGCTGAAAGGAAGCTGCAGAGGAAATGTGCCAGAGACACCATGTTCGAAAGGCCAGCAAGTGAGAGCCTGCAAGGGTGACTCCGGACCCAGGAGGGACATACATGAAAGCCAGAGAGACGGCAGGTTATAAGAGCCTGCAAGGCTGACTCTAGTCCCAGGAGGGACACACAAGAAAGCCAGAGAGACGGCAGACTAGTGAGAGCCTGTAAGGCTGACTCTAGTCCCATAAGGGGCATCCGAGTAAAGCCAGAGAGAGGACAGGCTAGAGAGCCTGTGAAGTTGAATCCAGTGCCCGGAGGAGGACAGGAAGAGGAAGTGGTGGCCGGACCAGGGAGTGAGAAGAATCCCTAACTGAAGCCGAGACCACTCGTCCAGAAGCACGCTGGATGGTGCAGAAAAAGGAAAGTGAACCAAGTGCAAGAGGTATTGTGACAAGAAGGAGAGAAACAAAGAAGGACAACGCCAACCAGCTAACACAGTCCCACTACAAGGAAGGTAATGGGGAGAGGGGGAGACCCGGGGAGAGAGGCGGTTGTAACGGTTCGTATATTCATAATCATCACAGTAAGAAAAACGAATATAACGATTGGAGTAATCATACTCCTCTCGGTAAGAGTGCAAGTACCCAAGAGAGTAAAAATCGTTACTGGGCTCATCTTACTCGCCCCAGTAAGAACGCAATTAACCAAGAGAGTGAGAATTGTTACTGGGCTCATCATGCTCATACAAGTAAGAGAGCGAGTAACCAGGAGAGTGAAAAACATTGCTGGCCTCATCATACTCGTCCCAGTAGGGGAGCAAGAAACCAAGAGAGTGAAAATTATTACTGCTATCATCATCATAGTTGTATATATATATATATATATATATATATATATACGTATATATATATATATTTCTGAGGCTTGTTGAATCTGCTTAGATCACATGCCGTGCATAGGCCGATATCTAGTGGAAGCTGCGGATTATTACAGTTTGTTTTTCGAAACTCGAAAATGGGCGTCAACACAGGGCCTTCCAGTAATATTATCCCTAGTGTGACGTCCACTATACCCATGATCCCTCACGCGTCTAGGACCCTCAGATTGTTTTTTCTGCCATACTGGTCGGAAGCATTCTGCGGAGTTCCCTGGACTTACTTTTGCTAAAATATTGTTATATTTCCCCATTTCTCCACCCCAACATCGAGTCACCGAACATCCACACTCGACGCCGGCACGGAGAAAGAATCGACCGTCGAGAGCTGCACAACGGATTTGGGCCTCGGAAGGCCGCTGGCCTCGGCCCGGGCCTAGGAAGGCCTCTGGCCTCGGCCCTGCAAGTAGGGAGAGTGGCGGGTGGACATACTCTACACTCTATTGGTATATAGGTACATTCTTATATATTCCTACACTTATTAGCCCACTGCCACAAGGTGCGTATGGAGGGGTACCCCTTTCCAATTTTGCCCCAAGTACAACTGCAAGTACCCTTGGGTTGACAGGCACGCCACGTGCAATCTCTGACCACCCACAGGCTAACTGCAGAGCGTGTAGTAGGTTCAAACTGAAAACACTGAAGGACCGTTTGATCAAGCGTTCGGCCCACCACGCCAGGCGTCAAGAGGCCATGGCAGCGGTGGGCGTCTTCAGCGATGCCGTGCTTTCGGATGGCGAGGGCAACGTGGCGTCAATTGACAGCCAAGCGCAAGTCCCCGACCTCGGAAGGTCGTCCGGCAGGGCGGCTATGGGGAAGACCCCCGGCGACACAAGCGCTACCCACAGCACTTCCAGAAAACACATGAAGTCCAACCAAGACTCAACGCGTGCGCCGAGTACTCGGAAAGAGGCACATACAGAACAGTCCGAATCGGTGTCCTTTGGGCGTTCTCGATTTAGATCGCCGCATGACTCCAGGCAACAATCCATTGTTGCCAGAAGTGCCTCGCTCCCCAAGGTAACGGAGGTTCGATCGTCAGAAGATGAAGCCGACCTCTATCCCCAGATCGCACTCCAGGAGTCGGCGTCAACAGGCCGCGCAACGGCTGTTCCCGAATCCCAACCTCCACACTCCAGAGATAGGTACACTACCACTGAACCTCGGCACCAGGCGTCGAAAGGCTCCGAAGGGGCGAAAAAACAGGGTAAACACTCTTCCACCCACGGAGAAGGGGAAAAACAACAGAGGAAGCAGTCTTTGCCTCCTTCCACACCTCAGAAATATTCTAGCCCACATAAACAGATGGACAAGTCTCGTTCTTCTGTTATCCCCAAGACCCCTGTTCAAACCAGTAGGTCTAGTCAAGTTAATACAGGGAAAGGCCTTCAAGAAAGAATCATTCCCAGTTCAAGAGAATGGTCTAGTGATGACATAGACAGAGTCATGTCAAGGATGTCATCATTGGCAGATTTCTATGCCAAAAACCCTGAACACTTTCTCTCTTTTACCCCCGACGGGTCAACTCCCTCAGGCTCTAGGGATCCTATACCCCCAAGTAAGAAGTCCCGGGTTGAAGCTCCTACTTCAGACCCCTTCAGTATACAGCCCTATTCTCAATATCAGGGAGATCCATCCTTTGGTGAGGATCCAGATTTTGGGCATGTTGGAAGAACAAACTGGGACGGGCTACTATTGGGATGACGAGGACCAAGAGGAGGAGGAGAAGGACAACCCAAAAACCTACAGGCTAGATTCCCCGGTAGATAAAGAACCCCCGGTTACCGACTCCCCTGTCGATAACCAGCCTCTCTTGAATGAAGTGCTATCGAGAGCGGCAGAACACTTCCACATTGACACCCAGGGTGCTCAGGAAGAGAGGGACGTTGCCGAGGAGTTAGTTGGAGAAAGCAGACCTGTTGCCCAGGCCATCCCTATCCTTAAGTCAATTCAAAGAAGGATAGACCCTTCCCATGTTAATCCCTATCTCACTAGGGCGGTAAACCCCAGAGTTGAGAAGCTTTTCAGGGCAGCCCAAACAGACCCAATGTACATAAGAGGGCATCTGAAACCGGACTCCTTGGTAGTGACAAACACCCGTAAGAGGGCGGGCACACCCTTGTCATCGTCGGAAGATCCTCCCGACAAGGAGAGCAAGAAGATTTATGGCTTGGGCAGGAAAGTAGCCTCCACTTCCGCCTTCCAGGCAAGGATTGCCAACTCCTCACCCTGCTGGTGAGTTACAACTGCCACCAGTGGGAAGAAATCACAGCACTCATAGATTCCGCACCAGAACCCTTAAAGAGCCAATTGGCACGCTTTTCGGCGGAAGGAAGAGCCGTGTCCAGTTGCATTTTAAAAGCAACCTTTGATGCTGCGGATAATGCCGGCAGATTGATAGCAGAAGGTACTGTTATCAAAAGGCATGCTTGGTTGCGACAGTCTGGGTACAAAGCCGAAACCCAGGCATCATTGATAGATAAACCGGTGGAGCCGGATCTATTGTTTGCAAAGGCGGTCGTGGACGTGCTGAAAAATGCCAAGGGCGAGTATGAGACACTCAAATCCCTAGGCCAACTATCCAATAAACCCACAAACCAGAGAGGGAATGGCAATTTTCGTCAGAGGGTCTAACTGTTCCCAGGGGCAGGATACACAATGGAACAACAACAGCCAACAGTCTACCCAGGGTTATGGCAGGGGTAATAAGAGAGGACATGGTAAAGGTAGAGGAAGCCCCAGTAGAGGCGGCGGCACGCCTCCACCAAAACAGTGATGCTCCGTTCAGGGTCCCTTCTCACGCATCCCCAGTAGGGGGACGCATATCCAACTTCACCCAAGCTTGGGAAGGGATCACATCAGACAGATGGGTGCTGTCCACAGTGTCCGCAGGATACTGCATAGAACTGTTAAAGCGTCCCCAAAACCACCCTCCACGACAAAGAATACATTCTTTGGACCACCAGAAGATCCTCCTCAAGGAGATCATCAATCTTCTAGCAAAGGACGCGATAGAACTCGTCCTGGGACAACAGGTAAACAAGGGTATTTATTCAACTTACTTCCTTGTGCCAAAAAAAGATTTGACAATGCGCCCAGTATTGGATTTACGGCCTGCAAACAAGTATGTCAAGCCCCAAAAATTTCACATGACTACTCTCCAAGAGGTAATCCCCCTCCTAAAAAAGGGGGATTACATGGCAACATTGGACATGAAAGATGCCTATTTTCATATTTCCATGTTCCCAGCGCAAAGAAAGTACTTGCGCTTCAAGGTGGACAGTCGGCACTACCAGTTCAAGGTACTGCCCTTCGGGATAGCCTCGGCTCCAAGGGTATTCACCAAGGTACTGGCGGTGGCAGCAGCACACCTACGCAGGGAGGCAATCCCGGTGTACCCTTACCTGGACGACTGGCTCATCACGGGGGAGACCCCAGTAATTTGCAGAACAAACATTCAAAGGACGATCGACCTCCTTTTCGAATTAGGGTTCTCAATAAACGAGAAGAAGTCAAGTCTGGTGCCAAGCACCTCCAAACAGTTCCTAGGCCTATCCTAGACACGCAAGAGGGGTTGACCTTTCCATCAAAGGAAAGAATTCGGAATATACTGATGCAAATTCTGCAATATCAGGCCGGTCGCCAGATAACGGTACGCAAAGCAATGCGTTTGCTAGGCATGATGGCATCATGTATTTACCTGGTCCCCCACGCGCGCCTGTGCATGCGTCCCATGCAGGAATGGTTGGCGAAACAGTGGTCTCAGGCAAGTGGTCAGTGGGACGATCTAGTGGTTGTTTTGCCAACACTGGTACAAAGCCTTCACTGGTGAACAAGCGAAAATCTGTCCAAGGGGAAACCCTTTTACGATCCTGAGATACAGGCGATAGTCACAACCGATGCATGCCTGACAGGGTGGGGAGCTCACCACCTCCACCACACAGCTCAGGGTCTCTGGTCTCACTCAGTGGCCAAGAATCACATCAACCTGCTAGAGCTTCTTGCAGTATTCAGAGCGCTTCAAGCGTTCGAGCCCTACCTGCTGAATCTGTCAGTGCAGATCCGAACGGACAGCACTACAGCCATGTTTTACCTAAACAAGCAGGGAGGGACTAGTTCGCCAAATCTGTCAAAGCTTGCCCAGAAAATGTGGATATGGGCACTCAGACGGAGGATCTTCCTGTCATCTCAGCATGTTCCAGGGGATGTCAATTCTCTGGCGGATGCTTTGAGCAGAGATCCCCTCCGAGAGGAACACGAATGGTGTCTACACAGAGAAATTGTAGAAGATATCTTCTCTCAGTGGGGTTTCCCCACTATAGACCTATTTGCCACAAGCGAAAACAGACAGTGCACAGGATTTGCATCCAGGTTCCCCCCAGCCAGACTCCCAGGGGAACGCCCTGTGGATGAACTGGTCAGGGATGTTTGCGTACGCTTTTCCACCAACACCTCTCATCAGGTAGGTGGTCAACAAGATGAACAGAGAGTCAATGACGCTCGTCCTAGTTGCTCCCATGTGGGCGAGACAACCGTGGTTCCCACACCTACGCAGACTAGCGGTGTGCAAACCCATCAAACTCCCGGGCTGGTACAACCTACTGTCCCAGACCAAGGTCAAACAGTGCATCCTCAACCCAACTCTATGACCTCAGGAGCCATTTTGCTAGGTTCATTGAGTTCGGACATCTCAAATTATCTCAGAGGTGTATGGACATCCTAAAAGAATCTAGGAAGCCAAACACGAGGCAATGCTACTTTGACAAATGGAAATGATTTGTTATCTGGTGCTAGAATAAGCAAGTCAACCCAGTTGATTGCACTTCTTCCACAATTGTCACATACATGCTCCACCTACTGGATGCAGGACTGGTATTTAACTCACTGAAGGTACACCTGGCAGCGATGTCAGCATACACCACATCCCATAACAAGGTGTCGTGATGGAAGATACAGTGGTTAAAGCTTTCATGGAAGGAGTAAAGAGACTTCACCCTCCTATTTCAAACCCACCACCAGGATGGGACCTTAATGTGGTGCTATCTAAACTCATGGGCCCCCCATTCGAACCCATGCATAAAAGCAGTCTCAAACACCTGACATATAAGACAGCCTTCTTAGTAGCAATAACATCTATAAGAAGGGTCAGTCAAATTCAGGCTCTGTCAGTGCAGGTGTCATGATGCCTATCCCAGGCATCCGGACCAAGCCCATCAGCCCCGGGAGCAGGCATCTAGACATTTAGTAAAACCTCAGCAGCCCCAGCTAGGGGCTATCTGGGTTCAGTCCTGGCGCCTTAGGCGCCAGGCTCATAGTAGGAATCAGTCTTGGCGCCTAAGGCACCAGGCTCATAGTCATTACTTCTCCAGCATGGGGTCTGGCATGGATTCACGTGCTCATGAATATTCCCCGTCGTCAGGCTGGGAATCCTCGGTAAAGAAAAAATCAGTATCAGTTTCGTTTCTGATCTGTCTTTCGTAGTAGTAACCAATCACTGACCTCTGCGTCATACTGACCACAGCCAATGACTGCCCTCTACCTAAGCCCCGCCTCTGGCAGCCATCTTCAGATTTGGTAGCAGGTGAAGTGGCAGTATGACCAAGTGAAGAGCCGCAGAGGGGTAGGCGGGAGGGTTCGCATGTGAATCCATGCCAGACCCATGCTGGAGAACAACAGTTACAGGTAAGTAACTTGTTCCTTCTCCAGCATGGGGTCTGGCATGGATTCACATGCTCATGAATATAAGAATAACTAGCAGTACACACATGCACAACCACGGGGGGTGGCAAAAGGCTCAACATTAAGCAATACAAAAAACTCAACATTAAGCATCTCCTACCTCCTCACCAGGCTCACCTTAAGCGAACAGGTTGCGCAGCACTGCTTGGCCGACCCTGGACTCCTCCCTGGAATCCCGATCGACGCAGTAGAATCTCGTGAAGGTGTGCGGTAGAGTAGTGAAGGCCCCTACCCAGCAGGCGAAGGCCTCTATGGAGGCTATCACGGCGACTCTGGCCAAGCCGGCAGAGACAACGCCAGCGGAGACTGCCTCTGGGACTAGAGTTTCCCTGCCGCCAAGGAGGGAATCCTCTTTTCAACCCATCGTTGTGGCCGCCATGATGGAAGAAGCGAGGGGGGCACGGTGCCCTCCTCGAGCTCGGAGTCAGCCTCGGAGGAGGAACTGACCGAGGCCGTGGGGAACCTCAAAGTCCAATTTGAGAAGGTTCAATCCTGTCAGGAAGATCCTCGGGACATAACCGAGGAAGACGACGATGGTGAGGAAGAGCGGCCTTCCCTTCCGGCACAGCCGGATCCTAGGCCTCAAGATGGCTCGGCAGCCATTTTGTCTGCCATCCAGTCCTTATGCTCTGAGATAAGGATGAGATTCCCACGGCCCAGGCCGGAGGACCCGCATCCCGGCCCGTCGGGAAGTCCTCAGAACAAACGACGGAGGACCCACTCTCCTCTGCCCGCCCCCGTAAGGCCTACAGTTCCCTCCGCATCCTCCCACGAGTCGGGAGATGACGGTGCGTTGGGATCGACGACTGGGTCTGAGGGCGAGGGCGACGACGACGGAACGGGTCTCCCGTCTCCCGTCGCACGGGCCTCGCCGCCCGACGAGATTGGCTCATTCCACGCCATGATCGCCAGGGCGTCCGAATTGTTTCAGCTCTGCCCGGAGGAGCAGAGAAAGGAAGGTTTCCTCTATCAGCGCCGGGAGGCCAAGAGGAAGACGGTCATCGCGGTGCCCCTAATCAATGACATCTGGGAAGAGGGCCTGTCGGTTCTCAAAAACCCCTCCACGGTACCAGCCAAACGGGACTGGTACGAGAAGAAGTACCGGGTCCCCGAAACCGCTCCCCTGTGCCTCAGGGCCCAGCCAACGCCAGACTCGGTCGTCTCGGCGGCGGCGAAGAAGAAAGCGGCGGGGTCAGGAGCCTCGACGTCGAATTCCCTGCCGGACGGCGAGGGAAAGAAGTTGGACGCCATGGGGTGGCGGGTCATTTCGTCGGCAGCGACGACGATCAAAGCGGCCAACGCCCTGGCGATCGTGGCCCGTTACGACAGGGAGCTCTGGTTTAAGCTGGCCCCCATATTGTACTTCCTGCCGGACGACAAGAGGTCCGAGGCCCTGGAAATACTGCAAGAGGGCGAGGTGGCGTCGGACCATGCCATAACGGTGGCAACCGATATTGCCGATACCGGGTTCCGCCAGCTGGGCAACGGTGTTTGCCTACGACGACGGGGTTGGCTCCGGGCGACCGACTTCCGTCAGGACGTCCAGACCAGGGTGCTGGACATGCCGTTCGACGGCAGCAACTTGTTCGGGAAGGCGGTGGACGAATCCCTCCAAGCCATAAAAACGGACACGGAGACGGCCCGCGCCCTAGGAGCCCTTCAGCAACGACGCCCTTTCGGAGCCCCGGAGGCAGACAGGGTGCCTCCAAGGGATCCAGCGGTGGCTCGTCGTCCTACCACCAGGCGGCACGCTCCTCGTCTCAGGAGGCCTACAGGGGCAAGGTGGCCAGGGCGGCAAGGCCTCCACCTCCAAGCAGGACTGAACCGGCCGTGGTCTCGGGCCCCACCGAAGCACCCCAGTGGGAGGCCGGCTGACGAATTTCGTCGGCGTGTGGAAGTCCATCTCCACCGACCGTTGGGTGCTGGATACCCTGGCAAGAGGACACTCTATCGAATTCCTGTAGAAGTGCCCTCACGTTCCACCTGTGGCCAGGAAGGAAAATCACGTCCCGCAACTGCTGTTGGAAGTACGGGCGATGCTCAGAAAAAGCGCCATCGAGCTGGTCCCGAAGAGGCTCCGGGGCTCCGGGGTGTACTCAAGGTACTTCCTCATCAGGAAGAAGACGGGCGGCTGGCGCCCAATCCTGGACCTTCGTCGTTTGAACAAATACATCAGATCACAAAAGTTCAGGATGGTCACCCTGCAGCACGTACTGGGACAGCTGGAGGAGGGCGACTTTCTATCGTCGTTGGACCTGGAGGATGCATACTTCCACGTTCCCATCCTCAAAAGTTACCGAAAGTTCCTCAGGTTCGTCGTCCAGGGACGCCACTACCAATTCAGAGCACTGCCGTTCGGACTGAAGTCGGCCCCCAGGGTCTTTACCAAGTGCCTAACACCAGTGGCGGCGCGGCTGCGCCTGCAGGGGATTCACGTCTACCCCTACCTGGACGACTGGCTCATCCGCTCACGGACGAGGGAACTCGCCGTCGAACACACTGCGAAGACCGTCCAGCTACTCACAGATCTGGGATTCGCCATAAACTACCCAAAGTCCCACCTGGTGCCGTCGCAGGTGGCCCTGTTTCTGGGAGCGAAGCTCGATACAGTGAGGCGCCTGGCGGCCCCGTCGGAAGAACGGACGAACACCATTCTAGGCAAAGTGCAGCGCCTGCTAGCCACGGACGTGGCCAGGGTGAGGTCCATCAAGTCCCTCCTGGGGATGATGTCCTCTTGCATCTACCTGGTGCGCCTCTGCAGACTACGGATGCGCCCTCTTCAAGAATTTCTCGAGGCCCGTTGGATGCAGGCGACGGGCACCTTCGCAGACAGGGTCCCCCTCAACGAGGGGTTCCGGCGGGCGATTCAGTGGTGGGGCGTTCGAGCGCACCTCACGGCGGGCAAGGACTTTCAGACGCCAGCACACCAGGAGACGGCGACGACGGACGCCTCCCTGGAAGGTTGGGGCGCCCACACCGGAGATCTCCACGCAAGAGGCCTCTGGCTCCCGGAGGAGAGGCTCCTGCACATCAACGTCCTGGAACTCCGAGCCGTGTTCTGGGCTATCAAATCGTTCCTCCCGTCGCTCAAGGGCAAGGTGGTGCGGATCTTCACGGACAACACCACGACAATGTTTTACATACGGAAGCAGGGTGGCACCAGATCCCCAGCCCTATCCAAGGAGGCACAGGATCTGTGGCACTGGGCGGTCGCTCAGGGGATGTTCCTGGTTCCCTTCCACCTGGCAGGAGAAAGAAACACCATCGCCGACTCGCTCAGCAGGGAGCTGCGCGCGTGTCACGAGTGGGAACTGCACCAGGATCAGATGGACCGACTCTTCCGGCGATGGGGCAAACCCCAAATCGGCCTGTTCGCAACAGCGACGAACTCGAAGTGCAAGAGGTTCGCCAGCAGGTTTCCCCAGCCGAGAAGCATGGGCGATGCGTTCTCATTCCCCTGGGACGGCCTATACCTGTATGCGTTCCCTCCGTTGCCGTTGCTGCTTCGACTCATCAGCCAGCTCAAGCGGTCCCGGTGCAGGATGATCCTCGTCGCACCGGCGTGGCCGAGGCAGATCTGGTTCCCGGACCTTCTGGACTTGTCAACGTCCCCTCCCATCAAGCTGTCGGCGGACGCGGACCTTCTCTCCAGAGAAGGAGGCGCCATCTTCCACCACGACCCGGCGTTGCTGAACCTGCAGGCTTGGCTCCTGTAGCGCTAGAGTTTGGAGGCTACGATATACCGGCTGATTGCAGAGAGGTTCTTGCAAAGGCCAGGGCGTCCTCGACTCTCAAATTCTACGGTCATAAGTGAAAGAGGTTCTCTATCTGGTGCTGAGCACAGAAGATCAACCCCCTACGGATTACGGCCCCTCAAGTGCTGCCGTACCTGCTATCGCTGGCAAAGGCTGGGCTAGCCCATGCCTCCGTTAAGATTCATCTGGCGGCGATCTCCAGATATACCAGAACCACAGGACGGACGTCCCTGTGGTCCCATCGACTGGTTAAAGAATTTATGAAAGGACTGTTCCGGTCGTTCCCGGGGGTGGGAACTTAACGTGGTGCTGACCAGGCTCATGGGGCCCCCATTCGAGCCGATGCACTCCGCACCAATGAAGTTTGTGTCGTGGAAGACTGCGTTCCTGGTGGCATGACGAGTTTGAGAGATCCAGGCCCTATCCTGCAAAGCACCGTACTTGACTTTCCATGCCTCGAGGGTGGTGCTTAGGACGCACCCCTCCTTTATGCCCAAGGTGCCGTCGGACTTCCATCTTAACGAGCCCTTGGTGTTACCTGTTTTCTTCCCGTCTCCTTCGTCGCCGGCCGAGAGGACTTTGCACTCGCTGGATGTGGCTAGAGCGCTGAAGTTCTACGTGGACCGCACAAAGAGTTTCCGGAGGACATCACAGCTGTTCGTGAACTTTGGACCTGTGAATCAAGGGAAGGCTCTCTCGAAGTCTTCTATTTCCAGATGGCTCTCCGGCTGCATCATGCGCTGTCACCGGTTGGCTAACCGACCGCTGCCAGGCCGTCCGAGAGCCCATTCGACCAGAGCGATCGCTGCTACTACGGCGTTCTTATCTGGTGTGCCCCTGCTGGATATCTGCAGGGCTGATACGTGGAGGTCGACGCACACCTTCACGAGATTCTACTGCGTCGATCGGGATTCCAGGGAGGAGTCCAGGGTCGGCCAAGCAGTGCTGCGCAACCTGTTCGCTTAAGGTGAGCCTGGTGAGGAGGTAGGAGATGCTTAATGTTGAGTTTTTTGTATTGCTTAATGTTGAGCCTTTTGCCACCCCCCGTGGTTGTGCATGTGTGTACTGCTAGTTATTCTTATATTCATGAGCATGTGAATCCATGCCAGACCCCATGCTGGAGAAGGAACAAGTTACTTACCTGTAACTGTTGTTCTCCAGCATGGGTCTGGCATGGATTCACATGCGAACCCTCCCGCCTACCCCTCTGCGGCTCTTCACTTGGTCATACTGCCACTTCACCTGCTACCAAATCTGAAGATGGCTGCCAGAGGCGGGGCTTAGGTAGAGGGCAGTCATTGGCTGTGGTCAGTATGACGCAGAGGTCAGTGATTGGTTACTACTACGAAAGACAGATCAGAAACGAAACTGATACTGATTTTTTCTTTACCGAGGATTCCCAGCCTGACGACGGGGAATATTCATGAGCATGTGAATCCATGCCAGACCCATGCTGGAGAACAACAGTTACAGGTAAGTAACTTGTTCCTTACCTCAGGCAGACCATGCTGCAAATGACTCCAATCCAACATGAAGCCTGAAAGGGACTATTTTTCTACAGGGACTATTTTTTACTCGGGTGTGGTTCTAGGGACTTCTTACCTGGGACTACTTTTGAGGCTATTTAAACCACGCCGACCAGCAACACACGCTTCACGTTATTCTGCATCCAGCAGCGTAACACTCACCGTGCCTGTGGTCTGCATCCAGTCTTCTGCCACGCCCGCCTTGAACCCGGAGCTCCTAAAACAAAGAGGAAAGAAAGGGACAAGGTTAGAAAACAAACTTATTTCTATTCCACACCTGATTCTGGATCCATCTTGTCTCCGGACCTGTAAAGAACATCATTTCTGTACGCGCCGCACCTCCAGCTGCAGCGCGGCGCCATACTCACCAGTCTTCACAGCATCCTTCGGATCGGCGCTGCCTCCATCATTTCTTCGCCGAACTTCGGCACCTAGGAGACAAAAGAAAACCACAAGGTGAGCCGAGGGAACCAACAAATATAATTCTTACCACCATAGACTTACCTGATTTACCACCGGAGGCATCCTTTTGTGACTCTCCATATTTTCACGTGCCGCATCTGTAAAGAGAGACAAAATAACACGTTTTCCTCGTGCAACATTTACCGGACAGCGCCGGGTAATACAGACTCTTACCTGAGTGCCACCAGCTGCCACAAGAGCATCTTTTCATGAGCCAGCTGCAAGACAAGAAAGGAAGGGGGGGAACAAGAGTGAACATTGGACATATTGAACTCTATGAACTTAATCCTTACTGGTCCTCACCAGGAACCTCAGAGTCAATACTCTCCGGAACTCTCCCGAGCCTTCAAACCAGTGAAGTAACTGGAATCGACGCACCCCTGCAAATCCACGCAGGATGGAGAGCTCATCTTTCAAGAATATAAGGTGAGATTGCTGTGAGGGCATTTCGGAGGTGATTAGTTGGGGAGGACTGTGGGGGTGCTATCACTTGAATCCACAAGTGGCTAAATCCATCTCTCCACTTGCAGGAGAATATTTCTACGGGTTAAGCGGACAAGATTAGGAGGGCAGATCCAGTCAGTCATCGCTGCACTACGCATCACGTGGGTGGAGACCGCAGCTGTCCGGGTCCGACCGACGCCCCTGTGGGAGCCAGGTGAGCGTAACAGAACGCGAAGCCTATCTACAAATCCCCACCCGGGCGTTATGGAAACCTCAGAAACCGATCAACTAGCCCTATTGTTAGGGGAACTTAGGGCAGAAGTGCACTCCGCCCGCCAAGAGACTAATGCCCTCAGGAGAGAACTGATTGTGTCAAAGGAGCGCACTGATGATCTTGCTAGACAATTACTGCAAAACCAAGCTGGGCAAACGCCATTACCTGGACTCGGGGGGAATCCAACTCCTGTTTCATTGAGCAATCCTGTGCAAGTGGTTCTACCAGGGAGCATTCCTTTAGCTCAACCGAACGTTTTGCTGGGGACCCAAAAACGTTCACCGTTTTTAGGAACCAATGTTGCCTGCAGTTTTTATGCAGACCTGGAGCTTTTCCGAACGACCAAACCAAAGTAGCCTTTGTACTATCATATCTTAGTGGCAGCGCAGCAGATTGGTCAATTCCATTAGTTAACCAGGATGACCCTCTTCTTCAGGATTTTCAAGGTTTACAATTGAGCATGGAAATACTATTTGCCAGACATTCACAGGGACAGGCCCTTGTTAACAAACTTTTATCATTACGACAAGGTAACCAGGATCTACTAACCTATATCGCCACTTTCAATAGGTTAGTGGTGGAAACCTGATGGCCAGAGGTAAAACGAATTACATTATTTCATCATGGACTTCAGGGTGAACTCAAAGACGTTTTGGCCGAAGTTGTGGACCCACCTTAGGATTGTGCCGAATATATAGACTTAGTGGTCCAGTTAGACCACCGACTTCAGAATAGAAAGGGTGATCGAGCTAAGTTCGAGAATCGAGTATTGGTTAAACCCAATCTTACCCTCAAGGGAACAGATGTATCAGAACCGATGCAGATCGGGGGGGTCAAGAGTCGCTTAAATAAAAAGGAAAGAGAAAGAAGACGGCAGATGCAATTGTGTCTGTACTGTGGGGCCTCAGGACATTTTCTACGGGATTGCTCTATAAAAACATCTAAAAAAGTAGTCGGAGTTGCTGATAAAAATCAAACCGAGCCTGATTCGGGAAACGACCACGCCCGACAAGCGTAGAGATCCGCTTGCCGAGCTTGAAGAAAGATACTCAGACCTCGCACTTCATCATGCCAATGGTCCTTATAGATCCAAGGCAGCCATCACGTATTCACGCAGTGAGGGCATACATTGATAGCGGGGCCATAGGAAACTATGTGGACCACGAGTTGGCTTCTAGGATGAATCTATGTCTCTGCAAAAAGACCACTTCGGATGTCATCACCACAGTCGATGGAACTGAAATTGCCTCTGGGCCTGTAACTCATTCCACCACAGAGATGACACTATTGGGTCAGGATGGGCATCAAGAGACTATTGTGTTTGATTTAATCAAAGCCCCGCAGTTCCAAATAATACTGGGGATACCTTGGTTGGAAACACATAATCCTTGTATTGATTGGAGAGAGAAGAGAATAACCTTCCCGGATTGTGCACATACTTGTTAACCAAAAAAACCCTTGAACCAAGGCCTGGCCACAGTCGCTACTCCAGTCGTGCAGTTACCTCAGGAATATCAAGAATTCCAGGATGTTTTCAAAAAGGAACAGGCAAACACCCTACCACCTCACAGATCATACGATTGTCAAATCGATCTCATACCCGGAGCACAACCTCCATGTAGTAGGATCTACGCCCTTACGGAACCCGAAAACCTTCACCTACGACAATACTTGGGCCAATACCTTGCAAATGTTTTCATTCGTCCATCCAAGTCCCATGCATCTTCAGCTTTGTTCTTTGTGCCTAAAAAGGAAGGTGACCTCAGAACGTGCATAGACTACCGCGCTTTAAATCAGATCACGGTTAAGAACCGATACCCATTGCCTCTGATCCCCGAATTACTAGACCAAGTAAAGGACGCTTGCATCTACACTAAATTAGATCTCCGAGTGGCAAATCATCTGGTACGTGTAAAGAAAGGCGACGAATGGAAGACTGCTTTTCGCACTAAGTACGGGTTATTCGAATACCAGGTGATGCTCTTCGGTTTGTGCAATGCACCAGCAGCCTTCCAGTATTTTATGAACGATGTCCTTCGTGAACTCATTGACGTCTGTGTTGTTGTTTACATAGACGATATTCTAGTGTGCTCCTCTTCAGAATCAGACCATGTGAAGCACGTTCGCGCAGTCCTTGAGAAACTACGCCAGCACAAGTTATATGCAAAATTGGAAAAATGCGTTTTTCATGCTACAGAAGTTGAATTCCTTGGATTTATCCTGACTCCAAAACAAGTCCGAATGGACTCTCGAAAGGTGGACGCAATCCTCAAGTGGCCATCACCCAGTTCAGTTAAAGGGGTACAAAGCATGCTCGGATTTGGTAATTTCTACCGCGGATTCATTCCGGATTTCTCACATGTTGTACACCCTATCACAGCACTTTTGCAAAAAAACAAACGCTTCTTGTGGACCGAAGAAGCTGAAAAGGCCTTCCAAGAGCTGAAAGCGAAATTCACGTCTGCACCTGTCTTAAAGCATCCACGCCCCAAACTTCCATTCATAGTTGAAACTGAAGCATCCAGTTTAGCCATGGGAGCTGTCCTGTCCCAGAAGGATCCTGAAACCGGTCAACTTCACCCAGTAGCATTTTGGTCCAGAAAGTTCTCAGCACCCGAGTTAAACTATGCGGTTACCAATATAGAATTATTAGCCATCAAATCCGCCTTCAAGGCTTGGCAGCATTATCTTCTCGGTGCCAGGCATACCATTACGGTAATCACCGATCACCGGAACTTGCAGTATTTAAAAACAGCCAAGGCCCAATCGTCGCGTCAACTTCGATGGGCATTGTTCTTTGCCGAGTTCGATTTCGTGATCACTTATCGACCAGGTTGTAAAAATGGCAAGGCAGATGCCTTATCCCGAATAGGGATGGGAGAAGCATATGCGAACCCGGAACCGGTGCCTATAATTTCAGAACAAAGAATTCTTGGCATAACCACTCTACAGACACTAGAGGATATTCAAGTAAAGATCCAACAACTCTTCGATCCAACAGCCCTGCAGGATTGGGTGAAGAAAGGCCCGGACTACTCAGTCATCAATGACCTACCTTATTATCAAGGGCGACTATTTGTACCATACAAGGAACTACAAGAACTAGTTATCTCCAATTATCATGACACCCTGATGGAAGGACACCTAGGTATCGCAAAAACTGAAGCTAAAATTAAGAGACAATTCTTGTGGCCACCTGGCGAAAAGACGTAAAGTCATTTGTAATGTCTTGTGGCATTTGCGCCCAAAACAAAAGTCAGAAGAAAAAACCAACTGGCCTCTTACAACCTTTGGATATTCCACCTACACCATGGCACACCTTATCGTTAGACTTTATTACAGATCTACCTCCATGTAATGGATTTAACACCATTCTAGTTATTGTGGATCTTTTTTCCAAGATGGCCCACTTTATTCCTCTAAAGGGATTACCTTCTGCTTCAATTCTGGCCAAGGAGTTCCTCGAAAACATTGTTTGAATACAGGAATTTCCTTCCGTATTGGTCTCTGACCGAGGTAGTCAATTAATTTCACATTTTTGGAAGAAATGTTGTCAACTGGCGCAAATCGACGTGAGGTTATCAACCAGTCACCATCCCCAGACCGATGGTCAGACGGAGAGGACCAACCAGACCCTTGAACAGTACCTACGTTGCATGCTACACCAGACCGAAAGTAATTGGAAAGATATTTTATGGATTTCCGAGTATGCATACAATAACTCTGTACATTCAGGAACTGGACAAAGAACCTTTCATACCATATATGGACATCACCCTCAAACCTCAGAACTAGATTCGCCTCAGCATTTAGAAATGCCTGCAGTTAGTCATTTGCATTCTACTATTACACAAGCCTTTAAAGAGGCAACAGAACATTTGAAACAAGCAAAAGAGAAATATAAGAAAAATGCTGATCAACATAGAAGTGAAACTCCACAATACCAGATTGGGGATCAAGTTTGGCTGGCTACAAAACACATACCTCTGAAGGGAACTCAGACTTTTAACCCTAGATATTTGGGACCTTACACTATTAAGGCCATTATCAACCTGGTAGCCGTCAAATTGGAATTACCCTCTAATATGTGCATTCATCCTGTCTTTCATGTTTCACTTTTAAAACCAGTTCAACCAGGAACAAGATTAACCAAACCACCCGACCCCATCTTGATAGATGGAGAACCTGAATTTGAGGTAAAAAAATATCCTGGACTCCAAGATGGTTAAATCAAAACTTTTTTATTTAATCGATTGGAAGGGCTACGGACCATAAGAAAGGTCATGGGAACCTAGTGACCATGTCCATATACCTCGGTTGGTGAAAAGATTCCATCGGAACTTCCCAGACAAACCAGGGCCCAGGGGAAGAACAACTTTAGGAGGGGCCTTGTGGGGGAGTGCTTTCATGATGCCTACCCCCAGGCATCTGGACCAAGCCCATCAGCCCCGGGAGCAGGCATCTAGACATTTTGTAAAACCTCAGCAGCCCCGGCTAGGGGCTATCTGGGTTCAGTCCTGGCGCCGTAGGTGCCAGGTTCATAGTAGGAATCAGTCCTGGCGCCAGGCTCATAGTCATTACTTACCTCAGGCAGACCATGCTGCAAATGACTCCAATCCAACATGAAGCCTGAAAGGGACTATTTTTCTACAGGGACTATTTTTTACTCGGGTGTGGTTCTAGGGACCTCTTACCTGGGACTACTTTTGAGGCTATTTAAACCACGCCCGACCAACAACACATGCTTCCCGTTATTCTGCATCCAGCAGCGTAACACTCACCATGCCTGCAGTCTGCATCCAGTTTTCTGCCACGCCGCCTCGAATCCGGAGCTCCTAAAACAAAAAGGAAAGAAAGGGACAAGGTTAGAAAACAAACTTATTTCTATTCCACACCTGATTCTGGATCCCTCTTGTCTCCGGACCTGTAAAGAACATAATTTCTGCGCGCCCCGCACCTCCAGCTGCAGCGCAGCGCCATACTCACCAGTCTTCACAGCATCCTTCGGGTCAGCGCTGCATCCATCATTTCTTCGCCGAACTTCGGCACCTAGGAGACAAAAGAAAACCACAAGGTGAGTGTAACGCTCACCTGACTCCCACGGAGGCGCTGATCTGGTCTGGGTTGATGTGGCCTCTTCTAGGGTGATGCGCAGAACTCAGAAGACCGACTGGACAGGACCCCCGAATCTTGCTTGTCTAATCCGCAGGAGAATCCTTCTGCAGATGGAGAAAGGGGGTTAGCTATCTACGGAGTGACGCTTTGGCTTCCCACCTCCCAGTTCACTCTCCGTTGGCTACCTTCTAAAATTCCCCCTGCTAAGTCTCACTTTAGGTTTTGAAAGGATCAACTCTCCATCCTGCTTCTGGTGCAGGGGTGCGTGTATATCCAGTTACTTCACTGGTTAGCTGGAAACGTGAGGTTCAAGTTCACCTGACTTTCCAGGCAAGCGCCGTGAGTACGTAGTTCGTAAAAGTTCAAGAAAATGATCTCCCTTTCATCTGTCTTCGAAATCTGAAGTTCGTTCCTTATTACAGAAACTGCGGGAGTTTTAGGAGTGAAGAATGGAATCGCCGGAAATAACTCAGGTGGATAAGAGGTAAGATGATTCCTTGAAAATGTCTTTTAAATACAAGCAGTAATGCTTTGTCTTTTTTCCCCTTAGGGGCCGGGGTACGGTAACTGCCCAAGAAGCAGCGCCGACCCGAGATGCTGACAGGACCCGCCTAGTACAGACAGGTAAGTATTAAAGATGGAACCCAGGTTTCATCATAACGATCCTGCTGCTCACCTTTTGTCTTTCTTCTTCCCCTAGGTGCAGGTATGCGGTGGACCATGCAGAGGGTCGCGATGAAGAATGAAGACGTTTCGTGGACAGGTGAGTGAGCGCGGCGCTGCAACGAGCGACGCGAAGCGTTTAAAATAAACTCTTCTTCTTCAGGTAGCCAGCGTGACGACTCCGGACACAGGTAAGCAACTGGCAATGTTCTTGTTCTCACCTTCTCTCTTCTCTCCTCTCCTTCTAGGTGTTCCAGGATCTAATCGGGCGTGGCTGGAGCCGGGATGCAGGAGCTGACACGGTGAGCGTCCAGCTGCTAGGAGCAGAACAACGCGAAGCGTGAGCTGCTGTCTGGGCGTGGCTTAAATAGCCTCCAAAGAAGTTCCAGGTATGTATCCTTCCCCAACCAGGTATGTATCCTTCCCTGACAACGCCCGAGTGGCAAAATAGTCCCACGGGTAAAGTAGTCCCATTCAGGCCTCAAGGAGGCCTGGATGTTGCAGCATGGTCTGCATCAGGTAAGTTTACACAAAATCACTCTTTACATAAGTGTTATGTTATGTTATGTTACCTGAACTTGTAGAGCGCACGGTCGCCCGGGGGCATCATGGCGCTGGAGAGGAGGCTATCAAACAGGAGGAGCAGTAATAGTTAGAGAGTTAGAATAGAGTAGTTTTGAGGGCTTTCCTGAAAGCCAAGTGGTTGGAGATAGACTTGAGTGGCAGTGGGAGGGTGTTCCACAGCCTTGCCGCAGCAATGGAAAAGGCTCTGCCACCGAGTCTTTCCCGGTTATATTTAGGAACCACCAAAAGATTGGTGTTCAGGGAACGAAGGTTGCGTTCTGGGATATACCGAACAAATTTGGTCTGAAGAAACTCAGCACCAAGGCCTTGAATAGCTCGATGGACAATACACAGTGACTTGAACTTGACTCGCTGGGCCACTGGGAGCCAGTGGAGTTGGCGAAGCACTGGCGAGATATGAGCTCCATAGGGGGAACCTGTGGCCAGTCTAGCTGCCAGGTTCTGTATACGTTGAAGGCGTTGGAGAAGGCCCGTCGGCTGAGCGAGGTATAAGGAGTTGCAATAGTCCAACCGTGAGAGGACTAATGCAGCTACCACAGGGGGGCGCATAGCCTCTGGGATCATAGGGAGGACCTTCTTAAGTACCCTAATCTGGTGATGGGCGGATTGACAGACCGTAGAAACCTGATTAGTCATGGACAGGGAGGTAGAAAGAATGACTCCTAAATTCTTTACTTTGCCCACTGGACAAGGCAGAGGGCCCAGTGAAGTAGGCCAAAAAGCAGGGGTCCATAGTGACGGGCAGGGAGGACAACCCACCAACATCACTTCAGTTTTATCGCCGTTAAGCTTGTGCCAGTTTTGGTCCATCCAGACACCAACTGATGTCAAACAGTCATGAAGAGAAGCTGAGACCTTGATATGATCCTGATCCAAACGGATCAGGATTTGAGTATCATCCGCGTAGGAATAACAGTTAAGTCCATACGAGCGGATAAGGCAGACCAGCTGGTCTGTTATGAGCCTGGCGCCTATGGCGCCAGGACTGATGTCCAATATGAGCCTGGCGCCAAAGGCGCCAGGACTGAGTCCACAGGGCCCCTACCAGGGGCTGCTGGACCTCCCCCCGAGAACATGATGTCTGCTTCCGGGGACGCTGCATCCGATCTGGCTCCTTGGGGGTAGGCATCATGACAGTGAGCCGAGGGAACCAACAAATATAATTCTTACCTCCATAGACTTACCTGATTTACCACCGGAGGCATCCTTTTGTGACTCTCCATATTTTCACGTGCCACATCTGTAAAGAGAGACAAAACAACACGTTTTCCTCGTGCAACATTTACCGGACAGCGCTGGGTAATACAGACTCTTACCTGAGCGCCACCAGCTGCCACAAGAGCATCTTTTCACGAGCCAGCTGCAAGAAAAGAAAGGAAGGGGGTAACAAGAGTGAACATCGGACATATTGAACTCTATGAACTTAATACTTACTGGTCCTCACCAGGAACCTCAGAGTCAATACTCTCCGGAACTCTCCCGAGCCTTCAAACCAGTGAAGTAACTGGAATCGACGCGCCCCTGCAAATCCACGCAGGATGGAGGGCTCATCTTTCAAGAATATAAGGTGAGATTGCTGTGAGGGCATTTCAGAGGTGATTAGTTGGGGAGGACTGTGGGGGTGCCATCACTTGAATCCACAAGTGGCTAAACCCAACTCTCCACTTGCAGTAGAATATTTCTACGGGTTAAGCAGGCAAGATTAGGAGAGCAGATCCAGTCAGTCATCGCTGCACTACGCATCACGTGGGTGGAGACCGCAGCTGTCCGGGTCCGACCGACGCCCCTGTGGGAGCCAGGTGAGCGTAACAGCAGGATCCATTCTTTACAGTTCATAAAGATAAACTGGTTTTACGTAGACGCACCCTAGGTTCTCACCTAAGTTTATTTCTAAATTCCACGTGAACCAGTCCATCGAGCTTCCGGCTTTCTTCCAAGACCCACAAAGCTCGGCTGAGATGAAACTACACACCCTAGATGTGCGTAGGGCGGTCCTCTACTATGTAAACAAGACCAGACCGCTAAGGAAAACAGATCAGCTGTTTGTCTCCGTAGCTACAGGCAGAGAGGGAGATCGCGTCTAAAGGTGCCATCTCTAAGTGGATTGTTAACTGTATCCAGCTGTGTTACTCTCTTTCTGAAAAAACTCTGCCTTTCACTCCATGAGCCCACTCTACTAGAGGCATTGGGGCCACTCTGGCTTTCATTGCAAATGTACCCCTTGACACCATTTGCAAAGCAGCTACTTGGAGCTCTATTCACACTCAGCACTACTGCATTGACACCCATTCCAAGACAGATACTCAAGTGGGACAAGCGGTTTTAAGACACTTATTTGCTCATGACCCATCCCACATCCCATCTCCTTCTTCTAACACTGCTCGCTAATCTATGCACAGCATGTGATCTAAGCCGATTCAACAAGCCTCAGAAGAGATGCATTACTCACCGATTCACATGCGACCCACCCTTCCTCCCCCCACCCTTCCTCCCCTCTGAGAGAAAGCGCATGGATGATTGTAGTCTTATCTATATATCTATCTGCTTGGATTATCTGTACTCACGCTACTCCTCATGCTACCTCATGTCAGAAAAAATACAATCTGAGGGTCCTAGACGCGTGAGGGATCATGGGTACAGTGGACGTCACACTAGGGATAATATTACTGGCACGCCCTGTGTCGACACCCATTTTTGAGTTTCGAAAAACAAACTGTAATACTCCGCAGCTTCCACTAGATATTGGCCTATGTACAGCATGTGAATCTAAGCAGATACAAGCATCAGAAATACGATTACGGTGAATAATGTATTATATATATATATACAAAAACGTTGTTACAGGGATGTTATGGTTACAGGTAAAACTGAAAAACACCAGAAATTCTCCAGTTATGATAAGCTAAGCAACCATAACTTGCGCTACCACTGTGCACTGCAAGGACTTACACCCATGACATCAAAGATGACAAACTGTTTTTCAGTGAATTTCATAGGTTTTTAGTAGGGCACTGAAACCAGAACATTGCTTTAGCATAGTGTTTTCTGTAAAGATGATAGCTGTTTGGTAATGCAACGGAACCATAACGTCCCGTTGACAACGGTCTGTTTCTGATTCCTTGGCTGCTGATAAACGTGTGGAAAGGCCAAATTGTCTGGTGTATGTTTCCATTCGCGCTACCCCTTCCTTTTCTGAATAGTGTTGGTGTATCTTAGCAATTACACATGTACATGGTATGTGTTGGTGAGTGTTTCAGTGGTTTATCTTTTTGTGTTAACATTGCATGGTGAATCTGTGCTGTACAGTACTGGCCGAGGTGACTACAGATGAGCAATATGGACGTTTCCTAGGGAGACTGCACCTGTTCAGCATATTTGCAATTACATTGAAAGTATCAGTAGGACTCCATTAGTGGCCGCATGTACGTATCTTCTGATGCACTTTTAAATAGTTGTTGAAGCACATGTGCAAAATAAAATAAATAAATAAACAATTACAAATACATGTGTATCCGTTCCAGAGCTATACCCATGCATAGTTCAGCCACTGCATGCTGGTAACACCGCCGCTGTCGCCAGCTCTACGGATTCATACGGTAGGCTACCGCATTTCAAGTACTCCTGCCGACTATATGAGTGGCTCTGCAAATCTACCAATGTGTGGCTGAAGCATGCCTGGCTGTATGACGCCCACTGGTAAACAAGGAGCAACCTGCAGTGTTTTGTGAGTTTGTTAAATGTTGCATTAATTTGATTGACGTGCTGCTTGCCTTTCGATGACCCGTGAAACAGAAACATCATGTCTGCACTGAGCAGTGTGAGGGAAAGTGTCAAGAGGTCGCCTGCAGGTCGTAAAGTTGAACAAAACATGTAACTGCAGGTGGGAGAGTTTGTAGTGAGTCTGCAAAAGGGCAAAGCTGGTGCGGCTTGGTCACGCACATACTAGTGCATGTAAAGGCAAGTAAGCAAACAGCAGAATGTTCAGAGTGCAAACAATGTTAGTGGTGATTAGAAAGGTACTGTAGCTGCATTGGTCACACAGAATACATGGCTTCCTGCTCCACATAATGAAGCTGTGTTTCGCGATGTTTGAAACATTCTTGTATTCCAGATTGTATGCATCTCCGTGAATGCTACTCCTAAGACTAATGGCGTAGCATGAAGTGTTTGTACTGCATGTGACGACAACTGAAATGAAAGCACAAGGGACTAGTGGGCAGTCTACCGCCCTACCAACAATTACATAGAGTAATTTCATGTACAGCATTCGCCACCTCTGCTGCGGGCAACAAGAGGGGCACTCCTGTAGGGCAGTGGAGCTCTAAAACATCCTTGCAGACCATATGCCATGCTACAGACCCTTGCCCGCCAAAGGGCATTGTATTGTGCATGTACTGCAACACGCTACTCTACAGCGGCAAGGTACTTGGAAGTGTGTGGTAAGGGTCCGTCTGGTAGCCTGACAATGACTGCCGCCTATGTAGGTGAGGGCCACCCAATAATTCCGTCTCTCGGCACCTCCCCTATGGTATCCATGCAGGTGCTGCCCCTTCTGTACCGGGCCTTTCCTGCCGCTCCTTCTGTGGTGTGCGTCAGAAGACCATAATAAATGGAAATGAACTGGGAGAGGAAAAAAGAGAAATAAAGAAAGCACCTTTCAGAGATGAACATTGGAATTGCCAATGAATGGATGCAGGGAGGGAGGCATGACACTGTGCAAAACACTGTAGTTGAATCGGTTAGAAAGGGGGTCGCTGTAGAAAGAGGTTTCTTTACGTGTTGCACAGCATTTTGAAGACTGTCAGTGCGAAACACTTACTACAAAAATGTTTCCACTACTTTCAAGAAGGGCACCTAAGCATTATGGATGAGGTGTGCAGAAATCGGGATAGCAGGCATAGTAAGATGAACGTTATAGCTGGGGAAAAGTGTTCGTGCTGTGAAACGTCATATTCCCATGTGTGAAGTATGCCATTGGCATATGTCGTACAAAGGCACAAATACACTTCTTCGCAATGTACCGCGCTTTCTCCATTTGCGGGCCAAATAAAAAATGATGCAGCCACATCAGTGTCTGCATAATGCGATAGAAAGTTATGCAAGAGATCGGAAACAAACACATGACCTGGGAAAGTGCCTCCTTCATCGCAAACGGCACTGAAACTCGTTTAACATGCTGTGCAATTTTTCCTCCACAATGAACAACAATAATACCGGCATGATTGCGTGTCACCAAAGTGTCAGACAGACAAACCAAAATCAGTCTCTTCATTGTAGGTACTTCATATCACTACACATCCACATGATAGATTCCAAAATGAGCAGCCACTGCACAGTGTTTTCCATTCACTTTCAGTCAATGTATTTCGAACTCCCCTAAAACCTGCACGCTGTGGCTTGTGAAACACACAGCCATACCCACACTCTCTGCATTTCTGTCGACAAATACACCATGTACACACCACACCCAGAAACCTTATTGTCCAATCCCGTAGCCTCTACAGGCCCATTTCTATGACCGTCATCTGCAGAAGGGGCATATCTAACATGTGCCACACTGCAACTATTGTAATATTCGTGGACCTTTCGTGCTGTGCGCGCGCAGGAGTGGGGGAATAACTTTCAACCAGGGTGTGGGAAGGCCATTAGTTGTGGCGGCTCTTAAAAGAGCCTTTTTTATTAAAAAAAACATAGAAACACCTTTTTTTGCAGTTATAAGTAATTTTGTGTTTTCAGCATCAGCTCACAGCCTTACAATAGGTTCTTCAGTGCAGCCTTTAGAGTGTGAAACAAAATGTCATTGCCACTGGTCATCAAAGACATGCCATTTCCTTTGAAAAGGTTTATATATCGATTACCAATGCTCTCATTCTCAAAGGACAAAATCCCAGCAGCAATCAAGAAGTCGCACATGCTTCTGTTGATGAGACCCCTTCCGACTTCTGGCTGGCGCAGGAATCATTGCAATAGTTCCACACTATTCTCGGGGGTATACATGAGAAAGGAACCTTGGCAGTGGGAAAAATGCACTGCGCTGCTTTCATCATCTTCTTCAGTTGACGGTACACACGGGAACAACGCATGGAACCCAAAAAGAAGGCTCCAAAGTGCACCACTACAACATGTACAGTTGCGGAAGTGGCCATGCACCGACATTCTACAAGCACTTTGCCGAAACAACACACTTCGACACTGCACCACAAAGCGTCCACTCCCTCCAAACTGAAATTGCCACAAAAGCCTTCTTGGATGGCATACACAAACAGATCTTCCACAAAGGCATCACCCATGCTGAAAACTGTGCGTCTTGCCATGTTTGCCAGCCGCACTACACAAACTAATGGAAAAAATTATTGCAGCTCTTTCCTGTGACCCACACCCTGAGCACCTGATTGAACAAAGACCATAGTCGCATTTCCATTCGCCAGCATGGTGTGAAACGCAGAATGTGGCACGTATGCTTCCCCAAGTACCTTGAGGGCCGTGCCCCAGTAAAGCAGGACTCCTTTTTTCCTTTCCACTCCAGCCATGCATACAAGGCGCTAGGCCCTCCACACAGAAAACACCCCATAGTACAGGCTATGGTTAAAGGCTCATTTCATGTGCACTGCACTCCCCATCTACAATTCAGCCTGCCAGCTTTAACCCTGTGCACATATTTGCACGCATGGCTTCATAACGTTGCGTTGGGTGTGCTGAACGGTATGTAGGAGCCGTTTACGTTAGCCATAGTTTACATGTGTACTGATGAGCACAGCCTTTCATGCTGCAATATTTTACAGCGCTCCCAAAAGCAAGGGGATTAAAAGGGCCAAACCATAGGAAATGTACATGGTGCCATGAGGCTCCCAATTGTTCAACAGGGGCAAAGTAAGTACACCTTATGATAATGTAGGCATACCAGCTCACTTCTGCTGCTGTACCAAGTCTACAATGTTCTCCACAACCATTGTGTAAAAGTCACCAACTTCAAATGCATGCAGAGTGACAACTGCATGGCTGCAATAGGTTGTGGTGGCTGTTATAAAGGCCTAGGCTGTTGGATGCAGGTGTGGTGAACGGTATGTAGGAGTCTGTGTGCATTGGCCATGTTTTACATGTGTGCTGCTGAGTACATCCTTTCATGCTCCCATATCTTACAGAACTTCCTAAAGCAAGGGTCTTCTAAGGGCCTAACCATAGCAAAAGCAAATTGGCAAAATGATGACATGTGGCACCCTATTGTGCAACAGGGGCAATGATGTGCACTGTATCCTAATGTACGCATAGCAGCTCACTTCTGCTGCTCTACCAAGTTTACAATGTCCTCCACAACCATTGCGTACAAGTCACCAACCTGACATGCATGCAGACTGACAAGTGCATGACTGCATTATATTATGCTGGCTGTGATGAAGGCCTAGCCTGTTGGGTGTATGGCCTTCGGCCATGCACCCAACAGTCTAGGCTTTGCCCACCACAACATAACAAAGCCATGCTGGCGAACATGTAGGCATGTGCCACAAATCAGAAAGCCAACATAGGCACCAGCACTTCTACCCAAACTCCGCACCCTAAAGCAGGAATGCATGCACACATGTTCCACTTACCGTAATGCACAAACATACCACAGGGTTTGGCACCGCTACCCACTTCCATTCAGAAACCATTGTAATAATGCAAACCAAACAACACAATCGTCGCAACATTGGTCCTACTCTCCACACGGTACTACGTGCACACAAGCAGTACTGCATAGTGCACTGCAACACGTACTAATCTGTGTAATGCACACTAGGCAAGTACATGTAAGAACCAGTTGCACCAAAACCTCTTCCATATTTACACTATTCCATTAATGCACCCAGTGGACACAGTACACGACTGGTCACTGCAGCATCTCCACCCATACACCGACAACTGTACAATGTTCTACCAATCACCACACCCATGCAACCAACAATGTGTGCAATGCAGCCAAACCACACACACAAAGCGACAATGTGGCACTAACTTTCAACTAGTGGACTTACCTTTGCAACTAGTGGACATACTTTTCTGTGCAAGGGCTGCAGCCATGCATTAAAGGGGCTATGGACTTACCACAAACAGCACACCATAGTACACACTATCTGTACATGTGCATGTCTTGTGGAATGCACTCCCCTTCTGAAAATGTGCCTGCCACCACTCATCACAGAAAGACATTGCCGCTGCAGCTGGCATGCCATAACAAAGGCTGCCTGTAATGACCACACAAGATTTTTGCCTGTTGAGATAACCACGAATTGGCATACTATGCACGGATACCGCTGGCACACCACTGTCTTCTTCTAATGAGATCTATCACTTATAGCACTTCTCAATCCCCCACCCTTTCCATCCCTTCTTCCCACCACCAGATGCCGTAAACTATGTTTTCCAGGCTCTTTAACCTCCTCCATATTTACACTATTCCATTAGTGCACCCAGTAGACACAGTACACAACTAGCTAATTTACACATAGCAGCTCTCTTCCGTTGGTCTACCAAGTATACAATGTCCTACAGAACCATTATGTAAAAGTCACCAACTTCAAATGCATTCAGAGTTACAACTGCATGGCTGAATTATGTTGTGGTAGCTATGATGAAGGCCTAGACTGTTGGGTGCAGGTGTGGTGAACGGTATGTAGGAGGCTGTGTGCATTGGCCACATTTTACATGTGTGCTGCTGAGCATTTCCTTTCATACTGCCATATCTTACAGCACTTCCTAAAGCAAGGGTCTTCTAAGAGCCTAACCATAGCAAAAGCAAATGGTGACATGTGGCACCCTATTGTGCAACAGGGGCAATGATGTGCACTGTATGCTGATGTACACATAGCAGCTCACTTCTGCTGCTCTACCAAGTCTACAATGTCCTCCACAACCATTGCGTACAAGTCACCAACCTGACATGCATGCAGACTGACACGTGCATGACTGCATTACATTGTGGTGGCTGTGATGAAGGCATAGCCTGTTGGGTGCATGGCTTACAGCCTACGGCCTTGGGCCATGCACACAACAGTCTAGGCCTTGCCCACACCCACCACAACATAACAAAGCCATGCAGGCGAACATGTAGGCATGTGCCACAATTCAGAAAGGCAACATAGGCACCAGCACTTCTACCCAACCTCTGCACCCTAAAGGAGGAATGCAAGCACACATATTCCACTTACCTTAATGCACAAACATACCACAGGATTTGGCACCACTACCCACTTCCAATCAGAAACCATTGTAATAATGCCAACCAAACAGCATAATTGTCGCAACATTGGTCCTCCTCTCCACACTGTACTACGTGCATACAAGCAGTACTGTAAAGTGCACTTCAACATTTACTAATCCACGCAATGCACGCTATGCAAGCACATGTAAAAACCATCTGCACCGTAGCCTCTTCCATATTTACACTATTGCATTAGTGCACCCAGTGGACACAGCACACGACTGGTCACTGCAGCATCTCCACCCATACTCCGACAACTGTACGATGTTCTACCAATCACCACACCCATGCAACCAACAATGTGTGCAATGCAGCCAAACCACACACAAAGCGACAATGTGGCACCGACTTTCAACCAGTGGACATACCTTTTCAACCAGTGGACATACTGCTCTGTGCAAGGGCTGCAGCCATGCATTAAAGGGGCTATGGACTTACCACAAAGAGCACACCATAGTACACGCTATCTGTAAATGTGCATGTCTTGTGGAATGCACTCCCCTTCTGCAAATGTGCCTGCCACCACTCATCACAGAAAGCACCTGGCATGCCATAACGAAGGCTGCCTGCAATGACCATATAAGATTGTTGCCTGTTAAGGTAACCGCGAATTGGCGTACTATGTACGGATACTGCGGGCACACCACCTTCTTCTTCTTCTAATGAAATGTATTACTTGCAGCACTTCCCACTCCCCCACCCTTTGCATCTCTTCTTCCCACCACCAGATGCCATAAACTATGTTTTCCAGGCCCTTTTGCCGCTGCACTGCCCTTGGAAACAACATGCCGGCGCTATCAAAAACTATTCACGCACAACACGTCACCGTACACTGCAGTGCAATCACATTTTTTACCGCGCGGTGAACAGGGAAAAGGGACGCCACAGCGGAGGCAGATATGACTACTTTAGTGGCCACACAGTTACATACAAGAGGCCCAGCCATGAACACAATGCGTTAGGGGCTTGGCACACACACACCACAACACTGTCCTGCGATTGACCATGTCAGCGTTTCCCAAAATCTTTGACGCACAGCACGCTGCCCTCCAACCACCGGCTGCGTCCAATATTCGCCGACAGCATGGCATACCGCAGGCCAATGAGACTTCGGTCCACGGAGGGAACAGGGAAATGGGTCAGTGGAGTGGACCCAGATATCACACATTTTTTGGGATGTAGATCTCAGTTCTTTGCAACAAAAGTAGTGGTCCGATTTCCACCAAAGACGCAAAAAGCATGCTTTCTGACCCAAACCCCTGCTCCTGCCGCAAATTTGGTGAAAATCTGTCCAGCCGTTCAGCTTGTAGCCGTGAGCAACGTTTTTGCCCATTCAGTCTATGAAAAAAAAAAGGTTTGGGACCCCCCCTATAAATTTGCCCCCCCTGCACGAAACCTCACCCAACCTGGCAAAATAATTCAGAGCCGGCCATATACTTTCTTTGCAAAGTTTGGTGAGCATTGCTCCAGGGGGAGCGAAGTTATAAGCCGCTGAAAAAGTGCTCTTCCTATGAATTTATCAACTTACCCATAACTACACGCCCGCTACCGTAATATATATTATATATATATTACACGGGAGGGCCGTGTAATATATATATAATATATGCACAGTTGGGGATCTCAGTAGAGATCACCTAAACATTACCCTGAAAACAGTCTAAATAAATATTTTAGCAATTAATCAATCAATAGACTGTAATGTTAGTACAAACTGTAGAAAACCAATGGAAGCAAATACCCTGCCTTATAAGGACCATAACGCTTTAGAAGTTCATCCTTGCTATTGTAAGTAGGCCTTGTGCCTTAGTCAAAAGTCCAGAAAAATACCTTGTTGTAGGGAGGTAGAAGTGTTTAAAAATGAAGAACAATTAAAGTCAACAGGTAGGTAAGCGTTCTAGTGAAGAAGGAAACAATGATAAGTTCAGTAGATATGGGGTACTCTCCCAATAGCACCACTCTAGGGGAAGCCCGGGTGAATCCTTGGCCAGGCTAACGAGATATAGGGAGTGGACTTTGCATTCATACAATCCCTATGTGCTGTGAGGAATGGTGGAAAGAGGTATGCAGACTCCCCCTTACTCTAATTTACTGAGAACCCACCACTAGGGTTCTCAGATTCGCTGGGCCCACTTATTTCAGTTGAAGATCAGGTGTAAGGGAATCGAAGAGCCGCAGGTGCAGTGGTAGTTATCAGGTTTGGAATTGGATCTGGCTAGGCAGCGGTTGCACCTTGCAGCGAGATGGTTCCTGATAACTTGAAACTGGACAATCCGGAAGCCTTGGGGCGATGATCACCACAGGTCCCCAGAAGACCCCAGGACATGACTTTGATGGGCAGCAGCGATGAACACTCTGTTTAGAGGGTGGCAGGCTACTCTCATGGCAATGAGGAATGCTCTGCTCCAGGAAGGCCCCTCTTTGTGTTGGAGAGCAGCAACTGTTAGAAACCAGAAGATGTCTCATCCACTAGTCCCTGGGGATCTGTCACCCAGGTGGCCAGGACACTGTTACGCTCACCTGGTATCCACGGGGACGCCACCCAGCCCTGGTTGGATGATTTGCACTCTTGAACCCTCTCCCGGTCCCTTGGTAAGGCCTCTGGTTAAAGATGGGTCTGCAGTATAGGAGAGCTGGATTCAATACCAGATTGTCTGTTTTCCCACCTCCTTTGGCCTCAACTCCTTCCTCCCCCTTGGGCCCTCTCCTCACCTTAATATTGTAAAAGGTGGATTCTCCGTCCTGATCCTCGTGGCAGGGGCGTGTAGATGTGGGAGGCGAGCAGCGACCAAGTTACTTCACTGATGTAAGCCCCCCCTGTGGTAATCCAGGCCTGCTGGGACTCCGTAGGTTTGCTGCTTTACAGTCTTTATATGCAGTTCTTATGTTCCTCTTAGTTTGAATAATAATGTCTTGCTTCTTTCCTTTTAGGTATGGAAAGGTATTTTGGTGTTGTCATGCAGTTTGAAGATGAGCATGGGCTGGTAGGCGAAAGCGCGGTGTGCGCGATGCTGTCCGGTGAGTAATGCTAACCTGTGTCTTTTCTCCCCTTGCAGGTTGCGATGTTCCTCGCCGAGCGCCATAATGTTCCAGCAATGATACTGACCAGGAGATGACTACCCAGGTAAGAATTGTGTGGCTTTCTTCTTTCGGGAGGAAACGTGAGTAAATGCTTACTACTGCTGTCTTTCTTTCTCCTCTTACCAGGTTATGGTATTCCAGGATGCATGCGGTGCCGGATAATGGAGTTCGTACCTTCGGGTGAGTGGAACTAAAGTCAGCGATGGATTGAAGACCGGATATTGTTCCAGGTAAGTTTCATTGTATTCTTTCTCTCTCTGCAGGTCCTTGGTTTCAGGTAAGCTGGCATCAAAGAACTGGACACGGTGAGCGTTACGCTGCCCACAGCAGAATAACGCAATGCATGTTCTGCTGTTTGGGTGCGGTTTAAATAGTCTCAGGTAAAGTAGTCCAGGTATAGTAGTCCCAGGCCTGCCACACCCAAAAGACTAGACCACATAGCTCAGTTTCTTGTAACTGAGCTATGTGTGTGCCTCCATGTTAGCTGAACCCCCCAAGTTAAATAGTCCCAAGTAAACAGTCCCATTCTAATGTTGGTCTTCATGATGGTTATGAGCCTGGCACCAAATGCACCAGGACTGACTCCAAGAGAGTCTTGGGTGAGGTTTTAAGGACTTTGCACTGGCCTTAACTGGAAGGCTGACTTGCCAGTGAGTGCCAGGGGCAAGGTTCATGACAGACACGGCCATCGCTTTTGGATCCAGTTCCTGTGGGTAGACCAGTGCTGGAGGATCATCTTGGTGAGCGGTCTTGTGGGAGTGGGACACCGGATGGTGAGATGCGGTATCCCCTTCCCTGTAACACCTTTACCCCATCCTGCCAGGTAGGATATGTAGAAACTGTACCCCCGCCCACCCTGTTCCTGCATAAACACATTCACATGGACAGCCCTCTCTGGGAGAAAACAGACTAACACCCGAGCAGTATACCTGACGTGTCCCAATACAATGGTCAGGTGAGGTCAGGCAATTACTGACCGAAACTCACACCTGTCTTCCATTAAGCTTCACCCGATGGATAAAAACCAGAGCATGAAAGCACACTCTGAGCGAGGCAAAGCACACGAGCAACCAACAGTTTTGAGACGGCAGCTGAACGAGAGGAGAAAGACGGAAAAACAGGAGGGGATCGCAAGGTGGGATGTTCCCTTGACCTTTCCGACATGAAACCGTAACTTTCAAGAGACCTCAAGATTAGAAAGCATAAAACCAGGAAACCAGGCTCCAAGAACAAAGCAGTGTCAGTGAAATCAACAAAGCCGGTGAGTTGGGGAGACCAATACAAGACCGGTCTGTATTGAAGCCAAGGTTACAAGCAGCAACATTGTATGGCGAGCGCTGGAATGAACACTGTTAAAACGCATATGATAAAAGACACAAATAAAGTTGAACTGCTGATGAGTGTTTGAACTTTGAAAAGCAAGATACAATACCTTTGACAGTGTTCCAGTGAGAATTAATGCATCTCTAGAAATCGGCAGAAGTTTTATTAGCGCGGGCTCTTAGCATGTTCTCCGAGTCAGCTTGGGTCAAAATAGCCCTAAACCCCAACATGCAATATTTATAGCACTGCTGGAGAGATTTACATAAAGCCATAGTTTGCTCATTATGGCATGGCCAAGTGCTCTAAAACTAGCACAAAAGTCGCCTTTCCTGTCTTTGATTCACTTTATTAAAAACATGCTTCCATTGAACCCATGATTTCCCCCCCTCTTAAACAAGCTTTCGTAAAAGCTCACCAAGGTCTCTGCATAATTATGGTTGGCAAAAAAAGCATCCACGTGCTTATATTTAAGAAAGAATTACACATGGTTATTTGACTTTTAAATGGATTTCCAATTCCAGGTTACCCTGTTGCCCTCCGTCCCCCTCCTTAACCCATACAGCTGAAGGAACCAGGGGAAAAGTACTCCCCAGAAAAATTGTGGCGCACCAACCTCAGCCCTTCCCTGAACCCAAAAGCACACTCAACTACATCATAGGGTAGAGGTTGTATAGGTCCGAGCAGTAAAGTATGGACCCCCTATTAACCTCTAAGGAGGAAGAGCAGAAACCAGCTGTGTTCTTCATACCCATCAGTTTCCAATTTAGCGCTAAAGAAGAGTGGTCACTAAAAGATGTCTCCTGAATGGTAAGTGACTCGCAATTATTCTGAAACACTTCCTCTGATACAAAAATATAATCTAGCTGTGCCCTCTGTTGTTCCCGACACCAGGTAGTTGTTGCTGGAGTGTCTCCCTTGATATTGTCATTTACTGAATGCATATCCAAAACCTGCATTAGATTTCACCATACCTTACTCCACCGGAGGGCAGCTTTTTTCTGCGCACCGGAAGAATTACACGTCACATCGCTCGGACCACAGAAGGCATTTAGGTCTCCACATAGTAACACGCTACGGGAATTCCTCTCAGATTGCTAAATCTCAAGTATTTCCTCGATCAAATCCAAAATAATTGCTGTCCAATCATAGCCGAATTCCAGTACACATTTATCAGCAATATCTCTTGAGTACCTTGTTTAATGTCACCTAAGATCAATTGCCTGGACAAAAGCTTTGGGATACAACCAAACCTCAGCAGGGAAACTCCTCCCATTCCGAACCCCCACTAATAAACTCAAAAATAGATGATCCGTTTTACCTGTTTGTGCAGTGTTTAAAAACGCTGTATAGCTGTCCACTAGATGGTTCTCTACCAGCCATGTTTCCTGAAGCACGATAAGGTCAAATATTTTAAGATTGTATTTTCCTAATTGAAATAAATGAGAAAACACCCTTCTGTTCCAGGAAATTAGCCGTATTACAAATTAAACAACCCACAGAGTTTGCTATTCCCACCTAGGGTGATTGGGTTGAAGGGCACCCGCCAATCATGACCAACTATCATATTGTTGGATGTCTTGATGGGTTTGCCCTCACAGCCTTACCCTTCTCAGTGCTATATCATAATTATCACAGGTAATCTGTACTAGTAAACCCTTCAGCAGCTGATTGTTTTTGTCTGACGTACCCATTTGTGATTTTCGCCCTTCACCTCTGTTGGATGGCTCCAATATTAATGTCAGGTCATAACCTCTCGGCCGCAGACAAGAGTGCTTGAAAGATGATTCTGGATTGAATATACAGTTTCACTGTCCAGTGCAAAGTCTGTGATAAACTTCACTTGTTCAGTGTCCCCCAAAGGGGATATGTCTCTTAAACTTTGGATCAAGTTAAATAAGGTTAGCACATTAGATCTGTTTAGGATTATGTCCCCTTTTGCAATCGGCAGAGGTTCTAACCTCAGTAGATTATACTTGGAATCTTTTTGTGATGTATTTCTGTAGAGCTCTTGTCTAAGAGGACTCTTTAGAATGATTCTAGATAAGAGACTTTCTTCTTTGCTCCATTGTGGTAAAAGCAAAATTATCCTCTCCCAATAGTGCTTTCCTTATGATCATTTCATCGTTAAGAATAGGGGTTTTACTTCACATCGTTACCTCTGTTAATGACGCTTTAACTGCTTGGGTGATACACCTGCTCCTATCTTCCTGCTGTATAATGGGGTTCATAGAGATTTTGGGTGAACGCCCAACAGAGTAGGTAGATATGTCCTGTAACAAATCTATCATATGATCCTCGGATGAACTATCTTTGTGTACCTTCCCAGGAGATACCACCCCTCGTTCAAGGGAGCACCATCATAAGGTGCCAAAGAGGACTTTTTGCCACTGGGTCTCTGCTTTCATCCCTTTCTCCTTATCTTATTAACAGTTTGCTCAGTAGATTCGAAAGGTTTTTGGAGATTGCAGAATCATTTCCGGGAACCGCTGTTATTAGTCACTTTCGTAGTTTTTTGATTTTGTTTTTCCTTAACCACAACAACTTTGCAGGCAATTGTTTTTTCTTTTTTTGTCGATAAAAAATTGTGTAATTTAAGTCTGCCCCAGTCTCCTCTTTGACCCTATTTCTACATCTCTTTTAAGTGCTTGCGAAACCTCAGCTAACTCCACAACGTCCTTCTTTCCAAGAGTGACACTATAGTGGGCAATGATAATATCTCATCTCGAATGGGGCGATTCTTTGCTGACATATTCTGAGGCAGAGCGGGCACAAGTGTATTATTTTATGTTTGTGAATTACCAAACACCTCATATTTCCTCAACGTCACCAAGCACCCCTCCAAGAAAGTGTGAGGGGTCAGAAATGTGAGGCGGACATACAGTTCTTTGGGACTGCAATTTAACAACAGAAAGTTTCAACGCTCCAGTGGTTAAACAGAAAGCTTCTTTCTCATCCTCTTGCAATAGTTAGATTCAGAATTATTTTCTTCATATAAAGAATATTTTCTCAGTTCGTCAATAGCAACATACATTGTGCCTCATCACGAGTTGGGCGGTATCCCGACTGGGATACCGCCCAACTTTATTTGCATTGCTGCCCACCCATCCAGCGGTAATACTGCCGGATCACGGTTTGGGCGCTAACTGTTAGTCCCCATTGGGGCCAACGGAGCTCTGAGCTGGGGGTAAACACGCCAGACTCGAGAATGGGCAGAGCAGTAAATGGGGCTGGGAACGAATTTCCTCAGGTGGGTGGCAGAACTTTACAACAGGCCCAGGGCAAAGGTCCGGATCAACGGGGGACTCATGGAGAACTTCGAACTTACAAGAGGTACACGGCAGTGATGCCCTCTGACCCCACTGCTGTATGTCCTTGCCATGGAACCATTGGCAATTGCAATTCGGGCAAATTACCAAATCAAGGGCATAGTGGGGGGCGAAACTGAGTGCAAACTCTTGCTCTTTACAGAAGACATATTGGCTTACCTCACAAACCTTCAAGACTCCCTTCCAGCACTCATGGTCCAGATTGTTGAGTATGGCAGCCTTTCAGGGCTTAAAATCAATGTAAGGAAATCAGGAATTATACCGATACTAGAGCAGAGTCCCCTTCTCGACTCAAAAAACATTTACCAAGGCATGAGAGTGAACCAGAAGAGCATTCAGTATCTGGGTGTTCGGGTCACTAGGGACCTGGAGGAGATGGTTGCGACTAACTATTACCCCTTTTAAACCCAACTGACGGCCGACTTAAAGAGATGGGACCCACTGATACTGACATGGTATGGTGGGAGGACCTCAATAAAAATGAATGTGCTCCCCAGACTGCTACACCTGTTTGCAGCTATCCAGAGGCGGCACCCGGAGAAGTTCTTCTTGGAAGTTACAGGAGAGCTAAGTAGATTCATATGGAGGAATAAAAAGCCAAGCCAAGGGACAGGGGGGGATTTGGTTCCCTGGATATCCGCCTATACTGCAAGGCGGCCCAAAATACATGAGGGACGTCTTGAGGACCTACTGGACCTACTTGGAAGACCTCGCGTCACACCCACTGAAGGTGAGGGACTATTTCTGGTCTCCATTCAGGTCAATCCCGGAACGGCTAAGGTCACTCCCCATGCTAGGTTTTTTTTGGTCAGTCTGGCCTGAATCCAAGGACACACAGGGTTATACAACACAGCCCTCCCCAGTGTCCTCAATATGGGGCCCCTCTTTTGACTTAGGACATCAGGGACAAGCCTGCTCACAGACGTGGTTGGATGCATGCTTTGAAAGGGTGGGACAACTGTTTGAGGGTGCAATCTTCCAGGAGTGGCTAAGGGTAAGGGAGATACTGGAAGGGGACTCGATTTTGGTATTTGAATATCTCTGCATCAAGGGTATTCTGATGGACCCAAAGTGGGGTGGATTGGTGGCTAGAGCCTTAACAGCAGTGGAAAAAGTCTTGGACATGTCCACAAACAGAAAGGGTATACTGTCCAACTTATACAAAGCCACGGAAGAGATTTCCGAGGAGGACTGGTGTTAGGAAAGATTTAATATTTGAATGTAATTTTCCCTCCATGTGTCATCCCCCAAACTTTTTGCTGTTGTTTTACACCCTGATGTAAACTTTGCCAGAGAAGCACAGCCCCCCCCCCGCACTCCTCTGGGCTTTCGCTCAATTCTTATCGGGAAACTGACATGCCCTTAAGACAGTCAGTACTGGGAGACTTCGTTTCCCTTAGTCCTTTCCTCATGTTGCAGCTTTTGTGCAACATGTAACAAGAGTGCAATGTAACTTACTTTACCGCACTCTTGGGTCTCTAGTCATTCCAAAGGCCCTAGAAACTCTCGCTGGACTTATTATGAACTGTGCAGGTATGTGGCTATCGTTTATCTTATGTTTTGAACCCTTTTTTGCCATGTTATCCGCACTTAGCGCGTTTGGCACAAATAGGTGGCCTGGCTCCAAAATGGCCATGCCACGCGGTTCTTTGTCCTGTCCTTTGGCCAACTTGCCCCTTCACCTTCCCCAGGTCGAGCCGACCCAGGTCAGTCCTTATTTGGTCATGCACTTTCCCGCGAAACCCAAAGCTTTTCCGGGTTTCTGCATGCCTTGTGTGTGTGCCTCCAGGATGTGGGCTGGGATGTCTGTTCCCAATACACATTCTGGGTGCCATAGAGTCTGGAGTATCCTGAATGCCTGGGACCACCGTGGTCCGTGATTGGTCCACGTATGGAGTGAGTGTTTGTGAGCAGATCTCCCATTGGGTCCTCTCTGGTTTGGCGCAAAGGGAACCTTGGATAAGAGGAGGCCGAAAAAACCACTACCATGTCGATCTCCTGAGTTCACACCAAACAAGGGATAAGGAGCCAAGTATCCTGCAACAAAAAGCCGAGTCGAGGAACCTCTGGTGACCCGCTGGAAGGTTTGGCACCCTGAGCCTGCTGTTGTACTGCAAGACCCCTCTGCATCTGATCATCCTAGAAGGTCTGCGAAGGCGCTTCGACCCATTGGAATAGTGGGACCAACTATTCTCGGCACCTTCATCAAACCCTGCAAGTAAGCCTTGTCGGAAGTGTCCCTGGGCCAACCAGTGGGCTGACCAGCTTACCCAGGATGTTTGCTGTGTCACCGCCGCCGTTTCGGGGAAGCCCTCGAATCTTGGCCTACTGCTAGCTCTGTGTCCACGGCACCCTCACACTGAATTTTGTACACTTGGCATTCCCAGGTCTGAAGTGAGACGAGTGCGCCTGGACCAGAGTAAACGCGGTTGCCGTGTTGCCCTGCTGTGGTAACGACCTGTGCACATTCGCTACATTTGTGACCCCCTCTACCCTGAATCCTGCTACCGCGGAATCTACACGGTGCCGAGACGTCCTGATTGTCGCATCCAAACCTGCCAGCAACGTGAACTGAACTGGCGAAGTCTGGGTCTGCATGCGTCGCGGACCGGTGAGTAGTCCATACCCCAACCGGTTGCCCCTAGCGCAGGAACCCATTTCTTTTCTACCGTCGCTGCGAAACAGCGGATCCATCCCGCACTCTCACCCTGCCTCTGCCCGCAAGCGGAGGTCTTGCTTGAGTAGTGGGGACTTATTCTTCATTGCTTTATCCACCTTCCTGAACTGTCAGAGACCCTTGAAGAGACCCTATTGTGTCCATTGGCACAAGTGCGTGCATGTACTATTGAGCATAAGGCTCCTCCCTTCGTAGGGCTTGGACTGCCTCCTAGTTAGGTGTATTTCTGATGTCGAACTGGGTTTAACGATTACTTGCACTGCCTGTTTTCCACCCCATCTAGGTGGGCTACATATTTCGTGCTTCTAACTCCTTAGATCCCTCGGCCTTGTATATATATTGTATTGAATGTGATGTGTTGGTTTACTTTAGTATTATTGTGATTATTTGCTATGGACGATGTTACAAAGGCCTTGTAATAAATGTGTCTATATTTTTTATATAACACCTGTCTGGAGTCATTTGTAAGTGATTTATTCTTCAAATGTTGGGACTTGGAGATAATGAATGGTCGAACCCAGAGTGATAGACCAGGAAAGAGTACCTGGCATCAGGGATTGTACCAGAGTACAATCGACTATATGTACACCAGACCCGAAGTGGCAACTAAGGTCCTCGATATGTCAGTAACCCAGAGCCCTTGGAGTGATCATAATCCGCTTATTTTGACCATAGATACTATTCTTTCCATTCCTCAGAATATTCATAGCGGTAAATTAATTGTAAACTATCCAGCAAACCGAATTATCTGGTCTGACAATAATATTATTAAGGCCTCTAGGGTTACTGACCAGTGGAACTTAGACTATGCAACAAAACTAGGTGCCATGTCGCCCGATGAAATTGAAAACTGGATAACCAGTTTCTCGGGGGAACATGCGATATGCAGACGCCCATTGGCACTGAAGGAAATGTCCTCGAATCCCCCATTTGATAAAATAATTCGTAATGCAAAACGTAAACTTAGGGGAGATATAAGGAAACTCAGAACCACTAACCATTCTTTAAATCTAATTGCCCTCAATACTCGAAAATTAAAAAATAAATACCATACGTGGTTAAAACACTATAAAAAAAAATCTGAAATTGGGCAACTGGTGTAAAACAGTAAGTGTGCTTTGCTCCAGAAATTCCCGTAATATTTGGGCAATCCTAGGGGGGGCAAAGAGTAAAGGGAGAATCCCAATGCTGAACCCAATAGGTGCACAGGAATGGGTTTCCTTTCTTGAAATGCGTAATGGAAGTGGCGCTGGGTTCGAAGAGTCATCTGGTTATATCTCCCTAATACCTTCCCCCTTTACAGTCACTATTAATGATCTACTAAGTAACATCAAGAACTTAAAAGCTTCTCGTGCCCCGGGACCCAATGGACTTTCCAACGCAGTCTTAAAGAGTAATCCCCTATTTTGGGCACACTTAATGAAGTTACTGTTCTAGAAAGTAATAGCTGACGGTAGAGTGTGGACCACATGGCAAAGGGCCATTCTGATACCAGTTTTTAAAAAGGGTAACAGACTGGACCCTTCTAATTATCGACTCCTCTCAATGCTAGATAGCACTGGAAAATTATTTGCTTCGTTCCTACTAAAAAAAGCTACAAGTATGGGTGGAAAAAACGGGGATCTTAGACCATTTTCAGAGCGGCTTTAGACCTGGTTACTCAACGTCACACAATTTGTTAGTCATGGATTCATTTAGGAACAAGGCATTACAGCCCAATAGTCCACCTTTATATGCTCTTTATGTCGACTTTAGTGCAGCTTTCGACACAGTCAATAGAGCTCTACACTGGCACAAACTTAAAAGTTGGTCTTGTCCTCCAGCTCTCATTTACTATTTAGAGTTACTTCACACAAACACCCTGGTACAGTTACGCTTAGATAATACAGGTAATTTAACACGCCCAGTTACACAGTTAAGGGGTGTTAAGCAGTTACTGCTCCCCTGCTTTACAACCTCTTTGTCTCAGACATACCTGAATACCTTCGGGGCACACGGAATTGTCCCCCAAAAGTGGGTAAGACCCAGTGTACTATCTTGGCTTACGCCGACGATGTTGTGATTTTTGATCACACATTCAGTGGACTTCAGAGATCAGCGGTTAGGCTGTGGCAATACGCAGAGGCGAATGAATTGACCATCAATCAGAATAAAACCGAAGTACTTCTATACACTGCAGGTAAAGTTGCACGCCCCACTATGTATGTTGGCAGGCTTGAAATTAATTACACAAACTCCTATAAATATCTAGGAGTGGAGTTTGATAATAGAGGTAACTATACACTCTGTATCCAGGCAAGAAAGATAAAAGCAGCTCAGCTTACAGCTTTAATATGTAGGTTTACCCAGGAACAGAGTGGATGTTCAATCTGGGGTGCAAGACAATTTTATGTGCAGTGTTTCATACCTATGGTCACCTATGGGCTAGAATCATTGACTAACATGAATCTAGACTGGCTTCAGCTCTTGGAGGGGAAATTCTGGAGACGTATACTTGGTCTCCCCCAATGCATCCCGGTGGCAATATTACGTTTAGAACTAGGGCTTCTTTCCCTTAAATCTGTTGTATTGCGTAAGAGAGCTGAGCTTTAGATTAAGATTAAGAACAATCCAACTAACCCCTTATTGAAATGTGTAAAAGATCTTTTGGGAGGCTGTAAACAGTCTAAATTGGAGCAAGATATGTTGGCGCTGAGTGAGGCAAGCGGCTGGTCCCCGTGTTGGGGACAAGATAACCAAAAGATGTTTTACTGTCTGCAGAAGTCCATCGCACTTTGGGACTGGCAGGAGAATTATGTGCATTTGGCTACCTTGAAAAGTTATAGTTTTGTGACTTATGTCCTCTATACTTTCAAGAAGAGTCAATTATATCTCAATCTCTGCCCTTCCCCGGCGTTGAGATGTTTCATCTTGCTCCTGAGCATCAATTATCTACCCACATTAGTAAACAGACCTTGGGTTCATGTGTCTCGACAATCTATAAAAAATTGCAGAGTTTGTGGTATTTCATCCAACTCTGAAACAGCAAGGCATGTGTTAACACATTGCCCATTGATGAGTCACCATTATTCCAAGTATTTCAGAACTTATGTACACAAAATGGATCATCTGGGATCTCATGAGTTCTGGAATTATTGTATTAACACTCTAAACTCTAGGCTCCATATCGCACTATTTAACATCTGGTTAATTGCCGAAAAACAAATGAGTAGTTGTGATCAGTAAGAGGTATCATTCTTTGCTCTGATCTTAATGACCTGACCTAAGATCTGATTAATTTGAACACCCCCTTCTGGGAAATTTGCTTATTAAGTGTGTTACTAAGGTTTTCTTCTGTCAATATACATATTAAGTATATGTATTTATACAAGAAAGTCCAATGAATTGATTGACATTTGATGTACTGATGTATTAATTATTAAGTAAGTATTCTAATTTCTTGTGTCTTCCTGTAAATTTGTGTTAAATGTGTAAAGTTTTAATTTCTTTAAAACTGTATCACATTACAATAAATAAATAAATTTGTAAGTGTCCTTGCTTTGTGTGCTCATTGAGGTCTTTCAGTCACCCTCACCCCTCTTGAGACTTAGTCTTGACCGCTGCCATCGCTACCCTGATTGGTCTGGCTTGTCCAGAGGTTACCCTGTTCCAAGAAACTAGGCTGGCCTTCTGAACCTCTGCCCCTCCAGGTCAGAGTTCAGAAATCCATTTTAACAACTGGGCACGTATTTATAAAATGTTCTTCCAGGGTGGATTGTTCACCTCCATGATAGAACGCAATTTCAAAATGCTAATGGGCTGGCACAGAGACCCCTTGGAATTGTCCAGTATGTTTGTGGGAACCTCTCCTATGTGCCCGATGGGTTGTGGGAGCCGGGGGTCTCTGGCCCGTATGTGGTGGCTGTGTCCCAGGGTGCAAGTAATTTGGAAAGAGTTGTTGAGCTGGATGGAAGAGATCACAGGGATAGGGTTGGGCCTGGACTGTTGCAGTCTGTATTAGGGATCCCGCAAAAAGATAGGGAAGACTATAGACTCCCAAAGATGTGGGGAGCAATGTTAAGGGCAAGGAGACTTGCCAAAGCCCAGTGTTGGAAAATATGAAATGCTCCCCTCAAAATAGGTCTGGGAGGGAAAAGTACAAACCATAATGATAATGGAGAGGTTGACAGCGGCAGTGAACGATGAGATGGATGAATTTCAAGCAGAGTTGTGCTCCTTGCTGCTCAAATGACGATTTGAGGAGGGAAACCTTGCAGGTCGGACAAGCAAGTGAGTGGAGCCAGAATTAGGGGGCAGAAGGGTTACCATTGTCGGCTCCCTTCTGGAGGGAGCCGACAATGGTAACGAACAGACATAATGAGGCGTACTGCCTCAGGGATACTGATAAAAGGGATCTGCACCTCTGTACAAGTTTTGGTTTAGAAGAAGGGTTGAGGGTGGTGGGTGGAGGGAGGGGGGCTTCGTAGGGCTAGGTACAGGGGGATGGGTTGGGGGGAAACCTAGACCGTTGACACTGTAGTGGGTTACACTTGTATTCTGTTTTTTTTTTTTTTTTTAAATGTCTTGTTCTCTTTACAAATGCAAATAAAACAGTTTAAAAAAAATCTCTGATGGCGATCTCTGTACCAGGTTTGTAGGAAATCTGGGTGTGTGAATTTGCACATGCTGTAAGTCCCACATCGGTGAAAGCCCGACAGGTTACTCAGCCAATTACTGCCCCTGCTAACATTCGGGCGTTCACTTTCTAAAAATGAAGGACAAACAAATTCCTGATGGTTGGCACCCTTGTATATATAAATGTGGGTTTAGGATCAATATGTTGTTGTTGGACACTATCCATATACAGGAGGTGCCAATGTGTCAGCACTATTTTGTACAGGGTATGAGAATCCTTGTGATAATGGATTCTTCTTGTTGATACTTATCTCTCCTCCCTTCTCTCCTTCTACTCCCCCTCTCGTTCTCTTTGTTCCACAGACCACTTCCTTCTCACTGTAGCCCCTTCCCCCTGTGCTTCCTCCCGCTTCCGCTCTTTTCATCTTCTTGCTCCTCTGCACTGGAACTCTCTCCCCCTCCCAATCCGCTCTTCCACTATCCTCACCTCATTTCGCACTTCCCTTAAATACCTTCTCCTCCATTCCCCTCCGTGAATCCCTCTCCCTACCTTCTCGACTCCCCCCCCCTGGTTTTCCCCTCTCTTTAATTCCTCTCTCCCCTCTCCCTTCACTCTACCCCTTCCTTCTACACGTATTCAATCCTTCTCCTGGTCCCCTCAACACATCAATTCCCACTTCACTTCCCCCTCTCAGTTAATTGCTCTTTGCACTGTTTTGTGGAATGATTCATGCTGTAATTCTTGCTCAAAATGTTAATAGTTGTTATTTCTCTGTATTTGTTGTTGCAATGTGCAGCGCTTTGGCATAAAGCGCTCAATAAATAAATAAAACAATCAATCAATCAATCTTAGGAATTGGATGTATGCGATCAGCAGTGACCAATTTTTTGGTCTTATCATAAGATTTGTTGACCGCAGGCAGCAAGTATCCTCTTTCCTGGAACCTCCTTGACAGCACAGCACATTCTGTATCAAAGTGATTGTCCTCACTGCTGGAGCTCCTTTGGAAGCGGCTGTGTTCCTGTCAGACCATCCTGAGTTTCACTACCCATGAAAGTAAACGGAGCCGTCAGGATGTCTTTTTTTGGATGCACTTGATGCCTGGCCTCTCACACAGGAAACAAAGGTGTGTCCTGGAATGCTCCGTTGTGACGCCCCCCCCGGCTGAAACAAATCATGCGCACCCACGCGCACACATCATGGAAGTACAGTGAAGTACTGTTAACTGGCGACGCATGCTGCTGGAGCTCCTTTGGAAGCGGCTGTGTTATTGTCAGACCATCCTGAGTTTCACTACCCACGAAAGTAAACGGAGCCGTCAGGACGTCTTTTTTTGGATGCTCTTGATGCCTGGCCTCTCACACAGGAAACAAAGGTGACTGTCTTCCTGTTTAAAGTTTAATAATACCCTAGGACTTACGAGGGTTATGCAATGTTGTGCACGCTGCATGGATCACGTTGTGTTAGTGAACTTTAAACGTAGTGTTCACGTTGTGCTTGGTCACTTCCTTATCTAAATAAGACACACTTTTTGCTGAAACAATTTCGAATGCCGAAAGTAACTTACATTAGTAAGTGCTGATACAAGTGTGTTTTTTTGTTGAAGTTATGTCCTAGAACGCTGCCCTGCCCCCTGGCGTGGTGACGCCCCCCCTGGCTGAAACAAATCACGTGCACCCGCGCACGCACATCGTGGAAGTACAGTGAAGTACTGTTAACTGTTCACGGTGCGCGGGGCGCACTAAAGGGCTTAAAACGGTGACTATTAACTGTAGTCAGTATACAACAGTTTTCGGGTGGTTGGCTTTCTACCGTTATTGTAGAATAATGAATTGCTTCTTTCCTTTTTGACTCTTGGGTCGGTCCTTTGTTTTGAACCACAGGAAACAGTGTATCTCTGCTTGGCCAACTCGCTAGCCCGCACTGGGGCGCGGTCCAGAATACTGTATGTATTGCCTTGACTTGTTTAATTGAGCAATTATTTAATTATTATGCTGCCGAGATCGTGACACAACTAAAGCAGGCATAGAAAACGAGGTTCAGATAAATTGTGCTGTGGTACAAACTGTCTACCATTGGAGACAACCAATTACTATTCAAAAGAATTCCCCTAACACGGAACCACCCTTGAATATGAGCGGGATTCCCATGGTTAGTCCCAATGGTTTATTCGCTACGCAGTGGTTGCCCCCCTACGAAATTCGTGGCTAAAAATAAACATTCTAAAAATCAAAAAAAAAAAAAAACGCTACATCAAATCTCTCTCCAATTGTTGAGATTGCAAGCATAGAGCAAACTCAGGGGGAGCGAACCATTGCACCCGCCTGGAATTCTGCTTTGGCAAATGATACAATTTGCCATAAAGTTGCATTCGCATATGCCAGGCAGAGTTAGCAATGTCAGCCCCACCCAAACAACCAATTGCCCCTGAAAGAGAAGACTTGACACGTCCGTCCTCTAACCGGAATAGTTTTTTGAGCATGAGAATGGATGAGCCATCTTCTATTGTGGAGGTTACTCCTGATCTATTGAATACTTCACCCTCCGACAATTCATTTCTTGCCCCGGCAGTCCTTGCTGCCCTTGAAAAATATGTCCGCTAGTTGGACGGTCCCTCAACTCCAGTCACTTTGCCTAGTTTCAAAAAAGCCGATGTACATTTGCATTGTAAGGAAAGTGTGATGTTAGACATCTCCAACATTTCCACAAGTTTTATGAATTATCACAACCCCACTGCATCAACAGATATGCCCAAAGAGCTACCCTCCTCACCCAAAACTGATCCAATGGTCCCGGCTGATGGTGTAGCCTCTTCTCCTACTCCCAAGCCCTCTGTCCCCCCACCGGGCTTTCATTTGCTGGATCCTTCAGATGACTTGATGTCCTTAGAGGCTTCATATCCTATCCTAACACATATTTTAAATTTACTTGATAAAGGACACGATTACACCCATTATGAACTCAGGGACTGCAAGTCATCACTCAATCAAATATTATTCAAACTTAATAAATTGGAAGGCTTCATCTTTGCGGATTCGATCCGCATCGAAGGGGTCACCCTCCCCCCCCCCGATTGGCGGGTAAGGATCAACACCTATTGCTAATGCAGTAAGGGCAGATTTAGTGAGCACAGCCACCCAAACTGAATTGAAAGATCAGGCGTCTCTTACTGTATTGCGGCCAGTAACTCAACCTAACACCTATTCATTTGCACAATCCTTTGCCCAAACGGTTGTTGCCCCCCTGGTTACAGCTCATCACCACATTTTTACTCACGCTCAATTATGCCAAATGGTTAACACTAATACAGAAAAGATCGATCAAATACTATTCTTAGCTCAAAAGAATCCTATTGAATGCCCCATTGAGCATGAGGAGGTTCAGGAGGAGTCGGAGATAGAACAGATATTCCACCCAGATAGTCCATCGGCTTTGATCAACCTTTTTACGGAGCACAAGAGCGATCCAACTGCTCCGGATGGAAAAGGAAAGAGCATGAATGGAAATTCAGTCAATGCTGGGCAAGTTTTCACCTCCCGTAAAGAAAAGCGCCTTTTTCTTAGAGCGATAAAAAGGAAGGCGGACAGACAACTACCTTTGCCTGTGGCAAAATCCCAAACCCCAATAACAAACAAAAAAACAAAAACGAAAAAAATAAATAAAAAAATACTGACTCTGCCCGAATGGGCAGTTCAGAACGGGTAGACAAAGAGTCCCCAGTAATTGAACAAGGCCCGTCGCTTGAAACCAAAAAAGATTGTCTCCTTCCCTCTCGAAGTGGTACAGTCCCGCCATCTACCCACCATAAAGGAAAGAAAAATGTGACAAATTAGCAAACAAAGTAACAATGAAGCAATAGTGCCCAACTCTAGTGGACCTCCAATGCCATATGATAAAACACCAACTTCTGCCCAAACCCAACTATCGGCTTTCTTTAAGCCAATAGCTAGCAAAGCTACACAAGCAAGGAAAGTAGTAAGTCAAACTCTATCAAATTATGAAAAGTCACAAACTACAAAGCCGCAGCAAAATAAACCTACAGGCAGTCAGTCTGCAATCAAACTCACCCTTGGGAAGGGATCCAGATCTTGTTCACTCCGACGATGCAACAATGTGGCATCCTTCTCAAATGGCTTGGCCCTCAGCTGAGAGGAACTCCAATGAACCTGTATGTTTGGAAAAGCCAAGAAAGAAAGCTAACACACTGTGTCCTACCATATTCGGTTGGGAGTCCGATCCGGACATTTACGGTAATAAACGATTAAATCGTTCAGCCCTGATGAAGGCCTTTAGGCAAATTCCAGCACTTAGGACACTCCATTCGGATGACATAGAATGGATTACTCTTCCTCAAACCCAAAATTATCGAATGGTTTGCAAAGTACAAACCACCATCATTTCTGACCTCATATGGTTACATAGGCAGGAATTGCAAATGATCGGGCTCCTGCCAAAGCCATTTGAAATTCTTGATGAGGCTATTGCGTTTAATGAAACACCACTCTGCCAACCTGATCAAACAACACTAACTGTAGCTGCCCCTAAGGATCATGGCGGAATACAACCCGAAGTAATAAGTCAGCTGGTCTCCCTTTCAAACGCCAGTAATGATTGGTCATGGCTGACCTTTCTGGCTTCTACAATGAACCCTGCCATGGACAACATCCCCACCTAATAAACGACACAAGATTTCCATTCTTTCATGGAATTCATGTGGTTTTACAAATCTTTTTTCATGGTTCAATAAGAAGCTTGATGTCACAAACTCCGATTTACTATTTTGCCAAGAAACCATGGCAACACAAGACATCACACGGCCTGGGTTCCTTGTCCATCAAATGCCGGCCAAGCGTGGTCAAAGTGGTCGCCCTCATGGCGGAATTTCCATTTGTATAAATACACAACTGCATTCGATCACACATGAAGTCTATAAATCTTCACTGTATGTGGCTGTTGTTTTATCATTACAACCTTCATCCACGGATTATTATTTATGTGTATCTTTATACCATAATCCTACAAGTTTGAAAATTGACACTGCATTTGAGCTTTTAGACACACTCTTAGACAAAGTACTCACCAAATATGCAGCTTGTCGTATAATAATCGATGGAGACTTTAATGCGGAATGCTGGAAGCAACCTCTCACTAACATGAACGGTGAGAGTGTCTTTTCATCACATGGTAGGGGCCATATGTGGAACCGGCACTTAACACTCTGGGATATAACATTTCTCCCAATTCAAAATTCAGGAATAGGGTATACCTGGAAGAGAGGGGTACTCAGGTCCTGCATAGACCATTTTGCTATTTCATTGAGCAATCAAGATTGCTCCAACCACATATTAATTATAGATCCTGAATGTGGGGATCATATGTTAATCCTGCTGACTATATATACCAATGCAGTTGTTTTAGATCATGATCCCAATCAGAAATTTTTGGAAAATGATCGCCCTCGGCTCTCACTTAGATGGACCAATCGCCTATGTGACCGAATCAACGCCCTCATTGATAACTGGCTTGATGGGCTTCAGGGCAGCTCTCAAATGTATCAACCAATTTCCATAGAACCAGCCAAATATCTGGAGATGATAAAGCAAACTATGGCTATGATTCAAAATGAAACAAAGAACATAAACACAAAAAATCAGTCAAATGGCTGTCCTGAATTCCTCATAGATAAACGCATTAAAAATGCTGAAATACGTAACCTCTTGTACATCAGGTGATTATGAGAAGATGAAAAGAGCGATATGTAATAGTTATTGTAATAAATGTAAAAACATAAGACCTAACTCTCTATGTCGCAACGACCGGCGATCGACTTGGGAAATCCTGAGGTCAGCTTCAAGTAAATTATTCATGAACCAGGCTTCTACGATTACCACTGAGATATGGGCCAAATTCTATGAGAACAAATTTGCGATTACATCTTGCTTCTTGATTACCAATGCAATCCAACCACCCCCTCCACAGTTGCCAATAATTCCGTGGTCACTCCAAGACATCGAGTGTGCAATAAACGCACTTAACTACTCAAAAGCAGCTGGGTCGGATGGCATTCCTCCCTGTGTGCTGAAACGACATCCAACACTTTGGGCTAAACTTTTGAAAGCCAGTTTGACAATGTGCTAACAACTCTAATCATTCCGCCCTCATGGTTGGGTTCAATTATAGTACCCATTTACAAAAAGGGGGAAAGGAGTAATCCCGTAAACTACCGGCCTATCGCGTTGATAGATGCGTCAGCCAAAGTTTGTGCCATCTTACTTTTACGGGATCTCCAAGCATTTTTGAAAAATAATAACATCTTGTCTCGCTATCAGATTGGATTCAGATCACGGATGGGAACTTCTCTTAACGCAACACTGATGGCCCACTTACTTGAAAAAACAAAGTCCCCAGATACAGGGCCATTATAAATGGCCTCGGTGCACTCAACCGCCGCCTTTCACTGTGTAGTGCGGGGTCTGCTTTTGCAAAAAATGGTTGCGATGGGTGTTCCAGGTCATCTCACATTCATAATTGCAAAACTCCATACCAACACAGTGTATTTCATTAGGGTCAATCAAGCCGGAGCCACTACAGGTCCCATACCGATTGCGCTAGGAGTCAAACAGGGTTGCAACCTGGCCGCCACCTTGTTCAACCTATATCTCTGCAGCATAAACGATATCTGGATTCAACAAATTTGCTATCCTGCACGATTAAGCCACCTAAAAATCCAGTGGCTCGCATTTGCGGATGATAGTTCTATTTAATCGAACACCGTCAGGTTTGCAAACAAAGCTATCCCTGTTTGCTGAATACTGCGTAGATCACAATTTACAGTTCAATGCAGGTAAATCTAACATCTTCTTGTTCAAGAATAAAAAAAACGCTTACGCCCATGTCTCTGGAGCATCGGTACGACTTCTATTCCACAGACACCCACAATTCGATACTTGGGTTATCTGATATCGGATTCAAACGCAATTTCAACTTGGAAGAACATACTGAATCAAAAGGCAAAAACTCTCACAACACAAATGCGTATAATATTAGTTAAATACTGCACGTTTTCCTTGATTCCACCGTTTGATTTCTACACCCTCAAAGTTGAGGAAATATTATTGTACGCTCTTGACATGTGCTTGGCGAACATAGATCACTTCCTTGATCAATTACAGGGTCGTATTTGGAAAGATGTGTTGCGTCTGGCAAACTCGCTACCAAATGCGGTGCTAAGACAAGAACTAGGACTGACATCATTGTCTGCCCGCTATAATTGGCGCCAATTAACAAACTTCGCAAAAATGTTATTTCCACTTCAAAATTCCTTGTATGAGGATCTGGGGAGGATGATTAATGATCTCAACCCCCCATCGATTAAAACATTTTTAGAAAAATGGAAGCTCTCTTAGATGAGATGGCACTGACTCCTGCTGATCTCGAATTTCGCCAGGCGCATGTCAAGATCCACATTTTTGCGAATGACTGGTGTGGAACATTAAATGCTAAGGAAGAACTCAATTCCTACAGGGAAGCTGCCAAATTTGCAACATCTCGTGCTCCTCAGAAGCCATATCTACAGCAATTTCCTTCTCCAATGGCCCGGTACATGTATTTAAGATTTAAACTCAATCAAATGCGAACCTTGGAAAAAACAATAAATTGGGAAAAAAAAATCGGCAACCTTGGTCATAGACACCTGTAGATTCTGTAAGGTGATAAACTCGCATGAAACACTTAAACACTTGACCATCTATTGCACCTACTTTGAAGTGCAACGGAAAGAAATATTTAATATTGAAAATATGTGTGATTCTTCGGAATCAAGGGAATGACTCTGGATGGCATGTATGTGGGGCACGACTACAAAAGCAATATTACGGCTTACGCATTTTTTTTAGCTATGCTGAATGTTGACCTAGAAAAACAAACTGCCCGCTAAGTAAGACATTTTGTGTTTAATGCTAATGGAATTAAATTATGAAACCTTGACCATGCTGAAATGTGGGCAGATATACTTTGTTGTACCTATGCAAAAATGTTCCATCAAAGTAGATAATATCAAATTGATACTGTGATTGTGAAAATTGTTAATGGGATCATATATACGGGGTTGATCTGTGTAAATGAAAATGTGGAAGTGTAAGAAAGGGGTGAAAATCATAACATGACAACCCTTACTGCGTTACAAAATGTATTTTAAGTGTTTTTTAATTTTGTTGTTTATAGGGACAATTAAAAAAAAATGTTCTGTTTAGAAAAAATGTACGTGGAAAGGTCTATGAAAAAATTTGAAAATTTGTATGTGGAATATGTAATGAAAAGAAAGTTGTAAAAGTTTGGTAATCAAACTATTAACAACGGTTCGAATAAAACAAAAAAAAATAGTCCTCACTGCAGTTCCTTTGGGCCCGCTGGAACTCCTCTGCAGGTATGTTGTCTATAGTGGCTTTTCAATGGCAACTGGAGGCGTGGAGAGTCAAATTCACTTCAGTTGCTTTGTGAAAAGTGATGGTTTCGATTTTACCATTCTCAGTATAGATGTGTAAATCTAAAAAATCAATAGATGTGTCGTCACACTGTCCTATATAAGGAAGGCATGATATCAAACAGTGAAGACCGACACAAGTGATCACAGTTCAAGGGTGTTTATTCAACTTCAGTGGGTTGGTTGAACACCTATCTAAACCTAAATCTAAAGATGGGACCAAGCTACGACCATCAAATAAAAATAATGCAGTCCTAGTCAAGTCTGTCAAAATAAAAGGGCCTATACTAATCAACCTATTGCCAATCCTTACTTCTAAATACAAAATGGTGTGAGATAATAGTGTATGCAAAATGAAAAGTGCGAAAAGGGAAAAAGCCCTCCTGTCGCGCTTCTCAAAATAGAATAATGACACTAATGATGAATTACAACAAAAAGATTTTTTATTTGCAAGTCATTGAATTTAAGCATAGATGGAATGGGAAAATCTAGATGTAGAAACAAAATCAAAAAAGTAATTTTTTGTACTGGTGCTTGGGCAAAATCCAGTTAGTTTTCAAATTGTGATGTCCTTAGTTGGATGCACTAAGTATTAAATATTGAGGTAAAGATCCTGGTACCAAAAAGTTACTGGCGTAAAGACTTCAAAAGAAATGTGCTCGTTGGCTGAAACTTGAAGTGTGCTCAGTTATCGTCACTGAGTTCACTGATGCGGTGTTATGGTCCAATTAAATTTCAAATTGTAATATCCTTAGTTGTGTTCACTAGGTATTGAAATAAAAAGTTCTGGTTTCAGCAAGATGATTTGTAAGAGTGATTGAGGCTCGGAAGGTTGTGGTTTTGGCAGAACGAAGCTATATGGTTCCTCAATCCAATTAAATTTCCAAATTATAGTGTCATGAAATAATATGTCAGGGTAGTTGACCAGTTGGCTTCCCTTTCCACGTTTTCAACACGGGGCAAGGCGGCACGTTCAAGCTTTGCACACAATCTGGCTTCTCTGCCAAGAGGATAGAGTTCAAAGCAAAATTATCATGCCTTTTGCCAAACCTTCTTTTCCAAAAAACAGTCTCTTACTGCAGAGGGCCTGTCTCAACAAATAAGCACCAAAGTTCCTTTCTTATCAGGGCTTTCACATGTACAAGTTCTTGTTTTCCATATTCATCATGGGTCCCTCTCCTTCAGGCCTTGACCCCTTTTTACCACGCTGTTCACAACTGGTCTCCCTTGTTCGGGCTCGGACCATGGATCTCCCTCATTCGGGCTCAGACCATGCAACATCACTTTATACGTTTTCCTTTTGATATCAAAAGTCAAAGACTTTCGAATGTGCAATGGGTTTTACTTAACCATCGCAGGACCACTTGGATTCACTTCACACAAAGTTCTTACTTTCGTTTCTGCCACATCTTGGCTTGAATACCTTCACAGAGACCTTTGATTGAGCCCCCACCCCAGACCACTCTGTCACTGGTATTGTATCTTGCCTTCTCAGAGTTCAAACATTCATCAGCAATTTAGCTTTACTTGCGTCTTTCATCCCATGCATTTAATAATGTTTCTTCCTGCGATAGTTACACAATGTTGCCGCTTGCAACCTTGATTTCAACACAGACCGATCTTGCATGGGCCTCCCCAACTCACCGGCTGTGTTGATTTCTCTGACGTCACTTTGTTCTTGGAGCCAAGGACGATATCACAGCGGCCTATGCTCCTCCCTGACTTGGTCAGTTACGCAGGACGGCCTCTGTTATCTCCGATACACAATGCAGGATTCTTTAGTCTGGTTTCCTGGCCTTATGTTTTCTGATCTACAAGGGTTTTGAAAGTAACGGTTTCCTGTTGGACGTATTTCCCTCCTTGCAAACCTTTCTTGTATTGCTCTCTTTCTCCCCTCGTTCAGCTGCCTTCTCGAAACTGCTGCTCTTTCGTGTGCTTTGCCTCACTCAGAGTGTGTTCTCGTGCTATGCCTTTTATCCATGTGGGGACGTTTAACAGAAGTCAGGTGTGAGTGATTGTCAGTAATTGCCTGACTTTGCCTGACTATAGCGGGACATGTCAGGTATACTGCTTGGCTGTTAGTCTGTTTTCTCCCAGAGCAAGCTATCCTTGTGGACGTGTTTGTGAAGGGAAAGGAGAGAGGGGTTAAAGTTCCCACGTATGCCAACTCTTGAGATGAGAGCAACACCCTAAGAAGAAGCATCCTGACAAGTTAAAGGATAGTTCCGGGACTTTTTTTTTATTGTTCCTATGGTTCGGCCATGTGTTTTTAAGCATAAATCGGTAGATCGTAGAAAACTTTCCTATGGACCTTACCCGACTTTTCGTCCATTAACGCACTCGAAATCAGCCGCCATTTTCTGATAATCCTATCATTTCCCCCCATCGCCCTGGCTCACCTGCTTTTGCGGCACTAAATCAAATCCCCCGCCCCTGAGCCTGACATCAGCAGACGCGTACCGCCCATTTCCCAACGCCAAAGCACGTTTCGTCTCAACAATCGCTGCGCCTCAGCTAATGAAGTGTCGCCATGGAAATGGCAGGACGCCTCTTTCCTCAATAAGTATAAACACGCCGTTTCACAACACACAGCAGCAGATTTTCGATTCCATTCCTCTCTCTGTGTTACTTTGAGTATTCTGTGACTCGTTTCTGTGCTCTGGTCAGCTACCTTCGCCGCTTCTAGGCCTTGTGAACACCTGTACCATTTCTGTAAATTATTTTACTTTCTTTACCACACAATGGCTACAATAATGCCGTATATGTACGAGCCCGAGTACACCGAGGAGGAACTACTGGAAAGGCAAGCACGCGGAAACGATGGGGATTCGGGCGGCAGTTGGGAGGACCAGTCAACGGATGAAGAGCCTGGACCATGTCGCATGGACGGCGTCTCCACCTGGTGCACGTGCAATCGGTGCGAGCTAATGCCAACTGAGGAGGAGAACTGCTGCTGCCGTAAAAATTCCGGGTGCTTGGCCTACATTTCGGAAGGCGAGCCAAGTCCGCAATGCATCACCGAGCTGCCAGAGTTCAGGGAAGCCTGCCTCTCACGGACCGTGTTGAGGATGATGATGGTGCTTATGCACGAACTTCGCGGCACTGTTCGTCCACGTAATCCGAGTAACGAGTAAGTATACTCTGGTTGTGATGTCAGTGATGCCACTACTATGTCATGGTCGTCTCCCACATATAAAATTACATCTACATATCATTCGAATGCATGTAAAATGGTTCCATATTGTGCATTTTCTAGATAGAATTTTTTTCAAAGCAGAATGACATTTTTTTCCTGAATCGACAGTGATAAGAAAGTTTTGTCATTTTAATACAGTTTGCATCTTTCATTTTCACAGGTGGTACAGGCTGGTGGCCTATCGTTGCTTCACTTGGTGGCTTCACGGGAGGCTCGGACACCGCGTTCGGAGAGTAATACCTGCCTGTGCGGTACTTGCCATTAGACAACATTTCCCCAGCGACAGTGGACAATACCGCGGATTTTCCCTGGATGTGCTGCAACCGGAACTTTATAATGTGTAATGTTTATTATTTATGTTCAATTGAGATTAAGATCTAAAATAAAACCCAACATATATTTTAACAATGGTTGATTTGATTTTTTAAATGAATCTGGTGTGTCTCCATTGAATAGTCTTCCTGTGCCTTGTCTTGTCACACCACATGTCTCGTTGAACCCATATGCAGCAGACATACATATGTTATTTTGCGGGTTGGCATCAAGCCTCCCGGCCTTGCCTCCTCCCCCAAAAATACTTACCACACCACTTTGTTCAAGCGTTGGCAATAAAAGGAAGGCCGTTGGATTTTATTGACACAAAACATGGTTATAGGTAAATAATCAATATGGTTGATCATAATAAATCATCCTTTTGGGCACCGGGTACAGAGATGACCCCCTCTGGCCCGTGCCGCCTTGCCACCACAGGCCAGCCTGCTGCTGACTAACTGCCTAGGCATCCAGGGTCTCCAGGGTGAACTGCACCCATATATTCTCCTGGGAGGGTGAGGTATTTATAAACTCACCCCCTGCCTTCCATGTACTAGATCCTGCAGCCTGCCTCTTACATGCAGTTAGATGGCCTCTCCTTGGTGAGACCCTGCGGCAAACGAGTCTTGTCTGCACGACCACCGCCCCAATCCACACCCCCCCCCGACCTATCAAAGGCAGTTCGCACCGGGGTACTTGTGCTGGCAAGTGGAGCTGTCGGGGAGCGATAAAGGCCAAGAGGTGCCAAAGACCATGTACACTTCAAAGTGGTCTATAGAGCATGGGTTGTTGTTCCCATGTCTACCTCCAGACCCCGTGTCTCCTGCCAAGCATCCCCCTCACGCTGGACGCCCCCCTGCAATCCACATAAGTGTGTCTCCATTCACGAGTCTTCCTGTGTCTTGTCTGCACGACCACCGCCCCAATCCACCCCCCCGCCCTATCAAAGGCAGTTCGTACCGGGGTACTTGCGCTGGCAAGTGGAGCTGTCGGGGAGTGATAAAGGCCAAGAGGTGCCAAAGACCATGTACACTTCAAAGTGGTCTATAGAGCATGGGTTGTTGTTCCCATGTCTACCTCCAGACCCCGTGTCTCCTGCCAAGCATCCCCCCCTTACGCTGGACGCCCCCCTGCAAACCGCATAATGCCACGACATATACACGTCATTCATTCACAAACACACCCCTGTTTCGAATCCTTTATAACCCACTTCATATTTCTAATGAGCACTTATTTGCGCTTTGCTAGTCAACCCGTGAAGGTGCTGGTTATCTGCTCTTCGTCTCTGTGAACTTCCGTGACCACTTCGAGGAAACTCCTCAGTTTGCAACCTGTGAACTGCTCCCTGTTCTACGACAAGAAACTACTCTGATCCCTGCATCTAACTGTTTGTTCGTCAAGGTAAAGCCATGTACCATAATCATTTTGCGTCCAATTTCTTTTCGTTCAGACAGTACATGCAAGGAACTAGTCACATGTTCTGAGTTTAGTCAAATTATTTTTCTATTTTTTTAAAGTTATTCAAATACTTATCCGCATGTGAATAACGTGTATAGTTACAAGAACCAAAACGAACCTTGCATTGAACCTTTTATGTGTCATTTAATTTTTTAACACATTGGTATTCATAGAGAATTGTTGATCTTTACTTTTCAGAACTTTCCACAATGCCTGCCTGTTCCATTGGCGGTTGCCCTTCGAAGACCCATAATAAATCTGAAGGTACTATAATGCATGTTTTCCCTAAAACAATAGATCAGATAAGAGAATGGGTCCGATATTGCGGATATCCACCGTCTGAGCTTGAAAGTAGAGTCCTAGAAGTCTTTGCGGACAAGAGGGGTGATCGATACCGCATCTGCAGCAGGCACTTTACCTCTGACATGTACTCCACATCATTGCTAATAAAGAAGAACACACCGCGAGCGAGGCGAAAATTGCTCTCAACCGCTATTCCCACTCTATTCGTCCACATCCCTCCACTGGTGAGTCAAGTTTACGTATTTATCTCTCGGCCTTGCGGTAGTGTGTAGCATTAGCTAACAATAATTTCCCCATTTATGTATCCACTCAATATGAAGGCGGAAGATTCTCCATCCGTGTCGTTATTGCAGTCATCAGCCACTTCAAGCGCCTATCGGGTAATCTTACTTGGCTATTCTGCCACTGACTTGTTTTAGGCATGTAAATCAATAGTTTTAATTTATCGTGTAATTATTTTACCTAATGGTACACCCTTGTACTCGTCCTCTAGTCTTTGTTTTCAGTTATAATTATTGTTATCCAAAATAATGCAAGTACTGTCTTTCAGGGAGATGCTGAGGAGTCCAACGTATTGACGACTACCGTTGATGTCACTCAGATGCTCGAGGTACGTTTCCGGACAGTTCCATCGATGGAGATCATCAGATCTTGCATTCTTGTAGCGTGATTGTTACACACAATGTTTCTTTCGTTTTTAGCCATTGATATGTCCTTCTGTCGTCGCCCTCCTATGTGTCTTCTTTTTTCAATATTGTGTTCATTACTAATGAAAGTCCTATGTTTCAGGGAGTCGATGGAGCATTAGTCCAAGAAGAAGGGGGAGCATGCAGTTACGGGTCGGCGCAACAGCTTGCAGAAGTGTGCACCGCAGTTACATCGTCCCTTGATGTTCTTATGCATTTCGAGGTATGGATACTGACAGTTCGATCAAGCGAAATCATATGACGTGATTACATCCGCTATACTTCCTTCTTTATTAACGCAAGTACTATGTTTCAGGGAGATGACGGACCTTCTTCTACAAGAACATCACCCCTAGTAGTTGATGCAGATCTCTGGGTGGTGACACTTCCAACGATCGAGCAAATCGAATCATATTTACATATCCATTATTTATTTTAGACAACTGATCATTTGTGCAGGTCTATTTAGATGAGCCGTTGACGCCTGCACAAAGTTTCTGTTCTTTTTATCAAAATAGAAAACCATACTAATGCAATTACTGTGTTTCAGGGAGTCACTGAAGCATCATCTTCAATAATATCATCAATGGAAGTCTATGAGGAGCCCGAGGTATGGATCGAGACAGTTCCATCTAACTAGATCAACTATGCGTGAATAATTGTTGTTTGAATGTTCTACACAAAGCGTTCATTCGTGTTTTGCTATTGAGATGTACGTGGGTATTGGTCCCCAAGTACATTTTGTGTTTTCGATATTATTATACATACTAATGAAAGTTCTATGTTTCAGGGAGTCGATGGAGCGTCAGTGCGTGATGGATGTGCTTATCATGAAAATATAGTCGTTGCAGCGCAAGAGGAAGTGGAGACATGCACACACGAGTCGGAGCAACAGCGTCCTGATGTTGAAGTTCGAGGCAAGAAAGTTTCAAAGAAAAGAAAGCAAAAGAAGGTTAGTGTCCTGGTCACTATATTATGTTGTTTTTCACTGTTAATAGTTCAATACTGTAAGTTGTGTTTAAACTGAACATCCCTTTTCCAATCTGTCCTCTAGTTGCGAGTGGGTGTACGAACTAGATCTACACAGACAGTGAAGCGAACGAGAGATGTTGCTTGTCAAACCTTTTGGCAGGGACTTGACACTGGAGATGCATCGTGCCAATGGGAAGAATATGAAGTGATTGACAACGGAGCTATACCACATCCAGCCATTGATAGTGAATGTCCTCCTGGTAGTTTGGATGCAGTCGGAGTTCAATTCACAGAATCCACACCCGCAAAAACTAAGACCGCGAGAAAGTTGAAGAAATTGTCTTATTCACCCATCGCCGGAGAAGGAACAGATGTTGCAATGGAAGAGAATGAAGTGGACTACAATGAAACACCATCAATATCACTGAACATAGCGGAAGACGATATCAGAGATTCTACCTTTCATGTGAGTGACATGTCCTCAACGTTACAGGCCGAACCAGCTGGGATGCAGAGTGACAGTATAAGGAAAGAGGCCAAATTCATTGTATTCGATAGTTGTTTGATTGATATTATTATTCGGTTGAAATGTGGGCATTCGGTAGGTGGGGAAGTATGTGGGGAGCCATTGATTAATGTGACTCGTGCAATTTGAGGCACTAACCTTAAAATACATGCCACCTGTACAAAATATCATCCTTTCTCATGGTCTGCACAACCCATGCTGGGACAACTGCCAGCAGGCAATCTACTTTGTGCAGCGGCTGCACTTTTTAGTGGTTCAAGTTTTAAAAAATTAGAGTCTTTCTTTCAGTTTGTGGGAATCCATTTCATTGCGAAAACTCAGTTCTACAAATACCAAACCGATTATCTATTTCCAGCCATTAGCGAAGCTTGGAGAATGGAAAAAATGTCTATTGATAGTACATTCGCGGGCAAACGGTTCAGGCTAGCCGGTGATGGACAGTGCGACAGCCCAGGATTTTCAGCCAAGTACTGCACCTACCACTTTCAGGACATGGAAAGTAAGAAAATTGTGAGTTTGGTGGTCGTGCAGGTGTCACAAAGTACATCCTCAGTGGCCATGGAGAAAGTTGGCTTTGTAGCATCATTGCAAGAACTACAATCGCGGGGAATGGTGATGGACCTGATAGCCACGGACAGACACGTTTCAATTGCCAAGACAATGAGAGAAGAGTACAAAAATATAAATCACCAATTTGACGTTTGGCATCTTGCAAAAACAATCAATAAAAAAATGTCTGCTGCAGGTAAAAAAAAAGAAATGCAAGGTATTTCACAGTGGTCCAAGTCAATCAGCAACCATCTTTGGTGGAGCTCAAAAACATGTGGAGGGTCGTTGGAAATTCTACTGGAAAAATGGCGGTCAGTAATGCTACACTGTACCAACGTTCACCGTTGGAACACAAACCAACATTTCCACAATTGTGAACATGGCCATTTGTCCACAGAGGAGGCACGGAAGAAGAAGTGGTTGATTCCTTCATCACCCACTCACAAAGCCATTGAAAAGATTGTATTTGATAAAACTATAACAAGAGATTTGAGGGGACTCACGGAATTCTGCCACACAGGAGATTTGGAGGTGTTCCACAATATGTGCCTAAAGTACAGGCCAAAACGATTGCATTTTGGCATGGAGGGCATGATAAATCGGACTCTTCTAACGGTCTTGGCACATAACCATAATGTTGGCCGTCAACAAAGTAGGACGACCGGAACTTTAGGGACGCTTCGCTACAATAAGGCCTTCACTAAAAGAAGTAAACAATGGGTGATCAAACCAGTGTTTGAGGATATGCAATATGAGTTTATTGAGAGACTTATTGTTGACGTCTTAGATAGGCACATAAATGGAGTTGTGAACGAACCTGTGCAGGGGACAACTGCATTGCCACCCAACATTGCCTCTGTTCCATGTCCACCTAAAGAAGAGCTCATTGAGAAATACACATCACGGTTTAAATGATTGTAATTTGATTGTCTGTTCTCTCGAGTCTCCTCATGTCGCAGGCCCATTGAATATGTGTATCTATGTAATGTGTAAATAAAAGTGATTGCTCAGTGTACATGCAATGTGTCTATCCAACCAAACAGTAATATAAATCATTTTTCAAAAAATATAGAATGTCTCCGTATTTATGGTTCTCTGAGGCTGCAAAGATGGAAATGCAAAGATGGAGTGTAAATTTCAAGTCCTGTGAGATGGCCTTACACTGAATGTAGCTAACTAGGAATGTGTGCTTGTTCAAAGTGAAGGTCAGCTGCTTTGATTTTTTGCTCGGGTGCCGGAATGGCCCACGACTCAGTATAAGGTTCTATTGTTATTTGACCTTGACAGGCCGGGACCATCCCGAAAGACTTCTTTTTGGGGGTGTGGGGCAATAACGTAAGAAACGATAATGAATATAATTTCAGAAACGAAAGCCATTTCATGTTCGTTCATTAGAAGAAATAACGTCGGCATAGAAGGAGTGGTATTTCGGGGCTGCCCTACGCACAGACACAATGGAAAATGCAAATATAATGTAAGTAACTCTTTAGATGAGTTTATACCGCAATTTAATTACTATACAGTAGCTTTAAAGACGGGTTAAGTTGTACTTGTTCGTTCTATGTGGCATATTGTTTTGTACCGCGCACTATCTTGAGGAGAACCATCTCCTTTTACGGAAGCACCTCAAAACCCTCTTTGCTTCTGCTTTCTCTCTCCCTCTCCCCTGCTACAACTGGTCCACTGTCTGCGACCTCGGTCCTGGGCCCTTCCACTCTCCACCTGCACTGCCTCCCTGTCAACCCCTGCACTGGGGGACTGTCTCAGTATCCTACAGCCCCCCCTTGACGTACAATACCCAGTTGCACTGTCCTAGCTATGAAATAATTTCCCGACCTAATATATAAAATGAATAATTTTAATAAAGATCTGATGGTGAGACTAATTTCATTTTTTATGTTTGTCAAACAGGTACATCATCCATTATTGTCTGTGTCACGAGTACCAGACACCGGCGGATGGGTTTTTCAACCGCCAGTTGCTTCTCCGCGTGAACAACGTTACCACCCTGACCATTTTATGGGACGATCGCCAAGTACAAGTATGCCCTTACGCGGTACTAACGGCTAGATGCAACATACATACCGTTGTGGTGGCCTAGTGCCTCGTTGTTGGAACAGCCATGCGATTATCAGTGCGACCGCTGAATATTCAAATCGCTGAATATTCTCAAAACATTTGATGTCAAATAAATGTACTTTGCCAAATGTACAATCTTGCCGTTTGCTTTTAAACCACAGTTTCATATTCCGAATTGTGGCGCTGTATTGTGAGATGATCTAAGACCCTGTGTACAGCAAAGGAACATCGTGTGCCTCAAAAACGAACTTTTTGGAACGTGTGCAAATAAAAATGCAAATCGCTAAATATTCTCAAAACATTTGATGTCAAATAAATGTACTTTGCCAAATGTACAATCTTGCCGTTTGCTTTTAAACCACAGTTTCATATTCCGAATTGTGGCGCTGTATTGTGAGATGATCTAAGACCCTGTGTACAGCAAAGGAACATCGTGTGCCTCAAAAACGAACTTTTTGGAACGTGAGCAAATAAAAATGCAAATCGCTGAATATTCTCAAAACATTTGATGTCAAATAAATGTACTTTACCAAATTTACAATCTTGCGGTTTAATTTAAAAGTACAGTTTCATATTCCCAATTGTGGCGCGCTGTGTTGTGTGAGCTCATCTGTGTTGATTTCCTGGTTCTGTGTGGAGTCGCGTAGAAGACGCCTGGGCGCGTTTGCCTCCGCAGCTCAGTCACGTCACGGATAGAGGCGGGGAATATGAATGTTTTGATCAAGTCTGTTTCAGGGGCGGGGGATTTGATTTAGTGCCGCAAAAGCAGGTGAGCCAGGGCGATGGGGGGAAATGATAGGATTATCAGAAAATGGCGGCTGATTTCGAGTGCGTTAATGGACGAAAAGTCGGGTAAGGTCCATAGGAAAGTTTTCTACGATCTACCGATTTATGCTTAAAAACACATGGCCGAACCATAGGAACAATAAAAAAAAAGTCCCGGAACTATCCTTTAAGTAAAGCCGCTGCAGACGTTACAAACCTATGGACAGTTGTTGAAGCAGAAGTGGTACTTTTGCCTTTGTACTATATCAAGTCTATTCTGGAAAGAGGATATCCAGGATACCATTGGTGCTCTTTTCTTTATTGGAATTGGAAGGGATCATTTCAGCAGACGGATAAAGAACTGTTGCCAGTGGATTTTTGTTTGGGTGAACTTTTGTTTCTTTTGGAACTTTCAAGACTTGGTTCAAGACTTTATTTTCTTTGTGAACACATAGAGCAATTGACTTTGGACATTCCTCGGAAAGGGATCTACCCAGGACAAGTGGAAGTTATACAAGTCACTGGTTGTTTGGTATTCATTTATTTATGCTGTTTATGATTTACTTTGATTGTTTAGTGTGAGGGTCAGTTTTGTGTATGCTAGGAGATATTTCGCCTTAGAACCCAGAGTAGGTAGGGAGTTCCCTGGTAGAGTAGACTTAGTTAGGATTTGTTTGCATTTTCTATTATCAATAAAATACTGAGAAAACTACAAGCAGTTGTCTGCCTTTCATTACTGACCGCTCACAGTGGGTCTCATGCAACAGAATTGGTTAAGGATGGCCCTCCCAGTAGAATATGCCAGCAGAGCGCTGTTTGTGACAGAGTTTCAGTATTTGCACATTGAGCAGGAATCTGGTGCATTGATGCAGGGATGCCATCATTATTGCGTCAATGCCTATATACAATGGGTGTAAGTAGTGGCAAACCAGAAGCCACTTGTCCCCACAATGTCAGGATCACCCTTCTTCCCACAACCAGCATTTGTATGTGGCTACTCCAGCTAGAGGAATGTAACTCTGCACTGCTATACCATCCTGAAGCTGAGAATCCAGATGATTTCCGATTTCGCCATCCTGCGTATGGGGTGGACAGGCAGAAATTTCAGGACTCCCATTCCGAAGATCATGTTCACATGATCACCCCAGTGGTAATCCTGATATGAAGGTCTCTGGAGGAATTGATGGAGACCTCCAAACAGGATGAATGCTTTGGGTTGGTGGGAGCAGCCATACAGTCAGGTCACAGAAAGGAGCTACTGAAGTCTGAAGAATGCAGAATACAGGAAGCAAAATCTACGCAAAAGAGCATATAGTGAATCCGTCATGACTTAACATGCTCACCATTTGGCTTCTGTCGAGGGATCACCAAATTGTATGCCATCATATTTAATTGTAATTGATTTAAGTAATTCACCTTGGGTACAAGAGTCATCAAGGGGTAGCAAAAACTGAGGCTTAACACAGGGAGAAAATGTGGTTCCCGGATCTTGAGGCAAGCGTAGAAAATACAATCAAGAGGTGTGTACTGTGCTAGGCAACAGCTGTTCCGAACTGACCGCCTCCCATACAAGAACCACACCAGAGCTCCACAATATGGACCTGCACCAGCATGCTTTACAAGCACCTTTTAGTAGTCATAGACAAATTGCCCAGGTAACCAGAAGTAAAGCTTGTTAATTAAAAGGCAGCAGGACGATTTTTTCCAAGAAAAGATTTTTTACACCTATGGTTTATCGGCGGAGGTATAAACAGACACTAGTGCCCCTTCCAAAGGCAGGAATTACGTGAGTTCATGACCTCGTGGGCCTTCAGCAAAGAAGGATGACACTGATGTGGCCAAGGGCGCATAGTGATGCTGAGAGAATCATGAGGACAGTCAATAATATGTTTCAAGTCATACAAGTTCAAGGAGGAAATGCGGACAGATCTTTCTATCAATTCCTATGGGAATATCACATCAGCACTCAAGCATTGAATGGACCTTAACTACCCAAAGCAATGATGGGCTGCCAGATCAGAGGAACAAGCCACCCGTCAAGATCAGTACCTCAGACGGAAGATGTGCAAGTGCGGGATAAACTGGTGGTAGCGAATGAAAAGGAAAGCCAAAGATTTAGTACATTGTTGGTTTCCTTACAAGCCTGAGGCGAGGTCCTGGTATGGATTAGGTACCCAACAGGTACATCCAGTCTGCCATATGAGAAGATTACTTAGATCATGAAAGAAGTAAAGGAGTCAATGGTGACTGTGCAAAGAGCAACACAAACACTTAGACAAAAAACTGCAGTTTCTCATACACAGAGTTAGTGGATGAGAAACTGCAGTTGGCTACCTCTACCTTTGATAAAATCCTTAATAAAAAAGAGTTTGGCAAAAAACAAAAACTGCAGTTTCTATGTGACGTTGTCATCCACAGGTGACTACAAAGGACAAAGTTAAAAGACGCTGTACAAAAGAACCTAAGAGTGATGAAGAAGGGGAAGAAAATTCTTCACCCCCTGATCACATTGTACAGGAAGAAGAGGGTTCATCCTGCTGCAGCCACCTTTGCCACCTTGACTGCAGGAAGAACCAGAAATAACTTTGCAGGAATCAAACTCCTGTCCGGAGGCAGCCAGCAGGTACGCGAAGAGAGAAAGGCAGACCAGAGCGCTACTATCTAAGGCTTAAGAGTTTGCCCGTTTATGTGTCTAATTGTGTTTTTTCATCTCTTCAAAGATGAGGGATGCTATGTGTACATGAGGTACATTGACATGATGTTGTTAGGGAGTATTCTCATTTCTGTGCTAATTCCCTTCAACCTTAGAGACCCCCAGCTCTTTTGCTGGACTTTAGGATGTTTTAATTTTAACCCTGGAGAGAGTGAGACCCTTTCCTCACTCACATGTGTTTTGACCTGATTTGGATTATATGTTTCCTCTGTTTTTGGAATCTGACTAACTCCATAGGCATTTACTTTTTGTACGGTGACACACAGCACCTTCAGTGCAGTGTCATTGAGAAATCTTTTAGATTTATCATAAAGTTTAAATACTGGTTCTTGTGTGAACTACTGTTCCCAAGAATAGTAAAGTGAAATTGACTTCACTTACCTTTTCTCTTTATGGGTCCAGCACACACCATCTTATGTGGAGTGCTGGGGTTTTTTCTAGTAGCCCCTTATCCTACATTCTCATGTAACATGTTTTATGTTACCCTCACCACTTTAAATGGCTGCTGGCAGTGGTTTAATTTTCCTACCATTGTTATTTTCTACCGCAGGCGGAATCCTCAGCTGTAGTATATCACCCATGGGTGACCATTTTGTCAGAATGGCCCCGGTCTTCTTTTTTCGCCATTTTCTGTTTGTGAGGTCTTTCTTGGGTTTTACTATGTGCGTCGAGGCTGAGTTGAGCCCTCTGTTCGTTTTGCCCTTGGCGGGCTTCAGCCCTGTGGCTCGCCTCTGGTTCCAGTGTGTCTGGAAAGGCAGGATGTGAGGGAGGTTCCTGAAACTCCCCTGTCCTTTGTCTCTAGGAATGCCTGAATGCAACCAATCCCGATTGGCTAGCTGGCTGTCCTTTAAGGACAGTCACCCTGCTGTGTGATTGACAGCATAGGCTGTGCATGAATGGGAGAAACCTGCTTAAAACTCAAGGGTTTTGGGACTAGAGGCAGAGTCGACCACTGGGAAAGACACCCGCTGGAGAAACCGTGAACGAAGCTTGCTGTATCCTCCTGGACCTTTGAATTGCCCGTTGAAGTCCTGCTGCTGGGCTGAAACTCCTTTTTCTGATCGACAAGAGAAGCTGCGGAAGGGACAGCTTCTTCCCTTGGGTTAGTGGGACCAGCTAACCCTGAGATGACCTCCACTGGACCATCTTTCCTGATTGCCTGTACTTCTTCACTGCTGCAAAAACCGAGTGCCAGGGGTTGAGAAATCCGTAGTCGAGTGCAACATCTGAAATCTGGCCAGAAGCTCCAGGAGTCTGCTAAGGACCCTCCAGAAGCAGGACAACCAGAGCTCCAGTCCCCTCACCAGAGTGCAGGATCCAAGGAGTGAAGAAAGCCCAACCGGTATCCAAGATTTGCGCTGGTGCTGTTTACCGAGTGCTGAAAAAGCGAAGTGCCACTGATCCAAAAAGAGCCTGTAGCTGCCAACGACCTCCAAATTGCTGCCGCAGGAGCCCTCCAGACCTCCTCCCTTTTGTCCCCACGAATGAGGCTCAGGAAACCAGGGTCTGCACCACTGCAACCGGACAGAATTCATCTGGACAGCTCTTCTTCAAACCAGAGGTGCTGTTTAGACTTGGGGTACTTACCTCAGTGTCTTTTTGAGCTGTGCGTTTCTCAGTTGAGGCTTGCAGTGGCTTTCCTTAGAGTTGACTTTAACTCTGCTTTTCACAGGCTTAACAGCTTGTGAGCCTACAAGTGATTTCTACAAAACTAACTTTTTGCAAGACTTTTTATTATCTAAGATGTGCCTCAGCTCCATAGACTGTGCTCCAATTAACTTTGGCTGTCCTGGCTCCCTGCAGACTCTTCTAGTCCATTGACTTTGATATTTCTGTCCCTCATAGGTGGTAACTTGTTTTAGACTCCTTCCTTTAACCTTTCCTTTCTGCAACCTCAGAATCTGCAAAGTAGAACTGTCATTACTGTCTGTTTGAATGAAGTCACGTGCGGGTGTAGGAAGTGTGTAAGAAGCATATCCAAAGAGTATCCACTAACTTGTGCTGATTCTGAAAAGTATTTTAAAGTATATTTGTTTGTTATGTATTTTGCCCTTTTTAAAGAACGCGTATTTAAAAATTGATGTTAAATACATAAATAACTATTTATAACTGAAACCTTGAGTGTAAGTGTTACTTGGCTACTTGTATTTGCGAATTTCATTGCTAAAGCTCTACAGCTCACATTTAGCCTTCTTGAGATGGCTGCTCAGTCACACTACCAACTTGTGTAGTACAGACGTATACCTAAAGGTGGGTTACCTAATACCAAGCAGATAAATGTTGTGTAGTCTCACACAGTGTTACTACATCAATTCTTACTAAACACTTGTGCATTACATGTCTTGCTGAATAAACGGGGACACGCCATGCATACCTTTAGGGCTGCCATGAGCAGGAAAAAATGTAGATGACACAAGATACCTCAACAAAGGCCTCTCCATTTCCTTTACAAAACGTTTATTTTGTTTGCAGAGCCTTTTTTAGGCATGAGTGTTTACTCAATTGGCGCATTGTGCAATAACTTCCAGGCCGGTCTCATAGCGTCGCCCTTTCCTCCCTGTTGTTTTTGGGGGGTCCCCAAACCCCATAGTCCCCCTCTCGCTGCGCGGACCTGGCATCACACTTCTCCCCACCCCTCCACTTGCCTATACAGGTCACCAAGCATGTCCGATCACAGTCCGCCGACTGTGTCCCGGAAAACCTGTGTGCTCTGTATCGCGCTTTGTGACACGGTCTTATGTCTATCAGGGTTTCAGGGACAAGGTCTGGAGACTGCAAGCGACCTAAACCGTCTGTGCTTTAGCTCCATGCTTACATCTTGGCTTTTCTTCAGACTGAGCAGCCCTGCTTGTGTGTATGACTCTGTAGAGATGATCAGCGCCAAGAGACGATTCAAATGATCCCACTCACTGTGTGATGCTGCACACTACATATTAAGACTCGCGTAGGAGGCATTAATGTAGATGTGCGTGGCTGTAGTTTGAGTACGCTGGTTAAGCTGGTTCCTCAGGCAGTGCAAACCTGCACTGCATCCATGATTGGGTGGTTAATGGCATGGGAATACAGGCCAAACCCTAGCTCCCATGCCATTATCCACTCCAGGCTAGGAATGTACTGTTAACACCACTTGCATGCATCCAATCACAACCGTGATCAGCAATGGCAGTGGCAACGTGTACACATGGCAGCCCCCATTACACAGAATCCTGGGGTTCAAGCCTGTATTTTATGGTGTAAAAGAGACTCACTCTCTTGGTTTCTTTGTAAAAACGCAGCACAGATTTTCCTACTACATCTAAGGAACCAGATACAAAAGTGCTTGGAGACTGAGAAATATTCAGTGAGGTTGTCTCTGTATGTTTCACCACTTCTGACCCCTAAACAATAAGGGCCTGTGTTCTCTTACATTAAGGATTGTGTCAATGTTTGATTGTGCCTGGGGTGCACATTGTTCTCTTGTGGTTATGCAGTCCTTTAATGATGTCCTTTTTGATCCTGTAAAGAAAATACACGGGTTCTGAAAGTCTCATCTTCACGTTTTCTTTGCCATACAGAATCAAATCAGGACACCATTGGATCGGCTGGAGCTGTTGTTCCCCTCTTGGCTCTTGCCAAGTCCTACGACCCCAGAGTCCAGCAGAATGCTGTCGGGGCCATTTTGAACCTCACTCGATCTGGTACGTTCTGGCATCATATTTTCCAGGGCAAAGCATGGTGGGGGCTTGCTTCATTGTCTCAATGTTATTTTTGCCTGTTGCTTTTTCTTCTGCAAGACATCTTGAAATAAATAGACTGAGGGTCCCCCATGAGTGTGCGTTACGGCACAATAACCGCACTGCACGCATGCCAAGATGATTTATTTGAGGAATCAACATTTTCATTGTTCTTGAAACGGTATCTGCATGTTGGGTCCCATTGTTTTTTTAATTATTATTATTTATTTGTATTTAGTTCCAGTAGAACATTTACAAAATACAAAATCTCAGTTCACATATATATATAAAACAGATTACAAATTGCAAATTACAAAATCACAAAGTCCTCTGGGGAATCATAAACTAGGCAAACCAGAAAACATACACTCGTATACACTCATATACGTACCTACTATCTTGCTTTGTTTTGTATTAGCCATGCCCAATTAACCGTAAAATTGCATTAAAATCAGAATCTCACGGCATTTGATTCTACATCTGTGTATCTTATAAAAGAAATCAGCTAAAATCAATTATCTAAAATCAATTGTTTTACCTGGTGGTAGCATTCTAGTTTTTGCACAATATACACAAATTATACGAATGATAAAAACACAGTATAAAACATTTTAAAACATTAATTAATGATAAAGTAGTAACATTTCCTAAAACTATTCTGATAAAATTCAGTGGTAGCTCTCATAAATCAGTTGCCATTGGGCAGGTGTTTTTTTTTTTTTTTATAATACACCAGAGCCGATACAGTGCGATGTGTACACTTTCAGTCTCCGTGTTAAAGCAATAGTTCCAAAATGCATCTTCCCTTATCGACTCATAGCAATGGCCATACTACCCAGAGTGGTCATATATTCAGAGCCCAGCGTTGCACATTCAGTAAAGAGATGTTTTGCCGTCCTCAATTTTCAAGGAATTTTACAAATACGGCAGCACCTATTGTTAAGTGGAATCCCCAAGTGGGCACCAAGGAAAACGTATAATGGCAACTGGTTTATGCGCAGCCTCAAATGAAAACTCTGCACCGAAGGGTTCGGACACTGTCTGAAATATCTCTGAGGTTGCAAATACTTGTGCACCACCCCTGAGACATAAGAAGAAGTACGAAGTGAGGCCAATTTATTTATTTATTTATTCAGATTTGTAGAGCGCACGTCAGCCCGGGGGCATCGTGGCGCTTGTTACAAACATATCTCAGTTGCATAGAATACATTATTTACATAAAATATATTATTTACAGTGGCAAATATGACATTTATACAGATTTGCAGTGCAGTATATTTACATAGATTTGCGAGTGTCACATATTATTGTGCAAGGAAAGAGGTCTTCAGAAGCTTAGGCCACCGGCTTTGGCTTTTTTGATGCGTGGGATGTAGAGTAAGTTGGTGTATTGCGTCCTGGTGGGACGGGAGGAGGAGGGTTTGGAGATGGTCTCTGATAGATAGGATGGGGCGGGGAGAGAGAGGCATTTGTGTGTGAGGGTGAGGATTTTTAGTGTGATCCGCTCTTTGACCGGGAAACACTGGGCTGAGTGTCTGGCTTGGGAGATATGCTCTCTTCTTGGGATCCTAAGAGTGACCCGGAGAGCATTGTTCTGCGTGACTTGAAGTCTGTTTAGGTTTTTTGCTGATGTGCCTGCTAGGAAGGCATTGCAGTAGTCCAGTTTGGCTCCAATAGTTGCTCTAGCTATAGAAAGGCAGTTGGGTTTAGAGAGGTATGGCTTGATGGCGTTTATGAGTTTGGTGGTATGCGCAGATGAGGAGATGATTGCGCTGACTTGTCTTGTCATAGATAGTGAGGAGTCTAGGTATACTCCCAGTGTCTTTACAGCTGTGGATACGGGGATGATGGAGTTGTCAATGGAGAAGTTGGCGTACAGTTTGTCCAGTTTGCCTAGGGTGCTCTGTTGACCTAATATCATGATTTCAGTCTTGTCTCCATTGAGGCAGAGGCCATTAACTGCCATCCAGGCCTGGATGATGGACTAGATCCTGTGGAGTGCCTTGGCGTCTTCGTGGTAGGATCCTGAGAGGGGGTAGGAGTCCCAAGTGGGCATAATTATTAATCCACTCCCACTGCTTAACTTTGCATTTAAAAATGTGCTTTAAAATGCTGTACCTTGTTCCTCTAGAGAAGTCTGGGCGCCATCCAATGCTCTTGTAAAGATTAGCAGTTAACTTGTCAAATCTCTCTTCCCTACTACCATAAGACAAATTCACTCACGGCCCCAGCAGCAAGAGCAGTTGACATTTTGGTTTCATTTGAGTTTTCATATGCAATAGTCCCCGTCTGATAAGCAGCTCGCCTTTGAGCGAGACCAGCCCAAACTCCAGCCGAATGTATCCAATTGTGGCTGAAGCACTTAGCCTCAAGATACGCTTCCAGAAAGATCCATCTATCAAGTCCAGCCAGTGCAAATCCCCCATGGCCAACGGCTCCAAACGATATAGAACCATGGGGCAGAAGCACTGTATGTACAGATTAATAATCCCCTCTGGGGGAAACCCTGCAATATTTCTCGCAAAGTTACCAATCAGCTGGGACATGCGTTGAGCCTTGGCCTTCTTAGTGGCCACTATATACGTATACGTTTTTCTACTACTCATATCTAAGCCTAAATAATGTTATGTTGCGACAAAGTCCACCCTGCAGAGACGAGTAATAAAACTCGGGCACTTCACCTTTTTAGAGGAGACTACCAAGACCTTTGTCTTCCCCATGTTAATGCTCAACTCATTTTCCACCGCATAGTTAATCAGGGTATCAACCATAGCTTTGGCTCCTCTATAGGTATAGTTTAGCATGACTAAGTCGTCAGCGCAGAGCATACAGGAGATTGTCCTCCGACCTATTTTGGGGCAACAACCAATATCTGGTGTAAGACAGGGTGGGAGATCAACCATGTATAGATTATAAAGCAATGGCGCGATCGTACAACCCTGTTTCACCCCTTTAGAAATTGTAACCGGGACAGAGACACCCTACCCCCTCTTCATTCAAACGAACGCGGGCTTGCGTATTCAAGTGTAAGCCTTTCAACACATTTACAATCTATTTGGGGTACACCTAGGGTAGCATTTTACCCCACAGTTTTGCACGGTTGACCCGTCGACTGCTGCTCTGAAATCAACAACGGTAACGTATATTGTGGGCTCCCAATCAGATATTCCAAAACCCTAAGGTTATGTGACGTACAACAACCTGGGTGGAATCCCGTCTGCATACATTGCAGCACTTGGGACTCCTCCACCCAGGACTGAAGCGCATTCAAAACAAAGTTTGAGAACATTGTCCCTGTTACGTCTCATAATGACAGCAGCCTGTAATTCTCCAGCAGTAAGCGATCTCCTTTCTTCTATACCGGGACGAGAACAGACTGCTGCCAAGATGGTGGAATACTGTGTGTGTCACATACCTTATCAAATAGGTTTTTTTGTATGCTGGACCACTCAGCAGGGTTCTGTTTTAGTACCACATTGGTCATTCATTGGGGCCTGGGGCCTTGGAATTTCTGAGTTTCAAAAAATGTCAGCTTCATCGAAAGACAAGGAACACCCCCAATCATATATTCCAGGGGGGGTGGCGGGGGAAGGAGGGGCAAGCCGCAATACTGTCTCCACTGTGGCATTTCACATGCCCCAACCACTCCAATTCCTGTATAGGATTCAGCATTCATTCAGCAAAGTAAGTGTGGCATGGGTGGGGAGCACAGCAATCACTCTACTCTGGAAAACCATGCCACTCAACATTACTGTACCTCTGAATTGTTAATTTTAGCAATGACATACCTTTTTAGAACTCTGAACAGTAGCCTGTCTCGCATCTAGATAGGAATGTGATTGTTAGCAATGCCACACCTAAGTAGAACTGTGAACATTAGCCTGCCTCGCATCTAGATAGGATTAGGATTGTGAATGTTAGCAATGCCTAACTTGGTTAGAGCTGGGAACATTAGCATACGCCAGACCCAGACAGGATTGTGAATGTTACCAACACCACAGTTAGAATTTGGAACATTGACCTGCGCCAGACCCAGTGAGGATTGTGAATTCTAGCAATACCACACTTAGGGCCTGATCACGACTTCGGCGGTAACCCTTAAATCCGGCGGTAGCGCTAATACTGCCGGATTTAAGGGTCTGCCGGATCAGGGCTTTGGCGGATTTCGCCTCAGCTCTGAGCTGGGGGGAAATCTGCTGAAAATTCGCACTATTACCGCCGGCGGGAAATCCGCCGGCGGTAAGAGCGCGAAAATTCCCCATTGAGCCCAATGGGGAATGGGGCATTCCCGAATGGGCTCAATGGGGAATTACTTTACCGCCGAACTCGTGATCCGGCGCTATTAGCGCCGGGGAGTTCGGCAGTAGGGCTATTACCGCCGGCGGTAATACCGCCGGTGGTAACGGCCAAGTCGTGATCAGACCCTTAGTTACAATTGGGAACATTGGCCTGTTTCAGACCCAGACAGGATTGTGAATGTTAGCAATACCACACTTAGTTACAATTGGGAACATTGGCCTGTGCCAGACCTGCACAGGAATGTTAATCTTTACAACTGCCACACCTAATTAGAACTGTGAACATTAGCCTACGTCGCATCTAGATCGGATCGTGAATGTTAGCAGTGCCACACTTAGTTAGAACTGTGAACATTAGCCTGCGTCGCAACTGGATAGGACTGTGAATGCTGACATTGCCACACCTAATTGGAATTGTGAACATTGGCCTGCGCCGAGCCCAGATGGGTTTGTGAATGTTAGCAATGCCACACTAAGTTAGAATTGAGAACATTAGACTGCGCCAGACCCAGACAGGATGGTTAATGTTAGCAATGCCACACTTGGTTAGAATTGAGAACATTAGCATGCACCAGACAGGAATGTGAATGTTAGCAATGCCACACTTAACTACACTCCCATCCCATAACATGCTTACTCTCTACTCTACACCACCACACAATTAGAATGCAGCTATACCCCATATAAATTCGTCCTAGCTGTTCACATACGAACATTACCCCATGAAACACCTCATCACTCATAATAAAATGCAGCTATCCCATGATATTCCAGCCTATGTGTCCACCCACCAGACTGCACACATTTTACTGATGTCTTCAACACCACACCTAAAGCTAGAATGCAGCTACCATCTGGCAATTACATCAGCTGCACACATAACTGGTGCACCCACACGCTCTGTGACACCTCTCTCTACTGACCTTGACTGCGGTCCCCATGGGCCTTCAACCTACCAGCGCTTTGAGATCATACCAATGATATATAGAGCACTATATTAATGCCACACAACATACCATTACTTTCTTACGATCACCCTTGGCCTCAGCCAGCATGCATCAGATCTTCCTAGGGTTATCACTTCTGAGTGCCACAATCATTTTCTGCCAAAGTGCATTGAGAATGGATAGCCTCCATCTCATAAGCCATCCTTGATAATTTTTCTTGGCACATTTTATACGTGAGGCTATAGTGGGGGCCGGCAGCCCCCATCTACATGCCATTTGTATCTTTCTATGCATTTCTCTCTTGGCATCCCGAATGGTCCTGTCAAATACGTGCAAAGGTTTACTACATGCCAACCGTGGGGCTAGACTAATTTTAGTGGCCAAGGTTATAACCCATTCCTCTCATTACAGCTCATAAAGCCAAAGGCATCAATGTCCTTGTCACGAAGCCCAGCGATCCTCGTACCCATCCTATGCAAGTGCTTCGCCATCCAGCGAACGCAATTGCCAGCTTGGTTAGTGTGTATACCAGTACAACCACTCTCACTAAGTCTAGTGTGTTGCAAAGTTATAGCAAGTGCCAAGATGTTATGGTCACTAACCTCAATGAGGACGACCTTTAGCTCTTCGACCATCAGTAGACAGGCATTATTTCCAAAGAGATAGTCCAAGGTAGCCTCACGATCATTCCCACCCGAGGTACATTTTCCTGGGTTGTCTTGTTCGGCCTTGCCATTTAGCATATGTAATTCCCACCGCCTCAGAAAAGCAAACCAAAGTCTACCCTTATGGTTGCAGATCCCTTGTGTCATCACACACTTTTTGTTTAACTTTACTGTAGGCTGCACACAGTTTATCGTCCACACACTTGGCATTTAGGTCCCCGCCTAAAATGATCGAGTACTCAGCCAGGTTCCCTTCCCATAATAACAAAATATCTTCAATGTTAGGTTGTATCTCATTTCATACTTTAGTACTTATATACACATTTATAACCAGCATTTTCCACTCATTCACGCTTTCCTCCTGCCACACCTCCACTGCCAACACATTTTCCTCGGCAGAGGGGGCCACCATCCGGCAGGATCAAAAGTTGTGTTTGACACCAATTATAAGACCCCAAAATGGTCTACCCCAGGGCCCTTTTTGGCCAGATTCTGATAAATGTGGTAGCCCTCCACCTGGAGAGGGCAGTCTAGTCAGGTCTCTTGTAACATTAAGATATCAAAATTTGTCAGGAAGGACATAGAACCATGCACGTGCAACATGTGCATATGCCCACATGTGTTCCACCCTGCAGTCTTAACCAGTCAGTGATCTTCATCACGTGGGTACGCAAAACCCTCTGCCACAGGCAACTGTCCCCATGATATAGCTTCGTACTCAGAGTGCATGCCCCCGGGTGCCTGAGCTACTGCTCAATTTTCACGGGGATGGCCACCCCCCCATACCACATCTGTACATGCAAAGTCCATGTCACAGGCCACTGGCTGAACTTGCCCATATGGGCGTCTTAGTGCTTGCTGTTCATGGCAGACTATGAGCTTCAGACCCAGATTAAGTCATATGTTGGCGTTGGGACACAATAATGACACAACCGTGGTAGATGCGAAATGAATCAAAGCCTAGTTAGTGGGACTTCCCCACTTCGGAAGCTTTATCTGCAACATGTCATCAGAAGAAATAACTGACAACCAAGGAACAGAGGCCCATAGCGGCAATAAAGCTGTTCTATTTAAAAAAAAAAGGGCTGATATCAGAGGTATGAATCTCCTCCAGCCTTACCGAGGAGCCCAGCCTCAGTTGCCCCGCTACCCTATTGCCCGTGGACACACTGTAGGGACCAGACTTGGGCATAGCTTTAGGTGTGGCAGGAGGGTGCAGTCTACAGGCCGTTACAACCAGACCGGGTGGGAGAGTGAGAGAGGGACTAACCGGACCTTGGGTTTTCACCACTGTCACCCAACTATCGTGCACACCCACAACTCTTCTCCCAGTAATGCCTATGGGTCGGGTGTTCTAGTATTAACCTTAAATGGCCTTGGTGCACCATCACAATGCCCACTTGACCCTTTACCCTGAGGCAGTCTAGAGGTCAATAGGGCTGAAGGTAGGGGAGGGAATGGGAATAGGGTACCTAGAACGAGCCCATTTGTACAAGGGATCAAGAGGGGACACAGTACGCCTGGTGCCCTAACCTTGGACCCTGAAAATCACTTTAGGGGCTTTCACAACTCAATTAAGGAAATGCTCAATGGGAGTAGCCCCCGTACCCCAGATAGTGGCTGTGTAGGAAGTGTAGGCCCATCCAGAACTTTACCCTGTGACTCCCTTCATTAAGGGCAAGTCTTATTAATTGGAGAGGTAGCTTCCATCATTGATATCTCAACACATAGTTCCTCGAGTGCGCCCTCCTCAGATACAGCATCGATGTTAACTGAATCTTGATACCTCGAAGATACGTCTGAGACATCAGAAACCACAATCATATCACTCATTACATCCAAGTCCTCCATGACGAGCCCCTCCGTAGGGAACTCCAGATTACTCTCAGAAACACCAACAAGGTAGTTGTCCCAGGCTACTGGATCATAGGCAGCAGTAGCCTTCTGAAAGGGAGGAGTAGGGGGGAGATGAACTCTACTCGTCTCCAACAATTTAGACATCATATTATGTAGAATTCGCTGATCGGGGGCTACTACAGCGCACAGGGCGAACATGGCTTCTACCTTGGCTGTCAGCTCAGCCAGCAAGTCAGGTGGGGTTGCAACCTCGCAAGTGCCCCTCCCAACAGGCAATTGAGAAGAAACTCGAAGGAAGCCACCTGGGCCTCCAATCCCATTTTGAGGAGACACCAATGCGTCTAGATTAGGCCGGTTGACAGATTAGAGGACTGTGTAACAACACCCCCCACCAACTATTGTGGACCCAGGGATTTCCGCCTTATGGTTTTACATAACGTTAGCAGGGATCCATTATTGTCCAGTGAATGGGCTGAACAGGATAATTGGGAATCAGAATCAGCCTCAATGGCTGTTGCCTCCCTATGCGTAAGCACTGGTATCATACCTGGGGCTGGTAGTTTGCTATTGGAGCAAGTAGTTGTTGGAGGGTTAAAAATATTGCTCCCGCATCCTAACAAAAACCCATTGATCCTTGGCTGGGTATTGGGCACAATACTCCTAGCATCTGTGTGGCCTTAGGCTTCATTTCCACTGTGTCTACCGGTGGCTGTAACACAGCAGATGCACAGTGGGATTATCCTAATTAGCGCTGTGGAACTGTCTACCAAGCACAAACTTTATAAGCTCACCAGGTGGACTGACACCCTGGGAAGTTCATGCTGTATGTAGTTGTAAGTAAAATTAAAGGAATAGTTCACAGCCACGTTCCAGCGTAACACTGCCCTTATATCTGTGGAAGCGAACACGTGCAAAGACTCATTTTAGTGCAGAACCATGAGTTTACAGAGTAAAGCTTACTTCATTGGGTGTCCTTCTTCCAAGCATACAAATTAGTATACTGGTTTCCTCGTCAGCAGGCCCTATGCACACAGCAATCGCTGATGTACGAGCCAGGAGGAGAAAAGGAAAATATATACTGATAATGCCCCACCGTTCGTAGTCAGGGTGTCAGGATGGAAGGTAGGGTAGAGGCTCTGCCAACTAGCTGACGGGGACACAGCAACACACTCTGCCAAGCACTAGACTCCGATTCTGCTCGCGGCAGTGTCTTTGACTGCTTTGCTCCTCCTCCTGGCAACAACAAATAGTGTAAACAGAGTCGTGCAGCAATAGAAACTGCAAGTGCTTACGGCAAAACACACTCTGCCAAGCCCTCCGCCACGCTCTGCTTGCCGACAGGGCCTTTGACTGCTTTGCTCCTCTTCCTGGCAACAACAAAAAGTGTAAACAGACTCTTGCAGCAATGGAAACGGCAAGTGTTCACGGCAACACACTCTGCCTTTACACATGCAATGATTATGCCATAGGAGGGTGGGCACAGGAGGGCAATCTAGCATCCACATGTAAACTGTGGGATTCTAGACAATATTATGTTGCAAAGCTTTTGTGCAGGGCAAATCACCATCGCAGTGGTCTCAGGACACTGTGACTTGTCTGGAAGGGAGCGTATTGTGCCCCAACCAGTTGTAACCAGGTGTTTATCTGGGTTTTCTACGTATGCTCCCCTGGTACCATATTCATGATGGGTTTGAATATATATATTAAAAATATTGCCATACAGATTCCAAGATGGCTGCCGACAGGAGAGCACCGTAATCAATGCTCTGCCAAACTTCAGGACCAAAAAAGCTGGAACTCTGAAAAGAAAACCCTCCCCAGGAGTTTTTATCCAGCAGAAATGGGGAAAGACCAGGTGGAGCATGGCACTTACCCCCCAGCAAAGGGAAAGGCGACAAGGGAGAACCCGGATCCCGCACGACTCCCCAACCGCTGACCAGTTCACGAGAATGGAGGAGAAATGGAAGCAGAGCAGGGAACGGGGTCCCCAGGGGGGCCGACTTAGCCGACATCCCTCCACCGAGACAAGAATCTGTGGAGGCAGAGAGGAGGGAGCGGCAACAGCGCCAGAACCAGGGGAGCACAGAGGAAGGGCCATAGCACCAACGGACTCCCCCTTCGGCATCAGAGAAGAATTGGTGGTAAGAAGGAGAGAGAGAAGAATCTCGGGAAGCATCAGCGAGACTGCGGGGGTGGAAGGAGGAAGAGAGGAGATTAATCCGGTGAGCAGTGGCACAATTGGCCAGCCCCAGGACCTCAGAGCTGAGCAGGACATGCCTTGGGCAGTGAGACCCGGCGCATCAGTGGAGGGGCGATTGGGTAGAGAACCTAGACAAGGGAGGAGAAAGCCGTAAGCAGTGACCACCCAAACGGGGGTCGGCGGCAGACCTCCTGGAATTCAGAAGACCCACACTGGGGTTGTCCTCCCATCAATTTACACACTGCTTCACTGGGGAGAGGCGCAAAGAGGCAAGCAATAGGCCAGGGAGAGAGGAAAGCCCAATCGTTGGCCTCAACACGAGAAGCAGGCCCCATTCTGAAAGAGCAGCTGGGGAACGCCCCTCAATACAGGAACAGGAGGGAGGAAATGTACCCAGCCAACTAGGCCCCTGCATAGCAATCTTGCGCCTGACCCCCCCCTCCTAAAGATACACAAGGGGAAAGTTAAATATGTAGGGTATTTTGTGGAGATTTGGGGCCTGACGGTATTTTATTACCGCCGAAAAATAACTTAGCAATAATCACTCTTTGTATTCAGATTTGGCCATGTGCAACAATAATACAATGGACATGCATTATTTCAGCACCCAGACCTGCATATTTGGTATACGTGGTTGGTGGTATTTTGGTGAGCATAATTCCCTTGTTTTATTTGTGGCCCCAATGTCCAGAATCCCTTATCTTTGCTTAGATTTTTCGTGTGATCACTAGAGAGACCTCAGACCTGCATTCTAGGAATACCACATTTCCAGTGATAGTGTTGGTGCGCCACCATGGGCGAACTCACTGACTTATTTACGACAGAGAGCTATATGTGGTAGTCTTGTGGTAATTTCCACTACCTTATATACGGTAGGGAGCTATGTTCAGAGAGTCTCTCTTCCCGTTGGCTCATGTACCTCCAACAAGTTATGCTACAGTTACTCACAATTATTCATACTGATTCTGACATACACACATCTGTCTTAAAATGACCATTGCACTGTTTAAAAATCTCCCCACATCATTGGCATTGTAATGGTAAATAGAAAATAAACCACCCGTCTGTTTTCAAATATTTTCTGTATTATAAAAGTTGCATTTAGACATGATCTCATTCTTTACAGAAATAAATAAAATGGTACAGTAAAAGCATTTTCTATGTCACACTGCAAAGAGCGTGGCGGAGAACAGAACTCAAATTGCAACATTGGTATTTGATTAAGACACGCACAGGAATCCTACACTGACTGCATATTTTCGTGCACACACCCGGCTCCCACGCTTAGGTAATTACCTTATCTGAGTGTTCTTCAGTTGTTCTCTTTGTGAATGTGGCTCTCTTGGATTAACTCCAGCAAAAAGGAACGCTTGCCTTCTCAAGCCGGGGTCATTGCCTGGAATTCTCAGCTTTTTCAGATAGGAATGCCTCAGCCAGTGGAAAGGTTTTTCTTTCAGCTCTCCCAGTCTCGACTGCAGCAGGACACCGGAATTTGCATTCAGTCAGGACCCCACAGCCAGGTCTTCTCCCCAGTAGTGCAGAAAGATGTCTGCCTGTCTTTTTCCCTGATACTGCCCACTAAAACTTTCCTCTCAGCCCTCTGTATGACGTGTCCCAATGAAATCCATCATCTCTCATCCTCCTACTCTTCAACAATAGCTTCGCTTATACATTTGCAATTGTTGCAAATCTGACTTCCTCCTTCCTGCAGTTACTGTGCACAAAAACACGGAGAATCAGGCAGAGAAGAGAAGAGAAAAATCTGCACACACATTTAAATGGTTTTCAGAGTATGCCTAATTCTGCAGTGGAGAACACATTTTATTAGTGAGTTATATTAAAATAAGGTTTTATTAGTCAGGTTAATGGTTAATAGGTTAGCTGTTAATTTTCAAATGTGTCTCTAGCAATATAGGCATTTCAGGTGAAAAATAGTGTGCATTTTTAAATGAACACGTGTGCTTTTAACTGTAAAAATAGATTTGCATCTTATATGTTAAAATCGTTTTTGACTGAATAGTCTGTCTTTCCTTGTTAATCTGCTAACCCATATAGCAATGCACCGCACCCTTGTGGTGGTGGTGCTGCAAAAAAAATGTTGCTACTTGTGCAGTAGCGCTGTACTCTGTGCTGTTTGCTAAATATCCTTACAGAAAGTCCCGGATTAGATAACAACACACAAAAGTAGATAAAGGTTTGAGGAGGGGGACTGCCATTGGTAGGCTGATTGCCGGCGAGGGAAGGTCCAAACTAAGTTAACAGAAGGTGAATAAATATGTCTAAGAACAAGGAAAAGGAGCCTCCAATACCCTCCAAGGGGCAAGGAAACCTCAAGAGAGTAACCTTCAGAAGATGTGGAGCTAAGATACCAACTCCCACCAGGTGATGCAACAGAGCTAGGAACAAGCAGATGATGGGGGATCCCAAGTACAAGAAAGCCAAGATCAAGCAGTGACAGTCACTACTTAAGCAATATTTTAACGACTTTGGCGACAAAATAACAGATGCGGTCCAAAGGCAAATGGACAAGATGAGAGGAGATTTGGCAGAAGCATTGCAGGACATTAAACTCCTTTTCCAGGACTTATCCCAGACAACGTCCAAAAGGCGGAAACTGGCCACAGTTCTGACGGTGCTTTGAGACAAAGACATCCAATATCGCTGGACTTTCTCTTTTGGGCTGGCTTTGAGTGGCAAGGGAAGCACCATCGGATAGGGTCCTATGAAGAGGGGGCAAGAATTGTGCGAATTGAGGATGAGGACCAGAGTGCTAGGGATCCTCCAGTGAAAGGCCAGAGCAAAACTAAATAATGGGAGTGGTCAGGGGCGGGACCCAAAAGAAGTAAGAAGGGGAGATGCCAACCCCGGATGAAGGGACCGGCGACTTGAACATTGCAGGAGTGGGAGAATCTTACTACAATGGGCATAGTATTCTGTAATGGACCAAAAGATAAATGGGACTAAAACTGAGAGCAGTCTTGGGGAGGGCGAACAATAAGGACTACATTGATGGTTCTGGGGGAAGCGGGAGGGCAGGGATTGGAATGCGGAATGGGTTTGGGAGAACCTGCAGGAATTCAAGCTGGGGGCAGGTTGAGGCTAAACTCTCAAGAAGGCGATTCGGGGGAGCCAGAGGCCGGTTGAGTTCGCCCAGCGATTCGGGGGAGCGGAGGAAGGGGGGTGGAGAGGGAATGGGGGAGTGGGAGGCAGAAGGAGGGAAGAGGCCTGATCTAGAGCCTATGAAGAGTCAGAACACTCACGGTTACCAAGATAATGGATAAACAAGGAATGTTCAACATCATCTCCTTGAACATTAACAGAATGAATTCCCCTACTAAAAGGAAGAAAGTGGAAAGATGCCTTCGGAGGGAAAGGCACAGATGTAATAGCTTTGAAAGAAACTCAAGTACAGTCGGGACAGAAATAAGATGGGAATAAGGGGTTATGGGCAACTTTACCAGTCCAACGTCAAGACCAAGAAAGGTGGGGTATTGATTGCTCTCCGCAAGAATCTCGACCTTACGGTTAGCAACATCGAGAGGGGTACCGAGGGAAATACCTAGCCCTGAACTTAAAGGGTAGGGGGGAGTGATATACGATTGTTAGTATTTATGCACCCAGTATGGGACAATATGGCTTTATCCAAAAATCATTGGCCAAATTGAAAAACTTTGCTAAGGAACCCATAGGGCCTCATTACAAGTTCTGCAGTAACCCTGCCGGTGCCACCGGTGGGTTGCCGTCGGACTCGTAATATTTTACCGGCAACTGATGTCTGGGTGCCACCAAGACATTACAAGTTCCAGCAGCACAGGAACTCAAGCGCCGGATTTCGAAGCTCCCCATTCCCATAGAGTCCCATAGGACTCTATGGGAGTGGGGAGACGGAAGAGTGAAGAGTCTGCCTACCATGGCCGCTGCACCTGGCAGGGTCCGACATGTCGGGCACAGCGGCCCTGGCAGGCAAACTTGTAATTTGCTGCTCCTGAAACAAGGGTGCTGATGTGGTTAATGGCACCCTTGTTCCGGATCGGCAAAGTCGTAATGAGGCCCATAGTCTTGACGGGGGACTTAAATCTGGCCTGGGACCCAGACAAATAGAAGCAAGAAACTCATGAGGGGGCAGGGCAAGCCCTTAAAGGAACTGGCAGAGAAAATCGAAAGGCTCGCATTGTTGGACGTATTAAGGGAAAGGGAAGGGAAGAAGGAAGGGTAGATGTTCGTCTCACATGCTCACAGATCGTCCTCTACGACAGACTACATTTGGTCATCTTGCACACTGTTGGGAAGGGTGTCCGACATAGAAGTGGGGTGAAGTCAGACCACGCACCCATGACGCTGGCAATCAACAGGAGAACAGGCCCCCTATGGCTCTGGAAATGGAGATTCCCCTCATAAAATTGTCCAAGGGCGACAAGCTCAGGGAAGAGATTTATTAATTTTATTGTTTGCTTTTTAGGCGCTTATACAATAGGAAAATACATCTGACAGTACCCACAGCACCACAATGCACCCTCAGTCACAAAGCTGAATACACATGACTACATCGAAGCACCTCGCAGGTCATGTATACATGAGTGCGCAGTATAAATTCCCACTCAGGGAATTCCCTGTCACTGCCCTTCCCCGACAGTAACACTGCATAACACCATGGCAACATGTGCAGATGAATGCAGATGGGAAAATTACATGCTCAAAATTGAACCCATCAAGGAACACATCCCTACACTGGCGGACCTTACCAACAATCACATTGTGCCATTGTGACATGTGTGAAGATGTCGAGGCATCATCAATTATCCAAAAGCATGATAGTCTAAACAACCTGTATCATGTTGGCCATCAGCCTAATGCATCAAACATAGCCCAACATGCATTTGGTCTCATCCCCTGCCACACAACCCTCACATGTGAGTACATCATGGACCTTTTCACTCCATCTGGGTGAGTGGTGATTCCAATGTCAAGGCCCCTAAATCTTGTAGGTCACCCAAGACCAGCACCATGGATTGCCAAGTTGTGTACAGGGCAGATAGCTGTGCAGTAAATAGCTGCCATTGATGACATACTGCATATGAGCATGAACAATGTACAGGCTAAGCACTAATGAAATTGAAGAAATACCCTCACACATACCTTATTGTGCTCCCATGCAGGTGATTCTGGCTATCCCCTGAAGCTGTGGCTCCTCACCCCTGTCAGGAACCCGCAGAACAGGCACGAAGAGGACTACAATCGTGCTCATACACGCACTCGTGTGGTCATAGAGCAGACCTTTGGCCTGTTGAAGGCACGGTTTTGCTGCCTCAGCAGGTCGGGTGGCGCACTCATTTTCGGGCCTGAGAAGGTGGGCAAGATCATTTCGGTATGTGCCATGCTGCACAACATTTGCATCCGGCACAACGTACCCCTTCAACCTGACCTGGACCAGCTGCCACCGGGGAGGATGAAGATGATGAAATAGAAGATGTTGCACAACGGCCTGGTCGCAATGCACATGATGGACGTGTTGTGCGCCAATCACTGATCACCTATTATTTCTGAGGCAGCGGGATGAAGAGGGAGTTTGGAATGTTGGACTCTGGGCACTGTACACTGTCATGTAATAAATTGACAGACGCTCAAGAAGCAATGTCCAGTCATGTGATTTTTTTTTTAACACAGCAGCTGTATTGAACTGATATTCGCGACATCCGCCCAACCATGTACCGGATTGAGGTGGTTCTGGATGGTTGCATGGCTGGTGGGGACATGCGTAACACAGGCCTGTCCTCTGGTGGAGACCTCTCTTCCTGTCCACCATCCCTGACATGCTGCCTCCTGCATTTGGGTCCTCCTCATGCCCCTCGTCCTCGTTGGCACTGTATTGTGCGGATGCTACAGCCTCGCCCACAGAACTTGTGGCTGCCGACTGCGTGCTGCCAAGGTCGCTTGCTACTGATGTGGTCTCATCCCTGGCAACGTGTGTCTCCTTGGGGGCCGATGCATGCATGTGGGCAGGCTTCCTGCCTGCAACAACTTCATGCAGGTGTGCCTTGCCGGCACGGGTGCCTCCGGCCTGGTGTTCCATGGCAACATGTGCAGGTGGCTGCTCGGCCTGTGTTGGGGGCAGTGCACCCAGTTGGGCACTGGTGTGTGCTTTGTCAGCCCCTTTGGTCATCCTTGCACCCCTGGACGTGGATGACCTAGTGCCATCGTCCTGACCCCTGGCCTTTCTTGCAGGTGTTGTTTGCTGTGCCGCTGCATCATCCCCGTTGCTGTCAGTATTCGTGGTGTATGTTGTGAGGCCTACAGGTGTGCTGTGGCTTGCGTGCTGTGTGACATGTGCTGTTCGGTTGTTTATCGGGGGTGTATTAGGTATTGGAGAGGCATGCAGCATGCATTTTGATGTGACAGTGGTGGGGCCAGCATCTCAACAGGGATGTGGGTATGTGTGTATGATGGGCCATGTATTTGCTCTCATCAGATTCACATTTGGTGGCCAACTTTGTACTTGGGATGTCAGGGGTGTGTGGGGACTTATGTGGTGCGCAAAGGGTCCCTCACCGTAAACATCCGATGCTGGGACTCCATACTCTGCTCCTCCTACTCCTTCAATGGCCTCCATGTCCATGATGGAGCTGCAGGTTTTCTGCCACCTGGACAACTTGATGGGGGAGTTTGGACCGCCGCCTGTTGCCTGCCCCTGGCTGCGTTTGGCTGAGAGTATGTTACGGACTCGCAGGTGCAGGTCGTCCCATCTTTTCCTGCCGTCCTTTACGGTGCGTGTTGTAGTCCCCAAAACACTGACCTTCCTTGAAACGTCCACGCAAACTTGTTTCTTGCGCAACTGTCTTGGACGCCGCAGGTCCGCACAGAAAACAATATCGGCCTACTCCACAAGCGTGCCTGAGAGGATATTCAGCTCATCCTTGCTGAAGCACGGTTTGCGCATGCGAGAAGTGCCTTTCTTGGTCACTTTAGCTATTGTCTTCCAGCAGGGATTGGGAATTCTGGTGCACAGGTCCTGTCTGCCGAAGATTGTAATGGATTGTGTTTTTCAAGATTGCTGCTGCTGCATTTCCCATTCAGGCGCAATGACGTTACTTCCGTTGCCGACAATGACGATGCCGGTAATGACGGTGACGGTAGTGACGGTACCGTTATTTAGGGACACAACAATGACGAGGGAGGTATCGGCGCATTTCTTGATGCCGCTATCGGGAGGAGAGGGGGATGTTACCGGCATGGCGATGCATCCGTTACTGGCATTCTGGGACGCGGGTGCACGCAGACTCGTAATACGGCGTTGTTTGCGGGGTCAGCACTGCACGGACACGTTCATACCGGCATGCCAGTAATGACGGATTATTACCGCCAAACTCGTAATGAGGCCCATTGAGACTCTTGAATGTTACATTGTGAATGAAAGGCCGTAGTGCGATGAGGTAAGCCCACGTTATACGAGTGATCGGAGCCTGGCAGAGGGGGCGAAGAGTAATCGCCCCATGAAGATTTATTGAAGGAACTTTTGTTTTTGTTGATTGTAACACATCAGGTCCTCTGAGGCAAGAGACTTTGTGTGAAAGAGACTTGGCCACAGAAGGCCCTGATATTTTGGAAACAAACTGTAACCTCGTGCTGGCGAAGCCCAGGAGTGTGCTGTGCTCGGGAGTCCCGCCTTGTCCCGTGCTAAAAACATGGGGAAGGGAGAACCCAGGCATACCATCCTGATTTATCATTTTGAGAACACTTCTTTCTTTTCTGATGAACATTATCCCACACTATTTTGTAACTTTGCTTTAAGGATTGACAATAGGGTTTTTAGTTAAGGCCCTTTTTATTTGACATGACGCCACTAGGACTGCCTTATTATTATTTGATGGTCGTAGCTTGCTCCCATCTTAGATTTAAGTTTAGATTAGGCGTTTTTCTCACCCTTTTATGCAGTTTAATAAACACCCTTGAACTGTGATCACTTGTGTCTGTCTTTGCTGTTGCCACCATGAGTTCTTTATAGTACTTTAGTCAGTTTGCTAGGTGTGAGTTTCGGCTGCATTACAACGCTTAGATCAAATGCCAACTAGAATCCTACTAGTAGATTGCAAGATGGCGGCCGGTGAAGGAGGACGTTCGTGGGTGTCTCCTTGCTCACTGCGACGCAAAAAAAGCATTTAAACAGCAACGTGGACACAATTAAAATGTGTAACATTCCTGCAGAAGAAGGAATGAGAAGAGATGAAAGCAGAGCCCCTTGAGAGAAAGGGAGCACAGGGAGGCAGAGAGAAGCGATCAGTGCAGTGAGGGACATGCCAGCACACCATTGCGGGAAGAAGGAGCTCCGATGCCGGGAGTAAAAGGAGGGACGGCGCAGATCTCCCCGTGTAGAGGCCAGGAGAGGAGTGGCACAAAAAGGAGGGAAAATGGAAATCAGCTGTGCAGGGATGTGGGGGGTGCTGAAAGGGAAGAAAGCAGAAAAGCGAACCAGCATGTCATTAAAAAAAGAGATAGCCCCGCCCATCTAACAAGGGGATTGAAGAGGCAATTGGAGCTGATCCAGCCTTCCGAGAAAAATCCGTGGAGGATCTGAAGAGGAGCCAGTCCTGTGAAGCAGTCTGATGAGCCTGTGAGACCGAAGGAGAGGAGGAGAAGGAGGAGATACAGCAGAACTGAACTCCCTAGGAAACAACAGGGATCCATTGAAGGTCCGTAGGGAAGACAGGTGAGGCCGGCAAACCCCATGAACACACCAAGGGTGCACTAGGTGTCATAGGGGCTCAAGCCCAAAATAGTCAGAGGGGCAGGTCTGCCCCCTGGAAATTCTCAACAACACCTTAGGAATAACAGGTCCACAGGGAGATCAAGGACCAAGGACGGTGAAGGGGGGGGCAACATTGAGGTAGCCCACAGAACATTGCACTAGGGTGGCTGGAGAAGAAAAGTTGGGATATATCACAGTGATGACCCCCAGCGCCAACAAAGAATAACTGTGACATTAGGAGTTTGTTGCAAGCATGGGAGCACCTTGAACTGATATTGATATTTTATTTTATTTTGTGAAGCGTCCTTATGTCCAAAACGAGGGTGAAGGTAGCAGTGACAGCCCAGCAGACCCCCAGCCGAGACAAGAGACCGGCATAAAACAGCTGTGGAGCACAGAGACATCTTTGCTGTCGAGAAGTGGGGGGGACTATTCAGAATCCAGTTTTGCCGGGAATTAGGGAAGAAGGGGCGATGGCACTACAGAAAGAAGATATGCAGAGCTGGTTCAAGGAATTTCAGTACTAGTTTATGGCCTCCTTTTAAACACAGTTTGAGACCTTGAAAGAGGAAATGAAACAATCTGTGCAGGAGTTGAATATTGATGTGGCCAAGCTTGAAGAGAGGATGGATACTTTGGAAAAGGTTGTCCAAAATATGTAAAAGGACACACAGAAAAATTATTAAACCCTTGAACACCTATCTCGTCTATCACATAACTTAGAAATCCAGTGTGAGGATTTGGAGAACCGATCACGATGATCAACATCAAATATAACAATAAAGAATCTTGCGGAGACGATGGAGGACAAAGACCTGAAGGGAACGGTGCAGCAGCTCTTTGCAGACAGTTTAGCAAATAGTTCTGAAGATCTGGTTCTGTTGGACTGCATACCACGGAGGGTAGCAGAACCGGACTCACGGCCGAGGGATGCCCCTGTGGCAGTAACATCGTATGGCCAAAAGGAACAGACCATGAAGAAGGCTAGGACAGCAGGCCAGGTGCGAATCAACAGAGAGGAAGTCCAGCTATACCAAGACCTTGCACAAACTACACTTCACAAATGGAGACTGATATGCCCGGTAGTGAAATTCTTGTCACAAAAACAGATCTGATATAAATGGGCATTCCCCTTTGGCCTTCTTTTTTCGTGGGAGGGCCGTCAACACAGGATTACGACATGTGAGGAAGGAGAACAGATATTGAACATACAGGAAGAATGTGGGGAGCCTCATGGAGTACAGCCGAGAAGAGAGAGGGAGAGGGAATAAGAAACTGTGGGAGTGGAAAACAGTGTCCACAAAAGGCAAAGGGGGAAACCAGTCTTGAAAGTAAAGCAGAGGCAGACCCATGCAGCTGGACTACATGGCAGAGGGGTCTCTGGAAAGAGGAAAGCAGGCATCACGTGAACCTCAGGAGTTGGGGTAAGACTTAAACACGTTAATATGAAGCATGCGGCCCGATGGGCCAGGAAGGAGAGGAGGAGTTTGAAATCCTAAGTGGGGTTTAGTATCCCCCACAATTTCTCTCTGGGTAAAACTGAGGGCCAGCCGCGGTGGACGATACGTCCGGGCGATCCTAGGAACCTGTGTCTTCCCCAGGACAGGGTATGAAGGAGGTAGGGGGATTAAAGTTGTGGGTGTTATAAGTTGGTTGAGGGAGTTGAGGGGAAAGAGGGGCTAGGGGGGAGGTATCAGAGAGGAAGTAGCTGTACGAGTAAGGGTCATAGGGGAAACCCAGGGATCACAATAAAGAGGAAATCCTTTAAGATAGTTTTGTTTAATGTAAGGGGAATCAACACACCAGTCAAGAGAAAGAAACTAGAAGGGTGGTTGCAAAACGAGAACCCAGATATCACGTATCAAGAAACGCATATATGTAAAACCGATAAAGAAACATTGAAGATTAGGGGGTTTTCTCAGTTGTACCAGGCAAACTCTAGGGAAAAGTAGTCCAGAGTCCTGATAGCATTACACGATAGGTTGGTGGTGGAGGGGCGAGTTCTTGAGACCCGGGTGGATCAGGAGGGGAGATCTTTGTTCATGAATATTATGTTGAAATCTCATCACATTACGCTGGCCTTGATATATGCTCCAAGCTCAGAGCAAGATGGTTTCTTAAGGGGGTGCTATCGAGACTGGAAGAATTTGCTAAAAGGGACATCATCTTGAAAGGGGATTTCCTTATGGTGTGGGAAGCACAAATAGATAGGAGCACTAAATCCACCCAACAAACCTTGGCCCCGTCCAAGGCCCTAAAGAAAAAAATGACCACAATGGCCCTTCAAGATGTATGGTATGCTGTAGAGGGTCAGGCACAGGGATTCACTTACTTCTCCCATGTTTACTCATCTCTCTCTAGGAAAGATTATATGTGGTCCTATGTCATGCCACGCGGCACTTGGCGCCTGTGGAACCGGTGGCGGCGTGGACATTATTCTGCCGCACATGCTGGTAGCCTGTCATGCCCACCTGCAGCACAGCCCGTGCGTATGCGCGCCGACGCGGCCCGGAGTTTAAATACAGCTGCTTCCGGGTTGCGTACGCGTTGCAACGCTTCCGGTTTCCTCCGTTAGTGCTGTCTGCCTTTTGCCTGTTTTTCTCTCGCTCGCCCTTGTTGCAGATTTTTCCCGATCTCCATCGGGTCCCTGTCCTCTTTCTCCATGTTTGCCTTCTGCCCTTTTTCTTCGGCTATTTTCCTTCCTCTCTCCTCGCCACCCTCCTTCTCCTGGCTTTTCTCTGTTCCCGTTCTTATACCTTATTTTCCCCCTTCCAGTTTTCTCCTTCTGCCTGCCTCCTTGTGTACCAGACCTAGGCCTGTTTTCTTGGATTGCTGATTCTACTGTTCGGATACCTTCATCTGTGATCTCCCGTGTACCGGATCCTGGCCTGTATTTGGACTGCCTATTCTCTTGTGCTTCACCTATGGACTTGGTTCCCCTTGTGGTATTCCTTACTACTTACTGACTACCTACCCCCGGAGCATCTACCTTTCTACCACGGAGTTCAGCTTCAGCCGACTGCATTCTCCCAGCATACCAGCTCATTCGTTAGGAGAGTCACGCAGGTCGCTTAAGGGGTTTTTTGTGCCACTTGGCTTTTTCCCCTTCCCGGCGTTCCCGGGAGGAGGCACTGGGTACCCTTCTTGGGTGACACGGTGGCTTCCTTCCGTGGGCGCCCTTACCTACATAAAAAAAAGGAGCGACCAAGAAGTAAAGGAAAGAAGGGTACAGGAAGAAGAGATGAAGGTGAGGAGTTAGGGGAGGGTGGTGAATCGGATTCTACGTTCTCGGACGAGGATATCACCGATCCTGGTGACAGCCTATATGTGGGTTGAGGTGGTATCGATATCACTGTCGGTCCACGCTCGATTGTCAATGTCAATGACAATAACATTGGGGCATTCCCAGGGGGGATTATGGAAATGGAAATTCCCAACAGAATTGTTCCATGACCAGGTACAAGTTGAGTTAATCAAGGAAAAGATAGAACAGTTTTTTGAGGAAAACTAAACCCCAGACTCTACACCTGAGATGATATGGGACGTATTTATGGCAGTACTGAGGGGTCAGGCTGTAGCAATTAAGGCAGCTAAGACACGACACAGACTAAAATAGGAAAAGAAACTAAAGGAGGCTCAAGAGGAAATAACCAAGGGCCCGAATAAAAAATTGGGTAGAACAATTAGGCATATCCAGGGTCAACTAGAGGTGCTCAGCACAAAACGGGCAGAGAAAGCATTATTGTATACCGAACATTGGTACTATATTAGGACGAACAAGGCTGATAAGCTTTTGGCGAGACAGTTGCAGGGTAAAGCCCAGTCTAGAACGATTATGAAACTTAGGGACGTGGGGGGTTGGGGTGTAACAAGAAAAACAAATGAGGAAATGGGAGAAATATTCCAGGAGTATTACCAAACCCTGTATGCATCGGATAACCCAGCAACTGTAAGCAGGAGAAATACCTCTCTGGGGTCCCACTTCCACAGCTTTCGAGGACAGAAAAGGAGACATTAGATGAGGACATTAAAGAAGAAGAGGTGACAGAAGTGATCAGATCCCTTCCATAAAACAAGGCTCCCGGCCCAGATGGGTATACAGAAGGCTTCTATAAAAATTACCAAGAGATACTACCCCCTATGCTTACAAGCTTATTTAACACGTTTAAGAAAAAAAAAACATATAGCACAGACAATGTACGAAGCCAAGTTGTTAGTGTTATTTAAACCAGGCAAGGAACCCACTAGATACCAAATTGTACACAAAGATCCTAGCGAAAATACGGATAGATCTGATGCTGAAGCTTATAGGACAAGACCAATTTGGTTTTATATCTTAGAGGCAAACACACAACAACACTCAGAGGATTTGTCACCTCATAGAAAGAAATTCTAAAACCCAAAATTCTGTGCTATTGTTGTCTTTAGATGCCAAAAAGGCATTTGATAGCATGGAATGGTCCTTTTTATTTAGCATAATGGAGGCTATGGGATTCGGGGAGGATTATATTCAAATGGTTAGGGCAACTATAACTCCCCTACAATTGGGATAGCAGTGAATGGGATTCGCACAGATAAGGTGAATCTAGGGCAGGGCACAAAACAAGGCTGTCCTGTATCCCCATTGTTGTATGATATATATTTAGAACCCTTGCTAGCCAAGATCCGGGAAATGACCAAATAAAAGGGATAGCGATGGCGGGAGAAGACCACAAGGTGATGGCATTCGCTCATGACATGCTGCTAGCACTATCACACCTGGAAATGTCATTGCCGGCGTTGCTGAAAGAACTAGGAGGGTATGCATCACTTTCTGGGTATTTGGGAATAACTCTCACGAAATCTTTGGGGCAGGTATATGGTGCAAACTACCCACAGCTACTAGAGAAGATTAAAAAGGACCTTATGAAATGGACCCCGTCAAATATATCCTGGCTGAGAATAATGACTACAATAAAAATGATAGTGCTCCCGAGATTACTGTACTATTTTCAGGCGCTGCTGGTTAGAATTTCAAAGATCTTTTTCTGCTCACTTACTAAAATGGTGACAATATTTATATGGCAGAATAAACCTCTGAGAGTGGCGATGTCTACCTTGACTGCACAGAGGATTCAAGGAGGTTTGGGTTTCCCCCATTTTTATAGATACTTTGAGGCAACACAGCTGAGGGTGGTGCAACAGTGGTTCCCGGACAGTCCACAGAAAAACTGGGCAAGGCAAGACGGGGCAGTGCTGGGTTCGTCTTTATCAGGGTTCTTGTGGCTAAAAAAAACATAGACATCCTAATGTTCGAAATAGTGAAATAATTGGTATTACAGTTAACCCATCTCCCTTTTTCCCAATGTTTGAGAACCCAGATTTCCCACCAGGTATGGTAAGGAGACCGCATAAGAAGTGAAAAGACTCAGGATGTCAGAAAATACAGAATATGTAACAAGGCCAGACACTTCGCACATTTGAGGAGTGCACTCGGGAACTTTGGGATAGGGGAAAAAGATAGGTTTCAATACAATAAATCGAAGCATTGGTTGACCGACGAACGGCCGCAACAAGACAGCTGACTCCATTTGAGGAAGATGTTATGACCAATTCAGAATCAAGGAGCTTTGTATCCACTCTCTACAGATTTCCTAATGAACATGAAGAGAAGGTACACTGGAACTACATGAAAAAATAGGGGGAACACATTGGGGGAAACTATAATGAAAGGGTATTGGGGATACATTTGGGGAGTCATTCTGAAGCTAACACGCTCCATTCAGTTGAGGGAAATGTGGATTAACGTCCTATATCAATGGCACTACACACCGGAAAGGTTACACGTTATGTATCCATCAGTATTGGAGAAATGCTGGAGGGGATGTAGTACAGTGTGGGACTGGGGGCACATTTGGTGGGACTGCCTGGTTTTGTGACCCTTTTGGGAAGAGGTGAAAAAGCAGATGCAGGGAATGTTTGAAGGGCTGGAGCGAATGGAAAAGAAAGTGTGGCTATACGGGATGTGGGACCCGAAGTCAAAGGTATATACTAAGCCCCAGAAGCGGTGCATTGTGACCCTGATAATAGCAGCATGGTTGGCAATAGCTCTAAGATGGAAACAGCAACGGACCCCTATGAGTCAGGAATGGCTTCGGAAGGTATGGGGTGTGGTTGCAATGGAATGGGTCACATTCAAGCTACATGGGGATCATAAAGCCTTTCAACAAGACTGGGGCTTGGTTTTGTCATAGGTACAAAGTGGCTATATGCTGCAATGGTGTCTCTACAAAATCTGAATTTTTGACATATTGTGAATCCTAACATTCAGTACTCAAAAGTTGTGAACATTCAGTACTCAAAAGTTGTGGACTCTCTCTGAAAGCAAGGGGAAAGGGGTGGAGGGGAGAAGATGTTGTATAATTTGTTGTTGGTTGGAAAAGTAATGAAAAGATTTTGAAAATGAAGAATCCCTCCAGTAGTGCAGAGAACCTAGGATTGGGACACAGGACTATGATATGATATGATATGGCATTTATATTGCGCCTATACACAAGTCTTTCAAGGCACAACGATGCAAGGGAGGGGGAACAGAGGGAGGACAGAGACAATGATCTTACTAGGCCAAGTGACATTGAGATTGCGCAAGTGCAGGGGAGGCGGGAGGGGAAAAGTGACAGGGGAAAGGGCAGTGCTGTACTTGGGATCAAACAATTACAAGAAGTGGGCCAGCAGGTGGAAAGTGCAAGGGTAAGTGCAGACAGCAGGTGTCCAAAAGTGCAGGTAGGGTGACTGTAGGGTTACAGATACAGACCGAAGTGCAAGGGTTGCCGGGAGGCAGTGCATGTGTGCATCCAGGCGGGTGCGGACCTGGACCAGAAACAGAGGGTAGCCAGATGACCAGTGAAGTATCAAACAGGAAATCAGCTGGGGAGAGGCAGAGGCAAAGAGGAAGGTCTTGAGGTGCTTCCGGAACCAGAGATGGTTCTCAAGTTTCAGAGAGGCAGGGAGGCTGTTCCAGAGGGAGGCCCCAGCCAAAGAAAGAGATCTACCACCCACTCATTGCTTGGAGAATTGTCTGACCCTAAGGGAGTTGGAGGTGGAGGAGCGAAGAGCTCGAGTAGGAAGGTATTACGAAGAGAAGACCTAGGCCCCAGAAGGCCTTGTGCACAATGCAGAATGTCTTGAACTTAATCCTCGCAGCCACTGAGAGCCAATGCAGAGATTTCAGAGCTGGAGAGATACAATCCCTGGGCTTGAGGCCAAGGACAAGTCTTGCAGTCCTGTGCTGGATGAGTTGCAGAGGGCGGAGAGTAGAAGCAGTCATATTTAAAAAGCGGCTGTTGCAGTAGTCCAGCCTAGAGAGAACCAGAGCTCTAGAGGCAGTGAGCTTCTGGGGGAAGGAGAGGAAAGGAAGAATACCTCTGAGGAGGTGAAATTGCTAGTTTGATTTCTTAGAGACGTCAAAGATGTGAGGAGAAAATGAGAGTGTGGAGTCGAAGATGACCCATAGGTTCTGAGCCTCACAGGTGGGAGCAGGAGAGGGCCAAGGGAGGCCGGCCAGAGAGTGACAGAAAAGGAGGGTGCAGGTGTGCTGATGGGGAGAATCTCAGTCTTACTGGCATTACGCCAGAGATCGTTGGTGGCAGACCACTCCTGGATAGCAGACAGACAGAGATGAGAAAAGGGGAATAGGTGGCAGAGGGGAGCCTGAAGATGAGCTGAGTGTCATCTGCATAGCACTGAAAGTTGGGGCAGGAAACGGCAATGCGGTAGGTGGGAGGTGCGAGGTATTGGTTGAACAGCCGGGGAGAGAGGTTAGACCCCTGGGGAACACCACAGGTAGAGAGTGAGATAGAGGAAAGGAAGGACCCAATTTGGACCTGGGCCTGATCGGTAATACCCAGGTTATCACGGAGACGATTGAGCAGGATGGCATGGTTGATCGTGTCACAGGCAGAAGAGAGATTGAGTAAGATGAGGACAGAGGGAAGATTAGAATCGAGGTTAGAGAGCAGGTCTTCACAGATGTTCAGGAGAGCAGTTTCCGTAGGAAAGAAGTCAGCCAGGCCAGGGTGGGCAAACCCCTAGATTGGAGAGCCAGCAATGGTGGGGTAAGTCCAAGATTCAAAGCACAGCAGTGGTGGTGGAGCACCTAAAATTGGGGCACCATACTAGTGTGAAAACCTAGTTGTGGAGTGCCTTGACTTGGAGCACAGCTGTAATGGGAGAGAACGCCTGGAATTGAAACCCAGCAGTGGTGGGGGAACACGTATAACTGCAGCACAGTGTTAGAGGGGCAACACCTACAATTAGAACAAAGTAGCAATGGGGAAAGCACCCACATCTGAAACACAGTGCTAGTGGGGGCACACCTAGAATTGGAGCACAGCAGTAGTATGGAAACACCTAGAACTGGAAGACAGTGCTAAAGGGAAAACACCTAGAAATGGAGAAAACAACCAGCACAACACCTAGAATAAGAACACAGCAGTAGTATGGAAACACCTACAAGTGGAACACGGTGCTGGAGGGAAAACACCTAGAATTGGAAAAAACAGCAATGGCAGAAACACGTGAAAGTAGAACAAAGCAGCAAAGAGAAGAACACCTAGATTTGAAACACAGGAGTAGTATGGAAAGAAACACCTAGAATTGGGACACAGTGCTAGAAGGGAAACACAGAGAATTGGAAGAAAATCAGCAGTGGGAAAACACCTAGGGCCTCATCAAAGGTTTGGCGGTATCCCGGCAGTAAATATGCTGGGATACCGCCAACGCAAATAGTGTTACTGCATCTCGGTCCAGCGCTACTAGCGCCGGATCCCGAGTTGTTGTGGTAAGGCTGTTATTCCCCATTTTGTTAAGAGTCCATCAGACTCTATGGCACAGTATTGGCACTATTACCGCCGGCGCTAATAGCACTGCAAATGGGTGGGAAGTGGCAAGATTTACCTCCAGCTCAAATCTGGAGGTAATTCTGCTACTTCCCACCCAAACTCCGGATGGGAAGAGCAGTAATGCAGCGGTAATAGTGTTACCTCTGCATTTTTACCACTCCGTCCAACCCCTGATGAGGCCCCTAGAATTGGAACACAGCAGTATTATGGAAACACGTAGAACTGAAGCACAGTGCTAGAGGGGGGACACCTAGAATTGGAACAAAATAGCAATGTGAAAAAAACACCTAGATTTGTAATCGGGTACAAGAGGTGAAGCTCCTTGATTTGAAAACTAGCAGTAGTATTGAAATCCCTAGTACCGGCAAACAGTGCTGGATGGGAAACACCTAGAATTGGAAAAAAGCAACAATGGGCGAAACACCTAGAATTGAAGCAAAGCGGCAAAGGGAAAACACCTAGATTTGAAACATAGGAGTACTAAAACTGTGACAAAGTGCTGGAGGGGAAACACCTAGAATTGGAAAAAGGCAACAATGGGTAAACACCTAGAATTGGAACACAGTGCTGGAGGGGACACACCTGCTTGTGTTCTTGTGCAGAAGGGATGGGACTTAGCAGTTCGGGCTGGACTGCCCCTATTGGGGTAGGACCAAGCCTGATTTGCATATGGTTTTTCCCCTTCTGTAATGGCTTGGCAGGCTGAAAAACAATTTGATACTCCTACAAAATGAAGATGCTTTTGAAATGTGTGTAAGGTCAGTAGTGAATGCTGTTGTTCCTTTAGACAACGACACTGCAAAGTGGAAATATCACTTGGAGGGCATTGGGTGGGGCACCAAGCACCAAACGTACAAATGTCTGCAAAATATGAAAACGTGTGAAATACATTTGCCAATAGCTTAATTTTGAGTTCAGTGTTATTCTTGTCTTGCAGAGAGGGTCCAGCATGTTCTGTGCCAAGAGGGAGCGTTGCCAGTCCTGACCATGTTGCTTCAGTCTTCTGACTCCGAAGTTCAGGTGAACAAAAAAGCAAATCCTGAAATGTTATGGCTATTATTTATGCAACACTGACAGCTGATCAATGGCAGCCATGTACATGTAGGACTAAAGATTGCAATTCAATAAAATATATGTAAACACTAGGCAAATGAACAGCCATTGATGACTTTTAGCACTTTCTGTTGACCGTGGGCTGTTGAACTAAAGTCTGCTAGTGCTCCCAGTGCTTTTGTTGCACAAATGATGTTTGTGCAAACACTGCTGAGGACAATTGCAGTGCTTTGTCATCCGATAGGATTGATATCGCCAGCTGCTCTAAACACACACACGCAGTGTGCACCTGCTACGTGCACTGAATCCTACCCACCACCCACCATTCAACTCAAGTCCTCGCCTTCATTGCTAACCACAATTATTGGAATCCAATGTATTATGCTACTGTACTCCTTTAGAAAGCAAATAAAGATGGCAAAACAATCCACTGTAAACTTTGCCCTGGAACGTTCACAGGTTCGATTCCCATTTCTTGATGCAATTTCACTTTATGATACTATTGAGTCCCAACAAGGAAAATGGTGTGTGTTAGTGTGACACAGGTGACTATGGTGTCTGTAACAGGGTTAAACACTTAAAAATGATAAGGTAGTGGTCTCCAATTTAGAGACAGCAGACAGTGACAGCAGGAATGGTTACCGTTGCAGAGCATATCACTGGGAAGGTGGATCAATGATTAAAAGGTCTTTACCCTGGTTGAGGTATGTCTGCATGGGGAAGGGAGCAGAGAGAAGCTGCTGGAACAGGGACATTGGGAGATGGAATTTTCTATATGATTGACAACAAGATAGTATATATGTTTCCAAAGCTGCCAGATGGAGGCTTCAGATAGAGAGCGCAAATGAGCCTGGAGCTGAATCTGACAGACTGGCCAGGTAAGAATGGCAAGGGACACAAACCCCAACTAGGGACCTTCCTTCTGGTTCCCATTTTGGGCTAAATCATCTCCCTTTGGTAGATAAGGACAGAGCCCTGCAGAAGTACAAACACACTGCTGGGGATTAGTTTGAATTGCTCTGTTTTTTCAGCTGAAAGTCTTGATTTGAGATAGAAGATGTTCTCAGTAGGATACATTAAGGCCCTGTAACCATTCAGGCCCTTTGACAAGTTCAGCTGACCTGACATGACACTGACAGGACTGATCAAATGCAAGGAGACCTACGCTTGCTTCAGAAGAAAAAGGATTGGGTTTTCAGTATGATTGCCAACCATTGGAATGAAGTGGCTGCAGGTTCAGATAGTCCTGCCACAGAAATTGAGGCTGATTGCAGCGACAGCTCGTCCATAATGGATGATGAGACTGGGCCATGCCAGGCAGCTGTGACTAGTGAAAGTTGAACAATCCCTTAGCTGCAGCAAATTGGCAAGCATTTCTGAGCAGACCATTGTTTTCCACTTCTGCAGTGACAAAGCCTGTGGATGCCTAATGGTCCATGCAATGTTGGGGGCATTGGAAATACTAGCTGGGGCACAGGAGCCAACCATGCTGAGTAGAGTGCGCTCAAGACCATTGCAGTCAATTGAGGCCTTGGTGGGGCAGCTGTATGGCTCCAAGATGTGTGTGGGATGCAGGGCTCGGTGAGAGATTGTGGTTGGCAATTCTTTGTGCTTCTTAATTTCTAATTGAAGGGGAGAGGGGGCAGTGGTAATGAGGAGCTAGTATGAGGTCCAAGGAGAGTTGGGTGTAAGGAGAAAAAAAGATGTGTGTGTGTGCAAGTGGGAAAGTGGTTGTCTTTGTGTGTGTGTATATTTGTATGTCATTGAAGTGATAGAGCACTTTTGTGAAAGCGATGTACATAATCTATGATAGTAGTTACAGTAATCTTACAAGAATATACCAAGGAAGAAGAGCGAAAGCTTGGTTTAAGATGTGGAAGAGAAACGGAAAATGAGGTTCAGGACCTAATAGACCAGGGCAAGATATTCCAGTGCTTAGCAGCCAGTAGCAAACATGAGCAAAGGCAGGACTGGGACAGGGAGGCTTGGGGACAACCAGAAGTAAGTGACCATGGGAACAAAGAGAAGGTGAAGGTTTGTAGAGGGAGACAAGAGAAGAGAGATAGGGAGTGGCAAGACCCTGGATGCTCTTGAAGACAATGCAAAGGAAGTGAAAAAAGAAGACTAGTGTCACAGGGGAGCCAGTAAAGGCAGACAAGAGAAGAGTTGGTAGAATCACGACAGGACAGTCTAAAGAGAATATGTACAGCCAAGTAATACACTGAACGGAGAGGACCAAGTTGATAGGTAGGATACCAAACAGCAGCGCAGACCAACAATCAAGATAATAAAATATTAGAGAAGAAATGAGAAGCTTAGCAGTAGCAAAGGAGAGAAAAGGATGGGTTTTGCAGATGTTATACAGATGAAATGGGTAGGAGCAAGTAGTATTATAGATATGAAATGAAAAGGGATGTTCAGGACCTAAGAAAATGCCAAAATTGTGTGCAGAAGAGGAAAATTAATGTTGCGAGTATGCAAAGGAAAACGTTGGAGGAGGAATAAGGGAGGCATAGATGAGGCAGGACAAAAAAGCATCTTGGTTTTGGAGGAATGAAGATGAATAAAGTCGTCATCCAAAACTGATGGCAAGAAAACCGGCAGAGAGAGAGTAGAATAAGAGAGTGAGGAAAAGAGGAGAATGAAAAGAAGATCTGAGATTCATCAGCATAGACATGACAGACAAAAGAGGAATGCTGTCAAGAGAGAAGAGGGCATTAAATGGAGCTTTCAGTTACTCTGAATTAAAGACTAAAAGCTGATGAGATGACCAGCCCAGGATACCAAAAAACACCAACGTGTTAGATATGAACAAAAGCATTCTAGTATAGAGCCAGAAAATCCTAAAGCTGAAAGAATAGAAAGAAGAGTAGGGTGATCAAGAGTATCAAAAACTGCAGAAAGATGAAGGAAAGGAAGTGATGTAAGCTTCGCAAGACTTGCAGAGAGTAGCTTATTAAGTGTGTTTCTGTGGAATGAAACGTGTGAAAGACAAATTATAGAAGAACAGGGAAGTGGTGATGGGCAAAAAATTAAAGTTGAGCATAGACTACCAGTTTAAGAATTTTTGAGAGAAAAGGAAGACGAGAGATAGGACTGAAATTAGTATGAAAAGTGGGGTCAAGGAGGTTTTTTAAGAATATGGAAATGAAATCATGTTTGATTAAGAGGGAACATTTTATGTCGATAGAGAGATGTTACAGGGGAGAGATATAAAGAAAATACATATGGGATAAACCTTAGGGAAAAATAAAAGAGGGTATAAATGCAGGAGAATGCTCATAGGGATAAGTAAGTGGCAGTGTCGGAGTCTGAAAGAGGAGAAAAGGAGGATAAGGAAGTAGCTGCAGGAGAAAGTGAGCATGAGACATCAGAACAAAAGGAAGAGGATACAAAGGAGGAGTAGAGAAGAGAAACCTAAAAGATAAAGAGCCCGATTCATAGAATCCAGTGCAGAAGTAGCACATGCGCTGCACGCCGAGAAGGAGCGTGCGCCACGCGTGCGCCAGTTGTGCGCAAACCAGCACTGTCACGCCACGTGTATTCATGGATTTCCCGAGGCTTCACTAGCCGTGGCGCAATGAACAGCAAGCAGCGGCATTAACGCCAGTAACGCCCCCAACACGGCACGTGTGCAGGAAAAAGCTAGTGAAATGCCCAATACAGCGCAAGGCCCCATGCCATCCATGGCTCAGTACACAGCCCCCCTCGTAATCGCGTGAAAATTTGGAGCGTACTACGCTCGCGCCACCCAAATCATGTGGAAAGTGCTGCAAGTACACCCGCAAAATTGGGTACCCCGCTCGCGCCAGCCAAATCGTGTGGAAAGTGCCGTGCGTACACCAGCGAAATCGCATGCCCGCTCGCGCCAGCCAAATCGTGTGGAAAGTGCCGCACGTACACCTGCGAAATTGCGTACCCCGCTTACGGCAGCCAAATCGAGTGGAAAGGGCCGCACGTACCCCCGTGAACTCCCGTACCCCGCTGGCACCAGCCAAATCAGGCAGAAAGGCCCACGGATACACCCGCGAATCGCGTACCCTGATCGCGCCAGCCAAATCGCATGGAAAGGGCCGCACGTACCCCCGTGAATTGCGTACCCCACTCGCGCCAGCCAAATCGCATGAAAAGGGCCACGTGTTCCCCTGCAAAATCGCCTACCCCGCTCGCGCCAGCCAAATTGCATGGAAAGGGCTGCGCATACCCCCGCGAATTTGCATACCCTGCTGGTGCCAGCCAAATCACACGGAAAGGCCCAGGCGTACCCCCGCAAATCACGTACCTGCTTGCGCCAGCCAAATTACATGGAAAGGGTCACGCGTACCCCCGCGAAATTGCCTACCCCGCATGCAGCCGCCAAATCACCTCAAAGCAGCCCTCATCAACGCGCGCTCCATACCTGCTCATGCCACTGAAATTCATGACCTCATTATTGAGCAAGAACTTGACCTACTCATAGTGACAGGAACCTGGCTCCACCAAGCGTCCGGCCCCTCGCTCTCCATTGCCATTCCCCCAGACTATACCATTCTCAGAACAGACAGAACAAAATCAGTAGGTGGAGGAGTAGCCATTATCTCTAAAGCCCACCTCAAATTAAGAACCAGCCCTCAAGAGAGCCCAGGAGGCTATGAAGTCCTGCTAGCTAAACTAGCTACGGACCACAAAACCACAATAAACTTAATAACCATCTATTGAGCACCTAACACTTTATCTCACCAGACTTAGACATACCACTATTGTTAACGCCACTTATAAAACCAAACACAAAATGCTTAGTCCCAGGGGACCTGAATCTAGGATTTAACGACCCCCAAGACCACAAAGCAGATGCACTACACAGCGCATTTAAAGACATGGCTTTCACACAACTCATGAACACCCCTACCCATATAAAAGGAAGGTCTCTAGATTGGATACTTTATCTTAACACTATAGTATACATAGACTCCATCTCCCCGGTACCATGGTCAGACCATCACTGCATAAACTTCACTATCCTGCGCAAAAATCCAGATTTACCCAAAACGGTTGTCGAAGAATCATATGTAACAAGAAACATCCGTAAACTCACAGCAGAAAACATCAACCCACTATTAGCCAAAGCCCTCAATAACAAAACCATTAACGCCAAAGATCCTTGTGCCCTGGCAGACCTTTACCATAACTCTCTTACTAGTACAATTGACGCCCTAGCACCTTGCGTTAACAAAGCTAAACGTAAAGACAAAAAGTCCTCCTTCTGGTTCAACGAGGAACTAGTCTCTCTTAGACGAATCAAAAGATCGCTTGAACACCGCCTAAAGAAAAACCAGACCTCAGAAGCTCTGGAAGAATTTAACTCTGCAAACAAAATCTATAAATCAGCCATCATCGCCCATAAAGCAGATGCCTTTAACGCAAGAATTAGGAATGCGTCCTCCGATAGCAAAGAGTTATACACCATACTCAAGGAGTTGGAGAATCCGATCCCCATAATTAACCCAGTCAAACCAAGTAAAGAATGGTGCACCACCATCCAAGATGCCTTGGACACTAACATTAAACTATTACAAAACAAAATTATCTCTAAAAGAAACCTCCTGTCCGACAAACACTCCTCGGCCAACCAGATCTCAACTACCTTAGAAAACACTGCCCCTCTCTTCAACTTCACACCAGTCTCTCATGATACAGTACTCAAGACTATAGCCAAACTTAAAGCGTCCAACTGCAAAGGAGATAACTTCCCAGCACACCTAATTAAACTCTGCGCCCCCACCCTCACGCCCATAATCACTAACTTTGTAAATGCCTCCTCCACCAACCAGGTCCCAGACAGCATTAAAGCGGCCTGGGTCACCCCCTACTAAAAAAGCCCACGCTAGACCCACTAGTGCCTACTAACTACCGGCCCATAACAACTGTCCCATTTTTACTTAAAATCATTGATAAAATAGCTTATAACCAATTACAAACCCACCTAGAACAAAATAACCTGCTAGGAGCCAGACAATCAGGCTTTAGGCCTAATCATAGCACTGAGACAGCCCTCTTGGATCTTAAATTCCAATTAGACTCTATCAGATATTCAGGCAAACTAGCTTCACTACTGCTACTGGACCTATCAGCAGCATTCGACCTGGTAGATCATGACAAACTATGCAACACTCTAAAAAAAGATTTCAATCTTTCCAACAACGCCACATACTGGATCAAATCCTTTCTCACCGACCGTACTTCCAAAGTTGCCATTGGGAATTTTGCAGCGGACCCCATATTAGTGCCCATAGGTGTCCCCCAGAGATCCTGCCTATCCCCACCCTCTATAATGCATACACCAAACTCTTATTCTCAGCCCTAGATGATATGGGTGTCATTTACACCAACTTCACAGATGACACACAGATCCTCATCCCTATCTCAGGCGACTACACCCAAGACACTCTCACCATTAATGAAGTTTATTCCATATTCCAAAACTTGATGGCCCTGAACAGTCTTTGCTTAAATGATGAGAAAACGGAGGTCCTCATTGTGGGCTCCCAAAAAAGAATAAGCACCCTCCATCCGGACTACTCTCACATTAACATCGACGGTACCCGGATCCCAGTACTTAAACAAGTCAAAACGTTAGGTGTCTACATCGATGCCAACCTCTCTATGCATAAACAAATAGCAGCCCTCTCTTCGTCCGCAGCTTACACAGCAAAACTTATTGCTCTCAGTCGCCAATTTCTCACCCCTGTAAATTGCATCACCCTGGCTAGAGCCTTGATCCTAACAAAACTAGATTACTGTAACATCCTCTTCCTAGGAACTTCCAAAACCAACATAAACAAAATCCAACTACTGCAGAATAAAGCCCTTAGAGCGGCTTTAGGGATAAAGAAATCAGAACATATATCCAACACTAGAAGAGAACATCACTGGCTGCCTATTGAAGCAAGGATCATATTCAAAACCCTTAGCATCATCTACAAATGTACCACCAACAAAGCGCCCAGCTATCTCAACAACTCCATCAAAGAAAAAATGGCATGCAGGTCGCTGAGATCTAATAATCTGGCCCTCTTAGAAGTTCCTCCATACAAATATAGCAGAGCAGGAGGAAGTAGTTTCAAAGTTCTAGCCCCTTCGCACTGGAACGCCCTACCTCTGAGCATCAAATTAATGAGGAATCATTACGAAAATTCAAAAAAGCTCTGAAAACCTGGTTATTCAATAAATATTAACCGCCCAAGCCCTACCCTCCCATGACCAACTACACTGCTCAGGGCAACCGCAGTGCTGCAAACAGGTCCGGAACATAAGGGGTAAGGACTATCTCACCAATTGGAATATGATATATGACCACATATTCTCTTGTAACGTTTGTATAAAAAATGTATTATTGCTTTGTAACTGTAACATTGTTTAATAATTGACTACCTTCTGTATCTTTCGCCGTGATACCCCAGGGTCTGGGCGAGTAACAAATGTAATAAATAAATAAATAAATCGTGTTGAAAGGGCTGTACGTACCCCTGCGAATCGTGTACCCGCTTGCGTCAGCCAAATCGTGTGGAAAGGGCCATGCGTACCCCACGAAATCCCCTACCCCGCTCGCACCAGCCAAATCATGTGGAAAGGGCTGCACGTACCCCTGCAAAATCGCCTACCCCGCTCGCGCCAGCCGAATTGCGTGGAAAGGGCTGCGCATGCCCCGCGAAATTGCGTACCCCGCTGGTGCCAGCCAAATCACGCGGAAAGGCCCAGGTGTACCCCCACAAATCGCGTACCCCGCTCGCGCCAGCCAAATTGCATGGAAAGGGGCACGCGTACCGCCGCAAAATCGCTTACCCCGCTTGCAGCAGCCAAATCGCATGGAAAGGGCTGTATGTACCCCCGCGAATCGCGTACCCCGCTCGCGCCAGCCAAATCGTGTGGAAAGGGCCATGCGTACCCCACGAAATCATCTACCCCGCTCACACCAGCCAAATCATGTGGAAAGGGCTGCGCATACCCCTGCGAAATCTGCTCACGCCAGACAAATCGCGTGGAAAAGGCTGCGCGTACCCCCAGTGAAATCGCATACACCGCTGGCGCCAGACAAATCACCTGGAAAGGGCCGCACGTACCCCCGTGAAATCGCGTACCCCGCTTGAGCCTGCCAAATCGCATGGAAAGGGCTGAGGGTACCCCCGCGAAATCGCATACCCCACTCGCGCCAGACAAATCACCTGGTAAGGGCTTTGCGTACCCCCATGAAATCACATACCCCCGCAAAATCACGTACCCCGCTTGCGGCAGACAAATCGCATGGAAAGGGCTGCACTTACCCCCGTGAAATCACGTACCCTGCTCGCGCCTGCCAAATTGCGTGGAAAGGCCTGCACGTGCTGCCATCAGCCGCGAACACACCCCACAGGCAGCCCACACCACAAGGGCCCCCAACACCCGTGACCATACCCCGCAGGCAGCCCACATCACAAGGGCCCCCCAACACCCGTGACCATACCCCGCAGGCAGCCCACACCACATGGGACCCCCCCATCACCTGTGACCATATCACGCAGGCAGCCCACCCGTGACCATACCCCGCAGGCAGCCCACATGGGACCATACCCTGCAGGCAGCCACGTCTCTTCTGTCGTTACAAGTACTGTCTACGCTTCAACCGGTGTTTGGGGCAGCTGGATGCGAGGTTGCCTCCTCCTCCTGTGAGTCTGGTGGTGCCAGTGGTCGAGGTGCCTGGTGAAGCACCTAGGAAGTCTCCTCCGGCACGGTTGCCGTTGCTGTTGCCGGTGGGGTTAGAAAAACCACTGTCTCATCCGGAAGAAGGCGAGCTACCGGAATATGACCCCGAGAGTGTTCCGTGGGACACTTTGTCTACTGTTTCGTCATCAATGACGAGGGATGACGCGTGGGACACGGACGCGGAGGAGGAGCAACCCCATGGGTACGAGGCAACCCTCGCCACCGGATGATATTGGGGCGTTCCACGCCATAATGTTGAAAGCATGTCTGGAGTTTGTATTGGCACCTGAAGAGGAACGTAAGGACTGCTTCCTCTTCGACCATATGTGCAAACGGAGGAAGGCGGTCTTCTCCGTGCCTATTCTCGACCACGTGTGGCAGGAGGGACTGCACACGATGCGCCACCCGTTTTCAGAGCCGGCAGTGAAAGGTCGCCTTGAAAAGAAGTTCAAGGCTCCGGAATCTACCCCTAAGTGCTTGGTGTCATAGCCCACGCCCGAGTCTGTGGGGTCGGCGGCAGCCAGCAGGAAGGCCAGAAGTCGACATAAGTGCATTACACCTCCGGACAGTGAGGCTAGGAGGCATGATGCCTTTGGAAAGAAGGTCTTGTCAGTCGGGGCGACAACAGTAAAAGCTGAAAATTCCTTGGCGATCATGGCCAGATATGATCGTGAAATGTGGCATCGGCTGGCCCCAATTCTTGAACATCTGCCAGAGCAACACTGAAAGGAAGCAATGCTGTTGGTGCGTGAGGGGGAGGAGGCCTCCACCCACAGCATCAATATTGCCGTGGACCTGGCAGAGTCTGGGTTTAAACAAATTAACAATGGGGTTGTACTTCGACGACAGGCCTGGTTGAAATGCACTGACTTTCGCCCGGAGGTGCAGTAGGTCATCGACATGCCCTGTGAAGGCGAGCACTTGTTCGGTGAGAAGATCGATGAATCCCTAAAAGGGATGAAAGAGGATACAGAAACTGCTAAATCCTTAGGTTCCTTGCAGTTTGGGTGCTCTTTTCGCTCCTTTCGGCCCTTCCGGGGTGCTTCAGGGAATGCCCGATTTACCTCCACCAGGGATCGTGGTTACAGCCGTTCCAGTTATTTCTCTCAAGGACTTCGTAGGTCGGTCCAGTGGGTGCAGAAAGGCCGAGACTTCCAGGCTCATCGAAAAAAAGGGGTTTGCAGTCCTCTGCGTCTAAAGGGAGGCAAGCTAAACCTCAACAATGACTGCCATATGGACAATCTGCTGTGGGGCAGGGTTGCTCTGCACAGCGATGAGTGGAGAAAAATAACAACGGATCGCTGGGTGTTGGACACGGTACGTCTGGGCCACTCGTGGGAGTTCGTTTCCTCCGGTTCCTATTCCATTGGTGTATGTATTGCATTCGCATCTTACAATCGTGCGACAGGAGGTGGTTCTCATGCTGGAGAAAGTGGCAATAGAACCAGTTCCGGTTGCAGAGCGAGGCCAAGGGGTTTATTCCCGGTACTTCGTGGTGAAGAAGCCCAACGGCAAGTGGAGACCCTATTTGGATCTTCGGGCGTTGAACAAGACTTTGCAACGCCTGAAGTTCAAGATGGTCACCCTCCAAGAGGACATCCGGTCGGTGCAACCGGGCCTGTTCCTTGCTAAGCTGGATCTGCAGGACGCCTATTTCCACATCCCTATGCAGTGACGGCACTGCAAGTTCCTGCGGTTTGTGGTCGGAGAGGAACACTACCAGTTTCGGGTCCTACCGTTTGGCTTGAAGTCATCTCTAAGGACGTTCATGAAGTTTCTGGCGCCAGTGGTGGCGTTCCTCCGGCGAGAAGGTCATCATGTGTACCCCTACCTGGACGACTAGTTGGTGAGGGGTTCGTCGCCGGGAAGGGTACAAGACAGTCTTGCGGCATCCATGCAGCTTTTGCAACGGCTGGGATTTGCCATCAACTTCGAAAAATCGTTTTTGACACATTCCACGGAGTTGGTGTTTCTGGGGGCGCAGTTTCTCACCCGGCAAAATCTGGTGAACTCCAGCGAGCATGTAAAAAAGTTGCGGGCAAAAGCAGGCGAGTGGAAGAAGGGCACCGTTGTGTCGGTCCGAGGTTACATGTCGCTGTTGGGGGCCATGGCTTTGTGTATCCCTCTTCTGCCCAATTGCCGTCTCTTCATGAGACCTGTGCAAGCATTCCTCATGGACAGATGGGCGCAGAGTCACGGATTGTGGTCAGACAAGTTGGTGATCAACAGAAGTCTGTTGGACGCCCTTTGCTGGTGGGCGTGCATGACAAATCTTGTGTGGGGCATGCCATTGATGGAGCCGGAGTTCCAGTTTACGATTGTGGCAGACGCTTCCCAGGCAGGATGGGGGTGCACCTCGACAATTCACAGGTACAGGGCCTGTGGTCTCGGGTGGAGACTTTGTTCCACATCAATGTGCTCGAGTTGAGGGCAGTGACTGGGCCCTGAAGTCGTTTCTTCCGTGGATCGGTGGTGAGGGTGTTGACGGACAATACTACCACAATGTTTTATTTAAGGAAACTGGGGGGCACACATTCCCGGGTCCTGTCGAAGGAGGCGCAGGACGTTTGGCATTGGGCGCTAGCTCAAGAGATCAGCATTGTCGCCTTCCATCTGCCCGGGGTGCTGAATGTTCAGGCAGATGCACTCAGCAGGGACACCAGCCAGCTGCACGAGTGGAGGCTGAAGGAACAGCAGGTCTTGAGGATCTTCCGGCGATGGGGGCATCCTCCGTTGGATCTTTTTGCTACAATAGAAAACAAGCAGTGTCTGGAGTTTGCCAGCAGAGGGGCTTATCCCGAGTCTCTGGGGGACGCGTTTTCATTCCTGTGGACTGGCCGGTTCCCGTATGCGTTTCCCCTGTTCCCGCTCATTCGGCAGACCATCCAGTGGATCCGGAGGTACCAGTGCTGGGTGATTCTGGTGGCCCCGTTCTGGCCCCTGCAGACGTGGTTCTCAGATCTCCTTCATATGTCAGTGGAAGAGCCGATACGGTTGGGAGCGGCTCCGGAACTCCTGTCTCAGGATGAAGGCAAGGTGTGGCATCACGATCCGGGGTCTCTCAGTCTGACATCTTGGCTTCTGACCACTCAGAGTTCGGAAATTTAGGTATTTCCCAAGAATGTTGATGGATTTTGGAGGCAGCGAGGGCACCTTCCACAAATGCCTTTTATGGACATAAATGGATGAGATTCTGTGAAGGGTGTAAATGTCATCCTGGGGTTGAACCTTTGAACGCTTCTCTGGCATTGGTTCTCCCGTACATATTGCACTTGGCAGATGGGGGCCTACCATTGTCATCCATTAAGGTGCATTTGGCCGCAATCTCTCGGTTCACGAGGAGGCGCCATGCTGCTCCTCTCTTCAGTGATCGGTTAGTGAAACAGTTCCAATGAAGACATTTCGCCAGTGTGGAGCCTTAATGTGGTCCTTTCGGCTTTGATGAAACTAGCTTTTAAACCGATGTTGACGATTCCCCTGAAGTTCCTGTCATGGAAGGTGGCTTTTCTGGTGGCGATTACCTCGGCCAGGCGGATGTCGGAGTTACAGGCGCTGGTCATTGCCACTCCCTACTTGTGATTTCTGAAGGACAAGCTTATCCTGGCCAATAAGCCGCACTTTATCCCCAAAGTACCAACGGCTTTTCACAATCTCTCTTCTATTGCTTTACCCTCGTTTTTTGCTAATGCATCCACGCCCGCGGAAAGGGCCCTGCATTCTCAGGACGCAAAGAGAGCTTTAAAGTTTTATGTGAATCGCACTCAGGACTTCAGGAAGTCAAAGCAACTGCTTGTTGCATATGGGCCGTCGAACAAGGGGGCAGGCCATCTCCAAGCAAGGACTTTCCAGATGGGTTTCCTCTACAATTTCATTGTGCCACTTGAAAGCTGGGAAGACTTTGAGGAGTACTCCTAAGGCTCATTCGACGAGGTCAACTGCTTCGTCAGTGGCTTTATGGTCCTGGGCAGTGCTGCATACCTTCACCAGGCATTACTGTCTGGGGCAGCAACGTGGCTGATGTGCAGGTAGGGCGTGCGGTCCTCCAACGCCTGTCCAATAAGGTAGGCCCCGCAGCTTTGGGGTTTTTTGTTTCTGTGTTTTTTCACTTGACGGGTTTGTTGTCTCATGTATGTGATTAAGTGCTGTTTATTGGTTTGCCTATTGCACACCGCCATTCATTGGTTGTACTGATATGTAATCTATTTACAGCATGTGAATCCATGGAAGATCCAATGCTGGAGAAGGGAGTAGTTTGTTACCTGTAACTCCATTTCTCCAGCGTTGGTATCTTTCATGGATTCACATGCCCCCGCCCGGCTGCCCATGCAGGCAAACCTGGTTTCGGGTTCCCGCTACTTTGGAAGTTAAAATCTGAAGGGAAGCCGCGAGGGCTGGGCAATTTATACCAGGCATCCTATTGGTGAGGCGTAAGCACCCAAAAAGGACGTTGATAGGACACTAAAGTGTGAAAGTTTTCCATAGGAAAATGATAAGTTCAAGTTACCGAGGTTTCCCAGCCTGACAACGGGGAAATATTCACAGCATGTGAATCCATGAAAGATACTAACGCTGGAGAAATTGAGTTACAGGTAAGAAACGACTCCCTTGAACCTTATATTTAAATAACTGCCTTCTTAGTGTCCCTCCTCTGCCATGGACTCTTATAGTGCTTAGAAATAGTTAAAAGCAGACTTGCCTAATTCTAAAGCGCTTGGGAATGAAGGAATGCGCAAGCTCCTTCCCATCAGAGACTTGGGCACGGAAGACCCTGATGGTAATGATTGAACTGTATCCTCGTGCTAGAGAAGCCAGAGACTGTGCTAGGCTCGAGAGTACAGCCTTGTCCCGTGTTGAAAACGTGGGGAAAGGAGGCCAACAACCTGAACATCCTGGAATATCATTTTGTGAACACTTCTTTCTTTTTCGTTGCATTGTTTCCCACACTATTTGTATTTAGAGGTGAGGATTGGCAATATGTTTATTAGTATAGGCCCTTTTAGTTTGACTAGGACTGCGTTATTATTTGATAGTCATAGCTTGCTCCCATCTGTAGATTTAGGATTAGATAGATGTTTTTCCAACCCTTTTTTATAGTTCAATAAACAGCCTTGAACTGTGGTCATTTATGTCTGTCTTACTGTTGATAACATGCCTTGCTTACAAGAGTCACAAAGAATGAAAGAGAAGACTAGCTGTCGAAGTTCTAGGAACGAAGTAAAGGAAGGGTGGAAGAGGAGATGTGGGTTATGGAAAGAAGATTAAAACCTCCAAGAAGAAATATTGAAAATTCAAGTGGGGAGGAAACGAAAGAATGGAATCCAAGTCATCACTAAGCGAAGATATGGTGCTCTGGGGCTAATTAATTATAAGGAAAGCCAAAGAGTAGGTGTGTATGTGTGTTTGCGAGATGATCAACATAAGTGCATGCTTTTTCTGTGGCAACAATTAAAATGTGTTTTACCAGGCAGTGCTTGAATATATTTGGCATAAGCAGCATAAAAATATCAATCAATTCATCTTTATTTCGGCACAGAGCCATAAAAGATGCATACAAAACATTCCAGGTAAAAGATTTTGAGATAAAATACAAATTGATTGTCATCAAATATTAGCACCAGTTATAAAATACCAAACCATAAACTAAAAACTATGCAAAAAGGAAAGTATATTCATCTAGTTTGGAGTAGAGCAAGCTCGCAGCCTCAATTAGGGTACGCTTTTGATCACATCCTTGTATAAGAACACTTTTGTGATATTATCACCCAGTTCTCTCTAATAATTTCATTCTGAGCAAACAGGCCCTATGCATATAACGGGTCACAGTAAACACCACATGTTGTTTAGCAGAATTTCTACAGAATTGTAAAGCTTCAGACGTGATCCGTATACTACCGGATCTTAAGACAGATCTTAAATAATATCGCCTTAAAGCCCCAAATGCTGGGCAAATGAGCAGAAAGTGAATGGTAGTTTCTATCCCTATTCTGCAAAGGGGGCACATCCCGGGCTTTCTTGTTTCTGGGATTTTCTAAAAAATGTGAGTTTGCATGTCTCCCCAAAATGAAGTGGGTTAAGCCGGGTAGTGAGTTTAAAAAATTTTTTTGTGAATTGTTTCAACATGTAAATCTTACACAATTTATAACAGAGAAATTATTAAAACACGAAAAACATCATAATTTCATACGTAGACCTAAAATAGAGTAAACGGCAATCGTTCTAAAAACTCAACCTTTGTGTTAGAGCTGATACATGACAAAGATTAATTATTGAAAGGTATGAAGAGGCAAAAAATAGAGAAAAGAGCAAAGTACACAAGGAGAGTAAAAGGTAGAAAAAAAGGTAAGATTAGAAATGCCTCCATAAAACTCTACTACAGATGCTCATTATTATTTTTACTAAATAGAGGATATATTAATGTTGAAATTGCCCAGGAAAGACCTCTTTTGAAAATCGGAGAGCCGCTATTTTCCACAAAATCTGTGGACCATTAAGAATTGTATCTCAAAACCGTAGGTGTCATCAGCCTCAATTGGCCCAATTGGTGTTCAAAATATTGAGCTCTAAGGCTATTTAAATGTGTACATCCAACCAGTAAGTGATGTACAGATTTGATAACACCTGGATTGTGACACAGGCAACACATTCTATTGTCTCTTGCTATTTTATTGCATGCACCCAATATTTCTTGTGTGGAAAATAGATTAAAATGTAATCTGAGATAATGGACACGAACGCGCAAATCTGGGAATTTTATTATATATATATTGGTGATTGTGGTTGTGAACAAGCGGCGAGTTTTGCCGCGAAACGCGTCAACATTTTTTCACACTTTGCGAGAGCCTTACTTTTTATGGCTTTTACTTGTTAAATAAGCTGTTTAGCTGTGTTGTTTTGTATGGATTTAAATAAAGACTGACTTTGCTAAAGAAGACATGGTATCCGGATGAATTGTTTTCGTCCTTTGAACATGGAGAGTGCCGCTCGCCTGGCCTGATTAACATCAGAGTTTGACATTGATATATATATATATTTATATAAACGAAAAAAGAGGAAAGAATGAACCGCACTCTCCGCGGTCAATCAAGAGACCAAGGTCAAATAACAAACAAAAATAGCACAGCTCGTAAAAAGGATAAAGGTCTAAGATATTTTTAATTTAACAAAAATGACCAAAATGGACACAAGAATACAAAGAAAACACACATTACGGCTGGGAGCAGGGACAAAAACAGAGGCAGGACGCCTGTACGCGCGAACCGCACACAACGTGTTTCGCACTCAACTGAGTGCTTGTTCACTCTTTATATAACGGGATCTCTTTTATAGTTTTCACCACAGCCATGGCATAAGAATAATTTATAAGTCTTACTACAACGGATACAAAATCCAGACTACTCCTCAAACTACCCAGTAGAGACCACATCACTCCTGCCCCAAAAACACTATACTGGCTCCCAGTGAAACATTGCATCACCTTCAAAACAATGTGCATAACACACAGGGCAATCTGTGGACAAGGAGCAGAATTCCTGCAAAAGAAAATAACAATCTACAAGCCAACGAGACTCCTCAGGTCAAGCAACGAAATCCGCCTGGAACTAAAACCAAACCTTAAGAAAAAACTTGGAGGCACCTCCTTCTACTACTTAGCCGCAAAAACCTGGAACAACATCCCAAAAGAAATAAGAAACACCAAAGATCACCTAAAATTCTGAAAATTACTAAAACCTGGCTCTTCAACACCACAGACTCAAACTGAAAACCGAAACAACAGAAAGGAAAAAAGAATGAATAAACCGGAAAGGACACTGACAAGCTCCCAGAACCAAATTGAAGCACCCACGGCACCTGGACGGGTGACGCCGGGTAGAGTGGAACACAAGCGACACCCATGGAGACGGACTCAACAACTCCAGCCAATCCCATCCAACATCTTCACTCGCCCCTTAGTTGCTATTAAGTACCACAGTGTTGTGGAATTGTCGGGATATTGCCAATCACCACACTAACTGAGTTGTGGACACTGGCAGGTGCACTGGCCATATAAGTGGGAAGGGAGGACAGGTGGGGTTGTGAGGGAGGCTGGTGGAGATGGGAGCGAGATGTGAAAGGGATCTTGAATGCCGGACGGGCCCAGATCAGGACAAATCTGGAGTGATTACGCAAGCCCAACACGTCAATTGAGGATAGAGATAGAGATTCCAACTCACCAATTCGACTAACAATTTCCCCCTCTTCATACACCTCTCAAACTCCAAACCAAACACAACCACAAACCTACAGCACAACAAACCACACAAACTTCACTACACAAAATACAAAACACACATAGGGCCTCATTACACGGTAGGCGGTAACCATGGCGCTATTAGCGCCATGGTTGCCGCCGATATTTTACCGTGTCCGCCTTGGTGGATGGCGGAATTACCGCCCTGCTCCAAGGTGAGCTGGGGCGGTAATTCCCCATTCACAAAGGCACTTCCCCATTCCCATTTTTGCCCCCATAGGGCTCAATGGGAATGGGGAAGGCGCTCATTAGCACCAACGTCCCTTTGCAGGCCCGTTCCTTAACAGCTGGTAAAACCTGTAATGAGGCCCATAAACTCGCACAACAGTACACGATGACTACCGGCTGCAAACACCCCAGGCCCAGCCAACGGACTCACCAGCCTGAGGCTGCCAACAGCACATCACTGCTTTGTTGCACTTTTCCAGCTTCCTACCACTAACTCACCCTCCCTTCCTCTTTCAGAGCCGCCAGAGCGCTAGGGGACCACTCCGGTGGTGATAGTGCGCGGTACAAATGTCCTTTAACATTAACAAGAATGACAGACATCGAATCCATTTTATGTTGGTTGGATGAGATGCCAGCACCTTGTCTGTTGCATACACAGAATGCAGTATGGACTGGCAGTAAAAGTGCCACTTATTGAGGGTATCCTCTGCTTATTGTTTAATAACTCATTTAGCATCCACTATAGAGAACCTCTAGTGGCGACTAAGATTTTCTTCAATAAGGATATTGTCTTCCATTTTGATATCGCTTCCATGGACAGCAGACCGAAATAAAGAATGACGGCTGCGGAGACTCCCACGGGGTAAGAATAAAACACATTTCCAAAACAAGTCCTCCAGTTTAGGCCTTATAGGTCAAATTAATTACCAGCGCGATCTCTGAGCTATAAGTCAAAATAGGGACCACCTTGTATTTATAAAATGTTATCACCAGAAGGAGAGAAAAGCGACCATATGTACCGTTAATAATGGTGGCTTGTGAGGCTAATCTAGCTGTTTTTTGTTCAGGTTAGGGTATTAGGTCTACATTATTACCCCCCCCTCCCAGGAGGGGAAAAGCCTAGGTACATGACAGAGTTGAAGACTTCAAGTTCTGACTGATTTTAAAAACCATTTGAAAGCATCATATGTTTTCTTTTTTCTCAATCCCAATAACACAATTTTGTTTTATTCATGTTAATGATTACCTCATTGCCACTGGCATAATTTTGTAGTGCTATAAGCTGTCTTTGTAGACCGATAAGCGTTGGATCTAGTAATGTCAGGTCATCGTCATACAAAGCTGATTTGATTAGCGCCTTGGTGAGGAGGAAAGGAGTGCACTTTGTTAAGAGCGTCCCCAATGTCAGAAATAAAAACATTAAATAGAGTACCTGCCATTGATCAGATCAATCCAATGGGGGGTGCAACCCCATTGCATCACTTTTCTCCATAATTGGGAACGGTTAATACTGTCAAATGCCATTTTGAAATCCACAAAGGCGACAAAGACCGCTGGGCACTCACCTTAATCAAATTCAGGAAAAAAACCATTAAGCAGGGTCCCTGTCCTCCTCGTGAATCCTGTCTGAAATCTATCAAACCTACCAGAAATAACCGCTCAATTATATAGTTGATGTTCAAACAGAGAAGCAAAAAATTGACTCAGCATATCGAGCAAAGGTATCGAGCAACAGTTTTGGGGATTATCTCTATCACCCTTTTTATATATTGGCACAGTTATATATGATTTCCATGAATCAGGAATACATTGTTTAACAAGTATATATTTAAAAATTACTGATAAAATGTACGCCCATAAGGAAGGATTCTGTTTTAGAGTGACATTCGAAAGATGATCAGGGCCAGGAGCACACGGTTTGTTACTTCTTATGATGTAGTAAGATTTAAACAGGACCTCACACACAAAAATCAGGTCAGGATCTCAAAACAGTTAGCAGATATGCTGAGGGTCCCACGGAATTAGATAGGAAAATTGCAAAAAGAAAATGTTTACCTAACACTGCAAAAGTGTCTTAAAAGGGAGACAACATGGCCGCCAACACCATATAGACGTGTCGGTAGCAGCTCTGCAAGCCCGTGGAATTTTCACAGCTCTCACCACCCCAAAGCTGTAGAAAGTCCCCACAAGGCTAGCGTTGAGAATGGGAATCCATCAGGAAAGCAAATTGGACCGGAGGGAGCAGAAGTGCGGCGCCCTGGCTCGGACTGCAGGGGACTGCCCCAGGCCGCCTTGGACCCCGAGCAGGAGGCAGAAGAGACAGCAGAAAAAATGACCCAATCTGGACCCGTCGCCAACAAGGGAAACCAGCATTGCCACAGTAGGGGGCCAGAGGCTCTGGGCGCCAATCATCGGACCAGAGCATCAAACACCCAGAGGAGAAGGAGTTGTAAGATTGCGACCGGAGACGAGGAGAAGCAGCTAGGAGCGTGGACCCTGCGGGCCCATGCATCATCCCAATGTGGCCCGGCCCGATGCAACCGTCATGGAGGAAGCTGCACAATGCGAGGAGGACCCGTGTGAGCAGAGGAGAGCAGGCACTTCCAGCTCCAGTCCGCACCCCTGCACTGAGCACAGTGTACTGCCCAGGCCTCCAAGGGCACCAGCGGATGAACGGACCGGACCCAGCCACAAAACATAGAAGAGGGGACGCGGCCCATAGGCACCAGCAGTGGCAGAGCACAGGGAAGAGGAGCTGCATCGGGCCCTACCCGGCCCATTATTAATAAATGGCCACTGCACAACCAATAATAAGCCCCAACAGGGTAAGGAGAAGCAGCCTGGGAGGCAAGGGAAAGGAGAACCCCAGCAGGGGGAGGACTCACCCCCCGCATAGCACAGCGCAACAGGCAAAAGCACACTGTTTTTTTCTGATTATTTTCTTAACCACAATATGACATACAGACTTCATGTACATTTGCATGATCATATACTGCCGAATTGTCTGTTTAACCCCCTCAAATCCCCCCTCCCTCTCCCCGGGCTATTTCTCCCACCCTGATCCTCGTTACATCGACTGCTCCCTATGCGCCTTGACTTAATCCACCTATTATGACAGGGCATCTTCTGCCCTTTGTATTTCGGCATGTCTTGAGGCCACCAGTTCGTGCACGATCTGCTTCCATGACTCTAAGTCCGTATTTGGTTCTCCATGGCCACTGCCGGCCGCCTCTTGCCACACTGTGGTTTCCGCCAGTGTCCATTTCTGGAGTTCGCACCACCACATGTTTATGCCTGGACTTTTGGGTGCTTTCCAGCCCATTGCTATCTGTTGCTTCGCTAGGATATATACTAAGTCTTTCAGCTTGTTCACGTGTCTTGCCTGCCTCGGGCATGCAAAAACACCTAGCATGCAGGCCTTGGGGGATCCTGTGTCTAATGTTATACCTGCCTTAGCTAGGGCCTGGGCTATGTCATGCCAATGGACGTATCTTCCCACATGCCCAGAATGTGTGTACCAGACCGGCATTAGTTAATCCGCATTTTGGGCAAGACTGTTCGGAGGCATTGCAAAATTTGGCTATTCTATCCGGGGTTAGTTACGCCATATGTGTTATATACGATTGGATTAGCTGGAGTCTCACGTTCCTGGACACTTTCTTATGATAAGCTAATATTCTGCTCCATTCTGCGTCTGTCAATTTCTCTTGCAGGTCCGCCTCCCAACTAAGCCTAGTCTGCCGCTGCATGTCCCCCTTCTGTGACATTAATAGCTCAAATATTCTCAGCACTGCGTGCCCGCCTTCTGAAATATCGTAAAGAGTTTCTATCCCATAATCCTCCTGTAACACTCAGTCTGTTCCCGGCCATTTTTTCTTTAGTATAGTGGTGAGCGAAGCATATGCTACATGTTGTCCTTCATGTACACCTGTCTCTGCAATGAGTGTTCCAAAGTCCATAGGCCTGTCCTCTCTTAATAAATCTCCCACCGTTACCACTCCCATGGGCTCCCAATACCTCCTCACATTTAATCTGAGTTGTGATACTTCCTCTCTTAATGTCACTAGTGGGATCTGAGGGGAGTATGGTGTGTCCTTCTCCAGAAAGCGCATGGCCCTATGCCATACCGTCTTAGTCAAAAGTGAACTTATACTGGGGCAGCAGAACTCCATAAGCCCCAAGGGAATATCAAAGTGCTGGGTAGGAGGGCCACCCTGGGACATGCAGGGTACAGCACAAAAAGCCCAACATAGGAACGGGACAGTGGATGGGAGTCCCTTTGCCCCACACCACAAACCAGCAGCAGGAGACGAGGTCCAGCTACAAAGAACGGCCCACAGAAGGAAGGGCAGGAACCTTGGGGTCAATCCCAGCTCAGTGACAACTCCAGTATAGAAGCACCTACCCCTGGCCCGGCAGCAAGTGGCGCACTGTAGGAGGGAACAAAGCAGTCGTCAATCAAGGAGGGCTTTCCACCTGCATGGCCCATATAGAGGACGCAGCTCAGCAGAGGCGAGTGAAGGGCAGCGTGTGAGCAGGGAAGGGAGACTAGTAGCCTTCCATTACACACTCACAACAAGTAGGAGACCAGGGGGTACCGACCAAAAGAAAATTAAGTTATCCCAAAGAAAGGAGCAACGAGGAAGGCAGTAAACAGATGTTCAAATCAGCAAAGGCGAAAGCCTAAAAACAGACAGCGTCCTCTGCGAACATGTTGGGCACCATCCCAACTATATGGGCCTAACAGAGGCGAAGGGTTGGGGAAAAGGCCAACACGAAGTGATGGAACAAGGTGGAGCCGAGGGGCCGGCCTCCATGGGACCATTTTCAAGACAGGACCTCCACCACATCATGCTGTCCCCCTCCAAGAGGCGCCAACGAAAGCATTACAGGAACAATTTCAACTGATGAGAACGGATCTCAACTCGCCGCTGACGGAAATAAGGCAAGAGGTCGGCCAGCTAGGAGATAGCACGGACCTATTGGAACAAGGCTTGCAAGAAATGAACAAGGACACCACAGCACAGGGCGAAGCAATAGAACAGCTCCAAGTAGCCACGCACAACCTAGAACTGCAGATGGAGGACATGGAGAATTGTCCATGGAGGATTAACATAAGGATCAAAAACCTCCCTGAAGCCGTGGCGGATAGGGAATTAAAAGGGAAGGTTCAGAGGATATTTGTGGACCTCCTGGAAAACACAAGCCCAGAGAGCATCGAATTGGACAGGATTCATCGCACCGGCAGGGCACCCAATGATCCCAAAGGCAGGACAAGGGATGTTCTGGCACCTTTCTTAAGGTATGCCCAGAAGGAGGTGGTCCTGAGAGCAGCCAGAGCGCAGGAACTGGTCACATATAAGGGGGTAACTCTCTTTCAGGATCTGGCGAGTAGTACTCTACTTAAGAGGAGGCTAATGGGCCTGGTGGTAAGGAAGCTGACCAAAAAAGGAATCCGCTGTAAATGGATATTTCCCTTCAGACTGGTCTTTGAGTGGGAAGGAGCACAGAGACGCATCATCACAGCGCAAGAAGGAGAGGACTTACTCAAATTAGAAACGAGCCAAGACCAGCAAGAGCATCGTTCCCCCTAGGCAGAGAGCCAGACAAGGCCCCGCCAATGGGAGTGGAGAACAGTGGGAGAACAACGGAAAAGGAGATCAGAACTGCGAGGCTCACGACCAAAGCTGGGGCTGGGGCCCGATGGAGAAAATGGAATCCATGGGTAACAAACCCAGAGGTGACAGCAGGCTAGGGTTAAATCCAAAAGGGGTGGTGAGCGGTGAAGGCATGTAATTGGGCTGCGGGAACATTCAAGAACGTTCTGTCCTGGTTTCAGTTAGGGCGTTGGCTCCCGGGGGGAAGGAAGGAGGGGAGGGGGTCAAGGGAGGAGGAGGGTTAGGGGAGGGGGGGGTGGTAACCATCCACAGGTTTGGGGGGATGGGTGTAGGGGTATAAGGGGAGGGGTGACTGGGTACGGGCACAGGTTAGAGGAGTAGGGGGCCATATAGGAAACAGGGAAAAGGAGGAACTAAAGTTCAGGCGGGCGGGGAAAAAAGGCAGAATGGAGAATTCAGGGGTTAGGAATGGGGGAAAAACGGGCAAACCGATCTTTGGGGGAGGTGGAGCCCTCGGGGGATAAACATTCAAGTGGTCCACACATAACTTGAGAGGGCTTAACTCCCCTCTTAAAAGGGAAAAATTAAGGCTCTTCACTAAGAAACACGCCCCCAACGTGCTGGCTATCCAGGAGACCCATCTTTTGAGAAAAGACGACGTTCAACTAAAACTACAGGGGTTCTCAAGCATTTATCATGCCTCTAATTCTACAAAGAAAAGCGGAGTAGCACTAGCCATTCGGGACGGGTGGACTTTAGAATTAAGAACTCCAGAGCAGACCAGGAGGGCAGGTATATTATCGTAGTGGGTGAATACACCGGGGCAACGTATACATTGGCATCCATCTATGCCCCAAACGTGGGACAAGAGGGGTTTGCAAGAGATCTAATAGGGGTGCAAGAAGAGTTCGCACAAGGCTATATTGTACTAATGAGCGATTTGAACATGGCATGGTCCCGGGATCTCGACAGGAGTAAAGGGGGAGCGCGTCTGGAGGGGCAGTGGCCTCTGCCTCGCTTAGGGATAGGTTTGCACCCCTTGGCTTAAGGGATGTCTGGAGGGGGGTTCAGGGGAACAGGGAAGGATTCACCTTCTACTCTTGAGTACACAGGACACAGTCCCGCATCGACTATGTTTGGGTCTCAGCCCCCCTGCTGGGAGCAGTCTCTGATATTGAGGTAGGTCCCCTGGCATAGCTGACCATGAGGTGATCACAATGGTCTTGCTATTACCAGGGCGTAGATCAAGACTGTGGGGTTGGAAGGTGCCAGGGGAACTCCTACTGGACCCAGTGATTAGAGGGGACCTAGAGGAGAAGATTAGAGAATGTTTTGCCCTTCATGAAGCCTCAGATATGGGGGAGAGTATAAATTGGGACGTATCTAAGGCTACGACCAGGGGGTACTTATAGCAGCCAAGGCAAAAAGGGACATACAAGTGAAGATCATTGACGCCCAATTAGAAGCGGAGGTCAAGGCAAGCCGGTCACAGGCCACAGGGATCCCATCCAGGAAAACAGCAAGGGAACATACTCAGGCAGTGGGACCACTTAATTTTTTGAGAACAAAAAAAGCGGAAATGTCTCTACTGTATGTGCGACAACGATTTTATGCCAAGGCTAATAAAGCCGATAAGCTTCTAGCACGGCTTCTTAGAGGGGCATCGGGAAGAATAATATCACAGCCATTATAGATGAGCAAGGGCTCAGACACACCATCGGAGAAAAGATCCAAGAGTGCTTTGCCGACTTCTATAAGGATCTATACACGTCGCAGAACCCGCCACAAAGCTCACAGGACGGCCTCCTGGAGAGGATCTGCTTTCCCAGGGTAGGTGCGGACGTAAGCGAACAACTAGGGCGGGAGATTACGGATGATGAAGTCCAGAGGATTATACAGGAATTCCCCCAAATAAAACACCGGGCCCAGATGGCTACCAGGCTAACTTTTATAAAACCTTGAGGGGAGTGCTGGTCCCACAGCTGGCTAGACTATTCAATAGCTTTAGGGAGACAGGCAGGATATCGGCGTCAATGGAGGAAGCAAAATAAATCATCCTTTATCCTAAGCCCAATAAAGACCAGAGGAAGTGCACATCATAAAGCGCCCTCTTCAGTGCTCTCACGATTGCTGGCAGCCTTCTACTCTGTCACGTTTCCATATTGCCATCAGCTGTGTCAGTTTTAAACTTTCTGGCAGAAGTTGAAAGTTTCCAAAGACTAGAGCGCAGCATTTGCTTCCCGCCTCTAGTAATCTTCATTAGTCCTCTTTTTCTTGTCTCGGTACTTACAGGGGAGGGGAAAGACAAACGGGGTATTTGCCTGAAAAAACCTGAGATTTCTTCGTCGATGCTGCAATGGGCCATACAGGTGCGCTGGATAGGCGTATGGGCGTCATGAGGAGTTACGGTCTTCAGGTTATTTCGCACTATGGGTTCCCTACCTCCCAGGAGTTGGTCTTCACCCATGTGGTCCTCCCCCAGATAGCCACCCCTAGGGTCAGAGTCAGGTAGCTTCTGCCTTTCCCAGACCACACAGGGGAAGCGTCCCTCCAGATAGTCAGTGATGACCTTGTCAGATTCAACACAACACCAAAGACGGGCTCACCGGATAGCCTAAGAAAATGTAGGTTACCCTTTCCACGACCCAGGATCAACCTACAATTTATGGCCAAGGTGGCAAGGTTATGGGGTCTTTATTAAACAACTGAAATGCTATGGGAGTAGGTTGAACTGAAGCAGTGCATGTGGAACAAAAGTAACACAAGCACACTAGGCCTTCTCTATGACCATAATGCATCAATCCTTCCCGATCCCTTCTAGTCTCTGCCACCTGGCGGTCAAAACATCTAACTTTAGGGGTTTAAGTACCCCAGCACTTATTTCTAGGAAATTCTGGTTGAATGCTTGGCTTTTAAAGAAATTGGTAATGAGGTCTTTTTTGCCGGTAGGGCAAAAGCTGGAGGTGATCCAGGTGCCCCACCGGCAAAACCATAGTCGGGTGGTCCGGTAAAGTGCCGGTATCCACAAATACTGGCACTTTTTTACCGGACCGCCCGACTCTGAATGAGGCCCATTGTTTCCTATAAAGGAGCCCTTTAAATCCACATTGTCCTGCTTGGGGGGACCCGTTGCCGTGGTCCCGCAGGCAGATGCAGGCAGGGAGCAAATGTGCTGATTGAAGGCATTTTTCTCTGTGCCAAAGTCAATCTTGTTTTTACTGTTACTTGTAGCTAACAGGATCAGTTGGCATTTTAGGGGGCCTGTGTTTGTATTATTTACCTCCTTCTTCAAGAAAAACAAACTTGGTTCGCAATTATTCAGCTCAGGTGGCATGACTCACTTGCACACTGTACCTATGAACATAATGTCTGAAGCAGGTGACCTAAAATTCCGAAGAATGCTAAAAGGCCCCTTTTCAAAATGACCTGCATGGGTGGACCTTCCTTTATTGTGCCCTGATGTGTGTGTAACTGCACTTTCCAACTACTGATCTTCCCTTCTAAGAGTGTTGATTGGCTGCTCAGCCACATCTAGCACAGTGACAGTCAGGAATAACCTAAGGGAAACCTTGCCTAACCCTACATGTCGGTCTTCAAAAGCCCTCACCGAAGGGCGTTTGGAAAATCTTATTTACAATGATGTGTTTAATGCATCTTAAAGTGCTTTCATTTTCCTCAATGAACCTGCCTACTTGCTTTCTTCGAATGTGTTGCTTAACTTTCAAATGCTCTTCAAACAGATTGGTCCCTTCCATAGCAATGTTAAAGACAGCACTACTTTGACCCACATTCATATTCCATTCCCTCACATGGATGTAACATCTTGCAGCAGTGGTGATACCGAATGATAAGGCACCATTTCATACACTGTCATAGTTGAAATCCTGACAGAAACTGTGCCTTCTTCACTATGCCGTCCACCAGGTCCAAATAAGCAGACATTTCTGGAATTGCTTCCCACAAAGACTGGAACATTTTCAACAGAGACTGAGACGTGTACGTAACATATATACTGCCTCTCAAACATAGGGGAGGATCTGCAAAAGCCTTTTTTCAGCGACTGTTTACTTATCTGCATCCCTCAGAGTGGAGCCTTCAGCTGCCTGGATGGTTTTGGTGTTTGCCTTTTGTGTTTGGGCTTATATTGTGTATAAATAGCTAGGAAGCAACTCAATGTGAAATGTTGGATGAGAATGGCAACAAAAATGATAAGCCGCCCTTAGAGTTGACATGTTCCAGCTATAGCTCTGGAGGTCATGGCCCACAGTTGAGGCTTTCACCTGGGAGGATGAGCTGGGGATCCTAAGTGTTCTATTAGTACTTCCTGAAGAGAAAGGCTTTGAGAACCTTCCTGGACTGTAAATGTGTTGGGCCATCCTAATTGCGACCATGATCGTGCGCTCGTGAGGCCTACGGGTATGTAGCACGTTATAATAAATAAAATAAACTATAATGTGTTAGTAGGCTATAGCATAGCAAAACAATGCTTCTTCCCGGGTCTTTCTGCAAAGCCAGATAGTAGGTAATCAATTTGCAATGTTTGTGGCATGTCTTCTTCCACCATTCAACGTGGAAACGAGTGCAAGGAGACTACGCTCCTGACGACTTTTTCTTCAAGGATCCGGCACGAATAACCTAAAGCCTTCAAGAGCAACGGAAGGACACCCACGTTCGGGATCAACAAACAGCTTTTCGCACTATATCAATATGGTGACAGGCACAGAGGAATATGGCGACCAGTAAAACAACCCGTGGAAAGTTCTTTAAATAACGAATATTTTTGGAATCACGAGAAACAACAAACTGTAATAATCCAGCCATATACTATTTCCTCACCATACCAAAAGAGCACTTAGAGAGGCGCCATTGCTCCGATAAGGCTCTCTGCATTGAAATTCACTGCTACTCAACTACAACAACCATAACAGAGGCAAGGATAGTTACATAAAGCAAAATACATAGAGACATTCTCTATATACCTTCTTCTATAACTCCCTCTCTGCTCCTCCGTCCCCCAACTCGGGACAAGAAAAGAAACTCCACCTTTTCCATCGGTAATAGTCGACTCTCTTCTGTGCACTTTCTTCTAATCTAGTAACTTTCGATACAGAGAGAGTTTCATCTAACATTAGAGGAACGCATGTAGCAGTGACACAACGGTACCAGACGGTTCCGCACACCAACCAGCGTTAGGATATGAACCCGTGGGAATCTAAATAGCGGCGTGACAATTAAGAAAATCCTGAGTCCAGGACACGCCCGGAAAACAGCAGCCAGTCGGCAGCAACAGAGCAAATTTCATTTATTATTATATGATGTCAAAGGAATCTGCTTGTGTATGACAACCTAAACGTCTTTTGCCCCTGATGAATTTCCAAGGAACTGAACCCCGAAAGTATTAGGAGAGAAACATGTTGGGCTTTTTTTAACGAAAGTTTGATTTTATATATGATGATTGAATGAACAAGTGAAAGAGAATGGCATAAATGAGATTGAAGTGAATGAGTGATGAACTTTAGTATGTCCCTGTGATTTTTGCACAACACAAGTCACTTTAATGTTTAGAGCCACAATATTATGGGCTCTCAATTATGGATGTTATACACAGTGCTTCTTCGAATCCAAAATACCTACAGGAACTTCCAGTAGCATACTAGTCCTGAAGGTACAATTTTGAATGAGTCTCCAAATAAGAATTTCATTAAAAAAAATATTTTTTTGTATCAATTGTTTAATGAAAATAATAATTAAAATATGTATTTTTTATCAAATGAAGGAATGATCTAGCTTCTTTTTGAAATCTGGAAAAATGCAGATGGCTTGAGACATCTCCCCCCAGTGTACACAAGAAAACGGTTTTGTGGAGTCACAGGCTCTATTGTTTATAATTTAAAGGGTAGCCCCCTTTCATGAGGGTCTGCCTGAGGCTCCTGACAACCACCCTCTACCTCTAAAAGTGTTTTTGTGGTTTTTGTATGTCTTCTTCCACCCTCAACAAATGGATGTTCTTTGGACATGATTCTTGGCATGGCTATTCTTTCCATTCTCCGAGGACCACATATTCACTGATTTACCAACTGGCAGCACAGTCGGACCGACTGCTGAAATAGGCGAAGCTGTAGCTCAGATGACTGCTCCAGGACCCCAAGAGATGGGAGAAACTTCATCCAAAGCCAAAACTCTGTCTAGATTCTCTTTGGTATTTGATATTCATCCCAAGATTTTTCAATACATTTTACCTCCGGCATGGCCTCCTTAGGTTTTTTTTCAAGGTCTGGCCTTGCTCTTCTTTTTCGGAGCCCATTGTTAGGAACAATTTTCTTTTTTCTGCTTCCCTCCCATAGACCTCAGTGGGGCACCCTTTCTTTTAGCTATTGGTGGCTATTGACCTGACATTTTGCGGGTAAGTAAAGCTCCCCGCTCTACATCCCTGGACTTTTTGTTCATTCTTATGGGGAAACTGATCAGTCTATAAGATTATCAGCACTGGGAGAATATCTCTACCTTAGTGGATTTCTTGTATTTTCAAAGCTGCACACATCACCTTAGAGTAAAGTGTGGTTAGTATACTTTGTATCCTTATAACTTTTCCTTTTGTAAAGGTGTTGTTACAATTACAATGTGTCCAGAATGACATGATCACAGCAGATATTTTGTGTATACTGTGTTTTTGACTTTCTATTCATGCACTTTTGCATTTTACCACATAATACTATAAAGAGTATCACAACTCTAAAATGGTTGTGGCACAAGATGATCATTTTGTACTTTGGCCTTCTTCCTGCCCTCTTGGGTCCAGAATTGCATATATGGAAAGCTTCTCCTTTCCTGGGCAACATGGCGGCCTGTGTGTGTGGCTGGATGTGGGAGCTGGGATTGTCTGGTCCCAGTCCACATCTGAGCCACAGAGTTTCTGTGCAAAATGTTTTGCCTGTGGCTGTCTATGATTGGAGAGGCCCTACCAGTTTGAATGGTGCATATCCTTACCATTGGTGGACCTGGTGGCAACTCCATTCCAAATCCTGAATGAAAGTAGGACTCCTGCAGCTAATTGAAAGGTCATCGTTGGAGCCAAGATTCCTATGAAGAACTGCAGCCCACTGACAACCACCTGAGGACAGCTAAGGCAGTACTAACTCAGGTTAAGTCCCAGTGAAAGCCTGCTTCTCTGTCCTGCTTCAACCCCGGCTCAAGGCGCCATGCCTTCTGAAGTGTCCCTGGATGAACCGGTAGACTGACACTCACTCCTGGATTACCTCACTGCAGCCGTTGCCATTTCAAGTGTATCTTCTTGGAACTTGGAGGATCTTCAGCTTGTACTACAAGGTACCTGCTTCTGCATTTTCAGCCTTCTTGCATCAACAGAAGCCATGTAGGCCATGCTCCTTTGTTTGGCCATTGTAGATTGCCTGGCCCCAACTGACCGTGGTGACTCCCATTGCAATCAATCTTCTTCGATGTTAGGAAACATTTCTATTTACTGCACCTTTCCTTACATTTTTATGGACCCCCAAACGTTTTGTTTTTATTTTTGATCCTGACCTGTAAGCTTCACTACACTGTCTTTTGCTCATTTGTTATGGGAAACTGACATGTCCTTCAGGCTGTCAGTACTGGGAAACATAGTTTCACATAGTCTTGCGACTTTGTTACTACTTTTAGTAACTTGTTATCACTTGTGGTAACTTTTATCATTGTACAATGCATCTTACAATGCAGTACAATGGGGTACACTTTTTGTTTTGCACTAGACTAACACTCAAAAAAAGACATTTGGTTACTCTACGTATGCTAAATGGACAAGCTGGTGGAAGCAGTGACTTTTTACCATGTTTTGGTGCTTTTTTGTTTTAGCCATACCGTGTTTACCGTGTTTGGATACTAACTGTGGCTAGTGTCCAAACATGGCGTGCCACATGGTTTTTCGCTTGTCCTTTGGCTATCTTGTACTTTAGCCTTCTTCCTTGCATATGAGGCTAGGAAAATCCTTATATGGACTTCCAGTGGCCAGGAAATCAGATGTTTTTGGGGGGCTACTGGAGGGCTATGTGTGTTTGCTGGAAGGATGTGGGCTGGGACTGTCTAGTCCCAATCCCCAAACGAGTTTCAGTGTGACTGAGTGGTATGCATGAGTGTTCCTGCCAGTGGTTTTGATTGGTCCACTGCTTGGGTGTGTGTGTGGCTAGTCCTGCCATTGGCTAGTGAGCGTTCAGCTCTGACCTGGCTTGTAGGATAAGAAGAGGAACCCTGCATCCACTCTTCAGAGATCGTAGAGTAACCTGAAGGAGCCAAGACTCCTGTCCAGCTGTGAGACCCATGAAGAGACCGGAGACACGACTGAAGGAGGCCGGACGACCAACTTCTGCTGCTGTCCTGGTGGAGCCCTGTCTTGCTTGTGATCTTCAGCAGTCCTGCAAAGGAGTTACGACCCTAGAAGGGGAGGGAACAGGTACCCTGCGAAGAAGAGCATTCAAAAGTGTCCCGGCACCGTCCTGGGAAGAATCGGAGTATGGGGCGTAAGTTACAGTGGTTCTTACCTGCCCCTAAACTCCCTTTAAAAGTTTTCTTAACTTTTATAAAACATTTGCTATACTTTGACCTTGCCATTGTTTGCTCGCGCAAGCCTTCCGAAGGTTGGGGACACTTCTATTAGTTGGAATATACTATCCTCTAACCCTTGAAACTGTTCGCTGGACCCCAGAGACCCTACCTTCATTTTCTCCTGCATCACAAATTGTGTTGAAACTTTCATGAACCTTTGGGCATAAGGCCCCAGACAACTTATGGAAGGACTTTTGAAGTTAGGGTTAATTCTCTGTGAACCTGTAGTACATAACCCAATCTGCGCTTTCTTTTGTAGGGGGTTAATTTGTGTTATGCCCTACTTCAATGACTCTGTATATATAATATATTATTAGTGCTGTGTGATACCACTACCTGTCAGTAGTCATTTTTCATAGTCATTGTTGGCCATAAATAAATAACTGTATTTTTAGGTATACCGTCTAAGTGTAATCTGTGATTCCCATTGTGTGTAATCATTGTGGACCCTTTACAAGCTCTCCACCTCTTGAGACTTAGCCTAGACCTCTCGTCACTGCTACCTTGAACTGGTTTGGCTACAGATCCCAGAATTGCTCCTGCCACAATATAGGCTGGCCTTCTATACACCAGGCCACAGTATAGAAAATCAGTCCTAACATTCTCTCCCTGAAGGTGTCCTGAGTTTGCTTGCTCCACAGAAATGGTCGCTTTCTAGGCCTCTCCTAGTATCTGGGATTGTGTAAGTGACATAGCTGAACTTTACTCACCTTTTTGTACTTTGGTATCATACCACTGGCATCACCCAATTGCATAGTAAACCTTCCTGAAATCTATAACTTTGAAACTGAGGACTTTAGGGCACAAGGCCCCAAACCGTCTTAGATCTGGACTTACTAAGTGTTAGGGAAATGTTTTATGGTTATTCTAAAGTGTTTCTATGGAACTTTATGCACCTGACTACTTGCCTGCTTTACACTGGTTATTGAATCAAATGCTTTCTTTCTTCTCCTAAGGGTGAATTTATGTATTTGTTTTATAGTTAGTGTGTGTCAATATTTTCCTAGAGGTTTAATTTAATTAGTGTGCATTTTAGAGGCCGAATAAATCATTGCATATTTTTGTACTTACCGGTCTAACTGGAATTAATGGTGTTGCTCTGTGTGGACTCATTGTAGCCATAGACCACTCTCACATCCCTCTTGAGTCTAAGCCTTGCCACTCTTCTACCTTACCTTCATTTGGTTTGTCTAGTCTTCAGTGTTTCCCCGTTCACCATAATAGGTTGGCCTCCCAGAATCCATCCCAGGGCTGATTTGGAAATTATTATAATTATAATTGTTTTTTTATAACGTGCTTAATACTAAAGAGGTTTCTAAGCGCATACCCAGGATTCGAAATGTGCTGCTCTGCGATGTGCTGCTCTGCGTCGTCTTGCTTCCAAGACGAGTGTGTTGCCACTGAGCTATACTAAATCCATCTTAATAGCAACCTAGGGGTGTTTTGAGGAGAATGGAGGTGAAAGGAAACTGTTGGTGGCTGGGGAGAGGAAAAATTGTTGGAGGAGCGGGAGAGTTACAGAGAAGAGATTGAGATTGGTCCTGTAGAGTAGAGGGGGAGAAAACATCACCCAGCTGGAGAAAGAGGGAGGAGGGAAGGCGGGGCCCCCCTAGCCAGAATGAGCAGGGATTTGGGCACCAGGTCAGTCCAGGGTAAGCCCTAGAGGTGGGAGAATGTGACAGATGGTGTGGCTATACCAGTGGCCACAGAGGTTATATCAGGGTTCCATAGGAAGCCAGTGACCCCCAACGCAGGTCATAGGACAGGGAGGTGGCCAAGCATCCCAGAGTTAAGTAGTCTAGATGAAGAGTTTACATAATCTTGGTAGAGATGCTGAAACAGTGTTTTACACTGATTCTGGAAGACCTGATGGCTGACTGGAAAGAGAGTTCAGGCTCCCCACAATCTGCAACACAGAGGCTAAGAATAAGCTGCCTGACTGGACTTTGGACTAGGATCACAGAGCCAAACTCAGGGGAAAGAAAACGGAGAAACGTTCCTTTTCAACTTTCTTTGTTCTGCAAACAGGCATTAGTGAAAAACAGACATTTATTTGATTTTAACTGAATCCACATGTTAGCCTTATTTGTGTTGTCCCACTCACACCCTCATGACAAAGGCCTATGATATATTGCTCACACAAGTCCTCCAACCCCATCTTAGCATTGTAACTCTGTTGCTATGAAAACTGTGAAAATTCCCAAGTGGGGGTGTGTGTCCAATTTTGGGTACCAAACTGTAATGGTATGAGTCTATATATTTTACTTACTTTTTAGTATCTTTGACTTAATGCTTATGTGTTGCTAAATAGAGCAAATTTGTACCTACCAGTGTACAGAAGCAATTGTTTGACAGGTTTTCAGGGTTCGAAATTGAGGGGAGCTGGGAGCTATATACCTCCTGCGTGTAACCTAGAAGATTCTGGTTCCCTTAACAGCTACCAGAAGCTATTTTTTGCTCCCTTGGCAAATGAATGCCGAACAAACTGACCTATGTGAATTTAACTCTGTGAGTTTCGGACAATCTATAAAAAAACAATAGGACAAATCTATCCAGCATTTAAAGCAAAAGGGGTCATACATAATGGACACAATGGTATGTTTGCATCTTATGTGGACGTTCTATTTGTGGAACACTATGTACAAGCTTCTCATTCCGCAGTAATAGCTCCTGGTCACTGGTTATTGCTGGATACTCGGGAGCTGCTGCTAGCTCCTGCTTATCCAATCCTAATTCTGATCTCTGGTGTGTATGCTAATTTCACTTTACGCCAAACCCCTAATCTCTTAAGCCAAAACCTTGCTGTGCAACTTTGTTACCACAAGATTTTGTTCGGTTAGACTTGTTTTGTGAACCTTTTTAGGAACACTAAGATTGTCTTGGAACCGTAATACACCAGTAGTGCTTCTGAAAAACCTAACGCAGGCGCTGTGATGGGATGCTCTGAATCTGAAGAGGTTAAAGGAATTGATAAATATATTTCCTCCTTTTTGTATTAGTTCTACGATTTAACACAACATAAGGTAGGAATTGGGAGTGGTTATTTGGGTTGTTTCACTTGAACCAGAAGGATGTGGCTCCTGTCATGAATTTGATGGAGTCATCACTGATTACCTGGCGGGAACCTCCCCTACTGTGGCCAGGGGGAGGGAAGAAGCTACCTGACCCCAACCCGGGGGGTGGCTATCTGTGGGAGGACCACATGGGGGAGAACACCTTCGGGGAAATAGGGGAGACTCCACAGAAGAAGCAATATATACCTCCCCTTCTTTAAGGGATAATGGGCCTCATCAGGGGTTGGGCAGAATGGTAAAAATGTGGCGGTACTGCTATTACTGCTGCATTACCGCTCCACCCAATCCTGAGTTTTGGTAGGAAGTGGGAGGTTTACCTCCAGCTTTTTGCTGGAGGTAAAAACCTCCCCTTTCCGCCTAGTTTCAGCAATATCACCGCCAGCGTTATAACTGCCAGCGGTAATAGCGTTGAGAAGCCCCATAGAGTCCTATGAACCCAGAATAAATGGGGATTAACAGCGCCACCGCAACTCTGGATCTGGCGCAAACTGCGCTAGACTGAGTTGAGGTAAAGCTAATAGCTGTGAGAAACCTGAAGGTGTCTCACCCGCTAGTCCCTGGAGATCTGTCATGCAGGTCCCGGCCATCGCTATTGGATCCAGTTCCAGAGGGTTGTGAGAAACCTGAGGGTATTCTTCCAAGTAGATCTCGAGAATCCCTTATTCAGGTGGCCTGGGAAGGGCTGGTGCTCTCAGATCCCAACTTTGCGGTGGTGGACGAGCGAGGGAGGATCACCTGGGTAGGGGAACCCAGGGTCATGCTCGGGGGAATGCCCCAGGTGAGACACAGTATTACATGGGCGAAAGAGGACGAGAAGGACGCAGTCCTTGAGGCTTTTGTAGGCTATTGCAAATGAACCTCCCTTCCATCCCATGAATCCCACTCCAACAACCCCTCTGCATCTGGTAAGCCTATAAGTAACCCAAACAAGGTTATAGCGAGAAACTACATCTCCCAGAGTCCCTGTTTTCTTGTTGCCTACCCAGCTACTGCCAGTTATTCTTCTCCCCGTCTCTCTGATTATTTCCCGGACTTCCAATTCGCTTTGACAAAACACCACAGTTCCCACAATCCCCCTATTCATTTCAGAACAATAATTCCAGTCATTCCCTCACCAGAACTCCAAATTATTATTTTACGAATTTTTCCCATTCACTACACAAACCCTACCATTCTCACCCTTCCAAGTTTACCAGCCCACCCTAGGACGAGGGTTAATGAATAAGAAGGCAGCAAGAATCCCCTTTCTTCAGTATATGTCCAAGGTATTGAAATGCATCTCATTTCACCTTAAGGTCCTGTCCCGCTATTATTTATTTATTATTTATATATTTGTAGCGCGCCGGAGCTCGCAAGCATCAGGGCGCGACAAGCACACGAGAGGACAGATCACAGGACAACATAAAAAAGAAAGGACGGGGGACTCAAGGGAGTCCGTGCTGAATATGTAACGGCTTACCGAAAAAGTAACGTTTTCAGCTGCTTCCTAAATAGCAAGTACCTACTTTCACATCTGAGATTGTCAGGCAACTCGTTCCAGAGTGCTATAGCTTTGGTAGGGAAAGCTCTCCCGAGTCCATTAGCTTTGACTTTAGTATGGCTAACTTTGAGTAGCCCTTTTTTTGCTGATCTAAGACAGCGGCTTGGTTCGTACCAGCGAAATTCCTTCTCTAGGTATGTGGGGGCCGTGCCATAAAGACAGCGGTGGACCAGTGTCAAGGATTTGAATTTAATGCGCTCCTCAATGGCGAGCCAGTGAAGGCCTCTGCGTTCATGGGTAATATGCTCACGCTTGGACTTCCCGGTGATGGTTCTAACGGCATTGTTTTGGATTATTTGGCATTGTTTAATGCAGGAGTTACTTGAACCGAGCATCAGCGCATTCCCATAGTCCAGTCGGGACAAAATCGTGGCTCTAGCAATAGTGGCGCAATTTGTGGCATTAAGATACGGCCTAATACGGTGTAGTAGTCTCTGATAGTATTGACAGTTTTTTTTGAGAAAAGTGACCTGAGCATCTGCTCCTAATGAGGATTGTAGGTATATGCCAAGTGTTTTCACCTTATTAGAGACCAGGATGTTGGAGTCCTTAATAGTAAAAGATGAGTAGGCTGGGCCTAAATTGGATAGGGCTTTTGAAGATCCGAAAGTCATGAGTTCAGTTTTAGAACTATTCAGACACATCCAGTGGGCTTTCATCCAGCTTTCTATAGTATTATAGATTGCTGAGAGTCTGTTGTTGTCTGTGATGTGGTCTCCACTGAGTTCTATAATCAGTTGGGTATCATCTGCGAAGTTGGTAAAGTAAATACCCAACTGTGAGAGGAGGGCGCAGAGGCAACGGATATAAAGATTGAATAAGAGAGGGGAGAAACTTGCACCTTGTGGGACACCGCAATCCACTGGATTCGTGCCAGAGGAGTGTCCACCCCATGTGATTTTGGATTTTCTGCCATTCAAAAAAGAGGATATCCAATTAATAGCTTCCTCGGCACAGTTACCTGCTTTTCCCAGGGCCTCCCGGAGTTTACCGTGGTCTAATAGGTCGAACGCCGCCGAGAGGTCTAATAGAACAAGCAGGCCAGCCTTGCCTCCATCCAGAATTTCTAGCATCTTGGATTGAAGGTCAAGTAATGCTGATTCCGTGCTGTGTGCACTTCGAAATCCTGATTGCTGGGGATGTAACAGATCGTGCTTGTCCACGTACTCTTGTAGTTGTTGGGTGGCCACTTTATCAAGAACTTTCAACAAAAAGTTGCAGTTCGTGATAGGGCGGAGATTGGCTGGATTTTGCTGGTCAAGGCCGGGTTTTTTAACCAATGGTGTGACTGTGACAGTTTTTAGGCTAGTAGGGACGGTCTGGTCTCTAAAGGACGAGTTTGTCATACGGCAAAGATAGGGTGAAAAAACGTCTATGTTATCTAGGATAAACTTGGGGGGCAGTATGTTTTCAGGGCATGAAGTGCAATTCATGTTAGAGAGAGTCTCCGCCATGATTTCTGGTGTTATTGGTGTGAATTGGAATTTGAATACTTTAATCTCAGGATCAGTTAAGGTCAGGCAAAGTCAGGCACCAAGCCTTGATAACCCACACCTGACCTTCATTTCTCTTCCTCATAGGGATAAAAGGCGGAGCACGAGAGCACACTTTGAGCAAGGCCAAACGCACGAGGAGGTAGATATTCCAGGACGTCAGTTCAAACGGAGAAGAAAGGCAGCAAGACTGGAAAGGACGACAAGGAGGGAAGTGCCCTTGCCTTTTCGACCCAGAACCCTGAAGTTTCCGTGAAAGGAATCATAAGACCGGGAGCTACAGCTGACATGTGGTATAACCGATAACAACGGTGCACGGGACCCTCCCGCGCTAATAACTAAGGCAGGGAGATGCGCTTGCTACTATGATACGGTCCTTGACTCCAGAGACAAGAAACAACGAGTTCAGCACAGCCGGTGAGTTGGAGGGAGAACCTATAGTAAACCGGACGGTGTTGAGGGAAGGTTGCAAATGGCAACATGATATGAACAAAGAACTTGTGTGCTACTTAACCTTTAAAGTCCAGGGAAAGACCAGCTGCAGAGTGGTCCAGTGCGACATGGGCGCTCATTCCAAAGACTCTGGCTGGTCCCCTTTTCTTGTGAACATTATAGTACCAAGAGGAAATAGGGAAGGCCGGCATAGAGAGTTAAAGTGGTCATAAAAGGGTCGAGCCAAATCCTGTCTACAATCGAAAGTCCTTAACCCATTATCAGCGTTTTGATATTGTGAAACAGGCGTTTGTGCCTGGCTGCGGGAAACGCTGTGCGAACAATGAATGTGTGAAGCTTGACTGGGGGCTAAGGGAAAGCCTGACTGGGGACTAAGGGAAAGCCTGACTGGGGGCTAAGGTGAAGCCTTACTGGGGGCTAAGAGAAAGCCTTACTGGGGCTTAAGAGAAAGCCTGACTGGGGGCTGGAAAAAGCTAAGGGAAGTGAAACCTGCAAGGTGTTACAACTAAGTGAACGGTGTTAAACTGGCAAATGTGAACCCAGCTGAGGGATGCCCGTGAATTAGAGCAAAACGTAATATCCCGTAAACATTGTGTCGACAAGTATGAACCCGGCTGAGGGATGTCCACTGTGAACGGTTGTTTAAAAAGATATTAAGACTCTTGAATGTTTACAAGTTGCTGATATCTTGAACGAAAGGCCGTAGTGAACTGGACTGAGGGAGGCCAATGTTATCAAAAGGATCGGAGCCCGGTTGAGGTGGATCCATGGGTGAAGGGAAATTACCTGAAATTACCTGGGAAGATTACTGAAAGGAACTTTTTGTATTGTTGTTTATAGCACATCGGGCCCGCTGAGGCAAGAGGCTTGGTGTAAAATAGACTTGGCCACAGAAGTCCCTGATATTTTGGAAACAAACTGTTAGCTTGTGCTGGAGAAGCCCCAAGAGTGTGCTGTGCTCGAGAGACCCCATTTATACCATTCTGACCTATCATTTTGTGAACACTTCTTTCTTTTCTGGTGAACAGTATCCCACACTATTTAGTAACTTAGCGGTAAGGATTGGCAATAGTTTTTCGTACAGGCCCTTTTTATTTGACCACACTCTACTCTGACTGCCTTATGATTATTTGATGGTTGTAGCTTGCTCCCATTTTAGATTTAGGTTTAGATTAGGCATTTTTCTCACCCATTAATACAGTTTAATAAATACACTTGAATCATGAGTTCCTTACATAGTGTTGGGTGCTATTCCAGGACACATTTACTGCTGGGATACCGCCCAACTTGTGATGATGCCCATTAGTTTTTGGGAACATGTGACTACTGCTGGGAGATTCAAAACCGGGAGTGGAAAACCAACATTGAGAGAAGGAGAATCCGTACCCGGCGGCGGTCGGGATGCGAGAAGGAAGCAGACAGTCTTGCTGACTTGCAGCAAGCCTGTGTACACTGTCCGGAGCAACCCTGAGAGAAGAGGCATTATGTAGCAGCAGCATGACCAGAGAAGGCTGCTGGAAGGATGCAGAGCGGAGGCCCGGGGGTGGATGAAGCAGCTTTCAGAACCCACAGCAGAAAACAGAGGACCGTTGGACACAAAGGATTTCAAAGCCACCAAAGAAAGCCAGTGAGCCTGCGAAAAAAGGGTTAGGAAGCATGGGCATTTTACCTGGTCTACTGCACACTGGAATGGACACAAAATAGAAGCCTGGGGAGCTCGATCAGGGATACAGGAACCCTGGGACCGTGTGTAAAGGTCCAAGACCTCTATGGAAAAGACACTGAGAACCAGTGTGTGATTGGAACGCGAGTTGAAGCCAAAGCCAATCCACATATGAATAGAAGTACATATTATGGTTTAGAAAAGCCTGACAAGGAAGCCTGTTGGGGACGGGAAGTAGAGGGACAGGGACCCACACTGAATTGTGAACTTTACAAGAAAGAGACATTAAATCTACTATTCATATGAAGGGAAGTCCCTGAGAATAAAGAGAATTGTCTTGCAGTGTTATAAGGTCCTGGCAGGAGAGTATACCAGGAACCAAAGTGGAAGTGAATTGTGAATAGAAGCGTTACAGGATATTGACAGGAGAGTATACCAGGACCCAAGTGGAAGGAAATGATAGACTGTGTAAGAAGCATAATAAAGGGAAGATACATACCCCTCAAAAGCAAAAAGCATTATAATAATAATCCTAGCGAAGGGTAAAACCCTGAAAGTTTTGAAGTTCTTTGAGTTTTCTTGTATAAGAATGATACAAAGTCCTGGCAAGCGAGTATACCAGGCGAAGACTGAACACGAATTGTAAACCATAATATAAGAGTGATACAAAATCCTGGCAGGCCAGGCGAAGAGTGAAAACTAATTGTTAACTATAAAAATTGAATAGAACTGCGAATGTGGAGGAGAAAGCGTCTCCTGAGGTAAATGGAACATCGATTTGTTTATTTGCACCTTTTTTGGAACCTTACTTACATTGCTGGAGAATAGCTGCAGGTGGCAGCTAAAAGACTTTGCTCCTATTACATTATATTAGGTTTAGCGTGCAAGGGTCAGATTAGGGTTTTAGACACAGAACAGAGGACCTCTTTTACATTGCACATTCTGACAGCAACCTTACTTTTGTTGAGGCAGGGAAAAGATAGGATTTCATTCAACCCCTTTCTATTTGTTTATAAAAAAAAAGTCTATAGCAACCAAAATAATGTCTGTGTCCAACTCTTACTCTTGACTCCTCGCAATCCCCACTTGGCAAGAGTAGCATTTCAGCCAATATGGATGCTTCCCCCTCCAGCCAATAACAGTTCTGCAAAGGCCATGTGTAATAGTAGGAACCAGAGTGTTGCCTTGTTGGGAACAGTGGTTGAATGTTCATTGCTTTTACAGTGGGTTGAGACAGGCATATTACTCCATGAACCCAGTCCTGAAGCTTGTATTTTGGTGGCCCACAATGGCATGAAACAGCAGTGGTAGCCCCACTACTACTGAAGATCACCCTTTATGCTGGGCATACATTGCATTTTCAGCCAAACTCTCACCTTCCCTATCTAGCAATTCCTGCATCACATGTTCAAGTATTTGCTGATGAGACTCACCTTCTTGAGGACTATCAGTCCAGTTTTAGACAGGACCATATCATGGAGTCTGTTGTCATTGCTACAATGGGAAATCATAGGTGGGGGCGAGGTGGATGGTTGTTGTGTTAGTGATCATCTACTTTTAGATCTTTTTTCAGCCTGGGTTGCCTTTTTTGCTTAGGTGTATTTTTTTTACCTGATGCATGCTATCTGTTGCCCTTCCACTATGTGAGTCAATACCTGAAGCAGTCGAGCCTGGAGTGTCTGAGGGCTTTTGTTGTGCCCCCTACTATTTAATCTATAAATTAATACTTTGGACGACCCTTTTCAGTTACATGGGTTGTCGTTTGACGTGTATGCTGACGGAATCCAGGTGATTCTCTGTTTAACGGTATGATCTGCGGCTACAGTAGAAGGATTTGAACCTTCTATTGGTGTGGTTGGCCAGCAGGTGATCCCCAATCTGGTTGTAGTTGAATCACTCTAAAACAGATGTCATGTTATGTGGCACCCTGAGCTTTAACATCTCAAACCCTGACTCTCTTAAGAGTTGGTCTTCAAATTATTTGCCTTCTCTGGATTCATACCCATCACAGGACTCTCGTACGCAACTTGGGTGTGGTCAAAAGTGAGTCATGTGATGCATGCCTGCTTCTTTTCTCTTCCTTGCTTAGATTCCTGGAGCAATTTTGTTTCCCTCACAGGTTCCACTGCTGGTAAGCATCTTTGTCTCCAGTTGCCTGTATTAATGCATTGCTGTTTATCTGGGCCTTCCTAAAGGCACTGTTCACAAGCTCCCAATAATACAAAAGGCTGCTGCCAGGATGCTGATGAGATTGGGTTGAAAGAATCTGTTTCTCCCCCTGGTTGTCGATGGACCTTAGGATTCAGTTTAACACACTCTGTTTAGACCATCGTGCTCTACAAAGTTACAGCCCCAGATTTCTTCGGGAGAGGTTCACCTCCTGAAGGCCCAAATGGATGTTGGAATCTTCTTCCCCGGAGCAGGTGACTGTTTCTAGATTCCTTTCTAGTTATAGGGGCAGGTCCTTCTTTAAACAATGTGCTGTCCTGCAGTGTTTCCTGCCCGATCACCAAGTTTTCATGCGATAATCAAAGCTCATCTTTTCCCCAGGTAGATCACAGATTGTTCTGCTCTCTATATATGCCAACGTTTTTGCTTTAGTGCCAAGGCATGTCTTTAAGGTGTGTGCACGCTTTACAGGTCCCTCCACCAATGGTGAAGGGAGAGTCTGTTTTTCAGTTTGCCTGTTTGCAGTTTGTCAGTTGAATCTGTTGGGCGAGTCAGGGGAGCTCTCATAGAACGTGTCTTTGTTTTGCTGAGGAGCCCTTGGCTTGCTCTGCCATGGAAGAACTATGCCTAGACAGGGTTGCATGATAGGTTGACAGGGATAAGACTTATTTTCCCTTTGAGGCTCAGGCCCACTTTGACCCTAAAGAAGCATGCCACGGTCATCTCAGGAAAGTGCATTAGGTGAGAATGGCTGATGGACCACAGTGATAGCCATATCTGGGACTAGGGAGGGTACTGCGGGAGCACAGGGTGCTGTTCCAATGATGGACCTGTGGTACTTACCAAGTCTTAGGGGCAGATGCATAGATACCCCCATTCCGTAGGAAGCCCTTTAGGGGACCTGCACAGGGTAGTGTGCCTAAGTCCCTAACAGAGGCTGAGCACTACCCCGTGGTTTCTTACCTCCCATCAGGGATTTTATCTGTGTGCCTTTTCAGCCCTAGAAGCAGGTCACTCACCTCCCATGGGTGGGCAAATGTTGGCGATAGCTGCAAACCTTCATCCCCTGTATGATTCTCTTAGGGATGGGGCTGGGTCACTGAAGAAGTTTGTATCACTGTTGGGCTACATAGCTCGCAAGATTGTCAGTTTCTGGAAGTGATGTCATGGGCTGCTTGACACCACCATGTATCTCTTTTACCTTTTAATAAATGTCCATTTGGATCTCAAACAGCAGACAATATTTATTTGTAGATTTTCTGTTGGACAGTGGGATGCTGTCCGATTGTAAACAGAGTAAGAGCACCATAGTTTAATTGCAAGGAGGTAAGGATGAAAACTACACTATGACCGTCCACCTTTTCTGCTGACATACAATGTTTGGCCATGCTAGTTCTCTCGAGGCCCAGGTCCCAGCGAAACCAAATATATCTGTCCTCGCACAAAAAAGGGGTGCACCCATGCTATATAGGGGTTCACCTATAAACCGCTTCCTCTCAGTAAAAATTACCACAACGTACTATGAGTATAAATAACACCTTGAAGTCTGTATTTGTGTATCTTTTGCAGAACATGTTCACCATTGAGTTTAAGGAGGCGTTGTTTAGTAGAAGTCATCCGCCTCAGAAACAGGGAGACCGCTTAAGCAAGCTGTTTGTTCTTGTGACATTGACATGATCTCCCTTTTATCTCAGGTCTTACAACTGTACAGTTTAGCAATGCTGTGACATTAGTAGTGGAATAGTGTGTGCTGTTTTCTGTGTTATTTACCTGGCTGGCCGCATCATACACATCTGTTCAGTGTACATTTTAATGGTACCTTCACATTTCCTGTATGTATTTGACTGCTGTTCTACTCTGGTTCTGTGCAACTCCTTTTTACAGTACACTATAGCACCCAAACCGACAGAACTTAGGCACCCAAACCGACAGAACTTAGGCCACACTCTCATCTTTGGAAGATGAAAGATCATGACATCTTCAACTGATAAGGCGATGACATCACAAAGCTGCTTCTTATCAGGTGATCAGTTGTGTTGTTACGATTCACCATCATCAGTTGAAACTGTCCGACTTTGGGGGGCATGGCTTTTTAACATTCTGTTTTTTGAAACTTTAGCAATTAACATTGCAGTTGGACTATAGCATACAGCACCAGTACTTATGTAACAAAGAGAAAAAACAGGGAGAGGGATACATCATGTAGGCTGGTCAGATAGCACAGCGAGTAGAGCGCTCACTTTGACATCCGTGCAGAGTCTGCCAACGCAGGTTCGAATCCCGGCAGGGCCAAACTCATCCTTCAGAGGCCGATAAATGAGCATAAGCAGCGCTCAGATGCCTGAGGGTTTGTGGCGCTATATAAATGCAAATTATTATTATTATTATCACGTGGGGTCACTGCTTGTAAGAGTGGATGAGGAGTGTGGAACATGCCTGTCATTAGGCCCAACAACCTCATTGTTATAGGGAGTATAAGAAAAACAGGACAACTCATCCGGATTAACGTTTAAAAAGTATATATTCTTCATAAGAATCTACACATCGAAATCCTCCCTGCACATGTCCCAATACTTGTATTGTGAAATTCCACCTAGGAATAAGAAAGCAATCAGAAGCTCAAATAAACTTTAACTGGGAAAGGGCTCCTATTAAAGTTAAATTATTATTTTGTAGGATTGAAGTGCTAGAGAGAAGACACATTTCTTTCACTGTGGTGACCCCTTTGTCTTTTCTGTTTGGATTTCAGTATTATAGCTGTTCTGCTTTAAGTAAAATAGCATCCAACCCTCGGCATCATGAAGCCATGCTACTCATCGGGGACCGGTTCCTCCTGCGGATGCTGCTTTCGCTGTTGTCTTCCTCTGTGGACAAGGTAATGTTTGAATGGTTAATCAATGTCTGTGATGGGGGGAAAAAAGCAGCGGCTGCTCTTGAGGCTAAGGTTGGATCAAAACCTTATCACATCAGTGTTACGATGGATTTCTAGAATCTGGCATGGTGGACAGATTTTAGGAGGCCACCCTAGTTAGAGTGAACAGGTAACTTTGAGAGGTTTGCCAAAACCCAATAAATATACGTGAATGACCAGTCAAGCCTCAAGGGAGTGTGAGCGGGGTCAGGGGCACGCAATGAGTCTACACAATTCAGTTTAAACAGTAGGTATAACACATACCTTTTTTTATTATAGGCCTTTTCAACACACATAAAAATGAATCTAACATGTACTATTATTGCTTAATACTCTGATACAAACATACATTCGCCATAGGATCATAAATGCATTAAAAGTAATTATTCAGCAAGCAGATAAATGCAATAAATGATGGAACCTGGTTACAAGTTAATTCCCTAACTTAAGCCGTCCAAACCCTAAGAGGAATGGGGCCTTGTGCCCAAAAGTAACAGGGCCCATAATGTTTCTCCCCTGAAGGGAATCTCTGCAGTTAAGTTCCAGTTCACATGTGTTGGTGATAGTTCAAAAAGTTCTTCAGCAATTTTACTAAAGGTAAGTAAATGTTTTCTTATATTTCAGGTTACTCTACCTAGGTTTAACGACCAAAAGTTAAGTGGAATGGAATGCAGGAGACAAAGAGACTTTTCCCCAATGTTATACTATGGAAAATGGGGTGACAGATTCACTGGCCCTCATTACGAGTATGGAGGTAGCCATGACGCTATTAGTGCCATGGCTACCCCCATACCGGGTCCGGGTTCCCTGAATGCTGAAATACTGGGCCATTCCAACCTTGGCGGACCCGGTATTTCCCCATTCAGGGAACCCATCCCCATTCCCATACGAGCCCCCATAGGGCTCAATGGGAATGGGGACCATGCCAACAACGGGCACGTTAATAACAGGCCAGTTGTTAGCATGCTGGTCCATTAGCGGGTTCCGCTAAATGACCTCGTAATGCAGCCGTAAGGGGTTTACGGCTCCAGCACCTTTACCTGCGCCATTAACCCCTTACCGTCACACTCGTATTGAGGCCCACTGTGTATACTTACCCCCCAGATTCTGATTTTCCCAGATGTGATTGGGTGTCACTGTGGCCTTGTTCTTCCGCCATTTGTTCTGGTGAGTGATGTCCAGGAGTTGCCGGTTTGAGGATTCTTATGGTCGGGTGCAGCTGCAAGATGAGAAATGCAAGACACACAGATGCAGGTTGTAAGGGAGATTTATCATGTATGTGTATGCTTCATCCCCTGTCCTAGTGAGACGTCCAGCACTTTTTGCTGGACTTTTTGACTTTTTTGTTTAATCCTGAATGAGTGGGGCCTTTTTCCACTCATTCATTCTTAGGGGCTCTGTCTTTTGGAACTCTCTTCTTTGTATTTTAGCTGTACTATGGAGCCTATTTTCCTCCATAGCTCTTAAAGGCTTCTGTGTTCTACTATTGTAGCACACGGCTCCTTGTGGACAGTGTTGCTGGGGACCCTTAGGGTACTCCTTTGAGATTATTTTCTTTATCCTAGAGTAACTACAGTTCTTAAGGAAGGATAGAGAGCTTCTTAGTATCTCTTCAAAAACATTTTAGTCTGAGAGATTGGCAGACACCACCCTATGTGGAGTGCCAAAGGGACACCTCTCTCTGCTCCTGTGACTTTTTTAGTTGCATTGGCTATCTCCTAGTTATGGCTGGTGGCAGTGGACGTGTTCTACCAACTATTGTGTAATTTTTGTACCACACAATGGGGCCACCCAAGAACCACCTTGGGGCCTCCCTTCTTTTTTCGTCATTGCTAGCATGGTCTCCTGTTTTCTGTGTGAAAGAGGAGCTCCGAAGAGGACAACAACCAGTCCCAAGACAAACTTTGATTTGAGCCGACTCCCGAGGTCCTCTGAGCTTCTAGAGCTGCAGAACCCTAATACCAGGAGACCTGCAGCCCATTTTGTGGGCATCGTTGTGGAAAGGCCGAATCCGTCCAAAATCTTGCTGAGCCCTCAAGGACACTCCAGACCTCCGATCCAACTCACCCAGGCCCCCTCATCAGAGTGCGGGACTGCAGGAAGCAAAGAAGGTTGACTGGACGAATCGCATCCTTTGTTGGTGCTACAGAAAGGGCGCCAAAACCGGAGAGTAACAGAGAAGTTGCTGAAAGTCGTGCCAGAGATCCTCCCTCAAGACTGCTGCTGAGAGATCCTGTCCATTGTCCCGCCTTCAGTCATCAGACCAAGGAATCCAGATGTCGGGTCCAGAGCTGCAATATTTTACTCTAACCTAAGGTACTGTGGGGAAAAAGGTATTGCTTACATGATTACAGAAAGCCACTTCAGAGTGTTGGGGTGCACATTGAGGTGTCCAGGGAAAACCCTCTCACCTCTGACTCAAGCTGCTGATTGTGTCCTTTAACATGGTTTCCAGCATTGGTTAAGCCTTCTTGTATTTTCCTCCCTACAGAATAAAAAGTATCCACAGGAACATCTGATTTCTACTGCTTTGCAAGACTTTAAGCTGCTACGAACTGCCTTTTTAGCAAGGGTTGCGTTTTGACTTCGAAAGACTTGGTGTGCCGCGAAACTACCTGCAGAACCTGAAGCTCTACTAGGATAACAGTAACTAATTGTTTTCCTTCCCAAAAATCACTATCTTGTATGTGTATGCAGACTAAATACAATTACTGTATTATTTTGTGGGTGTGCGGTATTACCGATGGAACTGTCAAACTCCTGTAACAATTGTATGCTTTCAGTAACTACCAACTAAGAAGTGATCCTTTGAAAGTATTGAAAAGTATAGCTAGGTGTGTTGGTTTATTGTGCTAAGTATTTATCAGTGACTCGTGTGTAAATATAATACATATATATTTTAATATAAATGTAAATGTTAGTGTTTCTTTGATGTGCATTACTGACTGGGTTCAATGTACTTACCTAACGCTCACAACTTCCTCTTAAGGTAAGCCTGATTGCTCTGCCACTTTACCAAAGTCCTTGAGTAGTACAGACTGATACTAAGAGTTGGGAATCTGCAAACCACTGAGATAGTTTACTAACGTCCTACTTCCAAATGGGACTTTAGGAAAACGCCCCTAAAACAGGTCTCCTCGGGACACTTTACAGTTTGGAGAAAAAATGAGTTCCAGCGACAGTCTCCGCACACAGACGACAACAGGAGTCCTTCCAGTCGTGGTTGCAGAAGCTGGTCCAGGACAGAATCCCTTGATGCTGGGACGCTGAGATTTGGGAAGAGGGCGACTTGTGGTACAAGCTGACGACCACCGAAGTTCCGGGCTTGAACAGCGATGCTTCTGGTGAGGTAGCCCAAGAGAGAACTGGTTGGTCCACCGGGAAATCCAGGGACGCTTACGAATGCTCAGAAGGGCAGGAGTCATGAGAAGGCATTGAGACAAGTTGGTCCACTGGTCCAAGGGCTGAAGCACTGCTCAGGGTCTTTGGAGATCATGTAGTCATACAGGGCTGCACTGAGCCAGACACAAGAAGGGTTGCTGGGCCACTCCAGCAGTCCTCTTCGGATCTTCAGCAGGCTGCGCTTCTTCGAGGGATTCTTGGCTCCAACGATGATCTAAAGAAATGGCTTCAGAGGGCCTATAAGTGCCATAGAATGATTAGAAAGGGCAGGGGATTATATCCAGAAAATCCATTAGATAAAAACATGCCTCTGTTTCATCCCCCTCTTCATACGTTTTGTCCTCTGATTATCGTGATATGAAGTTTGAGGCTTAGGGCAAAAATGAATGTGGTGGTGAAATCCTCCAGCTTTATAATTACAGACCAGATTGGATTAAATATGTCATCCATCTAAAAAGGAGACCGTGCAGGGATGGCTGAATAAAATTCACATTGGTCGATTCACACCTCCGTTTGCCACATGTGCCAAATATGACTTGGGTTCATTACTGACAGCACACCCTTCTAACATATCAACAGAAAGGGTCAAACTTCCTGGTATTAAGTTGTACTCTTCGGAAAGGTGAAACCCTTCCTCCTGAGGAAGGGAATTAACAGCATTTAAGAGCATTAAATTAACAGAATTAACAGCATTTAAAGAACTTAGTATGTTTCAACCTTTCAATACACAAAGGGGGTCATTACAAGTTGGGCGGTATCCCGGTGGCAAATCCACGGCCTAGGAATCAGAAAATGGTAACCTTATTAGGACAAGCAACACCTTGGGGCCCTTCTCATCACCTTCGATTGTTGCTCATGTGCTGGTAACCATCCAGAGTGCCAGGACTGAGAAAACCACTACTGACCAATCCCTGTTCACCTTTAACGTTCACCTCAACAGTGTTGCAGCCACCACTCACAGAATACCCTGGTGACATGTTTACCTATGTACCTTTTTGTAGGTAGTCTCAGGCGGAGCTACTAGATATGGCCTGACCAATCAGAATACTAACCCTATATAGATTATATAGCTAATTGAGTCATTCACCCATTCCCTTCCCACCTTTTTTAGGATGTATCTCTTATTGTGATGTCATACTCACTTAAAGACTGCTGTCAAGCCGAAGCAAGCAGAGAGAGAATCGGAAATTGCTGTGATATCCATTGCTGTCCCTGTTTTATCTAGGTTTTGTTGAATAAAACAGTACTTTGCCATATTACTGGACTGTTTTTGGGCATGGGATTTCCCCTGGCCTGTCTGCTGCATATCCATAGTGGGTTTCCTCCCCATTACGACAGAGGTCCCTCAGATTATTTCTTTCCGCCATCGTGGTTGGACATGTTTCGCAGGGTCTGTAGCAAAGCTACCTTCTGAGTTATTTACTTTTATTAACCTATTTCGACGGTCGTTGTTCGAGGGACCTCGCAACAGACAACTGATTACAACTGCCGAATCAGGCGGACGCTATGTCATCAGGCTACAGCCTACATGAGGGTTCGGCCTAGCAGTAGGGATAGTCGGGAGACTGATTATGTTATATATCAGACAATGCATACCTCCACTACTTACATATAGTGAGAACATAGTTGTGGGTTTCTGTGAGGGATTCCTGCCTCGAGAAGGATCAGTAATTAGATCTTAACTGATGATATTAGTAATAAGATTCCAATATGCGGCCGCGAGAACTGATCTCCAGAGATGTATGCACAGGGATTTTATCCATTTACTTGTCACAGTACAAGAACATAACATGAAAAACCCAAAGATACTTTATCTTGTTTACTAATTGGTGTATGTCCGTTTTTGTAGAAGGCCAAAGGCCGAAACACGTGTCAGCAACGGACAAACCTTGTGAATAAAACATTCTTAACTTGCGCAATCTGTGTGGTGGCATTGAATAAATACTTACATATACTGCATTTGTCTAGCTGCCTTTAAAAATAACACTCACCTTGTAGAGTACTCCCTTTATATTCTGTCCCAGCTGCAATAGAAAATATCAGTGGAAGGACACTCATCCTGTGTGTAACCACTGCATTACCCTTGACCACCCAAAGGGCTGTTGTTCGTCCTGTATGTTATTTAGGCCAAAAACTCTAAAGGAATGACGCACCAAACTATGGTCGGTCCATGCAATGATGGCAAAATCCATAAACCGCTACGGCTGTCTGAGTCGGATCCGTAAGGCCAAGGCAGCGACTGCTCTGTGTCAGAGGCTTGAGACATTTTAAGGGAACCTTTCAGCTCTCGTGTGTCAGTCCCCAGCCCTGATAGATAGTCGCAGCACGCTGCTATGGGGAAATCCTCTGGTTACAGAGATGCACACACATACACACATAAGCACACAACCCCTAGCCACTCTTCAACAGAGCCATTGAAAGAAGGCTGCACGCTGGCGGAAGGCACTTCACAGCCTCCCGATCATGGGCCGCAAAAGCCTGCTGCACTTACACAACTGCGTTTAGCACAAGCCGATAAAGAAAAACAGGCACCATTGGGTGTGTTTAAAACTCCCTCTACGGGTGCTTCACAGGCGTTGAAACACACGTCGAACAAACATTGAAGACATGCTGGTGGGGAAAAACCCCATAAAACATCTCATACAAACATTTCTCACACTTATTCTGTCGCTAACTAGTATGAAGAGGCGTATTCTCCTATATCTCAGTCTCTCCAGATGAAGAGGCCTAGAGAAGACCATGAAGCTATTGTGTTCCCCCTACCTGGAACACCTAGAACAGGGATTTGGTCCAAGGAACGTTTCAAAGAAACAATGTTTCCTCCTTTGTGGACTTGATGAATTAATACCCAATTAGACAGAAGACATTGGATTTAGAAATGGGACAAGCCTTGGAAACTGCTCAACCTTTAGCAAAATCACCAAGGCCCCACACATCCCCCACACATACCGTACAAGACATCACCCATGAGTCTTTCCCAGGGGACAATCAGGGAGTTAAGGATGTGTGGTATGTCGAAAGAGAATGATCGTAACAATGGCCCTGACAAATGTAATCATGATGGCGACGATGACCCAGAGGCAACCATTATTAACAATCTGGATCTTGTTGCGTTTGAGTGTGGTCACTGCTCCGCAATTGGCGGCCAATTGCTATACAATGATTTATTAAAAAGGGCTACTAATCATTTCAATATTCACACCAAAGAAACAGTGGACAGCACTGACTTTGTCACTGACTTTGTGGAGGATATTTTAAATGAGAAAAAAGCTGTTGGCCAGGCTATTCCTGTAATACAATCAATAAAGAAAAGAATAATTACCCCATCACTTACTACACCATCGCTTACTCAGGCAGTTCACCCCAGAGTGGAAAAAACGTTCAAACCATCTCCATCTGACCCCCTGTATATTAGGGGACTTGTAAAACCAGACTCCCGTGTGGTTGCCACCACTAGAAAATGGGCCGGTGTTCCACTTTCTAGTTCTGAGGCACCTCCTAATAAGGAATGCAAGCAGGCTGTATACCTTGGGGAAGAGAATAACAACCTCAGGAGCATATATCACACAAATTACAAACACTACCACACTGCTTGCAAGTTATTACAGCACACAGTGGGATGAGGCACTCAAACATCACGATTCTGTGCCCAAACCTATGAAGTCACACCTTGGAAAGATCTCCACAAAGGGCAAACAGGTAGCCCAAAACATATGAAAAAATATTTTAGACTCAGCAGACCCTTCGGGGAGAGTAACTGCTGAGGGGACCCTGCTTAAACGCCATTCATGGCTACGGGATTCCAGGTTTAAACACAAAACTCAAGGAACATTAATCAACATGCCGATTGAAGATTCAGTCCTGTTTGTAAAAGCAGTTGACGATCAGCTTGAGACAACAAAGAAGGAGCAGGAGACTTTAAAAACATTAGGCCGGATCACAAATAAGCCTTATGTCCAACGGGGCACCTTTAACACATTGCACACTTTTCGCAGCCGAGACTTCACAAGATCCAATCAATCTGGATTTTGAACATCCGCCTCTTCTTACTACAGTGCCCAGGGAGACTCATCCCTTTATCAATCTAACCAACAAAGAGGATTTTTTAGAGGCAAATAGCGGGGCAGAGTTGCAGCCTCTAGGGGCTCAGCTGCCTCAGCCAACATATGACGCTCCAATTCACGTACTCCCATGTATCCCCGCTAGGGGGTTGCATATCATCATTCACCCACACATGGGAGGGGATAACGTCAGATCGCTGGGTGCTCACAACCATGGCAAGAGGTTATTCAATCGAATTTCTCGAAACACTGTGCCACCACCATCCTCGTACAAGAAGAATGTCAACAAAACATTACCGAATTCTAGAAGAGGAGATTTTTAACTTTACTGCAAAAAGGAGTAATAGAGCTGGTACCACCCCTAGAGGAAAATTAAGGTATTTATTCAGTGTACCCCTTGTTACAAAGAAAGATCTGACAATGGACCCAGTTCTGGACCTGCGCTCTGAAACATGTATGTCAAGCAACCAAAATACAAGATGACAATGCTGCAGGAGGTAATTCCTCTGCTAAAACAAGTGGATTACATGGCAACATTCGACATGAAAGATGCATACTTTCATATTTCATTGTTGCAAGCGTACAGAAAATACCTAAGATTCAAAGTGGGAGACGAGCACTACCAGTTCAAAGTGCCACCATTCACCATAGCATCAACTTCACAAGTGTTTTCAAAAGTCCTAACAATAATGGGCGCACACTTATGAAGGCAGTCCATTCCACTGTACCCTTACCTAGAGGACTGGCTAATAACAGGTGATACACCTCAAATGTGTCAGCGAAACACCCAGCAAACAGTCAACTTACTGTTTCAATTGGGCTTCTCCATTGATGAGAAAAAAATCAAGTCTAGTGCCCAGTCAGGTAAAACAGTTTCTAAGGGTACTAATTCAAACATGCGATTTAGTTTTCCCTTCCAATGAGTGGGTACAAAACCTGCTATTTCAAATCCCTGAATACATAGCCGGTCGAAGGTAAGTGTGCGAAAGGCAATGCGCCTTCTAGGAATGATGGCTTCCTGCATTTACCTATTGCCACATGCCCAATTGCGCATGCATCCTATGCAAGAGTGGCTGGCGAAACAATGGTCGCAAGCAAGTGGTATGTGGAACAATCTAGTGCTGGTTTCGTAACCTTTGGTTCTATCGCTGCAGTGGTGGTCCAAAGAGAACCTTTTAAAGGGAAAACCGTTCAACACCCCAGCTATCGAAGCCACTCTAACTACAGACGCATCCTTAACAGGGTGGGGAGCACACTTTCTCCATCACACTGCGCCTCGGGGTGTAGACACAAGCTTTAACCAGAAAACATATCAACCTTCTGGGACCTTTAGCAGTCTTCAAAGTGCTTCAAGCTTTCAAACCATATCTAGTACAAAAGACAGTTCTCGTTCTAACAGACAGCACTACAGCCATGTTCTGCATAAACAAACAAGGAAGGACACATTCTACAGGGCTATCCAAACAAGCCCAGTGCTGTGGGCACTAAAACACATGTTTCTTCTAGCATGGCATGTTCCAGGAGACCTCAATTCTCTGGCAGACGTACTAAGCAGAAGAGGGGTGCTGCCCTCAGAACACGAGTGGCAATTAAAAGCAGACGTGCTACACATAGTCTTCACAAACTGGGGGTTCTCAGACATAGACCTCTTTGCTACACAAGAGAACGCACAATGCCAAGACTACGCATCCAGATTTCCCCAGACAAAATCCAAGGGGAATGCTCTGTTAATGAACTGGTCAGGGAAATGTGCGTAAGCTTACCCCCTGCCCCCATCCTGCCACCCCCCCCCGCCCCGAAATCCCTTCTCAACAGAATAGTCCACAAGCTACACAGAGAACAAGTAACACTGATCCCAATGTGGGCACGACAAACATGGTTTTCACACCTACAAATTATAGTCTCATTGTCCTCCCATGAAACTACCATGCCCATTCAACATGTTGTCAAAGAGCCAGGGGACACCACTTCACCCATGCCTTCAGACATTGAACTTAGCAGCCTCACTCCTGAAGTCATAGAATTTGGTCATTTAAACCTAGACCTGAGATGCATGGGCATTCTAAAAGAAGCAGATAAGCCAAACACAAGACATTGTTATTTCAAAAAAATTGAAACGTTTTGTGTTATGGGGTAAAGCACATACAATCAATCCAATTGACTTCTCACTTTCAAATATAGTACACTATCTACTGTATCTGTTCAGGCTTAGTCTTCAATTCATTACTAGTAAATCTAGCTGCTCTCCCAGCTTACACCACATCACAAAGTAAAGTTTCATGGTGGAAGGTGTCTATGGTTAAGGCATTCATGGAGGGTGTTAAAAAAATGATACCAGATTCCAAGATGGCCACCGTGACCATAACACCGTGAGGAGCGCACTCCCACCGGCGATCCCTAATAAAGGTGCAAAAAGAGACTTGAGCCCTCCGCTTCAGCGTGTTAATGCTGTGTAAACCCCTGGGGAAAGGTCTTCCACCCTGACGGCAACGACATTGCAAAATTGAGGAGTGCGGAGCGGGAACATAACTTCCCGTGGGCACCAATGTGAGGGATGAGTCGGCCCGGCGCCGGGCATCAGATGGAGCAGAAACGAGGCCCTACCCGACTCGGGCACAACACCGGAGGACTCCAGGAAGGGTTCGCTGATTAGCGGTATGCGTTTCAAGGCGCAGGACCGAGGCAGAGCAAAAGAGCTCCAATCTACAGCCGGTGGGGCCCGGGCCCTGGTGGTGGATGGAGCCGGATCTCCGGCAAGGTGACACTCCAGGCATCCCATAGCATACAGTCCGACCAATGGACGTACCCTCCAGCGTGGGACTGCCCAAGGCATCAGAATGGTACAAGTAAGAATGGGAACAAGTTTTCACCTGGGAGGCGGAGGGGCTCGGAACGGCACAGAGAAGATCCTTTGAAAGAGATAACGAGCACATAGACCAACGGGATGCAGGGTCTGCTCTATTTCTGTATATTCCCGGTTTCTCCCCTTCATCTGGCAGCTAAGCAAACACAGAGCGATCACTACGCTTGCCACAATAGACAATGCACTTCATCTGGCAACTTCTAGAGTGGTGTCCTTGCCACATCCCCCCTCGGGTGACCGGAATTACAGTGTGACCAGTGAACACAAAATCTCAGGATCTGTGAAAAGTACAGTTTGGAGCCAAAGACAGCTGAGGGTTGACCAGCGCAAACAGTCAAAGTGTGCAGTACTGTACTGGTTGTTGAGGGTGTCGGCCCGGAAGAGTAGAGGCAGTGAAACAAGGGACAAGAACATTGGCCTCGGGGGACAAGAACAGTGCCTAAGAAAAGTGCCCTCCGTCTGATAGCTTCTATATACTAAGAACACTTGCAAAGCCTCTTGGCCTGGAAAGCATTGGTGGGGACCCCATGCGACCGCTGCCTATTGAAACCAGACTCTTCAAGTGGGCACTGGTAAGTGCCACAGCACGAACAGCAGACAGAATGCACTGGGACTTACGGTCCAGGAGCACGGAAGGAGTGCTCCCACTCGACAGTGAGCCATCGGCCTCCAGAGGCAGGGGGACCGAATTGGACCCCATCTAGGTGACGGGAGGAACATCTTGAAGGCCCTCACGGGAGAAGTGGTTGGGGGCAGGATACTATTTGGCAACACCCTGCCAATGTTGTGGAATAAACCCAAGGAACATAAGGAAGGGGCCCTCCCGGCCAAGATATCGAAGAAAACAAGATGGAACCCTCCAGAAATTATGGCGATCAGACTCAGACCGATCAACCAGGGCCGGAGGAGTCCCCAGTGCAATCGAAAGGGCAAGTGGTCACGAGTGAATGCTTCAAAGCGTTTAGTGACCAAATGACAGAAACGTTACAAACACAGCTGAGCTTAATAAGAACAGAACTAGCCCAATCCTTGCAGGAAGTTAAAGGGGATATTGCGGAGCTAGGAGACAGAGTTGACACAAATGAAAATGCCATCCAAGAATTAACCGAGGATACGCGCAAGATGGACGGACTGGCAGACCAGCTAGCAGTCGCCACACATAATTTCGAGCTCCAAACAGAGGACCTTGAGAATGGCTCAAGAAGGGCAAACATTAGGGTCAAGGGATTACCTGAAAGCGTGAACGACCATGACTTCCAAGAGACAATGCAACAAGTGTTCATAGACCTGCTGGACTTAGAGGCAAGGGGGGAGAGTCCCGTGGACAGGATACATCGGGTGGGCCCAATAAGAGCTGAGCCAGGCACCAGACCGAGGGAAGTGGTTATGGCGCTGCGAAAAAAGTGTTCATAGACCTTCTGGACTTAGAGGCAAGGGGGGAGAGTCCCGTGGACAGGATACATCGGGTGGGCCCAATAAGAGCTGAGCCAGGCACCAGACCGAGGGAAGTGGTTATGGCGCTGCAAAGATACCATCAGAAGGAGGCGATACTACAAGTGGCAAGGAAAGCGACCCCTATAAAAGTCAATGGCACCCAAAGTCACCTATTCCAAGATCTGGCCAAAACTACGCTGGCGAAGAGGAGACAGATGGGCCTGATGGCTAGGGTACTGTCCCAAGACCAGAATCGATATAGATGGACTTTTCCATTTGGGATGGTCTTCATGTGGGAGGGCCACCAACATCGCATCACCACACTGGAGGAAGGGCTCAGAATCCTGAACATTGAGGAAGACGAGGGGTGGGACTCATGCAGGGTGACCCAGGAGGCCCCTCCACGAACAGCTGCAAGAGAAGTCCTGGGAATGGAGGAGAGTAGGAGAATCTAAGGCAAAAAGAAAGTCTCCATGCGGTCCTGAAGGTCAACGGCCTAAGTCTTCAGCTCAAATGAAAGACTAAGTGTAAAGGCGGGCCTAGTGATCTCGATATGGAAGGGGGTGACCCAGTGAGGTGATATGCATTTATTCCGAGGGGGACTCCTAGATAATGGGGGAATCGATCGGCCGGTGGAGGGATGGTCACGGTACTTGGAACTGGGGTAGGGCATGGGATCTGTTCGAACCGCACTGTTGTTCTCCAGGTGTTAAACGAGACTCAGCCCCATGGTTGAGAACATGGGAGGAGGAAGGTGAGACAAGTTTAGCTGGAGGGGTAGGGGGCAGGGGTTGGCGGGCATAGGGGAGGGAGGGGGGCTCGAGAGTGAGGGAGATTGCTGCACTTCAGAAGCACACAGGGCAAAAATGGGGATGGCTAGCAAGCATGGATTCACTTGCTCTCACTGAATGTCAAGGGGTTGAATACACCTACTAAAAGGCAGACACTAGAGGATCTCTTGCAAAAGGCGAAACCCAAAATAGTGACCCTCCAAGAGACTCACATACATTTGAAATAAGAGAACAAACTGAGGTTAAGAGGTTACCCCCATATCCTGCAGGCGAATGATAAGGGTAAGACGCAAGGGGTCCTCATAGCGTTCAGGGACCTAGCAGACCTGAGAATAAAAAGGATGAAGGCAGACAAAGAAGGCAGATTCCTTTTTGCCAGATTCAATGGGGAGGCAAATTGCTTACAATTGCCACGGTGTATGCCCGTAACACGGCACAAGATGGGTTTTTACAGGGGGTTTTGGAGAAACTGGAGAAATATATGGTGGGACAGCTATAGTAACGGGGGACTTTAACATGGCATGGTACCCAAAGGTGGATAGAAGCGCTCGCATGACCTCCACAACTAAGGGGCCGACTCAAAGCTTGCAGGCCAGCATGAACTGGTTAACACTGGTTGATGCCTGGCACGAATCGCAAGGGGGGGGGCTAAAGGGTATACATTTTTTCCCATGTGCACAGAATGTTCTCAAGGACTGACTATATCTGGGTCTCTGTCAAGCTGCTGGGTCAGGTACGGAATATGGAACTAGGGCCCATAACTTTGTTGGATCATGCTCCCCTGCTGCAGCTCGAATTCCAATGGGAGAAGGCAGGGGGGTCAGGGATGTGGCAGTGGCAATTCCCTCGACACTTGTTGAGGGACACAGTGATTTGTCATGAACTGCGGGATACCATTTGAGAATTCCTTGAAAGAAACAATACCACAGCACTGCAGGAACAGGTAGTATGGGATGGTTTTAATGCAACTAACGGGGGAAATTATAGCAAAGAAAGCACTGCAAGATAAGCAGGAAAAGGCCTTACAAGAAGACTTGGAACGACGCTTAATGGGTGCGATGCCTAGAATGGAAATGGACAAAGGGGTAACCCTCAGGAAGGAATATAGGCATCTCAAAGTTCCAATTAATACCCTACAGACAAAACAGGCAGAAAGTTTGTTACTATTTTTGAGGCAGCAATATTATGTACAGGCAAATAAGGCTGATCGACTCTTAGCGCGAAAAGTAAGGAAAAAAGAGGCAGCAAGAGCGACCCTCTGCATCCAGACATCTAGGGGAAACGTCACCTGTGTATCGGAGGAGATCCTTCAGGCCTTTACGAAGTACTACTCCGTTTTGTACTCCTCACAATACCCAAAGAAGGACCTCCAAGAGGCCTACTTGAGATCATGCCCATTGCAGAGATTAGACCAAAGAGAAAGAGAGAGCATGGAGGGAGAGATCACAGAGGATGAGGTTCAGCCGCAATCTGATCATTACCCCTTAATAAGGCCCCGGCCCTGGATGGTTTCCCTGCAAAGTTTTATAAGGCATTTCAAGATACTCTGGCCCCGACGAGGACATCTCTCTTTAACTCCTTTTCCAGTTCGGGGCATATCTATCGGACCATGGAAGAGGCGAAAGTGGTTCTCTTCCCCAAACCTAATAAGGTCAAAACCCAGCGTGGCTCGTATCGCCCTATTGCGCTAATAAACTTAGATGCAAAAATCTTCACAGGGTTGATACATCCAGATCAAGCAGGCTTTATCGGGGGGAAGACAAACGTTCAACAACATAAGGCGAAAATGCCATCTGATAGAAAAAGTAAATAAGACTGCCTCTCTGTGGGGGTATCGGCCCTTGATGCGGAGAAGGCCTTCAATCGCATAGAATGGTCATTCTTGTTCCTCACCATGGAGGCTATGGGGTTCGGCCCGGGTTTCCCCCGCTTGGTCAAAGCCAGCTATGGGTCACCAGTGATAAGGCTAGCCATAAATGGGCACATTTCCCAGTTGATACGGGTATCCAGGGGTACCAAACAGGGCTGCCTGCTATCTCTGGTGTTGTATGCAGTATTTTTAGAGCCTTTGTTAGCTAAGATCAGACAGGAGACAGGGATAAAAGGGGTAACATTCGGGGGGGGACAAAAGGTGATGGCCTTCTCAGATGGCCTATTGGTTATGCTGACAGACTTGAATTCCTCACTCCCGAGGTGATCGACACATTTGGGGGAATTTGGCAAAGTGATGGGTCTGAATATCAACAATCAAAAATCCAAACTAACGGTCCTACAGGGGGAAGGGGCCCCAATGTGTGATTCACTAGATACCGGGCAATTCGTGCAATCAGATGGAGGCCTCCGTTACTTGGGGGTCTTGATTACGTAGTCCTTAGACAATATGTATCAAGCAAATTACCCTCCTTTGCTAGAAACAATAAAGATATGGCTGGAGGAGCGTGGCCCCCTTAATATCTCATAGATGGGCCGGATCAATGTTATTAAAATGATAGTCCTGCCCAGAGTACTGTACTACTTTCAAGCCCTCCCCCTAGTGGTCCCTCAGAAATTATTTAGGACCCTGAACAAATTGGTGGGAAATTCCATCTGGCAGGGCAATAAGCTACGGGTGGCATGGAAAGTCATGACGCTCCACCAGGGTGCGGGGGGATGGTGGTTCCGAATTTCTGAATTTCCAGACATATTACCAAGCAGCCCAGTTAAGGGTTATACAAGGTCAGTTTAGTAGGAACCCAGACAAGATATGGCGAAGGATGGACTAGAGTGGTGCTGGGCAGACCCCTTGATGAAGTCTTGTGGTATCCAAAAGCGGATAGGCCCCCCCAATATGTATAGAAGCCAGATAACGGCTCTTGTAGGTGACACATGGGATGTTGTGATCAAGAGCACTGGTATTACAACTTTCCCGTCTCCGTTTACTCCCTTGCTATGTAATCGCCAATTTACCCGGGGTTGGAGAAAGGTGCGTTCACCAGGTGGGAAGAAGCAGGCTGTCGGCGAGCGAGGAATATGATGGAAGGGTAGGAGTTCATGCCGTTCCACCAATGCAAACCATCCATAGGGTTGCGGGAGGAGGATAGGCTTCGATAAGCACAGCTAAGGCATTGCCTACTAGCCCCGGGCATGAAACAATCTATAACTAGGGAACTCACACCACTGGAAAAATACTTAGTGACAAACTCTGGAGATTGCCAGATGATAAGTGACTTGTATCACATGTTCCCCCTCCCAGCGGCCCAGACACAATGGACCTACATGAAACAATGGGTAAACGTACTACCCCTTCCAATCTCTGAGGAGCAATGGTGGGAAGTGTGGCAGAGGATCCCAAAGCTAATGAGGGGGTTACAGATCCGGGAAATGTGGACAAGGATTCTAGTACAGTGGCATTTAACTTTGGAGAAACTGCATAAATTCTATCTCTCGCCATACCAGGCATGTTGGCGAGGTTGCAAGGAGGTAGGCACATGGGTGCATGTTTGGCGGACATGACCAATACTGAAACCGTTTTGGGACTCTGTTTATAATGCAATGAAAGCCATTTTTGGCTCCAAATCCTAAAAGAGTGTGCTATGTTTAGTCTGGGTGATGTACTGGATATACTTTCGGCTAAACTTCAGAGGAAAGCGTACATGATTTTGAGTGTGGCCGCTCTCTCCTTGATAGCTCAAAAATGGAAACAATTTGTGGTCCCCACTGAACAAGAATGGATAGCAAAAATGTGGCACTGCACTTCATTAGAATGGGTGATTTACACTATCCAGGGGGATTATACCAAATTTAAGGAAGATTGGGACATGGTTTTAGACCTCCTTCATAAGGACTATCGAGAACAATGGTGCCCTCAAAGAATCCGCCTGTTAGATGTTTTGTAGATTTTGGCCCTTATGTGTACTTTATTTTGAGACATTGGACGATATCCCTTGCAGCGATCTGGGGGTGATGAGTGGAGGGAGGCGGACAGGGGTGGCAGGGGGGGGAGGGATGCGTAGGGATGGGTATTGTAAATGTTCAAAAATGCATAAATGCCAATAAAAAAATTAAAAAAAATAAAATTGTACCTTCCAGTTTCTAATCCAACGCCCAGCTGGGACATGAATATTGAACTTACAAAGCTCATTGGGGCCCCCTTCGAGCCAATGCACAAAGCCAGCCTTAAACATCTCACTTAAAAGGCAGTTTTCCTTGTTGCCATCACACCTATAAGAAGTTTTAGTGAACTACACGCACTGGCAGTACAAGGTTGTGTTACGCACACATCCTTGTTTTTTTCCAGCATTCATCTCAAAGTTCCATGTAAATCAATCCATAGAACTTCCTATGTTCCTCCAGCACCCCACCAACACAGCAGGAAAAAAGCCTACACATTTTTGATGTCAGAAGGGCTGTCATGTATTATCTACAAAAGACAAAACCAATCAGAGAAACAGACAATTTTTCTTTATCTCTAGCAGCAGGGAGAGAGGGTGACTATCTCTAAATTGACTATTTCAAAATAGAGTGTTAACTGTATCCAACATTGCTTTTCTCTTGCTAAATGAACATTGGCATACAAGCCCAGAGCGCACTCAACTCGAGGCACAGGGGCAACTCTAGCTTACATAGCAAACGTGCCCCTAGACACCATTTGCAAAGCTGTCACTTGGAGTTCAGTTCACACTTTCACACAATATTACTGTTTGGATACACATTCAAAAGGTAATGCACAGGTGCGCCAAACAGTGTTAAAATATCTCTTCGCCGCTCTACCCTCAAGTAACCCACCTGTTTCTCCAAGTGCTGCTCGCCAATTTATGCAAAGCATGTGATTCTAAGCAGATCCACAAGCCCCAGAAGGCTTACATCGGATAGCGTAATCATATTTCTGATGCTTGTATCTGCTTAGATTCACATGCGCCGCCCTTCCTCCCCTCTTGGAGTTGAAGGTTCTTGGGTAAATCATAGATGTCTTCACACCTCATCATAACTTACCTGGTCTCCACGCTTACACTTTATACTTCCTCTAGTCAAAAACAAATAATCTGAGGGACCTCAATGCGTGAGGGATCATGTGTACAGTAGATGTCACACCAAGCATAATATTACAAACACGAGCAGTCGACGTCCCTTTTCAAACTCAGAAAACATGTGCAATACTGTGCGCCTACCACTAGATATCGGCCTATGCAAAGCATGTGAATCGAAGCAGATACAAGCATCAGAAATACGTTTACGGTAAGTAATGCATGCTATATACAGGGCTCGCAAGATTTACTTTGTCCTCGCCCTTCATGATGAGTGCAGGGATGTAGAAAAGTTTAATTTGCTATTTACTGCAGTAAATAGCAAATACACTTTCACTGTGCACGGTTTGCCACTGGGTGGAAGCATTGCACCAAATATGATATTTATTAATGGTGAAATTAAACATTTAACAAAAAAGTGGAATTTTTTACAAACTTTTTTGGAGGGGCGAGAATAGTTTTTTGTGGCGAGTAGTGCAGGAAATAACTAGCCCTGCAAGGCCTGATATATATGCGCACAGACAAGGCGATCAGACAGCACTCAAGGTACCGTGATTTATAAGCCAATTTATTTGATTTATTTATTTAATTGCATATAGTTTATAACAAACCTTTGCAGTAACATTTAAGAATGATTAATTATAATATAAGCAAGTTAATCCAAAACAACATCATTGGACTATAAAATTCATAATCAAAAAATCCTTCTCACGTACAATCAACAATCTATTTTGAAATAATGTCCCCAAAAAGTTTGAAATTGCAATATTCAACGAAATTTCATTAATATTTAAAATTCTCGAGCAAAACTGCTCTGTCTTTAAAAAACATTCATCATAAACAAATCTACCAAAGAATTCATAACGTAGTTTAGACAGGACTTCACAAACATTCACAAGATGGAAAATTGTCTCTACTTCATTATCACAAAACCTACAAGTACGATCATTCCTCAAAATGTTAACTCTTGAGTAGAGAGGACATTTAATTTAAAACGCAACATGTCTTGTCTATATTTTCTAGATGGACGCTTTTGTAAATAAAAAGGTAGAGCATTGTAGGCTATAATTTCATATTTAAAATGATAAAAAAGATGGTAATCCATAGCTAAGGCCCGATTTTCTTTTTTAATTCAATCAAATTCAAAGATTGCTTTTTTTACTGTCTTTGGAGAGGTAAGAAGATCCTCCACCGTAATGTCATAAGCACTTGTTCCAGAGGGCTTTCAACCTACAAGTGCCTTGAGACCATACCAATGGTAAATAAGGCGCTATATAAATGCAAAATAACATAACATAACCTAATCATTTGGTTGTTAGGATACCACTCAACAAAACCTTGCAGGACATTTGAACCAATTCAAATCTTAATGCAGAGTTTTCTGGAGGCAATAAAATAGATCTCAACAACTGGTATCTTTTCTAGTCTACACGAGCATCAAGTGAGATTAAACCCACCTCATGTCTTAACACTGCTTTTGGGATCCCTTGTGGAAGAATTAAAACCCTTTTCCATAAAAGGGCTTCAAACCTTCCCCAAACATTTGCCAGAAGGCCCATTTCAGCACCATAAAGCAAACAAGGCATTGTCTTTTCCATAAGCCAATTTATTGATACAGCACCCTGAAGAGGGAGAGTCTTCCTCTGATGACGTGTTTCGCTCTACAGGGGCTTTGTCCAAGTAAACAAAATTACAATAAAACACTCAGCTATATAAGTGTATCCCATGCAGTCCAGTCTCAGTGTCTACATCATTACAATCCTTATATGTGTGTCATAGTAACGTGTCAGCCATGTTTGAATAGTTAGATTAAGTAAAGTTACGCTTAAACACACACACAAAGATTTGTGTTCCAAGTAAGATGGTAGCACACGGTTGTTATTTTATCCCCAAACATTTTCTCATTCATGAATATAGTTATATTCAGATCGACTTATTAGCAAATTCATTTATACTCTAAGTGCACCAGATGTAATAAGTAATATGCACCCGAGAATTCATGGAAATACATGCTTTTAAAAGACAAACATCATGGACATATATGTGTGTGTGTGTGTGTGTGTATGGCAACATGCGTGTACATGTTTAGAAATGGTAGAATATCTGGTGTGGTTTGAGGAATTGGTGTATTTGAGAAACAACTGTTCGATGCAATGATGTTGGAGCTCAAATATAACGGAGTGTTTGGTCAAAGTGAACCTGTTGCAGTGGAAGCTTAAGTTTTTTTTTTAGGTATGGGTTGAAGATTTATTTATTTATAGAGCACATCTAACCTGAGGGTATCTGGGTGCATTTGCTTAAGGAATCCATAATAGTTACATACAATAGAGGATACATGGCAATTGGCTTGTGTTTACCGTTCTAGGCAGCTTTCCAGGCAAAACATGTGACATTGCAGAAGAAATAGGCAACCTTTAACTCTCTTGTGCAAAGAGCCAGGTTTTTATTTTTTTTCTAAAAATCCAGAATGAGGGTTCAGCTCTTAGTGCTATGGGCAGGGAGTTTCCAGAGATTGGCCGCTGGAACTGGGAAGCTGATGCCCCCTGCTTTTTGTAATTTGAATCTGGAAATATTTAAGCAGTGTGTGTATTTAGATCGGGTGGGCCTGTTGGATTGACGTCTGAAGAATTTGTCAACCAAGTATTTTGGAGCTGATGTACATCGTCTGACCATGCTGCAGCTAGAATGCTGTCCCTGGTGTCGTTATGTAAACTAAGCAATCTCCAAAAATGGTGAATCATTGGATTGTCGTCTTCCCAACAAGTTAACATTCAATCGGGACGAGGTTGTTGTTTTTTGGCAATTTGAGATGCAACATGTATAATGCCACCAGTTGCCTGTGTTATTCCCTAGAGCCAGTTGATAGTGGCTGAAAGGAATGAGGGAATGTTGCGCATATCGGTGTCTAACCTTAACCTTGAAGACTTCATCCTCATTCATACATAACTAAATCAAAGGTGTATCTTTGGTGAGACATCACGTGAGACTATTTAAAGTAAGAGCGTGCGAAAGACACCATGGGTGAATACCTCTCTGAAACAAAAGTCGAGTTCCCAAATCTGGGAACTCACGTCCTCTGCACTCTATGGGTGGCTCAATGATGAGTCCTATTATTAATTGTTTCTATTAAATCGAAGATTGGGTAATATATTAGATTGAGATTAACAGTAGAATGATCAATAATAATTGTTCAATTGCATACGTACAAATATACACAATGACAAAACGTATATTAGTTTAAATCCAATGATTTATTTAGGAGCCCAACGCATTTTGTGAATTGGGCAATTTTCATAATTTTCAAACTTTTCAAACAATCTCTGAAAAACATAACTTTCAAATAAATCCACATTAGAACAAATAATCTCAATGCAGAGTATCTTATATATTATTACAAAGGTAATCAAATCAGTCATATCATAACGCCTAATTCTGTGGATAAAGATCCAAAAAGAAACCCATATCATGCTCATTCATTTGTTCCTTACTAATAGTCATAGACACACTGTGTCCTATCTGTACAAAAAAGTTCATCACAAAGTGAATCACATATAATATCTATTTAGTATGTTGTGTTAAACCCAATAGTCAATAAAGTAATTGCTGTCAAAAATAGGGCGTGTCAATATTCCAAGAGAACATTTACCTATGGTTTAGATTATATCAGTCATCAAAAAGATAGTTTTACATCATAGAGAAGGTGGGAAGTAGATCCTCTGTCTATTCGCGTCAGAATATGCTGAGGTCCTATTCGAAAAATATGCAAACAAAATATTGTAAAAAATAATTAGAATGGATAGGTAGGTAAGAAAAAGTAAAGATAGTAAAGGCGTAGCTGTATCTTACCAGCAAGGGTCTCAACACAGTTAACGAGTAAATACTGAAGCGGGATCCAATTTAGTAGTGTGGTCAGCCATTTTGTTCAGCAATGACGAAATCCGAAAAAAGGAAGGGTTAAATGACCCTAGTGTGCTTAAAGTCAAACAAGTATCAAGCGTCGAAGTACACTCACGTTGGACGAAATAGTGTAGAAGAAAAGAAGAAGAACACAGTCTTCCGGGGGGAGCTGTCTCCTGGCAGGATCCGCTACAAAGGAGGTGACTGGAAGTGGTCCTTAAATACTCAGAAGTATAGTGATGCAAATCAACGTACTGCGTCAAGAGAACGTGTGACGTCACGGTGTAAACACTGTGACGTCATCACACGCATGCGCAGTTGTGTGTTAAAGCAGGAACATGTATATTCCGATGTAAAGTGTCTCGGTAAACACAAAAAGAATATTTAATGGATGCTGGATGGGTGATTTTTATATTATTGTCATTTTTACCATTTATCACAAATTAGATTTAGCATTAGGGACATGTGAATTCAAGCCATGACGACGACTGATCTTTTGAGATGTATCCCACACAACATGACTTTTTTACATTTTTTACACTATATTCTTAATTTTTCTATTTTTACCATCTCCTCCCTTTTTTATTACTCTTACGATGTTGACCACACTTATTATTTCATACAATTATCCCATAATACTTCTTTATGCGCATCATCCGCTTTTATTGGCTCTTACTTTGCTTTAGATGCTTTTACTCGTTAAACATCATCCAGATGTTTTCTGCCAGTCGAGTTTGCTTCCAGCATCCATTAAATATTCTTTTTGTGTTTCCCGAGACACTTTATATCGGAATATACATGTTCCTGCTTTAACACACAACTGTGCATGCGTGTGATGACGTCACAGTGTTTACACCGGGGACTCACACGTTCTCCCGACGCAGTACGTTGATTTGCATCGCTATACTTCTGAGTATTTAAGGACCGCTTCCAGTCACCTCCTTTGTAGCGGATCCTGCCAAGAGACAGCTCCCCCAGGAAGACTGTGTTCTTCTTCTTTTCTTCTACACTATTTCGTCCAACGTGAGTGTACTTCGACTCTTGATACTTGTTTGACTTTAAGCCCACTAGGGTCATTTAACCCTTCCTTTTTTTTGGATTTCTTTTTAGAGCAAGGGGTTATCCCTGGCCCATTCATTGCTGAACAAAATGGCTGACCACACTTCTAAATTGGATCCCCCTTCAGTATTTACTTGTTAACTGTGTTGAGACCCTTGCTGGTAAGATACAGCTATGCCTTTACTATCTTTACTTTTTCTTACCTACCTATCCATTCTAATTATTTTTGACAATATAATTTTTTGCATATTTTTCGAATAGGACCTCAGCATATTCTGACGCGAATAGACAGAGGATCTACTTCCAACCTTCTCGATGATGTAAAACTATATTTTTGATGACTGATATAATCTAAACCATAGGTAAATGTTCTCTTGGAATATTGACACGCCCTATTTTTGACAGCAATTACTTTATTGACCATTGGGTTTAACACAACATACTAAATAGATATTATATGTGATTCACTTTGTGATGAACTTTTTTGTACAGATAGGACACAGTGTGTCTATGACTATTAGTAAAGAACAAATGAATGAGCGTGATATGGGTTTCTTTTTGGATCTTTATCCACAAAATTAGGTGTTATGATATGACTGATTTGATTACCTTTGTAATAATATATAAGATACTCTGCATTGAGATGATTTGTTCTAATGTGGATGTATTTGAATGTTATGTTTTTCAGAGATTGTTTGAAAAGTTTGAAAATTATGAAAATTGCCCCTGAAGAAGTGAACCAATTCACGAAACGTGTTGGGCTCCTAAATAAATCTTTGGATTCAAACTAATATACGTTTTGTCATTGTGTATATTTGTACGTATGCAATTGAACAATTATTATTGATCATTCTACTGTTATTCTCAATCTAATATATTACCCAATCTTCTATTTAATAGAAAAAATTAATAATAGGACTCATCATTGAGCCACCCATAGAGTGCAGAGGACGCGAGTTCCCAGATTTGGGAACTCGACTTTTGTTTTATGTCTTTGCAGCCCATATGCCAGGGATGTCATCTTTCTCCTCTGCACCTTAAAATGCATTATTCCCTTGTATAAAATCCGCTTACTATATACATACAAAAATCAGGTGTGCCGATTGATCTACTCGTATTGTTTGTATACCTCTCTGAGCCAAATGCCAGCATTTAAGCAAGTAACTCATTGCAGAGTGTTTTTATTATGGTTAGGGGGTGTCCTCTGGGACAGAACAGCAAGAGAATACGCCCATAGGTGGCACAATTTCTTGTTCTATCAGTTTCCATGGCAGGCAATCGATTCTGGCCACCCATCTCTTACTATATAATTAATATAATATAAAATCTAATATAAAAGTTGTGTGCCCAAATGACAAGCTCAAATATCTGGAATTGAAATCCCCCATTCAGTTTAGTGACTTTTAATGTTGCTTTAATACTAGCCATTTGTGTCTCCATGCAAAGTTAATCAAGATCCTGTTCAAGTCATTGCTGTTTGGGGGATCTTTGCCTGGATAATATGACTTAAATATATAAGCTTGGGCATTGTATTCATTTGAAGGGCATTAACTTTCCAAGACAATGATTGCAGTAGAATGTTCCATCTCCCCATGTCCTTCTTTTTTTTTTTCTTTGAGCGGGAATCTCAATGGAAATACAAATCCCCAAATATTTTAGTTTCTCTGATACAATCTGAAAGGGTCCACCCTGCCTTATGTGAAGCCTACACGCTAAGCAGTGGCAATACATTTGTCTTTGTAATAGTCACTTTGTCCCTGAAAGTGTTCCATAGGAGTGAATGCATTTCTTTTTTTAGATACTGTTTATTAATTTCCAAAACCAGTTACACAAACAAAAACATCACACTCCAATATCATATACCATATCAACAGCATTTTCCATTTTCAAATAACATGTCATGTACCCCACACCCATTCCCTCCTACCTGTTCCTTCCTCCCTTTCCATCCCAAATCCCACACCCCTAGTCTGCTTGCATTCCTTAGATCTTACAACCCATCTACATTTCGTCAGGTAGGCCCAACATTCTCTTTCACTTAGGTCTATCCATTACTGCTTCTTCGGTGGATGCATTGGTAAACAGAGTTTGTAACAACCCCTCCCATCCTGTGATTCCCCCAGTGGCCTCCTCACAATTATGCTGCAAACAACCCCTCCCATCCTGTGATTCCCCCAGTGGCCTCCTCACAATTATGCTGCATTGCCCCTCTCCATGCCACAGTCTCCGCTCCTCCCCACCTATGCAAGTCCCTCCACCAGTCCGCCACTCCAGGGTCTTTAACGGATTTGCATGCCATTTCAATTCTACATTTAGCCAGAATACATGCCAGGTCCTTCAGATTGACAACATGTTTTCGGCTTTTGGGGTGGGGGAAACATCCCAGCAAACATGCACTTGGAGAAAGCACATCTAACTCTACTCTCCCTTTCTTTAGTCTACTTGCCACCTCCTTCCAGTAAAGTCCCACTACTGGGCACGGCCAAAACATATGTAACATTCTTGCTTCCGTAGCATTACACCTTGGGCATCTCTGTTCAGCTGCCCCCGGGAATCTGAAGATCCGCTGAGGTGTCTTGTATGCTCTGTGTGTGACTAACAATTGTATGAGCTGGAGTCTCACATTTCGTGACACCTTCTTGTGGTATCCGAGGACCCTCCTCTATTGTGCATCAGCAAAGGTGATCCCCAGATCCGATTCCCATTTACCCCTTATTGCCAGAGGGGAGACCGGTTCATTAGACAGCAAAAGGTCATATATTCTCGATATGGAATGCCCTCCCTCTGCTTCATCATAAAGAATGTCCACTATATAATGTTTCTCCATTAACTCACTGTATGCTGGCCATCGGCACATTATCTCTCTCTTGCTTGCATTATGTAGCATGTATTGGCTTACATGTAAGCTGGTCTGGCTTGCCAAATCCAAGAATGGTATAACAACAGTGTCCTGCAACAGATCACCTATGGTGGCCACCCCAAAGGTTTCCCAATCTTTCCATAGACCTTTACTCGCCGGCGGCGAAGAGGACATTACTGAAATCAGGGGGGTCTGTAATGATATTGGGTCCGTTAGCACCATCACCGCTAAGGCTTTGTCACATACTCTTACCTCAAGAGACACCAGGTGTGACTGTCGGGTCCCCGGGGGTTTCCCCATCCACAGTATTTCCTTCAAGTAATGACACGTCTCAGTTATTTGCAACATTTGTGTGTCTGGACTGGAGTCTTCAGCGAGATAATCCACCACAAATTGCATTTGCCGTGCTATATAGTACAATTCAAAATGCGGAACTGTGATGCCCCCTTCTTCATGCGGTCTATATAGCGATGTCAGTGCAATCCTGCTTCGTCCATTCTGCCACAAGAAGCTTCTAGTGATCATTTTTAATTATTTAAAAAAGACCTTAGGTATATAGAATGGGACGTTCACAAAAAAGTGCAATAGTCTAGGCAACACCACCATCTTCAACATGGCCGCCCTCCCCATCATTGACAGTGGCAACTTGATCCAAAACTTCATAGAGTTCTTTATACCCTCCAGTGCCTGTTATGTATTATCTAAGTGCTCTTCCTCCGAGTCATGATACACCTTCACCCCCAAATACTTGAACGAGCGCTCTTTCAATTACAGCGCCAGCACTGGCAGGTAATCTACTTTTATTTTACTCAGTCCTGCTATCGGAAATAATGCTGATTTATCCTCACTTATGGTGATCCCCGACAGTTTCTCAAAGAGAGCCATAGCCTCGAGCAATCGTTTATCCTCTGGGTTCTAAATGCATAATAAAGTATCCTCGGGATACAAAGATATCAATTGTCTGGCCCCATCTATCTCAATACCAGCGTCCTTATATTCTGTCCTAAGATATTGTGCGGGGGGCGTGGCTTGATGGCGTGATCTGACACCGATCCTTGGAAAGAAAGTCGGTTTGCAGGAATATCAGACTGCTGCAAGCATACCCACGGACTCATGAATAGCTGGAGCGTCTTCTGGGCACCAGGAAAATGCAAGCAGCAGCTTAATGAGCGAGTTGCGGTGTCTCGCGAAAAGCTGTGTGCCTGCGTTATGAAGAAGGACAAAATGGCCGGCGGCAGACAAAGGGTCATAAACTGACCACGGTGCCGCAAACAGAAAATCTGCAGCTGTGGCCAGGCTCGTGTCTGCCGTGACGCTGCACTGCTTGTGGAGACTGGCCCAAGGCGGACAAGACACGGTTGGCTGGAGGAGACCCATAAGACTGCTATAGCGGCGGAGCGCACTGGTGCTGCGGAAGATGCGCATAGTGGCCGCCTGAACCCTACCGAAGCTCAGAATACAGGCCGATTTGGCGGACTCGGCTGGACCCAGACACGGGCACTGCGGCCCGCAGCGAGCGGGAGCATGGCGGGAGCCGGCGCTGCCCCCCGATTGCTGGGCACGGAGGAGTGCTGAGGAAGCGAGTGAGCGGTGGCGCTGCCGCTGCCAGCACCGAAGAAGCCGGCTGTACAAAGACCCGCCGGGAGCTGAGTTGTGTGCGCTGACCTACGGTGGGACGGAGGCCCCGCTCCACTGGGGCCCACAAGAGTGCGAGACACAACACGTCGACCCCCGCTGAAGCTCGGTGCAACAGAGGGCTGGGACCGGACCCGACAGAATATCCAGAGCGGGCGGAGCGGTTCCAGCTGTATCCTGGCCCCAACTGAAGATTGCAGCGTCTGGGGGGGTCGCTCTAGAGGAGCTGAAGGGAGCGAACGGCCCGGACACGGGCTGCTGGACACAGCCCCCAGCTCTGTTTCACGGCCCCCGCTCTGGAGCGGATGAGGGAGCACAACGCGGACCGGAGAGAGCAAATTGGTGCGCCCAAGCTATTGGGCGCATAAAGGGCCTAGGAGTTTGCATGCTGTCCGGACCCGAGGGGGGCCAGGAGGGCCGAGGAGTGCGAGCCCCGGCGGGGACCCTAACGGCGCCAGCTGCGCGCCATAGCAAGGACTGTCAGGCGGAGGGAGGGCGCAGGAGTGGAGTGAAGCTCCCTCCCCGTACACCGGGGCACCGCCGGAAGATTGACGTGCCCCGGGGGGTGCACAGCTGGCACCCTCGGCAGCGTGTGACGGACCTGGGAAGACACGGAAGCGGTCCGGAAGGGAAGCCAGGGAGCGCAGAGAGCTGCCCGCTACACATGGGCTGATAGCGGACAACGGAGGAGCCGACGGAGGGCTCGCAGACTGCACACCAGCCAATGGACAGAGCGGGCTGCACTTAAGCTGGACCATCTGCTGGAGCTGTGGCCCCCACACCACGGCCCAAACTGAGCACACAACACGCTGAGCTGCATAGGTAGGACCCGAACCTGGTGAATTGTACTGAGGGCTGCAGGAGGAGAGGGGGGAAAAAAAAGGAGAGGCACTCCCCAGTGCTCAGGCTAAGCCCCTGAAATCGTACAAGGCAGCCTAGTCACATTACAGACTGGACAAAAGCATCTAGGCAAGTCAGCAGGCCCGATGAGGTCGTCCTAGGGAAGCTGAAGAGGGCAAAAAGCCCGGACACGGGCCCCCAGCACCGTATAAAGGCCCCCACTCTGGAGCGGATGCCTGTGCAAAGCGCGAGCTGGAGTGGGGGAAATTGGAGCGCTCAAGCCACAGAGTGCGTGCAGGGACTGGGAAGTGGCACATAAGGCCCAAGAGGGGGCCAGGGAGTATAAGCCCCTGAGTGGCATACCAACTGCTGCGCACATGCTAAGGAGGCAGCACACACAGCACACGCTGGTGGAGTGGGGAACTGAACAGAGTGGCCCAGGGACAAAGTGGGGCAGACCCGCTGCTGGACCCACCCAAAAGTGCTGAGGAGCCGGGGGGAAGCACCCAGGACCAGACTGTGATCCGGAGGGCCCTGGGGCCAATAGAGTGTTGGAGAGGGGTGGTACAGGGTCAGTGTGAGCGTCTAACCACCGGCCACTGAAGGCAACACGGCAAGGGCTGGTTGTGTGATACTGCGTGGGTGCAGGTACATGGGAGGACACAGCTCATTCCAGGAGTGCGACGAGCAATAAGGATACACCCAAATACGGCTGAAGCGGCCTCTGAGCACTGAGAGTGGCCTGACGCCACGTTGGTTTCTGCGAGCGGGGAGGCGCTGCTGGCTCGCGCCCGGACGGCATAGCACAATGTCTAACAAAATTGTTAGACCCAGGAACAAGCAGCCCACGCTGGATGCCTATGCCAAGACATCTCCAGGGGCAGAAGGAGGCAAAAGCAGAGACAACACCACTACGGTGTCAGCTTAGACACTGGGCACGATCCAGGAGGTGCTGGCGACGATTGTGGACCTGAAAATTGCCTGGGAGACCAAACTGGGCCTGGCAATGAACGTACTAAAAGTGGGACTGGACCTTAAGATCGGTGCGGTCCAGGAAGATGTCAACTTGCTGAGACAGGACGTGAGGACGCTCGCAGAGCGCACTGGGAACTTGGAAAAGGCGATGGCCCCAAACACGGCGGCGTGCGCCCCCCACAGATCGGAACTTCATGCCCGGTGCAGTGCGTGGGCAACCTGGAGAACAGGGCAGAGGAGGCAGAAGGGGGCGCTAGACGCAATAACATTCGTATTGTAGGATTGCCAGAAGGAATGGAGGGACCTACCCCAACGGAATATGTGGAATCCATGCTTCTGCAGGAAATAACTGGCGGAGCGCTGTCCCAGGGGTTTGCAGTTGAGAGGGCGCACAGGGCTTTGACCAAGGAGACCGCCACCGGGAACCCCCCCCCCACCCCCCTCCGGCCGCTGATTGCGAAGATTTTAAACTACCGGGATCGGGAAAAGAAACTCAAATTCTTCCGGAAGGGAGGTACGATCGAAAGGGGGCCGGCAAAAATCACAGTGTACCCGGACTACACTTTGCACGAACAACGCAGTAGGATGAACCTTAGGTCGGTGAAAAGGAGGTTAAGAGAGGCTGGCCACAGATACATGTTGCTTTATCCGGCCAAACTGAAAGTGTTCAAAAGAACAAAACCCTGTTTTTCGAGACGCCTGAGGATGCTACACACTGGCTGGATATGCAGGGTCGCCCCCAAGAACCGGGTATCCAGACGGAAGCCGCAGAAGATAAGTAGCACGCAGCTGGATCATCTTTGGTGACACAGCACAAGACACTGGGACTAGAGTATAGTACTAAATAAAGTATGTGGGGAATGTGTTGCAGGAAATACATACTGGCAAGATCCGCTTGGAGCAACCACTCCTAATAAGACAATTGGGAGCTCCTGGGAGACATCCCTTGAACCCCATAGCGTTACCCCTAGTTAGGTCACTGGGTCACTGTTAGTTTGGTGACACCCCGCGGGGTCCTAGCTCTCGGTTCACGAGACAAGACCAGACGCGGGTGGGCCCGAGATCCAGGGATGGAGCTGGGCATTTGTTGGGGTTGGGTAAGAGGGGAGGGGGGGTGTGTACAGTGGGGTAGGGTTGGGGAGACGGAGGGGGGAAGTTGTTGAGGTTGGGAGGGTTGAGAGTCAGAAAACGGGCCCTCGACGTAGATATCAGAGGGAGCGGGGAGGGGAAGAACATTGAGTCAATGGCATCGGGTAATCTCAGAATCGTGACCTGGAATGTGCGGCGCCTCAATAGTTATCTAAAACGTAATAAGGTGATGATGTACCTAAAGAAGATGCAGATTGACATAGCTCTGCTACAGGAGACCCACCTCACCAAGGAGAAGTTGGAGATGGTCAGGAGAAAATGGTGGGGTAATGTCATAGGGGCCACATACTCAGCATATGCCAGAGGGGTGATTACATGGGTGGCACCGCATGTGCCATTTCAGCTGCTCAGTTCGACGACAGACCCAAAAGGCAGAATGGTGGTGGTGCCGGGACTCCTGGAGAAGTGAACATCATAAATTTGTATTCCCCTAACCATGATACAGCGGCATATTTTAGGTCCCTATATAGTAAAATGACCCCCCCTGGTGGGTGGCGCGATGGTGTGGGGGGGGGACTTCAATTGCACCCTGAACCCCCGGATAGACAGGTCAGATGACAAATCAGAAAAGCCAGCGCCAGCAGCCAAAGTGCTGAGGACACTGTTGACGGGCCTCGGCCTAGTGGATGTGTGGAGACGAATACACCCATTGGAAAGGCAATACTCGCATTACGCAGCGCCACATGACCTGCATACGAGGCTGGATTATGTGTTTGCTGCTGCCGAGATAGTGGGAGAAATGGTGGGAGCGAAATACAAGGCCCGAGTATTATCAGACCATTCGCCTTTGGTCGTAGAGTGGTGACATCAACCCTCCAGAGCACGAATCCCGACATGGAGGCTCAGAACTGAGGCTCTACAGGATGCGGGATTCCGAGAGGATTTGAGTGAGGCCATTGAGGAATATTTTGAAATCAACACGGGCAGTGTACGCTCTGTGGGAACAGTATGGGAGGCATTTAAGGTTGTGGCGCAAACAGGTTATGTCCCCGGTAGAAATATTACAGACAACCACAGGAGGCTGCACCATATCATTGATCAAGCCGAGGGAGACTCGGGCGAGTTGGCTATCGTGTCGTTGGACGCGGTTAAAGCCTTTGATTCAGTGCGGTGGCCATGGTTGAAGACGACCCTGAAGGGATACGGGATGGGCCCAGGATATATCAGATGGGTCCAGATGTTATACAGCTCCCCGATTGCGAGAGTTAAAACAGGAACCATAATTTCAGACAAATGGCAACTCAGTAGCGGGACCAGACAGGGATGCCCCTGGTCACCCATGTTCTATATTCTGGCATTAGAGCCGCTGGCAATTTGCCTGCGGCAACAATACAGGAAGGTGGGGATTCGTACGACAGGAGGCACACACCTGATATCACTGTATACAGATGATATGCTCCTCTACTTGCGCTACCCGGAGGAGAACCTGCAATATGTGCTGGAGGTGATGGATCATTATGCCACCCTCTCAGGCATATCGGTGAACCCCGGGAAGTCTAGTTTGTTCCCCTTGGGAAGGTACAAGAGTACCCCATTGGAGAGGCTACCCATCCTGCAGATACCCTGGCAGACCGTGACATTCAGGTATCTGGGCGTGAACATTTACCATAGGATAGAGACAGAACACAAACACAATACAGAGAAGGCAATTGAGGGTATTAAGAATAGCATGGCGTTCTGGTCTAGATTACCCCTAGCCATGATGGGGAGAGCAGCTCTGCTCAAAATGGTGGTTTTGCCCAGACTCTTGCATTTTTTTGTGAATGTCCCGTACTTGGTCACCAGATGCTTTTTTGTGAGAGTTCATGGCATGTGCAGGGGCTTCATATGGGGCAACTCCAGGAATAGGCTGGCCCTGTAGAAACTACAGAACACATGTGCGAAGGGGGGCATACACCTGCCGAATTTTGAACTGTATTACTTGGCGGGACAGCTGTTGTATGTGACTAGGTGGTTGTCTGCAGAGGACTCGGCAGAAGCTAGGCTTTTGCAAGGTGATTCAGCTCTATACTTTCTAAGAGAGACAGTGTGGCTGCATAAAACTAAAGTGGCTGGGACGGGGAGACTTTTGGAGTTGGGCTGGGAAGTTTGGCGCAGAGCATGGAGGACTGTGGGCGACCCAGATCCGCTTTCTCAGCAGGTCCCACTGGTGGTGCAATGCGGGGACGACTCCCAACTGTTTAAAGGGGTCCGCAGATACTGGGAACCGGTGGGCCTGGATACTCTCGGAGATCTATGGCAGGAAGGGGAGGCATTGGAATTTCAGAGGTTGCAGGAGGAGACGGGGGTGCATAAAGGCCAATACATTACTTATACCAGGCTCATGAAACGGGTGAGGGGGAGGTGGCCTGAGACGGTGCTAGTGGAAGAACCTGATGCCACCCTGGAAACGATGTATGATGTCTAGGGGGGGGGGGCACAAAATATCCAGTATATATGAGCTCCTGAGTGCGAAGGCAGGGAAGGAGCTGCTCCAACTGAGGCATGACTGGGAGGAGGAGGTAGGAGAACCCATGACATAGAGCTCAAAGGTACCATAAAAAGGTGTCCCGGAATGCAAGACTCCAGCAGATCCAGTTGTATGTCACCCACAGAGCTTACTTGACCCCCGGAAGAATAGCCACGTTTGGAGGCTCGGCTATACAGAAATGTCCCAGGTGCGGGGAGGAGGAGACATCGCTGCTGCACATGTTCTGGGCCTGCCCTGAGGTGCAGATATTTTGGGAAGAAATAAAGACGAGAATGGCCAGTGGGGGAGTGGTGCTTGACCTGAGGTCCGCTTGGGCATGCATGCTTGGGAGTTTTCCCAGGCCACGCAATTCAAAGCAGATCAGTAAGATACAGGACCTGGCCTATATCTTGGCCAAGCATAGAATTGCAATGTGTTGTAAAGCGCCCCATAGGCCTAGAGTGGAGCTATGGTAGGCGGACCGCTTGAGATGGGCAGAAGCAGAAACCGCGGTGTGGTTTGAAGCTGTCACCAAGGGGGGAGAGGAGAACGTGGGCCCCCTGATAGCCTGGAGGCAACTGGTGACCTCAATGGCAAGCCCCCACCAGGTCAACCATGAAACAGAAGACTCAGACGAGTCGACAAGCACAGAGATTCCTGGAAATGCCCATGTAGGTGGCATGGATGAGACGGCTCGAGTTTTTGGGGAGGGAGGGGAGGAGGACGGAGAATAACACTGTATAATATGATGTGTTGATACCGATTATGTACGTCCTAAAAAGTTGTAATGTTTGGTGTGTTGTTTGTTTAAAATAATAAAATTGTTTAAAAAAAAAAAAAAAGATATTGTGCAATCGGCTCCATGACCAGGACATAGAACAACGGTAATGAAGGGCAGCCCTGTCTTGTACCCTTCTCCGGTTCCCATGCCCTCGAAATTAATCTACCTGTCTTAACTCTAGCCATTGGTCTGATGTACACTAGTTGAACTCACCGAATATACACCTGTCCAAATCCAAATCTACGCAACACTGCAGAAAGCCAATCCCAGCTCACTGAATTTTACTGTGTCCAATGTGACTATTGCACCAACGAGTATCCCCAAATTGCCTTCCTGTCTATCACATGGGGTAACCTCCTCAGGTTCCAAGCCATGCTCCAACCTGTCTGATCTGGCTGCACTAACTTGTGCAACACACTTTTCATTTTGGTCACCAGTATGTACGTCAGTATCTTGTTATCGTGGTTAAGCATTGAAAGAGACCTATAGGAAGTACTTTCCGTCGGTATTGTGTGAGGTTTTAACAGGGGTATAATAATAGATTCCCTGAAGATAAGCAGGAGCACTCCTGCCTCATAAGAATTGTTAAAGGTGTTAAGCAAATGAGGGGACAATTCTTGTACATATTCTTTATAGAATTCCCCAGGTAGTCCATCTGACCCTGGTTTTCCCTGTCAGCAAGCCCCGAATTGTCAATTCAAGATCCTCCAGAGTAATAGGCTCCTCTAAATGATCTCTTTCTTCTTGGGTCAATATTGGAAGCTTAATCTTGTTCAACACATTTGTCAGATGTGTGCTCGGGACCGGAGGCCCCTCTTGATACAATTGCTGATAAAATTCCTGAAACACATCATTAACCCCATTATGGGTATAGCATAGGATCCCCTAACCCAAGTTTATTGAGTGTATAGGGGCCCTACGTTCTTCATTCTTATATAACCATGCTAATAGTTGCCCCGGTTTGTCCCCCTCTCTATGCTGCCTTTCAGTATATTTGGCGAAACTGTGTTGCCCAATCTCTCCCAGCATTCTATGCATTTCAACTGCAGTTCCCTCGTCTTTGCATTACAGTTCGGATAATGCTCTGGAGACTGCTCAACCACCTTCAGTTGTTCCTACGCCGAGGCTAGTTCCTTATTTATGGTTGCCTGGACTCCTCTAGACTCCCACTATAGCGGCCCCTTTGCCCACCACCTTCAATGCCTCCCAGAAGGTACTAGCACTCGGTACACTGGCCAAGTTATACGCTACGTAGACTATGATGCTATTTGCAAGGCCCTCTCGGAATGGTGGGTCACTTAGCGATTCGCTCCTAACTTAGCGATTCGCTCCTAATCCTCTGTGTGGGTATAGGGGCTCTATACCGTGTATTGCCATTGCAGTGTAAGGGGAGCATGGTCCGACAATACTCTACCTTCATATTGGGCTTGCATGATTTGGCGTACCAATTCCCTCCCTACAAACAAAATGTGACTAATGTCTATCATCTGGATGGAGGACTCTCGGGCATCTTACAAGGCATAAGCATCCAGGAGCGCCTGTAGAGACCTGGCAGGATAAGCGAGTTTAGTATATTTGGTTTCTGACCTATCTAGGGTTGGGTCTAGCATGCAATTGGAGTCTCCTCCCTATATCACATTGCTATCTCGATATGGGCCTAAACGTGGGTACAAGGTCTGGAAAAACTTGGCAGCGCTATGGTTAGGGGCATATCTATTGACTAAAGATGTATAAACTTGTTCCAGGAGGCCTTGCACTAGCACCATCCTTCCCTCATCGTCCGTTTTAATATGCTTAGCTTTAAAGGGTGCTGAGGGCACTGTCCATATTAGTACCACGCGAGCATAGGCAGAGTACGTGGAACCAAATGTTTGCCCTTTTCAATTCCTCGTTAACAATGACTGTTTTGCAGCGGTGAGATGTGTTTCTTGCAGAAAGGCTATGTCCACTTTACTTCTCGCAAGATAAGTAAATACTCTATTCCTTTTTACATAAGCATTCAGACCACGTTCCAGGTAAGTACATTCAATGTTCCTGCAATCTGCTTCTATTCCTGTATAATCGACCCCTCTTCTTTAACAGTCTCATAGACTTCCACCTCTGCTTACTCAGCGCTGTTCCACAACATACTATGTTGCTCTTCCCTTCCTCTCTACATGCAGACAACCCATTCCTCCCCTTAATTTCCCCAACTAGAATCAACTGCCCAGCTTTGTTGCCCTTGCTCAGGGTTGTCTGCTTCTCGCATCCCCCCCCCCAAGCTGTCCGGCCCAAGGCTGGTGCACAATGGATGGGCACAAAAACAAGTGCCCTTAATATTACAATTAAATACTTCAAGGGTGCGGCAAGCACAGCCATGGGCTCCTCGTCGTTGTTGTGCAACTTGTCTGCTAATAGACCCTTCCCTATACAAAAACCATGCACAAGCGTTTAGGTCCCCTGCTGTGGGTGCCGGCCCTTGGTAAGAGCCCACCGGGCTTAAATGGCTGTCTTATACAGTGCCACCGGCGCTCCCCACTATGCATCTCATACAATCCAAAGTACCTTAGTCCTCTATCGCCTCAGGGTAAGTGGCACTCTCTTTGCGTTTCCCTCTGTCGCCATCTCCATCCTCTCCCCCCAGCCTTATCATCTCTCTGTACATCCATGTTTGTGCGTCCTCAGGGAGATCAAAAAACCACAACTCGCATCACGTGTATAATCGATGTGTATAATCTTGAGGCGCGCTGGGTATATCAACATGTATTTCATCCCCGCCGCTCAGAGTCTTGCCTTGACTGATGCAAATTGTGCCCTACTCTTCTGCACTTGAAACGTGTAGTTAGGGTAGACCGCCAGGTCTGCAGAAGCTCTCCTCAGGTTCACCCCCCTGTCTGGAGTAAGCCAATATTTTTTCCCTGTCCTTATAATTCAGGACCCTGGCAATAATCGGCCTCAAAGGGCGCTGCTGGGTTAGGCCGCCTAGTCAATGCTCTATGTGCTCTCTCGATGGTGAAGCCCTGTGTGAGGTTCCCGGGCCCAATCTCCTGAAGCAACATATTTTCCAAATACGTTGTTGGGTCTGTGCCTTCCTCTCCTTCCGGCAGGCCCACTATACATATGTTATTCCTTCAGACCCGTCCTTCCGCCTCTTCCACTCTATTCTTCAGAAGACTAACCTTTTGCTTCCACTCTATTCTTCAGAAGACTAACCTTTTGCTACAGTACTTGGACATCTATTTTTGTGTCTCAGAGCCCACTTATGTTCTCTTTCAACTGTGTCTCCAGCATAGTAGTGCGCTCTGCCAGGTTTCGCACATCTTGTCGCAACAGACCAACGTCCAATTGCACTGCCGCAATCTGCGTTTCCAATGTAGCTTTGAAGTCTGCTATTGCCAACATCACTTGGTTATGCAGCTCCTTCAGGCCCCCTTCTTTCTCCTGTGCAGAGTCTATCTTATCACCCAAGTCCTGTTGCTTGGGCTTAGTCAAACTGTTCAGGGTTGGCTGGTTCTTCTTGGGTTTTGTTGATTAGGGAGGCATTAAACTTGCGTCTCTTTTCTCAATCGTCCACAGTTGCTTTCCACTAAGGCGACTGCCCCTCCTGGGCCTTAGGTGTATACCTTGTGTGGCACTACTGCCCAGCTCTTCATATAATATCTTCAGGGCCTATGCACCCCCGGTCCTCTGGGGACCTGCTTACAATATCCTCAAACAAGAAGGGGTGATCCCTTTAGACCTCCAGCACTATATATCCTCTCCCTGCCTCCTTGCTGTTGGGAGAGTGAGGTTTCAGCCCTCATGATGCCTCCTGGCCCACTCTTTCAGCAGTATGTGTGTAGGTACTTGCCAGTACCTTGCTCTCTGTCAGTAGCCCCCTTAATCAAAGGCCTCTCACTGAGCTGCACCGCTCCGACCCGGGTTCTTCCTTGTCCCACCAGGCCTCGCTTATTATTGGAACGTCCTTTGCCTTCCTTAGATGGTGGCGGCATTTGCCGGTGCATCCTCTGTACCCTCGCGCACCAGCAGAGTGGCCTGTTGCCTTCTTGCGCTCCCACCTTCACGCTCGGGTGGGCCAGCACTTCTCCTTTCCTGGCACAGCTACTGGTGGGCTTGTCTCTCCTCCACACGTGCTGCTTACTTTCTGAGTCAGCTGGACACCCGACGTCTTGCTCAGCTCCTCTCCCCAGCTTTCTTCTTTGTTATGCCTACGCCATCTTAGATCTGAGCGTCGGGAAGTCTCCTGCTTCACTCCTAATTTCTCCCGCTTTGCTCATCTGCAACACGCGCTCTTCTCGCTGGGCACTCCCAGAAGACACCTCCTCTGTTGTTTGTTGTGCCAGTATGCCTCAGTCTGCCTGTCTTTACTTCGGATCTTGTCGGGTCAGACGAGAGCCCCACAGGGAGCCATGCTACTCCATTGGCCTTTAGCCACAACCCCAAGCACCTTAGTTTAATGTAGTTAGGTAGGACTTTCCCCTATAGCGATAGGGCAAGCTAGGCCTTTTCTACTATTCAAAATAAAACAATTAAAAATGTCCATTTTGTTTCTGACTCCTTCTTCAGACCTGCCACAGTGTATAGACCCCACCCATTTTTAAAAATCTTAAACGGTAACCTTTTGTGGCTCACAGTTTGCAAAAGAATCTCATTAAAGGGAATATTTGGCCAACAGTGCTGAACTGACTTAAATGAGGTCATATTACATATCACTCAAACACCTAGCTGCCCACTGATTCTGCTGGCATATTAAATTGCTCCCCTTCCTGCTTAGAAACGTCTCCCGCTCCCATTGGCTACCCGAGTCAGCTGTTTCCCTGGGCCAATCTCTAGCTTCTCTAATGCCAACATTTCCCATCTCCTCCTCTACTTGGCTGGTATTTTTCCATGGTAGTCTTTATAAGGGCCCTTCGCAAGGACCCCTTTCCAGTCTCCATTTTTATCCAGCCAGACATGCAGTTACTGTGGGAGTTTTTTCTATGGTTCTCTCCTGTCCCTGCTGAGTCACTGTTCAAACTGGGTTTGTAGAGTGTTCTAGGTCTCCCCAATTCCTATGCAATCGCTTGCCAGTTTCATTACCGCTGGTGCTCCCCCACTGCTTCCCTGTAGCCAGTCTCGGATTTGTGGGGTTGGTGTTTGGTCTCCCATTCGGCTCCTGCATTTGGAATCATTGTCCATTCCTATTTTGGTAACCAGTGTTTTCCACTTTTCCAGGCTGGATATTTTCAGTTGGGCCCAGATGCACTGTGATACTTAGTCTTCTGGGTGTTGCTGCCTCCCGGGGGGGGGGGGCATCTGGAATAGAAGAGAATGAGAACTGCCTAGGACAGACGGTGGTAGGCATCGGGTCAGAGAAAAAGGTACCAATATACAGACATAGTTCCACTTTTGCCAGAGGGATAGGGATCCCCCTCAATACCCCCACACCACCTCTGGAGTTGCCCGGGAAGGCTGCATACCTCAGAATGGGAGGGGTCCCTGACACCCCTCAACAGGGTCAGACCCATGGCCCTGTCACACTATCTGCACTCAATGCGGCTGTTCTGGATTGCAGAGCAGCAGAAGGAAAGGATTGTAATAATGTGTTGTGGAGAAGAAAGAGAAAGAATTATGTGAATCATCCCTTTTCAGTCGGTTCTGTTTGTTCCTGCATGCAGCTAGGCCCACAGGGCTGTGATGAATCCAATGGAGTCATCACATCTTCCCTGGCTGTGACCTCCTCCCATGTGGCTAGGGTGCGGCAGCCGCTACCTGATCCTGACCCTGCGGGTAGTTATGTGAGGGAGGATAACATGGGAGGAGACAACTACCGGGAAGATGTCATGCTTTCATTGGAGGAGTCACAGTGTTCCCCCCTTCTTTCCCATGAAGAAGACCTCTGATACCACAGTTCTTGGTGGCCAATTGTCATTCTAGTCAGGCCCCCACCTTTCACACAGACACCCATAACTCACACATAACACCTTTTGTTCAGGATGTGCCTTTTTATGGAATTTGTTGCAAAGCCATCCAGGAGTTGAAAGCCCAAAGAAAGTTATGGAGGTCAACTTCCATAACCACTCAGGTACTGAGGCGAGGAGAAGGACAAGGCAGTTTGTGCAAAGTGACAAGAGCTCAAAATACAACGTACAGACTAGTTGTTTTTGCAAACCTGCAATGAGTAAAACATTTAAAAATGGCAACCACATTATGGAGAAGAGAGGTGCAGCGAGCAGTACAGAAGGAGATGTTGCTATCCACCGTGGGGCTCTGAAGCACTAGTCATACCAGAAGAGTTGGTGAAAGAGTGATGGCCGCCAGGACAGGGAGAGAGAGACTGCATGTGAGCAAGGATGACCGTGGAAATGCCAGGAGTAGTACAGGAGCTCCTGGAGGTTTGGTCACTTGGCGAGGCAGCAGACTTCATCCTGGGCTGAGAAGTAGAACTGGTGTATGACTGCAGAGCTGCGTCAGGTGCTGGTGGAGCATCCGCACACTCCAACCTGGAAGACAGAAGAAGAAGCCATAACGAAGTAGCGTGAGCAACGTCGGAGACACATGAAAAGGCTGATGAGTCTGCCCAAAGCAGATGGGGACACTCGGCATTCCGACAACTGCACCAACAAGTGATTGAATGGTACAGTATTGCTAATGCAGATAATATACAAAGGCAACGTTTGTTTGAATGCGGTCAAGGCAAAGTGCAAATTCAACACCCAATAAGAAGAATGTTTGATGCAGAAAGTATACAAAGGCAAAGTTTGTTTGAATGAAACCAAGCCAAAGTGCAAAGGCAAGAAGAATGTTTGAATGCAGACAAGACGAAGTTGAAAAGCAAACCCCATTCAAATACTGAGGCACGAGATGTCAATGTGTAGAAGAGGTTTGAGCAAGTACATTTGAGTAAAATATTACCACAGATAGATATTCCAAGCACTCCGTGGTATATGCTATTGTGGTTTATCAAGAAATTGTGAAACGTATAAGAGGTCCTGGCAGGTGAGTATGCCAGGCAGTTGAAATGGTACAAAGGTTCCTGGCAGGGGAGTACACCAGATAGTCGTAAATTGCATAGAGATTCCTGGCAGGGGAGTATACCAAGTAATCTATGAAAATACAAGATCTTTTACAAAAAGACTGTTACAGAACATTTTGCTTGAACAGAACTTTTTAGTTAAACATGAACTTTGTGAGTTCCTTTAAAGACACCAAGGAACTGTTAGCTAAGGAGACATGTTGCCATCCTGTTTAAGAATACAGGGGAAGGGAACCACCTTCTGGATCCAAGGGTCTTTACCTTGGCGAAAAGCTTTGTTGATGTCATTCTTACACTTTTGGTTTTGAACACTTTTTCTAACATCAAGTTAAAGACCCTTCCCTTGAACCTTTTGTTGTTTGTTCATAGGTGTGATAGTGATGGTCAGGATAGGTTGTTTTGGACACAAGGACGGCTTTTCAGTTACTGACATCCTGACACAGACATACCCTTAGTTTTATTTTCTAGGTAGGCAAGTTCTTCTTTAGAGTAGGGCTAGAGACGCGTTTTTCCAACCCATTTTTGTTTAATAAAATGTCTTCACTTAATAACGCAATAACCTTGTGTCCGTCTCTCATTTCGGACTCCTCACAGGGTCTAGAAGGTGAAGACGCCAGAGATAGTCCAGGCAATCTAGTACCAAGGCAGTCAAGCACATTTAGTGCAGATCAGCACTGTTTTAACCCAGCACAACTGCTGTGGGTTCACAATGTTGCTCCTTTTCCTTCATAACGCTTCACAGTGCAGGGTACACCCACATTACAGATCTGACCACCCTTAATCCCAGCTAGGACTCCAGGAACCGCAGCAGCCAAGGCACACAGTGGTATAGGTCCCATGTCCCAGATTGCACATGGGCTTCAGAGGAGGCCTGAGTCATAAGCAGAGCACGCATCCCGGGCCGAAGGAACCAGACAACGCTGTGAGTTGTTCCATGGTGGTGGGGCTAATGTAAACACACATTCCCTTGTATTATTTCACAAAGATTGCCATGATGGGGGTCAGATGGTCAGGGCAATGGTCGCTGCTCCCAGACAATCTGCATCCTGCAGCCATCTTGCTGGGTGTCAGACCACGGCCACCTGTCATGTGGATTTTAAGTCAGCATGTTTAGTTATGGCCTGATTTTCAGTCACGAGACCTCAATTCAGTAGCAGTACTATTTGTGCCTGGTCCGATGTCCGATAAACCACTGGAGTTGCAAGCCCAGTGTCTAAGAACTCTAGAAGGCCTGGGAAAAAAGTGGAGAAGAGTGCATGGCCCTCATTATAAGTTTGCCGGTCCGGGAACTATGGTACCGGTAAGCCGCCCGGTACTGTAGTTCCCGGATCAGCAAACTACGAGTTCTGCTCCCGGGTGCCATTGCGGCCACCAGGACTGGCCTGGCAGCTGTACCGGCACCCGCAAGCAGAGCATGTCGGATGCACAGGCACCGTTTATAACAGTGCCTGTGCATCCGGCTTCCCCATTCCCATTTGAGCCCTCTTGGGCTCAAATGGGAATGGGGAAGAATATTTTCCAGCACCCAGGAATGGGCAATTACCGGGTCTGGCAAGGCCATAATGACCCGGTAATTGCCCATTCCTGGGCGCCAGAAAAAATAGAACGCTGGCGGCAGCCGTGCCTGTCTTACAGGCACGGCTGCCGCCAGCCTCCTAATGAGGCTCCATGTGAGTGTCCCCTGCATACTTAGGATTTGTAATGTTACAGATAGTAAGCTCAGTGGAGTTGCAAGTGGAGATTAATCATTGGCTATTAATGCGCTGGATAAGTTGTGTTTGCATGTGAAGCGGCCTTGGTGAGTGCTTGTGAGAGGTGGTGAATGGTAATGGCGCGGTGTGCGAAGCAGTGTGTCCGGTGTGTGTCGTGTGGAAGGATCACTGCTGCTTTTCACGCATCACTTCAGCTACGTGGACAGTGGATGGTGCTTTTCTGCAGTTCTCTTTTCATTGCTACTGAAATTGCAAGGACTTCCTACTTAAACACCGCGCAGGCGCGGTGTTCAAAGCAGTGTGTCCGGTGTCAGGTGCCAGGAGCCAGGAGACGGGTGACGGTAAGCGGTTCTTCACCTGAAGTGAGTGTCTCCCTACTTGTACACACTTGAACTCAGTCTGAACACACCTAATTAAACTCAAGCCTCGAATCTTCATGGCGCCTCTTTCCCCAACAGAAGACGACATAAGCCGTCGTCTCCGCAGTAGCAAACTCCCTCTAGAACAACTGGAAGACCAACAGAATGGTAGGTAGGGGAAAAATTGCAAAATAGGGAAAGGCGTCACCACAGTACCTGTGCAGTTAATTTTGGAAAACACCAACATATCCTCCGCTCGCCCACCCACCTCGACTCCCCCGCTTTAGGGGAAATCGCTTGTGGGCTCGAACCCACACATCTCGGTGGGCAAAGATGACGTGGTCCCCTTTACAAACTATCTTTTATCTCCAAGTTTAGCGGTGGGCCGGGACAGCGGTGAGAAGGCAGAAGCGCATCCCCCCCAAGAAGCGCTTCTCTCCTACAAGACCAGCGGGTCCACCGAAACTTGCAACGAGCATAGCCCCCGGCCGTTCTACTGTCTTGACGAGTGACTCCTTGCCGCAGACTGTCAGAGGACAGTCGCGACAGGAGTCCAAACGGCCGGGAGCAAGGCTCTTGTTGCGATCCACTGAGGATGCTACGCCGAATCGGATATTTGAAACAGGAGTGCGCTTCCATGCCGTAATTCGGAAGTCCGCTGTAGGTGACTCCAACAGACAGCTGACGGCGCCGTCTACGCAAGGGAAGGTTATCACATCCCAAATCCATCAAAGCACAACTCTACAAACAGATCTTCTAAAGCAGCAAAAGCAGCAGAAGCAAAAAATCACGTCTATCAGAAATAGCTCCAACGACTCGTGGGTCACGGACATCGAGGACCAGCTGTCCTCTCCAACTGGGCGATCAGATGCAGATTCGGTGTTTGAAGTGTCGCACAGGGAGATTTCCCCTCATGAAGTATCGGCAACAGAACAGACTGAACTACTGAATCAAACTTCAACCAATGATAAGATCATGACAGGCACAGACCCAATGCAGGGCATTTCAACTCAAAGGCCTTACACAAATTCGGCGGATGCCTTTGCCTTAGCCTTAGGCGAGGCCTTGCCGAGACCCATGGGGTCACAGACCACAGCTCCAGCAAATTCTAACTGCGCCCCAAAGACTCTGCTTACAAAGGGGAACATCAAACTGAAATCCAGGTCGGAAAAAACACTGTCAAAGAAATTGCGAAAAGTACCTGGTAAAACACATGGGGGTGCCAAATTTTTGGCTAACCCGTTGATTTCTACATCTTTGAAAGAATATTTCATAAAACAACACAAAAGAAAATTAGACCAGGATTGTGACCCTTCGGATGCGGAAATATTGGAGGCCATTAAAGATCCTTCCCCAAGGTCAAAAGCTCGAAATATCGATGCAAACCCTCATGGATCATTTCCAACTCAAAAACCCTATGTGCACCCAGCTAAAAGTACAGACAAAAGTCTAGAGATAGAGAGCCTTGTACCCTGGCGTAGCAGCAAGCATACGGAAATAGAGAGCCGTCAGATCGAAATGAGCAACGGCCACGAATCCAGCAAACCATTAAAAGAGATCGTAGACATCGAACTTACGCCCGAAGGAGTGATCGCCCAAATCCCGGGGGTCCCAATAAGAGACAGATTAAGACGGGACTCTAAGACAACTCAATCTGCAGACCACCACATATGGACACGTCCACATATCCAAGGAAATTTCAGCAGACTGTTGGGGGAAACCTTGTCAGCCACCCAAGAAAAACTGACGTCTTCAGAGAGAAGGTCCGTGGAAAGATCAATACAGTCACAAAATGAAAGAGGCCTCAACACCCCACCTAAAACTAGGCGGTTGAGTGAAATTTTAAGTATGGCAGAAAAAGAAACTCCATAAAAAAAAAAAGCAGATTTGATGTCAATCATGTCGGCCCTCACGATAGCCTTAAATCCATTGGGCAAGCTCTCTGAGTCAATCCATGAGGCCCTCAAAGAAAATACCTCAATGATAAGCTCCATGAGTGAAAAACTGACTTTCATTGAAGGATATCTAACTGCCGTCGAACGCAACAGGATTGAAATGAACTTAGAAGAAAAAATTGACAAATTAGGGGCCGTCTTGCTGAAAAACAGAACCAAACTGGATCAATCCTCTAATTCATCTCTATCAAAATCTACTCAGACCTCAGAAATTGAGAAGCTCAAGGACTTGGCCCCAATTTTTGAAAAGCCATCAAAAAAAAATTCCTTACCAACGTCAACCCAGGACACTGTAGTCCGGCCCTCTGGAAATGCAAAGGGGACAAAGGAAAAAAATCCGGCCAATATCCGCACCCAAGAAAAGTTGAGTGAAGCTAACTCCCTAGCAGGCCCTAGCCCTACAGACTATTCAGCACCTAAGCAAGGGACCAATAGTAGTCTAGAAATGACAAAAACCCAAGAAAAAAAGGGGCCAGTCTTGGTACTGAAACCGAGTGGCGATTTAGATCCCTCTAAGGAGCTGCTGGACATCTCACAACATCTTGACGTCGAAGTAGTGACTCCTTCATCAGCGGGCCACTTAAGGGCCTCTTCCGAGTCTTTCCAAACAACTTCCAACTCACAAATGATGGGTGTCGCTCAGGATGGGATGAATTGGATGGAGAAGGACCCCGCAGCCGGCACCCACAGACGATGATCAAATTCTCCAAGTGCCGGTCTAGAAGCACTCAAAGAACTAAAGAAAAGGGGAAGGTCACCCACACAGAGATCTGAAAGGGAAACCAATCGAAGATCCGAAAAAACATATCGACATGGCAGGCATAGAGTCTCAACCCCTAAGGTGGCCTTGAGAACAAATGAGGCGGTAGCCAAGAAGATTCATAAACTGGACGAATCGTCACTCTTTAAAGTGGAGCAGATTTCAGCAAAAGACAGTTACCTAGTACTTAATCGTAGGACAGTGCTAAAACTACTGGGGAAAGTCGAAAAACTCCGACATTTAACATCCGACGACTTCATACTTGTCGAGCCCTACCACCGAGAGCACAGAGCCAAAGCATACCTCCACATAAGAAATACGGCGATAAGTGAAATTTCCGCTGAAGTAACTAAAGACCTCCAACACCTAGGTCTAAAGATTCAACAGTTACAGAAGCCCAAGGCAGTCCAGGTGCCTGATGGAAGGGAAAAAAGGGACTCCTCGAGGCACCGCCGTCCAAAATCCTTTGCGATGGATCAATTTTATGAACCGAGATGGCTAGGTTTTAGGAAAAGACGGGAAGAGGAACGGTCGAGACTTTATGGTGACTACCCAAAAACTCGGACCGGTGAAAACCACGCATCATTGGACTCAGTACAAAGAAACGTGGAGAGCATTCAAGAAAGACAGCGCAAGGAAACAAAAGTATTGCCAGTAATTAGGGGCCAGAAAGAAACACCTGCATCCAAACCATGGAAGTGGATTTCGGATACCTTTTCACGTACTCAAAAGAAATAGCAGCGACCCCCGTGTTCCTCTGCCACTAGAAGACAGACTGAGAATCCATCGAATCAGCCCAAAGAAAGTCCTCTCTAAATGGCATGATGGAACACTAGAGGCTATCGCCACCTAACTAGACCCACCGAGGTAAATTTGGGCTCTTTTGACCTCATTTGTCTACAAGAAACTTGGCTTCTGGACAAGCCGTCGTTAGACGGTTTCACAATCGAAGTCTCTCTGGCATCAAGGTCCAGCGTGGGACGACCCTCTGCAGGTCTGCTGACTGCCATTCGCCTGGGATCTGGAATTACCCCAAAGGGAAAAATCACAGAGGGATACAACATGCTTGCTACACAAACCACATGGTGTCACCATGACCATAACCTAGACTGTTGGGCGCAGACAGAATTGGCGATAATCAACTTGTACTGGAACCCTGAGAGAACAACAATCAAAGACTTCTGCAACTCCATAGCCAATACTATTGATGAAATCACAGTTGACCGGAAGGTTCCAAACATGATCATATGTGGAGACCTGAACGCTAAATGTGGAGTTGCAACATCAAGTGGACGAGACCAGATGTCAGGACCTCAGATGGACGAAAGAGGTAAAGCATGGTCTGAGTTAATGAAGTCTAGAAAGCTCTTTAATGTAGCGTCACTCCAAGATCACAGAAGCAAAATTCCAACTTGGGAAAGGTCGGGTGCCTCAGCCACCTTGGACTACATCTACATCATGGAAGGTGTGATCCACCACTTTGTAGAATTCACAGTGCGGAAAACTATTGAAAGTGACCATAACCTCCTTCAGCTGTCATGGGGTGGAGTGATGCAGAAAAGACACTACTATCTTTCTAAATGTGGAATCTAATAAACAACAAAACCGACTCCGACTAACATCCGAAAATGTAAAATCCTTCAAGGACAACCTAATGAATAAACATGTCTGTTCAAGTAGTGGCTCAGCAGAAGCAAGACCCGAGTACACGTCCCTATTAGTCGCTTACAAAGTGAGTTTCACCGGCAAGACACAAAATCAGTCAAACCACACCCACACGTTCAATCATGAAGTGGTTGCCAAGCGACAAGAGGTGAGAAAGTTAAAAAGACTAGCAGCAAAGGCAGGAACCACCGAATCGTGGATTGCATACCATACAGGCGAGAGGCTCTCCAAAACATGGCTCAAGCATCAGCAACAAATTCTATACCAGAACGACGTTGAAGCTATGTTAAACACCTGGGCATCAAGGAACACTAAAGATTTTTGGACGCTTCTCAAGAGCATAAACGGCCAAAGTACACCTATGCTTGCGAATTCCGTATCAGAACAAAATTTGGATCTCATACTTTACGGACCTTTATTGACCACCTCCAACTTTAGTCTCGCAGATGCAATTTGCGTCCGTTGAACCGTGGATAAATTTGGAAAACGTAGAAGACATCTCTAGAGTAATTGGCAACTTAAAATCTTTGAGGGCCCCGAGGCCCTGATGGGCTGACTAATCTGGATCTTAAGAAGCACCCGATCACCTGGGCACACGCAATTGGTGAGCTCTTCAGATACTGCCACAAGCAGAGGCAAGTTCCAAGAACTTGGACAGAAGCAGTCCTTGTCCCGATTTTCAAAAAAGGGGACAAAAGTTGCCCAGCAAACTACAGGCCTATAGCGCTACTAGATATAATTCTCAACGTCATTAAAGCGAAAGTGAAAAGAGGCGCTCCGAAGGTCTACATGGCGATGGTAGACCTGTCACAAGCATTTGATTTGGTGGACCGAACCAAACTATGGTCAAAACTTGCATCTTGGAACTGCCCGGGCCCTCTACTTGGCCCAAATATGGCGCTCCACACCAACATCTTTACGGGTGCGCCTAAGTCGGCAAGGGATCCTCTCAGAACAGATTTATACAGAGCGAGGAGTAAAACAGGGCTGTCCTTTGGCCCCCACCCTGTTCATAGCCTTTATCGGCGACTTTCAGGAATCCGAAAAAACAGTGAGAGCATTTCCACCGAAAGTGGGAACAAGTAAAGTGTCAAGACTATGGTATGCTGATGACCTGATTTTGATGGACCAGACGGCAATAGGTCTACAACGGCAACTAAGCAACCTATACGTATACATGGGAGAAAACAGCCTATAAATCAACAAAACAAAAACAAAAATTCTGGTCCTATCTAAAACAACAAACAAACACCAGCCAAACATCTCTTGGTTTCTTGAAAAAAACGAAAATTGAAGTGGTCAATGAACATAAATACCTGGGAGTGATGTTAGACAACACATTGAAAGAAAATTCTCTCCAAAATTCTCTTTGGGCAAAAATGAGAAATCTGACAGCACAAACACGAGCAGTCGACAAAAGATTTGGGAAATTTTCATGGAGCCCAGCTCTGCAGTTCTATAAATCGAAAGTAGTTCCAGCGATTACTTATGGGATGGCGGTAAACTTAACTCTGCCAGCTGAGCTCTGGACCCAGTTGGAATGATTTCTATGGAAATCGGTGCTGGGCTTGCCTAAATCAGCTCCAATTCCAGCGATTAGGCGTGATCTTGGCTTAGCATCCCTAGCCTCTGTGGTGATGCATAGTGCCTCCCAACTTTACAGAAAAATACTGATGCCAAATTCAATCCCTATTTTTCAGATCGTAGCCTCTGAAATCAACAAAGGGTCCTGCAAACCTTTAACTGACTGGGTCAAAAAAATCCAAGCCAAATTAGAGGAAGTAGCTTGCAACGAAGAAACCCTTATCTCAAATCCGAGCTGAGTAAAAACTAAACTAGAACAACAAGACTGGATCAACACAAACGCTAAAATTCAACTGTACAAATCCTTAAAGCACCTACCTGCTTCTCACAACCAGTTAAAGTAGCCCTTAAAGTACTGTGAACAATTCCCAGAGAAAGACTTAAGAAAAGCTTACATGCGTGCTCGTCTGAACTTGCTCCACACAAGGGAAATTTTGGCTACCAGAGCGCTGTCGCCTACATCAAACTGTCGGTTGTGTGGAGTCCAGGATCAAGTAGAAACACTACGCCACCTCCTCATGTCGTGCCCAGCTTTAGCGCTTGAAAGACAAGCTTACATGACACCACTCATCGTGCAGCCGTCGATACTGGAGGAAGAAACATGCTGGCTCAGGTTTATAGCAGGGGACTCCGCCAGATGGTCCAGGACAGCAGCCAAATTCTTGACGGTGGCCTTGAACAAAGCAAATGCGCCAGAAGTCAGTGCGCTTTCCGCTGTCCTCTTTCCTGGGTCCTTAGAAAACCAGGGAATTTCTTAAACCCAACGAAGCAACTCAACTAGAAGTGGTGGCGCAAATGTAGCTTATAAACAGTAAAAAAAAATAATACTTGAATTAATGCAGGAACTTGACTTTTGTAAAAACCATACAGGTTAAAATAAATAAATAAATAAAATAATAATAATTGAGTGGGTGTGGTATTAGTAAAGTGATGAGTGGCTGTACTTGGCTACTATTGACCAGTGTGCTTTCATGAAGAGTCAGTCTCTGATATCTTCTGAAAACGTTCCTGATGGAGATATTTTATACAGTATAATCTGGCCATTGCCTTTCTAAAGTCCAACTCAACAGCGACTCACTTTGCTTGTTTCATGCACTAATTGTGCAGCACTCTTGCCCCTTGACCAGCACAATAAATACTTGGCCATGGGAAGGGGCAATACCCAATTAAGTCGTGCAGTCACACAAATGTATGAGAAATGTTTTCCTGTGGCAGTCAAGGGTTGACACGGAAGAGCCAAATGCTAAATTATGTGGGAGAGTTGGGAGAGTTGGGTGTTAAACCCAAGGCTGCCAAGTGATGTGAGCGAGCCAAGCACACCATCCCAGAGGCTGCATGTTTAACTTGGGTGGGAAGGATAACATGGTCTCATAGGCGCTGCAGAACGGTGCCTCTTATCGGAGGGCCTGACCCTACAGATGGATTGGTTTGCTTTGTGCATGTTAGAAGCAACCAACATACCATTGACAGGCGTTAGTGCCCCGCTGGGCACTGCCAGCACCGTTAGTTGATCTCAAGTATTGGCGTTGTTCAGCAGTTGCTGTATTGTCAGTGTGCACATAATGAAGGCACAATGGCTACTTATGTTCATTTTTTGACATGTTTTTCCAATTACCCTTTCAGGTCTCGTGCCAAGCATGTCTGTGTTTGAGGAACCTTGCTGAAAGTGGTAAGGTGATTTCATTTACTTGGGACTGTGTGTTTTTAATGTATAAGGAACCTTTTAATAGTAGCTGTTCAGATGGATATCTATAATCTGGCCTGGTGGACAAACTTTAGGAGGCCACCCTAGTTCTAGTGAACAGGGGACATCTGAGAGGTTAGCCAAAACCCAATCAAGGTAGCAGTGGAGAGCAGTCAAGGCTATTCTCAGGAGATTGTGAGTGGGGCCAGGGGTCCACAAAGAGTCTGCATAGTGAGGCACACAAGATTTCAATTTAGACCAATAAGTACAAACATACTATATTTATTCTATGCCCAACACACGCACCAGGCAATGAAAAAAGCGGGTGATAATATTGCAGAATACTCAATTATAAACATATACACAGACACCATAGGTTCTTAGGGATGCATTCAATAACTTAATCACCAAAAGAAGATAAGTGATACAGTAAAATGGAACCAAGTCACAAGAAATGTATCCTAACTTCAGAAGTCCAATCCCTATCTAGAGTGGGGAATTGCGCCCAAAATTCACAATCGCTCTCTCAGAAAGTGTCTGATGTAGGTAACGTTCTTGTGTTGGTGAAAAGTTCCAGAGAAGAAATTCAACATAGATACTTGTAGGTAAAAATGTGTTTCTAACTTTCAGGTAGAACTGCTTTAGATGCGATGATCAAAAAGCACTGGAATAGAATGCCTCAGGTTTATGGTAAGATTTATTGTCAAAATTTATTGTAGGGCCAACTGCTGTGTGTTTACTTACTCCCCTGACTCCAATTTTTCCAGAGGACTAGATGAGTCCACTGGTGGTCTCTGGAGGTAGGTTTTCCCGCCATTGGTTCCAGTGAGGGATGTCCAGGAGTTAAGGGTGCAAGGTTTCTTCCAGTTGGGTCCAGGAGCTGAGTGCAACCCTTCGCGATGGAGAAATGCAGAAAGCACTGATGCAGACCTCTTCAGGACACTTCACAGGATGAGGGATGGCGAGTTCCACGACAGCCACTGAACACAGGCGACGCCAGGCGTCCTTCCAGTCATGGTTGAAGAAGACCTTCAAGAGCAGGATCCCTTGAAGCTGGGAGGCTGAAATTCGGTAGGTGGGCGATTTACACTACAAACTGGTGACCACCAAAGTTCCGGTGATGAACGCGGAATGGCAACAGTTCCAGCGAGTGTTAGGACAGTTTTTCTGAAGTCTAACTAAGGTTTTAGCAAAAACATTGAACGCCACTCTTAATCCTGAGTATATGCTAGCATAGACAGAGCAGCCAGGTTTATCTTAGGAGCTTAGGAGAGAGAGAGGACTGTAGGAAAGTACATAGAACCTGTAGTATACCACAGATTCAATAGAAATACTTACAACCAGAAGTATTATAAAAAATAAGGGTTTATTATAAATACAAGTAGCATAAGTTAAGTCTTGGGGTAAGTACTGGTCATAGAATCATAAACAAACTATAAAAACACAACACAGTCAGTCAGTCACAATGCTTGAAGGTACACCGACCAAATCATACACATTTAGTATAAGCCATACCAATTCAAGGGGAGTAAAACCATCAGTTACTTTTAGATTACTTTACAGTAAGTAAAGGGTAGTAGACCCTGTCGGTTATGCAGTGACACTCAGCAAAGAAATTACATAATCAACCAACTTGCAAGTATACTTCTCTGAATAGTGGAACACAGATTCAAGGATCTGTAGAAACCTATAACTAATATTCAGGATAAAAACTATTTCACAAGTACGTACTTTTAAACACTTGTTAAACATTTCAATACATAATCCTTTACTTATCCAGTCCTTCCCTTGTCTATTGCATGAGTTCACTCAGATGCATAAGAGGGACCCTAGGGGTCTAGGAGCAAGCTGTAGGCAGGGTGCAATAGGGCTATGTTGCAGGCAAAAGTCAGAGTTCCTGTGGAAGACTGTTCAAACAAGTAAGTAGTTCACTTTAAAATTAGTTAGGGTCCAGGGACTTCTGAGAAGACACCCTAGGGGGATTCCAGCAGTGGGCTTGGGTGAACTGCATGAGAGGACTTCCAATCACAAACACCCCAAAGCTTTACAGAGATCACATAGGCTTAAGATAAGTAAATTCCCCAGCCGACACAGTAGCTAAGCACAGAAGAATGAGTTGCAGCAAGAAGTCTTCAGGATCTGCAGCAAAAACCTGGTCAATTAATTCCTTTATCATGAAGACTGAAGACAGGACACTGGAAGGGCTTTTGCAGCAGAGATCACAGGGAAGGCGCTAGGCAAGAGGTTCTTTGCATGGTTGACTCAGAAGAGGAGGTTACAGCGGGTGAGACTTCAGGATCTGCAGCTAAAAACCAGTTCAATGGATTGCTTGTCATGAAGACTGAAGGCAGGGCTCTGGAAGGGCCTCTGCAGCAGGGATCAACTGGGAAGGCTCCAGGCAAACGTTTCTTCATGGCCGGATGTGGCTCTGTGGTTTTGGCGCCCTTTTCAGGAGCCAGAAGAAGACTGAATTTCGCTGATTGGATTTGCATCGCCAATCTGGTCCAGCACTCGGGTGAGGGGACTTCATATCTCTGGAGGTGTAGCAAGATGACACCAAAGTTTCAGCTCGATTCGGAATTGAGAAGACCAAGCACCGCACAATGGCTTGAGGTCCCAGGGTATTGCAGACCTGCAAGGTCGCAGCACGGCGTGGGATAGCTCAAAATGCAGGTCTTCTTGAGTCCAGTGGATCTCACCGGTCATGGTCGTCATTTTTGGAGTACCCAGGTTGCTTGGTAAGAAGGGTAACAGCAGGCTCCGGTTACATAGCAGGCTCTCCGGTCACTGGAAATCGTCTCAGCCGTGTTTTCATCATGTTCATTTTCAGATTCAGGTCCAGTGGTCTACTACCTCTTCAGCTTCCAGGATCAGACTTTTATGCAGGAACCCAGCCAATCAAACAGATGTGCAACATTCAAATTTGGAGGTTTGGCAGTCCTTTCAGTACAGCCAGCCTCCCAGTTTGAACTGGATTCTCGCAGGCAGGCTGGAAAACAAAGGGCTGCAGAGTTTTGGACTCCTCCCTCGCTTCCTGCCTTCACAGACACTCTGGAGCCTAGGCGGGCTCGACCGAGGTCTCCCGCTGAAGATAGAAATCACACAAAGGACTTTCCTGCCCAGGAGGTCGGGGGAAGGAACAAGAAAGGCAAAGGAACACTAAAATGACAAAAAAAGAAGACATGGGCCATTTTGGTAAAATGAGCACCCATGGGTGCCTTTACCGCAGCTGTAAAAACAGCCCATGTTAAAGGTGCACCGAATATTCACAGTGCTAGTGAGATAGGGGATACATTTTTTTTTTAAGTTTTTATTAAATTTTTAAACAAACAAACAATAAAACCAAACAAACAGTGCATGTTCAACAGTTTCATTACACTTTTTAAATTCCCTAAACACTACTCCCACTACCTCACCCCCCTTGCGAGTCTATCATCTTGAGTCATCAGATTCCACACCCTGTGGTTAGGTCTCCTCCTCAACAGGTTCAGTCGGGTCATCCAATGACCCAAACGATCCGGCTATCAGTGATTTCCAGGCCATCAGGGACTCATTCTCCTCCTCCCCCCCCCCATTGCTGCACGCCTCTTGCCATGCTATGGTTTCGGCTTCTGCCCATTTTTGCAAGTCTTTCCACCACACCTCTATCCTCGGCACATGGCATGACTTCCATCCCATGGCAATCCTTCTCTTTGCAAGCACATAAGCCAGGTCCCTTCGTTTGCTTACACGCCTGAGCTTCCGTGGTCTGGGGAACCCCCCCAGCAGGCAGGCCCATACCGTGTCCACTACTATCTAGAACCTCTCTATGATCGGGCAAGACCAAAACATGTGCACCATGTCTGCGTTCTCTTCGTCGCACTTGCGGCATGCTTGCCGACCTGCGTTCTCGAACCTCGATATCCTCCAAGGCGTCATATAAGCCCTGTGTGTTATGTAAAGCTGTATCTGTTTCAGTCTCGCGTTTCTAGACACCTTCTCATGATACCTTTGCACCCGTTCCCACATCCCATCTCCCATTTGGACCCCAACCTCTGTTTCCCAGTCCAATCTCAGTTGCGTGACCTCCTTCCCCAATTTAGACATCAACATCTCGTACAGTCTGGAGACCTCATGGCCCCCCTCAGCTATATCATATATAACGTCTATGGTGGCGTCCAGTTCTTCCTCCAACACAGTTTCGGGCCACATTCTCTTAATCCTCTGTACCATTCTGTGGTACGTGATGTACTGGTCTTCGTGGTCAAGAGCCCCCCTGCCAAATATCCCCCATCGTTGCCACCCCAGCCGGCTCCCAGTGGGTCCGGAGTATCAGTCGCAGCTGAGCGTCTGCATCTGTCAATACCACCAATGGCGTCGGCGGCGAGCATGGGGATGGGTTCCCCATCAATTGGCATGCCCTGCGCCACACCTTCCACCCCAGCAGCATCATTTTAGGGCACCCCACCATCTCCGCCCTGGGTGCCCACATAACTTCTTTCAAATAAAAGGGTGCACAATCCCGCCCAAACAGCCTAAATTCGGAGGTCTCTTCATCAGATAGCCATTTGGCAACATATTGCAACTGGCTCGCCACATAGTACGCCTCGTAATTGGGCAGCTTTATACCCCCTTTGTCATGGGAGATAGGGGATACATTGTATCGCCCCAGCACTCCACATAAGGTAGGGTGTGCTGGTTTCACCTAACAAAATGTAGAAGGGATAGAAATATCCTTTCTACACTTGGGAACAGTAGTTCTCACAAGGTAAGCCAGAGAAAGTAAAAGGGGATCCCCACAGGGCAACCCTGTAACAATAAAATGGTATATACCAAAAGTTATCGAAGAACATACAATTAAAAGGAAACTATGTGGAGTCTTAAAAATGACACCCATAAAAAGAGTAAAAGGATCTGTGAGTGTGGAAAAAGGTTCCCACTCACTGAGGTATAGGGAAAAATAATCTACCAGTCCAGCAACAAGTTCTGGGGTTCTCACAAGTGAGATAGCTCTAAAGGTAAAATCTTACCTAACAGCGAGGAAGCCCACTGCAGAACTAGTCAGTTAACCGGGTGGTCCAGGGACACTTCCGAAGGCTCAGGGCGGCTGGATCCTCGAACGTGTTGAGACTGGCAAGTCCCACCAGTCCAAGGGTTGAGTACCTCTCAGGGCCTTCACAGATCAGGTAGTCCAACAGGACCTCACTGTGCTAAATGCAGGGAGGGATGCTAGGCCTCTTTGGGAGTCATCCATGGATCTTCAGTTGGCTGTTCTTCTCGACAGGATACTTGGCTCCAACGTCGATCTCAGGAAGTGCATTCAGAAGTCTACTTCTTATCCAAGATTCTGCCTGAAACCACGTCCAAGTCCACCAATGGTAAGGATCTGCACCATCCAAACAGCCAGCATTTGTCCAATCAGAGAAAACTGTGGGTTTCACTCATGCCCCACACATAGACTTTCAGGCACCATGGATGTGGAATGGGACCTTCCTGGGCCACACACACACACAAAGGCACAACTAGCCTGTGAAAGGAGCAGCTTTCCCGGTCAAGTGCATGACCTTTATGGGATTTCCTTACCTGGGAAGGCAGGAAGAAGGCCAAACAACAATATGGCAAAGAAAAAGCAAAAATGTTGTGGCGTGGCCATTTTAGTGCACTAGCCACATTTAGTAGCCATACGCGGAAACGCAAATGTGAACACTATGAAATAACACAAATATGGTAAAAATATAATTGCTGCTACCAGCATGTTTTTGGCCAAAGATCCCAAGTTAAAAGACTAGGGTGACACAAAAGTATCCCCACTGCACTGCATTGTAAGAGGCTGTGCGACTGTTAAAAAGGTACCAAAAATGTAAAAGGTAAAAAGAAAAAAGGGAAACGTAATTTCCCAGTGCTGATAGTCTGAAGGACTGATCCGTTTCCCCATAACGAAATTAGCAAAAGGCCAGCAGAGTGAAGCTGTAGGCTTCGCTTCCCTGCAAAAAGTCAGGATAGGTTAAAAAAAAAAAAAGCTAAAGGTTTGGTCATCCATGGAAACTATGGAGGGAAAGTTGCCAAAAGAGACATTTTTCCTAACAGTAGCTTTTAGTGAAATGTACATTGTATGTTCTCCTTTTTTTTTTGTAAAAGTTGTTTAGCATTTAAATTGTACTTTTTAGTGTTCTGTTACTTCACCCCTCTTGTAGTCCAATCTACGTACTCCCAACTCTTAATGCTCTGGGTATCTTTCTGTCCCACCTCCTCTGCAGCCAGAACTCTTAGTTTTCTACTTGACGTCTGTCTTCCGTATCTAATGTACTTCCCCTCCTGTAACAACTATCAAAATTGGGAGCAAAGTAAAAATAAGGTTTATGTCGGTTTAAAATATCAAACCATAGATCATTGACATAGAACAATAAGAAAAAAGAAATCAGCGTAATGCTTTGTCGCATTATTATAAACAGTTCAGATTACCATAAAAGACTGTGCTGTGTTCCACAAAGGAGTCATAGTGCCATCAGAATACAAACATCTAAGGCTTCAATATGTATTTGGTAGTCATTTGGTGGTAAATACACAGGATTATTGCCAAACTCCCTGTTACCTCCACTTGGTCATGTGGGATTAACACAGGAATATAAATGGTGGTAGAGTGTATTAATTCCCTTTTTTGGAGTCTATAAGACACTCTCAGGATTTGGGCAGAAATATCACAAGCAGTAATTCTGCCAGAATTTGACCTTAGAAAGATCGATATGTTGGGTCACAAGCTGACTAGGCCTGCAAGTTGCAAAAGTTCCAAGCACATTCGCAGTGAGAGGTAAGTTCTCTCGGTCGGGTTTTCACAGTACCTTACAATGAAGAAAAAGATGCAGCTGAAGACTTCTGTTCTTGGCAGTTCCTGCAGAACTCGCTGTTACTGAGCCTCTGTCGTGGGGACAAGAGGGAGGACGTCCGGGGACTCCTGCACTAAACTGGGACTGGTCGCAAAGCTGGCAACTGGTAAATCTTCAAGCTGTACTCAAGCACACAAACTGGCGTACCTCTCCCTGGTTATTCGGTTTCCTGCAGCACTCTGAGGAAAATACAACCAGCTCCGAGAATGGTATCCAGGTGGCTTACGGTTCGAGATGATAGGTCCCACCAACTCAAAGGGAGAAGTCGTCCTTGCAGGGCTTCTCTGCTAAGATGAACTTGGCGATTCAGACCTGCAGCAGCACTTCACCGGGCAAACCAACGGTCCAGGAGTTGCAGCAGCCGTCCTCTTCAAGCTCGTCTTTGGTTCTTTCATTCCAGTGGTCGACTCTGCATTCCAAGCCAAGAAACTCGCCTTTTATCCAATTTCCTCCCATTCATTTCAGCCTAGCTGCCACTCACCCAGCAGGGTGGCTATCCTTGCCAGACAGTCAGCCAGCCAATCACGCCAGAGTGCATTTGGGTCTCCTAGGAGACTAAGCACAGGGAGTTTCGGGCACCTGCCTCACTTGCTGCCCACCCCAGACACTCGGGCGCCAGAGGCGGTCTTCAGTCCTGAAGCCTGCCAAAGGCATAGAAACAAAGGGACCAATCCTAGTTTGGCGCACTAAGACTAACTCTAGAAGAACCTTTCCAAAAAGAAATGGTGAAAAAGTGAAGCACCCCCCGACGTATGCGCGAATCACATGTTTCTTGGACCTCAAATTCGGGAATACCCGGAACCTGGACAGAAGCCGGACGAGGACAGGTATGTCTGAAATTGTCATCCACATAAGGCTTCAAAGGGGAGACATGAAAAACTGGGTGTACCTGCCAAGAAGGGGGCAACTGAAGGCGAAAGGCCACAGCGGACAGACGTTTGATGACCTTAAATGGACCAAAATAACGGGGATCCAGTTTAACAGGTAGATTACGAACTGGCAGGTTTTTAGACGATAACCAAACCCCACCTGGAAGTCAGGTTCCGAGGTCCGCCCCCTGTCTGCCTGTCTCTTCATGCGCTCCTGTGCCTCTCCATTACACAACAGGTCCTCTAGTTTCCCACCTTCTTTTGAGGACGTAGAGGACACGTACCCAAATAATGACCAGCAGCCCCACAGTAAAGACATAAGCATAGGTTTCTCCTCCGTTTCTTTTCTTCTTCCGACAAAGGACCCCTTATGGCACCTAACTGCATACGTTCTGGTCCAGGATCTATTGATCCAAATGTACCAGCAGGAACACTAGGCATTCTAGGACTTGATCTCTCAAACCGACGTCTCTCAACTCTCCGTTCTGCCAATCTTTGGTCAATCCGAAGTACCTGTTCAATGAGACGTTGGAAGATATCTGGCACAGGAATGTGTAGCAGCTCGTCCTTGTACTCCTCTCTCAGACCCCAGCAAAACAATGTTTTCTGGGTAATTTCTGGCCATTGCGAATCGGTTGCCAATTGGCGGAAACAACTTATGTAAGATATTATGTCAGCGTTTCCTTGTTTGATGTCCATCAATTGGTTTTGTGCTGCCGAGGCCAAATTGGGCGTTTAAAAGACCTCCAAACATGCTTTCTCAAAAGCTACAAAATCATTCAGCAAAATCATTCACCTGGGAAATTTAGCAGGGAATGCCCAAGCAAGGCAGGGTCAGCAAATTCTCCAGGATGTATCTGATCTTGGCCTTGTCGTTGTTGAAATGAGTTGATCTGAAGAGGAAATGAATACAACAATAATTGCAGAATTCGGCCACGCGCCGCGTATCCCCATCAAACTTGATCGGTGCAGTATGGGCTAGTGTACTTTCAGCTTGAGAAGCTCCCACTGCCCCCTGCGTAACCAGTTTTCGTAATGTTTGGTTTTCCTGATGTAGCGTAGTCAATTCAGCTCTGAGGGCTCGCAACTCATTTTGAAGATCCTGATCTTCCTCCATCTCGGAATCTTAAGGCAGGCGTCTCAATCTGTTAAGGTAAGTATCACGGGAATGCTGCGTACCCGTTTGATTAGTCGAGGATCTTGAATTGGCTGCCAAACTGTCTGCTGTATCCAGATGTAAGTATGACGCAGGGAACTGTCCTGACCTCAACCCAAGATAGATTCTGGGTGGAAGGCGAACCAACTCCCAACGTCACGATGCGAGCTCGGACTCCGGGAGCCCCCCGAAGTGCGGAACCCCAAGCGTGAAAGCGCGGGTAGACCCGCCAGGAAGGTGCCAGTCGGGAGGGAGCAAGAAAGCCCGGTCTCCAGGTAAGTGGCGTGACACCCCTCCAGCACTCTATACTAAGATAGGGTGTGCTGGGTCTAGGCTTTTGAAAAGACTAGTAAAGTCAATTTCACTATACTTTCTCTGGGAAACAGTAGTTTATCCCAGAGAAGGTATTTAAACTTTGGGAAAGCCTGGAAAGGTTTCCCTCTGTCACTGCGCTGAGGGTGCTGTGTGACACACATGAAAAGATGATGCCTATGGAGTTGTCTAAAACTCCATAACCAAAGAAAACACAGAGTAGAACACATTCAAAATACATGAGAGAGTGGGAAAAAGGCTCACACTCTCTCCAGGTAAAAACATCAAGTCCTCAAAATCCAGAAAAGTTGCTGGGGGTCTCTAATGTGAAGAGAATTAGCACATTTATGAGAATTCTTCCTAACATCATCCCCTTTACATTTTATATAGTGAGACCAGCACACCCCACTTTATGTGGAGTGCTGGGGAGATACATGGTGTCCCCTTTCTCACTGTTCCCGTAACATTTCTGTTACAGTGACAAGCTATTATGGCTGGTGGCAGTGGACATACTTCACTTACTTATGTGTTAATATTACACGCAGGCTGTCAAACCAGCCGCAGTAATGTACAGAAGGGTCACCATTCTACTAGAATGGTGGCTTTTTTCGCCATTTCTAGTGTGCTTCTTCTTACTCTGTCCTTCGTCTGCCGCCCTGGGTGGGGAGGTCCTGGTTGTTCTTTTGTTTTCAGCAGGAACCCTTTGTGTAGCTAGCCGAGGCTCCAGTGTGTCTGTGAAGGCAGTAAGTGAGGGAGCAGTCAGAAAATCTGCTCACCTTTGTCTATTGGTGTGCCTAAGAGAAACCAGTTCCCACTGGGGGGCTGGCTGTCCTGTTTGGACAGCCACCCACCCCTTTCTGTAAACTGCAGGTAGAGTTTGCAGAGGTTGTGTTTAGGTACCTGTATATCTGGCCTGGATCTTGGAGCAGAAGACAAGTTGACCACTGGAACAGAAGATCCGATAAAGAAGAAGAGGAGAAGACTGCTGTAGCTACTTCCAGCGACCGGAGATGCCTGCTGTGTAACCGCTGCCTGGGCTGACCCCTTCTTTGAAGCAATATAGAAGTTATGAAGATGATGACTCTGACCCAGAGACTGACGGGGCCCATCAGTCTTGGGACGACCCACATTTTGAGTATTCCACGACAAGCTGTGACCTTCCTGGACTGCAAACTGCCAGTACCCTGGGACTTCAAGCCTGTGCATCGTCTTCCAGAATCCGATTCTGACTGAAACATTAGTGGACTCCTGCTGGACCTCCAGAGACATGATTCCACTCCTTGAAGTCCCCTTACCACAGTGGAGGATTGAAATAGCGAGATAAATCGGACTGGCGACAACCGTCCTTCATGTGATACCTTGAAAAGGGTGCCAAATGCACAAAGCCGCGAGAAGCACCAAAGAATCCTTTGTTGGGAGCCTCTTCTGTCGACTGCTGCTGCAAGTTCCCATCCAGTGTCCTTTCTTTCATCACCTTGACCAAGAATCCAGAGACTGTGTACTGTGCAGTTGCATCGTGAAGGAGTCTGCCTGCAAGCTCTTATTCATTGCTGAGGAACTGTTTGGCTGAGGGTACCACTTACCTAAAGTCTTGTGTCGCTCCTGTGTAGCTGAGTGGCTGATTCGTGTGTTTGGGAGTTCGCGCAGATCGTTCGCCCAGGCCTAACGCTGGAATGCATCTAGGAAGCCTTCTGCGAAGTCCCTGAACACTTTCTACTTACTCTAAAGTCTGTACCTAATTGTTAGACAAGAAATCCTCTGTAACTCTGACTTTCTTGCATCTGAGCCCTATCCTGACCTGCCTACTTTTGGCTTCTGGACCACCAGGATCCCTCTTCTGTCTCTGAGATCACTCATGCCATAGAATAGGGAAGGACTCTCAAGTATAAGGCCTCTGACTTATTGTAAAGGTGTTAGTGTGTGACTTTGATTCCTGAACTAGAAAAAGTTGCAAAGTGTTGCTAAGTTCTTACTTACCTTTTGAGTTGCTTATTGCCCCTCTGAAAATTATTAGAAGTTATTTACTTACCTTTAAATTGTGTTCCACTCTTCTAGAAAGTAATTGAGTTGGTATTTCTTTATTATTCCTGAAACTGAATATGTGTAAAAGTCTACCAATAGGGTTTACTCACCTTGAATAGCTGCTGCCGTTCCAAATGTGTAACAATAGGTTCTTACTTACCCTGAACTGTTTACTGCCTTTCTGAAAAGTCGGATAGAGTTCTTGCTTAGCTTACAATTCTGTTCCACAGTTCTGGAAAGTAACATTGCTGTAATTAACTATTCCTATAATAGAAATAGGGTAAGAGTTTATTACCAATATGGTTATACTCACCTTAAATAGCATATTGCCATTCTAAATCGGTATCCTCAGTTCTTACTTATCCATGAGTAGCTGACTGCCCCTCTGAAAAGTAATTCACAAGTTATTGCGCACCTTTGAATTGTGTTCCATTATTCTGAAAAGTATTGTTAGTGTAACTGTATCAATCCTGAAAGAAGAATGTTACAAATGCTGCCAAGTGCTTAACTGTTAGTGGTAGTATAAGGGTGTTATTCCTGAAACAGAATAATTTATACAGTGCCCATGTTCACTGGTAACAGTGTTGGTATAACTATAGTATTCCTGAAATAGAATAACACTGTATTTTACCAATAGGGGCTGCTTACCTTGAATTACAAACGGTCATTCTAAAAGTCTAATAATGTGGTTTTACTCCCCATGAATATGATAGTGCCATTCTAAATGTGTATCACTAGGTTTTATTCACTCTGAACTGCATACTGAGATTCTAAATAAGGATTATACTTGGTTTGCATACCATAATTATAGTGTTGGTTGTTATAATTGTGTTTATGAATGATAATAGTACTTACCTTCCAAAAGAATTCTCTTTGCCTGTGTACATATAAAATAAACAATTCTTTTTACAATACATCAGTGTTTCTACGGCCCATATGCATGCTACAAGTCTTTTGTACCTATCTACAGCCCTCTCTCCCTCCTAAGATAAGCCTGACTGCTCTTTCCACGCTACCAAGGTATGGAGTGCCAGTCTATACTAAGAGTTGGAGTTTACTGTATTGCCCAAGGTATCATTTTAAAAAGCCCCCTGGTTGGACTTTAGAAAAACTGTCCTAACATCCTCCACTCTTCTCTTTGCCTGAAATCCTCCTTCTCACTCTGCTCCTTTTACTCCCTCCTCTGCACACTTCTTCACCTCCACTTCTCTTTTTTCCTCCTCGGCTCCTCTTTCTCCCACACAATACCTTCAATCCATACACAGTTAAAAAGACTCATACATTTGACGAACTCCGTCCTAGTGTCCTGTGAACATAGAAAGAACCCATGTTTTCCAGGTAGTGGTATCTGTCTGTCTCTGGGTCGCGCTCTCACCATCCGTCCCTCCTTGCCAAACGTTGACACTCCAAACATCACTCCCCCTCCCGTACTCTGAACTTCCAAATGTCAAAGGTATAAGTCTTTTCAACTTTGTGTGGACGGTGGTATTGTATGTGATTGGAGAAAAAGGGAGGATAGCTCAGGGGCAACGTGCTCGCCTTGGAAGCAAGAGGCCACGGAGCACCACAGGTTTGATCACCGGGTCCGTGCTTACAAACCTCTGGGTATTAATCATATCATAAACTATCATATCCCCACTTGATCACTGACCCTCCCAATGGCTCCACAGGCTGATGTGTCATAAGGCCTTGTTGCTATTTTTATTTTGCGCTCTTTCCATAGAATGGTCCAGCATGGATCACGGCTTTGCATCGCCTACTCTATAGCCTGCTGATTGGGACAGCTCACAAACGTGAACAGGCTTAAGGTCCATGAACTGCCAGGTGAGCCACACTCTCAAGCTGCTATCTTTGCATATAGCAGGCCTTGCGCTTACATCATTTGCTGATGCCCACGGTGGTGACTCCATGGACTGCTGCACCGTTGTTTTCCATGCTGTCAGCAGGCTGATACTGTGCAGTCTCTCCTCACGGCACCAGGTGATTTTAGGGCTAATCTGGTGGGACACACAGACAAGACTAGTTAGCTTCTGGGGAGCATGGGGCTCCCTCATGCAACTTCTCATGGCCTACATTATGGAGCAGGTGGTGGACCTCAGCCCCCAGAGTCACCCCAGTTCCATCCTCTAGTCTTAAACATGGGGGATTCATTACAACTTTCTAAAGCCTGCACCTCTTAAAATAAGGTACAACAATGCTTTAAGCATATATAAATAAAGTGAACAGAATATTAGAAAGTGCATATTGGTTTTTATTGAACACCATGTTGTAATGAGAAGCAATTTTGATGCACCTATTAGTTCAGTCGCTCATGTTGGTTGCCAGAAGCAATTGAGAGAATCGCAGATACGTAATTAATTGGTGGAAGGTGATGGGGTTTGCAACCTATAAAAGACTTAAAGGGGAGATGGGCCGGGATGGTTTGTTTGGGTGGTTCATAAAGGAGACCCTGTATGTCTAGGTAGCTCTTATATTGTTTAAGTTTGCATTTCACTTTTTTGAGGTAGATCAGAAGATAAAAACAAGACATCGTTTCAATCTGTGTTAGTTCCAATCTCACCATGGAGATGCTTGGTATATGCCTGGCAGACATGGACGGCAGGAAGTATGTCTTTAAGAATAAGTTCCTCCAAAAGAGCATTTGGGTTTGATCAAAATGGCCATCTATGGAACCAGAGGTTTCAACTTAATCTGGTCCTGGATCTTCCCAATTAATAATGCAAGATGGATTAGTTCAGATGCTATTGTGAAGGTCAGACCCGACAACCCTGTCAGCAATTTCTGTTCAACGCGGCTGTTAAGCAAGATTGTATGCAGTACCCTTTGGGTGCACTACAAAAACCCTGACCTCCTGGCAATAGGAACCTTTAGTATAAGTCTGTACTACACAGGTTGGTACTCAGACCCAGTAATGGCCTCCATCTTTCATCTGACTGTGGACCTTTGTCCGATTCCTGCTCTGGACCCAGAGGGGGAGCCCAACGATTGGCTGGTGGGATTGTTAGGAAAGGTCCCCAGTGTGCCCAAGCAGCACATCAGTACCACCAAGAGAGCAGGAAGACCCTACAAAGAGAGTCTGTGAGGGACGAAGCTCATAGAAAGCCCCAAGTGTGGGAGATACTAGAGACTTAATTGTCCCCACTTTCTCTCAAATCTTTAACAATCCCCTAATAAATTGTGAGAACCCTATACTTCTTGTGTTGTGCCTATCTAGGCATGTGGGAATCACTCGGCTTCATGACTTGGGATTCTTTGGCTAGGCTTACAATTCGCATCAGCCACAAGATTCTAACACTACTATACATTCACTGACTTTTTGAGATCCATCTGAGAGAAATAGACAAACAGAGCAATTAATCAACAATAATAAGACAAACTCCTCTCCCTCTTCCCTGAATGCTCTTCATGGCGCCCTTTGCTGACTTGTTAAGCTATGTGAAAGGTGATTAATTGAAAATGTTGGAGAAACGTAGCTCTGCTTTACATCACGCTCCCACTAAAAAATGATTAAGTCCTGAAGGGAGTTTAAAATATGTGTCTTATTTGCAAGCTGGCACTGATACTGGTTTATGGATTCATTTGGTGAATAGCACTCATCTCAATTTACACTGGCTGTATAATAAATCGTACTTCATGGTACTCCAAACAGTATTTTTTTCTTTTAAAGAAGTAGCCTTATTTGAAATTGAAATCAATTCCTTAGTCCACTCTGTGAGACACCCCACATCTATGTATAGTCATACACAGATAGGCAATGTCGAGCATTTCAACATCAACGCGGGATCGGAAAAAAAGCGAACGTACATAATAAAAGCCCTCAAACAAATAAAAACACATTATAGTATGAATACTAGGGTTGCAAGGCAAGCAATCGGTCTTGCGATGGCAGCTCTGGGTTATTTACACTGTCTCAGTCCATCATGCACCCCCAGACATATGCAAACATAAAAAATCCCAAAAATAGATCTTGGAAAGTGAAAAGTTTAAAGGATGGTGTAGGATCGAGAGACATTTCAACTCTGCGTTATAATAACTGCGCAAATGGAAAAACGCTGAATGTAGATGCCAGATGCAACGGTGATATAAACTTGGCCTTGAAGATTTCCATCATCCAAGTAGTTCATATTGGTTTCATATGTGGTGGTCATGCTCTGAAAAGAGGTTCTGGCACACATTAAGGTAATTACGGTGGTGCAATTACCATTAGACCCATGGGTGGTACTTCTTTGGGGCACGAAAACCAAGATCTACCCTAGTTCGGAGCATCTGGCAATGCTTATTACTCATATCCTGGTTGTAGCCAGGATTACGATTGCACAGGATTGGAGGGGGACGGTGGGCTCACTGCTGCAAATGTGGTGTGGTGGGGTACGATATGGGACAATTTAGTGGCTAAAAAGATTACGGCATTGATCCAGAATCTATACTCAAAATGTGGCAACATATATCTTCCCTTTAATGAATACACATAAGCATATCCTCCGATTACGCAGAGGCCGAGATTAATGGTGCATTTTGATTTATTGTAACTCAGACTCTCCTTTGCTGCATTCCTTCAGAGAATCTCCGATATAACTGTTTAGGAAGAAGCAGATAAAGACTTGGGGCCTCATCAGAATTTGGGCGCCTAACGTAAATAGCGTTACCGCCACTCGGTCCGGCGCTAATAGCACAGGATCCCGAGTTACGGTGGGGGCGGTAAATCCCCATTCCTACTGGGTCCATTGGAGCCAATGGGGCATTTTGGGTGCTATTACCGGCGGCGCTAATAGTGCTGCAGTAATAGCGCCACAAATGGGAGGAAAGTGGCTAGATTTACCTCCAGTTTAAAGCTGCAGGTAAATCTGCAACTTTCCACCCAAACTCAGGATTGGGCGGGGCGGTAATAGGGATGCTGCTGCATTTATACCGCTCCGCCCAACCCGTGATGAGCCCCTTAGAATCCAGATCTATTTGACCGAGTATGTTGCTGAGCAAAATGTTCCCACTGTGGTCTTAAAATGATGTTTGGCTTGCATATACTTTCATACCCTTTCTTATACTGCTTATATTCATGTTGTAAAGGATGGTGGAGGCCTGCTCCTTAAATAAATTTGTAAAAATAACAGTCACATAAAACTATCATTTCAAATAAGTACTGGGGTAATAATGCACAGTATTAAATATACCAAGTATATTATAAAACAGTAATGTCTCTAAAAGGACTCTCCTAACTCCAATGTTTATATGTGGGCACCCAACATAAAATAAAAGAAGGGCCCGGAAAAGCAGGGCACCATGAAACCTAGCAAGCAGGTAAGTGCCCAGTGGGCCGGCACAATAATGACACCCCCCAAACCTAGTGTACGTGGAAGGCCGTAGAGCTGATGGTTAGCACCTAATACACATGGTAAGGTATGGGATTAACAAAAATGGAAAAACCCAATTAACCCCCAAGAAAAATATGTTTAAAATCCCAAAGGCCTATAACATTATTCCACAGTCATTAGGGAAACTTCTAGGGCATGATATTAAAATTAATGCATATACACACCTGGTGATAAGCCTTAGGATGTAGGAACCGATAGTCAACCCAAGTTAAATATTTTCAAGAATTACTGTACGGGTTTTAGCAACCGTAACCTCGTTCATATAGTTCAGGGAAAAATTAATGCAGTGTTACTACGTTTAGTGCAATGTTTAATCTTGCAGAAATGTAGAACATGACTTTAAAGAAGGAACTTGTAGGGCCCTTAGGGGACACAGGAACTATGTCCAGGACCAGGTGAATACTCCAGAGTTAATTCTGCAGAGTTCCAAAGCAGATTCGTAGTTCAACAGGAATTAATGGGTAAAGTTAAAGGGCCATCCTCTTTAATGGAGAATGTCTGATCTACCCTACAGCTGTGGGTTCTGCAATAAGAAAACCCAGATAGGCCAGAGAAGATACTAGGGAAGTGTTCCATAGGTCGGAAGATGGACCACAGCTCCAGGAGAAGAACTGGCAGGACAGGAGGGCCCCCAATTGAACTCTACGGGACAATGCAGTAAAGACTTGCCTCCAAGAAATGTCTAACTTGGATCAGAGGGACACCGAAGGTGAATAATTCAAATAACCGACCACGCCAGGAACCATAGGTAGGTACTCAAGTCATTTGATTTGGGTATAACAGCTCAAGCGACCTGAAACAATTGTTGAATAAATGACTCTTTTCCACAGGTGTGGCTTTTAGGATTCAGTTGTCAAGGACTTGGATGCTGAGCCAACAGCAATCCCATTGACCCACAAAAGGAACAAAGTCTTTTCCCAGGAACTCAAGCCTGCATTGGAGATTTCAATGAGTAGGGCACCAGGAAGTCAAAGGAACCCATGATAAATGGCGTCCACCAAAAGAAGGCAGCACAGCAGCAAAGAGTCCCAGGAAGGATACAACAGCTGGAGGAACCTGCAGACATCCCAACTGACAATCTGGTGGAGTGATGGAGTCTTTGCACCCCTCTAGACACCAGCAGTGACCCACAGCCAAGCAGAAGATCTTGCTGGTAAATGATGGAGTGCGGTCATAACATTGTAGATCAATGGTTCCAGAGTGAACGGTTCGACCATGCAGATTTAGGGAGTTAGCAGTAGTCTACAAGAAGCTCAGACTGGACTTCTAGAGGGCCAAACCCAAAAGTGGAATATGCCCAAGCCACTTCCCTCAACAGTTATTACCAAGTAAGGGCTTTAAAAATGTGAAGATAAAAGATGGAGCGTCCGAGAAGTCCAGAGAAGGTTATGGGAACCCCTTAAACTTGGGACTGAGAACCAAGAAGATGCGACCCCAAGTACCATAGAACAATGATACAGACGCATCTTAAATCGGAGACTGGGGACCAGGGAAGAGACACCAACAAGACCACAGAGGAAGGGTGAGGGGTCCCCTTAAAACCTAAGACGGAGAACCAAAGGGAAGATAGCCCAAGAAGGCCAGAGAAGAAGGTGCAGGAAACATTTGAACCTGAGTTTGGGACATCAGGATAGATTCCCTAAGCCGAAGGGGGACAAAGGGCGCAGGAACCCCTTTAAACCTATCCTTGGGGCTCTAAGTCTCAGATTCAGTCTGATCCTTGTTATCTCCACCAACCCCCTCCTCACCTGAAGTCTTTATGGCTGAGGTACCGTCTGAATCAGAGTCCCAGGATTCATCCGTTGGTATCTCCTTTCTTCTCTGTCTCCAAGAGTCGCTGGGCTTCTTGGGCGTCCTTACTCCTGGTTTGGTGCGATGGGTATGGGCTCCACTAGAGGCCACTTTGCCTGAGATGCAATTTGCCTGGCAGTGGGGACCCCAGGGAGCCCACCCCAGACCAGGGAAAAAGCCTTGCCGAAAAAACCCTGGTAGGTTGTGATATCTTGCTGGGACTACTGGTCCCAGAATGCACTGAGATACTGAAGGAGTAGGCAAAGTCCACAATGGCTCCAGATATACACCCAAGAGGGCAGCAGCAGGATACTAGGAGTCCGGAGGGCTAGGTTGCAGAAGAATATCAGGTTCCTCGCAAGAACTGCGAGTTAGGAAAGAGGGAGTTCCAAGAAGGTAAGGTAAGCAGTAGACAGCATACAGCGGAACAGCCGTCTGAGAACGGCAGAAACGGAAAGGGGAAGCCGTTCGGAAAGCGGCTAGGAGGAAAAAAGGAAAATAACACACGAGCGCTGGGAAACACTTTCCAAACACTGGAAGTTGCAACGCAAGTGCGTTAGCAACTTCCGGGAATATAAAGTCAAAAGACTAGAACGCGCATAGCGATTCCAGGGAAGGAGTCCGTCTTCTACCTTCTTTCCAGTCTCCATCTTGGGTATAGTCTCCACGGCGGGCGAGTTGTGACAGTATGACCCCTTTTTAGGCCTCCACCCCCTGGTTTTCCGGGATGGAGGTGATGGAATCTCCGTAGTAGACGAGGAGCAGAAATGTTCTTAACTGGTTCCCATGTGCATTCTGACCTTGGGTATCCTTTCCAAAAAACCAGGTATTGTAGTACACCTCTTTTGTATCTGGAATCCATGATGTCGGAAACTTCATATTCCTCAGTGGTCTTTGGAGACTTTTGCGGGGAGCTTTTTGTCTTTCGTGAATGAGGGTCCTCAATATATGGTTTAAGGAGTGAGGTATGAAAGACCGGATGAACTCTTTTGAGAATCGGGGGAAGGTCCAGTCTAAAAGCCACAGGATTGATCTTGGCTGAGATACGAAAGGGCCCAAGATACCTGGGTGCAAACTTTCCTGGATGAACCCATCTGGGTAAATACTTGGTGGATAACCACACCTGCCTTCCTACTTCCCACTGAGGATTTGGGCTTCTTTTTTGATCTGCCCATCTTTTACAGTCTTGTCGAGCTTTTGCGAGATTGGATTCTGATACTCGATGCATCCTCTGTATGGTATCCAGTAGATGATCCACTGAAGATGTGTTTGTAGGAGGGATACCAGAGAGAGGTATATGCTTTGGGTCGTAACCATAGGTGCACTTGAAAGGACTCATGCCTAGGGAGGTATGTCTAGTGTTGTTATAAGAGAACTCGGCCATGGGCAGAAGATGGAACCAATCGTCTTGTTCTTGGTTACAAAAACACCGTATGTACTGTTCGAGAGTGGCGTTCAAACGTTCAGTTTGCCCATTGCTTTCCGGGTGGAACCCTGAGGAAAGATCTCCTGATTCCTAATGTTCTGCACAGAACTGTCCAGAATTTGGACGTGAATTGAGCGCCTCTATCTGAGACTATATTGGTGGGAATCCCATGAAGCCTGACTTTGTCCTTCAGAAAGACTTCTGCAGTCGTGCTGGCAGTAGGGAGTCCTTTAAGAGGAGAAAAGTGAGCCAGCTTGCTAAAGGAATCGATTGTGACCATTATGGCGGTGTGTCCACAGGATTCTGGCAGCTCCACTATGAAATCCGTCGATATCTGTTGCCAAGGTCCTTCGGGCTGTTTTTCTTGTTGTAGAAGTCCTAGGGGTCTGTGGTAATCGTACTTGTTTTGAGCACACACAGGGCAGGTCTTTACATACTCCTTCACATCTTTAGCCAGGGAAGGCCACCAAAATTGGCGAGATGTTAACTCTAGTGTGGCTCTTTGGCCCTTGTGTCCAGCAGAGGGAATATCGTGACACCAGGACATTGCTTGTACTTGGAGTTCTCGGGTTGGTATATACAAAGCTTCCTTTTTAAAGAGAAAGTTGCCCTTCCCTTTCAAATCCATTTCTGAACTCCTATTGTTCTGTTGTTCCGCTTTTACCCGTTCCAAAAATGTGTTTATGTTGACGATGAATGTCTTCCCTGCTAACATAAGTTCCTGTTCTGGTAGATCTCCCGAATCTTCACCCATACTCCGAGAAAGGGCATCTGCCAGAGTGTTGTCCTTTCCTGGGAGATAGGTGATCTCAAAGTCAAATTGTGAGAAGAAATACGCCCACCTAGCATGTCGTGAGTTGCGGCATTCCATCTTTTGAAGGACTTTAAGGTTTTTATGATCCGTACGGACCAAAAACGGGACTACAGAGCCTTGTAGCAGATGTCTCCATTCCTCACACGCTTGTCGGATGGCCAGGAGTTCTTTTTCTAACACGGAATAGTTGCGTTCACTAGTGGTCAACGTGCGTGAAAAATAAGAGAGAGGATGTTCTAAGCCGTCTTCCTCCTTCTGTAGTAATGCAGCCCCGATAGCACCGAGGGAAGCATCAGTTTCCACTATGAACGGGCGTGTTTGATCTGGTTGTCTGAGGATCGGAGCTGTTACAAAAGATCTTTTCAAGGTTTGGAAGGCTTGTTCAGTGCCGGAATCCCAATGGAATTTCACCCCCTTTTTAAGAAGATTGGTGATAGGTAGAATAATCTCAGAGAAATTGGGGATAAACTTTCTATAGAAGTTCGCTAGTCCTAAGAATCGTTGGATTCCTTTGACATTAGAGGGTACAGGCCAATTTGTAATGGCATTCGTCTTGGCTGGATCCATCTGTAGGTTATCTGCAGATAATATAAAACCCAAATATGGTACTGTGGATGCCTCAAATATGCATTTTTCGGGTTTAGCTAGTAGACTGTTTCTCCTTAAACGTTGTAAGACTTCTGTTACCAAGACACGATGTTCAGCCAGGGTGGCAGAAAAGACAAGAATGTCGTCTAGGTAAACGACCACTGAGGAGTAGAGCATATTTGAAAACACATTGTCCATGAATCGTTGGAATTGTGCCGGTGCATTGACTAGTCCAAAAGGCATTACTCTATATTCGTAATGTCCTAGAGGTGTCCGGAAAGCCGTCTTCCACTCATCCCCTTCGCGGAGTCTTAAAAGGTGATAAGCTCCTCTTAAATCCAGCTTGGTGAAGACCCGGGCCCCCTGGACAGCTTCAATGATGTCCTTCATTAATGGCATAGGGTATCTATCTCGCACTGTAAGACTATTCAGACCTCTGTAATCTATACAGGGACGTAGTTCTGTTGTTCCTTTCTTTGGAATAAAAAAGAGAGAAGCCCCTGCTGAGGAAGATGACTCTCTAATAAGGCCGTTCTCTAGGTTGGTGGCAAGGTACTCTTTCAGAGCTTGCTTTTCCGGTAGTGACAACGGAAACATTCTCCCGAAAGGCACAACTGCTTCCGGTGTCAGATCAATCTTGCAATCTTCTCTGCGATGTGGTGGTAGAAGGCGGGGTTGTGTGTCTGTGAATACATCAATGAATTCCTGATAGGGAGCTGGTATCATGATGACACTGAAGGAATGATGCAGTGTTGCTTGAATGACTGGGGTGATTTCTGTAGTTAAGCAATGTTGACTGCAGTACTGTGATTTGAAGTCTACTGTGTTCAAACTCCAATCAATGTGAGGATTGTGCTTTCTTAACCAGGGAATACCCAGTATTACCGGAAAATGTGCCGCCCTGATCAGATCAAATGAGAGGTATTCCTGATGATTAGCCATCTTTATCTTCAACTCCTGTGTTTCGTGACTAATTGGGCCTGATGTTAGTGGGGTACCATCGACTCCTTCCACCGGTATAGATCTGATCTTCGGTCGTCTGGGTAAGAGATGTTCCTTTGCCCACTTGTCGTCCACAAAGTTGCCAGCCGCTCCACAGTCTAACATGGCTATGCACTCCACGGACCCTGTCGGCTCCCATTCTATTAGTATCTTGATCACCATAAGACTGCAACAGTCCAAAGCCGAAGGCTGCGCTAAGTGACAGGGATTTATGGTGTTCACCCCTTCCCTTTCCCTGTTTAAGGTTGGGGTCCTTCGTTTCCCTGTCTTTTGGGGGGTACTGCAGGACAATCTCTTAATAGATGGCTGTTCGACCCACAATACATACACAAGCCGAAGTCCCTTCTTCTTTTGCGTTCGCTAGTAGATAGAGGTCCACGTGTGGTTCCAATTTGCATAGGTTCTTCCGTGGATCTCTTTTCAGGCATCGAAGAGGGGTTTGGTCCTGATAAAATATTGCGTGGTCTTCTTCTTTCTGCCTTCCTTTCTGCCATACGGAACTCTACTTGTAAGACTAAGGAGACCAGGTCTTGGAAAGAATTAGGTCTGGCAACTCTTGCCAGTTCGTCCTTAATGTCTTCGTGGAGTCCTCTTCGGAATATAGTCTGTTGGGCAGTTTCGGGCTATCCTGCTTCTGCAGCTATCCTTTGAAATCTCACAAGGTACGTTTGAACATCCGATGACCCTTGTCGTATGTCGAGTAGATTTTCAAAGGCGGAATACAAGACCTCCGGTCTCTCGAACCTTTCTTTTAGTCGTTGTGTGAATAGGCCGTAATCAATGAGAACCGGATCTGAAGTAGTAACAAAAGGCGTAGCCCATGCCAGAGCGTTGCCTGTCAGATTGGATATCAAGAACCCAACCTTAGTTCTGTCTAATTCGTAGGTCCTGGGGCGAAAGGCGAATTGGATTGTGCAGGCATCCAAGAATTCTTTTAATTTCTTTGGGTCCCCATCATATTTCCCACACGACAAGGGAAGAGGGAGTAGTTCTCCTCTGTTATCATCCCGTTGAGGTGCCCGTTGTCCCAACTGTTGAACCTGTTGCTGTAATGCTGTATTGTCAGCTCTTAGGGACTGTACTTCAGCCGTCAGGGCCTGGATGGCGTTTACCATTTCCTGGTATTGTTCTAGGGAGGCCATAATCTCTGGGCGTTGCAATCTCTCAGATTCAGTCTGATCCTTGTTATCTCCACCAACCCCCTCCTCACCTGAAGTCTTTATGGCTGAGGTACCGTCTGAATCAGAGTCCCAGGATTCATCCGTTGGTATCTCCTTTCTTCTCTGTCTCCAAGAGTCGCTGGGCTTCTTGGGCGTCCTTACTCCTGGTTTGGTGCGATGGGTATGGGCTCCACTAGAGGCCACTTTGCCTGAGATGCAATTTGCCTGGCAGTGGGGACCCCAGGGAGCCCACCCCAGACCAGGGAAAAAGCCTTGCCGAAAAAACCCTGGTAGGTTGTGATATCTTGCTGGGACTACTGGTCCCAGAATGCACTGAGATACTGAAGGAGTAGGCAAAGTCCACAATGGCTCCAGATATACGCCCAAGAGGGCAGCAGCAGGATACTAGGAGTCCGGAGGGCTAGGTTGCAGAAGAATATCAGGTTCCTCGCAAGAACTGCGAGTTAGGAAAGAGGGAGTTCCAAGAAGGTAAGGTAAGCAGTAGACAGCATACAGCGGAACAGCCGTCCGAGAACGGCAGAAACGGAAAGGGGAAGCCGTTCGGAAAGCGGCTAGGAGGAAAAAAGGAAAATAACACACGAGCGCTGGGAAACACTTTCCAAACACTGGAAGTTGCAACGCAAGTGCGTTAGCAACTTCCGGGAATATAAAGTCAAAAGACTAGAACGCGCATAGCGATTCCAGGGAAGGAGTCCGTCTTCTACCTTCTTTCCAGTCTCCATCTTGGGTATAGTCTCCACGGCGGGCGAGTTGTGACACTAAGGTACTAAAAGACTCATTTGCTTTAATGTTGTTTATGATCATAGTTCACATTTCTTATTTCAGCCATCCTGTAATTTATTCCCGAAATAAAAGAAAGTAATTTAAACTGCAAGTAAGTCTGTCTTGGCCTGCTCATTGACCCCTGTCACCTTCGTGGTAGCCCCCACTAGCTATTGGTTTGATTCTTCTATTTAATTACAATGTTTGTAAAATGAAGTAGAACTTTCGAGCGCTTTTAGTATTATGAGTTTGTAGATATTTATGTATGGATTATTGTAATAGGACACAAAGTCACAGTTCACTGATCAGATCAACCAATTTCTTTTCTGGGCTTTTGGATGAATATTTTTATTGGAGAACGGAGGAGGGGGCGCGCATCAGCTTTTCTTTCTTGAGGCATGTAGTCGTCATTTGTCAAGGTTAAAACAACCACAGTGCAGCATTAGCATACCTCCTCATTGGTGGTATTGATTTTGTAAAAATATATAGCTAGATAGAATTAGTTTTCCATCCCCTTAGCTGTTCAGTGTATGGCACATACTTAACTAATGTATCTGCATTTGCTTTGATGTTGTCATTTGTTCGGCCAATTGAAGTGTGCTTTTTGAATGCCTGGTCTCTAATTTCTGTGCTCCACAATGTGTTTTATCAGGGAACACTACGACTGACCTCATTGAAATGAATGTCCTGCCCCCGCTGCTAGTTCTCCTGAACTCTGACAATGAAGACGTCCAGCAGGCTTCCATAACACTCCTCTGTTCGTTGTCTCAAAACCCTTCAAATCAGGTAAGAGTGCACTCCTGTCCCAAGTCTGTTTCCTTCTGTGGCTCCAAATTGCTGAAAGAGGGTGTTTAATCTTCAGGCTTAAGTCTGTGAATAGGTATCTCCCTTCTGACAAATGCCTGTGAGAGTAGCACCAATAGTAAGTCAGTCTGTCTCTCTCCCCCTCCTCCTCCTCTGCCCCCCCCCCCACTCCCACCCTTGTCACTGGTTGTTCGTTCCACCACCCGACCTATCCCATTCCTATTCAATGTTGATGTTGGCTTGCTCCCTCACCACCCCTGCTTGTGTGCTATGCGTTTGACAAACTATATGTCATTCGAAAGATGATCTCACATTCTTAAGTTTTGAGGAGCCTGCCCTTCCCTTTGATAGCCTAACGTCTTGTGCTTTAGCCTCTTTTCTGCTGCCACCTGTGCCCTGTACCATTTTTTTTTTATTAGCAACTATACTTTCAGCAATACATATTCAAAATATATACGTCATGCATTATAGAATAATAGAATATTAAAAGGGCATTCTAAAGAAAAAGAAATGCAAGGTTCAGTTTGCTAAGAGCTGAAAATGACGGTCAACAATAAGGCGATATGGGCCTAAGGCTAAATGTTAAAGGCAGAGACATGCATGATGCCATATTAATCCAGCACACATGTGTGATGCCATCAGAACTGGACATGAATCCGCTATAATTTTCTGTAGACATATGCAATGCAGTATGAGGACAGCACTTTACCATGAGTATGTATCAGGCAAAAATAGTAACAAGTTCAAGAGCAAACCCCATTGCCCAAAACCTCCCCCTTCCATAGGGTTAATCCCAACTTGTAACGCCTCATGTTCTATGTAACACACATATATATATCTCCTTTATCCGATCAAATAAACCAGAAACTTGAGAGAGCATCTATGGCCCTTGTACCAAGCAAGCATACAAAGTGTATGCATTTGTGTATGCATGGTTTGTGTTTCTTGGTATAGTGTGCAACAGCTGTCAAACACATTTCTGGAGTCAGCAAACCAGATCTACTAGTTAATCTTTCCATTTGGAACTTCACTATATCCCAGGAAGCCCCCAGTAACATGCAAGACCAACATAAATGAATAGACCTTTGGGACAAAGATGCTGCTTACAGGCTTCTATTTAACATAGTAAATCAGGATTTACATACGTCGTGTAAAGGATGTTATTTTGAATTGGCATAAAAGTGGCGTTTGGGGTATTTTTCTTGGTGTGTATGAATACCTAATAAAGAGGGGCAAACGGAAGTCTTGGTCCGATATATATTTTTAGCCATAGACAAGATCTATCCTCGTCCATAGCCTGGCAACACCCCTCACCTCGTTGAACATTCTTGTGCCGAGGAGTGAACGGTTGAATTTGTGACCCGATTGATTGTAAACCGTTTGGACTATGCGATCACGCTCTCCACTTTCTCCCGTTCTCTGGATTTTTCTTCGGGAGGACCTGACGGTGGATGTCTGTCTCTCCTGATGCCAGTGATGACCCTGCAGTTGGCTGAACTGTAGTTGCTCCCAGATCCTGATGGACGACACTGAAGTCTGACTATGCTTCACCTTGGACACTTTAATACTATACCCTTTCCTTTTTCATAGATGTTAAGACAGAATTGTTATTTTGGGTGATTCTGGGTCCACTTTCTAGGGCCCCTTAATTCCCCCCCCCCCTATTGTTTTGGGATCACTGACACATTTTTGGAAGCCAGAGGCACTTCTCCCTAAGTCCCCCTGCAAAAGCAATTCTTTTTGACTTCTTAGGTTATATGGTATTTGGTCGCCCCTGAGGCGCCTAGTCTCAGGGGTACCTCTCAGGCACCCCATGTTTGCCATTGGATGATTAGATCACCCTAAATTGTTTTCAGGGGAAAGCATTGTGGCAGTTGTACTTTAATTTTGGCTTCACCATGGGTGCAAACCATTTTACCACATTAGGTATCCCAATGCACCTTTTTGGTAGCCATTGGGGGACCAATGTGTTTTTATTAAATCCTGCTCTCTGCCAGTTTGTATTTTAGGGCTTCCTTTGTTCGGGGCAACTACGAGGTATGCTCAAAATGGCCGTTCAGACCATGTGGCTTTTTTTGCGACCTCACATTGCAGCCCCCATGGTACTCCCTCTCACTTCCTGCGGGGCGGTGTCTACACTGAGTGATAATCTTACAGAATAACCTGCATGGATGGTCATCTGGAACTTTTACTCCAGCCCCCTATAGTGATTGATGGGTTGGCCTTTGGCCAGCACCTTTTTGCAGTGGTACTTAAGGCTCTGCCTGTTCCCTGCTATCTTTCTTGGCTACCTTGTTCTGGAACTTGGAAGAAGAAGGTCGTTCAACCTGCTGTTGGAGTATTTCCACCATTTTGAACGTTTTTAACCTTCACCTGGCCATACTGGCTGGGTGTAGTGGTTTGGGCATATCCCGGGCAGAGTTTTTATTTTCCCGAGGGTTCAAGTCAGGTTTTCCTGAATTCCCCTGCTGCCTCCCCTTGTGTACTTGGTTGAGCCTTGGATGCTGGAACTGTTTTCTGGGACATTTACTGCTCTGGTCTCCCACCTTGTTGCTGCATGCTGCTGCCTGGAAGGATATTGTGACAATAGCCCACTTCATCTGGTCATTCAGCCTTTATCCCCTTGCTAAAATGATTTTCTACTAGGTTACCATGCTTCTTTGTCCACTGAGCCACCAGGATCCATCTTCAGTGGTTCCCTTCTCTTCAAAGTGTCTTCTTCGTTTTATTCTTCGCTCCTGGCTTTAAGATTGTTGTTTGGAAAGAGTTTATTCTTCCTTTCATACATTTGGGGCGTCATTAGTCGAGGGTTCAAGTCCCTTTGCACGGGATCCCTATAAACCACACCTATTTATTTTATTTTTTACATTTGTATAGCGCACATACAGCCCAAAGGCACCCCAGTGCTGTTACTTGTGGCAAGCTTAGTTACAGAGTTACAGAGGAATACAGGCATATGTGTGATGAGTGGGTGTCAGAGCATACTAGTACATTCAACAGGATACATACATTCTGACAATCCTAAGCATGTGTTGAGTATTGGTCAGTTTTCCGTCAGTAAATTTTTGGGCAGGACATAAGTGAAGAGCAGGGTTTTTACAGCTTTACGGAATGCCAGGTGGGAGACTTCTCCTCGCAGGGGTGGAGGTAATGCGTTCCATTGCAGAGCTGATAGGTATGGGAAGCTAACACCTCCGGCTCGGCCCCCCTTAACTCTGGGGATTATGAGCATGTTTGCGTATGGTGTTCTGGTCGGTCTTCTGGAGACTGTGGGGGGGAATTCTTTCGGAAAGGTAGGGTGGAGCAGTATGGTGGATACACTTATCTGTGAGGGCAAGCGCTTTAAAGAGGACTCTTTCACTAACTGGGAGCCAGTGTGCCCGTAGGATGAAGCCTGTACTTGCCCTGGTTATTTCGTCATGCTGGAGCCAAAATTGTCACAGTTATTACTTGCCTCTGGGTCCTGGGTCCTGGGTTCTGGGGTTCAGGTTCTTTGAAATCGAGTCTCAACTGCCTTTCCCAATTACTTACATTGGGGGTGGTCGTCCTGCTCTGCTGCAATTTCTGCTTAGCCTTCTTGTTCTTCGTCCAACCTCTAGCTCTTTTCATTTGGGTCTTCTCTGGTCCGCCCTGGGGTTGTTTGCTGCAGAATCCCCACTTATGTGGTAACACAGAGTTTACCTTTGTTTTGCCATGAAAGCAGATAGCCTACTGGTCTTGTCTCATTTACTTCTATTAAACAAAACAAAAATCTTAGACTACCCCCTCCTCCTGTATCTTTTTGCTTAAGACCAAGGATAGCTCATATATGCAAATGCTTACAGTCACGCATAATAAAAAATCAATCCTAAGAACTGATGTCTTTTTCATACAAAACATAGTCTCACTTATTAATGACGTAGACCCCTCCTGTGCAGAGATTGTTTTTTCTAAAAAACATGTATCACATAAAACAATACATAGTAAGACGCATACTTTGTATTGTTACTATGAGCTTACCAAATCAGATCCCAGGGCCCAACAACCCTTCTTCCAGAACAAACGGAGGACTCAGGCAAGGGCAAGTTAGACTGTCGTTTATTACAAAAACTGAAAGGGATCAAACAGGACATTCAAAAATCTCCAGAGTCACTGCTCCCAAACCTGTGTCAAGCCTTTTTGTTGCAGAGTGTCGTCACAACATGGGCCCTTCCCCGAAAAACCTATCCCACTTTCTGGTTGGGTGATCGGAGTGGTATACAGTATAGATTGCCCCTATGGATCTTAGTTAATTGGCCCTCTCATGTCAGGTGGCTGGCCTGCCACTTCCCCTGCCCCTTCCCCAAGAAACTATCTATTACATTGTTGCAGGTTCGCAGGATTACCATTGGCCCTTGCCCTCTGCCATCCACCCCTGGATTTCTGTCCCCTGATTGGCTGGAATTGGTCTCCCCAGGCCTGGGACCCAGCTCTGTCCTCAGCGCTCTCTGCACCTCTTTAAGGTGATGAGTGACTATGTGTTCCCAACGTATCTGTTAGCAGTACCACTTTTGCCTGTTAGAGTGCTCTCCATGTTGCAACGCTGTTAACTTGTTCATTCTTCACTTATTGTCTGTGGTGCGGAGAACTGCGGGTGAATAACCATTGTCTAGCTCGGCCGCATCACGTAGTCGAGGACCAGTTTTTTCTGCAGATAGGCCCTTGGCATTTTAAGTTTGGAATGTGCTGCCTGCTTGTCTCTGACTTTGGCTGCGAGCCCTGGCCTTCCTGTTCTGTGCAGCCTGGTTCTTCTTTCCCTCGCCTCTCGTCCTGCGGCTTGTGGCCTTATGTGATACTCGTTATATGTTAATGTTAATGTTAAAGGTCATTTGTACTGCGCACTATCACCACCGGAGTGGTCCCCTGGCGCTCTGGCGGCTCTGAAAGAGGGGGGGGGTGGTGGGTTAGTGGGTGGAGGCTGGAAAAGTGCAAGATTGCAGTGATGTGCTGTTGGCAGCCTCAGCCCGGTGGTTCCGTCGGCTGGGCCTGGGGTGTATGCGGCCGGTAGTCGTCGTGTGCTGATGTGCGAGTCTATGTGTTTTTTGTTTTGTTGTTGCAGTGTAGTGAAGTTCGTGCGGTTTGCTGCGCTAGAGGTTTGTGGTTGTGTTTGGTTTGGAGTTTGAGAGGTGTATGCAGAGAAGGAAATTGTTAATGGTATTCGTTAGTCATCTCTATCCTGGACTGAACCGGTTGGGCTCGTGTAATCTTACCCGACGGGATGCTTGTACACCCTGAGCCTCAAGAGGTACGTGCCCGATTTTCCATTCGAGGCCGTTTGAGGATCTAGCTGTCCCCTATACTCATACTATGATTTCTACACATCTATATTGTGCTATGTTTCCTATAGGTTAGTCGTATTTGGTCCTGCCAGGCTTCTTATGTGGTCCCGCAGTTCCATAGCATTAGTTGCCATAAGCATCTGCAAGCTTGCTCTGCATCTCTTCGTTGTCTTGCTTTTAGCATTTCTGCACTTGGCTAATGAGAAAAATAATAAAAGCTTTCAACAGTATTTATATGTATCTATCCCCTATCTACAGAATTGTGTAAGCATGTTCTTTGTGTATACGAGTGTGTGGTTGTGTTACGTTGTGCATGGTTGCGATAGTTCTTCATGACTAACTTGGCTATGTCGTGTTGTCACTAATGACGTCAGCACAGTGGTTTCTCGGCATTAGTCAACGTCATCCATCGAAGCATTTGGGTCCATGACCAATGTTGAAGCACCTGAATCCATAAAGACATTCACCGGGTAAGGTTTAAATGGCTGTCTGAGAGAATATCTCTCTGCATACGTGTCAGTCACTGGTCCTCCTGGGGCCTGGCCGAATAGTGAGTGACTTTGTGTGTTTTTGACTCTTCGTACTGTCATATTCATTGGGGCGAGGAGAGGTATTCCAGGAACCCTCTCTTCAGTGGCCTTACAGAGTTTTAGACTATTCTTCCTGTCTGGTTCCCTTTTTCATACCCCTTGCTGAGTCTTGAACCTAATATGTATATTTTGGGTGGGCTGTTTCTTTAGGGCACTGTACTAATTTGTGCAGGCAGGAGATTTACCTGCGTTGTCATGATGCTGGGTTCTTTTGCTCTATCTCCCCTCATCTATTTTAGTCATTTTATATTGGTTGCCTATCTGGGATTGTGGGCCCACATAAAAGTATTGGGGTGAGAAGATGTTTACTGTTTTTATAATATACTGTGTATTCTTGAATAGTGTGAGTTATGTACTTATTTGGCTTGACAGACATCTATATGTGTTACATAATAAAAGTATATATCGTTCAGTATATCAGTGTAGTGTACTTTCTAGAGGTAAATATGTGGACTCTTGGTTTCGGCCTGCTACCCCTACCTTAGGGTTGTACCTTGTCACAGCGTCTAGATTTACCTGGCTATTAAAAGAGGTTTGGCTTCCCTTTCTTCTCAAGTGTGATTGTGCCTCATTACGATCAGTGGTTGTACATCCCCAAACAAAGGGCTGTACAAAACTGCCTTAACAATAGTTTTCTATATGTCCTATTTATTTTATTTCTTCTTGCTGTCTTTTTTAAAATCATTACAGATAGAAAGAGCAAAAGGTGTGAGAGGGCAGCCATTGCCCACAGCAGCGATGGCTGGAGAGCTTGATCAGAAAGGGTTGAACCCAAGGTGGGAGGAGAAACATATATGTGTGATGTGGCATTAAAGAGGGCCAGAAACAGAAGATGAGTAGAGCGGAGAGAACGAGGGTAGACGTAGACGTCAGGATCCTAGTAAAGGGAGATGATAGTGCCATCTTAAACTGTTCTTGGGGAAACTCGCACAGAAACCCCAGCATGCTTGCATAATAACTGAAAGAAAGGCTCCTGCATTCCTATGACTGACCACAGAGATAGCCACAGCTCTGCAGCCTGCGGGAAGCATCGGAAGTGGCTGTGTCATAACATCATCATGAGGCCAGTCGGATGGCATATTTGTTTCTGAGATAAAGAACCAAAGAGAGTGTAGGTATCGGGGAGGAAGCCAAAATCTTCTGAACTGTGAAAGGGGACCCTTGGATTGCTGGAACTGTTGACAAAAGACTATCCTGACATTTTATGCTCGGTTTTCATTGCTTACATTTTGACCCATGGAGAAGGTATTTTAAGTTGGGAAATGAAGGAAAGTGACAAAGATGGCTTGGGACACGGATATTAGGTTCAAGTTCACACCTAGTGTCTCAATTATTTGATTATTTTTTTCTGTTTAGTAATTGTGAAATAAGAAATGAACATTTATGCTCAACCCAGGCTAATCTACTCTGTTGATCAATGTCCATTTTATGTCAATCTATACATTTGTCCAAAGACTTAATGATACGTTCACACTTCCTGATGCTGTGATGTAAACAAAGGCAGTAGCCTCTCATCACCACTTTGAAGCCCTCCCACAGAGAGTTATTTATTTTGATACAATCCTCAGCTTCTTTAAATAGGGCAACTGTGTCTGTCCACAGTCCCTCTCTAAGAGTTGTGTACCCAAGAGTTCCCAAAGGCAGTTTACACACGAGGAATATGTGGGCGGGTAATGCAAGTCCTAGCTCACCACCTAACAGGGATTGATCAGAAATTAGCCTTGTATGGTATTGTAAATTCCCAGGTCAATGAAAATGGAGCAACTGGGTGAAAATGTAATCTTTTGTAGAATATATTTCATGTACTGGTGAGAGAAAAGAGTATCCCCACTTTTGCCACAAATAGTTACCCAAAAGGCTGCCTTTTGCAAACAGCCTGTCGGGAAACAGTATATTTGTGTAATCTAACATGCTTCACCATACCCAGCAACTGTGGTGGGAGAACGAAAAGATAAGGAGCCAGCTGCGGGTGAAATCAGAGGTAAGGGGGGGAAAGGTGGCTGAGAGGGGTACACAGCAGGGAGAGACTGGGGCAGAGTCACAGGACAGAAGAGGGGTGTGGCATGGCAGAAGACGGAGGATTGCATGGAGTCCCCCGCATGAGGCTAGGGGGTTGGGTGGGGTGACGGGGGCAGGGCGCCTATCTAGGTTATTGCCATGTATTTTGCCAACACAGAGAAGGAAGAGGGAGCAGAGCTCGTTATGCTCTATTTTTCTTTGTGTCACTTCTTTATCACTATTTTTCTGGGAGTCTTTTATGCTCTCCCTTTCACCAAAAATGTCTGTCTCTTTCTCCTTTTTTTGTTTCCTCGCTTGTAATCATGTCTTCTTTCTTTGCATACTTCTCACACTTTCACTTTCTAGGATTATCTTTCATTCTCTGTGACTCTGTCGGTCTATCATTCCCTGCCTGCTCCCTTGACTGGGTTTCTCTATTTCTTTTGTCCACCTATGGATATCTTATGGACTGTTCCTCCCTGAGTGCCTCAAGTTCTTGCTCACCATTTTCTTTTTTGTTGTTGATTTTTCTCATTTGGTCTAGTCATCCTTTCTCTATGTTGTTTGCAGGCACAAACTTAATTTCTCACTTTTGTATTTATTTTTCTCTCTTTCTCTATGGGTCAATATCACTACATCATTCCTTTAGGCTCGCTTATAATATCTCGCCACTTACTCTCTACTCTCACTATTTCTGGCCTTGTTTTGTGAATCTCTTATTCTTTCCTATGTGTCTTCACCTCTCTCACACATGGTATGATGCAACGGTGTGCTGGTTAGATGGATGCAAAAAGCAGTGGTTTGAAGTTCGAGTGGGTGCCAAAAGCAGCACTAGCAGCCTCGTTGGTTTGAGCGTGGTGAATACAGTTCAACTGCAGTTTGATCGGGTTGAGGCAATGAAAAACCTGATCCTGGCTGTTCTGGCTCTCATGATGCTCTGAGACTCACTGCAGGGGTCTCCAGAACACGATAAGTCCTTTTCAGTCTCTCCTGTCCCAGCCTAAGGAGGTTTGCAAGCAGAAGGTTAGGCCTTGGTCCTCAGCAAGAGTCTTCATCAAGGTGGCCTTGGAGTGGGTATGGAGAAGTGTGAGCCTCTCATTGGAGCACTCATTTACCTCAATGCTGAGAGCTCTGGAAAGAGGAAGTCTCCCAAAAGTGCTCCACATTAATTATTTCTTAATTTCTTGAAGGTCCAAAAGTCAATCAAAGAAGTGGGAGACTCACTCTTTCATAGGCAAAATGCCACACACGATTGGAGAAATGCAAGCCTGCTTTAAGGGGCCCAATCCTTGTCTTTATGACAAGTTTTGCTTGCCTTCTAAAGTCATACCTAGAGTGCCTTGTTCCACAGCAAGTGGAGGGGACAGGAAGGAGAGAAAGGACCACAGAAAAGTAAGATTGAGGAACCCTTCCACAAGCCCACTTGTGTTCCCAGACTGTGCTAACTCTGCCACTTTACAAGACTGCAGCTTCAAAGGCTCTCTGAAGTGCACCCCTTAATTTGAGGCAGGCCTTTGTTATGGACTTGGCTCTTTGAAGCCAGGCTCACAGGGAAAAGTGGCTTCAATAATTATGTGAACTACCAACCAACTTAACAAAATAAGTATTGCTTATATTTTAAGATTATCGTGCCACATGGTGGGTAGTTTATCATAATTATGAAGGTTTTGTAACAGAGGTGTAGACTCAAATGCAACCTCTGTATTAAAGTGACTTGGCTGTCAAAGCAGTTGTCAAACGGGGCACCTGTGACCTCTAAACCTGCTCTGTGCCACTCAAAAGCAGGGTCTGCAGATCAGGATACTGATGCACAGGTGTACACTATGCTTTTGGAATGGCGTTTATTGAAGGGGGGTGTTAGAAGACCCTCCTTTCTTTCGTTTAAAAAAAAACTTTCTTTTTAGTTGGCAAAGCAAAAAAAGTAAAGAAGAGACAAACATACAATTCTTCCACAGTATTGACCACATTGTGGGCCTCAGAACTGGCCTTCAATCAAGTTACATCGAACACCTGAGCCCTGTTAACAGACACAGGTATACAATAATCCAATTGATGTACTGCATTGATACATACATACATACAGGCCAGCGAGAATCACGTCTCAGGTTTCATCTACATTACACATATACAGTTGGAACCCCTCCCAGATGTCCTTTGGGCACTGTGTAGCGACGTAAGACTGATGAACGCTTCCTTGCGTCATTGGCAAAAGTGAGGCCTTGCAAGCCCTCATAGGGTATTTACTTGATTTCCATTATTTAAGTATGCATTTTATGGAAATCAGGCATGCCAAAATGAAGAATCTGCATGTTGTTATGTATACTTTGCCAATGTTCACCAGGAGATATTTGGTTGGGGCTAGGGTTGGCGGGATATCCGTGATTTTAGATAGTGTGGTTGCTATTGCTGACCAGAAGGCATTGACCTGGGGGCAAACCCAAAACATTTGCATACATCCAGCTGACTCGCTGTGACACTTGGTACATTCCCCTTACATTCGGGAATGTTTGTGCCATACTTCCCGGCGTGTAATGTAGCCAAAGTATTTCAAATTGGATCAGCCGAAATCGGGCATTAAGGGAGACTTCCTTCGTTAGCTGACAGCATTGCCTCCAACATTCGTCTATCATCTCCTAGCCCAAATCTGACTCACAGGTGGGTCATATACGTATAGTTAGGGTCCGCCCTTGCTTCACCAAGCTACACAGTGTAAAAACTGTTCTACGGCCACAAGAGTTCTGGACTTCCTCCAAGATTTACATCATATTTATGTCTGGGTCTCTGATATGCAAAAGTATATTGTCTGCATACAGTGATGTTACTCCACGAGAACCTAGCATTCGCTGGCCCCGATGTTCATGATGCGATCAGATCAACTCAGCCAGAGGTTCTATGGATAATGCAAATAGGAGAGGAGATGGGGGCATCCCTGTCCCTTACCCCTATTCAATTTTATTGAAAGTGAGATACAGCCGTTAGTATGGATTCTGGCTACATATGGGCCCGAGCGGAATGCCCATAGCATAGCAAAGAGATAGTTGCAGGAGACGGAATTAAATGCCTTTTCTGCATCCAGTGTTGCAGCGACTGCCCATGCCTGTGGGTTCATTTGTGACTGTATACAGAAGAGCCTCTGTAGGTTGTATGCTGTGGATCGCGATGGGACAGACCCTGACTGATCCGGGTGGACTAGCTTATTCATGTGTGACGGTAGCCTGGAGGCCAACATTTTCGCAAAAAGCTTTGTGTCTACATTAATGAGTGATAACGGCCTGTACAAACCTAGTTCTATTAGTGTTTTGTTGGGTTTGAGTAGCACAGTTATGATCGTTTCTCTTAGCGTGACAATAAACCCATATCTGTGGAATCCTCCCAAACGGTGAGCAGGTGTGGGCCCAAGATTTGTTTAAACTCTTTGTAGAATTCAGCGATTAACCCATCCATGCCGAGACCTTCCCTGACACCAGATCACCAATGGCGTGCTCAATTTCTTCCACAGTAATCTCTGCATCTAAGGATGGAGCTTCGTCCAGTGTCAGGAATGGGAGATCTATCCCATTCAGGTACTGGATTATATTCTGACCCGTGTGTGCATCTGCGTAAGTGTAAAGGGTACTATAATGATGAGTCAATGCATCATTAATGGCAGTTGCATCTGTGACTCTGCTACCCGTATCGGTATACCGATACCGATACGGGTATCGGTATGCCCGTATCAGTATACGGGTATACCGTATCACTTTCTTGCCACCTGCCTATCTTGACCACGCGGGGTAATGTACGGCTTGTAGATCAGCATCTCCATGTCTGAGAGCTAGCACTGGCTTACTCATATAGCAAATCCCACGTTCAGCCAGTACCTGAAATTCAAGCAATTCATATTTGATTTTACCTAAGAGCTCATCTTTCAGAGAGATGCTATGTTGATTCTATAACACCTGTATTCAAGCTTCTGTGACGGCGAGCTCCTTTCTAATCTGTTTCAGGATCCCCCTGTCGAAGATAGAGCGATGCCCAGTTTGTACCCCTTGAAAGATTCCCATAAGGTTGAGTAACTAGAAACAGGAGCCTGTGTTTATTTTTAAGTATGTAATTATGTTATCTGCCAGGGTCGACACAAATATGGGATCGAGTAATGAGGCGCAGTTAGTTTCCACTGTGGCCATGGGATTTGTTCCCAATCAAGTCTGAGGGATAGAAGGATCAGGGAATGGTCCGAGTGGGTGCGGGGCAGGATGATGCAACTATTTAGGGATCGCATCAGCAATGTTGATACCAGCCAGTAGTCTATTTATGTCACAGTGTAATGGACCAAAGAATAAAAGGAGTATTCTGTCAGGTGTGCGTGTCTTCAGGTGCCGGTTAGTTAAAGTGTGGATATGGTCTGTCTTATAACTCTCATGGAGGCTGTATGTATCCTACACCCCACTGTCGAACAGTCCTTATACATGCTGAGTTATAGTATTAAGGTTGCCGCCCCATATTATTGCAAAGCCGTCTATAGAGTCACAATTTTGTGCTAATTCTATGTAGAAGGAGGGGTTGTCCACATTAAGGCCATATCTATTCACCAACAGGGTTTTTACTCCTGCTAATAGTCCTCAAGGAAGGACATAGCTACCCAGAGAGTCTACTAGGGGTCTACTAGGGCCTTGATAAGCCGGAAGTGAATAGGGTGATGTATAACGGTCATCATTCCACCTGATTGGGAGGAGTATGTGGTGAATTATCTGTTCTTCCCCCACCGGCTAGCAAATTATTCATTAACCAAATGGATTGCATGACTTTCTTGTAGAATTAGGACTTTGGGGATGTATCTGTCAATGTAGGCCACCAGCTTCCTGGCTTTACTTGGGTTGTTGATGCCCCGTATGTTCCAGCTGAGGAACAAGAGTGGTCCTGCCGGACTAAACATAGTACTCATCAATCAATGTCCTAGCCCGTATGGATCTATGCAGCCTCTCCGTATTTGTCACGATAAACATTAGTGTGTGTCTTTCCTTTTTCTTGGCTAAAAACCCACAACACCCTTGAGCCCCCCGCCCAACTGTCCCACCCAACTTGACAGTAGAAGTCGAAAAATCATTAGGGTGGTAATGAACTGCACACCTAAACCAAACAGTAAGCAGCCAGGTAAGAGTTGATTGTTTTCCTCCGGCCCAATAACAAGAACACATGTCATCACAGCCAGCCACCTTTGCGTATGCACATTCAACTCTCGATCCTTCAGTCAACAACTTCAGCATGTTCAGATGTTCTTGGCCTTCATTCTGTTAGTGGCTCAGCAGGTTTCTGCTGCTCCCGAGGACTGTAGTTTCGATTAATGTGACTGCGACCGTCAGTGAGAGTAAGAAGTGGGCTGGCCCCCATATTGTATCCTGAGTTTAGCTGCAATTAGCATAGAGTAAGGGATCTGACACTCTCGCAATTATTTCTTGTCCTTGTCGAATTTCTTGCAAGCTATTTGTACTCCAGGAGAGAAGTCAGGATATACGAACACTCTGCTTGACCCATTAGCCCAGCTCATCTCGTTCTCACGCCACTCTTAGGACCAAATCTCTGTCACTGTAATTAAGGAGTCTCGCTATGTGCCAGGGATCTGTTCTTGTCCTGGGCATGGGCTTCAGTGTTCTGTGTGCTCGCTTAATTAGGAATTGTGGTGAGAACTGTGGGTGTCCTTGGATAGTCTGCAGCATGTCTTCGACAAATGGCTCTATTTCCCCCTTTGATATGCTCTCAGCGACCCTGACGTTTTGTATATTGTTTGGCCTGGACCTTGATTCCAGATCATTGCATTTGGCCTTGAATGCTGTCAGGTCTTTGCTGATGTTCTTGACTGTCACATTTATTCCTGTCAGTTTGTCTTCCAACAAGCCAATCCTGTTCTCAGCCTGCATTCGATAGCCACTCGCCTTCTCCAATTTAGTTCAAATTGAGCTTATATTATCTGAGAGATCATCAGGTTTTACACTGATGGAGGCAAAACCGTTCTGAATTCCTCACTGGATTGAGGCCAGATCCTGTTATGGTTAGTCCACTGTCCGGCCCCAGCCTGAGTGCTGGTGTAGCAGTCCATTGTACCTTCCTTCTTGCCCGTCCCCCTAGTCATTGCAGAGGACCGTTTTGTGAGGCCTGGCAGCTATGTGGGCGATGGGTCTGCTGGCCAGGTTATTAAGGCCTGATTTTATATCATGTGTCAAGTGGGGCCAGTAGTGTATCCACCGGAGTACTGCAGAGCAAGATGATCCTCCTCTCCCGAAGGGACTATTTGCTAGGCATCAAAGTCTTCACAATGGGGTGTCCCCTCTTTCAACAGTCTGTTTTTATGGTTGGCAGTAAGGTAGGGCCATCTCAGGAGCACTGGGCTGCCATTGACCTCACCCTCTGCCCTCCAAATCCAGTCCTCCAGTCATAAACAGCAGGATCCAGGTGCAGCGATGTTCCAGGGATGTAGAGGCCCCAGCAGGATCTCACTGCCTGAGATCCCCTCGCAGCACCCGGAGCACCTTGGGGGCTCCCACCCCACCCCCAGCATCTAGGAGGTAATGCATTGCACCTCCAGGCCCACGGTTTACCAACCCAGTGATGTCCTCTGTGTCTGCCCCTGTCAACCATGGGTCTGCGGCCTGCAAAACGGATCAGGCCATTGTCCACTTTCATGGCTGTAGTCCTCTGCCGCTGTGTATACTGCTCTGCCTCAGGCCATTCCCTATCTTAGGCCATCTCCCGCCTCAGGCCACAGAAGACAGGCACACAGCCTGTTATGAGCTGTGGACTGCCTGGCGGTCTCCCGCACTCCGATTCCCGGAGCCCTGGGATGTACGTGATTATTTTGTAAATGAAAACATCGAATTTGAAAATCACGAATTCGACATGAACTTATCGAAATAATCACACATCACGCCCCGCCCGCTATCCCCCCACGCTCCACCCCCCCCTACCATCCATACATACCTCTAAGGCCGACTTACTTGCTGCTCCTCTCACGCCTCTATCCCTACAATTGAGAGGCAGAACTTCCGCTGCAGGGTCTTTTTTTCCATTCTCACTCAACAAAATGTAAAAGGGATCCAAAGATCCTTTCTACCCTTGTGGACTGTAGATCTAACAACGTTAGCCAGAAAAAGTTAAAAGGGGAGCCCCTGGAGCAACCCAGCAACAACAGGCACTTATTGCCAAAAGTCAAAGAGGATAACTTTTGACAACTTATGTGGAGTGCTGGAAAGATACTGGGTATCCCCTTTCTCATTTTAAATATAACATTTATGTTACAAGGACAGACTGATCTTTAATGGCTGGTGGCAGTGAACGTTTTTATTAATTTGGTGCACCTTTACCTTGGGCTGTTTGCACAGCCATGGGTGCTAATTTTACCAAAATGTCCCCTGTTTTGTTTTTTCACCATTTTAGTGTTCCATGACCTTTCTTGTCCCTTCCCTTGACATCCAGGGTGGGAAATTCCTTAGTGTAAATTTTATCTTCAGCGGGAATCCTTTGGATTCCCTGCCCAGGCTCAGAGTGTCTGTGAGGGCAGGAAGCGAGGGAGGAGTCCAAACCTCTGCAGCCCTTTGTCTTCCAGCTTGACTGTGCGAATGCAGTTCAAACTGAAAGGCTGGCTGTCCTGAAAGGACTGCCAACCTCCCAAGTTTGAATGTTGCATGGATGTTTGATTGGCTGAGTTCCTGCATAAAAGTCAGATCCTGGAATCTGAAGAGGTAGTCGACCACTGGAACCAAAGCCGAAGAGGAAGATGAAGAATTTGCAGCTGAAACGATGTCCAGCTACCAGCAAGCCTGCTGTGTAACCAGAGCCTGCTGTAACCCTTCCTTCCAATCGATCTGGGGACTCCGAAAATGGCGACCCCCAACTGAGGGTCTGGTGAGACCAACTAGACTCAAGAAGGCCTGCATTATGAGCCATCCCATGCCATGCTGCAACCTTGCGTATACCCCAATATCCTCGGACCTGGAGCCATTGTGCGGTGCACGGTCTTCCGAATTCCGAATCTTGTGAAAACTTCGGGAGCATCCTGCTGGATCTCCAGAGGCACCAATCCAGTCTGCAAAGTCCCCTCAACAGAGTGCTGGACCTTGCAAACAACGAGAATCAGACCAGTGATATTCTGTCTTCTTCTGTGCTCCTGAAAAATGTGCCAAATCCTCAGAGCTGCATCCAGCCACGAGGAAAACCAGGGTCGATCGGAGAGGAAGGAGGTCAGCCAAGCCAGGGCCTGATCAGTGATACCCAGGTTATCACAGAGATGGTTGAGCAGGATGGCATGGTTGACCGTGTCAAAGGCAGAGAAGAGATCAAGTAAGATGAGGACACAGGGGGTGTTGGAGTCAAGGTTGGATAGCAGGTCTTCACGGATGTTGAGGAGAGCAGTTTCCATGCTTCTGGCAGCTCTGAAGCCAGACTAATGGTCATAGAGAACATTAACCTGGCAGATGGCCAGCTTTTCCAGGTATTTGCCCAGGAAAGTAGTGATGGAGATTGGACAATAGTTAGCTGGGCAGGAACTGTCAGCAGATGGTTTCTTAAGAAGAGGATGCACAAGGGAGTGCTTCAGGGTGGAGGGGAAGACTCCAATGGCCAACTGGTTGCAGAAATCAGTCAGAGTAGGAGCCAGGGTGTCAATGTGATCCTTGATGGTTTTGGAGGAACAGGGGTGAACCTGTTTTGACAAGACTTTCTTAGATCAGACTTGTCTAGAAACCTCATCCGAGGAGATCAGGGGAAAGGCAGAGAAGGAGGGAGGAGAGGTAGCCGAAGAAGGGCCAGAGAAAGAGCAGGGAGTAGAGGGAGGAGAGGAAGAGAGAGAGGACAGGATGTCCTTAGTTTTATAGATGAAATGAGAAGCCAGGGCCGTGCAGAGGGCCTGGGAGGGGACAGGAGAGGTAAAGACTGTATCAGGATTGGCCAACTCCTTGCATATTTGAAAGGGTTTGGCTGCGTTGTTAGATGCTCCTGAGACACAGGCTTGGATGTGGGCTCTCTGCTTGGTGCGGAAAGAGAGCTGGTATTGCAATTGGAGCAGGCAGTAGGCCAGTTTGTCAGAGGATGTGCCAGAAGCATTCAATTTCCTCTCAGCCACCCTGCACTTGCGTTTAATGTTGACGAGGTCTGAGTCATACCAAGAGTTGCACTTGGCTTTGGGCTTCAAGCGGATCCTCATGACAGGGGCAAAAACATCAAGAGTATCAGATATAGCATAGTGGAGCATGAAAAGGGCTGCATCAGGGTGTCAGTCAGCTAAGTGGGTATGGGGGGAGAATGTGGTGGCGAAAGCCTGAACTGACGCATGCTTCATGGGTCAGATAACCGAGAAGGTAGGTGGCAGTGCTGGGGTTGGCTTGGCCTGAGGGGTAGAGAGGATGAGATGGGTGGATACGAGGAAGTGGTGACTCCAGGAGAGAGGAGGGGTAAGAGCGGTCAAAAGGGGATCTGTCTGAGGAGATCAGAACATCCAGAGTGTGCCCTGCAGAGTGAGTCAGGCCAGAGTTGAGAATAGAGAGTGAGAGAGAGTCGCAAAGGTCACAAAAGAGTCCAGTGGAAGGACAGGAAGCATCCAGGTGGATGTTGATGTCTCCAAGAAGGAGGAGTTGAGTGGTTGAGACCAGGAGGGCATAGGTGCAGTCCACCCAATCAGAGAGGAAGGAGGAGATCTGACCAGGTGGCTGATAGATGGTAGAAACAGTAAAGGATTGGCCAGGAGAGAGAGAGAGCCTGCAGATGAGGCATTCGAAAGAGGAGTAGGCCTGCGTAGGTATGACAGAGGAGGGAATCGACTCAGGGAAGATCAGGGCTACACCCCCTCTGGAACAGTTAGATCTGGGCACAGAGAGGATCTTGTAGCTATCAGGGAGGAGAGTTTCAAAGCTTGTGACATAGCTGGCCGTGAACCATGTCTCGGTGAGACCGAGGACTTTGAGGTCAAGTTCCTCCAGGAGGCAGCAGATGTCAGAGGAGTGTTTGACAGCTGAGTGATAGTTAGAGTGTTTGTTTTTGTTTTGTTTTATTACTATTATTGTGCACCAGACCCGTAGGTATCAGGGTGTATTGCATAAAACAGCTCACAGCTCGGTTACAGATAAGAACATGTATATAATGTATAAAATACAGTGTAAGGTGAAGGAACATAGGCAAAATACAAATAAAATACAAGATGCAGTTGTAGTTACACATTGTCACACAGTTAAATTTTAAATCCTTTCACAATGCAATTTTATAAAACAGGAGAAAGCACACCTAAGTTTGAGAGTCCTGAATCATGGGTGAAAAGGCCGAGGTTTCACAATGCAATTTATTTTAAATACTTTCACAATGCAATTTTAAAAACAGGAGAAAACACAACTAAGCTTAAGAGTCTGCTATATGGTCAGGTTTCAGTGTAGAGTGAGGTTCTAACGAAACCTAACCTAACCTAACTCCTACCTTCGTAGTCGCTGCTGGTTGACAGCTGGAAACTAATGGCTTACCTTGCTGACACCTGCAGACACTGGCGTAGAGCCCTTCCCCATGATCCTTGCTGCAAAAGTCCTTCCAGTGTCCAGTCTTCTGTCTTCTTGATGAAGGAATTCAACAACCAGGTTTTTGGCTGCAGATCCTGAAGTCTTCCTGTGCTGCAAAATCTTCTTCTGTGCTGAGGTACTGTGCTGGCTTGGGTATTTACTTACATTAAGTCTCTTGTGATTCCTGTGTTTTTTTGGGGTAGTTTCTGTGATTGGGAGTCCTCTCATCCAGTGCACCCACGCCCCTGCTGGAACCCTCCTAGGGTGTCTTCTCTGAAGCCCCTGGACCCTCAACTAACTCTAAATGTAAAGTACCTTCTTGTTCTAACAGTCTTCCATAGGAACTCTGTCTTTTGCTACTTAAGAACCTATCCTGAGCTGCCTGTTGGACACTAGAGACTAGTGACCCCCCTTCTGCCACTTAGAACACTCATGCTCCAAGAATAAGGGAAATACTTCTAAGGATTGGGCCTTTTGCCTAGAAAAGAGTAAGTGTTTGAAAGTTACTTACTTGCAAAAGAAGTTGGTTGGTAACTGTAACTCTGAGAGTGAACAGTTACACAAGTTATTAATTACCTTCAAAATGTTCTGCCATTCTGAAAAGTAAATGTACAGTTGTTTTACTTAACTTAGTAATGTTCTGCCATTCTGAAAAGTATATGCAACATCTTTCTTTCCTGTCTCGCCATTCTAATAGAAGGTCAATGTAAGGTTATTTTACACACCTGTAAATTGGCTGTGCCTCTTTCCCAAAAGTAATGCTGTTGGCTTCACTTAACTATTTGTTCCAGAATACTAGTGTGTAAGTTCACCAACTGGGTCTTGCTTCCCGTGACTTGCTGTTAGCCTGTCCAGAATAAGTCTGCATTATGTTCTACCTACCTAAAATAGCCTTGAATCATTCATAAAGTCTAACACTGGGTTTTGCTTTCCCTGGTCTGTTTTAGACAGGCAAAAAAACAGTCTCAAGTTTATACCTGCCTTTAAGTTGCTTATAGCTCTTGTAAAAAGTGTATAGGGTTTACTTACCTTGAGTATAACTGTGTTATCCTAAAATAAGCTAGAGTTATTGCTTCCCTTAGTCTGTGAACTGAAAAGCAACTGTAATTGAATATTACACTCAAAGGTCCAACTCCCCTAGAATAACTGTGTTATCCTGAATCAGAGTTATAGGTGTTTTACTGTTCCTAGAATAAGTGTTCCACTATTCACAAAGTATATCGTCCAGTTGGTTTACTAAGGGATTACTTGCTGAGCGTCACGGTACAACTGCTAGGGTCTACGACCCTTATATTACTGAAAGTAATCTAAAAAGTAACTATTGGTTTGACTTTCCTAGAACTCCTGTTAAGTGTTCCAAATTAGGCTATATGCTTTGGTCTGTGTACCTTCAAGCATAGTGTTGTGTTTTTCTATAAAGCGTTTACATGATCTGTGATAGTACTTATTCCCCCTCATGATTTATCTGGGCCTACTTGTATTTAAATAAACCATGTATTTTTTACAAAACATGGTGTTTCTGTAGTCTTTGGACCATTTGCATTACAATTTCTTTGTACTGATTCTACAGCCCTGGCTGCTCCGGCTACGCTCCCCTGAACTCAGGTGGTACAACCTTATGCTAAGAGGGGAGTCTTGTACTGCCTCAGTTTAATGGTTTTACTAAGCCCTTAGTTGGACTTTAGAAAAACTGTCCTAACACCAACGCCTTTTAGAAGTCAGCTGCGATAATAGCTGATAAACCTGTTAGGCAATTCTTATGCTGATAGTGCTGTTTCCTGATAGTTTTTTAATCCAGCTGCACATTCATTCACAGTCTCTCTTCTAGTATCATATTCTTCAAGGAGTAAAAACAGCATAACTTAGTGGCAAGGGGTCAATAGTTATTGGGGAAGGGTGTACTGACATGTTTTTTGGATGTTGTTAGCCCTCTAGACCTTTGACTTTTGAATCAACGTGTTTCTCACTGCAGGGGCCATGCTGTGATTTTGCTATTTGATAATGCTGAGTGTGTATCTGAGAACATAGACTTACTTATAAGGAGTCTGTCATAACGTTTATCTTAAAGAAGGCACTTAGCACCTCACATTTGGCTCACACGTATTATACCGCATCCACCACAAGTCTAAGGGCTTCTTTATGGATAACCCACTGAGACAAACCTAGAGGTTTCATCCCTTCTTCTCAGGGGGAGCCACCTTCTTTGAGGCTGGGGAGGTGAGCCTGCTAAGCAAAATCCTCCCTAGGGGTTTGACAAAGCGGCACTCCCCTCAAGGGGAAAATGACCCACATTCCCACACGGAATCCCCTATGCATAAAACATTTTCTTCATACATTGTAACTCAAGAAATTGATGTGACATTCAACTGGGAGACTTAAAATAACATTAAAAGTACCTTTGGTGGATTAGCTCAATGCATTGCTGGACCCTCTGTGGGATTGACGGCTGAGCATTAGGAACACTACCCTTTCTTGTTACGGAGTGAGAATAAAGGCGCAATAATCCTTGAATGGAGAAGGAGAAGCAGTATGCCAAGGCAAGCCTCCGACGTAAGCATGTCACACGGGGATAGTGCTGCGCTGCACAGCAGAGATGATTATGGGGCAGAGAGAGACCTGAGCAGCAGAGAGATGCTACTGACCAGTCACAGAGCTGTGCTGAGTTGGCAAGACCGAGGCAATGAGGAGCCAGCCTTATCTGGAGGCGTGACCACACAGAAGTCATGGTGGGCCCGGGTCTTGAGAATTAACGCCAAATCCGAGACGAGGGAGGAACGAGTCTACCGCTCATCACAACCGAGTAACAAAGTCACTGGGAACACAGAGATAACCCAGAGGTGAACCTAGTGGAGAGAAACCCACATGAGTGGTGGAGAAATATTAAGGAGGTATCCCACCATCTATGACAACTGGGACTTTTAATATTTTAAGGAATTTGAGACTTTCTTTTGTAAATTTGGAAAACCTTGGCATGAAAGACAAGACTTGTTGAACCAGGGGGAATTCATGGATGCCCTAAGGGAGGTCAGGGTTTTCTCCCTCCGGGCAGGCGACCCAGCCTAGTTTTCTTTTTTGTTTTGTATGTGGTAGGGGCAGTTTAGAGGTTAGGTTTGGACAGAGGACCAGTTTTGTTATTTTTAATATTGACGAGCACCTTTGGTATAGTTTCTTAGGAAGGGATCTCCTATTTTAGCAGTATGGTTAGAAAGGTTTTTTTCTTTTAAGTTAAGTAAAACCTTTAAGACAATGTCCTCTGGTCTGGGTCCTTCTTCAGGCTTGCTACGTATGATGTGAGAAGTGGTATCTGAATGACCCGACACAGAGTCGGACCCTCATCCAAGGTTGCATGGCAAAACCCCTTAACCATCTTCCACCGAGAGCACACTGGGGGATAAAACCATCTTTGGGAACAAAGCCTAAAAATCCTAATTTAGAAAATAGGCAACCACAGCTCTTTCCACCAACCTCCTAACTGATGATGAGGATGAGCCTCAGTCCCCTCAGTCTAAAAAATGTTTTAAAAATACACGCCCACTGTCCTGACTCAAGACTCTCCTAGAAAGGATAATTCAAAATCAGGCCTATGCCGACTAATGGCACCAAGAGTAGATTTGGCTATTCAAATAACACAGGCCCAATGCAAGGTATTTAAACACTTCAAGAATGTAGGGAAATCCATGGAACCAAGGAGAGAATTTAAGCCATCCACCAGAGTCTTTGCTGGGGAAGCATAAACAAGGCCTGAAACACCCTTTTCTATCAGGGACATAATGGAAGAGACTACTCTTATAAACCCTTGTCTCTATCTGTCATAAATACAAAGGGCACCCTATGGGAAGATGTTGGGAGAAAGACAAAAAACAATCTCTACTTTACAGCCTGTTTTTCCTGTGGAGAAAAGGGACTTCTCACCAGGGCCTGTCCCAAAGACATTGCTGAGGAACCTATGGAGGTAGGATGGAAAGTGGTAGAATAGTGGACAGAAGAGAAGTGGGAGGAAGATCTGGAAGAGGCCGAGGTCTGCTATTGCAAACCTCAACCCTTCCGAACATGGGAGAGCATCCAAGTCAATGATATCTGTGTTAAAGTTCAGATGGACTCTGGAAGCAAACAGACCGCTAGTCTACACCGAAGGCATCAAGAATGGGGGAGCTGTAAGATTCACCTCTGTACATGGGGATGACAAGACCTACCCAAAAATTCCCCTTGCCCTTGAAGTCAGAGGTCATCCCACCCAGATAAGAGCAGCCGTGGTACCAGGCATACTGGAAGAAGTAATAATAGGTATGACCTTCCCTACCTTTCCATACCTACTTAGTCCTTTTCTTACATCTAGAGAATTTCAAAAAAATATTTCCCATTGTCCTCCTGAGAAACCTTTACAGAAAGCGATGATCCATTGATATGGTATGGGGGAGTGACAATATCAGAGGTACTACAGCCTCGGTAGAGGGGAGCTTCTCTTTAATGGGAGGGGTATGCGAGGAACCAGCACTGAGACGCGGAAACACAGAGGACTCCTGTTTATTGGTACAAAATGTTATTAAAATGATAAAAGGGGTTTGGAAAGGCCTCACTGTCTCTAAACTGGGAGATCTTTCCCTACCTCAACCAAAAACAAAGGGTCTGCCCTATGTCAAGAAGTCCAAAGCAAAAATGTCATGTGTCCGAAATCCTATCCTAGCCCTCTCATTCTAAAAGTAACTATAAGGTGGTGCGGGTATTGTCTTTGGCTTGGAAAGTGCACAAATGTTCAAGCTCAACAAAAAAGTATACATCCAAAAGACGTTTCAAATGGATAGTGTTCACAGTTCTAGGGAATGGCTCCCTTCCCCAGATTTCTCTCCACCAAAACAAATGTTCAAAAAGAATAACCAAGTTCATTGTAGCACAAGAGGATAATCCCCTCATGGTGTTACAATTCACTCCCAGGGAAATGACTCCCTTCTCCAGGTCTTCAAAATCCTAAAAGCATGAATCTTCGTTGGGATTGTCTTTTTAAAATGTCACAAATGCAATTAAACATTTGAAGTGCATGAATCATCTTTGGATTCCCTTTTCAAAGTACCACAACTTGGGTGCAGGGCACAGCCATACACAACATCCTGTATACTCCCCTGCCAGGTTCTTTTGTACAGTTCCTTTACACAATTTGGGTGCAGGTCTCTGACTCTGGTATACGTTCCTGCCAGGACTTTTGTACAACACAACCTTTTATTGGTGCGGATCCCAGATCCGCTCCTCACCTGGTATTCTCTCCTGCCAAGACTTTGTTACATTTCTCGCTCTCTCTCCCATTCAGTACAAGTGGTTATGGGTCTTCCCCAAGTTCTTCTTGTCACTGGTGTGTTTGTATTCTCTACTTTCGCGAGCACTGGGACCATGAAGATTAACTGTAAATACATATAGGGATGTCTCACTCCCCACTCTTGTACATCTTTTATTGGTCTCTTTTCATCTTTCTCCAGTGTCCCATCCCTTCACCATGGGCTCACCGGCAGGTTAGTCTTCTGCTGGGTTCGTCTGATTTTATTCAGGTCCAGTCTCTGCCTTTCTCAGAGTTCGGGTCCGGTCTCCACCTTTCTCAGAGTTCGGGCGGGTTTCCTTGACAGGGGTCCGGTGCTTTCCTAGACCCCCGCATGAATGAAGTTCACGTTGGCTTCATGCTCCTGTTGTGTCTCTCTCACTCCACCTCTCTCAGAGCTCCACTGTCTGCCGGCTGTGCTTTCTCACGATGCCGGTGCAAAGCCTTTGACAACCTCTCCCCTGGCTGGCGGCGCCATCCAGCAACGTTCAGTGTCCTGTCGGTTGCCCGGCTCACCGGTCTTCTAAGGAGTCTCTGGGCTGGACTTCCTTGTCGCTGCCACCACTCCACATCCCTTGAGGTTCCGTTTTGGACAACGACAATGCCTTTCTCTCGCCTGCTGCTTCCGTACCGGTCTGCACACTATTCACTGTCTTCCTAGTCGACACCTTAGAGGGTTTCTATCTTGCTTCCAACTGTAAGGGATTTAAACTCCTGTGCTGGTAAAGGAAACCGACTTGCACCAATCAAATTTGTGAAAACACTAGACAGCTCATTTTGGCTCACATGAGGGACCTTTACTCTTGCAGTCCTCTTCTTCGTCTCAGTATGTGTCATTTCACTTGATATAAGATATTTAAAAGTTCTGTCATCAGTTTACGCAGGCTAATGTGGGACACTGTCACAGTAAGCCATAAAGGCATGAGGGATTAACTGAGTATCCTTAAAAGAAAAGGGGATTATTGGTTCTTGGGGTGGCATGAAAATACCATGTCTCAAATGATAATGTCTCACACCCCCCTGAGGGTCGCCTCCCCTCATGTGATCTTACCTCGCATAGCCACCGCCAGGGTCAGGATCAGGTAATGGCTGCCTTACCCTGGCCACATGAGGAGAGGCTACCTTCGGGAAAGAAGTTATGACCTCATCAGATTCATCACACGTATGTGACAAATCTAGAGGTTTCGTCCCTTCTTCCCAGGGGGAATCCACCACCTTTGAGGCTAGGGAGGTGAGCCCACTTAGCAAACCCCTCCCTAGAGGTTTGGGAAAAGCATGACCTCACTGGCAGTGACTCCCACAAGGGGATAAGGACTTCCATTCCCATAGGGAACTCCCTATGCATAAAATAATGTCTGCATACATGGGAACTCGAGAAACTCATGTGACATTCAACTGTCAGACTCAAAATAAAGTTGAAAGTTGGTGGATTGACTCAAAGCTATGTTGGTCCCTCTGTGGGATTCGCAGCCAAGCATAAGTGTTAGGACAGTTTCTATGAAGTCCAACTAAGGGCTTAGTAAAACCATATATCTAAGACAGTATAAAACTCCCCTCTTAGTATAAGGCTGTACCACCTCAGTATTTGGTAGCATAGGCAGAGCAGGCAGGTTTATTTTAGGAGGGACAGAGGTCTGTAGCTTGGGACAAAGACATTGTAGCATACATATGGTCCAAAGAAACACTGAAACACTATGAGCTTCATTACGAGGTTGGCGGTAACACCGGTGGGTTTCCGCCGACCCCGAAACACTGTTTCCTACGCCTGACTTCCCAGTGCCACCGGGACATTACAAGTCCCGGCTGTGCAGGAAGTTAGGCGTCGGGTTTGGAAAGTCCCCATTCCCATGGAGTTGCCAACGGTGCCAGTGCTTCCGTGACAACTCTGCCTACCGGGGCCGTTGCATCTGGCAAGGTCAGACTTGCTGGGCGCAACTGCCCCTGCAGGCAGACTTGGAGTGTGGTGGCCCTGAAACAAGCCACCTGGTAAGCTTACCAGCACCCTTCTTTCCGGACCGACACACTCGTAATGAGGCCCTATGTATTGTAAAAATAAATCGTTTATTTAAATACAAATAGTCCAAGATGAATATTGAGTAAATAAGTACCATCACATTATATATAAACACAATTCTAAAAACCAACTTGATACTTAAGGGATACAACCCAAAGTATGACCTTATTAAGAATAGCAGTCAGTAGTTCAAGGTTTGGTAAATCTATAACACATTCAGAATGCAATCAGCTATTCTTGGGGAGTAAAACTAGATTACATATACTTTTTGAATACACGAGTAATTCAAGGGTAGTAAACTCTGTCAGTCATGCAGTAACACTCAGTTAAGAAATCACTTAGTAAACCAACCCTGTTACCAGGATACTTTTCTGAATAGTGGAACACACATTCATGGAACAGTATAAACCTATAACTACATGCATTATAACCTTCAGTTATACCAGGTGAATAAGACCTAATGGTGCAATAAACTATGAAAGTTGCTTTTCAGATCAGTGCAACACAGACTAAGGTAAGCAAGAACTCTTTACACTATTTTAGGATTGCACTAGACAGACCAAGGTCAGCTAAACCTGCAGTACACTTATTCAGAATGGCACACAGTTATCCATAAACCTAAGACTGTTTTAGAATCTGTATAAAGCAGAACAGGGAAAGCAAACCCCAGTATTACACTTTTGCGAATGACACAATGGGCCTCATTACAAGGGTGGCGGCCATGGTATGAACGTTCATACTGGGCCGCCACATTACGAGTTCTGCTCGCAGGTTCCTGACAGCCCTGGCGGACTGTGCGGCACCCGCGAGCAGAACTCGTGATTGCACCGGCACCGTTATCAGCAGCGTCCAGGTTCAGAGTTTTTATAAGTAACTACAGCACAACCTCTGCATTCTCTCCATGCATTTTCCAGCAAGGGGCGGTCTGGCTGTCCAATCAGTCAGTCAAATAACTTTAATCGGCTGTACTACCATAAAAGCACATCCTAGCAAAACATTTCTAACATTACACTTCCATATTTACAATCGAAAAAAAGAAAAGTTCCAGCGTGCTAGTAACTCTCCGCTGACAATAACACAAAGGAGCTAATCAAGACCCCTGTTACCTGGCATGGGGCAATTCTCAGATCTTAGTTCCACAGTCCCAGTACCACCCCAGTACCACGATAATTGCCAAATCGCCGGGTGCCTAAGGGAATGAGATTTGCACCAGATAGGGCGAACTTGGTAAGAAAGTGTTTGGGGGGGCCCAAAATGCTAGTATCATGGGACAGGCTGCCAACAATACTACTATCAATAATGGTCCAGCCATAACGCTTGAGTCTTCCCAGTACTTCCATGGCCATTTGTCCGTCCCAGAAAACTAATTTGATAGAGTCCTCAGGGTTGTCACTGATCAGTCTGTGACACCCCACCATGGCATCCCGGGTCACGAAGGCACAGTCCCCAACTGAATGGAGCCAATGGAGGCATTTGTTCAACAGGGCATCCCTCGGTTCAGGGAGCAGTTTGGGTACCCTATGGAGAAATACAGTAGACCCACTTGGCCCCCCTTTGCTTGGTGCTTGGGCGAACCCCCTACGCCCAAAACAATGGTTACTAGCACCAGTTGCCTTCACCATGGGGCGTTTAATACTCGCAATACTAGGGGCACAGTCTGCCAAGGTAAAGGGGTTACCACACGGAGTAAGGGACCTGGGGGGCTCTACAGGTGTGTTACATTTTAGTGACTGTTTAGGCTGGGGCTGGCTCATTAGAGTGGAGATATTGGGGACATTGGGAGCAGTGTTCGGATTGGAGGGTGGGGGGTATAGCCCCACAACAGCAATGGCCATACCTTGAATCTCCCCGATGGTCCCTCTCCGTGCCCCCCCTCCCCCCCCCCCGACCCCCTCCACTTCCCTGGGCCTTGATTAGGTCTAATAACAGTTTTTTAATAGCTGCCAATTCGGACAACACACGGTCACAGGAACAACCCTGGGAAGTTTGGACCTCTGTAAGTGGAGGACCTAAGGGAAGCGCAACTCCTCGGTTGAGTTGCTTGGATGCCCGAAGGGGGGTCAGTCGGAGGAAGGAACTAGCCCCTGAGTGCTCTGACAACATAGTCTTACTCCAGGAGCTGCAGATGGAACTGCCGATGGAACTGGGGGAAGGCTTTTCCTCAATAGAACCTTCGGTGACCATGTCCATAGAGTCTAAGGAAGGGGGTGCAAGGGTAGACGGGAGATGAGCTGCAATGCGGCCCAATGGATCGTGGGCAAAATGAGTAATACCAGAAGGGTGCCAGGTGGAAAACCGCTAGGCGCAGTGGAAACCAGGGGGGAGGCCAGTAAAGGGAAATCCTTGGGGAATTAGGATAAATCTGTGGACGCCTTCTCAGTTCCGTTGTCCAATGACTCGGGTATCTCAGCAGCTGGCATACAGTTTAGACTCGGAGGTTTGGAAGACAAGCTTGTGTTGAGCACAAGCTTTTGTTGATTCGTGCAGGTGGAGCCTTCCCCGGGTTTTGCAACATAGGGGTTGGCCAGGTAGCTGGGAAAGTCCCCACCGTGGTCAGCTAAGGCTGTTGGTTCCCCTCCCAAAGTGGTGAGGTTGGAACATTGCGTGGTCTTGTTTGTTCGGGGGCAGACCTGGAGACACTACACGAATGCTCCTTGAGAAACTCCCTAGTATCTCCCCCAAAGCAGGAATGATGACAGCAGCAGCTGCTGGGATGGGGATCCTGCCAGGATTCAAGTCAATGTCAGATGTATGGTCAATTCCCTTAATCACTCGACAGCCCCACCCCCTACCCATTTTCTTTTCGCTACCTTAATCTTGCGTTTGGTCAGGGTGAGGGTGAGTTTGCAAATTGGACAAATTGGACAAAAGGGCAGAATTGCAGAGAAAGAGGGGGGGCAGGTGAATGGTCCTTTGTCTCCTTTGTCTCCATTGAGAATCTTCCAACGATTCCAGAATTCTCCGCGCAGCATGCAAACATCCCACCCCTGACCGGCACACAATTTTCGGTTCACTCTCACCTCGGAACTGTCTAGGTCAGCAGTCCTTCCAGTCTGGTGTGGAGAGCCCAGCAGGCCGTTAACACCCCCGCAGGATGCCAACACCCCGCGCCCTTGTCCCCTGGTGGGGCAACGCTCGTATCTTTAAAGGGGGTGGGAGTGACAACAGAATCACCAATGGGAGCCCTCCTGGGCTTGAGCTGAGAGTGCCACGGGACGCCAACACCCTGTGCTGTTGTCCCTGCAGGCTTCCAATCAGGACAGCCAGTCCCACACTGGGTTGGTTCCTTTCAGGCAGAGTGGAAGACAAAGGGCTGCAGAGTTCTGGACTTCTTCCTCGCTTCCTGCCTTCTCAGACACGCTGGAGCCTGGGCAGGGAATCCAAAGGATTCCCGCCAAAGACAAAACTTCCACTGAGGTAGTTCCCACATAGAATGGCAGAGTTATACCTCAGAAACAGCAAGCATACAAGAAATGGCAAAAAAAGAAGGAGCCCGCCATTTTAGAACAATGGTGGCCCTCCTGTGCATTACTGCGGCTGAATTAACAGCCTGCGAGTAGAAATGACTAAAGGTCATCAAGGTAAAATCACTGCCACCAGCCATTCAAGTAAACTTACAATTGTAACAAAAATGTTACCAGGTAAGTAAGAAAGGGGATACATTATATCCCCCAAAACTCCATATAAAGTGGGTTGTGCTAGCTCACTTATAGAAAATGTAAAGGGAATGAAAATCCTTCTTTAGTATTTGGGAACAGTAGTTCACCGAAGTATAGGAAATAGAAATCAACTGGGGAACCCAAGGGGCAACCCAGCCTAAGCCTAAAAGTTGTAGGAAACTATAACTTCAACCATACACTATGGAGAGACATAAAAAGGTCACCCATAAAATTATTAATCATAATTATGAAAATCTTATCTAACAAGCAGCACACCTCTTTCTTGTTACAGAGCGAGAATAAAGTCATGATCACCCTTGAATGGAGGCAGAGAAGCAATACACAGAGGTGAGCCGCCGACGTGAGCATGTCACATGGGGGCTGGGATGCACGGCACAGCAGAGTCGGCTGTGGCGCAGAGAGAGACTGGAGCAGCAGAGAGATGTCGCTAACCAGGCACAGAGCCGGGCGAAATCGGCAAGGCTGAGGCAGTGAGGAGCAGGCTTATCTGGAGGCTTTACCACGCAGAGGATGTGGTGGGCCTGGGGCCTGAGAAACAACGCTGAATAAAGAGGGCAAGGTAGGAACAAGTCCTACGCTATTCGTGAACGAATCGAGGAACTGAGAGACGCAGAGACAAGCGGAGTAACAAACTCGCCCATCTTATGGAAGGAGCAGCAGAAAGCCGTGGAGTACGCCGCCGCTACGAAGCAGATGCCACCCCGCTGAAGCAAACACGATGGAAGAAAAGGTGCCCGAGTTGTACATAACGGAGGGGGGCAGACATAGCAGAGGGTAAAATGGGGCAAGGGAAGGGTAACCCTAAACCCGTTCAGGGTTCAGACGACCCAGAGAGAGGGAGAGTGAGAAACAAGAGACAATAAAGGTTGCCGGGAGCCCAGGAAACCTGAGCAGTGTAACCAGCCAAGCTTCCACACAGTCAAGAGACGCATATGTAAGCAGGGGCCATGAATACCCCATGGAGACAAATAAGACATTGGGGCAAAGAGACTCAATAAGACAAGTGAGGAACATAACCCAGAGGTGAACCTAGTGGGGAGAAACACACACTAGTGGTGGAGAAGGATTAAGGAGGTATCCCACCAACTATGACAACTGGGACATTTAGGAACATGACTTTTTTTTATAAATTTGGTAAACCTTTGAAACTTTGTCAAGAAAGACAAGAATTATTGTTCCTGTAAGCCCTGATGGAGATCAGAGTGAAGAACTCTAAAGGCAGCAGACCTTGGCTAGTTTTCCTCTCTGTTTTCTAAGTGGTGGGGCAACTTTAGATGTAAGTATAGTTTCTTAGAAAGGGAACTCCCCTTTTAGCAGTTGGTTTAGAAGGGCGTTTTCTTTTAAACCCTCGCAGGACAAGACCACGGTGTTGTGCGATGCAGGTATTTGGCGGTGATGGGGTAGCAGCGCAGATTGTGAGCATGGGGGATCTCTCCCTCCATCTGCGTCCGCAAGATAAGAAGGTGAGGGTGAGTAGCATTGCTGCACTCCACGCACCCCCCTGACCTTGCTCGTCTGTCCCATTCTCCCCCTTTCCCCACACGCGTCCCCCTTGCAACTGTCCCCATTTCCCCTGCCTGCAGGTCCGCCCTTCCCCACGTGTGCTTCCTTCACAACTTAGACCCTGCTTCCCCTGTCTGTGCATCTGCCCTTTCCCTTCCCCTTGTTTGCTCCCTTTGCAACTTAGGCCCGCTTCCCTCACCTGCACGTCTGCCCTTTCCCTTCCCCGTGTGCGCTCCCTTCACAACTTGGGCCCAGCTCCCCCCGTCTTCGCGCCACCTGCGTCCCCACGCAAACTGTTCCCGCTCCCCCTGCCTTGCGCATGTTTAGCATTGCTCCCCACGCAACTGCCCCAGCTTCCCTGGCCTAGCCCATCCCTCTCTGCATTGCTCCACACGCAACCTGTCTGCGCTCCCCTGGCCTAGCACATCCTTCTAGCATTGCTCCTTGCACAACTGCCACTGCTCCCCTGGCTTGGCGCATCCTTCTAGCGTGCTCCCCATGCAACTGCCCCATCCCCTGGCCTTGCGCATCCCTCTCTGTGTTGCTCCCCACACAACCTGTCCCCAAACCCCCGGCCTAACGCATCATTCTAGCGTTGATCCCCGCGCAACTGCCGCCGCTGCCCTGGCCTAGTGCATTCCTCCCCACGCAACCCAGTCCCTCCTCTCCTTCCTCTTCAGGCTTCCCTGAGCCGCGTCCAGTGTATTGTTCTCTGCTTGTGTCTCTGCATTCCATGCCCTTTCGTACTGGGCCTATTGTATTGTCAATCTATTGCATTGCTTGCATTTTCTTCTAACTTCCAGGTCTCCTTGGATTAAAAGTGTTTGCGTATTGTATTTTGTAGTGTGACCCTTGCATTGTATACATGCTGCATCGTGTGCATCTCTCTTCTTTCCCTCCAGGTCCCCTAGGACTACCAGTTTTGCAAATTCTGTATTGTACTTGCATTCTCATGCCCTGTACATTTCTTGCTTGCATTGTTTTTTTCCACTCACTCTAGGGACCTCAAGGTTCCAGTGTTCTTGTTCTGTGGTGTACTTACTTGTTGCCCCCTCTATTGTGCGTGACCTCTCTTGGGCCTCCCTCCTGTTTGCCGCCAGCATGTGGCCCCCGTCCCCTCCTGCCTGGGCTGCCCCCACCCCTTACTCTCTGCTCGCACCCTCAATGGTGCTCTCTGTCTCCCCTATCTTCTCGAACTGCTATTCTGTCGACTATCCTATCCTTCTTTCTAAGTCTGGTAGGAAGAAGCTCAAAAGGGACATCCTGGTCTACAACCCAGGCCTCCCTATCACTGATACCTACACCGGTTCTTCCTCTGGACAGACTCTCACCAACATCCTCTTTCTTTTTCCCTCTCCAGGCCTATGAACCTCCGCGCCCCCATATGGTCTCTGTTCTCTCTCCTTTTTCCTCCTCTCCCATTAAGGGTGGCTCCCGGTGGAAGGCCCTCCTGGCCTCCTTCCACACCTACAAGACAGTCATTAATGTCTACTTCAATGGCACCTTCTTGGTCCAGGGCCCTCAGGCCAATCTCCTTTTCGATAACCATTTCCCACGTCTTATCAACTTCCTTCCTTCTCCTACCTAACCCTGTCTGGCTCCTTTGCCACCTTCCTCCTCAACCATCTCTCTGGCACCCTCCTCTGGCTGCTCTGCTGCCTCCTTCCACTGCACCACTCTGGCTCCCTCTGCTGCTTCTCTCGCCGCTCTGCCTTCTTCTTCCCCCGCCACCTCTCAAGCACCCTCTTCCTCCTCTCTGACTACCCTGCCATCTCCTCCTTCCTCCTTGTCAGAACACTCTGGTCCTAGGCGCAGGAGCGACGCAGTACCAACCACCCCCACTATGGTCGTGGAGCCTGCAAGTCGAAGCTTACGCAGGCTACCCGGACCAGAGCAGGGAAGGAGGGTTAGGGTCTCGTTGATTGGATAGGTTGGGGGATTTTAGGGAAACCGGATTGAGGGTTGGGTAGAGGTTGTGGATAGGACGGGGAATTGAAGGGTTGATTGTTGCACACTTTAGATTGTACTTGGTACCAAGTAGCTATTTGCACACCACCTCCACATAGTCAGACTTAGGCCCCCTCACTGTTCAATCTAACGTACAAGTCTAAGCCATGCACCTAATTCTGTCCACAACTAATTAGCATTTTTTCAGCATGCAAACTTAGCTCTGGGTTTCAGTGTCCTGTCCATGATGAAGCCCTCAAGTCTTGTGGCAGGTCCGTAATGTTCAGTGCTGGTCCAAGAAGCTAAAAGAAATAACACAAGTTAGGGTGTTGCCTCCGCAGTCCCATAACCTTCTCATTCATTCCTCACACACACAAACACACAACATTCTAGCTGCCACCCGGGCTCAAATCACGGGCTTTTGAGTGTGCCAAAGTTTGCCACTCTTCGGGGCTTTTCCACTTGTTCCTGATGTGGAAAAAATGCCAGTGTTAACTCCCACAGGGGTCTTCCTTCAGACCGCCGCAGTAACTTTTGCCCATGTGTTTTCGCCTCCCGTGCGCCGAGTTTTCCCTGGTTCCAGGAGGCGGGAACACACGTACTAGTGTTTCGTACGGTTCACTTCCCCACTACAAATGCAAGCGCGGATTAGCGACGCGCCTAGGACACGCCCACTTATCTTTCCTGTAGGCGCAGGGGCTAGGAATGGGCGGGCTAAAGCCCCCTGCGCTTCTCCCCCGATCCCTCTGATCCCCAAGATGGGTTTAAAGACTTATCTTGCGGGAGCGAGGGGCCGAACTGCTTCTCCGGCGGGGCGGGGCGGGGCCCCTCGCGAATGATTCTGGAGGAGCTGGGCTTTGCACGTCCTCTCCTTCCGAAGTCTCAAGCGCAAGCCCCGTGCCTCGGGGCTTGCGCATGCGCGTTGATGTGCCACACCCTGCTGGACTCCTGATTGGCCCGTGGCGCCCCCGAGCATGCTGGGAGTTGTAGGCAGGAGACTGCTTCTGCTGGGAGCTGTAGTTTTTGAAGGCTGCTTTTCTGCAAAAGGGGCACAGCAGCCTTTTAAATGGATACAGCTTTCTGGACCCAACTTGTACGTTCATCACAGCCCCCACCATGCCCCTCTGCACCCCTTGTCTTGGTTTGGTCTTGGCTTTGGTCCTGACACTCCTCTGCCCATTCTCGGACACCTGTAACACCTCTGCAGGGTGTATCTCATGCCTGTAACCCTCCACGGAAGTCTTGCAAAGGAGGAAATCTGCTCAACGTCGCTACTCTTAACTCTCGCTCCGCTGTCAAACACTCCTAGGATATCTGCTGTCTCCTCGTAGAGCTTGATCTGGATGTACTTGGTTCACGGCCAGCTCTGTCACAGGCTTTGACACTCTCCTCCCTGATGGCTACAAGATCCTCTCCATGAAGACTTGCTTTCTAATCTAGACTCTAACCTTCCCTCTGTCCTCATTCTCCTGGATCTATCCTCTGCTTTCGATACAGTCAATCACGCCATCCTGCTCAATCGCCTCTGTGACAACCATGGTATCTCCAGTCAGGCCGTAGCTTGGTTGACCTCCTTTATCTCAGATCGACCCTCCCAGGTCCAACTGGGGTTTTCCTTTCTTCTATCCCTCTCTCTACATGTGGTGTTCCCCAGGGGTTTAACCTCTCTCCCTGGCTCTTCAACCACTACCTGGCACCTCTGCCCCACTGCATCTCTACCTTCTAGTCTAACTTACAGTGTTATGCGGATGACACTCAGCTCTCCTTCAGGCTCCCCTCAGCCCCTTCTGCTCCTTCGCTCATACCTGACTGTCCACAATTCAGGAATGGTGTGCCTCCAATGATCTTTGCCTTAATGCCAGTAAAACTGAGATCCTCCTCAATGGGACACCAGCTCCCACCTTCCCTCTCACGCTTGCCGCCCACCCTGGGCCCTCTACCTGCACCTTCCTGTGAGGCTAAGATCCTTGGTGTCATCTTCCACTCCACACTCTCCGTCTCTCCTCACATCTCTGACGTCTCTAAGAAGTCACACTATCAGCTGCACCTCCTCAGAGGTATTCTGCCTTTTCTCACTTTCCTCCAGAAGCTCACTATCTCCAGAGCCCTGGTTCTCTCTAGGCTGGACTACTGCAACAGCCTCTTTCTCAATCTGCCTTCCTCTACTCTTGCCCCTTTACAACTTATCCAGAACAGGACTGCGGACTTCTCCTTGGCCTTAAGCCCAGGGATCATATCTCTCCAGCTCTGAAAACTCTCCACTGGCTCCCTGTGGCTTCAAGGATCAAGTTCAAGACCCTCTGCATCGCACACAAGGCTTTCTGGGGCCGGGGACCACACTGCATCCAACTTTCTCTTCCTAAGCACCTTTCTTCTCGAGCCCTCCGCTCATCCACCTCCAACTCTCTGAGGGTCAGGTGCTTCTCGCGCAGAATGAGGGGTAGATCTCTGTCCTCGGCTGGGGCCTCCCTTTGCAACAGCCTCCCTGCCTCTCTCAAACTTGAGCAGGACCACCTAAGGTTCCGGAAGCAACTCAAGACCTTCCTTTTCACTTCCTCTTTCTCCCTCCCTCTCCCTTGCTGATGCCCCTGTCTGTTGCACAAACTGGTTACCTGCCCACCCCCTCAACCTACGGGACAAGGCTCCTGCACAACCAGTTGCCCTTGCACTGCCTCCGGGCCGCCCAACCACGTAGGGACTGTATCTGCAACCCTACAGTCCCCTGATTCTCTGCACTTATGAGCCACCTCCCTGGCAGCGCTTACGCGTTCCTTTGCACTCCCACCTGACCCCCTCACACTTCTCCCCTTTCTTCCCCCCGCACTTGCGTGATCTGAATGACACAAGGCCTGGTAAGATAGTTGTTTTGTCCTCATTCTGTCTTCCCTTCCTTTTCTTGTCGCGTCTAGAAACACGTGTGTACAGGTGCGTTATAAATGACTTATCATAAGTTAAATGAAAGCCTTTACGACGATGTCCTCTGGTCCGTTTCCTTCTTCTGGTTTGTCACACCAACCAGTGCCCGTCCTCCCCCTTAGCACAGAGAATCCCTACCACCACACCCAGCGTCCTCCCTCCCCTGAGCACCGAGAATCCCTGCTGACACACAGGTATCAGATGCTTCCAACCTGTCCTCATCAACACAATAGTTTGCCGGACAGATAGCACAGCGAGCTGAGCGCTCGTTCTGACATGTGTGCGCAATTGCGGAGGTGCGCAGGTTCGTATCCAGGCAAGGCCAACTCAGCGTTTTAATTCTCCTGAGGTCGATAAATTGAGTACCACACTGTGGTATAATAATATCAACTGTGATTTCAGCGCTTAAATACCTGTGGGTGTGTAGCGCAATATACAAACTAGTTGCTGTTATTATCCACACAATCGTTTTTAGCATCTGCCTCTATCTATATCCTTCCTTTTACAAAGGGCTCCATTATTGACAGACGAGTGCTTTAAAAGACCTTACCTTACACAGCTGGCATGTTGGCCCACATCGCTCGAGCCTACGCTCAGAGCATTTTTTTAAACTAAGTGAAGGATATCAGATCTCACATGATACGATGGCTTAGTGTTCTCTCAATTTGACAAAGAGATGTTTGTTTAATGTATTGTTGAACAATTAAGGAAGAGGGTAAATATGATCAGCAACATTGCAATACTTTTTTTGAATTCACACTTGATCTGGCATTGAACTCCTCTCATATCAGTAAATGTACTGACGTTCTTCTGCAGGGGTAAACAACACAAGTTACAAGCCGCTAGCCTGCCACAAAAAGTAACTCCCCAACTCACTTCCCCACCTACACATATATCACACATGCTATTTCTAGGGACGAGTGCAAGTTGTGCACCCTGCCTTTAGCACAGCATTGTAAGGCCAGCTGCTAGCCTGTTCTAAATGTTGATGTATAAGGATACCGAGGCTGGGTAGATGCAATGATTTTCCCCAAGATCACACGGTTTGGTCTTGTGGGTAAGCCAGCATGACAAGGCGGGTCTCTTGACATCTCATTCCTCATCTGAACCCTCATGTCATGCACCTTTTCAAGTTCGCCTTTGTGCCTCCAAAGTGTTTATGATATGTAATAATGCTATGATCAGATTTCAATAACGGTGCCTTCTGCAAGAGCTCATGGTTAATCTCTGCTGTTTTCAGGAAGCACTTCTGTGTGAAGAGGTACTCGAGCGCATGGGAACTCTGTTACAAACTCAAACTACCAACACAGTGATAGTGAGCCACGCTGCCTGCATTATTGAGAACCTGAGCCTTTCAGAAAACATCCAGGTGGGTAGTTGTCCAGTATTGCACATCCAATGACTTCTGAGTGCCTATCAATATAAAATCAAGATGCTTGACAACTTTTGTGGTATTTCGTCTGCAGTTGTGGTTCTGTTATCTCAGTCTTGCAGCAAGCTTGTTATAACTGCTAAAGACCGATGAGTGCTAATTTTTCCGAACAGTTTTTATTGAACACAACCATTAATGTGCAAATGGATTATTCTACGGTTACAGCCAATCCAATCAAAAGGAATGGCAAACACCACTGCATCATGAACACAACGTTAGTCTTCAATGCTTGTCCTCAAAGCAAGAGTCCTCTTGTTCACAATGAAGAAAGTAATGACGTCAGCCAACAAGCGCCGTTTGAGCAAACTGAGGCGACTCAATTATGGATACAATACGGTTGTGAACTTTCTAGAACCCTCACCAGGAGCCAGTTTAACAAACTGCAGGAGAACAAGGACTACACGACAGAAGACACAGCAGAAAGGAATGAAGGAAACGGAAAAGGAGTGAAGGGAAAGGTGCAGTGGGTGGAGACAATTGCATATGGTGGCAGTCAGATAGCTGGGCGTGTCCTATATAGATTTTTGTACGCAGGTTGGTTTTGCAAACGGAGGTTATTTATTTTAAAATCTTTTTATTGGCATTTATAAATTGCATGTGTTCAATGCACCACTTTTTCCACATTTATCCAAACATATGCATGATGAATGATTATAAACAACAAAATAACACATTAACAAAAAATATACTGTCTTCACTTTACCAGCCAGTTAACTACTATCAGTTACTCTTTGATGTACGTTTATATGGGGGTATTCTTGCAACAAGCGCCATTTTCGGGTGGGGAGTAGCTTCTGGGGCAGTACTACCCTCACAGTGCTTACAATTTTATTTATTTGTTTGCATTTTTTTAAAGCGCTCACACAGCCCGCGGGCATCGAGACGCTGTTACATGAATTGTTTGTTTTTTAGTTGCGTAATTGTTTTTTTTGTCTTAGTTGCCTATTTGTAACACGCTTAAATGCAGAGGGTTCTAAGCGCGGACGCGGGGATCGAACCTGTGTTGCTTTGTGTCGTCTTGCTTCCAAGCCGAACAATTTGCAGCTGAGCTATATAGTGTCATAAGTATCCTCCTAGGCATGTCATATTTGCATTCAAGGGGGTTTGTCGTCAGATGGGTGAAACATGTCCCAAACCAGCGTTTTCCAGGCTTCGTATGCATCAGTCACATTCTCTTCCGACCTGGATACCCCTTTGCCCCATACTCTGGTTTCTGCCTCTGCCCAATGCTCAAATTCCCTGTGCCATCTGACGTATTGCGGGCCCCCCATTGCTTTCCATGCCATTGCAATAGTTCTCTTGGCCAGTATGCACACCATATCCATAAACTTAACCACATGCCTTGCAAACTGAGGTTATGGGGGCCTCTCTGTCCTGATTCATATTTTCCCATTGTTTGCATTCTGACATGTCATGCACTTTTTTAATGCAGGTCCCATCTTTGCATTTGTGAGTAAGGTGTATTCCATGAAAGCTGCACACTGCAAGTTGGAAAGCAGGAATAGGAACAGAGTTACTTTCGCGTGTTTTCTGTAAGCCCGGAAGACAGTGCACACTATCAAGGTATACCATACAAAGCTCCTGGGTGGACACAAAAAAGGATATCCTGGTAGATTACAGCACACCCTACAGCGGGATATTGGCTTCTGAAATAAAAAAGTCTCGGGACTGGTGAGAACCATGAGAATGTTTGAACACCCGCAGACTCCCTATTCCAAGACTGGGAGAACAACCAGACATAGGATAAGGGACTGTTATTGGAAAGTCTGCAAAAGCTAGACCCACTCTACTAAAAGAGTAAAGCAAATCTCATGTGTTAGGAATATAGGACAGTGGTCTCTGTGGGTTTTGTGGCATGTAACTACTCTGTTCTGATCAAATCATTGCTCAAATTACTTGTTGATGCGAAAAGGTTTTGAATTATTAACCACACTGATATCAACCTGCGGCAGCAGTCCCTTTTGCTTTGGTTTAAGTATTATTATTGCTCACTCTGCTGCCTGTCCACCAGGGCTCCCAATTTTCTTGCCTTGTTACACTCTACTAAAAGAGCACTCTGGGTAGGGATTGAAACCATTGCGTCCCTCCACCCAAAAATATGAAGTGGTGTGAAGGGGGGAATTTGGGGACGTCGCAATCACCTGGAGCAAGGCATTGTGTATCAACACAGTAACACATGTAGGGGTTTATTAAACTAGGTACTCCCCCCCATTAACACTTACAGGAAGGAGAAACCAGTAGATCATGCGCCTTTCAGGCATTTTCCGCATGTATCCAAATATCCACGGAAATTTTAGGAAGCCAACCCCCTCCCGCGTTCCCATAACAGGTAGAAGAGGGTATTGAAAATGGACCTTTTACAATGTTTGGCGTATATCCCCGTGACCCACTTCTCTCAGTGATGGTTTCACTGACAGCTTGTATTGTACTCTTTTTCCTCCCATTATGGATTATATTGCTCGAGAACATTTTTCCCAGGTTGTACACAATGAGGCCCCTCGTATTCTTTTATGGATTTGTTCAATAGTATTGCCTAATATCTGTCAGGTTATCATTCTGCTTAACTAAGAAACCTGTTTCTCCTATAGCTCCCCCAAAATCTCCCACAGTCTGAATCCTGCTTGATCTTGCATCAACCCCTTCCCTACAGCTTTTGCTGGCCGAAGACCCCTACTCGGACAGTGGGCAGCCATATGCCTCTGATGATGGCGGTTTACTCCCGTTACTAGCATACTATACTTGGGGAAAAGATTAATCATGACAAAAAGTCAACGTCTCTGTTTTGGTGGTCAGGAGCTGGCAAAGCAACATGTGTTACAGACATGGAAACTGATCAATCAGTCCAGGTGGCATCTATGAGTGGAGATGCAAACAGCCAATCTTGTTTAGATGCGTATCTTGGTTTGCGCTGTCTTGTGTTGGACAGCGAGGTCCTCTCTAAAGCTATCTCTCATATATGCACTTCCTGGTGAAAAACGAGTCTGAAGTCATGCCCGTTCCTCACACACTATTGTGGTGTCCTTAAATGTACCACCCCTCTTTAGCCTTTTCCTACCATGTATTGTATAAGTTTGGGATTTGTGTACCCTGAATAACTTTTACATCATATGTTTGACAAAAAGATGTGCATAAAGTTTCCAAACATGTACTTTGAAAACTGTGTGAAAACAAGAAAACTGTCTTAACAGGTCTCCAGAACACCGTATAATTACACAGTTTGCATGTACAAAGCAACAGAGTGTTTCAAAGTTTTGCAACATTGTAAGAAAGGTGCTTTCTACCTACTCGAGTTCTACAGATTTTAGGCACAGATAGCATCCTGTGTCAAGTACTGTGTTTCCTAAAATTCCCTTCTCGGTCACAGGGTACACATAACAGGTTCCGAGGGAGTCAAATATGGATTTGGGAGCAGGAAGAACATGGGAGACCAGAAGAACACTACAGAACGTATCCCTAACCCAGGTTACCTGGTCTCTGCTGACAGATTCAGAAAAACAGGAGTACATCTCCCATAATTCCACCCTCCTGTTGATCAAAAACCCTGACTGAATTTAAGAAATTACATGTGTGAGCAGGAATACTGTAGGAAGGACTGGAGCACCACACAGAAGAGTTTTCAACTCCCAAAGAGGACAATCACAGGGCTGCATCCTTAATACCGAGGGAAGCAGAAGGAAGCAGCAGAACACTCAGAGAGAGCTCACTTTCTTCAAGCTTAGGAGAGATCAGCAAAGGAGAAAGCTCAAATCGCCCTTACATCTGCAATCATGATGGGGAAGAGACCCCTGTATGTATATATTGTGACAAGCTTCCCTGTCTAACGTCGGGGAACAACAGCGAAGTGGTCAAAGGGGTCAGGTGCCACCTAGAGCTAGTGGATTCTGAATCCAAAGGGAATATATGGGAGATCCCTAGATCAACCCCACTCGGTTGCTGCACTAAGGCCATTGGCAATCACTGGAGTAATCGCATCCACACTTCAAATGATGACCCAATGTGGTAAGGTGGTCAACTACAAACCCATTCAGGACACCCCTAACTAATGGACCAGAACTTTTGGAGAGATATTTCAACCAACTAGCCAGGTCCAAACAGGACGAGTAGAAAATAATGCATTTCCCTTTAAGGGAACAGAGCTGCAGCATTGTGAATTCTTGCCAAGTGTGTGGATACATTTCTTTCTTTGTCACAACTGCAGATTAAATCATTCCAATGAGTGATTGAGACCAACTCAGTCCATGGTAGTCCCACTGATACATTGTTGCACTTGACAAACAAACTGAAGGAAAAGAAACATATTGAGTTTACTGCGCAAGGTGGCTAACAATGTTCTTCCCCTCTCGATAGCGTTGCAAGGACTACAATGTTGCCGTTTACCTGGTTATGAACGTTTCAATTAACTATTTCCTTTCCTGCACAGTGGGTTCCCTAGCTTCAGATTTAGATGCGTGGGACACAATTTAAAGCAGGCATTTAAAGCAGGCAGTGACAGAAAGGCTCCAACCGGCAGGAAAGGAGATCACCCACATGTCCAGAACCATTTCAAAATACAAGATAGTGGCAGGCCTTGATTAACTTTAGGCTAAACCCCTTTTAGCCCATATGACCATAGACACATCGCCCAATCACATGTCAGTCCAGCCTACATGATCCAAGTGAAATCCATGTCCCTAAGCACCACCCAAGGAGAGGTGAGACCAGACTAAAAAGCCAGTCTGCTCACCTTAACAGAGTGGGGTGTTTTGGAGGAAGGGGGTTGGAGGAGGTTGGCAAGAGAGAGCTATGTTGAGGAGAAAGGAGCATGGAGGAGGTAGCTGGAGGCTGGTACGAGGAGCCTTAGAAAAGGAGGAGGCCTGTAATGTGGAGTGATATTGGAGGAAGTGGGTTGTCATCAGGATGGAGCCGTATTGGAGGAGGAGGGCTATCATCTGGATAGAGAGTGTTGGATGAGGACGCATGTTAGAGGAGGAGGGCGTTCGTTTGGACAAGAGAGTTAAGGAGAGCAGAGACAACATAAGTTGTCCCCAGTCAGAGAAGAGAAGAGTGCAGTCGTACTATCAGGCTAGAGGGAGATATGCTTCTTCAGTCAGAGGAGGCGGGAGGAGGCCAAGTGACCCCTCCACCCCCAACCCATTAAGAACAGGAAGGCACCTGTAGGCCAGCTTGGTCAAAAACTGACCCTGGAGGCGGGAGAAGGAACAAGATGGTGCAACTTCACCAAGGGGCAGGAAGGCCATGTCAGGAGTAGCAAAGAGGAGGAGTGTCCTGGGGACCAAGACACTAGAGCAGGGAGATGGTCTGGTGACAGTGATCTACCCTAGCACCTCTCTACTACCTTGGGAGAGCAGACCACTCTTGAAAAATATCCATCTCTTTCTGGAGGAGAACCGAAGACTTTCTCTGGTCCATGATGCTTTTGTCTTTCAGGGTCCCTACTGGGGATTATTTCTACAGAAGGGGATTTGGGAACCCAAAGACCTACAACCCAAAGACAAAGACTGCTGCCCTTCACTGGACAGTAAATTGGGGAAAGGATGAGCCCGAGCCAAGAACATTTTTTGGGGGGGAAATTCCATTTTTATTGGCATTTTTCAAACATCAATCTTTTCACCATTATGAACAAAATTTAAGTCCAGGAATGAACCTTCCCCCCTCCCGACCCACACCCCATGCACACATTGTCAATATTTCTCACCTTTCCTCCATCGTAACTATTGGTGTCCTCTTATCTCCCACTCTGTTCTCCCAGAATAGGTTATCAGCCATATTTGTTAAAGAAAGGCAGCCACATCCCTTCAATGTCTGTCCGTGTTTCGTCCAAGAGATGTCAAGTATTCCAAATCATAAATGGATTTCGCCTTCTGCACCCACTCCCTCTCATCGGGCACATTCCCCCTTTTCCAGTGCTGTGTCACACAACTCCTTGCTGCAACCAACAGGTTCGGATCATATGACCCTCCTCCCCCCTCTCCTCCTCCCTCTCCCTCACCCCAAAAACAGCAAGCTTGGTTCCATTTGCCTTCTAACCCCATCCAAATCCTTCAGCCATCCCAACACATCCTTCCAGTGCTCCTGTATATGGGAGCAACTCCACCACATATGATATTTTTTTTTTAAATTGTTTTATGTTTTATTAAAACCTTTATCAATTTACATCCATCCTATATCGGCAATCACATAAATCACCTAAGAATCATTTAATCAAATCAAGTTCGCTTCATCAAGTAAACATAATTTTATCAAATGTCCCCCCGACCAGTTGCTTTCTTTCCTTGATTGTCCCATACTGGAAAGACAATATTTCCTGTATAAACTTCATGGCAGCGATAATAAGACTGCAATTCCCACCAATTAAAAGTCTTTCCCACCACTCTTGAGCAGAGACGGAGCTTACATTTTTGACAAAGACGGCTAGATACCTAGTTTTTAATTCTGTTAAGGATCTACAGACAACGGAAGACTCCACGGTATGTTCCAAATTAAAGAAACTAGAGAATCTAGATGCTGAGGTTAGAGACTGTTTTCTCACATGCACTTCCCTTTTTGGAAGAATGTTTAACCAGAGTCTCATAAAGAGATCCCGGTAGAAGGGGGAAGGAAATTTGGACAAAATTTGCCAGTAGATGGTTCATTGTTCTTGCTTCACAAGATAACGCTAGCACGAGTTTGTATTTTGAACTGCTTACTAGCGTGTCAATCCAATCCTGAGATTTTAATTTGGATTTGGCCTTATTAGGGTTTGATATCAAGAGTTCAAGTGGTATATTTAAATGATCCAGCCAATCTTTGCATTTATTTTGCCATAGTTCCGCCAAACAATTCTGGTTGGATCTGAACACATTTGTCAGGATCTCAAAGGGAGGGAGGTGATCCTGCATGACACATTTCTAAAAAGGGAAGTGGACTTCCATCTCACTGTCGATTCCATAGATTGGAGTCCCAGTTCGTACCTTATCAAACTGACAGGTAGAGACTTTGGCAAGGACAATATTCTCCTCCAAAATCACCCTTCAAGTAGTCCCCAAACTTACCACGAGATGTTTAGCTGAGCTTCTGCCCATATGTTAAGATAGGAATCACTTTCTGCTTATAAACGCTTACTACCGGGGCAGTTGTGAATTTCCCAGAACGTTTCTGGAGGGCCAAACCTTGTGCAGTGAGTATTTTCATTTTAGTCCTTAGAATTTGGTACCAGGGTTTCTCATTTACAATCTCGTTTATCAAACACCCCCAAATAGGTAATTGAATCAACCACTGGTAATCTCTTTCCCTTCAGTTAGCAGACAGGTTGTTTTTGTTCCTCTTCCTTTTTATAGACCCCTTGCTGGCTGAAGATCGATGTACTAGATTTCCCAATGTTGATTCTGAGGTTGTTAGATGCTGTATATTCCATCAATTGTGTTAGTCTTCTCTGAAGACCTACTGGTGTTTGGTCGATGAGGACCAAATCATCTACGTACAAAATACATGGAATAGGCATACCCTGTAGTTTCGTCGGAAAAGCTGAAATGTGCACCTCTGACAAATCGGAGAGATAGACACTGAAAAGTAGTGGCACCAAAGTAGTGGCACCAAAGGACATCCCTGTTTAAATCCCTTGTGCATCTTCATCTGATCAGTCGGGATACCGCTTCTTGACAACCTTACCTTGTTTGAAGTATGGGAATATAAGGCTCTGATAGCATCTACAAGGGCAGGACGGCAACCCCAGCTGTAAAGTTTAGCCCAAAGGTGCTCTCTATTTACACTGTCAAAAGCCTGTTGTAAGTCAATGAATGGCAGATAGTAACTAAGCTTGGCCTTAATTGCATTCATCTTCAGGAGGTTCAACAGAAAAATGTTTAGGTTGATGCCCACCCCCTTTACAAAGCCAGATTGTCTGGGGTCCAGACGACTAGATCTCGTAGCCCAACTGTTCAGATCTCACACTAAAAGCGAGGCAAAGATCTTGCTGAGGATGTCTACAAGGGCAGTGGGTCTATAATTCTGGGGGTCCTCTCTACCTCCCTTTTTAAAAATAGGTACTATGATAGAGGACCTCCAGGATTTGGGGATCATACGGGTGGTGAGGACCTGTTTAAGGACCAGGAAATTGAACTGTGCCCAAGGCACCACGGCTTCCTTTAACATGAAGTTGGTTAAGCCATCCAGGCCTGGGACCCGGGAGAAGCTCAGTCCCCTAATCCTAGATGTAATGTCCTCCATGACAAATTCTATAGGCCAAGTTGGGACCACTGATAGAGTTGCTAGTTCTGAGGCAAGTTTGTCGCCCTCAAAAAAGTTTGACAAGTGAGAAATCCAAGCATCTTCAGGTACTGGATCTGATTGTAGGGCAGATTGAAAATTGCAGTTGTTATTTATCAAGTTCCATAAAGATCTAGTGTTGGATTTGCAGAGTATTTTTAGCATGACTTCCGCGTCCTGCTGAGCAATTAAGCTTCTCGAAGCTATCTGCCAGTTCTTACATTTTTGATTATGCTTTTTAATAAGGGCTTTCCAGCCCTCAGGACGTCCCCTCTTTAATTTTCTTAGATCGGAAAAAAGTAATTTCTTAGCCTCAGTCATCATACTGTTCTAGACATGCCAGGGTTTAAATCCAGTTTTGTCATGGTCGATGTACTTTACCATTAAATCTTTTGAAAGCCATTCATATTCTACCTCTGATGATCGTCTTCCCAGTTTGGTTGCAAGGGGTGCAAAGTCCCCTGGTCTGATCCTGAGTCTATTACCCCCTTGTGTAATTTCAACATCCAATTGTAATTACATTTGGTTGGGTGGGGGCGTGTGGGGGTTCCAGTACACATCACGTCCAATAAGTCATGATGAGTATAGGGCATTGGATTTACCTTCAATTGGATCACTGAGCATAGAATGTTGATTGATACAAAACAGTAGTCTAAACACACCATCTGAGTGCCTCTCACCCATGTGTGCGTAGCAGGAGAGTCCCCCTTTGTTGAGCCATTCAACATGTATAACCCCCGGGTTGAAATCTCATCGATCTAGTGCCTCACTCTTTTTGTTAACATGTTTTTGGGTTCAGGGTACCCACCCTCAACCAGGAGTTTGATGTTTAGGTCACCACATATAATTATGTACGGGTTTGTGTATGATATAAGGGATTCATCCAACAGCTTGGTCACAGAATCGATAAAAACATCCCCGTTAAATAGGGCTGTGTTCCAATACAAGTTAAAGACCACAAGAATGGTGACGTTCGAGCCCTCTTCTCTTTCTTTTCTAGGCTCAATGCTAGCACACAAATATTGGGGTTATGAGTTTGCCTCATAACTAAACCCTTGCCTGTTTTAATAAGGGTTAAAAGCCCTGAGAAGGGTCTACCCATCCGTCCCTTCTGAGCTGGGTTTAGATAGCACTCGAAACCATCACAAAAGGGATTCTCCCTAAGCCAGGTCACCTACAGGCATAAGAAAATAAACCTAAGGAGGGCTTGCTGTTGTTAAACAAATGAACAAAACCCCTAGAAATCCAGGTGCCTATACAAAGGCCACACACAGGGGGAGTGACCTGGCTCTATTGTGCATTTGGTGACTTCAAGGCCCTAGGTAGCCTTGACCAGTCTTGTAGGCCGTCAATGGAGTGAACCACCCCCCGGATTCTTTCACCCTCCGACCCTGTCTAGAAACCATTTTCGCACCCTCAACTGTCACCTTCAAGGGTACAAATTGTGAAGGCACTCAAGCTTCTTCCTGTTTGTTTTTGTCTCTAATATCAGGCATGACCCTTGAACCTCTATCCGGACTCCGGGGGTCTCAGTTGACCATTGAAGAAGTGTGTTTCGCACATTTCTCTCAGACCACAATGTGGTCAGTTAACTCAAAACCCAGTGGCAACAGGTCACGCCGACCTCCATTAAGGTGGATTTCACCCATGATGAGTTCAGATGTAAAATGACCCAGTCCGTTTTTTTCCCTTAACAAACTGGACCACCCTTATGTCATCAGAGTTAATATATCTCAGCTTTGGAATATTGTGTAACAATTTAAAAATGATTCTCCTGTTTAAAATTAAATTGGCACTTGCTGGTGATATATACGCTCTAGCATGATCAGATTCTCCTTCGTAGCTGGTTCTTTGTATCTGGTGGAGTTACTTGCGGTCTCTCCCATTCTATTAAGTTGCAGAGGGGCACTCTCAATGTTTGCGGATTTCCACTTTGTGTTTATAGCAGACCTTTTTTGTTCCAGTGTTTGGAAAGTATCCCCATTCTCCCACTGAGTAGTCATTTGGTCTCGAGGGAACAGGGAGACATTTACATGGGATTCCCCAGGACAAGAGATCTCACAGGGGGTAGGTACAGGTCTATCAGCCTGGGACTCCAAGTCTTCCCAGGTTTCCACATCCTCATGCTTACTGCCCACCTCTAACAGATCTGTTATTCCTGTGTCGTTTAATGTTATCAGCGGTCCTTCATCTGGTAGGTCTATAGAGGGGGGGCGGGCCTCGTTCCACAGTTCTAGTGACTGAGGGCAATCGAGCCTGGGGGGGCTCTGTGTTTCTTACAGTGCTCTGTGGGATTTTAGGTGGAGTCTTTAAGTTTCTCAAAAAGGCTCTTGATCCGTTAGATTTGAGTTTAGTCGCAGGCTTTTGGTTTGTGCATTTTGTCTGCGGTGGTGGAGCAGTTTTAGGGTTTGGTTTCCCTAAGCGCCATTGATCTGACTTTTTAAATACAGAGAAAGGCTCCGAGGTGGTTGATATTGGGATATTTGATGGTGCTGACACAGCCAAGGTTATGGCGTTATCTTCCGCCATTAACCATTTGGTGCCCCTCCGAAGATTTCTCATTTACTGGGGGAAGTCTCTCTTAGGGTGGTTCCGGGCAGGGTGGAATTGCATCCACATGTATTACCCCTGATGGGGCAGAAGTACCTTGAACGGCCACTGGCTGTCGATCAGGCAAGACTTGGCGCAGGAGGGCCCCAAGGTCCGTCATCTGGTTGTATGATGTGGCAAATTTACGATAAGACCTCATCCAATTGCAGTCCTCCAGCAGGGCCGCCATTAGTGTGTTCTTGTCACCTTCTTCCCGCCTGGCCAAATCACACAACCTATTTTGCCAAGCCAATGAAGTTTCTGCCTCTTTTTCTGGTTTATTATGGACCGCATTGGCTAGATTTGTTCGGTAAATTAGTTTGGAGTGGATCATAGCGAGGAGGGTTGCTTGGTCCTTTATAGTGTCGTTTAGGGGCTCATATAGATTTGAGAAAGGTGCCAAGGAAATTGTTAAGGCTGCCATCACATTGTTCTGCAATTGTAACACCGCTGCATCAGAAAGAGAGGCTACACATTTGTGTGCAACAGTTTTCCTCCTACCATCCGACTCACTTCCTACTTCGCCTGAGTCGTGTTGTGACTCAGAGGCATTCCCTTCCCTTATTGGCGAGGTCTGAAGCTGATAAATCACATTAGACTTCTTACACATTTGGTGACAAACCCTCCTGTAAAGGAGGTGGTGCCACTGGACTCAGGATTTCTGTCGTCTTTTGCATCAACCCTGCATTAATGCCCATGATAGAGTTTTCCTGGAGAAGTTGAGTTTGAGCCGGCAAAGTTGGAGGGAGCAAGTGGGCATTCGGGGAGAAGGTCCGCATCAAGTCGACCTCACTCATACCATAATTGTTGTCTCTTCCCTATATTCCTGAGTTTCAATCTCGGGGGTTGAGCCCTGGTTCTCTTCATGAATGGTCTTGTGATCCTCCTCTACTGGTTTATTGTTTATAGAGGGAGTTTGGGAAGTAAAAACAGTTATGGCAGTTAAAGACACATGGTCAGATTGTTGCCGCTCACTCACCTTCACCGTAGTGGGTGTAGACTGCGGATAGGTCCCCAGCTTGGGGGTCTCTCCACCAGTCTCCTGTGGCCTTCCGGGCCACCCTCTGCACCACCTCAGCAGGGGATCCGCTCTGCCCCCTCTCCTCTTACCCTCCACTCTGGGGCTCCGGGCTGCTCAACAGGCCCTGTGGCCTTCCGGGCCGCCCTCTGTGCTGCATCAACAGGGGCTCCGCTCTGCTCCGCCCCCGCTCCTCCTCACCTCCACTCAGGGGTTTTGGGCTGCACAACGGACCCCCCCCAGTCTTCCCCAGAACACGGGGGGGGCATAGGGGCCTGCCGCCAGGTGGGAAAAGCGTGGCTCCAGCTCCTCCTCTCTTACACCCTGGGGCTCCGGACCTCGGCGGTTCCTCCCTTCTTCACCTTCTCACCAGGGGTTCTCCTGCCGTCCCTCCTCTCTTGACACACTGCTCCCGCAGCCCCGGCTCAGACACCCGGGCCCAGCATCATCTTCCACGCTCCAGGTTGTCCCTCACTTTGTTCTGTTCTCACGGCCTGCAGTCTCTCTGTTAGGGACAGCCTCCCATTTCGTAGCCTGGTTCTCCTTTGCTCCGGGCTGTGGGCACTTCACACTCACTCCACCGTTGCTGCTCTTCACTCTCTGCTCGGAGACCTCATTTACACGGTCCCGAGCTTCCCACTCCACCAAGACTCCTCATTACCTCTGGGCAGGGGCCGGAGCACCGCAATCAGGCTGCCATCTTGCCTGTGCCCCCTGGTGGCCTCAGCCAAGAACATTTTAAAAGACTTTTCTTTTGCTTCCCATATGATTCCCTGCCATTTTGGATATGTAAATAAACCTTATATCTTGAGAATTGCATCCTTGTGTCAGCCTCTTTATGCTTCCCACTCGCATCCCCGTGACAGCACTTATGGGATTTTATAAAGTGAGAACCTAGCTAGGAAGCAACGGAATACACTCATGAGATTACAGGTAAGAGGAATGGGGGCAGAGGAGTTGGGATGGATAGACAGAGCGATGGAAAGGGGAACTAAAGAGACGATGAAATAGTGTTGAGTGGAGCGATACGCTATTGGTGAGATATCCTTTAGAGCATATTGTCTTCAGTTTCTTCCTGAAGTGTGGAATGGAGGGGTGCAGTATTATCTACTTCGGTAACTTGTTTCAGAGGTAGGATGCACAGCAAGAAAAGTCCCTTTTCCTGATTTTTCCTCTTGTAGTTGTTTCAAGCCTGAATGATGTGGTTTCTGGGGGTGGCCTGGACATAGATGGTGAGGATTTGGCCAGGTAGATTGGTGTTTTGTTTGTGACTGCTTTGTGGGTGATGCAGTCTATCTTGAACATGAGTGCTTGAAGGGATAGACAGTACAGCCCCTCTCTTCATTGGAACCGATGGGAGAAGGATCTGTTCCAAGACACGTTCAGTAGAAGCTATTGGTCCGCCACCCCATCCTCCCTCAGTGGGAATGCTAAGCACACACACTGACCAGTGGTGTACATGTCAAAATTAACTTTGGGGAGAGAGCCTTGCAGCAGAAGACAGAGAGAGCCTGTTCTTCTGGAATGGGATTTGAGATGGCAGCTGGCATTCCCAAGTTCATAACTTGACCGAGCATGCTCAGATGAAGCATCTGACCGCTCTAGCCAATGAGAGTAAAGCCATTCAGCCCAAGCCCTACATAAGGTCAGCTCCACACCAAGCAGTTAAAGGAGTTCCAGAGTGCACAGCAGATGGGTTAGAGTGGGTGTTTGAAGTTGGAGACAAGGCTTTAGAGAGAGCTACAGGCAGAAGTAGATAGGGGCGGAGCTGGAGGGAAGAGGCTGGAAAGAAGTGGCCATGGAGCTGGTGAAGAGTAAAAAGGTGGTACAGAATAATGCAACAGTGAAGACTGAGAACAGGAGGTGTATCGAGGAGGTACATGAGAATAAGGACGTGGCACGAAAGAAGTTCAGTAAAAGAGGGCAGTGGGTGACAGGAGTGCTGAAGAGCGTCAAAAGACTCTCAAGTGGGGAACGAAGGAAGGTTACAGGAGGGAAGAGGACGTTGGTGGAGAGATGGAAGAGTGTTTTCAAGAAGAGGCTTAAGGTGACAAAGGAGGAGAATAGGAGTGTATTAAGGAGGTTGGGCAAAGAGTTGACAAGGAGGAGAAGACTAGTTAAAGATGTCTGGAGGAGAAGAACAGAGTGGAATGGGAGAGAAGGAGCAACGCCTTAAGACTGAAGGGTGGGATTGGAGGAATGGTGAAGGTACGATCACGTGGCGAAGCGTCACAGAGATGGACGTAGGAGTGAGAAGAACAGGAGGCACAGGAAAGGCACAGGAAAGGCCCCCCTAGGCACGAGACTGTTGCACCTGAGTAGGTAGACAAATACAAGGTAGGGCCGTCTAAAGTCAACCCAGGCAAGTGAAGGCGGTTCACTGATCTCACATGTAGAGACGCCCAGGTAGCCAGCTTTATGGAGAAGGTTCTGGGACTCACTTTTACCTCATCCAGTCCTGTATCCCTTTTGTGCCAAAGCCTAACATGCAGGTGTATGTTGGGCCTGAAACCCAGATAAAGCGGCCTTCCTGGAGGAGCAGGGGACTCAAATACAGAAGAACAGAGAATGAGGTCTGTATCCTGGGAAGGAATCCCTAGCTTAAGGAGTACAAAACACAAAGCTTTTTGTTTGAACTGTAACAAATACCCTTCCCTGTAGGCAGAGGGTAGTTACAACTAAGCCTTTGGAAACCTAATGGAGTGAACCGGAAGAGAGTCCCTCCCGGAAGGCGCATACAGGAAGCAGCAAGTAAGACTCGACCGTGACTGAAGAGGAGGCACGACCGCATCAGAAGTGATCGACCAGCGCCGGGAGCCGACGATGCCTAGGACCCATTGAATACCAACAGGAAGAAGTGGAACCTGAGAAAGTACGTTGAAACCAGCAAAGGAACCACAGCCAAAGAGAATGCCTCCCCCAAGGGGGTGGGGAGTTGCTACGAGAAGCAAGGTGCACAGTGCTTCCCGGAAGGAGGGTGGAGGTGACTGGCCAAACCTCAAGCCGGGGCGAAAAGGACTATACCCCAAGCAGGTGTGAGGGAAACTGTTACCTGAGAGAGGGTGAAAACCTAGATACCCCCAAGCTGAGGAGAAAGAATCAGCATCCCAAGTCAGCGTGAGAACCAAGAAACCCTAAGCCAGGTTAAGAGACAAAGTACCCCAAGCTGGGGTGAAAGCCAAGAAACCCTATGGAAGGGCAAGAACTAGAATACCCCAAAGCGGGGTGGGAACTGTAATACCGCAAGGAGGAGAGAAAGGAGTCATACACCAAGAGAGGGTGGGAGAGATTATACTCCAAGGTGGGGTAACTGCTATCCGACCTACTGGGGGCAATACTCTTGTTCCTAGAATAGAGGAAGAAGAAAGAGACATTTTGGAACTGTGAACTCTGAATTGTGTAGCTGAAACGAAACTCGAAAAGACATTTGGGTGGGGGTCAGAAACCAGCCACCATTATCTTGAGATAGACAAAACCCTTACCAGAGCCTTCTTGTTAAAGCTCATGTAAACCCCTTTTGTTGGTGGTAGGGAGAGGCTTTAAGTTAGATTATGTTTGGACAGAGAACAGGTTTATGTTGTGAGACATCCCGACAAGCAGGGGCGTTGCTGGGTTTGTAAAAGACCCGGGGCTAAAGCCCATGGTAAGTTTAGACGTCACATACCTATATCATATGAACGCATGTGCCGCATCGCGCTTTTGGACGTTAATATTGCATACTTTACTGCTCATACTCATTTGGAAGTACTGCACTAACATCCGGGGCATTGCTAAGTTCATGAAAGATCCGGAGCTAGAGCCCATGGCAAGTTTAGATGTCACATAAATAAATCGTAAGAACGCACATGCCGCGTCGCGCTTTCGAACATTAATATTGCATACTGTACTGATCATACTCATTTGGGAGTACTGCGCTAACCGGTAGCTATACTGCCACTCTAAAGTGTGAACATTCATCCAATAGTGCTAGGTAATATTTTGAGGTTTTACAAGACAAAGCAAAGCCTTTGAACAGGACAGACAAAGACTTGCTGTGGACTGAGAAATTGCATTTAAGCAGCAACAGAAGAGCTACCTATTTGCCACTTTAGCCATATAGCAGCTTGCTGCTGGTTGTTGGGCTGACTAACTGACAGGGGAAAGCTAGTGGGCTTAAAAGGTGGAGGGACATAATTCATTTAATTTTACAATGTAGCAAGCCTGAACTTGACAAGTGGGGTATGGGGGATTCTCCCCTTGAGAAAACATCTTAAACGCTGTCAAAATCACACATATTTCATATTTTTCCAAAATATTGAGAAAAGTACATGTTTCTTAGTGATCTAAAGGGCTACCGAATACTGTGACGCCAATAAGCTGCGGCCAGCAGATGGGGATACAAATACCCAATATAACATAACCTCCAAATGAGAAGCATTTCCAATTCCCACATAGCTTTTTAAACAATGAAATTTTGGGATTTATTCCATTACCATGTGAGTTCCATTTAGTAGAAATGCAGTATGGACAAAACATACTGCAGTAAAAATGAAAGACGCATTTCCAATTCCAACATAGATAAGCCAATTGTTGTTAATAAATTTAAATTCAAAGATACATGATACAAAACAAATATGATTCTTTGCACCAACTGTGAACTGCACACAGATACTGGATTGGGTTCCTATAGAAACCAATCAAAACAAACCGTGTCAAATACGATTTAATAAACAGTATAATAACACAATCTAAAATAACTTCATTTAACATGTTAACTAGTAGAAGTATGTGCTTGCCTTCGTGTGTGTATGCCAGCAAAATGATCAACAATAACATCATCAGAAACCGATTGTAGCACTCTTCTCTCTACTTAAAGTACAGCAAGGTCCTGTAATCTAGATCGCCCCATTGCACATCTAAGCCAATTATGAAGTTTTTGTAAAGCAATGAAAGATCTCCCACAGCACAGAAAACCTGGACTGGAATTCCCTCACTGTACTCGCAGGACGCAGGCTATGTTAGTTGCAGATGTCCTCCACTGTCTCTTTTGGATTGTTGGTTTGGGCTATTTGGGGCAGGGAAATATCTGTTGAATTGTGCTTTCTAATAGAGATGTCCATTATGATGTATTTGTACTGTGTTTAATTGAAAGCTGAGGTGTTAATGAGATGCCACAATTGTTTGATTCCATTTTGACTAGTATATGAAGCATTTCCTGTCATTGTCTCTGTTTTCCCATATTTTTCAAATTTTTAATCCATCTTTAGTTTTGGCTATTATGTGAGGGCGCTTTAGCACCACCTACAAGCCGAAACTATGATATTACAGTACAGAGAGGGAGAAATGGCTATGAGGAGGGACACACAGGTAGTAGGTTTTGTTTGGTTATTTGCCCAACCATTGACTGGCCATGGGCATGCTAATCCCTATGGCCATTCCCACCCAATTCCTGTCCCTCCCCACCCAAAACACCTCCTCATGGGAACTATTTGAGCTTGCTTTAAACAATCCTTACCATCAAACTTTGCACTTGAAGTGCCTACCATTGTTTTTTCAAAGAAGTCTTCTGAGAGTTAAAGCCTTAATTGGAGCTGCAAACCTGCTACTGGTTTAATAAAGATGTCTTAACCAGGTCTGTCTCCAGCCACTCGATTTATAAGCACTATGTGTCTCCTTCACTAAAGGTGTTGTTAAACAAGCATTGGCAAAGCCAACAGTTTTGGCTTGTCTATAAGTATTAGGCATTTGCCAGGCACTGCTATTAGATGCCCAGCTACTTGCACTATTATGTACAGAGACAGAGAACCCAGCCTCAGTCAGTCAGTCAGTCACGCCTGCGTCACGACAGGCTTCTGGAGGTGCAAGGGAAGAACCTGGTCAGTGGGAGCAACATTGGAAATGCTCCTAATGTAAACGGGAATCCGTGATGGGAATAAAGTGCACAACTTTATTCTCCACATGTTGGTGTCTACTTTTGCCTACCTGTCCAAAACCACCCGATAATGCTAGGAGTTGTATCTTCACTCCATAGCGTTTACTCTTAAAAACAGCCAATCCGAATAAACTCCCATTTGTTTACAATTGCCGTTCACTGGGCGTGGCATCCATGATGGGTGTGGTGCTGTCCCCCTTAAGGGAACGCACGCGGCGTGCACTATTAATAAAGGGGGCGTTACTGGCCACGGCATTCGCGACCGGGAAGCCTGAGCAGTGTACCTCGTCTCCGAGTCAGTCTGTAAAACGGAGGGAGCCCAGGGTCTCACTGAGTGCCACAGTGGGGGCCAGGGATTCCCCCGCTGATATACAACAGTGGCGACGAGGATTACACTACGCCCGGTCTCAGCGGTGATTTTCTTTATGCACATTTTTTCACCGAACGAGGGACAACATCTCTCGTTCTACACGCAGGGGGAAGGGCAGGCCACGTGGCGGCGGCCATTTTGTCCCCTGATACTGGGAGCTTCTCAGAGCTCCAGTGGGGCCTGTGAGTGCCATCCCCACATGGATATGCCATCATTTTGCATCTTTTTGTGATTTTTGGACACTTTTCACTGAGTGAAGTCTAAGCCCTGGGAGGGAGGCCTGCTATTTTGTGTCTCCTGACCTAGGCTTTTCACTGACTAAATTGTTGGACAAACCTCATTCACTGGACACCAACACTACGGTGGAGGCTGGTAAGTGCGTGTGCGCACTGGTGGAAGACTGGTGGGGTTTTTGAAGATCAAGGTGGCCTGGAGGCCCGTGATCCTGGTGGGGAAGGTGAAGATCAAGCTGGCTGGGTGAGTTGCGGCCCCTGTGCATGAAGAAGGGGTGCCTGTGCGCTCTAACCCATGAATGACCAGGCCAATCAGAACGGGGCCCAGGCTGTTCCACAAGTACAAGCAAACCCACCACCCAACCTCCAGCAATGGCCCAGATGAGGGCTCCGGCAGAGCTACCACCCATTCCCGAGTTTGATGTGCCTGGCCCCCCCATCCAGCCTGGGGCCCAGGTGGAGGAGATGGGTTGATCGCCTGCACATGTACTTTCGGGCCACTATGGAAACGAGCGATGACAGCAAGCTGGCCACGCTACTGTATGCCGCCGGCCCAGCGGTTCATGAGATCTTTGACTCTCTTCAGCCAATGGACAACACCTATGCAGCAGCTAAAGTAGCCCTGCAGAACTAATTCCTTCCTCTGACCAATGCAGATTACGAGAGGTTTGTGATGCTCTCCACCAAGCATAAGGAGGACAAGACCCTTGACACATTTCATGGTCGCCTCAGGAGACTTTTTGTGGCCTGCGCATGGGACAACGCTGATGACATGATCAGAAATCAATTGATTCATCTCATGTGTTATTGCCAAACGCTGCATCCTTAAATGTTGGAAATCCACTGCAGGGCCTACCCGATCCAATTTCCTGAAAGACTTGTGTATGGTGAATGATGATGAGGAACTTTTTGTTTTATCAGTCCCGACGCCCTGTCGTCCTAAAGATATATGGTCGCTGCTACGTCTGTATGTATGTGATTTGATGTCCGATGCTGATGTAACACCCACCCCGTCACCTTAGGTGACGATACCTGCCGTATTGCCACAGATGTATGTCATTGTCGATATTATGCACATGCTGTACAGCGCTGTTTATGAGAACTGTCTTGCTGTGAACCGTTCCCTTAATAAACAAAGTTTAAAAAAAAAAAGAAATCAATGATTCAAGTGTGCTCCTCGGGCAAGCTGAGGAGACAGGTGGTAAGGGAACCTGGCATCACGCTTCCCTGCATCCTGGAGCTGGGCCGCTGCCAGGAGGTTTCAGAGGTATGTGCGTCACGGATGGAGGCGGGGTCCCGCGCATCCAAGTCAGAAGAAGTGTGTGCGGTGGATCGGGGTGGCAGAGGTGCCCGAAGACCGCCTGGGAACTTCCGTGACAGGGGCGGAAAGCCAGGTGAGGCATGTCACAAGTGCGGGTACGACCTGCCCCTCCCCGGGGAATGCCCATCTGCAGGAAGGCCATGTGGACGGTGTGGTCTGATGGACCATTTTGCAAGGGTGTGCAGAGCGGCCCTGCCAGTGATGGTCCTGAGGGGCCCAGTCCGGTCTGGGTTTTTCAGACAGTCTCACCCTCCCAACGTTGCCCAAGTAGATCAAGGGGAGGAAACTGCCCAACCCGGTGATGAGGAGGAGGAGGAAGAGGAGAATATCTTCCTTGTTTCAAGCATTGATGCCCTCCAGTCCAAGGGCCCCAAAGACAGCCGAGATGCATCGTCGCTGTAAATGACTCTCCAGTGTCGGTGCTGGTGGACATGGGGGCCTCGGTCAACGTTATGGCCCGTCAGTATTATGATGCCATGCCCTGCCCCCCTAGACCGTTAACCCCGGAAGCGTGCATTTTCACATTTGGGGGATCACATCCTATTGCCCTAGATGGTGCATTTGTGGCTCGGCTGGGGCATGGAAATTCTGAAATCAAGGCCCGGTTCTTTGTCACCCTATTCAGTACCAGCACCCTACTGAGCTGTGCGGTGGCGGAAGCTTTGGGACTGGTGTTCTTCACATACTCCGTGTATGTGGAAGACATACAAACGCTCCTGGATAAGTACTCAGGACTCTTCCAAGGAATTGGCCGAATGGTTGCGGACCCGGTACGACTTCACATTGATGAGTCGGTGCAGCCAATTGCCCTCAAACACCGCAGGGTGCCGTTCCATCTGAGGGATCAGGTGGACAAAGGACTGGACAATCTGGGGAACCTGGACATTATAGAAGAGGTGGAAGGTCCGACACCCTGGGTGTCCCCAATTGTGATTGCCAGGAAACCGAAGCAACCGGATTCGGTGAGGATCTGCGTGGATATGAGGCTTCGCAATAAAGCCATCAAGAGAGAACGCCATCTCACTGCCACGATTGATGACATTATTGCTGAGCTGCAGGGTGCTCGTTTTTTTTCGAAGCTTGACCTCAGGGCAGGTTACCATCAAGTCCCTCTGCATCCGGAGTCAAGGTACATCATTACTTTCACGACTCACCGGAGTCTGTACCGGTACTCAGCTTCGGGGTCTCCTCCGCAGCTGAGGTATTCAAAACATTATCAGGGGGGCCCTGGCGGACCTAGAGGGTGTTCTCAACATCAGTGACGACATCCTCGTGTTCGCCAACTCAGAGGTCGACCATCTACAGAGACTGGCAAAGACCTTGGAAAGGCTTCTGCCACTGGGCCTAACGCTCCACATGAGAAATGTGAATTCCTGAGGACGAGCATAGAGTTCTTTGGCTTCATGTTTAAGGAGGGTGGAGTGTCTCCAGACCCCAGGAAGGTGAAGGACATCAAAGACGTGAAACCACCTGAGAATGTGTCTGAAGTGAGAATCTTCCGGGGGATGGTCACTTACTGTGGCCGGTTCATCAGGAACCTTGCATTCAGGTCGGAGCTGCTCCGGGCTCTCACCAAGAAGGAAACGGCGTGGCAGTGGGGCCCGTTGGAACAGGCAGCGTTCGAAGACATTAAGAGCGCCCTCACTGAGGAAGACACAATGGCCTTTTTCGATCCGGCCCTGCAGTCTGAGATTGTCGTGGACGCCAGCCCGTTTGGCCTCGGAGCGGTCCTGACGCAAGTGGGGCAGGACTCCTGCATCCGCCCCGTGGCTTATGCCAGCAAGTCCCTCTCTGACACCGAACAGCAATACTCGCAGATAGAGCGGGAAGCGCTGGCTGTCCTATGGGGGTGCAGACATTTCCGGCCTTCCATCCTGGAAAGGCCTGTGACCGTGGTGACTGACCACAAGCCCCTCTTGCCGATCCTGGCTGGCTCCTCCTCAAAGCCACCGGCGAGGATTGAGAGGTGGATGCTGGCCCTGTTGGAATATGGGGTCTCGTTGGTGTATCGGCCGGGGGAAAACAATGCGGCTGACTACCTCTCTCGCCATCCGGGGAGACACCAGGGCAGAAAAGATGACGACTGCGCGGAAGAGGCCAGTGACCATGTTCAGCTGGTGGTCGAAGCGACCACTCCAAATGCCATGCCGGTAGAGGATCTGGAAGCCTCAGCGGCTAATGATGAGTGCTCTGCATAGTAAAGGCGGCTCTGCAGCAAGGATCATGGAAGAGTGTCCTGGAGTCGCTGGCTAGGCGCACACAGGAAGCGAAGGTGGTCCTCGAGCAGCTGTGGAGAGTGCGAGAAGAGCTGACATTCTCAGACAAAGGACTGCTGCTCAGAGGTGACCGAATCCTGGTCTGTTAGGCAGAATCCTGTGCAGTGCCCTTAGGGACCACTACACACAATTAAGACTACCGGTGGCAATACAAGTTTTACCTTTGGTACAAGCCTGTACTACTAGGTTATAGTGGTAGCTGTAGCGGAGCAGCCAGGCTTATCTCAAGAGTATATGAGCAGTAGCAGAGATTACACAAAGGGACCACAATTACTGTGACTCAAGCAAACACTGACTCAAGGTTTCAGGTAAAAAATATAAGTACATTTATTTTTAAACCATTTGTTATTAACACAACACTTCTATGAATTCAAAAACCACACGTAAAATATACTACAACTAACCAATTCACTTTGTACAGTATTATTCGAGGTAAGTACCCTGTGTTTAAATGGACCGGTGTTACGAAACAGAACACGTTACTGTGAATACAATTGCGATCACTTTTCACAGTTCGGTCTACTAGATAAACGCGTATCCGCGGTAAGAAATGCTACTGGGGTAAAAACACACTTAGCACCTGAGATACCCTCAGAGAGTTGGGGGCAAAAATCACAGGCAATATGTTGGTTAGACAGACAGAATCTCAGAACACATATAGACAGGAATTCAAGAGTCAAAGGGCCGGAGCCAAAGTCAAGTGACACCGGGTGCCTGTTGTCGAGGATCACACAGTCGGACAGTTTGAAATTCAACGTTGCCAAGAGTACTTTCATATTGTCAATGTTCGGAAGCAAAAGTTATAAGAAGGAGGGAAAAGTAAGGACGAGCCTTAAGGTAGAGAAATAGGGATTTCACCCAAAATTCCTCAAACAGGACACAGTATCTTTCTCAAAGAATGAAGCTGGTGCCACAGCAGTTGTTCCTGTTGGTTTCCCACAGACCCACGCTTTCCTGCAGCTTCAGCACGAAGAAGGACGATGAGGGGTCTGCACCACACAGGGATGAGGCCGGCAGCAGCGACAATGAATAAAAGGTGCGCTCCTTAAAAACAGGAGAGGGTCTTCGGATGGCTATCCGGACCACTACAGCAGTGTGCAGCGATTTCGACCACAAAGGCGACCTCTGACTGAAGAAGATGAGCTGGTTATCCCCACCAGGCTCAAGGGAAGAAGACTCCGGACTGGATCTCCTCTTAGTCATTGAAGGGTATATAGCTCAGGACTGCAGCAGGGCTTCACCGGTACGGGGTAGTTGCAGCAGTCGACCTCTCCTCCACTTCTCCACTTCTCATCGGTTCCTTGTAGTTCCAGTGGCGACTCTCTGACTTCCAGCCCAAGAGACCTGCCTTTTATGCGAACAACCCCCATTCACACAGCCTGGCTGTCAATCACCCAGCAGGGGGGTTGTCCAGCCCGGACAACCACCCTGGCCAATCATGACAAAGTGTGACTTGGATATCCTAGGATACCCTGTGCAGGGGGTGACTACACCCCTCCCTCACATTCAGCCCACCTAGACACCCAGGCGCCTTGAGGAGGGCTTCTAGGTAGAAGCCAAAAAGATAGTGAACAAAGAAGGCGAACCTAGTTTGCCACGCAAAGTAAAACACAAGGAGTTTAACAAAAAGAATTGGCGCACCGGAGCCAAACAAAAAAGGATTTGGTCAAGCGGGTTTAAGTTTGAGGCTAACACAATAGCCTACAATATTACCACAGTTATATAAGATAACCACGGTAGATATTTAGGCAAGATACCACTGCCAACAGCCATGTCTAAATGTTAAGAGCGAAACAATGCTCTAGGAGGTACAGATAAAAAGAGTTAAGAGTTAACCCTCCCAGTACTCCATGTAAGATGGGGTGTACTGGATCTGAGGTTACTTTTGACTAAGTAAAGTTAATGGTAACTTTACCCTTTTCTGCGGGACAGTAGTCACCTCAGAAATGGAGTCGGTGGGAAGTCTGAACCACAACCCTGTGCCACTGCACAGAAGGTGCTGTGTGACACACACAAAGAAGGGGGCTACTGAAGTGGTGTACTCCAGAGCCCACAATCACAAAAACAGGTAAAACACATAGCAAAATACAGGTAAGAGTGGTGAAAAGCTCACACTCTTACCAAGTGGAAAAGAAACAACTCCAGAGATCCAGCAAAGCTGCTGAGGGACTCACTAGTTAAGGGAAATTAGCCATGAAATGAGAATTCTCCCTAACATGGTCCCGCAGGCAAAAATACAGGAGGTGATAGGCCTCGCACACCAAGGCCATCAAGGGGCAGCGAAGACCAAAGCCTGACTCTGCCTCAAAGTCTGTTTCCCCGAACTGAAAAGCGAGTGGTTGACTATGTCGCATCATGCGTGTGGTGCCAGGCAGTGTCACCTGCCGAGAGGGAGCCTGCCATAGAGGCCATGCCACGCGGCACCAAACCCTGGGAGGTGGTCCATGCCGACTTTGGGTCTACCTCTCAGGGGACCCACTTCCTGGTGGTCGTGGACGAGTACTCCAGGAACCCGGAGGTGGCGTTCATCCAGTCGGTGGCCTTCGAGCACGTGGTGGTGGCGGTGGAGAAAGTGTTTGCGGCCCATGGTCTTCCCACAATACTCTGTTCAGACAATGGGGCTCCATTTCAAGGAGAGCGGTTTGCGGCCCTAATGGAAGGATTTGGGGTGCACCACAGGAAGGTTACACGCCTGTGGCCACGCGCCAAAGGAGAGGCAGAAAGGATGATGCACACGCTCAACAAGGTCTTTCGGATCGCGCATGGGCAAGGACAGAGTCTGGAGAGAGCGCTCTACCAATTCCTGAGGGTATACAGAACAACCCCGCACACCTCAACGGGAGTAGCCCCTGCTGAAGCTCTCTTCAAGTAATGCCTGAGAGGATTGATACCTGAAGTGGGGGAGGAGGAGCCGGCGGTCATCGACATGCAACAGGTGGAGCTGGAGCGGCAACTGAGAACTGCACAAGAGAATGAGAAGAGAGGTCTACAACAACAACAACTTGTGCCCGGGGACGAGGTCCTGATAAGGAACAGGCACCCCCGCGGGAAACTGTCACTAACCTATGAACCTGAGCCGCTTGACGTGATAGCAGTCAAGAGGTCCATGGTGACTGCGTCTGACGGCCGAGCCTCAGTCACCCGTAAAGTTAGCTTCTTCAAGAAGCTGGGAGCGCCCAGGGCTGAGGCGCTAGCAGACCAGGACTGTGTGGACATACCCGACGAAGGCAGTGGTGCCGAGCCCCTCCCTCGATCCCCGGTGAGGACGCCAGCCGACAATGTGACCCGCAACCCCGAGGCGAGCAGGAGGCACCCCCTGAGGACAGGACGAGGGAAACCTGCTTGTTTCAGTGACTTTGTATTGGACTCGTGAAGGATCCCGACATGGAGATATATTTGCTGAGTGGGGTAGGGGGGCGGCTGTGAATAAAGGGGCTCATTGGGAAGTTAGTTATTTGGTTTAAGGGTGTTAGTGTGTTCATTGTGTTATTTGGAGTTGTGCAGTGTGTTATGGTATTGTTTATTTGTCCTCATGAAAAAGGAGGAGTGTGGTGCTGTCCCCCTTAAGGGAACACACGCGGCGGCGTGAAGTTGCTCGCCGCCGCTTGCACTATTAATAAAGGGGGCGTTCCCGGCCGTGGCATTCGCGACCGGGAAGCCCGAGCAGTGTACCTCCTCTCTGAGTGAGTAGGTAAAACGGAGGGAGCCCGGGGCTTACGGAGCGCCACAGTGGGGGCCAGGGATTCCCCCACTGATATACAACAATGGGTGTAAAACTGCAGCGCAAATATGCGACAGGTAAGGATGGAGCATTTCATACAATCAACTGCGCTTTCTGACAGGTCTGTGCTGATTACATCAACAAGTCAATCCATTTTATTTACTGAATTAAATTGGACATTTATTATGATTTATATTGGAAAAAACAATCTGGATCCTTATAAACCGTCGTTTTTTTTGGGCTCATTATCTTTCAAATGGAAGGCATGTAGATCGCAAATGTTTCCCCAACTCAGCAGATGGTATGCTTCAATAGCGTCACTGTGTTAATGCCTTTCAAACAAATGAGATTGCACTAACTGCAGTAAGTTGTTGGCAGGCCATCTGGAATCTTCCAGCAGCAGGGCCTCTTGCTGTGGGGCTTCCAAGGGTCACAGAGCTAAAATAATAGCCTTCGTTGATAGGATTACCATCGTTTAAACCCGAAACAGGGCGTATGACTGACTTTTAGTCACTTACATCATTACATTTCCTTGAAATTTGATATGTTAGGCAGCAGGTGGGCCACATCGGTGCTGTGTGCAGAGCAGCCTGAGGCTCTGTGCCAGGGCATAGTCTGACACACAAGGAAGGCGCTGAGCTGCTGAACAACTACGTGGCTAGGAGCACCAAACCGCAAGGTAAGTACTAAACGGAAACTCCTGCAGTCTCCTCTACCTCAGCTCCTCACTTTTCATGTCCGTGTCTCTCCCTCTGGCTTCCTCCTTATGCCCATCATCCTAGCTATCAGGCCCTCTCTTTCTCCTGCTCCTCTCCTGGCTGACCCTCCTCTTGTGCTCCCCACTCTTCATGTATCTCCCCCCTCTCTCTGGCCTCTCATCATGCCCCTCCCTCATCCATGCTGCTGCAACGCTATCTGTTCCTGTCTCCCTCTGGCTGACCCTCACTTTCCCATGTCCCTCAGCCTCCCTATGGCCCTATTCTCATTCTTTTTTTAATTTGTTTTTAATTGTTTATTTATTTCACTTGGTATATAACAACATTATTACCATACGTCAAGCAAAAAGACATGTTCAGAACAATAGTATAATCATGGTAGGAAGGCTGCAGTCAAATCCTGGTCGGGTTGGTCTGTACAAAGGAACACTCATCCAGCGTCCATTGGAAGTCAAAAGAAAAATTCAAAGATCAGATTGGATTGACACAATGGAGAAAAAGACATTATACAAGCTGGCAATCCGAGGCGTAAATTAAATCAGAGCGCTAAACCAACTGCCTTCATGGCCTCTTTCCGTGCCGGCAAACTAGAGATCTCTTTCTAAGAATGTGATTGAATATACTACCTACCAAAGAACAACTAGCACTAAGGGAGCGAGATGGACTCACTTCCACTTATTGTCGCTTGTGTCAGCGTTAAGACGAAATTGAGTCTCTACATCACATTATTATAGACTACTGCAAAGCATTAATCGAAAAAAGACGTTGCTATGCCGACATGCTTCCAATTGCGATTGCCGAACTGACTCCCCAACAAAGATGGTCAACAGTGATGATCGGCACAAACAAGAAGCGAACTGTAAAAATTGTGCAATTCTGGTCCCACGTGTTTGGAAAGGACTATTTGCCCACATCGAACTCTCTCTAGGTCCAAAGAAGGATTTAACTACCAGGGGCGTGGCTACGAGAGCCATGTAGGAGGACGCGTTCCAGCGGAGCTCCCGAGATCCTGAACAGATCCGGGCAAATCAGTGCAGTACGACTGCTTATTGAAAACCGACGACATGCATGCCAGCGTGTGAAGGTGCTACCGAAGTACTGTGAACTTTTGGAGGTCATAGTAGCTACGACGACTGAGATCGGAGAAGAAAAGTCGAGAGACGCTGAGAACAAAGGGCGACTCAAAATGGCCGACATAGACTTGAGACCGGATTGAAAAGAGTCGCGGGAAGACCTAACCAGGTCAGCGCGCAATACGCCCACTCATCATTCGGTAGACCTGCACATCCTCAGAACCATGTCCAGTAAGGCAGTGCGACCTAAGGCGAAACAACCCACGCTGGATGACTTCACCAAAACGTCCCCGGGCTCGGACGCCACCAAGAATAAGGATGCACCGGCCGTAGGTAGCGCGACGACTTCGAGCTCTAACCAAGAAATCCTAGCAGCGATTGCGGACCTGAGAGCGGCCTGGGAGTCGAAATTAGAACAGGCTGTCTCTGAATTAAAAACGGCATTGGACCTCAAAGTTGGGGAGGTCCAGGAAGACGTCAATCTACTGAGACAAGACGTTAGGGTTCTGGCAGAGCGCACAGAGTCCCTAGAAAAAGAAGTCGGCCCGAATACGGCGGACTGTGCCACCCACAAGACAAAACTGCACGCCCTAATCCAAAGGGTGGGCAACCTGGAAAGTAGAGCGGAGGAGGCGGAAGGACGGGCCCGTCGCAACAATATCCGCATTGTGGGCCTACCGGAGGGGACGGAGGGCCGTGACCCTACTGACTTCGTTGAGACCATGTTGCTGCAAGAGATATCCGGAGGGGCCTTATCCCAAGGCTTCGCAGTGGAGAGAGCACATAGAGCCCTAACGAGGAGGCCGCCTCCTGGAAACCCGCCCAGACCCATCATTGCCAAAATTCTTAACTACCGTGATCGGGAAAGAATATTAGAACATTTTCGAAAAGGAGGCACGATCAAGAGAGGAGAAGCAAACATCACGGCGTATCCGGATTACACCCTAGCTGTGCAGCGGAGCCGCATGAACTTTGGAACTGTGAAACGGAGGCTGAGGGAGGCAGGTTACAAATATATGTTGCTTTACCCTGCAAAACTGAAGGTCATACAGGCGCATAAGACTTTATTTTTCGAGACCCCAGAGGACGCCATGGAGTGGCTCGACGCACAAGGGTGCCCTCAAGAATCGGCGGACCGGCCCCAGAAGGACTCGGAGGAGCTACGGAAGACGTAAAATGGCGTCGCAAGATGGCGCGACACATGGACCCTAAGACTTGATTATAGTCGGTTCGGAACCTTCGGTATGGAAGGTCAGTTGGTTGTACTGTTTGCCACAAACATTGAGATTATTATTGAACGGGAGCCCCATGGAGCGATACTCTCTCCCCACAATAGCTTAGGTTAGGTGGCCATTAGGGCGACCTCACCCTGCTGGGCTCCGTGTACGGACTGGTGTTTGCGGAGCCAGATGTGGGGGTGCCTGAGCTCTTTTGTTGAAGCTGGGCAACAGTTGGGGTGTGTGGTGTTGGGGGGAGGGTGGGTGAGGGAGGGGAAAGGGGGTTGGAGTTTAGTTGTGTGTGCGGTTAGTTTGGGAATGAGCTTATTTGCGGAGTGGCCGCAGTGGGACGCTTTCTGTGTCATGAGAACTGTTGGAGGTTCCCGTAAGGGGGGTGGGAAGACACATAGCTGCCATGGGTGACCTCAAGATTGCCACCTGGAACGTCCGAGGCCTCAATAATTACTTGAAAAGAAATAAAGTCATGTTGTATCTTAGACGACAGAAGATCGACATTGCCCTGCTACAAGAAACGCACCTGGCCCAACATAAACTAGATCTTGTAAAGAAAAAATGGGGGGGTACAGTGGTGGGCTCCCCGTACTCGGCCTATGCCAGAGGTGTGCTGATCTGGGTGGCCCCGCATGTCCCACTCAGAATTGTACGAGAGGAGGTAGACACGGAGGGTAGGCTGGTAATACTGAGGGTACTGATTGAGAACAGAGGACTGAGTATTATTAATACATATGCCCCCAATCAGAATACTGCTGTATATTTCAGGACTCTATGTACACGCCTGGGCCCGTGCGCAGGGGAACCGATCATCTGGGGGGGGGATTTTAACTGTGTTCTTGACCCCAAGATAGATAGGTCCGACAGGAAAGTAGACAGGCCCACCCCAGCGGCCAGGGCTCTACGGGTACTATTAGACGACTATGGACTAGAGGATGTCTGGAGATTGAAACACCCCACGGCCTTGCAGTACTCTCATTATTCGGCCCCTCAACAGTTGCACACGAGACTAGATTACTTCTTTGCTACGCCAGAAGTGACAATAACAACTACACAGGTTGAATACAGAGCGAGGGTCCTGTCGGACCATTCGCCCTTGGTGATGGCCTGGCAATATGGCCGCCCTAGAGGGCGGATTCCAACATGGCGCCTCCGGGCGGAGGCGCTCAGAGACCCGGCCTTCAGAGAAGATATTAGAGAGACGATTACAAGGTATTTTGAGGAGAACACAGGCAGTGTGGATTCGGCTGGTACACTTTGGGAGGCCTTCAAGGTGGTAGTGAGGGGCGATGCTATTTCTAAATCAAAGGGCCTTCAGGGGGGGGTTTTAGCTGAGCTGGGGAAAGTGGAGAAAGAATTGGAGCGTGAATGTACCAGAGGGGGAGGGGACACAGACCTAGTACTCGAATTACAACAACGATGCTCAGAGCTTTGGGAGCGGCTTTGTGACCTCAATTACAGGAAATACGTGGAGAGGCAACATGCAGGAGGTGACAAAACTGGTCGCCTACTGGCATGGCTTTACAAGAGGGAAACCCCCAGGGCCCCGGTCATGATGATAGAAAGGGAAGACGGAGAGGAGGCTCACACTCAGGAAGAGGTTAACGCTGCTTTCTTAGATTATTATAAAGCGCTATATGAGGACAAAGGGGAAGACAATCTGGATAAAATCAGGGACGCACTGGAAGATATAGAACTGCCCAGGATTAGTGCAGAGGAAAGGGAGGAGTTAGATGGCCCCATTACGCTAGATGAACTGGAAGAGGTGGTGAAACGGCTGCCTACTTGCAAGACCCCGGGCACTGATGGACTCCCGAGTGAGTTCTACAAAACGTATAGCGCAGAGATACTCCCCCCTATGCTTGAGATGTACAACGAATCATTCGAGGGAGGCCGATTGCCAGACACGCTCAGAGAAGCGCTGATCGTACCACTGCCCAAGCCTAACAAGCCGAGACAACACTGTGGATCGTACAGACCGCTGTCGATGTTAAACCAAGACAGTAAGATTCTGACAGCAGTCTTGGCGGATAGGCTGCGCAAGGTCATCGGCAGGCTGATACACTCGAATCAGACAGGTTATGTCCCTGGCAGGAATATAACTCATAATCACAGGCGGCTCCACCGAGTGATAGAAGAAGGGAACAGAAGAGATGAGGAAATGGCAGTGATCTCCCTAGACGCAGTTAAGGCGTTTGACTCGGTGAGGTGGCCATGGCTGTTTGCGGTCCTGAGGGAATATGGGTTTGGGCCAGGCTATATCAGATGGGCGAGACTACTGTATAGCCAGCCTACGGCTAGGGTGCGTACGGGATCAGTGATATCCGACAAGTGGCACCTAAGTAGGGGTACTAGGCAGGGATGTCCTTGGTCCCCGATGTTATACATATTGGCCTTGGAACCCTTAGCGGTATATCTTAGACAGCAATATGACCTGGTGGGCATCGAGGTGGGAGGAAAGAGCCATTTGATATCCTTATATGCCGATGACCTGCTGCTGTACCTAAAGTATCCTGAAGAGAACCTCCAGTATGTTTTGGAGGTCATGCAGAAGTATGCCGAATTGTCCGGCATAGCGGTTAATCCTGACAAGTCGAGCATGTTCCCTCTAGGGTACTATTCGAGGGTCCCCACGGAACGCTTACCGGTATTGCCCGTGCCTTGGGCAGCCGAGTCCTTCCGATACCTCGGAATAGACATATATCACACTGTGAGAAACGAACATCTGCACAACACCGAGGTTGCTGTGGATAAAATCCATGCGTCTATGCGATTTTGGGAAAAACTGCCGCTAGCGATGATAGGGCGAGGGGCGTTGCTTAAAATGGTTGTCTTGCCTAGACTGCTGCATTTCTTCAACAACATACCATACTTAATAGCTAGGAAGTTCTTTACCAAACTCGACAGTATGTGCAGGGACTTCCTATGGCACGGCACTCGCAACCGAGTGGCGCTGTGGAAGCTACAAAACTTCTACGATAAAGGAGGAATTAAATTACCACATTTTGAGGCCTATTATGTAGCGAGCCAATTGCAATATGTTACACAGTGGCTCTCTGATGAGGAATCTCCCGAGTCCAGATTGGTTGGGACAGATTGCACCTCGTTTTATTTGAAGGAGATCATCTGGGTCCCTAGACAAGACTTAAACCTTTGCCCTGGTATGCTGTTACTTGGGTGGAAAATGTGGCGTAGAGCATGCCGGTTACTGGAAAGCCCGGATCCGTGTTCGCCGCAGGTGCCACTGGTTGCCTTGACTGCGGGGGATGGTCAACTTAGAAAATTGATCAGAATGTACTGGGAACCGGTTGGGTTGGCCACGTTAGGAGATATATGGCAAGATGGGGCCATCAAGGATTTTGCAGACTTAGAAGAAGAAGCTGGGTTACATGGGGGCCAATATGTTACATACTTCAGGTTGGTACAGATTATCCGAAAATCTTGGCCTGAGACGGTGTTAGCGGAGGATCCGGATGCCCTGATTGACACAATATATGACATATCAGAGGGCGGACACGAGATCTCCAGATTGTACGAGGTGGTGATGTCCCGAGTGGGAAAGGACTTGACAGACTTGAGACTAGAATGGGAAATGGAGGTGGGGGTTCAGATGACGGATGGGATGTGGGAACGGGCTCTGGGATATCATAAAAAAGTGTCCAGGAATGCTAGATTACAGCAAATCCAACTATATATCACACACAGAGCGTATTTGACCCCCAAGAGAATAGCTAAGTTTGCTAACTCGGGCAGGCAAGCATGCCCGAAGTGTAACGAGGAGAACGCGGACATGACGCATATGTTCTGGTCCTGCCCAGTAATTGAAGTCTTCTGGGGAGAAGTGTCACAGAAGTTGGCTGACAAAGGGGTCCCGATAAGCATTGACACGACCTGGGCTTGCCTTCTAGGGGGGTTCTCCAGACCAAAGAACACCAGACATCTGGGGAAACTGAGAGACCTAGCGTATATACTCGCTAAGAGGAGGATAGCTATGAACTGGAAGCAATGCTACAAACCTAGGATAGAGATGTGGTGGAGGGATCTCCAAAAATGGGCGGAGGCTGAAACCATGGTCTGGCAAGAGGCATGCAGTAAATGCGGGGAGGAGGATGTGGGCAACCTAGTAGCCTGGAGGTCATTAATCACTGGTCTGTTTGGGATACGAGGAGGACCTACTGCCTCGGAGGAGGAAGTCACCCGGCCACACCAGGTCGATACGGAACTACCCTGTGGATGAGCTCTTGGGGGGGAGGGGGGGAGTGTAGTGTTGTGCTTTGTTAAGTGTTTTATTGGTTTATTGTGTATAATGTCACAAGTTTGTTTATACTGTTTTCACTTAAAATAAAAATAAAAATATTTTTAAAAAAAAGGATTTAACTACCAAAAACCCAGAAATGTTGGAAATTGTTTAAACAAAACTAAGTGGAAGGATTCCAACCTAACTTTGTTTTTTTAATGCATTGTTTCCCAATCAAATGAAAAATGTTTGTAAATAAAACGATATTCATTATTAATAAAAAATAAAAATCATAGTAGAATCGCATTTACAAACAGATATCAGCAACATTAGGGGTTTCAATCCCTAGATCGGTCCTAGGGGGGCTGATCAACCTTGGTTAAATATGCCCGAAACTCGGCCCAGATGTTCTTAGGCCTACTGGCGCCTGGCACCAAACTGATGTACAGTTCTTCAGTATCATTGGCCCAGACCATGTCTTGCATCCAAGTTTCTTTCAAGGGGGCATTGTTTATGTGCCCATTTCATAAGGATAGCTCTCTTGGCCAGCAGTGATCCCAAATTCAAGAATACTCGCTGGGTTACCCCCATCCGTCAAACATAGGCTAGTTTGCAATCTCAGAGAGATCGTTCCAAACGCTCCCGCATTATCTCAGACAAAGTGATCTACACAGCGTTCCAGTAACCGCTTAATTTACGGCAGGACCAGAGCATATGCAGCAAGTGGGCTTTCTCATCCCCACACCTAGGGCATACTTTTGTCTCAACCGCCCGGAACATGCTTAGCCTCGCAGGGTAGTAGCATAGTCTGTTCAAGACCTTAAAGTGTATAAGTCTGTACTTCGAGTTTAGCGATATCGCCTTTGATAATAGGCAATGCGCCTTCCATTGAGAATCCGAGAATTCAACCTGGAGATCTTTACCCCATTACACTCTTTATTTTATTTTTTTAACTTTATTTTTGGTATTTCCAATACGTTATGCAAAATAAAACACAACAGGAAACGTAATAACATAATAACATGCAGCTTAGTGTCCGCACCTACGCCAATCCCCCCCGCCCCCATTGATGATCCGGATCTGCTGTGCTCTGCGGTCAGTGGGCGATTCTATCGCTGTCTCGGTCTGCAGTATGGGCAGACTTGCGGGTGGTGAGTCTCGTGAAGAGTTCTTGTTCGAGGTGGACATTAGGTAGGCGATATATGGGCCCCAGATATCTGGGGGTCGGGCATGCAATGGCAAAAGCCTAATGAAGTTCGATTCCGTGTTCTGGCAATACGTTATGTCGTTCATCCACTGCCGTACTGTCGGAAGGGGTCCTTTTCCCCATGACATTGCGATCCTTCTATGGGTTAGTAACAGAAACAGCCCGCACAACTTGCGCACTGGGGGCGGCAGATGTTTGGTTAGTCCAAGAAGCATGATCTTGGGGTCGGGCTCGAGGGATGTATCTATAATTACTGCTGTCTTCTCCAGCACTGTCCTCCAGAATTGGTGTATAGCCGGGAACGACCATGCGAGGTGTATAAAGTCTGCTAATGGGGCATTGCAGCGGCTGCAAGATGGAGGGATAGTGGGGTAATGGGAGTGTAGTCTGGCAGGGGTGTGATCTGCCTGGTGTACGTATTTAAGGTGTATTTGTTTATATGGAGTGTTTAGTGATACTTTCTGTGTTTGGGCTAGGATGTAGTCCCAGTCCTCATCTGGTATTGTCGTACGTAGGGATTTCTCCCATCTTGCCCTTGGTGCTGCAGAGTCGTGTCGGATAGCAGCGTTTTGTAGATTTTCGACACAAGTCTGCCCTCCCCTTGTGATTGGATTACCCCGTGTAGTAGTTGCCATCTTGGTGGTTGTTGTGGAAACGAGGGGAAGAGGGCATGAAGAGACAGCCTGAGTCAGAAATAGATGAATGTGTCTAGGGCAGTGGTGGCCCCACGGGCTCTGGCTTGTTCAGGTGTAATAAAGTACTCATCGTGAAACAGATCACCCATGGTGTGCAGCTGTAGCTTGTTGGCCCAGTTAAGATAGACTTTCTCCGAGGTCAGTGGAATTCCGGGGATAAATCTTATCAGAAGGAGCAGGGAGAATCTGACCTGAATGTCGCATTTCTGCGCTATTTTCTTCCAGATTGCAATGGTGGATAGCACTGTGTTTAAAGTGTTGTGCGGAATGTGTGTTTGGCCGATGATAACTGCACTCAGTAGATTAGGTGACGCGAGGGCTCGCTCGAGCTGGACATGAGGTCGGATAAAGTGAGTAGCGTACCAGTGGCACAGGAACTGGGCCTGTGCTGCCCAGTAATATCGCTCTAGGTCAGGGAGTGCTATGCCCCCTTTTGTCACAGGTTGGATCAAAGCCTTGTATGCTAGTATGCTACTCTCCCCCTCTCCCCTGCTAAATCACAGAAACTGTACTGAATCAGCAACTGGGCTACTCGCCAATCTCGGCCCTTGGCCCAGCCACTCTCCCCTGCACTGCCTCCCTGGCAACCACTGCACTACGGGACTGTCTCTGTATCCCTACAGCCCCCCTTCCCAGCACTTGTCTGCACTTATCCTGCACTTGCCACCAGCTGGCCCTTATTATTTATCTTGTATTTTACCAATCACTTTGTGCTGCACTTTCCCCTCTCCCTTCCCCCTTGCACTTTTCCCGTCCCCCCTACCCATGCACTTGCGCGATCTGAATGACACCTGGCCTAGTAGGATCGTTTGTCTGTCTCCCTATGTTCCCCCCTCCCTGCCTTGTCGTGCCTTGAAACACTTGTGTATAGGCGCGTTACAAATGCCATATCATATCATATTATAGCTGGTGTGCCCGCCCATAGTAGTTCCAGGACCAGTCTGCGTATGTCTTGTAAGTACTTTTGAGACACTAGTAGAGGGAGGTTCCCAAAGAGATACAGAAGTTTGGGGAGGATCACCATTTTAACCAGCGATACCCGGCCCCAAAGGGTGAGTGGTAGTGTTTTCCATCTGTCGATTTTCCCTTAGAGAGTCTCAGCTACTTTGCCGTAATTGTCTTGAAAGAGGTTTTGGTGGGTTCTGGACAATTGGATGCCTAGGTACCTGACATCGGAGTGTTCCTGTTTGAAACCGTAGTCGTCTGGAAATTCTCGGGTCTATGGTGCCAGGGGGAATATTATTGACTTGCTGTGATTTATTCTCAGGCCGGAGAGGGTGCCGAATTTAATGATGTCCCGCATTACTGGATTTAGGTTCTCGGAAGGGTCACGGATTTAGAGGGTGATGTCAGCTGCGTATAAGTAGATTATTAATGTATGTGGGCCAAAGAAGAGGCCCGTGTATGTGTCGAGCGCGAAGGTCTGAGGCGAGGGGTTCCATCACTAGCACAAACAGAATGGCAGACAGGGGGCATCCTTGTCTGGTCCCTCTCTGCAGGTCTATGGGCGCTGATCTGGTCTTTCCCAGGGTTATGTGTGAACAGGGTTGGTTGTACAGCAGGGTGTTCAGCCTGATGAAGTGGTTACTGAGGCCCATACGCCTCAGGACCTCGAAGAGGAAGGGCCACTCGATGGAATCAAAGGCCTTTTCTGCATCTAGGAGGGTTGCTACCGCTTGGTGAGATGGATCTAGTGCTTCCATGACTCTGAACATGTGCCTTATACCATATGACGTATTCCGGCAAGGAATAAATCCTGCCGGTCTGCAAGTACCAGTGCGGTCATCAGGGGGAGCAGTCTAGTGGCGAGGATCTTGGCTAGGATCTTGTTATCAAGATTGGTCAGTGAGATTGGTCTATACGAGCTGCATTCTTCTGGGGGTTTCCCGGCTTTGTGCAGCAGGATCCTATTCGCTTCTCAGAGAGTCGGGTGTAGGGATCCCGTCTCAAGCGCCTCCTCAAAGATCTGCAATAGTATGGGGGCAAGGAGGGGGGCGAATAATTTATAGAACTCACCGATCATCCGTCTGGGCCGGGGGCCTTGGTATTCGGGAGCTCTTTTATTGCTTGAAGGATTTCCTCTGACGTGATGGGTTGGTTTAGTGGCTCTCTTAGCGTGGCATTTGCCCAATAGAGTTCGATGTCATTCAGGTATCGGTTAAGCTCTTCTGGGCTTGCAGTGTATTTGGTCTCGTACAGTTTTTGGTAGAAAGTACGAAAGGTTTCCACGATTTCTTTGTCGGTGTGCACTGGGGTGCCAAGGGGGTCTCGTATCTGTTCTATCGCGGGGGCTTTCTGTCGGTTGCTATCAGTCTTGCGAGAAGGGCACCCGGTTTCTGTCCCTCCCCGTATTGCCGGATACGGTGACCGTGTGAAAGGAATTTTATTTTGCTGTCTGCTGCCGCCCTAAATTTGTCCAGTTCTTTTTTCAGGTCTGCAGTTGTGTGCGGGTCGGTTGATGTGGAGTGTTGCCTTTCAAGTTCTTTTAGATGGGTTTCGCTTTGGGTAAGTTCTTGTCTTATGTGTTTCAGAATTCCATGCTCTTTAGTTATGCATACCCCTCTGATGTAACATTTTAGGGCTTCCCAAAGAGTACCTGCAGAAGAGTTAGAACCCTCGTTAAGTTTGAGAAAGGAAATTATCTCTGTACGGAGTTCGTCTGCAAACACTTGGTCCTGTAGCACTCCCGGTTTGAATCGATCAATGACTGCCGAGTGATCCGATATTGTTCTAGGAAGGATCTGGCATTGGTTCCATTGCAGATAGCTACGAGCGGACACCAGGAAGTAATCGAGGCGTGAACTTGTTTTGTGTACCCAGGAATGAAACGTGAAGTCACGGGTGTCCCCATGTTGGCGTCTCCAGGCGTCTTCCAGGCCGTATGCCCTGCAGATTTCTAGAATTTGAAGTGCTGCCTTGTGGGTGGGCGTTGCTGTTGCATGTGATATATCTTTTGTGGGATCTAGCGTGGTGTTCAAATCGCCAACCCAAATAATTGTAGCTGACTCGGTTCCCACTAAGTGTGTCATTACCCAGTCATAGTTGTTTGCCCCATCTGTGTTTGGGCCATAGGAGTTCACAATGATGACCTCTGTTCCCTCCAAGATCCTGTGCACCAGAATTGCTCTGCCTTCTGTGTCCTTACTGGACAAGAGTAGTTTGAATTTCAGGGTTTTGTCTATCATGATGGCCTACCCTCTGGAGTACGAGGAGTACGAGGAAAAGTATCTGTGGCATCCCCATTCTCGTGTTCAGCGATTCTCTGTTTCGGGGAGGAGATGGGTTTCCTGGATCAGTGCGATGTCCACTTTATGCCTCCGGAGATATTGTGTTATCCTTCTTGTTTTAGCCGCTTCATTACCCCCCCCCCTAATGTTCCAGGTGGCTAGCTTGAATGCGGCGGGCTGACGTCTTGTTTGCCTTGCGTTTGTGCGGTGTTGACGTAGTTTGTATTGGACCTCTGTTTGGTGGATTGGTGTCTGGGAACAGGCTTCTTCCCGTCAAGAGCTTTTTTCGTGTATTCATTGGGAGACAGTGAGGGCGCGTTTCCTGAACTTTGAACAACTTCCCTCCCCGGCACAGGCAACCCCCAACATGCCTGTTGAATTTCCCCTCCCTGAACCCCAAAACATAAACGAAGCTGCGCTTGGGATGCTAGTGTCCTTCCAAGGTCCAGAGCACCCTGTGCACTATTCGCTTTAAGATTCCAGGAGGGCGATTATGTAGTTTAGAGCTGGTTGTTGGCGATCAGGAGAAGGCATCACGGCGGGTCTCTTCCCGTCCGGTCACGTCTGGCGGGTCTTGGGTTGTTGACAGCTTGTCTGCAGCCCAGGCTGTTAAGGAAGGAGTTTGCCTCCTCAGGCGTACTGAAGAATTGGGGCTTTCCATTGTATAGGATCTGCAGTTTGGCTGGGTATACCATAGAGTACAGCATTTGATTTTCTTGTAGCCGCCGTTTCACTCCAGTAAAAGTCTTGCGTTGCGCCTGGACTGTTGGGGAGAAGTCTGGGAAGAACTGTATGTTATCACTTTCGTAGTTCAGGGCTCCTTTCTCCCTGGCCAGGCATAGGATCGTGTCACGGTCCTTAAAATTGAGGAGTTTGGCTATGATCGTGCGGGGAGCCACACCTGGAATGGGGCAGCTGGTAGGGACCCTATGGGCCCTCTCCACCACGCACATATTTGACTGCGCGGAGTCTCCAAATATCATTTTGCAGATGCTTTCTACAAAGTCTTCCATTTTTTGTGTGGAATTGTGTTCTCTTACCCCGATGAGCCTAATGTTGTTGCGGCGGGAGCACCCTTCAAGATCCACATTTTTAGCTATAACGGCCTTCATTTGGGATTCCATCCATCCTTGTTGACAGAGAGTGGGTGTTGTCGTCGAGATCGGAAATCCTCTGTTCGGCTGTGTCTAGCCTGTCTCCGTGCTTATCAAGGCGGTGTTGTATCTGATCAACTTTGGTGGACAGGGTGTCGAGTTTGCTGTCAATATTGCCTATACTGGTTTTTATTTCGAGGAGGATCCCTCTAATGTCTATGGCTTGATCGGATTCGCTGTCATGGGCCATTGTCGCCTCAGGGTTGTCCGGCCGGTCGTTTACTTTGGAGGTCTTGACCACAGCTCCTGCTTCAAATATTAATTTCCTCTGTGATTTGTCTGATTTTCCTATCCTGGGGGCCCTGCTGTTTGTTGTCCGCTTATTCACCTTTGTTTACTTTCTCCTGTACGTGAGTGATGGCCGGGTGGAGATTGCTTGGTGAGTGTCACCGGTCGCAGGAGTCGCCGGTGGTTACTGGCCTCTGGCGGCCTCCGCCCGAAACCGCCCGTGGAGGTGTCGCTGTTAGGTCATTTTGGGTGGCTGGGCTCATCAATCAGGCTGTGTTGGTTATTGGCCAGAGGGCCGCATGCGTGGAAGCCACCGCGTGGGGCGGACCCAAGGCGGTGGTCCGTAGGCAGGAGGGCCCTGAATTCTATATGGGGTGTGCGGCGCCACGCCACGGTAGGAGCTTGATGCTTTTGTGGCCCAGTGGTGGGAGCTTATCCGCCCCTTTGTGGAGTTTGCCGTGAGGGGGTTAGTTTGGGTCTGGGCTGTGCTTGGTAGTGCAACTCACTGGATGGCGTGGGCTTAGCCCTGTTAGGTTCGTACAGGCGCAGGGGGACCCTCGGCCAGAAGCCCCTGCTCCAGCCCGCCCTCTGGGGCCTGATGTGCACCCCTTCAGTCTCTGCGGGCCGGGGAGGGGTAGAGGGTGCCCGGACTGGCTCACCTCACATTGCGCCAGCATCTGGTTGCTCTCCCAGCCGGTATCCCTCGCGCCTGGAGGGTACTTCGGGCTGGTGGTGTGCGGAGTGTCACAGTGGTGCAGTCCTTTTGAATGGGAGCCTCTTGGGGGTCTCCGTGAGGCTCGCCGCTGGTGTGGTTGTTCCCTCTGCCTGTCACTGGAGCGACTCGGAGGGGTTGGCTGCACTGTTGGGTCACGGGCTGTGTCTCCCGCTGGTGTCCGCACCGGTGGATGTTAGTGCGTTATACGCTATTGGGATCAGCCCACTCCTGTAAGCGTGGGTCTGGATCCCGATTGCCGCTGGAGATGCCGGTGGCGCCGAGCTCCACCCACGGCCCCTAGCGCATGGATCCCGGGCTGAGTGATGCCGACGTTGTTCCCGGTCCGGTCGAGCACTGGTTTTCCCGCGTATCTTGGAGTGCTGCGTGGCCGACTCCGGGGATCTCCACGCCGGGCCCTCCCGTAATGAGCCTCGCACGGCCTGGGCTGCCCAGATGGGACTCCGGCGTCGGAGTCAGGCGGATCGCTGTTCTGGATGCCCGCAAATGCGTTTTTGCACAGATGGGCTGCTAAATAACTCCTGGAAGCAGTGTTTTCAGGATTCATTACGGGTGCTGTGTCGGAGCTCGCTAGGGAGCTGCCATCTTGGTCGGCTCTCTAGCACCCTCTCTACCCCACCTCACTCTAATGTTCTGTGCTTCGCCAGTAGTCATCGATTGTGCAACACTATATAGAACAGAGATGCTCTTTTTACCCTTAGACCTTTGCAGTATGTAAGATAAGCATGGGTTTGTTGGTGGTTCATCCGGAAATGTGGGCCATAATGCACCCTCCTCTCATTCTTGTAGTATGTGCACTCACACTCTAGCTCAACCCTCTCTCACAGAAACATCACCCTGAGCCAAGCTTGCGTGTCATTCCTTTAAATAAATGCCCTACATTAAAAAGTCGAAATGTAGTCGCACAAGTAGCTGAAATCCATAGCAATTCTGTTCAATGTTGAAAAGTGTACTCCTCAGAGTTATCAAACCTCCGGAATTCAAGCGCATTGTGTTGTCCTGAATTAAAGTGTATGCTTACTGGCACCATTGTTACCGGACAGCACATTCATAATGAGGTCCATTGTGTTTTCCTGACTGAAAGTGTACGCTTAACGTTCTTCTGCCTCTTCACATTGCAAGTTTTCTTTCAGACTCATGTTCTCAGAACGTTCTTATTTCCTTCTTTTGTGCCTCGTGTGTGATTTCAAAAACAACTCCTTGCTCTCAAAGTGGACACACGTGGCCTTGTTCAGTGGGGCCAACGGTGTTGCAGCACAGCAGTTTGAATTGAACAGTGTGCATTCCATTATCGGGATGCGCATGTGTGTATGCAATTCCTCTGCAGGTTGTTCTTTGAATTAATGTTTCCCGCCTCTGCCCTTCCTCGCCATCCCCACACTTTTAATGTTCCATGACACTGCATGTTCCACGCTGTTAACATTTAAACCATTCACAGATCACGGTTGGAGGTTTCCCACCGGGCCCCCGTTTTATCTGCCAAGTACGCCAATATCGTGACTCGGGGCTAGCCTTTTGGTTGTAGCCCCTGAGCTTCTATCCGGGGCTACAACCAAAAGACCTGGGGCTTTGGCCCACCCAGCACTCCCCTTCCCACCTCGCAGTGACGTGCATGCTGAAAAGCACCCTTTGTTATTTTCTTTATAGAACAGGAAACAACTTCCTGAGTCGTAGGGATAGATGACCCCTCGTCCGTCTCCTGAGTCTAACTTACCACATACCTCAGCAGAATGTCAAAGGAGCAGATGGCCTCTCCTCCATTAAAGGTAAGAGACAACCTCCTAAAAGAGGGAAGACTTTGTGCAAACTTCTTTCCTTTTTGGTTGGTTCTGACACACTGGGAAGACTGCAAACTGATGCTTTTGCACCTGCCACCAGACTTTGGGGTTTTCTTGTTTGAACTTCTAAATGATGAAACATTTCATTAACAGATCCATTTTTAAGCAAGATGGTGTCCTCGGATTGCCTGCATTGTTGAGAGAGACTGGCCCTTCCCTCAAGGGGCCACCCTTACACTTGGAACCCCATCCTGACACCTTGTTTTTATTCAGTTCCCCACGAACCTGGCACATTCTATTTCAGTTTGTGAACTAAAGTTTAATAAACACCCTTGACTCGTACAATCTTTGTCTGTCATTTCTGGGAACACTTTGCCAGGTTGGCCTTCAACTGGCCTGTCTTAGAACTCGGAGGCTTTTGTAAGAGCTGTCATTAGCATTGTTTTAACAGATGCGAGTTGAGTTTAGAAGCTGTTTTATTTTCGATCTTTGCCATTTATTGGATAAAACCAATCCAATAATTGTGGGGCTTGGGACATAATTTCATCCTAAATCCCCTTCTCCTGAGGCAGTCTTCCTATCCCTTTTACTTCGCCAATATCCAAACGAATTCCACGGGTTTAAACGAGGGCAAAAAAGGTCTGGGCAGTGTTTTGTCAATAGTTTCACCAGTTCAGGGGCCCACCTTTACAGTTCACACGATTTTGAGTTCCTCCCTGGCCCTCAGTATCTTTGTGTTTTCCCAAACGCCCGGGTGCATTACTTCTTCAGACTAACTCCCTCCAGCTTGTTTCCTGGTGAAGCCAAGACACAATCACCTCCGTTCCTTCCTGCATGTGTCTTAACTCTTTGTCTCTGCCATGAGACATATGAATAATTAGAGCTTTTCTTGGGCAATAAGCCCCGAGCCGCCATCTGGTAATGCCCCCGTGGCCCATATTTACAGGCCCGAGCCTAGCGAGGCTCTTAACGATGGCCCCGGGGGGCATTACCGGATGCAGTAATGGGCCACGGGCTCGGGGCTTATTGCCATTAGTACCCCACCCTGTAAGCCGGGGGTACTTATGGTTTTATTTTTTTCGGTTGCAAGATGCGTCGTGTTCACAGCCGGAAAAATAATAATAATACACGTAGTCCCTTTTCCCTTTCCATGGTGGCCATTGAGACGAATGTAAAAAATAAATAAACTGAAAAAATAGCCACCATGGTGGCCATTGAGACGAATGTAAAAAATAAATAAACTGAAAAAATAGCCACCATGGAAAGGGAGAAGGGACAACACGCAGTCCCTTTTCCCTTTCCATGGCGGCATGATAGGAGAAAGGAATCGGACATGCCGCAACGTGATCAGGATTATAGGCGAGGTAAGGGTCGCAATCGAGCGTATATTTCATTTTCTGTTTGGGGCGCCGGGTACTAATTCTGGTTATGGAGAGAGCAAACTGGGTTTTTATGCCCCAGTTTCTTCAACGCAGTTTGAAAGGGCTTTATCAGCTGGCTCTCCTGAGGTCCTGATTTCTACCCTCTGTTACTCCTCTTTACTCCTCTTCTGGCCCTGACTCTCCTCAGTGTCGTTCTAAAAAACGCTTGGCCTCCGACATACAAATACATTATTTATTGTGCTATATTAGTGTAGACAAAGAGTGTGTGAGCAAATTAATTCAATGCCAGGAACTAGAACATTTAGGATCAATAAATATACCTTCCAGACTGATAAAAATAATTAATACAATATAATATAAAATGGATAGATACCAACACATAAAACCATTAATATAATTATTTACAACAATCATGCTATTTATTAAACTACATCAGGTTAAACATAAATATATGGGCACATTTGTTCTGTACCCGGTCGCTAACAGTCGATCAATTAATATCCAGGTTGAGCGATATATCAAAACAATAAATCATAAAACATTAACAACATCTTTGGAAAACAACCAACTTAAAACATATTCAGTCATCAAGTATTGGTCTATGCACGTTTTAGTGAGAAACATGGGTGCGCTTCAGACCCTCCTAGAGGCCCATTCAATTCGGCATCCCAATCGAGATTGAATAAGATCAAACAATATTTTACATTTAAAAATCAAAACAAAAAGAAATCGACTGACTTATAGTTTTGCTTCCAAAATAAAGAGAGAATACATTATGTTCTCGGAATGATTGCAGGATTGAATTTCTGTCGCAAAAATATCATATATAAATCTTTGTGTTCATTCTTGTGTTCCCAAAAGGCACTTTGATGCTATGTAAAGCAGCAAGTAGCTTACATTGGTGCTATTTTTCCTCAACCCCTTTCTCATGGGTGATTTCATGGTGTCCCTCCTCACCTTTCCCATGGGTAGTTTGAGAGCTAGCTGAAGATGTGTGGGGGCTCAAGGTGGCCTATTTTTGACATTTGGGGTGACCTTAAACCTCCCTCTGAAGCAGAGGTGTGGTGCATGCATTGTAACATAAATGTTTCCTAATACAAACTCCAATGGTGATTTCTTGAGTTCATCATTGAATGTGCATAGCATGAGCCTCAACTTAAACTTCATTATTCTCAATGCTTACTCCCTGCTCCACAGCAAGAGATGAAAGCAGGGTAGAACATGTCAGAGGTCTGCCTTTGGCCAGCAAAATCACCTTTAAAGGGATTCAGCTTTAGTTTGTAAAGGCTGGTGCCTTCCTGGGCCTGTATACTATCAGCCCTTCCTTGTCACTTCATACTGTGACAAAATCCTAGAAAAAGCAATGGACGCAGGGGGTTAAATGCTAGAGATTAACATGGGATAGGCAGACACCCGAGGAGTTGAAACCCTAAATAAGTTTTCAAGAAAAGGTATCAAACACACTGGGTCTGTACCATTTATCTACAGCTTGAGGGTGATTTACTCACTGATGAACTTGCTTTTATTCTGAGTGAGAAAGTGATTTATTTACAGACAGCAATTTATTTAGAAACTGAGCAAGAGGGAGCTTTATGTACTGGATGCAGACAAGACCACCGCAGACAATGCTCAGTAACCCAAAATACATGTTTGCAGGGTCTCGGGATGTAGTTTTCTGGACAGGCGGCCCTTGCTTAAGCCACCTGCCTTTCCTTTAGGCCATACCAGCACACTTTGGTCATGTCGCCTTTCCAGAGACCTCTCCCCCCACACTCCTCGATTTTGTATCCCACATAATGTCACATATGTCTTCTCTCCTAATTGGGGTGGGTGGGGGCAAAAACACTTGAGGGTCACGTAGATTTTCTGATTGGCAGCCCGTGGGGGAGGGGGTAGGGGTGGAAGTAGGGCCTTATCAATCATCATATTTGTAATGCTGCAGTCATTAGTGTTATGCCCTGAGGTGGTGTAGGTCTCCCTCATTGATTCTAGCTTATTCTGGTGCGTGGGCGGGCCCATCCATCTTCAGGCTCTGGTGTGGTCGTACGGGGATGATTAGACTAAAGTTCCTGCATGTCTTTCATGCTGTGGACAGTCAACACCAGGAAATGGGGCATTTTGCAGCACTTGCCTTCTGTTGCCAGAACTTTTGTTTCCAGCCAGTCTCCGCCCCCACCCCTTGTGTACTTTACCCACTTGGTGCAGATTCTGCATGGAATCAGAGGACAGTGTGGAGGTGAGGGGGATACGGTTGGGTGCGCCGAGTGAGGTAAAGAAAGAACCCGTGTCTTTGGAAATGCAGGCCTGGAAAGGGGCTTTTGCAACATTCATTGACATATTCCTGTCTCAAGCAACAGACAAAGTATTGGAGACAAGTAGGATTTCCATTTCCAAGTCCATGAGTGACACTGTGTCTAGTGTACTGGCTCAAGATGTACCCAGCAGACAGAGCAGTTCACAGGAAGGAGGTGCTAATGGTGGTGATATCCTACTGCTAACAATGTCCCTTCTAATAGAAAACACCTGGAGCAGAGTGTGGGCACTCCAAGGGATGGGGCAGAGCTGAATCCGTCTGTGTCAGAGCTTCTGCAGGCACTCTTTAGACCCTCAGGCTTCGAAGAGGGACAGAAGAAAGCCAAAATAGTGACTCTAGACCCATGGCTAGGGGGCTTGGTGTTAGGGAGAACTGGACAAATTTAGGGCGGCAGCAGACAGCGAAATAAAATTCCTTTCACACGGTCACCGTATCCGGCAATACGGGGAGTGCTAATTCCCTTCACCTTAGCGACCCCCAGCAACTTTGCTGGATTTTGAGGACTTGATTTTTTTTTTACCTGGAGAGAGTGTGAGCCTTTTTGCCCACTCTCTCATGTATTTTGATGTGCGTTTTACTCTTGTGTTCTTTGATTATGGAGTTTTAGATAACTTCATAGGCATCTTTTCATGTGTGTCACACAGCGCCCCCTCAGTGCAGTGACACGGGGAAGCCTTTTGGGCTGTCCCAAGGTATAAACACCTTCTCTGGGACAAACTACTGTTTCCCAGAGAAAGTAAAGTTAAAGTGACTTTACAAGTCTTTTTAAATTCCTAGACCCAGCATACCCTATCTCCCAATAGAGTGCTGGAGGCTTTACCTGTCTATCCCCTGTGTCTAGACTCATGTAGCAGGCAAATGCAACCCTTTCCTATTGAAATGGCTGATGGCAGTGGTTTTACAACAAACTACCATGATTTTTCCCAACGCGAACACCAGTATCTAAAAATCGCAGGAGTCATGTTTTTCAGGATGGCGTCTGAGCCCCCTTTGTTTAAACAGGTCCTGGTCTTCTTTTTTCACAATTTCTTTTTGGAAAGGTCCTTCTAGAGTTTGTTTCTGCGCACCAAACCAGGTTTGGTCCCTTTGTTCCTATGCCTTTTGTGGGCTTCAGGATTGAAGACCGCCTCAGGCGCCCGAGTGTCTGGGGTGGGCAGGAAGTGAGGGAGGTGCCCGAAACTCCCTGTGCTTAGTCTCCTCGGACACCCAAATGCACTCTGGCTTGATTGGCTGGCTGACTGTCCGGCAAGGACAGCCACCCTGCTGGGTGAGTGGCAACTAGGCTGGAATGAATGGGAGAAAACTGTATAAAAGGCGAGTCTCTTGGCTTGGAAGGCAGAGTCGACCACTGGAACGAAAGAACCGAAGACGTGCTGGAAGAGGACGGCTGCTGCAACTCCTGGACTGTTGGTTTGCCCGGTGAAGCCCTGCTGCAGGTCCAAAACTCCAAGTTCATCTCGACAGAGAAGTGCTTCAAGGACGACTTCCCCCTTTGAGTTGGTGGGACCAAGCAACTCGTAAGCCACCTGGACACCATTCTCGGAGCTAGTTGTATTTTCCTCAGAGTGCTGCAGGAAACCAAATAACCAGGGAGAAGGACACCAGTTTGTGTGCTTGACTACAGCTACCAGAATCGAAGATTTGCCAGATTGCCAGCTTTGTGACCAGTCCCCATGTAGTGCAGGAGTCCCTGACGTCCTCCCTCTTGTCCCCACAACTGAGGCTCAGGAACAGAGAGATCTGCAGGAACTACCAGGAACAGAAATCTTCAGCTTCATCTTTTTCTTCAAAATAAGGTACTGTGAAAACCCGACCGAGAGAACTTACCTCTCACTGCGAAAGTGCGTGAAACTTTGGCAACATGCAGGCCTAGTCAGCTTGTGACCCGACATATGAATCTTCTATGAACTACTTCTGAGAACATTAGCAAAGACTTTTCCGTTTAACTACCAGAACTGTTTTTACCTATACAAGACTCTAGCCCATTGACTTTGGGCTACCTATTGCATTGAATCAACTCCTCTGGTGAACACTAACTATTTGCACTGTTTAAGAGTAACTGTAATATTCGTTTTATTATCTTATGCCTTTTTGCTCCTACTTCAAATGCTCTGAATGCCATTTTGCTCCTCCTTCAAAGTAGTTTAAATAGAACCTGATGGTGTGAAGTACTGCAGTATATTTTTGTGTGATATTGATTGCCTCCTTTTAGTGAATGTTTTCTAACTGACTGTAATAAATTAAGTGTTTTACCAAGAAACCTTGAGTATAAGTGTCTATCTGAATACTTGTGATTGTAGACCTCTGTGTAACACCCTTACAGCTCACATTTCCTCTTGAGATAGGCCTGGCTGCTGAGCTCGCTAACAGAAACTGTGTGCTACAGACTAATACCAAAGGTTGGTTTTGCTTACACCTGTAGTCCTAGTTGTGTGTAGTGGTCCCAGAGGGTACTGCATGCAAACTTTGCCTAACAGTGGTGGCAGGCGGTGAGGATAAATTGTATAGTTGTTACATTGAGAGTTCTGCTTTACTTTTGTTCAGATAGTAACCTTCACAAGGCTAAGCACCACTAGAAAAGCAATTGTATCATGCCTGATATGTATAACTACAGACAGGAGGCCCTGATAATTTTAACAGTAGATCAACTGAAGGAAATGTGTAAGGTCAGGAACCTCCCCGTTAAAGGTTAGAAAAATGAATTGATAGAAAGATTGTTGGAATTTCAAAGTCTGAGAAGTAGGTCTGTTACACCTACTCCTTCAGCAAATGTGGGAAACTTTGATGAGGATGATAATGATTCAGAGTCTAACTCTAATGTTATTGAGGAGCAAGAAGAGTTGGAGGAGTCTCAGGGTGTGAGCCCCTCTGCACCTCAACAAGCTCTTAGGCCTCAACCTTTATAGCCACAGCGACCCTACAAGGTCCAGTACTGAGTCCAGAATTTGTCTCTCTTGAAAGAATGAGACTTGAGTTAGAGTTCAAAAGGCTCCAAATGCAAATTGAAAGTAAACATCAAGAGATCAAACTCAGAGAAATGGAAATGCATCATGCTCTTGAAATGAAGAAATTGTCTCTTGAAAATGGTTCTCTTCCAGAGTCTTCTAGGTCTTCCAGTCTTAAGAGACCTTACATTCATAAGGAAGCTGTGAGTATGTATGAGGTGAAGCTTGATATTTTGGATTGGTTGCCTGCTTTTAAGTATAACTAGGATTCAGGGTTTCACAGGGAATCAGCTGATTCGTTGACTTTTGTCTAGGCTCCCCCAGGTTGCAACTGACGCTGTAATGGAGGTGGGGGAACTTGAAAGATTGGAGTATGAAAATGAGAAGCTAGCTTTGATAGCTAGATTTGGGAAAACTCCTTCCCAGTACCTTAAGAGGTTTAGGACCCTCAAAAAGCATGATGGTACCCCTTGGACTACCTGAGTGTATAAATGTTTAAAGAACTTAGTTGGTTGGGTAACGGGTTACAGAGTTAACACTTTTGAAGGAATGAGAAATCAATTTTTGTTAGAATCTATTTTTGATGCCTGCTCTCCTGAGCTGAGACAGCACTTAGCTGACTCTAAGAAAATCAATCCAAAGAAACTAGCTAAAGCTGCTGACTTGTGGGCTGCCGACAGGGCTACTCACAAGGATTCTGAGGCAACTCAGAAGAAGGATGATGGGAAGCAGCAAAAGAAGGATGGCAAAGGGAATTCTAATACCTGCAATCCAAAAGAGGGCCCCAAATAGAAAAAGGGTAAGCCACAAGGGAAACCGAATCAGGCTAGTGAAAACTCTGGTGCTAAACCAGTGGGAGGTCAGCAGAACCCCCCATTTGTCAAAACATTTGGAAAATGTTATGCTTGTGGGTCTACTGACCATGTGAAAGGTGATCTCATATGCAAGAGTAACCCTTCAGGGGTCCACACTGCCTCCTTAGCCTTTTCCCCAGAGGGAAAAGTACATATGGCAAGTGGAAACTTTCAACTACTGGCTGAAGAACCCATTGGAGTCTCTGCCAGTGTTTCTTTAGTGTCCCTGGGTCTTTGGGAACAGCAGAATTTAGATGCCTATAATTCAATTCCAGATAACACAAAAGAATATTACAAGGACAGTGTACTTGTAAATGGCCAGGAGACCCCCTGCCATTAGAGACACTGGGGCCAGCATTATAGTGATGGATGAATCTTTTTTCAAACCTGAGGATGTTGCGAAGACACCCAAACGCCTCACTAAACTTGCTGGAGGCCCTGTTGAAATGCATCCAAGATTACCAGCTCACATTCAGTACAACAACATGACTGTCAAAATACCTGTTAGTGTGCAGAGTGAGATGCCTGGGAGAGTCCTGTTGGGGAAGGACTTAAAAACTCTTGGAGTTGTATCACGCACCCTCAGGCCACCCAGTAAAAGGAAACAGGAACAGACAAGGAAGGCCAGAGAGAGTACCTTAACAGGCTATCAAGAGGATGTTACAGAGGAAATTAAAACACCCAGCCCACAGGAACTACTAACTGATATTTCTAAGAAGAGAGAGACAAAGGGGAAACCCAAGGTCTCAAAGAAAAAGCAAGAGAGCACTCTTGTGCTTCCAACAAGGACATCCCGAGAGGACTGCCCAAAGTCACACCTGTGACTGCTCCACCAGCTGAGGCTGAGTGTGAGGAACAACAGGGAAAGGTTGAATCAGCTACTGAAGATTCAGAGCTGGAAGGAGACCTTCCCCCTGTTGGAGATCTGGATCCTAAAGACCATCCTGAGCTGCAGTCTTTACTGGCAGAAGGTGGCCCCTGTAGGGCAGACTTCAGCAGAGGTCAAAGAGAGTGTCCTACTCTTGAAGGACTTTGCCAACAGGCAGCTTCCCAGCTAGACGGGCAAGACCCAGGGAAGCACAGGTTGTACTGGGAGGATGGCCTCTTCTACTGTGAACCTACTGAGTCTATCCCAGGGGACTACAGAAGACTTGTAGTGCCTCATGAGACACCAGTTCCTACAGTTAGCCCATGAGATTCCTTTGGCTGGTCAATTAAGCTTTAGGAAGACCAAGGAAAGGCTTTATCTTTATTTCTACTGGCCTAAGTTGGAGTCTGATGTAGATAAATTCTGTAGGAGCTGTCACACCTGTCAGACATCTGGCAAGAGTGGAGCCAAGAATGTGGCACCTTTGGTGCCTCTCCCAGTGGTGGGAGTCCCTTTTGAGAGGGTAGGAATCGACATTGTTGGTCCCTTAGACCCTCCTACATCTTCAGGCAATCGATTTATATTGGTTGTAGTAGACCATGCTACTAGGTATCCTGAATCTATACCTATGAGGACTGTTACTGCTTAGGCAGTTGCTAAGGCCCTACTTGGTATTTTTACCAGAGTAGGTTTTCCTAACGAGGTTATCACTGACAGGGAATCTAATTTGATGTCCTACTACATGCAGGCCATGTGGAAAAACTGTGGAGTAAGTTACAAGTTCTCAACTGCCTACCATCCTCAGACAAATGGATTGGTAGAGAGGTTTAAGCGTACTATGAAGAGCATGATAGGTGCTTTAGAAGAACCCCTTAGAAGAAAGTGGGACCTTCTACTGCCATGCCTTCTCTTTGCTTATAGAGAAGTCCTTCAGGAGGGAGTGGATTTAGTCCCTTTGAGCTCCTCTATGGTCATCCAGTTAGAGGTCCATTGGCCCTAATTAAGGAGGGGTTGGAGAGTGCTCCTTCCCCCAAGCCAGTGAGAGTCACTGACTATGTGTTAGGTCTCCGGAGGAGAATGACACACATGACAGAAGTTTCTGATAACTTGAAAGCAGGTCAGGCTCTGGTGAAGCATTGGCATGACCAGAAGGCCAACATGGTTGAGTTTACTCAAGGCCAGCAAGTTCTAGTTATGGTACCTACAAGGCAGAGGGCCTTGCAGGACAAATGGATTGGACCCTTCAAGGTTGTTGGAAAACCTGGAGAGGTCAATTATTTGGTGGACTTAGTGTTAAGGATTTCAATCAGGCGACACACACCGGACCAGGATCCTTGCCCTTAGCCTTGGACGTAGCGCTCAATTGAGATGCCTTTCTCTTTTTTTTCTACAAATTCAATTTGAGATGGCATACAACCTATCTGACACCCCCTTTTTCAAATACCCTGGGTCACAATGGACCAGGCCGGTTGGTGAAAATGCAATATTTATTTATTTTAAAATTCCAAGGAAATCATACAAATTTTAACATCAGGCAGCAATCACCAATGGGGTGATACAATGGAAACTGAAGAAATACACTTGGTTAACCTTCTACAAGAGCATATCCAAAGCACACATGAATAGGGGCACTTTTTCTATTTGGGTAGATAGCACCCGAGTTAAGTTTTCCGCCTGCAATATTCCCCCAACCCACAATTAATCGAATTCTGGATAGAAAGAAGCAGCAGGTAGTCAGGGATATGAGGCAGCAAACAGAATCAAAATCCAACCTTCGCTCACAAAATAAGAGGCAATGACCTAAAATGACACTCTGATTTTAACAAATAATTAATTATATGTGTGGTTATATAATGATATACATATGTTTTATCACAGTATCAGGGATGTTATATCCCTGGCAACCATAAGGCAAGGTATCAAAAAAGGCATACAGTTCAAAAACAATGTGAAAGAGAGAACCCAGCGCAGTCGAAATCACACGTGGAAAGTTGCATTTTTTTCTCAATTTCAGTTTTAAATGTCAGGCGGTTTTTATTTTTTAAAACGGGTGAAATACTCGGATTTGGAATGTGGTTTTTGGGCTGGGAGATAGATCCACATCACAGGAACAATATAGAGGTAATAGGATGGCTATAGGTAAAGAACTGGATGAGATTGGCAAGATAAAAGGAGGTTCGGTTTTGATAAAATGAAGCCGTGAAAGAGAGGAAATTGGTTTGGAAAGAAAGACAAGTTTTACTTAAACTAGATTATCCAGACTAGATAGTTCAAGAAAGACACAGTACGATCTAAGGTTGATTTGCAACGTCAACCTTGTCACCCCCATGTTCAACTTTATGTGGGAATTAGATTCAATTATTCCAAATATCACTAAGGAGTTAGAAGATGGGATGAATGACAGAATTGCGCTTACACTAGAAAAACAAGGACAGGGTGCACAGAGAATTATAACAGTTTTAAACAAGTTACCAGGGTATGCATAGGGTTACTGGGAGAGTGGAACAAGACAAAGAATCAAGATGGGTAGGCTATGTGTTTCTATGGGATAGGGAGATACAGTCCACGCTTAAGATTGGGATTTTGGAACAGTGAACCGTGCTCTGGTCACCGCACAACGGGCGCTGGATACAGGTGGATTCTCCAGGCAGAACCACAGCAAGGCCTGTCTGGTCACCGGATGGCAAAGGTACAGCTAGATGCAGGTAGTGGTACAGCTGGATGGCAGAGGTACAGCGGGCATGCACCTAGCGGGCAAAAAGCTGGTCTGGTCTCAGGATGCTCCCCAAAAAGGGTACCGCAGCTTTTCCCTTTTTTTGTGGGTTTTTTAGTTCAAGGCCTTGCTGGGATAGAGTCAGTTATGCTTTGGCCTTGGAGTGGATTCTGGAACCTGGCAAGATGTATGTAGAATATCAGGAACGCAAGCGCTGGATATTCAGGCGAGAGTGTCAGAGTTCTGTCAGCCACCCTTATTTATAAGACACAGTGACATCATAGAATTATTGGTGGCAGAACTGAGCTAGGCCTACCCCCAAGACCCAGATAGGACAACTAATGTTGGTTGCCACCTCTAGGAGGTGACTCAGTTTATGGAGTTGGACTTTATGACCTGCAAAGCCTCCTCACAGACCTTTTTGCCAAAAATCAGTTTTAACATAATTTACACATTTGTACAGTTTGGCACTTTAACAACTCACATTAGCAGATTACATATGTTACGCAGAGCATGCCAGTCCAACTCTCCAGTTTGTAAGACTTTGTTTCATCCGCTTAACAATTTTTTGTCGTTTTAGTGAGAAACGCTTCACCCAAAATCCCACAACTTTAGGTGTGTTATAGTATCATAGGGCATATTTCTGTTAATTTTTAATGTTCTACCGTGTGTACTTTTACCATGATTCATATTTTCCTGGCGTTTGTGTCGCATACATGCTATGGACAGCCACTATATCTTGTTTGAAAGCCACGAAAATCATATTTAAACTATACAACTCTTACATTTCGGCGCTGTCCAGTTACAGAATTAACAGTCTTAAAAGTTTATTCATCAAATAGTATTTTGAGCCAAATGGGTCTGCCTTTGTTCTTCAACTGGGACCATTTTCTTCAAGCTACTCCCCAAATGTCATTTTGGCCCAGGGCTGTCATGGAGTTTTTTCTTTGAAACCCCTTTGTTTGAGTGCATAATTGATGTCACTTCTCAGGTCGCACGTGGGTGTCCCAGATCTATGGTCTCAGCCTGGAGCACAGACAAAAGTCTGATGGGCAGGGGATGTTTTAGTGCTCTTGGTCCATTCAAAGTTATCAAGGTGGCAATTAGCATGCATGTATCCTAGAAGTTTATGGTGGCTCCTTTTAGGAGAAGGCCTCACTTTAGCCAGCAGAAAACCTGTTCTGGAGCTTGCAAAATCCAGCCAATGCATTTTAGTTCTTTATTTTCTTTTTTTTGTTGTTCTGAATCAAAAACAAGCCTATTGAATAAAACATCCCATATATGTTCCCCCAGCAAAACCCCCTTTACATTGCTAGGCAAGGACACGTTTTTATACAGCATTGTACTTTGAAAACAGGCATTTTCTTTTGGTTTGCAAAAGCCCATTCTGACACATGGTGAAAGCTGCTAGGATTTCTCTTTTAAATTCGGTTTTTCATTCTTCCACCTGGCTTCCCAATATTGTTTTGCAGCCCTATTCAGTTTCTTTTATCCATCAGTTTGTTCAAGCCACAGGTTCACTGAAATTGACATATGCCCATAAAGCTAGGATTTCTTTAAAGCCTTGATTTTTTACATTTTGTAACCAAAAATGTTAAGCGGTTTCTCGCACTGCTGAAAATGAAGTTTCTTAGATTTCCCAGATTTGGCTTGACATTAGCCTGTCATTCAGGGATAATGCTCTATTCTGCTGAAGCACAATGTGAATATGGATGGGCATGACAGGGCCTTATTGATAAAAGCAATGTGATGTGGAATAGAGGAAAATAGCGTCAGCGCAGCATCCTTTTTAGTGTAAAATATTCCCTTTTCAATGGGAACTTTTTGCAAACAGCAGAGCAGCGTGCGCACAAAAACACACTGGCACCTTTCTCAGTGTGCTCCCTGTTCCAACTCATCCAATAGGTGTTTGGCAAGACAGTGCAGACATCCTTTTGTCGCTGCCTAACACAGTTTTGATGCAATGGTGCTCCCAGGAGCCAGAACAGCCATTTTTCTGTTGACTGCAGAAGCCCAGCTTGGTCATGGATGGGAATTCTGCTGAGCGGGATAATGTAGCCCACTTTAGGCAATCCTAAGGAAGCCCCTAGGGTCTTTCACACCAACCGTCTAAAAGCCTATGTCTCTAGACCAGAAGTGGGAGCTTTGCTTCTAGCCTCTGCTCAGGAGGAGAGTAAACCTCTACCTGACCTCCTCAGGGGACAACCTTTAGATGGGAAGATAGAAGGAGTTAATCTCTCTTCTAATCTGACACTGGAACAGAACAACAGGAGGAGTGCAGATCTCTGTTAAATCAGTTTGCCTCTCTGTTTTCACTATCACCAGGCTTGTTTACCTGTTAAAAGCAGAGGTTACAGGATGTCAGACCATGTAAGAACCCACATAAAGAAAGAGGTCAACTAGATGCTTGATCTCGGGTTAATAGAGCCATCTACAAGTCCATGGTCTAGTCCAGTTGTACTAGTACCAAAGGCAGGATCCAAGGAGTTGAGATTCTGTGTGGACTATAGAGCCCTAAATGCAGTCACAAAGACTGGTGCCCATCCTTTACCTAGGACAGATGAACTGGTGGACAAACGTGGTTCAGCCAGGTACCTCAGTATATTTGATCTAACATCAGGCTATTGGCAAATAGCTCTGACATACCATGCCAAGGAGAAAACTGCATTTTCAACCCCAGCAGGCCTCTACCAGTTTAAGGTAATGCCTTTTGGATTAAAAAATGCACCTGCTACATTCCAAAGGATGGCGAATCAAGTTCTGAATGGGATGGAAGACTTCTGCATGGCATACTTGGATGACATTGCAGTGTTCAGCCCTAATTGGAAAGAACATGTTGACTACATAGGATATGTATTGCAGGCTCTTGAGCAGGCCCATCTGACCATAAAGGCAAGTAAATGCCAAATTGGTCAGAGCAAAGTGGTCTACCTTGGACATTAGGGAGGAGGAGGTGAAATAAGGCCATTGCCTAGCAAAGGACAAGCTGTACAAGAATGGGCCACCCCTACTACTCAAACCCAAGTGAGAGCCTTTTTAGGTCTCACTTGTTATTATAGGAACTTCATAGAGAACGATGGATCCATAGCTTCTCCCTTGAATGTGGTCTCCTCACCCAAATTCCCCAAGAAGGTCAGGTAGAATGAGGAGTGCACTAAGGCATTTGAAGGACTTTAAAAAGCCCTTTGTCAAGCTCCAGTCTTAAGAGCTCCTGACTATAGCCAAACCTTTATTTGCAGACAGATGCGTCCAATACAGGTATAGGTGCAGTTCTGAGTCCGCTGGATGAGAAAGGTAGGTAACACCCAATCTGCTTTATCAGCAGGAAGCTGAAGGAACCTGAGATAAGGTGGGCAATCATAGAACGTGAGTGTTTTGCCATTGTGTTGTCTCTGAAGACGTTTAGACCATACTTGTATGGATCTACTTTTGTGATTCAGATCGACCACCAACCCTTGAGATGATTAATGCAGATGAAGGGGGACAATCCGAAATTGTTAAGATGTTCAATCAGCCTACAGGGGTTTGATTTTACCATTGAACACAGATCAGGGTGTAATCACCAAAATGCTGATGGTCTCTCCAGAATGTATGATTGCCTGGAGTAAGGAGCTTCATCCAGGGGTGGATTAAATCCTCCTGCCCCTTAGTCTGGGGGGGGACGAGTGTTAGGGAGAATTCTAATAATGTGCTACTTCCCTTCACCTTAGAGACCCCCAGCAACTTTGCTGGATTTTGAGGACTTGATTTTTTTTACCTGGAGAGAGAGTGACCCTTTTTCCCACTATCTCATGTATTTTGAAATGCGTTTTACTCTTGTGTTTTCTTTGGTTATGGAGTCTAACCAACTCCATAGGCATCATCTTTTCATTGGTGTCACACAGCGCCCTCAGTGCAGTGGCACATGGAAACCTTTTTAGGCTTTCCCAAGTTTAAATACCTTCTCTGGGATAAACTACTATTTCCCAGAGTAAGTAAAATGAAATTGACTTTACTAGTCCTTTTAAATTCCTAGACCAGCTCACCCTATCTCACAATAGAGTGCTGGAGGGGTTACTTAGTATCCCTTGTGTCTGGATACTCACGTAGCAGTCAAATGCTACCCTTTCCTATCGAAATGGCTGGCGACAGTGGTTTTACAACAAACTACCATGATTTTTCCCAACGGCAAACACCGGTAGCATTAAATCACGGGAGCCACGTTTTTCAAAATGGCGTCTGAGCCCCCTCTGTAAAAACAGGTCCCGGTCTTCTTTTTTCTCCATTTCTTTAAGGAAAGGTCCTTCTAGAGTTTTGGCGCCAGAGTGTGCAGGAAGTGAGGGAGGTGTCCAAAACTCCCTGTGCTTAGTCTTCTAGGAGACGCAAATGCACTCTGTGGTGATTGGCTGGCTGACTGTCCGGCAAGGACAGCCACCCTGCTGGGTGAGTGATAGTTAGGCTGGAATGAATGGGAGAGAAATGAATAAAAGGTGAGTCTCTTGACTTGGAAGTCAGAGTCGACCACTGGAACGAGAGAACCAAAGACGAGCTTGAAGAGGACGGCTGCTGCAACTCCTGGACCGTTTTTTTGCCCAGTGAAGCCCTGCTGCAGGTCCGAATCGCCAAGTTCACCTCGACAGAGAAGCCCCTTCAAGGACGACTTCTCCCTTTGAGTTGTTGGGACCAATCAACTAGACAATAAGCCACCTGGACACCTTATCTCAGAGCTGGTTGAATTTCCTCAAAGTGCTGCAGGAAACCGTATAACCAGGGAGAGGAACACCAGTTTGTGTGGTTTACTCACAGGAACCAACATTTTATTTTGCCAAGTGCCAGCCTTTGACTGTCCCAGTGCAGTGCAGGAGTCCCCCAACGTCCTCCCTCTTGTCCCCACGACTGAGGACCAGCAACAGCGAGATCTGCAGGAACTGCAAGGAACAGAAGTCTTCAGCTGCACCTTTTTCTTCATTTGTAAGGTACTGTGAAATGAGACAGAGTACTTACCTCTCGCAGTGAAAGTGCTTGAAACTTTTGCAACTCGCACGCCTAATCAGCTTGTGACCCAACATATGATTCTTCCTTTTACAAACTACTTCTGAGAACTTTAGTAGAGACTTTTCCGTCTACTTACCAGAACTGCTTTATCGTATCCAAGACTTTAGGCCATTGACGTTGGCCTTGCCTATTGAATTGAGTTGACTATTCTGGTGAACTCAAAATATCTGCACTGTCTAAGAAATAATTGTATTCTTTTATGTTCTGATAACCTATGTCTTTTTTCTCCTGCTTCAAAGTATTCTGAATGCCTCAGAAACTTAGAGTGTACAGTACTGAAGTATATTTGTGTATGATATTTAACTGCCTCCTTCTAGTGAAAAATATTTTTGCTAAAAACATTATTGCTAAATAAATTAAAGTGTTTAACCAAGAAACATTGAGTGTAAAAGTCTATTTGAACACATGTGATTGTAGACCTCTGTGTAACATCATTACTGCTCACATTCTCCTCTTGAGATAAGCCTGGCTGCTCAGCTCCGCTACCAAAAACTGTGTAGTACAGACTTATACCAAAGGTTGGTTTTGCTTACACCTGTAGTCCTAGTTGTGTGTAGTGGTCCCAAAGGGTACTGCATACAAACTTTGCCTAACACTCCCCAACTCTGCTGTTCACCTGCGAGGGTCGCTGGTGTCTTTGAAACACAATGCAATTTTCATTTGTGGGATCTGGCCTTCGCTGCAGCCTGACGGAGGCAACGACCTCCGGTATGGAAACTCTTGGTGTTTACAACCCGCTGCTCTCGCTCCTTAGTCTGTCGCTCTGCTCCAGTAGGTTTGCCTTCGTCCTGGAAGTTCTGCTCGTATTCGTGTTCCGCCTTGTTCAGAGTGTGTCATTGAGTTCTGCCTTTTATTCGTGTGAGGAGAGCTAATTGGTATCAAGTGTATGCACTTAGTATAAAGTTGCCTGACATTGCCTGACCCGATTAACGGGGGACATGTCCAGTACGAAGCAAGATAGTTCGACTGGTTACTCTGTCACCCTCTTCCTTGGCCCAGTGTTTGTGTAAAAGGGGTGGGGGAGTTGGGACTTTGGAAAATCCTACAAAATAGGATGGGGTGGATAAAACAAATAAGGGGTAATTCTGCGTCTCACCATCAGCTAACCCACCCCCACTCCCTGAAGACCCCTCACACAGGTGATCCTCTCGCACTGGTCCACTCCCAGAAACTGGATCCAAAAGCGATGGCTGTGTCCTGGCCACCTGGATGACAAATCGATGAGGACTAGCAGGTGAGACAACTTTTGGTTTCTCACAGGGAGCAGTATCCGAAGTGGATGCAGATGCGTTCGTACTATCGATTCTGCTTCCACTTGAGCTGTTTGTGTCAGAGAAAGTCACAAATCTTTGTCTTGTGTTGCCGGATCGATTTCTAAATCCGGTCTTGTTTTGTTCTCCGTAATAATTTGTGACCAAATAAAGGTATGTTATCTCTTCCTTATAATTGTCGATATCCTTCTTTAGTTTACAATTTTCTTTGTCTAATGTAAGTTGTTTAAATTTGCCAATTTCTTCATTTGTTTTTGCTACTTTCTCTTCAGTGTCTGCTATCAAACAATCATTTTGAATTTTACCTTCCAAAATTCGTAGTTCCTCTTTCTGCTTCTTAGCCTCTTCCTCCGCCGTCTCAATGATTAGAATAACCCAGTCCCTAGAGCATTTATTGCCTACAACACTGAAGTTACATTTGAACTTTGGGTTATCAATAAAGACTCATGGGATATTACGAACTTCTAAACCTTCTGGTCCCCCATAAACCAATGTATTGGGGAAGTTCCCATTGTTTGATTATAATAAAAACAAGACAGGTTCGAACCCGGCAGAGGGAAGCCTGTGCAGAACTGTGAAAAGCTGAGAAATATATGGCGAGTGAAGCCTAAAGAAAGTGATTGAACTATTGGAAAGTGAAAGCCTAAGATTGCACTGTTGAACTGTGCCAGTAAGCCAAAGTGTGCAAGGCTAGGAGAACTGTGCCATCCACCTATCCTTTTATTGTTTTTCATAAAAGATTCTTTAGACCCTGTGGGATTGAACCTGGGGAAGGGTGCTGAAGCCATTCTGACGTTTCTTTTTGAGACACTATTTTCCTTTTGTATTTCCTTAACACATTTTGTTACTTTGAGAAGGAGGGCAAGGTTAGGTTTTCTTAGTATAGGCCTTTTTATTTATGTCATGATGCCTACCACTGGAGCACCAGGCCAGGCCCAGCACCCCCAGGAGCAGGCATCATGCCCTCGGGTAAAAGCCCAGCGGCCCCTTATAGGGGCTCTTTGGACCCTGTCCTGGCGCCTTTGGCGCCATGCTCATGTTGGACATCAGTCCTGGCACCATAGGCGCCAGGCTCATAAAGGAAAGTGTTTGGTGCACTTACCTGATGCAGACCATGCTGCATACTCACCTGATGCAGACCATGCTGCATGAAGACCCAAGCCAAATGAGGCTTAAGGAGGGACTATTTTACTGAAGGGACTATTTTGTTACTTGGGTGGGGCTGTGGAAGAATACTTACCTGGGACTTCTTCCAAGGCTATTTAAGCCACGCCCGGACAGCCTCACGTGCTTCGCGTTGTTCTGCATCCCAGCAGCTGAACGCTCACCGTGTCTGCTCCTGCACTCCAGCCACGCCCGCCTCGAACCTGGAACACCTGTAAGGAAAGAAGAGAAGAGAAAGGTGAAAACCAAGAACTTATTCAAACTTCTTACCTGCATCCGGAATCTTCACGCCAGCATTCTTGAAGAAAGACTTCCATTTAAAAGCATTGCGTTGCTCGCTGCAGCGCCGAGCTTCAATCACCTGTCCTCGAGACATCTCCCGGCTCCATTGCGGCTGTCAGCACCGGTCGCCACATCTCTGCACCTAGGAGAGAGAAGAAGAGACAAAAGGTGAGCAGAGGGAACACAGGAGGAAAGCCGAATTTTCAGCCATAATACTTACCGGCTTTTCTTGATGAACCATTCCACATTTCGGGTCGGCGCCGCTTCGTTGGCAGGTACCGCACCCTGGCCCCTATGGGGAAAGGACAAAAGACATTACTGGGGAATTATAAAGACATTTAGAGGGTTCGCCCTCATCACTAACTCATCTGATTTTACCATCGGCAATTTAACCCCTCAACGCATCGCCTTCGTTCTGCACCTGAAATAAAGGACAGATCACAGGTTAGGAAGACACCATAAAAAGAGGCTCACACTTGAACTTTTGAATCTTCATACTTACGGCGTATCACTCCGAAAAGTCAAGTGGATTTTGCCAGCGCCATTCTGAAAACCAGTGAAGTAACTGGACGAACGCGCGCCCCTGCACCAGAAGCAGGATGGAGAGTTCATCCTTCCAAACCATAAGGTGAGCTTAAACCGGGGGTTTTGGAGGAAGCCAGAGAAGAACGAAGGGGGGAAGGGGGGAGCAAGAAAACTATTCTGCAGACAGTTAATCCCCTTTCTCATCTGCAGAAGGATATTCCTACGGGCCAGACAAGCAAGATTTGGGGGTCCTGTTCAATCGGTGGTCCGAGTTCTGCGCATCACGCTTGACGAGGCCACAGCAACCCAGACTAGACCAGCGCCTCCGTGGGAGCCAGGTGAGCGTTACAATTTAGACGTATTTGTTATTATTTAATGGTTGAGATTACTCCCATTGTAGAGTTAGGGCCAGTTAGGAATTCTACCATCCTAAGCAAAACATTGAATTAAGGTTTTGAAACTTGCATCCATTGTATCTGTGTCTACCACTCAATATCATGTCTTCCTTACATAAATGACATACATAACATGAAAAACCCTTGTTTTCTCATAGTACCTTTTTCCCTCGTGCAGGCTGGGAACCAACCATTCTGAGAGAATGTGAATTGGTGTTCTCCAATTGATCCCAGAAGCAATGAGTACTTTATTCTGGTCACAATGAAGGTGACTGGTTAATAAATATGTAACTGAAACTAGTCGACCACTTTGGGGAGATCCTTTTACTATGACAATTGGATACCGTATGAAAGCAATTTTCTTTTATTAATTCTTGTATTTAGAACTGTACAAAGTGTCACATGGAATACCAGCTGCACACGTGGGAGAGGGTGGAATAAAGCAAAATGAAAATCCCTACCCGGATGTACCTGTGTCATGTTCCAATTTTTTGATTTTAGACCTGGAGAGTCTGTTCCGTTAGCTCACTCCAACTGGGAGTCATTGATGGAGTAGAGCAGAGGGCTCCTGATTGCATGGAGTAAGAAGAAATATAGTTTAATGGAATCCCATTCCTAGAGCATTCAGCTCTCGAGCATCCAGGCTACTGTTTCTATTAGATGTAGCTTAGTAGAAGGTCATTTTCTTTGATCTGTCCCTTTTAGATAGGCGGCCCAACAACATTCCCTAGGGTCAGACCACTCTTGGGGACAGTTCAGTCCTTCTTGAGGGGGGGTGTCAGTTTAACTTGAGGTGAATGATCTGGCTGGCATTTTCACCTATGTTTGGCATTAGTGACAGCCTATACTACTTTAACCTGGTTTCGAAGTCCCCTGCCTGACTATGGGAACCCTCAGTGGGGTGGCCAACAGCGCCCAATGCCACCCTGAGCTAGTGGATGCTGGACCTAAAGGAGGTATACAGAGGATCATCAGATCACGCTCACAGGGTCCCTGCGCAAAGGCAGTCACAGTATTGCACCCCCCCTAACAACCACATGAAAAACCACCCAGAGGGTATCCACAAGGCTGTTCATACCCCCACTGCTTATACTAATATGCAAGACCACACAGGGGGTAGCCACGGAGACTCCCACACCCCCACCATACCTACTACTACCAGTGACCACCACAGAGAGACTTGGGTTCCCTTAACCCTTAGAGAGACTTCTTCCCAGAAGATGGAACTTTCTGCAGCTTTTAACACGATTGACCATCATATCCTTCATGGGCACCTGGAATCAGCTGGTATTGTTGGTCTTAACCTCTCTTGGTTTTCCTCTTTTCTAGCAAGCAGGTCGCAAACATTGGGCCTCATTACGATCGTGGCGGTCCGGAAATAACGGTGGCGGTAAACCCGCCGCCACCGTTGTTTCCGGACCGCCTGATCCCGACCCCTGCAGGCGGGAGGTGATGTTCCCGCCAGGTCTGACCTGGCGGGTTTAACACCCCCCGCCTGCAGGCGGACGAGGAAACACCGGCAGCATTACAAGATGCTGCCGGTGTTTCCATGATCCCGATTCCCATTGAGTCCCATAGGACTCAATGGGAATGGGGATTTACACCATTCCGCCTCCGTGATTCCCGGAAAACCGGGGTTGTGATGCCCCGGTAATTCCGGGAGTCACGGAGGCGGAATGGTAATACGAGTCCGGCGTTAACCAGGCGGTTTTACCGCCTCGGTTAACGCCGGACTCGTAATGAGGCCCAGTGTCTTTATTTCCATTCTTTTTAGAGCCTGTGCCTATCACCTGTGGTGTTCCCAAGGGCACCTCTCTGCCCCCTCTTCTTTTAAATCATTATTTACGCCTTTTAGCAGATCTTATTGCATCTCATGGTGTATGTTTTTACACCTATGTGGGTGACAAAGATCTGAATTCCCCAGTTATTGATCTACCTAAGAAATTAAGAGCTTGTTTAGCAGCCATTGGCGAATGGATGCCGGGAAATTGGCTGAAACTTAATGGAGAGAAGACGAAGATCTTGGTTAAGTCGCCAGATAAAAATCAATTCTGGAATACTGGATTTTGGCCAGATTGCCTTGGCCTATGCCCATCCCCGGTTCGGTTAAGAGCCTGCGGTGAAATTGTTACCTTCGGGGTCTAGAGAAGCGCAGATTGCTTCAGTCTGCAACTCTGGTTTTCTTAAACTTAAACTTTTGAATACGATTCTTCCTTTTATTCCTTCTGCTTGACTACTGTAATGGTATTTAACTGGGGAAACAAGAAAGATTTTTTAATCCATCGCCTCCAGGTGCTTTAAAATTCTGCTGCTCGCCTAGCTCTCAATGCAGAGGTTTGTGCATCACCTTCCCTTGCGTCGTCAACTGCAATGGCTCCAGATCAAAAGTTATAATGATTTTAAGGTCTTAAGTATAGTGCATTGTGCTGTTACACAAACGGGGCCATCTTTTCTTTGACTGAAACTTGCTCGGTACATGTGTTCTAGAACCCTAAGTTCACGTTCCCAAATTCTATGAGAAATTCCAAGGTTTCGTAAACCTTGAGCTGGGGTTGTTACTTTTCAGTCCTCATTCTGAAGCTGTGGAATTTTCTCCCCTCCCATTTACGAGAGATATCCGACCGTCTATGTTTCTGAAAATCTTTAAAGACTTTTTTGTTTTGAAGACTCTTCGCTTTGAGGAGGGTTTGCTGGGATGGGTTCATCTGTAGTCAATTCTCCAGCGCCAGATGCCTTCGGGCCGTGGTTCTCACCTTACAAATCAGGTTACAATACAATACAATGGACATACTTAAAGAGCTTCCTAGCCGGACCCAATCTTGAGTAGGAAAGGAAGTCTTTCCCTTTAAAGGAACAACATTCCAAAGTCCCAAAACAGTGAGGAAATACATTTTCTTCTCTGGCACTGATACCTGAAGGAACCATTTCATATGGTGACTCAGATGCGTTGGCCACATAAGCCCTCAGGTTGAAAATTCACACTCTACCAAAGGCGTAGTCATTTGCATAGAAAGTAAGAGCAAAGATGCAAACACAATTCATTCCCCCTGCATCAAGGATTACAAACATGCACGCTCCCTTTGAGAAAGCTAATTTAAATGTTGCAGTCAGCTTCCCATGCTTACCAAGACATTTTCTAACTCCAACTGCACACACTTGGAGAGCAGAGAGACCCTGGCTAAAATGGGCAATGACAACAGTACTCTAGTGGGGGGGGAGGAGATTCTACACCTGTCATGGCCATCCTGAAATCGAGAATAGTGGCAGGCCTCCATGCAACCTCAAGCTAGTCCCCTTCCAAGCCAAATGACCACCAGCTCATGGCCCCATCACAGAAGTGCACAGCCCTCAGTAAATAGATGTTCTCAATAGCATTAAGCACTACACAGGAAGAGGAGAAACACTGCTATAAAAGGCAAAGGCAGCCAGTTCAGTCTGACAGTGCAGTGAGAGAGTATCGAGTGGAGAGCACGAGGCATGCTGGAGGTTGAATGGAGAGTCTGGAGAAGGATTCTGGTTTCATCAGAGGAAGGAGAGTAGCTGGAGACTGGAGGAGGCGAGAGGAGTGGGGAGGTGGACCATCATATTAAGAGACACAGGTGTGGGGAGTATGGAGGTGTGATGCCAAAAGGAGACCAATCCTCTGGCCTTGTGGACCGATTTTAGGAGGCCACCATAGTTATAGTGAACAGGGGAACTCAGAGGTTGGCCAAAATCCAATCAAGTTAGCAATGGAGAGCAGTCAAAGCTATTCTCTGGAGAATGTGAGTGGGAGTCAGGGGTCCACAATGAGTTCAAATGCAATATTTAGTGTAGGCCTTAAACAAACAATAAAAATGAAACAAGCAGGTGATAACATCGCATAACACTCAATAATAAACACATTTCTGTTGCTTGTGTAATCTCATTAGATCACATGCTATGCATAGATCAAATGCTATGCATAGGCCGACAACTCGAAAATGGGTGTCGAAATAGGGGATGTCAGTAATACTATCCCTATTGTGATGTCCCCTGTACCCATGATCTCTCACGCGTGTTTTTTCCGCCATTGTGAGCGGTCGCAAAAATATAAGGAGTCCATTTTCAGCGTATGCCGTTGAACTTTAATAATGAAGTTAGTATTTCTTCCTGTCCTTTTACCGATGCCATGACTCGATGCAGTGAAGACTGAAGAAGACTACGAAGCTGACCGTCAGACAGAGACTTCGACGGCGCCACCTGGCCTTGGAAGGCCCTTTCAGCGTCGCCTTACAGTAGGGAGAGTGGCGGTGATCCTAAACATGTATATTCCCACCCTTTCCCATAGTCGCCCAGCTGCCTACCAATATTATGGAGTGTACTCCCTTTAAGTTCTGCCCCTCCTGCAATAGAAAGTTCACGTGGGTCGACAAGCAAAGGGTATGTAAGACTAACACCACAGTGGCATGCCAGAGGCATCTGGGGCAACGCCAGCAGGGCTGCTGTCAATCCATGAGAGAATACAGGAGGGAGGTATGCTTAGCAGCATCCCAAATTGTGAACTTGACAACTAAGATGGCGATCAAGCCTGAAATCGGCTAAGGGTGCATTGCTGCAATCAGGTGAATTCATTACAGAAGAACGTCTGCTGCAATCTTGTCATAGCCACAATGAGCACACACATGTGTCCACTGTCAAGCAGGACGGCCTAATTGGAGGAGCTAAGCCCTATATTCTGTCATAGCTGTGGGTGAAAAGAATTGGCAAGTCACTAAGGTGGGTGCTGGAGTCTGAGAGATTGATAAAAAAAAAGCATAGAAAGGAAATGGTGGAGTAGAGTAGGCTGAGGCACTAAGGAGGTAGAACGAGCAAAGGGAGATAGGGGACATAGAAGGGGCTTAGAAGAAGACAGCGAGAGACGAGTAGAGGTTTGAAAGTGTTGGAGAGGAGGTTGAAGGAGCAGATAAGAAAAGTGGCAAGAACATTAAAGTAGAGGCGGGAGGAGACAAATGTGGAAAGGGAAACATCACGAAGGGGGGGGTTCAAAACAGACACAAGGAGGTTACAGGAAATACTAGAGGAAGAGAGAGAAATTCAGGAGGAAGTGAGAAGAAATCTCTGAAATGAGGGCAAGAGGCTCGAGGAGGATGCTCGACGGACACAAGGATGAGGTTGGAGGAGATGCTAGAAGGACATTGGTAGAGAAAGAGAAGTGGTTGAGCAGGAGGCTTGATGGAGACATAAGGATGCGGTTGGAGGAGATACTAAAAGGATTCTTGTAGCGGGAGAGAGAAGAGGTTGAGGAGGTATGCAGGAGGAAGAGAGAAGAGACACCTACAAGGAGGGACAGAGACTCCAAAGTGGAGGTTGGATGGAGATGCTGGAAGGAGGTTGGATGGGGATGCTGGAAGGAGGTTGGAAGAAATACTCCTAAGCGAGGGAGAAAGAACTTCAAAGAGGAAGGTGAAAGGGGGCCGAGAGAGGAGGTGAGAGAAGGTACGAACCCCAAAGCCCAGTACAAGACCAGGAAGGAGATTGGAGGAGTGTTAAAACTCAGGACTATATTCAACCGTCAATTGGAGTGTAGTTTGCATAGTAGGGTGTTGAGCAGGAAAATAAGGATGTTGCTTTGAGAAAATAAAGCCAGGACCCTGAGGCAGTGGATTGGCTAGAACCAGAGGTTGAGTCTCTTGGTTAAGTAACTTACCTGTCTCTCTGTTGAAGCTCTTGGGTTTTACTGGACACTATTCAGGCTAGGCCTCCACTCATGTGTGGGTAGGACAAGAACGAGAGGACCAGAGTTCATTGACCAGGGAGACAAGGAAGAAGTGTGGGGAAACACTTAAAAACCCTAGGACTGTGAGTGACTGTAAACTGATTACCTGCACTGGAGATGAAACCCATATAGGGATTTACAAGCTAAGACTCAAACAGTTAAACCCCAAGAGAAGTCATCCTGTTTTTGAAGTTTTCTGTTGTACTTATTTAATGTACGCCCATGTGTCTGCCTTCTGTTGATCTTACTCTGATACATGAGACACTATCGTCTCACAACTGCATTCATGCCCAATCACTCCTTCTAGGCTGGATCTTGTACACCCTAAATGCTCACATCTGACTTTGTTACTTCAACATTTATGAACATAACCTTAATATATATATCTTACACTAAGCACACACATTTTGCATTAGCTGTCACTTGTAGTATTATTATTATTATTATTATTATTATAAGGTATTTATAGAGCTTGAACTTAGCTCCGGGAAGCAACATAGCGCAACATTGCGCTTTACAAATGAGAGAGGGGAGGACCCGTTGAGGGAAGTAGAGATACACAGGAGAGTGAAGCTAATAATGGTGGGAGGCAATTTGGCAGCAGGGGATCTACAAGCAAGCAGGGGAGGAAACAGGGGGGCAGATACCCCCAATCCTAGGTTAGGTCACCAGTGAAAGTTGTGTGAACCAAGCTGTTAAGGAGGAGCCATTCCTTGAAGAAGAGGGTCTTGGCTCCTTCCAGAAACGTAGAAGCGAGGGGGCAAGTCTGGTGCTGAGGAAGAGGTTCCAGAGCCTGGGTCTGGGGGCATAGACAGAGAAGGCCTGGTTCTTTCCTTCCTGTACCAGTGAAGTTCAAGTCTGCACTACTTCTGGTGGATCGTAGGCCTCTGGAGATGCTGAATTTCTCAGTGAGGTAGCTTGGGGACTTAAGGGCAACAGCGTTATAGATGGTGCAGCAGGATTTGAAGATGATGTGCTTGCAGCGGGAGCGGTGAGTGTCAGGTGATGTGGTCTAATTTGAAGAGTCCTTTGAGTCCTGCTGCAGGATGCAGGGCACATCTCAGGGGTGCAAAGGAAGGCCTTACAAAAGGGCATTGCCATTATACAGGTGGACAAGGACCAAGACTTGGACAGCAGAGCTGAAGATGTTTATGCTGATGAAGGCCTTGATTTCCGCAAGAGAGAAAGTTGGTACCAAGGTGCCTTCCTTGCTATGTTCTGTTTGAAGGAGAAGTGCCTGTCGAAGTCGAACCCAAGAGACTTGGTGCAAGTGGCCAGCTGTCGTGTAAACACCTTGAGCTTCATAGCAGAGAGCCAGGTCTGGATTTCAATGTGTTCGGTGCTCTTTGTCATCAGTAGGAATTTGGTCTTGGAGGGATTGAGCTTCAGATAAGCACTGAACATCCAAAACTGGATCAATGCGAGGCAGGCCCCGAGCCTGTGAATGTCTTCGATAGAGGATATCTTGAAGTAGAGCTGCGTGTCATCTGTGTATTGGAGTATTGGTGAATTTGGATGTAGGGTGGAGGCAGGAGGGTTCGAAGCAATTCTATGTGAGGATTGAAGATCATGGTGGAGAGGATGGATTCTTGTGGGACTCCAAAGGTGATGGCAAGAGTTGGTGATCTGGCATAATCTATGTGGACAAACTGGTGGCAGTTTTTAAGGTAGTGTTTGAACCAGCTGATGACAATCTCCCTGATCCTCATACAGTGATGTAGATTGTCAGTGAGTGCATGGTGGTCTACTGGGTTGAATGCTTCTGAGAGGCCACGGAGAACCAGGAGGCAAGAATAGCCAGCCTTTAGGATTTTAGGAGCATCATCAATCACCTTAATGGTAGTCATTTCTGTGCTGCAAGCCACATTGGTAGGACTGAAGTAGGTTATTGGCTTCAATATGTTGGAGGAGTTGCATGGCTACTGCTTTCTCCAAGATCTTCTTTGCCCTCACTGCATGAGCATGTATGTTCACTGGGCACAGCCTCTTCTGAAGCTTGTAAGTCTCTGAAATAGCCTCCACCATCCACCTGGCAATGGAAGCTTTTGACACTTGAGACCCTGGCGAAGAACTGCTGAACGTGATTAGTAAGACATCGGATTTCCTGATCTGTTTCGTCCTGTCCAGGTAGAATTTGAGCTTCTAACATCCAAGCAATGTAATGCCCTCTCCACTTCCGACTGAGGGTGTGTAAAGAAGGTGGAGAGCACAATCTCCTCATTGATATGAAAAGAAGAGGCTACTTTCGGTAGGCATTTTGGGTACGTCCTCATCACCACCTTGTCTTTGTGGAAGATAGTGTAAGGCTCTGAAGCGACTAGCACCTGAATTTCGCTAATGCACCTCGCTGATGCTAGGCCCACCAAAAGCGCGGTCTTGAGAGTTACCCATTTGATGTCTGTAGTAGCCATGGGCGCAAATGGCTTGTGAACTAGAGCTGCCAGTACCAAAGTAAGGTCCCACACCGGATGAGGTTTTTTTGACTGGAGGGTATAGCCTCGCTTAGTCCCTGCAAATGTCTCTTCATCGCAGGGTTGGCCTTGGAGAAGGATTGGCGCCGATTACTGCTAAGTACGGGCAACACATGTCCACCTGCACGCTGGTGCTTGCTAAGTGGACAGAAAAAGATGAGACTTGCTCGAGCGTGCACAATGTTGGATTCACTCCCCTATCACTTGCACAGTCACAAAACCTGGCCCATTTGCTCTTGTACTGGAGCCGGGTGGATTTCTTTCTAGCGTTATCAGTAATATCCAGATTGGCTCGGGAAAGCCCAAGTTGCTACATCTTTAGTTGCTCGGGTACCAGGCTGAGAGGGCTACAGACTCTGGCTGGCGGTGAACTTCTACCCCGCCCTGCTGCAAGAAGTGTCCCATCCTGATCGACCTCAGCGGTATTGGGCCCTGACCTGCTACCCTCACCAGGTCTGAGTATCAGAACGTGGTTAGCCAGTCCGGGACTACCAGAATCATGTGACAATGGGTTGCATTTTGGACCTTCTGCAGAACTCTCTGGATTAATCGAATCAGAGGGCATGCGTAGCACCACTGGCTGTTCCAGGAGATTTGGAAGGCATTGCCTAGTGAACGCTTGCCTATCCCCATCCATGAGGCAAACTGCCTGCACTTTGCGTTGTTCTGTGTGGCAAACAAATCCACTTCCGGATGGCCTCATCCCCTGAAGATTGAGTTGAGGACCTGTAAACCCACTTCCCATTTGTAGTTGTCCGCTAGAAACCGGCTAAACCTGCCTTTGTGTTTCTCTCTCCCGGGAGATGGACAGCAGTCAGGTAAATGCTCTATTCCAGGGCCCACTCCCAGATCTGAATCATCAGTCTGCACAGCACAGGTGACCTTGTCCCTCTCTGCTTGTTTATGTAAAACATGGACGTGGTATTGTCCGTTCATATGAGCACTATCCTGTTTGCAATCATCGGGAGAAACGCCCTTAAAGCGGATTGAATGGCTTTCAGCTCCAGCATGTTTATGTGCTCCATCTGCTCCTGCAGAGACCACAGTCTGTGAATTCAATAGCTGTCCAGCACGGCCCCCCAGCCCTCCAGAGAGGAATCCGTAGTAATGACCACTGATCCCTCCTCCTTGCAGAATGACGCACCTTTCATCAGATTTCCCTGCTGCCTCCAACACACAAGATCTGGTTTGACCTCTACCGGTATTGTATTGTTTATTTATTTGTAGAGTGCACCGGGCCGTTAGGAAACTGGGCGCTTGTGAAAATCTCTGGTTACATTATTGTGATCCTGTCTGTCTTAGAACAGTTATGTAGGTTGCAGTTGTCGGCCAAGTACAGCTGCAATCCCTGCATATTAAGCCTGGCATAGGGCACTGCCAGAAATCAGGCCCCCATGAGCCATAACAGGTGCTGATGCCACCATTCTGACGTTGTCTGCCTGCCAAGAAAATGGCTTGTGGCCCTGTATATCGCTTTGACACTTTCTTGTGTGGGGAAAATTCTTTGCCTGACTGTATCCCATGACAATCCGAGGCATATCAAAGACTGTGCAGGGGTAAACTGCGACTTGGTTTGGTGTATAGAAAAGCCGAGGTGGTAGAGAAGGTTAATGAGGCACTTCAAGGTGTGGCTCTCGCCCCTTCCTGCGTGTTGCTCCCGACTAGCCAGTCATCCAGATATGAATACAGGTGATGACCTCTGGCCCGGAGTAGTTCCTATTGTATTCATCAGCCTCGTGAACATGTGAGGGGCAGAATTCAGTCCGAATGGCAGCACCCGATACTGGAAGTGCCGCCCCATTACTGTGAACGGCAGAAATTGCCTGTTCAGCTGCCAAATCGTGATGTGCAAATATGCACCTTTGAGGTCCAGGGAGCACATCCAATCTGCAGTGCAGAGAGCCTCCGCGCTCGGCGCTGGTGTTATCTTGAATTTTTTGAGTGGGAGGTAAGGTTTGAGGAAAGATAGGTTGAGTACCACCCTCGGGTCTGCCTGGTTCTTCTTGGGGATGGCAAACATTCTGGAATAGTAGCCAGAGCCCCTCTGATGCGGGGGTACTTCCTCCACTGCCCTATTCTGTATCAGAGAAGTGATTTCTGTCAACAGAGCCGGTGAGCCTGTCTGTAACCGAGGGAGCTAAACCAGTGTGGAGCGGGAACTTGGAGTTAAAATCCCCCACAAACCACAGAAAGTACCCAGGGTTCTGTAAAAAGGGAACGTCCCTGCATCTCGTTGAGAGCCAGTCTGCCCCCCACTGGTGACGGATGGACTGGGACGCCACCCTCATTGATTCTTGGCTTCTGGGGCTGGGTTGTAGGAGGGCGGACTGGAAGAATCACTTGTGTGTGGTCCGCTGAGGTTTGCGCCTTTGTGGATTGGGCGGCCTGTCTGGCCGCCTGGCCGAGGTCATCCTTAAAGCCCCTGAATCCGCCAAATGCCCATCTCCTTTGGTCTGGCCTTCCCTTGCGACTGGCCGAACCGCTTTTCTGCAGGTTGGGCCAGGATTGCCAATAATTCCGCTGTCTGCTAGCTGGTCTTTTTCTAACTGAGTTCCTCGTCTGTGGAGGAGTGGAAGAGCTTGGCCCCTTCGAAGGTGAGATCCAGTATCCTATTCGGGACATCTATGTTAAATCTGGTAGAATGCAACCTTGCTGCTCTGCGCATGTCGGCAGCCACACAGATTCTCGTCCCTGCTGTATTGACGTGAGCTACCATAGACTCAAATGATGTGCCACTACTTTGGCCTCAGCCAGGCCTGCCTTGAACACAGCCTGCCTATCGGATGGAAGGTCTGGTAATATTGTTAATATTGCATCCGCGTTGACCTGTCAATGGTGCAGACCCGAATTCTACTAGACCCTTTTTTTCAATAGGACTTCAATTGTCTGCCCTCTTTCCCTAGGAGAGCTGCCTCCAAAGATCCTGATGTTCTGGAGGACTGGGGTTTGGTGTACATGGATGCTGCTGCAATGATGGAGGAGTGGGGTTGTGGGTTGGAGGACAGGAGAATAGCTTCCTCCTCTACCTGCCTGTACTTGGCATCCAGCCTCTTGTTGACTGGCTGTGCTAAATGGGGCTTCAGCCATCCCTTCTTCGCCAAGGCCACCACAACTTTCTGCAAGGATATGCCCGATTTGCTATGCGCCCTAAGGGCCAGCACCTCTGCAAGCACGGTAGACTCTGGCTGCTCCTGTTGTGGCAAAAGGTACCCCCAAGAATTCCACCAGGCCCTCCATTCGTGTCCTTGTCCGCTTGCCCTGCCTGCTCCTCCACTTGTGGAGAGTCTGCCAGGGAGCCTGGTACCGTGGTTAGATCTGCTGTGGCCTGCAGAGCTGAACCGCTGTCTGGTGCAGGACCCACGCCCTACTGTGTCTGAAATCTTGGGGGAGCAACATCCCCTAAGACCGGGCTGACTGCATGAGGAGCCTGAACTGGCTGCTGTACGGGCACCCAGGGTGGCTGCAGGAGGAGCCTGAACTGGCTGCTGTACGGGCACCACCAGAGGTGGAGGAGCCGGAGCCGGAGGAATGACCTCCTTGATTAAGGATTTGAGAAGTCTATTCATCTGCTGAGACCTCAGTAGGCCCATGAAAGCGGTCAAAGGCTGACACGGTCCGTGGAGCTGCTGCCCTGCGCTGGGATCCCCCACTATCAGTGTAGCACAGTGCGGTGGTTATGATAGGGTGCAAGGTGCACCACTGGACCTGAGCAGTCGACCATTCCACCCGCAGGTGAAATCTGGCCTCCACTGGGCTAGTTGCTGTGTGCTCCCTCCTGCTGTATCACTGGCTGTAGGGCTCTGCCGATGCCTGGGTCCCGAATCGCGACTAGGCGCCATTTTGTCGCTGAATGCCATCTTGCACAAAGAGGTTTCCTCAGATTGCGCAGGAAAGAAATGGCTGGCGGTGAGTCTTAACCCCCAGACAGATCCTTGAGCAGAGGCTCAGTGTTTGGTGCGATCTCAGGGACTTCCCGTTAGGCTTGGAGCCCTTTGAGCGTTTATGCCCCTCAGGGCAAGCCCGTTGTCAGAGCGTTTCCACCCCTCAACTGATGCCTCGGGAGGACCTACAAGCCCCTCGGTTGGGGGACCGTTATCTCTCGGAGCTTCCAGACCCTGGCTGGTACTAGGGTCCTTTGAACCGCTCCCGACGGAAGGATTCTCTGAGAAGGCATCCCCCTTATGGGGTGCTTTAGAAAAGTTTATCTTGTCCAACTTATTTCATTGTCGCACAAAGTTCTTCATATGGTCTGGGAGAGAAGCCGCAAAAATATCACTCCACCAAGCCAACCAATTCTTTAACGAGCACGACATCCCAATGATGGCCGCACTGGAGGCAAAGCGAATGAGGGTCCAATGCAGGAAAGCAGCTGTCGCAGGAGGAACAAATGCTGAAGCCTGATGGGGCCAACATGTGCTGCGGAACACAAGGCACCAGAGCCAGGTCGTAATGTAAAAATGAAATCGCTCAGGGAAAGCCAGAAAAATGAAAAAAAAACTCTCAAGAGCTTGCGGAGGAAGATATGATGCCGTCACGCGGAAACGGGGACTGAGGCCAGGCGCTGCAGGACGGGGCTATGATGGCATGCCCATAGCTGCGCATGCACACAACTGAAATGTAAAGGGGAAATGCTATTTTTCGGGAGAAAAAAAGGTTCCTGTCACGTTCTATAGAGTACGGCGGAAAGGGGACGGGATGTAGGAGTATGCAAGAGTACCTCAGTAGTGCCCCTCCTCCAGACATCTTAGAAAGAGCAACACCATTAGAGTAGGCGACATTACAGGGAGGTGAAGCAGGACCATGCAGAGCCCAGCTTCGCCCACGCTACAATAGGATCACATGCATTCTGCCGGTAAGGTGAGCCAAACTGTTAGCAGCTGCTGAAACCGTGGAGTCCTTCGGAACCATTCCAAGTCAGGTATGCTGCCTGCGTGGTAAGGCTAGGGACATAAAGGAAAGAAGCAGCCAGTCCCCAAGCACACCCATCCACTCTTGGGACCACCAGCAATGAGGTCACCTTAAGAGAATCAACACCCGAGGGGAATTTGCTTCCCAGGCACTCCCTGTATGAATCATCACACTCAAGCAAACGCCACTCTACATACACGGTGGTGCAATGCTTACGATCCATGAGCTAGCCACGGAGCTTGAATGCACACTTAGAGTTTTGGCCCCGATGCAGTCTGCAGTGCCCCTCGTAAGGCAGTTTCGACTTTTTTACCACCAAGTAGCTATTTAGTTTCTTGCATTGATCTGTTTCCCACCATCCTGCTTCCCATTGAATGGTTGAGAACCTCAGTGTGTGTACAAATATATTTCTGCATCTGTTAAAAATTGCATATCCTTGGCCCCTGTGCAATTTTGTTTTTTTTTTTCAAATCAATGTACTTGTAATATGAGCTAGTATGAAGCTTGCCTTCTTCCAAAGGTACTCTTACGTCCCGTCCCCTTTCCTCCATACTGCATGGGCGTCTCTCGCTAGGGACGGGAGACGGAATCCTTTTCACCAGAATAAAACCAGGTACGTGGCCTACAGCTTATCCATCACCATCACAGGGCAGGTTTACCCCGCAATCAGCTAGACCGAGAATGCACGGCCCCAGCAGCCGCATGCTACCCCGTCAATATCACCTGCCACCCCACCGGCCTGCGAGGACAGGTTCTTTGAAAAGTTCTTCGCTCTCATGAGATTCACAGATGGGACCCATCCTTAAGGATGTGATCAGGGACATGCTCCCTCCAGCCCATCTGCCTGTGCCTATGGTCATTCCTCCTATGGCTCCAGCCCCGCAGGCCCAGTTCAGCCCCTGCTGCCCACGCCAGCTCCTTCGATTCAGGCTCCCCTGCCTACCGCAGTTCAGGCGGTTCTGTACCAGCCTCCGATGCAGCCTCCGGCTCTGGTCTCCACACCTCGGGCCTCGCCGCCCAGCACTCCTCCACCCTCTCCGGACCAGCCGGACGCCCGGGTGGACACAGATGAGGAAGAAGACCCAGACACAATCGTCAGCCAAGGCCTTCCACAAACGATTCGCAGGTCTGGCAGAATGCTTGGGCCCTCCTCAACCCGAAGTTGAACAACCGGAGGCGGGGGTACTTGCTGAGGTCCTCACTCTAAGCCCCACGGCTAGAACAAGGATCCCGATTCAGAAGGACCTTGTCGCCTTGGCCAAGAAGCGGTGGCTCAAACCCCACTTAGCCCAGCCTCTCAATCGGCGCCTGGACGCAAAGTATAGGCAAATGGAGGGGGATCCACTCTTGCTGTTGGCCCATCCTCAACCGCACTCTTCAGTGATTGCTGTGGTGTCACTCTACTCAAAGCCTCAGTCGTCCTCTTCCACCTTGTCCTCAGCGCTGCTAGGCAAGGAGGAGAAGATCTTCGAGGCGTATGGGAAGAAGCTTTATTCCAACGCTTCGCTGCATCTTCGTCAATCCACCGTGGATGCCATGCTGGCAGCCGCTAACCAGAGGTTTTGGTGGGAAATAGCCAACTTCCTTACCAAGGCCACAAGGCGTGAACCTATCAGCTGCGGGATTAGCCCACTAAATGGGAGAGGGCTTTGTTGATAGCCACACAGTCCTACCTATATACTAAGCTGAACCCAATTAATTGTGTTCAAGATAAATAACCTATAGGTAGCATAGTTTGAATTACATACACTAGGTATGTTTTTAGACTACTTTTGTAATTTTTATTGGCGAGCTCCGAGGCGACCTGCAGTACAGTTGTATGGTGCGAGACATGAAAGCAGGCCTTCTGCTGCGTCCCCCAGACCTGTGCCGTAATTGCATTTAAATGCCCCAGGTTTTACTTTACAAGGTAGAGATAAGCTCTCCTACTGTAAACTACAACCTGGCCTTTTTTTCGGACTGTCCTGACAGCGCTAGATTGTTCTGTTCTCGTTTTGTTAATATGTCTAAAAGGTTTCGATCATTGAACGGTTAAGATGTGGATTACCCAGGTTGCCAAGTGAGAAAAAAGTCAATCCTATCCTATCATGCTGAGAAAAGGCTTTTGAATAATGTAGGCTGTGATACCTGTTAAATTGCGCCCCAGAAAGTGCACATATTGTATAGTTTATCAGCTACGTTATTCCTGTGGATGTAGTAGGGGCTCATCTACAACGTACATTGATATTTGTAATTGTTCCTGTTGTGCCAATAAAAGCATAAAGCTTGATGTAAATGCTTGGGCGTTCTGTCTCAAATCAATGTTTGCATATGCCCAATGGTATTCCTGTTTCCATATTACAGAAGTTTTGCACCGGTGTGTAGTGCTATTTGCACAGTATTTCCACCACGGAAAAATGTATGCAGTGATTCTGTAATATGCCCCCTGTCGGCCGTTGCAGCATGTCAGGTGCAGTCTGCTGTATGCACAGAACAGTGTTTGACTTTCTCTTTGCATTTACAGGAGATTATTGAGAGCCCATGCTTTGAAGGGATGCTCAAAGCCCTTCTCTGTCCTGAGAACGACGAGACATGTCTCCAGTATGTGGCATCCTGTATCGCTGAACTAACAAAGCATGGTGAGAGTATGAGAAATAAAACCCCTTCTTTGAATCCCAAAATATGTCACAGCTATGTGTGAAATCAGCTGCATGGTAACATTTTAACACTGTTGCTAATCTGGGACATCCTCCAGCGTTGGTGTGTCTCACCTCTTCAGACACACTGGGTGAGGGGTCCTCTGGGAGTGTGACACTGGATGGTGAGACTCGTTATCCCTCTCTTTCCTGTAACTCCTTAACCCCATCCTACCCGATGGGATATTTAGAAACTCAACCCCCCCTCCTTTTCCTGCAGGAAAACTTTGTTACAACTCCTTCATTGTATTATGCCTTACTTGACACCTACCTTGCTAGCAGCCAGATATTTTCATCCTGGCTTGCTTCATATTACAGAAGCTCCGGACTACTGCCTTCTCTAATCCTTATATGCATTTTATTAGATTTGTTTGCATTTACAAGCACATAGGCCAATTGCGTTCTATAGCATTGTCTTTGAGACTGCCTAACCTAATTTACTCCTTATGCGATCTATGTTAGTACCTGATTGTACATTATCTGCGTAATGGTTAATGACTAACTTGAGATACTCCTAATGCCTTAGCCAGTCCTGCACCACCGTCCACTGAGACATTTTAGCGTGACTGTGCACTACTACAATCAACGTGTGCTGTGCACTCACCAACGCCCTGCTTCACACTACAATCCACCCTGCTGAGAGGAAACCTACCGGCTTCCTCCTCTGTTTGGACGCCTTGCCCCTTTGATCTCCCCAACAGAACGCTCACCTTCTACCTACATGACTTGATTTTCTAGCCATGAACCACTTAATTGTCAATCTTGCACGTATACTGCCACTGATTTTCTCCCTCTCTGCACTCGCATCACTTCCTCATGCCACCACCACTATGGCTATTTTCAAACTCACAGCACCTCGTCTCCTGCTGATACCTCAATATTCAGACCACACAAACATTTGCGCTCTCTCACTTTGTCCACCTTACTACCACACTCGGACAGGATAACACCAACTAAATTCTTGCCACCCTTGCAACCATTTGATGACAAATCACTCACTGGCCCTACCTGCCCATTATCACCAGCTCAGTGGATCCAACTATACGCCACCAGGCCGACCTCCCCAACCAAACCTGTCCCACGAACATTAGAAAACTTCAGTCTTGGATCTAGATTTAAATTGGATTACCAATCACTAACTAACTAAAGGGACACATTTACTACCCCAATCTCACTTAAAAAAAGAACCAAACAAAGGTGTCTCAACAATACTCCCATCAACAACCTAACACTACAGGAAACTGAATGTCATCCACCCAACTCACCTGCTATTGATATTCCACATATCAAAGGTGCCTTGATAAATGCTAGATCCTTAGTAGCTCATGCACTAGACATTGCTGACCTTATTGTTGCTAACCAACTGGATTTCCTAGCCATAACTGAAACCTGGTTACATGCAGTATCTGGACCTACCTTATCACTAGCGTTACCAGACAAGTATACCCTACTTAGACGAGATAGAGAAAATGCCAGAGGAGGTGGCATCGCCTTCATTGTTAAAACTAAACTAGGACTAAGAGTCCTCCCACAATTCACCTTCCCTTCAGGAGAGCTCCTGACTGTCAAACTGCCTCTTACTGTGTCACGCACGATAACTATGCACCTCATTTACAGACCACCTGGCCCCATCCTAACCTTTGACGAAGACACCACCTCTCTTCTTACGATTAATGTGAAACCCACCTCACAAATTACACTACTAGGTGACTTTAACCTAGGGCTTTATGACCCGAAAGATGACAATTCCTCAGCACTCTCAAATACCATCACCGAACTAGGCCTCATTCACCGTATCAACTCACTAACTCATACCAAAGGAAGACTACCAGACTGGCTAGCAGATCTTAACTGTGACACTAAAATGATATCCAATGAACCATGTGCCTAGACCGATGACCACTTGATCTCCTTCACACTACATGACAGTAGTCAATCAAACTCTGCAATTCCCCTAGCTCCCCCTGCATTTACTAGAAACAAACGTAATATAACAGTAGAGAACCTATTGCCTCTACTCCATCCCATTACCAACCTCACAACTACTAGCTCAGAACCTTCAGCGTTAGTAAAACTATACAACTACACTATCAAACAAGCAATGGACAAAAAAGCACCCCTAAAACTCTGTTAAGGTAAGCCTTAACTCTTGGTTCACCCCTAATCTTAAAGTATTACGTAATGAAAAAAGAAGTGCAGAATCCTCTTGGAAAAACTACCCCTCTGTGGAGAATAAGGATAAACTTGGCAAAATTGCTGCTAGATACAAATCTGAGATCCTGCAAACCAAAAGAGATACCTACAACAATAGAATTAACAAAGCCAAATCAAACTTGAGAGAACTCTTCATCATCTTAAGAGAGCAAGAGTCCCCGACTCCTCCAACTGAAACGTGTACCAAGGACAAGTCATGGTGCACCAATATTCAAGATGCGCTCTCCAACAAAATCGCTTTACTACAAAAGAAAATCAAAATAAAAAAATGTAATCTCTCTACTGACCTCCCCCTGCAGAAACCACAGATGGCTCAGACAAAACCTGATAAATGCTTTCATTTCACCCCAGTCTCGATTCACAAAGTTGAGAACATAATATCCTCTCTCAAACCTTCTAGATGCTAGGGAGACATCTGCCCAGCACCAATAATCAAAGAGGCAGCTAGGGATCTAGCGCCATTCATCACAACATTAATAAACTCGTCCTTTGACACATGTACCGTCTCAATCAACCTAAAAGATGCCTGGGTCCTCCCACTATTAAGAAAGCCAAACCTCGACCCTAACATCCCGACCAATTACAGACCAATAATGACGGTTCTGTTTCTTTTGAAAATACTAGACAGGGTGGCCTATCTACAGATACAAATCTACCTTGAATCCAATAACCTCCTGGGCTTGCGTCAGTCAGGTTTCAGACCTAAACACGGTACAGAAACAGCTTTAATAGATTTGAACAATCAAATGGATGATATCAGGGACAAAGGATAGCTCGCCCTCCTCCTTCTATTGGATCTCTCAGCCGCATTCGACTAAGTGGATCATAAAGTCTTATGCAATCACTTAAAATCAGCGGCCCACTTTTCTGGCCAAGCCACGGCCTGGATACAATCGTTCTTGGATAATAGAACCACCAGGGTCTTTTCACCAACCGCATCATCAGAGTCTGCACCCATCTCCTGTGGAGTACCACAGGGATCGTGTGTCTCTCCTACGATGTATAATATTTTCACCAAACCTCTTTTTGACGATCTCGACCATCTCAGTGTCTCATACACTAACTATGCTGATGACACCCAGATCACCTCACTGATTCTGCCCTGCTTAACGAGATCTACCTTATCATCCCAGCCTGGATGACCACACATGGCCTCTGTCTTAACGATAAGACTGAGCTCCTTCTCATTGGCTCCACGACAAGGCTAAACACATTAAGTAACCAATTCAACTCTTTTAATACTGATGGAAACAACATTAAAGTATCTCAGGAGGTAAAAACCGTGGGCTTTTATCTAGACTCAGCCTTAAACCTGAAAAGTCAAGTCAATGCCATAGCCTCTGCCACTGCACACACTTGACAAGCTCATTAACGCTTGTAAACCATTCCTTTCGACCTCAAGTTGCACTACCTTGGCCAGGGCATTAATCTTGTCTAAAATAGACTACTAACGCCTTATACCTAGGTTTGAGCAAACAGAATGTCTGCAAACCTCAAATACTGCAAAATAATGCATTAAGAACTGCGCTAAACATTCCTAGAATGCAACACATCTCAGCTTTCAGACGCAATACTAAATGGCTTTCAGTGAAGGATAGAATTAACTTCAAATCATTAACTTTTCCTTACAAATGCCTCACCAACTCAGCACCTAAATATTTAGCCGACAAATTTTCCAAAAACATATCAAAACGACCTACCAGATCCTTACACACAAATTGCTTTAGGGTTCCCAGATACAAGCTTAAGAAAGCTGGCGGTAGTAGCTTTCCTATGCTGGCAGCCAAACTCTGGAACTCCTTGCCTGCAACCTTCAGAGTAGAACCATCCTTCTTTAGCTTCAGAAATAAAACCCAAACATGGCTCTTTTCTCAGGATGTTTAATCTGCATTTACATACCATACTTGTAAATCTTCTGAATGTATTCCCTGTAAATTTTGAGTAAGCACTAAACCATAACAATGTAATGTATATATTCCTATGTATCTATTCCTATGTATCGATTTTATGCTTCTTGTTTTATGCAACATGCAAATGGGCCCAGATACCTCTGGGTTAGGCATGCAATATAAATAAACAGACAGCCTGCTCTCTGAGAAAACAAACTCACGCCAGAGCCGTGAACCTGGCATGTCCCAATACTATGGTCAGGCGGGGTCAGGTAATTATCGACAATCACTCACACGTGACTTCCATTACACTTCCCCACACCGATAAAATGCAGAGCACACTCTGAGCGAGGCAAAACACACAAAGGTACAGCATTTTTTAGTTGGCAGCTGAACGAGGGGAGAAAGATTGCCAGGCACAAGAGGTTCGTGAGAGGGGCAACACCTTTAACCTTGTGGCAGGAAGCCATAACTTTCAAGAAACCTTCAAGGCAGAAAACGTAAGACCAGGAAACCAGGCTGAAGAATCCTGCATTGTGTGTCGGAGATACCGAGGGTCCTCCCGCGTAACTGACCAAGGCAGGGAGGAGCAGCTGTGGCCGTGGTATCGTCCTTGGCTCCAAGAACAATGAAGCGACAGATAACAACACAGCCAGTGAGTTGGGGAGACCGATGCCAGAACGTTCTGTGTTGAAGTCAATGTTGCAAGCAGCAACATTGTAAAAAGAGTGCTGGAACGAACATTGTTAAACGTGTATGATACGCGAGTGAAGCTAAATTGCTTGTGAATATTTGAACATTAAAAGGAAAGATACAATACCATTGGCAGTGTTCTGGCACTGTGAATGTGCTCAGTCGAAGGTCTCTCTACAGTACCCTGACAAGAGAAACAAAAGTAGAAGATTGATGTGAATTGTAAATTGTGTGAAGTGAATCGAAGTGGTCCTGCGACGGTTTAATTAAAACCCATCGCACATTCCAAAGTTCTCAATTCTGGAATCAAAAGGGGATATGAGCCCGAACGAGGGGAATCCATGGTCCAAGCCTGAATGAGGGAGACCAAGTTGCGAACATTGTGGAAAAGAGGATCTGAGCCCTGCCGCGGAGATCCATGGTTTGAGCCCGAACGAGGGAGACCAAATTGTGAACATTGTTGAAAAGGGGTCTGAGCCCGGTCGAGAGGGACCCGTGATCCAAGCCAGAAGGAGGGAGACCAGTCTTGAATTTGTGAAAGTGAAAACCCTGACAAAGGAAAGGAACTTTTGTGTTTTGTTTCTTACATCAGGCCCTCTGCACTAAGAGACTGTCATTGTGACGTGTGCAAAGTTTCTAGACAAGCATAGAGCGAGCATGTAGGGAGGCTGAAGTAAGCAGGTATGAGTGGTTGCTGAAGGAATGTCTGCTTGGTGCCTATCCCAGTATTAGCAAACATAAGCATGTGGTCAGGTTCATGGACTTGGCATGCATACTAGCCAAAAGAACCATCGCCATGTCCTGGAAGGCCACAGCCGGACCACAAGACGAAAAATGGCACAAGGAATTCGAAAGGTGGGCAGAGGCGGAGACCAAGGTGTGGGTGGAGGGAGCGAACAGATCTGAAGCAGATGATACGGACAAATGTGTGGCATGGAAAGCGCTGATCTGGGACATGTTCCACCCATCCGATGACAAGCCCCCATGAATGCACTAACTAAAACAAGGAAACACCTGTGTAGTGGCCAACTAATCACCCCCCGACAACAAGTAACGTTCCCCAACTGGAGAGGTGAAGGGCGGAAGCTAAGGCCCCAGCCATCGTAGCGCTTGCCCCAATGGTTTCCATAAGTAACACATGCACGTGTAGGAAGTTGTTTGTTTAACAGTTGTTTGTTGTTGTTGACTAAGTGCTGGCATGCAATATGGTAACTGAAATGCACGATTGTGATTACACAAATGCCAACAAAAACATTTAAAAATAAAGAGACTGTCATTGTGAGAGAGACTTTGCGGAAGGCCCTGATGCCTATGTGTTGAACTGTTACCTCTTGGCCAAGAAGCCAGAGTGTGTGCGAAGCACGCACTTGCCTCCTTGCCCCGTGCTGAAAACGTAGGGAAGGGTAGCCAACTGCTCAACTATCATGACATATCATTTCTTGAAGACGTTTCTTTTGCATACATTGTTGTCCCACACTATTTTGCATTTAGAAGTAAGGATTGGCAACATGTTTATAAATATAGGTCCTTTTATTTTGACAGACTTCACTAGGACTGTGTTATTGTTATTAGATGGTCGTAGCTTGCTCCCATCTTAAGATTTAGGTTTAGATAGGCGTTCTACCATCCCATTGAAGTTCAATAAACACCCTTTAACTGTGATCACTTGTATCTGTCATCACTGTTTGATGCCATGCTTTCCTTACAGTTGGTAAAACCCAAGGCAGACCTAGTTTAGACAGGCAATGCAGCAGGTCAGGTGAAGCAAGACCCAGTTGGTGAACTTACACCCTAGTATTCGGGAAGAAATCGTTAAGTGAAGCCAACAGCATTACTTTTGGGAAAGAGGTATAACCAATTCACAGGTGAGTAAAATAACCTTAAATATACTTTTCTGATTGACAGAACACATTCAAGGTAAGTAGGAACTTTTGTAACTGCTCACTCTCAGAGGGACAGTTACAAACCAACTCTTTCACAAGTAAGTAACGTTTAAACACTTATATTTGACAAGGCAGAATCCTTTTCTTATCCAGTCCCTCCCTATTCTGTTGCACAAGTTCTCTGAAACCCCCTCCTGTGGTACTTCATTGTAACCATCCTGAGTTGAGCCTTGGCACACCGCAGATCCTCTGCTTATGGAACAAGAAGCATGTCATTGACATTGCAGCTCTCCACCACGAAGAAGGGTCTTGCAGGACCAGTTTCTATGTTCTTGCCACAAGGTTCGTCTTGCACCATTTTCTTCAAGTAGCCATCACTCCTCGCCTCCTGCATCTCATCCAGGGAGTCCTCTGAGGTTGTCATGGAGTGGTGGTCCCGAAGTCGGTGTGCCCTGGTTGTCCATGTGGCCAGAATCCAGACCATCGGAGCACGGAACCACAAACTTGCCGGACTCAAAAACCTGATGCCTTAAGTAGCCTCAGTACCCGAGACCCTTGGGCTTCCTCCAGCAGACCCAAGGCATGCATCCAGTAGTCCCAAGAATTTCAGGAACTCCTACGGTGGTCCCTGAGTGAGTAAGAGTATGGGGGGTGAGTAAACATACCTGTTTTGACCCCCGCCTGTCTCCATAGGGTTGGATGTGTGTGAAGTCATAGCCCCATCTCTCCCTTGCCTAGGCTTGAACAGTAATATTCTGTCCTGGAATGCTCCCATGGGTCTCCTCTAAGGTGGTTTGGTGGTATTAAACACTTTTCTCTTGATTCATTAACTTTTTGGAACACTTACAACTACTTGTTGGCTCAAGTCAACACTTGCGATACTTCTTAAAAGAGACTCCAGAAAAGACGTTTATTGTGACCTGTCACCCTAAGGGCACTCAGCCCCTGCTTTTCTTTCTAGTGAAGGACTTTAAATTGTTAGTACCTATTTATAAGGGGGGTTTTATGGTGTTTACTTACTCTTTATTCTAAACCCATTCGTTTAGAAAGTATTGAATACTTATCTGAATCTATTTCTTTATTCACTTGCTTTGCTACACTTACATTATCTTGAAATCTATAACTATATTTAAAAGTGAAGTGCTAATACTCTTAGCATAGTACACCAAGGAGAATATTTATACAATAGCAGTGAATTTTTATTGTGCTACTTAGCTTTGGTTTTCATTGATAAGAGTTTATTCTAAGACCTAAAGGAATAACTATATTTGTATTATTTCTGTCTAACTTGGATTATTACGAGTGCTCGGTGTGTGCTCCACTGAACCCTTCACCACTCCCACACCCTCCTAAGCCTAAGCCTTGCTGCTCAGTCACACTATCTATTTAGAGTTTGGTTTGCAATTAGTGTTTGTCGATGTTCATCAGAATAGAGTGGCCTCTCAGAACCTGTCCACAGGGCTGATTCTGAAGATTCACTTAATAATTGGTGCTTAGTGGAGAGGATAAGGTGATTGGTACTCAGTGAAGGCTCACTAGAAAGATCTTATAGTGCTTAATCTTGAAGAAGAGAAGTGTAGGATCAAAGAAGTGGATTTGAAGTACAAGTTGGCTAAGATGGAGTCTGATTAAGTAGAGAAAGACAGGGTTTTCAAGATTAAATGGGGCTAAAAACTCTTGCAGAGAGTCTGGGAATTGGCTCTGTGAATTGGCTCTGTGTCCAAAACCCCCTCATCCTCACCTGTGTCTTTTGATGAGGACTTGTGTTTGCGCACCTTCCTTCTAGTCGTTTTCTTCTTTGTGAAGAGATAAGGCCTTCCACGCTTAGAAGTCACCCTGGCACCCTGACCTGACAGGGAGGCAGAGGACCCCTTTTCGAAGGGACCGGTCTGAGAGGAAAAAAGCAATAGCTAAAAAAAACCTCTTTGATGTGATGTCTTTATAGATGAGTAGATCGAATGAAAGTCCAGGACAGGTATGAAGATCGATGTTCAGGAACTTTAGATTCATGATGCCAATGAGGGAGGCAGTCCAGGAAGTACGAATTCTTGAGGAAGATCGGCGAATTAAGGAGCGTGAGTAGAAGACCCTGTATAAGCAGAGGTAGCGCTTGGAAAGAAAAAAACAGAAGGAATCAAGACAGAGACCGGAGCGAGGGCAGGACAAAGTACCAACAGAAACAGCTAAGTAGGAGGCGGAAAAGGGAAAGATAAGCAGAGAGGGAGAGGCAACAAGGAAGAACATGGCTGGAGCCTTACCAGGAATAATGGAAACAAAGCGGAAAGGAGAGCAAAGTAAGAGAAGATCAGGAGGGTGGAGTATAGATAACAGCAGACTAAGGAAGAGAGGAAACGAGGAAGCAGAGGAAACCCGGGGCGGGTGGCAAAACCCCATAGGAAGTAGACGAGAAGCGAGCAGAGAACAGCAAATGGAGCGTACAGCAGAAAGTTGCAACGCACCGAGCAAAACAAGGGGCGTTGCTAAATACGGAAGTGAGAGACAGGCAGAGACAGAAAGACTAGAACGAGCAACCAGGAAATAGCAGACAGAAATGGAACATCCTAATGGCGGCGCACACGCCATGTATTCCATAGCCGCCAATGATGTCTGCGAGAAGGCGGCATGACATCTGCTTGGTGTGTCTGATGAAAATAATGACACTACTGAATGGTGAACTGCTTTTGAATTTGCTTGTGAAGTGCAAGAAGTGGTTGGAGTACTGATAGAAATGACTTGGTTTTCAGCAGGCTTCCCCAGAGTGGATGCAATGCCATTAATGGAGTTGCCCAAAGCTGAGACAAAATATTTTAACAAATTAAAGCATGCTCTGCTCTTGAAGTTCTGACTCCTACTCCACACTTACAGGTTTAGAGACCACAAAAAGAAGAAGGTCACTTGGGTTGAAGGTCATAAGGTAATGACTTTTGAAGGTATGATGAATCCTGTCCTGCTTGAACATAGTTTTGCTTCTTGTTCCTCAGAGTTTAAGCAACATTTTTGTTTTGAATTATTTTTATTATTTTCAAAACAAGAAAAACAGCACATATACAGGTTATACTTGCAATAAAGCGAGTTAATGAATTAACAGCGAGGGTGAAGCACCTTGATCTTATAGTTGACGATAAGTCCTTCGAAGGGGGCAGAGGGGGTGGGCATGCTGTGCCGTATGTCGGTGCAGGGCGTGTCCAGGGTCTATTCAGTTCCTGATTTTATACCTGTTCCTCCCATTTCCCCCATATCTTTAGGAATTTCCGGGGGCACCCCTTTGCCGTGTAGATACGTCTTTCTAGGGAGGCGCACCTGTCCATTTCATTGTACCATCGGTCGATACTTATTCTGTCTGCAAAGCCCCAGGTGCATGCCGTTAGTCTATTCCCCAGCCCCAATGCCACACTTAGAAATACCCTTTTGTACTTGGTGAGGTCTGTTTCTACTACTATTCCCAGTAGGATGAGTTTGGGGGCGTGCAGGATTGGGACTCCCAGCACTCTGGAGAGGCGCGACAGGCAAGTTGTCCAAAATTCTTGCAGTACCCCACATTCCCAGACCATATGGTAAAAGGTGCCCTCTGCCCTCTTGCAGCGAAGGCAGATTGCATCGTCGTCTCCCCCCATCTGGCTGTTTGTGTTCTGGCGTAGTACGATCTGTGCAGGATCCTGAGTTGTATCAGTCTGATTTTCGGGTCTATTCCGATCTCGCGTGGGGACATCAGTGCCTCCACCCATTCTTCTGTTTCCAATGCCCCAAGGTCTTGTTCCCATTTCCCTCGGAGGTGCGCAATCTCCCCAGAGCCGAAGGAGTTAATCACCTGGTAGAGGGTGGACGTGACATTGTAGGAGATTCGGTGTGGAAGGGTGTTTGTTTCAAGGGGGGTGCATGCGGGTATGTCGGTAAGGTCCTGGAATTGGGTATTGATGGCATGTGTAAGTTGGAGATATCTGAAGCGGTCCATAGCCCTTAGTCCGTGCGTTGCATCCAGGGTGTCAAAGTCTCTCAGTTGGCCTTCGTGGATTATGTCCGCCAGTGTGGATATCCCTTTCCTCTCCCAGGTGTCGAAGTGGCCCATTTGCACGATTTCGGAAAGGTGTGCATTGTGCCACAGGGGTTGGATCAGGGTTGGTTTATTCTCCCAACCAATGTATTTGTGTATCTCCCTCCAGATTCGACGAGTGTGCAGTGGTCTCCGGGGGATCCCTTTCAAGTTTCCTTTGCTGTCGTATAGTATTTGTAGGGGGGGTGGAAGGTCGGTGTCTGTTGTTTCGATCCGGATATGTGGGAGCGCTGGATCCCCTGTAGCCAGTCGTTTACCACACCTGTTTGTGTGGCCCAGTAGTATATGCGGAATGTCGGGCAATCCTATGCCTCCCTCCCACACCGATCGACGAAGTGTTTTGAGGGCAATGCGGGCTTGTTTCCCTCCCCATAAGAGCGTGCGTAGGGACTTGTCAATTTGCATAATTAAGTAACTTTGGGTCTCACCCTAAGTTACTAGGGGAATCCAGACGTGGACCCCTTGCTCACTATTCTTAGAGAGGCACAGCTCCTCCCTACTGATTAGGTCCAACCAGACCGAAACACGTGTCTGGGGATGCTGTTGGTACTCTTGTTCAGAGGAGAATTGCCTAGCATTTCGGTGCTGGACTGCCCCAGGGCAGGACAAAGACTGATATGTTTGGGATATTTCTTCTCTGTGAAAGATAGTGAGCTAAAGACTCTGGGTAAGTCCCTCGTAACCAGGACTAATGTCTGGCAGAGGGACTCCCAGGACCCCCCTTGTCAAATGTCATTGAATGTGGCAGCCGGGATTGGGAGTGTGGCGTTTTGGAGAACATAAAGAAATCGCGGGAGTGTCAACATTTTAAATAATGCAGCCCTGCCCAACAGTGAGAGAGGGAGGGTTTGCCAGTGAGAAACGTCCTTTTCAAATCTCTCCATTATCGGGCGTAGGTTCAGTTTGAGGAAGTCATCTGGTGTGGTGGTTATTTGTATACCCAGGTAGGTGAAGCTTAATATCGAGACAGAGTACGTGCAGGGGTCCGGGATCGCTTCTTCTCCCCCGTGAACTGGAAAATATATTGTTTTCTGTGTATTTACCCGGAGGCCCATAAAGCATTGGTACTCCTCCAGGGTCCTGGTTACCGTCGGGCAGGAGGTTACTGGTTTGCTCAGGTAGATCAGGAGATCGTCTCCGTACAATGGCCCGCGTTCCTAACTTCCCGTGGGCCAGGCGAACCCCGTCCATCTTGTGTCTTTGCAAAGTCTGATTGCTAGGGGCTCGATGGCAAGAAGGAATAATAGAGGCGAGAAGGGGCAGCCCTGCCTGGTCCCGCGGCCGAGCGGGAATGTCCTCGATGATTTCCTGTTGACCCGCACTGATGCTACGAGGAGGTTGTATAGGAGTTTTATCCATGACATATAATAGCGCCCAAATCTCATGCGTTGCATTATGTTCCATAGGGCCTCCCAACCTACTGAGTCGAAGGCCTTTTCGAAGTCCACTGCAAGGAGGCCGAGCGGTTCCGAGATCTCTGCCGCTCTGTCTAAGGCCACCCGGACCCTGCGGAGTTTCATTCTTGTGGATTTGTCAGGCATGAAGCCACATTGATCCGGGTGGACCAGAGATTCGATAACCGCAAGCAGCCTGTTGGCCAGGACTCTAGCAAGTATTTTTGCTTCCCCATTAATTAGTGATATTGGCCTGTACGAGGCACAGTGTTATGGGGGCTTCCCTGCTTTGGGGATGACCACGATACTTGTTTTCCTGAGGTCCGGGGGGAGATAATCCTGCTCTCTGCTGCGGAGGAACATGTTATGCATGTGTTTCATTGTGGTTGCACCTAGTCGCTTCCAGATTTCTACCGGAAAGCCGTTGGGGCCTGGGGTCTTCCCTGATTGTAGCTGTGATAGTGCCTCCCCGATTTCCTCTTCCGTAATCTCGGCGTCTAGTTGCTCTATTTGTGGTCCGGAGAGTTGCGGGATCTCAATCTGTTCAAAGAAGCTTGGAGCGCTTGGTGTGGGGTCCTCCGCTGGTGGAGAGTATAGCTGTTCGGAATAGTCGGTGAAGGCCTCTGCGATCTCGGAATCGCCCGTTAGTCTCCCCTTCTTGGGTTTGAATGGCCCGTACTTGGCCCTTCCGCCGTTCTCGTCATTCTAGTCAGGCCAGGGTCTTGCCGGCCTTATCCCCTCTTTCATATATCTGGCTTCGGGTTTGCCATTGGGCAGTTCCGGCATTCTCCAGGGCCCAGTCTTTTAGGATTGTCTGAGCTGTCGTTAGGGCATTTTGTGCCTCTTGGGTTCCTTCCTCTAGCAGTTGCTCCTCCCGTCGGGTTACTTGGGACTCCGCTTCTATAATTGCCTCGTTGTGCCGTCTTCTGTGTGCCGATACCAGAGAGATCTCCTCCCCTCACAAAAAAGTTTTGAATGCTTCCCACCGCACGGTTGGGCAGGTGGCTTCCTCTGTGTTTAGGTCGAAATATTCTAATGTTTTATCCATGAGCCCTTTCATTATTTCCGGTTTTGCTGGTTGGACGTCAGAGAAGTGTGGTTATTCTTTGGTAGTAAGGATGGGCTAAGGCTCAGTTTTAACGTGGAAGCACGATTCGAGAGCTTTGCACCAGAATCAGGGAGCACTTGGCAGCGGAACTACGAGGAGCCAGCAGTGACTTTTTCAACTTTTTCTAAAACTACGAGGAGTCCAAATGATAGCTTGAACTTGGAGAACGAGGAGCCTGCGGAACTACGAGGAGCCAGCAGTGACTTTTTCAACTTTTGCTAAAACTACGAGGAGTCCGTCCACACTTTCGCCGACGACACCGTAGAACACTCCTCCTCCCTACGCCCGCCTGCTCTCATAAACCGGAAGCAAAGCGTAGCGGAGTGTGTCTGAGCGTCCGGTGTCAGGCGGAGTGTGGAGTGCAAGTCACTGCGATGCTATATGAGAACCCGGACTCAAGAAGGTAAGAACAAACTGGAAATTAAACACAAATCAGATCCTCAAATGTCGTATCAAAGGAATGGACTTGACCTGGATACAGGGGAGGAGGGAATAGACGTAATTGAAGAAAGTCCAGATATAACTTGTTCCACACCCTCATGGGCAGCGGAAGCAGAATCACAGATGACTGCTCCGGAAACACATGCCAACAAAAAAACGTGCCCCTTTAACATCTAGGTAAAAATAGGAGCGAGCACGTCACAATACATAGACAACTTACCGGAGGATCAGATCAATGGAACACCAATAATAACAGCAGAAACGCTAACGGAGGAGATACCAACGCCAACAAGCAGTTCACAGTTAGATGATCAAGAAGCACTAACGCAGGCACTGCAACTGCCTGCACAACAGACAACTGTGGAATCAAAATGTAACCTGGCCAGTTCTCCGGATCCTATACCGAATAATTTTCAAACAAATGAACATCCGAAAAGGACTGAAGAACAAAGGTTGGACAGCAATGACAGCCCACCCACGGAAACAAATACCGGAAACAAATTGAAATCAATAATAAACAAGGGACTCAGAAACCGATCTTTATGAAAAGGAAAAACCACAATTACACAGAAGAGGAAGAAGGGTTACAGTGGGGAGTGTCAAAAACACAAGCACAGGAAAAGGAAAACTCGGGGCCACTTATAAGCCCCCCGGTCAGATACACAGTTAAAAGGACTAAATACGTGAACAACGAAATAGAAGATGCCGGGAGAAAGGTTACATGGAAACCCTTTATGACAGGGTCAACGATGGAAAATTTGGACATTGTGCTGCCCACAACTTTAAAAACAACCCTAAAAACTGCACATAGTGGAAACCTCTGGCATGCATCAAAAGCGCAGTTAACACCCAGCTTTACATTTGGCAACGGAAGACCAGTCAACTCAAATGGAATAAGAAGAACAACCAGAGTTGAAATACCTGATGCAGTACTCTTAGAGACCTCAATAGATATAGAGAACACGATCAGAGAGAAGTCCACAACAACCACACAACTCGACAAACGGAGCAGGTTGACTTGTAACGGCGTTAAAAAAGATCAGACGACGCAAACAATAGAGAACAGGAGTGGAACCTTCAAAACTGCAACCCGGCCCGCAGATTCAGTGGAAAAAGAGTAAACATCGAAACCAGGTCGCTCGTAGGAAGACAACTTCCTATTGGTAACAACACTGTCAGGAATCCTAGCCCCCCTCCCCTCATGAAGATGTATGAGGATATTGCGGTTACCCTAAGAGATCACTCCACAATACTGGCAATGGTTCATTCCAAAACAATATTCGTGGAAGGATTTATTTCAGCAATCCAAAACAATCTGGATAACAGTACAGTAAACGTCACTCAACTCTTGCATGACATAATAGAACCGATTTTAAAAGAGAGAAAACTAGGAAGAACGAATCCAAGAGGAAAGGAGCCCACAAGTAAAGAACATAGTGTCTCAAACACACTACCAGTGGGAACTGAAGGAGAAAACCCAAATGAGGTAAAAGCAAAAGAGATAGAAGGAAATGGTGGAGGGACTCCAGTAGTGCTGGGAAAAATGCAAGAAAACAATGAAATACAGAACCAAACCTCAATAAGCAACTTGGCAGCCCCAAGCAAAAACACGGATGGGGGAAAAATAGCGGGACGATGGAACCGCGGCCATAATAAAAGTAACCAGCAAGGGAGCAGAGGAAGAAGAAAAACAAAAACATTCAAAAATCGGGAGTCCGAGTATGAAGAATGCCAAGCAACTTGAAAATCTGGAAAGACCTACAAACAACGCCGCCTGCAACTGTCAGACGAATCTGTCACAAACACAGGTGGTGTTGATCAATACGGAAATGACACGGACAGACGAAATTTGGAGAAGACCCCAGAGAAAGAAAAGAAAAATTAGAGTGTCTGTGAAGTTTTCAAAAAAAGAGATACAAATAAGGGAGAAAAAAAACAGGATAACCACAAAATTTTAAATCAAACAGCGAACGCAGAAACAAAAATAGGAGGAGGTCAGAGGAGAGGAGCCACAACAAAAAAACAAAAAAATCAAGCGCTTTCGAAGACTTCCATCAGCAGTAAAACTCGGGCGTTCATCAAAAACCTGACAAAACCTAAAGAACAACCGAGCATAATGGAACAGTTGATAAACAACAAGAAAAAGGTGAGAGTAGAATTGAACACCATAGAATGTGCAACACCTGAATTTGGCGATGATGAATGCTCTGAGGTTGATCTGCTAGACCTCTCGACATACACGGTATCAGATGTAGAAGAGAAACAGGAAGCAATAGAACATGAAAACATTAAACAAGTGGAAGACGAATTGACGAGAGAGGAGTGTTCTGATGATACTGAGAGCGATACTTCAATAGTAACGGAAGCGTCTGTGGAACAAAAAAACAGGGGGAAAAGGGAAGAAGACGAAATATCCAAATGCAACAAGAACAATCAGAAATGACAGAAAAAAAAAACAAGGAGGGCACAGAAGAACGATCAAACATTAGGAAAGAACAGTGACAAACCAGGGCGTTCACAAATCGGAACAAGGTGGGATAGAGAACTGAGACATAATAACAACCAAATGGCGATAGAGGATAAAAAAAGAGCGGACAGACACTTATGAGGTGGAAAAAGAACAACAATCGCGCCAAGCACATAGTCTATACGGTAGACTCTAAAAAGCAATCAGGTCTGGTCCTAGAAAGAATCCTCCATTATGACGACGGGCTAATCCTAAATAGAACCAACGTAATAAGGCTTTTACACCAAATTACAGAACTAAGTCTAATCCATACAGATGACTTAGCAATTGTGGAGTTTGTCGATGAGGCCCGCACTGATAAGGTGATCCTGCATACAAGATCAAACCTGGTGAGACAATTGCTCCTGGAAGAAGCACCCCAACTAAGACCAATGGGTTTTGATTTGCAGGAAAGTGAGGAGTCTTTAAAAACGCAGGAAAAAGTAGAGAAATACCCACCAAGAAAGACCAATAAAATGGACAAAAATGTCGGGAACTCTAAGACAAATAGAGAGACAGCAGGAAAAAGCACTAGACAAAACATTCAAAGCCCAGATAATAGAAACAAAAGACAAGAAGAAGAAAATGAAGTGGCAAGATGGAAATGGTTGAAAAACTTCATTGATGACAAAATGAACACTCAATAACATGAAACAGTAAAAAGTGCAGGTTTGTGGAGCCTAGGAAGCTGGAACACAAGAGGCTCAAACCACCTTTTAACGAACGGAGAGATAAACAAGGAGAATCTGAAAGTTTTGTGCTTACAGGAAACATGGTTGCGGCAAGAACCAGCACTGGAAGGATACGTGGTACTACTAAATCCGGCTATAAAAGGTCCTAGAGGTAGACCGATGTCAGGTCTACTTGTAGCCATTAAGAACGATTTGAACTGGAAAGTGCTGGAGGCAGTGAATCTAACCCCCTTTATCCAGATGATAGTGATACAGCTTTATAAAGATGCTGCGCGAGTATTGATATTGATCAATATTTACTGGAACCCAGCTAATATCGCATGCGAAAGGTTACCGGAGGAAATATCTGAACTGATAGATGAACAGAGAGGGAAGTGGACTGACCCGCTATATATACTGGTGGGGGATCTAAATTGTACCTGCGTGAACAAAGATAGCCAAATAGAGGAGGTGATAACAACCGCCACAACGAAGGAAAAAAGAGGAATAAGATGGAACAACATGTTGCAATCAAGAGATTGTGTTATTCTTAATGGACAGGTGAAAGGCGATGTACCAGCTAAACCCACATGGAAAGGGGCTCAATCAGCAGAAATCCTGGATTACATCTGCATCTCGAGCAACCTGTCAGAGAATATTCAGACCTTGGAAGTCATAACAACGACAGAAAGTGACCACAATCTGATGAAATTGACATGCAACAACATCAGTAACAACAAGATTTTTGTCTACAACCAGGATATTGTCACAGTCCAAGAAGGAAAGAAAATAAGGATCAGACCAGACAAAATCAAACAGTTAAACAACAAACTAAAAGGCATGATTCGACTGCTCAAAACGGAACAAGAAACACAAAGGATTGATTACACACCACTCTTCAGAGCCTTTGTGACAAAAGGGAAACCTGGAAGTAATTATCCTACCAAGAACCACCAACATCTATATGACAGCCAGATAAGGAAAAGGAAAAAAGAATTAAGAAGAAACATCAGGAGACTAAAGACGAAAGAAACAATAAACAGTCAATCGAGTAAGGAGATAAACAAGTTAAAACAGAGGAACCGCAACTGGCTGTACTTACATAAGAAAACTATGCTGAACCGGGACGCAGAAAGCATGTTAGAAAAAATAAGAACTAAAAATACTGCAGAAATATGGGCTACCATTAATGGAGCAGACCGCAGGAGACAAGCCTATCAAATCCAATAAGTGCCACCTCTTGGTGTGAATATTACACACAGCAACAAGAAGAGCCTTACACAACATCTAAGCGAAAATCAGTGTCAAGGAAGGAAAACGCGATAATAGACATCAGTATTGACGCAATTGAAAATATCTTAAAGAAATTAAAAGATTCAAGAGCTCCGGGACGGGACGGACTTACGAATGCAATATTAAAGAGCAATACCAGTGAATGGGTAAAGTTCCTACTTGTCCTATTTGAATACATCCTAAATACTGAGAAAATTCCGGACTCCTGGAGGACAGCGGTAGTGGTGCCGATTTTCAAAAAGGGTCTTCGAACTTCGGCAGACAACTACAGACCGATCGCACTGCTGGATGTCGGGGGGAAGGTCTTCGCATCAACATTGCTGAAAGCACTGACCACCTGGGCACAGCATAGCAGACGACAAGACCCCTGGCAGTCTGGTTTTGTGAGGGGGAGAGGTACTGGACTCAACATTTTTTTGATCAATCTGATGAAAGCAAGAACTACAAGGAACAAAAATCAAGGCATTTGTGTAGCTTTTATCGATTTGTCAAAAGCGTTTGACACAATAAAAAGAGCCAAATTGTGGGAGAAACTGGAGAATTGGAAATGCCTGCAGACACTGGTAGAGAAAATCAAAGACCTATACACAGATACAAGCATAAGAGTCAGGTTGGATAAAGCAGGAACATTGACAGATCAAATTCTGATAAGAACGGGTTTAAAACAAGGGTGTCCCCTTGCGACAGAACTTTATAACCTGTATACATCGGATATCGAAGACTCCTTCGAACTTATATGCTGTTTTCCACCAAAGATCGCAGGGACCTCAATAGGTAGACTACTATATGTGGATGATATCGTCCTCATGGACCAGATCCAAATAGGCCTACAAAGACAGCTGACGGCGTTGCAACATTACGTGGACACAAACAGCATGGTAATTAATCCAGGAAAATCGAGGATCCTGAAGCTGCGCCCAGGAGGGAGAAAAAACAAAATGAGTAAGTCAGGCTGGCTGCTGAACGGTAAAAAAATTCAGGAAGTGGAGGCACTGACATACCTGGGAGTTTGCATAAACAATACCAAAAGTGAAACACCAAGAATTGAATGTTTAAAACGAAAAGCAAACAACTTAGCGTCTCAAGGGAAAATCCTGATGAAAAGATACTGCAGATTTACCCTAACACCATTGGTAACTTTTTATAGGATGAAAGTCGTGCCCACCCTGACATATGGAGTTGAATCACCAAGACCCATATCGACACAAACATGGTCAACTCTAGAAGGCCAATTCTGCCGAAAAGTGCTACAACTTCCCAAATCTGTGCCAATAGAGTTGATAAGGAGAGAGTTGGCATTAACTTCGATTAAAACCATAGTGATATGGAAAACGCTAACCTTCTATCGAAAATGCTTGGAAGAAAATGCAACCGGAGGTTTCAAAGTGCTGAACAAAGCAATAAAAGAAAAAACAGATGCAACACTAACAGAATGGCAAGAAGCAAGCCGAGAGATTTTGGTGAACCTAAATGAATCAGAAGATGATCTGTGGATAAACCCAAACAAAACCAAGAAAAAACTGTGCATGGCAGACTGGATAAAAACCCAGGAAACCATCAGCAAACACAAAGGCTATGAAGATTTCTGGGCACAACCGAGAAAACTGAACCAGATTCCGAGCTATTTGACCTTATTACCGAATTGGTACTTTCGAACTCTCTTCCTAAGATTTAGACTGAACATCTTGCCAACAGGAGAAATATTACAAAGGAGGAAAGTCATGAGCAGAGACGCAATATGTAGAGTGTGTGAGCTCAAAGGAGAAAAAGAAACCCTGAAACATCTCACACTCCATTGCATAGGACTACGAGAAGCTCGTGAGCAATGTTTGGGCAATTTACTTAGAAACTATGTCACAAGGAGCGCGGAAGACTGGTGGAAGATCCTTATAGAAGGAGAAATAATGAAGATCAACTTAGCGCTTGTAAGAATGGTGATCTTAATACTTAAATAATTGGAAGGACTTCGAAGTGACACAGACAACGGAACGAATAACAAAGTTGGATGAACTACAGAAAGGTGGTAGACAAAAAAATGGAAACTTTGTCTACAACAGATTAAAGGTTTAAAATAAGGAAAACCATGTAAATCTGTGAAACAAATAATAAAAAAATAAAAAAATTATTTCCGGTATTCCCAGGTAGTAGGCGCTGAGATGCCAGATGGGATCCTGCTTCTGTTCTTTCCCCTTGAGTTTGATCAGTAGGGGGGAGTGGTCCGAGATCCCCCTCGCCAGGAATTCTGCCTCTGTTAGTCGATGGGTCATGTTCTTTGGGGTGAAGATGTAGTCCAGTCCGGAGAGGGTTCTGTGCGCGTTGGAATAGAATGAGTAACCCTCCTCTGACGTGTGGATTGCCCTCAATGTGTCCAGTAGTCCCATTGCGTCCGCGAAGGCGGCCAGCTTGGTCGGGGCATCTGCGGTCCTGTTGCCTCTGTGCGTTCTGTCCTGGCTAACTGGCTAACGTCCATGACCTCATTGAAGTCTCCTCCGATTGCCCACGCGTCCGCATGTTCTTTCAGCATGATGAGTTGGAGTTCGGTGAGAAGTTCCGCCCTAAGCGTGGGAGGTGCGTACACTGCGATGAGGCCCCAGGTCTCTCCGCCCATTTCTCCAAGCACCATCACAAACCTGCCCTGAGGGTCTGCTATCACTTTATTGGTCTTAAATGGGACCCGCTTGTGTAGGAGGATCATGACTCCTCTGGAGAACCCTGCCATGTATGTGTGCAGGTAGTTGGACTTCCTGAAGAAGCCACTGCTAGTATCCATGAGGTGGGTTTCAGTGATAAATGCAATATCCGGAGATTGTCTGTTGAGATATTGAAGCACCAATTTCCGTTTTATACTTGACCCCATACCGTTCACGTTCCAGGTTAATAGGGAGATCTGTCTTGTTTTGGTTACGTCTGCGTGTGTCCTCCCGTGTGGTGGTGCCGAAGGATGCGCTGCGACTTCCATGTCTTTGTCGCTTGCAGTGTGTTGTTCTGTTCCAGGCTATGGTGCCCCGTTGTGGTCCCTCTCGCTGTGTTTATGCTATGATGTGCTTTGCGTACAAACCTTGAAACATTGGACAATAAACTTGAGGTCAGCTCCGTTTGAATATGAGTGGACATGCTTGGGTCCCTAGGCATGGTGTGCCCGTTTCATGTACTACTGCAGCAAGGATATTTCCAATGTGGCAAGTCACAGATCACTGGTATGTTTACTGTCCATGAGCCTTTTCCTCTGGTAACTGAAATTCCCAAACTCCCCCCACCCTGCACTTCCCCCCAACTTGAAGTACCTGTCGCCCCAACCAACCGAACCATAACCTAAATATTGTAGGTGGTCAGGAGGACCAAGTGTCCCAACTCGAGTAGCCTGTAGCCTCTCGGCATTCAGATGGAGGGGGGGGGCACTTCTTTAGGTCCCTCTCTGCCCAGGCCGCCCGGCTTCAAAATTGTTCCTTGATCCCTGTGGGCTTTGTTTAGTTTGTCTGGGTTCTCAAGTTGGCCCGCTTGCGGCCGGTGTCACTTGCATCTCATCTGTCCCCCGTGGTGGTGTCAACTGCTCGGGGGGAGGGGGGGTGACGATGCCTTTATTGCTTCTTCGGGGTGCATCTTTTCTTGGGCTGGTGGGGTGTGGGTCCGAGAGGACCTGTGTTTCGAGCCAGTCCCATGTTTCCCGGGGGTTATGGAACACCTGGACCACCCCTTTGTGGTAAACTTTGAAAGTTGCCGGGAAGAATAGTGCGTATTTGATATTCAGGGATGCCAGTTTCTTCTTAACGGAGTCATAGGATTGCACTGACTTCTGGACTTCCCTTGTGTAGTCGGGGAAGAAGCCAATCCGGTTACCATTGTAGGTAATGGGGCCCGTTGGAGGAGTGTGTCTCGGTCTCTATAGTTCATAAGTTTGGCGATCACTGTGCGCGGGGGGGGGGCCGGGAAGCGGTCTGCCTGTCGGGACCCTATGCACTCTTTCAATTGAGAAGAACTTTGAGTTTCTTCGGGGCCATAAAATCTGTTAACCAGTCTTCCAGGAAGAGTTCCATGGAGGGTCCCTCTTCTTTCTCGGGCAGGCCGAGAATGCGGAGATTGTTGCGGCAGGATCTTCCCTCACTGGCTTCGGCTCTGTGTTCCAGGAGGGTGATTTTCTTTTCCACTTGTTCCAGTCGATCCCCCAGGTTCTTAACCGTGTCCTCTGATTCGGATATCCTTTGCTCTGCTTCTCCTACCCTAGAGGTTAAGTTCCTCAGATCCTGTCTCAGAAATGACATCTCAGAAGTCAGGCCTTCGATTTTTGCCTCCACCGAGGTCCGGGAATTGTTTATCGCTGCCATAATGTCCGTGAGTGACAATGCCTGGTCTGCGTCGCCACCCCTGGCCTCCTCCGCCTCCTCATTTGCCGGTCCGGGGGGCTTTGCTGGTGTGCTAGTTGTGTATTTGTCGATCTTGTTCTGCGTTACCCCTCTGCGGGCCAGATCTTTGCCCATGGTTATTGCCTTCGTTGTTTCCCTCACCAGGAAGTCCCCGGGGAATGTAGGTCTTTATTTCTCAGATCTTTCTATTAGCGATGCTGGGTGGGGGGGTTTTCTAGTGTCCTGGATCCCTGGTTGGGGTGGCTTTGTGGCCGGTTCCTTTTATTTGGCCCCAGATCTGCGTGGTGTGGCGCATGTTCTGTGTCAGTCTCTCCTAGAGGTCACCCAAGTGGTCCCCAAGATGTCCGGTGTCCCTGCGTGTTATGCTACCTTTATAGTTGTTCACGGGTGTGCTAGGCCCCCAGGCTTATTCCCTCGGGGGGGCTCTCCTCCGCTCTCAATTGGCGGGGGCCTTCCTTCACCCCGTCGCTTGTTGGGGCTCCAATAGTCCTATTGGCCCAGTTTGGGTGTTCACAGGTGCGAGTTTATGGTCTTGGGCTTCCCCTCACTGTGGTGCCCCCCTCAACCCGAACACCCAGCCCCTCGCACACAGCGCACACGGCGGGCGTCGGGGAGGGAGGGCCCCTCTCGTGGTGAATCTGTGCTGGTGTTCTTAGCAGCGGGGGAGGAGGGAGAGCGACGGGCCGCTCTGCCCGCTTAGGTGCAGTGTCTAACGTTGCCGGAGTGGTGGGTGTTGCCCCCCCCCGAGCCGATCACCCTGCCGCTCACTTGCAGCGCACACAGCGGGCGTCGGGGGGGTGTGGTTTCCCACGCAGCAATCCTGAGCTGGTAGTCAGTGAGGATGGGGGGAGGGAGAGGGATGAGGGGGCCGCTTCACTTACCCAGCCCCACGCCCCGACTTGTTTCGGGCATGGGCCCCCTCGACCCGGACGCCCCGCCGCTCGCTCACAGTGCACAGAGCGGGCATCTGGGAGTGGGGCCCTCTTGTGCTGCCTTTTGCTGGGGTGCTGCGGGGCCGCAGTTCTTGGACGCCGCGGGTTCCTCGGTTACTGCAGGGACCCGGCAGCCGTTTTCTGAGGCTGGATTCTGCATCGGCCTTCCTTGAACGTGTCGAGAGTGCAGGGGGCCTCAAAACGCCCCAATTTTTGCCGGGTCTTTGTGCGGGCAAACGCGGGTGTGTTCCCCCACAAGATTATCTTATTTGGGGTCAAGTGCACCTCAGGGTTCCACCAGGATTTATCAGGATTCGGGTGGCCCGGACGGAGCAGCGAGAGGCTAGACCAGCATCAGGCTCCCCCTGGTGGTCCTCTCCGAGTTTAAGCAACATTTACCTGATTTTAAGAAATGATAACCTAAGTAACTGGCTATTGCTTCTGAGCTATGGGTTTCCCATACTGTGTCTGATAACGACAACGCAGCTATTCATAAGCCTGAACCAGAAGGGGAAAGAGGGTTGTACTGATAAAACTGGACCCCATATGGGTCATAAAAACATAAGGGTGTAAGCCACATGGAGATCACGGTAAGCGTAGCGTACATCCACATCCCAAACAAGAGACCGGTCACAGTAAGCTTCTCTACTTTCACAGATCCACAGGATCTTGTGTAGCATGAGGAGCATGAGATCATGTGAAGGGGAACCTAGATGCTAGGGTAAGACCGTGGTGGTCCCCTCTGTGAATCTGGCCTTCACTTATGATGAGGGAAATAGAATGACTGTGGCATCATTTTCCTCAAACTCTTTACCCTTAGGCTATAAGTGATGTTGTTACTTGGTCCGGGGAGCCAAGAGCGGCTGAGGAATATGCTACCATACCTGATAATACTAAGTGCTATTTTAAGGACAGTGTACTGATAGATGGGATAGAATCCTCTGCTATCAGGGACACTGGGGCACGTTGAACTCTGGTGGATCCCACTTTGGTAAACCAAGAAGAACTAGCCAGAGTTCCTCTTAGACCCACCAAGTTGGCAAGTGGTCCCCCTCAGATGCTATCAGTAATGCCTGTTACATTAGCTGTAAATGGAGAAGTCTGGATTCCTGTGAGTAGTCAGAGGCATGTTCCAGTTAATGTTCTGCTGGGAAATTACCTGAAGGACTTATGTCTTGTAGGGGGCAGAACGACCCAGTACTTGATCTCCAACCAATAAGGCTGTCTTTGCCAAGCTAAAGTAGGGAAAGAAAACCTCTAACCCTAAAGTACCTGCAACTGCTATTGATGTATGTGACCCAGCTCCTGAACCTGTTAAGGAAGGGGTTCTGCATGAGATTCAGAACCGAGATGACTGCTCTGAATTGAACAGTTTACTTCCAGAAGATGATCCATCCAGGGAAGAACGCAGAAAGGGTCACCGTGAGTGTTCGTTATTGGAAGGCCTCAGGAGACAGGCCTGTTCCTAGTTGGAAAGTGAGACCCATAGGAAACATAGGATCGGTTTCGAAGATGGAGTGCTGTATAGTGAACATACGGAGTCCTCCGCTGGAGACCATAACATTATGGTGGTTTCCCGAGTTTTGAGACCCTTCATCTTGCAGTTGATACATGAGGTTCTTCTTGAAAGTCATCTTGAAACAAAGAGGACCAAGGAGAGGTTATACATGTATTTCTACTGGCCTAAGATGGGGGTCCCAATAGAAAACCCTTGCACATGTTGCGCCACTTGTCAGTTGTCTGTAAAAAGTGGAGCAAAACTCAGAATGCCTTTGGTACCATTACCAGTAGTAGGTATACAATTTGAGACGGAAGGGAAATACATTGTTGGTGCCGCATACATCCTCTTGCAGAAGGTTTATCTTGGTCATAATTAATAATGCCACTGGGTATCCAGAAGCCATCCCACTCAAGACAGTGACTGCCAAGTCAGTTGCTAAAGCCCTCCTAAGTATATGTACCTGGGTTGGTTTTCCAAAATAGGTTATGTCCAACTACATGCAGACAATTGAGGAAGGAATGTGGGGTTTCTTGCATGTTTTCCTCAGCATATAATCCACACACTAATGGACTTGTGGAGAAATTCAACAGGACATTAAAAAGCAAGATTGGAGCTGTTGAAGAGCCCAAGAGAAGGAAGTGGAACTGTCTCCTGCCAAATATTTTGGCTTTAGCCCCGTTGAACTTCTCTTTGGCCATCCAGTCAGATGCCTTTTGACACTGGTGAAGGAAGGTTGGGAACCCCTGTAAACTTTACTACCGTTAAATATGGTGGACTATGTGTTAGGCCTGATCAAGAGAATGGCTTTCCTGATGGCAGAGGCCAAAGACAACCTACAAACTGGTCAAGCATTTATAAGACATTGATGTGACCAAAAAGCCTCACTTGTTCATTTTCCCCATGGTCAGTAAGAACTGATCATGAACCCTATACACCCTAGAACCGTACAGGACATATGGTCAGGATCTTACAGAGTTGCAGATCACCTAGATGAGGTGAACTATTTAGGGGACCTGGAACGCCACAAAATGGCTCCCAAAGTGTTCCATGCAAATAGGCAGAATGTTTTACATTCTTAGGGTGGAAATGGGAGCCCTGCTTTTGCTTCAGATAGGAAAAAAGAGGAGTCAGAACCTTTCCATGACCTGTTCCAAAGCAGCACTTCAGATTGCTCACTTAATGTTGTCAAATTGTCCTCATAACTGACCCTGCAACAAGAAGGAGGGGTCCAAACATTGCTTAGGCAGTTTGTCTCCTTGTTTTCACTGGCCCATGACTGACACCTTGGGTGCCAGCTTGATATAGATACTGCAGACATTGTGCCTACCAAGTCTAGGAGTTACAGGATTTCGGAAAGGTGAGATCCCACATTAAGTCTGAGGTCAGCAAGATGTTGGAACTTGGGGATATAAATCCCTACACTAGTCCTTGGTCCAGCCCAGTGAACTTGGTACCAAAATCAGATATCTCAGATTTTATGTTTGTGTGGATTATTCTGCCATCACCAAGACAGATGTTCATTCCTTACCACAAACTGATGGATTGGTGGACAATCTAGGTGCTGCCTTAGCAGTTTTGACCATACTTGACCAAACAGCTCTGACAGAAAATGTCAAGGAGAAGACTAGGTGCGCTAATAAATATTTGCAACGTGAGGCTGTGTATCGCTCCTTCTGTTCTCACTTACACATGTCTTCTTCTTTTCTTCACTTTCTTTAGATTCAACAACATCATACCTGTTGACTTGGATGGACACAGCACTGATAACTCACCTGGTGAGGCTCGCTGGCCAGTTGGAACATACCGAGCTGGCATACCAAGCTGGATGCATTATCAGCCACCTTGCTTTAAATGGTAACATTTATCACATATGTAAACTGAAATAATTAACTGTGTAAATTTAGATCACATTTAAAATGAACTGGCAGGCAGGTTGCTGAAAGTTATTGCAGTGACGTGCCGTTTGTAGCCGTGTTTCTGAAGGGGACACCTTTGTGTGAAGGACATGTTATTGATTACAGTAGATGGAGTGACTTTATAAATAAATATATAAGTCACTCATGCTACATGGAATCTTCATAAACAAACCAAACATCTCTAAAAAGAGCAGCAATGGCAAACAACATAATGCATATGCTCCAGCATTTTTCCGTAGAGAGGATCTTGGCCTTTAGAGTTTTGGTTGCTTTCATCCTCCATTTTAAAAACACACTCACACCTTTTGAAAGCTGAATTTATATCTGGTCACATCATTTGGGTACTGCTTGAGCCAGAGTGGTGATAAATCCAAATTTCACAAAAGACTGTTGCTTTCTGAATTCATAGCCATTAATAGTTTTCCTCAGTGACTAGGCTAAGGGTGGTAATACCGACTGATGCTGATCTGCCTAGGAAGTTTTTTTTAATAGGAATGCATTAAGAAGTGACCATCACTCATAGTGGGCTCATAAATCATTGTACGGCAAAGCTTTTTGGGCCACTTGTAACAGAGGCAACACAAAACCCAACTCCTGTCGCACCCCATGTTTAAAAATATAACCACCATTATAATTTGTGGAATAAAAGCATAGAAGAGTAGAGTAAATTCTGTTCCTGGCCCACACTCATTAACTTAAGTGCACAGTGCTCAAATTCTCCTCTAAATTTCCTATTTAGTTTTCTCATTTTCAAATTGATTACTACCATTAATTATCAAACATTAATGTTCAGGATGTTAACACCCGCCTTCATGTTTCATGTAAAAACCCATCGTTGTGTGTTTTCTACAAAACATACTACAAAATACAGAAACCAACTCAAATATCCTGATTGCTCTCCTTGTATGGTAAAACCCGGTGAGTAAAGAGATCCCATGTAAATCGTGCACCGCCCACCAGCTGAAATGACTCTTCAGGGTTTTTTATTGATTTATTTGATTACCCTCTAGGAAGATTTGTTCATACAAAATCAATGCTATGAAACCATGCCTAAAGCATCAATTGTTCCATAAAAAATGAAACGTGTTGCACTGGTAAAGAGATGAACAACATTAATCACTGATGACGGACTGATTCAGTTTGAAAAAGAAAATACATTTCTGATGCTTGTTAATCTGCTTAGAATCACATGCTGTGCAATGGTCTGACATCCAGTGGTAACCGCAGAGTATTGCATCTTGTCTTTCGGGGACCGAAAGGGGACGTCGGCATAGGCGTGTCTGTAACACTATTCCTATCGTGACGTGTAGTGTACCCAAAATCCGTCACGCACCGAGGTCCCTCAGATTGTTTTTTTCCGCCGAGAAAACTGGTCGCCCTATAGCAGAGCTCTTAAAAGAGACATTGTTTATCTTTACCGACATGTCGGTTATTCCCCGTTAAGTCACTTCGGTCACAAGAACATCTTCGACGAAGACTACGGGGGATTCATCTACGGCTGTGGATTTTGGCGCCTAAAATCCGGCAGCCGGATTTTCCTCGCGGTGGGGCCCTCTGGCCGACCTATACAGTAGGGAGAGTGGGGTCGGGGTGGCCATATTGTTGCTATGTCTTTCCTCTTTTCCCCTCTTTTCCCTTTTGGTCTGGTCATCCTTCCCTTTAGCTATGGAAAGGACTCCTTTTAGATTCTGCTCTAAGTGTAGGGTCAGATATCCTTGGAAGGACGAACAAAGGACATCTCATGCCTGTCTCCCCCTAGAGCACGACGAGAAGCGGTGTGCGGCCTGCAAACTTCTTCAGCCTAAGACCCTTAAGGAGCACTGTGTAAAGCGGTGGGCCGCATACGGTATGTCGCGGGTGGAACCCCCTTGCCCCACCGCCACACCCGCTGAGAGTGACGGGGGTACCTCGGATGACCAAACATCTGTTGCGGATGTTATAGACCTGGAGGCGGACACTTCTACGTCTGCCACGCCCGTCCCTGACCCTTTAAGGTCTGACCCTGGTCTCGCGACAGGGACAACACCAGGCGACAGGGGCGTACAAACACATCACACTAAGCAGACAACCACAACACTGTTTTCGACATCTTAGTCGAAAAAGGTGAAAGCGCCAACAGGGCCGCCGAAAACTTCACTGGTTTCCTCGGATCGTTCAGATCCAAAGCCTTCCCTGCATCCGCAGCAGCGTCTTGTGACTGGGCAATCAAAATCAAGTAAGGGCGCTACTCCAAAAACTTCACACGTCGAAGCGCCGAAATCCGACGCTGCAATGGTCCCGAAAGCCGCGGTAGGCCCGAAAACTACGGCTAGGCCTCTACCCGGAAAACCAACCACTAGGCACTAGTGCACCTACCGATAGACCATCAGAACTACTGTCTCACGCTGATTCGGCGACTATCGAAAGCAGCATCAAAAGAATTACGGCGGCAGTGGGCCTTACCCCGGTTCCGCCTAAAGTCATGGGACAAGCCGCAGAAAAAGTTTCAGATGCGGATTGGGATCCCGATTCTTACGATACCTATGAAGATAGTCTAGAGCCTCTTTCCAACACCCTAAAAGACTCTTTTCGAATCCGTAGGGCGGAGAACGCCGTTCTTCCACCCATAGGCCCGCTTCCGTCCACTAAATGGACTACAGAGAAGTTTGAAGGGTGTATGGATTGGCTGGAGAAGATTATCAGTTTTTCTGATCATCCTCCCCCAAAAAGGTCTCGGGAGACCATAACCTCCAATTTCCTTCTCAAATTCAAGAAGATCAGTCTTCTGCCTTCGTTCAGCAGGAAGATGTTGTCCACATGGACACATATAGGGACATTTAGAATGAAGAGGAAGAAGCTTAATTTCTACAAAGTTATGAGGAAGAACAACAGGATACTACAGACAACTGGGAAGAAACCCAGCAGGAAGGTCAGGACCCATGGACACAGCAAGATCGGGACACTAATGTTTTGTGCCTGGATTCTCCTCCGTCCACTCCGGCTCGCCAGGCCTCACCTGTAGATGACCAAATGGCATTCAACTCCATGTTGAAAAAAGCAGCTGAATACTTTAAAATTTCCACTCAAGAGGCTGTGCCTGAGCAGGATTTTGTAGAGGATACCCTTAAGGAGAAGCCTCCATCTAGCCAGGCCATCCCCCTTCTTAATTCTATTAAGAGAAGGGTGGCCCCCTCATTGGTATCACCAGCTCAAACTCGGGCAGTGAACCCAAGAGTCGAAAAATTATTTCACCCTTCCCCTTCTGACCCTCTATACATTAGAGGGCACGCTGTCCCAGATTCATTGGTAGCGACTACCACTCGGAAAAGGGCAGGGGTACCCCTTGCCACGGGGGAATAACCGCCGGACAAGGAATCCAAGCGACTAAATACTCTAGGCAAACATGTCACTTCAGGCGGCCGCATACACTACGCGGATTGCTAATAATAAAACCACGCTATTGGCAAGCTATGATGGTGCTCAATGGAACTTGCTGCGTGGAAGGCCTCTAAGAGGTTCCTGAACCCGCCAAATCAAAGCTTCTCTCCATTGTAATGGAGGGAAGACAAGTTAACCAGCATGTGATCAAAAACACCCTCGACACTGCAGAAACAGCAGGCAGGTCTCTGGCCCAAGGGACCCTACTTAAAAGACACGCTTGGCTGCGTACCTCAGGTTTTAAACCGGAAACCCAAGCATCCCTCATCAATAAGCCCATTGAGGAATCTAACCTCTTTGGGAAAGCGGTGGATGAGGCCTTGGAAACAGCCAAGAAGGAGCATGAGACTCTGAAGTCTCTGCAGCAGATCACACAGAAACCTTCCCCCCAGAGGGGTAATAACTCTCGGCGGTCCTTTTGAGGGCAAGCCCGTGCTGGTCAAAACAACTACGGCACGGGGAACTTCAACACAGGACAAACTTCAGGCAGCCCCGCATACTACCATTCAAGGGGTCAGAAACGTGGCAAAGGCAGAGGTAGAGGCCCCAATCTCAGAGGAGCCACAGCCTCTGGTCAGAAATGACCACCAAATCCAGGTCCCCTCCCATGTCACCCCGGTCGTGGGGCGATTAACATCTTTCCTCATGGCATGTGAGGGGATATCTTCAGACCAGTGGGTCATAAAGACGGTCGCCCACGGGTACTGCGTGGAATTCGCCCGACCTCCACAATTCAGACCGCCGCACTCACGGCACCTTTCGCCAGACCATCTGCAGATCCTGAATCAAGAGGTGAAAGCACTTCTGGGAAAGAACACCATAGAAGCCATCACTATTCTTCAGGTAAACGAGGGTATCTATTCAGTGTACTTCCTTGTACCCAAAAAGGATCTCACCATGCGCCCTGTTCTAGACCTGCGCCCAGCGAACAAGTTTATAAAACCCCAGAAGTTTTGCATGGTAACACTTCAAGAGGTGATCCCATTTCTGAAACAGGGGGACTACATGGCGACATTGGACATGAAAGATGCATACTTTCATATTTCAATGTTGCCAGCGCACAGGAAATATCTAAGGTTCATGATCGAGGACAGGCATTACCAATTCAAGGTACTCCCCTTCGGCATCGCCTCGGCACCAAGAGTGTTTACCAAAGTCCTGGCAGTGGCTGCAGCACACCTGTGCAGACTGTCAGTCCCAGTTTACCCTTACCTCGACGACTGGCTCATCATGGGGGACTCATTCGACGCATGTTTTTCTAACACCCAAAAAACAGTAGATCTCCTCTTCAGTCTGGTTTTCTCAATCAACGAAAAGAAATCCAGTCTAGTCCACAGTCAAATAAAACAATTTCTAGGAGCTCTAATTGAACAAAGGACGGTCTCGTCTTCCCCTCCAACGAGAGGGTTCAGAACATGCTTTTTCAGATCCCTCAATATGTAGCCAGTCGAGAGGTAACGGTGCGCAAAGCCATGCGCTTGCTAGGAATGATGGCGTCATGCATATACTTGGTTCCCCACGCGCGGCTGCGCATGCAAGAGTGGCTCAACAGCCAGTGGTGTCAGCCCAGCGGACAATGGGAAGATCTGGTAGTTGTCTCGCCATCCTTCGTTCTCCCTCTGCAGTGGTGGTCAAGATAAATCCTCTTGAAGGGGAAGACCTTCACCACCCCTGCAGTGGAAGCCACTCTCACTACAGACGCATCTCTCACAGGGTGCGGGGCTCACCTGTTTCAGCAGACAGCGCACGGAGTTTGGTCCCCTCAAGTAGCATCCAACCATATAAACCTACTGGAGCTATTAGCAGTGTTCAAGGCTTTGAAGGTCTTTCAGGTGCAACTGCAAGGGAAGACAGTGCTGGTTCTAACGGACAGCACTACAGCCATGTATTACCTGAACAAACAGGGTGGCACTCACTCTCCAAGGCTATCCAAGTTGTCCCAAAACATTTGGATATGGGCTCTCAAACACAAGTTGTTTCTGTTGTCCCAAAATGTTCCAGGGGAACTCAATCTTCTGGCAGACATGCTCAGCAGATATTTTCCTCTGCCTGAAGAATACGAATGGCAGCTACACAAAGACATTGGCCCTCATTACGACCCTGGCGGAAAGTGACTGACCGGACCGCCACAGCGTAAATAGCGTTTCCGCCATTGCAAGAAGGAGCAAAGTGCGGCCCATTCCGACCCATCGGGCACGAGCACCACGGCATGGCGGAAGTGCAAAGTCCGCGATGGCGGAAATGACCCCAAAACGGCCCACACCGCCGCCGTACGGCGCCCTAGGTGCAATACCGCCACCCATCACAGCGGACACCGCAGTGTGCGCCTACCGTAAAGTACGGTGACCGGAAATATACGGAAACGGAAGTTAAAACACGGGCCCGGAACGGGAAACAACCCGCCGTACACCTATAAAACCACTAAAACCACACAACCACTAAAATCACCACCCTGAGACACAACCCAACCCGTCATCCACCCTAGCGAAACCAAGAAAAATGGGAAAAGTAGCGAAGAAAGCGTGCGACCGCAAGCGGCAGGTCCACTTCTCCCGTGAGGAACTCACCGTGCTAACAGAGACCCTCCAGGAGAATGCTGCCGTCGTCTTCTCCACGCAAATGACCAGGACGGCACTCGCAAACAAGAAGGCCATATGGGCTCTGGTGGCACAGCGGGTAAGTTCGGTGGGGACCGCACCCCGCACCCCACAGCAATGCAGGAAGCGGTGGGACGACCTGCGGATACGCGTCCGCAGCATACCCCCTCCAACCGCAACATTGCCACAGCCACCGGGGGAGGGTCGGAATCACCAATCAAGCTGACCCCCTGGGAAGAAATCTGTGCCTCCACCATCGGAATGGAGAGCATAGAGGGAGTCGGAGGGATGGAGAAAGGAGTGCAGACATCCGAAGATTCAGGTAGGTGGGCCTAATGAAACAATGCTAAATCCACAAAGTCCATCCATTCGAAGCACCATGTGTCCCCATAGTGCAACAGAAACACATGTCCAGGAGAACGTCCACACACATTGGCCTGATAGCGCACGTTAAAACCCACAATAAATACATAAATAATTAAAAACCCCTAAAACACGCACTACACGTGCAGCAGGCACACCCTAACTGCAGGCTGCCAAACAACTGCACCCTCACTCCACACACAAATGGAAGCACCTCCAAGGCCCCGACCCAAATCACCCTCAGGTACCACCCCAATGCATGTGATACATTGCCATTCCAATTCCCACAGACCCACCAATAACCCCCGCCCTCCTTTACTCCACCACAGGGTCCGATCCAAACGACGAGCTCCAGGACACCCCTACCAGCACACCTACAAAGAGGGCCAAGACCGACGGCCAAAGACCCTCCACCTCAGCTGCACGCATCAAGACACGGCAGCAGCACAAATCAAGTGGCAGCACACAGGAGGGAACATCAACAGGCACCCCAGCAGCCAGCATGCCCACAACAGCACCACCACAGGTCCCCCCAATGGATGCCACAGAAGGTACTGCCTCTGGTGGCAGCAGCACCATAGGTGACACCCCATTAATGGCAGCATGCTCCGACACAGAAGACGGGGATGCCGAAGTCAGATCCATCCATGACCTGTCCCAATCCCCCTGTCTGTTCCATCCCGTACACCATGAGGATACCACGCAGGGGCACCCACAAGACGACGACTGGCCATCCCCCACAAGCCCTGTGGCAGGGCAACATGAGGCGAACAGCCCCTCTGTGACACCACCGCAAATGGCCATGGCCCAGCAGAGGCAACAGTCCCTCGACCAGTTAATCGTGCAACAGCAGCAACTGGCCACGCTCCTCAAGGACCATGCCGATGAATGTGGGGGCACTAAGGCAGACATAGAAACATCAACTGAGACACTTAGGGCAGAAATGGAGAGAAGTACAGAGACACTAAGGGCACAAATGGAGAGTAGCACCGAGTGCCTGAGAGTCCAAATGGAGAGTAGCACCGAGAGCCTGAGAGTCCAAATGGAGAGAAGCACCGAGAGCCTGAGGGGGGAACTGCATGCGACGTCCAAAGACGTATGTGCCGAACTTGCCGCAGTGCGCCGTGTGCTCACTGAGCTCTCGCAAACCCTTAGGGACATGCATGGACGTGAGCAGGCAGAGACATCATCCGTTGCAAGTTCCGTCCAGGGCAGCCCCCAACGTAGATCTGGGAGGAACCTGCGCTCCACAGGCAGGGGTGCCCCTGATACCCGCAGAGGGGGCTTGCAATAGCGACTGCCCACGGACGATGAGCATCTTTGGACACTGGTGTTCGGGGGGGAGGTGGGAGGGTGGAGGGGGTGTGTTGGGCTCACTTGGGTGGCGGGTCGATAGGGTGTACAACATGATATCACATATGCCATAAAAAGTGCACGATCAACCAATGAGATGTGTGGACATTGATCTTTGTGTACTAGGCCATTATAGGCGTACAGTCCATATTGTGCATGTACCAGACACACACAGTGCCACGCATCCCGTGTCCATGTATCAGCCACCAGGCGTGAGTGCTAGAAGCATGCATCAATGAGATGCTGACGAATGTCACGGCCCTCCGGTGCCTCGCAGACTCCTTGAGGTGCTGCCACATCCCCACCCTCATCATGACCATCATCAGGTGCTTGCAGTTCTGCGTCAGGGGGCATGGGCACATTTCTACGTACGCACATGTTGTGGAGCATGACACATGCCATCACCATCTTTGCAACCTTCTCATGGCGGTACAGGAGTGCCCCGCCAGACCTGCTGAGGCACCGGAAACGGGTCTTCAGTAGGCCGAATGCCTGTTCAATGACTACACGGGTACGTGAGTGGGCATGGTTGTAGTCCTCCTCATGCTGGTCCCGTGGGTTGCGGACTGGTGTGAGGAGCCATCTCTTCAGTGGATACCCAGCATCACCTGTATGTGGACGAGAAACGTATGATGTGGAATGCCATTGCTACGTACGCACACCCCCCCCCCCCCTTCCTGCCAGGTCATTGCCGAATCACATACCCCACATTATCATGCATGTAATGAGACTCACCGAGTAGCCAGGATCTGTTCCCTGCGTGTCGCTCCATGTAGCGTGGTATTGTAGACCATAGAATCATGGGTTGATCCAGGGAATCGGGCACAACAATGTGTAATGATCCTGTTGGAGTCACACACCATTTGTACATTCAGGGAATGAAATTGTTTTCGGTTGCGGTACTGGGCCTCCATGGCATGTGGGACGACCAATTCCACATGGGTGCAGTCGATGGCACCAATGCAACCCGGTATGCCGCCAAGTGCATGGAATCCAACTTTTGTGTTGGTAATTTCCTGCTCCGAGCGTGGTAGAGAGATGTAGTCGTCTGCGTGCTTCAGGAGGGCATCGAGCACTTGCAATAGTGTCCGTGAGAACAGTGGCTGTGATATGCCATGCAACTGTCCGACTGTGTGCTGGTAGGTGCCTGTGGCCAGGAAGTGGAGTACAGACACCACCTTCAGTAGGGGTGGGATGGCGGTTGGGCTATCTATCATGCTGACAAGGTCAGCCTGTGTCATGTCCACAATGGCGGTTATGGTGTCCCGGTCCAAACGGTAGAGGGTGTGGATCTGCTCATCAGTGAGGTTGAACGGATGTGCTCGGAGGCGTGGGATTGCGGGCTGCCTGCGTGGTGGTAGTGGCTGTGCTGGCGGCCCTTGCTGGCCCTGCCTTGGCCTCCTCCTCCTCCTGCGTCTCCTCCGTGCGGCCGGTTGTAGTTGGTGTTCGTCTTCTTCTTGGAGTTGGAGTACTTGCAGTGCTATCAGGTCCCCCAGGGCCAACATCGCGAGTCCTGCCGGTAGCATTTCGGAGTGGTTGTGGGAGGAGACTGGGCGTGAAATTTATGTGTTTCCAGGCTGAATGGCCTCCACCTGTGGTGATTCATTCCACCTGTGCAAACTGCTCTCCCCTTTGGCCGAGCACGTCCCGCGCACAACGCTGCAATTCGTGGAATGGCATCTTGCTATTGCAATCTTGTATTTGTACCCGATGGCCGTGTAACATTGGTTGATATGTTCATTCTGTTGTGGTCCCATTGTTTCACATACCATCTGTGCAGTCGCGAACAGAGTTGTGAAGGGTCAGTGGAACGTAGTACTCGAGTAACGGTGGGCCCTCATTCATCACTGTACCGAGTTGCAACGACGAGCGGGGCGTCCCATTCGTGGGTGAAGGCAGTTGCCATTTTCACACACAGCCGCACTCAATGGATTAATTAGTGTTTTCAAACGGCCACAGATGCCTCTTCGACGTGATGTTGCAAATGAGGAATTCGAAGGGCGGCGCTTTCGGTTTTCAGCTAGCGGCGAGGAGATGCCCACAGGTCTGACTGCAAATATAACGTTCTATTGTTCAATGTCCTTGGGACAGGGGCCATGGCGAGAATGCTATGATTGATATGAATAGTATGGGATGCGCAATTGCGTAGTGGACGATAAGGCAGGACGTTCCCAAATACATGTTACTTCACTAGACTGGAATTACGTGCTGGGGCACTGTGGATTTTGCAGGCTGCATAACGCACAGACTCAATGGATATTTCTAATGTTATGTGAGTAAATATTCAGGCGTTTTCATTACGGGATGAGGGAATGATGAATGGATGCATGGGCAGGTGATTTGATGCAGTGTTTGCCATGTACAGGGCTTCTTGGGATCTGTCCGCCCCCCCTGCGCTATGTGATGCAGGGCTGCCATAGTGGGACCATCGTCTATCTGGCCTTGTTGAGCCCTCCCTGTCTCGACGCGCCTTCAGACACTTGTGTCCATGCACGTTACCAATCCCATCTGAAGGATTCTGTTTTCACAGGCGCATGCACAGGTACACTCGTTTGTGATGGTGTTTTCACCTCGATATAGGTAGTTATGATTCGCAAGTGGTTTTGGGGTGGTGATGATCCTTTGGAGTGGGCTTGCATGCATATGGCTGTGGATCTAGTGTGATCATTGAAGTGAGTTGTTCGAATGTAGTTCTGATGGCCATTCTATTCTGTTTCTTTTCTTTTGGTTGACAGGTATCTCCTCCCCTTTTGCCACTGCCATCTGTATGCCACTCCTGCAGATGGGTTTTACTCCCGACACCTGCTGCTTCGTGTTAATCAGTGGAGCAGCATTACGATCTTATGGGACGATCGCCAATGGGCCACATGCCCTTACGCAGTACTGGTGGCTCGGAGCAACATTTCGGCCTTTCAGCTGGACTAGTGCCTCCCCATTGGGACGGCCCTGCGGTTCTGTGCGCTTCCATGTTGCCTTTTCGTACGTGTATGTGGCTCTGTGTACCATGAGGGAACAGGGCGTCACACGAGTAGTGGCTGGTCATTTCTTGCGGATGCAGCCCACAATGGTGAAATGTGTTTTGGAGTTCATGGCCTGATGGCTGTATGGGCTTGGTGATATTGATGTGCATTAAAATTCTATTCTGATATGGGCCGTGTAGCGTTCTTCTTTGCAAGTGATGTGGCATATTCCTATTTGGGGAGCGATGTATTGTGAGGGGATCTGCATTGGGTTCCAGCTTCGGAGTTTTGTTGCGTGGTCCTGTACTGGGCGCGTTTGCCTACGAAGCCCGTGAGGTCAGGGATGGGGGCTGCCAATATGACAGTTTGAATGTTGTCATGCTCAGGGGCGGGGGATTGGGTTTTGTGTGACAGATGCCGGTCAGCCAGGTGGACTGGTGGAATGTTGTGATTTTCTGAATATTGCTGGTCACAGGTGCCTGTGTTTGCGTGCGTTTCTTGGTGGGGGACTGTGGTCATGTCCATTGGGATGGCTTCTGTATTCGTGCCATCTGTGCCCTGCAGCTCCCATTGGCCCCTCTTGAGGTCCATTTGTTCGTTGGCATGCATGGGTGACTTGTGCATTTCACTGGTTGCATTGTGGCTTCGTTGCACCTACGGGGAGTTGTACTTTGTGGGCAGGGAGCGGTGTACGGGCAGTCAGTGGGGCCGTTTACGGTTGATTCGCGATGCCGTACTTCTCACCATGGCGGAATGGTGCATTCCGCCATGCTTGATGGCGTTAGGTACATGTCCGCTGGGGTCGGAATTGGCGTACCGTTGCGCCATGGTGGTGTTTACGGTTTGGCATGGCGCGCGCGCGCGCGTGCTTGGTGCAGTTAGCGTTGGCGTTCACTACGGTGTCGCTAATGGCATCGTACTTTGCGGTGACGGGTCATAGTCGCACCGAGCGCTATTCGATGGCGGTATTGCATTTCCGCCATCGTTTTCCGAATTCCGCCAGGGTCGTAATGAGGGCCATTGTGTGTAACGTCTTCGCAGAATGGGGCTTCCCAGAGATCGACCTGTTCGCAACTCAGGAGAACGCCCAATGCCAAGGCTACGCCTCCAGGTACTCCCAGAACCGATCCAAGGGGAACGGTCTCTGGATAACATGGTCAGGGAAATTTGTCTGCACTGTTCCCCCCTCGACTCCCCTTCTCAACAAGCTGGTGCACAAGATGCACCAGGAACCAGTTACCATGATACTGGTGGCCCCCATTTGGGCCCGCCAACCTGGTTCTCTCACCTGATGGAAATGTCCCTCTCCCCACCAGTGAAACTACCCTGCCCGTACAACATGTTGTCTCAAGACAGGGGGGAGACCCTACCCCCATGCCCACAAACTCTGAACTTATTAGCATGGCTCCTGAGGTCATAGAGTTTGGGCACCTACAACTCCCTCAGAGGTGCATGGACATACTCAGGGAAGCTAGGAAACCAAATACATATTATTGCTATGCCAGCAAATGGAAACGTTTTGTTATCTGGTGCAATTCCAAGTGCGTCAATCCCATTGATTGCTCACCCACACACATTGTGCTGTACCTAACCCATCTGTTGGACAGTGGGTTAGTCTTCAATTCCCTAAAGGTTCATCTGGTTGCTCTGTCAGCCTACACCACATCACAATAAAAAGTGTTGTGGTGGAAAATACAGGTGATTAAAGCCTTTATGGAAGGGGTTAAGAGGATTTATCCTCCCATTTCTCACCCGGCCCCTGGATGGGATCTAAATGTGGTTTTAACCAGGCCCATGGGAGCTCCCTTTGAGCCTATGCATAAAGTAAGTCTGAAAGACCGGACTTATAAAACAGCCTTCCTAGTGGCTGTCACTTCTATCAGAAGGGTTAGGGAAATACAGGCACTTTCTGTTCTAGACCCCTTTGTTACAGTCCACAAAGATAAGGTAGTTCTGCCACACATCCCAGATTTGCGCCTAAATTAATCTCAAAGTTCCATGTGAACCAATCAATCGAACTACCCACTTTCATCCAGAACCCTACTAGCATGGATGTGTGCAGGGCAGTCATGTTCTACCTGGAAAGAACTAAACCACTGAGGAAAACAAAACAATTCTTTGTTTCAGTGGCAGCTGGTAGAGAAGGGGATCCTGTCTCTAAATCAGCTATCTCAAGGTGGATTGTCAAATGCATCACACTATGTTACACTCTTGCTAAGAGAGAACTGCCCTTCAAGCCTAGAGCACGTTCTACTCGGGGCACTGGGGCATCCATAGCATTCATTGCAAATGTTCCCCTTGAGTCCATTTGCAAAGCGGCAACCTGAAGTTCTGTACACACCTTTACAAACCACTATTGCCTAGACACTCATTCTAGGTCATTCACTCATTCTTGGTCTGATTCTCAGGTGGGACAAGCAGTACTAAGACATCTTTTCTCTACTGTTCCTTCTCACAATCCAACTCCAACTCCGGGTACTGCTCGCTAGTCTATGCACAGCATGTGATTCTATGCAGATTAACAAGCATAAGAAGACATGCATTACTTACCGTAATAGCATTTCCGATGATTGTATCTGCTTAAATTCATATGCGCCCTCCCTACCTCGCCGCTTGCGGTGGAAGGAACATAGTCGTCTTAATACTTCCTCTCTTTATGTACTCACTCACTATAGCCTTGGGCTCCCTCATGGCAGAAAAAATACAATCGGAGGGACCTCGGCGCTTGAGGGATTTTGGGTACACCACACGTCACGATAGGGATAGTGTTACAGACACGCCTATGCCGACGTCCCCTTTTGGTCCTTGAAAGACAAGATGCAATACTCTGCGGTTACCACTGGATGTTGGACCATATGCGCAGCATGTGAATCTAAGCAGATACAATCATCAGAAATGCTATTACGGTAAGTAATGCATGTCATATAAAATGTAACCTTTTGAATGCCTTGCCCCCAGTGGCTTTCGGTGCACAGGTGAACAAAACAGCATCCCGGGATTTGGAGAGGGCACACGAATGTCTGCCCATTCTACCAGATTTGAAACTATAGGCACATGTCCAAAGGGTAAAAAAGGCCACATATTTAGGACATATATATTGGTCCTATGAGTTCCCATAGCATTTCAGGAAAATGTGAGTTGTTCTTGTTTTAGCATGTTGGTGGCCCAGGGACCCCATGTGTTCAGTAACACACTAGTTATACAAAACGATGCCACTTACTAACTGGATACTAAGGTTGCAGACACCAAAATCTGATACACTTGGACATATGCCAGGCAACAATTATGCTCTGAACCTGGTACTGTGTTTCAATCATTTTATTTCCTTCTCTTAATGCATACCATGTTATTTCAGTACTGTTGTGTTGGGCACTGCTTGTTCTCTGATAGATGGAAGCTATGGTTAAGTGTTTGCTGTTAAATCTTGTCGTGAATGAGACACTCATGAAGAACGATTTGTTTTAAAAAAGCTGAATTTATATCTGCGCTCAACTAATACCCAAGACTATTACAGAACCTTGAATCCCCAGGTTCTACACAGGTAAGGGACTGTAAATAAAGTTGGCATTCAAAAAGAGTTTGTTTGAAAGATTTGAAGTTTTGAAAGCAGCCGTTTGAAACTCCAAAATGGCAACCAGTACAAATATTCAATAGCAAATGATTGGATGCTTGCAAGGTGGAAACAGAGTGTCTCCTCATTTTAGGCGTCGACAGGGTGTCCCTTCAAAGACACATTTCTTTAATTGTTCAGCTTTTATAAGCACCAAACTACCTTGTTGCTTTCTAGCACTCTTTTTAAAAAAATGTACAAGATGTTTGCCAAAGGCCTTGTGGCATTCACTAAATTAATTTAATGTACAAGGACGCTTGAAATGGCCAGATCGCACTTTCTTTTAAAATACCATTTTGATTTTTTTAATGTAACATTTTATAGTTTTTAAATCAAGGACATAGTGCCACACACAAATAATTGCCAATGATTGGTTACATGGTGTCAAGAACATCGCATTGGGTTCAAGTACAAGAACACAGTGACACAGGGTGGGACCCCGTCAGTTAACAGTTCAGTCTTATGCGTGGTGGCTGGAAAATAGCAAACAAAGAAGGTGTCACAACTGTCCATCATCCCCCCCTCCCCATACCTTGCCAAATTTCTGTGTTCATCCCCTAGCATTGTAAAAGCATCTCTCCAAGGATGCACATCTATCAATTTCTGCGGACCAGCGGCCAAGTCTTGGTCTTTCTGCTGGACCCCACATTGCAGCAATAAGCCTCTTCGCCAACCACAGCGTCACAGATAGGAACATTTTCTCATATCTGGTAAACCCAACCTCCCCCATATCCCCAAAAGCACCAGTTTGGGTTCACTCAGGACTTGAGATCCCAGCACCATAGATAGCCTACGAATGCACTTCCCCCAGAACATCTGGATCAGTTCACAGCTCCATAATATGTTGAAAAAGGTGCCCTCTACCCTTCCGCACCTCAGGCACATACCACTGTCCACTACTCCCCACCGTGCCATCGCCACCGAGAATAATATGCATGGTGCAAAATCTTATATTGGATTAAGCAGAGCCTGGCAGCTATTCCGATATCCCATGGGAACATGAGTGTCTTTACCCATTCTTCCGCCTCAAATGGTCCGACATTCCTCTCCCATTGTTTTTTTAAGTCGGGACAACTCCTGGGCCCCAAACGCCGTCAGCACCTGGTACAACGTGGAGGTGACCTTGGTGGCTATTCACTCTGCAAAGAGATTGGCTTCCGGGGGTGGGGGGACACCTCGGAACCCCCTCTAAGGCAGAGAACTGAGAACCAATGGCATGGGTTAGGTGCAGGTGTCTGTAGCATTCCTTGTTTGGTAACTCAAAGGTATCCTGCAGTGCACCAAATGGAACAAGTTGCCCCATCCCTCACCAAATCTGCGAGAGCATGTACTCCCCGTTCCTCCCAACTCATGAAATTATCAATTTTTTGTATTTCCGGGAGATATTTATTGTTCTAGAGAGGCCGATCCAGAGTAGGTTTCCTGCCCCAACCTATGTGGTGGTGGGCGTCAGCCCATATTTGTCGGATGTATAGTGTCATCATGGGTAGATCTGCAGTCCCCTTCTTATCTCTGTACAGTACTTGCTTGGGTGATATCTGTCCCATTCTGCTTATCTCGACCGCTATGTGGAGAAGCCTGGGATCGCCATGGAGCCAATCATTCACTACCCCCAGTTGCGCCACCCAATCGTACCCGTGGAGGCAGGGCAGACCAATGCCCCCTTCCCATACCGAACGTTGGAGAGTTTTGAGCGCGATACATGGCTGTCCCTCCTCTCACCCCGAGAGCAATCCCCAGAGTATGCCGTCAGTCGTTGCAAAGACTGTTTAGGGACCAAGAGTGGGCTGCCCTGTAGAACATACAGAGACGATGGCAGCATCTTGAAAAGGGCCGCCTTGCCCAGCATCATCAGTGGGAGTGACTGCCAATGTATCGTGTCCACAGAGAATTTATCAACGGTTGCAAGTTGAGTCAAAGGAAATATGCGTGATTCCTGCTCTCATGGATGCCCAGATACTTGCCTGGGGATCGCCTCGTCCCATCCCCTGTAAGGGAAGGAGAACAGATTTGTTTCTATTGACCGTGAGTTCACTAAACCCCTGATACTCCACTAGTATGTTTGTTATGGCATGACAAGCGATCACTGGGTTGCTCATATAAATTAGGAGTTCATCTGCAAAAAGAGAAACTCGCCCCCCCCCCCCCACCCCATGGCCATGTGAATTCAACCCACTTCAGTGCACTTCAGCGGCTCTATAGCCAGCATAAACAGCAAGGGAGAGAGTGGGTAACCCTGCCTGTTCCCTCGCTCCAGGGTAACATCTCTGGAAGACTCACCATTAACTCGTACCACCGCCTCTGGGAAACTCATACAACAGCCTGATCCATGACATGATACTTTACCCAAATCCCATCTGACCCATGATGACCCATAGAGAGACCATGGCCTGGAGCGCTAGTGGGTCTGGTATCACAGAGGCCTGACTGATGGCACACTGCACCCTGCAAAAGTTCATGCATGTAGATCTAGAGGGCATGAACCTGCATTGTTCCAGGTGTATTAGTGAGTCTATCACCTCTAGTAGACAGTTAGCTAAGACCATGCCAGGATTTTGGTCTCCCCATTGATTAATGATATCGGCCGGTGAGAGGCACAGAGTTCCGGTGACTTCCCCGGTTTTGGCAGCACCACAATGCATGACTTTTTGATGTCTGGAGGGAGATACCTATCTCCCTTATATTGCATGAATAGGCGATGCATCGGACCCACTACCAGGTGTCCCAGTCGCTTCCATATTTCCACTGGGAATCCATTGGGCCCGAGGGGTCTAGCCAGGTTGGAGCTGAGTGAGCGCTGTCACCACCTCCTCCTCTGTAATCTCCGAGTCGAACCCCGGTACCTGTTGCTCTGCGAGACGAGGAATTGCCATTGCATCAAGTGCATCTACTGGGCGTCCCACCGGTGGGGGCAGTACATCTCCTCATAGACTGCTGCAAATGCCTCTGCGAGATCCAAGTCCTCTGTTAGCGTCTTTCCCTCTGGGCCTTGTATGGCTCTTACGTGTCCCCTTCCTCTGTCTCGCTTCTCGAGCCAGGCAAGGATGGTCCCTGCCTTATCCCCTGAGTCATGAATCTGACTCTGCACCGCCCAATGTGCCGTTCTCGCATTGTCCAGGGCTACATTATGTAGTGTGAGAAACCTCAAGGTGTCACACCCGCTAGTCCCCAGGGATTTGCCACCCAAGTGGCCATGACACGGCCATCGCTATTGGATCCAGTTCCAAAGGGTAGACCAGTGCGGGAGGATAACCTGGATGGGGGGTCTTCTGGGAGTGGAAGTCGGACACTGAAGGGTGAGACGCGGTATCCCCTTCTTTATGACACCTTTTCCCCATTCTACCATGTAGCATACCTAGAAACTCACCCCCCCCTTTCCCGACACAAACACTTCCTCACAGACCGTTTATCGTGAGAGACAACGGACTAATACCAGAGCCGTATACCAGACATGTCCCAACACAAGGGTGAAGCAGAGTCAGGCAATTACTGATAACTACATCACACTTCCCCGCACGGATAAAAGGCGGAGCACGAAAGCACACTCTGATCAAGGTCAAATGCACGAGGAAGCAGCTATTCTGGGATGGCAGTTTAAACCGAGGAGAAATGCGGCGAGACCAGAGAGGACGACAAGGAGGGAGTTACCCTTGCCCTTTTCAGGAAGGGATCTCGATTTTCACAAAGCCTTAAGGAAAAGAAACATAAGACCAGGAATTACAGCTGATGAACGGTATAGCGTGTGTCAAAGGTACACAGGGCCCTCCCACATTGATAGCCAAGGAGAAGCAATTGCCACTGTGGTACTGTCCTTGACTCCGACAGCAAAGCAACGCCAACCAGTTCAGCACAGCCGGTGAGTCGGGAGAAACTGATAGCAGACCGGAGTGAGTTATGCTCAAAGGTGAAAATGGCAACATTGCAAATTGAACAAAGAACTTGTGTGCGATTGAACTTCATGAAACCAAAATAATTACCAGATACAGAGTGGTCCGGTGCCACGTGGGTGCTCACTACAAGGTCTCTTGTTTGGTACCCCCAGAGAGTGTAAATATTGAACGGTGAAATCGAAGTGGTCCTGCAGCAGGTTAAGTTGAATCTCCTGCACATTCGAAAGTCTTCGATTACCTACAAACCGGAATCGGTCTGAGCCCGGACGAGCAGGATCCGGGGTGAACAGTAAAACTCACCTGAGAAGATATTATTGTGGCAAATGTGAACCCGACTGAGGGATGCCTGCAAATTAAGGTTGGTCCGAACCCGACTGAGGGAGGCTAATTGTTTAAAAGGGGCTCAGAGCCCGGCTGAGGGGGATCCCAGGCGAAAAGTAAATCGCCCGACTTGAATATTTGGAAAGGAACTTTTCTTTGTTGTTTCTGGTACATCAGACCCTCTGAAGCAAGAAACTTTCAACGAAAGAGACTTGGGCATAGAAGGCCCTGATGTTGGTAAAAGGAACTGTGACCTCGTGCTGAAGAAGCCCAAGAGTGTGATGTGCTTGAGTGACCCACCTTGTCCTGTGCTGAAAACATGAGCAAGGGAGGCCAATGGCCTAAACATCCTGCCTCATCATTTTGTGAACACTTCTTTCTTTTTGTAGCATAGTGGTAAGGATTGGCAAGTATGCTCTTTTTATTTGACTAGACCCCACTAGGACTCTATTATTATTATTATTTGATGGTTGTAGCTTGCTCCCATCTTAGATTTAGGTTTAGATAGGCGTTTTTGATACCCCCAATGAAGTTCAATAGACACCCTTGAACTGTGATCACTTGTGTCTGTCTTACTTTGAAAGCATGCCTTCCTTACAGTAGGACTTCCTGCGCTGTGATTAGAGCCTCCTGCGAATTCCGAGACCCGGAGGCCAGGAACTCCTCTTCCGCCATCACCAAGGAAGACTTAGCCTCCTCTATATGCTGGGTGTGTTGACAGCATCTGGCCGGCACAACTGAGAGAGGCTCCCCAAAGAGTACCATTTTATAGCCCTCCCATAGTTTGACCGGGCTGTCAACCGACCCCTCGTTTAAAGCAAAGTATTCCGTCGGCTTTTGGGATAAACCCTCCAGTACCTCAGAGATGCCCAAGTAGTATGTGTTCAATCGCCATAATGCCATGGGTTTTGTCTGCCCGCTTTTAAGCTCCATGAGAAGCGGGGAGTCATCTGAGATTCCCCTGGCCAGAAATGTTGTGAGCAGGAGCCCGTGAGCCATCCCTTGAGGGACAAAGAAGTAATCTATTTGTGATAGGGAGGCATGCGCATTGGAAAAGAATGAGAAACCAGATTCTGACGCATGCAGTGCCCGCCACGCATCCACCAGCCCCAGCGCAGCAGCAAAGGAATGTAGCTTGGTAGGAAGAGCCGGCTTTCTATTACCAATATGCTATCCACGCCAATGACCATGACCTCGTTGAAGTCCCCCCAGTACCCACTTGTCAGCTTGGTCCAGGATTATTATTGATTGGAGATTGTTTAGCAGTTCGAGCTTGACCGTATAATGCCACCCCAAATGCCCCCCCCCCAGTTCGCCTATCACAACAACAAATTTCCCCCTCGGGTCCGCCCGAATTTCTTGCAGTTGAAATGGCACCCTCTTGTGTATGAGGACCAGCATTCCCCTTGCCCTCTTCAAGAAACCAGGATACATTCTGTCCAGGCCAAATGCGTTTCTGTTAGGAGAGCTATGTCTAGTGAATATCTATTGAGGAACTGGAGCGCCAGCCTGCATTTAATGCTGGAGCCTAGCCCATTGTCATTCCACGTCAAAAGAGAAACCACCCATCATGTGCCATCTATCCTCAGGAATTGTGTCCCGTAGTCTGCCAGCCAGCACCCTCTTGCCAGCACCCCCGGTTCCCCAAGTATCCCGTGATCCATGTCCCACTTCACCACCTCTGGAAGTCCCAATCTAGGCAGCAAACCAAACACAACCACAACAGAAACCTCCCCATACTTCCCACCCCCACCAGAAGCACCTGTCGGCCAAACAACACGTCAAAAGGACGTGGGAAAAACATTGCAACCATTTGCAGGGTAACCGTTAGAGCAGCTCAGGCTTCCTCCGTACCCTGCCCGGGACCACCCCATACCATGCACCCACTGGAAGGATCTGGTAGGCATAGTTCTTTGCCTGTTAAGTTATGAGTCAGCCTTTATCCATCAATTCCGAAACCTCTGTGGCTCCTGTCGAAGGTCCCAAAGGTTGAGTCTCAAAGAGAACCAGAGATGACCCAGGCTCTGACCTCGGCCTTACTCACGGATGCTGGGGTCTCGTTGCAGACAATATTTGAGTTTCTAGCCAGATGCACGCCTCCTTGGGGTTGTTGAAGGGCTGCACTTTGCCCTCATGGTATACCTTTAGCTGTGCGGGAAAGAAAAGGGCATATTTAATACCCAGTGAAATCCTTCCCTTTTTGACCGAGTCAAAGGATTGGCGAGCCTTCTGGACCTCCCTGATATAATCTGGGAAGAACCCAATCCAATATCTGTTGTAGGTTGTGGGGCCCGAGGCCCTTGCTATCTGCAGCAAAGCATCCCGGTCGCAGAAATTCAGGAATCTGGCAATTATGGTGCAGGGAGGGGCCTCGGGCACCAGCTGACCAGTTGCGCCCTTTCGATGGAGAAAGAATTGGAGAACTTCTTGGGGGCAAAGAGCTCTACTAGCCATCATTCTAGGAAGAGCTCTATGCTGGGCCCTTCCTCCCTTTCCGCCACCCCCAGGATGTGCAGGTTGTTACGCCTTGATCTCCCCTCACTGTCTTCGGCCCTGCTTTCCAAATGAGCATGTTTCTGGGAGACCACTGTGAGTTGCTTCTCCATCCGTTTAAGCGCATCCTCGAAATCTGAAATGTGCTGTTCTGCCTCTCTCACTGGCGATGCAAGGCTGCGCAGGTCCTGCTGGAGAAACGATACCTCGGTTGAGCGGCCATCGATCTTCTCCTCGACAGATGATCTGGACTCCTCAACAGCACTCATAATGTCTGTGAGGGAAATCTGTGAGGTTTGCATCTCTTGTCCTGCGGCGAGCATTGCAGTGATCGGGGTTGCTGTGGGCAGGGGGCCCCCCACTGTGTACTGACCAAACCTGTGCTGGATCCCCGTTTTCTTAACCTTGTCCTTGACCATCATGTCTGCAATCCAGACACTGGTACCCAGTCGTTACCTCAGCCTCCCTCGGCAATCACCTCCACCCGTGCCGGAGCTTCAGGGTCCCACCACCATGGGCCCAGGACAGATGCGTGTTCCCAAACTGGCTCTCCCAGGGGACTGTCCCCAGTGCTGTTGGTGCGTCACTGGACCTTCACGGTGTCTGCTATTTTGCTCTGTTAATTTCTCTGCATGGAGCAGCCTTTCCCTCTGATTAAATCCCAGGGCAACCAATTCTGTGCCTCGCTGTGACGATGATGTTGCATATGTGCCGGGTTTATCGTATCTGCGGGAGGCACTCAGCAGCCCTGGGCCGGGGACCCCCGCTTGGTCCCACTCCTCACCAGAATAATCAGCGGTCCTCTGACCCTTTTGTGTGTCTGGCCTGCCCTGCGATGTTCGCTTGCCTGCTCACCCAGCTTTAGAGGTCCTTGCCCAGGTTATCCACCCCACGTGCCTCGTCTCCTCCTCCTACCTCTGTGCACTCTTTTGGCCCACCAGCTCTGGTTGCCCCGGGCGAGCTGCCAGAGTGCGCCCCTGTGTAGGGAATTCCAGCCAATTCAAGTCTATCTGCACTATGTCCGCATGGGAGGACAGAAGTATGCAGAATTTCTTTTTTTTTTTTAAAAGGGTGGTGAAGGTTGCAAGCCTTATAGTGTCACAGATTTCGGCACTGCCCTTGAGCGTTTGGGTGATATGTTTGCAAGGAGGCAGCAAAGGAGCCAAAATAATGAAGAGCAGCTTCTGTGGAGGTATTAATTTGAGGGGCTTGGAGAATGTGTCCACGGTAAATGCCTACCATTGCTGCTGTTATTCCTGCCTGTCCTCACCGCATTCATGGGCTGGTCTGCCCTGTGCAGGGATTCCCTCACTCCTGTCCCACCCCTTAAGATGGTTCCAGGGCCTGGCAGCGGATCCCACTGTTGATTGTTGCCAATATTTCACCGCCTCTGGCCTGGCGACCTTATGCCTGCTATGTACGCTGGTCTCCGGTGCGCCCTTGCCCGGTGGCTGCAGCTCCACGTACTATCACAGACAGGGCCCGCTCCGGCCCTCCTCCATTATATCCGCCGCTCCCTCGGCATTGGGTGGCTATCTTACAGCAGTGCTGTCCTCCACTCCGCGAGCAGGTGCCTGTTCCTGCAGGCTCACTGGCCCACTCTGGTCCCCACCCAGGACCCCCCTCCATCACCAAGACTTGTAATTGTTATTGTTTATTTATACAGTGCTTTTGCACACGTGGACTGCTTCAAAGCGCTTCAAGACAGTAATCGTTCTTAGGCCTTGAAGTTTCCGAATAATCTAAACAGAAAACCTAGCATACTAGGCCTGGTGGCATTTCTCCTAGCACAAGTGCATGAAGTGTTAAGAATTTCAACCAGCTAGGTAGGGGGGACAGAAAAGGTGGGGAGGGGGGAACAGGACAGACAAACGTACTAGTCCTAGTACATTTAGTTAGTGCATGCGTACAAACGGAGGTGTGAGAAAAGGGGGGGACAAACGCGTCCAGTCCAACAGGGCCCTGGGTTAAGCGCAGAGAGGTTGCCACGCTCATGGCGCGTAAGCAGAAAGTGCAGTAGTGCTGAGGGATAGTGCAGTGCCCCGGATGCAAGTGCAAAGACCTGGCGGGGGGTGGGAGGCCCTGGGACCTGTTAGGCTCTGGAGGTGAACCAGGCAACCAGTCAGCAAAAACTGAGCATAGTTAGGAGGAGAAGTAGGATGGGGAGAAAAGAACAGAGGTTAGCAGGGTAAAGTAAGAGAGAAGAGGAAGGTCTTGTGGAGTTTCTGGAACTGAAGGTGCTCCGGCTTAAGACAGAGAGATGCAGGGAGGCTGTTCCAGAGGGAGGCACCTGCAGAGGATAAAGATCTACCCCCAAATCTCTGTGAAAGTGGCTCATCCGCAGAGAGTTGGAGGAGGATGAACGGAGGGCTCTAGAGGGAGAGTATTTCGGAAGAGAGCGATGTAGATAGTGCGGGCCCCGGATCCAGAAAGCCTTGTGACTATGTAGAGGGTCTTGAACTTGATCCTTGCAGCCACGGGTTGCCAGTGGAGGGATTTCAGCGCTGGTAAGATGCGGTCCCTGGGCTTGAGGCCAAGGATAAGTTTTGCGGTTCTGTTCTGGATGAGTTGTAGAGGACGTAGAGTAGATGTAGGAAGGTTGAGAAAGAGGCTGTTGGAATAGTTCAGCCTAGAGGGAACCAGGGCTCTCAAGGTAGTGAGCCTCTGGGGGAAAGTGAGAAAGGGTAGAATACCTTTGCAGAGGTGTAGTTGGTAGTGGTACTTTTTGGAGATGTCGGAGATGTGTGGAGAGAAGGAGAGAGTGGAGTCGAAGATGACTCCAAGATTTTTTGCCTCATTGGTAGGTGAGGGCCCAGGGCCAAGGGAGGCGAGCCAGTGGGAAAGCGGGAGCAGGGGTCCCACTGAGGACAATCTCTGTCTTAATGGTGTTCAGGCAGAGTTCGTTAGCAGCACACCAGGACTGAATTGCGGATAGACAGTCAGGGATGAGCGAGGAGGAGGAGGTTTAGGGTTGCCTAAAAGACAGCTCTGTCATCCGCATAACATTGAAAGTTAGAGGTACAGGTAGAGATCTTGTGGGCCAGGGGGTAGATATTGAAGAACCAGGGGCACAAGTTAGATCCCTGTGGGACACCACAAATAGAGAGAGTGATAGAGGAGTGAAAGGGCCCAAGTTCCACCTGGGAGGGCTGGTCAGAGAGAAAGGAGGCGAGCCACGCCAGGGCCTGATCTGTGATGCCCAGAGTATCATGGAGACTGGTGATCAGGATGTTGTGGTTTACCGTATCGAAAGCCGAAGAGAGGTCAAGAAGAATGAGGACAGAGGGAGAGTTGGAGTCAAGATTTGAGAGCAGGTCTTCACAGGTATTCAGAAGAGCAGTTTCCGTGCCTCTGGCTGTTCTAAAGCCAGACTGATGGTCATGAACACAACCAATATATTCAGTGTGGAGGGTAAGTTGGGCAAAAGCCAGCTTCTCCAGGAGTTTTCCCAGGAAAAGGGTGATGGAGATCAGGCAATAGTTTGCTGGAATAGATGGGTCGACAGAGATTTTTTTGAGCAGCGGGTGCACAAGAGAGTGCTTGAGAGGAGAGGGGAAAACTCCAGTGGCAAAGGAGAGGTTGCAGAGGTCGGCCAAGGCTGGAGCAAGAGAGGTGAAGGAGAATGAGGAGAGAGGATCACTCAACAGCAGCACCAGGCACAGCTGGCGATCCGGCCACGGCTGTCGGGTCACTGTCCTTGCAACCTCCCGGTCGCCTGTTTTAACACTTAGGTCTTCGCGGCCACCTCAGGCTAACAGCTCACCGATCCCGGCCTTGAAATGCCCCGATTTTGATGGGGATTGCAGCGGTATGCCGGAGAGTTTGGTGATCCCCTGCAACCACAAATATCTTTATTTTGTTGAAGGAAACAGGATTTTAAAGCAGAATATCGGCAGCCCCGGGGGAGCAGCAGAGGCTCACGTCCTCATCCGCTCACCATGCAACAGCGCCCCCCTAAAATGCCATTTTCGATAGTATTTTCTGCCAGTAAGATCACATGTTGCTCTGTTTCTGAACAGCTTGGGGCTGTTGATAGTATGAGCAAAAAATGCCATTGTCATTGAGTTGAAAATGTATAATAGTTTATAACCTAGCAGCTGAGTCAGTAACGAACTGCACACCAAGCAGCGAGAATGGATCCTGACCTGGTGAGCAACCTGACACTGATTTGTTGATACTCATGACTGAGCACCAGCCTGAGATGGGCCAGACATAGGATAGCTATGCAAAGGTGGACATGGCAAGGGAGAGAGGCTCCTGCTGTAACTGAATAAATCTTACAGCAGGAACCAGGCAAATCATCATGGGCAGCCCCTGTTTGTAACCAACAGTTTTATTCAAGAGCTGTGGGTGCATGGAGCCGACAATTTGCAGAAGATGCAGTGATGCTTTAAACAACCCGACAATTCTCATTGGGCAAGGCAGCATGTTCTAATAGTGTTAATGCCAATTCTAGGAGGCTTTGTCATGAATTAATTGACCAGAGTCTCTGTTGGAGGGATGCAGACCTCAAACTTGGTAGTGGTCAATTAGCTCAGGATAAATCTAGTGCTACATTTATAACACCATTATCTGTTTAGGTGCTACCAAACCAGGGATAGATTGAGCTCAACAGAAATATTGGATATATTAGCAGCATGCCAAGCTCATTCCACGTAACCCTATATGTATGTTTTATAGACAAGAAAAATCTTTCAGTGGAGTCAGTGAAGATTTGCATGATTTTTTGGGACCCCCGCCAACATCCTTTGCTCGATCGTTGACACCAACCAAAGATTGCAATGACATCCACCCATGGACCACAAGGATGCAAATAAGCTCTCGCGCATCCAAAAGGCAACATTTATACGGCATAACAAAAGGCTCTGTCGTTTCATTGATGGGTGAAATGTCGATGGGTTTTTCCCCCTCCCGAGTATTTTGTACCGAAAAAACTCATCGACTATTATTTTTTACCAATTCCCGACCACCCCCACACCCCATATATATACTTTTCTAACGTTCCCCTAAACATTTTGATGAGTTTTTTCATTAAAATCTACTCTGAGGAAGGGGGGGGCAATCGAAATGTCACCATTGTGTGGAGTAGAGAATGCTAAATAGCAGACTGTTAGATGCTCGATTTCCGATGCCAAGCATCTAGCAATAGGTTGAACCCAGTGAGCGGCCAGCTGCCAAGCTAGCAGGTTGTCCTGTGTGGCGTGATTGTTTTCATTTGCCTTCACGTGTCTCTCTTTTAACAGTTTTTATTACATGTTTGTCATTCTTGCAATTTCTACAGAAAAACTGGTCCCCATGTTCAGATTCCGAACGGATGAAATCTTGTGCTACCTCAAGCATTTCCTCAACCACCCAGAGTTTCACTTCCAAGAGTTGGGGTTGGCAACCCTCTCCACATTAAATCAAGGTGAGAAGTAATGGTGTTTTAGTGTTGTACCCTTTGACCAGATGTCTGCCACTCAGTAGTGCTAGGGATCAAAATAAGATTATGAGCTGGGCGTATTTGACTCTCTACTTTAGGAAGTTGGGCATTACAGATTATTTTAGGGAAGAAAACAACAGTTCTTATCCTGGAGTATTTTTAGGTAAGCAAAATAAATGTTCCCTTAAAAACCTCTGTATTTGTGTTGTACACTATACTTTCTTTGTTCAAGTAATTATATATTAAAAGATGCTTTTAAACATATATGCCTTCCTTAGATGGGATAGTATGATAGTAGAGCTCCTCTGTGTGGCATTCACTGCTGCTGTCTGTGGTCTGAACACAGCAATGCAGGTGGCAACGTGCTGCTGACACCTGCCTACTGTCACTTCCGGCTTTTTATGTCTGGGGAGCATTTTCCTAATTCTGGGGAGTAAAGTAGATAGGTATACCTATAGGGCTGTGGAGCATATTGAATACGAAAGGACCAGAAAGGGATACCTATTTATATACTCCCATGCGGGGAACCTGGATCAGAAAGGAGGCCAAGGTGGGCATGTTCTGCATGCAATTTTATTTTGGAAAAATTTACAAAATGCACATGTTGGGCTGAAATAAGAAAATCTTTGAAGACTTAAGCGAAGTTCAATGTTCTTGGGCTCCCTGGCTCTACTTGCTCTCAAATTCTGCCTGGGGTTTTAGCCCTTGAGTCAGCACGCCCTTGGGATGCATTCTGGGATACCCCTTCAAGGTCTCAGTCCTTTGGAGTTTGCTTAGGGTGTGTACCCAACCGCTTTGCTTCTCTTCCTCGGGCTGATGGTTTAAGGGGTTCCCAACCCCTTCTCTCTTTATCTTTTTCTCTCTCATACTCTCTTTCTAGCTCCGACTTTCTCTCCTCCTACTCTTCCTCTTCCTCCTCTCTCACTTTCTCCCCCTCGTTCCTCCCCCCCTTTTTCAGACAACTCTTTCTTTAATCTTCGTGGCCCATGTAGGTGGCGAGGCGTTGGTTCTGTTGTGTTACCATTTATTGCGCAGTACTGTGGAAGTTAAAATGGCATTCCCCGAACCCATGTCTATGTGTTGGGAATGTCTTGGACTGAAATTCTCGTCTCTGCAGAAATGCAAGTTCCCTGGAATCCGTGACAAAACCAAAAGCATGGTTCCCATGGAGGTGCCGGCTAAGCCGGCAAATTTGACAGTGTACCCTCTGCCTTCCTTAACACAGTGGAAACCATTCCCCTTAAAGGGAACGCTGCTTGCTTTGATGTTGGAACTGTCTGGTACAAGTTCCACACTCTTTATCTTGGTGGCTGGGAGTGGGTGGGGGCTCGTTTTGCTTATCCTGCAACCTTTTGTGACTGATCTGTCGATTAGGGTCAAGACACACACGACTGGCTAGTGGTGAAATAATGTGACTGTCCACTGCCACCTCTGACCAGGGGATCCTTCCGATACTTCAGACCAGGGGATCTTTCCGGGGACCAACATCCACTGGACTGGCTCGTGGTGGGACCTGGCCATCTGTGTCACTGCCCTGGCAGTTTCCAGAACCAGGATGGGGACAGTGGTCTTTACTGTGCTTACTCAAATGATCCCCTGCCTCTGCAAGAGGAATTGAATTCCTCACAATAATATTTTTTTATTGTCAAGTTCACTGCATTAGACTCCGAGGTTTCTACGTGTCTAGTCGGCTACTCATCTGCTCTAGTGAGGGAAAATTAATCCCTTGCCATGGTGTTTCTTTACATTCGTGAGTCTAGCTGCCTTAAAGGGAAAACATTAGCTGCTTGGCCAGCAACAGAAACAAAGTTAGGGGTTGTTCTGGGTGTCAGGGAAGGTGGGGGTCTTATGACTCTGGCACTTTTGGGGAATGCTCGACCGATATGTAGCCCCTGTTAAAAGGGCCAGTGACCCCCAATACGTTCCCTTTCACTGCCCTCTGCCCTAGGATGGGAGATAGGTGCCCGGTCTCTTTGGTCACCTCACTGGAAGTTCCACGTGTCAGGCAGGGTACTTTATCACAATGTGTATCTTAAGATGGATTTTAGGAATCAACCCTGCGGGCAGATTCTGAGAGGCCACCCTATTCTGTTGAACTGGAAATAGTGTGCAATGAAAACGAAAGGCCAGTAAAAGAGCACCAACACTTTACTTTTTGGACAGTTGGATCAGATTCAAGTAAGAACACTAGGAAACTGCCGGTAGTAAAGTCAGAGAAGAAAAACAGTTAAGTAACAGAACCATTCAAATAGTCCGAAAATACTTGACACATTTATGATATCCGGCCATAGCACTTAAAAAGTCCTTTCCTGCTAGAGAGGATGAGGCCTAGTGCACTAAGAGTCAGAAGTCCCAAAGTTAACCCTTTGTAGAGAGTTAGGAGTCTTTTAAAGTAGCAGTGTTGGCGAAGCACTAGGGCCTTATGGCTTCTCTAACAAATACTATAAAACATTTGCTACTGTCCTAGTGCCACATCTAACCAAACTGTTTAACTCTTTCCTAACTTCTGGGTCCATGACGCCAGCTATGGCAGAATCGGCCACTACCCTAATCTTGAAGCCAGGGAAAGATCTGGTAGACTGTTCATCCTATGCCTGATAGCGCTCCTAAGCACTGATGCCAAATTATTTATCAAAGTAATCGCTACTTGACTAGGTGACGTCCTCCCAGCAACCAGACAGGCTTCATAAAAAAACAAGCTGCACACGATAACATTAGGCAGGTGATGGACCTTGTGGCATTAGCACCCCAAATCCCAGGGAGACTATCCCTGCCATCCTTAGACGCTCACCGAGTGTTTGATAGCATGCCATGGGACTATTTGAAGCTACTACTGCCAGCATACGGGTTTGGGCCGTGCTTTTCTAAGCTGATGCTCGCAGACTTCAGATTCCTGACACCCAAATCAAGGTTAATTCGCTCTGGTCTCCCTTACTTCACTTGGGCAGGGGAACTAGGCAGGGTTGCCCTCTGTCTCTTCTGGGTTTTGCCCTGGCTATGGGGCCATTGGCTCAAAGAATTCACCTCCATCCCTGTATCTCTGGTTTGACATATGGAGGGGAGAGCCATAAGGTAGCCCTATATGCCGACAACATGTTGTGCTTTCTTCGCTTCGAGACTCACTATGCTCCTTGCCGGTTCTGACGGATCTTCTAGAACAGTTTGCAGGGGTATCGGGGTTCCATATTAATTATGGGAAATCTGTGGGACTAGGTCTAGCGGAATCCCCAGAAGCTTTGGTTATCTTAAGAGAGACCTTTCCTTTTCGCTGGGCAGAACGGGAATTCTCTTATTTGTCTTATTTGGGGGTGCAGATTACTTCAACCTATACCTGCTTAGTGAAGGCCAACATTTACGAAGCTATGGAAAGAGGCCATAGACTTATTACAGTGTTGGGACTCTCAAGAGATATCATGGCTGGGCTGCATCTGTGCTGTTTTGATGACTCTCCTCCCAAAATTACTATACATCTTCCAAGCGTTACCAATGCTACTTCTAGAGCGTGAGCGGCTGGACTTACAAAAAGCAGTTGGCCAATTTATCTTGTAGCGCAGATCGCCTCGAATCCCTCGTAAACTCCTCACCGGGTCAAAAGGGCTGGGCATCCTGGGGTCCCGTCGTTTCAGAAATATTTTCGAGCATCTCAAATTGCTCCACTGCTAGAATGGGCTTTGGTTGGAACTCACCTAAATGGAAGACTAGAGCCGGCCTCTTCCCTGCTCCCTTTAAGCCACCTCCTCTTCCTTCGCAAAGACGTGCGACAATCACATTGTAGTCTCTTAGTGACCACTCTCACCACCTTGTAGAACTGGGACAAGGCATGCGTGCAACAGGGACTCAAACCGGGGGTTGGTCCTCTTTCCCTGATCCTTCAGAACCCTGCTTTTTCACCAGGCATACACACAAACACATTCAAACATTGGGGGTCTGGGGAGACCTTGAGGCTCAAAGATCTCTATAAGGACGAGGATCCACTCACGTTTATTGAATGTAAGGAAAGATTTCATTTGTTGGAGGCGGAACGCTTTCGCTATGCGCAGCTGCGCCACTGGGTGTCCAATACTGAGGTTAGGCAAGCGGGCTGTCACTCTCCTACGGCCATAGAACTCAGGGTGCTGGAAGAACAGAGCTCGATTAGGGTCTCAACATGCTATTGTCTACTCGAAAATGCGTCTTCAGGGAGAAAATCCCATAAATGCTGCAGTGAGAGAAAGAACTGGGATTGGAAATTCCAGAAGAGTCATGGCTGAAGATATGGACCCGGGCACATAAAAGCTCTCGATGTACTCTTATTAAAGAAGGGGCACTCAAATGTTGCTTCCGTTGGTACTTATCCCCTCAGCGATTGCATGCAATTCACCTAAATTAGTCTGACCGCTGTTGGCATGGTGGGGGCTACTGGGTGACTTAGCCCACATGTGGTGGAGCTGCCCCATCATACAGCCCTATTGGCAAGAGATCAGATCCAAAATCAAGGAAATCACAGACAGTCAGCTCCCCATGTGTCCACTGACCCTCTTGTTTGGGGATGTCCCTGAGGAAGGGACACTTCCAATGGCAGGCACCAAGTCAGATCTGATATCTCAATTATTGATGGCAGCACAAATGACCCACTCAAGCTTTTGGAAGACAACAGAGGGCCTGTGCACCTCTTACTGGTGGGTGAAGATATGGGAGATCATGGGGATGGAGAAAATGGCAATGCTGCTTGCAGGCCGAATGCTAAAGTTCTCTCGAACCTGGGGCCCATTCCTGGAATGTCTCTGATAGAGAACAGATGTTTTTTCGGCCTCTGTTATTGAAACATCTAACTTTGCAATAACCATACTGGTGTTCAATGAGAATGCTTGCAGGGAATATATAACTATTCGATTGTACCTAGTCGTGTGATAATTTAAATTATTGGTGTTTTTTTTCTTTCTTTGGTTCATGAGGGAGGGATTTCTTGTTTAACAATCATACAAAATGAAATGTTTATGTTCTAATTGTATTCTGGTTCTTGCCACATCTGGTAATGTAACCATTGAAGTTTCAATATAAATACATGTTGCAAAATAAAAGGTCACGGGAAATGAGGAATGTGAAAAAGCCTTTCAGGGGCTGACGCATGCCCTCTGTAAAGTTCCACTGCTGAGAGCCCCAGATCATACTCAGGCCTTATTAGTCCAAACTGATGCTTCCAGCATAGGGATAGGAGCAGTCTTTTGTCAATTTGATTGCGAAGGCAGGGAGCACCCCCCCTGCCTTATTAGTAGAAAACTAAACAATAGGGGAACTAGGTGGGCCACAAATGAAAGTGATTTTTTTTATTTGTATTGGCCTTGAAGAAGTTCAGACCATACCTCTATGGAACTACTTTCAGGATTCAAACTGACCACCAACCCTTAAGGTGGTTGATGCAGATGAAAGGGGAAAACCCAACATTTCAGAGGTGGTCCATAAGCCTCTAAAGCTTTGACTTCACTATTGAGCACAGGTGAGGTACCAAACAGAAGAATGCTGATGGTCTCTCCAGAAAGTATGACTGACTGGATCAAGAGATTCATCCAGCAGTGGATTAGATCCTCCTGTCCCCACTCTGTGGGGACGAGTGTTAGGGAGATGTATTATGTTTATGCTTCATCTTCTCTCCTAGTGAGACCCCCAGCACTTTGTGCTGGACTTCTGGACCCTTTTTCTTTAATCCTGAATGAGTGGAGCCTTTTTCCACTCATTCATTCTTATGGGCTCTGCCTTTTTGAACTCTTTCTTTTGTATTTTACTGTCACTATGGAGTCCACTTTCCTCCATATCTCTTTTAAGGCATATGTATTTTTACTATTGCAGCACACAGCTCCTTATAGGCAGTGTTGCTGGGGACCCTTTGGGTCCTCCTTTGACATTATTTTCTATATCCTTGAGTAACTACAGTTCTTAAGGAGAGATACTCAGTTGTCTCTCCTAAAACTTTATAGCCTGAGAGATTAGCACACACCAGCTTATGTGGAGTTCTAAAGGGATACTTAGTATCCCCCATCTCTCTGCTCCTGTGACTTTTATGTCACATAGACAATCTCCTAGTTATGGCTGGTGGCAGTGGACGTGTTCTACCAACTATTGTGTGAATATTCTACCGCAGGCAATGTCCATAGCCTCAGTTATACACAATAGGGTCACCCAAGTATTAGCTTGGTGGCTCCTTTCTTTTATCACCATTAATAGCGTGGTTGCTGTTTGTCAGCCCTTCCTCTACCGTCCTGGGAGGGGGAGGCCTGTGTGTGTGTGTGTTTTGCCTTTGGCCGGAACCCTTAGACGTCCCCGCCTAGGCTCCAGTGCAGTTGGGCAGGCAGGAGGGGGGACGGGCAGGGGGAGGGGCAGTTTTGCACTCCCCTGTCCTTTGTTTGCCTGAGTGCCTGAATGGAACCAGCCCCACTGGGGGTCTGGCTGTCATGATTGGACAGCCACCCGCTCCTTTCTGTAAATTGCTGAGCGAGATTGCAGAGAAGTGTTTGCTGGAACTGTATAAAAGGTGAGGCTCCTGAGGTGAAAGGCAAGTCGACCACTGGAAACTGAAGTAACCAAAGAAGAAGACAACCAGAATCGCCTGCAGACCCTTTGCAACAATGTGAAGCGCCTACTGCTGTCCTGACCTTGTTTTCTGCACGACAGAGGAACTCCGAAGAGGACGACTCCTTCCCTTTGACTGGTGGGAACAACCAGTCCTAAGACAAACTTTGATTTGAGCCATGTGAGTTTCCAGAGCTGTGAAACCCCAATACCAGGAGACCTGCTGCCCATTCCAAGTGCAGCGTTGTGGAAGTGCCGAACTTGCCGAAGTCTTTTTTGAACCCTCAAGGACACTCCAGAGGTCCGATCCAACTCGAGATCCGGTCCAACTCGCCCAGACCTCAGCAGAGTGTGGGACTGTGAGAAGGGAAGATTGACCGGGCGTATCGCATCCTTTGTTGGTGCTGTAGAAAAGGTGCCAAAACCGCAGAGTGACCAGAGACGTTGCTGAAAGCCATGCCCGAGGTCCTCCCTCGAGACTGCTGCTGAGAGATCCCGTCCATTGTCCTGCCTTTTGTCATCAGACCAAGGAATCCGGTGGTCGGGTCCAGCGCCGCCACACCGAAGAGAATCCAGTCATGATCTTTTCTTCTAACGTAAGGTACTGTGGGGAGAAAGGTATTGCTTACCTTGATCCGTGAAGTCGCTCCAGAGCGCTGGCCCGCACATATAGGTGTCCAGGGTACCCCCTCTTACCTCTGACTCAAGCCGTTGCTTGTGTCCCTTTAGCGAGTCCTTTAACAGGGTCTCCAACATTGATTGTGTCTTAGAGACTGTAAAGTAGCCACAGGAACTTTCGTATTCTGCTGCTTGTCAAGACTGTAGGCCCTCTCTGAACTGCCTTTAGATAGGGTTGCATTTAAAAGACTTGCTGTGCGAAGAAACTCCCTCTAAAACCTTACGAACTGCTAGTGTTGCACTAACCAACAATTTTCCTTCCCAAAAGTCACTATCTTATATGTGTATGCAGAGTAAATGTCTTTACCGTATTTTTGTTAAGATTCGCAAGTGCACGTTATTACTGATAATACGATAGAACTGTCATTACTGTCAAAAGCTGTAACAAATGTAACCCAGAGCAACTACAAACTAAGCAGTGGCCTTTGAAAAGTATTCTAAAGTGTTCCTAAGTGTTTTGGTTTATTGTGCTAAGTAATTGAAAGTGATTCTTGTGTAAATATAATATACATTTTAATATACATTTATGTGTAAATATGTCTTTGATGTGCATTACTAACTAGGCTCGGTGTACTTACCTACAGCTCACATCTTCCTTTTATGATGAGCCTGACTACTGTGCCACTCTACCAAGGTTCTAGCAGTAGTACAGACTGATACTAAGAGCTGCGGGATCTACAAACCACTGGGATAGATTACTAAATTCTTAGCTCCAAGTGGCACTTTAGGAAAACACCCCTAACAATGGGCGCCTTTAATTTCAGAGAAGAAAATAATTCCTCTAACTGGGTAAAAGGACAACACTCAAACTCGTGCAGTGGGAGCTTCAGGAAGGAAGAGATCACAGCTGGCCTATTCGGTCAATGGGTTCCAAAAGAGTTTGCGAGGCACAACTTGCATGTTCAGTGGTGGTGTTTTCATTGATGGACTGCCTGCAACCAAGAATCATAATATGAAGCATGTATCCCTTGATTGAGATGCAGACCGGCTGCTCAAAATACGAATTCCTGGGATGTAGTCTCACATTTAGACCTGCATGAGACAGTGGTTGTGATTACAGTGAGAGAATAAAGAAGACGTCTGTTGGAAAATGAGCCTTCCCCCACCATGGTCCTTATCATTTTTGGATCCTTGTTTCTTATAAGGGGAGAATCCTAGCTGTAACATAGCAAAACCTCCATGTTGTCCTCTCACTTTATACAGATGTGAACAGAGATTATTTCTAGCTCTACGGTCACTGGAAAAGAGTACACTAGACTTCTTAGAAGGCTTCATCTGATAGCCAGCAGTGTCAGGGTAGTGCTTACACAATGAAATATAGCAGGCAACATTACAAGGAATGTGGTTACCAGTTGAACGCATCATAGTGCATTGTAGTATGCGTAAGGACCCGCCAGTGAGTCGCTGCTCTGCTACGTCTTAGATGCTACCTTTCACTGTCAGTGACAGAAGCCATCTCACAGACAAAAACTGGCCTCCATATCTTTATAGAGCCCACACACCTTTTGTGCTCATAGGTGAGCACTGCTCCCCATATGCTTTCCACTGGTTTCCAAGGACTCTAAAAAAGCAAGGATCCCTGCAGCACCTCTGCAATGACCGATCACACATACAAGGATCATTCAAAGAAGGGGAGAAAAATGAAGAAATATATACCATCATAAATAAAAAATAGAAAGCCCTCGAGAACTGGATCTCTAGCCCACACAGCCACTACCTTCAACTTAAGTTTAGAGATATATAATGATGGAGCTCATGGCACTACTATTCAAAGACATTCCCATCATCGGAAAACAGGTTACATCTCAGGACCAAAAAGTGCACAGATCACTGTGTTCCGGATATTAACTGGTGTAAAGAAGTAGAACTGAGGCAGCTTTGTGCACACATTTGATGATGTATGTGAACATTGGACATATGAGAGACGTACAATTTGAGAAACAGATTAGCGCTTCAAGGCATGGCTGGCACCTCAGCCACGTCACACCATAAGCCTTCTAGCAAAGGGTTGTTTGTTGTTAGCATTGGTCTGCCTTAAAGTTGAGGGGTTTTCCAGATTTCTCCCTACTTAAAGAATCTTTTAACTTAAAACTTTTTGATGGGGCAACACAACAAATTCTTTACCTGTTTGGTTTGTGTGTGATCACTTTTGTGGCCTAAGTGCACACAAGTAATGTGCCCTCTTTCTTCTTCACAGATGCTGAATTTTCATCTGCCATCAGTCAGAGCCAGATGTTGGAGCAGATGTCTCGCATCCGTGAGCAGACAGAAGAAACCCCAAAGCCGCCTGGTGATTGTTAATCACATGGACAGTTTACAATTCACAAAATCAAGTTTACAACATTTTGTGCGTTTGTCTGCGTGTGTCTGTCGTGAGATTGGAGTGTCGGTAGTGAAGGCAAGATCACACGTGACGTGTCTGTTTTTGCAGATCATAGTTTTTCCTTTAGAGGAATGTCAAGCAGTTTCTGGAGTATCAATTCCTTTCTGCAGCTGTGATGTTGTACCAGTGCCAATCTGTCATATGGAAAAATGTGTTGACTACCAATACTAATTTCATGTGTGTTAATACCCTACTGCAATTTGTAATCACCTAGGCAACTTGTACACATCTAGTGTGCATCTAACACCGGATATATAGCAAGGGTCCCCCATCCCAGCTACCTCCTCCATCCAACAATCAACCTGACCCTTCTTTATTTATTGAACACCTCTGTGTTAACCCAGTAGCTTAAACCTAACTATGATTGTTTTAATATTTGTTTTTGCATAATTTGTTAACAATTTGTATTGTACTTCTGTATGTTATTTTCCTGTATGCAATTCGAAAGAAAACAAGAATTATGGAAAAACACAGCTAAGGCTATGTGTGGCCTTTTCATAAAGGACAATAAATTGGAAATGTTGACCATTGATTGATTTTTATTGCTTCTGTTATTAGTACTTGTATCCTTGTACATAGTACTCTGATGTGATATCTATACTGTCTACATCGTTCAAACACAAGTCTGAGTGAAAATGCATAGAAGGGTTTGGACAGGTAAGTCGCAGAACCAGGTTGAACTGCAAAAGGAAATTGAGCATCATGTTTGCAGGTACGTAGTAGTTTGGCGCAGGAATATTGAAATAGTGCACACAATTCTATGGTGAATGGCTCAACGTTTGGTTTGTAAGATCTTACTTAGCTCTGCAATTGCATGACAAATTGGTCAGCCAATATGGAGTTTCATTAAATGTCTTGGTGGGGTTCAGAAGTCTTGTTCTCTAGTATAATAGTCTTAATACTCCATAAGCAACAAAAAGGAGTTTGGTTTTGTATGCACGCAACCACAAAAAACGAGACTACGTAAACAGTTCCTTTACACAATAAAATTACAATCTAGGTTACAATTATCATAAATAACGAATGCATAGTTTTAAATTAAAATACTGTTTTGGATTTTAAGCACATTACATTGGAAATTAGGATATACAGAAAAGACATCAATGTACAGAATAATGACATTCATAAAGATTCATACTTGGCCCCACATGAGACACCCAAGACATACTGCCACAGTGGAAAGATCTACTTAACATTGATCTATGTATCAGATAATAGGCCACCTTGAGTAGTGTCTACTTCTCCCTGCAATTGTTTAGTCTGTTATAACTACAATATGAGCCAACCCAGTACGCTAAACTGTCAAATGTGCAACTAGACTTATTCTTTCAACGCAGAGACAGTGGGCCTCATTACGAGCATGCCGGCCCGGTAACAACGGTGCCGGTAAGCCTACCAGCACCACTGTTACTGTACCGGCACACTCAGAGTCTGCGTGCGGCTGCCATCCGACCACCAGGTCATGACCTGGCGGGCAGAACGGCAGCCGGTGGAAGACTTTCACGGAGGCACCAGCACCGTTATTTACAGTGCCGGTGCCTCCGTGTTCCCCATTCCCATTCAGTTCTATGGGACTCAATGGGAATGGGGAATACCATTTTTCCGGCGCCTGACTTCCCGGACCGGCGGGGTTAGAATCCACCGCTGTTACCGGGAAGCCAGGCAATGTGAAAATTCACGAGTCCGGCGGCAGAGATATCTTCTTTTGTCATTCACTTTTTATTTGCAATCAGAATAAAGGAACACCAAGAAAAGGAAATAATACTTGAAAACGATTATCAGTAAATGGTCATACATTTCTAAACAATAATTTCTCGGTTTCAACTGCCCAAAACGAGTATTCATTTAACAGAAAAAAAAGACAAAGAAAATGAATACATAGCATTAATTCTAAACTATATAACAGTGGTCATGAGACAATTTAAAGCAATGTGATGCAAGACATGTTTTGGGGTTTATGTCACAAATGTGATAAATGGGCCGCATTCATCTAAAAATGTGGTTATCTCGCCGTTGTGAGTGGCCTCAATTTTGCTCATTGCTGCCACAAACCATATTTTAGACCTCCATTCACTTACATCCGGGGTTTGAAGGACTTTCCAATCCCGGTCTACTACTGACCGTGCTGATACCAAAAGGTGGGTGATCAGTTGCTTTCCCATCTTATACATCCCCTCCGAATCTTCATCTCCTAGCAAAACTACTAAGGGTGTAATGTGCAAATCAGCGCCTGTGATGTTTTAAATTTGGGCAAGCACTTTTTTCTAATATAACTGAATGGGGATAAGGTAGGGTTCATTTTATGGAGCCTCTCTGGGGTATGTTACCATCTATATAGTATTTTGTAGCGGTTCTCCTTCATCTGTACTCATCTGGATGATTTTGCAACTCTAGTTCATATGTTGTATCAGGCTACATCTTCAAATGGGGAGCCCATCCCTGCTTCCCATCGAGCCAGATAGGGATGTGGGGGTTTGAATCATCTCTTGTTTAAAGATTTATATAATGAGGACATGTTGCGGGATGGAGGGCCCCCAAGAAACAGATCTTTAAATTGGGTAGTCTCCCTCTTAGCCTGTTTGGCCACTTTCGTGTTCGCTAACCAATGTCTAAGTTGGATGTACCCATATTTATCTGTGTCCCCAACCAGAAACATTTGTGTGCATCTATCAAAGGTCTGTGGTTGACCACCTTCAAACAGTTGTCCCAGCCTCAGCAATCCCTACTTCCTTTCATCGAGCAAACCCCCTCTCCTGCAGGCCTGGAGGAAAAGCAAAGGTATGCCATATACGTTTAAGTGGAGAAGGGAAGACTGACACTTCAAATCTCTGCGTTGCCTTATAGTCTAACGTTATCTTGGTGGATGAGAATAAGCAATCATTGCCTTTCCTGCCTTGGGGGAGTGCCAACACCATTCATGCAACGGGATACCACCTCCCTTCCCTACCTCCTGCACTTCTGTTCACTGCACTCGCACGTCCGAATGTCACAAGGCCTAGTCGGACCACGATTGTATATTTACTGTTTTTTGCCAATATTATTTACTACCCTTGTTTCCTCCCAACTTTTGTCTTGTGGCGCCTGGAAACACCATTTTGTTGTATAGGCGCCTAACAAATGCTCAATAAATAAATAAAATGCCAATGACTGAAGGCTCAATGTCTATCCAATGCTTTGGTCGTTTTGACAGAAAAATAACCATCAGGTAGACCCTGGAACAAACCTTTTGAAATACAGAAGGAAAAATGCTGTTAATTTTCTCGCCGCCCCCACCCCACTCCACCCCCTCCCTCCATCCATCCCTCCCTCCCTCCCGCTTTTAATACTAGCAGGCCCAACCGAATGTTGGGGACAAGCAAATTCAAGTTAAAGAGGCAAGTTGATCAATCATGACTGACGAGGTGAGGTCACAAGCACTCCCGGGGTAAGTGTAGGTTTCTAGGCATAAATGAGGCCAGAAGGGACATGCTGGAGCCATATTCTAAAGCCTCAGTGAATTGCATTCTTCACTCAAGAGGACCGCAGACCAGTTCAACAAGGAGTCCATTTTGTTGTGGGTGATTGCTGACAGTTTTTTGTATGTAAAGATGGCCCATAACTTGGTGAGTCACTCAGTTTTGGTCAGGGTAGAGGAGTGTTTCTATTTCTGGGCGAGGGCCAAACGTGCGGCTCTCAGCATAACTCCGATCACCCCTCGAAAGGAGCTCACATCAGAGTCTGGGGATAGAATACCCAGGATGAAGTTGGAGCGGGTGCAGGGAGGACGCAACACCCACAATGTCCTTGATCCAATTCAGCAGTTCTGGCTAATAGGTCTGGACAGATGGACACTCCCACCATATGTGATACCAAGTCCCACGCTGGGCATATTGCCTAGGGCAAAGAGGACTCCTATGAACATCTTTGAAAGGCTAGCGCGGGGGAGATGCCAGGTGTGTAGGACCTTAAAGTTATGCTCCATAGCCGAGGTATAGAGGGTCCCTGGGAGGAGAGTTTTATAGACGGTTCCCCATGTTGCCTCATCAAGCACTATACCCAATCTCCCCTCCCAAAAGTGTTTGAAAGTTTGTCTACCCTCTAGGTTTGCTGTAATGAGGACTCTGTATATCTTAGAGGGGGACCCCTTCCTTGAAGTGGATTCTATTCTTTTCTCAAAAGGCTTGAGGGGACGAGTCAGTTCAGCAAACCATTCGGGGTTGATGAAGATTCCTTTGAGGCAGAGATATTCAAAGACCGTGAATGTTCCATCCCCCATGCCCTCTGATAGTTGGTCATATTCGATGAAAGAATTCTGGCGAAACAATTGAGCGGCTCTCTCCAGTCCCATGTCTGACCACGATCGAGTGTCACGCAGTCCCCCACTACCCAGGTCAAAGGGGGGACCCCAAAGGGAGGTCACGGGGGATGGCCAGGAAGATAGAGACTTATTCTCCTTGTTATTTATCCAGGAGGTCCAAAGCACTGCCAAGGTTGTGTGTGTCTTGAGATGGGGTGGGAGGGTCTTAATCGGGGGCCAGAGGAAGTCTCGCACTTTCTTAGGATGGTTGTGAGTGTACTCGATATAAGTCCAGTAAGTGCCCATATCGTCCCTCATGTGCTCCATCATTACCCTGAGCTGGGCAGCCTTGTGGTATTGCCTAAAGTCTGGGTGCACACAGCCTCCAAGGGTTTTCGAGAGTTAGAGTTCAGTGCTTAACCCTTGTTTTTTTCCCCTTCCAAATGAAACGCTGGACCAAGCCATGCAGGGTCGAGAAAAAAATGTCTGGAATGACAATAGGACGGGCCGAGAAGAGGTAAAGGAGGCGGGGGAGGATATTCATTTTGATTGTGACCATGCAACCAAAACATGAGAGCGTCAGAGGGCCCCATCGCAAGAGATCTGTTCTTATCTTAGCCAGGATCGGGGAGAAGTTTAATTCGAATAGGGTTCCGACGTCCCTAGGAAGGGATATTCCCAAGTATGGGGATGACGTACGCTCGATTGTCATTCCCCCCAGATCTGTTTTCCCCCTAGTTTCGTGGTCCCTAACACCCATGGGCATTATGCATGACTTGGGAAGGTTAATCTTGAGTCCGGAGAAGACTCCAAAGGTGCAAATTAAGTCAAGGAGGTTTGGGAGGGAGGCGCCCACATTAGTCATGTAGATGAGGAAGTCGTCAGCGAAGAGTGACAGTTTAAAGTAATGGGAGGTCATTATGCGGTAGGGGGTTAACGGCGCCGGTAATGGTGCCGGAGCCATCAATCCCTTACTGCCCCATTATGAGTGTGCTTGCGGGAACCCTCTAAGGACTTAAGCATCCTTAGCGGGTCCCGCAAGCAGACCAGCATGCTAACAACGGGCCCGTTGTTAACGGGCCCGTTAGCATGCACCCCATTCCCATTGAGCCCTATGAGGGCTCAAATGAGAATGGGGCTGGGTTCCTTGAATGAGGAATTACCGGGCCTTCAAGGTCGGAATGGCCCGGTAATTCCTCATTCAAGGAACCCGGACCCGGTACCCGGTAAGGGGGTAGCCATGCCGCTAATAGCGGCATGGTTACCTCCTACCTCGTAATGACCCCTTTGATCTCTGCAGCAAACTCTAGTGATCTTCTGATCTAGTCTGATGGCAATGGCTAGGGGTTCCATCGCCAATGCATATAGAAGGGGAGAGATGGGGCATCCATGTCGGGTACCTCTGGAGAGAGGGAGGGGCTCTGAGACAGCACCATTCACTGATACACTTGCCGTGGGGCCATTATATAGTGCTGAAATCCACCTACAGAACCTATCACCTAGGCCCATCTTTTGGAGGGCTTTACACATATAGGGCCATTGATCGGGGGAGGGATCCCATTTTGAGAGCAGCATTAAATACTTTGGCCATAAATGGGGCCAGGGTGGAGTGGAAGGCATTATAGAAGCAGACCTTAGCGCCATCGTCTCTCGGAGTGGTACCTCCTTTTAGGGACCCAATGGTATCTATTATCTCCTGAGGAGTAATAGGTAATTCGAGGAGGTCCGCCTTCTCGGGAGGGAGGCGAGGTATGGGCAACGCGTCAAAAAAGCGATCAAAGTCAGACCCATCACCGGAATACTCCGATTTGTAAGCCTCTCGTAATACTGGCAGGACTGTTCCACTATCGCGACATCGCTTATGCATTTATCTCCTTCCGCAGAGGGGAGCGAGTCCCCTTGCCTACTATTTCTGAGTTCCCTCAGCCTCCAGGCCAGAATCTTATCCGCCTTTTCCATATACCTTTGTTTTAAAAAGGCAAGTTTCCTTTCTGTTTCACCCACCAGGAGAGCCGCCAGTTTTGTCTTAAGCTGTTGGAGCTCTGCCCATTTACCCGGGATTTCAATTTAGCCCCCGGACGGATGGCGTCTATTTTCTCTCGTAATAGTTTCTCCTCACTGTCTTGTTCTCTCTTCCTCCTCGTGCCCATCCCTATAAGGACACCCCTGATTGTGGCCTTAAATGTATCCTAGACCCCCATCACGCCCACCTCCCCATTGTCATTAATTGCAAAATATTCTTTAATGGCAGCAAAAAGGGTCTGGGCGAGTTCTTTATCCTGTAGCAGGAGGTCACTACATGACCATCGCGACCTGTTGGGGGGATTCGGCGAGATTCCTATTCGGGCTCTAACCAGATCGTGGTCCGACCACCGGACCGGGTCCACATTAAAATCAGATATTCGTTGCTGAAGTGAAGTGTCCACCAAGATATAATCTATTCTGGAGAAGGTAGCATGGGGTTTGGAGAAGAATGTGAAAAGTGGGTTGTGTCCTTGTCATGTCATGTGTCAATTAGAGAGCCCCAGTTCCTCATTAATCCTTTTGGAAGGCGACAGCCATCTTCCTCTGTGCCTGTATGTCCGTGTGTGGGTTTACCGACCTTCCATCACTCTCGGGATTGAGTACCATATTAAAGTCGCCTCCCACCATTAAGGTGCTGTTACGCTCACCTGGTCCCCACGGGGGCGTTGCACGGAGCTGAGCGGCGAACGTCTGCGCGTGTCTCTTCCTGTCCCACTGCTTCACTCACGCTTGGGCGCTATCCTAAAATGAAGAACGGGGAAGTTAACTTGCTGCATGGGATGGGTAAGACTCCCACCTCCCTCAAACCTCCAACCGCTTCCCTCTGTGCTTATGTCTCACCTTAGGTATCTTAACGTTGGGCTTTCCGTCCTGCGTCTGAATGCAGGGGCGCTTTATTGTTCTTAGGCACTTTCACTAGATCTAGTTCCTTCACTGATCCTATGGCCTGTAAGTGGAATCCAGACCAGCTGTGACTCCGTAAGTAAGTCTTGGTACCAATTGGTTCTTGGTAACTGTTTTTGCTTAAAGTGTTTCTTCTTGTTGCCAAAGTTTTCACTATTGTCCTTATTTTTGCAGCAGCGGTCTTGGTGATGCCAGGTCAAGCACTCCTAAATGCGTCGCTGAACAACATTCATGCAGGTAGGTGTTAGCGCAAGAGCGCAGCGTTGAAATATATTTTATAATAGGTATTTTTCTATTGCGCGGCTAACCTGGTGTCTCTTTTCCCTTCCTCTGCAGGTGCGCTGATGTTCTGGAGCAGCAGACCATGTGGACTGCTTCGATGGAATCCTGGAGATGACTGATGCCTCCGGATAAGTTTTCGTTCTCCTTTCTTGTCTCCTTTCTGCAGATGCAATGATGCTCCGGAGCAGCAGCCATGTGGACCGCTTCGATCGAATCCCGAGATGACTGATGCCTCCGGATAAGTTTTCGTTCTCCATTCTTGTCTCCTTTCTGCAGGTGCGGTGGTTCTCAGGAGCGGCGGGAGGGGAAGCAGTTCGGATGGAATTGGAAGACTGCTTCTCTCGGGTAAGAACTCTACTAATGTCCTTCTTCCTGTTTTTCCCTTCTTTGACAGGTGCTGATGGTCCGTGGTTCCCGATGAAGACAACAGGGTGTGGCTGAGGTCCAGGTAAACGGAAGCAGAGTTGGCATGGTGAGTGTTACGCTGCAGGAGTGCAGAATAACGCAAAGCGTGTTTTGCTCCTTGGGTGTGGTTTATATAGCCCAGGTAAAGTAGTCCCAGGTAAAGTAGTTCCAAGCCCAGCCACTCCCTGGAAACTGGACTGCATAGCTCAGTTCTTCAGGACTGGGCTATGTGTGCCTCTGTGTTCACTGGAACCTCATTCCATGTGGTCAAATAGTGTGAGCCTTGTGCCAAAGGCGCCAGGACTGGCTCCAGGAGAGCCTCCGATAATGTTTTGTGGTCTTTAAAGTCCCAATGGAAGCCTGCAACTTCGGAAGGCTGGTTTGGCCCTGAAGACTGGGGACATGCATCATGACAGGTGCCCTCTGTAAATGCCATAAGCTTTGTTTTAATTTCCTCCCAAAATAGGTCTTGAGCCTCGTTAAGGCTATAAACGGAAACCACTATTACCATATTACCTCTCACTTCTCCCTTAACCATCAAGTAACGACTCTCGGGATCTATGCACTGGGCTTTGGGAATAAAGTGGGCCTTGGGAGACACCAGGAGCGCCACTCCTTGTTTTTTTTTCTGAGTATGATGCGTGGAAAGTGTGCTGTATAGATTTGGCCTCAAGCGATGGCTCTTTCCCTTTGATCCAGTGCGTTTCCTGCAGGAAGAGGAAATGTAATTGGAGTCTGTAAATTCTCTCACCATCGGCGATCTTTTATTAGGAGAGTTTAACCCACGCACATTTAGTGATCCCAGAGTCAGTGAGTAGTTAGTGTCATCCATCGAGAGGATGAGAGCCTTTGAAGATGTCTCTTGGGGGGGTGTACATTACCCATGCGAGTAGCAGATAAAAGAACCTGTCCCCGTGCCTAGACAATCACAGCCTGGCAGCCGAACAACACAATAATCAAGAACAACCCAAAACAATTCCCCACCCAAACCCACCTCCCCCACCGAACGCCTGGACTGCCTGCGACATAGTAACCGCCGCTGGGCCAGGCCACCAGTAACTGCCCCCTCCGGGCTTCAAAACAACACACAAACATTTTTGCGAGCCCCCCCCTCAAGTGAAAACATCATGCATTGCTACATGACCCCCTCTGTGCAAGAGAGGCCTTCAATCACTTTCCTTTCCCCACCAACGGAACCAACAGCAAGCAAAATCCAAAACACTTCACATGGGGCCTCGGTTGTGAGTAACGAGACTGGTATCCTCCAAACCGACAAATCAACCCCGGCCGAGGAAGGGCCCCGGTTAATCATTGGAGGATCTGGAGGGATGCCGGGGCCACCCTTGTGAACTTTCTGTTGCCTCGAACTCAGCGTCTCTCGGCAAAGCCCTTGGCCTTTTGGGGACCGGTTAGTTCTTTCCCCCGATCCACTTGCAGTGCCTCCGTAGATGGCTCACCTATGCGTTCTCGAGATACTCTGTGTATGTCATCCTCCATGACTGGGGCATACTTGTAGCCTTCATATTCAAACAAGAGCGAAAATGGGTACCCCCACCTGTACCTCACTGCCTTGGATTGGAGCATTTTAGGGAAGGGGGCACATAGCCGACGCCTTGCCAGAGTGAGGCCGACAAGTCCTGGTAGATTGAATTTGTGCATTTTCCCAATCGATTGGGGCCCTTTCTCCTTGCGTGCTGCAGGATCTTACTCTTTTCTGAAAAAAGTAGTGGAACCTCACCAAAACGGATCTGGGGCCTCTGTTAGGGGCACCCGCCCTGTGCGCTCTATCGATTGTCTGTTCATTTGTGTTACTTTCGTCAAAGAGTTTCCTGATAACAGCATTGACAGCTTTTATAATGTCTGCCTGCGTCTTGCCTTTGTGCTCCGAAAAGCCCAGGAATCTCAGGTTGCAGCGGCGTTCCCTGTTTTCTAAATCATCTAACTTAAGGGCACACTTCTCCTCTCTCCTTTCCAACTCTGTGAGACGCATATTAAACTGGGTCTCCAGGAGGTCCACAGAGGTGCTGTTCGCTTCCAGGGCCTGAACTCGGTTGTCCATAGTGTCCACTTTCTTGTCCAAGGTGTCCAGCCTTTTGCTGATGTCCGCTCTGAAGCCGCGGATTTCCTCCAGCAAAACCGCTGTGCCCTTACTCACAGATTGAGCGTTCAATGGCTCCGATTGCGTCAGTGGACATGTTGGAAGATGGAGGAGCTGGGGCAGGTGTGTGACGAAATTTTCCGGGGGATATTCAGCCCAGTCCATGGAGAAGCTACCGGAGGTGGGGCCTATTCCGGGCAGCTTATGTGATGCGTCTGAGGGGGAAAACTTGAGAGCTCCAGGATATGCAGAGGCTAAGAATGGAAAGCCTTTATGGGAGATCATACATCAGTGCCAGCCAGATGGGGGCGCCAAGGGGTATGGTCAGGCCACAGATGGGGCCTTGCGCGGAGATGGCTGTTGCAGATATTGGTGCACTCCTCGCCCCTTCCCCAGAGGTGGAGATAGCCCAGGGAACCTCCATCACCCTGCTCGGGAGTTCACAGGTAGAGCTGCGCATCCATGTCAGATTACGTCGGAGGGTCCGGGTTCGCTCTTGCCCCACTCTCGGTCACCCTAGGGGGCAAGGGCCCCTGTCCGACCGAATCCACACCAGGTCGGTAGCGCAGGGAGGGCACCTGGAGTTGGTGGCAGAGGTGTAAGGCCCAGAGCAATGTGGTGAATGTCACTAGAGGTTATCCATCACTGTGGACAGGTTGCAGTGCTCCATACAGGGAGGTGACCAGGAGCTGGGCGGGAACAGCACGGCTTGCAGTGACAAGATTCCTTGGAAGCCCAACAGTTGAAAAGGAGCCAGGGCAGTGGCTATTTGAGGAGCTGTCTGAGGGTCTCTTGGGGAAGGCCTAAGCCGGCCGGTTTTGTGAGGACCTTGTGTGCTTCTGTGCATAACGGCGGGGGCACTGGTCCTGAGCTCCAGATTGAGGGTAACAGTTAACTGTGAAGTTGTAGTGCGAGCCTACATAGCAGGACCTCGCTGTGTGTAGTCTTAGATTAACGGTCCACCTGGAAGGGAGCGGGGCGCAATGGGAACCGGAGCACAGTCAACGATGGGGGAGGTGATGCAAGGTCTCAGTGGGAGCTCTCAAAGATGGAGCACGGGGCTCCTCTCAGCAAGCAGAGTCAACAAAGTGAGGCATCCTGTGCGCCCGCCTCCCATCGGGTCCCCCGCCGCAGGCACTTAACTTTGCTGGATGGTGAGGCGTCATCTGCCCCACCGGGGCAGTAGTTCCTTTGCTCTGCTCCTGGAGGGGGGGAAATGCAGGGTCGGTCCGGGGGCAGCTGGAGTGAGGTGGGGGGGCACTCGGGTTCTGCTCCCCTCCATGGGTAGCTCCCCTCTCACCCGCCTACTCCCACGGAGCTCTTGGCTGGCTGTCTTAAGGCTTGGGGCCTCCCAAAACTGGCAGCGGCGCATGCCGGTTGACGAGCCTCCCACCGCCCAAATACATCGTTTGGGGGGAGGGCGCTCCGGGCGCTTATCTTTTCTGCCACCTCCGAGGTCCGTAGGGAGGCAGATGCGTCTGCGGTGTAGCTGGTGTGCAGGGCGTAGAGGTCTCTTAGTCCTTGGAGTGCGCAGGCTGGCTTCTGCAGGGCCGCCACGCAGAGGATAAAATGCAGGAAGTCTGCCTCTTTCTTCAGAGGCTCCTATCTAAGGTTCCACCGAATGGAGGAGAGTGGGGGGTTTTGCAATCAGTGCCCCGAGGGATCAGGTGGCCACGGGGCGGGGTGGGCTAGGTCTCCGTTCCTGAGGGGTTGGGGGGGGCTTAGTCCCTTTCAGATAAGCCCAGAGGGGGAGACCGACGGTGATGCTTCACAACATCTCAGCGCCCCCTGGTGGCTCCCAATAAAGACATTTTAAATGCTGCTATCCTTCCTATGTGTAAAGACAAATGATCTGGGCGACCCTGATCGTACAAAAGGACACACAAACAATTTAAAGGTACTTATAACATAAACCCTGTACAGTACATGTGATACAAAACAAGGATTACCACAGGTAAGTGTACCCGACACATTCCCAACATAGGACAAATATAAAAACGTTTCTAATCTCAGTAACAATTAGTACATCTTTGGAATGTCTAATGACTCAAAACATACGTCCTCTTACACTTGAGGGGGGACTGGTATAGGTATCGATTTAAAAATCAAACAATAATAAGTTCCTGGTATGTGTGATGAACTCTGTACATTTTTTAAAAAGTCGGCACGACTGTGTTTCGACCTTTAGCTTATTTTGATGGCGATAGTTAAGACGATCTTCATCAGGATCAGCAATTGTGGTAATATCGCCCACGAGCGAGGTCCTAACCTAGGACAATTTAAAGTCCGATTATGCATCCACCACCGGTGGAGCGACGTGGCCGCAGCCAGAGGCACAGCACTCTCTGAAATTATGTGCTACATTACCGAGGCACAATTTTCACCACAGGAGAGTTTGTTAGAACCTAGACCATAATTCCTGGTTTGAGGGACTTTCCAATCCCAGGCTACTACTGCCCGTGCTGATACCAAAAGGTGGGTGATCAGCTGCTTTGCCATCTTATACATCCCCTCCGAATCTTCGTCTCCCAGCAAAACTACTAAGGGTGTAATGGGCAAATCAGCGCCTGTGATGTTTTAAATCTGGGAAAGCACTTCTTTCTAATATGACTGAATGAGGTTGAATGTCCACCAAATATGAAACATTATGCCTGGAGCTTGGGTACACCTCCAACAGCATGGTGATAAGGTAAGGTTCATCCTATGGAACCTCTCTGGGGTAAGATACCATCTATATAGTATTTTGTAGCTGTTCTCCTTCATCTGTACTCATCTGGATGATTTTGCAACTCTAGTTCATATGTTGTATCAGGCCGCATCGTCAACTGGGGAGCCTGTGTCTGCTTCCCATCGAGCCATATAGGGATGTGGCGGTTTGAATCGGCTCTCATTTAAAGATTTATATAATGAGGACACGTTGCAGGATAGAGGGTCCCCAAGAAATAGATCTTTAAATTGGGTAGTCTCCCTCTTAGCCTGTTTGACCACTTTGGTGTTCTCTAACCAATGTCTAAGTTGGATGTACCCATATTGATCTGCATCCCCAACCAGAAACGTGTGTGCATCTATCAAAGGTCAGTGGTTGACCACCCACAAACAGCTGTCCCAGCCTCAGCAAACCCCCTCTTACCATCGAGCGAACCCCCTCCTGCAGGCCTGGAGGAAAATCTAAGGTATGCCATAAACGTGTAAGTGCAGAAGGGAAGGCTGATAGTTAAAATCTCTGCGCTGCCTTATAGTCTAACGTTGTCTTGGTGGATGAGAATAAGCGATCATTGCCTTTCCTGCCTTGTGGGAGTGCCAATACCATTCATGCACCGGGATACCACCTCCCCTCCCTACCTCCTGCACTTCTCTTCACTCGCACATCCAAATGTCACAAGGCCTAGTAGGACCACGATTGTATATTTATTGTTTTTTCCCATTATTATTTACTCCCCTTGTTCCCTCCCGACTTTGTCTTGTGGTGCCTGGAAACACCATTTTGTTGTATAGGTGCCTAACAAATGCTCATTAAATAAATAAAATACCAATGACTGAACGCTCAATGTCTATCCAATGCTTTGGTCGTGTTCTGCACCTTTACTATCTAATATGGGGGCCCTATGCCGCATCCAAATAACTTTCCAAATCTAGTCCACCCAAGCCTCCCTATCTTTGACCACCATCATCATGTCTGGGAAACCTGGGAAGTCGCTTAGCCCATACAAATTTGAAGACCTGAATCTGAAAAACCCGAATTACCATTTTTAGGATAGAAAGTGAAAATGTATAGAAGCTTTGGCAATAAAGACATTTTAAATGCTGCTATCCTTACTATGTGTAAAGAAAAATGATCAGGACGACTCCGGTTGTACAAAAGGACACAAGAACAATTTAATGGTACTTATAACATAAAACTTGTACAGTATATTTCATACAAAACAAAGATTACCACACAATGATTACCACAGGTAAGTGTATCCGACACATTCCCAACATAAAACATAAATAAACACGTTTCTAATCACAGTAACGATTAGTACATCTTTGAAATGTCTAATGACTCAAAACATACGCCCCCTTACACTTGAGGGGGAACTGGTATAGGTATCAATTTAAAAATCAAACAATAATAAGTGCCTGGTATGTGTGACGAACTCTGTAAAAAAAATAATAAAGTCGGCACGACTGTGTTTTCGGCCTTTAGCCTATTTTGACGCCCTTCACCAGGACCAGGCATTGTAGCCATATCACCCACAAGCGGGGTCCTAACCTAAGCCAATTTAAAGTCTGATTATGCATCCACCACGAGTGGAGCGGCGTGGCTGCAGCCAGAAGCATGCTGAAATTACGTGCTACAGTATTGAGGCACGATTTTCATCACAGGAGAGTTTGTTCGATCATAAACCACAATTCCTGGTCCTGATGAAGGCCGTCTTACCTACAACCATCAAAATAGGCTAACAGTCGTGTCGACTTTAAAAATAATGTACAGTGTCCATCACACATACCGGGCACTTATTATTTTTTGATGTTTAAATCGATACTAATACCAGTCCCCCCTCAAGTGTAAGGGGATGTACGTTTTGAGTCATTCCAAAGATGTACTCATCGTTACTGTGATTAGAAACGTGTTTATATATGTTGTATGTTGGGAATGTGTCGGGTACACTTAGCTGTGGTAATCATTGTTTTGTATGAAATATACTGTACAAGGTTTATAAATACCATTAAATTGTTCTTGTGTCCTTTTGTACAGCCGGGGTCGCCCTGATCATTTGGCTTTGCACATTGTAAATAACCTGGAGAGATCGGGGAATAGCCAGGTGCCTCTTTTTTTCTCTATCTTGCTATCCTTCTTAGCCATGTGAGAAACCTGAGGGTATCCTCACACCTACTCCCCATGGGTCCTCTTCTCAGGGGGCCACAGAAAGAGTGTGGAAAAGAGGAGAGTTAATAGTGAGACATGGTATCCCTCTGTTATTTCTAAGAACCATCCTCACCTTGCACCCGCCTTTATGGGCTGTTGTAAAACATCTCCCCTCATTTCCCTTCATTTAGCCCACTATATACTGGAACAAGGAGGCAGCAACCAGGAGTAGTCATTTCACCATTATAGTACTGAGACGAGGAAGAGACATACAGAATGTTGTAAAGGTCAGGCATGTCCCAAGTGCTCCACTAATTGCGACCAGGCAATTACAGTTTGGAACTCACACCTGCAACACCTGTGAAGTGGTTGCAGATGTATAAAAAGGTAGGACCAACAGCATTCAGACCCGCAGGGAATCATATATGCAAGGAGGCAGCCGAGGTGGGTCCTGCAGGAGAGCCAGGATGCTGGCAGAGGACTCCAAGGAACTGTGGAGCCCAGGGCCAGGCGGGACGCGAGAAGGCTACAGGTTTGGAAACCTAAATGGTCGGAGGTTCACAGCCGGAGCTGCGAATGCAGAAGAAAGAAGCAAGGTGACGACAGCGTCCACGGTATGAAAGCGGAGCTGCCCGAGGGAGATGAAGAGAAACCGAAGTGTGAGCGGGGCTTGCTTTTGAAGGAAAACTTGCAGGCGGAGCCTAAAGGGAAAGCAGAGCTGCCTGGAGGAGACTCTAGGGACCGGTGAGTCATGAGGGAAAATCACCCAACCCAGGCGTGCCTGGAGGCTCTGTGGAAACGGAAATTAATGCTAATTGAATGAAAAAGCATACGCACGATGAAACAAACCCAAAGCTACGGCTTGAGAGAAAATTGCAGACAATATGACCTGCAAGCGGCAGAGCAAAAGATCACAGATATTGAATACTGAACCAAATCAACGTTTTTGGCAAAGTTATAACCTGATGACAAGTGTATTTGAAATTCAGATGCTGCCTATTTGAAAGCAAAGAACGAGTCATTTAAAACACAGATGAAAGCAAGTACTTAAGATTGCGAGAGAGCATGAAAGCATGCTGGTGAAGTCAATAAAATCACCATGGAGCAAACTTTGCATAAATACAATGTGGCAAGTCCAGAGACGGGAAAAGGATATGTGACACATTGTGGCAAAGTCAAGAGGCTGATAAGGGGAAGTCAAGTGAATGTGAATCTGCACAAAAGCAATCTGATCGTTTTGTTAAACAAAACCCAGAAAGAGTGTAAAGTTGATTTGGAGCTGTTTTTGAACATTGCAAGATTGAGAATAAGTATAAATTGACTGTCTTGAACTTGGGCAAGGGAACACCAAGGTTTTGTGGAACTGTCTTGAACTTGGGAAAGGGACCGCCAAGGTTTTGTGGAACTGTCTTGGACTTGGGGAAGAGCACACAGAGGTATTGTGGAACTGTCTTGAACTTTGGGAAGGGAACCATGAGGATTTGTGGAACTATCCTGAACTTTTGAACGGCAATCCCAAGACTTTTGGGGAACTTCCTTGAACTTGGGGAAAAGGAGCGGAAAATTAAGCTAGGAGCTGGAGAAGCTCAGAACTTTATTTTGAACACTATTTGTTTTATTGCTGACATCCCTAAACATTGTTTAACAGAGAGGCTTTTAAGTTGAACCTTCTGACTTAAACTTTCCTTAGTTTCTTGAGGTCGGGAAACCCCACCTTAATAAAGGGAAAGCTAGGCCTTCATCCATCCTGACATTCGAGTTAATAAAACAATTCTGTTTGAAATTTCAATCTGTTGTCTGTCTTCCTTCATGATGCCTTCACAGCCTAGAAATATCCTCCTTCCCCAGCTTAGGAGATCTGATTGAAGTGTAGAAATTAACCAAGGGATGTTACAAGCATATAATTGGTCACACCTAGGTGTGAGTTGGATCCCCAGGTATTTTAGACTGTCATATGTCCATTGAAAAGCAAACATATTCTTTAGCCTCCGAACCGTGTCAGAATGCACCGAGACCTTAAGTATGACTGACTTAGTAAAGTTGATATTTAACCCAGAGGCCCGATGGAATGAATTCAACAAAGAAACAATATGGGAGAGAGTAGCCTGAGAGTCATGCCTAAAAAACAGGTGGTCATCTCTATATAATGCGACTTTATGTTGCGTTTCAGCTATTTCTAACCCACAAATGGGTACATTAAACCTGACCTTGCACGGCAACAGCTCCATAAATAAAACAAACAGGAGGGGAGGAGGGGGCAAGGGACATCCCTAACGGGTCTCCCTACACAATGCAAGAGGCTCAGAGACGGCTCCATTCATCTTAATTAATTTTAGTAGATGGATGGACAAAATTAGCAAGCACCACCGTGAAAAGATGTAACCCAACCCAAGCCCTTGCAGCGTAAGACGGAGATATCTTAAATATGGATCTGTGAATATATGATTTTGCATACTGTTTTGTAATGGGGTAGGCTTCTTCTTGACAAAGCCCATGAAAAAATAAAAAAATATACTATACATGTTCTTAAAGATCAGTACATGGAAATTCTCAGAAGTACTTTGATTTGTTTTAAAAGAACATTATATAATCATTGCTGTAAATGGTATTAAGGGGCCATATTTCTCTTTTTAGATTTAGTGCAGATCTCACTGAATCAAAGCCATGCAGCACCGTATCCCGCCCCACCTTGCTTTCCTTCTGTATAAGGACTATAATAATTCAAACAGAGAAAGAAATAATGTTTATGTTTATTATTTGATAATGCGCTCCAAACCCAGGGGTAGCCGGGCGCAGCAGGTACAAGATTACTTAAGCTTAGGTTACATACAGAGGATACAAATAGCTGATGCAATATAAGTCATGTTACCATATTTACAGTACATATATACAAAAGCACAAGATAGTGGTACCTCACAACCCACAGAGGGCAGTGAGATGGTCTGCAGTCCAGATTTCAGAAGTATCAAGGCAGTTGTATGCAGTGATCCAGGGTCTAGTGCAAGGGTTCAGTTTGTTAGTTGTCGTTGGTCCAGATCCAACTTTTCACCTTACATCTAAATCTGGAGTAGGGTAGATAAGCTCTCAATGCAATAGGAAGTGCATTCCAAGCTTGGGCAGCTCTAACGGGGAAGCTAGCTCCACCTGCTTTTGTTCGCCTAAATCTAGGAGTTTCTAGCAGAAAATGGTTAGATGCTCTGGTGTGGTGACTGGAGGATTTTCTGGTCAGTCTGGCCGAGATATAAGGAGGTGCAGTATTGTTCAGTCCTTTATGGGTGAGAGATAGCGTCTTGAGAAGAACTCTGTCACTGATTTTTAAGCAATGATGGTCTTTCCTGATCTTAGAGATGTGCGCTCTGCGGGGTATGTCCAAGGCTGCTCTAAGAGCATTATTTTGCAATATTTGCATTTTGTTTGACAGTTTTATTGGCGCCCGCGTAGATGGCGTTACAGTAGTCCAACTTAGACATTACTAATGCGTTAGCTAGTGTGATGCAATTGGTTTTGGAGAGGTAGGGTCTGCAGGTCCTGATTAATTTACAGGTGTACGCTGTAGAGGAAGCCAAGGTGTTAACTTGTTTTTTGAGAGATAAGGTGGAGTTGAGGTAGAACCTAGTGTTTTTACCTCAGTTGCCACCTTAATTATATTGCCATCTATGTTGAAGGCGAGATAGTTGGGACTGAATTTTTTAAGGTTAGAGTCGGAACCCAGGATCAGTATCTCTGTTTTGTCATCATTTAGGCAGAGGCCATGGGAGGCCATCCATGCCTGAATGAGGTAAATCGTGTTTACTGTAGCTGTGTCTTCGACAAAGTTGCCAGATAGTGGTATGAGGATCTGCGTATCATCCGACGAATTAGTATAAATTACCCCCAGTCTGTCAAGTTTGTCGAAGAGTGGCTTAGTGAAGATATTGTACATTGTGGGGACACACATGAACCTTGTGGGGCACCACAGGTGATATGTATTGGGTCCGCTGAAGCAAGGGGGAGAACACTCTCATCGTACGGGTGGCTAGGAAGGAATGTACCCAGGCTATAGCTTCACTTGAGAAATGGGCGGCAGACGCTAGATGGTTGCATAACACTGCGTGATCCACCAGGTCAAAAGCCGCCGATTGGTCAGGAGGAGGAGCATAGCTATTTTACCTTTATCCTTCAACTCGTCGATTTGTGTCTTGAGGTCAATTAAGGCTGTTTCAGTACCATGTAGTGGTCTGAATCCAGATTGTTGCGATCCTAGTAGTTGGTTTAACTCCAGATAGTTTTGAATCTGGAGGTAGGCTACTCTGTCGATAATTTTAAGGAGAAATGGGACCGTGGTAATAGGCCTATCATTAGTGGGGATGGCTTGGTCAAGGGTCTGTTTTTTTAGGACAGGCAATACCCAAGATTCTTTAAGGTTTGTGGGTACAGTACTAGAATTAAAGGAAGCGTTGATTAATTTAGAGATGAAGGGTGCTAAATCTCTAGCTGTGTCATTAATAACTTCTGCAGGGCAGCTGTCGCCTTGGCAGTTCGATGGTTTCAGGGATAATATAACCTTTTCAGTTTCCAGAATGGATATGTTGGTAAACCTGAATGGTTTTGTAACGCTCACCTGATTCCCGTAGAGGCGCCGGTCTTGACTGGGCGTATACCGTATCTTCAAAGGTGATGTGTGACACACGGCTGGCTCTTTGGGCTGGACCTCTGTGCACTGTATGTCTGACTCGAAGGGTAAGATGTCTGCAGATAGAAAATATGGGATTAATGAACTGGGTTATTGAATGTCTCTCTCTTCTTCCCTTTCTCTTCTCCTGTAGAACCCCAAAGGTTAACGCTCTCACCTTAGGTAAGTGAACGCCCTGCTCTCCATCTGCCTCGGGGCAGGGTGCTGTAACCAGTTTCTTCACTGGATAAGGGGAGCAGGCCTCTTGACTTCAGAGGACTGCTGTCCGTCGTTTACTGCACGAACGGTAAGTTTCGAGTAATTCTAATGTCTTTAAAAGTCTTTAGTAATGATGTCTCTTGTTTTGCAGGGTTCCGGCGATGGCGGATGACGGGCTGAAGTGAGTTGAAGATGGAGCCCCTGTGATGAATAGAAGCGCCTGGAAGCACGTAAGTAAGCGCTTGTTGCCTGCTTCACGATGCGCTCTAACTGTCTTTTTATTTTGCAGGTATAAGTTCGGAGCGGCTGCAGGGTGCCGGAATACCCACTGGGTTAGATGTGGAAAGGAGTAATGGCACGTGAGTATTAAAGTTCCCCAATGTCTTTAAACGCACCTTGTTTTGTCTTTCAGATGCTGGATGCAGCGCCGAAGGCCTCCGGAGCGTGCGAAGAGTTGGTAAGCTTTTGTCTTTCAGATGCCGGAATGCAGTGCGAAGACCTCCGGAGCGCACGAAGAGTAGGTAAGCCTTTGTCTTTCAGATGCCGGAATGCAGCGCGAGGTGTTGGTGACAGCCGATGGACCAGGTAAGTGAAGCGCTGTCACTGAAGACCGTAATGCTAAGCTGTTCTTTCTTGTCTTTATAGGTGTTGCTGAAGACTGGATTCAGGATGGTAAGCCTTTTTCCTTAGGCCCAGGATCAGATGCAGAAGACACGATGAGCGTTCTGCTGCAGAGGATGCAGAATAATGCAAAGCAAGATTCATCCATCGGGTGTGGTTTAAATAGCCTCCTGTAGTGCTTAGGTGTCTCCTTCCACAGCCACGCCTAGGTAAGAAAAGAGTTCCTGCTTTCCAGAAGAGTTCCAGTGTTCTGAACCTAGGGAGTGGCTCCAGCCCCACCCAACAGGAAAAGTAGTTCCAAACAGAAGAGGATCAGAGGCTCAACTGGCAGGCAAGTAAGCAGCATGGTCTGCTGCAGGTAAGTCCACCCAAGCATTATGAGCCCGGCGCTTCCAGCACTGGGACTGGGCATATTTATGAGCCTGGTGCCACTGGCGCCAGGACTGGGTCCAAAAGGTCCCAATTGGGACTGGTTGGCACTCGGAACCTGGGTTATGGATCTGCTTCCAAGGGAGTTGGGAAAACCCTGACCTTTTGGAAGCAGAGATCATGACAGTACCCCCCCTCAAGGCCCCTCCCAAACCGGGCTTCTCCGGGGGTTTTGGCTTGTCAGGAAATGTTCGGTGAAATCTTTTGATTAGGCGAGGAGCGTGGACATATTCAGCAGGTTCCCAGGATCTCTCTTGGGGGCCGTAGTCTTTCCAGTCAATTAGGTAAAATAGTTTAGATTTGGAGATCTTGGAGTCCAGAATGCTTTTGACTTCAAACTCGAGTTCTCCATCAACTAGGATGGGTTTTGGAGATTTAGTTAGTCGGGTTTGAGGTTGCACGGGTTTTAATAGAGAGACGTGGAAGACCGGATGTATCTTCATGTGCGGGGGCAAGTCCAACTTGACCGCTACTGGGTTTACTATGGTAGTGATGGAATAGGGACCAAGGTATCTTGGGTTGAATGTGCGTGGCCCTTTTAGAGGTAAATATTTGGTGGATAACCAGACTTGATCCCCTACTTGATATTGAGGGGCTGTCATGATGCCTACCTCTAAGGAGCCAGGCCGGGCCCAGCAACCCCAGAGGCAGACATCATTTTCCCCAGGGAAGTCTCAGCGGGCCCAAGTCGGGGCCCTTTGGACTCAGTCCTGGCGCCTTAGGCGCCAGGCTCATAGCGGGCGCCAGGCTCATAGAAGAGGATATGTGTTTAAGTGCTTGGGTGCACACTTACCTGATGCAGACCTTGCTGCTTCATCCAGGCCCTCTTGAGGCCTGAATGGGACTACTTAACCTGTAGGACTACTTCACCAGCCGGATGTGGTCGGGGAAGGATACATACCTGATTGGTGGAAGGATACATACCAGGAACTTCTTCCAAGGCTATTTAAACCCCACCTGAACAGCCACACATGCTTCGCGTTGTTCTGAACCTAGCAGCTGGACGCTCACCGTGTCAGCTCCTGCATCCTGACTTCAGCCACGCCTGCCAGCACCCTGGAACACCTGCAAGGGGAGAAAGGAAGAGAATAGGAGAAGAAAAGCCCTTACCTGCTAAATCTGCATCCCGGAGTCATTTCTCCAACGGCCCTGAAAAGGAAGACATCATTTTAAAGGCATTTCGTTTCAATCGCTGCAGCGCTGCATTTTACTCACCTTTGCAAGGCGCTTCCATCTTCAGCAGCGATCTTCCGGATTCAGCTACGCCCCGGCGCCTAGAGGAAAAAAGACAAGAACAAAGGTGAGAGGGAGAAAAGGAATAAGGAAAGCTCAGTTTCCTTTTAAGTCTTACCTGTTGGATTATTCCCACTGCATTTCGGGTCCTGCCGCTTCCTGGCATCTCCGGACCCCGGCCCCTATGGGGAAAAAAGACAGACATTGAATGAGCGAATGCAAAGACATTACCTGAGCGCTCATCCAGAACTGTTTCACTTCGGGTCGGCGCCATATCTCCGGCACTCCGAACCCCGGCCCCTAAGGGGAAAAAGACATAAGCATTAGCGCTTGCTGCAATTAGACAACGAACATTATTATTAAGCTTGAACTTTTGAACAGAACTTTTACAGCGCCTTACCTGAACAGTCAAGCTTACCTGAACTCCCATCAATCCTCAATCCAGTGAAGTAACTGGGTTTCAACGCGCCCCTGCATCAGAAGCAGGATGGAGAGCTCATCCTTCCAAACCCTAAGGTGAGGCTTCACGGGGAATCGTGGAGGAGGTATCGTGGAGGGTTGGAAGGGAGTGGGAGGCTTGAGCATTGTTCCACAGTTGGTAATACTCCCTTTTCACGCACAGTAGGGTATCCAACGAGCCAGGGAAGCCAGAATAGAGGCGCCCTTCCTGTCCATCTTCAGAGTTCTGCGCCTTCGACGCCGCGCCTCCGTGGGAACCAGGTGAGCGTTACAGAACGCGAAGCCTTACCACAATTTCCCACCTGGGCGCCATGGAGACTTCCGAGACAGATCAGCTGGCCCATCTTTTAGGGGAATTACGGGCAGAAGTGCACTCAGCCCGCCAGGAGACTAATGCTCTCAGAAGGGAACTAATCCTATCCAAGGAAAGAACTGATGATCTGGCCAAAAGGTTATTGCAGGGCCAGGCAGAGCACACTCCTTTACCTGTTTCCGGAGATATTTCTACAACAATGGTTTCGAATAACCCGGTACAAATCAATCTACCTGGACACATGCCTTTGGCCCCGCCGGAACGTTTTGCGGGGGATCCCAAGAAATATGCCGTTTTTATGAACCAATGCCGTTTACACTTTTTATGCAGGCCCGGGGCCTTCCCCAACGACCAGACCAAAGTATCCTTTGTACTATCTTACCTCAGTGGCTGTGCTGCCGATTGGTCTATTCCATTGGTAAATCAGGATGATTCCATTCTCCGGGATTTCCAGGGCTTCCAGGCCAGCATGGAAAGATTGTTCGCTCGACACTCGCAGTTGACAACGAACTGCTATCCTTACGACAAGGTAATCAGGATCTTTTGTCCTATATCGCTATCTTTAATAGACTAGTTGTGGAAACCGGATGGCCTGAAAATAAAAGGATCACATTGTTTCATCGAGGCCTGCGCGGAGAGCTTAAAGATGTTATAGCTCAGATAGTAGATCCTCCCCAGGCCTGCGCAGACTACATAGACTTAGTGGTTCAACTTGATCACAGACTTCAAAATAGAAAAGCAGATCGGCTCAAGTATGAAACCAGAGTACCTATCAAGACCCACGTTAACTCCAAGAGTACTGACGTTTCCGAACCTATGCAAATTGGCAGTGTTAAAGGACCATTAACGCAGAAGGAACGAGAGAGAAGGCGACAAATGCAACTTTGTCTGTATTGCGGAACTTCTGGTCACTTTCTTCAAAGTTGTCCAGTTAAATCACCCAAGAAGGTGGTTGGAGCCACTGATAACGAGTTATTGACACCTGGTTCGGGAAACGACCTAGCCCGACAAGGGTAGGGGTCCGCTTGCCGAGCTTGAAAACAAACTCTTTGACCTCGCATTTTGTCATGCCAATGGTGCTTGTGAACCCAAAACAGCCTCAGCAGTTGCATGCTATAAAAGCATACATAGACAGTGGAGCTATTGGAAATTACATAGACCGTGAATTGGCTTCCAGGATTAAGCTTCCTCTCCGCCCGAAAGTAACCCAAGATGTAATTACTACAGTTGATGGAACTGAAATAGCCTCAGGGCCTGTAACGCATTCCACAGTTGAAATCACTCTGGTGGGTCAGGACGGACATCGGGAAGCAATCGTGTTTGATGTGATCAAGGCCCCACAATTTCAAGTACTTCTTGGAATCCCTTGGTTAGAAACACATAATCCGAGAATAGACTGGCGAGCAAAGAAGATAACTTTTCCTGATTGTGAACCAACCTGTTACCCAAGGAATCCAGCTATGGGTCTAGCCTCTGTAACTTCCACCCCTGTACAGCTACCATCTGAATACCAAGAATTCCAAGACGTTTTTCAGAAAGAGCAGGCTAACACCTTACCTCCCCATCGATCTTACGATTGCCAAATCGACTTGGTACCCAATGCACAACTACCTTGTAGTAGGATTTATGCTCTTACTGAACCTGAGAACCTGCATTTGTGCCAGTATTTGGATCAATACCTGGCCAATGGTTTCATTCGCCCATCAAAGTCACCAGTCTCTTCCACTTTGTTCTTCGTACCTAAAAAGGAAGGAGACCTTAGGGCCTGTATTGACTACCGCGCCCTAAATCAGATAACGATTAAGAATCGTTACCCTTTGCCCCTGATACCTGAGCTTATCGACCAAGTAAAAGATGCTCGTGTGTACACCAAGCTAGATCTCCGAGGAGCTTACCACCTGGTACGTATAAAAGAGGGCGACGAGTGGAAGACTGCATTCCGCACCAAATTTGGGCTCTTCGAATATCAAGTAATGCCCTTCGGTTTGTGCAACGCACCTGCCGCCTTTCAGTACTTCATGAATGATGTTCTTCGGGAACTTATCGATGTTTGTGTCATCGTTTATATTGACGACATCCTGGTGTATTCCTCCTCAGAATCTGATCACAGAAACCATGTTAGGGCAGTTCTTGAGAAATTGCGCCAGCACAAATTATTTGCCAAGCTCGAAAAATGCGTTTTTCATACCACAGAAGTGGAGTTTTTCTGATTCATCCTGACACCTCAAGGAATCCGAATGGACTCGCGGAAAGTGGACGCCATTCTCAAATGGCCATCTCCTAGCTCTGTGAAGGGAGTGCAAAGCATGCTTGGCTTTGCCAATTTCTATCGAAGGTTCATCCCGGAATTTTCTCGAACTGTTCAACCCATCACAGCTCTCCTAAAGAAAAACAAACGCTTTGAATGGACTCTTGAGGCTGAACAAGCCTTTCAGGACCTGAAAACCAAATTCACCTCTGCACCTGTATTGAAGCACCCGCGCCCAGATCTCCCTTACATCGTGGAAACCGATGCATCTAGTTTGGCCACGGGAGCTGTCCTGTCGCAAAGAGACCCAGAAACTAACCAACTACACCCTGTAGCCTTTTGGTCCAGAAAATTCTCTCCACCTGAACTCAATTACGCAATTACCGACAAAGAACTACTGGCTATTAAATCAGCTTTCAAGGCTTGGCGTCACTATCTTCTCGGTGCAAGACACACCATCACCGTAATTACGGACCACAGAAATTTGCAGTATTTAAAGACGGCCAAAGCTCAATCTTCGCGACAACTCCGATGGGCTTTATTCTTTGCGGAATTTGATTTTGTAATTACCTATCGCCCTGGCTGCAAGAATGGTAAGGCAGATGCCTTATCCCGGATAGGCATGGAAGAACCCAATTCGAGTTTAGAACCTGTGCCAATCATACCGGAACAAAGAATTCTGGGCTTGACTTCATTGCAAACCATTGAGGACATCCAAGCTCAAGTAAAACAGCTTTTTGACTCTTCTGCCTTACTGGAATGGAGTCAAAAGGGTCCTCACTACACCGTTAAGGATGATTTACCCTACTTCCAAGAGCGGTTACTTCTGCCAAGTAAAGAATTGCAGGAACTTGTCATTACCCGTCATCATGAATCATTAATGGAAGGACACCCCGGTATCGCGAAAACAGAAGAAAAGATCAAACGCCACTTCTGGTGGCCTTCTTGGAGAAAAGACATAAAGTCATTTGTGTTGTCTTGCGGAATCTGTGCCCAAAATAAGAGTCAAAAGAAAAGGCCAGCCGGCCTACTTCAACCTTTGGACATTCCACCAGCACCTTGGCACACCTTGTCAATGGACTTTTTTAACTGACCTGCCTCCTTGTGGTGGTTACAACACGATTCTCATAATAGTGGATCTATTCTCCAAAATGGCCCATTTTATCCCTTTAAAAGGATTGCCGTCAGCTTCCACCTTGGCCAAGGAATTTATGGAAAATATAGTGCGGTTACATGGTTTCCCTTCCATATTAGTCTCAGACCGTGGAAGTCAATTTATCTCCCACTTTTGTAAGAAATGTTGCCAACTAGCACAAATAGACGTGCGGTTATCCACCAGCCACCACCCCCAGACCGACGGACAAACCGAGAGAACCAATCAGACTCTCGAGCAATATCTGCGGTGCATGTTACACCAATCCAAGTTGAATTGGAAGGACATCCTTTGGATTGCAGAATATGCATACAACAATTCAGTGCATTCTGGAACCGGACAGACTCCTTTTTATACCCTGTATGGTCACCATCCTCGGACCTCTGACCTAGATCCACCTCTGACCCTGGAGATGCCTGCAGTAAATCACCTACATTCCACAATAACCCAAGCCTTCAAAGAAGTTACAACCCACTTACAGCAAGCCAAGAAAAAGTATAAAGAAAACGCTGATTTGCACCGAAGTAAAACTCCTCCTTACCAAGTAGGAGATCAGGTATGGCTAGCAACTAAACATCTACCCCTCAAGGGTCAGCGAACTTTTAATCCCAGATTCATTGGGCCTTACCCCATCAAAGCTATTATCAACCCAGTGGCCTTTAAACCCGATTTACCATCCAACATGCGGATTCATCCCGTTTTTCACGCATCTCTTCTAAAACCAGTACAACCTGGAACCAGACTGTCTGAGCCCCCAGGCCCTGTCCAAATTGATGGAGAATTAGAATTCGAAGTGAAAGACATTTTAGATTCCAAGATAGTTAAGTCGAAACTCTTCTATCTTGTTGATTGGAAAGGATATGGACCTCAGGAAAGATCTTGGGAACCCAGTAACTATGTTCACGCACCACGATTAATTCAAAGATTCCATCGAAGATATCCGCACAAACCAAAACCCCCGGAGGAAAAGACCTTGGGAGGGGCTTGAGGGGGGTACTGTCATGATGCCTACCTCTAAGGAGCCAGGCCGGGCCCAGCAACCCCAGAGGCAGACATCATTTTCCCCAGGGAAGTCTCAGCGGGCCCAAGTCGGGGCCCTTTGGACTCAGTCCTGGCGCCTTAGGCGTCAGGCTCATAGCGGACCCCAGTCCTGGCGCCTTAGGCGCCAGGCTCATAGAAGAGGATATGTGTTTAAGTGCTTGGGTGCACACTTACCTGATGCAGACCTTGCTGCTTCATCCAGGCCCTCTTGAGGCCTGAATGGGACTACTTAACCTGTAGGACTACTTCACCACCCGGGTGTGGTCGGGGAAGGATACATACCTGATTGGTGGAAGGATACATACCAGGAACTTCTTCCAAGGCTATTTAAACCCCACCCGAACAGCCACACATGCTTCGCGTTGTTCTGCACCTAGCAGCTGGACGCTCACCGTGTCAGCTCCTGCATCCTGACTTCAGCCACGCCTGCCAGCACCCTGGAACACCTGCAAGGGGAGAAAGGAAGAGAATAGGAGAAGAAAAGCCCTTACCTGCTAAATCTGCATCCCAAAGTCATTTCTCCAACGGCCCTGAAAAGGAAGGCATCATTTTAAAGGCATTTCGTTTCGATCGCTGCAGCGCTGCATTTTACTCACCTTTGCAAGGCGCTTCCATCTTCAGCAGCGATCTTCCGGATTCAGCTACGCCCCGGCGCCTAGAGGAAAAAAGACAAGAACAAAGGTGAGAGGGAGAAAAGGAATAAGGAAAGCTCAGTTTCCTTTTAAGTCTTACCTGTTGGATTATTCCCACTGCATTTTGGGTCCTGCCGCTTCCTGGCATCTCCGGACCCCGGCCCCTATGGGGAAAAAAGACAAAGACATTGAATGAGCGAATGCAAAGACATTACCTGAGTGCTCATCCAGAACTGTTTCACTTCGGGTCGGCGCCATATCTCAGGCACTCCGAACCCCGGCCCCTAAGGGGAAAAAGACATAAGCATTAGCGCTTGCTGCAATTAGACAACGAACATTATTATTAAGCTTGAACTTTTGAACAGAACTTTTACAGCGCCTTACCTGAACAGTCAAGCTTACCTGAACTCCCATCAATCCTCAATCCAGTGAAGTAACTGGGTTTCAACGCGCCCCTGCATCAGAAGCAGGATGGAGAGCTCATCCTTCCAAACCCTAAGGTGAGGCTTCACGGGGAATCGTAGAGGAGGTATCGTGGAGGGTTGGAAGGGAGTGGGAGGCTTGAGCATTGTTCCACAGTTGGTAATACTCCCTTTTCACGCACAGGAGGGTATCCAACGAGCCAGGGAAGCCAGAATAGAGGGGCCCTTCCTGTCCATCTTCAGAGTTCTGCGCCTTCGACGCCGCGCCTCCGTGGGAACCAGGTGAGCGTTACAGGGGCTTCCTTCCGATGTTGATCTGCTCCTTTCTTGTATTGTTCTTTAGCCCTTTGAAGGTGAGAAACAGCTTCCTTAAAGGCTTGGGTGATTGTAGAATGCAGGTATTCTACTGCTGGTGTTTCAAGATCTTGGAGGGGATCCAACTCCGAAGGTTCGAGGGTGACTGCCGTATAAAAGAAAAAACGGGGTTTTCCCAGTTCCCGAATGGACAGAGTTATTGTAGGCATATTCGGCTATCCAAAGGATGTCTTTCCAAGTTTTTTCAGTTTGTTGCAGCATGCAGCGGAAATACTGTTCCAGAGTTTGATTGGTCCTCTCGGTTTGTCCGTCGGTCTGAGGGTGGTGACTGGTCGATAGTCTCACATCAATTTGAGCCGACCGACAGCAACTTCGCCAAAAATGAGAAATAAATTGACTACCTCGATCCGAAATTAGAACCGAAGGAAAAACGTGCAGTCGGACGATGTTTTCGAGAAATTCTCGGGCCAGAGTTGCTGCTGTTGGCAAGCCTTTGAGCGGAATGAAATGCGCCATCTTGGAGAATAAGTCCACGATTACTAGAATCGTATTGTATCCGGAGCATGGAGGTAGATCGGTGATGAAGTCCATAGAAAGCGTATGCCAAGGGCGAGGTGGGATGTCAATAGGGCGTAAGAGGCCTGCTGGTCTTTCCTTTTGACTCTTGTTTTGGGCGCATACTCCACAGGACATTATAAAGTCTCTGATATCTTTTTTCCAAGACGGCCACCAGAAGTAGCGCTTGATCTTTTCTGAGGTCTTGGCCATACCGGGATGTCCTTCCATTAAAGAATCGTGATAACAAGAGATTACTTTTTTCTGTAACTCTGTGCTGGGCAGGTATAATCGTTCTTGGAAATACAATAAGTTGTCCTTTACTGCAAAGTCCTTTCCCTGCAGATGCCAATTCTGTATGTCTGCTGGAGTTACAAGTTGCCTGGCTTTATCCTTAACTTCCTCTATGGATTGTGTGGCGATTACACCCAGAATTCTTTGTTCGGGAATGATTGGTACAGGTTTAGGGTTGATCAAGTGTTCTTCCACTCCCATCCGAGAAAGGGCATCAGCTTTACCGTTTTTTGTACCAGGTCGATAGGTAATTATGAAGTCAAACTCGGCAAAGAATAATGCCCAACGGAGTTGTCTAGAGGATTGGGCTTTTGCGGTTTTCAAATATTGCAGGTTTCGGTGATCCGTAATCACAGTAACGGTGTGTCGGGCCCCCAGCAGATAATGCCGCCATGCCTTAAAGGCAGACTTGATAGCCAGAAGTTCCTTGTCAGTAATCGTGTAATTGATTTCAGGAGGCGAGAATTTGCGGGACCAAAATGCCACGGGATGCAACTGATTGGTTACCGGGTCCTTTTGTGATAGAACTGCCCCCATGGCAAGGCTTGAAGCATCAGTTTCCACGATGGAGGGGAGTTCGGGGCGAGGGTGTTTTAAGATTGGTGCAGAGATAAATTTAGTCTTCAAATCCTGGAAAGCTTGTTCCGCCTCGGTAGACCATTCAAAACGTTTGTTTTTCTTTAACAAGGCAGTGATGGGCTGGACTATTCGAGAAAATTCTGGGATAAACCTGCAGTAAAAGTTAGCGAAGCCTAACATGCTTTGCACACCTTTTACGGAGGATGGTGATGGCCATTTGAGAACTGCATCGACCTTCTTTGAATCCATACGCACTCCGCTAGGTGATAATATGAATCCCAAGAATTCAACTTCAGTCACGTTGAAAACACATTTTTCCAACTTAGCGAAAAGTTTGTGTTGACGCAATCTTTCGAGGACCATTTTCACGTGTTTCCGATGTTCAGATTCCGATGAAGAATAAACGAGGATGTCGTCAATGTAAACAACAACCCACACATCTATGAGCTCTCTGAGGACATCGTTCATAAAATATTGAAAGGCGGCCGGGGCATTGCAAAGTCCGAAGGGCATGACCTGATATTCAAATAGCCCATATTTGGTGCAGAAGGCCGTCTTCCATTCATCGCCCTCTTTTACTCGTACCAAGTGGTAGGCTCCTCTAAGATCCAGCTTTGTATATATGCATGCTTTTCTGACTTGGTCCAGGAGTTCAGGGATCAAAGGTAATGGATATCTATTCTAGACGGTGATCTGGTTCAGGGAGCGATAATCTATACAAGTTCTAAGGTCTCCTTCCTTTTTTGGAACGAAGAACAAAGCTGAAGAAGCAGGGGACTTGGAAGGACGAATAAACCCATTTGCCAGGTATTGATCCAGGTATTGTCGAAGGTGATGGTTCTCAGGCTCGTTGAGGGCATAAATTCTACTACAAGGAGGAGTAGATCCAGGTATCAGGTCTATCTGGCAGTCATAAGACCTATGAGGAGGTAGAGAGTTAGCCTGATCCTTCCGGAAAACATCTTGGTATTCTAGGTATTCGGGAGGTAACTGGGGAGTCTCTGAAGAAATTGCTGCCAGTGCAACACCAGGTGGAGGGTGACAAGTAGAGACACATTCTGGAAACTGGACCGTTCTTGCTCGCCAATCGATCAGAGGATTGTGTTTCTCTAACCAAGGTATTCCTAGAATAATCTGAAACTGAGGAGCCTTGATCACATCGAACACGATCTTCTCATGGTGTCCATCTTGACTTACTAGCGTCACTTCTTGAGTGGTATGCGTTACTGGTCCGGAGGCTATCTCCGTTCCATCCACCGTAGTAATGACGTCCTTTACAGCCTTGGGACAAAGAGTTAGATTCATCCTCAAAACCATTTCATGATCCACATAATTGCCGATGGCACCGCTGTTGACGTAAGCTTCAATTGCATGTAATCGATCCGGATTATCAGGGCTAATGAGGACCATAGGTATCACGAAATGCGAGGTCACGGAACTGGTTTTCACGCTCGGCAAGAGGACCTCTATTCTTGTCGGGCGAGGTCGTTTCCCTGCTAAGAGTTTGTAACTTTGGTAACTGCAGCTCCTACTGCCTTCTTGGCAGGTTTCACCGGACAGTCTCGAAGAAAGTGCCCTGAGTTTCCGCAATAGAGGCATAATTGCAACTGTTTTCTCCTTTCCCGCTCCTTTTGTGTTAGAGGACCTTTCAGGCCCCCTATTTGCATGGGTTCCCCGGAGTCTACTCCTTTGGAAGGAGTTGGCGGTTTGGAAAATACTCGAGCATCAAACTTGGAACGATCGGCCTTCCTGTTCTGCAGTCTGTGATCTATTTGAACGACTAAGTCTATATAGTCCGAACAATCTTGTGGGGGATTCACTACTTGGGCTAACACATCTTTGAGCTCTCCACGTAGACCTCTATAAAACAGCGTAATCCTTTTGTCCTCAGGCCATTGAGTTTCCACTATCAGTCTGTTGAAAGACGCAATATAAGCCAAAAGGTCTTGATTACCTTGTCGCAACGAAAGAAGCTCATTGTCCAAGGCCTGCCCCTGTGAATGTCTTGCGAACAGTTTTTCCATACTGAGCTGAAAAGCTTGAAAATCATGGAGGACCGGATCATCTTGATTTACTAGAGGGATCGACCAGTCTGCCGCATTGCCACTAAGGTACGAAAGCACGAAAGCTACTTTAGCTTGATCAGTTGGAAAGGCTGCTGGCCGGCATAAGAAATGCAACCGGCACTGATTGATAAATACTGCAAACCTCTTCGGGTCACCAGAAATTCGTTCGGGCGGAGCCAGAGGTACATTCCCAGGTAGGTTGATCTGCACTGGATTCATAGAGGATGTAGAAGGAAGATTTCCCCCAGATACGGGTAACGGGGTCTGTCCGGCTTGTGACTGTAGCAATTGTCTAGCGAGATCATCTGTTCGCTCCTTGGAAATAATCAGTTCCCTTCTTAGAGCGTTTGTTTCCTGACGGGCTGCATGCACTTCTGCCCTTAGTTCCCCAAGTAACTGGGCTAGCTGGTCGGTATCCGAGGTTTCCATAGCGCCTGGACGGGAGTTTTGCGGTAGGCTTTGCGTTCTTTAACGCTCACCTGATTCCCGTAGAGGCGCCGGTCTTGACTGGGCGTATACCGTATCTTCAAAGGTGATGTGTGACACACGGCTGGCTCTTTGGGCTGGACCTCTGTGCACTGTATGTCTGACTCGAAGGGTAAGATGTCTGCAGATAGAAAATATGGGATTAATGAACTGGGTTATTGAATGTCTCTCACTTCTTCCCTTTCTCTTCTCCTGTAGAACCCCAAAGGTTAACGCTCTCACCTTAGGTAAGTGAACGCCGTGCTCTCCATCTGCCTCGGGGCAGGGTGCTGTAACCAGTTTCTTCACTGGATAGGGGGAGCAGGCCTCTTGACTTCAGAGGACTGCTGTCCGTCGTTTACTGCACGAACGGTAAGTTTCGAGTAATTCTAATGTCTTTAAAAGTCTTTAGTAATGATGTCTCTTGTTTTGCAGGGTTCCGGCGATGGTGGATGACGGGCTGAAGTGAGTTGAAGATGGAGCCTGTGTGATGAATAGAAGCGCCTGGAAGCACGTAAGTAAGCGCTTGTTGCCTGCTTCACAATGCGCTCTAACTGTCTTTTTATTTTGCAGGTACAAGTTCAGAGCGGCTGCAGGGTGCCAGAATACCCACTGGGTTAGATGTGGAAAGGAGTAATGGCACGTGAGTATTAAAGTTCCCCAATGTCTTTAAACGCACCTTGTTTTGTCTTTCAGATGCTGGATGCAGCGCCGAAGGCCTCCGGAGCGTGCGAAGAGTTGGTAAGCTTTTGTCTTTCAGATGCCGGAATGCAGTGCGAAGACCTCCGGAGCGCACGAAGAGTAGGTAAGCCTTTGTCTTTCAGATGCCGGAATTCAGCGTGAGGCGTTGGTGACAGCCGATGGACCAGGTAAGTGAAGCGCTGTCGCTGAAGACCGTAATGCTAACCTGTTCTTTCTTGTCTTTATAGGTGTTGCTGAAGACTGGATTCAGGATGGTAAGCCTTTTTCCTTAGGCCCAGGATCAGATGCAGAAGACACGATGAGCGTTCTGCTGCAGAGGATGCAGAATAACGCAAAGCAAGATTCATCATCGGGTGTGGTTTAAATAGCCTCTTGTAGTGCTTAGAGGTCTCCTTCCACAGCCACGCCTAGGTAAGAAAAGAGTTCCTGCTTTCCAGAAGAGTTCCAGTGTTCTGAACCTAGGGAGTGGCTCCAGCTCCACCCAACAGGAAAAGTAGTTCCAAACAGAAGAGGATCAGAGGCTCAACTGGCAGGCAAGTAAGCAGCATGGTCTGCTGCAGGTAAGTCCACCCAAGCATTATGAGCCCGGCGCTTCCAGCGCTGGGACTGGGCATATTTATGAGCCTGGTGCCACTGGCGCCAGGACTGGGTCCAAAAGGTCCCAATTGGGACTGGTTGGCACTCGGAACCTGGGTTATGGATCTGCTTCCAAGGGAGTTGGGAAAACCCTGACCTTTTGGAAGCAGAGATCATGACAGGTTTGCAATTACTTTGTGTAGTTGTACTTTGTGTATCTGTCAGGAGGGTGGTCTGTGTTACAGTAGAACTCAGGGAGGCTTTTTTCTTTGCAATTTTGGATTGTAGGGTTGTGATTTTATTTGCTAAGGCATTATGGATGCTAGAGCACCATAGTTTGTCCTTAGGGACATTGTGTCATGATGCCTACCCCCGGGGACCCAGACCAAGTCCAGCAACATCGGAAGCAGGCATCAAGTTATTCCAAGCAAGCCCAACAACCCCTGCTAGGGGCTATTTGGGTGCAGTCCTGGCGTCTATGGCAACAGCTCATATGGAGTGTTAGTCCTGGCGCCATAGGCGCCAGGCTCATAGGTTAAAACTTACCTGATGCAGACCATGCTGCAAACGTACCTGATGCAGACCATGCTGCAAGAGCTCCAAGCCAAAAGAGGCTTGAAAGGGACTACTTTACCTAGGGACTATTTTTTTACTCGGGTGGGGCTGCGGAGGAATACTTACCTGGGACTACTTTGGAGGCTATTTAAACCACACCCGAAGAGTAGCACACGCTTTGCGTTATTCTGCATCCAGCAGCGTAACGCTCACCGTGCCTGCAAGTCTGCATCCAGTCTCCTGCCACGCCCGCCTTGAGTCTGGAGCTCCTAGAAAAAGGGAGAAAGAAGGAGAAAAGGTTAGAACAAGAGCAATACCTTTTGATCCTTACCTGAATTCCCGATCCACTGCGCCTTCGAGCTGGAAGAAAAGTTATTTTATGCGCGTCGCCTCGCCTGCTGCAGCGCCGCGCTGAACTCACCGGCCTTCGCAGCATCTTCACATTCCACCGCATCCTTCTGCATGTTCCCCGCCGCACTCTGTCACCTAAGGGGAACACAAGAACAGCAAGGTGAGCCAAGGGAATAAACAGAGGCAATATTAGTTACCCCCCATAGACTCACCTGATTTTACCACCGGGGGTACTATTCCTCTTCACGGGTCGGCGCAACTGCCACAGCATCCTCGCCAAACCCCGGCCCCTAAGGGGAAACAAAAGGACAGCAAGGTGAAACAAAGGGACAAACAAGGGGAAACCTCCTCACCACAATAGACTTACCTGATTTTACCGCCGGAGGAATTATTCCCCGAGACTTCATACTTTCTCTCAGCGCCTGAATAAGGGAGAAAGCAACAGGTTACATACTGACATTATTTTATCAAACTGTGTTGGATAATACAAATCCTTACCTGAATATTACCGGTTGCCACGAGGAACTCTTCGCTAGGGTCAAGCTGCAACCTGCAAGAAATCGGACAAGAGTGAAAGTCAGACTTTTGAACTCTTACGAACTACATACTTACGCGTCTTGCCGGAAATCTCAGAGTAAATATTGTTGTGGAACTCACCAATTCCTTCGAGCCAGTGAAGCAACTGGTTATCTACGCGCCCCTGCGCTCAATGCAGGATGGAGAGCTCATCTTTCCAAACCATCATGTGAGACTATAAGAGGGGACATCAAAGGTGATCAGTGGGGAGAACAGCGGGAGTGGGTGGGGGTTAACGCTCAACTCCACTCCAACTCCTTAACGCTGGTTAATTCCCTTTCTCCATTTGCAGAAGAATATTCCTACGGGCCAAGCAAACGAAGCTAGGTGGGCCAGTCCAGTCCGTCATCTCGGCACTACGCGTCACATTGGTGGAGACCGCAGCTGTCCAGTTCAGATCGACGCCCCTGTGGGAGCCAGGTGAGCATAACACATTGTCTATGGGAGCAATTGGGTTTTCCATTTCTCGGAGAATGGAGAAGAGTTCTTTGGAGTTGGCTTTACTGATTCTCTCATTAAAAGTGTCTTTTTTAGTTTGGATGATTTCCTTCTTGTATTTTTTGGAAAAGTCGGCAAGTAAGGTTTTATTCTCAGCTGAGGGTGTGTGCCTCCAGATAGCTTGGAGTTTACGTTTTTGGATACGTAGTTCTTTAAGGTGAGGGTTGAACCATGAGTTGAGATGAGACTCTCGTTTACTTTTACGAAATTTGATAGGGGCTATCATGTCCAAAGCTTTGGTCATAGAATTGTTGAATGTCTCATCTAACATGTTTGGGTCAGAGTTAGTAGTGCTGGCGGTGAGGGCTGGAAGGAGTAGTGGTAGTAGTCTTTCAGCAGTGATATCTTTTTTACATCTCATAGGCATAAGAGGTACTATTTCAGTGGTGTTTAGTTTAGGAGGCTCTATGGTGGCTGAGAAGCATATGAGGTGGTGGACAGTCCAGGTTTGTGGTAAAATATTAGAAATGGTAGTGTCGCAGTTACGGTTGGCTATCCAGTCTAAAGTACGTCCTTTTATATGTGTGGGCGCTAAGACTTCTTGGGTAAGACCATGATCGACTAAGATTAATTGGATAGAATGGGCCTGTTTATCCTCAACATCATTGAATCCCAAGTTAAAGTCACCTAGTAATAGGAGCTGGGTGGAATCTTTGATGCTATTAGTGAGGAGGCTGGATAAGTCTTCCTCAAAGTTACCTAGTGGGCCTGGTGGTCTGTACACTAGAAGAACGGTTAGTGTGCTATTATTAGAGATGGGTATTTTAGCAGAGAGAAGTTCGCACGATGTAATTGCTGGCAGTGGGGTGAGTCTTACAGCTAGCTTAGTTTTCGCAATGATGGCCAGGCCGCCTCCTCTGGAATTAGGCCGATCAACTCTTAGTATATTGTAGTTGTTTGGTATGGCAGTCATGAGTGCGGGACCTGCGACATCATGGAGCCATGTCTCAGTGACAGCAAGGAGATCTAAGTTATCCATAGCGAGGATGTCGGCAATTTCCGTGTTGTGTGCTATGAGGGACCTTGCATTGATAAGGGCTCCTGATAAGGTGGGAGTTGTAGTTGTGTCTTGGAAGAGTCTAGGACTGGGGTGGTCTGGTTTCTTCTGTTTGTAGTGCGAGCTGATTTGTAATTTAGGACACTTTACAGCCGCTAAGGCAAGAGGGTTGGGGTTAGTGGCAGTTGGAATGGATATAAGGCCTGATAGACTAGTTCTTTTGTTTTTGAGGTCGTAGAGTCGAGGCAACCTTGCTGGAAGTCGTGAGTTTCTGTCTTGCAAGTTGCAAGGTGTAGAGTTGGTGAAGGCCATTATTATGGTGATAGTTTGAATGGTCAGGGCTAGGGACCAGGGTGTGTATAAAAGGCAAGTCTTAGTAGTGCGCATGTTGGGCGTAAATAGCACCTAGGTTTGACAAACCCAGTAGGGACTAAAATGCAAATATGCTACCGCAGTGGCACCTAGATTTGACAATCCTATTCAGGACTAGAATGCATACGGGCGCTAATTCAAATGCATAAACAAGGACATCTAGAATCAGATTTAGCAGTGAGAGCCAGAAAGGCGCTAATTCAAATGCATAAACAAGGACATCTAGAATCAGATTTAGCAGTGAGAGCCAGAAAGGCGCTAATTCAAATGCATAAACAAGGACATCTAGAATCAGATTTAGCAGTGAGAGCTGGAAAGGCGCTAATTCAAATGCATAAACTAGGACATCTAGAATCAGATTTAGCAGTGAGAGCCGGAAAGGCGCTAATTCAAATGCATAAACAAGGACATCTAGAATCAGATTTAGCAGTGAGAGCCGGAAAGGCGCTAATTCAAATGCATAAACAAGGACATCTAGAATCAGATTTAGCAGTGAGAGCCGAAAAGGCGCTAATTCAAATGCATAAACAAGGACATCTAGAATCAGATTTAGCAGTGAGAGCCGGAAAGGCGCTAATTCAAATGCATAAACAAGGACATCTAGAATCAGATTTAGCAGTGAGAGCCGGAAAGGCGCTAATTCAAATGCATAAACAAGGACATCTAGAATCAGATTTAGCAGTGAGAGCCGGAAAGGCGCTAATTCAAATGCATAAACAAGGACATCTAGAATCAGATTTAGCAGTGAGAGCCGGAAAGGCGCTAATTCAAATGCATAAACAAGGACACCTAGATGCAGATTTAGCAGTGAGAGCCAGAAAGGCGCTAATTCATATGCATGGCAGTAGTACCAGAGTGTAAAGATATAGTTAGTAAGAGAATAGTAGGCTAAAGGACAGTAGTGAAGCAGTCAATTATACACTTTGGCTAGCCCAAGTGAGCATTTGACTCATTCAAAACTAGAAAAGATGATCTGGTTGATACACCATATAGGCTGTAATTATTTGTCATATATAAAGTGCATACATGATGCAATGTGAGAGCCCAACGAGGTCAGACAACTGTGAAGCCAGGCAGCAGTGCACAAGTGCAAAAGTCCAACACACGGGCGGCAGAAAAGTGTCTTATAAATAGTTCCATGCAGCAATGTGAACAACAATCTGACGGAATAAACAGCACGACAAAGGTTGCAATGAAAGTTTGACCATAAGCACTGGTGAGCTGCTTACCCTAATATATGAGAATGCATGAACAAAATGTTACAGGTGGGTCCCAGGAGGAGCAGGGGTCCTGGCACTCGGCACTTTCCGGCTCCTGACAGGCTCTCGACAGGGGGAAGCCTTGGGAGGCGTGCCTTAGGTGGTGGGTCGGCTTAGACGCCTGCCGGCTTGCTATTGGGCAATAAGCAGTACCCTCCAGGCCAATCAGGGTTAGAAGCTGGCCAAGGAGTGTTTCCTCTTGTGGAAACTGCAAGAAAGATTACGGGCGGGCATTTTCAAGTGGTTAAGGCCTTGTGGTCTCCAGTGGCTGCAAAACAGTTTCAAGATAAATCAGGCAAACGCTGTGGGGACGAGTGGCGAAAACCACAAGCTGGTTAAGGTGGCGAATTATGGAAGGGCTCCGGAATATTTTTTAAAAAAATGTTTTTTTTCTTTTTTTTTTCTTCAGTCGGAGCCGCGGCGGGTTTCAGGGAGCGGCAGCGTGAGGCAGATTGCCTACCTTTGGGTGGGGGCACACATCCTGGTGGGGCACTGCTCCTGCAGTGGAAGAGGGGAGCTCCAGCTCCAGCTGTGTTAGGGCAGCAGGTAATATTCCCAGGGTTTGTCCTAGCCTCTTAGAATGCATTTCTGAGGCTGTTAGGATATACAGAGCACATTGTAAATTCTGTGATGTGCACTACAAACTTCTGTGATGGTCCTCCCTGCATAGCTCTAAGGATCAGGTATGGGATGGCCATGGGTGCCAGGTGCTGCCAGCCACCAAGTGAAGCAGGACCAAGGTGCGGTGTGTGGAGGAACCTACGGTTCACCCCACCCTTCCATGGTAGCATGTGTAAGGAAGGCATGGTATCAAACAGTAAGACAGGCACAAGTGATCACAGTTCAAGGGTGCTTATTGAACTTCAATTGTGTTTCAAAAACACCTATCTAATCCTCAATCTAAAGATGGGAGCAAGCTACGACTATCAAATAATAATAACGCAGTCCTAGTCGAGTCTGTCAAAATAAAAGGGTCTATACTAATAAACCTATTGCCAATCCTTACTTCTAAATACAAATAGTGTGGGGAAACAGTGTTATGCAAACGAAAAATGAAATGCTATGTCAGGATATTCAAGCCGTCGGTTTCCCTTCCCCACGTTTTCAGCACGGGGCAAGGCGGCATACTCAAGCTTAGCACACTCTTTGGCTGCTCTAGCACGAGGATGCAGTTCAAAACTTCAACATCAGGGCCTTCTGTGCCAAAGTCTCCTTGCCATTAAAAGTCTCTTATTTCAGAGGTAGGATCAGTAGAATGGGATGGCACTAACTAAATTTTAATACATATCAAATTTTATTCTGTAAACTTATCACAAGAACATTTCATCATAATGTCATAAAAATGAATAAAAACAATCAATTCATACCATCAATCATAACCACATACTAGACTCATTCAAACATTCAAAAATAACACATCCAGGTGTTTACTACGTAAAAAAGCTTTGGAGATGTTATTACACCAATTCTTTTCAGTTATCACTGACAGTGACAGTGGGACAGTGACCCAGTCCATAATATCAGGTGTCGTCGTGTATCTACATACACAACGACACCTGATATTATGGACTGGGTCACTGTTTAATGTGATAATGTTTAATGTGTTTAAGCTGTTTAATGTGTTTAAGCTGGATACCTTACATAGACATTCGATTGAGCACCCACGTGGTGCCGGACCACTCTGTCAAAGGTGTTGTATCTTGCTTTTAAAGTACAGCCACTCATCAGCAGTTTAACTTTACTTGTGTCTCTTATCACATGTGTTTTAACAATGTTTGTTCCAGCACTCGCCATACAATGTTGCTGCTGGCAACCTTGGCTTCAACACAGACTGGTCTTGTATCTGTCTCCCCAACTCACTGGCTGTGTTGATTGCACTGAAGCTGCTTTTCTTCTTGGAGCCCAGAACGGTACCAAAGTGGCTGATGATTCTCCCCGCCTTGATGTATTGATGCGGGAGGGCCCCGGGTATCTCCGACACACAATACAGGATTCTTCAGTCTGGCTTCCTGGTCTTAAGCTTTCTATTCTTGCGGTTTCTGGAAAGTAACGGGTCCTTGTCGAAAAGGTCAAGGGAACTTCCCTCCATTCGATCCCCCTTCTGTTTTGCCATCTTTCCTCTCTCATTCAGCTGCCACCTCGAAACTGCTTTTTCCTCGTGTGCTTTGCCTTGCTCAGAGTGTGCTCTCCTGCTCCGCCTTTTATCCGTGTGGGGAAGCTTAATGGAACTCGCCTGCCCACTGTATTGGGAACGTCAGGTATACTGCTCGGGTGTTAGTCGGTTTTCTCTCATAGCGGTCTGTCCGTGAGGAAGTGTTTGTGTTGTAAAAAAAAAGGGGGGGTAGAGTTCCTAGCTATCCTACCTGGTAGGATGGGATAAAGACATTACAGGGAAGGGGATACCGTGTCTCACCAACCAGTGTCCCACTCCCCGAAGACCCCTCATCCAGGTGATCCTTCCGCACTGGTCCACTCCCAGGAACCAGATCCAAAAGCAATGGCCATGTCCTAGCCACCTGGATGACAGATCCCCTGGGACTAGTGGGTGAGACACCTTCTGGTTTCTCACACATGGCAGGCACTTGTCTCTGGGCACCACTAACAAATACAGCTTTAAGGCACTGAGAAAATGTAACAAATATCGGCATGGGCATTTTTTAAAAGAACACCTTCAAACCAATCATTGGCTTTAAATTGTACACAGCACATGTTCCATTTCTTGATGACAAATATACATTAAGGATTCGTCAGATAGCTGCTAAGTGCAGCCGTGACTTGAGGCTACATGCGATTCATACTGTCCCCCTAAATCAAAACCTGAAGTCATTACAAAGAGGTAGGTGTGTTAAAAACTTCCATATCCATACTTAGATGCAGAATATATGTTCACTGCTAGCTCTACCAGTCAGTCCCAAAAGAAAAAAAAATGGGTAACATTTACAGGCACAAGCACTTTCTCAGTAGACAAGAAGAATAATCATAATCAGCCAACTGCTAACAGGGCTTTTTAAGGCAGAGGTCAGTCGAGAGGACGGAAACGTTTCCAACAGATGAATTACCTCATTCATGGAGCACGAGGAATACTCGGGACCTGTCAGAAAGTGTACCAATGCTGTTGCTGAATGTTAGGGAGATTTATAATTGTTATGCTTCATCCCCTCTGCTAGTGAGACCTCCAGCACTTTTTGGTGGACTTCTGGACCTTCTACTTTCAATCCTGAATGAGTGGAGCCTTTTCCCTCTCATTCATTCTTGTGGGTCTGTCTGTTGGAACTCTATTGTTTGTGCTCTAACTGTACTATGGAGTCTGTCTGCTCCATAGCTCTTAAAGGCATCTGTGTTTTTACAATTGCAGCACACAGCTCCTTATGGGCAGTGTTGCTGAGGACCCTAAAGGTAATCCTTTAAGATAACTTTTCTATATCCTCAAGTTACTACCGTTTTTAAGGATAGAGAGATACTTGGAGACCGATTCATGGAATTGTTTGCGTGATTTCATGCGCAAGTCTCCGGAAAACAAAATCGCACGCAAGTCCCCGTTCATCCATTCATGGAACACAATGCGTGGGGCTTACCTGGGACTTAGGAGGAATCTGCGCCGTCCAACACATAACTGCGACACCATGAATACCTTGCGCGAGATTCCCAGTGAAGGGCTGGCTGGGTCTGCGCAGCAACCTAAAAAGGGGGTGGAACATGTGGAATGGGGAACAACAAGCAAAAATGTGGGCGTTACGAGGGAAGTTCCACAGTCAAATAATCACACCGCCCATACACGCGCTGTTGAGTGAAAAAATACATGCTAATCCTGAAACACATACGCCACGCCATAGCAGGCGTAAACGTCATCGTGCAGGCTTTTTATGCATTTGTGTGCACGATGACGTTTGCATGCATTCACACACAAATAGACCCTGCCAATTAATGAAAAACATTCTCACCTCTTCAGGGGACAGTGCCTACCCTCTGAGCACCTACACAATGACGCCAATACGGAACCCCACCATGCCTGCACAGGTAAGATACAACACTGCCCATATTGCAACTCTGGCCATAGTGGAGCACACATTCGGAATGCTCAAGGAACGGTTCTGCTCCCTTGACCACTCTGGTGGTGTGTTGCTATATGCACCACCAGCAGTCCGCAGGATCATAGTGGCAGCATGTGTCCTGCACAATGTTGCAACACGACGTGGCGTCCCAGTGGACATGGTGGTGGCACCCCATCCACACCCACAGGCCCGCCGCTTGCGTGTGGTTGGCCAAAGGCACATGGAGAGGCTAAACGTAATGGCTACTTTTTTCACATGAGGACGGTAGAGTGTACATGTAGAGTGTACACGAGGCCGCTACATTCCAGGTGCTATTCAATGATGACAATGGGCCAATCTCCTGTGCCCACAAAACCATCCTGAGGCAGTCCCCTTGGAAGTGCCCATTTGTGTGCATCCCTTAGAACTAAAAGGCTATTCATCATGTGTTGCCAAAAGAAACACATTGAACAGGGAGTACGCCACTACCACCATGCTAAACAATCAATTAAATCACCTCTGTGTGACCCGAATCATCCTCAAGTCATGTGTAATTATCTTTGGACTGTGTCATTGTATGGCATGTCATGTAAAAGTATATTCATAAAGGCCCGATACACAAGGCACGTGTCTACAAGGGCTCAAGGATGGATGCAACACAGTGAAAAAAAACACTTGTTCAGAGCCCCTCAATATTGCAAACAATAATAGTCTGTCCCGGCAGAGTAAATGCATATCATACAATTAACAGTGGAGGTAACAGTGAATATGTCTGACAATTATTCTACAGTTTTACCAAGTGCGTGAATGTGCCACCATGCATGGAGCCAGGACAGGGTGGAACAGACAGATGATCCACAGGCATGGTGCAATCTGAACAAGCATGTGCACAGATGTTTACAGGGGAGTGGTAGGTGGAGGGTGTGAACAAGTTCGGGGGGTGGTACAAGTGAATCCAGTCAGTGCATGCGGAGGTAAGTGCAGAGAGATGCAACGCTCCAGGGTCATTCACCAAGTGCAGGGATGATGAGGCTAGTGCATGTTCCGGGTGTGCAATGGGCCTGTGAGACCCAGAGGTACATCAGGTGGCCATTCATGGAGCTTTAAGGAAAAAAAGGAAGGGGAGAGGGAGAGAGCAGGCAGAGGTATAGGTTAGCAATGAATAGGGAGAGAGAATGAAGAGTAGAAGAGGAAACTCCTGAGTAGTCCCAGTAACATAAGGAGGCGAGGCTACATACGGAGTGCGGCATTGAAGTCATTCCAGAGTGAGGCCCCTGTTGAGTTAAAAAAACTTCACACAAATATCTTCTCCCTGAACTTGCTCACTCGAAGAAGGTAGGAGGTACACAAGGAGAGGGCTTGGGAGGGAGCATATTTATGCATGTATCATTGCAGATAGGTACTACCCAGGCACCACAAAGCACAGTTACTTACATTTGAACCTTGCAGCCAGAGGTAGCCAGTCGAGGGAAATCAGTGCCACACAGATGTGGTTCCTGGTCATGATGGCAAGGATAAGGCTTGTGGTCATGTTGTGCATGAGTCATAGAGGATGTGGATTAGAAGCATGGAGGGTGAGAAAGAGGCAGTTGCAGTAGTCCAGCCTGAAGATAACCAGGGCTATGTCAACAGTAACCTGCTGGTGGAAAGTGCAAAAAGGAACAGTAGCTCTGAGGATGTGTAACTGATAGTTGTACTTATTAGAGATGTCTGAAATGTGAAATGAGAAGGAGTAAGTGGAGGTGAAGATGACCCCAAACATTATCACCCCTGCAGGTGTGTTCCACTGCCGGGCCAAAGGTGTCTGACCAGATAGAAAGTGGAAAAGCTGGAGCAGGTGTCCCAATGCAAAGGATCTCAGTCCTGCTGGTGTGAAGGCAGAGGTTGTTTCCAGTACACCATGACTGAATCGTGGACAGTCAGTCAGATGTGAGTGATTAAGAGTGGGCGTATGAGGGTATCCTCAAATAAAGTTCTTTGTCACCCATATAACACTTCAATTCAGTGGTGAAAGTGATAATCACACGTGCAAATGCAGCCATGTACATGTATAACAACCAGGTGGATAGCTTACAACCCTGGTTAACCCCACATTTTCAAAGAGCCATAGAAGAAGGAAAGGGTTTGATTCCCACCTGGGATGGGTGGTCAGAAAGAAATGAGGTCAATCATGCCATAGCCAGATCTGTGAATCTTGTGCACCATACCCACTGCAGTGGACCCCTTCTGCAGTGGTGTTTGTGAATAACTAACATACTGTTGAAATGTGTAAAAAGATCTTCCCTGTCCCCTTGACATGAAGTTGACACTCAAAAATCAGGACATGAAATAGCCATCATTACCTGAGGTAAGAATCTGCAGACAAATGAAAACATGAAAAATTGGTCATGTAACACATACATGCAAACAACTAATTGAACAGCCACGGCCACCCCTCGGTGACATCCAACAAATGCAAAACACAAGTCCTAATACAGCCAACACCATGTGTCCCTGCACACATGCACAGATACCTGCACAATTCATGCAATCAAACACACAATACTCACACACCCACACTGCCTGTCACCCTCAATGACATGAAGCAAATGTGCAGGCGACACATCCACATTCATTACACAATGTCACGTACAATGTACACTTCACTCACCCTGCTGCATTAAAATCTGAAGACAGCACATACGTACATAATTCATCACAAACAAAACATGCCCCTTCTTTGCAAGACTACCAATGCCATGATAATGCTGGCCATCACCTGCATACTATTGGGACAGTGCACTGCACACATTCATGGAAGCACATTATCAATGAACACGTGTTGTGCATTGCTTACGCGTTCATCCAATAACCCCAAAACTTTACAAGGGCACACAGGGCAACTGGCTGGGGACAGGTGAATGTAGACAATGATTTACTAACAGCGATCAATCATACAATCAATACCACCAAGAAATCATGACAATAATTGGGAGGGTGGACAAGGCCACAATGCCTTATAACTGTTCACAACGTGCACATGTCCAGGTGGTGTTGTGAAGGGGAAATGTTTGGATTAGTGCATGGAGAACATCTTGTGGTAAAAGGGCAGAAAAGAACACACAAATGGAAGTGATCAGTCACGTGGTGATGCTCTTGAGCAAGTTCACTATAAACACAGTACTTTACATGATACATGTGGGGGGTCAGGACACCCACGACACATAAGGGCCATGGACATGAGGCATGCTACTGCATCAATCTCAAGGAAGAGAGCGGGTGAAGGAAGTGGAGAAGAGACAGGACTTCATGATTAATGTGAGATTAAGGAGCACTTGCTCATGACGCAGAGAGAGAGTGAGTCTATTGCACAGACGGCATCCCGCACAGGAAATGAACACACAACCAGCCCTTACAATACTGAAGTGCTTCACACATAGAGAGTAGTTACCAGAGGAATACAGGAGTATAAAAGGTGATTATTTCATCAGGAAGCATTGAAGACAGTACAGGGACCCAGACAGCCCTGTGGATGATACACAAGGATTACAATGTAATCCGTTCTGAGTCTGTGAGCTTCTGAAGCCTTAATATTGGAGGACAGATGTTGTCCCTGGCCCAGAGTCCAATGACGAGTTTGGCTGACCTAATCTGGATAAGCTGTAGGGGTCGCAGGGTGGACCATGGAACACTTTGGAGTTGGATGTTGCAGTACAGTAGCCTGGAGAGTACCACGCCAGGTGTAACATTGCACCTCTGTGTGGTGGCATGGAAGGGAATAGTGACTTTGCGCATCAAGAGCTAAGTCTGACTTCCTGAGAATCTCACCAATAAGAGGCATGAAGGGAAGGGGCTAGGCGAAGTTGAATCCAAGCTTGGTGCTTTGTGATGCGGTTGCAGGGAGTGAAACCATGTAGGAAGGACAGAGTCAATGCCCGAAGTAGGCTGCAGGTGAGCCAATTGGGACACTCTAATGTTTGAATGGCGCACAAGCTGAGGTAATTTGCAGTGCACCAGGCCAGGATGGCTGAGAGGCAGTCATGGTGAATGAGGGGGCAAATGTGTCAGTAGTAACATTGTTGAAGAGTAGTGGGTCGTCAGCATAGCACATAAATCTGTTATCCAATGAGTTAAAGAAGAGTTCCAAAATGGAAATGTATATGCCAAAGATGCATGCATAAAGAATGGACACCTGTGTGATGCCACCGGTGTAGGCTGAAGTAGGGTAGAACAAAGAACACAGAATCCTTAATTTGGAATGTTTGTTTGTGAATGATCTAAGCAAGTCCACTGGCTGTTCATGGAACATCTTAATGAGTATGGAATGCCTCACTGTGTGAAAATCAGATTAGATCTCAAGGAGGATGAGGACAGCAGAGTATCATGACTTGAGGGATGCCACATTTATTCATGTGTGTCCTGGAGAGCAGTGTCTGTGTCCCCGGACAGTTTAAATCCACACTGCTGTCCATGTACAGCCCCAACAATGACTTAATGGGCGTCAATTTGTGGGAGGTCTAACTTGTCAAGCAGTTGCCCCATGAAGGTGTAGCAAGAAATGTGCCAGTAGTTCGGTGGTCAGGAATGCACTGCACATGGTATAGTAAGGATGGTGCACACAAGTGAGTGCTTGATGGCGGATGGAAACTAAACAGCAGGAAAGGAGTGTGCGCAGAGATCAGCAAGAGCAATTGCCAGATAGGAGATGTTGCCATTGATGGAACAGTCGGAGCAGCGGCACCCCAATTTGGATGACAACTACATGGACTTGTGAACTCTGGTGACTACTTCAGAGGAGACATGACTGAATGTGTAGAATGAGGAATGATGATGGTGAGTGGCAGGGGGGCCGAAGTGCGTAGTGTTGTGTTTGAAGAGCCTGTCACAAGTAGGTTTTGTCAGTCATGTGTATTTGCAAAACACATGTGATGCAAGCACATACTAAAGTTACCGTGAAGGAGCTGTTGCACAATATACAGTGGATGGCTTGGCAATTACTGAAATACTCACCTCTTGCACCTCTGCCAGAACCATGCTTGATGTCACAATGTACTGCTGCACACTGAGGGAGCCACAATGGAAGACATAAGCAGACAACAGAAAGCAACATGATACATAAAGATGTGAAAAAAAACATACAAAAGGTACACTAAACCACCAGACCATGGCCAATGCAGACTTCAGTGTCACAGCATATCAATGGACAAATACTGCAGCCCTTCAAATACAGCAGTACCATGTACCAGGGTGTGTAGCACTAGAAGCTGCAAACACCATGGTGCAGCATGCATGTGAAAAACATGAGACGGTACAAACACCACTAACCCTAAAGTGCTGGTACCCAACATATCATCCCACAAGAATTCATACATAGCAACATGTTTGTGGCTTGAAACAGCTGCAGCACACCTTAACAGTTCTTCCATAATCTGGACATGCCAAACGTGACATCCAGCCAGAATTCGACAAACCCTGCTAGCAAACCGAAGTGTCACTCATTACACATGATAATACTTCTATGAGACGCACATCAGCCCAAACATCAGCACCTGCCACAGGCCACAAACAGTTGACCATGCTACCCACTACCGAACATACATGAAAGCCCCACACAGTCAGAATGCACATTTAGTATAATCGGTGAACAGTGGCCCCAGCAATCCATCTGAAGAACATGACCATACCCATCATTAGAAGCACACCCTGTGAAACATGCCCCTCTTAAGAAGTAGTGTTTCACCACAAGCTAACTCAATTCAAAGTGAACACACAGTGCCACACTCGCATGCAAACACCACACAAGTGTTACCAAATGCCATTTACTTACCTTTACTGGTAACCCACCGGTGGTGCACACGATGCACACCGTTGGGAGATGCTTTGTCCAAATTGAATACTAAGCAGATTAACAGCACAAGAAACATGCACATACATGACATCACATGATTTGCCAAGGAAAATATGCAGCCAACACCCAATGCACGAGCAACACAGGTTGAATGTGAATGAACAGTGATCATCCCAGGAGTACAGTGTACCACAACAGAGAGAGTGACACAGAGTGGGAATCGCAAGGAAAAGACAGATCAAGGAGTACACTGCCTGCTCTACAGATGTACAATGACATGCAGTACAACACAGTAGGTGAGCCCATAGAGGAATACACATAGGTAGGTAAAACAGTGACATGAGCACCACTTAAATGACCAGACCGGCATGTCATCATGCAAATAACATATAAGATAAGCAAACATGCACACCAATGACACATGCTCAACATGCAAGACAGGGCCAAAGCTTACCCGCTGACTGTGCCGGGATGGTGTCAATCCCACATCTTTACCTGGAACTGTGTTTCCCAAGCTGGTACAGGAAGGACAGTGCCAGGTGGAGGGCATGGGGAACATGGACTTCAAATGGTGCAGGATGTCTCCCCCGGGACAGCAGTCATCGGCACATCACAGATTACTGAAACAACATGTGAGAACACATTAAAACAGCCATTGTGAAGTAACATTGACACAGCACACATGTGCAAAGTAACACCAAACCCATAATGACCTGCACATGCCAGCCTGTGCACCACCATGCAAACATGACAGTTGACTTCACTAGGCATGCCTGCATGTACACGACAGCACACATGTTGTCCTTGAGGTGTTAACGGCACACCTCAAGGGAGATTTACAAAAATATTAAAACAATTACAACCAGGAAAGGGTAAAACAAAATATACAATGCCAACATCCGGCCATTGGGGTGTAAAAGAAAAACAAGAAAAAAAAGACTAGAAGAAGAATCTCCAGCATGGACGGGGGGGGGGGCAAGCTGGGGGGTGGAGGGGCAGGCTGCACGTCAACTCCCACATGGATGGATGTTGAAAAAACTATTCCGTTCATGGGCTTTTGGACTGCATGGCTATCTTGGCTATCTTGGACAGAGAAGCCTGTCTCTGCTGTGACCACCTTGCTGGGTAGAATCAGAAGGTGGTAGTGGTGCGGGAGGCTCACCACATAGTGCCCTGGCCTGGTCCTTGCTGTCAGCAGCCAGGCGGGATATTGATGAATGCATCTGCAACATGAGGCTTCGGAGGTCATCATACATGACCTCAGGAGATGCACAGATTTCCTCCGAGATGGTCTGCCTCAATAGTTGCATCTCATGTTGGTACCGTGTCCTGCGGGCTGCCTCTTCCACTTCTACAGAAGCTCCGTGGGCAAACAACTCTAGCCTCAGGGCTTCCCTGTGGGCCTGACCCTCTGCAAGCAGGGATGCCTGCAGAGCCTTCAGATCTGCCCGTCGGCTCCTGCTGTTGGCCTCCATGTACAGCCTGTATGAGCGGCATGTGGACCGCAATGCCTGCAGCTGGTGCTTTACCTGTGTTTCTGGTGGGATCATGGAACTGCCACCCTATCCATGCCCTCAGCCAACATCTCATAAGAAGCACCCTGTTGTTGTGCAGCACGCAACATCGACTGCTCCCACACTGTCTCCGGACCGTGCACACGTACACCACGTGTGCGGTGCCCACGCCTGCTTGGCCCAAAGGAGCATGGTCTTTGCTGTGATGCCACTGTCTGTAGCTGCAGGACTGCATCCCTCTCTTGGCATCTGTCCCAGGACCAGAACCCAATTCTTGGGAGCGTGGCCTTGCAGCCGTAACCACCACAGACGTGTGTGACACCACTGACTGGTCTTGTGAGGGCACCTGACATCCCTGCAGCCTCACGGGCAACACCAGCTCCAACACTTGGTGTACTCGCCTCCGACAGCAAAGAGGACTGAATATTCGGTTCAGCACCAGAGCTACTGGGTTCATAGGAGTCAGTGTCGAACTTAGACATTCCCTGCATGGACTGTAGCACCAGGGGATTCTCATGGGCTGCCACACCATGTCCTCCGCTTCCACCTCAGACTTCCGTTCCTCCTCTACCTCCTCCCCTGCATCTAATGCCTCATCACCTGCACAAGGACATATAAAGACATGAAGAATAATGTTACCAGCGTCAACAACATACATCTGTAGCACATTGCTGTCCTGCAACATATTGACGTGCATTTTACCATGTGAGAAATCACATAAATACACTATGTACAAGAAGCCATCTGATCATGGCGTATGCAGATTTCCAGCAACATCCCATGTCCCTGACCATGTAGCCAGTGGACTGATTTTGAACAGACATGTTTCACTGAAATCACATTCTGGCACATGGCACAGCAAACGATTGACAAATACATGCTAAATGGCCATCGTCATGTGGTTATGTAACATGACATTACATTACATGTGAACACGTACACACATGTTCACAGCCCAGTGCACATCAATTACGTGCCACACAAGTGTAGAACTCACACAGGGAGTGCACACGATGTGGACATGGCCTGAGTGTGGGGTGCCAGGTGTGTGATATGGAGAGAGTGATTACATGCACTTGGAGATAGGAAAAAGGGACTGTGACACACAAGAGGGACAGGGCATGGTGCTGAGTGTGAGAGGTTAACAGGGATGAGTCATGACAAATATTTGCCAATGGGGTCATTGCCATAGCTGCAGTGGGGATGTGCACAGTGTAGAAAAATGCAATGTCACTCATGGCACACTGTGAGTCTAGCTGGTAGTCTTCATGGAAGTTATTTGTAGCATGGAACCAACAACGTACATGTGTGGGTGTACTATCTACAACATGTACGCATGATGTGTAACATGTGCTTCAGACAGAAGCACTTGTCTAGCAGACACTGACATCATTGAGGCAAATAACCAGATGCCACATTGTGTTTGCATGTTGAAAATGTTGTTTGTGTATGCGGATGGGTGATGAGTACTGCCACAATGCCATGTGCAATGGATGTACGACACATGGGTTGCATCCACTCTAGAATACACTGTGCAAGAGTCAGTACACCATGACATTGTTCACCCAGGGCACGCATCCAAATGCAGGCACACGTGCAACACAATCATACTTCTTGTATTTTTATCCAAACAACATACTCCGGATGCACTAGCTTGTTCACTCACCGGACGTGGCCTCGTACTCTGGCAGGCCTCCCATGCCTTGCACCTGAACCATATAAAGGAACTGGCTCATGACCTGTTCTTGCAGGGTGAGCGCCTGCTCCTCTGGTGGCCCCCCTCCAGTTGCCAGAGTAGAGGCGAGGTTGGCACCCATTTGGATTTGGTGCGACGGTTGAGGTCATGCCACCGCTTCATGACCTGAGAAGCAGTGCACCTCTCATACCCTAAGGTGTTTATGTCATCTGTGACATGCTGCCAATGCACCATACGCTGAGCTGATGTAAGTGTGCTCCCTTGTTGCTGGCACATGTCACAGTGGTGTGCAGCCACGTAGTTCACAAGGATTTGGAGTCCGTCATCATTGAGGCTCCTCTTCTTCGACGTGGCGGTGTACTGTGCCGTGCCATGGGGTTGAACCTCTTCCAGCTGTACACGCTTTGCCTTGTTGGCATGTGGTGCAGACCCTGTGTGGCTGGCACCACTCAGGCTACCAGATGCTCGACCAATAGTGGCCTGGGCCATGGCATGTGGGGTGGGGACAGGAGCTTCCCCTGCAGATCCCAGACCTTGGGGGGGCGCCCAGCGGGTGTCACGTAAGTTACGCACTTAGGACCTTTACTCCACGTGTCCACGCTAATTTCAAATGCGCAAAGTAACCATCACTCTGTTTCCAGCTGTCCACGCAATAGACACGGAAGACCCACGTTCCTGCCTATGAGCCTTTTTTCCTCCCGCCTACTGCCCTGAGCTACCTCCTACCGAGCCATCTGCTGCTGCCTGCCCAATGTGTGTGCCTGCTGCCCACCTGCCCTGCATTTTGAGTGCCTGCTGTGCAGCCATTGCCAGTGCTCCTGTCCTTGGCTCTTTGACCACATCAGCTGATTTACCAGACTCCCAACGTCCCATACCATCACCACTGCTCCACAGTCCATCCCCAGAACCACCTTGCCCACCCCCACCTGTGATTCCTCCAGGCCAGTGCCACTGCAGAGGGGCGCAGGTGCCGGATCAACAGCACCAACATACGGGTCCTGGGAAATGTCTACCTGCTGCTGCACACCCAGGTCAGCGATTTGCAGCATCGTCTGGAGTCGTCAGGTGAGTGTCCATGTGTTGCTAGGCTCCACAGTGCATGTTCCTGTATGTTGGGAGTGAGCAGCTTAGGCTTACAGCAAGTATGCCTCTGGTACAGATGTCTGTGTGCATGACCCAGACAGTGCTCTACATGTGTGCAGTGCACCATGTGTAATTTCTATGAGATTGAGTCTGAGATTTGCCCATGTGACAAGTATTACAGATGAGGTCGTGTTGACCCCCCAGGTGTCGGATGTTTCCACCCAGACCGACAGCTCAATGCCGGCGGCTGTTGCCATTCGGGACATTGTGGTACCCTGCTTGTTGGTGTTGGGAGGCATACCAGCATCATGCGTGAAGTGCAGGCTTGCTGTTGAGTGCTTGCAAATCATCACAATGATGTATGGTGTCTCCTCACATGGCTATCAACACTCCTGGTCCAGAGTGTGCTGCGTGGGCTGTCGAGTAATGCCTCCGTCAGCATCCTTCAACCCACGCTAGCCGCACACAGGCCAAACTGCCAGGTGCTGGTGATTTAGCCTTAAACATCCGCTTCCCACCAATTAGAACATCATCCATCATCACCTCAGTGGTCGATTGTCAATTAGAGCCTTTGAACTTGTCCTTGGGAGCGTTCCTTTACTCTGGAAGATACAGTGAGTAGTGGTGGGCTCTGCCCTCATGCGTAGGTGTGACCATCATGCACGTCCACTTCATTTTCCCCACATGCCTGGAGACCACGAAATTGAGCTTTCAGTGTATTAAATAGGACTATTTTCCAATGAGCCTTTGACGTCTTATTTGTTCTCTCCAAGCTTCTGAACAGGATGTTCATTCCTTCATAAGATTGTAACTAATTTCTGTTCTTCTCAGCCGAATACGACCTTGGCTTCTTGGCTCGTTCAACCTCGCCTTTCTGAAATTCGCCTATACTTCACTTGTTTTCGAACTGCGCCATACGTGGAAAAGATGGCCTTTCTCCTTTAGCTCAGCTTGGCTTATAGTTCATAATGGGACAATCCATTCTTTACTCATTCCTATGTATCCATACATTGGCACCTGCCGCAAACTATTTTACTATAAAGCTAGCCTCATGAAAACTTTGTCTGCTTGCATTACTTTGCATCTTTACATGTGTGAATTGACTTCAATAATTTTATCGTCTCTTCAGCATAAGCCTCTTCATCTTGAGCCCAGGATGTTGCTTATCTTTGATACTTTCTTGATGCCTTATAAAATATCAGCATTCTCTCGTCCCTGCATCTCTTCTATGTACGTCAGCTAGACTCTCGCATGACGTCACACATCTGCTTCACCAGTCAGGCGTCCTGCTTCCTCTGGGATTTTTTTTTAGACATCCATCATACTGTCTTGAATGCAGGTATGGTTTTCTCAACAGGAACCTTGCCTCCAGGATTTCCTTTGGCATCTGTTGTTTCAATTGTTCTGCATAAGTCACATACTCTGGTTTCCAACATATAAGGCCTCATTACGACACTGGCGCTAATGGGTTAACAGCGCCGTAAAAGGTGCAATTTGCTGTACCGTACTTAGCGCCTTCCCCAGTCCCATTGAGCCCTATGGGGCAAAAATGGGAATGGGGAAGGGCCAATGTTCAATGGGGAATTACCGCCCCGCCAACCTTGGAATGGGGCAGTAATTCCCCATTGAATATTGGCGGACTCGTTACGATACCGGCACCAACCATGGTGCTAATAGCGCCATGGTTTAGCGCCAGTATGGTAATGAGGGCCATAGTAATTCTGGGCAAAGTGGTTGAGGTGGGGGTATTTAGCTCCTCCTCTACAGTGCGCTATGGGCAGCATATCGGAGCAGAGAGCCAGCGGGCTTGGGAGGCAAGAGTGACAATGGCCAGGGCGGAGGTTGCACTGCATCGGGCAAGGTGGGCGGGCTGCCAATCTGGAGGAAACTTGCAGGGAGGCAGAGGGGTTGGAGATGAACATGCTGGAGGCCCTGCAAGCCCTCCAGGAAACAACAGAGGCCCGCCTTGGGGAAATGGACCCAGTGCTCGATGATGCCCTGGTGCAGAATTTGAGTGAGATAGGAGATGAGGAGATGGACTAGCCCGCTGCATGTGTACATAGTTCTGTAGGTGTAAGTTTCCTTTTATTGTTTTTTTATTTGGAGTGGGCAATTTGGACAATTCTCCAGTTTTTGTTTGTGCATAGTTCATTAGGTGTAGATTTTTTCTTATTTAAACCAGACTTTATGGACATTTATTTCTATTTTCACTTGTACATAATAGTTTAAGCATGTAGATAGATATTTTTGGGATGACATACATGGACACCTTTTTCTTTTTGGTTTACAGACTGAATGATGTGAATACGTCTGGATATTATAGTTTTTTTTTACTCCAAATAATCGCTTCTTGCTGTTCTTTTTGGTGTGTGCCTGTTTGCTAGTGTATTTGGAATCCCTGCTTTTCTACATTGGTAGTCATGTGTCTGTTTGCGTACATGCCTGTTTACTGTTGCAGGGAGGGTTGGCGAGGGCTGTATCCAAATATGGCTGAACAGTGGTGGTGTGTCAAGTAGACGGATGGGTGTGCACTGTCAAATGGTATTTCCTTTCACATGTGCTACATCACTCTGTGTTTGCCTTTAGTGTGGATGTGGGGTATCTGTGGGAGTGTTACATGTTCACCATTAGGGCACATGACTTAGTTAATGCTGTGTAATACACATGTTGTGCATTCACATTCACCAGCATATGTTTCCTCAGTATTAATTTGCTCAGGTGTTGGTCAACCTCTTGCACTGGGATACAGTAGTGGCATTTTGTTTATATTCCACAGTGGCTGCCCAATTCACCAGTCTCTGTGAGTCGTGCACTCTCTGACTGCCCTGTCCTTGCCACATGCCTGGAACGGTGATGTGATTGTTAGAAGACTATTTTAAAAACTACCAGCTTATTGATGCTCAGGCTGTGACACACCTGACCATTGTTTGTTGATGTAGCACACATTGTTGGTATGTTTGCTTCTGTCATAGGCAAACATTTGGTCACTGGGGCTTAATGACATGCCATTGACGCATGGCCAGCAAGACCTCACTTTAACATTCACTTGTCACATGTGTATGTTGGCGGCCAGGAAGTGCGTGTGAGCAGGTGCAGCACTCATGGATGTAGCTCTGGTGAATGCATTTATTTTTGTTTGCAAGATACATGTTTCTGATGATATTCAGGCAGATGTCACAACACGGCGGTCCAGGTGCTCAACACACAATCGTTGCAGTGATGTGTCAGAATTTCATGGTACAGCCTGCAGGGGGTTGTCACAGGTGATCGGGATTGGGGGGTGGTGTCCCGCCTGGAGGGGGCTACCAGCAGCGAGTGTCCCTTGTGGAGGGGGCTGCCTGAAGGGGGTTGTCACAGGTGATGGGGGTGGTGTCCCTTGTGGAGGGGGATGCTTGCAGGGGGTTGTCACAGGTGATGGGGGCTGGGGGGGTGTCTCTTGTGGAGGGGGCTGCCTGCAAGGGGTTGTCACAGGTGATGGGGGCTGAGGAGTGGTGCCCCTTGTGGAGAGATCTGCCTGCAGGGGGTTGTCACAGGTGACGGGGGCTGGGAGGTGGTGTCCCTTGTGGAGGGGGCTGCCTGCAGGGGATGTCCCTTGTGGAGGGGGGTGTCCCTTGTGGAGGGGGCTGCCTGCAGGGGGCTGTCACAGGTGATGGGGGCTGGGGGTGATGTCTCTTGTGGAGGAGGCTGCCTGCAGTGGTGTCCCTTGAGGAGGGGGCTGCCTGCAGGGGGTTGTCACAAGTGAGTGGGGCTGGGTGTTGGTGTCCCCTGTGGAGGGGCCTGCTTGCAGGGGGTTGTCACAGGTGATGGGGCCTAGGGGAGTGTCCCTTGTGGAGGGGGCTGTCTGCAAGGGGTTGTCACAGGTGATGGGGGCTAGGGGGTGGTGTCCCTTGTGGAGGAGGCTGCCTGCAGGGGGTTGTCACAGGTGATGGGGACTGGGTGGTGGTGTCCCGTCTGGAGGGGGATATCTGCAGGGGGTGTCCCTTGTGGAAGGGGCTGCCTGCAGGGGGTTATCACAGGTGATGGGGCTGGGGGTGGTGTCCCTTGTGGAGGGGGCTGCTTGCAGGGAGTTGTCACAGGTAATGGGGGCCGGGGGGTGGTATCTCTTGTGGAGGGGGCTGCCTGCAAGGGGTTGTCACAGGTGATGGGGGCTGAGGAGTGGTGTCCCTTGTGGAGGGGTCTGCCTGCAGGGGGTTGTCACAGGTGATGGGGGCTGGGGGGTTGTGTCCCTTGTGTAGGGGGCTGCCTCCAGGGGATGTCCCTTGTGGAGGGGGTGTCCAATGTGGAGGGGGATGCCTGCAGGGGGTTGTCACAGGTGATGGGGCTGAGGGGTGATGTCTCTTGTGGAGGAGGCTGCCTGCAGGTGGTGTCCCTTGAGGAGGGGCTGCCTGCAGGGGGTGGTCACAGGTGAGGGGGGCTTGGGGTTGGTGTCCCTTGCGGAGGGGGCTGCCTGCAGGGGGTTGTCACAGATGAGGAGGCCTGGGGGGTGTCCCTTGTGGAGGGGGCTAGCTGCAGGGGGTTTTCACAGGTGAGGGGGGCTAGGGGGTGGCATCCCTCGTGGAGGGGGCTGCCTGGAGGGGGTTGTCACAGGTGAGGGGGAACTGGGGGGTGGTGTCCCTTCTGGAGGGGGCTACCTGCAGATGGTTTCCCTTCTGGAGGGGGCTACCTGCAGGTGGTGTCCCTTGTAGAGAGGGCTGCTTGCAGGGGGTTGTTACAGGTGATGGGAGGTGGTGTTCCCTGTGGAGGGGGCTACCTGCAGTAGGGTGTCACAGGTTAGGGGGCTGGGGGTGGTGTCCCTTGTGGAGGGGGCTGCCTGCAGGGGGTTGTCACAGATGCTGGGGGTGGCGTCACTTGTGGAGGGGGCTGCCTGCATGGGGTTGTCACAGGTGATGGGGCCTGGGGGTTGGGGGGTGGTGTCCCTTGTGGAGGGGGCTGCCTGCAGGGGGTTGTCACAGGTGATGGGGGCTGGTGGTGGTGACAGGCACACGAGAGAACACAAAGCGGCCCAACGTATTCGCTGGAATCGTCTACAGCTAAGGGGATCTGGCAATCCAGCAGCATATCTGGCAAATCTGACACAGCAATCAGAGTTCCGGCTTCCATTTACCAACACTGCCCAGATCGATATCTATACCGTCTGGGCACAAGGTTGGATGTGGTTATCACCGCCATATCTTACGGACAAGGCAATCCCATAGGACGCACGAAAACCATAGGTCCTGATGAAGATGACATACGCAAGAACTTCATGAAACCGGTCGACCACCAGAATGGACGATATTCCTAAAAAGACATGGGATACGCAAAATGTACTTTGCTGTAGTGGAGAACAGCCTCCCCTCTTCTCCTCTCCCTTAACCCCACTGTGGGTCCCCTGAAATCCAAAATTGCTGGCCATTAATAAGGTTGGTACCAGGGTACCAAATTGGTCCATACTTAATTTTTCCAACCAACCATTAATTACATTGGCTGTATTTTGAAGGATACCGTTCAGTCGATGTAGAATTTTTAGAATCCACTTTGGCCAATCTGATCCGCTACATTATTAGGGATCTTTTACACATCAATCTACCTACACTTCATTGACACACTTCTGGTGAAGGTGATTAAAAATGAAAAGGGGCCATCTGAGCCTCAAGGAAATACTTCCTCCTAGAAATGTCAATGGAATGTGAGTAGACAGGGCTTAGTCCCATTTTTAATTTCTTTTCTACTAATTGCTTTTTGGAGCCAATAAAAAAGAGAAGTCAAACTAGTATTCATTGTAGATACAGGGATAGCTTTCACTCTTCTATCAATGTTAGATAGGCGGCCCATCACCTCCCTCCTAGGGACAGGCACCCCACACAGGGAAAAGGTGTTCTTCTGTCTAGGGTTTACGGCAGTCTACACATTCATTGTACTAAAACAATAAGATTACAGGAAATGTTTTTCCTTACCAGTGTTCTCCTAAACTTCTGCCCCCCAGGTCAGAGTTTAGAAATCCATCTTAACACCTTCAACTGGAATCAGTCTTATTCACCTAGTGTTAGTAAAAAGGATTCTAATATTGTTACAAGTTAACCCGCAACATCAGGGAAGCAATTTCACTACTTTAATGGAACACACAGTGAACCAAGTAATCCTGTAAACACAATGTTGCAAGTTCACGACTTTACAACCAAAGACTGTATAACAGAGGAAAGCAAGGTCCCAAAGCATTGTCTCCTGGCATTCGTTATCTCCCCAAGGATAAAATATTGCAATTTCACAGAAGGAAAATAGTCTATTCACAAAACGTTAAACACCTAAACAAGTGTTTCCCCAGCATTTACTCCAGACTCAGTAGGAACATGAGACCTAAGCTCTGCATGGGCAGCACCAGAAAGGGCCAAGAAGGGGAGGTAACTACCAAGATGCAGGAACGACCAGGTTCTAACCCATAAACCCAAAGCAGCCCCATGTGTGCTCACAAACGGCAGACAATCCCAGCAGTGCTCCAATTCAGACCAGAGGTGCAAACCCTTCGTAACAGTCCTAGCTCGGGGGTGAAGAATATAAAACATAAAGGCTGAGGTCAGGCAGTGTGGGTTGCAGGAGGATTGCAGTTGGAGCAAGCTGCAGATTGGGGAACACTGGAGACGGCGTTAGCTGAAGAGACACAGAAGTTTGGAGAAGTGCAGCAGTGGAGCAGCGTTGATAGCAGCTCAGAAGGTGGTAATAAAAATGAAGGAATAGATGGTAGCAACTTAGGAGGCAGAAAAAAAGCATCAGCAGGGGGTGGGTATTTCAGAAAGAAGTGATAAGCGTTGGTAATATCAGACTGAGGTGGCAATCAGGAGGAGGTGGTAACCAAGAGGAGATGGTAGTATCAGATGGAGGTGGTCCAAAGGTAACAGTAACATCTAGAGAGTAGGAGGTTAATCCCTCGTGAAACAGTATAGAGGAGGGCATCACTACCCCTGGAGATAGTATGCAGAGAAGGTGATAACAGAAGACAGTGACAGAGCAGGGAATGACAGTCATTTATTTATATACAGGGACAATATATGGGTGGACTTACATAGATTACATACAATCAACAGACATTTTTAAGTGCAGGTAGGTGGTATGGTCGGCTATGTTAGAGATTTGACCATGATGTAAGAAGTGTTAGAGTGCAAGCAGAGAAAGTGAGGGACAGAGGCAGGTTAGAGGTGAGGGAACCCTTTTTTTTAGCACAAAGGCAGATGAGAGGTAGGTTAAGAGGATAACTCAGATCCAAGGAGCTAGGATTTCAATTTTGGTTTGAACAAATCAGTGTGGACTGTTTCTAGGATGTCCGGGGGAAGAAAATTCTGTGCAAGTGGAGCAAGAGAGAAAGAGTGGAAGTATGAGAAAGCAAAGGGAGGGTGAGACGCCACAAGGGTAGTCGAGGAGGCAGAGCTAAGATTACGAGAAGGCTTTTAGAGTTGGATAGAGAAGAACAAATGTTTACACCTGGTAATATTCTTTCTGATGGATGTTCCCCCCCACGGATTTCTCATTTTAGATATATTCCTGTTCTACTTTGCAGTCCCTGAAAAATGTTCAGCAACATGGGGCACTGTGCGGCACCGTTGTCGATGTCCCTCGATGGTTATCATTCCTGTGTCCAGATGTGACGTTGATGATAGTACAAGTAGCATGCACTGCTGCGGTTGCCTCACTTCCTAGTTTTTCCCTGTTTCTGCTCAGCCGTCTTGAGGAATGAAATAACCTGCATGGGCGTTGAAAGAGAGAAGTAATCAAATATGTGCTCACAGTCAGATGGGTAGGCAAGGAGGGCGATGAGAAATCCGTGGAAGGAACATCCATCAAAAAGAACATTACATGGGGTAAATAATGTGTACTTCTAATGGATTGTGTCCTACCACGGATTCCTCATTTTAGATAGAATACCATAGCAGTTTTGGAGATGGAGGTGGGAGAAGTGGATTTTTGTGAATATCTATTTAGTGCACAATATTCTGCAGAACCGCTGTTCCAATCTGAGTGTCCTGGCCCGACAGGTTGACTAAACAGTAATAGAAGGGGGGGGTCTGGGAATCTCCATACCCCCCCTTGTTTTGACTAAACAGTAATGTTTTGAGACTGTATGGAGGGGGGACCATGTTGCGGCATTGCAAGTGTCCTGCACTGGTACACCTCTTTGTAGAGCCGAAATAGTTTCCAATCCCCTAGTGGAATTGGCTCTTAAATTCTCAGGGACAACCTTTCCAGCAGTGGAGTAGCACTCCGAAATGCATAAAATGATCCATCATCAGAGGGTTTGCTTGGTCATGGTTTGGCCTAATTTGTGACCAGTATAACCAATGAATAGTTGGTCATCTTGTCTGATGGCTGACATTCTTTAAATGTAAAAGCTAAGAACCTCTTTTGGTTAAGCCTGTGTAACCTCACTTCATCCTTAGAAGGGTGAGGGGGTGCAAGAAGCAAGGGGGGGGCATACAGCGCTGGGCAGAGTGATCTTCTGTGTCAAATGAAATTCACCACCTTGGTTGAGGAAGGAAGGATGAACCTTCAAAACTACCTTATCTTTGGAGAACACTATGCGATAAATCCTACAGATCACTCACTAAACCTTTGGCTAAAGTCTCCTTCCAGATGGCCAGGAAAGGCAGACGCTTCCTGATCCTAACCTTAGGGGTGGTGTACTGCGGGAGGATCAGCTGGGAGGAGACCAGGCCCAGGGTGGTGAGGAGATCTCGTGGGATGAAACACAGTATTTGTCTTGTAAAAGGGAGAACCAATGGAATATTGTCATCATGATGTATCTGGACCACATATAAGATCTGTGACTCTGAATGCAAATGCCTTTGAACCTGAAAAGACCTTAATAAAAGAAAGACCATGTAAGGTATTTCAGGATAAAAATCCTCCCTACTTCCAAAGGTATAACTAAAAGGAAAGCAGAAATATTGTCTTAAATAGACTGTCTTCCTCTGTAACAGTGAATTCTAATGGTTAAATCTTAAATGACTCCAAGGGAAATAAATATGCCCTTAAAACCCAGAAGTTATTGAAAAAAGCTAACTTTGTTGTTGGGGACTACAAATCCTATAATCCCATATGTACTGTGACGAGTAAGAGTGCTGCAGAGGCATGCTGTGGTAGTAGTCAGGCAATTAGGCCTGATAGCCCACACCCGAGGGAAGCTGAGAGGCTTAAAAGGACCCCCAGGTGCAGGCAATTAGAAAGAGCTTGAACTGTGGCTGGAGTTTGTGCAGTAGTAGCAGAGACAGAAAGAAGAAGGCACAATGTTGGTAATTCAGGCAGAAGTGTGAGAACCAAAGAGGTGCCGGGTTGCTGAAGAAGCAGATTTCACCTGCTTATCCTGTGAGGGTCCTGTTTCCCAAACTCTGAAGTGCAGAGGCTGCGCATCAGAGGGCGTGCAGGAGGGCTGCTTTTCCCCATGTGAGCCTAATTGTAGAGATTGCGCAGCGAGAAGCCGGTCAGAGACCATGGTGAGCAGCTGTCATGAAGCAGTGGGTCTCAGGAGCGAAAGGGGCACCTTAATTGAGTGGCCGGACCGGAGAGACCTTCAGCAAGGAAGGGTGTTGGTCCTGTAAGGAAGGCATGGTATCAAACAGAATAATACAGACACATGTGATCACAGTTCAAGAGTGTTTATCGAACTTCAACTGGGTTTGAAAAACACCTATCTAATCCTAAATCTAAAGATGGGAGCAAGCTACGCAGTCCTAGTCCAGTCTGTCAAAATAAAAAGGCCCTATACTAATAAACCTATTGCCAATCCTTAAATACAAATAGTGTAGGAAACAACGTTATGCAAAAGAAAAGTGTTCAACAAAAGATATGTCTGGATATTGAAGCCGTGGCTTCCCGTCCCACATTTTCAGCACGGAACAAAGTGGCACAGTCAGGCTTAGCACACTCTCTGGCTTCTCTAGCACAATGATTCAGTTCAAGACTTCGACATCGGGGCCTTCTGTGCCAAAGTCTCCTTGCCAATCAAAGTCTCTTATTTCGGAGGGCCTGATGCAACACAACAAAACATAAAAATTCCTTTCTTCTCAGGATTTTCTCTTATACAACTTCTCGGGTGATTTACTGTTCCTCCCGGGTCCCCTTTCGCCGGACTCGGACCTACTTTAACACAAAACCTTCAATTGGTCTCCCTCTGCCGGGCTCGGACCAAATTCATGAACTTTTCCAAACTTTCTCTACTTCATCAAAATCAAAGACTTTCGATTGTGCGTTGGATTTTGCTTAACCCGTCGTAGGACCACTTTGATTCATAGACACTTATTAGTTCTCTTTCAATTGGTCTTCCTCCTCCGGGCTCGGACCAAATGTATCCACTATTGTCATTTCTCAGCTGGATACCTTACAAAGACCTTAGATTGAGCACCCACGCGATGACGGACCACTCTGTCAAAGGTATTGTAGCTTGCTTTAAAGTTCACTCACTCATCAGAAGTTCAACTTCACTTGCGTCTCTTATCACACACGTTTTAACAATGTTCGTTCCAGCGCTCGCCATACAATGTTGCTGCTTGCAACCCTGGCTTCAACACAGACCGGTCTTGTATCGGTCTCCCTAACTTACCGGCTGCATTGATTTCACTGAAGCAGCTTTGTTCTCAGAACCAAGGACGGTATCGCGGCGGTTGGTGATTCTCCTCGCCTTGATTATTGACGGGTGAGTGCCACAGATATCTCTGACATACAATGCATTCTTCAGCCAGGTAAATGGTAAATTTTGAACAATCATACAAAAGTTGTCCGCCTCACATTGCTGAGCCCTCACAACTGTGAATAGTGGCTTGCAGCTTAGACCCTGCAGCTCACTAAACCTGCAAGCAGAAGCGATGGCCACTAAATGTAAGGTGCTAAAAAGACACTCCCATTAAAAAAGTAAGTACTAAAATCAAATCCCAGGACGGAACCAGAAAAGGGACAGGGGAATATATTTGTCAGACATTTTAAGAATTGTATCACAAAATGCACCATAAAGTAAGAGCCTTGCCCCGGCGTCATTTGAATATAGATAACGTCGCTAAGTATCCATTAATGGTAGCGACCTGCAGTCCCTGATGGTGTAGGTGCAGTTAAAAACAAAGCACTACACCACTAGGGGGAAGGGACAAGATGAGAGCACTATAACAAACCTCTACTCCCCTCAAGTAATTCAAGATCTGAGTCCCCTTAATCATCCCCTGACTACAATCAGGAGTCTTCTTACATTCACCCCACAAACGAAGACCCAAGTGGTGGTTCTGTGATCACTGTGCACCACACGGGAGCTGAGAGGAGGAGAATACTCCGGATCCAAAGGAAAGTCATAAATTCCCCAGAGGAATTCCAGAGCCATGAACACTAAGCAGAGTCGGAGGTGGTGCTTGGAGTGGGGTAGGGATCGGCAGACCACAGAAGAGCGGACCTCTCCCAACGTTCTCGGGTGTAGATGTCGAGCGCAAGGGATGGAGGACAGCACAGAGCCAGGAGAGGCAGAGTCTGGGTCTGCGGGCGCAGGCTGGTTCGGTGCTAGTTTTGGTGGCAGTGCAATGGAGCAGGGTAGTGGTGGCTCAGCCCTCCCCATAGTCCCTACATACCCCAGCAAACCGAGGTCGAGAGCCACTGGCGGTGGAGAGGGACAGCTCCCATCAAAGGAGTGCAGCGAGGAAGGAGAGAAACAGGCACTGCAGAAAAAAAGGATGCACCGACTGTTCCCGGCCCCATTGGACTGTGGAGGAGGGGCTCATAGGCCTCAGCTGAAGAGAAGGTAGAAAAGTGTTGAATCACATGGGGAGCGAAGGAGAGGTGCACTGAGGCATAGGTGTGGCATTGGCTGGACCAGCACGGCGCACACAGCACATCTTGATACCAGGGAGCACAGACGGAAGCGCTGGATGACTAGGGCCATTCCTCCTCAGGTATGCACCCATGGCCGATCTCATAGGCAACAAAGTGGCTGGGAGGCCCGATGCTGGGGTGGCAGAGGACTGCCCACTCAGTAGAGAAGCTATAGAAACAGTAGGCCTATAAAGGAACGGGTGTCACAAATGAATAGACACCTCTGCCTCCACAGGGTAGCTAACCTGGGGGGCAGGGGCAGAAGTGAGAGGCAACCTACGATTGAGTGGAGGTGATGGGTCCCGGTAAGGTCCTCCAACAGATGGGACATATACCACACGGTGGAGGGTGAGACACAGCAGTACTACCCCACCAGCGGGACAAACAACACCAGGGGCACCCATACCATCATGGGGGCTCCCACGAGAGAGTATGCCAGAGGCCATGCATAGTGTAAATCGAGAAGCGGAGACCCTTGCTTACCCCCCAGGAGCAAAGATCTGGATGAGTTGGAAGGAGACCCTCAAACATTATCAGAACCACAGGTCTCTCTCTGCGGTACCCCGTGCGGGTGAAGACCAGATTCCAGCAGCCATGGGGAGCAAGGGTTGACAAAAAACAACATAGCAGCCTTAATGGAGGAAATTAAAGGCATGAGATTGGACAGTGGGCTGAGGCTAGATGTAATGGACAAGAAAATGGAAGCAATAGATAACAGGTTCCAGGGCCTAATAGCTAATAAATCCACAGTAGACATTTTGGAGACACAGATTGACATGAGCCTCTCCGAACTGGAGTGACAAGAAGAAGCCATGACATTAAAAACAGGCGATTTTGAAAAGCGAGAGACAGAATAATCTATGCTTTGTGGGTTCCCGGAGAAACAAGGGGAAACTGCGAGAGATATTGAAAAATGAATACATGAGCTACGAACGCTGTTCGGTGAAGAAGGCTAGCCTCTGGTAATGATCGATAGGGCTCACAGAGCGGGAGGAGGTGGGCGAGTACCACGCTTGATACTGGTGAAATTCCACTACTATGCTGAGAAAAGCCGAAGCACTGGAGAAAGCGAGAAGTGAAGACCCTATATGCTTTGGGAATTCTAAGATCTCTATATTTCAAGACGTATCAGACTTCACCATGACAAGAAGTCTTTGTTCACCAGTAATGGAGTGGCTGAGAGTGAAAGGGGTGGGATACAGATGGGGATTCACATTTTTGATTAACTCTAAATATGAAGGAATGAAATTTGTCTTAGTCATGAAGGACTACATCAAGAGAGTCTCAGAAGAATTTGTGGAGGTGGAGAGGCCACAATCACCGGCAAAGGACTCTCAGAGACGGGATCCTGCCATGAGAGAGAACAATAAGGATAGACGAGGAGTCCCGGTATCCATTAAATGTAAAAAAATGAATATGCCCTCTCACAGGAAGAGACAGCCGTGAACTGGCCGAGTTGCAGCATGACAATTGGCTTTATCGAGGGTCATAAAAGAGTAATTTTTTCAGCAACAGCAGCAGATAATACACTGCTATTACTCAGGAAGGAGGGTGTTGAGGATTGGTCGGGGAAGACCATATTAAGGTGTGTGTGCAGTGGAAAGACTGTTATAAGGGTGGCTGATCAGGGATTCTAGGAGGGGCTGTACAGAGTGATCAGGGATTCTAGGAGGGGGTGTGCAGAGTTGGGGGGAATTACTGGAATGTGTTGAGGGAGAAGATACTTTCTGGGAAGGTAAATGGGGGACTCGGGAATGTCAAAGAATTTCTTTGTTATATCAGTTAGTGAGGGAAGGATGTGGTGGTCCAGCTCAGCCAAGAGAGGGGGAGGTAGGTAGAGCTGAATGCCTAGGGGTAGGCGGGGTAAGAGGGGATCTTGATTGGGGAATTGTTGGGGCGTTAGAGTTTGTGATTGGGTAAGGATTTTGTTATAGAATCATGGGATACAAGATTGGAAGTGGAGGGTAGGGGAGGGGAGCATTCTGGAAATTAAATTGAAACACTACCTGGGAGGGGTGGGCGAGCAACTAGTTGTAAAGGTCATGGCTTTTTTAAAACTGGTACTGACATTGGCGTCTCTCAATGTCAGGTGACTGAACACCCAGACTAAAAGATCCATGACAATTCAGGAATTTAGGAGGTTACATTAGATGCGCTATTCCAACAAGGGACTCATTGATGCAACGGCAAAAAAACATCTCTACGGGGTGTAAGGAAGGCATGGTATCAAACAGTGAAGACAGACACAAGTGATCACAGTTCAAGGGTGTTTAATGAACTTCAATGGGTTGTTAAAGCACCTACCTAAACCTAGATCTAAATATGGGAGCAAGCTATGACCATCAAATAATATGAATGCAGTCTTAGTGGAGTCTGTCAAAATAAAAGGGCCTGTACTAATTAACCTATTGCCAATCCTTTCTTCTAAATACAAAATAATGTGGGATAGCAATGTATGCAAAAGAAAAATGTTCAAGAAATGTGTCGGGATAGGTGAGCAATTGGCTTCCCTTTCCCGTGTTTTTAGCACAGGGCAAGGCGGCACGTGCGGGCTTCACACACACTCTAGCTTCTTGACCACGAGGTAACAGTTCAACACATGGGCATCCAGGCCTTCCGCCAAAGTCTTTCTCGCAATCACAGTCTCTTAATGCAGAGGGCCTGATGCAGCAAACAAAACACCAAAGTTCCTTTCCTTTGTCAAGGTTTCACTTTCACAAGTTCAAAACTGGTCTCCCTCCTTTGGGCTCGGACCAAAGGTCCCCCTCATCCAGGCTCAGACCCCTTTTCTAAAATGTTTGTTTGGTCAGACCATGGATCCTCCTTGTTTGCGCTCAGATCCCTTTTTCCACAACATTCAGAACTTGGTCTCTCTCGGTCGAACTCGGACCATGGATCCCCCTTGTCTGGGCTCAGATCCCCTTTTGATACCAGAATCAAACACTTTTGGTGGGAGAAGACTTTAATAAGGTTCTGAACTCAATGACAGATAGGAAGCGGATGAAACAGGGGGGCACTCCACAGGCTCCGTCAAGGGAGTCAAGGAACTTTGGAGAAATAAATAAGAATCTTGCAGTGGAGGATGCGTGGGACCCAGTTGTAGATAGGGAACCCCTATTTACCTACTATTCAACTGTGCATGATTCCTTTTCTAGGACTGACATTATCCTGGTGGATGCTACAGTGAAAAGGATGGTTGCAGAAGTTGGACTTTCTCCTATTCCGTGATCGGACCATGATATGTTGGTGGTCAGGATGTGTGACTTGGATAGACCATAAAAGGGGGGTCAGTGGTCTTGCAATGAATTCATCCAAAAAGATAGGGAGGTAAGTCAAAAGGTACTGGAATGTATAACAGAATACTTCCACATTAACGATAATGGGGAAGTCTCAACACCTACTCTTTGGCATGAGTTCATGGCCACTATTAGGGGAGAACTAATAAGGATAGGTTCACAGGCAAAAAAAGGGCATCAAAAGAAGGAAATGAGGCTGAGGCATAGAATTGAAGCACTCCAACCGGGAGGACCCGGGACTAACTATATGAATCCAGTGATATCGGAGGAGTTAAAGAGTTATAAAGCCGAGTTGAAGGCACTTCTTATTCATGAAACGGAAAGGAAGAGACAGAAATACTATGAAAAAGGGGAGAAAGCCAACAATAGTTAGTTTGGAAATTGAGAGAGCAAAGGCAGTCTAGGTGGATCTCTGGGATTCGTACCCTGGACAGGCAGAAAGTCCATGATACCCGCAGCATTGGAGTGGAATTTAGGGAGTGCTACAGATCCCTATATAAATAAGAATACTCAGGGGACGGGACGCAAATTACACAATTCTGGCATAGTCTTGAGCTGCCAGGATTGCCACAAGAAACGATGGATATCTTACATTGTCTGATTACACTGGAAGAAATTGTGGCTACAATTAAGAAAATGAAGGGAGGGACGTCCCTGGGGGACGACGGATTCACAATACAGTTTTTAAGATTTTACGCTAAACCTTGGCCTGTTTATGGCTTGAGTGTTCAATGACATACTACAGGACAGGTCCTTCCAGAGTCTATGTTGGGTGCTATAATAAGGAAGGAAAGGACCCCACTCTTTGCACGTCATTCAGTCCAATCTCCTTGTTTAACACAGATGTTAAAATCTTGACTTAGTTGTTAGGTAATTGACTAGACTGAGTCCTCCCCTCCCTTATTCATGGTGACCAGGTGGGATTTTTAAGAGGTAGGCAAGGGTCTGACAATATTAGAAAGACTATAGCCTTAATCCATTTGGCACAAGAACAGGGGGTTGATGCATGACTGGTGTCATTGGACTTGGAGAAAGTTTTTGACCGCTTCGAATGGCGATTCCTGGGGAAGGTTCTGGAGAAAACGGGCTTGGGTCCGAACTTCCAAAAATAGATGGAACCCCTTTATAGACCCCCAATAGAAAAAGTCTGGGTGAATGGAATGCTAACTGAACCATTTCAGCTGTCACGGGGCACAAGACGGGTACCCTTTGTCCCCCTTGCTCTATGTCTTATCCATCAAAACTTTGGCGGCTGCAGGGAAATAGACTTCAAGGTGTTCATTGCAGACAATATTTTGGAATATTTGGTTGATATAGAAGACTTGTTGCAAGAAATGATAAGGGCCATATCCTGGTTTGGGGAATTTGCACGGCTGAGGATTAACAAGACTCAATCCTGTGTGTTACAGATTACACTAGTGGATTCCAGTCTAGAGGGGGGAAGGCAGCTTCGGGGGATGAAGGTGAAAAGAGAGGCGATTAAATATTTAGGGGTGCAGATACTGTGTGACCTTTCAAGAGTACATGCCTTAAATTGTGATCCTCTGGATTCGACATTGCGGTCGGACCTGAAGAGGTGGTCGGTTCTAACCCTCTCTTGGACAGCAATGATGACCTTGCTGAAGATGAACATTCTTCCCGGTCTGCTCTTTCTATTCTCAATGATCCCTAGGACCATTCCTGAGAGTTTGTTCATGGAGGTTGACTTCTTGTTGTAGAAGTTTTTATGGCAGAGAAGAAAGCACAGAATTAAAACTGACTTTAACCTTAATAAAGAACTATGGGGGATTTGGATTTCTGGACATTTTCAATTATTATAGGGTAGCTCAGCTTAGAACTCTCTTGGGACACATGAGAGATGACTTTGGCACTTATTGGACTTGGGTAGCCCTCCCCAAGAAAGTCATGGACTGGTTGTAGTCCCGAGTGAAGACGATGCACAGCACAATAGGGTGATTCCAGACCCAACATTAGAGGTACTCTGGTCAGTCTGGACGAAAGGGGGTAAAACTGAGAGACTGTTCCCGTGGCTTTCGCCACTGAGTTCATTTGGGGACCCGCCAAAAATCAGAGTCAGATGAGTTTTCTGCACTCCCAGGAATGGTCAGACACGGGATTGGAGAGAGTAGGACAACTGTTTTTGATGGAAAATTTCAAGAGTATTAAGTCATCAGGAAATTCTGGGTAAGGACAAAATCAATGTTTTTTTAAGTATCTTTGCCTCAAGGGGCATTTATCGGGCCCGGGTCTAGATGCAAATGTAGGCAGAGACTTGACAGAATTTTAGAAGGTTTTGAATGAAACCTTCTCAAAGAAAGGAATAGTGCCAAATGTATACAGAGTTGTCATTACCTGTGATCTTGGGGGCAGGCAGAATTATAAGAAATACCAGGATACTGTAGCATGTGAGTAAATCCCTGATACTCTGTGGACGAAAATGTATAAAGTCACATTTCATAGGAATCTCTCCACACACACAACAGAACATAATTTTAAGATACTGCATGGGTGTCATAGAGACCCAGTAAAGTTATCTAAAATGTATGCAGGAGCGTTGCCGATGTGTACCAGGGGTTGTGGGCAGGTGGGGGCCTCGTTTCACATTTGGTGGTCCTGCCCTCATATATAGATCTACCAGGCTGAGTCACTGAGTTGGATAAAAGAGGTGACAGCTGTCCACCTGGAACTGGACCCACTACAGATGCTATTGGGGATTGTGATGAATCCTGCAGAGTCCTCACAGAATTTTAGCCTAAAGTCTCCTGCCAGGTAGCCAGGAGAAGGCAGCCGCTACCTGATCCTAACACTGGGTGTGGTATTACCCAGGTGGATCACCTGGGAGACCACCAAGGGAATATGGTGACTCTGTTAGGCAAGACGCAGTATTTATCTTCTTCTGAGAGGGAGGTTTCCCTATTCCTAGAATTCCTAATGGCCTGTTGTCATAGTAAGGATTCCCTTCCTAAAAACATCCAAGATGTCAGTAGCGAAAAACCTTATGGTCAACATGGGAATTATAGATATAAGGATCAGAGCATCATTAACATTGTCTCTGATAGGTCTGAATCCCTCCCCATAGGCTTACGCTATGAAATCAAGGACCAACCATTAATTCCTCTAACTCCCTCCCCTAAATAAACTGAGTGAATTAACTAAAGTTAAAATTGAAACATGTGGTGGAAAAAGGAACCAGAACATTAATGCTCCAGGTACTGGGACGAGGAAGAGGAGCTCAGAGGCACAGAACTGCAGTGTGACTCACACCTGAGCAGGACTTTTAAATATGTAAAGCCCCTTCAGGTGCAGGCCATTAGAAGAAGTAGGAGTAGCCAGCAGCAGTGGAAGCAGCAGAGGCAGAAAAACGGAGAAGCCGGGACCAAAGCTGTGTTTTCAGCGAGTCACAGTGCTGATAAAGTCGTAAGAGTCAGAGACCTGAAGTGCAGAGGTAGCGCAGCGCCAAGCGGTGCTTTGCCAGGATGTCTCGGGCAGGTGTGTACGAGAGGGGGGGAGACTATACTTATCCTGTGCCCTGCTCCGGTGGCTAGCGAGCACTGGAGTGTGAAAGGAGCAAGACAGGCTCCCATTCCGGGAGGTGCAGGCCGCAGGTGTGCAACCGGAGTTACCCGAAGCCCAGGACCCAACAGGAGAACCAGCATTGGCAGCAGCAGTGGGTTGAGCAGATGCGCCGGGAGAGACCAGTGAGTTGTCTTCGTTAGGGGACCCCGGAGCGCTCCGCAGTAGACCGCTGGCTGCTCACAAGGATTGTGAATATGAAACTAATGAAAGGAAGCAATGTTGGCGTTATACTAATAATGAGAGAAAGCAAGAAGGGTAAGTTTGCAACTATCATTGCCAAAGTAAAGAGGGGGAAATCTTGAACCAAGATCGTAACCATCTTTGCCAAAGTAAAGAGGAGGCACTATTTGAGCAAGACAACAACCAGCATTGCCTAAGCCAAAGAAGGGCAGTTACAAATAAAAGGGAAAACAGTTTTCCTCAAGAGGGAAACTGGAATAATACATATTACCAGCAGTTAACTGGTGTGATAGAAGAACCCTAATGGTGGCAGGAGAGAAGGCTTCCTTGTAGAGAGTATCAAGGTGGGGGGCATAACCTACATTGAACATGGCAAACAAATCAGTCGAACAAATGGCATCAATCTGTATTATGCCCTTCTGAAAGAAGTTATGAATCTCAATGTTGTTGAAAGTCAAATAATTTTATACAGTTTGAAGCAGACCTCACCACAGAGTGCTTGAAGTAGTAGTAGGAGTTTTATCCTGGCAGGCGAGTATACCAGAAGGAAAGGGACTGTTAATGGTTAGTCCAGACATGTTAGCGGACCAGGAAGAATACAATGAAGTACTGCATTGTGGTAGAAGGTTGTGGTGGAAAGAAAGTGGCAAGGCCGCTAATGTGTTATGATTTCAACTATGGTAAAACCATCCTGACAAAACCTTATTGTTTATAAAGAAGACAAATGAAAGGGGTTGTTGTACAAAGAACAAAAATTATATTGAAAACTGACTAAAAGTGCGAAGACAAACTGCCTCATCACGAGTTGGGCGGTATCCCAGTATATTTTCAGTCAAGCGCTATTTGCCCTAACGCCACGATGTCTGGCAGATACAATACCAGATCATGAGTCGGCGTGCCATGGCATTAATGCAAATAGCGCCCGGCGGAAAGCGTGGCTATGAACCGTAAATCCAGCACACATTGCGCTACCGCCGAGCCGCTGCGCTAGTAGCGCACGATATTAGCACCGTGGGAAACGCGTCACCGCCGGAACGGGAAATAAAGCAGCAGCCATCTTGGAAATCACAATCTGCCAAAAATCGCAGCCCCTGTAAGCCATCCACTCCTCTAAAGCTTGGAAAATGTCACAGGATCGTACCAGGGGAAAGTCGGCCTTGGACAGGGTGCGAAAACCCAAGTTCACAGACCAGGAGCTTGCCATAATTGTTGAGGTGGTTTTGGGACATCAAGAAGATCTGGAGACAAGTGAGCCAGAAGGTGTCAGCGGTGGGCTGTGTTCCCAGGGATGGGGAGGATTGCCGCAAGCAGCTGAATGACTTGCGGGTCCGTGTTCGTGGTCTCCTGGCCCAGCACAGGAGCAAGAGTATGGGGACTGGAGGAGGGCCAGCACCACCACCACCCGAGTTGACACCTTGGGAGGAGCAGATGACCACCCTGATAGACATGGGCACAATCGAGGAAGTCAGTGGAGCGGAGGCAGGCACCGATACCCAGGAGCCTATAGGTGAGTACCCCCCCTGAAAACTGCATAATCATGTTAGGCCCACCCCTCCAATCCCAGTATGTATTTGTAATGTGTGTGATGCACCGCAGCCAGCCATTATTGCCCCCTCGTACCAGCGTACCCTGGCGCCCCCTCGTACCATATGTACCTAAAATGTATCAACCCAAGGGAAAGGCATTCATGGGCATGGCACAGCAACGTGATGCGTGGGTGCGTATGTCACTGTGCATTCAAAACAGACATCTGAAGATGTCACACCAACATGTCCAAGCACTGTCCCTCACCTGTAGCACGTTCCACCAATCACAACATGGGGACGGACTAATATGCAATGGGCAAGCATGATAGAAACTGTGCCCTAAACCACTGTAAGGCAAGAAATGTATGATACAAATGTAAGCTGCCCCCAACTTATACAGCACCCTATGTATCCCACAGGCACACAGCGATCAACGCAGGGCAATGATGATGGGGAAGAAGCATCCACAGCCAGCCGCATGTCCCGACGCGCATCAACCAGCACCACCACCCCTCCCCAAAGGGACCGGCATGAGAAGGCAAGACGCAGGACACATCCGAGGTTACCCCACCAGAGCCCACTCAGACCGGTGCAACGTCCACAAGGCCGCAGGGCGTCGCCGCCTCAAACGCCAGGAGCCACCATAGGCATTCAGCATGTGGAGGGAGCCACCAGTGGGTCTAACTCAGATGAGGGCCACATATCCATTGTGGTACGACACACTGCACTGGTGTCCTCACCCAGCCACAGTGCCACTCGTGAGATGGGCACACCCCCCAAGGGAGCCCGGAGCAGGTGCCAGTGGAAGCACACACTCCCCACGCACCTGTGTGTGTACGTCATGCACGCATACCCATGCCTGATGTGGACACACCTTCTTATGGTTCCCCTGAAGGCAGCCCTTCCAACCCCAGCAGCCCCATCATAGATGCTGCTAGGTCCCCCAACATCTCCCCTGCCACCCCATGCGGACCTGTCAGTCCAATCAACAACACACCTGACAGACCCATCATCACAGGATCTGCTGTAATGGGTGCGGCTGGATGTGACAGAAGCTCGACAGCTGAGAATTGAGGCCATGTCGGCTGAGCACAACTGACACATCAAGGCAATACGCCATGCTATACGCAATGCTGCCAAGGCCATGGCATGTGATAATGCGCGCTCCCGTAGAGTGGTGGAGGGCTATACAGTGGCCCTGACAGGATTTCGACAAAGAGTACGCAAGCTGTGTGAGGGCCAATCTGCACATGCTGAGCAGATGCGGGAGGCAAACAATCTGCTCCGCCAGCAGCTGCAGTTTTTAGGAGCTATTCCATCTACCTCTACTACACCCACAGGGGGATCCCTGGAGGTTTCGGCCAGGTGCCGTTCCCTGAACAATTTCCCACACCACTCATCAGAGAGACCCGGACGTGGAAAGGGCTCACAACCATCCTAGATGGACATAGCACAGTTGTGCTGAGACCTGGGCACATGGAGCCAATTGCACTGTTTTGGGGAGTTCTGAGGGGGGAGGAAAGATTGTGTGCTGGGGAGTTCACAGGGGGGAGGGGGTTTGTGTGCTGGGGAGTTCACAAGGGGAAGGGGGGATTGTTCAACTAATACATCCCATTCATAATGCATATAAAGCATGGACATTCATAATTGTGTGAAATTGCTCTTTATTTTACAAGTGATATGTGTTACATGTACCCATCCACCGGATCAAAAATAATTGTCAATCAAGGCCTGTCTAGCCAACCTCCCTTCCCTCACCCCATCCCTGTGTGCATGTGCCCCAGCCTCGGGCACATTTTCATTATAAGTCCCATCCCCAGGTGGCTGGTCATCAGCATCGGGGGCAGTGGAACATGCCTGCAACAGCAAATGCTGTGCAGCATGGCACAGGTAAGTACGATTTTGCCAACTTTTTCTGGTGCATACATCAATGTCCCTCCCATAAGGTCTAGGCACCGGAAGCGTGCCTTCAGCAATCCAAATGCCCTTTCCACACAGATGCGTGTGCGCCCGTGGGCAATGTTATATGCCAGCACAGCTGGAGTGTGTGGATCAAGCACAGGGGCCATGTGTACTGCAGGTATCCAGAATCACCTGCAGGGGGGAGAATGCAGACATTAGGCCAAGGTTGGTTAAGTGGGTGTACAAGGCTCAGACATCAGTGACATTGGCAGCAGAATCAAGTATGTGTTGAAAAGTGCAATGTTGGCATACATCCTTCGCCTTCCAGGACATGCATGGGCTAAGGTTTAAATGCAGCAGTGTATCAATTAATATGTTAATGTTTGTGTGTGGCACACATGTAGTACACATATGCTATTTTTCATATAGCTACTTTGATTGTAGTATGTGCTGTGCAAGGTGCAGCGTTCAATCAATGGACTACTTACTGCATGCACCACCCCTGTGTCTAAATGCCACAGTACTCTGTCCCTTATTTCTGCATGAGGGTACCGTTATATCTGCATGTTCAGGCAACATGTTAGGCCATGTGATGTGGCATTCGCTATGGCTGGTGTTGCGTTTGCTACTCGGCACAATCATGTACATTTGGCCAGGCATGCGATTGACCAATCAGGGGTCAGTATCTCAGGGATGGTCATTGTCGCGACTCCAACTACTCGTGTATAGTGGTTTTGTGGATGTGCCTACATTAGGACTCCATTGGCATGACTGTCTGGTGGTCAGGGTGAGGAGCAGCACTGCGACAAACACAAGATGCTTTGTGGTAGTTGGACTTCCATATGCGACTGTGCTTTCACAAGTGTGTGCCATTCAGACTGGGTGTGTTCTGCTGTGTGGAAAGTGTGCAAGGGATCTTGTGCGAGGCACAGGCATGGAAATGGTGCTGTGCTAGTGCTGCCTGTGTCTCCTGCTGGCATGCAGGGATTCTTGTATTTATGCCCCCCAAACAGGTGTAATTTGGCATGCATTTCAGACGCGATTTGTACTCACCCAACATCAATGTGTTTTGGCCTCAGTGCCTCTCCACGTAGGTTGGCAAAGTACTGTTGCGCAGGACCATGGAGTCGTGGGTGGATGGTGAGTAGTGGGCGCAGCAGTGGGTGAAGGTTAGGTCATGGCTACACGTCATCTGCACGTTCATGCATTGGTAACTCCCACGGTTCCTGTAGGCTGCCTCATGTTCACTGGGTGCTACTAGTGCTACATGTGTGCAGTCTAGGACTGCTATGACGTTCGGGACTTGGGCAATGGCATGGAACTGTGCCTTGAGCTGGTTGACCTCTGCCTGTGTGACTGGCAATGGTTTATAGTGATTGCACCGAATGCCAAAGCATCGAATGCCTTAGCATCTAAGAAAAAGCAATGAAAAAAAGCATCAAATGTATTTTTTTTCCAATTTTTTTTATGGGGGCCCCCCCAACCCCTGTTTCTTTACCTCTTAAAACCCATTACAATTCAAATAAAACCTTTCCCTTTGAAAAAAATGCACTAGACGATTTTTTTAGATGCATTTTTCTCGATGCTTTTGTCATTCAATGCTTTGTATTCGATGCATTGGCTGGATACCCTGGCAATGCAATGTCCTCATTGACATGGAGCAGCAGTGCATCCAGCACCTGTCCCAGCATGGCAATGAAGGTGGACTGGGCCATACCATGCATCATGGCAACAGTGTTTTGGAAGCTGCCAGTCCCGAGGTACTGTAGAACGGACACAAGCTTCACAAGTGGGGGCACAGCAGTGCTGATGGCTATACAGCTGCCTATGTCAGCCTAGATTGTGTCCAGCAACTGGGTGATGGTTGCCCTGTTCAACCTGTACTTGTTCACCAGCTGCCCATCAGTCAGGGCCCAGGGTGTTGGCCTGATCCTGGGGCTGACTGGCCACCTTGCTGGTGCTGGTCTCCTCGTCCTCCTCCTCCTCCTCAACCCCACCACCCCCTGTGCTCCCAGGGCCCTGGCTGGTTGTCAGGCCTCTGAGCTCCAGGCGCAGCAAGTACATGTCCACATCAAGGCTCCCGGCTCCAAATGGCAACATGGTGTTGGGAAGGGTGTGTTGTGCATGGGTGGGTCTTTTGTAGGCCTCTGTTGTGCATTGTTTTCACCTGGGCACTTATTGTATTTGAAATTGTATTTCTTTATTTGTATGGCGCACCTGGCCCACAGGCATCTGGGCGCATTTCTTAAGTTACAGAGGCAGAAACTGCAAAGTACATGAAACGCAAGATAAAGGTAATGTACAAAAGGGCAATTAAACATATATACAGTACAGGATAAATAAAGTCTGGGTGAGGAACAAAGATGAAGTCATTTTAAGTCGTATTTACAGAACAAGGATATATACATGCGTGTGAATGATAAGAATCTGGTAGTGGGCAGGATAAGGCCTCTGCAGAGAGTAGGGCCACTACAAAAGGGAGTGGTCACAGCCAGATAGCCACGGTTTGCTTTACTCTTAAAGGAGTAGAAAGATGATTCTGACCTAAGTTTGGCGGGCAAAGTGTTCCATAGTTTGGTAGCTAGCACAGGGAAACTGCTTCCTCCCTCTTCCTGCAGCTTAAACCTGGACAGAGCAAGGCAGTGGGATTGGGCAGTTCTTTGCGGACGGGTAGAAGTGCGGGGAGTAAATTGGCAGGCAAGGTAGCTGGGAGCCTGGTTAGCCAGACATTTGTGAGTGAGTGCAAGCGTTTTCAGGGAGATTCTCTGAGCTACTGAGAGTCACTGCAGGCTGCGTCTGGTGTCAGATATGTGCTGATTTCTAGGAATGTTTAGGGCAGCCCTGATGGCGTTGTCTATGTGACCTGGGGTTAATTTAAGTTACGTTGGCTCGTCCCTAGGTAGAGAGCGTTTCAGTAATTGATTTTGGACAAGTGCTCTGGCTAAGGTGGTGCAGTTAGCCGTAGAGAGAAAGGGGCGGCAGGCTGTGATAAGTTTGCATGTGTAGGCGGAGGCTGAGGTTACAGAATTAGTTTGTCTGGGTAGTGACAAGGTGGAGTCGAAGTAGATGCCTAGCGTTTTGGTATCGTTGGAGACCATGATGGTGTTGCCATCGATGATGAAGGACTTGAACGCAGGGTCTAATTTATTGAGATGATAGAACCAAGGATAAGTAGCTCGGTCTTATCATCATTGAAACAAGGCTCATGTTGAGCCATCCAAGCCCGGATGACCAAATAGACATCATTCAGGGCTTTGGAGTCCACTGTATGATCTCCAGTGATGGGGATGAGTATATGGGTGTCATCAGCGTAGTTCGTGTAAGTGACACCCAGATAGTCAAGTATATCAAATAATGGTTTTGTAAACACGTTGTATAGTGTCGGGGAAACACATGAACCCTGGGGGACGCCACAGCGAACAGGTGAAGGCTTGGCAGCGGCTGACGGGGAGAAGACCCTCATAGATCTGTTATCTAAGAACTATCTGATCCAGGAGGTGGCAGAATCCGTGAAGTTGAATTGGTGGTTGACCAGGTCGAAGGCTGCTGATAGGTCTAGTAGGAGTAGCAGAGCCAGTTTCCCTTTGTCTTTCCGATCCGCAATTTGTGTTTTCAAATCAATAAGGGCAGTTTCAGTCCCATGCCTAGGCCGAAAATCTGATTGCCTAGATCAAGGAGTTTGTTAGATTCCAGGTACTCCTGTATCTGTAGGTAGGCAGCGCGGTCTAATATTTTAAGCAAGAACGGTACTGTGGTACTGGGCCTAAAGTTGGTAGGTATGTTAGGGTCGAGGGAGGGCTTCTTGAGGAGTGGGATGACCCAAGTGTCTTTCAGGTTATGAGTGACAATGTCTGTATTGAATGACGTATTAATGAGGGCCGTAATGAAAGGGGCTAGGTCATATGCGGCCTCCTTGATAGTGGGGGCTGGACACAGGTCACCTTGACAGTTTGAAGGTTTGAGATTGTTGATGATGTTTTCAACCTCTATAATACTAAATGGTGAGAAGCTGAACGGCTTGTGAGTCTGAAAGGTGGGAGTGGTGGTGTGTGAGGGGGGAAGGAGCTGATGATCAGTCTGGAGGCTGGTTTGTTTAGCTTTTAATTTTACCTGCAGTGTCGTGATTTTGCAGAGGAGCGCATTTTGCATATTTGTGCACCATGTGCCGTCTTTGCTGCAGGTGTCAGAAGGAGTTGCTGGAGATTCAAGTTATTTAAGAATCTTGAAGAGCTCTTTGGTGTTGGACTCAGCTTGCATAATGCGTTTGGTGTAGGTATCATTTTTGGCCTGGAAGATCGCCTCTTTAAAGTTGAGGGATGCTATGGTGAGGGTATCCTTATTGGAGTCAGAGCGATGACTTTTCCAACGGGTTTCAGCTGTCCGTTTTTCTTTGCGAAGTGCTCTTAAATGTGGTGTAAACCACAAATTAAGGTGTGCACAAGCTTTGGGTTTCCTCAGCTTGCTTGGGGCAATGATGTTCAAGGCTTTGAGCATGGACTGGTTGAAGGTATCAACTAGTACTGTGGGATCAGTGCATGATGATGCGACATTGTTTAGTAGAGGTAGAATAAGAGGGATTAGCTTTTCCCTTGTTATGTCCCTTTTATTTTTCGTATGAATAGAGGGAGCAAGGTCTTGTTTAGGGCAGTGGTCTGTGGCTTTAATGTTGAATGTAATCGTGTGGTGGTCTGACCAAGCACATGGTAGATTAGCCTGTAAATTAATGCTACAATTCATGTCGACTAGCCAGTCGAGGGTTATCCCTTTGAAGTGGGTAGGCTCCTGTATGTGGTGGGAGAAGTCAAGGTCAGTTAGAGTGTTGGCCAAGTCAAGAGCTGTCGGGTCGTTGGGGTCTTGGAAACCAAGGTTAAAGTCACCAAGTAGGATGATTTGTGATTTTGTTTTAATTTTATCTGCTATGATGGATAATGTTATCAGCGAGGGTAGTGGCAGGTCCAGGAGGTCGGTATATGTAGGGTAGCGGTTTGATTAGGTGAAATAGGGAGTTTGACTGATAGTAATTCTGCTGATGGGATTAGTTGGTTAGTGATGGTTCTAATGCCAGTGGAGATTTTGTGAATGAAGGCGATACCTCCGCCTTTCGACTGATTAGTATTGCGGTCGCATCTATGATGATGTAGCCAGGAGGTATGGCGAGGGCTAGTAGTGGTCCAGAGGCGCATGTAGCCAAGTCTCTGTTATAGCCAGGAAGTCGAGGTCTTGGGTTGTGATGAAGTCAGCAATGTCGAGGGAGTGACCTGGCATTGATCAGTGCTCCCTTGATCAGCACATCTTTACAGTTGTGTGGATTGTAGTCAAGAGTGTTAGGAGGTGAAGTGATAGCATCCACAGGAGGTTGTGTGGGGAGTAGTACTTTTGGTGATGGAGCTTTAGGTGATGTAAGAAATTGCTTCTGAGAATGAGAGGCTGAGCGAAGGAATCTGGAACCTAGTCTGGTATTCCTAAGGTGTAGGGCGCAAGGTTGGTTAGGTGTAGGTTTAGTTGCACAGTGTTCCAGCCATAGTGCAGGTGAGTTCAGGTAGGGATTGGTAGTCAAAGGAGTATGTATCATCAAGGTGTTGTTCAGGTGGCACAAGGTTACAGAGGTAAGGGTGGGCACACTTTGGGTTATAGGCCGGTTGTAGTTCGGGTTGCTAGCTAGGTGAGACATGGTAGGTGTTAAGAAGAGAAGAAGCATTGAAGTGTTTAGTGTTGGGTAGTGCAAGCGCATAGTGAGCTGCAATCTAGCGCGGAGTGGGCCATGAAAGGATAGCGCCAAGCTGAGCTAGCCAGCAACGTAAGTGAGGTGCATAGGCAGTACAAATATGCACACAGGAGCAATAGTGACTAGGTCTATTCAATGGTCATTCAATTGTGGTACATCTATGCAAACAGGGGCAATAGTGACTAGGTCTGTTCAAATGGTCAAATGGCAGTACATCTATGCAAACAGGGGCAATAGTGACTAGAACTGTTAAAATGATCATTCAATTGCAGTACATCTATGCAACCAGGGGCAATAGTGACTACGACTGTTCAAATGATCATTCAATTGCATTACATCAATGCAAACGGGGAATAGTGACTAGGTCTGTTCAAATGGTCATTCAATTGCAGTACATCTATGCAAGCAGGGGCAATAGTGACTAAGTCTGTTCAAATGGTCATTCAACTGCAGAGGCAAGGAAGATGGCATGCAGGTAGTCAGGTTGGTGACACAAATATAACCGATAGGGCTGTAAAGCAGTCAGGGTTACAGGCTAGTGCAAACTAGTACGCTAGATTATAGTGCTGGAAAGTAGCTGGTAATACAAAGTCATATGGGATATAATGAAAGTGGAATGCAATGAAGCAAAAAGGCAAAGACTGGTCAAGTTAGTCGATGATATCCCGGTGCAATAATCATAATATGGCAATGCATTTGGCAGTAGTTATGGGTCTGGATCTGGAAACAGAGGCCATGTGGATGGGAGGTAGCGAGGTGCAAGGAAGTAGGGAGAATGGTGTGATGCTGCCCCTTTAAGGGCAGCACGCACGCGGGGGAGTGACGTTGCACTCCGCCTTGTGCAGTATAAAAAAAGGGGGCGTTGCCGGCCGCTTAGAGCCCGAATCACACAGACATGTCCGAGTGAGGTCTGTGGAGGGAGAAGGCTCACGGACACCCGCAGAGGTGTGGGAAGGACCACAACAGTGGCGACGAAACAGGACTGCATCCCCGGCCGGGCGGTGATGTCGGCGGTGATTTTAAATTTTTTTATAACATCTGTTCACCGTCCGAATATGCTGAAGGGGAGGATGCAGCCTACGAAGGACGCGGCTTCAATCCTGAAGTAATTATAGGCCATCCATGGCCAATTTTTGGAACGCTTAGCAGCGGAAGGCTGCTTATACCATATGATGTGGTTTTGGTGAAAATTTTGCATGTTTTCACCGAGTGAATGGTGGATCCAGGAGAGGCCTGCTAAGCTAGTGGGATAGGCTCTGGGCCCACCTGGCTCAATTTTTGGGACTCTCACCCACATGGGTGTGTAAACAACACTGTGCATCTGGTGGTGACATCCTCCTGGCAACATAGAGTGGACATCTTGGGACTCAGCTGGTCAAGGGGTTGATGACTTCCAATCAGCCTGCAAGAAAAGGGGCACGAGTTTCAGCCCCTGTGTGCCAAGATAGAGGTGCTTTTGCGCTCAGTGCCATGGATGGTGATGGACAGGTGGAACCTCAACAGCAAGTAGGTCAAGGTCAGCCTCGAGCGCAGGCACCAGTCAAACCCCCAGCGCATCCCCCTGCATTGCCGGCTCAACCTCAAGCACAGCCTCCGATACCACCAGTCCAACCTCCAGCACAGGCCCTTGCAATGGCTGCACCACAACAACCAGGAGCAAGACCGCCAGGTGCGCTACCACCAATGCCTGAGTTTGATATCTCAGGGGCAGCTTCAAGCCTGGGGCCACGCTGGAAGATGTGGATGGATAGACTGGAAATGTATTTCAGGGCCACGATGGAGACTAATGATGAGAGCAAGTTGGCCACCCTGCTGTATTGTGCCGGCCCGGCTGTGCACAAGGTGTTTTTGTCTCTTCAGCCACGGGATGTAACCTATGCTGCGGCTAAGGACGCTCTCCATGGCTACTTTCTCCCCCTTGCAAATGCAGATTATGAGAGGTTCCTCATGGGGGCGGCACGCCAGAAAGATTATGAGACTTTAGATACTTTCTACGGGAGGTTGAGAAGGCTGGCAGTGCCGTGTGCATGGGTTGACCCAGAGACTATGATCAGGAACTAGCTGATCTAGGGATGCACGTCTGGCAAACTGAGACATCAGGTCCTGAGGGAGCCCGGCATCACCCTTCCATGCATCTTGGAGCTGGGTCGGTGCCAGGAGGATTACGATCTGCGTGCATCCCTCATGGAGGCTGGGGTGCACCCCAGCAAAACAGAAGATGTCTGTGCAGTGGGACCTGGCAGAGGGGCCAGACGCTGGGGGATGAATCAACAGGAAAAGGGTTCGGCCCCAGTCAACTCATGCTCCAAGTGTGGGTATGACTTGCCCCATCCCCTGGAGTGCCCAGCAGTGGGAAAGACATGTGGCAGGTGTGGTGGTGCCGGCCACTATGCAAGAATGCGCAGAGCCACTATCCCTGTGGTGGTCCCTTGAGGCCCGGTGAGGTCTCGGTTTTTCCGGCAGCACCCATCCAATGTCGCTCAGGTTGATCAGGCTGAAGACAATCCAGCCCAGGAAGAGGAGGAGGAAGAAAATGTCTTCTTTGTATCCAGCGTGGGAGTGTCAAGGGCGAAGACAAGGAGACAACCTTGATGCAAGGTACTGGTTAACGACGACTCTGTTCCCGTCCTGGTGGATACTGGTGCATCAGTGAATGTCATGGCCCGAGAGTACTACGACGCCATGGTGTGTCCACCCAGCCTGACCACGCCCAAGGCTCGCATATTTACTTTTAGAGGCGCGGATCCTATCCCGCTCGACGGAGCGTTCATTGCAGACGTGAAACATGGTGGGTCAGCTATCAGGGCCAGGTTCTACGTGACTCCAGTCAGCAGCAACACCTTGCTAAGTTGTGCAGCAGCAGAGGCATTGGGCATTGTCACCTTCGCCTATTCTGTATACGTGGATGACATTCAGGTATTCTTGGAGAAATATGCAGCTCTCTTTGAAGGGATTGGGCGAATGGCTGGTGAGCCCGTGACGTTGCATATAGACGACTAGGTTCAACCCATTGCCCTCAAGCACCAACATGTCCCGTTCCACCTAAGAGAACTGCTGGACAAGGAGCTGGACAACTTGGTAAGATTGGACGTAATCGAGAAGGTGGAACGCCCTACACCATCGGTGTCCCCAATTGTGGTAGCCCGGAAGCCGAAACAACCTGACTCTGTTCGCATCTGTGTGGACATGCACCTGCCCAACAAGGCCATTAAGAGGGAGCGACACCTGAGGCCCACAATTGATATCATTACAGAACTACACAGTGCCTGTTTCTTCTTGAAGCTGGACCTCCGTGCAGGGTACCATCAGGTGGTGTTACATCCCGAATCAAGGTACATAACAACCTTCACCACCCACAGGGACCTCTACAGATAAAAAAGGCTGAGCTTCGGGGTGTCATCAGCGGCTGAAGTATTTCAAAATATCATCCAGGGGGCGTTGGCAGACCTAGACGGCATATTGAACATCAGTGATGACATTCTTGTGTTTGCCAAGTCGGACGTGGAACACCTTGCTAGGCTGGCTAAGATTTTTGAAAGCCTCCAGTTGCTGGGCCTGACCCTGCACAGAGATAAGTGCGAGTTCCTGAGAACCACAATCGAATTCTTTGGTTTCGTCTTCAGGGCAGACGGTGTATCGCCGATCCATGCAAGGGTAAGGACATTGCGGAGGCCCGGGACCTTGAGAGAGAATGTCTCGGAAGTGAGAAGTTTCCTCGGGATGGTCACATACTGTGGCCGTTTCATTAGGAACCTAGCATCTAGATCGGAGCCCCTCAGGGCCCTCACCAAAAAGGACATGGCCTGGCAGTGGGGACCACTCGAGCAGGCGGCCTTCGATGACATTAAGGGAGCCCTCACGGCGGAAGACATAATGGCGTTTTTCGATCCCGCCCTTGAGTGCGAGATAGTGGTGGACGCAAGTCCGTTCAGCTTGGGGGCAGTCTTGAGACAGATAGACGCCAACCAAGAAGTTCACCCCATAGCGTATGCCAGCAAAGCGCTGTCAGAGACTGAGCAACGGTACTCCCAAATCGAGCGGGAGGCTCTGGCCGTACTGTGGGGCTGCTGCCATTTTCGTCTCTATGTCCTGGGACAACCCGTGACAGTGGTTACAGATCACAAACCACTGCTATCCATCCTGGCGGGGTCATCATCCAAACCTCCGGCAAGAATACAACGCTGGATGCTGGCCTTGTTGGAATATGGGGTGCCACTTGTGTACAGGCCAGGGAGCAACAATGCGGCAGACTATCAAGACACCCGCGAGAGGGAACCGGCGGGGTGCCAACCACATGTGCCGAAGAGGCTGACGAACACCTACAGCTAGTGTTGGAGGCCGCAACGCCCAACTCTGTGCCAGTGAAAGAGCTTGAACAGGCATCGGTGGAGGATGACTGTTTCCGGATACTCAAGGCGGCCATTCAGCAGGACTCCTGGCGGATGGTCATAGATGCTCTGGCGGCCAGAACCCAGGAGGCCAAGTCCACACTGGAACAATTGTGGAAAGTGAGGGGGGGAACTGACCTTCTCGGAGCATGGCCTGTTGCTGAAAGGAGACTGCATTGTCATCCCCAGAGTCAGACACAGCAGATGATTGTGCTGGCTCATCAAGGACACCAAGGCGCGGCGAAGACAAAAGCAAGCCTCTGCCAGAAGGTCTGGTTCCTGGACCTTGAGCGCAGGGTGGAAGAATTCGTGGTGTCCTGTGTGTGGTGCCAAGCGGCGTCCCCAGCCCAGAGGGAACCTGAAATTGAGACGATGGCGAGAGGGACAAAACCGTGGGAGGTGGTCCACGTGGACTTTGGGTTCAAATCAAGGGGTACCCACTTCCTGGTGGTGGTAGATAAGTGGTCCCTCTATCCGGAGGTGGAGTTCATCGAGTCGGTGGTGTTCGACAAGGTGGTGGTCGCGATTGAAAAGATCTTCGCAACTCATGGACTGCCCAGAGTATTATGCTCTGATAACGGCCCACCATTCCAGGGCAAGAGCTTCGATGGGCTGATGGAGGAATATGGCGTGCAGCACCGCAAGGTACCACCGCTGTGGCCGAGAGCCAACAGGGAGGCAGAGAGAATGATGCGGACACTCAACAAGGTATTTCGCATTGCCCAAGGGGAAGGCAAGTGCCTGGAAAGGGAATGTACAAATTATTGAGAGGATAGCGCACCACACCTCCACAGGGGTGGCCCCGGCAGAGGCAATGTTCCAACAGTGCCCACGGGATCTGTCAGAAATTGTTCATTATTGACAATGAAGAAGTACAGCGGGGGCGCCGTGCGAGAACTGTGCAGGAAATCATACAAAGAGGACTGAGACCACAGAGACTGGTGCCCGGGGATGAAGTGCTGGTAAGAAACTGACACCCCCAAGGGAAGTTGTCTTTGACCTACAAGCCAGAACCTTTGGACGTGGTGGCGGTAAAAGGGTCGATGGTGACCGCCTCCGATTGAAATACCTCAGTGACAAGAAATGCTAGCTTCTTCAAACGGCTGGGAGAGCCAAGGACTGAACCGGCACCGAGTGGGCAAGTGGTGGAGGTGCCGGACGAGGGCAGTGGTTCCATGTGCTTGCCAGGCTCACCAGCCCGCGAGTTGGCTGGCCAAGGGACTCCGAGCAGAGACGTCATCAGGAGGTACCCCCATAGGACTGGGCGAGGGAAACCTGCCCGTCTCACCGATTACGTATTGGAATAAGACTATGAGTGGGAGTCCGAAATGTCCTAGGGACCCGGGCGGCTGCTATTAAAGGGGCTCCTGGGTTTTGTGTGCAGTGAAGTTGATCGTGTGATAGTCTTCCTTTGTTTATTTGTTCTGTTTTGTTATGAAAAAGGAGGAGTGTGATGCTGCCCCTTTAAGGGCTGCACGTACGCGACGGAGTGACGTTGCACTCCTCCGCATGCTGTATAAATAAAGGGGGCGTTCCCGGCTGCTTAGAGCGACCGGGGAGCCCAAACCAATCCGAGTGAGGTCTGTGGAGGGAGAGGGCTCACGGACACCCGCAGAGGTGCGGGAAGGATCACAACAAATGGGACAGTTCAGGATTAGTCGGCTACTCGCAAAGGACGGGGCAGATCTGTGTAAAATACAGATTTTTACGAATGAGGCGTAGGTATAGGGAGTACGATGTCGGAAGAGGCTACTCCGGCTACACGGGTGTGGGAACAGGAGCTAACAGGAACACAGTGCAGTTGATAAGGAGACAACAATATATCCGCACAGGTTAACAGAATGACAGAGATACATTGTCTATAGGACATGTACAGAAACTCATGTACGTGATGAATGGACACAGGTTAGGAACTGAGTAGTAGTTACGCCGTAGTTCAAATATTTTACAAAGAAAGCATGCATTAATGGGCATGCTAGGAGGAATTCGTAGCAAGCTGGCTGAGAAATGTTTATAGTCATAGAAGTAACCAGTAAAGGGACCAAAGTCACGCAAGTGATCAGAAAGGTGCTTACCAAACAGTAAGAGTCCAGATGACGGCTGCCACGCCTTAGGTTCCCCAGTGACTGGAGAGGGAGCATACCACATCGGCCATTAGCACAGACATAGACGTTTGTATGCAGACACGTGCGTGTATTTAATGTCTGTGCTCCAAATGAAATGGGCAGGGTTGCACTAGAGGCAAGGGCACGGGCAGTCAAGCAAGGTCTGGTTTCAAATAGATATGATGTCGATTAGCAGGGTGTGATGGCGGGCAATGCGGTCCAGTGCAGGGTTGAGTTTCAGGATCACAGAGGCAGTGAGCTAAGGCAGAGTAGGTGGGCCTGCGGCCCTTAGGCACAGACAGGATTTAGGCCTTGTAGTGATGGCCTTCTGGTTGAGGGCCGGCTAGCGCCTTCCGGTGGCGCTGATCAGATGATGTAGGCAGTAGCAGCCTATCGGGATCCGCTTTGGTCGGTGCTGATACATTCCTTAGCAACGTGATAGCGAGGCAGCCATTTCAGAGTGCCTGATCGTGAGCAAACGTGATCCAATAAACACGGACGAGGAAATAAATACAAAATGCGCTCATCAGGGATAGCTGAGTGGGAGCAAAGCAAGCTGTGCACACAACCTCACGGCAAGCAGTGGCACCCTTACCCCTATTGGTGCAGTGGCAAGCTGATGTGCTACGCTTCTCCTGAAGCTGTCTCCTCCCTGCTCCTGATGGTGAAAAGGTGTTGGGAAGGATGTGTTTTGCATGGGTGGGTCTTTTGTAGACCTCTGGTGTGCATTATTTTCACCTGGGCCCTTATTGCTGTCTCATGTGTTCTTACCTCCAGCATTTGGCCAGGGGTATTTTTGGCGGTTTTACCGCCGGTTTTCTGGCACTAAGAGCGCCAACGCCAGACTTGTGATGGCTCTGTAATAGGTTGCTTGGGTGCCGGCGCTATTACAGCCGGCTGTACTACTGTTGGCTGCAATAGCGCCGGCAGGATTTACAGTCATGATCCGGCAGAGCGGTATTGGTGGCGCTAATACCATTTCCGCCGGATTTAAGGGTTACCGCCCAACTCGTGATGAGGCCCAAAGTCTTTTTGGTTTGTTGAGCAGGAACTTGTGGAAACTGAACAATATTTGAAGCATGATAAATCTTGTTTAACATATCCAAGTGCCAAGTGAAAGACTTATGAAATAAAAAATAAAAAGAACTTTGTATAGCATTTGGTGCAGAATTTGGATGTTTAAAATAACTTTCTTGATAGAAACATTGATTTGGAAAATCCTGCATTAATCTTGGGGAAGGGGGATCCGACCCAGGTTACAAGGAAACATGTTTACAAAGGAAAAATTACTCACCATAATGTTCTTTCTATGAATTCTTCTCCCGCAGATGCTTCATCAGATAGATATCCCCTTCCAGCTCAGCTGGAAAAACTTTGTCAGGGGGCATAGTGGACCTCGACTCGGTCGTCGATCTGTCTCGACTGGTGCTTGATCGTCGGCTCCTGACGCGACATCAGGCATCGTATATTTACTGCGTCACTACGCCTAGCACCTCAGTTCCTGCCTTTTTTCCTCCCGGAGCTCAGCCGCGGCAGAGGAAAATAGCAAGAGAAGAAGGCCAAATAGCCAATAGAGGTTTAAAAAACAAGGATTCATTAGAGAACGCAGAATTAACAAAAAACCTTTATTACTATTTGTTTTGTTGAAAGACAGAGTGAGAAAGAAATGCGGCTTGCTAGGCAGAAAGCAACCACCTTTAGGACGATCACCAAGTGTCCCCTCTCCCGAGACAGGCATGCACCAACTGCTAACGCTTTCTGAGCTGGGATAGACGGGAGAGGTGATGAGGAATCTGCAGGAGAAGAATTCATAGAAAGACCATTACAATTAGTAATTTCTACTTCAATGGACTGCCTTTCTCCTGCACATTCCTCATCAGATAGACTCCCAAAGCAGTGGAACAATGGAGGGCCGAAAGCTCACTGCAAAATGTTTTGTAACACTGCTCTATCAAAGCGCACGTCAACCCCACGGGCGACGTCCAGGCTATAGTGCCTTGTAAAAGTATGGAATAAGAACCAGGTTGCTGCCCCCTAAAGATGTCCCTAAATGGGACACCCCTTTGTACGGCTATAGATGTGGAGACCACTCTGGTGGAGTGGGCTCTGATGCCAGGAGGCAGTTCCTTGCCTCTGGATTAATAGCATTCTGCAATACATTAAATGATCCATTGTGAAAGCGTCTGCTTGGTCACAGATAGACCTTGTTTGGCCAAGGAATAGGCTACAAACAAGTGGTCTGTCTTCCTATATTCCGCAGTCCTTGCCACATAGAAACTTAAGGCACTTTTGGGGTGCAACCAGTGGAAGCGCTCATCCTTGTAGGTGTGCGTAGGTGGGTAGAACATAGGCAGATCTATAATCTGCAAAAGATGAAATTCTGACACCACCTTTGGAAGGAACCCAGGTCTTACCTTAAGTGAAACCTTTTTGTGAAAAACATGTAAAAATGGGGGCTTACAGCAAACGGCCTGCAACTCGCTGACCCGCCAAATGGCAACCAAAAAGGCGGTTTTCAGCAGATGCAAATAACAAGACTGCAAGGGCTAAAAGGGAGCCGCCATCAGAAAAGCGAGAACCAGATTCAATTCCCAAGCTGGGACAACAAAAGGAACAGGTGGAAACGTATTCACAAGGCCCTTCAGCAACTGGGCCATAACCGGGATAATGAAAAAAGAACCTTGATCTGGAGACCTCTTGAACACAGACAGAGCTGCCAAGTATCCTTTGACTGTGGTGACCTGAAGGCATGCTGAGTTCAGTGACAGAAGGACCTCCATCACTGTAGTGGTGGGGCAAGAGATCGGGTCAATCTCACATTCCCTGCACCATGCCTCAAATCCTCTCCACTTGCACGCGTATAGAGATCTTGTAGATGGTCTGCGTGCAGACAGCAACACCTCGAGCAACTCCTCAGAAAGGTCCCAGTCATCATATCTCATCCTCTCAAGATTCAAACATGTAGGTTGAGGGATTCCGGGCTCGGGTGGAACACCCGACCTTCCGACTAGGTTAGGCGGTACGGGCAGCGAGGCAACCACAGAGGTGGGCAGATCCAGAAGGTCCGAGTACGATGTCCTCCCCGCCCAATCTGGGGCGATAAAGATCATGGTTGCTCAAAACCTCCCCAACCTCCTGAGAACCTAAGGAATGGTGGAAATAAGAGGGAAGGTGTAGTGGAGAGGGAGAATTCAATCCACCAGAAACGCCTCCCCGTAGCGTATCATTCACTGGGAATTCCCTCGAGCAAAACTGTCTGCACTTCATGTTGGATCTGTGGCAAACAGATCCACTGTTGGGGTACCCCAGAGAGAGAAGACCTCCTCTAGGACTTCTGGTACACTTCCCACTTGTGTGAGACTGTGCTCTGCCTGCTCAGAGCATCTGCCAAACTGTTCTCTGTCCCCGCCAGATGAACTGCTGAGACCAAGATCTGGTTCTTCAACAGCCAGAACCACAGCTGCATCGCCTCTCTGCAGAGGGGTGGGGAGCACACACCACCCTGCGTGTTCAGGTAGTGTATGGCCACTGTATTGTCTGTCAAGATCAAGACATGCTTCCCCTTCAGAGATGGGGCGAACGCCTTCAGGGCTAACCTGATGGCTCGCAACTTCAGCCTGTTGATATGCCACCTGGCTTCCAGTGCTGACCAAAATATGCTCAACTTCAAGTCCTCACAGTGAGCTCGCCAACCCTTCAAGGACGCATCCGTGACTACTCGGAAGCCCGCCGGGGTCCAAAGGCGCTGGGTGTCCAGCAGTAGCAGCAGCTTGCTTTGGTCCAGGGGGGCCTCCATACCACACCTCAAGGATCGGCGTTAGCTCACGCCCTTCTTTCTTCTTCTGGAGCTGCATTACGCGCCAGGGCTGAAGCCCACTGGGGGTCTAAGGGCCTGGGGTGTTGAGCTCCGCAGGGGTGTTAAGCGACTGCATGGGTGTCATCTAGTGCCACAATCCACATTGGCTACAGAAGCAGCATGTTCACTCCATGGAATTGAGGGCAGGTGAGGAGTGCAAAGAGGGGGAGGCGGCTACTGGAACTGGCTCCCTGCTTGTGCTTGGTTTTGCTTGCTCATTTGGCCACGTCTTCACCATCGTCTCCCCCTTGCCTGCATTAATATGTCAACGATAGCCGTTGCAACAGATGTGGTTGTCTCCCCTCTGTCAAGTCCTTTTTCATCTGTACCCTCACCATCCCCAACATGGAAAGAATCACAGTCTTCCAAGAGGAAAATTCAAATCATAAAGCGGAGGCTAGCAGACCTGCCTACCTTAGACCGCGAGACGGGTGACAACAAGGCTCGACCCCATAGCCCCACAAAGATAACGGGCGACGTGTACAACTTAATTCAGGAAATCAATACATTCCTAGGAAGTCCTCCGCCCACAGTGGGGAATAATGCAAACGCTCCGGTCATAGAAGATAACCATGATCGGCATGTCGAGGACCACCATGGGGGGGGGAGAATCCTGGCAATTTCATCAATCTGGATAGCCGGCCTGTCCCATTCGAGGAAGAATGCACTGTACATGAAAACTAGGACGTACCTGAAAGCCAAGCTAGCACTTATGGCAATTCCAGAGGCACAGACACTGCCGAAGTTGAAGTCCTCACTAGCAGTAAAGACCTTTGGTCTTCATTTGCGCCAACATCTCCTTATTCGGTGCCCCTTCTGTTTCCTCAATGGCCCCGGCAATGCCTACCCCACACTGCCCATTTGACTTGATAACCTATGGGATGGAAAAACTGTTAGCACCAGGGGTGGGCGTTGATACGACAGCCTGTAATATACTTATGCGAGATGCAAGCTAAAACAATATGGCACTGATGCGCAGCCATCTTGGACACTCATCTCCCATTCTATGACAAGACTGGAGGCGAGCATTATGCTTCATTTTCCTTTTATTCTACTCTTCAGCAGTTCAACAAAACACATGTAAAAACATGAAAAGTGTATAACAAAACTTTTCTTCTTTCTAAACTACAACACCCATGAGTCTCTGTAGTCCATAGTCCTTCCACCAGTCACAACCCACTTCCTGTGCTTGGACTCCTCCTCTTCTTTTACTGCTCTTCAAGCAGATAAGTACCTTTTCTCTTCCTCTCCGTCTGTCAGTGAGATAATTGACCGAATGTGTATGGAAGATTAGTCGGAAGAAAATATTAGGCATGTATAGATTGTACACGGAACGTGTGTGTGAAGAGAGAGTCGCCTAGGACACTCGTTAATCCACATAAGAATATTCATATATATAATTTTATGATTAGTCTTGACTCAGACGCACTCAGTGTCAGGCTTTTTTACGTTTTTTGTTTTATAGGCGCCACGAGGAATAAGCGAGTAAACCCTTAAGGGTTCTTTCGTTTGCAGACAAGTCTGTCCGCAAGGCCGACGGCCCCGTGTCGCAAGATCGGCACCCTAGGGGCTCTGTCAGCCTCGCGGACTTCACAGCGGTTCGCGCCCGCTCTCGCGGAGGCGGCCCCCACCTTCGCGTGGGAGGAGCTGCCGCCCGCAAGAGAATGGCGCACGGAAGAAGCTTCAGAGCCAGATCGAGGCTCATCGCCTCAGCGCAGTAGCCCCCACCCGTGGGTGGGCGGAGCTTGCGTGAGTAAAGCCGGAACGAAGCGCTCCTGCGAGCTAGCCCCCACCCGCGGGTGGGAGGAGTTAAGCGCAGTGCCGAACAATCTGCTCTTCCGCACTGTTTGCGGATCGCTCCTGCGAGCACTCAGGCAATTTGTGTAATAAAGGGCAAAGACCTTTTACAAAGGGATTCCAGCGATCTTTCTCATCGCGTGCGCCGTACTGGGCATAAAGGCACTCTCATAAGGTCCAGAAAAAACTCGGACTCGAGAGCACTGAGGAGCAGGGACTGAAGATCCCCCAAACTGCTGACAGCAGTATATTGGTGCAGAGACAGCGAGGATTCTCGCAGGAGCCAGAAGGCGGATTACAGACAGAAGTGCAGCCACCAGCATAAAAAAAAAAAATATATATATATATATATATATATATATATATATATATATATATATATATATATATATATATATATATATAAATAAAGTTTACTATACATCAAGAGAGAGCAGTGGGCGTGCTAAGACACCTGACTCAGGTATTTGTAGGCACACAGCACACCAGAGAAATGTCAGAATTCGAGTGGAGCGAGGAAGAGCAGTGTCAGGACCTCGCTGACAGTTTTAAGCAAGTGCTGGGTAGCTCTCTTATTGATGCGGTGGCAGAGAGAGTAGGACCCCTCCAGGAAAGGCTGGAGACATTGGAAGCCATGCTTTCTCAGCCGGATAGTAGCACAAAAATCTGTAAGCGCACGCCCACAGAACCCTTGAGAGAGGGACAGAAGGGGAGTAAACTAGCCCTCAAGAGGAGAGCCTCTGACGACCCCCGGGGCTCATTGGATGAGGCAGTGGAGAAGGCCTCAGAGGTCCCTGACGCTTTCGCGAAGCTTAAGGAAGCCTATCTACGAAAGCAGGCTGTGCCAAACCTCACAACCCCCACTCCAGGGGAGGACAATATGGAAGAGGACCCGGGCTCGGAAGAAGAGCCGGCAGAGGACCAAGCCTCGCAAGTGGAAGAGGAGATCGAGGATGAGGACTGGGCGAGGCCCAGTAGGGGTAAGAGAGCGAGGAAAGAAACGCACCTCCTGGAAGATCAGGATGATATGTTCGATCCGGACAGCATCCGCAATCCAAGGTCCACTGAGTGGCAACCATCCCCCCGTGTAACACAATACATGACAGCAAGGCTACGCAAACCTCTAGACAAGGAGGTGAGGCAGCCCCTACGAGCAGAGTGCCCACGGCCGGATCTACCCGGAAAAGTAGCGGAAGCCCCCGAACTCGACCCTAAAATGTTGACCTTCGTGTCGAAGACGAGCAAAGACCCACGCAAGGGTATTGATAGATCCTGGAAGAGCTGCCAGGAGAAGGTATTAGACTTGGCAGGACCCCTCGCCAAGATTATGGACCTCGCGGAAAGGGCAAAGGACACGGGCGACGAGGTGGACCCGGAAGCCCTCGCGGGGTGAGCTCAGAGAGCCGTCTGTCTTCTCGGCAACGCAAATTGTGCCATCGCGTCAGAGAGGAGAAAAGGCCTACTTCTCAAGATAGATTCGAAGCTTAGCGATTTGTCATCATATGAAGCGGGAGAAGGTGCCCAAGACCTCCTGTTCGGAGAGACCTTTGGAAAGGAGATGGGCCGGTTCGTCGGAACATATGCTTCGTTAGAAAAAGCGCAAGCATCAATCCGCAAAATATTCCCCAGTAGAGTTTTTGGAGGGACCGGCCACTTCAGGGGTCGAGCAGCCGGTCGCAACCATGGAGGAAGAAGACCCCAGGACACCAGAGCGCAATACTGGGAGAACAAAGGCCAAGATACCTTCTTTCCGTGCAGAGGAAGATTCCCGAGGTCCATAGGAGCAGGACGAGGACAAGGTTTTACACAAGGTGAGGGCGATACAGTACCCTCCTGTAGGGGGGAGGACGCGCATGTTTTTAGAGAATTGGCGTGAGCTTTCAAGCGATTCGTGGATTTTGCAGATCGTCAGAGGTCTGCAGCTAGATTTCATAGAGGTCCCAGTTCAGCGGAGCATTCTGCGAGGGCAGAGAATAGCACTAGCGGAACAGGCATGCCTAGACAGCGAGATAGCGCAACTGGTCGACAAGCAAGCCATAGAGAGATGCGAGCCTCACCCGCGGTTTGTGAGCAATATGTTCCTGGTACACAGGAAGGAGAAGGTACGGCCGGTTATAAATCTCAAAGAGCTGAACGGCTGGATTATATATCGACACTTCAAGATGGAGGGTGTCCATCAGCTCAGAGACTCCCTAAGAGAAGGAGACTGGCTGACGCGGCTAGACCTAAAGGACGCTTACCTTACAATACCGGTGAGCAAGGAGTAAAGGCCATTTCTAGCTTTTCGTGGCGAAAGCAATTCTGGCAATTCAAGACAATGCCATTCGGTCTTGCGTCAGCTCCCTGGCCATTCACGAAGCTGATGAAACCAGTAGCAGCAGCGATCAGGGAGAAAGGCATCAGGCTAATAGTTTATCTAGACGATCTTTTGCTCATGGCAGAAGATCGGGAGGTCCTAGTGTACCAGACGAGATGGGTGCGAGATCTCTTGTCCTCACTAGGATTCCTAGTGAACGCGGAGAAGTCGGACACCACACCAGCGCAAAGATTAGACTTTCTGGGTTTTGTCCTAGACACCAGGAAGGCGACGCTGGAACTTCCAGCTCGGAAGATGAGAGACATCAAGAGAGAGATCAGAGTATGCTTGGAGAAGCAGCAAGTATCTCTCAGAATGTTGGCGAGAATAGTAGGACTACTGGCAGCTTCTATTCAAGCCATATTTCCGGGCCCTCTACATTACCGAGGACTACAACGGTTGAAAATAAAGCACCTGCAGCAGAGCCTGAAGTACCATCAACTAGTACCTCTAGATCAAGACTCCATTACAGAGCTAGAATTGTGGTTAAAGAATATGGATGCTTGGAATGGGCGAGCCATATTCGGGGACAAGCCGGATCTGATAATAGAATCAGACGCCAGCCGGAAGGGCTGGGGAGCCAGATGTGGGTCACTACAGACCGGAGGCAAGTGGAGCGAAGAGGAGCTTCGTCTGCACATAAACTGTCTGGAACTGCTAGCAGGATCGTTCGCGATCCAGATTTTTACAAAAGAGAGAGTAAGATCTTGTGTCCTGCTGAAGATGGACAACATCTCAGCAGTTCGATACATCAACCATGTAGGCGGTACAAGGTCCAAGATGCTGGCAGAGCTGGCGAAAGATCTGTGGCATTTCTGTCTGCAATCAGGGACATCAGTGACAGCAGAGTATCTGCCAGGAACACTGAACGTAGTAGCAGATTGGAACTCCAGATATCTGACAGACTCCAGCGATTGGAGGCTAGATTCGGCAGTATTTCAGAGGTTGAACACGAGATGGGGACCTTTGCAGATAGATCTTTTCGCGTCCCGACTCAATGCGCAGAGGAACCTCTACTACAGCTAGAGGCTGGACCCAGGAGCGCTGGGAACAGATGCATTTTTACAGGAGTGGACAGGAGGCCCGCACTACGCTTTTCCCCCCTTCGTGATCCTGAGCAGAGGGCTAGCGAAATGTCGGAGGGAGAAGTCGGAGTTGGTGCTGATAGCGCCGTTATGGAAGTCTCAAGTGTGGTTTCCCGCTTTGATGGAACTGGTAACGGACGTACCCAGAGTCCTCCCCGCAGGAGAGCGACTCCTCACGGACCCAGCTGGGTCATGTCATCCTCTGAGAGTGAGAGGGACACTCCTACTAGTCGCGTGCAGGATATCAGGAGACGTTGGGCGCTGCCAGGAATTTCGGAGCAGGCTGCTCAACTCATCGCTGAATCCTGGGCTCCTTCCACTAGGAGGAGCTATGACGCAGCTTGGGCGAAATGGACAAGCTGGTGTAAGAACAGAGGTGTTCATCCCGTTTCAGCACCTGTAGTGGAGATCCTTAACTTCCTAGCAAGCCTGTTGCAGAACGGGAGAGCTTTCCGCACGATAGGAGTATACAGATCAGCAATTTCAGCTGGTCACGTGCCGATAGAAGGCGCTCCAGCAGGAGAGCACCCTGCAGTAGGGAGGCTCATTAGGGCAGCAAGATTTAAGGTTCCCCCAGAGCCCAGGTATAACACAAGGTGGGACGTAGCGACAGTGTTGCAATTATTGGCAGGTTGGCCGGCAGATAAGTACCTGTCGCTTAAGCAGTTATCAGGCAAACTAGCTATGCTTTTATGCTTAATTTCCTGCAAGCGAGTATCTGACGTAAGAGCGCTTGAGATTAGTAGACGGTCATTCGGACTAGAGGGAGTCACTTTTTCAATAGTACGAAGGACCAAGACAGGGACATCGTCGGTACACTATCCGTATTTTCCTAACAATTCGAAATGGTGCGTAGCACGATGTATCAAAGAGTACGAGAATAGAACTGCAGAGAATAGAGCAGCAAGTACTACCCAGTTATTAATAGCGCGTAGGAAGCCATATCACGCAGTTACATCAGCTACCATCGCAAGATTGGTTAAGGAGGTTATGCATGCAGCAGGTGTGAATGTGAATACGTATGGAGCTCATTCTGTGAGAGGGGCAATGGCCTCTGCAGCTGCTAGAGCAGGAGTATCTTTAAGTGAAATAATGTTGGCAGCAGACTGGTCAAGTGACCGCACATTTAAGGAGTTTTACTTTAAGCCAGCAGAGGGTTTGGCTGGTACGGTGTTGGGGAAGCTTTGAACAAGCATAATGCTCGCCTCCAGTCTTGTCATAGAATAAAGATTACCCCTGCTATCTGCGTAGGGAGTATTAATTCTATTAAAGACTAGGAGGCGAGCATTAAATTCCCACCCGAGTATTGTACTGTGTTTAAAATGATGAGACATTATATGAGAGAGCACACTACATACTCACCCCCCTAAAATCTGATATCTGTTTTTTTTCGTAGGGGAGGATCAGAAGAATAGCTGAAGTCAGCACGATGGCAGAGTATGACAAGAGGAGAGATTCTCCGCCAGTTGAGTTAAAGTTCAGAAGAGCCTTCGCATCGTTAGCAAGGAGGAGTTAAAGACCATGAGAGACTTTCAGAGCGAGTAAAAGCAGAGGAGGAGTCCAAGCACAGGAAGTGGGTTGTGACTGGTGGAAGGACTATGGACTACAGAGACTCATGGGTGTTGTAGTTTAGAAAGAAGAAACGTTTTGTTATACACTTTTCATGTTTTTACATGTGTTTTGTTGAACTGCTGAAGAGTAGAATAAAAGGAAGATGAAGCATAATGCTCGCCTCCTAGTCTTTAATAGAATTAATACTCCCTGCGCAGATAGCAGGGGTAATCTTTATTACTGTAATAAAACCTACGTTTTTCATGTGCTCAGCAGGGTAAACATGCATCTAGGCAACGAAGGCAAGGCAAGGTCACAAACACTGTTGCCGAATGGACTTCTTGTAGAGAATAGTTATTGTATTGTCCGCTGAAGGACCAGCCGGAGAGGGAGTCAGAGCACTCTACAGGTGCAGTGATAAGGGGTCCTGGGAATGAATGCAAGGAGAGGGAAGCTGGGTTTTTCCACTTCTGGCTGTTTTTTTCCACTCTTTGCACCTTCCACTTGTGATCTGCTCTTCGGCCGAGGGCAGCCACAACTGAAAGGGGTGGGGACATGCCCCCATAAAGAGATGAGATTTCTCCTCTGTGGTCAACAGTCAGAATCTGGACCCCCGGGTGATGTAGTCTCGCTGGATGTCATCAATGACATTTGTGATGTCATGTTTGTTAGTCTTAGCAGTGCACAGTGGTGGGCGAGTTATGGTTGCTTAGGTTACCATAACAGGCAAATTTCTGTTTTTTTTTGGTTTTACTTGTAACCATAATATGGATAGGTTATTAGTGCGAAGTTAAGTGAAATGTTCCTTTCAAGTACTTGTTGCACTGAATTTGATAGGTTTTTCTTAGGGCAACTGAAACATATCGTTCCTTTAAAAACGTTTTTTGTCAGTGAACTTCAGAGCTTTATAGTAGTGCAACTTACCCATAACGTCCCTTTAACAACGTTTTTTGTCAGTGAATTTAATTTCATAGGTTTTTACTAGTGCATCTTAAGCATAATGTTCCTTCAGCAATGTTTTTTCAGTGAATTGCATAGGTTTTTAGCAGGATACCCTTACTTATTGAAGATGTACTGTACGACATACTGAACCTGGGGGCACCATGTTAATGCGCACAGCAGTCTCGGAGTATGCGTCTGGTCGCAGACATTGGGTGGCATCCAACCTGCTCAGAAAGGCAGGGGCTCTCTTACATAGTGGTACCATTCAGCAAACACAAGGAACATATGGAAGCAGCAGCATGTACATGAATTGCAAGGTAAGATAGAGTAGGGCTGCAAACTGTGTACTTATGAAGCAAACAGCACAAAGGCATAGGGACTACACCATAACGGAATACACCAACAACAGAATTGACGTATCCCTTCAACAATCTTACCTCACTGCTACCGTGCATGGGAACAAAGAACAAATGGCCAGAGTAAGGACGGCAAAGTACTAAGACCAGAACATCACTGCAACGTAGCAAGCACACTACAGGTTGTCTGATAATTGCGCAGGTGGTGCAGTATACAATGGTACAGAAGCAAAACTGGGTTTTTTTGCACGTAGAAATTACAAGCACCTTGCAGTGGCTGGAAGAAAATTTCCCTCATGATGCAATGACTTACGATACTAAACCCATTGGTACTCATAGTAGTGTGAAAAGTAATTTATGTAGTATATGTTGCTTCAAGTACACCTAACACATTTTCTCTTCTATTAGAGAACATATTGGAAAGGAAAGCAAGGCAGGACAAGCGGCACCCCTTCCACAACAGCATACAGGCATAGGAAAGGAAAGAAACTATAAATAGCAAAATGGACAGCCTGTAAGACAAATGGAAGAATTCGAGAACAATTGTGCCGCCTTAAAAGATTGCGTACAAGGGTATATTATGGACAAAATGAAACAGCACTGGCAGACCTGCAAGTGAACCCGTTCCCCATGTCACAGCCCGCCATCCCCTCAAAATCTGTGAGATTGGAGACAATACAGTGTTACCTCAATCCCTTCCTCCCCTCACGACCAACCTTTGCAAATCCCCAATTCCCCACAATAAGTATCCACTTCTGCTACCCATTCCCTTTCCTAATGGTGTGTATGAATGTGTGCAAGTAAACAATGATATTGAAACTGTTGCTGAGTGCATATGTTTATTGAGTTTATATAGCGCTTTAAACAAAAGAGCTTTACAGTATAACAACAAGGTACAATAATGGAAGAAGCATATTTACAAACATGAAACACACCAGTGATACAGTATGCAAAACAATTGACTTAAAAGGAGGGAACAGAGGGGGGGGGAGAGGAGGTAGGTAAGGAAGGCAAGGAAGGGAGGGGAGGAAGGGGGGAGGAGGGAGGGGAAGGGAAGGGGGGGAGCCCCCTGGTGAACTCCTACACCTCCTGGTGGTTTCAATGTCAGATATGAGGTCAGTGGGGTGAGGGGGAAGGAGGGAGGGAAAGAGGGGGTAGGGGGGTTGAGGGGAGAGAGGTAGGGAATCGAGAGTCACAGGGGAGTGGAGAAAAAGGGCTTTCAGAGAGGAGCGGAAGGATGAGTAGGTAGGGGAGGAGCGGATAGAAAGACGTCGTTTTTTGTGGTATTGTTTTTTTTTTGTTGAAATACCGCCATGACTCAGCGGCAAATAGTCCTCGTAGGAATTACTGCAATTAAGCAAAAGATAGGTGTCCTACAGACACAGCACCTGCCCGGCCTATGTGCAATGACAATGGAGGCATCCGTACGACGCCAGCACAACCGGCATGTCTGCATGTTGTGCACCATTATAATTACGTGTGGGAGCGGACGTTTGTTGGTTGTGCAAGTACACGCATGTGTATCTGTTCCTCTGTGTCCTGGTGACATCGCCACTATGCATCATATGCGAACGCACGTCAATTAGGTTGCGCCGTCCACCCACAGCTACAGGCAGTGATACAGATAAACATCCTACCTGCTATACCCTATAAACACTGAGCATCTCACAAAATGGTCGGCGCACATGTGTCGCACTATTAATCAGTAGAGAAGTGGCAACGGTGTGCATAGCACACCTATGCACATGCGCACAACGTTTGCCATCCAAAACGCATCTGCGGACAGCCGTCCCAAGGGAGAACAGTGGCAACATCACCATGCGACCGCACCCACGCTGCGCATGGGCTGTTATGTAGGGGACACGATCCGGACCCTCGGACGGCAGAAAAGTACAGTGTTGTGCAATGTACGTAGTGTTTTTCGGAAAGTACATGCTCACAACACACCACATTGTGCCGGTGCACATGTATATATGTTTTTGAACAATGTAGGCCTGTTTTCCGGGTGCAAGTTTTCCACAGCAGCCTTACAAAAGGCCACACCCTAGAGCTGCTCCGCAATCTGTTTGTAGCTTTTCAGAACAGAGTAGCAGGCCACATAGGTTTGCCATGTAAGTGATGGTGGATAGAATCTGCTGTGCTACATTGCATTGCAAGTAATGGCAACAATGTCAGCCCGGCTTATTACGCACAGTAATGGAGAAACCTATTAACAACCCTTCCTGTGACTCACACCCTCACTTGCGATAGTTCCTACTGTCCCATTCCCATGGGTAGCATGCTGAAAACGGTACTATATGGCACGTGCGTTTGCCCAAGTACAGCGAGGGCCGTGCCCCGATAAAGCAGAAACATTCCTTCTTCCCTTTCCACTTTCTTCTTCTAGCACACCGTCATTGGGTACTGTTAGAATGTTCCACGCACATCCACCAATCCCACTGTAGAGCTCTCCATGTTACAGTATCAGTTCAGTACAACAGTCCTCTGCGTACACACCACACCCAGAACCGGTATTGCGCAATACCTCAGGCTCCACAGTCCCATTTCCATGAAAACCAGAAAAATTGTCCAGAGAATATATTTATATTAATGTATCAAAATATATTTTTAAATGATATAAAAATTGGAAAAATAGTGAATCAATCACAAACTATTAAACACTTCATAATTACAAAACACAGCAGAACAGCAACATTGTTTGCCTAAAATAGGCTAAAAAGAATCAACCAAACTTTCCATTCATAGTGCAACATTCAAACACAACTCAACAATCAGTGACATTCATCCAAATTGCTAAAAGACAAAAAGAAGAAACTATAAACATATGAGGAGAAAAATTCATGACTTCTCACCACAAATACATTGGTTATTTAAGTATTTATAGAGAAAACAATAGAAATCATTAAAACACAATTTATCGTAAATGTGGATCACAACAGAGGAGTACAAGGATCACATCTATTTGAGGTTTTTCTCAACCGGTTTCAACGTGGGGTACAGGTTGAAGCTTCGCTGGGTGGTCGCTCCACTCTGTCTACCTGTTGAACACAGCTGTTTCTGCATACCAGTATGGTTACATCTTCCTCCTGATGAAGACGTTGTTTAAACCAACACCTGTGGATCTCGTAGTCCAATAATTGTATTGCTCCTTTTTATCTTAGCTAGTTTGGCCACTAGCAATTTGTTTGCTTTATTATTCTTTACATGTTAAGACGGATTTCTGAACTCTGTCCTGGTGGCGCAGAAGTTCAGAAGGCCAACCTAATTACTTGGAACAGGGTAACCTCTGGACGAGCCAGACCAATCAAGGTAGCGATCGCGGCGGTCAAGACTAGGTCTCAAGAGGGGTGAGGGTGACTGAAAGCCCGCAATGAGCACACAAAGCAAGATCACTTACAAACTACTCCAAACAGGTGTTATATAAAAAATATATACACATTTATTTTAAGGCCTTTAAAACAACGACCGTAGCGAGAAAATCACAATATAACAATGTTAAACCAACACATACCATATCAAAACAATATATATACAAATACGACAGTCGCAAGCGTTATATGCACAAAATGTGTAGTCCACCTGCAAGGGAAGGAAAACAGGCAGTGCGATACAATGCTTTAGACTCAGTTCGCCTTCAGAGGCACCTAACTAGATGGAAGTCCGAGCCCTGCGAAGAGTGGAGCCTTGTGCTCAAAGTACCTGCATGCGCTGGTGCCAACAGGCAAAAGGAGAAGCTCTTCGAAGGAAGTCAGGCAGTTCAGTTTAGTGCTTACAGAAGAAGAACAAGTTCTGCGACTCAAGCGCAGCCTCCACAGTGGGCAGAAGCAGAGCGTGAGTACGGCAAAAGGGTGCTGTTTTACACAGCGGGGAAAAGCAATGGGCTCCTGCAGGAGTGCGACCAGATCCTAGCTAAACTACTCACCGGTCCCCGATGCAAGTAGACCCAGGCTTCTCCGCGTCAGTTTCAGCAGCTGGCAGGTTCAGAAGAGCAGGGAACGCCTCGTCGTCGTGTTGAGTAAAAAGACGTCCCAATCGAAGAAACCTGCACAGTTTTGTCACCACAGCAGGGCAACAGAGCGGCCGTGTGTATCTGAGCCAAATGTACACTACTCACTTCCGACCTGGGAACGCCAAGTGTACGAAGCGTGTGAGAGTGACAAGGACTCGAAATAGTACACAACCTGGCGGCGGTTATAGAGCAAGACTCCCGTGTAAGCTGGTCAGTCAACTGGATGGCCCAGATACGCTTCCGAAGGCTTACTGGCAGGAGATGGTGAAGATGGCGAGAATAGCTGTTCCCGCTATTCCAAAGGGTCGAAGTACCAGTACAGGCCTTCTGGTTCGATCAAAGGTGAAAAGGGTTTCACAAGGCAACAGCAGTGCAGAGGAGGAGTCCTTCAGCGGGTTACCAGCGATTCCTCGGTCCAGCCTCTTGGTTGCAGGATACTTGGCTCCTGTATTCCTTTGTTCGTGAGAACTCAGGAGATCGATATGGTAGTGGTGTTTCCAGCCCCCTCTTATCCACGGTTCCCTTTGCGCCAAAACGGAGGGACCCAATGGGAGATCCGCTCATCAACACTCACACCATACGTGGACCAATCACGGACCACGGTGGTCCCAGGCATTCACACCACCCTAGACTCTCTGGCACCCAGGATGTGTAGTGGGACCAGACATCCCAGCCCACACCCTGGAGGCACCCAAAAGACATGTAGAAGCCCGCGAAAGCATCCGTGTTTCGCCGGAAAGTACATGCCCAAATAAGGAAGGCCCCGGGTCGGCTCGACCTGGGGAAGGTGAAGGGAGCAAGATGGTCAGCGGACAGGACAAAGGAGCCTCGTGGTCTGGCCATTTTGGGAGCCAGGCCACCATTTTGGGTTAAGCGCGAGAAACGCGCTTAGAACGCCAAAAGGAGCTCAAAATACAAAGAAACGATTGCTGCCACCATTCCCGTCCCTGAATCACTTGCACCGATCAGATACAATCCTAAACGAGTATCTAGGGTCTGTAGAAGGCTAGAGACCCAAGAGAGCTGTAACTTAGCTTACAGTGCCCTCTTGTGTCATGTTGCACTAAGCCGCAACATGATAAAAGAAACTACGGGAAACAGCGTTCCCCGGTACTGACTGTCTTAAGGGCATGTCAGTTTCCCCATAAGAAAAGGAGAGAAAGCCCAGAGGAGTGCGGCAGAAGGCTGCACTTCTCTGGCAAAGTCAAGAACAAGGTGAAAAACAACATCAAAATGTTTAGGGGTTGCCACATGGAAGGGAAATTACCTACAATTACGAAATCTTTCCTAACATTACATAATAGAATTGTTTGACTTTTGCCAGTAATTGCGCAGTGTGTTCAGCGTAGTGGGCCTCTTTTTTTTCTGTGCAGTCCGGGTGGCTTGTTGTGTTTTGGGGGACCATCCTTTTTCCTTATGAGTGACTTCTGCTTTTGGGAGTTCTTCAAGGGACAGGCGAGTTTTCCGCCTGTTCCTATGGTATGCCACCCCTCAAGCTATTAGTTCTCCCCGAATGACCGCTTTCATAGCATCCCAGGTATTTGGCAGGGAGGTGTCTTCTTTAGGATTTTCTTTGAAGAAGTTCTTAATTGATGTTGCTATGGCATCCCTTACCAGCATCTCGTTAAGGATCGGGTCGTACAGTGTCCATCTGCATTGGGCGGTGGGGGCTGGGTCATGAATGCGGATCTCCAGGGTTACCAGGGCATGATCGGATAGGATCCTTGATCCAATGAATACCTCATTGGCGTAAGCGAGCACCTGCAGAGATGTCAAGAGGAGGTCAATTCTTGATGAGAAAGTTCTGTGGACATATGAGTAAAAGGAAAATCTGTCTCTGAGGGGTGCAGTACCCGCCACGAGTCTACCACCTCTAGGGTCCTAAACAGGCATAGCAATCCGAGGGCCAAAGTAACGTCTTCAGAAGAAGCCGGGTGTGATTTGTCCTTTACAGGGTCTGGGACTCCATTAATATCCCCTCCCATTACTATTTGACCCTCTGCAAAGGGAGCTAGCGTGGTGCCTAGAGCTTCATAGAATGTGACTTGTCCCGTAATCGGGGCGTACACCGAAGTGAAGGTATATAGTTGACCCAAAAGGAGGCATTTCACTGCCACAAATAGCCCCTCTGGGCAGAGTTTTGTTTCCAGAATGTGGGGGTTTAACCCCTTCCTAAAGAGAACCGCTGTGCCCCCCTTTCTTGGTACCGCTTGAAGCGATAATTTGTGAAAAGTCTGCTGGTAGTAGGTGTGTTTCCTGGAGCAGGGCCACCGCTGCCTCTTCATCCTGAAGCTTTTGTAAGATTGTTTTACGTTTGGGGGGGTGGTGGGGGAGTTTAGCCTCCTGACATTAAGGGAGACGAATCTCAAGGTGTGGTGTTCCTGGGCGGAGGGCAAAATCACTGTAGGATTTAGGCAGGGGAAGTGGGTTGGGTATAAATCAGCCATGCCTTGAGAGAGATTGAGGCTGTTAATCATCCTGCTCTTGGGATTTTCGCCCATGTCTCCAACGGGGAGGCTGGGTATTAACCAACAGGGGGGTCAGCTTTGCAGGTCTGGCGTGACCCCAGGCCAACCGGGCCAGGTAACCATAATCAGCCAACATGGCTGAAACTAAGAACACACTGTGTGTGGTATTCCAAGGACTTGTGGGTGGATTGTACCTTGGAAATGGGCAGGAGCCGTGGGGGATGGGGGCTCGCTGCCATGAGCGTGGTGACGGTTCTTTTGTTCTGTCGAAGTAAAAGAGGTCCAGATCCAGAGGAGGAACAGAGCTGGGCCGAGTAGGATTATAAGCGAGCAAGGGCTGATGGGTCCATCATATAGATTGTCAGCCTCCCTTCCTCATGCCCAAGTATCTTCCTCTAGTGTTAAGTTATCTCTTCCTCCTGTCTCTTGGGACTCTCGTCCATAGAGCCTGCTTCTCTTTCAGAGGGGCCGTAGAGTCTTTCCCTTTCCCTGTGGTGGTCTCCGGAGCCATAGGGGAGGAGGTCCCAGGCGAGGTTGGGTGCATGATTTGTTCAGCATCCTCAAGGTGGCTAATTCTCCTTAGAGTGCCTTTGTAGGTGAATAGTAGCGCTGTTGGGAAGAGCCATCTGTAACGGACCTGCTGGCTCTGAGGAAAGAGTCAGGGGTCAGAGGGACCTTCTTTTTTGCAGCGTGAGAAGGGAGAAATCCTGGTAAATTTGGAGGGAGGGTCAGCTCGAGTACGACTGATGAGATGCCTCTTTCATGGTGAAAAAGTGTACTCTGGTGATAACATCAGGGGGGGAATCTGATTCCACTCACCGGCGTGGGCGCAACCTGTGGGTGCGATTCAGCAAGAGTTGAGACTTGTCCAGGTGTTGAAGCAAGGACTAAAAGAGGTCCCCCACGTATTCCGTTAGGTTTTGATCCGGGACTGAGGCAGGAATACCCCGAATTCGCAGATTATTGCATCAGGCTCGATTTTCCAAGTCTTCTTGTTTGAATTCCAAAGTTTCGCATTTGTCCTGTAAGGCTCTGATGGAATGCTGGATCTCACCCAGGGCTGTAGTAAGGTCTAGGGTTTGATCCTCAACTTCCCACAATCTTTGCTCTGCTTCCGTCACCCACTGGTCAGTGTTCTCTAGTTTCGTGGAAAGTTCAGTCATGCAGGACCTAAACTCAGATTTAATATCAGCCATAAAAGCCAGGAGGTCGCTTCTAGTTGCAAGGGTCCCCTTGGCTTCCGAGATCGTCTGTGGCGTGTAGTTGGGGGAGTCCTGTTTCTTCCATTTGTCCGCTGATAGCAGCATTGTGGCTATGTCCGTGTTCTTATTAGATTTAGATTGCTTGGCCATGATGTCTCCACTCATGAAGTGGGGGTGTGGAGACTACTTGAGAGGGTAGGTAGATGAGTGGAAATTCGTGAAGCTTAAGTTTAGCACTGTGGTCCGGGGGGGCGTTGAGGGGGAAGTTGGATAGCTCGCCCAGGCCAGTTGAGAGGAAATGGGAGTTGAGGAGTGGGCAGGGGAGCCCCAGGCGATGTTTAGTCAAGGAGGAGGGAGAGCCTGGATTCAGCATCGGCTGTGGGGAGACCTGGGTTAGAGTGAGGCTGTCAGGCTTCCCAGAGGCGGTTTGTATGTGTGTGCAGTGGTTGCGTTCAGCCTAGTTAGAGGAGTCGGCCGCATCTGGGGGTCCTGGTTGAATCAGCAGCACTGTTTCGTGTTGGTTCACTCCTTGTTGTCTCAGGTTGCATGCACCCACGGTCTGAGCCGGGGGGGGGGGGTGTGAGCGGGTGAAGGTCCCCACCAGAATATTTGAAGCAGACAGGAGGGGTCCCATAGGCTGTGGGAGGATGAAGAAGTCTTGCACCCCACCCTCTATTAGCGTCGGGGGTTCCTGGAAGCTGTGTCCCCTCAAAGAGATGACGGGTTGGGGGTAGGGGTCGCTCCCCTCCAAAGTTGCGAGGCCGATGGATGTCTCCTCGATAGGGGAGCAGGGGGTTGCTGAGTGGGCCAGGGCGCCCCAGGAAGTGAGAGGTGAGAGTAGAGCAACAGCAGAAGGGGAACCAGAACTGGATTATTATGCTGCAATGGTCCCCCCTCTTCAGTGCTGGGGGGGGGGGCAGAAAACAGTTGCATTATTAACGGGGTCCAGGTAGGGGCTCCAGCGTGTCCACAGCTCACAGAGCCTTCAGAGCAGGGTCTGGGGCTCCCCAGCCCCCCACAGTGCACTCACTCACAGCTTTTGGGGATAGGAGGAGCGGTGAAGTGCCTCGCTCCGTCCCCTACCTCCAGGTCTCGATCACTGGTGCAGCTCAGGCTTTCCGTCTCAGCCCGCGGCGCAAGGTGTTGTGTTGCCGCTGAGCTCAAGGCCTCCAAGCCGCTGGGCACCAGCTACACAGGCGGGGTGGGCTGGCTTTGCAGGACCCGCCAAAGTTATAGTCCTGAGTCGGTGGAGCTTCGGGTGTGGGGACTGTGCATCGCCTGATGGGATTGGCGGGTGGGTGACAAGTAGGACACCACAGCGGGGCTCCTCAGGGCCGGGAGCTCCCACCATCAGGACTCTCCCAGCATGGCTGCAGGCCTCAACAGCTCCACCTGCCATCTTGGAGGAGGCAGCGGAGGGCCCGCGGAACCAGCAGGCACGTTCTAAGGCTTCCCGGGGGCTCAAGGCTACGCTCCTGCTCCAGTAGTCACCCCGATGCCTCTCACATCACAACGGGCATATTGTCTCAAAGTTGGGCTAATAGAACCTTCCTAAAGTTGGCGCTGCAGTGGGCCCACGACTGAGGCCATTAAAGGAGCGTCTGCATCGTCAGCGCTCCAGGCCATGCCCCCTTGTGTGTGTCTTCTATGGAATGTTGTATGTTCACGCCCAAGTAGCAGAATGTGTGGGTGTTGCATTTCAACTCTAGACAAGGGAGTTGCTCCACTGTTTTCCCAGCCTACCCTGCCAAGGGAAACAGGCAGGACTTAGCTTTGCTAATGGCTATTCCTGAGAGGCGTGTAAAATTATCTAAGCACTTCGAGGTATGATCCTAGAGTGTCTTCCGGATTTTGTATGAATAGAAGGATGTCATCCACATAAAGGGATATGACATTTATCAATCCCATTGACGAGCAGCCCGGTGTCACGGAACATGTCCCTCATGTAGATAGCTAGGGGTTCTAGCGCTAAGATATGAAAAAGCAGTGAGAGCGGCCAACACTGCTTGGTGCCTCGGAAATCTGGAATTGGTCTGAGATGTATTTTCCGGTGCGTACCCTGGCTTTTGGAGTCGCATATAGCATACGTATCCATCTCATGTACCCCTGGCCTACCCCGTAGTGTTCCAGTGTAGCAAACATCCACTCCCGTTTCACTGAGTCGAAGGCCTTTATGCCGTCTAGAGCTGCTACTGCACAATTGTCAGGACGGGTATGCGTTTCTGCTATGACTGCCTGCAGGCATCTCAAATTAGCAGTTGTGGCCCTCCCGGGTACATAACCCGTCTGGTCCGATGGATTAGTGTGGTGATCACTCTTTTGAGGCTATCTGAAAGGATCACGGTGAGTATTTTTGTGTCTTGGTTTATCAATGCTATGGGTCGATAGGATTCACGCAGTTTGTGGTCTTTGCTAGGTTTTAAAATGGGAAGCATGAGTGCTTGTTCCATCGATTCCGGTAGGGTGCCCTTTTCATACGCTTCCTGCAAGACCTGTAGTAGCCTTGGTGCTAGTATATCTGCATATTCTTTGTAAAATTCAGGGGGCAGTCCATCACAGCTGGGTGCCTTACCCGTGGCTAGCGAGGTTATGACCCCTTGTATCTCTTCTAGCGTGAGTGGGTTGTCTAGTGTCTCTCGCTGTTCCGCGGTGAGAGCCGGCAGCACTATATCTTCCAGGGTCTCTGGGATTTAAGTTCTATTGGAAGGGGAGATGTCTTCATGCAATTTGGCATAGAAGCTCTCGAAGGCCTGGTTAATTTCATGCTGTGATCTCTGCAACTGCCCTCCCTCATCAATGATTTCCCCTATCTCTTCTCTCCTGTCTAGCCCCTTGACTAGCCAGGCTAGTAGCGTGCCCAGTTTGTCTCCCTGATCATGTATTTTTTTCGCTGTATATCCAGAAGCTAAAGTCCCCCAGCTTTTCCCAATGTTCCATGCATTGTATTCTGAGTTGCATGAGGACTTTTTCAGTGGCTGCTCCCAAGGTTTTATGCCTTTCTAAGTCCGTGATCCTCACCTCTATCGTGGAAATTTTACTTTCTAGTGCTTTCCGGGTGCCCCCTATTGTGGCTATTGCCGCACCTCTTATGACCACTTTATATGGGTCCCACTCAATACCTGTGTCTTTCGCACTGCCCGAGATGAGCTCAAAGTACTGCTCTGATTTGGATCTCAATGTCTCTCTAAAGGCTGTGTCTCGTAGTGCTCCCACTCTGAGTCTCCATGTGGGGATGGGCTTTGGGCAATCTGTGAGGGCCCATTGAAGTATCAAGGGGGAGTGGTCAGATAGTGTCCTTCCCTCATATGTCACGCTCATTATGTTCCCAAGGTGTTCCCTTCCAGTGAAAATATATCTATTCTCGTGTATAAATTGTGTACCCCGGAGTAGAACGAGTATTTTCGTTTAGTTTGGTTCAGCCATGTCCATGTCTCTTGTAGTTCTAGATCTCTGATTAGTGATAGTAAGGCTCGGGCTGGGGTGAGTGAGTCTCTCTTATGTGGTTTGACCTATCCATAGTGGGGTCTGAGACGCAATTAAAATGTCCTCCCCAGATCCAATGTGGACCTCTGTATGGGGCCAGAATGGAGTAAAGTGAGCGGTAAAATGCGGCTGCATTGTGATTGGGCGCATAAGTATTTATGATGCAGAACTCTGTTTTGTCTATATAGCCATGTAAGAGTAGTTATGGAGAAGTCGGAAAGCCGTCCCAGCTGCAATCCATCATACCTGTAGAATAATTTGAGTATGCAGAGCCGTATCCCCTGGCCCTCCATTTGCTGAGGAAGTACTTTTGTGAAGTGGGTCTCTTGTAATAAGGCAATCTGGATGGATTTTCTGCGCAGGTAGGACAGGATTCTCATTCTTTTAACATAATTGTTTAAGCCTCGCACATTCCACGTGGCTATTCTCAGGGTTGCCGCCATCGGGAGTGTTTTACTTGAGCTTCCTTATGTCCTCTCTCTCGTTGTGCAGTCCCAGTGAATTGATTTAAGAGATTTTGATTGCTTCCTCCTGCCTTGTGCATTGCCATTTTTGTAGTGTTGCAAGCTCTGTCGCCCATGTTCGGCTTATTTCGTGTTTCCCCCTTAGTGTCATCATCTGTACCCAGAAGTCGGGGTCTCCAGGCGTTTGGTCCTGTGCTGGAATGAATGGTAAATCCTGGGTGGATTATTCTGCTCTGTGACTGGAACGACAACCGTAAACTGTAACTAGAAACTTGTTGCCCATCGGTGTGTTTCCGTAGAGGCACCCCCACCATTGCCCGAGGGTCGTGGATGTCGGTGGGTGGACACAATTTGTGTCGTCAGTTCATTTCAACTTGGTGGGATGGAGGTCCTGTGTAGGGTCTGAGGGTGGCGTCCGTGGGCTATCGCGTGCCTGTTGTCCGCTTGCCCTCTTGTATCGAGTGAGTCGAGATCCTGCTGTGTCTTTCCGTGTTCGTATTATCAGAAGGTAGACATGGTTGTAGAATAGGGTGCTCAACTCAGTGAATTATTCTTCCTGGACCCGTTTGTGTTTTTATCGGATAAGTGGCCCAATTTATGGTCGTCCATCCAGGAGTTTGCTTCTTCGGGAGTGTCGAAGAACCAGGATTTTCCGTTGTGTATTATTTTCAATTTGGCTGGGTAAAGGAGCATGTACTTTATGCCTTGTTGCCGCAGCGTTCTTTCGTGGGTACATATTGCGCTCTCCTTCTCTGGACCTGTACTGTATAATAAGGGTATATAGCTAGGGTCGCTGAGATTTTTCTGGATCACTCCGCCAAGCCTCGGGAATGTAAGGATCTTTTCTTTGTCGCAGTAATGAAGTATTTTCGCTATGATGGGCCTTGGCGAGGCTCCTAGTGGGGGCCTCTTAGTGAGGGCCCTATGAGCCCTTTCTACTGTGAATCCTTGCAACAAGGTTCCTGGTCCTATTTGTTGAAGGAGTAGGTTTTCCACGTATCCTGTTGGAACCCTTCCCTCTGTACGTTCAGGGAGACCTAATATTCGGATATTGCTCCGGGGCGCCCTCCCTTCCGCATCTTCTGCACGGTCTTGTAGCATTTTCACTTGGGAGGTCAGCTCTCGAACAGTGTCTTCCAGGTCTTTGGTCTTGGAGGCAGTTTCTGTAAGTGTTTTCTCTATCTCGCCCACTCTACCAGCTAGTTTCTGGAGAGCCTGACGTAGAAGTCCCATATCGCATTTTATTTCCCCTATGTGTGTTTCTATTGAGGCATGCATGGTCGCAATCACTTCCAGGACCATCTTTTGGTCTGTTATCTGCTGTGTCTCTGCTGCTGCGCTTTCTGGTGACTCCTCGCTGCGCTGGGGTCGTCCCATGAGTCAGTCTTTTTTGCAGAGTTCTCCATTGTGGCTTGTCTGGGGGGTGCTTGGGTGTGCTTCTGGTCTGCTGTTGATTTTTTCCTCCCATCTGGCATTTAAGGGCTGGTCGTGGAATGTTGTGTGCAATGGACATGGACGCTGTTGTAGGTGAGAACAGGCATATAACTCAATGAATCGTTACAGGTTCGAGCACACAAATGAATCAGAGGCAGAGGCGAGGCACGTCTGAAACCTTCTTTATTTTTCCCCGAACTGCCGCTCCGAGCGCGGTAACCCCGCCTCCCACACCACGTGGGGCGCAGCCCACTTTTCACCATCATTGACAGAGGACTCTTCCTCTGAGCATGTAATGGAAATGGAGGTAGGACATTACATCTTCCCCCTCCTTAAACAAACACTTCGACGGTGTTCAGTTGGATTCTTCGATCCATCTGATGGGTCTGCGAACGACCCTCTTGGATGGGCTACGCACCGGTGGGGCTGACTTTACCAGTGTGCTGTCGCTTTCACTGCCACTGTCATCCGCGTCCCCTTCCTCTTCATGATAGGTAGAGTCTGTGTCCGAGGAATCACTTCCTGATGTTGTTGATGTGTTGACGGTGGTGTCAGTGCTGTTGAAAGTCTTGAAGAAGGATGAATTTCTAGTGATTGTGCCATAGGGGCTGGCGGCGGTTATCATCGACCCTTGGATGTGGGTCACTCTCATGGGGTCTGGCTTAAAGACAGGCATTTCTTTCGTGACTTGCTTTTGTCGTACTAGTACTTGGTCGCCGATGCAGATGGTGTTAGGTCGGGCGCGTCTTCGGGCGTCAGTGTACGTCTTCATCTTGTCCTTGCTTTCATGGTCTTTGTTTCTGGCCTTCTTTGTGTGTGAGGACTCATCCCTCTTTTGCACGTGGTGGGGAAGTCGTGTCTTGATGACACGTCCGAACATTAGCATTGATGGGCATTCACCAGTTGAGCTGTGCGGAGTGTTCCGATATTCTCGTAGTAAGGTACAGATGGCTTGCATGAACGATCCATTTGTGATGGAGCAGATTTGTAGAGTGCGTTTAAGGTTTCCCATGAAACGTTCTACCATACCATTCGCCTGGGGCCATAGTGGAGTGACTTTGTGGTGCTGAAAACCTAGATGTTCTGCGAACATGGCAAAGTCATGGCTCGTGAAAGGAGGTCCATTGTCCGATTTGACTCTGGATGGTATGCCATAATCGGCGAATGTTTTGTCCAGCGCAGGTATGATGGACTGTGCGCTGGTCGAATGAACCAGATGTACTTCTGGGAAACGTGACATTTCGTCAATGATCACCAACACGTATTTGCCATTTGCCAGCGGCCCAAACATATCTACAGCTACTTCATCCCACACTTGCAGTGGCATCTCTGAAGTTTTGAGAGGCTCTGGAAATGTGCGCGGTGCCACCGCCTGACATGCTAGGCATTTCCGTAGTAGCTGTTCTACTCGCTCGTCTATTGACGGGAACCATACCTTGGTCCTCAGCTGCCTCTTGGTCGACACTATTCCTCTGTGTCCGGCATGGGCGATGTCTAATACCTGATCTTGCAGGGTTTTTGGGATAACTATTTTGTTTTCTTTTAGTAATAGTCCTTCCGGTGATGTGGATAGCGTATGACGGACTAGTTTAAATGTACGGAAGTGCTGTTCCTCTTCCGTTGACAAGGAGGATGCTCCTTTTGTTTTGACTTGCCATTGGTTCGATTTGAGGCAAGTTTGTACTATCTGGAGTAGTCCATCCTTTTGGGTCTCTTCGAGCAGTTGTGTTTGATTCCTTCAGTGCCTTCTTGTGGTTGAGTCTTTTGTAGGTCTCATCATTTATGACATTAACTGTTGCCCCTGTGTCAATCAGGAATTCTCTGTTTTGTCCGTTTAATTGTAGTAGCAACGTGGGACTGTATTCTGTGGCTATGCTGTTTCCAATTGCATGCACATATCCCCTTTTCCTGTCCCCACTGGATGAGGATGACTGGGAGTCTCGTCTTCTGCGAGGCGAACTTTCTAAATGTCTGATCTTCTGTCTGGAGTGTCTCCTGCTCGTGTATTCTCTTCTTTCTTCCCGCCTTCCCCCTTCCCGTGGCGTGTCACGGGATGAGCTTTGAGATTGGCGTCTGGATACTGTGGGTGACTGTCTTCTGCGAGCTCTCGGGCTTTCCTTTGCTGGAAATCGGTCTGACCTCCTCGTGTCCCGGTGCGCTTCAGTAGACGTAAAGAAATTTATGTTTCTGCATACAGATTGGAAATGGTTTTCACCTCCGCACTTGTCACAGTTGTGTCCTATGGCTGGACATGGACCAACATGAGGATATTTGAAGCCGCACCTGTAACATTTCTTTTGTTCCGTGGGACGTGGTGCTTCTTTGGAGGTTCTGATGGGGCATATTGATGCAGTGGAGTTGGACTGGGTGATTTTGATGTTATCCAGTGATTCAGTCTGTTGCATGAGAGCGGCGTCCGCTCGAGCGAGTTGTAGTATCTCTTCTAATGTCCTGCTCTTTTGCAATAATTTCTTCCTGAATTCTTGAGATGCACAGCCAGCAATGGTTTGGGATTTTATAGCTTCTTCCGTTGAATATCTATCAAAGTCACAATATTTCGCTCTTTTTCTGAGGTGCATTACAAAATTGTCCATGTTTTCGCTGCTATCCTGTGTGGAGGTGTGGAAAATATGGCGTTCGTAGTCGACATTTCGCAGGGGTGCGAAGTAAGCATTCAAAGCATCAATAATACCTTGGAAGGTGTCTGTGGTGGATTCAGGCATTTCAAAGACGATGTCTCGTACTACTGGTCCTAGAGAGTGGAGTAGGATTCCTCTGAGTCGGCGCTCCTCCCTTACCCCTGATGCATCTATGTAGACATGCAGTTCTTTGAGCCATCTGGCCCATCTGGGGGCAAGGCTACTTGTATCCGACATGTCAAAAGGCGGCACAGCCAGTAGTTGTAGGGATTCTGAGCCACAGTCCTCTTTGTGGGTGGCTTGCCGGGGCGTGGAACTGGAGGAGGGGCTCAGGATACCACTGTCCGGGTTGTCTGCAGACATGTTTGCTTTCTATATGTTGGCAGCAGTGCCTTGTCTTTAATGTGAGCGTGCTCAGCGGTTAAAGTTGTGCAGATGAATGATTTGAGGCCTTGCCGTGTTGTTTCCAGCACCCGCGTGCTAGGGAAGGTTGCATGCATGATTGGCTCTTGATACTGGTGGAGTTGCGTAATAGGGCGAAGCGCGATGACTTCGCGCGTGCTGGGCCTGAACGTAGGCCTAAGATAGAATGGCGGTAAAGCGCGATGCGATTCCGCGCGAGCTGGGCTTGACGAAGGTATTGCGGTCGCGACTCAGCATGTGTGTGCTCTTTCAGCCGAGCACCGCGTGTGATACGCGGCGCGCGTGACACGTGGGTCTATGACGTCGTGCTGGTAGGAATGGCCGTTCATAAATCGGGGCTCTTACTTGACTTTGGCGTAGGGCCGCGTGGGTCGTGAGCGGCTCCGGAGCAGTGGGCGAGGATCCTGGTGTCTCGAGCTGACGGCTGGCAGGACTTTTCTACGTGCTCCGGCACTCGATTATAAACTCCTCGTCGCCATTGTTGTAGGTGAGAACAGGCATATAACAATGAATCGTTACAGGTTCGAGCACACAAATGAATCAGAGGCAGAGGCGAGGCACGTCTGAAACCTTCTTTATTTTTCCCCGAACTGCCGCTCCGAGCGCGGTAACCCCGCCTCCCACACCACGTGGGGCGCAGCCCACTTTTCACCATCATTGACAGATGACTCTTCCTCTGAGCATGTAATGGAAATGGAGGTAGGACATTACAGACGCAGAGTATCAACTCTGTGTGGTCGGTGTTTTCTTTTGTCCGGCGTCTGTTCACATGGGAATCCAGCAAGGTGAGACTTGCCGCTGATCTGGCGGGAGTTGGCTTATCCTGTGGGCTTCACATTTACTTGTCTGTCCCGTCCTCCGGTTCCCTTATTTCACTGGATCTGCTACATGTGCCCACTTTGCTTGGGATAGCTTGCCAGGATTCCAGTAATGTTCATGCGTGATAGCTGTGATCTTTTCAGGTCTCTTCTTGTGGTTGGTAATCCCTGGGCCCAGTGGATATTTGCTGGCCCCTCTAGAGTGAATCTGGGTGCTGTGTTGCTTGTCATGCACACTGTTATTGGCCTTTGTGTATTTGGGTTACAGCGTATTCCCTCCTGTTACTACCTCATCTCAGGTGGAGTAGGGCAGTCCCATGCCCCACTATGTCACTCCTGTTATGCCCCAGCACCTCTCCCTGTTCCAGGCAGTTACTTGCCCACTTCACCGCTGTCTTGGCTGCTTGCCGGTGTTCCCTGCGTTCACTGATGGTACCCCATTGTTTGTGGGCGCCCGCGTAGCGCTGCTACCCTGCTGGTGTGTATGATGGCTCACACGGCATCTCTCCCTGCTATTGTAGCCCCCCAGGGTTCTAAGCGAGTCGGTTGCTTACGTGCCGAGGGTGTAGCTGCCTGGGGTCACCCGATCGGCGCTCCTGTGCATCTTTGTGCTCTCGCTGCACCTATGTTGTAATAGAAGACAGGGGGTTTATTGTATCACGGTGCATTTTCGCTCCAGCCCGTTAGTGCATTTCAATGGGAGACCGGGACTTCACTTCCTCATCGCAAGGGGCCCGGGCTCATTGTCAATCACGGTGGCTTTGCCTCATGGCTCGCCCCCCCTTTGCTGATCGTGCCCCACAGTATGCGCTGGGGCCAGTTCCTCCCTCTGCCTCCTGCTTCGCTGTTGGGCTCTCACCGTCCTCCCCCCGGCCGGAGGAGTTTTGGATGATAATCCGTTGTTGCGCCGATCCCCAGACGACTCCGCTCGTCCTCAGCTGCAGCCAACGGCATTTCGGGCACTTTCTCATTCCTCCTTTGCATTGGTCTGCACCATTTTGGATCTTCGTCCCCTCGCTCCTCTGCTCTGCTGTTCTCGGTCAGGATCGGCTCGATCCAGGTCTGAGGCTGTAGTCAGCAGCCCCGTAGCTCGGAGCACCTGTAGTTGCTGCTTATTGTCAAATGTTCCCCTCTTAATACCGTTTACAGGATCATATTGTCAGGATCTAGCAGGAGAGTCCTGTGGAGCACGTTATTTAACATGCTCGTTAGCCACACCCCCATCCTCCAGGTCTCATGCATATTGGCGAAACTGCGGTCATAGACAGCGCGCCACAATGCGTCCACTCCATCCAAACCGAAATTGCCATCAAAGTGTCTTTCCAGGGCATACTTGTGCAGATCTATCACAAAGGCATCACCCAAAGTCAACACAATCCGTTTCTCTATGTCAGCCAGCCTCACTACGCAGAGTAATGTAAAACAGTTTGACTGCCCCTTCCTGTGAACCATATCATTGGCCACCATGGTGAGAAGTGCAGAATGTGACATGTGCGCTTCCCAAAGTACCGCGAGGGCTGCGCCCAAGTAAAGCAGGAGCAGCCCTTCTTCCCTGTCCACTATTTTTTGTCCACCACTACCTTATTGGGTACGGGTAAATAGTCACACGCGCATCCACCAATGCCATCAAAGACGTTAGCATCTAACACTGTCAGCTCTGCACAACACTTCATATGTACCTTTACAAATTCAGCCTGCAAGTGTTGTGTCATTCAAAAGCATGCCCAGTAGAAAGTGCAGTAAAAGATTGCAAGATTTGTGCATCTACATTCATCCACATGAGCACCCATCGCCACAAAATATAGGTATGAATACTTTTTATGTAGTATGTTTACAACTCTAAGTGCCTCTGCGCATGTAATCTGAGCGTCCATTCCGTTCTTAAAAAGCATACTGTTTTTACTCCCATGCCCATCAAGTGGCACTTCAATGGTATGTGCTTGCAACATTCATTTACCCATTTCATACATTGTATTATCGAAACAGAAACTCTCTTCTTTCCTTCCGACAATGCTACGATTTTTTTCCCCACTAACCCATCTCCTACATAAATCGTAAAAATAAGGAACCAAAACCAGCACTGAATGTATCTTACTGACCTAAAGCAAGTTCCCAAAAGGTCACTGTCTACACAGCTGTGGTTCTCTCTAGGCTGGACTATTGCAACAGACTCTTTTTAAATCTGCCTGCATCTACTCTCTGCCCTCTGCAACTCATCCAGAAAAGACTGCGCGACTTGTCCTTGGCCTCAAGCCCAGGGATCGTATCTGACCTGGACTGAAATGTTTGCAATAGCTCCCAGTGGATGCGATGAATAAGGTGAAAACTCTCTGCATTATGCACAAGGCCTTCTGGGCCTTGGGACTTTAATACCTTCAACTCTCACTTCCTAAATATCTCCCTGCTCAAGCTCTTCCCTCATCCGCCTCCAACTCCTTCAGGGTCAGTCGCTTCTGCATGCAACCAGTTGGTGGTAGATCTCTTTCTTCGGCTGGGGCTTCTCTCTGCAACAGCCTTCCTGAAACTTGAGGAAAACCATTGCCGGTTCTGGGAGTACCTCAAAGCCTTTCTCTTTGTGTCTGCTTTTTCTCCTCTGCTCCCCGGCTGACTTCCTGCCTGCAACTGATTCTCCATTGGTTACCTGGCCACTCATGTGTCAGGCCGAGGCCACCTCCCCCCGCCAGTAGCACGCCTGCACTGCCTTTCTGGCAAACCCCACACTTGAGGACTGTTTTCTGTATCACAAACAGTTCCACCACCACCTCATGTCTGCACTTATCCTTGCACTGGGCACAATCAGGCCGTATTTTTACTTATTGTCATTTGATCTTCTTCCCATGTACTGCACTTTCCCCTCCCCCTACTCATGCTCTTGGGCATTTGAAACCTGGCCTAGTAGGTTCATTGTCTCAGTCTCCCCTCTGTTCCCCCTCCCTTGCCTCATCACGCCTTGCGAAACTTGTGTATAGGGTCATTATAAATGGCATATCATACAATTTCACATCGTATGATACCATACACACATTGCATTCATAGCAACAGGATGCCTGCCACTTACCTTGTACACTTTACAGTTTTATTTTCTCTGCACTACCCCACTTACTACAAACCTTTCAAAAGTAATTGCACAAAAGCAGCATTGAATGCATGTTACCAACTTCACACAAGTACATACAGTGCATGCATACAAACAGGATGCCTGGCCCTTACCTTACACACTTCCACCATAGCCTTCTGCACTTGTTTGTGCAAAGAGAACTTCTGCCACAGATTTGCGCAAACATCACAACCACAAACCTTATTCCGCAATGCCGTAGCCTCCACAGTCCCATTTCAATGGCTTCCATCCTGAAAATGGCCGGATTTGGCACGGGTAATCCTGAAACTACTGCGGAATCCGCAGAGTTTTCGTGCTAGGAGAGCGGCTCATGGGGGAGTGTGAAACAAGGTTGGGGATTGAGTTTTTAGTGGTCTCTCTGAAAAGTTTTGGTCTTTAAAATTTTTTTTGGTTACGTGTTTTTTTAAGTGCTTGCAAACAACCACTTTTGTTTTTTCTCTTTGTATGAGTTTCTATTTGTTTCTCCTCCTTCAATTTTTACCTAATTATGCTCAACGCTTCTTGCACAGTGTAAAAGAAAATGGTATTGCAATGGCGTTCAAAAAAATGCCATTTGCACGGAAGCAGTGTATATTTTCCAACATCATGCCCTCATAGTGGGTGGAGAACATTCCATCAATGCACATGAATGCAGACATGCTAGGGGGCGTGGCTTAGCAGCCATGAGCTAGGATGTTTCCGTTACTGGCTCTCGCAGATCCAAGCCTGATCCTGTACTGTTCGGCTGTTTAAACTGCAGCACGTGTCACTGGAGAGACATTTAAGGCTATGGGAAACCGTGCGGCACAACTAGAAAGCACTCTGGAGAAGATTGGGACCAGATCACAGGAACTGTCACAGATACCCCAACACTGATGCACTGTGGGGGCACTGAAAAGAAAATGGCGGCCGTCTTCGGATCCAAGACAAAGAAACATGTGGCTTAGTGAAGAACCGAATCTGCCGAACTGACGGGGAGAGGAACCTACGTCCACTTGCAGATAAGCCGTGCACCGATAAGCCGTCGTGACAGAAAAACTGGGAGGAGCAACTGACATAGACCGCCACTGTAGTAATCGGGACCACCACAGAGCGCAGGGCGAACTGGCGCGGCAGGTCCCGCCTGGTACAGCAGTACATCCGATATTGGAAGGCAAGGGAGCAACAACAAGAAAGGCCCCAATAATTACATATGTTGGCGGAGGCTCATAGAAAGAGGACAGAGCTCCGCCGTGCTGCCCTGAGCATGTGAGAGGCAGCAATACATGCTGCAGGCTCTAAAAGCCTCAAGATACTAAAGTAGCATTTGGTCTGGCACATGGCCAAGGAACGTACGGCAAAGCATCAGATTCAGGCAGTATGCCCTGAAACCAACTGTAACATTGTAACAAAGGGATGCCTGAAACGTAAACAAAACAGAGTGAAGATCCCAGCACAAAAGATGGTGCTTTAGGGTACCCAGTACAATGGGTCACACAAGCCTGATAATAACTGAATGAATGAGACTTGGGGCACACAATATTGATGTGCAGCACGACGGACAGAGGAAGGAGGTGTCCCATCTCTTATTAAGAGAGATCGCATGACAGAGGAAGCTAAACACAGCAATTGTGAGACCCTGTGAGTCACAACACATGCCCAATTGGTGGACACAAAGGAATGGGAGAACCCCAAGAGAGCACGACATAGTGACTAAAAATAAGTTTAAGGAAGGAGCTGTAAGGAGGGTCCGGGACCGAATACATGACAGGTGGGAAGACACTCTATGCTGGTGAAGCTTGATCGGGGCCTGTACTCCCTTTGCACACGGCAAGGCTGGAAGTCGTACCGTGTTGAATCTGAGATTAAAACCCATCGCTGAGAGGAGCCACGACACAGCAGGCCCCCAATGCAGATGGAGCTGTGGACATGGCGAGGAAGTCCCGTAGAATGGCCTGATGTGATAGCTAAGGAAAAGCATAACGACGGGACTACAATTGCCATGTGTTACAACACATGCAGCACCTTCGGCCCCTGTTAGAAAATAGCAGCAGAGGTCAATATATACATGGACACAGCCTAGCCCCAAGGGTGACACAACTTTCCACATGTTCTTGATACGAACCTCTGGACTAGAATATAGTATGTAACGTGAACCGTTGGTGTGGCAAGTGCATGGAAGCATCTGTGTTATACGTGAGTACAATAAACCGGGGCATTAGTGTGAGAATCAAGTGAGGGAGGCGTTGTTACCCCTATAGTTAGTTTAGAAGCAGTACTAATAGAATAGTATCCCCCTGATGAGCCCTGAGTAGCGACAGCGGTCACGAAAAGGACTAGATGCGGTGTGGCCTGAGTTCCAGGGATGGAGCTAGGCAACAGTTGGGGATAGGTGGGGGGATTGAGGGTAGTTGGGGTGTGAAAAAGGGGGGAAGGAAGGGGAGTTGGGGGATTACAGAGAAGCGAGCCTACAAACGCAAGCCAAGGAGCAAGGGGAGAAGGACGAGGGAAGGAGTGGGAGTAGGAATAGGAGCAGTGAAATATGGCTGAAATGGGAAACCTTAAGATACTCACTTGGAATGTAAGAGGGCTCAATAATTACTTGAAGCGAAATAAGGTCATGATGTACCTGAAAAGACAGAGAATCGATATTGCGTTGTTGCAAGAAACACATTTGACCAAAGATGGAAAGAAAATGGAAGAGGACGACCATAGGAGCAACAAATTCAGCATGCACCAGGGGGGTAATCACGTGGATAGCTCCACATGTCCTTTTTAAGTTGATAGGTTCCACCATAGAACCTCATTGGAGAATGGTGTTAATAAGGGGGCTCATAGAAAATAGGGAGCTCAGCATTATCAACACATATGCCCCGCACCATGATACCACAAGCTAGTTCAGGAATCTATACAGCAGGATTAGCCCATATATTGGAGGGGCAGTCATATGGGGAAGGGACTTCAACTGTACGTTAGACCCCAAACTTGACAGATCAGACGATAAAGTAGAAAAGGCCATCCCTGTGGCCAAGGCTCTCAGAACCCTATTGAGTGATTATCGATTGGTGGACGTGTGGAGAATACACCACCCACAGAATAGAGAATACTCTCACCATTCTGCCCCACAACACCTGCATACGCATTTGAATTACGTATTTGCTGCCCCAGAAATGATGGGAGAACTAGTGAAGTCAGAATACAAGGCGATGGTCTTATCAGACCATGCACCGTTGCTTATAACATGGCAGTACACAGCCCCCAGAGCACGAATCCCGATGTGGAGACTAAGAGCTGAAGCTCTGAAAGACATAGGCACTCATCACGAGTTGGGCTGTATTTCCAGCTGTAATACCGCCGACTGTAATAGCCCTAGCACCGACCGGCCCGGTGGTATTACCACTGGATCACTGGTTTGGCCTTAACAGTAAATCCCCATTCCTGATTGGGTCCGTTGGATCCAATGGTGAATTTTCGATGCTAATACTACGGGCTAATAAAGCCGGCTGTAATACCGCTGAAAATAGGGATTTTCACCTTGTGGAGGTAAAACAGCCGATTTAGCACACAACTCGTGATTGGGCCAGCCCTTAAATGCGGCGGTAATACAGTTACCACCCTATTTAAGGGCTACAGCCCAACTCGTGATGAGGCACATGATGTTTAGGGAGGAGCTGAGAAAGGAAATAGGAGAATACTTTGAGCACAATAGCGGGAATGTGGACTCGACTGGTACTTTATGGGAGGCATTCACGAGGTGATGAGGGGGACGGCAATATCTAAATCTAAAGGGCTAGAAGGTGGTATAACGCGACAGTTGCATGAAACAGAAAATAGATTAGAGACATTAATGCAGGAAGGCGGGTGCACCCCTGAAGGGGCTGGGTACATACGGCAACTACAGTTGGAATGCAGGAATCACTAAGATAGATTATGTAACCTGAACTATAAAAAATATGTGGAAAGGCAGCATGCGGAGGGTGACAACCCAGGCAGGCTCTTAGCCTGGTTATATAAGAGCGAGACCCCGAGGCAGGTAATTAGAGCGGTGGAGGGGAGAGATGGACAGATACTAGATACTCAGGAAGAGGTGAACAAATGCTTTTTACAGTTCTATCAGTGATTGTATATGGACGTACCTGGGGGAGAGGATATAGTTATGTTGCATACCTTAACAGAAATTACCCTTCCCAAATGGGAGATATCGGAGAGGGAACGTTTAGAAGCCCCAATCGCATTAGAAGAATTAGAAGAAGTGATCAAGCAACTTCCCACTAATAAGGCCCCTGGGGCAGACGGACTCCCTAGCGAGTTTTACAAAACCTATAGAGCAGAGTTGCTTCCCCCACTGTTGGCGATGGAAAATGAAACGTTGGATAGGGGCATGCTACCAGAGTCTCTCAGGGAGGCCATCATCATCCCGCTTCTTAAGCCTAACTAACCTAGCACTGATCGTGGGTCATATAGACCAATGTCCATGCTTAATCAAATAGGCCAGCAAATAGGCTGAGATCGGTTATCAGTAGACTAATTCTCACTGACCTGACTCGGTACGTTCCGTGCAGAAGTATATCCGACAATCTTCGCAGGCTCCATCATGTCATAGAACACACAGAGGGGACACCTTGGAGGCTGCAATAATATCATTGGATGCAGTGAAGGCCTTCAACTCAGTCAAATGGCCTTGGCTGATGGCAGTCCTGAAGGAATATGGAGTTGGGCTCACATACTTGAAATGGGGCAACCGTTGTATAACAAACCACTGGCTCGGGTCAAGACAGGATCGACCATCTCAGAACGATGGCAACTTAGTAGGGGAACCAGACAGGGATATCCGTGGTCTCCAATGCTTTGTATCCTAGCATTGGAACCCCTGGCGATAAACTTGAGGCAGGAATATGGAGAGGTGGGGATTGACACAAAAGGATTGCGACATCTGATATCAATGTATGCTGATGATATGTTGTTGTACCTGAGATTTCCTGAAGAGAACCTACAATATATCTTAGAAGTCTGGAATCACAGTGAATCCCAAAAAATTGTGCATATTTCCCCATCATAGATATAGAAGGATACCACAAGATAAACTGCCACTGCTACAAATACAATGGGAGACTGAGACCTTTAGGTACCTTGGGATAGATGTACACCACAGTATTGAGGCCGAACACAGACAAAATACGGAGAGAGCGTTGGCCAATATTGAAAATAGCATGAGGTTCTGGGCTAAGCTCCGCTTGACCATGATGGGGAGGGTCGCATTATTGAAGATGGTGGTATTGCCTAGACTATTGCACTCCTTTGTAAACATACCATACATGATACACAAGCAATTCTTTTATACATTGCAGAGAATATGTAGGGGGTTTATATGGCATAACTCCAGGAACAGCATCGCTTTATGGAAATTACAGAACACGTATGAGGAAGGGGGCGTTAGATTACATAATTTTAAGGTATACTATCTAGCTAGCCAGCTACAGCATGTGGTTAGATGGTGGTCAGAGGACTCCACGTCGGAGTCCAGATTGCTGAAGGCTGAATGTGCTCCGTTCTTTCTGAACGAATGGATATGGGTGACGAAATCGCAGCGGGGTGAAGGGACGAGACTGCTAGATATGGGCTGGAAAATGTGGAGGAGGGCCTGCGAGCTATGGGGAGACCTCCACTGTGTTACCCACAGATGCTGCTAGTGACACTGAATGGAGTGGATGAACAAATGAGGAAAACAATCAGAAGGCATTGGGAGTCGGTTGGTATAGCAACCTTAGGGGATGTGTGTCAAGACGGGAAGAGGATGGAGTTTGACACACTGGTGGAAGATACTGGCCTACACCGGGGACATTACATATACCAGGTTGGAGCGGAAGATAAAAGATACATGGTCGGAGACTGTCCTAACTGGACAGCCTGACATAGCCATAGAAACATTTTATGACATGTCAGATGGAGGTCATGAGGTCTCCCGCATATATGAACTACTGATGTGGAAGGTGGGGAAAGAGGTGGTCCAACTGAGGCGGGACTGGGAGGAAGAAGCGGGGGAATTAATGAGTGACAGGTTATGGGATAGGGTACAGGGATACCAAAAAAAAAAGTGTCCAGAAACGTGAGACTACAACAGATCCAGTTATACGTCACTCATAGGGCATATATGACTCCTAGGAAGATAGCTGGGTTTAAAGATGCGGGTATAGAGACATGTCCTAAATGTGGGGAGGTGAACGCGGGATTAGCACAAATATTCTGGGCATGCCCTGAAATTAGGAGATTTTGGGAAGAAGTAGCTCACCTACTGGCCGGGAAAGAGAAGTTTAGATATAAACTCATTGTGGGCGTGCATGGTGGGGGGGGTTTCCCAGTCTGCGTGCCAGAAAACTTGTCAATAAGCTCAAAGATCTGGCTTATATACTAGCCAAGCGCAGAATAGCCATGGAGAGCCATGGAAAGCAGTGGAGAGACCGAAAGTAGACGTCTGGTGGTACAATCTTCGAAAGTGGGCAGATGCGGAAACTGTGGTGTGGAGCGAAGCAGTTAACAGGGGAGGGGAGGTAGAAGCAGGGACTCTGATGGCTTGGGGGCAATTGGCAGCTACACTGCTGGAGCCTGACCAGACAAACAGGGAGGATGGAAGCTCTTCGAGGGGAACGGAGGAAGGAGCGCCCTCAGAATTGGAGGTAGATGATGGTGATGCAGGGTAGGCTTGGGTAAGGGTGGGGGTAGTTGGGGGGCTGGGAGAAACAACATGCTATTGCACATGTGCAATGGAATGTATAATTGTTGTGACATTTATTTTTTTTGTGTTGAAATTAATAAAAATGTTTTTAAAAAAAATGAATGCAGACATGCTTCTGTTTATAAGACACCTTCCGAGCTCTGGCTGGGGACAAATTACACCGACATGGTCCCATACTCCTCTTGGTGGAATGGTTGAGAAAACTACCTTGACAGTGGGAAAAATCCACATCACTGCATTCATCAACTTCTTCAGGTGACAGAGCAACCGTCCACACGACATATAACCCAAATGTGGACCTCCATAAAGCACCACAACATCTTGACCAGCAACGATAGAGACGACATATCTGCAAAGATGAACCATCCCACCAGAACTGCACGCATAGAGACTGGCCCACAAAGCGTCCACTCCTTCCACCCCAATAATAGCAGCAACACCTCTTTGCACCGCATACCTGTGCAGATCTTGTACAAATGTATCACCCACAAGCAGCACTGTGCATCTCTCCATCTCTACCAACCTCATTACACAGAGAGTATTGGGAAAAAGTAGTACCGCCCCTTCCTGTGAACCACACCCTTGACACCCGATTCCATACTCCCCACAGTTCCATTCACATGCCCACCATGCTGAGAATGGCAGGATGTGGCACGTGCGCTTTCCCAGCTACAGCGAGGGCTACACCCCAGTGAAGCAGGGACAGTCCTTGTCCCCTCTCCACTGTTCTTCTTCCAGCACTCCCTCATTGAGTACTGTGAAATAATCATGCATGCATGCAGCAATCACAGGCAAGAACATTGCAGCCAACACTATCATTTCTGTACAGCACTCCATATTTACCGTTGAACACTCTGAGTACTCGTTGCGTGTGCTTCCAAAGCACCTTCAGTACAAAGGTCTGGAAAAAAATCCATGATGTCAGCATCCAAAATCATTCAGAGCGGCACCCAGCACGCCTTTGACCATGCACACAAGAGTCTACTGCTTGCCCACACCCAGTAAAACATAATGGAGCCATGCATGCAAACATGTGGCCCGAAACCACAATCCACAAACGTATGATAGCCAGCGGCACTTCTATCCAAGCCCAGAACCATAAGACAGTGATGCATGGAAACATGTAACAGTTAGCAGAGTCCACAAACATACCACTGCCTCCGCCACCCCTACCCACTTCCATTCACAAAGTATTGTGTCAATGCCAACCAGACCACATAATCTTCACAACATTGGGCCTACTTTCAGGAATCTACACACACCAGAATATCCAAGCACATAGAACATTGACTTCAAGCCTACCCTCTTCTATACTGACAGTGTTCCAACAGTGCGCCGAGTGAGCACACTGCAGGACTTTTCAATGCACAATCTCCAGCCATAAACCGAAAACCGTATGATAGGATAGGATATGGTATTTGTAACGCGCCTATACACAAGTGTTTCAAGGCGCGACGAGGCAGGGAGGGGGAACAAAGGGAAGACAGACAACGATCCTACTAGGCCAGCTGTCATTCAGATCGCGCAAGTGCATGGGTAGAGGGGAAGGGAACAGTGCAAGGGGAAAGCGAGAGGGGAAAGTGCAGTACAGGGGTAGTAGAATAACAGATAAATAATAAGGGCCAGCTGGTGGCAAGTGCAAGGTAAGTGCAGACAAGTGCTGGGAAGGGGGGCTGTAGGGATACAGAGACAGTCCCACAGTGCAGGGGTTGCCTGGTAGGCAGTGCAAGGGGAGAGTGGCTGGGCCAAGGACCGAGATCGGTAAGAGTCGCCCAGTTGCAGATTCAGTGCAATTTCAGTCAGGGATTTAGCAGGGGAGAGGGGGAGAGAAAGCAGAAGCAAAGAGGAAGGTTTTGAGGTGCTTCCGGAACGGAGATAGTTCTCCTCAAGTTTCAGGGAGGCAGGAAGGCTGCTCCAGTGGGAGGCCCCTGCCGCGGAGAGAGATCTACCCCCAACTCGTTGCTTGGAGAAGCGGCTGACCCTGAGGGAGTTGGAGGCGGATGAGCGAAGAGCTCGAGAAGGAAGATATTTAGGAAGAGAGAGTTGAAGGTATTTTGGCCCCTGGCCCCAGAAGGCCTCGTGTACAATGCAGAGGGTTTTGAACTTAATCCTTGCAGCCACTGGGAGCCAGTGTAGAGATTTCAGTCCTGGAGAGATACGGTCCCTGGGCTTGAGGCCAAGGACAAGTCTCGCAGTCCTGTTCTGGATGAGTTGCAGAGGGCGGAGAGTAGGGGCAGGCAGATTTACATAGAGGCTGTTACAGTAGTCCAGCTTAGAGAGAACCAGCACTCTGGAGACAGTGAGCTTCTGGGGGAAGGAGAGGAAAGGAAGACTACCTCTGAGGAGGTGCAGCTGGTAGTGTGACTTCTTAGAGACGTCAGATATGTGAGGAGAGAAGGAGAGTGTGGAGTCGAAGATGACCCCGAGGTTTTTTGCCTTGCAGGTAAGAGCAGGAAGAGGGACAAGAGAGGCCGGCCAGAGAGCTGCAGGGAAGGAGGGAGTGGGTGTGCCGATGAGTAGAATCTCAGTCTTACTGGCATTAAGGCAGAGGTCATTGGCGGCACACCATTCCTGGATAGCAGACAGACAGTGAGAGATGAGGGAAGGAGAGGAGGAGGCTGAGGGTAGCCTGAAAATGACCTGGGTATCATCCGCATAGCACCGAAAGTTGGGGCAGAGAGCGGCGATGTGGTGGGCAACGAGTGCCAGATACTGGTTGAACAGCCAGGGAGAGAGGTTAGATCCCTGGGGGACACCACAGGTAGAGAAAAAGATGTCAGAGAGGAAGGACCCCAGTTGGACCTGGGAGGGTCGATTGGAGAGGAAAGAGGTCAGCCACGTAGGATGTTCTAACAATGAACGCACCCATGAAAGCAACAACATATGCATGTCAGCGCACTTTTTTTTTAACTCTTTTTATTAATGTGAAATAAACCCCATCATTGTCCCCCACTCCCTCCATCCCGACTCCCTCCCCATAGAGGCATTCTCAAGTTCTTTCCTATTAGGCTTTGTGTGAGCAGTTCCACTAAGTTCATTGTAGGTCCAATAGTTTGAGGCGCTGTGGGCACCACACGACCCTGTAATCGTCCTTGAGGAAGGCCATAGATTCTCCCCAGTCTTTTGCAAATGTCTGCACATTGCCCACTCCATGGCTACTATTTCCCACACGTTACGCAGGCAGTCCTGCATTGTTGGTATATTTGTGCTCTTCCATCTTTGAGCAATTATAGTCATTGCTGCTAAAGTAAGCACCACTCTTGCTTTTTCTCATGCTCTAGGTTCCCCCGCTGCCTCCCTTCCACTAAGGACCAGCAGGATCTGTTCCGGAGGTCTACTCCCCCCCGTCCCGTATGCCTGCTCCTGTGCCTGTTGAATTTCTTCCCAGAAAGGCAACATTTTTGGCCATCTCCACCATATATGTTCCGCTGTGCCCTCTTTCCCACACCCTCTCCAGCATTCCCCAGATGTCCCTGGGTATATCCCATGAAGGCGGGCTGGCGTATAATGCCACCCATAGAGTATTTTGTACCAGGCCTCTTGCACCTGGGACGCTCTTACTAGCTTGGGGATCTTCCCCCACAGTTTCTCCAACGCTTCCTTCTCTATGTCCCTCCCTAGTATCTGCTCCCATCTACGCATGTACGTCCAATGCTGTCTGGGAGTGGCCTCGTCTAGTATCTTATACAAGTTGGAGATCAATCCCTTAGCCCCATCGTTTGTACGTAGGAATTCTTTGAACAGCGTCACCTTCCTGGTGGCCGCCCCCTTGTTTGCTGGATGCAATAGCCAGTGACTTAATTGGGCATATCGGAACCTCTCCCCCTCCCCTACTGCGAATTCCCATTTGCATTCTGCAAAGGCGAGGATCTCCTCCCCCTCAAAACATATCTCGGAGCGTCCTACAGATTCCCTCCTGCCAGTTCCTAAATGCTCCCTTCTCTGTCCCAGGCGTGAAATCTGCGTTAGTGAAGTAATTCCCTGTTTTTTCGCTAGCCTGTCCGAGTTATCTGCCACTAATTTAGTGATTGAGCACTCATACATATGTTTCGGTCTGTGTTGCTTTGGTAGCCAGAGTACATCTCTCAATTCTTGTCTCGTCACTGCCCTGTCCACCTTGACCCACTGTTTCTCTTCCCCCTCATGGAGCCACTCCCTAATTACCCTTAGCTGGGTAGCCTCGCAGTACTGTTGAAAGTTGGGAAGGGCCAGCCCCCCCCTCCCTCCTTGGGGCCATAAGTAAGTGCCTGTTAATCCTTGCTCTCTTCCCTTCCCATATGAAGTTGTTTGTTAAGGACCGTCCCTCCCTGAAGAAGCTTGCTGGGACTGCTTGGGGGATTGCTTGGAAGAAGTATAGCATACGTGGCAGCATGATCATCTTCACTGTGGCCAGTCTCCCCAACCATGAGATTCGGAGGTTCCGCCATTTGTGAAGGTCCTTCTTTATTCCCCTCAGTAGGGGGTGGTAGTTTGCTGCATACCACCCTGTGAGCGCAGGGGTGATCTGCACTCCCAGGTATTTAATGCCTCCTGGGCTCCACACGAACAGCGTGGCCTCTTTCAGCCTATTACAGTCTTCTGTTCCCAGGGTGAACTCATCAACTTGGATTTACCCATATTTATACCTTTTCCCCGACACCTCCCCAAATTCCTCTAGGAGGTCCCTACTGGCCCTAACGGATTCTAAGGGTTTGGTCAAGGTGAGCAACATATCGTCAGTGAATGCTGCCACTTTATGTTGCTTGCCTCCAAAGGGGATGGCATGGATGTCATCTGCCTCCCATATTGCCTGCAAGAGGGGTTCCAGGTAGATTGCATATAGCAATGGGGAGAGAGGACATCCCCGTTTCATTCCCCTTCCCAGTTTGAATGGGCGTGACATTGTCCCGTTTACTGTCAGTGGTCCCTGGTAGTTGGCCTTCACCATTTTCAAATAATTAGTTGGCCTTCACCATTTTCAAATAATTGCCCCCCAGCCCCATCCTCTCCATGACCCTGAACAGGAAAGACCACTCCACCCTGTAAAACACTTTTTTGGTGTCCAGTGATAAGAGTACCGCAGTAGTGCTTGTTTTCCTCACTTTTTCCAGCAGGTGTGCTAACCTCTGTACGTTATCTGCCGTCTGCCTGCCTCTAATGAAGCCCGCCTGGTCCTGGTGGATCAGGTCAGGGAGCAGCCCCTCTAGTCTATTTGCAAGGATTTTGGTGTATATTTTTGCATCCACATTAATTAGTGCGATTGGCCTATAGGGTGTTTGCTCTGTGGGGTCTTTATTAGGTTTCAGAATTAGAGTCATTTTGGCCTCTTCCATGGACGGGGCTATGTGTCCTGCGTTTTTAAAGGTGTGAAAAAGGTGAGTCAGTTGGGGTACTAAGATCGCTGAGAAGGTTTTATAAAATGCTGCCATATAGCCGTCGGGCCCCGGGGCCGTGCCCGTGGGCAGGCTTCCGATAACCCTCCTCACCTCATCCTCTGTTATCTCTCGAAGTATGCGGTCTTGGGCTTCCCTACATATTTTCTGTATAGTGACCTCCTCCAGAAACTCCTCCTGCACGTGGGCTTGGGGATTTGGTGATGTGTACAGTGACTTGTAGAATTTTGCTAGACTCTCTTGGATGTCATCAGTGCGTGTGACACGTTCCCCTGTTTCTGTCTTTAGTGCAGTGATTATGTTTTTGGTCCCTGCTCCTCTCAGGAGGCCTGCTAGTAGGGCATCTACCTTGTTTGCTTTCGAATAAAATGTTTGTTGGACAAAGAGTAATGCCCCCTCCGCTCTCTTTGTTCGTAGGACCCCCAGCTGGCCCACGACCCACCTGTATTCTCTCAGGGAGGATCTAGTGGGTGTTTCTTCCGCCTTCTTCCTCCTCTTCTCCACCTCCGCCTGTACCTGTGTCTCCAGAGCCCCAGTTATCTTTCTCTCTGTTTTTTGGCCGCTATGAGTTTCCCCCCCTCATTGTGGCTTTAAATACGTCCCATATGGTATCTTCCCTTGTGTCCCCCCTTTTGTTATTCTCGAAGAATTCCCTCATCTTGTCCTCCATCTCTTCTCTAATTATTGGGTCCCTCAGGAGGAACTTTGGGTATTTCCATCCCCATATACCCCTTCTTTTGTTCCCTAGTTCCAATTGCATTAAGACGATTTTATGATCTGCTATTCCGATGGGGCCCGCCCTTATTTCCTTGACCCTTCCCAGCAGGCTTGCTGTAGCCCATATATAGTCTATCCTTGATTGCGTTCCGTGCACGCTCGAAAGGGAGGTGTATCCTTCCTCGTTTCCCTTCAGTTGCCTCCACACGTCCCTCAGGCCCAGTCGTGCCATTCTACGCTTCAGTTCCGCTGAGGCTACCACCCCCCCTCCTTTGTTTTTACCCCCTGACCTATCCCGTTCTCTATCCCAGGCTATATTAAAGTCCCCCATTATAATCATTTGGCCCCTCGCACTTTCTTCCATTATTCCCAGGAAGTGCCTCAGGAATGTGTCTTGGCCCGAGTTGGGAGCGTAGATGACTGCTATCGTGTATGCAGTGTCCCTGTGTTTTCCCTTCACAATTATGTATCTGCCTCCCTTATCCCTTAATATCTCCTCTGCTCTGAAGTCCGCTGTGTTTTTGATAGCCAAGGCTACCCCCCAGTCTTAGTCCTCCCTGAAGCTTGGAATATTTGATAGAATCCGCGCAATTTAAGCTGTGTCTGTTCCTTGTGTAATAGATGCGTTTCTTGTAGCGCCAGGAAGTCAGGTCCTTCCTTCCTCATAAACTTCAGTATCTTTTTCCTCTTCAAGGGGGAGTTAAGCCCCCTGACATTGTGAGTCACCCACTTGAACAGTATTATCCTTACATGTTTCCTACTCCTGCTTGTGTTGTTGGGGCACCCCCTCCCTCCAATCACCCCTCGTCCCTTTCCCCCCTCTACCCTTTCCCATGTGGACCGCTTTATTGTCTTCGCCGTTTGCCCCTTTTTCCTTGTTCCGTTCTTCCCTTCGCACTTGTCTGCTCTTTTTCCTTAACTTGCCCCTCTCCTGCCCACTTCCCCCTCCCCCTCTCTCCCCTTCCCACACCCCTTCCCTGAAGACTTCCTCCACAGTCTGTCCCTCCCATTCCGTACCCTCGGGCCTCGTCGCCCTTACTAACTTCATGATGTTTGCTCCCTTCACCCATCTGCCCCTTTAGTTTCCTTTTCATCCACCACCCCTTTGTCTATTTACCTATTCAGGGTTTCTCCCTGTTGGTTTGTTCTCCATCTTCTGTGGTTGTCTGTTCTCCCCTCTCCTTCCAGGGGGGCCCCTTAGCGTGGGCCTCCTCTTTCGCCCTTCAACCACTGTGGTCCATGTTAGGCAGAATTACATGCAGTACACTTTGAGAACCTACACACAATTAAGACTACAAGTGTAAGCACAATCTCACCTTTGGTACAAGCCGGTACTACACAGTTATGTGGTAGCAGTGGCTGAGCAGCCAGACCTGTCTCAAGAGGGATGTGAGCAGTAAAAGATGTTACACAAATGACTTGCAATCACAGTAGTTCAAACAAACACTTAATCAAGGTTTTTTTGTAAAACAATTTACATTTATTTACACATTCCATTAGAAAACATTCCACTAGCAAGAAGCAGCTCAATATCATACTATAATACACTACAGTACACAACCAATAAGTTTCTGAACAAGTTAGGCTCCCCTGAAGTCGGAGCAAAATGGACTTCAGTAACTTTCAAAAGGGGTAGAAAGACAAAGGTTATACAAATCAAAACACAATTACTTTCAGAGGCAAGGCAAACAGTTTCAGTTCACTGCAAGAGGCAGTTCAATTCAATAGACCTGGGCCAAAGTCATTGGTTCAGTGTCTTGGATAGGACAGCACACTTCTGGTAGTAAACAGTTAAGTCTTTGCCAATGTTCTTAGAAGTAGTTTGCCAGAAAAAGAGTTATATGTAGGATTAGGAACGAACAAGACTCCAAAGTTGGGAAAGTTTCACAAACTTTCACTGCGGCAGGAAGGATTTCCAAACCGTATTTGCAAAGTACCTCATGGATGAAGAAAAGCTGTAGCTGAGGCAGTTGTTCCTGGCAGTTGCTGCAAATCTCGCTGTTCCTGAGCTTCAGTCGTGGGGACAAGAAGGAGGACGTCGGGAGGTTCCTGCACCACCCAGGGAAGAAGCCACAATCTTGGCTAAACGTTGGATTAAGGTGCAAGTGCCTTAAAGTCCACAAACTGGTATCCTTCTCACTGGCTATCCGGTTTTCAACAGCACTCTGAAGAACATTCAACCAGTATGGAGACGGTTTCCAGGTGGCTTGCGAGTTGGTTGTTCCCACCAGCTCAAGGGAAGAAGTCGTCCTTGAAGGGGCTTCTCTGTCGAGGGAGTTTCAGGCAATTTGGACCTGCAGCAGGGCTTCACCGGGCAAACCAATGGTCCAGGAGTTGCAGCAGTCTTCCTTCAGCTCATCTTCGGTTCTTCCGTTCCATTGGTCGACTCTGCCTTCCAAGTCCCAGAGACCTGCTTTTAAACAGTTTTCTCCCATTCCTTCCAGCCTAGCTGTCACTCACCCAGCAGGGTGGCTGTCCTTGCCGGACAGTCAGCCAGCCAATCACGCCAGAGTGCATTCAGGTCTCCTAGGAGACTAAGCACAGGGAGTTTCGGGCACCTCCCTCACATCCTGTCCACCCCAGACACTCAGGCGCCAGAGGAGGGCTTCAGCACTGAAGCCCGCCAAAAGGCCAATGAACAAAGGGACCAAACCTGGTTTGGCGCGCAGAGACAAACGCTAGAAGGACCTTTCCTAAAAGAAATGGCAAAAAAGATGACCAGAGTCTGTTTTTACAGAGGGGTCTTGGCCGCCATATTGAAAAACATGGCTGACCCGATTTTTTGCTACCGGTGTTCGCGGTCGGGAAAAATCATGGTAGTTCGTTCTAAAACCACTGCCACCATCCATTTCAAGAGGAAAAGGTAACATTTGACTGTTACGTGAGTGTTTAGACATAGGGGATGCTAGGCAACCCCTAGAGCACTCTATAGGACGATAGTTTGTGATGGGTCTATTAATTTAAAAAGACTAGCAAAGTCAATTTAACTTTACATGCACTGGGAGGCAGTAGTCAATCCCAGAGAAGGTAATCAAACCCTGGGAACTCTAAACAACATCCCTGTGCCACTGCACTGAAGGTGCTGTGTGACACACAAGAAAAAGAGGATGTCTATGGAGTTTGTCTAAAACTCCATATCCAAAGAAACAAACACAGAAAACACATTGAAAATGAAAAGTTCAAAGTCCCAAAATATAGCAAAAGAGCTGGAGGACTCTAAGGTAGAGGGAATTTAGCACTTGGGTGAGAATTCTCCCTAACAACACTTATTTAATAAAATGGCTACTTGTCAGAAAAATCTATCTACTTGTCCACCTCGCATTTCTGACTCCTCACAAGATCCCCCCACTTATAGGTACCCAATAATGTGGGAAGCTATGATTAGGGCAGGAAGACTAGCAGTTGCTTAAAAAAACGTTACTCAGCAGAGTGACTAACTTACTCGTTGTCCATAGTCCCCTTTCCTCCATTTTGTATGGGCGTCCCTTGCAAGAGACGGGAACAGAACCCTTTTTCAGCAGAACAAATCTTTCCCTTTAAATTCACAGGCACGCTGGGGCACGGCACGGGGACATGGGCTCTCTGATCTACGCCCACTGGCGCCACACCTCAGTCCCCTCTGACACGTTGGCTGTATTATGCTGAACAACCTTGCTGCTCTTTTTAGGGGGAAGAATGGTGGGATGTATGGAGGAAAGGGGACTATGGACTAGGAGTAATTTAGTCAATTCGGTGAGAAACACTTAATTACTCCAACATCCCGTTCCCTTTCCGCCATCCTGTATGGGCGATTACCACTGACACAACCGCCCTGGGGAGGAGAGTTTGCCAATCTAAGCAAAGAGATTACGCAGGACTGCTTGGCCAAAAGCTATGTCAGCCCTGGCACTGGTATCCAGGCAGTATTGCTTGCAAAAGGCTGATGGGATGGCACATGTTGCCGCCCTGCTAATCACCTGCCAGGTCATGTGGCAGAACCTTATGCTGCACCTTGCAAGCCTCCTGGATCACTGAGGTCATCCACATAGCATTGGAATCTTTGGACGCTTGCTGACTGGGATTTGAGCCGCCCAATGTGACAAACAAGGCGTTGATCTTGCGGAAGGCCTAGGTTCTGTCTAGATATATATATTTTTTTTAACTTCTTTTATTTGGCGTTTTGTTACTGAACAATTCACGTAAATTGTAACTTCATTCTCACATTTACTGCAATCATTTTGTGTTTTAGTTCAAGCATTACCAATACCCAGAACTCTCTCCCATCTCCTCTTGAGGGCTTCATCTGATTTCTTTTGATTGCCTAGGAGGATCTTGTACAGCTGTGAGATGAGGCCCCTCGAGGAAGTGGATTCGCTTAGTGGTGTACAGTCCTTCTGCAGTTTGTCCTTACACTTCGGGGCTGTCAGGACTCCCTTCAGTTGCAGGAACTGGAAAGCTCCTAGGGATTTGAGCTGTAGGCCCGCCTCCAATTCCTGGAAAGTCATGCATGAGTCCCCTTTTACCATCTGACCCATCATTTCCAGACCCACTTCAAACCATCCCTGGAGGCGCTGTGGGATGTGGATCTCGTTTCTGATGGGTGGGGCCCATATGTGGCTCATAGGCGATGGCCAGGTCGTTAGGCCTTTAATTTCCCCTCTGTTCCACCATAGTTTCAGAAGCAGGCCCACCAGTTGATGGTAGGGAATGCTGACTTCGGGGCCCATAGCCATTCCCCTAGGGTCACTGGTCGCATAAGATGATTTTCAATAGCCACCCATTGCTTGTTTTTATCCCCCCTCAGGTGTGGCACCAGAGCTCCGAGTTGGGCGGCCCAGTAGTATGTGTGGCAGTTCGGGAGGGCCACTCTCCTCCCTCCTCCTTGTCTTGTGTTAATGAGTTATAGGCTATTCACTGTTTCTTCCCCTGCCACAGGAACCTGGTGAGTTTGGATTTAAGTTCTACAGAATGAGTCCTCGGAATATCTATTGGGAGCATCTGGTACTGCTAAAGGACTTTCGGGAGAATTGACATCTTAATTGCATTCAGACGTCCCATCCAAGATACTGTCAGGTTTGCCCATCTATCCAGGTCCGCAGTTGGTTCCGCCATTAGGGGTGGGAGGTTAGCCTCATAAAGGTCTTTTGTTTCTCCTGTGACGTTAATGCCCAAGTATTTTAGTGTCTGTTTGGCGATGGGAATCCCCTCGGTGGTTTGATTTACTTCAGTGGTAGTATTCGAGGAATTGTATGGGAAGAGAGTGGATTTCTCTATGTTTACTTTCAGGCCTGCCCACTGGCCATATTCTTGTATAGTTCACAAGAATGAGTATGGAGGCCGCTGGGTTGGCCAGGTATAGGAGCATGTCATCAGTGAACATAGCCAATTTATACTCATAGTTTCCTACCTTGAGATCCCCTCAATGTTTGTATCCTTTCTAATTATGTTGCCCAGGGGTTCTGTACAAAGGGCGTACAGGAGGAGGGGGGAGTGGGCACCCCTGCCTGGTTCCCCTTGTGATGGTGAATTCCTTTGAAGCTTTGCTGTAAACTACCATCCTTCCTTTGGGAGCTTTATATAGTGATTGGATCCCTTTAATAAACTCCACCTGATCAAAGGCCTTTTCCGAGTCCAGACTAAGCAGGGCCTGTCCCCCTTGCTGACCCCTGGAGTGCTCCATTATGTCCAGTGTTTTGCGCATATCGTCTGCCCCTTGTCTCCCTTTAATAAAGCCCACCTGGTCCGGGTGGACCCGCCGGGGCATGGTGCCCTCCATGCGTGTAGCTAGGACCCTTGTGTATATCTTCGCGTCTGTGTTTAAGAGCGATATTGGACGGTACGACTTACAGCAGGTAGGGTTTTTTCACGCTTTGGGAATAACAACGTTGAGCGCGAGAATTGCTGGGGGGGCGTGGCTTGGCGGCCATGCAGAAAGAGGCATGATCGAGAAGCTCCTTCGAGATCCTGAAGCAAATCCAGCCAAAACTGGCGCAAAACCACTAAAAAGCACCTACAACTAACAGAAACAGACATCGGAACATCCGTAGATCAATAGCTGAGTCTCCCGATGGAAATCGGAGCAGGAATCGAGGAGGAAACGACGAAAGAAGACGGTGGGCGCAAGCAGCGGAAACTGCTGGAGGGAAAGTCAGCACTTCATAACCACGGACGAGGAGCGGCTGGCGGGGGACAGACAACACCCTGCACAGTAGGAGCCCTCCTGAAGAGGCGACCGAAGAAGAACACATGCGGTCCAAAGAACGGGGCCCGGGTAGCTGATACAGGCACTACAGAGGCACGGAGCCGGAAAGCCCAGTCTAGAGAACGCACCCGAGCTCCACTCAGACACGGGCATGAGTGCAAGTGGGCCTCATTTCCCTCTGAAGCCACCCCGCCAGCAAGACCAACAAGGCAAGGCGGGTTAAGTTAACCAGCCACAAACACCCGCGGCTGACCAAAGACAGACGGAAGTGGTCCAGGAAAGGGAGCCCGGGAGCCGATGCGGATACCATAAAGATGCAGGGTTGGAAGAAGCCTAGAGGGGAGAGCGCACCCGACCACACAGGCCTCAGCTCCTTCCGGAGACAATATATCCAGAAGCTCGGAGAGGCGGAGGCAAGCGAGAGGGGCAGAAGCGGACCCCGCAGCGCCGGAGACTGGCGGCGAACGGAATGCACACGTGGAGTAGACCGCACGCCACCCATTATGTAGGCCTGAGAGGCCAGTGCCGCACAAGAACCACTGAAGTGCACTAAAGGAGGGTCGATACGAAACAAGCCAAGGCACAACATTCAGCACAGCAAGCTACCCCGGCAGATAAAGAGGGCGCACAACAACCCACGGGACGGTTACAAATCCATAGCGGGGAGGCCAAGGAACGGAATTCGTGATACTGAGAGACTGATAGGGCCAGGCACGGACGGACCCAGATCCGTTGACCATTTAGCAGTACAAAGGCGAGTTCCATAGAGATAATGCCAAATCGGAAAACAGAGGGAAAATCTAAACAAACCAGCATAGAAGCCTTCACTAAAACATCCGGAAACAAACAACCTGTCCACCCAGACACAGCAATGGCTACCGATCCTGGATCCTGGAAGCAATAGCCGCCTTGAAAGAGTCCCTTGAGGCCAAAATGGACGCAGCAATAGGGGCCCTCAAGGCATCCTTAGTAAATAAACTGGACACTTTCATGGTAGACGTGGATCTCCTCCACCAGGACGCCAGAAATCTGACAGACAGAGTAACAACAATGGAGCAGTAAGTGCAGCAAAACATCACAGATGTGGTGGTCACGCAAACACAAATGTCGGAGGTGATAAAGAAGGTCAAGATCCTGGAACAAAGGACAGAAGACGCAGAAGGCAGAGCACGAAGGAACAATATTCGCATAGTTGGGCTTCCAGAGGGCGAAGAAGGCAGGGATCCCACCGAATATATTGAAAACATGCTGCTCCAAGAGATTGGAGCAGGAACTCTGTCCCAAGGCTTCACGGTGGAGAGAGCGCACAGAGCACTGACCAAAAGACCTAAGCCAGACGCTCCTCCGAGAGCGATGATCGCCAGGATCATGAATTTCAAGGATAGGGAGAAGATACTATCATTCTCAAGAGAAGGGGTAGTGATTAAGAGGAACAATTCCAAAATTACTATCTATCCAGATTATACAATCATGGTCCAAAAACAGAGAGCAAAATTCAGCCCGACGAAAGAGCGCCTCAGGACGGCAGGAGTTTGATACATGCTCCTATACCCCGCCAAACTTAAGGTACTTTATCAAGGAAAATCATGGTTCTTTGACTCAACTGAAGATGTTCATACATGGATGGACCAGCAGGACATCCCCCAGCAGAGACAAAGAAACCGGACTAACAACGAGAACCAGCCCCAGTGAGTGGAAACGTCGACTTTAGAAACAAGATGTCAACATAAAGGTAGTAAGCCAGTATGAAGGAGCGACTTGCTTCAATCCAGCTGTAAAGGCTAGGAAAAGCCACAACCCCAAAATGAACGTTTCACAAGTTCGGATGCTAGTTTGGAGACATCACGCTGCGGCGGGCTTGTTCCACCTCGGCAGACAGAGCAAGAGAAGCGGCGAGGCCCGAGCAGGGGGGAGGGTGGCTGGGCGTTAGTTTGGAAGTTTTGGTTTATGTGTTGGTTAACAATAAGTTGGGCCGGCTGGCACAAGGCACTAACGGTGGGAAGGACAATTCAAGCATTCACAGAACAGCTTGAGTGAGAGAGGACCGGGAAGGCACACGGCAACTAACCGAGGGGAATCACCCCAGACGAAAAGGCGGAGAAGATCAAGAGGAGAGGGGCACGCCCCAAGAGCCAGACAAAAGGAGAGGAAACTGGGCGAGAAACAAGAGGAAGGCTATGGGACAACAGAGCCTGAGTAACCAATACATAGAAGGACCTTAATGAGATAACAATAGCAACCTGGAATGTGCAAGGACTCAACGCCTACGTCAAAAGACTCAGGGTGTATGCTTGGTTGAACAAGATGAAAGTCAAGATAGCAATGCTGCAAGAGACTCATCTCACATCAGAAAAGCAGGCCAAGGTGGGCAGGAAATGGGGGGGACAAGTATACAGCACCACATACTCGAACTATGCAAGGGGGGGTGCTAATTTGGATAGCACCAGGAGTACCGTTCCAACTAATAAAGCAGGAAAGCGATCCGGAAGGAAGACTAGTGTTGGTATATGGAATGTTGGAAAACAGGGAAATATGTCTGATTAACACCTAAGCCCCAAACTACGATGCGTCAGAATTCTTCGGGGCTTGGCGCCCAGGCTGGCACAATACAGGGAGGCCACGTTCATCTTGGAAGGAGATTTTAATTGCACCCTGGACCCGCTTCTCGACAGGTCGGACGACAAACATAGGAAGCCAGCACCCCCTGCTAGGGAGCTCCAAAGGACCCTCGACAACTGCAGCTGGTGGACATTTGGAGGCAGGTACCCGGAACCGGGAGAGGTTATACACATTATAGCACACCCCACGGCACATTCACACGAATAGATTACCTATTTACGGGGTCTGAATCTCTGACAGAATTCACAGGAATTGACATAAAAGCATGCACACTCTCAGACCACGCTCCGATACTGACAACATGGGCACACACCCATAGGAAAACCCCAATACCAACGTGGCGCCTCGGAGCGGAGGCCCTAGGGGAGGGAGAGCTGGAAGAACATCTGCAAGAGGTGATAGAAGAATACTTTGAACATAATGAAGGTAGCGTAGAAAGTAATGCTACGCTCTGGGACACATTCAAGGTAGTGATTAGAGGGGCGGCAATTGGGAAAACGGGAGGGCTAAAAGTAACAATCATCGAAGAATTGGACAAACTAGAAAGGCAGATAAAATTGGAGGAACGGAGGGCATAGAGGGTGGGAGAGGAACCCAGGGAACTGCTGGAGTTAAGAACAAGATGCATAGAACTCTGGGAGAAACTAGGGAAGCTGAATTACGGGAAATATTTACAGTGACTCCATGCAGAAGCAGATAAACCCAGCAGACTGTTAGCATGGCGCACCAAACAGGAAAATAAGAGGGATTCCATAGTCGTGCTAAAAGATAAAACAGGGTCAGAGGTCAGGAATCAGGAGGATATAAACAATCTATTAGCCAATTTTTATGAACGACTCTACGCTCCTAACCCAGAGGTGGAGCTGGAGGACATTGTAGACACCCTAGCAGAGATAAGACTACCGAAACGAACAGCTGAGTAGGCCCAACTGTTGGATGCCCCTACTACTGTAGAAGAAATCGAGACAGTGATCTCGGAGCTCCCCTCGGGCAAATCTCCGGGCCCGTATGGACTTCCGGGAGAGTTTCATAAGACATATAAGAGCACTATAGCCCCAAAATTGCTGGAAACATATCAGGAGGCATATGAAACAACACAACTACCAAACAGCATGTCGGAAACGATAATTGTACCGATCCTCAAGCCAGGGAAATCCCCAGTAGAGTGCGCCTCCTATAGGCCGATCTCCCTCGTTAATCAAGAGGCCAAGATACTTACCGCGGTCCTGGCTAACCGTCTGAAGGTGGTAATATCCACTCTGATCCACTCAGACCAGACGGGCTACGTTCCAGGATGCAATACTTCATGGAACCTCCGCAGATTGCATCAGGTCATAGACCAGATGAATCAGAGACGGGGCGAATGTGCAGTAGTGTCACTAGACGCTGTTAAAGCCTTCGACTCTGTCAGCTGGAAGTGGTTGCTGGGAGTCAAAGCCCACTTTGGTAAGGGGGGAAGGGTTCCTTAGATGGATTAAGCTGCTGTATAGAGATCCCAGAGCAAGGGTGAAAACGGGAAAACATCTCGAAACCCTGGAGAATATACAGAGGAACCAAACAGGGCTGCCCACTGTCACCAATGTTATACATATTGGATCTGGAAGCGTGGGCGGTCTTTCTCAGGGCAGAATATGGGGACACAGGGATAGAAATAGATGGAGTGGTACACCAGATCTCATTGTATGCAGACATCCTCCTCTTCGTGGAGAACCCGCAAGCTAACCTACCTTGCCTCCTAGAAGCGGCGGACGCATACACCAGGCTCTCAGGAATAGCCATTAATAAAGAAAAGTCGGTCCTGTTTCCTCTGGCTGATTTAAAGGGGGTCCCTCGGGACAAACTTCCAGAAATGGGTCTAGCGTGGGCGCCAAGCTCCTTCCGATATTTGGGGATAGAGACACACCACATCGCTGCAGATTCGCACAAACACAACACGCAGGTAGCCCTAGAAAAAACACAAAAAGCCATGGACTTCTGGGGGACACTCCCGTTGGGGATGATGGGAAAAGCGGCCATTCTGAAGATGGTGGTACTCCCATAACTGCTATACTATTTTACAAATATCCCGCACGCCATATCCAGGGCTTTTTTCAAGAAGCTGAACACAATAATACGAGGGTTCCTGTGGGGAGGAGGGAGGCGCAGGATCGCAATGGCAACCTTACAGAGGGACTATGAAGAAGGGGGCATCAGACGGCCGGATTTCAAAAAATACTATTTAGCAGGGCAACTGCAATTTGTGATCAAATGACTGGGCGAGGGCGGGTCAATAGACAAAACACTCTTCCAGCCAGCACTAAAATCATACTACCTACGAGAATTACCATGGGTCGACAAATCCCTGCTCAGGACCCTGCCAAACATGCTTAAGCTTGCAATGAATCTGTGGGCAAGGGCGTGGAAACTCCAGAGGGCAAAATATCCCTGCTCAACACAGATCCCATTAGCGGGATTACTAGGCACAGACGCAAGTACACTCGCAACATACAGATCCCATTGGGAAACCAAAGGAGTAGCGCAAATAGTTGATCTGAGGGTGGACAAACGATGGATGGAGTTCCGAGACTTGGTGGAAGAATACGACATACACGAAGGTCAATTCCTCCTACACAACAGAATAATACTAGCAATTAAGAAGAGGTGGCTGGAATGGCCAGAACAGGAAGATACAGAAGGAGAATTGGATGCCTGATATGATGTATCGGAAGGCGGACATACAACCTCCAGGCTATACGACCAATTGCTACGATCCAATAACTCGCAAGAGCTTCATATAAGAGGACGCTGGGAAGAAGAACTTACGAGACCCCTTAGCGATCAGGAATGGACCAGAGCACTGAAATATCCCAAAAAAGTATCGAGGAACGCAAGATTCAGACAAGCACAATTATAAACCACGCACAGGAAATACCTCACGCCCAAAAGGATGAACAGAATGAACCTGGGAGACTCCCGCACATGCCCCCGCTGTTCCGACGAAGAAGCAGACATGATACACATGTTCTGAACCTGCCCAGTGATACGGGTCTTCTGGGATGGAATCAGACATAAAGTGGCCAGTAGTGGACTTCAAATACAAGCAGAAAATCCTGAGTTGTACCTGCTGGGCCTATTCCCAAGAGGAGGCAGACACAGGACGCATTTAGCAAAAATGAAAGATCTAATATGCATATTGGCTAAACGACAGATAGCAATGGCGTGGAATACAAAGGAGGGGCTGACAATAGAGTCATGGTGGGCAGACCTCAGGAAATGGGCAATGGCAGAAACAACGGTGTGGATACTCGCGGTGCAGAAAGGAGAAGGGGAAACAGGCCAAAAAATAACAGCATGGAACTCCCTGATGCAGGACCTGTTTGAACACAGAGAGGAAAGTGAAGGGGACAACCCTGGAGGGGGAGAGGAACAATGACAAAAATACACTTGAGAAGTCCCCAAGAATAGGTGGACATAAATGGGGAAAACTTGTAAGACTGCCACGGGCACAGAGTTAGCCCACAACAATATGATCGCCGGATCACTCTGAGATGAAAGATGAGAAGAGATACATACCCACACAGAGTGCCAAACAGCCGGTTATGTTTTTTTTGTTATATCTTATATGTTTTGTTTGTTTTTGGAATGTATCTTAAAAAAATTAATAAAAAGAGTAAAAAAAAAAAAACAACGTTGAGCGCTTTTGTGAAAGATGGCGGGGCTTAGCCCACCTCCTGAATGTGGTTAAATAAATATGTCATGTGGGGGACCCGGGACCATGCACATTGTTTACAAAAGCTCATTGTATAACCATCCTCCCCTGGGGCCCGTACTGGGGGTAGCCTTATTATAGCCACCTTTATTTCTTCGGGAGAGATGGGTGACTCCAAGAAGGCCCGCTTCTCCTGGGACAGGCATGTCAGCCTTGCCCTGGCAATATTCTCTTCCATCTGCATATCTACCTTGGAATCTTTAGTGGTGTAAAGGTTTTCATAATATTTGGCGAAGTGTTCAGCTATTTCCTCCGGGGTTGAGGCCCAGTCACCTTTCTCTTTCCTCACTCTCTCCACCCATCTCCCAGCCATCTGTGTTCTCAATTTACAGGCTAACATCCTGTCCGCGTTGTTCCCCATTTTTTATGGAATTTTTCCTTTATAAATGTCAGATTACGTAGTGTGTGCCCTACTCCCAGCACCTTCAATTCCTCTCTTTTTTGCTTAAGCATTTTAAGATGCTCTCCCCGATATGTCCCTTGCGCATGGAGCCTTTCTTCCAGGCTCGAGATTTCCTTCCCCAGTTTTTCCTCCTGTAGCCTCCACTCCCTTTTCTGCCTGGCTCCTTCCCTCTTCAGAAAGCCCCTCCATGTGGCTTTTCCTGATTCCCACAGTGTCGTGGGTCCCACCTCTCCATTGTCATTAATAAGGAAGTATTCGATCGCCTCTGAGTTCTCCCACAAAGCGTTTGTCTCTCCAGAGCAACCCGTTGCAGCGCCACTTGGATTCCCAACTACCTGTGTTGTCCATATCCAGGGTCATGGTTACCATAGTCCCCATCATCCCACTGCTCGGATCATGCTGTCCCTCATTCGGGGATGGAATTCCCTATTGATCAGTAAATAATCAATTCTGGTAAAGGTTTCATGGACGCTGGATTTAAACGTATAACCCTTCTTGTCGGGGTGCTGTGTTCGCCAGACATCCAGGAGGCCCCCATCATTCAAGCCCCTCCTAAATCTACTCCCCACCCGGGATAGCCCCTTGGGTTCTGCCCTTATTGCTTGCCTATCCATTTGTGGGTCCGCCCATGTGTTAAAGTCTCCCCCTATTATGGTAAACCCCCTGGTTCTCGCCCCGATAGCGGCTAAAGACTCATCGTTGAATGTGCCCTGCCCCTGGTTAGGTGTGTAGACTCCTGCTAGTGTGACCACGATCCCCTCCCAGCATCCCTGGACAAGTAAGAGCCTACCCTCCATCAATGCGTGGACCTCAGGGTTTGCTAGTCGAATTTGCTTGTGCAATATTAGCCCTAACTCCCCTTTCTTGTGATCGGTGGAGGCCCAGTACGTTTGTCCCACTCCTCTCCTCCTCAGGGGTCTCTCCTCTCCTGCTTTCAAAGGTCTCTTGGATAAAGAGTATATCGAGGGCTGCCCTTTCAAATTCCCTTGACACCAGAGACCTTTTGGTGGGGGAGTTCAACCCCTTGATATTTAACGTCACCACCATTAATAGGGAGCTCACTAACATTGGCTGTGATCTTCCTTCCATTTCTAGGTTGGGTCCTTTAACCCTTGACCTCCTTTCCTAAACACCCCTGCTTTCCCAACCAGTGTCCCTTCTCTACGGATCTCTTCTTGCTGTGTCCCTGTCTGATTCCCCCCTTTTTTAACTAAGAACATAACTAACACAACTTGACCATGGCCGAGAACCCTGACCGTGTTTCCTAGGGTTGAGACGCCCTCTTAGAACTGAGGGCCACTAGATTTGAAATCTCCCCACCCGGGGCACCTTGGTGAATTCCCTTTCCCACCGTCTCTACCTTTTGTGGCTTCTTCAGTTTGATGCCTTGACGCCCCATTCTAGCTCAGAGGGTTTCCGTGCTGACAGGGAACTCAATCTTACATACTTCCTTCCTGCTTTGCCCCTTTTATGACTTGGAGGCCGGGCTTCCATTTGCTGAGACCTCGTGAGTAGGCTCCTTTCGGGCCTGTTGGGCCCCTCGTGTCTACAATTTCTGTTAGGTGCTTTAGCACCTGCTTTGCTTCCTCTGGCGTGGTGACTGTGTACTCGTCCCCCTTGAATTCGAAGGCCACCACAAAGGGGAATCCCCATCTATAACGGATTCCCTGCTCCGGGAACCATGTGGTGAGAGGTCTACATACCCTTCTGCGCCCCAGCGCGAAGCTTGACAGGTCTTGGTATATTTTTATCCTGGAGCCTCTGTATTCATTGTCTTGAGCCTGCTTTGCCCTAAGAAGGATTTCCGGTTTCTCTTTGTATTTTAGGAGTTTTACCACTATGGAGCGTAGCCAGCCGCTGAACTCTCCCCCTCGGCCCCCCTGTGCGCTCTTTCAATCTGTACAATTTTGCCTCCCTCAGCTTGGAAGAGAAGGTTGATGATGTCCTGTTTTATGCCTCACTTATGATACTATTGGGTGCTTTCACCCCCACTGCCTGTATATAACCGCTATTTAATTTGTTCTAGCTTCACTGTTTATTACCATGTACCGTGCCTTGTACTAAGCGCCCCAATACTCCTGGGTCCGGAGTGCTATAGAAATAAAATAAACAAACAAACAAACTTTGATCTCAACCTGAGCAGTGGTCTCCCTGTCCGCCTCCTCGAGTCCAATTATTCTTAAGTTTGATCTTCTTTCTCTGTTCTCCAGGTCATCCATTTTGAGGGCGAGTTCTTCTCTTAATTCTATATCTGTCATACTTGTGTTCAATTTCATTTCTACGAGGTCTATGTTGACCTGGATATGCTCCAGGTTTTCCACTTTTCCTTCAATCTTCTCTACTTTTCCTCTAATTTTGAGATGGAGGTTAGAATGTCCAAGTGCAGGGCTCTAATTTCCGCCATTATCCCTGCTATGTCCTCTTTCATGGACGCGTTGTTCATCGTGGGGCCTGCGTTGGGGGGGGGCCTTGCTCTTTGGGCCTCTTTCCACCTATATTGCTGTAGCTGGTCCAGACCTCGCGAGGGGCCCTTTGGGTTGGGTACTCCTCCCCTTCTCTCGAACCTATGGTGATGCTTCGCCCAATGTCCCTTGAGGCTTTTATTCTCCAACCAGGTCTTCATCCTGGAGGTCTGTCTGCTTCTGTGTTGCTATAAACCCTGGTGGCTGTTAGGGCTTGGGTTCCCTTGGGTCCCCTCTTTCAGGGAGTGCCTTGCTGGGCCCACTTTCTCTGGGGACTCGGGCTTTGGAAGCGCAAGCAGCCCCCCCCCCCTCTCTGGGCCTTCTCTGGGCACTTGTGAGAGCAAAGCTATGGGGTCTGACTGGAAGTGCAGCCCTTTCCTTCATGCACGACCACACTATACGGCCTAGGCTTGGCTAATTGTTGGGGTCCCCCACCTACATTTGGTAGCGTACCAGTCTACACAGTTGCACAGTCTGTTTTTCTTGGGGTTGGTTCTTGTTAGCTCCCCTGAGCTTCCACGATGGGGCTGCTCTGCAGGCCTTGCTTGTGTGTTTCATTTGCCCCTCTTTGTTTGGCCACCCTGGGGGCCCTCCTTTATCCCTTTCTTGGCCTCTGTTTTGATGGAGGCGGAGTGCGGCCTGTTTCGCCTGAACATCTCCCTTGGGGGTTGTGGTGTGCTTTCACTCTGGGGAAGAGTGTTCCGCGGGGGCCCTCCCACTCCTTCTCCTAGTTGTGTGCGCCCCTCCTAGTGCAGGTGGATGCCGCGGGGGGGCGGGTCTCAGCGTTCTTTTGGTGGTGCGGGGGTCCCTCCCCTGCTGTCTTGCTCCAGAACCATACGTGGGGTCCCGCCCGGGTTTCCTCTGCTCAGAATGAGCTTCTGCTCCTGACTGCCGGGTCTCACCTGGTCTCCCTGGTGCTATTTCCTCAGATTCACCCCGCCTTGGATGAGTCCCGGCGTTGCACCTGCCTGCCTCCTCTTTTTTAAAAGGCTGCAGTGTTCTGCATGCTGTGCCAGTGGGGGAGGGGTCCCTCACCCGTTGTCTTGCTCCGCTGCCGTGTGGAGTGTCCCATCCGGTCCTCCGCTGCTTCGATCAGGCTTCTGCGCCTGTCAGCTGGGTCTCGCCTGGTCACCCCATGATTGTTTCTAGTTTCACCACAATACAGTGGCTCAGCTACGTTGCAGTCGCCCGCCTCCTCTTCCTCTAGGAGACTGCGGGAGATCTGCGCTCTTCAATTTTGAGCTGGCGCGTTGTCTTCCTCTCCTCCGGGCTCCGATGCGGGTCCCTGTCTCTTCTGGAGTGCTAACCCCTACTTGCTCTTGCGTCGAGGAGTCGCTTCAGGAGACAGGACTCCCTTCTGGTTGCGCTCTGCCTGGTGCATCTCCAGCGTGGCTCTGGGGCTTTTCGCGGGCCCAATTTCTGAAACCTCTTCTATGCCAAACCGCCACCGGGCACCTCCCCCACCCCTGTGCGGTTCGGCCCCAACGCCAGCCTGTGGCCACCGCCCAGGCCCCGGAGAGCAATGGGCATTTCGCTGGGTTTCCCCTGTTCCTGCATTTGTTTTTGGTCTCCTCGTCTTTCTCCTGCTTTTCATCAACTTTGCTTTTGTTTTTAGTGAATCGGTGGGGTTGGGAATATCTCTAACTCATCTCATTCCTCCCTTCGGTGGACGGAGCTAAGCTTCAGGCAGCCATTGCTATCCGTGCCCCCTGGTGGTCTCCCTAGATAGAATTTTAATGCTCTCCTGATGTCTAGGCAGTGAAAAGCCCTTTCTATCTTTTCCTTGGGGTCTGGAAAGAAAGTGGGGAGCACAATCTCCTCGTTAATGTGGAAAGAGGAAACCACCTTTGGGAGGAACTTGGGGTGCGTGCGGAGCACAACTTTGTCCCAATGAAACCTAGTATAGGGCTCTGAAGCCACTAATGCCTGTATTTTGCTGACTCTGTGTGCAGAAGTAAGCCCTACCACAAGTGCTGTCTATAGTGTGACCAGTATGATATCTATTGTGGCCATAGGTTCGAAAGGCTTGTGTGCCAGGCACTGATCACCATGTTAAGATCCCAGAGTGGTGTGGTCGCTTGACCGGTGGGTACAGTCTGGTCAGTCCTGTTAGATGCCTTTTTACAACAGGATTGGCAGAAGAGAAAGTAAACGTGTCTGAATTCCTGTACGCGCCAATAGCCACTTGGTAAGTCCAGCAGGTGTCCACCTGGACCCCTGATCTAGCCAAATGAGCTGAGAAGGATAAAACCTGATTCAGAGTGCAGGCCAGGGGATTGGCATAATTTTCTTTGCACCATAGGCAGAACCTGGTCTATTTGCTTTTGTACTGCTTTCGCGTAGATAAGCTCCTACCTCGCTGTATGATTTCCAGGTTGTCGCGAGAGAACTGGAGATGTTGAAGAGTTACCTGCTCAGGTACCAGGCTGCTAGTGCTAGCCTCTCCGGATAGGGGTGCAGGACTGTGCCTTTCTGCTGGGCCAGGAGAGGGCCCTCCCAAGCAGGAGGGGACTCTCTGGCTGGGCTACCATCTCACAATGGTCAGAGAAATAGGGCCTTGCAGGCCACTGCAGCACTATGCGGATGAGCGCAGTGGGAAAGTGTACGCCCACATCCCATCCCAGGGTATCTGAAGCGCGTCCCAGAGGGAGGCGCGTCCCAGAGGGAGCCGCGCCCCTTCCCGCCCTAGGACACAAACTGCTCACAAGTCCGGTTGCTTTCTGTCGTAAACAGGTCCGTGGCTGGATGGCCCCTGGAGCACTCTCCCATTCAGTTGCCACTCGTAATTGTCAGAGCCCAACCGAATGAGCCAGTCCACCTCCAGGTTGGATTCTCCCAGCAGATGGACTGCTGAGATCCAAACATATTGTGCAAGCGCCCATTCCCAGATTTCTAGGGTTAACTGGCATAGAGGAGGGGATCTGGTGCCCCCTGCTTGTTTAGGGAGAACAAGCAGGTAGAGTTGTCAGTTTGAATACACACTGCACTGCCCCTGATTACTGAAAGGAAAGACTTGAGTGCGAGCCAAATGTCCATCAGTTCGAGCCAATTTACCTGGTTCTGCTTCTTGGTTTGAGACCATAGCCCATGCACAGCCTGCGCCCCCAGCATCGCACCCCAACCCTGGAGAGAAGAGCTTGTGGTCAGAGTATGCTCTATTGGAGGCGGTCTGAACGGCCTGCCCACCTTGAGGTTCCCCTTCTGGGCCCACCATTTGAGGTCCTGCTGTAAGTGAGGGGGTATGGTGACAGGTGCCCCCTGCTGACTTGATTCCTGGTCCCAGGAAGCCACGAAATGCAGCTCTAGCCCCATTTGGAGCCTGGTTTATGGAATAGCTAGTATGCATGCCACTAGTACTCCCAGCAGGTGCTGGAACCACCACGCAGACATCACTGTTTTGCTGAGGAAGTGGGCGACAGAGGCTTTGATCGTCACCACCTTCCCCCCATAGGGAACACCTTCTGCTTCTGCGTGTCCCACAGCAGCCCCAGGAACACCAAGGTTTGAGTAGGGCAGAGCTGAGATTTCTGGTAATTGATCGAAAACCCCAGCTCGTAGAGTGTATTCATGAGTCTGTCCACTGAGAACCTGACCTGCTCTGGCAAAGGCCCTCTGACTAACCAACTTTGTATTAAAAATGCAACCCCATGACCCGGTACATGAGGAAGACCCTGTGAGGTTGCACTACGGGAACATGAAGATATGCGTCTTTCAGATCCAGGGAGCACATCCAGACCCTCCCACACAACATCTTGGCTGTGATAGCTGGCATCACCATTTTTAGCTTCTGCAAAGGTAGGTATAGATTGAGGAATGCAAGATCTAGCACCACTCGCAGGCCTGTCTGGTTCTTCTTTTGAATGGCGAAGATTCAGGAGTAAAAACCCTGGCCCTGTTGAGGAAGAGGGACCTCCTGTCATGATGCCCGCTCCCAGGGAGCCGGTTCAAGTCCTGCGTCCCCGAAAGCGGACATCCAGTCCCCAAGGAAGGACCCAGCAACCCCATATAGGGGCACTTTGGACAGTGTCCTGGCGCCTATGGTGCCAGGCTCATAAAAGACATCAGTCCTGGCGCCATAGGCGCCAGGCTCATTATGGGAGTGCTTGGGTGCACTTACCTGATGCAGACCATGCTGCAGGATCCCGGCCTCCTTGAGGCCTGAAAGGAACTACTTTACCTGTGGGACTAATTTACCATCCGGGCGTGGTCGGGGAAGGATACATACCTGATTGGAGGAAGGATACATACCTGGAACTTCTTCCAAGGCTATTTAAACCCCACCCGAACAGCCACACGTGCTTCGCGTTGTTCTGCATCTAGCAGCTGGATGCTCACCATGTCTGCTCCTGCATCCTGACTTCTGCCACGCCTGCCAGCATCCTGGATAACCTGCAAAGGAAGAGAAGAAGAGAACAGAAGAAGGAAAAGTCCTTACCTGCTAAATCCGCATCCCGGAGACATCTCGCCGACAATCCTGAAAAGGAAAACTTTTATTTAAAAGCTCATCGCGTCGATCGCTGCAGCACCGCATTCCACTCACCTTTACAGGGCGCCTCCAGGTTCAGCAGCGATCATCCGGATTCGCAGTCACGCCCCAGCGCCTAGGGAGAAAAAGTCCAGAACAAAAGGTGAGAGAGAGAAGGGAATAAGGAAAGCTAAATCTCCATGTTAAGACTTACCTGTTGATTCATTCCCTCTTCATTTCGGGTCCGCGCCGCATCCTGGCATTTCCGGACCCCGGCCCCTAAGGGGAAAAAGAGACATCAGCGTTAATGAGCGAATGAAAAGACATTACCAAAAAAACGCTCATTAAAGACTTACCTGATTTCTACAAGGATTTCACCTCTCATCTCGGGTCGGTGCCTGTTCCCTGGCATTCCGTACCCCGGACCCTATGGGGAAAAAGACACTAGCATTAGTACATTAATGCATGGAAACAAGGGGAACCTCTTATCAAAAAACTTACCTGGAAGCCAAGCAAGTTTGGTTCTCACCAATCCGAAAATCCAATAAAGTAACTGGATACCAACGCGCCCCTGCATCAGAAGCAGGATGGAGAGCTCGTCCTTCCAGACCCCAAGGTGAGATGCTACGAGGAATCACAGAAGGGTTTCGAGGAGGGTGAGAGGGGAAAGTGGGAGGCCGATTGCATTACCCCGCAGACAGTTAATCCCCTATTTTCGCCTACAGAAGGATACTTCTGCGAGCCAGACAAGCCAGATTTGGGGGCCCGGTCCAGTCCGTCTTCCGAACCCTGAGCATCACCTTAGAAGAGGTCACAGCAGCGCGAACCAGGCCAGCGCCTCCGTGGGAGTCAGGTGAGCGTAACACCTCCTCCACCGCCTCGCTCTCCGCAAGGGAACAAATCTCTGCTAAGAGTGAGGGTGTTCCGATCTGTGGTATGGGGGGAACAAGAGGGAGGGGATGGAAGGGGGAGCCGGAAACCCGTGGAGACTACCGAGATCATCCATGAGTCCTGAAAGCGTATGCGCCAAGTTAAACTGTGTAGGGCCAGCCTGCCCCCGACTGGGGTGCTGTGGATCTGAAAAGAGCCGTCATTGTTTCTTTGTGTCATAGGCAGACTACTGGGAGGGGGACGGGAAGAACCCCTTGTGCGCATGCTTATGGTGTTCCCCACCTATGCTGGCTTGGAGACATGTCCGGCAGCCTGGCTCGGCAGTCTTGAAACCCCTGGAATCTGCCAAAGGCTCGCCCCTTATCTGAGCGGGATTGGCTCTGAGGGAATGTTTTTGTTAGTGCTTGGTCAGAATGGCCAAGGATTTGGCCGTCTGCTACCTGCTTTTCTTTTTGTCAAGCTTGTCGTCTGTATTTGGGTAGAAGAGGTCACCACCCTCGAAGGGCAAGTCTAGGATTCTATCCTGGATGCCAGGGTTGAACCTGGCGGCTTTAAGCCAGGCCTTCCTCCTCATATCTGTTGCCACACAGATCGGCCTGGTAGCGGTATCCATGTGGGCCACAGTGACCTCCATGATATCTCGCGCCACTATTTTTGCGTCAACAAACCCAGCTTTGAAAGAAGCTTGCTTGTCTGTTGGAATGTATGGAAGAAAGTCTGCAATCTCTCTCCTCAGACGTTGATTGGCCACCACCAGGATGGCATCGGCGTTGGCCTGTCTGAGGTGCAGGCCGCATTGGAATACATATTTTTTCTATAGGCCTTCAGCATTTTTTCCTCTTTGCCCACAAATGCCGAAGAAGTAGTACTCAAAGAGGAAGCCTGAGGCTTGGCATTCATAGATGCTACTGCTATAACTGAGGATAATGGCTGCGGATGTACCAACAAAAGTATAGAATCGCCCTCCACCTGTCTGAACTTCGCATCCCACCTTTTGTTGACTGGCTAAGTGGAGAGTGGTTTGAGCCAACCCTTTTTAGCCAGTGCTTCAACATCATTCTGTAGAGGGATGCAAAACCTGGCCTCTGCCTTAATTTTGAGCACTTCTGCCAAAACCTGATTCCGGCTCTTCGTTCTGTGGCTGAGGGATGCCCGGGTATTCAGCTATGCCCGCTATGCTGTCATGGAAGGCCATTGCTGAGGAAGGCATGTCTTGCTCTTCTTCATCAGTGTCTTGCTGATCCCCCACATTAGCCTGGCCCTCTGGGTCCATAGGGGTAGTTTCCTTCGGCGCTGAGGGTGCTGGCACTGGTACTGAAACCGGAGCTACAACTGGGGCAGGTAGCGGTGCCAGCTGAAGCGGCAGCATGGGAGGCAGCATGTTGTGTAGTATGCCCTTCAAGATGTTACCCATTTGTGGAGACCTCGTGAGAGACAAAAACCTGTCAAAGAAGCGTTCCTCAAAGGCAGGCTGGGAGAGTTCCTGCACGGCCGCTGGAGGCGAACACGCTAGTTGCCTAGTTCCCCTTGGGTGTACATGCCCTCATTGTACCGAGGTCCAGTGAAGGTCGGGTACAACGTGGTGCATGTGATCGGAGTCATTGTAACCCAGTCTGTCCTGGCCGTGGGTTTGTCAATCTGCGGCTTGCTCAGTTGGCATGCATCTGTTCTTGCTGGACTTGCTGGAGTGCTTTCCCACCTTTGGGGGTCTGGCCTCGCCGACATCTTGTCTACGCACGCCACCATCTTGTCTGTGCTTTCCGCACATGGAACTGTGTTCAACGCAGGCCTGGCAGTAGAGCCTGTGAGCTCCTCAGTGGTGGAACCGGTAGGGCCTCTAGAACCCTTGGTCATTAAGCTGGTAGCTGGAAGAGCCTTGGTGTCCTTTTTGCCGGTGTGAGGGTACGACTGACCCCTCCCGCCAGCAGGCTTCCCTGGGAAGGAGTCGCCTCTGTGGGGTGCTTTAGAGAAGAGTATGCTTACCTTCTTGGACTTTCTCCTTATGTATTCCTTAATGCTCTCCGGTGGAGTCCTGGAGAATACACTCTCCACCTCGCGAGCCGGTTTTTGAGGGACCGTGGCGTGAGAGTGTTGCACGCCGATCAGCCTTTCAATCTGTAGTCTTTGCCAAGGCACCGGAGGCAGAGCGTGTGCGGATCTGACGTGGGGACGTAACTGTCTCCCGTCGGGCACCTGCTGAAGCCTTTCGCGGACAACATGTGATGGGGACAGACTAGTGCAACAGTGGACGGTGTTCACAATTTCTGAAAAATAGAAAAAGATTAGGGAAAAATGTCACAAGCCTGCCTTCTTGGCGCCTGTGGCATACCTGGAGACTTCACCGCCATTGACATTACCTTCACGTTCCTCTCTACGTTCTGTCTTGCTACGCTCTAGCCTTTTGAGGTCGGGTGCCTGCCCTTTCCTTCTTAGCCCCGCCTTCCTTTCTGGGCTGCGTGTGCACTGTGCTTTTGCTTTTTCTCTGGGTCCAACGCTAGCTAGTTTTTCCCCTTGCAGCTGCTGCCGCCTCTTTATCCTGTCTTACTTTTTCCTCCGGGGAGCCCTCACTTGTCCTATTGTCTGTTTTTTCCCAGTCCCAGCCAGTCTTCCTTGCCTTCATTTTCCTTGCCACGGTGTCCGCTCGGTACCGCGGTTATTCTCTCTCTCCGGCTTCAGGTATTTTCTTAACTTCCTCTTCTAGCCTCTCTGCCTACTCCGGGTCGCTGATCCTCTGTTAGTTGTTCCGCGCATTCCGATTAGTGGTTTTTCTCTACCGCTTTTCTTTTGCGGTTTTCTCTCTCCCTCTCCACGGCTCTCCGTGGTCTTCTTTCTCCTTTGATTTGTAGCGTCCTCACACGTTACAGGTACCGCCCATTTCGGTACATTTACCAGCAAGCTTCTTACTCCTCAGAGAACTTCTGCTCAGATCCTCGCAGTGTCCTTTGGAAACTCACTACCTTTGCTTTCCCACTGGAAATACCACACTCGAACTCCCAGAATACTTCTGCTTCACCACAACCTACTGCCAACCTTACAACAAGAGGTTTTTTCAGCCTTTGGCTTTTTCCTCTTGCCCAAGGCGTTCCTGGGCGGGGGTCATGTGTCAGCTGTGCTTAGTACAGCGACACTGTGGCTTCCATCCGGGGAAGGCTGTACCTCTTCCAAAAGAAGAAGATATCACTAAGAAGGAACGAAAAGAAGCATTTATCTAGCACTGAAGAGCAAGGTGAGGAGAAGGAGGAGGGAGTATTGGGCATAGTGCTTCTAATGAGGACATTTCTGACAAAAAAGCATGTGGAATTACGAGGCTTGAGGCCTCACCCAGGAGCGCTGGTGAAATCGGTCTGCTCCCGTCGATGTAGAAAAGGGAGCTGGGGTGTGGTGCCATTGGGCGGGGTTAAAGGAGCCCGTACTCCTGGGGCCGCGTCCCTGCGCGCCTGTATATTTAAAGGGAAAGTGATTTTCTCTGGTGAAAAAGGGTTCTGTTCCCGTCCCTCGCGAGGGACGCCCACACAGGATGGAGGAAAAGGGACGGGACGTAGGAGTATGGAAACATAATCTAACTGTGTCAAACATAAATGGTTAAATAAGGTTTGGAATTTATAAGCAATGGAAAAACTCACGTATATAGTGCATGATGGCATGGGAATATTAGAGGAGGAGTGGGAAGGAGGACAGGGAGCACAACTGGGGATATTGGGGGTGGCAGAAGCACAAAGGGGAACTGGCATAGCTAATTTAATATGATCAGGAGCCGAAGGGGGAATTGAAATGGAGGTTAAGTGGACACAACGCTTGTGAATGCCAGAATGGGAAAACAGGGAAACAGGATGTTCAGAATATGGTCAATAATCTCCATGAGAACGAAAAGTCAAGGGTTCTCTTGTGATTCTATAACTTGAATTAATGTGATATTTTGGGTTATGTTATGATTTGGGGGGGAGTGGAAGAGGGAGAATTTGTTTTGCGTTTGCATTTACTCTTGCATTTACTGTTGATACAACAATACAAATATATTTACAACAAAAAAAAAGAAAGCACTGCAGGTGTATTGCAAGAGAAAGGATCTATATCCTTAGCTCTACACTAGCTGCAAAACATGTTCCAATGTCAGCGGCCTTTGGTTGCTGGCCTTCTACCCCAAAGCAACACCTCCTTAACATCTTCTGGGAGGTCCCAATCTTTATAGCTTAGCCTCTCAGAAATCACGCGTGAAGGTTCAGTGTTCTTTTTCCTGGGTGAAGAAGACTTCCTCCCTCTTGTGAGAGTAGATCCACTCTCTGGGAAAGACAAAATGGAGGATAGATGGACAGAAGACAGACATAAGATCCAGGTACTGCATCCTCCTGGCCCAATGCTGGACGATTATGATTTCCCAAACACCCTCAACCTCCTGATGACATGATGGATGACTGAGATTGGTGGGAACGCGTATAGGAGTGGACATTTCCAGTCCACTACGAAAGCATCCCCCAGAACTCCTCTCTGAGGAAATTCTGTGGAACAGAACAGGTTGCACTTCGTATCACTACTGGATACAAACAGATCCACTTTAGATATTCCCCAAAGGGCAAAGATCTCTGGAAGGACTTACTGAGGGAGCTCCCACTCATGGTAGATCGGACTCTGCCTACAAAGAGTGTCCGCCGTTGTATTCTCTTACCTGTTTAGCAGCCGACAGAGAGATCCCATTTTGTAGAGCCCAAAACCAGAGCTGCATGCCTACCTGCACAGTGGTAGTGACCCTACACCTAATTTGTTGAGGTAATGCATGGCCACTGTGTCGTTCGTTATTACTAGGACATTGGGCCGCATTATAAAAGTTGCGGTATGGCAACAACATCGCCGGTAGTGCTACCGGCGCAGTTGTTACCTTGCCGCAACATTACAAGTCTGCTTGCGGTTGCTGCTCTAGACGCCTGGTCAGACCAGACGTGCATAGCAGCACCCGCTAGCAGTACCGGATGGTAGCAATGGCCCCGTTATTAGGGGGACCGTTCTTACCATCCTCCCCATTCTCATTGAGCCCTATGGGGGCTCAAATGGGAATGGGGACGTACCGGGTCCGGGTCCCGCGAATGGGAATTACCGGGCCCGCAAAGGTCGGAATGGCCCGGTAATTGCCATTTTCCGGGACCCCAGTTTGGGGGTAGTCATGCCGGTAAAAATGAAAAGCCTTATCACCCTGAGCTCTAAAAGGTGTATATGTAATCTTGATTCTGCAGGGGACCAAAGCCCGCTCATTGTCAGATCCCCCATGTGAGCTCCCCATCCCATGAGGGAAGCATCCGTGACTACAGTTATCTCCGGCCAGGGTTGCCAAAAAGGTTCCCCGATCATTATGTTCTCCACACAGGCCCACCACAGGAGGTCCTGTATGACCTTGCTCGGGAGCTGAACAAGGTCCATCATCCTACCTGAGAACTGTGAGCATTGGGATCTGAAGGCCCACAGGAGGGACCTCATCCTGAGTCGGGCCTCTGGCACCAGAAAAATGCAGGATGCCATGAGGCCCAGCAACCTTAAAAATCGAATGCCATAAAATGTTGAGCATTTTAGAATATCATTACCAAGATATGTTGAGCCCTCAACTCGGGAGGCAAAGCCTTCCCCTGAGGAAGAGTCCAGGACTGCCCCAATGAATTGAAGCATTTGAGAAGGTGTCACTTGAGATTTATTAAAGTTGAGGGAGAAGCCTAGTTTGTGGAGGGAGTGGCAGGTGCTGTTGCGATGTTGCATTGCCTGTTCGGGAGAACGAGCTCTGATCAGCCCATCCTCTAGGTAGGGAAAGATGTGAATCGCTCCCCTCCTTAGATTTGATGCCACTACCGCCATCAACTTGGTGAAGACCCTTGGTGCGGAGGTGAGCCCAGAAGGCAGTATTCAAAATTGATAGTGAGAACTGCCAAATGCGAAAGTCAGGTACCTCCTGCGTCTGGGATGTCTAGGCAGATGATAGCATCCTGAAGATCGAGTGACACCATCCCGCCCTGGAGCTGAAGGGTATGGGGGATCTGCAAAAGAGTGGCTATCCTGAATTTGTCTTTCCTGAGAAACTTGTTCAAGTGCCTCAGGTCCAGGATGGGTCGTAGTCCTCAGTTTTTCTTGGGAACCAGGAAATAGGTAGAGTACCAGCCCTGGTTTTGTTCCACTACAAGTACCTTCTCCATGGCACCTTTCTCCAACAGTGAAAGAATCTCCTGTAGGAGGTGCAGATCTTGATCCTGGAGAGGTTGTTAGCTCAGTGGACAATCCAGAGGCCTTTGCAGAAATGGGAGACAGTACACTTCAGTGGCCATGCATCTGAAGTAATTAGATGTCATATTTGCAGATGCTGAGGAAGTCTGACTCCCACTGAGGACCTATGAGCAAAGTGATCACAGAGGTTTTGGGGCTGGGGCTAAGAGCAAGGAGGGGCTTGCTACCAACAGTTTTTTCTCCACGACCTCTAGGGGTACGTGTACATTTTTTCTGCCCTTCCTTTTGAGCTGCTTGACCTATTCCCTTCAGGCGTGTCTAGGCCTGACTGAAGGTACATTTTGTAACCTTTGCACACACTCCTGATGCATTTCTGTGGTGCGTGGTGGAGAAAGAAGTCATCAACAATAGAGGAGGGTCCACTGAGGACTTATTATCCAGACATGAACAACACTGGATTTAAATGTAACACACACACACATTCATGGACTCAATGACCAGTTGCACTGAAATAAGCAGTTGTAATGATTATCTTGGTGTAATTTTCACCCGCCAGTGTTTTGGTATTTTCCAAGCATTTTGGAGCTTTGTACACATTTGTATCAGCTTCGAGTTCCTATTTTAAGTTGCAAATCCCTCACTTTATTATATACTTCAATATCTTTCATTTGATTGTGATTTTTTTAAGTTTAGTCCATCAGTGATCAGTTATCTTTTTTGCCAATTACATGTTTAACATTGTTATACGTTATTTATGTAGACATATTTGTTTGTGGCACTTTGGCCCAATTTGTTCGGATGATCATTTGTTTACATTGTTGGATATCATTGTTAATATGTGTCTGTGACCTGCAAGCACGGTGCCTCTTTTGAAAAAGATTCAAACTATGTTTAATATGAGTGCATGTATTACTGTAAGGATTCGAGGTTTGAGTCCATTTTCCTTACAATTCTATTTGCTTGCATTCCAATGACAATCGTCTGTACAGCTTGAATATGATTTGATTCATGTAATTTATGTACCTGAGGTTATATACAGCTGTCTAATTTGCCTAAAGGAACAAATGTTTTTTTAAATAGTATATTCAAAAAATTATTTCTGACTTGTACGTCTGAAGTTTCATTCATTTGGTCTAATTTTTCATCACACGTTATCCATGCTGATTTTTTAACACTACATTATTCATATACCTGACTGGACTTTCATGATACTATGGCGAGAGTGATATGTGTTAAGATGACCGCCACCATCACTCATGGCTCTCCTTTCACGCCAGTCCTTCTCTTGTGCCCATTGTACTTGAGCCTCGCATTGCAAATGGCTGCCGATACACCATCCCCGCTTCCCTTCTTCAGAACAGCAGATCCCTACATAACCGAGGTGCTGCGACTTCAGCTACCATGATTTCGCGAGCAGCTGGCATCAATAATTTACAGCTAGCAGCTTTAGTTTTCAGAGAGATTATTATCCTTAACGGCATGTATTTTGTCTTTTTCTTGCAGTGTTCCACGTGTTAACATCAACTTTTCTACCCCTTGATTGTCTACTGTGCTTATGAGCTCACACTTGCAAAAGCACACACATGTATGACCACGGTTTTAATCTTCTTTTGTTTTTGACTTCCCCCTAAGAGTATTTGTTAGTCAAGTTTTTGAAGGGTAATTTAGTCCCCCCCCTTTTTGTCAGGAAGCTAATTTATGCCTGTAATATGAATCCACTCACAGTTAATTAACATTGCGCTGTGCAGGTACTTGCATTGAATTGACCAGATATATCGTTTCTGTCCAAATATTGTGTGTCCATTTCTCTAGTGTTGACACATGTTTTATGTCGTATTGCAGCGTTCCACATCCACAGCTCCGAGGAACACATGACATAAGTAAGGCCCTTCTGTCGAAACTAAGACCCCCCACTAGATTCCAATGCAAAACATTTTTTGTTTTCAGTGGTCCGAGTCACAGTCACTCTAAAGCGTTGGTCAGAAACGATTTAAAGTTTTTGGCTATTGAGGTTTCAGCTCTAGATAGGTTATACTTGAATCTTTGGACTATGTGCCACTAGTTGGCCGGTTGATGACCATACAATTGTACTATCCATGTGATTGCATGCTAGTATGGGCCATCTGCCCCGTGCTATTTATAGTACAACTATGCAGTACTTGCATTATGTAATTTGAGATGTACTTTTGTGCTCTATACATGTGTGTTTATTCTTTCGTTTCTATTCAATATTTTATTTCTAGTTTTATGTGTGCAGTAGAATCATGTGCCTCACTGTTTTTGCATGAATAAATAATGTGGTGTTGACACTAGCACCTGGACATTCTTAATTAAGTAGGCTAATTGCTACTGGTTGATGAATTCGTTATGGTTTTTTGATTAAAATACTAATTTTTGTGTTTCTTTCACTGGGCCTCATTACGAGTTCGGCGGTAGCCATGCCGGAAAAACTGGACTTGTAGTGACTTACCACCCCTGTGATTGCCGGAATCACCGGGGCATTACAACCCCGGGGACCCAGTAATTCCGGAGGCAGAATTCCATTAATCCATATGGGGATGGGGACAATGGAAACACTGGTTCCCTCGGTGACGGAGCCGGTGTTTCCATTTCTGTCTGCAGGCAGGTGGCGTTACTCCCGCCAGGTCAGACCTGATGAGAGTGACACCTTCTGTCTGCAGAACTCGTAATCTGCCGGTCCGGAAACAACGGTGGCGGCGGGTTTACCGCCACCGTTGTTTCCAGACCAGCAGCCTCTAAATGAGGCCCACTGACTGAAGGGATTGGCAAGTAGCCTCTTTTCCATCATTAATAATGTTATTAAAACCACCTTGCACCGCACTTTCAGGAATGCTTTCCTCAGCTTGGGCAATCACATTCCACAATGTGTAGGTGTATATTGCTAGTGCACAAGATGCGTTATGGGCTTTTTATGTTATGATTGTAACTGATGCCTTCGGCTTCGATGCAATCTCAGCACGGTCGATGATGTCAACATCATTTGAGAAGACATATCGGAGGCCTTCGGACTCAGGCTCTTGTGTGCTGTCAAAGCCTTACTCCATTCCCTGCTGGTATTGGGGGATGCAGTGGGATCATTAGCCTATTTTGGCTCTTTTGAAAGATTAGGAGGAGCCGTCTTTGAAAATACCTCCAACATTCTCTCATGGAAAATTTCCCATTCTGCTGCTGACGCAATCTTCTTGGGAAAACGTACCTGATGTTTATAAGGCGAGGAATCCGAAGACGAATGATGGCGTCATTTTTTACTCTTCGTCCGTGAAGATGGAGGAGTGACGGGAATCACTCCTGTATGTTGATTTCTTTGAACGTTTGGAACGTTTCTTGGGCCTTTTACCAGAGACTTTTCTCTGGTTGAACTCCTATTTTGGAAGATTTCCTTTTCGAAGGTGTAGAAGACAGATTTTGAAACCGACCGACGTAGGGCGAGCTTTGACCTTCTCTGCTTCAATGCCTATTGTTCATCTTTTGGCAGGAGCCTCCTTCGATGACTTCATGATCTTTGACGAGGCACCAACAATAAATCCTGTGCAGATCGGTGATGGACATCTTCGAGTCAGAGTCCGCACATCTCTTGAAGCCTGGTTTCGGTATAGACATTGTGATAAAATCACTGAAAGATTTAAAAATATGAAGACCTTTGCCAAAATGTTCCAAGAGCTTGCTGTGATTGGAGAACAACAGAACTGAGGCAACAGGCGCAGTGCATGCTATTGATACGATCATCCACGCCACGCCCAGATGTGGGAATGGAAACCGTCGAGGGACATAGACTACAATGCCGCACCTCACCCCCTGCTGTCAAAATATTTCCAAGACTGCAAAGCAGGATACGAATATATCTAAGAAATGAAACTGTGGGAGAACACAATCCATTACAAGGATATTTCTTTAGTGTTTGATGTTTCCCGACGGACCTAGTTGGGTGGGAAACGATGTACAACGAAATGTCCAACACAAATTTAAAAAAAAACCTTCGACAAGGCGCGGAGCACATCAGAGTACGCATTAGTGCTGTTAGCACTGCTTTTGGACTGCGGACATTCGTCAGCGGTGATTGCTGACGAAAAACTTCTTCCTTCTACATAAATACAATCTGAGAAAGTCGGTCGGAGAGTCTTATGGTCTTGTGTACCTTGTGGAGACTTTAGCTGTGACCGGTCTTGGATTGTACTCCACTCTATTTGGATTTCAACCTGTGTGTGATTTGGAATGCTTACTAGAACTACAGAAACAACAATTCCCTCTTACTGTTTCCCAAACAGTCCCCTCTCGCTGTCTAGCTGGAACTGAGAGGGAGGAGGAATAAAAACTTTCAAAAGACCATTCGCACCGCGGGGCGGACGGAGAGTTTTATGGTCATCCAGAGCAAGGTAAGTATGAAATGACATTGTACTGTTATAACCAGTAATTTCTTTGGATTGGGAGACTCTCTTGGAACACTAAAACAATAACCTGCTTAACTGATGAAAGCTAACAAAGCTATAGAGCAGTGTGTTATATTACAACCTGCGTGGCTGCTACAAGTTAATTCAGAAAGGCACATAATGGTCGCATCAACCGGCCCAAAGACGCAGCATCAAACAAAGAAAAACAGGGCAAGTGAAGCACCTTTAAATACATCAATAATCCTGGACCTTATATTAACAAAGAAATGCAGAGTATCAAATGAACCGTCAACGTTACAACAAACGGAAAAACAGACGGATACAATCATCAAATCGCAATTGTGCAAAGGCTGAAAAAAAACATACTTTTTTTGCAGCAAGGCGGTGCACTAGTGGAGCGGGAGGAAACGCATGGCAGAAATGAACATTCAAAATGAAACCAGAACAAGGCACTATTATCACATGTAGACAGTGAAAACAGCATAGCAGAAGAAACCAACAGTATGCGAGTAACAATGGAGCCGACAGGAAAGTTTAGCAAGGAGCAAAATCAGCCAAACAAATGGAAACCGCACTAACAATGAGACAAAAACAACAAATGCCTGCAACTTACAAACTCCTACGAATCAAGACTGTATGAAAGACAATCTACATGTGAATACTTGAAATTTCCAGGAGTTGAAAATGAAACACTTACCAGAGCACATGGAGAGAAATGATAAAGAAAACAATGAGACGTTGTTGGCTACATTGAGAATTCGAGCTGAACAAGCAAAAATCAAACGCCAGCAGAGATATAACAGCCAAAATAATTAAAATCAAACCATATCCCAGAACATACAGCCTGAGAAATCCAGAGTAGCAAGACTATCTTTAGACATAACGGAGACTGAGTCCATTATGTGGAACCAAATATTTGGGACAAATAGACCCAACACAACAGCAAATGATACAATGAAGTTAACATCAACGCCACTATAAAAAGGAATAAAAACCAAGTTACTACTGAAAGAACAAATCAAGAAGGAAATGCAACATAGACAGACACATATGGGAACTAAGACACTAACTTCACATTCACCGGTTGGAAACAAAAATGAGCGTAGTACAAGACAGCTGCAAGGTCAAATAAATGAGAATGAAGAAAATACTAAAGAACAGGATAAAAAAAACTGAAAATAAAAATAACGACGACATTGACTTGTGGATATTGTTACTGTCAGAAAAATGCAAATGAGCAGCATCAAGCAATACCAACGGCCATGCTGGATTTACAAAATAAATTAGTTATTGGCTGCTTCCACATTTGCACTGACACCATTCTTAAAACTACTTGAAGCGCATAATGACGCAATGAAAGATAATAAAACAAATACACACATAACAAATAAACAGAGACATTTATAACTCGCATACAAACAAGGTTAGATAGCGAAGCAGAGACATTGGCCAAGTGGCAGGCCAGGCTGTTTGATATTGCGAGGGCTGACCGAAGAGAAAAAAAAGATATGGCAGCTACATTATTAAGTACAATACAATACCTGCAACACGACAAGAACAGAAACTGCTAGAATAGGCTGTGTGACCAAGTAATGGCGCATTAAACAGATCAAAGAGATGAAAAGTGGGGTAAAATAGAGAAAACAACTCAGAAAATGGAAAAAAGAAAGAACAACCTAAATAGGTACAACACGATAACATACTGATGCAACAACGACAACTATCTGTTAAAGTCAACACATTACAGAAACAGACTGAGAATCAAAAGATTAAAAGCTTGGAGGAAGAGAAACAACTTACCTTTTCCATCTTCGAAGACCCTCAGAAAATATTGAAAATAGAAAGCAAGACCAAGCAGAAAACATCTGAACAAAAGGAAAAAAATAAACCATTAAGAGCTAAAGCTAAGACAAGAGGCTCCCGTGCCTTCTTAAGAAATATAAAGTTACCGTCCCCAAAAATAGCTCAGAAGAGAAAAGACGAGGGAAAACAAAAAAATGTTCAAAAAGAAAAACATTGAGTATGACTAGCGAAAAGAACTCAACGTTAACACCACCAGCCGAGAGATTAACTGAACAAGAAACACTTCAAAGGGAGATCATGATGAACTGTCAACCTATACACTAGATGAAGAGGGAGAAAACTCGATTATGCTAGTAGAGGAATATATTGTGATAGATGAAGGTACTTCACTGAACACCACAATGGACAAATACAATTATCATCTATCATTAAAAGACAATATAACTCTCTCCTGCGAAGATATTTCAGATATTGAGCTAGAAACTTCTTTGGGATCCTTAAGCGAGAATAACACAACAATAAGTACACATGCTTGTACCACAGGAAATCCAATATACAGAGAGAAAGAATATCTGTCATCTCAGATACCAATATTTGACAATCCTAGAAGTTCATATTCGGCCAGGATTATCAATATCAGATCTATGTGGAAGCGAGAAGACCTTGTTCTGAATAGAACTAACGTCTTAAGCTTATTTAATGCAATACCAAAACTGCATTCGATAGAGTCAGAAGACCTTAAAACAGTAGAATTCCTCTATGAAGAAGACACAGATCAGTTTGCAGTTAATTTAAATTCCCCACATACAGCCATTATCATAAAGGAAGCTACAAAATCTTTTCAAACCTTAGAATTTGAAATAATACATAAGAACTTAAATATAAATGGAACTAGAAGGGACTACGTGAACACAAAGCTGCAGCAGATGGACAAGCAGAGATCTTTGAAATCGACATATTTGCAAACAAAGCATCTATACCGAGAGGAATACCAATAAAACTACTAGGAAAGCATAACATAATGCCTGTAGTACAACTACGCCTTGTGAACTAACCACTTGGAACATGAGGGGACATGTACATATCTTCGAAAATCATAATCAGCAATTGCGAACTGCAGACTTAATCTGTTTGCAGGAAACATGGATAAGTAAACATCCGATATGTGACGGCTACACTGTATTCATGAATCCTGCAATTACCAGACACAAAGGACAGCCATCAGCAGGATTATTAACAATGATTAGAGCTCTCTCTAGCCAATAACTGGGATGCAATGAAAGCTGTGGTTAGGGGATCCTTGATAGCCCAAGGCGTAGCATACCATCGAAACCGGAAACAGATCCGCCTATCCCTGGAGGAGGACCTGCGAGCAGCTGAGGAAGCCCAGAAAAAGAGTGGCTGGTCTCCCAGAACACAGAGAGCGCTCCGCTCGGCCAGGAAGAAATTGGAGGCCCACTATGCAGAACACACTGCGCAACTCTTGGCGAAGACCAAACAATTTTATTATGCCAAAAGCAACAAGGCCAACAAATTACTGGTGGCCAAGCTAGCTAAAACGAGACAGACCAACACAATTATAGGGCTCCGAGACCCACGGGGGGTGATACACCACTCCGAACAGTCGAAACTACAACTAGCTTCGGACCACTTAACCCAGGTCATGACAGCACCCCCGCGAGATCGGTCCAGGCAGGAGGCATACCTGCGGAACGCAGCCTTGACACGTCTCTCAGATTCCACACGAGAGCAGTTGGAAGCCCCGATAACAGATGAAGAAGTTGACGAAGCCATCAAGGCCCTCAAATCGCGGGCCCCGGGCCCAGACGGATTCTCCCCGAGGTTCTATAAGATATTTAAGCTCCAACTTATCCCCCATATGGTGGCCCTTTTCAACTCTTTCCAGGTCTCGGGATCTGTGACCCCCACGATGCAAGAGTCGGTGACGGTCCTCCTTCCTAAGCCGGGGAAAGACCCGAGAGATCCGGCGTCATACAGACCCATCGCCTTACTGAATATCGACGCCAACCTGTACTCGAAGATTTTGGCTAACCGCCTGGCACTTACCCTCCCGGAAATAATCCACCCCGACCAAACAGGCTTCATTCTTCACCGAGCAGCAGGGGACAACATCCGGCGGACTCTGAACCTAGTGAACATTGCCCACCGCAACTCCCAAGGCCTCGCCTTAATGGCCCTGGACGCAACCAAAGCCTTTGACAGAGTCGATTGGTCCTATCTGGAATGCACCCTGGAAGCATTTGGGTTCGGCCCCACAGCCCAAGCCATGATCCTGGCGAACTACAAGCAGCCCAAAACCATCCTTAGGATCAATGGCGCCCACTCAGCCCCGATACCTCTGTCTTGTGGGACAAGGCAGGGCTGCCCGCTGTCACCCCTACTCTTCGCCCTCACAATGGAGCCCTTCGCCCAGAAGATCAGGCGGAATGAATCCATTAAGGGACTTCAGGTGGGCCCGTCCCATCACAAAATCGCTCTCTACGCGGACGATGTACTATTGACACTTACGGAAGCCAGTACTTCAGCGAAGCACGCCCTGGCCGAAATAAAGGAGTTGGGGGAGGTCACCGGCTTTACTATCAACTTCGCCAAATCAGTGGCCCTAGGAATCGGCCTCCGCCCAGAAGAAAAAGAGGCGTTAACGGATCTGTGCCCGATCGAGTGGAGGGACCACTCGATCCCCTATCTGGGAGTTCTCATCCCAGCGAACCCAAAGGAGACCTATCAGGCGAACTTTCCCAAACTGATCAAGGAGCTGGAGGGGGACCTGAAGCGCTGGACCACGCAAGAGATCTCACTAATGGGCCGGATCACAGCCGTCAAAATGAACCTGCTCCCTAGGTTCCTCTATGCCTGCTCATCCCTATCGGTGCCCTTCCCGGCCCAGGCCCTCCACGACCTACAGAGGAAGATATCGAAATTCATATGGAAAGGCAAAAAAGCCAGGATCCCCCACAAGACCCTGATTGGTAACGCCAGGCTAGGAGGCCTAGGGGTCCCGGACCTGCAGGCCTATAGGACAGCTGCGCAACTGTCACATCTACACGCCTGGCAGTCGAACACGGCCCGCCCCAGATGGGTGGAACTGGAGCAAGCCCAGCTTCCGCTCCCCCTCCGGTTCCTCCCTCACATCCAACCTTCTCTCAGGGCGCGCTGGAAGGACATCCTACTGACAACGAAGCAGACCCTAAGCTCCTGGGACTGGGCTTTAAAGCAGAAGGGAATCCCGAGGGGCCGGGGCCCCCTTTCGCCGATCTTTCACAACCCCGACTTCTCCCCGGGATCTCTCCCCCGCAACTTCCAGAACTGGATAAACGGGGGCCTTGAAACCCTGGGGCAGATGTACTCCGAAAACAGACCCCGGACCTTCGAACAGTGCAAGGAGACTTTTCGGCTCCAAGAGAGGGACAGATTCACATACTGCCAGCTCCGCCACTGGTGTTCACACCCCCAGACCCTCCAGGCGGCAACTCGCCCCCCGACTCCACTGGAGCTTACTCTCGCGGATTTGCCGGCTAGAGGAAGAACTTCAGCCATATATAGACGCTTCTCGAGGGACTTTCTGGCGGCAAAAACTCGATCCATGGCTCAGTGGGAGGCGGACCTAGGCCATCCGATTGATGACCAAACCTGGGTAGACATTTGGTCCCGCACCCACTCCTCCTCCACCTGCGTCACCAACAAAGAATGTGCATACAAACTCACCCTGCGCTGGTATTACCCCCCTCTCAGACTCCACCACATGAATCCACAAGTGGACCCCGCCTGCTGGAGAGGCTGCAGTCAACCGGGCTCTTACTTTCACATGTGGTGGACGTGCCCCAAGATCCAGCAATTCTGGACCAGGTGTCTCTCAACCATTGAACAAATCACCGGCTCCGCCCTCCCACTGGACCCTGAGACAATTCTACTGGGGATCCCGGTCCCCGGAATCTACCCCCGCTCCGGCAATAGGGCCAAGCTCCTCACACAATGCCTCTTGGCGGGCAAGACAGTTCTGGCCCGTTTCTGGAAGTCACAAGACGGCCCCTGCCTAGCCCACTGGTGGGGAAAATTGTGGGACATCTTAATAGCGGAAAAGGTCACCGCAGCGAGAGCAGGGACTCTGCACCGCTTCCAGAATGTATGGGCCCCAGTGATGGACTATGATCAGCGATTTCCCGCAATGACGTTCAAACCAATCAACGCCCGCTGGGCCCTGAGGGACCAGGAGAGTACGCACCAGGCGGGGGTGATAGACTGAATCTCTGGCCCGGGAAAACCGGAATGATGGGGGGAAAGGGACACAAAGCCAAAATCTCTTCTTTGCTATATTACACTGCCATCCGATACTGTATGTAACCTATACTGCCTTGCTATAAATAAACATATTTAAAAAAAAAAAACAATGATTAGAGCTGGAACTAACTTAACCGTCATAGAAACAAATAATTTGAATTCCTTTGTCCAAATTGTGAGTGTGAAAATTATTTCCACTCCTAATAAAGAGATTCATTAAAGAAATAAACATCAGACTAGTAAGATCGCATGCATATTCAACACATACTGGAATCCTACAGCAATCAATAACAATTCCTTTATGGATGCAATATTTACTGGAATAGACAATCTGGGAATCCACTACCCGAACAGAGAAATAATCATATGCAGTGATTTGAACATACATCTCATTTGCAAAAACAGTAATGAGATACCAGACAACAAAATTACAATGAAAGCGCAAACATGGAAAAAAAGAATGCTCATTACGAAATATCGTACTCATAAATGGTCGATTGCAAGGAGATATACCGCCGGCTCCAACATGGGAAAAAAGCACCTCTGCATCTCATCTTCACTATAATTTTGTAGCACGGTCACGATCTTGACATGATGAAAGTCTCAGAGAATACAAATGGTGACCACAACACTTTAACTTTGTCCTGGAAAGAAAAGAAACTCAGAATCGCTCCCAAATAAAGTCAACACATGCTATAGAATTAAACCATGGGTTGAACCATCTTAGAATATCGGAGGAACAAATAAAAAGATTACCATAAAATTTCTGAGACATCGAAATGACAGATAGTATGAAATTGCAATATGAATGGCTTCTATTACCATTCAGACGGTCAAATCAAAAACCACTACCGACCTTACCAATTGACACACTCAATTGAGAAATAGCGAACAAGAAAAAGATACTGAGAGCACACATACACACTTGTCAAAAACTACAGCAAGAAAAAGTGAGAATCATCAAAAACAAATGCAAAATGATGCTGAATATATGCTAGCAACCTTAAAACAACGAAATTCTAGAGAACTGTGGAATTTACTAAATCATAACAGCCAGAATAAAGATGTACTGATAGCAGATGTGACAGAACGAGATTGGATTAACCCCTTTACCGATCTTTAAAAGAAAAAAGATGACAAAATACGAGATACAAAATTGAAAACAGAGAAGATCCAATGGAATTTCGAATGGTCCTACAACAAAGTACTAAACATTGTTACTCATCTAAATCCCTTGCAAGCACCAGGGTATGAGTAACGGAATTCTAAAAACAAATCCAAGAATTTTGACAAAATTTTGCCAGCAGCTTTTCAGGTTAATAATGGCACAAAAACAAATTCCAACAACCTGGAAAGCTGGGATAATAATTCCAATCTTCAAAAAAGGGGATAAGAAAAAAACAACAAACTATCATCCAATAGTGTTGTTAGATCCCATAGGTAAAATATTTGCTATAGTTTTGCAAGGGAGACTGACAGAATGGATCGAGGCCACTAACCGATATGACCCCAGGCAAACAGGCTTCACCAGAGGTGTCGGAACGAATATTAATCTATTCATTCTTAACCTGTTGAAACTAGAAGCCATGAGATCAAAGACTCGGGGAATAGCGGTATTCATAGTTTACCAAATGGCCTTTGACAGTGTACATCGTCTAAAATTGTGGAAAAAACTTAAAACATGGAAATGCCCAACTAACATCTTAGAACCAATAAAAACACTTTATACATCAACTAATGTTCGAGTCAGACTATCACGAACAGGTGCAGTATCCGAGGAAATTCCTACGTGGCATGGCTAAAAGCAAGGCTGCCCCCTCGCAGCAACACTTTTCAATTTATAGACATCAGACTTTGAACAAAGCCACAATACTTGAATAACTAATCATCTGATCTTAAATGGAACTCCAATCAGGTGGTTAATGTATGCAGATGACCTAGTTATGGTCGACAAAACACAAATTGGCATGCAAAAAAGAGTCAATGCTATACAACGCTATGCTGAAGACAATGATCTAACCATAAATTTGACAAAGTCCCAAGTAATGTCACTAACGCAAGGAGACAGGAATACAAAGAATGAAATCAAAATATATCTGGACAACACAAAACTGGAGAATGTAAAAACCATCAAATATCTGGGCAAATGGATAGACCAGATGATTGGAGGAAATGAATGCTTAACACATCTAACATCTAAATTGACTCATTAGCTCGACAAGGAACGCTTATCCATAAGAAATATGGAAAATGTTCCTTCAAACCTGTGACTACGTTCTATAAGCAAAAAGTCATAGCGATCGTGACATATGGTGGTGAAACATTATTGAATATCCATTGGAAGATATGGAACTATTTGGAGGGAAGATTTTGGAGAAAAATATTAGCAATGCCCAACTCTTTCCCAGTAGAACATATACGATTTAAATTAGCACTACAATCAATATATTCCATTGTATTGTGGAAGACACTGGATCTATACAGAAAAATAACAACTAATGATGAAACTCCAGCGATTCAGATATTGCGGACAAGGCAGACATCATCGAATACGATACGATTTTAAATTTGTGGAAAGAAGCCTATAAACATGCAATGACAAGCTTTCAAATTACAGAAGAAATGTTGATATGCAGACCGGATGAAGCAAAGAAAAAACTACAATTCAGAGAATACAAAAAAACTCAGAATGTCAATTAGCACTGAATTATCAGATGCACTGTAGAGCATTACACCAAATACCAGAAGAACGAGAGATACGTTTCTTCGCCTACGATGGAACATACTCCCGACAAGAGAAGTGCCAACAAAAATGTGACAAATCAACAAGGACTTAATCTTTTGTCGATTCTGCAGAAATGGAAACTAGATTGAAACCCCTTTTCATATTTTTATGGAATGCCCAGCTCTAGATAAAGAAAGATCAACATTTGCAGCAATGTTACCTATTGAAGAGAAATCACAAGATAGAGAAGATCGATGGACAACGATAATTCTTGGCACTCATAAAAGTTTAACATCAAAAATTATTCAATTCTGGTCAGAAATAATAGACAAAGCGATAGAGTGTGTGTCAAATAACACTACTAAATTTCCGGTGGGTTGCTGATCATTGCATGCTTTAATTTTTAGAAGGAAAACAGAATCATGGAATATTTGAATTTTATTTTTACTTAAGAAATGGAAATGAGAAATAATTCATTATGCTCTGATTTGATGGCAACATTGTGTTAAAGATAAAAGTTTGTAATACAACTAAAAATCTAAAATTAAAAAATTAGAAGGATAGATAGACGGTGCCTTACCATGGACAGATTTGTGAACCAGGAGAAGAAATTTAAATGTGTCCCAGTTTTGCATCAACTGTCGTCCAGCCTGGTGGTGTTAAGAGGAAGTAGGTGTGAAATGAGGGAGTTCAAAGAGAGTCCTTGTAGCAAAATTAATGATCTTGTCACGAGGACAGAAAGCATAGTTGGGGAAACCAAGGGGGATGCTGGCACAGTAGTCCAGTTTAAAGAAGACACAAGTGGTGTTTAAATGAAGCAGGTGCCAATATGTACCCAATATTTGGAGATTGAGGCAAGCTACGATTGCAGTTTTGCAGATGAAATGAAGGTGTGAGAAGAATCATAGAGAACGCTGAGATTTCCAGTTGTAGAGGAGTAGGGGAGAGTCATATGGGAACTGGAAAGGCACGGAAGGAGACGAGAGAGTATTTCTCAGGGAAGAAGAGCACCTCTGTTTTGGAAGAGTTGAACATCGGAGAGTGCAAAGCCATCCAATATTTAATGGCAGAGAGACAGTTTGAAATTTTTATACAGAGATCAGAGAAGAGTTCATAAAAAGAGAAGATTTGGGTGTCGTCCGCAATGAGTTTTTGAAAGAGAACACAAAGGAGGAGATTAGTTGACCAAAAGCAGCAGTGTCTACAGAGGAGAGGACCTAAGACAGAGCCCTGTGGAACACCAACAGTTAGAGGAGAGAACTGAGAGGTGGTGTTGTGGCAGGAGACAGAGAACTGGTAAGGTGTTTGTTAGGATTCAATGCAAACAAGGGCTTGATTGAAGAGAAAGAGCATAAAGGAGATCACAGTGATTGATCGACAGTGTCAAAGGCAGCGGACAGATTAAGGAGAGTTAACAGACATTCATGAAAGCAGTTTCCTTGGAGTGACAGGAGCGAAAACCCGCTTTAGGGGGTCTTAAAGGTTGTGGATGCCTGAGAAATTGGTAAGATGGTTGAACACAACCCTTTCCATCACTTAGAGTAGTGCTGAAGGAGAGACCGATCAAAAGTTTTCCAGTAGGTTCGGGTCAGCCCCTTGCTTTTTTAGGAGACGATGATCATGGCCATTTTGAAAATAGAGGGAAAGCAAGAGGAATCGAAGGACAAGTTGAAGAGTTTAGCTAGATGAGATGCCACTAAAGGGGCAATAGGCTTAACTAGCTAAGGAGCGAATGGGAGTCAGGAAGAGAAGGAACCTAAACCATGGGTGGAAGGAAGGAGTAAGTGTTCAGATAAACATAGGTGGTAGTCAGCAAGCAGTCAAACTAGAGGAAGAAAGAGCTGCTCATGTGGAAGGGGAAGGACTAGGCATCCAAAAAGCTTTTATTGAGGAAAGAGAGATCCCATTGGGTAAACCTAGGGCTAGCAGGAGCCCTGGAGCAAGCCAGTGCAGTAACATTCTGGTGGGTAAGTTCGGCTAAGGCAGGATTAGACAATGAAGGAGGTTGTCAGGAATGCCCAGAGGAAGTCTCCCCATTATCCCACACGTAAAGTTACAAAGTTCACATTACGCCAATACCAGCGCAAAGCTACGGCATCCACGTTACCATGGCGTCTCTGGCTGCCGCTCCACAAACAAAGCTATCGCGCTTCATGGGGAAGGAGTCACGGGCTTGCACGGCCACCCGTTAATACACTTCCACCCGGAAGGACCGCACTCGCCGCTTCCGATTGTTTCAATCTTAGCGTTAGCCAGTTTGCCCCTAAACTCTTGTTCTTGTTTTGGTTCTATTGTCTTTGCCCGTCTCCTTGACCTGCCCTACCTTGCTCCCCCTCCTTTCCCTATCCTCCAAGTATCCTCGATTTTCCCAAGTGGTAACCTCCTGCATTGCCAACTCGGAACGCTAACTGACCTGCATCTGCTCGCTGATTTGGATACTTCACTGCTTGCACGCTGCCAACTCGCAACGCTAACTAACCTGCATCTGCCCGCTGATTTGGATACTTCACTGCTTGCACGCTGCCGACTCGGAACACCACCTCACCTGTTACTGCCTGCTGACTCTGTTTTTTTTCAACCACACATCATTACCTCAGACTCCATTCTACGCTGCAACCGGAAGTACTCACAGCGTTATCAAAGCTTTCTGGTACTGAATCTGGACAGAGCCTGCATCGCCCAATACTGTGCACCTGGACTAGAGACTTCCTCTTGGCGTTTAACTTCTTAAGGCGTCCTTGTTTCGGCGGGACAGGTACGGACTAGAGACTGCCTATTGTGCCGGTTAGGCGTCCTCGTGCCGTCGGGTATAGGGTAGATTGGGTATTGCAGACCTCCTCCATCACGCCTCACCGGAGAGCCGTTGGTAAGTGTTCACCCATTCAGTTTATGTTCTTTTGGTGTACACTCATGTTCTTTCTTAGTCAGTTTAAGTCCACACCTTGATTGTATTTTGGTTCTCTTCTTGTTTGTTTGTTTGTTTATTCATTTGTTATGCGCACCAGACTCGTAAGTAAAAGGGCGCAGCAGTATGGAAATGCAAAGCTTACAAAGTTACGAAATGAGCACAGGATACAGTATTTACATGCTTACAAGGTATACACAATGTACAAAATAATGGCAAAGAATAGATATGGCCTATATAATCACAGAAGTAAACAATAAGCACTGTACAAAAATATATGTTACAAAGGTAAGGCCCTTCGTATATCACTTAGGCTCACAAGTAGATTAGATTACTCACAGGAAGACTAGATTGCACATGGTCTTCAAATGTAATACACTATTAATGCCGGGTAAGAGGTCTCTTCAGATGTGGGCAGGTCCACAGCAGGTACAGGGGGACTAGAGGTCAGTGGCGATGATGTATTTTATTACATTTTATCTGAAATTTAGGTAGGGTTGGTCAGCTCTCAGATCTTGAGGCAGTGAGTTCCAGAATTTAGTAGCCTTTACAGTAAAGCTGTTGCCACCAATAGTAGTGAGTTTGTATTTAGGTATGGTTAGAAAGTTAGCATTCCCTCATCTGTTAGGTCTGAGAGAGGTTCTTCTCTGGAATTTATCTGTGAGGTAGCTAGGGGCTGCGTTATTAAGGGCTTTGTAGGTCAAGGAGGGGGGTTTTAGTTGTATTTTATTGGATGTAGATAGCCATTTATGCTGGTGTCTCAAAGAGGAGATATGTTTTTTTTTATTTATGCCTAGGGCTGCTCTTAAGGCATTGTTCTGTAGTGTTTGGAGCTTTTGGATGGTAGATTTATTAGCCCCACTGTACAGGGCATTACAGTAGTCAATTCTGGAGAGTATTAGGGCTCTGGCCAGGATCAAGCAATTGTTGTCGGAGAGGAAAGGCTTACCAGCTCTGATTAGCTTGCAAGTGTAAGCTGTAGAGGAGGTAAGGGATATGATCTGTTTATCAAAGGACAATGTGGAGTCCAAGTAGAATCCAAGGGTTTTTACCTCCTTAGAGACTTTAATAGTGTTCCCGTCAATATTAAAAGAGGATAATTCTTGGCCCAGTTTTTTAATGTTGGCCCGGGAACCCAGAATTATTAGCTCAGTCTTATCATCGTTCAAGCACAGGCCATGAGTAGCCATCCATGCTTGGATGATAAGGTAAACTTTGTTCACTAATCCTGTGTCTGTAATGTAATCCCCAGAAAGCGGGAGGAGAATCTGAGTATCATCTGCATAGTTAGTATAGATGATACCTAGATGGTCCATATCGTCAAACAGTGGCTTAGTGAAGATATTGTAAAGGGTTGGCGAATCGCAGGAACCTTGGGGAACTCCACATAGGATGGGTGTTTGGTCAGCGGCTGCCGAGGGGGAGAAGACTCTCATAGTTCTCTCAATCAGGAAGGACTCAATCCATTTGATGGCTCCAGTGGAGAAATGGGCAGCAGAATCAAGGTGTCGGCATAGGACCTTTCGATTGACCAGATCAAAAGCGGCAGAGAGATCAAGTAGGAGCAAGAGTACTGACCTCCCTTTGTCTCTCTGCTCGTCAATTTGGGAATTTAGGTCGATTAAGGCTGTCTCTGTTCCGTGTAGTGGCCGGAAACCAGATTGTCTGTTACCTAGGAGTTTGTGCAGTTCAAGGTGTTTTTGAATTTGGATATAAGCAGCTTTATCCAATATTTTGAGTAGAAATGGGACCGTAGTAATGGGCCGGTAATTAGTGGGAATAAGAGGATCTAATGACTGTTTCTTGAGGAGGGGGAGCACCCATGATTGTTTAAGGTTAGCAGGGATGGTACCTGTGGCAAATGAGGCATTTATCAGTTTCGTAATGAATGGGGATAGTTCTCTGGCAGCATCTTTTATTAGTTGTGCTGGGCAGATATCACCTTTGCAATTTGAAGGCTTCAATGACAGGATAATTTTTTTTCTACCTCCAAGGTGGACATTTTAGAAAAATGGAAGGTAGTATTGTGTGCCGGTGGTGAAACATTAGGCAAGAGGGTATTGGGCGAGTGCTGCAAGTTCAGTACTTTTTTTTTGTTGAATTTTATTTTGGAGTGTGTTAATTTTATTGGCTAGGGCATGTTGGATGTCTGTACACCAGGATTTGTCGTTGGTACAGATATCAGGTATAGCAATTGGGGACTCTAGTTCCTTGAGTATGGAGAAGAGTTCTTTCATACTGGAATTAGAGTTTGCAATACGCTCATCGTAGGAATTGTGTTTTGCCCGGCAAATTTCCTTGTGAAGTTGCATCTGTGAAGTTGTGTCTGAGACCGAAACCTGAGGTCCACTCGGGGGTCTCCCCATCTGTCTTCCACCGGGTCTTCTGGACTACCTTTGGACTCCTGGTTTTCGGCAGCTGCAGCGATCCTGTCTTTCGGCTGACTGCTATCTTTGTAGTTTTCCTTTTGGAATACAAAGAGACGTTGGCAGGGAGAATTCTACGGCTACACGTCGAGAGTTCCCTGGCACCAGATTGGCAAACCTGATAGAGGTACACAAAGGGGCACCAGGCAGAGTATGGATAGATCAGAGATACAAAAGGAGAAGATGCCTGAGAGTATACCAGGTCAGAATGGGTCTACCATAGTGCATCCTCACCTCTCCCTTTCAGCTGCTCCATGGCATGCCCCTGCTGTTCCTTCTGCTAACCAATCTACGTGCCAGAATTAGTCGTGGGTCATATTTCCCGACAAATCCTGCAACCAGTACATCATCAAAGGTGAGGTAACCCTTTTCGGTCAAAGGACTCGAGGATGGATATTATACTTTAGCCGAAGACCAGAAAGGCTTGCAAACATGGAGGAACAGGCAAGGACATTCTTGGAACCCCCAAGAGCGGCGAAGTTTAGTAGAGTTGGAGGAGAACCATGCAGATCTTTTTGTTTAACTTAATAAAGGTTTTGTTGTGTTTAAGTTGCCAATAATGTATATATTGCCTCAATAAAACAGTTGAACTTTAAATAATATGGCCTTTGTATACTACTTCAGCGCCTCGATGCCCCCGGGCTCTGTGAGCGCTTTAAAATGCAAATTAAATAAAAATACTTGGTCCCAGCAGTTCATGTCTCTTACTTCCCACCTATCCACGCTTTCTCTGCTTGCTCCCCTCCCACCCATTCACTCTCCCTTTGCTTTTACCCTCTCCTACCCATTCACCCTTTCTCTGCTTTTACCCCTTCAATCCACTCACTAATGCATAGTCTACCCCAGCCCACACTCTAACACTTGTGCTGTCCTACCTCAACCCAACCCCCCCTTCCACTGTCCTAACATGTTTTTGCTGTCCCAACACATAATTCCATCCAGCCAGCAGTCATTTGGCTCTCTTAACCCCTCCAACCCCTCCTTTCAATGTCCTAAGCCCAATGTGCAAAGTCACTTTGGAGAGTGTATGGGAAGGGAGAAAACAGATTATGGGAAATTTGCACCATAATACCAGTCCCTGGGGCAGTACAAGGGGGATTCCTCAGGACCTCCATCTCATTGCTACAATGTTCTGTGACTTGCAAGAGACCGTCACCATGGTCCCTAACATATGACTTCCAAGCAGAATAGAGAAATGTGGTGGAAATTGCAAATTCTCCAAGCGAGACCCTATCCTAGAGGTTACATGAGCTGAGGGTCAGCTACAGGTATCAGTTGTTGGCAAGAGGATCATGCACAACTTAGTTCACAAACTGCACATCTAGTTAACCTCGCTTAGAAACAAGGAGCTTGCGGGCGGTTCAGAAAAATTATGCAACATTCACATGAGGCGCCATCCTGCAGTAGGGCCACCATGGAAGGTTTGACTGACTGGAAAACAACAGACCTAGTTTATATCTGCAGCGCACACAGATGGGGAGCAGGTGCAAGTGGATCTAGGTTCACTGGCCTAAGCCCCGCCCACCTGGTGCCTTCCTGCCTGCCACTCTCTTTCACCATTTAGCAAGCCCCGCCCAATTGGTGCCTTCCTGCTTGCTGCTCTTTTTCACCACTTAGCAAGCCCCGCCCACCTGGTACCTTCCTGCTTCCCGCTCTTTTTCACCACTTAGCAAGCCATGCCCACCTGGTGCCTTCCTGCTTGCCGCTCCGTTTCCCTACTTAAGGAGCCCTCCAGCTTCTTTTCCTTTGCAGATGGGGAACAGGTGCAAGTGGATCTAGGTCACCTGGCCTAAGCCCCGCCCACCTGGTACCTTCCTGCCTGATGCTCTTTTTCACCACTTAGCAAGCCCCGCCCACCTGGTGCCTTCCTTCACCATCACGGTCTTGTGGCCAATGCTGGATTTGACTTTTATGGACTTCATTCATTCACGGTGTGTCACTCTTTCTCAACTCTCATGCTGGACTTCCTTTGCATCTTGTACTCATAGTGGCCCTGAATCATGCTGTTCCCATCTTCATCTTGTATCCTGGCTTGCAACATTATGTGTTACTACTGACTTCTGCAATTGTATTCGCTCTCCACTCTTGCTTCTCCACTCTTTTTGACTGCTTACTCTTTTCTCTCCTCCTTTCCCTTCTCCCTTTTCCTATCTCCTCCCCTTACTTTCTTCTATGCCCTTACTCTATCAGAATTGTCCCTGGACCTAATATGATAGCAACCTCGTCTGTTTCCTCCACCCTCCCATTACTGTTCTTTTTCCTCCCCACCATCCCTCCAGCACTATCTGAAATGTTGTCAGGCCTAATATGATAGTCGCTTGTTTTGTTCCTCGCCTCCCTTTCTGCACCCCTCTCCCTCACCTTTTGTTTTTCTCCGGCTCTACCAGAAATGTCGTCGAGCCTAGTACGGTAGTTGCCTGTCTGTTTCCATTTCCTTCCCACTCTCCCCCTCCCTTCCTTATCTATGTCTTAGCTCTTGCACTATCTGAAATGTCGTCAGGCCGAGTATGATAGTTAATTTCACATCCTTACTGTTCATGGCCTGTAAGAATGTGGTTGTATTTTCCCTTGTTACCTCCCTTGCCTTGAAGCGCTTTGAAACACATTGTCTATAGGCGCTATATAAATAAACAATCATATCCTATCATATCACAGCATATACACAGAGCAGCAGAGCGACCCACAACACAACCAAACATGTGTGGTAATTTCTGAGTATTCAGGGCTCCACCAGTTTGCGTGCCTGCTCCCAAGCTGCCAGAGGTCTTCTAATCACTAGCACGCAAATACACTTCCTGCTGAAGTATAGAAGGGAAGACCAACCGGAAGGGAGTGTGGAAGGTAGGAGGTGGCTGGTAGAGACGGAGAAATACAAACGCAGAGGAAAGAGGAAGGAGGAAGGAGAGGATGCTGCGAGGGAGGGAGTGTGAGAGGAGGAAGAAGGACATTTGGAGAGAGAAAGGAAAGAACAGAACTGCATGACAGAGAAAGAGTAGAGGAAGAAGAGGAACACCCAAGAGGGGCGATAATAGAGGAAATGGAGAGTGCAGCGAGATGGATAGATGGAGAGGAAAGACAACTGAAGCAAGAGGGGAGTGAGTTTTGAATGGAAGAAGGAGGGTACCTAGCATTTGAAGACCAGACATAAAGTAAAGGCAAGAGACTACGGAAGGTGTAATCTAGCTTAGCCCCAAGTGGGAGGGGTCAGAAATGTGAGGCAGACAACTTTGTAAAGAGTTTTCAACTTTAACCATTTTAATAAAATAAAAAGCTTGGATAAACACCTCACTATCCCTACCCTGACAAGGATTTCCCTGCCTAAAACAAACTAAAGGAAACACTCTAACAAAAGGATATATGTCTTGTACATTCCATAAAGCAATAAGGAAATATATGGCAGTTCAATTTAACAATGATATATAACATAGGATTGAATTCACAACATTATCAATGTCTCTTCTAATAAAGTGAATGAGTTTTCCCTTCCTCAGATCTAAGCAAGTGTTTTCTCCACAGTTCAAAAGAAACAAGGAAATCACGTTTGACACAAAGTTCCAATACAGTTCCTAAAGATTTGTACTTAATTATATAAAGTTCTGTTGTTTCAATAAGGTATCAAAAGTAATAGTAGGTTCCAACTCTAACTGGAGTACGAAATGTCTCACATTTGGTCTCCTCCAAGTAAACAATTGTCTTTATCAAGATGAATTGCCACAACATTGGTTTACAAAATAAATAGTCTGTTCCAACTCCTCGTGGAGTAAGAACAGGTTTCACCTTTGTGTTATTTAGCGAAATAACAACAACTATCTTTGTAAGGATGATTTTCCATAACGTTGGTTTCAAAAGAATTGTAACTGTTCCTCAACAAGTTTGCACAATTCTTCTTCAAATGTCACAATTTAACCTGAGTTGTCTCAGTTAGAACCACAGTCCAGCACTTGTATCAACTGCTACCTGGTTCATTCCTTTTCCAGGCCTTTTTAGGCAACAACTTCTTGTCATACAATTATACTCACCTGCCCGTCTACTTCAACAAACATTACAGAAATTTCAGTGGTAACTTCCAACTTAGGATAACAACAACTTCACAAGACTGCTTTAGCATCAAACTTTTAAACAATTGTCAGGGAAACAAGGAACCACATTAGGGCTCTTTAGGACTTCTTGGCAACTATGATCCTCTCCCTCTAGATAAACTTCTCCAGAAGGGAAGCCTGTTTGTCACCTTTCTTTCCCGTCTGCACCAACAACTAAATATTGATCAAAAGATAGTCTCATCTGTCTTCTATCTTGGTTTTGGTAATGTAGATTTCTATCACCTGATGGTCTGTGCATCATAGCACATAAGCAGCAAGTCTTACAACCAATATTCCCCTCTTGACGTTTAAAGAGTTTGTTATATTGGTATTGCTGGATGTTAACATACTTTTGCCTTGGGTGTTGCTTGTAAGCGTTAAGATCTTCTAAAGCTACCCCACAGGGTTTTTGGGCTTTCAACAATCCAATATGCTTATTTACAGTAACTTTGCTTAAACAGGTATAACTTTTGTTGGTTTCGAATAGTTCGGTATTCAAAATTATAGTTACTGTTGCTTTCACTTATACGCTAGTGAAACTGCCTGCCGTGAAAACGCGGACAGCGTTGGTGCGCTCCAGACGCACTTGCAAGCTGTGAACTCATCGGGTAAGTCACTCAATCACGGTCCGCATGGTGTTTGCAGGTCTTCGTGCTTGTGGCTCCTTGTGGTCGGCGGACAACCTTCTCTGGTCCTCCTCCACTCACGCCACTGGAAAATGGATCATCTTCTGCTTGGGAGAGGGTCAGGTGCAACCCAGCCACCTGGATCATCTAAAGAAGGCACGCTTCCCTTGCTACTGCTGCTTTCCGCTACGTGAACTCTGCACAACAAATCTTTATTGGGCAAGCGTTTCTTCCTTATGCTTCCGACTGCTGAACCTCTCCAACAGGTATAGTTCAAGGCAAAGCCTCTTAGGACCCGGCACTGCTTCAGGCGTTCCAGTGGTCCCAGCATCATCTCCTGCCTCCGGCTTCACTCTCAACAACAAACCACAGCCCCCGCTGCTACTGCTTCTTCTGTTGCCGTATTTCTCTTGCCTGCACCTGAGTGGGCTTTTTAAACCTCTCAGTCCTCCTCAGGTGTAAGTCATCTACATTAATTGGTTGACCATTCCCACAGTGGTGTTCCTCTGCATCCCTCTTCCTCGTCACAGTACTGAGGGAATTATGGGACTTGAAGTCCCTGACAACAAAGTTTGTTTTTCTAACTCTTTCTGTTTCACTGGTTGGCCTTTTATGCGCTAGAACATTAATTGAAGGAATATCATACAAATCATTTACCAGTCTTGTTTGAAAAGAGGAATAAGGGATACTAGGCTTCTGGCTATTATTCACAGACTTCTTTCCATTTACCCCTATGGAGTTAGGGAAGCATCTAGCTGGAGTTAGGGAAGCATCTAGCTCTACGGGCTTGAGAAGGGGGTTTATTCACTTTTATGCTACAGGCATTTCGGGTGATTTCACCACCTTTAGATGTTCAACGGGTGGAACAGTTAGATCATTGTGGCATCAAGCAATTATGTATCTTGGCAGTGGTAATCTCTTCCTTAGAGAAAGATTAATACTGTCTCTCACCCCACTGATTCGTCTCACCTCCCTGAACCTATTCTCCTTCCAGTTGATCCTCCCGCAGAGCACCAACCCCAAGGTCAGGATCAGTAAGCATCTGCTTCTCCCTGGGCACCTGGGAGACTTTAGACAGGGATTTGGTGAGGGATCCATAGGATTCATCACACAAGTTAACAAGGTGCATTTACGAAATCCAACAGACAGGGAACTTTTTAGTATCCTAGGGTGCAACTGTTCCTCCATTGCCTGAAAACGGACCCATCTCAGACAAAGAAAGAACACTCTTGGGCAAATAAAAATCCCACAGAGTGAGCAAATGTTTAAACTGCAGCATGGGAGGAAGCCTTGAGCTAAGGGAGGGAGGGACGGACGGAGGACCACACTCATAAAAAAAAGTGGAGCATCTAACAGGAGACCAACATTGGTGTATATATTCTGACTCAGTCACTGTTTATTTAGTAAAACTGGATTCCTGTGTTACAAAGAGTAAACTACCTAGACAATCTCACCTTGGTTTTGAGCCTGTTCGAACCTCGGCCATTACACTACCCTCCCTTCCAGCGGCCTACCTGTGGATTCCATAGCCTTACTCCCAAATTCCTACTTACTGTCCTAGCCCTAAGCTACTGTCCAGCACCCCAATCTACCCACCCCCTTCCACTGACCTACCCCTAAAATCCCCATCCACCATTCTGCCTCTCAACCACCCACTTTCCAATTGCACTATCAAAGAATCCCCATGCATCGCCCTACTTCCTCCCACTCACCATGCAATTGCTCTTCGCCTCCCCCTTTCAGTATCCTTTTGCCTTTCCCACCTACATATCCACTGCCCTACCCACTCTCATCCCTATCCTTCCACTCTCCTACACGTCTATCACCCTCCCACCCATTGTCCTAGCCCCACCAACCACCCTCCCACTTTACTATCCCTAACACCCACCACCCTTTCACTGTAAAACCCCCTCAAATTCACCCATCTTTCCACTATCCTGGCCCCATCTTCACCATTCCACTTTTCTAACTCCTCCCACCCCATTTCACTCTTCTACCCCATACCACCCACACACACCTCTACTGTCCTAACTCCTTCCACACACTCATTTGACTATCAAATCTCCTTCCTCCATGCCCACCACCTGTGCCCTGTCCTGAGCCCCACCCTGACACCATTCCACAGCACTAACCCCAACCCACCCTTCACAGTACTAACTACCTACCACCGACCCACTCACCCACCCTTTCAATGTCCTGAGACAGAGTCACATCACATTTAAAGAGGCTGTGGGAGAGATCTGTGTGACATTGTGGGCCAGGAGAAAACATCCACTGGGTGATGCATCTCCTGGAGATGGTGATTCAGAGATTGCACATGGTCCATGCAGACTACAGAGGAGACCTCCAAAAACACTAGCTCAAGAGAAGCAACACTCTTTTCAGCACCACAAGGTTGGGTTATATGTACGACACAACAGGATCTCCCACATGAGGGTCAAAGGTGATATCTGATGCCAAGATAAGGGATATAGCGCCACAAATTGAGTACAACCAGCTACGACTAAAGATGTGTCAGGGCTCATGGGGTCTAATTCAGAATTATGCTTGGGGGGCCCTCCTTGCAGCTAGGTTGGTCTGAGGGAACCTGGGTATCTCAAATCATACTGGGGATAGCGAAAAGCTGTGAGGTGTTAAAAGTTGCTAATTATCAAGGGGCTCCCAGCCACAGGGGAACTGAAACACTGACCACTGAAAAGCTGTTTAGCACATTGTTGACAAAGAGCAAATATGCAGGTGAAAACTGAGTAAAAGAGTAAGGAGGTGATAAGAAAGTTGCTGTATACTGGAAGAGGCTGAGTTGACGACCTGAAGACGCCAGCAAGCAACGGCAGCCTTTTTTGTGCGCTCTGCACAGAACACATAACATACATAGGTATGTTGCTTTTCCATAACACTGCCAACATGGGCTGGGCGACCAGACGTCCGGGTTTTCCGGGACAGTCCGGGGAAATCACCCTCCGTCCCGGGGTCCCGGGAGTTTTGTTAATTTTTGAAACCCTGTCCGGGATTTGCATATTTGGGGGGCTACGAAAATAAAACCGTAATTATTTTTCACAACACTTTCAGAATTTTGAAGTTGGAGTTTTGGCTCAAACACTTACTGACTGTGCCACAGAGACTGGCTTGGAAATTATTGTACGGCAAGCCATGTAAAATCAATTAGAGCTCACGGTCGTTTTGAATTAACATGCCACGATTCACAGACAAAACTGCACAAATGAGATTATATACAGTTTATAGAAAGGAGAAGTGATGGAAATATGGTTGGGGGGTGGTTGTGGGGGCCTGTTGGGGGAGGGGCGGTAATTGGTGAGCTGCGATGGGGTAGTCCCTCTTATGTTGTTGGCCGTCCCGGTTTTTTGTTTTGAAAATCTGGTCACCCTAAACATGGGGGCATTTGCTGGTGACCCCTATGAGGCTTGAGCCCATTTCAACTGAAAGGTTTGAAAGGCTTGGACGCTGTACCAGTACCACAGTATTGCTGAATCCAGTCCTTGGGTCTGCCTGCAGAGCTACATGATTTCCTGTGACGTAACGTCGCAGATAGGGCGGCTAAGAGAAGCAGTGGCTTGTGAAAAGCAAGGATTGAAAGAGCTACCTGCATGCAGAGCACAAGGCAGCATAGTGAGAGGAAGAATTTAGTTTCAAGGCAGGGCACCAAATCGCAGGGGTTGCTGGATGCCATGTTGGTTATGGTCGATTTCAAGATGGTGGCTGGCCCTTTTAAACACTCGACTCACAGAACACAAACCATTCAAGAAACTGAGATGCACAATACACAGAGAGAAGTAGGGCACAGGAAACGCATGCAAGAGAGGTGGGACCACAAAGTGCTGCCCACTCAGTTAAAATACAGACAAGGGGGGAAAATGGCTAGCCAATCATACTCCTTACTGAGAAACTTAAGCCAGTACACACAGCATAAAAAAGGCACAATGAAGCCCCGAGATATGGAGGTGCTAGGAGGAGGAGTTTGATTTGTAGTGTAGCTTGTATTGTAACCTTGCAAGGGAGGCTTAGTTTATTTTATTCGATTTGCTTGTATAGCGCACCGAGCCCATTGGTATCTGGGCGCCTTTGCCTATGCCACTCTTCTCCCCTGCTGATCTGTTTTCTCCTCTGCACTGTGTACCTGGCCACCCTCTGTCCTTTGGGACTAGGTACCTGCTCACCCTGCCACCCTCCTGCACTGCCTTCGGGCCTCCTCTTGCACTGGGGTCTGTATCTGTACCCATATAGTTCCCCACCCACTTCTCTTCTGAACTTATCAGATATACCCTATCTGCTTAAACCAGCACTTGCCACTTGCTGGCTGCACTACCACCTATATTTATTTATTTATCCATTTATTTTACTTATTTATTTATTCTGTTCTCTCCTCTGTTCCGCACTTTCCACCCCCATGCACTTTCCCTCATTTTCCCTTTCCCATGCACTTGAGCGTTCTTAATGTCACTGGGCCTAGTAAGACCATTGTTTTTGTTCTCCCCTGTTCTCCTCCCTTTGCCTGGTCGCATTCTGAAACACGTGTGTATGAGCACGATATAAATAAAATATAATATCATATAAATACAGACGTGTAATACATACAGATAGGAAGTACAGTACCTGTGTCACATACACATAGGTAGGACATTACGGTAGACAGGGGAGGGCAGATAACTTGTGTTACAGATCAAGATAAAGTGCCTGGCAGTGGGTATGAAAAAGGAGGAAGAGGCGGTGGCAGAAAGTACGACAAGTACTACCTTCACCTAGGTAGTACCATACAGGTGATACATAGATGGCAGTAATACAATACAGTAGATGGAGGTAAGCAGATGACTAAAGTTACATGCCAAGCTGACTTACTAGACAGGAGATATCAATACGGAAGTAGACACAGATGCCAAATAGTGGCACCTCGCACAAGATGTTGGTGGGAGCCAAAAACCCCCAAAACTGAGAATTAGTTCTGTCAACCTGCTGGGGGACATATGCCCAACCCAGGGAGAACACAGAACTTGAGAGGGAGATGGGATCACATCTACAAAGGAACCAGAGTCTGGTTTGGGCTCACATCTGCATGGAGAAACCAGAATCTTTTGAGGGCGTGTTCCTCGGATAGCAACCTCAATAACATCTGTCTGAAAAGCATCTAAGAAGCGGGGGGAAGACATTTTTGTGGTAGGTCATTCGTCTTGGTTATCCCCTATGGTTGAGGGAACTGGAAGTTCTGGCCTGTAGGCATTGGTTGTGCCTACAAATTCAAAGCCCAAGTAGGCAATCTGGGATCTAAAGAGCAAGAACTAAGACCAAGAAAGAAGTATGCTGGGAAATGTTAAATGCCCTGAGACTGAGTTAACTGAAGGAGGCTCTGGAGAGATGCAATTCTTCTCTCACATGATTAAGAGGGCAACAAACCTGGACTGGGATGGGACGCTGGGTGTTCTGGTACAGAAACCTGCATTTTTTCTTAATCATTCTCCATCCTGACGCAGTTAGGCCTTCTATGTTAGATATCATCCCGCTAGAGATCCTGTCGAATGCCTTTCAACACGTATTTGTGAATCTTAATCCAAAAAGGAGGTTACCCCAGAGACAGGCATTGAGGACTTTTCAAGGCAAGATCTGTACCAGGTCTGGAAACCTAACGGCCACACTCAGACTAGTGCCAGGTTTACTACCTTGCTGTACAGTGTTTCTAAAATCTGCCACAACCCCTGCCAGGTACTCCCCCTTACAACACCAACACAATGGTAAGTGAAGCACACCTGGATTGTGGCATACCCTGCACCATCCATATCAGCATTACAAAAAGTACTGCTTTGAATGACAGTTCCCATTTTGTAGTCTAAATGTGAGTGGTACTTGATTCATGGCCTGTGACATAGTAAAATGCCAAAGTTAGGCCCATGTGACATTTACATTACCCTGGCACTGCCCTACTTGCCTTTCATAGCCATCAGCCCATTTAATATCATTTATCTCTGTGTTACTTTTTGTTTTCCAATTTGAGAAGGATTAGAGGCAAGGTCAAGCACACCTGACATGCCAATAACTTCACCACACTCCTACTAGTCTTTCACAGGTAAAGGTGTGTTATGAAACCCACTTAATTAAAATGATTCTTCTGAACAGTACTCATTTGATAGCCATCAGAATGATAAAAGGTTGAGTCAGGCAAACATGTTATGTGACTAATTCCATCCCACACCCATCTGTGTATCAGAGGTACTAGAGTGTACTATGAAATATCTGTAAAAGCAAAATCCACTCCAATTATGCTACTGCTGTCATCATTAGAAGGATGTAAGGCTGCCCCACCTGACAAGTGGCTGACTACTTCAACTATACCAGTTTATCAAATAATACATGTTTTTGGATTCCCAAAAATGCAAACTTTAAAAGGCTGATGTCATCTTTTTTTCTTCGTCTCCCCCTTTGAACCTACTTACGTGTCTCTTTCCAGGACGCTGTACCCCTCTTCTCCTAAAACTCACTCACATGCTTCCAGTTCTCCACCTGTAACATTCCCTTTAACTGCCCTGTGCAGCAGTGCCATTTTATAAGCAGTTTCCAAAAATTACATAGGAGCTTAAATTATTTCAAACATTTTTTATTTGTTAATTACATGCTGTATAGATTACCTGAAATAAAAATTGTACTATTTGGACAGTGGATTAAATATAAATTCTATGTACATGAATAATAAGAATTTCAAAGAAATCTGAAACAAAACTCAAGCTTTTATTTCATCATCACAAATACAAAAACATACTGACCACATGGCTTTGTTTATAATCTAGCAGATGACAATTTCCTATTGAATTTCAATAGATTTGCCAAACTCCTTTATGACAAAATACAAACCCTGTAAATGGAGGACTACAGTTTAGCCATGTATATTAAGCTATCGTCCTCCTTTAACATTTCTTCTACCTGACAACTTTTAGCGCAGTTGCATTTTAGATCAAGTCAACCCAGACTTTTTCCTAAGAGCACGATTCAGAATAGCAAAAAAGTGCAATGTTTTACTGGCATGCTGAGCAGCAGCAACACTGAGATGTGAGTGGGAACTGTGATATTAAAAGGTCAGTGATTTAATTAAAGTGGACATATTGAAGTCAATATGCAGTCATAAACTTGGGCAAAACAAAAGAACACACATTCCATTATTTTCAATTTGCTCTGAAACGAGCAAAAGCTAATAAAATCAGTCGATTTTCCACAATCTCATAATCCATTAAGGCAAAGAAAAAATCCTCCATCTTTAAGAACAGCAGCAATGTCAGAATAAAAAAAGAATTTATTTTTTCTCATTATACCATTCACCATAAATACAAAGATTATGTCTGCGGTATCATCTACCGCATTTGTTAGATTTTATTTGTGTCGAAAAAAACAAAATAAAACTCCATAATAAATATCCTTTGCCTGGACAGACAGTTTCTGGTCCATGAAAAATAATATATTTCTCTAGGTCTTAAAAATGTTACATAATGAAATCTGCTTTTAAAGACTTGTCTTTAAATGTGCCGAGTGTCCATGTAGCATATACATTTAAAAGATCCTCTCACAGAAGCAGCGTACATGTATGTCGGTACAATTAGAGTTCTCTGCATTAATAGCTGAAGCCAATAGGCTTAAAAGAAACAACCCATTAGCCCTACTGGTAGAGCAACAAGGGCATTATTTTTCAAGTATCGGACATATAACCTATAGAAGCTTGCAGTTAATTTAACATTGCACAGGTCTTAAAATGAAAAACCTATGTCACTTCGGCTTGCTTTTTCATTTGCGGTTATTATTCAGTGCTTTATTGTTCTGGCACCCCCTTTACAGTATTTAAGGACGCTAATAGGAGATGATAGAAATAGCTCAGAGTGATAGCCCAGTCTATTCCTATTGACTTTGACCTGGGTGCACTAGAGTTCCTTTAATAAAGATATAGCTCAGGAATTTTCAGAAAACTGAAGAAATAGCTTCCCTTTGTAACTTGGAAGGAACAAAATCATCATTTCTGAAGATGTTTGCTTGACTTAACCTTTGGTTCTTCAGAGGAAACTGCTAGATGACTTCTGCAAGGAAAAAAAAGATTTGGGCATTAGTAAGGCACTGATGATCATGACTCGTTCAGCAAGCGCAAAGACAACAAAACCTTTGGTTGCACAGCAAGATTTATTTGTTGGAATGTCAAGATTATTTCAATCAAATAACAGTTAACTCCAATGGCATGAAATGAAAAAGAACATTCTTCAGATAGTATTAGGATCCCTTTGCGGTAGCATGTGAATGATGAGATAAAACACGATCAGCTGTGACCAGCTGATATATGTCTAAATGAAGCAATGCAAAAAGTGACTAGAAGAAAAAAAGATTTTTAACATTGTTAATTATGACTGGTTCATTGCTATCGGGCACAACAAACAAATGAGAACTTATGTTCATAATAATCCTTCCACAGGAGTGCTGAAAAAGAATAACAGGTTCTACCTCTTCTGTGAGATAGAGTTGGCAGATGCCTACCTGCTCAGTGCTTCTTTGACTGCAATGGTAAGCAAATGAATTCTATACAGCTAGGATACTGTACCCAACAGGCTTTTGGACAAAACACACAACATATATATAAAAAACGCTTAGGTATGTTTCTGTACTCTCAGCTGATGTGATGTCTCAGTGTTGGGTTGCCCTCTGCTGTCCAAATGGCAAAGTGCACCTCTGTGTGCCCTTCTGCTTCAACAATAGCTATTATTTTAATAAACAGCTGATGAAATTTATCAGGGTTTAGTTGCCCTCTGCTGTCCAAATGGCAGAGTGTGCTTCTGTGTGCCCTTCCACTTCAACAACAGCTATCATTTTAACAAACAGAATAAGCATGGTTCTACATGGTCATCTTCACCTTACACTATCACAAACATTCGGAACACTTGCAAGTGACTTCTTTCCACCCCCCACTTCTCTACACACAGGGCACAGCGGTTCCAGTGTCAATGAACAGTTAATTACCGGCTTAACATTTCAGTCTCTAAAGAGCAAAACGCTGTAGGACCACTGCCACCTCACAAGCTAAAATGGAAAGTAGGCCCTGTAATTATGTGACTGCACAATCTTATGCCATCATAGGGACTCTACAGTGAACAAGGTCGCCAATTACACGTCTACAAAGACACATCATAGAGGCCTGTGTAATCGATGGAACTTAAATACTGTTCTTATAACGCGCATATTTCTCATTCAAGCTGATACAAATATGCCTTTCAAATTCAAAAGAAGACAGTTATCTACATGTTCAGCCTTTTCAATGAGCAATAATAAGTCACAGGGACCTATGCCCCCTTCCTGAAAGCAATCAATGGTAATTTCGATCTTTAAGAAGGGGGACAGACGTGACCCTATTATTTACCAACCAATATGCTAGAACGGCATATGTAACGCCAGGCACAGCTAGTACAATGAATATGCTTTCGATCCTATAACAGCAGACGGCCACCATGCTGATGAAAGGACTGAGAAAGACCTTCACAACTTTTGAATCAGCCCAATTAATAGCTTAAGCAATTTGACACAGCTTAATGTACAATCTCTGAAATAAAGTCGGAATGATTTAGTCCAACGAAGTCCCACGTGTGATGCTGGAGGATGAGACTGGGAGATCAATGGGGGCTTGGAACCACCATCAGCTAGATAAAGTATGCATAGGAGGTGGTGTATAGGGCTTCCTCGGTCCATCCCTAGCCTCTTGTGCGTCAGTAACCCTATTACCGCTCATGATATTTTGCCCAAGTGGAAATATGTTAGGTCTGGAACTGGAGAGAAACTATTACTGCACTGCACATGCAAGTCATCAACTAATTAGGTGTGCCGCAGCCAATCCCAAATGAGGATAAAAATAAGGAGTCACTGGGAAGTGACAGCATTAGGAGTACGGATTGGTAAGCAGAAGATGGAGCATTGTGGCAAGGAGGAAATGTGCTGCGAGTAAGATGAGGAGCTGGAGTAGTTAGAAAGTAGTGCACAGAAGGAGGTTACATTAGGCTAGGTTATTGAGATTTGTACCCTGCAACAGTGCCCTTTGTATGGTCTCAAGGATGTGGAAAGAGTTTATAGTAGAGAAGGGGAAAAGTAATGCGAAGGAGAAGGTGGAGAGAATTTTAAGAACTGAAGTGAAAGAGTGTAAGGCAAGATTTGAAGAGAAATAGAAAAGAAGAGTGGAGAAAGTAGTCTGCAAAGCATGGCAAAACTTTGATGAGAAAAGCAGGATAGAGTCTGAGGAGGGGAAAGGGAGATGAACCGGAGAAAGGAGGAACAGAGAAGTGATAAGGAGGATCGCAAAAACGAGGCAGCAAGTTTGGGTAATGTTTAAGATGCCGAGGGAAAACTCCTGAGTTGATGGAGGAGCAAGACCCAAGGGGCTCCAGAGATCCAACCAAAGACATTAACCCAGAGTACCCCAGAACCCAATGCATTCCCGAAGAGACAGACACAGGTTCATGTTGAGACAGCCTAGGGAACCAGAGATGATATTCTGGTAAAACCAACCAGAGACCAGTAAGACATCATCCAAGACCAAGAAAGAAGTGTTGGGCCACTTAAAACCACAAATGACTATGGAGGAAGAAAGCGAGAGAGGTAAGGACGGAGCTAGCTACAGAAGTTTCACCAGTATATTTTGAGTTAATAATCCCATACTGTGATCTTATTCAAACCTAATTTATTACTCTGTTATAATCAAATTTGTGAACCACATATTTTAGTTTTCAATTTTCTGCTGAACCCTCAGTCATGACACCAGACATCCAGAGGCTGAGGACAGAGATGAACCTCTGCTTACATCATTGGTGCAAAGATTGCTTCCCCCACTCTTCTTACTTCCTACAAATTAACACCTAGCTCTGGCCCTGTTTCCGTGGGCCAGACTCACATCAGAATGTAGGAAAGGGGTCTATGTAGTCAGTAGTCACTACGGTGAGAAACTATTTCTTACTCCTACGTCCCTCCCCCATTCCTCCATACTGATGGGAGATTTCACAGCAAGAAATGGCTTTGGGATCAGATAATCCCTACTGGGTAGCAAAGAGGCCTGTGTAGGGCAGCCTGTCCAAAACTAGCATATGGCCTGGAGCTAGTGTCCAGGCAACAATGCTTACAGAAAGCAGATGGTGAAAAACCATGTGGAGGCCCGGCTAATAACGTCCCAAGAAACATTGTACTGAAAAGGGTATTTGGCCCTGATGGCGTGACCATGAATGCCCTTAGGAGGCTCATGCTTCTGTATGGAATAGCAGTGTCTGATGCCAGGGACTAGCCATCTGTTAATAGTGGCCTTAGAGGCCTGTGAGCAGAGTGATGACCGCCAAAGGTAATGAAAAGGACATCAGATTTTCTGTACTGTTTAGTTCGGTGACGGTAAAACTTTAGGGCTCTCCTGAAAATGAGAGAGCGAAGAGCAATGTTAGCCAGAGACTGGGAATCCTGAACAAAGGTGGGCAGTACCACCTCCTCGTTGCTATGGAACGGGGACACCACTTTAAGCAAAAATGCTGGATGAGCTGTAAAATCACCTTATCCTTATGGAAAATAGAAGCAAATAGAGCCTGGAATTCATGGACTATGCGCAGAGACGAGAGCCGCCAAAAGTGCCATCACCCGTGACAGAAACTTAAACTCGGCGGAAGCCAAAGTTTAAAGGGTTTGAGTGTTAATGATGAAAGGATGATGTTCAAACCCCAAACCGCATGAGGCCTCTTGACTGGGGGAATAGAGCTGAGTGAGACCCTCAAGGTGTCTTCACACAACTAGGTTTGAGGTGGAAAAAAAACATGTCTCTGGTGGCTCGATAGGTCAAGATAGCTGAGAAATAAGATCGTCATGAGTCGCAAGATGGGAGAAAAAGGTGAGGATCTTCTTCAGAGGGCAGGTCAAGGGTTAGACATGCTTGCCCAGAGCCTCGTAACAGAACCTGGTCCACAAGCCTCTGTACGGGGCCCAGGTAGATGCCTTCTTGGCTGCCTGGATTATTTACATATTTTCAGCTGATAACCCAAGATTCCTTAGGGTGAGCTTCCCAGAAAACATGCTGCTAAATTGAGCAATCCAGTCGGAGGAGATTGTGTTGCCAGAAGGGGATATCGGACCCTCCCTCTGGGTTTCTACCAGAACCAGAAGCGGGCTAACCATTCAGGGGCTATCAGGATGAAAGGGAAGCCGCTACTATTGGAGAATCTCTCCAGAACGTGACGAAAGCATACAGAGACAATATCGAAACTCTCTCCCAAGGAGTTCCAGCACACTCCTCCCCTGGATGCGAAAAGAGGGCACTTGCTTTTACCGGCCATGGCAAATAAGCCTACCTGTGGGTATGGCATGATATGGCATTTATAACGCGTCTATAGACATAAGTGTTTCAAAGTGCGACGAGGCAAGGGAGGGGAAACAGAGGGAGGACGAGAACAACGATCTTACTGGGCCTAGTGACATTGAGATTGCACAAGTGCAGGGGAGCGGGGATGGGAGAAGTGCCAGGGGGGACGGAGGAGGATGGGCAAGTGGCAGACATGGGGTCGCAAACAAGTAGTGCAGCCAACAGATGGCAAGTGCGAGTATTAAAAGTGCAGACAATAGGTGTCAATAAGTGCAGTTAAGGGGACTGTAGGGTTGCAGATACAGACCACAAGTGCAGGGGATGCCAGGAGGCAGTGCGGGAGTGCAACTGGGTGGGCAGGGACCTGGGCTCGAGTTCAGAGGGTAGGCAGGTGACCAGTGCAGTGTCAGACAAGAGATCAGCAGGGGAGAGGAAGAGACAAGGCAGAAGCAAAGAGGAAGGTCTTGAGGTACTTCCGGAACCAGAGATTGTTCTGTTCAAGTTTCAGAGAGGCAGGGAAGCTGTTCCAGAGGGAGGCGCCAGCTGAAGAAAGAGATCTGCCCCCAACTCGTTGTTTGGAGAAGCGACTAACCCTCAAGGAGGAGGAGGAGCAAAGAGCTCGAGTTGGAAGTTATTTCTGAAGAGAGAGTTGGAGGTATTGCGGTCCCAGGCCCCAGAAGGCCTTGTGGACAATGTAGAGGGTCTTGATCTTTGCTGCCACTGGGAGCCAATGTAGAGATTTCAGGGCTGGAGAGATACGATCCCTGGGCTTGGGCCAAGGACAAGTCTTGCAGTCCTGTTGTAGGGGACGGAGAATAGAGGCAGATAGATTTAGAAAGAGGCTGTTGCAGTAGTCCAGCCTAAAGAGAACCAGAGCTCTGGAGACAGTGAGCTTCTGGGGGAAGGTGAAAAGGAAGAATACCTCTAAGGAGGTGCAGCTGGTATTTTGACTTCTTAGAGACATCAGAGATGTGAGGAGAGAAGGAGAGTGTGGAGTCGAAGATGACCCTGGGGTTCTTAGCCTCACAGGAGGGAGCATGAAGAGGGCCCAGAGTAGGCGGTCAGAGAGTGACAGGCAAGGAAGGTGCAGGTGTGCCGATAAGGAGGATCTCCGTCTTACTGGGATTAAGGCAGAGATCATTAGCGGCACAGCGCTCCTGGATTGCAGACAGACAATCCGGGATGGGAGAGGAGGCAGCTGAGGGGAGCCAGAAAGCGAGCTGAGTGCCATCCGTATATCACTGAAAGTTGGAGCACAGAGCAGCAATGCGGTGGGCGAGAGGTGCCAGTTATTGGTTGAACAGCCAGGGAGAAAGGTTAGACCCCTGGGAATACCACAGGTAGAGAGTGAGATAGAGGAGAGGAAGGACCCAAGTTGGACCTGGAATGGTCTGTCAGAGAGGAAAGAGGTCAGCCAGGGCAGGGCCTGATCAGTGATTTATTTTAACCCCTTAAGTGCCAAGGACGAGGTATCTCGTCCTTGGGATTACCTCAAGGGTGCCAAGGACGAGATAGCTCGTCCTTTTTGGCACTCAGTTTTTAGCGATCCCTGCAAAGCAGGGATCGCTCTTAACAGTAATCCAACCCCCGGACTATGTGAGAGGGAGGTCCCCCCACCTTGCCCGGGGGCTGGATTACCTTCAATTTCACATCAGCATGCGTAATGCACGCCGGCGTGAAAGTAATTTCACTGCGGCAGCCATTTCAGGCTGCCGCAGTGAAAAGAGAAGGTGAGTGCCCTTCTGCCTCTGCCTCGATCTCCGGCTGTATTTCAAGCCGGAGATAGAGGCAGGTGTCGTTGGAAAGGGGAGAATCTCCCCTTTCCAAGGACACTTTGTATGACAGCATTGCTGGTCACGGATCGGGCGCAGAGCGCTCGATCCGTGGCTAGCAATGCCACTAGACACCAGGGATGTCTTTTCAATGCAGGGGGGGAGGTAGGGGCTGCTTACAGCCCCCCCCATCAGCCCCCAAAGCATGGGGGCACATATGGATAACCCTGGGGGCAGATGGCTGATCATCTGCCCCAGGAAAGGGGGCAAATGCAAAAAAAGAAAGAAAAATGCAACAGGGATGGGGGGTGGGGGCCACTTGGCACCAGGGATATTTCTGACACAGAAAGGGTGGTAGCCCTCCCCCTCCTACACCAAGTGGAAAGGTGGGGCCACCAGGAATAAGTGTGCAGGCCCCCCAAAGGATGGGGCCTGCAGGTTAGGGCCCCCCTGGGGGCATATGGCTGATCATCTGCCCCCAGGGAAGGGGGCAAAATGAAAACATGAATAAAACAAAAAACAAAAACAAAAAGGGAGATTTAGGTGGGGTTGGGGCGGGGTGCCACTAGACACCAGGGATTTATTTTAAGGAAATGGGGGCACCCCTTGTAGCCCTCCCTGGGGGCAGATATCTGCTCCTAGGAAGGGGCATCTGTCCCCAGAGAGGGCTGCATGAGATGCCCCCTCTTATCCACCCCCAGGGAGGGCTGATGGAGATGGTCCGCCTTTCATTTGGTGTGGGGGGGGAGAGGGCCACCCCCCTTACATTACAAAATTCCCCGGCGGTTTAGGGTGCCCCTCAGCCCCCCCCTAAAATACAGCCTGCCATTTTCATTTTTTTTCTTTGTTTACCAAACTTGCCTTGGCGCAGATGGGCAGATTGGCACACCAACCAGGGGGCCCAATCCCTACTGCCCCATCCCTTTGGGGGCCTGTCCGGCATTTTGGGGTGAGCTTCTCCCCCCACCCCAAATGAAGTGTGGGGGAGCACCTCATGCAGCCCTCCCTGGGGGCAGATATCTGCACATAGGAAGGGGCAAATGTGTTTTTACCGGGGGGTAATGGGGGGCTGAGGTTCAGTAGACCACCAGGGATGGCTTGCAAGGGGGGGCATGCTTGGAAAGTATGAGTGTAGATTTGTTTTTGCTGGGGTGAACGTAGGTAACATGTTTTTTGTTTTGTTTACAGCTTTTTCTACGAGAGCAGCTGCACCGTTATGTGAGTACTGTTTTATATTATTCTATGGTTAGGGCCCTCTGTCAGTGGGGTGGGTGAGACTGGGGCTGGATTGTTGGTGGTGTGGGTGGGTATGGGCCGTCTGGGCAGATATTTTGGTGGGCTGGGAACACAATTGCAGGGGCAGGCCACAAATTGCCCCCCATGCCAGCAGAACATTGGTGTTTCCCTGGGAGTGGATGCCGCCCATGTGGGTTGTCCGTGTGCAAGCCCAGGCTGCACCTCTGGCTGTGCTACGTTACAGTTGTCACCTCCGGGGAGGAATGGGGATCCTGCCGGGGCTCCCTGGAGCTGCCGCTGTGCTTAGGGAACGATACACCAGGGTGTCTAAGCCAGCAAGGAAAACAGGGAACCCCATGCATTTCCGAAAAGTGGACACACGTGGGAATCCACAGAGTTCTGCCTTGCGCAAATTGCCCCAGTTTTTATTAGCCACAATCGCCGACAAAGTGTGATATTTGGTGGGGAAACAAACACAATGTTCACTTTGTTGGGGTTTCTGGGTAATACATTCTGGGCCGATGTTATGCTCACCTGGCTCCCACAGGGGCGTTGGTTGGACCTGGACTGCTGCGGCCTCCACCCACGTGATGCATATTGCAGCGATGACTGACTGGATCTGCCCTCCTAATCTTGTCTGCTTGACCCGTAGAAATATTCTCCTACAATTGGAGAGATGGATTTAGCCACTTGTGGATTCAAGTGATCGCTCCCCCACTGTCCCCTCTCAGCAATCTCACCTTATATTCTTGAAGGATGAGCCCTCCATCCTGCAAAGCACGCAGGGGCGCGTTGATGACCAGTTACTTCACTGGCCTGAAGATATTGGAAGAGTTGTAGGCGAATCCTGACTCCAAAAGGTCTTGGCGAAGAGCCGCAAGTATATAGTTCGTAAGGGTTCAAAATGTCTGGAATTCACTCCTGCCCAATTTCTCTTTTATCTTGCAACTTTGACCCAATAAGAAGATCGACTGCTGAAAGCGCTCCGGTAAAAGTCTGTGTTACCCAACACTGTCCGGTAAATAATGCCAAGGGTTAAACTTGTTGCTTTCTCCTTTTCTTACAGGTGCGGCATAAGAAGATGTGGCGTGCTGATGAATAATACCTCCGGCGGTAAAATCAGGTAAGCATATGGAGGCTAAAGAGATTGTCTCTGTCCGTTCTCTCTGCTCACCTTGTTGTTTCTTGTCCCCCTTAGGTGGCGGGATTCGGCGATGTAAAGATGGAGACAGCGCCGGATCGGAGAAATGCTGCGTGGAAGGGCGAGTATGGTGCGGCGCTGCTGCTGCTGCGATGCGACGCGTTTAAAACAAAGTCTTTCCTCTGGTTTGAAGATGCGATGAATCCGGGATCAGGTAAGAAATCAGGTAATACTCTTGTTCTAACCTTTGCTTCTTTCCTTCTTTCTAGGTGCTCCAGGTTCGAGGCGGGCGTGGCAGAAGGCTAGATGCTGCTGCTGGCACGGTGAACGTTACGCTGCTGGATGCAGAATAACGCGACGCGTGTGCTGCTCTTCGGGCGTGGTTTAAATAGCCTCCAAAGTAGTCCCAGGTAGGTATTCCTCCCCGACCACACCGAGTAACAAAATGGTCCCTAAGATAAAGTAGTCCCTTCTAGGCCTCACATGGGTTTGGATCTTCTTGCAGCATGGTCTGCATCAGGTAAGTGTGCACCTATGAGCCTGGCGCCTATGGTGCCAGGACTGATGTCCCATATGAGCGTGGCGCCATAGGCGCCAGGACTGAACCCAGACAGCCCCTAACAGGGGTTGCTGGGTTTTCTCAAGGCAACATGATGCCTGCTCCCGGGGCTGATGAACGTGGTCTGGATGCCCGGGGGTATGCATCATGACAGCACTCCCCCTCAAGCCCCCTCCTAAAGTCGTTCCTCCCTTGGTCCTGGTTTGTCTGGGAAGTCCCGGTGGAATCTCTTCACTAATCGTGGTGCATGAATGTGGTCACAAGGCTCCCATGACCTTTCCTGCCGCATGTAACCTTTCCAATCGATTAAGTAAAAAAGTTTTGATTTTACCACCTTGGAGTCCAGGATATTTTTCACCTCAAATTCAGGTTCTCCGTCTATCAAGATAGGATCTGGTGGTTTGGTTAGTCTTGTTCCTGGTTGAACGGGTTTTAAAAGTGAAACATGAAAGACAAGATGAATTCGCATATTGGAGGGTAATTCCAGTTTGACGGCCACCGTGTTGATAATGGCCTTAATGGTGTAAGGTTCCAAATATCTAGGATTAAAAGTCTGAGTTCCTTTCAGAGGTATGTGTTTTGTAGCTAGCCAAACCTGATCTCCAATTTGGTACTGTGGAGTTTCACTTCTATGTAGATCAGCATTTGTCTTGTATTTCTCTTTTGCTTGCTTTAAATGTTCTGTTGCTTTCTTGAAGGCTTGTGTAATAGTCGAATGTAAATGATTAACTGCAGGCATTTCTAAGTGCTGAGGCGAATTGAGTTCTGAGGTTCGAGGGTGGTGTCCATATATGGTGTAAAAGGGGCTTTGTCCGGTTCCTGAATGTACAGAGTTATTGTATGCATATTCGGAAATCCATAAAATATCTTTCCAATTACTTTCGGTCTGGTGAAGCATGCAACGTAGGTACTGTTTAAGGGTCTGGTTGGTCCTTTCCGTCTGACCATCGGTCTGGGGATGGTGACTGGTTGATAACCTTACGTCGATTTGCGCCAATTGGCAACATTTCTTCCAAAAATGTAAAATGAATTGACTATCTCGGTCACAGACCAATACGGAAGGAAACCTGTGTATTCGAACAATATTTTCGAGGAACTCCTTGGCCAGAATTGAAGCAGAAGGTAATCCCTTCAAAGGAATAAAGTGGGCCATCTTGGAAAAAAGATCCACGATAACTAGAATGGTGTTAAATCCATTACATGGAGGCAGATCAGTAATAAAGTCTAAAGATAAGGTGTGCCATGGTCTAGTTGGAATATCCAAAGGTTGTAAAAGGCCAGCTGGTTTTTTCTTCTGACTTTTGTTTTGGGCGCAAATGCCGCAAAACATCACAAATGACTTTATGGGGTCGATTCATGGAGCAAACGTGCGCCGAAAATCCCGGCGCAAGCGTGAGAAACCCAGCGCACGCGTGCGATTCAAGGAAGATGCTGCGCGTGTTTCCTGCTGTCCATGCGCCAAATCCTGCCATGGCGCACGCGGGCACACACGGCGTGCGCTACGCGCACAGCAAAAGCGCATATAGCGCGGCGCACACAACCAAAGTGGGCGTAACAGTGGGCGTAACATGCGGAATGGGGAATAACGCGTGAAAAAGAAGGCGTAACTGGGGAAGTACTGCAGGGAACTACACGGAACGCCCACACGCACGCAAACAACCCGTATTCATGGATTCGAATATGGGAAACCCGCGCACGGCAAAAGACGCACACAGGCGTCAACGCGTCCGCCACACGAAGGCAGGCGGAAGCGTCCCCGCGCACAGTATAAAAGTGCGCGCAAATAACAAACACGTATATACAGCTACGATGAATGCCCCATTTGTCGCAGCACTGATCGTGGGACACCGCAGGAGGAGGAGAATAGCCAGGGCACGCATTTTCGCACCACGGACAAGCCTTTTGGGATGCCTGACGACCAGGTCTACGGCAGGTATAGGTTTCCACCCCATATCATCCTAGACCTGGTCAGGGAGTGGGAAGATGACCTTACATCCCCCACCCTTTGCTCCCAAGCATTGAGCCCCTTGGAGAAGTTGCTCAATGTCCTGCATTTTTTGGCCACTGGGTCATTTCAGCGGACTACTGCCATAGTGGGGGGGGTCTCACAGGCCACGCAGTCACACTGCCTACACCAGGTACTGGCAATCATGACAGCGCGACCCTCAGTCCGCAGGCACATATACATGCCCAGAACACCCGCAGAAAGGCAGGCCGTTGTCCTGGATTTTTTCAGGGTGGCACACTTCCCCAAAGTGCTCGGTGCCATAGATTGCACCCATGTGGCCCTACGTCCACCTAGGGCCACTGAGCACATCTACCGAAACCGCAAGCACTGGCATTCCATCAATGTACAGGTGGTATGCGATGCAAAGGGAATCATCACCTCTGTCTATGCAAACTACCCTGGCTCCACCCATGACAGTTTCATATACAGAATGTCCGCCCTGAGCCGGGCCCTGGAAGCTGGGCAGCATGGCGACACATGGCTCCTAGGTGAATACAAATGCCCTTGCACTTGCATGCATGTCACACACGCACACACACACAAATACACAAACCCCAATAATCACAACCATTTACACCACCCCAGGGGACAGTGCCTACCCTCTGAGCAACCACATGACGACGCCAATCCGGAACCCCACCACACCACCCTAGGTAAGATACAACGCCGCCCATATTGCAACCAGGGCCATAGTGAAGCGCACATTCGGAGTGCTCAAGTCACGTTTCCGCTCCCTTGACCGCTCTGGCGGGCAGCTACTCTATGCACCCCCAGTAGTGTTCTGGATCATTTTGGAAGCATGTGTCCTGCACAATGTTGCAACACGGCAGGGCGTACCGGTGGACATAGTGGTGCCCCCACATCCCCAACCACAGGCACAGGCGCTGCCCATGGGAGGGGACAGGGCATGTGGCGAGGAAGCCCGGACCCAGCTTGTGGCCACATTTTTCACCTAAACTCCCACCCCTGCGGAGTGCACACAGGCCTGGCACATACCAGGTGACAATCGATGATGACAAAGAGACAGTCAACTGTCACAACCCTACCACCCTGAGATAGTTGCCATGGAAGTGCCACATTGTCTGCATCCCTAGTTACTTAAACACAAGCTATCCTGTGTGACCAAAAGGCACACATATGACATGACATGATATGGCATTTGTAACGTGCCTATACACAAGTATTTCAAGGTGCGATGAGGCAGGGAGGGGGGAACAAGGGAAGACAGACAACGATACTACTAGGCCAGGTGTCATTTAGATTGTGCAAGTGCAGGGGTAGGGGGAAGGGAAAAGTGCAAGGGGAAGGGGAGGAGGGAGTGCAGTACAGGGTAAGTAGACTAAAAAACAAATAAATAGGCCAGCTGGTGGCAACTGCAAAGGTAAGTGCAGACAAGTGCTGGGAAGGGGGGGCTGTAGGGATAGAGAGACAGTCCCGCAGTGCAGGGGCTGCCAGGGAGGCAGTGCAAGTGGAGAGTGGCTGGGCCAGGGACCGAGGTCGGTGAGAGTGGCCCAGTTGCAGATCCAGTGCAGTTGCAGTAAAGAATTTTGCAAGGGAGAGGCAGAGATAAAGCAGAAGCAAAGAGGAAGGTCTTGAGGTGCTTCCGGAACCGGAGATGGTTCTCCTCAAGTTCTAGTGAGGCAGGAAGGCTGTTCCAGACGGAGGCCCCTGCCGCGGAGAGAGATCTACCCCCAGCTAGTTGCTTTGAGAAGCGGATGAACCTGACATGCAAGGTGTGAATCACACACACCTGCAAAACAGGCCATGACCATCACTGTTATGTCACTCAAACCCTCCCAAACCACAACATGACATGGCAAGCAATACCCATACACCAACACAGTACCAATAAGGTACACATTGCCATGTCAAAAATGTACAGTGGCATCAGACAATGATGCCTGACATGGAATCAGATGAAATGACTGCCCAACAACCTCCCACCCAAAATAAGTCATTTCCAAATGCATTACAAAAGTTGTAGACGTAACATAACAATGAATGCCTGTCTACATGCACATTGTGCATTGCAAAATCAACACTGCAGCTTCTGTGTGCTGTGTCCAACTCCTGCAACACACTGCTCAGCGCACAGCACAGTGAACAGCCATTGTGTGTGATGCACACCCTGAGCATCACATCTAAGCAACAGACCACATCAAAAAGCAAATTAGGCATGTACAGGATCCATAATTGGTCACAGAACATGTGCTGCAGGGACACAGTGGGCACCAGAAGGCAAACAGAGTGTACACGTGGATATGCAAGGGTGGTTGTACATGTAGTGCATCATAGTGCAAGTGTGTGGGTCAGTAAGGACATGCACTCAACATATGCATGTGCAATCAAGTGACCATCAGTGTCCTCTACACATCACATGTGAACATTCACCATGTGTACACCCCAGCATATCAAACCACAACTACCCCCTCACACCTGAAAGGTAAACGGAACACATGAACAGGCATTGATCATCAGAACACAACATGTACATAGGATACCACCATTACAATGTCAGGGTTCCCATCACACTGCAGGGCAAGGCAATGACCCACTGAACAACTGCACCTGGGTCATGGAGCCTTCAACCCTCAATTTCACCTGGCCACAGGATCACCCTTCCCCTTCGTCACCATCTCCCACCTTGTGCGTAAAAAGGTGCCTGCACCCTCAGAGTCCACCCTCATTTGCATAATCACAAAATCCAAGCCAGAAAAATGAACCAGAACACCCTCCAGTAGATGACCTGACGTAGCAATACCTCACAAAGGCCAAGTACTACCACAATGATGTAACAACCAAGGTAGCACAGTAAAACAATGTCACAACAGGATGTGAACCATGTGTGGTACATAACATAGAATGATGCACCATGAACGGATGTGTACTGTCACAGGTCCCGTGTACAGGCGCGGGAGTGTCACGAAACAACCACCCCCACCGTGTCCCGGGTGCCTGCAAGGTCAAACTCACACAGGTCTCTGAGACCCTGGTGGGGAAGGAGGGTCAGGGATATGCAGTCGGGACAGGTGTTGGCACACTGGATAACTGGAATGAGTGGCAGGAGAGGGGAGGAGGAATGACAAATGAAAGTAGGGAATGCACGAAATGTACTACCTGCATCAACACATACACAATCCGAACAAACTTGGACATCATTGTCATGGCCTTCTGTAGACAAGGCTTAGGAGTGGCACGAACCAACCACCCCCTCTAGGGTTTTGGCGCCTGCAGGTTTGGGGCTTACACAGGCATCCGCAACCCCAGCGGGGAAAGAGGGTTAGGGAATGTTGCTTGGATAGGTACGGGAAGCAGGAACACCGGGTAGAGGGTACAGGGTTTAAAATTGGATAGGACTCCGGGTGATTAGGGAAAAATAAACATAACAAATTGAATTACACATTCATCCATGCATTAGTGCACCCCCCAGCAAGCCTATGCATAGCAGTTTGAAAAGAAAAACAACAAACACTTAGCTCTGGTTTTGAGTGCTGGCCTCCTGCCTGCGCACTCTCAGGTCCGGTTACAGGAGCACTGCAATGCTGCAAAGAGAGCCACAGTTAATAATCTGTACGCGTCCATTACACAAAAACACACCACCAAACATGCCCCATAGCAACAAACTACTCTACAAACAGACAATCTGGTGGAGATGTTCGTACCCATATATAACATTACCCCTGTGATGGGTCATACACAGTCAATGCAGTAAGTCAGCCGCCGGTGGGTGCGTGGCAAATGGAACACCAATGTGTCACAATTCACACAACATGCAATGTTCCCTGGGTAAGCAGACAGACCCATATAGCAAGGCATGACTTCAGAACAAGTCGTGTTCCACCATGACCGAAACAAAGTTGGCAGTGCATGTATCAAAATGTACATGGAAATGAAATGCACTGCACCCGAGTATGTCCCTTGCTGTATGTCCCTGTGAGCTGCCCCTTTCCATGTCTCGGAAGGCTACATGGTTGATACAAGTGCCTCAATGGACCTTGGTGTACCGGAGGGTATGTGCCACTGCCCCTGCAGGTGTCCCAGACAACCTTACAATCAACAGCCATCAGTCCACCAACACATCTGAGCTGCATTGTGTGCTTCAACACCAATATTCGTCCAAGCTCACCCTCAGTGCTGTGACTAAGCCTGCATGTGCAACTCGCCTGGTGCAAGCTTTGCTGTGTTGTGGCCCCCTGTGCTGCTCACCTTGCCTGGAGTTCCTTGGAACACGTCAGCCGTTCTAGGATGTAGGTCTGCAATCCCTGTGCCTCTGCTTGTGCACACATGTGCATGCGGGCACCAACAAACGTGTCCAGAATTCAGACATCCAATGGGCCATGTCTGCTGGCAAAGGTGCTCTGGAGGCTAATCCTGCTGCAGAAAGGGCATGAAACACATGATTAATGCTTTAAAGTCATCTGTGTGTGTCTCTTCAGACATCTCATTACTGGACCATGTCAGAGACTTACATCAGAAATCACACCATCAGTCCGTCTTTCACATCCAAAGTGTGGAACACACTATCTACGGCATGAATTGCAACAAGCATGTGTACAGTAAAGATAAGAAACATACTACACAATGCATAGCAATGAATGTACACATTAATCATGAAACACCCCATCTAGCAAAAGCTGAACAGTGGACAATAACACCACAATCATCCCCACTAGGGGTGTCAACACAAGTCACACAGCACCAGACATGCCACAGATATGACAGTCCAAAGCCCTTGTGTAATAGGTTGTCACACCGAACCATCCTTGCGAGCCCATGGATAAGGGAGGCAGGAGTGCATATGTGAGTCAAGGACCCCAAGCAGCAAACACATACACAAGACAAGCCTGAAGGGCCCAGCTGGAACAGACAGTGGATGCCTTCAAAAGCCACAAAGCGCCGCACCGTCACATGAAAGCACAATAGACAAGCATTTTAAACTATATTAACTAATTACACTAACTATGAAAAACCTACATTACCTAATTAAACTAACTATCAAACAGAAACTTAACTAACTAAACTAAAAGAAAAATCAAAAATGGCCACATACGACCCGGGGGGAGGGGAGGCACCCAGGAGGGGGGAGGTACAGGGTGCTGCTCAACACCCACATGCGATGATGCTGAGCCAAAAAAAAAAAACTCCATGGGCTCAACGCCTGCACAGCCCGACCTATGTGGGAGATAGATGGTCGTCCGAGTCTGGCTCATCCTGGAAAGGAGGACGTGGCACAGTAGCCTGGCCACGCCTAGCCGCAGCTTGCCCCTCGTGGGCAGCAAGTCTGCCGGACGGGTGAGCCTGGTTCCGTGTGGCGATGTGACATAGGTCTGCATGCAGAACCTCACGTGATACACGTGCTTCCTCTTGCAAGGTAGCACGTGTAACACGGAGTTCCTCCTGCAAGGCCTGGCTGGACAACCGCTGCACCTCCCGGCAAGCCTGTAGCTCAGCCGAGATGGTACGCTCAAGCTGTGCAAACCTCTCCTCTGCCCGCTGCCTCTGGGACATCATAAGGACACCCAGAGTGGATTTGAGGGAAGCATACTCCTCCCTCAGGGCATTCATGTGCGCCTCTGCGTGAGCAGCAATTGCTTGACGCAGAGACGACATTTCAGCCTGGCGTGCCCTGTCTGAGGCCGCCATGCCCAGCCTGAGCGAGCGGGCCATGGACCGTGCCGCCTGCTGCTGGAGAAGCACCTGCCTAGCAGGGGGGAGCACAGATCGGGCCACACGCTCCATGCTCTCAGCGATGTTCTCCATTGCTGCCCCCTGCCGTTCTGAATTGGCAGTCATGTCTTGCTCCCACTCAGTATACTGCGGTTGCGCGCGGCGACCGTGTTGCCAGGCTTGACCCCTGCGGGACCCAAGGACCAGGGGTCCTCGCTGTGTTGGCACCGCCCGTGGCTGCACGACTACATGCCCCCGTCGACATGATGTCCCAGGCACATCAGTGACTGGTGTGGACAGTGATCCTGCGTCCCGATCCACCACGGGCGGAGGAACCACGACTGTCTGATCCCTCAGTGCAGGTGTCGCAGACAGAGGAGTGTCCACATCAGAATCACTCACCCCTGACACATGGACTTGATGCTCATCCAACTCAACATGGACGTCAGAGTCGTCATCAAGGCTGGACTCCTAGGCAGCCAGAGACAAGATGGACTGTAGCACTTGGGGGTTTTCGTGGCCTACCACCCCACGACCCCCACTTGTGCCGGGTTGATGTAGTGGTAACAACCCTGTGTCTGGCATGACAACACCATCCTCCGCCTCCATTGCGTCATCACCTGAAAAATAGAGAGAAAAAAGGTCACTACACATGTCAGAAGCACACAACACACACACACACACACACCGACAACAAACGCATCAGGCAGACATGTGACACACAACATATAACCTGGCATGCATGCTGGGTCAATTTTGAATTGCTTCTGTGATCAGACCTGTTGAAAGGTGGCAGTTTCCATGGAAGTGGGTCTATGCAGTGCAGAAAATGTGTACGCCACTCACTACCTACATGTACAAGGACTCCATGGTGTGTGCCAGGAAATGTGAAGGCAGTGCAAGGTCAAATTCAGGCATCACGTGCATTGTGCATTCAATGTGTACCATATCTAGAAGCCAAGCACCCCTCCACCCCAGTACAAAAGCAGGGATGCCTAGCATGGTATCAAAAGACTGACCATACACCTGTGTATTGACAGGCAGTGTTGACTGGCATCAACAGCTTAATGTGATTCAAGTGACAACACTGCAAATGATGATGGGACAGTAAGCAGGACACATGATGAAAACTCTGGAGGCCGCCCACCTGTGAAGAAGACACAACAACAGTTGGACAGAGTCATTGGCCATTGAACAGGCTGAGGCCTGTGAGCCACACAGATTGTCAGACCCTAAACATGTGTGCAACGCAGTACTGAGCCACAGTTAACATGGGAAGGCTGATGAGATGCCATGCAATGTATGTCACCCAGGACTTGTATTATAGTGATCATCCAGTCAAGGACACATAGGGGCATGCGTGCAATGCACATGGAGCATGAATGGGCACTCATGTCCCTGCGGGACATCTGACCTATGCACAGTACAAGTGAGATACCCTGCATCAAGTACTAAGGCTGTACCACACGGCATATGTCTGGCAGATTGTACGCTGGAAGTTAGCATTTACACAGGACGCATGAACAGGAAAGTACACATTGGCAAGATTGAAGCAGACCAGTGCAAAGGTGGAACTGGGGTGCAGAGTGGCGGACGAGGGGCAAGGCAGCATGCCTACATGGAGTCCCTGCATGCAGGCAGAGGAGACATGCACGTCAGTCATGCAATGACATTGTGCCTGGGCTGAGAGGAAGGTCACCCCATGCCACATGCAGAAGGGCCAGTGAGCTGGAACGTGGACCGGAGGGGCATACTTGCAACCAGCATGTCAGTAGGGTGCAATAGTGGTGATGCGGACAGTCCCCGTCTGCTCCACATGTCCACCATCCAGCAGAGCAGACATGCATCATGGAAGCATTGCATTACTTACACATCAGAACCATGTACACGTCACATGTAGTGGCAATCATGCACAACACATCCCACAAGTGAAACACACACGTCCTCAACAAACACACATCAACACTCACTGGACTGGGCATCAAAGTCCAGCATCTCTCCCACTCCTTAGACCAATTCAGGTGGTATGAACTCTGCAACGAGTGCCTCATGCGGAGTGAGCTCTTCCTCCTTTGATGCAGGCCCACCGCCAGTCACCAGAGTCAAGTTGTAATTAGAGGCACGCTTAGCCTTAGTGCTGCGTTTGATGTCATTCCAACGCTTTTTGCACTCTTGTGCACCTCATGTCAGAATGAACTTATATGTTCCGCAACATGCTTCCAGTGGGTGTCAGGTTGGGCAGCCGTAGTCTGACTATTGGCACCCACTGGCATGTCACGACTGTGGCCCCGCACGTAGCCCACGAGGAAGTCCAGTTCCTGCTTGCAGAAAGGCTTCTTCCTCGACGTGCAGGAGGTCGTGGCTGTGTGTGGGGTCCCAGCCTGTGCTGCAGGTGCAACCTTCCTCCTCTTGGACTGTGGCGCAGACCCTGGCTGGCTAATGCCGCCCTGACCAGTATGGCCAGTGGGTTCGGTGGATTGAGCCAAGGGAGTGGCAGGTGGAGGGACGACCAAAGGCCTGACTTGTGTCAGTGGCATCTGGGTGCCCTCTAATGGACCCTGCGCAGCAACATCAGCTGTGGCAGGGTCATTGACCGCAACGGTCCTGGTTGGCAGACTCACAACCGGGGTGGTGTTGGGTGCGTCTGCCGCTGCACTTGCCCAACACCCGGCTGTTCGGGGCAGCAGATGACATAACTGCCCCAGGGACACGTTTCTTGGTCTGAGCAGCCCGGCCTGCCCCCATGGTTTCCCTCCTGGCCTGTTGAAAATCTACCAAGGGCTCCTCAAGTGCCAACGCAGCCTGCGCTGGCAGACCCTGACCCTGGGTGGCGGTGTCCACAGCTGCACCTGCAGCTACCACTACCCTTGGGCCCGTGGCAGTCGATGGAACGGACTGCTGGGTCACACGAGCGCCAGTGCCAGATGCAGAAGCTGCATCCCCCGGAACCACAGGGGGTGGTGGCATGACTGCACCAACACATGGCACAACAATGTGCTCAAGTGGCGCACCCCTGCCTCTTCCCCCTCTGTGGCCGCCCTGGACACCCTGGAGTCCCCCTACTCCTGGTCACCACGGCCACGTCCCCGACCACGCCCGCCACAAGGAGTACGCTCAGCTGAGGCGCCCCTCACATTTGGTGTCCTCCCAACCATGGCACAGATGTAGTAGTGCCGGCACAGATGGAGTAGTGCCAATGGGAGGTGTACACCACAATTGGCCTGGGCAATTGGGGTGAAGGGGGTGGGAAGCAAGATGTTAACAGCCCCCCTGCACCTGCAAGGCTGTATGTGACCCCGGTGATGTAGTGACGGGTCACGCAACGCTCAGGCACCCCAAAACTGCAGTAAAACCGTGCACGCAACCCTGCAGCCTATGTGCGTGGATTCAACCTCCCGCGGTATGCGGTGGCACCCAGTAACACGAATAACGCGTACGCGTGGGACACGCAGGCAACTATGACATCGAAAATGGGTGCACAGGGGCACCCGCAGTGGGAAAAATGGCGTGTGCGACTCACCGTCTGACAAGCGCGATGCAGAAAAACACGCGTAGCCAATACCCCCGCCAAAAGAAGAGATACGTCCTTGATAGCTGTGAAGTTGTGATGGCGCGCAAAACAACAGGAGGCAGCAACACACGTCGGTCTCCACGAAAGGCACATACAGCGAACTGCTGGCCCCGCTCACCTTTAACCCGTGCTGAGGGAAACGCCCTCTTACGCGCATGGGCCCTTTCCTCGGATTACACGCGGACGTGCAGTTTTTCACGCGCGCTGAAACGCCCATGCACGGCTGCGCGCATCACGTCACAGAGGTGCTTGCGCTTGAAGGGCCTTCTGTCCAATGAAATTGCGTATGCGTGCAGACGCGCTAAGGGCCTTTCCTCGAATTACACGCTGACGTGCAGAATTTTCACGTGCCAAATCACTCCGTATCAAGCTGGCCACTCGTAAGCACACAGAAGACCACGCTCCTGCCCAGAAGGCCGAATTACTGCCCCCCAGAGCCCCGAGCACGCGCCCACCTGCCATCTGCTGCTGCCTGACTGCCTGCTCCCACGTGCCCTGCCATTTGCTGCCTGCACATCAGCCAGGGCTGCTGTTGCTGTGACCACCCTTGCTGGAACCGAAGACTCCCGACTGGGATTCCATCGTTCCACAGCCCAGCCCCAGGACCCAGTTGCCCACCCTCTCCTGCCTCTGGGGTTGTCATGTCGGGCACTGCAACATCTGGCACCACTGACAACCCCCGGCCAGAGAGGCAGAGGGGCACCAGCTTCACTGCCACCGAAGTTGGTGTCCTGGTGGAGCAAGTCCTGGGGCAGTATGATGCCTCTTCGGAAGTTCCCGCGCCGACAAGGAAGGACGGACTCGGATCTGGACAGACATCGTGACTGCCATCAACGCGGAAGGGGTGGCAGTCCGCGACTTCCAACATGTCAAGAAGCGCTGGGAGGACTTCAGGTCCAGGACCCTCAACAAGGCCCGGTGCCTCTTGAAGGCAGCGGATGCTAAGGGGCGCCAGGGCCACTTGTCGGAAGATCAGATGAGGGTCCTGGAATGCATATCCCCAGCGCTCCACGTCCAGGTCCTTGAGAGGCAGACCCGCCTGGAGTCGAGCGGTAAGTGTACATGCATCATGATTGTAAGCTGTGCGTGTGGTGATGTGCGAGTAGTGTGCAGGTTGCACATCTGTTTGTATGGGGCCGAGTATGGGTGGGGGTGTACAGGGCCGTGAGGCTAGCACATGCGAGGGCTGTCATGTGTGAGACATGGATGGTGCTTGTGTGTGTAGACTTGCATGCCAAATGCAGTTGTGTGGGCACACATGTTTGGATGAATGTGTATGTAAGTAGGCATGTTTGTGATGTCACGCATGTATGTTGTTTTCAGCTGCATGTATCAGCACTGTGTACATGTGCATGTGTGTGTATTTGACAAGGGTGCAACAGTGATGCAACATGGATGCATGTGACAGCGGGATGTGGAAGCCGGATTGGCAGATGTGACATGGATGCCCATCTGAACACTGCGACAGTTGGCAGAGGTGTACACATGCATGCAAGTGTGGTGGTGTGCGTGCATGTGTAGTGCACTCCCTGTGCTGCATGTGATGTCTGGCTCACCTTTGCCTGCTCATGCTGTTGTATATGTATGGATGGTGCTGGCGGTTGCGATATGGCTGTGGTATGGCTCATGTGTGGAAGTTGAAATGACATGTGTGTTGGCGATTGTGATGCCATGTCTGAGGTTTGCCAATGCCACTCATGTACAACTGTCATGTGTGTATGTGTCCATTGTACAGTGCCCTGATGCCTGTGTTTTATTTCTCCCTGTCTGTAGCGTCAACTGATGAAGAGGGCGGAGAAGGTGCTGTGGAGCACAGCGGCGGGGATCGCACCGCCAGCCAGAGACGCAAGGCCCGGCTCCCCTCCCAGGTTGTGATCTCGTCGGGGAGTGAGGAGTCCGGTGCCGCGTCCCAGGCCGCAGCTGCCGGGGGGAGGTCCAAGAAGCGGAGGTTGGAGTTGGACTCCTCGGCAGCAGAAGGGGCAGCTCGGACCCCACAGGGCCCAACGGGGGAAGATGGCACGGAGTCATCCAGGTTGGTGGGGGGTTTGGTGGAGGAGGAGGCCGTGCAAGCAACAGAGACGGGGTCTGGAGGTGGGGATTCCACTGGTGCTAGTGGTGCAGGACCAGGGACAGGAGGCAGCACAGGCCGCCGCGGAGGTGCCTGTGTGCAATCCTGTCCCTGATCCTGTCACTGCATCATCTTGCACCAGCAGGGATGCCTATGTCCAGACCCGTTTTCAGGCAGGGGATGAGCTCACGACAACTGGCCTTCCTCTGCCTGCGGACGTGGCTATCCGGGTCCGGGTTGAGCCTGTCCTGACTGGTGTGCCGTTGCGTCAAAGGCCATGCAAAGTGACTTGCAGTCTTTTCATGAGGAGACTGCACGTCATCTTGAATGGCTCGTTGACCGCGTTGGCCTACTGGGACAGGTCACCCAGGCCGGATTCCTCCGTTTGATGGGGCTTGCTACGACCCCCTCCTCAACTGAACCCCCTATGCGCCAGTCGTCCTCCGTGCCATCTTCCCACCCATTAGTCACCTGGGTGCCCTGTGGAGCTGCCTCTGACGGTGCGGCCAGGCTGGTGGAGGAGGCATCCCTGCCACAGTTGGGAGTCGGACGTCCAGCAAGGGTGGCCACATCAACGGCTGCACCCCAGCCAGCGGAGGATGTGCAGGCAGCAGGAGGCAGTGCACGGGAAGAGGCACAGCAGCAGCAGCAACGTGTTGGAAGCCATGATGGCTTGGGGCCTTCGACATCGGAGGGGCAGGCATCGGCCAGAGGGCAGGAGGACCCAGGACGGGAAGTGTCTTCCGTGTGGCAGCGGTTGGGCCACGCCATAGATGCGGAGCGGCAGCGGGCGGAAGAGGCACGGCTCACGATGGTCAGGGCGGAGACCTCCATGCGGAGGGCCCTGAGGCGGGCCGAGTGCCTCGAGGCAATCCGCAGGGGGTTGGAGGTGGACATGTCGACGGCCCTGCGGACCCTCGGGGCCATGGAGGAGGACCGCCTCTGGGACATTGTGCAGGAGTTCGATGATGCCCTGGCCCGGGACATCCAAAAGTGAGCCGTCGGACTAGCCCGCTGCCCTTGTAAATAGTTCTGTAGTTAGTGTTAGGTTTCCTTTGGTTTTGCATTTTTTTTGGACTTTTTGGACAATGGGCCACATTTTTGTATATAGTTTTTTTTTTATTAGGTAGTGTTATTAGATAGGTTTCATTTCTTCTGTTGGGATCATGGACCCTGGATTGTTTATCTGTTTATCTGACTGTTGGATTTTCATTTTTTTGTTATGATTTACCCATGGAGCAATGGTTTTCGATTTTAATTTTCCATTGGATTTACTTTTGTGGACTGTGACTTTGGACACCTTTCCTTTGGATTATGATTTGTGGTTTTGCCTTATTTCACGGACATGCTGGTTTTTATTTTTTTAAATTCCCATTTTTGTTTGTTTATTTTTGATTCAATTTATGTTGCTTTTAATACATATTTTTTGTTCAAACTTCAATGTGTAGTATCATCTCATTGGTTTTATGCATATCATGATATGGGTTTTGAGATTCACTGACACCCATTGGGTGTATGTGAGGGACATGTGTTCATTTGCAAACTTGCAATTGGGGTTCTATCATGTTATTGCCATTTCTAAGTGGGTGGATGCAATACTCGGGTGGGTGTTTGGGATTTGGGGGCTGACCATAAGGGCCAGGGATCTAGATTGTGATGAAATGTTGGCTGGGGGACATGTGTGGGGGCCTGGTGGAGGGTGCCCTGCACTGCTGGGGGGTGGGGGTGCAAGGGGACATGTGTGGGGGCCTGGTGGAGGGTGCCCTGCACTGCTGGGGGGTGGGGGTGCTGGGGACATGAGTTGGACATGAGTGGGGGCCTGCTGGCAGGTGCCCCACAGTGCTGGGGGGTGGGGGTGCAGGGGGACATGAGTTGGACATGAGTGGGGGCTTGCTGGCAGGTGCCCCACAGTGCTGGCGGGTGGGGGTGCTGGGAGACATGAGTGGGGGCCTGGTGGAGTGTGCCCCACAGTGCTGGTGGGTGGGGGTGCAGGGGGACATGAATGGGGGCTTGGTGGAGGGTGCCCCTGGATGCTGGGGGTGCAGGGGGACATGAGTGGGGGCCTGCTGGCAGGTGCCCCCACAGTGCTGGGGGGTGGGGGTGCAGGGGGACAGGAGTTGGGGGCCTGGTGGAGGGTGCCCTGCACTGCTGGGGGGTTGGGGCGCTGGGGGACATGTGTGGGGGCCTGGTGGAGGGTGCCCTGCACTGCTGGGGAGTGGGGGTGCTGGGGGACATGAGTTGGACATGAGTGGGGGGCTGGTGGAGGGTGCCGCACAGTGCTGGGGGGTGGGGGTGCAGGGGGACATGAGTTGGACATGCGTGGGGGCCTGCTGGCAGGTGCCCCACAGTGCTGGGGGGTGGGGGTGCTGGGAGACATGAGTGGGGGCCTGGTGGAGGGTGCCCCACAGTGCTGGGGGGTGGGGGTGCAGGGGGACATGAGTTGGACATGAGTGGCGGCCTGCTGGCAGGTGCCCGACAGTGCTGGGGGTGCTGGGGGACATGAGTGGGGGCCTGGTGGAGGGTGCCCCACAGTGCTGGGGGTGGGGGTGCACAGGGACATGAGTTGGACATGAGTGGGGGCCTGCTGGCAGGTGCCCCACAGTGCTGGGGGGTGGGGGTGCTGGGAGACATGAGTGGGGGCCTGGTGGAGGGTGCCCGTGGATGCTGGGGGGGTGGGGGTGCAGGGGGACATGAGCGGGGGCCTGGTGGAGGGTGCCCCACATGCTGGGGGGTGGGGGTGCAGGGGGACATGAGTGGAGGCTTGGTGGAGGGTGCCCCTGGATGCTGGGGGTGGGGGTTCAGGGTGACATGAGTGGGGGCCTGGTGGAGGGTACCCTGCACTGCTGGGGGGTGGGGGTGCTGGGAGACATGAGTGGGGGCCTGGTGGAGGGGGACATGAGTTGGGGGCCTGGTGGAGGGTGCCCTGCACTGCTGGGGGTGCTGGGGGACATGTGTGGGGGTGCAGGGTTGTCCCCCGTGGTGTGGGCTGCCTGCAGGGGCCGTGGACGTTGTAGAGCGAACACCTGGGAGGACCCACACGGCCAATTCACGTGTATTACTCCACGGAACCCCTGAAATACACGTGCCCTGCTGATATCGCGTGTGAAACTTCCCGCGCACCCCGAAATACACGTACACAGGACATTCACGTATGGAACTTCCCGCGCACCCCTGATATACACGTACCCTGATGGAATCGCGTGTGGAACTTCCCGCGCACCCCGAAATACACGTACACAGGACATTCGCGTGTGGAACTTCCCGCGCACCCCTGATATACACGTACCCTGATGGAATCGCGTGTGGAACTTTCCGCGCACCCCTGAAATACACGTACCCAGTTGAATTCACGTGTGTAACTTTCCGCGCACCCCGAAATACACGTACCCAGGACATTTGCGTGTGGAACTTCCCGCGCACCCCTGATATACACGTACCCTGATGGAATCGCGTGTGGAACTTTCCGCGCACCCCTGAAATACAGGTACCCTGCTGAATTCACGTGTGTAACTTCCCGCGCACCCCGAAATACACATACCCAGGACATTCGCGTGTGGAACTTCCAGCGCACCCCTGGAATACATGTACCCAGCTGAAATCGCGTGTGAAACTTCCCGCGCACCCCTGATATACACGCACCCTGATGGAATCGCGTTGGGAACTTACCGCGCACCCCTGAAATACACGTACCCTGATGGAATCGCGTGTGAAACTTCCCGCGCACCCCTGAAATACACGTACCCTGCTGAATTCGCGTGTGAAACTTCCCGCGCACCCCAGTAATACACGTACCACGCTCGCACAGGGCCAATCGCGTGTGAAACTTCCCGCGCACCCCAGTAATACACGTACCCAGCAGAAATCACGTGAGGAACTTCCCGCGCACCACAGTGATACACGTACCCCGCTTGCCGTGCTGGTACAGGGTTAGCGCAGCCCTTTGCGCTGGATTGGGGATTTTGATGGCTTTTCCCTGTGCAAGGGGCATTCTTGGGGGCGTAACTGGCGCTGCTGCAGGCTCGCTGCACCACTATGCGCCACGGCTGGTTTTGGTGGCTGGAATCCATGAATACGGTGTGCGCGGAAATGTATTTTAGCGCACGCGGCTGGTGCAGGGATTCGCACATGCACACTGTGCGCCAGCAGCGTGTGCCACTTGTGCGCTGAATTCTATGAATTACCCCCTATATCTTTTCGCCAGGTGGGCCACCAGAATTGTCTTTTAATTTTAGCTTCGGTTTAAGCGATACCTGGGTGACCTTCCATCATGGTATCATGATAATTGGAGACACAAGTTCCTGCAATTCCTTGTGTTGTAAAACTAGCCGTCCTTGATAGTAGGGACGTTCATTGATGACTGAGTAATCCGGGCCTTTCTTTACCCAGTCCTGCAGGGCTGCTGGATCAAAGAGTTGTTGGATGTTAAAATGAATTTCTTCTAGTGTCTGTAAAGTAGTTATGCCAAGAATTCTTTGTTCAGAAATTATAGGCACCGGCTCTGGGTTAGCATATGCTTCTTCCATTCCTATTCGGGATAAGGCCTTGCCATTTTTACAGCCAGGTCGATAAGTAATCACAAAATCGAATTCGGCAAAGAACAATGCCCATCGAAGTTGGCGCGATGACTGGGCTTTGGCTGTTTTTAGATACTGCAAGTTCCGGTGATCGGTGATTACAGTAATGGTATGCCTGGCACCGAGAAGATAGTGTCGCCAAGCCTTAAAGGCGGATTTGATAGCTAATAACTCTTTATCGGTAACCGCATAGTTTAACTCGGGTACCGAGAACTTTCTGGACCAAAATGCCACGGATGAAGTTGACCAGTTTAAGGATCCTTCTGGGACACGACAGCTCCCATAGCTAAACTGGATGCATCAGTTTCCACTTTGTATGGAAGCTCTGGGCGTGGATGCTTTAAGACAGTGGCAGACGTGAATTTCGTTTTCAGCTCTTGGAAGGCCTTTTCAGCCTCTTCGGTCCACAAGAAAAGTTTGTTCTTTCGCAAAAGTGCTGTGATGGGATGTACAACATGTGAGAAGTCCGGAATGAATCTGCGGTAGAAATTGGCAAATCCAAGCATGCTTTGTACCCCTTTAACTAGGTGATGGCCACTTGAGAATTGCATCCACCTTTCGTGAGTCCATTCGGACTCCTTTTGGAGACAAGGTAAATCCAAGGAATTCAACTTCCGTAACATGAAAAACACATTTTTCCAATTTTGCATATAACTTGTGCTGGCATAGTTTCTCAAGGACTGCACGTACGTGCTTAACATGGTCTGATTCTGAGGAGGAGTACACAAGCATATCGTCTATGTAAACGACAACACAGACGTCAATGAGTTCACGAAAGACATAGTTCATAAAATACTGGAAGGCTGCTGGTGCATTGCACAACCCGAAGGGCATCACCTGATACTCGAATAATCCATACTTAGTGCGAAAGGCCGTCTTCCATTCGTCGCCTTTCTTTACACGTACCAGATGATATGCCCATCGGAGATCTAACTTAGTGTAGATACAGGCATCCTTTACTTGGTCTAGTAATTCGGGCATCAGAGGCAATGGGTACCGTTTTTTTTACCGTAATCTGATTTAGTGCGCGGTAGTCTATGCAGGTTCTAAGGTCACCTTCCTTTTTTGGCACGAAGAACAAAGCATAGGAAACAGGGGACTTGGATGGACGAATGAAACCATTAGCAAGGTATTGGTCTAAATATTGTCGTAGGTGCAGGTTTTCGGGTTCCGTGAGGGCGTAGATTCTGCTACATGGGGGTTGTGCACCGGGGATGAGGTCGATTTGACAATCGTATGATCTGTGTGGTGGTAAGGTATCTGCCTGTTCTTTTTGGAAAACGTCCTGGAATTCTTGGTATTCCTGAGGTAACTGCACGACTGGAGTAGTGACTGTGGCCAGGCCTTTTTCAAGGGTTTTTCCGGGTAGCAGGTGTGTGCACAATCCGGCAAGGTTATTCTCTTCTCTCGCTAATTAATATAAGGATTATGTGTTTCTAACCAAGGTATCCCCAGTATTATTTGGAACTGTGGGGCTTTGATGAAGTCAAACACAATAGTCTCTCGATGCCCGTCCTGACCCAGCAATGTCATCTCTGTAGTGGAATGAGTTACAGGCCCTGAGGCAATTTCAGTTCCATCGACTGTGGTGACGACATCCGGAGCGGTCTTTTTGCAGAGAGATAGATTCATCCTAGAAGCCAATTTATGGTCCATATAGTTTCCTACGGCCCCGCTATCGATATATGCCCTTGCTGCGTGCATACGTGATGGGAGTCTTGGATCAATGAGGACCATTGGTATGATTAGATGCGAGGTCTGAGTGTCCTTCTTCAAGCTCGGCAAGCGGACCTCTACGCTTGTCGGGCGTGGTCGTTTCCCGATTCAGGCTATGTTTGATTTCCAACAGCTACTCTGGCTACTTTCTTGGATGGTTTAATAGGACAATCCCTTAGAAAATGTCCTGAAGCCCCGCAATTGCATTTGTCGTCTTCTTTCTCTCTCTTTTTGCGATAAGGGTCCCTTAACCCCCCCGATCTGCATGGGTTCTGATGTGTCAGTTCCTTTGGAGGAAACATGTGGTTTGACCAGTACTCGATTCTCGAATTTAGCTCGATCAGCCTTTCGATTCTGGAGTCGGTAGTCTAACTGGACTATTAAGTCTATATATTCTGTGCAATCCTGGGGTGGGTTCACCACTTGGGCCAAAACATCTTTGAGTTCACCCCGAAGCCCACAATGAAATAAAGTAATTATTTTCTCCTCTGGCCAGCCGGTTTCCACCACTAACCTGTTGAAGGTTGCGATATAGGTTAGCAGATCCTGAGTGCCTTATCGTAGGGATAAAAGTTTGTTATCCAGGGCCTGACCCTGTGAATGTCTGGCAAATAGTTTTTTCATGCTCAATTGAAAACCTTGAAAATCCCGAAGAAGAGGGTCATCCTCGTTGACCAGCGGGATTGACCAATCTGCTGCGCTGCCACTAAGGTAGGATAGTACAAAGGCTACTTTGGCTTGGTTGTTTGGGAAAGCTCCTGGTCTGCATAGAAAGTGCAAGCGGCACTGGTTCATGAACATGGCGAACCTTTTCGGGTCCCCAGCAAAACGTTCGGGTGGAGCTAAAGGAATTGCCCCTGGTAGAACCACTTGCACAGGATTACTCGAAGAGACAGGAGTTGGATTGCCTCCGAGTCCAGGTAGTGGTGTTTGGCCGGCTTGGCTTTGCAGCAGTTGTCTAGCAAGATCATCAGTGTGTTCCTTTGACAAAATAAGTTCTCTCCTGAGGGCATTAGTCTCTTGGCGTGCAGAGTGCACCTCTGCCCTAAGTTCCCCTAACAGTTGGGCTAGTTGATCGGTTTCAGAGGTTTCCATAACGCCCGGGTGTTTTTTTTTTTTGGTAGGCTTCGCGTTCTGTTACGCTCACCTGGCTCCCACAGGGGCGTCGGTCGGACCCGGACTGCTGCGGCCTCCAACCACGTGATGCGTAGTGCAGCGATGACTGACTGGATCTGCCCTCCTAATCTTGTCTGCTTGACCCGTAGAAATATTCCCCTACAAGTGGAGAGATGGATTTAGCCACTTGTGGATTCAAATGATAGCTCCCCCACTGTCCTCCCCACTAATCACCTCTGTGCCCTCTCAGCAATATCACCTTATATTCTTGAAGGATGAGCCCTCCATCCTGCGAAGCACGCAGGGGCGCGTTGATGACCAGTTACTTCACTGGCCTGAAGATATTGGAAGAGTTATAGACGAATCCTGACTCCAAAAGGTCCTGGCGAAGAGCCGTAAGTATATAGTTCGTAAGAGTTTAAAATGTCTGGAATTCACTCCTGCCCAATTCCTCTTTTATCTTGCAATTTTGACCCAATAAGAAGATTGACTGCTGAAAGCACTCTGGTAAAAGTCTGTGTTACCCAACACTGTCCGGTAAATAATGCCAAGGGTTAAACTTGCTGCTTTCTCCTTTTCTTACAGGTGCGGCATAAGTAGATGTGGCTTGCTGATGAATAATACCTCCGGCGGTAAAATCAGGTAAGCATATGGTGGCTAAAGAGATTGTCTCTGTCTGTTCTATCTGCTCACCTTGTTGTTTCTTTTCCCCCTTAGGTGCCGGGATTCGGCGATGTAAAGATGGAGACAGCGCCGGATCGAAGAAATGCTGCGTGGAACGGTGATTATGGCGCGGCGCTGCTGCTGCGATCCGACGCGTTTAAAACAAAGTATTTCTTCTGGTTTGAAGATGCGATTAATCCAGGATCAGGTAAGAAATCAGGTAATACTCTTGTTCTAACCTTTGCTTCTTTCCTTCTTTCTAGGTGCTCCAGGTCCGAGGCGGGCGTGGCAGAAGGTTGGATGCTGCTGCTGGCACGGTGAACGTTACGCTGCTGGATGCAGAATAACGCAAAGCGTGTGCTGCTCTTCGGGCGTGGTTTAAATAGCCTCCAAAGTAGTCCCAGGTAGGTATTCCTCCCCGACCACACCCGAGTAACAAAATAGTCCCTTCTAGGCCTCACATGGGTTTGGATCTTCTTGCAGCATGGTCTGCATCAGTTAAGTGTGCACCTATGAGCCTGGCGCCTATGGCGCCAGGACTGATGTCCCATATGAGCCTGGCGCCATAGGCGCCAGGACTGAACCCAGACAGCCACTAACAGGGGTTGCTGGGTTTTCTCAAGGCAACATGATGCCTGCTCCCGGGGCTTATGGGCGTGGTCTGGATGCCAGGGGGTATGCATCATGACAGCCGATTTGTGCAAGTCAGATCTCTGCGGATTCCCACTGGTGTCCTCTTTTCGGAAATGCATGGGGTTCCCCGTTTTCCTTGGTGGCTTGGACACCCTAGGCCCATATCTGTATGGTGCGCCCTCCTGAAAAAATCGTGAAATTCAGCTGTCGGAAAAGACTTAGGGTTAGCCGTGTTTTAGGCTTTCCCCTTGGCGCCCAGGTAGGTGCACCCACACATGTGAGGTACCGTTTTCGTCGGGACACGTGTGGTAACGCAGGAAGGTAGGCCATGTGTTGTTGGCTGCGTGTTTCGCTGGGTGAGCCGAGTGAAATGTGCGGAAATTGGTATTTTCTTTGCCACATTTTGGACTTTGCCGGGCTTGCTGGGTAATACATTCTAGGCCGATTTGCGCAAGTCAGACCTCTGCGGAATCCCACAGGTGTCCTCTTTTCAGAATTGCATGGGGTTTCCTGTTTTCCTTGGTGCTTGGACACCCTCGGCCCATATTTGTATGGTGCGCCCTTCTGAAGAAATCGTGAAATTCAGCTGTCGGAAAATAATTGGGGTTAGCCGTGTTTTAGGCTTTCATCTTGGCGCCCAGGTAGGTGCACCCACACATGTGAGGTACCGTTTCCGTCGGGACATGTGTGGGAACGCGGGAAGGTATGACATTGTTGTGTTTGTGCCGTTTTCATAACGTTTCGACCCATTTGCTGGTGCCCTTTGTCACACAACCCTTTCATTTCCCAAATGTGCCCTACAGTTAGTCGCTGCTTTAGGCACCAACACTTTTGTAACCTGCACAAGTCACCTACCTTTGAAAAGGTCTGCCTGTGCTCTTTCAAAAAATGTATCCTTGCCGTTCCTCACCACATTGGTTAGGCAGTAAGCATAAAACTCCTGTGTACCATGGCTCAGTGTTTGGCTTGTGGTATTGCTTGTTTTGTGAAACACTACAAAAAATGGGTGGTTTCCTAACTGCAAGAGTTGGGGCAATGTAGCGGAGCATTGTTTTTCTCAAAATTCATAGAAGCCATTGCCGTAACAAGCCAACCATGTCAACCACATACCTTTTTTTCTGTCATTTTCCCACTTTTTCCCCAAACTATGGAATTTTCCCCTACCTAGTTGTTGCCTGACCTGCGCAAATCACCCCTTCCTACCCTTTTCTTCCATTCCGTCCACGCATATCCAATTGGCAAAAATGGCCAAAATCGCCTACCTCTCACAAAACGGTTGATAACCACACCAAAATATTTTTTTTTGTTTCCACTCAAGCTGTTCTTGAAAGTCAGGAAATTGGGGAATTTAGCACAGAAAACCATTTGTTCCTAGCTCTAACACCGAAAAAAACCACAGGCTTCTTTGTACATAATTTTATTGGCATTTTTTGAGAAAACCCAAAATTTTCGCCCTTTTTGCTTATTTTCTCTCACCCCCCTAGAGCAACCTAGGATATCTCATGTACCAAAAAAGTTACAAGGTATTGAATGGCGACATACCAAAATCACCAAAAAAGGCCTTGCACACTGGGGGGGGGGGGGAACCCATGGCACTTAAAGGGTTAAAATGTTTTTATATTTTTTTTTTTATTGATTCAACTATTTCTAGTTTTTACAAGTTTGCCGTCTGATTAAGAATTTGTCATTTTTTTTATTTTTTATTTTTATTATTATTTTTCTTCTTTCCCTTTTCCTTTTTTGTGTCCTTAAATAGATTAAATCAGAAGTAGTTGTCCTTTAATTACAATCAGCTCGTGTTTGAGCTATTTTGAATCCAAATTAAGACTTAGAAGGAAGTTCCCCACTGCTATGACTGGTTTGGTGTGTTCCCCATTCATCAGATATGCCCACCAATATTTTTCTTCCAGACTACAGAAGTAGGTGTAAAGGTGGCTAAGGTGGCCAAAATGGGTGTTTCTGGTAGTTAATAGAACTTCACAGTTAAGGAGCAGATGTTTTAGGGTTTCCACCGTTTGAGGCTCCTTACAGTATCTGCAAATGTTCGATTTGGGTTTGTCCCGAATCGCTTGAATTTCCATTGTTTTTAAGATATTCAACCTGGCTCTCATAAAAGTTGAACACATTTTTTTGTTCGGGAATTTCACCAGATAAAAAAACAGATAAAAAACAGGCATGTTTAGTTTCTGAACTGGTATAGGTAGATGAGATGTCAATTTATTCTTCCCAGCCATCTCCAAAGTTTTACACCAATCCAATTCTCTTAGTTTTTTTGCAGTTTTCGTTGGGTTTTCCTCAAGCTCTTTCTCTGAGCTGTTAATTTCCTCCAACAGCAGCAGATTTTTGCGGACCCATGAAACCAGCATCTTGTTTTATTTATTTATGTCTTTATCATCTGATAGATTTTCTGGGTTGGGACTCATCCTTTCCTAAACAACATTAGACCTTTAAGGTCCATGATGGCTTTTAATGAAGTTAGGCTTAGCTCCCGCCTAGTTGATGCTATCGGTGTCGAGGATGGTAAATGTAGTGTTTTCTTCCAAAATAGGTCTTCTATTTTGGTCCAGAATTCTGATGGAATAGATGGCATTGCTTCAGCACCGTAGATTATTGCTGGTGTTACTGTCATTTTATAAAAGTTGATTGCTGCTTTGAGGGAGAATCGTCCGAACCTTCTGTCCATCATCTGTGTTTGGTTGCCTAAGGTTTTAGTTTTTTGGCGGATTGATTCCTGCATGGGCTTTTCTTGCACACTGGTGCTGATTGTGACACCTAGATATTTAAACACTTGCACTCTTTCTAGTTTTTCATTAACTAGGTGCCATGTTGGTGTTCTTTTCTTTGTTGAGGTTGTTGGTCTTTCTATAATCATCACTTTAGTTTTTGTTTGGTTTATCTTGAGATAGTTCAATGTAAGATAGACCAAGAGGTTGTCAAGTTTCCTTTGTAGCCCGACGGCAGTCTGGTCAATCAAAATAATATCGTCAGCGTAGAGGAGTCTGGCGATCTTTTCCTCTCCCAGTGATGGAGGGAAGGTTCTGATATCACTTTCTGACATTTGAAGGTCTCCAATATAGGCCTTATAGAGAGCCGGGGCGAGGGGGCAGCATTTATAAACATTTACAGTATACAATAACAAAATAACCAATTACAACATGTGGACTTCAGCGTGTAGCACTTTCTTGTGGGGTAGCCCCTGAGTTCCTGGGGTACCAGCATACGGGGCTGTCCAGCGCCGCTAGGGCCAGAGAGCTCAATCCCATTTCACATTTAAGCAGGTAAGTTCATATGCATGTTCAGTCTATTTTGCATAGGCTATCTTTTTCAGGGGGGTTTGTCATCAGACAGATGGAGAATGTCTCACACCAGTGTCTTCCAGGCCTCATACCCCAGGCCCGCCTCCCCACCTGCCCTTGCAACTCCCTCGCCCCATACCTTTGTCTCCGCTCCCGTCAGGTGTTCCAACTCATTATACCACCTAGTGTATTGCGGGCCTCCAGGTTTCTTCCACACCATTGCAATGGTTCTTTTTGCTAGCACGCATGCCATATCCATACATTTAATGGAGGTGTCGGATCTTACTAACACTCGGGTAAGTGCCTAATAGGCATTCTTTTGGTGACCATTCATATCTTGACAGCCCAGCCCCTCTGCATGCATGCTCTAATTTGTGCCAAATATGTTGCACCCTGGAACACTCCCAGAACATGTGCATCATGCCCGCTCCCTCTGATTTACACCAGGGGCACAATGGGTCTGTGGCGCCACGAAATTTAGCAATTCTGCCAGGTTTCATGTATGTTTTGTAGAGAACATTCAGCTGGATCAGTCGAAACCTAGCATTTCTCAACACCTCCCAGGGATATTCTAGTATCCTCTCCCACTCTCTTTCAGTTATTTCAACACCCAAATCCAGTTCCCACCCCTGCTTCAGCCCGCTGCCCCTAGGGTTTGGTCTATCTGCTAGCTGTTTGTATATCCTAGACATTGGCAGGGCCTGATGAGTGATACACAGGTTATCACAGAGCCGGTTGAGCAGGATTGCATGGTTGACCATGTCAAAAGCAGAGGAGAGATTGATTAAGATGAGGACAGGGGGGTGATTGGCATTGAGGTTAGAGAGCAGGTCTTCACGGATGTTCAGGAGAGCAGTTTCTGGCTGCTCTGAAGCCAGACTGATGGTCATGGAGACAACCAACGGATTCAGTGTGAAGATTAAGCTGGGAGATGGCCAGCTTTTCCGAGAATTTGCCAAGAAAAGGAGTAATGGAGATCGAGCGATAGTTAGCCGGCCAGGAGGGGTCGGCTGGGGGTTTCTTAAGAAGAGGGTGCACAAGAGAGTGCTTCAGAAGGGGAGGGGGGTTCCATTGGCAAACGAGTGATTGCAGAAGTCGGCCAGGGCTGAAGCGAGGGTGCAATGTGGTCCTTGATGGTTTTAGATGAACAGGGAAGAACCTGGTTTAAACCCATAGTGCAAAAACTGACTCCACTCGTGATCCAGTGAAGTCATCCTGCTGACCTCCTGTCGGCCTCGATATTGAACACTACCAGTAGATAGATGACCTTCAGAGAAATGTGATTCTAGATGGCCCACTCTGAAATATTCACTGACAGCACGCAACAAGTAGGGTGTTTTTTTTCCCCCATGATTGTTCAGGTAATACATGGAGGTTTCACTGCTGGTCTGGATGCAAACTCTCTTCCATCTATGTACTGACAGAAAGGTTTTCAGGTCATTGAATATCGCCTGAAGCTCGAGGATGTTCCTGGGACCACAGACGTGATGTGCTTTGAGAGGCCCCAAAGTGCACCCCCCCCCGTACCCAGAGCGAGGACTCCATGGTGGGTCTCTCCTCTGGATCAAAGTCCTGAAAGAACTTGCTGAGTGCAACATATTTAGGTATGTCGGCAAACAAATAGTACACATGCAGCCATCAATCCTAAGAGCCACTTAAACCAACAAACGGAAGTCAACTGTCTCTGCTGAAAAAGGCACACGGCAGCAAAGATATCCAAAATCCTCTGCTGGGATAGACCAATCCTTGCAGCCTGTGAGTCCCATTCAAATCCCAGTTCGATTTCTGATGGTTGATGTAAAATCCCATACTGAAGAGAGTGGTAAATACTCTGGCAGCCGTGTTCAATCCAAATGGGAGGGCCCTGTACTGAAAATGCCTCTCACTGATGGAGAACATCAGCAATCTCTGATGGGGTTCTCAGATGGGAGCGTGTAGGTATGCATCCTAGAGGTCGACGGTGCATAACCAGACCACTTAAACTTATCTCTGGATCTGAACAGGTCTGACCATCTTGAACTTTTCTTTGGGAAGAAAAGTATTGAAGACCTACATGTCTGTGACTGCCCTCAGGCCAGCCTGTTTCTTCTTGTGCACAGATAATAGACAGAAACAGAAAACATGGCCCCTTTGGTTCAGAGAATTGCTTCCATTGCCTCCATGAAGAGAGGTGGAACCCATCTGGATGAGAGGAGGAACAGAAAGACAGTATGTCTTGAACTGTGTCCATGGCTCCCGATAAAGGTCTGCCAGTGCAAAATGTGACGTTCAAGCCTGTAGCTGACTGGTGCTGTGTGGGCCATGCTTGACACAAAATTGCTTTTTTGGATCTGCTGAAGCTATAGAGGAAGATACGCACAAGAAACCTTTTGAAGAGGTTGTAAAGCTGCTTCCTTCTATCTGCTTCCTTCTATGGCCGCTGGAACACCTATCAGGGTTTCTGTCATTCGTGTCATGTTAGCTATGAAATCCACCAAATTACCTCTGTCTGGCATTCTTGTTATGCTATGTTATGCATACTTGTATAGCGCACGTACACCAAAGGCATTTTGGCGTTGAAAATACAGCAGGAACGATTAAGCAAGAAGATCCGGTGACAACTAAAAAAAGATGAGCCTTAGATGTCTAAACTGGAGGTGATTTTCAGTAGCCCTAAGGGAAGGCAGTAAGGTGTTCCACAATTTGGCAAATGCGATAGAAAAGGAGAGACCACCAGTCCTGGTTAGCCGAAACCGGGGAACCAAAATCCAACAAGCATCCGGAGAGCACAAAGAGCGCCCAGGATGATAAAGTGGACATTTATCCTGCAGATAGTCGGCGCCCCGACCATAGAATGCCGGATGCATAGCGACTTGAAGGAGATATGTTTAGAAACAGTTAACCAGTTTAGAGAACAGAGCGTGGGGGAAATATGAGAACTGTAAGGAGAGTCAGTAGTGCGTTGAATCTGATGTCATCACTCCTTTCCCAGAGTTAGCCTCGCCTCATGTGGCCAGGGGATGGCTGCCGCTACCTTATCCTGACCCTCGTGCGGCTATTTGAGGGAGGACCACATGGGGGGAGGTGACCCTCAGGGGGATTGTTAGGCAGAAACCTGTGCAGTTCCCTCTGGGACCACTGCAAAAGATTTAAGACTGCAGGTGTTTGGCAGTAAACCCACTTGGTAGCAGTCTGTACCACACAGATTCACTTGGTAGCTGTGGCTGAGCAGTCAGACTTCTCTCAAGAAGAGTTAGGCAGTATACAGAGTATTCACAATAGGTCAAAAGAACACAGTAGAACAAGTAAACACTGATCAGGGCTTGGTGTAAAAGAGATATAATTATTTATTTAAAACCACATCTAGAAAAACACACAGGCACTAATAGTAAGCAATTCAAAAACACGATCACTAAAGGACATACACTCCCTTAGAAGAATATTAGACAAGTCTTAAGTAAAGCCCCACTTATTTTCAGACAGTGGTGAGCGCTTAACGCAGATGGCACTCTAATAATATGTTTTGAAAGGGAGAGAAAAACAGAGAATAAATTGAAACAGATCCCAACACTTTTTCACGAACACAACAAGAGAGGAAGGCAAAGTAACACCGTGAGTTTAGAGTCAGTAGGCCGGATCCACTTTAAGAGGATCAAAACGAAATGTGTCCAAGGTCACACGGTTGCAGTGCACAAAAGTCTTTTAACGGTTCAAAAAGGAGTTGGACCAAAGAAAAGGACCAGTTAGAAGGTCAAGGCGGCCAGCCCAGTCCAGAAGGTTAAGGGGCTATTATTACCTTGTAGCAATCTTTAGAAAGGGAGGTGTCACGTCTCCCTTTGCTCGCCCCATTAAGAACCGCACAACCACACCTAACAACAAGAGCAGTCCCTGCACATAGAAAGAACCAGCAGTTTGCCTGGCGTAGGAGGACATCAGCCTGTAGCCCCGGTGTCTACCGTCCTTTGTTTCGCTGGCAGTTACCATGGAGGCGCGCTCACGGCTGGTCACGCCCACGGAGATTCCCACGGCAACGAACATCCAGTGTCCCATGACCACGTGATCACGTCACGTCTCACATGTCCGTGAGACACATCACGTGGTTACTTAATCAGTTTAAAAGCATCTTGGCAACGTGGGTACAGCGCTTCACAGCTGATCTCTTGAGGATTGTGTAGCGCTTTGGTTTACCTGTTTCTGATCACGGATTTTGCGACCTCGGACTGTTCTTTGGATTTGTCTTGCCTGCCCCTCGGATTTCTGTTTCTTGGATTCCACTTTGTTTCCCCGGCACCTTGACCTTGGAACTCTCTTGGACTGCCTTTGGATTATCCTCTCTGAATCTAGAATCTTGGAACTTGGTTTTGACCTTCTTGCCTTGCTGGTCCATCTACATCAGACCCAGGTGTGTCCCACCTTCTAGCCGTGCGAAACGCCTATTTCACCACCACCAACAATCTGTGGCTCTTACCACATTTAGGACCATACTTGCAACACTCCTGGGTAAGCCTTGTTTATACTGATTGTTACCCGTTATCCGTACCAATTGCACTGCTACTCTTTAACCATTAACCATTGCCTTGCAGCGGTCAGGGGTCCTTCCGGCGTTCCTGCTACCTGATTGACGGCTCAACACACCTGTGGCCTCAAAGATTGCACAGACAGTGTATCCTTTCTGTACGGTACTTGGGGACGGAGGTTCAATAATCTGCACGACCATCAAGATCAGAACAGACTGTGAAGCCTTCCTGGTCGTCCAGAGTATGGATACCTCCTCCGGGGACTCTGTGGCCGCTCTAATGCAAGCGGTTGTGGCCCTTAGGACCAACATGGCCGCAGCCACAACGGCTATCCACCATGGACTCGAAGCCCTACAAAGCACATGTGCCCCTTTACCCACAGATGCTGAGTTCGGCGACCCCACCCCCCCAGATCCGCCTGCACATCCGTCCACAGCAACCACAGTCCCCACTCCAGTGGTCCTTCCAACCTCCTTTCCTCTTGCTGCCCCCAAACGTTATCAGGGGGATCCCAGGAAATATCGCACCTTTCTCAACCAGTGCAAACTTCACTTCTTGTGTAGACCCCAGCTTTTTCCTGACTCTGTTACCAAGGCAGCTTTCCTTCTTTCTCACCTGTCAGGTGTAGCGGCCATTTGGGCGAACCCGTTATTAGAGAGTCATCACCCTGCTCTATACAATTTCGATCTACTGGTGACAGAAATGGCAAAGGTTTTTGACACCAGGTATAAGGCACAATCCCGAGACTTGGAATTGCTTGATCTTACACAGGGAAAACAAAATCTGATTGACTACATCACCCGTTTCAATCAACTGGCTGCAGAGACCTCGTGGCCTGAAGAAAAGAAAGCCATAGTGTTCTACCGTGGTCTCTGTAGCCACATGAAAGACGCTCTTTCTGTAGTGCCGGCTCTTCCCTTAGTCTTCCCTGAGTTAGTGGATCTGGCCCTACAGGTGGACGCTCACAGGTCTGAGAGGAAAGCAGAGACAGCTTTTTCCAATCAGACACCCCCAGCCTCATCCGTCTCTGCTCCGGAACCCATGCAAATTGGCGGGATACAGAGTCCCATCACTCAGGCCGAACGGGAACGTCGGAGAACCGATAACGCCTGTTTCTACTGTGGTACTTTAGGGCACTATGTTAAAGAATGTCCTCGCCGCCCTAAAAATAAAACATCAGGTTTTCAGAAGGCTCGCCCCTAGGCATGGGGGTACGGGCGAGTCCTTCTCTGACCCCCAATGAACCTGCATTTGGTCCCATCAGACCGATTACGGTCCAGGCCCAGCTGAAGCCAGCCGGAGATTTGGTACACTCAGTACAGATTGTGATTGACTCCGGGGCCACTGGCTGCTTTATTGATATTTCGCTGGCTCACGACCTTAATCTACCCTTGATCAAGAAAAAGTATCCAGAGCCAGTACAAGCGGTCGATGGTACCTCACTTGTCTCTGGTCCCATTGAGTACCAGACCGCTCCCATGTTAGTGGTGATTTAGGGCACGCACCAAGAGACACTAGCGTTTGACCTCATTTCCACGCCGCAATTCGGTATCATTTTAGGCATTCCATGGCTCAAACAACACAATCCTTTGATTAACTGGGGCAATGGACAGGTCACCTTTGAATCTGAAGTTTGCCAACACTTCTGTTTGATCGAGTCCGCTACGATTTCATCCCCGGCCACTGTCCTTGGGGCTATGGCCTCCGCCAGCCTTGAGGAGACAGATCCATCTATGAACGTCCCACACACTGTGGGGGCCATTACAGCTGGGATTCCCGCTGTCTATCATGAATTCCAAGAGGTCTTTGACAAAGTCACGGCAGAAGGCCTACCACCACACCGACCCTGTGATTGCCCCATTGATTTGGTTTCTGGGGCAACTATACCAAAGGGCAGAATATACTCCTTATCTCCATCGAAAGAGTTAGTACTCAAGGAATACATCCAACAAGCCCTACGCTTAGGTCACATACGACCCTCTAGCTCTCCAGCTGCTAGTCCGATTTTTTTTGTGCCCAAGAAAGAGGGTGACTTACGTCCCTGTGTTGATTACAGACGATTGAACGCCGTTACCATCAAGAATCGGTATCCCTTACCGCTCATCTCCATGCTATTAGATCGATTGACCAAGACATCCATCTTTACTAAATTGGATCTTCGGGGGGCGTACAACTTGGTTCGTATGCATAGCGGAGACGAGTGGAAGACGGCATTTTGTACTCGACAAGGGCTGTTCGAGTATACTGTAATGCCTTTCGGTCTCTGCAATGCCCCCGCTACGTTTCAACGTTTTGTTAACAAGGTATTCTCTGACGTCTTAGACGTTTTTGTTGTGGCCTACCTAGATGATATATTGCTATTTTCGTCCTCACTGGAGGCCCACATAGGCCATGTCACAGAAGTCCTAACTCGGCTAAAAAGACATTCCTTGTACGCCAAACCCGAGAAATGTGTGTTTCATACTAGGGAAGTAGAGTTCCTAGGCTTTCTTATTACACCTGCAGGTCTTTCCATGAACATGTCCAAAGTCTGTGCCATCATCGACTGGCCCGCTCCAACCTGTCTCAAACAGCTCCAGTCGTTTTTGGGCTTTGCCAACTTTTATCAGCGTTTCATTGCCGGTTTTTCATCCATTGTTTCACCACTGACTGCCTTGAGCAGTCCTCGGGTCCAGTTTTGTTGGACCTCAGAACATCAGCATTCTATTGAAACACTCAAAGCTAGATTCACCATAGCTCCTGTACTACAGCACCCCGACCCCGAACTCCCGTTTGTTGTGGAGGCCCATGCCTCTTCCTTTGCATTAGGCGCAGTGCTCTCCCAACCCTGTCCCTCCACGGGTCAGTTGCATCGTAGCATTCCACTCAAGGAAATTTACACCTTCCGAGTCCCATTACACAGTTACCGAGAAGGAGTTACTGGCCATTAAGGATGCATTACTGACCAGGCGACACCATCACATTGGGGCCAAACATCAAACCGTGGTTTACACAGATCACAAAAACCTACAGGACCTGGCCTCCCTTAAATGTTTGAACAGCAGACAAGTGCGTTGGCACCTGTTTTTTGCCGCCTATGACTTTGTGGTAAAACATAGACCAGGGCTTTCACATGGTAAAGCCGATGCTTTATCTCGCTCGCCCGGAGGGGATTCTTTTCTTTGCCCCTATACTCAGATACTCTTCTGAACGAAGGTCTTGTCATATGCATGTGCACTCCTTCTCCCTCCATGCTAACTCTCATCCGACAGTGGGTTTCACATCATCCACAAGCACTAACAGAATGAGATTTGGTACTTCAGGAAGGGTTGCCATTCATACATGATAAGTTATTCCTCCCCACTAGCGATGTACGTAACCAGGCACTTGCTTGGTCTCACGACGCGGCCATCAATGGGCACCCTGGACAGCATCGCACCTTGGAGTTACTAAAGCGATGGTCTTGGTGGCCATCTATGAGACGCGACGTGCAACATTATGTAAACACTTGCTCCATCTGTGCACAGTGCAAGACACGCAGGGGTTGTCCCGTGGGTCTCCTTCAACCCCTACCTATTCCTCCCAGACCATGGCATACGGTCTCTATGGACCTCATTACAGATTTGCCTCGCAGACAAGGGTACGACTCCATCTGGGTGGTAGTCGATTCCTATACTAAGATGGCCCGTTTCATTCCTTGTCACGGAATTCCCTCAGCCCCTGTACTGGCCCAACTATTTTTCAAGTCGATCTTCTGTCTCTTTGGTCTTCCACAAGTCATTGTATCTGATCGCGGTACACAGTTCACATCCCGTTTTTGGCAGGCCCTTACCAAGATCCTTGGCATTGATGCCCGCTTCTCCTCAGCCTACCACCCGGAGAGCGATGGCCAGACAGAGAGGGTAAACCAGGCTCTCGAACAGTACCTGCAATGCCTGACCCTTCAGTATCAGGATACATGGTTGAACCTGCTCCATTTGGCCAAATTCGCATACAACAATGCCTGGCATTCGTCCACCGGGTTCTCCCCCTTCTATTCGCTCTATGGGCAGCATCCTCATTCTCTCCCTCTCCCCGATTTCTCTTCCTCCTCCACTCCCGCTACCAATTTCTGTGCTCGGGATCTGCAATCTATCCATGCCCAGACACTGGTTCATTTGCGTGAAGCCCAAGCCTCTATGAAAACCAAGGCCGACAAGAAACGGGTGGCGGCTCCTGTTTATCAGGTTGGGGACCGTGTTTGGCTGTCGACTCGCCATTTGCGGATCCCTGGTTGCCGGAAACTGTTACCCCGGTTTGTCGGTCCCTACAAGATTTCACATGTTCTGAACCCGGTAGCCCCACGGCTCTCTATTCCCTCTTCCTGGCATATCCACCCGGTGTTCCACACTTCCCTACTCAAGCCCTGTCTTTCTGCCACCCGGATGGTCCAATCTCCTGCCCCTGTTTCTGTGTCCTCCCCGGATACGTATGAGATCAGTGCTATTCTGGGTTCTCGTCTCTGCAGGGGTCGCCTCCAGTATCTGGTTGACTGGTTGGGGTATGGCCCTGAAGAACGCTCCTGGGTTCCCTCCCGGGACGTCCATGCCCCAAGTCTGGTTGCTCGCTTTCATCGGGATAACCCGTCCAGCCCACGGGGTCGTGGGCCTTTGAGGGGGGGCTCTGTCACCTCTCCCGTTGCTCACCCCATTAAGAACCGCACAACCACAAGCCCCACACCACACCTAACAACAAGAGCAGTCCCTGCACATAGAAAGAACCAGCAGTTTGCCTGGCGTAGGAGGACATCAGCCTGTAGCCCCGGCGTCTACCGTCCTTTGTTTCGCTGGCATTTACCATGGAGGCGCGCTCACGGCTGGTCATGCCCATGGAGATTCCCACGGCAACGAACATCCAGCGTCCCGTGACCACGTGATCACGTCACGTCTCACATGTCCGTGAGACACATCACGTGGTTACTTAATCAGTTTAAAAGCATCTTGGCAACGTGGGTACAGCGCTTCACAGCTGATCTCTTGAGGATTGTGTAGCGCTTTGGTTTACCTGTTTCTGATCACAGATTTTGCGACCTTGGACTGTTCTTCGGATTTGTCTTGTCTGCCCCTCGGATTTCTGTTTCTTGGATTCCACTTTGTTTGCCCGGCACCTTGACCTTGGAACTCTCTTGGACTGCCTTTGGATTATCCTCTCTGAATCTAGAATCTTGGAACTTGGTTTTGACCTTCTTTCCTTGCTGGTCCATCTACATCAGACCCAGGTGTGTCCCACCTTCTAGCCGTGCAGAACGCCTATTTCAGCACCACCAACAATCTGTGGCTCTTACCACATTTAGGACCCTACTTGCAACACTCCTGGGTAAGCCTTGTTTATACTGATTGTTACCCGTTATCCGTACCAATTGCACTGCTACTCTTTAACCATTAACCATTGCCTTGCAGCGGTCAGGGGTCCTTCCGGCGTTCCTGCTACCTGATTGACGGCTCAACACACCTGTGGCCTCAAAGATTGCACAGACAGTGTATCCTTTCTGTCTGTACGGTACTTGGGGACGGAGGTTCAATAATCTGCACGACCATCAAGATCAGAACAGGAGGCCTGGCGGACACGGTACCTTAAAGTGGTGAGAATACTCCAGCGGGGGCAGTTGTTCCTGGCAGCGGATGCAAGTGGGTGCTTCGTCCGGGGGAAGAGGATCTCGTCGGGGAGGAATACAGGAGTCCGTTGCACTGCCAGGGAAGAAACCAGCCGCAGAGTTTCTCAGGTGAAAGCAGCGGTCCTTTGATTTGTGGTCCAGTGGTAAGTGGCTATCCGGTTGCCGGGATGCTTGGCACGGGCAATTCGACCACAAGCCGGTCTGGGGTGCAAAGAGAAGAAGGTAAAATGGTTGTGCCCACCAGTCAGGGGAAGAAGCCTCTCCAGCCGGGAGATCTTCTCTGTCGTCGGGAAGTGGTGAGTCGGTTCTGCAGGGCTCCACCGGTGGCGTCATCGTGGTAGGTCGGCTCAGCTTCTCCCTCGTCGGATTCTCAGGTCCTGTGGCGACTTCTGAAGTTCCAGTCCCCGAAGCCCTGCTTTTATGCAGCACACCCCAATTCACTCAGCCTAGCTGTCAATCAAACATGCTAAGTGGTGAGCCGGCCGGCTCACCACTTGGTCCAATCACACAAGACTGCGACTTGAGTTACCAAGGTAACTCAGTCCAGGGTGCCTAAACCCCCTCCCAAACCCTCTGTGGTACCCAGACAGAGTGGCACCACTTTTGGAGGCTTCTGTGGAGAAGCCCGCCAAAAAGTGGAACAAAGGGCTCGACTTGGGTTGGAGTCACAGAAGAGAACACAAACGCCATTTTAGAATCGAGTCCTGGCAAAAAATACCAACCGGCGAATTAATATTAATTAAATAAACAGGCGGTATGTTCGAGGCTATGAGAATTAAATGATTAAAGTTGGTAGCCTCGAACAATGGGAAAATCCCACAGGGATATATTCGCAGTCGAATATAAAAAGTAGTATCCACTGCCACAAGCCAAAACTCGATCAGGGGGGATGGAGACGTGCCCCCTCGACTAACAGACCCCGGGGAAATCGAATTGCCCCGACCAGTACGTCCACAATATGATGGTTTGTACTGGTTTCTGTTAATAATTTGGGACCAGTAAAGCCAATGGTGACTTTACATGCCCTGGGAGACAGTAGTCAGTCCCAGGGTATGGAGTCTAATGTGGGGTGTCACTAGGACACCCCTGTGTCACTGCACGGAGGGTGCTGTGTAACACACATAGTAAAAACACATGAGACCCTATGGAGTAAAGGACCCCATAGCCCATAAAACACATTAACAGTCAAAGGAACACCATAAATCATGTCCAAGAGTGGGAGAAAAAAAGAGTCTCACTGTTGGCAACAAACTCCAGAAATCCAGCAAAGCTGCTGGGGGACTCACTAGGTTAGGAAATTCAGCCTAAAGAGAGAAATTCTCCCTAACAGGGATGACACGACATTATCAGATGAGACATGGTATCCCCCATTCCCTTCGAGGGTCATCCCTTTAGTACATCAGACCCTCATGGCATATTGTGGCAGTAATCCTCAATATTCTCCAACACTTAGTCATAGAACTTTTAAACATCATGTAATCACATCAGTAACAAAGACAGACACAAGGAAGGGAGCTACTGGAATGAAGATTGCTCAGCTAAACCACAGTGAGCGGTCTAGCTGTTGGAGAAAACCGATTGGCTCCAAACAGGAGTTCAAAGAAGTGCAGGGAGATCTGACCGGCTAGCTGTTGCTCGGGAAGCCAAGCTGTAATGTGGACAAGCGAACGAGGAGACGCAAGAGAATCCAGGAGGCTGAGTTGTGAGCAGAGAATTGGCACAGAGAACGGGAAAGGCAGCATCTGGATGGAGAGACATTCCTGCTGGCAAGCGAGATGCTGAAGCGGGATGTGAGGCAGAGGAGCTTTGCGCTGGCAAGAGAAGCTGGAGCGGCATGCAGACCGCCACCAGCCGCAGAGATGCTCCATCCGAGCTGGAGAGAGCAGAGAGCGGAAGCCGCAAAAGGGCCAAGAGAGCCGTCCTAAAGCCGGTGAGCCCACAGTGGCAGGTCAGGGCTCCAGGAGGGAGCTGGAAATGACATACCTGGTCTCTAAGTAGAACAGGAGACAAATTCCCTACAGCTTACATCACAAACTGAGTTACACAAGTCCCTGTGTCTGGGAAGATACTAATACACCAGTGATAAGAGGAACTTTGGGGGGAAAAGCATATACCTTCAGATCTTGAAAGTGAATGAACATATAAGAGAACCTGGCAGGAGAGTATACCAGGTATTTTGTGAATCTGGGACCTGCACCCAAATTATATCAAGGAACTATAGAAGATAACCTGTCAGGGGAGTATAACAGGTGTTTTGTGTATCAGATAATCCCAAGGTAGGTCCGTGGCCTTTGTATTACACTGAAAGTGGAAAATACCTGGGGAAGGGAGTCATTTCCCCTGGGGTGAATTGCAACACCAAGAGGAGGGGGTTCTCCTCTTGGGCTACATAAAGAACTTGGTTATTCTTTTGAACTTTTGTTTTGCTGGGGAGAAACCCAGGAAAGCGAGCCATTCCCTGGAACTGTGAACATTATACATTTGGAACTTTTGTTGGATTTATACCTTTTTGTTGAACTTGAACATATGTGCACTTTTCAAGGCATATACAATACCCTTAACACCTTAGAGTTCCTTTGAGAATGAGAGGGCAAGGAGAGGATTGCGGACACAGGACCTTTTTGCTTTGGACATCTAAAAACAGGGTAGGTCCTTAGATTTTGGTTGAGGTAGGGAAATACCTCCTAGATTAGGGACACAGGCATTTTCCAACCCCTTTATTATTTAAATAAAAGTTTATATCAATCACCATGAGTCCTCTGTGTCCGTGTCTGAATCCGGGTTCCTCACAGTAGCCACCCGTGCTGCCAAATTATGGAAGAGCTGAAGAAGGACGACTGTAGAAAGGGCTTATGAGCCGGCTTAGAGAAAACCACCAGGGATTTGGTAGATATCTTTCTTTTCTTTCGTTCTTTGTATGTGGATGGGTGGAATTGGTCCTGACCACAGAGGGGCAAGGCCAGTGTTCGGTCTTGAACCTCCTAAGTAAACTTGGTTGCTTGCATCCATGTCACTCAGGCGCATGTCAGGGCTCAAAGTCGTGGCTCTACTGGAGGTATCAATGTGGTGGACCGAAGCCTCAAGGAGGTCCTAAGCAATGAGCTTGTCCGCTACCATAGTCGTTTAAAAAGGCTTGCCGTTTGTCAGCGGAAGGAAAGCCTGAAAATTGCTGATTTCCCTTCAACAGGGCCCAGAAGCCATTGGCATTGGCCTGCCTGAAGTGTAAGGAAGCATTAGTCTATACCTTTCGATCATAGGCCTCCAAGAGCTTGTCCTCCGTATTCAATAAGGCTTGTGAATAGAAGGCTTAGTGTAGAGCAGTGTAGAAGCTACCACTGCCAAGTGTGGTTGTGGGTGCATGGTGAGGCATTACTTTTCAGAAGTGAGGGGGTTGTAATGTGCCTCGAGCTTCCTATTGGTGGCTTGCACAGTATATGTCCTTTGCCAGATCTTGCTAGCTTCCACCAAAACATCCTTCTGGATCTGTAGTCCAGATCTACCGTAAAGGTCTGAGGGCCAGGACCTTGGAGAGGACACTTGACTCTTGTTGTGGCTCCTAGATATTCTGACAGCCCAACCATCCTGTCATGGAAAGCCTTAGCTGAAAAAGGAAAGTCATCTTTGACTTCGCTTGACGATGAATCTTTGTCCAGTGGTTCGGAAAGATCCAAGGTCAGAGTTGATGGCTGCTGAGGAGCTGACAGAAGTGAGTCGGATGATGCACTCTGCCCTTGTTGCGACCCCTCTGACCCTTCCGACCTCATTTAAAAAAATGTTTTCCCATGTTCTTACTCCTCTTTATGTTATGTTTATATGTTTTTGAAAATCCCTAATAAAAAGATATGCTGAAGAAAAAAAAAAAGAAGTGAGTCGGATGGCGCCGGGTGGTAGGTAGCTTTTATGAAGGCTTGGCGAGGCTTGTTGCCGCTTTTGTCGTTGTCATTGTAGACGTTACTGTTGGTGAAGGATTGATTAGAGATGCAGGCTGCTCAGGCATCATCTCCCTGATAATCGCCTTAAAATACTCAGTCATGATTTTAGACCTCATCAGGGTTTGAATCTTTTGGAAGAAGCAGTCCCTCACATCTGTTCTCAGGCTGGATGGCTGTCGTCTGAATACGCAAGGCCGTCGGAGAAGCAGGAGGAAGAGGAGAACATGATGACTTAGATGGAACCCCCTATGATTGTCTTTGTTGAGCCTTCCAAGATTAAGAGGTCCATGGAGGAGGGGCAAATGTTGGGGTTGGATAAGAAGTGTCCCAGTCATTGAACCAACAGCCTGAACAAGGCACAAATGACCCATGCAGCACTGTACGTGGCAGAAGCAACGTAGATTCAAAGTCTCTGGGTGTAGACCTGGCGGCCGGCCCCACCTGTGAAGAACTGGCCAGCGATCCTGGATGGACAACATGGGGGTCAGGACCAGCGGCAGGTGTAACATTTGGAATAGTATGTAAATGCTCCCTAGACTTACTGGTGTGCTCCAATGGTGCCATTTTCTTTTCGCCGGCCCCTTTTTAAATACTGCAGCCTGTAGTTTTAGGAACACAAGATACCCTTGGGATGGATCCCGGTAGCGGAGTTGATGGAAGTCAAGAGCGCAGGCCCGGAGATACTGAAGTACTATCAGTGAGGAAGTCCCTGGTAACTCCTGCCCCCTCGGAACAATCCAGTACAAGGCTCCAAAGAAACTTTAACCCTAGAGCTGGTGGCAGCGGTTCTGGCCTCAGAGCTGTCCCAAGAGGCTTTTGGAAGATCCAGAAAACTCCTCCCTTGTGTGACAGTCTAGGGAAGGTGTCGCGTGCTGAGGTGCCTGTAGAAAATAAATAAACCCTCAACAGAGTTTGAAGCCCAACAACATTTGTCTCCACCAAACTCCTTCACTGAACATGATGGGGAAGTACCAAAAGGATCCCTCCAACGACGAAGCACACGAGAGCCAAACACAACATGCAAGCATTCCAGACATGGTTGGTGCCCAGGCACCTCAAACAGAGACTATGAGGATATGAATCCTGTTATCACTGGTATATGACAAAGGTATGGAGGTGAAGCCAGAGGTGCAACAGCGTAAAGAAATTAAAAGAAACATTATTTTATGAGGGGAAGCTGAAGAATCAAAAAGAAAATGTGGTGCAGCTATGTGTCGAGCATTCAGTCCCATCGAGGGGGCAAGGCCGTTGGGATGAGTCAGCTCAGTCAGGCCCACCATGCAACAAATTTAAAGAAGTTGATTTTCTGCGGTTCAAAAAGCCCCAGTTCCGTCCAGTGGGACGGCCTTCCATCAGTATGGCGGAAAGGGGATGGGACGTACGAGTAAGACTCTCTTTATATCTCTTGACTATACCACATCCTCCAGCTACACTGATCTAATTTCCTCCATGGGGTTTCACCATCGCAAACCATATAGAAGCCATGCTTTCCCCTAATCCGCAAGTACCACTTTAAACCCCTCTTTGCCTGGTTGATTAATTTGCTTCTGAATTCTCCTAAACAATCACCAAAATAAACATCACACTGTCTCTTCCATACCTCACTCCTCCTCTTCACCACTGTGACAAAGTGAGGTAATTCGTCCCTTCTCCCCAAGTGGGAGTTTGTCCCTGTGATGGTAGGGGGGTCAGACTTCTCTGTGATACCCTCCCTAGGAGTAGAGGCAAGTGGGACCTCTCCGGGAGAGACTCCCATTCCCATAAGGAACACCTTCAAGTCTTGCATACTATGGCCTACATGGGGTGTTTTACAATACCAGATTCTCTGAAATACCAAGACTAGGATGAAGAAACTACAATACCAGAAACTGTCAAGTGTGAAAACTGGGACGAAGAAATTCCTAATAGATATTGTTATCTAATATCTAAACGTGGTTGTAGACCCCCCTGAGTGGAAGGAATTCCATAGAACAGAGAATTTTACCCATGTTCATTCTCAGTAGAGGGGAACCCACACTCCTTTGTAACATCGCTGATACCACTGGCACGAGAAGGCTGCAGGGTATACGGTCACGCAACAGAGAAATGGGACACTGGAGAGACAGGAAACCGCAATGAGATCGATGCCAAAGAAGAAGACTGAGAACTCAGAGCAAAAGGAGAAGTGTAAAAAAGAAGACAAGTTAGTGCAGGGCTTTCTCATAAATATGAGGTGTGCCACATGTTACTGAAAAGGCTCCCACCTAGAAGCTAATAAAAATATCCTTCTTTAAAAAAAGAAAGTTGCACAAGGAAATCGGGGCATGTTCTTGGGATCTTATCAGAAAAATGTACCCTACAAGCAGCAGCAACAATCTTTAGAAGTACTGCTTTTTACAGCTTTGGAAAGCAATGCCTTCTACATGCACAATATACTATCTTTTCTTAAATGAAAACAGTCTTACAGTATCTGATTTGATAACTTGCATTTAGTATAAGCTTACGAATCAGGTGAAAACTGCTTGCTGGAGAAGTACTTTCTTATACAGAAAGCTACTGTGATGGTACCACAGCAGAGTGGAACCTGCAGGGGAAATGTTGTTTCAAGATGGGTTTTAGGGGTTAACAATATGAAGGTTCTCAGAGTGCACGATGGCTTTGCAAGTTACACTTATTTGCAGACCAATGCATAGGATGAGGTCCCCACACACCTTAGCATTGCACACAGTCAATTTCATGGCAAACATACTAGATCAGAATATATTGCATGTTTGAATATATATAGCTCAGGGGTTCTGTCTTTCCAATTTTCAGTTTTACAAAAAGTTCTAGAATCTTCTTTTAAATCTAGTGAGTTAGTTCAACAATCCGAAGTGATGGAGGTAGCGTGATTGACATATACCATAAGTTGTCGCACAGTTGTCTGCCATACATAATGAGAACTTGGTGGTTCCCCAGGAGCCACTGTGGAAGGACTCAGCAGAAAAAGCAGAGCACTTCTTTCATCCTGCCCCGACAGATGCTGAATTGAGGAGGAGTTGACAGGGTGACTGAGTGAAGCGATCTGCAAGTCAGCAGTCGAGCCCATAGCTTGCTCATAGCTCCCGCCTGTGACAGAGAACAAAGCTCACTATCCCACACATGAGAGACTGCAGGCAGTGCTGTCCCACCCAGACAATAGAGATTTTGGACTCTCCCAGTCCAGGGCATGCGCAGAACAGCACATAATGAGGGCTGTAAAGTTTGCTACCCTGAGGTCTCCTACTGCTTGTGAAGAGGCAGCTGTAGGAGAGAAATGTTTCACATCTCTTTCCTGATAACTTTCTTCTAGCGCAATCTGAACCAAGAGCCAGAAAATGACAACAGGACCAAATGGTGAGGTTGCAGGTGAGCAAGGTTTCTGAACAAATATGGATACGTGCAAGAAGGAGCAATTTTAGGTAGTAGGGGAAACCAGCCATGGTGAACCAACATCACACCGTCTTTTGGGAGCAGGTTGTCGCGTTAGGGAGGTTGGAAGACCCGGCCTTCAAGGTTGGGGGCAAGCGTGCAAGGACCACCCCTAGTCTCTAAGCCCCATTTGCCTTTGTCTACTCTATCTTAATAAAAACTGAAAACCTGTTATTGATAATCGGGTCACAAGAGGTATGTCATTTTGATAATTTATTCGGAATACAAATATCCATAAAACATCCAAAGAACAAACTACATAAAATCAAGTTTAAAACGATGACATAATGAACCCCTTCAGAGTAAGTATAAAATTAAATATTTTACACCACAACTCAATTTCATCACCAATCACAATTTTGTGACGTGAATAAGTTTGTACAAAGTGTCAAGGTTGTACCATTCTTTTTACTGACCCTCGAATCCACCAGGCAGTATCAGCCATAAGAAGATAGTAAAGCCCACAGAGATACAGTGAGAACCCTTGGCCTCTAACAAACAGTATAGTTCTAGATTTAAGTTTTGAATATTTCAGGTAGAATAGTATAAAATGTGCTAAATCCTGATTCTCTCCATTACATGATGTGCATTTCGGTAATTACTGATCTCCCACTGTAGCAGGCAATACTAATCCGAGTTGCAGGCAGTTAAACCAAATTCTTTTGATTGGGTTTCTTTCTGTTAAGCGATTGGACTAGAGCAGATAGCCTTGCATCTTAATGTTGGAACTAATCGAGTGTTTTTGATTGAAACACATGTTAAACTCTTCAGAGTGTCTGTCGTCGTGGACTAAATACTTGAGGCGCGCTGTTAGGTCTCTGCAGACCTCAGGCATTAAAAAGATCAGATTAGTGAAAATATCAACAGCGTTGATCGCATAGAATAATGATTTCACATATCTTACACAGGGTACGTTGTATGCTCCGCTCTTATTGATCAAGTTGCGGTTTCAATATTATGAGAGAAAAGCCAGGTTTTAGAGCAACTTCAAAAAAGTACAAAGGGAACCCATACTTCTATATGTGCTGTACAATTTGGGCCGAAGCATGGCAGACACAATAGTCTCTTCAGGAAGTGGGTTTCTGCCATTTGTAGGTCGTCTAGCTTTGAAAATCCCCATAACGATGCACTATACTTTACTGCGGTTTTGACTTTCTTCGTATATACCTTGGTTATTATGGCAATGGATTGCATTTTGCACTTTTTTGTGAATTGACACAATGCCCCTGATTCCTTGTTTTAGCCTAACTAATTGTTCTTCCCAGTGAGGATTGGGAGATAAGGAGCCTGAAAAACGAAATCAAAGTTAGATACCCTTGGGATGGAACACCCATTACTGGTCCTAATTGGCACAGATATTAACCTCCCTTTTGAGCAAACCAGTAATGCTGATTTCATAGTATTCACTTTCATGACAATGCCATTAAAAAATTCAGTCTATTTATTTTTTTATTTAACAACTGGAAAGCTTAATGAGTCCATGCTATTAGGGTGGTATCATCTGCATTTGCAAGCAGGGGTGTGGAAATATATCCTGTCTTTGATACATCTTTTTTGCACTCAACGAGGACCTGGCTCAGGCCATTAATGTAAATTGAAAAAAATCAAAGAGGCCAGAACACACCCCTGCCTTACACCAGATGATATTGTGAAGCTCTTCCTTCTTCCCCCCGTTTCTTATACATGCTTCAATGTTTTCATGTATCACCTTTAAAACATCTAGTATAGCTTGGGGGATTTTCAAGGACCTGAGCACTTGCTACAGTGTGACGCCATCTACCTTGTTGAAGGACATGCTCGGGTCCATCAAGGCAAGATAAACTGGTTCGGATATATAGAGAACTTGTTCGAGTATGCCTGATGTTGGTCAAAATCCTAGCTGAGACATGGGAAGAATCTCGTTTTCTGTTACACAGTGTTCAGGTTTATTCAGCAGGCATCTGCCAAATATCTTGAAATGCGTATTTAGGAGAGCAACGCACTTGTATGCCTTTGGACTAGTCCTAATGCCTTTTTTTAAATGTATATGATGGGGGATCTTCTCCATAAATCTGGTATGGTTAGTGTATATAAGATTGCATTGTATAGAGATGTTAATACCGGAGTCCACAGATCTATTAAATCCTGAAACAAATCGCTGGAATGCAATCCGGCCCCGGGGAATGATTATGAGCCTGCAAATTAATGGCTTGACTCACCTCTTTTAGTGAGATGTGTAAAGTGAGAGTTACTGTCCCATAGCTCTACTTTATATTAAGCCGAGGGTATGCAAATTCCAGCTCATCAGGAGGTGCATCGTACAAGGTCGAAAAATGGCCCACACAGTGCTGGTCAGGTATCATTACTTCTAATCTGGTAAAGGCTCTGTTTTTTTTTACAAGAGGACACTAGCTAATATATATCCCAAAATGTTTTGAGTTACCAACAGCGGATGCTAGTTCTATTTCTGTCCAAGTGGAATTGTCAAGCTCTGCTTTTCTTTTTTAAGCGCATTTTTATAGACTGACCAGCAATGTTTACTGTCCCTTTGCAGAGCTCTTGAGAGTTCAGGGACTGCAGCAAGACTTTCTTGGCTTTTCTGCAGTTATTGTCAAATTAGCCTTTTGGTTTATGGGTTTTTTGAGTCAAAGTTGAGGTAAGCACAAAGATTTGTGTAATCATCTTGAAGAAGTTTAATGACGAAGGGCAGATTTGGTCTCAGAATTTGCTGGTGAATTGTGGATTTATTTATGGAGTCAAATTGTAATCTTTTAGTGGAGTTGCCGGTTACAGGAAACTCCCTTGAAGGCAATGGTCTTTCTCTCGTATTGTTTTTTGTTTGCCACCTGAGTACCAGTTTAAAGGCTGAGTGCTCACTAAATAAATCAGAATCACTAACAACTGGTCAATAGTATTCCAGTCTTTTTAAGCTATGAGAAAATAATGAATTGTGGAGCTCCCCTATTGATTCTTGAACGTGAGTGCCGATGGGCGATCATCCAATGTTCATCCATTAACTGAGCACATCTTCCAATCAATCAATTAATTGTGAAAGATAATGCCCTCATTACATACCCTTAAGTGTAGCATTTCTGCTTCTGGAATGCCGAGGACTATGTCTTCTAAGGGATCAGTCAGATCTCTGGGAAAGCCATTTTCCAACTTATGGTTTAGGTAATCTCCACATATAAGGAACAAGTTACTCACCTGTAACTCTTATTCTCCAGCATGGGTCTTGAATGGATTCACATGCTATGAATATTCCCTGTTATCAGGCTGTGAATCCTCTGTAAAAAAAAGCACATGTCCAAAGTTCACAATCAGTTGAGAAGTCTTTCGAAAGTCTTTAAAGCATGAAACATAGAATTTCAAGGCACACGCCACGTCCAGAGAATGCAAAGACCTTTCAGCAGGCGAAGAAAGGTTCGGAAATAAAGCTGGCAGCATCAAATGCTTGTTTAAATGAAAGTCTGATGGGACCCTAGGCATAAAGGACGGATGAGTCCTTAGAACCACTTTCGCTGGGTGGAATGACAAATCAGGAGACTTGCAAGAGAGCCTGTATCTCACCAACCCTCCTGGCAGAGGCAATAGCCACGAGGAAAGCAGTTTTCCACAAAATAAAAAACATCAAGGGGGCCCGATGCATAGGTTCACATAAAGTTGCCACACAGGAGCAGGAGCCTTCACTGGTGAAAAAGTCTATGCGACCACAGGGAGCTCTTGCAGAGCGTCCGGGTGTATCTGGAGATGGTGGCCAGCTGTACCTTGAACGAGGCATGTGTAAGGCCAGCCTTGGCAAGCAAAAGCAAGTAAGAAAGCAGCTCTGGCACCGTAACACACCATGGGGAGATCTTCTCTGACTGGCACTATACTGTAAAACGCATTCACTTCTGCTTGTAACACACAAGTGTAGATGGAGCTGTGAGGAGCGAGGAATGAGACGCGGACAAAGAGGACTCAAAGTGATTGTTACAGACTTAATTAAATGACTAGCAGTTGTACCCATGCTTTGAACAACAATTCCTACTTCAGAGCGTGAGATTGTGCAGTAACATTATTGGTGCCCCGATCTACAGTCGAGAGAAGCAGTGACCTCAACATAAGTGTTGTATGTGTAGGGCTGAAGTGTGCAAGCTTTGTATTGTTGCAATGGCATACATGCATCAACGTCCGTGTGAAATGACGTTTCTGTAATTATCATGAGAGATTTGCAACAATGTGACAGACAACGTAATTGCGGAAACCACAGAAGAGACATGCATCGTTCCCTGTGACCCGCATTACTACAAAAGCACCATTTTGTATCACCCGCATGACTTCAAAAGTGAGTGCCGCTAAGGTCAGCTAGAATGCTGATAGTGCGGAAAGTTTAGGAACTGCTGAAGTTTATGTAAAACTACGGCGCGAAGAGCCATATGGCAGGGGTACGCATTGCAGACCGCTTAAAAACACACACAAAAAAATTTAAACGTATATTTGATGCTTGCTACATTGTCCAGACCATGGAACCTACTGTAAGGAAGGTATGCTATCAAACAGTGACGACAGACAAGTGATCACAGTTCAAGGGTGTTTATTGAACTTCAATGGGTTGGTTGAACACCTATCTAACCCTAAATCTAAGGATGGGAGCAAGCTACAACTATCAAATAATAACACCACAGTCCTAGTGGAGTCTCTGTCAAAATAAAAAGGACCTCTACTAATAAACCTATTGCTAAACCTTACTTCGAAATAAGAATGGTGTGGGGAAAATGAGGCATGCAAAAGAACAGCGTTAAAGAAACAATATGTCAGGATAGTTGAAAAGTTGGCTTCCCTTCCCCACGTTTATAGCATGGGACAAGGTGGCACACTCGAGCTTCGCACACACTCTTGCTTCTCTGCCACGAGGATGCAGTTCAAACATAGGTATCTGGGCCTTCTGCGCAAAAGTCTCTTTCCCAATAAAAGTCTTTTATTGCTGAGTGCCTGGCATAACAAACAAGTATCAAAGTTCCTTTCTCATCAGGATTGTCAAATTCACAAGTTGTCTGGTTTACTGTTGACCACAGGTTTAACCTCAGTCGGGCTCAGACCCCCTTAAACACAAGTTCACAATTTGTCTCACTCGAGCGGCTCGGACCACCTTAAACACAAGTTCACAATTGGTTTCCCTCCATCAGGCTCAGACCACGGGTCTCCCTCAATCGAGCTCGGATCTTTATTTGCTTTCTTTTTGTTATCAAAATTCAATGGAGTTTTCGTTAACCATTGCAGGACCACTTCGATTCACTTAATTACTTTTGTTTCTGCCACTTCTTGGCTGTGTGCATCACACAGAGACCTTCAATTGAGCACATCTGCAGTGCCTGACCACTCTCTTAATTTGTATCGTACCTTCTCGGATTCATATTAAAGTTCAAACATCCAATCGGCAATTGAGCTTAATCGTGTCTTTCATCAAACGCATTCATATTCTTCGTTCTTGCGCTCTTCATACAAGGTTGCCACTTGCAACCTTGACTTCAACACAGACCGGTCTTGCATCGGTCTCCCCAACTCATCGACTGTGTTGACGGTACCACAGCTGTTGCTGCTCCTCCCGGGTTCGACTAGTCATGCAGGAGGGCCCCAGGGTAGCTCCAACACACAATGCAAAATTCTTCAGTATGGTTTCCTGGCCTTACGACTTTTAATCTGAAGGTTTCTGGAAAGTAACGGTTTGTCGCTGGAAAGGTCAAGGGTATCTCACTCCTTGCTCTCCCTTCTCTGTTTGCCGCCTTTCTCCCCTCGTTCAGCTGCCATCTGGAAAACGCTGTTCCTTTGTGTGCTTTGTCTCGCTCAGTGTGTGCTCTCGTGCTTTGCCTTTTTTCCGTGTGCGGAAGCTTAATTGAAGTCAAGTGTGAGATGTTAACAGTAATTGCCTGACTTTGCCTGACCATAGTAGTGGAACATGCCAGGTACAATGCTCGGGTACGAGTCTGTTTTCTCCCAGAGAGGGCGGTCTGTGTGACAGTGTTCGTGTAAGGGAGGGTAAAGTGCCCAAGCCTCCTGCGGTAAAGGTGTTACAGACGGGGGGGCTACTGCATCTCACCATCAGGTGTCCCACTCTCACTCCCCAAAGACCCCTCACCCAGGTGATCCTCCAGCACTGGTCTACCCCCAGGGTATCTATTCAAAGGTGACGGCTGTGCCCTGGCCACCTAAGAGACACCCAGGGACTAGCGTGTGATACACCTTCTGGTTTATCACACTACCCACATGTCAAATCTCAGGTTTGCAGAATGTTGGGAAGTATGCTGAACATTTTGAACAGACCCACACAAAATCACAAAAGGCAGGGGTAAGCATTGCAGACCGCTTATCTTTTATAATGTTTACATTGTCTACACCATCAAACCTACCCACATGCCAAATTTCTGGTTTGTAGCTTGTTAGGAAGTATGTTGAACATTTCGAATAGACACAAGCACATATTCAAGCATTGCAGACTGCTTACAAAAATGCTTAAACACACACACACACACACTCTCTTGTATATATAGAGAGATAAAGTTGGAAAATACCTCACTGTCTCTAGTCTAGGGTTTCCCTACCGCAACCAAAAATGAAGGGTCTGTCAAGTGTCAAGATGTCCAAAGCAAAAATGTCCCGTGCCTGAAATCCTATCCTAGCTCGCACATTCTAAAACGAACACTAAGGTGTTAAGGGTATTGTCTTTTGTTTTAGGAAGTGCACAAATGTTCAAGTTCAAAAAAATGTATACCTTCTACAAAAGTTCAGAATGGATCATTTTCACAGTTCCAGAGCTAATCCCTTCCCCAGGATTCTCTCCACCAAAACAAAAGTTTGAAGAATAACCAAGTTCCTTATCGTTCAAGAGGATAACTCCCACCTCTTGTGTTGCAACTCACACCCAGGGAAATGACTGCCTTCCGCAGGCCTTTTTCCACATACAACACAATTCCAATCTTAAGGGCCTGGGTCTTCCTTAAGGTTCTTCTTCCAAGATAACAACTTGGGTGCAGGTCTCACCTTTGCAAAATAACGGGTATACTCCCCTGCCAGGTGCTCTAGCACAGTTCCTTTACATAATCTGGATGCAAATCCCAGACTCACAAACCACCTGGTATACTCCCTTGCCAAGCTCTCTTACACAGTTCCTTTACACAATCTTGGGTGCAGATCCCAGATCCGCTCTTCACCTGGTATACTCTCCTGCCAGGAATTTATGTTAAATTCTCCCTTTCTCATTCTGTACAATGGGGCGTGGGTCTTCCCAAAGTTACTTTCAACTGGTCACTGCTTTATCCTCTTTCGCATGTACTTCTTTTCCAAGATTCCCAAGAACTGGGATTATGAAGATTATTGAGGATGCACATCACTTTCTTCCAGTTCTTATCGGTTTAAAGTACCAAGCAGCCCCAGAATCCCATTACAGTGTGCTTGCTTTCAGGAATACGCTGTCTCCTTCTATTGTGGTGGGTATTCCCATTCCCACTTACAGGGAAACCCCTTCCCAGCCTTCCCACACAATGTCCCGGTGTCCCATAACCCCACCGTGGGGCTCAGCAAACTTTTGTCTCTCTTCCTGCTTCACCCAATCTCAGTCGGGTCTCTCCCAGGCTTTCGTGGCTCTGCGTCATGCAGGCAGCTCTATCCAGTGGTGGCATAGTGCTTCTGTGGCGCTCTGGCTCTCCACGTCTGTACAAAGCCATTGTATAGCTGCGCCAAATCCAGAGACTTCGGGGATACACCTCCGGCCCGGACACCATCCCCGCTCCTGGTGTTTCTCCACCAGCCCTGTTCCGCTTAGCCTCTCACATCCTCGCACACCCTTGATCGCCAGTACGACTCTTTCTCCTGCTGGGTCTGCCTCAGGCTGGTTCTCCCAGAGCTCCCGATCTGCGCCAAGCTGAATGAACTCCATACTTCCTTAAAGCACGTCTGGCCAATCAGATTCTTCCAGTTACTAGATTGCTGGCGTTGGTTCTCATTGGGATTAATCATCACTGCTCCTTTCCTCTTCTTTGTCACAGTATTCCCCTTTATTCGTATATCAATGAACCTGCTTGCAAACCGCTGGCACTTGGAGTTGGTGCTGTAGCAAACAGGTCGATCTGAGGCTTGCTCCATTTGCTGAAGATCCAAGAGGCTTGAGCTTGCTGGAGCTCCCGTTGATATGCAAAGCAAAAACAAAGAGGTGATGGCTGGAAGGTTTAGACTGAATCTTAACCACTGGCATTGCTCGGGGCAACTCTCCAGACCATCGTTCTTCGCCTGCCAAGCCATTACAGAAGGGGAAAGACCATATGCAAATCAGCCTCTGGCATATAGTCACCCTGTGTGGGCGTCCCAACTTTCCAGCGAGGCGTCAGCGTGAATGCAGCCCTCCGTGAGATGCAAGGGCGAATGGACCACCAGTGCAGGGCTTGGCGAAACTTGATTGAGGGCTATTCTGTTGTTCCATAAGCCACAGATTTGTTTCCACCTGGCGTCCAAAAATTCCTGAAGCCACCTCATTTGCAGCCTGCAATGAAGGACCAGATGGATGCACGAGGACATCATCCCCAACAGGGGTTTGATGGACCGCACAGTAGCAATGCTGGTCGACAACTGTTGTACCTTCCTCAGGATGGTGTTTATTCTCTCTTCTGAGGGGGTCACCAGACATAATACTGTATTGAGCTGGGCCCCTACGGACAGAGCTTCTTCGGACAGCACCATGCAGGATTTGGGATAGTTAACGAGAATCCCAGAGAGGTTAGAGACTGGACCATCTCCGCTGTCTGTTGCCTGTCTGTTGCGCCGGTTAGGTGTGAGAACGAGACTGGACCAGCCAATCATCCAGTTATGGGTAGACATACACTCACATCTGACGAAGGAATGCCACCACTGGGGCCAGGCATTTGGTTAACACCCTCAGGGCTGATTTGAGTATCTGAAGTATACTCTGGAGCCCAACAGGTGCAGGTTCTTCTGCCCTTTTCAGTAGCATGGACTGAACTTCTTTGACAAGTTGTGCTCTGTGGTGTTCTTGCCTTAGCACAGGAGGAACGCAGCGGCACTGGTCTTGAAACTCTAAAGAGTGTGCCTGCTCAATGACGTTGAGAACCCATGTGTCCATTGAGATGTTGCATCACATGTCGACAAACTGAGACAGTCGTCCTCCCACTGGGGTGCTGAAGTGGGGACCCAGGGACTGGGTCTGGTCAGGCATCCTTGTGTCTGCCTCCTGGTGGTTTTCGGACGACGACACTGGGCACCTCTCATATAGGCCTGGGAGCTGCCGTTATATGCCTCTTGAGCTACTGAGTGGGAGCGAAAGGTCTGCCTCCTCTGTTGCAACGTGCCCAGAGAGCGTGCCGTCTCTGTGTCAGTCTTGATGGCAAGGTGAGACTTGTCCACTCCCTTGCCAAATAGGTTATCCCTGTCGAAAGGCATGTCGACCACCTTGGCTTGGAACTCCTGCCTGAAATTTGTGGCCCTCAGTAAACCTTGACAGTGTAGGGCGACCCTGTTACTAAATCTGTCATAAACCGGAGTCAGCAATATCAAGGGCGTCCATGATTACATGGTCAGATGCCACTTCCCTCCCTCCCCCCTCCTGAAAAATGACTATGGCCTCTGCTTTCTAGTCATCTGGCAGGAAATCAAGGATGGGTCCCAACTTGTACTATAGCACTCTGTCGTATGGTGCCAGTTGTTAGGGAGAATTCTCTTTTAAGGCTAATTTCCCTTACCTATAGAATCCCCCAGCAGCTTTGCTGGATTTGAAGGTTTTTTTTTTTTCTCCTGCTAAGAGTGAGACCCTTTTTCCCCACTCTTAGACAGATTGCTAGTGTACGTTTTAGGTTATCTTGTGTGCTTATGGTCCATGGGGTTTTCCTCACCCTCATAGGAATCATCTTTTTTAACATGTGTGGTACACAGCACCCTCTGTGGCGTACCACAGGGGTGTCATAGCGACCCCCAAACATAGACTCCATACCCTGGGACTGACTACTGTCTCCCGGGGCATGTAAAGTTCCCATTGCCTTTACTAGTCAATAATTATGAACTAAACCAGTACAACCCATCTTAATATGGAAGTACTGAAAAGTCTTAATAGTTTTTCCCTAATGTTCATTTTCGAGGGGGTACCGTACAGTCCCTCTCTCCAAAGTTTCTGGCTGATGGCAGCGGTTACAACGGTAAATATTCGACCGCAAATATTTCCCTATGGGATTTTCCCATTGTTCGAGGGTACCACTTTTACTGACAGCCTCTAACATACCGCCGGTTTATTTTAATATTAACTTTACTCCAGTAGGTTTTTATTGCCAGAACTTTAATAATATTTCTTTCTCGTGTCTTTCTCTGAAATCCTAACCCAGGTCGGCGATCCTTTGTTCGTCCTTTTGGCGGGCTTCTGCACAGAAGCCCTCCTTCCGGCGCCACCGAGTCTGGTGTAGACAGGATGTGTGGGAGGGGGAATAGGCACCCTGGACAGGGTTACCTAGGCAACACAAGTCACACTCTGCCCTGATAGGCTGGTGGGTTATCCCGCCATGATAGCCACCCCACTGTGTGAGTGACAGCTAGGCTGTATGAATGGGGGCCTTGCTGCATAAAAGCAGGGTCCTGAGGACTGGAGGACAAGACGTTGCCACTGGAACTAAGAAGCCTAAGAGGAGAGAAGCCAAAGACATCTGCAACGACTGAACCACCGGTGAAGCCCTGCTGCAGATCCTCACCACTTTTCTCCAACGACTCGACAAGATCTTCCCCTGCGAGAGTCTTCTTCCCTTGAGCTGGTGGGGTCAACCAGTTCGCCAATCGCCTTCCAGGACCTGCCTTGGTCGAATCGCCAGTGCCAAACACAAGGAGACCGGATAGCCAGGCACCCGTCCACCACGACTGCGATTTAAAGGAGCGTACCTTTTAATCCGTTTTGGCAGCATTGCGGCTGGTTTCATCCCTGGGCAGTGCAGTAACTCGAACCTTCCTCCACGAGGAGAGCCTCTCTTTCTCTGCTGGATCTCCTGTGCTGCAGGAACTGCCAGGAACTACCGCCACCGCAGGAGCCTCTTCCAATTTTAAGGTACATTGTTCTGCCAGGCCTCCCGTTTCGTTGGATATTGCTAAAGGTGTTTCAAATCCTTTACTTACCTTCTGGCCTGGCCGCCTTTTTTTCGTCTAACATTATCTTTCTACGTCCTGCAACCGCCTTTTCAATTGTTTAACAAAGATTTGACTGCAGCTACTAGAACATTTTGAACCTAGGCACTTTGCCTTGTACCACTGACTCTGGCACAAGCCTCTTGACTCTGGCTAAATCTGTTACAACTACCTACTCTAGATTGTTTCTCTTCAAGAAATGTGTTGGTGCACCTAAAACTCTTATAACCACCTTTCCTTCCCCTTTACATATTGCTGAAGTGCCATTTTGCTCGGTTTTCACCAAAGTACTGTTGATGCTAAAGTGCTGCCTTGCTTAACTTGTTCACAATCCACTTGGGAAGTGTTGCTGGTGTGTTTAAGAGGTTAAATCTGTATAGCTTGTTCTTTCCCTCCCTATAAAGAAATTGTTAGAGTGCCATTTCTGCTTAGTTTAACATTGTGCCGTTTTGCTCAGTTTTCACTCTTGCTCAAACTTGTCTACAATTTAAATAGGGAGTTGTGTATACTTTTCCTGACTGTTTTAACTTAATGATAGTGATTTGTGTGTGAACATCAGAGTGTGTAAAATAAATATATATATTCTTTTTGATACAAAGCTTTGGTCAGTGTTTTCTCGTTCCATAGTATTGTAGTCCTATTGTGTAAACCCTGAATACTGCTAATCTCCCTCTTGAGATAAGTCTTACTGCTTAGCCACAGCTACCAACTAAATCTTTGTGGTACAGACTGATACCAAAGGGGATTTATTGCATATACCTGTAGTCTTAATCTTCTGTAGTGCTCGCTAAGGGAACTGCACAGGATTCTGCCGAACACCAGGATGGCTAGGGCATTGGCGGCCTTGACAGTAGACGCTGCATTGGTGCTTATGCACTTGCCAGCCACAACCAGCTTCCTTTGTTCCTGCTCAGGCGGGACTGAGCAAGAGGATAAAGAATTAGACAACCTCTTCCTCGCAGCAACCGAGACTTCGGAGAAATTTAGGAGCCTTATCAGCACCCTATATTGCTTCTCCAGCCTCTCCTTTTTCGTAGGTGCGGAAAAGGGCTTCTGCATCACCAGCAGCCCATCCACCAAGATATCATCCAGAAGCGGGAATGAAACCACAGCCTTTCTGGAGGATTTGCGGCACTGGAGAAGGAATCCCTCGTTTTTCGATTCCTCTGGGACCAGGTTGAAGAGGTTGGCCGCTCAGGACATTGCCTGGAAAGATCCCACCTCATCTGGTGGGGAGTCCCTAGATGTTCGGTCTACATCTGGCACCTCACTGTCTGCAGTTAAGTAGTCCTCAAATGCATCTGTACCCTTGGTACCATCTGTATCCGGTTTAGTGTCCGTACCAGTGTCCAATCCTGTGAGGACCAACTCATCCACAATACATGGCCATGAAAAAGGAGGTTGCTTTGGGGTCGCAGGCACTGGAGGAGGTGGTGCCAGGTGGAGCTGAGACGGTCTTGGAGGACTGGCCACAGGTGCCGGGCCCAGAACCACAGGAGGACCAGGAGCCACAGGTAGTAGTCGCTGCTGAATCTCAGAGACCAGGGTGTGGATAGTTGATAAAAGGTCCACAGAAAAATCTCTTCGCAGTGGATCTTTCGGAGTCTGAGGCGTCGAGAATATGAGGTCAGGGACTTTTAGGGTGAGCAGGCTGAAGCCATTGTGCAGGCTGCTGGGCCGGCTAAGGAAGCAGGCCAACACCACTCTCCATAGAGTGTGAGTCTCAGTCTACAAATACTTCTCCTCTCTCTTCCTCCTCCGACAAGATGGCAGGAGCGGAGACGGAGGCTGGAGACACGACCCTGGGAGGCCCCACAGGGGTGATAGACAGTAGAGGGGCCCTTGTGTGCTTGGGTAGAAAAGAGAGATCTATAGGTGTTTCCCTCTCTGGTGGAACCTCTCTGAAAGGTGCCTAGCACAGGCACACCTAAAGAAGGTATTGCAGGCAGAACAGACACAGCCTGGACTCACGGAGACCTTGTAGGCAATGCTACCCTTGAGATAGCCGTTGTGACTATGGAGATGGTGCCTGCAGTAGTCAATGAGCCGGTCGAGGTGACAAAAACCGATACCACAGGCCTGTCAAATGGTGTCGTTGACAGAGTCTTCACCAATGAGGATGACGATGTCAACAATGGTCTTGGTGTCGTCAACAAGGAAGTCTTCAGGGTCTCGATGAGGACGCGGCCGACTACTATGAATGATGTTTCATCGACGACAACAGAGTGGACGATCTCCGGCCCTCCAAAGACTGTTCCCTTCGTGTCTGTCGCCGATCCAGATGACTAAGACGCTGCGGCCATTGTGCTCGTTGATAAGGAAGTCAGAGCGTGCGACAACTTTGCCTTTTTAGTTGCCTTCCCCTTGGAAGTGTCCTCAAAGGAACTCGGTTAACAAGGAGGGGTTTGTTCTGCCGTATAACATTTTTAGGAGCGGGACTACTTCCTGATTCTAGTAGGCCCAAGTCATTTCTATTGTGTCCAGGGAATACAAAAACACTGTAAATGTGAAGATGTACACAAAATAGTTCAGACAGAAATAGATGTTATATATACAGCTTGTAAGTTTATTTTGCTGTAGGTGCATTTAGTAAATCATGCATCCATATTGTTGAAACCGGACTGTTTTTACTGAGAGTCAACAGAAATGCAAAACTAATTTTTCATTCAGAGATACTTGGTATGCAGGAGGTATACACCATTATACACCATTATAATGGCCAAATTAATTGGCAGAATGCAGTAAAACAAAAGAACAAAAGAACAAAGTAACCACCACCATTAGTGACATGTGATTATCATGTGTTCAGATGCGAGACAACCCAGAACAAACACATTAAATGGGAAATTTTTGGTTGTCTGTAGCCAGGCTTGAGGGTGACCCAACACGTGGTCGACGTCTAGATTTAGATCAAAAGATTTTTTGGGACCAGAAGGGGTATGCAGATATTGGTCCTAAAGACGTTTCGGCTGGTAGCCTTCATCTTGGGCCTGGAATAGGTCTCCCTATAATAAAGATATGGGGACACTATTAATGTCTGAATCAAGGGTTAAAAACTAATGTTTTTATTCAAAAACACACAATATATTCCAAGATTATGGTACACCACAATAAAATCGAGAGCTAGGGAGAGACAGAACTGACCTTGGGGGCTGCGATGCTGCAGGATTCTGTGGATTGTTTTTTGCCACCCAAGACAATTAGGGTGCAGAGTTGGGTGGGCTTCTGGACGTTAATGGCAGGCTGTAGAACGCTACAGGAGTCAGAGAAATATGTAGGAATCAGAAACATGAAGTACAGGGTAATACGAGCTGTGGTAGCTTGGGAGCGTGAGGTTGGGGAGCGCTCACCTTGCTGGGTGTTTTTTGTGTCCAAAAAATGCTGGAAATTCCTAGGGAGTTGATAAGTAGGCCAAAGTCAGCAGAAGTCCGACTTCCACGTAAAGACGGCTGAATAAGGGCCTGGTTCGATGTCAGGTCTGTATTAGTAAAAGAGAAATAAATTAAAGAAAGGGAGTGAGAGATCCCGGTATGTTGTATAAGTAAAGTATTACAGAGGAAACGGGAGGCCCTAATTACCTTTGGTCGGGTTCTAAGTGTGCTGCAGTCTGGCGAGTGACTTCGCGTGGGCAGCTTGCGAGCGGAGCGTTTCACTAGCTCGGGGAGGCTCTTAGCAATAAGTGGAGGAGAGGCCGTGCTGTGCACAGCGGTGCTCGGTGCGCATGCGCGCCGCGAGTTGTGTTCAGCGGTTGCGCATGCCCATACCTGAACTTTCGTAACGTTACTGAGTGAGCCTGTCAGGAGGTGGAGATGCTAGTCGCTGGCTCATGGCAGAGGGAGTAGTACAATCTTTGGGCCTGCTAGCCCTGGCATAGGCATGACTGCGCACAGACGCAGAGTCAGAGGCCTTACCTTCCTCCAGCCATGAGACCAGTCTCTGATGGCGATCGTTGCTCATCTTAGTGGAGAAAGACTGGCAGATGGGGCATCCCTCCACATTGTGGTCCGGGTGCAGGCAGTAAATGCACTTCTGGGAGCGGTCCTTGATGAAGACATTCTTCTGACCCCATCTTGAACATGCCTTGAAGTGGCTCTTCTTCTTGGCCTCCGACATGGCGTGTGATCTAGGCTCAAAACCTGGTCCGGGCTTCAAACAACGTAACTATCCGATGGACAGTGGGATCGAGACCGGCAACGGATCCCCACTGCCGACAAGTCACAACAGTGAGAAATTGAAGAAATTCAGAAGAAAACCTATCAAAAATAGGCAAAATACTCAAGTCGAGGAGCGAAACACAAAGACTCCCAACATGAAGATGGCCACCAGGAGTGCAGCTAAGGAGGACTGGTGTCATTGGTTGGCCCGTATTACCCAAAGTGACAGCAATGGGCTATACAAGTGACAATGCTTTTTTTAGTTTGAAGCTAAACTGCTTTATTTTACCTAGTATTGCCAGCCTGAGGACAAGGAATATTCATATTATGTGAATCCATGCAAGACCCGATGTCGGAGAATCCTAGAGTCTTTCCTAACCTTATTTAGGATGTCGTCTATTCCTGCCTTTATAACTAACTGGGAGGCTATTTAGTTTAATTGTTTTTTGTGGACTGTTGTTTATGTCGAATTGAAGCATCATTTGACCATTTTTATTTAAAAGTGTGAATGTTTGCATGCAGGTAATATTGTTTAATGCGCATGCTTTTTCTTTACAATTGAGGTAGGCCGGATGGACGTATACTTGCTTTGTAGGGATTAATGTGTTTGGAATAATACGGCTGTGCAAGTTGAAAATTGCACTCTTTCTTGGGTTTCCCAGCAAAAGCCGGGTATTTGGAAGCTATCGCAAGTCCATGATAGCCAGTGTATGCTTGACTTCGAATTCTTGTGCTTCAAGTATAAGCTGAGACAATCTTAGAGTCGGTTACCATGCATTGAGGGATGTTTTTCTCCTACTAATGCTAATGTACATGGCTTGCCCATAATCTTGCAACTATCTTGCAAAATGCTGCTCTTTGCCTCGCTGCTTTATAAGCTTCTTACCCCCTTTTGGATCTAATCTGACATTTCAGCATGGTAGGAATATTTGGGACTCAGACCTAGGCTGTAAGCTGACTGATATTGAGTGGAAACCAGTATGTGCAGGGTCGGTTAGGTTTAAGATTGACTTGGATCTGCGGTACACGCAGCAGAAAGTTAGCCTATATATATATATATATATATATATATATATATATATATATATATATATATATATATACACATACATATACAAGTTAACACCTGTTGGAGCTGTAGGGGGGCTGTGGGCACTATCCTACACATGATCTGGCAATGTTCTGCCATTCTGCAGCACGCTGATCTTGTGTTGGGTTCTTCCCCCCCCCTTGTACGCCACTGATTTGTGTGTTGGTCTGTTCCCTTCCACTATTGATCTGTCTGCTGGTAAACTCTTTTGGGTATAAAGATCTCTCTTGATGTTTAAAAAACATCATTTGACGCTCCGAAAGAGTGATATATGGCCTACAATTGATGTTTGGCTACATGGTGTGACGCTTCTTTCAATTAGGGAGACAGTGTCTTAAATTCAAATTACAGCACGTCAGGTATGATGATATTTGGGCCAACTTTAACGATCTGTATGTGTGATTTATTCTTCCACTCCCCCTGTTCCTTCCCCCTCTTCTTCTTTCTCTTTTTTTCTCTCCTTTCTCTTATGTAGACTTAATGTCATTTATGCAATTTGTGTTCTTTTTGATAGATTTTTGCTATTGACTTCCTTTTGTTGAAAAACCAATAAACATACATTTAAAAAACTAATAATAATTGAGGGAGGCTCTGAAAAAGGTGGCCAGTCCGCTGTTATATCTCTTCCCAGCTTTCTTATTTCATGTGTATAATATCCATCCAAAATCAGATCCTCCCCGGCCCATGTCTCTTAGAAAAGTAGTAGGTCATATTTACTGAGGTTTGATAAAGAAAATTGGCCTGAAGCATCTGCAATGAAAGAAAGAATAGAGAGGGTTGAGAGATTGGGGGTGTCATTTGAGCAGCTAGTATTGTGTTGTACCACGCTTGATCACTTGAATGACTTCCATCAGTTACAGTTACAAAAGGCTACTGAGGCTTAATGTTAGAGTTTGAGGGATGAATAATTTGTAGTCCATCAATTTCATCTAGGGAAGACAATAAGATACCCTCAGAAGTGAGGGTAGGACCAGTTATGACTCCCTCAACTTTCTCTCTATTCTTTAATGGTTGAAGATAACTTGTTCTCAGGGCTGAGGAGGATATATTCACTATGGAGTTATTCTTGGGGTAACAAAGGAATTTGAACAAGGATCCTTGCTATCTTCTCCAACAGCATAAGAATACACGTCCAAGTTAGATGGATAGAAGTGAGTCAATGAACTGATTTCTGTCCCATTCCTGTGCGGGCATGAGGCTTAGAGTGAAGTATACATGCTGCTGTTCTGCTGGATGCAAAGGAGACTACTATACAATCACCCTTTAATGTTTTTGGCGTATTGTCAACCCATTTGGTTCTGCTAGACATGAGCATGTCCTGTGGGCTCATAGTAGGACTGATGAGTTGTGTATTTATCCATTGTGCAGGTTTGATTGTTGATTACCATCCCCACACTTTGAGGGGTTCCACCCCTGGTCAAAGTTTTAGGGGGAGGCAAGAGAGTTTGTCCCCCCCACCCCAACTTTTATGGCACACAATTTTGTCCCACTCATGTGGAAGGGCTCCTTTCATTTAGATGTCATGCCCCCCCCCAACAATTTCAGCAAAGTTACTCGACTGGTTGCACCCCTGTAATAACTCCTACTAAAGACAAGAGACGGTATGACAGGCAGGCAGACTACTGTATTTCCCATGTCATGATAGTACAGCAAAAGTAAGATTAGGTTTAACTTCTTTTTCCTCTCTATATACCCCTATGAGACCCTCAGGGACGGAACACATAAGGTTAAATATTCATTTGGTATAAATGACTCTGCCACTGGTTATGTTAGCATCCCACTATTGTAAATATAACCAGTTAAAAAGTTCTGATTTGTTAGTTGCTGAAACATAAAACTATTTCTGCTTTTCTCACTTCAGGAGCATGACAAGCAACATTTCTAAAACAAAACATAATTGCTCATCAAATCTTACCTGCTGTTTGCTGTGTTTGTACGTTATCTACCTGAGCCAACTGACCTAGACTTTCTGTCTTTTCAAAGGCTAAAATTGGGTTGAAAGGAATGTCTGGGATATTGCTTCCATCGCTGTTAAAGGAATTCACTTTGGAAGGTTTAGTTCCGACAGGCAGGTTTATAAACTCTTCAAAATCTTCATTCTTCATAGACACCCCATTTTCATTTAGTTGTTTTTCTGTCTTCTGGCTGTTGACATAGATATTAACAGGTTATAAGTAAGTATAATTTGTTAACAACTGTAAAGTTACTTTGCACTACCAATCTGACAAACATTCCCAAACAAACATTTTTAAGGCAAACATTTTGTGACAAATCTGAGGATGTCGTCCCTTTTCCCGTAGGGGGAGACCTTTCCCATGGGGCCAGGACAGTGCGTCCACAGGACAATAGTCCACCTGGGGGTGGCGCACCGAGGGAGGTTCACATGGGGGAAGAAGCCCCTTATGAGACTGTGGCTGACCATTCTCAGAGAAAGCGGTATACCCCCTCACCAATACAGCTAAACCCTTCTCCAATGTTAAGTCCTCCTCCCCCCTCTTTTAATAGGGTCATTATGGTCTATTGTCAGGCTGGTCAACCTAATAAACCTGAAAAGACTAAACCATCAGACAATGTAAAGTATACTACATGTGGTTCTTGTTTGAGCACTGTGAAGATGATGACCAGAGTCCAAGGATCACTCTGGAGAAGCAGAGTGAGCGCTCTAGACTCTAACCGTGTGTGATTGGCCCAAAGCAATTCAACCATCAACGTGGGTGTTCAAAGACAGCTTAGCTGAGACACAGAGGGGGAGCTGTCGTCTGAGGAGGCAATCGGTCAACCGTGCACCAGCCGGAGTGGAGGAGAGGGAGAACTTGAACTTGGTCCAGGACTGAAGCACTGCTTGTGCTATTGCAACCCTCTGGGCATCCCAGACAATGGCAAAGCGCCCAACAGGGAGGATGCAAAGCCGGGGAGAACCAGACGTCTGCAGAGATGCTGCAGACATCTGTTCTCCGAACACTACCAGAGCCTCAAAAAACGTATGGGGAAGGATCCTTTTAACTTGGCAGTCTGGTTTGGTAGTCTGGTCTGAGTAATGAACCATTCTTAAGAAAAGAGTTGAAACCCAATCTCACTTCTTCCTCCGGTAGGAATTCTGTCGCCCATGTGATCACAGACTGAACACCAAAATAGAACTTGACAATGGCACAGGAGGCATTCACTGCTCTTAAAACAAGACTTTCTTTTCCCAAGCGCCCATCCTCTTAATATCCCTGTTTGGGCCAGAGCAGGGAAGGTGGAGGTCTTGAGGTTGGCTGTTGCTGCCTGTACTACCAAGCTCTCCGGGATGCATGTAATGACAATAACGCGGGTTTGGATGGCGCTGGACAGTGTTTTTTTGCCATTTCCCTTTCGACAGCAGGGACTGAAGCTGGCTTTTCCCAGGCTTCCAGCACTGGGGCTTCAACTGCCAGGTTGAAGGGAAGGAATTTTCATCAGCCCTTCGCTCAGAATGTCAGTCAGTTCAAAGAGTACTTTAGGCTGGGACAGGGCTGACAAATTCAGAATGCCAACAACTTTTGCATTAAACCACTGAAAAACCGCATGTGGCTTCCTTGAAATAGGCGTCAGTAAAAGCACTAACTCCAGGGAGGTGTCCAAGCCTCTGGCTTCCAGTATGTCAGATACTAGTTCCAACAGTCCTTTACCTTCCCCATAGATCTCTTCAGAGAAATCCCTGACCTCCCTAGAGCCAAGAAGTTTCCATCCAAAGGAGATAGGATCCCCTTCTTCATCCACAATATCTCCTAATTAGAACATAAAGGTACCTACAGGGAGCAAGCCATACTCTTGAATAGTTCTTGCATTGCCGGCACCATGTGATGTTGTCAGCGCCAGGGCCAAGTAAGGTGGTGCTATTCCGATGCCTGAAGGCAGAGACAATCGATGTTTCAACAGGTCATCGCCCCCGGGAATGGAACCGGCCCCATGGGCGGGCAGTGGTGGGTCCATGCAGGTTCCCTGCCGACTTGTCCAAGTGCAGTGGGACCTGTGGGTGCAATCAGCACTAAAGCCTTCAGCACAGAGACCAAAGTCATTGGCCCACGGCCTTGGCAAAGATGTCTAGCATCTTCAGGCTAAACGCCTCCCGTTCCTCTGGACTGGAGGATTTGGGTTGGAAATGTTATCTGCGTTGTCTCTGGGAAGTTCCTTGAGTGATGACTCCTTTTCTTTGAGGAAGAAGAGTAGTGTTGAGAGGAACTACTGGGTGAGTGGGACCTCTTGTGGTGCTTCTTCTCTTTGACATCCTCTCGCACCCTGAGATCTTAACCCAGATCACGTCACCCTTTTAATTGTGGAAATAGGTGACGGGTTTAGCTGCCCCCTTTCCTGTAGTTCCTTTGGGTGCATAGACTGGCACAAACCGCAGTCTTGCTTGGGGGTTGTGGTCCTCCCTGACACAGTACAGACAGATCCTGAGTCGGATGTAGTCCGTGCAGTGGTTGAAACCCAATGCCTTAACAGGGTTGGGCATAATTCGCCAAGCAGTGTCCTAGAAGCGATCAGGGTCTGCAAAAAACTAAGGTCACACAGTGCAGCGCCTCGATATATACTGGCCTTGACATGTCTGGTATAGGCTGCATAGAGGTATCAAGCGGAGCCGATGCAGAGCCACTTTATGCAGCCTGGTGGGGGAGACATTGACAAAGAACAGCTGCACTGGGAGATCGATATCATATAATCTGTGGGAGGAAATAATCTATTCAAAAGCTGTATCTGAGCACATCTAAAGGCTTCAAAGTAATTTCCATAGTAGAGAAACTTCGGTTACGCGATATACAAGCAGATGACGGTTCAACAGACGTTTAAAGCTGCTCCATTGAGCTGAAGACCTGATATCTAAAGGCAAGATATTACAGGGAGAACTGCTGCCCTGGAGTTCTAAAGATTTGCCTCCAAACCATGTGTTTTTTTAAATCCAGGCACCTTAAGCTTACTAAGTGAGGCTGATAGTGAGTGACTCAGACAGTAACGTTCAGGTAGATGTGAGAAGTAAAGTGGAGCAGAATCATGCAATATTTTCCAAAATAGAACTAGGATGTGATAATGAATTGTGCCTTATATTTTCAGCCATCCCACAGCTAAAAGGAATGGGGTGATACGAGTGTATTTTCTCAGCCAGTCCTGTACTGCAGGCAGTTTTGATGAAGATGTCTTTGATAAACTTAAATATACTGACATAGTACAATACAGTTGAAAATATAAGATTGCCTGAACGATTAAGATGTGATTCTCCAGTTGTAATAAAGGACAGACTTGTCTGAAATTAAAAAGGTGTAGTGATCAGCCTTAACCATCATGTCGATCTGAGGGCACAAGGAAAGCTCACTATCAAAAATAACATTGAGATTTCTCATTGGGCCCACTGGTATTTGAGGTGGGTCTGGATGATCAGGCTAGGCAAAAGGAATGGATGCAAGAGAATCATGTCCTAGGAGAAAAACCTCTTATGTAAGCAGAGCCAAGTGCCTCACATCCATTGTTCAACAGCTGATAGTAATACTGCAAACCTTCTCTGAACTATCTTGCAGATTGACAGAAATAGGAGTGTCATAGCGTCTAGCTGATACTGTAGACCACAGCCTGCCATCATCTGTGTCAGAAGGGAATGCACTAGTACCCTGAATTCAATCGATCTTCAAGAGTTTGATGCTGGACCTTTATTAGACCTACAAGCCCTGGGGTGGTGATACCTGATAGCAATACAATGAGGAACAACACACCAGGATGATTCACCCATGTCCAGCCAATAAAGATCCTCTAAAAGCCATGAAAGAAGTGCCCTGGAGCACTCTACAGCACCAGAAACTGATTTGTCTACACATAATGAATAAGCCCTCAGCAGGTTGATAACCAATCAAAGTGTCAGGAGAAGCATTGTTCATCCAGTCATCCATGTCAGGGTAGGCGTGCAGGCCTGATCATCGCTAGTAGGGCATCACAGGGGCGATAACCTTCATGAAGAACCTCAGTCTGACTGTAGCCAGAATGGTAGCTTTTGGAACTGGTGTAACTGGTAGTAGGCCCCCCTTCAAAATAACATGAGAAACGACTATGAGCTTTCAGGAGAGGGATGTGAAAAAGGCGTCCACAATTGCCCAAGGGGTCTTTTGCTGAATAATTGTCATTTTGTGATTGAACTTTCTTAAAAGCCTGTTTAGGTGCCTTTGGTCTAGAACCCAAACCATTCAAGGGGCTTCCTCTATAGCCCCTTTCTCCAATAGATGAGGATTGTTTGTGTTATTATGGGAAGGAGACTGATGCGAAGGAGTAATGACTTTGGTAGGACTGCTGTTTCTGGAGCCTCAAAATCGTGTTCTTAGTATAGCACTCAAAGGCATTATATTCCACAGAGACCTCATGGCACTAGGGGTGTCCATATCTATTTTTACCAAAGAACTTAATTGAAAATGCACAAGGTGACACTACTAAACCCAAACCAAATCCATGAAACTCTAAAATAAGGCACCCCTAGAACAGTGTTATGGATACAATGCACTATTGTTCTTTTCCATCACATCTCTCTTGAAAAAAAACCTGTGTATAGACAAAGCGTTAATGCCCACTCGTAGTAGCCGGGAAGAGAAAAATGGCACACAGAATCTCAACTTCATGTACAACAACACGTAATCAGCTTTTAAAATGTTACCTCAACACTCAAACATGAAGATCATGGAGATCATCAACCGACTTCTCTTGCAGTAGACAAAAGGTCTTTCTTCAAACTTTCCCAAATCCTACATAAGTAAAGATTAGCTTTCATCTACCCCCTCCTTTCTCCCAATGACTTTTATGTACTCATAACTCCATCCACCCACTGATGATCCCATCCATGCAGCCTCAACCTGTGAAAACATGTATTTTCCTCACATATATCACTCAGTTTCGCCAGTTAACATATATGCACCTATACCCCTTTCACCAAGTCCTTCATTTCTTGTAGCTCTTGCCTTCTCTGCCGAATCTCCCTGTGCAAATATGGAACACATAAAATACTGTTGCCCTGGAATTTGAATGTTCTTGCTAGCTGCCTCTTTTACATCATCAGATGAAAGCAGAGGTTCGGTTAACGTTTTGCACAAAGAAGTCATCAAATTCCATGGTAATCCTTTTGGAAGGCAATCCCTTTTTCTGAAGCCAAAAAACCATTATGCTTTGTTAGTAAATGGCTTTAATGACTAAATAAAAAATAAAGTCAATAGTTTTACAAAAGACAGGTACAATTATTGTTCCTTTCCGTGTTTGGAAATGCAATCTGGCCACATATGGGGACAGGAGGGTCACCAAGAGATCTTAAATTAAACTAAGATTGCCAACAGAATGTTTAAGACGACTTCAGAGGCTACACCAATGGAAGTGGTGTTCCAAACAGTGCAAACCATGCACGTCTTCGACTTCCTTACTCTTATTCCTTACTTAAAAACATTTAAGAATGTCTTATATGAATAAGGATGGCTACACATTGCCCTTCTTTGACATCACAATTTTCCAAATTAACCTCCTTTGGATGTTGGAGAAAAGTTCACCTTCTGCTGGTACTTCCACTCCATCTGCCCTTTTCTCCATATCTTCTTCGTCATCCAATTCATAGTTCTCAGCTATGACTTCCTTTCCCTCCCTTTTTAATCATAGAAGTGTAAGATGGTATTGAGGTGGTGGGACATAGTGGCAGGTGGGCTCAGCACATCAGACATTACTGGTCGAATGCTGTGGCTCTCAGCTCTTAACGGAAAGAATAGGTCCAGAAGGCTGCATAGGTGTTGCAGATGGATGAGGCCATCTTATAGGACAATGATGGAGGCTTTTTCACTGTCAGGATTGTCTTCTTTTCTTTTTTTTTAAAACACATTTTATTGTCATTTGAACAAAGCATGACATGAATCAACCAAAACAAATGCAGCACACCGATTGACATAATACAGAGGGAAGAGTAATCAACTAAGGACAAAACAGGGTAAGGTACATCTCCAGCTCATACCCGCCGTTTATATAACTCAGAAGATACCTCACATTCCACCACAGGATCCCATCAGCCAGCGTTCTCCCATTTGTGTCATTTTCTGAAATTTAGTTGGGCTCCCCGAGCATTGTATATTCTCCTTTCATAGGACATGCAAACATCCATATCAGAAACCCATTTGCCTTGTATAGGCACCTCTGAACCTCCCCTCAAACCATGGCGATATTCCTTTTTGCCAGAATAGCTGCGGTCGATATCAGTAGCTTGTCCCATCAGTTGTGGGAGTAGGCACGCCAGAAGGCCCAGCAATAAAAGCTTCTCATCAGCAGGTATCGGCTCATCAATCACCTCTGCAAGTTTATTCAGGACCCTGTCCCAGAAGCGATGGATAAGCGGACACTGCCATGTAATATGGAAAAATGTACCATCTGCTTGATCACACCTTAAGCACCGCCCTTGAGCAGCCCGGCCCCATCTGAAAAGCAGTGTCAAAGGATAATACACTGTGTGCAGAATCCTAAGTTGCACTAGACTAAATGGAGAAGAAATTGTCACGTCCCTTCGGGACATCAGGGCCGAACATCCTGTATGTTTGTAAACTGGGCACGTATCACATGGGTAATCTGGATATGGTGAAAACTTTCAGTCGCTGGGAGCTCGTAGGAGGCCTGCAGAGTAGGGAAAGGAACCACACCTCCATCAGTCAAAACCTGACCGAAAGTCAAAATGCAAGAGGCCATTTCTGGAGCACCCCTACCTTGTTAATCTCAGGCCAGAATAAATTGCGCCACAGGGGCTGTGCCAGGGATGGCCTCCCACCCCACCCGATACCACGGAACGATACCCCCCAAACCTTAATCACGTGTCTAGTTGTTGTTGGTAAGGTCTGTCCCTTCCCCGCTATAGAGTACCTGGGCCGGGGTGATCTCCCACATCAAAGCGCGCTCGGACCTGGTGTGGGGCAAATCAGAGTCCCCATGCAACCAGTCATTAATCACTGGCATCTGTGATTCCCAGTAATAACGTAGCAAATTAGGCAACCCCATACCCCCTTCCCCACACCGAGTGCTGCAACTTGGCCAGTGATCCTAGCTTCTTTCCCATTCCATAACAGTTCTCTGAGGACCGAATATAATCTGGCAAACTCGGACCGTGGAATCGGAGGTGGCGTGTTTTAAAGGACAGAGAGAAACCTGGGTAACAAGCATTTTAAACAGTGCCACCCATCCCAGAAGGGATATGGAAAGAGCGTGCCAATGTCTCAGATCCCGTCGAAACCACTCCACAATCGGATGGAGGTTACGTGTTAGAAAGCCAGGGAGGTCCAAATCAACATGAATCCCTAAATAGAAAAAGCCTGCCAATGAAACTTTGCAAGGGTTATCAATGGGTATCGCTTGATCAACACCCTGTACTGGAAATAGAATGGACTTGTGCCAGTTAACTCTGAGACCCATAGTCGCCTCACAGTCCCGCAGGCATTGGGTCATGATAGGGCAGGAAGTTCTCGGGTTGCTCAGAAATATTAGTAGGTCATCCGCATACAGGGAGATCCTATCCCCAAGTCGGATCTGTGCAGAGCTTAATGGCGAGGGGCTCCATCGCAATTTTTAAAAAGAGGGGAGAAAGTGGGTAACCCTGTCGCGTCCCCCACCTCAAGGGGAAGGGTCTGGATGTTACCCCATTCACTCGAACAGCGGCGACAGGGGCCACGTATAAAAGTTTCATCCAGCTCACAAACTGTTCCCCAAGCCCCATTTCCGCCATCAATGCTCACAAGTGCTCGCACTGGACCGAATCAAAGGCTTTTTCGAAATCTATCACTAGAAGAGCTAAAGGTTCGGGGAGGACCGAGGCTCGGAGTATGGCCAGATGGTGTCACCTGATAATCATGCGGTGGACCTTTGTGGGAGAAAGCCACACTGATCAGGGTGTATTAAAGAGGCCAGCAATCTATTAGCTAACACTTTTGCCAAAATCTCAGGTCCACTATAAGGGAGATGGGCCGGTAGGAAGAACATAAGTTAGGGGGCTTGACTTTTTTGGGAATGACGACTATGGTGGCCTGCCTCAGGTCCGGGGGCAACGTGCCTGCTTCCTTACTGTGGAGAAATAAATCAAACAGGCGCGGGACCGGTAGCATCAGGTCACCCACCCTCTTCCATATATCCACCGGGAACCCGTTGGGGATGGGGTATTTCCAAGATTTTAGCTGAAAGGTGACCTCTACAAACTCTTCTTCCATGATCTCCGAGTCCAGGTTAGTCGATTGGTCCAGAGAGGGGGGCGGGGGAGCACAACACTGTCCAAAGGTCTGGGGTCATTGCAGACTTGCGGTTCTGGAGTTCGATATAATTTTTAGTAGTATTGCGCGAAACATTCGCTATTTCAGAGTCCTCTGTGTGACCCACCCCATATTCATCCACTATTTCCCTGAATTTCCTATTCCCTTCATCTCGGCGCTCCAACCAAGCCAGCATCTTCCCCGCCTTATCCCTGTATCATATATTTTGCTCAGCCTATCCCTGTGTGCCTGTCTAGTAATATCCATCTGAATATTGCACAGCATTTCCCGGGCCACCAGAAGAAGCTGTTAGGGAGAATTCTCTGTAAGGCTAATTTCCCAAACCTAGTGAGTCCCTCAGCAGCTTTGCTGGATTTTTGGGGTTTATTTTTTTCTCTCCTGCTAAGAGTGAGATTCTTTTGCTGCCACTCTTAGACATGAGTTGAGGTGTTCCTTTAACTTTCCATGTGTTTTATGGGCTATGGGGTCTTTTACTCCATAGGGTCTTGTGTTTTTTGATGTGGGTTACACAGCACCCTCTGTGCCGTAACTCAGGGGTGTCGTAGAGACCCCCCAACATAGACTCCATACCCTGGGACTGACTACTGTCCCCAAGGGCATGTAAAGTCACCATTGGCTTTACTAGTCCCAAATTATGAACAGAAACCAGTACAAACCATCATATTGTGGACGTACTGGTCGGGGCAATTCGATTGCCCCGGGGTCTGTTGTTCGAGGGGGCACGTCTCCGTCCCCCCTGATCGAGTTTTGGCTGGTGGCAGTGGATACTACTTTTTATATTCGACAGCGAATATATCTCTATGGGATTTTCCCATTGTTCGAGGCTACCAACTTTAATTATTTAATTCTTATAGCCTCGTACATACCGCCGGTTTATTTAATTAATATTAATTCGCCGGTTGGTATTTTTTGCCAGAACTCGATTCTAAAATGGCGTTTGTGTTCTCTTCTGTGACTCCAACCCAAGTCGAGCCCTTTGTTCCACTTTTTGGCAGGCTTCTCCACAGAGGCCTCCAAAAGTGGTGCCACTCTGTCTGGGTACCACTTAGTGTGTGGGAGGGGGTTTAGGCACCCTGGACTGAGTTACCTTGGTAACTCAAGTCGCACTCTTGTGTGATTGGCCCAAGTGGTGAGCCGGCCGGCTCACCACTTAGCATGTTTGATTGACAGCTAGGCTGAGTGTATGGGGGTGTGCTGCATGAAAGCAGGGCTTTGGGGACTGGAACTTGAGAAGTTGCCACAGGACCGAAGAATCTGAGGAGGGAGAAGCTGAGCCGGCCTGCAACAACGACACCACCGGTGGAGCCCTGCTGAACCGTCTCACCACTTTTCCCAACGACAGAGGAGATCTCCAGCCCGGAGAGTCTTCTTCCTTCGACTGGTGGGGATAACTAGTCTACCTTCTTTTCTCCTTCCTGGAGCATCTCGTGGCTGCCTTGCCTGTGCCAAGCACCCCGGCAACCGGGATACCACGTTTTCACCAGAACCGCGAACCGAACGGGTAGTACCTTTGTATCAGAGAACTCCGCGGCTGGTTTCTTCCCTGGCAGTGCAACGACCTTCATTCTTCCTCCACGACAAGATCTTCTCCTCCTCTGGACGGCGCTGCGACTTGCACCCGCTGCCAGGAACAACTGCCCCCGCTAGAGGATCCTCTCCATTTAAGGTACTGTGTTCTGCCTGGCGTCCCTTGCAACCGTTGAACGGGGTGTATTAAATCCTCGTCTCTCGAACCTGGGTTAGCCTGGGACACCTTAGCTAACTTTTCTGCACTGAACTCAACCTTTTTCGAACTACCTACACAAACTTCGAAGACTCTCTGTAACTGTCTGATCTTGGGCATCTTCCGCCCGGCTCCCTTGAAAGTGGGCCTGACGCCTAAACTTCCTTGCTCACCAGTAGACTGTGCCTTCCTAAACTTGCTTTGGTTCTTTAAAAAGTGTTTAGTGTGTATGCTTCCATAATTCTGCTTTTCCCTCCCTTTTTATTTAACTTGTTGGAGTGCCATCGAACGTTAAGCGCTCACCTCTGTCTGGAAATAAGTGGTGTTAACTAAGACTTGTCCAACAAGTAATCAGGGATGTACATATGACAATAGTGATTGTGTTTTGAACTTATCTTACCAATGTAGTGCTAGTGTGTTTTATAAGAGTGTGTTAAATAAATAAGTATCTACTTTTACATCCAAGCTCTGGTCAGTGTTTGCTTGCGCTACTGTATTTCTGTACCTATTTTGTATGCTCTGTATACTGCCTAACTCTTCTTAAGGGAAGTCTGACTGCTCAGCCACAGCTAACAAGTGAATCTGTGTTGTACAGACTGCTACCAAGTGGGTTTACTGCCAAACACCTGTAGTCTTAAATCTTTTGCAGTGGTCCCTAAGGAAACTGCACAGGTTTCTGCCTAACAGAAGCCTATGTGTGGCAGGTGAATCTGATTGGAGAAAATCTTCCTCTAACTCCTTAGCTGTGCTTTCAGCTTCCCTCACTTGTTGTAAATGATTCTAGCGCTTACCGGAGATCAGACAAACCAATTCCTCTGCTTCCTTCCCCCCCTTCAGCACTGCCTTGTAGCCCGCCCAAAGCGTCACTGGACTGTCAACCGATACAGTATTAAGTTTGAAGTATTTTTCAGTTTTGGCCCTTATCCTTTCCAGAATATCAGGAAAGCCAAGATAACAGCTGCTAAGTCGCCACCCCAACTGAGGTTTGGGTCCATCCCCCTCCAGCGCAATAAGAAGCAGGGAATTGTCAGAGATGCCCCTTGCTAAAAACCTGGCTGACGAAACATGATGTGCTTGCATTTGCGGGACAAAAAAGTAATTCAACCTGGACATGGAGGCGTGTACCCTGTAATGGAATGAGAGAACCTCCGTTAACCACCCTCCACATACCACACAGGTCAACCTCTGTTGTGAAGGTACGCAGTTTTGTGGGCACTGTTGGGTCTCTGCCTCTCAGGTGGATACTGTCCACTGATGGATCCATTACATCGTTAAAAGCGCCTACCAAGATTCATAGGTCGGGTTTGTGAGACAACAGAAGATTCTGGATGATGTCCGGAAGATCTAAAGACAGTGGGGGGTTCATAAACTGCCAGGATGCCAACAGTGGTTCTCCAAAGTTCTCCCACAATCAGGACAGCCCTCCCTTAAGGGTCTCTTCCGAGAGAGAGAGTTAGGAGGGGCACCCTCTTCTGAATAAGGACCAACACCCCCCTTAATTAGGGAACACAGACCATTCCAGGACATCAACTCAAGGCTCCTGCGTACATTAGCAGTCCCCATCTTCGTCCAGTAAAAACATATACCTCCCTGAAATGGTGATCCACCCACCCCAGAGATGGGGCACATTCCCCTGCACCGCCCCTTCATTGGCATTGGTGACAAAGAGCATTGCAAACTCCAGGTCGCCATTTACTTGCCTCCTTCCATCAGATGTCAGTGTACCAGGGAGTCCCATGGGAATTGTAAGGAAGGGAAAGTATCAAAGAGTAAGACAGACAAGTGACCACAGTTCAAGGGTGTTTTTTTATAGTTAAGTTGGGTTTGAAAAATGCCTAACTAATCCTACATCTAAAGATGGGGAGCAAGCTACGACCATCAAATAATAATAATGCAGTCCTAGTGGTGTCTTGTCAAAATAAAAGGGTCTATATTCATAAACCTATTGCCAATCCTTACTTCTAAATACAAACGGTGTGGGAAACAATGCTGTACAAAAGAAAAGTGTTCAAGAAATGATATGTCACGATAGTTAAGCCGTTAACTTCTCTTACCTACGTTTTCAGCATGGGACAAGGTGGAATACTCGAGCGTAGCGCATGCTCTGGCTTTTCTAGCACGAGGATGCAGTTCAAAATCTCAGTACCAGGACCTTCTGTGCCAAAGTCTCTTTGCCATTCAAAGTCTCTTATTTCGGAGGGCCTGATGTGACAAACATGCAAAGTTCCTTTCTACTCAGGATTCTCATATGCACAACTTCTCTGGTGATTCAATGTTCACCCCGCGTCCCCCTCTGCCGGGCTCAGACCAGATTTTCTAATTGATTGTTTCTCGCTAGTCCTACAAAAGGAGAAATTACTTTCCAGTAATTTTCTTTCTATGGGTTCTTCTCCCGCAGATTCCGCATCTGATAGATATCCCTTCCAGCGTTAGCTGTCAGACACTTTTGCAACAGGGGGCGTAGTGCGGCTCAACGTCGACTCCATCTTGACTCGGCCGCGCCACTCCTCGACTGTGGACCCAAGTCAGCACTACATATATTGCATCCCAGTAACCCATACCTCAGTTCCCCACCTTTTATTCACCTCAAGCTCAGCCGCCAGAGAGGAAGAATCCAAAGGATTTGTCTTATTTTTTTGTTGTTGTGAGGAACAGTCATTGTATTGTGATCAACAAACCGACAATAGCCAATCAGTAAAGCACAGAAACGTGCCTAACATTCCAAATGTCATAACATTAAGTTGTCGTTCACCAGAAATAAAAAGAAACTAGAAATGGGAACAGACCATTTTCATAGCGGGGCAAGATGGGATGGCGATGAACAATCTGCGAGAGAAGAATCTATAGAAAGAAAATTACTGGTAAGTAATTCTTTAAGGGATTGCATTCGCCCACAGATCCTGCATCTGATAGACTTCCAAAGCAGGGCAGCGCGTGGAGGCGGGATGAACGCATCAAACGCTAAAGCTCTGCAATACCACTCTTCCAAATCGGGCGACAGGCCATGTCCAGACAGTAGTGTTTTGTGGACATGTGGAGCGATGACCAAGTTACTGCCAGACAGAACTCCCACACAAGCAGACCCCACTGCAATGCAGAGCATGTCACCATGCCCCGGGTGGAATACGCTGTGATGCCGGCCTGGTGGCAATTCCTTTCCTGCTTTTTGGAGGCATTCTGCAATGTAGAGAATTATCCAACAGGAAATCATCTGCTTAGACACTGCCTGGGTATTCTTGGATTGTGAGAAGGCAACAAAGTGTTGGTTGTCGCGTCTAAATCCTGCCATCCTAGACGCAATGTAGCTGAGTACCGTGTTATGGTCCTTCCTGTGCAGTTTTTCCTCATACTTGGAAGTGTGTGGAAGAGGATAGAACACCAGCATGTCAATGCTTAAAGAAACGTGAAACTCTGATACCCACCTTTGCAAAGAATTTAGTTTGAACTGTTAGAGATGCCTTCTCCTTGAAAAATACACAGAATGGGCAGCCTGAAAGAGAGCTTAAAGATCACTTACATGCCTTGCTGACTTAAGTGCCACCAGAAAAGCTGTCTTAAGGGTGAGCAGTCTAATTGAAGAAGAATGCATTGGCTCAAACGGCGCCGCCATCAAAAAGGTCAGTACCAAATTGAGGTCCCAATCCGGAACCACAAATGGTGCAGGCGGAAACCTATTTACATGACCAATCAGGAAATTGGTTCACTAACGGGATTATAAAGAAGGAGCCTTGATATGGAGACCTCTTGAACACGGACAAAGCCACCAAGTAACCCTCGATTGTGGCTATTTGAAGGCCCGATAAGACCAGGGATGGAAGGAATTCCAAACCCTGTGGTGGTGGGGCATGAGTTGGGGTCTACTCTGTACTCCCTACACCATCCCTCAAACTTTCTCCACCGTCATGCATACAACTATCTTGTAGAAGGTATCTGGGAAGCCAGTAACACCTCAAGTACCTCTTCCGAGAGGTCCCAATAATCATACCTCATCCTCTCAAGAACCATGCATGTAGGCTGAGGGACTCTGGGCTTGGGTGGAGCACCCGACTTTCCAACTGGGATAGGAGGTCCGGCCTCCAAAAGGAGCCGGTAAGGTGGTCAGATATCCATTTGCAGGAGCGCAGAAGGATAAGTTACTTACCAAACTGGTAACGTTCTTTCGACTGGATGTTCCTCCAACGTATTCCTCATCTATGACATTTAATGTCCACAGCTGTGCTGCTTCGGAAATAATTTCGGCAGAGGGCGCCCTTGCACCGATGGCATCGGGTCGATGTCCCTCGAAGGCCGCAGTCGAGGGTGACGTCATCGGATGTTCTAAGTAGCACACACGGCGACCGTAGCCTCAGTTCATGCCCCCCCCCCCTCACAATGTGTGGCACACATGCCCAGAACACAGCGTCGACATGCGGGACGGAAGCTGAAATGGCATGGGAAATTCTTGAGAGGGGTAGGCTGGGAGGGCAATGAGGAATACGTTGGAGGAACACCCAGTTGAAAGAACAGTACCAGTTTGGTAAGTAACTTGTTCTTTGAATGGATTGTGTCCTCCAACTTATCCCTATGACATACTCCCAAAGCAGTAATCATGATTGGAGGAGGGAAAATAATTTAGATATACCCAATTAAATGGCAGAGTAAACCACTGCCTTACCAAAGGCAACATCCTGAGCATGGGAAGTATGCAGGGTGTAATGCTGAACAAACATGTGTATAGAAGACAACGTTGCAGCGTCACAGATATTTTTCACCGGTACACCCCTCTGCAGGGCTGTCGAAGTAACAATGCCCCTGATGGAATGAGCCCACAAACCCACAGGAGGCTCCTTACCAGCCAACCGGTAGCATTCCAAAATAGTGAGGATAATCCACCTAGACAAGGTCTGCTTAGAAACAGCCGGTCCTAATCGGTGTCCAGTATACCCCACAAAGAGCTGGTCGTCTACTCTGATTTTGGCCATTCTAGAGAGATAAAAGCTCAAGGCTCTTCTAGGATCCAACGTGAGGAGCCTTTCCTCTTCCTTAATAGGATGAGGAGGAGGATATAAATCGGGGAGTACCACCACCTGACTCAAATGAAATTCTGACACTACCTTAGGTAGAAAGGGCAGACATACTCGTAAAGGAATGGTCTAGTAAAAATTTGTATTTAAAAAATAGATAGGCAATATAAAAAAAAAATACTAGCATTCTCTTTTTTTAAACTTCCTATGTAAAATTTTGAGCTATTCAAGCTCAAAATTCGCAAAAGCAAGCACATGGGCGCATCCATTTTGTGAAATGGAGGCCCTCCTGTGCTGGCTTTTGCTTTTGCGGTACTAATGAAGGAAAAGCCAGCCAGCTGTAGTAAACAAAAGATACCGCTGGGTGGCTTTCCTTTCATTAGTGCTGTAGGCGGAGGACGGGGACCGGAGACCAGAGCAGGAAAGCTGCAGCTGAATCTCGGTAAGTGCTATTTATTTATTTTTTAAAAATAAGCACTAGCTGCGGTTTTTTTTCTCATAGAGCTCCTCTCGGAGGAAATTCCCTCAAGCAGTACCTTTCGTACTTCCGGTTGGCACCGGTCGCGAACAGGTCCACCTGCGGGGTTCCCCAAAGGGCGAAGATCTCTTGAAGGACTTCCTGAGCTAGTTCCCACTCGTGGGAGACCGCGCTCTGCCTGCTCAGAGCATCCACCCACATGTTCTCCTTTCCAGCTAGATGAACCGCTGATAGGGAGATTCCCTCGTCAATTGCCCAGAACCAGAGCTGCATTGCCTCCCTGCACAGAGGTCGTGACCTTACACCACCTCTCTTGTTGCGGTAATGCATCACCACTGTGTTGTCCGTCATTATCAGGGCATTCTTCTCCCGTACAGATGTGAAGTCTGGATTCCGATGGAGACCAACGACCGCTGATGGACAGATCGTTGGTATGAGCTCCCCACCCTGTCAGGGGAGTGACCTCCGGCCATGGCTACCAAAAAGGCTCTCCTTTCATGAGATTTTTCTCATCGACCCACCACAGAAGCTCCTGCGAGACCAAGATCGGAACATGAAGGCGATCCGACATCCTGCCGGAGAACTGGCACCATTGAGTCCGTAGAGCCCACTGAAGGGATCTCATTCTCAATCGGGCCTCTGGCATAAGAAAAGTGCAGGACGCCATGAGGCCGAGCAACCTTAAGAATTCGAAAGCCAGAAGACTCTGGGCTTGTCGGAATTTTGTGACCATCTGAAGAATGTGATGAGCCCTCACCTTGGGTGGAGAGCACATCCCCAAGGACGTGTTCAAAACTGCCCCTATGTACTGGAGCTGTTGGGAAGGTGTCATATGCGACTTCTTGAAGTTGAGGGAGAAGCCCAGCTTGTGAAGGTAGTGGCAGGTGATGCTGAGATGATCCAAGGCTTGTTTGGGAGAACACCCCCTGATCAGCCAATCGTCCAGGTAGGGGTAGACGTGAATCTCCCACTCTCCTGAGATGCGCTGCCACCACCACCATGAGCTTGGTGAAGACCCTTGGGCGGAGGTGAAGCCAAAGGGCAGGACCCGAAACTGATAGTGCGAGCTGCCAACTGCAAACCACAGGTATTTCCAGTGCTTGAGATGGATCGGCACATGAAAATAAGCATCCTGCATGTCCAATGACACCAACCTGGATGAGTGACCATCTTGAACTTGTCCTTCCGGAGGAACTTGTTCAAGTAACGTAAGTCCAAGATGGGTCTCAGTTCCCCGTCCTTCTTGGGAATCAAAAAATAAGGGGAATACCAACCCTTGTTCCTCTCTGCCACAGGCACTGGTTCTATAGTGCCGTTCTCCAGCAGGGTTAATATCTCCTGCACAAGTAGCGGATCCGGAACCTTCAAAGAGTGTTTCCCCTGTGGATTGTCGTGAGGCCAGCGGAGAAAAAGGAGGCAGTAACCGTGGGCTATTGTATCCAGAGCCCATACATCTGAAGTAATGGCTTGCCACTCTTTGAGATGCTGCGACAGTCTGCCCCCCACCGGTGAACAATGCCTCAAGGCCTCAGAGCGGTTTAGAAGCGGTGGCGGCAGTGCCTGATGGCAAAGAGGCAGCTGCCTGAGCGGATTCGGCACCCCTACCTCGTCCACCACGAGGGAATTTACATTGGCCCCTTTGACTGGCCATCCCTCTTGCCTTTCCAAATGAGGAGCAATAGCGAAAATAACCACCCCTCCATTGCTGTCCCGTAGGACGAAAAGGCTGAGGTTGTCAAACAGCTGCTCCCAAAGATTTGGCAGCTGCTTTGGAGGTCTGCAACTTCTCAAGGCTCTCGTCAGTCTTGTTGCCAAACAAAAAGATGCGACCGTCAAAGGACATGTTGAGAAGATGGGCCAGCACATCAGGTGCAAAACCGGACTTCCGCAATCACGCAAATCTGCGCATCACGGTGCTCGTACCCATGGACCTTGCGACACTATCCGCAGCGTCCAACCGAGACTGAAGAGATTCACACATGGCATCCTTGCCATCCTGCACGATAGCTAGAAAGCCATCCTTGTCTTCCCCTTCGGAAATATGCTGCGCCGCCAGCGAAATGAAATTCCACAGAGTGTGCGAAAACTTGCCTAAGGCACAGGTAGAGTTGGCCGATTTCAGTGCCATACTCCCAGCAGAAAATACTTTACGCGCCCATCCATCCGCGCGTTTATCGTCCCCATCAGGAGGGATGGAAGGGTACGCTTCCATTGAGGTGGCCGAACCACCAAAACTCTCGGGAGTGAGGTGTGTGGACAGGTAGCCAAGATTGCTACTGGATGTGTGGTATTTCTTTGATAACGACTTGTTAACTGCCGGAATAGTCTCTAGGGCATTCCAAGTAGCAGCCACCCTCTTTTGCAATGCAATGGCAACACCGGTCAGTACAGGGACCTATTACTCTACAACCCTCAACATCAATCTCCGATAAGAAGAGTCGGCATGATCTCCAGGCTCTGGCCTACTAAACTCCATCTCAGTAGAAGTGTCAAGTCCACTGGCATCATGCAAAGACTGAAGCAGATCCTCAATCCAACTTTCCTCGGAAATGAGACATTCTGGAACACCAGGAGTCCCATATGGAAGACCAAAAGGACCAACCTCCTACTCTACCGTTTCTTCATCCTCAGATATTTTGGAGGGACTGAAAAAACTCCTTTCTGGGAAGAGGAGTACACCTCTTTTCAGGACCAGGCTTAACAGACTTAGAAGAAGCCTTCCTTAGAGGATCCATAGCCACAGGGCCTTCCACCGGTAAAATCTACCAACAAGGCACCTATGGCATCGACAACTCCCATGGCGTCGACAAAGGCTCTGATGGCCTGACCGGGTGTAAAGACCAAACAGACACACTCGACGGACATGGCGCTGATGGCGTGGACCCCTTCTTCGACGCCTTCACAGGCTTTGACGGTTTCGCTGGCGACGAAGACCGCGACCTGGACCTGGCACGTCTCTGGTGATCCCAGATGCCTTGTCCGAATGGGACCTCGACGGCTCCCGATGCTCATCGCGCTGGCTACCCGGCCCAAGGGCGCATGAGTATCCGGTCGAGACAGTTCCTTGCCGGCTTCTACCGAAGGCGCTGACGGAACTGTGCCCTGATTTTGGAAAATCTGCAACATTTGCTCCAGAAAAGACTCCCATTCCTCGGGGGTAGAGGATTTAGTGGGGCAGGTCACCTTTTTTGGGTAGTCGTCATCCGACGAGGACGGGGAAGGCGAACAGTGACGCTGATTCCTGGACCGTCTCGACAAAGAGGAAGAGTGGCGTGAACCACTCCGGGACCCAGATCTCTTGGACTTCTTCCAACGAGGAGAGTTCCCTCTCGACTCGTCGGTCGACAGACCAGTAGACTTAGATTTACGGGGTTTGGAAACACAGCCTACCTTCAATTTCCCCTTACGTTCCTACAAGGCCTTGGCAGTCAACGAATGGCACTTCGAGCAGTCGTCCGTAGCGTGGTCTTCGCCCAGGCACCACAAGCAAATACAATGCGGGTCCGTGATGGATATCTTGTACCGGCAGTCCCTACACTTCTTGAAGCCAGATTGCAGGGTTGTCGGGGTAGAAGAAAAAGACATAATACCGAATGCAATAGGAAACACAAGGCGCACTGAGTTCTTGAAGCAAACACGTTTGTGGAAAAAACAGAACTGAGGCTATCGACTGGATGTTCCTCCAACGTATTCCTCATTGCCCTCCCAGGCTACCCCTCAAGAATTTCCCACGCCATTACAGCTTCCGTCCCGCATGGCTAAGTGCAGTCGATGCTGTGTCCTGGGCATGTGTGCCACACATTCTGAGGGGGGAAAAAAACATGAACTGAGGCTACGGGCGCCATGCGTGCTACTTAGAACATCCGATGACATCACCCTCGACTGAGGCCTTCGAGGGATATTGACCCAATGCCATCGACGCAAGGGTGCCCTCTGCCAAAAACATTTCCGAACCAGCACAGCTGTGGACATTACATGTCATAGATGAGGAATACATTGGAGGACACAATCCATTTGAATACGATGTTCTCCTTGCCCAGTCCAGGGCAATCAATATCATGGTGGCCTGGAACCTCCTTAACTGCCTGAGTACCAATCAGATGACGGGTATCAGCAGGAACACGTAATGGAGGTTGAAGACCCAATCCACCAGAAACATGTCCTGTAGTACACCCCTCAGAAGGAATTCCTTTGAGCAGAACTGCCTGCCCTTCGCGTTGGCCCTCGTGGCAAATATATCTACTGTCGGTGTACCCCCCAGAATGATCTCCTCCAGGCACACTTCCCACTCGTGTGAGACCGTTCTCTGCCTGTTCAGAGCATCCACCAGCCCGTTATCCACTGTGGACTTTTCCATGGCAGGGCCTACGCAGCCCGTGTGTGTCAAAACCCACCTGCAGAGCCTGACAGGCCACCTCCTTACCATAATTTACCATGCCAAACCACTATCTCTAATATCCCTTGCTGAGAGATGAGTAGCTGCTTTAGATAAAGCACAGCTGGCATGGACAGCCTTTAAAGCCATATCTTCCGGACACAAAAACCTTTTTTACCAGGGTGTTAGTCTCTTTGGACTCTCTGTCCGTGGGCAGATTGGAGGTGGATCTGGCTGGCCGTGAACTCACTGTTGCAGCTAGGACAAACAACCCTTCTGGCAGAGGGTGTGCCAACAGAAAAGGGAAGTCTCCACTGGCTGGCTTATATTTCTTGGTTAGTTCAAAGGTCCACCGTTGGTGTGGAACATGGCGTTTGCCACAATGTGCCAATAGGGTCTTTCTGTTTGTGGGCCTTTATCCAAGATGTCTGTATGGTCATGGGGCATGAGCGGGTTGGCCCGGGGTACCCAGCCCCAAAGCCAGGGCTCCCTTTTCCACTATCTTCATATATTGCGAATTGGGGTGTCCATAAGGGGGTGCCTGCTGCCGGTCGAGGTCAGTTGAGGTGTCAAGCCCTCATCCAAACCTTTTGCCATGGCCAATAAATCGCTCTATTCTGTGAAGTACTCTGCTTCCCCAACTCCCCCGCTCATTGGCTCCATGCCAAAAGGTACTGGGTCCCCTTGTTCCTCGAATATAGACCTCATGGAGTGAAAAAACTCTGCTCTCTACTCAGAGGCAAACGGGTGGTCGACCTTCGACAAAACCTCTCGAATGTCATTGCGCCGCTATCAGCATCATGAACGTAGAGCTTGAGCTCGAGGGCATAGGACCTGACATGGTCACCTCTGCGCCGGAACCCTAAGAGCACAACTGGTGCCTGGACAGCCTGCAGTTTCAAGGCCGGAGCCGTACCTGTACCCGCTGTAGATTTTTGAAAGAGTTGGATCATTTGACTTTTAAACTCCTCCCACTCTTATCTTGGGGCACCCGTCCCGTGGATGCACTTACTACGCTTCTCTGATGTACCAGAGCCTGTCAACACCAGCGTCATTTCATCTTGTGGGAGGACAAGGACGACGAATGGTGAGACTCTATTGGAATGCCGAGCACTTCTTTACAGTGCCTGTCCTTCTTGGGCGTAGGGCCTTTTGTGTTGGCGTCTGACGACCCGGCAGTGATCATGCTGTAGACATCAAAGGAGGCCACCGGAGTGAAACATTTTGCAGACTGTTCCCTGATGGCCTTCTGGTTCATTTGTTGACAGGGGCCATACTGCTTGACGCTGTGTTCTTTCCCGAGAAATCATTTGCAAATACTGTGTGAATCCGTGATCTTGGAGCCACAGTCCTGGCAACGCTTGAAACCTGAACCTTTATGGCCCAAAATATCGGCGTCAATTAAAATGATCTTTTTCTATAAAGAGAATGGCGTTCTGAAACAGTGTGCTGAGAGCGCAGAAAAAAGGAACAGTGGCACGGGGTGTAGTGATGCAATATATGTACTGCCGACATCTCATCTGGAGTCAAGGAGTGGCATGGAAGAGTCGAGATGGAATCAATGGTCAAGCCCTACAACGCCCCCACACCCACCGTGTAAAATGTTTCCAAGCAGCTGACTCTGGAAGGGATAACGATCAGATGAGGAATCTGCACGAGAATGCAATCCACTGAATCTTTTATTTTTATGTTCAAACAAGACTACTACAACCAATGTGAAGGCACAAATATGTGTTGCACTTTCTCCCCAAATCTGGCTATTCTTTTTATGTCAGTCTTTGAACAGACTGACATTTTTGGCACCAACAATTTCAGTGAATTCATTCTTTTTATAAGAGGTTTATAGATGATCTACTCATCTGAAAGGACACCAAATTAAATCTCAAGATATTGGTTGCATGGATAAACAGTTTTGACAATAATTTAAAATATATATGTCAATTTATTTCTAGATGTATTCCTTTCTTAGACTTGTTGATCAGTCATCTTGATGGACATTTGGAGATGGATCTATTCTGAAAAACGACAGAGCATAACGCCACTGTATATTTTTCCAATAACCCGAAAGCCTTGTGTGGGGAATCCTGCGGATCCCTCACCAAAACCCGGCCTAAAGTCTCCTCCCAGGTGGCCAGGAGAGGGCAGACGCTTCCTGATCCCAAATCTGGGGGTGGTGTACTGTGGGAAGATGCCCAGGGTGGTGGGGAGACTCTGTGGGGTGAGATACAGTATTTCTCCTCTGAGAGGGATACTCTTGCCACTGAGTTAAAGGAGTGTAAGGAAGGCATGGTATCAAACCGTGAAGACAGACACAAGTCTAAGGAGCCCTCCAGCTTCTTTTCCTTGCAGATGGGGAGCAGGTGCAAGTGGATCTAGGTCACCTGGCCTGAGCCCCGTCCACCTGGTGCCTTCCTGCCTGCTGGTCTTTTTCACCACTTAGCAAGCCCGCCCAACTGGTGCCTTCCTGCTTGCCGGTCTTTTTCACCACTTAGCAAGCCCCACCCACCTGGTGCCTTCCTGCTTCCTGCTCTTTTTCACCACTTAGCAAGCCACGTCCACCTGGTGCCTTCCTGCTTGCCGCTCTGTTTCCCTACTTAAGGAGCCCTCCAGCTTCTTTTCCTTTGCAGATGGGGAGCAGGTGCAAGTGGATCTAGGTCACCTGGCATAAGCCCCGCCCACCTGGTGTCTTCCTGCCTGCTTCTCTTTTTCACCACTTAGCAAGCCCTGCCCACCTGGTGCCTTCCTTCACCATTACCGTCTTGTAGCCAATGCTAGATTTGACTTTTATGGACTTCATTCGTTCAAGGTGCGTCACTCTCTCTCAACTGTCATGCTGGACTTCCTTTGCATCTTGTACTCATGGTGGCCCTGAATCATGCTATTCCCATCTTCATCTTGTATCCTGGCTTGCAACATTGTGTTACTACGGACTTCTGCAATTGTATTCGCTCTCCACTCTTGCTTCTCCACTCTTTTTGACAACTTACTCTCTGTTCTCCCCTCCTTTCCCTTCTCCCTTTTCCTATCTCCTCCCCTTACTTTCTTCTATGCACTTACTCTATCAGAATTGTCCCTGGACCTAATATGATAGCAACCTCGTCTGTTTCCTCCACCCTCCCATTACTGTTTTTTTCCTCCCCACCACCCCTCCAGCACTATCTGAAATGTCGTCAGGCCTAGTATGATAGTCGCTTGTTTTGTTCCTCCCCCTCCCTTTCTGCACCCCTCTCCCTTACCTTTTGTTTTTCTCTGGCTCTACCAGAAATGTCGTCAGGCTTAGTACGGTAGTCGCCTGTCTGTTTCCAATTCCTTCCCACTCTCCCCCTCCCTTCCTTATCTATATCTTAGCTCTTGCACTATCTGAAATGTCGTCAGGCCGAGTACGATAGTTAATTTCACATCCTTACTGTTCATGGCCTGTAAGAATGTGGTTGTATTTTCCCTTGTTCCCTCCCTTGCCTTGAAGCGCTTTGAAACACATTGTGTATAGGCGCTATATAAATAAACTATCATATCATATCAAGTGATCACAGTTCAATGAACTTCAATGGGTTGGTAGAATGCCTATCTAAACCTAAATCTAAAGATGGGAGCAAGCTACGACCATCAAATAATAATAACAGAATCCTAGGGCAGTCTGTCAAAATAAAAGGGCCTATACTAATACACCTATTGCCAAGCCTTACTTCTAAATACAAAATGGTGTGGGATAACAATGAATGCAAAAGAAAAGTGTTCAAGAAATGATATGTCCACATTACACCCAGCAAGATCAACAAATTTGATCATTCCAGGCAGGCACTCTGCCCCAAATACAACTCCCCAGAGGCCGACTCACTCCATATGTACTGGGAATGCCCCCCCCGATCAGACAATTTTGGAAGGATGTGTCCACAAAACTCAGCGATATACTAGATCTACAAATCTCGGCCACCCCATTGAAATACTTGCTAGGAGATATCGGGAAAGTTACAACTAACTTGTGCAGGCTTTTCTCTGTAGCAGGTGCAGTCATCAAACGGAATATACTTAAATGCTGGAAGGCAAAGAATACCCCTGATAATACAGACATGGCGCAGAGATTTGATCTCGATACAAGAATGCGAAGAAAGTTATGTCAAATGAGTTCCAGCCGTATGTAGGCCAAAAGACATTTGGGCACCTCTACGCCAATATCTTAAAGACTTCCAGGATGAAGCTGAGAGTGAATCCTCACTGTCCAGTCCCACCTAAGTTGCAAAACCAACCCACAACTGAAGACACTGTCTTATACTGTTAAAATATGCATAAAATGTTATTTACCTTGTTTAAGATCTACGGTTACCGTCAAATGAAAAATAAAGGTTTAATAAAAAAAAAAATTATATGTCAGGATTGTTGAGCAGTTGGCTTCCCTTCCCCAAGTTTTCAGCACAGGGCAAGGCCGCATGTGTGGGCTTCGCACACACTCTGGCTTCTTGCCCATGAGGTAACAGTTCAACACACAGCCATCAGGGCCTTCCGACAAAGTCTCTTTCATAATGGCAGTCTCTTATGCAGAGGGCCTGATGTAATAAACAAAACATCAAAGTTCCTTTCCTTTGTTAGGGTTTTCAGTCTGACAAGACTGGTCTCCCTCGTGCGGGTTCGGACCATGGATCCCCCTTGTACAGGCTCATATCCCTTTTGATACCAGAATCGAAGACTTTGGAATGTGTTATGCGTTTTGCTTAAACCGTCGCAGGACCACTTCGATTCACTTGACACAATTTACACTTCACATCAATCTTCATCTTTTGTCAGGATACCGTACAGAGACTTTCAACTGAGCACATTCACAGTGCCGGACCACTCTGTCAATGATATCGTATCTTTCTTTTTAATGTTTAGCTTCACTCGCGTCATTCATCACACGCGTTTAACAATGTTTGCTTTCACAATGTTGCTGCTTGCAACCTTGACTTCAACACAAACCGGTCTGGGATCATTCTCAACAAATTCACCGGATGTGTTGTTCTCTGTCGCTTCTTTGTTCTTGGAGCCAAGGACGATACCACGGCATCTGCTGCTACTCCCCGCCAAGTTAGTTATGCGGGAGGACCCTCGATATCTCTGACACACAATGCAGGATTCTTCAGCCTGGTTTCCTGGTCTTATGTTTTCTGCTTTGAATGTTTCTTAAGAGTAACAGCTTACTGCCAAAAAGGTCAAGGGTGTTGCCCCTCTCACGAACCTCTCGTGCCTGGTCGTCTTTCTCCCTTCGTTCAACTGCCAACTAAAGACTGCTGTACCTTCGATTTTTGTTGTAGAGTGTGCTCTCGTGCGGAGCTATTTATCCATGTGGGGAAGTGTAATGGAAGTCAGGTGTGAGTGATTGTTGATAATTGCCTGACCTCATCTGACCATATTATTGGGACATGTCAGTTACACGGCTCAGCGTAAGTCTGTTTTCTACCAGAAAGGGCTGACCGTGTAAAAGTGTTTGTGCAGGAAAAGGGGGAGCCACTCCCCGAGGACCCTTCACCCAGGTGATCCTCCCGCACTGATCCACCACCAGGGACTGGATCCAAAAGCGATGGCTGTGACCTGTCCACCAGAATGACAGATCCCTGGGGACTAGCGGGTGAGATATCTTCTGGTTTCTCACAGGAGGAATAGGCTTACTGCCACTTTGATATATCTCGACCTTCTAGTGAGGCTGAACGGATAAGCTCCAAGGTTGTAACCCGATAACGGTGTTGTATCAAAAGAACATGTATCCCTAAAATTAGAAATCTTCCTCAATGCCAAAGGAATACCAAAAGAAAGGATGGAACCACAACCCCTCTTCTAAAAATATAAATGGAATTAAAACCACCCTTAAAAGTGTAAAGGAAGTGTAGAAACCTAATTTCCTTAAAATGAACGAAGTGTCCCAGAATTCATCAGGGGCTGTGATGAAGAAGAGGGCTGATGAGGCATGTAAAAGTAAAGGACAGGCAAGTAGGCCTAACAGCCTTTGCCAGGGTCAGGCAATTAACACCAAGGGCCTGCACCTGAAGTCCATTGCCCCACCTGCGAGGCATAAAAGGCTGCAGCAGGAAGGAACAGAAGGAAGGAGCTTGAGCAGGAGTTGGAAGGTTGGCAGTAGCCACATTTGTCTTCACCTGGTATATCCCCCTACGAGAACTTTGCTACACAAACCATTCTCCGTTAGGTAGGATTTTAATGTCCCATTTATAACTTGGATGACAAATGCTTTCACTTGTTTATTGACTTTAGACTTACTTTCTATGAAGTGGCATAGCTTGCTAGACCATCCTGCATCCCATTTGTATACTTTGGGCTCCTCGATAGTCTCTGACTTCCCCTCACTTCCGTTACTTTCTCTCTGTATTATTTCTATGTCACGGCATCTGTGCGCTGGCAACCCGGCAACCAGGACTTTGCTACACAGACCATTCTCCCTTTGGTAGGATTTTAATGTCTCATTCATAACTTGGCTGACAAATACTTTCACTTTTTTGATGACTTTAAACTTGTTTTCTTGTTGCGTACTTATAAATTGTATTGCTTAGCCATTTCTCACATCTAGTTAATCTGTGTTGCTTAGCCTACTCTCACATCTAGGTGAACTATGTTGCTGAGACTACTCCCACATCATGGATAATTGTATTGCTTACCCTTTTCTCCCATCTAGATACATTCAATTGCTTTGCCATTTCTCACATCTAGGTGAACTGTGCTACCTAGTCTACTCTCACATCTAGGCGAATTCTATTGCTTATCCACTTCTCACATCTAGGTAAACTGTGTGGTTTAGACTATCCTCACATCCAGGCGAACTTTATTGATTATCCACTTCTCAGATCTAGGTGAATGGCCTTGCTTGGACTATTCTCACATCTAGTCAAATTGTTTGGTTAGCCATTTCTCAAATCATGGTGAACTGTTTTTATTAAACCGCTCCCACATCTAGGTGAACTGTGGTGCTTAGCCATTCCCCACACCTAGGCGAACTGTCCCGCTTAACCTACGCTCCCAGCTAGGCGTACTATTTGCTCAGTCTTTTCTCACGCCCCCAGCCCAATCCACCGGAAACATCAAGAAGACAGAACCCACATATTGTCTAGCGCACAACTACTCCATCAAAAGAATCAGGCCTCCCCTCCCCATCCAGTCTAGCCCACCCCAATTACCCCCCCAGCGAACCATCAGGCTGAGATCACCTAGACACCAACTATCACTGACACTACTGCCAACCAACGAGTGGACTAAGAAACGCCCGATATCCCACAACCAGACCATTAAAAGAAAATATGCAAGGAAACATACACTCAAAGGAACCCAAGATGGCCGCTGTGCACTAGAGACGTGTGCAGGCAGACCTCGTCCCGTAATAAACTTGCATCAGCAAATTTTTAAAGCAGCTGCTCCCCTTTCCCAGCGATAACATGACAGTTCCGCTAGGGTCTGGGTCCCCCCTCAGCCCCCACCACCACTCTGAGCTGCAGAGACCAAACCGGGCATCTGGAAATGAAGATAAACAGACCGGCCACACCAGAGATACTGCATGGCGGACTCAAGGAACAACAAGCATGGGTGAGTCGGGAACCCGGCTCACCCTTATTGCGTGATAGACAGCGGCTTCGCTGGAAGTGAGGGACGCAGTCAGGAAGTGGCTGAACTGTACCCATACCATTAATGTGAGGCCCCTTCATTAATACAGAGCGGACTCATAGAAAACTGGGTGATTGGAATTTGGGCAGAGCATGGACGAAGAGCGAGCGAATGTCAGCATAGAAGCTGTTACAACCTCACCCCCGGGATAGTGCAGGCAGACCTGGCGCATCCGCAATGCCAGATGTAATACACTCACTGGCCCCAGCCTATACCGCACCTGTATTAACATAACTCGACACAGAGCTGCACAAGTGTAGGAATCTGTAATACTGCACCCGGCACCCGCAGCACCATTGTAGTCACAGAATTGTCACTTACTGCACACAATTCAAAACTTCCTGTATAAGCACCAGGACCACATGCAGCTGCTAATCAATCACCAGAACTACCTACATTGCCCTTACCTTCAGGACCAATTTCTGACCTGTATGCAGATCCACATTGTTCGCAGCACTTGTTGGACCAGCGCCACTAGAGGGGTAAAACACATGTTCCGCAGTGGGTTTATTAGCTATCAAACTAACAGTATATGGCACATGAATGCAGCATCTTCTGGTACTAACATCTTCGGAAGCCCAGCATCTTAGCTCTGACAGATGCAAGCACATATTGTCACATTTGCATCACCAGATTAATCATGGACTACTGTAGAAACACCACGTGCTCCAAGTGCTTTCGTGTGACAGAGTGGTTGGTTGAATTTTCCTTCACTTGATTGTGGGTTGTCCACACAGCCTATAGTTGAAATATTTTGTGCTTTCTGTTTCCCCTTGTGCAGTAGAGATTAGTGTCCCTAACTCTGGCTAAAAACTGTTCACCAGCACTTTCTGTGCTAAATTCATAGGTTTCACCTATCCTGGAGTTTTGCTATTGGTGTAGCAGTATAAAAATTCATTGTCCCCCTACCTCTTGTGTATTTACGGTTTCCAGTACGGCCCGATTGGCTGTGAGGTTAATTTTATACCACAAAGCTAATCCCCGTGCTGCCAGGGTAAATCTCTTTTTTAGCCTATCTGCCAGTTGAAGGACCGCTTTTGGGTCCTTTTCTTTCATAGTGAGGACACCTTTTCCGGGTGCTCAATCAATCAGAATTTGAGCCCCTCCCGACCCCCAAGAGCCATTATGGCTCCCGAGAGGTGCAGAAGTTACAATGACGATTATGTAACCGAGTTATTGAAAAAAGCCTCTTCGTTGGGAGGTACATCAGAAGCGACAGCCAACATCACTAAGTGGGACCAGCTTACGCAAATAAAGAAAAGGCTTATCCGGATTGAGTTGCACGGATCCATTATGCTAGAGTACCTCAGGAAGGGCATTCTACCACAGGGACTAGTAGTTTGAAACGAGCCGAGGCTCTTTCTAGACAACAAAAATATTGTACTTCAGTGGAGCTATGTGGCCACGAAACGCGGACTAGATTGGATGATTTTAATCATTGATACGGTGAATGAAATGACCGAGAAAGTATTGGTGGATTTAAAAACACTAGAAGAAGAGATTAAAAAAGCTATTCCGTTGGATCTTTATAAAAACAAATAGACACCCTGATTGCGGAAATGAATTCCTTTAAGGAAGACACTCTAAAAGATTAGGTAAGAAGACTCAACAAAGACATACACAATTTTACGCATGAAGAGCGTTTGTCTATACTCAGGACGATTATAAACCTGACCATCCACTAAATGTAGAGAAAAAAGGGGAAGGGGACGCACTACAGTGGAAAAACAATTCTTGCATAGACTCAATATGAAGTGAAAGTAAAATATCTTCTTCTAGTTAAATAAAATGGTCAGTTCGTTATACTTCAGGTGCAGCAGGGTCAATCTCGAGGCCACTCGAGATCCCACAACAGGAACACGCAAAACATACACCGTGCGTTGACACCCGATAGCCCTTTGCTGCACTCCAAATGGGACACAGTGCCAGATATGCTTATAACCAGCCGTGAGGGGAAGTCATACATACATATTCAAACATATCCACATTTTCCAATAGGATGATGGATTGGTCAACTTCACTTTACACCGTGCCGGTCAGGAAACAAGGGGTTTGTCCTTCTTGTGGGATTCCTGATTCCGTTTGGGTGGACATATTTAACGCCTAGTGAGAGGTTGGGCACCGCGCAGTTATTAACTGCGTAGATTCCCCGCCTCTTACTATAAGATTGTCAGTGTCATCTTTAAACCCCATATGACTGGGACCAGAAGAGCAGGTCCGGGGGGACATATATAATCCTGACACTCCAACGGGTGTCTTCTAATTCTTTTACTTACCCTTTCTGTCTTTTTTATTCCTCTCTTTTCTTTATCTGAATTTTATCGAAAAGAATTGATCTGCGGCAACTCAGCGTGCATGTTCTTTATGGATAGCAAACAACGTACAGTTGCGTCGTTTCCATGACAACTAGCATGAGAAACGAGCGTCGATATTTTTCGTCAGCACATAAACTGACAAATATGGATACCATGTTACTATGAATGTGTCCACATACGTGAATCCCGGAGCGTCTGTATTGGCTCTGTAGTCAAGCATAATTATATCCGTACCGGCGATTATATTGTCATTTACCCTGAATTAGTATTAGTTTCAATTGATGCCCACTCCAACATGGCAAGGCTGGAGGCAGTGCACATGCGTGCCGCCACCATGGTAACGCAATAAACATTCTGCAGTTTCAAGCCGCGCCTTTGACTGACGGGAGTCTCGAAGATTGCGTTCTCCTGATAGTATCTAGGTACGTGTTCATAACAACATAGGCTCACAGGCCACACGATGTGCCCGCATGCTATTAACCAGCAAAACTCACTTGTTATTTTTGAGCTACATAGGTTCGATGTACAAGTAGGCCAACATTTACTCGCGAGCAGCGCCTTTTTTTTTTTTTTGGCGGTATGCTCTTGTCCTTGCACGCTATTTTGCAATCTCAATCTAACTTCCTTCTATATATAACTGGCTAGACTCGTCTACGACCGATGCCAGCAGACTTAGTTATATGCCTTTGTTTCCCCTCGATTGAAGGGAGCTCTCTTCAAGCTCTTATTAAACTTTAACATATGGCACGAGCAATATACAAAGCTCAGTTTCATTTTCTATCTCGGATTTTTGCTCACTCATTGGGACGACATATTAAGCACCATATTTCTATTCTTTACCCCCACAGTTCGAATCCTTTGAGATCGATCACCCAACAGCTTGCTCAGACCCGGGGCGATCTTCTCGCCTCCGGACCGGGTTGAGGTGCTTCCTGTTTGACTTCAACCTTAAGGTTAGTGACTTAGACTAATATTCACTATCCCTAATTATTAATAAACGACTCACAGCTAATTCGTTTATCATTATTATTATTTTTAGGAACATTTCTTACCACCTTATGAAACTTTACACATCCTGCCCTGAAGATGGGTTCATGGGAATCCGAAATGCGTTGGCAAATTTAGGAGTGTTGAGGACAAAATATAGAGCAGAAGGAATTACAATGCTCATGTTGCTGCACACTTTATACTACTGTGTTGTGAATTCATTATATTGTTGAATTGTGTATGGTTCATTATTTTCAATGTTAAAATTTGATTGAATATATTCAGCTAAATTTAATTTGATGTATGTTAGATTTACTTTGATGTACACTGTCATAACAGTGTCATTTATATGTATTGTATATTCTTTATTTTCTATTGTGATTACATTAAATTATTTGCTGTCTACCTATGTTAAAAGATGGTCTTGGTGGCTCTTGACTTCATTGGGTGAGGTGGACGCATTACCCATTATTTCTGCACATATGTGCATTTAACAAATAGAACGAGTCGAAGATTTTGACTGTCCAACAAAACCAAGAGGATCACATACACCAGAGTGGGTGGGAACTCCCATAGACTTGAGGACCTCTCCTCACGGCTGGTTATAGCAATATCTGGGACTGTGTCCCATTTGGAGTGCAGCAACGGGCTATCGGGTGGCAACGCAACGCCCGGTGTATGTTTTGCACATCCACTAAATGTAGCCCCGGCTAACAACAAAAAAAAGCAGGTGAAATTTAGAGACACATCCTTCAGCTCGAGTGACGGTAGCAGCTACCGCGATGCCGGGTTTGGCCGAGGTGGTCAATACCGCAGCAAAGGTGGCAAGAGAAACAACTACCCTGGAAGGAATACAGCTAATAGAGGCAATCGCAGTAATAGAAGAAGTGGCACCCAACATCCTTTTTTAGACCAGGTCTCAGCGGGATGGGAACGGGAGGCATGCGTGACAAGAAGCATGCAAGCCTTATGGTGAATCTATCATCTTACACCCCCACAAATGATGAGATTCAAGTCCTAGAAAGGGGCAGCGGTTTCTCTCCACCAATCAACACAATGAATTCCAATTTCGTCAAGAATTCCAAGCCTTCATGAAGAAAGTACATCTGAAGCAATTTTTTCAGGATAAAGAACCATATGCTCAAGAGACGGACACTGGTCTTCATAAAAAAGTCCTCTTTTTGTGTACCTCTGAATGAAAGAACAGCAGAGGCTTGCGTGTTCGAAAGAAGGGTACTCCAAGATCTGACGTCACCTGAGATTTCGAGTAAAGACAGAACATTTTTTCACAACACCAGTAATCGCGAAAAAACAGCCACGAAGAGCCTGCTCACTAATAAAACTATAGTTATCCGCAAAGCGGACAAAGGTGGGGCCATTGTGCTACAAGATCGTGGGGCGTACATTTTGGAATGTAAAAGGCAACTGTTGGATTTAGATTGTTACATACCTCTTTCCAGTGACCCGACAGAGCAACTACAAGAACTTGTTCTGGCGAAAGTCACCAAAGCCAAACAACGTGGTTGGATCTCTTTGACAGAAGCAGACTTTTTGTGTGTTGAAAAAACTGCAGATCCTGCAGTTTTACACCTTACCCAAGATACATAAGAGCTAGAGCGATCCCCAGGAAGACCAATTGTTTCGGGAGTGAACTTGGTCTTTGAACCGCTCTCAAGGTTTGGTGACTTTTTCTTGCAACCTTTAGTATGCAAGATTAGCTCGTACGTACAAGATACGATGCAGATAATCAAGGAAGTGAAAGGTTTAGCGTTTGATCCAGAAATCGAAATCCTAGTGGGTTTAGATGTAGTGGCTCTGTTCACTAACATACCGCAAAGATCTTCATTGGCAATGCTCGATGAGAGTCTCTTACATGAATATCCTACTTCAAGCACGCCTATGTCCTTCGTGCTATGGTACGCAGAGATGTTGTTAACAGAGAGCTATTTGCACTTCAACAGTGACTTTTTTAAACAAATACAGGGTACGGCCATGGGGGCCATGTTGGCCCCAAGTGTGGCAAACCTGTACATGGAACAATTTGAAGTCAACAAAGTCCTGAACAATCATAATCCCTTCCAGTCCAAGATAAGAACTTGGAAAAGGTATATAGATGACATTTTTGTCATTTGGAAGGGAGGCTTTCAGGATTTGGAAGAATTGTTCAGGTGGCTCAACATACAAGATCGGCATTTGTTATTTACCCTGACAAGGAGCAATAAAGAACTCAATTTCCTTGACATCACTATCACCGCAGAAGGACAACACAACCAAATCTTGAGTGTCAAACCTTTCCACAAGAGCACGGACAAGAACTGCTTATTAAATTAAGGGGAGTTTCCATCCCCGGCATGTTAGGGACAATTTACCATTAGGGCAGTTCTTGCGCATAAAATGGAACAGCACGCACATAGAGGACTTCAAAAGAGAAGCAGCAGCGCTGAACGAACGTCTACATGACAGAGGATATCCAGAGAGACTAACATCTTTCGCTAGGAAACGCGCAAGCAACAACAACAGAGAAGCCCTATTAGAATACAAAACCCACCCTAAAACTGGTGAAAGTGACAAACTGGTCTTTGTGAACACTTATAGCCATATGTCGAATCCTATCAAAATGATTGTGTTGAGAAATTAGAACATCCTAGAACAAGGTGCAAAACTGCTAGAGAAACCTATTGTTGCATTTAAAAGGAGTGCCAATTTAGAGAACAAATCTCACTTAACAATGTCAGTCTTAAACCAATCAAACAGAGTACCCTCCCGGAACAATGGGGTTTTCCCAAGCTAATTGGTCACTTTCTATGTGGATATTGCACCTGCTGTAACTCTACGTCCAAATGCAACGAACTCAACCTGGGATTAAGTACCATGTGGCGACAACATAACTTTACCAACTGCAACTTAAGTATGGTCGTACACGGAATCTGGTGTCCCTGTGATTTGCTATATTTTGGAAAAAAAGAAAGGAAGGTTAAAACTTGCATTAGTGAGCATAAAAGTTGCATCCGTAACCAAACACAGAATGCCCCCCTAGTAGATCACTGGGTGGAATACATACACAAAGTAGAAGACCTGCAGTGGACAGTCAGCTGGAAACTGAACCCGACCGGTGATGGGAATAGAGATAAAATTAAACTACTGAAAAAAGAACAGCGGTTAATATTTCTGCCCAAAAGCCCGGTCACTGGGCTCAACGACAAACTTGATTGGACAGCCTGAAGCCTAATTGATGCTTTGTGCCTTTCTGCACACTAGGACTTGGTCTCTTTTAGTGAGCTCTACAACGGCCAGTTTGACTAGTTGCAACCTCCACATCGGGCTTGCAGCCAATGGCAAGTTTTTCCTCAGATCTCTAGTTCGATCCCGCAGTGATTTTCACTTGACACGACTTTGCGCTGTATGTGGCAGTATGAAATCATGAGAAGGGCGTTGCATTTTTTGAAACGCATTGACTGGAGCCTAGTAAGTTTGCCTTCTGCACACTAGAGTCACCAAAAGGCTTAGCTCTCTGAGCCGTATCGGCACCACAGCCGTCTATATACACCAGACTTGCTGCTTTATGATTGCACGCCTGTACCCTGAATTAGGCTCTTCAAAAAATAAGCAGTGTTTTGCGAGTAAACTGCTCGAAATTGCTGAACAGTAGTTCGGCGATTGGTATAAAACAAACTACAAACACCAGAAGTTCTGGTGCATCTGACTCAGAGGCAAGATGGCTACGCACACCGATAGTGTAGCAACAGTATGTCACGTGGACACCCATGAGATTATAATCACCACAGTAACACCATTCGTGTAGACAATTGGAACCCCTGAACTGGTGACGTGCGAATAGAGGTAGCGGTGCAGCCCTGGCCATTAACAGTGATTTACGGAGCTGCCACAGCGTTTTTGAAGCTACAGAATGAACGCATGGTAAGCAGTGCCTGGGCTCCGCCCTATTAGGCTATGTGCCGATAGAGTGTTAGCTACACTCAGGCTTGTTAGGACACTATTGGAATGAGTTAACCCATTTCCCCGAGTATTTTTCTCGGCATAATTAGTATTTTGGGTTATCTACAGGTGTTCGTACTAACATGGTGTCAGAGACGGACACATTCCCACTGTAAAGGAGAGCTGAACACACAGCATTGACACTGTGTACCTTTCTCTTCACCTGTAGACATTGTCTTCTCATGACCATGGGAACAGGTATAAAATCTAGATGCCGACAGAATAAGACGTGCACTCAGCAAACCAGAGTTTCTATTCTGTGGTGCTTACTGCAGATTAAATAGTCAACTGATGTTTGTTTCTGGATTTCTCGCCACGCAGAATGAACTCAAATTCCAGCCGCGACCCTGCCGGTGCATAGACATCACAATACCATCTGACTTCAAGACAGCACCGCGGTACGCATAGTGTCCGGTAATACCGCCCAGTGACCTTGTTTTCGGTTAAATAGGCAACACGAACTTGTAGTAGGATATACCATCTCACATGTTGACATTTCGTTTTGTTCTATGTTCCCACTTTACATCAGGGACAGAACCAGCCGAATTTATAGTCGCCTTCACGGTGCATTTTGTGCCCTTGTTGACGAGGACTGGAAGCCTTCACAACTGTTTCTATCCCTAATGCCGCTCGTCATAGAGACTGGTGCTGGTGAGTGCAGATCAAATGACACTCTTCTGCTATACTTAGGGCAACAGTGTTTAGGAAGTTTTTCCCAAGCTTAATTTCACATGCATGTGTCGTTTATAGGTACACATCTCTCGATATAGCTCAAGCATGTTCAACTGGACTTAAGATAGAGCTTTAGGACTAACTGAAGTGTGGCTAAATAAGCTATTTCTTCTTTTTTTTCTCATTTGGAGACCCCAAGCAGCATTATTGATTACCTTTGTGGTTTTGAGCACTTTGTACTATAGCAAGTGGTTAACTGTAACCATCCTCTTAAATGGAAGGCTCACTAAATAGACTGATCAGACATGAGGTATTTTGACCCTTGTCCCCCCTTTTTTTCGCCCACAGATACAAACTCAACTCTCCACTTGACCTAGTAACACAAATTGCTGCAGCAGGATTAAGCTGATTGCGGCTTTTGATTGTGAAGACCTACTATTCGATTTATTTGATTAGGCATTGAAATTGAAGATCATTGTAGTCTTCTTTCTTTGTCATAATACATTGCTAATTGCTTAATTTGAGTGTGTAAGTAGTGCGTGAGGAATAAAACATGTTGGGCTGAATGGGAATGGAGTGGTATGATATTAAATGGTCAGTTGAGATTTTAGCAAACTTCCGGCCAACTAGTGAAAACTTTTGGTTGACCGTCTAGCTTGATTTTTTGTTATGTCTAGCTTGTAAAGCTTCTTGAATTGTTTTTTCCCCTTGTTTTCTCTTGGTTTTTGCCTGTCAAATGTCTGTTAAAACCAACAGAAAATGCAGTGTACGTTGAATTATTAATTTTTGTCATGACCGTGAAATTTTAAACTCATTTTGTTACAATAAAAGTGCATATATATTTGTATTACTTTTCGTGTGACAGAGCGGTTGGTTGAATTTTACTTCACTTGATTGTGGGTTTTCCACACAGCCTATAGTTGAAATATGTTGTGCTTTCTGTTTCCCCTTGTGCAATAGAGATTAATTAGCGTCCCTACCTGTAGCTAAAAACTGCTCACCAGTACTTTCTTTGCTAAAATCATAGGTTTCACCTATCCTGGAGTTTTGCTATTGGTATAGCAGTATAAAAATTCATTTCCCCCTACCTCTTTTTTGTATTTAAAGATCTGTAATACTGCACCAGGCACCCGCACCACCACTGTAGTCACAGAATTGTCACTTATTGCGCACAATTCAAAACTTCCTGTAGAAGCATCAGGACCGCATGCAGCTGCTAATCAATCACCAGAACTACCACACTGCCCTCACCCTCAGGACCAATTTCTGAATCTGTATGCAGATCCACATCGTTCACAGCACTTGTTGGATCAGCGCCAATAGAGTCGTAAAACACATGTTCCGCAGTGGGTTTATTAGCTATCAAACTAACAGTATATGCCACATGGATGCGGTGTCTTCTGGTACCAACATTCCCGGATTAGCTCTGGCACCTACTGTCACATTTGCATCACCAGATTAACCATGGACTACTGCTGAAACACCAAGTGCTCCACTATCAAATACCACTATATCCTTAAGCATTGCAACGCCAGACACAAAGACAGCGGCAACTGTATACACAAGGGCTATATAAAAACCTTTTGCAACGGATTCAGCGTCCTACTGCACCAAAGTAACTGATACAGAACATTGTGTACCAGCAACACCTGCATGTGCCTTAGCGTCAACATCTGTCTCCACGATCACATCCATTGTTTTATCAAACACTGGGAAAAGACGGGACATAGGGCTGTGGTCCCTCAGGGAAATGTAGTAGTATCGCAATATGCAGATATAAAAGGCTAACCCACCTGGAATACGCTACAAATGCACAGGAACTGCCTCTGCAGAGGAAAGTGCTCTATGCCGGGAACAAAAAAGAAGGTTGCATTGGCCAGACGCTCCAATCCTCAAATCACACAAGAAAGTCTTACAAGACATTTGGGCTAGAACCTCCAGGACTCAACAACCAAGTATCCCTACTCGAGCTATGCCGCTCCAACAACAATGGCAGGAGCCAAGGAAGACTTTGAGAAGAGTTTCCAGGACTTTCAGGGTTCGTTCACAGCGGCATTTCAAAGGCAATTTACCGCATTCACATCTGAGATTAAACAAATGATTACAGTATTTAGAAAAGATCTAACAGACCTGGTTGAGCGTACAGAAGCAAATAAAGAACGATAAAAGAAATGACCCAAGAACACACACAATCGGAGGAACTGATGGAACATTTGGCGAGATCAATGCATCATCTTGAAATACAATGCAAAGACTTAGAAAATAGGTCTCATAGGGCAAACCTGAATCAGTCAGAGACCCAGAATTAAAAGACGCATTAATCTTCAAAGAAATACTGAATAATGACGAAGAGGAGAAGATACGTTTGAACCGAGTCCGCAGGGTGGGCCCAAAGAGATCCAATCCTGGGGCGCGCCCTAGGGACCTGTTGGCAGCGTGCGGGGACTACCCACAAAAGGAACAAATTCTGAAGGCAGCCACACAAGCAGACCCGATCACATACAACGGCTCAAACATACACCTGTATCAAGACCTTTCTCAAGTTACACTTCAAAAATGCAGGGAAATGCAGATTGTGGTAAAAACACTACAAATAAGTAAGATAAAATATAGATGGACATTCCAGTTTGGCGTGACATTTGCAGTAGATGGGAGGTAGCTCAGGATCACCTCCTGGGAAGAAGAAATGGAACTGTTAAATATCAAAGATGAAGGAGATACCCTACGGAGTCAACAGCAACCTGGTCATTCACTTCTTGCGACACTGCGTGACAGACCAAGCGGGGACGCAGGCAGCATTCGACGCAAGGGATCAAGCTGGAATCGCTGTAACTCTTGCCTTAAAGGCCCGGTGGAAATTTCCAAAAAGTTACACTATTGAGAGAAGAAAGGGGAATCGTTTGAGTGATGTGCTATTTACGCTACTATTGGAGGCCTGGGACGAGACACCCCAACATGGAATCGCTGGGGAGGGGGCGAAGAGGGTTTTAGGATACCCTATGGGGAACCCTGGAGGAAGTGATGATCCACGGCGAAGGGCAGGTGTTCGAAGGTACGTTAGGTACTACGGGTCACACCAGGGTGGAGGAAGGGACGGGAAAAGGGAGTTATAGGGTTATAGTGATAAATGACGGGGGAATGTTACAAAGTAAGGGGAGATGGGTAGAGGAAGATCTGCACGAGGAAGAGGAAGCAGAAATTAGGAACAATGTCTAGCTCTTGGGCAATGTAAAATAATTATAATATTCAAAATCCAATACATTCAAGTGTATATCACCTCCTATCCAGGGGTTAAACACCTTAGCAAATGTAAGAAATTAGAGGGGTTTCCAGCTCGACATCATCCGGAAGTACTGGCATTACAGGAAACCCATGTAAGACAGCATGACAAGCGTAGACTCCATATACAACATTATCCCATTATCATACAAGCCAATGTGCAAGCAAGAGGGCCAACGTTTTAATAGCGATTATGTTGGGATGCAATTCAAAATAATTAACACTAAGGTGGACAGGGAAGGCTGATATTTATTTTAGCTGAAATAGAATCAACAACGATTACCTTGGTTTCGAACTATGCCCCAAACACTGGCCAATAAGGGTTTCTGAGAAAGACTTTGGCAGAGGTGTAAACATTTATGGCAGGGGAGCCGCTAATATTTGGAGATGTTAATATGGCATGGCACCCACATCGGGACAGAAGCATAAGGACCCGATATGGTCATTCCCCTCCCTCACACAGGCTTCATTTAAAAGTTAAACAATTAGCGATTTTGGACGTATGGGTAACTTTGAAAGGGACCGAGAAAGAGTATACTCACTACTCTCACGTCCATAAACATTTTCAAGCATTTTCATGCATAGATTACATTTGGTCATCAACCATGTTGTTCGGCTATATTTAAAAAATGGAGATTTACGTGATTGCATTATCAGATCATGCGCCTCTAGAAATAGAGCTTTCCCTTCCAACAACAACATCAAAGATATGGTCTTGGGTTTGCCCCACAGACCTTTTTTCGAGACTCAGTAGTAGGGGGAAAGATTGTTTATTTTTTTTAGCTGAATGACACAGGTGAAATAGCGATAAACACATTATGGGATGCTTTTAAGGAGACTTTACTCTGGGAACTCATTTCAGAGGGGGCTCGTAGACATAAACAAAGGGTAGCCTTAGAGTCCCAGCTTGAGGGTGAACTGAAGCAAACAATGAAAAAAATGGAAACAGACAGACGGTTAACCATTAAAAAGGCCTATGGAAATATAAGGGGAGACTACAGCTTTCGCAAACGACAAAAGCAGAAAAAGGCTTACTGTACGTGAAACAAAAATATTATGTAAAAGCGAATAAAGCAGACAGATTGCTGGCCAGGCAGCAAAGGCAAAATAGGGCATCACAAACTATTTTGGGTGTAAAGGATGCTCACGGGAACTGGTTACAACAACCCCACAGATACGTACACAATTCGGGGAGTTCTACTCCACTCTTTATCAATAAGATACCCCAAACACTACAGCCCAAAATACATAGTTACATTCAGTTTAGCTTCCGATTATTACTCTTCAGGTATGTGAACAGCTTGAACAGGAGATAACGATTGAGGAAATCTCACAGGTAATCCAAACCCTCTCTCTCTCTCTCTCTCTCTCAATAAGGCCCCAGGTCCCGATGGATACTCAGCCCCATTTTATAAAACATATCAATCGATACTGGCCTCTAAATTGACAAAACTTTATAACTCATTTAAGTATACTGGACACAACTCCCTCAATGGAGGCAGCTAAAATTATTCTTTTTCCAAAGCCGGCTCACCACTTGGGCCAATCACACAAGAGTGCGACTTGAGTTACCAAGGTAACTCAGTCCAGGGTGCCTAAACCCCCTCCCATACCCTTGTGGTACCTAGACAGAGTGGCACCACCTTTGGAGGCTTCTGTGGAGAAGCCCGCCAAAAAGTGGAACAAAGGGCACGACTTGGGTTGGAGTCACAGAAGGGAACACAAACGCCATTTTAGAATCGAGTCCTGGCAAAAAAATACCAACCGGTGAATTAATATTAAATAAATAAACCAGCGGTATGTTCAAGGCTATGAGAATTAAATAATTAAAGTTGGTAGCCTCGAACAATGGGAAAATCCCATAGGAATATATTTGCGGTTGAATATAAAAAGTAGTATCCACTGCTACCAGCCAAAACTCGATCAGGGGGGACGGAGACGTGCCCGCTGGACTAACAGACCCCGGGGCAATTGAATTGGCCCGACCAGTACATCCACAATATGATGGTTTGTACTGGTTTCTGTTAATAATTTGGGACTAGTAAAGCCAATGGTGACTTTACATGCCCTGGGAGACAGTAGTCAGTCCCAGGGTATGGAGTCTATGGTGGGGTGTCACTATGACACCCCTGTGTTACTGCACGGAGGGTGCTGTGTAACACACATAGTAAAAACGCATGAGACCCTATGGGGTAAAGGACCCCATAGCCCATAAAACACATTAGCAGTCAAAGGAACACCATACATCATGTCCAAGAGTGGGAGAAAAAGAGTCTCACTCTTGGCAGGAGAAAAAAACAAACTCCAGAAATCCAGCAAAGCTGCTGGGGGACTAACTAGGTTAGGAAATTCAGCCTAAAGAGAGAATTCTCCCTAACACCCCACAGCGTGTGGGTTAGACCGACCCATTGCCCTGATTAACCGTGATGCCAAAATCTACACAAAAATCCTTGCAAACAGACCAGTGGATATTTAACCATCCCTAACCCACCCTGACGAATCCGGGTTTATCAAACACTGACAAACCCATAATAACATTAGAAAGGCGTATCATTTGATCAAGAAAACGACCAAGAAGAAACAACCGGCGCTACTCCTGTCACTAGACACTGAGAAAGCGTTTTACAGAGTTGAATGGTCATTCCTGTTTCAAACTCTAGAGGCAACAGTGTTTGGCCCTCAATTCATGAATAAGGTTATTAACAAATGGTCAGGTGTCTGCATCAATCACACTATCTCGCGGAACTAAACAGGGATGCCCACTATCTCCTCTTTGGTATGCAATACATTTGGAACCTCTTTCAACTAAAATAAGGCAAACCGACCAAATTCATGGGATATTATTAGGGGAGAAAATCATAAAATAATGGCATAGGCGGACAATATGCTGATCACAGTCACAAATGCAGTTAAGCCCCTGAAGGCGGTCACGAGAGAATTGAGAGGAATTTGGCAAGGTAGCAGGCATAAAAATAAACATCACTAAATCCGGAATATTGACTTACACCGTCCGAAGTAGCTCAGGTCTCGGTAAACACCAAATTTGCTTGGGCAGATGAACAAATTTAACTACTAGGAGTATACTTAACCAATACTTTACAGTCACTATACAAAGTAAACTTCTCCACTATTCTTGAGGAACTTCGATGTTTACTTTTGAGGTGGGGTCCACTTACAGTTTCTTGGCTAGGGCGGATAAACGCAGTGAAAATGTCAGTACTTCCCAAGGTGCTGTATTTATTTCAGGCTTTTCCTATACCTATACCATCATTGTTCTTTACAAGGAATGACTTAAAATATTTATCTGGAACAATAAAACCCCACGGATAGCAATCAAAACTTTAATGACCCTACAAATAAAAAGGGGCCTGGGACTTCCCAACTTTGTTAATTATTACCAGGCAGCACACTTATGAGTGCTGCGAGACTGGTTCTCTTCAGATTCCGAGAGAAAATGGGCTGAAATGGAAAGGGCAATCTGCGGTTCCCGTATAGCGGATCTACTTTGGCTTCCCAAACAAGATCACCCCACAAATATGCATGCTAGCCAAATTACACATTTAGTCGAATAGGTTTGGGACACAGTAGTGAAACGGTATCAAAGCACAACACATCCCTCCCCTTTCACACCAATATTTGACAATCCACAGTTTAAAACGGGCTTGGAAATGGGCTCCTTTCCCAAATGTAAAGAATCGAATTGCACTAAAATGTGCGATATGTTTCAGGATACGGACTTCAAATCGTTTGAACAATGTAAAAGGGAGTTAGGTTTATCGTAAACAGAGAGATTCCAATACTTTCAGGGTTGACATTAGCTGATGGCTCCCCCGAACAAAGCTGCAGCCTTCAGACCACTAACAGCATTTGAGAAATTCTTGATTTCAAATCCAGGGGAGAAAAACCTTATTTCCAATCTCTATCGCTTTCTACAAGAGGAGCTCCTAGTGGGCCACCTGAGATATGTTCAGAACTGGCAGCAGATACCGGGGGTATCTATATCCACGGAAGAATGGGAGTTATTATGGTCGAGATATTCCTAAACGAACGCGCTCCCTACAGATCAGAGAATCATGGTATAAAGCAATGCTGCAGTGACACTACACCCCATATAGGCTCCATCAAATTAAACTAATTAGCATAGACAAATGTTGGAGGGAATGCAATGGCAAAGGTGACTGGCTATATATATGGTTGGACTGTCCTAAATTGACTAATTATTGGGGAACCATTAATAAATACATTCAGCAAATCTTTGGAGGAGGACCACAGCATCACATAAAGGATCTACTGCTGGGAATCGCAAACTCCGAAGGAAGGAAAAATGCCCTAAACAAAAACAGAAAGCTCATAGTATCCTTTGGTTTGCAGCCTTAGTGGTGATAGCCCAACATTGGAAAGATAAAGATCCTCCATATATGCATGACTGGTTTGTGAAGGTATGGAATTTTGCAGCTTTGGAATGGATGACTTTCACAATTCAGGGGGCACAGGCGGCTTACTCGAAAGATTGGGAAATGGTTCTGCAGTTTTTACAGGATGATTACAATGTTGTGCTTTGCCCACACAAAACTACGTATTCTAGGCATTGCATAGACTGACTTTTTGTTATTCCTCCAATTGCGGACAGGGAGATTAATGGGTGGTGAGGGCTAGGGGTGAGACTTAGGTACGAGGGCGGGGAGAGGAACAGTTTTTCTGTTTATATAATTTTAACTACCAATAATATATATAATTTTTTTTTTAAAGGAACCTAACTCCAAGCCATAGAGGAGAACAATCACAGAGCAAGCAGAAACACAAAACAACAACTCAGGAGGGCAATCGCTACTGCAACCCCTGGAAACACCAACTAGGGTAAGCGATTCGCAGCCGTGAGGCAAACAACCACTAACAACAGGAAGCCACACACAAACATGAGGCAAGCAAACCGCCACCAAAAATAGGAAGCCATTCGCAACAGTGAGGCAAACAACCACTAACCACAGGAAGCCACACACAAACATGAGGCAAGCAAACTGCCACCAAAAACAGGAAGCCATTCGCAACAGTGAGGCAAACAACCACTAAATCACGGGAAGCCACTCGCAACCATGAGAAAATCTGATAGATACCTGAAGAACAGACAATGCCACGCCAAAGAACTAGCAGACTCAAGAGAAAGCAAGACAAAGGGACAACCGCAAGGGAACCACGACAGACCTCCACGCTGCCAAACGACAGAAAACACACTCAAACAGCACTGGAATAAGAGCACCCCCCCCCCAAAAAAGACTATCGGAACCTCAAAGAAAAAATGATAAAATGACTAGGAGACTGGGGAATCACACTCTCACCCCATACATCACCAAACACCAGGAAAACCTCTGCCAACACCGTCCTGAATCTGAGGACGAACCAGAGCAGGCCATAAACCCAATAAGAAACCAAACCGATCTGTTCAACAACAGTACTATACAAATTGGCCATGCTCAACAACCCACACTCGACAGGAAGAACCACCAACAAAACAACCCAAAGACACAAGCCAAAACTAAATAAGCGACCTTAAAGAGCAAACTATACTGCAATCTTATCAATGCCAGACCGTTGTCCAAACACTCAACCAAGATCTACGACCTACTCTGCGACGGGCGAATTGACATCCTATTCATCACAGAAACCTGGCGAGCCGAAAACTACAGAGTGGTCCTTCACAGCTGCCTACCCAACAACATCAAATGCAAACAAGCGAACAGGAAAGGGAAAAGTGGAGGAGGACCTGCGGTAGCCTACAAAGAACACCTAATAATAAAAATAGCGCACCCCGTAAAAGTTCCTAACTGCAAGTCCCTTGTCCTTCAACTTACCACAGACCAACAAACAAATCTCACATTCATTCTAATCTTTAGGCCACCAACCTATGACGCGACCTTCGCAAACACCTTCATAGAAGCAGTCACAAATCTAGCCATACAGCATGAACATCTGTTCATTCTCTGAGACTTCAACATATGGTTCAAAGATGAGAACCCCAACTCGGAGAAAATGTTAATCAAGCAACTTGAGACCATGAACCTCCGACAGATGGTGAAAGGAGCAACACATAGCAGGGCACACCCTGGACGTAATCATTGCCAATAAAAACCTGGTCTCAACATCACTACCCATCCAAATACCATGGAGCGACCACCTCATTATCCCTTTTGTGATACAAATACCATCAAAGACACCTAAAAAACCTAAAAATACCCAACTATTAGGAAAAGAAACTGGAGAATCATCAAGAACAGCAACTTAAAGGATCAACTAGAAATCTTGAAGCCAGCGACCACATCCTTGGATGCAACGGACAGACGAAAAAGCTAACTTAATCCAGAAATGTTTTGCAGAAACAATAAATTCCATGTGCGTCGTCCCATCAAGAAAGAAAGCGGTGCTTGGGTGGGGAAATAAGATAACTGCAGCGCAGCCCCTATAGCAAAATGGTAACCTGAGGGAAATTGAGAAGCTTGAACCATGGCCACGCTGGGTAAGAACGGGAAACTAGCTTTGTTCGAGGACATGCAGTGTAAATTTCCCATCACAGAACAATATCACTTTATGCAGTTGTCCCACGCCCTGAGAGTTCACATACCTCCAGAGGACACGGTCCCCGACTACACACCGATAGAGCGAAATATGTTCCCTGCCTACATCCCCACCAAATGCACATCCATCCTTTACAACGCCATTACATCCTTTGCTACCCCCGAGCTATCGAGATTAAAGGCTAAATGGGAGAGAGATGTAGGGGAGATAGAACCAGAGGACTGGATCCAGGTTCTTATGCATCCACGGGAGGTGGCTATCTCCTCCAGGCTCAGGCTAGTGCAACTTAAAGTCTTGCATAGAAAATACTACCCTAGAATACTTTATATGGCTGGAAGAGGGCTACGAACTCGAACAGTCTCCGATTTGGTGAGGAGGAGGGTACCTTCTTCCACACTCTGTGGCTATGCCCACGGATCTGTACCTTTTGGAATGCTTGCTGTACAAAGCTCTCCAGGGTGCTCACTTGTGCCATTGAACTGAACACGAGGGTCCTGATCCTCGGTGTGCCGGACCTGTCCGACTTTAATAAATAGGACAAGCTGCTACTGAATACTACGACGGCCCTAATGAAGCGTAACATCGCACGAAAATGGGGAATGCCAAACCCCCCCGATACTGGAACAGTGGATTTTGGATATGGACTCATGTGCATTGATGGAAAACCAAATCTATGGCACAAGAGGCAGCCCAACCAAAGCAGTTAAAATATGGGGGAAATGGGACGAGTCTGGGCCCTAAGGGCAAGGTCAGCGATGCTTACTGCACATACAGATGGAGAGTGGGCCGGAGGAAGAACTCTTGGTGTTTTGTAACGCAAATGATATTCTGTTGATTTAAGATGTGGACGCTGGCCTGAAGTGCTTTTGTTCTGCCGCTTTGTTTGTGTTTTTTGTTCTTTTGTTCTGTGGCTGTTTTGTTTCAGTCATAAAAAACAATAAAATGTTTTATAAAAAAAAAAAAAGAAAGCAGTGGCAAAATGGTACACACCACACCTAAAAGTGATGAAGAATTAACACAAAAAGATCAACAAATATCAAAATGTTTACAACAACCATAATCTAAAAAAGAATAGAAAAAGAGAATTCATTATACATCTAATACATACTCTTAAAACTTTCCATTTGCCTTCTTAAGTTCCTTAGAGCCCCACATCAGAGTATGTTTCAAGAAATATTCCCCTTTGTCAACTCCAAGGATTTAAGAAAGGCTGCAATTTTGAGTCTGTCTTTTGTGCTATTGATACAGAGGCATCGTTGCCATACTTGATCAACAGGTAACATCATCATTTACTGCAGAATTTACTCATATGTGTATTTATTGCTTCTGCCAAGGCCAAACAATCCAGGGCCATATGGCTACATGTTTCAACCACCCCATCAGTTCCACAGAACCTACCTTTTCCATCATTCAGACCTAACATTCTGCGCCTTAAGAGAACTTCCTTGAAATCCAATATATTCCACCTTGACCTAAGGAGTTGATTACGCATATATTTATCTATCAAAGAGGGATTTTTTTTTACTTCTCCCAGATTATTTAGTAACAGATCTATAGCCAATCCCGGTTCCCCGAACATATTCTCACATTCCTTTTCCAATACACATGGAACGTCCTTCTCCTTACCCAATGACCTCATTATTACTAGATTTTGTTTAGTTGTTCACAGAGAGTGTCTTCCATAGGGTCAACGATTTTTGCTAGTAGTGGCAATTCTTTCCATCACCCTCGTGCCTCCAGTGATATCAGCCCAAGTTCAAAACGAATTGCTGGCATTGGGATTGCATTGGGCAATTTCAAGCACCGCCTCCAAATCAATGCTTCAAGGGAATCAAAGCCTTCACATGGGTGGCCCCAAACCCTTCCCCACCATACAGCCATTTAGGGACAATTTTCTCCTCATAAAACTGGACGGCCAGCTTGATTGAGAACCTACCAAATCTGCCATCCAGCTTTGTTAGTTGCATTGGCAATGCTTCCACCTTTGCTTTCACTCCTGCCCAGATTTTTCCACTAGATGGATGCCCAGAAATGTCCAAGCCCAAATAAGTCATCTGGTCTGAGCATCCAGTACTGCACACTCCTCAAGGGGACCGTGACATATTTTCCACTTTCCTAGCTCTTGAGAAGTGCAAAATCATAGTCTTGGCGGGTTGATCTTTAGCCCATTTTTGGAAGCATAGTCGGAGAAACCCTTCAAAAGTCGTTGCAAATCCTTCTTTGTGTCATCGAATAGCATGAAGTCATCTGCATAGGATAACCCAGGTACTCTCAGATTGCTTATTTTTGGGGACACAAAACCACACTTATCCAGATATTCCCAGGCATCAGATGAGTACAGATTAAAGATGCATGGGGCTAAAATGCATCCCTGTCGTACCCCCCCTTTTACTCAATACGTCTGGATAAATAGTCTTATTTATTATTTTTATTGCTGAATTACAGTGCAGTTTCATCAAGATCTTCAATAAGTCATCGGGAAACCCCCATTCATGCAGCTTATGCCTTAGAATTATCCGAACAACACTATCAAACGCGTTTGACAGCTCTATGGAGGCTACTAAGATTCATCCTTCCTTCGATGCTCAATCAGAGTGCTGGAAAATGTGTAACACTACTACATTCAGGGATGCTGAGTGGCCCTTTCTAAAGCATGTTTGGAGCATTGACAGTCTTTTTGAGTCCCTAACCCATTCATTTAAGTGACCCAAGTGAACAGACTAAAACAATTTGCAGTCAGCGTCTGCCACACGGGTCCGAAATGTCCTCTTCCTCCATTGAGGACTCAGTCTCCCCTTCTTCCCCTTCCTCCTCACCTTTAGATTTCCACTTGGGATCTGGTTTCTTCCGTCCTCCCTGACCCGGCTTCTCCTTTTTTTTATGAAGATAGGGTTGGCCACGGAAGGACACAGTGCCCACTAAGGTCAGTGGGACTGTGGCCTATCCTCCTTGACCGCCTGATATTGAGGAAAAAGCCAGAGGCACAAAAAAACCCAAGTATTGGTTGTGGTGGTAGGAGGCAGGACCAATCACAGAATAGAACGGATGGCAAAGCAGCGGCTTGTAGTGGGCACGAGGAAGTGGCAACGGGATGACCTGGCAATGTAAAGCACCAGAAGAATATCAAGAGAAAGCTGAGCGGAAGGTAAACAAGCCAAAGGATAAATGTTGGAAAAAGGTAAGCAGTAAATTAGTGCAGCAAGGAAGTAGACGGCAGGGTGACAGCAGACAGAAGGAGGCCTAAAGGAGGGAGGAGCTAATAATGGTGCGTAAACAAAGAAGATGAGAGGTAAGCAGCAAGAAATGAGACAGAGGATCAAAAGGTAAGCAAGCGGGGAAACCGCAAGGAGAAATGAAGCGGAGCGGTACAACACAGGAGAAACCTAGAAAGTTGTAACGCGTCTGTCAACCGGAAGGAGCTGCTGATAAACTTCTGGCGGCAGAGGCATAGCAGAAGAACTAGACCGGCAAGAAACACGTAGGGAAAACCGTGATGGGATATTCAATGGCGGCCTCCTTTCCATCAATCCCAAACACGCCACTTACCACAGGGCATGACAGTATGCCCCCTCCTGAGGCTACCCCCCCTGGCTTGCCCGGATGACCCCGGTGGAATTTACACACCAAAAGAGGGGTGTGAATATTAGATTTTGTCTCCCAGGAGCTTTCAGACCAAGGATAACCCTTCCAATGCACTAGGTATTCCAATCTTCCCCGTTGATACCTGGAATCACATGTTTGAGCTACTTCATACTCATCTCCTGAGGGGTCTACAGGCATTCTGACCTTTTTTGATGTGCATGCCCACTTATCGGGCTGAAATGCCCGCAGCTGAGATTAATGAAATAGAGGAGGAACACGCCGCAGGCCAATGGGAAGCTTAAGTCGAAAGGCTACAGGATTGATCTTGTGTGTTATTTCATAAGGTCCAATGAATCTAGGGGACAGCTTAGATGGGTGTACCCATCTGGGTAAATATTTGGTGGAGAGCATTACCTTGGATCCAGCTTCCCAATCTGGGACTGGCCTGCGGTGTTTGTCGGCCCGCAAACTTATTGCGGTCACGAGCCTCCTGGAGACTTGTCTTGGCCTTGTGATGAGCTTCCTGAATGAAAGCAAGTGAAGATTCGATCGATGGGACCTCAGAGGGTAACCTGGGGAGAGGCAAAATGGAGCGTGGGTGGTAACCATAGGTGCAGAAAAATGGGCTGATCCCCAGGACTGTGAGGATAGTGTTATTATATGAAGATTCAGCAGTGGGTAAAAGTGCCACCCAATTGTCTTGTTGCAGGTTTATGAAACAACAAAGGTATTGTTCAAGAGTGCTGTTGAGGCGCTCAGTCTGCCCATTGGATTGGGGGTGGAAGCCTGATGTCGGAGCCCTTTCAATACCAGCTTTTCGCAGAAAGCCTTCCAGAAACGAGAAGTGTATTGACTTCCACGGTCGGAAATTATTTTGGTAGGGATACCGTGGATACGGAACACATCTTTAAAAAAGACTTCTGCCATCTCTGCTGCGGTGGGAACCCCAGATAAAGGGGAAAAGTGAGCCAACTTAGAAAACGAATCTACTGTCACAATTATGCAGGTACACCCTTGAGATTCTGGTAGGTCAACGATGAAGTCAGTGGAGATTGTGTTCCACGGGCCTGATGGTACCGAACTAGGCTCCAGCAGTCCCAAAGGTCTTTGTGTAAGATTCTTACTGCGAAGACAAGTAGTACAGGACCGTATGTATTGAGAGGTATCCTTCTTCATTGCTGGCCAATAGAAGTATTGTTGGAGGAAATACATTGTCACCTTGTGACCTTGATGTCCAGAGATTTTAGAATTGTGACACCAGGCAAACGCTATCTTTCTTAATGCTTGTGTGGGTAGGTACAATTTCCCTTCTACTAAGTAGAGTCCATTCTTGACATCGTATTGAGTGTTCTTGGGGTGACCTTCTGCTTCAAAGGCCCTGCATGAAGCTTCTTTGACTTGTTGCAAGAAGGAGGATACACAGATCTTCTTGGTCTGGGGAAACATGAGTTCCTCTAACGGTTCTGTGTCGGAGGTGTAGTCACTGCGCCGAGAGAGCGCGTCGGCCAACAGGTTTTGGGAGCCAGGTATATAGGAGATATTGAAGTCAAACTGGGCAAAAAAGTGAGCCCATCTCGCCTGGCAGGTGTTGTAACACTCGAATTATCTCAAAACTTGTAGGTTTTTATGGTCAGTGCAGATGGTAAATGGATGTTCCCCTCCTTGGAGTAGGTGTCGCCATTCTAAGCAGGCCAGCTTCATGGCCAAAAGTTCCCGTTCAATAACAGAATAGTTCTTTTGACTAGCGTTTAGCGTTTTAGAATAATAGGCTATAGGATGTTCCTTGTCCAGATGTTTCTGTAAAAGGACTGCACCTACTGCAGCAGAGGATGCATCTGTTTCCAAGATAAAGCGGAGACTTTGGTCTGGCTGACGTAAAATAGGCACTGAACAAAAGGAATTCTTGAGATGATGAAAGCGGTCTTTGGCGTCCTTGGACCAACTGAAGGGAACTGAGGATTTTTTTGAGGAGAGTCGTGATTGGTAAAATCATTTGAGAAAATCCGAGTATGAATTTCTGGTAGAAATTTGCGAGTCCGAGAAACCTTTGAACCTCTTTCACCGTCGTTGGGGAAGGCCACTCGAGAATGGAGGACACCTTCTGTGGATCCATCGAGATGCCGTGATTGGAAAGGATAAAGCCCAAGTAAGCGATGGATGAAGCAGAAAAGACACACTTGTCTAGTTTTACGGAGAGATGATTGTCTTGCAACCTATTAAAGACTTCCTTGACGTGTTTCTCATGTTCACTTTGGGTGCGGGAAAAAATCAAGATGTCATCAAGATAGACAATGGTTGTTTAACACAGCAGGTCAGAGAAGAGACGATCCATAAATCGTTGAAATACGGATGGGGCATTTACAAGACCAAAGGGCATTACTTGGTATTCGAAAAGCCCAAAAGGGTTGCGGAAGCCTGTCTTCCACTCGTCATCCTTCTTGACTCGGAGCAGATGGTAAGCATTTCATAAGTCTAATTTAGTGAATACAGTAGAACCCTGGACGGCTTAGATTATTTCGGTTATGAGTAGCATGGGGTACCGATCTTTGATGGTTACTTTATTCAAGCCTCTGTAGTCAATGCAGGGTCGTAACTCCTTGGTACCTCTTTTAGGGATGAAGAATAAAGATGTTCCAGCAGGAGATTTGGAAGGTCTAATCAATTCATTGACGAGATTGTTAACCAGGTACTCTTTAAGGTACTTCCTCTCTTCCAATGACTAAGGAAACATTCTACCAAAGGGTACTAAGGCTCCGGGTGTGAGTTCTATGCAGCAATCTTCTGCCCTATGGGGTGGTAACTCTAATGGAAACTTTTCCGTGACGACTCCGGCGTAGTCACTCAGATAACTCGGTAAGCAATGAATAGCACTGGATTCAGACGGTCTCGATTGTTTCAAATCTCGGTTCTGGACGACAATTTGTCTTACAGTAAGAAGAATGGAAGCTTAAGGTATTCTTAGTCTAAATGATTGTGGGATTATGCTTCCGTAACCAGCCAATGCCGAGAATGAGAGGAAAATGAGCGGCATGGATGATGTCAAAGGTAAGTCTTTCTGAATGTTGTTGAATGAACATTGTGAGTTCCTCTGTGGTATGGGTTATGAGGCCGGAGCTTAGTGGTTCGCCGTCCACGCCTTCTACTTTCTGATCTTCCTTCTTAGCGATTCTGGGTAGACCCATCTTATCCGCCCATTGAGTATCGATGAATTTTCCGGCAGCCCTGCAATCTAGCAGGGCTTGTGAATCTATTTCGGAATCTCCCACCCTTAATGTCACAAGCACTACCATGAGACGGGAATCTTCAGTCGTCATAGAGGAAGTCACTGAAAGAGTAGTGTAAGGACTTGCATGAGCCCCTCGGAAGTTAGTTCTAACACTTACCGAGGGCATTCGTTTCCCGAACGTCTAGGTGGAACATCAGGACAATCTCTTAACAAATGAGTGGAGGCTCAACAGTACATGCATAGGTTTCCTTCTCTTCTTCTCTTACGTTCCTCGGGGGTAAGAGGGGCAAGAGTGGTACCTATTTGTATTGGCTCCTCTTTGGACTGTCTTGAAGTCAATGAGGAAGGTGGGAGAATGGCTTCCGGGGGAGACCCAAAGTTCTTAGTCTTTTAGAACTGAGTTACATCAAACGGAAATCAATACGGAGAACTGCAGTTAAGAGGTCTGCAAATGTCGAAGGTCGGGCTATGCGGGCAAGCTCGTCTTTCAAGTCCTCTCTTAAGCCTCTGCGAAAAATTGCATATTGTGCTTGTTCCTGCCATCCTGCCTCTGAAGCCAATTGTTTGAATATCGTAATATATGACAGTAAGTCGGAGTTCCCTTGTCGTATATCCAAAAGATCTTTTGATGCTAGATATGTACTTTCAGTTCTCAAAAAGGTCTGCTGTAGGAGTGTCTTAAAGTGTTAGGCAGAAACCTGTGCAGTTCCCTCTGGGACCACTGCAAATGATTTAGGACTACAGGTGTTTGGCAGTAAACCCACTTGGTAGCAGTCTGTACCACACAGATTCAATTGGTAGCTGTGGCTGAGCAGTCAGACTTCCCTCAAGAAGAGTTAGGCAGTATACAGAGTATTCACAATAGGTCAAGAGAACACAGTACAACAAGTAAACACTGACCAGGGTTTGGTGTAAAAGAGATATAATTATTTATTTAAAACCACATGTAGAAAAACACACAGGCACTAATAGTAAGCAATTCAAAAACAGGGTCACTAAAAGATATACACTCCCTTAAAAGAATATTAGACAAGTCTTAAGTAAAGCCCCACTTATTTTCAGACAGCGGTGAGCGCTTAACATAGATTGCACTCTAATAATCAGTTTTAAAAAGGGAGAGAAGAGCAGGGAACAAGTTGAAACAGATCCCAACACTTTTATCAGAACATAACAAGAGAGGAAGACAAAGTAAAACCGTGAAGATAGAGTTCAATAGGCTGGATCCACTTAAGAGGATCAAAACGAAATGTGTCCAAGGTCACACGGTTGCAGTGCACAAAAAGTCTTGACAAGGTTCAAAAAGGAGTAGGACCAAAGAAAGGGACCAGTTAGTGGGTCAAGGCGGCCAGCCCAGTCCAGAAGGTTAAGGAGTTATTATTACCTTGTAGCAATCTTTAGAAAGGGAGGCCCGGCGGACACGGTACCTTAAAGTAGTGAGAACGCTCCAGCGGGGGCAGTTGTTCCTGGCAGCAGGTGCAAGTCGGTGCTTCGTCCGGGGGAGGAGAGGATCTCGTCGTGGAGGAAGACAGGAGTCCGTTACACTGCCAGAGAAGAAACCAGCCGCAGAGTTTCTCAGGTACAAGGAGCGGTCCGGTGATTCGCGGTTCAGTGGTGAGTGGCTATCCGGCTGCTGGGGTGCTTGGCACGGGCAGTTCGACCACAAACCGGGCTGGGGTGCGAAGAAAGAAAGGAAAAACTGGTTGTGCCCACCAGTCAGGGGAAGAAGCCTCTCCAGCCGGGAGATCTTCTTTGTCATCGGGAAGTGGTGAGTCGGTTCTGCAGGGCTCCACCGGTGGGGTTGTCGTGGTAGGTCGGCTCAGCTTCTCCCTCGTCGGATTCTCAGGTCCTGTGGCCACTTCTGAAGTTCCAGTCCCCGAAGCCCTGCTGTTAGAATACGGTTTTGGTAACTAAAAATAACCAACAATAGTACAGAATATCAGCATAAAAGGATACATGTAGGGTAGATTTTATCAAAAGGATACACGTAGAGTCTTCCGGAGATGACTCGATGTCCCTCGTATCTGGTGAATAGCGACCTTCCAACTGACGGCACTCTTTGACTGTTAAGGACACAGCCCAAGGGAGGAATCAGCGGAAAGGGCGAGTAAGTATAAAGGAATCCACCAGCCTATTAGGAAAAAGATAAGGATGATTTTAGGAGCTGATGGAAACAAAATATGACAGTATGCATCGGTTCGAAAACCACTGACCTGTTTTCTTTGAAGATGAAGGGGTAAGTAGGAACAATCAACCTGTACTGTTGAGTCTTTAGTAATCCCAAATAGAAGAATCCTAAGCAACGACAGGGAAAGGAAGGTTAGTAGGGAAAACTAACCCGCACGAAACGAGGGCCACACTAGATTCGAGATGGTGCACGCAGGATAGCGTCCATAATGTCTCAGTGCACTTGATGAATGAAGGAGAAGAACAGAGACACGGATTGGAGTGATTATGGAAGTTCGTGGGATGAGGAGAACCGAAAATCAAGCTGGTAAGTCCTTTACAGGAATTGCCCTCATGGAGCGCAGCCCCTCGGAGAGAACCGTAGGTACCACAATAGGCGGCTGCAAGGAGTTCGGAATAGTCAGGATGCAGTCACAGAGAAATGCGGCCAAGACAGCGGGGGCAGCCAGTACCGGATAATGGCCCCGCAGGGAAGACTACAGGAGCCGCTTCAGGAGGTTGCAGAGTACGGAATATTCAGGTGGCCGCCACGATGTTATGCAGCCAGGTCGGCGACTCAATAGGAGGTCGAGCAGCCAGAGTAATCCGTGGAGGAGCAAGGAAAGAAGCAAGAGCAACGGCTCCGGAGCGTAGAACTAACGACGATCAGAAGCGCCGAACACCCGAACTTCCGGGTTTAAGTACGTGTCAGCTGAACAACGCGTAACACATGACCAACGCATTGTCAGCTGGCTATCGCGTATGCCGGAAGGTCCTTAAAGAGGCACTACGCAAATGAAGGTGAAATATAAGGAGGGTATGAAACCAAAGTAAAAGTCATGACCAATCTTACGGAATATTGTCAATGTATTCTTTTGCCGGGTAGTTTATTAAACAGCCGCCAGCGAGTGTAGAACGGTCTAGCCGTTCGCTGGGCTGAATGACAAGAGGTCGAGGAGAAGCCATTGGCAGGCATGACAGTGCCATCCCCCAAAGAGCGCCCCACCCCCCTAGAAGCGTGAAACCGGCGCAGTAGAGCGGGGGCATGGATGTTGGAGAAGGGTTCCCAGGAACGATCCTCGGGGCCGTAACCCTTCCAATCAATGAGATAGTGTGGAACCCCAGCACGCAGCTTAACATCCAGAATAGCCTTTACCTCGTACTCCTCCGAACCTCGTACCGAGACTGCCAGAAGCTTAACCGGCAATCGTGTTCCAGCGGTCAAAGGCTTAACGAGAGAGACGTGAAACACTGGATGAACCCTCCAACGAGAAGGCAGTTCCAAACGAACAGCCACAGGGTTAATTACTTTGGTAATCTTATAAGGACCTACAAAACGAGGTAACAGTTTCTTTTTTCCAGGTATTTTCAGATGTTTGGTGGATAGCCAGACTGACATACCAACTTTGTATTGAGGAGCGACAAGTCTGTGTTTGTCAGCATGCTGTTTTGAGCGAGCCTGGGCTTCTTCCAGATTCTTTTTGATCCTGGTCTGTAGGGAAGTGATGTTCCGTACTTTGTTGACTGCCCCAGGGACCAAACAGGGCAAATTAGGATGAACAGGAATGGAACGAGGATGCTGACCATAGAGCGCGTAAAATGGCGATACGCCAGTAGAGGCATGCACCGAGTTATTATACGCAAATTCGGCCGCCGGCAGAACGGCAAGCCAGGAGGTCTGATGTTGTAGCAATAAACATCGTAGGTACTGTTCCATGACGCCATTTACCCGTTCTGTCTGCCCGTCAGTCTGAGGGTGATAAGAACTAGATAGACGCACGTCCATCAAAAGTGTAGATGTTAAAGCCTTCCAGAAACGCGAAGCAAACTGTGATCCCCTGTCTGTGATCACTACTGCAGGAAGACCAAAAAATCGGAAGACGTGTTTCAAAAAGAGATCCGCCAAGACAATGGCCGTAGGAATACCTTGACATGGGATGAACAGGGCCATTTTAGTGAAATAATCAACGACAACCCACACCGTGTTAAATCCCTGTACGGGAGGTAATTCCACGACAAAGTCCATAGAAACCATGTACCAAGGTTTGTGTGGCACCGGTAAAGGCTGCAGCAATCCCATGGGTTTTCTCGATGTGATTTTACACTGAGCGCATACAGCACAGGAAGAAACGTAGTGTATGACGTCGCGTGACATACCTGGCCACCAAGACCATCGCTGAACCAATTCCAAAGTCTTCTTTTGACCGGGATGAGCCGCGACTAATGAGTCATGACTCCATTCCATTGCCTTGAGACGGGTCTCATCCGTGGGTAAATACAAAAGACCGTTGTAGTACGGGAGACCATCGTTGACATCCAGATTCAATTCCGAAACCTTTTGTGGGTTTTGCGAGACCCATTTGGTTATTTCCTGTTTGAGGGAAGGTTGAACAGAACAACTGCAAATAACGTTTTCTGCCTATAAAGTGGGTTTTGGGTCAACACCATCGACCCGACCAGAATGGAGACGTGACAATGCGTCTGCTTTGGTGTGGTCTTTGGCTGGACGATATGAGATATGGAAGTCGAACTGGGCAAAGAACGAGTGCCAACGAGCTTGTCTAGCAGTTAGGCATTTCATCGATTTTATTTCTTGGAGATTGCGATGGTCTGAATACACAAGTACCGAATGTTTTGCCCCAAGGAGATGGTGTCTCCATGTTAAGAACGCGTCTTTTATCGCCAGTAGCTCTTTCTCTGTGACAGTGTAGTTCTTTTCATAAGGGGCTAATTTACGTGAGAAAAAAGCCACTGGGTGTTCCTCTCTAGTGTACGTACATTCCTGTGAGAGGATAGCCCCTATAGCCAAACTGGAAGCGTCAGCCTCTACTATAAAGGGTGTCTCAGGATCTGGATGCTGTAGTACAGGGGCTGATGTAAAGGCCTCTTTCAACATATCGAAAGCCTTTTGTGCCTCTTTTGACCAGTGAAATGGAGCTTTGGGACTGGTCAGGGCTGTGAGTGGTGCTACTGTCTTAGAAAAAGAGTGGATGAATCTCCGATAAAAATTTGCGAAGCCCAGGAAGGATTGTAAGGATTTGACTGAGTTGGGAACGGGCCAGTCCAGGATTGCTTTGACCTTGGAACGACTAATTCTCACCCCCTTATTGGTGATATCATACCCTAGGAATTCAACTTCCTGAGTGTGGAATACACATTTTTCGGCTTTAACGAATAGGTGGTTTTCTCTCAATCTTTGAAGTACTTTGGTAACATGTGTGAGGTGATCCTCCATGGAGGTCGAATAGATCAGGATGTCATCTAGGTAGACGACCATGAATTGGTCAATGTAGTCGCTGAAGATATCATTCATAAAATACTGGAACGTTGCGGGGGCGTTGCACAATCCGAAAGGCATGACTAAATACTCAGAGACCGTACCGGGTCTTAAATGCGGTCTTCCATTTGTCGCCTTGGCGAATACGTACGAGATTGTACGCCCCTCGCAAGTCCAGTTTAGTGAAGATGATAGAAGCACCCAATTGGTCGAGGAGTACATTAATTAACGGTAACGGGTACTGATTCTTTACGGTGATAGCATTGAGGGCCCTATAGTCAATGCACGGGCGTAGGTCCCCTTCTTTTTTAGGAACGAAGAACAGGGGCGAAGCAGCTGGTGACCGAGAAGAGCAAATAAAACCGTTTTCCAGGGCTTTATCGATATACTCTTTCAGTACTTCATCCTCCCGTTGGGTAAGTGAATAGACACGCCCTGTAGGAGTCTTGGCGCCAGCCACCAACTCTATAGGGCAGTCATAAGGCCTGTGCGGTGGTAACACCTCTGCTTTACCTTTATCAAACACATCGGCGTATGCCGCATACTCTCTAGGTACCAGGATGGGCTTGTTAGTAAGCAAGCCGATGCTAGGAGCTCCCACTAGGAATGCCAACACTGGAGAATGGCTCCCTTTAGATCCCGGAAGGCACTCATTGTTGCAATAATCCGAGGGGTATTGGATGAGGCCTGTGGTCCAGTCAATGATAGGATTATGCAGTTTGAGCCATGACAATCCCAATATCAATGGGTATTGAGGAGCAGCTATCACATCAAAGACCAAGAGTTCTGTGTGACCACCAGGTAAGGACAGCTTAATTGGGATGGTCTCTTCTGTTACCAACCCGGAAGACAAATAAGAACCATCGATGTTATGAACTGCTTCTGGAACCAATTTAGGAACCGTGGGTATTGCTAACCGGGCCACAAACGATAGATCCATGTAGCAATTAGAGGCGCCTGAATCAAACATAGCTAGGGATCGTGAAGTCGTCCCGTTAAATTCTAAGGACACTGGTACTGATATGGAGGAAGCCATGTAGACAGAGGAGTCCTGTTTGGTACTCGGCACAGGGACCCCTGCTATTGCCGAGCTTTGACGTTTCCCGGCTTTCTAGGCGGTTTCTTGGGGCAGGACGCTAATAAGTGTTCAGGAGAGCCACAGTACATACATAAGTTGTTCTTGCGGCGGTTTTCACATTCAGAACTAGACAGACGGCCGCGTACTGCGCCTATTTGCATAGGTTCAGGTTCGCAGGTGGCGGGATGAGAGGCTTCAGAACGCCCAGCTGTTGCCATGAAGGGTTTCTTTTCTCCCTTCCTGGCGGATCGTCGGGCGTCTATTTGGAGGACCAGATCTAGGAGATCCGAAAATGCTGACGGAACCACAGGGACCGCTGACAAGGCATCTTTCAATTCTTCAGATAAGCCTTTCTAGAAGACTGCTGACTTCTTGTCCTCAGGCCATTGGGTTTCTGCTGTGAGTTGATTGAACCAAGCCAGGTAGGCCAATAAGCTTTGATTGCCTTGCTGTAAGTTCAATAGTTCAAGATCCGTAGCCTGGGTAGCGTGTCGCATATCGAAAATCTTGCCCATGGCCAACAATAGAGCGTCACAGTCATACAACAAAGGACTGTTTGATTCGAGCAAAGGATTAGCCCATGCGGCAGCTGTTCCCCCTAGATAGGACAGCACGAATGCTGCTTTAGTGATCAAATCTGGGAAAGAGCTGGGTCGACATAAGAAGTGAAGCCGACACTGGTTTACAAAGGTGCGAAAGTTCCTAGGTTCCCCCATAAATCTCTCCGGAGGGGCTAAAGGAAACTGGGCTGGCATGAGCACCTGTACGGGGTCCCTTTGAGTGGCCTGGAGACCCGAACCCGAGGCCACGGGATTCAAGCCTGCCACCCCCTGTGGAGATGCGTGCATGGAATCTTGCAGCATGTCCATATGGTGGCGCAATGTATCCTGAGCTGATATCATTTCCTGTCTCAGGTCAGCAACCAGCTGAGTGAGTACAGTTAAGGGATCTGAACCCTCCATTGTAGGCTTCTGATTCTGTTAGAATACGGTTTTGGTAACTAAAAATAACCAACAATAGTACAGAATATCAGCATAAAAGGATACATGTAGGGTAGATTTTATCAAAAGGATACACGTAGAGTCTTCCGGAGATGACTCGATGTCCCTCGTATCTGGTGAATAGCGACCTTCCAACTGACGGCACTCTTTGACTGTTAAGGACACAGCCCAAGGGAGGAATCAGCGGAAAGGGCGAGTAAGTATAAAGGAATCCACCAGCCTATTAGGAAAAAGATAAGGATGATTTTAGGAGCTGATGGAAACAAAATATGACAGTATGTATCGGTTCGAAAACCACTGACCTGTTTTCTTTGAAGATGAAGGGGTAAGTAGGAACAATCAACCTGTACTGTTGAGTCTTTAGTAATCCCAAATAGAAGAATCCTAAGCAACGACAGGGAAAGGAAGGTTAGTAGGGAAAACTAACCCGCACGAAACGAGGGCCACACTAGATTCGAGATGGTGCACGCAGGATAGCGTCCATAATGTCTCAGTGCACTTGATGAATGAAGGAGAAGAACAGAGACACGGATTGGAGTGATTATGGAAGTTCGTGGGATGAGGAGAACCGAAAATCAAGCTGGTAAGTCCTTTACAGGAATTGCCCTCATGGAGCGCAGCCCCTCGGAGAGAACCGTAGGTACCACAATAGGCGGCTGCAAGGAGTTCGGAATAGTCAGGATGCAGTCACAGAGAAATGCGGCCAAGACAGCGGGGGCAGCCAGTACCGGATAATGGCCCCGCGGGGAAGACTACAGGAGCCGCTTCAGGAGGTTGCAGAGTACGGAATATTCAGGTGGCCGCCACGATGTTATGCAGCCAGGTCGGCGACTCAATAGGAGGTCGAGCAGCCAGAGTAATCCGTGGAGGAGCAAGGAAAGAAGCAAGAGCAACGGCTCCGGAGCGTAGAACTAGCGACGATCAGAAGCGCCGAACACCCGAACTTCCGGGTTTAAGTACATGTCAGCTGAACAACGCGTAACACATGACCAACGCATTGTCAGCTGGCTATCGCGTATGCCGGAAGGTCCTTAAAGAGGCACTACGCAAATGAAGGTGAAATATAAGGAGGGTATGAAACCAAAGTAAAAGTCATGACCAATCTTACGGAATATTGTCAATGTATTCTTTTGCCGGGTAGTTTATTAAACAGCCGCCAGCGAATGTAGAACGGTCTAGCCGTTCGCTGGGCTGAATGACAAGAGGTCGAGGAGAAGCCATTGGCAGGCATGACACCTGCTTTTATGCAGAAAACCCCCATTCACTCAGCCTAGCTGTCACTCAACTATGCTAAGTGGTGAGCCGGCCAGCTCACCACTTGGGCCAATCACACAAGAGTGTGACCTGAGTTACCAGGGTAACTCGGTCCAGGGTGCCTAAACCCCCTCCCACACTCCCTGTGGTACCCAGACAGAGTGGCACCACTTTTGGAAGCTTCTGTGGAGAAGCCCGCCAAAAAGTGGAACAAAGAGCTCGACTTGGGTTGGAGTCACAGAAGAGAACACACATGCCATTTTAGAATCGAGTCTTGGCAAAAAATACCAACCGGAGAATTAATATTAATTAAGTAAACCGGTGGTATGTTCGAGGCTATGAGAATTAAATAATTAAAGTTGGTAGCCTGGAACAATGGGAAAATGCCATAGGGAAATATTTGCTGTCGAATATAAAAAGTAGTTTCCACTGCCACCAGCCAAAACTCGATCGGGGGGACGGAGACGTGCCCCCTCGACTAACAGACCCCGGGGCAATCGAATTGCCCTGACCAGTACATCCACAATATGATGGTGTGTACTGGTTTCTGTTAATAATTTGGGACTAGTAAAGCCAATGGTGACTTTACATGCCCTGGAAGACAGTAGTCAGTCCCAGGGTATGGAGTCTATGGTGGGGTGTCACTATGACACCCCTGTGTTACTGCACGGAGGGTGCTGTGTAACACACATAGGAAAAACACATGAGACCCTATGGAGTAAAGGACCCCATAGCCCATAAAACACATTAACAGTCAAAGGAACACCATAAATCATGTCCAAGAGTGGGAGAAAAAGAGTCTCACTCTTGGCAGGAGAAAAAAACAAACTCACGAAATCCAGCAAAGCTGCTGGGGGACTCACTAGGTTAGGAAATTCAGCCTAAACAGAGAATCCTCCCTAACTTAAAGGCACTGTAATCCTGAAGTACAGGGTCAGACTGGTTTACCAGTGGAGTAGCCCATCCCAGGGCATTGCCAGTCATGTGGGTAATCATGAATCCTACCTTGGCATGGTCAGAAGCAAAGGTACTTGCTCGAAAGGAAAAGTGCAGATTATAGGCGTCCAAGAATTCTTTGACCCTCTTGGGTGAACCATCGAATTTGCCCGACACTAATGGTAACGGGGGAAGATCCGTAGAGGGTTGTTCTCTCTCTGTCAGTCTTTGTTGAAGCGCAACGTTGGCGCTCTTAAGGTTCTGTACTTCCAAATTCAAGTTCTGAACCAGAGCTACTGTTAGGGAGAATTCTCTGTTTAGGCTGAATTTCCTAACCTAGTGAGTCCCCCAGCAGCTTTGCTGGATTTTAGGGGTTTATTTTTTTTCTCCTGCCAAAAGTGAGACTCTTTTACCCCCACTCTTGGACATGATTTGAGTGTGTTTCTTTGAATCTAGATGTCTTTAATGGGCTATGGGGTCTTTTACTCCATAGGGTTTCATGTGTTTTTGTGATGTGTGTTACACAGCACCCTCCGTGCAGTAACACAGGGGTGTCATAGTGACCCCCCAGTATAGACTCCATACCCTGGGACTGACTACTGTCTCCCAGGGCATGTAAAGTCACCATTGTCAATTTATGATGCCTGCTCTCCTGAGCTCAGACAGCACTTTGCTGATTCAAAGGAATTAGATTCCCGAAAACTAGCTAAGACTGCTGACTTGTGGGTTGTCAACAGGGCCACTCACAATGATTCTGGGTTAACTCAGAAAAAGGATCAGGGGAAACAGCCTAAAAAGGACTCCAAAGAGAATTCTAATACTGCAAATTCCAAAGAGGGCCCCAAACAAAACCAGAAGGGTAGGCCACCAGGGAAACCACAGCAGAATAGTGTCTCTTCTGGTGCTAAACCAGAGGGAGGTAAGAACAAGCCTCCATTCCAGAAGGCATTTGGTAAATGCTTTGTTTGTGGCTCTACTGACCATGTGAAAGGAGATCCCATATGCAAGGGTAAACCTTCAGGGATCCAACTTGCCTCCTTAGCCTTGGCTCAAGAAGAGGAAGTCCCAATGGCAAGTGGAAACTTTCTACTGCTGGCTGATGAACCCATTGGAGTCTCAGCCAGTGTTTCTTTAGTCTCTCTGGGGTTGTGGGAACAACAGAATTTAGATGTCTATAATTGTATCCCAGATAATACTAAAGAGTATTATAAGGACAGTGTCCAGGTAAATGGTCAGGAGACTCCTGCCATTAGAGACACTGGGGCCAGCATAACTGTGGTGGATGAATCTTTTTTCAAGGCAGAGGATGTTGCTAAGGCACCCAAATGCCTCACCAAGTTAGCTGGAGGGCCTGTGCAGATGTGTCCCCAGTTACCAGTTCTCATCCAGTGTAATGACATGGCTGTAAAAATACCTGTCAGTGTACAATGTGAAGTGCCAGGTAGGGTTCTGCTGGGTAATGACCTGAAAGCTCTTGGAGTTGTGTCACATACCCCCAGACCACCTAGTAAGAGGTTACAGGAGCTCACAAAACCTGCAAGAGAGAAAACCCTGAGAGGGTTATCTCAGGAGATGATGACAGAGATCACTCCTTTGCCACTGGAGCAACTCACTGCAGTAACTACTCGATCAGGAGCAAAGGGGCAACCCAAGACTCCTAGGAAAAAGTCAGCAGCAAGCACTCCCGTGCTTCCAACAGTTACACCTGTAACTCCCCCTCCATCTGAGGCTGAGAGGGAGGTACAACCATGTATGGTTGAACTAGACTCTGAAGAAGAGCTAGTGGGAGGCCAAGAACTTATTGGGGATCTAGACCCTGAGGACCATCCTGAGCTGCAGTCTTTACTGGCAGAAGGTGGGCCCAGCAGGGCAGCTTTCCGTAAGGGACAAAGAGAATGTCCAACTCTGGAGGGTCTCCGCCAACAGGCAGCTGCTCAGGCTGATGGGCAGGAGCCTGGGAAGTATAGGTTGCACTGGGAAGATGGCCTCTTCTACAGTGAACCAACTGAGTCTGAACCTGGAGACTACAAACGCCTTGTAGTACCTCAATAAAACAGACAACAGTTCTTGCACTTAGCCCACGAGATTCCTTTGGCTGGTCACTTGAGTTTCAAGAAGACCAAGGAAAGGCTCTCACTCTACTTCTACTGGCCAAAAATGGGGGCCGAATTAGATAAGTTTCGCAAGAGCTGCCATACCTGCCAAACTTCTGGTAAGGTTGGCACCAAGAATGTGGCACCATTAGTGCCTCTCCCAGTTGTGGGAGTCCCATTTGAGAGGGTAGGGATTGACATTGTTGGTCCCCTTGATCCCCCTACATCCTCAGGCAACAGGTTTATCCTTGTTGTAGTAGACCATGCTACTAGATATCCTGAGGCAATACCTATGAGAACTGTTACAGCTCCGGCTGTGGCTAAGGCCCTCCTTGGCATTTTTACCAGGGTTGGGTTTTCCTTAGGAAGTAATCTCTGACAGGGGATCAAATTTTATGTCCCACTACATGAAAGCCATGTGGAAAACCTGTGGAGTTACTTACAGTGGGACCTTCTACTGCCATGCCTCCTCTTTGCTTATAGAGAAGTCCCTCAGGAGGGAGTAGGTTATTCTCCCTATGAACTTCTCTATGGCCATCCGGTCAGAGGTCCATTGGCCCCGATTAAGGAGGGGTTGGAAGGCGCTCCCCCCCTCAAGCCAGTCAGAGTGACTGATTATGTGATAGGTCTCAGTAGGAGAATGTCACGCATGATGGCAGAAGCTAGTGATAACCTGAAAGCTGGACAAGCTTTGGTCAAGCATTGGCATGATCAAAAGGCTAACATGGTTGAGTTCACTCAAGACCAGCTAGTTCTCGTTATGCTCCCCACAAGGCAGAGGGCCTTGCAGGACAAATGGATGGGACCCTTCAAAGTTGTGGGAAAACTTGGAGAGGTCAACTATCTGGTGGATCTGGGCAGGCCCAGGGAAGCTCCTAGAGTCTTCCACACCAACCGACTGAAGGCGTACATCTCCAGACCTGAAGTAGGAGCCTTGCTTCTAGCTTCAGCAGCAGAGGAAGAAGAGAGTGAGTCTCTCCCTGATCTCCTCAGAGGTGTACCTTTGGATGAAAAAATTGAAGGAGTCAATCTCTCTTCAGATCTGACACCTAAGCAACAAGAGGAGTGCAAATCTATGTTAAATCAGTTTGCCTCCCTGTTCTCACTCTGACCAGGCTTGACCCCTTGGGGCCGCACAAGATACTCACTGGTGACTGTCTGCCAGTCAAAAGCAGAGGATACCGAATGTCAGAAAATGTGAGAACCCATATCAAGGGGGAGATCCAGAAGATGCTTGATCTCGGGGTAATAGAACCCTCTACTAGTCCATGGTCTAGCCCAGTTGTGTTAGTACCAAAGGCAGGGTCCAAAGACTTGAGATTCTATGTGGACTATAGAGCTCTTAATGCAGTCACCAAGACTGATGCCCACCCTTTACCAAGGACAGATGAGTTGGTGGATAAACTTGGTGCAGCCAAGTACCTCAGCACATTTGACCTTACGTCAGGCTATTGGCAAATAGCCTTGACAGACCATGCCAAGGAGAAAACTGCAGTCGGCTTGTACCAGTTTAAGGTCATGCCTTTTGGATTAAAAAATGCACCCGCTACATTCCAAAGGATGGTAAACCAAGTTCTAGCTGGGATGGAGGACTTCTGCATGGCATACTTGGATGACATTGCAGTCTTCAGCCACTCCTGGGAGGATCATGTGAACCATCTAGGACATGTTTTGCAGGCTCTTGGACAGGCCAATTTGACTATCAAGGCAAGCAAATGCCAGATAGGTCAAAGTAAGGTGGTCTACCTTGGACATGAGGTAGGAGGTGGAGAAATAAGGCCTTTGCTCAGCAAGATTGAGACTGTGCAAAATTGGACAACACCTACTACTCAAACCCAAGTGAGAGCCTTCCTAGGCCTCACTGGGTACTACAGGAATTTCATTGAGAACTATGGGACCATAGCTTCTCCACTGAATGTAATCTCCTCTCCAAAATTCCCTAAGAAGGTCAAATGGAATGAGGAGTGCAATCAGGCCTTTGAAAAACTGAAGAAAGCTCTTTGCCAAGCTCCAGTATTGAGAGCTCCTGACTACCACCAAACTTTCATTGTACAAACTGATGCTTCCAATGTAGGTATAGGTGCAGTCCTCAGCCAACTGGATGAGAAGGGTAGGGAGCACCCCATTTGCTTCATCAGCCGTAAACTGAAGGATCCTGAGACAAGGTGGGCAACAAGAGAAAGAGAATGCTTTGCTATTGTGTGGGCACTGAAGAAGTTTAGGCCATACTTGTATGGTTCTACTTTTGTCATTCAGACTGACCACCAACCCTTGAGATGGTTAATGCAAATGAAGGGAGAAAATCCAAAACTATTGAGATGGTCAATCTGCCTGCAAGGGTTTGATTTCACCATTGAGCACAGGTCAGGGTGTCACCATCAAAATGCTGATGGACTCTCTAGGATGTATGCCATCGACTAGAGGTATGAGGTCCATCCAGGAGTGGATTAAATCCTCCTGTCCCCTAGTCTGGGGGGGGGGGTGAGTGTAAGGGAGAATTCTCTCTTTAGGCTGAATTTCCTAACCTAGTGAGTCCCCCAGCAGCTTTGCTGGATTTTAGGGGTTTATTTTTTTTCTCCTGCCAAAAGTGAGACTCTTTTACCCTCACTCTTGGACATGATTTGAGTGTGTTTCTTTGAATCTAGATGTGTTTAATGGGCTATGGGGTCATTTACTCCATAGGGTCTCATGTGTTTTTGTGATGTGTGTTACACAGCACCCTCCGTGCAGTAACACAGGGGTGTCATAGTGACCTCCCAGTATAGGCTCCATACCCTGGGACTGACTACTGTCTCCCAGGGCATGTAAAGTCACCATTGACTTTACTAGTCTTAAATTCTGAACAGAACCAGTACAAACCATCATATTGTGGATGTACTGGCTGGGGTAATTCGATTGCCCCAGGGTCTGTTAGTCGAGGGGGCACGTCTACGTCCCCCCTGATCGAGTTTTGGCTGGTGGCAGTGGATACTACTTTTTATATTCAACCGCGAATATCTTCCTATGGGATTTCCCATTGTTTTAGGCTACTATCTTTATTTAATTATTTAAGGTAGCCTCGAACATACCGCCGGTTTATTGAATTAATATTAATTCTCCGGTTGGTATTTTTTGCCAAAACTTGATTCTAAAATGGCGTTTGTGTTCTCTTCTGTGACTCCAACCCAAGTCGAGCCCTTTGTTCCACTTTTTGGCAGGCTTCTCCACAGAAGCCCTCCAAAGTGATGCCACTATGTCTGGGGTACTTAGGAGGGGTGGAGGGGAATTTAGGCACCCTGGACTGAGTGCCTAGGCAACTCAAGTCGCATTCCGTCCTGATTGGCCCAAGTGGTGAGCCGGCCGGCTCTGTGAATGGGGGTTTGCTGCATAAAAGCAGGGCTTTGGGGACTGGAACTTCAGAAGTAGCCACAGGACCTAAGAATCTGACGAGGGAGAAGCTGAGCCGACCTGCCACGACACCACGACAGGTGGAGCCCTGCTGGACCGTCTCACCACTTTTCCCAACGACAGAGGAGATCTCCTGCCGGAGAGTCTTCTTCCTTTGACTGGTGGGGATAACCAGTTTCACCGTCTTTTCTCTTTCCCGACGTATCTCGTGGCCGCCTTGCCATGCTAAGCACTCCGGCAACTGGGATACCACGTTTTACCACGACCGCGAGATAAAGGTACCACCTTTTACCAGAAAACTCTGCGGCTGGTTTCTGCCCTGGTAGTGCAACGACCTGCATCTTTCCTCCACGTCGAGATCTTCTCTTCCCCTGGACGACGACGCAACTTGCAATCACTACCAGGAACAACTGCCACCGCTGGAGGATCCTTCCCACTTAAGGTACCGTGTGCCGCCTGGCTTCCCTTGCAACCGACTGTACGGGGTAGATTTAGCCCCCGGCTTTCGAACATGGGTTAGCCTGGGACACCTTGGCTAAACTTTTCTAAGCCTCTCTAAACTCTTTTCTGAACCCTCTGCAAGACTTTCTAAGCCTAGTGTAACTGTGATCTTGGGCGCATTTATGCTCTGCTCTCTCTAAGAGTGGGCCCAGCCTTTGGACTTTGGCTCACCAGTGACTTTTTGCTCTCTGCCTTGCTAAGTGTTCCTGAATCGTAGAGTGGTGTAATCCTGCATATTCTGTCTTTTTCCCTCCCTTTTTCACAACCTTAGTAGAGTGCAATCTAGTTAAGCGCTCACCTCTGTATGAAAATAAGTGGTATCTTACTGTGATTTTCTAAAAAGGGAAAAAGGGGTCTATATATCATAATAGTAACTGTGTTTAGAATATTTTACAATAAGAGTGCTGGAGTGTTTCAACTGTGTGTTCATAAATAATTATATACTTTGATACCAAAGCTCTGGTCAGTGTTTGCTTGTATTATTGTATCTGAGTGCCTATTGAGTATACTTTGCATACTGCCTAACTCTTCTTGAGGGAAGTCTGACTGCTCAGCCACAGCTACCAGGTAAATCTGGGTGGCACAGACTGCTACCAAGTGGGTTTACTGCTAACACCTGTAGTCTTAAATCTTTTGCAGTGGTCCCTAAGGGAACTGCACAGGTTTCTGCCTAACCGCTACCAGTTCTTCTATCTGCTGGGGAGTTGCCATATTGGGTTCTGGGTGTTGCAAACTGTCACACGGGTCCGAAATGTCCTCTTCCTCCAATGAGGACTCCGTCTCCCCTTCTTCCCCTTCCTCCTCACCTTTAGATTTCCACTTGGGATCTGGTTTCTTCCGTCCTCTCAGACCCGGCTTCTCCTTTTTTTTATGAAGATAGGGTCGGCCACGGAAGGACGCCACAGTGCCCACTAAAGTCTGTGGGACTGTGGCCTATCCTCCGTGACCGCCTGATATTGGGGAAAAAGCCAGAGGCACAAAAAAAACAAGTATTGGTTGTGGTGGTAGGAGGCAGGACCAATCACAGAATGGAAGCTGAGCGGAAGGAAGCCAAAGGATCAATGTCGGAAAAAGGTAAGCGGTAAATTAGCGTAGCAAGGAAGTAGATGGCAGGGCGCCAGCAGACAGAAGGAAGCCTAAAGGAGGGAGGAGCTAAGAACGGAGCGTAAACGAAGAAGAGGAGAGGTAAGCAGCAAGAAATGAGACAGAGGATCAAAAGGTAAGCGAGCAGGGAAACCGCAAGGAGAAATAAAGCGGATGGTAAAACACAGGAGAAACCTAGAAAGTCGCACCAGGTCTGTCGACCGGAAGGAGCTGTAGATAAACTTCCGGCGACAGAGGCGTAGCAGAAGAACTAGACCGGTAAGAACCACATAGGGAAAAACGTGATGGGATCTTCAATGGCTGCATCCTTTCCATTGATCCCAAACACGCCACTTACCCCAGGGCATGACAGCGTCAATCAGTAAGATTGGAATAACTTCTTATTCTCTGCTTATAAATGGGCACAACGTTGGCCATTTCCCATGAGGAAGGGAACACTGCTGATCTCACAATGCCTCTAAATCTATTTGTCAGGATCTTCCCCCCAAATGTTCGGTTCGGCCTCGAAAAGGGCATTAGACAGGCCATTTGGACCTGCTGCACGAGCGATCCTATGTGCCGTTATCAAGGCCATCATCTCCTCCAACTCCACTGGCAATGATCTTTCATCAGCCCATCCTTCAACATCTACTGCCTGAGTCCCCGCTAATACTGACAGCAAATCCTCCAAAAGTGGACGCCACTCCTCTCCCGTATGTCATGTACGCAGACGATCTAGTAATACTGGATCAAACCCAAATGGGCCAGCAGAAAATTTGAAGAAATATGGAAATCTATGTGAAAGACAACGATTTGAAGATTAATACACATATATAAAAAATCATGACCCTAATACAAAGAAAGCCAAGTTAAAATGAATGCCCCTTTTCTTGGACAAAAATAAGCTTCATCATGTAGATATATTCAAATATGTGGGCATATGGCTTAATCATTTAGAGGTCGAAAAGGATTGGGCGATTCATTGGCACGACAAGGTCAAATGCTGCATTATAAATTTGGCAAATTCTCAATGTTGCCGGTGATTAGCTTCTATAGCCAGAGGCTGTAGCCATTCTCTCATATGGGAGTGAGACTATGCTAAACTTGGATCAAAAAATATGGCAGAAGATAGAAGGGCTCTTTTGGCGGAACATTTTAGCTTGGCCCCCAGCATATCCTATGCCGCAAATTCGATATGAAATAGCCATAAAATCACTTGAGTCCATAGTAAGATGGAAACATCTAGACCTTTTCAGAAAAACAGTGATAGACTACCATATACCAGCAATAGAGATCTTACGCCATCGATCAATTTCCATATGTGATACAACTTTAAATCTGTGGAAAAATGCTGCCATGACGATATTGCAGAACGAAAATATAACAATAGAGATGCTCAAATGTCACCCACAACAAGTGAAAAAACGATTACAACAGAAAGACTGGATCTGTACAATGCAAATCAAGGCACAATACCAGCTTTCACTCAATTGTGACAGAGACCAGAGTGATAAATCAACCTCCTCAATACTTACACGATACATTCGGGACACCTTTTTACATCTATGCCTCAACCTGTTGCTGACACAGGAAACTCTGGTCAAGACAAAACAGCTGCCATCGGACCTGACCTATTGTCGCTTTTGTCTCCATCCCGAAACAGTTTAATCTATATACCATGTTGTAATGGATTGCACGGCATTAACGGAGAAAAGAAAACTGTTTCGAGATATGTTCTCCCAACTAGGAACTGACTATGATGCAAATGAAAGATGGAACAAGTTACTTACCTGTAACTGTTGTTCTCCAGCATGGGTCTGGCATGGATTCACATGCTCATGAATATTCCCCGTCGTCAGGCTGGGAATCCTCGGTAAAGAAAAAATCAATATCAGTTTAGTTTCTGATCTGTCTTTCTTAGTAGTAACCAATCACTGATCTCTGGGTCATACTGCCCCCAGCCAATGACTGCCCTCTCCCTAAGCCCCGCCTCTGGCAGCCATCCTCAGATTTGGTAGCACGCCAAGTGGCAGTATGACCAAGTGAAGAGCCGCAGAGGGGTAGGTGGGAGGGTTCACATGTAAATCCATGCCAGACCCATGCTGGAGAACAACAGTTACAGGTAAGTAACTTGTTCCTTCTCCAGCATGGGGTCTGGCATGGATTCACATGCTCATGAATAAAAGAATACATAGCAGTATACACATGCACAACTACGGGAGGTGGCAACAGGCTCAACATTAAGCAATACAACAACTCAACACTAAGCATCTCTTACCTCCTCACCAGGCTCACCTTAAGCAAACAGTTTGCGCAGCACTGTTTGGCCGACCCTGGACTCCTCCCTGGAGTCCCGATCGACACAGTAGAATCTTGTGAAGGTGTGCGTCGACCTCCAAGTAGCAGCCCTGCAGATGTCCAGCAGGGGCACACCAGACAGGAACGCCGTGGTATCAGCGATCGCTCTGGTCGAATGGGCTCTCGGACGGCCGGGCAGTGGTCGGTTTGCCAACCGGTGACAATGCATGATGCAGCCGGAGAGCCATCTGGAAATGGAAGTCTTCGACAGAGCCTTCCCTTGATTCACAGACCCAAAGTTCACGCACAGTTGTGACGTCTTCCGAAAACATTTCGTGCGGTCCACATAGAACTTCAGCACTCTAGCTACATCCAGCGAGTGCAAAGTCCTCTCAGCCGGCGTCGAAGGCGACGGGAAGAAAACTGGTAACACCAAGGGCTCGTTGAGGTGGAAGTCCGACGGCACCTTGGGCATGAAGGAGGGGTGCGTCCTCAGCACTACCCTCGTGTCATGAAAAGTCAAGTATGGAGGCTTGCAAGATAGGGCCTGAATCTCTCCCACTCGTCGTGCAGAGGTGATGGCCACGAGGAACGCCATGACAGGAACTTCAAAGGCGCCGAATGCATAGGCTCGAATGGGGCTCCCATGAGCCTGGTCAGCACCACATTAAGTTCCCATTAAGTTCCCTTCATGAATTCCTTTACCAGGCGATGAGACCACAAGGACGCCCGTCACCGTAGTCCTGGTATATCGGGAGATGGCAGCCAGATGTATTTTTATGGAAGCGTGAACCAGTCCAGCTTTGGCCAGCGACAGTAGGTACGGCAGTACTTGAGGGGCAGTAATCCGCAGAGGGTTAATCTTCGGTGCACGGCACCAGACAGAGAACTTCTTCCACTTATGACCGTAACACTTGAGAGTCGAGGACGCCCTGGCCTTTGCAAGAACCTCTCTGCAATCAGCAGGGATATCGTACCCTCCAAACTCTAGTGCTGCAGGAGCCAGGCCTGCAAGTTCAGCAACTGTGGGTCGGGATGGAGTATGGCGCCTCCTTCTCTGGAGAGAAGATCCGTGTCCGCCGGCAGCTTGACTGGTGGGGACGTTGACAAGTCCAGAAGGTCCGGGAACCAGATCTGCCTCGGCCACGCCGGTGCGATGAGGATCATCCTGCACCTGGACCTCTTGAGCTGGTTGATGAGGCGGAGCAGCAACGGCAACGGAGGGAACGCGTATAGAAATAGGCCGTCCCAAAGGAACGAGAAAGCATCGCCCATGCTCTTCGGCTGAGGGAACCTGCTGGCGAACCTCTGGCACATGGAGTTCGTCGCGAACAGATCAATCTGGGGTTTGCCCCATCGTTGGAAGAGTCGATCCACTTGGTCCTGGCGCAGTTCCCACTCGTGGCACGAGCGCAGCTCCCTGCTGAGTGAGCCTTCAATGGTGTTTTTGATTCCTGCCAGGTGGAAGGGAACCAGAAACATCCGCTGGGTGACCGCCCAGTGCCACAGATCCTGGGCCTCCTTGGATAGGGCTGGGGATCTGGTGCCTCCTTGCTTCCGTATATAGAACATCGTGGTGGTGTTGTCGGTGAAGATCCTCACCACTTTGCCCTTGAGGGACGGAAGGAACGACTTGGAAGCCCGGAACACTGCTCGGAGCTCCAGAATGTTGATGTGGAGAGACCTTTCCTCCGAGAGCCAAAGGCCTCTTGCGTGGAGGTCTCTGGTGTGGGCCCCCCAACCCTCCAGAGAGGCATCCGTTGTCACTGTCTCCTGAAACGCCGGGATTTGAAATTCCATGCCTGACGAGAGGTGAGCACGGATGCCCCACCATAAGATCGCCCGACGGAACACCTCGTCAAGAGGGATCCTGTCCTCGAAACAGCCCCTCACTTGGAGCCAGCGGGCGTCGAGAAACTCCTGTAGCGGACGTATCCGAAGTCTGCAAAGGGGTACAAGGTAGATGCATGAGGACATCATCCTGAGGAGGGACTTGATGGACCTCACCCTGGCCACGTCCGTGGCTAGCAGGCGCCGCACCTTGCCCAGGAGGGTCTTGGTCCTCTCCTCTGAAGGGGAGGCCAATTGTCCCACTGTATCAAGCTTCGCTCCCAGAAACAGTGCTATCTGTGATGGAACCAGGTGGGATTTGGGGTAGTTGATGGTGAACCCCAGCTCTGTGAGCAACCGGACGGTCCTCGCCGTGTGTTCGACGGCGAGTTCCCTTGTCCTTGCCCGGATTAGCTAGTTGTACAGGTAGGGGTAAACGTGGATCCCCTGCAGACGCAGCAGCGCTGCCACTGGTGCCAGGCACTTGGTGAAAACCCTGGGTGCCGACTTTAATCCAAACGGTAGGGCCCTGAATTGGTAGTGGCGTCCCTGAACCACGAACCTGAGGAACTTCCTGTGCCTTTTTAGAATAGGGATGTGGAAGTAAGCATCCTCCAGGTCCAAAGACGATAGGAATTCGCCATCCCCCAGCTGTCCCAGCACATGCTGGAGGATGACCATCCTGAATTTCTGCGCCTTGATGTACTTGTTTAAGCGACGCAGGTCCAGGATGGGGCGCCAACCGCCTGTCTTCTTCTTGACAAGGAAGTACCTTGAGTACACTCCGGAGCCCCGGAGTCCTCTGGGGACGAGCTCGATGGCACCTTTCTTGAGCATCGCCTTTAACTCCAACAGTAGTTGAGGGATGTGATTCTCCTTCCTGGCCACGGGAGGAATGCGATGGCACTTCTTTTGGAATTCCAGTGAGTGCCCGTTGGCCAGGGTGTCCAACACCCAACGGTCGGTGGAGATGGACTCCCACACGCTGACGAACGTCGTCAGCCGGCCTCCCCACCGGGGTGCTTCAGTGGAGGCCCGACAACACGGGCGGGTCAGTCTTGCTTGGAGGCGGCCTTGCCGCCTTGGCGACAACGGCGGGATCCCCCTTGCTTGCCGCGACCTCTGTAGGCCTCCTGGGAAAAGGAGCGGGCCGCCTGGCGGTAAGTGGAGGGGCCACCGCTGGATCCTTTGGAGGCACCCTGTCTGCCTCCGGAGCTCCGAAAGGGCCGCCGCTGTTGAAGCACCCCGAGGGCCCGGGCCGTCTCCGAGTCGGTCTTGATGGCCTGTAGGGACTCATCCACCGCCTTACCAAAAAGGTTGTTGCCGTCGAATGGCATGTCCAACACCCTGGTCTGGACTTCCTGGCGAAAGTCTGTCGCCTTAAGCCATCCTCGTCGTCGGAGGCAAACTCTGTTGCCCAGTTGGCGAAATCCGCTATCGGCAATGTCCTTTGCCACCGTTATGGCGTGATCCGACGCCACCTCGCCTTCATGCAGAATTTCTAGGGCCTCTGCCCTTTTGTCATCAGGCAGGAAGTCTAGCAGGGAAGCTGACTTGAACGAGAGCTCCCTGTCATAGCGGGCCACAATCGCTAGGGCAGTGGCCACCTTAATCGTCGTCGCCGCCGACGAGATGACTCGTCGTCCCATAGAGTCCAACTTCTTGCCCTCGCTGTCCGGCGGGGAGGTGGAAGTTGAAGCCGCCACCCCCGCTGCCGCCTTCTTAGCCGCTGGGCCCTGAGGCACAAGGGGGCGGCATCGGGGACTCGGTACTTCTTCTCGTACCTGTCCCTCTTGGCTGGTGTCGTGGAAGGGTTCTTGAGGACAGCAAGCCCCTCCTCCCAGATGTCGTCGAGTAAAGGCACCACGAGGACTGTCTTCATCTTGGCCTCTTGTCGTTGGTACAGAAACCCCTCCTTTTTCTGTTCTTCAGGGCAGAGCTGGAAGAGCTCAGATGCCCTGGTTATCATGGCGTGGAAAGAGCCAATTTCGTCGGCTGGAGAAGCCCCCGGGGGGGGGGGTGACGACGGAATGTCTGCTGTGTCATCGCCGCCGTCATCGTCCATCTCCGTCGCTGCATCCGTCGCCGTGTCCTCTCTAGGGTCCGGCGAGGGGGATGTGGGGTCCACCGGTCTCGCAGGCACAAGGGGCGGAGCAGGGTGGACTCTCCTCCGCTTGTTCGGAGGGCTTCCCGACGGGCCTGGTTCTGGATCCTCTGTCGGGGTCTGTGGTAATCTCGTCCTTATCTCAGTGCATAAGGATTGGATTGCCAACAAAATGGCCGCCGAGCTATCCTGGGGCTCGGGCAATGGCTGCGACGGGCGGGATGGCCATTCCACTGGGCCCTGTTCGTCGTCGTTGCTATCTTCGATCACGTCAGCAGGGTCCGCCCCCTGGGATCAAACCTTCTCGAACCTCTCGTTGAGGCCTATGAACCTTTCGTTGAGGCCTAAGGACCTCTTGTTGAGGCCTATGGAACTTTCGTTGAGGCCCTTCTCGGTTTCCACCAGTTCCTCCTCAGAGGCTGATTCCGAGTCTGTAATGTCCACCCCCCCCTCTTTTTCAGCCGGGGGCTTCACAGGGGTCTTAGCGATGGGCTGGAAAAAGTAATCCCTCCGCGGTGGCAGGGATAATCTGGGCCCGGCGGGCGTTTCCACAGGCGTAGTCTCAACCGTCTTCGCCAGGGTCGCAGCGATCACTTCGGTAGAGGCCTTTGCCGGGTGGATCAAAGCCCTCACCACCTCAGGTGCGTCCTGGGCCTTCGCCTTGGGGGGAGGGTCAGCGCCTCGCTCCCCCTTCGAGATCGACCGGGTCCGCTCCAGCGGCCTACCCGGGTTCTCAGACTTCCTCTTCCCCGAACCAGAGCGCTGGCTCGTGGTTGAACGTGCCGGGGAAGTAGCGCCCTGCTTGGCAACCGAAGAGCCTGACCTTTCGGCGCTCCCGGTGCCCGTGGACTCGTGGTGCTTGGCCTTTTGTTGGGCCCCTGTCGCCGGGGCGCCCTCACAGGACTTAGAAGCCCGCTCAGACTTCTCCCTCGCCTTCTCACCTGCTGTGCCCTTCTCCGGCCAGGCGGCGAGGCGGGAACGACGATCTTGTTTGGTCCGTTCCGAAAGGTTCTTGCAGAACGCACAGTCTTTCTCCACGTGCGTCTTGTCCTCATGGAGGCAGTAAAGACATCGCGAATGCTCGTCCTCCTTGAAAACGTTCTGTAATCCGCATCTTGGGCAGCACCTGAACAGCTTGGATCCGGGCTTCGAGCTTCCCTTATCCTGGGCCATGTCCGCTGAAGTAGGCCGCAGATCTTCCGGAAACCTCCAAGAAGTATAAACTCGACGAAAACTTCACCCTTGAGGGGCGTAGAAGAATTCCGAAACGGGTCCCTGATATCGGAAGTAGAAATGGTGGAGCTTGAGGCTTGATTAAACCGAAAAAATGAGAAAATCTCCTGAAAAAGCGTGAAAACGCAGTAAAAAACTCGAGAGCTAAACACGAGGACTCCCAACACTTGAGCGTGCTGTAAAAATCTCAGGGTGGCTGCCAGAGGCGGGGCTTAGGGAGAGGGCAGTAATTGGCTGGGGGCAGTATGACCCAGAGATCAGTGATTGGTTACTACTAAGAAAGACAGATCAGAAACGAAACTGATACTGATACTGATTTTTTCTTAACCGAGGATTCCCAGCCTGACGACGGGGAATATTCATGAGCCTGTGAATCCATGCCAGACCCCATGCTGGAGAAGGGCACAGATCCTATTGGGGAATAATACATTCTGGAATGGAAACAAGCGTGGCGATAAGCTTACTGGCACCCTTGTTTCTGGACCGCCACACTGATAATGAGGCTGGATGTAAATGTGCACAGTAAATAACTGAGGATAAAAGTTACCAAGGAAAGTCCAAATAAGAAACACAGAAAGGGCCTAAGAGTCAGAGTGGTCGCTCTGTGGAAAAGCAAAGAGCCTGGTGTTTTCGAAAGCCTCTGATTCTACCCCATAAGATTGTACTTAAGAAAAGCTGTAACCAAGAGAAGGGAATATCCTGACCAGCTGATTGTGTTTGGAATTAGAGGGGCCTAAACCTGAGGAAGGGCACCCTGAGGAATCTAAAGAGGAACTGTGATACATTTTGTTTTGGATTTAAAGTTGGAAGGGACTTGTGCTTGGGGAAGGGAAGACTGAGAGGCTACTTAAGAAGTATACCCCGATAAAACTGACTTTGTGTTTGAAAGCTGGATGGGGCCTGAGCTTGGGGAAGGGAACCCTAAAACACCCAGTTAAGTTGGAAACGTATTGGTTTGTTTTATAGAAATGAAAGGATTAAAGCTTGGGGAAAGGAACCCCAAGAAATGTAAAGGTATTGGAGTTCATTGCAAAGACCTGGTTTGATAGAACTCATTTTGATAAACTTAAAACCATGCCTGGCAAGGAAGCCAACGGAAACCAACCTTGGCTTCTTATTTTTCTGTTGAACCACTACTTTTAATTTTTTGACAAATGACCTTCCAACACATTTTTGTATCGAGTGAGGGCAAGCATAAGTTTAGACACAGACTGACTTTTTATTTGGACTTTTAGATGTCAACGGCCCTAATAAGCATAAATTCAGGGACACATCCCTTTAGAGCTAGGGCTAGTTAGGCATTAGACCAACCTTGAAACTTTAAATAAAGGTTTTGAAATCTTTATCTCAGAGTCTGTGTCTCTCCTGTCACCATGCCTGCCTCACAGGACCCAGGAATGAGACACGGACACAGAGGAGACATATTTGTGGATACAAACTTTTATTAAAACAAATGGGGGTTGGAAAATACTGCAATATCCCGAATCTAGAAGGAATTTCCCTACCTCAACCAAAACTAATGTGTCTGTCCAATGTCAAGATGTACAAACAAAAATTATGTTCTGTGTCCGTAATCCTATTCTGCCCATCAAACTCAAAAGTAACTCCAATGTGAAAAAGGTAACGTCTCTTGCTTTCTTAAAGTGTCCAGCTACTCAAGGTTAAACATAAAAGTTCAAATCCAACAACAAGGTTTCCACATGGACAAAGTTCACAGTTCTACGAAAGAGCCTCCTTTAGGCTCTTTGTAAAATAACAATTAGCTCCAAACAGAATCAACAAGTTTCCAAGAGGATTTCTCTCACTTTGGGGAAATTGCTCCCTTCCCCAAGCTTTCTTTTCAGCTGATATCCAATGGGGGATATTGCTTTCCTCCATTTGGTGCTCGGCTTCCGTTACTGGCCAACCAGCAGACCGGTTCTAGTAATCATCACCGCTCTGTTGGTTATCCTTGTGTCAGTGGCTTTGCTACTTCCTCTTCAATCGTAATGAGGAAGTGGATACAGAGCTTCATTAGGAGTGATCCTCACTGCTCCTGGTCTCTTCCTCGTCCCAGCAGTCAGTATATGGTCCCTAATGGGATGATTTTGGGGGGAAGCCAACGTGGTTGTGGAGGAGTATGAGAATATGCCCTTAAGCGCTCTGGGTGAATTAAGAAACATCCCTGAAAGGGAAGGGGGGGGGGGATATCTAGTTTCCACCAAAAATGTTCTAACATTCCCTCGAGGTGTACCTCCCCCCAGATGGTCTTCCCCATATAGCTGCCGCCAGGGTCAGATTAGGTGGCAGCTGCAGTCTTCTGGCCATACAGGGGAAGGCCTTCTAAGGGAAAATAGTGAGGAAATTGTTAGATTCATCACAGGGCCAATATTGGGGCTTCACCCAACTATCAAGTAACCTCTGTAAGAAGCTGGGCAACTCAGAACCGATCGATGCCTGATGACAAGAACACCTGAACGCTAGAGATTATGCATTCTTCTCGCATTCCCATTGCAGATATTCTAGGATTATTTCTGAGTAGGGAGGAAGTTAATCCCCCGGGTTGAGTATTGGATTCCTCAGACCATACCCCAGTGCTGATGACTTTCAGTGTCTCACCCAGCAGCAGTAGACCAAGACAACAGATGCTTAACCAAGCTGTGATAAGAAACCCGGTATTATGCAACGAGATATCACAGGCCCAGATACCAGACACAACAAGATGGGATGTATTCACTGGCATAGTGGGGGCTCCATGCTGCCCGTGCCCGGATTGGGCATTGTGCAGTGGGGGCCCCCTCAGCAGGGCTTGCAGGGGGCCCCCATAATAGGGAGAATTCTCTGTTTAGGCTGAATTTCCTAACCTAGTGAGTCCCCCAGCAGCTTTGCTGGATTTCTAGAGTTTGTTTTTTTTGCCTGCCAAGAGTGAGACTCTTTTCCTCGCACTCTTGGACATGATTTTGGGAATTCCTTTGTTGATCTATGTGTTTTATGGGCTATGGGGGTCTTTTACTCCATAGGGTCTCATGTGTTTCTTCTATGTGTGTTACACAGCACCCTCGGTGCAGTAACACAGGGGTGTCCTAGGTGACCCCCACCATAGACTCCATACCCTGGGACTGACTACTGTCTCCCAGGGCATGTAAAGTCACCATTGGCTTTACTAGTCCCAAATTACTAACAGAACCAGTACAGCCCATCATATTGTGGACGTACTGGTAGGGGCAATTCGATTGCCCCTGGGTCTGTTGTTCGAGGGGGCACTGTCCCGTCCCCCCTCGTCGAGTTTTGGCTGGTGGCAGTGGATACTACCTGTTCTATTCCTTAAAAATATTCTCTATGGGATTTTCCCATGTATTTTACTCGCACCACTTTTTGGTGCAATGTTAAAGATACCGCCGGTTTATTTATTTAATATTAATTCACAGGTAGGATCTTTGTGCCAGAACTTGGTTTTAAAATGGCGTTTGTGTTCGCCTCTGTAACTCCAAACCAAAGGTCGAGCCCTTTGTTCCACTTTTGGCGGGCTTCTACACAGAAGCCCTCCGAAGTGGTGCCACTCTGTCTGGGTACCACAGGGGGTGTAGGAGGGGGTTTAGGCACCTTGGACTAAGTTGCCTTGCCAACCTAAGTCGCACTCTTGCGTGACTGGCCCAAGTGGTGAGCCGCCCCGCTCACCACTTAGCATGTTTGATTGACAGCTAGGCTGAATGAATGGGGGTTTCTTGCATAAAAGCAGGGCTTTTGGGACTAAGTCGCCACAGGACCTGAAAATCCGAAGAGGGAGAAGCTGAGCCGACCTGCTACGACGACACAACCGGTGGAGCCCTGCTGAACCGACTCACCACTTCCCAACGACAGAGGAGATCTCCCTGCTGGAGAGTCTTCTTCCCTTGACTGGTGGGAACAACCAGATTACCTTCTTTTTCACTTCCAAGACGTCCAAGTGGTTGAATTGCCCGTGCCAAGCACCCCGGCAACCGGATAGCCACTTACCCTTGCACCGCGAATAAAAGGACCGCTCCTTTTAATTGAGAACTCCGCGGCTGGTATCTTACCTGGCAGTGCAACGACCTTCTGCTTTCCTCCACGACGAGATCCTCTCTTCCCCCGGACGAAGCACCGACTTGCACCCGCTGCCAGGAACAACTGCCCCGCTGGAGCGTTCTCACCATTTTAAGGTACCTTGTCCGCCAGGCCTCCCTTTCTATAGATTGCTACAAGGTGACAGTAACTCCTTAACCTTCTGGACTGGGCTGACCGCCTGACCATCTAACTAGTCCCTTTCTGTTGTCCAACACTTTTCTGAACCTTTGTCGAGACTTCGGTGCACTTTCAACCGTGTGACCTAGGACACATTTCTCGCGGATCCTCTTAAAGTGGGTCCGGCTTTCTGAACTTTAACTTCACGGTTTTAACCTGCCTTCTTCTGTTACTGTGTTCGTTTTAAAGTGTTGGGACCTGTTCTATCTATGCTTTGCCTTCCTCTCCCTTTTTAACCAAGTTATTAGAGTGCCATCTTCGTTAAGCGCTCACAGCTGTCTGAAAATAAGTGTTGCTTTACTTAAGACTTGTCTAATAACCGTTTACGGGAGTGTATATCTTTTAGTGACCGTGTTTCTGAACTGCTTGATATTAGTGCCAGTGTGTTTACTAGATGTGTGTTTAAATAAATAATTATATCTCTTTTACACCAAGCTCTGGTCAGTGTTTGCTTGTTCTACTGTGCTCTCTTGACCTATTGTGTATGCTCTGTATACTGCCTAACTCTTCTTGAGAGAAGTCTGACTGCTCAGCCACAGCTACCAGGTAAATCTGGGTGGTGCAGACTGCTACCAATTGGGTTTACTGCCAAACACTTGTAGTCTTAAATCTTTTGCAGTGCTCCCAGAGGGAACTGCACAGGTTTCTGTCTAACACCCCACAGTTTGTGTTCCGCCACTGGATGTATTTAAGGCATAATTAAGGCACAGTTGTGGCACTGCTTAATATGATAAGAAGGAAGCAGACCCTTTTGCTTAGCTAGGAGGGGATTATAAAATAAGAGGAGTACAGGGGAAACTGGCTATCAGAGATCTTTTTTCGTGCCCTGCAAAATGCCAAGAGGCAAATTAATGCATTGGAATCCATATAGGGCCAAATTTGCCTTACTCCAAATGAAGCAAAAATATTTCAAAGATGGCAAAGCAGGGAGAGATCTGGCTTGGAAGCTTAGACAAAAGAGTAGATAGTCGGGACGAAAAGGGAAAGCGGGGACATAATGTGCTCAGAGACTGAAATACTAAGGCAGTTCAACAGATAATACAGGTCCCTCTACACCATTGTACCCTCCCAAAGCTGTAGAAATAGCAACGTTTCTTGATGGGTGGTCCCATTTCATTGTTCGCAATGGAACAGCGAGATCTGCTTAACCAGGAGATCACAAAGGAAGAGATCCTTAACGCTGTCTCCTACTTGAAAAGTGGCAACACACTGGGGTTGGGTGGCTTTACGGCTTCATTTTTTAGGTGATCGGTGGACAAGCTGGTGACGCCACTCTACTGCCTGTTCAATTAGATGTTTTTGCAGGCAGCCTCTTCTTACACCATGGGAGAGGTCAAAATATCACTGATTCCCAAGGACGGCAAGGATCCCACCTTCATATATAATAAGTCATTGATAACGCGCCTGAACACAAGTGTTTCTAGGTGCCACAAGACAAGGAAGGGAAGACAGAAGGAGGACAAAACAACAATCTTAGTAGGCCTTGTGTCATTCAGATGGTGCAAGTGCAGGGGTTTGGGGGAGAGAAGTGCCGGGGGGTGGGGGTGGCGCCTGGGGAGAGTACACCCTTGAAACACTTGTGTATAGGCGTGTTATCAATGCCATATCATATCATATAATATCATAAAGGAACTCATAAGGGCTGCCAGGAAGGTCTGGAGGCAGTGCAAGTGCAACTGGTCGTGCAGGAGCTTGGTCCTGTAAGTTCAGTAACCAGTATGCGCAGCAGACAGGGACATCAGTAAGGGAGAGAGAAAGCGCAAGCGAAAAGGAAGGTCTTGAGTGGCTTTCTGAACCTAGGTGGTCCTACTCAAGTTTGAGAGCACTAGGGCGGCTGTTCCAGAAGGAGGCCCTAGCAGAGGACAGATCTACCCCTCACTCTCTCCTGGAGAAGCGTCTGACTCTGAGAGTTGGAGGTGGATGAGTGGAGGGCTCGAGAAAGAAGATGCTTACGAAGAGAAAGTTGGACGTAGTGTGGTCACTGGCCCCAGAAAGCCTTGTGGGCGATGCAGAGGGTTTTGAACTTGATCCTTGGAGCCATAGGTAGCCAGTGGAGAGATTTCAGGGCTGGAGAGATACGATCCCTGGGGTTGAGACAAAGGACAAGTCTTGCAGTCCTGCTCTGGATTAGTTGTAAAGGGCGAAGAGTAGAGGCAGTCAGATTTAGAAAGAGGCTGTTGGAGTAGTCCAGCCTAGAAAGGACCAGGCCTCTAGAGACAGTGAGCTTCTGGGGGGAAAGTGAGAAAAGGAAGAATACCTCTGAGGAGGTGTAGCTGATGGTGTCACTTTTTAGAGACATCAGAGATGTGAGGAGAGAAGGAGAGAAGAGAGAAGGAGAGAAGGAGAGAAGGAGAGAAGGAGAGAGGGTGAAGTCGAAGATGACACCAAGGTTCTTAGCCAGGGTGGGCAGCCAGAGTGAGAGAGGGAAGGCGGGAGCAGGATCTTAGTCTTACTGGCATTAAGGCAGAGATCGTTGAAAAAACACCATTCCTGAATTGAGGACAGACAGTCGGGTATGAGGGAAGGAGCAGATGAGGCTGAGGGGAGCCTTAAGGAGAGCTCTGTGTCATCCAAATAACACTGAAAGTTAGAACAGAAGCTAGAGATGCACTAGGCCAGAGGTGTCAAGAACTACAGAACACGTCCCTTTTGGACTTCCTGGTCCTTGTCACAACGGGGCTTGCACTCCATAATACTCCCAACATGGTCGTCCAGCGTGAAACCCCTTTCTCACTCCACGCGCTGGACTCAACATATTCTATTAATAGAGCACGCCTTCCGCGGTTACGCGCGTCTCAATGCTATTGCAAAGTAGCGATCTGACGTGTGTCCCGTAGCTCACAGTATTGTTTCCTTGTACCTGTCTATCTACCCGTCCCTTGCCCCTTCCTTTCCTCCTATTTCCTGGACTCGTGTGCTAGTTGCATCTTTCCTAGTTCACTGGATTCCTGGACCCGCGTCCCGGAAACTGAACGCACTCTGTAGTCGGAAGAGACTCGGGCAGCCTTGTTCAAAACCAGGTCCGTCCGCAAGAAGGCAGTGACCAAGGACTCCAGCAAAGAACGGACCCAGGTGAGAAGGGGGGAACTCCTTGACAGTTTGAGAGGCCACCCGACCGAACTCGATAGCGACACGGAAGCCGCTGTTCAGGACCTGATGCGTGGCATGCAAGAACTATCAACCGAGGTCCAAAATCAAAAGGCGAAAAACGCTGCACTCAAACAATTGGTCCTATCCCGGGATTCGGCCACAAAAGAAAGCGTCTTGTTGGGCGGCATTGTTGACAAATACGATGGGTCGGCAAAAACCCTTCGTGGATTCCTGGATTCATGTTTGGTCCACTTTACATTTAAGCCTTATTTCTTTTCGACTCCCAGGGCTAAGGTGGGGTTCATAATTTCCCACCTTTCCGGGAATGCCTTAACCTGGGATACACCCCTCGTTAACTCCGGCGATGCCCTCCTAGATGACTATGATGGGTTCATACATGCCCTTAAAAACATGTTTGATCGCCCTGAGCAGGTCTTTAGTGCCCAGGAACGTCTGTTAGACTTTCAGCAGGGTTCCCAGGATATGCTCACTTATGTGACCCGATTCAAACAATTGGCCAAGCCAAGGAAGCTGATTGGTCCTCCGAGGCGAGTTTCACCCTGTTCAGGAGAGGACTGAATGATGAGATTAAGGATGAGTTGGCCAGAGTGGCTCGACCAAACTCATTCCAGGCACTAATGGACCTTGCCATGCAAATAGACTTCTGTATCCAGGAAAGAAAGGCTGAAAAGAAGAAATCCAGGGTAAATCCTTCCAAGGTGTCCTTTGAGAGCACCGTCAAAACGGACACAAACCCAGGCTCAGTCACAGAACCAGAACCCATGCAGGTGGACCCATATCCCCGCAAGAAAGGATGAGAAGGATTCATACAGGGTTGTGTATGTATTGTGCTTCGGACAAACATTTGGTTGGGGAATGTCCTCTAGCCCCCCCTCGGCGTTCGGGAAACGCCAGCTCCCGATCCTAGTTGGAGCAGAGCTTCGGGAGAGAGATGTTTGCTCCACATCAATTCCATCCTTGAACTCTCCTGGACAAAACAAATTGGTCATACTACAGGCATTTCTATCACCCTCCAAGAGAAAGACCTATCCCATTTTGGCCTTAGTAGACTGCGGAGCTATGGGGATCTTCATTGATCATGATTGGGTTGCTAGTCACCTGATTCCATATGAGACACAAAGTACCTTGCAGCCTGTGGAAGCCATCGACGGAAGATCCCGCACTTCAGGGCCCATAAGCCTGCAGACCAAGGAGATCCAGCTCTCAATAAATCACCATCAAGAGCTGATTAGGTTCGACATCATTAAGTCAGCCCACTACCCCATGGTATTGGGTATGCCCTGGTTACCAAAACATAATCAGTATATCAACTGGACAACAGGATCACTATTCATAGGCTCTGAGTTTTGTATGTCTCACTGCCTATTCCTGGAACCTTCATTAACACCCCCTAAGGAACCGCATAAAGACAAAGAGACACCACTCGTGGTTTCCAATATCATACAAGTCCCTGAGGCCTACCAAGGTTACGCTGATGTGTTCTCGACTGCCATAGTCTGGGCCTTACCCCCACACAGGCCTGAAGACTGCGCAATAGAAACGGAACCCTCAGCAGTGATTCCCTTCGTCAGGATGTTCATCCTTTCTGAACCCGAGAAAAAGACCCTCAAAGAATACCTGGATACCAACCTTGAAAATGGCACCATTAGACCTTCAAAATCTCCAGCAGGTGTTTCGTTATTCTTTGTTCCCAAAAAGGATACCCAGGAACTCAGACCCTGCCTCGATTATCGTGGCCTAAATAAATGCACCCTCAAAGACCGATACCCACTACCCTTGAATTCAGATATCCTGGAAGCCGTAATAGGCGCGGTAATATTCACCAAGTTGGATCTCTGGGGTGCCTATCATTTGATCCGTATCCGGGAAGGAGACAAGTGGAAAACCGCCTTTAGAACACCCTTTGGCCATTACGAATACCTGGTCATGCCCTTTGGACTAGCTAATGCCCCGGCAGTCTTCCAACGTTTTATGGATAGGGTGTTCTCTGACATGTTGTTCCTCTTCTCCATTGTATATCTGGATGACATATTGATCTTTTCCAAAGACTCTCAAAAGCATGAAGAACATGTAAAGGCAGTACTACAAAGAATCTGTGAACACCAACTCTTGGCCAAACCCGAAAAATGCTTGTTTCACGTTACCGCTGTTCATTACCTAGGATTTATCCTTAGCCCAGAAGGAATTGGTATGGACCCTTCAAAGGTAAAGGCCATTCTGGCATGGCCTGCTCCCACGTCCGTGAAACAAGTTCAATCCTTCCTGGGACTTGCCAATTTCTACCGAAAGTTCATGTCCACCTTTTCCGAGATTGTTCAACCGATCATTGCTCTCTTAAAGAAGGACACCCCTTTTATCTGGTCCACACAGCAAGACACAGCGTTCCAGCGTTTGAAGACCGAGTTTACACAAGCTCCTATCTTAGCCCAACCCGACATAAGCCGACCATTTCTAGTGGAAACGGATGCCTCTAATTACGCCATAGGAGCAGTGTTGAAACAGAAATTAGAAGATAAGCTGGAACATCCCATTGCTTATCTTTCACGAACCCTGACTCCTAGTGAAACACACTACTCTGTCCTGGAAAAGGAATTGTTAGCCATCCGCCAAGCCTTCACTGAATGGCGGCATCTACTTCTGGGAGCTAGACATCCAGTCCAAGTCCTTACGGACCATCGGAATCTTCAGATTCTACAGTGATTGGAATGTATAAATAGTCGTCGGGCGTGTTGGGCCTACTTTTTTGCCCAGTACCAGTTCCACATCACTCATGTCCCTGGATCACATAATCTGATTGCTGACGCCTTGTCTCGACGTCCTGACTACGTAACCACTGAAGATAAGGCATATCCTAAGATGTTTTCCCTCACGATCTTCGTAGATCAAGCAATCAACCTCCTGGAAGAAATCCGGGCACAAACCCTATCCTGTGAGTTATGGAAGGATATGTCAAGGACTAATCAATGGAATCTAAGAGCCAAGGAAGGATATTTATTCAAGGATAATGGACTGCTCATTCCTACACAGAAATTACAACAGAAAATAATAAACCTCTGTCATGACACACTTCCCTCCGGGCATCGTGGCATCACCAATACCCTCTGTTTTATACAGAGACAGTTCTGGTGGCCTAAGATAAAGACTGACGTACAGCACTACGTCCAAGCTTGCGTTGTCTGTGCTCAAAATAAGCATGATAACAAGGGACCGGCGGGTCTTCTACTGCAACCAACACTGCCATGGGAATTCATCGCTACAGACTTCATTGTGGAACTACCACCATCTCGAGGATACACTACTATCATGGTTACTATAGACTTGTTCACTCATATGGCTCATTTTACTCCCCTCAGTAAACTACCATCCTTCTCCGAACTAGCTGGAATCTTTCTGGAACACATATTCCGCCTGCACGGACTTCCTTCCAAGATCATATCTGATAGAGGACCTCAATACGTCTCACAATTCTGGAAACATCTCTGTCGAATTCTGGGAATTCAACGTGCCCTCTCTTCAGGGTATGACCCCCAAACCAACGGAGCCACAGAACGTGCAAATCAGACCCTGGAACAGTATCTTCGATGTTTCGCCACCAAGGTCCAGGATGACTGGTCACTCCTGATACCCGTTGCTGAATTCGCCTACAACAACTCCGAACATTCAGCGCTCAAAACCAGTCCTTTTTATTGTAGTCAAGGGTTCCATCCATCGGTTTTACCCTCTGTTCTTCCTCATTCTACACCGGTACCTACAGTTGACTCCTGGATCGAAACCCTTGTCTACATACACCAGGAGGCCAAGGAATACTTTGAGAAGGCCAGATCGCAGACCAAGAGGTATGCAGATTCCAAAAGAAGACCAGGCCCCTCTTATGCAGTCGGTGACCAAGTATGGTTGTCATCAAAATTACTACCCCGACATCTAAGACCAAACAAATTGGCCCCCCCGGTACTATGGTCCATTTCCCATCAAGGAAATTATTAACCCCGTCTCATAGCGGATCAAACTACCAGACTCCTGGAAGGAAATTCATCCAGTTTTTCATACCTCTTTATTGAAACCCTACATTCCATCCTCCCGGAAATCCTGTAGACCTCCTCCTCTGCTGGCTGACAACCAACTGGAATATGAGGTATCCCGGATTTGCAATTCCAGGTATAAACGGGGCCAGCTTCAATACCTGGTTGAATGGAAAGGATACCCTCCTAGTGAAAGAACCTGGGAACCTATTTCTAATATCAAGGCCCCTCGGTTGCTCAGAAGATTTCACCTCATACACCCGGGCAAACCTGGAGGAAAGGGTCTTCGGAGGAGGCATGCTGTCATGAACTACAGAACAAATCCCTTTTGGACTTCCTGGTCCTTGTCACAACGGGGCTTGCACTCCATACTACTCCCAACATGGTCGTCCAGCGTGAAACCCCTTTCTCGCTCCACGCGCTGGACGTAACATATTCTATTAATAGACCACGCCTTCCGCGGCTCCGCGCATCTCAATGCTATTGCAAAGTAGCGATCCGACGTGTGTCCCGTAGCTCGCAGTATTGTTTCCTTGTACCTGTCTATCTACCCGTCCCTTGCCCCTTCCTTTCCTCCTATTTCCTGGACTTGTGTGCTAGTTGCACCGTTCCTAGTTCCCCCGGACTCCTGGACCCGCGTCCCGGAAACTGAACGCACTCTGGAGTCGGAAGAGACTCGGGCAGCCTTGTTCAAAACCAGGTCCGTCCGCAAGAAGGCAGCGACCAAGGACTCCAGCAAAGAACAGACCCAGGTGAGAAGGGGGGAACCCCTTGACAAGAGGTGCCAGGTAGTGGTTACAGAGCCACAGAGAAAGGTTAGACAGCTGGGGGACACCACGTGTAGAGAGAGATATAGAAGAGAGGAAAGACCCAGGTTGGGCCTGGCAGGGTCAATCTGAGACAAAGGCGGTCAACCAGGCTGGGGCCTGACCAGAGATACCCAGGTTGTCACAGAGACAATTGAGCAGGATGGTGTGGTTGACCGTGTCGAAAGCAGAGGATAGAAAAAGGAGAATGAGGATAGAAGGAAGGTTAGAGCAGGTATTCACAGGTGATCAGGAGAGCAGTTCCCCTGCTTCTGGCTGCTCTGAAGCCAGACTGGTGGTCATGGAAACAACTAATAGATTCAGTATGTAGATCGAGCTGGGAGATGGCAAGCTTTTCCAGGAGTTTGCCCAGGAAAAGGAGTGATGGAGATCGGACGATAGTTTGCCGGAGAGGAAGGATCGGCAGAGGGCTTAAGGAGGGGGTGCACAAAGGAGTGCTTAAGAGGGTGTGGGGGGTCGCTGCCAGTGGCAAAAGAGTGATTGCAGAAATCGGGCAAGTCTGGAGAAAGGGTGTCGATGTGGTCCTTGATGGTTCTGGAGGAGCAGGGGAGCACCCGCTTTGATGAGTCTTTCATAAATTGGACTTGTCCAGAAACCTTGCTGGGAGTGAACAGGGGGAAGGAGGAAAAAGAAAGAGGAGATACGACCAGAAAGGGGCCTGGAATGGTACAGGGAGAGGGTGGACAGGATGTGCTGAGTTTTAGTGGTAAAATGCGATGCCAGAGCCGTGCAAAGGGCCTGTGAGGGAACAAGAGAGGTGGAGACTGCAGCAGGATTAGCCAGCTCCTTGCAGATTTTGAAAAGTTCGTCTGAGTTGTTAGATGCTGCCGAGATGCGGAATTGGATGTATGCTCTCTTTTTAGAAAGGACATAGAGTCTGTATTGCCTTTGGAGTAGGCGGGAGGCCAGTTCGTCAGAGGATGAGCCTGATGCCCTCCACTTTCTCTCAGCCACCCTACACTTGCGCTTCAGGCTGGCAAGGTCGGAATCGTACCAAGAGTTGCACTTGGATGCAGGCTTCTAACGGTTCCTCATGACAGGGGCAAGGACATGAAGAGTGTTTGAGATTGAGAGATGAAGGTTGGAAAAAGCTACGTCAGAGTGTGAGTCAGCAGAGAAAGTAGCGGCGAAAGCCTACCTGACACACGTTTAATTGTCAGGATGACCAAGGAGGTGGGTAGCAGTGCTGGGGTTGGCTTAGCCTGAGGGGCAGAGAGTGACAAGTAAAAGAAGAGAAGAAAGTGGTCAGTCCAAGAGAGAGGGGTGGTGAGAGGGTTGGAGGATGGGAGGTCTGACGAGATCAGAACATCGAGGGTATGCCCTGCAGAGTGAGTAACGTCAGAGGGAAGAATAGAGAGAGAGAGTCGCAGAGGTTGTGAAAGAGCCCAGAGGAGGGGCTAGAAGAATCCAAGTGGATGTCGAGGTCTCTGAGGAAGAAATGTTTGAGAGGTAGAAGGAGGCGGAGAGGTCAGCCCACTTGGAGAGGAAGAGGGCGACCTGGCCAGGCAGCCTGTAAATGGTGGCCACAGTGAGAGGCCAGGATAGATAGAGAGCCTGCAGACCTGGAATTCAAAGGAGGAGTAGGCCTGCATAGGAATGACAGAAGCAGGGATCCACCCTGGGAAGATCAGGGCTACTCCCCTTCCAGGACAGTTGGTTCTGGGTTCGGAGAGGATATTGTAGCCATCAGGGAGTAGAGTGTCAAAACTTGAAACATAGCTGGCCGTGAACCAAGTCCCAGTGAGGGAGTACATCCAAATCAAGATCTTCAAGGAGACAACAGATGCCCGAGGAGTGTTTGACAGCAGAGCGAGAGTTAAGGGTAGCAACGTCGAGCAGATTGCCACCTTAGCAAGACTTCCGTGGAGGAGTACAGGCATGAGCTACGTTGCACTGAAGTGGTAGAGGTGCCTGAGAATGGAGAGAGTAGGAAGGAGGAGATGGCAGCTTAGAGAGCAGGTAGAGGGTGCCAGAGAGTTGGCGAAGGAATAAGAAGGCAGAGGGGCCAGAGAAGCAGCATAGGGCGCCAGAGAGGTGGCGGTGGAAGGAGGCGCAGAGGAGCCATGGAGGCGTAGGTAGGAGTAGCAGGAGAAGGAAGGAAGTTGGTAAAATGTGGGAGGTGTCTATCGAAAAGGAGGCGATTGGCCTGAGGGCCCTGGACCAAGACAGTGCCATTTAAGTAGACATTAATGATGGTGTGGAGGAGTGGACACGTGTCAGCAGGGCCTCTCACCAGGTGCCACCATTAATGGGAGCCAGGTGTGCAGAAGCCAGAGAAGCTCATTTTCATACCACTGGTGCTATGGATGAAGAAACATGAGCAAGCTCTCCCAACTCTTATCGCTCTAGAGCGCTGTTATGTGCAGATATCAAAATATACACCAAAATACTGGCGAACAGGCTAGAAAAGGTACTGCCACTCTTGGTGGGAGGGGAATCATGCAGGCTTTGTGAGATGATAATGTAAGGAATATTATAGGACTCACCGATGTAGCCCATAAAACGTACATATCGTATATGCATTTGGAGTTAGATGCCGAGAAGGTGTTCAGCCGTGTTGAATGGCCTTTCCTTAGGTTCAACCTGGGGGATATTTTTCGTGAAGGGGTATTTTCCCTGTACTTTCCAACAGTGGCAAAAGTAGCCATGAATGGATACCTATCATCAGGGTTCAGCCTGACTAGGGGACCAGACAGTGATGTCTTCACTCTGGTGGTTGAGCCCCTCAGGGCAAGGATCAGAGTGGAGGATGGAATGAAGGGCATCCCATATCAAAATGGGGTACAAAAAAAAAAAGCAGATTTCATCATTTTGACACTAACAGACTCGGCGTCTTTGATCCCTTTACTTCTGGGACTTCTGAAGGCAATCCGCAAGGTCTCTGGTTTTGAAATAAGCCTCAACAAGAGTGAAGCAATTTGACGAGGCCTCCCTCTGTGCATAAGAGAGAGAAATTACTTACCTTAATGTTCTTTCTTAGGATTCTTCTCCCGCAGATTATTCATCTGATAGATATTCCCTCCAGCTCTGCTGCTTTGGAAAATTGTCGACAGGGGGCGTAGTGGACCTCGACTCCGCTGTCAACCATCAATCTGCCTTGATCACCAGCTGGTCGTCGGCTCTGGATGTGACATCAGGTGTCGCATAAATACCTTGTCACTACGCCCAACACTTCAGTTCCCCCTTTTTTCCCTGAGCACACCACGCTGCATAGGAAGTCCCCAGAAGGAGGAAGAATTGCAATAAGACATTACCAGTAGCGTCAGAAAAAACGTGTTAGTTTTAAGAAAAAACATGTGCCAGGAAAGATAGAAAATGCCCACAGAGGACCATCACCAAGTCAACATAAAAGAAAAGATGCGCACTACCCACCCAATTTCTGACCGGAGCTGGATGGGAGGGGAGATGAGGAATCTGCGGGAGAAGAATCCATAGAAAGAACATTACGGTAAGTAATTTCTCCTTCAATGGATTGCCTTTGCTCCCGCCGATTCGTCATCTGATAGACTTCCAAAGCAGTAGAGAGGCGTGCAGAAACGCAGCACTGCCCTGCCAAAACGCACATCAGCTGTATGAGCCACATCCAGACTCTAGTGTTTAACAAACGTATTAAGGGATGACCATGCCGCAGCGTGACAAATATCGCTAACAGGTACACCCCTTCGCAATGCCGTTGAAGCTGAAACTCCACTAGTGGAATGGGTACTTATTCCCACCAATAAATCCTTCCCGGCGGACTGGTAGTATTCCGCTATACAGAAAATGATCCAACGGGATAATGTTTGCTTAGTGATAGGTGGGCCCTAACGGGCTAAGGAAAAAGCCACGAAGAGCTGGTCAGGTCTTCTGAATTCACTCGTCCTTGCGATATAATAACTTAACGCCCTTTTGGGGTCCAGGTGATGTAATCGCTCCTCTTGCTGAGAAGGATGCGGAGGAGGATTGAAGATGGATTGTCATAGGTGGATCTCTGAGACAACTTTGAGGAGGAAGCCAGGCCTTACCCTGAGCGAGACTCTCTCCCAGAAAAAACGCAGCAACGGTGGCTTACAGTGTAAGGCCTGCAGCTTACTCACCCGCCTTGCGGATGTAATAGCCACCAAAAAGGATGTTTTCAAAGAAAGAAGTCTTAAGGGACAAGTATGCATAGGCTCAAAAGGAGACGCCATGGGACGACTAGGGGGTGCACGACAAGATGGCTGCCTGGGACTGCAGCTCCTGCTCCCTGCAGCATATGTGTGATGATATAGGGCATCCAGACCCACGGAGGCTCTGAAAGACGATAGCCTCTTGCGCTGGAACGACTTGGGCATCTGCGAACGAAATTGCAGCCCAATACACTGGAGAAGAGAGCAGTGACAGGGAGGGACCTCCTCCTGGAGGAGTCGGAGAGGCTGGTGCCGTGAGAGGTGTGCGCCGCGGCCTGGGGCTGTGCGGCCGAGACGTGTGCTGCAGCTACGAGACCGAGAGGTGAACCGTAGTGCGACACAGGCACCCAGGGTGAAATAGTGCTGGAAGGCAGCTGAGGACCCCGACCCGTGGGCCAAGCAACCCCCCCCCCACCGACGGAGACACAGGCGGCCCCTCGTTGGTGCCAACGGCAGACGAGACACCCGCCAGGGAGGCGGACGGTGCAGGGAAGCGTCCAGGCGGGTGTCAGGTTACCCAAGGAGTGAAGGAAGGGCTTGCGGTGGCACACCTGGCAGCGGACTCACGCAGCAGAGGCGGAGTGGCTTTAGGGGCAGGAACGGAGCGAGAACATAACGGAATGCTCCCTGCCCAGACCGCATGGAGCAGGGAGATCCTCGATAACAGGGGTGGTGACGCATATTGAGAGCTGGTGAAACGTCGATAAGTGAGCCGGAAGAGAAGACCCCCCAGGGCTCGCCTGGCCCTGTGAAGGGCATTGAAGTCAAGGAACTAGTAGTGGCAGTGGAAAGCCCCAGTGAAAGGAGCAACCAGCGAGGCCTCTACAGGCAGTAAAGAGGAGGTCAGTCCTCTAATTGACTAAAGTGGGCAGGGGAGTATACTGGCAAAGGAATGAATGCTGCAGCCCTCAAGGAAAATCATCTGGCAAGAAGAAAAGTGAGGGAGTGGAGGAAAATGAGCAGCCGCACACGTAAGGAGGTCAGTGTCCTTACCCCAGCCCTTTCCATGTACGCAGGGCGAGGGACAACTAGACCTGTGTGGGGTAGGGAGGAAGGCGCCCAGCAGGAACAGCGTGGGGGCTGCGACCCTAGCAGTAAAGAAGAAATAAATTGTACCCACGCCATCGCGAAGTGCCTGAGTGGCCAGCAGACACGCCCGGAACTGCACCCATAGGGGATAATTGTGGACAAGGATAAGCAGGAAGGATAGCCCCTCGCTATTACATCTAACATACTACCCATGAGAGGCTAGCAGCCTCAGCGACGCAATTTTGTCTTGTGATAAGTGCTATTGGAAAGTGACTGGGAAGGCACACTCGGAGCACCCCGGGGTGAGAGTCACAGAAGGAGATACATGGGCCCAGGACGACAAGAACACGGAGAAGACAGCAAAGACACCACAAAGACACCAACATAGTGCACAATAAGAGGGAGGATAGAAGATGCGCCAAATTCTGTGCCCAAAGGGGCGAAATAAACACAAAGGGAAGCAGATCACAATGGCTACAGGAATTGGTCCCTCCCAATTCTCCACCAAGGAGGATACAGGACATATTCTAGCAGAGATTAAGGCCTTGAGAGGGGACATTCAAGCGTCGCTAGCTGACCTGACCTGACGAGCAGAGTGTCCACAGTCGAGGGCAAAGTCGAGGCACTGGAACACAATCAGCTCAATGCCGATATGGTGGAGATACATCTAGACGCTAGAATGACGGAGCTGGACCTTAGGGAGGAGGAAATGAGATTAAAGATTGATGACCTTGAAAACAGGGAGAGAAGAAATCATGTGAGAATATTGGGCCTGAAGGAGTCGGACAGAGAGACGCTGAGACAAGTGGAGGAAAAGGTGCAAGCGCTCATTCACAAGCTCTTAGCGGCAGAAGGGGGCAAGACAGTGCAGCTGGAGAGGGCGCACATGGGTGGAAAACCATATGGAAATGGCCCCCCGCTCCATTGTGGTTAGATTCCTTAGTTACAAAGACAGACAAGAGGTCCTGAATAGAGCTATACAGCAACAGGAAATTGAATTTGAAGGCTCCAAAGTCTCCATATACCAGGACCTCTCCAATCTCATACTCGCAAGGAGGAGAGGCTGCAGGCCACTCACAACCTGGTTGCATGAAAGGGAGATCCTCTACAAATGGGGATACCCGTTTACACTAGAATTTGAGGCAGACAGGGTCGACTACAGATTGACGTCGATCGAGGAGGCGGAAAAAGCCCCGAGACACCCGACATCGGACACGGGAGAACAGCTGAGAGGCCCCCAAGGCACGCAAGACCTGATCCCAGGTGAAATGAGAACCCGACCGGCGCCGGGACCACACAGGAGAAGGAGAGCCCAGACGGGAAGGAAATTCATGACGCTCAACGGCCCCTCGCCTAGGAAAGACTCAGCGCTCCAAGAAAAGAAGGGGGACTGAGATGAGAGCGAAGAGAAAGTAAGAGGCTATATTTTAAGTAATCAGTACAAAAAAGAAGGTGGGTGAGGCGCGCACTCCCGGTCCTGGTCAATTGAACCTGTTGTAAAAAATAAGTAGCTGGGTCAAATCCCAAAATGGACAAAAATTCACAGGGTTAGATCCCTTCTGCTGCAATTCAGGTACTTAGTAATAACAGGGTTAGATCCCTTGCTGCAAATCAGGTACTCAGTAATAACAGGGTTAGATCCCTCGGCTGCATTTCTGTGGTCTGTAGTTGTTCTCCTCCTAGCGCTTTCTTATCTCAAATAATCATCAGGGAGGCTGTTGAGCAGGTGTGTCTAATTAGACTCAAAGGATTCTGGTAGCTGTAGTGAAAACGTTTTTTTCTGTTCAGGTGACCAGCAACCGACACCCCTCCTTTTAAAGCACAAGTCCTTCCCAAATTTGGGGGAGGGGAGAGAACCATCTTTATGATTCTCCAAAGTGGGGCACAGTCACCCCGTGGCGCTGCCTCTGGAGCCCGGGACTCCCATAGCATTCAGTACAAAAAGAAGGTGGGTGAGGCGCGCACTCCCGGTCCTGGTCAATTGAACCTGTTGCAAAAAATATAATAAGTAGCTGGGTCAAATCCCAAAATGGACAAATATTCACAGGGTTAGATCCCTTCTGCTGCAAATCAGGTACTCAGTAATAACAGGGTTAGATCCCTTGCTGCAAATCAGGTACTCAGTAATAACAGGGTTAAATCCCTCATCTGCGGTTCTGTGGTCTGTAGTTATTCTCCTCCTAGCGCTTTCTTATCTCAAATAATCATCAGGGAGGCTGTTAAGCAGGTGTGTCTAATTACACTCAAAGGATTCTGGTAGCTGTAGTGAAAACGTTTTTTTCTGTTCAGGTGACCAGCAACCGACACCCCTCCGTTTGCAGCAAGGGATCTAACCCTGTTATTACTGAGTACCTGATTTGCAGCAGAAGGGATCTAACCCTGTGAATATTTGTCCATTTTGGGATTTGACCCAGCTACTTATTATATTTTTTGCAACAGGTTCAATTGACCAGGACCGGGAGTGCGCGCCTCACCCACCTTCTTTTTTGTACTGAATGCTATGGGAGTCCCGGGCTCCAGAGGCAGCGCCACGGGGTGACTGTGCCCCACTTTGGAGAATCATAAAGATGGTTCTCTCCCCTCCCCCAAATTTGGGAAGGACTTGTGCTTTAGAGGGGTGTCGGTTGCTGGTCACCTGAACAGAAAAAAACGTTTTCACTACAGCTACCAGAATCCTTTGAGTCTAATTAGACACACCTGCTCAACAGCCTCCCTGATGATTATTTGAGATAAGAAAGCGCTAGGAGGAGAATAACTACAGACCACAGAACCGCAGATGAGGGATTTAACCCTGTTATTACTGAGTACCTGATTTGCAGCAAGGGATCTAACCCTGTTATTACTGAGTACCTGATTTGCAGCAGAAGGGATCTAACCCTGTGAATATTTGTCCATTTTGGGATTTGACCCAGCTACTTATTATATTTTTTGCAACAGGTTCAATTGACCAGGACCGGGAGTGCGCGCCTCACCCACCTTCTTTTTTGTACTGAATGCTATGGGAGTCCCGGGCTCCAGAGGCAGCGCCACAGGGTGACTGTGCCCCACTTTGGAGAATCATAAAGATGGTTCTCTCCCCTCCCCCAAATTTGGGAAGGACTTGTGCTTTGGAGGGGTGTCGGTTGCTGGTCACCTGAACAGAAAAAAACGTTTTCACTACAGCTACCAGAATCCTTTGAGTCTAATTAGACACACCTGCTCAACAGCCTCCCTGATGATTATTTGAGATAAGAAAGCGCTAGGAGGAGAATCACTACAGACCACAGAACCGCAGCTGAGGGATTTAACCATGTTATTACTGAGTACCTGATTTGCAGCAAGGGATCTAACCCTGTTATTACTGAGTACCTGATTTGCAGCAGAAGAGATCTTACCCTGTGAATATTTGTCCATTTTGGGATTTGACCAAGCTACTTATTATATTTTTTGCAACAGGTTCAATTGACCAGGACCGGGAGTGCGTGCCTCACCCACCTTCTTTTTTATATTTTAAGTAAGGCAGCACGGGTGGATGCAAAGGTAAATAAGAAGTTATGGCTGGTGGGAGGATGTTCTAACCTCTCCAAAGTGGCCCCTGAGGGCGTCTCATGTTTCATCATTCATGCCTCCACGTTGGAGGGTTTTACGTTTTACGTTTTGGAAAGTTAAATGGTTGGATACTGAGGGGCTACTGGCACTAAAAGGGCAAACCTATACAATCCTGGGCGAGTGCCTCTGAAGGGAAAAGACAGAAATCCTGAGGGGACATTAATCTCTGGTTATGTGATAGTGGAGATCCAAAATAGCATCAGTGATGGGGGAGAGTGTGGTTAAGAGGGTCCTGAGAGTGGGCACCCTAAATGTAAAAGGGCTGAACTCCCCGACCAAGAGGTCTTTGGTGACAAGGCAGTTCTGGAAGGCCTCTTTCGACATTTTATTTCTGGCAGAGACCAGACAGGTGCAGGAAGAAGAGCGGGAGCTGAGAGGAGGAGTAGTAGTAGGAAAAGTACACTGGGCTGCCGGACCCGCGAAAAAGGGAGGGGTGGGAGTGATCATTCACAAACAATGTCAGATTAAAGACAGTGAAGCTACAAGCCAGCTAGAGGGCAGACTGTTGATAGTCGAGGTGATGCTGGATGGTGCAAGAGTTCTATTGGCAGCAATATATGCCCCTAATCAGGGACAAGAGCGGTTCATAAGGAATGCACTGGAAAAAATACATGAGCGGGATGCTGACCTTTATATTATTGGTGGAGACTTTAATGCCTGGGTGAATGAAACATGGGATAGAAAGTCTGGGGGGGGATAGTGCGGATAAGGGGGAAGACAGATGGGGTCACCTGGGTCGTGCAATGGAACGGTATGCGACGGTAGATGTGTGGTGGCAGAAGCACCCAAGGGAGGAGGGTTACACTTTCTACTCACACCCGCACAAGACCTATACAAGAATGGACTACCTCCTTCTCAACAAGGAGCAGGGCCTGAGAGTGGAGGAAAGTAATATAAGAACTTCCCACGCAGGAAATTCTCTGTATTAGTCTGCAGTCCGGGTCTAAGGAATGCAGACTATGTGCCACGTCTGAAGAGCCTGAAAACTTAAGACACTTGTTGATGCACTGCAAAGCACTGAATCATGAAAGAGTAGTCTACCTTTCGCCTCTCGGGATGGTCTCCTCGGTTCTAGAAGACGATGTCTGGTGGAACAGATTACTGTCGGGGGGAAAATGCCAAATGGACCAACACTGCAGCAAAACTTTTCAGCATTGCCCTTAGCAAAATCAACTCGCAGGCTGACCAACGACCTGTCGACTGCTAAGTACACGAAACTTAATCTCTTCGGAGATACTATAACGTTCAGTTCTTCCTTGTAAAAATCACAATGTGATTACACACAAGTAATAAAAAAGAAATAGAAAAAATATAAGACCTGTGGGTTGGTCAGACCATGATATGGTGACAGGCACCCTTAATCTCCGGATTATACAGACAAAGGCGTACGTGGCGATGTAATGATTCACTGTGGGGTGACCCTATCTTCTCTGACCACCTACCAGAGGGAATAAGGGAATACTTTGAATTGAATGACACAGGGGATGCGAGTACGGAAACAGTATGGGACGCGGGCAAGGCCACCTGGAGGGGTATATTGATAAGAGAGGGGACAAGGAAGAAGAGAGAGAGGGGCCTGGTAGAAGGGAGACTCCACAAGGAAATAGCAGGAGGAGAGGTTAAGATGCATGCCGGGAGAGGAGACATGTAGGGACTCAGAGAGAAGGTACTGGCGAAAAGGGCAAAGTTGAGGGCTTTGGGTATGGGTGGGACGTTAAGGAAACAGATACCTGAAACAAAAATACCATGAAAAAGGTGACAGGGCCGATGCACTCCTGGCAGCCAGACTCCGAGCCCAGAGAGGAGAGCGATGGGTCGCGAAGTTGGGGAGTCCGGTAGTGGGGGAAGGGGACAGGCACAAGCCAAGCGATATAGCGGAAGTATTTGCACAGTACTATGAAATGTTATACGCTACGGAGGCTGGGCCAGTCGAGACATACCTGAGCGGAGTGCATATGAGCAGACTTGCACCGCTGGAGATAGAACATTTAAAGAGCCTGATCACTGAAGATGAGGTGCGGAATGCGATATGCAGCTTTCCCAGTGGGAAAGCCCCGGGAGAAGACTGATATACAATAGGGTTTTACAAGAAATACTCAGGGACCCTAACACAGCATCTGGTCAAGTTATATAACCACATCCTGGAGACAGGTAAAGCCCTGGCATTGTTCAGTAAGGCCCTAATCTCTGCCATTCCCAAGGAGAGACGCAACACATCCCTCTGCTCCACATACCGCCCGATCTCCCTCCTAAATGTGGACGAAAAGATTTTCACCCGCTTATTGGCGACAAGATTTGAGGATAAACTGCTGCGTGTAGTACATCCTGACCAGATAGGGTTCGTAGCGGGGAGGCAGGGGCCAGACGCAATCAGGAAGACTATTGATCTAAAGGAGCATGTGGGGGAACAGCCTGGGGAACATGCGCTCCTAAGTTTAGACGCTGAAAAGGCATTTGATAGGTGGAGTGAGCCTTTCTCTTTGAGGTGCTGCGGAAAATAGGGGTAGGAGAGAGGGTTTCTAGGGCAATCAGAGCAGTCTATACGGGACCGACAGACAGAGTGATGGTCAATGGAGCTGCATCACGCGAATTTCGTTTGGCCAGGGGTACCAGGCAGGGTTGCCCTCTCTCGCCTCTACTGTTTGCCCTGGCTATGAAGCCCCTGGAGGAGCAGATAAGGCAGGACGCTGGGATAAAGGGTATCGCAGTGGGGCAGCAGATGCATAAAATTTGCATGTATGCAGATGATGTTTTGATGTACCTCTCGAACAAAGGAGACTCTTTACAGAGAGCACTTCGGGTCATAGGAGACTATGGAAAGGTATCAGCCTTTCAGATAAACATTGACAAATCAATCCTTCTCCTGGGTGAGGGTACACAGGAACAGCTGTGGAGATGGTCCGGCCTGGGAACACAAGTTGAAAGGGACTGTATAAAATATCTAGGGGTAAGGATACCATGGAGGTTGGAGAGAATCTATGAATGTAACTTCCCCCCACTTCTGCACAGAGACTAGCGGGTAAAATGGAAAGATGGGTGAAACTAACAATGCCATGCTCAAAATGGTAATCCTTCCCCGAACACTTCCGATAGTCATACCGGAAATACACTTCGGGGATTTGAAGAAGAAAATACTTAGGTTCCTGTGACAGGGGGGAAAGCAAAGGGTATCCTACATATTACTGATTCAGCCAAAGGAAAAGGGTGGGGTGGAACTACCTGAGATGAGAACATATTACAGAGCGGCCCAGTTTAGGGCTCTAGTCCCCCACCTGCGTATGGATAAGGACAAGCAATGGGTAGGGATAGAAAATCATTGCCTCCGCCCGGTCACTTGGGGGAGTGGTTGTGGGCTCCAATGAAGGCGATGCCGAAAGGAATCCTCTTGCATAGAATTCTAGGCCCGTTGTTGACGCTATGGAGGAATAGAAAAGAGATGAAAGGGGTTACAACGTGGCCCTCCCCGCTGAGCCATATACGGGCGCCACCTATATGGGAAAATATACCAGGCCATGGGCGCTTCCAAGACTGATTTGAAGCAGGCCTAGAGAGGGTGGGGCAGGTTCTTAAGAAGGATGGATTTGTGGGGATATTGGACCTAGAAGCAGCCCTGGAGTTGGCCAACCTGTCTGTCTTTAAATATCTACAGCTGAAGGGGGTATTGATGTCAGAGAGTTGGAAGCAGGATTTGCAGAGGGACCCGACACACACTGAGCGGGTGCTGGACGCGGCGAAGGTTACTAAGGGCCTCATCTCTGGGTTGTACCGGGCGCTATTGGAGGTAAGAGGGAATGAGGTATACCCACTCAAGGGAAGGTGGGAAAGAGACATGGGAAGGGAGATAGACCCGGGACTATAGAAGACCCTCTGCATAAATGCCCACCGAACATCAGTGGCCTGCCAGTACAAGCTTCACGGGCTCAAACTGTTATATAGGTAGCAATGGGACCCGGCAAGATGGGGAAAATGTACCTGGGAGTGGTCCTCCACTGCTGGAGGAAACGTAGTCACATAGCAGACTATTGGCATATGTGGTGGAACTGTGCTGGGGTACAACAGTATTGGAAAGAAGTTCTGGGGTGGATCAGGGACCTGGACGGGGTAGAAAGAAGGGTGGACCCACTACTGGTACTGTCCGGAATTGAAAAAAGGCATAAGAGAACTGGGTGAAACTACAGCATAGGCCGCACTATCTCCTACTGGCAGCAAGGGTATGTCTGGCAAGTGGCTGGAAAAGGGATAGCCTCCCAAGTGAAAAGGAATGGGTGGCTAAGGAATTGGTCCTTTACAGGATGGAGGAGTTAACAAGACTATTACACAACCGATCGCCGACGAGAGCAATTGAATGGGCCCCGTTCTTGGCAAAATACGACCCAGAGCACTTATGAAAGATGGGTGAAAGCTAACGGGGCAGGGAGCCAGCTCAGTCAGCGAACAGGGGGTGCAGAGGGGCATGAACGGGACAGAGATGGATCCAAAATTGGTTGAATTCTGGGTGCCGTTGGCCGGACCCTCGAGCCTCATGCCACAACAGAAAAACTGATACAGAGATCCCAGAGGGACAGAAAGAGAGAGAATGCCCTAGAATGGCCAGAACACTGTTGGGGATAGGGAGGGGGGAGGGAAATGTTTAAAACTGTTCGCGAGGGGGGAAAAAGTTCAAATCTGGTTGGTATGGAGTAATACGAAGATGTATGCAGGCAACCTGCACTGAGCTGCGAATTTGATGATGCCAATAAAAATTGAATTGAAAAAAAAAAAAAACTGACCCGCCATCAGAAATGTTAGTATCAGGTTAAGGTCCCAATACGGGACAACAAAGGGAGTTGGCGTAAACTTATTTACAAGGCCTTTCAGGATTTGTGCCATTACCAGGATCGTACAAAATGAACCTTGATCCGGGAATATCTTAAACACCGACAAGGCCACCATATATCCTTTGACTGGGGTGACCTGAAGGCATGCTGAGGCTAGTGACAGAAGAAACTCCATCACTGTAGTGGTGGGGCAATAGATGGGGTCAATCTTGTGTTCCCTGCACCACACCTCAAATCTTCACCACCTTCACGCATAAAAAAGATCTTGTAAACGGTCTGCGTACAGCCAGCAACACCTCAAGCACTTCTTCAGAGATGTCCCAGTCATCATACCTCATCCTCTCAAGAGCCATGCATGTAGGTTGAGGGATTCTGGGGTTGGGTGGAGTATCCAACGTTCCGACACGGTTAGGCGATCCAGATGCCGAGGCAACAGGTGAGGTGAACAGATGGACAGATCCAAGAGGTCTGAGTACCACGTTCTCCTCGCCCAGTCTGGGGCGATCAAGGTCATGGTTGCCCCAAAACCTCTCCAACCTCCGGGGAAACCCATGGAATTATGAGAATCGGAGGGAACGCATAATGGAGAGGGACGGTCCAATCCACCAGAAACGCGTCCCCCCAGTGCACTGTTCACTGGGAATTCCCTCGAGCAAAACTGTCTGCACTTCCTGTTGGATTTGGTTGCAAACTGATCCACTTCTGGCGTACCCCAGAGAGAGACAACCTCCTCTAGGACTTCCTGGCACACTTCCCACTCGTGTGAGACCATGCCTTGCCTGCTCAGAGCATCCACCAAGTTATTTTCTGTGCCCGCCAGATGAACTGCCGAGACTGAGATCCTGTTCTCCAGCAACCAGAACCAAAGCATCCTCGCCTCCGTGCAGAGGGTGCAGGAGTGGCCACCACCTTGTTTGTTCAGTGCATTGCCAATGTGTTGTCTGTCAGAACAAGGACATGCTTCCCCTGCAGAGACGGGGTGAATGCTTTCAGGGCAAGCCTGATAGCTCGCAACTCAAGACTGTTGATGTGCCGCTTGACTTCTGTTGCTGACCAGAGGCTGCTCACCTGCAAATCCTCGCAGTGAGCGCCCCAACCCTTCAGAGATGCAGCCGTGATCACTCAGGTCTGAGGCCAAGGATGCCAGAAGGGTTTCCCCGCTGGCAGACTGTTGCGGTGCTCC